>NC_138963.1:136652500-141652500 GCF_055761805.1 Camellia sinensis
ACACTGAACATGACCTTTTGGTGGCCCTACCTACAACCCATTCCAACAATTTATAAAACTACCAAATTGAATTTGATACCTAAAATCTAATAAATAGCTATAAATTCTGTCCAGTAGTATTCTAATATTTAAAATACATAAAACTAGACCCAAATTGATCCTAAACATAATTATATTACTTACTAGGCGTGCTACATTTAAAATTCCAAAATTTTCCTTTTTTCTTGTTTTCATGCTCTTCATCATTTAATCTTTTATCCTTCATGGTTTTCATCTACTTTCTTCTATATTGATCAAGATTTTCAAAGGAAAAACCATCAAACCAGACTTTGTTGTTTATTGAAGGAATATATGATCCCGATAAGAGATAGATATGAGTTTTGGGATTCATACTAGTGCTTGAACTCTTTGGAAGAGGCACCTCTAAAATGCATATGTGGTATACTTGTATGTAAATAACATATTGCATTAACTCAATTGTAGTCCCTATCTTTCATTTTCTTTATCAGATTTCCGAAAGAACTACCATCAAAGGTTGAATTGACTTGACTTGGTTATCTAAAGAAGGAAGATAATGACCTCAATAAGAGGTAGTCTAGATGGACCAAGGTTTTTTTCCCCTCCTGAATACTAGTGTCTTCCAATTGGAAGAGACAACTCTAAAACACCTTGAAGAAAAACCTAATTTCCAATCGTGGATAGGATTTACTTAATTTTGGAAAATATTCTAAATTGGGAGGACTAGTAGCCCACCAAAACCCAAAAAGATACAAGTGACAAAGGACAAATTAAAAATCACATATAGCTCCCCAGTCACTACAAATAAAAAACAAGTGAAGCTCCTTAAAAGGAGGCGAGACTGGCACCCAAAATGAAGAAAGGTAACAAACCAAGTCCCATAAACCTCCCAAATCATAAAACTTATCATTGACGGTCTTTGCAACCAAATCATCCAAAAGACCACATAAGGAGCACAATTCCATAGAGCCTAACCCCCTAAAATCAATCTGAAGCATTTGAACACAAGAGTGAACCACCCAATCCATGCCCACAATAGAAAACAATTGATGCCATAACAACAAAGCCATTGGACAATGCAGCAAAAGATGATCAATAGTTTCCTCATCCCTCCTACAAATGATACACCATTGCAGCAGCAATAGCAAGATACAATTGGATGTCTGTTTATGGATCAAATCATTGGTATTGAGCTTCTTAAAACCATGTGAACACTTTAACTTTGAGAAGCACAATGCTTTCCAAATCATTTTGTGAGGATAATAAGTTTATACAGAAAGATTTGCAAGAAAACACTCCTAAAGAATGAACAGTCTAAATCCTTCAATCCCTCACACTTCCTCTCTAAGAAACTACATCAAGAATGAATAATAAAGATGCTAAATCAATAGCCTTGCGATCATTTAGATTCCTAAAGAAATTGAAACTCTATGAAATTAGAACAACAAATGAAGAATCTATGGATGTAATTTCAAGTCGTGTCCGTATCATTTCAAATATCCATGCGGGTGCCACATTTCATTATATTTCATCCATATCCCAATTCCATTCATTAAACATCCCTTTGGTGTCATTAACTTAACAGATGTCTTTTCTAGTTTCTCTTTTGTTGGAAGTTAATAATCCATAAATTGCAATACAAAAAAAAAAAAAGGGGTAGCGGGGGTAGGGGAGCGAGGGTTCTATGAAGGGTTTAAGGTCGGGAGTGGGGGCAGGGCGATGACTGGAGAGCTAGGCCCCCTAAAAGTTTCATATTACCATGAAACGTATTTTATAAAAACGTATTAAAAGTTGTAAGGGAGAATGTAGCTTCGAGACAACCTCAAGGTTGGTTTCTAACATATACTCTTTGCAATATTTTAAAAAAATAAAATTAATAGTATCATTGCAAGGGTTACATTTACTTTTTCCTTACAAAAAAGTACAGCGTCTAGTTGAATGGACAATTATAATTAATACACCAATCATGAGATCTTGCAATCTTTTAGTTGTATGGATTATTGTTCCTTAATAAAGCCTTTATTTCTCAATAATAAACGAGTGCCAGAATGTAAAAAGATTCTAAAGATAGTTTCTATAGATTTTGGGGCTGTTTGGTGCAGCTTATAGCTTCTTCTTATTCTTTTAAATTTTTTTTTGAGTCTATGCTAGAGTGTTTGGTGTAATTTCTGCTTGTAACTTATAAGGTAGAAATTGTTTAAACAAGTATAAAAGCCTGGTTATCTAGAAGTTGGGCAAGGGTTTTAACTTCTACTTTTTGATTTTCAACTTTCAGCTTGAGAAAAGCTACCCCAAAGAAGCCCTATGTATATGTCTACTAATTTGTGCCACTTAGGTGCTATCAATTCCTGTGTTAGGCTAGTCTATATGAAGCTCCACTCTGGCTTTAATTGGGCCTCCCGTTAGTGGATGGTGGGATTGGTCCTTTAGGGATTAGTCGAGGTGCTCGCAAGTTGTCCCAGACACCTTGAGTTTTCAAAAAAACAATAAGTTGTGCCACTTGTTGGTTCCCACGTAGAGATTTTTGCATTTCTCTCACGTTCTAACGTCAAATGTACTAAATGAATGTGATTGTAGCATGGTCCACAATTATTTCCACTTGAACCTTTTTGGGAAATCGAATATTATAGAAGGAATGTGTATTTGAGGCCTCAATAGTGCCTATTAATTTTAGAAAAAGGCAAATGATTTGTTAGGGCTCATTTGGCATCATTTTTGTTTTCTATTTTATGATCTCTAAAACTGAAAGATAAATTTTGTTTGGAGAACTATTTTAAAAAATTGTTTTTAGGAATTTTTTTTGAGAACTCCCATTTGTTGGGAAACGCTTTTAAATTGTTTTATGAAATTTCAAAAACTATTTTCACACATAAAAATGATGGGCATTTTTGAACTTCTCAAAATATTTCTTTCCAAAAATATGAAAAACGAAAACAAGAATCAAGAATGAAAATTTTGAAAACAATACCAAAAAAGGGCCATATTTTCCCTGCATGGCTGCAAGCATGATTGATTCCCTAATTTGTCACTTCCAATGTACAAAATATAAATTGAAGGTATAATTTTTTGATTCCTTCTTTGAAGTTCCCTTTATACCTTAACTTTCTGTCTGTTAACATATGTTATGGGAAAAAAACAGCAGCACAACAACAACAACAAAAAAAAAAAAAAACACTTATCAAAAAAATTGAGGTTCAAGTATGTGTACATAGCTGGCTATTGTTATGGCAAACTGACTGAAAGTTGCTTTGTCCAAAGCGAAGATAAGGCATCACTAACTTCTTGAAGTTTCCAAACTAAATTTTATGCTTGAGCTTGCTTTGCTCTTGGTTTGTCCGATTTTTGGACATCAAAATATACTTCTTAACATAGCAACAGTTGAGTTCCAATCCAAGCCTCTTTTTTTTTTTTTTTTGGATGAGCTTGCTTTACTATTCTTCAATTTTTGGATACTGATAGTTTGAAAAACCAAATTTACACAATTGTTGCTTGTGGCTTACCCCCGTCTTTACAAGGTAATAAATATTTTTCAATTAATAGTTTTTTTACTCAAAGTGGTCATTAGCATCTATGTTACATGGACTCGGTTATGAGTCTCAGGTGCAAGTATGTATCCAACTGTCAGACCTTTATAAATTTGAATATTAAGATCTTAGGATACATATCCAAAATTGGATATGGGTACGGGGACACATCATATACACACATATTGCATATTATATAATATTCTTGGATGAGATGTTGTAAATCATGTAGAAATATACTAGAAAAAAGATTATCTCCACATAAATGATAGCATAAATCATGTTGGATATTAATATTATCTCCAACAAATCGTACTTTAGTATCAAGCTTCTTATAAGACTCTTGTTCTCTCAATCAAGGTGGTCTTGTGAGAACAGCCCACCAGAATCAAGTTGCTAAGAATGTACCCAAGATTCTCTTGTGATTATAGCAAGCTATTACTTGGCCTTTTCTACTATCATTTATGTGGTCAAAATCTTCTCATAAATGTTTTTCTGCCGTGTGGTTGAAATCACCATATGGAAGTGGAAATAATGTCTCCAAAACGCTTCGTGCTTGAGTTTACCATCCTTCTTTGCCCAAAATGGAATAGCCATATTGAACAACAAATGTAAAATATTCTCACTCGAAATGTCTGTTCAAATGGAATGGGATGTAGGACGGTGTAGGAAAAAAGATAATCTACAATCTTAACATTGTCACTATGAAGGCTGGTGTTCTGAGGGCTCAAAAAGTGTCGCTGAAGTGTCTGTAAAGTGTGTGATTATGAATTTAAATTTTTGTGAAGACATGTCGAAGAAGTGTTAGACACACCATTAGGAGTGTCTGCAGAGTATTGTGTCCGATACGACACGCCTCATCCATTAAAGTGGATGCTTCTTTGGTTATCTATCTATAGAAACTTCCTTTCGAATCTTTCTTTTTTTTTTTTTTTTTGGCACTTTGTTTATTATTGAGGATTGAAGGCTTAATTAAGGAAAAGTAATCCATACTACTAAAAGATTGCACAATCTTGTGATTAGTATATTAATTGTAATTTTATGTTCAATTGGATGATGTACTTTTTCCTTACCAAAAAGTAAATGTAAGCCTTCGGGTGATACAACTTTTCTTTTTCTTTTTCTTTTTCTTTTTTTTCTGTTCTTTATTTTATAATTTTTTTTTGCAAACGGTGTATGTTTGAAGTCTGCTGAGGTTTTCTTCTAGTTCCATTCTCCCTTAAACTTTTGATATGATTTTATAAAATCTGTATAAGCTCTCCTTGTGGAAGATTAGCTATATTTAATTACATTGGGGGGAAACAAGTGAGGATAATAGATGACAAAAGTATGAGTTGGCTATGATTGATGAATTTTTTAGTCTGGATAAGTTTTTCTTATTTAAGCAGGCTGATAGGGTAAAGAGCATTGCAATGAAATCAGACATAATATAATGTTGCCTTTTATATCTTATTTTATTGTGCATTTTAAATGGTAGTTGAGGATTGAGGTTGGATTGGGTAACTTTGTTTGAATGGACAAAGTCATTCAGAATAAGTATGGTGAAGTGAAATAAATGCGTGTTAGATTATCTCAAATTCCTATTAATGCATATGATTTCAAAGAAGATGGAATTTGTGTTTATTAGCAACGTAATCCATGCTTGGGGTTAGCAATGTGAAATTTCAAACCTTTGTATGGAAATGGAATTGAATGTGATGAGACACTAGAAGGTCACCTGTCATGGGAAAATTGAGTTACGACTGTGGCCAAGTGATAAATTAAGGTTTTTGTGGACAGTAGTGGTACAGTGGTTGATGTTCTTTTCACGTTGGACAAAACATTAATAACTGTTTTTGAGATTTAAGAAATGTTTTATCTGAAGTGATGGACAATTGGACTGAAGAATTTTATTGATGAAATGAGAAGCTAAACAAACTGAAAATTTGATTTTCAGCTGGGAATGCTTTTTGTTTCATCTATTGGTAAAAGTTTCAATTTTGCTGTTACATGAGTGAATAGTGGCACCACTAGTAATGATTAATGGGGAGGTGCTGGTGTGTGGTGGTGGTTGTAAGAGTTGGCAGTTGTAGTTGTGTAGGTGAAATGGTGGCATGATGGCGAGGTGGCGGATGATTGGAGATGTTGTTTTGGGCCTTGAGAAAATACTATCAGATTACTTTGTGATGATGATTATATGTCTGTAGTTTTTGTTTTCCCTTCATGTTTTCATTGTTTATCAGGTTCCTTTTATTTCTATCTTGTTGTCTTAATTCATATGTGTGTTTAAACAGACGTACAAGTACATTTTTGTGCATGTACCTGGGATGTGCGCCATTTTGTTATGCTGAACGAGAAGCGGAATATGGTACCCAACGTGACATAGAATATGACCTGAAAGTGATAGGTTTTCATAGATCATATTATTGGAACATATTAAGGCCCTTCTGAAATGTGAGTTCTTTTCTATTAGCACTTGGGAGGAAGAGGAATTGACAGACCTTTTAGTAAGTAGAGATAACATTACAAAGATCAAAGATGTTTTGCTTCATATTTGATGTTTGGCTTTAAAGGAAAGTTTTGTGAATTTTTGTTTTCACTTGTAGATGTTATAGGAGAGCTCGACTTTGGTGAAGGGCTTTTGTTTTATTTTGTATATGCTCTCTTTTTTAGTGGGCTTATTTTACATATAAAGAAATCAACATTTTTAAAAGCATCACAATCTATTATAATAAATTTATACTTCTTAATTTTTTTATACTCAAGTTATTCATGTAAAAATATATTTCTAAGTGTATCCTATACTAGTTGAGTTATTAATGTTTTATGGCCCCTTTTCTTAGATTTCTTGGGCCAAAACTCCACTCTGTGTAGTTTCAAATTGATCATATTTGGTATTTTCTACACTTGGGACTTAAATAGGAAAAATGTTTGAATTACTTTGGATCACGAAGTTGTTTTGGAACAAAAATCTGCCATATATTTCTGCACATTATATACTCTGTAGACTGTCAATTGCTAGGGTATTAATATTTTGGGTTACTCTGTGATTACAGTGGTGGAAGCAGTAACAATGCTGATGTATATTAAAGGTTGTGAGGCCCTACTTTCAAGGATTTTTGTCCTCCGATCTTTTATTTTTTAATGAATGATAGTTGACGTGAGAGTGTACATTAGGTTGAAGAGTATGTAAGTTGGAGGATTTGTTTGTTGATTGTTTCTTTGGGTAGCCTCTGCTAGCCGTGTCATACTGATGAATGAGCATAGAGTTAGTTACTCTTAGGAGAAGTGCTAAATTAACTTTTACATTCTGAAAGCACCTTTAGTTACTGTAGTTTAAATAAGAAAGGCTCATTGCAGTAAAAGAAAGAAAAATAATTCTACTACTTCTGTAAGTACTGCCATTATGTAATATTCCCTACTTTGTCCTTCCTTTCTCAGCACATGCATATATATGTACATATCTTTATTTTGACAGATGGGAAAAAGAGCATATAAGCTAATCTATTTTTAGATGTGATTTACTTGTTGAGTGCATTCCTTGTATGAAATTGCAGGGAGATGATCCAGCACAGGCCCTACACACAGAAAGTAGATATTTATAGCTTTGGCATTGTGCTGTGGGAACTTATCACTGGAATGCTTCCATTCCAGAACATGACAGCTGTGCAGGCAGCATTCGCGGTTGTGAACAAGGGTGTTCGTCCAAATATTCCTAATGATTGCCTGCCTGTTCTAAGTGAGATCATGACCCGATGCTGGGATGCTAATCCTGATGTCAGGCCACCCTTTACTGACGTTGTCAGGATGCTTGAGAATGCAGAAACTGAGATAATGACAACTGTCCGCAAGGCCCGTTTCAGGTGCTGCATGAGCCAACCTATGACTGTGGATTGATGATGCAGAAAAAGAGGAAACTAAAGAGAAAAGAAGTGGAAAAAGGAGGGTGTGGAAAAAATATAAAAACAGAGAAAATGTTGATTTATGTCAGCCTTGTGCATCTCTATCAGTGTTAATTTCTTTCTTCAGATAGAAAAAAGAAGGGGGCAAGTTATGATAAGAACTGCATGTTTTGGTTCCTTTTGTGTCTTTTTAATTTTATGGATTAATGTTGTTGAACTAGTAGTAATAGGGGATATTTGATATGTATTTATACATACCTTTTCATGTTATATTAAACCTGTTCTGTTCTGTTATGTTCTGTTCTATTCAGTTATTTTTGGTGTTATTAAATATATATATATATATATATTTGCAGGTCTCTCCAAGTTATTAATTTTATATGTTGCATTATTGATGATTTCTTTGATTATTGTGGTAGCTCTTTTTGGTAGATTGGAGTTTGACCTTGCTTTTGCTTCTGAAGTGCTGGTAATGCGTTGTTTATAAAGTAGAAAATGGGAAGGGTTATTATATTTGTACAAAATATTTTTATGTAGGCAATCATTTATAACTCCCCCTTTTTCAACAATAGGATGGTTGGGGTTGACAGTTTGTGACAAATAAGCATGGAGCAATTTGATCTCTTTCTCAGTCTTTCTCAAAAAAGTTTTCTTGGAATGAGATGGTCTGATCAGAACAACTTCTGGGTGTATTGTGTTATATATATATATATATATATTTTGTTTTTTGTTTTTAAGCCCTTGAAAGGAGGGGTCTTTTTAGTTTTGGGCAGCTGGAATGAATGTTTATTACAGTTTTGTATAGGGGCAGTTACAAGTGACATAGGGGTGCAACACTTCTCTATGTAAAAAAAAATCACAGCAGAAGTTGCAGCCAACAAAGATTCACTTGTTTTTTTTTGTTTTTTTATTTGTAAGTATTTGTTCCACTTCTCACTAATTGGGTAGTTTTTCCTTTCGTATCCTACTTCCAAAATATAAATGGCGAAAGAAGTTTCATACAAATGGAGACTTGAAAAGGAATATATGGTGGTTGTTGAGTATCTGTTTGTGTTTGTAGGCTTGGAAAAAAAAGGCTGAGGATGGTGATGAGAGAGTCGAATTTGCTTGGGCAGTTGGGGGGTAGCAAGTGAGGTATGTAGGTACTAAGGGAACTGGACTGGGTGCTTCTTTCTACTGAGTTTATTCAAAGATCCATACGACATACCTCTCTACATACTATACGTACAATAATAGTGTTTAAGCCGAAGAAGAAGAACATTGCCTCTCTACTTACTGAACATACAATACTAGTGTTTAAGCCAAAGAAGAAGAACATTGCCTCTCTACTTACTGAACATACAATACTAGAGTTTAAGCCAAAGAAGGAGAAGAACATGAACATGTAGTCTTTCTTTCAGAATGTCAATATTTTACACTTGCTGCTGTAGTGCTGATGGGAATTTATTGTGTACATTTTACTAACAAAAAATATTTCACACATAAAGGCCCTGTTTTGTGGAGCTTTTTTTAAGCTAAAATTCAATAACGAGAAATCATAAACTAAAAGTATCTTTTTCATAGCTGCAAAATAATTAGTTTTTTTATTTTCAGCTTATTTGAGCTATTTTTACATAACAAGTTATAAGCAAAAACTACAAATAATCTGGCATAACTTATCAAATAGCATAAAAATAAGATTCCTCACTCAAATAATTTGGAGATTTTACACTATTGTATGAGGTTTAGGGATGTAAGAAAAATTGAAAAAACCGATCAAATCGGTTGAACCGAACCAAACCGATTATATTTAATCGGTTTTTTTAATATGAATCGGTCTGTACAGTTTTTAAAATTAATTTTTTTCAATTTTCGGTTCGGTACCAGTTTAGGTACTAGTTTAGGCACTTTGTCCACCAGATTAAACCAAAACCAACTGAAAGTTTCGCATGTTAAACCTAGTATATTAAACCTAATATATATTAAATATGTAATGAAGTTGGTTAAGTTCAAAATTCAACTGATTTACTTAATTGTTTATTTTTTTCATAAATATTTTAGATTTGACAGTAGATACTGATAATGTAATAAGTTGTTAGTTTGCTACTCATATGTGTTTGAGTCAAGTTTTGCTACTACTATGCCTATATAGTTATATCGGATGTTTATATTGTCTTTAATTTTTTATTTTAACTCTACTTGATAGACTTGTAATTTAGTCTAATAAGATGATGGTTTTAAACTTTAGTGTCAAGATTTTGATTTTCAAATATATTTTGTTTCTAATTCTAAAAGCTGAAACACTTAGTGTTTATAAATTCTTTTGTTGGTATTTTTTGTGAATGGTTGGATGGATATTAAAGTAATGTACAAATGACTAATTCAATATTTTTATATAAATTATTTACTACATTACAAATTTAAGAAGTAACTCAAATTTAAAAAGTTGTAAACTAAAAACTGTACTGAGCTGAACTGTTTGACTTGGTGCAGTTTGGTGAAAATTTTTGTTTGTATCGATTCTTAATATAATAGAACTGACATTATTGATTCGGCGTAAAATTTAACCTAAACGCCGACCATTTTGAATCAATTACATCCCTAATGAGATTCCTCGTTACAATGAGAGGTTCCTCACTTAACAAGGCTCCTCACTTGCTGACCCAAAAAAATAAGAAAATAATCACCAGATTTTACACCATTAGGAGATTCTAATTGAAATCATTTAACAATGCCTAAACAATTGTAGCATTATTAATGGAAATTTTCCGTAACAATCAAGACTCAAAATTTTCACTTTTTACATCAAAATAAAAATAAATAAATAAATTGATTCAAGACAAGAATGGGAATAGTTGTGTGTAACTTAGGAAATGTTGATATGTTTTCTATTGAACATTAATTAATAAATAAATAAATAAATAAAGCTGTCCGGTTCGGTGGTGGTCAAAATTCAAATATTTCTGCATTTTATGACATATTTGAAAAATTAACTAGAGCCATATTCAATTTAATTCAAGTCGAATTCTATTCTATTATGTTCTGGTCTCTCACCCACACACAGGAATCTGAAATGGGGGATTATGTACTACCTACATTTGTTAATTTGTTTGTTAGTAAGTTAATCTCATTCCATTGACGCAAGATTTTCGAAGACTGACGTAAGCAATGATTGAAGACTAAGCTCAAACGACAGAAAGAGAAAGATATAATATAACCAAAACACTATCTGAATATCATCATCTGAAACTAGTACTTTTTTTGCTGCAAATTTTCCATCAAATTGCCCCCAAACTGGGTTAAAACCTAACAAGAATCTCTTACCCTTTCTAAAATAAAATTAAAACTCCCTGCAATTGATTAGAGGAGGGGAAAAAACGAAATAAAAAAAAGAGCTGGCTATAGCACAACAACCACCACCAACCACTGAAGAACCACCACCACCACCAAAAGAAGAAACAATTAGAAAAAAGATAAACCAAATGAGTATGTCAGTCAGCTTCCTTCAGTCTGTCTGCTGCCTTCCCAAGATGCCTGAAGTATAGCAGCCCAAACAGCTCCCAACAATCGATAAATTAAAAGACCCAAGTAAACCACAAAACAAAAAACAAAAAACAAAAAACAAAAAAAACAAAAACAAAAAAAGTGCAAGAGAGAGATTCTTAGTTTACAGCCAGACACTATTGGAGATTTGCCCCAACTATACCATTCAAAAATTTTGCTTCCGGCAGAGTGTGTATAGTGAGCAATCCTCAAAAACCTGAAATACCTAACACCAATTTATCTCCCCTTCCTACACTTGGGTGGTCAATGCTAACAGTTCTTGTCATCTGTTGAAAAAGCCCCCACTACTCTCTCTCTCTCTCTCTCTCTCTCTCTCTCTATTCAGTTCTTGGCGGCACTTGTTTACCATCTTCCAACTTCAACTGGAGGGCTTCACCAAAGTTATCAGAAAGTTGAACAATCGAGGATGCATCAGCAACAACTGAGGCAATTTGCTGCTGTCTAGCCTTCCTTTCCTGCAAGCATTTTTCTCTTTCATCATAAAAACTAAAATCATCCAAGATTGATGTCTCTGCTTCATAATCCTTGAATATTTTCAACATCTCAATACCCTGTTCTAGTTTTACCTGAAAATGTTTCAGAAAACGTAGAGACCAAGTCGTCAAAGAAAACAATTAAGAAATTTGACTAACGATATGAATCTCCTTAATTGACTAGTGTACTAAATAAAGATATGAATTTCCTTAATTGACTAACGAAATGGCCTTGGATAGAGTCGAGTGGAGAAGAAAGATTCATGCAGCCGACTCTGTTTGATGGGAATGAAGGCTTGCTTTGGTTTGGTTTGGTTTGGTTTGGTTTGGTTTAGTGAAATGATAATGTTCACAGAATAAAATTTTACTGTTAATTTAAAATAGAGTAAGCAAACAAAAGTCAGGTTACATATTATCATACCAACTAGAGTAAATTTTTACTCTCACATTTAAATAGAGCATTAGCAAACAAAACATGGGTCACATATTACTAGAGCCAACCAAAGTAGAATTAATTTAACAACAAACAAAAATATCATTATTCAATAAAATTCAATAAAAAACAATCATAACAAACGAAATACAGATTATTCAATCTTTAATCTCACCTGAAAAAGCCTTCAATAATTATTCAATCTTTCATCCTAAGAAACAAATGAAATACACATCTCTTGTACGGCTCAATAACAATTTCGATCCAAACAATCATTGAAATAAAACAAACAAGGTTCAAAATATAGCAACCATTGAAGTTGACTCGATTGTGGAACCATCTCTTGCAATTTTGTAGAAATTTTTAACTTGGAACATTGAAGTATATATATATATATGGAGAGAGAGAGATTTGACTACGTTGATCATTGGAATGTGAAAAGAGAAGTAATAGAAGATAGAAAGGGCAAAATCATCTAAAATAGAAAGGCATGTTTTTTATGTCCTTAATCCATGATAAATAAATTTTAAAGGACTTTATACATTAAAAAATATTCGCTTGTCCTTCTAACACTACACAATTATGTTGAGGGACATATGACTAAATTTCCTAATATTAATTAAAATAAAACAAATTGTAATAGAAAACAAAAACAAGACAACATTCAAAGATCTGAACATTCATTACCATCATATCATAGCATAACAAAACAACAGAAAAAGACAATAAAAAGAAAGAAAAAAGCGGAAAGGGGAAGGGAAAATAAAGTTGCAAGAATGAAGAAAACTTTATGATGCCTTACCTCTTGAGAGTCTCGGCTGTGAGTAACAGGCTTGTTGTCATTATTTTCAAGAAGTATGTGGCGGAACTGATTATTTGGGACATCTTTGATTATATGCCACCGGACAGGGAACTGCCCACTCCACCTATCCTGCTGCCAGTAGTCTACATCATGTTCAAAATCTACAGGTCCAATCATCTCAGCAACTCCACAAAATTGTCCACTTGCATTGACCTACAAATAGTTGTATACAACAAATTAAAAGAGGTCTAGTAAACTGAAAAGTTTAACAGTACAAAAGCACCTAAGTATTTAGATCACAACATTGACCAATGAAAGAAACACATAAAATAATAAGGTAATAATTAGAGCATTTGGTTCATATGTGTCATAATGGGTGAATATAAATTTCATTGCATTTAAATTCTTAGGCCGCATTCTCCCAATAAAGAGGCTCAAGTTCGAGTCTCCTTAACTTACCTACCTATCAAGAAGGAAACCAAAAAAAAAGGTGGACAGTGATCAACAAAGCAATCTATGAATTATCAATGCAACTGACAAAACTGTCCACAAACCCCCTCCATATTTTATTACTACAATTTCATCTGAAGACAGATGACTGAATAATTAATGTATTCCTCATTCTTAGGGAAATGCCCAAATCCAGAATGGAAAACCAACCCAACCCACCCAAATGCATATGGATGCCGCATGTGGCATTAAGATCTTAAAATATTTAGGCCCTTATTAAGGGCCAGCACTCCTGATATGTATACAACAGAGTACACATACTCCTTAGTAACATCCCTATGCAACCAACCAGCTCTGATTTTAGCATCAATTTTGAAAGTAATCATTTTCTCCTTTGAATAATGTCAACCTGGAGCAATTCATTTTAGTTCGTTCCAACATTCATTAGACGCATGACAGTAAAAATTTCGAGCTTCAGTGACAAAGTAATTTACCGAAAACAAGAGAAAGACTGGACAGTGGCCATTCGCATCTTTCACTTCATGATAAGCAGCATCTAACTTTCTGTTTCCGAGTGGCGTGCTAGCCCAGACGCTGTATTTTATACTTTTGTGAACATTATCTTCGCTGAAAGACTTAATGATGAAGAACTTAGCATTATCGCAGTTCGTGACAAAATCAGGCTGATTATAAAGATCAGGATGAACTCCAGAAATAGATGCACCATTTTTGCTGGTACCAGATGGAGAGCTATCTTCAATAAAACTCTTTCCCTTTGGCTTTGAAGCCCTTGGCCCTCGATTACGATCACTGGAGATGCCATGTGAATCAATTGATCCATAGACTGAGTCACGGCCCCTTTCTCGTCTTCCACCTTTGTCAGAAGAAGTGAGCCTGCTCCGGTTACTAGCTCCCCAGTGAGAAATGGAGGCAGTACTATAATTTGAGCTCTGATATGAGCCACCATGAGGGTAGTTTCTAGCAGAGGAACTTGCCACCAATCCAAATCCATGAGATGTTCTCTGTTGTTGAGAAACCTGAGATTAAAATAATAAGTTAAGGTATATACTACATATTGCAAAGGATCACTGAGTAAATCAATTACAAAATGAAAGCTCATCTGCCAATCTGCTAAAAGCAATACCTTAGTGAAGATTAAGGTTGTTGTCATTTAGTAATAGAAGTAAAACAACAACTATTGCTATGTTCTAGAAGAAGCAATATATGGAATGCCGAAATAAAAGTGAACATGGTTTACCAAAAAGTGGAATGCCAGGAAAAGATCGAGCATGATTACCAAAACCAAAATTCATCTGGTAATCTATGGGCCATAATGAACATCCCTCGAGGATATTGAAGTTTGAGCAAGGACATTCCAGTTTATTAACATATAGTAATAAAATTAACAGCCATAATTACTGCATATCTCTCTTACTGCAATTAATGCCTAACCCATTGAAATTAATTGACTCAATGGTCGACTCAATGGCCCATACAGCGAGCTCAGACCTAGTTTCAGATTGTGTGGATATGAAAGTGCTACTCAAAATAGCAAGATAAATATGAACCAAGTATGAAGCATTCTATTCAAAAAGTGTAATTCATTTGTTTTATCTTCACTATCATGGTATGGCAGTAAGGCATCCCTCTTGAAGGACAACATAGGTTTAGGGTTTAAATATAATAGGGAGTACACCATCAGCTGAGTGGGTAGTACTTTTAGAATTGGATTACTACCAATAATGATGATGATTAAAATAATTATAGTATTACCATAAAAATAGTAATAACAATAAAAATTTATTCTACTTGTCCAGGAATTTTTTGTTTAGGAACTGTAATTTGTCATATAAAGGCATGTTTCAGATTAAAAGTAACCAAACCTGTCCAGCATTGTGCTCATATGGCCCAAGTATACCAATTGGTTGGGGATAAACCGTCGGTGATGTCAACGGAGACATATAACTGCCAGTCTCTGAGTTTGACCGATTTGACAATGGTTCTCCAGAAAGTCCCCCGCCACTGAAAGATCCAAAATGTACAAAGTAACCTGACCCAGGCCCAAAAAGAACATTGTCAACAAGACCCTCCTGGCCACCACTTCCAGATGTAACCATATCATTTTGTGAAATTGGAAGAGACGAAGATACATGTGGCACACTAGGAGAAACTGGCTGTGGGAAATAAGGTGGAGAAACTGGGATTTGATGTGGAGAGTATAGCTGGCCGTCTACCATTATAGGGGATAGAGGACTAGCCATGGGGGAAAATTGTCCGTAAGCCATTTGAGCATCAAGGCCATAACCAGAATGAAAGACGAGCGATGGATTATCATTGTACATAGCCTAAGTCAGGTCAAACATGAAGAAACATCTGGTGAGTTTATTTAGAAACAAAAGAAATATGAAAGCTAAAGGGATTCATCCTCACCGGTGACACAACTTGCAGACCATTGGCATTGACATAGCGAGAGTAGTCATCCCAGTTACCAGGGCTGTTCTCAAAACCTGACGCCAAAGCAAAGATGACATAACAAGGTAATCAATGTTCTGTATATTTACTGGATAAGAAGACCTAGGAAAACACTGTAGCAATCATGACATTGTTCACTCACATACCAAGGCCAGTCCAAGTTATGCGTTTCAATTTCAAGATATGTTTTATATGGATCAGGTTAAAGAGATCATGAACTTTTTTTTGAGAAGTAACTAATTGTATAATAAAAGCATCAAGGGAATGTCACCCATGAACATCAAACAACCTATGCTCGAGTCACAAAGGACCCAACAGAACTTTATGCACCTTACAAAACTAATGGAACTTCAACTTATTTGACTTTTGAATTCCATAAACACTAAATATTTCAACAGAAAATTATCAGCCTTGGTGTCTATAATTTCATTTTCAAAATCTTTATTACGGGTCAACGTCACAAAATAATAATGGAAGTCCGATTTCTGTTCCTTTATATTCCATCAATACTTCAAAATTTCAGGAGAAAATTTGCCAACCTTTGTTGACATCTATATACAGATCAAATCAGAATTAATGTGAGCATATGCCAATTTTGTTGGCTAGCATGTTACAAATTATTTCCACAACAACAGTAGATCGACCCAAATATCCTTAGCTTCTGAATTGGTACCAGTAGAACACAACAAGGACTAACCTCCATAATAGTAAGTCTGTTCCTGGGGGTAGACACTGTTAAGGGTTCCACTTGCATATGGCGATTCTAGCTGATCCATGATGTCCCTTGAAGGCCCCGTGACAGCTGCATCCGGAGAAGGATTTGTAGAAACAATCCTTTCATCTTTGGGTGAAAGTGGCTGATAGTAGATTACAGTGAAATATCTAAGAAAACAAAATTGTAGAAAGAAAACAAGCATTATGAGATATAATGTCAAATAGGTACCTGTTCAGTCATGTTGGGCTCAACAGGTCTCCTGCCTGCATCCATTGTCAAATTATCAGTCACTTGGAAAGAGAGAAGTAAAAGCAAGCAATTGAATTAGCCAAGAAAGCTATGATATGCAGCAGCAGAAGGGCACACACTCACAAATCCCACCCATAGGTCGTACTATGACCACAGGGACATGCACAAGCATGATAAATAGGCAAAGACAAGGAAAAGTTTTCGTTTAGGTTCGTCTGTTGGGTAGCACCAACTATAAGCACGAACCCACAAACAGAACATAAATGTTATATGGCATTAGGTAAGTCAAGAATGATAGAACCTTAACTACAGAGCGAATATTTCGGCCTAAAACAAAAAAGGACAAATTTGTGTGGAAGTTTATTATATCATGCAACAGTGGGTTTTGTGAGAAGACAAGAAGACAAGCTAGTCCTGTGAATTACCTATGTCACACACAATATCAGAATATTTAAACAAGGGGAGAACTTCAAATCCTAGGAGGCCAGAAAACAGAATGAAGAATATCCAAAATTAGACAGTTTCTTCTCCCCAAGTTCTCTAGTGATATAGAACACAATTCCTAATCTTGACTAGAAGTGGAAGCCAAAGAATATTGTGAAAAACCAAATGGAATGAATCATGCCCGTAAAGTTAGCCACAAATCCATTACTCTTTACACAAACAACACCACCAATTATGCAGAAATTGCCAAATTCTAAAAACAAAAATTAAATAAAATAATACAAGTTTCTCATTATACGCCTATACAAGAAAACGCAACTTTCAACCAAATAATTATATGAGTATCTCATAAGACACCTTCAACACAAAAAAGGACACCATCAATAATGGTTTACATATGCCAAACCCTTTTCCAATTAACCAACTCTCTCAGATTCTTGCCAACATTTTGTAAAAAGATTGCTCCTCAAACCTTCCAGCCATTGAGGCAACCGTGCTAAAATCCCATCATTCCTAGCCTTACAATCAAGTGTAAGCTTAATTTAGTTTACAATCAGTTCTAAGGTAGACTAATCTAATTTTCAAAACTTATCAGTTGGATTGGGATGGCTGACCTAGACAACATGAAGTTCTTGAACATGGTGTTCTTCCACTATCTTCTTGTGTTTATAAAAGAGAGGGGGGGGGGGGGGGTGGGGAGGGGAAATCCAACAGTTGATAATGGGGGTTTAAACCTGATAAAGACATGAGATGGATGTAGCTCAAATTTGTTGTAAACAGTTGTCTAAAAAACAACATAACCCAATAGAGCACTCCAGGTCATTAGAGTTTGACCTAATTAATCCTCAGATCAAAGCAATTTGAGGTTTTATGGATTTGATTTGAAAATTGATGGAATTGGCATCACTCATTCAAAAGTACAGCAGTTAATTCAATGTCATATTTTAGTTGTATATTTCAAGAATGAATTTGAGTGCTTTAGATTGATGAATTTGAAATAAATTGATGAATATAGTTATTTGAAATCTTTATATGAATGATGCTAATTGTACAAGAATCTGAACAATATACATCTCTCCTATATTCTTCACTTTCGAATTACCAATATACATCCAACAGTTAATCTTTCCACAAATTTATAACATTTAACCTCTTCTCTGGAAGCCAGGTTTTGTAGATGCCCAAGGCATCTTTTTAATGTGATATACTCTTTATCAACGTATAAAAAGAGATAGTAGGTAATGCATTGCGACCTATTGTGCAGTAGCAAATGGAGATTTCAAGATGGCCCAAGAACACTAAAACTTCCATCTGATGGATGGATTTTGGTGAATACTTACCTATAGCAATTAGTTTGCTAAAGTGATGGACTAGCGGAAGAATGGGAAGTTTTATCAAAGGATGTTGCGTATGTGTTTGAGGATATAATCAAAAAATTCCAGTCAATCAACAGCGATGCATATTGTTAAAAAAATGATTCAATTGACCTGACCCCTTATTGAACTATGAACAATAATAAAAGAGTTAGGCAAGGCACAACACAAAGATTCATCATCAGGGTAATTATATATGTTAGGGTGAAGCAACTAAGCTGACAAGAGTACATTTGATTCAAGGAATAAGGAAATTCATTGAAGCCCAAGACTTGTAGATGGTTGATTGAACAAAATTGGTAATTATTTATTCTGGGAAAATCACAGAATGGTGTTGATTGCATAAGCTACAAACAATCTTAGGTTAGAAATAAATAAATGTGATGAATGATCTCAGAAACAAGTCAAAAGATAGAACAACAAAAATCCCTCAACCCCTACAAAAGGGAAACCAAAAATGTAATAGAAAGAAAATTGTTTAAGACCCACAAAAAATCTTCCACAATGATGTTAACATTTGATTTGCCACTTCACAATAAATTTGAAGATTGATAAGTTTTATTTCCTCCAATCACACAAAATGGAAAGAAAAAGAATTTCTTTTATAAAAAAAAAAAAAAAAAAAGAAAAGAAAAGAAAAAGAAGCAACTGAGGTAGCAAAGATTCCCAATTGAAGAAACCCTAACATGATTACACAACGGGATTTACATATCATAGCTTGAATTTGTGCCGTAGAAAAAGATCAAATTCCAGTTCTCATATATGAATGCATAAACCTCAATCTCAGTTATTGCAATCAATCAACTAAACTCAAATCGGGGCTTTTACAATTTTTTTATAAATTAAAAAAAAATACATATATAGATAAAGATATAGATATAAACGAAAAGGGACGGGAAGAGGAAAAGGAAAAGGGATGGTACCAGCGGAGGAGGTTGAAGGAGACGTTGACGAAGAGGTGATTCGATCCCGCTGTTGACTCGATTCTTCCATGAACCAATCAATCAATCAATCAATCAAAAAAAGTCCAAAAAATCCCAATCTGAATCTACAAAAAGTCTTATTCCAGAGGACACAATCACAGAAGAAGAATTCGAAACGATAAAGAAACGAAATTCAAAGAAACAAAGAGAAAAACGAAATCAAATTCTTTCTTTCGGTTCTGTAGGGATTTAGTGTACGATGTGTATTGATGCGCATCCATATATATATATATATGTGAATGAGAGGGTTTTAGGTCATACGTATACACACATCATATATATTCTACACAAACATACATACATATATATATAGCGGAGAGAGAGAGAGAGAGAGAGAGAGAGTGATGACAGGTAAGGAAACCTTTCTCTGAGTCATTTACTATATTCTTTGTTTTTCACCATGAAAATGGGGCATTACGCGGTTTGATTTCCCTTTTTAAATTCAGATTTTCATATTTACATAATACATAATAGGCTTACTTTATTTACACATCATCAATTCTTTTAGTACTTACTTTATTTACACCTTACACCTCATCAATTCTTTTAGTACCCGTTATTAAAATTTTTGATTTTTTACTCTGGCCTCATTTAGTAAGTATTGATTTTAGTTTAAAAAAAATAAAAAGTTACTAAAATAAAAAATAAAAAAAATCAACAGTTTATACTATAAAATCAAAAATTTTATTTTTTTTTCTATTTTTTATATATTTTTTCGTAAAAAATTAAAAAGGCATTCCAAATATATTAATTTTTTTATATCATATTTTAGTAAAAAAACCAAAACGTTATTAAAAAAAACATGTTCTCAAACGAAGCCTCAACGTATATCATAATATTATTCTTTTGACTCAATCCACACAACACAATACGCATCCTAATGGCCTCGTTTGGAAAGTGACTATTTTAGTTGGCTATTTTAATTTTTGACTATTTTAGTAGGCTAAAATTTTTGTGTTTGGGAAGATGATTGAATTTTTTTGTGGTTGGATGTGATGTTTGTGAGAGAAAAAGTGAAATGATTATGGGTTTGAAGTGATATTTTGTCTTATTAGCTATTTTAACCTATTTTGTCTTTTTGTGATTTTTAGGGGGTGTTTGGGAAGAAAAAAAATAGCCTAGTTTCCGGCCTCGTTTAGTAAGTAGTAATTTTGGTTAAAAAAAATAAGAAGTTACTTAAAAAAATAAAAAGATCAACAGCTTATACTATAAAATCAAAAATTTCATTTTTTTTTTATTTTTTATATATTTTTTTGTAAAAAATTAAAAAGTCATTCCAAATATATTAATTTTTTTTATGTCATATTTTAGTTAAAAAGACAAAACGTTATTTAAAAAACATGTTCTCAAACGAAGCCTCAATATATATCATAATATTATTCTTTTAACCCAATTCACACAACACAGTATACAGCCTAATATAAGATGATGTACATACCATTAAAGTTTAAAAGTCAATAAGATTCAAAATACAATTTACAGCAATTTTATATTCGTGTGTCTCTCTCTCCACGATCTATGTTGAATCTATAGAAATAACATGAGAGCAAACGGTGCGGAATCGATGGACTAAAATTTTATGACAATAAAGCAATCGGTGTGGTATTATGTAAAAATTTAAACAAAAAAACAATTTTAGTATTGTTCATAAATAGAGTGTTGAAAAAACTTAATATGTCCATAAATTTATATTCAAATTAAATCAAAATATTCAAATTTTTTTATATATGAACGTTTAATATTTGTTCAACTTTAATAATATGAACAAAATGATTCTGTTCAAATATAAATAATTGAACATTTTGTAAATGTTCAACTCTGCGTGCATACGGAACGAATAAGCCATTGTTGTAAAGATGAACAATGGTCTTTTGTTCCAAATTAATACGAACAAGATAAATAACAAAGTAAATTGATATTTTTATTGTTGCTTTTGTTCCAAATCAATGTCATCCATAGTATATAAATTTCTAAAATCAATTGATTTCAATGTTTTAAAACCCTAAATATTCCAAAATAATAATATTTTGAATTTGAAAAATAATATAAAAGAGATTTGTTCAAGGTGATGGTATGTACAAATATATTTGTGTTTTTATATGTGAATTGTTGAAATGAGTAAATACATACTCATATTGTCTTTAATAATTATTTTACTTGAGAATATTATTGTTATATAAATTTAATGGTTAAATAGTTTGTACTGAGAAGATTAATGGTGTGTAAATAAAATTACGCTACATAATATTACACATATTAGTTGTCAATTAACCAAAAAAAATAAATTAAAGGGTGTTTGATATGTGCTGTATTAGTATACTTTTTGATTTTTTATGAAAAAATGTGAAATATGAGTTGAGTTTGAAGTAATGTCGCAGAGAGGTGATATAATCCAAATAAGATAATGTGTTAAACTAGCATAGCATATGCCAAACAGTGCCTTAGTGGTTGTTTGGGATGATTTAAATAAGTGCACTTTTTAACTTTTTACGGAAAGATATGCACAAAAATAAAGAGGTGATGTGACTCAAAAAATATAAAAAGATAAAAAAATATACTAATATTAAAGATGCCAAACAACCCCTTAATAAATAATTTAAGCTAATTTTGACTTAAAACTCATAGAAACACATTTAAGTAAAAAGAACTCAAAATAATTATATTTTCATGATGAAATCGGAGTTCAAATTCAATTGCAAACTAAATGAGCTTCACACGGGCCATTTTGTGAGTCAAAATCTTAGACCCAAGACTTACCCACTAATGGGTTTGATCCAAACTGACATGTAGGTGGGTAATCGAATTCCACGTCATTCCGAGCACGTGTCAACTTGGGTTTATTAGTTCTTTTTGCTTTTACCATGTTTGTCTATGAGTTCTAGGAATTTTATGACTAAACGCTCTGCATCTGTTGGCTTTTTCGGCTTTCGAAGGTTACTATTGTAATTGTGAGCGTGCCAGCAAGAATCAATCAGTCCTTACAGAATATTAATTGCCAACCAATTATCAGACGATTGTGTTTTAGTTCTTTCAGCCTCAATGAAGAGGACTTTTACTGGTAGCTTTGTTTAGAAGAATTAAACAAACAATGATTAAATGAAGAACAATTGTAGCATTTTATTAAGTAAAATGACAGACTTACAAAGATCCAAATCAGCCTCGTAGAGGTTTATAGCAGCAAACTACTTGAAACGACTCCTACGAACGAAATGCAGTGCAGGAATTTGAAGTACAGAAATGTAAAGAACAAGAAATGTAAAAACTAGAAAGGAAATATAGTAGAATAAAACTGGTTTTTTGGATTTGAGTCTGGGGGCGATTTCTGAGGCCTTCTCTGCTATTTATACTTCTCAATGACAACCGTCGAACTACACTTCTAACCGTCGAACCGCCCCACCATGATCGCTGATCATGTTGCCTTATAGTTAGCTCCACTATGCCAATATCTGCAACTAGGCTTCCCTCCTGATTTTGAATTTAAATATGAGTAACCGTTGAAGCCACATCATTTTGCATCTCTTTGCTGATCCAGTACTATACAGATCTTATACAAACCAATACTAACTGCCACGTGTACGATTACGATCGAAGGTTTGAGTTGTTTTCCCGTATTGCCCTTATCTTGCCACGTGTGGAACTGTGATTGGCTTATACAAAATATGTAGCCAACATTACCCTCCGCACTAATATATCCAATACTTGGTGATATTAGTGGAGCAAGGTATTTTACTCACGTCCTAGAATGTGTATAGGCTTTTGCATTTCTTAGAAATGCAACTGTCATTCATCACTTGCATTAAATTCTCTTCTAACCCTTGAACACTCCCACTATCTCAGTATTTGAAAAGACTGATACATCTTTTATGGCCAAACCAATCTTTTCTTACATTGATCAAGCATACGAAGAGTTATTTGATGACGTTGTTCGTCCTTGAAAGAATCTTCATGCATTGATTAGCCACCTTTATCCACCTCCATTTATACAAGTTATGGAAGCTTTCGCAAATCACTGACCTTCGAACCAAGAACCTACTGCTTACGATTCTTTAGAGCACAAATTTGCAATCATGGATATCAGAAGCTCTTTTTCTGGAACAAAACTATCCGCGTGGGACGAAGCTGCTGTTGCTTCTTCTTCTTCTTCTACGGCTTCTGGCTGGGGAACTTGATCTACCACTGCTCAACCTCAAACAAGGGAACGCATTCATCATCATTTCCCTGAATTCGGTGACCCTCTTGACATTCCTCCTTCCAAACGCAGTTCAGTAGTATATCCATATGTTCCTATTAATCGTAGACGCAATCTTGAAGGCAATCTGCTTACATCATGGTATACTTCTACGTTGCCATCTCGGATGGTTCGAAGTGTCCCACATCCCGCTGAAACTTTAGGGATCAGTCCTGTGCTTTTAGCCAAAAAGGCAAAACTTTACCCCTCTGATTGGCTAGAATGTGTGACTAGTCCTGAATTTCTGGACTCACCCAGGTAACCTCCGACTCCTCCTCCTTTGCCTTCTAACCCAAATTGGATTAATGAGTTGAAGCTCACTCTTTCTGAGGGCCGATCCTTTCCCCCTTACAGGGTCCCGGTGCCTCCAACTCCTTATCAACAATTCAAGGCTCAGATATTGCTTGTTGCATTTTCTCATTTATCCTTCGAGGTCCTTCGAAATGACATTTCCCACCAAAACTTTCTATGGGCTTGTGACATTATGTCTCGAAGCCATCTCCTCAACCTTGTGGCCTAAATGGAGCTCTATACCTTTTTAGACCAACTTCCTCTTCTGCTTAACTGGCACTTCCATGCTTCCATTACCAGTGAAGTTCTGGATGAAGCCATTTCTGCTCGAATCCAGGTTCAGTGTGAGGCAGAGAACCTCCTTGATGAATATGAAGCCTTCAAGAATCAGGATTCTGAGTATGGGAAGGATGCTATTATGAACGAAGTGCATGAAGAGGAGGAAATTGACGTCATAGATAAAGACTTAAAACAAATAGAATTCAAAGTGAAAGCCCAACAATTCACTTCTCAATTAAGGGCTTACCAATTAGACAAGCCAAACTTGGACAAGATAGAAGATTGAGTAGGAAAAGAATTTTCGTTTATTGAATTTTGCTAGACTAAATTTCATAACCTTGTAACTCTGTCCATTCCGTGTTTCTACGAAATCGAGAATGTAATCAAATGAACTCTAGTATCAACAGCATTTATCAATAAAACTGAGCTTTCCGAATTTCATTTGTTAAATTCTGATTTAGCACTCAAATTATGAACTGTGGTTTAACTCCATCTCGACTCAAATTCTTCTAAAGTGTGAAGTCTTTTCTTTTGAGAAAGCAATTTTTGCCTTATATACGGACCCTAGGGCTAACATAATTCTTCACCCATTGGCTTCGAATTAACCAACCTTACCCTTCGAAACTTGATTCGATCATATTCAATTTCCCAACATATGGTTAATATAATCAAATAATTTCGAATAAACTAATTTTCTTTCAAACAAATAGACTAAATATGGAACCCTCTCTTACATTTTTTTATTCAAAAAAGTGATTTCTTATATATACTATCAAACCAATTATTGGTTTGACACTTACAACAACAATTTCTAACTGAAAAGTGTTTCAATTTTTGCTTCGAAGGATTTTTCTCTCAATTAGAAAGCTACAAACAGGTCCTTAATCCTTTTGAAGTAAAATACCTAAGCACTTTTTCAGCGTGAGGCGTGGAATGTGCTTCGAAGTCAGCTTCCTACAATCGAAGCCGTTTGTCATTTCATTTTGGGGCCAAAATTTGGCTTCGAAGCCAAATATCTTATTTCGAAGCTAACATCAGTATTTGAGATGTGTTTCCCTCCATAATTATCAATATAGAAAGAAACTTTTTGCATCCGTAACTTTAATACTTCTTTGTGAATTCCATCCGTGCAACACGACAGGGTATATTTTTTCAGACACAAAAGTTTTAAAACCCTTTTATTTCGTGCTTTGAATTCACCTAAACCCTTCATCTCCACTGACCTTCCTTTTCCTCTACTCTCTTTCTCGTCTTCGTCTTCTAAGAAAACTCTCTATCAATGGCTTCTCCTCCTTTGAAAATATCGATCGTGGAGCGTGCGAGTCCGTCTGTGACCTTGAAAAGGATTATTGATGCAGAGTGTGAGAAGTACAAGGACGGTGAGAAAAGCGCCATTGACGGACGCATCTTCATTCCTCGTCGTCATGAGCAGCAAAAGTATGTGCTTGGGCCCATCTTCAAGGAGATTCCTATTGAGCTTCCAGCTCTATATCCACGTCTAGAAGAACATTGTCTCCTTTACGAAGGTGGTCTTAACTGGGGAAGCTGGAGGATGAACCGCCCTGTAGACGTCCCCGAACGCCCCGGGAGGGTGAGTCCCGTTCTGTTCATATTGGGCTCACTACAGTTCGGACTCTCGAATTGTCACGGTTCTTAATCTGAACCAAAGAGTCCAAATTTGGCAAATCGTTTTGAGAAAAAAAAGATTTTTAGAAAAGAAGTGCCAAACATGGACTGCTTTTCCAAATACAGAGTCGCTACCTAAATATTTTATTTTGGAAAATTTAGGAAACCCTGACTCAGTGCCAAAGGCCACGTGTCTGTCATCACCAAAGTTGCCTCGGCCCGGGAACTTGGGTACGATTGGGGAAGGTCAGCTATAAGCACCCTCTCTCGCCTGATCAAAGATTGGCCTTTACTAACCGTGATATCTTGTTTTGAAAGCATTATGTGTTCCTATTCCGGTTATTAGCCTAGAATTACTACGTTATGCGCACAACAAACAAGTATAGACCAAATCGCCTAAATTGGAACAAAACATTACATGTTTGTTTTGAAAATGGTTTGCTACTCGCGAGTAGGCTAAAATGCAGATTTTGCTACCCTCAAGTGGGCTTTAGAAAAGATGGTTTTGCCACTATCTAGTGGGCTTAAAACTTACAGTTTTAGTGCATTATTCCAATTTAGGTAATTCAACCTCCATCCACAGGCACTCAAGCAGTTATATCGTACAAGCAAATAGCCTCATGGTAAGCATGCTGTCATGTTAACATTCACACTCATGCGAGATGCTAAAGCATAAATGCTCACCTAGTACTCCGAGCCAAAACAGAAACTAGTTAGTAATCATATGCATGATCCTAGTTCATGTTAAGATGGCTAATGCAACACATGCAAAATCCAACTAAGATGGGCTCGGCTAATCTACAATGACATGTGAAATGCTACAACTAACACATATTCAATTTGAAATTGGAGTACAAATGTAGTTAGGATGATGTGCCGAGCTCGGTGCATGCAAAACGAATGAATGGATGCGAACGTGCTATCATAGTGTATGCTAATTGAAACATGCCCTAGACCAACCATCGAAAGCTAGTAAATAAAAGGGAAGAAAGACGTGGGGTTGGGAGACATACACACACTCACGCACACTTATTACACAATTGCCCTCACTCGGAGGGTCCGAATAAATATTACAGTCCGAATAAATAATATTAAATTAATTATTACAGAATTTCTAATTAATAAAAAAAAAAATTAAATGCAGAAAGAAGGTGGCCACAGCCCCGCCTCGGGATGCGTGAATGATGCATGCTCGACTCGTCCCGTTTGGAAACTCGCTGCCATAGCACTGTTGCCTCTGTTTACACTACCTTGCCCCTCTGAGGATCACATAAATTTCCAGAACTACTTTGAATCACTCCCTGAGTGCTCTGGAGTGTCACCGGCCAGAACAAGATGCCACCGGCCATGGGAATGGGATTATCGGCCAAATCTTATGCTCTCGGCCAAACATGTTTTGCCGGTCGGCACCTAACATTGCCGGCCGGCCAATTCTTCCTGCTGAAACCTGCAGTTGACAGCAGTAGAGGGCAAGCAGTGTATGGCATGGAATTTTCAAGCAAATGTGTGCATGGCCACTCTCCCAATCATGTAATGGACTCAAGGAAGTGTGGCCCTCGACCCTCGGGCCATTAATTGCGCATTTCAATGCATGATGGCCTAAGAGGCCAAGTTGCAAATCAATGTAAATGCATGCAAACAAAACAAATGAGTGCCAATGCCCTATCATGTTGAGGTCAAGGGCATCGGCGACCGAGGATTGAGGCGCGTTACGTCACTTTGAGTACGAACGCACCTCAATTCTCATGTTTGGTTTGACACCCCAAACCAAACAATGCAATGCATGTATGCAAATATGGCTCAGGTATATAAGATGGCTTGAGTATGCAAGCATGCCAAATGTAATGCAAACCAAGCATGCAAACATGCAATGTGATACAAACTATCATACAATGCTATGACATGAAATGCAATTAGCTAAACAATATGCAAGTGTGCAAACATGATACAATGCAAACACGAAACCAAAATAATGTAACATGATCATGCAATGGTGGACGTAAACCAAAGGGGGAAACCTCAGCCCACCCTAAAATAGTGACCAAAATTGGTATGCAAGCATGCACATACCAAGGTTCATCACTTAAGCATGGAAGGGGACAACTCCAAGCACACATAAAGACAATATACTTGGACATTAAACACTCATGTTAAACTCTGAAAAGCATGCAAAAGATGGCACCAAAACATGCTAGGGAATGGATGTGAAAAAGGAAGCATTCAAGGCCACAAAAAAGAGTATTCTACTACCACCACCCCAAGCATGAATCATGCAACCAAAAATAGAGTTTTAATGCATCAAAATATGCCCCAAAACCCACTGATATGGCAGCCCCAAATGACTTAAACACAAGGCGTACACTATGACCCTTTTTAAGGCACAAAAGAACAACCCTTCAAGGCAAGAAAGTGATGATGAATGTAAACATACAAGCATGGATTAGGGGCTGAAATGGCATGTGAAATGACTCTAAATCGTTGAAACAACCCAACTAAAAGCATGCGAATGACTCACACACTCAAGGCTCACAAGCCAAAATACAAAGGGGCTATACCAAACATGGAAAATATGATCAAATTAGCACCCAACAGACCTCAAGCATGGTAAGACATGGCTAAGAACTTCACAAAGTTAGGCCAAAACATGAGAGCATGGTGGGCTAAATGCATGATGCTCTTCTAGGCAAAATAAGGGAATACAAAGCAAGTATATTATGCATGCAAGGGACCTTTAATCCGACCAAAAACAGAGGCAACATATGACCAAACAACATCCAAAAACCTCTGAAAAGGGGTCAAAAACAATCAAGCACATATGCTACCCTTATGAGCCAAAAACATGCACAAATGAGAGACCAAGGGGAGAGGGGTGTCCCTCCCCTATGCAAGACCTCAAAACCCCTTCATCACCACTGAAAATCCACTGGATTTCAGTGGTGAGAAGGCCAAAACACAATAGTATTCAAAGCTCAACAAAGAGAGCACAAAAAAGGGTCAAACAAGGCCTAAGAGGAGGAGATCGACCCCCAACACCAAAGTGACCTTAATGAGGTATCTTAAGCATGCAAATATAAGACTTTTTTTAGTTATACACAAAGCTTAAATCAGTATGCAAGATAGGCTAAAAGCTAGTGCAAGATTGGAGAAAATAAAGTAAGAATGTTACCCTTGAAGAACACCTCAAGAACAGCAAGGTCAACCACCTTCTTCTGTCCAAAACCGACCCAAAACTTCAAGAACAAATCCTCAAGACCTCCCAAGTCGAAGTATGGTGTAATGGTGTGTGTTTTAGTGCAAAACTAAGAACAAAACACACTCTTAGGCCCTTAAACACACACAAAATGAAGAGAGAGAGAGAGGGAGATATAGAGAGAGAAGGTGTATATCAGATATATGTATGTTCTAGGTCTGATTTTGCTGAACCGAAACAAAGGAGAGGGTTGGGGCTCTTATATAAACCATGCCAAGATTAAGCTTCCAAGGGAAGCTATTAAAAGGGATCAAGGCTTCCTAAAAAAGCCAAGGCAAAGGAGCCAAGGCTTCCTCAGGAAGCTGGGACAGGTGTCCAAGCTTCTTGGGGAAGCTAAGACAAAGGTCTAATCTTCCTCAAGAAGCTAGACCAAAATGGTGCAAAATGGGCAAAACAGCCACATATGTGCACGGGGGTAGGGTTTGTGCATTCCAGTTGGCATGAAACATGCCTGAAAAAGGCAAAAAGGCGGTACCGGCCAGAAAATGAGTCTATTTACCAAATAGATGGTCGGCCGACCACACCAAATGCCGACCGGCCAATGGTGTATTTCACTAATGGCCGGTAGCAAGAAGACACGGCCGGTGGTCTCAAGCCAAGGTCGGTGGGGGTCAGGGGTAGTTAACAAGCTACTCTTTACCCTCAGGTACAAAAACACACAAGTCCTTGGTGCAAAACCAGGCACAGAACAAGCAAGTCGAGAGATCCTGAGGCAAGGCGTGTAGCCAAGACCTCCGGGAACTCAAAACAAACACGGACATGGATAATCACCGAGTGTTCAAGCGGTGACGTCCAAGTCTTTGAGGACGGTCAAAAATGGGGTGTCTACACGCCCTCATCGCTGTTGGCCCACGGTGAGACCAGAGTGGCAAGAGTGGTATGATGGTGTCATCCCTGATAGGACTCTGGATCTTCAAGAGCTTTGCCTTTTCGATAACTTCTAATTATCCAGGTTCACCATTTCGGAGGACCCTTTCTTAATACCTGCTGCCCTTTGCTTTTGGAATTCTACTTTTAATTTCTTTCAATTCAGATGTGGGATGATGGCCCCTACTGTTCTTGATATCTGCCATCTATTAGGATTGTCCCCTACTGGAACCCATATTGGTCCAGATTATCCTGACCTCAAAACCTCTTTTTCCCTCCCCTCTCTTAACTCATCCTATAGTGACTTTGTCAAGGCTGAGAATAAAAGAGAGGGCCCTGTGATTGATAGGGAGTTCTTTTCTTTTATATTATATTGGCTTTGCAAGTTCCTTTTCTGCACCTCTTCTCAGAGGGTCATGCCTGAATTCTCCCCTCTTGCCAAAGCCCTTGTTTTACAAAGAAATGTGGCCTTAGCTCCATATGTCTTAGGTCATGTATATAGAGCTTGTTCCCTTTTTTTGTGAGAAACCCTTGGATGCCAATCAAAGAGGTCCATTTTGGATACTTCAGCTTTGGCTTTTTGCATATTTTACTATGCTACAATCTAAATGCCTAAAGTTTTTAGAGCCAAACCCTACTACTCATGGCATGAGGTTAGCCAATGTTTCACTCTACCTTTCTACCTTCGCTTTTTACTTTTCTTTCTTCCACCAACTCCTAGCTTCCCTTTCTTCCCACAGCTTCCGTCCCTTCGAACCTACCAACATTGGCCCATCCTGGTTGAAGACCTTTCTGAGTGATAGGTTCTGCTCTTCACCCCAACATAAGAACATATGGGCCTCTATTCTGATCCCTAGAGAGTTATTCATTGGGACTATGAACCCTAGAGCTTACAAATGCATTGCTGAGCCCTATTGTCCTGCTAAATTTGCTAGGCAATTTGGCCTCTCACAAGGGGTCCCAATACCTCTCTGTAACCAGACCAATTTAAGTCTTACCAACAAGGACTTAAAGGTTCGAAGATCCAGATTAGAAGAAGCAACTTCTAAATTCATCTAGGACTTTATTGACTTTGAATACTTCTCTTTCATTCCTCAAAGTAACATATTGAAAAGGTGCCAGAACTGGTGGGTGACCAATATGGAGGTACTCTTAGCGACCAATATAGAGGTACTCTTGGCCATTCCTCCCCAAGACCTATTAATGGTACTGGACGTACCTCAACCCAAATCGAAAGGGACTGGAATTGTTACTTCTTCCACTGCTCCTGCTACTACAGTTTTTGCACCTGTCATTACAAAGCCTATTCCTGCTGCCTCAACTCCTCCTAGAGTTACTCGAGCTACCTCAAAGAAAGGTATGTACCCTTGTTTCTTTTCTCTACTTCTTCTTTATAATGCTCTTAGCCTTACGTTTAGTTCTTTTTTTGGTGTAGGTGGTGTGGGTGCCTCACAGGGAGGTTCTCCCCAAAAGGTCCAAGCTTTAAACCTTCTCAGGAGCAAACAGCAACAACAAAAGAAAAGAAAGCTTTTACTTGATCCTGAAGAGGAGGCACCTGGGGTTCACGCAGTAGAAGAAGAAGAAGCAGAAAAAGAAGAGATAGAACAAGAGCAAGAGACACCCTTGAAAAGAAGGAAGAAGATGACTGTCTCTCTTGCTTATTTCACTGGAGATCCTATCTACGAAGCATCTGCTAAAGCAGTGCAAGCAGAGCATTCCAAAGAGCTTATTGTATTTCAAAGGGCTGAGAAGAGGAAACAACAGCAAATGCTCAGGGATGAAGCTGCCATCGCTGATGCACTCCAAAAAAAAAAATTACAAGAAAACAACAAGATGCTGGATACTATGCTCTTCGCAGCTCTCTAATCGTAGCCACTACTTCTGAAACCAGTAAGTCCCTTCGTACTTCTATTCATCTTTCTTAAATTCTCAATACTGAGGCTTGACATTGTTTTGTATTTCTTCTTTTGCAGCAACAACTAATCTGCCTCCTTCAACAAAGACCCATTCAATCTCACTTGAAGTTGAAGGACTTCAAAAGCCAATTCGAGCAATACTTCAACCTTTTGATCCCATATTTTCCATACCCTACTTGAGGCCAAGTATTCCTGCATCTTTTTCTTTTGGCTTAACTCCATACTTCCTTAATTTATCTTTCAATTCCACTCAATTTACTCCCCTTTTAAGCCTTGATGCCTCTTCTCCTCCTGAGAACATTCCAGCTAATACATTATCTCCAATGATAGCTGATTCCGTAGAGAAGACACTGGTAGCTCTCCAATTCCTTGCTCATTATCTCTGTCTACCTCCAGTCCCTCTTCTCTCGATGTACTGGTGGCCAAAACCATAGAAACTGCTAAGGATACTCCACCTTCTCCTTCTATTCCTATGCAGTCATTTCTCCCTTCTACTAGAGCTCTTTCTGCACCTTCCATGTCAATGAATAAGGTGGATATCTTCGAAGCTAGGCTAGCTAGTGTCTTTGACATACCTTCCACCTCTCCAACAGATAGTAGTGAGACTGAGCCATTAATTGTAACTGATTCTTTATTAGAAATTTTTGAGAGCTCTTCCTCCAGTGGTAAGACTTCCTTGTCTCCAATAGACTTGGACAGAGGCCTATAATTAAAAATGGCTTCCTCTAGTGTTGCAAGATTGTTGAGCAATCCGGCATAATTGTTTCAAGTCATTTATCTCAGGCAGCAGCCACCATCGATTTTTACATCAACATCTGTTATACTGCCAAGGCTACAGAGGAGAAATTGTTGAGAGATCAGAGTTTTGTTTCTAAAATACATGTTGAAGTGTCAGAACTAAAAGAGCAACATTCCTCTGCCTCCCAATTTCAAGCTTAACTATTGGAAAAGAAGGCTTAACTTGAAGAAGAATTATCAGTAGTCAATTAGGCTTTGGATCGAACTGTCACCAAGCTGCAGATCACTAATCAAGAGCTGGCTGATCGAAAGCAAGAGATGACCACAGCCATTCAGTTGTTCCCATCTCTCAAGAATAGAGCATCTATTGTAAAAGAACAACTGAAATATTGTACTGACTTTTGGGCCAATCTATGGCTACATGTACTTAACTCATTATGAAATAAAATCCTTATTCATCATTTGAGTGTTTTCATGTTCTTTTACTTATCATTTATTCTATTCCTTGTGTTTCCCATATGATTGGAAAATAAGGCTTCAAATATCTGCCATTAATCCTCTTGGGATGTACATATCCATTCAAATTTCTCAAATGATATGCTCCCGAAGGCAAGACTCTATGAATTTGATATGGTCCTTCCCAGTTAGGTGACCATTTGCCAAACTTGTGGCTTTTAATCCCTATCGGGAGTATTGTCTTCCATACCAAATCACATTCATCAAAGCTAATATACTTGACCTTCTTATTATAGTTTTTGGCTGCTTTCTTCTTTTGGAAAAGAATGCTATTTAATGCCAAAATTCTAGCTTCATCTATACTTTCTAATTCTAAGCACATACTTTGATGGTATTGCTCAAAATCTAACTGATCCTGGCATCTCACCCTTAAGGACTTAACATTAATTTCCACAGGTAACACCGCATCACGCCCATATACTAAGGCATAAGGAGTGATTCCTGTACTTGACCTTGGAGAAGTCCTATAAGCCCATAATACATCCAACAATAAGTTATGCCAATCCCTAGGATTGTCTTCCACAACTTTCTGTATTCCTTTTTTCAAAGACTTATTGGATGATTCAGCTTGACCATTGGCTTGTGCATAATAGGGAGTAGAATTAACAAGGCTAATTCCAAACTCTGCTACAAAAGACTTTACCATTTTCCCATCAAATATAATCTTATTATCAACAGTTATAGTCTATGGGATGCCAAATTTGTGAATCAGTTCTTTAATGAATCCAATCACTTCGATTTGGTCTACAACCTTATATGGCTTAGCTTCGACCCACTTAGTGAAGTAATCTGTGGCCACTAAGATGAAATAATGATGCTTCGAAGAGGGTGGGTGTATTTTCCCCATCATATCCATGGCCCATCCTCTAAATGGCCAAGGCTTCATAACTGCATGCAGGTCAGTTATGGGCATGTGCCTTATTGTGCCATGCTTTTCACATGCCTGGCAACCTTTAGCATATTCTATGCAGTCTTTAAGGATAGTTGGCCAATAGTAAGAATGTCTTCGAAGCAGCCATCTCATCTTCACACCCGGCAGATGAGCACCACAGATGCCCTCATGAACCTCAACCATAGCTGTCAATGCTTCCTTTGGACCTAAACATTCCAACAATAAATCATCTCCCCCCCTTTTGTAGAGAGCATTACCATACATTATGCATTGCATAGACTGCAATTTAATTTTTCTGCTAGCTTTCGAAGATGGGCCAGCCAGATATTGCATTATTGGATGCCTCCAATCTTGTTCTTGTAAGTCATTATGATTGACTTCTAGGACCACATTCCTTTTATTTAAGGGTGTATTACTTTCTGATATGTTGTTTGGCTTATGTCCCTTTGAGTATTATCCCTTATCTTAAAATTTGAAGCTTTTTGAGCCACATCATTAGCTTTATTATTTAAGAATTTTGGGACATAAGTTACATTTGCTATCTGAAATTGAGAAAGCAGATGTAATGCAACAATATAATATGGCAACATGCTTACACTTTGACATTTGAAAATCCCTTTCACCTGGTTAACTACCAACTGAGAATCTCCAAATATGTCAACTGCATGAGCTTGTAATCCAATAAGTATTTCCAGTCCCATTATTAAGGTTTCATATTCAGCTTGATTATTGGAACAAGCAATTTCATCCACTCTGAAACCATGTGTGGTTTCTACTCCTTGTGGTGACTTAATTACTACACCAATTCCAGTTAAACCATTGGCTTTTGATCCATCGAACCACATTTGCCATGGTTTAACATTAGCCATACCAAGTTCCATTATCTCTTGGCTTTCTATTTGACATGGATGGTCTGCCAAAAAATTAGCTAAAACTTATCCTTTTACTGCCTTTTAGGGGACATATTCTAGATGAAATTCTGATAAAGCTAGTATCCATTTGCCAATTCTCCCCTTCAACATAGGTATAAATAACATATATTTAACCAAATTTATTGTCGCAATTACCAAGACAGTTGTAGGCAAAAGATAATATCTTAATTTTATTGCAGCAAAATACAATGCAAGGCACAACTTTTCTACAGCTGAGTATTTACATTCACAAGAATTTAGAAACCTACTAAGGTAATAAATTGCTTGCTCTTTGCCTTCTCCATTGTCCTGAGCTAAGAAAACTCCTGGTGAATCTTCTGCTGCAGCTATGTACAACTTTAAGGGCTTATCACCCCTTGGTGGCATTAGCACTGGAGGTTTGGCCAAGTAGGCTTTAATTCCTTCGAAAGCAGTTTGATGCTCTGCTGTCCATACAAACTCCTTTTCATCTTTCAACCTTAATAAGGAAGAAAATACTTTAGTTTTCCCTGCAGTATTAGAAATAAATCTTCGAAGAAAATTAACCTGCCCAAGGAACTTTGTACTTCTTTCTTACTTGATGGAGGTTTGGCTTCAATGATGGCTTTGGCTTTATTTTGATCAATCTGTATTCCCTTCTTGTGTACTACATAGCCCAAGAAGTTTCCAGCTGATACGTCAAAAGCACATTTGAGAGGATTGAGTTTCAACATGAACTTTCTCATTCTTTCAAAAGCTGCCTCCAAGTGAAACAAATGTTCCCCCACGGATTGGGACTTTACTACAATATCATCAATGTAGCACTCTAAGTATCCTCCAATGAGATCATGAAAGATAATGTTCATAGCTCTTTGATATGTAGCCCCAGCATTCTTCAGACCAAATGGAATTTTAACCCATTCGAAGGTGCCAATGTTCCCAGGACATCTGAATGCTGTCTTATGGATATCCTCTTCTGCAATACAGATTTGGTTATAACTAGAGTGCTCATCCATCATTGATAAAATTTGATGCCTTGCTGAACTGTCTACCAATAAATCTACTATGCGCATTTGGAGTTACTAGATTCAGATTTCTGAAATCAATGCATACCCTCATTTTACCATTCTTCTTGACTACAGGCACAATATTGGATAGCCATTCAATATACCTGGCTGTCCTAATAAAGCCTGCCTTGAGGAGCCTAAGGATTTCTTCCTTGACCTTCTGAATCACTTCAGGACTCATTCTTCTTGATTTTTGCTTGTATGGCATGAAATTAGGCCTTATAGGGAGCCTATGTTCTACTAATGATCTATCCAATCTTGGTAGCTCATTATAAGACCATGCAAAACAATCTTTATATCTCTTCAAGACCACCACCAACTGGTCCCTATCGAGAGCATTCAACCAAGCACTTATATTGGTGGGCTACTGTCTAAAACCTTTCCCCAAGTTCACTTCTTCCAAAGGGTCTTGCATCTGAAGACTTACTGATGCTTCTTTTTTGATTTCTTTTACCTTCGAAGAAATCTCCTTGCTTTGTCCTATCTCTAGTTTCTTTGATTCAATCTCTTTGCCCTCCTCCTCATAGACAAAGTCTGTCCACAAGGCTTCTTCTTCCTGTATCTCCTGGGCCTTTGTTTCAATGTCCAATGCACAATATTTACCTAAGGCCAAAATCCTGACCTATTGCTGCTCCTGCTCACAGCCAATTACCATGGCTTCTTTTTCTTGCCTTTGCACCTTCTGGACTATTGATTTTATGTCCAATATTGAGAATTTAATTAAAGCCAAAGATCTGGCTTCTTTTGTGTCATCTCTTTGCCTACAACCAGGCATCATTGTCATCTTTGGCGATAAACTCCTCATCAGCACTTTCTTGAACTAAGTGTTTCAGGTGTGCTAATTCCTCATCAGCCATCACTTCGACTGATCCATCAGGTTTCCTCAGTACACTGAGTGGTGTCACTCCTTCAGTATACAATTTGGCCTCTGCAAAATCTGCACAAGCTATGAATGGTTGAGGATCTGCATTGATCTCCTCTGTCTCTCCACTGCCCAAGGCCATCATTATTTTTTGGTGTAGAGAGGGAGACACACACTTGTTGGTGTGAATCCAATCCCTACCAAGTAGAGCATTGTATTTAGCATTGCTGTCAATGACGAAGAATGCAGTCATACAGTCCTTGGTTCCCACACTCAGGTTAATGGGCAAAATGCCTTGAGCCATCTGTTTGTCTCCAGCGAAACTAGCATTGGTTGTACTAGTTGGGATTAGTCTGGGGTTCCTCTTTCCTAGTTTCTTCAAAGAAGATTTTGGAAGCAGGTTTACTTCTGCCCCATTATCCACCAACACTCGATTCATCTGTATCCCATCGAAGAAGGCCTTGATATACAAGGGTTTGACATGCTGTGTCATGGATGTCGTGGGATACTCAAAAGGGTATGAGAGGTTAATACTCACATCTTCCCTACTCTCATCTCTAGTTTCCATTGGTATGGCCGCCTCGGATTCATCTTGCACCATACTCACTTGTGAGTGTTCGCTGGAAACTGGAATTGGGTCAATTTCTTGACCTTCTTGGTTCTCATCCTCAGCTTGGAATTCTTGTGGTAGTATATGTACCATATTCACTGATATTGGGGGAAACGAGCCAAATTGGATAACTGGTTGTACCTGTTTCTCTTCTTGGCCAACTTGTTCAATTATTTCAGAAGCATCTTCCATGCTGCATTCTGGCACTTCAGTAATCGTAACTTCCTTTGAATGGTCTATTTCTGATGTTTGTTCAGCCAAAAATGTTTGTTCAGCCATGAAGGCTTCAAATATTTCTTCTTCAACCATCTCCTTCCTTTGGCCTAGGCTAATTTCTTCCTCTGTCTCACTATCACTTTCCATCAAAGCCTTTTCAGTCCTACCAAACTAGATCTCTCTTTGGCTTTTAGTTTGGAATGAACTTTGGCCAATTGCTCTCTGCTGCAACTCCTCTTGTCTTGAAGAGTTGATTTTGGATTATGATCTAACTTAAAACTTTTTTCTCCCTCTGCTTGGCCCTTTGGCTGGACCAATGAAGAGCTTTCTCCATTTTCTTTCTGATCAATCTGGTACTGAGTGTACCTTCGTTGGATCTTCCTCCTTTGGGATCTAGAGATCACTGGAACCATATCCGGTTTCTTTATTTTCGGATGCTTTAGTAACACCTAATTATTTGGAGCTACCAAAGGAGGTTTGACCATCCTACCTTGGTTTCCAACAACATTTATTTGGGTAGACATTTACCTAGGTTTGTTCTGCATAACAAACCAATCTGGGACTCCTGGTACCCATGAACCCACTAGCTCAGTTGTCGAGCTGCCTCTTTCTTTCTTCGAAGCCAATTTCAAAGCTGGCTGTGAAGGCCACTGTTTGGCCCTGACTCCTTGCTTTGGGCCTAATTCAGGCTTTCTATGAAGGTGGCCACTTTCCATCTTGCGTGATGCTGATCTAGGGGGCCAATCTCTGGCTTTGATCCCATAACCTGAACCCATTTCAGGCCTCTTTTTAGGATGATTTCCCTCTATTCTGTAATAGTTGGGTGGTATGAATTCATGTAGAGGTCTCTTGCCCTTGGAGTGCATTCTCGTGGCTACTGGCTTAGTCATGAATGGCTGCTGTCTAGTACCAATTGGATATGGTCTCTTATTATAGGCACTGGTTGGTTTAGGACGCCTCTGCATATCCTTATAATATTGCTTTCCATCAATCGGAAGCCCTTTCAACCACTTGTAACTCAACCTACACCTGGGACACATTCTTTGCACGACAGCCGCCTCTAAAGAATCATCATCCAGTGCCTCTTCATTAGAGTCTTCCTTCTGACCTGCAAAGCCTTGCCCAATAGCTGGTAAACTTCTAGCATCTGTTTTGACAATAGTTTGGCTGGCAACATGCATTTGTACATTAACTTCTTCCAATTCTTTCAAGGACAAGTTCTAGAAGTCTGGTACAATAACATTGGCTGCCATTTCTCCAATTTCTGGGAATAGATTAGTGTCAATCCCCATGGCCTTTTCTGCTTTAGTTGGGAATTTTAAACTCCCCTTTCGAATCTGCTCTTGGATCCTGTCTCGAAAAACAATGCAGTTTTTAGTTGAGTGAGACCAAGAATTATGCCATTTACAATACACTTTTCCTTTAAGTTCCTCTGGAGATGGAATTTTGACTTCTTTTGGTAACTTCAAGAAGTTTGCCGCAAGCAAATGATCAAAAATGTCATCTGCCTTTGTTAAATCGAAAGAGTATTTCCTATGAAGGCCTTTCTTTTTGAACTGCTGGTCTATTGTTGTGTTTTTATGAATTAATGCTTCACATATCACAGGTTCTTTTCCCACAATCTCTGCCGCATCAATCTCATAATTAGGATCTCTATAATACGTCTTGTATGATGCATTACTTTAATCTTGCTCTTCCTCTAGTAATGCTTTATACCTAGACACCTTATAGGTTAGTTCCACAAAGTCTCTAAACTTAGTTGAGTTAAACTTCTTTTGAAGGCTAAACTCTAGACCATTTTGAGCCAACCTCACAAATTCAGGCTCTGGTAAGATGATCCTACATTTGTTTTGTGCTCTTTTAAATCTGGCAATAAACTAAGTAGCCTTCTCATCAGGCCTTTGACTCAATCTTGCCAAGTCTATCACAGACAGTTCTGGCTCTGTTTGGAAGAATTGGGCATGAAATGCCTCCTCCATTTATTGCCAAGTTTGGATAGAGCCAGGTGTAAGGTTAACATACTATACAAAGGCTCCCCCAGTTAGAGAATTTGGGAATAATCTTAACTTCATATAGTCATTATTGGTAAATTCACCGCACTAAGCTGCGAACCTAGCAATATGCTCAATCGTTGACTAGTTTCTATTCCCATAAAAAAGGGCAAAGTCTGGTATCCTGAAACCTCTTGGGTATTCATGTACCTTATCTACCCATTCTGGGTACGGTTTCTTGTACATAGGAGTCTGAACCCCTGAGCCATTGGTCTACACATTTCTCTAACAATATCAGCAATTTGGTCCCTAGAAACCATATTTTGTGCCTGTTGAACCACTATTGGAGGAACAAACACAGGATTTGGTGGACAACCTTGTGTCTGGGGTCCTCTTGGTCCATAGGGTGGTATGTTTGGGACTGGTTGTCCCTGTGGTGTTGGCTGCTGTTGAGGGTATGGGTGACGTCTCTGAGCCTGTCCTACGAAAGGACCTGCGAAAAGTGTTGGAACAGGTGTTGTGTCTCTTCCAGTTGCAGGAAACCCTTCCAACCCCCCGGATATAAATTCGAACAAAGGATTATTGAACCTCCTTGTGCTAGGTATGGCTTCGAACATGGGATTTGGAAACACCCTTATGCTATTCTCTTGTGTTGGGCCAGATCCACCAATTTGCATGGCTTCACTGTTAAGTAATGAGGCATTTTGATTTGTTGTAGGCCTCGAAAGAGGCTCATACCAAGACTGAGGTGATGGTTTTTCATAGTTTTGGTTACTAGTTTGACCATTAGTATGTCCATTACTCTGCATAGGCTGTTTATCTGAGGGACATTTGTAACTTCCTCTATGTGCCTTGCGTTAGTTGGTTGATGAGTGTTCATTCGATCCAAAAAGGATGTTGTCCATGTTTGCATGGTGTTCATTAACTGCTGTCCCATAGCATCTACTAAGCCTCTCCATGGATTCATTGGCTGAGTAGATGGAGCAGTGGATGGTCCAATTCCTTGGCCTCGTCTAATACTCTGAACATGTGCTACTTGCTCCGAAGTGCTGGTCTGTTCGACCACAGGTTCTGATAAAACAGGTACTTCCACAGGATGTGTCATCACATTATCCTCTAGATTAGGTATTTTTACCTCTCCTTCGACGCCTTCTTCCAAGCGTTCATTTTCTTCTTGTCTCCTACGTGTAGCCATTTTAACTTGAGTTCCACTAGGCGTGCCAAAAATATATGTTGGCTTTTTTGGCTTTTGAAGGTTACTATTGTAATTGTGAGCATGCCAGCAATGATCAATCAGTCCTTACAGAATATTAATTGCCAACCAATTATCAGACGATTGTGTTTTAGTTCTTTCAGCCTCAATGAAGAGGACTTTTACTGGTAGCTTTGTTTAGAAGAATTAAACAAACAATGATTAAATGAAGAATAATTGTAACATTTCAATAAGTAAAATGAAAGACTTACAAAGATCCAAATCAGCCTCGTAGAGGTTTACAACAGCAAACTATTTGAAACTACTCCTACAAATGAAATGCAGTGCAGGAATTTGAAGTACAGAAATGTAAAGAATAAGAAATGTAAAAACTGGAAAGGAAATAAAGTAGAATAAAATTGGTTTTTTGGATCTAAGTCTGGGGGCATTTTTTGAGGCCTTCTCTGCTATTTATATTTCTCAATGACAACCGTCGAACTGCACTTCTAACCGTCGAACCGCCCCTCCATGATCGTTGATCATGTTGACTTATAGTTAGCTCCACTATGCCAATATTTGTAGTTAGGTTTCCCTCCTGATTTTGAATTTAAATATGAGTAACCGTTGAAGCCACATCATTTTGTATCTCTTTGCTGATCTAGTGCTACGCAGATCTTATACAAACCAATACTAACTGCCACATGTACGATTACGATCGAAGGTTTGAATTGTTTTCCCGTATTGCCCTTATCTTGCCACGTGTCGAACTGTGATTGGCTTATGCAAAATATGTAGCCAACAACTTCATTTTTGACATTATGTTTAATTATCTTATCTAATATAGGTACTTTTAATTTTCGTATTAAGGCTTTGTTTGACATCGATTATTTTGGCTAAATTAACTAATAAAGACAAAACAGGTTGTGGACGTTGTAACTTTTGGGGTATAAAGCATGTTCCCACCTCATATTTTGCATACGATAGTCGCCACTTAATTTTAAGGGGAATTAAAAAACCTTTAACAATGAAAACTAAGTATAAGACCTAATTCGTCACGACTAAATAATCAAGGCTCAGGAACTAAGGTACAAAAGTGGAATGCCATTGAATAAAAGCACCTATTTTGTCCAATCCGAAGATTGACCTCTACTAACTCTCTATTTTGTAATTTAAAAATTAATTGCTTCACAAATTTCATTATTAACCCTAAAACCACTACTAAGCCTAAAATTAAGTGATTCGAATAAATAACATACGACTCAATTTAGATCTAATGAGTACAACCATATTCCATCAAAAACTCATATTTTCAATCAAAAAGAAATCAAATGGCCATAAATAAGATCAAAATTAAGCAATATTTAGAAAAAGCATCCAAAACACACCACTTTGCATGAAACGCACTTGAATTATTAAAAAGATAATGCACCAAAATAAACATATGCCATGAAAAGAAAAAAACTCACTAGATTCCACCACCAAGCGTCCAACCATGCATGATATGAATAAAATAATGTACACATGACCTAGATATGCGACTAAACACATACAATATGCAACCTATGTAACGCACCGAGATTTCAGCATCAATTAACAATGTTAATTCAAGGACATTATAGCTAATGACAATAAGTTAAACCATCAAATAATTTGTTACATGACTAAAAAATTATCTCTTCCCCATTGAACTATTCATGTGATTACATCATTGCATAATTACATTATTTAAATAATGACAACAGTTCAATGGATAAGAGATAATACAAAATATAAATGCCCTAAGGCAAAGATCTTCTTAAGGAGTGCCATTGAATACACAAAAGGTGGAATCTAATTTCCATCACCAAAGAATAGCCCGAGGCTTCAACACATAGTACATAAAAGAGCCTCCATGCTCCTATCAAAAAAATACATCTCGATGCCAATCACTCTGTGTAACGCCCTGAAATAAAAGACAATAAACCATCCACCATATTCATTAAATAACTATACATGAATAAGTAATTATCTCCCATTAGTTCCAATGATTGTACAAAAGAGTAACATATGCTGGGACACATTCACAAGCCTTACCCCTGAATCTATAGCATATGTTACATAATAGAGAAATAGAATGAGAGTTGAACAAACAAGAAATTCCCTAAAGGCTTACAGCTTTCCAAGATAGTGCTTGGTTACAACAAAATGGATTTTAAATCCAACACAGTTAAAGCCTTACGCTTGTACAAAGTAAATACAACAAAATAAACAAAATGAAGCTCTTGCTTCCAAGTCCTCCCAAGCTATTGCCTTGGTGAAAGCATATTTTCATCACCTGAAAATGGTTTTCCTAAATAGGGTGAGCCAAAGCCCAATAGAAATAATCTAACACCATATATGAGTCTTAACAAAGATATAAGGATGAAATGTATATGCAATGCTTGTGCCAAAACATTTTATATCTTTTTCCAAAACCATGTAATGCCAGCTTCATATCAGAATTCATAAATCACTTCCTTTACAATAGAAAATAGGGCAGTGAATCACACTTTGAGAATCTCAAAACAATTTTAACTTTTCACAGAAATTTCATCCAGGGGAAACTGTAAACCGGCACCTGTGTAAACGTAGGCTCTATAAGCACTACTATTGCCATTTCATCGAAATTTCATCCACGAGATCGACAACTATGTATATGCACGGTTTTTAGGACTTTCACCATGGACACTCAAGCAAACCTAGTTCAACGAGACAACACATACTTCCTAGATTCACCCATTTTCTCAAAACGATAAACATTTTCAATGTATAAATATAAAATAATGCTCGATCCAAATGGATGAGACAATAGTTTCAATTCTCCTAATTCTCATGCAATTTTTACAACAATCATAGCTATCTCCTACCGATTGCCCAAACAAATATTTCTAAACAGATAAACCATTTTCAATAAAGATAAACTTTCCAAATCTCAAGATGTGAGTGATGATATATATCCAACTCCACCATCCTCATCAATATCAATCCAATTTCACATTTCTAACATCAATTCCATTATTTATACAAAAACAACATTATATATATATATATATATATTTAGGGCAAAACCCCAGTTTCTTCCAAAATCGAATCTAAGTTTCAAAACCAACCATTTTATCACAACTCAACCTCATTTCAAAGCCCACAACCATTTTCATGAATTCATTTGAAAACCCGTCTTTTCATTTTTAACCAAAAATCCTAGACTTGTCCAAAAGTTCCCAAATCACAATATTATTTTAGAAATAACAAATAACTAAGTTAAATATCATAAAAGAGTGTGAAGAATCCCCACCTCAAGCTTAAAAGACGAGAGAGAGAATGGAGATATTTCAAAAATGTCGACACCCAACTTTGTTCAGATCAAAAGGAAGCCCACGGCATGCTCTACCTTTTTAACAAATGGACACGGGTGAGGAACTCGACAGATCTAGGTGTATTTGTAGAGAGAAGTAGAGTTTTAGAGAGAGAAATGGGGTAGATCTAGGATTTTTAGAATGTTTAGAGAGAGAGAAATTAAAAAGTGATTCAAAAGTGGCTTCTTACGAACTGATATACGTATAGATTGCTCGAGTGCAAGAAATGTCGCTTGAGCGACCAGACGCAACAAGTTGCACTGCTCGAGTGCAAGAAACTTCGCTCGAGTGAAGAATATCAACTCCCAAAAGTTTTATAGACAGAAGACTACCTCTCGAGCTTAAGGAAGGCCGCTGGAGCCAACACCGCTAGAGTGCAAGAAGTGTTGCTCAAGCGAAGAATGCCAACTCCCAGTATCTCTGCAGGCTTACAAAAGTACTGAGAGTTTACAATTACCGCTTGAGCGCAAGAAGTAACGCTCGAGTGAAGAAGCCAAAATCTAGGTAACAACAATTTGAAAGACAAGCTACTAACTTGTTCCAAATGCAACCAACACATCCTAATAGCCAAACTCAAGGAGAAATAAGGGGAAACAAGACATAAATAACTATATAAGACAATGAAACCTAGATCCAAAACATCTAATGGGTCGGGTCTAAACCAGAATCGCTATAACCTTTAATTCTTAAGGAATTTCGTCCCCGAAATTTTAAACCAAACATTAAAATCAAGTTTAAACCAATTACCACAATAATAGTAATTCAAATTCATTACTATGACCCATCCACCAGCCATCCACTCTCATCAACATGATAAACGAGTTTTTAATAATGAATATACAATTCACATTTTCAAAACATATATAATGTTGATATTACATTCACATAACAAGGTTTTCAATACATGTTCAAACATCAACAAATAGGTCAGGATACTTCTCACAGACTTCCACCTCATGCTCCCAAGTGGCCTCCTCAACCTTGTGGTGTCGCCACAACACTTTTACCAAAGGAATCGTCTTGCCTCGCAAGACTTGGTCTCGAGTATTTAAACTCTAACCAGTCTCTCCTCATACGAGGCATCCCCGTCTACCTCTAACTCTGTCCAATCCAATATGTGTGATGGATTCGACTCATACTTCCGGAGTATACAGATATGAAACACGTCATGAATCCTAGAAAGCTGTGGTGGCAAGACCAAATAATGAGCTACCTTTCCAATCCATTCTAGGATCTCAAAAGGCCCAATAAATCTAGGAGACAACTTCTCACTCTTCCCAAACCTCATCAAAGTGATATCTTCAAGAAGACGTGATCTCCCACATTAAAGGATAACGGTCTCCTCCTACGGTTGGCATAGCTCTTCTAACAACTCTGAGTCATAACCAACCTCTTACGGATAAGTGCAACTGTGATAACCCTATTCTGCGTTATGTTAATTAATCATAATTATGTTTGTGAATATGTGCTTAATTTAGTTTTGAGTGCCAATTGCTTGATTATATGAGTTTGTGATGTTATATTTGTTCACCATAGGAAAATTTGTCCAACTTATTGCTATAATTTAAAAATTGAAAGCCGTAGAGGCGACATAAATTGGAATTGTCTGTACCTTTTTGATTAGCATGATTTTTAGAGCCTATGCTGAAATTTGATTAAAAGTTGATTCGTATCAAAATAATTAGATAAAATTAAGTATGGTTCATTAACGTTAAGTGAGTTTGATCAGTCTAACCTAATCACCTAGTATATATATGGGCTAAGTACACCTAAACTCACATTATGAGCTCAAAAGGTTGAAAATACACTCTAGAGAGAGAGAGAGAGAGGGACGGTTCTAGGGAGACAAAGGGCACAAATGGTAGATTTTGGCTCAAAGCTTGGGAATTTGGAAGAATTGAAGCTTTAAGTGAGTGATTAAACTCTAATTTAAGAGTTCAAGATCATGGTTATGTGAATTCAAAAATAAAATGAAGCTAAGAGTGAGATTCAAGTTGTATATGATGAAATTGAAGTCAATATATCCATGCATGTATAAAATTGCCATGAATTTGCATAATCAAGCATGTAGCATGTTAAACATGAAGAATTGAGTGCCAAATTACACATGCATGCATAATTTTGTTGAGTTTCATGATTTTGAGCACCATTTGTACCATTTGAAATGGAATGAGAGTCGATATTTTACATGCATGCATGATTCATGAATGTATGGAGCTTGATTGTATGAGTTTTGAAATTGATAAGAAGAATTTGAAATGAATTGGGAAACAGACCATGATTTTGGACAATTGGATTCCAATTACCTATGTTTTCATGTTATACAATGTTTTCCCATGTTTTTGTACCAAACTTGCAAGCTTTGGACCTTTGAAATGAGTTTTCAGCTTCAAACAAATTCTGGAAATCCTAGAATTTGACTTGTTCGCTTGAGTGAAGAAAGTCTCACTTGAGCGTAAAAATCAAGCTCCCAGAAGTTTTGCAAAGATTTGCACGGTAGCTTGAGTGGCAAACCTTGCGCTTGAGCGCACCCTGTTTTGCAAGGCTCGTCGCTCGAGCGACCGAAAGTTCGCTCGAGCATAAAAATCATACAACTAGTACTTTCGTAGAGTTTTCCAGACCGCTCGAGCGGAGTACCCTGTTTCAGAAATTTTGAAAAGCTGTTTTATGTTCCATTTTCCGGTCTTTTTCATTTCTTAGCATTCTTAGGCATGCATTGAGCATTGCAAAAGCACTAAAGGAATAAGAAAAAGGCCTAAAGGAAATAAACAAGATAGGAACGGATTGAATTGCTTGTGACCCAATGTGTTATGAAATGTGTAGGGTCAAGCGCAAGGGAAAATCTATCGACGAAACACTGTGAGTAGTATCTTTGTAAAGATATTTTCAAGTATGGTATGTTCCAAATGCTACTTCTGTATAAGTTTCATGGATTTGTTGGTTTCAATTATGAATGAGTATTCTATATGCCTAATTTTTTAAGGCTTTGCGAAGAATATGATTTGGGCCCAAGGCTGTTTGATGGGTATGAATTGGGCTTGAGCCGTTTGATACATTTGACAGGTACGAATTGGGCCTGAGGCTATTTGATACGTTTGACAAGTATAAATTGGGCCTGAGGCCGTTTGCTACGTTTGAATATTTTGATGGGCCGAATGCTGTTTGAATATGAATATAATGGGCCAAAGGCTATTTGAATAAAAAGGTGATCATGATCATGAATATGAAATGCGTATACATATGAATATGGCAGATAATGGGCCCAAGGCCGTTTGATACGTTTGAAGTATTTGAATTGGGCTCGAGGTCGTCTGATAAATTTGACGAAGTTATGCAATGGGCTTGAGGCCATTTGATATGCTCACTAAAGGTCTAATATGGGCCCGAGGCCGTTTGATGTGTACGACAAAAACAAAAAATGGGCCTAAGGCTGTTTGCATATGAAATTATGGGTTTGATGTACTTAATATGAACCTCATTCATATAATCTCTTTACTTTGGTATAATTCAATAGGCTTTCGCTCACTCTTATTTATATGTATGTAAGTGAGCAAAGAGATGTCCAACCTTGGCCTCGGTGAAGAATGTCAGAGAAATCTAAATTTTGTGGAGTCAGCTCGAGCGTCTTACACATGAGACTTTGTTTTTGTTCTGTTGTTTTACTCTTTTGCTACCTTGGTGGTCCCATTGGATCATCCATGTATATAAGCTTTCAGTTTGATTGGCTATGTGTATGAAAGTGCCTGGATGGACAAGATGTTACAAGATGTCTTACACAAAAGTTAACTCTGTTTTTGCTATATCATATAAGTACAACTCATTGGACAAAATTTTTAAGTTTGTTTCCTTTTTGGTCCCTTTATTGCTATTAAGATACGATTAAAGTTGTTTGAGGCCATAGGTAATCTCTTGATTACTGGCCAATTATGACCTTAATTTATAGGGGTGAGTTCGGGTCATGACAGCAAGTTTCTTCGTTGTTTCCTAGACTAACTTTGGACCTATCATAGGTGCATCACCCACTTCCGCCCAACACACAGGAGATCTACACGGTCGGCCGTACAAGGCCTCAAACGGTGCCATACCAATACTCAACTAGAAGCTATTGTTATAGGAAAACTCCATTAAGGGCAAGTGCTTCTCCTACGACCCCTTAAAGTCAAGAACATTACCTTGAAACATATCATCTAGGATCTGAATGGTACGCTTTGACTGCCTGTCAGTCTGAGGTTGATAAGCAGTACTAAAAGTCAATTTAGTGCCCAAAGCATTCTGCAGGCTCTTCCACAATTGAGCTGTAAAACACGGATCTCTATCCAAAACAATAGTCACAAGGACCGCATGTAATCGAACAATGTCCCTAACATAAAGGTCGGTAAGAAAATCTATCGAGTCACTCGTGCGCATAGGTACAAAGTGCGCCGACTTAGTTAACCGATCAACTATCACCCAAATAGCATAATTACCCTGTTGAGTCCTTAGAAGACTGTAGACACCCCATTTTTGACCGTCCTCAAGACTTGGATATGCCTGCAGGTACATCCAGTGACAAGTTTGATTGCTCGTCGACTACTCGAATTTCGCGGCAGAACATCACGGGTTTAAGCGTTCCAAACCCTGTATCCTTTCTGCCCCATTTTTTGGACCATGTGTTGGTCCTTTCAGCATGCTTATCATGGTGCACTGCCGGCCATGCATTTATCCCTGCCGACCATTGATGAAGCCTGTCGGCCATCAATGAGGCACTGCCGACCACCACTGATGGCTGACAGAACACCTTGTCTCAGCAGATTTTATGCTAGATCTTTTGAGCCAGCTGGTTTTCACTGAGCCCTCCTCCATATGGAGGGATGAAGCCCATTTCAAGCTTGTTTAACAAGCTTTGCATTGCATGCCTCTATATAAGGGGAGGCTTCTTCCCCTTTAAAGAGGTTCAACAACTTTAGAGACAATATGGGTGTGTTTGGTTTGTGTTTGTAGAGTAGTTTTTGAGGTAAAAGTATGAAAACTTGTTTGATTTGCCTTTTTTCAAAAATGGTTTTGGAAAATTGTTTTGGGGAGGGAGTTTTAAAAAAAGTGATTGATTTGATGTGTATGAGAGAGAGTGTGATTTTGGAAAGTAGGTAACCAAAAAAAATTTTGAGATTTTTTTTGGAAAAATTTGTTTGGTTTAATTACTCTTGAAATTTGTTTATAGAGAATTTTTCCCAAAATTTTTTCTGAAAAACAAACCAAACAAGGCCTATATATATATCTCTCCCTATATTTCTCACACACTCTCTCTATATTGTGTTAGTTTGTACCTTAAAGTGTAATTTCTCTTCATTTTTGCACTACAACATTTAGTAAAGCACCATCACTTTGTTTCTGAGATCCTTGAGAGGTTTGTTTGGACTAAAAAAGATGGTTTTAGCCCAGACTTGTGGTTCTTTTGTTGCTGTGCTTCAAGGGTGAGCCTATTCCCTTTTAAAGCTTGTTTTTATACATTGGTTTGGCCATCCTTGCATATTGTTTTTGGCCATGCTTTCAACTACAAAAAACTCTGATTTTAAGTGTTTAAGATGGTTGTTTGAGGCCTCTTTGGTGTTGAGGGTGTTCTACCCTCTTGTGTGCCTTATTTGCTTAGGCTTGGAGTCATCTCTTAAAGCCTTTGAGTTCATCTTGGTTTAGCCTTTTAGCCACTGAAATCCAATGGATTTTCAGTGGTAGAAATGTGGTTTTGAGGCCTCAAATGAGAGGGGGTGATCCCCTCTCCTCTTGTCTTGTTTGTTTGTGTTATTGGCCTATCAAATGAGCATGTATTTCTATCCTCTTGAGGCTTAGTGTGAGCATGTTTTTGTGAGTTTTTAGGACTGATATAACTTTGTTCAAGGCTAGTTTGGTCACCTCATGTATGCTTTTTACACTTGCAGTGTAAATCTGCCATTTAGCCTTGTGTGTTCAATGCCATGATCCATTATGCTAGCCTATTTTGGTTCTATCTCAGTATGTTTATAGTGTTATTTTGGCATGATACAACTCTATTTTTGGTTGGTTAGAGCATCCCTCATTTGCTTCTTACACTTGTAGTGTAAACCTTGCTCACTAGCCTAGTATACTTGGTGTTTTGGACCATTATTCTAGCATGTTTTGGCTCCACTCCAGCAAGTTTTCACTCATGTTTTAACATTCTTTAGCTCTATTTTGAGGCTTCTTGGTCGTATGATGCTTGTTATGCATGCTTGTAGTGCAATAGCTTTGACTAGCTTTGAGTTTTGAGGTATCTTGCATGCTTGACTTGAGGTATTTGCATGTTTTGGCATCATTTGGAATGATATTTCAGAGCATATAGTGTTGTTACACTTCCATGTTTTTCACTCTTTAAGTGCTCTTGAGAGTTGTACCTTTATGCCTTATTTGTGAGCCATTGCATGAGCCTCATTTTCTTGCCTTTCAAGCCATCATCTCAGTCCATTTTGGCTACTGTTTTGGCTTGCATAAGCTCTGTTTGGGGCTGGTTTGACCATTTGAGCATTGTCTTGCATGCCTCTGGTGTAATACACTTCACTAGCTTTGATGCTTAAGCCTTGTAACATGCATTACATGGGTTGTTTGCACGATTTTAAGTCATTTAGCATAACATTTCAGTGCAGGAACATATGCCATTGTACTCCATGTTTCACTATTTCAATGCCTTTGGAGAGTTGTGCCTTGTGCCTTAATCTTGGATTAACATGTATGCTTGTTTGTCTAGTCCTTTGAGTCTCCATTTCAGAATGTTTTGCCACTATTTTGGGTATGATGTAACTCTATTTTGAGCTGGTTTGGATGTTTGAGCATTGTGATGCATGCTTATAGTGTTATCCTCTTCACTAGCCTTGGTGTTCTTGGCCCTTAACATGTTGTGCATGAGTGTTTGCATGATAGAGTCTTGCATGCCATCTTAACATGTCAAGATTAGCATGAGAGCTTTGTATGTCATGTTGTTTGTGTGCATTGCATTGTGTTCAACCCGGTGTTGTATTTGAACACAATGTGGATTAGATCATTTCATACTTGAAGTGATGAAATGGGCCAATCTCCCTTGGTCTCCATTGCCTTTGATTTCTCATGATAAGGAGGTGGTCTTGGTGTCTTGTTTGTCATGCATTTATTGAATTTGCACATGTTGGATCTTTGGCCGTCATGCATCGAGATGCATGACTGATGGTCTTGGATCCAATGATCCCCCCTCCATTGATGTTTTGAAGTGATATGGAGGGACATAGTGCGTATATACCCTTTGGAGACCTTTCATGTTCTCTATTTTGTGCTCTGCTACAGCTTGGTGTCACAGCACACTAGTGGCCGGCACCCTCTTATTGTTGGCCGGTAGCTCTTCATTTGTGGATGGCAGTGTGCACTCTTGGTCGGCAGAGGGGTCGGCAGTAGCTCTTTATGGCCGGCAGGCCACTAGTGCACTCCTCAGCACTGTTTTGGTAAGATCCAACAACTAGTTCTCAAGGACACCTTGCAGACAGAGCCTCAAGAGAGCAACGGGAGAGCTTTCCGGGACGGGAATCGAGCATGCATCTTCAGCTTCTTCAAGGCAGAGCTGAGGCAGCCTAGTTCACATACTTTAACGCTTAGCATGAATGTGTAATTTAATTAATTCATTTGTTAATTAGTTAAAGTTCTGTAATAATTAGCTTAGTATTTGCTAGTTATTCAATTTGGTTGTGTAATAATTACTCTAACTAGATTATTAGATTAGTTAAGTAGCTTAGCTTAGATTAGCTAGTTAGCTTATTATTCGGACCCTCCTTCGAGAGGGCACAATGTTGTAATAAGGGTGTGTGTATGTGTGCATGTCTTTCAATCGCCATTTCTTTCTCCTTTTTACTTATTAGCTTTTGATGGTTAGATTAGGGCATGTTTCAATTAGCATCCTTATGCTTTGCATGCATGCATCATTCATTTGCCTTGCATGCACCGGGCTCAGCACATCATTCAAACTGCATTGTATTTCAATACACTTTCTTGAATACGTGTTTCAAAACATGTTATCAAGCGTTGCATTCATATGCTATCTTAACTAGCTGAGCCTATTTTAGTTGCATTTTTGCATGTGTTGCATTAGGCATTGTTGACATAGCTAGGATCATGCATTGATTACTAACTAGCTTCTATTTTGACTCGGAGTACACTGTAAGTGTTTATGCTTTAGCATCCTTGCATGAGTGTGAGTGTTGCCATGACAGCATGCTTGCCATGAGACTATTTGCTTAATTGATATAACTGCATGAATGCCTGTGGATGAAGGCTTTATTGCTTGAATCGGAACAATTCATCGAAATGCGAGTTTTAAGAGCACTTGAGAGTGGCAAATCATGTTTTTAAGCCCACTTAAGGGTGGCAAATCCGCCTCTTAGCCTACTTGCGAGTAGCACTTTCAAACCATTTTCGAAAACAAACATGAGATGTTTTGTTCCAATTCTTGCGATTAAGTCCATACTTGTATGCTGTGCGCATCACATAGTAAAGTTAGTTAATAAACCAGAATAAGAATGCATGTGTTTTCAAAAACAACATATCATGTTAGTAGAGGCTGATCTTTGATCAGGCGAGCGAGGGTGCTCATTTCAGGACCTTCCCCTCTCGTACCCAAGTTTCCGAGCCGAGGCAACTTTGTTGATGACGGACACGTGGCCTTAGGCATGAGTCGAGGTTTCCTAAATTTCCCAAAAACAATATATTTAGGTGGTGACTCTGAAATCTGGCAAAGCAGTCCATGTTTGGCGCTTTTTGATAAAAATCGATTTTCCAAAACGATTTTCCGGATTTGGACTCTTTGGTGATTTATCGGTCTTGCATTGCACTTTGTGAGATTAGATTCAGAACTGTGACAGGAGTCCGAACTGTAGTAGCTAGAACTACAATTCGCGCCCTCTCCAAAAAGGGGGACGCGCGGAGCGAGTTCGGGCGGTCTACAAAGACCCACAACAAAATCCATCATGACATGCTCCCACTTCCACTTGGCAATAGGCAAGGGTTGCAAGAAACCCGTTGGCCTTTGATGCTCAGCCTTTACTTGTTGAGAAGTAAGGCAGCTTAACACAAACACAACTACATTCTTCTTCATCTCCTTCCTCCAAAAACTGACAACTAAGGTCGTGATACATTTTTGTGAGTGATAATACAAACCAACAATGACGATAAGTAAATAACAATATAAATTAGAGTACAATATCCTTCAATTACATAATACTTAGTTTATATCACAATTCTCAAATCATGTCCTTTATAATAGAACACAAACCTCGATTTTGACCAAGGCACCCTTTTGACCATTCGACCTAGTGCATATCGGAATCCGTAAAGACCATTCCAAACTAGGACAGGTTGCTTACCCGATAGTAGGTTGTTTGAAACCGCTGTGTGTGTAGCGAAACCCTATCTCCTGACAAGATAGGACAGGGAAATCCTACCCCTCCATAGGGGTGTTTTGGCTCTCACTTGCTTGCTATGTGCTTTTAGAGTGTGTCTCTACAGGAATGCATGTATCAGTTTGCAAGTCTGGGTATCAAGTCTGCGGACATCAGTATTTGGGAGAATCAGTTTTACCTGAGGGTATCAGATTTGAGGCAGTGATTTGGGAACAGTGATCAGTATTGAGAACAGAGTGTTCAACTTACAATGCCAACTGTGTGTTGTCTTATTTTAAGCCGAAATGCTATCCGTTTTTCTGGTTATTTGTTTTCCCTATTTTGCTTTATTTATCTTTTTGCAAGGTAGTTTAGCATCATTGCTTCCGAAGAGCCAGTTTCCCCCAAAGCACTCTGGGTTAGAGGTAGAAGGCTTCATTGATCCGAGGATCTAATTGACGGACAAGCAGTGTTTTGTTCATTACCCCCAGTTACTAGACGGAGGTCAGTTAGGCACAGTTCATTAGTATAGCAGTTACCAGATCAGCGGTCCTTATTTACCCCACCAGTGAGTAGTCGGGTTGAGGTTTCCATTTCTACCGCAGAGAGAGATATACCTGTTGTTCAGTTAGATCAACACCTTACGGCCAACATAGAGGACATAATGCGTCAGCTCCAAGAGACTATGCAAATCATGCAGCGGGATGCTGCCCGCCAGGCAGAGGTTGTGGCACAACAGGCAGAGTTAATTGCCAGGCTACAACAATAGCTGCAACTACAATAAGCCGGAGTATCTGCTTCGCATCCACCCCCACCCCCACCCCTACCTAGAGTTCCAACACTTGGGGAGACTACAAACGACCAGAAAGATATGGATGTCCCAATGGGGCCAGTTCCGCCACCAGCTCTACTGCAGATTTCAAAGACACTGGCCTTCTTAACAGATACACAGTTTGAATCTGAGATGGACCCAACCACTCTGAAGATGAGTAAGCTTGAGAAGCTGTTCCAACGGGCCCAGGGGGTCAATTCCATTCCAGACATAGAGGATGGATACACTGACTCAGCGGTGATGTTGCTGGACCGGTTCAAGATGCCGCATATAGACCGTTTTGACGGTTCTGGAGATCACAGGGTACATCCGCGGCTGTTCTTGGATATCCTACGACCAATGGGCCTCTCCAGACTGCAAAAGCTTTCCCTCTTTGGCCGAACCCTGTCAGGTGTTGCGGCCATTTGGTACGCGAAGTTGGAAGATTTTGTCAAAAGGAGTTGGGAGGAGATGGCCTAGGCCTTCGTCGCCCAGTATTCATACAATACACAGATCGAGATCACAACTCGTGATCTCGAGACAATGAGGCAAGAGCCAAAAGAGGGCTTCTCTAACTTTGTAACTCGTTGGAGAGCCAAAGCTTCTATGATGACCACCAGGCCGGTCGAGAAGGATCAAATACAGATGGTTGTGCGCAACCTCCAACCTAAACTGATGCAAAAGATGATCGTCTTACCCCTCCCTACCTTCGTTGATTTACACGAGATTGGGGTACAGATTGAGAACGCCATGAAACAGGGTTTGATTGACCACGAGAGAGAGAGCAGCCTAAGAGGGCATTTACCCGCAGTTCAAATGCAGGCACAAGTAATGCTGCAGCAGCCAGAACTTCCGATGTGGGCATGGTCACCACCACCACATCAACAACAGCCACACCCTTTACTGACATATCTAGTGCTCCCCCTCAACTAGCAAAATACCCACCCCGGGGCCAGAGAGCTTTTACCCCATTGTATATGCCTTTGTCCAAGGCCCTGGGGGTTTTAATAAGAAAAAAGTATCTGAAGCCCCTCGAACCACGCCCACTGCCAAACAATCTCCCACCAACCCACAACCCGGCCAAATACTGTGCCTTTCACCAATAACATGGTCACGACATCGACCGGTGCTACAAACTTCGTCATGAGATTCAGGATCTCATTGACAATAAGGTGATTGCGCCTCCAGAAAAGCCGAATGTCACCACCAACCCACTCCCACCACATAACCAAGCTCCACCACCCAAACACATCAACCTGATCCAAATCGCAGCCATTTCATATGACCCAAGTATATACATCATGCCCTCCCACCTACCCAAGCCTGAGGTGTTCATCCTGGACAGTACAGACTTGTGCATGTTAAGCACCTCCCAAACCCAACCTGAACCGGTGGTGGTGACTATCGAAGATAGAATTGGGTTGACTTCGGAGGAAGATGAGAATGATGATTCAGAGCCTGAGGGGTCTGCGAGCTTTGCGTACGACCCGAGTGGTTATATCACATCAACAAATCAGCCTAAGCCCAGGGTAGAGTTGCCAGTTGGGGCAGAGATTAGCGTGGCTCAAGAGGATGGACCTAGTAAGGGGTTAGATGACTTGGCAGAGCTGGAAGAGGATTTTTCCAACCTTCAATTCTTCAATGAACAGGATCCGGGGGACGTGACTGTCAACTGGTCTGATTTGGATGGGTCAGCAAAAACTACTGGGTGGCTTAGTGACGAGCCAGATGTTGTTGAGTAGCCTCAGCCAGGACAGGGACTGTCAGGAATGAGAACATCATCAGTGGCCGGAATGGCCGAGAATCAGGAGAAATCGCTGGAGAGCACCGGTGTTAAGAATTTTGCTCAGGATCCGGGTAGTTTGAGTATAGCAGATACTGAACAGCAGGTTGCATTGAAGCGGCTTGAGCAGGAAAAGATCGAAGATCTTGAGAGGGCTAGCAAGGCCAAAGCCCCTGCAGGGACGGAATGTGCTGTGAGCACAAGAACAGTTATAACGGAATCGGACAGCTGTCTGTCGGTTGCTGACAAAATGTGGTGGGAAGATGACGACTTATGTCTTGCCTACACTGACGAAGATTGGGGGCAGAACCAACTGGATGACACCTAGTATGTTGAGGAGGTTGATCATATGACCAGGAGTGGGCGGTATTTCAAGCCGCCACACTTGGACCAACCAGAGTTGTCAAGGAAGGACAAGAAGCGAAGAGGCAGAAGGAAAAACTGCTCGAGGAGGAGGCTGTATTGAAACAACTTAAGAAAATCCAAGCAGACATCTCCATCCAGGGACTGCTTATGGCCTCAACGGTTCACAGACAGGCTGTCCTTTCTGCAATGGACAGGGCCAAGCTTTCAATCGATACAACTCCTGCGCAGTTGGTAGGGCTAGTTTTCCCGGGAGGAGCTTCCCCGACCCTGACCTTCACTGACAAGGAACTGCCGTCTGAGGGCTCAAATCATAACAAACCGCTCTACATCTCTGTCGAGTGTAGAGAGAAATGGATGCCGGTGGTCCTTGTTGACACAGGATCTGCTATCAGCGTGTGCCCGTCGAGAACGGCATATGCTATCGGGTTAAAGCCTGCGAATTTTGTGCCTACTGCCCAGGTGATACGGGCCTATGATAATACTAGCCGAGAGGTGATGGGGACTGTACAGATTTGGACTCAGGTTGGTCCGAGGCAACAGGATATTGATTTTCATGTCTTGGATGTTCCCGCAACCTTCAATCCACTCCTGGGGCGGCCGTGGCTACACCAGGTGAAGGCTGTCTCTTCCACCCTGCACCAAATGCTGAAATACCCCCACGGGAAGGGGGTGGCCATCGTCTTTGGGAATTCTTCAATACATCCGCCGCCAGAGGTTTCTACACCAGTTCTGGAGATTGAGCATGGCGCGGAGGATGTGTTTTTGTCAAGATTTACCCTAGCTGAGGCTCGGGTTGTACAGAATATGCTAGCTGTTGATGAGGGGTTATACGCTAGCGCACAGTCTGTCTACCTTATGAATAAGCTCCAGCACATCCTCGGGATGGGATTAGGGTGAAGTGGCCGGAAAGGCATCGCAACATTGGCCGAAGTGCTGCACAACCCATATACCTTTGGCTTAGGTTATCTGCCTACCAAAGAGGATTGGGTGAGGAAAGGAAAAGAGATGACCGAAAGAGCCAGAGCAAAGCAAGCTGGGAAGCATTACGAGTTGATGCACCGACCTATCCAGGGGACCTTGAACGGACGCTTTGTCCAAGAGGGGGAAGACTTCCCATTCTGTGGCTTCCCAGAGCCCTAGCTAAATGCAGAGAGGCGGCGCTTGCTGGGATTTGAGATTTTTTTTGACTTGTAATTGTCTGGGGATGACGTTGCCGAAGAGCAGACATACCCACCAGCTGAGGCTAAGTAGTGCAAGGAGGAGGATTCCAAAATCACAGAAATTGAGATAGGGGTAGCACTGGCTTGTCTACTCTCAGATCCTCAGATCGTACCAGAGTGCTTAGGGGATAACTTCTCAGTTTCCATGATCGGGAATGAAGCGGCTGTGGGCCCATCTTTAGGCATTCTCGATGCATCCATTGCACCCTCCCTCGTCTGGCAATACGAGGAGTGCTTTTTATCGAGCAGCACCGGGTCAGGTAGTGAGCCGGAATCTGATTCCACTAAGTTTATGGAGTCGGAATCAGGTTCCAGCTCGTCTGAGTCTAAGTCCAGTATTCTTGGGGGTGATAACCCAGATGCCACTGTCCTGTCCAGGTCGTCTTTTTCTTTTTCTTTTGAGTTTGTTGTAACAGAGGAATCAGGCGGACTGGATGTTATTAATGAGAATGGTACGGCTGTGGCTTCCGAGTACTTTTTTGTGCCTTTAATTTATTGCATTAATCAAGACTTTCAAAATTTTGATGAAAACGACGAGGAAGAAATACCTCCGGTTTTACAACGTTTGATTGATCAAGAGCAAGAGAGGTTTGTAAAACCTTTGGTTGATGAATCACCACAATTAATGTTGGTATTGAGAAGGACCCGCGGTTGGTCCAGATCGGGTCCACGTTGTCTTTGGAGGAGCGCGAGCGCTTAGTCGCTTTGTTAAAAGATTTCAAAGATGTTTTCCCGTGGTCCTACGAAGACATGCCTGGAATCAATCCTGAGATTGTATAGCACTAGATCCCCCTTGACCCAAAGGCCCAACCTGTTAAGCAGAAGCTCCGAAGGATCCGCCGGGACTGGGCTTTGAAGATCAAAGAAGTGGTCACCAAGCAGATTGACGCAGGGTTCCTGCTGGTATCTGAATACCCTACTTGGTTGGCCAATATAGTTCCGGTGTCGAAGAAGGACGGCAGAATTCGAGTATGTGTGGACTTCAGGGATTTGAACAAAGCCAGTTCGAAGGACGACTTTCTTCTACCGCATATCGACGAATTAGTGGACTTCACTGCTAGGCATGCGTTGCTCTCGTTCATGGATGGGTTTTCAGGCTACAATAAGATTTTGATGGCACCCGAAGACCGGGAGAAGACTGTTTTCACCACCCCATGGGGAACCTATTGTTATAGGGTGATGCCGTTCGGGCTAAAAAAAGCTGGAGCTACGTATCAACGGGCTGCGACCACAATTTTGCACGACATGATCCATAAAGAGGTTGAGGTGTATATGGACGACATGATTGTCAAGTCCAAGGAAAGAGAGGGCCACTACACCGCCTTGCATAAATTCTTCCAACGGATCAGAGAGTATCGGTTGCGGTTGAATCCTCAGAAATGTACATTTGGTGTTACAGCAGGGAAAATGCTGGGGTTCTTGATCACATAAAGGGGTATCGAGGTCGATCCTTCCAAAATCAAGGCCATCTTAGAAATGCCACCACCGAGGACTGAAAAAGAGGTGCGCGGCTTTCTGGGTAAAGTGCAATTCATAAGACGGTTTATTGCAAATTAACCTTGACTTGTGAAACACTCTTTGGTCTTCTGAAGAAAGGAAAGAAGTTCCAATGGAACGACCGATGCCAAGTTGCCTTCGAGCAGATCAACCAATATTTACAGAACCCACCTGTGTTGTCACCGCTTGAGTCGGGGAAACCATTGATTTTGTACCTATTAGTGACTGAAACGATAATGGGCTGTATGCTTGCACAGGAGTCTGAGGACAAAGTGGAGAAGGCTATCTACTACCTGAGCAAGAAAATGCTGGATTACGAGACCCGCTACACTCCGCTGGAGAAGGCTTGTCTGGCCTTGGTATGGGCTACTAGGAAGCTGAGGCACTACCTGTTAGCTCACTCTGTAATACTGGTTTCGAGATTAGATCCCATCAAATATCTTTTTGAGAAACCAACACTTACAGGTAGGCTAGCCTGTTGGTTGCTTCTGCTTTTCGAGTTTGATCTGAAGTACATGACGTGCAAGTCAGTGAAAGGGAGAGCAGTAGCGGAGTTCCTAGCCGATCACCCAGTTAAAGGGGATGAAGCAGTTGAGTATCTGTTCCTAGACGAGGCCATTCTGCATGTCGAAGAAGAAACTTAGACGATGTACTTTGACGGAGCGTCAAACCAATACGGATATGGGATAGGGGTGTTGCTGATAGCACCCGACAATTCCCGTATACCTCTAGCATTCAAACTCTGGTTCAAAATATCGAACAATGGGGCAGAGTATGAGGCATGTATTGCTGGACTAGAAGCCGCCCTAGAACTAGGGGCAAAAAGGTTGGATGTCATCGGGGACTTGAACCTTGTTGTATCTCAAGCTAAAGGAGATTGGAAAGTTAAAGAAGAAAATATGAGAATCTATCACCAGACCTTGGACGTTCTGATTCCTCGGTTTGAGAAACTGAACTTCGCTTATCTTTTAAGAGAGAACAACAGGTTCGCTGATTCATTAGCAACTCTATCTTCTATGATAGACATCCCTTTTGGAGTCCGGATGCGTCCGATCATCATTGAACAGAAATTCATGCCGGCCTACGAGCTGATTGCTGCCATAGATGAGGTACAAGATAAGAATCCCTGGTATTACGACGTTTGGAACTTCTTGGAAAAGGAAGCTTATCCACCAGAGGCAAATGCCAAAGACAAGAGGGCAATTCGAAGAATGGCTACTCAGTTCATTGTCTGCGGGGGTAAACTGTACAAGAGGGGTCATCTTGGGATGCATAAGTTGTGCGTTGATGCTGAAGAATCTGAGCGCCTGATGGAGGCCATCCATGGAGGAGAGTGCGGGGCACACATGAAAGGGGTGATGCTAGCCCGGAAGATCCTTAGACAGGGTTATTACTTGTCCACCATAGAGGAGGATTATATTGGCTTTGTCCGGCGATGCCACAAATGTCAGATCCATGCAAACCGCATGAACATTCCGCCGTCGAAGCTGTACAACATGACTTCGCCATGGCCATTTTCAGTCTGGGGGATTGATGTGATTGGAGCTGTCACTCCAAAGGGGTCCAATGGGCATGAGTACATTCTGGTAGCGATAGACTATTTCACGAAGTGGGTTGAGGCCCAATCTTACACGGTGTTGAAGGCATTGCATGTCGCTAAGTTCATCAAGAACAACATCATCTGTCGCTATGGAGTCCTGAATGAGATTATTTCGGATAATGGTTCCCACTTCAAGAAGGAAGTGATCAACTTGTTGGAGAAGTACAACGTGACTTTTTATAAGTCATCTACGTATCGGCCGCAAACCAACGGAGCAGTTGAGGCCGCCAACAAGAACATCAAGCACATTCTATAGAAGATGGTGGAAACCTACAGGGACTGGCGAGATAAGTTGCCATTTGCTCTTTGGGGCTACTAAACTTCAATTCGAACTTCTACTGGGGCAACTCCGTATTCCTTGGTTTATGGGATGGAGGTTGTTCTGCCTATCGAAGTTGAGGTTCCGTCATTACGGGTATTGGCTGAGTGTCAGATAGCTGAGGCAGATTGGCAGCAAAGCAGGTTCGAAGAACTCATGGTCTTTGATGAAAGAAGGCTAAAAGCACTGTATCACATCCAGGGTTATCAACGAAGAATTGCCAGGGCTTTCAACAAGAAGGTTAAGTCCAGGAATTTGAAGGAAGGGGATCTAGTGCTCAAAGACAACCGAGCTCCCATCCACGACCCTACGGGTAAGTTCAGACCTAGTTGGACTGGTCCCTACATCATCAAGTCTATCTGGTCGGGTAGAGTTGTCGTTCTGATAGACCTAGATGGCCTAGAGTTCTCCCAGCTGATCAACATGGGCAAGTTGAAGAAATACTATCCCTGAATGGCTCGCTAGGCCGAAAACCCACAAGGGCGACCTAGGCAAAAGTTAGAGCACAAAAAATTTAAAATAATAAAAATTGAGCTCACAAGGTTGAAAACCCAGAAAGGGCGGCCTTGGCAAAAGTTAGAGCGTAAAATGAGAGGGTTAATACACGAGTAAACCTGAACTGAACTACGTAAGGCTTGATTCCCATATTCGGGATACGTAGGCAACTTCATTTTGAAGTCCAGCCATAAACACTTCCAAATCAACTTTGTCCATGTGATCATGTTGGTCATCTCTGTTTATTCTGCATTCAAGAGCTCGATTGTGATCTCCAGTGCAGTGCTGTTCAAACTAGGGGCAACTTTTTAGTTACTGGGATTCGGGGTTGTGCATCTCAGTGATAGATCTCAGGTGTGTCTAGTTGTGATCCATATCGAAAATGGTTTTGAAAAGTTTTAATAAAGTTGATTTTGCTCAAATTAATCTTTTTACGACTTAGACCATTTTTGGACTAAATGGAAAATTTTTAGTACCCATAACCTTCAATTACATTGATTTCAGTACAGAGTTCTCCTACTCTTGAATACAAATTGAAGTTGCTTTTTATTACATTCATAAAGAAAACTTGAAAGTACTAATTAAGGCAAATAAACTCGGGGCATAGTCACGTGTTCCTATGCCCCCTCCAGAGCTTGTGGAAGCCTCTGATGCCAAAGTAGGCTCAACCTGCGCCTCCTCATCGAGCCAAGCTATGCACTCATCAGAGAGGGTGTAACTGAAAGTAGGAGCGGGGGCTAGAAGCTCTCTCGTCCTCCATACTGTGGCATGCCAAGCTAGCTATGCGCCTCGGACGGGAAATGCGGTAGGGTACTCTATCCCCTCTTCTGAACAAGTCTGATCATGCCCAAATTAGCACTGGATTCGAAATGGGAAGTAAAAGACACAGTGTGTCAGGCCGATCAACTGAATCTTGGGTTGGCGAGACATACTGTAGCTCATCGCTGGCAGATTGAGCCAAGGGCAGCGCCAAGTAATGCTGACAGCAGATAGACTGCACATCCATTCGCTCCACCATCCCTCATCAGAGGCTTCGACTAGACGTTGCCAGAAGAAATAGCCGCGAGCTGAATATGCTGGACATGAGTCCACAACCTTCAACTTATCTATCAACCATATTTAGAGAGGGATGAAAAACGAGAGATTAAAGAATAGAGAGGTGTACGTGGAGAGAAAAGTGAGAAAAGGGTTTTGAGAGAAAAACCGAGCATGAGGGGAGAGTGATGTGAGAAATATATATGAGATAGGGTGGGAAACATTACCTGCAGCAGTAGTGGACTCCCCGCGAATCTAGTCGTCTCTCAGCGATGGAAAGCATCCAAACCCATCAATGTCTCAGCTAGTGTCATGACGATACGGCTCTTGCCTTCTTTTAAGCCTTGGGCAACCTCAATCAAACAGACGCTAGACCCACCGAAGCCTGGGGCAAGCAAGAAATAAGACAACATGCTCAAGCAAAGCGCATGTCACCGAAAACCCTACCAGTGATGGTTGCCGCGGTCACCGGCGTTAGAAAACCGATGAATCAAGCTAGGGATGTCCAACTCCTCGTCACGAATCAAAGACCGAGCGTCATGCAAAGTAAGCCCACACATCCATCCTAAAGCTTGAACGTGGCCAAAACGGAACTGGGGCAAGATCTCTTCCTCACGCTCGGATTCCATCAAAGCTTGGAAGTCTTCGAAAGTGGGACATATCTCTTGTCTGCCAAAGCTAAAAGCATGCATAATCGGATTCCAACACCTAGCCGCGACATGAAGGAACGGAAAACACAGCGGGGTGCAGCTCAGCGTGAATAGTGCATTTATTTTGAAGCCCCGAAAATTCAACTTTTCTGAGCCATCCAAGTTAGCAATCCAATTTGTGAGATTTTGGACAAGAAATGCTTTCATTTGATGCAAAAATGGAGTTAAAATGAGAGAACCACGAAGCTGGAACCTTTATAGAGGATAAGTCAGTGAGTGGAGGATAGATGTCAACGTTTCGGAGGTTTTGCCATCGATGGCCGGCAATGCCTCATGGATGGCCGCAGTGGCTCATCAATGGCCGGCGGGGGTTCATTGATGGCCGGCAGGCCTTCCCCTGTGGCTGGCAGCCTTTCCCTCATGCTCACTAACCTCCTTGGTGAAGATCCAGTTGTTTGCTGCAGTGGAGTCCTATTATTTGTGCCTTTTAAGGTCTTGTTTTTGTCCTGTTGGACTCTGTTGTGTCTCGTTTAAGACGTATTAGTCTTCATTTTTGTATCGAGTTGTAATCATCTTCCTCTCATTTATCGAGTTGTTGTAATTTGCGTATCGAGTTGTAAACTTGTTAAGGTTTTGTTGTTGCTTATTGAGTTATGTTGTTTTTTTTGTTTGTTGTGTTGGTTCACTACCTGACTTGACAATGCACGGATGTTCAATATTCATCAATCTCGCTTTTATGCAAAATAGTGCGATGCGATGCTTAGAATATAAAATGCAACACTTTTTCAACCAAAAAGCTGTTTTCATTCCATCATGGATTCTTTTTACAAAAGAGCACAAGTTTTAAAGAAAATAAAACTGCCTAAGGTTGTACAAGGTGCTAAAACTACTAGTAAAAAGAGAAATAAAACAAAAACAGAACATCTGAATCAGCACCAATTGCCTCAAGACTGAGAGGCCCTCCTCGCCCTCTTTCTTGACTGAGAGGCTCTGGAGCATCGTCACCATCAGCACCTGAGTCTGAACCCGAACCATTTCTAGCCTCATCTCCATCCTGAGATGACTCTGACTATGGACTCACTGCCTCCTCGTCAGACTCATCATCATCTGGGGTAGGCCCCCACGAACTACTCCCGGTGTGAGCACGCCTAGCTCTGCTTCGGCTGTGCGCTGGAGTCCCCCATTCCGCTCCTCCTGCTGCTCAGGGAGGTGCCGAAGGATCCGCCCCTACTCCTGCTGGGGCATCTGATGGGCCTAGCATCAGGAAAGGAATCTGAAAAAGGGCAATTCGCCAAAATGCATTAGTAATGAAATGTATCAAATGCAAAGAATAATGTGCTGTGAGCAGTAAGTGATCTACAGAGCATGTATGCCATAAGCAGTGTATGGAAGAAATGTATCAAATCAATGTAGTGTGGAACTGTACAAATGATAGTATGTCAAGAGAAGACTCTGTGGCATGAACAGCAATTCGAAAGAACTCACTGGGATTTTGTAGAGGCTAAGCAGATCCAGACTCATCTCTATCATCTCTATCATGGAGGCCACTAGATCAATGGCCTGCCCTGTGTACTCAATGGGCGCTTGCGAGTGCATCGAAAAGATCAGTATCCGATGAAGCATAATTGAAATGAAGTAAATATGCAAAATGTGGGGTTTAGTACATACCGGAGTCGGGCCTCGCATCCCGGTGAGTGCACATCCAGCAGATGCAGACGTAATGGGGATCTGATAAGTCTCTCTAAAACGTCTCTCATAAGTCAATGAAGTAGGCAGCTCTGGCCATCCAGTCCCCTGTTTCTCCTCAGGATCTCTCATCCTACAAGATCTGGTCGCTTCGCCTCTCCCTCTCGCAATTGGAGCCCTCGCTCCCTCTCCTCCCCGAACACCGGACAAAGGTGGCATCAGATGCGTCTGAATGAAGGTCGCGTAGTCGCCCTCCATGCAAAAATAATCCGTCTCTAGTCGTACCATGAACTGAATCACCTGGTCGGCGGACAACCTGTGTGTCTCCCTCATCGATGGTGGAGGTGCCGTCGGTACAAATAGAGCGGGCAATCCCAAGGTCTGGTGTACGAAGCGCTCACTTAAAAACCAGGCGTCACAGATTGGACCCTCGAAGAGGATGTGGTAATGGGAGACAGTCCGGGCAGTGTTGTACTGATCTCAAAGTCCTGACGGAATCACATCCCATGGCTGCCACGTGATCTGAGAAAAGAGAACGAACAAGATGATCAGTTGTCAAATAACTAATGTGGGTGCATCAGGTTAATTGAAATAATTTCGTTGCAGTATTACCTCGCGTGCCGTGACCAAGTCGAAGTACTGCCGGAAGAACATAAAGCTCTCTCGAGTCCTACGACGGAGCTGGCCATTGTATACATCAGAGAATAGGACTGTCGCTGGGGTCTCCTCCACAGGCTCTGGAGCAAGTGTCGGGAAGTATGTGTACACCCACAGCTGTAAGAAAGATATGATCAATACAGTGTATGAACAGAGTGTTGAACATGTAAAAAGCAGAATGCAATGCATAAGGAGTGCAGGTCTAGAGCAGATATTAGATTTTGTGTGTGCGGTGTATGGTATGCAGTGTGCAGTATGTATGGTGTATAAAAAATGCAAAGCAAAAAGCATACAGTGCAAGAGCAGATACAAAGAATGCAGAAAGTACAAGTGTTGAACAAAGTGAAAGTAGAAAATGCTAAGCAAATAATGAAAGGAGGAAACTAAGCTGTGTACCTCCCAAGCTCGCCAGTAACTGCCGATCAAGGTCCCGCACATTCGAGAGGTCGAGCTCATGTACCCATATAGAGTGGTAAGGCTGGTTGCGCCCCAGTCATAGAAATGGACCCGCTGGAGCACCACCAGGGCGCCTAGGAAGTATAAACCCACGGTATTCCACCTGTTTGAGAACAAGGTGGTATCGAAAAGGAACAGGAGGAAGCCCCTGGCATACTGCTTCGCCTCCTCATCAGTCTCGGGATCCTCCCCTTTGTAATGCTCCTCGAACCAAGTATATCTAACCATGCTTGCTTGAAGTGTCGGTGGACACGCTCCAAGTAATGTATCCCATGCGGCCACCCACTCTTCCATATCGGGATCAAGAGGAATCAGATCACCTCCTATGCCTAAACCAGTGATCATGGCGAAGTTGAAGGGAGTCATCGTCATCTCTCCCGTCATGGAGAAGTGGAAAGAGTTGGTGATGTCCCACAACCTCTCCATAAAAGCCCCTAGGAGAGGGCGACTTACCGTGACCCGTGTCAAATTGGAGCAAAATAGGCCGAGCTGGTCCCGTCGATGATCTGGCGGACCCTCGCGGGAAGCACATCATACAATTCCCAAGTTGTCGTCGCACCATAACCTCTGAAGGAGCGGGATCCGTCCTGTGGCAGTGCATGTGATGAAATCAGATTAGTGACTTATTGAAAATACAAATGAAATCAGATCAGTGATGTATTGAAAATACAGATGAAATCAGATCAGTGATGCATTGAAAATACATATGAAATCAGATCAGTGATGTATTGAAAATACGGTTGAAATCAGATCAGTGATGTATTGAAAATACAGTTGCATTCAGAGCAGTGATGTATTGAAGATACAATAGAATTTAGAGTAGTGATGCATGAGGTACAGTCGTATACAGTACATACAGGGCAGTGATGTGTGGAGTACAGTTAAATGCAGAGTAACAATGTATGAAATACAGTCAGGTCAAAGCATGTGATGCAATCAGATCAAAACAGTGCAAGAAATGCAAATAGTTGAAAGTGATACTGCAGAAAAGTAGAGTTGGTACCTCCATGGCAATGACCGACAAATGAGACATCGGCTCCCTCAGCAAGAGGTCGTCTGGCGCGTCCTCACCGAAATTAGTGAAGGTGTGGATGCCTTCTGCCACTGGTATAATATGAGTCTCCGGGTGATACCTTACGCGGTCAAAGGGGAGTATGCTCGGTGGTAAAGGCTGAGGCTCGACATACGGTGCAGCTAGTGGTGAAGCCGACATTCCATAGGCCAGATCGGCCACGGATCTCTGGAGGTCACTTATTATTCCCATCAATTCGAATGTGGTGGGCACACGAGCCTGATACAACTGGGGGGCCCAGATCGGGTGCGCGACAGGCGACCTGGGTGGATGTGGTACATCGACATTGGTCTCGCTTTGCAGAGTGGTTCCTTGATCTGATGCGGCCGTCATAACCACAATCTCTTCTGAATTCTGCGTCATGATAAGTCTGCTATGCTGAACGGTGACTGACGGATCAGATATCTATCTTGCCTTAGCAAGGGGGAACACTAGCTATTCTGTATCAACTCTCTGAACTGAAAGAGAAAACACGCAACATTTCGGACCAATCAGAACAGACGCTAGTATAGCTGAATAACTGTACTCTACTACTGATTCCTTTTGCCCGAAATCACTGCCCCCAAAATACTGAATCGGATACCCATAGATATAACTGATTCGCATAAACTGATACTAGTGCCCTCAGGTCTGATACTCAAATTTGCAAATTGATATATACGTTCCCTGTAGAGATGCATTCTAAAAGCACATAGCAAGTAAAGAGAGCCAAAACACCCCTATGGAGGGGTAGGGTTTCCCTGTCCTATTTTTGTCAGGAGCTAGGGTTTCACTATGCACGCAACAGTTTTCAAACAACCTAACATCGGGTGAGCAACCTGTCCTAGTTTGGAATGGTCACTATGGATTTCGATATGCACTAGGTCGAATGGTCGAAAATGGTGCCCCGGTAAAATCAGGGTTTGTGTTCCCATACTGTTAGAGCCCACAACCGGTCAGCCTTATGGCATGCTTTGACAAAGTCAAGCCTCCGGCAAACCGTTCAGGAATGGCAGATGGCAAACACGGTGTCCTAGGCGCACCAATGCACATGCAATGCAAAGAGACACATAAATGAAATCAAAACAGGATATCACGAGTTCGAGTCAAGCTCTCTAACTCCCCAGTAGAGTCGCCAGAAACTGTAGACGTCCCCGAACGCCTCGGGAGGACGAGTCCCGTTCTGTTCGTATGTGGGCTCACTACCGTTCAGAATCTCAAATTGTCACGGTTCTAAATCTGAACCAAAAAGTCCAAATCCGGCAAATCGTTTTGAGAAAACAGATTTTGAAAGAAGTGCCAAACATGGACTGCTTTGCCAGATACAGAGTCGCCACCTAAATATATTTTATGGGGGAATTTAGGAAACCCTGACTCGGTGCCAAAGGCCACGTGTTCGTCATCACCAAATTTGCCTCGGCTCGGGAGCTTGGGTACGATTGGGGAAGGTCAGCTATGAGCACCCCCTCTTGCCCGATCCGAAGATCGGCCTCTACTAACCATGATATCCAGTTTTGAAAACGTTATGTGTTCTTATTCCATTTATTAGCCTAGAATTACTATGTTATGCGCGCAGCAAACAAGTATAGACCAAATTGCCTAAATTGAAATAAAACATTTCATGCTTGTTTTGAAAATGGTTTGCTACTCGCAAGTAGGCTGAAATGTAGGTTTTGCCACCCTCGAGTGGGCTTTAGAAAAAGATGGTTTTGCCAATATCTAGTGGGCTTAAAACTCACAGTTTTAATGCATTATCCCAATTTAGTTAATTCAACCTTCATCCACAGGCATTCAAGCAGTTATATCACATAAGCAGCTAGGCTCATGGTAATCATGCTATTGTAGCAACACTCACACGCATGCAGTATGCTAAAGCATAAATGCTTACCTAGTACTCTGAGCCAAAACAAAAGATAGTTAGTAATCAATGCATGATCCTAGCTCATGTTAAGATGACTAATGCAACACATACAAGATGCAACTACAATAGGCTTGGCTATTCTAAGATGGCATGTGATGATGCTACAACTAACATGTATTCAATTTTGGAATTGAAAAACAAATGCAGTTAGTATGATGCGCCGAGCCCGGTGCATGTAAGACGAATGTATGGATGCACGCATGCATAGCATAAGGTATGTTAAAGTAAACATGTCCTAATACTAACCATCAAAAGCAGGTAAGTAAAAGGGAGAAAGAAGTGGGGGTTGGAAGACATGCACACACGCACCCACACTTATTACAAATTCACCCTCGCTCGGAGGGACCAAAAGAATAATACAAATTAATTAACCTACAAGCTAATTAATTATTACAGACCACCTAATTAATTAAGCAAATTAACTAAGCTAAGAAAGCAATAAAGGCCTCGGGAAGAGGATCCAATGTGCGCGTGCTTGGGTTTGCTCGGAAATCCAACGCCATGCACAAGTTTGCCTCTGCTTTGACTGTTCTGCTTCTCTGAAAATTGCACAACTCCCAAGGTTGCTTCTCTGAGTGTTGTGGGACACTACCGGCTGAGTGAGAACTCCACTGGCCACGGAGAATGGTCACCGGCCACAAAATTATGCTCTCGGCCAAACCTATTTTGTCGGTCAGCTCCCAACACTGCCGGCCGGCCAATTCTTCCTGCTGAAACCTGTTTGCCTGCAGCAGAGGGCAGACAAGGCATGGCAATGTATTTCAAACAAATGTATGCACCAATCACACTCCTTATCATGTTTATGACTCAAAGGAGGATGGGCCTCGATTCTAGGGCCACCAATCACGCATTTCCATGCATGATGGCCCAAGGTATGCATTTTGATTTCAAATGCAATGCACACACACAAACCAAGGCCCAATCCCTATCACTAGATCAAGGGACAAGGCATGCATGCTAGATGGCATGCAACCTAGGCATGCAAACTAGTATGCTATATGAACATGGGGGAAGCATGCAACAAAATGCAATAGAGTTAAGCATGTGTCAACAATGCAAGTAATGAGCATGCAAACATTATGCAACCAAAGCATGCAAGCATGTAGCAATGTGATCACATTTGAACAACATGCGAAAGGTGGACTTACACCAATATGGACAAGCCTCGGCCATGTCTAAATAGGGAGCCAAAATGCTACGGAATGGAGGCAAATACACACACAAACAATGCATGCAAAAATGGCCCAACGCTTAAGCATTAAAGAACATCTTTTAAGCACACTTAAAAGAGGATAATCATGGACAAATGGAAAGCACATCAAACTCTAAAAGTCATGCTAATGATGGTGCCAAACCAACTTAACCAAGACAAACATAGCGTACAATTGGTCCAAGTACTTGAGGCTAGTCAAGGAGACTTAAACCATGGCTAAGCCAACCAAGCCTCACAAGGCCAAGAGCGCTTAAAACAGGTTCAAGGTAGGCCTAGACCATGCAAAGGGAACACCTAGATGGCTTAAACATGGAAGCATGCAAAAGAGGCCAAACATGGAGCATACAACACAAGCTTTTAAGGCATCAAAGTGGCATCAAAGGCATGCATGCAAGCACGTTATGAGAACTGAAATAGCATGGTAAGTGGTTCCAAACCACTGAAAATGACGCAAGCAACGTACACTACACACTCACACACTTGAGGCTAACAATCCAAGATGCAAAGGGACTATGCAGTGCATGTCTTGGTCGACCAAAACAGCCAAGGACAGACCTTAAGCATGGCAAGACAAACATAAAAGCTTCACAAAGCTAGGCCTAAACATGCTTGAATAAGGGCTCAAAGCATAGGACATGTTAAGGCTAAAACAAGGCATTACAAGGCATGTATGTTAAGCAAGCATGGTGTACCAAAACCAACTAAAAATAGAGGCATATTATGACATAATAAGCACAAAAATCAGTTGAAGCATGGCCAACATACGCTTAAACAAGATGCTTCCTCAAGAGGCAAAAATAGCCCTTTTCAAGGACACCAAGGAGAGGGGGTGGCCCTCTCCTTCCTAGGACCTCAAGGCACCATCCTCATCACTAAAATCGCTCAAGATTTCAGTGGTGAGGAGGCCCAAACACAATGGTCCCGGAGCTCAACCGAAATGGCACAAAACAAAGGCCAAACAAGCCTTAAGAGGGGTCAAACAACCCCAAAGCTTAAAACACCCTTAACAAACTATTTAGAGCACTCAAAAACAAGACTTTTCTATGTTATATGTTAAGCTCAAAAATAGTTGCAAATATGGAAAAACAAGCTATGAAAACAAGGCTTAAAAGAGGTAAAAGCTCACCCTTGAAGCACAGCAGCAAATCAGCAACTTTTGGACCAAGAGAAGGCTTCAAATCACCCCAAAAATCATCTTCAAGGACCTCAGCTCAATAAAGGGAGTAGAGAACTAGGTGTTTGTATGCAAAAGTGCAAAGAAAATGCACTTTTGAGCACAAACAAGCCCTAAACCTTAGAGAGAGAGGCAGAAAATGTAGAGAGAGAGAGATTTTTTTTGCTCCAAGTTGTATATCTCTTTTTCCCTCTTCTCTTCTTCTCTATTCATGTGAGAGAGCTTGATTGATATAGATATGTATCAATCTGCAGCTCCTCAGAACTCCCACGTCCAGGCATGGCCTGGGGTATGGCCTAGAATGACAGCTGCCAGCTGTCTACAGAAATATCTGTTGAAAACCACATTTGGCCGACCGGCCATCAAAGTGGCTGGCCGACAGTCAAATTGGCCGGCCGGCCATCACATTTGGTTGATGGCAACAGAACACAGCCAGTGGCCTCAAGCCATGGCCGGTGGAGTGTGGGGCTGTCCCAAAAGCCATTCGCTGCCCTCCAAAGCAAAAACACAAGTGTTTGGTGTAAAACCGACACAAAACGGTCGAGTCGAGAGATCCTGAGGTAAGGCGCGTAGCCGAGGCCTCCGAGAACTCAAGACGAACACAAACATGGATGATCACCGAGTGTTCAAGCGGTGATGTCCAAGTCTTGAGGACGGTAAAAAATGGGGTGTCTACAGTTGCCTCTCTTTGACAAAACTCGAAAGTCATAACAAGGACGGGAGTGAATGTCAAAGCCCAGAGACGACCCATTTTTGACAATGCCGAAGACTTAGACAAACATGCAAGGCAAACAAGATATGCGCCCGAAGGCAGGGGCAAAATGCAAGACAATGCACAAAGCCGAACATAACTTATGATCATGCAAAGAAAACTGTAACGAAGCATAACATGCGACAGTTTTAAGCTAGCATACACCAAACTACACGACAATGCAGAAAGGATGTAAGAGAATTATGTAATTCTCGATACGTCTCACTTGGAGAATACAATACCTGCGCGGTTCATCTGGTTGCACCAGCTTCAAATGAACCGTACATACAATATTGTGCCTGAAAGAGAAAGAAAACTTAACAGGTACATATATCATTAGCAATATGCAAAATGAATGCAAAATGATATGCGATATATACAAAACTATGTATAGTAATGGAGATGAAAATGCAATGCAATTGAATCATGATCAAATCATGAGCGGTTCAAAACCACACAAATGTCAAATAGATTGATGGAGATGCAAAGTCCGTCTACCATAGAAAAGGTGCCGCAACCCTCAAACCAACATACCAACGTGGAATAGGCGCGTACACATGCAGAACTATGAGTGATGTAGACGGACACAAGAACAAGTAATTGGGTGGAATGACATAGGTGGGGAAATGACCCGCTGAAGAAAGACCAATGATCCTAATGCTGGATGCAAAAATTACACTATAATGTAATATATATACAATGGATATGGCAAACGGCCAAACCAAATCTTGTCTAGGAAAGGCATGGACACACACAAACCGCATCTAACACAGAAACGGTGCCGCAACCCTCAAACCAACATACCAGCGTGGAATAGGCGCGTACACATGCAGAACTATGCTTTGATATGAAAAGCGTGGGCACATACCAGACCAAGCTCAATATGGAAAGGCGCAAGCCATAGATGGGGGTGATGCAGTCGATGCATGCAAGCTACAATGCACTATTTACAAATATGCAATGGATGGGCGTAAATGCAATATTTACAGTAAGATGCATGACATATGCATTATTTACAGTGGTATGCATGACATATGCACTATTTTCAATGAATGCATGACAAATGCACTATTTAACAATGATGCATGACACATGCACTATTTACAATGATGCATGACATATGCATTTTTTGCAATGAATGCATGACATATGCACTATTTACAATGATGTATGACATATGCACTATTTACAATGATGCATGACATATGCACTATTTACAATGATGCATGACATATGCATTTTTTGTCTTGTTTTGTTTTGTTTTTGAAATGCAAATGCATGATGATGCATGATTTTGAAATGCGCGACAACGTGCGGCTTTTGGGACGCATGACAATGCAGATGATCTTGAAATGGGCGACAACGTGCGGCTTTTGGAATGCACGTGAACTTGAATATGCGACGACGCGAGTCACTCGAAATACATGTATAATGCAACTTATCAAAAGTTGTTCGGGCACGACAAACACCGAAGGACTTACACCTTCAGAGGATTTAAGGTCTCCTAGACCGAGCGTATTTAAGGTCTCGCCAGACCATAGCGATGCATGTTGCTCTCTTTTTTTGTTTTTCTTTTGAAAATGCGTGATAATGCATGATTTTGAAATGCGCGGCAACGCGTGGCTTTTGAGATGCATGACAATGCATGTTGATGTAAGTGCGCGGCCACGCACGTCTTTTGATATGCATGACAATGCATGTGAACCCGAATGCGCAACCACGCGCGTCGTTTGAAATGCATGACAATGCAACCGAGCAGGTTTAAGGTCTCGCCAGACCGGGTAAATACATGAATTTTGTTATTTTGAATGCATGATTATGCATGATTATGACATGCGCATGTCAATGCGAGATGTGTGCACAATGACGTGACAGAAATAACGTAAAATCAGCGTGCGTTCACGATAGAGCGTTGTAATGTAACCCACGTGGGGCAACTTTCGAACCTTGTAAGAGATAAAAAAGGATACCAAAAGGATATACCTTGCACAAATTCGAGTGCCACGCGCAGAAGACACGGTCCGAGGTTGAAACGGAGGCCGGTTGAGCTTCGGAAATGCCTTTTCTTGTACTATCTTGAGCAATAAAGACCCCAAACTACAGATCTGACCCAAAAAAGGCTGTAGGAGGCTCACCGGCCGGAAGAGGAAGCCACCAGCCATCCACCGACCACAAAAACACATCACCGGCCAAAACTATGGCCGGCCGGCCAAAAATATAGCCGACCGGCCAAAAATGCCTGATTCGGGGCAGTTTTGACTTTTCGCCTTGGGTCTTTTAAAATAGGGTTTCACACCCTATTTCTTTCATTCCCCCTAGCCGAAATTACATTCCCTCTCTCTAAAAGATTTTCCCCCCTTTCTTTGTCTGTTTTCTCGCGTTTTACGCCCGTTCCATCGTTTGATTCGCGAAGTTTATCGCGTTTCGAACACTTTCACCTGATCGAAACTTCGTTTCGGTGCTTCCTTTGCTATTTCCTCTTTTTGGGGTTTGTTCCGCTTGAGTTTTCCTTGATTTTCCCACATTTTCCACGTTCCAGCTTTTCCGGCCATTTTCCACCCTCCCGGGGGTTGACTTTTCAGTTGACCTTTCACATTCTAGCCTTGTTTTCCTTTTCCGACCAGTTTCCTTGTCACTTTTGATATGGCCGACGATATTCCATAGGGCGGGACTCCCCCGGACCACGAGATGGACCCCGGGGCCGAGCTCCTCCCTTTGAGCGTCCGCCCGTTCGACCCGGCGACCTACCGGCCGGCGATTCACTTCCTGCCTCCTGATGGACTGCGCCAGTTCAGGAGCTTCGAGAGGGGCGTGCCTCCAGAGCTTCTCTTGCGCGAGCCTACATCTCATTTGTCCTTCGGCGCTTCCGAGGTAACATTCTTCCCTCTGCTTTACTTTCCGCAATGTAGAACACTTAGCTGCCATAACTAATTATGCTCTTTAACTGCTTAGCCCAAATGCACTGAGGCACTATACACTGTAATTGACCATGAACACACTTGCAACTGTTATCTATTTGAATCTGACGCGTGCACACACACTGCACTTGCCTTGAACCACTCAAATACACTGACACATCAGTCACTGTAGTCCACTACGAGCACACCGGCACCCGATATCTGTTTGATCCTAGAAAATGTGCACACATGCTGTATCTACACCGAACCATGCAAACACACTGACACATCACATGTTGTAGTTCACTACCAAATCTGAATGCTTTTCAAAACTGTACTTTAGCGTTTCTTCGCCATTGTCTGCTTGAAAACAGGGAGATTCCCATACCGTCCGGGGGTATGGGAATATTGCCGCTCGGGATTGGTATGTAAAGCTACCCGACACGGTTCGCCACATCGTGGACCAGGCCGGCTTCGGCGCATTTTACAGAGGGCTTTCCAGACTAACGACGAGCAGGCCTCTCCTTGCTGCTTTAGTGGAGAGGTGGTGGGACACCACCGACTCGTTCCACCTTTCTACCATGGGAGACATGACGATGACTCCCTACGATTTCTCGATGCTCACAGGCATCGGGGTAGGGGGTGATCCGATCCCCTTCGATACTGATATGGATGAGTGGACGGCTGCTCAGATCCATCTGCTCAGCGAGGTGCCGCCTCTTGCGTGTCCCGGCTTCGTTCGATATTCCTGGTTCGAGGTCCAGTTTAGGGTCCAGCCAGCTTTGACCGAGGAGGCTCCGATGACTCAGGAGGCTGTGGAGAGATACGCACGTGGCTTTCTCATGTTCCTATTTGGGACTACCATTTTCTCCGACCGAGCGAACACTGTGCCTCTCTGCCTGCTTAGTGCACTGGTGGATGTCAGATAGATCCTGCACTACGACTGGGGCGGCGCCGCTCTGGCTACTCTTTATGGGTACATGAGCTCAGCTTCCCGTGGCAGTGGGCAATTGCTCGGAGGCTATTGGCGCGCCTGGGAGGTACATTTTCTTTTTTTGCTTTACATTTCTGCTTTACATTTTCTATACTCTGTACACTGCACACACTGTACTCTCTGTTTCATGCTGATCGTATACTGCACACATGGCACACACATATACCCGGCTTTACACTGACTGTACACTGCACACACTGTACACTCTGCTCAATACACTGCACAATACATGGTCCTGCAATTTCTGCTTTATTCTGTGTTCTGCTTTATCTGATAACCCTTCTGGTATTGGCTCTGCAGTTGTGGGTCTATGCCTACTTCCCGAGACTCGCCCCAGTGCCAGACGTAGAGACCCCTCTCGTCGTCCTATTTTCGACACTATTACCCCTGCAGAGGTATGTTTTACTTGCGATTCATTTAAGCTTTGCTTTACACTGTATTGTAAATAATAGTAGATAACAATCTGTATTTCATTTTCAGATCACCTGGCAGCCTTGGGCTCCACTGCCAGCCGTGACTCGGGATCAATTTGCTGGCGTAGAGGAGACTGCACGTTTTCGAATTTTGCTGTCTGTCGGGCTTGGTACTTGGGTGAGCGTTTCCTACACCAGACCCTGGGCTTGCCAGAGCAGATAGTTCCGGGTCCGCCTCCTACCCACATGAGGGACACCGAGAGGTTCACCGCCGAGGAGATGGCCGATTACACGATTGGCTGGGACGCGGAGGGCTTTAGGGGCGAGGGCGACTATAGAGAGTACGTCCAGACCTACATTATGCGGCCTCTGAGCGGTGGTCGCCGAGCTGAGAGAGGGGGACCTGCGGTGCCAGTAGCTGGAGCAGGGGCAGGGGCAGGGACGTCAAGGACAGCTCGTGTCCGTGGCAGGAGCGGAGCTCGGAGGGGTCGGGGGGTTAGCTGGCCAGCACTACCCACGATGATGACATACCGAGGGCAGGGTGGGGCGACCTACCAGATCCCCTTTGCTCCTCCTCCGGTTGACCACGAGTTGGTCGGTTTCCATGACTTACCTCCGGTTTGTATTACTACATTTTATGCATCTTGTATTGGCATTTCATTTCAGTTTATTTTGATATTCCGCAGAATACTGATGCATTTGATACTTTTGCAGGCTTCTTCCGAGTATACCCGGCAGTCCTTGGAGCTGAATGCCTCCATGATGGGGATGTTGCAGCGGACTTTCGACCTCCTGGCCCTCTACAGCATTCCGGTATGTTCTTCTGATCACGGTCTCAAACCATACACATAAGCTGCTTCACATAATCTGGTGCACCACACAACACCTGATAAACTGCTCACGGCATTCATCCACTGTACTCATACACTGCATTCTGCACTGATAAACTGCTCACGACATTCTCACACTATACTCATACACTACATTCTGCACTGATACACTGCTCACGACATTCTCACACTGTACTCATACACTGCATTCTGCACTAATAAATTGCTCACGGCATTCGTACACTGTACTCATACACTGCATTCTGCACTGATAAACTGTTCACAACATACTGATGCGTTTGCCTCTTATACTTTTTAGCCTCCTTTCCAGATTCCCACTATGGGAGATGTCCCAGCCAGGCCTTCTGTTCCTGCCAGAGGAGATGGAGAGGGCAGAGTATTCCCTCGCACCAAGGCGGGGCGCACTCACGTCGGGAGTAGCTCGCGGGCTCCAGTCCCTGATGACGATGATGAGGAGTCAGAGGCAGAGTCGTCGTCGTCGGAGACCAGAGACGGCTCAGACTCGGACTCAGATGATAGCGCTGATGATGCTCCTGGACCTTCGTCCAGGAAAAGGACTAGGACAGACTCCCAGGCCTGAGATCCTTTGTCATTGATCCAGATTTTTGGTATTTTTCTTTTTCTTTCTCTTTTGTACCTTTTGCTGGTAGCTAGAGTACCTTGTACTGCCGCATGCAGATTTTTATTTCCAAAACCATGTACTTGAAAAAGATGATGAAATGAAACAACCTTTTGTCTGAAAAAGTGTTGTATTTGTACATTTCATGTATTGCATCGCATTGCATCATGTTGCACCTTAATGTAAATGAAATTGATCTGTTGTCTGAAAATTGAACACTTGCATTGTAATAATCAGATAACGAACTAGCCAACAGCAAAATAACCCATACCAACCACTGCACATCTTGAACACTCGGCTTATACTCTACTGGGGATTAATCTGCATACAGCTCATAACACAGGACTTGGCTTATTTTGCACACAGCGGATCCTGAACATACAACCCAAATCTGACAAGACGGACCATGAAGGTTGAATCTACTGAAGTTGAAGCACACTCAGATGCGATCTGAAACCCAGAAGCTTCAAAGAGGCCCAGGTTTTCCTGTTCACACTTATCGGGGGCGGACCCTACAGTTGTATGAAAGACCCAATCATGTTTTTGCACAAATGTGGAGAATGACACAGCATTCTGAGCACAAAACGATAAATTTTTGAATTTGAAAAAACTGGGGTAGTGAGCCTACAACTGGACATAGCGAGAATGACTCAACAGTGGAGACAAAAAAAGTAAACAACCTAAGCACAACGAGACGCACTCGGAAAAGACTCAAAACAAAGGTTGAAGTAAACAAGACAAAAAGACACGACATATAGACGCGTTAACAGAGACGGGGGACCTCAGATCACGAGGAGCCAGTTTCTCTGGGTTTTGTTTCCCACCCTTTCTTATTTATGATTCTCACATCCCTCTGGCACTCAAGCTCGGTTTTTCTCTCAAAACCCTTTTTGCTCACTCTTTCTCTCAACTCACACCTCTCTATTCTTTATTCTCTTATTTTTATCCCTTCCTAGGATTTTTTAATGGATGAATAAGAAGTTGTGGGTTCACACCCGACATAGTTAGCTCACGGCTGTTTCTTCTGGTGGCGTTTGGTTGATGCCCCAGGTAAGGGAACGAAATACCTTGATCCCTTCAGATTCGTGCTTCGCACTTGGTTCGATACCTCGTTGCTCGGAGGTTGAGAGAGCTTTCAGCCCTTTAATAACAGCTCGAGTTGTGCCCTTCTTGGCAAGTATGTTGGCGATGGGGGAAAAACAGGAAGCCCGACTCAACTGTGCCCCTAGTTCATCATTATGACCATTTTTGTTTTGGTTTTCTACTAAAACAATTTTGACCAATATGAGAGTTAGATTAACACACTTGTTCGATTTTTGATTTGAAAATTATGCAAGTCAGGCCATGAGCACTGAAAATTTTCCTTTTTTGGGTCTAAAACGGTCTAAGTTTTGGAGAAATGAAATAGTTTTCGAGAAAATAGTCAACCTCAGTAAAAATTTTCAAAAACTATTTTCGTAGACGGCCAATGCTAAACAAGCACGGAACTTACCCTCGAGATGCGCAACCTCGGTTCGGGGGCAATGGAAAATTGCCCTTTGTTCGAAGGACGCTGCACGGCAACGGAAAGTTGCCCCTGGTTTGAACGGCGACTCATGGCAACGGAAAGTTGCCCCTTGTCTGGATGATGCCACAGCATATTGTAAACAGTCCTCATTAGTGATGATCCCGACCGGACTTCCTCGGATATGGAGAAGACGAAGATGGTCAAAACCAATATATGGACACAGTCACTTTGAAAGTGTTGGTGGCTGGACTTCAAGACGAAGCTGCCTACGTACCCCAAACGTGGGAATCGCGGATGATTAAAACCATTACATGGACTTAGTCGCTATGAAAGCGTTGGGGGCTGGACTTCAGGATGAAGTTGCCTACGTATCCCAAACATGGGAATCAAGCCTTACGTAGTTCCGGTTAAGGTACACTCGGGTATTTTAACCTTCACCTTTTAGGCTCTAACTTTTGCCAAGGCGCCCGATGCGGGTTTTCGACCTTGCGAGCTTTTCTTTCCTTTTTCTTTCTTCCTTTTCTTTTTTCTCTCTTTTGTATATTTTATTTTTTTTTTGTATTTTTCTCTCTTTTGTATATTTTTTTTGTATTTATTTTCTTTTTCTCTAACTTTTGCCTGGGTCGCCCTTCCGGGTTTTCGGCCCAGCGAGCCGCTCAAAGGGTAAAAGTGTAACAAGTCCATGCCAAATGGTTTTAGGGTTTCGAAGCCATCCGTATCCAGGAGAGTGGCTGTTGCATTGACTTACTGAAGGACCCATCTTCGGCTCTTCGAGCAAATCGGACATTTTTGCCCCTATTTCGGAGGGGTGCTTCTGTTCTAGCTTTACAGGCTTCTTCTGATGAAATCTGATCTTCTTGATCTGGCTTTGGCACCTCTTGTTCGAGGGCTACTTCCAATCTGGCCACACAGGCCTCTCTTGATGGTCGATCGTTGGACACTCTGAATTGTGGTTCAAGGCTTTAAAACGAGGGCTCGAGTCTTGAGACTGAGAGCGATCCTAAGCTGCACAATCTCAAGAGTGATTCCACACAGGTCTTCGCAGGACTGTGCAAAACATTTTGTTTTTGAAAGTTTTTAAAGAAACGACAAATCGCTCGCGCTGAAGATAGTGTGGAACCAGCCTGGATCAAGCCAGGGTCCTTCTCAGTACTCACGCTGACAAGCATGATTTTGATCATTAAAGTCTTAGCATGCCTCTCTTTCTCTCAATTTGATCAAATTTTGCAAAACCCGAGGAATTCCTTCCTCTTTGTTTTCACCGCAGTGTTCAAAAAGTTTTGAAAAACTTAGGTCAATGCAATGATTTTCAGGGCACAAGAGGACAGGTGGAATGTACTGCTGTTCCATTCGAGTCCCCTGGCACAACTAATTCAGAATAGTAGTAAACATGGAAACATGATAGCCGCAGCTGTTTCATTCAGATTCCCTGGTCGCAACTGGCTCCATGATAGAGACAGACTCAAAAGAAAAGCAAAAGGATAATTACAAAACAAAACGGTGTTCGAGGCAACAGCTCTGGAATCACCCGACATTCTATACAAAGGGGACTGACTCGCTACAACAAGACAGACCCATAAGCAAAAGGACTGACTCAAGACAATGAGACAGACTCAAAACAAAACAAAAGACTGACTCGACACCCAAGCCAGAATTTACAAAACTAGCATTCGCAGATGCTTCCAAAAATGCGTGCCAGACGCCACATCCAAAATACGCCGAGCGCCGCCTGCAGGTGGTCCAACCCCTGATCACAAATTTGCAGTATCCTCGAAATCCAATAGCTCAGTGGTAACAGACTTTGCTGAGGTAGGCGGGAGGATGACCTCATTGTCGATCAAATCTTGCACTTCATGACGAAGGCAGAAACAACCATCGGTACTGTGACTGGACTGTTAGTGGTACGCGTAGTACAAGGTAGCATCATGCGAGAGAGGGAGATTCTTCGGAAGGGGCCGAGGCTCGAGGGGTTTAAGATGCCCCTTTTTAGCCAATATTTGAAATGCCCTAGACAGAGGCATGTAGAGGGCATGAAAGGCTCTGCGCCCTCGAGGCAGGTACTTTGAAGTCTGAGGGTTCTTGCTAGACGCACTAGCGAAAGGGTCGGCAGGCACTGCCTTGGCTTTCTGATCTTTTCCTGGTACAGGGTTAGGGACGACAGGGACTGTCTTGGCATGACGGGGCCCATCCCGATTTTCCGCCCTGCTTGAACCGCCTTCGGTTGAAGCGGGGAAAGCATCATCCACAGCTTTAGTCATGACTGCGAATACTTGTTGCTTATTCATCTCCCTGGCTTTCAAAGCCTCGGCTGCCCACAACAGTTGTTCAATGGGATCGGCATCTGCCTTCATTTTGTTCTTGTCTCTGGCCTCAGCCTGATCGGGGGTTTGGGTTACTACATCAGAGCGAAGCCCGGTTGTTGTTGACACGTCGTTGCTGTAGCTGGAGGTAATCTCTGGTTGGCTGAGCTCGATCACAATCCGCCCCAGTAGCGAGGGCTCCTGTGATATGAAATTACCGGCATACGGTGCAGCTAGTGGCGAAGCCGACATTCCATAGGCCAGATCGGCCACGGATCTCTGGAGGTCACCTATCATTCCCATCAATTCGAATGTGGTGGGCTCACGAGCCTGATACAACTGGGGGGTCCAGACCGGGTGCGCGACAGGCGACCTGGGTGGATGCGGTACATCGACATTGGCCTCGCTTTGTAGAGTGGTTCCTTGATCTGATGCGGCCGTCATAACCACAATCTCTTCTGAATTCTGCGTCATGATAAGTCCGTTGTGCTGAACGGTGACTGACGGATCAAATATCTGTCTTGCCTCAGCAAGGGGGAACACTAGCTATTCTGTATCAAATCTCTGAACTGAAAGAGAAAACACGCAGCATTTCGGACCAATCAGAATAGACGCTAGTATAGCTGAATAACTGTACTCTACTATTGATCACTTTTGCCCGAAATCACTGCCCCCAAAATACTGAATCGGATACCCATAGATATAACTGATTCGCATAAACTGATACTAGTGCCCTCAGGTCTGATACTCAAATTTGCAAACTGATATGTACGTTCCCTGTAGAGATGCATTCTGAAAGCACATAGCAAGTAAAGAGAGCCAAAACACCCCTATGAAGGGGTAGGGTTTCCCTGTCCTATTTTTGTCAGGAGCTAGGGTTTGACTATGCACGCAACAGTTTTCAAATAACCTAACATCGGGTGAGTAACCTGTCCTAGTTTAGAATGGTCACTATGGATTTCGACATGCACTAGGTCGAATAGTCGAAAAGGGTGCCCCGGTAAAACCGGGGTTTGTGTTCCCATACTATTAGAGCCCACAACCGGTCAGCCTTATGGCATACTTTGACAAAGTCAAGCCTCCGGCAAACCGTTCAGGAATGGCAGATGGTAAACACGGTGTCCAAGGCGCACCAATGCACATGCAATGCAAAGAGACACATAAATGAAATCAAAACAGGATATCACGAGTTCGAGTCAAGCTCTCTAACTCCCTAGTAGAGTCGCCAGAAACTGTAGACGTCCCCGAACGCCTCGGGAGGACGAGTCCCGTTCTGTTCGTATGTGGGCTCACTACCGTTCGGACTCTCAAATTGTCACGGTTCTAAATCTGAACCAAAGAGTCCAAATCCGGCAAATCATTTTGAGAAAACAGATTTTGAAAGAAGTGCCAAACATGGACTGCTTTGCCAGATACAGAGTCGCCACCTAAATATATTTTATGGGGGAATTTAGGAAACCCTGACTCGGTGCCAAAGGCCACGTGTCCGTCATCACCAAATTTGCCTCGGCTCGGGAGCTTGGGTACGATTGGGGAAGGTCAGCTATGAGCACCCCCTCTCGCCCGATCCGAAGATCGGCCTCTACTAACCATGATATCCAGTTTTGAAAACGTTATGTGTTCTTATTCCATTTATTAGCCTAGAATTACTATGTTATGCGGGTAGTAAACAAGTATAGACCAAATTGCCTAAATTGGAATAAAACATTTCATGCTTGTTTTGAAAATGGATTGCTACTCGCAAGTAGGATGAAATGTAGGTTTTGCCACCCTCGAGTGGGCTTTAGAAAAAGATGGTTTTGCCACTATCTAGTGGGCTTAAAACTCACAGTTTTAATGCATTATCCCAATTTAGTTAATTCAACCTTCATCCACAGGCATTCAAGCAGTTATATCACATAAGCAGCTAGCCTCATGGTAATCATGCTATTGTAGCAACACTCACACGCATGCGGTATGCTAAAGCATAAATGCTTACCTAGTACTCTGAGCCAAAACAAAAGATAGTTAGTAATCAATGCATGATCCTAGCTCATGTTAAGATGACTAATGCAACACATACAAGATGCAACTACAATAGGCTCGGCTATTCTAAGATGGCATGTGATGATGCTACAACTAACATGTATTCAATTTTGGAATTGAAAAACAAATGCAGTTAGTATGATGCGCCGAGCCCGGTGCATGTAAGACGAATGTATGGATGCACGCATGCATAGCATAAGGTATGTTAAAGTAAACATGTCCTAATACTAACCATCAAAAGCAGGTAAGTAAAAGGGAGAAAGAAGTGGGGGTTGGAAGACATGCACACACGCACCCACACTTATTACAAATTCACCCTCGCTCGGAGGGACCAAAAGAATAATACAAATTAATTAACCTACAAGCTAATTAATTATTACAGACCACCTAATTAATTAAGCAAATTAACTAAGCTAAGAAAGCAGTAAAGGCCTCGGGAAGAGGATCCAATGTGCGCGTGCTTGGGTTTGCTCGGAAATCCAACGCCATGCACAAGTTTGCCTCTGCTTTGACTGTTCTGCTTCTCTGAAAATTGCACAACTCCCAAGGTTGCTTCTCTGAGTGTTGTAGGACACTACTGGCTGAGTGAGAACTCCACCGGCCATGGAGAATGGTCACCGGCCACAAAATTATGCTCTCGGCCAAACCTGTTTTGCCGGTCGGCACCCAACACTGCCGGACGGCCAATTCTTCCTATTGAAACCTGTTTGCCAGCAGTAGAGGGCAGACAAGGCATGGCAATGTATTTCAAGCCAATGTATGCACCAATCACACTCCTTATCATGTTTATGACTCAAAAGAGGATGGGCCTCGATTCTCGGGCCACCAATCGCGCATTTCCATGCATGATGGCCCAAGGGACCTAGTATGCATTTTGATTTCAAATGCAATGCACACACATAAACCAAGGCCCAATCCCTATCACTAGATCAAGGGACAAGGCATGCATGCTAGATGGCATGCAACCTAGGCATGCAAACTAGTATGCTATATGAACATGGGGGAAGCATGCAACAAAATGCAATAGAGTTAAGCATGTGTTAGCAATGCAAGTAATGAGCATGCAAACATTATGCAACCAAAGCATGCAAGCATGTAGCAACGTGATCACATTTGAACAACATGCGAAAGGTGGACTTAGACCAATATGGACAAGCCTCGGCCATGTCTAAATAGGGAGCCAAAATGCTATGGAATGGAGGCAGATACACACACAAACAATGCATGCAAAAATGGTCCAACGCTTAAGCATTAAAGAACATCTTTTAAGCACACTTAAAAGAGGATAATCATGGACAAATGGCATGCACATCAAACTCAGAAAATCATGCTAATGATGGTGCCAAACCAACTTAACCAAGACAAACATAGCGTACAATTGGTCCAAGTACTTAAGGCTAGTCAAGGAGACTTCAACCATGGCTAAGCCAACCAAGCCTCACAAGGCCAAGACCACTTAAAACAGGTTCAAGGTAGGCCTAGACCATGCAAAGGGAACACCTAGATGGCATCTAAGTGGCTTAAACATGGAAGCATGCAAAAGAGGCCAAACATGGAGCATACAACACAAGCTTTTAAGGCATCAAAGAGGCATCAAAGGCATGCATGCAAGCATGTTATGAGAACTGAAATAGCATGGTAAGTGGTTCCAAACCACTAAAAATGATGCAAGCAACGCACACTACACACTCATACACTTGAGGCTAACAATCCAAGATGCAAAGGGACTATGCAGTGCATGTCTTGGTCGACCAAAACAGCCAAGGACAGACCTTAAACATGGCAAGACAAACATAAAAGCTTCCCGAAGCTAGGCCTAAACATGCTTGAATAAGGGCTCAAAGCATAGGACATGTTAAGGCTAAAACAAGGCATTACAAGGCATGTATGCTAAGCAAGCATGGTGTACCAAAACCAACTAAAAATAGAGGCATATTATGACATAATAAGCACAAAAATCAGTTGAAGCATGGCCAACATACGCTTAAACAAGATGCTTCCTCAAGAGGCAAAAATAGCCCTTTTTAAGGACAACAAGGAGAGGGGGTGGCCCTCTCCTTCCTAGGACCTCAAGGCACCATCCTCATCACTAAAATCCCTCAAGATTTCAGTGGTGAGGAGGCCCAAACACAATGGTCCCGGAGCTCAACCGAAATGGCACAAAACAAAGGCCAAACAAGCCTTAAGAGGGGTCAAACAACCCCAAAGCTTAAAACACCCTTAACAAACTATTTAGAGCACTCAAAAACAAGACTTTTCTATGTTATATGTTAAGCTCAAAAATAGTTGCAAATATGGAAAAACAAGCTATGAAAACAAGGCTTAAAAGAGGTAAAAGCTCACCCTTGAAGCACAGCAGCAAATCAGCAACTTTTGGACCAAGAGAAGGCTTCAAATCACCCAAAAAATCACCTTCAAGGACCTCAGCTCAATAAAGGGAGTAGAGAACTAGGTGTTTGTATGCAAAAGTGCAAAGAAAATGCATTTTTGAGCACAAACAAGCCCTAAACCTTAGAGAGTGAGGCAGAAAATGTAGAGAGAGAGAGATTTTTTTTGCTCCAAGTTGTATATCTCTTTTTGCTCCAAGTTGTATATCTCTTTTTCCCTCTTCTCTTCTTCTCTATTCATGTGAGAGAGCTTGATTGATATAGATATGTATCAATTTGCAGCTCATCAGAACTCCCACGTCTAGGCATGGGCTGGGGTATGGCCTAGAATGACAGCTGCCAGCTGTCTACATAAATATCTGTTGAAAACCCGACAGTCAAATTGGCCGGCCGGCCATCACATTTGGCCGATGGTAACAGAACACAGCCGGTGGCCTCAAGCCATGGCCGGTGGAGTGTGGGGATGTCCTAAAAGCCATTCCCTGCCCTCCAAAGCAAAAACACAAGTGTTTGGTGCAAAACCAGACAGAAAACGGTCGAGTCGAGAGATCCTGAGGCAAGGCGCGTAGCCGAGGCCTCCGGGAACTCAAGACGAACACAAACATGGATGATCACCGAGTGTTGAAGCGGTGGCGTTCAAGTCTTGAGGATGGTAAAAAATAGGGTGTCTACAGCCGGCAGCGGCACATCGATGGCCGGCAGTGCATTGTTGATGGCCGGCAGGGGGCCGACAGCTTCCCCTGATGGCCGGCAAGCCTCCACCAGCTTCCCCAGCCTCTTTTACCTTGGTATGTGTCCTTGAGTTCCAACAATTCCGAGGAGTGTTCAAAATTTGATTCAAAATGCCTCTGTGGAAGCCCGGAATCATGTTCTCAATCTATGGTGGTCATCGCCCATCAACCCGCACAAGGAGTATCCTTTTAATGCACCACAACTCTTCCGGGAGGTAAATCGGAAGTTGCCTTCAAGTTGTCTTTATCAAGCATACTTTTGTTGTCTCAGAGCATTTGCTTGTTGTATTAAACATCTATTCTATATTCTTGTATTGAATATGCATCATTGATTATCTTGCATTGAATATGTGTTGTTAATTATATCGCATAGAACATGCTTCGGTTCTACTTTTTGCATGTTGAGCATGGCTTGGCATCGTGTTGCGTTCATTCGTCTCACATGAGATATGCATTGTATTGCATCGTACCTTTCGAGTTTCCCTCTCACACATGCATGATATTGTATGTACGGTTCATTTAGAGGAATTCCGGGTAACACCATTCCTCTCTTTCATCTTATCAGTTAGAGACATTCGGGCACGCCCGATGTCTACACTACCACCTCGTTGGTTAGAAACACCCGGGTGCACTCGGTGTTTACGCTATACCCTTGTTAGAAGCATTGGGACGCACTCCGATGTTTATACAACTTTTTTCAGTGCTTGCACTGCTTGTACCCTTCCCTCTCTCGCGTGTGATATGCTGAGAGGTGTACATTTCCCTCTCTCGCATGTGATACGCTGAGAGGTGTACCTTTCCCTCTCTCGCGTGTGATACGTTGAGAGGTGTACCCTTCCCTCTCTCGCGTGTGATACGTTGAGAGGTGTACCTTTCCCTCTCTCGCATATGATACGCTGAGAGGTGTACCCTTCCCTTTCTCGCGTGTGATACGCTAGGGGGTGTCTCGTTTGAGACTCTGGGTGTTCCCTGGTAGTCACTTTTGGCCTTCCTCGCGTGATGCATAGTTAAGATTGTGTAATTTTTTACATCTTTTCTATTGAAACGTGTGAGATTTCTACAACTTGTCAGTTTGCTTAAATTATTGTATTTATTTTGCATAAATGCTTCATTACAGCTTTCTTTGCATAGTCATAAGTTATGCTCTTGTATCATGCATGGCATTTGCATTTTGCCCCAGCCTGTGGGCGCATCTCTCTATGATTATATTGAATGTTTGCCTGAGTCTTCGGCCTTGTCAAAAATGGATCGTCTCTAGGTTTTGACATTCACTTCTGTTACTTTGTGACTTTCGAGTTCTGTCAAAGAGGGGCAATTGTAGACACCCCATTTTTGACCATCCTCAAGACTTGGATATGTCCGCAGGTACATCCAGTGACAAGTTCGATTGCTCGTCGAGTACTAGAATTTCGAGGCAGAACGTCACAGGTTTGAGCGTTCCAAACCCTGTATCCTTTCTGCCCCATTTTTTGGACCATGTGTTGGTCCTTTCAACATGCTTATCATGGTGCACTGCCGGCCACTTTTTGGCACTACCGGCCATGCATTTATCCCTGTCGACCATTGATGAAGCCTGCCGGCCATTAATGAGGCACTGCTAGCCACCACTGATGGCCGGCAGAACACCTTGTCACAACAGATTTTGTGCTAGATCTTTTGAACCAGTTGGTTTTCACTGAGCCCTCCTCCATACACGTGTACGGAGGGATGAAGCCCATTTCAAGCTTGTTTAACAAGCTTTGCATTGCATGCCTCTATATAAGGGGAGGCTCCTTCCCCTTTACAGAGGTTCAGTAACTTTAGAGACAATATACATATCTCTCTCTATATATTTCTCTCTCTCTCTCTCTCTCTATATTGTGTTAGTTTGTGCCTTAAGGTGTAATTTCTCTTCATTTTTGCACTACAACACCTAGTAAAGCACCATCACTTTGTTGCTGTGATCCTTGAGAGGTTTGTTTGGACTCAAAAAGTTGGTTTTAGCCCAGACTCGTGGTCCTTTTGCTACTGTGCTTCAAGGGTGAGCCTATTCCCTTGTAAAGCTTGTTTTTATACATTGGTTTGGCCATCCTTGCATATTTTTTTAGGCCTTGCTTTCAACTACAAAAAGCTCTGATTTTAAGTATTTAAGATGGTTGTTTGAGGCCTCTTTGGTGTTGAGGGTGTTCAACCCTCTTGTGTGCCTTATTTGCATAGGCTTGGAGTCATCTCTTAAAGCCTTTGAGTTCATCTTGGTTTAGCCTTTTAGCCACTGAAATCCAGTGGATTTTCAGTGGTAGAAATGCGGTTTTGAGGCCTCAAATGAGAGGGGGTGATCCCCTCTCCTCTTGTCTTGTTTGTTTGTGTTATTGGCCTATCAAATGAGCATGTATTTCTATCCTCTTGAGGCTTAGTGTGAGCATGTTTTTGTGAGTTTTTGGGTCTGATATAACTCTGTTCAAGGCTGGTTTGGTCACCTCATGTATGCTTTTTACACTTGCAGTGTAAATTTGCCATTTAGCCTTGTGTGTTCAATGCCATGATCCATTATGCTAGCCTATTTTGGTTCTATCTCAGCATGTTTTTAGTGTTATTTTGGCATGATACAACTCTGTTTTTGGTTGGTTAGAGCATCCCTCATTTGCTTCTTACACTTGTAGTGTAAACCTTGCTCACTAGCCTAGTATACTTGGTGTTTTGGACCATTATTCTAGCATGTTTTGGCTCCACTCCAGCAAGTTTTCACTCATGTTTTAACATGCTTTAGCTCTATTTTGAGGCTTCTTGGTCGTATGATGCTTGTAGTGCAATAGCTTTGACTAGCTTTGAGTTTTGAGGTATCTTGCATGCTTGACTTGAGGTATTTGCATGTTTTGGCATCATTTGGAATGATATTTCAGAGTGTATAGTGTCATTACACTTCCATGTTTTTCACTCTTTAAGTGCTCTTGAGAGTTGTACCTTTATGCCTTATTTGGGAGCCATTGCATGAGCCTCATTTTCTTGCCTTTCAAGCCATCATCTCAGTCCATTTTTGCTACTGTTTTGGCTTGCATAAGGTCTGTTTGGGGCTGGTTGGGCCATTTGAGCATTGTCTTGCATGCCTCTGGTGTAATACACTTCACTAGCTTTGATGCTTAAGCCTTGCAATATGCATTACATAGGTTGTTTGCACGATTTTAAGTCATTTAGCATAACATTTCAGTGCAGGAACATATGCCATTGTACTCCATGTTTCACTCTTTCAATGCCTTTGGAGAGTTGTGCCTTGTGCCTTAATCTTGGATTAACATGTATGCATGTTTGTCTAGTCCTTTGAGTCTCCATTTCAACATGTTTTGCCACTGTTTTGGGTATGATGTAACTCTATTTTGAGCTGGTTTGGATGTTTGAGCATTGTGATGCATGCTTATAGTGTTATCCTCTTCACTAGCCTTGGTGTTCTTGGCCCTTAACATGTTGTGCATGAGTGTTTGCATGATAGAGTCTTGCATGCCATCTTAACATGTCAAGATTAGCATGAGAGTTTTGCATGTCATGTTGTTTGTGTGCATTGCATTGTGTTCAACCCGGTGTTGTGTTTGAACACAATGTGGATTAGCTCATTTCATACTTGAAGTGATGAAATGAGCCAATCTCCCTTGGTCTCCATTGCCTTTGATTTCTCATGATAAGGAGGTGGTCTTGGTGTCTTGTTTGTCATGCATTTATTGAATTTGCACATGTTGGATCTTTGGCCGTCATGCATCGAGATGCTTGATTGATGGTCTTGGATCCAATGATCCCCCCTCCATTGATGTTTCGAAGTGATATGGAGGGGCATAGTGCGTACATACCCTTGGGAGACCTTCAATTTTCTCTATTTTGTGCTCTGCTGCAGCTTGGTGTCACAGCACACCAGTGGCCGGCACCCTCTTATTGTTGGCTGGCAGCTCTTCATTTGTGGACGGCAGTGTGCACTCTTGGTCGGCAGGGGGGTCGGCAGTAGCTCTTCATGGCCAGCAGGCCACTAGTGCACTCCTCAGCACTGTTTTGGTAAGATCCAGCAACTAGTTCTCAAGGACACCTTGCAGACAGAGCCTCAAGAGAGCAATCAGAGAGCTTTCTAGGACGGGAATCGAGCATGCATCTTCAGCTTCTTCAAGGCAGAGCTGAGGCAGCCTAGTTCACATACTTTAACGCTTAGCATGAATGTGTAATTTAATTAATTCATTTGTTAATTAGTTAAAGTTCTGCAATAATTAGCTTAGTATTTGCTAGTTATTCAATTTGGTTGTGTAATAATTACTCTAACCAGAATATTAGATTAGTTAAGTAGCTTAGCTTAGATTAGCTAGTTGGCTTATTATTTGGACCCTCCTTCGAGAGGGCACAATGTTATAATAAGGGTGCGTGTCTTCCAACCCCCATTTCTTTCTCCCTTCTACTTATCAGCTTTTGATGGTTAGATTAGGGCATGTTTCAATTAGCATCCTTATGCTTTGCATGCGTGCATCATTCATTTGCCTTGTATGCACCGAGCTCGGCACATCATTCAAACTGCATTGTATTTCAATACACTTTCTTGAATACGTGTTTTAAAGCATGTTATCAAGCGTTGCATTCATATGCCATCTTAACTAGCCGAATCTATTTTAGTTGCATTTTTGCATATGTTGCCTTAGGTATTGTTGACATAGCTAGGATCATGCATTGATTACTAACTAGCTTCTGTTTTGGTTCGGAGTGCACTATAAGTGTTTATGCTTTAGCATCCTTGCATGAGTGTGAGTGTTGCCATGACAGCATGCTTGCCATGAGGCTATTTGCTTAACTGATATAACTGCATGAATGCCTGTGGATGAAGGCATTATTGCTTGAATTGGAACAATTCATCGAAATGCGAGTTTTAAGCCCACTTGAGAGTGGCAAATCATATTTTTAAGCCCACTTGAGGGTGGCAAATCCGCCTCTTAGCCTACTTGCGAGTTGCACTTTCAAACCATTTTTGAAAATAAACATGAGATGTTTTGTTCCAATTCTTGCGATTAAGTCCATACTTGTATGCTGTGCGCATCACATAGTAAGGTTAGTTAATAAACCGGAATAAGAACGCATGTGTTTTCAAATACAACATATCATGTTAGTAGAGGTTGATCTTTGATCGGGCGAGTGGGGGTGCTCATTTCAAGACCTTCCCCTCTTGTACCCAAGTTCCCGAGTCGAGGCAACTTTGGTGATGACAGACACGTGGCCTTAGGCACGAGTCAGGGTTTCCTAAATTTCCCAAAAATGAAATATTTAGGTGGCGACTCTGAAATTTGGCAAAGCAGTTCATGTTTGGCGCTTTTTAATAAAAATCGATTCTGCAAAACGATTTGCCGAATTTGGACTCTTTAGTGATTTATTGGTCTTGCATTGCACTTTGTGAGATTAGATTCAGAACCGTGACAGGAGTTCGAACTGTAGTAGCTAGAACTACAATTTGCGCCCTCTCCAAAAAGGGAGACGCGCAGAGCGAGTTCGGGCGATCTACAAAGACCCACAACAAAATCCATCATGACATGCTCCCACTTCCACTTGGCAATAGGCAAGGGTTGCAACAAACCCGTTGGCCTTGGATGCTCGGCCTTTACTTGTTGAGAAGTAAGGCAGCTTAACACAAACACAACTACATTCTTCTTCATCTCCTTCCTCCAAAAACTGGCAACTAAGGTCGTGATACATTTTTGTGAGTGATAATACAAACCAGCCATGACGATAAGTAAATAACAAAATAAATCAGAGTATAATATCCTTCCATTACATAATACTTAGTTTATATCACAATTCTCAAATCTTGTCCTTTACAATAGAAAACAATGGGGGCAATTCAAAAACTGGTATAACTTTTCACAGATATTTCGTTCGCGGTAAACCGTGAAACGGCACCCATGTAAACGTAGCCTATCAAGTGCTACTCTTGCCATTTTACGGATATTTCGTTCGTGGGAATCGGCACCCATGTATACACACGTTTTTCAGGACTTTCACCTTGGACACACATGCCAACTTGATTTGGTGATACACACCTCTTTTCCACGTTCACCCATTTTTCTTAAAATCATATACATTTGTAATGTATTAAATGAGCAACAATGTTCAATGCATATGGATGAGAAATTAGTTTCAATTCACCTAATCCTCATGCAGTTTCTACAACAATCATAGCTATCCTCCACCGATAGCCCAAAACAGATATTTTTAAATAGATATAAAATCTCTAATACAGATAAACTTTCCAAACTTCAAGATGTGAGTGATAGTACATATCCAATTCCACCATCTATAACAATATCCATCCAATTTCACATTTCCTACATCAATTCCATTTATTTATACAAATTAAACATTTGAGACATTTAGGACAAAACCCTTTTTTCTTCCAAAATCCGCTCCAAGTATCGAAATCAATAATTTTATCACAACTCAATCTCATTTCCACTCCCACAATCATTTTCAATACATCCATTTCAAAACCCCTCTTTTGATTTTAAACCAAAACCCTAGGTTTGTTCAAAATTCTCCAAAATCACAAGATTATTTTATAAAACAAATAGCTAAGTTTAAAAATCATAAAAGAGTGTAGAGAATTCCTACCTTAAACTCAGAAGAGGAAGAAGGAAAAAAAGCCCAAAAGTTGACGGTGACGAAACAATGATTTGCTCCAATCAAAACGAAGCCATCGACAAGCTTTGCACTTAATCTCAAAAGAGCAAGGTGAGGAGATACTTCTAAGTGAGAAGATCTTTTAGTAAAAAAGTGAGTTTAGATAGAGAGAGGAGTGACTCACGGTTTAGAGAGGGGAAAAAGAAGATAAAGTGAAGAAAAGGGTAAGTAAGGACCCTATTTAAATTCGTTCTTCCTCCATCTGCATCACGGTCTTAAGATGAGCTCCCACCTCCACAAGTCATTCATAATCTCTAATCATTGACCCGGCCACTTTGAACATGAGCTCAGTCCTCAACCTCTTGAACTCTAAACAACGGTGCTCCTCAGTCGCCATGAGTTCTGATGCAAACCTCGACAGACTAGTGAATGCGACCTCAAACTCAGCCATCGGTGTGCTCAACTGCTTGAGCTTAGAAAATTGGTCTGTTCACTTCTTCCTAACAGTGGGAGGCAAAAACTTGTACTGGAAGGCGTCGACAAAAGCCTTCCAAGTCACCCTAATTCTCCCATGTGCATACTTCCACCATTGACCGGCATCTCCCTTCAATTGGAAGGATGCCAAGGTCACCCTCAATCCATCGTCTTTGATGCTGAGCATCTGAAGCGTCTTCACCATCTGTTCGAGCCATTCATCCACTTGCAAAGGCTCTTTAGGATCGCCCAAAAACTCGTTCGGGTTGGATTGAAAGAACTCTCTCTTCAAGAATGATGGCCTTGCCTCAGTTACTTAGGCCTGGACCTAATTCTCAGCCTTGAGAATGTCCATAGATTCTTACAATGGTCTCGTCAATTTGCGGCTAAGGCGCTGATGGCCTGCTGGCTTGTCAGCTCGGCTACAGTGGCCTGACCAACTCCCTCATCTTATGTCGAAATATCATCAAGTATCGGCACCTCCTGCTGTCTAGGCCTACCACGCCTCCCACCACGACTGCGTCATGACATCCTAATAAAGGTAACAAAAGAGATTAGCATATTTACAAATGTGTCGAAGCTAACTCACTTGCGTCGTAATGCGGTGGACAACATTAATTCACACCACATAAGCACGTATTCACATAAACACATATGAATTTTCTTCCTGGATAATGACCGTCCCGCGGCATTGCCAGAGTTCCAATTACAAACAGTAGTGATCATGTGCTCTTCTAATAGGACTTCTAAAAACTCGTAGACCTAATCAATATCTCAAGAGTTAAATCCTATACCTATATAACCACATAAGCATGTTATTACATAAGCATACCATATATACAAATATCTCTATCAAGCGAAGCAAACCCATTGTGGTAAAAACCACTTCTCACGAACCCAAAGTATTCAAACCCGGTATGCTCTAATACCAAGTTGTAAAGCCTCGAAATAAATACAATAAACCAACCATGACGAAAAGTAAATAACAATATAAATCAGAGTATAATATCCTTCCATTACATAAGACTCCGTTTATATCACAATTCTCAAATCATGTGTCTTTTACAATAGAAAACAAGGGGGGAATTCTAAAACTGGTATAAACTTTCACGGATATTTCTTCTGCGGGAAACCGTCAAACGGCACCCATGTAAACATAGCCTATACAAGCGCTACTCTTGCCATTTTACGGATATTTCGTCCACAGGAACTGACACCCATGTGCACGCACGTTTTTTGGGACTTTCACCCTAGACACACATGCCAACTTGATTTGGTGATAGACACCTCTTTTCCACATTCACCCATTTTTCTCAAAATCATATACATTTGCAATGTATTAAATGAGCAACAATGTTCAATGCACATGGATGAGAAATTAGTTTCAAGTGGCCTAATCCTCGTGCAATTTCTATAACAATTATAGCTATCCTCCACCGATATCCCAAAATACATATTTCTAAACAGATATAAAATCTCTAATACAGATAAACTTTCCAAACTTCAAGATGTGAGTGATAGTACATAGCTAACTCAACCATCCATAACAATATCCGTCCAATTTCACATTTCCTACATCAATCCCATTTATTTATACAAATTAAACATTTGAGACATTTAGGGCAAAACCCCTTTTTTCTTTCAAAATCCACTCCAAGTATCAAAATCAATAATTTTATCACAACTTAACCTCATTTCCACTCTCACAATCATTTTTAATACATCCATTTCAAAACCTCTCTTTTGATTTTAAACCAAAACCCTAAGTTTGTTCAAAATCCTCTAAAATCACAAGATTGTTTTATAAAAACAAATAGCCAAGTTAAAATTCATAAAAGAGTGTAGAGAATCCCTACCTCAAACTTAGAAGAAGAAGAAGGAAGAAAAGCCCAAAGGTTGACTGTAACGTCCCAACCTTTCATATGTCATCGATATTATCCACTTTGGGCCACGCCTACACGGATTTGTTCTTCCCAGTGGGTCATCCATCCTAGAACTACTCCAACCTAAGCACGCTTAACTGGGGAGTTCTACTAGGGATTTCACTACCCGAGAAAAGGCCTCGACGCTATATGAGGGTACATATTTTTACTTTTATAGCCCAGGAACTCCCTCTCCATTCCCAATGCAGGACACCAGGACCTTACAATCCACCCCCTTGGGCTGCATGTCCTTGTGTAGTGGCCTGCCAGGTCACAAGCCCACCTATATGCACAGAGAGACACCAGGGGCCCACACTCGGTACTCTGGAGAGTCGGCTCTGGTACCATTTGTAACATCCTAACTCTTTACATGTCATCGATATTGTCCGCTTAGGCCACGCCCACATGAATTTGTTCTTCCAGTGGGTTACCCATCCTAGAATTACTCCAGGCTAAGCACGCTTAACTGTGTAGTTTTTCTAGGGATTTCACCATCCGGGAAAAGGCCTCGATGCTATATAAGGGTCTAGGTTTTTTCTTTTATAGCCTAAAAAATCTCCCTCTATTCCCGATGTAAGACATCAGGACCTTACAATCCACCTCCCTTAGGGTTGTACGTCCCCGTGCAGTAGCCTACCAGCTCACAAGCTCACCCACATGCACCGAGAGGCGCCAGGGGCCCACACTCAGTTCTCTAGAGAGTCAGCTCTGATACCATTTGTTACACCTCAAGCCTTCACATTTCATCGATATTGTCCGCTTTGGGCCACACCCGCACAGATTTGTTCTTCCCAGTGGGTCACCCATTCCAAAACTACTCCAGCCTAAGTACGCTTAACTGGAGAGTTCTGCTAGGGATTTCACCACCCGAGAAAAGGCCTCGATGTTACATAAGGATCTAGGTTTTTACTTTTATAGTCCAGGAACTCCCCCTCCATTACCGATGTAGGACAACGGGACCTTATAGTAAAATTGGAATGATACAGAGAAGATTAGCAAGTCCCCTACGGAAGGATGACATGCACAAATCGAGAAATGGTCCAAATTTTTTATTATAAGGTCCCGGTATCCCACATCCGGAATGGAGAGGAGCTCCTGGGCTATAAAAGTAAAAATCTGGACCCTTATATAACATTGAAACCTTTTCTCGGGTGGTGAAATCCCTAGCAGAACTCCTCAGTTAAGCATGCTTAGGCTGGAGTAGTTCTGGGATAGGTGACCCATTGGGAAGAACAAATCCGTGTGGGCGTGGCCCAAAGCAGACAATATCGATGATATGTAAAGGGTTAGGGCGTTAAAAAATGGTATCAGAGCCGACTCTTCGGAGTACCGAGTGTGGACCCCTGGCGTCTCTCGGTGCATATGAGCGGGCTTGTAAGCTGGCAGGCAATTGCACGGGGACGTGCAGCCCTAAGTGGGTGGATTGTAAGGTCCCGGTGTCCCACATCGGGAATGGAAGGAGAGTTTCTAGGCTATGAAAGTAAAAACCTGGACCCTTATATAGCATCGAGGCCTTTTCCTGAGTGGTGAAATCCCTAGCAGAACTATGCAGTTAAGCATGCTTAGACTGGAGTAGTTCTAGGATGGCTGACTCACTAGGAAGAACAAATCCGTGTGGACATGACACAATGTTACATTGAAGGTGACAAAACAACGATTTACTCCGATCAAAATGAAGCCCTCGACAAGCTCTATACTTAATCTCAAAGGAGTAAGGTGAGGAGATTCTTCTAAGTAAGTAGATATGAAGATTTTTTAGCGAAAAAGTGAGTTTACAGAGAGAGAGGAGTGACTCACAGTTTAGAGAGGGGAAATAGAAGATAAAGTGAAGAAAAGGGTAAGTGAGAGCCCTATTTATAGTTCTAGGTTAAAGTGAAATAAAGTCTCAAAGTTAGTCCAAAAGAACAAGTCAAAATCCCTATGAAGTAGGGCCCAAAACCGAACTAAAATTTGGAAAAAAATTCACAGGGGTTGACCCTTATGTCAGTGGTGTCATCCCTTCAGGAAGAATTGACAAAAAAGCCAATACTGGCAGTAGACAAGGTGTCGACACTAAATTTCAGCAACTAAATCTAGATTCTGCAGTAGACAAGGGTCGACTCTTCCCAGACTGGTGTCGACTCTTGAGGCCAACAAGAAAAGGCAAATGTCGACACCACTAAAGGTTAGTGTCGACCCTAAATTTCAGTAGTGATCTAGGAATACAGTAGCAAGATGGTGTCGAGACCTCCAAAGTTGGTGTCGACCCTTGGAGTAGAACAAGACAAAGAAAAGTGTCGACACCAACAATGATGGTGTCGACCCCTAAATTCAAAACCAAACATAAAGAAAAAAGAACGATCGCCACGGGTATGGTTTCTAGGATTCAAAAGCAATAAATGGGTCGGGTCTATGCCCGGATCACTATATCGTCGTCGTACGAGCGGTCTGAGCAGTTTTAGATAGTCCAAAAGTGGAGTTTTGATGCCAAGTTCCCAAACTCAATTTCAAGTCCAAATTCATGCAAAACTAACTCAAAACTTGATATACTAACATGATTCAAGAATAATTTCAATTCAAACAAATCAATCTTGCTTCAATTTCAAAATCAAATCTAATCTTTTTCCATATATATACAATACCCCATGATTAACTTCAAAAAATATAATACACATGGATGATCCTTGCATAAATGCTTGTTGTATGGACAATTTAGGGTTTATTTCATGCATTAATCACAAACTTGAACTCAAATCATACAAAGTTGATCTAAGCTCGGAGAAGGAGCTGGAGTGGTCCTTGTGAAAAAGGTCTTCGAGGGTAAGAACTTTATCCCTTTATCCCCCATTTTTGCATAGGCCTTTAGCCATCCTTGCATTTGTTTTTAAGCTTAACTTATAACATATAAAAGTTCTGATTTTAAGTGCTTAAAATAGTTGTTTCAGGTTGTTTTAGTGTTTGGGGTTGTATGACCCCTCTTAGGCCTTGTTTGGCCCCCATTTTGTGCTATTTTGGTGAGCTCCGGGACCACCTTGTTTGGGCCTCCTCACCACTGAAATCCAGAGGGATTTCAATGGTGGGGATGGTGCTTTGATGTCCTAAGAAGGAGAGGGCCATTCCCTCCCCTTGTTGTCTTCAAAAGTTATCATTTTAGCCTTATGTGTGAGCACCATTGTTGAGTTCATGTTGGCCATGTCTTAGCTAGTATTTGTGCTTATTTTGCTATGATATAGCACTGTTTTAAGTTGGTTTAGACACACCATACTTTCTTTGCATACTTGTCTTATAATGCCATGAATTGCCTTAACATGCTTTGTGCTTTGAGCCTTGTTTCTAACATGTTTTTGGCCTAGCTTTGTGAAGCTTTTATGCATGTGTTAGTATGCTTAAGGTCTGTTTGGAGTTGTTATGGCCATCCATGACATGCTTTGCATAGCCATCTTGCATTTTGGCTTGTTAGCCTTGGGTGTGTGAGTGTTGAGCATGCATCACTTGGCTTGTTTCAGTGGTTTGGCACCACTTATAACATCATTCCAGTCCTTGTGGTATGCTTGCATGCTTGCATTTGATGCTCCTTTAATGCTTCAAGAGGTTGGTATCTTATGCTCCATGTTTGAACCCTTTTGCATGCCTTTAGACTTAGGCCATTTAGCTGCCATCTAGATGTGCCTTTGACCTTGTTTTCATCTGCCTTGGGGTGGTTTTGAGTCCCCATGGCCCTTTGGGACTTGCTTCATATAGCTATGGTTTAAGCCCCTTGGCTTACCTTGAGTTTTGGACATAGTTGCATGCCTTGCTTGCATTGATAGGTTGATTTGGCATCATTCCTCACGTATTTTCAGAGCTTGCTATGCTTGCCATTAGTCCATGTTTATCCTCTTTTAAGTGTGCTTAAAAGTTGCTTCTTTATACTTAAGAGTTGGGCCATCTGTGCATGCATGTTTGTATGTGTTTTGGCCTTCATTTCCTTAGCATTTGGCCACTGTTTTGGACCTTGTAGAGAGCTGTCCATCTTGGTGTCAGTCCCTCCTTTTCATGTTGTTGCACGCTCGCCTTGTGTGTTGTTGCATGCTTGGCCTATCGCATGTGTTGCATGCTTGAATCACATTGCATTTAGCATGTTTTCTTCCTTTTGTCTTGGTTGCTTAACATGTTACATGTCTTGCACGTTTGCATGTTCGCATTGCATATTGCATGCTTGTTAGCTTGCACGTGTTGTTACATGCCTTGCATGTTTGTTTGTTTAGGTTGTGTGCTTAGTACACATTACTTGCTTTCATGCTCATGATTGCATACTTAGCTCACATGTCTAGGTTGCATTGCATTGAGCATGCATGCCATGTCTCTTGATCAAGTGATAGAGGTTGGACCTTATGTGTTTATTTTGTTTGCATTTCATTTGACATCAAAATGCATAGCTTAGCCTCTTTGGCCATCACGCATTGAAATGCGCGATTGGTGGCCCGAAGGTCGAGGACCATCTTCCTTTGAGTCATGAACATGATAAGGAGGGTGTTGGTGCACACATTTGCTTGAAATGCATTGCCATGCCATGTTTGCCCTCTGCTGCTGTCAAAACAGGATTCTGTAGGCATACATGGTCGGCCGACCATCCCTATTGCCGACCGACCAAACATTTGAGGCCGAGAGCCATATCAATGGTTGATGACCAATTCCCTATAGCCGGTGGTGTGCCCCCTTGGCCGGTGACATCCTACAACCTTCAGGGAGTGATGCTGAAGCATCCTTGGGATTTGTGCAAGTCTCAGAGATGCAGGGCAGTGTAAACAGACGCAGCTTGTGCCTGGCAACGGATTTCCGAGCGAACCCGACCACGCATGCATTGGACCCTTTTCCCGAGACTGTTTTATTGCTTTCTTAGCTTAGTTAATTTGCTTAACTAGTTAAGTGGTCTGTAATATTTAATTAGCTAGAATAGTTGATTATTTATTCGGGTTTGTATTATTTATTTGGTCTCTCCGAGAGAGAGCATAATTGTGTAATAAGTGTGGGTGCGTGTGTGCATGTCTTCCAACCCCCACTTCTTTCTTCCTTTTACTTACCTGCTTTTGATGGTTAGTACTAGGGCACATTTCATTTAGCATACCTTATGCTATGCATGCGTGCATTCATTCATCAGTATTGCATGTACCGAGCTCGGCGCATCATGCTAACTGCATAGTATTTCAAATCTAACTTGAATACATGTTACTTGTTGCATTTCACATGCCATCCTAGGATTAGCCGAGCCTATTCTAGTTGCATTTTGTATGCGATGCATTAGTCATTTAACATGGACTTGGATCATACATTTGATTGCTAACATGTTCTTTGTTTTGGCTCGAAGTACGCTGTAAGTATTTATGCTTTAGCATCTCGCATGAGTGTGAATGTTAACATGACAGCATGCTTACCATGTGGCTATGTGCTTATGTGATATTACTGCCTGAATGCCTGTGGGTGAAGGTTGGATTGCTTGAGTTGGAACAACTCGTTGAAATCCGTATTTTAGCCTACTTGCGAGTAGCAAATTTCAAACCATTTTCCGAACAAACGGATATGCGATGCTTTGTTTCAAATTAGGTGATTTAGTCTATACTTTTGTGTCATGCGTATCACATAGTAAGATTAGCTAATTAATCAGAATAAGAACACATAATGTTTTCAAAACTAGATATCGTGGTTAGTAGAGGCCGATCTTTGATCGGGCGAGCGGGGGTGCTCATAGTTGACCATCCCCAATCGTACCGAAGTTCCCGAGCCGTGGCAACTTTGGTGATGACGGACATGTGGCCTTAGGTAATGAGTCAGGGTTTCCTAAATTTCCCAAAAATAAAACATTTAGGTGGCGATTCTATATCTGACAAAGCAGTCCATGTTTGGCATTTCTTTCAAAAAATCTATTTTTCAAAACGATTTGCCGGATTTGGACTCTTTGGTGATTTATCAATCTCGCATCGCACATTGTGAGATCAGATTAAGAACCGTGACAATTTGAGTCTTGAACTGTAGTAAACCCACAAACGAACAGAAACGGGATTCATTCCTCCCGGGACGTTCGGGGACGTCTACAGTTTCTGGCAACTCTGCTGGGGAGTTAGAGAGCTTGACTCGAACTCGTGATATCTTGTTTTGATTTCACTTATGTGTTTCTTTGCATTGCATGTGCATTGGTGCGCCTAGGACACCGTGTTTGCCATCTGCAATTCCTGAGCGGTTAGCCTAAGGCTGCATGCCATAAGGCTGACCGGTTACGGGCTCTGCCACGATGGGAACACAAACCCCGATTTTACCGGGGCACCCTTTTTGACCATTCGACCTAGTGCATAATCGGAATCTATAGTGATGATTCCAAACTAGGACAGGTTGCTTACCCGATGTTAGGTTGTTTAAAACCGCTGCGTGTGTAGTGAAACCCTAGCTCCTGACAAAATAGGACAGGGAAACCCTACCCCAATATAGGGGTGTTTTGGCTCAACTTTGCTTGCTATGTGCTTTTAGAGTGTATCTCTACAGGAACGCACATATCAATTTGCAAGCCTATGGGCACCAATATCGGTATTTAGAGAGTCAGTTATATCCGCGGGTATTAGACTTAGTTTTAGGGCAGTGATTTTGGGGAACAGTGATCAGTAGTAGAGTATAGTTATTCAACTACGCCTGTGTCTGTTCTGTTTGGGCTGAAATGTTGCTTGTTTTCCCTTTTAGTTCAGAGATTTGGGTTCAGAGATTTGGTGTTCTCCTTCGCTGAGGCAAGGCAGACGTCTGATCCGTCAATCGCCGGTTGCATAATCTCTGTTCAAGTTCAACGGACTTATGATGACCCAAAGTTCAGAGGCAATCGTGGTTATGGTAGCCGCATTAGACCAAGTAACCATCTTGCAGGATGAGGCCAATGTTGAAGTACCACATCCGCCCAGGTCGCCTGCCGCGCGCCCGATCTAGGAACCCCAGATGTTTCAAGTTCGTGAACCCACCACGTTTGAGTTGATGGGAATGATTGGCGACCTTCAGAGGCCTATAGCTGATCTCGCTTATGGAATGTCAGCTTCGTCACCAACCACATCGTATGCTGGGAATTTTGTACCGTAGGAGCCCCCGCTACTCGGGCAAATTGTGATCGAGCTCAGCCAACCTGAGGTTGTTTCAAGCTATAGCAATGACGTGTCAACAACAACCGGGTTCCGCTCTGATATAGCAACCCAAACCTTCGATCAGGCTGAGGCTAGAGGTAAGAACAAAGTGGGAACAGATGCTGATCCCGTTGAATAACTGCTGTGGGCAGTCGAGGCTTTGAAAGCCGGGGGGTTCAATAAACAGCAAGTACTCGCAGTCATGGCTAAGACTGTGGATGATGCTTTCCCCACTCCAACCGAAGGCAGTTCAAGCCAGGCAGAAAATCGGGATAGGCCCCGTCATGCCAGAATAGTTCCTTCCACTCCTAACCCTACCCTTGGGAAAGATCAGAAAGGCAGTGCCTGCCGACCCTTTCGCTAGTGCGTCTAGCAAGAATCCTCAGACTTCGAAGTACCTGCCTCGAGGGCGCAGAGTCTTTCATGCCCTCTACATGCCTTTGTCTAGGGCATTTCAAATTTTGGCTAAAAAGGGGCATCTTAAACCCCTCGAGCCTCGACCTCTCCCGAAGAATCTCCCTCTCACACATGATGCTGCCTTGTACTGCGCGTACCACCAGCAAACCGGTCACAGCCCCGACGGTTGTTTCCGCCTTCGCCACGAAGTGCAAGATTTGAACGACAATGAAGTCATCCTCCCACCCACCTCAGCAAAGTCTGTCACCGCTGAATTGTTGGATTTCGAGGATACTGCAAGTATGTGATCAGGGGTTGGACCACCTGCGGGCGGCGCTCGGTGTATTTCAGATGTGGCATTTGGAACGCACTGTTGGGAGCATTTGCGAATGCAGTTTTGTAATTTCTGACTTGGGTGTTGAGTCAGTTCTTTGTTTTGTTTTGGGTCTGTCTCATTGTCTTGCGTTAGTCTTTTTGCTTAAGGGTCTGTCTTGTTGTGTCGAGTCAGTCCCATTGTATAGAAATCAGGTGATTCCAGGGTTGTTGCCTCGGATATCATTATTTTGTTTTGTAATTATCCTTTGGCTTTCTTTTGAGTCTGTCACTGTTGTGGAGCCAGTTGCAACCAGGAAATCTGAATGAAACGGCTGTGGCTATCATGTTCCGTGCTTATTGCTACTTTGAGCTAGTTGTGCCAGAGCATTTGAATGAAACGGCGGAGCATCTCACTTACTCTTCTGCACCTCAAATTCATTACATTGACCTAAGTTTTACAAAACTTTTTTAACACTATGGTGATGAAAACGAAGAGGAAGGAATTCCTCGAGATTTGCAAAACTTTGATCATTTGAGAGAAAGAGAGGCGTGCTAAGCCCTTAATGATTGAAATCATGTTTTGTTAACGTGAGTACTGAAAAGGACCCTAGCTTGATCCAGATTGGTTCCATACTATCTTCAACGCAAGCAATTTTTCACTTTCTTAAAACAAAATTTCAAGAACAAAATGTTTTGCACAGTCCGGCGAAGACCTATGTGGAATCACTCCTGAGATTGTGCAGCTTAGGATCGCTCTCAGCCTTAAGACTTGAGCCCTTGCTTTCAAACCTTGGACCTTAGTTCAGAATGTTCAACGGTCAACTACAACATGAGGCCTGCGTGGCCAAATTTGAAGCTGCCCTCGAACAAGAGGCCAAGAAAGTCAGATCAAGAAGATCAGACCTCATCAGAAGAAGCTTGCGAAGCTAGAACAGAAGCACCCCTCGAACTAGGGGCAAAAATGTCCGATGTGTTCGAAGAGCCGAAGATGGATCCTTCAGCAAGTCAATACAATAGCCACTCTCCTGGATACGGATGGCTTCAAAATCTTAAAACCATTTGGCATGGACTTGTTGCACTTTTACCCTTTGAGAGGCTCGTTGGGCCGAAAACCCGGAAGGGCGACCCAGGCAAAAGTTAGAGCAAAAAAAAAAAATAGAAAAGGAACAAAAAAGTAATAAAAAAAAGAGAAAAAATGCAAAAAAGAGAAGAAATGAAAAGAAGAAAAGAAGAATAAAGCTCGCAAGGTTGAAAACCTGCAAAGGGCGGCCTTGGCAAAAGTTAGAGCCTAAAAAGTGAGGGTTAATACACGAGTGTACCTTAACCGGAACTACGTAAGGCTTGATTCCCATGTTTGAGATACGTAGGCAACTTCATCCTGAAGTCCAGCCACAAACACTTCCAAATCAAGTGTGTCCATGTAATGGTTTTGATCATCCTTGCCTTTTCTGAATCCGATAGTTCGGTTGTGACACAACCGGAACTACGTAAGGCTTGATTCCCATGTTTGGGATACGTAGGCAACTTCATCCTGAAGTCCAGCCACCAACACTTTCAAAGTGACTGTGTCCATATATTGGTTTTGACCATCTTCGTCTTCTCTGTATCCGAGAGTTTGGTTGCGATCATCACTAATGAGGACTGACTACAGTATGTTGCGGCGTTATCCAGACAAGGGGCAACTTTCCATTGCCATGAGTCGCCATCCAAACCAGGGGTAACTTTCTGTTACCGTGCTATGCCCTTTGAATAAGGGGCAATTTTCCATTGCCTCCGATCCGAGGTTGTGCATTTCGAGAGTAAGTTCTGTGCTCGTTGAGCAGTGGCTGTTTGCGAAAATAGTTTTTGAGAATTTTTTTACTGAGGTTGACTATTTTCTCGAAAATTATTTCATTTTTCTAAAACTGGACCATTTTCTTGGACCCAAAAAAGGAAAATTTTCAGCGCTCATTGTAGACGCGCCAGCGTGGGGGGCCCTCGTTGCTATAGTTCGGACTCGATTTGTGTTACGGTTCTCAATCTGAACCAAAGAGTCCGAATCCGGAAAATCGTTTTGAGAAAACAGGTTTTTAGAAAAAGAAGTGCCAAGCATGGACTGCTTTGCCAGATATAGAGTCGCCACCTAAATATTTTTTTATGAGGGAATTTAGGAAATCCTGACTCGGTGCCGAAGGCCACATGTCCGTCATCACCAGAGTTGCCTCGGCTCGGGAGCTAGGGTACGATTGGGGAAGGTCAGCTATGAGCACCCCCTCTAGCCCGATCCGAAGATCGGCCTCTACTAACCGTGATATCCGTTTTTGAAAACATTATGCGTTCTTATTCCATTTATTAGCCTAGAATTACTATGTCATACGCGCAGCAAACAAGTATAGACTAGATTGCCTAATTTGGAAATAAGCACTGCATATCCGTTTGTTTTGAAAAACACTTTAGAATTTGCTACTCCCAAGTAGGCTAAAATACGGATTTCAACGAGTTTTTTCCAACTCAGACAATCCAACCTTCACCCACAGGCATCCAAACAGTTATATCACATAAGCATCTAGCCACATGGTAAGCATGCTGTCATAATAGCATTCACACGCATGCGGTATGCTAAAGCATAAAATACTTACATCGTACTCCGTGCCAAAACAATAAACTAGTTAGCCAACATGCATGGTCCTAGTTCATGTCGAATTGACTAATGCAACACATACGGGATGCAATTAGAGTAGGCTCGGCTAACCTAAACATGGCATGTGAAATGCGATCAATTGATGCATGTATTCAATTTGGAATTGAAGTACAAATGCAGTTAGCATGATGTACCGAGCCCGGTGCATGTAAGACAAATGTATGTATGCACGCATGCATAGCATAAGGTATGCTAAATTAAATATATCCTATTACTAACCATCAAAGCAGGTAAGTAAAAGGGAAGAAAGAAATGGGGATTGGAAGACATGCACACACACGCACCCACACTTATTACAGATTTGCCCTCGCTTGGAGGGATCAAAAGAATAATACAAATCGAATAATAAATTAACTACCCTAGCAAATTAATTATTACAAATTTCCTAATTAGTTAACAAACTAACTAAGCTAGGAAAAACAGTAAACCGCCTCGGGAAGAGAGCTCGATGCAATGCATGCTCGGTCCTGCTCGGAAGTGCATTGCCATACGCAAGCTGCCTCTGTTTTCCCTGCTCTGCTCCTCTGAAGACTATCAAAATCTCAGAATTGCTTCCCTGGACATTGGGAGACACCACCAGCTGAGTGGGATGGCCACCGGCAGTGGTATGTGATCACCGGCCGTTGGTGAAGCTATCGGCCTAGGAAGGATTGCCGATCGGCACTGGACACTGCCGGTAGGCAGAGAGCTCTTGCAGAATCTGCAATTGACAGCAACAGAGGGCAAGGCAGAGCATGGCAATGCAATTCAAGCCATATATGCACCAATCGTGTCCCTTATCATTTTAATGACTCAAAGGAACATGCTCCTTGGTTCTCGGACCATCAATCGCGCATTTCCATGCATGATGGCCCAAGGGACCAAGTGTGCACATTTTGATGTCAAATGACATGCAATGCACACAATCAAACCAAGAGGCTTCTACCTCTATCATGACTTGGTCAAGAGGTAGAGCATGCGTGCTAATGCAATGTAACTCTAATCATGCAAACTAGCATGCAAGCATGAACATGGGCAATGAAGAAACATGCAACAACATGTTAATTGGCTAGAGGAGTGAATACATGCCAAATGTATTACAACCTAAGCATATAACAACATATCATGCAACTCAAGCACTGCAACAAAATGCAATTACGTATGGCATGCAACACAAGGTGAAATGGAGTGAATATGTGATAATGTGCGAGGCATGCATGCAATAACATAAGAGGATGGTCTTACACTAATTTGGACAGTCCTATGCTAGGCCCAAAACAGTGGCCAAAGTGCTATGAAATGAGGGCTAAATGACATGCAAACATGCATGCACACAAGGACCAACACTTAAGCATTAAAGAGCAATTCTCGAGCACACTCAAGAGGGTGCAAACATGGACAAATGACATGCATTAAGCTCTGAAAATCATGTGAGAACATGGTGCCAAACCAAGCAAACAAGATAGGCTAAACATGCGATAAATGGCCCAAGTACTTGAAGCAAATCAAAGGGACTTGAACCATGGCTAAGCCAACCAAGCCTCACAAGGCCAAGAGGACTTAAAACAGGTCCAAGGCAGACCTAGACCATGCAAAGGGGACCCCTAGATGACATCTAAGTGGCTCAAATTCAAAAGCATGCACAATGACCAAAACATGGAGCATATAACACAAGCTTATAAAGCATCAAAGAGACATCCGAGGCAAGCATACAAGCATGCTAAAGGGACTGAAATGATGCTACAAATGGTGCCAAACCATTGAAATAAAGCAAGTAATGCATACCATACCTTCACATACTTAAGGCCAACAAGCCGGAATGCAAAGGGGCTATACAATGCATGCCATGGCCGACCCAAACAACTATGGACAGACCTCAAGCATGGCAAAATAAGCACAAAAGCTTCACAAAGCTAGACCTAAAACATGCTAAAACAATGGTTTACAACCTAAGGCATGTTAAGGCCTAAACATGGCATTACAAGGTAGGTATGCTAAGCATGCATGGTGTACCGAAACCAACTAAAAACAGAGGCATATTATGACATAATAAGCACAAAAAATAGCCAAGGCATGGTCAACATGAAGCTTAGCTAGGTGCTCCCTCAAGAGGCCAAAAATGGTCCATTTCAAGGACAACAAGGAGAGGGGGTGGCCCTCTCCTTCTTGGGACTTCAAGGCACCATCCTTACTACTGAAATCCCTCAAGATTTCAGTGGTGAGGAGGCCCAAACACCAAAGTCTCGGAGCTTACACAAAATAGCACAAAATGGAGCCTTACAAGGCTTAGGAGGGGTCAAACAACCTCAAACAACAAAACACCCTAAACAAACTATTTAGAGGGCCTAAAAACAGAACTTTTTTTATATTATACACTAAGCTCAAAAACAGTTCTAAGATAGGCAAAAATAGAATGCAAAAATGGGGAATAAAGGAGCAAAAGTCTTACCCTTGTAGACCCTCTTCACAAATGAAGCTCCAGCAGCTTCTTTGAGCTCAAAACAGCCCAAGAACCTCAAGAACAACCTCTGGTCCTTCAAGAAACGAAGGAAAGGTGGAACACTATGTGTTTGTGTGCAATAGTAAGACACAAACACACTTATACACACACAAAGACAAAATGAGAGAGAGGTATAGAGATAGAATATATATGGAACTCTAAACCTAAAACCAGAGCTCTCACACAACTTTTCTCTCTAAAATGTCTAACCTACGACAAGGAGGAGAGCCCTCCTCTTATAAAAGTCCCCCTTGCAAAGCTTACTAAACAAGCTTGTTTAGAGGGAAATCCCTCCATACACGTGTATGGAGGGGAACAGAGTGGGTGCCAGCTATCACAGCTGGCACAAAATATCTACCAAAAGTAGATGAACAGTAATCGGCTGCTCAAAATTGCCATTTTGGCCAAAATGACTGCCGACCGGCAACAAAGAATGCCGATCAGCAATATACATTGCCGATGACATCAAAACACCAGCCGGTGGCCTCTGGCCATGGCCGGTGATGTGTGGGGATGCTTCACAAGGCATTCCTTGCCACTCCAAGGCAAAACACAAGTGTTTGGTGCAAAACCAGACACTAAACAGTCGAGTTCGGAGATCCTAAGGCAAAGCGTGTAGTTGAGACCTCCGGGAACTCCAAACGAACACAAACATGGATGATCACCGGGTGTTCAAACGGTGACGTCCAAGTCTTGAGGACGGTCAAAAATGGGGTGTCTACAGTTGCCCCTCTTTGACAGAACTCGAAAGTCATAACAATGACGGGAGTGAATGTCAAAGCCCAGAGACGACCCATTTTTGACAAGGTCGAAGACTTAGACAAACATGCAAGACAAACAAGGTATGCGCCCGAAGGCAGGGGCAAATGCAAGACACTGCACAGAGCCGGACATAACTTATGATCATGCAAAGAAAGCTGTAATGAAGCAAACATGCAACAGTTTTAAGCTGGCATATACCAAACTACACTACAATGTAGAAAGGATGTAAGAGAATTATGCAATTCTCGATACTTCTCACTCGGAGGATACAATACCTGTGCGGCTCGTCTGGTTACACCAGCCTCAAATGAACTGTACATACAATATCGTGCCTGAGAAGAAAGCAAACTTAACAGGTACGATATCATTAGCAACATGCATGACAATGCAAAATGATATGCAATATATATAAAACAATGTATAAACAATGCAAACAAAGATGCAATGTAATTGAAACAATGCGAACTATATGCAAAGCAATTGAATCATGATCCAATTGTGGGCGGTTCGAAACCACGCCTATGTCAAATAGATTGATGGAGGTAACAAGTCCGTCTACCATAGAACGGTCCACTGAACTATGAGTAATGTAGACAGACACAAGAACAAGTATTGGGGGGGATTGACACAAGTGGGGAAATGACCTACTGGGGAAGGACTACGATCCTAATGCCGGATGCAAAAAAATTACACTATAATGTAATATATATACGGATATGCTGGGGAGATGGCAATGGATATGGCACGCGGGCCAAACCAAATCTTGCCTAGGCAAAGCATGTACGCATACAAGCCACGTCTAACATAGAACGGTCCACTGAACTATGCTTCGACACGAGAAGTACGGGCACATACCAGACCAAGCTTAACATGGAAAGGCGCAAGCCATAGGTGGAAGTGATGCAGTGAATGCATGCAAACTACAATGCAATATCTACAAAATATGCAATGGAAATGGATACAATGGATATGGCCTGCGGGCCAAACCAAATCTTGCCTAGGCAAGGCATGTACGCATACAAGCCGCGTCTAACATAGAACGGTCCACTGAACTATGCTTCGACACGAGAAGTATGGGCACATACCAGACCAAGCTCAACATGGAAAGGCGCAAGCCATAGATGGAAGGTGATGCAATGAATGCATGCAATCTAAAATGCAAGGGATATGGCACGCGGGCCAAACCAAATCTTGCCTAGGGAAGGCATGTACGCATACAAGCCGTGTCTAACATAGAACGGTCTACTGAACTATGTTTCGACGTGAAAAGTATGGGCACATACCAGACCAAGCTCAATCATGGAAAGGTGCAAGCCATAGATGGAAGGTGATGCAACGAATGCAGGCAATCTACAATGCAATGTGCACTATTGTTCTAATGATGCATGACAATGCAACTATTTACGATGATGCGTGACAATGCATGTGTGTTTTTTTTTTTTTTGAAATGCAAATGATGTATAAAATGCATGTTGTATGGAATGTGCGACAACACGCGGCTTTAAAATACATGTATAATGCAACTTATCAAAAGTCGTTCGGGCATGACAAACACCGAAGGACTTGCACCTTCAGAGGATTTAGGGTCTCCTAGACCGTGTATATACCTGCGGCTTAAGACATGCACGGCAATGCAACCGAACTACACACATCAATGTGCCGAAGGTTTTGCACCTTCCAAGGATTTAAGGTCTCCTAGACCGTATATATTGCACAAGAAATGCATAACAATGCAAGTGAATTTGAAATGCGCAACAACGTGTGGCTTGAGACATGCATGGCAATGCAAACGAACTGCGCACATCAATGCGCCGAAGGTTTCGCACCTTCCAAGGATTTAAGGTCTCCTAGACCGTATATATACCTGTGTGGCTCGTCTGGTTGCACCAGTCTCAAATGAACCGTACATACAATATCGTGCCTGTAAAGAAAACAAACTTAACAGGTACAATGTGATTAACGACATGCATGTTAATGTACTTAGAAATGCGTGACAACGCAAAGCAAGTGGGAAGCATAACAATGCTGTGAAAGCACAGACATGTAAGTGGAGCACGCGGTCTATGCAGGCAACGAAACTGATCATAGGCATGCGGTCTACGCGAGCCAGGAGATCGAACATAAGCATGCGGTCTACGCAAGGAAAGCATTGCGGCCTACGCAAATAGTGTAATTAATTATAAACATGCGGTCTACGCAAGCAAAACATGCGGTCTACGCAAGCAATGAAAATGATTACAAACATGCGGTCTACGCAAGCAAAACATGCGGCCTACGCAAGTAATGAATTTGAACAAACATGTGGTCTACGCAAGCAAAACATGCGGTCTACGCAAGTAATGAATTTGAACAAACATGCGGTCTACGCAAGCAAAACATGCGGTCTACGCAAGTAATAGCAAAACATGCGGTCTACGCAAGTAATGAATTTGAACAAACATGCGGTCTACGCAAGCAAAACATGTGGTCTACGCAGGTAATGAATTTGAACAAATATGCGGTCTACAAAAGCAAAACATGCGGTCTACGCAGGTAATGAATTTGAACAAATATGCGGTCTACGCAAGCAATACATGCGGTCTACGCAGGTAATGAATTTGAACAAATATGCGGTCTACGCAAGCAAAACATGCGGTCTACGCAGGTAATGAATTTGAACAAATATGCGGTCTACGCAAGCAATACATGCGGTCTACGCAGGTAATGAATTTGAACAAATATGCAGTCTACACAAGCAATAAATGCGGTCTACGTAAGTAATGAAATTGATTGAATGTATGCAAAATGCAATGAGATGCGCAAAACCGCGCGATGCGTTTTAGACAACGCGAGCGCACAAGACAGTGCGATTGATATGTGATACGCATGGTACAACTTTTGAGTTTTTGTAAAAGCCAAAAGGATACGAAAAGGATACACCTTGCACGAATTCGAGTGCCACGCACAGAAGACACGACCCAAGGTCACAACGGAGGCCGGTTGAGTGTCGAAAATGCACTGTTTTGCACTGTTTTGAGCACTAAAGGCCCTAGACCACACAAATAACTCAAACAATGGTGTAGGAGGCTTCAAAATCACTGTAGGAGACCACCGGATGTCCACCGGCCATCAAAATGCATCACCGGCCGTCCACCGGCCATCATGCAATTTCATCGGCACAATATATTGCCGACCGGCAAAGAATGTGGCCGACCGGCAAAGAATTCCTGTATTGGGGCAGTTTTGTCAATTCGCTACGGCTCTTTTAAAATAGGGTTTCTAACCCTATTTTTTTCACTTCTCTTTGGTCGAAAATCCTTCCCCCTCCCCTCTAGGGCATTTTCCTCCCTTGATTCTCTCATTTTCTTGCGTTCTAGCTCCCATTTCGTTGTTTGATTCGCGATCTCCTTCGCGTTTCGGACATTTTCAACCGAACGAAACTTCGTTTCGGTGTTTCTTTCTTGATTTTCGCCACTCGGGGCTTGTTTTCCTCGAGTTTTCTCGATACCCGTGCCTTTTCCGTACTCTGACTTTTCCGGCCTTTTTCGACCCTCTCGGGGTTTGACTTTTTGTTGACTTTTCACCCTTTTGCCCGGTTTTTCGTCTTCCGGCCATTTTCACATTCTCTTCGAGATGGCGGACGATCTTCCACAGGGCGGGGCTCCTCCAGAGCTCGAGATGGACCTTGAGGCCGAGCCCTTGCCACTTCATATCCGGCCGTTCGATCCGGAGACCTACAGGCCCGCGGTTCACGTGATGCTTCTTGACGGACTACGCCAGTTCCGGAGCTTCAAGAGGGGCGTGGCACGCGAGTTCCTCCTGCGTGAGCCTACTTTCCATCTATCCTTCGGTGCTTCCGAGGTAACTTTCCTTCTCTGCTTTACTTTCTGGAATGTAGGATGCAAAACTGCCCTAGCTGGTTATGCTCTTTAACTGCTTTATTCTGATATGTTGTATACTGTAGTTGATTGTAAACATACGTGCAACTGATATCTGTTCGAGACTGACACATGCACACACACCGCACTGGCTTTGAATCACCCAAACACACGGCGCACACTGTATTTCACTGCATACACACTAGTACCCGGTATTGGCTTGAGTCTAAAAACATGCACGCATGCTATACTGTGCTGAACTACCCAAATACGCTGACACATCACACGCTGTAGTTCACTGTATGCACACCGGTACCCGGTATTTGTTTGAATCTGTTAAAAGTTGCACGCATGCTACATCTGCCCTGAACCACCCAAACACGTTGACACATCACACGCTGTAGTTCACTGTAAGCACACCGGCACCCGGTATTTGTTTGAATCTGTTAAAACTTGCACGCATGCTACATCTATAGGCTTCTTAGAACTGTATTTTGAAATATTGCCTTGCAATTGTTGTTTTTGATTACAGGGGGATTCCCATACCATCCGCGAGTATGGGAACACCGATGCTCGGGACTGGTACCTCGAGCTGCCAGATGCGGTTCGTGACATCGTCGACGAGGCCGACTTTGGCATCTTCTGCAGGGGGCTCTCTCGACTGACTACTTGCAGGCCCTTGCTCGCTGCTCTAGCGGAGAGGTGGTGGGATACCACCGACTCCTTCCACTTCTCCGTCGCAGGGGATATGACGATGACCCCTTACGACTTCTCGATGCTTACTGGCATTGGGGTAGGGGGTGATCCGATCCCCTTTGACATGGATATGGACGAGTGGGACGCTGCCCAGCTGTACCTGCTTGGCACTCAGCCTCCCCTCGCTCGAGCGGGGTTCGTCAGGTATTCGTGGTTTGAGAGCCACTTTCGGGTCCAGCCGGCCTTGGCAGAGGAGGCGCAGATGTCCCCGGAGGAGGTGGACCAGTACGCGCGGGGCTTCATCATGTTCCTCTTCAGGACGACTCTCTTTGCCGATCGGGCGAACACCGTGCCCTTATGCCTGTTGAGCGCGCTGGTGGACGTCAGGCAGATCCGCCATTATGATTGGGGTGGCGCCGCTCTGGCCACTTTGTACGGTTATATGAGCTCTTCTTCCCGCCTCAGCGGACAGCTCCTTGGTGGCTACTGGTGAGCCTGGGAGGTACGTCCTCTTCCCTTTTTACATTTCTGCTTCCTGCTTTCTGTATTCTGTACACTACACATATATTGTACACTACCCTATACTGACTGTACATTGCACACCCGGCACACATATACTCTGTTTTACACTGACTGCACACTGCACACACTGCACACTCTGCACAATACACTGCACAACACACGGTTCTGCTATTTCTGCTTTATTCTGTATTCTGCCTTATCTGACAGTCATACTGATATCTGTTCTGCACTTATGGGTGTATGCCTACTTTCCTAGGCTTGCCCCAGTACCCGATGAGGAGATCCCACTTGGCGTCCCCTTCTCTCATCGCTTCGATGTGCGATACGTGCGGAGACCACGGGAGTCTTTTATTTTCTTCCGCTGATACTTCGACACCATCACTGCCGCGGAGGTATGTTCACCTTTAGAGTTTATTTTTTTTGGCTTTGCTTCGCACCGTATATTTTCAATAACGGTAGATAATAAACTGTATTTCATTTTCAGATCACCTGGCAGCCCTGGGCTCCGTTACTGGCTGTGGTGAGGGATCATTATGAGGGCGCAGAGGAGACTGCCCGTTGCCGGATTCTGTTGGAGGGCCCGGTCTGTCAGGCTTGGTACCTGGGCGAGCGTTTCTTGCGTCAGTCCCTGGGTTTACCGGAGTAGATAGTTCCGAGTCTGCCTCCTACGCATATGAGGCATACAGAGAGGTTCTCTCTTGAGCAGATGAGGGACTTCACCGTCGGCTGGGGTGAGGAGCATCACAGAGGCGAGGGCGACTACGCAGAGTACGTCCGGACCTACATTATGCGACCCTTGAGCGGTGGTTGCCGAGCTGAGGGGGAGAGGCTAGCGGCGCCGGTAGCTGGAGCGGGAGCTGGGGCTGGAGCGGGCACATTGAGGAGGGCTCGAGCGCACGGCGGGAGCGGAGCTCGAGGGGGACGGGGGACTGGCTGGCCCGCCCTGCCCACTGTACTGTCATATAGAGGGTAGGATGGGGCGACCTACCAGATCCCCTTTGCTCCTCCCCCGGCTGGTCATGAGTTAGCCGGTATCCCCGACTTGCCTCCGGTATGTATTACTTCATTTTGCATCTTGCATCTGCGTTTCATTTCGGTTTATTTGATATTCCGCAGAACACTGATGTATCTTATACTCTTGCAGGCGTCCTCCAAGTACACCCGGCAGTCCGTGGAGTTGAATGCCTCCATGATGTCTAGTATCCCGGTATGTTCTTCTGATAATGGCCTCAAACCATTCATAAGCGTGATTCGCGTAATCTGATGCATGACACAACACCTGATACACTGATCTCACAGCATCTGATACACTGCATACACTGCATTTATACACTGTACTCTGCGATGATAAACTGCCCACGGCATTCACATACTGTATACTGTATTCTGTACTAATAAATTGCTCACGGCATTCTCACACTGTACACTGCATTCTGCACTGATACACTGCTCATAGTATTCTAATGTTTTTGCCTTTTGTGCTTTTCAGCCTCCCTTCCAGATCCCTCCGGTGGGTGGTGTTCCGGCTGGGCCCTCTATTCCTGCTCGAGGAGGGCGTGTAGACACTGCACATCCCCGTACCAGGGGAGGGCGTACTCATGTCGGGAGTAGTTCTCGGGCGTCGACCCCTGACGATGATGATGATGATGATGATGATGACGAGTCCGAGGCAGCGGCAGGGTCGGAGGCGAGTCATCGGAGGAGGAGACCGGAGGCGGTTCTAGCTCGGGCTCTGATGACGATGCTGATGATGCTCCTGGACCTTCGTCCAGGAAGAGGACTAGGACAGACTGATAGCCCTCGGAGCCGCTTGACACAGATACAGATTTTTGTTGTTTTTCTTCTTTCTTGTACTTTTCTCTTTTGTTGGTAGTTAGGGTACTTTGTACTGCCGCAAGCAGATTTTTGTTTCCAAAACTTGTGTATTTGAAAAGATGATGAAATAAAACAAGCTTTTTTTTATCTAAAAAAGGTGTTTATATTCGTATATCTTTACATTTCATACTTTGCATTGCATCACCCCATATTACACCTCAATGTAAATCAAATTGATTGGTTGTCTGAAAATTGAACACTTGCACTGTAATAATCAGATAACTAAACAGTCAACAGCAAAATAACCCAAGCAACCCACTGCCTGATTCTGGACACACAACCCTTACTCTACTGGGGATTAATCTACATACAGCTCGTAACCCAACACTTGGTTTATTCTGCGCACGGCAAACTTTAAACAAAACAGCCCAGTTTGACAAGACGTCCTTCAAAGGTGAAACCGGCTAGGGTTAAAACATGCTCGGATGCCCCAAATTTTCCCTTCCTTCTTTTGGTTTGCCCAATTGTAGAGAATGCCATAGCATTCCGAGCACAAACGATTAACTTTTGGAAAAGGGGTTTTCTTAACCGGGGTATCGAGCCTACAACTGGATACAGCGGAAAAGGACTCAACAAAGGTACACGACCTAAACACAACGAGACACGCTCGGGAAAGACTAAAAACAAAAGACGAGACCGACAAATCAAAAAGACACGACACACGGACGTGCTTAACGAGGACGGGGGACCTCAAATCACGAGGAGCCAGTTTCTCTAGGTACTGTTTCCTACCCTTTTCTCATTTGTGATTCTCACATCACTCTGGCACTCAAGCTCGGTTTTTTCTCTCAAAACCCTTTGGCTCGCTTTTTCTCTCAACTTACACCTCTCTATTCTTTATTCTCTCATTTTTCGTCCCTCCCCAAGGTGATTAATGAATGAATAGGAAGTTGCGGGTTCATGCCCGATGCCGTTAGCTCACAGCTATTTCTTCTGGTGGGTAGAGTGCCCTCCTGGCAAGTATGTTGACGACGGGGAAAAGACAGAACGCCTGACTCAACTGTGCCCCTAGTTCATCATTTTGACCATTTTTTCGTTTTGGTTTTCAACTAAAATAGTTTCGATCAAGATGAGAGTCGAATTAACGTACTTGTTCGATTTTTGATCTGAAAACCATGCAGGTCAAACTATGAGCACTGAAAATTTTCCTTTTTTGGGTCCCAGAAAGTGGTCCAAGTTTTGAAAAATAAAACAATTTTCGAGAAAACTTGTCAACCTCAGTAAAAATTTTCAAAAATTATTTTGCAAACAATCAATGCTCAACGAGCATGGAACTTACTCTTAGAGATGCGCAATCTCGGAGCGGAGGCAATGGAAAATTGCCCCTGGCTTGGAAGGGGTAGATGGCAACGGAAAGTTGCCCCTAGTTTGAATGGCGGCTCACGACGACTCGTGGCAACGGAAAGTTGCCCCTTGTTTGGATGGTGCCGCAGCAGTCCGCAAACAGTCTTCATTGGTGGTGGCCGAACTCTTGGACACAGAGATGGTGAAGACGGTTATAACAAATATATGGACACAGTCACCTTGGAAGCGTTGGCGACTGTACTTTGGGATGAAATTGAAACCATTGTATGGACTGAGACGCTATGAAAGCGTTGGGGGCTGGACTTCAGGATGAAGTTGCCTACGTATCCCAAACATGGGAATCAAGCCTCACGTAGTTCCGGTTAAGGTACACTCGGGTATTTTAACCTTCACTTTCTCAGGCTCTAACTTTTGCCAAGGTGCCCGATGCGGGTTTTTGACCTTGCGAGCTTCTTTTCATTTTCTTTTCTTTTTTTTTCTTTTTTTTACTTCTATTTTCTTTTCTTTTGCATTTTTTTTTCTTTTCTTTTCTTTTTTGTATTTTCTGCTTTTTTGTATTTTTCTCTTGCTCTAACTTTTGCCTAGGTCGCCCTTTCGAGTTTTTGGCCCAGCGAGCCTCTCAAAGGGTAAAAGTGTAACAAGTCCATGCCAAATGGTTTTTGAAGTTGAAGCCTCTCTATATTTAGGAGAACGGCTGTCGCAATGATTTGTAGGAGAACCCATCATGGCTACTCCACGAGCTTTTCTGGTGAGATCTAATCTTTTTGATTCGGCTTTGGTGCCTCTTGTTCGAGGGCTGCTTCTGATCTGGCCATACAGACCTTGCATGACGTTTGACCATTTGAACTTTCTGAACGGGTTCAAGGTTCGAAACAGGCGGGTTGAATCTTGAGGCTGAGAGCGATCCTAGGCTGCACAATCTCAGGAGCGGTTCCACATAGGTCTTCACAGGGCCGTGTAAAACATTTGTTTTTGAAAGTTTTTAAGAAAGCGACGAATCGCTCGTGCCGAAGATAGTGTGGAACCAATTTGGATCAAGCCAGGATCCATCTCAGTACTCATGCCGACAAGCATGATTTCATTCATAAAAAGGCTTAGCATGCCTCTCCTTTTCTCAATTTGATCAAAGTTTTGCAAAACCCGAGGAATTCCTTCCTCTTCGTTTTTATCACCGCAGTGTTCAGAAGGGGTTTTTTTGAAAAACTTAGGTTAATGCAATGAGTTTGGCGCGCAGGAGAGCAGGCGAGATGTACTGTCAGCCCAATCAAATCCTCTGGCACAACTAACTTACACTGAAAGCAAGCATGAAAATGAGATAGCCATAGCTGTTTCATTCATATCTGTTGGTGTAACTGGCTCCTCGGCAAAAACAGACCCAAAAACAAAAACGGGTGATTACAAAACAAAACGGTGTTCAAGGCAACAACCTCGGAATCACCTGGTATTCTATACAAAAGGGGACTGACTCGATACAACAAGACAAACCCTTAAACAAAAAGACTGACTCAAGACAAAGAGACAGACTCAAAATAAAAGACTGACTCGATACCCACGCCAGAATTTACAAAACTCGGTTTCACCGATGCTCAAAAATGCGTGCTAGACGCCACATCCAAAATATACCGAATGCCGCCCGCAGGTGGTTCACTTTCTAATTACATACTTGCAGCATCTGTGTCCTCAAAATCCAATAACTGGGTGGTAACGGACTTGGCTGAGGTGGGCGGGAGGATAACCTCGTTGTCGATCAAATCTTGCACCTCATGATGGAGGCGGAAACAATTGTCAGTTGCATGGCCTGTCTGCTGGTGGTATGCGCAGTACTGGGCAGCATCATGCGTGGCAGGGAGATTCTTCGGGAGAGGCCGAGGCTCCAAGGGTTTAAGGTGCTCCCTCTCGGCAAGGATCTGAAGTGCCTTAGATAGAGGCATGTAGAGAGCATGAAAGGTCCTGCGCCCTCGGGGTAGGTACTTTGAAGTCTGAGCGTTCTTACTAGCTGCACAAGCAAAAGGGTCGGCAGGCGCTGCCTTGGCTTTCTGATCTTTCCCAAGTGCAGGAGCGAGAACAGGAGAAACTGTTCTGGCATGACGGGGCCTATTTCGATTTTCCGACTGACTTGAACTCCCCTCAGGTGGAGTGGGGAAAGCATCCTCCACAGTTTTTGCCACAACTGCGGATATCTGTTGCTTGTTCATCCCCCCGGCTTTCAAAGCCTCGCCTGCCCGCAACAGTTGTTCAATGGGATCGGCATCTGCCTTCATTTTGTCTTTTCCTCTGGCCTCAGCCTGATCGAGGATTTGGATTGATGTTGATATGTCATTACCATAGCTGGAGGCCATCTTCGGTTGGCTACGTTCGATCACAATTCGCCCCAACAACGGGGTCTCCTGGGGTACAAAACTCCCGGCATATGGTGCGGCTGGAGGTGAAGCTGACATTCCGTAGGCGAGATCCGCCACAGACCTCTGGAGATCACCTATCATCCCCATCAGTTCAAATGTAGTAGGCTCGCGAGCCTGGTATAGCTGGGGGGCCTAGACCGGGTGCGCAACAGGCGACCTGGGTGGATGTGGCATATCAACATTGGTCTCACCTTGCAGAGTGATCCCTTGCTCTAATGCAGCCGTCATAACCACGATCTCTTCCGAATGCTGCGTCATCATAAGTCCTGCCTCAGCAAGGGGGAGCACTAACTATCCTGTACCAGCTGTCCGAACTGAAAGAGACAACAAGTAGCATTTCAGCCCAAACAGATCAAACACGGGCGTAGCCGAACAACTGCACTCTACTACTGATCACTGTTCCCCAGAACCACTGTTCCCAAAACTGAACCTGATACCCGCAGATAACTGATTCTTATAACTGACACTGATGTCCTCAGGTCTGATACTCAAACTTGCAAACTGATATGTACTTTCCCTGTAGAGATACACTCTAAAAGCACATAGCAAGTAAAGAGATCCAAAACACCCCTATGTTGGGGTAGGGTTTCCCTGTCCTATTTTGTCAGGAGCTAGGGTTTCACTATGCACGCAGCAGTTTTCAAACAACCTAACATCGGGTAAGCAACCTGTCCTAACTTGGAATAGTCACTATGGATCCGAATATGCACTAGGTCGAATGGTCGAAAAGGGTGCCCCGGTAAAACCGGGGTTTGTGTTCCCATACTGTCAGAGCCCATAACCGGTCAGCCTTATGGTCATGCCTTGACAAGACAAGCCTCCGGCAAACCGTTCAGGAATGGCAGATGGCAAACACTGTGTTCCTAGGCGCACCAATGCACATGCAATGCAAAGAGACACATAAATGAAATCAAAATAGGATATCACAAGTTCGAGTCAAGCTCTCTAAATCCCCAACAGAGTCGCCAGAAACTGTAGACGCGCCCGCGTGGGGGGCCCTCGCTGCTACAGTTCGGACTCAATTTGTGTTACGGTTCTTAATCTGAACCAAAGAGTCCGAATCCGGCAAATCGTTTTGAGAAAACAGGTTTTTAGAAAAAGAAGTGCCAAACATGGACTGCTTTGCCAGATACAGAGTCACCACCTAAATATTTTTTTGTGGGGGAATTTAGAAAACCCTGACTCGGTGCCGAAGGCCACATGTCCGTTATCACCAGAGTTGCTTCGGCTCGGGAGCTAGGGTACGATTGGGGAAGGTCAGCTATGAGCACCCCCTCTCACCCGATCCGAAGATCGGCCTCTACTAACCGTGACATCCGTTTTTGAAAACATTATGCGTTTTTATTCCATTTATTAGCCTAGAATTACTATGTCATGCGCGCAGCAAACAAGTATAGACTAGATTGCCTAATTTGGAAATAAGCACTGCATATCCGTTTGTTTTGAAAAACACTTTGGAATTTGCTACTCGCAAGTAGGCTAAAATACGGATTTCAACGAGTTTTTTCCAACTCAAACAATCCAACCTTTACCCACAGGCATCCAAACAGTTATATCACATAAGCATCTAGCCACATAGTAAGCATGCTGTCATAATAGCATTCACACGCATGCGGTATGCTAAAGCATAAAATACTTACATCGTACTCCGTGCCAAAACAATAAACTAGTTAGCCAACATGCATGGTCCTAGTTCATGTCGAATTGACTAATGCAACACATACATGATGCAATTAGAGTAGGCTCGGCTAACCTAAACATGGCGTGTGAAATGCGATCAATTGACGCACGTATTCAATTTGGAATTGAAGTACAAATGCAGTTAGCATGATGTACCGAGCCCGATGCATGCAAGACAAATGTATGTATGCACGCATGCATAACATAAGGTATGCTAAATTAAATATGTCCTATTACTAACCATCAAAGCAGGTAAGTAAAAGAGAAGAAAGAAATGGGGATTGGAAGACATGCACACACACGCACCCACACTTATTACAGATTTGCCCTCGCTCGGAGGGATCAAAAGAATAATACAAATCGAATAATAAATTAACTACCCTAGCTAATTAATTATTACAAATTTCCTAATTAGTTAACAAACTAACTAAGCTAGGAAAAACAGTAAACCGCCTCGGGAAGAGAGCTCGATGCAATGCATGCTCGGTCTTGCTCGGAAGTGCACTGCCATGCGCAAGCTGCCTCTGTTTTCCCTGCTCTGCTCCTCTAAAGACTGTCAAAATCTCAGAATTGCTTCCCTGGACATTGGGAGACACCATCGGCTGAGTGGGATGGCCACCGGCAGTGGTATGTGATCACCGGTCGTTGGTGAAGCTATCGGCCTAGGAAGGATTGCCGGTCGGCATTGGACACTGCCGGTCGGCAGAGAGCTCCTGCAGAATCTGCAATTGACAGCAACAGAGGGCAAGACAGAGCATGGCAACGCAATTCAAGCCATATATGCACCAATCGTGTCCCTTATCATTTTAATGACTCAAAGGAACATGCTCCTTGGTTCTCGGACCATCAATCGCGTATTTCCATGCGTGATGGCCCAAGGGACCAAGTGTGCACATTTTGATGTCAAATGACATGCAATGTACACAATCAAACCAAGAGGCTTCTACCTCTATCATGACTTGGTCAAGAGGTAGAGCATGCGTGCCAATACAATGCAACTCTAATCATGCAAACTAGCATGCAAGCATGAACATGGGCAATGCACAAACATGCAACAACATGTTAATTGGCTAGAGGAGAGAATACATGCCAAATGTATTACAACCTAAGCATATAACAACATATCATGCAACTCAAGCACTGCAACAAAATACAATTACGTATGGCATGCAACACAAGGTGAAATGAAGTGAATATGTGATAATGTGCGAGGCATGCATGCAATAACATAAGAGGATGGTCTTACACTAATTTGGACAGCCCCATGCTAGGCCCAAAACAGTGGCCAAAGTGCTATGAAATGAGGGCTAAATGACATGCAAACATGCATGCACACAAGGACCAACACTTAAGCATTAAAGAGCAATTCTCGAGCACACTCAAGAGGGTGCAAACATGGACAAATGACATGCATTAAGCTCTGAAAATCATGTGAGAACATGGTGCCAAACCAAGCAAACAAGATAGGCTAAACATGCGATAAATGGCCCAAGTACTTGAAGCAAATCAAAGGGACTTGAACCATGGCTAAGCCAACCAAGCCTCACAAGGCCAAGAGGACTTAAAACAGGTCCAAGGCAGACCTAGACCATGCAAAGGGGACCCCTAGATGACATCTAAGTGGCTCAAATTCAAAAGCATGCACAATGACCAAAACATGGAGCATATAACACAAGCTCATAAAGCATCAAAGAGACATCCGAGGCAAGCATACAAGCATGCTAAAGGGACTGAAATGATGCTACAAATGGTGCCAAACCACTGAAATAAAGCAAGTAATGCATACCATACCTTTACATACTTAAGGCCAACAAGCCGGAATGCAAAGGGGCTATACAATGCATGCCATGGCCGACCCAAACAACTATGGACAGACCTCAAGCATGGCAAAATAAGCACAAAAGCTTCACAAAGCTAGACCTAAAACATGCTAAAACAATGGTTTACAACCTAAGGCATGTTAAGGCCTAAACATGGCATTACAAGGTAGGTATGCTAAGCATGCATGGTGTACCGAAACCAACTAAAAACAGAGGCATATTATGACATAATAAGCACAAAAAATAGCCAAGGCATGGTCAACATGAAGCTTAGCTAGGTGCTCCCTCAAGAGGCCAAAAATGGTCCATTTCAAGGACAACAAGGAGAGGGGGTGGCCCTCTCCTTCTTGGGACTTCAAGGCACCATCCTTACTACTGAAATCCCTCAAGATTTCAGTGGTGAGGAGGCCCAAACACCAAAGTCTCGGAGCTTACACAAAATAGCACAAAATGGAGCCTTACAAGGCTTAGGAGGGGTCAAACAACCTCAAACAACAAAACACCCTAAACAAACTATTTAGAGGGCCTAAAAACAGAACTTTTTTTATATTATACACTAAGCTCAAAAACAGTTCTAAGATAGGCAAAAATAGAATGCAAAAATGGGGAATAAAGGAGCAAAAGTCTTACCCTTGTAGACCCTCTTCACAAATGAAGCTCCAGCAGCTTCTTTGAGCTCAAAACAGCCCAAGAACCTCAAGAACAACCTCTGGTCCTTCAAGAAACCAAGGACAGGTGGAACACTATGTGTTTGTGTGCAATAGTAAGACACAAACACACTTATACACACACAAAGACCAAATGAGAGAGAGGTATAGAGATAGAATATATATGGAACTCTAAACCTAAAACCAGAGCTCTCACACAACTTTTCTCTCTAAAATGTCTAACCTAGAACAAGGAGGAGAGCCCTCCTCTTATAGAAGTCCCCCTTGCAAAGCTTACTAAACAAGCTTGCTTAGAGGGAAATCCCTCCATACACGTGTATGGAGGGGAACAGAGTGGGTGCCAGCTATCACAGTTGGCACAAAATATCTACCAAAAGTAGATGAATAGTAATCGACTGCTCAAAATTGCCATTTTTGCCAAAATGACTGCCGACCGGCAACAAAGAATGCCGACCGGCAATATACATTGCCGATGGCATCAAAACACCAGCCGGTGGCCTCTGGCCATGGCCGGTGATGTGTGGGGATGCCTTACAAGGCATTCCTTGCCCCTCCAAGGCAAAACACAAGTGTTTGATGTAAAACCAGACACTAAACAGTCGAGTTCAGAGATCTTGAGGCAAAGTGCGTAGCCGAGACCTCCGGGAACTCCAAACGAACACAAACATGAATGATCAGTGGGTGTTCAAACGGTGACGTCCAAGTCTTGAGGACGGTCAAAAATGGGGTGTCTACACTCATAGCCTGACTTGCATGATTTTAAATCAAAAATCGAACAAGTATGTTAATCTAACTCTCATTTTGGTTAAAATTGTTTTAGTAGAAAGCCAAAACAAAAAATGGTCAAAATGATGAACAAGGGGCACCGTTGAGTCAGGCTTCCTGTCTTTCCCCCATCGCCAGCATACTTGCCAGAAAGGGCATAGCTGAAGCTGTCATTAAAGGGCTGAAAGCTCTCTCAACCTCCGAGCAACGAGGTATCGAGCCAAGCATGAAGCACGAATTGGAATAGATCAAGATACTCCACTCCCTCATCCAGAGCATCGACTAGAAGTCGCCGAAAGAAGTAGCTGCGAGCTAACAGTGTTGGGCATGAACCCACAACCTCTTGTTTATCGATCAACCACCCAGGAGAGGGATGGAAAATGAGAGATTGAAGAATAGAGAGATGTGTGATGAGGGAAAAAGTGAGAAAAGGGCTTTTTCAGAAAAACAAAGCCTGAGGGCCGAGTGATGTGAGAATCACAAATAAGAAAGGATGGGAATAACACCCGGAGAAATTGGCTCCTCGTGAACTCAGAGGTCTCTTGTCTTTGTAACACGTCTGTGTGTCGTGTCTTTTGTTTTGTTTACCTCAACTTTTGTTTTGAGTCTTTTCCGAGTGTTACTCGATATGTTTAGGTCGTGTACCTTTTGTTGAGTCGTAGTATGCTGTGTTCAGTTGGAAACTCAATACCCAGTTGAGAACCCTCTTCTCATTTTCAAAAATCATTTTGTGCCCAGAGTGCTGTGCCATTCTCCACATTTGTGCAAAGCAAGACTAGTTCTTTCAACGACCGCAGGGTTTGACCCAGGTCATGTCAGAATAGTAAAACCTGGACCTATCTGAAGCTTTTTTTTGGGTTCGGGGCTGTGAAGCAAAAGAAGAGAGGGAAATTTTGGAGCATCTTAGCATGTTTCAACTTCGGCAATTTCGAGATTGCATTCCAGGTGCACCTTCTCAGGCCTCGCCGTTTCTCTGGAGTTTGAGTGTATCTAAACCCCAAGTGTAAGCCTGCTTCAAGTTAGAATGGCAATTAAAGTAGCAGCAGATGCTATATCTCGCCAATATAGACAGGGTGTCCCCTTTTGAGCTGAGCGTGTTGCCAAGTCCTCCGAGAGGTAAATCAGAGGCACCAGAGTACATGTTTGATGCCCCTCTATTGCATAGAATGTGCACTTCATATACACTTTCGTTACATGCATGCCGCGCATCGCTATGATTCATGCATAGAATATGCTTGCTTTCGATTCCGCTTAGAATATGCTTTGCTTCCAATGTTGCATAGAATATGCTTGTCTCATGCACAGAATATGTCTTCAATATTGCATAGAATGTGCTTCCATACTTGCATAGAAAATGCTCGTATCTTTTACATAGAAAATGCCCATACATGCATAGAAGATGCATTTTATCGCACTTTCTTGTGCATTTTATCGCACTGTCTTGTGCACTTACACTTTGTATCTCATTCGAACTGTCTTGTACACTCGCGCTGTCTAGCGCATCGCGCTATCTTGTGCATTCGCACTGTCTTGTGCACTCGCGTTGTCTAACGCATCGCGCTGTCTAGCGCATCGCACTGTTTTGTGCAATTTATCACTCGTACTCTCTTGCGCACCTCCATCGCACTGTTTTGTGCATCTCATTGCATTTTGCATGCATTTCATTTTGCGCTATTTTGCGCATCGCGCTATCTTGCGCACCTCAATCGCACTGTTTTGTGCAATGCATTTTAATCGTGCTCTTTTGCGCATCGCACTGTTTTGTGCATTGCATTTTATCGCGCTATCTTGCGCACCTTACCTGCACTTGTTAGTGCATTGCATTATTCGCACTGTCTTGTGCACCCTCTGCTCTAGGCGACCTTAAATCCTCTGGTCTAGGAGACCTTAAATCCTACATCGTTGTTCGCACTGTCTTGTGCACTTTTCGGTCTAGGAGACCTTAAATCCTTTGAAGGTGCAAATCCTTCGGTGTTTGTCGTGCCCAAACGGCTTTTGGTAGGCTTTATCTTAGGTTGCATTGTCATGCATCCCTCGACTCGCATTGTCATGCATATCATGCATTGTCATACGCACCTTATATGCATTGTCATGCATTTTCCTTATCTCGCATTGTCATGTACAGTTCATTTGCATTGTCATGCATTTCAATAGACGCGCGTTGTCGCGCATTTCTGTCTCATTTGCATTATCATTTGCATTTGAAAAAAAACAAAAACAAAAAACCAAAAAAAAAAACAAACATGCATTGTCATGCATCATTGTAAATAGTGCATTGTCATGCATTTCATTGTAAATATTACATTGCATATTTTATATATTGCATTGTAGCTTGCATGCATTCACTACATCACCCCCATCTATGGCTTGCGCCTTTCCATGTTGAGTTTGGTCTGGTATGTGCCCGTGCTCTTCGCGCTGAAGCACAGTTATGATATTATGTGTACGCACCTAGTGTTGTGGGTGACGACACCGTTTCTGTGTTAAACGTGGTCTGTATGTGTCCATGCCTTTCCTAGGCAAGATACGGTTTGGCCACGTGCCATATCCATTGTAAATATTACATTCCATTGCATATTGTATATATTGCATTGTAGATTGCATGCATTTATTGCATCACCTCCATTTACGGCTTGCGCCTTTCCATGTTGAGCTTGGTCTGGTATGTGCCCGTACTCTTCGCGTTGAAGCACGATTATGATATTATGTGTACGCACCTAGTGTTGTGGGTGACGGCACCGTTTCCGTGTTAAACGTGGTCTGTATGTGTCCATGCCTTTCCTAGGCAAGATGCGGTTGGGCTCCAGGCTTTATCCACTGCATCCATTGGATTTTAGCTAGTAAATATTGCATTGTACATAGCTTGCATTGTCATGCATCTTTCCTTACATGCATTGTAGTGCATTCTTCCTTACTTTGCATTGTCATGCATTTCCCTACTGCATCATTTAGTATGTAGGTTTCATTGTAAATAGTGCATTGTCATGCATTCATTGTATTGCATTGTAGCTTGCATGCATTCATTGCATCACCTCCATCTATGACTTGTGCCTTCCCATGTTAAGCTTGGTCTGGTATGTGCCCATACTTCTCGCGTTGAAGCACGGTTATGATATTATGTGTACGCACCTAGTGTTGAGGGTGACGGCACCATTTCTGTGTTAAACGTGGTTTGTTTGTGTCCATGTCTTTCCTAGGCAAGATATGTTTTGGTCGCGCGCCATATCCATTTCATTCATTACATTGTAGTGTAGTGTTTTGCACCCAGCATTTAGGATCACGATCTCTCCTGAGCAGAGCATTCCCCGCTTATATCATCCCACCCAATTATGTGTATCTTGTGTTCCGTCTACACACTCATAGTTCTGCATATGTACGCGCCTATTCCACTACTGGTATTGTGGTTTGAGGGTGTCGGCACCTTTTCTATGGTAGACGGATTCTGCATCTCCATCATCTTTATGATATTTGTGTGGTTTTGAACTGCTTATGGTTCGATCATGTTTCAATTGCATTGCATATCATTTGCATTGTTTATATATAGTTTTGTATATATTGCATTATCATTTTGCATCCATTCCGCATTGTTATGCGTTGTCACACATAGGTTGCATTGTCATGCACTCCATCACTTGCGTTGTTACGCAGCTTTGATTGCATTGTTGTGCATGTTGCTAACGATATCGTACCTGTTAAGTTTTCTTTCTCTTTCAGGCACGATATTGTATGTACGGTTCATTTGAAGCTGCCGCCACCAGACGAGCCGCACAGGTATTGTATTCTCCGTGTGTGACGTATCGAGAATTGAATAATTCTCTTACATCTTTTCTGTGTTGTAATGTAGCTTGGTTCTTGCTTAAAACTGTTGCATATTATGCTTCATTACAGCTTTCTTTGCATGATCATGAGTTATGTTCGGCTTCTTGCATTGTCAGTTGCATTTTGCCCCAGCCTTCGGGCGAATATCTTTATTGTCTTGCATGTTTGTCTAAGTCTTCGGCCTTGTCAAAAATGGGTCGTCTCTGGGCTTTGACACTCACTCCCGTCATTGTTATGACTTTCGAGTTCTATCAAAGAGGGGCAACTATAGACACCCCATTTTTGACCGTCCCCAAGACTTCAACGTCACTGTTTGAACACTTGGTGATTATCTATGTTCGTGTTCGTCTTGAGTTCTCGGAGGTCTCGGCCACGCGCCTTGCTTTAAGACCTCTTGACTTGCCTGTTTTGTGTTTGGTTTTGCACCAAACACTTGTGTTTTGCTTTTGAGGAGCAGGGAATGGCTTGTTGGCCATCCCCACATCTCCCCGGCCATGGCTTAAGGTCACTGGCTATTGTTTTGTTTCCATCGGCCAAATGTTTGGTCGGTCAGCACTCTCTTTGGCCGGTCGACCATTTATTTGGTCAATTTGGCATTTTTGGCTGGCCGACCACTGTGCATCGGCTTTTGGTAGATATTTTGTGCCAGCTGTGCTAGTTGGCACCCACTTTGCACCCCTTCTATACACGTGTATGGAGGAATTTCACTCTTGCTTAGCTTGTTTTGTAAGCTTTGCAAGAGTGATCCTCTATAAAGGGAGGCCTTCTCCTCCCTCCTGAAGGGTTACAAAAAAGAGTTCCAAAGGTCTGAATTAGGGTTAGGTCTTGTGTATCTATCTATCTCTATATCTCCCCCTCTTTTGCTCTTTGTGCGTGTATTATGGTGTTCTGTTCATAGTTTTGCACACAAACACCTAGAGTTACACTTTCCTTTAGCTACTGAGGTACTAAGGAGTGATTTTCAGAGTTCTTAAGTTGATCTAAGCTTGGAGAAGGGGCTGGAGTGGTCCTTGTGAAGAAGGTCTTCAAGGGTAAAAACTTTACCCCTTTATTCCCCATTTTTGCATAGGGTTTTAGCCATCCTTGCATCTGTTTTTAAGCTTAACTTATAAAATATAAAAGTCCTGATTTTAAGTGCTTAAAATAGTTGTTTCAGGTTGTTTTGGTGTTTGGGGTTGTTTGACCCCTCTTAGGCCTTGTTTGGCCCCCATTTTGTGCTATTTTGGTGAGCTCCGGGACCAACTTGTTTGGGCCTCCTCACCACTGAAATCCAGAGGGATTTCAGTGGTGGGGATGGTGCTTTGAGGTCCTAAGAAGGAGAGGGCCATCCCCTCCCCTTGTTGTCTTCAAAAGTTGTCGTTTTAGCCTCATGTGTGAGCACCATTGTTAAGTTCATGTTGGCCATGTCTTAGCTAGTATTTGTGCATATTTTTCCATGATATAGCACTGTTTTAAGTTGGTTTAGACACACCATGCTTGCTTTGCTTACTTGTCTTGTAATGCCATGAATTGCCTTAACATGCTTTGTGCTTTGAGCCTTGTTTCTAGCATGTTTTTGGCCTAGCTTTGTGAAGCTTTGATGCATGTGTTAGTATGCTTAAGGTCTGTTTGGAGTTATTTTGGCCATCCATGACATGCTTTGCATAGCCATCTTGCATTTTGGCTTGTTAGCCTTGGGTGTGTGAGTGTTGAGCATGCATCACTTGGCTTGTTTCAATGGTTTGGCACCACTTATAACATCATTTTAGTCCTTGTGGTATGCTTGTATGCTTGCATTTGAAGCTCCTTTAATGCTTCAAGAGGTTGGTATCTTATGCTCCATGTTTGAACCCTTTTGCATGCCTTTAGACTTAGGCCATTTAGATGCCATCTAGGTGTGCCTTTGACCTTGTTTTGATATGCCTTGGGTTGGTTTTGAGTCCCCATGGCCCTTTGGGACTTGTTTCATATAGCTATGGTTTAAGCGCCTTGGCTTACCTTGAGTTTTGGACATAGTTGCATGCCTTGCTTGCATTGATAGGTTGATTTGGCATCATTCTTCACGTATTTTCAGAGCTTGCTATGCTTGCCATTAGTCCATGTTTATCCTCTTTTAAGTGTGCTTAAAAGTTGCTTCTTTATGCTTAAGAGTTGGGCCATGTGTGCATGCATGTTTGTATGTGTTTTGGCCTTCATTTCCTTAGCACTTGGCCACTGTTTTGGACCTAGTAGAGAGCTGTCCATCTTGGTGTCAGTCCCTCCTTTGCATGTTGTTGCACGCTCGCCTTGTGTGTTGTTGGATGCATGGCCTATCGCATGTGTTGCATGCTTGAATCACATTGCATTTAGCATGTTTTCTTCCTTTTGTCTTGGTTGCTTAACATGTTATGTGTCTTGCATGTTTGCATGTTCGCATTGCACATTGCATGCTTGTTAGCTTGCACGTGTTGTTACATGCCTTGCATGTTTGTTTGTTTAGGTTGTGTGCTTAGTACACATTACTTGCTTTCATGCTCATGATTGCATACTTAGCTCACATGTCTAGGTTGCATTGCATTGAGCATGCATGCCTTGTCTCTTGATCAAGTGATAGAGGTTGGGCCTTATGTGTTTATTTTGTTTGCATTTCATTTGACATCAAAATGCATAACTTAGCCTCTTTGGCCATCATACATTGAAATGTGCGATTGGTGGCCCAAGGGTCGAGGACCATCCTCCTTTGAGTCATGAACATGATAAGGAGGGTGTTGGTGCACACATTTGCTTGAAATGCATTGCCATGCCATGTTTGCCCTCTGCTACTGTCAAAACAGGATTCTGCAGGCATACATGGTCGGCCGACCATCCCTATTACCGACCGACCAAACATTTGAGGCCGAGAGCAATATCAATGGTCGATGACCAATTCCCTATAGCCGGTGGTGTGCCCCCTTGGCCGGTGACATCCCATAACCTTCAGGGAGTGATGCTGAAGCATCCTTGGTATTTGTGCAAGTCTCAGAGATGTAAGGCAGTGTAAAAAGACGCAGCTTGTGCATGGCGACGGATTTCTGAGCGAACCCGAGCACGCATGCATTGGACCCTTTTCCCGAGACTGTTTTATTGCTTTCTTAGCTTAGTTAATTTGCTTAACTAGTTAGGTGGTCTATAATATTTAATTAGCTAGAATAGTTGATTATTTATTCGGGTTTGTATTATTTATTCGGTCTCTCCGAGAGAGAGCATAATTGTGTAATAAGTGTGGGTGCGTGTGTGCATGTCTTCCAACCCCCACTTCTTTCTCCCTTTTACTTACCTGCTTTTGATGGTTAGTACTAGGGCACATTTCATTTAGCATACCTTATGCTATGCATGCATGCATTCATTCATCAGTATTGCATGCACCGGGCTCGACGCATCATGCTAACTGCATAGTATTTCAAATCTAACTTGAATACATGTTACTTGTTGCATTTCACATGCTATCCTAGGATCAGCCGAGCCTATTCTAGTTGCATTTTGTATGCCATGCATTAGTCATTTAACATGGACTTGGATCATACATTTGATTGCTAACATGTTCTTTGTTTTGGCTCGGAGTACGCTGTAAGTATTTATGCTTTATTATCTCGCATGAGTGTGAATGTTAACATGACATCATGCTTACCATGTGGCTATGTGCTTATGTGATATTACTGCCTGAATGCCTGTGGGTGAAGGTTGGATTGCTTGAGTTGGAACAACTCGTTGAAATCCGTATTTTAGCCTACTTGCGAGTAGCAAATTTCAAACCATTTTTCGAACAAACGGATATGCGATGCTTTGTTCCAAATTAGGCAATCTAGTCTATACTTTTGTGTCATGCGCATCACATAGTAAGATTAGCTAATTAATCAGAATAAGAATGCATAATATTTTCAAAACTAGATATCATGGTTAGTAGAGGCCGATCTTTGATCGGGCAAGCGGGGGTGCTCATAGTTGACCTTCCCCAATCGTACCCAAGTTCCCGAGCTAAGGCAACTTTGGTGATGATGGACATATGGCCTTAGGCAACGAGCCAGGGTTTCCTAAATTTCCCTAAACTAAAACATTTAGGTGGCGACTTTGTATCTGGAAAAGCAGTCCATGTTTGGCATTTCTTTCTAAAAATCTATTTTTCAAAACAATTTTCCAGATTTGGACTCTTTGGTGATTTATCAATCTCACATCGCACATTGTGAGATCAGATTAAGAACCGTGACAATTTGAGTCATGAACTGTAGTAAACCCACAAATGAACAGAAACGGGATTCATTCCTCCCAGGACGTTCGGGGACGTCTACAGTTTCTGGCGACTCTGCTGGGGAGTTAGAGAGCCTGACTCGAACTCGTGATACCTTGTTTTGATTTCACTTATGTGTTTCTTTGCATTGCATGTGCATTGGTGTGCCTAGGACACCGTGTTTGCCATATGCTATTCCTGAGCGATTAGCCTGAGGCTGTGTGCCATAAGGCTGACCGGTTACGGGCTCTGCTACGATGGGAACACAAACCCCGATTTTACCAGGGCACCCTTTTTGACCATTCGACCTAGTGCATATTCGGAATCCATAGTGACGATTCCAAACTAGGACAGGTTGCTTACCCGATGTTAGGTTGTTGAAACCGCTGCGTGCGTAGTGAAACCCTAGCTCCTGACAAAATAGGACAGGGAAACCCTACCCCAATATAGGGGTGTTTTGGCTCTACTTTGCTTGCTATGTGCTTTTAGAGTGTATCTCTACGGGAACGCACATATCAGTTTGCAAGCCTATGGGCACCAGTATCGGTATTCAGAGAATCAGTTATATCCGCGGGTATCAGACTCAGTTTTGGGGCAGTGATTTTGGGGAACAGTGATCAGTAGTAGAGTACAGTTATTCAACTACGCCTGTGTCTGTTCCGTTTGGGCTGAAATGCTACTTGTTTTCCCTTTCAGTGCAGAGATTTGGGTTCAGAGATTTGGTGTTCTCTTTCGTTGAGGCAAGGCAGACGTCTGATCCGTCAATCGCCGGTTGCGTAATCTTCGTTCAAGTTCAGCGGACTTATGATGACCCAAAGTTCAGAGGAAATCCTGGTTATGGCAGCTGCATTAGACCAAGGAACGATCTTACGGGATGAGGCCAATGTTGAAGTACCACATCCGCCCAGGTCACCTGTCGCGCGCCCAATCTGGTAACCCCAGATGTTTCAAGTTCGTGAACACACCACGTTGGAGTTGATGGGAATGATTGGTGACCTTCAGAGGCCTATAGCTGATCTCGCTTATGCAATGTCAGCTTCGCCACCAACCACATTGTATGCTGGGAATTTTGTACCGTAGGAGCCCCCGCTACTCGGGCGAATTGTGATTGAACTCAGCTAACCTGAGGTTGTTTCAAGCTATAGCAATGACGTGTCAACAACAATTGGGTTCCGCTCTGATATAGCAACCCAAACCCTCGATCAGGCTGAGGCTAGAGGTAAGAACAAAGTGGGAACAGATGCTGATCCCATTGAACAACTGCTGTGGGCAGTCGAGGCTTTGAAAGCCAGGGGGTTCAATAAACAGCAAGTACTCGCAGTCATGGCTAAGACTGTGGATAATGCTTTCCCCACTCCAACCGAAGGCAGTTCAAGCCAGGCAGAAAATCGGGATAGGCCCCGTCATGCCAGAACAGTTCCTTCCACTCCCAACCCTACCCCTGGGAAAGATCAGAAAGCCAAGGCAGTGCCTGCCGACCCTTTTGCTAGTGCGTCTAGCAAGAATCCTCAGACTTCGAAGTACCTGCCTCGAGGGTGCAGAGTGTTTCATGCCCTCTACATGCCTTTGTCTAGGGCATTTCAAATTTTGGCTAAAAAAGGGCATGTTAAACCCCTCGAGCCTCGACCTCTCCCGAAGAATCTCCCTCTCACACATGATGTTGCCTTGTACTGCGTGTACCACCAGCAAACCGGTCACAGCACCGACGGTTGTTTCCGCCTTCGCCATGAAGTGTAAGATTTGGACGACAATGAGGTCATCCTCCCACCCACCTTAGCAAAGTCTGTCACCACTGAATTGTTGGATTTCGAGGATACTGCAAGTATGTGATCAGGGGTTGGACCACCTGCGGGCGGCGCTCGGTGTATTTCAGATGTGGCGTTTGGCACGCACTGTTGGGAGCATTTGCGAATGCAGTTTTGTAATTTCTGACTTGGGTGTCGAGTCAGTTCTTTGTTTTGTTTTGGGTCTGTCTCATTGTCTTAAGTTAGTCTTTTTGCTTAAGGGTCTGTCTTGTTGTGTCGAGTCAGTCCCATTGTATAGAAATCAGGTGATTCCAGGGTTGTTGCCTCGGATATCGTTATTTTGTTTTGTAATTATCCTTTTGCTTTCTTTTGAGTCTGTCTCTGCTGTGGAGCCAGTTGCAACCAGGAAATCTGAATGAAACGGCTGTGGCTGTCATGTTTCCGTGCTTATTGCTACTTTGAGATAGTTGTGCCAGAGCATTTGAATGAAACGACGGAGCATCTCACTTACTCTTCTGCACCTCAAATTCATTACATTGACCTAAGCTTTTCAAAACTTTTTTAACACTATGGTGATGAAAACGAAGAGGAAGGAATTCCTCGGGATTTGCAAAACTTTGATCATTTGAGAGAAAGAGAGGCGTGCTAAGCCCTTAATGATTGAAATCATGTTTTGTTAACGTGAGTACTGAGAAGGACCCTAGCTTGATCCAGATTGGTTCCGCACTATCTTTAGCGCGAGCGATTTATCGCTTTCTTAAAAGAAAATTTCAAAAACAAAATGTTTTGCGCAGTCCGGCGAAGACCTGTGTGAAATCGCTCTTGAGATTGTGCAACTTAGGATCGCTCTCAGCCTCAAGACTTGAGCCCTTGCTTTCAAACCTTGGACCTTAGTTCAGAATGTTCAACGGTCAACTACAACATCAGGCCTACGTGGCCAAATTTGAAGTAGCCCTCGAACAAGAGGCCAAGAAAGTCAGATCAAGAAGATCAGACCTCATCAGAAGAAGCTTGCGAAGCTAGAACAGAAGCACCCCTCGAACTAGGGGCAAAAATGTCCGATGTGCTCGAAGAACCGAAGATGGATCCTTCTGCAAGTTAATACAACAGCCACTCTCCTGGATACAGATGGCTTCAAAATCTTAAAACCATTTAGCATGGACTTGTTACACTTTTACCCTTTGAGAGGCTCGTTGGGCCGAAAACCCGGAAGGGCGACCCAGGCAAAAGTTAGAGCAAAAAAAAAAAAAAGAAAAGGAACAAAAAAGTAATAAAAAAAAGAGAAAAAATGCAAAAAAGAGAAGAAATGAAAAGAAGAAAAGAAGAATAAAGCTCGCAAGGTTGAAAACCTGCAAAGGGCGGCCTTGGCAAAAGTTAGAGCCTAAAAAGTGAGGGTTAATACACGAGTGTACCTTAACCGGAACTACGTAAGGCTTGATTCCCATGTTTTGGATACGTAGGCAACTTCATCCTGAAGTCCAGCCACAAACACTTCCAAATCAAGTGTGTCCATGTAATGGTTTTGATCATCCTTGCCTTTTCTGAATCCGATAGTTCGGTTGTGACACAACCGAAACTACGTAAGGCTTGATTCCCATGTTTGGGATACGTAGGCAACTTCATCTTGAAGTCCAGCCACCAACACTTTCAAAGTGACTGTGTCCATATATTGGTTTTGACCATCTTCGTCTTCTCTGTATCCGAGAGTTCGGTTGCGATCATCACTAATGGGGACTGACTGCAGTATGCTGCGGCGTTATCTAGACAATGGGCAACTTTCCGTTGCCATGAGTCGCCATCCAAACCAGGGGCAACTTTCTATTACCGTGTTGTGCCCTTTGGAATAAGGGGCAATTGTCCGTTGCCTCCGATCCGAGGTTGTGCATCTCGAGAGTAAGTTCTGTGCTCGTTGAACAGTGGCCGTTTGCGAAAATAGTTTTTGAGAATTTTTTTACTGAGGTTGACTATTTTCTCGAAAATTATTTCATTTTTCTAAAACTGGACCATTTTCTTGGACCCAAAAAAGGAAAATTTTCAGTGCTCATAGCCTGACTTGCATGATTTTAAATCAAAAATCGAACAAGTATGTTAATCTAACTCTCATTTTGGTTAAAATTGTTTTAGTAGAAAACCAAAACAAAAAATGGTCAAAATGATGAACTAGGGGCACAGTTGAGTCAGACTTCTTGTCTTTCCCCCATCGCCAACACACTTGCCGGAAAGGGCACAGCTGAAGCTGTCATTAAAGGGCTGAAAGCTCTCTCAACCTCCGAGCAACGAGGTATCGAGCCAAGTATGAAGCACGAACTGGAATAGATCAAGATACTCACTCCCTCATCTGGAGCATCGACTAGAAGTCGCCAAAAGAAGTAGCTGCGAGCTAACTGTGTTGTGCATGAACCCACAACCTCTTGTTTATCCATCAACCACCTAGGGGAGGGATGAAAAATGAGAGATTGAAGAATAGAGAGATGTGTGATGAGGGAAAAAGTGTGAAAAGGGCTTTTTAAGAAAAACAGAGCCTGAGGGCCGAGTAATGTGAGAATCACAAATAAGAAAGGATGGGAATAATACCTAGAGAAACTGGCTCCTCGCGAACTCAGAGGTCTATTGTCTTTGTAACACGTCTGTGTATTGTGTCTTTCGTTTTGTTTACCTCATCTTTTGTTTTGAGTCTTTTTCGAGTGTTACTCGATATGTTTAGGTCGTGTACCTTTTGTTGAGTCGTAGTATGCTGTGTTCAGTTGTAGACTCAATACCTGGTTGAGAACCCTCTTCTCATTTTCAAAAATCGTTTTGTGCCCAGAGTGCTGTGCCATTCTCCACATTTGTGCAAAACAAGACTAGTTCTTTCAACGACCGCAGGGTTTGACCCAAGTCATGTCAGAATAGTAACACCTGGACCTATCTGAAGCTTTTTTTTGGGTTCGGGGCTACAAAGCAAAAGAAGAGAGGGAAAATTTAGAGCATCGTAGCATGTTTCAACTTCGGTAATTCCGAGATTGCATTCCAGGTGCACCTTCTCAGGCCTCTCCGTTTCTCTGGAGTATGAGTGTATCTTAACCCCAAGTGTAAGCCTGCTTCAAGTTAGAATGGCAATTAAAGCAGCAACAGATGTTATCTCTCGCCAATATAGACAGGGTGTCCCCTTTTGAGCTGAGCATGTTGCCAAGTCCTCCGAGAGGTAAATCAGAGGCACCAGAGTACATGTTTGATGCCCTTCTATTGCATAGAATGTGCACTTTCATATACACTTCCGTTACATGCGTGCCGCGCATCGCTATGATTCATGCATAGAATATGCTTGCTTTCTATTCCACTTAGAATATGCTTTGCTTCCAATGTTGCATAGAATATGCCTGTCTCATGCACGGAATATGTCTTCAATATTGCATAGAATGTGCTTCCATACTTGCATAGAAAATGCTCGTATCTTTTGCATAGAAAATGCCCCCATACTTGCATAGAAGATGCATTTTATCGCACTGTCTTGTGCACTTACACTTTGTATCTCATTCGCACTGTCTTGTGCACTTGCGTTGTCTAACGCATCACGCTGTCTAGCGCATCGCACTATCTTGTGGATTTGCACTATCTTGTGCACTCGCGTTGTCTAGCGCATCGCACTGTTTTGTGCAATTTATCACTCGCACTCTCTTGCGCACCTCCATCACACTGTTTTGTGCATCTCATTGCATTTTGCATGCATTTCATTTCGCTCTATTTTGCGCATCGGGCTATCTTGCGCACCTCAATCGCACTGTTTTGTGCATTGCATTTCAATCGTGCTATTTTGCGCATCGCACTGTTTTGTGCATTGCATTTTATCGCGCTATCTTGCGCACCTTACCTGCACTTGTTAGTGCATTGCATTATTCGCACTGTCTTGTGCACCCTCTGGTCTACGCGACCTTAAATCCTCTAGTGTAGGAGACCTTAAATCCTACATATTTGTTCGCACTGTCTTGTGCACTTTTCGGTCTAGGAGACCTTAAATCCTTAGAAACTGCAAATCCTTCGGTGTTTGTCGTGCTCAAACGGCTTTTGGTAGGCTTTATCTTAGGTTGCATTGTCATGCATCCCTCGACTCGCATTGTCATGCATATCACGCGTTGTCATACGCACCTTACATGCATTGTCATGCATTTTCCTTATCTCGGATTATCATGCACAGTTCATTTGCATTGTCATGCATTTCAATAGACGCGCGTTGTCGCGCATTTGTCTCTCATTTGCATTATCATTTGCATTTCAAAAAAAAAAAAAAACAAACATGCATTGTCATGCATCATTGTAAATAGTGCATTGTCATGCATTTCATTGTAAATATTACATTGCATATTGTATATATTGCATTGTAGCTTGCATGCATTCACTGCATCACTCCCATCTATGGCTTGCGCCTTTCCATGTTGAGCTTGGTCTGGTATGTGCCCGTACTCTTCGCGTTGAAGCACAGTTATGATATTATGTATATGCACCTAGTGTTGTGGGTGACGACACTGTTTGCGTGTTAAACGTGGTCTGTATGTGTCCATGCCTTTCCTAGGCAAGATACGGTTTGGCCGCGTGCCTTATCCATTGTAAATATTACATTCCATTGCATATTGTATATATTGCATTGTAGCTTGCATGCATTTATTGCATCACCTCCATTTAGGACTTGGGCCTTTCCATGTTGAGCTTGGTTTGGTATGTGCCTGTACTCTTCGCGTTGAAGCACGGTTATGATATTATGTGTACGCACCTAGTGTTGTGGGTGACGGCACCGTTTCCGTGTTAAACGTGGTTTGTATGTGTCCATGCCTTTCCTAGGCAAGATACGGTTCGGCTGCAGGCCTTATCCACTGCATCCATTGCATTTTAGCTAGTAAATATTGCATTGTACATAGCTTGCATTGTCATGCATCTTTCCTTACATGCATTGTAGTGCATTCTTCCTTACTTTGCATTGTCATGCATTTCCCTATTGCATCATTTAGTATGTAGGTTTCATTGTAAATAGTGCATTGTCATGCATTCATTGTATTGCATTGTAGCTTGTATGCATTCATTGCATCACCTCCATCTATGGCTTGTGCCTTCCCATGTTAAGCTTGGTCTGGTATGTGCCCATACTTCTCGTGCTGAAGCACGGTTATGATATTATGTGTACGCACCTAGTGTTGAGGGTGACGGCACCGTTTCTGTGTTAAACGTGGTTTGTTTGTGTCCATGCCTTTCCTAGGCAAGATAAGTTTTGGTCGCGTGCCATATTAATTTCATTCATTACATTGTAGTGTAGTGTTTTGCATCCAGCATTTAGGATCACGATCTCTCCTGGGCAGAGTATTCCCCACTTAGATCATCCCACCCAATTACTTGTATCTTGTGTTCCGTCTACACACTCATAGTTCTGCATATGTACGCGCCTATTCCACTGCTGGTATTGTGGTTTGAGGGTGTCGGCACCTTTTCTATGGTAGATGGATTCTGCATCTCCATCATCTTTATGATATTTGTGTGGTTTTGACCTGCTTATGGTTCGATCATGTTTCAATTGCATTGCATATCATTTGCATTGTTTATATATAGTTTTGTATATATTGCATTATCATTTTGCATCCATTTTGCATTGTTATGCGTTGTCACACATAGGTTGCATTGTCATGCACTCCTCCACTTGCGTTGTTACGCAGCTTAGATTGCATTGTTATGCATGTTGCTAACGATATCGTTCCTGTAAAGTTTTCTTTCTCTTTCAGGCACGATATTGTATGTACGGTTCATTTGAAGCTGGCGCAACAAGACGAGCCACACAGGTGTTGTATTCTCCGTGTGAGACGTATTGAGAATTGAATAATTCTCTTACATCCTTTCTACGTTGTAATGTAGCTTGGTTCTTGCTTAAAATTGTTGCATGTTATGCTTCGTTACAGCTTTCTTTGCATGATCATGAGTTATGTTCGGCTTCTTGCATTGTTAGTTGCATTTTGCCCCGGCCTTCGGGCGCATATCTTTATTGTCTTGCATGTTTGTCTAAGTCTTCGCCCTTGTCAAAAATGGGCTGTCTCTGGGCTTTGACACTCACTCCTGTCATTGTTATGACTTTCGAGTTCTGTCAAAGAGGGGCAACTGTAGACACCCCATTTTTGACCGTCCCCAAGACTTCGACGTCACCGTTTGAACACTTGGTGATTATCCATGTTCGTGTTCGTCTTGAGTTCTCAGAGGTCTCGACCACGCGCCTTGCCTCAAGACCTCTCGACTTGCCTGTTTTGTGTTTGGTTTTGCACCAAACACTTGTGTTTTGCTTTTAAGGAGCAGAGAATAGCTTGTTGGCCATCCCCACATCTCACCGGCCATGGCTTGAGGTCACCGGCCATTGTTTTGTTTCCATCTGCCAAATGTTTGGTCGGTCGGCACTCTCTTTGGTCGGTCGACCATTTATTTAGTCAATTTGGCATTTTTGGCTGGCCGACCACTGTGCATCTGCTTTTGGCAGATATTTTGTGCCAGCTGTGCTAGCTGGCACCCCTTTTGCACCCCCTCCATACACGTATATGGAGGGATTTCACTCTTGCTTAGCTTGTTTTGTAAGCTTTGCAAGAGTGATCCTCTATAAAGGGAGGCCTTCTCCTCCATCCTCAAAGGTTACAAAAAAGAGTTCCAGAGGTCTGAATTAGGGTTAGGTCTTGTGTATCTATCTATCTCTATATTTCCCTCTCTTTTGCTCTTTGTGTGTGTATTAAGGCATTTTGTTCATAGTTTTGCACACAAACACCTAGAGTTACACTTTCCTTTAGCTACTGAGGGACTAAGGAGTGATTTTCAGAGTTCTTAAGTTGATCTAAGCTTGGAGAACGGGCTGGAGTGGTCCTTGTGAAGAAGGTTTTCAGGGGTAAGAACTTTACACGTGTGTGGAAGGGGTGAATAATGGGTGCTAGCTGGCACAAAATATCTGCATAAAGTAGATGAACAGGGTTTGGCCAGCAAAAATGGCCGATCGACCAACACAATGGCGGGTCGACCAAATATAGTGCCGACTGGCCAACACTCTTGGCCAGTGGCACGAAAAAGGAGCCGATGGCCTCATGCCATGGCTGGTGGGTTGAGGGGATGGAAAACAAGCCACCCTCTTCCCTTAGAAGCAAAACCACAAATGTTTGGTCCATGACCAAGCGCAAAACAGATAAGTTGAGAGATCTTGAGGCAAGACGCGTAGCTGAGACCTCCGAGAACTCAAAACGAACACGAGCATAGATGATCATCGAGTGTTCAAACGATGAGGTCCAAGTCTTGAGGATGGTAAAAAATGGGGTGTCTATAGTTGCCCCTCTTTGACAGAACTCAAAAGTCATAACAATGACGGGAGTGAATGTCAAAGCCCAGAGACGACCCATTTTTGACAAGGCTGAAAACTCAAACAAAGCATACACAATACAGATAAAGATATGTGCCCGAAGGCAGGGGCAAGATGTAAATGACATGCAAGATGCCGAGCATAACTTAAAATCATGCAAAGAGATCTGTAATGAAGCATTTATGCAAAATAAATACAACAATTTAAGCAAGCGAGTAAGAGATAACGGTCCTACACATTCCAACAGAAATGATGTAAGAAAATTAAGCAATTCTCGCTGCGTTTCACGCGAAGAAGACAAAATGACTACCGAGGACACCCGGAGTCTCAAACAACATCCCGACGCATTGCATGCGAAAGGAAAGAGAGTGGTACAAGCATTGGAACATGTTCCAAATGCTCTAAAAAAAAGGGAGAAACATAGGGACATATCCCGGTGTTTCGGAATGATATAAGCATTGGAACACGTTCCCAACGCTCTTAACCAAAGAGGGAGAAACATAGGGACATATCCCGGTGTTTCGGAAAGGTATAAGCATTGGAACATGTTCCAAATACTCTAAACGAAAGAAGGAGAAACATAGGGACATATCCCAGTGTTTCGGAAAAAGAAGGAGAAACATAGGGACGTGTCCAGGTGTTTCAGAAAAAAGAAGAAACATAGGGACGTGTCTCGGTGTTTCGGAAAAGGATAAGAAACATAGGGATGTATCCCGGTGTTTCGGAAAGAGGAGAAGAAACATAAGGACGTATCCCAGTGTTTCGGAAAAGAGAAAGAAACATAGGGACGTATCCCCGTGTTTCGAAAAAAAGGAAAAACATAGGGACGTATGCCGGTGTTTCGAAAAAAAGGAGAAACATAAGGACGTATCCCGGTGTTTCGGAAAGAGGAGAAGAAACATAGGGACGTATCCCGGTGTTTCGAAAAAGGGAAAGAAACATAGGGACGCATCCCGGTGTTTCAAAAAAAAAGAGAAACATAGGGACATATCCCGGTGTTTCGGAAAGAAGGAGAAACATAGGGACGTATCCCGGTGTTTCGGAAAAGGAGGAGAAACATAGGAACGTATCCTAGTGTTTCAAAAAGAGGAGAAGAAACATAGGGACGTATCCCGGTGTTTCGGAAAAGGAGCGTGCAAAACAATGCAAGTGGAAAGTGCGTGGCAACGCAAGTGAAGAGGTATGCATAACAATGCAGGTGACGTGCGTGACAGCGCAAGTTAAAGAGGTGCATGACAATGCAAGTAACGTGCGTGACACAGCGCAAGTTAAAGAAGTGCTTAACAATGCAAATAACAGTGCATGACAATGCAGGTGGGATGATGCATAACAATGCAAGGGAAAAGTGCATAACAATGCAAGTGAAAATGTGCATAACAATGCAACTAGAACGTGCATAACAATGCAGGTGGAGTATGCATAACAATGCAACTGAAAGGGTGCATAGCAATGCAGGCAGAGTGTGCATAACAATGCAAAGAGAATGGTGCGTAACAATGCATTTTCAGTGCAACATCAACAACATGTTTGAAGTAGACTACTAAATACGGAAATACACGCCTTAACGAGACCAATTCAAACGCAACCTCCGATTTACCTCTCGGAGGACTTGGCAACACACTCAGCTCAAAAGGGTATACCCTGTTCATATTGGCGAGAGGTAACATCTGCTTGTGAAACCCTCAGGTGCTGCCTAAACTGCCATTCTGACTTGATGCAAGCATACACTTGGGGTCGAAATACACTCATGCTCCAAAGAAACGGCAAGGCCTGAGAAGGTGCACCTGGAATGCAGTCTTGGAATTTGCTGGAGTTAAAACACACTAAGATGCTCCACATTTTCCCTCTTTTCTTTTTCTTTGCAGTTTGGAACCCACATAGCTTCAGATAGGTCCTTGTCTTACTATTCACACTTATCGGGGGTGGACCCTGCAGTTTTATGAAAGAACAAATACTGTCTTGCACAAATGTGGAGAATGACACAGCACTCTGAGCACAAAACGATTCATTTTGAAATTAAGAGATGAGTTCTCGGCCGGGTATTGAGCCTACGACTGACCACAGCCAAAACAACTCAACAGCGGAAAACAAAGGTAAAACAACCTAAACACGTCTATCGACACCCAAAATGACTCAAAACAAGAATCGAGACAAACAAAACACAACAAAACATAAGACTCGAATGCGCACAGGGAGCCTGTTTCTCCGGGTATTGTTTCCCACCCTTTCTTATTTGTGATTCTCACATCACTCGGCCCTCAGGCTCTATTTTTCTTAAAAAAAAAACTTTTCCTCACTTTTTCTCTCAGCGCACATCTTTCTATTCTTCAATCTCTCTTATTTTTTTATCCCTCCCCTAGGTGGTTGATGGATAAATAGGAAGTTGCAGGCTCATGCCCCTAGCATTCTGCTAGATTCTCTTTCTTTTGTTCACAACAGTGAACTTTCTCACAGTGGGGTCGTGCTACAACTATGTATGTAGCAAATCTGCAGCTAACATCGGTTGACGATGCTCTGCTGGGGAGTTTGGATGTGATCAGGTCTGTCCAGATGAGGGAGTGGAATATCTTGATTCGTTCTAATTCGTGCTTCACACTTGGCTTGATACCTCGCTGCTTGGAGGATGAGAGAGCTTTCAGCCCTTTGTTGTTTGCTTCAGTTATGCCCTTTTCTGGCAGGTACAGTGCCCTTTTGGCAAGTAAAGTGCCCTTTCTGGCAAGTATGTTGACAATGGGGGAACAGACAGAAAACCTGACTCAACTGTGCCCCTAGTTTATCATTTTGATCATTTTTTGTTTTTAAGTTTCTACTAAAATTTTTTTGACCAACATGAGAGTTAGATTAACATACTTGTTCATCTTTTCATTTGAAATCATGCAAGTTAGTTTGTGAGCACTGAAAATTTTTCTTTTTGGGTCCAAGATATGGTCCAGTTTTGGAAATATGGAATAATTTTCGAGAAAATTAGTCAACCTCAATAAAAATTCTAAAAAACTGTTTTTGCAAACAGCCACTACTCAACGAGCACGGAACTTACTCTTGAGATGCACAACCTCAAATATAGGCACTGTATGGCAATGGAAAATTGCCCCTTGTTTAACCGCAGCACATTGCATGGCAACGGAAAGTTGCCCCTTGTTTGGATAGCGCCGCAGCATACGGTAATCAGTCCTCAAAGTGACGATCACAACTGAATTCTCGGATACAGTGAAGACAAAGATTATCAAAACCATTACATGGACACAATCAATTTGGAAGTGTTTGTGGCTGGACTTTATAATGAAGTTGCCTATGTATCCCAAACATGGGAATCAAGCCTTACGTAGTTCCGGTTAAGGTACACCTGGGTATTAATCTCTCCTTTTGCGCTCTAACTTTTGCTAAGGCTGCCCTTCTGGGTTTTAAACCTTGCGAGCTTTGTTCTTCTTTTCTTTTCATTTCTTTTTATTTTCTTTTCTTCAATCTTTTCAAGATTTTTTATTTCTTTTTCTTCATTTTTTTTGCATTTTTCTTTTCTTTTTTTCTTGCTCTAACTTTTGCTTGGGTTGCCCTTTCGGGTTTTCGGCCAAGCGAGCCTCTCAAGGGTAAAAGTGTAGCTTTGTCCATGTCAAATGGTTTTAAGATCTCGAAGCCATCTGAATCCAGGAGAATGGTTGTTATTCGCTGATAATGTAGGAGCCCATCCAATGGGGGCTGAATTTGTCCCTAGTGTTGCGGATAGGAACTTGGTTGTTCTTCAGCAATACTTTTTTCTTTCCTCCCTTTTGGGATTTGGCATTCTTGCCAATCTTCGTTAGCTTGAGAAATGTCCCAATTTTTCGCGCTTCGAGCACATTTGACATTTTTTGCCCCTAGTTCGAGGGGTGCTTCTGATCTAGCTTTGCAAACTTCCTTTTCATCATATCTGACCTTCTTGCCCCTAGTCCAAGGCTTGCTTTTGATCTGGCCATACAAGCCTCACATCATGATTGACCTTTGAACATTCTGAATTAATGTTCAAGGTTTGGAAGCAAAGGGGTTGAGTCTCAAGGCTGAGAGTGATCCTAAGCTGCACAATCTCAAGAGCGATTCCACATAGGTCTTCGCAAGATCACGCATAACATTTTTTTGAAATCTTTTAAGAAAGCGACAAATCGCTCGCGCTGAAGACAGTGTAGGACCAATCTGGATCAAGCTAGGATCCTTCTCAGTACTCACATTAACAAACGTGATTTCATTCATTAAGGGCTTAGCATGCCTCTCTTTCTCTCAATTGATCAATTTTTTGCAAATCCGGAGGAATTCCTTCCCCTTCGTTTTCATCACAATGTTCAAAAAGTTTTGAAAAACTTAGATCAATGCAATGATTTCAAGGCACAGAAGAGCAGGTGAAAAGCACTGCCGTTTCATTCAAATTTGCTGGCACAACAGGGTCAAGATTGAAACAAACACAAAAGCGTGAAAACCACCGCTGTTTCATTCAAATCTTCTAGCGTAACTGGCTCCATGGCAGAAACAAATACAAAAGAAAGAGTGCAAAAGACAAACACAATACGAGAAAGGGATGTCCGAGGTAACACCCCTGAAATCACCTGACTTTTAACAAAACAGGACTGACTCGATACAACAAGACAGACCCAACTGACTCAGTATGAAAAGACTAACTCAAAACAACGAGACAGACTCTAAACAACATAACAAAACTGACTCAATACCTAAGTCAGAAAGCACAAAAACTAGCATTCGCAAAATGCTTAAAACAGTGCGTGCCATATGCTACATCTGGAGTAAACTGAGCGCCGCCCGCAGGTGGTTTATCCCCCAATCACATCACATTATCCCCCAAGTTCACTGATCCAGTGCCGATAGACTTTGCAAGACTGGTGCGGCGATGACCTTGTTGTCAATCAAATTTTGTATCTCGTGGCGAAGACGGACGCAACTGTCAATGTCATGACCAGTTTGTTGATGGAAAGCACAGTACTTAGCCGGGTCATGCTTTGGAGGGAGAGGATCGGATAGAGGTCGTTGTTCTAATGGTTTCAGATGTCCTTTCCTGAGTAGGACCCCTAGAGCTTTAGACAAAGGCATATAAAGTGGGGTGAAAACCCTCTTGCCTCGGGGTAGATAGTCCGAAGTTCGGGGGTTTGGATTGGATGTACCAACAAAAGGGGTGGCTGTTTTGGGAGTGGTGGTGACCATTCCAACTTCAGAAGATCTTGCAGCTGCGTCACCACTGGTGGTCGCATTCGAACCGCGTGTATAACCCTTCTTGGGTGACTCCCTTTCGTGGTCAATCAGACCTTGTTTCATTGCGTCTTCAATCTGTACCCCAATCTTGTGTAGGTCCGCAAAGGTGGGGAGGGGTAAGACTATCATTTTTGCATCATCTTGGGTTGGAGGTTGCGCACAACCATCCTTATCTGGTCTTTGTCAGAAGGCCTTGTAGTCACCATCGAGGCCTTTGCTCTCCATCTCGTCACAAACTCTGAAAAACCCTCCTTTGGCTCTTGGCGGGTGACTTCAAGATCACGAGTTGTGACCTCGATCTGTGTGTTGTAGGAGTATTGAGCAACGAAGGCCTCAGCCATCTCTTTCCAGTTCTGTTTCACATAGTTCTCCAATTTCGCATACCAGATTGCGGCTATCCCAGACTAGGTTCGACCAAATAGTGACAGCTTCTGGGCTGTGGTCAAACCCATTGGCCTCAGGATATTAGAAAATAGGTGGAGGTGCACCATTGGGTCTTCAGAGCCTTTGAAGCGATCGATATGTGGCATCTTAAACCGATCCGGTAATGTCACCGCTGAGTCGATATAACCATCCTCTATATCTAGAATGGCGTTAATGCCTTGTGCTCTTTTGAATAGCTTTTCAAGCTTGCTGACCTTCAGGGCAGTCAGATCAACCTCAAATTCAAACGGCGTGTCCACTGGATTAGCCAATGTTTTGGTCAGCTGAGGTGGGATTGGCTGTGAGACTGGCCCTGTCGGAATGTCCGTATTTTCCTAGACGTGAGCCGCCTCTCTGGGTATTGGAACCATAGGTGGGGGTGGGGGTGGATGCGAAGTAGATGCTCCGTTTTGTTGGGGTTGTTGTTGCTGCTGAAACCTGGTGATTAAGTCTGCTTGTTGAGCCACAACCTCCGCCTGGCAGGCGGTAAACTCTGCCTGATAGACAGCATCCTGTTGCATGGCCTGCATGGTCTCTTGGAGTTGACGCATCATGTCCTCCATATTAACTGAAAACTGCGGATCTGACTGAACAGGTGTGTATTCCCTTTCTGGGGTGGAAGCAGATATCTCAGCCCAACTGCGCACAAGTGAAGTGGATAATGACCGCTGATCCAGAGACTGTTGAACTGGTGATCTGTGCCTGACTGGCCTTTTTACCTTGCCTCTGGCGCAGGAACACCGATTGCCCTTGAACTGAATCTCTGACCTAACAAAGTCTATCGCCACAAGTCCAATATACTCGGGGGATGTCGGAGCCTCCTGAAGCTATAGTTCCAAGACCACCCCTAGCAAAAGAGAAAATAGGCAGTATCTTAGCCTGACTTCACCAGAATAGATACAAGAAAAAGCTGAACAACTGTTTTCTACCACTGATCACTGTTCCCCAAATTGCTGCCCCGAAACTGAATCTGATACCCTTAGGCAAAACTAATTCTCAAATACTGATGCCCTCAAGTCTGACACCCAAACTTGCAAACAGATACGTGCATTCCTATAGAGGTACACTCTAAAAGCACATAGCAAGAAAATGAGAGCCAAAACACCCCTATGTTGGGGTAGGGTTTCCCTGTCCTATTTTGTCAGGAGCTAGGGTTTCACTACGCACGCAGCGGTTTCAAACAACCTACAATCGGGTAAGCAACCTGTCCTAGTTTTGGAATGGTCACTACGGTTTCCGATATGCACTAGGTCGAATGGTCAAAAAGGGTGCCCCGGTAAAAACCAGGGTTTGTGTTCCTGTCATGGCAGGGCCCGTAACCGGTCAGCCTTATGGCACGCTTCTCAAAGTAAGCCTCCGGCAAACCTTTCAGGAATAGCATACTGCAAACATGGTGTCCTAGGCGCACCAATGCAAATGCAATGCAAAGAAACACATAAGTGTAGTCAAAACAAGATATCATGAGTTTGAGTCAAGTTCTCTAAATCCCCAGTAGAGTCGCCAGAAACTGTGGACGCGCCCTCGGGCTTTATGCTACCACAGTTCGGACTCATTTGTCACGGTTCTTAATCTGATCTTGTAAAGTGCAATACAAGACTGATAAATCACCAAAGAGTCCAAATCCGGCAAATCGTTTTTGGAAAACAGATTTTTAAGAAAGAAGTGCCAAACATGGACTGCTTTGCCAGATACAGAGTCGCCACCTAAATATTTATTTTGGGAGAATTTAGGAAACCCTGACTCGTTGCCTAAGGCCACATGTCCGTCATCACCAAAGTTGCCTCGGCTCGGGAACTTGGGTACGATTGGAGAAGGTCAGCTATGAGCACCCCTGCTCGCCCGATCCGAAGATCGGCATGTACTAAGCATGATATCTTATTTTTGAAAACACATTCGTTCTTATTCCGGCTTATTAGCCTAGAATTACTACGTGATGTGCACAACAAAACAAGTATAGACTGGATCACCTAATGTTGGAACAAAGCATCGCATATCCATTTGTTTTGAGAATGGATTGAAGTTTGCTACTCGCAAGTAGGCTAAAACATGGGTTTCGACGAATTATTCCAATTCAAGCAACCCAACCTTCACCCACAGGCATTCAGGCAGTTATATCACATAAGCACATAGCCTCATGGCAAGCATGCCATCATGTTAACACTCACACACATGCAAGATGCTAAAGCATAAACACTTACAGTGTACTCCGAGCCAAAACAAGGAACATGTTAGTAATCAATGTATGATCCAAGTCCATGTTAAGATGGCCAATGCAACACATACAAAATGTAACTAGAATAGGCTCGGCTAATCTAGAATGGCATGTGAAATGCGGCAATTCGATACACATATTCAAGTTGGATTTGAAATACTTATGCAATTGTATGATATGCCGAGCCCGGTGCGTGCAATACGAATGAATGATGCAAACATGCATAGCATAAGAATGCTAACTGAAATATGCCCTAAATCTAACCATCATAAGCGGTTAAATAAAAGGGAGAAAGAAATGGAGGTTTGGAAGACATGCATCACACACACGCACGCTTATTACAACACTTGGCTCTCTTGAAGGAGAGACCGAAAGAATAATACAAATTAACTAATTAACTAACTAACAAGCTAATTAATTAATTACACAACACTTAACTAATTAAGCAAATTAATTAAGCTACAAAAACAGTAGAGAGGCCTCGAGAAGAGGGACAAATGCATGCTCGGTCGATTTCGCTCGAAAATCTGTTGCCATGCCATATGTTGCCTCTGTTTGCACTGTTTTCCTCCTCTGAAAACTGCACAAGTCCCAAGGATGCTTCTGAATCACTTTCCAGGTGCTGTGGGATGTCACCGGCTAAGGTATAGGAATACCGGCCATGTGGAATTGGTCATCGACCATTTGTAAGGCTCTCGGCCATAAATTTTTAGTCGATCGGCACTATGGATGGCCGGCCGGCCATATCTTCCTGCAGAATGCTGTTTTGCTGCAACAGAGGACAAACAGAGCATGGCAATGCATTTTCAAGGCAATGTATGCACAACCACCCTCCCTGTCATGCTATGAACTCAAGGGAGTATGGCTCTCGACCCTCGGACCATCAATCACGCATTTCAATGTATGATGGTCAAAGAAGCCAAGTGTGCAACTTCAATATCAATTGAAATGCACACAAAACACATAAAGGGGCCCCCCTAACCTCTATCATGGTTGATCAAGAGGCAAGGGATGTATGCACAATCCTATGCAACCTAAGCATGCAAGCAAACTAATGCAACATGAGTATGCAAGGAACAATGCTATATAAGGCAATTAGCGTATAACAATATGCAAAGACAAGCATGCAAACAAGCATGTAACTTAACAAGCATGCAAAATGTGACTTAAGCATGCAAATATACAAGACATGTAACAACATTCAAGCACATAACATGGGAGGCAAACATGTAACAATGTGTTGAGAAAATTAGAAAAGAGAATGCATGCCAAATGCATTACAACTTAGGCATGCCACAACATGTCATGGACCAAGTACACAACAAGGCATAATTAAACTAGCATGCTACAACATGCAATTTACCAAATAGGCAACAAGCATGTGACAACATACAAGGCAAGCATGCAACAACATACGGGGATGGTCTTAAACCAAAATGGACAATTCTCGAATAGGTCCAAATCAGTGGCCAAAGTCAAGAATTGGAGGCATGAAAATGCAAAACAATCATGCACATGTGAGTGGTTCAACACTTAGGCAACCATGCACAATCCTCAAGCATGAGCAAGATGTGATAAATATGAGAATATGACAATGCATTAAGCTTTGAAAATATGTGAGGAGTGATGCCAAATAAACAAAATAAAGCAGGTAAAGCATGCAAGAAGGTCCAAGGCTTAAGGCTAACCAAAGGGCTCAAACCATGGCCATACAAGGCAAGTCCCAAAGGGTCAAAGGGACTCAAAACAGTCCCAATGCAAGTCAAGACAAGGCCAAAAACACATTTAGATGGCATCCAAATGGCCTAAGCATGGAAGCATACGCAATGACACATTCATGGGGCGTAAAACACAAACTCTTTAAGACATTAAAGGAGTGATAAGTGCAAGTATTCAAACATGAAATATGGACTGAAATAACATTCTAAGTGATGCCAAACCACTTAAATGATCCAAATAGAGCATGCTAGCAACTTGGACACTCAAAGCTAACAAGCTAGATTGCATGGTGGCTATACAAAAAAATGTAAGCATAACCAAAACAATGAAAAACAGAGCTTAAGCATGCTACAACAAGGCTAAAAGCTTCATGGAGTTGAGCCAAAATCATGCTAAAAACACATGTTACAACATGATGCATGTTAAGGCCAAATCATGGGATTACAAGACAAGTGTATGAAGCATACATGGCATGTCTAAACCAACTCAAAATAGAGGTGTATCATGGAAAAACAAAGCCTAATACATACTGAAATGGAGCTAAAACAAACTAAACACACATGCCACCACACAAGCCATTTATGCAAGCATTAAAGACAACAAGGAGAGGGGATGACCCTCTCCTATTTAGGACCTCAAAACCACCTCTCCACCACTAAAAATCCTTTGGATTTCAGTGGTAGAGAGGTCATGCAAAGACCAAAACAATGGCCAAAAGGTATGGCCTAAAACAAGGCCTAACAAGGCCTTGGAGGGGGGAGACAACCCCAAACCTCAAAGTGACCTTAAACAAAGTTCTAAAGCACACAAAATCAGAACTTTTAATAGTTATAGTCGAAGCTCAAAACAATAAACAAGAATGGCTAAAAGCCTAAGCAAGAAAGGGGTAACTATAGTAAGGATGCTCATCCTTGTAGACCTTCTTTAGGAACAAAGCTCCAGCACCTTTCTTTGGTCAAAACTAGTCCAAGAACCCTAACAACAACCTTCTAAGGCTTCAACAACCCAAGGATGGTGTAATGCTAGGTGTTCTAGTGCAAAAGTAAGACCAAACTCACTTTAGGTCACAAAACAAGACCAAACTAAGTAAAATAGATACAAAACTATATCTATCCTCTCAAGAACCAATTTTCTGAACCTTGGAGGAGGGAGGAGGGGTTCCCTCTTTATAGAGGCTCAAATTCTAAGCCTTCCAAGAGAAACCAATCAAGGAGCAAATCCCTCCATACACGTGTATGGAGGGGGTGAATAATGGGTGCCAGCTGGCACAAAATATCTACGTAAAGCAGATGAACAGGGTTCGGTCAGCAAAAATGGCCGATCGACCAACACAATGGCCGATCGACCAAATATAGTGCCAACCGGCCAACACTGTTGGCCGGTGGCACGAAAAAGGGGCCGGTGGCCTCATGCCATGGCCGGTGGGTTAAGGGGATGGCAAACAAGCCACCCTCTTCCCTTAGAAGCAAAACCACAAATGTTTGGTCCATGAGCAAGCACAAAACAGATAAGTTGAGAGATCGTGAGGCAAGGCGCGTAGCCGAGACCTTCGAGAACTCAAAATGAACACGAGCATGGATGATCAACGAGTGTTCAAACGATGACGTCCAAGTCTTGAGGACGGTCAAAAATGGGATGTCTACAGGTTTTCTCTCACTCTAGAAAAAAAGTTGTTTCCATTCAAGCTTTTCCTGATTCGAATAACTGAGAGAGATTTGGTCTACAACCTTGTTCTGATACTCCTTTGTCTGATACTCCTTCTTCCTTATTTTCTTATTTTTCATCTCTATTTCAAGAGATTTGGTCTCATCTCATCTCTCTGCAGACAAATTTTGGGGCTAGGGTCACAACATCGAATCGAACAAAGAACTGTGCTGAATATCAGCGTTTCTTTGTTCTAGTAAAGATTTGGGACTAGAAGATAAAATCTTCTCTTCAATCCTTTGTGGTAAGTTTTCTATTCCTTACTTTTGTTCTTCAATCTTAGGGTTAGTTTTCTTCTTCTTCTTCTTCTTCTTCTTCTTGAGATAGAACACACTTTGAATCTTTCTTTTGGTCTATTTTTTTTTTTTTTTTTTATACTTCGATGCAATGTTGTTGCTATGTTTTTGCTTACTTTGATGGGTAGTTCTTGACACATCATGAAGTTGTTTGGTAAGCTTGAAAATGGGATGGAAGTTGTTCTTGACAAAAATGATGAAACTGTTTGGTGTATTTGAAATGGGATGAAAACATAAGTCATTCTCTCAAGCTTTTTAGGCTTCACTTAATGTACATCAAACCCTATTTAAATCTAGCATCGCCAAATTTTAGATTTTTAAAATTTTCTGGAGATTGGAAAATATAGAAATAATAACAAATTCAAGAAAGAATTTCAGTAAGAAAAAAAGGGGAAGAAACTACACATCAATGATATCTTTTCAAAATAATTATTGTTTTATAAAAAATTTAATGATTCTAATTATTGAAGTTTCAAAATTTTTTTATTGATCTGAAATTATTTTTACAAACTGAATTGTTATTTTTTTTCATTTTTATTTGAAAAAGGGGCAAAAATGCTGCAGTATCATTTTCGTTAAAAAGAAAAAGTAGAAAACAAAAACAATACCAAACAACTTTCTAATATTGATTGCCTCAGTATTTGAAAGAAAGAACTTGAAAGAAAGATTATGCTGGTGAATGTCTGCTCTGTTTTTTGCTTACTTCTTCTTTATTTTGAAAGAAAGATTTTAAAATCTGCTACTGAATTTCTTTGATCCCTTGTTCTCTTTCTTCAATAATGGCTTCATTGAAAACACTCTCATTCTCCAACATGACAACCTCCTTCCTATATTAAATCATTCCTCCAAGGACAAATTGTGAATACAAATTGAAAGAGCATTATGAAATTATTTTAGTAGCAGCAGATTCTTGTTCTCATGAAATTATGAAAGAGCATTATGAAATTATTTTAGCACCAGCAAATTCTCTTATGAAATTATTTTAGCATTATGAAACACTCATTCTTGTTCTCATTATGAAAGAGCATTTCTTTGATCCCTTGTTCTCATTCTCCAAAGTGAATACAATTCAGCAGCAGATTCTTCTTCTTCTTCTTGAGATTTTTTTGTTGTTGAAAGTATCTCATTATTTTATTTCAATGTACCTTTCTTTCCTTTTATTTTAGTTTTCTTTCCTTTTGTAGCAATATTAATTACATTTTTTAAGCCTCATATTTTGAAACTATTTCCCCCCCTTCTAGATATGTCTAATAGATAACTTCATCTCACTTCTCCAGAATAAGATTCGTGTACACCATTTTCTTCATTCGAAGAGTCATCCGTTAGGCCACTCATGGATAATTCTATCAATGATGTTGTGAATGATGTTGATGCTGATGTTGATGTTGATGCTGATGTTGAGGTTGATGTTGATGATATGATTGAGATAGAGGACAATGAAAGAGACAATGAAGAAGCTGTAAATGACAAAAACCCATTTGAAAAGAAGTCTAGAAAAAGGACATCCCAAGCTTGGAAAGAATTTACTAAAGTAGTCCTTCCAGATGGTATGAAGAAGGCTCAATGTCAATGGTGCAAAGCACAATTTACAATTCATGCAACTGGTGCTACAACTCAACTTTTGAGGCATTTGAAGAAAAATTATGTGGCACGTAAACTTGCAGAAAAGAAGCAAAAGGTTTTATCATTTTCTACAATTGGATCCGATAATGTGACCAATGCTTCTACCTTCACGTATGATCTTGCGAAGGTAAGGGAAGCTTCTTTTCACATGATACTTTATCATGAGTGTCTTTTTATGAAAATGGAGCATGTTTTGTTTAACAAGTTTATGAGGACCACTACCCCATATTGGCAAAAGATTAGTCGTACAACAACAAAAAATGACTGTGTATCAACCTATGACATTCAGTAGAAGAAGTTGAAAGCATTGATGAAGAATGTTAACAGAATCAGTATCACAGCAAATTTGTGGAAGTCGGGGCAAAAAATCCAATATATGGTCATTACGACTCATTTTGTAGATGATGACTGGCAATTACAAAAGCGTGTCCTCAACTTTTGTAATGTACCACCTCTACACACCGGTGTTATCATTGCTGATGCCCTTCACAAATGTTTAGTTGAATGGGGAATTGAAAACAAGGTGGCTACTATTACAGTTGACAATGCTTCATACAATGACGTTGCTTTGAGGGTCTTGAAAGAAAACTTTGCCATGAAGAAGATATTAACATTAGGCGGAAAACTTTTTCACGTTCGTTGTTGTGCACATATCCTCAATATCATGGTGCAATATGGCCTTAGTGAAATTGGAGATATTTTTGATGGTGTTCGTGAAGGTGTGAAGTAGTTGGTTGCATCAAAAGCTCGTCTTCTTCAATTTAATGAAATTGTTAAGCAGTTGCAATTGTCTTCGAAGAAATTGATTTTGGATTGTCCTACATGATGGAATGGAGCATATATAATGATGGCTACTGCATTGGAGTTTAAAGATGTCTTCCCTAGGTACCAAGAGAGGGATTTGGGTTTTATTTATGTGTTTAGCCTTGAAGATTGGATAAAAGTTGAGACTGTGTCAATTTTTGGCAATTTTCAATGAAGTCACAAATATCATTTCTGGAAGTAACTATCCAACTTCTAATTTGTTCCTTACAGAGGTGTGGAGAATAAAAGAGATATTGAATGAGAAATCAGTGGATGACAATGAATACATTCGAGCAATGACTTTGAAGATGAAGGTCAAATTTGACAAGTATTGGGGTGAATGCAATTTATTGATGGCTATGGCTGCTGTTTTAGATCTAAGATACAAAATGATGCTTATTGATTTTTGTTTTCCACAGATCCACCCAGAAGTTAAAGCTACTAGAAACATCTCTATGGTTCGTGAGGCTCTATATGAGCTTTACAATGAGTATGTTTCTATTCACACCTCATCAAATACTAAGAAAATTTTTTTGCACAACACACGAGCAACTGGTTCAAGTAGTTCTATGCAAGGTGTGGGAAAATCTGTTGTAACTAGAAAATCAAAATTTGAATCTTTCGTTTGAAAAGCTGACACCATTCAACCTGTGAAATCTGACTTGGACATTAGTTTAGAAGAAGGTGTTTATATTTGTAACGAAGATTCAGATTCCTATTTTGATGCATTAGAGTGGTGGAAAGTGAATAATCAGAAGTTTCGTATATTGTCTAAAATGGCGTGTGATATATTATCGGTTCCTATCACTTCAGTAGCTTCGGAGTCTACATTTAGTGCTGGTGGTAGAGTCATTGATCCTTATTGTGCATAATTATCAACAGAAACTATCCAAATATTGTTGTGTGGAGCTGATTGGGTACGTGCATTACATGGACTGAAAAAAACATTGAATGTAAGTATAATATTTTATCCTATATAATTAAAGTCCCTTCTAATAATCAATTTATGTGAAAAGTAGAAGAAAAAATAGATGAAATCAATTTTTTTGCTTCTTTTCATAGGCTCGCGAGCCATCTTTTAAAGAGATTTTGTTGCCTTAATAGTTTCTTTCTTGTAATTATGACATCTTAACAAGGTATGTTTAATGTTTTTAATTTTTTTCATTAAATGCAAGAGTTGTTCATGGTAATCATTTTAAGATTTTACACTAATATTAATCTTTATCAAATGAACCAGATTTTTTAGAAGTGCAGTGCAAATGAACCAGATTTTTCGAGCTTTATCAACAAAATTGAAGGAAACTTTTGGAACTTTTGGAGCTTGATTCAAGTGAAGACATCATCAGACAGTTTTAGTATCTCTTTTTGCTTACTAAGAGAAACTTTAAAGACTCTTGTTCTTTTTTTTAAGTGATGTAATTTTATATTTTGGAATTGTGATATGGAAGTTCTATTTTTTGATTAGTTTAGTTTTAAAGTTTGAATGGTCTGTTTGCAGATTGCTATAATAGTTGTTGAAATTGAATGGTCTATTTACAGATTGTGTTGTTTATGTTATTGTTTTATTGTTGTATTAGGATGTTTTATTTGATTTTCAAGATTAGCAGATTTTTTTGGGCTGTTGTTATTGATTTATTGTTGCATTAGGATGTATCAATTGTTGCATTAGGATGTTTCATTTGATTTTCAAGATTGACAGATTTGATTTTGGCTCTATTCATAGCTTAATTTGTTTGTGTGTTCGAGCTCGAGCTCGAGCTCGAATTTGTTTGTTTGTAAATGAGCTATGTCGAGCCGAGCTCGAGCTTTATAAATATCTAGCGAGCCGAGGTTGAGCACAACTTTCATAACTCAAATCGAGCTCGAGCTGAGCCCAAACATTATCAAATTCTATCGAGCTGAGCTCGAGCTTCACAGAACTTGACTCGGCTCGGCTCGTTTGCAGCCCTACTCACTATATAAGTAATGCCTCCAAATCTTTAAGGCAAAGATCACCGTTGCTAGCTTAAAGTCATGAGTAGGATAGTTTCTCTTGTGTGTTTCAATTGACGTGAGCCATAAGCTACCAGCTTTCCCTCTTGCATCAAGACACAACCCAAACCTTCCTGAGATGTGTCACAATACACAGAATAACCCAAACCCTTATCCGGAATAATCAACACTGGAGCAATGGTAAGCCTAACCTTAAGCTGTTGAAAAGGCTTCTCATAAGTCTCACTCCACACAAACTTGATTTCCTTTCTCCTCAGTCTAATCAAAGGTGAGGCTAATTTAGAGAAATCCATCATAAAACAACGATAGTACCCAGCTAACCCTAAGAAACTACAAATCTCAGAGGCGTTCTTACATTATTCCCAATTGTGTATTGCTTCTATTTTAGATGAATCTACAGTCACTCATTCCCTGGGTACCACGTGGCCTAAGAATTTCACCTCCTCCAAGTAGAACTCACACTTCTCGAACTTAGCATACAATTTGTGGGCTCTATGTAACTCAAGCACAACTCGCAAGTGTTTCTCGTGTTCCTCCTCAAAGGGTGAATAAATCAAAATGTCATCAACAAAGACGATTACGAAACGGTCTAAGAACTCATGGAAGATTCGATTCATCAAAACCATAACCATGGCCGGTGCGTTAGTTAACCCAAAAGGCATCACCAGGAACTTGTAATGGCCATACCACGTATGGAATGCCGTCTTCTGGATATCCTCCTCATTCACTCTCAATTGGCGATAACTTGATCTCAAGTCTATCTTAGAAAAGCAACAAGACCTCTTCAATTAGTCAAACAAATCATTTATACGAGGCATTGGGAATTTGTTCTTAATAGTTACCCGGTTCAACTTTTAGTAGTCAATACAAAGTCGCAACGTGCCATCCTTTTTCTTTGCAAAGAGGGTCGGTGCTCCCCAAGGAGATGTACTAGGGCAGATAAAACTGTTATTTAACAATTATTGGAGTTGAATCTTCAATTCACTCAACTCGGCTGGTGCTAATCTATACGGTGCCATAGATATCGATGCCGTGCCAGACACTAAATCAACAAAGAACTAAATCTCACGGTGAGGTGGTAAACTAGTGAGATCCTCAGGAAAGATGCCCGGGTATTCACAAACTGCCCTCGGCAACTCAACTAGGGCTGTATCACTATCAACACCCAAAAATGTAGCAAGTAGGAGACTAAGTTCACCCCGACTGCGTGGGTCAGACACTGGCAATAAAGCTCTATCAACTCGATCTCCCAAGAAATGAAAATAGTCACTGCTTGAGGTACATACAGTAACCCTCTGACGGTAGTAGTCTATAACAGCCCGGTAAGATGACAACCAATCCATACCTAATATCTCATCAAAGCTCAACATATTAATCAATGTAAATGCAAAAGCAAATTGGCAACCAACACCCTCTATCTCACAACCCCGACACCCCTGCTCCAATACAACCTCACCACGAATTGGTGACTATACCTTGAGTGGAGATGTTAATTGAGCCACTTGCAACCCCAATGCAGATGCAAATGCAAACGAAATAAAAGAATGGGATGCACTCATATTAATCAACACATTGGCAATAAAATTGCATAACAAGAAAGTACCTCTCACAATTGAAGGCACTGGTACTAAGTCTGGCGCGGTAACTGTATACACATGCCTCGTAGGTCTCTTCTCCACCTGCTCACCCCCTGGAGCATAAGTTTGATGCATTGACTGAGCCAAAAAGGATCCTTGATTGGCCCTCGAGGCCCATATTGACTGGGTAGTCTGATGACTCTATGTCTGTCTCGAACCAGACGCACTAGGCACACCACCCAACTGAGGGCAAAACCTCTTCATATGCCTTGATTGCCCACATTGAAAACAGGTAGGCGACTGCCATCTCTATTGACTATGGCTCTAAGGACAAGCCGAAGATGGTGCAGACTGTTACCTTCCTCCCCTCTATGGGTAAGCTGAAGACTTGTGGCCCAACTGGCCACACTTGAAACAAGTGAAGCCTCCCTAATTACCTCTCCCTGAACCTGAACTCGACACAAGAAAGGTGGATCAAGACTGTGCTGCCTCGGATTGCTGTGGATCAGAACCCCTTTGCCTCTTACTGTCCCGAATCTCCCCTTAAACCTCCTGACCCCTCTGTCTGGAGCCTCTCATCCTCTCATCCTTGGTCTGAATCACGGTCTCTAAGTGAGCCGCCTCCTCTACAAGATGACCATAATCCCTAATCATGGATGCGACCATCTTGAAAAGGAGTCTGGTCCTTAACCTTTTCTCAAACTCCAAGCAATGGTGTTCCTCTGTCGCCACAAGCTCGGGTACAAACCTTGACAAACTAGTGAACGTAGCTTCAAACTTTGCCACTGGTGTGTTAAGCTATTTGAGCTTCAAAAACTGCTCCCTTAACGTCTCCCTAACAATGGGAGGCAAAAACTTGTCTTGAAAGGCATTGACAAAAGCCTCCCAAGTCACTCCGATGCGTCCCCACGCAAACTTCCACCACTGGCCCGCATCTCCCTTCAACTAGAAGGATGCCAAGGTCACTCTTAACCCATCATCCTTGATGCCAAGCATCTTGAATTCCTTCACCATTTGCTCGAGCCATTCATATACTCTCAAAGGCTCTTTAGGATTCCCCAAAAACTCATCTGGATTCGACCGGAAGAACTCTCTCTTCAAGAAAGATGGCCCTGCCTTCGCTACTTGGACCTGGACTTAAGTCTCAGCTCTAAGAATGTCCATGGATTCTCGCAAAGCTCCAGCCATTTCTCGGGCCAAAGCGGCCACGGCTTGTTGACCAACCGGTTCGGCCACATTGGCCTGACCAACCGCTTCTTCCTGCGTCGGAATTTCATTTGGTAACAGCACCTCATGCAATCTAGGCTTGCTATGCCTACTACCCCATGTCCATGTCCAGACATCCTAATAAAGGTAATGCAAGAGATTAGCACATTTACAAATGTGTCGAAGCTAACTCACTTGCATCCTAAGGCAATGGACAATAGCAATTCATTCCACATAAGCACGTAGTCACATAAATACATATGAATTTCATAATGATCATCCCATGACATTGCTACAGTTCCAATTACAAATAACAGTGATCAAGTGCTCGTCTAACAGGATTTCTAGAAACTCGTAGACCCAATAAATATCTTATAAATTAGATCTCATATGTATATAATCATATAAGAATGCTATCACATAGCATACCATACATACAAATATCTCTATTAAGCGAGATAAACCCATTGTGGTAAGAACCACTTCCCACGTATCCAAAGTATTCTAACCCTGTACGCTCTAATACCAAGTTGTAATGCCCTGAAATAAAAGACAATAAACCATCCACCATATTCATTAAATAACTATGTATGAATAAGTAATTATCTCTCATTAGTTCAAATGATTGTACAAAAGAGTAACGTAAGCAGGTACTCAATCACAAGCTTTACCCTGAATCTATAGTATATGTTACCTAATAGAGAAATAGAATGAAAGTTGAACAGATAAGAAATGCCCTAAAGGCTTACAACTTTCCAAGACAGTCTTGGTTACAACAAAATTGATTTAAATCCAACATAGTTAAAGCCATAGGCTTGCATAAAGCAAATGCAACAAAATAAACAAAATGAAGCTTCTGCTTCCAAGTCCTCCTAAGCTATTGCCTTGGCGGAGGCATATCCTCAGCACCTGAAAATGGTTTTCCCACATAGGGTGAGCCAAAGCCCAGTAAAAATAATTCAACACAATATATGAATCTTAACATATATATAAGGGTGAAATGCATATGCAATGCTTGTGCCAAAAATTTTATATCTTTTTCCAAAACCATGTAATGCTAGCTTAATATCATAATTATAAATCGCTTCCTTTACAATAGAAAACAAGGCAGTGAATCACACTTTGGGATCTCAAAAAAATTTCAACCTTTCACGAAAATTTCATCTGTAGGAAATCGTAAACCAGCACCCATGTAAACGTAGGCTCTACAAGCACTACTATTGTCATTTTAGGGAAATTTCGTTTGCAGGATCGGCACCCATGTATACGCGTGGTTTTTTGGACTTTCACCATAGACACCTAGGCCAACTTAGTTCAATGAGACAACACATACTTCTTAGATTCACCCATTTTCTTAAAACGATAAACATTTCCAACGTATAAATATGAAATAATGCTCGATGCAAATGGATGATAATTTCAATTCTACTAATTCTCATGCAATTTCTACAATAATCATACATATCTTTCACCAATATCCCCAAACATATATTTCCAAACAGATAAACCATTTTCAATAATGATATACTTTCCAAATCTCAAGATATGAGTAACAATACATATCCAATTTCACATTTCCAATATCAATTCCATTATTTATACAAAATCAATATTATATATATATAGGGCAAAATCCCAGTTTCTTCCAAAACCGAATCTAAGTTTCAAAACTAACCATTTTATCACAACTCAGCCTCATTTCAAAGCCCACAGCTATTTTCACGAATTCATTTGAAAACCCAATTTTTTCATTTTTAACCCAAAACCCTAGATTTGTCAAAAAAAATCTCCAAATCACAATATTGTTTTAGAAATAACAAATAACTAAGTTAAAAATCATAAAAGAGTGTGAAGAATCCCTACCTCAAGTTTAGAAGATGAGAGAGAGAATGGAGATATTTCAAAAATGCCGAAACCCGACTTTGTTCAGATCAAAAGGAAGCTGTGGCATGCTCTACCTTTTTAACAAAGGGACACGGGCGAGGAACTTGACGGATCTAAGTGTATTTGTAGAGAGAAGTAAAGTTTTACTGAGAGAGGGTGTAGATCTAAGGTTTTTAGAATGTTTAGAGAGAGAGAAATGAAAAAGTGATTCAAAAATGGCTTCTTATGAACTGATATACGCACAGATCGCTCGAGCTCAAAAAGTGTTGCTTGAGCGACCATGCACAACAAGTTGCACCGCTCGAGTGCAAGAAACTTTGCTCAAGCGAAGAATATTAACACGTAGAAGTTTTATAGATAGAAGACTATCGCTCGATCTCAAGGAGGGCTGCTCAAGCCAACATTGCTCGAGCGCAAGAAGTGTCGCTCGAGCGAAGAATGCCAACTCCCAATATCTCTGCAGGCCTGCAAAAGTAATGAGAGTTTACAATTATCGCTCGAGCGCAAGAAGCGACCCTCGAGCGAAGAAATTAAAATCTTGGCAACAATAATTTGAAAGACAATCTACTAACATGTTCCAAACGCAACCAACATATCCCAATAGCCAAACTCAAGGAGAAATAAAGGGAAACAAGACATAAACAACTATATAAGACAATGAATCTTGATCTGAAACATCTAATGGGTTGGGTCTAAACCAGAATCGTTATACATCGGTAGCACATCAACATCATTCCCTGAAAGGTTGTTAGTTTTTAGGTGAGATTTACCCAGTAGGAAATACCATTAACAAATTATGTAATTAATTGAGATACATATGATCCCGTCATCCAAGAGATGAGAAAAACCCAATTACATTCCTTTTTAGAACCATGATGCCATATAGGGGTGCTCACGGGTTGGTTTTGGGCGATTTGATTTGCGGTTTGGACCTGTTCGCATGTTTACGATTTGGAAAAAATTGAACCCATAACTGCCTACAGTGCGGGTTGCAGCTTGTGTGGATAAGGTTTGTGGATGTGCGGGTGGTTACATGTGGTTTGCAGATTTGATATTTTCCTTTAAAAATTTATTTTTGGGCAAAAAAAAAAAGACTTAATTTACATCAAAAAAACAATGTGTATATATATACATACATACACATGCATATAGCTACAAAACATCACAAAAACAACAATAACAATACAGAGAGAACCCAATAGAGATAATAAAACCCCAAATCGAAACTTCTAAGAACAACCCAAGAAACCCATTAACGAAATTAACATACCTAACGATTATGATATAATGAAACAAAACAAAGATGAAAGCCAAAAAAAAAAAAAAAAAAATTTACCTGGAATATTTTCGTAGCAAGTTATGTATATATATTATAAATATTATTTGGTATATGTATGTGTATATACACAGCAAGTTCCAGATTCCAGAATTAAAAAAAAAAAAAAAAAAAAGTGCGGGCGGGTGTTTGTCGGTGCGGATAAAACCCGCAACTTATCTGCAGCTTGCAGCATAGCAATATTGGGAACCACATCCGACCCTATTCGAAACCACTTGCACATGCGCGGTTCGGATCGATTGGGCAATTTTCGCGGGTCGGATGACCTTATGCACAACCCTAATGCCAAACTATGTGATGTTAATAACAATTCTCATCCAAAACAAAATACGCTATGACATTTCGATACAAGAGTTGTATACCACAAATACATATGTATATATATATAAAATAATATCACATTTGCCAACTCCAGAAATGACGGGGCATTGGGCACCCAAGACCTTACTTTTCCATATTTGCCGACTTTAGAAATGGTGGGCTCGTGAACACCCCAACTCATGTTTTTCACATTCGCCTACTCTGAAAACCACAAGCTTGTAGACACCGTAAAACCTTTCCCACATTCGTCTGAGGATAACACAAGACAGGGTAATTGGGCACCTTGACTCCCCGCAAGGGTACCAATATACGATGTACAACTTAAAAACTAAAACTCGACTTACAACCTGGACTCATACACTATTTACCCCCTTTCCAAAGCTTTCCAATCATTAACACCTTGAAACCACAAAGTATAATTAGTAAATGCATATGATGCATGAGTTTCCAAATCTCAATTTCCCTAAGGTAGTTTCAATTCACAACAATTCCACAATTTATACATTCACAATTAAAGAGATTCTCGAAGTCATACCCATCATCATATCAAGGTTTTGTGTTAAGAGGTTCCTATAATTCATATTCCAAAACAAAAATCAAATCAATACATCTAATTTCAAGATTAGGAGGCCAATTGAACCAAATCCCCTTTAGTAAACAAATTTGAAAATTAGGATTTTATGAAAATTGGGGCTTTTCCCTTTTAAGACATTTAAAGGCCAATTCTCATCATCCATAACACAATCATCAACATATATACATAAACTCCTCAAAGAAAATCATGAGATATAACCCCTTTTGATCAAACCTATTAGATAACGTACAAATCGTCATACATCTTGATATCTATATATAGATATAACGAAAATACCACATATGTGTCTCAAATTAAAGATATAACAAGTTAAAAGTACCCCTACCTCAAGATTGATGACAAGAGACAATGATCGAACTCTAAACTTTGATGAAATCGCAAAATAATCAGTAGAACTCTTGATCTAAGCTTGTTCTTCGACCCTCTTTGAAGATGTAAGGTGGATCTTAGGTAAAACTAAGAGAACTCAAGTGTTTTTAGGGTTAGGGTTTGGGAATGGGTGATAGAGAGAGAGAGACTGTATGGAAAAAATGAGAGAAAAAATGTTTAGATCGACTTTAAAATTGTTATTCCGAACAAATCGCTCAAGTGAACTTTCCAACATTTGAGCAAAGTACACGAAGTCAAAGAGACTGCTCGAATGAGCTTTCCACCGCTCAAGCGGTAAACGCAATGTCTCAAAAGTTTTGTAGAGTTACAGTAAAAATATTGGGAGTCTCATTTCTACGCTCAAGCAACCACATTACCACTCGAGTGGTCCAGCCTGTAAACAAGTAAGATATTGGAAGCCTCGCATCATTGCTCGAGCGACCGATTGACCGCTCGAGCGGTCACCCAGAACAAATTGTTACAACCTAGACCCTGTTTAAGGGTACTGACATGATTCAATGCAAATAAAGCAAATAAAAAATATAAACAATGTTAAACTCACTATACAGGATGCTTAAACTGGGCCATATACATGCAAAATATAAGAACTAAATTATTCTAAACATGCTATTTATATAACTTAAACAAAACATGCAAAATAAAGTGAAAAACATGTAACATAACTACCCTACATGATGCTTTATGCTATACTGGCACCCTAGCTATGATTAGATGTTGAAAAAGAGGGTTAAAGCTACTGAAATTAATTAAAAATAGGAAACTTACTACTATTTTGCAGAAAACACGAACAATAAGTAAGAAAAGGCCAGAAACACCTTAGAATCCTTGCTTGAAGCTTCTCTCATTTGTTTCAGACCTTAGATGGACTCTACGGTTAACAAAAGGTGCCACTAGGGTTTGGTATTTTCGGATTTAGGGTTAAGGGCTGAAGAGAAGAGGTGTTCTCTATTTAAACTCTCAAAAACTTAATAAAACTTGATCCCCCTCAAAGAAGAGAGGTGGATGTTATATATAGTCTTAACGGAAATGTTCTGGAATACCCTAGGTCATCCTACCCATCGCTTTCTCCTTGCACCTTCTGAACAATTTGTAGCAAAAAGTCACCCAGCACTATTGATAGGTTGTGAGGCCGGACAAGCTACTCGAGTAGCATGTGTGACCGCGGGACCTATATGTGGTCGGGTATACGGCCAAGCCTCCAGGTGTGGGCACACGTGCCCTCTATGCATGCAAGCCATGCATTCATGAACAAGTATGTGATTCTAGGCTTTTGAACCCCCATTCTCCCTAAGTGGGTCCGTTTGACTTCCAATTGACAATTTTGTATAAAAATAAGCTAATGTTTTGAAAATAGCTATCAATCTGAACTCAACTGGACCTCTACTGTGACAACCCCATCTTGCATACCATATTTGTATTTATTTGATTATATGATTTGCATAACATGTGTTTCATTGTTTGATTTGCTTTTGATACATTGTTAGGAATTATAATTGAATCAGGAATTTTGAATTAGAAATGAAAGACCTAAATGACTTAGAAAATGATAAATGATTAGCTCAATTAGCTTAATTTAATCTATAGAATCACATGGGAATTTAATTAAAAATTTGATTTAGATTAATTATAATTAGAAATAATCATTTAGACTTAAATGTGATTAATTGGTTTTAAGGCTTGCTTAATTAACATTAGTGCCTAATTAGCTTAATCTAATTCACTTATATATAACTCTAGAAGAAGAGATTTGAGCTCATTTTAACAATAATTGTGTTGAGATTTAGAGAGATAGGGAGAACAACTCTAGAGAGAGAGAGAGATTTGTAGAATTGTGAAGAGACGAAGAGGAATTGAAGGAGAATCATCTAGCTAATCAACAATTCAAGCTCTAGGTAAGCAATTGAACACTAATTCTTGTAATTAGCTCAACTAAGAAGTGAATTCATGAAGTAATTGGAAAGATTTACATGGAATTTATAAGGAATTATGAAAGGAGATGATGAATAGTAAGCTAGGTGCATGTTCATTCAAGATTATGTTTTGTTTCATCATTTTTGTTTTGGTTTTGAAATCCTTACATGCATGAGAGTTTTAACTTAGCATATTTTCAGGAAAATTCCATGAAATCTTGTTGTCCATTGCATGGTCATGTTCTTCAAGGTGAGAGGTGTTGAAAATTCCACATGCATGAAGGTTTTGATATCAATTTTGCTAATTGATAATGTTTTGAGTTAATGGTTTCAAAATTGATCATGAACTCATATTTTTCAAAGTGCTTTTATGTTTTTAAATAAGCCATGCAAGTCCTTAAGTCTTGAAAATGTGTTTGGAAACTCAATCTTTTAGTTTTGGAAAACAGAATTCGTGTAAATCGCTCGAGTGATGTAGTTACCACTCGAGCGCACATTCCAATCATTCATCATTTTTGCTGACTTTGCATACTGCTCAAGCGATTAAGTTTTCGCTCAAGCTTACATTTGTAGCATCTAGAAAATTTTGGCATGTTTCCAGCAAATTTTGTACGTCACTCATATGTGCATATTTCCACTCCTATATTCTTTTTAACATTCTTAAACATTGTTTAGGCCACATTAAGGAAATGATAAGCTAGAAACCAACATAAGGAATTGGATTAGATAAAAGGGTATTTGTTGAATGGTGTGTTTCAATGTGTATTTGTTTATGTGTTTTGTACAGGTCAGATACTCGAGATTTAGCATTTGTTCACACCCACTGTGAGTAATATCTCTATAAAGATATGTTTGATATGTATTTTGAAAATTGTTACATGAATGATGTTATGAAATGTTATTTTATATGAATGAATAAAGATCCTTTTTGTAAATGTATTCGTTGCATTCTCTAGTGAGGCCTTGCTTGGGGGATATAATTACATGACCCTTTGAATGTTTGATTTACACAGATCTCTGATGATGGACTTTTACGGTCCCTTCATTAGACCTATATGGTCCCTTCGTTAGACCTTGATGGTCCCTTTGAATTAGGCTTATTGGCCCTTTTGTTACTTTATTGGATGTTACCACGTTTAATGCTTGGATAACGAACTTTGATACAACAAATGCTTTGTTTGAATTTGTTATATGACTTGTTTGGAATTAAGACATGTTTTGAATTACATTGGACTTCAGTCATTAACTTCTTCATTTTGGTATTACTCATTGGGCTTTAGCTCACTTCTTCCCCTATATGTACGCATGTGAGCATTTGGGAGTCAACCTTTTGTGAAACCAACTGTGGAGTGCTTCCAAGATGAGGCGTTAGCTTGGACTTGTAAAGAGCCAAGCTTTTGTTAAGATTTGTTTTGTTTCGTTTCATCTTTGCTTGGTCTTGTACGTATATAAGGAGAAGTTTAAACTTATTGTGTGTATTATAAGTTTTGGATGCAATGTTAAATGTGTGTTGAGGTTTATCATGTAAAGTATAACTCAATAGACTTAATTTGTTATTGATTTTGCTTCCACTTCAAGCCTCGATATTTAATATTAATCTTTGTGCTTGTTTAAGAGCCTATAGGTAATCTATGATTACCGGCCGGTTATGATCCAAATCTCTAGAGGCAGGTTTGGGTCGTGACATCTACCTCCTTAGTGGGGTCAAAAAGTTAGGTTTTGGATAAAAATGGGTTCAAGGGAGAAATGGTTATTTTTACAAAAAGATGAGTTTTTGCCAAAACGAGGTTACACAGTAGTTCTTATCAACCTTAAGCATCTCTAAGGAATAAAATTACCATTTCATCATCGGGAAGCTTACAAGCACCTGAAGTCTTAATGACCGGTCAAAATGGGGTGTCTACAGGTGCCCCTCTTTGATAGAACTCGAGTAGATAAGGGTAATGGGAATGAATGTCAAAGCTCCGAGACCAACTGAGTTAACAAGGCCATAAGATTTAAAGCAGTGCCATACATTCATGCAAATGATCGAACCTGTAGGTTGCCTACATATCTTCATTGCGAGGAATTAGATTAGTGTAGTTCAGGGGTAGGTGTAATGTGTTACAATACATTCGTGCGTGGGTCGTGTGCGACAAACATTCGATCATTCATCAAGTATACACCAACTGATTATTCAAAAGGGAGAAGACAATACCTGTTATACTCACCCGAGTGACACCATTTGTGCGATCAAAATTCAACCATCACCAAGTGCATCCTTCAAAAGGCACATATGAAGCAACTCGAAATACATGCACACCGCAATGTCATTAGAAAATGCAACCTTTTACTAATTTCCCTAGAGATAGATAATTATGTTTCCTATGTCCAAAAAAAAAAAAGAATGGACAAATAGAAAAAGAAAACTTCATGCATTGTACCCATATCCAAGCAGAGATGGGATAAGAGGAGGTAAAATGATTCGTTTTACTCATGTTCAGACACATAAGGAGCCTAGAAAAAATAAGCATCGTACCTTTACAGAAGGAATAAAAGGATGGAAACAAAATTCATTATACCTGCATCCAAATACAGAAGGGATTTGGAGAGAAAGTATTGTATCATTATCCAATCACAAAAAGGGATAAAGAGATTTAAAGTTTCGTTGTTCCCAAGTCCAAAGTATAGAAGGGATTTGGGGAGATAAGGATTGTACCTTTATCCAAGCAAAATAAGAATAAAGAGAATATAAACAAGATTCGTTGTACCCAGATCCAAAGCATAGAAGGGACTTAGGAAAAAAAATATTCATTATACCTATATCTAACGCTCCCAAAAGGATAAAGGGAAAATGTTCATTATACTCGTATCTAACACTCTAAGGTCATGTTTGATTCACTTCACCATTAGTGAAGTATTAATAATCCTATCAAATTAGTGTGGTGTTAATTATCCCACCCCTACCCCATTACTAATAATCCTACAAATTTGTTGGATTAATTATCCATTGGATTAATAATCCTAAACCAAAGTGTCAAAACAAACATAGGATAATTGGGCCCACGGATTAATAATCCCAATCCCATGCTTTAATCCCTCCAATCAAACATGCCCTAAAGGGATAAAGGGGAAATGTTCATTGTACCCGTATCTAACACTCCATAGGGATAAAGGGGAAATATTCATTATACTCATATCCAACACTCTAAATGAATTAAAGGAAAAGGTTCATCATGCTTCTATCCAATGCTCCAAAGGGATGTGTACAGGATTCATTGTATCTATGTCCAAAACATAGAAGGGACGTGGGGAGAAAGGCGTTGTACCCATATTCAAAACACAAAAGGGATAAGGGGATACAAAAGTTCAAATCGTGATAACAAATCAGCAAAGATTCTACTAACACGTAGTTACCTTAAATATGAAAATTATTCGAATGAAAATATGAGCACAGGGGATCAGGGTGCGATGTGCCTCTATTGGGGAGTAAACTTTCAAGGATACGGTTTACGCTGGAACGAGTGTGTGCAATTGTGATACATGCTATGTAATTCAACTTTAATTAGAGATACACATCGTAGAGGCATACCGGTGCTTGATCTTGAGTTTAGAACATGTTGGGCCTCTATGCCTGATTTGGGTTGGGAGTATGTAGAAGGTAACACTGATGATGATGATGCCCCTATTCTTTCTATTCTTCTTTCTCAATGTGCTTTGAAGTACCGTTGAGGAGATTGATTGGGTTCCATCCACATAGATTCGGATTTTTTTTTTTCATTTTATTTATTTTCCTTGTACTTAGTTTAGGAAAAACTTGTCTATTATGATGTTGGGGGAGGCCCCTGTTTTGTTAAAAATCTTCTTTGTATTTTCAAAACCAACAATTATGTAATGAACGCCCATTTTCTTTTAAAATTTGAATCTTTACCAATCAAAGCACTTGATCTCATGTACTTGTTATTGAATTTGACAATGATTCTTGACAAAAGCATAAAATCACAACTTGAAAACGCTTTACAAACAACCTAACAACTCTAATGACACTAGCTACTAATGTTGGAATGCCGTAATGTCTTTAGTGCGTTGCGCCCAATCCACTGAGTAAGAGAAAGCAAGAGTTATGTAGATCTTGAAGCCAAGGCTTGGTTGCGGGACAACGAACTATCCATCATCACTTTGATTGACAAGTTTTATAACAGACATGGCTGAGATACTATGAAGTTTTAACAGTATAGGCAGAATTCCCTATGTATCTATTTGCTTGTTTAGTTCTTGGTTGTGCCGAGTAATGGTATGGTGGGCCATTTTCTGGTAGATGTAGCTAAATAGGTTAGGGAGGGAAAAAGTTTCATGAGGTTGGTCTTGGTTGAGACTCTGATGGGCTTGGATGTAGTTCATGATTGTGAGGCTGCTTACTTTGCTGGCAACTCTTTATTACTTCAGGTACCATCCCAACTCACTTATTATCTCAACTTATATCTTTATATTCTTTAATCTCTTTATTCTATTTTTGCACATCCCAACTCACTTTTTCCCTTCATGTCACACCTCTCTATTCTTTGGTCTCTCTTTATCAGATATGGCTTATGGACAAGTTAAAGGTACGGACAGCCCCAGCTCAGTACTCAGTGGTTTTTTATCATACATGGCCTCAGATTGTGAAGATGGACATTGTCAATGATTGGCATGTTTGGATGTATAGTTTGACTTATAGGGATATTACGTGGTTTTCCCCCTGGCTGACATTTTTGGCGATAACACGTGTTATACTTCCAGTTTTGGGCATAGAGTTGGTGGGTTTGACCTATGCAACTTATTACTTTCCTATTGGGATTTTGTGACAATTCGGGCATAAACAAGTGATACCTTTAGATACTAGATCATATCTTTCTTCTTTTTCTTTTTAGACTTCAGATTTGAAGGTAAGCTCGAGGGTTTGGTAAAGCAGGAAGCTTATGGAGACAAAAGACATTTTCAGCTGTAGACACTGTGGACACCATGCATTTTTGGGTAGAAGGTGCATTTCCACCCAATGTTATACCAACTTGCTTTCAAGAGTCACCACTTAATTTTAAGGGGAATTAAGAAACTTTTAACAATGAAAACTTAGTACAAGACTTGATCCGTCATAACCAAATAATCAAGGTTCAGGAACTAAGGCACAAAATGGGAAGGTCATTGAATGAAATCATCCGCTTTTGCCCAATGGCCTATACTAACTCTCTATTTTGTGATTTTAAAGATTAATTGCTTACAAACTTCATTATTAAACCTAAAAATTATTACTAAGCCTAAAACTAGGTAATTAAATAAACAAATGCCACTTAATTTAGATCCATTGAGTAAAGCCATGTTTTCGTCCAAAAATCATATTTTCTATCAAAAAGATTAAATGGCCATAGACAAGATCTAAACCAAGCTATATTCATGAAAACATCCAAAACACACAATTTTGCATGAAAAAACATTTAGACTTGGATTATTGAAAACAATGCACCCAAAGCAAGCATATGTCATAAAAAGAAGAAAACTCATCGGATTCCACCAAGCATCCAACCATGCATGATATAATCAAAATATTATACATATGACCTAAACATGCTACTAAACATACAAAATGCATCATAAGCCAAGCTTAAGGGTACTAAAATGATTTAATGCATAAAAAGCAAATGATAAAGAAAAATGCTAAACTAATATACATGCTACTTAAATGGGGCTACATACATGCCAATATGAAAGCTAAACTACTCTACACATGTTGTTTATATAACTTAAACAAAACATGCAAAAAAAAAAAAAAAAAAAAAAAAAAAAAAACGAAAATATGCAAGATAACCAGCCTTCATGATGCTTTATGCTATACTAACACCTTAACTATGATTAGTTATTGAAAAGAGGGACTATAGCCTACTGAAATAAATAGAAAATAGTAGACTTACCCACTGTTTTGCAGAAAAAGCAAGAAAGAGCGAGAGAAGGCAAAGAAACACCTTAGAATCCTTGCTTGAAGCTTACCTCAGGCTTCAGTTCAATTAGTTGTTTTGTTTTAGACCTTAGATGACTTAAGGCTGTCAAAAGCTGCTGTTAGGGTTGGAATATTTTAGATTTGAGGGTTGGAGAAAAAAGGATGAGGTCTGCTCTCTTCAAATTCTTGAAATTTAGCCAAAAATTTAATCTCCTGAAAGAGGGAAGGAGGGAGGGGGGTATATATAGCCTTAGAGGGAAGGTTCTAGAACACTACAGGTCGTCATCGAGTTGCTCATCACTTTCTCCTTGCGCCTCCCAGACAATTTTGTAGCCAAAAAACACTCAGCACTACTAATAGGTTGTGCGGCTGGACAAGCTACCTGCATAGCATGTGCAACCGTATGACTTATGTGTGGCTGGGCATATGGCCAGACCATTAGGTGTGGGTGCACGTGCCCTCAATGCATGCATAAATACGTGGTTCTAGGCTTTTGAACCATCCTTTTGCCTAAGTGGGTCCGTTTGACTTCCAATTGATGTTTTTGTATAAATAAGCCAATGTTTTCAACATATTTATCAATCCGAACTCAACTGGACCTCTACCTCCTTAGTGGGGATCAAAAAGTTGGGTTTTGGAAAAAAAAGGGTTCAGGGGCAAAATGGTCATTTTTACAAAAAGATGATTTTTGGCCAAAACGGGGTTACACAGTAGCTTTTATCAACCTTAAGCATCTCTAAGGAAGAAATAATTACCATTTCATCACTGGGAAGCTTACAAGCACCCAAAATCTTAGGGTCAGTCAAAATTAGGGTGTTTATAGACATCTAAGGACATTTAATGAGACGAAGCGCATGGTGAAACAATATACAAAAGAATAAAGACTTAATGACTCTGACCTGACTCGTGGTACCCCTAGTTTCGAGTTTGATTCCCATTTTTTTCCCTTGGCTTTTTGAGACTTTCACTGAATGGCAATTAGTTAGCTTTGCTTTCAATGTTATGTTTGAGATTGATATCAATAAAATAGTGCAATAAAGTTTATTCCTTTAACTTTCAAATTTTTTTTGCAACTAGTCAATTAGAAAGGAATGTAAATCACTCAATCTTCTTATTAAAAACCAGTTAAATAACACTTTTCCAAGCCTATTAATTAAACTATTCCACAATTGAACCCATGTGTTGTATAACTAAAAATCCTCTAATGCTCGAAAGTCTGGAGCTTGTATTGATGGCAAGTATTGACAGATGATATAATTTGGATGAGATAAGGCCGAACTCCAATGTGAAGTTGCCTACGTATCCTGAGGATGGGAATTAGGCCATTCTATAGACACCCCATTTTTGACCGCCCTTAAGACTTGGGCGCAACAGGTTGATCACTCGATGATGAAAGTTATGTTGTGCAAATGTTCGATTTCTTCAGCAAGAAGAGCTTCTAAATCCCAACCTTACACCCTATTTTGGACCAAAATGATTTTGACCAAAATGATTTTAGACCTTAAAACCCTCTGTTTCAAAATATTTTTAAAAATTCTTCTGCGATGCTCCAAGGCTCACATTTTGTTAAAAATTACACTTTTCGGTAAACCGAGCAAGGACAAAATGGACATAATGGAAGAGAGGTGAAATCTTTGAAAAAATCTTTAAAACATATTATTTAGAGGTTTGGAGTTGAAGAAAATTGGAGGGGAGGGAAGAAACCTAGTTAGGGAAGAAGTTGGGCATAAACTGTTAAGAGAAAACCGGGCAGCCTTCACAAAATCAGGTCTATCCATTTGTACACTTGGACTTCAGTTGTAAGGCCAACCCCATTGGAAAGTAGACTTTTGGGACTTCATTTTACACTCACGAATCTCCTAAAGTTGAGTCCGAATAAGGGAGATATGGCTGGTTGAAGTTAGGCATCAATCCGATTAAGCCAAAACTGAGCGACCTTCACTAAAATAGGCATATCTCTTAGCACATTCAGAATTTAGATGTGAGGTGACTTTCATTGGAAATTAGACTTTCGGGGATTCAATTTAGAGTCAAGAATGACCGGCAAAGGAGTCCGGATGAAGGAGTTATGCCCATTTGAATTTGGACCTGGAAGCAGATTTTTTTATGGCCGACTGGCCACCATTGATAGCCGACAATCCACACTTTTGGCCATCGGCCACTAGTGAAAAAGCTAGATAGTTTTGGCCAGCTATCCCCCACAAGTTCTATCTGTTCAAGGCTTGATATTTTCGACCAAAGCTCACATTTTTCTATATATAGATGACCTATCTCTCATATTTCAAGATTAGAAAAATTTTGGGAGTCTCTCTTCCTACAATTCTCTCTCTCTCTCTCTCTCTCTCTCTCTCTCTCTCTCTCTCTCTGTGAAGCCCCTGAAATATGTATTCACTTTAAAAACCCTAATGTTAGAATTATTTTCTTAAAGCCCCTCGTTTACTTGAATTAATTCAAATCTCGTCAGTTAGCATTACTATTTTTTATTTTTATCGAAACAGAAATTTCCCTAACCGGATTAGGTTCCCTAACCTAATTTAATTCTACCTAAGTTACATGTATTTAACTCCAAGCCCTCACTCTTTATTTAAATTCAAAACTTGCCCCAAAAACTAGTACTTGTACCTTGTACCTTGAAGTACCATCAATCTTGTTATATATATATATATATATATTATACACCTAGAGGAGTGTGCCTAGAACCTAAAATGATTTAAATAATAACCCCATCACACTTCCCCAAGGAGAAGCCAATTTTCAAGAACCACCATCATGAACTTCTAGGAAAACACAACCTAGTGACCTAGACCTAGGATGCAAAATCCAAGAGCCAGTCTCATTACAACTAGGAGTTGCCTAAACCAATGAACAAGCCTCCCAAAATCCCTTCCATGCCTTTAGAATTCAAACAAATCCTAACTTTTCCATCCATATTCAACTAAGGGACTTTTAGGACTTTTTGCCTCAAAGGTTTGTCTATAAATACCAACACACACCCCCCCAGCTTGCAAACACACACAACACACTCACTCACACACACATTTCAGTTAGAGAGAGGGAGGAGAGAAAGAAAGAGAAGTCTAGAGGAGAAGAAGGAGGAAGAAGAGAGCTTCTTGTGCAAAGCTTAGTAGGTAAGCCACAAACATAACCTTCTCTTTCATTTTCCTTTTGCAATACATATTTCTAAGGATTCTAAATAATGTTTTCAGATCTGTTATTAATGAGTTCTTATGTTAAAAATGCTAAGGGTTGAGTATTGATTCCATCTCTCTTGTATTTTCTCCATTTTGGCACAAAACCATCTTTTTTTTATACCAATCTCTCAACTTTCCAAGGGCACTCTTTCAAGAAAATTTTCTTATTCAAATATATGTTAGTTAGAATGTTTTCTTCACAAAAGAAACGAAAACGTTCCCTTGGTGGAACCCTTTCCTCATAAAACTTCTTGTTTTGGGCATAGTACCTTAAAATCTGTTTTTGCAGCCCACTTCCAAAAATTATAGAAAAATGTAAAAAATTATTCTGGACCTCTATTTTATGTCAACACCTTCCTTAAGATGTTATATTTCAACTAAAATTGGTTTCATCAAAAAACATCAAGCGGTTTGCAAGAAAATCAAATTTTCGTAACGGTCGACGAATCTGGACAGATTCTGGACAGCGCTGGAATATTTTCTAAATAACTTAAAATCTGGAAAACCAATCCCATTTCTGAAAACTGTTCTAGAAACTAGATCAAATTCTCTATGAACGATAGGGAGACCGAGTCCGGTGGAAGATTTAAAATAGTCCTTTTATCTCAATCTTCATGTGACATTAAATCTGGAAACTGTGTTTTGTATGGATGTTTTATGCCCTTGAATTCATGAAATTGCCTACTTACATATGAGCATATCTTGGCATGTTATTATGTATATTATGGTTATGTTATTTATCTTCCTCGCTTTATGGATGCATGTTCATGTCAATATTATTGTCTTGTAAGTTGGATTAACTTGATTTAAAATATTTAATTTAACGGGAAACCTAATGGGTAGGGTATTGGGTTTTCGAGCTCTTGAATAATGTAAAGATGAGAAATGTGATATATGGATTGTTGGGATGCGTTTCCTATTTGAAAAGTTAAAGTCTTGCGCAAGTGGTTTTTTCAGAACCCTTGAACGCTGCGGTTGTATTCGGATCCTAGGTGGTTTGGTGTAAGGAGGGATTTCGGGCAAGGCCCTATTTTACCATCTCTTTTGAGGCCCTGCGGTTGGCGCTACACGGTACATAACCATTGGTAGGCATCCAAGGTTAGGTCTGCAACAAAGTAGCAAAAGAGGGGGCATATCGAATAATCCACATCCGATTCTTGTGGTTAGGAGGATGAAATCTCTTTGGGGGATTTCTAGTTACTAACAATCCAACTCAACCCTTTATTTATTTATTTGAGTATCATGCTTTACTACTTGATGTTATAATTGTGATTGTGCATTGGACTGGGAAAAAGGGGTGGGGTGCGTGTGTGTTTATTGGGCATTCAAAGCTCACGGCGTATCATGCCAGGTAACGAAGCGGAACTTATAGCGGGAGACGACGAGCCAGAAACCTTCGAAGACTTTTGGCTATCTTAGGAAGGCTAGAAATTTTCTTTTGTTATTTTGTAAGACTCGTGTGAAGATTTGAGCTTCTTTTGGGATGTAATGTAATAGAACAAGCTTTTGAAATTAAGGATATTCGTGGTTGTTATGCACTTATACTTTAATATTTACATGTATGAACCTTATCGTTACTTATGAGACCTTTTGTCAATACCTTTTAAGATCTGTCAAAAGGGTAGTGCACTGCCTAAGAAAGCTAGACTTAGAAGGGAGGCTAATCTGACTCCTCCGACGATCTGGGATCTTACTGGTTATTGACTATAGGACTCATTAGTGACTCTCCCTTGACTACAACCAATGGTGTAGAACCGGGGCGTCGCACTCTCTCTCTCTACATTTCTCTCTTTCTCTTGAATTTTTGTGCATACAAGTATAGATACACTTCAAGTTTGCCTATCAACCCTTAACCAAAGTTGCTTATCTTTGGGTTGAGGTTACTTGAGACCCTCTTTGAGCTTTAGAAGGTGGTTGTGGCCTGCTTTGTTGCCTAATTTGTGCCTTAGCTTCAAGAGGTATAACTCTTACTTTGTTAGCTTGTTTTACATACTTGCTTTGCCATCTTCTTCTACTATTTTTGGGTTGTTTTGGGGCTGGTTTTGAATTGTAAAAAATCTCTATTTTTGTGGCCTAAAAGTGTTGGTTTGAGGCCATTTTCAGTTTAGAGGTGGTTCACCCCTCTTGTTTCTTAGTTTGTAAAGCTTTTGTAACTTTGTTCACCACTTTCAAACCAAGTTTTTTTGGCCTTTTAACCACTAAATTTCAGAGGTTTTTCAGTGGCAAAATACTCATTTTGAAGCCCAAAATTGGATGGGTTAGCCTCCCCTCCTTGTCTCTTGTTTGCATGCCTAGTTAGCCTTATGTATTAGCTTAATGTTTTAGCTTTTTGTGGCTCAAGTCCAGCATGTTTTGAACTTTGTTTTGAGCTATTTTGCCACTGTTTTGGCTGTTTGGTCCCTTTCGAGTCTTGTATTGCATAGTTATAGTGTAAGTCCTTTCACTAGTTTGGTGTAGGCTTTAACCACCATTGGTTTGAGTTGATTGCTTATTTTAGTGTTTTTTCTCACCTAATTTCAGCACCTATAATCTCTATAATCTCCCTCATTTCTTCACTTTTTCATTTGCTTTGAGGGTTGTTTTAAATTTAAGGTTGTTTAAGTTTGAGATTGAGGCTCATGCTTAATGGTGTTCATTACCAATGGCATGATCTCTCTCTTGCCTTACACTATCCCTTGGTTGACACTTCTTTCATCTTAGAAGACACTCACCAATGGACAAATTGATTAATAAATGATTTGGTAACTAAAATGTGTAAATAAAATTGGCAAGTAAATGTGACAAGATAAGCATTCATTTGTGTTGCATTGCATGTGTTCAAATCGGACGTTAATTTGAACACAAGGAAAATTGGACATGTTATACTCAAAAGTGATGAAATATGTCATTTTCCTAGGTCTCTATTGCCCTTGATCATGCATGATGGGGTGATGGTCATTTTGGTCTCATTTTGCATTTATTAAACTTGCACAATTGGATTCACAAGCCATCATTGCTTGATTGATCATTTATGAACCCAATTTTGTCCCTCATTTGATTTCCCCATGGAAAAGAGAGGCAAAGTATGCAAACAACCCTTGAGAAATACATTGTTTTGCTCTGTTTGCTCTCTGTTACAGCAAGAAAGTCCAGACTATCAGTAGCCGACAGCCAAAACCAGTAGCCGACCGGCCACCAGTGGTAGCCGACCGGCCACCAGTGGTAGCCGACCGGCCACCATTGGTAGCTGACTGGCCAATTGTCGGCCATCAGTGAAATTTGCACAATGTGTTTGTGAGGTGGAGCAGAGGTGTTCTGGAAGTGGGTAGAATTATTAGTGTTCAAATGTGCAAACAGAGGCGTTCAACAGCAAAGCTGTGGCTTTTCGGGTGGAAACCGAGCATGTATGGGCCTCTCTCGCTTCCCGGGAATAGCTAATTCATTTAATTAGCAATAGATCAAATATGTGTTGTAATTAATTAGTTGTAGCTAATTAAGTGTTGTAAATAATTAGTTAGTTTAATTAGTTATTCAATTTCGTTTTGTAATTAGTTAACTAGAATAGTTAATTAATTCGGTTTGTAATAATTAGTTAGCTAGTATAGCTAGTTAATTAGTTTCAAGTTTTGTATTAGTTAGCTTAATTAGCGTATCTAGCTAGCTTTTATTCATTCAGACCCTCCTTCGCAAGGGCATAATGTTGTAATGCATATGTGTGTGTATGTCTTCCAACCCCACATCTTTCTCCCTTTTATTTAATCGCTTTTGATGGTTAGATTAGGGACATATTTCAAATTAGCATACCTTATGCTTGCATCCATTAATTTGTATTGCATGCACTGAGGCTCGGCGTATCATTCAAACTACATTGCCATTTCAATACTTCTTTGAATATGTGTTTAACCGCGTGTTATCAAATTGATTCATATGCCATATTAGTAGCCGAGCCTATTAATTGCATATTGCACGTGTTGCATTAGGCATCTTGTATAGTTAGGAATCATGCATATTTTTCTAACTTTGTTTTCTTAGCTTGGAGTACTAGGTAAGTTTTTATGCTTTAGCATACTTGCATAAATGTGAATGCTGCCCTGATTAACATGCTTTCCATGAGGCTATGTGCTTAAATGCTAAACTGCTTGAATGCCTGTGGATGAAGGCTTGTTGTTTGAGTTGGAACAATTCAACGAATGTGCGTTTTAAGCCCATTTTATTGAGTGGCAAATCATGTTTTAAGCCCACTATGTTTGGTGGCAAATCCGCAATCTTTAAGCCCACTTGAGGTGGCAAATTCAAACCATTTTCGTAAACAGACATGAGTTGAATTGTTCCAAATTGAGCAAATTAGTCTATACTTGATTGTGCGCATCACATAGTAAAGCTAGTTTAGTAACCGGAATAAGAGCAGATAATGTTTATAAAAAATCATATCATGATTAGTAGAGGCCGATCTTTGATCAGGCGAGCGAGGGTGCTCAATTCATGACCTTCCTCTCTCGTACCTAAGTTTCCGAACCAAGACAACTTTGGTGATGACGGACACATGGCCTTCGGCACGAGTCATGGGTTTCCTAAATTTTTTCAAAATAAAATATTTAGGTGGCGACTTTGTATCTGGTAAAACAGTCCAATTTTGAAATTTTTTTGATCCTAAAATCATTTTTCCAAAATGATTTGCCGGATGTGGACTCTTTGGTGATTATCAGTTTCATATTGCACTTGTGAGATTAGACTCAGAACCACCGGAGTCTGAACTGTAGGGCTTCTTTTCGAGTTTCCGAAAGGGGGCGCGAAAAAATCGGGCTACAATTTCTGGCGACTCTGTTGGGAACTTAGAGAACTTGACTCGAACTCATGATATGTTATTTTATCTACACTTATGTGTTTCTTTACATTTGTATTTGCATCAGTGCGCCTAAGTCACAGTGTTTGCCATATACTATTCCTGAACGGTTAGCCGGAGGCTTTCTTGGAAAAGCTTGCCAAAAGGCTTACCGGTTGCTGGCTCTGCTACGATGGGAACACAACCCTTGGATCTGGACTACCACTGTACCGTTTGATCCTCCTTTCACTTCTCGGTGTTAGGTGCGAGAGGTATATTAGGTAGTCTTGCTGAGGAACCCTTTTTGACCAATTGGCCTACTTGCATATCAGAAACCATAGAGACTGTTCCAAACTAGGATAGGATGCTTACCCGAATGCAGGATTGTGGTGAAACCAATTTGTTTGAATAGTGAACCCTAGCTCCTGACGAAACTAGGACAAGGTAACCTTATCCACTCATAGGGGTGTTTTGGCTCTCACTTAATTGGTATGTGCTTTGTAGTGAAACTGTACAGGGATGTGCATATCAGTTGTGAAGTTGGTATCTGTTTTGGGGCAGAATTCAGTAGAGAGCACAGTCACTCAGCTGTGATCATATCTATTCTAGTGAAGTTCGGCTGAGATGCTGTCTGTTTTCTCTTTTGGAAGGTAGTCCTGGAACCATAGCTTCAGAAGGCTCCAATATCCCTCCCAGGTACTCTGGACTTGTGTCAATAGACTTTGTCAGGTTAGAAATTATTCAGAAGCAACCTATGTTTACCTTACTCCCACCAGTTACATGACGAATGAGGTTCAGGCATAATTCACTAGTGCAGTTTCTACAGCAGTCACCCCTCAGTTCACATGGGTCTAGTTTGGTCTGACAACAGTTGTCTGCATTCAGCTTAACACGAGATCAATCACCCATTCCCATGGCTCAGTATCCCCCAACCAGTGTGGAGTAACTGATACAGCACCTGCAATAGACAGTCGAGGCACTGTAGCAGGACGCAGCCCGTCAAGTTGAAGTCACGGCTCGTCAAGCCGAAGTGATAACTCGGCTACAACAACAACCATAGCCAGCCGAGGCTTTTGCATCTCATGCACCTCCCACGGGTAACCCGACACCCAGAGCCACTGCCCATACTGCCAATGTCCAAGAGACTCAGGGCAATCCAGTGGAGCCAATCCCAGCACAGGCCTCTAAAGCTCCTGTTTATCAAACCAAAGCTCCATTTGAATTTGAGGTTGACCCAACTGCGCTTAAGGTCAATAAACTGGAGAAGTTATTCAAACAAGCACAAGGAGTGAACTCCATCCTGGATTTAGAGGACAGGTATACTGAATCTGCAGCTACCTTATCGGAGTGGTTTAAAATGCCGCATATCGACCGCTTCGACGGCTCTAGAGACCCAATGGTGCATCTCCGCCTGTTTTTTGATATCCTGAGGCCAATAGGTTTGACCCCAGCCTAGAAGTTGTCTCTCTTCGGCCGTACCATGTCTGGGATAGCCGCAATCTGGTATGCTAAATTGGAGGACTCTGTGAAACAGAACCGGGAAGAGATGGCTGAGGCTTTTGTTGCTCAATACTCCTACAACACACAGATCGAGGTCACAATTCGTGATCTCGAAGCCACCCGCCAAGAGCTAAAGGAGGGTTTTTTAGAGTTCATGACGAGATGGAGAGCGAAGGCCTCAATGATGACTACAAGGCCTTCCGAAAAATATTAGATCAGGATGATTGTTCGGAATCTGCATGGCAAGTTGCTGCAGAAGATGTTCATTCTACATTTGTTTGCCTTTCCAGAGCTTCATGAAATAGGAGTTCAAATTGAGGATGCCATCAGACAAGGGGCCGTTGTGAAAGATAATGAGCCTTTGAAGAAGAATGTTGTTCGAAATTCCAATGCTGCTACTAATGGTAGCACAGCTGCGAAATGCTCAGAAGTAAACACGGTCACCACTCCCCTTAATGGCCAAAAACCAACCACTTTAAATCAGCTCCAAGCTCAAAATTTCCATCCTCTTTACATGAGTCTCTCTTAAGCTTTGAAAATGCTGCGAGGAAAAGGGTACCTAGAACTCCAAGAACCCCGACCCTTTCCAAATCCTCTTCCACCAAGATATGACCCAGCTAAATACTATGCCTATCATTAGCAGTACGGTCATGATACAAACCGTTGCATCCACCTTTGTCATAAGATTCAGGATCTTATTGGCGAAGAGATCATGGCCCAACCAAAAAGACCTTAAGCCACCACTAACCCATTACCTCCACACCTCAATCTAATCCATACACTACCATCCACTTACAACCCTAGTATATACATCACCCCAGCCCATTTACCCAAGCCTAAGGTGTTCATTTTAGAAAGCATGGACTTGTGTATGATGGATGCACTTGAACCCCAATCATCTCAAACCCACAAACCCACTACTTCTGAGCTAATGAGCATGATTAAAGAACTTCAGAGAACTGTGGCAAATCTAGCCTTTGGGATATTGGCTCCGTTATCGACCACATCACATACCAGGAACTTCATGTCAAAAGGCTCCTCAATCTTGGGACGGGCTGCATTGGAAGAAGGCCAATCCCTTGGTAAAGTGGAGGCAAATGGCAAGAACAAGGTAGGGGCAGTCATTGGTCCTTATGAACATCTTCAGTGGGCTGTTGAGGCTTTGAAAGCTGAAGACTGAACAAACAGCAAGTGCTCGCAGTTGTTGCAAAGACTGTGGATGACACTTTTGCCACTCAGGATGAGAGCATTCTAAATTAAGAGGCAAGTAGGGAAAAGGGATGTCATACCAGGAACCCCCCTTTCAGCTCCAATCCTATACCCATAAGAGATCATCAAACCCAGTCAACACCTGCCAAGCCCTCTGTCAAGCCTATCAAAACTGGTAACCGCACCTTCAATCCCCTCTACATGACCTTGTCTAAAGCTCTCCAAATCCTTCTAGGACAAGGCCATCTCAAAGCCCTTGAGCCTCGGCCTCTCCTGGATCCCCTTCTAGCCAAGCATAATGCTACCAAGTACTGTGCCTTCTATCAACAAACTGGTCATGACACTGACGGTTGTTATCGTCTTCACCATGAAGTTCAAGATCTGATTGACAATGAGGTCATTGCCGCACCAGGTCCTACAAAGTTTATCGACACTAGATCAATGAACTGGGGGGATAATTTGACTATGTGATCGGGGGATGAACCACCTGCTAATGGCACTCATTTTACTCCAGCTATGGTGGATGGCATGCACTATTTTGAGCAATTTGAAAATGCTGTTTATTGTATTTTCTGACTTGGGTATTGGGTCAGTCTTGTTGTGTTGTATTGAGTCAATCTTTTTGTATTGAGTCAGTCGAGTCAGTCTTGTTGTATCGGAGGTTGGTGATTTCGAGGGTTTTAACTCGGACATCACTTCCTTGTTTGTTTTGTTTGTCTTTTCTCTCTTTCTTTTAAGTCTGTTTCTATCATGGAGCCTGATATGCCAGAAGTTCTGAATGAAATGACAGTACATTTTCACCTATTTTTTCTATGTCTTTAAATCATTGCATTGACCTAAGTTTTTTTAAAACTTTTCTAACACTATGATGAAAACAAAGAGGGAGCAATTCCTCGGGATTTGCAAAAATTTGATCAACTGAGAGGAAGAGAGGAATGCTAAACCCTTAATGAATGAGATCATGTTTGTTAATGTGAGTACTGAGAAGGATCCTGGCTTGATCCAGACTGGTTTTACATTGTCTTCAGAGGAGCCTGAGCGACTAGTCGCTTTATTAAAAAATTTCAAAAAATGTTTTGCGTGGTCCTACGAAGACATTGGTGGAATTGATCTTGAGATTGTGCAGCATAGGATCACTCTTGACCTCAAGACTCGACCCCTTTGCTTTCAAACCTTGAACCTTGACTTAGAATGTTCAATGATCAATCACAATATAAGGCTTGTATGGCCAGATTGAAAACAACTCTTGAACTAGGGGCAAAAAAAGTCAAATGTGCTCAAAGATTTAAAATTGGGTCATCTCTCAAACCAATTAAGACTGGCAAGAAAGCCAAATCCCAGAATCTGAGAGAAGATAAATTATTGCTGAAGGACAATCGAGTTCCTATCCACAACATTAGGGGCAAATTCAGACCCCAATTGGATGGGGTTTCACATCATCAAGACTATTTAGTTAGCAACAACATCCATTCTCATGGATTCAGATGGCTACAGATCCTACGACCATTCAACATGGACAAGTTAACCTTTTTTTATCCTTGAGAGGCTCGCTGGGCTGAAATCCTGGAAGAGCGACCCAGGCAAAAGTTAGAGCAGAGAAAAGAAAAAGAAAAAAAATGAAAAAAATGGAAAGAAAGAGAAGAAGAAAAGAAGAAAAGAAAAGGAAAAGAAATGAAAAATAGAGCTCGTAAAGTTGAAAACCCGAAAGGGCAGCTTTGGCGAAAGTTAGAGCGTTGAAGGAGAGTGTTAATACCTGAGTGTGCCTTAACCCAAAACTACATACGGCCTGATTCCCATCTTTGGGATACTTAGGCAACTTCATCCTGAAGTTTGGCCCCAATCATTTTCAGCCTACTTAGCTCATCCATGTTGATGGGCTTATCCTTGTTCAAACTCAGCTATCTTATCGATGTGCAAATTGGCTCGTCTTCGTTCAAATTTGGTTGTCCTATTCCGTTAGAAGATTTAGCTGCGAGACAATTCAATTTTAGATTTGAGGTTGTGCATCTCAAGAGTAAATTCCACATTAGTTGAGCAGTGGCTGTATGCAAAAACAGTTTTAAGGTTTTTTTTAATGAAGTTGACTAATTTTCTCAAAAATTATTCTATTTTTTCCAAAACAGGGCCATTTCTTGGACCCAAAGAAAGGAAAATTTTCAGTGCTCATGACATGACTTACATGATTTCAAAGTAGAAAGTCGAATAAGCATGTTAATCTAACTCTCATATTGGTCAAAATTGTTTTAGCAAAGAACCAAAATAAAAAAATGGTCAAAATAATGAACTAGGGCACAACTGAGTTAGGTTTTCTGTCTTTTCCCTACTCGCTAGAAAGGGCACAGCTGAAGTTAGTAGCAGGGGGCCAAGTGCTTTCTCATCCTCCAAACAGTGAGGTATCAAGCCAAGTGTGAAGCACGAATTGGAATGGAGCATGATATTTCACTCCCTCATCTGGACAGGTCTAATCACATCCAAGCTAAGCCAAGGGCATTGCAACCGATGTCAGTTGCAGATCTGCTGCACATCCAGTCACATCACAACCCCTCTGTGGGAGAAGTTCACTAGTTATGAGCGAAAGAAGGAGAATTTAACAGAACACTAGGGGCAAGAGCCCACAACTTCATGCTTATCCATCAACCACACCTGGGAAGGGATACAAAATAAGAGAGATTAAAGAATAGAGAGATGTGCGTTGGGACAAAAAGCAAGGAAAGGGCTTTTAAGAGAAAAAGAGATTGAGTGCCAAAGCGATGTGAGAATCACAAGTGAGAAAGGGTGGAAAACAATACCAGGAGAAGCAGTGGGCTCCCCGTGAATCGAGAGGTCTCCTACCAGCAGAACACATTCGAGTGTTGTGTCTGTTGTTTTTTTTGTTTGTCTCGATTCTTGTTTTGAGTCGTTTTGAGTGTAGTAGATGTGTTTCGGTTGTTCTACCATTATTTTTCCTTTGTTGAGTCGTTTTGACTGTGGTCAGTCGTAGGCTCAATACCCAGTTAACAAATTTCCAAAACAAACTGTTTTATGCTCAGAGTGTTGTACCATTCTCCACATTTGTACAAAACAGGGTTCTTTCTTTCATAAACTGTAGGGTTCAACCTAGGTCATGTGAGAACAATAGAACGAGGACCTATCTGAAGCTAAATGGGTTCCAGACTGCAAAGCAAAAGAAAAGAGGGAAAATTTGGAGCATTTTAGTGTGTTTCAACTTCAATAATTTTTGAGATTGCATTCCAGATGCACCTTTTCAGGACTTGTCAATGCTCCGAAGTTTGAGTGTACCTCAAGCTAAAGCTGAAGCTCAAGCTTGCTTCAAGCCAAAATGGCGATCAGAAGTGCTCTTCTTGAGTACCACTCCCTGCCAGAGGCATCTTGGCTGTTTTTTGCAATGAGTACCTAAGAGACCAAATATGACGGTAGAAACTAGAGTTCAAATGGCGATGCTTAGAACACAAAGGTGTGGAATTTCTTAGACTAAAGTCTGGTTTAAATACCTAGGGATGTATCCTCAGCTTGAAATTTGTATGGCAGCCCCATAGATTGAGATAGCATGTGTGCACCTCAATTTTGGATACTGAATTAACCTAGTCTGTCACCCCGTTAGAGAATAGGGAAAGTTATGAATATGATCAGGAAGACAAGCGGCATCCGTGGCTTCTACATGTAGAGGTTACCCCTTGTCAGCATTTGAGGGCCTTTGAACTGTGAGTTGAAGGTAAGAGTTTGAAGAACACAAGGGGATAGAGTGAGAGGCTCCTCATTCTCTCTAGAAACTTCGTTTCTAAGGTTTTTGCATTCATTACTTCATTGAATTGCGGGGTAATTCTTGAAATGGAAACAAAAGATTTGGTGTCTGATGTTTTGGGTTCTGAAGGAAACACTAACTCAAGTATACTAAATGAAGAGAGAGGTAATGAGTTGAGTGGTTTGAGTGGGTCTTATGGTGCGTTTAGCCCTAAAAGTTTGAAACTCTCTGAACAAGAGTTAGAAACCCTAGTTGTGCTTGCAAAAAATAGTGAGAAGAAAGTGAGAGGGGTCACTGCAAAATCTATTCAAGAGATTTCCGATCATCTTGCGGCTATTAAGGCTAGATTTGCTATAGAAGAATGCCATCAGACCAGTCATCCCTCTGTGAGATCCATGCTTGCAGATTTATCGATACCGATATTTCAATCAGCCAAATGGTCGGATAGGGTTGAAGGAAAACAACGATCAAACCTTCTGGATCTTCCAGATAGAGTTGAGGTTACCAAAACCCATGGTATTGCTCATCAGCATGGAGCAATTGTAGAAATGATGGAGAAATCATCTACTCCCCCTTTTGTTGCTAAGGAGATAGGTACTCTTGATATGGGTGACCAAGCTTTGGGTGCTGATGAATCTGGTGCCGATGGCAGCCCTAGAGGGATAGAGAGTCAAAATGATCTCTTATTTGAGGAATTGGGTCCTAACCTTAGAGGTTTTGAGGGTAACAACTGTGGCGGTTTTCAAAGTCGCGGCCGTGGTACAAACACCAACAATAGGGGTGGTCGTGGAGGTAGAGGGCAGCATAGAGCCCCTGAGGGTAGATCGTGGGCAAACGTGGCCTCTGCTTCAGTCAGGTCAGAGGTAAGTCTCACGTATTATCCACCCAAATTGGATCAAGATAAAACTGTAGTTGAAATGACACCATCTTCCCCAATGGTGAAATGGGAAGCTTGTTTGGTAGAGTATTTTATCGATAAAAATTTGCCACATACCCTAATTAAAAATAATGCTTTCAATATGTGGAAGAATAAGGGGCTGGTAGATATTCTGAAGAATGATGATGGTTTTATCTTCTTTATGTTTGAAAATCAGGACTGTTGTATAGATGTTTTGGAGGGAGGACCATGGTATGTGGGAGGTTTCCTTCTCATTTTGAAGCAGTGGCATTGCATGATGAAGTTGTCTAAGGAAGATAAGAAAACCATCCCTATTTGGGTGAAATTTTACAATATTCCTTTGGAATATTGAGATGGGGATGGTTTAAATAGGATAGCTAGTGCAGTGGGAGTCCCATTGTTCATGGATCAACTTATATCTTCAGGAAGCAGAATCTCCTTTGCTAGAGTGTGTGTGGATATTCCAGCAGATTCTGCTTTTCTTGACAGTTTTGTCATTACTAGTGGTGATGTCTCTATTAATATCCATGTGGAGTATCAAGGTGTACCCTCTAGATGTATGCACTGCCATGTCTTTGGGCATGATACTAAGACCTGTCTCTCTGTTCAAGTGATGAAACTGATTGAGTTACAGAAGAACACTGAAGAAAGGGTTGAATCTGATGGGGGATGGACAAAAGTGAAGGATAAGGGTAAAAGGAAGGTAGGTGAACAATCCTCCCCTGACCACAATGTCCATATTGAAGATACAAGTTCATCTGCAACAAAGAGGGATGACCTGGTGAATGAGGTTCATTCTGAGGGGGCTGTTCTTCATTTTGAGGTTGAAGAGATTGCTGCAAATGCTACTGACCAGGTAGCTGTCTTCCATTCTGAGGTAGTGGAGATTGCCAAAATCATAAACCTAGCAGCAAAGGAATTTATCAGAAGCGTTGAGCATGCGGAAAAAGAGAAAGTGAGAGCTACTTCACTTGAATTCCAGGGAGGAAAGGAGGATGGTGGAATAAAAGGTGGGCAGTTCAACCAAGCATAAGTCTTCTGGCAGAACCTTAGGAAGCCAGAAGAAGAAAAAGAGGTAAAATAGTGTGTGTTTTTTGTGGGGATCTGGTTGTGTTTTGTTATTTATATCATGTCTATAAAACTTTCTTTTTGGAATGTTAGAGGGTTTAACAACCTTTCAAAACATAAAGAAGTGATTGATTTTGTGAAACAAGAAGATATTAAAATCATGAGCATTTTGGAGACAAAAATTAAAATGGAAAATGAAGCTAAACTTTTTGAAAATAGCTTTAAAAATTGGAAATTTTTTCCTAATTCACAACCAGATCTGCCAGCTAGAATATGGATATGCTGGGATCCAAACTTTTGTGATATTGTGGTGGTTCAAAAATCAAACCAGTTTATTTTTGTTAAGGTGATTGTTTTTTATAGCGATTTCAGTTTCTTTTCTACTTTTGTGTACGCAGAAAATAAGCATGATTTGAGACTTCCTCTTTTTTATGATCTCAAGAAAATTGCTATCAATCATGCTAGTCACCCCTCTATTTTCCCTGGTGATTTTAATGCTATTCGGTTTTCATATGAAAAAATGGGGGGGAAGGAGGGTTGGAGTAGTGCAAATGACATTTTTAACTGTATGATTTTGGATTCTGAGTTGGAAGACTTATGTTATAAAGGGTGCCAATTTACTTGGTCAAATAAGTGCGGGGGTGGTAATTTTATTACTTCAAAAATTGATAGAGTCCTTTTAAATGAGAGGTGGTTAACTGTTAACCCCAACTCGTATGCACTTTTCCTGCCTCCTAGAGTCTCTGATCATTCACCTGTGCTTGTGCATCTTGGATCTAAGGAGGCTAAGTTTAAAAAGCCTTTCAAGTTTTTTGATTTTTGGGCAGACCACGTAGAATTCCTCCCTAGAGTGCATGGTGTTTGGAGAAAATATATCAGGGGCTCTCCTATGTTTAGGGTCTGTCAAAAGCTTAAAACTCTTAAGCCCATTTTAAAAGATTTAAACAAAAAAGAGCATAGTGAGATTTCTACTAGAGTTGGAGTTGCAAAGGATCATCTTCTAAATTCTCAGATTAAGCTTGATAAAGATCCGATGAACTTAACTCTTCAGGATGAGGAAAGGGCTGCCTATGTTAAATATGTGGATCTTAGTAAAGCTGAGGAAAGTCTTGCCCATTAGAAATCCCGTGTCCAATGGTTAGGCTTGGGGGATAGAAATTCCAAGTTTTTCCTTAGAACTGTTAAGGGAAATGTGAATAGGGGGCGGATCCATAGTGTTGTGCTTCTGAATGAGGATAGAATGACAAAAAGTGAAGAGGTCCATAACTCCTTTGTGGACTACTTCACTAATCTGTTTGGGAAGCCGTTTGATGACCATTATAATGGGTATGATAAGATTAGACACCTTGTCACCAACAGAGTGTCTGAAGCTCATTATCAAAATCTTGCTAGGGAGGTCACTAAAAAGGAGATCATCGATGCTTTCAGATCTCTAAAAGCTAATAAGGCCCCTGGCCCTGATGGTTATTCGGCGGGTTTCTTTCTTAAAGCCTGGGATGTTGTGGGGAGAGAGGTTGTTGAAGCAATCAAATCTTTTTTTTACATCGGGTGAGCTTCTCTAGGAATTGAATAGCTAAGTGGGGGACTTTAGACCTATTTCTTGCTGCAACACTTTGTACAAATGTATTTCTAAGATCATAGCTGATAGGATTAAAATTGTTCTTCATGATCTCATTGATCCTGTGCAATCAGCTTTTCTCCCTGAAAGGAGAATTGCTGATAATATTTTCCTTTCACAAGAGCTTATGAGGGGCTATCATAAATCATCACCTTCTCCCAGGTGTACCATGAAAGTGGATATTATGAAAGCATATGATAATGTTAGATGGGATTTTGTTCTAGATGTCTTAACAGCGATGGGGTTTCCCTCTAATATTATCCATTGGATAAAAGCTTGCATGACTTGCCCCACATATTCCATTTGTATTAATGGGAGTCTGCATGGTTATTTTAGGGGGGAGAGAGGGTTGAGGCAAGGTGACCCTATGTCCCCTTATCTCTTCGTTATTGTCATGGAGATTCTATCTAGAATTTTGGCTGAGAAGGCTTCTCATCCTGATTTCAAATTCCATTGGAGATGTGATAAAACAAAGATTATAAATTTATGTTTTGTAGATGATTTGATGATCTTCTGTAAGGGGGATGTGTTCACTGTTCAATCCATCAAAACTGGTTTAGAAGAATTTAAGAACTTGTCTAGGCTATCCCCTAGCCCAAATAAGAGTCACATTTTCTTTTCTGGATGTGAAAAGAATTTAAGAGATGAGATCCTTCGGGTTTGTAACTTCAATGAAGGCACTTTGCCTGTGAGGTACTTAGGGTTTCCTTTAGTCTCTACAAAACTAAAGGCCACTGACTGTGACCAACTTGTGGAGAGAATAACAAAGAGAATTAAAAGCTGGACAAATAAGTGTCTCACTTATGCTGGCAGAGCCCAACTGATCCAATCTGTTCTATTCTCTATGCAAGTGTACTGGACCACTTTGTTTATTCTTCCAAAGAAGGTCATTCGATACATAGAGAGTCTGTTTAGAGCCTTCTTCTGGTCTAGATGTGAGCTGAAGAAGTATGGGGCTAAGGTGTCTTGGGATAGAATGTGTTCTCCTAAAAATGAAGGGGGCTTGGGGTTTAAGTCTCTCACTGTGTGGAACAAGGCTGCTATTGCTAAGCATGTCTGGTTCCTCTTCTCTGGGGGTGAGCGATCTATGTGGTGCCTTTGGGTTAAGTCTTATATCCTCAAAGGTAGAAGCTTTTGGAGAGTTAGGGTGCCAAATGACCCCTCTTAGGTTTGGAGGAAAATTCTTTCTCTTAGACCTATCATTTACCCTTTAATCAAAGATAGGATGGGAGATGGTTCTAGGGTATTTTTATGGTTTTATAACTGGCACCCTATAGGGTCTGTGTGGGATAGATTTGGGGTCAGAATTGTTTATGATTCTGCCCTAGGTATAGATGCTAAGGTTAGTGAGATTGTGGAGGGTACTACTTGGAGATGGCCTTTCCCATCTTCATGGGAGCTTATGGACCTCATTGATTGTACTCCTTCCACTTTTCTCCCTACTGGTGGGTCTGATGATGTTAGTTCGTGTCCTGCTACTAATGGAAAATTCACTATCCAGTCCACATGGTATTCCTTAAGACAACATTTTGATCAAGTGAACTGGTCTAAGATTATTTGGGCACCTCATAATATCCCAAAAGTGAGTTTTATGGTGTGGATGGTTATTCTTGGCAGATTGAACACAGGGGAAAGATTGAAAATCTTTGGTGTGACTCAATCTGCTGAGTGTGTTTTCTGTCAGTATCCATGTGAAAACCACAACCACCTTTTCTTTGAGTGTCCATTTAAATTGGCTGGGGCAGGGGCAGTTTATTAATCTGATCGGCTATTCAACGATGGTAAATTACTAAATTACCTAATTATCTAATCGTCAAGTGTACATGAATGTTTTATCCAAAGAAGCAAAAAGCAATACTATGCATCAATAGAAAAATTAAGCACAAGTAATAGCAAAGTACAAGGGAAATTTTCATTAGTAAATTGGGCACAGACTGTAGCCATTTTACATGTGAAAACTACTAGATAAAAAACTACAAGTTTGTAGGGAAATGCCTAGCAAAAACTTAAAAACTGTAGCCATACATAAAAACTACTAAACAAAAAGCTGTAACATTACATTCAAAATCTTTAAACAAAAATAACTACTGTCGCCCTAATCAATCCTCAGAGTCAGACTCCAGCGGCTTAACATCCACTTGCTCGTATGGAATCGGCATAGCCAATGTCATATTAGTAGCAGCAAGGGCTTTGAGCCAGCCGTGTTTGAATCCCCAATTCTCGAATTTGGGGACTTCTTCCACATAATTGGCGAGGGCAACCCTTTGCCCAGCCTCATACGCCTTCAAAGCCTCAGAGTCGGTTACTTCCTTCGCCGCCCTCGATTCTTCCAGGTGTGCCTCAAGTTTGGCAATTGCCTCTTGGGCTAACTTGAGCACAGCTTCGCTCACATTCGCCCTCTGCTCGGTAGCCAATCTGAGCTGGTCTGCATTTCTTGCCCTCTCCATCTCGGCCTTGGCCCTTGCAGCTTCCATCTTCGCCCTCGCCGCTTCGAACTCGGCCTGGCTCCTTTGGCCCTCAACCTCAGATTGTAAACGGCCAATTCGTTCGATGGCGTCATGCTGGCGACAGCCTATCTCAGCTATCCTTCCGACCGTCTGCAAAACAGGAGATTAAAACCAAAATATATGCATAAAAGGGAAAGGCAAGATCAAGATATTTACCAGAAGAATCGATTGAGTGGCTAACACTATGGCCAAAAGGTCTGGCTCCGAGTGGAAAACCGCCTTGTCAGATGGCAATGAGATCGATGAAGCCATGATTAGCGCCATGGCTAGATCTTTCATAGCCGACGCGTCAGAGGAGATCGGCATATTTTTTATCTTTGGTTAAACCACAAAAGGCACACCCGTATCCAACTCCTCTAAACGCGGCCGTTTGTCAGCAGGGTCTTCTCCAGAGTCGGCCTCAACCTTGGCAGGACGTTTCTCCGCCCATCGTTCAGACTCCTGATTTACCGGCACATCCGGCTCCGACTCAGCATCTCGAGTTTGAGCCGTCTCCTCCTCAATAACAGACAGGGGGCGCTCAACATCGGCGACGGGTGGCACTTCGGATCGAATGGCCTCTGCTCTCCGCCGCATAGCCATTCGGCGTTTTTCTTTTTGGCGAGTTGTGTGAGTGACAACCCCGCCATATCTTCATGGTAAGGGCCGAGAAGGTCTTCTACGTCGTCGTAAACTTCCCATCAACTTGAGGTGGACGGAGGGTTGGCTGAATTGAGGCCGGCCTCCTCAAAGGCTACCCTTAAAGCCTCGTCTACTTCGGCCTTAGACTGGCCTGATTCTTCAGCGACCACAACGACTTCCGCACGCTCCGAGTTGGATCCTTCGAAACCGATTTGGTGCAAGTTTCTAAAGTTGGTTAAAATAAGAGCCGTAAGAAACTCTCCACCCCTCGAAATCGAGATGTTTTCTGCTGCCGAGAAGGTCGTGTACGTCGGCTCATATCGAAGAAGAATGTGGGCCGCCCTTCCTTGTTTCTAAAGGCTTGGACGGCCTAAGTATTTCAGTGCGACTTTGATCTCTGAAAGAATGGCGTCGTTGGTCGAAGTCAAGACTTTCTTCAAATCGTTTCCTACACAAACCGAACCATGAGATCTCAAAAATGAAGCCTTATAAATATAAGAAAAATAAACACAAAAAGCTATACGGCCACCTGGTTCGCCCCTCCGTCTAGGAATGGGATCAAGGCGATCCTTGCCTTTGCTGAATTCCCAGTTACCTTGGACAACGACCATAACATCGTCGACTCGCTTGCCAGAGCTGGAAAGCATAGTCACTAGTTGATGGTCGGTGCCCTTAGCCCTAAGGAAATAGCGTCCATGCCGACCAGAAGACTTGGCCAAGGCGTAACAATGTCGAATAGCAGGTATGCCGAGGTTAATCCTAAGACGACGATTTAGCTCTATAATCCCCATTACGATTTGAAAAAAGGTTACATTGGGTTGGGAGGGGATTAGACCCCAATGGCGAAGGACAACCCTAAGAAATGGATAAAGCGGGAAACGAATTCCGCCCTCTATAATTGATAAGAGAGGGAAAATGATTGTGCTTTCATCATCCCTCTCCATATCAAGAGTGTCGTCTATCACAAGCGATAAACGGACATCATCAAGGATAAAAAAATGGCGCCGAAAGCCAGAGATTAGATCTGAGGAGAGAAGGTCTTTCAGATGCTTTGCCATTTCGATCAGCCTATAGGAACGTACTAAACTAAAGGCAAACTAGGAAAAGGGATTCAAAGCAGAGAGGAAGTAGAGAGGAAGAAAACTTAAAAGAGACGGAGAGGACAACGAAGGATGAATGGAAGTTGCAAAGGTGAGTCGGAAGGCAGTCCAAAAACTCTTAAGCGTCCAAAAATGTGTGTTCGAAAAGATGACAAGATTTTAAATCACAATAAATGAAAGCGTACGAAGGGGCGAGAAGTTGAAATGATAACCGAGAGGCATGTGCTCTGACATCCGCGTTAGAATGAGGTTAGCTGCCGAATTTCGGCTTTGACTTTTCGAGTTCGAAACCAAACACTCCAGCTAACTGTCGTTAGTGGAGTGCTTGGGGGCAATTGTGGGGGCCGAATAATGGGAGTCATAAAGAGGCCGAATATTATAGGACCTGGAGAGTTGAAATATATACATCGCATTCGGCCCCGTCTTGCACATTCAAATCCTACCCTATTCGGCCAAATAGCCGGTTGAGTAAGGGGCCGAGTGAAAAGCGGTTTGCAACAAAAGAAGCCGAGTAAATAGTTATACGGCGAATTGAAAGTGGGCCTAGTCCCGAGGCCTAAGAAAGAAAATATATAAATAGAAGAACATCAGCTAGACAGAGGTACGAGAGAATCACTACGGTTAACTTAAAATACAAGTAATCCAGAGAGTAAGGACTAACTTATCCGTCGGAGTGCTAATTTCGGCACCCCTAACCGGAGTGTTTGTTTCTTTGCAGGTCGTCAGCTGAGGATCTCGAGTGTCCCAGTGGATCAACAGAGTATTTCCAAACCACTTCCCTACAATAGGGTACAAAGCGAACAATCAAGGTTTACCTAAAAAATAATTTGTTATTTGATTTACAGGATAAAAAGAAGGAAGAATAAAGGGTGACAAACTTTGGGTCCAACCTGATGGCAAATATTTGTTTGAGCAGATTAGATAAGAGGGGATTGTAATCCATTGGACTGTTAATCTTAGGATATATAGTCCCTAGACTATTTGGCTGGAAATTATGTGTATCCGATGTTTTTTTTTTTTTCCGTATGGGATTAGATAACTGGAAAGTACTATTCTGTCTTTAATATTAATTTTTTTTTTTGCTAGAACTTTTGAAAAATTAAATAAATAAAACATCAATAAAAATTCAATAACTATGTTTTACTTTTTAATTTAGACTTTTAAATTTTATTTTATTTAACTAAGTACAATATATAATGAAACCAAAAAATTTATCTTTGTGATAGTGTAGACTCGACTTTCTTCACGCGCCCTCCTTTCGGAGAGACGCGAATTGGTCCTACAGTTCAGACTCCTGTCACGGTTCTGAATCTAATCTTGTAAAGTGCAATGTGAGACTGATAAACACCAAAGAGTTCAATCCGGCAAATCATTTTGGAAAATCAGATTTTGAATCAAATAATGCCAAAACTGAACTGCTTTGCCAGATTACAAAGTCGCCACCTAAATATTTTATTTTTGGGAAATTTAGGAAACCTTGACTCGTGCCAAAGGCCACGTGTTCGTCATCACCAAAGTTGCCTCGTCTCGGGAATTTGGGTACGAGAGGGGAAGGTCCTGAAATGAGCACCCCCGCTCGTCCGATCAAAGGATCGGCCTCTACTAAGCATGATATGTTGTTTTATAAACCTTATGTGTTCTTATTCTGATTATTAGCTAACATTACTATGTGACGCACACACAAGTATAGACTCAATCACAAGAATTGGAACATTTCGACTCATGTTTGTTTTCGCAAATGGTTTGAAATTGTCACCCTCAAGTGGGCTAAAACGCAGATTTGCCACCCTTGAGTGGGCTTTAAAACATGATTTTGCCACTTCGCAAAGTGGGCTTAAAACTCGCAATCATCGAATTGTCCCAATTCAAGCAACCAAGCCTTCATCCACAGGCATTCATGCAGTTTTAACAAATAAGTACACAGCCTCATGGAAAGCATGCTACCATGGCAACACTTACACTCATGCAAGTATGCTAAAGCGTAACACTTACAGTGTACTCCAAGCCAAAACAAAAGTTAGTTAGAAACAGTGCATAATTCTAACTATGTTAAAATGCATAATGCAACACATGCAAAAATGCAACTAAATAGGCTCGGCTATTTAAGATGACCTATGAATGCAACAATTTGATACACATATTCAAATAAGTATTGAAATACGATGCAGTTTGTATAATGCGCCGAGCCCGGTCCATGCAAGACAAATGAATGATGCAAACATGCAAGCATAAAGTATGCTAATTGAAAATGACCCTAAACTAACCATCGAAAGCGGTTAAGTAAAAGGGAGAAAGACGTGGGGTTGGAAGACATGCACACACACACGCACACTTATTACAACATTATGCCCTCGCGAAGGAGGGTCTGAATGAATAAGCTAAGCTACTCTAAGCTAAGCTAATTATTACAACATGAAACTAATTAACTATTACAACACAAATTAACTAGCTATGCTAAGCTAATTAAAATAATTAAACTAATTAACTATGTAAGCTAATTAAATAATTACAATACTTGAAAGATTAGCTACGCTAACTAATTAAGAAATAAAATGGCCTCGTGGGCGAGGAAGGCATGCAAGCTCGGTTGGCTTCGTTTCGAAAATCCGTCGCTTTGCCGTCGATTGTCTTTGTTTGCACTTGCCTTAATCTCTGAAAATTGAACCAACTTCTAGACTGCTTCTGCCTTAATTCAGATACATTTTTGCACAAAAATGGACTGGTGGCAGGTCGGCCACAAAAAGTGGCTGCTAGCCACCTTAACTGGCCGGTCGGCTAGTATAAGTGGCCGGTCGGCTACTGCAAGTGGCCGATCGGCCACCCTTTTTTCTAGGCTTCTGGTTTTGCTGCAATAGAGAACAACAGAGGCACAGTAATGTATTTGCAAGGAAATGTGGGTACTGCCACCCTCCTTATCATTTCTCAAGCTCAAAAGAGTATGGCACTTGGTTGTTGAGCCATCAATCAAGCATTTTCATGCATGATGGCCAAAGAGTCAAGCTTGTACAAGCTTAATGAATGCACAAATAGACTCAAATGGCCACCACCTTATCATGCATGATCAAGGGTGACGGCAACCAAGAAACATGTCACGTTTTATCACTTTGAGAATGAAACGTCCCACATTTCTTATGTTTGGATTAATGTCCAATCCAAACACATGCAATGCAACACAAATGCTTATCTTGTTCATGTTTTACTTTGCTCATTTTGTTTACACATTTTAGCATTACCAAGCCATTCTTTAACCGGTTAAGTCCAAAGTGATTGTCCTCTAATGAGAGAGGGGTCAACCAAAGGATGGTTTAAAACATGAGAGAGATCATGCTTTTGACTAGGAGGAACCCTCATAAGAGGGTTAAAGCCATTGAGCACAAGCTCTATCTCAAACTTAAACACAATCATAAGGTTGACCAACCCTCAAAACAAATGGAAAAATGAAGAAATGAGAGAGGTTGCAGGCTTTTTTATGCTGAAATGGCATGTTAAAGACCTTAAATCATGCAAGCAACACATGCAAGACATGTTCAAAAGCTAAAAGCATTATACTAGTGAAGAGTATCACACTAGAGGCATGCAATATCAAGCTTAAATGACCAAAACTAGCTCTGGACAGAGCTTAAACATGCCAAAACAGTGGCAAAATCATGCTGAGATTGCAGCATAGAAAGCTATAAAAACATGCTCATGTGTTAGCTCGCAAGCTAGACTCAAAGCACAACTCTCAAAAGCAATGAAAGAGTGAAATACATGCACACATGAAAGAGGTTATGATGCTGAAATGACATGCAAAATGAGGCTACAACATATAAACAACTCAAATACTTCATGCTCAGAGCCTCAGAACAATGGACTAGTGAAGACCTTTACACTATAGCCATGCAAAACAAGCCCCGAAGGACTTAATGAACCCAAAACAAAGTTAAAGCATGTCAAAATAATAGCTAAAATGTGCTGGAGTCAAGCTAACACAAGCTAGAATAATAGGCTAAATCATTAGGCATGCTAGACTAGTAAGCATAATTGCATTACAAGTGCAAGAAGCAAGCAACAAGTACTACAATCAGCCAAAAGTAGAGTTGAGACATGTCAAAATAGAGCATAAAACATGCTTGAAATAAGCTAACACAAACCACAAAAATATGCTACGTTGTAGTGGTAACTAAGCATGCAAGTGAGACACAAGGAGGGGAGGTTAACCCCTCATATTTTGGACCTCAAAATAAGATTTTTACCACTGAAAAAGCTCTAAATTTCAGTGGTTAAAAAGCCAAAAGAGTTGGTTTGAAAGTGATGAAAAGATGGCACAAAAGCTTCACAAGCTAAAGAACAAAAAGGAGAGACAACCCCCTAACTCAAAAAGGCTTTAAACCACCATTTTTAAACCTTAAAAATAGAGGTTTTTGTAGTTGAAAACTAGGCCAAAAATAGTTTGCAAAGGTGGTAAAACAAGTGTGCAAAATAAGCTTGAAGGAGGTAAGTCTTATACCTTTAAAGCACAACACTTAAACAGCCACTATCTGAGCTAAAACCAGCCTTCAATAGCCCAAAATAAGCCCTAAGATGCCTCAGCTCCAAGGTGGTCTAATTTGGTTAAGGGGTTCTATGCAAGAGTATAGAGAATTCTCACTTTCAAGCACAATAAGGGAGAAAGAGAGAATTCTAGAGAGAGAGAGAGAGAGGAAATTTTGATCACAAAATTTTGTAGAGAGAGAGAGATTTTAGAGAGAGAAGCTCCCAAACTTTTTAACTTTGCAAACAATAGAGATGGCCCTCTATATATAGAAATACAAGAGCTTTGGTCACAAATATCAATTCAAAAATATCTGGAGCAGTATGGGAGATAGCTGAAGGTAAAGATCTAGAAAATTTGAGCCTTTTTCACAAGTGGCCGACGGCCAGAAGTAGTAGCCGGTCGTCCACTTATGGTGGCCGGTCGGCCACAAAAAATCTGCTTCCAGACCCGACTTTAAACGGACATATCTCCTTCGTCTGGACTCCTTTGCAGGTCATTCTTATACCTAAATTAAAGCCTCAGAAGTAAGATTTCCAATGGTGAAAGCCTCACATGTGTGCTAAGAGATATCCCTCTTTTAGTGAAGACTACTCAGTTTCGGTTCAACCGGATTGATGCCTAACTTCAACCAGCCATATCTCTCTCATCTGGACTCGGCTTTAGGAGATTCTTGAGTGCAAAATGAAGCCTCAGAAGTCCTCTTTCCAATGGTGGTGGCCCCATAGCTGAAATCCAAGTGTACAAACGGATAGGCTTGATTTAGTGATGGTTGCTCAACTTTCTCTTAACGGTTCATGTCCAATTTCTTCTCCAACTTGGTTTCTTCCCTCTCCTACAATTTTCTTCAACCCCAAACCTCTAAACAAGATGTTTTAAAGATTTGTTTCAAATAATTCACTTCTCTTTCATTCATTTCTACTTTGTCCTTGCTCAGTTTACCGAAAAACGCAACATTTAATGAAATACGAGTCTCGGAACATCGTAGGAACTTTGTTTCAAAGATATTTTGAAAGAGAGGGTTTTAAGGTCTAAAATATTTTGGTCCAAAAATGGGGTGTAAGGTTGGGATTTGACGCTCTCCTTGCCGAAGAAATTGAACCCTTGCACTGCACACCTTTTATCACCAAGTAAATAATCAGTGGTGCCCAAGTCTTAAAGGCGGTCAAAAATAAGGGTGTCTACAGATAGTGGGAAAAAAAATGAATCTTTATCCTACCATTTGAAAAAAAGTTAATTTTCATCTCACCGTTTGAAAAAATTGAAAAAAATAAATAAATTAACATACATTTACTTGGGGGGCAACTTTTACAAGTTAATCCCATGGGAATGTTATTCCACCATTTGTATCCCACCTCCCTTGTTAGGACATAATAATCCTACATATGAAGGACATAGAGTCCGGTTGGAGACCTAATTCGACCTACCAAATTTCAACCAAACAACGGACTCCTCCATGGAATAGACATGGACTCCAATCCCTCTCTCTAATCCTTCCAAACAAACATAAAAGTCTTATATATTTGCCGCTTCCAATAAAATGTAAAGCATAATTTTGATTTCAATTTCACACAATCTCACTCATATGACAATATATCGTATGAGTTCCTATTATGAAGGGTTAAACTCATTTAAGATATGATACTTCTCTCAATTACAATTCCTTATTTCAAGAGAAGTAACCATTTGGTTCCAACTTCTTAATATTATCTCATTTAGACAAAGAGTAAGAAGAATTGTTATTTTTTTAAACTCAAGGCTAGACGAGGATTATTTATCTAAGATGTCTATGTACCAACATATGGATCAAGCAAAAATGTAGTTCGTGGATAAAATTTGTTTTTGATCTAAATGGGTGAATAACTCAAAATTTAATTTGGGTAAGCATTTAAGTTTATAGAAATTATGACTGCATCCATTTAAACGGATTGTCTATGTGTGATGTTTCAAGTTGTTCACCTAACTTGAACTTGTGAATTCAAACTTGTCGCTTTATTTTCGGAGCCTTGAGTGACGTGTAATGTCATAGAGATTGCATTTTTTACCACAGTTAACCTCTCTTAACGTTTGCCAGTTAGAAATGTTTAGATTTCGGGCATAAGGACGGAACTAGAAAGTGTGCGAATGCCATAGAATAAGTTTGACCACCAGGGCCAGTCCTGTACGTGCGCCAGGTAGGCTCGCATGTGTGGTTGAATGCAGGCCCAAAATTGTTTTCCTGGACTTGATTGGGCCCGCATGTGCGGCAAGGTTGAGCAACAGACGGCTCACCACTACAGTAAACTGCACGTGCGGGATCTACACGCGTGGCTAGAGGCTCTGTACGTGTGACAGAGAGCATTTTTCTCTATAATTTTGTGTCTTTTTACTCTATATCAGCTGAACCAAACACTCTTTCCATCATTTCTCTTCAATCTCTTTCTCTCTCTCTCTAAACTCTCTTTCTCTCTTCCTTCTCTCTAAAATCTATACCAAATTTCACAAATTTCATCATCTAAACAAATCTATCAAGATTTTGGCTCTAGGTCTTATGCCAAATTGACGAGCTTGTTGAGGGCTAAATCTTGATAGAAGCAATCAAAATTCCAGCAAGTTCGAGATTTTGGGGTTTTGCTTATTTCCCCTCTCAATCTTTGAGGTAGGGATTTTTTTTAACGTTGTACACGTATTTTAACTTCGTTAGGTGCTATTTTGATAGCTAAAATGTTTTGGAGATTAGGGTTTTGATATATCAATATTAATGCATATAAATTAGGGAAAACTCTCTAATGTTTATTAAAATTTCAATTGTTTTGCCTATGGTTATTATGTGATATGAGAATTTGAGAAATTTACATTTAAGATGAAAAATCCCTAAATTTTCTAAAACTCTAGAAATGTTGGAAGTTGAGAAATTGATCGTGGTTTGGAAAATTTATTGAATTCTTGGAAAGTCTGAGTATTGATTATATATATTGGAAATTGATGAGATTATTGGAAAACCTTGTTGATTTTTGAAATTATGAGAAATGTTGAATTCTGCTCTATATATTGTCTATTTTGGAATATTGAGATAGAGATAATAGTTTTGACAATTGGTGGAGGATTGCATTGACTTGTTATAGAAATTGCACGAGACATAGGAAACTTGAAACAATTGCAAAGGCATGTATATCATTAACATTCCATGATTTCCTGTTTTAAATTCCTATCGCATTTTGAGAAATGTATTGTGTTTGGTTCATTGAGAACTTTTGAAAATGTGAGAACAATTTAAATGTGTTGAGAAAATGGATAAATATCTTGGTGAATTTAGTTATGGGGTGTAGTTGTGTTGAGAATTAAGTTGGCTTAACAATTCATCCCAAGTGACTGCTTGAGCGATGAAAAGACCGCTCGATTGAAAATGAGAGGCTTCTAGTTTTTAGCATTGCAAGTTGAGGGATCGCTCGAGCAAAGAAAAGAGAGTCCTCAGTATCTTGTTTTGTAAACAGAGATACTGGGAGGTCTCATTTAGCACTCGAGCAATGAAAAGACCACTCGAGCAGTCTGTACGATTTCAGCAACTTAAAAAGTCACTTTTTAGATCATTTTCCTCACTTTTTCTTTTTTCTCTTCTTCCTCTCTCTAGACCCGAAAACCCTAGTTCTTCCAACCTAGAAATCTCTCTTTTTACCAAGATTTACAACTCCATTTCTTACAAAAGTCGAAGCTTGGGTGAGGATTAAGCTTCTCTACCGATTGGATTTGGGTTTTTCGAAGAGTTCTTTGAGAAATTAGCTTTTTGCCTTGATTCTTGAGGTAGAACTACTTTTAATCTTGTATCTCTTTACCTTGAGGATGTTTATGTGGTGCTATTATAACATTGATGCTATAATTACATGTCAGAGTTTAAAAAATTGGGGTTTTGCTTTCAAAATGAAATTTTCTCTATATTATCTTAAAATTTCTATTAATGTTTATAGATTATGGAAATTTTATTTGAGATATATAACATGATGGAGGGACAAAAACCCCAAATTTTATGAAAACCCTAATTTTTGTAATTGAGAAAAAAATGAAATTGATCTTCAATTCTTTAAATTGATGAATGAATTATGGGATTTGAGAAGTATCTTGGTTTGAGGATGGTGAAATTGGAGGCTTTTGAAGTTTTCTTTCGAATTATGGGAATTGTGACTTCATATTGCTTTAATTACTTGAATGATGAAATTTATCTTTACTTTCATGAACGTATAAATTCTTGGAAGTCTTGGAATGGTTGTTTAAGCGGGTGGTAAATAGTTTTTTTTTTTTTTTTTTACCGAGTAGGGAGTCGTGTTGGAAAAGTGTCGAGTGTGTGGTACCCACACGAGAAAAGTCTACGTGCCCAATTGCCCTGTCCTAAGCTTACCGTTGGACGAATGCGAGAAATGTTTTGGGATGTCCATTAGTCCTACCGTATTGTAGTCAGTAAAAGTAGAAAAACAGATGATTTTGGGTGTCCATTGCTTGTCGTATTAATAGTCGGCAAATGTGGGGATATTTTTAGATGTAAAACTATATTTTATGTGTTGGGACTCCTCTTAGGGGCTTCACAGTGTGTTTACCCCCGGTATTAGATGTGGTTATAGTGGTACAAAAATACCTATGCATATTTTCTTTAATTTTTTAATTTTTTTTTTATGTTGGTTGTGATAATGCCAGATGGATTCTTTAAGAAATTAGATACTCTTTCAAAAGTATTTCTATTGGGCATCTAGCTCATTCCTATCTAACTAATTTTCAGAAATTGGTGATGTGCAACCACCTCAATGAGGAGGATATAAACACTTTTGTTTTTGGTTGGAGCATGGAGGCTCATGGATATCTAATGTGGAAGTTTCGAGCATACTTGTTTAGGACCGTGTGTCCATTTTTGTTGCAACAAGGCCATGCCTTGCGTATTTGTAAGCCATTAAGGAATCTTCTATGTATCATCTAACTTTTTGAACAATATCATATGAAGATGTACTTAATTGTCAAACCTGGAACCTGTAAGTTGAAAACTATAATTCAATGAGAAAAAGGACTTTTGAGATAATGTTACTATTTACCCGGTGAAGAGCTTAGATTTATAATGTTTTGGTAATATTTTAATTTTATTATTTTGGAAGTGTTACAAATTGGTATCAGAGATGACCAAGTTTGAATACCTTGAGCTCGTGAGAAGTGGCTTGCACCATAATGGGTTTGCCAAGTTAGGAAGGAATGATTAGTTGTTATGTGATTTATGTGCTTATGTGACTATGTGGGTATGGGATCAAACTTCTATCTATTGCATTCATCGAAGTCCTTTTGGAAAGACACTTGATCAATGTTTTTTCCACTTGAAATCTTTTAGCGTCGTGGAACGAGTCAATATCTTAGATGGGTGGTTCGTATGTGCTCTATGTGATAAGATGCTTATTGGTTTGCTTAATGTGAATGTGCGGTTTCATGTTAGCTTCTTTGTGACGGATGAGACTAAGTGTGGGATTGTGCGTTCCAAATTTAAATTTTATCTCTATTTCTTATAGGATGTTTGGGCATGCTAGAGACCGTGGCAGACCTCGCTAAGATAGTCGGAATATTTTGGCCCAACCGAAGATCCCTCCACAGGAAGAAGGAGTGGGTCAGAACAATATAGCCGCTCCTCTGACCCAAGACGCAATGGGGGCTTTGGCTTGGGAGATGGTTGGGGCTTTTAGGGAGTCCATGGATATTTTGAGAGCTGAGCAAATGACTAGAATCATTGAAGGAGAAACTAGGACATCATTCCTGAAAAAGAAATTTTTTCGCTCCAACTTTGCCGAGTACAGTGGTGGGCTTGATCCTATGAAAGTAGATGAGTGGTTAGAGAAAATTGTCAAATCCTTTGAGATTCTAGACATTCGAGAGGGTGAGCTCCACATGGCATTAGCGGCCTATTGACTGAAACGAGAGGTCAGGTAGTGGTGGAAGTTTGCCAAGAATCGTATCGAACACACATGAGAGGCATTTACTTATGTTTTCCAGGAGAAGTTCCTTCCTCCCATCTCTAGAGAGTGATTGAGGAGACAATTTGAGGAGTTGTTACAAGTTGACACACCTGTGGCTGAGTTTGATGCCACATTCACTAGTCTATCTCGATTTGCACCAGAACTTGTGGCAATTGAGGAGCGTCGATGTTTGGAGTTCGAGAAGTGGTTGAGGCTAAAGATTATGATAAAGGTAATGGGTAATATGATTACAGATTATGTCTAGCTTGTGAAAGCCGCTGCTCATGTAGGGATTATGGTGGAGGTGGAGGAAGCCAAGAAAAAGTCAAAGTGGTCGGGGTACTTGGAGCCTAAGGGTGATTTGGGGTCTTCGAAAAAGTCTAGGAGTTCATCGTCTTTTCAGTCATCATCGCAACAGATTAAATCTTTAAGTTCAGTGACGATTGGGGTTCAGAGAGAATGGGTCAAACCTGTGGTGCTTGTTATAATGTGGCTAGACAGGTCACAAAGCTTTAAAGTGTGATCAAAGAGTTAGAGCTCAAACACAGTTGGCTCGCTTCTAGAGCCAATCCCAAAATAGAGACCAAACACTATCTTGCTACCAGTTTGGTCAACTAGGGCACCTGAAGAAGTCTTGCACACAAAAAACAGGGATTGCTAATGTATCAGGATCTCGCCAGTTAAGGGGTTTCTAACTAGGTGAGGGGCAGAGGTAGTCTCATCAGTTAGCCCAATCGGGTCAGGCATCCAGAGTAGTACTTGAGGCCACATCTACACAATCTTTGCAGCAGGCCTATGTTCTAAGGGGCGACCTAGAAGGGCAGAGGCCACAGGGACATGTATATGTTGTCACCGTATCTAAGCAATCTTCAGGACCATCCATTGTGAGAGATACATATCTTATTTTCAATACTTGGGCCAGTGTGTTGATAGTTACCGGGGCATCTCACTCATTCATAGCATCTGTATTTACATCCATGATGGGGTTAAAAAGTGAGCAACTAGAGTCTCCACTTATGGTAGAGTCACCCCGTTGGGGGTAAGATTGTCTTGAATCGGGATGTCACAATTGTGTAATTGAGGTCATTGATCGTCGACTTCTATTAAGCTTTGTGTTGTTAGATATGTTCGGTTTTTATGTTATCCTCATCATGGATTGGTTGTCCTCCTATCATGTTACCATAAACTGCTACTGTAGGAGAGTTATTGTGTGCACGTCAGGTGGTGATTGTTTCTCTTTTCTGGGGGACAGAATCGACAGATTGTTGTCACCACTGTATGACCCATGTGGTTAAGGCGAACTTAGCTCTCTCCTTGCAACTTTCTTAGATGATGGGAGTGGTAGGATTCGAAATGTGCTTCTAGAGTGGTTTACGAGTATTCAGATGTGTTTCCAGAGGACTTCACTGAATTATTGCCTCATCAAGAGGTCTAGTTTTCCACAGATTTGGTGTTGGGCACCTATCTTCATTCCACCGTATAAATTTGCACCAGTGAGTTGGTTGTTCTGAAAATGATTAGATATTTTCTATAATTTAATTTGAGAAATAGTTCAAATTGTAGAATTGTTACCTCTACTTAACTGAGTATAATTGATTGCGAAATTAATAATGTTATGTTAAAATTAGAGATGAATGTGGATAATTTATGATATTATAGTATTGATAAAGATTGCATTATTGGCCATTAGTGGAGAATGACATTGTTGTAGGAATTGACATCTTGGGTTAAACAAAACCTTTCCTTAACTTGCGTTGTTGAGTTTATTGGATGAAAACCCGTCGTTAAACGGAGGTGTAGTGAACACATTTTGTAAAAATGATGAGTATGGCATGATTTGCTCCTTTTATTTTATTTAAACATTGTGGTTTTAAATTGAAAGGTATGGTGAATTCGGATAATGTATAGAGGATGAGATAACTTAGCTTGATAGTCCATGGTGAAAGATCGAAAACCCGCACGGTGTAGGTTCCAAGCTCTTTCTTATTAGAAGCCAGTAAATTTGGTGGTGCTTACCGATGACCATTGGCAGGGTAGTGTTCATGGTAGCCTACTAGTTGATTAGGTGGCACTTATCAATGGTCACTAGCAGATACATGTACCTTTCTAGAATTCATCGGAATAAATGATGATTTGGATTACAAACCAAACCAAACCAAACCAAGCCTTAAGTCCTCTCAAATAGGGTCGGCTATATGAATCCTTCTTTTTCACACGGCTCTATCTAAGACCATTTCGTTAGTCAAATTAAGTAGATCCATATCTCTATTTACAACGCTAGCTAACGTTAATCTAGGCCTACCCGGTCCCCTAACACTTCCATCAACTGTCACTGTTTCGCATCTCTTCACTACTACCTCTGTTGGTCTCCATTAAATATGACCAAACCATCTCAATCGATTCTCTCTCAACTTATCTTCTATCAGTGCTATTTCTACCCATTCCCAAATACACTCGTTCGTAACTCTGTCTTGTCTAGTCTTGCCACACATCCACTTTAGCATCCTCATCTTAGCCACACTCATTTTATCTACTTGTTGTTTCTTAGATGCCCAACACTCTGTCCCATACAACATCGCTGGTCTAATAGTTGTTCTATAGAACTTACCTTATAGTCTAGTGGGTATTCGTTTATCATACAATACCCCAGACGCACTTCTCCACTTACACCATCTCGCCTTAATCCTATGGGTCACATCCATATCAATCTCTCCCAAGGTTGTGATAATCGACCCTAAATAATGAAAGTGTTCACTCTTAGGCAATTCTTGGTTCTCAATCTTCACTTCTCCTTTGCTTTCATTGTTACTGTTACTAAATTTACACTTCATGTATTCTGTCTTAGTTTTCTTATCCAGAATCCTTTAGATTCAAGTGCTTTTCTCCAAATCTCCAACTTTGTGTTAACTTGTTCTCTAGTCTCATCCACTAGCACGATATCGGTCTGCAAAAGGCATACACCATGGCACGTCATCCTGAATATTTCTCGTTAACTCATCCATAACTAAAACAAAAAGATAAGGACTTAAGGTAGAACTTTAGTGTAACCCTACAGTGATAGGAAATTCATTTGTCTGTCCAACAGGCGATCTAATAGTGGTCATCACTCCTTCATACATGTCCCTAATCATATCAATGTAACCTTTTGTCACCCATTTCTTCTCTAACACCCACCATATTATAACCCGAGGTACTCTATCATATGCTTTCTCAAGGTCGATAAACACCATATGAATGTCTATTTTCTTTTCTCTATACTTTTCTATTACTCTCTTCAAAAGATAGATCGCTTTCATTGTTGACTTGCCAAACATAAACCCAAATTGATTCTCTGACACCTCTGTTATATCTCGCAATCGGCGTTTTATCACCCTCTCCTACACTTTTATTATATGATACATTAGCTTGATTCCTCTATAGTTGTTGCTATTTTGGACATCTCCTTTATTTTTATAGATTGGCACTAAAATACTCTTTCTCCACTCATCAGGCATGTTCCTAGTCAACAAAATTTTGTTAAAGAACCTAGTCAACCAAGCAACCCCCTTTTTATCCAAACACTTCCAAGTTTTAATAGGGATATCTCCACTTCAAAGTTCCTAATCCTATGATAGAACCTATTGTCTTGGTTTGTTGCATTACTGGCTATTTCTTCCCCTATTGGTGTATCTCCATGTTTCTCATTTAATAGTTTCTCAAAATAGTTCTTCCATCATTCCTTAATCTCTTCATCCTTCACCAATACTTTAGAATCCTCACTCTTGATGCACTTAACTTGATTAAAATCTCTGGTTTTCCTCTCTTGTATCTAAGCAAGTTTGTATACCCTCTTCTCTCCCTCCTTACTATCTTGTCTAGTGTATAGGTCATCATAAGCTTTCAACTTAGCCTCTGTCACTACTTTCTTGACCTCCTTATTAGCCAATCTATTGCTCTTAAGGTTTTTCTCAGTTCTGTCCTTCGGCAACTTTTTGAAGCACTCTTTTTTTGCCTTAACTACCTTTTGAACCTCTTCCCTCCACCACCAAGTTTCCCTAGAGCTGAGTCTCGTTCCTTTCGACTCTCCAAGCACTTCCCTCTACCACCATGCACCATTTCATAGCCTATTTTATCTCTGTGTGATAACCCTATTCTGCATTATGCTAATTGATCTTAATTATGATGTGATTATATGTTTAATGTGATTTTGAGTGCCATTTATATGATTATATGTGGTTTTGAATTTTTATCTGTTCACCGTAGGAAAATCTGTTAATTTACCATTGTAAACTAAAAATTGAAAGCCTTATCGATCACAGAAACCAAAATTGACCACGCCATTGTGATTAGCATAATTTTTAGAGCCTATGGTGAAATTTAATTGAAAAATTATTTGGATCAAAATAATTAGATTCAAAGCAATTAAATTAGGCTCAAATACTTAGCCTTAATCAATTTGATTAGCCAAGCCTATAAATAGGCTTATATACACTCAATTCCTCTCTTTTGAACTCATACTTGCTAAGATTACACTCTAGAGAGAGAGTGTGTGCCGATTGTAGAGAGAGAGGGAGCTCAAGTTAGAGGATTGAACAAGAAGCTTGAAGATCTTATGGATTAACTCACGAATTAACTAGAGTTTTGAAGATTGGAGCTCACAGGTAAGTAATTGGGCATGAATTCATGAGTTTGAGTTGTAATTTTGTGGATTCAAGTTATACGGTAATCAATGACAAGAATTAAGTTGAATTTGAAGTCAATATGACTATGTATGTAGAGTATTGCCATGATATTGCATAATCAAGAATATAGCATGTTAATTATGAGAAATTGAGAGTTGAATCATACATACAAGCATGGTTTTGTTGAGTTTCATGAGAATAAGCATCACTTGTGTCATTCGAAATGGTATTGGGGTCTATATTACACATGCATGAATGATCCATAGAGATATGGAGTTTGTATAAAGTTAGAATGCATGAGCTTTGACCATGTCAAGAAGAATGTTAAATAATTTGAGAATTAAATCATGATTTTGAACAATTGGCCTCATATTGCTTATATCCTCATGATATATAATGTCCTTCCACGTTTTTGAAGCAAGAACACGAGTTTTGGGCTTTTGAATGTCAGGTTTGAGATTCAAGAACAATTCTGAAAATTCCAGAATTTGGCATGTCCACTCGAGCGGGGAAAACGCCACTCGAGCGTGAAATGTTAGTTCCCAGAACTTTTGCAGACATTGATGTACACTCGAGCGAAAAGAGTCACGCTCGAGCGCAAAAATGAGGCAACCACTACTTTTTCAGAAATTTTGAAAAGTTATTTTGTGCTTCATTTTCCGTTCCTTTTTATTTCTAAGCACTCTTAGGCGTACATTGAACATTGTAAATGAATCAAGAAGATAAGAAAGAGGCCTAAGAGGAATGTATAAGCTAGGAACGGATTGAATAACTTGTGACCCAATATGTGTTATGTATTGTGTAGGGTCAAGCACAAGGGAAAATTCACCGGCAGAATACTGTGAGTAATATCTTAATAAAGACATTTTGAAGTATGCTATTTGTCCAATTGCTTACTCCTATTTGAGTTTCATAAATCTGTTGATTTGAATTATGGACAAATATTCATATGCCGAATGATTGGGCCAAAAGCCGTTTGACATGAATGATTGGGCCATAGGCCGTTTGACATGAATGATTGGGCCAAAGGCCGTTTGACATGGATGATTGGGCCAAAGGCCGTTTGACATGAATGATTGGGCCAAAGGCCGTCGGATATGAATGAATTACGCCCGAGGCTGTTTGATACATCTGGATCTGTAGTCGCTTGATGCACTAGATAGAAACATGAATTAGGCCCAAGGCCATCTGATGTATTTGTTTCAAATTTCGTTCATGTATCTTCTTTATTTGATATTATTCACTGGGCTTTCGCTCACTCTCATTCATGTGTCTATAGGTGAGCCAAGAGATGTCCAAACCCAACCTCAGTAAAGTATGTGAGAAACAGTCCAAGTTTTGGAGAGTCGGCCTGAACGTCTCACGCACGAGACTTGTTTTTGCCCTTTTGTTCTTTTATGATAATTTTGCTACGATTGGCGAAAACGTTGGACCACCTTTGTATATATAAGCTTTGGGATTGGCTGACTAAGACTTGAATGATCCTGTGTGTATGGAACCTTAAGCTATTTCCGTTTTGGTGTGGGTTATTAATGAATATATCTTTGGGATGTTTTGATGTGCCATGTAAGCACAGCTGTAGACACCCCATTATTGACCGTCCTCAAGACTTGGACATCATCGTTTGAACACTCGGTGATCTTCCATGTTCGTGTTCGTTTTGAGTTCTCGGAGGTCTCGGCCACGCGCCTTGCCTCAAGATCTCTCAACTTGATTGTTTTGTGCTTGGTTGTGGACCAAACACTTGTGTTTTTGCTTCTAAGGGAAGAAAGTGGCTTGTTGGCCATTCCTACTCCCTACCGGCCAAGGCTTGAAGCCATCGGCCCCTCTTTCTTTCAATCGGCCAAGAGTGTTGGCCGATCGGCACTATATTTAGTCGGTCGGCCATTGTGTTGGTTCATTGACCTTTTTTGCTGGCCGAACCCTGTTCATCTGCTTTATGTAGATATTTTGTGCCAGCTGGTACAGTTGGCACCAACAATTAACCCCCTCCATACACGTGTATGGAGGGATTTGCCTCTTGTTTAACTTCCCTTAGAAGCTTTAGAATTTGAGCCTCTATAAAGAGGGAGCCCCTCCTCCCTCCTCAAACGTTCAAAAAATTGGTTCTTGAGAGGATAGATATAGTGTTGTATCTATTCTTCTTGTTTTAGCTTTGTTTTGTGTCCAAAAGTGTAATATTATCTTACGATTGTACACAAACACACGCTAGAACACCATCCTTGGTTGCTGAGGTACTAGGAGGTTGATTTCAGTGTTCTTGGGTTGGTTTAAACTCAGAAAACCTGCTAGAGCTTTGTTCTTGAAGAGGTTCTAAAAGGTGAGCTTCTTACCTTTAGATACCCCTTTCTTGCTTAAGCTCTTAGCCTATCTTGTATCAGTTTTTAAGCTTAACTTATAACTGATAAAAGTTCTATTTTTAATTTCTTGAAATAGTTGTTTAAGATCACTTTGGTGTTTGGGGTTGTTTACCCCCCTCTTAGGCCTTGTTTGGCCTTATTTTTGTGCCCTTTATGTGAGCTCTGGGACCACCTTGTATTGGCCTTCTCGCCACTGAAATCCAGAGAGATTTTAGTAGGGGGGATGGTGTTTTAAGGTCCTAAGAAGGAGAGGGCCATCCCTTCTCCTTGTTGTCTTCAATACTTGTCATATTTGCCTTATATGTGGGCACCTTTGTTAAGTTCATGTTGACCATGTCTTAGCTGGTATTTATGGTTGCCTTGCCATAATATAGCACTGTTTTGACTTGGTTTAGACATGCCATGCATGCTTTGTATACTTGTCTTGTAATTCCATGAAATAGCCTAACATGCACCACGTTGTAACATGTCTTTCTAGCATGATTTTGGCTTGACTTCAAGAAGCTTTTATCCATATTTTGGTATGATTGAGGTCTGATTTTGGTTGTCTTGGTCATCCATAACTTGCTTTGTATAGCTACCATGTAATCTAGCTTGTAGGCTTCTAGTGTTGGATCCCCTAGCATGCTCTACTTGGCTCATTTCAGTGGTTTGGCATCACTTGTAATGTTATTTCAGTTCATATAGTAAGCTTGAATGCTTACACTTATCGCTCCTTTAATGCTTTAAAGGGTTTGTGTTTTATGCCTCATAAATATGCCATTGTGTATGCCCCCATGCTTAAGCCATTTAGGCGCCATCGAAGTGTGTTTTTGGTCTTGTTTAGACCTACCTTGGGGCTGTTTTAGGTCCCCTTGGCCCTTTGGGACTTGCCTCATGTAGCCTTGGTTTGAGTCCCCTGGATAATTTCAAGTTTTAGGCTTTGTTACATGCTTTACTTGCTTTGTTTAATTGGTTTGGCACCTTTTCCAATGTGATTTCAGAGCTTACAATGTATGTTACACATCCATTGTTTATCCTTTTTTAAGTGTGCTTAAGAGTTGCTTCACTATGCTTAAGTGTTAGGAGTGTTAGGCCAATTGGCATGCATGTTTGTATGCGTTCTTGCCCTCATTTCCATAGCATTTTGGCCACTGATTTGGACCTATTCGAGAGTCATCCATTTTGGTTTAAGACCATCCCCGCATGTTGTTGCATGCTTGCCTTGTATGATTTTACATGCTTGTTGCATATTTGGTAAATTGCATGTTGTAACATGCTAGTTTAATTGTGCCTTGTGTGTACTTGGTCCATGACATGTTGTTGCATGCCTAAGTTGTAATGCATTTGGCATCCATTCTCTTTTTTTAATTTGCTTAACATGTTGTTACATGTTTACTTCACATGTTGTTATATGCTTGAATGTTGTTACATGTCTTGCATATTTGCATGCTTAAGTCGCACTTTGCATGCTTGTTAAGTTACATGCTTGTTTGCATGCTTGTCTTTGCATATTGTTATATGCTAATTACCTTGCATGCTCATGTTGCATTAGTTTGCTTGCATGCTTAGGTTGCATAGCATTGTGCATGCATCCCTTGCGTCTTGATCAACCGTGATAGAGGTTGGGGGCCCCTTTATGTGTTTTGTGTGTATTTCATTTGATATTGAAGTTGCACACTTGGCTTCTTTGACCATCATGCATTGAAATGCGTGATTGATGGTCCGAGGGTTGAGGACTATACTCCCTTGAGCTCATGACATGATAGGGAGGGTAGTCGTGCACACATTGTCTTGAAAATGCATTGCCATGCTCTGTTTGTCCTCTGCTGCAGCAACACAGCATTCTGCAGGAAGAGATGGTCGACCGACCATCTTCAGTGCCGGTCGGCAACAAATATTTGACCGAGAGCCTTATTGTTGGTCGATGGCACCATTACCTTGGCCGATGACTATACCACTTGGCCGATGATCTCCCACTTGGCCGATGATCTCCCACAGTGACCATGAGGTGGTTCAGAAGTGTCACAGAAGCTGGCGCAGTTTTCAGAGGTGCAGAGCAGTGTAAACAGAGGCAGCATGAGCGTGGTGATAGATTTCCGAGCGGAGCCGAGCATGCATGCATTTGTCCCTCTTCCCGAGGACTCTTTACTGCTTTAGTAGCTTAATTAATTTGTTTAATTAGTTAAGTGTTGTGTAATATTTAATTAGCTAGTTAGTTAGTTAATTAGCCAATTTGTATTATTTATTCGGACCCTCCGTCGAGAGGGCAAATTTTGTAATAAGTGTGCGTGCGTGTGTGAATGTCTTCCAACCCCACGTCTTTCTCCCTTTTACTTACCTGCTTTTGATGGTTAGTTTAGGGCGTGTTTCAGTTAGCATTCTTATGCTATGCATGTTTGCATCATTCATTCGTGTTGCACGCACCGGGCTCGGCGCATCATACTAATTGCATAAGTATTTCAAATCCAACTTGAATACGTGTATCGAATTGCCGCATTTCACATGCCATTTTAGATTAACCGAGCCTATTCTATTTGCATTTTGTATGTGTTGCATTAGCCATCTTAACATGGACTTGGATCATACATTGATTACTAACATGTTCCTTGTTTTGGCTCGGAGTACACTGTAAGTGTTTATGCTTTAGCATCTTGCATATGTGTGAGTGTTAACATGACAGCATGCTTGCCATGAGGCTAATTGCTTATGTGATATAAACTGCCTGAATACTTGTGGGTGAAGGTTGGATTGCTTGAATTGGAACAATTCATTGAAATCCGAGTTTTAGCCTACTTACGAGTAGCAAACTTCAAACCATTTTCCAAACAAATGGGTATGCGATGCTTTGTTCCAAATTAGGCAATCTAGTCTATACTTGTGTGTTGTGCGCATCACATAGTAATTCTAGCTAATTAACCAAAATAAGAGCACATATGTTTTCAAAACAAAATATCATGCTTAGTATAGGCCAATCTTCGGATCGGGCGAGCGGGGGTGCTCATAGCTGACCTTCTCCAATCGTACCCAATTTCCCGAGCCAAGGCAACATTGGTGATGACGGACACGTAGCCTTAGGCAATGAGTCAGGGTTTCCTAAATTCCCCCAAAATAAATATTTAGGTGGCGACTCTGTATCTGGCAAAGTAGTCCATGTTTGGCATTTCTTTCTTAAAAATTTGTTTTCCAAAAACGATTTACCGGATTTGGACTCTTTGGTGATTTATCAGTCTTGCATTGCACTTTGCAAGGTTAGATTAAGAACCGTGACAAATGAGTCCGAATTGTGGTAGCATAAGCCCTCGAGGGCGCGTCCACAGTTTCTAGCGACTCTGTTGGGGATTTAGAGAACTTGACTCGAACTCATGATATCTTGTTTTTATTACACTTATGTGTTTCTTTGCATTGCATGTGCATTGGTGTGCCTAGGACACCATGTTTGCCGTATGCTATTCCTGAACGGTTTGCCGGAGGCGTGCTTTGAGAATCGTGCCATAAGGCTGACCGGTTACGGGCTCTGCCATGACAGGAACACAAACCCCGATTTTACCAGGGCATCCTTTTTTCGACCATTCGACCTAGTGCATATTCAGAATCCATAGTGACCATTCCAATCTAGGACAGGTTGCTTACCCGATTATAGGTTGTTTGAAACCGCTGTGTGCGTAGTGAAACCCTAGTTCTTGACGAAACTAGGATAGGAAAACCCTACCCCAACATAGAGGTGTATTGGCTCTCATTTGCTTGTTATGTGCTTTTTTTCGAGTTGTATCTCTACAAGGAACGCATATATCAGTTTGTAAGTCTGGGCATCAGTGTCAGTGTTTTGAGAATCAGTTATATCTGCGGGTATCAGATTCAGATTTGGGCAGTGATTTTGGGGAACAGTGATTAGTAGTAGAGTACAATTATTCAGCTATGCCTATGTCAGTTTTGATGAAATTGAGCTGAAATGCTGCTTGTCTTCTCTTTCAGTTTAGAGATTTAGTTTAGAATAGCCAGTGTTCTCCTTTGCTAAGACAAGGCAGACATCTAATCCGTCAGTCACCGGTCACATCATCTCCGTTTAGTTCAGCGGACCTATGATGACATAAAATTCAGAGGAAATTGTGGTTATGGCAGCCGCGTTAAACCAAGGAATCATCTTGCAAGGCGGGACCGACGTCGAAGTACCACATCCACCCAGGTCACCCACTGCACATTCGATTTGGGAACCCCAATTCTTTCAAGCTCGTGAGCCCACCACCTTTGAGCTGATGGGGATGATCAGAGATCTTCAGAGATCCGTGGCTGACCTAACCTACGGGATGTTGGCTCTGCCACCAACTACATCATATGCCGGGAACTTCATGCCGGAGGAGCCTCCGTTACTGAGGCGAATTGTAATTGAGCTCAGCCAACCTGAAGCTGTCTCAAACTCCGGCAATGACATGTTAACAACAACAAGGCTCCACTCTGATCAAGCAACCCAAACCGTCCACCAAGTTGAGACTAGTGGAAAGGATAAGATGAAGGAAGACACCGATCCCTATAAACAACTTCTGTGGGCTGTTGAGACTTTGAAAGCCGCAGGACAGAATAAACAGCAGGTGCTCGCTGTTGCTATAAAAACTGTGCATGATATTTTTCCTACTCAGACCGAGAGCAGTTCAAGCCAAAGAGAAAATCGAGATAGGGACCGTCGTACCAGAACTGTTCCTCCCAACCCTAATCCTGCACTTGGAAAAGATCAGAGAGCCAAGGCAGCACCTGCCGATCCTTTTGCCAGTGCATCCGACAAAGGTCCACAGACTTCGAAGTATCTGCCCCAAGGGCGCAGGGTCTTTCATGCCCTCTACATGCCTTTGCCCAAGGCTCTTCGAATCCTCACTAAAAAAGGTCATCTCAAGCCTCTTGAGCCTCGGGCTTTCCCGAGTAATCTCCCTCTCTCACATGATGCTACTCAGTACTGTGCGTACCATCAACAGACTGGTCACACCACCGACAACTGCTTCTGACTTCGCCACGAAGTACAAGATCTGATTGACAACGAGGTCATCCTCCCACAGAGTTCAGCAAAGTCTGTCACCACTGAGTTGGTGGACTTCGAGGATAGTACAAGTATGTGATCAGGGGTAGGTCCACCTACGGGCAGCGCTCGGTTTATTTCAGATGTGGTGTTTGGCACGCCCTATTTTGAGCATTTGCGAATGCTATTTTTTGTACTTTCTGACTTAGGTGTTGAGTCAGTTCTGTGGTTTTGTTTTGAGTCTGTCTCTTTGTTTTGAGTCAGTCCTTTTGCTTAAAGGTCTGTCTTGTTGTATCGAGTCAATCATGTTGTATAGGAGTCGGGTGATCTCGGGGTTATTACCTCGAACATCATTGTCTTATTTTGTGATTGTCTTTTCCTTTTCTTTTGAGTTTGTCTCTGTTGTGGAGCCAGTTGCAACCAGGAAATCAGAATGAAACAGTTGTGGTTGTCATGTTTTTGTGCTTGTTGCTACTTTGAGCCTGTTGTGCCAACGATGTCTAGAATGAAACGGCAATGCCTTTTACTTACTTTTCTATGCCTTGAAATCATTGCATTGACCTAAGCTTTTTCAAAACTTTTTGAACACTGCGGTGAAAACAAAGAGGAAAGAATTCCTCGAGTTTTATAAAATTTGATCAATTGAGAGAAAGAAAGGCATGCTAAGCCCTTAATGAATGAAATCATGCTTGTTAGTGTGAGTACTGAGAAGGATCCTAGCTTGATCCAGATTAGTTCTGCATTGTCTTTAACGCAAGCGACTAGTCGCTTTCTTAAAAGATTCAAAAAATGTTTTGCGCAGTCCTGCGAAGACCTGTATGGAATTGCTCTTGAGATTGTGCAGCTTAGGATCGCTCTCAGCCTCGACTCGACCCCTTTGCTTTCAAACCTTGAACTCGGATTCAGAATGTTCAAAAGTCAATCGCAATGTGAGGCCTGTGTGGCCATATTTGAAGCAGCCCTTGAATTAGCGGCAACAAAGTCAGATCAAGAAGATCGAATGCCGTTAAAAGAAGTTTGCAAAGCTAGATCAGAAGCACCCCTCGAACTAGGGGCAAAAATGCCAGATGTGCTCGAAGAGTCAAGAATTGGGACATTTCTCAAGCTGACGAAGATCGGCAAGAATGCCAAATCCCAGAAGGGAGGAAAGAAGAAAGTATTGCTGAAGAACAACCAAATTCCTGTCCGCAACACTAGGGACAAATTCAGCCCCCATTGGATGGGCTCCTACATTATCAGCGAACAATAGCCATTCTCCTGGATTCAGATGGCTTCGAGATCTCAAAACCATTTGATATGGACAAAGCTACACTTTTACCCTTAAGAGGCTCGCTGGGCCGAAAACCCGGAAGGGCGACCCAGGCAAAAATTAGAGCAAGAAAAAAAGAAAAGAAAAATGCAAAAAAAAAGAAATGAAGAAAAAGAAATGAAAAATTCTGAACAAAGAAAAGAAATGAAAAGAAATGAGAAAAGAAGAAAAACATAGCTCGCAAGGTTGAAAACCCAGAAAGGCGGCCTTGGCAAAAGTTAGAGCGTAAAAAGAGAGGTTAATACCCGAGTGTACCTTAAGCTGAACTACGTAAGGCTTGATTCCCATGTTTGGGATACGTAGGCAACTTCATTTTGAAGTCCAGCCACAAACACTTCCAAATCAAGTGTGTCCATGTAATGGTTTTGATCATCTTTGCCTTCTCTGTATCCGGGAGTTCGGTCGTGATCGTCGCTCTCAGGACTGATTACAATGCGCTGCGGTGCCATTCAGACAAGGGGCGACTTTCCGTTGCCGATGCGTTGTGGTGCTATTCAAACAAGGGAGAGATTTCCGTTGCCATGCAGCACTCTTCAAACAAGGGGCAATTTTCCTTCGGATCTGAGGTTGTGCACCTCGAGAGTAGGTTCTGTGCTCGTTCAGCAGTGGCCATTTGCGAAAATAGTTTTTGAAAATTTTTACTGAGGTTGACTAATTTTCTCAAAAATTATTCCATTTTTTCCAAAACTGGACCCTTTTCTTGGACCCAAAAAAGGAAAATTTTCAGTGCTCAAGCCTGACTTGCATGATTTTCAAATCAAAAGTTGAACAAGTATGTTAATCTAACTCTCATGTTGGTCAAAATTGTTTTAATAGAAAACCAATACAAAAAATGGTCAAAATGATAAACTAGGGGCACAGTTGAGTCAGGTGTTCTGTCTTTTCCCCATTATCAACATACTTGCCAGAAAGGGCACTCTATTTGCCAGAAGGGCACTTTATCTGCCAAAAAAGGGCACAACTGAAGCTAACAACAAAGGCCTGAAAGCTCTAACGTCCTCCAAGCAACGAGGTATCGAGCCAAGTGCGAAGCATGAACTGGAATGGATCAAGATACTCCATTCCCTTATCTGGGGCATCGACTAGACGTCGCCAGAAGAAATAGCTGTGAGCTGAATATGCTGGGCATGAGCCCACAACTTTCTGCTTATCCATCAACCACCCGGGGGAGGGATAAAAAAAAATGAGAGATTGAAGAATATAGAGATGTGCGTTGAGAGAAAAAGTGAGGAAAAGGGGCTTTTCCAAAAAAAAAAAAAAAAAAAAAAAAAAAAAAAAAAAAAAAAAAAACAGAGCTTGAGGGTCGAGTGAGTGAGAATCACAAATGAGAAAAGGTGGGAAACAATACTTGGGGAAACTGGTTCCTTGCAAGCTGGGAGGTCTCTCGCCTTTGAAATGCGTCTGAGTGTCGTGTTTGTTGTTTTGTTTGTCTCGATTCTTCTTTTGAGTCGTTTCAAGTTTTACTCGATGTGTTTAGGTTGTTTACCTCTTGTTTGTCTTTGTTGAGTCGTTTTGACTGTGTTCAGTCGTAGGCTCAATACCTGGTTAAGAACTCATCTTTCAATTTCAAAAATAAATTGCTTTGTGCTCGGAGTGCTGCACCGTTCTCCACATTTGTGTAAAACAAGAATTTGTTCTCTTGTAAAACCCCAGGGTTCAACCCAGGTCGCGTCAGAACAGTGGAACCAGGACCTATTTGAAGCTATGTGGGTTTCAGACTGCGAAGCAGAAGAAAAGAGAGAAAATTCAGAGCATCTGAGTATGTTTCGACTGCTGTACATCTCGTATGTTCAGTATAAGCTGTGTGCAGAATAAACCAAGTACTGTGTTGTGAGCCATGGGTTCAGAGTGAGTAGTGCGTTGAATGAGCTGTGTGCAGAATAAACCAAGTATTGTGTTGTGAGACATGGGTTCAAAGTGAGCAGTGCGTTAAATGAGCTGTGTGCAGAATAAACCAAGTACTGTGTTGTGAGCCATGGGTTCAGAGTGAGCAGTGCGTTGAATGAGCTGTGTGTAGAATAAACGAAGTACTGTGTTGTGAGCCATGGGTTCAGAGTGAGCAGTGCGTTGAATGAGCTGTGTGCAGAATAAACCAAGTACTGTGTTATAAGCCATGGGTTCAGAGTGAGCAGTACGTTGAATAAGCCGGGCATAGAATAAACCGGGTACTGTGTGATGGGCTGTGTGTTCAGAATGAGCAGTGTGCTGTAAGGGCTATGTGTTCAAAACAAACGAAATATTGTGTCAGCTGTTTCTATGCCAGAATGGCGACCAGAAGTGCTCTCCCTGAGTACCAATTCCTGCCAGCCGCATCTTAGCTATGTTTGCAATGAGTTCCTAGGAGATTAATTGCAATGGTGAAAACTAGAGTTCAAATGGTTGTAACCTAGAACCCAAAGGTTTGGAATTTCTGAGGCTAAAGTCTGGTTTGAATACCCAGGGGTGTATCCCCGGCTTGAAATCTGTATGGAAGCCCCATAGGTAGAGGTAGTAGGTACGTGCCTCGATTCTAGATACTGAATCAACCAAGTCTGTCACCCCGTTGAAGAATAGAGAAAGTTGTGAGTATGATCAGGAAAAAAAGCGGCATCCGTGGTTCCCCAGCAGATGTTGCTCCTTGTCAGCATTTTAAACCTTTGTACTGTGAATTGAAGGTAGGTGTTCGAAGAACACAGGAGGGGGGGATCCCCGTCAGAGTAGAGCGGTTTACCGCCACTTACCCTGTGAGGCGCTGTCTAAAGTGCCATTTTGTTTGTTTATTACTTTCATTAAACATCATGCATTGTATTGCATTCTACCTTTCGAGTTTCTTCCTCATTTACGCACAGTATTGTATGTACTATTCATTCAGAGATGTTTCGGTTCAGCTTTGACTGATACCTTTCTCCCCTCGCATTCGGCATATGTTCGGATCTACACTTCTCCTCTCGCGTTTGATACGCGTTTGGACGACTGCGCCTTCTTGCACAGTCGTTTCCCCCTCGCGTGTTGATACGCCGAGAGGTTTTCCTTCCTCTATCCGAAACAAGGGGATGTCTCCCTGCGTTTCTCCTTCTCTGGTTTAAAGCATTTGGAATACGTTCCAATGCTCATACCATCTCGAGGAACACGAGGATATGTCCCTACGTTTTTCTTTCCTTCAAGGAATACGGGGATATGTCCCTATGTTTCTCTTTCTTTCGAGGAACACGGGGATATGTCCCTATGTTTCTCTTTCCTTCGAGGAACACAGGGATATGTCCCTATGTTTCTTTATCTTTTGAAGAACACGGGGATATGTCCCTATGTTTCTCTTTCTTTCAAGGAACACGGGGATATGTCCTTATGTTTCTCTTTCTTTTGAGGAACACGGGGATATGTCCTTATGTCTCTTCATCTTTTTGAAACACGGGGATATGTCCTTATGTTTCTCTTTCCTTCCGAAACAGTGGGGATTTGTCCCTATGTTTCTCCTTTCGTCCCGTTCCTCACACAATTTTAGCGTGTTTGGAATTTATCTCAGGTTGCGTTGTAGACGCGCTGGGCGGGTTGTTGGACCTCCTCTCACGATGTCAGCGTGGTTTGAGTGTCCCTTTTCCTTACACGATTTCAGTGTGTTTGGAATTTATCTCAGGTTGCGTTGTAGACGTGCTGGGTGGGTTGTTGGACCTCCTCTCACGATTTCAGCATGGTTTGAGTGTCCCTTTTCCTTACGCGATTTCAGCGTATTTGGAATTTATCTCAGGTTGCGTTGTATGCATGCTTGGGTGGGTTGTTTTGGACCTCCTCTTACGATTTCAGCGTGGTTTGAGTGCCCCTTTCCTTACGCGATTTCAGCGTGTTTGGAATTTTTCTCAGGTTGCATTGTATGCGCGCTTGATTATTCGTTTTTCCTCCTCTCATGATTCCAGCATGGTTGGAGTTTATCCCCCTTTGCATTTTCTATATCATATTTCATCACATCATATGCACCTGTCAATGCATTACATTTCATTTTGTTTTTTAATCGCGCTATTTTGCGCATCGCACTGTTTTGTGCATCTCAATGCATTTTGCATGCATTTTAATCGTGCTATTTTGCGCATCGCACTGTTTTGGGCATTGCATTTCATTTCGCGCTATTTTGTGCATCGTACTGTTTTGTGCATCTCATTGCATTTTGCATGCATTTCAATCGCCCTATTTTGCGCAGCGCACTATTTTGTGCATTGCATTACATTCGCGCTATTTTGCGCATCGCACTGTTTTGTGCATCCCATTGCATTTTGCATGCATTTCAATCACGCTATTTTTCGCATCACATTGTTTTGTGTATTGCATGCATTGCATTTCATTTCGTGCTATTTTGCGCATCGCGCTGTCTTGCACACTGCATACATGCACTTGTTAGTGCATTGCATTTCATTTCGTGCTATTTTGCGCATCGCGCTGTCTTGCACACTGCATACATGCACTTGTTAGTGCATTGCATTTCATATTGCATTTTGCTTGCATTACATTTGCGCTATGTTGCGCATCGCGCTATCTTGCGCATATCATATGCACTTGTTAGTGCATTGCATTTTGCATCATTCGCGCTATTTTGCGAACCTCACGCACTTGTTAGTGCATTGCATTACATTCACGCTATCTTGCGCACCCTACCTACGCTTGTTAGTGCATTGCATTGTTATGCACACTTCACCCGCGTTGTCGCTCACTTCTCACTTGCATTGCTATGCATGTTTCTAACAATGTTGTACTTATTAAGTTTCTTTTCTTTTTTAGGCACGATATTGTATGTACGGTTCATTTGAAGTTGGTACAACCAGACGAACCGGACAGGTATTGTATTCTCCGCGTGAGACGTAGCGAGAATTGTATAATTCTCTTACATCCTTTCTGCATGAAATGTAGTTAGATTTGTATACGTTTGCTTAAACTGTTGCATGTTATGTTTCGTTACAGCTCCCTTTGCATGATCATAAGTTATGTTCAGCTTTGTGCATTGTCTTTTCATTTTGCCCCTTGCCTTTGGGCACATATCTTGCTAGCTTGTATTCTTTGTCTAAGTCTTCGGCTTTGTCAAAAATGGGTCGTCTGCGGGCTTTGACATTCACTCACATCATTGTTATGACTTTCGAGTTCTATCAAAGAGGGGCAACTGTAGACACCCAATTTTTGACCGTCCTCAAGACTTGGACGTCATCGTTTGAACACTCGGTGATCATCCATGATCGTGTTCGTTCTGAGTTCTCGGAGGTCTCGGCCATGCACCTTGCCTCAAGATCTCTCAACTTGATTGTTTTCTACTTGGTTGTGGACCAAACACTTGTATTTTTGCTTCTAAGGGAAGAAAGTGGCTTGTTGGCCATCCCTACTCCCTACCGGCCGAGGCTTGAAGCCATCGGCCCCTCTTTCTTTCCATCGGCCAAGAGTGTTGGCCGATCGGCACTATATTTAGTCGGTCGGCTATTGTGTTGGTCGATCGGCCTTTTTTGCTGGCTGAACCCTGTTCATCTACTTTATACAGATATTTTGTGCCAGCTGTAACCCCCTCCATACATGTGTATGGTGGGATTTGCCTCTTGTTTAGCTTCTCTTGGAAGCTTTAGAATTTGAGCCTCTATAAAGAGGGAGCCCCTCCTCCCTCCTCAAACGTTCAAAAAATTGGTTCTTGAGAGGATAGATATAGTGTTGTATCTATTCTTCTTGTTTTAGCTTTGTTTTGTGTCCAAATGTGTAATATTATCTTACTATTGTACACAAACACACACTAGAACACCATCCTTGGTTGCTGAGGTACTAGGAGGTTGATTTCAGTGTTCTTGGGTTGGTTTAAACTCAGAAAACCTGCTGGAGCTTTGTTCTTGAAGAGGTTATACAAGGGTGAGCTTCTTACCTTTAGATACCCCTTTCTTGCTTAAGCTCTTAGCCTCTATTGCATCTGTTTTTAAGCTTAACTTATAACTGATAAAATTTCTGTTTTTAAGTTCCTGAAATAGTTGTTTAAGATCACTTTGGTGTTTGGGGTTGTTTACCCCCCCTCTTAGGCCTTGTTTGGCCTTATTTTTGTGCCCTTTTTGTGAGCTCCGGGACCACCTTGTATTGGCCTTCTCACCACTGAAATCTAGAGGGATTTTAGTAGGGGGGATGGTGTTTTAAGGTCCTAAGAAGGAGAGGGCCATCCCCTCTCCTTATTGTCTTCAATACTTGTCATATTTGCCTCATATGTGAGCACCTTTGTTAAGTTCACGTTGACCATGTCTTAGCTGGTATTTGTGGTTGCCTTTCCATGATATAGCACTGTTTTGACTTGGTTTAGACATGCCATGCATGCTTTGTATACTTGTCTTGTAATTCTATGAAATAGCCTAACATGCACCATGTTGTGACATGTCTTTCTAGCATGATTTTGGCTTGACTTCAAGAAGCTTTTATCCATATTTTGGTATGATTGAGGTCTGATTTTGGTTGTCTTAGTCATCCATGACTTGCTTTGTATAGCTACCATGTAATCTAGCTTGTAGGCTTCTAGTGTTGGATCCCCTAGCATGCTCTACTTGGCTCATTTCAGTGGTTTGGCATCACTTGTAATGTTATTTCAGTCCATATAGTAAGCTCGAATGCTTGCACTTATCGCTCCTTTAATGCTTTAAAGGGTTTGTGTTTTATGCCTCATAAATATGCCATTGTGTATGCCCCCATGCTTAGGCCATTTAGGCGCCGTCTAAGTGTGTTTTCGGTCTTGTTTAGACCTGCCTTGGGGCTGTTTTAGGTCCCCTTGGCCCTTTGGGGCTTGCCACATGTAGCCTTGGTTTGAGTTCCCTGGCTAATTTCAAGTTTTGGGCTTTCTTACATGCTTTACCTGCTTTGTTTAGTTGGTTTGGCACCTTTTCCAACGTGATTTCAGAGCTTACAATGTATGTTACATGTCCATTGTTTATCCTCTTTTAAGTGTGCTTAAGAGTTGCTTCACTATGCTTAAGTGTTAGGAGTGTTAGGCCAATTGGCATGCATGTTTGTATGCGTTCTTGTCCTCATTTCCATAGCATTTTGACCACTGATTTGGACCTATTCGAGAGTCGTCCATTTTGGTTTAAGACCATCCCCGCATGTTGTTGCATGCTTGCCTTGTATGATTTTACATGCTTGTTGCATATTTGGTAAATTGCATGTTGTAACATGCTAGTTTAATTGTGCCTTGTGTGTACTTGGTCCATGACATGTTGTTGCATGCCTAAGTTGTAATGCATTTGGCATCCATTCTCTTTTTTTAATTTGCTTAACATGTTGTTACATGTTTACTTCACATGTTGTTATATGCTTGAATGTTGTTACATGTCTTGCATATTTGCATGCTTAGGTCGCACTTTGCATGCTTGTTAAGTTACATGCTTGTTTGCATGCTTGTCTTTGCATATTGTTATATGCTAATTGCCTTGCATGCTTATGTTGCATTAGTTTGCTTGCATGCTTAGGTTGCATAGCATTGTGCATGCATCCCTTGCGTCTTGATCAATCGTGATAGAGGTTGGGGGGCCCTTTATGTGTTTTGTGTGCATTTCATTTGATATTGAAGTTGCACACTTGCCTTCTTTGACCATCATGCATTGAAATGCGTGATTGATGGTCCGAGGGTCAAGGACTATACTCCCTTGAGCTCATGACATGATAGGGAGGGTAGTCGTGCACACATTGTCTTGAAAATGCATTGCCATGCTCTGTTTGTCCTCTGCTGCAGCAACACAGCATTCTGCAGGAAGAGATGATCGACCGACCATCTTCAGTGCCGGTCGGCAACAAATATTTGACCGAGAGCCTTATTGTTGGTCGATGGCACCATTACCTTGGCCGATGACTATACCACTTAGCCGATGATCTCCCACAGTGACCATGAGGTGGTTCAGAAGTGTCACAGAAGCTGGCACAGTTTTCAGAGGTGCAGAGCAATGTAAACAGAGACAGCATGAGCATGGTGATAGATTTCTGAGCGGAGCCGAGCATGCATGCATTTGTCCCTCTTCCCGAGGCCTCTTTACTGCTTTAGTAACTTAATTAATTTGTTTAATTAGTCAAGTGTTGTGTAATATTTAATTAGCTAGTTAGTTAGTTAATTAGTCAATTTATATTATTTATTCGGACCCTCTGTCGAGAGGGCAAATTTTGTAATAAGTGTGCGTGTGTGTGTAAATGTCTTCCAGCCCCACGTCTTTCTCCCTTTTACTTACCTGCTTTTGATGGTTAGTTTAGGGCGTGTTTCAGTTAGCATTCTTATGCTATGCATGTTTGCATCATTCATTCGTGTTGCACGCACCGGGCTCGGCGCATCATACTAATTGCATAAGTATTTCAAATCCAACTTGAATACGTGTATCGAATTGCCGCATTTCACATGCCATTTTAGATTAGCCGAGCCTATTCTATTTGCATTTTGTATGTGTTGCATTAACCATCTTAACATGGACTTGGATCATACATTGATTACTAACATGTTCCTTGTTTTGGCTCGGAGTACACTGTAAGTGTTTATGCTTTAGCATTTTGCATGTGTGTGAGTATTAACATGACAGCATGCTTCCCATGAGACTAATTGCTTATGTGATATAAATTGCCTGAATGCCTGTGGGTGAAGGTTGGATTGCTTGAATTGGAACAATTCATTGAAATCCGTGTTTTAGCCTACTTGCAAATAGCAAACTTCAAACCATTTTCCAAACAAACCGGTATGCGATGCTTTGTTCCAAATTAGGCGATCTGGTCTATACTTGTGTGTTGTGCGCATCACATAATAATTCTAGCTAATTAACTGGAATAAGAACACATATATTTTCAAAACAAAATATCATGCTTAGTACAGGCCGATCTTCGGATCGGGCGAGCGGGGGTGCTCATAGCTGACCTTCTCCAATCGTACCCAATTTCCCGAGCCGAGGCAACTTTGGTGATGACGGACACATGGCCTTAGGCAACGAGTCAGGGTTTCCTAAATTCTCCCAAAATAAATATTTAGGTGGCGACTCTGTATCTGGCAAAGCAATCCATATTTGGCACTTCTTTCTTAAAAATCTGTTTTTCAAAAATGATTTGCCGGATTTGGACTCTTTGGTGATTTATCAGTCTTGCATTGCACTTTGCAAGGTCAGATTAAGAACCGTGACAAATGAGTCCGAACTGTGGTAGCATAAGCCCTCGCGGGCGCGTCCACAACAGCTCTATAGACAATTTGTAAGTTTGCTTCCATTTTGGCCCCTCAACTTTGATGAAATATGTTTTATTTGGATTGAGGCCGTAGATAATCCCTTGATTACTGGCTGGTTATGAGCTTAATCCATGGGGGTGGGTTCGGGTCATGACACTATGCCTACATAGCCATTAAAATCTCCACCTATAACTAGGTTCTCTCTTACGGGTATCTCCTGTAAGATCTCATCCATTTGCTCCCGAAAATCCCTCTTAGTAAGATCTCATTGTGCATGGTTGGTATATTTTTCAAGTATTGATGACGTGCCATCACAACCTTGGACTTGTGCAACGGCTAGAAGAAGCTATCATGGAATGTTGGCCAAGGGCCTTTTTGTTTCATAGGCCGAGTCCCTTTACATGTTGTAAGGGTTAACCCCTTTGTAAATGATGTAAGCGTGATTGTAGACACCACATTTTGACCACCCCTAAGACTTGGGCGCTTTATTCCAAACACCTGATGATGAAAGTTACGCTGTAGAAATTATTTGAAAACTCTCAACAAAAGAATCTGGATTCGAGCTCTAAAATCCCAACCTTACACTCTAGTTTGGCCAGAATGTTTTAGACCTCAAAACCTATTTTTGAAGCTTTTTATTTTTATTTTTACCTACACTGGTCTGCAACAGCGAGCCAAGGAACACTATTGGGACCCGGACGTGGGTATTGTGTGACTTGGCTTGGTCTAATGGGCGATAAACAGAATATCTGGCGGGAAATCCGCTAGTTGTCTTTTTTTAGAGATATTTACAACCAATTTGGCTCAAATTCTATAAATACGACCTCCCCTTTAGAATTTGAGGTTAGAAAAAATTTCCAAAAGGCTTATAAGGATTTTGAGAGCTAAAAAGGCACTCCTTCTCTTGAAAGAGCCTCTTGACCTCGATACCACCTTTGAGCTATACATACACAATACATACACCATTAGAGCTTGTTCTTGAAGCTTTTTGTTGAAGTTTCAAACTATATTTTCAGAAACTTGAGGTTGTTTGAAATCAAGTTTGTTAACAAAGAACTTCCTCTTTTTCAAGAGGTATAATTTTTGCATCATCTTCTTTACTCTTCTTTCATTCTCTTCCTCTCTTTTTCTTGTCTTACATACTTGTTTTGAGTTGTTTTGAGGGGTTAAAGTATGTGACTAAAAGTTACAAAGGGTGGAGGGGTTAGCGACCCTTCCTTAGACCTTGTTCCATAGCTTATTACTTTACCTTTTTTCTTACTTGTTTCCTTTGGATTTTGGTCACTGTTTTGTGAGTTTAGGGGTTGTTTAGTGTGTCTATTTAATTTATTCTTTGAATATCATAATTGTGTTGTTTTGTTGTTGTAAGTCGTCATGGATTTGGTGTATAGGCCATAGCCTCCAATCCATTTGAGTTGATAGCTTCTCTTTACATAACTTTCATGTAAATATCCACTGCTGTAATCACCACCTTTTCAACCTTCCCCATTTCGTTTCTCTTTCGATCAAGGGTTGTATGAAATGAAGGTTTATTGTTCTTGGTACAAGGGAGGGGTTCTTCGTGCTAAATGGTTTAATCTCTTTGGAGGTTCATTACCAGGGCATCACATTTTCCTTATACTAAGTGCAATCTCTTGTTTGACATCTCCTCTGGTCACCAGTGCGTTGCTTTTAACGGACTAATTTTCTAGTTAGGCCCTTGGAAATCATAAAGGAAGGATTCATTATAGCTCATTATCTGGTTTGGATTTGAAGTCATTATCGCTCGTTTCGGGTTTGACTCCGAATTCATTATCGCTTGTAAATGGGTTTGATTTCTCCTTTGTAATTTCCCCCGTAGAAAAGGGCTCGAAGAGTTCATTTCTCTGGATTAAGTCATGCTTGCTAGGCTTTTATCGCTTTTGGACTTAATCACCACCTTAATGTAAAAAGGTAAAGAGATAATAAAAATTGGTTAGGTTCAGTCAGATGTTATACTGAATCTGTTTCTTCTAGAATTACTGCATACTATTTTTGTGATATTTGATGGTTCATGAAACATGTCTGCCCCCTCCCTTGAAGTAACTCTATGATAGGGAGGAGGTAGTGTTTTTCTTTTGTTGTGTTTATTAAACTCTTGTCCTATCGCTTTTAAGATCATTACGCAACAAATTTGCGATGATTGATGATTTGAGAATCGAATCTACTCCTCCCTTGAATATCTTTGTGTTAGAGAAAGGCAGAAGGGATAAACATCTCTTAGGAATACTCTATCTGCACTGTTTTCACCTTAATGCACAAAACAATCTTTTTGCCAAAGATTAGGGCACAACCAGATTTAATTGGACCCGGCCGGGCCTCACTATGGGCTGGTTGGGCTTCAAAATGAGGTAAACAGAGCATCTTTGCTAAAACACAGAGCTGTGGCTAAGGGTGAAACAGGGCGGTTCTGCTAAAGGCAAACAGAGCAATTTCTGGGAAATATCTTCGTTGGCACACATGTGGTTCATGTTTGATTTCATTATTTCATTGTTGTAACATTTATTGTTGTAATAAATTAGGTAATTATTTATTCAGTGATGTAATAATTAGTTAATTAGGATATTCGGACCCTCTTGTGCGAGGATAAATTTGTAATATGTGATGTATGTCTTCCAACTCCCATTTTTTTCTCCATTTTATTTATATGCTTACTGTGGTTATATGTAGTATCATGTTTTCGTTTCATATCATTGCCATGCTTTGCACCCATTTTTGCATGCATTAAGGTTCGGTTCATCATTTTTTAATATCATTATCATTTCCTACTTGCTTGAATATGTGCGTGACCGCATGCTTTGAGTTAATCCATACAACATAATAAGCCGAACCTAATAGTTGCATTCTTGTATGTGTTGCATTAGTCATGTGCATTGTTAGGGTCATGCATTTTTCTAATTGCTTTATTTTTCTTTGGCTTACCTCGGAGTACTAGGTGAGCATTTTTTTGCTTTAGCATATTCATGTGTGTGATTGTTTCCATACTTAGCATCTTACCATGAGACTACGTGCTTACTCGAAATGAACTGTTTGAATGCCTGTAGATGAAGGTTATTTTACTTGCATTGGGGATGATTTTGATCAAATGTATGTACGAGCTCATTTCTTTTCTTTTGAGTTGTGTGCACTCAAAACTCTTTTAAAATGAATCACATAACATCACGTCATTTCCAAAGCAAGCGAAACAATCTATACTTGTGTGCCTCACATAGTAAGTTAACATAATAAAATCAGAACAAGGGCATATAATATTGATAAAATTCACATCATGATTAGTAGAGGCCGATCTTTGATTGGGTGAGAGGAGTGCTCAATTCATGACCTTCTCCTCTCATACCTAAGTTCCCGAACCGAGACAACTTTAGTTACGACGAACAAGTGTCCTTTGACATGAGTCATGGGTTTCCTAAATTTTTCAAAATTATTTAGGTTACGACTCTGAAATCAGGCAATACAGTCCATTTTTGGCATCTCTGATGATTAATGGACTTTCTAGGATTTGCCGAATTTGGACTCTCATTTATTTATTTTTTTTTTGTTTCAGATTGCATTTGTGAAGACAGATTCAAAACCACAAGAATCTGAACTGTATGACTATTGCATCCGAGGAGACTAAACCCCTCCGAGAAGCTCGAAAAACCAGCTACAATGATACCATATTATTTATTGTTAGATGTTTTATCCTATATGACATAATATGTATTCATTTCACCTAAATTTGAATATAGGATATATGTAATGAACAAACCGCATGTACTGTATGATATTCATATATATATATATATATATATACGCAAGAGGGACTTTTGAGTATATTTATTATTGCTCTTTATTTGGTATTTGAGTTTATTTAATGAGATTCGGGTCTTATAAATCTGAGGTTTGATAGTTTAAGAATGAAATTTGAATTTTTTTTGAATTTTATTCTGTGACAAATAATTTGCCATAATTTATTTTTAATTTAATAGCCTTAGGTCTATGTAAGTAAATTTTATGGCTGAACTTTAGGGTCTTTCAAAGATTAGAAATTGAGCATTTTATGGGCCAACCAAATAGACTTTTAACTTTTGAAAGCCTTTTATGATATCCAATTGTATGGTTAAAGAGGTAATTGGGCTTCATCTTCAACCTTTTTGTAATGAAACAAAATCTGGGCCATTTCAGATTATGAGTTTCGTTTCTTTAAAAAATCAAATCGCTGGATCTTTCAAAGGCTAAAATGGAGTTATTTTGTGGGCTATTTATGGGCCAATCGTATGAACCAGACTTATTTTCAATAAATCCTACTCTGCATTTCATTTTAAAAATTGAAAATTTAGTTATTTACAATTTTCATATATTTCAATATAGATTAATACAAATAAACTAAAATTAAATCAAAATTGACAAATAGAAACTAAAATAGTAAGTGCTACTAATAACACCCCGAATAATCCTTTGGACCCCACATTTCTTTTGTAACAACCCATAATTTTTTTCAAAGAAAAAGACATTGCATAAATTAATTGAGTAAAATTCGGATTGGACTGCTGTGTAAATTTTTGTGCGAAAATGATCCGATTTTATATTTTTTTAAAAATAGTTCTTGATCTCAGAAAATTATGAAATTTTTATATGTTGTTTCCATATGAGTCTAAGTGTGTTGGATGAAAATTTCGGAATTAAATGATGAATATTTATTTTATGAAAATTTGCGGACTGATTGGCGTTCAGTTTAGTTTATAGCAGAATTTGATAATGAGTTTTGGATGTTTAGACCATGACTTGAGATAAAGTTTGTTGGGTCTATTTTGGTATATAATTGGGTTATGTTTGGCTTATGGGTGAATTTAATTCAAGGCCCATGACTGAGATTCAATTTAATATCAGTTTGTTTATGACTTATGTTTAATTGTTTAGTCCTTTTTAATTATGTGATTGGTAGTGACCACCTGGGGAGTTGTTATTATTTATTATATAGGATTATAATATATGTTTGAAAGTTGAATTTATGGTATGCACAAAAATTACATATTTTTGTAGTGAATAAAAACAGGTGTGTCATGACCCAACCCCGGTGCTTAAGGTTGGATATTGCAACTAATTGATTTCTGAAGTTACCAAGGATTAATTCTAAATTAAACAAATTAAATAATATAGTGGAATAAAATAAAAAGTGTACATAGATATTTAAAGCGTACATTGGAATTTTTATTTATGTAACATAAGTTAGATAATAATTATTATAGCGATCCCGAGTTTCCCCTTTATGTACAGTATTCTGGACATAGATTCCGTGGTTGAGTATTGTTGCATTTGTTTCATTTCCGTCCTTTAATTCTTTATGTATGAGTTTTAGGATGTGTTGGGCAGGTTTGTAACAGGTTGGTTGTGTTTGGGAACAAATGGTTGCTGCCCAGATTTTGGTGTCTTCGCTCGAGCGAGGCTTTTGTCGCTCAAGCGAGCTCTTTGTTTTGATTCCTTCGCTCGAGCCAGGGTTCCTTCACTCAAGCGAGAGTTGATTTTTGTGTCTGGTGGCTCGAGCAAGAAGTCTTGCGCTCGAGCTTGCGTTTGCGTCTGGTTCTGGACCTAAGAGTTGCATTTCTTGGCTCGAGCGAGCTTTCCTTCGCTCGAGCGAGCGACGTCTATGTTTTGGGTTGCTTTGCTCGAGTGAGCTTTTCTTCGCTCGAGCGTGATTCTAGTTGCAGACCTGAAGCTTTGAATTGTTGGCTCGAGCGAGGCTTCCTACGCTCGAGCGAGGTATCTTTGTGTCTGGTCGCTCGAGCGACCACTCCTTCGCTCAAGCGAGCCTCTGTTATATCAGTACACAGCAGCCGTCTCCTTCATCATTTTTTGATACACTTTTCATCTCAAAACCCTAGATTCGGCTCTCTCTCTCTACGCTTACCTTCTCTCTAGGGTTTCATCTATTTCTAGTGTGTTCCTACCCTAATCTCTTTGTAAGAAAGATGGAGGGTCGTGTGGGCTACCTTTTATTCTGAAAATTTGTGGATTTGGAGCACTTTGGATTTTCATAATCTTCTCCTTTGGTCTCTTCATTTCGAGGTAGGGATACCCTACTCCATCTTATGAGTTTTGTCATAAATTTTGGGCATTTTGATTAGTTTGTGTTGTTGGGTAATTTTTGGAAAAGTTAGGGTTTGATTTGTAATTTATAGAAAGGGGGTTTTCAAATGTGTTAAATCCCATGTGTATAAGAGACCTTGGAAAATGGAATTGTTGTTGTTATATTCATGAATTTGAACCTTAGGGTTGATATTCAGAATTAGGGAAAAATGCCCTAGTTATGTGACAAATTAATTTGAATAATTAATTTGTGGGAATATGAAATTAAGTTGGAAATTATGAAATTGGAAAATTATAAAGTTGAATGGTGTAGTTGGATTGATTAATCGCTCACCTATGTAAATGTTAATATTATATCTGTTTAATGCATTTATTTTTTGTTTAGAAATAACTGCTTTGGGCTATCGGTGGAGGATAGTCTTGATTGTTGTAGACACTGCATGATGATTAGGTGAATTAAAACTAATCGGTTGAATATGTCATTGAATATGACGGTTGGAATAATACATCGAATATGTGTATTGATCGATCATGTATATGATAATTGTTTAAATACATTGTATTGTGTGGGAGGAGATAGGGGATGTACTCCACGGTTTAAGAGAACATAGGGGATGGACTCTCAAACCTGTTTGGGAGGAGATAGGGGATAGACTCCATTAATACAACAAATACGTGTACTAAATTGAAGTACTGATACAGCAAATATGTGTATCATTTGAAGTTTGGAAGTGTTTTTAATATGAGTTATAGTCTCATTGAATTTTTTGGCCAGGTTCTGAGCCATGTTCATGAAATGATTTGGATAAGTAAAGGAAAGTGGAATGTAACATGGACATGATTGTCATGGAACTATATTGTGATATAAATTGGTTTAGAAGTATTAACCATCTATCAAATGCTATTGTTTTAGTCACTTCTCATATTTGATTTAGTATATCTCTACTGGGCTGTGGCTCACCCTATATGGGACATCATTTTTAGGTTCAGGCGATATGCCACCTCCAAGGACGTAGCTTGGGAGGCTTGGGACTGATAGTTTTTTTTTTTTTTTGTTCTCTTTTGGTATTACATGTAAATTCAACCCACGGGCTTAATGTGTATTTGAGTTAGTACTCTCTTCTTTTGTAACCAAGTGTTGGCTTGGAAAGTTGTAAGCCCGTACGGTATTTACTTTTGTTGTCAACATGTAATAATTTTATAATGAATACTCTGATAAATAGAAATATGCTTTATTCTCTTATGTCTATGCATGTCAATAAATGTTGGGCTTTATGTATTTTTTTGAGGGCGTTATAATTATAAATAAACACACACAAAAAAAAGACACGATGTTTATCTCAATTATGGGTCTTGATTAATGGGGTAAAACAATTCCTCCTTAAGTTTTTTCACCTGAAAGGATTGGCAGAGTGAGGAATATTATACTAAGAACATATCACCATGGATTATTATTTAGGCTAAACAATGAAAAGTTTGGTTTGAATAAATCATTTTAAATGACAGAATCATAATGCACAAATCATATAAGTAAAATAATCATAACCATGGTACAGAATAAAACAGAGGGTCAATGGATACATGATAGACAGAGGGTCACAAAGTGACTAATCAGAGTGTCAATGGTTATTTAAGTTCCCCACAACATGAGACTGTCAGAGGGTCACTAAAGTGACAATTCAGAGGGCCAATGGTTATTTAAGTCTTTCAAAACATTGGACCTCTGTGGTCGTACTTACAAAATAATTACTCAAAAAGACATTTAATAAACAATTATATTCATGGGATTCCATTTTAAAGTGAATAGGGTTCATAAAAGAAATAACATAATTATAATGTTAATTTAACTTAAAAAGCATGATTTGCATAAAATAACTCATAAAATAATAAAATAATTTATGATTACTCAAATTATAATATAACTCACCTCAATATTGATTCTCAATTTTTTTAATTTCCTTTTCTCTGAGGCTTTCCTCTTTGCCTTGTTTGCTTGTTTGATTTCATCTACTAACTTGAGCTCTCATATATATGGGGAATTTAAGTAGGTCAGTCGCAAGTTTACCTCTACGCCGTAATCATGAAACTATCCCCTGTTGCTGCCTAGATATGCTTAGTCACCACCCCTATGAAACTTATCTCTTAACCGATAATTCATAGCTTAATATGTAATTACATTCTGACTCATATACTTAAATAATTATTTTACCATCTTTTTTATAGAAAATAACGACTCTTAATTTAACTTACATTTTATCACATACAATCATATAATCTAATATTTTACTTTACTGTTATTATTATTTTTTTTAATTTGATATTAATTTGGTGTTAAAATTAATTAAACATCTGGGTTGTCACATTTCTCCACTTCTACAAAAAAGTTTGTCCCCAAACTTGTTGTACCTTGATTTTAAAAAAGATGTGGGTATTTGGCCCGTATTTGATTCTCAATTTCCCATGTAGCTTCTTCGGCACGATGATTTTGCCATAAGACTTTCACAAGGGGTATAGTCTTGTTCCGGAGAATCTGATCATGACAATTGAGAATCTGTACCGGTTGCTCTTCATAAGAGAGATATCTTTGAACTTCTAGGTCCTCGTGATCAATAACATGTTTGGAGTCTCAAAGATATCACCAAAGCTTTGAAACATGAAACACATTGTGAACATTGGACAGTTCTAGTGGTAGCGCAAGACGATATGCCACAGGACCAATCCTTTCTAATATCTCAAATGGTCCGATGTAATACAGGCTCAATTTCCTTCGCTTTCCAAATCAAATGACTCCTCTTATTGGTGAGACTTTTAAGAAAACATGATCCCTTACTCGAAATTCTAAATATTGTCTCCTTCTATTTGCATAACTTTTCTGGCGGCTTTGGGTAGCACAAATTCGTTATTGGATTAGTTGAATTTTATCACTTATCATCTACACAATTTCGGGGCCCAATAACTTTCTGTCTCCTTCCTTTGTCCAACTTACAGGTTATTGACACTTCCTCCCATACAATGCTTCATATGGGTGCCATCCTAATGCTCGCTTGGTAACTATTGTTATAGGCAAATTCTACAGACGGCAGATACTCGTCCCAATTACCTGAAGGTCTAATACGCATACCTATAACATGTGCTCCAATGTCTGAATCGTTCTTTCAAATTGTCCATCGGTTTGCGAGTGATAAGCGATGCTAAACTTTAGTGTTGTTCCCAAAGTTGCCTGTAACTTGTTCTAGAATTGAGATATGAAATGAGGGTCTCGATCTAATACAATTGATACCGAGACACCATGCAATCGAATGATCTCCTTGATATATAAAGTGGCAAATTTGTTAAGAGAGTACATGTCTCTAATAGGGTAGAAAATGTACTGATTGCGTTAGTTGATCTACTATGACCCATATCGCATCATTCTTTGAGGTTGATTGTGGTAATCCACTAATGAAATCCATGGTAATGTGTTCCCATTTTCATTCAGGAATAGAGAGTGGTTGTAGCAGCCCTGTAGGTCTCTAATGCTTTCCCTTAACTCCTTGATATTAGAAGCATTTGAAAACATGGCTTGCTATGTCTCTCTTCGTTCTTGTCCACCAATAATGCTCTTTCAGATCGTGGTACATTTTCATATTTCCAGGATGAGTTACGAATGTGGAGTTATGGGCTTCCATCAATATCTTCTTTTTGATTTTTGGAATGTCATGTACACAAATTCGATTTCGAAACTTTAGTATCCCATTGTCTATGGTGAAATTGGGATTGGGCGTACTTCCTTGCTCATCATACTTTTTCTTCAAAAGTTTGTCCTCACATTGACATGCCCTAATTTCATTGATTATCATAGGTTCTATGACTATATTAGTGAGAAATCCATCAGCCTTGTGCAGAACCAACTCCAAGTCTAGTTTTTCTAAGTCTCCAATAAGTGATTTCTTGTTAGTGAGGAAATATGCCAAACTTTGGGTGGCCTTCCGACTCAACACTTCTGCTACCACGTTAGCCTTGCCTGGGTGGTGTCGAATCTTCACATCATAATCTTTCATAAACTCTAACCACTGTCATTGCCTCATGTTTAGTTCCTTTAATGTAAATAGATATTTAAGACTTTTGTGGTCAGTGTAAATTTCGCATGTTACTCCGTAAAGGTAATGACGCCAAATTTTAAGAGCGAAAATCATCGTAGCCAATTCTAGATCATGAGTTGGGTGGTTCTTCTCGTGAGACTTTAGTTGACGTGGGGCGTACACAATAACCTTCCCATCTTGCATAAGTGCGCAACCTAGTTCATTATATGAGGCATCGCTATAGATTACAAATCCACTTGTTCCAATAGAGAGTGCCAATATGGGAGCTATCACAAGTCTACTTTTTAACTCCTGAAAGCAATGTTCTCGTTTGTCAGTCCACTGAAACGGTGTGTTTTTCTTGGTCAGTTGAGTCAATGGTAATGCAATCTTCGAGAAATCTTGGATGAAACATCAGTAATATCCTACTAATCCCAAGAAACTCTGAACTTCAGACACATTAGTAGGTCGCAGCCAATCCACGATAGCTGCAACCTTTTGTGGATCGACAGAGATGTCGTTCTTGTCAATGACATGGCCAAGGAAGTGTACACTAGTGATCCATAATTCGCATTTCTTCAACTTTGCATAAGTTTGTGATCACGTACTGTCTGCAGAACTAATCGTAAGTGTTGCTCATGGTCTTTCGATGTTTTAGAGTATACGAGAATGTCGTCAATGAAGACAATAATGAATTCATCGATATAGGGTTTGAAAACTCGATTCATGGGGTCCATAAAGGCCACTGGGGCGTTCATGACGCCAAATGGCATAACAAGGAACTTGTAGCGTCCGTAACGCATTCTGAAGGAAATTTTCTCAACGCTTCCGGCTTCGACATTCACTTGATGGTAGCTAAACCTCAAGTTGATCTTCGAAAATACTTGAGCGCCTTGAAGTTGATCAAATAGGTCATCGATTCATGGTAGAGGATACCGATTCTTGATGGTAACCTTGTTCAATTCTCGATAATCGATACATAATCTCATCATACTATTCTTTTTCTTTACGAATAGTACCGGAGCTCCCCATGGTGAGGTACTTGGTCATATGAAACCCTTGTTGAGCAATTCTTGAAGTTGTGTTTTCAATTGTTTTAATTCGACAATCGAGATGCGGTAAGGAGTTTTTTATATCGGTTGCATACCGGGTTGAGTTTCAATAGTGAATTCAATTTCTCGGTCAACTAAGGTACTGAGTAAGTCTTCAGGAAAAACGTTCAGAAATTCTTGAGCTACGAGTGTTGAATCGAGTATTAGGTCTACTTGTTGAGTGTTGACCACATAACAAATATATCCACAACAACCTTTTCTCAAAAGTCGTTGGGCTATCACAAATGATATTCAAAATGGAGGGGTAGAAACTTCGATTCCTTCAAAGACAAGTTCGCGTTGGTCGGGTAACCAGAGGAAGACCTTTCTGGTTACACAATCAATAGAGGCATGGTTGGAAGCAAGCTAATCTATTTCCAAGATTATATCAAAACTATTGATGCAGAGTGGAATCAAATCTACATACAAGGTTTCATCTTTTAGGGATATAGCACATGATTTGTATATCTTTGTACTAAGTGCAGAACCAGTAGATGAAAAAGAAACAGATAACAAATATCCCAAGGGTTCAGATGCTGATGTCAAATTGGAAGTAAAGTGTGGAGAAACAAAAAGAATGAGTTAATCCAAAATCAATGAGAATATGAGGTGAATGACCACATATAGAAAGTGTGCATAACACAACATTCTCAGTAGCATCGAAGTTTCAAGGTACTAAAGAAAAAGTTATCCCTTGGTGTTTTTATTCTTTCCCTCCTTCTACAGGCATTCCTAGTTTCTGAACTGATTCAGGAGTACCCACCATAGAGTTGGTAAATTTTGGACAATCTTTCACCAAATGTCCAACTTGGCCACATATGTAGCATGCTTCCATTGCTCGATAGCACTGTCCGCGATAAGTCTTTCCACAACTTGGACAATTCAGAATGGTGCTGCCCTTAGGGATAGTAGAACTTTGATTGGCCGAACTGGTTAAGCCAATAGGCCTGGTATTCATTTTCTTTGGTGGTGATGAATAACATCCTTCGGCTGGTTCCCAAAACCTTTTTTTTTTGTTTTGACCTATTCTGCCAAAACATGAGGTTTTAATTCCTTTCTTAGTGATGTATGCTTGATCTACCACCTCTACATAATTTGGTAGTTTCAAATCCTCAATCTTGTTATTGATTTCAGCATCTAACCCTACTTCAAATTTCTTAACTTTTCAGGCTTCCATTGGAATAACGTATGTTGTAAATCGTGCCAGTCGAGTGAACTTACTTTCATATTTTGCTACCGACATCATTCCTTGCATCAAATGTAGGAACTTCGATGCGATCTGCTCCCGTACTGAGTCTGGAAAATACTTTTTATAGAATACTTCTAGAAATCTAGCCCAAGTCACGATCTCTTCCTTTTCTAAAGTGAGAAGCCACTATTCATGTGCATCCTTTTAAGAGTGAAGGTGGCAAATGACACTTTCTATTCTTTTGTTCAGGGTAGGGCACAAAAAAACTTCTTCATTTCTTTAACCCAAGCTTCAACTAGCAAAACGTTTGAGTCCCTTGTGAATGTGGAAGGTTTCAAGTCTTGAAATTGCTTTATCGTAGTTGGCCCTTCTCGACGTTCTGTGTAACAGTTGTTTTTGGGTGATAGCTCGAGCAACCATTTGGTTGCTGGAGTGAAGATTTGTAGCTCCCAGCATCTCACAGGTTTGTAGGCGAGACCGCTCGAGTGAAGGAATGGCCACTCAAGCATAAAATGTGAGCTTCCAGTATTTTCACTGTAGCTCTACAAAACTTCTCGGAACTTGCTTTTACCGCTCGAGTGGTGAAAAGTTCGCTTAAGCGATCCCTTTTTATTTTGGCACTTCGCTCAAGCGATGGAAGATTCGCTCGAGCAGCCTTGTCAGGACATTAGTGTTATATTACAATCCAAACACTTTTCTAGTTCATTTCTCTCACACTCCTCTCTCTAACAGCCTTCTTTCCAAAACCCTAGCTAGAGAACCCTAGATTTCACCTAGTAAGAGCAAGAATCGATCTTTGGGTCTTTACTAAAGTTATTACCCATGCCAAGAGCTACGTTTTGAACCGAATAGATTGTGGTATTTCGGAAGCTCATTGAGTTCACCTTTATCTCTCCTTGCACAACCTTGAGGTAGGAATACCTTTACCCTTGTATATATTTGTATTTTGGTTTAAATAGGTGTGAATCTTAAGATGTATGGAACTATTGAGATGAATGATATATATATATATATATATGGGCTTTGTGTGATACAGTGTTTGTGTGAAGTTAATAATGGATTGTGGAATTAACTATGAAATAGTGAGTAAACATACATGAATCAAGGAAAATAAATATTTGAAAGGAAAAGCCCCAAATTTTTATATGAACCCTAAGGGATTGTTCATGATTTCAATCTAATGGATAATGGATAAGTAAAATTTGAGAATCCTTGTGATTGTTGGTGTTGTGCGTAAAATGTTAATGTTTTGGAATATGTTTGAGGTGCCCACTTGCCCAATTTGTGTGAGGATGGAAAATGTGGGAATGTGTTTGAGGTGCCCACTTGCCCAGTTCACATGAGGGTGACAAATGTGGGGGTGTTGTGAGGTGTCTACTGGCCAGTTTGTGTAAGGACGATGGAAGTGGAAAGGTTTGAGGCATTAACAGGCCATCCATGTGAGGACGGAAAATGGTGGAGGTTGAATGTTGGATTGTGTGTTGTGTAATAATTCTTAAATAAATATAGATTCCTGGGCATTAATGTAGGTCATGCATATTTAAATCAAATGTTTACATTCTTGGTTAAAGTTATTCTCTACTAGGCAAATTGCTCATTCCTATTTACTGACCTTTCAAGAAATGAAGAGCCCAAAACCGTCAATGAAGAAGAAGAAGAAAACGACTACTCCTTTTTAAGATATAAACTTTTGTGAATTTGAAGTTAAGATGTAATTGGGAACTCCTTTTCTAAATTTTATTTTATTTTATTTTTTAAGTTTGTATTTTTGTACAAAATGTCACAATGTAAATGTTTTGTAATCTTCTCCAGCTCACTAAACCGAGATATGTTTTTTTTTTGTAAATTTGTAAAAAAAATCTTTATTTCAATGAGAAAGAGGAACATTTTGTATGGAATGGTGTTATGCGTTAGGTGGAGATTGTTCTTTTAATTGTTTAATGGGAATTATATGTGTGGGGTGTTACAAATTTGGTATCAGAGCAAACCGGGTTGAATACCTGGTGCTCGCGGGGAAGTGACCATGTCATATTGGGTTGTCTTGCTAGAATGAGGGGTTGGTGGTTTTATTTGATTATGTGTTTATGTGATTAGGTGTGTATGGGGTCAATCCTCTAGCATATGATACATTCATTGAAGTCCCTTTGGAAAGGCATCTGATCAATGCTTTTTGCACTAGGAAATCGTTGAACATCAAGAAATGAGTTGATATCCTGGGAGAGAGATTCATACGTGTTCTGTTTGTTTACGTGCTTATTAGTTGAGAATGAGATTGAGACTTGAGGAGAAGTGATGAACTAGTGTATGAATTGGGAGTTAATCTTGTCCACATCTACTCTTATATAAGATGTCTGGAGGTGGTGGGGGTCATGGCAGACCTCGTCGACGTGGTTAGGATATCCCGGCTCAACTAGAGATCCCTCCTCAGGAAGAAGGAGTTGGTCAAAAAAATGTGGCCACTCTACCGGCCCAAGATGCTATGGGATGGTCGGGGCTCCTAAGGAGTCAATGGATATTCTTAAAGCTGAGTAAGCTACTAGAACTATTGAAGGGGAGACAAGAGTTTCATTCCGGAAAAGGGACTTTTTCCGCTCAAATCCCACTGAATTTCTTGGGGGTGTTGAATCGTTAAAGGCAGATGAATGGCTTGAGCAAATCACCAAATCTTTTGAGATTTTAGATATTCAGGACAGTAAACTTCAGGTGGCGCTTGTTAGTTACCAATTGAAGAGAGATGCAGGCCAATGGCAAAAGTACGCCAAGGGTTAAATTGAACATACTTGGGATGTGTTTTTTTCATGCCTTCCAAGAGAAATACCTTCCTCCCAGTACGAGGGAACATTTGCGGAGAGAGTTTGAGGAACTTGAACAATCTGACTCCATAGTGGCGGAGTTTGAGGGTACCTTTACGAGTCTATCTCGTTTTGCACCGGAGCTTGTGGCCATAGAAGAGCGTAGGTGTCTAGAGTTTAAGAAGAGGTTGAGGCCAGGAATCTTGATGGAGTTTGCAACACATGTTGAGATCATGCTGGAATGTGAGGAGAAGAGGCGGCGACTTAAGAGACAAGGGTTTACCGAATCTCGAGGGGGTTCTATGGTATCCAAAAAGTCAATGAGTTCTACATCTTCTCATCTACCGCCACTACTTGCAATGTCATCAAATCCTATGTCGGGAAAGAGTACGGATAGCGCGGGACAAAGTGGGATCACTTGGTATCGATGTGGTAAGCAGGGTCATAAGTCTAGTATATGTCCACGGAGGGGTAAACAACAACGTCAACCCTCTACTCATCTTCAGAATTAGACCTTGGGTGGAAGTCAACCACTCATTTGTTATCAGTACAGCCAGCAGAGTCATATGAAGAAGTTTTGTCCCCAAATTATCGAAACGGCTAGTGCTTTAGGGTTTCAAGTAGGACAGAGCCAGAGCCAGACTCACCAGCCAATTCAGTCTAGACATGCATCTCGAGCTGTACATGGGGCTATCTCCACACAGTCTATGCAACATGCCTATCATCATAGGGGTGAGCAGAGTGAGTAGAGACCCCAAGGGAGAGTTAATGCTGTCACCACATCTGAACAGTCAACTAGACCACTGGTGATACGAGGTACATATCTTATATATAATACTTGGGCTAATGTGTTGATAGATACATGGGCATCTCATTCATTCATAGCATCTACATTTGCATCCATGTTGGAATTAGAGGCTGAACCATTAGAATTTTCTCTCGTAGTAGAATCACTGGTTTGAAGTAAGATGGTATTGAACCATGGGTGCCGCGGGTGTGTGATTGAAGTTGCTGACTGCCGACTTCCTTTTTGTTGCTAGATACGACAAGTTTTGATGTCATTCTTGGTACGAATTAGTTGTCCTTTTATCGTGCTGTGATAGATTGTTACCGTGGAAGAGTTATTGTTTGTACTGTTAGGGGTGATTGCTTTTATTTTATGGGGGATAGAACTAATAGACTTTTAATGCCGTCATATGACTCTCGTAGTTGAGGCAAAGTCACTTCTCTTCTTACAACTTTGATGAATGATGGGAACAATGAAGCATGAGAGGTAATCCCTAAGGTGGTTTGTGACTATTTAGATGTCTTTCTAGAGGACCTCACTGAGCTACCACCTCATCATAAGGTTGAGTTTTCTATAGATCTAATGCCGGGTACAACATTCATTTCTATGTCACCCTATAGATTTGCTATTTTGAAGGAGCAATTACAAGAGTTGTTAGATAAGGGTTTTATATGCCCTAGTGTTTCGCCCTAGGGAGCACCAACTCTTTTTGCCAAGAAAAAGGATGGTTCTTTGCGGCTGTGTATTGATTATTGTAAGCTAAATAGGGTCACAGTTAAGAACAAGTACCAATTGCCTAGAATAGATGATCTTTTTGACCAACTTAAAGGTTCTCAGTGTTTCTGAAAGATAGATCTAAGATCGGGCTATCATCAGTTACATGTGAAAGAAGAGGTAATTTTGAAGACTACCTTTCGTACTTGATATGGTCACTACGAATTCCTTGTGATGTCGTTGGTTTAACCAATGCTCCTGCCACCTTTATGGACTTGATGAATCAGGTTTTCTGAGAATATATTGACAAGTTTGTGGTAGTTTTTGTGGATGATATTCTTATATATTCACCCTTAGAGGAAGAATATGAAGTGCACCTTCGCATTGTGTTGCAATTACTCAAGGAACATAGGTTATACGGTAAGTATAAGAAATGTGAGTTCTGGCTCTCCGAGGTGAAATTTTTAGGTCACGTTGTTTCTAAGGATGGGGTTGCCGTAGATTCTTCGAAGATCAAAGCGGTACAGAATTGGGAGCGACGTAAGAACGCCTTTGAAATTCACAGTTTTTTGGGTCTTGTTGGTTACTATAGACGGTTTGTGAAAGACTTCTTCGCTTTAGCTTCTCCGTTGACTGGGCTAACGAGAAGGGGAGTCAACTTTGTTTGGAATGAATCATGCAAAAAATCCTTCTTAGATCTGAAGGCTAGATTAACCACTACACCAATTTTAGTCATTCTAGAAAGAGGTTTGGGTTACAGTATATACTGTGATGCCTCTAGGGAAGGTTTGGGATGTGTTTTGATGCAAGAAGGTAAGGTAGTGGCGTATGGTTTGCACCAATTGAAAACCTACGAGAGAAATTATACGACCCATGATTTAGAGCTAGCTGCAGTTATTTTTGCTCTAAAATTGTGGAGACATTACTTGTATGGAGAGAAATTTGAGGTGTTCTCAGATCATAAAAGCCTTAAATACTTGTTTTCCCAAAAGGATTTGAATTTACGTTAAAGAAGGTGGATGTAATTTTTGGAGGATTACGATTTCGAATTACACTACCATCCCGGAAAGGTTAACGTGGTGGCTGAAGCCTTGAGTGGAAAATCTGTAAGTACCATTGCTAATCTTGCAATTAGGGAATGGGAAATGTTAGGTGATTTGGGTGAATTTAATTTGCATCTTAGTGAATCTTCCGAACATGCCACTTTGTTTTCCGTCCTTACACAACCGACACTTATTACTCGAGTCACAGAGGCACAACGGGGTGACTTAGAAGTTGAAGCAATCAAGGAGAAAATTGCACAGGGGAAGGAGGAAAAGGGTTTGAGTGTAGATTCCTAATTGAATGTCAGGTATCTAGACTGCCTTTTGGTACCTAAATCGTGTAAAGACGAGGTACTTTGGGAATTTCATCACTCCCATCTTGCAGTACATCCGAAAGGCACAAAAATGTACCATGATCTTAGCCGACAATTTTGGTGGAGGGGTATGAAATCGGATGTGGCCTCATTTGTGTCCAAATGTCAAACTTGTCAGCAAGTCAAGGTAGAACATCAATGACCCGCCAGGATATTACAACTCTTGCCTATCGCGGAATGGAAGTGGGAACATATCACTTTGAACTTTGTTTCGGGCCTCCCTAGAACAGAAAGGGGTAATGACGCAATTTGGGTGGTGGTGGATCGATCAACTAAGTCAGCTCATTTTCTCGCTATGTGTATGGGGGACTCAGTTGATTACCTGGTAGAACTCTACGTTAAAGAGATTGTCCAGCTACATGGGGTTCCAGTGAGTATTGTCTCGGATCGAGACCATCATTTTACCACACGGTTATGGCAAAGCCTACAAACTGTTATGGGCACTAAATTAACTTTTAGCACCGCTTAACACCCACAGCCGATGGACAGTCTAAGTGCCCTATTCAAATCTTAGAAGACATGTTGAGAGCCTGTGTGCTAGATTTTAAAGGTTCTTGGGAGAGACACTTGCCTTTAGCGAAGTTCGCCTATAATAATAGTTATCAAGCTAGCATTGGGGTGGCTCTTTTTGAAGCTCTGTATGGTCAGCCATATAGGTCACCGATGTGTTGGACAAAGGTGGAGGATTCACCTATGCTTGGACCGAAATTAGTTCGTGAAGCCATTGAGAAAATAGCTCTCATTTGGAAACGGTTTGTTACGACTCATAGTCGGCAAAAGAGCTATGCAGACAGGAGAAGAAGACCCCTCTCTTTTGATGTAGGTGATCACGTATTTTTGAAGATATTGCCTAGGAAGGGTTCAATGAGATTTGAGAGAAGTGGTAAATTGTCACCAAGGTTCATTGGCGCCTTTGATATTATAGAACGAGTAGGAGAGGAAGCTTATCACCTTGCATTGCCACCGCAATTATCCGAAGTGCATGATGTGTTTCACGTCTCCATGCATCGCAAGTATTAACTCGATCCTTCCCATGTCTTGGATTGGACAAATTTAGAGATGGACAAGAATGCTTCCTATGAAGAAAGACCAATGAAAATCTTGGACACTCGGGAACAAGTTTTGAGAGGCAAGGTTATTCCCTTAGTCAAGGTGTTATGGCACCACCACAGGGTATAACAGGCCACTTGGGAACGAAAAGTTGAAGTTCGTGAGAAATACCCAAATTTACTTAATGACATGTAAGCTTACCTGTTTGTAAGTTTTAGATCATTGTATGAGAGGTTGTAACAGGAGGTAAATGAAAGAAATCTAAATTTCCATGTTATTATTTGAAGTTAGCCTTGATTTTGTTTTGGTATGAGAAGTGGTGATGATTGAGGCTATTGTTATGGTGATATCCATCACTCTTGGGAATTGTTGGATGTGTTTGGTAGGAACTAAAAAATTTCGGGGACGAAATTCCTAAAGGGGGTAAGCTGTAACAACTGTTTTTGGGTGACCGCTTGAGCGGTCATTTGGTTACCCGAGCGAAGATTTGCAGCTCCCAGTATTTCGCAGGTTTGTAGGCAAGACCGCTCAAGTGAATGAGTAGTTGTTTGAGCGTAAAATTTTGGCACTTCGCTCGAGCGATGGAAAATTTGCTCGAGCGGTCTGGTCAGGATAACGATGTTATATTGCGGTCCAAACACTTTTCTAATTCATTTCTCTCACACTCCTCTCTCTAACCACCCTCTTTCCAAAACCCTAGCTAGAAAACCCTAGATTTCATCTAGTAAGAGCAAGAATTGATCCTTGGGTCTTGACGAAAGTTGTTACCCACGCCAAGAGCTACGTTTTAAACCGAATAGATCGTGCTATTTCGGAAGCTCATCGAGTGCACCTTCATCTCTCATCGTACAACCTTGAGGTAGTAATACCTTTACCCTTATATATTTATATTTTGGTTTAAATATGTGGAATCTTAAGATGTACAGAACCATTGAGATCAATAATGTATATATATATGGGCTTTGTTTGATACAATGTTTGTGTGAAGTTAATGATGGATTGTGGAATTAGTTATGAAATAGTGAGTAAACATACTTGAATCAAGGAAAATAAATATTTGAAAGGAAAAGCCCCAAATTTTTATATGAACCCTAAGGGATTGTTCATGATTTTGATGTAATGGATAATGGATAAGTAAAATTTGAGAATCCTTGTGATTGTTGGTGTTGTGCATAAAATCTTAATGTTTTGGAATGTGTTTGAGGTGCCCACTTGTCTGGTTTGCTTGAGGCCGACGCATGTGGGGGTGTTGTGAGGTGTCCACTGGCTAGTTCGTGTGAGGACGATGAAAGTGGAAAGGTTTGAGGCGTCCATAGGCCACCCGTGTGAGGATGGAAAAATGTAGAGGTTGAATGTTGAATTGTGTGTGTGTAATAATTCTTAAATAAATATAGATTCCTAGGCGTTAATACAGGTCATGCTTATTTAATTCAAATGTTTATATACTTGGTTAAAGTTATTCTCTACTGGACAAATTGCTCATTCCTATTTACTAACCTTTCAGGAAATAAAGAGCCCAAAACCGTCAATGAAGAAGAAGAAGAAAACGAGAACTCTTGTTTAAGATATAAACTTTTGTGAACTTGAAGTTCAGATGTAATTGGGAACACCTTTTCTAAATTTTATTTATTTATTTTTTAAGTTTATATTTTTGTACTAAATGTCATAATGCAAATTTTTTGTAATCTTCTCCAGCTCACTGAACCGAGATATGCTTTTTTTTGTAATTTTGTAAACAAAATCTGCAGTTCAATGAGAACGAGGAACATTTTGTATGGGATGGTGTTATGCGTTAGGTGGAGATTGTTCTTGTAATTGTTTAATAGGAATTATATGCGTGGGCTGTTACATTCTAGTATTCCACTAGTTACGTTATTTTGCAGGGCCTCCATGAAACTAGCAACAACTCTTTTTACGATTTTGTCCATTGGATCGGTTGCTGGATGACGATCCGGTGCCATTTCCATCATTAGCCATTGCTACAGAATAAAAGTTTTAATGATAGTGGTGCATAATTTCTATTATAACAATTGTTAATCATCATACAACTGATTTAAAATATTAATCACATAACTTATAAAATATAGTTCACAAACATTACACACATTATTCACAAAAAAAACACCAGTTTTATTTATGTATAAAGATGTTGGTACATTACTCGTCTCTATGAGTTAGCAATTATGTTTAGTTAGTGTCTAACCCTTCTACTGCCAAAAATGGATTGGAACTAGGCCATGATTAGCTCACTATACATCAAAAAAGGATCTTACTCTGGGGTCTAATTTGGAAACAACCCCGGAAACTGCAGCTACATGTGGTGTTCAAACTCCCAACCACTTAGCGCAATGCCAAAACATAACCAAACTACCTCCACCTGATAGATGGGAATGTGTCATGACCTCATTCCGTCCCAAATAGGATGGTAGTCATGACTGGCTAGTAGTGCTCGATTACTAAAGGCCTTACTAGACAAAATAAGGTTGGACCCAAAATATTGCGGCTTCAGCGGAAGATTGACTTAGTCCATTAATTACCAAAAAATCCAACCAGAGCCTGTGCATACATTATATGATACAAACAAACAACTTTATTATTTATCTTAGTCTTCTTAGTACAACAATATCCAAAGATAAGTACATGATTCACAATATATACAACCAAAACTAATCTCTAACATGAAGTCCTTGAACCAAAACTCTTGCTCTCAAAAGGAGAAAAAAAAAAAAAAAAAAAAAGACTGCTAGCCTGCTCTCTTATCTATAATAGGATCCATGGCATCACCTACATATATATAGGAAAAATGGGTGAGCCAAAACTCAGTGAATAGTAATATAGTGAAGTGGTTAATGAATGAACACCTGCAAGTTTTAGCAAAACCAAGCATGCAAGCAATTAAACAGAATATGGTTTTTCTAGCAAAACAAGATTGTCACATATGCATAACGATGACTATTATCAAGGCATTTCGATTCACAAGACAAAAGGCCACAACAGGTAGCAGAGCTCAATTAGCAAGAGGTTATTGGCATGATTCCCAATAACAAACAAGTCTAAGATGTCATCGTATTAGATGATACAAAAGTATATGATGTTCATTCATAACAAAATAATAACAGACTTTCTAAACATATCATATATTTGCATTTCAAAATACAACTTTAAGAAACATAACTTTACCACACTACTATTCACAAATGGCTCTGTTTGACAAGGTGTTCCTTCCTTCCAAAGCTTGACCTATACAAAACAATAACGTACATTGAAACATTTGCTTACTTGGATAGGCTTAATATGTCAAATCCTTAACTTTGTTTACTGTTTCCTAAATTTCTTTCATCTTGTCATTGTTTTCCTAAGCTTACTTTAATATTTCTTAATTATTTTCTAAGCAAAAAATGAGAGGAAACTAAGTATGGAAAGGAATTAGCATGAAACAGTTAGAAAGAAAGTGAGTAGCTGTAGACACCCCACTTTTGACTGCCCACAAGACTTAGACGCTTGATTCAGTGCACTCGATGATGAAAGTTGAATTGCGAATTCGCAACGATTCGGAATCAATCAGGCTTCCGAAATAGCTTCACATCTTCAACATTTACCGTGTTTGAACCCTTGGGTCTCATTTCTGAACCATTTCTCACCCTGAGCTGAGTTTGAACCAAAAAAATAGGGAAGGCCATCAAGGCCCGACAGTGCATTAGTGATAGCTGGTCGTGTCTATGAATGGCCGGTCAGCCTTCGATGGCGATAAACACTGTTTTGGGCGGGAGGCCACCAGTTGTCCATTTTTTAAGATATTTGTCACCTTTTCAGCTCGAATTCTATAAAACCGAAGCACTGGGATTGTTTTGAGGGTTGAACAAAATATCTAGAAGAGAGATATACACCTTGAGAGCCTTGACTCCTCATTTTTCCATTATAAGGCATCCTTTGAGCTAACCTAGTTTGCTTACACCACCACTACACACCCTATACAACCTTGTTTGATCATCCTAAAGCCTTGGTTGACCTTGAGTTGGAAACTCTAAGAGCAAGCTTGCTTCTTGAAAGGTATAAGCTTGCTTTCTCTTTCCTTGCTTTCATTTTTGTTCTTTACTCCATCATTCTTGCTGTTTTGGTTGTTTTTGAGCTTATTTGAAGTGTTGGAGTTGAGTTGGAAGGGTTACCAAAAGGGTAGAATGAGCTTGCTCTTCCTACACCTTTATTTCATAACCTAAACTCTTCTTCTTTTCACTCTCTTTCTTTAGTATTCAAACTAATTTTCAAAGGTTTTAAGAGGGATGAAAATAATGCTTTGAAACTCCAAAAATGGAGGGATTAGCCACCCCTCCTTATTCTTATCATTTAGCCTTCAATTCTTATATTTGTCGCCTAGCTTTTGTCCTTTTTTCATGCATGTTTTTTCCCTTGTTTGCATGTGTTTGGGACTATTTTGAGGTTGCCTAAGCCTTTCCATTTGGGTCACACCTTGTTAGGCACCCTTGAGGTTACATAGTTAACACACCTCTTGTTTAACATGCTTTCTTGGATCATTTCACATGCTTTGAGGCTGATTTTTCACTAATCAATTAATGAATCCACATCTTTCATTTATGAGAATGGTTTCAACCAATTGAGGTTACTCAAGGCATGTAAAAGAGACCTACACTTAATGGCTTAATCTCTTCGGAGATTCACCGTCAACAATGTAGTCTCCTTCTCATGTTTTAGAGAGACCTCTTGCTTGACATCACTTCTTGGACTAGAGGACTTTGAACATCATATTCGCACAAATGGACTAATGAATGGCTAGGCCTAAAACAATTGGTTTAAAATTTGGATCAACCCACTTAAAGAAAACGGCTTGAATAGCTTGAGCTTGGCCGAACGTTATGCCAAGTTCCTTTGTACCAAGGGTCATCAAGCATTAATTCATAGTGTTTTTGATGTCCTTGAAGCGTCTCAACTTCCTCTTTTTTGAGTTCATTCCATGACAAAAAGGGGAGGGGTGGTCCATTTGCATTGCATTCATTGATTTTTGGTCCAAGATGATATCCAAGATCATCAAGCGATCACATCGCTCATTGATGGTTTTGGAGTCAATCTCAACCTTCTTTTGAGGCTTTCTTATGACAGCGAAGGAAAGAAGGACAAATAGAACTTGAAAATGCTCTATCTGCACTGATTTCAACTCAGAGCACAAAAACAGAGCTTGCACCAAATCAATGCACGGCTGACCCTCTGTGGGCCCAGCCGGTCATCAGTAATGCATGGTCGACCCTTGATGTGTGGCCAACAGTGTAGTTTTGTAGAAACAGAGGCAGTGGCTGAAGGTGAAACACAGACAGTGTAGGGCAGACAGAGCAGCTTTTACGCGATGCGCATGCAATCTCCATCCAGCTTCCTTGGTGCTCATTGAAGGCGTTTGATTGCTTTAATTGATTCATTAGTATAATGAATTTTGTTATAATTTTCTTAGTTAATTAGTGGTAACTAATTCGTGCAAACGTTGTAATTATTTAAGTAGAATGGTTAGTTAATTACTTTATGTCGTAATTAATTAGCTTAATTGCTTTGTAATTAATTAGTGAAGTATTTAGATAATTAGATTGATTTGTAATATTTAATTAGCTTAGAATAGTTGGTTAAATTGTGTTGAAATGGTTAGCTTAATTAGCGTAGCTAGTTAGTTAGCTCATTCATTCGGGCCCTCCTTCGCGAGGACATAATGTTGTAATAAGTGTGCGTGCATGTGTGTATGTCTTCTAACCCCACGTCTTTCTCCCTTTTATTTAATCGCTTTTGATGGTAGGATTAGGGTCATTTTCAATTAACATACCTCATGCTCACATGTTTGCATCCATTCATTCGTATTGCATGTACTGAGCCTCGGCGCATCATTCAAACTACATTGTAATTTCAACACTTCTTTGAATACGTATTTAATCGCATGTTCAAATCGATCCATATGACATATTTGTAGCTGAGCCTATTAATTGCATTATTGCATGTGTTGCATTAGACATCTTGTATAGTTAGGATCATGCATTTTTCTAACTAATTTTTGTTTTGGCTCGAAGTGCTCGGTGAGCTTTTACGCTTTAGCATATTTGCATGAGTGTGATTAACATATTGTCATGATTAAGCATGTTTTCCATGAGACTATGTGCTTACTTTCTAAACTGCATGAATGCCTATGGATGAAGGCTTGTTGTTTGCATTGGAACAATTCAACGAATATATGTTTTAAGCCAACTTTGTTGAGTGGCAAATCACGTTTTAAGCCCGCTATGTTTGGTGGCAAATCCGCATCTTTAAGCCCACTTGAAGGTGGTAACTTCAAACCATTTTCGAAAACAAACAATTTGTTCCAAATTGAGCAAACTAATCTATATTTGCTTGTGCGCATCACATAGTAAGGTTAAATTAATAATCGGAACAAGAACACATAATGTTTATAAAACATCATATCATGATTAGTAAAGGCCGATCTTTGATCGAGCAAGCGGGGGTGCTCATTTCAGGACCTTTCCCTCTCGTACCTAAGTTCCCGTGTCGAGACAACTTTGGTGATGACGGACACGTGGCTTTTGGCACGAGTCAAGATTTCCTAAATTTCCCCCCAAAATAAAATATTTGGGTGGGAACTCTGTATCTGGCAAAGCAGTCCAATTTTAGCATTATTTGATTTAAAATCGATTTTTCAAAAAATTTTACCGGATTGGACCCTTTGGTGATTATCAGTTTCCACTACTACAAATACAGATAAATATCATACTTTTTTAGTGTGATGTATGTTTTTTAATCACACCTTTTAAGTTTTAATAAAGTGTGATCTTTGAGAGTTTTTATTACATTTTTTAAGTGTCATTAAAAAATACTTTCATCTCATCTTTTAAGTGTGATTAATAATATTTAGATCACATCTTTTAAGTGTAATTAAAAACATTTAAATCACATCTTTCAAGTGTGATTAAAAATATTTAAATCACATATTTTAAGTGTAATTAATAACTAATAAAAACCTATGATAAAAAAAATTCGACATATTTAAAGAATAATTAATATTATTTTTATACGATCATTTGAAGAATGTAATACACACTATATACTAAATTCTGAATCACAACCATATATTGAATGGAATAACGTCATATATTCTATAAATGAAAGTTAAATGTTCAAAAGTATATACAAAGGATTTAATAAAAAAAATTTAACTGTGATTACATATATTAAAAAATGAAAAAAAAAAACTTGAAAAAACTAAGTTCTTGAATTCTTTGACCATATTTTGCATCTCTTCAGGAAATTTCTGATCTGAAAAATAAAAACACAAATTAATTCATAAACTGCTAGAAGCATATGAATAAACTTAATATTTTGGTAGAGACTGTTCTTATCTTCCAAAAGTCAAAATCAGACATTTTTTCATCATACTGACTCTTCATCCCCTACATCAATAGAAAAGAAATAACAACTTTGATTGTTACTAATATAAAATGTTTGTATTACCATATATAAATATGACATATACATACAATAAATAAATCCATAATGAAAATCTTCAATGTATGGCCAGATATTTTAAAGTCATAAAGCCAAATATATATAGAACCCACAAATCCAAAATTATATACCAAACATAACAAAAAGAGTCCCCCCGCCCCGCCAAATCACTGCAAACATAGTATTTTTGGCAAACAAGAACTCAACTTAACTCGACTCCCATTGATTCATAATCCAATTAATTTGAAATTAAAAATAAATAAATAAAAGAAAAAAGAACTGCATAATTGGTTCACTCTCCAATTATGAAATAACAAAAGGTTACTAGATTTGGATTTATCAATATTACCCTCACTCTTTATATGAAGCTGGTTTTCCTGTAGCCTGTGGAGCATGATTGAACAGTATATATAAACACATATTAGTAAATCATTGCCTTGAAAAGATTTTATCAAAAAATTATTATAGCAACACATCAACAGAGAGAGTAAACTAAACTAAATCCCAACAAAAATTAAAGCTCAGATCAAGGTAGAGAAAGAAAAGCAATTAATATACCAAGTCAAGATGGGTCAACTCCAAAAGAACAAACAAATGAACAATCCCCCATAGTTCCAGTATTTGAGTGTTAACCTGGTATGTTTAATTACTTGGTTATGTAATCCAACTTCAATGTACTGTCAGTCACTCTTAGGTCTCATAAAGCCATAACAACTTTTCGGTATTAATTTATGAAGAGGAAATAGAGAAAGAAAAAAAATACTACACACAAAAAGAAGAAGAACAAGAAAAAACATTTACTTTTTCTGATAAGTAAAAGAAAGAAACATTTAGATTCTTTCACATTGAATGGAAAATGCAGAAACCATCACTAACCTCCAAGATTAGCAATGAGCAATGGTAAGGCAGTCAACAAAGCTTTAGTTTCTTCTGGCATTCCTGCCACTATGTTTGTAAGACACCAGGCTGCTTCAAGCAATTGTAGTATGACAAACAAGAGAGCAAAAGAGAGAGGTAACTTTCTTCTGACAAAAAAAAAAAAAAAAAGACACGCACAAACAATGCTTCTTACAGGGATGCAAGCAAGCCCCATCATTTACAGATTGACAGATTCATATGTTCATAACTTCGGGTACTTTTTTTTTTTTTTCTGAGGACTGGAAGGTTAAACTCATTTCCTGAGACTTCAATATTGTGGAGAATTAAGATTATGTTGTTTTATCTAGGGTTTATAGCTTTTTATGTTTACTCATGTGTGTCACAAATGCTTATGCTCTGCCCCATTTGTTACTTTCTAATAACTTCACTGATCACAAAAATTATGGATAAAATTAAAAAAAAGAATATCAGAAAATTTTATCTGGATACAAAAAGATAAAATCAGAAAGTTCTATACCAGTGTTGCTTACTGGCTTACTCAAACCTATCACTTCTAAGGGCATGGAAAACTTGCATCGCCATTGATGCTGGGAACCCCCATCACCTACAGACTAACAGATTCATGTATTCATGTTTTTGGGCATTCATTTTTCCAAGGTGTACAGAAGGTTAAACTCTCCAGACGGTTAAACTCTCCAGACCTTGGTAGTGGCAGGAGCCTTAGCACTAGCTGAACTTTTGCCTCCACAATCTGCAACCAAAAAGAGTTTCACAAGAACTTGAATATTATAGAACATGACAATAAATATATATAGCGATACGATATATTATGATATAGAATTTCGATTTATTTATCACAATTCTATTCTATATTATTCACAATTCTAATTGGTTAGTAAACTCAAATACCTTGCCAACTCTGAAATATGATGCATGGTCCAGAGTGTTATCCCATGACACTTGTGTTGTGTGAATTAGTGTAGTTACTCCTTCTACCTACATTTGGGTATTTAGGTCAAATATTGAATCACAATAATCTGTTGATAGAGAGATAATCTCATAGTCTTGGCCCCATAACAAAGAGATATGGATCCATAAATAAAAAGATCATAACAGTCAAATGATTAGTACACCACTTGAAGAACCCCAATCAATTCCTAAATATTTCGGGGTTCACACCTCATTTTGTGAAGCTGAGACCATGAAATCATTAGACTTCACTGGAAAGCATGTTATTGAAATAACTTTTTGTATTTTGTAGAGATGGGTTATTGTTCTTAGGTGATTATCAAAATAGCCCTGATCTTACTTTTTCATATTTTAGCAGAGATGGTTTTTATTTTTTATTTTTGTTTTGGGGACCATATGAAGTGAAATAACTGAAGACACTTTAGAAGAGAAAATCACAAAGAAAGACATTTTAGGGAAATAAAGTTACTTGCAAGTTTCCAATCCAGATCTCCATTTTCTGGTGGAAAATCAATGTCACCAATTTAAGTGATCAATCCTAGTCACAATACAAAGTCCTAATATTTAACAAGAAACAGTTAAAAAAAGGTTCTTAAAACTCATAATTAATATGTCATTTTATCCATTGAACTAGAGAAAGAAGATATAAAAACCTTCTCAATGGAAATATTTTCCACCCAATTTCAAACCATGTTATGTAGTGTTAAATTTTTCAGTAATTGAAAATCTATTAGATTTTCAATATGTTTAAAAAAAAAAAAATTGCAGAGAAGACATTCGAAAAGCCTCACTTCATGTCCAAACCGGAACCAATGGCAAATCCTGCATGAAAAATGCTCACAGCCTCTCATAAGAACAATGCCTCTCTGCAATTCTCAGCCTCTTTGCATAATCTTAGGACAATAATTCAGTATTAATATGTCATAATCTTTAACTCACCGCCAATTTTTGAAGTTACATGTACACTATATATTATATATATCAGATAAAAATAAAAACAAGGATATGAAATCTCATTTTTAAAATGAAAATCAAACACCTTTTTATCACATCATCAAAGTAGTTCGAGCCCTAAAACATCTCAGACTCCATATGCTCTCCTCCTGTACTTTTAAACTCTTCCTGACACCAACCGCTTTCCTTATTCTGCGATGCTGACATGCTATTTAGGAAGGTGAGATTCCATATTGATATTTCAACGCAAACAACACTCTTCCATGTAAAATCTTTAATTGCTTAGATAAAACTATTATAACTCTTGTTAATATTTTCCAATATATTCTCATTGCTAGCTGCATAATTCTTTCTTCCATTCTTCACAAACAAACTTTAATCATTGTCCCATAACAAAACTATGCCATTAAGGCCTTGCCGTGATGGTATTTAAAGCAAAAGTAAGAGCAAGCACGAAGCATCTATAAGTTTAATCTGTACAGAGTTTCTCACCATGACACTTTTCTTTTCCAATGACAATTCAGTTCATCTCACAAAATTTAATCTAACATTTCAACCTCTCATTCTGCAATTTTTTTTTTCTTTCTGGAAATGAACTCAAGATTACAAATAATAATAATAACAATGCAGAGGAGCACACACTTGCGTGTGCTCACACAGACACAGAGACAGAACAATCAGAACTCAACCTGTAGTTCTATGGTGAAATTTCGATCAAGCAATTAGAGCACATCATGATAAAATTTTAGCGAGAGAGAGAGAGAGAGACAGAGACCTTTAATCGTTTATGAAGACGAGAGACAGAGAGAGAGGCTCAAGGTCCTTGAGGATCTCCGAATGCAAGCGATCGAGATGGCGCTTGGAGGAGTCCAAAAGCGAAGAGGCCAATTCCTTCAGTTCCAAGATCGGACTTAGTGTTTTCTGACGAAGAGATATAGATGATACTACAACGTTCTTGCTCCTGTTGCCATTGGTGTTGTTCCTTGAGGATAGAGTCAGTGTTGAAAAGGCCGTTATACCACATAATCAACACAAACATTACACTGATAAATAAGCATTTTTGAAGAACAAATGTGAACAATAGATTGAAAACCAAATCAATGAGATTGAAATCGATTAATTGATCAAGCCTGGATATTGAAATCACTATCGAGAGAGACGATATGAGACTCCTTGGGGACGAAATCAACAAAGCACCGATTAGAAGTGCAGATCAAGAGTTTCTGAGATCAGATTAGGGATCGAAATCAACAAACCCCCGATTCTATGGAGAAGGAAATTAGGGATTCGATCGAGAGAGAGAGAGAGAGAGAGAGAGAGAGACAGACAGACGGAGCCTTTGAATGAAATCTCCCGACTATTGAAGTTCAAAGAATGCAAATAAAATAAAATAATGTGTTAGTTGAGTTTATTGGGACCGATTAAAATTGTAGATAAAAAGTCACTAATTCTTTCACAATCAAATAGATTTGTCAAAAAAATTGTAATAATACGATTAAATATATTTTTTTTTCAAAATTCTTTTATTTTGTTTTTAAAATTATAATTTTTGCAGATAAATTATTTTTGTTCATAAAAATTTGTCTCTAAAATTTTAATTTCTTGTAATGTTTGTTGGGAATAGAAAAAGTCGTCCTCTGCCATTCATAGGTTTAGAATAGAGACGCGAATTTGGGAATTATATATTTTATATAAGAATTAAATTAGAATATTTTATACAACCACACCTATTTAGGGAGTGTAATTGAATATATATATATATATAATCACACTTATTTAAAAAGTGTAATTAAAAAGTAATAATGTATATATAATCACACTTTAATTTAAATGTGTGATTAAAAAAATATATATATAATCACACTCATTTAAAAAGTGTGATTAAAAAGTAATAGCGTATATATTATTACACTTTAATTAGACGGTGTGGTTAAAAAATATATAAATAATCACACTTTAATTAGAATGTGTGATTAAAAAATATATATATAATCACACTTATTTAAAAAGTGTGTTTAAAAAATAGTAGTGTATATATAATCACACTTTAATTAGAAAATGTGATTAAAAAATATATATATATATAATCACACTTAATTGAAAAGTGACATAAAAAATAAATATTATCACACTCAATCAAATTAAGTGTAATTAAAATATCAATCTAATTTTTTTTATCACACTTCCAATAAAAGTGAGATATATATATATTTTTTTTATCAAAGTGTGATCTTTAAGTATTTTTGTAATAGTGTTCACAGTACACTTGTGAGACTAGATTCAGAACCGCGGAAGTTCGAACTATGAGGCCTTTCTTTTCAAACCCTTTCCGAAAGGCGGGGCACGGAAAAAGTCAAGTCCACAGTTTCTGGCAACTCTGCTGGGGACTTAGAGAACTTAACTCGAACTCGTGATATGTTATTTTATCTACATTTATGTGTTTCTTTACATTTGCATTTGCATCGGTGCGCTTAAGTCACAGTGTTTGCCATCTGCTATTCCTGAATGGTTTGCCGGAGGATCACTTAGAAAAGCTTGCCAAAAGGCTGACCGGTTGCGGCTCTGCCACGATGGGAATATAACCCTTGGATCTGGACTACCGCTGTACCGCTAGATCCTCCTTTCACTTCTCGGTATCATATGTGAGATATATTAGGTAGTCTTGCTGAGGTACCCTTTTTGATCAATCGACCTAGTTGCATATTGGAAACTATAGAGACTGTTCCAAACTAGGATAGGTTGCCCACCCGAAGGCAGGATTGTATGAAACCGCTTGTTTGCGTAGTGACTCCCTAGTTCTTGACGAAATTAGAACAGGGTAACCCTACTCCATCATAAGGGTGTTTTGGCTCTCACTTGCTTAATACGTGCTTTTAGAGTGAAACTCTGCAGGAGTGTATGTATCAGTTGGAAGTCTGGATATCAGTTTGAGGGTATCAATTTTGGGACAGAAATCAATGTTTGAGTACAGTTCTCCAGCTTGTGATTGCAATTGCGTGTTGTTTCTGTCTAAGCCGAGATGCTGTGCAGTTTCTAATTTTTGTTTCTTTTTGCTTTATTTTCTTTTTACAAGGTAATTTACACCATTGCTTCAGACGAGTCAGTTACCCCCCAAGCACTCCGGACCCGAGTAAGGCGACTTTACCGATCTGGGGACCTTGTACGAGGACAACCAGTGTTTGCTTCACTCCCATCGGTTATAAGACGGAGGAGAGTTCGGCACAATTCACCGGTTCAACAAACACCTACATCCACACCCACACCCAATCAGGGACAGTTTTCTGCTTCCACTTCAGTAAAAGAGTATTCACCTGTTCAAATGGCTCAGTATCCAACCGGAATAGAAGACTTGCTTCAAAACCTCCAGCAAACTATTGAGAACATGTAGATAGATGCTGCCCACCAAGCAGAAGTCACCGCCCGCCAAGCGAAAATTGCAGCCCAACAAGCTGAGTTGATCGCCAGGCTGGAGCTATAACAGGCGGAATAGGCAGTGGCCTCTGCATCTCATCCAACTCTTGCAAACCTTCCAGTACCCGGAGCTACTGTTCCCACAGCTAATGTCCAGGAAAATGCGGGCATCCCAGTGGATCTGATTCCACTCCAGACCTCCAAAGCACCGGTGTACCAAACGGAGGCCCCTTTTGAGTTTGAGGTCGACCCTACTGCTTTGAAAGTCAACAAGCTAGGAAAGCTCTTCAAGCGGGCACAGGATATGAATACAATCCTGGATATAGAGGATGGTTATACTGATGTAGCAGTGACCTTGCCGGACAGATTTAAGATGCCGCATATAGACCGTTTTGATGTTTCAGGGGATCCTATGGTCCACTTGCAGCTCTTCTCAGATATTTTGCGGCCTATGGGCTTGTCTAGACTCCAGAAGGTGTCACTCTTCGGCCTGACCTTGTTAGGTATAGCGGCCATTTGGTACGCCAAGCTGGAAGATTCTGTTAAGCCAAACTGGGATGAAATGGCTGAGACCTTCATAGAGTAGTACTCTTATAATACCCAAATCGAGGTCACAACTCATGATCTCGAAGCAACTCGTCAAGAGCCGAAAGAGGGCTTCTCGGATTTTGTGACTCGGTGGAGGGCCAAGGCCTCAATGATGACAACTCGGCCATCTGAGAAAGACCAAATCAGAATGATAGTTTGCAACCTATATGGGAAATTACTACAGAAAATGATTGTCTTGCCCTTATTCACATTCACTGATCTCCATGAGATAGGAGTTCACATTAAGGATGCGATGAGACAGGGTTTGATCAATGATGAAAAAGAGCAACCCAAGAGGACTTTCACACGCAGTTCCAATGCGACTACTAGTGGTAGTGCAGCTGCAAGGCCTTCTGATGTGGGTATGGTCACCACCACACTGAAAATTGCTAACCCCTTTGCCGGTACATCCGATACAACCTCACAAACCTCGAAGCACCAACCGCGAGGCCAAACGGTTTTCACTCCACTATACATGTCTCTATCTGCAGCCCTAAGAGTCCTGATCAGAAAAGGGCATCTGAAGCTGTTAGAACAACGCCCATTGCCCGATCATCTCCCTCCTAAACATAATCCGGCCAAATACAGCATCTTTCACCAACAACATGGTCATGATATTGACCAATGCTTTAGACTTCGTCATGAGATTCAGGATCTCATTGACAACAAAGTGATAACACCTCCTAAAAAGCCCAATGTCACTACAAATCCTCTCCCACCGCATAACCAAGCCCCTCCTCCTCGACAAATAAACCTCGTCCACACACTGGTCGTCCCTTACGACCCCAGTATATACATCACCCCCTCCTACCTACTTAAGCCGGCGCTGTTCATCCCGGAAAACATAGATTTGTGCATGACGAACGCGTCCACGTTCCAACCTGAACCTGTGGTGGTGACTGCGGTAGATGAAGGCAGACTAGCCTTGGTGGAGAATGAGAATGCCGATCCAGTGCCTGAGGGCTCCGTGGATTTATCTAGAGAGGAATACAACCCGTGCCGCTACATTGTGCCAACCAATTAGGCCAAACCAGAGTTGGAGTTGCCAACAGGGATGAAGGTCAATGTAGCCTGGGAGGATGGACCAAGCCAGGGATTGAATGACTTAGCTGACCTCGAGGAGGACATCAACAATCTACAGTTCTTCGATGAACAAGATTCAGGGGATGCGCAAATTAACTGGTTTGATTTGAATGGGCTAGCAGATAATTTTGAGTGTCTCAGTGATGAACCTGATGTGGATAAGGGATTTCAACCAAAGCTGGAACAGCTAGAAGCATGAACTGCTACAAGGGCCGGAATGGTCGAGGGCAAGGGAAAATTGCCGAAGAGCACCGGTATCAAGAATTTTGCTCAAGAAATGGGCATCATTGTTGATACAAGGCAAGAAGCCGCACTGAAGTAGTTTGAACAGGAAAGGGATAGAAATAGTCAGGAAGCTGGAAAAGCCAAACACCTTGCAAGGGATGACTGTGATGTGAGAGTAATCACAATGGAACCGAACAATTGCCTGTCAGTTGTCGGAGGAGTATGGTGGGAAGATGATAACCTGCATCTTGCCCACATAGACAAAGATTGGGGCCAAGACCTGCCAGACGACACTTGGTATTATGAGAAAGTGGATCACATGACTAGAAGCGGGCAGTACTTTAAGCCCCCACACTTAGACCAACCAAAAGCATCCGGAAAGGATAAAGAGGCTGAAAAAAAGGGAAAACAATTAGAAGAAGAAGCCGTACTAAAGCAACTAAAAAAGATCCAAGCAGACATATTCATCTGGGGTTGCTCATGGCTTCGCGAGTGCATCGGCAAGCCATCCTATCAGCAATGGATAAGGCCAAGCTGTCTATCAACACAACCCTAGAACAATTAGTGGGACTTGTCTTCCCAGGAGGCGCTTCACCGACTTTGACCTTCTTGGATAAGGAATTGCCGCCCGAGGGCTCTGCGAAAAACAAACCGCTATACATCTCAGTTCAATGTAGAGAGAAGCGGGTGCCTGTTGTATTGGTTGACACCAGGTCTGCAATCAATGTTTGCCCGTCATGCACGGCCTATGCTATTGGCTTGAAGCCAATGGACTTTGTACCTATGGCCCAGGTGATCCGGACGTGTGGCAATACGAGTAAAGAAGTGATGGGAACAGTGCAAGTCAGAGTACAAGTTGGCCCAGCACAACAGGAGATTGAGTTTCATGTCCTGGATGTTTCAGCCACTTTCAACTTGTTACTTGGGCGACCCTGGCTGCACCAAGTAAAAGCTGTTTCTTCCACCTTGCATCAAATGTTGAAGTACTCTCTTGGAAAAGGGGTAGCCATTGTTTTTGGGAATTCTTCTATATATTCTCTATCGGAGGTCACTACACCAGTACTTGAGATTATACACGGCGATGAGGATGTTTTCTTGTCTGGTTTTACCTTAGCCGAGGCCCGGGTGGTGCAAGATATTTTGGCTATTGATGAGGGGTGTGTACGTTAGTGCTCTATTAGTCTACCTCATGAACCAGCTACAACATATACCCGGGATGGGATTAGGAAGGAGCGACCAAAAGGGCGTTGCTATATTAGCTGAAGTGCCACATAACCCTCATTCCTTTGGCTTGGGTTATACGTCCACCAAGGAGGACTGGGTGAGAAAAGGGAAGTAAATGACAGGAAGAGCCAAAGCTAAGCAAAGTGGGAAGCACAATGAGCTTGTACACAGACCAATTCAGGGAACTCTGAACGGCTGCTTTGACCAGGAGGTGGAAGACTTCACATTTTGTGGCTTTCCTGAGCCATGGTTAAACTTTGAGAAGCAACATCTGCCGAACTTTGAGATTTTCTTCGATCTACAACTGCAAGAGGATGAAACCTCAGAGGAATAGACTGAATTAGCTGCTGAGGCTGAACAGAGTACATAGGGTGAGTCTAACGGCAATAAACTCGAGATAGGAGCAACATTGGCTTGCCTCATTTCGGATCCTCAGATCAAACCAGAGAGCTTGGGGGATGACTTCACCATTTCCCAGATCGGAGACCAATCAGGTGTGGACCCTTCCGGTGGTATTTTGGATGCATCTAACGCACCCTCTCTCATTTGGCAGCTAGAGGAGGGTTTTCTGTCTAGTAGTTCTGAATCAGGTAGTGAGTCGGAATCTGATTCCACAGAGTCTGTGGAGTCGGAATCAGATTCCAGTTCTTCAGAGTCGAAGTCCGGTATTCCTAGGGTTGATAACCCGAATGCCGTAGTTTTGTCCAGGTCGTCTTTTTCTTTTTCTTTTGAGTAGGTTGTAACAGAGGAATTGGATGAGCTAGATCTTTTGAATGAGAATGCTGTGGCAGTTTCTGAGTACTTCTTTGTGCCACTTGTATATTGCATTGATCATGACTTTTAAAATTTTGATAAAAAGGATGAGGAAGGAATTCCTCTAGCTTTGAAACATTTGGTTGATCGCGAGGAGGGGAGGTTTGTAAAACCCCTTGTTGATGAAATTATTACAATTAATGTGGATACTGAGAAGGATCCACGTCTGGTCCAGATTGGGTCCACGTGTTCTTTGGAGGAACGTGAGTGCTTAGTCGCTTTATTAAAAGATTTCGAAGATGTTTTCGCGTGGTCCTATGAAGGCATACCCGGAATCAATCCTGAGATTGTACAGCACCGGATCCCTCTTGACCTTGAGGCCCGACCTATCAAGCAGAAGCTTCGGAGTATATGCCTAGATTGGGCTTTCAAAATTAAGGAAGAGTCACCAAGCAGATAGACGCAGGGTTTTTGCTAGTATCTGAGTATCCGACTTGGTTGGCCAACATTGTTACAGTGCTAAAGAAAAATGGTAAAATTCGGGTGTGTGTGGATTTCAGAGATCTGAACAAAGCTAGTCCGAAGGATGACTTTCCTCTACTGCACATCGATGAATTGGTGGACTTCACCGCAGGCCATGCATTGCTCTCCTTTATGGATGGATTTTTCGGGTATAACTAGATCTTGATGGTACCCAAGGATAGAGAGAAGACTGCCTTCACCATGCCGTGGGGAACCTATTGCTACAGGGTGATGTTATTCGGTCTGAAAAATGCTAGGGCTACTTATCAACGGGCTGCAACCACGATCTTACATGATATGATCCACAAAGAGGTTAAGGTGTATGTAGACGACATGATTGTCAAGTCCAAGGAAAGAGAGGGCCATTACACCGCCTTGAAGAAATTCTTCCAACGAATCAGAGAATATCGGTTGAGGCTGAATCCACAGAAATGAACTTTTGGTGTCACAACAGGGGATATGCTGGGGTTCCTGATTACACAAAGGGGCATTGAGGTCGATCCTTCCAAAATCAAGGCCATCCTAGAAACGCCACCACGAAAGACTAAAGAGGAGATGCGAGGCTTTCTGGGTAAAGTGTAATTCATAGGACGGTTTATTACAAAATTAACCTTGACTGCTGAACCATTATTTGGCCTCCTAAAGAAAGGAAATAAATTCCAATGGGATGACCGATGCCAGTTTGCTTTTGAGCAGATCAAGCAGTACCTTCAGAACCCACCCATGCTGTCACTGCCAAAGTTGGGGAATTCGTTGACCCTATACCTGCGAGTTACCGACATGACTATGGGCTGCATGCTTGCGCAGGAATCTAAGGATAGAGTGGAGAAAGCCATCTATTACCTGAGTAAGATGATGATGGACTATGAGACCCATTACACCTCGCTGGAGAAGGCTTGCTTAGCCTTGGTGTGGGCTACCAGGAAGTTGAGGCACTACCTACTAGCTCACTCCGTAATTCTGGTTTCGAGATTAGATCCCATCAAATATCTCTTCGAGAAACCAGCACTTACGGGTAGGTTAGCTCGTTAGCTGCTTCTTCTCTCTGAATTTCATTTGAAGTATGTGACTTACAAGTCTGTTAAAGAGAGAGTGGTAGCTGAGTTCCTGGAAGATCACCCAGTGGAAGGGGACGAAGCGGTAGAATACCTATTCTCAGATAAAGCCATTCTGCAGGTTGAGGAAGAAATTTGGACAATGTATTTTGACAGAGTGTCTAATCAGTACAGTTATGAGATAAGGGTGTTGCTGATAGCACCCGACAATTCCCATATACCTTTACCCTTCAAACTCCGGTTCAAGGTATCTAACATCAAAGCAGAATACGAAGCGTGTATTGTTGGCTTGGAAGCTGCCCTGGAACTAGGGGCAAAACGGTTGTGTCTCTAGCAAAAAGAGACTGGAAGGTTAAGGAAGAAATGATGAAAATTTATCACCAAACCCTGGATGTTCTGATTCCTAGGTTTTAGAAGCTAACCTTCATGCATCTATTAAGAGAGAACAACAGGTTCGCTGACGCTTTATCAACTCTATCTTCTATGATAGACATCCCGTTGGGCGTTTGGTTGCGTCCGATCATTATTGAACAGAGGTATGCGTCGGCCTACGAGTTGATTGCCACAATAGATGAAGTAAAAGATCAGAACCCCTGGTATCATAATATCTGGAACTTTTTGGCAAAAGGAAGCTTATCCACTAGGGGCAAATGCTAAAGATAAAAGGGCAATATGATGAATGGCTGCTCAGTTTATCATCTGCGAGGGTAAGTTGTACAAAAGAGGCCATCTGGGAATGCACAAGCTGCGTGTTGATGCGGAAGAGTCGAAGCACCTAATGGAGGCCATCCACGGGGGAGAGTGTGGAGCACACATGAGCGGAGTAATGATAGCCCGAAAGATTCTCAGGCAAGGTTATTACTGGTCAACCATAGAGAAGGATTGTATTGGTTTTGTTCGGCGATACCACAAATGCCAAATTCATGCAAATCGCAAGAACATCCTGCCGTCGAAGCTGTACAATATGACTTCACCATGGTTGTTTTCAGTCTAGGGAATTGATGTTATTGGGGCAGTTACGCTGAAAGGCTCGAATGGGCATGAGTATATCCTGGTGGCGATAGACTATTTTACAAAGTAGGTCGAAGCCCAATCATATTCCGTGCTGAAAGCGTCGCATGTAGCCAAGTTCATCAGGAATAATCTTATTTGTGGTTATAGGGTCTCGAATGAGATCATTTCAGACAATGGCTCCCATTTCAAGAGAGAAGTGATCGACTTGTTGGAGAAATACAACGTGGCTTTTCATAAGTTATCCACATATGGGCCACAAACCAATGGTGCCGTTGAGGTTGCCAACAAGAACATCAAGCACATTTTATAGAAAATGGTTGAGACTTACAAGGACTGGCCAGACAAATTGCCATTTGCTCTCTGGAGCTATAAGACTTCAATTCGAACATCTACTGGGACAACTCTGTATTCTCTAGTTTATGGGATGGAAGTTGTTCTGCCGATTGAAATAGAGGTTCTGTCACTGTGGGTTATGGCTGAGTGCCAGATAGCAGAAGCGGATTGGCAGCAAAGCAGGTTTGAGGAACTGATGTTGTTCGACAAGAGGAGGATAAAAGCATTGTACCATGTTCAAGGTTATCAACGTAGGATTGCCAGGGCTTTTAACAAGAAAGTTAAGTCTCAGAATCTCAAGGAAGGAGATTTGGTGCTGAAAGACAACCGAGCTCCTATCCATGATCCTAGGGACAAGTTCAGACCCAATTGGACTGGTCCTTACATTATCAAGACTATTTGGTCGGGTGGAGCTGTCATTCTTATGGATCTAGATGGCCTAGAATTCTCCCAACCGATCAACATGGAAAAGTTGAAGAAATACTATCCTTGAGTGGCTCGCTAGGCCAAAAGCCCGGAAGGGCGACATAGGCAAAAGTTAGAGCACAAAAAATTTGAAATAAGAAAAACTGAGCTTGCAAGGTTGAAAACCCAGGGTGGCCTTGGCAAAAGTTAGAGCGTAAAAGGAGAGTGTTAATACTCGAGTGAACCCGAACTGAACTACGTAAGGCTTGATTCCCATCTTCGGGATACGTAGGCAACTTCATTATGAAGTTTAGCCATAAACACTTCAAACTCAACTGTCCTGTCCATGAGATTGTTCGGGTCATCTTTGTCTTTTCTGTATCTAAGAGTTTGGTTGTGATCTTCACTATGAGAGCTTGTTACAGTACAGTGCAATGCTATTCAGACAAGGGGCAACTTTCCATTTGCTGGATTTGGGGTTGTACATCTCGAGGATAGATTCCATGTGTGCCAAGTTGTGATCCTTATTGAAATGGTTTTGAAATTTTTTAATAAAGTTGATTTTGTTCAAATTAATCCTTTTACAACTTAGACCATTTTTGGACCAAAAGAAAATTTTTTAGTACCCACAACTCCAATTTCATTGATTTCAATACAAAGTTCTCAAACTCTCGATACACATGAAAGTTTCTTTTTATTACATTCAAAAGGAAAACTTGAAAGTTAGATCAAAGCAATAAACATGGGGCACATATGAGTCAGGTGTTCCTGCGTCCCCTCTTAGAGCTTGTGGAAGCTTCAAATGCTAAAGTGGACTCGGTTTCTGCCTTATTTTCAAGCCAAGCCAGGCATTCACCAGAAAGGGTGCAACTAAAATTGGGAGCAAGAGTCAAAAGTTCCCTCGTTCTCCAAGCATTAGGGTATCGAGTCAACTGTGAACCTTGAATTGGAAATGAAGCCAGGTACTCTATCCCCTCTTCTGGGCAAGTCTGGTTGTGTCCAAACTGACGCCTGAATCAAAATAGAAAGTAGAATGCTCAGTGTGTCAAGCCAACCAACTGAATGCCAGGTTGCCAAGCCATGTTGTAGCTTATCTCGGGCAAATCAAACCAGGGGCAACACCAAGCAATGTCAGCAGCGAACTTGTTGCACATCCAATGGCACCAACACCTTTCGTTTGGGAAATCAACTAGCTGCTGGGGAAAGAAATAGCCTCGTGCTGAATATGCAGGGCAAGAGTCCACTACCTTCAACCTGTCCATGAGCCATATCTGGGGAGGGATGAAAAATAAGAGATTAAAGAATAGAGAGGTGTATGTGGGGAGAAAAAGTGAGAAAAGGTTTTGAGAGAAAAACAGAGCCTGAGTGCCGAGAGATGTGAGAAACACATATGAGAAGGATGGGAAACATTACCTGCAAAAGTAGTGAACTCCCTTCGAATTTGCTCATCTCCCGCCGATGGAAGGCATCCAAGCCTATCAAAGTTTCGGCCAATGCAGCTTTTCCCCTCTTTCAAGCCTTGGGCCACTTCGATCAAGCGAAGGTTGGACCCTCCAAAACCTAGGGCAAGTAAAAAATGTGCCAACATACTCAAACAAAGGGCGTGTTGTTGAAAACCTCGCCAAAGGAGATCCCCTCGGTTACCGGTATCAGAAAATCGATGAATCAAACTGGGGATGTCTAGTTCTCCACTGTGAACTAAAGATCGATCCTCATGTAAAGTGAGCCCACACATCCTTCCTAAAGCTTGGATGTGACCGAAACGGGGCTAAGGCAAGATTTTCTAATTGTGTCGGGACTCCATTAGTGCTTGAAATTCTTCAATTGTCGAGCATAGCTCTTGTCCCTCGAAGCAAAAGACCTGCGTAATCGGGTTCCAACATCTAGGCGCAACATGGAGGAACGGGAAGCAAAGAGAAATTTGGCTCAAAAGGAAAAGGGCATTGAGGCCAAAACCATGGAAATTCACTTTTTTTGAGCCATCTAAAGCAGCTATCCATTCTCGAAGTTTGTTGACGAATAATATCTCCATTTTGAGAGCAAACTTCCAAGAACTTATGTGTTTGCCAGAAAAGCAACATGGGAGTCTTACTTATAAAGTTTGGGAAGCAGCTGAGCATGACACCTGGACAGCACTGACTGACATCACACCAATGGCCGGTCATGCATCAGTGAGGCCCGACTAGGTCTCAGTGTTAGCCTAGTGCAAGTCTATTGCAGTGAAGCCCGGCCTTTGTATGGATGGATTGTAGTTGTACTTCTGGATCTTGTTTTGCCTATATTGAGTGGTTGCTAGCTTTTATCGAGTTGTTTTCATTTTATTTTCCATTATCAAGTTGTATTTTTTGTTTTGATTAATTGTAAGTTATTATCCAGTTCATGAATCAATCTGAGAGCAAGGCATTTATTGTTCCGACAAATGGAAAGATCATAGTGTACAAAAAAGCCATTCAACAAAACTTGCTTTCCATAGCTATTGGGCCCAACTCCGATCATTGTTTTATACAACCAAAATTTGAAAAATAAAAGACAATCTGAAGCTAGTTTAGTAAACTACCCAACAAAAAGAAAAACAAAAGTAAAGTAAAGCAAAATCAGCATCGTCATCAATAGCCCATCCTTGTTCGCTTCCTCCGTGGCTGTGGAAGAGGCACATCACTATCAACACTAGGACTGCTCGACTGCAGGTCCATCTCCTCTCCCTCATCCTCTAGGGTCGTAGACCCATCAAAATACTCCTTGGAAGGCGAGCACTCCCACACTCAACCTCTCCCCCTATCAGCGCCTCCTCGGTCTCTCATTGGGCCCCGTCTCCGCCGACTGGCGGCGGAAGGTCCTGTAAGCACTACTGGTGCCGGCTCAAGCTGAAAAGAATATCAGATATCAAATAAAGTGACATGGAGTGTACAACATGGTAATGACATTAAGCCACACACAGAAGGTACCTTAATCCTGTGGGTGACTAAGGCAGTCTGCCTCCTCCGTACCATGATGAGTAGTCAGTCAATTGTCCGAAGGAGCTCATCACCATATGCTCAAGGAATCTACAAAACAAAGGAAATTGAGAAAGGCAGATAGAAGTAACTAAACAGTAAATAGTAATGTCTAAGAATAAGCAAAAGTGCGACATAGACTGGCATGAAAAGAAAGTGTACCTGCTCGATGCCAGGGGCAAATACAAGTCTGCGGTCCATCTCCTCGATGGGCTTGAGCGGGATCTACTCGATCACTCCATCTAGGCACATGTACATAATCTCGGTAGGGAGTGGAAGCAATCCAAGAATGGGGGCAGGGGCGGGGGCGGGGGCGGGGGCGGGGGCGGCGGCAGGCGCACCTCCAGCGGGCGAATTACCAGCTCCAACAGCAGGAACAGCAGCAACCTCCAGTATAGCTCAAGCCACGCTGTAGACACCCCATTTTTGACCATCCTCAAGACTTGGACGTCATCGTTTGAACACTCAATGATCATCCATGCTCGTGTTCGTTTTGAGTTCTCGGAGCTCTCGGCAGCGCACCTTGCCTCAAGATCTCTCAACTTGATTGTTTTGTGCTTGGTTGTGGACCAAGCACTTGTGTTTTTGCTTCTGAGGGAAGAGGGTGGCTTGTTGGCCATTCCCTCAACCCACCGGCCAAGGCATGAAGCCATCGGCCTTGTTTTCTTACCGTCGGCCAAAAGTTTTTGCCGATCGACACTCTTTTTGGTCGATTGGCACTTATGTTGGTCGATCGGCCATATTTTCTGGCCGAGCCCTGTTCATCTGCTTTATGCATATATTTTATGCCAGCTGTCATAGCTGGCATCCACAATTCCCCCCTCCATACACGTGTATGGGGGGATTTGCCCCTTGATTAGCTTGCTTAGGAAGCTTTAGAATTTGGAATTCTATAAGAAGGGAGCTCCTCTTCCCTTCTCAGAGGTTCTGAAAAATAGGGTGAGAAAAGTTGTATCTATCTATCTCTATATCTCCCTCTCTCTTGATTTGTGTGTGTATTTGTGCCTTAAAGTGTGATTTTGTCTTACTTTTGTACTAGAGCACCTAGCAATACACCATCCTCTTGTTGCTGAGGCACTAAGGGGTTAGTTTCAGAGTTCTTGGAGTGGTTTAAGCTTGGAAAAGTTGCTGGAGTGGTGTTCTTGAAGAGGTTCTACAAGGGTGAGCAAACTTGCTTTTAATACCCCATTCTTGCTTAAGCTTTTAGCCCTTCTTTATTATTGTTTTAAGCTTAGATCTTAACTGATAAAAGTTCTATTTTTACTTGCTTTAGACCTTTGTTTAAGGTCACTTTTTGGTTTGGGATTGTTTACCCCCTCTTAGGCCTTGTTTGGCCATATTTTAGGCCATCCCTTTTGGCTCTTGTTCTTGGCTTTGCATGACCTTTTTACCACTGAAATCTAGAGGATTTTCAGTGGTGGAAAAGTGGTTTTGGAGTCCTAAATAGGAGAGGGTCACCCCCTCTCCTTGTTGTCTTGTATGCTAGTATAAATGGCTTATATTGGTAGCATGTTTGCTTAGCTTGTTTTAGCTCCATTTCAGCAAGTATTTGGTGTTATTTTGCCATGTTTTACCTCTTTCTAAGGTTGGTTTAACGGCTTCTTGGATGCACCATGTACTTGTCTTGTAATCCTCTCTATTGCCTTAACATACATCTTGTGTTTAGACCATCATGCTTGCATATTTTGGCTCAACTCAAAGAAGCTTTTAGCCTTGTTTTGCCATGTTTAAGCTTTGTTTGGTGTTGTTTTGATCATATATTCAATACTTTGTATAGCTACCATGCATTCTAGCTGGTTAGCTTTAAGTGTCCAAGTCATTAGCATGCATTACTTGGACCATTTTCATGATTTGGCATCATTCCATATGTGATTTCAGTCCATGTAGTGTAGCCATACACTTGCATTTGTCATCTTTTCCATGCATTGGGAGGTTGATGTTTTGTGCCTTAAGGTTGGGTCATTGTGCATGCCTCCATGATTAGGTCTTTGGGATGCCATCTAAGTGGGTTTTTGGGCCTATTTTGACATGCCATATCTCTGTTTTTCATTGGTCAAGTCATGTCATGTTTGGTTTTGATAGGTGTAGTACAATCATCCTTATTGGCCTTGCATACGTCATGTTTTGTGCTCACCTTGCTAACATGTTTTGGCCTCATTCCATGCACGTTCTAACCTTGTTTTGGTCTGCCTTGGGACTATTTTAAGTCACCTTGGCCTTTTGAGGCTTGCTTGTTATGGCCATGGTACATGCTCTTTGTGCTAGCCTCAAGCTTTGAGCTCCCTTGCATGCGATACTTGCATTGTTTGGTTGATTTGGCATCACTCCTCATATGATTTCAGGGCTTTTGGTGCTATCACATATCCATGCTTGTCACTCTCTAAGTGTGCTTAAGAGTTGCATCTTTATGATTTAGTCCTTGGGCCAATTGGCATGCATGTTTGCCATGCCTTTTTCATGCTTCATTTCCATCATTTCTTGGCATTTTGGCCACTGATTTTGGGCATGGCTGAGGTCTATCCATCTTTAGTTTAAGTCCATTTTACTATGTTGTCGCATGCTTGTCTCATTTTGTATGTTGTTGCATACTTGTCCACCTTTACATGCCTTGCATGTTTGCATGTTCATGTTGCATCTTACCATGTTGTTCAAAGTTGTTACTTTACATCATGATTATATGTTTGTCGCGTGTTGGGTCCATTACATGTTATTACATGCTTACTAATTGACATGTTGTTGCATGCTCAACCACCTTGCACACTTGTTAGATTACATGTCATTGCATGCTTGTTGTTGGTATTGTTGTTGCATACCTATTACATTGTATGCATGCATGCTTGTATGCATGGATTTCATGTTGTTGCATGTTTACTTGTTGCATGTTTGAGTTGTTCGCATCATGCTTGCATGTTTGCATTGCATTATGTGTGCATCCCTTGCCTCTTGATCAAGCATGATAGAGGTTGGGGCCCCTTGTGTGTTTTGTGCATTTCATTTGATATTGAATTGCACACTTGGCTCATTCGGCCATCATTTATTGGAATGCGTGATTAGTGGCCCGAGGGTCGAGAACTACACTCCTTTGAGTCTTAAACATGATAATGAGTGTGGTTGCAAATATTTTCTTGCAAATGCATTGCCATGCTCTGTTTGTCCTCTGTTGTAGCAAAAGGAGCAGTCAGCAGGAACAAATGGTCGATTGACCATATTCAGTGCCGATCGGCTAACAATGTCTGGCCAAGAGCCTTATTTTTGGTAGATGACCTTCATCTCTTGGCCGATGGCCTTTCCATTTGGCCGATGGCCTTTCAGCATGTCCATGAAGTGGTTCTAGAGCATCACAGGACTTTTCACAGTTTTCAGAGGTGCAAAGCAGTGCAAACAGAGGCAACATGAGGCATGGCAACGGATTTCCGAGCGAAGCCGACCGAGCATGCATTCGTTCCTCTTCCCGAGGCGATTTTACTGTTTTCATAGCTTGATTAATTTGTTTAATTAGTTAAGGGTTGTGTAATAATTAATTAGCTTGTTAGTTAGTTAATTAGATGATTTGTATTATTCTTTCGGTCCCTCCGTCGAGAGGGCACAATTTTGTAATAAACGTGCATGTGTGTGATGCATGTCTTCCAACCCCCATTTCTTTCTCCCTTTAACTTAACCGCTTATGATGGTTAGTTTTAAGGCATATTTCATTTAGCATCCTTATGCTTGCATGTTTGCATCCATTCATCTGTGTTGCATGCACCGGGCTCGTCGCATCATACTAACTGCATTGCATTTCAATTCCAAAGTTGAATACATATATCAATTGTGGCATTTCACATGCCATTTTAGATTAGCCGAGCCTATTTCTAGTTGCATTTTGCATGTGTTGCATTAGCCATCTTAACATGAGCTAGGATCATACATGATTACTAACTAGTTCTTTGTTTTGGCTCGGAGTACACTGTGAGTGTTTACACTTTAGTATACTGCATGTGTGCTATCGATTGCCATGAAAGCATGCTTGCCATGAAGCTAATTGCTTATATGATATAACTGCCTGAATGCCTGTGGGTGAAGGTTGGATTACTTGAATTGGAACAATTCATCAAATCCGCATTTTAGCCTACTTGCGAGTAGCAAACTTCAAATCATTTTTCAAACAAATGGATATGCAATGCTTTGTTCCAAATTAGGCGATCTAATCTATACTTGTGTATTGTGCGCATCACTTAGTAATACTAGCTAACAACCGGAATAAGAACGCATGTGTTTTCAAAAACAAGATATCATGCTTAGTACATGCCGATCTTTGATCGGGCGAGCGAGGGTGCTCATTTCATGACCTTCCCCAATCGTACCCAAGTTCCAGAGCCGAGGCAACTTTGGTGATGACGGACACGTGGCCTTAGGCACGAGTCAGGGTTTCCTAAATTCCCCCAAAATAAAATATTTAGGTGGCGACTCTGTATCTGGCAAAGTAGTCCATGTTTGGCACTTCTTTACAAAAATCAGTTTTCCAAAATGATTTGCCAGATTTGGACTCTCTGGTGATTTATCAATCTCACATCGCACACTGTGAGATCAGATTAAGAATCGTGACATTGAGTCCGAACTGTAGCATGAAGTCCAAGGGCGCGTCTACAGTTTCTGGCGACTCTGCTGGGGAGTTAGAAAACTTGACTCGAACTCATGATATCTTGTTTTGATTACACTTATGTGTCTCTTTCCATTGCATTTGCATTGGTGGGCCTAGGACACCATGTTTGCCGTATGCTATTCCTGAACGGTTTGCCAGAGGCATTCTTTGAGAAGCGTGCCATAAGGCGTGCGGGCTCTGCCACGACGAGAACACAAACCTCGGTTTTCATCGAGGCACCCTTTTTGACCATTCGACCTAGTGCATATTCGGAATCTATATTGACTATTCTAAACTAGGACAGTAGGTTGTTTGAAACTGCTGCGTGCGTAGTGAAACCCTAGTTCCTAACAAATAAGACATGAAAACCCTACCCCAACATAGGGGTGTTTTGGCTCTCATTTGCTTGCTATGTGCTTTTAGAGTACGTCTCTACAGGAATGCATGTATCAATTTGCAAGTATGGGTATCAGCCCTGCGGGCATCAGATTCAAAGAATCAGATTTGGGGAATCAATTTTACCTGTAGGTATCAGATTCAGATTTGGAGCAGTGATTTGGGGAACAGTGATCAGTGGTTGAGAACAGTCCTTTCAGCTTGTATTTGCCAACTGTGTGTTGTCTTTATTTAAGCTGTTATGTTGTCCGTTTTTCTGTTCATTATTTCCTTATTATGCTTTATTTATCTTTTTGCAAGGTAGTTTAGCACTATTGCATCTGACCAGATAGATATTCCCCGAGCACTCTGGGTTAGAGGTCGTAGACTTAATCGATCTAGGGATCTGATAGATGGACAAGCAGTGTTCCTTTCTTTACCCTCGGTTACGAGACGGAGGTAAAAAAGACGCAGTGTATCGGTACAACGGTCGCCAAATCAGTTGTCTACCCCACCAGTGAACAGTCAGGCTGAGGTCTTAGTTTTTACTCCAGGGACAGATATACCAGTTATTTAGTTAGATCAGTACAATATGGCAGGCTTAGAGGAGATGATGCGTCAGTTCCAGGAAAGTATGAAAACCATGCAGCAGGACGCTGCCCGTCAAGCAGCATTTGTCGCAAGCCAAGCTGAGGTCATGGCCCAACAGGCAGAGTTAATCACCAGGCTACAGCAGCAAACTAGAGCATCTACTTCACACCAAGCTCCTCCCCCACCAAGAGTTCCAATACTCAGGGAGACACCCAACGTTCAGAAAAATACGGACGATCCAACGGGGCCAGTTCCGCCCCCGATCCTACCGCAGCTATCCAAAACACCTATCAACCCACAGGATTCTCCCTTTGAGTTCGAGGTGGACCCCACCGCGTTAAAAGTAAGCAAGCTTGAAAAGCTGTTCAAGAAATCCTAGGGTGTGAGGTCCATTCCAGATATTGAGGATGGGTACACTGACTCGGCCGTGACTCTGCTGGACCGATTTAAAATGCCACACATAGACCGTTTCGATGGGTCTGGAGATCTTATGGTGCATTTGCGGTTGTTCTCGGACATACTAAGGCCGATGGGCCTCTCCAGATTGCAGAAGCTTTCTCTGTTTGGCCGGACCATGTCGGGTGTAGCGGCTATTTGGTATGCAAAACTGGAGGATTCCATCAAGACGAACTGGGAGGAGATGGCCGAGGCCTTCATAGCTCAATACTCATACAATACATAGATCGAGGTCACAACCCGTGATCTTGAGACAACTAGGCAAGAGCCGAAGGAGAGCTTCTCCGATTTTGTGACCCGGTGGAGGGCCAAGGCCTCGATGATGACCATCAGGCCTGTTGACAAAGATCAGATTCGGATGGTTGTGCGCAACCTCCAGCCCAAGCTTATGCAGAAGATGATCGTTTTCCCCCTCCCAACCTTTGCAGATCTACATGAGATAGGGGTGCAGATCGAGGACACTATGAAACAGGGTCTGATTGGCCAAGACAGAAAGCAGCCTAAGAGGGCATTCAACCGTAGTACAAATGCAGGCACAAGCAGTGCTGCAGCTACCAGATCTTCAGATGTGGGAATGGTCACTACCACCACCACCCCGAGAACCCTTGCAGCTACACCATTCACCAGCGTGTCCGGAAGTAGCTCACAAACAACCAAGTATTCTCCATGAGGGCAAAGAACCTTCACTCCACTATACATGCCCCTGTCCAAAGCACTGGGGGTTTTGATCAAGAAAGGGCACTTGAAGCCCCTAGAGCCGCGACCACTACCAGATAAATTTCCCGCTTCCCATAACCTGGCCAAATACTGCGCCTTTCACCAACAGCATGGTCATGACACCAACCAATGCTTTCGATTGCGTCATGTGACTCAAGATCTCATTGATAACAGGGTGATCGTGCCTCTGGAGAAACCGAATGTCCCAACCAACCCTCTCCCACCACATAGCCAAGCTCCACCACCCAAACGCATTAATTTGATCCAAACTGGGGTTGTGTCATATGACCCTAGCGTATATATCACCCCTTCTCACCTACCCAAGTCGGAGGTGTTCAGTCCAGACAGCACTAACTTGTGCATGTTGGACATCTCCCAAACCCAGCCTAAGACGGTGGTGGTGGCTATCGAAGATAGAAGTGGGTCGATTGTGGGAGCGGATCAGATTGATGATACAGAGCCTGAGGGGCCTGCGAGCTTCATGAACAACCCGAGCGATTACATTATATTAGCAGGCCAGGCTAGGCCGAGAGTGGATGTGATGCCCTTGTTCCGTAATATGCTAATTGGTCCCTAATACGTATGTGATTATATGTTTTGATATGATTTTTGTATGCCATTATGTGAATATATGCGACTTTGGAATTCTACCTGTTCACCGTAGGAATATCTGTTTGAATAATCTGCTTTGGAAATTAAATTGAGGGCCTTATCGGCCACAGAACCCGAAATTGATTACGCCACTGTGATTGGCATAATTTTTAGAGCCTACGATGAAATTTAATTAGAAATTAATTCTGATTAGATTAAACTGATTAAATTGATGAATTAAGTGCCCAAATATTTTATATTAAAATATTATATTAGTGGGGCTTGTTGTATGATAGCACTGCACTTCCCTTTAACTCTTATGAACTCAAAAATCTGAGGGATTCAATTGTGAGAGAGTGAGGGCCGGCCTTAGTGAGAGAAAGGGAGAGAAATTGTGCAATTTGGCTTAAAGCTTGGAAATTTTGGGGATTTAGCTCAAGAATTGACTAGAGCTTAGAAGATCAAAACCTCTAGGTGATTAATTCTTGGATTATAGTTCGTAATTTTGTGTGTTCAAGCTAATTTGGTGATCAAGAGTAAGATTGAAATGAAATTGTGTTGGAATTGCTGAATTGAAGCTTAATATGTGCATGCATGTAAGAAATTACTGTGAAATTGCATGTTTGAGCACAAATGTGTGTAATCCATATGTAATGTTAAAGGAAACTCATGTTTTGATCACCATTTGGGTTATCCAAGTTGAGAATGTGGCTAATTCATCACATGCATGTACAATTTGAGAAGATATGAGCTTGAATGCATGGATTTGTTATGTTGGTGTTGAGTTTGACATATTTTGGGCCATACATGTAGATAAATCAAGAAATTGAGCTTCATAATGTTATAATCTTGCATTGGTACCATGTTGGTATGATTATATTTGAGATTTGAGCCATTGCATGCAAGTAATGTAGCTGGAAAATCGAATTGGAGCTCAAGAACACAGTTCTGGATTTTCCAGAATTTTGAGGTCCGCTCGAGTGGAGAACCTGACGCTCGAGCGGGAAATGCGTGCTCCCAGTACTTTTTGCAGACTTGATGTCCGCTCGAGCGGGGTAATTCACGCTTGAGCGGGGGAGCTATTTTGATAGGCTTTCCGCTCAAGTGTCCTATTTCACGTTCGAGCGCATTTTTGATGTAACCAGCACTTTTGCAGGCTTAAGGGTCCGCTCGAGCGGGGAAGTCCATGCTCGAGCGGGGACCCTGTTTTCTGAAACTTTGAAAATGCATTCTGTGTTATAATTTTTCCGTCCTCTTTCACTTGTAAGCACTCTTAGGCATGCATTGAGCATTGTAAATGAGTTAACGAGTTAAGAATAAAGCCTAAAGAGGAATATGTGAATTAGAAAACGGATTGAACTGTTAGTGACCCTTTTGTGTTCATGAAATGTGTAGGGTCAAGCTCCAGGACAAATCCACAAGCCGATCACTGTGAGTAATATTGATATTTGAATGACTGTGAATGACCAATTATTATTCCCTTATATGCTTTATAAGTTGCTAATTGGGATTGTGGACAAAAGTCTGACAAGAATAAACATAAATGGACCAAAGGTCGTTTCGATAAACATAAATGGACCAAAGGTCGTTTTGATAAACAAAAATGGACCAAAGGTCGTTTTGATAAACATAAATGGACCGAAGGTCGTTTTGATAACAAAAGAACGGACCGAAGGTCGTTTTGACCTATATGAATGGACCGAAGGTCGTTTTGACATATATGAACGGACCGAAGGTCGTTTTGATAGAAATGGGTGGACCGAAGGTCGTTTTGACATATATGAATGGACCTAAGGTCGTTTTGACATGAATGAGTGGGTCGAAGGCCGTTTTGACACGAATGTATGGGCCGAAGGCCGTTTGACGTAAACGAGTAGACCGAAGGTCGTTTCGATATGAATAAATGGACCGAAGGTCGTTTTGATAGAAATAAATGGACCTAAGGTCGTTTTGACATGAATGAGTGGGCCGAAGGCTGTTTTGACACGAATGTATGGGCTGAAGGCCGTTTGACGTAAACGAGTAGACTGAAGGTCGTTTCGATATGAATAAATGGACCGAAGGTCGTTTTGACATGAATGAGTGGGCCGAAGGCCGTTTTGACACGAATGTATGGGCCGAAGGCCGTTTTGACATAAATGAATGGGCCGAAGGCCGTTTTGACATGAATGGAAATCTGAATGGGCCAAAGGCCAGAATGTTTAGAACTACAGTCACTTGATTTGAATTTCGTATAGTTATATATCTGTTAAATGGAAATATGAATTGGGCCTAAGGCCGTTTGGAACATGTTGTTCTACATTGTTATGTAACTTCTGTATTTGATTTGATATTATTCACTGGGCTATCGCTCACGCTCATTCATGTGTTTGTAGGTGAGCCAAGAGAAGTCCAGACCCAGTCTCAGTGAAGTCTGTATGGAACAACTAAGGTTTTGAGAGAGTCAGCCCTTGTGTCTCACGCACGAGACCCGTCTTCGCCCTTTTGTTATATATTTACATTTTGTCAGGTTGGCGAAGTTTTGTATATGTCTGCTTATAGTTTTTATGGGTTGACTTAGTTTTGGATGATCCTGTCTGTACAAAACCTATGTCGCTATGTTTCTGTTGTGAGTTATTAACGTACATATGTATGGTTTGTTTTGATGTGCCATGCAAGCACAGCTCTATGGACAAAGTTTTAAATTTTGCTTCCCTTTTGGCCCCTTTACTCTGATGTGTTAAGTCTGTTTTGGTTTGAGGCCGTAGGTAATCTTAGGATTACTGGCCGGTTACGTCCTTAACCCATGGGGGCGGGTTCGGGTCGTGACAGTGGAATTGCCAATGGAGGCAGAGATTTGTGTAGTACGGGAAGATGGACTTAATCAGGGTCTAGATGACCTGGCAGAACTAGCGGAGGACATTGCGAACCTCCAATTCTTCAACGAACAGGACTCAAAAGACGTGACTGTCAACTAGTTTGGTCTGGAAGGGTTAGCGGAGTCTACTGGGTGGCTTGACGACCAGCCGGGTATTGTCGAACAACCTCAGCTAAAACAGGATCCGTCACGGACGGGGACATTAACAGTGGCCGGAAGGGCCGAAAATTAGGATGCACCACCAGAGAGCACCGGTGTTAAGAATTTTGCTTAGAATACAGGCAGTTTGGGTACGGAAGAAACTGAACAGCAGGCTGTACTGAAGCAGTTTGAGCGGGAAAAGGGTCGAGGATTCTGAGAGAGTCAGAAAAGCCAAAGCCCCTATGGAGACAGAACGTGCTGCAAACACAGGAACGGAATATGCTGTGGGCACAAGAATAGTTGTAACGGAGCCGGACCGGTGTCTATCGGCTGCCGATGGTATGTGGTGGGAAGATGATGATCTATGTCTCTCCCACACCGATGAAGACTGGGGATAAAGTCAGTCGGATGATACCTGGTACATTGGCGAAGTGGACCACATGACTAGGAGCGGGTATTATTTCAAACCCCCACACTTAGATCAACCAGAGGCGTCCGAAAAGGACAAGGAGGTGGAGAAGCAAAAAGATAAGCTGCTCTAAGAGGAGGCTGTGCTGAAACAGTTGAAGAAGATACATGCAGACATCTCCATCTGGGGACTGCTTATGGCTTTAAGAGTGCATAGACAAGCTGTCCTCTCTGCAATGGACAAAGCCAAACTTTCAATAGACACCACGCCTGAGCAGCTGGTAGGATTGGTTTTTCCGGGAGGAGCTTCCCCGACGTTGACATTTTCTGACAAGGAACTGCCGCCTGAGGGCGCAAATCATAACAAACCTCTCTACATCTCTGTGGAAGGAAGAGACAAGTGAGTACCGGTAGTTCTTGTCGATACAGGATCCGCTATTAACGTATGCCCGTCACGGATAACATATGCAATTGTGTAGACGTGCCCCGGGGGCCTTGCTTCTACAGTTCGGACTCAAATGTGTCGGTTCTGAATTTAATCCTGCAAAGTGCAATGTGAGACCGATAAATTACCAAAGAGTCCAAATCTGGCAAATCGTTTTGGAAAACTGATTTTTAAGAAAGAAGTGCCAAACATGGACTGCTTTGCCAGATACAGAGTCGCCACCTAAATATTTTATTTTTGGGGAAATTTAGGAAACCCTAACTCATTGCCCAAGGCCACGTGTCCGTCATCACCAAAGTTGCCTCGGCTCGGGAACTTGGGTACAATTGGGGAGGTCAGCTATGTGCACCCCCGCTCGCCCGATCAAAGATCGGCCACTACTAAACATGATATCTTGTTTTTGAAAACACATGCGCTCTTATTCCGGTTAATTAGCCAGAATTACTATGTGATGCGCACAACACACAAGTATAGACTAGATCGCCTAATTTGGAATAAAGCATCGCATATCCGTTCGTTTGGAAATGGTTTAAAGTTTGCTACTCGCAAGTAGGCTAAAGTACGGGTTTCAATGAATTGTTCCAACTCAAGTAATCCAACCTTGACCCACAGGCATTCAGGCAGATATATCACATAAGCAGATAGCCTCATGGCAAGCATGCTATCATGGCAACACTCACAGTCATGTAGGATGCTAAAGCATTAAAGCTTACCTAGTACTTCGAGCCAAAACAAGAAACTAGTTAGGAATCATGCATGATCCTAGTTCGTGTTAAGATGGCTAATGCAACACATGCAAAATGCAACTAGAATAGGCTCGGCCAATCTAAGAATGGCATGTGAAATGCGACAACTTGATACACGTATTCAAGTTGGAATTGAAATACTATGCAATTAGTATGATGTGCCGAGCCCGGTGCGTGCAATACGAATGGATGTATGCAAACATGCTAACATAAGTATGCTATTTGAAACATGACCTAAAACTAACCATCAAAAGCAGGTAAGTAAAAGGGAGAAAGATGTGGGGTTGGAAGACATTCACACACGCACGCACACTTATTACAATTTCGCCTTCTCGACGGAGGGTCCGAATAAATAATGCAAACTGAATAATAAATCAACTATTCTAGCTAATTAATTATTACAAACCCTTAATTAATTAACAAATTAATTAAAAAAGGAGGCCACCGCAGCTCCACCTTGGAATGATTGAATGATGCATGCTCGACCGCCTCGCTCGAAAACCCGTTACCATGCCACATGTTGCCTCTGCTTGCACTGTTTTGCATCTCTTAAAATTGTGAAAATCCTTGGGATGCTTCTGAAACAATCCGTGAGCACTGTGGGAGGTCACCGGCTAAGAGATGAAGTCACAGACCACAGGAAAATGGTCATCAACCAAAAGTGGAGCTCCCGGCCAGATTAAGTTAGCCTGCCGGCATTGAAGACGGCCGACTGGCCATCCCTTCCTGCAGAATGCTGTTTTTGCTGCAGCAGAGGACAGACAGTGCATGACAAGGCGTTTACAAGACAATGTGTGCACGACCACCCTCCCTATCATGTTATGAACTCAAGGAAGCGTAGTGCTCGACCCTCGGGTCACCAATCACGCATTTCAATGCATGATGGCCAAAGGTGCCAAGTGTGCAAATCAATGCGGAATGGATGCAACAAAACACATGAATGCCTAGAACTCTATCATGTTGGATCAAGAGTGTCGGCGACCGAGGATTGAGGGACGTTTCATCACTTCAAGTATGAACGTTCCTTGCTCCTCGTGTTTGGTTTGACACCCCAAACCAAACACAATGCAATGCATGTATGCCAAATACAATGCAACATGGAAATGCAATACCATGTAATTCAATATGAACATGTTTATGTCTTATTCACCCAAAAAAAAAATATGAACATGCCAAATGCAATGCAATGCAACCTAGCATGCAAACAACATAGTATGCAACAAGTATGCAGCAATACTATGCAACCTAAACATGCAAGCATGCAATGTAATGAGCATGCAACAACAATGCCAACAACAAGCATGCGACAACATGCAATCTAGCAAGCATGCAACAACATGCAACGTGACAAGTATGCAACAACATGCAAAGATGGGCTTAAACCGAAATGGGAAGACCTCAGCCATGCCCAAAATTGTGGCCATAGTACCAAGGAATGATGGACAAAACGCATCCAAACATGCACATGTAAGGGTCCAACACTTAGGCAACAATGCACAATCTCCAAGCATGAGCAGGATGTGATAAACATGAGAATATGGCAATGCATTAAGCTCTGAAATCATGTGAGGAGTGATGCCAAACCAACCAAACAAAACAAATGTAGCATGCAAGGAGGCCTAAAGCTTAAGGCTAGTGAAGGGACTTGAACCAAAGCTACACAAAACAAAGGGGATATGGCAAGCATGACCCAAAACGGTCCTAAAGCATGGCATAGTAAGCCTAAAACATGCAATGTCCAAAGCCAAAACAAGCTAAGACAAAGAGGCAAGAACATGAGGCATGTAAGGCTACCAAAGAGGTATTACTCTACACCTAAGACAACCAAACATGGCATGTTTTAAGCCAATAAAAACAGAATTATGGCATGTCAAAATGAGCCTAAAAACCCGCTTAGATGGCATCCTAAGGGCCTAGACATGATGGCATACACAATGACACATTAATGAGGCACAACAAACCATCTCTTTAAAACATTAAAGGAGTCACAAGTGCAAGCATAGGAGCATACTATATGGACTGAAATAACATGACAAGTGATGCCAAATCACTGAAATGGTCGAAATATTTCTGTGCCCTTGATTTATTGTATTAATCAGGACTTTCAAAATTTCGATGAAAACAACGAGGAAGAAATTCCTCTGGTTTTGAAATATTTGCTTGGTCAAGAGTAGGATAGGTTTGTAAAACCACTGGTTGATGAAATCACCCAAATTAATGTTGGTACTGAAAAGGACCCGCCGCTGGTCCAGATCGGGTCCACGTTGTCATCGGAGGAGCGCGAGCTCTTAGTCGCTTTATTAAAAGATTTCAAAGATGTTTTTGCGTGGTCCTACGAAGACATGCCTGGAATTGATCCTGAGATTGTACAGCACCGGATCCCTCTTGACCCAAAGGCCCGACCTGTTAAGCAGAAACTCAGAAGGATTCGCCCGTATTAGGCCATCAAGATCAAAGAAGGGGTCACCAAGCAAATTGACGCAGGGTTCCTGCTGGTATCTGAATACCTAACTTGGTTGGCCAACATAGTTCCAGTGCCGAAAAAGGATGGCATAATTCGAGTATGTTTGGATTTTAGGGATTTGAACAAAACCAATCCGAAGGATGACTTTCCTCTGTCGCATATCGATGAATTAGTAGACTTCACTGCAGGGCATGCGTTGCTCTTGTTCATGGATGGGTTTTCCGGCTACAATCAGATATTGATGGCACCCAAAGACCGGGAGAAGACTTCTTTCACCACCCCATGGGGAACCTATTGTTATAGGGTAATGCCGTTTGGGCTGAAGAATGCTGGAGCTACGTATCAACGGGCTGCAACCACAATTTTGCACGACATGATCCACAAAGAGGTTGAGGTGTACGTGGACGACATGATTGTCAAGTCCAAAGAAAGAGAGGGCCACTACACCGCCTTGCAAAAGTTCTTTCAAAGGATTAGAGAATTTCGATTGCGACTGAATCCTCAGAAATGTACGTTTGGTGTTACAGCAGGGAAAATGCTGGGGTTCCTGATTACACAGAGAGGTATTGAAGTCGACCCTTCTAAAATCAAGGCCATCTTAGAAATGCCACCACCGAGGACCGAAAAGGAGGTGCGAGGCTTTCTGGGTAAAGTACAATTCATAAGACGGTTTATTGCTAAATTAACCTTAACTTGTGAACCACTATTTGGTCTCCTGAAGAAAGGAACGAAGTTCCAATGGTACGGCCGATGTCAAGCTGCTTTTGAACAAATTAAGCAATATTTACAGAATCCACCTATGTTGTCACCGCCTAAGCCGAGGAAATCGTTGATCCTGTACCTTTCAGTGACTGAAACTACGTTGGGCTGCATGCTCGCAAAAGAGTCTGAGGACAAAGTGGAGAGGGCTATCTACTATCTGAGCAAGAAAATGCTGGAGTACGAAACTCGTTACACTTTTCTGGAGAAGGCTTGTTTGGCCTTGGTATGGGCTACTAGAAAGCTACAGCACTACTTGTTTGCCCTCTTTCAAGCCCTCGACAACCTCAATCAAATGAGTGCTAAACCCACCGAAGCCTGGGGCAAGTAAGAAATGAGACAGCATGTACAAGCAAAGCGCATGTCGCCGATAACCTTGCCAATCATGATCGCCGTGGTCATCGGCATCAGAAAACTGACAAACCAAGCTTGGAATGTCCAGCTCCCCGTCGTGAATCAATGACCAAGCGTCATGCAAAGTAAGGTTGCACATCCGTCCTAGGGCCTGGATGTGGCCGAATCGGAGTTGAGGCAAGATTTATTCATTACGCTCGGATTCCATTAAAGCTTGGAAATCCTCGTAAGTAGGACACATCTCTTGACCGCAAAAGCTAAAGACGTGTGTTACCAAATTCCAAAATCTTGCCACGGTATAAAGGTACAGAAAACGCAGCGGGGTGCGACCCAACGTGAATAGTGCATTTATGCCGAACCCCTAGAAATTCAGCTTTTCCGAGCCATCCAAGTTGGCAATCCAATTTGTGAGATTTTGGACAAGGAACTCTTCCATTTGCTGCAAATTAGTGTTGAAATGAGAAAAACTACGAAGCTGAGGCTTTTGTAGAAGATAAGGTGTTGAGTGGAAGACAGGTGTCAACATTCTGGAGGCACTTGCCATTTTTGGCCGATTGACCAAATATAGTGCCGACCGACCATCCCTTTTGGCCGATCGGCTAAAAATGTTGGCCGATGGCCATTTCTTGTGGCCAATGGCCTCTCCTCTTGTTCTATGAGCAGTCTATGTGTTGAACGTGTTGGGAACTTGTGGTCGGTTCCACTTCCAATGCCTTCTGGTGTTGATTTTGCGAAGTCGCGCCTATTTGCTTATCGAGTTGTCGTACATTTGTTTATTGAGTTATAATTTGCATTCTGTAAGCCTTTGTTTTGCTTATCGAGTTGTATTTACACTTGGTTAGCTTGTCAAGGTCTTTGTTTTGTTTATCGAGTTGTTTTGCTGTTAGTTGGTTCACTACCTGATTAATTGCAATTCGAGTGTTTGGTTTTCAAAACAAAAGTTCAAATCTCACTTACATTGTTATGTAATGCAATGCAATGAGATGCGATGCGTAGAATGTAGAAATGTAACACTTTTTGAAAAAAAGAGTTGTTTCATTTCATTCATGTTCTTCTTTTGCAAAAAAATACATAGTTTTGAGAAAATAAAACCTGCCTGAGGCAGTATAATGTGCTCAAACTACCAGTAAAAAGAAAAGGAAAACAAAAAAGGAAAAGCAACAAAATGCCTGAACAAAGCTAAAAAGAAGAAAAGCAGCAAAAGTCTGGATCAATATCAGTCATCTTGAGTGCAGGAATCCTTTCTGGTCCTCTTCTTGGACGAGGGTCCAGGATCATCGCCACCAGCTCCGTAGTCTGAATCTGAGCTATCTCCAGCCTCACCCTGAGATGACTCTACCTCCTCATCTGACTCATCGTCATCTGGAGTAGGCTCTCGCGAACTGCTTTCAGAACGGGCGCGCCTGTGTCTGCCTCGGCTGTGGATCGTCATCCTCCGCCTGACTCCCCCACCTCCTCCAGTAGGTATAGTTAGTGCAGCTGGAGCACCTCCCGCGGCCGGAATCCGAAATGGGGCCTGAAACGAACAAATGGCAAATGCATCAGTTATGCTACGCAAAACAGTGTATGAATGCTGTGAGCAATATGTGAGTTATAGCGTATCAGTGCTGTGAGTGCTGTGTATCGAGTGCCTTATCGACAATGTGGTACATCAGATCAGTATGGAATAGTTATGCAAAATTTGAGACTGCAGTTGAAGGAACTTACCGAGATGCCGTAGATGGTCAACAGGTTGATGCTCCGCTGCAGCATCCCCATCACGGAAGTTGTCAGCTCCAGAGACTGACGAGTGTCCTCGATGGAAGCTTGCAAAAGCGTTGAAATCATTAGTATTCTGTGGAATATGAAACGAAATGAAATGAAATGACTGTACAAAATGAAAAGTATAGTACGTACCGGGGTAGAGCCCTGAACCCCGACAAGCTCATGATCAGCCGGAGGAGGAGCGATAGGTATCTAGTAAGACTCCCCACCCTGTCCTCAGCATGTCATCGTCGTGGGCAGCTCTGGCCATCTAGCTCCCTGTCCTCTCCAGGACCCACTCCTCCCACGGGCCTGAGGTCCCCTCGATGCTCCTGCTCCTGCCACTGGCGCCGCAGGCCTCTCTCTCTCAACTCAGCGAGCACCGGTCAAAGGCCGCATCAAATAGGCTTGGATAAACTCGGTGTAGTCGTCCTCATCTCTAAAGGGCTCAGAGTCCCAGCCAATCATGTAGTCCACCATCTCCTCTAAGGTGTACCTCTCGGTATGCCTCACGTGGGTAGGAGGAGGCGCCGGAACTGTCTGCTCCGGTAAGCCCAGCGTCTGCCGCAAGAAGCGCTCCCCAAAATACCATGTCCGACAGACCGGGCCCTCCAGCAGAATCCTATAATGGGCAGTCTCCCGAGCACCCCCGTACTCATCTCTCACTCTATCGGGCAATACCGCCCAGGGCTGCCAGGTGATCTGCAAATGACAAAATATACAGTTTGTTAATCTGTTATTGAAATTATAACATAAAGCGAAGCTTAAATGAACTGAAAGGTTCGAAATACCTCAGCTAAGGTGATGGTATCGAAATAATGGCGGAAGAACAGGAAAGACTCCCTAGGCCTCCGCTTGCACCTCACGTCGAATCAGTAAGAAAAGGGACCAATGGGGGCGTCTCCACATCAGGCACTGGGGCAAGCCTAGGGAAGTAGGCATACACCCACAACTATAGAATACAACCGAGCAGCAGTGGGTATGCTTATCAGATAAAGTAGAATGCAGATAAAGTAGAAATCACAGAACAGTGTGCAGATTGTGCAGTGTGTGCAGTGTATAGTCAGTGTAAAGCTGTAGACATCCCCGAACGTCCCGGGAGGGAAATCCTGTTTCGTTCGTTAGGGCTTACTACAGTTCGGACTCAAATTGTCACGGTTCTTAATCTGATCTCACAATGTGCAATGTGAGATTGATAAATCACCAAAGAGTCCAAATCCGGCAAATCGTTTGAAAACAGATTTTTAGAAAGAAGTGCCAAACATGGACTGCTTCGCCAGATACAGAGTCGCCACCTAAATATTTTATTTTGGGGGAATTTAGGAAACCCTGACTTGTGCCTAAGGCCACGTGTCCGTCATCACCAAAGTTGCCTCAGCTCGAGAACTTGGGTACGATTGGGGAAGGTCATTTCATAAGCACCCCCGCTCGCCCGATCAAAGATCGGCTACTACTAAGCATGATATCAAGTTTTTGAAAACACATGTGCTCTTATTCCGATTATTAAGCTTAGAATTACTATGTTATGCGCACAGCAAACAAGTATAGACTAGATTGCCTAATTTGGAATAAAGCATCGCATATCCGTTTGTTTGAAAATTGGTTTGTGGCTTGCTACTCGCAAGTAGGCTAAAACACGGATTTCAATGAATTATTCCAATTCAAACAATCCAACCTTCACCCACAGGCATTTAGGCAGTCATATCACATAAGCAAGTAGCCTCATGGCAAGCATGTTGTCATGGTAACACTCACACTCATGCAAGATGCTAAAACATAAACACTTACAGTGTACTCCAAGCCAAAACAAGAAACTAGTTAGTAATCAATGCATGATCCTAGTTCATGTTAAGATGGCTAATGCAACGCAGGCAAAATGCAACTAAGATAGGCTCGGCTACCCTAAGAATGGCATATGAGATGCGACAATTCAATACATGTATTCAAGTTGGAATTGAAGTACAATGCAGTTAGTATGATGCGCCGAGCCCGGTGCATGCAAGACAGATGGATGGGTGCAAACATGCGAGCATAAGTATGCTAATTGAAACATGCCCTAAACTAACCATCATAAGCTAGTAAATAAAAGGGAGAAAGACGTGGGGTTGGAAGACATTCACACACACACGCACACTTATTACAAATTCGCCCTCTCGACAGAGGGTCCGAATAATAATACAAACCGAATAAATAATTAACTACCCTAACTAATTAAATATTACAAAACCCTTAACTAATTAACAAATTAATTAAGCTATTAAATCAGTAAAAGGCCTCAGGAAGAGGGATGCACGCATGCTCGGATTGGCTTCACCCGGAAATCCATTGCCATGTCACATGCTGCCTCTGTTTGCACTGCCTTGCACCTCTGAAAATTATACAAGTTTCCAGAACACTTCTGATCCACCTCATGGATGCTGTGAGAGGCCATCGGCCAAGAGGGGTGGCCATGGGCCACGGAAACTGGTCATTGACCATTTGTAAAGCCATCGTCTAAGTATGGTTGGTCGGTCGGCACTGAAAGAAGTCGACCGGCCATTTCTTCCTGCAGAACCCTGTTTTGACAGCAGCAGAGGACAGACAGTGCATGGCAATGCATTTTCAAGGCAATGTTTGCATGACCACCCTCCCTATCATGTTTAAGACTCTAGGGAGTGTGGTTCTCGGCTCTTGGGCCACCAATCACGCATTTCGATGCGTGATGGCCAAAGATGCCAAGTGTGTAAATCAATGTGAAATAAATGCACAAAATGAATGAATGCTACACACTCTATCATGTTGGATCAAGAGTGTCGACGACCGAGGATTGAGATACATTTCGTCACTTCAAGTACGAACGTACCTCGATCCTCATGTTTGGTTTCATGCCCCAAACCAAACACAATGCAATGTATGTATGCAATATGGCTCAAATATGCAATATGGCTCAAGTATGCACATGAAGCTAAGGGGACCAAACACGCCAAATGGGATGCAACCTAAACATGCAAATGTGTAATGTGTCAAACATGCAAAATGCAATGTAACAAACATGGAACAAGGCCAAATATGGAACAACCTGCAAGGCAAGCATGCAACAACATGCTAGAATGGTCTTAAACCGAAGCGTACAGCTCTCAAATAGACCCAAAACAGTGGCCAAAATGATGCAACAAAGGCATGAAAACACACACACAAGCATGCATGCACAAGGGCCTAAACATGGAGCATAAGCCATCAACTCTTCAAAGCATGAAAGGGATGGAAAATGCAAGTATGCAAGCATGGAACATGGACTGAAATATGGTCTCCAATGATGCCAAATCATGAGAACAAGCCAAGTAAAGCATGCTAGTGACCCACACACCCAAGGCTAATAAGCTATAATGCAAGATGGCTATACAAATCATGGAAAACATGATCAAAACAACCAAAACCAGACCTCAAGCATGGCAAAACAGTGCTAAAACCCTCTTGGAACCAAATCAAAATCATGCTAAAATGACATGTTACAACATGATGCGTGTTAGGCCAAATGATGGGATTTCAAGACAAGTGTATGATGCATGTTAAAGACCATTGAACCAACTCAAAATAGAGGTATAATATGCCAAACTAACAACAAATGCCTACTGAAAAGATGCTAAGACCAACTAAGCATGCATGCTACCCTTATGAGCCAAAAACACAAGCATATAAGACACAAAGGGAGAGGGGTGTCCCTCCCCTATACAAGACCTCAAAACCACTTCATCACCACTGAAAATCCTCTGGATTTCAGTGGTGAGAAGACCAAAACATGAAAGTTCCAAAGCTCAATCGATAAGGCTCAAAAAGAGGCCAAACAAGGCCTAAGAGGGGGTGGACGACCCCCAACACCAAAATGACCTTAAACAAACATGTTAAGAAAGTAAATACAAAACTTTTTCAGTTTATAGCTAAGCTCGAAACAAAATGCAAGATAGGCTAAAAGCTTTTAAAAAAAAAAGGGAATAAAAGGGTAAGTGGCTCACTCTTGAAGACCTCTTTCAAGAACACCAAACCAGCAGCTTCTTTGTATCAAAACTAGCTCAAAAACTCCTCAACCAACTCCCTAACACTTTAATAACTCAAAGATGGTGTGCTACAAGGTGTTCCAGTGTAAGAGAATGAACAAAAACTCACTTTAGGGCACTCTAACACACACAAATGTAGAGAGAGAGGGAGATATAGAGAAAGAGTGATATATATGCTATATCTCAGATTGATCAACCTCTGGAAAGGGAGGAGAGACTCCCTTTTTATAGGAAAATGCAATGTAAAGCTTCCAAGGGAAGCTAACTCAAGGAGCAAATCCAGATACACGTGTATGGAGGGCAGAGTCTGTGCTCACCAGCTGCCACAGTTAGCATCCACTTAGCCTGTAGAACACGCAGGAAGGTCACCGACCAGTCAATTTCTCAGCCGGCTACTTTTTCTGGTCGACCGGCTACTTATTTGGTCGGCCGACTATTTTTGTTAGCCGGTCGGCTATTTTGTTGGCCGGTAGGTGGCTGCCAAGGTTAAAAAGTGGTTGGTAGGTGTCCAGATTGAAGCTGCAGAAGTTAGTTTTCCAATGGCACCAACCTTGCATCAAAATTCCTCCTGTACAAAAAGTTATACCCGTTTCGGTGAAGCCGCGCAGTTTCGATCCAACCGGATTGATCCCCTACTTCAACCAACCATATCTCCCCCACCCGAACTTGGCTTTAGGAGATTCTTGAGTGCCAAATAAAGCCTCAAAAGTAATCTTTCCAACGATGGTGGCCTCATAGCTAAAATCCAAGTATGCAAATGAATAAGCCCGATTCAGCGAGGGCTGCTCGACTCTCTCCTACCCGGATTCATGCCGAACTTCTCCTAAACTAGTTTTCTTCTCTCCTTTCCTCTTTTCTTCAACTCGAAACCCCTAAACAAAGTGTTTTGAACGATTTTTCAAAGATTTCATCTCTCTTTCATTCATCTCCACTTTGTCCTTGCTCGGTTTACCGAAAAGTACAACATTTAACAAAATGCGAGCGTCGGAACATCATAGGAACTTTATTTTCAAAACATTTTGAAAGAGAGGGTTTAAGATCTAAAATCTTTTTATCAAGATTGTTTTGGTCCAAGAGGGGTATGAAGTTGGGATTTGACTCTCTCATTGCCAAAGAAATTGAACCTTTGCCCTGCACACCTTTTTCCACCAAGTAAACCATTAGTAACACCCAAGTCTTAAGGACGGTCAAAAATGGGGTGTCTACAAAAGCAGATTGCATGTTTGCAGTGTATACAGTGTACAGATAATGCAAAGCAGAATTGAAAAGACAGAAAGGGAAAATATACCTCTCAGGCTCACCAGTAGTCCCCAAGCAACCGTGCGCTGCGGCGGGAAAATGAGCTCATATATCCATAGAGAGTCGCCAAGCCTGCGCCACCCCAGTCATAGCATTGAATCCTGGTCACGTCCACCAGTGCGCTCAGCAAGTAAGGGGCGATAGTGTTCACCCGGTCGGCGAAGAGTGTGGTCCCTAGCAAGAACATGATGAAGCCGCGAGCATACTGCTCCACCTCCTCCCGAGTCGTGGGCGCCTGAATCTTAAAGTGGTCCGCAAACCAAGAGTACCTCACAAATCCCGGACGGAAGAGAGGAGGTTGATCGCCAAGCAAGTACATCTGGGCAGCATCCCACTAGTCCATATAGGTGTCAAAGGGGATCGGATCACCCCCTACTTCGATGCCTGTGAGCATGGAGAAGTCAAAGGGAGTCATCGTCATCTCCCCAGTACCAGAAAGGTGGAAGGAGTCGGTGGTGTCCCACCACCTCTCCACTAGTGCGCCCAGAAGAGGCCTACTCGCAGTGAGGCGCGAGAGTCCCCTACAAAAAATGCCGAAGCCGGCATGATCAGCAATGTCACGGACTGCATTGGGCAGCTCCATGTACCAACCGCGGGTGATGATGTTCCCATACCCCCGGAAGACATGGGAATCTCCCTATTTTCAAAACAAACAGTTGCGAAGCAATGTTAGAAATACAATGTTAAAAAGCATTCAGAATTGATGAAAATGCAGTGTGTGTGCATGTGTTCAAGATTATACAGATATCGGGTGTGGGTGTGCTCACAGATGAACTACAGCATATGATGTATCAGTGTGTTTGGGTTATTCAGTTGAAAATGCAGTGTGTGTGCATGTGTTCAAGATTACACAGATATCGGGTGCGAGTGTGCTCGCGGTGAACTACAAATATGATGTATCAGTGTATCTGGGTTAAGTAGTTAAAGAACAGGATTGACTATCGCAGTTATTGTTCTACATTGCAGAAAATGAAACAGAGGAAGAGTTTACCTCAGAAGCACTGTAGGACAGATGGGACTCTGGCTCGTGCAACAAAAGCTCCAGTGGCACGCCCCTCGCATAGCTCCTGAAGTGGCGAATACCATCGGGAGGCAACACATACACCTGTAACACGTCAGCGAGGGACCCCGCTACAGTTCGGGCTCGATTTGTGTCACGGTTCTTAATCTGAACCAAAGAGTCCAAATCTGGCAAATCGGTTTTGAGAAAACAGATTTTTGAAAGAAGTGCCAAACATGGACTGCTTTGCCAGATACAGAGTCGCCACCTAAATATTTTTTATGGGAGAATTTAGGAAATCCTGACTCGGTGCCAAAGGCCACGTGCCCGTCATCACCAAGGTTGCCTCGGCTCGGAAGCTTGGGTACGATTGGGGAAGGTCAGCTATGAGCACCCCCTCTCGCCCGATCCGAAGATCGGCCTCTACTAACCGTGATATCTGCTTTTGAAAAGGTTATGTGTTCTTATTCCGGTTATTAGCCTAGAATTACTATGTTGTGCGTACAGCAAACAAGTATAGACCAAATCGCCTAAATTGGAACGAAACATTGCATATCCGTTTGTTCGGAAAACAATTTGAAATTTGCTACTCGTAAGTAGGCTAAAAAAAATGGATTTCAATGAGTTGTTCCAACTCAAACAATCCAACCTTCACCCACAGGCATTCAAACAGTAATATCATGTAAACATATAGCCGCATGGCAAGCATACTGTCATGTTAACATTCATACTCATGCGAGATGCTAAAGCATAAATACTTACATCGTACTCCGTGCCAAAACAAAGAACTCGTTAGTAATCAATGCATGATCCAAGTCCATGTTTAAATGCCTAATGCAACGCATACGGAATGTCACTAGAGTAGGCTCGGCTAGTCTATGAATGACATGTGAAAATGCACAGGTAGCATGTATTCAAGTTAGATTTGAAATACTAATGCTGTTAGCATGATGCGCCAAGCCCGGTGCATGCAATACTGATGAATGATGCACGCATGCATAGCATAAGGTATGCTAAATTAAACATGACCTATTACTAACCATCAAAATAGGTAAGTAAAAGGGAGAAAGAAGTGGGGGTTGGAAGACATGCACACACTCACCCACACTTATTACAAATTCGCCCTCGCTCGGAGGGACCGAAAGAATAATACAAATTAACTAACTCGCAAGCTATTTAATTATTACAAATTACCTAATTAATTAACAAATTAACTAAGCTAAGAAAAACAATAAAAAAAGGGGCCTCGGGAAGAGGGTCCAATGCACGTATGCTCGGGTCTTGCACGGAAGTCTAGTGCCATGCACAATCCGCCTCTGTTTTCCCTGCTCTGCTTCTCTGAAGACTGCCAAAGTCTCAGGATGTGCTCACTGGATGTTGGGGAATGCCACTGGCTGGAGGGAATCATCATCGGCTGTGATTTGGTGTCGATCGGCCAAAAATGAATCCATCGGCCACAGATGGATTGCCGGTCGGCACTCTGTGCAGTCGATCGGCAAAAAGTTCCTGCAGAATCTGTTTGACAGCAGCAGAGGACAGAGCTTTGTATGCCAATGCAATTCAAGCAATGTATGCACCAACCGTATCCCTTATCATGTTTATGACTCAAAGGGACATGGTCCTTGGTTCTCGGACCATCAATCGTGCATTTCAATGCGTGATGGCCCAAGAGATCAAATTATGCATGTTGATTTCAAATGCAATGCAAACCAACAAACGAAGGCCCAACTCCCATCACTAAATCAAGGAACAAGGCATGCATGCTAGATGGAGTGCAACCTAGGCATGTGACTAGCATGCAACATGGGCATACAATGCATTTATGATAGTATGCAAGCAAACATGCAAGGTAAGCATGCAAACAAGCAAAGGATGGACTTAAGCTTGTTTGGGCAGCCCTTAAGGAAGCCCAAAACAGTGTCCATCAACCAAGGAAATGAGGCCAAATGCACATGCAAGCATACATGACAACATGGACCAACATTTAAGCACGTATAGGCAACTTTTAAGTGCACTTTAAAAGAGGCATAGCATGGACAATTAACATGCAAATGAAGCTCTGAAAATCATGCTATAAGAGGTGCCAAACCAACTAAACAAAGCAAGCAAAACATGCCACAATGGCCCAAGTGCTTAAGACAAGCCAAGGAGGCTAAAACCAAGGTCAAGTCCACCAAACCTCACAAGGCTAAGGGGACTTAAAACAAGTCAAATGAAGACTTAAACAAAGCCAAGGGTGCACTTAGATGGCATCTAAGTGGTCTAAAAGTGCAAGCATACTCCGAGGCCTAAACAAGGGGCATAAGGTAACAACCTTTAAACACATTGAAGAAGGATTAAATGCAAGCATATAAGCATGCCATAAGGACTGAGATAACATGTTAATCGGTTCCAAACCATTGAAATGATACAAACAAGGCATGCTACACACTTATATACTTAAGGCCAACAAGCCCAAAATGCAAAGGGGGCATGCAATGCAAGCTATGGTCGACCAAAACAACTAAGGACGGACCTTAAACATGGCGAAAAAAACATGAAAGCTTCACAAAGCCAAGCCTAAAGCATGCTAGAACAATGGTTTACAACCTAAGGCATGTTAAGGCAACAAAATGGCATTACTAGGCATGTATGCTAAGCAAGCATGGTGTACCAAAACCAACTTAAAACAATGCTATATCATGGCATAATAAGCATAAAAAATAGCCAAGGCATGGTCAACATGAGCCTAAGCTAGGTGCTCCCTCAAGAGGCAAAAAGTGCCCTTTTCAAGGACAACAAGGATAGGGGGTGGCCCTCTCCTTCTTGGGACCTCAAGGCACCATCCTCACCTTTGAAATACCTCAAGATTTCAGTGGTGAGGAGGCCCAAACACCAAGGTCTCGGAGCTCACCCAAAATAGCACAAAACAAGGGCCTTACAAGGCTTAATAGGGGTCAAACAACCCCAAAGCTAGAAGCAACCTTAACAAACTGTTTAGAGGCCTTAAAAATAGAACTTTTACGTATTATATGCAAAGCCAAAAAATAGTTGCAAGATAGGTAAAAGTAGTGTGCAAAAATGGGGGGATAAAAGGGAAAAGTGATTACCCTTGTAGACCTTCTTCAACAATGGAGCTCCAGCAGCTTCTTGAGGTTGAAATCAACTTCAAAACTCTAAAAACAACCCTCAAGGGCCTCAGCTCCAAGGAAAGGTGTGGTAGTGTGTGTTTGTGTACAAAACTAAGGCTTAAACACACACAATACAAGAGAAGGAGAGATATAGATATAGGATAGATATAAAACCCTAAACCTAGAACCAGAGCTCCTCTAACAATTTTTTCTAACTCTAATGCTAAGAGAGGAAGCCTCTTCTTATAGGCAACTCCCTCTTGTAAGGCTTCCAAAACAAGCCATCCAAGAGGGAAATCCCTCCATACACGTGTATGGAGGGGAACAGAGTGGGTGCCAGCTATCACAGCTGGCACAAAATATCTACTAAAAATAGATGATCAGTGATCGGCCATCCAAAATTGCCACTTTGACAAAATAAATGGCCGATCGGCAACAAAGAATGCCGACCGGCAATATATATTGCCGATGGCATAAAATCACTGGCCGGTGGCCTCGAGCCATGGCCGGTGATGTATGGGGATGCCTCACAAGGCATTCCCTGCCCCTTCAAGGCAAAACACAAGTGTTTGGTGCAAAACCAGACACATAATAGTCGAGTCAAGAGGTCTTGAGGCAAGGCGCGTAGCCGTGACCTCCGGGAACTCAAGATGAACACGAACATGGATGATCACCGAGTGTTCGAGTGGTGACGTTCAAGTCTTGAGGACGGTCAAAAATGGGGTGTCTACAGTACCACCGGCCTGTAGGTCGCCGGGTCGAATGGTCGGACACGGAGAGGCAAGAGCTCAACCTCAGGGTCCATGTCCAGCTTTGGGGGAGTCCCACATCGTGAAATGTCGTCTGCCATCTCAAGAAGAGTACGAAAATGGCCAAGGATGTGAAAAATGAGTGGGAATGCGAAAAGTCAACCCAAAAGTCAACCCCGAGGGATGAAAAATGGGAGAAAAGGTCGAAGTGTGGAAAAGGCACGAAGACCGAGGTATAACTCGGGGGAAACAAACCCCAAGAAGTGGAAACCAAGAAAGGGACACCAAAATCGAATTTCGATCGGTTCAAAGTGTGCGAAGCCGGAAGGATTTCGCGAATCGAACGATGGAAAAGGCTCGAAAACAAGAGAAAAACGAAGATCAAAGCGAAGAAAATCACCTAGAGGGAGAGAGAAATGTTTTTCGAGTTTGAAGAAGTAAGGATATGGGGTTTGGAACCCCATATTTAAAGACTCGAGGCTAAAAGACAAAACTACCCCGAAATTGCCATTTTTGGCCGATTGGTCAAATTGTTAGCCGATTGGCTAAATATTTGGCCGATGAGCTCATTTTGTGGCCGATGGGTGGCCGATGGACTCTCCTTGTGGTCGATGCATCTCCAACACCCTTGTTTGGGTCAGTTATGTTGTTCGGAACCTTCATCTCTCAAGAAAGTGTAAGAAAACACACCGTTGAAGCTTAACTGGCCTCCGAGTTGACGTCGAACCGTGTCTTCCGTGTGCAATGCTCGATACGCGCAAGGTGTATCCTTTTTTTCGTATCCTTTTGTATCTTGCGAGTTTCGCAGATCGCTTTAAATATATTGCATTACATGTATTGTCATATTTATAATAAGTGCGCATTAGTTATACGTCGTGTCGTTCTTGCATTTAGTACGCCTCATCTTGTTTTGAAGTTGTATCTCAACATCGCGAGTAGCGTACCTCTTACATGCTTGCATTGTCATGCACGTCATTTGCATTGTCATGCATTCCTAACATGCATAGTCTCGCACGTCATGTGCATTGTCATGCATTTCATTACATGTTTGCATTGTCATGCATTCCTAGCTTGCATATCTCATTTGCATTGTCATGCAAGTTTCATTTGCATTGTCATGCATTTCCATACTTGCATTGTCATGCACGTCATTTGCATTGTCATGCATTCCTCACCTTGCGTCGTCTCGCATATTTCATTTGCATTGTCATGCATTTTCTCACCTTGCATTGTCTTGCACGTTTCATTTGCATTGTCATGCATTTTCCTACCTTGCATTGTCTTGCACGTTTCATTTGCGTTGTCGTGCATTTCCATACTTGCATTGTCATGCACGTCATTTGCATTGTCATGCATTCCTCACCTTGTGTCATCTCGCATATTTCATTTGCATTGTCATGCATTTTCTCACCTTGCATTGTCTTGCACGTCTCTTTTGCATTGTCTTGCATGTCTTTTTTGCATTGTTCTACATCCCCTATAACTTGCATTGTCTTGCTCGTTATGTGCATTGTTTTGCACCCCCTATAACTTGCATTGTCTTGCTCGTTATGTGCATTGTCTTGCACCCCTACTAATTTGTGCATTGTCTTGCACTCCCACTAACTTGTGCATTTTCTTGCACTCCCTACTAACTTGTGCATTGTCTTGCACCCCCACCAATTTGTGCATTGTCTTGCAGTCCTACTAACTTGTGCATTGTCTTGCACTCCCTACTAACTTGTACATTGTCTTGCACCCCTACTAATTTGTGCATTGTCTTGCACTCTGTATTAACTTGTGCATTGTCTTGCACTCCCTACTAATTTGTGCATTGTCTTGCACTCCCTACTAACTTGTGCATTGTCTTGCACCCCTACTAATTTGTGCATTGTCTTGCACCCCTACTAACTTGTGCATTGTCTTGCACTCCCACTAACTTGTGCATTGTCTTGCACCCCCACTAATTTGTGCATTGTCTTGCGCTCCCACTAACTTGTGCATTGTCTTGCACCCCCTCACTAACTTGTGCATTGTCTTGCACTCCCACTAACTTGTGCATTATCTTGCACCCCTACTAATTTGTGCATTGTCTTGCTCTCCCACTAACTTGTGCATTGTGTTTCACCCCCTCACTAACTTGTGCATTGTTTTGCACCCCTACTAATTTGTGCATTGTCTTGCACTCCCTACTAACTTGTGCATTGTCTTGCACCCCTACTAATTTGTGCATTGCCTTGCACCCCCTACTAACTCGTGCATTGTCTTGCACCCCTACTAACTTGTGCATTGTCTTGCACCCCCTCTAACTTGTGCATTGTTTTGCAACTTATCTAACTTGCATTGTTTTGTAACCTATCTAACTTCCATTGTTTTGGAACCTATCTAACTTGCATTGTTTTGCAACCTATCTAACTTGCATTGTTTTGCAATCTATCTATAACTTGCGTTGTTTCGCATATATCTATAACATGCGTTGTTTCGCACATATCTATAGCATGCATTGTTTTGCACGTTCTACTTGCATTGTTATGCACACTTCACTCGCATTGTTCCGCACTTTTCACTTGCATTGCTATGTATGTTTCTAACGATATTGTACCTGTTAAGTTTCTTTCTTTTCCAGGCATGTTATTATATGTACAGTTCATTTGAAGCTGGCGAGACCAGATGAACCGGACGGTATTGTATATTCTCTGCGTGAGACGTAGCGAGAATTGTATAATTTTCTTACATCCATTCTGCATGTAATGTAGTTCGGTTCTTATTTGCTTGCTTAAAACTATTGCATATTATGCTTCGTTACAGCTCCCTTTGCATGATCATAAGTTATGTTCGGCACCGTGCATGTCCTTTGCATTTTGCCCCTACCTACAGGCACATATCTTCCTTGTCTTGTATGCTTGTATAAGTCTTCGGCCTCGCCAAAAATGGGTCGCCTCTGGGCTTTGACATTCACTTCCGCCATCTTATGACTTTCGAGTTCTGTCAAAGAGGGGCAACTGTAGACACCCCATTTTTCGACCGTCCTCAAGACTTGGACGTCATCGTTTGAACACTCAATGATCATCCATGCTCGTGTTCGTTTTGAGTTCTTAGAGGTCTCGGCAACGCACCTTGCCTCAAGATCTCTTAACTTGACTGTTTTGTGCTTGGTTGTGGATCAAGCACTTGTGTTTTTGCTTCTGAGGGAAGAGGGTGGCTTGTTGGCCATTCCCTCAACCCACTAGCCAAGGCATGAAGCCATCGGCCTTGTTTTCTTACCATCGGCCAAAAGTTTTGGCCGATCGGCACTCTTTTTGGTCGATCGACACTTATGTTGGTCGATCGGCCATATTTTCTGGCCGAGCCTTGTTCATCTGCTTTATGCAGATATTTTATGCCAGCTGTTATAGCTGGCATACACAATTCCCCCCCTCCATACACGTGTATGGGGGGATTTGCCCCTTGATTAGACTTCTTAGGAAGCTTTAAAATTTGGAATTCTATAAGAAGGGAGCTCCTCCTCCCTTCTCAGAGGTTCTGAAAAATAGGGTTAGAAAAGTTGTATCTATCTATCTCTATATCTCCCTCTCTCTTGATTTGTGTGTGTATTTGTGCCTTAAAGTGTGATTTTGTCTTGTTTTTGCACTAGAGCACCTAGCAATACACCATCCTCTTGTTGTTGAGGCGCTAGGGAGTTAGTTTCAGAGTTCTTGGAGTGGTTTAAGCTTGGAAAAGTTACTGGAGTGGTGTTCTTGAAGAGGTTCTACAAGGGTGAGCAAACTTGCTTTTAATACTTCATTCTTGCTTAAGCTTTTAGCCCTTCTTGCTTATTGTTTTAAGCTTAGCTCTTAACTGATAAAAGTTCTATTTTTACTTTCTTTAGACCTTTGTTTAAGGTCACTTTTTGGTTTGGGGTTGTTTACCCCCTCTTAGGCTTTATTTAGCCATATTTTAGGCCATCCCTTTTGGCTCTTGTTCTTGGCTTTGCATGACCTTTCTACCACTGAAATCTAGAAGATTTTCAGTGGTGGAAAGGTGGTTTTGGAGTCCTAAATAGGAGAGGGTCATCCCCTTTCCTAGTTGTCTTGTATGCTAGTATAAATGGCTTATATTGGTAGCATGTTTGCTTAGCTTGTTTTAGCTCCATTTCAGCAAGTATTTGGTGTTATTTTTCCATGTTTTACCTCTGTATAAGGTTGGTTTAATGGCTTCTTGCATGCACCATGTACTTGTCTTGTAATCCTCTATATTGCCTTAACATGCATCTTGTGTTTAGACAATCATGCTTGCATATTTTGGCTCAACTCAAAGAAGCTTTTAGCCTTGTTTTGCCATGTTTAAGCTCTGTTTGGCATTGTTTTGATCATATATGCAATGCTTTGTATAGCTACCATGCATTCTAGCTTGTTAGCTTTAAGTGTCCAAGTCATTAGCATGCATTACTTGGACCATTTTCATGATTTGGCATCATTCCATATATGATTTCAGTCCATGTAGTGTAACCATACACTTACATTTGTCATCTTTTCCATGCATTGGGAGGTTGATGTTTTGTGCCTTAAGGTTGGGTCATTGTGCATGCCTCCATGATTAGGTCTTTGGGATGCCATCTAAGTGGGTTTTTAGGCCTATTTTGACATGCCATATCTCTGTTTTTCAATGGTCAAGTCATGCCATGTTTGGTTTTGATAGGTGTAGTACAATCATCCTTATTGGCCTTGCATGCGTTATGTTTTGTGCTCACTTTTCTAACATGTTTTGGCCTTATTCCATGCACGTTCTAACCTTTTTTTTGGTCTGCCTTAGGACTATTTAAGTCACCTTGGCCCTTTGAGGCTTGCTTCTTATGGCCATGGTACAAGCTCCTTGTGCTAGCCTCAAGCTTTGAGCTCCCTTGCATGCCATACTTGCATTGTTTGGTCGATTTGGCATCACTCCTCATATGATTTCAGAGCTTTTGGTGCTATCACATATCCATGCTTGTCACTCTCTAAGTGTGTTTAAGAGTTGCATCTTCATGCTTTAGTCCTTGGGCCAATTGGCATGCATGTTTGCCATGCCTTTTTCATGCTTCATTTTCATCATTTCTTGGCATTTTGGCCACTGCTTTTGGGCATGGCTGAGGTCTATCCATCTTTAGTTTAAGTCCATTTTACCATGTTGTCGCATGCTTGCCTCATTTTGTATGTTGTTGCATACTTGTCCACCTTTACATGCCTTGCATGTTTGTATGTTCATGTTGCATCTTACCATGTTGTTCAAAGTTTTTACATTACATCATGATTATATGCTTGTCACGTACTGGGTCCATTACATGTTATTACATGCTTACTAATTGACATGTTGTTGCATGCTCAACCACCTTGCATACTTGTTAGATTACATGTCATTGCATGCTTGTTATTGGTATTGTTGCTGCATACCTATTACATTGTATGCATGCATGTTTGTATGCTTGGATTTCATGTTGTTGCATGTTTACTTGTTGCATGCTTGAGTTATTCGCATCATTCTTGCATGTTTGCATTGCATTATGTGTGCATCCCTTGCCTCTTGATCAAGCATGATAGAGGTTAGAGCCCCTTATGTGTTTTGTGCATTTAATTTGATATTGAATTGCACACTTGGCTCCTTCAGCCTTCATTTATTGGAATGCGTGATTGGTGGCCCGAGGGTCGAGAACTACACTCCTTTGAGTCTTAAACATGATAAGGGGTGTGGTTGCAAATATTTTCTTGCAAATGCATTGCCATGCTTTGTTTGTCCTCTGTTGCAACAAAAGGAGCAGTCAGTAGGAACAAATGGTCGATCGACCATATTCAGTGCCGATTGGCTAACAATGTCTGGCTGAGAGCCTTATTTTTGGTCGATGACCTTCATCTCTTGGCCGATGGCCTTTCCATTTGGCCAATGGACTCTCAGCATGTCCATGAAGTGGTTCTAGAGCATCACAGGACTTTTCATAGTTTTCAGAGGTGCAAAGTAGTGCAAACAGAGGCAACATGAGGCATGGCAACGGATTTTCGAGTGAAGTCGACCGAGCATGCATTCGTCCCTCTTCCCGAGGCTGTTTTACTGTTTTAATAGCTTAATTAATTTGTTTAATTAGTTAAGGGTTGTGCAATAATTAATTATCTTGTTAAATAGTTAATTAGATGATTTGTATTATTCTTTCGGTCCCTCCGTCGAGAGGGCACAATTTTGTGATAAGCATGCGTGTGTGTGATGCATGTCTTCCAACCCCCATTTCTTTCTCCCTTTTACTTAACTGCTTACGATGGTTAGTTTTAGGACATATTTCATTTAGCATCCTTATGCTTGCATGTTTGCATCCATTCATCTGTGTTACATGCATCGGGCTCGGCGCATCATACTAATTGCATTGCATTTCAATTCCAAAGTTGAATACATGTATCAATTGTCGCATTTCACATGTCATTTTAGATTAGCCGAGCCTATTTCTAGTTACATTTTGCATGTGTTGCATTAGCTATCTTAACATGAGCTAGGATCATACATGATTACTAACTAGTTCTTTGTTTTGGCTCGGAGTACACTATGAGTGTTTCCGCTTTAGCATACTGCATGTGTGTTATCGATTTCCATGAAAGCATGTTTGCCATGAGGCTAATTGCTTATATGATGTAACTGCTAGAATACCTGTGGGTGAAGGTTGGATTACTTGAATTGGAACAATTCATCAAATCCGCATTTTAGCCTACTTGCGAGTAGCAAACTTCAAATCATTTTTCAAACAAACGGATATGCAATGCTTTGTTCCAAATTAGGCGATCTAATCTATACTTGTGTGTTGTGCGCTTCACTTAGTAATACTAGCTATTAACTGGAATAAGAACGCATGTGTTTTCAAAAACAAGATATCATGCTTAGTATAGGCCGATATTTGATCGGGCAAGCGAGGGTGCTCATTGCCTGACCTTCCCCAATCATACCCAAGTTCTCGAGCCGAGGCAACTTTGGTGATGACAGACACATGGCCTTAGGCGCGAGTCAGGGTTTCCTAAATTCCCCCAAAATAAAATATTTAGGTGGCGACTCTGTATCTGGCAAAGTAGTCCATGTTTGGCACTTCTTTACAAAAATCAGTTTTCAAAACGATTTGCCAGATTTGGACTCTTTGGTTATTTATCAATCTCACATCACACATTGTGAGATCAGATTAAGAACCGTGACATTGAGTCCAAACTGTAGCATGAAGCCCAAGGGCACATTTACACACGCCCGGGGTAAGAGGGGCCATCACCCGAGTACGCAAGAAAGTCATAAAGTCGCCAAGCTCATGGTGACAGCCACCGTCCTCACCTAGTCCAGGTCAAGACCGTCCTGTAAATCATCTACGACCCTCATGCCAGCAGGGGGGATGTGGAACGTCAGGGTAAGCCATGTCCCGAGTCTGGCAGATGAATCTCTCCCCCAGGTAGTATGCTCGGCCAAAAGGGCCCTCAAATTGGGTCCTTAGCGTGGAAGCATGCCAGACAGCGGTATAGGTCACCCTCGACTCGTGGGGAATGCCTGCCCAAGGGTGCCAGTCGACCTGAGGAAATCAATGTGGTGTCAGAATGGCAGTGCAATGTCAGAATCAGTGTAGTGTTTGAATGGCAGTGCAGTGTCAGAATTAGTCAGAATGGCGGTACAATGTTAGAACCAGTGTAGCGTCAGAATGGTAGTACAGTGTCAGAACCAGTGTAGTGTCAGAATGGCAGTGTGGTGAGAAAATTAGTGTAGTGTAGTGTCAGAAAATCAGTGCAGTGTTAGAAGTCAATGCAATGTGAGAATGACAATGTGGTACAGTGCAACTGTACAACAGTATAAGAATAACCAGGTAATGTGGGAAATAGTGTAATACCTGATCCACTATGATAGTGTCGAAGAAATGGCAAAAATATGGAAAGTTGCGATCCACAAGGCGACGCCGCTCGAATCGTGAGTTGTAATACCAAGAGCATGGTACGGACAACTTGATCGGCCTCACTGGAACTGGGGCCAATGAAGTAAAGTAGGTGTAAACCCAAAGCTACAAATCAAAGACAGACAGATGCCATGAGAAAATAGATCAAATGAATGAGAAATGCAATAGTGAATAAAATATAAAGTGCATCAGGAAGGTGAATGTTATATGTACCTTCTAAACTCTCCAATAGCCGCCAAGTGAATCTGCCTTGTGGCGGGAAACAGAGCTCATATAACAGTACAGGATGGCTAAACCTGTGATGCCCCAGTCGTAATCTGCTATCTGAGGAAGATGTACCAGCACCCTGAGGATGTACAATGCTACGGCATTCTTCCTGTTCGCAAACAGGGTCGTACCAAGAAGATATGTCAGAAAGCAATGAGTGTACTGAACAACCTCGTCTGCAGTAACCGGCTGTGCACCAGAGAAATGGTCATAAAACCAGCTGTAGCGCACCATCCCATGGCTAGTGGTGCCCGGAATCGCTCCAAGAAGTTGGAGCTATGCATCTCTCCACTGAGTCATATCTGGATCAAAAGGGATTGGGCCGCCGACCCCAACCCGCAGACCGATCAGCATCGAGAAACCATACGGGGTCAGTGTCATCTCCCCTGTAGAAGAGAAGTGAAATGAGCTGGTAGTGTCCCACCATCTCTCTACCAGGGCTTTGTAAAACAAAGACTCAGCCCTCATCTCTATGAGTTCGCAACAAAAGGGGCCGAAGTCGATGGCATCTACCAAAGCACGAACCTCCGTAGGAATCCGCTCGTACCAGTGTCGGGGGCCAGAGATAGAGCCGTAGCCACCTACCCTCCTGGCAATCACCTATCAATTGAAAGTTTTATTAGTGTATGTGCAGCATGGGTAAGTGATTTGTTCATTAAGTTCAACATTTCAACATGTATGTAAAGTAAAATACAAAACAAAATAGGGGAGGAGTTGTGTACCGTGGAAGCGTCGGCAGAGATATGCTCCATGGGCTCTCGTAGTAAGGTATCCTCATCTAGCCTGGGGATGAAACCCTCGAATCTCAGGATACTGCCAAGAGGTGGCACGTGTGTGCGTGGTTGATAAATGGCCACGTCAAAAGGCCTCTCGGCTAGAGGGAGTAATGCAGTGGCTTCCTCCGCCTCCATGTCTGCATCGAGGGTAGCACCAACACCTATGGCAGACTCTGGAACAAGGACCTTGTCACTAGCCATTAAAGATTGAAGAAAATTGAAGGGGGTAAGTGCAAAGTGGATGAATTCCCAAATTCCTAAATCCTAAGAAAGGGAGAAAAGGAAGAAATTAGGGAAAATCAAGGGAAAACAAAGGAAGTTTGGGAAAAGAGGTGAGAAAGTGAGTGAAAACAAAGGGGAATTCAAATTTCACAAAAAAAACAATTTTTAATCAGTTCAAAAGTTAGAGGATCAAAAGGGTTTTCAAGAAAATTTTGGTAAGGATTGTTGACTGCCCGCAAGACTTAGACGCTTGATTCAATGCCCTCGATGATGAAAGTTGAATTGCGAATTCGCAGCGATTCAGAATCAATTAGGCTTCCGAAATAGCTTCACATCTTCAACATTTACCTTGTTTGAACCCTTGGATCTCATTTCTGGACCATTTCTCACCTTGAGCTGAGTTTGAACCAAAAAAACAGGGGAGGCCATCAAGGCCTGGCCGTGCATTGGTGATAGTCGGCCGTGGCTATGAATGGTCAGCCAGCCTTCGATGGCGATAAACACTGTTCTGGGTGGGAAGCCACTAGCTGTCCATTTTTGAAGATATTTGTCACATTTTCTGCTCGAATTCTATAAAACTGAAGCTCTGCAATTGTTTTGAGGGTTGAACAAAATATCTAGAAGAGAGATATACACCTTGAGAGCCTTGACTCTTCTTTCTTTCATTGCAAGGCATCCTTTGAGCTAACCTAGTTTGCTTACACCACCACTACACACCTTATACAACCTTGTTTGATCATCCTAAAGCCTTGGTTGATCTTGAGGAAGTGTAATTCAAGCTTAAGAGTGCATTGAAATTGAGTTGGAAACTCTAAGAGTAAGCTTGCTTCTTGAAAGGTATAAGCTTGCTTTCTCTTTCCTTGCTTTCATTTTTGTTCTTTACTCCATCATTCTTGCTGTTTTGGTTGTTTTTGAGCTTATTTGAAGTGTTGGAGTTGAGTTGGAAGGGTTACCAAAAGGGTAGAAAGAGCTTGCTCTTCCTACAACTTTATTTCATAACCTAAACTCTTCTCCTTTTCACTCTCTTTCTTTAGTATTCAAACTAATTTTCAGAGGTTTTACGAGGGCTAAAAATCATGCTTTGAAGCTCAAAAAATAGAGGGATTAGCCACCCCTCCTTATTCTTATCATTTAGCCTTCAATTCTTATATTTGTTGCCTAGCTTTTGTCCTTTTTTCATGCATGTTTTATCTCTGGTTTGCATGCGTTTGGGACTATTTTGAGGTTGCCTAAGCCTTTCTATTTGGTTCACACCTTGTTAGGCACCATTGAGGTTACATAGTTAACACACCTCTTGCTTAACATGCTTTCTTGGATCATTTCACATGCTTTGAGGTTGATCTTTCACTAATCAATTAATGAATCCACATCTTTCATTTATGAGAATGGTTTCAACCAATTGAGGTTACCCAAGGCATGTAAAAGAGACCTACAGTTAATGGCTAAATCTCTTTGGAGATTCATCGTCAATGGTGTAGTCTCCTTCTCATGTTTTAGAGAGACCTCTTGTTTGACATCACTTCTTGGACTAGAGGGCTTTGAACATCATGTTCGGACAAATGGACTAATGAATGGCTAGGCTTAAAACAATTGGTTTAAAATTTGGATCAACCCACTTAAAGAAAATGGCTTGAATAGCTTGAGCTTGGCCGGACGTTATGCCATGTTCCTTTGTGTCAAGGGTCATCAAGCATTAATTCATAGTGTTTTTGACGTCCTTGAAGCGTCTCAACTTCCTCTTTCTTGAGTTCATTCCATGACAAAAAAGGGAGGGGTGGTCCATTTGCATTGCATACATTGATTTTTGGTCCAAGATGATATCCGAGATCATCAAGTGATCACATCACTCATTGATGGTTTTGGAGTCAATCCCAACCTTCTCTTGAGGCTTTCCTATGACAGAGATGGAAAGAAGGACAAATAGAACTTGAAAATACTCTATCTGTATTGATTTTACCCTAGAGCACAAAAACAGAGTTTGCACCAAATCAATGCACAACCAACCCTCTGTGGTCCCAGCTGGCCATCAGTAATGCACGGCCAGCCCTTTGTGTGTGGCCAACAGTGCAGTTCTACAGAAACAGAGGTAGTGGCTGAAGGTGAAACAAAGACAGTCTAGGGCAGACAGAGCAGCTTTTAGGCAATGTGCATGCAACCTCCATCCATCTTCCTTGGTGCTCACATCGAAGGCGTTTGATTGCTTTAGTTGATTCATTAGTATAATGAATTTTGTTGTAATTTGCATAGTTAATTAGTGGTAACTAATTCATGCAAACGTTGTAATTATTTAAGTAGAATGGTTAGTTAATTACTTTATGTCGTAATTAATTAGCTTAATTGCTTTGTAATTAATTAGTGAAGTATTTAGCTAATTCGATTGATTTGTAATATTTAATTAGCTTAGAATAGTTGGTTAAATTGTGTTGTAATGGTTAGCTTAATTAGCGTAGCTAGTTAGTTAGCTCATTCATTCAGACCCTCCTTCGCGAGGGCATAATGTTGTAATAAGTGTGCGTGCGTGTGTGTATGTCTTCTAACCCCACGTCTTTCTCCCTTTTATTTAATCGCTTTTGATGGTAGGATTAGGGACATTTTCAGTTAGCATACCTCATGCTCACATGTTTGCATCCATTCATTCGTATTGCATGCACCGAGGCTCAACGCATCATTCAAACTGCATTGTAATTTCAATACTTTTTTGAATACGTGTTTAATCGCATGTTGTTCAAATCGATCCATGTGCCATATTAGTAGCCGAGCCTATTAATTGCATTATTGCATGCGTTGCATTAGACATCTTGTATAGTTAGGATTATGCATTTTTCTAACTAGTTTTTGTTTTGGCTCGGACTGCTCGGTGAGCTTTTACGCTTTAGCATATTTGCATGAGTGTGATTGCCATATTGCCATGATTAAGCATGCTTGTCATGAGGCTATGTGTTTACTTGCTAAATTGCATGAATGCCTGTGGATGAAGGCTTGTTGTTTGAATTGGAATAATTTAACGAATGTATGTTTTAAGCCCACTTTGTTGAGTGGCAAATCATGTTTTAAGCCCGCTATGTTTGGTGGCAAATCCGCATCTTTAAGCCCACTTGAGGGTGGCAACTTCAAACCATTTTCGAAAACAAACATGAGTTGAATTTGTTCCAAATTGAGCAAACTAGTCTATATTTGCTTGTGCGCCTCACATAGTAAGGTTAGATTAATAACCAAAACAAGAACACATAATGTTTATAAAACATCATATCATAATTAGTAGAGACCAATCTTTGATCGGGCGAGTGGGGGTGCTCATTTTACGACCTTCTCCTCTCGTACCCAAGTTCCCGAGCCAAGGCAACTTTGGTGATGACGGACACGTGGCCTTTGGCACAAGTTAGGGTTTCCTAAATTTCTTCCAAAAATAAAATATTTAGGTAGTGACTCTGTATTTAGCAAAGCAATCTAATAATGGCATTATTTGATTTAAAATCGATTTTCCAAAAAAGTTTGCCAGATTTGGACTCCTTGGTGATTATCAGTTTCACATTACACTTTTGAGACTAGATTCAGAACCGCGGGAGTCCGAACTGTGAGGCCTTTCTTTTCAAACCCTTTCCGAAATGCGGGGTGCGAAAAATGGCAAGTCCACAACAGCCTTCATTAATTTTATCATATCTTTTTATGTACGTAGAATTTAAATGAGACACCAGCACCATTGGAAACTAGACTTCTAGGGCTTGAATTTAGACTCAAGAATCACTTAAAACCGAGTCTGGATGAGAGAGATATGCTCAATTGAAGTTGCAAGGTATAAGCTAAAACAGGGCTGGCCGCACATGCTCCCATCTTGGACGCCGGTGCGGTGGTTGGGCCGCTTGAGCGGTGGACTTGGATGTTTGAGCAGTGGGTCAAGACAAGAAAAATGCATTCTGCATGCTTGTGCACCCAAGAAAGGCCGCTTGAGCACCCAGCAAGCAGAAACAAAACTTGGGGCTGTTCTTCGAGTTCTAAAGCTTCTTAACTTGATTTTCTTCAGTTTCAAGTCCCAAAGCATGATGTCTAAGGTCCAAATGTATAGATAAAGAATGCATAACTCATGGAAAAATAGTTTAATACATTAAATTCAAAGTTTTATGAAATAATTCATAGATTTTTGTTTAGAAATTCAACATTTCTTCTCTTTATTACAATCCTCCATTTTCATCTTTTTTAAAACATGGATTAAACTCTCAAAAATCATCAAAACTAAAGGGAAACATGAAATTATTACTTTATATGCTTCAAAAACATCAAGAGCAAGATCAAATCAATCAAACCTAGAGGTTTCATGCTTGTTCTTTCTCCTTTCCATTTCTAGTTCGTTTTACTTCCAATTTATTCCTACTATAAGATTTAGGATTGAATTTTTACCTTGAAACGCTTCTAGGTCGAATTTCTATAGAGATTCTTGAGTTTCTCCATTCCCCCCCCTCCCCCTTTTCCTTCTTTTGTTCCCTTTATTCTCTTCTCTCTCATTTTTCTTGAGTTCTCTAGCAACTTCACCTTTTTGTTTGGTTAGGACTTAAAGGTTTCATCATATGTGGCTAGGGCAAAGGTTGAAACATTCCTAAACCTCTTGCTTATTTAAGCTTAGCTAATTTAAGTTATGTCTAGCCAATCAAGCTTATTTCCAATTTCACTTAAGATTCCCTTATCATATTGATTAATACTAATCCTACTTAGTAAAATAACATTTAGCATGAAAAGGTTAAATTTATTAGACTAAAGTCTTTAAGCTCCTCACTTAAGGTTTAGGCATAACCAATGGTTTTCAAATCAAGCTCTAAACTACTCCCTAACTCAAAACATATAACAAATAATTCTAAGACACAACAAACAAGTTCCTAACTTAGTTTTTCCATACTCCTACTTCTTTTCTTTTGATACTACAAGTCTCAAATCATATAAACATATGACAGAAAACATTAATGCATGAGCAAGTTAATATTCATGATGAATAAAAATGTGTGGTTGTCACAGAATGCCTACTTTGTAACCCCATAACTAACGACCTGTGATGCATATTGGTACCTCTACATATGTCATAACATCATCAAAATCGACTGTTTAGACATTAATAATGTTTTGGCAAGGAGGGGTTCTTGTTTGTAGGTTGTCACTTAAAAAAGCATTTTCTCTTTGGGCCACAAATTCCAGAGGCATGGGTGCCACCAAGAAGTGAGGGTATCTTATGCTTGAGGTCATGCCTACCACTCTTGTTGGTTCGAGAAATCTTTCTAGTGTACTATCGCCATTGATCCTCCACGATAGCAATTCCATATCCGTTGGGTTTGCTCATAGATACATCGGCCTACTGTAGACGTCCCCGAACGTCCCGGGAAAAATCCCATTTTGTTCATTGGGCTCACTACAGTTCGGACTCAGATCTCACGGTTCAAAATCTGATCTTGCAAAGTGTAATACGAGATTGATAAATCACCAAAGAGTCCAAATCTGACAAATCGTTTTGAAAAACTAATTTTTAGAAAGAAGTGCCAAACATGGATTGCTTTGCTAGATACAGAGTCGCCACCTAAATATTTTATTTTGGGAAATTTAGGAAACCCTGACTTGTGCCTAAGCACGTGTTCGTCATCACCAAAGTTGCCTCGGCTCGGGAACTTGGGTACGAGAGGGAAAGGTCATGCAATGAGCACCCCCGCTCGTCCGATCAAAGATCGGCCTTTACTAAACATGATATCTTGTTTTTGAAAATACATGCGTTCTTATTCCGGTTTATTAGCCTAGAATTACTACGTGATGCGCATAGCAAAACAAGCATAGACTAGATCGCCTAATTTGGAACAAAGCATTGCATATCCGTTTGTTTGGAAAATGGTTTGAAGTTTGCTACTCGCAAGTAAGCTAAAATGCAGATTTCAATGTATTGTCCCAATTTAAGTAATCCAACCTTCACCCACAGGCATTCAGGCAGTTATATAACATAAGCAGTTAGCCTCATGGTAAGCATGCTATCATGGCAGTCACTCACACACATGCAAGGATGCTAAAGCGTAAACACTTACTGAGTACTCCGAGCCAAACAGAAACTAGTTAGTAATCAATGCATAATCCTAGTTCATATTAAGATGGCTAATGCAACACATGCAAGAATCCAACTATGATAGGCTCGGCTATTCTAAGATGGCATATGAGATGTTACAGATAACATGTATTTAACTTGAAATTGAAATACAATGCAGTTAGTATGATGCGTCGAGCCCGGTGCATGCAAGATAGATGAATGGATGCAAACATGCAAAGCATAAGGATGCTAATTGAAACATGCCCTAAAACTAACCTTCATAAGCTGGTAAATAAAAGGGAGAAAGACGTGAGGTTAGAAGACATGCATCACACACACGCACACTTATTACAACAGTTGGCCCTCTCAACGGAGGGTCCGAATAAATAATACAACACAAACTAGCTAATCTAAGCTAATCTAATTAAGCTAGTTATTACACAACCAAAATGAATAATAAATTACAGCTAATTATTACACAACTCTAATTAATTAACAAACTAAGTAAGCAATTAAACTAGCATGCAAACTACATGAATGTGGACTGCCTCAACTCTGCCTTGAATGATAAAGGATGCATGCATGCTCGAGTCGCCTTGTCGAGAAATCCATCGCGATGCCTCGGCTTGCCTTTGTTTGTAATTGATTTCAGAAATTTGCACAAAGCTCCAGAGAGATGAAACTCCACCCCGGGAAACTGTGGGAAGGCTGCCGACCTACTTATACGCATGGGAGACCAACTACCGACCACCTTTTGTGGTGGAAACCAAAGAAGGTGGTCGGTCTGCTAGAAAACCTGGTCGGCCGACCAGTTTCTTCTCTTGGATTCTGTTTTTCTGCAACAAAGGGAAAGAGAGAGGCACGGCAAGGTATTTGCAACACATGTGTGCACGACCACTCTCCCTGTCATTGCATAAGCTCTAGGGAGTCTAGTCCTCGACCCTCGGGCCACCGGTTGCGCATCTCAATGCATGATGCCCGAGGAGTCGAATTGCACGACTCAAGGTGAAATGAATGCACATACAAGCACCTAAAGCCAACAACTCCGTCATGGGTAGTCAAGAGTGTCGGCGATCGGGAATCAAGGCATGTTTCGTCACTTTGAGTACGAAACATCCCTCGTTTCCCGTGTTCGGACTAACTCCTATTCTGAACGCGATGCAACAAACAATGGCATGCACAATGCGACTTTAAGTATGCAACCTAAATGCTATGCAACTAAGTGATGCAAACATGCAAAGGATGACATGCAAGCATGCAATTAGCATACACAATGCTACGAACTAACAATGGCATACTCAATGCACGTGGTACTTAGCATACACAATGCACCTAAGAACTAACATACACAATGAGATGAACAAAACATGCACAATGCAATGATCAATCATGCGACAATGTGGCATACTGTAGACGTCCCCGAACGCCCCGGGAGGGTGAGCTCCCGTTCCGCTCATTTGGGGTTCACTACAGCTCAGGACCCTCAAATTGTCACGGTTCTAAGTCTGAACCAAAGAGTCCAAATCCGGCAAATCGTTTTGAGAAAACAGATTTTTGAAAGAAGTACCAAACATGGACTGCTTTGCCAGATACAGAGTCGCCACCTAAATATTTTATTTTGGGGAAATTTAAGAAACCCTGACTCGTTTGCCTAAGGCCACGTGTCCGTCATCACCAAAGTTGCCTCGGCTCGGGAACTTGGGTACGATTGGGGAAGGTCACTTCGTGAGCACCCCCGCTCGCCCGATCAAAGATCGGCCTCTACTAACCATGATATCTATTTTTGAAAACATTGTATGTTCTTATTCCGGTTATTAGCCTAGGTTACTATGTGATGCGCACAGCATACAAGTATAGACTGGATCGCCTGAATTGGAACAAAACATTTCATGTTTGTTTGTTTGAAAATGGTTTGATGGTGCTACCCGCAGGTAGGCTAAGACGTGAATTTGCCACCCTCGGGTGGGCTTAGAAAAGATGGTTTTGCCACTATCTAGTGGGCTTAAAACAAACATTTGATGAATTGTCCCAATCCAAGTAACTCAACCTTCACCCACAGGCGTTCAGGCAGTTATATCACATAAGCATATAGCCTTATGGTAAGCATGCTATTCATGGCAGTCACTCACACGCATGCAAGGATGCTAAAGCATAAAACTCACCGAGTACTCCAAGCCAAAACAAGAACTCATTAGAAATCATGCATGAATCCTAAGTATACAGAAATGCCTAATGCAACACATGCAAAAATGCAAACTATAGTAGGCTCGGCTATTATAAACATGGCATATGGAATGCTACAGCTATCATGTATTCAACTTGGAAATTGAAAATACAATGCAGTTAGTATGATGCGCCGAGCCCAGTGCATGCAAAACAGATGAATGAATGCAAACATGCTATCATACTGTATGCTAATTGAAATATGCCCTAATCTAACCATCATAAGCAGGTAAATAAAAGGGAAGAAAGACGTGGGGTTGGAAGACATACATCGCACTCACTCACACTTATTACAGTTGTGCCCTCGCGCGGAGGGTCCAAATAAATATACAGTCCCGAATAAAAGAATAGTACAGTCCGAATGTTACAGTCCAAATAGTATACAAATTCCTAATTAATTAATCAAATTAACTAAGAAAGCTGTAAAACTGGCGTGCAAGCCAGGGACTGCCTTGCTTCTGATGAATGATGCATGTCTGGGCTGCCTTGCGCGGAAATCCACTGGGATGTCCCAATTAGCCTCTGTTTACACCTTTTCTTGAAATGCGTGCCAAACTCCAAAAAGTTGCTGATTCTTCATTTTGCTGCAACAGAGAGCAGGAAAGGGGCATGGCAATGTATTTTCACAGATATATGCATGCCTCGATCCTTGTGCCACCAATCACGCATATCGATGCATGATAGCCAAGGAATCGAAATGTGCAACTCAATATGGAATGAATGCACGTATAAACACAACAAAACCTAACTCCATCATGGGTAATCTGGAGTGTCGGTGACTTGGAATTGAGACACGTTCCATCATTAGGAGTACGAAATGCACCTCGTTTCCCGTGCCCGGGCTAACTCCTATCCCGAACACGATGCAATATGCATGACATGCGACTAAGATACAATCCTAACATACACAGTGTCATGTTCATGCAACTAAGATACAATCCTAACATACACAATGTCATGGAATGGCATACACATTGCACGAGGTAATACACACCCGGGCATACACAATGCTATGGGTGAAATGGCATATGCAATGCAATAATGGGCTTACACCTACATGAGAGAGCCTCAGCCACACTCACATAGGAGGCCATCAGATGAAAACAAGACAACTCGAAATGCGTGCACGTGTGCACGCAAACCGAGGACCGACTCTCAGGCACCGAAATGCCACTCTAATGAGACATGGCAAAGACATGGAATATGACATGCAAACATGCAAAAATCAGTAGCAAAATAAAGGGGAAAACAGCCCCGAAATAAGGCGAAATGACACCCGATGCACGGAATCTCTCCCGAAATGCAAAACTAGGTACATGAAATGACTTACAGCTATACAAAGCATGCATAATTGGTACATGAGATGAAAATACAGAAGCAAGGCAGCCTCAAAATAAGCATTTTTACAGTTCAAAGCATGGCCAAACAGCAAACACAAATAGGGCAAAAATAGCATGCAAAAATGGCCCTAAGTATGAGATAATGAAGCAACTCATAGCTGCTGACCCCAAACAGATTAGGGGCCTTCTAAAATATTGAAGAGGGGCCAAAAATATGCACATTTACAGAACTGTAAAAACCCCAAAAACAAACATAGGTATGGCTAAGCTCTTATGCAAGAATTGGACCGAAAAACAGACAAAGAAGCAAGTGGTAGATGCAAAGCCCAAACAGAAAAAGAGTCTTCTATAACACTGAACAGGGGCCAAAAATATGCACATTTACAGTTTATGGAAGCCCCAAAATCAGTATACAAACATGCTAGAAACGCAATGCAAAATGAGGCTCAAAAGTGGCTATAACATGAGGTATACAAAGCATTCACCAAAAAAGCAAAGACCCTTAATAAAATATGTTAAGAAGGTCAAAATAAGGCCACTTTCAGTTCTGATCATGGTCCAAAAATAGAAAAATGATAGGTTAGTGAAGCATGCAAGAATATTGACATACAAGGAGATATTGAAGCAAGTGCAAGATGGGGGGCTCAAACAGTGTTGATCCCTTAAGCAAAAGTGAAAAAGAGCTCAAAATAAGGCCACTTTCAGTTAGGGCTGGAGTTCAAAACAGCAAGCATGTATGGCTTACAAATGATACAAGAAATGGACCCAAGAAAGGGGAAATGAAACTCACCCTTGAAGACAAGTCTTTAGCAACTCTTGGCTTGAGTTTGTAGCACCCTTAGGCCTTGGAGAACACCTTCAAGCTTCTGGAATGGAGGATGGAAGGGTGGGGGTTGGTGGTGTAGAAGAAATGGTGGTAGAACTTAGGAAGTTTTTTGCTTGAAAGAGATAGATGGAGGGGGATTTTTGTATGCAAGCTTGAAGGTAATTTTTTTCTAACCCCCAATACAAGAGATGGCAGCTGGTTATATGGACCAAGGAGAGAGGGAGCATGGAGGGAAAGGGTAGGGGAAAAGGACCAAGTCCTTTTTCCAAAAGGTGTCCCCCGGATGTAGATATTTCTGGGGGACAACAGCTATACAGTTGTAAAGTGCACATTGTGAGGATCATGGCCGGCCAACTTTTGGGGCTGCAGGTGGCCGGCTGGCCACCTACCCTAGCCGGCCGACTAGGGGTCAAAAAGGTCAAGTTGATTTAGTGGCCGGCCACCACAGATTGGTGTCCTCCCATGTGTGTTCAACACAACCTTGTGGTTCAAATTTCAAACTGTAAAACAGGAGAGAGAACAGACCACTCTTAAGAGGGGTTCAAAAGGGTCAGGAAGGATTAATGGCCGGCCACCAACTTTTAGGGTCCTCCCATGTGTGTACATCACAAACATGTGGTTAAAAGTTCAAGAAAATGGCCCAAGGGTGTTCAACATTGGCTCGGAAGTGAGAAAAACGGGCGCCGGAGGGCGAAAATGAAATATAACTGGTTGCCAAGATAATTGCTGGCCTCCCACCCTCCAGTGACCTTCCTAGTGATAAAACAGAGGTACCTTCCAAAAATGAACGAAAACCGATGCAAAACGAATGCTCGGGGGCCAAAACACGCAGTTCGGGGTCCCGAAAATGGGCTGTTAAGCACCGAAAGTGGCGTTCGGCCATGAAATGGGTTTCTCAGACCCCAGTGTCTCTCAAAAGGGAGAAAATAAGATGCAGGCTAAAAATTAGAGCAATAGGAGATGGTTAAGCGGTCCCAAACCGAGGCACACGGCCTGACGGCTCCGAAAACCGAGAACCGGGCTCCGAAATGGGCAAAATAGCCTACAACCACAAAATGTAGCCCACGGCCACTGAGAGATGGTCTACGGGACCTCTCCCTCCCCTTAGGAAAAGAAACAGAGAAAATCGAGCCTGGTTCGCAAACCGAGGCAAGGCACAGAAGAGGGTTCGGAAATCCAGAGGCAGGGCTCACGGCCGCGACTCTGAGACTTCTGAACGAGCACGTATGCAACGTCACCGAGCGCTCAATCGGTGCTGTCTGAGTCTTAAGGTCGGTCAAAAATGGGGTGTCTACACATACTCAATGCTATGGAATACAATGGCATAATCAATGCAAAAATGGACTTAAACCAAAATGAGTGGGCCTCAGCCACACCCAAATCAGTGGCGAAACATGGTGAAAACAAGACTCCAAAACTCATGCTAGCATACACAATGCAAGGACCTAAGCCCAAGGGCACAAAATGCAACTTTACTAAAGCATTGAAAGGATGAAATATGGCATATAATGACACATGTTCCAGCTCTGAAATGACATACAAAATGGCTCTGAATCATGCAAACAACTCACACAATGCATGTTGAAAGGCTCAAGTACCGAAGCTAGTGAAGCACATTAGACTAGAGGCATGCAAGGCGATGCTCAAATGACAAAACCAACTCCAAGCAGACCTTAAGCAGGCCCAAAACAGTGGCAAAATGAGCCAAGATGGTGGCTTGAAAGGCATAAGAATGAAGCTCAATGCAAAGGCTCATAAATGGGGTATAATGATGCAACTCCCAAACACATTGAAAGAGTGACAAACATGAGAGTATGGCCAAGAAATAAACTCTGAAATATCATGCTCAATGATGCTAAAACATGCAAACAGCTCAAGTTAAGCGTGTAAGGGGATTTAAAACTCAAGGCTAAGCAAGGCTATTACACTACAACCATACATGGCAAGCATCATTCATCCAAGGGACCTCAAAATAGAGCTAAGGAAGCCCAAAATATGAACAAAATTAGTTTGGAGCATGGCTAAAATATGCTATCATAGAGGGCCAAAATGACATGCATTATAAGCTAGTGAACATGATTTACACTGCAAGCATGTGAAGCATATGAGAGGCTACCAAACCAGCCAAAAAGAGAATCATGGCATGCCAAATGATGGCCAAAAACCCACTGAAACATGACCAATACATGCAAGAATGAGGCGTTACTTTGATAGGCTATGCAAGGGATTGTTCTACACATGCAAGAGGCAAACAAAAGGTGACCAAACCAGCCATAGACAGAGTCTAGGCAGGTCCTAAAAGTCACTAAAAAGGGCCTGAACCAAGGCTAGGAAGTGTGGAAATATATGCTCCCTTGGAAAGCCAAAAATGCAAGTAAACAAGGCCAAAAGAGAGAGGGTCACCCCTCTCTGATTTTGGCCCTCAAAACCATATGCCAACCACTGAAAATCCGCTAGATTTCAGTGGCTAAAGGGCCAAGTAAATCTCAATACAAAGGTCTCATGGCATGGCTCAAAACAAGGCTAAATAGAGCATGCAAGAGGGTAGATGACCCCCAACACCAAAAGAGCCTTAAACAAACATGAAACTCACTTAAATATGAAACTTTTTTTAGTTGACAACAAAGCTCAAATAAGCATTCATATGAGGCTAAGAGAAGGATCAAAATAATGCTTAAAAGAGGAAAAAATGATTACCCTTGAAGCTCAGCAAAACCAACAAACTTTGGGACCAAAACTAGCTCTTTAACCTCTGAAAACAACCTCCAAGAACCTCAAATCAATGGTGGAAGTGTATGGCTATGAGGTGTAGTGTAAAAGGGTCAAGAACAATGCACCTTATGAGCCAAAATATACAGATATAGAGAGATATGTATTGTGTTGCCTTAGAGAAATTCTGAACCTGGTTCAAGGAGGGGAGGACCTCTCTTATAGACAAACAAGGCCAAAGGTTCTTCAAGAAGCTAAAAAACAAGGCTCAAGATCCTCCATACACGTGTATGGAGGATACAGTCTGTGCCTTCCAGCTGGCACAACTAGCACCCACTCAAACAGACAAAACAGGAGGGTGCTGGTCGACCAGAAAAGGTGGTCGGCCGACCACTTCCCCTGGTCGGCCGACCAGGGTAGGTGGTCTCCCACACAAAAAAGTGGTCGGTGGCTCCATTTCGTGGTCTCCACTTTGAAAGCAAGCTAGTGGTGTGGTGGGAGACCAGCAAATGTGGCCCAAAGACGAAGAAAACCAGCTTCCCGACAACAAAATTGGCTGGCGGGGAGAAAGTGGTCTCCAAGGAGAAAAGGTGATCTCCCACCCTTGTACCACCTCCCAAATAAGGAAAAAAAGGTTCATGCCAAAAATGAACCAACACGGATGCAAAACGAGAGTTCGGGGGGCAAAGCGCGCGGCCGGGTGCCTTGAAAATTGGCTGTTGAGCACCAAAAGTGGCGTACGGCCACAAAAGTGGTCTCCCAGACCACAGTGTCCCTCTAGACAGATGGAACAAGGTGTGTTCCAAAAATCGTGCCAAACAGAGAATGTTAAGCGGTCCCGAGCCGAGGCGCGCGGCAGATGGCTCCGAAAATTAGAAATCAGTCTCTAAACGGAAACAGTGGCCTACAACCACGAAAAGTAGTCTACGGCCACTGAGAGATGGTCTACAAGACCTCTCCCTCCCTCCGGGAAGAGAAAACAAGACCTGGTCCGTAGACCGAGTTAAAGCACAAAAAGTTCCGAGGCTCGGAGGCAAGGCTCTCAGTCGAAACTTTGAAATCACGAAACGAGCACAACATGCGCAATCACCGAGTGCTCAATAGATGACGTCTGAGTCTTAAGGTCGGTCAAAAATGGGTTGTCTACACCTACCTATCAACTAGTTAAGGGTCGAGTGTGACTATCTAACTATGTCTTCAGAATCCCTTATTTCTTCTGGCAGTTCTGGGACATAGTTGTTATTTTCAAAATTCGCCTCGAAATCTGGTGGAAGTGGATGCTCTCATAAACCCAATCTCATTATTTAGTGGGTATGTGGGCGTAATTGTGAGATGTGGTGTCTCAAAATGATTGATGCCCTCTTTAGTAATTTCATTTAAGTTTATTATTGTAATACAAAAAATAAAAAAAAAAGGGTCAAGACATGGGGGGTCCAAAATAATAAATTGGGTGCTAATAGAAGCACTCATAATTTATTCTTGGGTTAATTATGTTTTATCCCTTTGTAGTTTAGCTTAAAAACACATTACCCCTGTGGTTTATAAATATATACTTAACCTCCCTCTAGTTTGGAGTGAAACGTAAACGTTATGAATTCTATTTATGTTAATAGTACGTGTATAGCATGCACTAAATTAAGCACGTGTGTTAAGTCCAAGACTAAAAAATAACATTTTTATCCTCTCTTTTTTTTTTTTTGTTTTGTTTTGTTTTGTTTTGTTTTGTTTTTTTTAAATATTTTATTCTTCCTTCTTTCGCAATTGTTACACAGTGGTGATCAAATCTATCTTCCCTATTCTTTTCTCAATTGCACGTTATCTCTACCTTCTCATCTCCCTTTCTTTCTCCTCACTTCCTTCACCAATCCAAACCCACCATGGGACCACCATTGTAACGCCCCAAAATAATTAACATTATCCTATTACATAACAGTGTTACTATAAATCAACAATCTCATATATTCCATTCATTATATCTTTGATTGTTACAAAACATGACATATGCACTATATATATATTCACAAATCCTAGATTATGAATCTATAGCATATGGCATGGATAGAAGAGTAAAAAGAAAATTACAATAAAATAAAGGAATGCCCTAATAGCTTACAACTTTCCAAGATGATACTTGGATACAACAAAATGAGTTTAAATTCAATACAAATAAAGCCGGAGGCTTGAACAAAAATATTTACATCAAGAAACAAAAGTGAAGCCTTAAGCCTCGAGTCCTCCCAAGCTATGTCCTTCGCAGAGGCATATCATTAGTACTTGAAAATTGTTTTCCACATAGGGAGAGCCAAAGCCTAGTAGAAATATTATAAGAATCTTAGCAAAATCATAAGGTGAATGCACATGTAAGCCACTTTTTAAACATATCTCGTTTTCTATCTCCAAACAATGCAATGCCAAATTATAATTCAGTTCATGAAAATAATTATTTTATACAGAAAATAGGGCAGTAGATACAAAATACTGGGAATCTTTAGGTACGTGTCTGCTAGCAGACTATACAAGCACTACCAAACCCATTTTACCAATACTAACAAAAGGATCTGCACCTAACCGCATGGGTTTCTGGACTTTCACCAAGGACACATAGGCTAACATCATAACCACAACCACAACCACACTCCCTAACCAGATTCACTAAGGTATTTATCCCCTTTTCTGAAAAATCGATACAGTTACAATGTTCAATGTGTAATGATGCTCAATGCACAATGGATGAGAAATTAGTTTCAATTTAACCTAATCATCGTGCAAAGTCTACAACAATTAAGACTATTCTCCACTGATAGCCCAAAACAGATATTTCTAAACAATAGATAATTTCCAATCAAAAGATACATTTTCATCAATTACAATGGAAGTGATATTACATATCCAACTCCACCATCATCATCAACATAATCATTATTCCAATTTCACAATATCCAACATCATCTTCCTTTTTCATTTTCACAATTCCAAATATCCAAAATTTGGACAAAACCCCTTTTTCTTTCAAAATCAATTTTAAAAAAAAAATATTTCCACCATTACGACACAAATCACCCATAACCATACTTCCACAACCATTTTCAAAAATCAATTTGGAAGACCACTCTTTTCATTTGAAACAAAACCCTAGGTTTTACCAAAATTTCCCAAACAGATAACCCTTTTCAAAAGGCAAATAACTAAGCTAAAAATCATAAAAAGAGTCAAAGAAATCCCAAACTCAAAGGAGAAGACCAAAGGAAACAAGAAGTAACACTAACTTCTCTGATTAGAATGAAGCCCTCAACGTGCTCTAACCTTTACTCCAAAGGACTAGGGTGAGGAGATGTACGAATTGAGAATATTTGGATCTAGAGTTCAAGAATTAGAGAGAGAGAGAGAGAGAGAGAGAGAGTGAGTGAGTGAGTGAGTAAGTGAAGATCTATGGTTTTGAAATGTTTAGAGAGAGAGAGAGAGAGGTGAGAAAGTGACTAAAAAAGGCTGTCTCTTGGACTGATATACGCACAGACCACTTGAGCAAAGGAATGATCGTTTGAGCAATAGACACAATAGGTGACACCGCTCGAGCGCACAATGACCCCCTTCCAAAAGTTTAAACGTGCAAAAGTTCGCTCAAGCGCAAGAAGGATCACTCAAGCGAAGATATCAAACTCTCAGAAGTTTTACAGACTGCAAAAGACTGCACGAGAGCAGGAAAGGTCACTCGAGCGAAGAAGCAAAATTTTGTGCAACAACTCTTTGAAAAACTAACTTTCGAACTTGTTTCAAACACAACCAAAACTCCCAATAGCCAAACTCAACAAACAACAAGATAGGAATGGGTTGAATAGTTAAATACACAGCTTCTCAGATCCAAAACCAACAAACGGGTCGGGTCTATACCAGAATCGTTATAATATCCTCCCTTAAGGAATTTTGTCCCTGAAATTTAAAATCAACTAACATTTAAAGAAAAATAAACAATTCCCATATCATCTAGATTTGTAATGAGGATGCACCAAGTTTCTCATAATCAACCATCATGGTTCAATTTTTTTCAAAACATATACAATGTTCATAAAGTACAACATTTACAAAATTTTCAACATAAGTTTCAAACATCAACAAATAGGTTTGGATACTTCTCATGGACTTCTACCACACGTTCCCAAGTCACCTCCTCAATCCCATGGTGTCGCCATAACACCTTAACCAATGGAATAGTCTTGCCTAGCAAGACTTGATCCCGAGAGTCTAAAACCCGAACCAGCTTCTCTTCATATGAGGCATCCTCATCTACCTCTAACTCAGTCCAATCTAATTTGTGTGAAGGATCAGGCTCATACTTTTGAAGTATACAGATATGAAACACATCATGAACCCCAAACAGTTGGGGCGACAAGGCCAAATGATAAGCTACCTCCTCGATCCGTTCTAAAATATTGAAAGGCCCAATAAATCTAGGACACAACTTCCCGCTCTTCCCAAATCTCATCAAACCTCGTCTCGATGATATCTTCAAGAACACATGATCTCCTATCTCGAAAGTTAACGGTCTCCTCCTATAGTCGGAATAGCTCTTCTTGCGACTCTGAGCCAAAGCCAACCTTTTACGGATAAGTGCAATTTTCTCAGCTATTTCCCGAACTAGTTTAGGACCAAACACATGTGCGTCACCCATGTCAGCCCAACACACTAGGGATCTACACGGTCGACCATATAAGGCCTCAAATGGTGCCATACCGATACTCACCTGAAAACTATTATTATAGGCAAACTCCACCATAGGTAAATGTCTCTTCCATGACCCCTTAAAGTCAAGAACACAACCCCGCAGCATATCCTCTAAGATCTGAATGGTCCAATCGAACTACCCGTTAGTCTGAGGATGATAGGCGGTGTTAAATGTCAATCTAGTGCCCAAGGCATTCTTTAGGATTTGCTACAACCGTGCCATGAAACGAGGATTTTTATCCAATACAATAGTCATAGGGACCCTATGAAGTTGAACCATGCCCCTAACATAAAGGTCGTCAAGATAATCTGCTGCTCATGCGCATAGGTACAAAATGTGTTGACTTAGTTAACCGGTCTAGTATCACCCATATGGCATCATTACCCCGTTGAGTCCTTGGAAGACCCACTACAAAATCTATCGTGATATGCTCCCACTTCCACTCGACTATAGATAAGGGTTATAACAAACCCGCTAGTCGCTGATGTTCAACCTTCACTTGTTGACAAGTAAGGCACCTCGAAATAAACAAGGCTACGTCTCTCTTCATCCCCGTCCACCAAAACGGGCGGCTAAGATCTTGGTACATCATCATGCCTCCCGGGAGTACCGCAAGGCGTGAATGGTGGAACTCTTAGAGTACCTTCTCCCCACAAGATTTTGGCACGAAAAGATGGTCTAAAGACCTCACACTCGAGTTAGAGTGTACGTTCAAGCCCTTTCCCACCTTCTCATCAGCTACCTTCCCTCAGATAATCTCTACCTCACATTCACCCCACTGCGCTTCTACAACTCAGCTCGCTAATATAGGTTGTGCAACTACCCGTGAACAAAACACATCTCCTATTCCTGGATAACAATGCTAGCTACACTACTTCCTGACTTCCTACTCAAAGCGTCTGCCACTACGTTGGCCTTTCTCGAATGATAGTGCAACTCGAAATCATAATCCTCTATAAACTTCATCCACCTCCTCTACCTCAAATTCAAATCTTTCTGTGAAAAATAGATATTTCAAACTCTTGTGAACAGAAAACACCTCGAATTTCTCACCATATAAATAAAGCCTCCAGATTTTCAAGGAAAAAATCATAGCCACTAGCTCCAAGTCGTGAGTTGGATAGTTTTTCTCATGGGTTTTTAACTGTCGTGAACTATATACTATCACCTTCCCCTCTTGCATCAACACGCAACCCAAACCTTCTCGTAATGCATTACAATAGATTGAATAACCCAAACCCCTCTCCAGAATAATCTATACTGGAGTGGTGGTGAGTCTAACCTGAAGCTCTTGGAACGACTTTTCACAAGTCTTAGTCCACACAAACTTAACCCCCTTTCTCATCAATCTAGCCAACGGTGAGGCCAATCTAGAGAAGTCCTTCATAAAAAGTTGGTAATACCCGGTTAAGCCCAAAAAACTCTAGTTCTCAAAGGCATTCGTAGGTTGTTCCCAATCTTGCACTGCCTCTATCTTAGAAGAGTCTACTGTCACTCCTTGCCCGGATACCACATGGCCTAAGAACTTAACTTCTTTTAACCAGAACTTGCAGTTTTCGAACTTAGCATACAAATAGTGAGCTCTAAGAAACTCAAGTGCAACCCGCAAGTGTTCCTCGTGTTCCTTCTTGAAGGGTGAGTAGATCAAGATGTTGTCAACAAAGACAACCACAAAACGGTCTAAGAACTCATGGAAGATTCAATTCATCAAATCCATAAACGAAGCTGGTGCATTGGTTAACCCAAAATGCATCACTAAGAACTCATAGTGGCCATACCGCATACAGAATGCCATTTTTTGAATATCCTCCTCATTCACCCTCAACTGGTGGAAACTCGATCTCAAATCAATCTTGGAAAAGCAACAAGACTCCTTCAATTGGTCAAACAAATAATCTAGACAAGGTATCGGGTACTTGTTCTTAATAGTTACCCGATTCAGTTTTTGGTAATTAATACACAATCGCAAAGTGTCATCCTTCTTCTTAGAAAAGAGAGTCGATGCTCCCCATGGTGATGTTCTAGGGTGAATGAAGCCCTTATCTAACAACTCTTGGAGAACTCGGTGACGTAACCCAATTCAATTCACATAACTCAGTGGGTGCAAACCTATATGGTGCCATAAAAATTGGTGACGTACCAGATACTAAGTTAATGGAGAACTTGATTTCTTGGTGGGGTGGAAAAGTAGTAAGATCCTCAGGAAAAACATCCGAGTATTCACAAACTACCCTTGGCAATTCAACTCGGATCACATCACTCCCACTACCCAAGAAAGTTGCAAGAAGACCACTAAGTTTTCCCCTACCACGAGGGTCATAAACTGGCGATAAGACTCTATCAGCTCGGTCCCCCAGAAAATAAAAACAGTCACCACTCGAGGTGCACACTGTAACTCTCTAACGGTAACAATCAATAACAACACGATACGAAGACAACCAATCCATGCCTAAAATGGCATCAATGCCTGACATGTCTAACACTACAAATGGAAAAAGAAGTTGGCGCCTGGCAACCTTTATCTCATAACAATGACATCCTCGATCCAAGTCAACCTTACCCCTAACTAGAGACTTTACCCTGAGAGGAGACTCTAACTAGGCCACCTTTAACCCCAAAATTGATGCAAATGCAGATGAAATGAAAGAATGTGATGCACCAATATCAATCAACACATTGGTAATATAATTGAACAACAAGAAGTTACCTCTCAAAACAGAGAGTGCTGGCAATTGATCTGGCATGGTAACAGTATACACACATCTAGTAGGTGTCTTCTCCACCTGCTCATCCCTTAGAGCATACGACTGGTAAACTGATTGAGCCAAAGAGGATCCCAATGTGGCCCTTGAGGCCTAAGATGACTAGGTAGGCTAATGGCTCTATGTTTTCCTTGAACCAGACACACCAACTGTACCTCATCGTGGCCGGCCAGTATAGAGGTAGGCACGCTTCGAGCAGGTGAATCCATCATGCCTCCCACTCGCCCATATTTGTGTTGAAGGGAATCAGATCACCCTCTACTCCTAAGCCTATGAGCATGGCAAAGTCATAGGGAGTCATCGTCATCTCCCCGGTGGCAGAGAGGTGGATAGAGTTGGTGGTGTCCCACCACCTCTCTACCAACGCGCCGAGAAGAGGCCGACTCGCTATGAGGCGTAAAAGTCCAGAGTAGAAAAGGCCGAAGCCAGCCTCATCAACAATATCGCGGACCTCGGCGGGGAGCTCATCATACCGGTCTCTCGCCGTCATTGCTCCATACCCCCTATAGGCACGAGAGTCCCCCTGTGGCAGAGAAAAGGTGAATTGGATGAAAGGCAGTGATAAAAGAGCATTCAGATGAAAGGTAGTGCAAGGAATACAGTTAAAGATAAGGCAATAATGCATGAAAATAGAGTTCATACCTCGGTAGCACTGAAAGAAAGGTAGGAGTCTGGCTCCCTTAGTTGGAGGTCCTTTGGCACACCACGAGCGATGTCATTAAAACGCCTGATGCCTCCAGGCTGCAGTATATGTGTACGGGGATGATACGTCATTGGATCAAAGAGGCGCACTCTCAGTGGTAATGGCTCTGACTCAAGTTCTGGAGCGAACATTGCCACAAGATCAGCCGCGATGTCCTCTGCCGCCTCACCGGCCTCGACAATCACTGGCTCCTCAACCTCGACATGGGGTGATAATGGAGGTGGAATCTCGGGGAGAGCTCCGTCATGAGGTATATCATCATCCATTTGAAAAGGGGGTGAAAAGTGGATGAAGAGTGAAGAAAATGGAGAAAAGAGGGTAAACTTGGAAAATGTCAACCCTTGGAGAGAGAAAATGGAAGAAAAAGTCAAAACCCGAGAAAGTTCACGAAACCTGAGAGAAACTCGAGGGGAACAAGCCTAAAGTGGTGAAAATGCAAGAAAAGCAACAAAATCAAAATCTGATCGATTCAAAGTGTAGAGAATCAAGAGGGTTGTACGAAAAATGTTTGCGTGGGGTATTGGAAAACGTGTATTAAGTGCAAATCTAGAGAGATGAAGCACCTAGAGAGAGGGAGAGGATTTTCGGAGGTGTGGGAGTGTGCAAATAAAGTATGGAGTTGTATACTTAAAGACCCATGCGTGAAAAGACAATCTATCCTAAAATGGCACGGGTGGCCGGCAGGCATTTCTACTGTCCGGCAGATGGCCGATAGGTGGCTAGTGGTCCTCAGTTGTGTCCTGGGGCTATTCTGTGTTTCAGTTTCCCAAGCAGTGCATTGGAGGTTCACTGTTGGGTCCAGATTGATTCTAAGGGATCTTAAAACCGCGTTTCGGCAAGCAAACGTTCTCTACTTGCCAATATGAATGAGGTGTATCCTTTTTGAACATGTTGTAAAGCCTCCGAGAGGTAAATCGGAGGTTGTCACCGAATATCATTTTACTCACTTTGTCAACATGCATAGTTGTCTTCTTCTATCGCATAGAATGAGCATTTTTACATGCACTTATGTTTCACGCGTGTCCTGTATCATTCATGATTCGTGCATAGAACATGCTTTCAATTTTGCATAGAATATGTTTTTGTTTCTTGCATAGAACATGCTTTCAATTAACATCGTACATTAATTATTTATCTTGCATGGAATATGTGTTGTCATTGTATTGATTTGTAATATTGTTCACTTGGTGCATCTATCGCACCTGGAATATGTGTCACTGTATTGACTTGTAATATTGATCACTTTGTGCATCTATCAAACCTGTTCACTTTGTGCATCTATCGCACTCGCTCACTTTGTGCATCTATCACACACGCTCATTCCTCTTTGCATCTTTTGCTTTTACCTTATGACGTGTGAAGCACCATGGGCGTGTTTTATCTCGGGACGAGTGAAACACGAGTCCGAGCAATTTTTCTTCTATCTCAAGATGCGTGAAGAGCAGTCCTGGACGGATTTTGTCTCGAGATGCATGAAACGCAACCCCAAGCGGTTTCTTTTTCTCAGTTTCTCAAGACGGGTCCTAGATGGGTTTTATCTCAGGACGTGTGAAATGTGACCCCAAGCGGTTTTCGTTTCTCAGTTTCTCAGGAAGTGTGAAGCACAACCTTGAGCAGTTTTTTTATCTCAGGACGTGTGAAACACGATCCTAAGCGGTTTTCATTTCTCTATTTCTCAAGATGCATGAAACGTAACCCTGACCTGTTCTTTCTTTCCTCATCCCACATTTTGGCGTGGTTAGAGTATGTTTTAGATCTTTTTGCATAGAATCTGTGTTGGTTTTATGCTTGAAGCTACTCATTCATACGTTGTTATCTTGTTATTGCTTATTGCATCTGTTATTGCATATTGCATCATCTTACATGATCATAAGTTGTCAAATAGTTGGCTTCGCGAAGTGTGTGAGTCTAGCTTATAAAGTTTTCTTCGTGTATATCATTTGCATCTCGCCCCAGAACTACGCTGGTTTGATTTCCCGCAAAGGGATACGTAGGCATCTTGCAAGCGTAACCATTTAATTTTTGTCTTGATTGTTTGTCCAAGTCTTACGGCCTTGTCAAAATGGGTCGTCTTTGGGCTTTGACATTCACTCACGTCATTTCATGACTTCGAGTTCTGTCAAAGAGGGGCAACTGCAGACACCCCATTTTTGACCGCCCTTATGACTTGGACGAAATCACTTGCACACTTAATGATGTTGTATATGCTTGTTAAGTGCTCGGAGTCCTCAGCAGAATGCCATAACTTTGAGCATTCAAACCCCATACACCTCTTGCCTTATTTTGGACCACAACCATACTTCTTCAAGCTTGAAAAACCTTTAGGCCTACCGGCCACCACTATTGGCTGCCGGCCACTATTCTTGGCTACTGGCCACAAGTGTGTTTTGTAGATATTTTCTGTCAGCTGTTGTCACAGATGCATGCACTTGCTTACACGTGTATGTATTGAAATTTCTGAGGGAGTTTGATGTTTGTCTATATATAGAGGACCTCCCCTCTTGCTTTCAAGGTTGGAAAATTTTTGGAGCAAAATATTTTCTCTCTCTACAATTCTCTCTCTCTCTCTTACTAGTTATTGAACCTTAGCCTATACACTCTAAACCAAACCTTACCATCTTGGAGTTGAGGTACTTTTGAGCCTACTTTGAGCTCTTGAGAGTGTGTTTGTGTTGAATTGTTGCTTAGAAGTGTGCTCCTCTTCATGAGATATAAGGCTTGGCTTGTTTCCTTGCTTTGTTTGCTTCTTTTCCTATTGTTTTTGGACTGTATAAACTCTGTAATTTTCGGCTGAAACTTGTGGTTCAAGGCCTTAAAAGGTGGAGGGATGGTTTACATTTCTTTCCACCTTGCTTCTCTAGCCTTTACCCTTGTGTTTCCCACCTTTACACTATCTTTTTTTGAGCTTTTAAACACTAATTTTCAGAGCTTTTTTCAGTGGCTAAAATGTTGTTTTGAAATCCAAAAATGGAGGGGGTAGCCTTCCTTCCATGTGTCTTGTTTACCAGCTTACATAGCTCTATATTTTAGCTTATTATTCTAGCTATTTTTATCTTAATTCTAGCATGTTTTAGGACTTATTTAGCATTGTTTTAGGACTATTTTTAGTGGTTCATTGCATTTGAGCCTCATATTGCATGCTTGTAGTGTAATTGTCCTCATAGACTTGGTGGTTTAGGCCTTAGCCACCAACCTATTTGAGTTGATAGCATTTGTTTATGGCTTTCCATACTTGTTACAACCTCTAATCACTTCTACAACCTCCCTCCTTTCTTGGAGTTTGCTTTTCTTTGAAAGTTGGTTCAAACTAGTTGCTTATTTAAAGCTTAAGATTAAGGTCTTGTGCTTAATGGTTTAATCCCTTTGGGGGTTCATTACCAACGACATGATGCTTCTCTCATGCCTAAAACAACTCTTGGTTTGATGCTTCTTTCCATTAGAGGACTTAAAGCTCACCTTTGAACTTGATTTACTAAGGAATGGTTGGTAATTAAAATGGAGTAATGAAATGAGGACTAAAAATAATGCAAGATAATAATTTGGTTTGGGTTCAATCGGACGTTAATTGAACCCTTGAATCTTGAATCATTTCATAATTGTTAGTGATGTAAACGGTTCAAGAGTCAATGTCAACCATTTCCCTTGATCAATTCATGATAGGGAGGGGGCTTGAGAGTCTTTATCTGTTGCATTTATTGAACTTGTACACTTTGGTTCATAGGCCATTATGCAATGAAATTGCATCAACTTATGGTTTATGAATTAAGTTTACCACTCCTTTGAGCTATTTGATGATAAGGAGGGGTAAGTTGTGCAAACAACTCTTGAGAATACCCTGCTCTTGCTCTGTTACTCTCTGTTGCAGTAGGAAGAACCAAGCATCAGTGGCCGGTAGGCCACCTTTTGTGGACGGCAGACCATCATTTGTGGCCAATAGGCCACCACTTCTAACCTGCCAGCTACCTTTGCAAAATCCAGCAGTGCCCTTTTGAAACAAAACAAAGTTGGTTTTGAGGTGAAAAACAGTGCAAGTGTTCTAATTGTGTAACAGAGGCTTCTTGGCAGCAAAACAGTGGCTTTCTCGAATAGGAATCCGCAGTCATGCATGAGCATCCTTCGCTTCCCGGGGCTAATTAATTGCTTAGTTAATTCATTCATGTTGTAATTAATTAGTTGTAGCTAGTTCATTTTGTTTTGTAATTAATTTATTGTTGTAATAATTAATTAGCTAAAATAGTTAATTAGTTAATTGGTTTTGTAATAACTAGCTAGCATAGTTAGTTTATTTGGTTTGTAATAATTAGTTAATTCGTTTTGTAATAGGTAGTTAATTAGCTTAGCTAGTTAGTTTATTTGGACCCACCTGCACGAGAGCAAGCAAATGTTGTAATAATATGTATGTCTTCCAACCCCATGTCTTTGTCCTTTTTATTTACCTGCTTATGTTGGTTAGTTTAGGGTATCATGTTTTGTTTGCATCCACTTGGATTGCATGCATTGAGGCTCGGCGCTTGATTCTAACTTGCATTGTTAGTTTAACACTTCTTTTAATACGTGCTTAGACCGCATGCTATCAAATTGATTCATATGCCATATTAGTAGCCGAGCCTAGTAATTGCATATTGTATGTGTTGCATTAGACATATTGCATTAGTTAGAATCATGCATTATTCTAACTTTTTCATCTTTTTGGCTTGGAATACTAGGTGAGCATTTTTGTGCTTTAGCATATCGCATGCGTGTGATTGTTGCCCTGCCTAGCATGTTTACCATGAGGCTAAGTGCTTATCTGATAAACCGCTTGAATGCTTGTGGATGAAGGCTATTTTCTTGAATTGGAATAATTGAGCAATGTTTATATGCGACCACTTTTTCAAGTGGTACATTTTCGAAACAATTTTCAAAACGAACACGGATCAAGTTTTCTAATTTTTGCAAACTAGTCTATACTTGTGTGAGTGCACATCACATAGTAACGCTAGCCTAATAATCAGAACAAGAGCATACAATGTAAATAAGATTCATATCATGATTAGTAGAGGTCGATCTTTGATCAGGCAAGCAGAGGTGCTCAATTCATGACCTTCCCCTCTCGTACCCAAGTTGCCGAGCCGATATAATGTTGGTGATGATGGGCACATGGCCTTTGGCATGAGTCATGGGTTTCCTAAATTTTCTAAAACTATTTAGGTGGCGACTCTGTATCTGGAAAAGTAGTCCATTTTTGGCAATTTGATTCAAAATCGATTTTTCAAAAGATTTGTCGGATTTGGACTCTTTGGTGTTTATCTATTTCACATTGCACTTGTGAGATCAGATTTAGAACTGCGGAAGTCCGATATTGTAGGGTTTATTCGTCTTCCGAAATGGGGTACAAAAAGTCGATCTACACACATGTATGGCATTTTTCAAACATTTCTTCTTTTCTATCTCAAAACAATGCAATGCCAGATTATAATTCAGTTCATGAAAATATTTCTTTTATACAGAAAATAGGGAAGTGGATACAAAATACTGGGAATCTTTAGGCACGTGTCTACACTAGGCTATACAAGTACTACCAAAGCTATTTTACCGGTACTAACCGGAAGGATCAACACCTAACCAGGATCAACACCTAACCAGAAACCGTAGGTTTCTAGACTTTCAATAAGGACACATAGGCTAACATCATAACCACAACTACACCACCTAACCAGATTCACAAAGGTATTCACCAATTTTTCTCAAAAATCGATACATTTACAATGTTCAATGTGTAGTGATGCTCAATGCACAATGGGTGGGAAATTAGTTTCAATTCAACCTAACCTTTATGCAATGTCTACAACAATCAAGAGTATCCTCCATTGATAGCCCAAAACATATATTTATAAACAATAGTTAATTTCCAATCAAAAGATACATTTTCATCAATTATAATGGGAGTGATATTATATATCCAACTCAACCACCATCATCAACATAGTCATTATTCCAATTTTACAATATCCAACATAGTCATATCCAACATCATTTTTCTTTTTCCCTCTAACAATTCCAAATATCCAAAATTTTATTTCAAAATCAATTTTAAGAAAAGATATCCACCATTATGACACAAATCACCCATAACCATACTTCCACAACCATTTTCAAGAATCAATTTGGAAAACCTCTATTTTAATTTCAAACCAAACTTGTAATGCCCGAAATAATTGACATTAACCCATTACATAACAATGTTACAATAGATCAACAATCTAATATCTTCTATTCATTTATATCTTTGATCATTACAAAAGGTGGCATATGCAATATATTTTCACAAATCCTAGATCCATAATCTATAGCATATGTCGTGGATATATGGAGAACTTGATCTCCTGGTGCGGTGGCAAACTAGTAAGATCCTCGGGTATTCGCAAACTACCCTCGGCAATTCAACTTGGACCCCATCATTTTCACTATCCAAGAGTGTTGCAAGAAGACAACTAAGCTTGGTCCTACCACAAGGGTCCTAAATTGGAGACAAGACTCTATCAGCTCAGTACCCCAAAAAATAAAATAAATCACCACTTGAGGTGCACACTGTCACGACCCCAAACTGCCCCTAGTAGTTTGGTGCCGTGATGGCCAGTAATCCGAGATTACCAAAGGCCAACTTTCAAAATCCACACACAACAGAGTATAAATATATGGGGCTCACAAGTACGGAAGCGATACATACAAGTTAGATTAGTCCATAAGAGCAGTGCATAAGTCAAATGGAATGGCATACATCTTCACACAGCTTTACAACTTGAATACAATTAAAGTAAGGTCCAAAATGCATATTACATTTTAACAAAGGGCTTCACAAGCCGACATAAACAAAATGCACGAACTACAGGTCAAGGAACATAGTCTGTCAAGTTGCCGACATCCTCATTGCCGACATAACATACATACAAAACACACATCTTGATCAAAAGGCTTCTCAAGCCGACGTGTACGACATACAAATATTACAAGTCGAGAAGCATGATTTTCAAGACTGCCGACATAATTGCAAGTCAAGCCGGCATGACAAAAATCCAAAACAAGCTCGCGAATCACATCTAGGCATCACCGCCTTCTTGCTCATCACCTACATATATATAGAGAGGGTGAGCTTGGATACTCAGTGAATGGTATAAATAATAAAGGGTTTGCATGAATAATAACCGAAGTCCTTTCAAAACAATGCAAGTTCAAACTTTATATAACAAGGGATGGACCTCGTCCATCTAACAAATATTCAAAGCTTCAAGGGATGCTTACTAGCACCAACATATTACAAATGATAACATTCCGGCAAACAAATCCACGCGGTAAACTGTCAGTGGCAAAACAAGACAAAGCAAGGGAAATATCTCAAGCAAGGGTGCTACAAAAGTTTAGAGTCCTCCAGCACAAGGGACCTATGTTACAAAGGCCCATAGCCCTTTAACACGAGAGTACTGCGAAAGTTTAGAGTCCTCCAACACAAGGGACTTTCAAGACAAGATGTGCTGCGAAAGTTTAGAGTCCTCTAGCACAAGGGACTTTCAAAACAAGATGTGCAGTTGCATTATAGTCCCCTGGCACTAAGGACTTTCCGAGAAGATCATTAAAACAAGATAATGCTTGATATACAAAATAGGGACAATTATTCATGCTTAACAAATACTTTCGAAACAAAGCAAAGCAAAGTCTTTATCAAACATATAACATAGCTTTATTAAAAATACCACTCACATAGTTCTGCAAACGTCGGGGTCAAGGCAAGTCCAAGTCCTACAAACACATGGCAAAGTCTATTGAATGCACTTCTCAAAACAAGTCTAGCATGCAAGCAAATGACCTCGGCATTTTTCAAAGACTAAGTCAAATCGAAACAAAACACAGTTTCTTATCTTTGGAAAAACATGCTGGGCAACTATCAGGTCTAGGCCGAGGTCCCACACCTCCTTGCCGAGGTGTGGCCTCGATGGCCACATTCAAAAGTGAAATCGGGAAAATCTGGGTTTCCCTCTTGATAAACATGAAGAACATGAGCATGAAGAACATGAACATGAGGAAGATGAATGCAAAGATCAAAACTTGCTATTTCAAAAGTTGAGATTTCATGCTATGAATTCAAAAACATGGACCTGGGTACCCATACTCACGGATCTTATCAAAACAAACACAAAAACATGAGCCTTAATGCAAACTTTCGGATCAAACGAGGCTTTTCTTCAAGAACACATGAAAACCATTTTCTCTTTCTAAAACCAACTTTAAATCGATGAATGGCATGCAGAACAAGTTTGATCGTGCAATGCAGCTAGATGATCAATAAGAACAACAAGAGTAGGTTAAGATTCCAACCTCAAAACTCGAATCTAACGGTTCAAGCTCCAACGATCAAGCTTGGAAGTTCACTCTCTTACTTAAAACTTCTCCCCCTTCTTCCTAGAGTTTCTCTCTCTAAAAGCAAGATTTGTTACAAAATGATATGTTTCCCCCGACAGTCGCTGACTTAATCCCTCTGCTGGGGCACGTGGCATCGGCTGATAAGCTCCACTCAAAAAGGTGACTGACTTGACAAGACAAGACCAAGACAAAGTGTATTCAACAAGCTAGACGGCAAGAACACACCGGCAAGTAACGACATCGGCTAACAACAAGATTCCGGCAATCAAGGGGCAAGGACATCGGCTTGGAAGGACAACACTGGACTAAGCTGTGCCACACCTTGGCCTAGATGTGCCACACCTCGGTCTAGGTCATACCAATCTAGGAACAAAATCACTAATGCAAGGATCAAGGATCTAGAATGCCTAGATATTAACATCTCGGCCTAGATGATGCACATCTCGACCTAGGCGACGCGCACCTCGGCCTAGATGGTAACATCTCGGCCAATATGCCGGGTTACAGATGGAGGTCAACCGATGGGGTTCCAAGATAGTTCTAAGTGTGGAAAGGTTCCAAGGTGTCTAGGCTCAAGATAACCTCGGCAACACACCAGGCAAGAACAAAGCATGCAAGCAACATTCGAGCAAAACAAGGAAAGATTTACAAATGCACATATCAAAACAAGATCATACATAAATGTATGCAAGTATGACTAAGTTGAAATGAGGGTTGTTACATCCTACCCCCCTTAAAGAAGTTTGGTCCCCAAACTTCATTTACCTTGTTCCAGAAACAATTCTGGATGTCGGACTTTCATTTCCTCTTCCATTTCCCATGTAGCATCCTCACCGAAATGCTTCTTCCATTCAACTTTCACCATTGGTATCGTCTTACTTCTCAACTGCTTCACCTGCCTATCGACAATCCGTGTCGGCTTCTCTTCGTAGCCTAAATCATCGCTAATTACCATTCTGAAATAGTCAATCACATGTAGTGGATTTCGAATATACTTCCTCAACATCGAAACATGGAACACATTATGGACTTGGCTCAATCCTGGCGGCAAAGCAAGTCTGTAGGCAGTGAGGTTAACCTTCTCAGGAATTTCAAAAGGTCCGATGTAACGGGGTGCTAACTTACCCTTTTTCCCAAATCTTGTAACTCCTTTCATCGGCGAAATCTTTAGGAACACATGGTCCCCGACTTCAAATTCCAACCCTCTTCTTCTCTGGTCGGCATAACTCTTCTGTCGACTCTGTGCGGTTTTGATTCTTTGCTGGACGAGCTTAATCTTCTCGGTTGTTACTTGAATTAACTCGAGACCAAGCAGAGCTTTGTCTCCTACCTCGGTCCAACATATCGGCGACCTGCACTTCCTTCCATACAACGCTTCATACGGCGCCATGCCAATGCTAGCTTGATAACTGTTGTTGTAGGTAAATTCCACCAATGGCAAATGTACTCCCCAACTTCCTTAGAGGTCCAATACACATAGTTTAAGCATATCCTCGAGTGTCTGAATCGTCCTCTCTGTTTGCCCATCGGTCTGGGGATGAAAAGCTGTGCTAAACCTCAACTCGGCTCCGAAAGCTCTTTGTAGGCTCTGCCAAAATCTGGAAACCAACTTCGGATCTCGGTCTGACACAATTGACATCGGCACTCCATGAAGTCTAACAATCTCATTCACATACAACAAAGCAAGTTTATCGGCGTTGAAGGTGGTCTTAACAGGCAAAAAGTGTGTTGACTTAGTTAGTCTATCCACAATAACCCAAATCGAATTCATACCCCTTTGTGTCTTCGGCAAACCAACCACAAAGTGCATGGAGATGTGCTCCCATTTCCACTCAGGAATCGGTAAAGGTTGAAGAAGTCCTGCTGGCCTTTGATGTTCAGCTTTCACTTGTTGACAATACAAGCACTGCGACACGAATTCGGCTATTTCTCCTTTCATATTCGGCCACCAAAACGTCTACTTCACATCCTGATACATCTTGGTGTTCCCTGGGTGAACAGCAAACTTGGAACCATGAGCTTCTTGCAAAATTTTCCTTTTCAACTCTGGGATGTCGGCCACACACAATCTTCCTTCAAACTTGAGCACTTGGTTTTCTATGGTGTACCCTGATCTCGGCTTTGTGACAATCTCATCGGCTACCTTCTTGAAGAATTCATCCTCCATTTGTCTTGTCTTTACTTCCTCAACAATAGTCGGCTCCACTGAGATCGTGGTTAGACATGCCAAATTTCCAACCACCTTTCTGCTCAAAGCGTCGGCTACGGTGTTAGGTTTACCTGGATGATATTGAATCTGCATATCGTAGTCTTTTAACAACTCAAGCCATCTTCTCTGCCTCATACTCAATTCCTTCTGAGTGAACAAGTACTTTAAGCTCTTTTGATCCGTAAAAACCTGACAAGAAGCTCCATACAAGTAGTGGCGCCAAATCTTCAAAGCAAATACCACGGCTGCTAATTCTAAATCATAGGTGGGGTAGTTCTTTTCATGTGGCTTCAACTGACGAGATGCATATGCTATAACCCTACCTTTTTGCATTAATACACAACCCAGACCCTTATGCGAAGCATGACTGTAAACATGAAACTCTTCATTACCTGATGGTAGTACAAGAATTGGTGCTGCGACTAACCTCGTCTTCAACTCCTGGAAGGCTGCTTCTTTATCCTTAGTCCATTCGTAAGCCACTCCTTTCTTAGTTAGTTGTGTCAACGGAATTGCAATCCTTGAGAAATCCTTCACGAACTTCCTGTAATAACCTGCCAATCCCAGAAAACTACGAACCTCGGACACATTAGTCGGCCTCGGCCAATTCACAACGGCTTCAATTTTACTAGGATCGACCGAAATACCATCTTCATCAATCACATGACCCAAAAATGAAATAGTGGTAAGCCAAAACTCACACTTGTTAAATTTAGCATACAATTTCCGATCCCTCAAAGACTGTAAGGTAAGTCTCAAATGATCCTCGTGCTCAGTTTTACTCTTAGAGTAAATTAATATATCATCGATGAAGACAACCACAAATTCGTCCAAATATGGTTTAAAGACTCTGTTCATCAAATCCATAAATGCTGCAAGGGCGTTGGTCACTCCGAAAGGCATTACTAAAAACTCGTAGTGGCCATACCTCGTCCGAAAAGCAGTCTTCTCAACATCCTCGGCTTTGACTTTAAGCTGATGGTAGCCCGACCTAAGGTCAATTTTGGAAAAGACTCGTGCTCCCTGCAACTGATCAAACAAATCATCTATCCTCAACAACGGGTACTTATTCTTAATGGTTACCTTATTCAACTCTTGATAATCAATACAGAGACAAAGTGTTCCATCCTTCTTCTTAACAAACAAAACGGGTGCTCTGCAAGGTTAAGTGCTTAGCCTAATAAAACCCTTATCTAGCAACTCTTGCAGTTGAAGTTTCAGTTCCTTAAGCTCGGCGGGGGCCATCCTATAGGGTGTTTTAGAGATGGGCTGGGTTCCCGATATGATGTCAACAGTAAACTATACCTCTCTATCGACTAAGTGACCAGGCAAATCATTTGGAAAGACGTCGGGGAATTCGTTAACAACTGGGACGTCGGCTAACTCAATACTTCCATTCAAATTACTTAATATGCTACGCAGATAACCTTGACACCCTTTTTGGATCAACCTATAGGCTTTCATGGATGAAATTAAGTAAGGTGGGGATACTACCCCTTTTCCCTGAAACGTGACCTCGGCTAGGTTTGGGGGTTTTAACGTGACACTCTTAGAAACACAATTTATGGACGCGTGATTTGCCACTAACCAATCCATCCCCAATATAACGTCAAAATGAGTTATGTCCAATGGCATTAAATCAGCTAACAGTTCAACATTCCCAATCACAACAACACATGCTCGATAGATGGATGCAACATTCATAGATCTCCCAGATGGAGTAGATACAGATAACACATAATCAAGGGGTTCTAGTTTCCTATTAATCTTCTCGGCAAACTTAGCAGAAATAAATGAATGCGTAGAACCCGAATCAATCAATACATATGCATTTTGAGAGCAAATTGGGAGTATACCTGACACCACTGTCTCGGCATTCTGAGTGTCTCCTGGTACCAGTGCAAAAACTCTGCCTTGCCTCATCTGTCCTTTCCCAGCGTTACCTTTCTGCACGGAGCCCGAAGTATTCTCATCTTTCTTACCTTCATCAGCCCTCGTTTTTGGACAGTCCCTCACAAAATGACCTATTTCACCACATTCATAACAAGCTTTAGACGCCCGACGACAGACCCCAAAATGTGGCTTCCCACAACTTGAACATGTCGGCTTAGTTCCATTTTCCTGGCTTGGGTTGCTCGAACTGTCAACATTCGCTTTCTTCTTGGTACCAAACTATGCTCAGCGATTGTCATAATTCTGTATCTTCCTCTGGCTCTCTCCTGAACTCTGGAATCTGTTCAAGTTAGCTTCGGCCAGAATGGCTTTGTCCAGTACTCCGGCGTAAGTCAGCATATTGAGTATATTAACTCGGTCTTGTATCGGTCCACGAAGCCCACTTTCGAATTTCCTAGCCTTCATATATTCATCATTGGCCATGTGGGGTGCATACCTCGCCAACTCAGTAAAGGCACGGTCATATTCAGCTACTGTTCTATTGCCTTGTGTCAAGGTTTGGAATTCGATAGCCTTGCAATTTCGAACACTTAGGGGAAAGTGCTTGGTGTAAAACAACTCCAAAAACCAGGTCCAGGTCAAGTCTGGATTGCTTTCCCGAACCATCATCCACCATTTGCGAGCGTCATCATCGAGTGTAAAGGCTGCTAAGGTCACCTTCTGGGTGTCGGTGCTGGGAAAGATCTCGAACATCTTTTCCATTTCCAAAACCCACGCTTCGGCTTTCATCGGCTCTGTACCCCCTTGAAATCTCGGCGGTTTCATTTTCTTAAACTCTTTGATCAAAGCTATCATGCCGTTCCCATATAATGCTGGTTGTGGGGGTACTTGTGGTACTCGAGGAGGTGGAGGTGGAACTGCATTTCGGCCGTTTGTTTGTTCGGCCTGAGTCGATGTAGCGCTAGCATACTGCTGCCTTGTCTGCCTTAACTTGCGGGCCAAACCTTCAACTAACCTTTCTAGTCTGTCTAATCTGTCCTCGGACTGATCTCAGCCAACTGGAGGTCTACCTCTCCTCATGATGCTTTCAGTATGCAAAATGTGGCTTTAAAACAAAATGAACAAATAAACACGTAGGCAAGTAACAATTAAGCATGCCGAGACAATGCACACCATGTTCGCATAGCAAGCAATATGATGTATTCCTAACATCCTTCTAAGGGGAAATCCTATGCTCTTTAGGACTCAAAGTGTGTGAATAACGTATACCAAGGAACTTGTCCTCTGATACCATTCTGTCACGACCCCAAACCGCCCCTAGTAGTTTGGTGCCGTGATGGCCAGTAATCCGAGATTACCAAAGGCCAACTTTCAAAATCCACACACAACAGAGTATAAATATATGGGGCTCACAAGTACGGAAGCGATACATACAAGTCAGATTAGTCCATAAGAGCAGTGCATAAGTCAAATGGAATGGCATACATCTTCACACAGCTTTACAACTTGAATACAATTATAGTAAGGTCCAAAATACATATTACATTTTAACAAAGGGCTTCACAAGCTGACATAAACAAAATGCACGAACTACAGGTCAAGGAACATAGTCTGTCAGGTTGCCGACATCCTCGTTGCCGACATAACATACATACAAAACACACATCTTGATCAAAAGGCTTCTCAAGCCGACGTGTACGACATACAAATATTACAAGTCGAGAAGCATGATTTTCAAGACTGCGGACATAATTACAAGTCAAGCCGGCATGACAAAAATCCAAAACAAGCTCGCGAATCACATCTAGGCGTCACCGCCTTCTTGCTCATCACCTACATATATATAGAGAGGGTGAGCTTGGATACTCAGTGAATGGTATAAATAATAAAGGGTTTGCATGAATAATAGCCGAAGTCCTTTCAAAACAATGCAAGTCCAAACTTTATATAACAAGGGATGGACCTCGTTCATCTAACAAATCTTCAAAGCTTCAAGGGATGCTTACTAGCACCAACATATTACAAATGATAACATTCCGGCAAACAAATCCACGTGGTAAACCGTCAGTGGCAAAACAAGACAAAGCAAGGGAAATATCTCAAACAAGGGTGCTACAAAAGTTTAGAGTCCTCTAGCACAAGGGACCTATGTTACAAAGGCAATACTCTCCCTTTAACACGAGAGTACTGCGAAAGTTTAGAGTCCTCCAGCACAAGAGACTTTCCAGACAAGATGTGCTGCGAAAGTTTAGAGTCCTCCAGCACAAGGGACTTTCAAAACAAGATGTGCAGTTGCATTATAGTCCCCTGGCACTAAGGACTTTCCGAGAAGATCATCAAAACAAGATAATGCTTGATATACAAAATAGGGACAATTATTCATGCTTAACAAATACTTTCGAAACAAAGCAAAGCAAAGTCTTTATCAAACATATAACATAGCTTTATTAAAAATACCACTCACATAGTTCTGCAAACGTCGGGGTCAAGGCAAGTCCAAGTCCTACAAACACATGGCAAAGTCTATTGAATGCACTTCTCAAAACAAGTCTAGCATGCAAGCAAATGACCTCGGCATTCTTCAAAGACTAAGTCAAATCGAAACAAAACACAGTTTCTTATCTTTGGAAAAACATGCTGGGCAACTACCAGGTCTAGGCCGAGGTCCCACACCTCCTTGCCGAGGTGTGGCCTCGATGGCCACATTCAAAAGTGAAATCGGGAAAATCTGGGTTTCCCTCTTGATAAACATGAAGAACATGAGCATGAAGAACATGAACATGAGGAAGATGAATGCAAAGATCAAAACTTGCTATTTCGAAAGTTGAGATTTCATGCTATGAATTCAAAAACATGGACCTGGGTACCCATACTCAAGGATCTTATCAAAACAAACACAAAAACATGAGCCTTAATGCAAACTTTCGGATCAAATGAGGCTTTTCTTCAAGAACACATGAAAACCATTTTCTCTTTCTAAAACCAACTTTAAATCGATGAATGGCGTGCATAACAGGTTTGATCATGCAATGCAGCTAGATGATCAATAAGAACAACAAGAGTAGGTTAAGATTCCAACCTCAAAACTCGAATCTAACGGTTCAAGCTCCAACGATCAAGCTTGGAAGTTCACTCTCTTACTCAAAACTTCTCCTCCTTCTTCCAAGAGTTTCTCTCTCTAAAAGCAAGATTTGTTACAAAATGATATGTTTCCCCCGACAGTCGCTGACTTAATCCCTCTGTTGGGGCACGTGGCATCGGCTGATAGGCTCTACTCAAAAAGGTGACTGACTTGACAAGACAAGACCAAGACAAAGTGTATTCAACAAGCTAGACGGCAAGAACACACCAGCAAGTAACGACATCGGCTAACAACAAGATTCCGGCAATCAAGGGGCAAGGACATCGGCTTGGAAGGACAACACTGGACTAAGTTGTGCCACACCTTGGCCTAGATGTGCCACACCTCGGTCTAGGTCATACCAATCTAGGAACAAAATCACTAATGCAAGGATCAAGGATCTAGAACGCCTAGATATTAACATCTCGGCCTAGATGATGCACATCTCGGCCTAGGCGACGCGCACCTCGGCCTAGATGGTAACATCTCGGCCAATATGCCGGGGTAAAGATGGAGGTCAACCGATGGGGTTCCAAGATAGTTCTAAGTGTGGAAAGGTTCCAAGGTGTCTAGGCTCAAGATAACCTCGGCAACACACCAGGCAAGAACAAAGCATGCAAGCAACATTCAAGCAAAACAAGGAAAGATTTACAAAATGCACATATCAAAACAAGATCATACATAAATGTATGCAAGTATGACTAAGTTGAAATGAGGGTTGTTACATCCTACCCCCCTTAAATAAGTTTGGTCCCCAAACTTCATTTACCTTGTTCCAGAAACAATTCTGGATGTCGGACTTTCATTTCCTCTTCCATTTCCCATGTAGCATCCTCACCGTAGTGCTCCTTCCATTCAACTTTCACCATTGGTATCGTCTTACTTCTCAACTGCTTCACCTGCCTATCGACAATCCGTGTCGGCTTCTCTTCGTAGCCTAAATCATCGCTAATTACCATTCCGAAATAGTCAATCACATGTAGTGGATTTCGAATATACTTCCTCAACATCGAAACATGGAACACATTATGGACTTGGCTCAATCCTGGCGGCAAAGCAAGTCTGTAGGCAGTGAGGTTAACCTTCTCAGGAATTTCAAAAGGTCCGATGTAACGGGGTGCTAACTTACCCTTTTTCCCAAATCTTGTAACTCCTTTCATCGGCGAAATCTTTAGGAACACATGGTCCCCGACTTCAAATTCCAACCCTCTTCTTCTCTGGTCGGCATAACTCTTCTGTCGACTCTGTGCGGTTTTGATTCTTTGCTGGACGAGCTTAATCTTCTCGGTTGTTACTTGAATTAACTCGAGACCAAGCAGAGCTTTGTCTCCTACCTCGGTCCAACATATCGGCGACCTGCACTTCCTTCCATACAACGCTTCATACGGCGCCATGCCAATGCTAGCTTGATAACTGTTGTTGTAGGTAAATTCCACCAATGGCAAATGTACTCCCCAACTTCCTTAGAGGTCCAATACACATAGTTTAAGCATATCCTCGAGTGTCTGAATCGTCCTCTCTGTTTGCCCATCAGTCTGGGGATGAAAAGCTGTGCTAAACCTCAACTCGGCTCCGAAAGCTCTTTGTAGGCCCTGCCAAAATCTGGAAACCAACTTCGGATCTCGGTCTGACACAATTGACATCGGCACTCCATGAAGTCTAACAATCTCATTCACATACAACAAAGCAAGTTTATCGGCGTTGAAGGTGGTCTTAACAGGCAAGAAGTGTGCTGACTTAGTTAGTCTATCCACAATAACCCAAATCGAATCCATACCCCTTTGTGTCTTCGGCAAACCAACAACAAAGTCCGTGGAGATGTGCTCCCATTTCCACTCAGGAATTAGTAAAGGTTGAAGAAGTCCTGCTGGCCTTTGATGTTCAGCTTTCACTTGTTGACAATACAAGCACTGCAACACGAATTCGGCTATTTCTCCTTTCATATTCGGCCACCAAAACGTCTGCTTCACATCCTGATACATCTTGGTGTTCCCTGGGTGAACAGCAAACTTGGAACCATGAGTTTCTTGCAAAATTTTCCTTTTCAACTCTGGGATGTCGGCCACACACAATCTTCCTTCAAACTTGAGCACTTGGTTTTCTATGGTGTACCCTGATCTCGGCTTTGCGACAATCTCATCGGCTACCTTCTTGAAGAATTCATCCTCCATTTGTCTTGTCTTTACTTCCTCAATAATAGTCGGCTCCACTGAGATCATGGTTAGACATGCCAAATTTCCAACCACCTTTCCGCTCAAAGCGTCGGCTACGGTGTTAGCTTTACCTGGATGATATTGAATCTGAATATCGTAGTCTTTTAACAACTCAAGCCATCTTCTCTGCCTCATATTCAATTCCTTCTGGGTGAACAAGTACTTTAAGCTCTTATGATCCGTAAAAACCTGACAAGAAGCTCCATACAAGTAGTGGCGCCAAATCTTCAAAGCAAATACCACGGCTGCTAATTCTAAATCATGGGTGGGGTAGTTCTTTTCATGTGGCTTCAACTGACGAGATGCATATGCTATAACCCTACCTTTTTGCATTAATACACACCCCAGATCCTTATGCAAAGCATCGCTGTAAACATGAAACTCTTCATTACCTAATGGTAGTACAAGAATTGGTGCTGCGACTAACCTCGTCTTCAACTCCTGGAAGGCTGCTTCTCTATCCTTAGTCCATTCGTAGCCACTCCTTTCTTAGTTAGTTGTGTCAACGGAATTGCAATCCTTGAGAAATCCTTCACGAACTTCCTGTAATAACCTGCCAATCCCAGAAAACTACGAACCTCGGACACATTAGTCGGCCTCGGCCAATTCACAACGGCTTCAATTTTACTAGGATCGACCGAAATACCATCTTCATCAATCACATGACCCAAAAATGAAATAGTGGTAAGCCAAACCTCACACTTGTTAAATTTAGCATACAATTTCCGATCCCTCAAAGTCTGTAAGGTAAGTCACAAATGATCCTCGTGCTCAGTTTTACTCTTAGAGTAAATTAATATATCATCGATGAAGACAACCACAAATTCGTCTAGATATGGTTTAAAGACTCTGTTCATCAAATCCATAAATGCTGCAGGGCCGTTGGTCACTCCGAAAGGCATTACTAAAAACTCGTAGTGGCCATACCTCGTCCGAAAAGCAGTCTTCTCAACATCCTCGGCTTTGACTTTAAGTTGATGGTAGCCCGACCTAAGGTCAATTTTGGAAAAGACTCGTGCTCCCTGCAACTGATCAAACAAATCATCTATCCTCGGCAACGGGTACTTATTCTTAATGGTTACCTTATTCAGCTCTCGGTAATCAATACAGAGACGGGTGCTCCCCAAGGTGAAGTGCTCAGCCTAATAAAACCCTTATCTAGCAACTCTTGCAGTTGAAGTTTCAGTTCCTTAAGCTCGGAGGGGGCCATCCTATAGGATGTTTTAGAGATGGGCTGGGTTCCCGATATGATGTCAACAGTAAACTATACCTCTCTATCGACTAAGTGACCAGGCAAATCATTTGGAAAGACGTCGGGGAATTCGTTAACAACTGGGATGTCGGCTAACTCAATACTTCCATTCAAATTACTTAATATGCTACGCAGATAACCTTGACACCCTTTTTGGATCAACCTATAGGCTTTCATGGATGAAATTAAGTAAGGTGGGGATACTACCCCTTTTCCCTGAAACGTGACCTCGGCTAGGTTTGGGGGTTTTAACGTGACACTCTTAGAAACACAATTTATGGACGCGTGATTTGCCACTAACCAATCCATCCACAATATAATGTCAAAATGAGTTATGTCCAATGGCATTAAATCAGCTAACAGTTCAACATTCCTAATCACAGCAACACATGCTCGATAGATGGATGCAACATTCATAGATCTCCCAGATGGAGTAGATACAGATAACACATAATCAAGGGGTTCTAGTTTCCTATTAATCTTCTCGGCAAACTTAGCAGAAATAAATGAATGCGTAGAACCCGAATCAATCAATACATATGCATTTTGAGAGCAAATTGGGAGTATACCTGACACCACTGTCTCGGCATTCTGAGTGTCTCCTGGTACCAGTGCAAAAACTTTGCCTTGCCTCATCTGTCCTTTCCCAGCGTTACCTTTCTGCACGGAGCCCGAAGTATTCTCATCTTTCTTACCTTCATCAGCCCTCATTTTTGGACAGTCCCTCACAAAATGACCTATTTCACCACATTCGGAACAAGCTTCAGATGTCCGACGACAGACCCCAAAATGTGGCTTCCCACAACTTGAACATGTCGGCTTAGTTCCACTTTCCTGGCTTGGGTTGCTTGAACTGCCAACATTCGCTTTCTTCTTGGTACCAAACTATGCTCGGCGATTGTCATAATTCTGTCTCTTCCTCTGGCTCTCTCCTGAACTCTGGTATCTGTTCAAGTTAGCTTCGGCCAGAATGGCTTTATCCAGTACTCCGGCGTAAGTCGGCATATTGAGCATTTTAACTCGGTCTTGTATCGGTCCACGAAGCCCACTTTCAAATTTCCTAGCCTTCATATATTCATCATTGACCATGTGGGGTGCATACCTCGCCAACTCGGTAAAGGCATGGTCATATTCAACTACTTTTCTATTGCCTTGTGTCAAGGTCTGGAATTCGGTAGCCTTGCGATTTCGAACACTTAGGGGAAAGTGCTTGGTGTAAAACAACTCCAAAAATCGGGTCCAGGTCAAGTCTGGATTGCCTTCCCGAACCATCATCCACCATCTGCGAGCGTCATCGTTGAGTGTAAACGCTGCTAAGGTCACCTTCTGGGTGTCGGTGCTGGGAAAGATCTTGAACAGCTTTTTCATTTCCAAAACCCACGCTTCGGCTTTCATCGGCTCTGTACCCCCTTGAAATCTCGGCGGTTTCATTTTCTTAAACTCTCTGATCAAAGCTATCGTGTCGTCCCCATAAAAAGTTGGTTGTGGGGGCATTTGTGGTACTGGAGGAGGTGGAGGTAGAACTGCATTTCGGCCGTTTGTTTGTTCGGCCTGAGTCGATGTAGCGCTAGCGTGCTGCAGCCTTGTCTGCCTTAACTCGCAGGCCAAACCTTCAACAAACCTTTCCAGTCTGTCTAATCTGTCCTCGAACTGATCTTGGCCAACTGGAGGTCTACCTCTCCTCATGATGCTATGAGTATGCAAAATGTGGCTTTAAAACGAAATGAACAAATAAACACGTAGGCAAGCAACAATTAAGCATGCCAAGACAATGCACACCATGTTCACATAGCAAGCAATATGATGTAATCCTAACATCCTTCTAAGGGGAAATCCTATGCTCTTTAGGACTCAAAGTGTGTGAATAACGTATACCAAGGAACTTGTGCTCTGATACCATTCTGTCGCGACCCCAAACCGCCCCTAGTAGTTTGGTGCCGTGATGGCCAGTAATCCGAGATTACCAAAGGCCAACTTTCAAAATCCACACACAACAGAGTATAAATGTATGGGGCTCACAAGTACGGAAGCGATACATACAAGTCAGATTAGTCCATAAGAGCAGTGCATAAGTCAAATGGAATGGCATACATCTTCACACAGCTTTACAACTTGAATACAATTAAAGTAAGGTCCAAAATACATATTACATTTTAACAAAGGGCTTCACAAGCCGACATAAACAAAATGCACGAACTACAGGTCAAGGAATATAGTCTGTCAGGTTGCCGACATCCTCGTTGTCGACATAACATACATACAAAACACACATCTTGATCAAAAGGCTTCTCAAGCCGACGTGTACGACATACAAATATTACAAGTCGAGAAGCATGATTTTCAAGACTGCCGACATAATTACAAGTCAAGCCGGCATGACAAAAATCCAAAACAAGCTCGCGAATCACATCGAGGCGTCACCGCCTTCTTGCTCATCACCTACATATATATAGAGAGGGTGAGCTTGGATACTCAGTGAATGGTATAAATAATAAAGGGTTTGCATGAATAATAGCCGAAGTCCTTTCAAAACAATGCAAGTCCAAACTTTATATAACAAGGGATGGACCTCGTCCATCTTACAAATCTTCAAAGCTTCAAGGGATGCTTACTAGCACCAACATATTACAAATGATAACATTCCGGCAAGCAAATCCACACGGTATACCGTCAGTGGCAAAACAAGACAAAGCAAGGGAAATATCTCAAGCAAGGGTGCTACAAAAGTTTAGAGTCCTCTAGCACAAGGGACCTATGTTACAAAGGCCCATAGCCCTTTAACACGAGAGTACTGCGAAAGTTTAGAGTCCTCCAACACAAGGGACTTTCAAGACAAGATGTGCTGCGAAAGTTTAGAGTCCTCCAGCACAAGGGACTTTCAAAACAAGATGTGCAGTTGCATTATAGTCCCCTGGCACTAAGGACTTTCCGAGAAGATCATCAAAACAAGATAATGCTTGATATGCAAAATAGGGACAATTATTCATGCTTAACAAATACTTTCGAAACAAAGCAAAGCAAAGTCTTTATCAAACATATAACATAGCTTTATTAAAAATACCACTCACATAGTTCTGCAAACGTCGGGGTCAAGGCAAGTCCAAGTCCTACAAACACATGGCAAAGTCTATTGAATGCACTTCTCAAAACAAGTCTAGCATGCAAGCAAATGACCTCGGCATTCTTCAAAGACTAAGTCAAATCGAAACAAAACACAGTTTCTTATCTTTGGAAAAACATGCTGGACAACTACCAGGTCTAGGCCGAGGTCCCACACCTCCTTGCCGAGGTGTGGCCTCGATGGCCACATTCAAAAGCAAAGGCGGGAAAATCTGGATTTCCCTCTTGATAAACATGAAGAACATGAGCATGAAGAACATGAACATGAGGAAGATGAATGCAAAGATCAAAACTTGCTATTTCGAAAGTTGAGATTTCATGCTATGAATTCAAAAACATGGACCTGGGTACCCATGCTCAATGATCTTATCAAAACAAACACAAAAACATGAGCCTTAATGCAAACTTTCGGATCAAACGAGGCTTTTCTTCAAGAACACATGAAAACTATTTTCTCTTGCTAAAACCAACTTTAAATCGATGAATGGCGTGCAGAACAGGTTTGATCGTGCAATGCAGCTAGATGAATAATAAGAACAACAAGAGTAGGTTAAGATTCCAACCTCAAAACTCGAATCTAACGGTTCAAGCTCCAACGATCAAGCTTGGAAGTTCACTCTCTTACTCAAAACTTCTCCTCCTTCTTCCTAGAGTTTCTCTCTCTAAAAGCAAGATTTGTTACAAAATGATATGTTTCCCCCGACAGTCGCTGACTTAATCCCTCTGTTGGGGCACATGGCATCGGCTGATAGGCTGTACTCAAAAAGGTGACTGACTTGACAAGACAAGACCAAGACAAAGTGTATTCAACAAGCTAGACGGCAAGAACACACCGGCAAGTAACGACATCGGCTAACAACAAGATTCCGGCAATCAAGGGGCAAGGACATCGGCTTGGAAGGACAACACTGGACTAAGCTGTGCCACACCTTGGCCTAGATGTGCCACACCTCGGTCTAAGTCATACCAATCTAGGAACAAAATCACTAATGCAAGGATCATGGATCTAGAACGCCAAGATATTAACATCTCGGCCTAGATGATGCACATCTCGGCCTAGGCGACGCGCACCTCGGCCTAGATGGTGACATCTCGGCCAATATGCCGGGGTAAAGATGGAGGTCAACCGATGGGGTTCCAAGATAGTTCTAAGTGTTGAAAGGTTCCAAGGTGTCTAGGCTCAAGATAACCTCGGCAACACACCAGGCAAGAACAAAGCATGCAAGCAACATTCGAGCAAAACAAGGCAAGATTTACAAACGCACATATCAAAACAAGATCATACATAAATGTATGCAAGTATGACTAAGTTGAAATGAGGGTTGTTACACACACCGTAACTCTTTGATTGTAACAATCAATAATACCATGGTATGAGGACAACCAATCCATGCCCAGAATGATATTAAAACTCGACATATCTAACAATACAAATGCAAAAGAAAGTTAGTGCCTGGCGACCTCTATCTCTTAACCACGACATCCCAAGTCCAAGTCAACCTTACCCCCAACTAGGACTCCACCTCGAGTGGAGATGCTAACTGATCCACCTCTAACCCTAAAACGAATGCGAAGGCAGACAAAATAAAGAAAAGTGATGCACCAGTATCAATCAACACATTAGCAATCAAATTGAACAACAAGAAGTTACCTCTCAAAACAAAGGGTGCTGGTAACTGATCCGACGTGATTACAGCATACACATGCTTGGTAGGTCTCTGCTCCATATGCTCACCCCTTAGAGCATAAGACTAGTAAGCTGACTGAGCCAAAGAGGCTCCCTGAGTGGCCATCGAGGCCTGTACTAATTGGGTAGGCTATTGGCTTTGTGTCTACCTTGAAGAAGACGCACCAGGTGTGCCACTTGTCTAAGAGGAAAACCTCCTCGAATGCCCTGACTGCCCACACTGATAACAGGTAGGCGACTGCCTACTTCCCTGACTCTGGCTCTAAGAACGAGCTGCTGGCGACATAAACTGTTGCCCCCCTCCTCTCTGCGGGCAAACTGGAGACTTGTGGCCTAGCTGGCTACACTTAAAGCAAGTGATCGCTCCCTAACTTCCTCTCCCTAAACTAGAACTCAATACAGGAAAGGTGGATCTGAATTATGCTGTCTGGGACTGCTGTGGGGTAGAACCTCCCTACCTCTTGTTGTCCCGTACCTCCTCCTCAACCTCCTGACTCCTTTACTTAGAGCCCCTCATCCTCTTATCCTTCATCTGAATCACGGCCTCTAAGTGAGTCGCCTCCTCCACAAGACAACGATAATCCCTAATCATAGACGCGGCCACCTTGAAAAGGAGCCCACCCCTTAGTCACTTTTCAAGCTCCAAACAACTACGTTCCTCCATTGCCACCAACTCTGGTGCAAATCTAGAGAGGCTAGTAAAAGCTACCTCAAACTCTACTACAGGCGTATTTAGTTGCTTGAGCTTCAAGAACTGATCCTTAACTTCTCCCTAGCAATGGGAGGTAAGAACCTGTCTTGGAAGGCATTGACAAAAGCCTCCCAAGTCACTCCAATATGCCCACGCGTATACTTCCACCATTGACCCATATCTCCCTTCAGTTGGAATGATGCCAAGGTCATTCTCAAGCCATCGTCCTTGATGCCAAGCATCTTGAACGTCTTCACTATCTACTCTAGCCATTCATCTGCCTTTAGTGACTCCTTAGGATCGCCCAAAAACTCATCCGGATTCAACCGAAAGAACTCCCTCTTTAGAATAGATGGCCCTGTCTTAGCAACATGGGCCTAGACTTGATTCTCTACCATGAGAATGTGTATGGATTCCCTTAAAGCACCTACCATTTCCAGCGCCAAAACGCCAATAGCTTGCTGACCTGCTGGCTTGGCCATGTTAGCCAAACTAACTCCCTCCTCTTGCATCGGAATTTCTTCTAGTATTGGCACCTTCTGCCGCCTAGGCCTACTAGGCCTACCACCACCACGTCCTAACATGCTAATAAAGATAATGCAACTGATTAGCACATTTACAAATGAGCTAAAGCTAATTCACTCACGTTCTAATGCGGTGGACAACATTTAATTCACTCCACTTAAGTATATAGCCACACAAACACAAATGAATTTCCTTTCCAGATAATGACCGTTCTACGACATTGCCAAAGTTCCAGTTAGAAATAGCACTGATCAAGTGCTATTCTAACAGGACTTCTAGAAACTCCTAAACCCAATCAATATCTAAGAAATTAAATCCCAAACCTATTTAGTCACATAAGAATGTTATCACATAGTATACCATGTTTACATTCTAATGCAATCTAGCAAGAAGAACCCACTGTGGTAAAAATCGCATCCCACGATCAAAAAGTATTCAAACCCGATTGCTCTAATACCAAGTTGTAACGCCCCAAAATAATTGACATTAACCCATTACATAACAATGTTATAATAGATCAACAATCTCATAACTTCTATTCATTATAGCTTTGATCATTACAAAAGGTGGCATATGCAATATATATTCACAAATTCTAGATCCCGAATCTATAGCATATGTCGTGGATACATGGTAAATGGAAATTGAAATCAAATAAGAAATGCCCTAATGGCTTACAACTTTCCAAGAAGGTGCTTGGTTATAACAAAATGAGTTTAAACTCAATACAAATAAAGCTTGAGGCTTAAACAAATAATTACATCAAAACAAAACCAAAAAGAAGCCCTAAGCTCCGAGTCCTCCCAAGCTATGTCATCAGCACCTGAAAGTTGTTTCCCACATAGGGTGAGCCGAAGCCTAGTAAAGATACTCTAACAAAGTATACGAATCTTAGCAAAATCATAAGGTGAATGCACATGCATGCCATTTTCCAAACATTCATCATTTTCCATCTCAAAATAATGCAATACCAAATTATATATCAATTCAGGAAAATAATCCTTTTATACAGAAAAGAGGGCAGTGGATAAAACACACTGGGAATTTTTAAGTACGTGTTTGCAAGTAGCCTAAACAAGCACTACCAAACCCATTTTACTGGTACTAACTCGAAGGATCGGCACTTAACTGTGCGGGTTTCTGGACTTTCACGAAGGACACATAGGCCAAGATAATAAAACCACAACTACACCCACTAACCAGATTCACCATAGTATTCACCTCTTTTTCTCAAAAACCCATTGCATTTACAATGTTCAATGTAAAATGATGCACTATGCACAATGGATGAGAAATTAGTTTTAATTGAACCTAATCCTCATGCAATGTCTATAACAATCAAAGACTATCCTCCACCAATAGACCAAAATAGATAGTTCTAAACAATAGATAAATTCCAACCAAAGGATACATTTTCATTAATTACAATGGGAGTGATATTACGTATCTAACTCCACCACCATCATCATCATCATCATAAATTATTCCAATTTCACAAAATCCAACATCATTTTCCCATTTCCCTTTCAAAATTCTCAAATCCAAAATTAGGCCCAAAACCCCAATTTCTTTCCAAAATCAATTTTGAGAAAAACTTTCCACCAATTCAACACAACTTATCCACTACCATATTTCAACAACCATTTTCAAGAATCAATTAGGAAAACTCCTCTTTTAAAAGACAAATGAATAAGCTAAAAATCATAAAAAGTGTCAAAGTAACCCCTACCTCAAAGGAGAAGAGCAAAGGAAACAAGGAGTAGAACTTGACGGAGCAAAAAACACTAACTTTTCCGATTAGAATAAAGCCCTCGACGTGCTCTATCTTTTACTCCAAAGGACTAGGGTGAAAAAATGCACGGATTGAGAGTATTTGGTGCAAAAGCTCAAGAACGAGAGAGAAAGTAGATCCAGGGTTTTGAAATTTATTGAGAGAGAAAGAGCTAAAAAAGTGATCCAAAAGGGCTGCCTCTTAGACTAATATATGCATAGTCTGCTCGAGCGAATGAATGGTTGCTCGAGCGATAGACACAATAAGTTACATTGTTTAAGTGACCAAAACTACCGCTCGAGCGCACAATGACCCCCTCCTAGCAGTTCAAACTTGTAAAATTTTGCCTGAGCGCAAGAAACGTCGCTCGAGCCTAGATATCAAACTCTCAGTAGTTTTATAAACTGTAAAAGACCGCTCAAGCGCAGGAATGGTTGCTCGAACAAACAAGGAAAATTCTAGGCACTTTGAAAAACTAACTTCCCAACCTATTTCAAACACAACCAAAACTCCCAAATGCTAAACTCAATAAACAACAAGATGGAAATGAATTGAACAATAGTTAAATATATGAGTTCTTGGATCCAAAAGCAATAAATGGGTCGTGTCTAAACCAAAATCGTTATAAACCCTAGGTTTTACCAAAAGTTTCCAAACAAATAACCTTTTTCAAAAGGCAAATAACTAAGCTGAAAATCATAAAAAGAGTTAAAGAAATCCCTACCTCAAAGGAGAAGACCAAAGGAAACAATAAGTAGAACTCAATAGAGCCAAAAACACTAACTTCGCCGATTAGATCGAAGCCCTCGACGTGCTCTACCTTTTACTCTACATGACTAGGGTAAGGAGATGCACGGATTGAGAGTATTTGTAGCTAGAGTTCAAGGGCAAGAGAGAGAGAGAGTGAAGATCTAGGGTTTTGAAATGTTTAAAGAGAGAGAGAGCTGAAAAAGTGACTGAAAAAGGCTGTCTCTTGGTCTAATATACACACAGACCGCTCAAGTGAATGAATGATCACTTAAGAGACAGACACAATAAGTGACACCGCTCCTGTAACGCCCCAAAATCAAAGAAAAAAAACCATCCATAATATTAATAAATGACGACGATGTGTAAATATAGTTTTTCTGAAATAAGTATCCTTTCATTTCATATGATTATGTGACACAAAAGGTAGTACATGCACTAATACATTCACAAGTCCTAACCCTGAATATATAGCATGTGTTACATGTTAAATATATGAAATAAGAGTTAAAACAGATAAGAAATTCCCTAAAGGCTTACAACTTTCTAAGACAATGCTTGGTTACAAGAAAAGTGAGTTTTAGACTCAATACAAGTAAAGCCTTAGGCTTGTACAAAAATAATTATAACAAGAAAACAAAATGAAGCTCTTGCTCCAAGTCCTCCCAAGTTATTGCCTTGGTGGAGGCATATCATCAGTACCTAAAAATGGTTTTCCACATAGGGTGAGCCAAAGCCCAATAGAAATATTCCAACACAATATATGAATCTTAATAGAGTTATAAGATGAATGCATAAGTAATGCTTGTGCCAAAACATTTTCATTTCTCTTTCCAAAACTGTGAAATGCCAAATTTATATCACAAAATGATGATATCATTTCCTTTACATTAGAAAATAGGGCAATGAATACAACGTTGTGAATCTCTTGGACGGGTATGCAAGTAGGCTACAAGCACTACCAATTTGTCAATTTTTGTCGGTATTAACCGGAAGCTCAACACCTAACCGCACCGGTTTTTGGTCTTTCACCAAGGACACACATGCCAACTTAATACCACACTACACTCCTACCCAGATTCACTAAGTTATTCACCCCTTTGTCTCAAAACAACAACATTTTTAAATGTGTTAAACATGCAATAATGCTCAATGCCATGGATGCAAAAATAGTTGCAATTCTTTTAATTCTCATGCAATTGCCACAACAATCATAGCTATCCTCCACAGATAGCCCAAAATAGATATCTCTAAACAGATAATTAATTTTGATAAAGATAAACTTTCCAAATTTCAAGATGTGAGTGGTAATACATACCCAACTCCACCATCCTCATCAATATCAATCCAATTTCACATTTCCAACATCAATTCCATTTATTTATACACAATCAACATTTGATATATTTAGGGTAAAATCCCATTTTCTTCCAAAATCAATTCCACATATCAAAACCAATCATTTTATCACAACACAATCTCATTTCTTGTCCCACAACCATTTTCAAGAAACCATTTGAAAACCCCTCCTTTGAGTTTTAACCAAAAACTGTAGATGTGTTCAAAAATCCCCAAATCACAATATTGTTTTAGAAAACAACAAATAACTAAGTTAAAAATCATAAGAAAGTGCGTAGAATCCCTATCTCAAAGTTAGAAGCCCAAGGAGACAGAGAAGAAACCACAACAAAGCCAAAATCCAACTTTGCTCCGATTAGAACTAAATTTTCATCACAGGGACACGAGTGAAGAAATCAATGGATCTAGGTGTATTTGCAGAGAGAATGTGAGTTTTAGAAAGATAGTGAGAGAAAATACGGTTTTGAAATGTTTAGAGATGAAAAAGTGACTCAAAAAGGTGACTTTACGATCTGATATATGCGTAGACCGCTCGAGTGCAAAAAGTGTCACTCAAACGACCAGACACAATAAGTGAGACCCCTCGAACGAAGAATACAAACTCCAAGAGGTTTTACAAACAGAGGACCATCACTTGAGCTCAAGAAGTACCACTCGAGCCAACACCACAGGAGTGCAAAAATGACCGTTCGAGGATAAAATGTCAACTCCTAGTATCTTTGCAAGCCTACAAAAGTACTAAGAGTTCTCAAAGACCGCTCGAGCGCAAGAAGTGTCGCTCGAGTGAAGAAGGCAAAATTTAGGCAGAAACCATTTTGAAAAACTAACTCTCGACCTGTTCCAATTGCAACCAAGGAACTCCAATAACCAAACTCAATGAGTAATAAGGAGAAATAAGACATGAACATTCGTATAAGACAATAAAACTCAGATCCAGAATATCAAATGGGTCGGGTCTAAACCAAAATCACTACAACCTCCCCTTAAGAAATTTTGTCTCGAAATTCCAAATCAAAACAGAACCATGTTTAAACCAATTACAACCATGATAGTAGATCAAATTCATCACCATGACCCATCCACCGGTCATTCATTCTCATCACCATGATAAATACATGCTCATTACTGAATATACAATTCACATTTCTAAAACATGTACAATGTATGTAACACATTAACATAACAACGTTTCAATACATGTTCAAACATCAACAAATAAGTTCGGATACTTCTCATGGACTTTCGTCTCACGTTCCCAAGTTGCCTTCTCAACCCCGTGGTGTATCCACAACACCTTTCCAGAGGAATCATCTTGCCAAGCAAGACTTGATCTCGAGTATCTAAAACTCTAACCGATCTCTCTTCATACAAGGCATCTTTATCTACTTCTTGCTTTGTCTAATCCAATATGTGTAATGGATCCGGCTCATACTTCCGGAGCATACAAATATGAAACACGTCATGAACCTTGAAAAGCTGTGGTGGCAAGGCCAAACGATAAGCTATTTCCCTCATCGGCTCTAGGATTTCAAAAGGTCCAATAAATCTAGTAGACAACTTCTTGCTCTTCCTAAACCTCATCAAACCCCATCTAGGTGATATCGTCAAGAAGACGCGATCTCCTACCTCAAATGATAACGGTTTCCTCCTACGGCCGGCATAGCTCTTCTGGCGACTCTGAGCTATAACCAACCTCTTATGAATAAGTGCAACCTTCTCCGTCATTTTCCAGACTAACTCAAGACCTCTCATAGGTGCATCATCCACCTCGGCCTAACACACAGGAGATCTACACGGTAGGCTATACAAGGCCTCAAAAGCTTTCGTGCCAATGGTCACCTAAAAGCTATTATTATAAGTGAACTCCACTAAGGGCAAATGCTTCTTCCACGACCCCTTAAAATCAACAACGTAACCTCGAAACATATCCTCATGAATCTGAATGGTATGCTCTGACTACCTGTCAGTCTAAGGATGATAAGTGGTGCTAAAAGTCAACTTAGTGCCCAAAGCATCCTATGGGCTCGGCCATAACCGAGCCGTGAAATGCAGATCTCTATCCGAAACAATAGTCACAGGGACCCTATGCAGTCGAACAATGTCCTTGGCATAAAGGTCAACAAAAAAATCTACCGAGTTACTCATGCACATAGGTACAAAGTGTGCCAACTTAGTTAATCGATTATCTATCACCCAAATGGTATCATACCTCATTAAGTCCTCGGAAGACCCACAACAAAATCCATCATGACATGCTCCCATTTCCACTCGGCTATAGGCAAGGGATGCAATCAACCCACTGGCCTCTAATGCTTGGCCTTCACTTGTCAACAAGTAAGGTACCTCGATACAAACAAGGCTACATCCTTCTTCATCCCCTTCCACCAAAACTGGCGACTAAGGTCATGATACATCTTTGTGCCTCCCGGATGTACCGCAAAGCGTGAATGGTGAAACACTCGGGGTACCTCTTTTCTGTAAGATTCCAACACGAAAAGACGGTCGAGGTATCTAACAATTGAGTTAGAAAACACATTCAAGCCCTTTTCTACCTTCCCAATAGAGATCTTCGCCCAGAGGGTTTCTACCTCAATATCACCCCTCTGTACTTCTATAACTCGGCTCACAAGTGTAGGTTGTGCAACTACAGTAAACAAGGTAGCCGACTCAATGGACTTGCCAAGATGCAAGTCAAACTTGCTAATAACACCCAACATCTCCAATTCCTGGATGACAATACTCGCTACACTGCTTATGGGCTTTCTACTCAAGGCATCAGCCTCTACGTTGGCGTTCCCCAGATGATAATGCAACTCAAAATCATAATCGTCCATAAACTCTATCCACTGCATTTGCCTCAAGCTCAGATCTTTTTTTAAAAACAAATACTTCAAACTCTTATGATCGAAAAAGATGTCACATCTCTCACCATACAAGAACTGCCTCTATATCTACAAGGAAAAGATCACCGCTGAGTAGGATAATTTATCTCTTGTGTTTTCAGCTGACGTGAGCCATAAGCTACTACCTTCCCCTCTTGCATCAAGACACATCCTAAACCTTCCTAAGATGCATCGCAATACACTGAATAGCCCAAACCTCTCTCTGGAATGATGAACATTGGAGCGGTGGTAAGTCTAACCTTAAGTTTATGGAATGACTTTCACAAGTCTTACTTCACACAAACTTAATTCCTTTCCTCATCAGTCTAGCCAAAGGTGAGGCTAACTTAGAGAAATCCTTCACCAAACGACGACAATACCCGACTAACCAAAGAAACTACGAATCTCAAAGGCATTCTTATGGTGTTTCCAATCTTGCACTGCCTCGATCTTAGATAAATCTACAGTCACCCCTTTCTCGAATACCACATGGCCTAGGAATTTCACCTCTTTCAACCAGAACTCACACTTCTCGAACTTAGCATACAATTTGTGGGTTCTAAGTAACTCAAGCACAACTCGCAAGTGTTCCTCGTATTCCTCCACAAAAGGTGAGTAAATCAAGGTGTCATTAACAAACACAACTACAAAACGGTTTAGGAATTCATGAAGGATCCGATTCATCAAATCCATAAATAAGGCCGATGCATTGGTTAACCCAAAAGGTATCAGTAGGAACTCATAATGGCTATACCATGTACGGAATGGGGTTTTCTGGATATCCTCCTCCTTCACTCTCAATTGGTGATAACGGGATCTTTGGTCTATCTTAGAAAAGCAACAAAACCCCTTCAACTAATCAAATAAGTCATCTATACGAGGCATTGGGTACTTGTTTTTTTCAATTATCTGGTTTACTTCCCAATAATCAATACAAAGTCATAATGTACCATCCTTCTTCTTGGCAAAGAGAATGGTGCTCCCCATGATGAAGTACTAGGGCGGATAAAACCCTTATATAACAATTCCTGGAGTTGAACCTTAAACTCACTCAATTCAGTGGATGCAAATCTATTTGGTGCCAGAGAAATTAATGTAATGCCAGTCCCTAAATCAATAGAGAACTCTATCTTATAGTGAGGTGGCAAACTGGTGAGATCCACAGGAAAGTCGTCCGGGTATTCACAAATTACCCTTAGCAACTCAACTCAGACCACATCACTCTCAACACCTAAGAATATAGCAAGAAGAAGACTAAGTTCACCCTGACCACATGAACCACACACTAGCAACAAAGCTCTATCAACCCGGTCTCCCAAGAAATAAAAACGGTCACCACTCGAGGCACATACAGTCACCCTTTGGCGATAACAGTCTATAACAGCAAGATAAAACGGCAACCAATCCATACCCAATATAACATCAAAGCTCAACATGTCAATCAACTCAAATGCAAAAGGAAGTAAGCGATAGGCAACCTCTATCTCACAACTCCGACATCCCTGGTCCAACACAACCTCACCACCAACTGGTGACTCTAACCTGAGTGGACATACTAACCAAACCACTTCGAACTCCATTGCCAATGCAAATGCAGACGAGATAAAAGAATAGGATGCACCAGTATCAATCAATACATTGGCAGTAGAATTACACAATAAGAAGTTACCTCTCACTACCGAAGGCACTGGTACTAAATCTGGCATGGTAACATCATAAACACGCTTGTAGGTCTCTACTCTCCCTGCTCACTCCTCAGAGCATAAGTCTGATGCACGGATTCAGCTGAAGAGGCTCCTTGATTGGCCCTCGAGGCCTGAGCTGACTATGTGGGTTGATGGCTCTGTGTCTGCCTTTGCCACCTGATTAAGGACAAAACTTCCTTACATGCCTTGACTTCCCATACTGATAACAGGTAGGCAGCTACCCTTTCCCTTGACTCTAGCTCTGAAAAGGAGCCGCCAACGATACAGACTACTGTCGTCCTCCCTTTTGCGGCAAACTATAGACTTGTGACCTAGCTGGCCACACTTGAAACAAGTGATCCCTTCTTGACCACCTCTCACTGACCCAAAACTTGGTACAGGAAAAGTAGACCTAGACTGTGCTCCCTAGGACTATTGTAGGTTAGAACCCTTGTGCCTCTTGCTATCTCGAGTCTCTCCCTAAACCTCCTAACTCCTCTACCTGGAGCCCCGCATCCTCTCCTCCTTAGTTTGAATCACAGTCTCTAAGTGAGCTATCGTCTCCACAAGACGATAGTAGTCCCTAATCATAGATGCAGCCACCTTAAAAAAGAGTATGGTCCTTATTCTCTTCTCAAACTCTAGCCAATAGTGTTCCTCCATCACCACAAGCTCTGGTGCAAACCTCGATAAACTAGTGAAGGTAGCCTCAAACTCGGTCACTGGTGTGTTAAGCTGCTTGAGCATCAAGAACTGCTCTCTCAACTTCTCCATAACAGTAGGAGGCAAAAACTTGTCTTGGAAGGCGTTGACAAAGGCCTCCCAAGTCACCCTAATGCGCCCCCGTACAAACTTCCACCACTAACCTACATCTCCCTTCAGCTGGAAGGAGGCCAAGGTCACTCTTAACCCATCATCCTCGATGCCAAACATCTCGAACGTCTTCAACATTTGCTTAAGCCGTTCATCCGCTTTCAAAGGCACTTTCGGATCCCCTAAAAACTCATCTGGATTAGACCGAAAAAACTTCCACTTCAAGAAAAACGGCCATGTCTCAACAACATGGGCTTGGACTTGATTCTTAGCCCTGAGAATGTCCATGGATTGCCGCAAAGCTCTAACTATTTCACAGGCAAAAGCTCCCATGTCCTGTTGACTAACCGGTTTGACCACATTGACCTAACCAACTCCTTCCTCCTGCATTAGAATTTCATTCAATAATGGCGCCTCCTGCCATCTAGGCCTGCCACGCCTACTACCACCACATCTACGTCCTGACATCCTAATAAGGGTAACACTAGAGATTAGCACATTTACAAATGTGCCGAAGCTAACTCACTCGTGTCCTAAAGCGATGGACAACAATTAATTCACTCCACATAAACACACAATCACATAAACGCATACGAATTTCCTTTCTAGATAATGATCGTTCTGTGACATTGCTAAAGTTCCAGTTAGAAATAACAGTGATCAAGTGCTCTTTTAACAGGACTTCTAGAAACTCGTAGACCCAACCAATATCTTAGAAATTAAATTTCATACCCATTTAGCCACATAAACATGTTATCACATGGCATACCATACATACAAATATCTCTATCAAGCGAGATAAGCCCACTATGGTAAGAACCACTTCCCACGTATCCAAAGTATTCAAATCCCGTACACTCTAATACCAAGTTGTAACGCCCTGAAATCAAAGACAAAAAATCATCCATAATATTAATAAATGACGACGATGTGTAAATATAATTTTTCTGAAATAAGTATCCCTTCATTTCATATGATTTTGTGATACAAATGGTAGTACATGCAGTTATACATTCACAAGTCCTAGCCCTGAATCTATAACATGTGTTACAAGTTAAAGATATGGAATAAGAGTTAAAACATATAAGAAATGCCCGAAAGGCTTACAACTTTCCAAGGCAATGCTTGGTTACAACAAAAGTGAGTTTTAGACTCAAGACAAGTAAAGCCCCAGGCATGTACAAAAATAATTACAATAAGAAAACAAAATGAAACTCTTGCTCCAAGTCCTCCTAAGTTATTGCCTTGGCGAAGGCATATCATCAGCACCTGAAAATGATTTTCCACCTATGGTAAGACAAAGCCCTGTAGAAATAATCCAACACAGTATATAAATCTTAACAGAGTTATAACCAAAATCGTGAAATGCCAAGTTTATATCTCAGAATCATGATATCATTTTCATTACAATAGAAAACAGGGCAATGAATACAACGCTGTGAATCTCTAGGGCATTTTTGCAAGTAGGCTACAAACACTACCAACTTGTCATTTTTACCGATATTAACCGGAAGGCTTGACACCTAACCGCGCGGGTTTCTAGTCTTTCACCAATGATACACAGGCCAACTTAATGCCACACTGCACTCCTACCTAGATTCACCAAGTTATTCACCCCTTCTTCTCAAAACAACAACATTTTCAAATGTGTTAAACATGCAATAATACTCAATGCCATGGATGAGAAAATAGTTTCAATTCTTTTAATTCTCGTGCAATTTCGACAACAATCATAGTTATCTTTCACCAATAGTCCAAAACAGATATCTCTAAGAAGATAATTAATTTCTATAAAGATAAACTTTTCAAATTCCACAATGTGAGTGGTAATACATACCCAACTCACCATCCTCATCAATACCAATCCAATTTCACATTTCCAACATCAATTCCATTTATTGAAACAAATCAACATTTGATGTATTTAGGGCAAAATCTCATTTTCTTCCAAAATCAATTCCACGCATCAAAACCAACTATTTTATCACAACACAACCTCATTTCTAGTCCCACAATCATTTTCAACAAACCATTTGAAAACCCCTCCTTTGAGTTTTAACCACAAAACTTAAATTTGTTCAAAAATCCCCAAATCACAATATTGTTTTAGAAAACAACAAATAACTAAGTTAAAAATCATAAGAAAATGCGGAGAATCCCTACCTCAAATCTAGAAGACCAAGGAGAGAGAGACAGAGAGAAGAAACCACAATGAAGCCGAAATCCAACTTTACTCCGTTAGAACCTTTTTAGCAAAGGGACACGGATGAAGAAATCAATGGATGTAGGTGTATTTCTAGAGAGAAGGTGAGTTTTAAAGAGTGAGTGAGAGAAAATAGGGTTTTGAAATGTTTAGAGATGAAAAAGTGACTCAAAAAGGTGACTTTACAATCAGATACTCTCGAAATGTTTACTGCGAGTCTGTGAGGCTTACTATTGAACCTTTGGTATGTTTTGTTGTTAGTTAACTAGTTAGGTTGTTCAAAACTATATAATACAACCATTTACCATTTGACATGTTCATTTAGCCTAAAAAGATTTCTGAAAACAAAATGCATTGCGATTGAGCTTAAGGTTGAGGTTTAGGTGTTGGTGCCGAAAAAATTGTGGAGCATGCTTTACACCTTTGGGGCATTGGGAGTTGGGAAATGCTAACATAGGGGCAATTTGCATATGGCTGAGGGGGCTGTATTTTGGCAAATCAATGGGGAATGCTTTATAATGACTAGGAATTTTGGTTTTTCACAATGAGGCATCACGAAATTGTATGGTGTTTAAGGTTCGATAATTCAAGGATGTGTTAGATACTTATTTTTCATCACATGTTATTATCTTTTCATCCTTATTTTGGGCACTGGTTTCTTTCAATGTTTTACCTCTGTCAGATAAAGTGGATAATTTGTTATAACTATTGTATTGATGAAATTTTGAGGTAAAGGATGTTGATGTCAAATGAGTAAAAACCTCAGTGATGGGCATGGGCATCCTCAAAAATCTATTGGTATTTGTTTTTATTGTCTATTCTATATGACATCTTGTGAACATGGATATTGTAGACCGCCCCGAACTCCGCTCCGCGCACGAGGGCGCGAATCGTAGTTCTAGCTACTACAGTTCGGACTCCTGTCATGGTTCTGAATCTAATCTCACAAAGTGCAATGTAAGACTGATAAATCACCAAATAGTCCAAATCCGGCAAATCATTTTGGAAAATCGATTTTAATCAAAAAAGCGTCAAACATGGACTGCTTTGCCAGATTTTAGAGTCGCCACCTCGATGTTTTGTTTTTAGAAAATTTAGGAAACCCTAACTCGTGCCAAAGGCCACGTGTCCGTCATCACCAAAGTTGCCTTGGCTCGGGAACTTGGGTATGAGAGGAGAAGGTCCTGAAATGAGCACACCCGCTCGCCCGATCAAAGCTCTGCCTCTACTAACATGATATGTTGTTTTTGAAAACACATGCGTTCTTATTCCGGTTTATTAGCTAGCTTACTATGTGATGCGCACAGTATACAAGTATAGACTTAATCACGCGGATTGGAACAAAACAACTCATGTTTGTTTTTCGAAAATGGTTTGAAGATGCTACGCGCAAGTAGGCTAAGACGCGGATTTGCCACCCTCAAGTGGGCTTAGAAAAACATGATTTTGCCACTTCAAGTGGGCTTAAAACTCACAATCATCGAGTTGTTCCAATCTAGGCAATCAAGCCTTCATCCACAGGCATTCATGCAGTTAAAACACTTAAGCAGTTAGTCTCATGGCAAGCATGCTATCATGGCAGTCACTTACATACATGCAAGGATGCTAAAGCATAAACACTCACAGTGTACTCTAAGCCAAAATACAAGCTAGTTAGTAATCATGCATGATCCTAGCTATGTTAAGATGCCTAATGCAACACATGCAAAAATGCAACTAAAATAGGCTCGACTATTCTAAGATGGCATATGAATGCAACACTCGATAACATGCTTTGAAACACGTATTCAAGTAAGTATTGAAATTCAATGTGGTTTGTATGATGCGCCGAGCCCGGTGCATGCAAGACAAATGAATGATGCACGCATGCAAGCATAAGGATACTAATTGAGATATGCCCTAAACTAACCATCGAAAGCTGGTAAATAAAAGGGAGAAAGAAATGGGGTTGGAAGACATGCATCACACACACGCACACTTATTACAAAATTTTCCCTCTCGACGGAGGGTCCGAATAAAAGCTACACCAAGCTATGCTACTTAATTACAAACCGAAACTAATTAACTAACAAGCTAATTAATTATTACAATGCAAATTGAAATAAATAGCTATGCTAAGCTAATTAAAATATTACAAAATAAATCAAATGAATAGTTTACACGAACTAATCATAAATAAAGAAATGGCCTCGCGGGCAAGGAAGAGATGCATGCTCGGTCGGCTTCGCTCGGAAACCCACTGTCGTGCCTCGTGATGCCTCTGTTTTCACTCTTTTGTACTTCTGAAAATTGTGCCAATTTCCAATATGCTTCTAATCCACCTTAGAAACATTCTGAGGGGTGGTTGGCCAATAGGAATGACCATCGGCCAGAGTTTATGGCTATCGGCCAATTTTGATAGCCGATCGGCAGCTTTTGATGGCCGGTCGGCAGCTCTGATGGTCAGTCAGCCACTGCTTCCTGCAAATTCTCCTTTTTGCTGCAACAGAGCACTAACAGAGGCATGGCAGTGTATTTACAAGAAAATGTATGTGCAACCACACTCCTTATCATGTCCCAAGCTCAAAGGAGTGTAGTGCTCGGCTCTCGAGCCATCAATCACACATCTCAATACATGATGGCCAAAGAGACTGAGTTGCACAAATCAATGTCAATGAATGCACACAAATAACACATAAGACTCGATGAACCTCCACCTTATCATACATGATCAAAGGTGTCGGTGACCTAAGGAATGAGGCACGTTTCATCACTTTGAGTATGAAACGTCCCTCGTTCCTTGTGTTTGGATTAACGTCCAACCCAAACACAATGCAACACACAGCATGCTAACACAATACAATGCAGCAACATGCAAGCAACAATGCAATGCAACAACATGCAAACAACATGAACATGATAAGGGCTATGTAATGCAATACTCAATGGACCAAACCAACCTTAGACAAGCCTCATGCATGCCAAGACAATGGCCAAAACATGTTGAAAATGAAGTCTAAAAGCAAATACAAGCATGCATACACATTGGTTCACAAACAATGCATGAAGACAACAACTCTCAAACATATTGAAGGAGTGGAAACTATGAGAGTGGGGTAATGAAATAGGCTCTGAAATCATGTAAGAAATGATGCCAAATCATGCACATAACACAAGCATAGAATGCTAGAAAGCTCAAAGCTTAAGGCTAGCAAAGGGACTTGCACCATGGCCATATCAAGTGAGCCCCAAAGGGCCAAGGTGACTCAAAATAGTCCCAAGGCAGGTCAAAACAAGGCCAAAACATGCATGGACTAGAGCTAACACATGTTAGAATGGGAGGCATAAAGCATGACGCATGCAAGGCCAATGAGTGGGATTACACTACACCTACCAAAACCAAACATGAGATGACTCCACCAACCGAAAATAGAGTTATGGCATGGAAAAATAAGACCAAATACACACTGAAATGGTAGCCCAAAAGCCTAGGCAAGATGGCATACATATTGGCTCATGTTTAAGGCATAAAGCACAAACCCTCCAAAGCATTCAAAAAGTGAAAGATGAGAGAGTGTGACCACACTACACACACTGAAATCACATACCAAATGATGCAAAATCATGCAAATAGCCCAAGCAATGCATGCTAATGACATGGAAACTCAAAGCTAGTGAGGGAGATTGCACTATGACTATACAAAGCAAGGCATGCATGACCAAAACAACTTAAAATAGAGCTTAAGCATGACAAAACATGAGCAAAAGCTTGCTGGAGTGAAGCCAAGAAACATGCTAAAAAGACGGTTCAAAGCATGATGCATTTTAAGGCAATGGGGAGGATTGCACTACAAGTGCAAGGAGCATGCAAAAGGTAATCAAACCAAGCCAAAACAGAGCTATATCATGTTAAAATAAGCCATAAGGCATGCTAAGATGGAGCCAAAACATGCGAGAAGGACATGCTACTTTGCAAAGTTACAAGTAGGATTAAACTACAAGTATAAGAAGCATGCAAGAGGTGACCAAGACAGCCAAAAACAGAGTCATGGCAGGTCTAAAGGGTCACAAAAAAGTGCTTAAACAAAGCCTCAAGAAGATAGAACTACATGCTCTTTTGGTGAGGGACCAACACAAGCAAACAACAGAAGAAGAGGGAGGACAACCCCCTCCTATTTGGGACCTCAAAACCACTTTTCCACCACTGAAATTCCTCTGGATTTCAGTGGTGAAGAGGCCAAACAAAGGTGATCCAAAGGCCTAAAAGAGATGGCTCAAAACAAGGCCAAACAAGGCACAAAAAAGGGTAGACCACCCCCAACACCAAAGAGGCCTGAAACAAACACTTTTAAAACTTAGAAATGAAGCTTTTTACAGTTGAAAGTTAAGCCAAAAGAAGCATGCAAATAGGGCCAAATAAGCCATGAAAACAAAGCTTTAAAGAGGTAAGAGACTCACCCTTGAAGAACCTCTTTAGAACAGCAACTTCAGAGGCAAAAACCAAGCTTAAACCACTCAAATGCAAACTCCAAGAACCTCAACTCAGTAGTGAAGAAGTTTCACTAGGTGCTTTAGTGCAAAAGTGTAAAGAAAAGACACTTTTGAGCACAAACAAGTGCAAATATATAGAGAGAGAGAGAGAGGAAGAAATATAGAGAGAGATATATATGTTTTGTATCTCAAATTTTCAAAACCTCTAGAAAGGGAGAGGGGCCTCCCCTCTTATAGAAATCCAAGTCTCAAGCTTGTTAAACAAGCTAGAGGCTTGGTTCAATCCCTCCATACACGTGTATGGAGGATGAAATCAGTGCTCACTAGCTGTCACAGCTGGCAATAAAATATCTGCAAAAGCAAATAAAAAGGCCTCGGCCAACAAACATAGCAGACCGACCAAAAAGGGTGCCGACCGGCCACCACTGATGGCCGATGGAAAGAAGGAATGGCCGATAGGCATGAGGCCTAGTCGATGGGTTGTAGGGCTGGCCAACAAGCCACCCTCTTCCCTCAGAAACAAAACCACAAGTTCTTGGTCCACAACCAAGCACAAAACAGACAAGTTGCGAGGTTCTAAGGCAAGGCGCGCAGCCAAGACCTTCAAGAACTCAAAACGAACACGAGCATGGATGATCATCGAGTGTTCAAACGATGACGTCCAAGTCTTGAGGACGGTCAAAAATGGGGTGTCTACAGATACATGCATCTTAGTTAAGTAATTGAGCTTCCTGTGGATCACAGGATCAGGCTTCTGGCTAGTCCAATATGTAATCAATACATCTTACTATCAGAAATTTTATTTTCAACATTTGCTCTCATCTTCAATGGACAAAACTGTGCAGCTTTCGCACTTGTCTGGAAAGTCTTGTTTGAAGGTTTTTTCGCACAGTGATTATGGTAAGTAATTGACCTATTATACTCTTTTTGCCTCAACTCATTGTTTGGCCTTTAACTATGGTACTTAGAAAATCGGATGAGTTTGGAACCCCCTTTTCCAATGGTGAGAACACCCTTCCTGAACAATTATTAAAGAAGTCAATGTTTTTTGTTTCGAAAATAGTACAAAAACTTCTTAGGTGTTTTTAAAGTACCTAATTAGGAGTTCTTTTCTTTTTTATTCATTTTTTTTTCTAAAAGATCAATGTCGACATTATGAGTCAGAAGAAACACATTCTTTTCATTGCTCCAGTTGATCTATTAGCTAATTATCTGACTGTTGTTTGGATTTGCCTTGACACAGTAACTTGCATCCAGTTTAATCCTGTTGATGATAGATACTTCATCAGTGGATCCTTAGATGCTAAGGTTCACATATGGAGCATTCCTGATCATCAAGTTGTTGATTGGAATGATTTGCATGAGATGGTCACTGTTGCTTGCTATAGACCAGATGGTCAGGTTGGCCACATCTAGACAGAGCCTCTGATTTACTTTTGCTCCACTAGAAAGGGGTAGAGATGTCATTTTATAGTATATGGATGTTTCATATATGGCTCAATGAATATTTGTTGATTTCTGAAGAGTGCACTAGTTGGTTCATACAAGGGGAGCTGCTGCTTATACAACAATTTTGGTACGGAAGATAGTTCTCTCTTTATCTCTTCTCTTTCTCCTATCACTATTATTGAACTTTTTTCCCTTTTTTCCATAAAATAAGTTGCAACAAAAAGTTCAAATCAATCTGCAAAATAAGAAAAGAAATCTCATCAAAAGAAGATCATTGGTTTTTACATAATTTATTTGTCAATCCTATGTACTTCTGTGGACATGGTAGGTATAGAAGATAAAGTGGAATTCCTTTTCTTTATTTTTTTGGCTTCACATAAAATTATTTACCGTTTTCCATTGCAATGGTCCTTGCACCATTTACTTCTGAGCCAGAAATGTTTGCTCAATGCCTTTCCAGTTGCTGATAAGTTTTCAATTAACAGTTTGCACCAAGAAGCTCATCAGAAGTGCACATTACATCTGCAGATTCACGGATACGGGTCATTGATTGTGTTGATCTGGTTCACAAGTTTAAAGGTGAGACTACTACACAATATATACTTTCTTGAATGTGTAAAGCTGGTTACAATCTTTTTTATTTTTTTGGGTACATTGGAGTCAATATCCTTGGGTAAGAAATCTGGTTACAGTCTTACAAAGTGCTATTCAGTGCATCAAATAGATACTTTGGATATTGATACTTGATTGAATCAATCAACTTAGTAGTGCCAGTTAAAGTTGGCACCATTGTTTAGAACATCATAAACCTTCTATGGAGTAGAGTCATGGTTACTTTGATAGTTTGGTTCTCTTGTCAACTCTATGAGAGAGTATGATACTATGATGTTGATGCAGTTAAGCTAATGTGGAACCCATAGAAGATGATAAATATTAAGTGATTAGTCTTGGTAGAGCCTTTGATTTAATCTTGCTGAATTTTCATTTTATTAAGTCTTTTAGATGCTCAAGTGGTAGCTGGTTGATCTCAAGACGTCGCGGTGGCAAATTCCAACCCAAGCCCAACGTTCAAATTGAGAGAGAGAAACCTGGTGCTGACACTTCTCATCCAAATGCAGTTGAGTACATTCCATGTCCACAACAGGCTCAGTCAATTCCTTTTGAAACTAAATACATGAACAAGGGTTCAAACCTTGCATTCCCATTTAACAATATTGTTAATTTCCCATCCTTAAGGAAATATCCAATATTTTTTTGGATGATTTAGAACATTTTGGATGGTTTAGAATTTAGGGATAGTTTTTTATGTTTAGAAACAAAGTTTTTAGATGGTTTGGAATGTATAGATAGTTTTTGGATATTTAGAACTTATGGATAGTTTTTAATGGATGTTTGAAAGAATATTTTGGTGTTTGATTAATGTTTATATATATATAATGTATATATATATATATATTTGTGAAACTTGTTTGTAATATTTTTTAAGATTATACAGAACAAGTGAAATAAAACCTATTGATTTTTTTTTATTTATTTTAAATATACATATTCTACGGCATGCAAAAAATGCTGTGAAACTTGGGCTATTTACGGCAAGCAAAATAGGTCACTGTATTAAATATTCAACGACTAGTAATGAACGTCGTGGTTTGTCCCTTGAATTAACGGAATGCAAAAGTAGTTATAGAAAAATAAAATATGATGCAGAAGATCCGCTGTTAAAGGGTTTATAACGGTGTGCAAAAGTAGTCATAGAAAAAGTAATAACGACGCATAAAATCTGCCATTAAATAGTTTTTAACGGTGTACTATAACATGTTGTAGGAAAAGTAACAACGACGCACAAAATCTGCCATTAAATAGTTTTTAACGGCGTATGAAGTATGTCGTTGAAAGTGAATGACTTTCCATGACTGGTCATAATATGACACGCGCTGTACGTTGTAGAAGGGTTTTTACGGCGTACATTGCGCACCTTAAAAACCTTTTTTTGATGTAACGGAAATAATCAACACTAGAGCAGTGGTAAGTCTAACCTTAAGTTCTTGAAATGACTTCTCACAAGTCTCACTCCACACAAATTTGATTCCCTTCCTCGTCAGTCTAGCCAAAGGTGACGCCAATCTACAAAAATCTTTCACAAAACGACAGTAATACCCAGCTAACCCGAGAAACTCCAAATCCCAAAGGCATTCTTAGGTTGTTCCCAATTTTGCACTGCCTCTATCTTAGAGGAATCTACCATCACCCCTTTCCGAGATACCAAATGGCCTAAGAATTTCACCTCCTTCAACTAGAATTCACACTTCTTGAACTTAGTATACAATTTGTGGGCTCTAAGAAACTCAAGCACAACTCGCAAGTGTTCCTCGTGTTCCTCCTTAGAGGGTGAGTAGATCAAAATGTCATCAACAAAGACAACTACAAAGCGGTCTACGAACTCATAAAAGATCCGATTCATCAAATCCATAAAGAAGACGATGGCTTGGTTAGCCCAAAATGCATCATTAGAAACTCATAATGGCCATATCGCGTACGGAATGCCATTTTTTGGATATCCTCCTCCTTCATTCTCAACTAGTGATAACCTGATCTCAAGTCTATCTTAGAGAAGCAACAAGACCCCTTCAACTGATGAAACAAGTCATCTATACGAAGTAGTGGGTACTCATTCTTAACAGTTACCCAGTTCAACTTCTGGTAATCAATACAAAGTCGCAATGTACCATCTTTCTTCTTGGCAAAGAGAGCTAGTGCTCCTAAAGGCGAAGTACTAGGGTGGATAAAGCCCTTATCTAGCAATTCTTGGAGTTGAATCTTCAACTCGGGTGCAAATCTATACAGTGCCATAGAAATCAGTGGCATGTCAGACACTAAATCAATAGACAACTCAATCTCATGGTGAGTTGATAAACTAGTGAGATCCTTGGGAAAGATGTCTGGGTATTCACAAACTACCCTCGGTAACTCAACTCGAACCAAATCGCTCTCAACACCCAAGAATGCAGCGAGAAAGAGACTAAACTCACCCCGACCATGCGGATCCCACATTGGCAATAAGGGTCCATCAACTCGGTCCCCAAGGAAATAAAAACAATCACCACTTAAGGTGAACATTGTAACTCTATGACGGTAACAATCTATAATAGGCCAATAGGATGACAACCAATCCATGCCCAAAATAAAATCAAAACTCAACATGTCAATCAATACAAAAGTAGAAGGAAGTCAACGATCGGCAAACTCTATCTCACAACCCCAACACCCCTAGTCCAACACAACCTCAACACTACATGTGACTCTACCCTGAGTGGAGACCCTAACTGAGCCATTTCTAGCCCCAATGTTGATGCGAATGTAGATTAAATGAAAGAATGCGATGCACCAGTATCAATCAACACATTGGCAATAGAATTACACAACAAGAAGTTACCTCTCATTACTGAAGGTGTCGGCAACAATTCTGGCATGGTAATAGCATACACATGTCTCGTAGGTCTCTGCTCTACCTACATACCCCTCAAAGCATAAGTCTGATACACTGACTGAGGCAAAGAGGCTCATTGATTAGCCCTTGAGGCCTGTGCTGACAGTGTAGGCTGATGGTTGTGCGCCTATCTCGAACCAGACGCACCAGACGTGCCACCTACCTAAGGACAAAACCTCCTCAAGTGCCCCAACTACCCACACTGATAATAGGTAAGAGTTTACATTCTCCCCTGACTCTGGCTCTGAGAACGAGCTGAAGACGGTGTAGATTGCTGCCCTCTACCCCCTTTGTGAGAAACTACAGACTTGTGGCCCAGCTGACCACACTTGAAACAAGTAATCCCTCCCTGACCACCTCTCCCAGAACCAGAACTCAGTACCGAGAAAGTGGACCTAGACTGTGCTCCCTGAGACTACTGTGGGGTGGAATCCCTCTGTCTCTTACTGTCTCGAGTTTCATCTTGAACCTCCTGAACCCCCTGATTCCTCTATTTGGAGCCCCTCATCCATTCTTCCTCAGTCTGAATCACGATCTCTAAGTGAGCCGCCACCTCCTCTACATGACGACTATAATCCCTAATCATGGACGTCACCACCTTGAAAAGAAGTTTGGTCCTCAACCTCTTCTCAAAATCCAAACAACGGGATTTCTCCGTCTTCATAGGCTCCAGTGTAAACCTTGACAAATTAGTAAAGACAACTTCAAACTTTGTCACTGGTGTGTTAAGCTACCTGAGCTTCAACAACTACTTCCTCAACTTCTCCCTAATAGTGGGAGGCAAAAACTTGTATTGGAAGGCGTTGACAAAGGCCTCCGAAGTCACTCCAATGTGCGTACACACATACTTCTACCACTAACCCGTATCTCCCTTCAGCTAGAAGGATGCCAAGGTCACTCTCAGCCTATCGTCCTCGATGCCAAGCATCTCGAACATCTTCACCATCAGCTCTAGCCACTCATCCACCTTTAATGTCTCCTTTGGATCCCCTAAAAACTCATCTGAATTAGACCGAAAGAACTCTCTCTTCAAAAATGATGGCCCTACTTCTACAACCTAGGCCTGGACTTGATTCTTAGCCCTAAGAATGTCTATGGATTCCTGCAAAGCTCCGGCCATTTCACGGGCCAAGGCAACCATGGCCTGCTGACCAACTGGTTCAACCACATTAGCCTGACCAACGCCTTCCTCCTGTGCAGAAATATCATCCGATAACGGCACCTCCTGCCATCTAGGCCTGCCACGCCTACCACCTCCACGTCCACGTCCTAACATCCTAATAAAGGTAACACAAGAGATTAGCATATTTACAAATGTGTCGCAACTAAGTCACTCGCGTCCTAATGTGGTGGACAACATTTAATTCACTCCACATAAACACGTAGTCATATAAACACATACGAACTTCCTTTCTAGATAATGATTGTCCAGCGACATCACCTGAGTTCTTGTTAGAAATAGCAGTGATCAAGTGCTCTTTTAATAGGACTTCTAGAAGCTCGTAGACCCAATTAATATCTTAAAAATAAATATATACTCGCTTAGTCACATAAGTATGTTATCACATGGCATACCAGGTTTATTCTTAATCTCATTTAGTAAGAGAACCCATTGTAATAACGACCATTTCCCACAATCCCAAAGCATTTAAACCTGGTAGCTCTTATACGAAGTTGTAATGCCCCAAAATAATAAACAATAGTACCATCCCAAAGTAATTACCCATTTAACATTACATTTTAGAATAAGATATCTTTGCATTCATATGATCTAGTTGTAGAATATACCGCACATGCAATTATAAATTCATAAGCCCTAACCCTGAATCTATAGCATGTGTCATAGGCAAAAAATATGAAATAAGAGTTAAACAGATAAATGAATGTCTTAATGGCTACAACTTTCCATGTCGATGCTTGGATACAACAAAAGTGAGTTTGAAACTCAATAAAAATAAAGCCCAATGCTTGTACGAAATAAATACAACAAAAACAAAACAAGAAGCTCTCTGCTCCAAGTCCTCCCAAGCTACGGTCTTGGCGAAGGCATGTCATCAACACCTGAAAATGGTTTTCTACATAGGGTGAGACAAAGCCTAGTAGAGAAACTCTAACAAAGTGTATGAATCTTAACAGAGTTATAAGGTGGATGCATATGCAATGCTCATGTCAAAACATTTCATATCTCTTTCCAAAACCATGCAAGGCCAGGTTTATATAACAATTCATGAAATCATTTCCTTTAAAATTGAAAACAGGGCAGTAGATACAACAGTAGGAATCTTTAGGATGTGTCTGCAAGTAGGCTACAAGCATTACCAATTGCCATTTTTACCGGTACTAACCGGAAGTCTCGAAACCTATTCGCGCGGTTTTATGGACTTTCACTAAGGACACACAGGCCAATATAATACCACAACTACACTCCCAGATTCACCAAGGTATTTACCCATTTTTCTCAAAATAGTAAACATTTTCAATGTAATAAATATGTTACAATGCTCAATGCAAATGGATGAGAAATTAGTTTTAATTCACCTAATTCTTATGCGATTTCTACAACAATCATAACTATCTTCCATCGATAGCCCAAAATAGATATCTCTAAATAGATAAACAATTTCCAATAAAGATATACTTTCCAACATTTCAAGATAGGAGTGATAATTCATATCCAACTCCACCACCACCATCATCATCATCATCATCATCGTTCCAATTTCAAAGAACCAACATCAATTTCATATTCTCTTTACAAAAGTCAAATATTCACAATTTAGGGGAAAATCCCCTTTCTTCAAAAATCAACTCCAAGGATAAAAATCCACAATTTCATGACAACTCCACAACATATACAAACCCATATTCATGTTCAAGAACCCATTTTGAAAACCCCTCTTTTGATTTCAAACCTAAACCCTAGCTTTTTATCAAAATCCCCAAATCCAATGATTTTTTTGAAAAGACAAATAACTAAGTTAAAACAACACCAAAGTGTGGAGAAATCCCTACCTCAAAAACAACAACCAAGAAAAGCAAGAGTTGAAACTCGACGAAGCCAAAAACGAACTTCGCTCCACTTAGATTGAAGCTCTAAGTGAGCTCTACCTTTTTAGCAAATGGACAAGGGTATAGAGATCTATAGATTGAGAGTATTTTGAGGTTGAAGGTGAGTTTTAGAGAGAGAGGGTCTAGATTTAGGGTTTTGAAATGTTTAGAGAAAGAGATATGAAAAAGTGACTCAAAACGGACTTTTCAGAACTAATATACGCGCAGACCGTTCGAGTGACCAGACAGAAAAAGAGAGACTACTCGAGTAAACAAAGTACCGCTTGAGTGAAGAACACCACCCTTCCAATACTTTTGGAGGCCTGCAAAAGTACTGAAAGTTCCAAAAGACTACTCGAGCGCAAGAAGGACAGCTCGAGCCAAGACTGCTCAAGCGCAAAAACACCGCTTAATCTAAGAATGCCATACTCCTAATAGTTTTGCAAACCTACAAAAGCACTAGAAGTTCTCAAAGTTCGCTCAAGCGAACAAGCCAAAACCTAGGTAGTAACAGTTTTGAAAAACTAGCACCCAACCTGTTTTAAACAGAACCAAGGCACCCCAATAACCAAACTCAACAAGGAATAAGATGGAAGAAGACATAAATAACCCTCAAGACAAGAAATCCTGGATCCAAAATATAACCAGGTCGAGTCTAAACCGGAATCGTTATACCCAAACAGCCAACTCGTACAACCAGCTCAATCAGCATCCGCTAACTAGACGAACACATGTAGATTGATTTTTCTCAATTCTCCTTCAGACGAATGGAGGATGAGAGTCCACTTGACCCAACTCAATCCGCGAGCACCCCTAATAATAATAATAATAATAATAATAATAATAATAATAAGAGAGAAAATTATATAATATACACCTTAAAAAAGTGTGAATCATATGCTTCAATTATGAGTTATTGTGGTATCAGCTATGACTTTTTGTTATTACTTTAGTTATGACTAAAGAGATATTTGTTTATAGTTCAAGTGGTTTTTGGCTATGACCTTCGGTTACAACACATTGTGGTGTTAGTTATGACTTATTGTAGTCATAATTTTGATTATGACTGAAGGAATCTTTGATTATGCCTAAAAAAATATTTAGTTATGAAATAAAGTGATTTAGTTACAAAAATTTGGGATATTAACATCATAAAATATCATAACTTATCTATAGACATCTCTTTTTGAAGAGGTTTTTTGTAGTATCACCCTTTTTTTGAAACATGTAATTACTTTGTAAGCCTTTTATGGTGTCAAACAGACACCCTTGACAAATAGCAAGCCTCTTCCAAATTTGTACAGAAAACACTGGTAAGATACCAAAGTGAGAGCTACACAATACCCACCCTTGCAAGTTGCAATAATGAGAGTCTAAAAGCAACAAAAGCTACAAAACCTCCAACAAAAAAATAATAACTAAATAATTGGCTTTATTCAATTTTTTTGGAAGAGTCATTTGAATAATAAAGCCAACAATATATCATGCTATTTACAGAGTAAATTATCAATAAATCCTAATAGTTAGGTTTTATTCTTATAAAGTCTTATTGAAAATAAGTCTTAATAAAATCGTCGTTGAAAATATTTTTTTATGGCAATTTTTTGCATATGTCACTAAAAATTAACAATTAGTAACTTTTTTTTCGCAGTTATTATAAAATGTCGCTATAATTTACAATTAGTGACGTTTTACTGTGACAAATTTTTTTAATTATCGCTAACATTTGAAAATTAGAAACTTTTTTTATGATAATTTTTTAAAACTATTGCTAAAATTTATAATTTGACATTTTTTATAACAAAATTTTCAAACTGTCGCTAAAAATTAACAATTAGTGACAATTTTTAATAGTGTTTGATGAAAAATGCCATTAATTACCATAGAACCTATTGGACAATAAGTTCACCTATTAAGACCTATACATAAGTCGCTTTAGAGAAAATCAGGTAAAATTCTTGTGCTCTTTGGTGATTTAATCTTCTACATATTTTATTTTCTTTGATTAATTTACATTTATATGAAAAACATTTAACAACTCATTATTATAAAAAATTATTACGATTAAAGTTGGTGACAGTGCCATAAGCAGTAATCTCGTCGTTCATTTATATAGACCTCAACGGTGAGATTACCATTAGTGGCAAATAGTTTCGTCATTATTAGTGTTAGTATGTCTGCAAGATAGATGAACAAAGAGAGTGGCAAATATAGAATTTAATAGACATAGAAAAACATCAAAAACTAATTATAAAGATGAAAGGGCCAGCATTGTTTGCACATCTAAACCCATATAAAAGGAAGAACAAGACCTCTCTACCAGCAATCGTACACCGCAAGCATCGGCAACAAATCCCTCTAACGATACCATAAACACATATCTAATAGAGAAACATACAAGTACAAGAGCAAGTTACTAGATTAGATAGCTCTACGTCAAGGATGTCAAAAAAGGTTGGGGTTGCTGACGTTAACTTCAATTCATGATTCTCTCTTGTGCTTGCCAAGATTATGGTAATAACACTATCCACCATATCATCCAAACCCACGTAACGACGGCTTGGTGCTCAAATTCTCTTCGAGCCTCCCATACAAAAAGTCGCAACTTGTTCAAGGACTGGTGCTAGCAATTGCTCTTCATGTATCTTTAAGACTGAGAAGTGTTGTTTTGTCATGGAAATATCCTTAACATGTTTGTGATTATGGTTCAAAGACACTTGGGTGGTGTTCATTATGTAACAGTTTCAGTTTAGATCCGACCTATTTCTTTCTTTCGAATCTGAGAATCTATGTCCTTAACTATTGTTCATTTCATTTTCAGCTCGTTACTAGTTGAGTTTGGCTATTTAGGATTTATGGTCTTGTTTGAAACAAGTTGGGAGTTAGTGTTTCAAAAGAGTTGTTGCCTAGATTTTTGCCTGTTCGCTCGAGAGATTTTTTACAGTCTGCAAAACTAGTGAAAGTGTGGTACCTTTGCTTGAGCGGTATTTCTTGCGCTTGAGAGATCTTTTGGTGGTCTGAACTTCTGGGAGAGTGTCATTCTGCACTCGAGAGATGTTTTTGGTTGCTCGAGCGGCGTCACTTATTGTGTCTGATACTCAAGCGGTGTTTTGTTCACTCGAGCGGTCTGCATTTATATCAGTCTGAGAGAAGGCCATTTTGAGTCACTTTTTCACATCTCTCTCTCTCTCTCTAAACATTTCAAAATCCCCAGTTCTTCACTCTCTCTCTCTCTCTCTCTCTCTCTCTCTCTCTCTCTCTCTCGTTCTTTCTAGTTCTTGCATGCAAGCTCCAACTACTCCCAATCCATTGATTTCCTCACCCTAGTCCTTTGGAGAAAAGAACAGAGCACATCAAGGGCTTCGTTTTAATCAGAGAAGTTGTTGTTTTCGGCTCCGCCAAACTTTAACCATTTCCGCTCCCTTGTCTTTTACTTGAGATAGGGATTTCTTTAACTTTTAGTATGGTTTTTAGCTTAATTATTTGCTCTTTGAAAAAGGTTAGTGATTTGGGGGGTTTTGTTTGAATCTAGGGTTTGATTTTGGAAAGTAAAAGACAGGTTTTTGAAATAAATGCTTGAGAATGTTGTGGATGGGTGTATATTGTTCGGTTGTGTTGAAATTTTGAAAACTTACTCTTTAAATGAGATTTCAAAGAATAAAGGAGATTTTGTTGGAAAATCATTGATATTTGGTTTATGGAAGTAAAGGAAAAGATGTTGGGCTTTGAAAAGATATAGAGAATGTAGTTGTTGATGATGAGAGTGGAGTCGGCTATTTATTATTGCTCCCATTTGAAATTTATGAGATTTTATCTGTTGTTGGAAAATTATCGGTTGTGTATAAATATCTATTTTGGGCTATCGGTGGAGGATAGTCTTGATTGTTGTAGAAATTGCATGAGGATTAGGTTAAATTGAAACCAACTTCTCATACATTGTGCATCGAGTATTGTTTTTATACTTGAAAATTTAAAATGTGTTTGTTTTTTTAGAAAAAATGGGTGTATACCTTGGTAAATCTGGTTAGGGGTGTGGTTGCGGTTTATATTGTTGGCTTGTGTGTCCTTGGTGAATGTCCAGAAACCCGCACGGCTAGATATCGATCCTTCCGGTTAGTTCTAGTAAAATGGCTTTGGTAGTGCTTGTGTAGCTTAATGGCAGACACGCACCTAGAGATTCCTAGTGTTTTGTATCAACTGCCCTGTTTTCTATTATAAAAGACTGGCATTGCATAGTTTTGAGATGGACATGAGGAATGTTTGACAAACGACATACATGTGCATTCACCTTTTGACTTTGTTAAGATTTATATATTGCGTTAAATTATCTCTACTGGGCTTTGGCTCACCCTATGTGGAAAAAAAAAAATTTAGATGCTGATGATATGCCTCCACCAAGGATGTAGCCTGGGAGGACTTGGAGCCAAGGGTTTCATTTTGTGTAATTATTTTTATTTAAGCCTTAGGGTTTAATAGTATTGAGTTAAACTCATTTTGATGTAACCAAACATTTCCTTGGATTTTACTTTTATTTTAATGCGTGTATCCATGTCATATGTTATGAATTCAGGATTTAGGATTTATGAATGTATATCATATATGCCATCTTTTGTATTAATCAAAGTTATAATTGAAATAGAAGATATGATGTTATTGATTATTTGTAAGAAATATTATATGATGGGATAATGTTATTTATTTCAGGGCATTACAACTTGGTATCAGAGCTACCGGGTTTGAATACTTTGGGATCGTGGGATAGTTTTTACCACAATGGGCTATCTTGCTAGATAATATTTGAAGTAAACCTAGTATGCTATGTGATAACATCCATATGTGACTAAATGAGTATGGGATTTAATTTCTAAGATATTGATTGGGTTTACAAGTTTTTAGAAGTCTTGTTAGAAGAGCACTTGATCGCTATTATTTCTAACTAGAACTCTGGCAATGTCGCGACGCGGTCACTATCCAGAAAGGAAGTTCGTTTGTGCTTATGTGATTAGGTGCTTATGTGGAGTGAATTACTTGTTGTCCACCGTATTAGGGCATGACTGAATTAGCTTTAGCACATTTGTAAATGTGCTAATCTATTGTGTTACCTTTATTAAGATGTCAAGATGTGGACGTGGTGGTGGCAGGCGTGGTAGGCCTAAGCGGTAGAAGGTGCCGTTACCAGATGATATTTTGGTGCAAGAGGAGGGAGCTGGTCAGGCTAATGTGGCAGAGCTAGTAGGTCATCAAGCCATAGACACTTTGGCCTGTGAAATGGCTAGATCTTTACAGGAATCCATCGATATTCTCAGGGTTAAAAATCAAGTGCAGGCCTATGCTGTTGACACCGGGCTACCTTTTCTGAAGAGAAAGTTCTTCCGGTCGAATCCAGATGAGTTTTTAGGGATCCAAAGGAGCCACCAAAGGTACATGAGTGGCTTGAGCATATGCTGAAGTCGTTCAGGATGCTTGGCATCGAGGACGACAGTTTGAGGGTAACTTTGGTATCCTTCCAACTGAAGAAAGATGTGGGTCAATGGTAGAATTATGCGCGAGGGCGCATTGGGGTGACTTGGGAGGCCTTTATCAATGCCTTCTAGGATAAGTTTTTGCCTCCCACTGCTAGGGAGATGTTGATGGTTCAGTTCTTGAAGCTCAAGCAGCTGAATACACCTATAGTTGAGTTTGGTGTTGCTTTTATTAGCCTCTCTAGACTTGCACCAGAACTTATGGCGACGGAGGAACGCCGTTGCATCGAATTTGAGAAGAGGTTGAGGACCGAGCTCCTTTTCAAGGTGGTCTGGTCTATAATTAGGGATTACGATCGCCTTGTGGAGGTAGGGGCAGCTCATTTAGAGGCCGTGATTTAAGCGGAGAAAGAGCAGATAAGGGATTCCAAGTAGAGGAGTCAGGAAGTTCAGGGAGAGACTTGGGACAACAGATGGTAGAGGGGTTCCACCCCACAACGTCCCAGGCAATATAGTTCAAATCCACTTTTCATGTACCGAGTTCTAGTTCAGAAAGAGGTAGTCAAGGTGGGATCACTTGTTTCAAGTGTGCTTAGCTGGGCCATAAGTGTCCAGTTTGCTCGCAGAGAGAAGGAGGGCAATAGTCAGCACCATCTTTAGTTCGTCCTCAAAACCAGAGTCAGGGGATAGGGAAGTCGCCTACTTGTTATCAGTGTGGGCAGTTGGAGCACTTGAGATGGTTTTTCTCTCAGGCAGGTAACACATCTGGTGCGTCTAGTTCGAAGTAGACACAAAGTCATCAGCCTACCCATTCAGCACAGGCCTCGAAGGCCACTCAAGGAGCCTCTTTAGCTCAATCAGTGTAGAGCAAAAACCCAGAGGGCATGTGTATGTCGTTACCACATCAGATCAGTTGCCAACACCCTCTGTTATGATAGACAACTTTCTGTAGTTCAATTCTATTGCCTATGTGCTAATTGATACTAATGCATTACATTCTTTCATTTCATTTGCACTCGAATCACTTTTGGGGTTAGAAGTGGCTCAGTTAGCGTCTCTACTTAGGGTAGAGTCACCAATTGGGGGTAAGGTTGTCTTGGACCGAGGATGTCTTGGTTGTAAGATAGAGGTTGCCAGTCACTGACTTCCTTTTGTTTTTGTATTGTTAGACATGTCTAGTTTCAATGTTATTTTAGGCATGGATTGGTTGTCTTCGTATCGTGCTGTTATAGATTGTTACCATCAGAGAGTTACGGTATGCACCTCAAGTGGTTACTGTTTTTATTTTCTAAGGGACCGAGCTTATAGAGTTTTGTTGCCAGTATATGACTCACGTGGTTGGGCGAGCTTAGTTTTCTTCTTGAGACGTTCTTGGGTAGTAAGAGTGATGTGGTCCGAGTTGAATTGTCAAGGATAGTTTGTGAACCTAGACGTCTTTCTAGAAGATCTTACTAGTTTACCACCACATCGAGAGATTGAGTTCTTCATTGACTTAGTGCCCAGCACATGTCCAATTTCCATGGTACTGTATAGAATTGCACTCGCCGAGTTGTATGAGTTGAAGGTTCAACTCCAAGAGAAGTTAGTGAAGGGCTTCATTACATTGCCTTGGGAAGCACCGACTCTCTTTGCTAAGAAGAAGGATGACACTTTGCGACTGCGCATCAATTACCAGAAGTTGAACCGAGTAACTGTTAAGAACAAGTACCCATTATCTCGTATAGATGGTCTAGTTGACCAATTGAAGGGGTCTTGTTGCTTTTCAAAGATTGATTTGAGATCAGGTTATCACCAGTTGAGGGTGAAAGAGGAGGATATTCATAAGACAGGCATTCCATATGCGATATGGCCACTATGAGTTCTTAGTGATGCCTTTTGGGCTAACCAATGCACCGGCTTCATTTATAGATTTGATTAATCGAATCTTCCATGAGTTATTAGACCGTTTTGTGGTTGTCTTTGTTGACGACATCTTAATTTGCTCACCCTCCAAGGAGGAACACAAGGAACACTTGCAGATCATACTTGAGTTTCTTAGAGCACACTGTCTATACGCTAAGTTCAGGAAGAGCGAGTTCTAGCTAAAGGAAGTTAAGTTTTTAGGCCATGTGGTGTCTGGAAAAGGAGTGATAGTAGACTCTTCTAAAATAGAGGCAGTGCAAGATTGGAAACAACCTAAGAGTGCCTTTGAGATCCGAAGTTTCTTGGGCTTAGCTGGGTATTACTGACATTTTGTGAAAGACTTCTCTAGATTGGCCTCACCATTGACTAGATTGACGAAGAATGGAGTTAAATTTGTGTGGAGTGAGACATGTGAAGAGTCGTTTAAAGAGCTTAAGGTTAGACTCACCACTGCTCTAATATTGATTATTTCGGATAGGGGTTTGGGCTATTCAGTTTATTGTGATGTATCTCAAGAAGGTTTGGGTTGTGTATTGATGCAAAATAGGAAGGTAGCAACATACAGTTTGCGGCGGTTGAAAACACATGAGAGAAATTACCCTACTCACGAATTAAAGCTAGTGGCGGTGATTTTTGCCTTAAAGATCTGGAGGCATTATTTATATGGTAAGAGGTTTGAAGAGTTTTCCGATCACAAAAGTTTGAAATATCTGTTTTCACAGAAGGATTTGAATTTGAGACAAAGGAGGTGGATAGAGTTTATGGAGGATTATGATTTCAAGTTGCACTATCATTCGGGGAAGGCCAATGTAGTGGTCAATGCATTGAGTAGGAAATCTGTAAGCAGTGTAGCTAGTATCGCCATCCGGGAATGGGAGATGTTGGGTGCTATTGGCAAGTTTAACTTGTATCTTGGCGAGTCTGTTGAGTTGGCCGTTTTGTTCACTGTAGTTGCACAACCTACACTAGTAAGCCGACTTATAGAAGCACAGCAGGGCAATCGTGAAATAAAGGCTAGCTGAGGGAAGATATCTAGTGGAAAGGTAGAGAAGGACTTGAACGTATATTCTGACTTGAGTTGAGGTTTTTGGATCATCTTTTCGTGCAAGAATCTTGTAGAGAGGAGGTATTTCGAGAGTTTCACCATTCACGCCTTTCGGTACACCCGGGAGGCACAAAGATGTATCACGACCTTAGCTATCAATTTTGGTGGAGGGGGGGGATAAAGAGAGACTTAGGCTTGTTTATTTCGAGATGCCTTACTTGTCAACAAGTAAATGCCAAGCATCAACGATCAACGGGTTTGTTATAACCCTTACCTATAGCTACGTGGAAGTGGGAGCATGTCATGATAGATTTTGTTGTAGGTCTTCCGAGGACTCAATGGGGGTAATGATGTCGTGTGGGTGATAGTCGACCGGTTAACAAAATCAGCACACTTTGTACCTATGCGCATGAGTGATTCGATAGATTATCTTGTCGACCTTTATGTTAGGGACATAGTTCGACTTCATGGGGTTCATGTGACTATCATTTCGGATAGAGATCCTCGTTTCACGGCTTGGTTGTAGCAGAGCCTACAGAATGCCATGGGCACTAGATTGACGTTTAGCACCGCCTATCATCCTCAGATTGACAGGTAGTCTAAGCGAACTATTTAGATTTTAGAGAGCATCCTTTAGGGTTGTGTTTTGGATTTCTAAGGGTCATGGGAGAGATATTTACCCTTGATGGAGATTGCCTATAATAACAGTTTCCAGGCAAGTATTAGTATGGCACTATTAAAGGCCTTATATGGCCGATCGTGTAGATCTCTGTAGACACCCCATTTTTGACGGCCCTTGCGACTTGGACACCATCGCATAATGATGAGTTTATTTGCTCATCAAGTGCTCGAAGTCCTCAGTGAAATGCCACAGCTTTGAGACTTTCAAACCCTACACTCTTGTTGCCTCATTCTTGGACCAAGCCTTGGTTCACCAAGCCTGCAGCTTCTGGTGGCCTGCCAGCTACCTTTTTTGGGCTGCCGGCCATCACTTGTTGGTTGCCAGCCACCAGTTTCTTTTGCAGATATTTTATGATAGTTGTGCCAGCAGTTTGCACAGATGCATGCATCTGCACCCACATGTAGGGCTGGATATCCTTGAGGAGAATTCATGTTTTCTATATATAAAAGACCCCTTTCTCATGTTTTAAGGTTAGAAAATTTTGAGATCAAAATTTTTTCCTCTCTCTAGCAAATCTCTACACTTTTGCCTACAAATCTTTAGCCTTTGCCTATACACCCTTAACCAAATCTTCTCATCTTTGAGATGAGGTACTTTTGAGCTTGGTTTGAGCTCTTGAAGAGTGTGTTGCTTGAATTGCTTCTCATCTTCAAGAGGTATAAGGCTTTGCCTATTTGCTTGCTTTCTCTGCTATTATTCTTGTTATTTTCCAACTGTTTTTGGGCATAAAAACTCAGTGTTTTTGGGCTGAAGCTTGGGTTTTAAGGCCATTAAAGGTTAAGGGGTGATCCACCTTTCTTTGTACCTTGTTTTGAAGGCCTTTGCCCTTGTGTTTTCCACCCTTGCATCATCTTTTTCTGAGCTTTTAAACACTGTTTTTTAGAGTTATTTCAGTCACCAAAATCATGTTTTGAAGTCTAAATTTGGAGGTGTTAGCCTCCCCTCCTTGTGTCTTGCTTATTAGTCTAGTTTGTGCCATGTTTTAACATGTTAATCTAGCTATTTTTAGCACAATTCCAGCATATTTTAGGACTATATTAGACTTATTTTAGCACTATTTTGGGCTGTTAGTTACATTTGAGCTTTGTTTTGCATGCTTGTAGTGTAATTGTCCTCATGAGCTTGGTGTTTTAGGCCTTAGACACCATCTTATTTGAGTTGATAGCATTTATTTATGCTTTTCTCACTCATTTTTAGCACTAATAATCTCTATAACCTCCCTCCTTTCTTGGCCTTTTCGTTTTTCTTTGAAAGTGGTTCAAACTACTTGTTTGTTTAAAGCATGAGATTGAGATGTCATGCTTAATGGTTCAACCCCTTAGGGGGTTCATTACCAACTGTATGATGTCTCTTACATGCCTAAAACAACATTTAGTTTGAGCCTTCTTTCCATTTAGAGGACTTGAACTCACCATTGGTCTTAATGAATTAAAGGATGGTTGGTAATTTAAAATGGAGTAATTAAAACTTGGAATTAAAATGGTGCAAGATAATAATTGGTTTTGTGTTCAATTGGACGTTAATTGAACACATGGAAGCTTGAACCATTTCATACTCATTAGTGATGAAATGATTCAAGGTTCCAAGGTCACCACTTCCCTTCATCTTCCATGATAGGAAGGTGGCTTTGAGCATCTCATTTTATTGCATTTATTGAACTTGCACACTTTGGTTCATATGTCATCATGAAATGAAATTGCTTGAGTTGGTGGTTTGTGGCTAAGGCTCACTTCTCCTTTGGTTTGGTCACGAAAAGGAGGGGTGAGTTGTGCAAACAAACCCTTGAAAATACCCTGTGCATGCTCTGTTTGTTCTCTGTTGCAGCAAAATGAATTGGGCAGTAGTGGCCAGCAAACCACATTCCATGGTCGGCAGGTGGCCAGCAGCCCTCATCACTGGCAGGTCGGCCACTGATTAAAAATTCAGCAGTGTGTTTGTAAGGAAGAGCAGAGTTATTCTGGAAGTGGGCAACAATGTTAGTGTTCTATTGTGCAACAGAGACTCTCTGAAAGTGAAACAGCGGCTTTTCGGGTGGAAACCGAGCATGTGCATGAGCATTCCTCGTGTGCCAAGCATGTGTTAAGTTTAATTGTTGTAATTAAAGTGTTGTAACTAATTAGTTAGTTAATTAGTTATTTAATTTCGTTTTGTAATTAGTTAGTTAACTAGAATAGTTAGTTAATTCATTTGTTGTAATAATTAGTTAAGTAGTTTAGCTAATTTCATTTGTTTTGTAATAATTAGCTTAGCTTTAATTAATTAGTTAATTAGCTTAGTTTATTCGGACTTTCCTTCGTGAGAGCGCAATGTAATAATGTGTATGTCTTCCAACCCCACGTCTTTCTCCTTTTTATTTACTAGCTTATGATGATTAGTTTAGGGACATCATGTTTCTTTTGGCATATCTCATGTTTGCATCCATTTATATTGCATGCACCAAGGCTCAGTTCATCACTCTAACTTGCATTGTCAGTTTAATACATTCTTTAAATACGTGCTTAGACCGCATGCTACTTAATTGATTCATATGCCATGATTAGTAGCCGAGCCTATTAATTGCATATTGCATGTGTTTCATTAGTCATATTGCATAGTTAGGAATCATGCATTTGTTTCTAACTCTTTTGTTTGTTTTGGCTTGGAGTACTAGGTGAGCCTTTACTCGCTTCATCATATCGCATGTGTGTAATTGTTGCCATAACTAGCATGTTTACCGTGAGACTAAATGCTTAAATGATAAAGTGTTTTGAATGCCTGTGGATGAAGACTAATTGCTTGAATTCGAATAATTTGAGTAATGTTCATATGCGATCACTTTTTCAAGTGGTACATATTTCAAAACCATTTTGAAAACAAACACGAAATCAAATGTTTCAATTCTTGCAATTTAGTCTATACTTATGTGTGTGTGCATCACATAGTAATACTAGCCTAATAAACCAGAACAAGAGCATATAATGTACATAGGATTCATATCATGATTAGTAGAGGCCAATCTTTGATCGGGCAAGCAGGGGTGTTCAAATTCATTCATGACCTTCCCCTCTCGTACCTAAGTTCCCAAGCTGAGACAATCTTGGTGATGACGGACAAGTGGCCTTTGGCACGAGTCATGGGTTTCCTAAATTTTCCAAAAACATTTAGTTGACGACTCCGTATCTGGCAAAGTAGTCCATTTTTGGCAATTTGATTCAAAATCAATTTTCAAAAGATTTGCCGGATTTGGACTCTTTGGTGTTTATCTATTTCACATTGCACTTGTGAGATCAGATTTAGAACTGCAGGAGTCCGATACTGTAGGGCTTATTTTGAACTTCCAAATGGAAGCGCGAAAAAGTCGAGCTATAATTTCTGGCGACTCTACTAGGGAAAGTAGAAAATTTGACTTGAAATTCATGATATGAAATTTTATCTACACTTATATGTTTATTTGCATTGCATTTGCATTAGTGCGCTTCAGTCACTGTGTTTGCCATCTACTATTCCTGTACGGTCTGCCGGAGGCTTGCCTGAAAAGCTTTCCAAAAGGCTGACATGTCACGGGCTCTACCACGATGGGAACACAACCCTTGGATCTAGACTACCGATGTATCATTCTATCCTCCTTTCACTTCTCGATGTTAGGTGTGAGAGATATATTAGGTAGTCTTGTTGAGGTACCCTTTTGACTATTTGTCCTAGTTGCATATCGAAAGCCATAGAAACTATTCCAAACTAGGATAGGATACTCACCCGAATATAGGATTGCATGAAACTGCATTGTTTGAATAGTGAACCCTAGTTCCTAACGAAACTAGGACATGGTAACCCTACCCCCTCATAGGGGTGTTTTGGCTCTCACTTAACTGGTATGTGCTTTACAGTGAAACTGTACAGGAATGTGCATATCAGTTGCAAGTTGGGTATCAGTCTTGGGGGCAGAATTTAGTATTAAGTGCAGTCCTATAGCCTTGATTACATCTGTGTGTTGTTAACATCTGAGCTGAGGTGCTATGCGATTTCTGATTACTGATTTCTTTTTGCTTTATTTCTTTTTGCTAGGTAGTATAACGCCATAGCTTCGGACAGTTCGGATATCCCCCAAGTGCTCTGGACCCGTGTCAGAAGGCTTTATAGAGTCGAAGATCTTGTTAGGGGACAACCCATGTTTACTTCGCTCCCACCGGTTACTAGACAGAGGAGAGGAAGGCAGAGTTCACCGGTTCAATTTCTACAGCAGTCACCCTTTATTTCACCTACACCACCTACATCTAGTCAAGCTCAGTCTTCTACATCTAGTCCAGTATGAAATCATTCGCACAATATCCCCCAGTCAGCATGGAGGACCTAATCCATCACCTTCAGCAAATAGTTGAAACCATACAGCAAGACGCTACTCATCAAGCCAAGGTCATAGCATGTCAGGCTGAGATAATAAATAGGCTGCAACAACAATAACCACAGCCGACAGCGGCTTCTGCATCTCATGCACCTCTTACGGGTATCCCAGCACCCGGAGCTAGTGCCCATGTTGAGAATTAGGGCAATCCGGTAGAACCAATCCCACCACAAGCCTCCAAAGAACTTATGTATCAAACCGAGACTCCATTTGAGTTTGAGATTAACCCGACTGTGCTTAAAGTCAACAAGTTGGAGAAGCTCTTCAAGAAAACGCAGGGTGTTAACTATATCCCCGACATAGAAGACGGGTACACTGACTCTGTAGTGACATTTCCAGACCGGTTCAAAATGCCACACATCGATCGGTTCAATGGCTCTAGAGACCCCATGGTTCATCTTCGGCTGTTTTTAGACATTTTACGGCCAATGGGCCTGACCAGACTGTCGAAGCTCTCACTCTTTGGACGGACCATGTTGGGAATAATAGCTATATGGTATGCAAAGCTAGAGGATTCTGTGAAGCAGAGTTAGAAGGAAATGGCTGAGGCCTTTGTTGCACAGTACTCGTACAACATGCAAATCGAGGTCACAACCCGTGATCTCGAAGTAACGCGCCAAGAGCCAAAGAAGGGCTTTTCAAAATTTGTGACAAGGTGGAGGGCCAAGGCTTCAATGATGACCACACGACCTTCAGAGAAAGATAAGATAAGGATGGTAGTCCGCAATCTGCACGGGAAATTGTTGCAGAAGATGATTGTCCTACCTCTGTTCACATTCACCGAGCTTCACGAGATGGGGGTTCAAATTAAAGACGCCATGAAACAAGGGCTGATTACTGATGAGAAAGAGCAGGCCAAGAGGTCTTTTGTGCACAGTTCCAATGCAACCACTAGTGGTAGCATAGCTGGGTGGCCGTCAGATGTGAGTGTTGTCACCACCACAACTAAGACCGCCAATCCCTTTGCCAATACAGCTCCACAAACTTCCAACAACCTTGCCCGATCCCAGAGGACCTTTAACCCACTCTACATGCCTTTATCCCAAGCCATGAAGGTGTTCATCAAAAAAGGGCACCTCAAACCACTAGAGCCACGCCCATTACTCGATCCTCTTCCACCCAAACACAACCCAGCCAAGTATTGTGCATTTCACCAGTAGTACGATCACGACATCGACCAATGCTTCAGGCTGCGTCATGAGATTCAAGACCTCATTGACAAAAAGGTGATTGCACCACCCTAGAAAGCAAATGTAACTACCAACCGTCTCTCGGCCCACAATCAGGTTCCCTCACCTCACAATCTAAACCTAATCCATACATCAGCCATCCCCTACGATCCCAATGTATATATTACCCATTCCCACCTATCCAGACCGATGGTGTTCATTCTTGAAAGCACGGATTTGTGCATGATGGACACCTCCCCACTACAACCTAAATCTGTGGTGGTGACAATTGGCATAGAAGGGAGGCTGGCCTTAGAGGACAATACGAGTTCGCTGCCTGAGTGCTCTGAGGACTTGTCTGAGGGGGAGTATGATCCAAGCTGCTACATTGTGCCAATTGATCAGGTCAAGCCAGAAATGGTATTGCCAAGAGTAGTGGAGGTCAATGTGGTTAGGGAGGATGGCCTGAGCCAAGGTTTAGATGATCTAGTGAAGCTAGAAGAGGACTTAGACAACCTGTAGTTCTTTGATGAACAAGATCAAGGGGATATGCAGATTGACTGGTTCAATTTTAATGGATCAGTGGTCAACTCTGGGTGGTTGAGTGATGAACCCGACGAGGAGGAAGGAACTGAAATGAAATCAAAAGAAAAGGCAGCAAGAATTGCTACGGTGGCCGGAATGGCTGATAAAAAGGAAAAACTGTCGAAGAATACCAGCATGGAAAGTTCAGCTCAAGAACTGGGCACTATGAGTACTATGGACACAGAACAGGAAGCTGCGTTGAAGCAGTTTGCACAAGAAAGGGTTGAAGACAACCAGAGAGCTGTAATGGCCCAACACTCTACGGGGGAAACTTGTGAAGTGAAAGTGATACAAATGGTGCTGGACAACTGTTTGTCGGTTGCCGGAGGTATATGGTGGGAGGATGAAGATCTACATCTGGCTCACACCAGCGAGGACTGGGATGAGTGTCTTCCAGATTACACATGGTACGCTGAAGAGATTGACCACATGACAAGAAGTGGGCGGTATTTCAAGCCACCGCACTTAGACCAAGCTGAGGCCTCTGGGAAAGACAAAGAGGTTGAGAAACAGAAAGAGAAGTAGTTGGAGGAAGAGGCAGTGTTGAAGCAACTGAAGAAAATCCAAACCAACATCTCAATCTGGGGTCTTCTTATGGCCTCCCTGGTGCATCGACAAGCTGTACTATCAATAATGGACAAAGCCAAACTTATCCGTTGACACTACCCCTAAACATCTTGTGAGATTGGTCTTCCCAGGTGGTGCCGGGCCAACCCTAACCTTTTCTGATAAAGAACTGCCACTAGAAGGCTTAACTCACAACAAACCCCTGTACATATCAGTTCAGTGCAGAGAAAAGTGGTACCAGTTGTGCTGATAGACACCGGTTCGGCTATCAATGTATGTCCTTCCCACATAGCTTATGCCATTGGCCTTAGACCGACAAACTTCGTGCCCACAGCCCAAGTGATTCGGGCATATGATAACACTAGCAAGGATGTTATGAACACAATACAAATCAGAGTACAGGTAGGCCCAGCTCAGCAGGCGTCGAGTTCCATGTCCTGGATGTCTGGGCCACCTTCGACTTACTGCTAGGAAGACCCTAGTTGCATCTGGTGAAAGCAGTCTCCTCTACCCTCCACCAAATGCTTAAATACCCTCATGGAAAAGGAGTGGCAATTGTTTTCGGGAATTCGTCTATCCATCCCCTGCCAAAGATAACTACACCAGTGCTGGAGATCATTCACGATGAGGAGGATGTTTTCCTCTCAGGGTTTACGCTAGTTGAGGCCCAAGTAGTGCAGACCGTCTTGGCAGCAGATGAGGGCATGTATGTCAGTGCCCAGTCTATTTATTTCATGAATAAGCTGCAGCATGTGCCAGGAATGGGGCTTGAAAGAAATGGCCGGAAAGGTGTCACAGCATTGGCCAATGTGCCGTATAATCCGCATGTCTTTAGTCTGGGATATGTACCCACCAAAGAGGATTGGGTCAGGAAAAGGGAAGAGATGGAAGGCAGAGCCAAAGCCAAGCAGGACGGGAAACACTATGAGCTCGTTCAAAGTCCAATCCGAGGAATGCTAAATGGCCACTTTGTTCAGGAAGGTAAAGACTTCCCCTTTTGTGGCTTTCCCAAGCCCTGGATGAATTTTGCGAAACAGCGTGTTCCCAGCTTCGAAATCTTCTTCGATCTACAGTTGCAAGAAAGTGATGCCGAGGAAAATGTTGAACCAACTGCTGAAGCTAAAAAGAGCATAGAAAGTGACTTGAATAACAAGGAGCTTGGAGTAGGGGCAGCACTGGCATGTCTCCTTACAAATCCTCTGGCCGACTCAGAGAGCATGGGGGATAGCCTTACCATCTCCATGATCGGGGACCAACGGGGTGCGAACCCATCCAGCAACATTTTGGATGCATCTGAAGCACTATCCCTTGTCTGGCAACTAGAGAAGGGCTACTTGTCTAGTTCTAAGTCTGGTGATGAGCTAGAATCTGATTCCACAGAGTCTGTGGAGTCGAAATTAAATACTAGTTCTTCTGAGTCCGAGTCCGGTATTCTTGGAAGTGATAACCCGGATACCAAGGTCTTGTCCAGGTCCTCTTTTTCTTTTCCTTTTGAGTCAATTGTAACCGAAGAGCTGGACCTTATGAATGAGAACACTGCTGATTTTGAGTATTTCTCTATGCCGCTTGTTTATTACATTGACCAAGATTTTCAAAATTTTAACAAAAATGATGAGGAATGAATTCCTCTAGTTTTGAAAAACTTGATTAATTGAGAGGATGAGAGGTTTGCAAAACCTTGCGCTGATGAAATCATTGCTATTAATGTGGGTACGGAGAAGGATCCGCATTTGGTCCAGATTGGGTCCACGTTGTCTTCAGAGGAGCGCAAGCACTTAGTCGCTTTATTAAAATATTTCAAAGATGTTTTCGCGTGGTCCTACGAAGACATGCCTGGAATCGATCCTAAGATTGTACAGCATCGGATCCCTCTTGACCCCGAGGCGCGACCCATTAAGCAGAAGTTACGAAGAATCCGTCCAGATTAGGCGTTGAAAGTCAAAGAAGAGGTCACCAAGCAGATCGAAGTAGGTTTCTTGTTAGTATCTGAATATCCGACTTGGTTGGCCAACATTGTCCCAGTGCCGAAAAAGGATGGTAGAATCCAAGTGTGTGTGGTCTTTCGGGATTTGAACAGAGCTAATCTAAAGGATGACTTTCCTTTGTCGCACATTGTTGAATTAGTGACTTCATTACAGGTTATGCATTGCTATCCTTCATGGACGAGTTTGCTGGGTATAACTAGATTCTGATGGTGCCCGAGGATAGAGAGAAAACTACATTTACTACGCCGTGGGGTACCTACTGCTATCGGGTTATGCCGTTTGAGCTGAAGAATGCAAAGGCTACCTATCAAAGGGTTGCAACCACCATTCTGCATGATATGATCCACAAAGAGGTCGAGGTGTACGTGGACGATATGATTGTCAAGTCCAAAGAAAGAGAGGGCCACGACACCGCCTTGAAGAAATTCTTTCAATGGATCAGAGAATACAGACTGAGGTTGAATCCACAGAAATGTACTTTCGGCGTAACAGCCGGGAAAATCTGGGCTTTTTGATCACACAAAGGGGCATCGAAGTAGATCCTTCCAAAATCAAGGTCATCCTAGAAATGCCACTACCAAGGACTAAAAAGAAGGTGCAAGGCTTTCTAGATAAAGTGTAATTCATAAGACCGTTTATTTCCAAATTAACCTTGACTTGTAAACACTATTTGGTCTCCTGAAAAAAGGAAAGAAATTCCGATCGGATGATCAATGTTAATTCGCTTTTGAGCAGATTAAGTAGTACCTTCAGAATCCAACTGTGTTATCGCCGCCAGAGTTGGGGAAACCTTTGATTCTGTACCTGTCAGTGACAGAGACAACAATGGGATGCATGCTTGCTCAAGAATCTGAGGATAGGGTGGAGAAAGTCATCTATTACTTGAGTAAGAAAATGCTGGATTACGAGACCCGATACACTCCATTGAAGAAAGCTTGCCTAGCCTTGGTATGGGTTACCGGGAAGTTGAAGCACTACTTGTTAGCTCACACCGTAATTCTGATTTTGAGATTAGATCCCATCAACTATCTCTTTGAGAAACCAGCGCTTATGGGTAGGCTAGCCCATTGGTTGCTTCTTCTCTCCGAATTTGATCTCAAGTATGTTACCCGCAAGTCAGTCAAGGGGAGAGCTGTAGCAGAGTTCCTGACAGATCACCCAGTAAAAGGGGATGAAGCGGTGGAGTACTTGTTCCCAGATGAAGCCATTCTGCAAGTTGAGGAAAAGACTTGGATAATGTACTTTGACGGAGTGTCCAATCAATACGGTTATGGGATAGGTGTGTTGCTGATAGCACCCGACAACTCCCACATACCTTTAGCCTTCAAACTCCGGTTCAAGGTGTCCAATAACGAAGCAGAATATGAGACGTGTATTGCTGGTTTAGAAGCCGCCCTAGAACTAGGGACAAAAAGAATGGATGTTATCAGGGACTCGAACCTAGTTGTTTCTCAAGCAAATGGAGATTGGAAGGTCAAAAAAGAAAAGATGAAGGTTTATCACCAGACCCTAGACGTTCTGATTCCTAGGTTTGAAAAGCTGGGTTTCATGCATCTACTGAGAGAGAACATTAGGTTCGCTGATGCTTTAGCAACTCTATCATCCATAGTAGACATCTCGTTTGAAGTCCAAATGCGTCCGATCATCATTGAGTAGAGATACACGTTGGCCTATGAAACTATCGTCGTAATAGATGAAGTACAAGACAAAAACCCTTGGTACTACGATATTTGGAACTTCTTGGAAAATGAGATTTATCCACCAGGGGCAAATGCCAAGGACAAAAGAGGAATATGATGAATAGCCGTCCAATTTATCATCTGCGGGGGTAAACTATACAAATGAGGTCATCTAGGAATGCACAAGTTATGTGTCAAAGATGAGGAATCAAAGCGCTTGATAGAGGCCATCCATGGGGGAGAGTGCGGAGCGCACATGAACAGAGTGATGTTAGCCCGGGAGATTCTTAGGCAAGGTTACTACTAGTCCACCATGGAGGAGGATTATATTGGTTTTGTTCGGCGATGCCACAAATGCCAAATTCATGCTAATCGCAAGAATGGCCCTTCTCGGTCTAGGGAATCGATGTTATTGGCGCAGTCACACCAAAAGGGTCGAATGGGCATGAATACATTCTGGTGGCAATTGATTACTTTACAAAGTGGGTGGAAGCTCAATCCTATGTCGTGTTGAAAGCATCGCATGTGGCCAAGTTCATCAGAAACAATATCATTTGCCAATATGGAGTCCCAAATGAGATCATATCAGATAATGGCTTCCACTTCAAGAAAGATGTGATAGACTTGTTGAAAAAATACAATGTGGCTTTCATAAGTCGTCTACATACCAGCGACAAACCAACAGAGCTGTTAAGGCCGCCAACGAGAACATCAAGAATATCTTGTAGAAGATGGTTGAGACCTACAGGGACTGACCAGATAAATTGCCATTCGCACTCTGGGGCTATAGAACTTCAATCTGGACGTCTACAGTAGCAACTTCTTATTCTCTCGTCTATGGAATGGAAGCTGTTCTGCTTATTGAAATAGAAGTCCCGTCACCGCGAGTTATAATTGAGTGTTAGATAGCAGAGGCGGACTGGCAACAGAGATATTTGAAGAACTGATGTTGTTTGATGAGAGAAGGCTGAAAGCATTGTATCATGTTTAGGGCTATCAATGCAGAATTACTAGGGCTTTTAACAAGAAGGTTAAGTCCCGAAATCTCAAAGAGGGATATATGGTGCTGAAAGATAATCGAGTTCCCATTTATGACCCCAGAGGCAAGTTTAGACCCAATTGGACTGGTCCTTACTTCATCAAAACTATCTGGCCGGGTGAAGCTGTTATTCTCATGGACCTGATGGCCTGAAATTTTCGCAACCGATCAACATGGACAAGTTGAAGAAATACTATCCCTGAGAGGCTCGCTAGGTCGAAAACCCGAAAGGGCGACCTAGGCAAAACTTAGAGCATGAAAAATTAGAAATAAAGAAAAATTGAGCTCGTAAGGTTGAAAACCCTAAAGGACGACTTTGGCAAAAGTTAGAGTGCAAAAGGAGAGGGTTAATACTCGAGTGAACCTGAACCGAACTACGTAAGGCTTGATTCCCATCTTCCGGATACGTAGGCAACTTCATCCTAAAGTTCGGCCGTAAACACCTCTAACTAAACTGTCATGTCCATGTGTCTGATCAGGTCATCTTTGTTTGTTCTTTACCTGAGAGTTCGGTTGTGATCTTTACTCAGAGAGAAGAGCTGGTTACAATGCTGAGCAATGCTATTCAAACAAGGGGCAATTTGTGATCGTTTGATTCGGGGTTGTACATCTTGAGGATTGATTCTGTGCGTGTCAAGTGGCGATCCTTTTCGAAAATGGTTTTGGAAATTTTTAATAAAGTTCATTTTGTTCAAAATTTACTTTTTACAATTTAGACCACTTTTGGACCAAAAGGAAAATTTTCAATACTCACAACTACAATTTCATTGATTTCAACATAAAATTTCTCCAACTCTCTGATACAAATCAAAGTGGCTTTTATACATTGAAAAACTTGAAAAGAAAGGTCAAAGCAATAAACTAGGGGCATTGATGAGTCAGGTGCTCCTGCGTCCTCCGCTCATGCTTGTGGAAGCTTCTGAAGCCAAAGTGGGCCCGGTTTGTGCCTCATCCTCGAGCCAAGCCAAGCATTTGGCAGAAAGGACGCAACTGAAACTAGGGGTAGGGGCTAGAAGCTCTCTTGTCCTCCAAGCAGTGAGGTACCTAGCCAAATGTGGACCACGGATGGGAAATGAAGCCGGGTACTCCACCTTCTCCTCTGGGCATGTCTGATCGTGCCCAAACTAGCGCCTGAATCGGAACGGGAAATAGAATACACAATGCGTAAGGTCGATCAGCTGAATGCCAGGTTACCGAGCCATGTTGTAACTCATCTTGGTCAAATTAAGCCCGGGGCAGTACCAAGCTATGTCAACAGAAGACCTGTTGCACATCCAGTTGCACCATTATCCCTTATTCGGGAAATCCAATAGTCGATGGCGGAAGAAATAGCCTCGAGCTGAGTACTCAGGGCAAGAGTCCACTACCTTCATCTTATCCATAAGCCACACCTGGAAAGAGATGAAAGAAAAGAGAGATTAAAGAATAGAGAGATGTATGTTAAGTGAAAAGTGAGAAAAGGGTTTTGAGAGAAAAATAGAGCATGAGTGCCGAGTGATGTGAGAAACACATATGAGAAAAGGTGAGAAACAATACCTGAAGAAGTAGTGGACTCCCTACGAATCTAGTAGTCTCGCGCCGATGAAAGGCGTCTAAGTCCATCAAGGTCTCGACCAACACCAAGCCAATGCAACTCTTGCCTTCTTTCAAACCTTGGACCACTTCGAGCAACTGAATGTTGGACCCACCGAACGGGCAAGAAGGAAATAAGCAAGCATACATAAGCAGAGGGCATGTTGTCGAAATCCCTTCCAAACAAGGTCGCCTCGGTCACCAACGTCGAAAAATCGATGAATCAAACTGGATATGTCTAGCTCTCCGTTATGGACCAAAGATCGAGTCTCGTGTAGAGTGAGTCCACATATCCGTCCCAAAGCTTGAACGTGGCCAAAACGGGATTGAGGCATGATTTCCTCATCGCGTTGGGATTCCATTAGTGCCTAAAATTCTTCAATTGTCGGGCATATTTCTTATCCCCCAAAGCCAAAGACATGTGTAATTGGGTCCCAGCATCGAGTCACAGCATGAAGTAACAGAAAACAAAGTGAAGTTCGACTTAACAAAAAAAGTGCATTTATGTCGAAACCTCAGAAATTAACCTTTTCCGAGCCGTCTAAAGAAGCAATCCAATCCGAGAGCTTTTCGGCAAAAAGTGGCTCCATTTGTGAAGAAATTGCAGCTGAAATGAAGTTCTAGAGAAGAATTCACGAAGCTGAACCTTTTGTAGAAGATAAGGCAATGAGTGGAAACCAACTGTCAACAATCTAGCCATTCTTGCATTTGATGGTCTCTGGCCGGCAGCCTCCTTTTCAGGCCTGTTGTCCACCTGTCTATTGGGCAGTGCTGAAGGCATGAGTTTTGTTTTGATCTTTGAGTGTTTTGAGGTCTTGCTTTGAATCTTTTTAGTTTTGGCAAGTTTGTTTATTTGTATTTGAGTTGTTTTTGCTTTGTTTATCGAGTTATTTTTGCTTATCGAGTTGTAAGTTGTATTTTGTATTTTGGTTGTTGGTCAGCTCATTACCCGATTTAGAACATTGTTTCAATCAAGTGCTCTTTTGGCCAATTCAATTCCATGTTCATTTTCATGCAAATATGGTGCTCATGATGCAAAAGTAATAACACTTTTTAAAAAAACTGTGAGGTTTATTCCAATCATGGTTTTTTACAAAAGATTAGTATAAGTTTTCAAAGAAAAATAAACCTATTTGAAGCTATATATGTGCTAATGCTACCAAACAAAAAGAAATTAAGCAAAAGTACAAAAAATCAGCGCCGGTCGCCTCAAGCCTGAGAGGCCCTCTTCGTCCTCCTCCTCGAAGGAGAGGACTCTCGGGCACTATCTCTATCAGCACCGCCCTTTGAATCTGCCTCTGAACCAGAACCAGAGCTGGCATCATCTCCGCTCTCTGCCCCTTAACTCGTCTCGGCATCATCACCTCCGCTCTCGGAACCAATGTCGGCATCGTCTCCACTCTTGGATGACTTGGAATGCCGACTCACTGCCTCCTCAGAGTCACTAGTCTCAACATCGTCATTGCCTAAGATGGGCTCTGGAGGACTGCTCTAGCCCCGGGTACCCCTATCTCTGCCTCTCCCCCCTGCTGCTGGAGGGGGTACTGTTGGTACTAGTGCTACTGTCGCCGCCACCGCCGCTGCCGGTACACCCAGTATAGCTGGGATCTAAAAAGACAGTTGTCACATATCAGCTTCAATGTGTGTACCAGATGCAAGCATAGTATGCAGAATAAGTGTATGTAGAAGTCAAATACAGTGTGTGAGTACAGTGTATGAATACAGTGTGCCAATGCAGTGTATCAGTGCAGTTTGGGAAGTTTGTAGTTGGAATGCCAGTGTATCAGTAGAAAGATGATAGCATGAGGTGCAAACTGAAGAAATTACCAGGATACCGTAGAGCCCAAGCAGCATCTCCCTCCTCTGTACCATGCCCATCAAGGAAGCTATCAACTCGAGAGTGCCCCTTGTGTCTTCTATGGATGCCTGCAAATGCATTTGGATGATCAGTGTTCACAATAAACATATCTGAAATGAAATGTGGGGTGCAAATTGTAAAGTATGGTCCATACCTTAGTCGAGCCTCAAACCCCGACAAGCTCATGATCAGCCGCTACAGACTCGATTGGGGATTTGGTAAGCGGCCCTGGTATGCCATCAACATGTAAGCGTGGTAGGAAGCTCTAGCCAACGGGTCCTCTGCCCCTCACGAGGAACCCCTCTGGCACGAGCCCTAATCGCCCTACGCGCCTCTCTCGCTACAAGAGCCTTTGTCCCCTCGCCTCCGCGAGCACCTATTAGAGGTGGCATGAGGTGCGCCTGAATAAAGGTCGCATAGTCGCCCTCTACCTGAAGTAATCAGCATCCAAGCCCACCATAAACTGAATGACTGCATCAACATATAGGCTATTTTCTTGATCTCATGGACTCTAGTGGTGGCATCGGAGTGGTCGGGTCCGGCAAGCCCACGGTCTGACGGACGAACCGCTCACTCAGGAACCAGGCCTAGCAGACTAGGCCCTCAAGTAGAAAGTGGAAGCGAGAAGTGGCCCAGGCCCCGGCGTACTAGTCTCGTATCCCAGCCGGCATCATGGCCCAGGGCTGCCACATGATCTGTAAACAGAGAGTGTACAGATTGTTATTTACGGCCAATTGCTAAAGTGTGAATTAGAACAGTTGTAAAGCAAAAATGATTGTGCTTTGGGTTACCTCGTGAGCAGCCACTGCGTCAAAATAGTGCCGAAAGAATACGAAGGTCTCGCGAGTCCTACGCTGACACCTACCATCATGCCGCCTCGTGTAAGGGACTACCAGTAGGAGCTCCTCCATGGGCTCTAGGGCAAGAGTAGGGAAATAAGAATACACCCACAGCTGCGGAGAAAATGCAGTGATATGTGAACACAATGTATGAACAGATACAGAAAGTATAAAGTAGAAAGTATAGGTGTTGAACAGATATAAAGCAAAAAATGCGGAGTAGAAAATGTAAAGTGCAAAGAGGGAATTGAAATGCGTACCTCCCAAGCTCTCACGTAGCCTCCGATTAGCTTTCCCCTCAGGCGAGAGGTAGAGCTTATATAGCCGTACAGGGTGGCGAGGTTAGCTCCGCCCCAATCATAGAAACATACCCGAGGAAGGGTCACCAGGGCACTCAGCAGATACAAGCCCATGGTGTTCCACCTGTTCAAGAACAAGGTGGTACCGAGGATGAACATCAGAAAGCCTCTGGCGTACTACTCCATCTCTTCTAATGTCTCTGGCTCGCTCTCTCTGAACTGCTCAGCAAACCAGCTATATCTGACCATATATGTCTGGTACAAAGGTGGGCGTGCTCCTAGCAACTCGATCCAGGCGGCCTTTCACTTCTCCATGTCTGTTGAAAGGGATCGGATCACCCCCTACTCCTAAGCCAGTGATCATAGCGAAGTCGTAAGAAGTCATCGTCATATCTCCGGTAGTGGAGAAGTGGAAGGAGTTGGTGGTGTCCCACCACCTCTCGACTAGTGCTCCCAAAAGAGGACGGCTAGCAATGACCCGCGTCAAGCTGGAGCAGAAAAGGCCGAAGCCAGTCTCGTCCACAATATCACAAACTCCTGCAGGGAGCTCGTCGTACCAATCTCGCGCAGTCGTATCTCCATACCATCTACAGGCACGAGACTCACCCTATGGCAAAGAACAGATGAATCAAATAAGGCAGTGATGAAAGTTCAGTCAGATAAAAGGTAGTGCAAGAAATGCAAGTAAAGAAAGGCAAGAATACATGAAAATGGAGCTCATACCTCAACGGCAATGGATGAAAGGTGAGAAGCTTGCTCATTTAGCAGGAGGTCCTTCGGTACACCGAGAACGAAGTCGCTAGAGCACCTAATGCCACCAGCTGGCAAGATATGTATCTGGGGATGGTACCTCGCTAGATCAAAAGGTCGTACCCTCAATGGTAGTGGCTCCAGCTCAAGATCAGACTCAAACTCTGCCTCAAGGTCAGTCTCAATACCCTGAGCCGCCTCGCCAGCCTCGCCAGCGACCGGCTCCTCTGCCTCAGCAATAGGTGGAAATACGAGGGGAATCTCTGAGGGAGCCCTGTCATGTGGTGAATTATCTGCCATCTAGAAAATAGGTGAAAAGTAGGTAAAAAGTGAAGAAAAATGGGAAAAATAAGGCAAACTTGGAAAAAGTCAACCCTAGGAAAGAGAAAATGGAAGAAAAAGTCAAAGTTCAGAAAAATTTAAGAAACTCGAGAGAAACTCGAGGGGAACAAGCCTAGAAGGGTGAAAATGAGGGAAAAAGTGCCGAAATCAAATTTCAAACAGTTCAAAGTGAAGAGAACTAAGAGGGTTTAGCAAAGAAAATGTGCGTAGGACATTGGAAAACGCATACAAAGCTCGGATCTAGAGAGGGAAAGTGTCTAGAGGGAAAGAGGGAAGGATTTCAACCCTACAGAAGTAAGGAAATGAAGTGTTGTGGTGTATACTTAAAGACCCAAGGCAAAAAGACCAAAAAATCCCCAAACTGCCATCGGTGGCCAACATGTGGCCGGCATGCCACACTGGTGGCTGGCAAGGCCTTTTCATGGCCGGCAGATGGCTAGCAGCCTCCCCTTGTGGCCGATGGCCTTCCTCTGTGTCCTGATGCTATTTTCTGTCCTTATTTCCCAAGAAGTGTAAGCAAGGTTCATTGTTGGGTCCATATTGTCTCTACGGAAGCTCAAAAACTGTGTTTTGGCGCACAATGTTCATCACTTGTCAACATAGATGAGATGTATCCTTTTTTTTTAACATATTGCAATTCCTCCGAGAGGTAAATCAGAAGGTGCCATCGAATGTCGCTTTTGTTCATTTTATGCCTTCTTTCTCTTTTCATTCTCTCTTGTTGCATACAATATGCATTTTGCATATATTGTGGCATAGAGTATGCATTTCACATACACGCATACTGCATGCGCATCTTGCATCAGTTATGATTCACGCATAAAATATGCTCTTGCTCTTGTTTCGTGCGTAGAATATGTTTTTATATCTCCCATAGAATATGCCCTTGCTCTTATTTCATGTATAGAATATGCTTTTGTTTCTTGCATAGAACATGCTTTCAATTACCATGTTATGTCAATTGTCTATCTGACATGATTACTTTGTGCATCTATCGTACTTGTTCACTTTGTGCATCTATCACACTCGTTCATTTTGTGCATCTATCGCACACCCCTCTATTGTATCTCGGGAGCGTGCGAAGTGCGAGCCCGAGCAGTTTTTGTTGTATCTCAAGATGTGTGATGCGCGGCCCTGGGCGTGTTTCATCTCAGGAGTGTGCAAAGTGCGAGCCCGATTTTTGTTGTATTTCAAGATGTGTGACGCGTGGCTCTGGGCGTGTTTCATCTCGAGAGCGTGCGAAGCGCGAGCCTGAGCCCAAGCGGTTTTTGTTTTATCTCAGGACACGTGACGCGCAGCCCTGGACGTGTTTCATCTCAAGAGTGTGCAAAGCGCAAGCCCGAGCTGTTTTTGTTGTATCTCAAGAAGTGTGATGCACGGCCCTGGGTGTGTTCCATCTCAGGAACGTGCGAAGCGCGAACCTGAGCGGTTTTCTTTTATCTCAGTACACGTAACGCGCGGCCCTAGGTGTGTTGTATCTCAGGACGTGTGAAATGCGAGCCTGAGTGGGTTTTCTGGTATCTCGAGATGCGTGAAACCCAAGCCCGAGTGGTCTTTCTATTTCTCGGGACACGTGAAATATGACCCCGAGCAGTTTTCATTCTTCAATTTCTCGGGACGTGTGAAACACAACCTTGAGCGATTTTCTCAATTTCTCAGGATGCGTGAAACGCAACCCTGAGCGGTGTTTTCTTTCCTCGTCTCTTGTTTTGGCGTGGTTAGAGTGTGGTTATATCTTTTGCATACAGCCTATTTTGGTTTTAAGCTTGAAGCTGCTCATTCATGTGTTGTTATTTCGTTATTGTTTATTGCATCTGTTATTGCTTATTGCATCATCTTGCATGATCATGAGTATTCAACATAGCCGGTTTCACGTAGCGTATGAATCCAACTTTCAAAGTTGGATTGTACATATCATTTGCATTTTGCCCCAGAAGTATGCTGGTTTGATTCCTTGCAAAGGGATACATAGGTAGCCTGTAGGCGCAACCATTTTTTTTTTCTGTCTTCATTGTTTGTCCAAGTCTTATGGCCTTCTCAAAATGGGTCGTCTTCAGGCTTGGACATTCACTCACGTCATTTCATGACTCCAAGTTCTGTCAAAGAGGGGCAATTGTAGACACCCCATTTTTGACGGCCCTTACGACTTGGACACCATCGCATGCACACCCGATGATGAGTTTATTTGCTCGTCAAGTGCTTGAAGTCCTTAGCGGAATGCCACAGCTTTGAACCTTTCAAACTCTACACTCTTGTTGCCTCATTTTTTGACCAAGCCATGGTTCATCAAGCCTGCAGCTTCTGGTGGCTTGCCGGCCATCACTTGTTGGTTGTCGGCTACTGACGTGACTTGCCAGCCACCAGTTTCTTTTGCAGATATTTTGTGATAGTTGTGCCAGCTGTTTGCACAGATGCATGCATCTGTACCCACATGTAGGGCTGGATATCCTTGAAGAGAATTTATGTTTTCTATATATAGGAGACCCCTCTCTCATGTTTTAAGGTTAGAAAATTTTGAGATCAAAATTTTTTCCTCTCTCTACAATTCTCTGTCTCTCGAGCAAATCTCTACACTTTTGCCAACAAATCCTTAGCCTTTGCCTATACACCCTTACCCAAATCTTCCCATCGATGAGTTGAGGTACTTTTGAGCTTAGTTTAAGCTCTTGAAGGGTGTGTTGCCTTGGTTTTGTTGCTTGAATTGCTTCTTCTCTTCAAGAGGTATAAGGCTTTGCCTATTTGCTTGCTTTCTTCACTATTATTCTTGCTGTTTTCCAACTATTTTTCAGCTATAAAAGCTTTGTGTTTTTTGGCTGAAGCTTAGGTGTTAAGGCCATTAAAAGTTGAGGGGAGATCCACCCTTCTTTGTACCTTATTTTGGAGGCCTTTGCCCTTGTGTTTCCCACCCTTGCATCATCTTTTTATGAGCTTTTAAACACTGTTTTTCAGAGTTATCTCAATGGCCAAAATCATGTTTTGAAGTCCAAATTTGAAGGGATTAGCCTCCCCTTCTTGTGTCTTGCTTACTAGCCTAGTTTGTGCCATGTTTTAGCTTGTTAATCTAACTATTTTTAGCTCAATTCCAGCATGTTTTAGCACTGTATTAAACCTGTTTTAGCACTGTTTTGGGCTGTTAGTTGCATTTGAGCTTTGTTTTGCATGCTTGTAGTGTAATTGTCCTCATGAGCTTGGTGTTTTAGGCCTTAGACACCATCTTATTTGAGTTGATAGCATTTATTTATGCTTTTCTCACTCATTTTCTGCACTAATAATCTCTACAACCTCCCTCCATTCTTGGCTTTTTTGTTTTGCTTTGAAAGTGGTTCAAACTACTTGTTAGTTTAAAACATGAGATTGAGATGTCATGCTTAATGGTTCAACCCTTTAGGGGGTTCATTACCAACGGTATGATGTCTCTTTCATGCCTAAAACAACATTTAGTTTGAGCCTTCTTCCCATTTAGAGGACTTGAACTCACCATTGGACTTAGTGAATTAAAGGATGGTTGGTAATTTAAAATAGAGTAATTAAAACTTGGAATTAAAATGGTGCAAGATAATAATTGGGTTTGCGTTCAATTAGACGTTAATTGAACACATGGAAGCTTAAACCATTTCATACTCATTAGTGATGAAATGATTCAAGGTTCTAAGGTCACCACTTCCCTTGATCTTCCATGATAGGGAGGTGGCTTTGAGAGTCTCATTTCATTGCATTTATTGAACTTGCACATTTTGGTTCATATGCCATCATGCACTGAAATTGCTTGAGTTGGTGATTTGTGGCTAAAGTTTACTTCTCCTTTGATTTGTTCATGAAAAGGAGGGGTGAGTTGTACAAGCAAAACCTTGAAAATACCTTGAGCATAGGGCTGTGCAAAATACCGCCCAGTCCGCTAAAACTGCACCGATCTGCATCAATCCGCACCGCTCTAACCGCTAACCGTGGTTTAAACTTTAAAATTTATAATCCGCCAACCGAACCACTCCGCGCCGCTATAGTAAATACATATATATTTTTTAACTTCCAATGAAATATCAATGTAAAAATGAGTGTGAGAGAGATTTAAGATATAAAATTTATTACAAATTAGTGGTTATATATATGAAACATATTATGTAAAATTACTTTGTGTTATATATCTAAAAAATATTATACAAATTAGTGTTGTATATTATGCAAATGTGTGATAATTAGTTAGAATATTCTTCAATCCGCCAATCCGCCAAAAACCGCCCAAACCGCAATTTGTCAATCCGCTAATCCGCTAACCCGCCATTCGGTTTGTAATTTTACTCTTAAACCGTCCAAACCGCACCATGCTCTATTTGTTCTCTGTTACAGCAAAATGAACTAGGCAACAGTGGCCGGCAAGCTACTTTCCATAGCCAACAAATGACCAACAACCCTCATCACTGGTCGACGGGCCACTGATGCAAAATTCAACAGTGTGTTTGTCAAGAAGAGCAGAGTTATTCTGGAAGTGGGCAATAGTGTTAGTGTTCTATTGTGCAATAGAGGCTCTCCGGAAACGAAACAGCAGCTTTTCGGGTGGAAACTGAGCATGTGCTAAGTTTAATTGTTGTAATTAAAGTGTTGTAACTGAGCATGTAACTAATTAGTTAGTTAATTAGTTATTCAATTTTATTTTGTAATTAGTTAATTAACTAGAATAGTTAGTCAGATTCATTTGTTATAATAATTAGTTAAGTAGTTTAGCTAATTTCATTTGTTTTGTAATAATTAGCTTAGCTTTAATTAGTTAGTTAATTAGCTTAGTTTATTCAGACTCTCCTTCGTGAGAGCGCAATGTAATAATGTATATGTCTTCTAACCCCACATCTTTCTCCCTTTTATTTACTACCTTATGATGGTCAGTTTAGGGACATCATGTTTCTTTTGACATATCTCATGTTTGCATCCATTTGTATTGCATGCACCGAGGCTCGGTTCATCACTCTAACTTGCATTATCAGTTTAATACATTCTTTGAATACGTGCTCAGACTGCATGCTACTTAATTGATTCATATGCCATGATTAGTAGCCGAGTCTATTAATTGCATATTGCATGTATTGCATTAGTCATATTGCATAGTTAGGAATCATGCATTTTTTTCTAACTTTTTTATTTATTTTGGCTTGAAGTACTTGGTGAGCCTTTATTCGCTTTAGCATATCGCATGCGTGTGATTGTTGCCATATCTAGCATGTTTGCCATGAGGCTAAATGCTTAAATGATAAAGTGTTTTGAATGCCTGTAGATGAAGGCTAATTGCTTGAATTGGAATAATTTGAGTAATGTTCATATGCGATCACTTTTTCAAGTGGTACATATTTCGAAACCATTTTCAAAACAAACACGAAATCAAATGTTCCAATTTTTGCAATTTAGTCTATACTTATGTGTGTGCGCATCACATTGTAATGCTAGCCTAATAAACCAGAACAAGAACATATAATGTACATAGGATTCATATCATGATTAGTAGAGACCGATCTTTGATTAGGCAAGCGGAGTGCTCAAATTCATTCATGACCTTCCCCTCTTGTACTTAAGTTCCCGAGTTGAGACAATCTTGGTGATGACGGACACGTGGCCTTTGGCACGAGTCATGGGTTTCCTAAACTTTTCAAAAACATTTAGGTGGCGACTTTGTATCTGGCAAAGCAGTCCATTTTTGGCAATTTGATTCAAAATCGATTTTCCAAAAGATTTGCCAGATTTGGACTCTTAGGGTTTAGGATTTAATTCTTAAAATTTATTTATTTTTATTTTAGGGTTTAGGATTTAGGATTTAGGATTTAGAATTTATAGTTTAATTCTTAAAATTTATTTTTGTATAAATCTTAAATCCTAAATCCTAACCCTAAAATAAATTTTTATTTAAAAAATAAATTTTAAGAATTAAAGTAAAAAAGTAATCATTTTATATAGTTGATTATTATTTGCTATTATAAAATATTATATATATTTAATATTGGTCTCAATTTTATAAAATAAAATTTATATATATTAAAAATTATATATGTTTTATTAAAATAAATATAATGAATAAAATTAATTAATTTTATTTTTATTTATTTATTATAAGTGTGTGTGAAAGAGAGAGAGAGAGAGAGTGGAGTGATGTGGGTGTGTGTCAGAGAGTGAGAGAAGAGTGTGAGTGCCAATGTGTGAGATGTGGTTTTTTTTATTGTTATTGAAAATGTGTTTTCAAAACACGTTTTCAAGTTGTGCGTTTCTCAATTGCGTTTTATTAATTAACTCGATAATTGGTATAAATCTTATTAAAAGCGTAATTTGTAACCACGTTTTTATAATTTTATTCATTTTCCGCACCTGGGCTAGAAATATGGTATAAGTGTGTTTTGGAATAACACTTCAGCTTATTTTGGGAATTTCGGCCAAACTAAGCTTAGTTTGAGAAATAGGTTAGTAGTTTGGTTTATTTTGGGAAATGGCCCGACATATCTAGGTAGAGGTGGATTGGCCTACAAGGAGTAATCATGGCCCAATTTCAATCGATTTGGGATGAAACAAAAATCAATCCATTGCTATGATTTCATAAAAATTGGAACCAAACTAAACTAATAAAATTATGGAATCAATTTGAACCGAATGAAACCATTTAAACACGATTCGGATTGCTTCAGCTTAGAATCATGGTTCACATAATTTGTTCACAAGAAAAATCATATAATATTTTCAGAAAAATTCTAGTTCCACACACCTAAATATCTTAGTGTACATCTTTTTTCAATGGACACACTTAGTAATTTGATTATCAATTTTTGTTCTCATAATTATTTCAATCATACCCTTAACTCATATCTTATACACACTACCACAATCATCTTTCACACACTCAATACTCTTTCCACACCTATTTAAAATTGAAGAGCAACAGTCTGCCTTATTTCAGTTCACAGTGAAGACAGTGAATGAAACTCCATTGAAAAGACTGACGACCTGAGACCCTCCATTGACACTAACTCCATTGAAGAGCCTCCTCCATTCGACACTCTAGTTCCGAAATCTATTGAAGGGAACTATTACTTTGTTTCGATTTCGTTATCGCATTTGGTACCATTTTGTTTTCTTAGTGGACTGCATTGACAAATTAGAATAAACCCTCATTTTTTCCTTGAAGAGTTTTGATTTTGGGAATTTGGCACTAGTTTTCCAAAATTTATTTTTTAATTCAACGCTTGGTTTTTGAAATAGATTGATTTGTTTGACACAGTAGTTCCGAAATATATTGATTTGTTCAATACTGTAGTTCTGAATAAAATATAATATTTCAGCATTGGTTTTCCAAACTAATCGTATAAAAAAAAAAAAAAAAAAAAAAAAAAAAAAACTACTACACAAAAAAACTAGCCTTTTCATTACTGGCTTTGCTATCACCAGGCATATTTTTACTTGATTTTGAACTTCCATTAGTTTGTAACGCTTCTATGACAAAATCAAGAATAATTGTGGAACTAATGAGAAAACGATATAAATAATGGAGTACAAACCTAGAGAGTAAAGCAATATGAGAGTTGTTATGAGAGTGTTGCTTTACAAGCGATAGCGGAGTATAGAGTGTGCAGCAAGTAAAGTGTGAAACAATGGAAGGAGTTACAAATAATGAAGAAACTATGATTTAATGTTTTTTTACTCAAAAGATGTACGTTGAGTTTTTTTTTTTGTTGTTAAAAGATGTGTATAGAGAATATTTTGATATAATATTATGAGTGTTGATGGATGTCCATTATGATCATTTTAGTTTAGGGTATAATTGTCATTAAAATAATATTTTATTAAGTATGTGCACTAAAGTAACTAGGTGTGTAGAAATAGAATTTCCTATCATAAATTTTAAAAATAATAATAATATGACCATTAAACAAACTACTCTCATAATATTCTCCAATTAAGAAAAACATAACATTAAACATTGTTCAATTCATGATTTTTTCAAAACATAAACATACATATTGTTCTACCATTAACTTAAACAAATATAATACCTAACAAATAAATATATATAGTTAAAGTTATGTAGTCCTATTCGGTTCAAATCCAGAACCATGAACCTAAATCTGAAACCAATCCACGAAAACCAATTTCTCAACTTTCCAAATTAGAACCGAACCACAAATTAAAAAAATTCAAAATAAACCTACCGGATTAATTTGGACCGATTCAGTTTGCAAAATTTTCAATTTCCTTACTCAGGCCTGCTGCTTAAAGACATCTACTTTTTTTTGTTTTCGAGGAAAAAGAGATCAACTTGTATGGTATAAACCAATGCTTCAGATTTGAGGCTCGGATCAGGTGTGAGGAATATGCAGAGAATTAGGAGTGAGTATGGTCAGTTTGGTTTGATATTGAAGTAAACCAAGACTAAATTACTACCTATGAAGCATTGATACTCTTAAAAGGAGACGTATCGTATCCGTATTGGATATTGACACTCTTTTGAATACTCTCAAATGCGTATCAAATACTTATTAAAAATATAGAATATTTTTTAATTAATTTTTTATTAATCTTAAAGTATCATATATTTATTTTTAAAATATCAGATACTCCAAGTTGCATATTACTTGTTTTAAGAAATTACAATTAAAATTACAATTATAACATTTCTTGTGTAGTATTATAATTGTGAGGATAATATAATAATATTTTTCTAATACTGTGCTTAGTTCTTTGATAAGAACATAGGGAGTTAAATGTAATAAAATTTATCAAATTGGTATATCCTTATTGTATCATGCATGTCCCGTATAACTAACTACATAAAAAGTAAAGATTAACAAGAAAATATAACAATAGTAAAATTAATATCTAATTTTTAAATATTAGTATTTTATATTATAAAATCCAGTGTTATTTCTCAACATTCTTGAGCTTATGTAACTCACTACTAATAATTTTAACACTAATTTTTTTACAGACATATACTAGCCGTACCCATATCCTACTTTTATAAGTTTCGTCGTATCCATATCGTACCATATCCGTATCTTATATCCGTATCCGTATCCGTATTCGTGCTTCCTTGGTTACTACCTATAGTTTCACAAAATTTAGAACTAAATCGAGCCATAAAAATCTTAAGACCAAATCAAACCAAACCATGAAAACGTGATTCGATTTGATTTGGAACCACGATTTTTATAAACTTTGTCATTGTTCATAATATGATCACAACATACTCAAACATCAAATAATGTCATTATTTTACAAACAAGAATTATTTAAATGATTGTTTTGAAATAGTTCCACAATTATACAAGAGCACACTTACAACAATATAGGGTTAATAACTGACGAATATATATGACATACTAATAAGGTAATCGAGTATTGATAAATAACAATATATATGGCTAAACGATCCGATTTGATTCTAAACAGGAACCATAACTATAAAATCACGGACCAAACCATAAAATAATACGATTGCCTATTTTAAGAACCAAGACCGAACCGCGAATTGAGAAACCAAACCAAACCGTGCTGTTTGGTTTGGATTGGACCAGTTTGCAGTTTTTTTTATTATTTCCTATAGAGAATTACCTAAAAGTCAACATGTGAAATTGGGAAATCTGGAATTCTGTAACACCCTATAATGGGTACAAAAAGGTGGTGGTTTTTAAACTTTGTATTATGAGTAAACAATGTGAATTGGCCGCTAAATCCAAGCAACTGAGAAAGAAAGAAAGAAAGAAAGAAAGAACAAAGCTACATTTCAGCCACACCGAAAGCTGTCTCCCTAACTCCATACTCCATACTCCATGTAGAGCATTGAATGAATACAAAAATTAATTATATAGTAGTACCTTTGTCTGGTGATGGCCACAGAATTTGTTTGGTCATGGCCACAAAATCCAGAAATCATAAAAATTCTTTCTAGTGCCTCTTCATTTCCTGGAAAATATTTGCCACCTTTGGGGACAACCTTGGGAGGAATTTAAACAACTGAAAAAAATAAAAATAAAAATAAAAAATTAGAATAATAATGCATATGAAAATTATATATTCATAACAAAAAAGACCATGTACTAATATAAAAAGTGACTGGAAAATTTTACAATTTGAAACAGAACTCTCAGTAGAAAAGCATGTTGAGTTCCTTTGCTGTTAGTGAACTCATTTGATCAATTAATCATCAGCATGCTGGCCAAGGTTTTCCAATAATAATACCAGATCATACATGATGAATGTGTTGGAAGTTGCATAATTGCAACTTTCTGCATACTAGTAACCCTTATCCCAGAACACATTTTGGGAATTAAGTGGGATGGGGGGGAAATAATTTGATTCAGAAATAAGGAACTGAGTCCAGTGTAAAGGGTAGAGGTCAATAGCTACACGATAGCATCAAACATACTAGTATCAAGCTTAGAGTATTAGTGTATTACACCACAGTACGTTAGAATCTACAAATAGGCAAATATATATAACTCAAGCAAATTTTATTCTAACACCTTTTTCTCATACCTATGTTACATGGACTTTTCTATTGTGTATGGAGTACCTATGTCAGACACTCGACATTGTCTGACACTTGGGTAAAGGTACGGGACGATTCTTCTTTCTTTTATATATATATAAGAAAGAAAATCTTCATTACAAAACCGTTAAAAGATCAAATCAATCTTGTGCAACGGTATCACAAGATATCAAAAATAGATAAACAACTTCCATAGAAGGAAGGATCTAAGTCTTCATAGGAGAAAAGGCCCTCACAAGGAAGGGAAACAAACTTCTACACAGGAAGGATTATTACATCAACAAACTAAAAATTTAAGAACAAAAAATAAATAAATAAAATAAGACCTAAGTTGCCACTGAACTCATCCAAAACTCCACTACTTCATAGCCTTCAACTTCGAATCTGAAAAACCAACCTCCGTTGGTCAAGATAGAACATTGAGATTGAGTTGGTCGCAGTGTAAAACAAACGCATTATCCAATGTCGGCCTTCAGACTGTGAGAAGATTTGGAGCCAAATCTTAAAGTTTTGGGTTCAAGGCTGGAGAAGGTAAGGCGGTGATGGTTGGACTAGTAAGGAAAACATCTGTTAAGCATTAGTGCGTAAGGGTAGTTATGTCATTTGCTCCTTTAGTCTTTATTATAAGTATGTGTAACCCTAATATGTTTTAAGGTGAGAAACTAAACACAGCAGCAATTCTCTCTTTTCTTCTTCTCATTCTTTTCTTTTCTTTTATGCAAATCTAACATGGTATCAGAGCTTCATCTTCCTCCTTGAAGATTCTTCTCTTGTTCCTTGTTTCATTCTTTCTTCCCTTTACATAGAAAAAAGAAAATCCAAAAAAAAAAAAAAAAAAAATTCCTTCATGGTCGAAATTTGATGGGTTTTCACCCTAGATTTTAATTTTAATTTTTTGACGAGTGTTTGAGTGTTTTTCCAATTTTTGTTGAATTTTTGGAAAAACTGTTGGATTTTTCGGAAGTTTTGGGGCTGTTTTTTGGCTGATTCTTCCCTTCCTCCCTCTACCTTGGGAGCCAACTAGTATTGTCAAAAGGTTGGAAGACCTGGTTTTGATGATTTGGCAAGGTTTCACTCTATTTTTGTTGGTTTTCCTTAGTTTCAGCACAATTTCTCTCAGTTTCTAATTGATTTTTGCCTCTAGCCCATGTTTCAGCTCTGTTTTTGTCTCTAAAGGTAACTTTTGCCCCCAAATCGAGTTTGTGAATTTGCCTCTGTTTGTTTTTGCTAGTTTTGGGCTGGTATGTGTTTTTCTATGGTGGGGATTTAATCTTCAATGGCTGAAGGTGAGACATGGATATGATTAGTGATGAGGGTGGGCTGCGTCGTGTTATTACTCTTAACAACAATACCTCTCCTCAAATTAGTCCCGTTAAATTGGATGGTTCCAACTATTTGCTTCGGTCATGCTCCTGTAGTCTTGCTATTGCTGCTCGCCGTTTGACTGGCTACATTACTGGTTCTCTTACCCTACCAGATGGTGATGACTCACTATGTACTCAATGGATTTCTGAGAATGCTCTTGTTATGATTGGGCTAATCAACTCTATGCAGCCCACCATTAGTTGGAGTTTCCTCTTATTAGAACTGCTCATAAGATTTGGACAGCTGTAGAATACTGTGCTGCGTTGAGTAGTTTGTGGCAGGAACTAAACTATTACCAAAGCTTCCAGGCTGTTTGTTCTCGGGATGCCACTTTGTTTCAACAAACAATGGAGAAAGAGCGCGTGTATGACTTTCTTGCTGGCTTGAACTTGGAGTATGATCAGATTCGCACCCAGGTGTTGGGTCGTTCACCTTTTAACACCCTACGCAAGGCTTATGCCCTTGTCCAACAAGAGGAGAATCAACGTAGTGCTATGGTTCATTCCTCTATTCAAGATCGTTCTGCTTTGGTTATTGCTCCTCCTACTCGAGCTCTTCGGCCTGGTCTGGTTCAGTCTCGGAGTTAGGGTACACTGGTTGAGTGAGATCAACTTAAGTGTGATTATTGTAGGAAAGACAGACATGATCGAGAGCATTGTTGGAAACTAAATGGTCGCCCTACTCGAGGTCGCGGTCATGGTAGTAGAGCTTGTCCCCAAGCGCACATGGATCTGAGATTGCTGCGAGCCCTTCTTCTGAGCCTCACACTCTTTCCCAGGATGAGGTACACACTCTCAGGCGTTTGATGGCTCGACTTGATTCTCCTTCTACCTTAGCTTCTTCCACTCCAGCTTCTTCCAATTTTGCCCACACAGGTGCTAGCGCTCTTAGTACATCTTCATCACCTTCTTGGATTATTGATTCAGGTGCCACCGACCACATGGCAGGTGCCTCTAGTCTTTTTTATTCTTATTCTCCTTGTTTCAGTCGAGCCAAGGTTCAAGTGGCTGATGGCACTTTATCCTCCGTCTCTAGCAAGGGTTCAGTTCATTGTTCATCTTTGCTTTCTCTTTCATCTATACTTCATGTTCTATTTTTTCTACTAACCTGCTTTCTGTTAGTAGTCTTACTACTTCTCGAAATTGCTCAGTGAGCTTTTTTCCTACTCATTGTATCTTTCAAGAATTGGCTATGGGGAAAACGATTGGCTATGGTAGAATACAAGGTGGGCTATACTTTTTGGATGTCGTTCCTCCTGCCGTCCCATCTCAGACTCTCAAGTGCACTACTGGCTCTCCTCTTCTTCTCCTTCATCAGTGGCATCGCCATTTAGGTCATCCTTCCTTTAGTGTCTTAGAGAAACTTTTCCCTTCTTTAGTTCGTGAACTGACCAAGCAGAAACGCACTTGTTACCCTTCAATTAATAAAAGAAGTACTTTTCCTTTTATGCTTATTCACACCGATGCATAGGGTCCTTCCCCTGTGGTTTCTACTTCTGGGTATCACTGGTTTCTTACATTTATTGATTGTTATTCACATGTGACTTGGATTTACTTGTTTCGAACTAAGAGTGAAGTTTTTTCTTGTTTCCAAACTTTTCATAACATGGTGACCAATCTTTTAATGCTCAAATCAAAACTCTTCGGAGTGATAATGGGATTGAGGATGTTGATAGAGTTTTTCGAGCATACCTCAAGGAGCACGGCATCCTTTATCAGACTAGTTGTGTTGGTACTCCTCAGCAGAATGGAGTTGTCGAACACAAGAATGGCCATCTTCTTGAAGTTGCTTGTTCTCTTGTTTACCATGAATGCCCCTAAGTCTTTTTGGGGTGATGTTGTTCTTACCGCTACTTACCTTATCAACTGTATGCCTTCCAGTATCCTCCAATTCTAGATTCCTCTTCAACTGCTTCCTGTAACATATCTCACCTCTTCTCTTCCACCTCGGGTGTTTGGGTGTATCTGTTTTGTTCATTTGCTACCTCGTAACCGTGGAAAACTCAATCCTAAGGCTGTGCGTTGTGTCTTTTTTGGTTATTCTGCTACTCAGAAGGGTTACAAATGCTATAATCCTCACACTCGCTATGATAACCCAACCCATATGATGCTTAATTATGCATAGGATTATGTATTTGATATGAATTTGCATTTTTAATTGTGTGAATTGTGTGAATTTGGAATCATACTTGTCGAATGTAGGAATATCTGTTGCAATTAGAACTTTGAATTGAAATTGAAAGCCTTAGAGGCGCTAGAAACCAAAACCGACTTCATATCTGTGTTTAGCATGATTTTTAGAGCCTACTGTGAAATTTTGTAAAATTACGATTCATAATGAATTAATTGGGTTAATTAGCCTAAGTTATATATGTATATAGCCATCTTGAGTTCATCGATTGTTGGAAGCATTTGCTAGAGAGAGAGTTAGAGAGAGAGAGGAAGAAGAGAAGCTAGAGATTTGGAAGAGATTCGAAGGGAATTCCTAGATTTGAGCAAAGGTATGGAGATCTATCTAGAATCCTTGTAAATAACTCATCTCTTGCTTGAAATCAAGAGGAATTTGAAGATTCAACACCTAAAGGAGTTAGGGTTTTGAATTTAAAGTTAAAGAAATGGAGCATTAATCTCTTTTAACTTTGCTTGATTTGAGTTCAATCTTGTGAATGTTTCATGATATAAGCTCTAGATTGTTCATACAACAAAGATTTGTATAAAGATCATCCATGTTTATATATATTTTGAGCTTGATTATGTAATTCATGAATGTATGAAAAAGATGAGACCTTGAATTTGACATTGAAGCAAGATTGATGTGTTTGAGTTGAAATTACACGTGAATCATGTTAGTATATCATGTTTTTGAGTTAGTTTTGCATGATTTGGGCTTGAAATTGAGTTTGGGAACTTGGCTTCAAACCCTCATTTTCAGATTGTCGGGTTTTGCCTAGTAGAATCGGTCTCGCTCTCTTTTACCCATTTCAACTTGGCTCTTTGCCCCCCAAAAAATCTGCTCCCTAAAAACAAGCTCTTCCAACTTCATTTTGAGCAATGATCTCTCATCCCTTAAAGCCCCATATAAGCCCTCCCCAGACTCCTTGGCATCCAATTCCTTAATACCCCTCTCAACATTCGCATAAACTTGAATCTCTCAACATTCACATAAACTTGAATCCCTCCCAGAAATGAACTCTTCCACTCTCTCACCTGTCTCTAAAATAAGCCTTAAAAGAGCGATTTTCCAACCATATATTCTCGAATCTAAAAGGGGTTGGCCCCCATTTAAAGGGGCAACTCTCAAAAATCACCAAGCAATGGTCCGAAACAACTCTAGGCATTACCTCTTGCCTAAAATCAGGAAACAATTCCTTCCAACCTAGTGTATGAAGAAATCTGTCCAACCGACGACACACAAGATTTTCTTGAAGGTTAGACCTAATGAACAAAGCATTACTCAACGGAAGATCAATAAAATCACTCTCTTATACAAGAGTTAAAATCCCGCATACTTCTATTCGCAGAAACCCCATTGAACTTTTCCAAAACAAGCCTAACCACATTGAAATCCCCACTCATGCACCAATTAAGGAAGAAAAGCCCAAATAAACTCGCCAACTCCTCCCACCATTCCTAATGACTTCTAGGCCTATTGGGACCGTAAACCCCTGTCAACCACCATTCATTGTTACCTCGATTCCAAAACCTAATGGACACTAAAAAAACCCCAAAGATTGTCTCACATTCCAATACAACTCTCTCGTCCCACATAATTGAAATTCCCCCTTGATCTCCCACATGAAGGTGAAACTGTTACTTTTAGAGAATACCAAGATTAGAGAATGATTAAGATATCATCCCCTATTTATATTAATGAAGTTAATAATTACAAGGGAGCCCTAAGGCATAGAATAATTACAAAAATAATAACCCAAATAATAATATATTATTCTAACACTTCCCCTTAAGCTGGTGCGAAAATATCTCTCATGCCCAGCTTGCCTAAGATGTTATGAAGTGGCTTACTCCCAACTCCCTTAGTGAGAATGTCAGCAAGTTGTTCACCAGACTGCACAAAAGAAGTACATATTGTGCCACTAGTGAGTTTCTCCTTGATGAAGTGGTAATCAATCTCAACACGCTTTGTCCTGTCATGTTGAACCAGATTGTGAGCAATGTTGATAGCGGCCTTATTATCACAGTATAACCGCATAGAGTCCATCTGATCAATACCTAGATCACTCAACAATAACTTGATCCATAAGAGCTGCTATAGCTCTAAACTCAGATTTTGCACTTGACCTAGCAACCACATTCTGTTTCTTACTCCTCCAAGTAACTAAGTTGCCTCCAACCTAAAAAGCACGGGTGCGGGTACGAGTACGATACGGGTACGAGTACGGGTACGCCGATACGGCAAAACCCCAAAAAAGTAGGGTAAGGGTACGGCTGCGGTACGCCGATTTTGTTTTTTATCTTTTATTTTTTATAATTATGGTTAAAAGATCCAACCTACAAACTGAAGTTAAATATCAAAACTAAAAAGAGAACTATAAAACTAAAAGACAAATATTAATATATTTGAATTCAACATAACCAACACCAATTCAGTCCATAATCCAAGCAAAGGAAAAACAACCAACAACACCAAAGAGAAGCATTTTCATCTCCAGATTGATCAATGGAAGGAGCAGAAGCACTTGCAGCTGATGAACCTAAACTGCTTGACGAGTTAACATTCTGTTGATCTAATTTTATGATTAAAAATAATATTTATGATTATTAATATTTACGATTATTTCCTAATTTATTAATTTTTTGATCTAATTTTTTTTTTTTTTTTGTTCTAAATATGATTGAATAACTTGGTTCTAATTTTTTAATTTTTTTGTTCTAAATATGATTTTTTGTGTTCTAATTTATTAACATCAAATTATACCTCTGAAGAAAAAAGAAGAAACAAGAAAAAAAAACAAAAAAATAAAGATGAAGAGATACCTCTCTGCAGGTCGAAGCCGAAGTCTCTGGGTCGAAGTCGAAGACGAGGGTCGAAGTCGATCTCTGGGTCGAAGTCGAAGTCGAAGTCGAAGACGAGGATGATGGTCGCTGTCGAAGACGAGGGTGATGGTCGAGTCGCTGTCGAAGACGAGAGTGATGGTCGAAGTCGCCTCTTTGCTTCGATGAGATTAGGGCAAATGTCGAAGTCGAAGACGAGGTGATTAGGGCAAATTGTATATACATTTTCACTTTTTTTGTTTTTAATTTTTCTTAATATTGCTCCGGTACCCCTCAATTTTTCAGAAAATTTGATTTCTGCCCCCGCCGTACCCAAAACGCACCATCGGCGTACCCATGACGTACCAGACTGAGGCAGACGTACCCGACCACTTTTTGCCGTACCCGGTACGCGTGCAGCCGTACCGGTAAGTGTACCCGCACCCGGTAAGTATCCGGTGAGTGTATGGCACTATTTTTGGAGTACCCGTGCTTCATAGCCTCCAACAAAGGTACAATACCCTGAAGTCGATCTCCTATCAGTCACTGATCCAGCCCAATTAGCATCTGTATAGGCTTCCACACAAAGATGATCATACTTTGAAAAATAAAGACCCTTACCAAGAGCAGACTTCAAGTACCTCAAAATTCTCATGACAACCTCGAAGTGAATCTGATGAGAAGCATGCATAAATTGGCTAACCACACTGAATGAGCTTACCCACTAATCGTTGATAGCTCCCCCTATCAACAGTTGCTCCTCCTTCATCATCCCCTAATTTCTAATTGGGTTCCACTGGAGTGTCACAGGTCTTGTAGCCAAGCATCCCAGTGTCCTTCAACAGATCAAGCACATACTTCCTCTATGAGATAAATATCCCATCATTGGAGCAAGCAACTTCAATTCCTAGAAAATACTTCAAGCTCCCCAAGTCTTTGATTTCAAATTCACTAGCTAAATATTTCTTCAATAGAGGAATTTCCTCACTATCATCGCCCGTAAGAACTATGTCATCCACATAAACAATGAGTGTTGTAGTCTTACTACGTGAGGAATGTTTCATCCCCTATTTATATTAATAAAATTAATAATTACAAGGGAGCCCTAAGGTATAGAATAATTACAAAAATAATAACCCAAATAATAATATATTATTCTAACAAAAACAGCCCATCTCTTGAACCACCCAAACACTCCTAATGAAAGACCTATCACATACCTCGCTCTTTGTCTCTAGAAACATCACTATATTTGGTTGGAGAATTTTCAATAACTCTTTAATCACCGCTATTTTCCTACGGGACTGTAGTCCTCAAACATTCCAACTCAAGATCTTCATCGAGCACCAACAACACCCCTTGCCTCCTTCCCCCGTCCTGATGAGTACATCTCTATTGCCTCCCCTAAGCTTGTTCCCCTTTCTCCTCCTCCTCCTCCTCCTCCTCTATTGTTAGTCTATTCTCGTCGTAAGGCTCTTTCCCCACCAGTTGTCTCCTTCCCTGCTGTTGATCCTCCTATTTCTGATGACATTGATCTTGCTACCCGTCAGTATCCCCTTTGCTAACAAACTCAGGTGGTAAAGCTTGGTTTTCTAATACATGTTTTTCTCCTTCATACTGTATCTTCTTGTCTGCTGTTCATTTATTTTCTATTTAGTCTTAGGCCTAGAATTGCTATATAAATCAGATATACTCTTTGTATTATTACACAATTGAATATACACAAATTATTTCGGACTTCTTACACCTGATACCCACATGAAAATCAATCGGACACACCCATCTAAATCTCACTCCTGATGTTCAACAAAATCTGCAATTGGCACACATAGTTTCACAGATATCAGCTCCCCCACATTGGCAAGACCAACATTCTATGAAGGACTTATGATATAGGTATATATAAGTGGAGTGGATCCTACAACTATCAAATACTGGAGGAATGGAGCTAATACTGATTTCTTGACAAGAAAAGTTGGAGATTTAGGTAACAAAGCATTGTTTTATTATTACATGTGTTCAGGAACACAAGCCAGTGCTGATGTGTCCAGGTGTCAATCCCTACAATCACCAGATTTAGAACATCAGGGCAGCTGAAAGATTGAAGAATCCACTTGTCTGTCATATTCCTTAATCTTAACAAAGAACCTAATGTTTTCAACCAGTTGATCCGATTACTAAACTCATTTTGGAATATGATGTCAGAAACGGATCCAAAAAAAAAAAAAAAATGAAAACTCTTACAGAAATTTGTTCCTATTATTGCTTTTTCTAGATATCATTTCCGGTGGTAAAGCAACAAGTTACAGGCATTGGTTGACCAAAAGGGGGGGCAGGGAGGGCAGTGGCCCCCTACAAATTTATAATGTATGATACTGTTTTTGCTTCATGCCCTGTAGATTACTTAAGGATGGCCCCCTCAAGGCCAAGGCATAGACAGATGGCCCCATAAATTATATCAGTAGACAAATTATACAATAATAATATTATGATAACTATTTTTTTATTATGTTATATTTGTTACATGATGTGTCACCATTACATTGGTAACATATATGAGTATTGGGATCCATTAAATCATTATAAAGTGACACATAAAATGACAAACATTTTTGGTATATAAATACGATCGTTATAACAGTATGGATTATAGAATTTGAAGTCAATGGTGTAAAAAATGGTGTGTCTACAACTGGACTCATTCTTTTTTCATCCTTTTTGTATTTTACAACATCGAGAAAGTACCTATATAATCCTCTTTTGCTGTTTTTATTTTGTATGTCTAGTTGCAAATTTAATGTTGTCATCCACACACAGACACACACACACACACACAAAAAAAAAAGTGTATCTTTTAGTATAACTTTTGAACGATGCTCATGATATTAATAAAATAATTAGAATTTTGATGTCAAGTTTAAATGCATATAATTTGGCCCCTTCTTACTATAATTTCTGCGTCTGCCACTGGTTACAGGTATGTTCCCGCATAGAACATTCATCCAGACAAAACATAGAAATTAACAAACAGTAAAGAGATACACGCCCAATGCCAGATTCTTAACACTTAGTGGTATGAAATACGATTTGCAAAAAAAAAATAACATGGAAAAATATTTCAGTTGTAGAACATACCCAAAGCTTCACACATGCATCAATGATAACTGGAATTAGGCAGATGAATATGGTTACGGCAGACTGATCAATCTCAAGGCCATAATGCTCAATAATTATCTCTAATAAAGTCTGCCAACCAGATTCAGAATGGTACCTGCAAGTTTGCAATTTCATAAGTTTGCAACAACTTTCTCAATTAAAAAATTTCTTAAAGATAACAAAGGAAAAACTTTTTCAAGTGAAAGCTTGATAATGTACAATAAGGAACGTCCGTTAGGTTCTTCATTCCATATCACTTTTGTAGAATCCAAGTCAACATCAAATTATTTTTAGTGCATATTTCATTTGGATTAAAATTTATCTGTAAGCCCACATGAATGAACTTAGCTTTGCAAATAAATCAAATTAATGGGAACATGCAAATTAATGCTTTTCAAGAAAGAGCAGAACCATTACCCTAAAAAAATATCTGTGATAAGTATAATAAGAAATGCCTTCCCAGTGTCTGAAATATTATTTATGATTTTATAACCTGTAAATTTCAGCAAAGCTACCTGCAAGCCAAGAAAGACATGTCATTTGAATGCAGTGTAAACCATAACTAATCATTAGACATGCAAGCCCAAGAAAGGAAAATAAAATAAAACTATAAATAAAATAAGCATCTATGTAGCTACAAGAAGGCAACACAACCATTATAACTCTTTGATATTTGAAATTTACCAAACCATCTAAATGTATAATAGGATTATAGGAATGCTCAGATAAAGTTGCAAAATTCTCTCACTTCAAGTATGGAACTAGTTTAAACTTGTGATACTTGAGGGATGAAGCATCCTTGAAGCTTATGGCTTGATAGTGCCAAGAACTAATGTTAGTAGGTTTCACAGGAAGTGCTGCTAAAATTATAGCGTTTAACAATAAAACTATTTAATTGTTGGTGTTATGGGTATTTGTATCACGCCCGATACGTGCCAAGCCCTACGGGTGCTACATCATCAATGCCTCGCCTACAGGGCAAATCAACAAGGCACTGCGCAGATGTATCACATGCCCAATACATGGTGAGCCCTTCGGGCATCATGTCATCAACACGCCGCTTGCATGGCAAACTGACAAGCCACCATGCAAGACCGTACTATATGCTTAGCTTAAGCGGGAGCATGCACATAAGTCCAAGTATGAAGAGCCTTGCAATAGGCAGCACCATGGCTCCTGCAAACCCATGGTTCTTTCGTACCTCGCTCCAAGTCCAAACAACAATATAATCAGGCCCTCGGCCTACCTGCATACATTGGACTTGGATAGATAAGAGCAAGCCCTTGGCTCTCCTAAACATTAAGATGGGCCCCCGGCCCATTCGCTTACTTGGTTGCCTGGGTTGGGAGCAGGACCCAGGCATCACCACTAGGGATCATTAGAGGATCTTGGGCTAGAAACTAAGGTCATGGAATCGTCAAGATGGTTTTCTTCTTGCTAAGTCAACTCCATCTTGATGGTTGTCTCCTTACACTCACACCACCTGATCCATGCATGATATGTTGCTTTCCGCCAGCCATGATATGTTGCTCTCCCGCCTGCCATCAAAACACAGATGGCAGTAGGGCTTATATTAGCTTTTCGTAAGACTGGAAAGAAGAAGCCACCTATCCAAGCCACCTATCCAACAGGTTGTTTGGGCTTCAATACTCTAGGAGCCTATGTAACATATCATATACGCAACAGGCAAACACACAATTACAACATCAGATCACAACTACAACACATATTCACAACACACGTCTTAGACACTCATACTCACACTTGAATACACACTTAAACACTAGTGTTCAAGGTCCATCACTACCGACCTCTCCCTCTCCAAGCTTGCCTTGGCCTCCTTCTCTCCACCTCCAATGATCTCAAATCATTGAAGTGCCTGCCATCTTCCTAGAGGTCAACGACCGACACCTCCACACAAACATCATCCACAAGTGTCTAGTATTTTTCTTTTCTTTCCTTGTTTAGAGTTCCATTGGGAGTTGCCAATAAGATTATGAAGTTAACGAGGGCTTTTTTGTGGGAGGGTAGTCGGAAAGCGAAGGAGCATTTGATTTGTTGCGATGTTGTCTCTCTTCCTAAATGTAAGGGAGGTTATGGTTTTCGGTAACATAGTTGTTAAGAATATTGCATTGCTTGATAAGTGGTTTATGGAGGTTTCTAAGGAAAGATTGGACTCTTTATGGCACGTTCACTATTAGAATAGTTTTATGTTCTTATGTTATTATTTGGTTAAGTTGAGGGTACTATGGTCATATTGTAATGTTAGGTTTTAAATAAATATATTTGCTGGTGTAGAGTATGTTAAGAACTCTAAACCATTTAGTCACTATCTTTTTCTCTTCTCTAGTCATATAACTCATAGACCCGAAAGACATTACTCTGATTCGAAAATGACTCAGCAAGAGAGTCTCAAATTTGCTTAGCGGTGTCACAAAATTCCACAGTAGTAGCCACAAGAGAGTCTCAGCGATGCCATATCCAACCCATAACACACAAATGCTCACTACACATAAGTAGTATTATCAGTGGCAGGAGGTAGTTCAGCAAGAAAACGTAACTTCTTGCCACGTAAAAAAATTTTAACTGCATGAGCCCAAGCCATATAGTTCAAACCATTCAATTTCTAGGTAGTAATAGATTTAGGCATCTCATCATCCCTAATCACCGCCACAGCTAGTTTTGCCTCAGCCTCAGGTTTAGCCATGACACTCACGCAAGTCACACAACAAAGGAACACTGAACCAACAAACTACCAACAAAACACCAGCAAATATATTTATATAAAATGGAGGAATTTAGGGTTAGGGTTAGGGTTAGAGAGGAAGAAAGAGAGGAGAAAAAAATATTGTGACTGAATGGTTTAAAGTTCTTAACATACTCTACACCAGCAAATATATTTATATAAAACCTAACATTACAACATGACCATAGTACCCTCACCTTAACCAAATAATAACATAAGAACATACAACTATTCTAACATTCCCCATGAATGTTCCTAAGTTTTTTTTAGGGCGATGTGGTTATCTTATTAACAGTATGTGCTCTAGTGTTCTCCATTTAAAAATTCCTTTGTTCCTCCAAAGATATTTGGATGTGTTTACTTTGTTCATATTCAAAAACATACTAGTGGGAAGCTTGATCCTAGGGCTTCGAGGTGTCTTTATTAGGTATTAGGCTTCTTAGAAGGGATATAAGTACTATGATCCTTACTCTCACAAGGTGTAGGTTAAAAAGGATGTCACCTTTCACGAATTTGAGCCCTTCTTTCTTTTATCTCAACCATCTCTTCAAGATGAGAGTCATACCTGGGAAAAAAGTCAACTACTCGATAGGAGTTATCAGTTTTTCTTTCTCTCAAAGGGCTCTTATTTGGAGGGATGTTAGATAGGATAAAGGACATGGTAGAAGAGATGAAAGCTTTAAACAAGAATGACACCTGAGATTTAGATCCTCTTCCTGATGGAAAGAAACTAGTCAGGTGTAAATGGGTGTTACCATTCAGTGGAAAGCAGATGGGACGATCGACAGTTACAAGAGAAGATTTGTTGGCCTTTACTCAGACTTGTACAAACTATCAGCAGACATTTGTTCCTCTAGCAAAGATGACTTCGATATGCACCTTTATGTCCTGTGTAGCTATTTGGATTGGCTATTTCAATAGCAAATGTCAAGAATGCATTCTTCATGATGATTTAGAATAGAAAGTATATGTAAATGCGCCACAAGGATTCTCATCTCAATCCACTGTTGGAAAAGTTTGTAGGTTGAAGAAGGCTATTTATGGATTGAGACAGTCTCTTAGAGCATGGTTTGATAGGTTTCCCAGAGTTATCTAGACATTTGGGTACAAGCAAAGTAATGTAAATCACACAATGTGTTAAATGAGATAGGAATAAGATAACTACTCTTATTGTATATGTGGATTACATAGTGGTGACCGGCAATGATTTGGAGAAACTGACTCAACTCAAGGCGAAGTTAGCAAAGGAGCTTGTGATCAAAGATCTTGGTCCTTGGAGATAATTTCTTGGGCTTGATTCCAGATCGAATAAGGGCATTTTTGTTTCTCAGGAGAAGTAAATTCTTGATTTTCTTAATGAAATAGTCATGTTGGGTTAGCATATTCATCCATGGTTGTCAAATAGCAAATCGAATCGTGAATCGATTTCCTAAAAAAATGAATCATGAATCAAATCGAACATTATATTATATACTTTTTATAAAATATATACATATATATTTATGTTCGTATAAAATCACATGTATAGTGCTTAAAATGAAAAAAATAACTATCTAATAGAAATTTCAACTATATATTACATATATTATATTTATTGTACAACAGTGTATAAATATATATAATATAATATTAACGAAGTAAAGTTGGCATCCAGTCCTTTTCAACAACATTAATTTAGAAATACAGCATACTTTAATGCCACTCCACCACAGGGAAAACCAAAGGTTACCTTTGTGAGACTCATAAAGAGACCACAAAATCAAAGTAGAAACACAACATATTATAATGCTTCTGCACCACAAGGAAGGCCAAAAGTTACCTTTGTTAGACTTACAAAGAGACCACAAAGGCTGGTAAAAAAAACTTACCCATGTGAATAACAATGGAGAAGCATGGGAGATTTGTTCATCGACAGATTGGTTCCCTTTAGTCGACAGATTTTCTTCCTTCCATCTTCTATTCATCTCTTCTATATGCCACTCATCTCCCATAGTTCGTATCGGCGATTCATCACGATTCACTTGATTCAATCTTTGAATCAAACAATTCCAGTGAGATTACGATTGCATATTGCGATTCGTATCGTCCAATGTAAAAATCGTATTGAATCGTACAACTCGTATAGCGAATTGTATGATTCAAACAACCATGGATTCATCAATTGAGGTTGGTCATTGTCTTAGCATTCGTGTGGTGATCATGTGGATAAGGAGAGGTACAGAGGTTTGTGGAGAGACTTACATATATATTTGTCTCATACTCGACTAGATATTGCAAATGCAACAAGAGTTACTAATCAATTTATGCTTGATCCTCATTCAATGCATCTAGATGTATTGTATTGGTCCACTTGACAAAGTCGTTAGGGTTTTTGACCGAAAATTATCATTGAATTGGTTAACTCATTTAATTGAGCAGGTTTATAATTTTTCCCCTAAAAGTAGGACACATGCCACTTGTTTGCGTATTTTTCATAAGAAAATACTAACAGTTGTAATCAATTGGATCAAATTGAGATAAAATCATAAATTCAGGGTCAAAATCAAGCCAGTTACAATTACAGGGACAAAAATGACCAAAGAACCAAAGTATAGGGACTATTGGTGTAATTTGCCTTTTCTTTTTTTTCTTTTTTTTTTCTTTTTTTTTTTGCAAGCAAGCAAGCAATTTTTATACCAAAAAACTAAAGACATACAATGATGCTCAAGACATGACTGAACACATGAAGACAAGCCAAGAGGCAACAAATCTCTCCATCAAGATCACACAAGAAAATCTAGCCAACCAAAAAAAACATGCCATCATAACCCCGAGAGGGCTATGTCAAAAATTATATTCTCAAAAGAAAAAAAAGGATAACTCTATCATGTATTCTACTAAATTTCATGGATAGAATTTCACTAAGCAACAAAGGCACATAATTATCACCCAAGAAATGCCAAACAAATTAAAAAATAAAAATTATAATCATACTATTAAAATAACCAAACCAAACCCTGTGCCCTAAACTCCCAATCAACTTGGCTCGGCTATATGAACCCTTTGTTTCATTTTTCTCTATCAAGAGTCATATGCCCAGTCAAATTAATTTTTTTTTTTTTTTTTTTTTTTACAACAATATCCCAATAAATCTAGGTCTTCCCTTCCCTCTAGCATTTCTATTAATTGTGATCCTATTGCACTTCCTCACCGTTGCCTCTAACTATTTTTGTTGTTGATTCTTCTTTTATTTTTTATTTTTTTTACTACAATATCCCATATCGATCTAGATCTTCCCATCCCTTTAGTATTTCCATTAACTGTGATCCTATTGCACTTCCTCATCGTTGCCTCTAATCGTTTTTGTTGTACATGACGAAATCATCTTAGTCTATTCTTTCACAACTTATCTTCAAACAGTGCTATTCCTAACCATTTTCTAAATGTATTCATTTCTAATTCCATATTTCATGATCTTACTAACACATCCACCTCAACATTCTCTCTCTCTCTCTCTCTCTCGATTAGTGAAAGTTAGTGGTTTCCACTCCTCAGAATGGAACCCAAGACCTCCCCTTAGGAGAGACTTGGTGGCCAAAGGACTAGCCACACAGCCTACAACCCTTAATTCAATTAAACACATTTTACTTATTTGTTGTGTTTCTTAGTAAAATGATATTGTTAGATTTGCATGAGAGAGAGAGAGAGAGAGAGAGAGAGAGAGAGAGAGAGAGAGAGAGAGACTGTGTGTATTAACATACTCAAATCATATTAGGGTTCTCCCATACACATATTTATAATAAAAGACTAAAGGAACAAAGGACATAACTACCCTTAGACACTAATACTTAACACTCCCCCTCAAGTTTGTGCAAAGGCATCTCTCATGCCCAATTTGCAGCAAATGGGGTGGAAAACCTTACCACTAAGACCCTTAGTGAATACATCAGCCAATTGATTTTCAGACTTCACAAAAGGCATATTAAACCCTTATTCAATTTCTCTTTAATGAAATGTCTGTCGATCTCAATATGCTTTGTTTTGTCATGCTAAGCAGGATTGTGAGCAATACTAATGTCAACTTTGTTGTCACAGTACAGTGTTAAAAGTTCACTACAAACAAATCCAATATCATTCAACAAGGATTGGAGCCACATCAGTTCACATATACCATGCGCTATAGCCCTGTATTCTACCTCTGCACTAGATCTGGACACCACTACTTGTTTCTTACTACATCATATGACTAAATTTCCACCCACAAATGCACAGTAACCGGAGGTAGATCGCATGTCATCTATAAAACTAGCCCAATCAACATCTGTGAATGCCTCCAACCTCAAGTGACCATGATTGGAAAATAAAATCCCTTTTCCAGGAGCAGATATAAGATACCTCAAAATGCGATACAATGCATCCAAATGAGGTGCACGAGGCTCATGCATAAATTGACTCACTCTCTCAACCGCATAGGAAAAATCTGGACGAGTGTGGGATAGATATATAAGCCTTCCCACAAGTCGCTGGTACCTTTCCTTCTCCACAAGATCACCAACACCACTACAAAGATGGTGATTAGCCTCAATTGGTGAATTAGCTGGTCGGCAGCCTAGCCTATGTTACCTAGAGCATGGATTATTCCGATACGTGGAATGGGGACGAGAACGTGGTACACCACATGCTCTAAAATGTGGTACGATAGGGGTAGACTAGTATATATTATATTTAGGAATTTAAGGTACTTCTAGAGTAATTTTTTTTTTTAAGTATTAGACATTTACTAAAATGTAATATTTTCTATGAGCATTATGACCCATTTTTTTGATGTTTTTGCTTTGTCAAAACTTAACTCACCTTAGATTTTAATTCATTATATTTTATTTTTTTTCCTCCTAAGGTAACATTTAAGGACATTGAAAAAAAAACTTTTGAGATCGCTTTAAATCACTAAATTTACCATTTTAGAACGGAAGTGTACCATATTTCGGAACGTGCGTACCAATACGTAATTCGCTAGGGTATTAGTGTTTTCTAGTAACATAGAGCCTAACATGCCAGCTTCCTCAACAAGATCTAGGATATACTTCCGCTGAGAAATAAAGATACCTTTGTCTGATCTAGCAACTTCAATCCTAAGAAAGTATCTCAACGGACCAAGGTCTTTGATCTCAAATTCCTTACCCAATAGCATCTTCAGATGTGTCACTTCCTTCTCATCATTACCTGCCACAACTATGTCATCCACATATACTATAAGCACACTTACCTTAATTGCATGGCATTTGATGAACATTGTGTGATCTGCATTGCTTTGCTTATACCCGAATCTCAACGAATCTGTCAAACCAAGCTCGAGGAGACTGCTTCAAACCATGTAAAGCCTTTTTCAACCTACAAACGTTCCCAGCTGTAAACTGAGATGAGAATCCTAGTGGTACATCCATATATACCTCCTCCAAATCACCATGGAGAAATGTATTCTTCACATCTAACTACTGTAAAGGCCAGCCCAAATTAGCTGCACTTGAGAGAATAACTCAAATGGAATTCATCTTTGTTATTGGAGCAAAGGTCATGCTTTGTACCGTTCAATTTTTTCATCTGCTTTCTGTTTAATGGTGAATACCCACTTACACCCTACAGGTTTTTTTCCAATAGGAAGAGGAACCAACTCTCAAGTGTTATTCTTGCTTAAAGCTTGCATCTCTTCTACCATACCTGCTTTCTACGTGGGATCATTGATAGCTTCCTTCCAACCCTGGGGAATACACAAAAGACAAAGACGAAACAAAAACATGATATGTAGAAGACAATGAATCATATGACACAAATTTAGAAATAGGATGTTAAGTGTAGACACAAATTTTAAAACATGAAGTATTTCAACACATTTTAAAATTTTATGTTACAAATGTCCACTGTTTAGTTTTTGGACTAAGCAGTGTTGATTATTTGAATAGCAGGTTCTTATTTCCGATCTGTATTTTAGATCGTTAATTACACATTTTAGACAAATGAAACCTCCGATTAATGAAGAACAAAATTAACAAAAGACAATTTAAGAAAAATAAATATTTTATTGAAATTGTTATGGGTTTTGAACCCTCGAATACAAAATACAATTCTTGGATTTGGAACCCTTTACCTATTCATCACCATTAGCGTAGGCTCTTGAGTTCTTTAGGCTTCTCTTCTTCTTTCTTGTAACGATTTCTTTAGCTCTCAATTTCTTTCTCTCTTTCTCTGATCTTTTCACTTCTGATTTTTTGATCTCCCGTCTTGTGTGATGGTCCTCATATTTATAGAGGGCCATTAGGTGAAAAGAATGCTTCATCTTCAATTTGAATTTCAAATTGAATGATAGCGCCATTTGAATTTTGAATAATAGAGCTATTTGATTGATCGTATATCTGATTAACCGGATTGATCTTTGGAGTTTCATCTTGTGTGGTGTCCTTGCTGTAGGCTCTACAGGTGTCATCTTTCGTAGGCTCCATGTGTCACTTGAGTATCTTGAATAACGTTGTTGAGATACAACGTCGTTTTATTTATGTACTTCAACGAATCATATTGATCTTTTTTAGGAAGTGATTGCCTACAACAATCTTATCGTAGGCTCTATGTGTGTCATTGACTGTATTTGAAATTTAAACATAAATTTGGTTGAAATTTATGTGCTAACATTGAGTACAAACCCTAACCCCTTTCTAAGAGCAATAGGAAGACTCGAATCATCAGCAACAGGAATAGAAAGACTCGAATCATCAGCAATAGGACTATCAACTATAGGTGAAGGAATAGACTGAGATGCATTACCTGGAACTGGCATGAGGGATGATGATTGGTTGGGTGGCACAAGGGAAGCCTGCTCTTTTGGATGCCGAGAATAAGTCTTAAGATCAACCCTGTCCAAACCACCACCAATATCAAGCTCCACATCAAGAGAACTATTAGGCTTCCCCTCACCACAAATAACAGTCCGCTAACTAAGAAGGAAAAAAGATAACTCATGTTGATAGGTCATCTCCTCATCTGCAATCTCATCCATAACACTCTCCCCCTGAGGAGATGGCGGAGGATAAGGAAATAAGGACGCAGATTCATGGAAAGTGACATCCATACTAACATATTTTTTGCGATTGTGAGGATCATAGCCATTTGTAACCCTTCTAAGTAGCAGAATAACCAATAAAGACACAGTGTATAGCCTTAGGATCAAGTTTCCCACGAGTACGAGGTTGCAAATGAACAAAACAGACACACCCAAACACCCGAGGAGGAGGAGAAGAGGTGGGATACGCTATATGAAGCAGTTGAAGAGGAATGTGGAATTGTAGGACACTAGAAGGCATACGGTTAATAAGGTAAGCAACGGTAAGAATAGCATCACCAATACTAGATCAGGTGAGGTATTGAGTAATCCTGGCATGTATTAGTGTTTAGTGGGTCGACTGATTTATCTGACCAGTACTAGATCAGGCTTGGCATTTGCTGTGAGTATTGTAAGTCAATTTATGCATGCACCTCGTAGAACTCATCTTGATGCAGTCTATCACATCTTGAGATATTTGAAGACTACTCCGAGTTTGGGGTTATTCTTCTCTGCAATAATTCAATCTAAGTTGTCGTGTTTCACTATGCAGATCAAGCGGTTGTCTCGAGATCTTCGGCTGAAGCCGAATACCATGCTATGGCTTAGGGCACTTGTGAGATATTATAGGTCAAATCTATTCTTGAAGAATTGAGCTTTAAGGAGTACACTTCCTCACTTTTGTTCTATGACAATAAGGCGTCAATTATGTTAGCCTCTAACTTAGTTCTTCATGAGAGGACTAAACATATAGAGGTTGATATTCATTTTATTAGGGAAAAGGTTAGTACTAAAGTTGTGAGTCCATCATTTGTCTCTTCATCTGAGCAGCTCGCTGATATGTTCACCAAATCAGTTAGACCAACCTTGTTACAGTCCTCCATTGTCAAGCTTGGTTTAGTGAATATCTTTGAACCAGCTTGAGGGGTAGTGTTGGAATATACAAATAAGTTAGGATCGCATAATTCATGGGAAATTCTATTTCCACACACCTAATTAGCTCAGGGCACACACTTAATGAATATTAATTTAATGACAATTATATCCTAAATAAAAATGACCGTAATGGACATCCAGCAATACCTATAACATTATGTAAAAAAAATTATCTATACACATCTTTTAAGAATAAAAAAATCTTAATATACACCTTTTGAGTTAAAAAAAAAAAAAAAAAAAAAAAAAAAAAAAAAAACTCTAGTTTTTCCGTTGTTTGCTTTACTCTCTAAGTTTATACTCCATTGATTAAATCGTTTTGTCATTAGAATCCACCATAATTCTTGATTTTTGTGATGAAAGAGTTGCAAATCAATGGAAATTCAAATTCAAATAACAATATACCTAGTTACAACAAAAGCAATTATGAAAATGCAAGTTTTTTTGTGCAAAAAAATTTTTCACAATTTTAATTCGGTAAACCAGTGCCGAAACGTGTTACTTTTTTCGGATATCAACTATTGAAATTATTAATTCTATTCAAAAATCAAGTTTCAAATTTGGATTCGGAACTCAACTTTCGAATTTAAGAATTTATTTCAGAAGCCAAGTTCTGAATTTTTTTACATGTTTCGGAAGTTAAAAATCGAATAAAATTTTTTCATTCGAATAACCAGTACAGAATAAGCAAAATTTCCCAAAAAAAAAAAAAAAATAGTTTATGAAAAATAAGAGATGGAGTTGTACGTCTTCAACGGAGTTTGATACAAAACGATGTTGTTTCAAGATCTAAGTTGATACAAGTCGATGCCAATTAATGACTTTGTCAATGTTGACTGGATTGTTGATTGAAGGAATCAGTTTGACGATGTAATTGGAAATCAAAGGAGGTAGTTTGTTGTATGATCTAAAGATTCATGGAGTGATTTACTGAGAGATTTCTTGTGAAAGATGTTGCAGTGTTTTCAAGGTGGGTGGAATAAAAAATGGGTCTATACCATTGATTCTCTGTGGAACAAAAGATTTAAGTGGTGTGTGTACAAGGATGTTAGTTTAGGATATAATTGGAACATGTGAGGTGTGGACTAAGAACAAAAACATAAAACCTATGAAGCACGGGTACTCCAAAAATAGTGTCATACACGCACCGGGTACTTACCGGGTGCGGGTATGCGTACCGGGTACGGTAAAAAGTGGTCGGGTACGTCTGCCTAAGTCGGGTACGGCATGGGTACGCCGATGGTGCGTTTTGGGTACAGCGGGGGCAGAAATCAAATTTTCTGAAAAATTGAGGGGTACCAAAGCAATATTAAGAAAAATTAAAAACAAAAAAAGAGAAAATGTATATACAATTTGCCCTAATCACCTCGTCTTTGACTTCGACATTTGCCCTAATCTCATCGAAGCAAAGAGGACTTCGACCATCACCCTCCTTCGACTTCGACTTTTGCCCTAATCTCATCGAAGCAAAGAGGCGACTTCGACCATCACTCTCGTCTTCGACAGCGACTCGACCATCACCCTCGTCTTCGACAGCGACCATCACCCTCGTCTTCGACTTCGACTTCGACTTCGACCCAGAGACTTCGGCTTCGACCTGCAGAGAGGTATCTCTTCATCTTTATTTTTTTTGTTTTTTTTTCTTGTTTCTTCTTTTTTCTTCAGAGGTATAATCTGATGTTAATAAATTAGAACACAAAAAATCATATTTAGAACAAAAAAATCAAAAAAATTAGAACCAGGTTATTCAATCATATTTAGAACAAAAAAAAAATTAGATCAAAAAAATTAATAAATTAGGAAATAATCATAAATATTAATAATCATAAATATTATTTTTAATCATTAAATTAGATCAACAGAATGTTAATAATAATCATAAATATTATTTTTAATCATAAAATTAGATCAACAGAATGTTAATAATAGTCATAAATATTAATAATCATAAATATTATTTTTTATGCTTATAGGAAAATGAGTTCATCAAGTAGTTTAGGTTCATCTGCTGCAAGTGCTTCTGCTCCTTCCATTGATCAATCTGGAGATGAAAATGCTCCTCTTTGGTGTTGTTGGTTGTTTTTCCTTTGCTTGGATTATGGACTGAATTGGTGTTGGTTATGTTGAATTCAAATATATTAATATTTGTCGTTTAGTTTTATAGTTCTCTTTTTAGTTTTGATATTTAACTTTAATTTGTAGGTTGGATCTTTTAACCATAATTATAAAAAATAAAAAATAAAAAACAAAATCGGCATACCGTAGCCGTACCCGTACCCTACTTTTTTGGGATTTTGCCGTATCGGCGTACCCGTACTCGTACCCGTACCGTACTCGTACCCGCACCCGTGCTTCTTAGCATAAAACCAATTTCACAAGGGTGTGCATTGAGAAGTTATGTACACAGAGATAAAAGAGTGTGTGAAAATAGAATTTTCCATAATTCATGTATTGCAGGATATTAGGCTATTTTTCTTTATTCTGATTTTATTTATTCTACCTTCCTAATTTGTAATCTCTCCAATTTATGTATATACAAGGCTAGTCATGAATTATAATTAAGCCATTCCATTCTTTACTTTCTTCTTGCCGGGGGGCAAGGGGACCAACTCCCAAGTAAAAGTCTTAGCAAGAGTAGACAACTCATCTTTCATAGCAAACATCCAGTTTGGATCTAGACAAGCATCCTTATAAGACTGAGGCTCAACATAAGAGTAAATGGTAAACAGAAAAGCACGGTATGACAAAGAAAAACAAGCATTAGAGAAATTCAATCTTACCAACGGAGTAAAATTCATTTTAGTCACTGGAGCAAAAGTCTCATGATAATCAATGCCACAAGTCTGAGTGAACCTTTTAACAACCAATCTCGCATTATATCTCTCAATAGTCCCATCGGCCTTCTGCTTGATTGTAAACACCCATTTGGGGGTAGAAAAACTAACTCCCATGTGCCATTCTTACTCAAAGCTCTCATCTCCTCTGCCATAGCTTCTTTCCACTTACGATCAGTGAGTGCTTCCTTCTAATACTGAGGAATAGAGATAGAGGACAAAGACGAAACAAAGGCACGATATGATGAAGATAAGGAGTCATGACACAAATTTAGAATAGGATGTTAAGTACAAGTTCTAACACCTTTTCTAATAGCAATAGGAAGATTTGAATCATCAACATGAATAGTAGGAGAAGTAACCAAAGACTCATTACTTGAGGATTCCATAAAAGAATTAGGAACTGGAGTCGAAGGTGATAATTTGCATGGCGGCACATAGGTCGATTGTTCTCTTTGTCGCCAAGAGTAGGTCTGAAGATCAGGTCTATCCAACCTACTAGACTCCTTCCGAACACAATCCGGTCTATCCAACATACTAGACTCCCCCTGAACACAATCTGGTTTATCCAACCTACTAGACTCCCCCTGAACACACTTACTCATATCCTTCTCACAATACGGCGCCTCCTTCCCCTCACAACAAATAGTAGAGAATAATGGACCAGAAGAAACAATCTCTTCCATTGAAGAAACCTCCCTCTGAAGAGATTGGTCCCTGAAGAACGACTCAGACTCACAAAAGGTGACATCCATGGTAATATAAGTTTTTCGAGAGTGAGGATCATAGCACTTGTAGCCTTTCTAGGTGGAGTAACCAATGAAGACACACCGAAGAGCCTTGGGGTCCAGTTTGGTCCCGAGTACGACGAGAAATGTGAAAAAAGCAAACACGACCAAACACTTTAGGAGGAATGGAATGAGGGGGTACAAGCATAGGAGGAAGGAGAGTAAGGTGTGCTGAAACTGGAGGACTCTAGAAGGCATACGGTTAATGAGATACGCGGCAATGAAAACAACACCACCCCAGAATGGTTTATGAACCCGCATCGTGAACATAAGGGCACGAGCAACCTCAAGAAGATGACGGTTTTTGCGTTCAACAACACCATTCTATTCGGGAGTGCCAACACAACTGGTTTGATAAAGAATACCATGAGCCTCAAGATATGCTCGAAATTCACCCACAACTGGTTTGATAAAGAATACCATGAGCCTCAAGATATGCTCAAAATTCACCATCAATTTAGTTGGTATCATTATCACTTCGAAGTACTTTAATGTCGATGTCAAATTGAGTATGAACCATCTTATGAAATGTTTGAGAGCAAGAAAAGACCTCACTTTTGGTGCGAAGCAAGTAAACCCAAGTGACACAAGAATAACAGTCAATAAAAGTAACAAACCAACAATAACTAGACACAGATAGAACACGAGATCTATGAAGGACGGACACCTCTCCGAAGGCAGTGTATGGGTGTCCGACACGTGTCAAGCACGGACACAGACACGCGTCGGACACGCAATGGACACATGTTGGACACTCTACCTAACGTGTCCTCCCCCTTTTTTTTTTTTTTTGAATTTTTCCAGCTGGACACGCTTGGACACGTTGTGGACACGTTAGAGACAGAGAGAGAAACCCTGACTCGTTGAATACAAAGAGAGAGAAACCCCAACTCATTGAATACAAATAGATAAAAACCCTAACTAATTGAATACAGAGAGAGAGAGAGAGAGAGAGAGAAAGAGAGGGTGAAGAAAAACCTGTTGAAGCCCTAAATCGAGGTATACTCTTCGAATCTGTCTTCATTTATTCAAATTTGTTATTCTTCTTCGTTTTTCTTCTTCTTCTGTTCGCCTCTCCGTGATTCGTCTCTCTCTCTCTCGCTTTCGACTTTGTCTCTTGCTTGTGTTGAACTCGTCAATTCTACCTCTTCGACTCTCTCTTCTTTCTGCGCGATCGTCTCTCTCTCTCTCCTCTTCTCTATTCTATTCTTTTTGTTGTTTCCCTCTGTCCCTGATATTATATATATCAACAAAAAAAAAAAAAACCCCCTTTTTTTTTCTTTCCTCTTTCTTCTTTTTTTCTATTTTTTGAGTATTCTTATTTGCTCAACTTAAACATACATAAAATAAATTGTTTTTATTTGTAGGAAAAAATTAATTTGTAAATGAAATTTGATATTAAAATAAATAAATAAATAAATAATATATGTTTTTTAATTTTACATGTAATAAATAAATAAAATTATATATATTAAGCGTGTCCCTAGCGTGTCATGTCCCCATTTTTTGAAAATTTGCGTGCCCGCGTGTTTGTGTCGTGTCCGTGTCCCGTGTCCGTGAATCATAGCACAAGATGGACCCCATACCTCAAAATGAATAGCCATAAATGGAAACAAACTTCTCTTATTAATTGAAGGATAACAAGATCTTTTATGTTTGGCAAACTCACAAAATCACAATGAAAATTATTTCTGTCACAATCCTTCACTAAATTAGGAAAAAGTTTATTCGAAACTGAAATAGAGGGACGGCCTAAACACCGATGCCACTAATGTAATAGAGAAAGAGATGAAGTGTTGGTTGTCTGAAGAGCTTGACTGGTGATAGAAAATCCACCCTTCAGAAAATACAATCCCCCATGTGCTTCACCACTGCCAATCGTTCTCCCCGTATCTAGTTCCTTAAAAACACAATGAGAAGGGAAAAAAAGTTACAGAAAAATTTAAGAAATTGGTAATACAACTGATAGACAGTAAATTAGTAGAAAATTTGGGAACATGAAGAACAGAGGAGAGAGAAATAGAGGGAGAACAATGAATAGAACCGGTCTCAGACACAGAGGATAAAGACCCATCAGCCACTCTAACTTTATCCTTGCCAGAACAAGGAGAGCAAGAGTGGAAAATAGTGGACAAAGCTATCATATGATCAGTAGCACTGGAGTCAATAATCCAAGGAAATGAAGAGACAGCACTCAAGGCATGTGTAGGAGTACTTGTAGAAACAAAGTTGGAGGAAGGAGGATCAAAAGTAGGCACACCGAGCCATCAAACGCCGAAGAGTATGTAACTAACCATGGGAAAAAGCAGCGGGATCACCCAAAGGACTAATAGAGGATTCTGACAAGTGTGCATGAGAGCGAACAGTCCCACCGCGGCCACTAGTACCACCACGGCGACTACCTCTCCCACGGTTACGTCGACCATGTAACTTCCATCAGTGTTCCCAATCATGCCGTTCTTTCCCACAATAATCACAGATAATCTGATCACGAGCACTAGAAGAACGAACCAGAAAAGAGAACAGAAGATTACCTCTTCACAGTTCTGATACCAAGTTAAAATTATAAGAACAAATTTAAGATTGAGAGGAGAGAAGAGAAAAATAAAAGAGAGAATTCTTATTAGGAAGAGGCACAAAACCTTAGATTAGGTTTTCCCTCTATAACAATATCTATTTATACTAATCAAATAATTACATATAGACATATTACCCTTCATCTAACTTAACAACAACCACTGCACTTAGAGAGATCACTACATACTACTTTACCCAACAACCCATATTGAGCCAACAACTTTAAACGCTAACTAGACAAATGACCTAACCTAGCATGCCACAAGAAAAAAAAAAAAAAAAAAAAAGGACCCGAATTTTGATCTAGACAAAATGAAGATAAAGTTAATGAAGACGACAAAACTGGGATATGAAGACTTTCTACCATATAGATATGTCGAACTCTACACCCGATCCCAATCTGCTTCCTAGACTCCCGATCCTAAGCAACACAAGCGGAATAGGAAAAAATAACATCAAAACCAAAGGCAACAAGTTGACTAATAGAGAGTAAGCTAATAGACAACTGAGGAACATAAAAATATATATATATATATATATGTGGTAAAGATAAAGGTGAAGAAGATCAAGGATAGAGCCAATAAATAAAACAAGCATCTGAGAACCATAGGCAGTACTAACAATGATAAGAGAGGGAGGAGAAACACAATTATGTAAAAGAGATAAGTGGGGAGTCATATGGTGGGAACAACCAAAATCAAAGAGCCAAACTGTGGAGGTAATACCAATAGCAAAACCAAACTAACCATAGTGAGTAGTGGTCATGATAGATGCAGATGAGAGGATCATAGAACAGGATGCCATCATGGTCTACCAATGATGTAGCTCCTCACGCATAGACTGCATCTCGAATGGAGAAGGATGATCGGATGTAGAAGTAACAAAAGCAGCCGGAGGGTGAAAGGTACTTTGGGTGGGTGGACGGAACACTGTCTGAGAAGGCAGAGCAAGCTGGCGACCTTTCTTAGGACAATTATACTTCCAGTGACCTTTCTAATGGCAAAAGGCACACTCATCCATTGCAAGGTGAGACTTCAGTTTCCTAGTGACTTGAATGAGATGTCTAGATGGGGTAAGCAATAGTGAGGATTGCTGAGAAGCAACAAAAACAGACGGAGAGGTAATCCCATTGTGAGCAACCTTAAAGTGAGTCTCCTCAACAATAAGTTCGAGCACCACTCCGTCAACTGATGGCAAGAGTGAACGATGAAGAATCGTCCCGAAGTGCCATCGAAAACTAAACAAGCCTTTGCTTCTCCCTGTAGTGAATATAGCTATCCCCGCAAACCAGGTGAGAACTTGAGCATTCTCTATATCCCATTTCGATATAGCTGCAGCAAAGCCCCTTGACCTTACTATCAGTTGATCAACGTGTTAAGTCAAATACCCTAGGCGACCACGACCAAGGACAAAATTTCTGAAAACAGTGGACCAACACGAGAAATTTTTCCCATTCAAAATGGATATTAATGGCTGGTACCATATCATCAGACATGATGCAATTACGAATGAAGTTGGGGTGAAACATGTAAATATTGAAAAGAGTGATTCTTTAACCAATTATTCAACACACAAATCAACAAGTCCAATATTTAATATAGCAGAAGAAAACAAAATCAGTTACCAGCACAGAGAAGAGAGACAGCAAAGAGATCAGACAGAGAAGCCAGAGAACTGAACCAGAGGAGTTCGTTTGTCAACAGGCCAGTGGAGAAGACCACTTTGATTACAAACAAATCTGAGGGACCAGACATAGGAATTAGAGAAGTCAACTTCAAAGATCAAATCAGGAGTTCACACAAACAGGTCGAAGACTATGTCATGCAGGTCGCGAGTTGGAAACGGAGAACCGAACGATGATTCAGAGTTTTTGGAAAAGGAACCAAAAATTCAGAGTCTTCGGCTCTAGGGTTCAGGCAAGGTTGCAATCCCAACAACTTCGGCGCTAGGGTTCCAGCAGTGGCAGTGGCAGTGGCAGCGGCTCTAATACCATGTAAATATTCTCAACAGCAAAGTGATATGGTATTTCTGAATGTGATTACAAGGCTATTGAAACTCTTAAATAGAGATACACCAAAGCAAAATATGAAACAATGAAAAAGGAAACTTACAGCCTAATTACAATGATAATGATTCTAATACTAAAAATATAATATATGTTCATAGTTTTCATATGAAATAGTGTAACTAAATTATTGAGAAAATAATCTTCCTTCAGATAAAGTTGGAAGAAATGTTAAAGGTAACTCACTTTATTCTGATTGAAGTATAAAAGAATGAACAACGAGATCCCAAAAACCATATCTGACCATATATTAGCAAATGCTTTACGGTTCTCTAACCTCCATTCATCTTGCAACTCCAACCTGTTAGAGCAACAAACAGGACACTAAATTGAAATAAACATTTCGAAAATCAAGTGCATGATGCAAAATTCAGTCAGTGAGAGTCAGGCACATGGAGACTTTCCGAAGGATACTGTATAACAAAACATAACCAGTGGTAGCACACCTAGTAAGGAAATGTAAGAAAATAACATACTTGCCAGCATATTACTACTTTAGTGGAACATATAACACATCAACCTTGAACTAAGAAATCAGGAGAAAAGGGCATTTCCAAATAACAAATTTTATCAAGACAACGTCCCAAGACAAATAATCATCAACAGCTAAACATAGAAGTGGTGGCTAATGGCTGGCTACACTGTTGTAACAAGGAACAAAATTTCATTTTTTTTGTTTCCCATGGAAACAGACAAAATGTTTCCAATTCCTAAGAAAGTGACAAGAACCATTAGTAGAAAACTAAATTCTAACATTTCCATCGAAATATAATGGAACACTCTGAAACTCATCGAAAGGACTATGAACCACAGTGAAACAATGATTTGTTTAGACAGAAATCAGGATCCCCAAACAAGATAATTTTGTTTTCCACTTTTTGTCTTCAAAAATAAAAGAAGAAAAAAGAAAATGTTTGAAATTTAATTACGAAAATGAGAAAGTATAATTGAGAAAGGGGATAAAGAGAGAAACAAATGACGTGGTTGAGTCATTTATTCACTTGCATTGTTATCACAAGGACCTTCTTATGTTTTTGTTCCCTATTACTCCTAAAATCTAGCCTTTCTTATTTTTTCTCTTACAATGGAAAAGCCAACTCCTCAACCCAACCATTTCAATGTTTTCGTCTTTTAATATTTCTTGATCTTTGTTGAACATTATCCTTAACCTTATTAAAAGATCCTTTTAATCTTGTTAGCAAAAAGACCTCTCTACCTAAGTCACCTAATTTGTATAACTGGGTCGGCGGACTGCACTCTGAAATGCGGATCCACAGATTTGGTAACAATTCAAGTTAAATATGCAAGTTCAAGTGCTCAAACTGCAAGTTCTATATGAATTCAAATTAACTAACTAATTTGTGCCAGAAGTGCAACATTTAATGCTGGTATACATGCTTATTAAAGCGGAAGCACGAGCAATATGAGCTTAGATGGCTCAGTCGCTGCCATGTGCACACATTGGTTACACAACTCAATCCTGTGAGCCTTAAATAAAAACAAAAGACTTGAAGCTTCGCATCATCTATCGATGTGGGAATTGGGATTGCACAACATAGGAAAGCAGAAGGCTTTTATAGTTGATACTTGGAACTTCTATTTTCCACCGATATGGGATTGTCAAAGATTTTTTTAAACCATAATTATATATGTAATGTAAAATATACATGTGTAGACGCTTTGAAGGTGCTTTCGCTCTAAAGGCATTTTTACAGAAGGCGCTCTCACACCCACTCACGCTCACACTCACGCTCCACAAATTGGTGACTTAGCTCTCTACCCCTTGAAACCCCTTTCACATTCGAAACCTCCTCCTCCACAGGACATCAGTTCAGCTGGCAATTGCAAGGGAAGTTTTCGAAATTCAAGACGTCAAACTGCTGTATTAGCGCTGCCATTGCTTCCACGGTTTGCGAAAACATATCCTCTGTTTGAGCATCTTGTGTTCTACTCACAGGCCATGGTTAGGACTCGAGTGATAGCTCTGATACCAATTGATGCAAGGAAGCATGTATGGAATAAACACTCACAATTAGAAAACCACAAACAAAATAAAAAGAGATACTCTCTCAAAAAAATTGTATTATTGATCACCAAGAGTTTTTCTATAGAACTTTCCTTTTAGTCTAATGGGTACTCAGTTATCGCACAGTAAACCAAATGCACTCCTCCACTTAAGCCATCCCACCTTAATTCTATGGATCACACCTGCTCCGATCTCCCCATCCGTTGTGATAATCGATCATAAATAACGAAAATGTTTACTCTTAGATTATTTTTGGTTCTCAATCGTAGGTGCATCATTAATATGCAAAAAAGATATACGAATATTATATATATTATTTTAAAATTAATATTTGATTTGTAAATCTTACATTTTTATTTTTATTAAATTTTGACTAGGATTATAATATTTAGTTCTTTTTTATGTGTTTCTTTTTCTACAAGAAAATTTTTTCCCCTTATTTATTTTTCTTGATTAGCCAGCATTAATTATTTTCATTTTTAGGCATTCTTAATTAACAAGAATTGCCAAGTCAGTTTTTTCCAAGCTTGTTTTACTAATAGTAGTTTATTATAAATACCTATGTATGCATTAGAACAAATAAGTTTTTGGCAATTAATAATACAATATCTACGAGAAAATATCTCGTCTATTTGTCTGTGGCTTTTTTTGTTGCAAGTGTTCATCCCATACATGCTTGCCTACATTAGTTGGTATAAGAGCTTGCGCTCAAGTCCTGATCATGGCACCAAGAGAAGTAGGTATGCTTCTAATGAAGAGATGTATAATAGAGATGATGCTACACGAGATGCTCAATTAAATGATAGATGTCAACGGATCGAGGATACACTTGGAACATTGGCCAACCAAGTGGTCGCCTTGGCTATTGCTAATCGACCTTGCAAACGTCTAGTAAGCCTACATGCTCAAGAGAAGGGAAATGTTTTGGATGATATTACCACAAACCGTTTCACAAGGCCAAAAGAAGGGGGTAAGGGAGTTATGGCTACAGTTGAGTGGCCATTCACATCAAAAATGATTTCAAACCCAATTGTGGATTAGAGCAAGTCATCCATTTTTTATGGAGAACAAGTTGAACTTAATGAAGTTCTAGATGAAGATTGCAAGAAAATTATTTTTAATGAAGGTTGTGATACGATTTACCATTATGAAGATCCATTATATTTTATGAATCCCAGCTCATCGTTTTTATGGTTTATCAAAAAGTTAACTATGGGTCACTTTATTTTGACTCAACTGACTGATTGGATAGATGTTGTAAAACTGAAAAAATTCAAAGTTCGTCAACAAAATTCCAAGCTTTATCGCTGTAAGAAGACTAGAGCAGATATTGCATATCTCACTTTTAGAATTCGTGGACAAATTCTTTTCAAGTGAAGGAGAATGATGCAGCCACGATTTGAGGCTATGATTTGGGGATTTGACACATACAAGATTTTAGGAATATTATATTATATTTTTATTAATTTAAAATTAATATTTGATTAGGAAATCTTATCAAAATTCCGAGCTTTATTGTCGTAAGAGGATTAGAGCAGATATTGCATATCTCACTTTTAGAATTCGAGGACAAATTCTTTTCAATTGAAGGAGAATGATGCAGCCACAATTTGAGGCTATGATTTGGGGATTTGATGCATACAAGATTTTTGGAATGTTATTTATATTTTTATTAATTTAAAATTAATATTTGATTAGGAAATCTTATGTTTTAATTTTTATTATATTTTTACTAGGATTAGAATCTTTAGTTTTCCTTTTTTATATGTTTCTTTTTCTACATGAATTGTCTTTCCATTATTCGTTTTCCTTGATTAGCAGTAATATATATGTTTCCTTTTAGGCATTCTTGATAGCAAGAATTGCTAAGTTGGTTATTTTCTAGCTTGCTCTACAAGTATTAGTTTAGTACAAATACTTATGTACGTATTAGAGCAAAAAAGCTTTTGGTGATTAATAATACAATTTTTGACAGAGGGTATCTCTTGTTTATTTTGTTCATGGTTTGTTATTGTGAGTGTTCATTCCATACACACTTTCCTGCATCTGAATGAGACTTTCATATTAATTCGGTCAAATGCGGAGAGAAAATACATTCTGACTAGAAACTGATACAATGATGACATTAGAGAGTATTATTGGTTCCACATTTCTCTGTGTCAATGTGTTCAAGGGAAGCTAACTATTCTCTCATTCTCTAGAAATGCCGGTCAAAATGAATCTATTTCCATATATAAGTAGTTCTATTCATGTACTGTAAAAGTTACTCCATTATAATCATTACAACATTAGCCTTATGAACAAGAAATGTTAATCAAAAAGATTATGAACAACATTGCATGTTACCTTTGTGAACAAGAAATATTAATCAAAAATATTATGAACAACTGACAAATGAGCACCAAACATTGTTAATCTTACGCTTTATGCCGTAACTCCAACCAAAGCTCCTCATCGGAAAGAGGTGGAGATTTTCCAATTTCTACCTCAAGCCGGAACCTTGCTTTTTCTAGTTTTAATTCCTTAACCATTTCCAGCTTTTGATGTCTTCTCACGTCAAGCATCTCGGCTGCAAGTGGTACAGTCTTCACGTACCTGCTCAAGCCATTAGGGTCAGCTGATCCATAGTTTCAATAGTAGCATTTCAAGTACACTCATCACCATTAACAAAGTACAGGGTACCTATAAGAAAAGCTTTGCAGATATCAATCATTGTGTTTGGTTTGAGTTTTTTGGATTAAGTTTTTTGAAAATTAAGTTTTTTGATTTTCGTATTTTTTTGTTTTTAGTGAATATTTTAAAAATTTTAAACATTTTTTTTACTTTTTTAGATGCACCTTACTTAGATGTATCTAAAAAGTAAAAAATTTGTGAAAAAATATTTTAAAAAATTAATAAATACATAAAAATAAAAAAAATGTACTGAATTCTTGCATTTTTTTTGTATTTTTGGTATTTAGTGAATTTTTAAAAGTTTTTTTTACAATTTTTTTACTTTTTAGGTGTATTTATGTTAGGTGTGTCTAAAAAGTAAAAAAAAAAAATTGTTTAAAATATTAAAAAAATTCAGTAAAAACAAAAAAACACGAAAAATAAGAGAGTAGAATTTTCTGAAAAGTATTTTTGAAAAATAAAAACAAGCAAGGTGATATGCTTTGCTTTTACAGGTCTTTGGGTGGCTTCTAGAGAAATTTTATGGAGGAATAGCATTAACTGATGTGCAGCTTACACATTTCCTAGAGTAATGAAATTTTTACATATTAAAGAAATTAGTATTCTCTCAGAGAGAGAGGAAGGCATTCAAACTTAAAATACTTCGTAGAGGATATGTACTCAACTACAACAACAAAAACAAGGGAATGAGGAAAAGAGGATGTGAGTAAGTGAATTTGATTAGAAGCAAGCCACAGAATTTCTAGTACAAAACTGAGTAATTTTACAGCATATTTGGAAGCATGAGAACTGCATCTGTTAGGAAAGGAGCAAAAATGGAACTAGTGGGAGCATGAATGATGTGTTTTAGCATAAAAGTATACAAACGGGAGGGGAAAAAAGAAAATTAGATTTGGTGATCATAGAACATTTAATCACTTGGGTAGGAGTGGCCTAAAGAGAGAGGGAAAGGGAGGGAGAGCTCAAAATACTCCCAAATAATCATTCCAATTTTTTCAATTGAATGTGGGTTTTCATTTTTGAACATAGATGACCATCCATCTATAGATACTATAAGCTTTAAGAGTTTAAAACACACAGACCTTCAAAATCAATTCTATCCAGCACACTAATCAACCATCAAATCTTTCAAACAAAGGAGATAAAGAAAACTGTCAAGACAATAAAATACAGAAAAATTCTAGACAATCTCCTCATATCTCTCAACAAACAAGAGTCCAATTGAGCCAAAAGCATTGTGTCACAATGATTACCTGTCCAAAAAAGGCATGAGAACATAGTCATGAACCAAAAAATCCAAGGCCCATGGTATAGTTACCAATACTGCCAAAAATTTTGCCTGCAACAAGGATGAATATGGTTTAGGCGAAAAATCATGCATTTCACCAGAACAACCAAATCTAAACCATAAGACCCAAACTACTAAAAACAGAATTATATACTACTCATCAAGACTTGAGGGTTTCCAAAAAATCAAAAGCCAAACATGTCATGTATACCTCAGTGAGCTCATAATTAAGTCCAACATAATGAAATAATGCACATCAATTGTGCCAGACTATCGAATTTAAACTAACGTTACTTCACACGAGATTGTTTTGTACAGAGAACGTAAAATAGTTACAGGATTGTAAATACATTGCTCTATAGTTGAATGTGCAGAGGTATTTTTAATGCATTACTGATTCCCTTTAACAAGTTGAACATACATAAATGAAACTGAATATAATTTACATGCATAATTTTTCTATTTAGTTTTGAAGATATGCTATATTGAATTCAAATAATAGAATTTATATGTACCAATATAAGTTGACAGAACAAAATGCCGATGCCCGAAGAACGAAGAAGAATTTTCACTCCCAAACCAGCAATTAGAAAAGAGAGTTCACCCCTAGGCTCAAAGAAGGGGTGTGCTCTCGTTCCCCATTTTATGCGTCTTAGTTGACTATGCACAAAGTTTAAAAGAAGCAATCTTTGAATGATAAATTAAAAAAATGTCCTTTGTCTATTTGAACAATTTTTTTGGCATTTGTGATTGTATTTAAACATAAATGTAAATAACGGTAATATGGTGAAGTGATAAAAGGTTAAACTTTTCAAACTAGGACACATAAAAAGGAACTTCCAAACCAAGGAAAGACACATATTGCGGGGTAGAAAACGTATTTCCATCAAAAGAAGAGGACCATGGGGGGAAAAAGGAGGAAAATTTGGTGAAACATTAAATTCAAACTATTAGGATAAAAGTATAGAGTGTACTCTGACATGCATTTAAATCGCAAATCATGAGAATATGCATTTTCTAATAAACTTTGTTCTCAACACAAAATCTTTGATCACTTAACCACATTAAACAACAAAAAAATTATATCAACAATGATTGGCAAACAATATTATGACCGTGTAATCCAAGGGTGATCGCCACCCCTACAATTTCAATAAACCTTTTTAATACACTATTTTTAGCTATTAATTACCTCCAAACTATATAGGTTCACACCTCTGGTTTTTTTTTTTTCTTTTTCAAAAGTAAGTATTGGGTGTTTGGTGCGGCTATTAAAATAGATTATAGATTATAACTTTAATCAGGGTTTGTTAATTTGTTTGGTGCAGTGTTGGATTGTAAATTTAAGTTGCTGAGTAGTGTTTGGTAAATAAGCTACGAAATAGCTTTTTGATGGGTAAATGTCATTTTTACCCTTATTAATTGTAAATTGAATTAATCTTTGTTAGTTGTAAATTGAATTAACTTTTATTTTTTGTTATTCACTACTAGCCCACATTTCTCATAAAAATAAAATATAAAAATTAATGCACAGCCCATTTGGGTCATTTTTCTATTTTCACAAACCAAAAATAATAATAATTTCTAAGGGTACAATCGTAAATTAACATGCCCACATCGAAGCTGATAATCAAAAGCAAGAGGTGAGCAGCTTCTCAGAATCCACTTTTTTGGGTTAAAATAAGTTGCTAGAATTAGAAGCTGTTTCAAATAATATTAACCAAACAATCCAAAATAAATTTTCCAAAGCTAGAATCTATAAGTTGCCCAAAAAAAGCAACACCAAACACACTTTTTATGTCTATACATAATATATACTATAATTAATACATCAACTTAATAGTTTATTTTGAAAAAAATATATATTAAAGTTTCACAATATTTAGGTGTTATTCAATTAGGTGACTACGTCCAACACGACAATAATTACTTAAAACTCCTTAATTAAGCTTGTTACACGGTCTTGGGTAAAACTCACCCCAAAAGCTAGCTATTAAGGTGAGGATGCCCTCACACTTATATGGTTAACATTACTTTAGTATTCAAGTCATGTAGGACTTCGCTTCACACCTTCCCTCATGCCCAGAGTGCTCACTTGGCAGCATTTGCAGCGTACAGGACAGAAACACGCACCCTACCCATCCCTGAATACTCCAGCTCTGATACCATGTTACACGATCTTGGGTAGAACTCACCCCAAAAGCTAGCTATTAAGGTGAGGATGCCCTCCTACTTATATGCTTACTATTACTTTAGTATCCAAGCAATGTGGGACTTCGCTTCACAAAACTATGCGTATAGAGTAATGAAATAATCACTAGATTATGTCATTAATATAAGAAACCATATTTGTAACTCAATGTGAATTTATTATATATTTTGATGGTAAAAAATGATGTTGCAACTCACATATATATATATATATATATATTAAATTTATATAGTATATATTTCTCCCCAAGTTAGAATTTTGGATCCATCCTTGTTAGGAGGTACCGCTAACACTAACGATTGTTGATGGTATTCTAGTCGATTCTTTTGTGCACTCCTAATTCCAACTATCGAATTAAATGAATAGAAGCTCAGAAACCAGAATCACATACTTCATTGTGATAAGTAAATGAAATGATGGCCTGCTGACAAAGGGTGTGTGTGGGAGTACTTTGTTTGATGACAACAGTAAAGGCAATTGATAGCATCTTTTTTCGAACTATTGGGTGGGGGCATCTAGAGGAAGACAACATGGGGCAAAGTAAAGGGCAAAGCTTTAGATGACTTGTTAAGAGTTGTTGAAAAGAATAAAGTCACTTGAAGATCCTTTGGTGCACCCTGGCCGAGTGGTCCTCACCTATACAAGCAAGTAGATTAACTCCCTCATTCTCTTATCATGCAAGTAGCCCTAGGTGGGTGAGGTAAGGTTAGATTAGAGGGAGGGGGATTGTGAATGTCCATCCCATGAAACGCCAGGGAACCATACATTCCTCCCGGGCTGGGCTCTCGTGTGTCCGTACAAGTTAATAGCATATGCATTGAAAAATAAAAAATAAAAACAAGTCACGGATAAATGGCTTTCCAAAATGTCAATGCTTTTGATGATTCTTATTATTTTTAGTCATTGGCTAGTGTTATCCTACTAATGTGGGGCATAGGGAGAGTCGAATTTGTAGAGATTTAATCTCCTCAATAATTTGCGCATATTGTTGTCCTTAGACTTAGACCCACGTTTCATGCATAATAGCCTAAGCCTCTGCTACAGCACTAAGCAATAGCCCCATATACTTCAACTGAAACTCTTCCAGGAAACTTTCCCCAAGGCTGCCAACAATTGGAATTATGATGGGTTTTGCCTATGAAAAGTTGATAGGATTAGGGTTCTATAACATAGAAGAAGGCTTCTAAGGTTTCTAGATGAAAAAATAGTTTTTAATTTGGTTTCAAAAGTGAATCACTAATTTTTCAAAACAAAGGCAATTTGAGGGCCTTAGCAGCCCATTTGGATTGGGGGTTTCGTGAGAAAAGAAAATAAATGAAGAGAGAGAGATCTATCATCACTTGTTTGGATCATTAAGGAGATGAGAAATTTTGAGAAATGGTGAGAAAGAGAAATCCTTTAAAACTAAAGTTTTGTTTCTCACCAAAAGTGGTGAGATTTGGCGAGAAACTAAAATTACTCATTATAAAAAATTTATAATACCTAAATTACCCCTCTAAATACAAAGTGAATAAAATAAAATGGCACGTCCCCTCTTTTATTTCTTATTCACCCAAACAAGATTGTGAGAAATCACAATCATTTCTTTTCTTTTATCCCCTAGGTGAGAAACTATAATAATTTATTTTCATTTCTCACCTCACATTCCAAACGGTTTAGGGTTTTATTGTTAATCGATGCCCTAAAAAGTAAGCAATTTGAATGCCTAAACAGTAAGTGGAATTACATAGGGATTGTTTAGTTGTGTTTTGTTTTTTAATTTTATCTTTTGAAAATACAAACTTGCTTGCTGAACTGTTTCCGAATTTTTTTTTTTTTGTAAATTTTTCTGAAACAACTCACTTTTTAGGAAACACCGAAAGGTCGTATTCAAAATTTCAAAAACAAAATTGAAAATGATTGGTGTTTTTTGAACTTGCTATTGTTTTGTTTATGAGAACACGAAAAAAAAAAACGAAAACAAGGAAAACACAACCAAACAGAGAAATATGCTATTATTTTCTTTTAAGAGTATTTATCCTATTTTCCTCTCTCGCGTATGACATGTGCAGTGAACTGGCTAGTTTCTTTTCATGCTCCTGCTCAATTTTGAACTCATTGGTTACGAGTAATGTTATGTCATAGGCAGGCCGCATTGCACCTAACATACCATTCAATCCAGTTGTAAGGCCCAATTTCATGTTCTATAGCCATTCTGTAACGTGTTGTTACCGTTTACTATATATTGCGAAAAACCAAACTGTTAGTCCTTCCAAATTTCCATAGTTTTGTTTACTATTTTAATTTTTTTTAATATGTCATATGTGAGATATGATTCAAGGCTACGAGTTAAATGCATGACAAAATGAAGTCAATTTGGTATTGGGTTGAAGTTAAAAAGGCTTCAAGTAACATTTGTCCCCTTGGAAGATATGCTCTTTGTTCACGTTTACATTTATTTTAAAGATTATGAGTGATTTATACATCTATTTCAAGATTGATAATTTTTACTACAAACCCAAGGTACCGATTTTTTTCTTTTTTCTCTTTTTATCACAATAGTAGAAATATAGAAGACGGGTTGAAATTGCAATGCACATAATACAAATTAAGTAGGCCAAAATAAACTAGATAACAACAGCGCAACCTGCTGCATAGGCAGTAGATATCTCGCTAAGAATGCTGAAAACAAAAATAATCATATCCTTACCAGCTTGAATCAAAGTGCAAATGAACTTACCGAATTTAATGAAGCATATCGAAAAACACGATCCTCATATAGCATGTCATCTTCTTCCTTCCCCAAGACTAAATCCCTCACAGACTTGACCAATCCTCTCTGAGGAATCATCTCACTAGGATCTGCCATTACATCCTCTCTGGATTTTCCAAGTCCATTGTTCCAATCTTGATCCCATGATGAAGTGTCAAAATCATTTGTCTCCTCCACAAGCCAATCTTCCCACCGACGATTTTCTTGGTTCCTCATATCTTCCTGTGCTTCCCTTAATTCAATAATTGCCTCAGCTCTCCTCTTCCAAGCTTCAAACTTTTCACCTTCCGACAACTCTTCCTGACTTGAGCTATCAGAATTATCTTCCTCAAGCATATCCTCATCCTTCAAACCAAGCCAATTGCCGTCGTCCTCAAAAAAGAACTTCCACCAATTTCTCTTCCTTGAATGGCTGTTCTTCGCATTGGGAGGCAACCCACGTAGCCGCCTTCTTCCACCACTCGACTGAACCACAATTTTCGATGAATTGTGTGGATACGAGGACTTACGAGACTCACTTGGATCAAAAAAGATCAAGTTTGCGCGTAAGACCAATGAAGTGCTCATTAAGATTAAGAATATGGACAGAGACCCACATTTTTTAGCCTCATAAAGTAGCAAAGTCAGTAAAAACTCAGCTCAGAACAACAAAAACAAATGCGATATCCTATCTAAAGAAAATTCAACGTTTTTATCCACAAAATCGAAGATGTTCCTCCTATGAAAGCACTAAAAGTAGCCAAAAATTCACAAAACACAACAAAACCCTAAACCCATGTCGGTGAAACCCATGTACAGAATGAAAGAAAGAAAAAGAGAGGGTAGAAGAAGAAGTGTACGCTCTGAACTGAAAAGCCGTGCGTGTGGGTTGTTTTCTTCAAGCCATTTGATAATCTCTATCTATCAATCTCTCTATCTACCTGCTTGAGCTTCGAACTGTCAGTGGTCGGGCCAACTGACACCAAGACCTTTAGCTGGAGAGGATAACGGTTTTCATCGCCTCTTTCGATTTTTATTTTTGTTTTTATTTTATTAAAATACAACTCTCTCCGTGGATTTTGAAAATTATATTTCACTTCTAAAGTTTTAATTTCATAACAAATCGTTTCTTTTATTAATAAATTATTAAATTAATTGACAATTTTTAATGATATTAAAAATATATTTCAATTAATAATTTAAGTAATTTTATTATTGTATAGAAGAGTAATTATGAATTTTATTTTTTTTAGTTAATTCTGTTAAATAAAAAATTCTAATAAGGAGATATTTGTAATTTTTCAAACCACAGAAGACAATTTATATTTTAAGCAAACTCCAGGGGTGTATTTGTAATTTACCCTTTTATTTTTATTTTAATCACTAGTAAAATTTAGGATAAATTATAAATATACCCCTGAGATTTGATTAAAATATAAATTACCCTTATAGTTCTGAAAATTACATTTCATCCCCTAAGGTTTATAATTTCATAACAAATCACTCATTTTATTAATAATTCATCAAGTCAATTAAGAGTTTTTAATGATGTTATAAATATATTTCAATTAATAATTTAAGTAATTTTATTATTGTATAGGAGAGCAATTATAAATTTCATTTTTTTAGTTAATTCTGTTAAATAAAAAATTTTAACAATGGAGTATTTGTAATTCTTCACACTACAGAGGACAATTTGTATTTTAAGTAAATCTCAGGGGATATATTTGTAATTTATCCTAAAATTAATATTAGACAAATCCTTTTAATTTTAAAATTAGGGTGAAGTATCAATAAATTTTAAAAAGTGATTGGTTTCGCTTTTAGTGTGAATTATATAATAGGCCAAGTATAAATGTGTATGTGTTATGTGTTCAAGGATAAATATAGATTTTCTCATAATATTGAAATTATTAAACGTAACAATTCAAAAAAACTTCTTAGTATACTTTTCTCAAACATAATACTCCAATGTAACACATTACAAAACTTCTTAGTGTTACTTTTCTCAAACGTAACAATGTAACATTCTACAAAAACTCATTAGTGTACTTTTCTTAAACGTAACATTTCAATCAATATAACACAAAAACTCCTTATACTTTTCTTAAACGTAACACTTCAATGTAATACACTAAAAAATTCCTTAGTATAGTTTTTTCAAATATAATAACGTAACGTTTCAAAAAAAAATTTATTAGTATATTTTTTTCAAACATAACACTCCGATTAATGTAACACAAAAATTCGTTAGTGTACTTTTTTCTAAAAATAGCACTATGATGTAACACTCCAATATAACACCAGAAAACCACATTAACAGAAGTATAAATTTCCACATTCGACAACCAACACTTCAGCCACTAATCCCCAAAAAAAATCTTCCACACCTCACATTTTCATTCTCATCCCAAAAAATGAATCAGAAAATTAAAAAAATAAATCACAAAAAGACATTCACTTAAACTCAAATGGCACTAAATCAAACAAAAAAGAACTAATTGATTCATAAGAAAAATCTTACAACTAAATAGACCAACATTCCTCCATAAAAAAATTTATAAGTAAATTTTCCCTAAAATTATGGTCTTTTATCACCTTGCACCTCAACTAAATTACATTTTGTCCTTTTAATCTTATGACTCTCAGTTCCAAAAAAAAAAAAAAACTTATTAATCTTAATTTTCTATTAACATTCAGTTATTAAAATAAAATAAAATAAAAAAGGAGGAAGTTATTCATGCTAATTTTATGACCAAAATGTTCATCGAAAGTCAATTTAAGACCCTAATGTTTGAATTATTTTCTTAAAGCCCCTCGGTTACTTTAATTAATTCGAATCTTGTCGGTTAGCATTACCATTTTATTTTTATCAAAACAGGAATTTTCCTAGCCGAATTAGGTTACCAAACCTAATTTAATTCTACATAAGTTACATGTATTTAACTCCAAGCCCCCATCCTTTAATTAAATTCAAAACTTACCCCAAACTACTTGTACCTTGTACCTTGAAGTACCATCAATCTTGTAATATATATACATGTATACACTTTGGAGAGTGTGTCCTAGAGCCAAAAATTGATAAAATAATAACCCCATCACCCTTTCCAAGGGCCGGCCACCATAGGGACCATTTTCAAAGTCTTTGATCATGATATTCTAGGAAATCCAAGACCTAGTACCCTAGACCTAGGATGGTGTTTCCAACACTAGTTTCCTTTCAACTAGGAGCCAACCAAATGTTGCCTAATCCTATGATTTAACTCCCAAATCACTTCTATCCCATTAGATTCCAAGCAAGATCCTAACATTTCCATCCTTTTCCAACTAGAGGGCTTTTAGGACATTTTACCTTAAAATTTGCCTATAAATACCAACCTCTCCTAAGCTTGGCAAGCACAAATAACACACACACACAAATTCAGCTAGAGAGAGGGAGGAGAGCAAGAGAGCGAAGTCTAGAAGAGAAGAAGGAGGAAGAAGAGAGCTTCTTGTGCAAAGCTTAGTAGGTAAGCCACAAACACAACCTTCTCTTTCATTTTCCCTTTTTTTTCAATACATATTTCTAAGGGTTATAAATAATGTTTTCAAATCTTTTATTACTGAGTTCTTATGTTAAAAATGCTAAGGGTTGAGTATTGATTTTATCTCTCTTGTATTTTCTCCATTTTGGCACAAAACCATCTTCTTTTGTACCAATCTCTCGACTTTTCAAGAGCACTCCTTCAAAAAAAATTTATTAGTTAAACATGTGATAGTTAGTATATTTTCTTCACAAAAGAAATGAAACTTTCCCTTGGTGGAACCCATTTTTCATAAATCTTCTTATTTTGGGCAAAGAACCTTAGAATCTGCTTTTTCAGCCCACTTCCAGAAATTCTATAAAAATGTACAAAATTATTCTGACCTCTGTTTTACGTCAAAACCTTCCTTAAGGAGTTAGCTTTCAACTAAAATTGGTTTCATCGAAAAACATTAAGCCGTTTGCAAGAAAATCAATTTTTCGTAACGGTCGACGGATCTGGACAGCACCGGCATATTTTCTAAATAACTTAGAACCTGGAAAAGCAACTGTCATGACCCGAACCCGCCCCTATGGGTTAAGGACATGACCGGGCAGTAATCCTGAGATTACCTACAGCCTCCAACCAAAACAAACGTAACTCAACGGAGTAAAGGGGCCAAACGGAAGCAATAATTAAAAACTTTGTCCATAGAGCCGTGCTTATATGCACTTCAAAACATACCATACACATATACGTTAATAACCCACAACAAAGTACAGTACCATGAAATCCTTTACAGACAGGATCAGCTAAACTAAGTCAACCCATAACAAAACTATATACAGATATACACAAAGTCCTCGCCAACAAGACAAAATATAAATACAAAACAAAAGTAGCGAAGTCTGGTCTCGTGCGTGAGACGCAAGGCTGACTCTCCAAAACTCATGTTGTTCCTAGCAGACTTCACTGGGGCTGCGTTTGGACTTCTCTTGGCTCACCTACAAACACATAAATGAGCGTGAGCAATAGTCCAGTGAATAATATCAAATACAGAAATTACATAATCATGTAGAACAACATGTTACAAACGGCCTTAGGCCCAATTCATATTTCTATTTAACAGGCATATAACTATACGAAAACCAAATTAAGTGGCAGTAGTTCGAAACATTATGGTCCTTGGCCACTTCAGATTTCCATTCATGTCAAAACGGCCTTCGGCCCATTCATTTCTGTCAAAATGGCCTTCGGCCCATTCATTTCTGTCAAAACAGCGTTTGGCCCATACATTCGTGTCAAACGGCCTTCGGCCCGCTCATTCATGTCGAAACGACCGTAGGTCCATTCATATATATCAAAACAACCTTCTGTCCACTCATTTCTATCAGAACGACCTTCGATCCATTCATTTCTGTCAAAACGACCTTCGGTCCATTCATTTGTATCAAAACGACTTTAGGTTCATTAATTTCTATCAAAACGACCTTAGGTCCATTTATTTATATCAAAACGACCTTAGGTCCATTTATTCGTTCATGTCAGACTTTTGTCCACAATCCCATTTAGCAAGTCATAAAGCTTATAAGGGAATAACCAATTGGACATTAACAAGCTATCAATTATCGATATTACTCACAGTGATCAGCTTGTGGATTTGCCTTGGAGCTTGACCCTAGACATTTCATGAACACAAAAGGGTCACTAATAGTTCAATCCGTTCTTCAATTCACATATTCCTCTTTAGGCTTTATTCTTATCTCATTAACTCATTTACAATGTTTAACACATGCCTAAGAGTGGTTACAAGTGAAAGAGAATGGAAAACGAAACACAGAATGCATGAACAAAATTTCAGAAAACAGGGTCCCCGCTCGAGCGGACCCAAAAGGCCTGCAAAAGTACTGATTACTTCAAAATTACGCTCGAGCGTGAGTTAGGGCGCTCGAGCGGAAGGCCTGTCTACAAAAGCTCCCCGCTCGAGCGTGAAATATCCCGCTTGAGCGGACATCCAACTCTGCAAAAAGTGCTGGGAGCACAATTTTCCCGCTCGAGCGGCAGTCACCCCGCTCGAGCGGACATCAAAAATCTGGGTTTTCCAGATTAAGTTCTTGAGCTCCAATTCAATTTTTAACCAACAAATCATGCATGTTATGGCCCAATTCCCAAATATAATCATACCAACATGATGTAAACCCCAAATCACAACCCAATAGAGCTCAATTCACAAATAATTCACATGCATGGCCCAATCTCCCATCAAACTCATCACCAATACATCTCATTCAAGCATGCAAAGCTCACCCTTTCATGATCCACTCTTGCATGTAAGAAATACACATTATTCACAACTTATTTGGTGAAGAAATGGTCATGCACATGGATTTCATTCAAACTTCTACATAGATTACACAATCAAGCTCAAACATGGAAACCTATAGCAATTGTTTACATGCATGCTTCAATTAACTTGAAATCCAACATATACAACTCAATTCCATTACTTTCAAACTAATTCATGCTCTTGACCATCTATTAAACTTGAATTCACAAGATGATGACTATAAATGCATGAATCGCTCACCAAGGAGCTTTAATCTTCCCAATTTAGGAATACTTGAGCTTAATCTCCAAAAGGTCCAAGTCTTGAACCACAAATGCACAATTCTCTCCTCCCTCTCTCTAATAGCCGGCTCTCTCTCCCTTTCTCAAGGTTTGATCAGCCAAAATGAGGTCATAGGAGAGAATGGGAAGTGTAGTGCTCGAATACAACAAACCCCACTAGCCACAATTAAAAAATATTAAATAGTTTGAGCACAATGTCATTAAATAAATCATTTTAATCTGACCCAAATCAATTTTCAATTAAATTTCACCATAAGCTCTAAAAATTACGCTAATTACAATGGCATAATCAATTTCCTGTTTTGGGGCCGATAAGGCCCTCAATTTAATTTCCAAAGTAGATTATTCAAACAGATATTCCTACGGTGAACAGATAGAACTTCAAAATCACATATATTCACATAATGGCACATAAAATCATGCTAAACACATAATCATACTCAATTTAAGGACCAATTAGCATACTACGAAACAGGGGTATCACAGCAACCCCATTTCCGAAATATGTTCTAGAAACTAGATCAAATTCCCTACGAACCATAGGAAGACCAAGTCCGGTAGAGGATCTAAAATAGACCTTTCATTTTAATCTTTATGCGATACTAAATTTGAAAATTTCGTTATGTGTGGATGTTTTATACCCTTGAGTTCATGAGATTGCTTATTAGCTTATGATCATATCTTGGCATGATATTATATGTGTTGTGGTTATGTTATTTACCTTTATCATCTTAAGAATGCATGCTTACATGGATATTATTGTCTTATAAGTTGGACTAACCTTGATTTAAAACATTTAATTCAACGGGAAACCTAATTGGGAGGGTATTGGGTTTTCGAGCACTTGATTAATGAAAAAGATAAGAATATACGATATATGGATTGTTGGGATGCGTTCCCTATTTGAAAGTTAAAGTCTTGCGCAAGTGGTTTTCGAAACCCTTGAACGGAGCGATTGTATTCGGACCCTAGGTGGTTTGGTGTAAGGAGGGATTCGGGCAAGGCCCTATTTTACCGTCTCTTTTGAGGTCTTGCAGTTGGCACTACGCGGTACATAACCGTTGGTAGGCATCCGAGGTTAGTTTTGCAACAAAGCAACAAAAGAGGGGGCATACCGAATAATCTACGTCCGATTCTTGGGGTTGGGAGGATGAAATCTCTTTGGAGGATTTTTAGTTGCAAACAACCTAACTTAACCCTTTATTTATTTAATTGAGTATTATGCTTTATTACTTGATGTTATAACGGTGATTGTGTATTGGACTGGAAAAAAGGGGTAGGGCGTGTGTATGTTTACTGGGCATTCAAAGCTCACACCGTATCATGCCAAGTGACGAAGCGGAACTCATAGCTAGAGACGATGAGCCCGAAACTTTTGAAGACTTTTGGCTATCCTAGAAAAATTAGAAGTTTCTTTTTGAATGTTTTGTAAAGACTCATTTGGAGACTTAAGCTTTCTTCTGGAATGTAATGTAATGGAACCATCTTTTGGGTTATATATTGTGATTGTTATGTATTTATATTCTATGTAAGAACATTATCGTTGCTTATGAGACCTTGTGTCAGTACCTTTTAAGATCTGTCAAAAGGGTAGTGCGTTGTCTAAGAAAGCTGGACGAAGGGAGGCTAATTTGACTCCTCCGGCGATCTGGGATCTTACTTGGTTATTGACCATAGGACTCATTAGTGACTCTCCCTTGACTGCAACCAATAGTGTAGAACTGGGGCGTCACAACTTGGTATTAGAGCCTAGGTTCAACCCTTAATCCTCGCAACCCTATACGCAACTCTAGAAGCCCTTACCCCTTATCTTATTTTATTCTATCACGCTATTATAAAAAGATTGACTAATAAAAAAAAATCTTTCCCACCTTAAGATGTCATCGGGAGGCTACGTCAGTACCGACTTGTGGGGTGTTTTCCGTATGCAAGGAAGGAGGGCCATGTTTGTCAGCCCCTACTTTAGCCGCTGACGCTATGAAATCACCGCCGAGGAAATGATCAAGACCGAGATATGTAAGGTGGAGGTGGAGTACACCCGCTATACGAGGGCGCAGAAGAGGTCTTTGGTGTGGCGCCGCCGACAAGTTCTGAGTCGGGTAGCAAAGAAGGCGATCCGAATGGAGCAAGATGAACAGAGAATGGACTCCTTGATACACTGAGCTTTGACCACCATAGCACCGACTCAGGCTGAAAGCCACGAATCTTGTCATCACGGGCTAGGCGACAATCAACCAATGGATATGGAGCATCCACTAGAGCAGCAAGGAGCAAACCCAGCCTACCCTATCGAGGTGTCATCTGATCACAATCCTCCCGTACCAATGTACCCCCCCCGGCTCTCCGGACCAAGCCACCGACTCCGCTGATGAAGACCCAGAAGAAGACTTTGATTGGTAGGGAAACGAGAACGAAATCGAGGGATGGTAAAACTAGACTTTTGTAAGACCCACTGATGAGGATCCTTAGAATAAGATAACCTGAACTTGTAATGCGTAGATGCTCTTTAAATGTAACTCCAATATAGGAGCCCTTTTGTAATGATGCCTATTATAATATATGAATGATGTGTTGATCTATGTTATTGACAGTTACTTGCTTTAGTGCACCCTAAGGAAACTGAACCTTTATTTCAAATCTAAGTAGTAATATTTTCTCAAACTGGAAACCAACTCATCATATGCCATGAACAGAACGGTGGACACGCGAGCTAATGGCTATACCGAAACAAGCAACAATGCACGAAACCATCTCGGAAATCAACACGGACCCATCCCCGCAGGGGCTAACATCCCTGATAACCTAGGTCATCAAATTTTGGAGGAGCTAGGGCAATTAAGGAACAATCGGCAGAATGAGAGGACTCGACTCTTTTCTGAGTTTCGGAAGCAGAGGCCCCAAAGTTCACAGGCGTACCAGACCCGAAGGTAGTTGAAAATTGGCTCTGGCAGATAGAGAAAATGCTAGACACTATGGGCATAACCGAGGCCGCTGATAGAATAGCTTTGGCAGTATTCGAGCTTGATGATGAGGCAGACCATTGGTGGGAGTTGATCAAGAACACTCGTGATGTAGCGAGCCTATCATGGAACCAGTTCAGGGAACTATTCCTAAATAAATATTTCCCAAGTACCATCCGCCGATAACGAGTCAAGGAATTCCAAAACCCTGGAGCAAGGAAATATGACCGTGACCCAGTATGCTGCAAAATTTGAAAAGCTAGCCCGATATGCAACCAGATACGTAGCAAATAATGAAGAGAAAGCAAGGATGTTCGAGTGGGGACTGGACCTTACAATCAGGGGAAGAGTTCTTCCGCAACGACTCCCCTCATATGCCAAGGTGCTGGAAACGGCATTAGAATCTGAAAGGGAAGTGAACGACGCCAGGAAGGTTTGGAACAAGAGAAAAGGGAGTCAGGCATCTATTGGACCTCAGAGGATCCAGAGATGAAGCATAACCTCAAAGCCCTACTCCACACCACAACCACAACAGCAACGACAGCAACCGCAACAACAGATCCAGAGAGAAGGCTACCAACAAAGGCCGGTGGGACAAATCCAGTGCTTTCATTGCCAGCAATTAGGGCACAAAAAAAGCGAATGCCCCCAGCTCCTCCATCGGGATACCAAAGAGGAGGTTCTGGAGCAAATGCCCAGGCATTCGGTAGGCAGAGGCCTTAGATAAATAAGACAGGATCTACCGGGCAGCAGCACCAGAAGAGTGGAGAAACTCAGAACGCCAAGACCAGCGGCAACCAGAAGGCAGCCGGTAGAGTCTTTGCCCTGCAAGAGAAAGAAGTGGAACCGTCCGTAATTGATGGTAATTTAGTACTATGCAATTCTTGGGTGCATGTTTTATTTGATACCAGTGCATCACATTCTTTCATATCCTCTGCTTGTGCTAAGTCATTAGAACTTATATGTGAACCTTTAGCAACTGCCTTAAGTGTAATGTCACCTATGGAAGGATGCGTTCGGGTAGGATCGATCTGTAAGGACTATAAGATAGGGATGACGGAACTATGCTTAACTTGCGACCTTCGTGTCATGGAAATGCCAGACTTCGATATTATTTTGGGCATGGACTGGTTGTCCGCCCACCGAGCGGTGATCGACTATCGTCAGAAGAAAGTGGAAGCTCAACGCAAGATGGAACACGTTTCCAGTTTAAGGGGGATAGACAAGACCCCATGGTTTCAACAAAACATCAGACACAGTGGCGCGATCAACTTGCAGGTAGGACAGCAAGCCTGATTCTAAATGAGGAAGACCAAGGAGAAATAGAACTTCCGCGCATAGGATGCGATTATGCAGATATATTTCCTACGGAATTACCAGGATTGCCGCCAACTTGAGAAGTAGACTTTAACATCGAGCTACAGCCTGGAACTACCCCGATATCCATGGCTCCGTATCGTATGGCACCAACAGAACTATGAGAATTGAAGACACAGTTACAGGAATTGCTCGAGAAAGGATTCATTAGGCCAAGTACTTCGCCATGGGGAGCACCCGTGTTGTTTGCTAAAAAAAAGGATGGATCGTTGAGGCTATGCATCGATTATCGTCAACTCAATCGAGTCACGATTAAGAACCGGTACCCACTTCCAAGGATTGATGACCTTTTTGACCAACTTAAAGGCTTAAGGTGCTATTCAAATATTGATCTCAGGTCAGGTTACCATCAACTACGAGTCAAGGAGGAGGATATACCAAAGACTGCCTTTCGTACTAGATATGACCACTATGAGTTTGTAGTAATGCCCTTCGGACTAACCAATGCACCAACAGTATTCATGAGCCTAATGAATAAGATTTTTAGACCATACCTTGACCAGTTTGTAGTAGTGTTCATTGATGACATCTTGGTATATTCAAGGTCTGAAGAAGAACATGAGCAACATTTAAGGACTGTCCTTCAAGTTCTTAGGGATAATCGGTTATATGCCAAGGCGAGTAAATGTGAGTTCCGGTTAAATGAAGTAAAGTTCTTAGGGAAAGTGGTATCAGAGAATGGGATTGTGGTGGATCCAACCAATGTAGAGGCAGTATTAGATTGGAGGCAACCAAGGACCGTGTCAGAAATCCGCAGTTTCTTAGGATTGGCCGGTTATTACCGGAGGTTCATCCAAGATTTCTCCAAACTAGCTAAACCAATGACTCATTTAACGCAAAAGAGAGTAAAATACGAGTGGGACGAAGCTTGCGAAAAATCCTTCCAAGAGCTAAAGAAGAGGTTAGCTAGTGCACCAATTTTGACCATCCCAGAACGAGAAGGGGGGTACACTGTGTATTGCGATGCATCTAAAGAAGGATTAGGTTGCGTGCTCATGCAAAATGGAAAGGAAGTCGCGTATGGATCCAGGCAGTTAAAACCTTACGAGCGCAACTACCCCACACATGACTTGGAGTTAGCAGCCGTAGTTTTTGCCCTAAAGCAGTGGTAACATTACCTGTACGGGGAACAATTTGAGATTTTCACAGATCACAAGAGTCTGAAGTATCTATTCACACAGAAGGACCTTAACTTGAGACAGAGACGATGGATGGAGCATCTCGAAGATTTCCAGTTCACTATCTCATATCACCCCGGTAAAGCCAATGTAGTAGCAGATGCTCTAAGTCGCAAGAGTAGAGGGATGATGGCTAAGATCTCCATCAAGGAATGGGATATGGTTAAGACACTCAATGAGTTCAGGATCCAAGTAGAATCTCAAGATACAAGAGCACATCTTAGTGCGCAGAAGGTGATGCGTAAGTTGATAAATGAGGTCATGGAGGCCCAGAAGCACGATCAAGAAGTAGCCTACATCAAGGGACGTCTGGAATCAGGAGAGCCCATGCCCGATTGGGTAATTCACCCCAATGAGAGTTTAAGATACCAAGGCAGATTGTTTGTACCAAGTGATGAGTTACTTAGAGAAAAGGTACTGAAGGAATGTCATCATTCTGCATTTGCGGTACATCCAGGAGGGACTAAAATGTACCAAGATTTGAAGAGGCAGTACTGGTGGAATGGAATGAAGAAGGAAGTGGCTAAATTTGTAGCAAAATGTCTAACCTGCCAACAAGTGAAGGCGTAACATCAGAAACCGGGGAGAATGTTGCAACCTCTACCGATAGCCGAATGGAAGTGGGAGTACGTGACGATGGACTTTGTGACGGGGTTGCCTAGGTCACCTAGAGGGCGCGATGCTATATGGGTAATAGTGGACGCCTCACCAAGTCAGCACATTTCTTACCCTATAAGATGATCGACACTTTAGAGTCTATGTGCAGGCTCTACATTGGGGAGATCATTCGACAACATGGAATTCCGGTATTTATTGTGTCAGATCGTGATCCATGATTCACCTCTCGATTTTGGAGAAGCCTGTAGGAAGCTCTTGGTACTGAGTTATGTTTGAGCACCGCCTTTCACCCACAGACAGATGGACAATCGGAGCGCACTATCCAGACACTCGAAGACATGTTGAGAGCTTGCGCAATGGATTTTCAAGGAAGTTGGGAACGACACCTACCCCTAGTTGAATTCGCCTACAACAACAACTTTCAAGCTAGCATCGGTATGGCACCTTTTGAAGCATTATACGGACAACCTTACAGATCGCCGACTTGTTGGACGGAAGTGGGTGATGCAAATCTGATAGGACCCGAACTTGTTCTAGAAACTACTGAGAAGGTCAAATTGATCTGACAACGGTTAAAGACTGCCCAAGACCGTCAAAGAAATTATGCAGACAGGAGGAGAAGACCATTGATGTTTGAAGTAGGCAACCACGTGTTCTTAAAGGTGCAACCTAGGCGTGGAGTCGTACGTTTTGGGAGAAAAGGGAAGCTGTCACCACGATATATTGGGCCTTTTGAGGTACTGGAAAGAGAGGGCGAAGTAGCATATAGACTAGCTCTACCTCCACAGTTAGCAGGGATACACAACGTCTTCCATGTATCTATGTTGAGAAAATACATTGCTGACCCGACGCACGTCCTTAAATGGGAGGAGATCAGTCTTGACAAAGATATTACGTTTAAAGAAGGCTCGGTAGCAATACAGGATCGTCGAGAAAAGAACCTTAGAGGCAAGACGGTTCACTTGGTGAAAGTGCTATGGCGTCATCGGGGAATTGAGGAATCTACTTGGGAACGCCAGGATTTGGTGAAGGCAAACTACCCTGAGCTTTTCGAAGGCAGTATGTAGTTAAATTTCGAGGACGAAATTGTTTTAAGGGGGATAGGTTGTGAAGCCCCTGAAATATGTATTCACTTTTAAGACCCTAATGTTTGAATTATTTTCTTAAAGCCCCTCGGTTACTTAAATTAATTCGAATCTTGTCGATTAGCATTACCATTTTATTTTTATCAAAACAAGAATTTCCCTAGCCGGATTAGGTTACCTAACCTAATTTAATTCTACATAAGTTACGTGTATTTAACTCCAAGCCCCCACCCTTTAATTAAATTCAAAACTTACCCCAAACTAGTACTTGTACCTTGCACCTTGAAGTACCATCAATCTTGTAATATATATATACATGTATACACCTTGGAGAGTGTGTCCTAGAGCCAAAAATTGATAAAATAGTAACCCCATCACCCTTCCCAAGGGCCGGCCACCATAGAGAGAAGTAAGGAACCATTTTCAAAGTCTTTGATCATGATATTGGCCCTGTTTGGTAGAGCTGTGGGAAAGTGCTTATAGCTTATGCCTCAACAGCTTATAGCTTATAACTTTCAGCTTAAGCTGATTTCCAGCTTATTCTTAAAGCATCTCCTGCCCCACTTAAAGAATAAGCTGATTTCTGACTTCCAAAAAGCTATAAGCCATAAGCTATAAACTATAAGCTAAACTAAACACATCAAAATAACTTAAATTAAGCTGAAAGTTGAAATAAGCTGTAATTAAGCTCGGCCAAACAGGCACATTCTAGGAAATCCAAGGCCTAGTACCCTAGACCTAGGATGGTGTTTCCAACACTAGTTTCCTTTCAACTAGGAACCAACCAAATGTTGCCTAATCCTATGATTTAACTCCCAAATCACTCCTATCCCATTAGATTCCAAGAAAGATCCTAACCTTTCCATCCTTTTCCAGCTAGAGGGCTTTTAGGACATTTTACCTCAAAATTTGCCTATAAATACCAACCTCCCCTAAGCTTAGCAAGCACAAATAACACACACACACACACACACATTCGGCTAGAGAGAAGGAGGAGAGCAAGAGAGAGATGTCTAGAAGAGAAGAAGGAGGAAGAAGAGAGCTTCTTGTGCAAAGCTTAGTAGGTAAGCCACAAACACAACTTTCTCTTTCATTTTTCCTTTTTTTTTCAATACATGTTTCTAAGGGTTCTAAATAATGTTTTCAGATATTTTATTACTGAGTTCTCATGTTAAAAATACTAAGGGTTGAGTATTGATTTCATCTCTCTTGTATTTTCCCCATTTTGGAACAAAACCATCTTCTTTTGTACCAATCTCTCGACTTTTCAAGGGCACTCCTTCAAACAAATTTTCTGAGTTAAACATGTGATAGTTAGTATATTTTCTTCACAAAAGAAATGAAAATTTCCCTTGTTGGAACCCCTTTTTCATAAATCTTCTTGTTTTGGGCAAAGCACCTTAAAATCTGTTTTTGCAGCCCACTTCTAGAAATTCTAGAAAAATGTAAAAAATTATTCTTGACCTCTATTTTATGTGAAAACCTTCCTTAAGGAGTTAGCTTTCAACTAAAATTGGTTTCATCGAAAAACATTAAACGGTTTGCAAGAAAATCAATATTTCGTAACGGTCGATGGATCTAGACAGAATCTGGACAACACCAACATATTTTCTAAATGACTTAGAACCTGGAAAAGCAACCCCATTTCCAAAAAATGTTCTAGAAACTAGATTAAGTTCCCTACGAACCATAGGAAGACCAAGTCCGGTGGAGGATCTAAAATAGACCTTTCATTTTAATCTTTATGCGATACTAAATCTGAAAATTTCGTTATGTGTGGATGTTTTATACCCTTGAGTTCATGAGATTGCTTATTAGCTTATGATCATATCTTGGCATGATATTATATGTGTTGTGGTTATGTTATTTACCCATCTCATCTTAAGAATGCATGCTTACATGGATATTATTGTCTTATAAGTTGGACTAACCTTGATTTAAAACATTTAATTCAACGGGAAACCTAATTGGGAGGGTATTGGGTTTTTGAGCACTTGAGTAATGAAAAAGATGAGAATATGTGATATATAGATTGTTGGGATGCATTCCCTATTTGAAATTTAAAGTCTTGCGCAAGTGGTTTTCGAAACCCTTGAACGGAGCGGTTGTATTCAGACCCTAGGTGGTTTGGTGTAAGGAGGGATTCGGGCAAGGCCCTATTTTATCGTCTCTTTTGAGGCCCTACGGTTGGCGTTACGCGGTACATAACCGTTGGTAGGCATCCGAGGTTAGTTCGGCAACAAAACAGCAAAAGAGGGGGCATACCGAATAATCCGCGTCCGATTCTTGTGGTTGGGAGGACGAAATCTCTTTGGGGGATTTCTAGTTGCTAAAAGCCTAACTTAACCCTTTATTTATTTAATTGAGTATGATGCTTTATTACTTGATATTATAATGGTGATTATGTATTGGACTGGGAAAAATGGGTAGGGTGTGTGTGTGTTTGCTGGGCATTCAAAGCTCACAGCGTATCATGCCAAGTGACGAAGCAGAACTCATAGCTAGAGGCGATGAGCCCGAAACTTTCGAGGACTTTTGGCTATCCTAGAAAAATTAGAAGTTTCTTTTTGGATGTTTTGTAAAGACTCATTTGGAGACTTAAGCTTTCTTCTGGAATGTAATGTAATGGAACCATCTGTTGGGTTATATATTGTGATTGTTATGTATTTATATTCTATATAAGAACATTATCGTTGCTTATGAGACCTTGTGTCAGTACCTTTTAAGATCTGTCAAAAGGGCAGTGCGTTGTCTAAGAAAGCTGGACTTAGAAGGGAGGCTAATTTGACTCCTCAGGCGATCTGGGATCTTACTTGGTTATTGACCATAGGACTCATTAGTGACTCTCCCTTGACTGCAACCAATAGTGTAGAACCGGGGCGTCACAACTTGGTATAAGAGCCTAGGTTCAACCCTTAATCCTCGCAACCCTATACGCAACTCTAGAAGCCCTTACCCCTTATCTTATTTTATTCTATCATGCTATTATAAAAAGATTGACTAATAAAAAAAAATCTTTCCCACCTTAGGATATCATCGGGAGGCTACGTCAGTACCGACTCGTGGGGTGTTTTCCATATGCATGGAAGGAGGGCCATGTTTGTCAGCCCCTACTTTAGCTGCCGACGCTGTGAAATCACCACCGAGGAAATGATCAAGACCGAGATACGTAAGGTGGAGGCGGAGTACACCCGCTATACGAGGGCGCAGAAGAGGTCTTTGGTGCGGCGCCGCCTACAATTTCTGAGCCGGGCAGCAAAGAAGGTGATTCGAATGGAGCAAGATGAACAGAGGATGGACTCCTTGATACACCAAGCTTTGACCACCATAGCACCGACTCAGGCTGAAAGCCACGAATCTTGTTATCACGGGCCATGCGACAATCAACCAATGGATATGGAGTATCCACCAGAGCAGTAAGGAGCAAACCCAGCCTACCCTGTTGAGGTGTCATCTGATCGCAATCCTCCCGTACCAATGTACCCCCCCCCGGTCTCCGGACCAAGCCACCGACTCCGCTGATGAAGACCCAGAAGAAGACTTTGATTGGTCGGGAAGCGAGAACTAAATTGAGGGATAGTAAAACTAGACTTTTGTAAGACCCGCTGATGGGGATCCTTAGAATAAGATAACCTGAACTTGTAATGCGTAGATGCTCTTTAAATGTAACTCCGATATAGGAGCCCTTTTGTAATGATGCCTATTATAATATATGAATGATGTGTTGATCTATGTTATTGACTGTTACTTGCTTTAGAGCACCCTAAGGAAACTGAACCTTTATTTCAAATCTAAGTAGTAATATTTTCTCAAACTGGAAACCAACTCATCACATGCCATGAACAGAATGGTGGACACGCGAGCTAATGACTATACCGAAACAAGCAACAATGTATGAAACCATCCCAGAAATCAACACGGACCCATCCCCGATAACCTAAGTCATCAAATTTTGAAGGAGCTAGGGCAATTAAGGAACAATCGGCAGAATGAGAGGACTCGACTCTTTTCTGAGTTTCGGAAGCAGAGGCCCCAAAGTTCACAGGCGTACCAGACCCGAAGGTAGTTGAAAATTGGCTCCGGCAAATAGAGAAAATGCTAGACACTATGGGCATAACCAAGGCCGCTTGATGATGAGGCTAACCAATGGTGGGAGTTGATCACGAACACTCATGACATAGTGAGCCTATCATGGAACTAGTTCAGGGAACTATTCCTAAATAAATATTTCCCAAGTACCATCCGTCGATAACGAGTCAAGGAATTCCAAAACCTGGAGCAAGGAAATATGACTGTGACCTAGTATGCTGTAAAATTTGAAGAGCTAGCCCGATACGTAACCAGATACGTAGCAAATGATGAAGAGAAAGCAAGGATGTTCGAGTGGGGACTGGACCTTACAATCAGGGTAAGAGTTCTTTCGCAATGACTCCCCTCATATGCTGAGGTGCTGGAAACGGCATTAGAATCTGAAAGGGAAGTGAACGACGCCATGAAGGCTTGGAACAAGAGAAAAGGGAGTCAGGCGTCTATTGGACCTTAGAGGATCCAGAGAGGAAGCGTAACCTCAAAGCCCTACACCAGACCACAACCACAACAGCAACGACAGCAACCGCAGCAACAGATCCAGAGAGGAGGCTACCAACAAAGGCCGGTGGGACAAATCCAGTGCTTTTATTGCCAACTATTAGGGCACAAAAAGAGCGGATGCCCCCAGCTCCCTCCATCGGGATACCAAGGAGGAGGTTCTGGAACAAATGCCCAGGCATTAGGTGGGCAGAAGCCTTGGACAAATAAGACAGGATCTACCGGGTAGCAACACCAGAAGAGTGGAGGAACTCAGAACGCCAAGACCAATGGCAACCAAAAGGCAGCCGGCAGAGTCTTTGCCCTGCAAGAGAAAGAAGTGGACCCGTCCATAATTGAGGGTAATTTAGTACTATACAATTCTTGGGTGCATGTTTTATTTTATACCGGTGCATCACATTCTTTCATATCCTCTGCTTGTGCTAAGTCATTAGAACTTATATGTGAATCTTTAGCAACTGTCTTAAGTGTAATGTCACCTATGGAAGGATGCGTTCGGGTAGGATCGATCTGTAAGGACTGTAAGATACGGATGACGGACCTACACTTAACTTGTGATGTTCGTGTCATGAAAATGTCGGACTTCAATATTATTTTGGGCATGGACTGGTTGTCTGCCCACCGAATGGTGATCGAATGTCGTCAGAAGAAATTGGTAGCTCATACGCAAGATGGAACACGTTTCCAGTTTAAGGGGGATAGGCAAGACCTCATGGTTTCAACAAAACATCGGATGCAGTGGCGCGATCAACTTGCGGGTAGGATAGCAAGCCTGATTCTAAATGAGGAAGACCAAGGAGAAATAGAACTTCCGCGCATAGTATGCGATTATGCAGATATATTTCCTACGGAATTACCAGGATTGCTGCCAACCTGAGAAGTAGACTTTAACATCGAGCTACAGCCTGGAACTACCCCGATATCCATGGCTCCGTATCGTATAGCACTAGTAGAACTACGAGAATTGAAGACACAGTTACAGGAATTGCTCGAGAAAGGATTCATTAGGCCAAGTACTTCGCCATGGGGAGCACCCGTGTTGTTTGCTAAAAAGAAGGATGGATCGTTGAGGCTATGCATCGATTATCGTCAACTCAATCGAGTCACGATTAAGAACCGGTACCCACTTCCAAGGATTGATGACCTTTTTGACCAACTTAAAGGCTCAAGGTGCTATTCAAAGATTGATCTCAGGTCAGGTTACCATCAACTACGAGTCAAGGAGGAGGATATACCAAAGACTGCCTTTCGTACTAGATATGACCACTATGAGTTTGTAGTAATGCTCTTCAGACTAACCAATGCACCAACAGTATTCATGAGCCTAATGAATAAGATTTTTAGACCATACCTTGACTAGTTTGTAGTAGTGTTCATTGATGACATCTTGGTATATTCAAGGTCTGAAGAAGAACATGAGCAACATTTAAGGACTGTCCTTCAAGTTCTTAGGGATAATCGGTTATATGCCAAGGCAAGTAAATGTGAGTTCCGGTTAAATGAAGTAAAGTTCTTAGGGCATGTGGTATCAGAGAATGGGATTGTGGTGGATCCAACCAAGGTAGAGGCAGTATTAGATTGGAGGCAACCAAGGACCGTGTCAGAAATCTGCAGCTTCTTAGGATTGGCCGGTTATTACCGGAGGTTCATCCAGGATTTCTCTAAACTAGCTAAACCAATGACTCATTTGACGCAAAAGGGAGTAAAATACGAGTGGGACGAAGCTTGCGAAAAATCCTTCCAAGAGCTAAAGAAGAGGTTAACTAGTGCGCTAATTTTGACCATCCCAGAACGAGAAGGCGGGTACACTGTGTATTGCGATGCGTCTAAAGAAGGATTAGGTTGCGTGCTCATGCAAAATAGAAAGGTAGTCGCGTATGGATCCAGGCAGTTAAAACCTCACGAGCGCAACTACCCCACACATGACTTGGAGTTAGTAGCCGTAGTTTTTGCCCTAAAGCAGTGGCGACATTACCTGTACGGGGAACAATTTGAGATTTTCACTGATCACAAGAGTTTGAAGTATCTATTCACATAAAAGGACCTTAACTTGAGACAGAGACGATGGATGGAGTATCTCGAAGATTTCCAGTTCACTATCTCATATCACCCCGGTAAAGCCAATATAGTAGCAGATGCTCTAAGTCGCAAGAGTAAAGGAATGATGGCTAAGATCTCCGTCAAGGAATGGGATATGGTTAAGACACTCAATGAGTTCAGGATCCAAGTAGAATCTCAAGATACAAGAGCATATCTTAGTGTGCAGAAGGTGATGCCTAAGTTGATGAATGAGGTCATGGAGGCCTAGAAGCACGATCAAGAAGTAGCCTACATCAAGGGACGTCTTGAATCAGGAGAGCCTATGCCCGATTGGGTAATTCACCCCGATGAGAGTTTAAGATACCAAGGCAGATTGTTTGTACCAAGTGACGAGTTACTTAGAGAAAAGGTACTGAAGGAATGTCATCATTCTGCATTTGCGGTACATCCAGGAGGGACTAAAATGTACCAAGATTTGAAGAGGCAATGCTGGTGGAATGGAATAAAGAAGGAAGTGGCTAAATTTGTAGCAAAATGTCTGACCTGCCAACAAGTGAAGGCGGAACATCAGAAACCGGGGGGAATGTTGCAACCTCTACCGATAGCCGAATGGAAGTGGGAGTATGTGACGATGGACTTTGTGACGGGGTTGCCTAGGTCACCTAGAGGGCGCGATGCTATATGGGTAATAGTGGACCACCTCACCAAGTCAGCACATTTCTTACCCTATAAGATGACCGACACTTTAGAGTCTATGTGCAGGCTCTACATTGGGGAGATCATTCGACAACATGGAATTCCGGTATCTATTGTGTCAAATCGTGACCCACGATTCACCTCTCGATTTTGGGGGAGCTTGCAGGAAGCTCTTGGTATTAAGTTATGTTTTAGCACCGCCTTTCACCCACAGACAGATGGACAATCGGAGCGCACTATCCAGACACTCGAAGACATGTTGAGAGCTTCCGCAATGGATTTTCAAGGAAGTTGGGAACGACACCTACCCCTAGTTGAATTCGCCTACAACAACAGCTTTCAAGCTAGCATCGGTATGGCGCTTTTTGAAGCATTATATGGACGACCTTGTAGATCGCCGACTTGTTGGACGGAAGTGGGTGATGCAAATCTGATAGGACCCGAACTTGTTCTAGAAACTACTGAGACGGTCAAATTGTTCCGACAACGGTTAAAGACTGCCCAATACCGTCAAAGAAATTATGCAGACAGGAGGAGAAGACCATTGATGTTTGAAGTAGGCAACCACGTGTTCTTAAAGGTGCAACCTAGGCGTGGAGTCGTACGTTTTGGGAGAAAGGGGAAGTTGTCACCACGATATATTGTGCATTTTGAGGTACTGGAAAGAGAGGGCGAAGTAGCATATAGACTAGCTCTACCCCCGCAGTTAGCAGGGATACACAACGTCTTCTATGTATCTATGTTGAGAAAATACATTGTTGACCCGACGCACATCCTCAAATGGGAGGAGATCAATCTTGACAAAGATATTACGTTTAAAGAAGGACCGGTAGTAATACAGGATCGTTGAGAAAAGAACCTTAGAGGCAAGACGGTTCACTTGGTGAAAGTGCTATGGCGTCATCGGGGAATTGAGGAATCTACTTGGGAACGCCAGGATTTGGTGAAGGCAAACTACCCCGAGCTTTTCGAAGACAGTATGTGGTTAAATTTTGAGGACAAAATTGTTTTAAACCCTGAAATATGTATTCACTTTTAAGACCCTAATGTTTGAATTATTTTCTTAAAGCCCCTCGGTTAGTTGAATTAATTCGAATCTTGTCGATTAGCATTACCATTTTATTTTTATCAAAACAGGAATTTCCCTAGCTGGATTAGGTTACCTAACCTAATTTAATTCTACATAAGTTACGTGTATTTAACTCCAAGCCCCCACCCTTTAATTAAATTCAAAACTTACCCCAAACTAGTACTTGTACCTTGCACGTTGAAGTACCATTAATCTTGTAATATATATATACATGTATATACCTTGGAGAGTGTGTCCTAGAGCCAAAAATTGATAAAATAATAACCCCATCACCCTTCCCAAGGGCCAGCCACCATAGGTAGAACTAAGGAACCATTTTCAAAGTCTTTGATCATGATATTCTAGGATATCCAAGACCTAGTACCCTAGACCTAGGATGGTGTTTCCAACACTAGTTTCCTTTCAACTAGGAACCAACCAAATATTGCCTAATCCTATGATTTAACTCCCAAATCACTCCTATCCCATTAGATTCCAAGCAAGATCCTAACCTTTCCATCCTTTTCCAACTAGAGGGCTTTTAGGACATTTTACCTCAAAATTTGCCTATAAATACCAACCTCCCCTAAGCTTGGCAAGCACAAATAACACACACACACACACACACATTCGGCTAGAGAGAGGGAGGAGAGCAAGAGAAAGAAGTCTAGAAGAGAAGAAGGAGGAAGAAGAGAGCTTCTTGTGCAAAGCTTAGTAGGTAATCCACAAACACAACCTTCTCTTTCATTTTTCCTTTTTTTTCAATACATGTTTCTAAGGGTTCTAAATAATGTTTCAGATCTTTTATTATTGAGTTCTCATGTTAAAAATTCTAAGGGTTGAGTATTGATTTCATCTCTCTTGCATTTTTCCCATTTTGGAACAAAACCATCTTCTTTTGTACCAATCTCTCGACTTTTCAAGAGCACTCCTTCAAAAAAAATTTATGAGTTAAACATGTGATAGTTAGTATATTCTCTTCACAAAAGAAATGAAGCTTTCCCTTGTTGGAACCCCCTTTTCATAAATCTTCTTGTTTTGGGCAAAGCACCTTAAAATCTGTTTTTGCAGCCCACTTCCAGAAATTCTAGAAAAATGTACAAAATTATTCTCGACCTCTATTTTATGTCAAAACCTTCCTTAAGGAGTTATCTTTCAACTAAAATTTGTTTCATCAAAAAACATTATGCGGTTTGCATGAAAATCAATTTTTCGTAACGGTTGACGGATCTAGACAGAATCTGGACAGCACCGGCATATTTTCTAAATAACTTAGAACCTGGAAAAGCAACCCCATTTCCAAAAAATGTTCTAGGAACTAGATCAAATTCCCCACGAATCATAGGAAGACCAAGTCCGGTGGAGGATTTAAAATAGACCTTTCATTTTAATCTTTATGTGATACTAAATCTGGAAATTTCGTTATGTGTGGATGTTTTATACCCTTGAGTTCATGAGATTGCTTATTAGCTTATGATCATATCTTGGCATGATATTATATGTGTTGTGGTTATGTTATTTACCCTTCTCATCTTAAGAATGCATGCTTACATGGATATTATTGTCTTATAAGTTGGACTAACCTTGACTTAAAATATTTAATTCAACGGGAAACCTAATTGGGAGGGTATTAGGTTTTTGAGCACTTGAGTAATGAAAAAGATGAGAATATGTGATATATGGATTGTTGGGATGCGTTCCCTATTTGAAAGTTAAAGTCTTGCGCAAGTGGTTTTCGAAACCCTTGAATGGAGCGGTTGTATTCGGACCCTAGGTGGTTTGGTGTAAGGAGGGATTCGGGCAAGGCCCTATTTTACCGTCTCTTTTGAGGCCCTGCGGTTGGCGCTACGCGGTACATAACCGTTGGTAGGCATCTGAGGTTAGTTCTGCAACAATGCAGCAAAAGAGGGGGCATACTGAATAATCCACATCCGATTCTTGTGGTTGGGAGGACAAAATCTCTTTGGGGGATTTCTAGTTGCTAACAACCTAACTTAACCCTTTATTTATTTAATTGAGTATTATGCTTTATTACTTGATGTTATAATGGTGATTGTGTATTGGACTGGAAAAAAAGGGTAGGGTGTGTGTGTGTTTACTGGGCATTCAAAGCTCACGGCATATCATGCAAGGTGACGAAGCGGAACTCATAGCTGGAGTCGACGAGCCCGAAACTTTCGAAGACTTTTGGCTATCCTAGAAAAATTAGAAGTTTCTTTTTGGATGTTTTGTAAAGACTCATTTGGAGACTTAAGCTTTCTTCTGGAATGTAATGTAATGGAACCATCTTTTGGGTTATATATTTTGATTATTATGTACTTATATTCTATGTAAGAACCTTATCATTGCTTATTAGACCTTGTGTCAATATCTTTTAAGATCTGTTAAAAGGGCAGTGCGCTGTCTAAGAAAGCTGGACTTAGAAGGGAGGCTAATTTGACTCCTTCGGCGATCTGGGATCTTACTTGGTTATTGACTATAGGACTCATTAGTAACTCTCCCTTGACTGCAACCAATAGTGTAGAACCGGGGCGTCACACAAGCAAAAGTGTAGAGCATGTGAAGATGAATGTTTGTACTGATTGGATTGCGTTTTCACCAAAGTCACTTCTTGGGTCTTCACCTATTCACTTTCTTCTTGAGGTAGGAATACTTTTAACTTAGTATATTTACAACTGAGATGAATATGTGGTTTTTTTTAGTGATAATGATGTATGAGTAGAAGTTCTAAATGATGTTATAGCTTGATGATGCAGTTTTCACTCAAGATTTTATAAAAAATTTCAGTTTATTTACACAAAAAGGAGAAAATATTTGGTGACTTGAAGGTTTATGAAAGATAGAAGGAAAACCTCCAATTCTTAAAAATCCAGTATTGTAAATTGATTTAAAAAAGGGTTTGGTACAATTGAATGTTGTAACATGAAATTGAGTTGGATATGATTTTGAGGTATGTGAAAATGTTGAATTGGTGTGAAGTTTGGAACTTTTGTTGGAATTGATGTTTAATGCGGAATGTGTTAAGGTTAATTGTAACGGCCCGAAATTTACCTAACACAAATTAGGTACATAAACCCACATTCATTAAGTAATAAAGACAGCTCTCCACCCCTTTTCATCATAAATCAATGAAGTGTATACAAAAGTTCTACATATAAATTATACATTCAACGGTATAAAAACACATGAATCTATTGCATGTATAGCATCAAATCCCAAAATAAATAAAATGCCCTTAAGGGCTTACATCTTCCAAGGCTTGAGCCTGGTTATACAAAAATGGTTTCACGAACCCATACATTTAAAGCCCTTGGCTAGCAAATAAATTCACAACAAAATAGAGTCATCTATTCTTCACAAAAATATGTCCACACCCTCAACTCGGCGGGATCACCACATCTTTTCCTGCACCAAAATCCCATAGGGGTGAGCCTAAAGCCCAGTAGAGAATCCTTACAAAGTATATACAGTTATGCAAGATTTCCAATTTTAAATGCAAATGCCATGCAGTGCCAATTTAAAGAGAATTTCATTTACATGCTCTTTTGAAAATCACCATGTTCAACAACAGTTTTGAAATCTCAACAATTCCGAAACTCACAATTTTATTTAATAGGGGCGGTAAATACGACTCAGGTAATCCCTAGGTTGGTGTCTGCAAGTAGGCTCAACTAGCACTAACAAAAACCCCACTTTACCAGTTGCTAACTGGAAGGGAAGTGGTACCACTTCCACGTGTGTTTTTGGTCTTTCACACCGGACACTCAGGCCAACTTATCAATTTCATCTACACCTCCTATCCGGACTTACCAACGTATTTACCCCGTAAACATTTCCATGATTCCATTTCACAATATTTCATTTTTAAAGAAAGTTTCAATTTCCAATCCAATGTTTATGACATGTAAGGTTTTAGAGAAGCCAATGCAACCATTATCTGTACTATGTCATATTTCTCCACTTTCAACATAATTTCAACAAATATTATATGATGATCAAAATTTTCTTTTCCTCCTTTCAATGCCATTCCACAAATAGCCAAAAACTTGCTACCATTTATCAATAAACATAACAACATGTCCACAATTCATGCATCTCCATCATTTTCATCATTTCAAAGTTATAGCAAAATTTGGACAACAATCTCCAATCTCAATAATTCACATGTGTAGAGAAACCCATTATCAATATATATACATTTGTAATAAAACAAGGAAACTCTCCACTTTCTTCACTTATCATGACACACAACTTTGAATTTATGTATATATGTATATAGTATCATCCATAAACCCCCATCTTCCTTTCTTCAAGAAAATCCCCAAATTTTCTAGGTTTTCTTCTTTGAAAAAACACACACACACCAAACACTTGAAAGGAACTCAAAGAAACACACCATTATCTTGTTTAAGATGATTTCAACCCTCAAGATGCTAACTTAGAAGGATTTGAGATTTTAAAATCCACTTTTGGAAATCTCTACATTTTGGGCCACAAAATCGAAACCAACATAATAACTTCAAGAAAACCTTTAAATCAACATCAATATTGCAAAACATGTATATATAACTTAAAGAAGTCCCTACCTCAAGGTTTTTGGAGAAGATGAGAGAAGAAACCCTAGAATCAAAAGGTGTCAAAACTTAATCTCCACCACACACAATGTAGTTCTTGCTTTGCTCACCAAGATTTATGGAAGATGATGGATCAAAATTCAATGGATTGCAAGAAATCAAAGGTTCTTGGAGTTTGGTGAGAGTTTTTAGAGAGAATGAGGAGTAAAATGATGTTTAGAGTGAGACAGAAATGCCCCAAATGTGAGACATATACTGCCAAATAGAAAAAATAAAACAGAGATTTGGACTGCCTGTGCCCTGCACGTGCGGAGCCTACTTCCCGCACGTACGGCCTTCATCCTCGCACGTGCGGCCATCTCCTCCGCCCCTCACTCCGCACTTGCTTATTAGGCAGTGTGCAACCTTCCCAACTCACCCTTCCCCCGCACGTGCGGCCCTGGCCCAGCAGCCCAAAATTTTCTTGTTCGCTCCTGGACACTCCGGACTCGACCGTACACCCTCTGGAACAAGTGACGCTCAATCCAGAGTTAGACAAGAACTGGAATTTGAAAGAAAGCTCTCAAACACAACAACTCAAAAAGGACCAAAGGAAACAACACGCAATGAAATTGGTCATCACATTAATGAAGTTGAATTCTTCTCAATTATGAGTTTATCACTATTTCTTGTAGAAATGAATACTCTAGGTAAATTGGACCATTTGCAAATTCATGTGCATTACATTATCATTTGCATGGTTTTGAAATTGAGAATGGCTATGATTTGGAAAGTGTGGAAAATATTTGAAAGAGGCTAAATTGCTTAGTAGTTTGGGTAGTAGAGTCTAGATTTTGGAAATGAGCTGAGTATGGTATTGGTACCTGCACAAGGAGTTCAGGTGCCCAATTGCCCTGTCTTGTGCTTGATACTAGACGAATGCGGGAAATATTTTTGGGTGTCGACTAGCCCTGCCATATTATGAGCCAACAAATATGGAAAGGATATGTGTTTTAGGTGCCAATCACCCTATCATATTTTAAGCTGACTAATGTGGGAGTATTTTCATATATGTAAAATCTATATATGTATGTATTGACTCTTATCTTGGGATTCTAATGTGTGTTTACTGCCCCATTACTGGCACTGAGATTTGGCATGACAACAGTACATCGTGCACCATTTCTTTAAAAAGGAAAACAAAGATTTTGTTATGGCATATACATAGCATGATCATATCCATATCAAACATTTATATATTCTACTAAATGTATTTCTACTGAGCGATTAGCTCATTACTGTCTAACAAACTTTCAGGATTTGGTGATGTGCCTTCACCCAAATGAAGAAATGGTGGAGATTTTTGATTGGAGCACGAAGGCTCATTGATGATATCCATGCTAAAGCACTAAGCTTCTTTGTTTTTAAAACTGAATGTCCACCCTTTAGTGTAACCAAAGCACCAGCCTTAAAAGTTGTAAGCTATTAGGGCATTCTATATGTGTGTTCCTCTAACTCTTTGAACTATACATGTGTTTTGAATATATTTTTAGGAACAATATGTAATGTTTATTGGAAATAATTCAATGAGGAAGAGGCATATTTTGCATGAGAGGTATGTCAGAGAATTTCATTATCTTGTATATTTAAATCTATGAGGAGGGATTACAAGTTGTTAATTATAAGTAGGTTTAAAATTATCGAGGCATTACAAAACCTCAAGGAACTGATTTTCTATTTTGTTAATACTGGTGTTTTTAATCATGTTTTATATGTTAGATAATGGTTAGTTAGTTTGCATGTTATCATGTCATCATATTAGATTAGTTTAGTTTTGGTTTTGTTAAGTTAAAGGTATATTCTATTTACACACCACTAATCCTTTCAGTACACACAATTAACAAATTAAATTTGAGTTGTGCTATTGGCACCCATAAATTATTTTGGATCCCTCATTTCTTTAGGCCCCCCCACTAATAAATTTTGAAACCCTCAAAATTTCTTTTTCCCCCCAAATAATGCCAACATTAGTTTCTTTTCCCCCACACCCCCACACTCCAAAAAAAACCCCTTTTCCAAAAAACCCAATCAAAACCCACCAAGAAGAAAAAGAGCCAATATGATTATTGTCTCTGCTGCCTTATCCACTATTGTCACAGTTGATATGCTCTCTCTCTCTCTCTCTATATATATATATATACATAATTTCTTAGTTTTCTTGTAATAATTTCTTCTCTTATAGGAAAAAAATTATAATAATTGGTTGGTTTGGTTGGTAGATGTTATAAAATTGTGAGTTCAGCAGAGAACTACACAGCAATATTTTCAAAACTATGCGATGAAGGAATAACTTTGAAACTGATAATGAATTTGGGTTACTTCCAATAACTTCTACAAGTGTTAAAATTTTTGACTATTCAATGTGTTAAGAAATTTTCATGTTTGGACTTGCATTCTCGAACATTACTTATTTTTTCGGGAATGCCTTCCCGAACAAATAAGCAATGTTTGTACTTGCATTTCTGAACTTGAAAAGTTGAAAAATTCTGCAAGGGTTAACAATTTTGATTGTGCTATGTGTTAAGAAATTTCCATGTTCGGACATGCATTCTCAAACATTACTTATTTGTTCAGAAGCGCTATCCTGAACAAATAAGTAATGTTCGGGCCTATATTCCGCCAAAGGGTTACCATTGTTACCGCCAGAATATTGCCATTGCCGGAGAAGTGTAGGTAGTCAAATGATTTCCACTGTTACCATCGGAATATTGCCACCAAAGGATTTTCAAGGTTTGGAGAGTGGGTAGGTTTTGAAGGTAGGATTTGGGGAAAATGGATGGGTGGTGATGGGGGTGGGTACTCTCATATGCCCTAATTCATAATGTAGTGAGTTTGTAGGTTTAATTGTGAAATGTGGTGTCCCAAAATTAATGATGTCCTTTTTAGTAATTTTATTTGAGGTTATTATTATAATTAAAAAAAGTTAAAAATTAGGGGGTCCAAAATAATTTATGAGGTGCAAATAGTAGCACTCTTAAATTTATATTCTAATAATATCGTTAAATGAAAAGACCATTAAGGACAACATGGGGGTGTATTCTACTCATTCAAAAAATTCATATTTAATAACGCAAAATACTCCTCATATACCATCATCACCTATAGGGTTTACGGTTTAAACATAAAAACACTGTATTTCTTCATCATCTTCACCATTAACACACCATAGATGACACTGCGACGGCGATGGTTGGTTTCGATATAACTATTGAAAAGGTTAGTTTATGGCTTAACTTTTTAATTTTTTTTGTTTATCTCATTCGTATGTTGGGGAGATGAATTTGTTTATCATTTGTTCGGATAACTAGAGTTGAACTTTTACACAATGTTCGATTATTTATATGTGAACAAAACAATTTTGTTCAAATTATTAAGATTGACCGAATTTTAAATGTTCATACATAAAAAATTGAACATTTTAAATTAGTTCGGTTAAAATAAATTAAACTTTTATTCTTTGCTCAGATATAAAATTTTAAGGGTAAATTATGCAAATAGTCCCTATAGTTTACACGATGTGTCAATTTGGTCCTTGTAATTTCAATTTGCTCAATTTTGCCCCATTAATTTAATGGATTGTGTCATTTTAGTCCAATAAATAACGGTTGTTAAGTTAATTTAACGGAAGATCAAATAATGTGTCAATTTGGTCCTTGTATTTTATACGATGTGTCAATTTGGTCCTTGTAATTTCAATTTTCTCGATTTTGACAGAGACTAAATTGACACATTGTAGAAAATACAGAGACTAAATTGACACATTATTTGACTTTCCGTTAAATTAACTTAACAACCATTATTTATTGGACTAAAATGACACAATCCGTTAAATTAAGGAGCAAAATCGAGCAAATTGAAACTACAGGGACCAAATTGACACATCGTATAAACTATACGGATTATTTGCATAATTTTTCCAATTTTTAAACACATTAAGTTTGTTCAACTCTATATTCATGAACATGACTATTTTTGTTTTGCTAAATTTTTTTACAGAATTCTATACCCACCCAATGTAGCAATGTTGAAATTGATTGTGTTATTGACTACACAAGTGAATCAAGGGTAAGATCAGCAACACAAGTGAATCAAGGGTGAGAATGACAATCTGAAACGACAACGAGAGTTCAACACCGACGACGAAGATCAACACCGATGAAGATGGAGGCCAAATGAAACCTTCCGTCGGTATTGAACTCTTGTTATCGTTTCAGATTGTCATTCGATGAAGATCAACACCGATGAAGATGGAGGCCAAATGAAACCTTCCGTCGGTGATCTGAAATGATGAGACGAGACAAGACAAGAGTTCAACACCGATGATGGAGATCCACAACAGCGAAGATGGAGGCTGAATGAAACCTTTCGTCGACAATGGAGTTCAATAGCGACGATGGAGATCAACACTAGCGGAAAATGGGTTCTTTTTTTTTTTTTTTTTTTTTTTTTTTTTTTTTTTTAAGATGGAGAGTTTTTGGTATGTGTAGTAGTGAAAATGGAGAGTTTTTAGTGTGTATTAAAACAGACAAGTGGTGCGTTACCATACGGTAGTAATAGAAAGTTAAGGTGTGAATTAAGATATTTTTAAACCCAAAAAATTATTTTGTATGTGTCCTGAGTAATGGTATGTACTGAGAGGATTAGTAGTATGTAAATAGAATTATCGTAAGTTAAATCCATAATTTTTTTATACTTTGCATGTTATTTTAGGGTGTGTTAGTTGCTATAAGTTCATGTATGTTAACCCCGTTAGTTTATGCATGTTAGTTTAGATTTGTAGAGACCCCAATTTTGTAATTATCTTAAAATCCTAATATTAGAGTTTATTTCAACAAAACCCCTAAGTTTTTGTTTTCTCACAAATTAAACCCTAGAACTAAAGCGCATTGCAGGCGAATCTGATTAACCCCAATCAATCTTGGTAACTTAGAAATTATTTTCTTAAAACCCTAATATTAATTATTAGAGCCTTTAATTATAGATTAATTGCTTAAAAATCCTAATTTCTAGTAACTCTGTTTTCGCTCGGTTTCTCACCTTTCTTTGTGATTTAATTAGACGGGATCCGAATTAATTATTTTATTTTATTTTTAATAATTATATATTAATAATAAATATTAATTTTTCATAATTTTAGATTTGGTCCCTATCTTTTTATATTATTGCATGGTCAAGAATTTATTGTATTATTTTAATATCTGTTTTAAATACCTATTATTATATGATTTTATATAAAATATCTTCTATAATATATCTATATATATAAGAACTACTTAACTTTTTGAGATTCGTCTTTTCTTTTCGATTTTGTCTTTTTATTTTGAATAATTTATTAATGGTGGCCTATATGTTAAGTAAAGGTTTTTTTTTCGTAATTACGCAAACATTCATGGTCAATTATGAAATATAAATCTTTTATTTTTTAACAGGTTACAAATACAGCCATAAGGTTTGTTTAGAATATGAATTGGTTTTATAATACTAGAAATTACATTTATCGTTTGTTATAGATTTTAATTTAACACAATATTCAAGGAAAAAAAAATTATTCTCCTATGCAATAATAAATTATCAAATTGTTTATTGAAAAATATTTCTATCATTAAAAACTGTTAATTGACTTAATGATTTATTTATTAACAAAATCGTTAACTGAAAAATATTTTTCATATCATTAAAAATTGTAAATTTACTTAATAATTTACTTATTAATAAAATTGATCATTTGTTATGCAAATATGATTTATATATTAATAAAATTAGTCATTTGTACATACATACATATATATATATATATATATATATATTTTTCTGCATCTTTATTAGTTTAGTGAAGTATCTTAGTAGTTTTTTAGATGGGGGAATTATCTTAGTATTTGTTTTATATTTATTTGTTGAGAAAAGTTACACACCATAATTTTTTTTTATTTTTTGTTTATAAATTTGAAAAAAATGTTAAAAAACTCATAAATTAACTCAAATGATATGGTAATAGAATTGGAGTCTATATCATTGGGTGTATAACAAATCAAAAAATGATATATATCATACCACATAATTCTATCATATATCTAATGATTTATTCTATCCAATTTCATAGAATAATATTTTAATTTAAAAAAAATATTAAAATACAAAACTTAAATATACTGTAATAATAACATGTGTCCTTTCTAAATTAGTATATATATAAATATATATAGATTGCTTGGAGGCCAAGAGGAGTGGCCAGCCATGTGAAGGCATGGCCTTGATTTTATTTTGATAGATTTAGTTGTCCTTGACCTCCCCAAATTGGAAATTTTGCCTCCAAGACTCATCATTTTCCCTTCTCTTTATAAGCTCACAAATCAGCCCACATTTCCACATTTTCCAACCGTGTATTCCAGTGAGAGTGATAAAGTGAGTCTGAAAGTTAGAAAAAAAAAAAAAAAAAAAATAGAGAAAGAAGAGAAGAAGAAGAGTGAATCAAGAAGTTGAAAGTTAGCAAGGTAAGACCCCTCTTCTCTTCTCCAATCTTTTTCACCCCATCTCACTCTATCTTCTAGTATGTCTCTTGTGTGTATGTAATGTTGCCATGCATGGCCATAGGGCATATGTTGAAGTGTTAGCATGAAAAAGTAATTTTATCTTGCATTTTCTTCTCATTTCATGCACTGCTGTAGCTTTCTCATTTTTGAAAAAATATCAAACTTGCTTATTCTCCAAATCTGATTTCCTGGGATGATATCTGATGTATGTAGAGAATATGAAAATTTTAGTAACCCCTAATTATGTGTTCTTATAGCCTAAACTTTTTCTTCTTATTTATTTATTTTTTAAATTCTGGTCTTGAGTTCCAGAAATACATCCCACTTCTTTAAAATTTGTAAAATTTCAGAAAAATTGTTCTTATGTCAGAATTTAGCATTTTGAGTCCTCTTTCCAACAAAATTTATTTGAGCAAAAGTTAATGTGTAGTTTGAGAGAAAATCTATTTTTCCTAAAGGGTGTCAATTCTGGACATAGTTTGGTAAAATGCATACTACAAATTGGAGATGAAAGTAGACTTCTTGTTTTATATTTTTTGTTGAATTTCAACTCCTAATTTGACCTAGAAGTATGTTTTCCATATTTTTCTTTCCCTCCCAACTATTCTGAAAATTTCTGGAAGTAAAAGTTTAAATGCTTATTTGGCATAGCATGCTTATTGTTAATTTTTTGCTTTGCCATCACTACAACATGTAAGAGTTTTAGAGACCAAATTTTTTGGTCTCTAAAAGTGAAAATTTTGTTACAAAAGACATTTAGCGACTAATTTCTATCGTCATGAGGATAGTCGCTAAAAGGTCGTCCCGAAAAGTAAAAAATAAGGCTTTTGGTGACAAAAATTTGAAAATGTCATTAATAAATACTCTTTTAAGGACAAAATAATTTGGTTTCAAAAGGATTTATTTTTTGAGACAAAAAATTTGTTCTCAAAAAGATAATAATTCATCACTAATGTCCAATTTTCGTTGCTAAAAATATAATAATGACACTTTTCGCACCAAAAATATTTGGTCCCTAAAAAATAATTTTGTCCCTAAATTTTGGTCTCTAAAACTTTAATTTTTTGAAGTGCATCGTAGCCCTAGAATAACTCGATTGTATTCGAACTCTATACGACACTTTGTTTTTCGGAGGGATAAGGTTGAGTCTAGTCGAGGACATTCCAAGTTTTGGCCCACGTTTTTAACCGTCTCTCTTGAGGTCCTCTGTTGGCGCTGTGCAATAGATAGCTGTTGTAGGCATTCGGGGTAAGGTCTGCAAAGCAGCAAAAGAGGGGGTATCGAATAATCCGAGTCTATTCTTATGGCAGGGATGACAAATCTCTTTGGGGGGATTCTAGTAGTCACTAACTTTGATTGTATTAAATGTGCCATTTTATTATTGTTATCTGCTTTAAGTGTTTATTTTTGCATTGTCTTATAATTGTTAGTGGATCGGTTAAGACTTTTGAGTGTATGTATATTTACTGGGCATTCCAAACTCATGACATTTTATGCCAGGTGAAGACGAATTATGTGCTGGTGATGAGTTCCTTGGAAACTTTAAAGAAACTTGGTTGCCTTTTAGGGATTAGGTTATCTACCTCCGTTTTGGACACTCCTTTTGTAATCAAATTTTTTTCTTTGTAATTATTGACTTAAAAACTTATGTTTGTAATTAATATTTTTACTTTATTTGTTAATATTTAATTTTGTACTTAATTATCTATAATATATTGTGTATCCACTAGTTAAACCCTACTATTTTATTATATTGTGTTATCTTGATGTGCCCGAAATTTGGGGTGTCACAAGATTTATTATGTGTTAGATGTTAGTTTGTTGCATATTCATCATGTTAGTTACCTAATCGGGTTATAGGATCATATTGCCTGCATTAGTAGCATGTTTAGGTTCATATTTATATTATTAATGTATTATTATTATTATCATTATGTTGCTGCAGATTTCGGATGAGTTCTTCTTTCTCTTAGAGCATGTTGCTTGCTACTTGATGCATTATTTTTCAATTCAAGTTCATGTGCTTTTGGTGATCAATTGTGCGTTTTGAATGACTTGATGATATTGTTTGAGTTTGAATCATGAGTATGATCATGATCATGTTTAAAGCCCCCTTTTTAAGAAAATCAATTGTTTTGTAAAAATCATTGGGTTGACATGGTTGTATTCGTGATTTCAACTTAAGCGATATCTATTTTATTAAACAACCTAGTTGATTAAGTTAGTAATGGATTTCGGATAAATAATTGAGTTTATGGAGTTAATCAATCATATTATCTCATAAAATAAGGAATTAGTAGAGGTCAATCACTTGATTGGACAAGTGAGGGTGCATCAATTAATGACCTTCCCATCTCGTACCTAAGTACTCGAGCCAAGATGTTTGGTTATGACAAATTAGTGCCTATATTGAGTTTTTCAGAGTCATAAGGTTTCTTAGTTTCTAATAAAAATTACGTGATGACTCTTTCAATGTGGGATTTAGAGTTTGGTACAACATGTGTGGAAACTTGCCTAATTCCCAAAAAGACACGACGTCCAAAATCGGCAACTCTACTGGGGACTAAGAGAACTTGACTTGAAAAGTTTTATTTTATGAGTTTAATGTGATTAATTGATTCATTGCATTACATCTTGTGCGCTCGATTTAAACCTTGTTTTGTTGCTTAATATCCCAGATAACTTGCCACTTGCGGGCTATGTTGATGTTAACGAACAAGCGTTGGAGTTTGGTCATCACGTACGGTTTGATTGACCCTTTACACATCTAAGGTAGTTTCGGGAGGTATATAGATGGCCATAGGCAATGTACCCTTTGACTAAACCTACTTTTTGCACATATCAAGCAATAGAACTTTTCAAACTAGGACTGCCACGACCCAAACCCGCCCCTATAGGTTTAGCATCGTAATTGGCCAGTAATCCTGGGATTACTGAAGGCTTCTGAGACAAATTAACATAATATTAAGGGCTAGTGAAAGCAAATAACAAATATACAACGTCCATTGAGTTGTGCAGACTTATACGAGATAGAAAAATTTTAAACTTTATATACATACATTTACACATTATCATATATATAGGCTAGACTAAAAAGGACTTAGCCCTAAATACCGAATAAACAAAAACACTTGTTAAACCAAAACAAGAAAACAAAACATGAACTCTATGCACATACCCACTTGACATATCTGGAACCTCCATGGAGGCACATAGGTTGACTGACAAAACGATTCCAAGCTTGGTCACGCGCCTGATCACCTATGTACATAAATAATATAGTGAGCTGGAGCCTAGTGAATAATAACAAAGTAAAGGGTTTTAATGAATGATGTCCATCATAGAGTCAGAAAATCAGAGTTTATATCAGAAACAGATTCTTATTCGAAACAGAGTCTTATGCATATTCAGATTTCAAATCAAAAACAAATTCATATACATGTTCATATTCATATTCATATTCATATTCATATTCATATTTTGCATAAGATCATACGTGGTACACCCATTAGCGCTAACAGATCAGATACAGAGCATTAAGGGTCATACTTGACTAGTTTCATAGAGGAATCTCCGATACTGGGAACAAATATCATGCTTAACCATGACATTGTTACCCTCGGGCGAGGGCCATGAGACCACAATATTGTTACCCTCGGGCAAGGGCCTTGTGCTCATAGACCACGGTGTTGTTACTCCCAGGCAAGGGTCATGTGCCAAGGATCCTACGAATACATTTCAGAAACTTGGACAATCATTCATTTATACAAAACATAGCATTTCAGAAAACTGATCATTTCATATCATCAGAAAATAATTAAAGTTAAACATAATTTTATAGAGTTATTACTCACAGATGGCTCCGTTAGCAGATCAGATAAGGCAGACAAATCAGACAGCTTACGGCGCGTGACCTACATATAAACACATAATAGATACACATTGAAACACAATATAATGCCCAAAAAAAAAAAATTACAATAATTCATCTATAAATAACTAGTACCAGATGACATAGACAAAATAATGGACTTTCGTTAATCGGCGTTAATTTACAAAAGTGACACATACGATACATTCATGAGCTCTACCCTAAATCTATAGCATGTGATACCAACTTAATGATCAACAAAATAAAAATAAAAATAAATGCCCTAAACATGTTATAGGGCATTCATTTTAACAACAAAAGAGAGTTTGAAAGTGGTTACAACAAAAGAGAGTTTTAAGCTCCATACATATAAAGCCCTAGGCTTGTACAGATATTAAATACAAAACAACAAAATAGAGCCTTCAGCTCCCAGGTCCTCCTAAGCCAAGTTCTTGGAGGAGGCATGTCACTAGCACTTGAAAATGGTTCCCAAGTAGGGTGAGCCAAAGCCTAATAGAAACAATCTAACACAATATATGAATATTAACAAAGATATAAATAATATGCACATGTTCAATGTCCAATGAAAAAATCTTTACAACTCTTTTCCAAAACCATGTTATGCCAAACTTACATCTCAATTCATTTCATCCTGGTTCATTAGTTATATCCACTTCATTTAATAAATCAAACAGAGGATACACCTCATAGGTCCCCAACCAATATAATTCTCATACAAATACATTCCCTTGCCATTTTACGAAAATTTCATCCGCAGGAATCCACACCCATGTATACGCACGGTTTCGGGACCTTTACCCTGGACACACATGCTAACTTAGTTTAATGGAGCCCATTCCCTTTCTTCTCCCAAACATGGAGTACATCCTCTTTCTCCTTCCAAACATTATACATACACAATGTATACGCATCATAATCATATTCAATGATCAAGGCTAAGAGATTAGTTTCAATTTGTCTAATCCTCATGCAATTTCTACAATAATCATGACTATCCTCCAACGATAGCCCAAAATAGATATTTCTAAATAGATATATAATCTTTACAACAGATAAATTATCCAAATTTCCATAGGTGCAAGTTAATACATATCTAACTTCACCTTTTATATAAACATTCATTCAATTTCATATTCCTAATGCCAATTGTAGACACCCCATTTTTGACTGGCCTTAAAGACTCAGATGTCATCGATTGAGCGCTCGGTGATGGTGCATGTTGTGCTCGTTCTGAGGTTTCGGAGTTTTGGCTGAGAACCTTGCCTCTGGGCCTCGAAACTCTTTGTGCCTTGACTCGGTTTGCGGACCAAATCTTGTTTTCTCTTCCTGGAGGGAGGGAGAGGTCCTGCAGACCATCTCTTAGTGGTCGTAGGCTACTTTTCGTGGTCATAGACCACTGTTCCCATTTGGAGACTAGTTTCCGGTTTTCGGAGCCGTCGGCCGTGCGCCTCGGCTCAAGACCGCTTAACATTCTCCGTGTGGCACGATTTTTGGAACACACCTTGTTTCCTCTGTCTAGAGGGACACTGTGATCCGGGAGACTACTTTTGTGGTCGTACGCCACTTTTTATGCTGGGCAGCTGGTTTTTGGGGCTCCCGGCCGCGCGTCTTACCTCTCGAACCCTCGTCTTGCATCCGTTTTGGTTTGTCTTGGGTACAAACCTTACTTTCCATGTTTGGGAAGTGGTACAAGGGTGGGAAACTAGCTTTTTTCTTGAAGACCACTTTTCTCTCCGCCAGTCGGTTTTCTGGTCGGAAACTGGTTTTCTTGGTCTTTGGGCCACATTTTCTGGTTTCCCACCCCACCATTGGCTTGTTTTCAGTGTGGAGACCACCCTGGCCGACCACTTTGTTTTCTAGGAAACAACTTTAAGTGGTCGGCCGACCAATGCAAGTAGCAGGCCGACCACTTTAAGTGGTTGACCCCTTTCCCCCAGTTTTGTCAGACTGTGTGAATGCCAACTGTGCCAGTTGGAAGGCACAAATTGTATCCTCCATACACGTGTATGGAGGGATTGCATCCATGTTTAGCTTCTCCAAGAAGCTTGACTCTTTGTTTTTTCTATGAGAGAGGGGCTCCCTCTCCATTCCACAGGTTCAGAAAATTTCCTAATGCACAAACACATATCTCTCTCTATATCTCTATATTTTGAGCCAAAAGTGTGTATTGTTCTTGACCTTTAACACCCCAACTCTTAGCCATACATCCTTACCATTGAACTGAGGTTCTTAGAGGTTATTTTTTTGGAGGTTAAAAGGGTGGTTTTTGGCTGAGGAACTTGCTGGTTTTGCTGAGCTTCAAGGGTAATCTCTTTTCTGTCTTTTTAAGCTTTGTCTTGATCACTCTCTTAGCCATACGTGCATGCTCATCTTCCCTCTTGCATGCCCTATTTGGCCTTATTTTGTGCCATGCCATAAGGCCTTTGAGTTAATTCTTGCATGGACTTTTAGCCACTGAAATTCAGTGGATTTTCGGTGGTTGGCATGTGGTTTTGAGGCCCTAAATCAGAGAGGGGTGACCCTCTCTCTTTTGGTCTTGTTTGCTTGCATTTTTGGCCTATCAAAGGAGCATATGTTTTCATACTTTCAAGGCTCGGTTCAGGCACTTTTTGGTAACTTTTAGGGCCTTCCTAGACTCTACCTATGGCTGGTTTGGTCACCTAGGGTTTTCCTCTTGCATGTGTAGAGTAATCCCTTTTGTGGCTTATCAAAGTAGCATGTCATTCTTGCATGTATTGGTCATATTTCAGTGGGTTTTTGGTCATCATTCGGCATCCCATGACTCTCTTTTTGACTGGTTTTGTAGCCTCTCATATGCTTCATATGATTGTAGTGTAAATCATGTTTACTAGCTTAGAATGCATGATGTTTTGGCCCTCTATTCTAGCATATTTTGGCCATGCTCCAACCTGGTTTTGTTCATATTTTGGGTTGCCTTAGCTCTATTTTGAGGCCTCTTGGTCGAAAGATGCTTGCCATGCACGCTTGTAGTGTAATAGCCTTGACTAGCTTCGAGTTTTGAAGTCTCTTGCATGCTTAACTTGAGGTATTTTCATGTTTTGGCATCATTGAGCATGATACTTTAGAGCATATAGGGCTGTCATACTTCCATGTTTTCCATTCTTTAAGTGCCCTTGAGAGTTGTGCTTTTATATCCTATTTTGTGAGCCATTGCATGAGCTTCATTTTTGGGCCTTTCAAGCCATCATCCCAACTCATTTTGCTACTGTTTTGGGCATGCATAGGGTCTGTTTGGAGTTGGTTTGTCCATTTGAGCATTGCCTTGCATGCCTATAGTGTAATACACTTCACTAGTTTTGATGCTTGAGCCATTCAACATGCATTACATAAATTGTTTTGCATGATTCTAAGTCATCTTGCATGCCATTTCAGTGCTGGAACATATGCCATTGTATTCCATGTTGCATCCTTTCAATGCTTTTGGAAAGTTGTGTTTTGTGCCTTAAGCTTGGGCCCTTGCATTGTGCATGCTTGTATGTGTTTTATTGCCTTGGTTTCATCACCATTGGCCATTGATTTGGGTGTGGCTGAGGCCCATCCATTTTGGTTTAAGTCCATTTTGCATTGAGTGTGCCATTGTGTAGACGCGCCCGCGTGGGACCTCACGCTACAGTTCGGACTCGATTTGTGTCACGGTTCTAAATCTGAACCAAAGAGTCCAAATCTGGCAAATCGTTTTGAGAAACATATTTTTGAAAAAGTAGTGCCAAACATGGACTGCTTTGCCAGATACAGAGTCGCCACCTAAATATTTTTTATGGGAGAATTTAGGAAACCCTGACTCGGTGCCGAAGGCCACATGTCCGTCATCACCGGAGTTGTCTCGGCTCGGGAGCTTGGGTACGATCGGGGAAGGTCAGCTATGAGCACCCCCTTTCGCCCGGTCCGAAGACCGGCCTCTACTAACCGTGATATCCGTTTTTGAAAACTTTATGTGTTCTTAAACCAATTGTTAGCCTAGAATTACTATGTTATGCGCGCAGCAAACAAGTATAGACCAAATTGCCCAAATTGGAACAAAACATTTCGTGTTTGTTTTGAAAATGGTTTGCTACTCGCAAGTAGGCTAAAATGCAGATTTTGCCACCCTCAAGTGGGCTTTTTAGAAAAGATGATTTTGCCACTATCTAGTGGGCTTAAGACTCGCAGTTTTAATGCATTATTCCAATTTAGGTAATTCAACCTCCATCCACAGGCATTCAAGCAGTTATATCACATAAGCAGCTAGCCTCATGGTGGTCATGCTATCATGGCAACATTCACACGCATGCGATATGCTAAAGCATAAAAGCTTACCTAGTACTCCGTGCCAAAACAGTAAACTAGTTAGCAAAATGTGCGTGATCCTAGTTTATGTTAAAAATGGCTAATGCAACACATGCAAAGATGCAATCTAAACAGGCTCGGCTATCCTAAAGATGGCATGTGAAATGCTGCAACTAACAAGTTCTCAACTTGGAATTGAAACGTACAATGTAGTTTGTATGATGTACCGAGCCCGGTGCATGTCAACAAATGCATGAATGCACGCATGCATAGCATAAGGTATGCTAAAATAAATATGCCCTAATCTACCATCATAAGCAGGTAAATAAAAGGGAAGAAAGAAGTGGAGGTTGGAAGACATGCACACACGCACGCACACTTATTACAGATTTGCCCTCACTCGGAGGGACCAAATAAATATTACAAATTAATTAACTACACAAGCTAATTAATATTACAAATTAACTAATTTAATTAACGAATTAACTAAACTAATTAAAACAGGAAAACGCCTCGGAAAGCGCACCGCCATGCGCAAGCTGCCTCTGTTTTCCTTCTTTCACTCTTCTGGAGGCTGTCAAAACCTCAAGGTTGCATCCCTGAGCACTGGGGAGTACCACCGGCTGAATGGGATCATCACCGACACTGGTATGTGTCCATCGGCACAAAATTGAAGCTGTCGGCAGAGAAAAGGTTGGCGGCCGGCACCTTAAACTGCCGGTCGGCAAAGAAAGTCTGCAGGACCTGCAACTCACAGCAACAGAGGGCAAAACAAGGCATGGCAGCACAATTCAAGGCATGTATGCACCAACCATGTCCCTTATCATTGTAATGACTCAAAGGGACATGTGCCTCGGTTCCCGGACCACCAATCACGCATTTCCATGCATGATGGCCCAAAGAACCAAGTATACAACTTTGGTTTCAAATGTATGCAAACCAATCAAACAAAACTCCCAATCCCTATCACCCAAATCAAGGGACAAGGAATGCATGCTGATGCAATGCAACCTAAGCATGTTAGCTATCATGCAACATGAACAATGCAATGTAATCATGCAAAGCTTACAAGCAAACATGCAAGGTAAGCATGCAAACCAAATAGAAGATGGACTTAAACATGAATTAGGCAGCCCCAAATAGGCCTAAAACAGTGGCCATAGTGCTAAGTGCATGGAGGCAAATGACATGCAAACATGCATAGATACATGGTCCAAGACTTAAGCATAATGAAGCGACTTTTCGACGCATTTGAAAGGCACAAACATGGACAATTTGCATGCAAATTTCAGAGGCTAAACATGATGCAAAACAGCCCCGAAACATAACGAAACAACACTCAACGCATGGAATGAATCCCGAAATGCAAAATTAGGCATACGCAATGGCCTACAGCTATACAAAGCATGCACAACATGGACATGGAGCATGAAGACAGAAGCAAGGCAGCCCTGAGACAAGCATTTTTACAGTTTATGGCATGGCCAAACAGCAAGCAAAGATGGGGCTAAAATGGCATACAAAAACGGCCCTAAACATGAGATTATGAAGCAACTCACAGATGCTGTCCCCAAACATGTTAGGGCCCTTCAACAACATTGAAGAGGGGCCCAAAATATGCACATTTACAGTTCATGGCAGCCCCGAAAACAGTATGGAAATATATTAGAAATGCAATGCAAAAATGAGGCTCAAAAGTGGCTATATCATGAGGTATAGAAAACATTCACCAAACAAGAAAATACCCTTAATAAAACATGTTCAGGAGGTCAAAATAAAGCCACTTTTAGTTCGGACCAAGGTCCAAAAACAGCAACATCAGGGGCTGCCAAGACATACAAAAATGGGGCCAAAAAGAGGATATAAAGGGAAGTACAACATGGAAGTCCCAAACAGTGTTGAGCCCTTCTTCAATGTTGAAGAGGGGCTCAAAATAAGCCTATTTTCAGTTTACATCAGGCTCTAAAACAGATCATACACAGGCCAAAAAAATACATGCAAGATTATGGCATAAAAGGAGGATATTGAAGCAAGTGCAAGCTACTGTCCTCAAACAGCAAGAGGTCCTCAATCAAACATGAAGAGGACCTCAAAATATGATGGTTTGAAGTTTGGGTCGGAGCCCAAAGATGCAAGAAACTATGGCTTATGTATTGATCAAGAAAAGGCTAGAAAAGAGAAAAAAAGGAGCTCACCCTTGTAGACCAAGTCTTGACAGCCTCTTGGCTTGAGTTGCAGCACTCCTAGCTCTGAAAATCAGCCTCAAGCTTCTGGAATGGATGATGGAAGCCTTATGCTATGAGTTGGTGTGTAAATGGCCAAGGATAATGGACTTTTTTTTTTGAGCTTGGAAGAGGAGGGTTGAATGTATAGATATAGGTTTGTATGTATAATGGTGCCTCAGCTGGTTTTTCCTCTAACCTAGTATAAGGAAGAAGAGGGCTTCCTTTATAGAGCCAAAACCAAGTGCAAAGCTTCTTGAGGAAGCTAACAAGAGTGCATATCCTCCATACACGTGTATGGAGGATCCTGTCTGTGCCCTCCAGCTGGCACAGCTGGCATACACTCTATCTGTAGAATGCTCCGGAAGGTCGTCGGCAAGCAAAATATGCCGGTCGGCTACTTTAAATTGCCGGTCGGCACAATAAATGGCCGGTCGGCACAATAAATTTCCGGTCGGCACAAACATAGTGCCGATGGGTGGCCGGTGAGGTCAAAAAAGTGCCGGTGGATGTCCAGATTGAAGCCCCGGAAGTTAGCTTTCCAATGGCGCAAACCTTGCATTAAAATTCCTTCTGTGCAAAAAGTTATGCCCTTTTCCGTGAAGCCGCGCAGATTCGATCCAACCGGGATGATGCCCGACTTCAACTGATCATATCTCCCCCACCCGGACTTGGCTCTAGGAGATTCTTGAGTGAAAAATGAAGCCCCGGAAGTAAGCTTTCCGACGGTGGTGGCCCCATAGCTAAGCTCCAAGTGTACAGATAGATAAGCCCGATTCAGCGAGGGCTGCTCGACTCGCTTCTACCCGGATTCATGCCGAACTTCTCCCAAAACTAGTTTTCTCCTCTCCTTTCCTCTCTTCTTCAACTCCAAACTCCTAAACAAAGTGTTTTGAAGGATTTGCCTCTCTCCTTGCCGAAGAAATTGAACATTTCCCCTGCACACCTGTCTCCACCAAGTAAACCATCAGTAGTGCCCAAGTCTTAAGGGCGGTCAAAAATGGGGTGTCTACAGTTGCCCCTCTTTGACAGAACTCGAAAGTCATAACAATGACGGGAGTGAATGTCAAAGCCCAGAGACGACCCATTTTTGACAAGGCCGAAGACTTGGACAAACAAAACAAAATAGAAATGAATGAATGGTTGTGCCCACAGGCTGCCTACGTATCCCTTTGCAAGGAATCAAACCAGCGAAGTTCAGGGGCAGGATGCAAATGATATGAAAGGAGACTTTGACGATTGGACTTATACGCTACGCGAAGCCGGTTTGTATTCAAAACAATGTAATGTACTAACAAGTACAAGTGAGGTGCGCAAAATAGCGCGAATGAATGCATGCAAAATGCAAGTAAGGTGCACAAAACAGTGCGAGTGAGATGAAATGCACAAGAAAGTGCGATTGAGATGCGCAAAATAGCGCGAATGTAAACTACACAAAACAGTGCGATTGAGGTGCGCAAAATAGCGCGAATGTAAATTGCACAAAACAGTGCAATGCGCAAAATAGCGCGAATGATAAACTGCACAAAATAGTGCGATTGAGGTGCGCAAAATAGCGCGAATGTAAACTGCACAAAACAGTGCAATGCGCAAAATAGCGCGAACACATGCAATGCACAAACAAGTGCAATTGAGGTGCGCAAGATAGCGCGAACAAATGCAATGCACAAAATAGTGCGATGCGCAAAATAGCGCGAAGAAAATACAATGCACTAACAAGTGCAAGTAAGGTGCGCAAGATAGCGCGAACAAATGCAATGCACAAAATAGTGCGATGCGCAAAATAGCGCGAAGGAAATGTAATGCACAAAACAGTGCGATGCGCAAAATAGCGCGAAGAAAATACAATGCACTAACAAGTGCAAGTAAGGTGCGCAAGATAGCGCGAACAAATGCAATGCACAAAATAGTGCGATGCGCAAAATAGCGCGAAGAAAATGTAATGCACAAAACAGTGCGATGCACAAAATAGCGCGAAGAAAATACAATGCACTAACAAGTGCAAGTAAGGTGCGCAAGATAGCGCGAACAAATGCAATGCACAAAATAGTGCGATGCGCAAAATAGCGCGAAGGAAATGTAATGCACAAAACAGTGCGATGCGCAAAATAGCGCGAACAAAATGTAATGCACTAACAAGTGCGATGCGCAAAATAGCGTGAACAAAATACAATGCACTAACAAGTGCAAGTAAGGTGCGCATGATAGCGCGAGTGAATGCATGTTCTATGCAAATGAGGTGCATTTTCTATGCAAATATGGAAGAGTGCATTTTCTATGCAAAAGATACGAACATTTTCTATGCAAGAGATACGAGCATTTTCTATGCAAGAAACAGGAGCATATTCTATGCAATATTGAAAGCAAATTCTATGCAGAATCGAAAGCAAGCATATTCTGTGCATGAATCATAACGATATGCGGCACGCATGTCACAGAAGTGTATACGAAAGTGCACATTCTATGCAACGGAAGGGTATCAAACACGTACTCTGGTGCCTCCGATTTACCTTTCGGAGGACTTTGTAATACGCTCAGCTCAAAAGGGGACACCCTGTTTATGTTGGCAAGATATAACATCTGCTGCTGCTTTAATTGCCATTCTGACTTGAAGCAGGCTTACACTTGGGGTCGAGATACACTCATACTCCAGAGAGATGGTGAGGCCTGAGAAGGTGCACCTGGAATGCAGTCTCGGATCTTGCCAAAGCTGGAACACCCTAAGATGCTCCGAATTTTCCTTTTTTTTCTTTTGCTTTGCAGTCTGGAACCTACATAGCTTCAGATAGGCCCTTGTTCTACTGTTCACACTTATCGGGGGTGGACCCTGCAGTTTTATGAAAGAACAAATACTGTTTTGCACAAATGTGGAGAATGACACAGCACTCTGAGCACAAGATGATTTTTTGGAAATTGAGAAATGAGTTCTTAACCGGGTATTGAGCCGACGACTGGCCACAGCCAAAACGACTCGACAAGAGAAAAACAAAGGTAAACAACCTAAACACATCGAGTAACACTCGAAGCGACTCAAAACAAGAATCGAGACAAACAAAACAAAAGACACGACACACAGACGTGCACAGGGAGCCTGTTTCACCAGGTATTATTCCTACCCTTTCTTATTTGTGATCCTCACATCACTCGGCTCTCAAGCTCTGTTTTTTTGAAAAAGCCCTTTTCTCACTTTTTCTCTCAACGCACATCTCTCTATTCTTTAATCTCTCATTTTTCATCCCTCCCCTGGGTGGTTGATGGATAAGTTGGAAATTGTGGGCTCTTACCCCTGGTACTCTACCAGCTTTTGATTCTTGTTCACAACAGTGAATTCCTCCCACAGAGGGGTTGTGCTACAACTGGGTGTGTAGCAAATTTGCAGCTAACATCGGTTGATGATGCCCTGCTGGGGAGTTTGGATGTGGTTAGATCTGTCCAGATGAGGGAGTGGAACATCTCGATCCGTTCCCGTCCGTGCTTCGCACTTGGCTTGATACCTCGTTGCGTGGAGGATGTGAGAGCCTTTTGCCCTTTTGCGGTCAGCTTCAGAGGTGCCCTTTTCTGGCAGGTAGAGTACCCTTCTTGGCAAGTATGTTGAAAATGGGGAAAAGACAGGAAGCCTGACTCAATTGTGCCCCTAGTTCATCATTTTGACCATTTTTTATTTTGTTTTCTACGAAAACAATTTTGACCAATATGAGAGTTAGATTAACACACTTGTTCGATTTTTGATTTGAAAATCATGCAAGTCAGGCTATGAGCACTGAAAATTTTCCTTTTTTGGGTCCAAGAAATGGTCCAGTTTTTGGAAAAGATGGGACAATTTTCGAGAAAATTAGTCAACCTCAGTAAAAATTCTCAAAAACTATTTTTGCAAACGGCCAATGCTTAACAAGCACGGAACCCACTCTTGAGACGCACAACCTCGGATTTGGAGGAAAATTGGCCCCTTTCTCGAAGAGAGCTACATGGCAACGGAAAGTTGCCCCTTGTTTGCACGGCACCGCAGCGCGTTGAATGGCAACGGAAAGTTGCCCCTTGTCTGAATGGCACCGTAGCGCATTGTAATCAGTCCTCAGAGCGATGATTGCAACCGAACTCCCGGATACAGAAAAGACAAAGATGACTAGAACCATCACATGGACACAGTTGAATTTGAAGTGTTTCAGGGCTGGACTTCAGAATGAAGTTGCCTACGTATCCCAAAGATGGGAATCAAGCCTTACGTAGTTCGGGGTTAGGTACACTCGGGTATTAACCTCTCCTTTTTAGGCTCTAACTTTTGCCAAGGCGCCCGTTGCGGGTTTTCGACCTTGCGAGCTTTGTTCTTCTTTTCTTTTCAATTCTTTTCATTTCTTTTTGATTTTTTTGTTTTTTGCATTTTCTTCATTCCATTTTCTTTTGCATTTTTCTCCTTCTTTTTTTTTGTTCTTTTTCTTTTTTTTGCTCTAACTTTTGCCTGGGTCGCCCTTCCGGGTTTTCGGCCCAGCGAGCCTCTCAAGGGTAAAAGTGTAACAAGTCCATGCCAAATGGTTTTAGGGTCTTGCAGCCATCCGTATCCAGGAGAGTGGCTGTTGATTTGCAAGAGGACTGATCTTCGGCTCTTCGAGCACGTCTGACATCTTTGCCCCTAGTTTGAAGGGTACTTCTGTTCTAGCTTTGCAAGCTTCTTCTGATGAGGTCTAATCTTCTTGATCTGACTTTCTTGCCTCTTGTCCGAGGGCTGCTTCGAATCTGGCCACACAGGCCTCACATTGTGGTTGATCGTTGGACCTTCTGAACTCAGGTTCAAGGTTTGAAAGTGAGGGGTCGAATCTCGAGGCTGAGAGCGATCCTAAGCTGCACAATCTCAAGAGCGATTCCACACAGGTCTTCGCAGGATCGCGCAAAACATTTTTTTGAAATCTTTTAAGAAAGCGACTAGTCGCTCGCGCTGAAGACAGTGTGGGACCAATCTGGATCAAGCCAGGATCCTTCTCAGTACTCACATTAACAAGCATGATCTCATTCATTAAGGGCTTAGCACGCCTCTCTTTCTCTCAAATGATCAAAGTTTTGTAAATCCCGAGGAATTCCTTCCTCTTCGTTTTCACCGCAGTGTTCAAAAAAAGTTTTGAAAAAACTTAGGTCGATACAATGATTTCAAGGCACAGAAAAGGCAGGCGAAGAGCGCTGTCATTCCATTCAATACTTCTGGCACAACTGGCACACGGCAGAAGCAAACACAAGAGTGTGAAAATCACTGTTGTTCCATTCAAATCTGTTGGCATAACTGGCTCCAATGCAGAAACAGACTCAAAAGAAAGCAAAAAGACAAACGCAAAACAAGATAGTGATGTCCGAGGTAACACCCCCGGAATCACCCGACTCTTAACAAAACAGGACTGACTCGATACAACAAGACAGACCTGAAACAAAAAGACTGACTCAAAACAGACTCAAAACAACACAACAAGACTGACCCAATACCCAAGTCAGAAAGTACCAAAGTTAGTGTTCGCACATTGCTCAAAACTGTGCGTGTCAAACGCCACATCTGAAGTAAACTGAGCGCCGCCCGCGGGTGGTTCATCCCCTGATCGCACCGCATTATCCCCCAGGTTCACTGATCCAATGACGATAGACTTTGTTGAGTTGGTGCGACGATGACCTTATTGTCAATCAGATCTTGTATTTCGTGGCGAAGACGGAAACAACCATCAGTGACATGGCCGACTTGCTGATGAAAGGCACAGTACTTGGTCGGATCATGGGAGTGCGGAAGTCTATCTGGCAGTGGTCGCGGCTCCAAGGGTTTCAAATCCCCCTCTCTAATCAAGATCCTAAAGGCCGCTGATAGAGACATGTACAGTGGTGCGAACACCCTCTGGCCTCGAGGTGGGTATTTTGAGGTTTGTGGAGTTTTGCTGGACGCACCAGCAAAGGGATTGGCAGGCGTTGATTGGGTTTGCTGATCGTTTCTGAGCACGGGATTAGGGCTGAAAGGAACATTCCTCGTACAAAGGCCCTTCTCCCGGCTTGCCCCTTGATTCAGACTGCTCTCATTCTGAGTGGCGAAAGTGTCATCCACAGTTTTTGTAACAACTGCGAGTACTTGCTGTTTGTTCAGCCCTTCGGCTTTCAAAGCCTCAATATCCCACTGAAGGTGTTCATGGGGACCAATGCTTTCCCCTACCTTGTTCTTACCACTTGCCTCCACTTTGCCAAGGGATTGGCCTCCTTCAAATGCAGCCCGTCCTGAGGAGCCTTTTGACATGAACTCCCTGGTATGTGATGCGGTTGATGACGGGGCCAAAACTCCAAAGGCCAGATCTGCCACAGTTCTCTGAAGGTCTTCAATCATTTTCATCAGCTCGAAAGTAGTGGGTTCGTGGGTTTGAGATGATTGGGGTTCAGATGCACCCATCATGCATAAGTCCATGCTTTCTGGGATAAACACCTCAGGCTTGGGTAGATGGGCCGGGGTGATGTATACGCTGGGGTCGTAAGGGACGGCCAGTGTGTGGATCAGATTGAGATGTGGATGAGGTACTTGGTCATTGGGGGCTGAAGGTGGAGCTATCGTCCGGTTGTCGATGAGATTTTGGACCTCATGACGAAGGCGGTAGCAACGGTCGGTGCCATGACCGCGCTGCTGATGGTACATACAGTACTTGGAGGGATTATGTCTGGCTGGAAGTGGGTTAGGCAGAGGTTGAGGATCGAGGGGTTTGAGATGCCCTCTTTCCATCAAGGCTTTTAGTGCGCTAGTTAAGCTCATATAGAGGGGAGTGAAAGTTCTGCCCTGAGCTCGGGCTGGACCGGCTGTTTGTAGGCTTGGTTTGGCAAAAGGGTTGGCTGTGGCGACTGCATTAATCTCGGTGGGTTTGGGAATGACGCTACTACCAACATTGGTACTCCCTGCAATCGCCCTCCTTGTCGGTTCACTTGTTCTGGGAATGATCCCGCTGTTGAACGCATTCTCGACCTGAACCCCCAGTTCATGCAAACTTTTGAAAGTGAATAATGGAGCGACTATCAACTTTTGCAACATATCATGCTCGAGGTTTCGCACCATCATTTGCACTTGATCCCTCTCAGAAGGACGATCTGTCATCTGTGCTGCCTTTGCCCTCCACCTTGCTACAAATTCCACAAAAGGCTCTGTTGGGTTCTGGCGGGTTGTTTCAAGCTCTTGCATGGTCATTTCAACTTGGGTATTGTAGGAATACTGATCAACAAAGGCCTCAGCCAATTCTTCCCAGTCTTGCTTCACTTTGTCCTCCAACTTAGTGTACCATGTAGCTGCTACACCCGACAGGGTTCTTCCATACAGAGAGAGTTTCTGTGGCTTAGTCAGTCCCATCGGCTTTAGGACATCCAAGAAAAGTCGGATATGTACCATTGGATCTCCAGACCCGTCGAAACGGTCAATACATGGCATTTTGAATCTGTCTGGGAGCCGAACGGCAGCCTCGGTGTGCCCATCCTCAATGTCGGGAATGGAGTTAAGGCCCTGGGCCCTTTTGAATTGCTTCTCAAGGTTCGCAATCTTCACTGCAGTCGGATTGAGCTTATTAACATCAAGGGAATAAAGCCTCTCATTAGGCTGCACCAGGGGTCTGAGCACCTGAGCTTGAGTCAACCTTTCTCGAGGATTCGGACACTGTAAATCTTCAACTGGCGGAAGTGGGTCAAAGTTTGGCTGAGGTCCCAAAGCTGGATGTGAGGCAGACGCCCCAGATGGACGCTGCATTTCAATACTGGTCTCAGCCTGCATGGCAGTTCCCTGATTTAACGCTGCTATCACGGCCACAAATTCTTCCGAACCCTGGGCCATCATGGTCTCCTGAGTCTGAACAAAGGTGACGTGGCTGGCGACTGACGGATCAGATGAACCAATGAGCCCTGTTTGGCCCTTCTTTACCTTGCCTCGGCAAAAGAACACTGGTTGCCCTTGAATTGAATTTCTGACCTAACAAAGTCTATCAGCACTAGTCCAATGTACCCGGGGGATATCGGAGCCTTCTGAAGCTATGGTTCCAGGACTACCTTGCAAAAGAGAAAACAGACAGCATCTCAGCTCGGATATGATCATAGTGGAATGACTGTGCTCAATACTGATCACTGTTCCCCAAATATCTGTCCCAAAATTGATACCCTCAGGTAAAACTGATTCCCCAAATACTGATGCCCACAAGCCTGATACTCAGACTTGCAAACTATTATGCGCATTCCCTGTAGAGATACACTCTAAAAGCACATAGCAAGTAAAAGAGAGCCAAAACACCCCTATGTTGGGGTAGGGTTTCCCTGTCCTATTTTGTCAGGAACTAGGGTTTCACTACGCACACAGCGGTTCTCAAACAACTTAGCACTGGGTAAGCAACCTGTCCTAGCTTGGAATGGTCACTATGGATCCGAATATGCACTAGGTCGAATGGTCAAAAGGGTGCCCCGGTAAACCGGGGTTTGTGTTCCCATACTGTCAGAGCCCATAGCCGGTCAGCCTTATGGACATGCCTTGACAAGACAAGCCTCCGGCAAACCGTTCAGGAATGGCAGACGGCAAACACTGTGTTCCTAGGCGCACCAATGCACATGCAATGCAAAGAAACACATAAATGAGATCAAAACAGGATATCACGAGTTCGAGTCAAGCTCTCTAAATTCCCCAGCAGAGTCGCCAGAAACAGTAGACGCGCCCGTGTGGGACCTCACGCTACAGTTCGGACTCGATTTGTGTCACGGTTCTAAATCTGAACCAAAGAGTCCAAATCTAGCAAATCGTTTTGAGAAACAGATTTTTGAAAAAGTAGTGCCAAACATGGACTGCTTTGCCAGATACAGAGTCGCCACCTAAATATTTTTTATGGGAGAATTTAGGAAACCCTGACTCGGTGCCGAAGGCCACATGTCCGTCATCACCGGAGTTGTCTCGGCTCGGGAGCTTGGGTACGATCGGGGAAGGTCAGCTATGAGCACCCCCTTTCGCCCGGTCCGAAGACCGGCCTCTACTAACCGTGATATCCGTTTTTGAAAACTTTATGTGTTCTTAAACCAATTGTTAGCCTAGAATTACTATGTTATGCGCGCAGCAAACAAGTATAGACCAAATTGCCCAAATTGGAACAAAACATTTCATGTTTGTTTTGAAAATGGTTTGCTACTCGCAAGTAGGCTAAAATGCAGATTTTGCCACCCTCAAGTGGGCTTTTTAGAAAAGATGATTTTGCCACTATCTAGTGGGCTTAAGACTCGCAGTTTTAATGCATTATTCCAATTTAGGTAATTCAACCTCCATCCACAGGCATTCAAGCAGTTATATCACATAAGCAGCTAGCCTCATGGTGGTCATGCTATCATGGCAACATTCACACGCATGCGATATGCTAAAGCATAAAAGCTTACCTAGTACTCCGTGCCAAAACAGTAAACTAGTTAGCAAAATGTGCGTGATCCTAGTTTATGTTAAAAATGGCTAATGCAACACATGCAAAGATGCAATCTAAACAGGCTCGGCTATCCTAAAGATGGCATGTGAAATGCTGCAACTAACAAGTTCTCAACTTGGAATTGAAACGTACAATGTAGTTTGTATGATGTACCGAGCCCGGTGCATGTCAACAAATGCATGAATGCACGCATGCATAGCATAAGGTATGCTAAAATAAATATGCCCTAATCTACCATCATAAGCAGGTAAATAAAAGGGAAGAAAGAAGTGGAGGTTGGAAGACATGCACACACGCACGCACACTTATTACAGATTTGCCCTCACTCGGAGGGACCAAATAAATATTACAAATTAATTAACTACACAAGCTAATTAATATTACAAATTAACTAATTTAATTAACGAATTAACTAAACTAATTAAAACAGGAAAACGCCTCGGAAAGCGCACCGCCATGCGCAAGCTGCCTCTGTTTTCCTTCTTTCACTCTTCTGGAGGCTGTCAAAACCTCAAGGTTGCATCCCTGAGCACTGGGGAGTACCACCGGCTGAATGGGATCATCACCGACACTGGTATGTGTCCATCGGCACAAAATTGAAGCTGTCGGCAGAGAAAAGGTTGGCGGCCGGCACCTTAAACTGCCGGTCGGCAAAGAAAGTCTGCAGGACCTGCAACTCACAGCAACAGAGGGCAAAACAAGGCATGGCAGCACAATTCAAGGCATGTATGCACCAACCATGTCCCTTATCATTGTAATGACTCAAAGGGACATGTGCCTCGGTTCCCGGACCACCAATCACGCATTTCCATGCATGATGGCCCAAAGAACCAAGTATGCAACTTTGGTTTCAAATGTATGCAAACCAATCAAACAAAACTCCCAATCCCTATCACCCAAATCAAGGGACAAGGAATGCATGCTGATGCAATGCAACCTAAGCATGTTAGCTATCATGCAACATGAACAATGCAATGTAATCATGCAAAGCTTACAAGCAAACATGCAAGGTAAGCATGCAAACCAAATAGAAGATGGACTTAAACATGAATTAGGCAGCCCCAAATAGGCCTAAAACAGTGGCCATAGTGCTAAGTGCATGGAGGCAAATGACATGCAAACATGCATAGATACATGGTCCAAGACTTAAGCATAATGAAGCGACTTTTCGACGCATTTGAAAGGAACAAACATGGACAATTTGCATGCAAATTTCAGAGGCTAAACATGATGCAAAACAGCCCCGAAACATAACGAAACAACACTCAACGCATGGAATGAATCCCGAAATGCAAAATTAGGCATACGCAATGGCCTACAACTATACAAAGCATGCACAACATGGACATGGAGCATGAAGACAGAAGCAAGGCAGCCCTGAGACAAGCATTTTTACAGTTTATGGCATGGCCAAACAGCAAGCAAAGATGGGGCTAAAATGGCATACAAAAACGGCCCTAAACATGAGATTATGAAGCAACTCACAGCTTCTGTCCCCAAACATGTTAGGGCCCTTCAACAACATTGAAGAGGGGCCCAAAATATGCACATTTACAGTTCATGGCAGCCCCGAAAACAGTATGAAAATATATTAGAAATGCAATGCAAAAATGAGGCTCAAAAGTGGCTATATCATGAGGTATACAAAACATTCACCAAACAAGAAAATACCCCTAATAAAACATGTTCAGGAGGTCAAAATAAAGCCACTTTTAGTTCGGACCAAGGTCCAAAAACAGCAACATCAGGGGCTGCCAAGACATACAAAAATGGGGCCAAAAAGAGGATATAAAGGGAAGTACAACATGGAAGTCCCAAACAGTGTTGAGCCCTTCTTCAATGTTGAAGAGGGGCTCAAAATAAGCCTATTTTCAGTTTACATCAGGCTCTAAAACAGATCATACACAGGCCAAAAAAATACATGCAAGATTATGGCATAAAAGGAGGATATTGAAGCAAGTGCAAGCTACTGTCCTCAAACAGCAAGAGGTCCTCAATCAAACATGAAGAGGACCTCAAAATATGATGGTTTGAAGTTTGGGTCGGAGCCCAAAGATGCAAGAAACTATGGCTTATGTATTGATCAAGAAAAGGCTAGAAAAGAGAAAAAAAGGAGCTCACCCTTGTAGACCAAGTCTTGACAGCCTCTTGGCTTGAGTTGCAGCACTCCTAGCTCTGAAAATCAGCCTCAAGCTTCTGGAATGGATGATGGAAGCCTTATGCTATGAGTTGGTGTGTAAATGGCCAAGGATAATGGACTTTTTTTTTTGAGCTTGGAAGAGGAGGGTTGAATGTATAGATATAGGTTTGTATGTATAATGGTGCCTCAGCTGGTTTTTCCTCTAACCTAGTATAAGGAAGAAGAGGGCTTCCTTTATAGAGCCAAAACCAAGTGCAAAGCTTCTTGAGGAAGCTAACAAGAGTGCATATCCTCCATACACGTGTATGGAGGATCCTGTCTGTGCCCTCCAGCTGGCACAGCTGGCATACACTCTATCTGTAGAATGCTCCGGAAGGTCGTCGGCTAGCAAAATATGCCGGTCGGCTACTTTAAATTGCCGGTCGGCACAATAAATGGCCGGTCGGCACAATAAATTGCCAGTCGGCACAAACATAGTGCCGATGGGTGGCCGGTGAGGTCAAAAAAGTGCCATTGGATGTCCAGATTGAAGCCCCGGAAGTTAGCTTTCGAATGGCGCAAACCTTGCATTAAAATTCCTTCTGTGCAAAAAGTTATGCCCTTTTCCGTGAAGCCGCGCAGATTCGATCCAACCGGGATGATGCCCGACTTCAACTGATCATATCTCCCCCACCCGGACTTGGCTCTAGGAGATTCTTGAGTGCAAAATGAAGCCCCGGAAGTAAGCTTTCCGACGGTGGTGGCCCCATAGCTAAGCTCCAAGTGTACAGATAGATAAGCCCGATTCAGCGAGGGCTGCTCGACTCGCTTCTACCCGGATTCATGCCGAACTTCTCCCAAAACTAGTTTTCTCCTCTCCTTTCCTCTCTTCTTCAACTCCAAACTCCTAAACAAAGTGTTTTGAAGGATTTGCCTCTCTCCTTGCCGAAGAAATTGAACATTTCCCCTGCACACCTGTCTCCACCAAGTAAACCATCAGTAGTGCCCAAGTCTTAAGGGCGGTCAAAAATGGGGTGTCTACACATTGTAGTTCATAGCATTGAGTATGCCATGTTGTCGCATGATTGATCATTGCATTGTGCATGCCTTGTTCATCTCATTATGTATGTTAGTTTCTACGTGCATTGTGTATGCTAAGTGTCATGTGCATTAAGTATGCCATTATTAGTTCATAGCATTGTGTATGCTAGTTGCATGTTTGCATGTTATCCCTTGCATGTTTGCATGACTTAGTTGCATTGCATTAAGATTGCATGCTAGAGTTGCATTGGTGCATGCCTTGTTTGTTGCATTGTGTTTGGAATAGGGGTTAGTCCAAACACGGGGAACGAGGGACGTTTCATGCTTGAAATGATGAAACGTGCCTCGATTCCCGGTCGCCGACAATCTTGACTACCCATGACGGAGTTGTTGGCTTTAGGTGCTTGTATGTGCATTCATTTCACATTGAGTCGTGCAATTTGACTCCTCGGCCATCATGCATCGAGATGCGTGATTGTGGCCCGAGGGTTAAGGACTACACTCCCTTGAGCTTATGCAATGATGAGGAGAGTGGTCGTGCACACATGTGTTACGAATACTTTGTCATCTCTCTCTCTTGCTTTCTATTGCAGAAAACCAGAAACCAGGGGCAGAAACTGGTCGGCCGACCAGATTTAGTGGCTGGCCAACCACTTTTTTTGGTTTTTCACCACAAAGTGGTCGGCAGGTGGTCTCCAAGGCCAATAGCTGGTCGGCAGCCTTCCCGCAGATTCCCAGGGTTGTGTTTCAGCCTTCTGGAGCTTTGTGCAGTGCTCTGAGGTCAATTACAAACAGAGGCAAGTCGGTGCGTCGCGAGGGATTTCCGAGCAAGGCAATTCAAGCATGCATGCATCCTTTGTCATTCTAAGCAGAGTTGGGGTAGCCCACATTCATTTAGTTTGCATGCTCATTTAGATTGCTTACTTGGTTAATGTTGTGTAATAAGTAGTTGTAACTTGTTATTCTTTTCGTCGTGTAATAACTAGTTTAATTAGATTAGCTTAGATTAGCTAGATGGTTCTGTATTATTTATTCGGACCCTCCGTTGAGAGGGCAAATTTTGTAATAAATGTGCGTGTGTGTGATGCATGTCTTCCTACCGCTACTTCTTTCTCCTTTTTTATTTACTAGCTTACGATGATTAGTTTTAGGGCATGTTTCAATTAGCATCCTTATGCTCGCATGTTTGCATCCATTCATCTGTCTTGCATGCACCAGGCTTGGCACATCATACTAACTGCATTGTATTTCAATTCCAAGTTGAATACATGTTATCTGTAGCATCTCATATGCCATCTTAGGATAGCCGAGCCTATCTTAGTTGCATTTTGCATGTGTTGCATTAGGCATTCTTGACATAACTAGGATCATGCATTGATTTCTAACATAGCTTTTGTTTTGGCTCGGAGTACTCGGTAAGTGTTTATGCTTTAGCATCCTTGCATATGTGTGAGTGACTGCCATGATAGCATGCTTACCATGAGGTTAACTGCTTATGCGATATAACTGCCTGAATGCCTGTGGGTGAAGGTTGGATTACTTTAATTGGAACAATTCATTGATTGCGAGTTTTAAGCCCACTTGAGAGTGGCAAATCACCATGTTTTCTAAAGCCCACTTGAGGGTGGCAAAATCTGCATTTTAGCCTACTTGCGAGTAGCAGACCACTTTCAAAAACAAACATGAGATGTTTTGTTCCAACTCAGGTGATCCAGTCTATCCTTGTATGCTGTGCGCATCACATAGTAATTCTAGGTTAATAACCAGAATAAGAGCACATGTGTTTTCAAAAACAAGATATCATGTTAGTAAAGGCCGATCTTTGATTGGGCGAGCGGGGGTGCTCATTGCATGACCTTCCCCTCTCGTACCCAAGTTCTTGAGCCGAGACAATTTTGGTGATGACGGACACGTGGCCTTAGGCACGAGTCAGGGTTTCCTAAATTTTCCAAAAAATAAAATATTTAGGTGGCAACTCTGTATCGGGCAAAGCAGTCCATGTTTGGCACTTCTTTCTAAAAATCAGTTTTTCAAAACGATTTGCCGGATTTGGACTCTTTGGTGATTTATCAATCTCGCATTGCACTTTGCAAGATCAGATTAAGAACCGTGACTTTTAGTCCGAACTGTAGTGAGCCCAAATGAACAAAATGGGATTTTTCCCGGGGCGTTCGGGCGCGTCTATAGTTTCTGGCGACTCTGCTGGGGACTTTGAGAACTTGACTCGAACTTATGATATCTTGTTTTGACTACACTTATGTGTTTCTTCGCATTGCATGTGCATTGGTACGCCCAGGACACAGTGTTTGCTGTCTGCTATTCCTAAACAGTTTGCCGGAGGCTCGCTTTGAGAAGCGTGCCATAAGGATGACCGGTTACGGGCTCTGCCACGATGGGAACACAAACCTCGATTTTTACTGAGGCACCCTTTTTGACCATTCAACCTAGTGCATATTCGGAATCCATAGACTATTCCAAACTAGGACAGGTTGCTTACTCGATAGTAGGTTGTTTGAAGTCGCTGTGTGCGTTGTGAAACCCTAGCTCTTGACAAGATAGGACAGGCAAACCCTACCCCTCCATAGGGGTGTTTTGGCTCTCACTTGTCTGCTATGTGCTTTTGGAGTATGCCTCTACAGGAATGCATGTACAAGTTTGCAAGTTTGGGTATCAGGCCTGAGGGCATCAGTATTTTGGGGGGATCAGTTTTAGCCAAAGGTACCAGTTTACAGGCAGAGTTTTGGGCAGAATTTAGTAGAGAGCACAGTCGTTCAGCTATGCATATACCTGTTATGGTGAAATCAAGCTGAGATGTTGTCTGTTTTCTCTTTTGCAAGGTAGTCATGGAACTATAGCTTCAGAGGGCTCCAATATCCCCCAGGTACATTGGATTCGTGCTGATAGACTTTGTCAGGTTAGAGATTTAGTTCAGAGCAACCAGTGTTTCCTTCGCCAGTAGTAAGGCAAGAAAAGGTCAGTCAGGCACAGATCATCAGTTCAATAGTCTTCGGATCAGCAGTCATTATCCATCTCACCTGTGTGTAGTTGGGTTGAGATATCTGCATTTACCACAAAGATAGATATACCGATAGATCAGTTAGATTAGGGCAGTATGGCGGGAATGGAAGAGATGATGCGTCAGCTCCAGGAGAGTATGAAAACCATGCAGCAGGACGCCGCTCGTCAAGCAGAATTTGCCAAATAGCAGGCTGAGGTCATGGCCCAACAGGCAGAGGTAATTATCAGGCTACAGCAGCAGACTAGAGCATCTGCTTCACACCAGGCTCCTCCCCCACCAAGAGTTCTTATACTCGGGGAGACAGTTAATGTCCAGGATGATACGGACATTCCAATAGGGCCGGCTTTGCCCCCGATCCTACCCCAGCTATCCAAAGCACAGACCAACCTACCAGATTCTCCATTTGAGTTCGAGGTGGACCCCACAGTGTTGAAAATGAGCAAGCTTGAAAAGCTGTTCAAGAAGGCTCAGGGTGTGAAGTCCATTCCAGATATTGAGGATGGGTACACCGACTCGGCCGTGACGCTACCGGACCGATTTAAGATGCCACACATAGACTGCTTTGACGAGTCTGGAGATCCTATGGTGCATCTGTGGCTGTTTTCAGATATACTAAGGCCGATGGGCCTCTCCAGATTGCAGAAGCTTTCCTTGTTTGGCCGGACCCTGTCGAGTGTAGCGGCTATTTGGTATGCAAAACTGAAGGACTCCGTCAAGAGAAATTGGGAGGAGATGGCTGAGGCCTTCATAGCTCAATACTCCTATAACACGCTGAGATTACAACCCATGATCTTGAGACCACTAGGCAAGAGCCGAAGGAGAGTTTCTCTGATTTTGTAACTCGGTGGAGGGCTAAGGCCTCGATGATGACCATCAGGCCTGTTGACAAAGATCAGATTCGGATGGTTATGCACAACCTCTAGCCCAAGCTCATGCAGAAGATGATCGTTCTCCCCCTCCCCACCTTTGCATATCTACATGAGATTGGGGTACAGATCGAGGACACTATGAAGTAGGGCCTCATTGACCAGGAGAAGGAGCAGCCTAGGAGGGCGTTTTCCCGTAGTTCGAATGCGACCACCAGTGGTGATGCAGTTGCAAGATCTTCTGAAGTGGGCATGGTCACCACCACCGCATCAAAAATAGCTACCCTATTCACCGGTGCATCCGGAAGTAGCTCACAAAAAACCAAATATCCACCTCAAGTCAAGAGGGTTTTTACCCCACTTTATATGCCTTTGTCAAAAGCTCTAGAGGTCTTACTCCCGAAAGGATATCTGAAACCGTTGGAACAACGACCTCTACCCGATCCTATCCTTCCAAAGCATGACCAGACTAAATACTGTGCCTACCATCAACAAACCGGTCATGACACTGATAGTTGCTTTCATCTTCGCTATGATATACAAGATCTGTTTGACAACAAGGTCATCGCCGCACCAGCTCAGCAAAGTCTATCGCCACTGGATCAGTGAACTTGGGGGATAGTACGAATATGTGATCAGGGGATGAACCACCTGCAGGCGGCACTCAGTTTACTCTAGATGTGGCGTATGGCACGCACTGTTTTGAGCATTTGTGAATGCTAGTTTTTGTACTTTCTGACTCGGATATTGAGTCAGTTTTGTTATGTCGTTTAGAGTCTGTCCCGTTGTATAGAGCCAGTCTTTTCATACTGAGTTAGTTGGGTCTGTCTTGTTGTATTGAGTTAGTCCTGTTTTGTTAGAGTAGGGTGATCCCGGGGGCGTTACCTTGGATATCATTATTTTGTTTTGTGTTTGTCTTTTCACTTTCTTTTGAGTCTGTTTCTGCCAGGGAGCCAGTTATACCAGAAGATCTAATTGAAACAGCTGTGGTTTTCATGATTTTGTGCTTGTTTCTGCTTTGAGCCTATTGTGCCAGCAAACTTGAATGAAACAGCAGTGCTTTTCACCTGCTTTTTTGTGCCTTTAAGTCATTACATCGACCCAAGTTTTTCAAAACCTTTTTGAACATTGTGATAAAAACGAAGAGGAGGAAATTCCTCGGGTTTTGCAAAATTTGATCAATTGAGATAAAGAGAGGTGTGCTAAGCCCTTAATGAATAAAATCATGTTTGTTAATGTGAGTACTGAGAAGGATCCTGGCTTGATCCAGATTGGTTCTACACTGTCCTCAGCGCGAGCGATTTGTCGCTTTCTTAAATGATTTCAAAAAATGTTTTGCGTGGTCCTGTGAAGACCTGTGTAGAATCACTCTTGAGATTGTGCAGCCTAGGATCGCTCTCAACGTCGAGACTTAACCCCTTTTGCTTTCAAACCTTGAACTTGGATTCAGAATGTTCAAAGGTCAATCATGATGTGAGGCCTGTGCGGCCAGATTCGAGGCAGCCCTCGAACTAGGGACAAGAAAGTCAGATCAAGAAGATCAGATGTCGTCAAAAGAAGCTTGCAAAGCTAGATCAGAATCACCCCTCGAACTAGGGGCAAAAATGTCAAAGGTGCTCGAAGAGTAAAAAAAAAATAAAGTTGGGATGTTTCCCAAGCTAACAAAGATCAGCAAGAATGCCAAATCCCCGAGGAGAGGAAAGAAGAAAGTGTTGTTAAAGGATAATCGAGTTCCTATCCACAACACTAGGGGCAAATTCAACCCCCCCATTAGATGGACTCCTGCATCATCAGCGAACAGCAGCCATTCTCCTAGATTTAGATGACTTCAGGATCTCAAAACCATTTGACATGGACAAAGCTACACTTTTATCCTTGAGAGGCTCGCTGGGCTGAAAACCCGGAAGGGCGACCCAGGCAAAGGTTAGGGCAAGAAAAAGAAGAAAAAGAATAAAAAAAAAAGAAAAAAAAAGAAAAAAAAGAAAAATACAAAGAATGAAAAAAAAAAGGAAGAAAAATGAAGAAAATGAAAGGAAAAGATGAAAAAGAAAAAAGTAGAAAAGAAATGAAAAGAATTGAAAAGAAAAGAAGAACATAGCTCGCAAGGTTGAAAACCCGGAAGGGCGGCCTTGGCAAAAGTTAGAGCGTAAAAGGAGACGTTAAATACCCGAGTGTACCTAATCCCGAACTACGTAAGGCTTGATTCCCATGTCTGGGATATGTAGGCAACTTCATTTTGAAGTCCAGCCACAAACACTTCCAAATTGATTGTGTCCATGTAATGGTTCTGATCATTGTTGTCTTCTCTGTATCCAAGAGTTCGGTTGTGATCGTCACCTTGAAACCTGGTTACAGTGTGCTGCGGTGCTATTCAAGCAAGGGGCAACTTTCCGTTGCCATACAGTGTGCTGCGGTGCTATTCAAATAAGGGGTAACTTTCTGTTGCCGTGCAGTGTCCTTCAGACAAGGGGCAATTTTCCATTGTTTTTGGATCTGAGGTTGTGCATCTCAAGAGTCAATTCTACGTTGGTCAAGCAGTGGCCATTTACAAAAATAGTTTTTGAGAATTTTTATTGAGGTTGACTAATTCTCTCGAAAATTATTCTATTTTTCCAAAGATGGACCATTTTCTTGGACCCAAAAAGGAAAATTTTCAGTGCTCATAACCTAACTTGCATGATTTTAAATCAGAAAATCAAACAAGCATGTTAATCTAACTCTCATGTTGGTCAAAATTGTTTTAGCAAAACGTCAAAAACAAAAAAATGGTCAAAATAATGAACTAGGGGCACAGTTAAGTCAGGTGTTCTATCTTTTCCCCATTGTCAACATACTTTCCAGAAAGGGCATCGTATCTGCCAGAAAAAGGCACAACAGAAACTAATAGCAAAATGCCGAAAGTTATCTCATCCTCCAAGCAGCGAGGTACCAAGCTAAGTGCAAAGCACAAACTGGAATGGAGCAGGATATTCCATTCCCTTATCTGGACAGATGTAATCATGTCCATACTCTCCAGTAGAGCATCGTCAACCAATGTCAATTGTAGATCTACTGCACATCCAGCCGCATCACAACCCCTCTGTGGGGGAAGTTCACTGTTGTAAGCAGAAGAAAGAGAATCTAGCAGAATGCAAGGGGCAAGAGCCCGCAACTTCTGGTTTATCCATCAACCACCCAGGAGAGGGATAAAAAATGAGAGATTGAAGAATAGAGAGATGTGCGCTGAGAGGAAAAAGTGAGGAAAAGGGCTTTTTTAGAAAAACAGAGCCTGAAGGCCGAGTGATGTGAGAATCACAAATGAGAAAGAGTGGGAAACAACACTCGGAGAAACTGGCTCCTCGCTCACTGAGAGGTCTCTTGCCATTGGAACATGTCTGTGTGTCGTGTCAGTCGTTTTGTTTGTCTCGATTCTTGTTTTGAGTCATTTCGGGTGTCTATAGATGTGTTTAGGTTGTCTTACCTTGTCTTTCTCTTTGTTGTTGAGTCGTGGTGTGCTGTGTTCAGTCGTAGGCTCAATACCCAGTTGATAAATTATTCACACTCCCAATTTCAAAAAATCAATTTGTGCTCAGAGTGCCGTGCCGTTCTCCACATTTGTGCAAAACAAGACTTTGTTCTTTCAAAAACCGCAGGGTTCAACCCGGGTCATATGGAAACAGTAAAACCAGGACCTATCTGAAGCTATATAGGTTCCAGACTGCAAAGCAAAAGAAAAGAGGGAAAATATCGGGCATCTGAGTTTGTTTTAACTTCAGTAAGTTCCGAGATTGCATTCCGTGTGTACCTCTTCAGGTCTTGCCAATGCTCCGAAGTATGAGTGTGCCTCTACCTCAAGCTCAAGATCAAGTCTGCTTCAAGCCAAAGTGGCGATCAAAAGTGCTCTCCTTGAGTACCATTCCCTGCTAGAGGCATCTTGGCTGTGTTCGCAATGAGTTCCTAGGAGACCAACTGTGACGGTGGAAACTAGAGTTCGAATAGCTGTTGCCTAGAACGCAAAGGTTCGGGATTTCCGAGACTAAAGTCTGGTTTAAATACCCAGAGGCATGTCCTCGGCTTGAAATCTGTATGGAAGCCCCATAGGTTGAGATAGCGTGTATGCACCTCAAGTCTGGATACTGAACCAACCTAGTTTGTCACACCGTTGGAGAATAGGGAAATTTATGAATATGATCAGGAAGAAAGGCAGCATCCAAAGTGTTCTACATGAAGAACCCTTGTCTGTATTTCAGAGCCTTTGTATTGTAAGTTGAAGGTAAGTGTTCGAAGAGCATGAGGGGAGATCCCCGTCAGAGTAGAACGGTTCATCGTCACTCACCCCATGAGCTGCTTTCTAAAGCGCTGCTAGGTTTGTTTATTGCATTCCTTAAACATCATGCATTGTGTTGCATTGTACCTATCAAGTTTCTTTCTCATTCATGCATGATATTGTATGTACGGTTCATTTGAAATTCGCGCAACCAGGCGATATTGTATGTACGGTTCATTCAAAGAAGTTCCATTTAAGGTCATTCACCTTAGTGTATCCATCACATTTCATTTACTTTTGTGTATCCATCACACTTGTTCACTTAGTGCATCTATCACACTTTGTGTTCACCCTTTGTGTATCCATCACACTTGTTCACTAAATGCATCTATCACACTTTGTGCTCACCTTTTGTGTATCCATCACACTTGTTCACTTAGTGCATCTATCACACTTCGTGTTCACTGTTTGTGTATCCATCACACTTGTTCACTTAGTGCATCTATCACACTTCGTGTTCACCGTTTGTGTATCCATCACACTTGTTCACTTAGTGCATCCATCACACTTCGTGTTCACCTTTTGTGTATTTATCATACTTTGTTCACTAAGTGCATCTATCACACTTTGTGTTCAACTTTTGTGTATCCATCACACTTGTTCACTAAGTGCATCTATCACACTTTGTGTTCACCTTTTGTGTATCCATCACACTTGTTCACTTAGTGCATCTATCACACTTCGAGCTCACCTTTTGTGTATCCATCACACTTGTTCACTTAGTGCATCTATCACACTTCGTGTTCACCTTTTGTGTATCCATCACACTTGTTCACTTAGTGCATCTATCACACTTCGTGTTCACCTTTTGTGTATCTATCATACTTTGTTCACTAAGTGCATCTATCACACTTTGTGTTCACCTTTTGTGTATCCATTACACTTGTTCACTTACTGTATTAATCACACTTCGTGTTCACCTTTTGTGTATCCATCACACTTGTTCACTTAGTGCATCTATCACACTTTGTGTTCACCTTTTGTGTATCTATCATACTTTGTTCGCTAAGTGCATCTATCACACTTTGTGTTCACCCTTTGTGTATCTATCATACTTTGTTCGCTAAGTGCATCTATCACACTTTGTGTTCACCCTTTGTGTATCTATCACACTATGCTCACTTTGTGTATCTATCACACATGCTTGTCCACTTAGTGTATCTATCGCACTTCGTTCACCTTTATGTATCTATCGTACATGTTCGTGAGAATTGCATAATTTTCTTACATCCCTTCTGCATGAATTGTAGTTTGGTTCTTATTCGCTTAAACTGTTGCATTTATTGTGTATAATTGCTTCATTACAGCCTTCTTTGCATGATCATAAGTTATGTTCGGCTTTGTGCATGTCATTTGCGTCTTGCCCCAGCTTGCAGGCACATCTCTTTATTACCTTGCATGTTTGACTAAGTCTTCGACCTTGTCAAAAATGGGTCGTCTCTGGGCTTTGACATTCACTCCCGTCACTTATGACTTTCGAGTTCGGCAAAGAGGGGCAACTGTAGACACCCCATTTTGGACTGGCCTTAAGACTTAGACATCATCGATTGAGCGCTCAGTGATGGTGCATGTTGTGCTCGTTCTGAGGTTTCGGAGTTTTGGCTGAGAACCTTGCCTCAGGGCCTCGGAACTCTTTGTGGCTTGACTCGGTTTGCGGACCAAATCTTGTTTTCTCTTCCCGGAGGGAGGGAGAGGTCTTGTAAACCATCTCTCAGTGGTCGTAGGCTACTTTTCGTGGTCATAGACCACTGTTCCCATTTGGAGACTAGTTTTCGGTTTTCGGAGCCGTCGGCCGTGCGCCTCGGCTCGAAACCGCTTAATATTCTTCGTTTGGCACGATTTTTGGAACACACATTGTTTCCTCTGTCTAGAGGGACACTGTGGTCCGGGAGACCACTTCTGTGGTTGTACGCCACTTTTGATGCTCGACAGCTGGTTTTCGGGGCTCCCGGCTGCTCATCATACCTCCCGAACCCTCGTCTTGCATCCGTTTTGGTTTGTCTTGGGTAAAAACCTTACTTTCCATGTTTGGGAAGTGGTACAAGGGTGGGAAACCAGCTTTTTTTCTTGGAGACCACTTTTCTCCCCGCCAACAGATTTTCTGGTCGGGAAACTAGTTTTCTTGGTCTTTGGGCCACATTTTCTGGTTTCCCACCCTACCATTGCCTTGCTTTCAGTGTGGAGACCACCAATTCCCCTGGCCGACCACTTTGTTTTTTGGGAAACCACTTTAAGTGGTTGGCCGACCATTGCAAGTAGCAGGCTGACCACTTTAAGTGGTCGGCCCCTTTCCCCCTGTTTTGTCAGACTGTGTGGATGCCAGCTGTGCCAGTTGGAGGGCACAGACTGTATCCTCCATACACGTGTATGGAGGGATTGCATCCATGTTTAGCTTCTCCAAGAAGCTTGACTCTTCGTTTTTTCTATAAGAGAGGGGCTCCCTCTCCATTCCACAGGTTCAGAAAATTTCCTAAGGCACAAACACATATCTCTCTCTATATCTCTATATTTTGAGCCAAAAGTGTGTATTGTTCTTGACCTTTAACACCCCAACTCTTAGCCATACATCCTTACCATTGAACTGAGGTTCCTAGAGATTATTTTTTTGGAGGTTAAAAGGGTGGTTTTTGGCTGAGGAACTTGCTGGTTTTGCTGAACTTCAAGGGTAATCTCTTTTCTGTCTTTTTCAGCTTTGTCTAGATCACTCTCTTAGCCATACTTGCATGCTTATTTGAGCTTTGTTTTCAACTGAAAAAAGCTCCATATTTAAGTGTTTTTCATGTTTGTTTAAGGCCCTTTTGGTGCTGAGGGTCATCTTCCCTTTTGCATGCCCTATTTGGCCTTGTTTTGTGCTATGCAATAAGGCCTTTGAGTTAATTCTTGCATGGCCTTTTAGCCATTGAAATTCAGTAGATTTTCGGTGGTTGGCATGTGGTTTTGAGGCCCTAAATCAGAGAGGGGTGGCCCTCTCTCTTTTGGTCTTGTTTGCTTGCATTTTTGGCCTATCAAAGGAGCATATGTTTTCATACTTTCAAGGCTCGGTTCAGGAACTTTTTGGTAACTTTTAGGGCCTTCCTAGACTCTATCTATGGCTTGTTTAGTCACCTAGGGTTTTCCTCTTGCATGTGTAGAGTAATCCCTTTTGTGGCTTATCAAAGTAGCATGTCATTCTTGCATGTATTGGTCATATTTCAGTGGGTTTTTGGTCATCATTCGGCATCCCATGACTCTCTTTTTGGCTGGTTTGGTAGCCTCTCATATGCTTCATATGATTGTAGTGTAAATCATGTTTACTAGCTTAGAATGCATGATGTTTTGGCCCTCTATTCTAGCATATTTTGGCCATGCTCCAACCTGGTTTTGTTCATATTTTGGGTTGCCTTAGCTCTATTTTAAGGCCTCTTGGTCAAAAGATGCTTGCCATGCACGCTTGTAGTGTAATAGCCTTGACTAGCTTTGAGTTTTGAAGTCCCTTGCATGCTTAACTTGAGGTATTTTCATGTTTTGGCATCATTGAGCATGATATTTCAGAGCATATAGGGCTGTCATACTTCCATGTTTTCCACTCTTTAAGTGCCCTTGAGAGTTGTGCTTTTATATCCTATTTTGTGAGCCATTGCATGAGCTTCATTTTTGGGCCTTTCAAGCCATCATCCCAACTCATTTTGCTACTGCTTTGGGCATGCATAGGGTCTGTTTGGAGTTGGTTTGGCCATTTGAGCATTGCCTTGCATGCCTATAGTGTAATACACTTCACTAGTTTCGATGCTTGAGCCATTCAACATGCATTACATAAGTTGTCTTGCATGATTCTAAGTCATCTTGCATCCATTTCAGTGCTGGAACATATGCCATTGTATTCCATGTTGCATCCTTTCAATGCTTTTGGAAAGTTGTGTTTTGTGCCTTAGGCTTGGGCCCTTGCATTGTGCATGCTTGTATGTGTTTTATTGCCTTGGTTTCATCACCATTGGCCACTGATTTGGGTGTGGCTGAGGCCCATGTATTTTGGTTTAAGTCCATTTTGCATTGAGTGTGCCATTGTAGTTCATAGCATTGAGTATGCCATATTGTCGCATGATTAATCATTGCATTGTGCATGCCTTGTTCATCTCATTGTGTATGTTAGTTTCTACGTGCATTGTGTATGCTAAGTGTTATGTGCATTGAGTATGCCATTGTTAGTTCATAGCATTGTGTATACTAGTTGCATGTTTGCATGTTATCCTTTGCATGTTTGCATGACTTAGTTGCATTGCATTAAGATTGCATGCTAGAGTTGCATTGGTGCATGCCTTGTTTATTGCATTGTGTTTGGAATAGGGGTTAGTCCAAACACGGGGAACGAGGGACGTTTCATGCTTGAAATGATGAAACATGCCTCGATTCCCGGTCGCCGACACTCTTGACTACCTATGACGGAGTTGTTGGCTTTAGGTGCTTGTATGTGCATTCATTTCACATTGAGTCGTGCAATTCGACTCCTCGGCTATCATGCATCGAGATGCGTGATTGGTGGCCCGAGGGTCAAGGACTACACTCCCTTGAGCTTATGCAATGATGGGGAGAGTGGTCGTGTACACATGTGTTGCGAATACTTTGTCATCTCTCTCTCTTGCCTTCTATTGCAGAAAAGCAGAAACCAGGGGCAGAAACTGGTCGGCCGACCAGATTTAGTGGCTGACCGACCACTTTTTCTGGTTTTTCACCACAAAAGTGGTCGGCAGGTGGTCTCCAAGGCCAATAGCTGGTGGGCAGCCTTCCCACAGATTCCCAGGGTGGAGTTTTAGCCTTCTGGAGCTTTGTGCAGTGTTCTCAGGTCAATTACAAACAGAGGCAAGTCGGGGCATCGCGAGGGATTTCTGAACAAGGCAATTCAAGCATGCATGCATCCTTTGTTATTCAAAGCAGAGCTGGGGCAGCCCACATTCATTTAGTTTGCATGCTCATTTAGATTTCTTACTTAGTTAATGTTGTGTAATAAGTAGTTGTAACTTGTTATTCTTTTCGTCGTGTAATAACTAGTTTAATTAGATTAGCTTAGAGTAGCTAGCTAGTTTTGTATTATTTATTCGGACCCTTCGTCGAGAGGGCAAATTTTGTAATAAGTGTGCGTGTGTGTGATGCATGTCTTCCTACCCCCACTTCTTTCTCCTTTTTTATTTACCAGTTTACGATGGTTAGTTTTAGGGCATGTTTCAATTAGCATCCTTATGCTCGCATGTTTGCATCCATTCATCTGTCTTGCATGCACCGGGCTCGGCACATCATACTAACTGCATTGTATTTCAAATCCAAATTGAATACATGTTATCTGTAGCATCTCATATGCCATCTTAGGATAGTCGAGCCTATCTTAGTTGGATTTTGCATGTGTTACATTAGGCATTCTTGACATAACTAGGATCATGCATTGATTTCTAACATAGCTTTTGTTTTGGCTCGGAGTACTCGGTAAGTGTTTATGCTTTAGCATCCTTGCATGTGTGCGAGTGACTGCCATGGTAGCATGCTTACCATGAGGCTAACTGCTTATGTGATATAACTGCTTGAATGCCTGTGGGTGAAGGTTGGATTACTTTAATTGGAACAATTCATTGATTGCGAGTTTTAAGCCCACTTGAGAGTGGCAAATCACCATGTTTTCTAAAGCCCACTTGAGGTGGCAAAATCCGCATTTTAGCCTACTTGCGAGTAGCAAACCGCTTTAGAAAACAAACATGAGATGTTTTGTTCCAACTTAGGCGATCCAGTCTATACTTGTATGCTGTGCGCATCACATAGTAATTCTAGGTTAATAACCAGAATAAGAGCACATGTGTTTTCAAAAACAAGATATCATGTTAGTAAAGGTCGATCTTTGATCGGGCGAGCGGGGGTGCTCATTGCATAACCTTCCCCTCTCGTACCCAAGTTCCCGAGCCGAGGCAACTTTGGTGATGACGGACACGTGGCCTTAGGCACGAGTCAGGGTTTCCTAAATTTTCCAAAAAATAAAATATTTAGGTGGCGACTCTGTATCTGGAAAAGTAGTCCATGTTTGGCACTTCTTTCTAAAAATCAGTTTTTCAAAACGATTTGCCAGATTTGGACTCTTTGGTGATTTATCAATCTCGCATTGCACTTTGCAAGATCAGATTAAGAACCGTGACTTTGAGTCCGAACTGTAGTGAGCCCAAATGAACAAAACAAGATTTTTCCCGGGACATTCGAGCGCGTTTACACCAATTCCATATTCCTAATACCAATTCCATATTTATACAAAAATTATTCGAGATATTTTAGGGAAAAACCCCATTTTTCCCACTTTAATCCCAAACACCAAAAGTCAATCATTTTAACACAACATAAGCTCATATTTACTCCTATAACCTTTTTCAATACATTTATTCGAATACCCCTCTTTTGATTTTAAACCAAATCCCTAGGTTTGTTCAAAATCACTTGAAATCCTAACGTTTCTTACACATCAACAAATAACTAAGCTAAAACTCATAGAAGAGTATAGAAAGTCCCTACCTCAAGCTTAGAAGACGAAGGAGGAAGTGGAGAAACTCCAAAGACGCCGAAACTAAGATTTATTTGGATCAAAATATAGCTCTTGAAGTGCTCTACCTTTTTACCAAAGGCACAAGGGTGGAGAAATCACTAGATCTAGATGAAAAAGTAGAGAGAATGTAGGTTTCAGAGAGAGAAGGTCTCAACTTTAGGGTTTGGAGAGAAATAGATCTAAAAAAGTGATGTAAAATGACATTTTTACGAACTAATATACGCATAGTCCGCTCGAGTGCAAGAAGTGACGCTTTAGCATCAGACATAATAAGTTGTTCCGCTCGAGCGCAAGAAGTGACGTTTGAGTGCAGAATACACACATCCAGTAGTTTTGCAGACAATAGACCAACACTTGAGTGTAGGAATTGCCGCTTGAGCGTAGAATACACCCTCCCAGTAGTTTTGCAGACTTGCAAAAGTACTAAGAGTTTACAAAGCCCGCTCGAGCGCAAGAAGTGCCGTTTGAGAGGAGAAGCAAAATTCTGGGCAACAAAGGTTTGAAAACTAAGCAACCAACCTGTTCCAAACACAACCATTGCAATCCAATCACCCAAATTTAAGGAGATACAATGGAAGCAAGAGGTGAACAACAATATGAAACCATGAAATCCGAGTCCAAGATATAACAAGGGTCGGGTCAAAACTGGAATTGCTATACACAATATCATTTCTTTGATCAAATTTGACTTTTCTTGTCTTTTTCTGTCTAAGTATTCTTTCTTTATTCAGATGAATCGGGTTCATGTTTCACATATTGTTTCTTTACTAAGTCATTCTTTACCAAATAGGTCGATTTCTTATTTGGCTTCTTAAACAATTACTACTAGATCAATGAATTATTCTTTAGTTAACTAATTTATGTTGATTGGTAACTTATTAATCTTTATTGAGTCATAAATCATGTCTAGAATGCTTTGAAAAGAGATGAGATCAAAATATGAGCAAAGTGTAGTTTTTCAAAATATGCTGAAAATAGCCTGACCGCTCGAGCCACTACTTAGTCGCTCGAGCGGACTGTATTGTCTGTAAAAATACTGGGTGCTTGTAATTTTTGCTCGAGCGAGCCACCAATTGGTCACTTGAGCAATCTGTAAATTTTCAGAGTTTTCAAAACTGAAGATTTAGTTTTCAAACTTTATTTCCAAAACTTGGGGTCATGCATGGCTTGCTTGAAAACATGAAAATACTTTGGAAAATACTAATACTTGACTCCTTTAGAAATCAATTTCCCAAAACTCAACAATTTTGTCAAAACTTGAATTATTTGTTCAAAGATTTCAGATTCCTTTTCTCTTGATTTTCAAAACATGAAATTAAGACTATAACATATTTGCATATAATTTGTGGAGCTTAATTTAATTACAACTTGTAACGCCCCAAAAAAATATACATCTGATAAACCAAATTTAACTCATAACATGATCTAATTCTTAATTTTTCCATCATTAATATGAGAGAGAGAATAATAAATATTACATTCATTAATATAAGGACCAAAAACCCCTTTCTTTTCTATTCATGACGTTCTAGTAAGATTCATAAAACAAATCACATGCGTTTATACATTCGCTATTTCTGAAATATGAATCTATAGCATGTGATGATAGAAATTTAAAGCAAGCTAAGTACCAAATAATGCTCTATTGGCTACAAGTTCCAAGGCCTTGTCCGGTTACACAAAAGTGGTATTCACATCCAAACACGAATAGCCCTTGGCTTATAAAAAAAAACAAATAAAAATTGAGTTTCATGCTCCAAAAGTTTCTTCTTGCCTTCACTTCGGCAGAGACACATCACAATCACCTGAAAATGGTTTCCACTAAGAGATGAGCATAAAGCCCAGCAAAGATATCTAAATAAAGTGCATGCAGTTTAACAATATCATGAGGTGCAATGCATATGAGATGTCAATGTCAAAAATATAGGTTTTCTCATTTTGAAATTCTCATGCCATGCACTTGTTCAAAAACATAACCAATTTAATCATCTATCTGATAGAACAAGGGGCGGTAAATGCAACACTAGTAATCCCTAGGCTAGTGCCTGCAAGTAGGTATAACTAGCATTACCAATCCCCACTTTACTGGCTCCTAATCGGAAGGCATGTGGTACCTACTCCACGCATGTTTTCGGTCTTTCACCCTGGACACTCAGGCCAACTTAAACAATACCAATCTACACCCCCTATCCAGACTTACCAAGCGTATTTACCTCATAACTCAATACATTTCAAATATTCTCAATGAATCAATTTAAAAATCAATTTCTCAAATCCAATGCGGGAATTAAATCATGAGATTATGCAATGCTCAATGCTATATATGAATTTGCAAATATTTCAATTTACCTAATTCACATTGCAATTTCTACCACAATCAATACAACCTTCCACTGGTTTCCCAAACAATTATCTTTATACAAAATATAAATTTTAAGAGATAAATATAATTCATAATCTTATATCTTCAATAATTTCAACGTAGGAGTAACAATCACATGTTCAATCTCATCTTTTTCAATTCAATCAAGAATCATAATATTCTTCCAAAAATTTCATCAATTTTCTCTTTTTATTCAAACTCAAGAATTTACCAAGAATTTTCATAATGCTAAAAATAACATGCTTTTTTCAACATTTCTTAATACCTCAATATGATAAATATTTTTCATCTTTCTCAAGAGTTCAATATTTTCAAATTTAACAATTTCTAAAAGAAATTTCAATAATTTCCAATATTCTCAACATCATTCTCATCAATCTCATCGTTTTGAACATCCACTTCCATATTTTCATTTGTTCAATAAACACATGCTTTCAACACTTCAATTTCAACATTTCAAGTTCCTAGGGTTTTATCAAAATTTGGGAATTTCTCATTTTAAAGATAAATTTCTCAAATTCTTTTGTTCCAATAACCACATTGTGATACGCCTGTTCCGTATTATGCTAATTGATCCTCCTTATGCATATGATTATGTATTTGATATGATTTTGAGTGCCATTTATATGAACATATGTGGTTTTGAATTTCTATCTGTTCACCGTAGGAATATCTGTTTGATTATCTGCTTTGGAATTTAAATTGAAGGCCTTATCGGCCACAGAACTTGAAATTGATTGCGCCATCGTGATTGGCATAATTTTTAGAGCTTACGGTGAAATTTGATTGAAAATTGATTTAGATCAAAATAATTAGATTCAGAACGATCAATTAAGTGCCCAACCACCTAATATTAAAATAATTGACTTAGTGGGGCTATATAAAGGGCCATATGCACTCAATCTCTCTCCTTTGGATTCATTTTGGCTGATTTTGGGCTCTTGAGTGTGAGAGAGCCGAATTAGAGGGAGATAGTGTAGGGAATTGAAGGTTTGGCTCAAGTTTGTGAAGAATTGGAGGATTAAACTCAAGAATTTGCTATAGATTGGAAGAATTAAGCCTCTAGGTGAGTAATTCATGAATTTTGAGTTATCATCTTGTGAATTCAAGTTTGAATAATGGTCAAGGACATGGATTGGTTTGATTATGAGGAAATTGAGTTGATTTTGTTGTATTGAAAGCCAATATGTGCATGCATGTATGTAATTACTTGAATTTGCACGTTTAAGTTTAAAATACAAGATCCATGAAGAATTTTGGTTGAAGCTCATGTTTGTAATTACCAATTGCACCATGTAAGTTGAAATGGGAGTGATATCCCATATGCATGTACAATTTATGAGGAATGAGTTTGAAATACATGGAATTGTTGTCATGGTAGCAAGTTTGGGGTAAATTGGAACATGCATGTAAATGGTTTATGAAATTGAGCTTCATAATGTGTTGAATTTGATATTAGTACATGTTTATGTGAAGATTGAGCCAAAAGCATGCATTTAGAACCTTTGAATACCTAGTTGAAGCCCAAGAATGTGTTCTGGAAAACCCAGAATTTTTTATGTTCGCTCGAGCAGGGGAAGTGCCGCTCGAGCGGGGAATTCGTGCTCCCAGTATTTTTGCAGACATAGATGTCCGCTCGAGCTGAGAAGTTCACGCTCGAGCGGGAAGCCATGTAGAGAGGCCTTCCGCTCGAGCGCCAAAGTCCACGATCGAGTGTAAATTCGACATAACCAGTACTTTTGCAGGCCTCAAGGGTCCGCTCGAGCGGGGAAGTCCACGCACGAGCGGGGACCCTGTTTTCTGAAATTTTGAAAATGCATTCTGTGTTCCGTTTTCCGTTCCCTTTCACTTCTAAGTACTCTTAGGCATACATTGAGCATTGTAAATGAGTTAGAAGAATAAGAATTAAGCCTAAAGAGGAATATGTGAATTAAGAACGGATTGAGTCGGTTGTGACCCATATGTGTTATGTGATGTGTAAGGTCAAGCTCCTGGGCAAATCAATCAGCCGATCACTGTGAGTAATATCTAACAAAGATATCTAGAAAATGTTATTGTCCAATTGCTTACGTCTATGTAAGTTTTATAAGATTCGTTGATTCGATTGGTGGACAATGTTTGCTATACCAAATGCATGGGCCAGAGGCCGTTTTGACAAGAATGAATGGATGGGCCAAAGGCCGTTTTGACATGAATGAATGGGCCAGAGGCCGTTTCGACATGAATAAATGAATAGGCCAAAGGCCAATTTGACACGAATAACAGTTTGATACGAATAACAGTTTGACACGAATAACAGTTTGTCATTTGAATGGGCCAGAGGCAAGTTTGATATGAATGCAATGATGGGCTAGTTTGTCATTTGAATGGGCCAAAGGCCAGTTTGACATAAACGAATGGGCCAAAGGCCAGTTCAACATGAATGAATGGGCCAAAGGCCAGTTCGACGTGAACGAAAGTACGAATGGGCCAAAGGCCAGTTTGACCTAAATGATACTAATGAATTGGGCCCGAGGTCGTATGATGTATTTGGAACCGCAGTTACTTAACTTACATATGTCTATGTATGTATGTATTAGTAGAAATATAAATTGGCCCCAAGGCCATTTGATGTATATTGTTCCAATGTATATTCTTTATTTGATATTATTCACTGAGCTTTCGCTCACGCTCATTCATGTAGTTGTAGATGAGCCAAGAGAGGTCCAGACCTAGCCTCAGTGAAGTCTATATGGAACAACCAAAGTTTTGAAGAGTCAGCCTTTGCGTCTCACGCATGAGACACGTCTTCGCCCTTTTGCCTTTCTATGTATTTTGTCATGCTGGCGAGGACTTCGGTATATGTCTGTGTATAGTTTTGTTTGGCTGACTTAGATTTGAATGATCCTGTCTGTACAGAACCTTATGCTACTATATTTTCTGTTGTGAGTTATTAACATATGTAAAATGTGAAATGTTATGATGTGCATATAAGCACGGCTCTATGGACAAAGTTTTAAATTTGCTTCCGTTTGGCCCCTTTACTCTGATGAGTTTTGTCTTATTTGGTTTGAGGCCGTAGGTAATCTCGTGATTACTGGCCAGTTATGGCCTTAACCCATAGGGGCGGGTTCGGGTTGTGACACACATTTAACAAGTTGAAAACTTAAAAAAAATAAAATATAAAAAATTGAGAATCTTCCCCTTTTCATACATTAAAGTGTTATATTATCAAAATAATACATAATAAAGCTAAAACACATACACAAGGTTTAAAAAATCCCTAACTCAATAGCTAGAAGAGGGAAAAAGCAAAAATCTCAATTTTCGATTTTGTTGAATTTCGATCTCCACCAATCAAAATGTTGCGCTCTTCACTTTGGCCTCAAGAACTAGGGTCTAAAATTTAATCGATTTTGGTGGATCAAAGGTTTTATATAAAAGATATAAAAGAGACGGAAAAAAAAATCTAAGAGAGAGAGAACTGCGAGACAAGAGAGAGGGAATGCTGCTCAAGAACAAAAAGAAGAAAAAAGAATGAAGTGAAATGAGGAGAGGGAGGGTGCAGTACCCCACGTGGATCTGCCCCTTGCCAAAAAATTATTTTTATTTTTATTATCTTTTTACGCACATTCATATATATATATATATATAATGAAAGGTGCATTATAATTACATCATAAAATTTTGTACTAACATAAATTATAAAATGTTATAATTTTTTTCTCACCACAAAATATATCTTGTTTGCTAGTACACACCATAAATATTTGTAACTGTCTCAAGATTATAAAATAAATAATAATAATGACAACAACAATAATGCATGGTTACAAACGAGTCGTGATTCAATCAATTGAATCCAAAATAAATTGTCATACTCTCAAAATACTACAAAAACCCCCACATTCTTGACATGCATTGATATAAGAGAAATAAACATTTTTCCATTCATCAGAGTAGTCCTTACAAATGTATTACATGTTGACAACAAAAGTAAATGTCCAACGGCTTACAACTTTCCAAGCCAACACTTGGTTACACAAAAGAGAGCACTAACTCATATCATATTAAGCCCTTGGCCTGAATTTACATGTAATACAACAAAATATAACCAAACAACAAAAAGAGTCTTCAACTCTCAAAACCTTCCAAGCTATGTCCTTGGAGGTGGCATATCACCTGGACCTGAAAATGATGTCCCATATAGGGTGAGCCACAGCCCAGTAGAGATATACTAAACCAAATATAAGTAATGACTAAAACAATAGCATTAGATAGATGGTTAACACTTATAAACCAATTATATCATAATACAGTTCCATGACAATTATGTCCATGTTACATTTCACTTTCCTTTACTTATACAAATCATTTAATAACATGGCTCAGAACCTGGCCAAACAATTCAGTGGGACTACATCCCATATTTGAACATTTCCTTTATTCACAATTCAAAGGAGTTTACAACTCATATTCAAAACACTTCCATATTTCAATTTAATACACACATTAGCTGTATTAACACTTCCATTTAATACACATATTTGCTGTATTAACACTTAAATCTGATACACATATTTGCTGTATCAATGGAGTCCATCCCCTACCTTCTCCAAAACAGGTTTGAGAGTCCATCCCCTATCTTCCCTCAAACCATGGAGTACATCCCCTATCTCCTCCCACACAGTATACATATTCCAAGTATATAAACAATTATCATATACAAGGATCAATCAATACACATATTTGATGTATTATTCCAATTGTCATATTCGATGACATATTCAATGTGATTAGTTTCGATTTTCTCTAATCAACATGCAGTGCCTACAACAATCAAGACTATCCTCCACCGATAGCCCAAAGCAGATATTTCTAAACAGAACATAAATGCATCAACATTTATGATATCAACATTTTCATAGGTGAGTAATAAATTTATCCAACTACACCATTTAATCCCATAATTTCCCAATTTCATTATTCTCAACTCAATTTCACAATTTCCCAAATTAATTATACAAATTAATTATTTATTACAATTAGGGTATTTTCCCCTTTTTTCCAATAATAGCCCTAAGGCTCATTTTTCACCCATAATCCATAAACAACCTCCATTTCAAGTCTATAACACAAGTATGACTCAAACATGGAAAACCCTTCTTTTAGAAATTACAAAACAAATCCTAACTTTCTCAATATTACCCAACATCACCAATTAATCAAAATGACCAAAATTAAAGACAAAACTCATAAGATGGAGTAGGGTATCCCTACCTTGAAATGAAGAGCTCAAATGGAGAAGATGACCAAAACCGAAGTGCTCCAAATCTGAGATTTTTCAGATTAAAACGAAGCCCAAGCCACCCTCTATCTTTCTTACAAAGGACTTAGGGTAGAAACACACTAAAACTAGATGAATCCCTAGAGAGAAAGTATGTAGAGAGAGAGAGAGAGCTCGGATCTAGGGTTTGCAAAACAAAAGAGATGAAAAAGTGAAGTGTTTACCCGCTGCTGCCTACTGATATAACACAGGCTCGCTTGAGCGAAGGATTGGTCGCTCGAGCGTAGAAAGCCTCGCTCGAGCCCACAATGCGAAGCTTTAGGTCTGCAACCCAGAAGCACGCTCGAGCGACAGAATGCTCGCTCGAGCGAAGAAACTCAAAACATACACCTCGCTCGCTCGAGCGAAGAATTGTAACTCTCAGGTCCAGAACCAGACGCAGACGCAAGCTCGAGAGAAGGACTTCTCGCTCGAGCCACCAGACACAAAACTCAACTCTCGCTCGACCGAAGGAAGCCTGGCTCGAGCGAATGATCTAAAACACAGAGCTCGCTCAAGCGACAAAAGGCTCGCTCGAGCGAAGGACCAAAATTCTGGGAAGCAACCATTTGCTCCCAATCGCACCCAACCTGTAACAAACCTACCCAAAACATCCTATAACTCAAATACAAAGTATTGAAGGACGGAAACAAGATATATACAACAACCCATATCCATGGAACCAAGTCCGGATCACACTAATCAATGGAGGGAAAACCATGGTCGCTATAACCTGCCCCCCTTAAAGAATTTCGCCCTCGAAATTAAGTACGAGTTTTCAAAAATAAGTTTTTCTCAATTCTCAATAACATTGCAATTTAAAATTCCATAACTGGACCCATTACCGGTCATTCCATCTCTATTCAAGAGACATATTACAATATATATTACAACATGTATTTCCTTCAAATCCAACAATTTCTATATCATGTTCTATGTTCATGACATATTTCCATTTCTACAACACATTCAACATATACAATGTTATAATAAACTTCCATTTCAAGGAAAGTTCTACAATATTTCCATAAATTGAAACATATACAATGTTTAACAACTTAAGACACATTTAATGCTCTTAAAGTTTAACAATACACTAAAATATACAACAAATACTCAAACATCCACAAATAGATTCGGATATTTCTCTCGGACCTCCAACTCACGCTCCCAAGTGGCTTTCTCCACCCCGTGATGTTTCCACAAAACCTTTACCAAAGGAATAGTCTTGCCTCACAAAACTTGATCCCGCTTATCCAAGACCCGAACCGGTCTCTCCTCAAACGAGGCATCCTCATCTACCTCTAAGCCGGTCCAATCCAATACATGTGACGGATCCGGCTCGTATTTCCGAAGCATACTAACATGAAACACGTCATGAACTCCGGACAACTGCGGCGGCAAAGCTGAACGATAGGCAACCTCACCAATTCTCTCAAGGATCTCAAAAGGACCAATAAATCGAGGGGGCTACTTCCCTCTCTTACCAAACCTCATCAAACCCCGCCTAGGTGATATTTTCAAGAAGACATGATCACCCACCTCAAATACCAAAGGCCTCCTCCTATGGTCGGCATAACATTTCTGACGACTCTAGGCTGTAACAAGCCGCCTACGGATAAGCTCAACTTTCTCCGTCGTTTCCCTCACCAACTCCGGGCCCAACAAAGGTGCATCGTCCACCTCGGCCCAACAAACTGGAGATCTACAAGGTCGGCCATACAAGGCCTCAAACGGTGCCATACCGATACTCGACTGAAAACTGTTGTTGTAGGCAAACTCTACCAAGGGCAAGTGCCTCTCCCATGACCCACTAAATTCAAGGACATAACCTCGAAGCATATCCTCAAGGATCTGAATAGTACGCTCGGACTGCCCGTCAGTCTAAGGATGATAAGCCGTGTTAAATGTCAACCTAGTGCCCAAGGCACTCTACAAACTCTGCCACAATCTCGCAGTAAAACGTGGACCTCTATCTGAGACGATCGACACTGGGACCCCGTGCAACCTCACTATGTCCCGAATATACAAGTTGGCAAGATGATCTACCGAATCTTTCACGTGCATAGGGATAAAGTGCGCCGACTTAGTCAACGGGTCTACAACCACCCAAATAGCATCACTACCCCGCTGAGTCCTCGGAAGACCTACAACGAAGTCCATAGTGACATGCTCTCACTTCCACTCGGCAATAGGCAAGGGTTGTAACAAACTTGCTGGCCTCTGATGCTCGGCCTTCACTTGCTGACAAGTAAGGCACCTAGACACAAAAACTGCCACATCTCTCTTCATGCCCCTCCACCAAAACTGGCGACTCAAATCACGATACATCTTAGTGCCTCCCGGATGCACCGCAAGGTGTGAATGGTGAAACTCTCGGAGTACCTCCTCTCGGCAAGACTCCGATACAAATAATCGGTCTCGGTATCTTACACTCAAGTCGGGATACACAGATAAACCGTTCTCAACCTTCCCACTGGAGATCTTCTCTCGGAGGGATTCTACCTCAAAGTCACCTCTCTGTGCCTCTAACACTCGAGTCACAAGTGTAGGCTGTGCAACAACAGAAAACAAGGCTGCAGCCTTAACAGATTCGCCCAGAAGCAAATCAAGCTCGCCAAGTGCACCCAACATCTCCCATTCCCGGATGGCTATACAAGCTACATCACTAATGGATTTCCTGCTAAGGGCATCGGCCACAACATTGGCCTTCCTCGGATGATAATGTAACTCGAAGTCGTAATCCTCAATAAACTCCATCCACCTCCTCTGCCTCAAGTTCAAGTCTTTCTATGTAAACAGATACTCAGACTCTTATGATCCGAGAACACCTCGAATCTCTCACCGTAAAGGTAGTGCCTCCAAATCTTCAAGGAAAAAATCACAGCTGCTAACTCTAGGTCATGTGTAGGGTAATTCCTCTCGTGTATTTTTAACTGTCGTGAGCCATAGGCTACCACTTTCCCCTCTTGCATCAACACATAACCCAAACCCTCTCGTGAGGCATTACAATAAATTGCATAACCCAAACCTCTCTCCGGAATAATCAAGATCGGAGTGGTGGTCAATCTGACTTTCAATTCCTAGAACGACTTTTCACAAGTCTCACTCCAAACAAATTTGACCCCTTTCCATGTCAATCTAGTCAATGGTGAAGCTAGCCTGGAGAAATCCTTCACAAACCGACGGTAATACCCAGCTAATCCCAGAAAACTGCGGATCTCAAAAACACTCTTAGGCTGTGCCCAATCTTGCACTGCCTCAATCTTGGATGTATCAACAGACACTCCTTCCCCGGAAATCACATGGCCTAAGAACTTGACCTCTCCTAGCCAGAACTCACACTTTCCAAACTTGGCATACAACCTATGGGCTCTAAGCAACTCAAGCACCATTCTCAAGTGTTCCTCGTGCTCCTCCTCAGAAGGCGAATAAATCAGAATGTCGTCCACGAAAACGACCACAAAACGATCTAAGAATTCCCGGAATATCCGGTTCATCAAGTCCATAAAGACTGCCGGTGCGTTGGTGAGCCCAAAAGGCATCACCAGAAACTCATAATGGCCATACCACGTATGGAATACCGTCTTCGGAATATCCTCATCCCTGACCCTCAACTGATGGTAACCCGATCTCAAGTCTATCTTAGAGAAACAACGGGACCCTTTCAACTAGTCAAAAAAATCATCTATATGAGGCATATGGTACTTATTCTTAACCGTAGCTCGATTCAACTTCCGGTAATCAATGCAAAGCCTCAAGGCACCATCTTTCTTTTTAGCAAAGAGGGCCGGTGCTCCCCACTGTGATGTACTAGGGCGAATAAGGCCCTTATCTAGCAATTCCTGGAGCTGGATCTTGAACTCAACCAACTTGGCTAGGGCAAAACGATATGGTGCCATAGAAATCGGCGTCGTGCCGGGCACTAGATCAATAGAGAACTCGATCTCTCGATGAGGTGGTAAGATAACAAGGTCCTTGGGAAAAACATCTGAATACTCGCAAACCACTCTCGGAAATACAGTCTGGGTCGCATCACACTGACTACTCATGAAGCTAGCGAGGAGACTACTAAGCTCACTCAGCCCTCGCAGATCATACACCGGTGGCAACACACTACCAACCTGATCCCTCAAGAAATGGAAACAATCCTCGCTCAAGGTACAAACAGTGACCCTCTGGCGGTAACAATCAATAACAGCCCGGTACAACGATAACCAGTCCATATCCAAAATAACATCAAAACCCGACATAGCCATAACTACGAAAAAAATGAAAGCCGGTGGTCAGCGACCTCTATATCACAGCCTTGACACCCCTGTTTCAAAATCAATTCACCCCAAACAGGCAATACAACACATATAGGAGATGCTAACTGTGCCAACTCCAACCCCAAAATAGATGCAAATGCAGTAGATACAAAGGAATGGGATGCACCCGTATCAATCAACACATTGGCAACCGAGTTACAAAATAAGAAGGTACCTCTCACAACAGATGGAGCAGGTACAAGATCCCGTGCGGTAACAGCATACACGCGCCCAGAAGGTCTCTGATCTACCTGCTCACCCCTTGGAGCAAAAGACTACTGCACAGACTGGGACGACGAAGCTCCTTGATTGGCCTTCGAGGTCTGAATTGACTGTGCTGGCTGAAAACTCTGCGTTTGCCTCGAACCAGATGCACCCGATGTGGCACTCAACTGCGGGCAGAACCTCTTTAGGTGCCCCGCCTGACCACACTGATAACAAGACAGTGGCTGACCCCTGCCTTGACTCTGGCTCTGAGGTTGAGCCGAAGATGAAGCTGCTCTCTGACCTCCTCCCCTTTGCGGGCAAGCTGGAGACTTGTGGCCCAGCTGACCACACTTTTAACAAGTAACGTCTCCCTGACTGCCTCTCCCAGAACCTGCACTCGGCATTGGAAAGGTAGATCTAGCAAAACCACCTTCAGACTGCTGAGGGTTAGGACCCCTCTGTCTCCTGCCATCCCCTTGGCCATCTTGACTCCTCTTGGAGCCCTTCAACCTCTCCTCCTCCTCATGCATCATAATCTCCATATGGGCCGCAGCATCCACAAGGCGCCCATAGTCCCGAGTCATAGACCCGCCAACTCTCATCTTGAGGCCATGCCTCAGCTTCCTCTCAAATTCGATACAACGGTGTTCCTTAGACGCCACAAGCTCAGGTGCGAACCTGGATAAGCTAGTAAATGCGACCTCAAACTCAGCCACTGATAAACTCAGCTGCTTTAGCTGGCAGAACTGATCCCTCAACTTCTCCCTGACAGCTGAAGACAAGAATTTCTCCTGGAAAGCATCTACAAAGGCCTCCCAAGTACCACCAATACGACCCCTCGTGAACTTCCACCACTGACCTGCATCCCCCTTAAGCTGGAAAGATGCCAAGGTCACCTTCAATGCCCTGTCCTCGATGCCAAGCATCTCAAACGTCTTCGTCATCTGCTCCAACCACTCATCAGCCTTAAGTGGCTCTTTCGGATCCCCCAAAAACTCATCCGGATTAGACCGGAAAAACTCCCTCTTCAGAAAAGAAGGCCCAGCATCAACAACCTGGGCCTGAACTTGATTCTCAGCTTTGAGAATGCCCATGGATTCCCTGAAAGCTCCTGCTATCTCGCGGGCTAAGCCACCCATGGCCTGCTGACCCACTGGCTCGGCCACATTGGCCTGGCCAACACCCTCCTGCTATGCCGGAATCTCATCCGGTATAGCCACCTCTTGCCTACCACGTTTACCACGCCTACCTCTGCGTCCTCGTCCTGACATCCAAATAAAGGTAACAGGAACATTAGCACATTCACAAATGTGCCGAAGCTATAACACTCGCGTTCTAATGCAATGGACAACAGTAATTCACTCTACGTAAGCACATAATCACATAAGCACTTACGAATTTCATTTCCGAATAATGACAGTCCCGAGGCGTTGCTAGAGTTCCAGTTAGAAACAGCATTGATCAAGTGCTTTTCCAACAGTATTTCCAGAAACCCAAGGATACAATCAACATCGTAGAAACTACATTCCATACCCATATAGTCACATAAACATGTTATCACGTAAGCACATAACCTTATACTTAAGTCTCTAACAAGCGAGACAAACCCATTGTGGTACTAACCACTTCCCGCGTACCCAAAGTATTCGAACCCGGTACACTCTGATACCAAGTTGTCATACCCTCAAAATACTACATAAACCCCCACATTCTTGACATGCATTGATATAAGAGAAATAAACATTTTTTCATTCATCAGAGTAGTCCTTACAAATGTATTACATGTTGACAACAAAAGTAAATGCCCAACGACTTACAACTTTCCAAGCTAACACTTAGTTACACAAAAGAGAGTACTAACTCATATCATATTAAGCCCTTGGCCTGAATTTACATGTAATACAACAAAATATAACAAAACAACAAAAAGAGTCTTCAACTCTCAAAACCTTCCAAGCTATGTCCTTGGAGGTGGCATATCACGTGGACCTGAAAATGATGTCCCATATAGGGTGAGCCACAGCCCAGTAGAGATATACTAAACCAAATATAAGTAATGACTAAAACAATAGCATTAGATAGATGGTTAACACTTATAAACCAATTATATCATAATACAGTTCCATGACAATTATGTCCATGTTACATTTCACTTTCCTTTACTTATACAGATCATTTAATAACATGGCTCAGAACCTGGCCAAACAATTCAGTGGGACTACATCCCATATTTGAACATTTCCTTTATTCACAATTCAAAGGAGTTTACAACTCATATTCAAAACACTTCCATATTTCAATTTAATATACACATTAGCTGTATTAACACTTCCATTTAATACACATATTTGCTGTATTAACACTTCAATCTGATACACATATTTGCTGTATCAATGGAGTCCATCCCTACCTCCTCCAAAATAGGTTTGAGAGTCCATCCCCTATCTTCCCTCAAACCATGGAGTACATCCCCTATCTCCTCCCACACAGTATACATATTCCAAGTATATAAACAATTATCATATACAAGGATCAATCAATACACATATTTGATGTATTATTCCAATTGTCATATTCGATGACATATTCAATGTGATTAGTTTCGATTTTCTCTAATCAACATGCAGTGCCTACAACAATCAAGACTATCCTCCACCGATAGCCCAAAGCAGATATTTCTAAACAGAACATAAATGCATCAACATATATGATATGAACATTTTCATAGGTGAGTAATAAATTTATCCAACTACACCATTTAATCCCATAATTTCCCAATTTCATTATTCTCAACTCAATTTCACAATTTTCCAAATTAATTATACAAATTAATTATTTATTACAATTAGGGTATTTTCCCCTTTTTTCCAATAATAGCCCTAAGGCTCATTTTTCACCCATAATCCATAAACAACCTCCATTTCAAGTCTATAACACAAGTATGACTCAAACATGGAAAACCCCTCTTTTAGAAATTACAAAACAAACCCTAACTTTCTCAATATTACCCAACATCACCAATTAATCAAAATGACCAAAATTAAAGACAAAACTCATAAGATGGAGTAGGGTATCCCTACCTTGAAATGAAGAGCTCAAATGGAGAAGATGACCAAAACCCGAAGTGCTCCAAATCTGAGATTTTTCAGATTAAAACGAAGCCCAAGCCACCCTCTATTTTTCTTACAAAGGACTTAGGGTAGAAACACACTAAAACTAGATGAATCCCTAGAGAGAAAGTATGTAGAGAGAGAGAGAGAGCTCGGATCTAGGGTTTGCAAAACAAAAGAGATGAAAAAGTGAAGTGTTTACTCGCTGCTGCCTACTAATATAACACAGGCTCGCTCGAGCGAAGGATTGGTCGCTCGAGTGTAAAAAGCCTCGCTCAAGCCAACAATGCGAAGCCTTAGGTCTACAACCCAGAAGCACGCTCGAGCGATAGAATGCTCGCTCGAGCGAAGAAACTCAAAACATACACCTTACTCGTTCGAGCGAAGGAAAGCTCGCTCGAGTGAAGAATTGCAACTCTCAGGTCCAGAACCAGACGCAGACGCAAGCTCGAGCGAAGGACTTCTCGCTCGAGCCACCAGACACAAAACTCAACTCTCGCTCGACGAAAGGAAACCTGGCTCGAGCGAATGATCTAAAACACAGAGCTCGCTCGAGCGACAAAAGGCTCGCTTGAGTGAAGGACCAAAATTCTGGGCAGCAAGCATTTGCTCCCAATCACACCCAACCTGTAACAAACCTGCCCAAAACATCCTATAACTCAAATACAAAGTATTGAAGGACGGAAACAAGATATATACAACAACCAACATCCACGGAACCAAGTCCAGATCACACTAATCAATGGAGGGAAAACCAGGGTCGCTATATAAATGAAATTTAATAATTTAAAATAAATTTTCAACTGAGATTAAAGCATAAAATAATGTAAATGGACTCAATGTGATACCCCACCATTAACATACTCAAATTTGAACTAAGACAATATAGTTTTGGGTTAATTAAATGAAATCCCAAAAATTAAATTTATATCCACATTCAATACTCAAGACCCAAGAATAATTAAAACTAAAAAAATTTGCCAAATGGGCCTTACGAAGTCGAAATCGAGAAGTAATATAATTTGTTTTCACCAATTTAAATAAAATGATCCACGACACCACAATTATAATATAATAACTACACAATCAAACGATTTGAAAATTCATACCAACCCAACTCCAATCAATACCCGAGCTTGCAAACATATTAAGAAGATTACTAAATAGGTACCAAAAACTAATTAATTAAATAAATTGAATTTGATTAGACTCGCTATAACCTTCCCTCTTAAGGAATTTCGCCTCAAAATTCGTCTAGATAACAAGAATAATAAGGTTTACCCATAGTATAACCAACTGAGCCTTAAACTCTCGACAACCATTTCTTCATTGAGACATTTCTTCATTAACCCAAACACTTACCAAGCTCACTCTCAAGAATTTAATGCTCTCTTATCTCATCTTATAAAAGACACTGCAATCAAAATCAAAACTCTCAAACACACTTTCAACATAGAAGTGCAAACACAACAAGAATTCCTCAATAATGGTACTACTAGTTATAACTTGAATCAAACAAAAATGATGAACAGTCTAATCCTGTCGGGCTAACTATATCGTGATAACATCTCGTTCTAATTACGTCTACAAAATGATTTTACTAGTATGAAGTAACAATTTTTTTCAATACACTCAAAATTAAATTTCTACAGCCTAAGGCTATCGATAATATTAAGATACACCGTTCCATAATAGCCACCCTTCAACTTAAAATAAATCATACTAGAATTTTAACCAACAATTTGTAATAGGAAGGAAAGAAAGAAATAGGTGATTTTTGCAACATATAAGGGGTCAACTAAAATTTTTTAAACTCGCAATTGGAATATAACCGTACTCACAATCTCACCTGAACATGCCAAACACAACCACAAATTTGTTCACTCCACACAAGTGCCTCAATAGATCTCATCAACAAACGAATTCAACTATCTCAAGGAGTAATTAGAAAAAAAACATCTGGATGCTATATACCGTTAATGATGACTTACCAAAGACAAACCACAAGTAATCTTTTCCATCATCTAGTGCAACAATTTGCTTAGAACCACTCCAAAGTGATCATCTTGAGGTCTAACCAATGAGGACACCCTCCCTTCAAACGCATAATTCAATGATATATCTTGAGACTCCAATCGTCCCACGGAAAATAACGCATCTCAATATTAAGACAAATCTGCACTCAGTTACCCAATTTGAACCTAAACTAACACAAATATTAACCTGAAATGTTTTATTTCATAAGAATCTCCATTCATCCTCTAACACAATCATATTCTTTCCTGAATTACTTCACACAAAGCGAAATTCACAAATCACCTTAGCCCCAATTGCTCCACCTCGAACAATAAGAAACACCTACACTCACGAAATATAGTACAACCATACCAAACATACTACTTGAAAACTCCAAGGCATAACATCTGTTGCCCACCAAAGAAATCTCTACATTAGCCCTACATATCTTGTCACGACCCCATTCCGCCCCTAGTAGAATGGTGCCGTGATGGCCAGTAATCCGAGATTACCGAAGGCTAACTTTCAAAATTCACACACAATCAGAGTATTACATGTGGGGCTAACATGTGCGGAAGCAATACATACAAATCTAATTAGTCCATAAGAGCTGTGCATAAGTCAAATGAAATGACATACATCCTTACATAGCTTTACAACTTGAATATAAGCAAAATAAAATACATATTACATCTTGACTAAAAGGCTTCTCAAGCCGACATGTTCAAAATACAAAAGCTTCAAGATTGCCGACATAACATGCATTCCAAAACATCTTGCAAAACACACATCTCGGCGTCACCGCCTTCTAGCTTGTTACCTACATATATATATAGAGAGAGGGTGAGCTTGGATACTCAGTGAATGGTATAAGTAATAAAGGGGTAAATGAATGATTCCCGAGGTCCTTGTCAAAACAATACATATATCATAACTTGTACAAAACAAAGCATGGGATGAATCGAGTTCATTAATCAAATCTTTCAAAGCTTCTTGGATGTTAAAACATCAACATGTACTTGGGGTGATGACATTCCGAACAAAACAAATCCACCCGTTCATAGACTGTCAATGGGGGCTATCCGTTCATAGACCGTCGATAGCATATTTAGACAAATCCACCCGTTCATAGACCGTCGGTGGGGGCTATCCGTTCATAGACCGTCGATAGCAGAGATCTCCCAAACATAATGCTACATGGGCTTAGAGTCCCCTAGCATGGAAGGACTTTCTAAGAATGTCATCCAAAACAAAGCTAATTACTTGATACACGAACTTATACTTGATACACAAAATAGGGGTAATCATTCATGCTTAACAAATACTTTCAAAACAAAGCAAAGCAAAGCCTTTATCAAAACGTATAACATAGCTTTATTAAAAATACCACTCACATAGTTCTTGGGATGTCGGGATCAAGGCAAAGGTCCAAGTCCTACAAACACATGGCAAAGTCTATTGAATGTACTCTTAAAAACAAGCTTTACATGAATGCAAATGATCTAGGGAAAACATGCTGGAAGTTAAAACATTGTTTTTCATCTAGGGAAAACATGCTGGAAAACATCTAGGGAAAACATGCTGGATTCTTCTAGGGAAACATGCTGGAAAACATCTAGGGAAAACATGCTGGGTACCAACCAGGTCTTGGAATGGATGCACAGAGATGATCTAGGCTAAAATGACCTAGCTGGGTGAACTCAGGAGATCTTGGCCGAGGTCCCACACCTCTTGGCCGAGGTGTGGCTACCTAGGCTTCAGTGTGCAGCTGGCTACCGAGGTGTTACAAGGTGCCGGCAAGGGTGTACCATGGTCGGCCTAGGTGTGCAGTGGTTAGCCTAGGTGTGCATGCAAGATAAACTAACGTGCAAGTGATCATGCAAGGTAGGCCAAGGTGAGATACGATGCTTGGCCTAGGTGTGTGATCTCGGCAAGAGTGGTCTCGGTGATCACACCTAGGGAAATGAAGCCTGGAAATCTAGGTTTCCTCCTTGAAGAACATAAAGAACATGAGCATGAAGAACATGAAGAACATGAATGCTAAAATCATAACTTGTTATTACAAGATCTGGGATTTCATGCTATGAGTTCGAAAACATGGACCTTGGTACCCATACTTGAAGATCATATGAAAACAAACACGAAAACATGCATCTTGATACAAACTTTCGGATCAAAACATGGTTTTCTGCAAGAACACATGAATATCACTTTCTCTTCCTAAAACCAAACTTCAAAGCAATGCATGGTTCATGAAACATGCTGGATTATGTAATGCGATTAGATCAACATAAAGAATAACAAGAGTAGATCACGAATCTAACCTTAAAATACGGATCTAACGGTTCGATCTCTAGCAAGCTTGGAAATCTACCTCTCTCTAGAATTCCTCTTCCTCTCTTCCTAGAGCTTCTCTCTCCTCCTTAGAACAAAGATATAGAAATGATAGGTTTCTCTCTCTGATGGCTGATTTAACACTCTGCCGGGACACGTGGCACTACCGGATTGGTTCTCGTGAAAAAGGTGACTAAGACAAGACAAGTGTATGACAAAGTGTGTACAACAAGCTAGATGACATGGGCACTCCGGCAGGTAATGATCTCGGCTAAGGACATAGGCTTCGGCAAGTAAGGTCTCAATGATCTCGGCTAGGAAGGATAACACTTGGCCAAGCTGTGCCACACCTCGGCCTAGATGTGCCACACCTCGGTCTAGGTCATTCCAGTCCCGGAACAAGATCACTAGATGCAAGGATCAAGGATCTAGGACGCCTAGATGATAACATCTCGGCCAAGATGATGCACATCTCGGCCTAGGTGATGCACACCTCGGCCTAGATGATGACATCTCGGCCAATATGCCTAGGTGATGGTGGAGGTCAACCAAAGTGGTTCCAAGATGGTCTTAGGGGTAGGAGGTTCCAAGGTGTGACCTAGGCTTTTCATGACCTAGGCTTGGCATGACCTAGGCTTGGCATGACCTAGGCTTAACATGACCTAGGCTTGGCATGACCTAGGCTTAACATGACCTAGGCTTGGCATGACCTAGGCTTAACATGACCTAGGCTTAACATGACCTAGGCTTGGCATGACCTAGGCTTGGCATGACCTAGGCTTAACATGACCTAGGCTTGGCATGACCTAGGCTTAACATGACCTAGGCTTAACATAGCAGGGGAGGAACAAAGCATGCAAGCAACACTTAAGCAAAATAAGACAAGATTCATGAATGCAAATTTAACAAGACAAAGTTATGTAAATTTAATAATTTAGAATAAATTTTCAACTAAGATTAAAGCGTAAAATAATGTAAATAGACTTAATGTGATCCCCCACCATTAACATAGTCAAATATGAACTAAGACAATATAATTTTGGGTTAATTAAATGAAATCCCAAAAATTAAATTTATATCCACATTCAATACCCAAGATCCAAGAATAATTAAACTAAAAAAATTTGGTAAGCAGGCCTTACGAAGTCAAAATCAAGAAGTAATATAATTTGTTTTCACCAATTTAAATAAAATGATCCACGACACCACAACTATAATATAATAACTACACAATCAAATGATTTGAAAATTCATACCAACCCAACTACAATCAATACCCGAGCTTGCAAACATATTAAGAAGATCACTAAATAGGTACCAAAAAATAATTAATTGGATAAATTGAAATTGATTAGACTCGTTATACAACTTCCAAAATCAAATCCAAAATAATTAATTTCTATTTAAACTTCATAAACTTGATCTTAGCTCTAATTCTTCATTTTCTTGTCAATTTTCTTAGCAAACATTACATTTATGTAATTCAAATAAAACTAACTAATCTAATATATTCCATAACATGTTTACATTAAATAAAACTCTTAAATTACATTACATGCATGGATTAGAGATTAAAATCAAACCAATTTTTAGGTTTCAAAACAAAATCAAAACCTCCTTTGACTGTATGATTTAACCCTTTTCATGAACTCAATGTTTTCAAAATTTTTTCTTCAAAATCAAATGCATAATAAATTGCATGGCTCAAGTCCTTTCAAAACTCATGGTGCATGCAAATATACATCTCATATATATCAAGGTTTCCAAACTCAAGCTTAATTGAAGCATTCTTATAATTATTTCCATATTGATTAACCTTAACCATGTTCATGAATTAATTCTTTAATTTCTCCAAATTACATGCATGTAAAAATAAGACTCAAATTCATATAAGAAATTCAAAATCAAACCCAAAATAATTAATTTCTAAGTTAATTTCCATAATCACGAACCTAGCTCATTTTGTTGGTAATTTCTTTCCAATTATATGAAGTTGAAGTATCAAACCCTTGGAAAATAATGATACATGTAAAATTAGAGCTCAAATTCATCAAAGATAATTAAAATTATTCTCAAAAGAAGAATTTCTAAATCAATTTCATTGTTCATAAACTTAATTCCATTTTCTTTTATTCTTTTCCTAGTTTCTTTCTCTTTTCATAAAATTAGTCCCATTCACTTCTTGATTTTAGTTGCTAGATAATGAATCTAAAAAAAAAAATAAAAAAATTTCAAGCTTGAAATCCTTACCTATCATCTTCAATGGTTGAATTTCTTGAGCCTTCTTCCTAATTCTTAACACAAGACTTGAGCTCCTATTCTCTCTCTTCAATCTCTCTCTCTCTCTCTCTCTCTCTCTCTCTCTCTCTCTCTTAGTTTCTCTCTCTTTGAACCGGTGCTTTCTTTCCCTTTTCTCTAACTCTCTGTTTCCAGCACATGAACTCATATATTAATATATTTATATATATCATTTGTTGCCTTCACCTTACACGTGCACATACACACGTCAACATACACACACAAAATATTCCAGCACAACACTCTTATACATTCACAACCAGATTTCTCAGTACACTCACCTAAATTTCTTAGTGTACCCACACCCACAAATCTAGATTCCTCCATAATGCAATTTATGCTTAGAATTAATTTAATTAAGCAATACTTAGTCTTAACAAATCTTGATTAACACATAATTAATTAATCATAACTAATCACAAATCTCCCATAATTTAATTAGTTTAATTTGACTTCTATTAAGGCCAAATTAATTTTATTTAATTTTACCATTCTGAATTAGATTTTTAGTCAGACTTCCCAAAGGCTCCAAATATCAAATTAAACTTATTATCTTCATCAATTTTGGTTTCTCACCTCAACAAGGTCTTCAAGTTTGGATGAAACTTGAAATTTCCATCAATAAATTACATATTCAATTGAACACCTCATAATTAAATTTAATTCATAATAATCGTAATTCCCAATTCTCATAACTTAATTAACTCCAATTCAGACCCAACTGATTAAATCTTAATCTTACTAAACTAAACCGAATATTTTATTAAACTCCCATATGGCTCGATACTCGAAATTAAAATAATTCAATTCACCAATTATACTCTCTTGAGCCATCTAAGCTTTCAATTTCTAATTCCAAATTAAATCCTTAATAAAATCATATACGAATCAGTCTCTGAAATTTTCATAAATCCCAAATTAAATCAGAATAATGGGCAATTAAACTCAAATCTCCTTAATTAATTAAATGCTAATTACTATATGTGATGGGGTCGTCATAAGGACAAAATGCTCACCCAATTCAGGATTATTTGGCAGTCGTTTTGTATGATTTACTGAAACCCTAGATCTACTTTTACAATTAGGACAGGGCAACCTTTACCCCCCCATGGGCATTAGATGCAAACTTTGTGCTTACGTGGTTTGAGTTATCCATTTGCAATTGAAAATATAGAGTTCAGGTTTTAGTGAATTAGTAATCAGCAATGATTGATTTTGAGTGAAGTTTAGGAAGAAAAGGATCAGTCAGGGGAATAATAAAAACCTTAGTACAAGAAGGATCTGGTTCTGGAGATGGCTCAAGAAGGAAATCAGTGACTTTGCTCTTGCGCTTACCGTTTTATTGGTAGGTTGGTTAAAATTCAAGCAAGTCAAACCGAAATTGTTCTTTATGTCTTAGCATAGCTTTGAAGGCATCTTGGTTAGCATAGGTATAATTCAACTTCAAATGATCCAAATCTATAAAAATAAAACAAATGTTAGCTTGGTGCTAAATATGGAAAGGTAGTAGAAGAAAATCGTGCTATTTGTAATACCAACAGATCCTTTCTTGCAATTCATATACCAGTCCGACACTAGCATTTTTGTGTCTTCATTATTTCTAAAGACCCACAAAAAGGCATCGTCATGCAAGTCTTTGTCCGTTATTCTTTGGGTGATCTTTTCACGACCTCTTTTTATTTTTAAATACCAACAGAAGCCCTTGTTAGTTTAGCTTAACATTTATTGATGGGATAGCTCGAATAGTCCTAGATTGAGGTTCAATCGGCAGTTTATCTTTGCTATGCTATTTATTATCCTATAAGTGTTGGTGGAAACTTGTGTGGGGCAGAATCTGGTTTGCCTAAGGAATTTACATATAAGGGGTTAAATTGGGAAGCATAACCCTCTATCAACAATTGATATCATGGTGAAAGGGAAAATATCCTTCTCTTTGTCCCATGGAAAGATTCCTTCATTTGCCAACTCAATATTTGCATCGACTAGAATGTTGTAGTCCTTTCAAAATTCATCAATGGCTCCTAGGAATTCACCATGAAATGATATTTACCCATGAACCTGGCTTAGTGTATTGAACAAATTAATTTGTTTGCTTAGCAAATCAACGCGACGTCAATTGGTGTTGTAATAGCTCGGTTGTAGAAGTGTTTCCAAGTGGCAATGTTGGTATGCCTGGTCAGTCCTAGTTCGAAGTTTGCACGGTGGAGAGATGAATTGATTATATTCGAGTTATGGACCATATAACGATTCCGGTTTAGACCCGACTCATTTATTGTTTTGGAACCAGGATTCCTTGTCTTATTTGGTTGTTCATATCCTTATTCATCTTATTCTTGATTGAGTTTGGTTGTTTGGATGTCTTTATTGCATTTGAAACAGGTCAGGAGTTTGTTTTTCAATAGAACTATTGTTAGATTTTGGTCAGTTCGCTCGAGCGGTCCTTTGGTCGCTCGAACGGTCTTTGAGAACTTCCAGTATATTTACAGGTCTGCAAAAGTACTGAGAGGGGTTTTTTTTTTTTTGCTCGAGAGGTCTTTCTTGTGCTCGAGCGGTTAGCCTTTGTTCGCAAAAGTACTAGGAGGTGGTGTTCTTCACTCGAGCGGCCACTTTGTTCGCTTGAGCAGTCTCACTTATTGTATTTGGTCACTCGAGCGGTGTTTTAGTTGCTCGAGCAGTCTGCTCGTATATTAGTTTGTAATAGCTACTTTTTGAGTCTTTTTTCATATATGTCTTTCTTTAAACATTTCAAAACTTACTCATCTTTAACCTCCAAATACTCTCAATCTATTGATCTTTACACCCTGGTCTCTTTGATAAAAAGGTAGAGCTCACCTAGAGCTTCATTTTAATCGAAACAAAGTTGGTTTTCAGCTTCATCGAGGTTTCTCCACTCTCTCCCTTGTCTTATAGCTTTGAGGTAGGGATTTCTCCACACTTTTGTATGGTTTTTAACTTGGTTATTTGATTTTCTAAATGATATTGTTATTTGGAATTTTTGGATGAACTTAGGGTTTTGGTTTTGAAATCAAAAGAGGGGTTTTCAAAATGGTTTCTTGGAAATGGTTGTGGGTTTGTAAATGTGGTTTAGTGGTGATAAAATGGTGGATTTTTATCCTTGGAATTGATTTATGAAAAAAAGAAGAAAAAAAGAAGAAGGGGATTTTGCCCTAAAATGTGAATACTTGATTTTGTAAAGAGGAAATGGAAATGAAGTTAGATTTTATGGAATTGAAATGATGATGATGGTGGAGTTAGATATGCATTAACACTCTCATCTTGAAATTTTGGAAAGTTTATCGTTATTGGAAATTATCTATCTGTTTAGAGATATCTGTTTTGGGTTATCGGTGGGGGATAGCTGTGATTGTTGTAGAAATTGCATGAAAATTAGGAGAATTGAAACTAGTTTCTCATCCATTTGCATTGAGCATTCTTGCATACTTGACACATTAAAAATGTATATTTTTTTGACAAAAATGGGTGAATACCTTGGTAAATCTGGGTAGGAGGTGTGGTTGTGGTATTATGTTGGCCTGTGTGTCCTTGGTGACAGTTCAGAAACTTGCGCGGTTAAGTGTTGAGCCTTCCGGTTAGTATCGGTAAAAATGGCAATTGGTTGTGCTTGTATAACTTGCTTGTAGACACGCACCTAGAGATTTCCAGTGTTACACTGCCCAATTTTCTATTATAAAGAGAATGATTTGATGAATTTTAATATAATCTGACATTGTATGGTTTTTGGAAAGAGATGTAAAATGTTTTGACACGAGCATTGAATATGCATTTACCTTATAACTTTGTTAAGATTCATACACTATGTTAGAGTATCTCTATTGGGCTTTGGCTCACCCTATGTGGAAAACCATTTTCAGGTGTTAATGATATGCCTTCGCCAAGGCCATAGCTAAGGAGGACTTGGAGCCAAGAGCTTCTTTTTGTTATTGTTGTAATTATTTTTGTACAAGCTTAGGGCTTAAACTGTATTGAGTTAAAAACTCACTTTTGTTTTAACCAAGCATCGTCTTGGAAAGCTGTAGCCATTAGGGCATTTAAATATCTGTTTAACTTTTACTTCATACTACTAACTTGTGGCACATGCTATAGATTCAGGGTTAGGGTTTATGAATGTATAACTGCAAGTGTTGCCTTTGGTGCAATAGAATCATATGAATTGAAGGATACTATATTCGGAACTGTATGTAACACCGTGGAATAATACATTATAATAAACAATAATGACTTGATCATTTAATCCCAAAAGGTCATCTTTCTCATTGAACTAATAATCAATTGATTACAATTTAATAAATACATTCCCACGATGTCCAAATTCGTTTTTCAGTTCAATGAACTAGATGACTTAACAAAATATAAGCCCCTTGGGCGTACAACATCACAAAATACATATGGTAGTTCTATTACAAAATCCCCAAACAAAACAACCAAAGTAACTTCTTGACTTCAATTTCCCCCCAAAAAGAAATGGAACACAGTGCTTGCGCCAACCCTTCAATGGGGCTGAACTTCGTCAATTCCTGAAAAATAATTAAGGGTTGAGCTAGATGCCCAGTAGGAACACATTTACCTAGGTATCTAATCCTTTGAACAAGATTATGGCATTTATGTAATGAAATAATACGACGAAATTCATCCACACAGATAAATCATCAACAATTCACAATGAACTGTAATAATATAACACAAACAATTACAATTCATATCTTCATGTAGAACTGTTTAACATCCACAACCATGGGGATCACGTCACACATTCATCTACATGAGTCCTCTTGAAAACAACCTTTACTTTTACATTTAGAAAACAACCCCCACATTTGTTGGCTATTATACAGTGGGACTGTGTGGACACCCCAAATTTTTTCCCACATTTGTCCAGCGATAAGTCTAGACAGGGCATTTGGGAACCTTTTTAAATTTCCCGCGCGGGTACCAACACAACACAACGTTTAGCCAAAACCGACATCATACTTGGACTTATGCATGCTTAACAATTAAATCACATTTCAATCCCAAGATCAAACATCAAACTTTACCATAGATGAACATCACATAAACTCGAAGAACAATAGCATACAAGCCACAATTCCTTTAACTACATCAATATCCATATTTCCATCTTTCCCTTTTTTACAAATTGTCATGGATCAAGAGAAATTCCATTACATTTGGTATTTTCTATTCAATATGGGAACTTTGGGTTTCACCAAATTTGGGGGTTTCCTTTCTTTATCACCAATCTAGATTCTAACCACATTTACATTCATATTTTAAAGAAGGAATTGAGAGATTTCACACAAAATATTAAACAAATGAATTAACAAGTGAAATAAGAGTTAATCTAACAAAGTCTTCAATTAATTCACAAATCACACACAATACCATGAAATCCCTTCAAAAGTGAAGACATACAAGGATAAAAGTATCCCTACCTCAACTACCAAGCCAAAAATCCAAGCTCCTTCACGAATCTATCGCAAACTCACAATCCAATTGGTGGATAATGATAATCTTCAAGTGTTCTTCGTCTCTAGCAAGCGATTTTGGGTGGATTTCAAAGGTATGAGAGGTATTTAGTGGTAGAAATATAGGGTTTCATAGAGAGAGAAAGAGGAGATGGAAGATAGATCAAAAGAGATGAGAAAATGATCTAGAATTACTGAATTTAAAAAGCTGATATCGCATTCCCTGCTCGAGCGTGACTTCCTACGCTCAAGCGAACAGACACAATAAAGAAGGCTGGCTCGAGCAACAACTTCTTCGCTAGAGCGGAGAAAAAGAAACCTCAGAAGTTTTGCAGCATTACAATGAAACTTCTGGAAGCTAACATTTCACGCTCAAGCGAGCGGACATGCCTGTAATGCAACAAAATGCTGGGATCAACAATTCTACGCTTGAGCAGCAGTTTTCCTACTCGAGCGGACCTAAAAACAAAATGTCATAGTATTGTTATTTAATAACTGTCTGTAGACACCCCATTTTTGACCGTCCTCAAGACTTGGACGTCACCGTTTGAACACCCGGTGATCATTCATGTTTGTGTTCGTTTGGAGTTCCCGAAGGTCTCGGCTACGCGCCTTGCCTCAGGATCTCCGAACTCGACTGTTTAGTGTTTGGTTTTGCACCAAACACTTGTGTTTTGCCTTGGAGGGGCAGGGAATGCCTTGTGAGGCATCCCCACACATCACCGGCCATGGCCAGAGGCCACCGGCTGGTGTTTTGTTGCCATCGGCAATTTATATTGCCGGTCGGCATTCTTTGTTGACCGGTCGGCAGCCCATTTTGTCAAAATGGCAATTTTGAGCAGCCGACTACTGTTCATCTGCTTTTGCAGATATTTTATGACAGCTGTATGTCATTTTGTTCCCCTCCATACACGTGTATGGAGGGATGGCTTCCTTGTTAGCTTACCTTGTAAGCTTTACAAGATTGGCTCCTCTATAAGAGGAGCCCTCCCCTCTTGGCTCTAGGTTAGACACTTGAGAGAGAAAAACATTGTGAGAGCTCTGGTTTTAGGTTTAGGGTTTGATATATATTCTATCTCTATACCTCTCTCTCATTTAGCCTTAGTGTGTGTGTTTTGTCTTACTTTTGCTCACAAGCACCCACCATTACACCATCCCTTGGAGCTGAGACCTCTTGAGGGTTGTTTTTGAGGTTTTGAAGCTGGTTTCAACCTAAAAGAAGCTGCTGGTCCACCATTGTTGAAGGGGTCTTCAAGGGTAAGAAACTAGTCCCTTTATTCCCCATTCTTGCATACTTATTTTGCCTATCTTAGAATTGTTTTTGTGCTTAGTGTATAACACAAAAAAGTTCTTTTTTTAGACCCTCTAAATAGTTTATTTAGGGTGTTTTGTTGTTTGAGGTTGTTTGACCCCTCCTAAGCCTTGTAAGGCTCCATTTTGTGCTATTTTGTATAAGCTCCGAGACCTTGGTGTTTGGGCCTCCTCACCACTAAAATCTTGAGGGATTTCAGTGGTAAGGATGGTGCCTTGAAGTCCCAAGAAGGAGAGGGCCACCCCCTCTCCTTGTTGTCCTTGAAATGGACCATTTTTGGCCTCTTGAGGGAGCACCTAGCTAAGCTTCATGTTGACCTTGCCTTGGCTGTTTTTGGTGCTTATTATGTCATAATATGCCTCTGTTTTTTGTTGGTTTTGGTACACCATGCATGCTTAGCATACCTACCTTGTAATGCCACTTTATTGCCTTAACATGCCTTAGGTTGTAAACCCTTGTTCTAGCATGTTTTAGGCTTAGTTTTGTGAAGCTTTTGTGCATATTTTGCCATGTTTAAGGTCTTTCCTAGGTTGTTTGGGTCAGCTTTGGCATGCTTAGTATAGCCCATTTGCATTCCGGCTTGTTGGCCTTAAGTGTGTGAATGTATAGCATGACATTCTTGCATTGATTCAGTGTTTTGGAACTATCCACTATGTCATTTCAGTCCCCTTTGCATGCTTATATGCTTGCCTTGGATGTCTCTTTGATGCCTTATGAGCTTGTGTTATATGCTCCTTGTTTTGACCATTGTACATGCCTTTGAATTTGGGTCACTTAGATGCCATCTAGGGGGTCCCCTTTGCATGGTCTAAGTCTGCCTTGGACCTATTTTAAGCCCCCTAGGCCTTGTGAGGCTTGGTTGGCTTAGCCATGGTTCAAGTCCCTTTGACTTGCTTTAAGTACTTGGGCCATTTATTGCATGCTTAGCCTATTTTGTTTGCTTGGTTTAGCACCATATTCTTGCATAATTTTCAGAGCTTAATGCATGTCATTTATCCATGTTTGCATTCTCTTAATTGTGCTTGAGAATTGCTTTTAAATGCTTGAAGTATTGGACATCCTTTGTATACATGTGTGCATGTGTTTTGGGCTTCATCTCCTTGGCTTTGGCCACTGTTTTGGACCTAACTTAGAGCCGTCCAATTAGTGTAAATCCGTCCTTTGCATGCCATTCAAGTGTTGTCGCATCATCCCATGTTTACATGCTTTGGTTGCATGTGTTGCATGCTTGAGATCATTTGCATTTGGCATGCATTCTTTTGGTCAATTCACTAGCATGTTGCATGATTAGATCACACCTTGCATGCTCTAAGTAGTTTGCATAGTTGTGGCATGCTTGTATGCTTGTTTGCCTAGTCTAATGTACCTAGGGAGCATCATTTGCTTGCATGTTCATGTTGCATGCTAGCTCACATGATTAGGGTCGCATTGCATTGGCATGCATGCTCTACCTCTTGACCAAGTCATGATGGAGGTAGAAGCCCCTTGGTTTGTTGGTTTGCATTGCATTTGACATCAAAATGTGCACACTTGGTCCTTTGGGCCATCACGCATGGAAATGCGCGATTGATGGTCCGAGAACCAAGGAGCATGTTCCTTTGAGTCATTAACATGATAAGGGACATGATTGGTGCATATATGGCTTGAATTGCATTGCCATGTTCTGCCTTGCCCTCTGTTGCTGTCAAATGCAGATTTTGCAGGAACCTTCTGCCGACCGGCAGTGTCCAATGCCGACCGGCAATCTTTCCAGGGTCGATAGCTTCACCAACAGCCGGTGATCACATGCCACTGCCGGTGGCCATTCTATTCAGCCGGTGGTGTCTCCCAATGTCCAGGGAAGCAATCCTGAGACTTTGGAAGTCTCGGGAAAACAGAGGCAGCTTGCGCATGGCAGTGCACTTCCGAGCAAGACCCGAGCACGCGTGCACCGAACTCTCTTCCCGAGGCAGTTTATTGTTTTCCCTATCTTAGTTAGTTTGTTAACTAATTAGGTAATTTGTAATAATTAATTAGCTAGGTTAATTAATTCATTATTCAAATTGTATTATTCTTTTGGTCCCTCCGAGCGAGGGTAAATTTGTAATAAGTGTGGGTGAGTGTGTGCATGTCTTCCAACCCCCACTTCTTTCTTTCCTTTTATTTACCTGCTTATGATGGTAGATTAGGGCATGTTTAAATTAGCATACCTTATGCTATGCATACGTGCATCCATACATTTGTCTCGCATGCACCGGGCTCGGTACATCATGCTAACTGCATTTGTACTTCAATTCCAAATTGAATACGTGCATCAATTGATTGCATTTCACATGCCATGTTTAGGTTAGCCGAGCCTACTCTAGTGACATCCTGCATGCGTTGCATTAGGCATTCGAACATGGACTTGGATCATGCATTGATTGCTAACGAGTTCCCTGTTTTAGCTTGGAGTACTATGTAAGTATTTATGCTTTAGCATCTCGCATGCGTGTGAATGTTAACATGATAGCATGCTTACCATGTGGCTAGATGCTTATGTGATAAACTGTTTGAATGCCTGTGGGTGAAGGTTGGGTTGCTTGAGTTGGAATAACTCATTGAAATCCATATTTTAGCCTACTTGCGAGTAGCAAATTCCAAAACGTTTTCCAAAACAAATGGATATGCAATGCTTTTTCCCAAATTAGGCAAATCTAGTCTATACTTGTTTGCTGTGTGCATAACATAGTAATTCTAGGCTAATAATTGGTATAAGAACACATAATGTTTTCAAAACGGATATCACGGTTAGTAGAGGCCGATCTTTGGATCGGGCGAGAGGGGGTGCTCATAGCTGACCTTCCCCAATCGTACCCTAGCTCCTGAGCCGAGGCAACTCTGGTGATGACGGACATGTGGCCTTCGGCACCGAGTCAGGGTTTCCTAAATTCTCCCATAAAAAATATTTAGGTGGCGACTCTGTATCTGGCAAAGCAGTCCATGTTTGGCACTTCTTTTTCTAAAAATCTGTTTTCTCAAAACGATTTGCCGGATTTGGACTCTTTGGTTCAGACTTAGAACCGTGACACAAATCGAGTCCGAACTGTGGCAGCAAGGGCCTCCCACGTGGGCGCGTGCTACACTGTCATGGGATGAATTATGGTTATTATTTTTGGGGCATTACAAACCGATTGTGTTAATATGAAAGTGCAGCTCAGTGTTTAGGCGTGATCTAACATATTTCACTTGGTTTTGAGTAGTGTTATTGAAAGCATGCCTAGGTGCAAGTCCAAGCCACGTGCACCCCCTGCGCCTTGCAATGGTCAAGGCGAGGCGACTTCACTAAGGCGCAATTAAAGTGAGCGAGTCAAACAAGGCATAATTAGGTCCAAAGTGCAGGCCTTGAGGGCTTTTTTTTTTCATTCAAATTGGACTACTAAAATTACGTAAGTTAGCTATAGCAGATATTTTGACTAACCATTAAGACTTAGGGGCTTGAAATGCTTCCTGATGATGAAAGGTATCATATCTTCAACCTTAGAGATGCTTGAAGTTGTTAGAGTTGCTATATTGCAATTTTCGTGCCAAAGACTATTTTTTGCTAAAATTACCATTTGTTGGTTCGTATTGAGGGCTTGTTTTCACCTAGAAAGAGTTGGAATTTGGAAACACAAAATTGTTGGTCTTTGAATTAGATTTCCAACACTGCTTGATTCGCTTCAATCAGATGTCAGATGGGAAAGATACGCCCAAAATATGAAAAATTGTTGAGGATGTGTACGCGTACATGCCAAGTGCATACGCACATCCTTCAAAGGCATCGCATTTTCGTGCATGCGTACATCTAATTGATGCCCAAAATTTTGGTCTTTTAGTGTGATTTCTTCAGGAGGCGCAAGGAAATTGCGATGGGGGAACCCTAGGATGACCTATGGTGTTCCCCAAGCATCTCTTAAGCCTATAAATACAGCCCTTACACCCATATTTCAAAGGGTTGGACTTTTGAGCAAGTTTTGTGAGCTTTTTGAGTGAAAAACCCTTGCCGTCTCTTCTCCCCCTAAGCCCTAGCTCCTAAAATACACCCTCTCACAACCATTCTAACAACCTAAAAATCATCTAAGGCTTGAAAAACTTGAACCTAAACTAAATCAGAACCTAAACTTGAGAGAAGCAATCAAGCAAGAAAACTCGTCTTTTCTTCGTGTGTTCTTCGGTTTATAGCAAACCAGTGAGTAAATCTTCTTTTCCTCTTTATTTCAATAGTTTGTAATCCATATTTTTTAATATTTAATCATGCTAGGGTGTTAGTCCATCATAACATCATGTAGTTCTTTCATTCTTTCAAGTTTTATTCATTTTCCTACATATTCTTGCATGTTTTCTTTATTTTTATTAGAATAGCATACTTAAGCTTGCATAATCATGTAAAAATCATGCATTAAGCCTGATTTGAATTATCATATAGATACTTTGCAATCTTCTCTTCTATTTGCTAGTTGCTTTACTTTCATAATCATTGTGTTAGTAGTTTCAAACCGGGTTTAGGATCATCATTTGACGCTTAAGTGGGCATCCGGGTAAGTTTCCTCCATCCTCTTGGCATATGTGTGCTTCTTGCGTTGTTTTTCAATAATCCAAGTCTATATGCTTTTCTATGCGAAATTGTTTGTTTTGAATGTATTTACAAATATTATTTATTTTATGTTTAGTTTATAGCCATGGATTGATGAAATTCACTTTTGATTAAAAAAAAATCATTATCTTTGGAATTAATCTAAAGTAAACAATTTTTATTTTATTCAAATCACATAGTTTTAGGTTAGTTAAGGGTTTTAGAGCTTAAAATGAACTTGTATGAATAATTAACCACTAAAATCATAAAATAGAAAGTTAGTAGAGAATCGTCGGATTGGGCGAAAAGGGTGTTGTCATTTAATGACCTTTCCTTTTTGTACCTAAGCTCCTGAACCTCTAATTTTCTTGGTTGTGACGGATTGGTCCTTAACTTAGTTTTCATTGTTAAAGGTTTCTGAATTCCATTTTAAAAATTAAGTGGCAATTCTTTGTTGGTCAAAGAAAGTCATTGTGAGATACATGCCATGGACTTGAAAAAGGCACGACGCCCACAATATCCTTCAAATATACATGCCAATATTGTCGATTTAGCCTCAAATCAACAAATGATAGAAGAAAAACAAGCCCTAATCCAAATCTCTGAAGAAGTTGAACTCCTCAATCGTTTTTCCAGTCGTTGTCTAGTCTAGGAGCTTTGAATGTGCAAGTATGTTTTTATCTTCATTTCTTCGTCTCTTCTTCCCATTCTCTTCGTCTTCTCTGTTCTTCTTCATTTCTTCTAGTTGTCTCTTCTTCTTTTTCTTCTCTTCGTCTATTCTCTTCTTTTTTGTTTTATCTTTTGTTCGTCTCTTTTTCTCTTTCTTCTTTTTCGTTTATTTTCTCTTTATATCGATGTTGTCTTCTTCTTCTTCTCTGTTTTTCTTTTACTTCTATTTTCTGCTTTTCTTCTTCTTTTCGTTTATTTTATTCTCTATTTTTGTCCTCTACATTGCTCTATTTATTAAATACTTATTCTAAATTGCTTTGTTTTTTCTCTGCTTTATGATTTAGATGGCATCTGAAGGTACAAAAAAAGATCATGCATGAAAATATGCACGTCAGTTAGATCCTAAGAACCCAAATCAATTCAAGTGTCATTTTTTTGGTAACGCATCTAATGGAGGGGTTTATAGAGTCAAACAACATCTTATTGGAGGTTCTAGGAATGTCACAACTTGTCGAAAATGTCCACCTGATGTACGGGAAAAAATAAAAGAGTATATGGGAAACAAGAAGACAATGAAAGAGCAAATTAACTCATTTCTTCATTTTGATGAGATGAACAATGATCTTGAAGAGGATGCAGATGACATTGCTTTTGAGATTCATCTGCCTCGTGGACCATGTGGTAAATCCTTGCCAAGAAGTCAAAGCAGTTCTTTTCCTAGATCAAAAAGGTTGAAGACGAAGGGTCCTATGGATGTATTTTACAGATTCAATCTTGATGTTGTAGTGCATAATAGAAAAGGAAAACCAATAACAATTTATCACAATGATCTTATAAGAAAGAATTAACAGACTGGGCAGTGATAAAAATCACAAGGTAGATTGATCACCCAATGATGGTTGCTACGCTTGTCACGCTCGAGTTCCTCAGTAGAAAGCCTCGGTTTTAAGCCTCAAAAGCCTACAAACCTTGCACCACTTTTGGACCAAAACAACATTTTTACCAAGCCTGACCACCCAGAGGCCTATAGGCTACTTAGTGGCCAGCTGGCCACAAATGAGTGTACGACCGTCCCCTTAGTGGTTGGCCGGCCACTTATGTCAGTAAAGATAGATATTTTTGCCAGCTGTGCCAGTAGTGTCCATAGGTGCATGCACTGCACCAGTTGTTTCTATATTGATATTTCTGAGAGAGTAACATAATTTTCTATATATACTCTCATAAAATTAGGTTAGAAAATTTTAGTGAATCAAAATTCTTGGAAAAAATATCTCTCTCTCTACCTTGCAAACAAAACATACCTTACCTAGACCTCCTAAGCCAATTTTTTAGGGTTCTTTGTTGAGGTTATTGAGCTTGAAAATTAGCTCTTGAGGGTGAGCAATTGGTGGTTTATAACTCAAAGGGTCACCACTCTTCAAGAGGTATAACTCTTAGCTCGTTTACACTACTTTCCTATATATTTTTTACTATTTTTCGGATATTTTTCAATTGCGTTTATGGGCTGAAACTTGTGCTTAAAAGCTACCAAAGGTAGAAGGGTAACCCACAATTCTTTGAACCTTATTTTCTAAGCTTGAGCACTTGTGTTTCCTATCAATTTTCTAGCTTTTTCCCACTGATTTTTAGAGGTTTTCAGAGGCTAAAAAAGTGGTTTTGAAGTCTAAAAAATGGAGGGGTTAGCCCCCCTTCTTTGGCTTGTTTACTAGCTTAAATTCTCCATTATTTTAGCTTACTCTTTTGGCTTTTTTTTTTTTTTTTTTTACCTCAATTCCGGCTGTAGACAACCCCAAATGCCCCAGGAGGGTTGAGGTCCCGTTCCGCTCGTATTAGGCTCACTACAGTTCGGACTCTCAAATTGTCACGGTTCTAAATTTGAACCAAAGAGTCCAAATCCGACAAATCGTTTTAAGAAAACAGATTTTTTTGAAAGAAGTGCCAAACATGGACTGCTTTGCCAGATACAGAGTCGCCACCTAAATATTTTATTTTGGGGGAAATTTAGGAAACCCTAACTCGTTGCCTAAGGCCACGTGTCCGTCATCACCAAAGTTGCCTCGGCTCGGGAACTTGGGTACGATTGGGGAAGGTCACTTCGTGAGCACCCCCGCTCGCCCGATCAAAGATCGGCCTCTACTAACCATGATATCTAGTTTTGAAAACATTATGCGTTCTTATTCCGGTTATTAGCCTAGATTTACTATGTGATGCGCACAACATACAAGTATAGACTGGATCGTCTGAATTGGAACAAAGCATTTCATGTTTATTTTTGAAAGTGGTTTGATGGTGCTACCCACAAGTAGGCTAATACGTGGATTTGCCACCCTCAGGTGGGCTTAGAAAAACATGATTTTGCCACTATCTAGTGGGCTTAAAACTCACAGTCAACGAATTGTTCCAATCCAAATAACCCAACCTTCACCCACAGGCGCTCAGGCAGTTATATCACATAAGCAATTAGCCTCATGGTAAGCATGCTATCATGGCAGTCACTCTCACACATGCAAGGATGCTAAAGCATAAAACTTACTGAGTACTCCAAGCCAAAACAGAAGCTAGGTTAGAAATCCATGCATGATCCTAACTATACAGAAATGCCTAATGCAACACATGCAAAAATGCAACTATAGCAGGCTCAGCTATTCTAGACATGGCATATGAAATGCTATAGCTAACATGTATTCAACTTGGAATTGAAAATACAATGCAGTTAGTATGATGCACCGAGCCCAGTGCATGCAAGACAGATGAAATGAATGCAAACATGCTATCATACTGTATGCTAATTGAAACATGCCCTAATCTAACCATCATAAGCTGGTAAATAAAAGGGAGAAAGACGTGGGGTTGGGAGACATACATCACACACACGCACACTTATTACAGCATTGCCCTCGCGCAGAGGGTCCGAATAAATAATATACAGTCCCAAATAAATAATTATAGTCCAAATATGTACAAAACCCTAATTAATTAACAAATTAAATTAGGAAAGCAATAAATTGGCATGCAAGCCAGGGACTGCCTCAAATCTGCTCCGGATGATGAATGATGCATGCTCGGGTTGCCTTGTGCGGCGAATCCCTTGCGATGCCCCGGTTTGCCTCTGTTTGCAATTATTCTTGGGATGCGTACCAGGCTCCAGAAGGTTGTTGATTTCTGATTTGCTGCAACAGAGAGCAACAAAGGGGCATGGCAAAATATTTTCACATATGTGTGCATGACTACTCTTCGGGGAGTGTAGTCCTTGATCCTCGTGCCACCAATCACGCATATCAATGCATGATGGTCGAGGAGTTAAATTGCACGACTCAATATGAAATGAATGCACATACAAACACAACAAGACCTAAACTCCATCATGGATAATCCGGAGTGTTGGTGACTGGGAATTGAGACACGTTCCGGCACTCGAAGTACGAAACGTCCCTCGTTTCCCGTGCTCGGGCAAACTCCTATCCCAAACACAATGAAATATGCATGACATGCATGAATGCAACTAATATACAACCTAGCATGCACAATACTATGAAATGGCATACACGATGCACGAGGTAACATGGCATACGCAATGCGTTAACATACAACCTAGCATACACAAAGCTATGAAACGAAATGGCATACACAATGCACAATGGACATACACCAACATGAGTGGACCTCAGCCGCACTCACATTAGTAGCCATTAGATGAAAAATGAGACTCTCGAAATACGTGCACGCATGCACGCAAACCGATGACCAAACCTAAGGCAACAAATGCCACTCTACCAAAGCATGGCAAGGAATGAAATATGGTATGCAAACATGCAAATTTTAGTGCTGAAATGTGATACAAAACAGCCCCGAAACATGGAAACATGGCGCCCGATGCATGGAATGAACCCCGAAACTCGAAACTAGGCACATGGAATGACTTACAGCTATACAAAGCATGCATTATTTGATCATGAAGCATGAAGACAGATGCAAGAAAGTCCCAAAACATGCATATTTCTAGTTTATAACAAGTCTAAAAAATGAACACAAATAGGGCTAATCTATCATGCAAAAATGGCCCTAAAAGAGAGATTAAACACAAGGGATGGAAGATGGCCCCAAATGGAAAAGATCCCTTCAATAAAGTTGAAGAGGGGCTAAAAAAAAGGCACTTTGCAGTTTACATCAAGCCACTAAAATAATCACAAATAAGGCCAAACTATCATGCAAGAAAAGGCCTAAAAGAGGGGTAAAGAGACAAGTGGTAGATTCTGTTCTCAAACAGAGGAGAGACCTTCAACAAAGTTGAAGAGAGGCTCAAAAAAAGATATTTCATAGTTTATGGAAAAGTCCAAAACAGCTCACAAATAAGCCTAAAATACTATGCAAAAATTGGCCTAAAAGAGAGATAAAGAGGAAAGTGATAGTAGGAGACCTCAAACAGAGGAGAGCCCTTCAACAATGTTGAAGAGGGACTCACAATAAGTTATTTTACAGTTTATGACCAAGTCCAAAAATACTCACAAATAAGCCCAAAATACTATGCAAAAATTGGCCTAAAAGAGAGATAAATAGGCAAGTGGTAGTAGGAGACCTCAAACAGGAGGAGGTCCTTGATCAAACATGAAAAGGGACTCAAAATATGACTATTTACAGTTTGGGTCGGAGCCCAAAAAATCTTGCGAGTATGGCTTAGATAGCATGCAAAACAAGGCAAGAAAGAGGGAAAATGGGACTCACCCTTGTAGAACCAAGCTTCAACAACTTTTGGGCCAAGTTTGGGAGCTCTTCACCTCTGGAAAGCAGCCTCAAGTTGCTGGAATGGAGTGTAGATTGATAGGCTAGGAGTTGATGTAGAAATAGCCAAGAACCAAGGTATTTTGAAGCTTGGATGAGAGGGATAGAGAGAGATGTGTATACCAAGCTCAAAACAATTTTTTTAACCCTCTCAAATGCAGCTGGAAGTGCTGGTTTTATAGGGAAAGGAGTGGAGAAAAAGGGGGGAAAAACTAATTCAAATTTCCCCCCAAAAGGGAAGATCTTTGGACAGTGGGTCAAATGCAGAATTGTTGGCACAGTTGGAACACACTCAGGAGGGCAAAAATGGCCGACCAGGTTCAAAAGGTTCAGGTGGCCGGTCGGCCAGGCAAGGTGGCCGGCCGACCAGTGTAGGTGGCTGGCCGACCAGGTCAAAAGGGTCAAGGTGGTCGGCCACCCCCTAGGATGAAGCCCCAGAAGTTAGCTTTCCAATGCCACAAACCTTGCATCAAAATTCCTCCTGTGCAAAAAGTTATGCCTGTTTTGGTGAAGCCGCGCAGTGTTTTTCTCCTTCCCAGATTCATGCTGAATCACTTTTGACCAAAAAAAGCTGGTTTTTCAGAAAAATTGCTGGCCTCCCACTCTCTTACAACCTTTCTAACAACGAAAATAAGGTCTCCACCAAAAATGAACCCAAACCGATACAAAACGAAGGTTCGGGGGCCAAAACATGCGGTCTGGGGGCCTGAAAACTGACTGTTAAGCACCGGAGGTGGCATTTGACCATGAAGTTGGTCTCTCGGACCCCAGTGTCCCTCAAAAGGGAGGAAATAAGATGTATGCCAAAAACCGGAGCAAACGGAGGTGGTTAAGCGGTCCCGAATCGAGGCACATGGCCGACGGCTCCGAAAAACTAGAAACCGGGCTCCAAACGGGAAAAATGTCCTACAACCATGAAACGTAGCCTACGGCCACTGAGAGATGGTCTACGAGACCTCTCCCTCCCATTAGGAAGAGAAAACGGAGAAAACGGGACCTGGTTTGCAAACCGAGGCAAAACACGAAAGAGCCCCGAAGTCCGGAGGCAAGGCTCGCAGCCGAGACTCTGAAACCTCAGAACGAGCACCATATGCGACATCACCAAGCGCTCAATCGGTGATGTCTGAGTCTTAAGGTCGGTCAAAAATGGGGTGCCTACAGTTGCCCCTCTTTGACAGAACTCGAAAGTCAAGAAGTGACGGGAGTGACTGTCAAAGCCCAGAGACGACCCATTTTTGACAAGGCCGAAGACTTAGACAAACATACGAGATAAACAGAGATGCGCCTGCAGGCGTGCCCGCAGGCAGGGGCAAAATGCAACCGACAATGCAAGAAGCCGAAGGTATCTCAATGATCATGCAAATGCAGCAAGCATATACAAATCTAACTACATTTCATGCAGTAAGGATCATGTAAATAAGCTGTAACGAAGCAAATATTCACAATAAATGCGACAGTTTTAAGCGGGACGGCAAATCAAACTACATTTCATGCAGTTATGATGCAATCTTAGCGAGCATGTGTGATAGATACACAAAAATGAAGAGAGTGTGATGGATACACTATATGAATAAAGTGTGATTGATACACTAAGCGAACGTGTGTGATGGATACTCAAAGTGAACACGTGATAGATACACAAAATGAGCATAATGTGAAGCGAGTGTGACAGATACACTATATGAAGCAAAGTGTGATAGACACTAAAACTGAATACAAAGTGTGATAGATTGAATAAGTGAATAGAGTGTGATTGATACACTGAAGGTGAACACAAAGTGTGATAGATGCACTATGTGAACAAAGTGTGATTGATATACTAAAAGTGAACACAAAGTGTGATAGATGCACTATGTGAATAGAGTATGATAGATACACTAAAAGCGAACACAAAGTGTGATAGATGCACTATGTGAACAGGTGTGATGGATACACTAAAAGTGAACACAAAGTGTGATAGATGCACTAAGTGAACAGAGTGTGATTGATACACTAAAAGTGAACACAAAGTGTGATAGATGTACTTAGTAAACAGAGTATGATTGATATACTGAAAATGAACACAAAGTGTGATAGATACACTATGTGAACAGAGTATGATTGATATACTAAATATGAACACAAAGTGTGATAGATGCACTTAGTGAACAAAGTATGATTGATATACTGAAAATGAACACAAAGTGTGATAGATGCACTATGTGAACAGAGTATGATTGATATACTAAATGTGAACACAAAGTGTGATAGATGCACTATGTGAATAGAGTATGATTGATATACTAAATGTGAACACAAAGTGTGATAGATGCACTTAGTGAACAAAGTATGATTGATATACTGAAAATGAACACAAAGTGTGATAGATGCACTATGTGAACAGAGTATGATTGATATACTAAATGTGAACACAAAGTGTGATAGATGCACTTAGTGAACAAAGTATGATTGATATACTGAAAATGAACACAAAGTGTGATAGATGCACTATGTGAACAGAGTATGATTGATATACTAAATGTGAACACAAAGTGTGATAGATGCACTATGTGAACAGAGTATGATTGATATACTAAATGAATGAAGTGTGATTGATACACTAAAGGTGAACACAAAGTGTGATAGATGCACTTAGTGAACAGAGTATGATAGATACACTAAATGAACACAAAGTGTGATAGATGCACTATGTGAATAGAGTATGATTGATATACTAAATGAATGAAGTGTGATTGATACACTAAACGAGAATGTATGTGATAGATACACTAAAGTGAATATGTGCATGGTAGATACACAAAATGAGAATGTGTGTGATGGATACACAAAAGTGAATGAAGTGTGATTGATACACTAAGTGAATGAAGTGAAGTGTGATTGTTACACTAAATAAATGAAGTGTGACTGATACAATAAAAAGTGTGATAGATATACTAAGGGTGAATGAGGTGTGATTGATACACTAAAGAAATGAAGTGTGATTGATACACTAACTGAATGAAGTGTGATTGATACACTAAATAAAGGATCTCAAACGGAACTTCTTTGAATGAACCGTACATACAATATCGTGCATGAATGAGAAAGAAACTTGATAGGTACAGTGCAATACAATGCATGATGTTTAAGGAATGCAACAAACAAGCGTAGCGGCGCTCTAGAAAGCACCTCATGGGGTGAGTCGCAATGAACCGCTCCACTCTGACGGGGATCTCCCCTCGTGCTCTTCGAACACTTACCTTCAACTCACAGTACAAAGGCTCTGAAATACTGACAAGGATTCTTCACGTAGAACACTTTGGATGCTACCTTTCTTCCTGATCATATTCACAACTTTCCCTATTCTCCAACGGGGTGATAGACTAGGTTGGTTCGGTATCCAGAATTGAGGTGCATACACGCTATCTCAACCTATGGGGCTTCCATACAGATTTCAGGCCGAGGACACGCCTCTGGGTATTTAAACCAGACTTTAGTCTTGAAAATCCCGAACCTTTGCGTTCTAGGCAACAGCCATTCGAACTCTAGTTTCCACTGTCGCAGTTGGTCTCCTAAGAACTCATTGCGAACACAGCCAAGATGTCCCTGGCATGAAACGGTACTCAAGGAGAGCACTTCTGATCGCCATTTTGGCTTGAAGCAGACTTGATCTTGAGCTTGAGGTAGAGGCACACTCATACTTCGTAGCATTGGCAAGACTTGAAGAGGTACACACGGAATGTAGTCTCGGAACTTACCGAAGTTGAAACAAACTCAGGTACCCGACATTTCCTCTTTTCTTTGCTTTGTAGTCTGGAACCCATGTAGCTTTAGATAGGCCCTGGTTTTACTGTTCTGACATGACCTGGGTTGATCCCTGCGATTTTATGAAAGAACAAATCTTGTTTTGCACAGATGTGGAGAACGGCACGGCACTCGGAGCACATAACGATTTTATTTTGAAATTGATAAATGAGTTCTCAACCGGGTATTGAGCCTACGACTGAACATTGCGCACTACGACTCAACAAAGGAAAACAAAGGCAAAACAACCTAAATACATACACAGACACTCAAAAACGACTCAAGATAAGAATCGAGGTAAAACAAAAAGACACGACATTCAGACGTGCACAGGGAGCTTGTTTTTCTAGGTATTGTTTCCCACCCTTTCTCATTTGTGATTCTCACATCACTCGGCCTTCAAGCTCGGTTTTTCTCTTAAAACCCTTTCCTCGCTTTTCCTCTCAGCGCACATCTCTCTATTCTTTAATCTCTCATTTTTCATCCCTCCCCTAGGCGGTTGATGGATGAATAGGAAGTTACGGGCTCACGCCCAACATAATCAGCTCGCGGCTATTTCCTTCGGTGACATCTGTCGATGTTCGAGATGAGGGAGTGGAGTATCTTGATCCATTCCAATTCTTGCTTCGTACTTGATTTGATACCTCACTGCTTGGAGGGTGAGAGAGCTTCCAGCTTTTTACTGATAGCTTCAGCTGTGCCGTTTCTAGCAGGCAGAGTGCCCTTCTTGGCAAGTATGGTGCACTTTCTGGCATGTATGTTGACAATGGGGAAAGGACAGAACACCTGACTCAACTGTGCCCCTAGTTCATCATTTTGACCAATTTTTTTGTTTTGGTTTTTGACTAAAACAATTTTGACCGACATGAGAGTTAGATTAACATGCTTGTTCGATTTTCTGATTTGAAATCATGCAAGTTAGGTTATGAACACTGAAAATTTTCCTTTTTGGGTCCAAGAAATGGTCCAGTTTTGGAAAAATGGAATAATTTTTCGAGAAAATTAGTCAACCTCAGTAAAAATTCTCAAAAACTGTTTTTGCAGATGGTCACTGCTCAACAAGCACAGAACCTATTCTTGAGATGCACAACTTCAGATCCGAAGGAAAATTGTCCCTTGCTTGAAGAGAGCTACATGGCAACGGAAAGTTGCCCCTTGTTTGAACGGCACCGCGGCGCATTGAATGGCAACGGAAAGTTGCCCCTTGTTTGAATGGCACCGCAGCGCATTGTAGTCAGTCCTCAGAGTGACGAACACAACCAAATTCTCGGATACAGAGAAGGCGAAGATGGTCAAAAGCATTACATGGGCACAATCAATTTGAAGTGTTTTACGGCTGGACTTCAGAATGAAGTTGCCTACGTATCCCAAAGATGGGAATCAAGCCTTACGTAGTTCGGGGTTAAGGTACACTCGGGTATTTAACCTCTCCTTTTTATGCTCTAACTTTTGCCAAGGCCGCCCTTTCGGGTTTTCAACCTTGCGAGCTTTGTTCTTCTTTTCTTTTCATTTCTTTTCATTTTCTTTTCTTCAATCTTTTCAAGATTTTTATTTCTTTTTCTTTATTTTTTTTTTTGCATTTTTTTTTTTTGGCTCTAACTTTTACCTGGGCTGCCCTTCTGGGTTTTCGGCCCAGCGAGCCTCTCAAGGGTAAAAGTGCAGCTTTGTATATGTCAAATGGTTTTGAGATCCTGAAGTCATCTGAATCCAGGAGAATGGCTATTGTTCGCTGAAGATGTAGAAGTCCATCCAATGGAGGGTGAATTTGCCCCTAGTGTTATGGATAGGAACTCGGTTGTCCTTCAGCAATGTCTTCTTCTTTCCTCCCTTCTGGGGTTTGGCATTCTTGCCGATCTTCGTTAGCTTGAGAAACATCCCAATTTTTTTTACTCTTCGAGCACATCTGACAGTTTTGCCCCTAGTTTGAGGGCTTTTGATCTAGCTTCGCAAGCTTCCTTTGAAAACACTTGATCTCCTTGATCTGACTTTTCTTGCCCCTAGTTCGAGGTCTGTTTCGAATCTGGCCACGCAGGCCTCACATTATGGTTGACCTTTGAACTTTCTGAGTCCGAGTTCGAGGTTTGAAAGCAAGGGGTCGAGTCTCGAGGTTGAGAGCGATCCTAGGCTGCACAATCTCAAGAGCGACTCCACACAGGTCTTCACAGGACCGTGCAAAATTTTTTTTGAAATCTTTTAAGAAAACGACTAGTCGCTTGCGCTGAAGACAATGTAGAACCAATCTGGATCAAGCCAGGATCCTTCTCAGTACTCACATTAACAAGCATGATCTCATTCATTAAGGGCTTAGCACGCCTCTCTTTCTCTCAATTGATCAAATTTTTGCAAATCCCGAGGAATTCCTTCCTCTTTGTTTTCACCACAGTGTTAGAAAAAGTTTTGAAAAGCTTAGGTCAATACAACGATTCAAGGCACAGAAGAGCATGCAAAAGGTACTGCTGTTTCATTCAAACGTTTTGGCACAACTGGCGCAAGGCAGAAGCAAACACAAGTGTGAAAATCGCTGCTGTTTCATTCAAATCTGTTAGCACAACTGGCTCCTCGGCAGAAACAGACTCAAAAGAAAACAAAAGGACAAACACAAAACAAAATAGTGATATCCGAAGTAACACCCCCGGAATCACCCGACTCTAGCAAAACATGATTGACTCGATACAACAAGATAGGCCCTTAATCAAAAAGACCGACTCAAAACAAAGAGACAGATTCAAAACAAAACCACAGAACTGACTTAACACCCAAGTCAGAAGCTACAAAAACTAGTATTCACAAATGCTCAAAACAGTGCGTGCCACATGCCACATCTGAAGTAAACTGAGTGCCACCCTCAGGTGGTTCATCCCCCGATCACATAACATTATCCCCCCAAATTCACCGATCCAGTGCCGATAGACTTTGCTGAGCTGGTGCGGTGATGACCTTGTTATCAAACAGATCTTGTACATCGTGGCGAAGACGAAAGCAACTGTCAGTGTCATGACCGATTTGTTGATGGTACGCACAATATTTAGTCTGGTCATGCTTTGGAGGGAGAGGATCGGGTAGAGGCCGTTGTTCCAATGGTTTCAGATATCCCTTTCGGAGTAAGGCCTCTAGAGCCTTTGACAAAGGCATATAAAGTGGGGTAAAAACCCTCTTGCCTCGAGGCGGATATTTGGTTTTTTGTGAGCTACTTCCGGACGCACCGGCGAATAGGGTAGCTGTTTTTGATGCGGTGGTGGTAACCATGCCCACTTCAGAAGATCTTGCAGTTGTATCACCACTGGTGGTCACATTCGAACGGCGGAAAAATGCCCTCCTGGGCTGCTCCTTCTCTTCATAGCGTCCTCGATCTGTACTCCCATCTCATGTAAGTCTGAAAAGGTGGGGAAGGGGAGAACGATCATTTTCTGCATAAGCTTGGGCTGGAGATTGCACACAATCATCCGAATTTGATCTTTGTCAGTGGGCCTAAGGGTCATCATCGAGGCCTTGGCCCTCCAGCGGGCTACGAAATCAGAAAAACTCTCCTTAGGCTCTTGCCTTGTTGTCTCAAGATCACGGGTTGTGACCTTGATTTGCGTATTATAGGAGTACTGCGCAACGAAGGCCTCGGCCATCTCATCCCAGTTCCATTTGACATTGTCTTCTAATTTTGCATACCAGATAGCGGCCACACTCGACAGGGTCTGACCGAATAATGAAAGTTTCTGCAGCCTGGTGAGGCCCATCGGCCTTAGTATGTCCGAAAACAACCAGAGGTGCACTATGGGATCGCCAGATCCATCAAATCGGTCGATGTGTGGCATCTTAAATCTGTCCGGCAGCGTCACAGCTGCATCGGTATACCCGTCCTCAATGTTCGAAATGGATTTTACTCCCTGAGATTTCTTGAACATCTTTTCCAGCTTGCTCACCTTCAGCGCTGTAGGGTCTAACTCGAACTCAAAGGGTGAATCCGGCAGGTTGATCGGTGCTTTAGACAGCTGGGGTAAGATTGGGGGCGGAGCCGGTCCTGTCGGAATGTTCGTATCTCCCTGGACATTTGGTGCCTCCTCGGGTGCTGGAACTCCTAGTGGGGGAGGGGCTTGGTGCGAAGCAGATGCTCCATTTGGCTGTTGCAGCCTGGTGATTAGCTCAGCCTGTTGGGCCATGATCGGAGCCTACTGTTTGGCAAATTCCGTCTGCCGGGCAGCGTTTTGCTGCATGAGTTTCATACTTTCTTGGAGTAGACGCATCATTTCCTCCATCCCTGCCATGTTCTGCTGTTCTGGCTGACTGACTGGTGAGGTGACTAAAAACTGATAAAAACTGAGGCCTCAGCCTGACTATTCACTGGTAGGGTGGATAAGGGCCACCGATCTGGTAACTGCTGAGCCGGTGATCTGTGCCTAACTGGCCCCTTTTACCCTGCCTCTGGCGCAGGAACACTGATTTGTCCTTGAACTGAATCTCTGACCTGACAAAGTCTATCAACACAAGTTCAGTGTACCCGGGGGATATTAGAGCCCTCTGAAGCAATGGTTCCCAGACTATCTAGTAAAAGAGAAAACATGCAGCATCTCAGCCCGATTTCACGATAACCCATTTGAACAGAGCTGAATGACTGTGCCTCCTACAGAATTCTGCCCAAAATTCTGCCCGTAAATTGATACCCTCAGGTGAACTGAATCCCAAAGTACTGAACTGGTGCCCGCAGGCCTGATGCCTAAACTTGTAGACTGATACATGCATTCCTATAGAGACGCACTCTAAAAGCACATAGCAGACAAGTGAGAGCCAAAACACCCCTATGTTGGGGTAGGGTTTCCCTGTCCTATTTTGTCAGGAGCTAGGGTTTCACTACGCACGCAGCGGTTTCAAACAACCTAAATCGGGTAAGCAACCTGTCCTAGCTTGGAATGGTCACTATGGATTCCGAATATGCACTAGGTCGAATGGTCAAAAGGGTGCCCTGGTAAAACCGGGGTTTGTGTTCCCATACTGGCAGAGCCCGTAACCGGTAAGCCTTATGGCACGCAGCCTCTGGCAAACCGCTCAGGAATAGCAGATGGCAAACACGGTGTCCTAGGCGCACCAATGCACATGCAATGCAAAGAAACACATAAGTGTAGTCAAAACCAGATATCATGAGTTCGAGTCAAGTTCTCTAAGTCCCCAGCAGAGTCGCCAGAAACTGTAGACGTCCCCGAACGCCCCGGGAGGGTTGAGGTCCCGTTCCGCTCGTATTGGGCTCACTACAGTTCGGACTCTCAAATTGTCACGGTTCTAAATCTGAACCAAAGAGTCCAAATCCGGCAAATCGTTTTGAGAAAATAGATTTTTTTGAAAGAAGTGCCAAACATGGACTGCTTTGCCAGATACAGAGTCGCCACCTAAATATTTTATTTTGGGGGAAATTTAGGAAACCCTAACTCGTTGCCTAAGGCCACGTGTCCGTCATCACCAAAGTTGCCTCGGCTCGGGAACTTGGGTACGATTGGGGAAGGTCACTTCGTGAGCACCCCCGCTCGCCCGATCAAAGATCGGCCTCTACTAACCATGATATCTAGTTTTGAAAATATTATGTGTTCTTATTCCAGTTATTAGCCTAGATTTACTATGTGATGCGCACAACATACAAGTATAGACTGGATCGTCTGAATTGGAACAAAGCATTTCATGTTTATTTTTGAAAGTGGTTTGATGGTGCTACCCACAAGTAGGCTAAGACGTGGATTTGCCACCCTCAGGCGGGCTTAGAAAAACATGATTTTGCCACTATCAAGTAGGCTTAAAACTCATAGCCAACGAATTGTTCCAATCCAAATAACCTAACCTTCACCCACAGGCACTCAGGCAGTTATATCACATAAGCAATTAGCCTCATGGTAAGCATGCTATCATGGCAGTCACTCTCACACATGCAAGGATGCTAAAGCATAAAACTTACCGAGTATTCCAAGCCAAAACAGAAGCTAGGTTAGAAATCCATGCATGATCCTAACTATGCAGAAATGCCTAATGCAACACATGCAAAAATACAACTATAGCAGGCTCGACTATTCTAGACATGGCATATGAAATGCTATAGCTAACATGTATTCAACTCGGAATTGAAAATACAATGTAGTTAGTATGATGCGCCAAGCCCGGTGCATGCAAGACAGATGAAATGAATGCAAACATGCTATCATACTACATGCTAATTGAAACATGCCCTAATCTAACCATCATAAGCTGGTAAATAAAAGGGAGAAAGACGTGGGGTTGGGAGACATACATCACACACACGCACACTTATTACAACATTGCCCTCGCGCAGAGGGTTCGAATAAATAATGTACAGTCCCAAATGAATAATTACAGTCCAAATATGTACAGAACCCTAATTAATTAACAAATTAAATTAGGAAAGCAATAAATTGGCATGCAAGCCAGGGACTGCCTCAAATCTGCTCCGGATGATGAATGATGCATGCTCGGGTTGCCTTGTGCGGAGAATCCCTTGCGATGCCCCGGTTTGCCTCTGTTTGCAATTATTCTTGGGATGCGTACCAGGCTCCGGAAGGTTGTTGATTTCTGATTTGCTGCAATAGAGAGCAACAAAGGGGCATGGCAATGTACTTTCATATATGTGTGCATGACTACTCTTCGGGGAGTGTAGTCTTCGATCCTCGTGCCACCAATCACGCATATCGATGGATGATGGCCGAGGAGTCGAATTACACAACTCAATATGAAATGAATGCACATACAAACACAACAAGACCTAAACTCCATCATGGATAATCCGGAGTGTCGGTGACTGGGAATTGAGACACGTTTCGTCACTCGAAGTACGAAACGTCCCTCGTTTCCCGTGCTCGGGCTAACTCCTATCCCAAACACAATGCAATATGCATGACATGCATGAATGCAACTAATATACAACCTAGCATGCATAATGCTATGAAATGGCATACACGATGTACGAGGTAACATGGCATACACAATACGCTAACATACAACCTAGCATACACAATGCTATGAAACGAAATGGCATACACAATGCACAATGGACTTACACCAACATGAGTGGACCTCAGCCACACTCACATCAGTAGGCATTAGATGAAAAATGAGACTCTCGAAATACGTGCACGCATGCACGCAAACCGAGGACCAAACCTAAGGCAACAAATGCCACTCTACCAAAGCATGGCAAGGCATGGAATATGGTGTGAAAACATGCAAATTTCATTGCTGAAATGTGATACAAAACAGCCCCGAAACATGGAAACATGGCGCTCGATGCATGGAATGAACCCCGAAACTCGAAACTAGGCACATGGAATGACTTACAGCTACACAAAGCATGCATTATTTGATCATGAAGCATGAAGAAAGATGCAAGAAAGTCCCAAAACATGCATATTTCTAGTTTATAACAAGTCTCAAAAATGAACACAAATAGGGCTAATCTATCATGCAAAAATGGCCCTAAAAGAGAGATTAAACACAGGCCCCAAATGGAAAAGAGCTCTTCAACAAAGTTTAAGAGGGGCTAAAAAAAAGCACTTTACAGTTTACATCAAGCCACTAAAATAATCACAAATAAGGCCAAACTATCATGCAAGAAAAGGCCTAAAAGAGGGGTAAAGAGACAAGTGGTAGATTCTGTTCTTAAACAGAGGAGAGACCTTCAACAAAGTTGAAGAGAGGCTCAAAACAAGATATTTCACAGTTTATGGAAAAGTCCAAAACAGCTCACAAATAAGCCTAAAATACTATGCAAAAATTGGCCTAAAAGAGAGATAAAGAGGCAAGTGATAGTAGGAGACCTCAAACAGAGGAGAGTCCTTCAACAATGTTGAAGAGGGACTCAAAATAAGTTATTTTACAGTTTATGACCAAGTCCAAAACAACTCACAAACAAGCCCAAAATACTATGCAAAAATTAGCCTAAAAGAGAGATAAAGAGGCAAGTGGTAGTAGGAGACCTCAAACAAGAGGCGGTCCTTGATCAAACATGAAAAGGGGCTCAAAATATGACTATTTACAGTTTTTTTCAGAGCCCAAAAAAGCTTGCAAGTATGTTTTAGATAGCATGCAAAACAAGGCAAGAAAGAGGGAAAATGGGACTCACCCTTGTAGAACCAAGCTTCAACAACTTTTGGGCCAAGTTTGGGAGCTCTTCACCTCTGGAAAGCAGCCTCAAGTTGCTGGAATGAAGTGTAGATTGATAGGCTAGGAGTTGATGTAGAAATGGCCAAGAACCAAGGTATTTTGAAACTTGGATGAGAGGGATAGAGAAAGATGTGTATACCAAGCTCAAAACAATTTTTCGAACACTCTCGAATGCAGCTGGAAGTGCTAGTTTTATAGGGAAAGGAGTGGAGAAAAGGGGGGGAAAAACTAATTCAAATTTCCCTCCAAAAGGGAAGACCTTCGGACAGTGGGTCAAATGCTGAATAGCTGGCATAGCTGGAACACACTCAGGAGGGCAAAAATGGCCGACCAGGTTCAAAAGGTTCAGGTGGCCGGTCGGCTAGGCAAGGTGGCCGGCTAACCAGTCTAGGTGGCCGACCGACCAGGTCAAAAGGGTCAAGGTGGCCGGCCACCCCCTAGGATGAAGCCCCAGAAGTTAGCTTTCCAATGCCGCAAACCTTGCATCAAAATTCCTCTTGTGCAAAAAGTTATGCCTGTTTTGGTGAAGCCGCGCAGTGTTTTCCTCCTTTTCGGATTCATGTTGTATCACTTTTGACCAAAAAAAGCTGGTTTTTTAGAAAAATTGCTTGCCTCCCACTCTCCTACAACCTTTCTAACAACGAAAATAAGGTCTGCACCAAAAATGAACCCAAACCGAAGGTTCGGGGGCCAAAACACGCGGTCTGGGGGCCCGAAAACTGGCTGTTAAGCACCGGAGGTGGCGTTTGACCACGAAGTTGGTCTCTCGGACCCCAGTGTCCCTCAAAAGGGAGGAAATAAGATGTATGCCAAAAATCGGAGCAAACAGAGGTGGTTAAACGGTCCCGAACCGAGGCACACGGCCGACGGCTCCGAAAAACTGGAAACCGGGCTCCAAACGGGAAAAATGGCCTACGACCACGAAACGTAGCCTACGGCTACTGAGAGATGGCCTACGAGACCTCTCTCTCCCATTGGGAAGAGAAAACGGAGAAAACGGGACCTGGTTCACAAACTGAGGCAAAACACGAAAGAGCCCCGAAGTCCGGAGGCAAGGCTCGCAGCCGAGACTCTGAAACCTCAGAACGAGCACCATATGCGACATCACCAAGCGCTCAATCGGTGACGTCTAAGTCTTAAGGTCGGTCAAAAATGGGGTGTCTACACTGGCACTATTTTAGCCTAATTTAGGTATGTTTTTATGTGTTAGTTTCATTTATGCTTTGTATAGTATGCTTGTAGTGTAAAGGTTCGCATAGGTTTGGTGTTTTAGGCATTAGACACCAACCTATTTGAGTTGATAGCATTTATTTAGTGCTTTCCATACTTGTGTTCACCTCTAATCACCTCTGCAACCTCTCTCATTTCTCAGTTTTTTTTTTTTTTTTATAATTTCCTTGAGAGTCGTTTCAACCGATTGTTGTTTAAGCTTGAGATAAAGGTCTTTGTGCTTAATGGTTTAATATCTTTGGAGGTTCATTACCAAAGGCATGACATCTTTCTCAAGCCCAAAACAACCCTTTGTTTGGCACTTCTCTCCATTAGTGGACTTAATGCTCATTTTTGGATTAAAATGACTAAGAATGGAAAGATAATTAAAAGAAGCTAATAAAATTGAGGCCAAAATGTAACAAGATAATAAAATCAACTTGGGTTCAATCGGACATTAATTGAACTCATTGAGTTTTGAAACATTTCATACTCTCTTGTGGTGATAATGGTTCAAAATATCAAGTCAACCATTTCCCTTGATCAATATCGTGATAGGGAGAGGTTTTTGTTGGTCTTTTAGCTTCATTTATTGAGCTTTTGTCCTTTGATTCATAGACCATCACGCAATGCATTTGTGATGATTGATGGCTTGCGAATCAAGCCTAGCCCTCCCTTGATCTGTTTGATGATAGGAAGAGACAGGGTGGACAAACACCCCTTGAAAATACTTTGTTTGTGCTCCGTTTCATGTTTGTTGCAGCAAAGCAGTACCAAACATTAGTGGCTGGCCGGCCACATTACTATACGGCCGACCACTTCTTCTAGCCGGCCGGCCACATTTTTTAGCCAGGCAGTGTCCTTGTTCTTGCAAAATAGAGCATAGGCTGAGGTGAAAGATAGTGCAATTTTCTGACTGCAAAACAACATCATTCTGACAGCCAAACAGGGACATTTTCGGGTGGTAAATCCGTATTTCATGCAAGAATACTTCCTTCTTGCGGCCCGTTAATGAGTAGCTTGTAATTAATTAAGTGTAATTCTTCGAACTTCTAATAGCTTAGTTAATTAATTTTGTGTTGTAAATTGCTTCTAACTTGTAAATAATTAGCTAGAATAGTTGATTCATTCGGACCCTCTTGCGAGAGGGAAAATTGTAATAATGTGTATGTCGTCCAACCTCTATTTTTTCCTCCCTTTTATTTACTTGCTTATGATGGATAGTATAGAGCATCATGTTTCTCTTAGCATTTTCCATGATTTGCATCCATTCGTCTTGCATGCATAAGGTTCGGTTCATCATTCTAATGGCATTGTTATTTATTACTTCCTTGAATACGTACTTCACTGCATGCTATCAAAGTGATTCACGTGACATATTAGACAACCGGACCTATTAGTTGCATTTTTACATGTGCTACATTAGCCATCTTGTATTATTAGGATCAAGCAATTTTTTTCTAACTCTTTTGCTTCTTTCAGCTTGCCTTGGAGTACTTAAGTAAGCATTTTTGCTTTTGCATATTGCATGCGTGTGATTGTTGCTATGTTAAGCATGTCTACCATGAGGCTAAGTGCTTAACTGATATACTTGTTTGAATGCCTGTGGATGAAGGCTAATTACTTAAGTTGGGATGATTTGCTTAAATGTACACATGATATCACTTTTTCAAGTGGTACATATTCAAAACACTTTTCAAACAAACATATAATTAAAGTGTTCCAGCTTCTGCAAATTTGTCTATACTTGTGTGCATCACATAGTAAGATAGCCTAATAATCAAAACAATAGCATATAATGTAAATAAAAATCACATCATGATTAGTAGAGGTCGATCTTTGATCAGGTGAGTGGGGTGCTCAATTTATGACCTTTGGCTCTCATACCTAAGTTCCCGAGCCGAGACATTTTGGTGATGACGGACTAATGGCCTTTGGCACGAGTCTCGGGTTTTCTAAATTTTCCAAAAAAATATTTAGATGGCGACTCTGTAATCTGGCAAAGCAGTCCATTTTTGGTATTTTTGATTCAAAATTGATTTTCCAAAAGATTTGTTAGATTTGGACTCATTTGTGTTTATCTATTTCACATTGCACTTGTGAAATCAGATTCAGAACCACGGGAGTCCGAACTGTAGGGCTAGTCGTATCCGAAAGGAGCACAAAAAGCAAGCTACAATGTGTGATGAAGGTATAACTTTTAATGCAGTTAGTTATGATCGCTTTGGACCAATGGTCGAAGCTATTAGACAGTACGGTCATGGTATGAAACCTCCTAGTTTCCATAAAGTGCAGGTTCCATATCTGAAGAAAGGATTGAATCATACAAATGAGTTAATGAGAATTCATAAAGAGAAATGGGTGAAATATGGGTGTTCCTTGGTGCCAGGTGGATGGACTTCGTAGAGTAGGAGTACCTTGATTAATTTTTTAGGCCATTGTCCTAGAGAAACTATGTTTGTTAAGTCCATCGATGCTTCAAGCTACTCAAAGGATGGGCAAAAACTCTTCGAACTACTTGATAAGTTTGTGGATGATGTTGGAGAAGTTAATGTAGTCCAAATTATCACAGATAGTGCCTCAACTAATGTGTTAGCTAGCAAGAATATTTTGTCTTGATTTTTAAAAAATATGTACTTACTAGTTAGTTAGTTTAGTTGTCATTAAATAATCTTTTGTGTTTTGTTTCTATAATTTTAATAGGTAAGTTTTTGGAGGCAAAGAGACCACACCTCTTTTAGACACCATGTGCTGCTCATTGCTTGGATTTGATACTGGAAGATATTTTCAAATTGCCACATATGAAGAAGACATTTGAAAGGGCTATTTGGGTACACTTACAACCGTCCAGGTGTGTTGAATATGATGAGGATGTAAACACAATTAAAGAATTTGGTCAAGCCTGCAAAGACAAGATTTGCAATAGCGTTTCTCACTCTATCTAGGATTCATCAACAAAAAAATAACTTGAGAAAGATGTTCACTTCTGAGGAATGAACAAGCTCCAAATGGGAAAATGAACTAAAGGGTAAACAAGCAACACAGATGATGTTGATGCCTTCATTTTAGAATCTCATTGTCTATGCTCTTAAGGTCTCGAGTCCACTTATGCACGTGCTTAGGTTGGTTGATTTCAAGAAAAAGCCTTCCATGGGATGCATTTATGAGGCTATGGATAGGGCTAAAGATAGTATTGCAAAGTTATTTGATAAAAAAGAAAAAAAAAATTCAAGAACATCTTTGAAATCGTTGACGATAGGGGGAATATCCAATTGCATCAAACTCTTCATGCAACTGGCCATTTCTGAATCCGAAGTTCTTTTATGCTAATCCAAGTATTGAGCATGATACTGAAATCATGTCAGGGTTGTATAAGTGTATGCCATGGTTGGTTCGAGGTACTGAGATTCAACATAAAATCACTCAAGAGATGAGTACTTATACAAAATCTGAACGTCTCTTTGCGATGCCACTAGCAATTAGGCAGAGAGTGACAAGGGCACCTGGTAATCCATTTTACATCATTAACTTTTTCATTCCTTTAGAATAATTAAAAGTTTCTAATTGTGCTAAAATTAGTTGCAATTCATAGTTGATTAGTGGTCTGCATATGGTTCTTTAGCCCCAAATTTGCAAAAGTTTTCCATAAAATTTCTTAGCTTAACCTATAGTGCATCTGGTTGTGAAAGAAATTGGAGTGTATTTGAGCATGTGAGTATTTACCTCAAGTTTGTTGATTTCCTTTTTTTGTTTGTTTGTTTGTTCTCATATGGTAAATTTTAATACATTCTCTTATTCTTGCAGCTCCACAAAAAGAAAAAAAAAAGAAAAAAAAAAGAAATAGGTTGGAACAACATCTCAATCATTTGGTACTTATTAAGAACAATAGACAATTAAGACGTCAATATGATATAAGTGACACACTTGATCCTATCACTTTAACATTATTGATGGAAGCAATGAGTGGTTGGTTAGGAGAATAGATGGAGAAGAAAATGTGTACACATGCCCGAACGTCCCGAGCTTCGCGAGCGAAATGGCGCGAAATCTGGTTTGTTCTTTAGGCTACTATAGTTCGGACTCAATGTCACGGTTCTGAATCTAATCTCGCAAAGTGCAATGCAAGACCGATAAATCACTAAAGAGTCCAAATCCGGCAAATCGTTTTGGAAAACTGATTTTTATAAAGAAGTGCCAAACATGGACTGCTTTTCTAGATACAGAGTCGCCACCTAAATATTTTATTTTGGGAAATTTAGGAAACCCTGACTCGTGCCTAAGGCCACGTGTCCGTTATCACCAAAGTTGCCTCGGCTCGGGAACTTGGGTATGAGAGGGGAAGGTCATGCAATGAGCACCCCCGCTCACCCGATCAAAAAGATCGGCCTTTACTAAGCATGATATTTTTTCTTTGAAAACACATGTGTTCTTATTCCGGTTTATTAGCTAGCTTACTACATGGTGCGCACAACAAACAAGTATAGACTGGATAGCCTAAGTTAGAACAAACATCTCATGTTTGTTTGTTTGAAAATGGTTTGAAGGTGCTACTCGCAAGTAGGCTAAGACGTGGATTTGCCATCCTCAAGTGGGCTTAGAAAACATGATTTTGCCATCTCAAGTGGGCTTAAAACTCGCATTTCGATGAATTATTCCAATGCAAGCAATCTAACCTTCATCCACAGGCATTCATGCAGTTATATCAGTTAAGCAAATAGCCTCATGGCAAGCATGCTATCAAGGCAGCATTCACACTCATGCAAGATGCTAAAGCATAAACACTTACAGTGTACTCCGAGCCAAAACAAAAGCTAGTTAGAAATCATGCATGATCCTAGTTTATGTTAAGATGGCTAATGCAACACATGCAAAATGCAACTAAAAATAGGCTCGGCTATTCTAAGATGGCATATGAGATGCAACTTGATAACATGCTGTTGAACATGTATTCAAGCGAATGTATTAAAATACAATGCGGTTAGTATGAGACGCCGAGCCCGGTGCATGTAATACAGATGAATGGATGCAAACATGCAAGCATAGGAATGCTAATTGAAACATGACCTAGAACTAACCATCATAAGTGGTTAAGTAAAAGAGAGAAAGACGTGGGGTTGGAAGACATTCACACACTCACGCACATTTATTACAAAATTCGCCCTCTCGATGGAGGGTCCGAATGAATAATACAAGCTAGCTACGCTAAGCTATTCTAACTAATCTAATAATCTAATTAGACTAATTAATACAACACCAAAACTAATTAACTAATAAGCTAATTAATTATTACAATCCAAATTGAAACAAATAGCTACACTAAGCTAAATGAATATTACAAATCCAATTAAATGATTAAATTACACGAACTAATCATGAATACTAAAATGGCCTCGTGGGCAATGAAGAGATGCATGCTCAGTCGGCTTTGCTTGGAAATCCGTTGCCATGCCTCATGTTGCCTCTGTTTGCACTGTTTTGCACCTCTAAAAAATATGCCGACTTCTGTGATGCATCTGGCCTACCTCATGGACATTCTGAGAGGTCATTGGCCAAGAAGGGTGGCCATCGAATAGTAGATAATGGTCATCGACCAAATATGAGGCTATCAAACATTTTTAGCTGATCGGCACACCAGATAGTCGATCGGCCATCTTTTCCTGTAAACTGCTCCTTTTGATGCAACAGAGTACAAACAGAGGCATGGCAATACATTTGCAAGAAAATGTTGTGCAACTACACCCCTTATCATGTTCAAAGCTCAAAGGAGTGTAGTGCTCGACTCTCGAGCCATCAATCACGCATTCCAATGCATGATGGCCAAAGAGGCCAAGTTGCACAAATCAATATGGAATGAAATGAACAAAAACACATAAGTGCCTTAAACTCTATCATGTTTGACCAAGAGTGTCGGCGATCGAGAATTGAGGCACGTTTCATCACTTCAAGTATGCAACGTCCCTCGTTCCTCGTGTTTGGCTTAATGCCCCAAACCAAACACAATACAATGCATGCAACATGGAGATGCTATGTAATGCAACAAAAGCATGTCAAATGCAATGCAACAAATATGCAACAATGTCATGCAACCTAAACATGCAAACATGCAATGTACCAAGCTTGGAAAATGCAATGCAACCTAGACATGCAAACATGCAATGTACCAAGCATGCAATAATAACAAAATGGAACAAGCATGCAACAACATGCAAAGATGGACAAGCATGCAACAACATGCAAAGACAAGCATGCAATAACATGCAAAAATGGAATTAAATTAAAATGGGCAGACCTCAATCATGCCCAAATCAGTGGCCAAAGTGATGAAATGATGACATGAAATGCAAAACAAAGCATGCACATGTAATGGCCTATCACCTAGGCGTAAGAGCACAACTCTCAAGAGTGCTCAAAGAGTGACAAAAGTGGAAGTGTAACAACACTATCAGCTCTGAAATCATGCATGGAATGATGCCAAATCAACCAAACAATGCAAGTATGGCATGCAAGAAAGCTCAAAGCTTGAAGCTAGCATAGGCACTTGCACTAAGGTTATGTAAAACATGAAGCAAATGGCCTAAGCAAACCAAAACAGTCCAAAAGCATACCAAAGTGAGTCTAAAACATGCATGGACCAAAGCCAAAACAAGTCAACATAAAAGGCATAATGCATGAGGCAAGTAAGGCCAACAAAGGGGATTGCACTACACCTATCAAAACCAAACATGGCATGACTTTGACAAAAAAAATCAGAGATGCATCATGGTAAAACAAGACCAAAAATACATTGAAATGGTAGCCCAAAGGCCTAAGCATAGAGGCATGCACAATGACCCACTCTTAAGGCATAAAAACACCAACTCTTCAAAGCATTGAAAGAATGACAAAGTCAAGTATATGACCATAAAAAATGCACTGAGATACCATTTCAAATGATGCCAAATCATGAGAATAGTCTATGTAATGCATGCTAGTGGACTAGATACACAAAGCTAACAAGCTAGATTGAACCATGGCTATACAAAACAATGCATGCATGACTAAAAAAACATCAAAAAAAGCTCAAGCATGGTAAAACATGACGGAAAGCTTCTTTGAGTTGAGCCAAAACATGCAAAAATGATGGTCCAAACACATGATGCATGCTATGCTAGCATGCAAGATTGCTCTACAAGTATGTGAAGCATGCAAGATGCTATCAAACCAACTTAAAATAGAGTTGAAGCATGCTAAAATAACACCAAAAAGTTGCTGAAATGGAACCAAAGCATGCTAAGCAAACATGCTACTATTATGAGCCATTTATACTAGCATACAAGACAACAAGGAGAGGGGACGACCCTCTTCTATTTGGGACCTCAAAACCACCTTTCCACCACTGAAAATCCTTTGGATTTCAGTGGTGAGAAGGCCCAAACAAGGTGGTCCCAATGGCTTAAAAAGGAAGGCACAAAACAAGGCCAAACAAGGCCTAAGAGGGGGTATACTACCACAAACACAAAAGTAACCTTAAACAAACATCACAAGCATGAAAAATTAGAACTTTTTACAATAGAAAGTTAAGCTTAAATCAACATGCAAATAGGTCTAAAAGCTTAAGCCAAAACAAGGGATTAAAAGGTTAGTTTCTCACCCTTGAAGAACACCTTCAAGAACACAACTCCAACAGCTTTTCTGAGTTCAAACCAACCCAAAAACACTAACACCAGCTCCTAAGTACCTCAGCAACAAAAGGATGGCGTTCTAGTAGGTGTTTGTGTGCAATAGTATGAAGATTTTACACTTTTGAGCACAAATAAGGGTAAATGAAGAGAGAGAGAGAGAGAGGAAAAATATATAGAGAGAGAGATATAGAACTTGTCTATCAAATTCTCAAAACCTTTGGAAAGGGAGAGGGGCCTCCCTTCTTATAGAATTTCAATTCTCAAGCTTGTTGAACAAGCTTGAGTCTTGGTCCAATCCCTCCATACACGTGTATGGAGGATGAGAATTGTGCTCACCAGCTGTCACAGCTGGCACAAAAATATCTGCAAAAGCAGGTGGAAAGGTCTCGACCAAGAAATATGGCCGATCGACCAAAAAGAGTGCCGATCGGCCACCACTCATGGCCGATGGCAAGGAAAGAGGGCCGATGGCACAATGCCTTAGCCGATGGGTTTTAGGGATAGCCAACAAGCCATCCTCTTCCCTCAGAAGCAAAACCGCAAGTCCTTGGTCCACAACCAAGCACAAAACAGACAAGTTGAGAGATCCTAAGGCAAGGCATGTAGCCGAGACCTTTGGGAACTCAAAATGAATACGAGCATGGATGATCATCGAGTGTTCAAACGATGACGTCCAAGTCTTGAGGACGATCAAAAATGGGGTGTCTACAAAATGATGATAACGATAATGTATTTGATGATGAACGTTTGACACGGGGTGATGTTTTTAGTGAGTCTATCAACAATCACCCACACCGCATCATTACTTTTGTGAGTCCTAGGGAGACCATAAACAAAATTCATGTTAATGTATTCTCACTTCCATTCGGCAACTGGAAGGGGTTGTAATAATCCAGCTGGTCTTTGGTGTTCCGCCTTGACTTGTTGACATGTCAAACATTTGGACACAAAAGAGGCTACATCTTTCTTCATAGCCCTCCACCATTTTGGTGCTCGCCGGGTGCACAGTGAGACGAGAATGATAGAAGTCTTTCAAAACTTCATTTCTCATGGATTCGGGTACAAACAACCGGTCGAGGTAGCGAACACTAGAGTCTGCATGAACATTTAGACCTCTCTCTTCTTTCCCGTAATGAATCCTCTCTTTTATGGCCTCCACTTTTGGATCACCCAATTGTGCTTCAATTACTCCTGTAACAAGGGTTAGTTGTACTATAATGGTAAAAAGGGTGGCTTGTCTCAGAGACTCACTGAGCTGCAAGGCAATTTCATTGGCATCCCCCATCATCTTCCATTTATTCATCACTAAATTAGTCATTGTACTTGTCGACTTTCTACTCAAGGCATCCGCTACTACATTGGCTTTACTGGGGTGATGGTGTATCTCAAAATCATAGTCCTCTAGGAACTCCATCCATCTCCATTGACGTAGGTTTAAGTCTTTCTGGGAGAATAAGTATTTGAGGCTTTTGTGGTCAGAGAAAACTTCAAATTTTTCACCATAAAGGTAGTGTCTCCACAACTTCAGAGCGAAAACGACAGCTGCAAGTTCTGGGTCGTGAATTGGGTAGTTTCTTTCATGAGTTTTCAGTTGGCGTGAGTCATATGTTACCACCCTTCCCTCTTGCATTAGAACACATCCCAATCCTTCTCTAGAGGCATCACAATACACCGTATAACCTAATCCTCATTCCGGAATGATAAGGATGGGGGTTGTGGTCAATCTAAACTTTAATGCTTGAAAAGAATTCTCACATGCTTCGCTCCAAACAAACCCTATTCCCTTACGGGTCAAACTTGTCAACGGTGATGCTAAGGGAGAAAAATTCTTTATAAATGGAGATAGTACCCGACTAAGCCCAAAAAGCTACGAATTTCTGAAGCATTGTTAGGCTGCTCCCAATTTAGCACAGTTTGTATTTTCGAAGAATCCACCATAACTTCGTCTCCGAAAACCACGTGACCCAAGAACTTCACCTCTGTAAGCCAAAATTCACACCGCTCATATTTAGCATATAACCGTGGCTCCCTAAGAAGTTGCAAGATCATACGAAGATGCCTTTCATGCTCTTCTTCAGAAGGCAAATAGATAAGAATATCATCTACCAAGACAACCACAAATTTATCAAGGAATTCCCGAAAGATCCTGTTCATTAGGTCCATGAATGTAGATGGGGCGTTGGTCAACCCAAAAGAAATAACCAAGAACTCGTAGTGACCATATCGAGTACGAAAGGCAATTTTGGGGATGTCCTCTTCTTTAACTCAAATTTGGTGATAACCCGACCTTAAATCTATCTTGGAGAAACAACGAGAGCCCTTAAGTTGGTCAAAGAGATCATCTATTCTTAACTGTGGCTTGATTCAATTTACGATAGTCTATGCATAATCTCAAAGACCCATCCTTCTTCTTGGCAAACAAGGCCGAGGCTCCCCAAGGTGACGTGCTAGGGCATATAAAGCCTTTACCAAAACTCTTGCAACTGTTCCTTTAGAACCACTAATTTAGCTGGGTAAATCTATAAGGCGACAAGGAGATACGTACCATACTCGAAAGCAAGTCTATGGTGAACTCTACCTCCTTATGAGGAGGCAACTCTGTAAGGTCATTAGGAAAAACGTCGAGATATTCACATACTACCCTCTGGAAATTCATCCTGAACTACATCACTTTCGTCATCCCAAAGAGTTGCTAAGAGAAAATTAAATCCCACATGGGTAGTACGAGGAGGGTAAGGATCTATCATATCTATCCCCAAAAAATGTGAAACAATCTCCGCTCACAGTACACACCGTAACCCTCTCCCAAAGGCAATTTATTGCCGCCCAGTACGTGAACAACCAATCCATTCTGAGGATAACATCAAAACCCAACATTTCTAACCATACAAAATTAAACGGGAGCTGTCGACCTACCACCTCAATTACACACCCTTGACACTCTCGGGTCAGAATAACCTTTCCCCCTATTAGTGATTCCACTGTAAGGGAAGCCTGTAATTGCCTACCCTCTAACCACAACAACGATGCAAATGATGTGGCAATAAATGAGGGCGATGCCCTAGTGGCAATCAACACTTTAGCCCAAGTATTGAAGATGAGAAATGTACCTCTTACAACTGATGGCCCCGAAGCTTGCTCGGAAGTGGTGACAGCATACACTCTTCCCTGTGACCTTTGCTCCCCTACGTCACCTCTGTGAACGTAAGCTTGTGGTGTGGATTGAGCAGACGTGGCTCCTTGAACTATCCTGGATGCTTGTCCTGTTTGAGCCAATTGATACGGTTGCCTCTATCCCTGGCCCATCTATAGACCTCCAGATTGTCTTGATCCTGCCACCTCCGGAATCCCCAACTTCTGTGGACAGAACTTCTTCAAGTGCCCAGGTTGTCCACATTGATAATAGGATTGTGGCTGGTTCCTATTTTGAGGTTGACCCTGTGGACGTATAGGTTGGGACTGTGCTCCACTCTTCTGTCCGCAATTCGCAGCCTTATGACCCATTTGGCCACATCTATAACATGCACCGGTAACTCGGGTCATGTTTCTCGAACTCCTGCCTATCACATAACTTGAAGATTTAACTTGTTGTGGAGGTGATTTCCAAGATGATGATGAGCCCTAAGACCTCTTGGAAGAACCCGCGTCACTCTTAGCATCTGACTATCCTGCTCTCTTTGACCTTTGTATTGCCTCTTCGGCCTCTATAGTGATCTCCACATGAGCAGAGACTTCTACTAAAAGATCGTAATCACGAATCATATTGCCAACCACCTTCATCAAGATCTTCGACCTCAACCTCTTCTCAAATTCAAGGCACTTTTGCTCTTATGTTGTTACTAATTCGGGTGCAAAATGGGATAAACTAGTGAACTTGGCCTCAAACTCTGTCACAAGCGTATCTAGCTACAATAACTATTTGAACTGCTTCGTCAGTCTTTCCCTCGCAATGGGAGGGAGGTATTTGTCTTGGCAAGCTTGCACGAATGCTTCCCAGGTATGATCAACCCTATGCTTAATGGATTTCCACCATTACCTGGCCTCCCCTTTCAGTTGGTAGGCCACCAATGCCACTCGCAACTCATGTTCTCAGATGTCTAGAATCTCAAAGGATTTGACCACTTGATCCAACCACTCGTCAGCCTTCATCAGATCGGGCTCGCCGCTATACTTGGCAGGATTGGAATAAAAGAACTCCTTCTTCAGAAAGGAAGCTCTTGTTTCCCCCTTAATAGTCCTAGCCGCTTGCTCGGCTCTCAATATTTTCATGGACTCCCATAGAGCCCCCGCCATTTCCCTAGCCAAGGCCCCCACAACTTGTTGGGCCAGTGGAATGGGTATGTTGTTTTGACCCACTCCTTCCTTTTGCGGAGGGGTCTCAGGTTGGGTTGGGACATTCTGACCTCCCCAATGGTCTACCGCGAGCTCTATCATGCCCAGACATCTATAAGAAATAAGGACAATGTTAAAATCAATAACGACTTTCCGTACCTAAGTGCTCCATACTCAATCCTCACACTCACTCCCCCTGTAGACTCACAAACTTTCATGTCAAATAATCCAAACAACAACACAAATAATCACGTAGAAGCATACATGAGTCATCCTCCCCTGATGTTAGCTAAGTCCATGGAAATCAAGGACCTCCAAGTGGAAAGAACACTGATCAAGTGTCTTTCCAATAGGATATCAATAAATGTGACGGACAAAGCCACATCATAGGAGTCTAACTCCACATCCATATAATCACATAAAGACACGTAACAAACAAGGTATCCTAAGCATTCCATCTTGGCCTAAGGACCCGATTAGGACACACGTCACTTCCCATAAGCCCAAAATATTCTAGCCTATGGCTCTGATAACAAGTTGTATCACCCTAGTGTAGACACCCCATTTTTGACCGTCCTTAAGACTTGAGCACTTGATCCTGAACACCCGATGATGAAAGTTATATTGTGCAATCTTTTGAATTCTCAGCGAAGAAATTTGGATTCAAGCTCTAATCCCAAACCTTTCACCCCATTTTGGCGAAACTATTTTAGACCTTAAAACCCTCTTTTTCAAAATATTTTTCGTAATGCATCTACGATGTTCTGAGGCTCGCATTTCATTTAAAACATTGCAATTTTTTGTAAAACTAAGTAAGGACAAAGTGGAAATAAATGGAAGAGATGTAAACCTTTTGAAAAATCTTTAAAACCACTTATTTATTGGTTTGGAGTTGAAGAAAATTGGAGGAGAGGGAAGAAAACTAGTTAGAGAAATGGTTGAGCGTGAAATCGTTGAGAGAAAAACTGAGTAGCCTTCAAAACCCAGGTCTATCTCTTTGCACACTTAGGATTTAGTTCTGAGGCAACCACCATTGGAAACTAGACTTCTGGGGCTTCACTTTGAACTCAAGAATCATCTAAAACAAAGTTTGGATGGTGGAGATGTGGTTGTTGGAAGTTGGGCATCAATCCGATTAAGATAGAAATGAGCAACCTTTACTAAAATAAGTATATCTCTCTGACCACTTATAATTTAGATGTGAGGCTACCACCATTGGAAATTAGACTTCTGGGGTTCAATTTAGACTCAAGAATAACCTAAAACCGAGTCCGGATGAAGGAGATATGCCCATTTGAAATCGAGCCTAAAGTGCAGTCAGTGAGACCTGGCCGGGTCTACGTAGAACCGGCCGTGCCTCGATGAAATTCTCTCAAGAGTGTTTTTTTTTTACTTTTCCTTGTTTATTGAGGCCCGACTGCGTATTATTGAGGCCCGACCATGTGTTTCGAGGGCAGGCCGGACCTGGATGGCGTCAGACAGACAGCTGGCGGGAATTGGACAAATATCTTTGTTTGAAGATATTTTGGACCTTTTTGGCTCAAACTCTATAAATAGAACCTCTTCCTTCAGAATTCAAGGTTAGAAAATTTTCAAAAAGACTTTGAAGAGCAAAAAGACCTCCTCCCTCCTCCCTCTTCCTTCCTCCTTTCACCTTGAAACCTCTTTTAGCTATGCATATACAATACATACACCATTAGAGCGTTTACTTGAAGCTTTTTGCTAGAGTTTCAAACTAAGTTTCATAAACTTGAGGGAGTTTGGAATCAAGTTTGATCAATAACCAAAGCTTGCTCTCTTCAAGAGGTATAAGCTTGTCACCTTTGTCCTTTCTTTCATTTCAATCTCTTTCTATCTTTTTCTTGTGTTTTCCTACTGTTTTGAGTCCATTTCAAGTGTTTAAACTTGGATTTGGATAGCTACCAAAGGTGGTGAGGGTTGACACCCTTATTTGCACCTTATCTCATAGCTCACACCTTTGCTTTTGCACTATTCTCTTTGCTTTTAAAATTGATTTTCAGAGTTCAAAAGAGGCTAAAAAACATGCTTTGAGGTTTCAAAAGTGGAGGGGCTAGCCACCTCTCCTTGTTCTTGCTCACTAGTCTTATTTTCCTTTTTCTTTTTGTTTAACTTTTTAAGCTTTTTTTCTCTATTTTTAGCCACTAATTTTTGGACTATTTTTTGACTATTTTCAGAGGCTAAAATATGTTTTAGAAGTCCCAAAAGTGGAGGGGTTAGCCATCCCTCCGTAGCTTTGTTTACTAGCTTTGTGCCTCCTTGCTTTTGGCTTTGTTTTGTGTTGTTTTAACATCATTTTAGCTACTGCTTTTCGCATGTTTAGGGGCTATTTTAGGGCTGTCCTAACCTTTAAAATTATTTCATGCTTTGATTAGTTTGTTTGTTGTCTTATTAGTTTGCATACATAACTTGTATCATGTTGTTTACTTCCGTCTCACTCTAACTAATCAATCAACCATCCATATCTTTCATTCTTGAGAATGGTTTCAACCAATTGAGGTTGTTCAATACATGTAAGGGAGACTACACTTAATGGCTTAATCTCTTCGGAGATTCATCGTCAACGGTGTAGTCTCTCTCTCATGTCTTAGAAGAACCTCTTATTTGACATTATTTCTTGTTTAGAGGAATTTAACATCACCATGGACAAATGGACTAAAGAATGGCAAGGCCTAATAAAATTGGTTTAAAATTTGATCAACGTACATAAAGAAAATGGATTTAATTGCTTAGACTTGGCCAACGTTATGCCAAGTTTGTCGAGTTAAGAGTCATCGTGCTCTAATTCATGGTATTTCGATGATTCTTGAAGTGTTGCAACTTCCCTCTTTGAGTTCATTCCATGACAAGAGGGAGGGGCGGTCATATTCTTTACATTTTTATCAACTTTTGTCCAAAATTGAATCCGAGATCATCAAGCAATAAAATTGCTCATTGATGATTTTGGAATCAATTCCAACCTACTCTCAAGGATTTCCCATGACAGAGAAGGAAGAAAGGACAAATAGAGCTTGAGAGTGCTCTATCTGCACTGATTTCACCTCAGAACACAAAAACAGAGCTTTGCACCAAATTGATGCACGACCGGTCATTTGTAGACCGGTTGTCAGTGATGCACGACCGCCCCTTGGTATGTGGTTAGCAGTGCAATTTTGCAGAAACAGTGGCAGTGGCTGAAGGTGAAACAGAGACGGCCTGGGCAGACAGAGTAGCTTTCAAGCGATGCGCATGCAACTTCATCCATCTTCCATTATGTTCTTATCAAATGCAATTAAATTGTTTCATTAGTATTATCATCATAGTTATGAATAAATTGTGTTGTAATATTTAATTAGCGTAGCCTAGTTAAATTTAGATTAGATAGTTAGTTAATTATTTGTTCAAGTATTGTAATAATTAGATAATTAGCTTAATTAGCTTAGATTAGCTTGGTTAGCTAGTTTATTCATTTGGACTCTCCTTCGTGAGAGTGTAATGTAATAATGTGTATGCCTTCCAACCCCACGTCTTTCTCCTTTTTATTTACCCGCTTTTAATGGTTAGATTGGGGACATGTTTCATTTAGCATACCTTATCTTTGCATCCATTCATTTTGTATTGCATGCACCGAGGCTTGGCGTATCATTCAAACTGCATTGTCGTTTCAATACTTCGATGAATACGTGTTTAACCGCATCATATCAAAATCGATCCATATAACATGTTAAGTAGCCAAGCCTATCAATTGCATATTGCATGAGTTGCATTAGACATTTGGCATAGTTAGGAATCATGCATATTTTTCTAACTCATATCTTCTTAGCTTGGAGTACTAGGTGAGTTTTTAGTGCTTTAGCATACTTGCATGAGTGTGAGTGATTGCCATGACTAGCATGCTTACCATAAGGCTAAATGCTTATTTGATAAACTGCTTGAATGCCTGTGGATGAAGGCTTGTTGTTTGAATTGAAACGATTCAACGAATGTATGTTTCAGCCCACTATGTCTAGTGGCAAATTCATAGCTTTAAGCCCATTATGTTTAGTGGCAAATTCACAAATTTTAAGCCCACTAGAGGTGGCAAATTCAAACCCCTTTTTGAAAAGCAAACTTGAAATTGAATTGCTCCAATTCTTTCAAATTTTAGTCTATACTTGCTTGTGCGCATCACATAATAATGCTAGCCTAATAACCGGAACAAGAGTATATAATGTACATAAAAATCGTATCATGATTAATAGAGGCCGATCTTTGATCGGGCAAGCAGGGATGCTCAATTCATGACCTTTCCCTCTCGTACCTAAGTTCCCGATCCGAGGCAACTTTGGTGATGACAGACACGTGGCCTTTGGCACGAGTCATGGGCTTCCTAAATTTCCCCAAAATAAAATATTTAGATAGCGACTCTGTATCTGGCAAAGCAGTCTAATTTTGGCATTTTTGATTCAAAATCAATTTTCTAAACGATTTGCTAGATTTGGACTCTTTGGTGATTATCAATTTCACATTGCACTTATGAGATTAGATTCAGAACTGCGGGAGTCCGAACTGTAGGGCTTTCTTCCGAGCTTCCGAAAAGGGGCACGAAAAAATCGAGCTACAGTTTCTAGTGACTCTGCTAGGGATTTAGAGAACTTGACTTGAAATTAATGATATGAAATTTGTATCTACACTTATATGTTTCTTTGCGTTGCATTTGCATTGGTGCGCCTAAGTCACTGTGTTTTCCCATCTGTTATTCCTGCACGGTTTGCCGGAGGGTGCCTGAAAAGCTTGCCAAAAGGCTGATCGGTCGCGGGCTCTGCCATGATGGGAACATAACCCTTGGATCTGGACTACCGCTATATCGTTTGATCCTCCTTTCACTTCTTGGTGTTAGGTGTGAGAGGTATATTAGGTAGTCTTGCCGAGGTACCCTTTTTGACCAATCGGCCTAGTTGCATATAGTAAAGCCATAGTGACTGTTCCAACTTAGGATAGGATACTCTCCCATATGCAGGATAATGTGATACCGCTTGTTTGAGTAGTAAAGCTGTAGATCACTCCAAAGCTAGGACAGGGAAACCCTAAACCTCTCATAGGGGTGTTTTGAATGCTTTTGTGCAAAATGTGAAAATCTTTAGGAATGTATGATTCAATCCTCGGAGAATCTTAATATTGAGGTGTTTCCTCCTTTCAAACTTGAGGATCATATCAGAATTACATTCGGGTCAAAATCCAGGGGTTTGTGTTTGGTATGGTGGAAAAATACCAGAACCAGAACCAGAACCAGGGTCCAATATTATATCTTGCTTTGTTTTAACTGGCATGCCCGGTATCCTGATCTGCTGAAAGGCATTTGTTTCTTAATGTCAAGTTTGAATGAGTTAGAGAAGGGGCAGTACTAGTCGTAATCCATCATAGTCCATCTAATCCCATAAAAAACCTATTCAGCAAAGGCCCAGTCCATCTTATCCCCAAAGGCTAGCTTAAAAAAGATCCACCCACTACTAAAAGACCAATTCTAAAAAGCCCAATCCAGTCAAACCCATCTAGACTAATCCAGTTCAGATACATCAAGTATAACCGGGTCAAAATCCTTGTTAGTCAGTTCTTAACTTACACCTATCCATTTCCCCGATTGCCAACTCCGCAGACCCGTGATGGCTCAGAGTCTAGAAAAAGTTATGGCCATGATAGCGGCGTTAAACCAAGGAATTTCCATACATGATGAGACCAATACTGAAATGCAACACCCATTTGGGGCATCTACTACACATCCAATCCTAGGCCCCCAGCCGAACTTTGACCCACCTCCACCAGCAGAAGATTTACAGGGTCCAGATCATTGAGAAGGGTTGGCTCAAGCTCAAGTTTTCAGACCCCTGGTGCACCCTAATGAGGGGCTTTATCCCCTTGACATTAATGAGCTCGACCCAACCTTGTTAAAACTTGCTAACCTTGAGAAGCAATTCAAAAAGGTACAAGGTCTTAATTCCATTCCTGACATTGAGGATGGGTACACCGAGCCTGTTGTAAGACTCCCGACATATTCAAAATGCCACATATTGACCGTTTCGGCGGGTCTGGAGATCCTATGGTACATATCCAACTTTTTTTGGACGTCTTGAAACTAATGGGTCTGACTAAACCTCAGAAACTCTCTCTGTATGGAAGAACCCTGTCAGGCATAGCAGCCACTTAGTACACCAAGTTGAAGGATACAGTGAAGCAGAACTGGGAAGAGTTGGCTGAGGCATTTGTCAATCAGTACTCTTACAATACCCAACTTGAAATAACCACTCAAGACCTTGAAGCAACCCACCAGAATCCTGAAGAGCATTTTGTAGAATTTGTTACAAGGTGGAGAGCAAAGGCAGCACAGATGACAGATCGCCCTTTTGAGAATGACCAAGTGCGAACAGTGTTGCAAAACCTTGAGCCTGATATGCTACAGAAGTTAATAGTTGCTCCACTATTCACTTTCAAGACTTACATGAATTAGGGGTTTAGATTGAGAGCGCATTTAACAAAGGGATTATTCTTAGAACAAGCAAACCAACAAGGAGGGTGTTTTCCAGGAGTACCAATGCTAGCAGTAGCACTATTCCCAAAACCACTGAAATCAATACCGTTGCCACCACTCCCAAAACTGCCAACCCTTTTGCCAATATCAAACCACAAACGGCAGGCCCAACCTGAGCTCAAGGCAGAACTTTCACCCCCCTCTATATGAGCCTAACTAGTGCACTAAAAGTCTTGATGGAAAAAGGGTATCTCAAAGCCCTTGATCCTCAACCACTTCCTGACCCACTCTCTGTTAGACATAAACCCCACCAAGTACTGCGTGTATCATCAACAACGCGGTCACGGCACCGATTGTTGCTACTGCCTTTGTCATAAGGTTCAGAATCTCATCGACAACCAGATAATAGGTCCACCTCAAGACCCCAATGTTACCACCAACCCACTTCCCATCTATGACCAAGTATCTCCTCCTTACCTTAACCTTATCCATATACTCCCATTCACCTTTAACCCCAGCATATACATCACCCCGGCCCATTTACCCAAGCCTGAGGTGTTCATTCCAGCAAGCACTAACTTGTGCATGATGGATACACTCAATCCAATTCGGGTGCACCAAGAATGCCAAATGGCCGAACCCACTGCTGCTAAGATGTGGGGAATGATTGATGACCTTCAAGGAACGGTGGAAGATTTATCATTTGGGGTTGCGATTTCATCAAAAAGCTCCTTAATCTTGGGGTGAGCTGCAGTTGAAAAGGGTCAATATGAAACTATCTTAAGTCTGGGTGATGACAGATGAACAACAAGTGGGCCTCGCTTCGATATAGCCCAATCCTTTGACCAAGCAGAAACATGTGGCAAGAACAAAGCTGGGACAAGTATTGATCCTTATTTACAACTTTGGGGGGCTATTAAGACTTTGAAGGTCAAAGGGTTGAACAAGAAACAGGTGCTTGAAGTTGTTACAAAGACTGTGGATAACACTTTTGTTGCTCAGGGTAAGAGCATTTCAAATCAAGGAGCAAACAATGAAAATGGATGCTTTACTAGAAACACCCATCCTGATTCCAATCTCAAGCCCATGAATACCCGACCAGTACCTGTCGACCCATTTGCCAATGTTTCTAAACCTAGTGTTTCCTCCTCCCGAAAACGAACCTTCACCCAACTCCATATGAGCCTAACCTGTGCATTGAAGGTACTGACGGAGAAAGGTTATCTCAAACCACTCAATCCTCAACCTCTCCCTAATCCCCTCCCATTTACACATGATTCTACCCAATATTGCACATTCCATCCGCAGTACGGTCACCATACTGATTGTTACTTTCGTCTTCACCATGTAATTCAAGACCTAATTGACAAAAGGGTCATCACCCCACCTGAACATCCTAAACCTATCAATAACCCTCTCCCTAATCGCAATAGGTGGCCACTCCATGACATAAAACCCACCTATAGCTTGCCAACAACCAATCATTACCCTGGCCGACACATCATACCCGCCAATGAGCCCAAACCCATTGTTTTCATTCCTGAATCTTCTGATCTAAGCAAAAGTAACAAAATCCTTGATGAGATGGAAAGTTTACTTGATCTTGATGAAGTAGTGATGCCAGCACTAATGGATGGAATGACGAACCTCAGTCTCAACTAGGGGAATTATCGAGATCACTTGGAAAGGACCTTCTAAATTAGGGGGCATGGTATGAAAAAGCAATTTCTTCAGTCAAGAAGATCTGTGGGGACAATGTAATTTTGAGGATCAATCTGTGAGATCTTACCGGGTGTTGATGATTTTATCGTCAAACTGAAGGCCAATTTGGACCCTCCTGGACCCTCTTATGGGCTACTTGAATTGTTTTTGAATTCTGCCCATGGACTTGGAGAGTGAAAACCCCTTTTGTTTCTAGGGTACTGATTTTGTTATGAGTTGTGTCTTGTAAATATATGCTGTGAGTTGTATTTTCTGTATTTTTTTGCGTTGTTGCGTCAGCAGAGTCTTCCTTTGAGTCGCTTGCGTGTACCCTCCGGTCTTCATTTTGGTGTTTTAATAATAAGAAAGTGGGAGTCAAGTTTCTGATCATTTTGTTGTGTCTATAGTGCTGCATGTGTGACCTTTTACAAATGGAAAAAAGGCTTTAAATTTGAATTTTAATTTGTTTTTTGAATAAGATTCTATTAATAAACTCGAGTATTGAGAAGGATCCCCTGAATAGTTTGAGTGAATTCTAACTTATCGATGTAAAGTCATTCATGATTTCAAAATTTTTAAGCTGTTTCTTTTGTAAACCTTGCGAAGATAAGTTCATAATTGTGCGTGGTATTCTACATTGTCTTAGGGATCCTCTTCGCTGTTAGGCGATCTTTTTGGAAAAGTACATACGACTTTCAGACCTCACAATCATAGAAATTCTCTCCTTGGTGTTTTCATTATTGCGAAAGAAATAGATAAGCAAAGCCAGAAAGGAAGAAAAAGAAAAAGAAGAAAGAAAAAAAAAAGAAAAAGAAAAAGAAAGAAAGAAAGAAAGTCAATCATCAAGCCAGGGGCATCCACTAGAATGAGGAAGGGAACTTCTGTTTGAGTTCAGGGAAGCTAATGCAAGAAGGTACCACATTGCGAGAAAAACCAACTCTGAAAATGAAGCGAAAAGAAAGGAAGAAAGACATGCATAAAAGAATGGAGAACCAAGCTCAAATCAAGGCGAAACCAGTTCCATTGTTAGGGCGAGGATGTCTGTTGATCAAATTCACCGCAAGTGTTGTAACGCTAACCTTGAGAGGCTTACTAGGCCGAAAACCTGAAAGGGCAACCTAGGCAAAAGTTAGAGCATGAAAATAAGAAATCAAAAATAATAATAATAATAGAGCTCGCAAGGTTGAAAACCCCGAAGGGGCGACTTTGGCAAAAGTTAGAGCGCAAAAGGAGAGTGTTAACACCTGAGTGAACCTTAGCCATGAACTATGTTGACCTGATTCCCATTTTTTTGGGATACGTAGGCAGCTTCATCCTGAAGCTCGGTCTCAATTATATTCATCTTATTTATCTCAACCTGATCGTCTTGCCCAATTCACGTCTTCAGCTTCCCATCAATCCATGAGCTACACCAACTGTTGTGCATATAATCTATTTGCGTTGGGTAAAAAAGAACTAACTTGAATCAACAAGTGGAGAAATTTTCAATACTTGAACTTATCAGTAGAATCTCTATCTTGAGTAAAAAAAAAAAAAGAAAAAGGAAATCGAAACTCCGGTTTTATGAAATTGATTTCTAAAGGGAACATAAGTAATACTAGGGGCGCTATCCTTGAGTCTTTTTATGCTTTTGGGTCAATTGTGAATTCAATTGTGTCGTGCCTGGTGTTTGTTTCAGTCTGCACTCTTCATTGAGTCACCATAGCATGTTTGTCGCTCAAAAGCACTCTTCACCATAGTGAGTGCTCTTCATCGAGTCACCATAGCGAGCCTGTCGCTCAAAAGTTCAACAAAGTGGCATGGTCAAAATTCCATACACAAATGTTCTCTCCAAACTCAAAAACAGGTCCATGTGTGGAATTCATAAATAAACTGAGAATACCCATACAAGGGGCAACACATTCATGATCGGTGTATATGAGAAATTTGTCACTATTTCGGAGGGGACTGGAGTAAGTTCTCAACATGTTGGAGTAGAAGAGAAGCATGAGTCTGATGGGTTGACAACTGTTCTAGGATCTGATGATCCCCATTACATGTGCTTGCATAATGTTAAAAATAGTAGCTAGTGGCTGGACACTATGGGCAATTTTCTGTACATCTAATCGGGCCATCAATCGAACAAAGGGTCATGAATCTAACCTTTCTCTCCATTCGCTCAGAGCCATTTGTTGGGCACTTTTCCCTAGATCAAGGTGGGCTCACCTCCATGATGATTCTGATATGATTTAGCTTTCAAAAGTTGTCTTCGACCATTTCAAGACTCTCTGGGGATTGCCATCTTCTCTCTGATTAATATATGTGTTTTGGATTATGCATGCTTGCTCATAAACTCTGGTTGGGTTGAACTGCGCGATTGGTTACTCTTGCTTGACTCTGTTTTCCACTTAACATAGTTTTGTCGAGTTGTTTCTCTGTGTTAAATTTGAATGAGTTGTGGCAAGTTGTCCTACACTCATTCTACATACCTTTCAAATTGTATAACACTATTTTGTGCATCTACATCGCACTATTTTGTGCACCCATATAGCACTGTTTTGTGCATTCATCTTATATTTCACATTTCATTGCACTATTTTGTGCATTGCATAGCATTATCTTATGCATTTCATCACACTATCTTGTGTATTGCATCGCATTGTCTTGTGCATTTCATCTTTCATCACACTATCTTGTGCATTTCGCATTACATTGCACTATCTTGTGCATTTCATCGTGTGCATTTCGTATTACATTGCACTATTTTGTGCAGTGCATCACATTGTCTTGTGCATTTCACCCTACATCGCACTATTTTGTGCATTACATCGCACTGTCTTGTGCATGTCATCTTACATCGCACTATCTTGTGCATTACATAGCACTGTCTTGTGTATTTCATCTTACATCCCACTATCTTGTGCATTGCATAGCACTGTCTTGTGCATTTCACATTTCATCGCACTATCTTGTGCATTTCATCTTACATCGCACTATTTTGTGCATTGCATAGCACTATCTTGTGCATTTCATCACACTATTTTGTGCATTGCATTTTGTATAGCACTATTTTGTGCATTTATTCACCCCCACTCGCACTATCTTGTGCACCTTGTATTTTTGTATCACTCGCACTGTCTTGTGCACTCACTGGTCTAGGAGACCTTAAATCCTCTAAAGGTGCAATTCCTTTGGTGTTTGTCGTGCCCGAACAACTTCCGGTGGTTTGGTATAGCCACCTGACTATGTTTGTAATGAGTTCCTAGGAGATCAACTGAGACAGTGGAAACTAGAGTTCGAATGGCCGAGGCTTAGAAAGCAAAGGTTCAGGATTTTCGAGACTAAAGTCTGATTTAAATACCCAGGGGTGTATCCCCGGCTTGAAGTCTATATGGCTGCCCCATAGGTTGAGGTAGCTTGTATGCATTTCAATTCTGGCTACTAAACTAACCTAGTCTGTCACCCTGTTGAAGATTAGGGAAAGTTGCGAACATGGCCAGGGAGAAAAGTAGTACCTGTGGTTTGGAAGCGCAAGATGTAGAAAAGGAAGATCCCCAGCAGCATAAGGTGAGACATCGCCGATTGCCCCTGTAAGGTACTTTCTAAAGCATCACTTCCTAGCTGCATCATCATATTTATTATCTATTATGTCAATCGCATTGCATATAGCATTTATTGCATGCATTTACTGCATTATCCATTTTATCGCATGCATCCTTTCCATGTTAAGCTTAGTTTGGTATGTGCTCATACCTTTCCCTCGTTAAAACATGGTTCTATCATGTGTAAGTGCCCATGCTGCGTTGAGGCCAGTATTAAGGATGCCGACACCTTTTTTGTGTTAGACGTGGTTTGTTTTGTGTTCATACCTTTTCTAGGTAAAATGTGGTTCAGCCGACGCCTTATTCACTTCATCCATTGTATCCATTGCATTGTACTTTGTTTTGTTGCATTCAGCATTAAGGATCACGATCTTTCCTCAGTAGATCACTCTTCACTTATATCATACCACCCAATTACTAGCACTCTTTCTCTTTCTACGAAACACATAGTTTTTCATGTGCTCACACCCTTTCATGTTAAAACATGGTTCTCTTATGTGTAAGCATCCATGCTACACTGAGGCCAGTATTGAGGATGTAGGCATTTAGCCTGTGTTAGGCGTTGTTTGGCTGTGCCCACTTCTTTTCTGTGATAAATGTATTTTGTTTTGCATCTCCATCCCTTTATGATATTTGTGTGGTTTTGCACTGCTTGTGGTTTGATTATTTTGTTACATTGTATACCATTTACATTGTTTTGTTGCATTGTGTATCATTTGCATCCTACCCTAAACTACGCTGGTTTGACTCCTTGCAACGGGATACGTAAGCAACCCTCGGGTTCAACCAACTGGACCTGCATTTTGTTTGTTTACCCAAGTCTTACGGCCTTGTCAAAATGGGTCGTCTTCGGACTTTGACATTCACTCACGTCATTTTATGACTATTCGAGCTCTGTCAAAGAAGGGCAACTGTAGAAACCCCATTTTTTACCATCCTTAAGACTTGGGCGTTTGACCCTGAACACCCGATGATGAAAGTTATACTGTGCAATCTTTTGAATTCTCAGTGAAGAAATTTGGGTTCAAGCTCTAATCCCAAACCTTTCACCTCATTTTGGCCAAACTATTTTAGACCTTAAAACCCTCTTTTCCAAAATATTTTTTCAAATGCTTCTACGATGTTCCGAAGCTCGCATTTTGTTTAAAACATTGCACTTTTCGGTACAACTGAGCAAGGACAAAGTGCAAATAAATGGAAGAGATGTGAACTCTTTGAAAAATCTTTAAAACCTCTTATTTATAGGTTTAGATTTGAAGAAAAATGGAGGAGAGAGAAGAAAACTAGTTGGGGAAATGGTTGAGTGTAAAACCGTTGAGAGAAGAACTGAGCAGCCTTCACAAACCAGGCCTATCTCTTTGCACAGTTAGACTTTAGTTATGAGGCCACCACCATTGGAAATTAGACTTTTGGGGCTTCACTTTGAACTCAAGAATCATCTAAAACCAAGTTCGGATGGCAGAGATGTAGCTGTTGGAAGTTAGGCATCAATCCGGTTAAGATAGAAATGGGCAATCTTTACTAAAATGGGTATATCTCTCTGACCACTTATAATTTAGATGTGAGACTTCCACCATTGGAATGTAGACTTTCGAGGCTTCAATTTAGACTCAAGAATAACCTAAAATCGAGTTCGGATGAAGGAGATATGCCCATTTGAAATCGGGCCTAAAGTGCAGTCAGTGAGACCCGGCCGGGTCTACGTAGAACCGGCCGTGCCTCGATGAAATTTTCTCCAGAGTGTTTTTTTTTTTGTGACTTTTCCTTGTTTATTGAGACTCAGCTGTGTGTTTCGAGGGTTGGCCGGGCCTCGATGGCATCAAACAGACAGCTGGCGGGAATTGAACAAATATCTTTGTTTGAAGATATTTTGGACCTTTTTGGCTCAAACTCTATAAATAGAACCTCTTCCTTTAGAATTCAAGGTTAGAAAAATTTCAAAAAGACTTTGAAGAGCAAAAAGGACCTCCTCCCTCTTCCTTCTTCCTTTCACCTTCAAACCTCTTTTAGCTATACATATACAATACATACACCATTAGAGCTTCTACTTGAAGCTTTTTGCTAGAGTTTCAAACTAAGTTTCATTAACTTGAGGGTGTTTGGAATCAAGTTTGATCAATAACCAAAGCTTGCTCTCATCAAGAGGTATAAGCTTGTCACATTTTTCCTTGCTTTCATTTCAGTCTCTTTCTATCTTTTTCTTGTGTTTTCCCACTGTTTTGAGTCCATTTTAAGTGTTCAAACTTAGATTTGGATAGCTACCAAAGGTGGTGAGGGTTGACACCCTTATTTGCACCTTACCTCATAGCTCACACCCTTGTTTTTGCACTATTTTCTTTGCTTTTAAAATTGATTTTTAGAGTTCAAAGGAGGCTAAAAAACATGCTTTGAGGTTTCAAAAGTGGAGGGGTTAGCCACCCCTCCTTGTTCTTGCTCACTAGTCTTATTTTCCTTACTTTTTTTTGTTTAACTTTTTAAGCTTTTTTTCTTTGTTTTTAGCCACTGTTTTGAGGCTATTTTTTTGACTATTTTCAGAGGCTAAAATATGTTTTAGAAGTCCCAAAAGTGGAGGGGTTAGCCATCCCTCCTTAGCTTTGTGCCTCCTTGCTTTTGGCTTTGTTTTGTGCTCTTTTAACATCATTTTAGATATTGTTTTTCGCATGTTTATTAGGGGCTATTTTAGGGCTGTCCTAGCCTTTAAAATTATTTCATGCTTTGATTAGTTTGTTTGTTGTCTTATTAGTTTGCATACATAGCTCATATCGTGTTGGTTACTTTTGTCTCACTCTAACTAATTAATCAACCATCCATATTTTTCATTCTTGAGAATGGTTTTAACCAATTGAGGTTGTTCAATACGTGTAAGGGAAGAGATTCATCGTCAACGGTGTAGTCTCTCTCTCTCTTGTCTTAGAAGAACCTCTTGTTTGACATTATTTCTTGTTTAGAGGACTGTAGACGTCCCCGAACGTCCCGAGAGGGAATCCACCCCCCCCCCCCCGGTATTGTTCATTGGGCTCACTACAGTTTAGGACTCAATATCACGGTCCTGTATCTAATCTCGCAGAGTGCAATGCAAGACCGATGAAATCATCAAAGAGTCCAAATCCGGCAAATCGTTTTTGAAAACATATTTTTTTGAAAGAAGTGCCAAACATGGACTGCTTTGCCAGATACAGAGTCGCCACCTAAATATTTTATTTTAGGAAATTTAGGAAACCCTGACTCGTTGCCTAAGGCCACGTGTCCGTCATCACCAAAGTTGCCTTGGCTCGGGAACTTGGGTACGATTAGGGAAGGTCACTTCGTGAGCACCCCCGCTCGCCCAATCAAAGATCAGTCTCTACTAACCATGATATCTAGTTTTGAAAACATTATGCGTTCTTACTCCGGTTATTAGCCTAGATTTACCATGTGATGCGCACAACATACAAGTATAGACTGGATCGCCTGAATTGGAACAAAACATCTCATGTTTGTTTATTTGAAAATGATTTGATGGTGCTACTCGTAAGTAGGCTAAGGCGTGGATTTGCCACCCTCGGGTGGGCTTAGAAAAACATGATTTTGCCACTATCTAGTGGGCTTAAAACTCACAATTAATGAATTGTTCCAATTCAAATAACCCAACCTTCACCCACAGGCATTAGGCAGTTATATCATATAAGCACATAGCCTCATGGTAAGCATGCTATCATGGCAGTCATTCACACGCATGCAAGGATGCTAAAGCATAAAACTTACCGAGTACTCCAAGCCAAAACAGAAGCCATGTTAGAAATCCATGCATGATCCTAACTATACAGAAATGCCTAATGCAACACATGCAAAATGCAACTAAGATAGGCTCGGCTATTCTAAAGATGACATGTGAAATGCTACAACTAACACGTATTCAACTCGGAATTGAAATACAAATGCAGTTAGTATGATGAGCCGAGCCCGGTGCATGCAAGACAGACGAATGAATGCAAACATGCTATCTTAATGTATGCTAATTGAAACATGCCATAATCTAACCATCATAAGCTGGTAAATAAAAGGGAGAAAGACGTGGGGTTGGAAGACATACATCACACTCATGCACACTTATTACAACATTGCCCTCGCTCAAAGGGTCCAAAAGAATAATACAGTCCGAAATGAATAATTACAGTCCAGAATGAATAATTAAATATTACAAAACCCTAATTAATTAACAAATTAACTAGGAAAGTGATAAATCAGCATGCAAGCCTATGGACTGCCTCAGCTCTGTTCCGAATGATGAGAGATGCATGCTTGAGTTGCCTGGCGCGGAAATCGATTGTGATGCCCCGATTCGCCTCTGTTTGCAATTATTTTCGGAATATTGTGCAACGCTCTGGAAGGCCACTAATTTCTGATTTACTGCAACAGAGAGCAACTAAGGGGCATGGCAAAGTATTTCACATATGTATGCATGACTACTCTTTAGGGAGTGTAGTCCTCGATCCTCGTACCACCAATCACGCATATCGATACATGATGGCCGAGGAGCCGAATTGCACGACTCAATATGAGATGAATGCACATGAAAACACAACAAGACCTAAACTCCATCATGGGTAATCCGGAGTGTCGGCGACCGGGAATTGAGACACGTTCCGTCACTCGGAGTACGAAACGTCCCTCGTTTCCCGTGCTTGGGCTAACTCCTATCCCAAACACAATGCAAATGAGATGGCATACACAATGCGACTAACATACAACCTAGCATACGCAATGCTATGAAATGGCATACATAATGCTCGATGTAACATGACATACACAATGCTCTAACACGCAACCTAGCATACGCAATGCTACGAATTGAAAAGGCATACACAATACATAATAGAGTTATACCAACATGAGTGGACCTCAGCCACACTCACATCAGTAGCCATAAGATGAAAATGAGATGACCGAAATGCGTGCACACATGCACGCAAACCGAGGACTGAACCTAAGGCATTAAATGCCACTCTACCAAAACATGGCAAGGATGAAGCATGGCATTCAAACATGTAAATTTTTAGCACTAAAACATAATGCTAAATGTTCCCAAAACATGGCAATATGACACCCGATGCACGGAATAAGCCCCGAAACTCAAAACTAGGCACATGCATTGAACCACAGGTATACAAAGCAAGCATTATTTGAGCATGAAGTCTAAATAAAGAGCCAAGGCAGTCCCAAAACATGCACATTTCCAGTTTAAAGCATGGCCAAAAGATGCTAACATGATGGACTAAAATAGCATGCAACATTGGCTAGCAAGCATGGTTTACATGGCATGTATATGAAGCAAATGATAACTCACCAAACCAGCCAAAAACAGTGAATAAAACATGCCAAAATACACCCAAATAATCACTGAAATGAAACCAATGCATGCAAAAATGAGGGGCTTCTTTGGAAGGCCATTCAAGGGGTTGTTAAGCACATATAAGATAGACACTTAGCATGACCAAACCAACTCTGGAAATGAGTTATGACAGCCCTAAAACTCACAAAATAGGCCCTGAAATCAGTCTAGGAAACATGCAAAGAAAGGCCCCCTCAAAAGGCCTTGAATGGAATTGTTCTACACATGCATTGTAGGTATAAAAAATGGCCAAAAGGCCCCTAGACAGACTTAAGGCAGACCCCAAAACTCCCAAAATTGGGCCCAAAGAGAGACTTTGATGCATGCAAAATAGGGTCCCTTTGGAAGGCCCAAAAGATCCCCAAACAAAACAAGGAGAGAGGGGGTCACCCCCCTCTAATTTTGGCCCTTAAAAATGCATCAAAGCCACTGAAAATCCACTGGATTTCAGTGGCTAAGAGGCCAAACCATGGCCAATGCAAGTGCTCTAATGCATGGCCCTAATCATGAAAGAATGAAGCATGCATAGGGGAGGATGACCCCAAACAGAAAAATGCCCTTAATAAAACTTGAAGAGGGGCTCAAAATAAGAACTTTTTGAGTTTATGACAACTCTCTAAAATGTTCACAAGTAAGGCTAAAGTATGATGCAAAAAAAGGCCTACAAAGAGGGGTAAAGCATGCAAGGGTGTAGAAGGCCTCAAACAGAAAAATGCTCTGAAACAAATATGAAAAGGAGCTCAAAATAAGACTATTTTCAGTTTACACCAAGGCTCGAAAATGCTTGCAAATGGAGCTAAGGTATAGGGGAAAATAATGCAAAAATGGGGGAAATGAGGACTTACCCTTGAAGAGCCGACCTTCAGCAGCTTTTGGACCAAGTTGGTGAGCTTTCAACCTTTGCAAATGGCTTCCAAGGTGCTGGAATGGATGATGGAGGTGTGGTGCTAAGGGTTGTAGTGTAAATGGAGCAAGAAAGTTAGGGTTTTGGAGCTTTGAGTAGTAACAATGGAGGAGGGAGGTGATGAGCCTTAAGCAAAAGTGTCTAACCCGCTGAGATGAAGAGAGGCCAAAGCTTCTCTTGGAAGTTTCAAAGATCCTCCATACACGTGTATGGAGGATGCACCAAATGATCTCCAACTGGCACAGCTGGATTACACTCAAAGAGAGGAAAAGCAATAAGCAGGCTGGCTAGTTCAAGTGGCCGGCCGGCCACTCCCCCTGGTCGGCCGACCAGGGGTCAAAAAGTTCAAGAACAATTGCTGGTCGGCCTACCGAGAAAGGTGGCCTCCCAGATGAGTAGAACACAGCCCTGTGGAGAAAAACCAGAAAATGTGGCCTAAGAGAGAAAAAAGCTAGGTTTTTAACAAGGTTCAAAAGGGGCAAGAAGAATTACTGGTCGGCCTACCCATATTGGTGGCCTCCCTGATGAGTAGATCACCATGGTGGTATGAAAAGCCAGAAAATGTGGCTTAAAAGCGGGAAAAACCAGTTTTCTGTCAGAAAAACTGGCTTTTGGAGAGAGAAAATGAGAAAACTGGCTTTCAGCAGACTAGGTGGCCGGCCACCATCCTACCACTTCCCTAACAGTGAAAAGAAGGTCCCTACCAAAAACGAACCAAAACGGATGCAAAACGAAGGTTCGGGGCCAAAACGCGCGGCTCGAGGCCCCGAAAACAGGCTGCTAGGCAGCGGAAGTGGCGTATGACCACAAAGGTGGTCTCCCGGGCCATAGTGTCCCTCTAAAGGGAGGAAATAAGGTGTGTCCCAAAAATCGGAGCAAACAGAGGTAGTTAAGCGGTCCCGAATCGAGGCACACGGCCGACGGCTCTGAAAACCGAAAACTGGGCTCGAAATGGAAAAAATGGCCTACGACCATGAAACGTAGCCTACGGCCACTGTAAGATGGTCTACGAGACCTCTCCCTCCCTTCCGAAAGAGAAAACAGAGAAAGTAGGACCCGGTTCGCAAACCGAGGTAAGACACAAAAGAGCTCTGAAGTCCGGAGGCAAGGCTCGCAGCCGAGACTCTGAAACCTCAGAACAAGCACAACATACAGCATCACCAAGCGCTCAACTGGTGACGTCTAAGTCTTAAGGTTGGTCAAAAATGGGGTGTCTACAAGGGCTTAACATCACCATGGAAAAATGGACTAGAGAATGGCAAGGCCTAACAAAATTGGTTTAAAATTGGATCAATGCACATAAAGAAAATGGATTTAATTGCTTAGACTTGGCCAAACGTTATGCCATATTTGGTGAGTCAAGGGTCATCATGTGCTAATACATGGCATTTTGATGATTCTTGAAGCGTTGCAACTTCCCTCTTTGAGTTCATTCCATGACAAGAGGGAGGGGTGGTCATATTCTTCACGTTTTTATCAACTTTTGTCTTAAATTGAATCGGAGATCATCTAGCAATCATATTGCTCATTAATGGTTTTGGAATCAATTCTAACCCACTCTCGAGGATTTCCCATGACAAAGAAGGAAGGAAGGACAAACAGAGCTTGAGAATGCTCTATCTGCACTGATTTCACCTCAGAACACAAAAACAGAGCTTTGCACCAAATTGATGCACGACCGATCATCTGTAGACCCAGCCGGCTGTCAGTGATGCACGGCTGGCCCTTGGTATGTGGCCAGTAGTGCAATTTTGCAGAAAGAGTGGCAGTGGCTGAAGGTTTCAAGCGACCTGGTGTAGACGCGCCCGCGTGGGGGGCCTCGCTACTACAGTTTGGACTCGATTTGATGTCACGGTTCTAAGTCTGAACCAAAGAGTCCAAATCCAGCAAATTGTTTTGAGAAAACAGATTTTTAGAAAAGGAAGTGCCAAACATGGACTCCTTTGCCAGATACAGAGTCGCCACCTAAATATTTTTTATGGGGGAATTTAGGAAACCCTGACTCGGTACCGAAGGCCACATGTCCGTCATCACCAGAGTTGTCTCGGCTCGGGAGCTAGGGTACGATTGGGGAAGGTCAGCTATGAGCACCCCCTCTCGCCCGATCTGAAGATCGGCCTCTACTAACCGTGATATCCGTTTTTGAAAACATTATGTGTTCTTATTCCATTTATTAGCCTAGAATTACTATGTTGTGCGCGCAGCAAACAAGTATAGACTGGTTTGCCTAATTTGGAAATAAGCATTGCATATCCGTTTGTTTTGGAAAGATGTTTTGGAATTTGCTACCCGCAAGTAGGCTAAAACACGGATTTCAACAAATGTTTCCAACTCAGACAATCCAAACTTCACCCACAGGCATTCAGACAGTTTATCACATAAGCATCTAGCCACATGGTAAGCATGCTGTCATGTTAACACTCACACTCATGCGAGATGCTAAAGCATAAATACTTACATCGTACTCCGTGCCAAAATAGTAAACTAGTTAGCCAACATGCATGGTCCTAGTTCATATCGGATTGACTAATGCAACACATACAGGATGCAATCAGAGTGGGCTCGGTTAATCTAAACATGGCATGTGAAATGCAATCAATTGATGCACGTATTCAATTTGGATTTGAAGTACAAATGCAGTTAGTATGATGTACCGAGCCCGGTGCATGCAAGACAAATGTATGGATGCACACATGCGTAGCATAAGGTATGCTAAATTAAACATGTCCTATTACTAACCATCAAAGCAGGTAAGTAGAAGGGAAGAAAGAAGTGGGGATTGGAAGACATGCACACACACGCACACACACGCACCCACACTTATTACAGATTTGCCCTCACCCGGAGGGACAGAAAGAATAATACAAATCCAATAATGAATTAATTATCCTAGCTAATTAATTATTACAAATCACCTAATTAGTTAACAAACTAACTAAGCTAGGAAAAACAGTAAACCGCCTCGGGAAGAGAGCTCGATGCAATGCATGCTCGGTCTTGTTCGGGAATTCATTGCCATGCGCAATCTGCCTCTGTTTTCCTTGCTCTGCTCCTCTGAAGATTGTCAAAGTCTCAGAGTTGCTTCTCTGGACATTGGGAGACATCACCGGCTAAGTAGAATGGTCACCGGCAGTGGTTTGGTGGTCATCGGCACATAATGGATCCATCGGCTGCCGGTTGATTGCCGGTTGGCAGTCCATGAAGTCGATCGGCAGAGAATGCCTGTAGAACCTGTTTGACAGTAGCAGAGGATAGAACTTTGCATGGCAATGCAATTCAAGCCATATATGCACCAATCATGTCCCTTATCATGTTAGTTACTCAAAGGGACATGCTCCTTGGTTCTCGGACCACCAATCACGCATTTCCATGCGTGATGGCCCAAGGGACCAAGTGTGCACATTTTGATGTCAAATGCAATGCAAACCAACAAACCAAAGCCCAATTCCTATCACTAGATCAAGGAACAAGACATGCATGCTAGATGCAATGCAACCTAGGCATGCAAGCTAAGGATGCAACATGGGAATGCAAGATGTGCATGCAAGCATACAAACAACATACATGGTAAGCATGCAAGCAAGCAAATGATGGATTTAAGCATGATTTGGGCAGCTCTAATTAGGCCCAAAACAGTGGCCAAAGCCAAGGAAATGAGGCCCAAAACACGCACACATGTATGCAAATATGGTCCAATTCCTAAGGCCCACCAAAGAAGCATTGAACTACACTTAGTGCAACCACACATGGCATGAATTAAATGACTAAAAACAGAATTTTAGCATGTTAAGACAAGGCCTAAAGATCACTTAGATGGCATCCAATTGACCTAAATCCAAAGGCATGCACAAATGCCAAAACATGGAGCATGCTACACAAGCTTCAAAGCTTCAAAGAGGCATCCAAGGCAAGCATACAAGCATGATAAGGGGACTGAAATGATGCTATAAACGGTACCAAATCATTAAAACAAAGCAAGTAATGCATGCTACACACTCGCACACTTAAGGCCAACAAGCCAGAATGCAAAGGGGCTATACTAAGCATGCCAAAGTCGACCCAACCAACTATGGACAGACCTTAAACATGGCAAAATAAGCATGAAAGATTCACAAGGCTAAGCCTAAAACATGCTAGAACAAGGGCTTACAACCTAAGGCATGTTAAGGCAACAAAGTGGCATTACAAGGTAGGTATGCTAAGCATGCATGGTGTATCAAAACCAACAAAAAATAGAGGCATATTATGGCATAATAGGCACAAAAAACAGCCAAGGCATGGTCAACATGAAGCTTAGCTAGGTGCTCCCTCAAGAGGCCAAAAATGGTCCATTTCAAGGACAACAAGGAGAGGGGTTGGCCCTCTCCTTCTTGGGACTTCAAGGCACCATCCTTGCCACTGAAATCCCTCAAGATTTCAGTGGTGAGGAGGCCCAAATACCAAAGTCTCGGAGCTTACACAAAACAGCCCAAAATGGGGCCTCTCAAGGCCTAAGAGGGGTCAAACACCTCCAAACCACAAAACACTCTAAATAAACTACTTAGAGGGCCTAAAAAAAGAACTTTTTTGTATTATACACTAAGCTCAAAAACAGTTCTAAGATAGGAAAAAATAGTATGCAAAAATGGGGAATAAAGGGACAACTTCTTACCCTTGAAGACCCTCTTCACCAATGAAGCTCCAGCAGCTTCTTTGTGCTCAAAACAGCCCAAGAACCTCAAGAACAACCTCTGGTCCTTCAAGAAACCAAGGAAAGGTGTAACACTATGTGTTTGTGTGCAATAGTAAGACACAAACACACTTATACACACACAAAGGCCAAATGAGAGAGATGTATAGAGATAGAATATGTATGGAACCCTAAACCTAAAACCAGAGCTCTCACACAACTTTTCTCTCTAAAAAATGTCTAACCTAGAGTCAAGAGGGGAGGGCTCCTCTTATAGAGGAGCCAATCTTGTAAAGCTTACAAGGTAAGCTAACAAGAAGTCCATCCCTCCATACACGTGTATGGAGGGGAACAAAATGCCATGCAGCTGTATTAAAATATTTGCAAAAGCAGATGAACAGTAATCGGCTGCTCAAAAATGCCATTTTGTCAAAATTGAGTGCTGACTGGCAACAAAGAATGCCAACCGGCAATATACATTGCCGATGGCATCAAAACACCAGCCGGTGGCCTCTGGCCATGGCCGGTGATGTGTGGGGATGCCTCACAAGGCATTCCCTGCCCCTCCAAGGCAAAATACAAGTGTTTGGTGCAACACCAGACACTAAACAGTCGAGTTCGGAGATCCTGAGGCAAGGCGCGTAGCCGAGACCTCCGGGAACTCCAAACGAACACAAACATGGATGATCACCGGGTGTTCAAACAGTGACGTCCAAGTCTTGAGGACGGTAAAAAATGGGATGTCTACACTTGGGTAGACAGAGTAGCTTTCAAGCGATGCGCATGCAACTTCATCCATCTTCCATTATGTACTTGTCAAATGCAATTAAATTGTTTCATTTGTATTATCGTCATAGTTATGAATAAATTGTGTTGTAATGTTTAATTAGTCTAATTAGTTATAGCTAATTAGTTGATATTGTAATATTTAATTAACTTAGCCTAGTTAAATTTAGCTTAGATAGTTAGTTAATTATTCGTTCAAGCATTGTAATAATTAGATAATTAGCTTAATTAGCTTAGCTTAGCTTGGTTAGCTAGTTTATTTATTTGGACTCTCCTTCGTGAGAGTGTAATGTAATAATGTGTATGTTTTCCAACCCCACGTCTTTCTCCCTTTTATTTACCTGCTTTTAATGGTTAGATTGGGGACATGTTTCAATTAGCATACTTTATGTTTGCATCCATTTATTTTGTATTGCATGCACCAAGGCTTGGCGTATCATTCAAACTGCATTGTCGTTTCAATACTGCGATGAATACGTGTTTAACCGCATGATATCAAAATCGATCCATACAACATGTTAAGTTGCCAAGCCTATCAATTGCATATTGCATGTGTTGCATTAGACATTTGGCATAGTCAGGAATCATGCATATTTTTCTAACTCGCATCTTCTTAGCTTGGAGTACTAGGTGAGTTTTTAGTGCTTTAGCATACTTGCTTAAGTGTGAGTGATTGCCATGACTAGCATGCTTACCATAAGGCTAAATGCTTATTTGATAAACTACTTGAATGCTTGTTGATGAAGGCTTGTTGTTTGAATTGGAACGATTCAACGAATGTATGTTTAAGCCCACTATGTCTAGTGGCAAATTCATAGCTTTAAGCCCATTATGTTTAGTGGCAAATTCGCAAATTTTAAGCCCACTTGAGGTGGCAAATTCAAACCCCTTTTCGAAAAGCAAACATGAAATTGAATTGTTCCAATTCTTGCAAGTTTTAGTCTATACTTGCTTGTGCGCATCACGTAATAATGCTAGCCTAATAATCGGAACAAGAGCATATAATGTACATAAAAATCATATCATGATTAGTAGAGGCCGATTTTTGATCGGGTGAGCAGGGGTGCTCAATTCATGACCTTCTCCTCTCGTACCTAAGTTCCCAAGCCGAGGCAACTTTGGTGATGACGGACATGTGGCCTTTGGCCCGAGTCATGGGCTTCCTAAATTTTTTCAAAATAAAATATTTAGGTAGCGACTCTGTATCTAGCAAAACAGTTCAATTTTGGCATTTTTGATTCAAAATCAATTTTCCAAATGATTTGCCGGATTTGGACTCTTTGGTGATTATCAATTTCATATTGCACTTATGAGATTAGATTCAGAACCGCAGAAGTCTGAACTGTAGGGATTTCTTTCGAACTTCCGGAAGGGGGCGTGAAAAAGCTGAGCTACATGTGGAATAATACACTATAATAAAATCCCAAAACAAAACAGCCAAAGTACTTCTTTACTTCAATTTCCCCCCAAAAAGAAATGGAACACAGTGCTGGCACCAACCCTTCAATGAGGCTGAACTTCGTCAATTCATGAAAAATAATTAAGAGTTGAGCTAGATGCCCATTAGGAACACATTTACCCATGTATCTAATCCTTTGAACAAGATTATGGCATTTATGTAATGAAATAATATGATAAAATTTATCCTCACAGATAAATCATCAACAATTGACAATGAACTGTAATAATATAACACAAACAATTGCAATTCATATCTTCATGTAGAACTGTTAAACATCCACAACCATGGGGATCATGTCACACATTCATCTACATGAGTCATCCTGAAAACAACCTTTATTTTTACATTTAGAAAACAACCCCCACATTTGCCGGCTGTTATACGACAGGAAGTGGGCACCCTAAGGAAAACCATCTGTTTTTCCACTTTTGTCGGCTATTATACGGCGGGACTATGTGGACACCCCAAAACATTTTCCCACATTCGTCCAGTGATAAGCCTAGACAGGGCATTTGGGAACCTTTTTAAACTCCCCGCGCGGGTACCAACATAACACCACGTTTACCCAAAATCAACATCACAATTGGACTCATGCATGCTTAACAATTAAATCACATTTCAATCCCAAGATCAAACATCAAACTTTACCATAGATGAACATCACATAAACTCAAAGAACAATAGCATACAAGCCACAATTCCTTTAACTACATCAATATCCACATTTCCATCTTTCTCCTTTTTTACAAATTGTTATGGATCGAGAGAAATTCCATTACCTTTGGTATTTTCTATTCAATATGGGAACTTAGGGTTTCACCAAATTTGGGGGTTTCCCTTCTTTATCACCAATCCAGATTCTAACCACATTTACATTCATATTTTAAAGAAGGAATTGAGAGATTTCACACAAAATATTAAACAAATGAATTAACAAGTGAAATAAGAGTTAATCCAACAAAGTCTTCAATTAATTAACAAATCACACACAATACCATGAAATCCCTTCAAAAGTGAAGACATACAAGGATAAAAGTATCTTTACCTCAACTATCAAGCCAAAAATCCAAGCTCCTTCACGAATCTATCGCAAACTCACAATTCAATCGGTGGATAATGATATTCTTCATGTTCTTCGTCCCTAGCAAGCAATTTTGGGTGGATTTCAAAGGTATGAGATGTATTTAGTGGTAGAAATCTAGGGTTTCATAGAGAAAGAAAAAGGAGATAGAAGATAGAACAAAAAAGATGAGAGAATGATCTAGAATCACCGAATTTAAAAAGCTGATATCGCGTTCCCCACTCGAGCATGACTTCCTATGCTCAAGCGAACAGACACAATAAAGAAGGCTCGCTCGAGTGACAACTTCTTCGCTCGAGCGGGGAAAGAGAAACCTTAGAAGTTTTGCAACGCTACAATGAAACTTCTGGAAGCAAACATTTCACGCTCGAGTGAGTAGACATGCCTACAATGCAACAAAATACTGGGAGCAACAATTCTATGCTCGAGCGGCAGCTTTCCTGCTCGAGTGGACCTGAAAATAAAATGTCAAAGTATTTTTATTTAATAACTGTCGTGGGATGAATTATAGTTATTATTTTCGGGGCATTACAAACCGATTGCGTTAATATGAAAGTTCAACTCAGTGTTTAGGCGTGATCTAACATATTTGACTCGGTTTTGAGCAGTGTTATTGAAAGCATGCCTAGGTGCAAGTCCTAGCCATGTGCACCCCCTGCACCTTGTAATGGTCAAGGCGAGGCGACTTCACTAAGGCGCAATTAAAGTGAGTGACTTAAACAAGGCGTAATTAGGCCCAAAGTGCAGGCCTTGAGGGCTTTTTTTGTTTGTTTTTTTTTTTTTGTTTGTTTTCCTTTCATTCAAATTGGACTACTAAAATTATGTAGGTTAGCTATAGCAAATATTTTGACTAACCATTAAGACTTGGGGGCTTGAAATGCTTCCTGATGATGAAAGGTATCATATCTTCAACCTTAGAGATGCTTGAAGTTGTTAGAGTTGTTATATTGCAATTTTCGTGCCAAAAACTATTTTTTGCTAAAATTACCATTTGTTGGTTCGTATTGAAGGCTTGTTTTCACCTAGAAAGAGTTGGAATTTGGTAACACGAAATAGTTGGTCTTTGAATTAGATTTCCAACACTGCTTGATTCGCTTCAATCAGATGTTGGATGAGAAAGATACGCCCCAAATACGAAAAACTATTAAGGATGTGTATGCGTACATGCCATGTGCATACGCACATCCTTACAAAGGCATCGCATTTTCGTGGATGTGTACATCTAATTGATGCCCAAAATTTTGGTGATTTAGTGTCATTTCTTCAGGAGGTGCAAGGAGATTGCAATGGGGGAACCCTAGGATGACCTTCGGTGTTCCCCAAGCATCTGTTAAGCCTATAAATATAGCCCGTACACCCATTTTTCAAAGGGTTGGACTTTTGAGCAAGTTTTGTTAGCTTTTTGAATGAAAAACCCTTGTCGTCTCTTCTCCCCCAAAGCCCTAGCTCCTAAAATACACCCTCCCACAACCATTCTAACAACCAAAAAATCATCTAAGGCTTGAGGAACTTGAACCTAAACTAAATTAGAACCTAAACTTGAGGGAAGCAATCAAGCAAGAAAACTCGTCTTTTCTTCGCGTGTTCTTTAGTTTATAGCAAACCAGTGAGTAAGTCTTCTTTTCCTCTTCATTTCAGGAGTTTGTAATCCATATTTTTTAATATTTAATTATGCTAGGGTGTTAGTCCATCATAGCATCATGTAGTTCTTTCATTCTTTTAAGTTTTATTCAGTTTCCCACCTATTCTTGCATGTTTTCTTTATTTTTATTAGACTAGCATACTTAAGCTTGCATAATCATGTAAAAATCATGCATTAAGCCTGATTTGAATTATCATATAGATAGTTTGCATTCTTCTCTTCTATTTGTTAGTTGCTTTACTTTCATAATCATTGTGTTAGTAGTTTCAAACTAGGTTTAGGATCATCATTTGTATGTCTAGTTTCATGTTAGGATCATGTTTATTTTCTATCCTTACATGTAAGACGCTTGAGTGGGCATCCGGGTAAGTTTCCTCCATCCTCTTGGCATATGTGTGCTTCTTGCGTTGTTTTTCAATAATCCAAGTCTATATGCTTTTCTATGTGAAATTGTTCGTTTTGAATGTATTTATGAATATTATTTATTTTATGTTTAGTTTATAGCCATGGATTGATAAAATTCACTTTTGATTAAAAAAAATCATTATCTTTGGAATTAATCTAAAGTATACAATTTTTATTTTATTCAAATCGCATAGTTTTAGGTTAGTTAAGGGTTTAGAGCTTAAAATGAACTTGTATGAATAATTAACCACTAAAATCATAAAATAGAAAGTTAGTAGAGAATCTTCGGAGTGGGAAAAAGGGGTGCTGTCATTTAATGACCTTTCCTTTTTGTACCTAAGCTCCTGAACCTATAATTTTCTTGGTTGTGACAGACTGGTCCTTAACTTAGTTTTCATTGTTAAAGGTTTCTTAATTCCATTTTAAAAATTAAGTGGCGATTCTTTGTTGGTCACAGCAAGTCATTGTAGGATGCATGCCATAGACTTGAGAAAGGCACGATGCCTACAATTTCCTTAAAATATACTTGCTAATATTGTCGATTTAGCCCCAAATCGACAAACGACAGAAGAAAACCAAGCCCTAACGTAAACTCTGAAGAAGTTCAACTCCTCAGTCGTTTTTCCAGTCGTCATCTAGTCCAGGAGCTTTGAATGTGCAAGTATGTTCTTGTCTTCATTTCTTCGTCTCTTCTTCCATTCTCTTCATCTTCTCTGTTCTTTTTTATTTCTTCCATTTGTCTCTTCTTCTTCTTCTTCTTATCTTCGTCCATTCTCTTTTTCTTTGTTTCATATTTTGTTCCTTTCTTCTTCTCTTTCTTCTTTTTCGTTTATTTTCTCTTTATACCGATGTTGTTTTCTTCTTCTTCTCTGTTTTTCTTTTACTTCTATTTTCTGCTTTTCTTCTTCTTTTCGTCTATTTTATTCTCTGTTTTTGTTCTCTACATTGCTCTATTTATTAAATACTTATTCTAAATTGCTTTTTTTTTTTCTCTACTTTTTTTATTTAGATGGCATATGAAGGTGCAAAAAAAGATCCTGCATGGAAATTTACATTAGTTAGATCCTAAGAACCCAAATCAATTCAAGTGTAATTTTTGTGGTAACGCATCTAATTGAGGGGTTTATAGAGTCAAACAACATCTTGTTGGAGGTTCTAGGAAGGTCACAACTTGTCTAAAATGTCCACCTAATGTATGGGAAAAGATAAAAGAGTATATGGGAAACATGATGACAATGAAAGAGCAAATTAACTCGTTGCCTCATTTTGATGAGATGAACAATGATCTTGAAGAGGATGAAGATGACATTGCTTTTGAGATTCATCTGCCTCGTGGACCACGTGGTAAATCCTTGCCAAGAAGTCAAAGTAGTTCTTTTGCTAGATCAAAAAGGTCGAAGATGAAGGGTCCTATGGATGTATCTTGATGTTGTAGTGCATAATAGAAAAGGAAAACAAATAACAATTTATCACAATGATTCTTATAAGAAAGAATTAACAGACTGGGCAGTGATAAAAATCACAAAGTAGATGTGTGTAGACACCCCATTTTTGACCGCCTTTAAGACTTGGGTGCCATCGATTGATCACCCAATGAAGATTGCTACGCTTGTCATGCTCGAGTTCGTCAGTAGAAAGCGTCAGTTTTAAGCCTCAAAAGGCTACAAACCTTGCAGCACTTTTGGACCAAAACAACATTTTTACCAAGCCTAACCACCCAGAGGCCTGTAGGCCACTTCGTGGCTGGTTGGCCACAAATGAGTGTACGGTCGTCCCCTTAGTGGCCGACCGGCCACTTGTGTCAGTAAAAATAGATATTTTTTCCCTCTGTGCCAGTAGTGTCCATAGGTGCATGCACTTCACCAGCTGTTTCTATACGGATATTTTTGAGAGAGTAACATAATTTTCTATATATACTTGACCCCCTCTCATAAAATTAGGTTAGAAAATTTTGGTGACGCAAAATTCTTGGAAAAAATATCTCTCTCTCTCTACCTTGCAACCAAAACATACCTTACCTAGACCTCTTAAACCAATTTTTTAGGGTTCTTTGTTGAGGTTATTGAGCTTGAATATTAGCTCTTGAGGGTGAGCAATTGGTGGTTTATAACTCAAAGGGTCACCCCTCTTCAAGAGGTATAACTCGTAGCTCTTTTACACAACTTATTTCTTATATTTTCTTACTATTTTTTGGCTGTTTTTCAATTGTGTTTATGGGCTGAAACTTGTGCTTAAAAGCTACCAAAGGTAGAGGGGTAACCCACCTTTCTTTGAACCTTATTTTCTAAGCTTGAGCATTTGTGTTTCCTATCAATTTTTTAGCTTTTTCCCACTGATTTTTAGAGGTTTTCAGAGGCTAAAAAAGTGGTTTTGAAGTCTAAAAATGGAGGGGTTAGCCACCCCTCCTTTGGCTTGCTTACTAGCTTAAATTCTCCATTATTTTAGCTTACTCTTTTGGCTTTTTTTTTTTTTTTTACCTCAATTCCAGCACTGTTTTAGCCTAATTTATGTATGTTTTTATGTGTTAGTTTCATTTATGCTTTGTATAGTATGATTGTAGTGTAAAGGTCCGCATAGGCATTAGACACCAACCTATTTGAGTTGATAGCATTTATTTAGTGCTTTCCATACTTGTGTTCACCTCTAATCACCTCTGTAACCTCTCTCATTTCTCGGCTTTTTTTTTTTTTTTAATTTCCTTGAGAGTCGTTTCAACCGATTGTTGTTTAAGCTTGAGATAAAGGTCTTTGTGCTTAATGGTTTAATCTCTTTGGAGGTTCATTACCAAAGGCATGACATCTTTCTCAAGCCCAAAACAACCCTTTGTTTGACACTTCTCTCCATTAGTGGACTTAATGCTCATTTTTGGATTAAAATGACTAAGAATGGAAAGATAATTAAAAGAAGCTAATAAAATTGGGGCCAAAATGTAACAAGATAATAAAATCAACTTGGGTTCAATCGGACGTTAATTGAATTCGTTGAGTTTTGAAACATTTCATACTCTCTTGTGATGATAATGGTTCAAAATATCAAGTCAACCATTTCCCTTGATCAATATCGTGATAGGGAGAGGTTTTTGTTGGTCTTTAGCTTCATTTATTAAGCTTTTGTCCTTTGATTCATAGACCATCACGCAATGCGTTTGCGTCAGTTGATGGCTTGCGAATCAAGCCTAGCCCTCCCTTGATCTGTTTGATGATAGGAAGAGACAGGGTGGACAAACACCCCTTGAAAATACTTTGTTTGTGCTCCGTTTCATGTTTATTGCAGCAGAGCAGTACCAAACATTAGTGGCTGGCCGGCCACATTACTATACGGCCGACCACTTCTTCTGGCCGGCCAGCCACATTTTTCAGCCAGGCAGTGTCCTTTTTCCTGCAAAATAGAGCAAAGGCTGAGGTGAAAAATAGTGCAATTTTCTGACTGCAAAACATTATCATTCTGATAGCCAAACAGGGACATTTTGGTAAATCCGTATTTCATGCAAGAGTACTTCCTTCTTGCAGCCCGTTAATGAGTAGCTTGTAATTAATTAAGTGTAATTCTTTGAACTTCTAATAGCTTAGTTAATTAATTTTGTGTTGTAAATTGCTTCTAACTTGTAAATAATTAGCTAGAATAGTTGATTCATTCGAACCCTCTTGCGAGAGGGCGAATTGTAATAATGTGTATGTCTTCCAACCCCCATTTCTTCCCCCCTTTTATTTACTTGCTTATGATGGATAATATAGAGCATCATGTTTTTCTTAGCATTTTCCATGATTTGCATCCATTTGTCTTGCATGCATAAGGTTCGGTTCATCATTCTAATGACATTGTTATTTATTACTTCCTTGAATACGTACTTCACTGCATGCTATCAAAGTGATTCACATGACATATTAGACAACCGGACCTAGTAGTTGCATTTTTGCATGTGCTACATTAGCCATCTTGTATCGTTAGGATCAAGCAATTTTTTTCTAACTCTTTTGCTTCTTTCGGCTTGCCTTGGAGTACCTAAGTAAGCGTTTTTGCTTTAGCATATTGCATGCGTGTGATTGTTGCTATGTTAAGCATGTCTACCATGAGGCTAAGTGCTTAACTGATATACTTGTTTGAATGCCTGTGGATGAAGGCTAATTGCTTAAGTTGGGATGATTTGCTTAAATGTACACATGATATCACTTTTTCAAGTGGTACATATTCAAAACACTTTTCAAACAAACATAGAATCAAAGTGTTCCAACTTCTGCAAATTAGTCTATACTTGTGTGTATCACATAGTAAGATAGCCTAATAATCAAAACAAGAGCATAATTAAATAAGAATCACATCATGATTTATAGAGGCCGATCTTTGATCAGGTGAGTGGGGTGCTCAATTTATTACCTTCCTCTTTCATACCTAAGTTCCCGAGCTGAGATACTTTGGTGATGACGGACTAATGGCTTTTGGCATGAGTCTCAAGTTTCCTAAATTTTCCACAAAAATATTTAGATGGCGACTCTGTAATCTAGCAAAGAAGTCCATTTTTGGCATTTTTGATTCAAATTTGATTTTCCAAAAGATTTGTTAGATTTGGACTCATTTGTGTTTATCTATTTCATATTGCACTTGTGAAATCAGATTCAGAACCACGAGAATGAAATATGGGTGTTCCTTGGTGCCAGATGGATGGACTTCGTAAAGTAGGAGTACCTTAATTAATTTTTTAGGCCATTGTCCTAGAGAAACTATGTTTGTTAAGTCCATCGATGCTTCAAACTACTCAAAGGATGGACAAAAACTCTTCGAACTACTTGATAAGTTTGTGGATGATGTTGGAGAAGTTCATGTAGTCCAAATTATCACAGACAGTGCCTCAGCTAATGTGTTGGTTAGTAAGAATCTTTTGTCTTGATTCTTAAAAAATATATACTTACTAGTTAGTTAGTTTAGTTGTCATTAAATAATCTTTTGTGTTTTGTTTCTATAATTTTAATAGGTAAGTTTTTGGAGGCAAAGAGACCACACCTCTTTTAGACACCATGTGCTGCTTACTGCTTGGATTTGATACTGGCAGATATTTTCAAATTGCCACATATGAAGAAGACATTTGAAAGGGCTATTTGGGTACACTTATAACCGTCCAGGTGTGTTGAATATGATGAGGATGTTTACACAGTTAAAGAATTTGGTCAAGCTTGCCAAGACAAGATTTGCAACAGTGTTTCTCACTCTATCTAGGATTCATCAACAAAAAAATACCTTGAGAAAGATGTTCACTTCGGAGGAATGAACAAGCTCCAAATGGGAAAATGAGCCAAAGGGTAAACAAGTAACACAGATTATGTTGATGCCTTCATTTTAGAATCTCGTTGTCTATGCTCTTAAGGTCTCGAGTCCACTTATGCACGTGCTTAGGTTGGTTGATTTTGAGAAAAAGCCTTCCATGGGATCCATTTATGAGGCTATGGATAGGGCTAAAGAAAGTATTGCAAAGTTATTTGATAAAAAAGAAAAAAAATATTCAAGAACATCTTTGAAATCGTTGACGATAGGTGGAATATCCAATTGTATCAACCTCTTCATGCAACTGGCCATTTTTTAAATCCGGAGTTCTTTTATGCTAATCCAAGTATTGAGCATGATACTGAAATCATGTCAAGGTTGTATAAGTGTGTGCCCAGGTTGGTTCGAGGTACTAAGATTCAAGATAAAATAACTCAAGAGATGAGTACTTATACAAAATCTGAAGGTCTCTTTGCGATGCCACTAGCAATTAGGCAGAGAGTGACAAGGGCACCAGGTAATCCATTTTACACCATTAACTTTTTCATTCCTTTAGAATAATCAAAAGTTTCTAATTGTGCTAAAATTAGTTGCAATTCATAGCTGATTAGTGGTCTGCATATAGTTTTTTAGCCCCAAATTTGCAAAAGTTTTCCATAAAAGTTCTTAGCTTAACCTGTAGTGCATCTAGTTGTGAAAGAAAATGAAGTGTATTTGAGCATGTGAGTATGTACCTCAAGTTTGGTGATATCCTTTTGTTTGTTTGTTTGTTTGTTTTTATATAGTAAATTTTAATACATTCTCTTATTCTTGTAGCTCCACAAAAAATAAAAAATAAAAAAAAAAACAAAAAAGAAATAGGTTGGAACAACATCTCAATGATTTGGTACTTATTAAGTACAATAGACAATTGAGACGTCAATATGATATAAGTAACACACTTGATCCTATCACTTTAACAAATATTGATGGAAGCAATGAGTGGTTGGTTGGGAGAATGGATGGAGAAGCAAATGAAGATAACGGTAATGTATTTGATAATGAAAGTTTGACATGGGGTGATGTTTCTAGAGCTTCTGGAGTTCGGTAAAAAAATAAGAGAACTAAAGCAACAACTTCAAAGATAGCATCAGCGCCGAGGGCGAGGCCAAGGTGTTCTAAATTATCAAATGCACTTCAACTGATAGATGAGGAAGAGACAGATTCAGATGAGATAGAACAGGAGGATGCAGAAGGATACAAATCCAATGATGAACAAGAAGATTATGAGTTGCATTTTCTTGATATTGAGGACAATGATTGTTAGATCTTCATTGGATAAACGGGAGCAAAGACTTGATGTTTTGTTGGTTTAATTTGTTGATGTTTTAAAATGCATGCTTAAACTTGAAATATTGTTGTTAGTTGACATTTAGATCATGGATATTCGTGTTTTATGTTGAATTTTGGAATATTACTCATTTGTGTATGTTAAAATAGTGATATTTGTTGGTATTTATTTTTAAAATTTTTCAATGTTTCTTTTTGTTTATGTTATAGTAGTTAGTTATTTGCTTATATGCCTCACATTAAATTATATTATTTCAACCTACCATGGTGCACTTTATTTCGATGAAGCCCACGACTTGCCTTGCGCCTAGACCTCAGGAGACCTTGGTGCACTTATCCTTTTAATAACATTGGCTTTGAGCATGTCATTGGAAACTAGCTCGGTCGGTGTCTATAGCGTGTTTTTTTTATCATGGTCTTTGTGTGATAAGGAAGTAGCTCAGTCGAGCTAGAAACAGGTTTTTGTTCAGTTTTATAGTTTCTAAAGATTAAAACCATAAGTTTGCATAGTTGAAGTCAAGATCGAAGAAGTTCATCATTTGATTGAAATTCCAGGTTTCGGGAATGGTATATTAGGGTTGGATTATGGAATTTGTAAGGCCTAAATTTCATTCTTATGAGTTCACAACTATAAATCAATCATTTTGAGTTACATGATGAAGAGATTAAGAAGAATTTAAGCCCAAGGATTTAAAGAACTTAAAGAATACGAAGAACAACAATGGAAAATTTGAGAAATGTCACCGTTTATTGTGTAAGTTTGGATTCCAATCGGATCAAGATGCTCTAATAGTGATGGCGATCTATGAGTGGTGAATAGAATCGATTGAAATGGTTAGGAAGATGGAGATCTGGCCTTGGTGCACTCAGTTTAACAGTATATTCATGAAGTGAAGAACCTAATTTGTATGTATCATCTCTATATGTAGGGAGACAAAAAGGATGCCATGATTTGAATTTTTGGAAAATGAGCACAACAGTTGGAGTAGGTACACGAATCCACTGGACGAGAGCCATGTGTTCTAAAAAGGATGTGATGCTAGGGTTGTTGGTGCTCGTTCCATGTAGATGGCCAGACTGACTTGGACCGAACAAACATTGTAACTGAGTAGGGATTTAGCCCAAATGAATAGAATAATTTAGCTCGGCTTGATAGAGTAATCTCAATCATGTTGAAGTAGCTGGAATTAAGGGGCAATTGAGAGGGTAATTTACGATGTGCAAATGGGTCGAGCTAAATTCACGTGAGCCTTGGGTTTGCGTTGTGAAAATGGGTCAAACTAAATTGGTATGGCTTGCTCTCTCCATGTCATTCTTATATGAAATGGATTTAGGACCAAGCTATCCTTAGAAGACTGGGCAAATGGTTAGCGGGTGATTAGGCAGAATGTGCTGAGCGACGTTGGTCATGCAAACAATTGTGCTAAGTCTTATGGCCTAAGTACATTCTTTGGTATGGTGATGCACCGTCAGAAATTAGCATGACACAATATGTTGCACAGTGATCTTACGGGCTACCAAAATGAAAATCTCACCCTAGTTCCTTATACCAAATTGAAAAGCACGAAGAGGGCTTCCTATTAATCTGAGTGGATAGTGTTTTCATCGAAGTTGGATTTTCGGGCTTCATTTTCTTCTTGCTAAAGGTAGGGATTTCTTTGTTTCTCCTCAATGTTTTCTTATAGATAGATGGGTGATACGTTCTTATCGCATAAAACCTTTTGTTAAAAAGGGATTTTCTTGAAAAACATATAGAGGGAGTTACAGTTTCCAAAACAAAAGAGTTCAACATCTGACTAAAGTTGATTATGGAAGTTTTCAGCTATTGAGATGTGATTATACACCTTAAAATAAAAAGCCCTAGTTTCTAACCAAACCCTAGTTTTGAATTTTATTTTAACATGAGATTTTTTTTTCCCTTCAATTGGTCTTTAATTCTTGAAATTGAGTTGATGCTTGGTTGAATTGAGTATGAATGTTGATTATTAGATGTTATGGGAACAATACTTGTGGGATAGGTTCATGTCATAGTAATTGGTGATGGAAATTGGTGTTATGAATATGGGAAGTGTATGATATTAAATGGGTTATGACATTTGAATAAGAGGAGTTGTGATTGAAGTGTGTGGAAAACAAATCATATTTATTCATAAAGAAGAATTTTACCGTTATTGTTAAATGTGATGTTGGTGTAACTTTCTAAATTGAAATGAAGAATTGATGGGTTAAAGTTTTGAAAAGAGGCTATGTTTCCTTTCAGCTTGTGACTGGTAAAGTGTGGTACTTAATAGAGGTTTCGACTTCCTTCTAGAGTAACACCTAGTAAAACATGTGGATTGTTGGGCTATATGGAAGTTCTGGTGTCCTTCTTGTTAGCCACCGGTAAAGCATGGCGCCTGAGATAGGTTTCATCATTCCTTCTAGAGTAGTGCCCGATAAATTGTGTTAAAAAGGCTTGGTTGGCGAAGCCGGTTATTGATATGTGGATATTTGTTATTAATTATGTGATAACCTTATATGTGTGAAATGGGTTGTTGTGTGTATATGTTGGTGTTATGTGGTTATTAATATCAATGAGTTTGAAATATGAATTAGAAAAAGTAAATGATTAGTTGGCCTAAACCTTTGTCTAAGGCGAAAGAGATTTGAGGAAATCATTTGACCAAATTTTGATAAGATAAAAAGTAATAAAAGAGTTCTTTATGATATGCTAAGTGGGACTTTTGTAAAAGAATATCTATCTATGTAATCTATTTTGTTTATACAAAAACACATTATTATGTATGTATCACCTGATAGCATTCATGATCACATATATCTATTGATCTTATTGTTCAGAATCATTGTAGATCCTTGCTGGACTTCATGTTCATCCCATGTTGTTTAACTATTTTTTAGGAATAGAGTTGGATACAACAGTTTGAAGTTTTTTTTTTAGTACAGGATCCATATTGTGTGGATTAAAGATGAAGGCTTAGAATATTGTGGTGATGATGTTGTTTTTCTATTTGTAAATTATTATAGTGTAATTTTTCTTGTAAGCCTTCAAGGCACGTATTGTGAATATTTGTATTGGACATCTCCATTATTGTAATTATGAGAGAGAGAGAGAGAGAGAGCCTTAATTATTCTATTTAGTTTGTTTGTTTTCTATAATTATAATTTGGAAATGGACTTTCATGAGGAATTTGGTAATGTATCCGAGTAATAAAATTTGGGGAGTGATAACTAGTGTCGTTTCAGTTCGTTTGTGGTGATTAAGGTTCTGAAAGGATGGGCATTATCCTTTAGGAAATAGATTCCTAATAGGACACTATGAAGAGGAAGTCGAGTCCTATTTGGATTCTACCTTACGAAAACATAAAAGCTCATAATTAACCTAATCCAGGTATCACAATCTTTCTTCACAAATTAACAGAGTTTTTCCTTACTTTGATTCCTAGAACTGACTCAGGTATCAAAGGGGTTTTCCATCAAACACCTGCCAGGTAGCTCACCTGTGTTCATGTTTTAGGTCATATGACATCATTTGGAGAAGTGCAAGCTTGACCGCTAGATTATACTTGTGAAAAATATTTCATACTCATACAGTTGTTGATTATTGGAATATCATAGTGCTGGAGCATGTTTATGATCATTAAGGAAAAAAGCCCTAATTTCATTTATTTGTTTGATATAGTTGAAAAATGAGAGGAGTTAATGGATGTATATTTGTTGAGCATGTTAATCATTGGGGATTGGTTTTGTGGAATAAAAATAGATAAAGATGTTATGATAGTTATGAAATTGAATTTATGTTCTAAGTGTCGGTGATTGAGATGGGGAATTAATTATGGAAGTTGTGTGATATTATAATTGTTGATGAAAAACACCAAAACTAAATTTAAGGTATATAGGTTGTGGACTATATGAAAGTATATTGTTTTAATTATGAGAATTATATTGTTTCACTTATAAGAGTCGTGCATTTATTGTTTAAAGGTTTTGTCATTGGCCATCAGTAGAGGATGGCATTGATTGTTGTTGAATAGGTTATGCATGTTATGTGTTGTTGAATGAATTGAAATCTACAATGTGGTAAAATGGTGAAGTGATGAATGATGAGAGTGTTATACAGGGTCCATTTTCTTCCAATTAATACCCGGTAAAGTGTGGCACATTGACATAGATTTCGTTTCCTTCTGGTTTGCACTCAGTAAAGCATGGGTTGAGGTTCTATTTCCTTCCGGCTTGAGGTCTGGTAAAGCGTGGCACCTTGAAACATGTTCCATTTTTTCTGGCTTGCACTCGGTAAAGCATGTTGTGGAGCTTGATGAAACCACGCAAATATTTATGTGTTTTGCAACTTGTTAATTGATATATGTATGTGTTGAGACATGTGTAGTTGATGAAAATATGTGAGATTCCCAATTGATTCTCTATTTGCAGAAATGATAAATGCGAGATCGTCTTCAGTGGTAGAGTGATGTAGATGTTTGGTAAAGTAGTAGTGTTGGTTTCTCTGAAGCTAAATGAAGTTAATAGATCCTTTTGAATCAAATTTTCGAATCATAAAGATGGGAATAATTTTTCTTAAAATTATTAAAGAATGAATCTTTTGAGGAAAAGTATACGTATATATGTATGTTTTGAATATAAAAGTCAACACTACTTATGTACTTATAACCTGAAGCGTTCATGATCATAGCTATTCATATGATGTAATTGTCTATTTTTAATGAATATTCTAGTTTAAGATTGTTAAGTGTGGCAGAAACTAGGTTCGCGTCCAACATCATCATGGTTTTACATTTAAGGGAAGTTAAGACATCCCTTGAGCAAATGATGATGGATGCAAACTATAAAATTTATAAGACGACAACAGTGTGGTTGAGATTAAAGCTTGTGAGGTAAAACATTGTATTGTGGATGACTCATAGTGGGATAGCATAGATTACCTTATAAGCTTTACTAAACCTATCATTGACATGTTAAGGCAAGCAGACATAGACTCTCTAGTTTTACATCTAGTATATGACACGTGGGATACAATGGTTGAAAATGTGAAATAAAAATCATCTTTGATCATGAAGGGATAGCCATAATTACTGGTCAATCAACCTTCTTTAGTGTCATTCACCAAATTTTGGAGAGTAGATAGAACAAAAGTGACACCCCTTTACATTGTATGGCACATTCATTGGTTCCAAAATACTACTATCATGCTTGGCTCCAAGATGGTAGTAATAGAGTTCCACGAATATCACCATAGGAGGATTATGAAGTCTTCGTGAATAGAAGCAATTGTTTGAAGAGGTTGTTTCCTAATCAAACTGATATATGAAAAATTTATGCTGAATATGTAGCCTTTCTAGTAGGTTAGATTATTTTAACCAGTTTCATGTCATTGATGCAAGAATATTTGAGGAACCTTTTTCATGGTGGTCCAATCATAGTGCTTTCACACCATTACTACAAGCATTGGCTTTTAAATTGCTTGTGCAACCAGCATCTTCCTCTGGTTGTCAGAGAAATTGGAGTACATATTCTATAATTCAATGCATTAAGAGAAATCGACTAGTGACAAGCAGAGCTAAAGGCCTAGTGTTTGTGCATTGCAATCTTCGCCTATTGTCAAGAAAGGGCAAGAAGTATAAAGAAGGACCTATAAAATATTGGGACGTTATAAGTTCACTCACATTCAATGAAATAAATAGTATGCAAGTCTTGTTTATAACCTGCTAAAAATGATTTTTGTATTTTTTTTCCTTTATAGGTGGAGATTTGTTTGATATAGAAGGGCGTGAAATGATGGAGCTAGCACAACTTTCCCTTGATGAAACATAGATGACAATGATGACTTTTGATGATGATGATGAAAGTTAGCAACCTGTGCCTAAAGATTCAACAAGTTGAAGTTCAAGGGTGATAGTTAACTAGGTTTTTTTTTTTTTTTTTTTTTTTTTTTTTTTTTTTTTTTTTTCCTAGTCATCTATTCTTAGTCTAGGAGTAGAAGACTAAAAAAGAAATTGTGTATTTTTTTTATTTTTTTTTATTTTTTTATGTCAAGGACTAAGTGTGCATGAACCTTACTTTTGGGAAATTCACTATGATATTTTGTAATATGTTTTTTGGATAATTTATTTGGTGGCATGGATTGAAGTTACATTTGTAAGATGTTTTATGAATTATCTATTTTGCTGACACATAATTTTAGAGTTGATTTTATCTTACAATTTAAATGCATTTACTTATACTTTGGTAATTATTGTGTAAAATACATAATACTTTGTCAGACAATAATATATATGAAGCAAAAATACAATGTAGTCAAGTTATGAAATGTAATTGGGCTAAAGACAACTTAGACAATAGTGTTGTGGAGTGAATGCGAATCATCCAATTAGGTATGTCCTTTACCTCTTAATTTTAATTAAAATTTAAAATACAATGCAAAATACTTGTTGTTAATTCATTTTTCTTGTTCTTGAAGTTTCAATGCTCATATCACAATTGAGGACTTTGAATTTGTGGCATTATACATATATATACTCCTTGATTATTAAGTATACCTTGCTTTCCATACTTTAATGCTTACTAAATTTTTAATTTTATATTTTTACGCTCTTTTTGTTTAGCCATATCCATGTATCCATATCTATTTTTTGGATACTTTTTTAGACGTACCCGCGTATCCATCATTTAGGGATTTGACGAGTTCGACCCCTAGATACATACCCGCACCCAACACTTGTACCCGAGTTCGTGTAACATAGGTAGCAGCTTTTATGTTGAGAAATCAAGCAAAGTGTTGGAGGTGCTTGGTCAAACGTCAGTATGAGGATAAGAAAGCAAAGTTAGTGTGGAGCAAGTTTAACCTTTTAATGAGAAATACTTCCCTGAAGCGATGCCAAGGCAAAAACAAGTAGAGTTTTTCAACTTGAAACAAAATGACCTAACAGTGGCTCAGTATGAAGCCAAGTTTTTTAGGTAAGTAGTTGAGGTATGCCCCATATCAAGTAGCTAAAGAGGAAGATAAAGTAATGCTTTTTTAGAATGGCTTGCGGTTAGACATCAATGGAAAGGTAGCTATATTGGATATGAAGATGTTATCATCATTGGTAGGCAAGGCATTACGAGCTGAAAAGGGAGCCGATGAGAAAAAGAAAGCCAAAGAACAGAAAGCCATGAAACCACAAAACAAGAGGCTTAGGGAGGAGAGGCAAGTAGAGCAGCGTGGGAGTAGTGGCAATCCTAACACGAAGCCTTACACCCAAGGTCAATCTGGCAATGACATGAAGCAACAAAATTAGAGGATTTGTGATAGATGTGGTAAATCGCATTCTGTAGGGTATATTATGATGGTTTAGCTAGGATATGCTATAAGTATGGCAATCCTAGACATTTGTCTGCACAGTATATATCGAAGAGAATGAGAGGTCATTTATCATCACAGTCATTTAAGGGGCAAGGCATAAACGACATTTTTATGGTGGTGGATCTAATCAAAAGCAAAATAATGGCAAAGTGGAAGTAATCAAGGTCAGACATCTAGGAATGGGACTCAAGAGAATAAGTCAGCTTATCCAGGGTGTGTATATGCTCTCACTATAGATGAGGCTAAGGCTACGCCATCTGAGGTGCAAGGTACACTCCTTATATTATCTGTACTTGCTAGAGTTTTATTTGATTCAGGCTTTACGCATTCTTTTTCCGTACCTAGATATCTACACCGTTTGACTATTCCTTGTGAGCTTTTTGGATGCTTGGATTGTCGTGTCTACTCCATTAGAAGAAACAGTAGTATTGAGGGACGTTTGTAGATCTTGCAAGGTAAAGCTAGATGATAGGATTTTTCTAGTAGATTTGATTTCCTTAGAGAAGAAGAACTTTGATGTTATTTTGGGACTGGACTAGTTGTCAAAGCATCATGCCTTAGTTAACTGTTTCAAAAAAAGGGTAATTTTTGCTATGCCAAGACAGCTTGAGTTTTTCTTTTAGGAAGATAGAAAAAGGTCTTCTATTTGTTTATCTCTTCTCTTTAGGTTAACCAACTATTGAGGAAAGGGTGTTAGGGTTATTTAGCTTGTGTGGTTAGCAGCAAACAATTGGAGTAGAAGTTAGAGAAGTGGCTTGTGGTAAGGAAATTTGTTGATATTTTTCCAGAGGATCTACCTAGTCTTCTTTGAAGCCATGAGGTAAAATTTTTCATTAACTTAGTACCCGACACAACACCTATCTCTAAAGCACCTTATAGAATGGCACCAATGGAGTGGAGAAAGTTATAGGAGTTGTTGGACAAAGGTTTCATTAGGCCTAGTGTCTCACCTTGGGAAGTAGCTATATTGTTTGTGAAGAAGAAGGATAGGTCAATGAGGTTGTGTATTGACTATAAGGAACTAAACAAGGTCACAGTGAAGCATATGTATCCTTTGTCGTGCATTGATCACCTATTTTACCTATTGCTGGGAGCTTAGGTATTCTCTAAGATTAACCTGAGGTCAAGCTATCTCCAATTAAGGGTGAGGGAGGAGGATGTTCCAAAGACAGTTTTTAGAATACGTTATAGGCATTATGGGTTCTTGGTGAGGCCTTTTGCTCTCACAAATGCACCAGCCGCATTTATAGATTTGATGAAGATAATGTTTAAACCCCAACTGGATAAATTTGTGGTGGTGTTCATTAGTGACATCCTAATTTATTTGAGGACTAAGGAGTAGCATGAGCAACATTGAGGATAGTACTTTAGATATTTAGGGAGAAGAGATTGTATGCCAAATTCAAGAAGTGTGAGTTTTGGTTAAGTAGTGTTGTGGACTCGCCTTTTTCCGCTCCCCACCTTTCAGAAAGGGGGTTTGAAAAGAAAGGCCCTCACAGTTTGGATTCTACTTGCAGTTCTGAATCTAGTCTCACAAGTGCAATGTGAAACTGATAATCATCAAAGAGTCCAATCCGGAAAATCATTTTAGAAAATCGATTTTATATCAAATAATGCCAAAACTGGACTGCTTTGCCAGATTACAGAGTCACCATCTAAGTATTTTATTTCTGGAAAAATTTAGGAAACCCTGACTCGTGCCAAAGGCCACGTGTCTGTCATCACTAAAGTTGCCTCGGCTTGGGAACTTAGCTGGGAGAGGGGAAGATCCTGAAATGAGCACCCTCGCTCGCCCCATCAAAGATCGGCCTCTACTAATCATGATATGATGTTTTATAAACCTTATGTGTTCTTATTCCAGTTATTAGGCTAACTTTACTATGTGACGCACACAAGCAAGTATAGACTAGTCGCAAGACTTGGAACAATTCAACTTCATGTTTGTTTGCGAAAATGGTTTGAATTTGCCATCCTCAAGTGGGCTTAAAACATGATTTTCCACTTCGCAAAGTGGGCTTAAAACTTACATTCGTTGAATTGTTCCAATTCAAACAACAAAGCCTTCATCCACAGGCATTTATGTAGTTTAGCATTTAAGCACATAGCCTCATGACATGCATACGAAACATGGCAATATGGCAATCACACTCATGCAAGTATGCTAAAGCATAAAACTTACCGAGTACTCCAAGCCAAAACAAAAACTAGTTAGAAAGATGCATGATCCTAACTATAAAAGATGCCTAATGCAACACATGCAATGATGCAATTAATAGCCTCGGCTACTAATATGGCATTTGTAACACTTTGATAGCATGCTTTGAAACACGTATTCAAAGAAGTATTGAATTGACAATGCAGTTTGAATGATGCACCGAGCCTCGGTGCATGCAAGACAAATGAATGGATGCAAACATGCAAGCATAAGGTATGCTAATTGAAAATGTCCCTGATCTAACCATCGAAAGTGGTTAAATAAAAGGGGGAAAGACGCGGGGTTGGAAGACATGCACACACATAGGTACGCTTATTAGAACATTATGCCCTCATGAAGCATGGTCCGAATGAATAGGCTAACTAGCTACGCTAATTAAGCTAACTATTACAACACGAAAATAATTAACTATTCTAGTTGATTAATTATTACAAACCAAATTGAATAACTAGCCACGCTAAGCTAATTAAATATTACAAATTGGAATTGATTAACTAGTTACACTAACTAATTAAGCAAAGCAAGTAAATGGACTTGAGGAGCGAGGGATGCATACATGCTTGACTTCTCTGCCTGAAAATGCCACCGCCTTGCCTTTTGCAGCCTCTGTTTGCACTTGCTTGAACACCGAAAATTGTGCCAACTCCCAGAACACCTCTGCTCCATCTCAGGAACATACAGAGCAACCTTCTTTCACTGGTGGCCGGTCGGACACAAATGGTGGCTCTCGGCTACCATTAGTGCCCGGTCGGCTACTTTTGGTGGCTGTCGGCCACCTCTTCCCTGGACTTCTCTTTTTTGCTGCAACAGAGAGCAAACAGAGGCAAAATAGTGTATTCTCAAGGAGTATGTGTACTATTACCCTCCTTATCATTACACAATGTCAAAGGAGTGTAATTCTTGGCTCCAAAACCATCAACCAGGCATTTTCAATGCATGATGGCCAAAGAACCAAGAAGTACAACTTCATTGTATGCAAAAACAAGACTCAAGACCATCACCTTATCATGTGTGATCAAAGGCAATGGAGACCAAGGAGATTGGCTCATTTCATCACTTTGAGTATGAAATGCTCCAATCTTCCTTGTGTTCAATATAACGTCCGATTGAACACACGCAATGCAACACAAGATGCTTATCTTGCCTCTTTTACTTCATCAGTTTTGTTTATTCATTTTAAGTTACCAACTCATTCTTTAATTGATTTAGTCCATTGGTGGGAGTCTTCTAAAGAGAAAGAAGCGCCAACCAAAGGATGATGTAAGGCAAGAGCGAGTTCATGCTGTTGGTTAGTGGAAACCCTCAAAAGAGGATTAAAACCACTAAGCACAAACTCTATCTCAAGCTTAAAACATCCCAAGCTTGAAACAACTCTTGAAAGCAATTTAAAGAGTGAAACAAATGAGAATGTGACAGAGATTATGATGATGATATTACATGCAAAATAACACTACAACATGCAAGCAACTCAAGCACTTCATGCTTAAAGGCCTAAAACACTAAACTAGTGAAGCCCTTTACACTATATCCATGCAATACAAGCCTCAAACGACTTAACCAGCCCAAAACAAAGCTAAAACAAGTCAAAACAATAGCAAAAACATGCTAAAATTAAGCTAACACAAGCTAGAATAAGAGGCCAAAGCATAGCACAAGCTAAACTATCAAGCACAATTGCACTACAAGCATATAAAGCAAGCCTCAAGTGCTCCAACCAGCCCAAAATAGAGCTAAAACACGCCAAGACAAAGCCTAAAACATTCTTGAATTAAGCTAAGTTAAGCTAGAAAATCAAGCTAACATGTGAAGCAACCTAGGCATGGAAGCAAGACACAAGGAGGGGAGGCTAACCCCTCCTATTTTGGACTTCAAAAGTTGATTTTTACCACTGAAATGACTCTGATTTTCAGTGGTTAAAAGGGCCAAAAATTTTGATTTAAAGGTGGTAAGAAATGGCACAAAAGGCTTCACAAGCCAAAGAACAAAAAAAGGAAGACAACCCCCTAACTCACCAAGACTTAAACTACCATTTTCAAACCTTAAAAATAGAGTTTTTTGTAGTTAAAAAACCAAGTCAAAATAGTATAAAAAGATAGTAACTCAAGTTATGCAAGGCAAGTTTAAAAGGTAAGTCTTATACATCTTCAAGCACAAGACAATTTCAGGCACAAATTCAAGCTTAAAACCCTTTCTAAGGCTCCAAGAAGACCTCCTAGAACCTCAGCTCCAAGGTAGTCAAGATTAATCAAGGGTCTATGAGCAAAAGTGTAGAGAAAGCTAACTACAAAGCACAAAATAAGAAGAGAGAGAGAGAGAGAGAGAGAGAATTTTGATCCAAATTGTCTAACCCTTCAAAATAGGGGAGAGACCCCCCTATATAGAGAAAAACAAGCTTAGAACTTGTATGCATCCCTCCATACACGTGTATGGAGATGCATTTTAGTGAACAATAGCTGGCATAGCCGGCAAACAAATATCTAAAAAAGGAGAAAAAAGGCCATTGGCCATCACCAGTGGCCGATCGGCCATCAATGTGGCCAATTGGCCACCACTGATGGCCGACAGGCACAAGCCATGGCCGATGGACTATAGGGATGGCCGACAGGCCACCCTCTCCTCCAGACTTGAAGCAACAAGCTCTTGGTCCACAGCCAAGCACAAAACAGATAAGTTGAGAGGCTCAAAGGCAAGGTGCTCGGCCAAGAACTTCAGGCACTCAAAACGAACACAAGCATACTGTAGAAACTCTATTTTTAACCGTCCTCAAGACTTGGTTGTGTTTGCAGGTACATCCAGCCACAAGTTCGATTGCTCGTCGAGTGCTCGACTTTCGCGGCAGAACGTCACAGGTTTGAGCTTTCCAAACCTTGTATCTTTTCTGCTCCATTTTTGGACCATGTGTTGGTCCTTCTAGCATAATTCTCTTGGTGCACTGCCGGCCATCCTATGATACTGCCGGCCATGCCTTTGTTACTGCCGGCCATTGATGAGGCCGCCTGGCCATCAATGAGCCACCGCCGGCCACCACTGATGGCCGGCAGACCCTTTGTCTCAGCAGGTTTCACGCCAGATCTTTTGAGCCAGTTGGTTTTCACTCATCTCCCCTCCATACACGTGTATGGAGAGATGAAGCTCTTGCCAAGCTTGTTTAACAAGCTTCTTCTTGCATTCTTCTATATAAGGAGAGACCCTTCCTCTCTATGAGAGGTTGAAGAAAATTTGAGAGAAGTTGTATCTCTCTCCCTCTATATATATTTCTCACTCTCTCTCTCTATATTGTGTTTGTTTATGCTCTAAAGTCCATTTTTCTTTCACTTTTGCACTACAACACATAGTGATACACCACCATCTTTGAGCTGAGGTTCTTGGGAGGGTTACTTGAGCTTTGAAACTTGGTTTCTAGCCTCTGAGGTTGCTAGTTTCGAAGTTGATCTTCAAGGGTGAGTATATTCCCCATTCAAGCCTTTGTTTGTATCTCATTTTGGCCATCCTTACATATTATTTTAGGCCTTTCTTTCACCTGGAAAATTTTTTATTTTTAAGTGCTTTTGATGATTGTTTAAGGTCTTTTTGGTGTTAGGGGTGTACAACCCTCTTGTATGCCTTGTTTGGCCTTGTTTTGTGCCATGCTTTACGGCCTTTGGAATAGTATTGGTTTGGCCTTTTAGCCACTGAAATCCAGTGGATTTTCAGTGGTAGGCATGTGGTTTTGAGGCTTCAAATTAGAGGGGAGTGACCCCCTCTCTTTTTGTTTTGTTTGCTTGAGCTATTGGCCTATCAAAGGAGTATGTATCCCTATACTTTTGAGGCCTGGTTCAGGAACTTTTTTGTGACTTTTAGGACCTAACTTAACTCTTTCCATGGCTGGTTTGGTCACCTTGTGCATGCATCTTGTATGTGTAGTGTAATCCCCATTTGTGGCTCATCAAAGTAGCATGTCTTGCTAGCATGTATTGACTCCATTTCAGTGGGTTTTTGATCATCATTTGACATGTCATGACTCTATCTAAAGTTGGTTTGGTAGTCTCTTGAGTGGCTCATGTACTTGTAGAACAAATCTTGCTTACTAGCTTTATGTGCATGATGTTTTGACTCATCATTCTAGCATATTTTGGCTATGTTCCAGCATGATTTTATTCATATTTTGGGCTGTTCTAGGACTGTTTTGGGCTTCCATGGTCATATCACTCATGTTTAGTATAGCTATAGAGTAAATGCTTTGACTAGCCTTGAGTTTTAAGGGAGCTTGTATGCTAAACTTGCGATGTTTCATGCTTTGGAATCATTTGAAATGTTATTTCAGTGCATGTTTCATGTCCATGTATTCACATTTGCCAGGCTTTCAATGCCTTGAAGAGTTGGTGTTTTATGCCTTTTGAATGGATCATTGTGCATGCCTCTATGCTTAGGTCTTTGGGATGCCATCTCAGCAGGTTTTTGGGCTCATTTTGACATGATGTAACTCTGTTTTATGTTGTCCAAGTCATGCCATGTTTGGTTTTAATAGGTGTAGTTTAACACCCCTTTTGTAGCCTTGCATGCTTCATGCTTTCGGCCTTTTGTTCTAGCTTGTTATGGCTAGGTTCAAGCATGTTTTTAGACTCACCTTGACCTGCCTTGGGACTATTTTGATGCCCTTGCCCCCTTTGGGGCTTGCTTTGTATAGCCATGGCTTAAGTCCTTTTGTTATTTTTGAGCTTTGAGCTTTCTTGCGTGCTTTATTTGTCTTGCTAGAGTGGTTTGGTACCATTTCATGCATGTTTTCAGAACTTTTGGGTGCTGTCATATATCCATGCTTGTAACTCTTTAAGTGTGCTTAAGAGTCGCATCTTTATGCTTTGATCCTTGAGTCAATTGGCATGCATGTTTGCCTTGCCTTTTCATGCTTTTCATACCATCTTTTCAATACTTATGGCCACTGATTTGGGCATGACTGAGGTCTACCCCTTTTGGTTTAAGTCCATTTAGCATGTTCACTTGCATGCTGCTTGCATGCTTATGTTGTTTAGCATTATGTATGCCATCTCACCTTGCATTGAGAATGCTATCTTACATTAAGCATTGAGCATGCCATGTCGTTCATAGCATTGAGTATGCCATGATTGTTTCCATGTAGTTCATAGCATTGTGTATGCCATGTGTTTGCATGCTTAGGTTACATCGCATTGTGTATGTTGCGTTGTCCATTTGCATTGTGTATGCTAGTTGTTCTTAGGATTGTGCATGACGCATGCCATTAGCCTTGTTAGGCTGTTCACATTGCATTACATGTTTGTACGCTTGAGTTGCATTGTGTATGCCATGCTTGTATTGCATTGTTGTTTGGATTAAGTCTTAAATCCGAGCACGAGAAACGAGGGACGTTTCATACTTCAAGTGATGAAACGTGTCTCAATTCTCGGTCGCCGACGCTCTTGACGATGCGTGATAGAGTTTTAGGCTTTATATGTTTATTTGTGCATTCATTTTACATTCAATTGCACAAGTTAGATTTTTGGCCATCATGCATCGGGATGCGTGATTGATGGTCTTGGATCTGACTATGCCTCTCCCTTGATGTTTTGAGGTGATATGGGGTGGCATAGTGAGCACATACCCTTGGGAGACCCTCCATTTTCTCTATTTTGTGCTCTACTGCAGCTTGGTGTCACAGCACATTAGTGCCCGGTAGTGCCTTGCAGATGGCCGGCAGTCCTTTATTCTTGGCCGGCAATGCCCACTCTTGGTCAGCAGGGGGGTCAGGAGTGGCTCTTCATGGCCGGCAGGCCACTGGTGTATTCCTCAGACTGGTTTTGGTAAGGTTCAGTAGGAATTCCTTGAGGACACCCCGTAGACAGAGCCTCTAAAGAGTAACCGGAGAGCTTTTCGAGGCGGCAACCGAGCATGCATCCTCTTCTCCCCTAACCAGAGCTGGAACAACATTGTTTACTATTTTCCTTAGTTGCTAATTAGCATTTGGTTTTGTAATTTAATTAGTTAATTTGTTAATTAATTAAGTTTTGTAATAATTAGTTGTAGCTAGTTATTCATTCGGTTATGTAATAATTAATTAGCTTGTTAGTTAGTTAATTAGTTGGTCTGTATTATTCATTCGAACCCTCCGTCGAGAGGGCATATTGTTGTAATAAGTGTGTGTGCGTGTATGCATCTCTTCCAACCCCCATTTCTTTCTCTCTTTTACTTACCTGCTTTCAGTGGTTTGTTTTAGGGCATGTTTTGATTAGCATCCATATGCTTGCATGTTTGCATCCATTCATCTGCATTGCATGCACCGGGCTCGGCGCATCATACTAACTGCATTGTATTTCAATTCCAAGTTGAATACATGTCATCAAATGTTGCATCTCATATGCCATCTTAGAATAGCCGAGCCTATTTCTAGTCGCATTTTGCATGTGTTTCATTAGCCATCTTAACATAAACTAGGATTATGCATTGATTACTAACTAGTTCTTTGTTTTCGCTCGGAGTACACTGTGAGTGTTTACGCTTTAGCATACTGCATGTGTGTTATTGTTGCCATAAAAGCATGCTTGCCATGAGGCTAATTATTTATTTTCTATAACTGTCTGAATGCCTGTGGGTGAAGGTTGGGTTACTTGAATTGGAACAATTCATTGAAATCTGCGATTTAGCCTACTTACGAGTAGCAAACTTCAAACCGTTTTCAAGCAAACGGAAATGCAATGTTTTGTTCCAACATAGGCGATCTAGTCTATACTTGTTTGCTGTGTGCATCACATAGTAATTCTAGGTTTAATAACCGGAATAAGAACACATGTGTTTTCAAAAACAAGATATCATGCTTAGTACATGCCGATCTTTGATCGGGCGAGTGGTGGTGCTCATTGCATGACCTTTCCCTCTCGTACCCAAGTTCCCGAGCCAAGGCAACTTTGGTGATGACAGACACATGGCCTTAGGCACAAGTCAGGGTTTCCTAAATTCCCCCAATAAAATATTTAGGTGGCGACTCTGTATCTGGCAAAGCAGTCCATGTTTGGCATTTCTTTACAAAAATTAGTTTTCCAAAATGATTTGCCTGATCTGGACTCTTTGGTGATTTATCGGTCTTGCATTGTACTTTGCGAGATTAGATTCAGAACTGTGACATTGAGTCCGAACTGTAGCAGTAAGCTCGGAACGAAACGAAATTCGCTCCCCCCTCACGAGCGAGGATGTCGGAGAGTTCCCGGGAGCGCGTCTACAGTTTCTGGCGACTCTGCTGGGGACTTAGAGAACTTGACTCGAAATCATGATATCTTGTTTTGATCACACTTATGTGTTTCTTTGCATTGCATGTGCATTGGTGCACCTAGGACACCGTGCTTGCCGTATGCTATTCCTGAACAGTTTGCCGGAGGCATGCTTTGAGAAGCATGCCATAAGACTGACCGGTTGCGGGCTCTGCCACGATGGGAACACAAACCTCAGTTTTTACCGAGGCAGCCTTTTTGACCATTCGACCTAGTGCATAGCGGAATCCATAGTGACTATTCCAAAACCCTAGGTCCTGACAAAATAGGACAAAGAAACCCTACCCCAACATAGGGGTGTTTTTGGCTCTCATTTGCTTGCTATGTGCTTTTAGAGTTGGCCTCTACAGGAATGCACATTTCAGGGTGCAAATCTGAGTATCAGGTCTACAGGCATCAGTATCTAGGAATCAGTTTTACCTGTGGGTATCAGATTCAGATTTGGGGCAATGATTTGGGAACAGTGGTCAGTGGTTAAGAAACAGTTCATCCAGCTTGTGTTTGCCAACTGTGTGTTGTGTTACTTTAAGCCGCTATGCTGTTCGTTTTTTTTTTCTTTCACCTTTTTCTGGTCATTGTTTCCTTATTATGCTTTATTTATCTTTTTGCAAGGTAGTTTAGCACCATTGCATCCGACTAGATAGATATTCCCCGAGCACTCTGGGTTAGAGGTCGTAGACTTAATCGATCCAGGGATCTGATAGACGGACAAGCGGTGTTCCTTTCTTTACCCTTGGTTATCAGACGGAGGTCAAAAAGGCGCAGTGTATCGGTACAGCGATCGTCAGATCAGTGGTCTACCCCATTAGTGAACAGTCAGGCTGAGGTCTCAGTTTCTATTACAGGGACAGATATACCAGTTATTCAGATAGATCAGTACAATATGGCAGGCTTAGAAGAAATGATGCGTCAGCTCCAGGAGAGTATAAAAACCATGTAGCAGGATGCTACCCGTCAAACAGAATTTTCTACATGCCAAGACGAGGTTATGGCCCAACAGGCAGAGGTAATTTCCAGGTTACAGCAACAAACCGGAGCATCTGCTTCACACCAAGCTCCTCCCCCACTAAGAGTTCCAATACTCGGGGAGACAGCTAACGTCCAGGATAATACGGACATTCCAATTGGGCCGGCTCCGCCCCCGATCCTACCCTAGCTATTCAAAGCACAGACCAACCTACTGGATTCTCCCTTTGAGTTCGAGGTGGACCCCATAGCGTTAAAAGTTAGCAAGCTAGAAAAGTTGTTCAAGAAGTCTCAAGGCGTGAAGTCCATTCCGGATATTAAGGATGGGTACATCGACTCGGCCGTGACTCTGCCAGACCGGTTTAAAATGCCGCACATAGACCGTTTTGACAGGTCTGGAGATCCTATGGTGCATTTGCGTTTCTTTTCAGACATACTAAGGCCGATGGGCCTTTCCAGAATATTGCAGAAGCTTTCTTTGTTTGGCCGGACCCTGTCGGGTGTAGCGGCTATTTGGTATGCAAAATTAGAAGACTCTGTTAAGAGAAGTTGTGAGGAGATGGCTAAGGCCTTCATAGCTCAATACTCCTATAATACGCAGATTGAGGTCACAACTCGTGATCTCGAGACAACTAGGCAAGAACCGAAGGAGAGCTTCTCCGATTTTGTGACTCGGTGGAGGGCCAAGGCCTCGATGATGACCATCAGACCTGTTGACAAAGACCAGATTCGGATGGTTATGCGCAACCTCTAGCCCAAGCTCATGCAAAAGATGATCGTTCTCTCCTTTCCCGCCTTTGCAGATCTACACGAGATGGGGGTGCAAATCGAGGACGCTTTAAAACAGGGGCTCATTGATTATAAGAGAGAACAGCCCAAGAGGGCATTCAACCGCAGTACAAATGCCGGCACAAGCAGTGCTGCAGCTGCCAGATCTTCAGATGTGGGTATGGTTACCACCACCACCACTCCAAGAACCCTTTCAGTGACACCATTTACCAGTGCGTCCAGAAGTAACTCACAAACAACCAAGTATTCCCCCTGAAGCCAAAGAACCTTCACTCCACTATACATACCCCTGTCCAAAGCTCTGGGGGTTTTGATCAGGAAAGGGCACTTGAAGCCCCTAGAGCTGCGGCCGCTACCAGACAGACTCCCTGCTTCCCATAACTCGGCCAAATACTGCGCTTTTCATCAAGAGCATGGTCGTGACACCGACCAATGCTTTCGGTTACGTCATGAGATTCAGGATCTCATTGATAACATGGTGATCGTGCCTCTGGAGAAATCGAATGTCACAACCAATCCTCTCCCACCACAAAACCAAGCTCCACCTCCCAAACGCATCAATCTAATCCAAACTGGGGTTGTGTCATACGACCCTAGCATATATATCACCCCTTCCCACCTACCCAAGCCGGAGGTGTCCATTCCTGACAACACTAACTTGTGCATGTTGGACATTTCCCAAACCCAACCTGAAACAGTGGTGGTGGCTATCGAAGATAGAATTGGGTCAACTGTGGAGATAGATAAAAATTATCAGTCAGAGCCTGAGGGCTCTGCGAGCTTCATATACAACCCGAGCGGTTACATTACATCAGCAGGCCAGGTTAGGCCAAATGTGGAATTGCTAGCAGAGGCAGGGATTTGTGTAGTACGAGAGGATGGACCTAATGAGGGGCTAGATAACCTAGCGGATCTGGAGGAGGACATTGCAAATCTGCAGTTCTTTGGAGAGCAGGACTTAGGGGACGTGACAGTCAATTGGGTTGATTTGGATGGGCCAGCAGAATCTATCAGGTGGCTTGACGACCAGCCTAATGTTGTTCAACAACCTCAATCAGAACAAGGTTCATCAGGGACATGGACATCAGCTGTGCCCGGAAGGGCCGAGGAATAAAATACATCATCAGAGAGCGCCGGTGTTAAGAATTTTGCTCGGGATCCGGGCAATTTGAATACAGGAGACATTGAATAGCAGGCTGCACTGAAGTAGTTTGAGCGAGAAAGGATCGAAGATTCTGAGAGGGTCAGAAAGGCCAAAGCCCATGCAGAGACAGAACGTGCCGTGTGTACAGGAACAAAACTTGCTGCGGGCACAGGAATGGAAGGTGCCGTAGGCACAGGAATAGTTGTAACGGAGCCGGACAGGTGTCTGTTGGCTGCCGATGGCATGTGGTGGGAAGATGATGACCTATGTCTTGCCCACACCAATGAAGACTGGGGCCAAAGCTGGCCGGATGATACCTGGTACATTGGTGAGGTTGACCACATGACTAGGAGTGGGCGGTATTTCAAGCTCCCACATTTAGATCAACCAGAACCGTCCATGAAGGACAAGGAGGCAGAGAAACAGAAAGAAAAGTTACTCGAAGAAGAGGCTGTGCTGAAATAGCTTAAGAAGATACAGGCAGACATCTCCATTTGGGGACTACTTGTGGCTTCAAGAGTTCATAGACAAGTTATCCTTTCGGCAGTGGACAAGGCCAAACTTTTAATAGACACTACACCTGAATAGCTGGTAGGGCTAGTCTTTCCAGGAGGAGCTTCCCCGACGTTGACCTTTTCTGACAAGGAACTGCCGTCTGAGGGCGCAAATCATAACAAACCACTCTACATCTCTGTGGAGTGTAGAAACAAGTGGGTACCAGTGGTTCTTGTCGACACAGGATCCGCCATTAACGTGTGCCCGTCGAGGACAACATATGCAATCGAGTTGAAGCCCGCAGACTTTGTGCCAACTGCCCAGGTGATAAGGGCCTACGACAATACAAGCAGAGAAGTGATGAGGACTGTGCAGATTCAGACCCAGGTTGGTCCAGGACAACACGTTGCTGACTTTCATGTCCTGGACGTTCCAGCAACCTTTAATCTACTCCTAGGGCAGCCGTGGCTGCACCAGGTGAAGGCGGTTTCTTCCACCCTGCATCAGATGTTGAAATACCCCTACGGGAAGGAAGTGGCTATAGTTTTTGGGAATTCATCAATCCATCTGCCGCCAGAATTGTCTACACCGGTTTTGGAAATTGAGCTTGGTGCGGAGGATGCGTTCCTATCAAGATTTACCCTAGCTAAGGCCCGGGTTGTCCAGGATATCTTAGCTGTTGATGAGGGGTTGTATGTCAGCGCACAGTCAGTATACCTCATGACCAAGCTCCAGCATATCCCTGGGATGGGATTAGGGAAAAGTAGCCGAAAGGGCATTGCAGTATCGGCCGACGTGCCGTATAACCCGCATACCTTTGGCTTAGGTTACCTGCCTACCAAGGAGGATTGGATAAGGAAAGGCAAAGAAATGGCTGGGAGAGCCAGAGCCAAGCAGACCGAGAAACATTTTGAGCTGATGCATCGGCCTATCCAAGGCACCCTGAACAGACGCTTCATCCAGGAGGGAGAGGACTTCCTGTTCTACGGTTTCCCAAAGCCATGGTTGAACGCAGAAAGGAGGCGCCCGCCAGGATTTGAGATCTTCTTCGACTTGTAGTTGTCCGGGGATGATATTGCCAAGGAGGAGACAGACCCATCAGCTGAGGTTGAGCAGTGTAAGGAAGTGGATTCCGAGAGCACGGAGATTGAAATGGTGGTAGCACTGACTTGTCTACTATCAGATCCTCTGATCGTACATGAGTGCTTGGGGGATGACCTCTCAGTGTCTATGATTAGGAATGAAACGGTCACGAGCCCACCTTCAAACATTTGGATGCATCCGTCGCACCCTCTCTCGTTTGGTAGTACGAGGAGGGATTCTTATCGAGCAGCACCGGGTCAGGTAGTGAGCTGGAATCTGATTCCACCGAGTGTGCAGAGTCGGAATCAAGTTCCAGCTCGTCTGAGTCTAAGTCCAGTGTTCCTGGGGGTCACAACCCGGATGCCACAGTCCTGTATAGGTCGTCTTTTTCTTTTTCCTTTGAGTCAATTGTAACAGAGGAATTAGGTGACTTGGGAGAGATTAATGTGAATGGAATGGCTGTGGCTTTTGATTATTTTTCTGTGCCCTTGATTTATTGTATTAATCAGGACTTTCAAAATTTTGATGAAAACGACGAGGAAGAAATTCCTTCGGTTTTGAAATATTTGCTAGAACAAGAGCAGGAGAGGTTTGTAAAATTGCTGGTTAATGAAATCACCCAAATTAATGTTGGTACTGAGAAGGACTCGCGGCTGGTCCAGACCGGGTCCACGTTGTCTTCAGAGGAGCGTGAGCGCTTAGTCGCTTTGTTAAATGATTTTGAAGATGTTTTCGTGTGGTCCTACGAAGACATGCTTGGAATCGATCCTGAGATTGTACAGCACCGGATTTCTCTTGACCCAGAGGCCCGACCTGTTTAGAAGAAACTTAGAAGGATCCGCCCGGATTGGGCTATCAAGATCAAAGAAAAGGTCGCCAAGCAAATTAACTCAGGGTTCCTGCTGGTATCTGAATACCCAACTTGGTTGGCTAACATAGTTCCAGTGCCGAAGAAAGACGGTAGAATTCGGGTATGTGTGGACTTCAGGGATTTGAACAAAGCCAGTCCGAAGGACGACTTTTCTCTGCCACATATCGATGAGTTAGTGGACTTCACTGCGTGGCATGCGTTGCTTTCGTTCATGGATGGGTTTTCAGGCTACAATCAGATATTGATGGCACCCGAAGACCGAGAGAAGACTAATTTTACCACCCCGTAGGGAACCTATTGTTATAGGGTGATGCCGTTTGGGCTGAAGAATGCTGGAGCTATATATCAATGGGTTGCGACCACGATATTGCACGACATGATCCACAAAGAGGTTGAGGTGTACGTGGACGACATGATTGTCAAGTCCAAAGAAAGAGAGGGCCACTACACCGCCTTGCAAAAGTTCTTTCAAAGGATCAGAGAATTTCGATTGTGGCTGAATCCTTAGAAATGTACGTTTGGTGTTACAGCAGGGAAAATGCTGGGGTTCTTGATCACACAGAGAGGTATTGAAGACGACCCTTCCAAAATCAAGGCCATCTTAGAAATGCCACCACCAAGGACTGAAAAGGAGGTGCGAGGCTTTCTGGGTAAAGTGCAATTCATAAGACGGTTTATTTCAAAATTAACCTTAACTTGTGAACCACTCTTTAGTCTCTTAAAGAAAGGAAAGAAATTCCAATGGGACGGCCGATGCTAAGCTGCTTTTGAACAGATCAAACAATATTTAGAGAACCCACCTGTGTTGTCACCACCAGAGCCGGGGAAACCGTTGATCTTGTATCTTTCAGTGACTGAAACTACAATGGGTTGCATGCTCGCGCAAGAGTCTGAGGACAAGGTGGAGAGAGCCATCTACTATCTGAGCATGAAAATGCTGGAGTATGAGACCCGCTACACTTTGCTGGAGAAGGCTTGTCTAGCCTTGGTATGGGCTACCAGGAAGTTGCGACACTACCTATTGGCTCACTCTGTAATACTGGTTTCGAGATTGGATCCCATCAAATATTTCTTCGAGAAACCAGCACTTACGGGTAGGCTAGCCCGTTGGTTGCTTCTGCTTTCCGAATTCGATCTGAAGTATGTGACACGTAAGTCAGTAAAAGGGAGAGCGGTAGCAGAGTTCCTAGCCGATCACCCAGTTGAAGGGGATGAAGCAGTTGAGTACCTATTCCTAGATAAGGCCATTCTGCATATCGAAGATGAAACTTGGACAATGTATTTTGACGGAGCGTCAAACCAATATGGGTATGGGATAGGGGTGTTGTTGATAGCACCCGACAATTCCCGTATAGCTTTAGCATTCAAACTCCGGTTCAAAGTGTCGAACAATGAAGCAGAGTATGAGGCATGCATTGCTGGTTTAGAAGCCCCCTAGAACTAGGGGTAAAACGGTTGGACGTCATTGGGAACTCAAACCTTGTTGTATCTCAAGCTAAAGGTGATTGGAAAGTCAAAGAAGAAAAGATAAGAATTTACCACCAGACCTTGGACTTGCTGATTCCTTGGTTTGAGAAACTGAATTTCACTCATCTGTTAAGAAAGAACAATAGGTTCGCAGATTCACTAGCAACTCTATCTTCTATGATAGACATCCCTTTTGGAGTCCGGATGCGTCCGATCATCATTGACCAGAAATTTGTGCCAACCTACGAGTTGATTGCTGCCATAGAAGAGGTACAAGATCAGAACCCCTCGTATTACGATGTTTGGAACTTCTTGGAAAAGGAAGCGTATCCACCAGGGACAAATGCCAAAAATAAGAGGGCAATTCAAAGAATGGCTGCTCAGTTCATCGTCTGCGGGTGTAAACTGTACAAGAGAGGTCATCTCGGGATGCATAAACTGTGTGTTGAAGCTGAAGAATTGAAGCGTTTGATGGAGGCCATCCATGGAGGAGAGTTGCGGAGCGCACATGAACGGGGTGATGCTAGCCTAGAAGATCCTTAGACAGGGTTACTACTGGTCCACCATAGAGGAGGATTGCATTGGCTTTTTCCAACGATGCCACAAATGCCAGATCCATGCAAACCGCATGAACATTCTGCTGTCGAAGCTGTACAACATGACTTCACCATGGCCATTTTCAGTCTGGGGGATTGATGTGATCGGGGCTGTCACTCGAAAGGGGTCTAATGGGCATGAGTTCATTCTAGTCGCGATAGACTACTTTACAAAGTGGGTTGAGGCCCAGTCTTATGCGGTGTTGAATGCATCGCACGTTGCAAAGTTCATCAGGAACAATATCATCTGTCGCTATGGGGTCCCGAATGAGATTATTTCAGATAATGGTTCCCACTTCAAGAAGGAAGTGATCGACTTGTTGGACAAGTACAACGTGGCTTTTCATAAGTCATCCACATATCAGCCTCAGACCAACAGAGCAGTTCAGGACGCCAACAAGAACATCAAACACATACTGTAGAAGATGGTGGAAACCTACCGGGATTGGCTAGACAAGTTGCCTTTCGCTCTGTGGGGCTACCGGACTTCAATTCCAACTTCTACTGGAGCAACTTCGTATTCCTTGGTCTATGGGATAGAGGTTGTTCTGCCTATCGAAGTTGAGGTTCCGTCATTATGTCAGATAGCTGAGGCAGATTGTCAGCAAAGCAGGTTCGAAGAACTCATGCTCTTTGACGAGAGAAGGTTGAAAGCACTGTACCATGTTCAGGGTTATCAACGAAGAATTGCTAGGGCTTTCAACAAGAAAGTTAAGTCCAGGAATTTGAAGGAAGGCGATTTAGTGCTCAAAGACAATCGAGCTCCTATCCATGACCCTAGGGGCAAGTTCAGACCCAATTGGACTGGTCCTTATATCATCAAATCCATCTGGTCGGGTGGAGCTCTCGTTCTAATAGACCTAGATGGCCTACAGTTCTCCCAACCGATCAACATGGACAAGTTGAAGAAATATTTTCCCTAAGTGGCTCACTAGGCCGAAAACCTAAAAGGGCGACCTAGGCAAAAGTTAGAGCATGAAAAATTTGAAATTATAAAAATTGAGCTTGCAGGGTTGAAAACCCGCAAAGGGCGGCCTTGGCAAAAGTTAAAGCGCAAAAGGAGAGAGTTAATACTCGAGTGAACCCAAGCCGAACTACGTAAGGCTTGATTCCCATCTTTGGGATACCTAGGCAACTTCATCCTGAAGTCCAGCCATAAACACTTCCCCGATCAACTTTGTCCATGTGATCATGTTTGGTCATCTTTGTTTATTCTGCATTCAAGAGCTCGGTTGTGATCTCCAGTGCAGTGCTATTCAGACCAAGGGTAACTTTCCAGTTGTTGGGAGCCAGAGTTGTACATCTCAGTGACAGATCTCAGGCATGTCCAGTTCTAATCCATATCAAAAATGGTTTTGAAAAGTTTTAATAAAAGTTGATTTTGCTCAAATTAATCTTTTTACAACTTAGACCATTTTTGGACCAAACGAAAAAATTTCAGTACCTACAACCTTCAATTACTTTGATTTTAATATAGAGTTCTCCTACTCTTGAATACAAATTAAAGTTTCTTTTTATTACGTTCATAAAGAAAACTTGAAAGTACTGATAAAGCAAATAAATCCGGGGCATATTCAGGTGTTCCTGCGTCCCCTCCTAGAGCTGGTGGGAGCCTCTGATGCCAAAGTAGACCCAATCTGCACCTCCACAGCAAGCGAAGCTATGCACTCATCAGAGAGGGTGCAACTGAAAATCGGAGCAGGGGCAAGAAGCTCTCTAGTCCTCCATGCTGTGGCATACCGAGCCAGCTGTGCACCTCGGATTGAAAATGCAGTAGGGTACTCTATCCCCTCCTCCGGACAAGTCTGATCATGACCGAACTAGCGCCGGATCCGAAACGGAAAGTAAAAGACACAGTGTGTCAAGCCAATCAACTGAATCCCGGGCTGGCGAGTCATGTTATAACTCATCACCGGTAAATTGAGCCAGGGGCAGCGCCAGGCAATGTTGAAAGTAAACAAATTGCACATCCAGTTGTACCACCATCCCTTATCCAGGGCATCAACTAGACGTTGTCGGAAGAAATAGTTGCGAGCTGAATATGCCGGGCATGAGTCCACCACTCTCAATTTGTCCATCAACCATACCTAGGGAGGGATAAAAAATGAGAGATTAAATAATAGAAAGGTGTACGTTGAAAGAAAAGTAAGAAAAGGGTTTTGAGAGAAAAATTGAGCCTGAGGGCCTAGTGATGTGAGAAACATATGTGAGATGGGATGGGAAACATTACCTGCAGTAGTAGTGGACTCCCTGCGAACCTAGCCGTCTCCTGGCGATGAAAAACATCTAATCCTATCAACGTATCGGCTAGCGTCATGGCGATGCAGCTCTTGCCCTCTCTTAAGCCCTCGACGGCCTCAATCAAACGAGTACTAAACCCACCAGAGCCTGGGGTGAGCAAGAAATGAGATAGCATACACAAGCAAAGCGCATGTCCCCGTTAACTATACCAATGATGGTCGCCGCGGTCACCCACACCAGAAAACCGACGAACCAAGCTTGGAATGTCTAGCTTCCCGTCGTGAATCAATGACCGAGCATCATACAAAGTGAGGCCGCACATCCGTCCTAAGGCTTGGACGTAGCCGAACCAGAGTTGAGGCAAGATTTCTTCCTCGCGCTTGGATTCTATTAAAGCTTGGAAATCCTCGAAAGTAGGACACATCTGTTGCCCACCAAAGCTAAAACGTGTGTCACCGGATTCCAAAACCTTGCCGCGGCATGAAGGAATGGAAAACACAGCGGGGTGCGACTCAACGTGAATAGTGCATTTATACTAAAGTCCCGAAATTCAGCTTTTCCGAGTCATCCAAGTTGGCAATCCAATTTGTGAGGTTTTGGACAAGAAATGCTTCCATTTGGTGCAAAATTGAGCTGAAATGAAGAGAATCCCGAAGCTGGAACTCATATAGAAGATAAGGCAGTGAGTGAAGGACAGATGACGACATTTCAGAGAGTCTGCCATCGATGGCTGACAGTGGCTCGTCAGTGGCCGGCAGGTCCTCCTCTGTGGCCGGCAGCCCCTCCTTCATGCCCACTTACCTTTTTGGTGAAAACCCAGTTATTTGCTGCAGTGGAGTCCTGCTATTCCTGTCTTTTGAGGTCTTGTTTTGTCCTGTAGGACTCTGTTATGTCTCGTTTAAGACATATTAGTTTTCATTTTTGTATCGAGTTGTAATCATCTTCACTTCATTTATCGAGTTGTTGTAACTTGCTTATCGAGTTGTAAACTTGTTAAGGTTTTGTTTTGCTTATCGAGTTGTTTTGTTGTTAGTTGGTTCACTACCTGATTATTGCAATTCGAGTGTTTGGTTTTCAAAACAAATTCAATCTCATTTACATTGTTATGTAATGCGATGCGTTGCGATGCGATGCATAGAATGTACAAATGTAACACTTTTTCCACAAAATGACTGCTTTCATTCCATCATAGATTCTTTTTACAAAAGAGCATAGTTTTGAGAAAATAAAACTTGCCTGACGCGTACAAGGTGCTAAAGCTACTAGTAAAAAGGAAAATAAAGCAAAAAAGAAGAGCAACATCTGAATCAGCAAAATGTCTAGATCGGCACCAGTCGCCTCAAGGTTGAGAGGTCCTCCTCGCTCTCTTCCTCGACTGAGAGGACTCTAGAACATCGTCACCATCGACATCTGAACTCGAACCATCCCCAGCTCCATCTCCATCCTGAGACGACTCTGACCGCGGACTCACTGCCTCCTCGTCAGACTCATCATCATTTGGGGCAGGCCCCCATGAGCTAGTCCCTCGTCCCGCTCCCTCTGCTGCTCAGGGAGGTGCTGAAGGACCCGCCCCTGCTCCTGTTGGGGCATCTGATGGGCCTGGCATCATGAGAAAGGGCAATTCACCGAAATACATTAGTAGTCAAAATTTATCAGATGCAAAGAATAATGTGTTGTGAGCAGTGAATGATTTGCAGTGTATGTGTACCATGAGCGGTGTATAGGAGTAATGTATCAGGTCAGTGTAGTGTGGAACTGTGCAAATGATGTCGTGTCAAGAAAAGACTGTGTGGTATGAAGTGTAGTTTGAAAGGACTCACCGGAATACTATAAACATTGAGCAGGTCCATGCTCATCTGCAGTATTCCCATCACCGAAGATGTCAACTCCAGAGACTGATGAGTGTACTCAATGGGAGCCTGTAAAAATGTTGAAGTCATTAGTATTCTGCGGGACATCAAATGAAATGAAATGACTGTACAAAATGAAAAGTATAGCACATACCTGCGTCGAGCTGTGAACTCCAACAAGTTCATCACCAGCTGGAGGAGGAGCGAAGGGAATCTGATAAGTCTCTCCAACCCGCCCTCGCCATGTCATAGTAGTAGGCAGTGCTGGCCATACAGTCCCCTGTCTCCCCTCAGAACCTCTCTTCCTACGAGATCTAGTCGCTCCACTTCTCCCTCCTACAGCTAGAGCCCTCGCTCCCTCTCCTCCTCGGACACCGGACAAAGGTGGCATCAGATGCGTCTGAATAAAGGTCGCGTAGTCGCCCTTTGCACGGAAGTAAGCCGTCTCCAGTCCTACCATGAACTGGATCACCTAGTCGACGGATAATCTGTGTGTCTCCCTCATCGATGGTGGAGGTGTCGTTGGTACAAACGAGGTAGGCAAGCCCAAGGTTTGGTGTATGAAATGCTCACTCAAAAACCAGGCACAACAGATCAGGCCCTCGAAGAGGATGTGGAACTGAGACACAGTCCAAGTAGTGTGGTACTCATCTCGTAGTCCTGATGGAATTGCACCCCATGGCTGCCACATGATCTGAGAAAAGAGAACGAAAAGATGATCAGTTGTCAAATAACGAATGTGGGTGCATCAGGTTAACTGAAGTAATCTCATTGCAGAATTACCTCGCGCGGCGTGACCGAATCGGAATACTGTTGGAAGAACTTGAAGCTCTCTCGGGTCCTACGACGAAGCGGGCCATCGTATACATCAGAGAATGGGACTGTAGCTAGGGTCTCCTCCACAGGCTCTGGAGCAAGTGTCGGGAAGTATGCGTACACCCACAGCTATAAGAAAGATGTGATCAGTACAGTGTATGAATAGATTGTTGAACATGCAGAAAGCAGAACGCAGTACAATGCCTAAGGAGTGCAGGTCTAGGGCAAACATTTGATTTTGTGTGTGCAGTGTATGGTATGTAGTGTGCAGCATGTATGATGTACAGAAAATACAAAGCAGAAAGCATGCAATATAGAGCAGATATAGAAAACGCAGAAAGTACAAGTGTTGAACAAAGCAAAAGCAGGAAATGCTAAGCAAAGCAATGAGAAGGGAAAATTAAGTGGTGTACCTCCCAAGCTCTCCAGTAGCCGCCGATCAACCTCCCACACATCCAAGAGGTCGAGCTCATGTATCCGTAGAGAGTGGTAAGGCCGGCTGCGCCCCAGTCATAGAAACGGACCCGCTGGAGCACCACCAAAGTGCCCAGGAAGTATAAACCCACGGTATTCCACATGTTCGAAAACAAGGTGGTATCGAAAAGGAACAAGAGGAAGCCCCTGGCGTACTGCTCTGGCTCTTCATCAGTATCGGGATCCTTCCCTCTGTAATGCTCCTCAAACCAAGTATATCTAACCATACCTGCTCGAAGCGTCGGTGGACGCGCTCTAAGTAATGTATCCCATGCAGCCACCCACTCTCCCATGTCGGGATCAAGAGGAATCAGATCACCTCCTACACCCAGGCCAGTGATCATAGCAAGGTCGAGGGGAGTCATCGTCATCTTTCCCGCCGTGGAGAAGTGGAAAGAGTTGGTGGTGTCCCACCACCTCTCCACAAGAGACCCTAGGAGGGGGTGACACGCTGTGACCCGCATCAAGCTGCAGCAAAATAGACCGAAGCCGGTCCCGTCGATGACCTGGCGGACCCTCGCAGGAAGCACATCATACCAATCCCGAGTGGTCATAGCACCATAACCTCGGAAGGAACAGGATTCATCTTGCAAAAATACAGTTCAAGTCAGATCAACGGTGTATTGAAAATACAGTTCAAGTCAGATCAACGATGTATTGAAAATACAGTTCAAGTCAGATCAGTGATGTATTGAAAGTACAATTATATCCAGAATAGTAATGTATCGACGACACAATTGAATTTAGGGCAGTGACGCTCGATGTGTGGTCGTATACAGTACATACAGGGCAGTAATGCGTGAAGTACAGTTAAATGCAGAGAAACAATGTATGAAATACAGTCAGATCAAAGCATGTGATGCAATCAGATCGAAACAGTGCAAGAAATGCAAGTAGTTAAAGTAATACTGTAGAAAAGCAGAGTTGGTACCTCCACAGCAATGGCCGACAAATGAGACATCGGCTCTCTCAGTAAGAGGTCGTCTGGCACGCCCTCATTGAAATTAGTGAAAGTGTGGATGCCTCCCACCACCGGAATAATGTGAGTCTCCGGGTGATACCTCGCGGGGTCAAAGGGATGTATGCTCAATGGTAAAGGCTGAGGCTCAACCTCCGGCTCAGCCGCAAACTCTGCCGCTAACTCTACTGGAGGGAGTGCGGGGAAGCCCTCATCATGCGGGATATCGCCAGCCATCTGAGATACATGCAAAAAAGAGCAAAAATGAGAAAAATGAGCAAATGGTGAAATTTTGAACAAATCAAACCCTAGGAGAGAGAAAATCCAAATAAAGTTGAAAACCCAAGAAAAGTGAACTAACCTTGAGAGAAATTCGGGTGAAATGATCCTTGAATGGGGGAAATGATGAAAGAGGCCTCAGATTCAATTTCTGATCGGTTCAAATCGAAGAGAACAACGGAGTTTTAACGATTCAAGGTTGTTTAGGGTGTTGGGAAATGCATGGAACGCGCGAATCTAGAGAGAAGGCACACCTAGAGGGCAAGGGAAATGTTTTCTATGCAAGGGTTTGTAAGGAAATAGAGTAATTTTGGGTCTATTTAAAGACCCCTGGCCGAAAAGACCACTTTGCACGAATCTGCCACCGATGGCCGGCAGGGGCACATCGATGGCCAGCGGTGGCCTCAGGTGGCCGGCGAATTTCCCTGATGACCAGAGATCCTCCACCAGCTTCCTCTGCCTATTTTGTCTTGGTATCTGTCCCTGGATGTCAACAATTCCGAGGAGTGTTCAAAATTTGGTTCAAAATGCCTCCGTAGAAACCCGGAAATCATGTTCTCAATGTACGGTGGTCATCGCCCATCGACGTGCACACGGTGTATCCTTTTTACGCATCGCAAATCTTCTGGGAGGTAAACCGGAAGTTGCCTTCAAGATGTCTTTATCAAGCATGTTTTTGTTGTCACCTAGCGTTTACTTGTTGTATTAAATATCCGTTCTTTATACTTGCATTGTTTTGCACCTCATTTATACTTGCATTGTTTTGCACCTTCTTTATACTTGCATTGTTTTGCACCTCATTTATATTTGCGTTGTTTCGCACCCCTCTTTAACTTGCACTGTTACGCTCGTTATTTGCGTTGTTTCGCACCCCTCTTTAACTTGCGCTGTTACGCTCATTATTTGTGTTGCTACGCAACCCTCTTTAACTTGCATTGCTACGCTCGTTATTTGCGTTGTTTCGCACCCCCCTTTAACTTGTGCTGTTATGCTCGTTATTTGTGTTGTTTCGCACTCATCTCTATCTTGCGCTGTTGCGCTTGTTACCTGCATTGATTTGCATATCGTTATTTGCGTTGTTTCGTACTCATCTCTATCTTGCGCTGTTACGCTTGTTACTTGCATTGTTTTGCATATCTTTATCTTGCGCTGTCACGCACATATCTCTATCTTGCGCTGTTACGCATGTTTCACCTGCGCTATTACGCATTTCATTTACTTACGCTGTTACGCATGTTTTACTTGCGCTGTTATGCACCTCGCTTACTTGCGCTGTCACGCATGTTACTTGCATTGTTATTCACTACTTCATTCATGTTGTCACGCCCGCTTAGGTTGCATTGTCATGCACCCCTCCACTTGCGTTGTCACGCACTTTTCACCTGCATTGCTATGCATGTTCTAAACGATATTGTACCTGTTGAGTTTCTTTCTTTTACAGGCACGATATTGTATGTACGGTTCATTTAAAGCTGACGCGACCAGACGAACCAGACGGTATTGTATTTACACCGCATGAGACGTGGTGAGAATGGTACAAATCTCTTACATCCTCTCTGCATGTAATGTACTTTGATTTGTATTCGCTTGCTTAAAACTGTCGCATTTATTGTATATAATTGCTTCATTACAGCTGTCTTTGCATAAGCATAAGTTATGCTCTTGCATCGTGCATGTCATTTGCATTTTGCCCTAGCCTACGGGCGCATCTCTGCATGTTTATTTTGAATGTTAGCTTAAGTCTTCGGCCTTGTCAAAAATGGGTCGTCTCTGGGCTTTGACATTCACTCCCGTCACTTTGTGACTTTCGAGTTCTGTCAAAGAGGGGCAACTGTAGACACCCTATTTTCGACCATCCTCAAGACTTGGTTGTGTTTATAGGTACATCTAGCCACAAGTTCGATTGCTCATCAAGTGCTCGACTTTCGTGGCGGAATGCCACAGGTTTGAGCTTTCCAAACCCTGTATCCTTTCTGCCCCATTTTTGGACCGTGTGTTGGTCCTTCCAGCATAATTCTCTTGGTGCACTGTCGGCCATCCAATGATACTGCCGGCCATGCCTTTGTTACTGCCGGCCATTGATGAGGCCTGCCAGCCATCAATGAGCAACTGCCGGCCACCACTGATGGCCAACAAACCCTTTGTCTCAATAGGTTTCACGCTAGATCTTTTGAGCCAGTTGATTTTCACTCCTCTCCCCTCCATACACGTGTGTGGAGGGATGAAGCTCTTGCCAAGCTTGTTTAACAAGCTTCTTCTTGCATTCTTCTATATAAGGAGAGGCCCTTCCTCTCTATCAGAGGTTGAAGAAAATTTGGGAGAAGTTGTATCTCTCTCCCTCTATATATATTTCTCACTCTCTCTCCCTCTCTCTCTCTCTATTGTGTTTGTTTATGCTCTAAAGTCCATTTTTCTTGCACTTTTGCACTACAACACATAGTGATACACCACCATCTTTGAGCTGAGGTTCTTGGGAGGGTTACTTGAGCTCTGAAACTTGGTTTCTAGCCTCTGAGGTTGCTAGTTTCGAAGTTGATCTTTAAGGGTGAGTATATTCCCCATTTAAGCCTTTGTTTGTATCTCATTTTGGCCATCCTTGCATATTGTTTTAGGCCTTGCTTTCAACTAAAAAAAGTTTTTTTTCAAGTGCTTTTGATGATTGTTTCAGGTCTTTTTGGTGTTAGGAGTGTACAACCCTCTTGTATGCCTTGTTTGGCCTTGTTTTGTGCCATGCTTTAAGGCCTTTGGAATAGTATTGGTTTGGCCTTTTAGCCACTGAAATCCAGTGGATTTTCAGTGGTAGGCATATGGTTTTGAGGCTTCAACTTAGAGGGGGGTGACCCCCTCTCTTTTTGTTTTGTTTGCTTGAGTTATTGGCCTATCAAAGGAGCATGTATCCTATACTTTTGAGGCCTGGTTCAAGCACTTTTTTGTGACTTTTTGGACCTGCATTAACTCTGTCCATGGCTGGTTTGGTCACCTTGTGCATGCATCTTGTATGTGCAGTGTAATCCCATTGGTGGCTCATCAAAGTAGCATGTCTTGCTAGCATGTATTGACTCCATTTCAATGGATTTTTTATCATCATTTGACATGTCATGACTCTGTCTAAAGTTGGTTTGGTAATCTCTTGAGTGGCTCATGTACTTGTAGAACAAATCTTGCTTAATAGCTTTATGTGCATGATGTTTCGACTCATCATTCTAGCATATTTTGGCTATGCTCCGACATGATTTTATTCATATTTTGGGCTGTTCTAGGACTGTTTTGGGCTACCATGGTCATATCACTCAAGTTTAGTATAGCTATAGAGTAAATGCTTTGACTAGCCTTGAGTTTTCAGGTTGCTTGTATGCTAAACTTGTGATGTTTTCATGCTTTGGAATCATTTGAAATGTTATTTCAGTGCATGTTTCATGTCCATGTATTCACATTTGTCCGGATTTCAATGCCTTGAAGAGTTGGTGTTTTATGCCTTATGAATGGATCATTGTGCATGCCTCTATGCTTAGGTCTTTGGGATGCCATATCAGTAGGTTTTTGGGCTTATTTTGACATGATGTAACTCTGTTTTATGTTGTCCAAGTCATGCTATGTTTGGTTTTAATAGGTGTAGCTTAACACCCCTTTTGTAGCCTTGCATGCTTTATGCTTTCGGCCTTTTGTTCTAGCTTGTTATGGCTCGGTTCAAGCATGTTTTTAGACTCACCTTGACCTGCCTTGGGACTATTTTGATGCCCTTGCCCCCCTTGGGGCTTGCTTTGTATAGCCATGGCTTAAGTCCCTTTGCTATTTTCGAGCTTTGAGCTTTCTTGCATGCTTTATTTGTCTTGCTAGAGTGGTTTGGTACCATTTCATGCATTTTTTCAGTACTTTTGGGTGCTGTCATATATCCATGCTTGTAACTCTGTGCTTAAGAGTCGCATCTTTGTGATTTGATCCTTGAGTCAATTGGCATGCATGTTTGCCTTGCCTTTTCATGCTTTTCATACCATCTTTTCGATACTTATGGCCACTGATTTGGGCATGGCTGAGGTCTACCACTTTTGGTTTAAGTCCATTTAGCATGTTCACTTGCATGTTGCTTGCATTCTTATCTTGTTTAGCATTATGTATGCCATGTCACCTTGCATTGAGAATGCTATCTTACGTTAAGCATTGAGCATGCCATGTAGTTCATAGCATTGAGTATGCCATGATTGTTTCCATGTAGTTCATAGCATTGTGTATGCCATGTGTTTACATGCTCAGGTTACATCGCATTGTGTATGCTGCGTTGTCCATTTGCATTGTGTATGCTAGTTGTTCTTAGCATTGTGCATGACACATGCCATTAGCCTTGATAGGTTGTTCACATTACATTACATGTTTGCACGCTTGAGTCGCATTGTGTATGCCATGCTTGTATTGCATTGTTGTTTGGATTAAGTCTTAAATCTGAGCACGAGAAACGAGGGACGTTTCATACTTCAAGTGATGAAACGTGTCTCAATTCTTGGTCGCCGACGCTCTTGACGATGCTTGATAGAGTTTTAGGCTTTATATGTTTATTTGTGCATTCATTTTACATTGAATTGCACAAGTTGGATCTTTGGCCATCATGCATCGGGATGTGTGATTGATGGTCTTGGATCTGACTATGCCTCACCCTTGATGTTTTGAGGTGATATGGGGTGGCATAGTGCGTACATACCCGTGGGAGACCCTCTATTTTCTCTATTTTGTGCTCTGCTGCAGCTTGGTGTCACAGCACATCCGTGGCCAGCAGTGCCTTCCAGATGGCCGGCAGTCCTTTATTCTTGGCCGGCAGTGCCCATTCTTGCTCAACAAGGTGGTCGGCAGTGGCTTCCCATGGCCGGCAGGCCACTGGTGTATTCCCCAGACTGGTTTTGGTAAGGTTCAGTAGGAATTCCTTGAGTACACCCTGCAGACAGAGCCTCTAAAGAGCAACCGGAGAGCTTTTCAGGGCGGCAACCGAGCATGCATCCTCTTCTTCCCCAACCAGAGCTGGAACAACATTGTTTACTATTTTCCTTACTTGCTAATTATCATTTGGTTTTGTAATTTAATTAGTTAATTTGTTAATTAATTAAGTTTTGTAATAATTAGTTGTAGCTAGTTATTCATTCGGTTATATAATAATTAATTAGCTTGTTAGTTAGTTAATTAGTTGGTCTGTATTATTCATTCGGACCCTCCGTCGAGAGGGCATATTGTTGTAATAAGTGTGCGTGCATGTATGCATGTCTTCCAACCCCCATTTCTTTCTCTCTTTTACTTACCTACTTTCAGTAGTTAGTTTTAGGGCATGTTTTGATTAGCATCCTTATGCTTGCATGTTTGCATCCATTCATCTGCATTTCATGCACCGGGCTCGACACATCATACTAACTGCATTGTATTTCAATTCTAAGTTGAATACATGTCATCAAATGTTGCATCTCATATGCCATCTTAGAATAGCCAAGCTTATTTCTAGTCGCATTTTGCATGTGTTGCATTAGCCATCTTAACATGATCTAGGATCATGCATTGATTACTAAGGTGCCGTTTGATAACACTTACGTTTTCAGTTTTCATTTTATATTTACAAAAATTTAAAAAACTCAAATAAAAACTTGTTTGGTAAAATTTTTGATTTATAAATCAGTGGTCTCAGTTTATAAATTTGGCCAAAAATGAAAACACAAAAAATGTGTTTCCATTTTGAGTTTTCAATTTTTTTTTTTTTACCACCTAACACTAGCCACCACCCGCCACTATTTTCCGCCACCGTCTTCAGCCACCACCACCCACCCCCCACCACCACCTGCCACCACCACTTACTACCCACCAGCCACCACCCACTCGCCACCACCACCACCACCCACTACCCACCTGCTATCCACCCACCACCACCCACCATCCGCCACTACCATTCATCGCCCGCCACCACCACCCACCACCCACCTGCCACCACCACCCACCACCCCCCACCCCCCACCCACCACCCACTCGCTACCACCCGCCAGTCACCCACCCATCCACCACTACCACCACCTGCCACCTACTCGCCACCACCCACCGCCACTCGCCATCCGCCACCCACTTGCCACCACCACCCGCCGCCGCCACCACCACTACCCCCACTCGCTACCACCCGCCACCGTCACCCACCCACCAACCATCACCACCCACCTGCTACCACCCACCACCACTTGCCATCCGCCACCCACCTGCCATCACCACCCACCACCACCCACCACCCGCCACCACTACCCACTCACTACCACCTACTACCCGCTACCGTCACCCATCCACTCACCACCACCACCCGACATCTACCCACCACTACCACCCACCCGCCATCCGCCATCCGCCACCCACCTGCCGCCACCACCCACCACTCGCCAAAACCACCACCACCACCCACTTGCTACCACCCACCACCCGCCACCGTCACCCACCCACCCACCACCACCTACCACTACCAGCTACCCACCACCCACTGTTACCACTTTCCACCACTATCTTCCACCGCCACTTGCCACCACTTTCCATTTCTCACTCTTTTTTATATTTTTAAATTTTTTTAAACATTTTGTCATTTACCAATCACGTTTGTAGTTTATGTTTTTCTAAAAATAAATAAAAAATAAACAAAAACCAGTTTATAAATTTTTTGTAAATATAAACTGAAAACGTAAACGTTACCAAACACACCCTAACTAGTTCTTTTTTTTGGCTTGGAGTACACTGTGAGTGTTTACACTTTAGCATACTGCATGTGTGTTACTGTTGCCATAAAAGCATGCTTGCCATGAGGCTAATTGCTTATTTGCTATAACTATAGCGATCCCGCTTTTTCCTTTTTGTATTTGTTGTACTCCGGAACTTTGGTTCCGTGGAGTTGGTAGTTATGTATCTTGTTGTTGTCCTTTAATTCCCTATGTTTAAATTTTAGGATGTGTTGGGCGTGTTTCGAGCAAGTAGGTTGAGTCTTGGTATCAAGTGTTGTTGCCCAGAGTTTTGGTGTTTGCTCGAGTGGGCCATTCTGCGCTCGAGCGGAGTTTGCTTTTGGTTGAGTGCTCGAGTGGGTCTTCTTGCACTCGAGCGGAGTTTACACACTCCTACTATTTCGTGCCTCTGCCAAACTTCTGCAGGTGTGTTTTTCACGCTCGAGCGGGTTTTCTTACGCTCGAACAGGTTGAGCTCGAGCGGACCTATTGGCGCTCGAGCGGGTAGTGTTTTGTTTGTGAAAGTTCTAGAAGAGGGAAATCTACGCTCGAGCGGACTGGTTTTCGCGCTCGAGCGGATGTGCTTTATCTCTGTGTCTTGGAGCTCAAGTGGGCCTTCTTACGCTCGAGCGGACCATACTTTTTGTTCTTGACGCTCGAGCATTGTGTTTTCCGCTCGAGCGGACCTGTCGTATGTCATATAGCAGTTGGGCATTTTTGAATCACTTTTCACTTTTCTTCTCTCTCTCTAACTTTTCCAAAATCGATTTTGAGAGCTTCTCTCTCTAGAAACTCCCTTCTCTCTAGGGTTTGATCTAGATAGAGTGCTTCCTTTCCCTTCGGCCTTTGTAAAAGTTGTGTTGATCGTCAAGGGCGTCGTTTTGATCCGAAAAGTTTGGAGTTTGGAGCACTTTGGTTTTGGTCTCTTCTCCGTTTGAGCTCTAACTTCGAGGTAGGAATATCCTACTCCTTCTCATGAGTTTTGTCTTTGAATTTTAGCATTTTGATGAGTTGGGGGTTATTGGGTAATTTTGAGAAAGTTTGGGCCTTTGTGTAATTTTACAAAAAGTTGGGGTTTTGTTTATATAAATTTATATGCATGTTTGGCATAGAGAAATGAGATTAATATTGGATTATTAGTGAAAATGGAACCTTAGGGTTCTGATATTAATTATGGGAAATGCTCTAATTACATTGATAAATTAATTGGTATAATTAATTTTAAAAAAAATGGAATTAAGTTGAGAATGTTGGAATTGGATGTGTATGGGATTAAAGGGTGTAGTTAGATTCGTTCATCGCTCACCTAGTTGAAATGTTGATTATATATCCATTTGGTGCATTTATTTTCAGTATAGAAATAATTGCTTTGGGCTACCGGTAGAGGATAGTCTTGATTGTTGTGGACACTGCATGATGATTAGGCAAACTAAAACTAATCGATTGAGTATGCTATTGAATATAGCGACTGGAATAATACATTAGTTCTATGTATTGATTGATTGTATATGATCTATGTTTATATACATGTGTTGTGTGGGAGGAGATAGGGGATGTACTCCACGGTTTAGGGGAAGATAGGGGATGGACCTCTAAACCAGATTTTGTATGACATTGATACAGCGCTACAATGTGTATCAAGTGTTGATTATGGAAGTGTTTGAATTGATTTGATATAGCACTAAAATGTATATCGTTATCAATTGTGGAGTATAGAAGTGATTCTATGTTATGTTGATACAGCACCGAAATGTGTATCTTTCGCAAAGTGTGGAATGGTTTATGTGTTATTGATACAGCATTAAAATGTGTATCCCTCATGAATTTCGAAAGTGTTTTAAGGATGAGTCTAAATCTCATTAAGTTATTTGGCTAGGTGTTGAGCCCTGTTTTCAAACTCAAAGTTGGAAAAGACATAGGAAATGAAATGTAACATGGACTTAATGTCATGAAACCGAAATGTGATATATGTGGATGTATCTGTGTTGGCCATCTATCAACTGCTAATCTTTTAGACATTGTTCATAGCTGGTTTAGTGTATTTCTACTGGGCTGTGGCTCACCCTTTATGGGACATCATTTTCAGGTACAGGTAGCATGTCACCTCCAAGGACATAGCTTGGGAGGCTAGAGGTAGACAGACTGCTTTTGTTGTTTGTTTTCTTTTGATGTATTACATGTAAATTCAAGCCAAGGGCTTAATATGTATCGAGTTAGCACTCTTCTTTTTGTAACCAAGTGTTAACTTGGAAAGCTGTAAGCCCGTAGGGCATTTGCTTTTGTTGTTAACATATAATACTTTTGTAAGAACTACTCTGATTAATGGAAAGATGGTTGGTTTCCTTTTATCAATGCATGTCTAAAGAGATGGATTTTATGTATTATTTTGAGGGCGTTACAACTTGGTATCAAAGCGTACCGAGTTCGAATACTTTGGGTACGTGGGAAAGTGATTACTATCGCAATGGGTTTGTCTCGCTTGTTAGAGACTTATGTGTGACATTATGTGTTTATTTGATAACATGTTTATGTGACTACTTGGGTATGGGATTTAGTTTCTAGGATGTTGATTGGATCCCTGGGTTTCTGTGAGTCTTGTTGGAAAAGTACTTGATCAATGCTGTTTCTAACCGGAACTCTAGTAACGCCTCGGGATTATCATTAGCCGAAAATGAAATTCGTAAGTGCTTATGTGTTTATGTGCTTATGTGGAGTGAATTACAGTTGTCCATGTATTAGGACGCGAGTGTTTAGTTTTGGCACATTTATGAATGTGCTAACGTTCTTCGTTACCTTTATTAGGATGTCAGGACGAGGAAGAGGTGGTAGACGTGACAGACGTGGTAGGCAGGAGATGCCCTTACCGAATGATGTTCCGGCATAGCAGGAAGGGGTTGGCCAGGCCAATATGGCCGAGCCAGCGGCTCAGGAGGCTATGGGCGCTTTAGCCCAAGGGATAGCCGATGCTTTGAGGGAGTCTGTAGATATTTTCAGAGCTGAGAACCCAGTTCAGGCTCCAGTGCAGGCCCAAGTTGTTGAGGCAGGGCCTTCCTTCTTGAAAAGGGAGTTCTCTGGTCTAACTCGGATGAGTTTATTGGGGATCTGAAGGAGCCACTGAAGGCTGACGAGTGGTTAGAGTAAATGAGTAAGACGTTCGAGATGCTTGGCATCGAGGACGGAGCATTGAAAGTGACCTTGGCATCCTTCCAGCTAAAATGGGGTGCGGGTCAGTGGTGGAAATACATGAGGGGCCGTATTGCTGGCACGTGGGAGGCTTTTGTGGAGGCTTTTTAGGAGAAGTATTTATCTCCAGCAATCAGGGAGAAGCTGAGAGACCAGTTCTGTCAGCTTTTGCAGTTGAGTTCTTCAGTAGCCGAGTATGAGGCTTCTTTTACTAGCTTGTCTAGGTTCGCACCTGAACTTGTGGCGTCCGAGGAACGCCGTTGTATCGAGTTCGAGAAGAGGTTGAGGCGCGGCCTCAAGATGAGAGTTGGTGTCTCTATGATCCGAGACTATGGGCGCTTGGTTGATGCGGCAGCCCATATGGAGATCATGATGCAGGAGGAGGAGGGACAGAGGGGCTCCAAGAGGAGCCAGGATGGTCAGGGTGATGGCAGGACACAGAGGGGTGCTAACCCTCAGCAGTCTCAGGGTGATGTTACTAGATTGACCTTTCTAGTGCCGAGTGCAGGCTCGGAGAGAGGTAATCAGGGAGATTTCACCTGTTACAAGTGTGGTCAGTTGGGCCACAAGGCTTCAGTTTGCCCACAGAGGGGAGGAGGTTAGAGAGCTGCTTCATCTTCTGCTAGACCGCAGAACTAGAGTCAGGGCAGGGGTCAGTCACTGTCTTGTTATCGGTGTGGTCAGGTGGGGCACCTGAAGAGGTTTTGCCTGCAATTGAGTGGCACATCTGGTGCATTTGGACAGAGGCAGAGTCTTCAGCCAGCTCAGTCAGTGCAGGCCTCGAGGGCCAATCAGGGGGCTTCATCGTCCCAGTCTGTGCAGCAGTCGTTTGCTCCGAGGGGTGAGCAGCTGGGTCAGGGGCCTACAGGGCGCGCGTACGCTGTTACCGCGCAGGATCTTGTGCTTGCTCCATCAGTTGTGAGAGGTACCTTCTTATTTTGCAACTCGGTTGCTAGTGTATTGATTGATACGGGTGCATCTCATTCTTTTGTATCTGCATCATTTGCATCTGTTTTGGAATTGGAGTTCGCACAGTTAGCATCTCCTATATGTGTAGTATCACCTGTTGGTGGTGAGTTGATCTTGAAACAAGGTGTTGGAGGTTGTGATATAGAGGTCGCCGACCATAGGCTTCCTTTTCCTTTTGTTGTCATGCCCATGAAGGGTTTTGATGTTATTTTGGATATGGACTGGCTATCATCATACCGGGCTATTATTGATTGCTACCGCCAGAGGGTCACAGTATATACCTTGAGCGGGGAGTGTTTCCATTTCTTGGGAGATCGGGTTGGTAGTGTGTTGCCACCGGTGTACAATCCGCGAGGGCGGAGTGAGCTTAGTGGTCTACTTGCTAGCTTTTTGAGTAGTGAGTGCGGTGAGACCCAAACTGTGCTTCCGAGAGTGGTTTGTGAGTACTCGGATGTCTTTCCCGAGGATCTCGTTAGTTTGCCACCTCACCATGAGATAGAGTTCTGTATTGATTTAGTGCCCGGCATAGCGCCGATTTCTATGGCACCTTACCGTTTTGCCCCAGCCGAGTTGAGTGAGTTGAAGATTCAGCTCCAGGAGTTGCTGGATAAGGGCTTTGTTCGCCCTAATGTTTCGCCGTGGGGAGCACCGACCCTCTTCGCTAAGAAGAAAGATGGTGCCTTGAGACTTTGTATCGACTACCGAAAGTTGAATCAGGCTACGGTCAAGAACAAGTACCCTATGCCCCGTATAGATGATCTGTTTGACCAGTTGAAGGGTTCCCGTTGTTTCTCTAAGATAGATTTGAGATTGGGTTACCACCAGTTGAGGGTCAAGGAGGAGGATATTCCTAAGACAGCATTCCGTACGCGGTATGGCCATTATGAGTTTCTGGTGATGCCATTCGGGCTTACCAATGCACCGGCAGTCTTTATGGATTTGATGAACTGGATGTTCTGGGAATTCTTAAATCGATTTGTGGTCGTTTTCGGGGACGACATTCTTATCTATTCGCCTTCTGAGGAGGAGCACGAGGAGCACTTGAGAATGGTGCTTGAATTGCTTAGAGCCCATAGGCTGTATGCCAAGTTTGGGAAGTGTGAATTCTGGTTAGGAGAGGTCAAATTCTTAGGCCATGTGGTATCCGGGGAAGGGGTGTCTATTGATACATCCAAGGTGGAGGCAGTGCAAGATTGGGCACAGCCTAAGAATGTGTTTGAGATCCACTGTTTTCTAGGATTAGCTGGGTATTACGGTCGATTTGTGAAAGATTTCTCCCGGCTAGCTTCGCCGTTGACTAGATTGATGCGAAAAGGGGTCAAGTTTGTGTGGAGTGAGACTTGCGAAAAGTCGTTCCAGGAGTTGAAGGTTAGATTGACCACCGCTCTAATTTTGATTATTCCGGAGAGAGGGTTGGGTTATGCGGTTTATTGTGATGCCTCACGGGAGGGTTTGGGTTGTGTGTTGATGCACGAAGGGAAGGTGGTAGCTTATGGCTCACGTCAGTTAAAAATACACGAGAAAAATTACCCTACACACGACCTAGAGTTAGCAGCAGTGATCTTCGCCTTGAAGATTTGGAGGCACTACCTTTATGGTGAGAGGTTCGAGGTGTTCTCGGACCACAAGAGTTTGAAGTATCTTTTCACACAGAGAGACTTGAATCTGAGGCAGAGGAGGTGGATGGAGTTCATTGAGGACTATGATTTTGAGTTGCACTATCACCCGGGAAAGGCCAATGTTATGGCCGATGCCCTTAGTAGGAAATCCATTAGTGATGTAGCTTGTATAGCCATCTAGGAATGGGAGATGTTGGGTGCACTTGGTGAGTTTGATTTGCTTCTGGGCGAATCTGTTGAGGCTGCGGCCTTGTTTTCTGTTGTTGCGCAGCCTACACTTGTGACCTAAGTATTAGAGGCACAGAGAGGTGACCTTGAGGTAGAGTCCTTCTGAGAGAAGATCTCCAGTGGAAAGGTTGAGAAGGGTTTGGCGGTGTATCCCGACCAGAGTGTGAGATACCGAGACCGTTTGTTTGTGCCGGAGTCTTGCCGAGAGGAAGTACTCCGAGAGTTCCTCGTTCACGCCTTGCGGTACACCCGGGAGGCACTAAGATGTATCGGGATTTGGGTCGCCAGTTTTGGTGGCGGGGTATGAAGAGAGATGTGGTTGTTTTCATATCGAAGTGCCTTACTTGCCAGCAAGTGAAGGCCGAGCATCAGAGGCTAGCGGGTTTGTTGCAACCCTTGCCTATTGCCGAGTGAAAGTGGGAGCATGTCACTATGGACTTCGTTGTAGGTCTTCCGAGGACTCAGCGGGGTAGTGATGCCATTTGGGTGGTTGTAGATCGGTTGACTAAGTCGGCGCACTTCATTCCTATGCGCGTGAGAGATTCAGTAGATCATCTCGCCGACTTGTATATTCGGGACATAGTGAGATTGCACGGGGTCCCAGTGACAATCGTCTCAGATCGAGATCCTCGTTTTACTGCTAGGTTGTGGCAGAGTTTGCAGAGTGCCTTGGGCACTAAGTTGACGTTTAGTACGACTTATCATCCTCAGGCTGACGGGCAGTCCGAGCGTACTATTCAGATCCTTGAGGATATGCTTCGGGGTTGTGTCCTTGATTTTAGTGGGACGTGGGAGAGGCACTTGCCCTTGGTGGAGTTTGCCTATAACAACGGTTTTCAATCTAGCATCGGTATGGCACCGTTTGAGGCCTTGTATGGCCGACCGTGTAGGTCTCCAGTTTGTTGGGCCGAGGTGGGTGATGCACCTTTGTTGGGTCCAGAGTTGGTGAGGGAAACGACGGAGAAAGTTGAGCTTATCCGTAGGAGGCTTGTTACAGCCCAGAGTCATCAGAAATCTTATGCCGACCGTAGGAGGCGACCTTTGGTATTCGAGGTGGGTGATCATGTCTTTCTGAAGATATCACCTAGGCGGGGATTGATGAGGTTTGGGAAGAGTGGGAAGTTATCCCCTCGGTTTATTGGCCCTTTTGAGATCCTTGAGAGGATTGGCGAGGTTTCCTATTGTTTAGCATTACCATCGCAGTTATCTGGAGTTCATGATGTGTTTCATGTGAGTATGCTTCAGAAGTATGAGCCAGATCCATCGCATGTATTGGATTGGACTGACTTAGAGGTTGGTGAGGATGCCTTGTATGAGGAGAGACCGGTTCGGGTCTTGGATAGGCGGGATCAAGTCTTGCGAGGCAAGACCATTCCCTTGGTAAAAGTCTTGTGGAAACATCACGAAGTAGAGGAAGCCACTTGGGAACGTGAGTTGGAGGTCCGAGAGAAATATCTGGATCTATTTATGGATGTTTGAGCATGTATTGTATATTTTGCTGTATTGTTGAGCCTTAAGAGTATTGAATATATCTTAGGTTGTAAAACATGGTTTATGTTTTGATTTAATGGAAGTATTTTGAACTTGCCTCAAAATGGAAGTTTAATGTAACATTGCATATGTTGGATGTATTGTAGAAATGGAAATATATCATGAATACTGAATATGAAATAGAATTGTGGAATTTCAAGGAATGCATAACTATAATGCATGTTGTGGAAAATGTTGTAAATTGCCTCTTGAAAAGAGATGAGATGATCGGTAATGGGTCGAGTTGTTAAAATTCGCATTGTAATAATGTTAGGAATTGAGAAAATCTTGTTTTTGAAAAAAATTGTATTTAATTTCTGGGACGAAATTCTTTAAGATGGGAGGTTATAGCAATCCCGATTTTTCCTTTTTGTATTTGTTGTACTCCGGAACTTTGGTTCTGTGGAGTTGGTAGTTGTGTATCTTGTTGTTGTCCTTTAATTCCCTATGTTTGAATTTTAGGATGTGTTGGGCGTGTTTCGAGCAGGTAGGTTGAGTTTTGGTATCAAGTGTTGTTGCCTAGAGTTTTGGTGTTACGCTCGAGCGGGCCATTCTGCGCTCGACCGGAGTTTGCTTTTGGTTGACCGCTCGAGCGGGTCTTCTTGCGCTCGAGCGGAGTTTACAGACTCCTAGTATTTCGTGCCTCTACCAAACTTCTGCAAGTGTGTTTTTCACGCTCGAGCGGGTTTTCTTACGCTCGAGCGGGTTGAGCTCGAGCGGACCTATTGGCGCTCGAGCGGGTAGTGTTTTGTCTGTGAAAGTTCTGGGAGAGGGAAATCTACGCTCGAGCAGACTGGTTTTCGTGCTCGAGCGGATGTGCTTTATTTCTGTGTCTTGGAGCTCGAGCGGGCCTTCTTGCGCTCGAGCGGACCATGCTTTTTGTTCTTGACACTCGAGCGTTGTGTTTTCCGCTCGAGCGGACCTATCGTATATCAGATAGCAGTTGGGCATTTTTGAATCACTTTTCACTTTTCTTCTCTCTCTCTCTAACTTTCCCAAAATCGATTTTGAGAGCTTCTCTCTCTAGAAACTCCCTTCTCTCTAGGGTTTGATCTAGATAGAGTGCTTCCTTTTCCTTCGGCCTTTGTAAAAGTTGTGTTGACTGTCAAGGGCGTCGTTTTGATCCAAAAAGTTTAGAGTTTGGAGCACTTTCGTTTTGGTCTCTTCTCCGTTTGAGCTCTAATTTCGAGGTAGGAATATCCTACTCCTTCTCATGAGTTTTGTCTTTGAATTTTAGCATTTTGATGAGTTGGGGGTTGTTGGGTAATTTTGAGAAAGTTTGGGCATTTGTGTAATTTTACAAAAAGTTGGGGTTTTGTTTATATAAATTTATATGCATGTTTGGCATAGAGAAATGAGATTAATATTGGATTTTAGTGAAAATGGAACCTTAGGGTTGTGATGTTAATTATGGGAAATGCTCTAATTACATTGATAAATTAATTGGTATAATTAATTTGAAAAAAAAAAAGGAATTAAGTTGAGAATGTTGGAATTGGATGTGTATGGGATTAAAGGGTGTAGTTAGATTCGTTCATCGCTCACCTAGTTGAAATGTTGATTATATATCCATTTGGTGCATTTATTTTCAGTATAGAAATAATTGCTTTGGGCTACCGGTGGAGGATAGTCTTGATTGTTGTGGACACTGCATGATGATTAGGCAAACTAAAACTAATCGATTGAGTATGCTATTGAATATAGCGACTGGAATAATACATTAATTCTATGTATTGATTGATTGTATATGATCTATGTTTATATACATGTGTTGTGTGGGAGGAGATAGGGGATGTACTCCACGGTTTAGGGGAAGATAGGGGATGGACCTCTAAACCAGATTTTGTATGACATTGATACAGCGCTACAATGTGTATCAAGTGTTGATTATGGAAGTGTTTGAATTGATTTGATATAGCACTAAAATGTATATCGTTATCAATTGTGGAGTATAGAAGTGATTCTATGTTATGTTGATACAGCACCGAAATGTGTATCTTTCGCAAAGTGTGGAATGGTTTATGTGTTATTGATACAGCATTAAAATGTGTATCCCTCATGAATTTCGAAAGTGTTTTAAGGATGAGTCTAAATCTCATTAAGTTATTTGGCTAGGTGTTGAGCCCTGTTTTCAAACTCAAAGTTGGAAAAGACATAGGAAATGAAATGTAACATGGACTTAATGTCATGAAACCGAAATGTGATATATGTGGATGTATCTGTGTTGGCCATCTATCAACTGCTAATCTTTTAGTCATTGTTCATAGCTGGTTTAGTGTATTTCTACTGGGCTGTGGCTCACCCTTTATGGGACATCATTTTCAGGTACAGGTAGCATGCCACCTCCAAGGACATAGCTTGGGAGGCTAGAGGCAGATAGACTGCTTTTGTTGTTTGTTTTCTTTTGATGTATTACATGTAAATTCAAGCCAAGGGCTTAATATGTATCAAGTTAGCACTCTTCTTTTTGTAACCAAGTGTTAACTTGGAAAGCTGTAAGCCCGTAGGGCATTTGCTTTTGTTGTTAACATGTAATACTTTTGTAAGAACTACTCTGATTAATGGAAAGATGGTTGGTTTCTTTGTATCAATGCATGTCTAAAGAGATGGATTTTATGTATTATTTTGAGGGCGTTACAATAACTGCCTGAATGCCTATGGGTGAAGGTTGGGTTACTTGAATGGGAACAATTCATTGAAATCCGCAATTTAGCCTACTTACGAGTAGCAAACTTCAAACCGTTTTCAAACAAACGAAAATGTAATGTTTTGTTCCAACTTAGGTGATCTAGTCTATACTTGTTTGCTGTGTGCATCACATAGTAATTCTAGGTTTAATAACTGGAATAAGAACACATGTGTTTTCAAAAACAAGATATCATGCTTAGTACAGGCCGATCTTTGATCGGGCGAGCGGGGGTGCTCATTGCATGACCTTCCCCTCTCGTACCCAAGTTCCCGAGCCGAGGTGACTTTGGTGATGACGGACACGTGGCCTTAGGCACGAGTTAGGGTTTCCTAAATTCCCCTAATAAAATATTTTGGTGGCGATTCTGTATCTGGCAAAGCAGTCCATGTTTGGCATTTTTTTACAAAAATCAGTTTTCCAAAACGATTTGCCAGATCTGGACTCTTTGGTGATTTATCGGTCTTGCATTGCACTTTGTGAGATTAGATTCAGAATCGTGACATTGAGTCTGAACTGTAGCAGTAAGCTCAGAACGAAACGAGATTCGCACCCCCCTCGCAAACGCAGATGTCGGAGAGCTCGCGGGAGCGCGTCTACACATACAAAACCATCGAGTGTTCAAACGATGACGTCCAAGTCTTGAGGACGGTCAAAAATGGGGTGTCTACTGTGGCCCCTCTTTGACAGAACTCAGAAGTCATGAAATGACGGAAGTGAATGTCAATGCCTAGAGACGACCCATTTTTGACAAGGTCGAAGACTTAGACAAACAAGCAAACAAAACAAAGAACGGTTACGCCTACAGGCTGCCTACTTATCCCTTTGCAAGGAATCAAACCAGCGTAGTTTTGTGGCAAAATGCAAATGATATACACGATGCAAGAACATAACTTATGATCATGCAATGTGGCTACAATGAAACATCTGGATATAAGTGCTATGCAAAGAAATGCTACAGTAAACTTATACATAAGCAAGTAAACATGAACCAAACCACATTTCACGCAGAAAGGAAGTAACAAAATTATGCAAACTTAACAGTGCCTTACGCAGGAAAGGCAAAGAACAACATAACCCTTGGGCACACCCGAGGCGTTAAACAAGATTCCAATGCGTGGCACACGTGAGGAGAGAAATAGTGTGAACCCAGGGACACACCCTAATGTTCTGAACCAAAGGGAATAGTGATAACAATTGAAACACGTCCAAATATTATTTAACCAAAACAAAGAGCGGTATAAGCATTGGAATCTGTCCGAAAGCTTTTAACCAAAGCCTCCTAACACATCACGCACGAGAGGAAAAATGGAGTGGTGCAAACATCGGAGGGTAGTATAAATATCGGAGCACGTCCTAATATTTCTAACCAAAACAAGGTGGTATAAGCATCGGAACACGTTCCAAATGCTTCTAACCGGGGGATGGTGAAAACACCGGATGGTGGTATAAACATCGAAACACGTTCCAAACCCTTCTAACCAGAGGGGGTGGTATAAACATCGAAAACACGTCCCAATGTTTCTAACCAAAGCAAGGTGTGGTGTAAACACCAAGCGTACCCAAGCGTTTCTAACCAAAACAGGGTGTGATGTAAACACCGGGCGTACTCGAGCGTTTCTAACCAAAACAGGGTGTAAGGGGCAGGAATGATCTTACCTAGAGTTCCTCTGAATGAACCGTACATACAATATCATCTAGTTGCACTAGCTTTGAATGAACCGTACATACAATATCGTGCCTGCATAAGAAAGAAACGTAACAGGTACAATACAATAAGAATGCATGTTCTATACAAGACGAATAACCATGACACAATGTCAGAGGCATGTTTCATGCACAACATGCAAGGAACAAAACAGAAGCATATTCTATGCGGCCGAGCGAGAGCATGTTCTATGCAATAGACAGAGTAATGCATATTCTACGCGATAGAAGCAAATGCATGGTCGATACAACAGGTACGGACATTTTCTATGCGAATGTAAGGGCATGTACAAGGCAATACAACGCATCATGCATATCCTATGCAAACATGAGAACATATACAATGCAATACAACACAACATGCATATTCTTTGCAAAATAACAACAATGCATCTTCAATGCAACTTGCATATTCTACGCAAACATGAGAGCATGTACTATGCAATACAACACAACATGCATATTCTATGCAAAATGACAACAATGCATCTTCAATGCAACATGCATATTCTATGCAAACATGAGAGCATGTACTATGAGATACAACACAACATGCATATTCTATGCAAAATAACAACAATGCATCTTCAATGCAACATTAGTGAATGCATGTTCCATGCGAGAGTAACAAATGCATGCTCCATGCTCGACTAAAGTACAAAATGCGTGACGCACGCCTTACATATACGACAAAAATGCTCTAATGCAACATCTTCAAAAAGCAACTCTTCGATCTCGCGATATACGAAAGCATACGAAAGGGATACGCTTTGTCCAATAAGAGGCAAACAAGGATCACCAAGAACACAGTTGAAGTCTCTGTGAAGAGAACCCAAGCTTAACAGTAACTTTTCCTTGCACCTCTCAGGAAACAGGGACCAAATCAGTGGGAAAACACCAAAATAGGAACATTGGGGACTGGAAGACCACCAGGGAGGGGTGCTGGCCACCCATCGGCCACTCCTAGGCACCATCGGCCACAAGAGGAAGCTATCGGCCACTAGCGGTTGCCGATCGGCCACAAATGGTGGCTGTTGGCCACCGATGGCAGATTCGGGGCAAAATGGGGAATTCACCTTGGGTCCTTATATTTACACCCTCACACCTCATTTCCACACAACCCTATGCCCGAAAATCATCCTCCTCCCTTTCTAAACCTTCATTCTCCTTAGATCCGAGCACTACACGTGTTTTCCAATGCCCCATAAACGTTTTCTTCGCTAAACCCTCGTAATTTACCCCGTTTTGAACCAATCGAAAGTTGATTTCGGGGTTTCCTTCTTGATTTTCACCACTCGGGGTTTGTTTTCCCCAAGTTTCTCTTGGATTCGGTGCCCTTTCCCAGACTTCATCATTTTCTTCTATTTTCTCCTTCCGAGAGTTGACTTTTGGCATTCTCCGCCCATTTTCCACATTTTCAACCACTTTCTCATCTTCCCTTGAGATGGCGGATGACATCCCACATGACGGAGCTTCTCCAAAAATGCAGGTAGATCCGGAGTTTGAGCCACTGCCACTCAGCATTCGACCTTTTGACCCAGCGACGTATCATCCCGAGATACACGTGCTACCTCCCGATAGCATTCGATAGTTCAGGGGATTTGCATGAGGCGCACCAGAGGACCACTTACTACACGAGCCGGAGTCACATTTATCTCATGGTGCCTCTGAGGTACACACTTCTTCTTCATTTTCTGCAATGTACGTTGCATTTCTTGCATAGCTCACATTGTCTTTCATCTGTTCATCGCAAACACATTTATGCACTGTATTTCTTACACTTCCATGCATCTGCTTGTCCCGAACATACTCTTGCACTATATTTCTTACAATGCTTTTCATCTGCTTGTCTTGATCACAGGGGGATTCACGCGCCATCCGAGGATACGGGACCACCTCCACGAGGGAGTGGTACATGGAGCTCCCCGATGCTGTTCGCCACATCATTGACGAGGCCAGCTTTAGCTCATTCTGCATGGGGCTCTCGTGCTTCATAGCGAGCCGGCCTTTACTGGGTGCCCTAGTAGAGAGGTGATGGGATACCATCGATTCATTTCACTTCTCTACCATAGGGGAGATGACGATGACTCCCTTCGACTTCTCTATGCTCATCGGCATAGAGGTGGGGGGTCATCCGATTCCTTATGATACTGATATGGGTGAGTGGGAGGCCGCTCAAATTCATCTGCTAGGGACTCGCCAACCTATCTCCCGATTAAGGATGGTTCGATACTCCTGGTTTGTAGACCACTACAGAGGGACGACACCAGCGACCCGAGAGGAGACCAAGTAGTATGTGTGAGGTTTCCTGATGTTCTTGTTTGGCATTACCCTATTCGCCGACCGGGTGAACACCGTTGGGCTGTACCTTATGAGTGCCCTGGTGGACCCGTCCCGTGTCTGACTCTATGATTGGGGCGGCGCTAGCCTGGCCACCTTATACGGATACATGAGCTCAACCTCCCGTAGGAGCAGACATCTGACAAGAGGCTACTGAAGGGCCCGGGAGGTATACTTTACTTTTTTATTTTGCATTTCCTATCATGCTTTCTGCTTTGCACTTTCTGTACACTGTACACACTGTATACTGTACACACCCAATTTGCTTTCGATTTTGCATACTCTGTACAGTGCACACACATGGTTTGCCTTCTGCTTTACATACATTGTATCCCGCACACACACAATCTGCCTTCTGCTTTACATACATTTATCCCGCACACACATAGTCTGCTTTTTGCTTTACATACATTTATCTATTATATATTCACTGTTGCCCTTTCGCTTTCTGCAGCTATGGGTGTACGCCCACTTTCCGTGACTTGCCCCAGAGCTAGAGGTGGAGATGCCGCTTGTTGTGCCGTACTCTCACTAGTACGATGGGAGATGCCAGCAGAGGTCCCGAGAGTCCTTCCCCTTCTTCCGGCAGTACTTCGATACCGTGACCGTGACTGAGGTAACTCAACCTTCTCTGCTATTTCTGTTTTCCTTTGATTCTGACTCATATCGCAATATCTAATGATAACTAACAATTTGCACACTCTCTATTTATAGATTACTTGGCAGCCTTGGGCGACGATGCCTGAGGGAGTCAAGGATCAGTTCGCTGGTGTCCGAGAGGCTTCTCGCTTCCGGATCCGGCACAAGGGCCCGGTTTGTCGGGCATGGTTCTTAGGTTAGCGATTCTTGCACCAGATCATCGGCTTGCTTGAGCCGGTAGTTCCGATGCCGCCTCCGACGTATATGAGAGCCACAGAGAAATACACTATGCAGGAGATGATCGATTTCACTAGAGGCTGGGACGCCGACTTCTTCTGAGCCGTGGGTGATGACATAACCTTTATCTAGACATACCTCATGCCACCTCTGACTGGGGCTCGTGGAGATAAGAGAGCGAGGGCTCTAGCTGTGGGAGAGAGAGACAGAGGGGCTGGGGTGGCCAGGACCCATAGCAGGAGAGGTTTTAGGGCAAGACAACGAACTGGGTGGCCAGAGCTGCCTACCACACTCACCTACCGACGACATACCGGGGAGGCTTGCTAGATTCCCATTAAGCTCGCACCAGCCGGGCATGAGTTTGTCGGGGTTCGAGGCCTGAATCCAGTATGTACCATACTTTACATTTTGCATATTTACTTCATTACAGTTATGCTTTATAGAACACTAATCCTCTTAACGCACTTGCAGGCACCTATAGAGTACATCGGGCAGGCCCTCGAGCTAGTGGCTTCCTTGACGGAGATGGTGCAGAGGAGCATGAACCTGCTCAGCCTCTACAAGAATGCGGTAATTTCCTTCAATTCGCACTTCATGCCATGAAACTTCCTGCCGATACATCAGCATTTCAAACATAATCTCTTTCACCCTGCACTAATCTGGCACACTGCACTCAGATACTGCATTCAAATACTGCATTCAAACTGCTTCCTGTACATTATTTCTTTGCGTTAGGTATACACCGCGACTGATGTGTTTTGACAAACTGCCCTTTTAAGATCCCAGGCACATTGGAGGTTCTAGTGGGAGTTACAACGGGACCATCTATACCTCCTTCGGCAGCAGGAAGAGAGAGACATGTGGCTTCGGCTCGTAGCTGAGGCAGAGCTAGGGGCAATCGTGACGAGAGTGGCCCTTCAGAGCCCGTTCTAGACGATGATGAGGATGAGACGAGTGAGGATGAGGAGGCAGTGAGTCCACAGTCAGAGTCATCTGAGGACGGAGAGAGCGATGCTGGCTCAAATTCTGGGGCAGAGATGATGCTGATGCCGGTTCAGTAGCTAGCTCAGACTCAGGGGCCTCTAACAGCGGTGCTGATGGAGATAGTTCTGAGTCCATGCCCAAGAAGAGGACTAAGAGGGCCTTTCGATCCTGAGGTGGATGGCACTGATTTAGATGTTTTTTGCTTAGTTTCTTTTTGCTAGTAGTGTTAGCACATTGTACATTTTTATTTTGTTAAAAACTTGTACCCTTTTGTAAAAAGAAACCATGATTGAAATAAAAAATCAGCTTTTGATAAAACATGTTGTATTTTACTTTCGGAGCATCGCATTGCACCATTTGACCCAAAAAAAAAGGGGGGGATTTGATGGAAATTGAATATTGTACATTGTATTGGCAACTTCTTAATTAGGTAATGAACCGACCAACACATAACAGATAGAGTAAAACAACTCAATGAACAACTATTGCAACAACTCGATAAACAAAACAACAACTTGATAAGCAAAAAAACATCAATACAACTCGATAAGCAATGAAAAAATAACTCGATAAACAAAGCGAAACAACATAAAAAGTGACTCAACAAAACTGTTAAAACAAGGCGGCAAAATGCACCAAGAGTAGAACAAAACACAGGTTTTCCGCACTCCCAACACATAAGAAAGCCATAGGAATCATGCCGGCTATTGGAAAAGGTTGTTGGCCACCAAAAATGACTGTCGGCCACTAGCACTGGACGGTCGGCTACAAAAGTGGCCGGTCGGCCACCAACACTGGCCGATCAGCCACTAGTGCAGGGAACCTCCAAATTACTGCCACCTATCTTCCACTCAGCACCTTATCTTCTACAAAAGTTGGGACTTCATAGTTTCTTCATTCCTGCTTTGTTTTTGCCACAAATGGAGCCATTCTTCACCAAAAAGCTCTCGAATTGGATTGCAACTTTAGATAGCTCGAAAAAGTGAATTTTTGGGGTTTCGGGATAAATGCACTATTCCCGCTAAATCGTACCCCGCTGTGTTTTCCGTTCCTTCATGCCACAACTCGATGTTCGAACCCGGTTACACATGTTTTCAACTTTGGTGGGCAAAAGATGTGTCCAACAATTGAAGAATTCTGTGTTCTGATGGAATCCCGACGTGACGAGAAAATCTTACCCCAATCCTGTTTTGGACACATCCAAGCTTTAGGAAGGATGCGTAGGCTCACTTTACACTCGATCCTTGGTTTGCAATGGAGAACTAGACATTCCCAGTCTTATTCACCGATTTTCTGATGTCGGCGACCACAGCGACCGTCTTTGGCAAAGTTTTCGGCATTATGCCCTCTGTTTGTACATGTTAGCTCATTTTCTTCTTGCCCCTGGCTTCAGAGGGTCTAGCATTCGCTTGATCGATGTAGCCCAAGGCTTGAAAGAGGGTAAGAGCTGCATTGGCTTGGTATTGGCTGAGACTTTGATAGGCTTAGACACCTTCCACCGGTGAGAAATAACCAAATTCACAGGAAGTCCACTACTCTTGCAGGTAATGTTTCCCATCCTGTCTCACATGTGTTTCTCATATCATTCGGCCCTCAGGCTCTGTTTTTCTCTCAAAACCCTTTCTCACTTTTCTCTCCACGTACATCTCTCTATTCTTTAATCTCTCTTATTTTTCATCCCTCCCCAGATATGGCTCATCGACAGGTTGAAAGTAGTGGACTCTTGCCTTGCATATTCAGCACGAGGCTATTTCTTTCGCCCACAACTGGTTGATTTCCCGAACGAGAGATGGTGGTGCCACTGGATGTGCATCAGATCTGCTACTGACATTATTTGGCGTTGCCCCTGGTTTGACCTGCCCGAGATGAGCTATAGCATGTCTCAACAACCTGGCATTCAACTGAATGGCTTGACACACTATGTCTTTTATTTTCCATTCCAATTTAGGTGTTAGTCTAGACATGACCAAATTTTCCCAGAATAAGTGATAGAGTACCTGGCTCCATTTCCAATCTGAGGTTCACAGCTAGCTTGATATTCCACTACATGGAGGACAAGAGAACTTCTGGCTCTTGCTCCCAATTTCAATTGAGCCCTTCCTGGAGAATGCATAGCTTGGCTTGAAGATGAGGCACAAACCGGGCCTACTTTAGCATCTGAAGCTTCCACAAGCTCTGGAAGGGACGCAGGAACACCTAACTCATCTGTGCCCTGAGTTTATTGCTTTGGTCTAACTTTCAAGTTTTCTCTTTTGAATGTAATAAAAAGAAACTTTGATTTGTATCGAGAGTTAGAGAACTCTGTATTGAAATCAATGAAATTGAAGGTTGTGGGCATTGAAAATTTTCCTTTTGGTCCAAAAATGGTCTAAGTTGTAAAAAGGTTAATTTGAAGAAAATCAACTTTATTAAAACTTTTCAAAACCATTTTCTATAAGGATCACAACTGGACACACTCGGAATCTATCCTTGAGATGTACAAACCCGAATCCAACGAATGGAAAATTGCCCCTTGTCTGAGTAACACTGCACTGTATTCTAACCAGCTCTCATAGTGAAGATCACAATCGAACTCTTGGACGCAGAAAAGACAAAGATGACCAGAACAATCTCATGGACACAATTGATTTAGAAGTGTTTATAGTTGGATTTCAGAATGAAGTTGCCTACGTATCCCAAAGATGGAAATCAAGCCTTACGTAGTTCGGTTCGGGTTCACTCAGGTATTAAAGCTCTCCTTTTGCGCTCTAACTTTTGCCAAGGCTGCCCTTTTCGGGTTTTCAACCTTGCGAGCTCAGTTTTTCTTTTTTCTAATTTTTTATGCTCTAACTTTTGCCTAGGTCGCCTTTTCGGGTTTTCAGCCTAGCAAGCCACTCAAGGATAGTATTTCTTCAACTTGTCTATGTTGATTGGTTGGGAGAATTCGAGGCCATCTAGGTCCATAAGAATGACAGCTCCGCCCGACCAGATAGATTTGATGATGTAAGGACCAGTCCAATTGAGTCTGAACTTGCCCCTAGGGTCATGGATGGGAGCTCGGTTGTCTTTGAGAACTAAATCCCCTTCTTTCAAATTCCTAGACTTAACTTTCTTGTTAAAAGCCCTAGGGATTCTGCAATGATAACTTTGGACGTGGTACAGTGCTTTCAGCCTCCTCTCGTTGAACAACATAAGTTCCTCGAACCTGCTCTGCTGCCAATTCGCTTCTGCTATCTGGCACTTAGCCATAACACGCAGTGACGGAACCTCAACTTCAATCGGTAGAACAACTTCCATCCCATAAACCAGAGAATACGGTGTTGCCCCAGTAGATGTTTGGATTGATGTCCTATAGCCCCAGAGAGCAAATGGCAACTTATCTGGCCAATCCTTGTAGGTTTCCACCATCTTCTGTAGTATGTGCTTGTTGTTCTTGTTGGCAGCCTCAACAGCTCCGTTGGTTTGCGGTCGATATGTGGATGACTTATGAAAAGCCACGTTGTATTTCTCCAACAAGTCGATCACTTCTTTCTTGAAGTGGGAACCATTGTCTGAAATGATCTCATTCGAGACCCCATAACGACAGATGATATTATTCCTGATAAACTTGGCTACGTGCGATGCTTTCAGAACTGCATAGGATTGGGCCTCGACCCACTTTGTAAAATAGTCTATTGCCACCAGGATATACTCATGCCCGTTTGACCCTTGCGAAGTAACTGCCCCAATAACATCAATTCCCTATACTAAAAACAGCCATGGTGAAGTCATGTTGTACAACTTCGACGATGGGATATTCATACGATTTGCATGAATCTGACATATTTGGCATCGCCGAACAAAACCAATACAATCCTCCTCCATGGTTGATCAGTAGTAACCCTGCCTGAGAATCTTCCGAGCTAGCATTACTCCGTTCATATGCGATCCACACTCTCCTCTGTGGATGGCCTCCATTAAGCGCTTCGACTCTTCGGCATCAACGCATAGTTTATGCATTCCCGGATGGCCTTGTTTGTACAATTTACCCCCGCAGATGATAAACTAAGCAACCATTCGCCGTATTGCCCTCTTATCTTTGGCATTTGCCCCTAGTGCATAAACCTCATTTTCCAAGAAGTTCCAGATATCTTGATACCAGGGGTTCTTATCTTGTACTTCATCTATTGCGGCAATCAACTGATAGGCTGGCACATATCTCTGTTCAATAATGATCGGACGCATCCGGACTCCCAAAGGGATGTCTATCATGGAAGATAGAGTTGATAAAGCGTTAGCGAACCTGTTGTTCTCTTTTAACAGATGCGTGAAGGTTAGCTTCTCAAGCCTAGGAATCAGAACATCCAGGGTTTGGTGATAGATTTTCATCCTTTCGTCCTTAACCTTCCAATCTCCTTTCGCTTAAGACACAACCAGGTTTGAGTCCCCAATGACGTCCAACCATTTTGCCCCTAATTCTAGGGCGGCTTCTAAGCTAGCGATACATGCCTCGTATTCTGCTTCGTTGTTTGATACCTTGAGCCGGAGTTTGAAAGCTAAAGGTATGTGAGAATTGTCGAGTGCTATTAGCAACACCCCTATCCCACAACCATACTAGTTAGACGCTCCATCAAAGTACATAGTCCAAATCTCTTCCTCAACTTGCAGAATAGCCTCATCTGGGAACAAATACTCTACTGCTTCGTCTCCCTCCACCGGGTGGTCGGCTAAGAACTCTGCTACCGCTCTCCTCTTCACAGACTTTCCAGTCATATACTTCAAATCAAATTCAGAGAGAAGAAGCAACCAACAGGCTAGCCTACCTGTAAGCGATGGTTTCTCGAAGAGATATTTGATGGGATCTAATCTCAAAACCAGAATTACGGAGTAAGCTAACAAGTAGTGGCTCAACTTCCTGGTAGCCCGTACCAAGGCCAAGCAAGCATTTTCCAATGGGGTGTAACGGCTCTCATATTCCAGCATCTTCTTGCTTAGGTAATAGATGGCTTTCTCCACTCTATCCTCATATTCCTGTGCAAGCATGCAGCCCATTGTCGTGTCAGTTACTGATAAATACAAAATCAATGGCTTCCCCAGTTCTGGCGGTGACAACACGGGTGGGTTCTGAAGGTACTATTTAATCTGCTCAAAAGCAACCTAGCATCGGTCATCCCATTGGAATTTTTTTCCTTTCTTCAGCAGACCAAATAGTGGTTCACAAGTCAAGGTTAATTTTGCAATAAACCGTCTTACGAATTGCACTTTACCTAGAAAGTCTCGCACCTCCTTTTCAGTCCTTGGTGGTGGCGTTTCTAGGATGGCCTTGATTTTGGAAGGATCAACCTCAATGCCCCTTTGTGACACCAAAAGTGCACTTCTATGGATTCAGTCGCAACCGATATTCTCTGATTTGTTGGAAAATTTTCTTCAAGGCGGTGTAGTGGCCCTCTCTTTCCTTAGACTTGACAATCATGTCATCCACATACACCTCAACCTCTTTGTGGATCATATCATGCAAGATCGTGGTTGCCGCCCGTTGATAAGTAGCCCTAGCAGCCCTAGCATTTTTCAGACCGAACGGCATCACCCTGTAGAAGTAGGTTCCCCACGGCATGGTGAAGGCAGTCTTCTCTCTATCTTCGGGTGCCATCAAGATTTGGTTATACTCGGAAAACCCATCCATAAAGGAGAGCAATGCATGGCCTGCGGTGAAGTCCACCAACTCATCAATGTGCGATAAAGGAAAGTTATCCTTACAACTAGCTTCGTTCAGATCTCTGAAATCCACACACACCCGAATTCTGCCACCTTTCTTTGGCACCAGAACAATGTTGGCCAACCAAGTAGGATACTTAGATACTAGCAAGAACCCCGCATCTATCTGCTTGATGACCTCTTCCTTGATTTTCAAAGCCCAATCCAGGCGTATTCTCCGAAGCTTTTGCTTGATGGGTCGGGCCTTAGGGTCAAGAGGGATCCAGTACTGTACAATCTCAGGATCGATTCCTGGCAGGTCTTCGTAGGACCACTCGAAAACATCTTTGAAATCTTTTAATAAAGCAACTAAGCACTCGTGTTCCTCCGAAGACAATGTGGACCCGATCTAGACCAGATGCGGATCCTTCTCAGTACCCACACTAATTGAAATGATTTCATTAATAAGGAGTTTTACAACCCTCTCCTCCTCTCGATCAATCAAATGTTTCAAAACTAGAGGAATTCCTTCCTCGTTGTTTTTATTAAAATTTTGAAAGACATGATCAATGCAATATACAAGTGGCACAGAAAAGTACTTAGAAACAGTAGCGGTACCATTCTCATTCAAAGCTTCCAGCTCGTCCAATTCCTCGGTTATAACAGACAAAAAAGAAAAGGAAAAAGACGACCTGGACAAAACAACGACATCCGGGTTATCAACCCCAGGAATACCGGACTCTGACTCAGAAGAAGTAGAATCTGATTCCAACTCCACAGACTCTGTGGAATCAAATTCTGGTTCACTACCTGATTCAGAATTGCTAGACAAAAAGCCCTTCTCGACCTGCCAAATGAGGGAGGGTACGATAGATGCGTCCAGAATACCACCGGAAGAGGCTACAGTTGATTGATCTCCAATCACAGAAACGGTGAAGTCATCTCCTAAGCTCTCTGGTGTGATCTGAGGATCCGAAAGGAGACAAGCTAGCGCTGCTCCTACCTTAAGTTCTCTGCCATTGGACTCATCCTCTGTACTCTGTTCAGCCTCAGCCGGTAGGTCAGTTTGTTCCTTTACAACTTCATCCTCTTGCAGCTGTAGGTCGAAGAAGATCTCAAAGCCGGGCAAACGCCGCTTCTTAGAGTTCATCCATGGTTCAGGAAAGCCGCAAAATGGGAAATCTTCCCCCTCTTGGACAAAGCGGCCATTCAGGGTTCCTTGAATGGGTCTATACACCAGCTCATAGTGCTTCCCACTTTGCTTAGTTTTGACTCTTCCTACCATTTCCTTCCCTTTTCTTACCCAGTCCTCTCTGGTAGGCGTGTAACCTAAACCAAAAGCATGAGGGTTATGTGGCACTTCGGCCAATGCAGTAACGCCCTTCCGGCCACTCCTTCCCAATCCCATTTCGGGTACATGCTATAGCTTATTCATGAGGTAGACGGATTGAGCACTGACGTACAACCCCTCATCAATAGCCAGGATATCTTGCACCACCCGGGCCTCGGCCAAGGTGAACCCAGACAGGAAAACATCTTCATCGCTGTGCACAATTTTCAGTACCAGTGTAGTGACTTCTGGCAGAGGATGTATAGAAGAATTCCCAAAAACAATAGCTACCCCCTTCCCATGGGGGTACTTCAGCATCTGATGCAAAGTGGAAGAGACAACTTTCACTTGGTCCAGCCACGGCCGTCCAAGGAGTAAGTTAAAAGTGGCCAGAACATCCAAGACGTGAAACTCAATGTCCTGTTATACCGGGCCAACTTGCGTTCTGATCTAGACTGTCCCCCTCACTTCCCGACTTGTATTGTCATAAGCCCGAATCACCTGGGCCGTTGGTACAAAGTCTACTGGCTTCAAGCCAATAGCATAGGTCGTGCGCGACGGACACACATTAATTACAGACCCGGTATCAACAAAGACGACTGGTATCCACTTCTCTTTACATTTAATAGAGATGTATAGTGGCTTGTTGTGCTTAGAGCCCTCTGGCGGAAATTCCTTATCTGTGAAAGTCAAAGTCGGCGAAACCCCTCCCGGGAAGACTAGTCCCACTAACTGCTCGGGGATTGTGTCGATAGAGAGCTTAGCCTTATCCATTGCTGATAGGATGGCTTGTTTGTACACCCGTGAAGCCATGAGTAAACCCCAAATGGATATGTCTGCTTGAATCTTCTTCAGCTACTTCAGTACAGCTTCTTCTTCTAGCAGTTTCTCCTTTTTCTTTTCTGCCTCCTTATCTTTCCCCAATGCTTCTGGTTGGTCCAAGTGTGGGGGCTTAAAGCACTGCCCGCTCCTAGTCATGTGATCTACTTCTTCGGAATACCATGTATCGTTTGGCAGATTATGTCCCCAATCTTCATCCGTGTGGACAAGATGCAAATCATCATCTTCCCACCACATTCCTCCGCTAACCGACAAGCAACTGTTCGGTTCCGTTGTAAATATTCCCACATCCGCATCACAGTCAATCCCCGTGGGGCCTTTGGCTTTTCTAGCCTTCTGATCATTCTCAATGCTTTCATGCTCGAACTGCTTCAGTATAGCCTCTTGCTCTGTATCAGCTATACTAACAACAACTCTCAATTCCTGAGCAAAATTCTTAGTACCAGTGCTCTCCGGCAACCTTCCCTTGTCATCGACCGTTCTGGCCGTTGCAGCAATTCCTATTTCCAGTTGTTCCTGCTTTGGTTGAGACCCCTCGTCAACATCCGGTTCATCACTAAGCCACCCCGTATTAGCCATTGACCCACTCATATCAATCTAGTCAATCTGTACACTCGCCAGATCTTGTTCATCGAAGAACTGCAGATTACTGATGTTCTCCTCGAGCTCGGCTAAGTCATCTAATCCTTGGCTTGGTCAATCCTCTCGGACAACATTAACCTCCATTCTTGTCGCCAATTCCACCCCTGGTCTGGCCTGACTTGTTGGCACAATGTAGCGACACGGGTTGTATGCTTCTTCAGTTAAGCTCACAGAGCCCTCAAGCATGTCTTTTTCTACCACAGCCACCACCACAGGGTCAGGTTAGAATATGGACGTGCTCATCATGCACAAGTCTGTGCTTTTGGGGATGAACAGCGCTGGCTTAGGTAGGTAGGAGGGGTGATGTATATACTGGGGTCATATGGGACGACCAGTGTTTGGATAAAATTTATTTGCCTGGGTGGAGGGGTTTGGTTATGTGGTTGGAGAGGATTTGTAGTGACGTTAGGCTCTTGAGGAGGCGCTATCACTTTGTTGTCAATGAGATCCTGAATCTCATGACGTAATCTAAAGAATAGGTCAGTATCATGACCATGCTACTGGTGAAAGGTGCGGTATTTGGCCAGGTTGTGTGTAGGAGGGAGGGGATTAGGTAATGGGCGCGACTCTAGGGGCTTCAGATGCCCTTTTTTGATCAGGACCCTCAAGGCTGCAGATAAAGACATGTAGAGTAGGGTGAAAACCCTCTGGCCTCGTGGTTGGTGCTTTGCAGGTTGTGAGGTGGTTTCAGATGTACCGGCAAAATGGGTGACAGTTTTCGGCGTGGTGGTGACCATACCAACATCAAAGGTTCTTCTAGCTGCATTACTACTCGTAGCCACATTGGAACTACGTGTAAAAGCCCTCTTGGGATGCTCTTTCTCAGGGTCTATCAGACCTTGTTTCATTACATCCTCTATCTGCACCCCTATTTCATGGAGATCAACAAATGTAGGCAGAGGTAAGACTATCATCTTCTGTAGCAGCCTCGGTTGCAGATTACGGATGACCATTCTGATCTGGTCCTTTTCAGCTGGCTAGGTGGTCATCATAGAGGCCTTGGCCCTCCACTGAGTGACGAAATCGGAGAAGCCCTCCTTCGGCTCTTGACGAGTTGCCTCGAGATCATGAGTAGTGACCTCGATTTGAGTGTTATAGGAGTATTAAGCAATAAAAGCCTCAACCATCTCTTCCCAGTTCCTCTTTATAAAATCCTCAAGTTTAGCATACCAAATGGCCGCGATCCCTGACAAGGTCTGGCCAAAGAGGGATAACTTCTGCAGTCTAGTTAGGCCCATCGGCCGCAAAATATCTGAAAATAGCCGCAAGTGGACCATAGGATCACCCGAGCCATCAAAGCGGTCTATATGTGGCATTTTAAACCTGTCTGGCAAGGTCACTGCTACATCGGTATAGCCATCCTCTATATCTGGGATCGAATTGACACCCTGAGCCCGTTTAAAAAGCTTCTCAAGCTTGCTTACTTTCAGCGCAGTAGGGTTAGCCTCAAACTCAAAAGGCAGCCTCTGTTGGGTAAATCGGTGCTTTGGAAGTCTGGGGTGGAACCGGATCCACTGGGATGTCCACATTTTCCTGGACATTGGCTGTGGGAGCAGGTGCTCTGGGTACTGGAATGTTTGCAGGAGGTGGATGGGATGCAGAGGCTGTTACCTGCTGCGGCTGCTGCTGCTGTAGCCTAACAATTAACTCAGCCTGTTGGATTGCAATTTTCGCTTGGCGGGTAGCATCCAACTACATATTCTAGATATTCGGTTGAAGTTGGTGCATCATATCCTCCATGTTGACTGAGGGGTGCTGATTTATCAGAACTGGTGTGTTCTCTCTTTCTGAAGTTAAAACAGATAACTTGGTTTAACTAAGCACAGGTGAAGTAGTTAGTAACTGCTGAATTGGCAACTGCTAAACCGGTGAGCTATACCTGACTCTCCTCTGGCTTGTATCCAGGGGTAGCGAAGCAAACACTAGTTGTCGTCCAATAAGATCCTCAGATCGGTAAATCCTTCTTACTTGAGTCCAGAGTGCTTGGGGGTAATTGCCTCGTCCGAAGTAATTGTGAAACACTCCCTTGAAAAAAGAAAAATAAAGTAAAAGAAACAAAAATCAGAAAACGCACAACACCTCGGCTTAGACAGAGACAATGCATAGTTGAAATCATAAGCTGGACGACTATACTCAAATACTGATTTCTGCCCCAAATTTCTACCTCAACACTGATACCCTCAAACTGATACCCAGACTTGCAACTGATACATACATTCTGGCAGAGTTACACTCTAAAAGCACGTATCAACCAAGTGAGAGCCAAAACAACCCTATGATGGCGTAGGGTTACCCTGTCCTAATCTCGTCAAGAGCTAGGGATTCACTACGCAAACAAGCGGTTTTGTACAATCCTGCATTCGGGGTGAGCAACCTGTCCTAGTTTGGAACAATCTATATAGCTTTTGATATGCAACTAGGCCGATTAGTCAAAAAGGATACCTCAGCATGACCACCTAATATACCTCTCACACCTAACACCGAGAAGTGAAAGAAGGATCAAACGGTACAGCGGTAGTCCAGATCCAAGGGTTGTGTTCCCATCATGGCAGAGCCTGCAATCGGTCAGCCTTATGGCACGCTTTTCCAAGCGAGCCTCCGGCAAACCGTTCAAGAATAGTAGATGGAAAATATTGTGACTTAAGCGCACTGATGCAAATGCAATGCAAAGAAACACGTAAGTGTAAATAAAACAACATATCATGAGTTCGAGTCAAATTCTCTAATTCCCCAGCAGATTCGCCAAAAATTGTGGACTCGCCTTTTTCCGCGCCCCGCCTTTCAAAAAAGGGGTTTGAAAAGAAAGGCCCTCACAGTTTGGACTCTACCTATGGTTCTGAATCTAGTCTCACAAGTGCAATATGAAACTGATAATCACCAAAGAGTCCAATCCGGCAAATCATTTTGAAAAATCGATTTTATATCAAATAATGCCAAAAATGGACTGCTTTGCCAGATTACAGAGTCGCCACCTAAATATTTTATTTTTGGAGAAATTTAGGAAACCCTGACTCGTGCTAAAGGCCACGTGTCCGTCATCACCAAAGTTGCCTCGGCTCGGGAACTCAGGTACGAGAGGAAAAGGTCCTGAAATGAGCACCCCCGCTCGCCCAATCAAAGATCGGCCTCTACTAATCATGATATAATGTTTTATAAACCTTATGTGTTCTTGTTCTGGTTATTAGGCTAACTATACTATGTGACAGACACAAGCAAGTATAGACTAGTCGCAAGACTTGGAACAATTCAACTTCATGTTTGTTTGCGAAAATGGTCTCAATTTGCCATCCTCAAGTGGGCTTAAAGATGCGGATTTGCCACCTCAAGTGGGCTTAAAACATGATTTGCCACTTCGCAAAGTGGGCTTAAAACTTACATTCGTTGAATTGTTCCAATTCAAACAACAAAGCATTCATTCACAGGCATTCATGCAGTTTAGCATTTTAGCACATAGCCTCATGGCAAGCATGCGAAACATGGCAATATGGCAATCACACTCATGCAAGTATGCTAAAGCATAAAACTTACCGAGTACACCAAGCCAAAACAAAAACTAGTTAGAAAGATGCATGATCCTAACTATACAAGATGCCTAATGCAACACATGCAATGATGCAATTAATAGGCTCGGCTACTAATATGGCATTTGAAACACTTTGATAGCATGCTTTGAAACACGTATTCAAAGAAGTATTGAATTGACAATGCAGTTTGAATGATGTGCCGAGCCTCGGTGCATGCAAGACAAATTAGTGGATGCAAGCATGCAAGCATAAGGTATGCTAATTGAAAATGTCCCTAATCTAACCATCGAAAGCGGTTAAATAAAAGGGAAAAAGACGGGGGTTGGAAGACATGCACACACACATGTACGCTTATTAGAACATTATGCCCTCGATGGCCCGAATGAATAGGCTAACTAGCTACGCTAATTAAGCTAACTATTACAACACGAAAACAATTAACTATTCTAGTTGATTAATTATTACAAACCAAATTGAATAACTAGCCATGCTAAGCTAATTAAATATTACAAATTAGAATTGATTAACTAGTTACACTAACTAATTAAGCAAAGCAAGTAAATGGACTTGAGGAGCGAGGGATGCATACATGCTTGACTTCTCTGCCTGAAAATGCCACCGCCTTGCCTTTAGCAGCCTCTGTTTGCACTTGCTTGAACACCGAAAATTGTGCCAACTCCCAGAACACCTCTGCTCCATCTCAGGAACACACAGAGCAACCTTCTTTCACTGGTGGCCGGTCGGACACAAATGGTGGCTCTCGGCTACCATTAGTGCCCGGTCGGCTACTTTTGGTGGCTGTCGGCCACCTCTTCCCTGGAGTTCTCTTTTTTGCTGCAACAGAGAGCAAACAGAGGCAAAATAGTGTATTCTCAAGGAGTATGTGTACTATTACCCTCCTTATCATTACACAATGTCAAAGGAGTGTAATTCTTGGCTCCAAAACCATCAACCAGGCATTTTCAATGCATGATGGCCAAAGAACCAAGAAGTACAACTTCATTGTATGCAAAAACAAGACTCAAGACCATCACCTTACCATGTGTGATCAAAGGCAATGGAGACCAAGGAGATTGGCTCATTTCATCACTTTGAGTATGAAATGCTCCAATCTTCCTTGTGTTCAATATAATGTCCGATTGAACACATGCAATGCAACACAAGATGCTTATCTTGCCTCTTTTACTTCTTCGCTTTTGTTTACTCATTTTAAGTTACCAACTCATTCTTTAATTGATTTAGTCCATTGGTGAGAGTCTTCTAAAGAAAAAGAAGCATCAATCAAAAGATGATGTAAGGCAAGAGAGAGTTCATGCCGTTGGTTAGTAGAAACCCTCAAAAGAGGATTAAAACCACTAAGCACAAACTCTATCTCATGCTTAAAACATCCCAAGCTTGAAATAACTCTCGAAAGAAATTTAAAGAGTGAAAAAATGAGAATGTGATAGAGATTATGATGATGAGATTACATGAAAAATAACACTACAACATGCAAGCAACTCAAGCACTTCATGCTTAAAGGCCTAAAACACTAAACTAGTGAAGCCCTTTACATTACAACCATGCAATACAAGCCTTAAACGACTTAACCAGCCCAAAACAGAGCTAAAACAAGTCAAAACAATAGCAAAAACATGCTGAAATTAAGCTAACACAAGCTAGAATAAGAGGCCAAAGCATAGCACAAGCTAAACTATCAAGCACAATTGCACTACAAGCATATAAAGCAAGCCTCAAGTGCTCCAACCATCCAAAAATAGAGCTGAAACATGCCAAGACAGAGCCTAAAACATGCTTGAATTAAGCTAAGCTAAGCTAGAAAATCAAGCTAACATGTGAAGCAACCTAGGCATGGAAGCAAGACACACGGAGGGGAGGCTAACCCCTCCTATTTTGGACTTCAAAAGTTGATTTTTACCACTGAAATAACTCTGATTTTCAGTGGTTAAAAGGGCCAAAAACTTTGATTTAAAGGTGCTAAGAAATGGCACAAAAGGCTTCACAAGCCACAGAACAAAAAAAGAAAGACAACCCCCTAACTCACCAAGACTTAAACTACCATTTTCAAACCTTAAAAATAGAGTTTTTTGTAGTTGAAAAACCAGGTCAAAACAGTACAAGAAGATAGTAACTTAAGTTATGCAAGGCAAGTTTAGAAGGTAAGTCTTATACCTTTTGAAGCACAAGACAATTTCAGGCACAAATTCAAACTCAAAATCCTTTATAAGGCTCCAAGAAGACCTCCTAGAACCTCAGCTCCAAGGGTCTATGTGCAAAAGTGTAGAGAAAGCTAACTACAAAGCACAAAATAAGAGGAGAGAGAGAGAGAGAGAGAGAGAGAGAGAGAAAGAAAATTTTGATCCAAATTGTCTAACCCTCCAAAATGGGGGAAAGACCCCCCTATATATAGAAAAACAAGCTTAGAGCTTGTATTCATCTCTCCATACACGTGTATGGAGATGCACTTCAGTGAACAATAGCTAGCACAGCTGGCAAACATATATCTGAAAAAGGAGAAAAAAGGCCATCAGCCATCAAAGTGGCCGACCGGCCACCACTGATGGCTAGCAGGCACAAGCCATGGCCGATGGACTGTAGAGATGGCCGACAGGCCACCCTCTCCTCCAGACTTGAAGCAACAAGCTCGTAGTCCATAACCAAACACAAAATAGACAAGTTGAGAGCCTCAAAGGCAAGGCGCTCGGTCGAGAACTTCTGGCACTCAAAATGAACATAAGCATACAAAACCATCGAGTGTTCAAACGATGTCATCCAAGTCTTGAGGACGGTCCAAAATGGGGTGTCTACAAGTGTGTCATTTTTAAGTCATGCGTTGAGTAAAGATGGGTATCTATGGATAGCATGAAAGTGGTGGCGATTGTTGATTGGCCACGACCTACTTCTGTAAGGGATGCACTGTAACGGCATTTGAGAATCTGATTTGCATTACCCTATCCATTATCATCATCCATATCCTTATAAATGAAATTGTAGAAGCTAAATCATTAACTTAAGTATATACTAGGAGTTATCTCTCATGTATACATATGATGCACCAATAATTACAATTGATAAAGGAGCCCTTAGGCTTACATTTACATAAATCAAAAGGGTTTAACCCTTGATACAAAACAATGGCATTCCGCCTACATATAGAAGGCCCCTTGGCCAAAAAACTGAAAGGTGCTTCTCAACTCAGTAAATTTTCCATGCCCACATTTAAAAAAGATTCAACAACGTAGGATGAACATTGTGGAGAAGTGGTTTGGAAATACTCTTATGATCCTGGAGGACGCTAGTGATCCTCTGAAAGTCACCTAAAAAGGAATAAACACTCCGGTCGAGGGTGCCAGAATTAGTACTCCGATGGGCAAGTTAGTTTCTGCACTCAGGGTTACTTGTATTCTAAGTTAAGCACAATAATTCTCACATACCTTTCTTTGATTGTTGTTCCTCTATTTATACTCGTTCCCAGGGCCTCGGGTCCTGGTCCACTTTCCGCTCTCAAACTGCTTATTTATTCGGCCCCATAGTTACTCGGCCTATTAATTGTAGTCGACCTCCTAATCGTGCAGGTTAGAGCTGAACAAATGTCCATCCTTCCAAGTGTACGCTTCTGACTCTGCCCATTATTCGGCTCCCACAATTGCCCCCCAAACTCCCCATTGACGGCAGTTAATTGGTGTGTTTGGTTTCGAATTTGAAAAGTCAAGAGAAACATAAATTAGGCGGCTTCACCTATCCCAATGTGTATGTCAAAACACAAGCCTTTCGGTCATCATTATACGTTCCCGCCTCATTCGTGTATCTTTTGCATTTATTACAAGTTGAAACTCCAGTCTCTTCGAATGCATACTTTTTGAATATTAGGGCCTCCTGGACTGCCAGCCGGAATTCCTTCTCTACCTCGCGTCTTGTGCAACTTCTTCCCGTCTCTCCGTGTCTCCTTTGCCTCTCGTAAGTTTTCTTCTCCTCTTTGTAATCCTATTTTCTGTGTTCATTTTTGATTTAGAATACCCGATTCCTTACTAGAATGGCTAAGCATTTGAAAGACCTCCTTTCTGAGGGTCGTATCTCTGGGTTCCAGAGACATTTCTCTATCCCAGATGATGTCCATATATCTCTAGTGACGGACAATACTCTTGATATGGAGAGGGAGGACCAAAACACCATCGTCTTTCCTCTCCTATCCATTGCGGAGGGTGGGGTTCGCTTTCCCTTGCATCCATTTCTTAGGGCCGTTCTTCGCCATTGGGGTCTGATTCCTTCTCAACCCAATGTGAATTTGTTTCGAATCATAATGAGAATTGTAGAACTGAACTGGCGCCTTAGGATCAACCTCGGCATTCCGGCGATTCGGCACTGCTACGCTCTGGCCAAATCCTCCAGTCGGCTCGGGCGCTACTTTCTTAGGGCCAAGGACACCGACCATCACTTGGTAACCATGCTTGCCAGTTCTGACAAACGAGTTGACGATGTCATGGTCAATGTCCATGGCAACTGGGAATTCGACGAGGGCGAAGATCGCCTAGACCCTGTTCCCAGAAAAAGGAGTGAACCTGGTGGCCGAGTAACTCTTATGTTTATTGATCTTTCTTTTACTCGACTTTCTCTTCAAGTCTAATCCTTCGTTTTTGTAGGCGGTAAGTTGAAGAAGATTCAGACTTCGGCTGACGATGCAGTCCTTGTGAAGATTAAGATAGCACTCAAGTATTTTGGCTGTCCAAACGTACAAAAGCAAGGGAGAGCGGCCCATATACTTCTGCGGTACGAGCCTACTTATACTACGTTCTCGGCTGCGGACGACATCCCGATCCCATCCGGCGAACACCACCTTACAGCTTTTATCTTTCGCAGCTTCAAGACCTTCAGAAAAATTGGTTTCAAAGCTTCTAATTCGAAGCAAGACGCAGAGACGGTGGTGGAGGTAGTTGCTGAACCAATGAGAGAGTTTGCTGCGGAGGCTGAAGAGGTCGACGAGGCTCTAAACGCGGCATTTGAGGCAGCTGGTCTTAACCAGTCTGACTCACCGTCCACTTCGAGTCGGGCGGAGTTTTCCTTTGGAGATATTTTTACAGATTTGGGAGATCTACCCGGCGATTTTTCTGAAGGCATGGCTACGAAAAATCTAAAGCTGATGGCGTGAAATAGAAATGCTAAACGCATGGCCACGCGACGGAAAGCCGAGGCCAGCCATTCTGGGCCTGCCCTAATTGAATCTTCACAACCCGTTATGGTAAAAGAGACGGCTCAAGTTGTTTTAGCAGAGTCGGATAAGGTGGCCAAATAGCAGATCCCAGAAGAAAGGCCAATTCAAGAAGAGTGGGGCAAAAAACATACTGCCGAGGGAAAGGCTGGCTCTGAGGAGAGCCCTGCTGACAAACGGCCTCATCTAGAGGAATCGGATGTCTTTCGTTATTCAACCGAAGATCAAAAACACGTCGATCTCCTCTGACGCGTCTGTCTTGAAGGATCCAGCTATAGCGTTGAGCTTGGCTGCCATAACTTTGTTGCCGGCTGACAAGGCCACCTTTCGAGCAGAGCCGAATTTGGTAGCTATAGCATTAGCTGCCCAGTCGGTCCTTCTGGTATGTGACTTGATCTCTTTTACTCCTTGTTTGGTTTGGTTTGCATACGATATTTCTTGGTATGTGATGATCTTGACTCCTTGTTTTGCAGACGGTTGGAAGGATAATCGAACTAAGCTGCCGCCAGCACGAAGCCATTGAAAGAATTGGCCACCTGAAGTCAGAAGCTGAAGGTGAGAGAAGCAGGGCCGAGTTCGAGGCGATGAGAACCGTGATGAAATGTGCTCAAGCCGAAGCTGAGAAGGAGAGGGCTCAAACTGTTGACCGGCTTAGATCCGATGCCGAGGAGAGGGCGAACGCAAGCGAGAAATCGCTCAAGTTAGCCAAGGAGGCGCTTGCTAAGGTGGAGGCTGAGTTAGAAGAGTTGAGGAAGGCCAAGGAAAAAGCCAACTCTGAGGCTTCTGCGGCGCTCGAGGCTGGAAAGAGCGCCGCCCTTAAGGACTATGTAGAAGAAGTCCCCAAATTTGAGAATTGGGGATTCAAACGTGGGTGGCTCAAAGCCCTTGCTGCCGCTGGAGTTACATTGGCCATCCCAATTCCATACGAGCAAGTGGATGTTGAGCCACTTGAGTCTGATCCCGGGAATTGATTTGGGAGACACAAGTTTTCTTAAATATTTTCAATTTCAATGTATGTTTTTGTCTAGTAGATTTTCATCATTTTTGGATTTTCATATGTAAAATGTCCGCTGCTAGCGCCCAATTTATGAATGAAAATTTAATATTGTACTCAAGTTACTGCTTGTATTGTTTGTTGTATGAGTACGTAATTAGGAGAATCAGCAATTAGAACAAAATGTCATGATTACGTGAGACGACAAACTTAGAAGCCGATTAAATTTATGGATCTGATTTAATCAACAAAATGAATTCATGTACTGATGAATCAATTCATGGAACGGCTAGGGCACTCAAGCTGAATAGATTGATAAATCTGCCCTTGCCCCAGCTGATTCACGAATATTAAACGTCGAATAACACGTTATGAATCTTGTACTTAAGAACATTAAACGTATGAATCTTATATTGATGAATCAATTCGTGGAACGGCTGGGGCACTCAATTCGACTAGATTGATGAATCTACCCTTACCCTAGCTGGTTCACGAATATTAAACGCCGAATAATACGTTATGAATCTTGTATTGATGAATCGATTCGTGGAACGACTGGGGCACTCAAGCCGACTAGATTGATGAATCTGCCCTTGCCCCAGTTGGTTCACGAACATTAAACGCCGAATAACACGTTATGAATCTCGTATTTGATGAATCGATTCGTGGAACGGCTGGGGCACCCAAGCTGACTAGATTGATGAATCTGCCCTTGACCTAGCTGGTTCACGAACATTAAATGCCGAATAACAACGACTGATCGGGTGATCGGGGCATATGAGTTAGTCGGCGCCGTGTTGTTGACATTTCAATATTAATGAGATTGCCTCGGAGGTGCTGCCCGCATAGGGAATAAATGGGCGTGTACTTTGTGAACGAGGGTCCTATTTATATGCTCAGTCAGCAACTCAGTCCAGCCCTTTGAGGAAGATTAAACAAGTGCGAATGTCACAAAGACTTTTCTTCAACAGCAGAGGCGAAGCGAAGACGCTAGCTGAGCAGGGAGGAGCCATGAATCGACGAATGACAGAGGCGGACTCAATCGTTCGAGATCCAAACGTGGCAGTCGAGTTCGCCCGAAAGATTTTTCCACTCGAAGTCCAGCAGTCGATGGTAGGTCGGCAAGACTTCGAAGTGTTTCGCGAATGCGTTCACAGGGCGGTGAAGGGGCTGTACACAACTTATGAAATCGGCATGCGTCTCCGCGCCGCTCGGCGCGATATAGAGCAAAGAGATGAACGCATTCGGAAGATAGAAGCTCATGCGGAGAAGGCCGAGCGTGAGCTAAGGAAAATCAGGTCTGTCGAGTCTCAATCAGCCAGCCAACCCAATCTGGTTGTGGAAGAAAGGGTGACTCAAAGGCTGATAAGTCATAACTATTGCCGATCGAAACACGGGTAGTAAGTTCGCGATTGAGACTACGAGGGCCGCGGTCTATGAAAAAGGTTTTCATGACAGCTAAAAGATCGGAATTCAGAAGACCAAGGAGAAACTCGCCAAAGAGGTTTGCCCATGTGAAAATCGTGGTTTTAAGCACAGTTGGATCAAGGCATCTCAAGCCGCGGAAGTTCTCTGAGCGTCGGGCATCGATTCGGAATTGCCACTCTACCGACGAAAGCATTTTCTGTTTACCGCCTTTGAGGTTGAGCAGAGTGAGGATGAGAGCGACGCCGTATAAAAATATTCATTGTAATGCTTAAATGCAGATCGCGTTCAAAACTATGTAATCATCGCCTGATTGAATAAAATGTTTGTATGTGTTTGCATGTGTTTTATTGTAACTTTCATAACTTTGATTATGACTTTCATTCGCCTTACATGTGTTTGCATGTGTTTTATTGTATAAACATCATTCCGAATGTTTATATGTTTCGAAGTATAAAAGGGTTTTGTTGGCTCGAAATGAGAGCATTCTACATTAAGTATTTAATCGGCACCGTTATGTTACGCGCGGACTGAAAATCCACGAAGGGCGCTCCGAATCTGGCGGCTTATTTGGCCGGTGGGGCTCCGAATTCGGAGGCTTTTATCAGCCCAAGGATGTCGTGTGCTGATGGAGCTCCGAATCCGGAGACTTATTTGGCCAATCGTGATATCCACGAAGGGCGCTCCGAATCCGGCGGCTTATTTGGCCAGTGGGGCTCCGAATCTAGAGGCTTTTATCGGCCCGACGACATCGTGCGCCGATGGGGCTCCGAATCCGGAGACTTATATTGGCCAATCGTGATATTCACGAAGGGGGCTCCGAATCCGGAGGCTTTTATCGGCCCAAGGATGTCGTGCGCCAATGGAGCTCCGAATCCGGAGACTTATATTGGCCAATCGTGATATCCACGAAGGGCGCTCTGAATCCAGAGGCTTTTATTGGCCCAAGGATGTCGTGCACCGATGGGCTCCGAATCTGGAGACTTATTTGGCCAATCGTGATATTCACGAAGGGCGCTCCGAATCAGTAGGCTTATTTGGCCCAAAGACGCCGTGCGCTGATGGGGCTCCGAATCCGGAGACTTATTTGGCCAATCGTGATATCCACGAAGGGCGCTCCGAATTCGGAGGCTTTTATTGGCCCAAAGACGTCGTGCGCCGAGGGGGCTCCAAATCCGGAAACTTATTTGGCCAATTATGATATTGTAGACGTCCCCGAATGCCTCGGGAGGATGAGTCCCGTTCTGTTCATATTGGGTTCACTACAGTTCGGACTCTCGAATTGTTACGGTTCTTAATCTGAACCAAAGAGTCCAAATTTGGCAAATCGTTTTGAGAAAACAGATTTTTAGAAAAGAAGTGCCAAACATGGACTGCTTTGCTAGATACAGAGTCGCCATCTAAAGATTTTATTTTTGGAAATTTAGGAAACCCTGACTCGGTGCCAAAGGCCACGTGTCCGGCATCACCAAAGTTGCCTTAGTTCGGGAACTTGGGTACGATTGGGGAAGGTCAGCTATGAGCACCCCCTCTCGCCCGATCAAAGATCGGCCTCTACTAATCGTGATATCTTGTTTTGAAAGCATTATGTGTCCCTATTCCGGTTATTAGCCTAATCTTACTATGTGATGCGCACAACACAAAAGTATAGACTAGATCGCCTAATTTGGAACAAAGCATTGCATATCCGTTTGTTTGGAAAATGGTTTGAAATTTGCTACTCGTAAGCAAGCTAAAACACGGATTTCAATGAGTTGTTCCAACTCAAACAGTCTAACCTTCACCCACAGGCATTCAGGCAGTAATATCACATAAGCACATAGCCACATGGTAAGCATGCTGTCATGTTAACATTCACACTCATGCGAGATGCTAAAGCATAAATACTTACAGTGTACTCCGAGCCAAAACAAGAAACTAGTTAGTAATCATGCATGATCCTAGTTCATGTTAAAATGTCTAATGCATCACATACAGAATGTCACTAGAATAGGCTCGGCTAATCTATGGATGGCATGTGAGAATGCATAGATAACATGTATTCAAGTTAGGTTTGAAATACTTTATGCAGTTAGAATGATGCGCCGAGCCTGGTGCATGCAAGACTAATGAATGGTGCACGCATGCATAGCATAAGATATGCTAAAGTAAACGTGTCTTAATCCCAACCATCAAAAGCAGGTAAGTAAAAGGGAGAAAGAAGTGGGGGTTGGAAGACATGCACACACGCACCCACACTTATTACAAACTTGCCCTCGCTCGGAAGGATCGAAAGAATAATACAAATGAATTAACCTACAAGCTAATTAAATATTAAGGACCAATTAATTAATTAACAAATTAACTAATCTAATGAAAGCAGTAAACAGCCTCGGGAAGAGGGCCCAATGTAATGTGCGCTCGGCTCTGCTCGGAAAGCCACTGTCATGCACAAGTTGCCTCTGCTTTGACTATTATCCTTATCTGAAGACTGCACAAATCTCGGGGTTACTTCCCTGAATGCTGTGGAACACCACCGGCTGAGGGAATTGGTCACCGGCCATGGAGAATGGTCATCGACCATTTTTTGGGCTCTCGGCCATCCATATTTGGTCGGTCGGCACTGTAGATGGCCGGCCGGCCAAATCTTCCTGCAGAATCTGTTTTTGACAGCAGCAGAGGGCAAAACATAGCATGGCAATGCATTTCAAGCAATGTATGCACTAGTCACACCCCTTATCATATTCATGACTCAAAGGGGGATGGGCCTCGATTCTCGGACCACCAATCGCGCATTTTAATGCGTGATGGCCCAAGAAACCAAGTGTGCATTTTGATATGAAATGCAATGCACATAATCAAGCAAAGAAGCTCAACCTCTATCACACTCAACTCAAGAGGCAAAGCATGCATACCAATGCAATGCATCCTAGGCATGTGAGCTAGGAATGCAACATGGGAATGCAAACACCAATGTATGCTAGGCAAACAAGCATGCAAGGTATGAAGCAATGCAAGCAACAAGTATACAAGACACAATATGGATGTTCAATCATGCAAACAAACATGTGACTTCATTCAATCATGCAACAACATACAAGTATGCAACAATACACAAGGTGCAAACATGTAATAACATGCTAAGGGATGGACATAGGCCAATTTAGGCGGCCCTCAAACAAGCCTAAAATAGTGGCCATAAACTATGAAAATGGGGCTAAATGCACATACAAGCATGCATGCACACAAGGACCAACACTCAGGCATAAAGGGACCACTTCTAAGCGCACTTAAAATGAGGTAAACATGGACAATTAGCATGCAATGTAAGCTCTAAAAATCATGAAAGAGAGGTGCCAAACCAACTAATCAAAACAAGCAAAGCATGCAATAATAGTCCAAGCACTTAAGGCCAGCCAAGGGGGGCTTAAACCATGGTTAAGTCGACCAAGCTTCACAAGGCTAAGAGGACTTAAAACAAGTCCAAGGCAGACCTAAACAATGCTAAGGGTGCACCTAGATGGCATCTAAGTGGCCTAAACATGCAAGTGTACACAAGGGCCTAAGCAAGGGGCATAAGACAACAACCTTATAAAGCATTAAAGGGGCATCAAATGTGAGCATACAAGCATGCTATGAGGACTGAAATGATGCTAGAAGTGGTGCCAAACCACTGGAACAAGGCAAGTAAAAGCATGCTACATACTCACACACCTAAGGCTAACAAGCCAAAATGCAAGGTGGCTATACTAAGCATGTGATGGTCGACCAAAACAACCAAAAACAGAACTTAAGCATGCTAAAACAAACACAAAAGCTTCACAAAGCTTGGCCAAAATCATGCTAAAACAAGGATCAAAAACCTAAAGCATGTTAAGGCCTAAACATGGCATTACAAGGCATGTTTGCTAAGCAAGCATGGTGTACCTAAACCAAGTAAAAACAGTGCTATGGCATGACATAATAAGCACAAAAATCAGTTAAGGCATGGCCAACACACACTTAAACTAGATGCTCCCTCAAGAGGGAAAAAAATGGCCCTTTTCAAGGACAACAAGGAGAGGGGGTGGCCCTCTCCTTCTTGGGACCTCAAGGCACCATCCTCACCACTGAAATTTCAGTGGTGAGGAGGCCCAAACACAATGGTCCCGGAGCTCACCAAAAATGCACAAAAATGGAACCTAACAAGGCTTGAGAGGGGTCAAACAACCCCAAAGCTCAAAACAATCTAAACAACTATTTAAAGGACTCAAAAACAGAACTTTTATATATTATATGCAAAGCCTAAAAATAGTTGCGAGATAGGTAAAAAAACTATGCAAAAATGGGGTATTTAAAGGTAAAGTCCTTACCCTTGAAGACCTCTTTCAAGAACAGCACTCCAGCTGCTTCTTTGGCTCCAAACCAGTCTAAAAACTTCAAGAAAAGACCTCTGGCCCCTCAGCAACCAAGAAAAGGTGTAAGACTAGGTGTTTGTGTGCAATAGTAAGACTAAAACACACACAAAAATACAAAGAGAGAGAGATATAGAGATAGGATAAATGCAAACCCTAACCCTAGAACTCAAAGCTCTGAAAAAAAGTTGTCTAACCAAAAAGAGGGAGAAAAGACCTCCTCTTATAGAGGATTCAATCTTGTAAAGCTTCCAAGGCAAGCTAACAAGAGGGAGATCCCTCCATACACGTGTATGGAGGGGAGAAAAGTGTATGCTAGATAGCATAAAATATCTACAAAAGCAGATGAACAGTAGTCGGCCAGCCAAAAATGCAATTTGGCCAAAATAGATGGCCGGTTGACCATATATAGTGCCGGCCGGCCAAAAATTTGGCCGGTGGAAACAAAACACAGCTGGTGGCCTCAAGCCATGGCCGGTGATGTGTGGGGATGGCTCACAAGCCATTTCCTACCCCTCCAAGGCAAAACACAAGTGTTTGGTGCAAAACCAGACACAAAACAGTCGAGTCGAGAGATCTTGAGGCAGGGCGCATAGCCGAGGTCTCCGGGAACTCAAGGAAAGCACAAACAAGGATGATCACCGGGTGTTCAAGCAGTGACGTCCAAGTCTTAAGGACGGTCAAAAATGGGGTGTCTATAGATATCCACGAAGGGCGCTCCGAATCTGGAGGCTTTTATCGGCCCAAGGACGTCATGCGCCGATGGGGCTCTGAATCCGGAGACTTTTTTTGGCCAATCGTGACATCCATGAAGGGTGCTTTGAATCCGGAGGCTTTTATTGGAGCACCCTTGAACTCGATTTTGAAGTGAGTAAGTAGCGATCTTTGTATTACAAAAAATGAGATGTACATGGTGAACCGTTTAGAACAAGTGTCATGCCCCACAAGTCGGGTCAATGATAAAATTTGCGTAAATGTGTGGAATTCCAAGGCCATGGCAGACTCCTCCCTGACATGTCTTTGAGCCAATATGCCCCTACTCCTGCGATCGAATCAATCTGATAGGGGCCGTCCTAGTTAGGACCTAATTTTCCATCAGCCGGTTTCTTGGCAGCTGGAAGTACCTTCTTCAGGACCAACTCTCCTGGTGTGTAGCAGCGCTGCTGAACACGTTGATTATATGACTTGGCAAGCCGTTGCTGGTACTGCGCAATCGACGCAAGGGCACGGTCTCTTCATTCTTCGATTAGAATTAAATCCAGTGCCAGCACCATGTCGTTTCGGCCCATATCAAAAACTTGAGATTTCAGGGTTGGGTGGCTGATCTCTAAGGGTATGATCGCCTGGGTTCCAAAGCACAAAGAGAACGATGTTTCTCCAGTAGATCGCCTCGGCGTAGTTCGATGAGCCCACAATACACTTGGCAATTCTTCGACCCATTTGCCTTTGGCTTTCTCCAGCCTCCTCTTGATGCCGTCCAAGATGGATTTATTAGAGGCATCGGCTTGACCATTGCTTTGTGGGTAAGTCGGCATAGAAAAGTAAGGCCGGCTACTATATTTGCTGCACAGTTCTCGGTAGACGCCACAATCAAATTGGGTGCCGTTGTCTGAGATAAGGGCTCTTGGAATGCTGAATCGCGTTATGATATTTCTCCACACAAATCGCTTGACATCAGAATCTCGAATATACGTTAATGACTCCGCTTCGACCCATTTTGTGAAGTAGTCTATGGCGACGATCAAATATCGCTTGTTCCCTGGGGCCCTCGGCAACGGTCCTACGATATCAAGGCCCCACTGGGCAAATGGCCAGGGGCTAGTGATAGAGCTCAACTCTTCAGCAGGAAGATGGGTTAACGGGGAGAACTTCTGGCACTGTTCACATTTTTTCACATAGCATTCGGCATCAGATCTCGTTGTCGGCTAATAATACCCCTATGTTATAGCTCTATGGGCCAAAGAGCGCCTGCCAGAATGGGCGCCACAACTTCCCTCATGTATTTTAGCAAGAAGCTCTTCGACTTTGTCAGGGTGCACACATTCCAAATATGGACTAGAGAGGGATTTTTTTATAAAGCCTTCCTTGCGGATCCAAGTAATATCGCAGGGCTTTGTTTCGCAGCTTGTGCACTTCCTTCTTATCCTCTAGGAGCTATTCGGAAGACAGAAATGCAGCAATGGGATCCATCCAACTCGGTCCAGATTCTATAACATTGACCTGAACTTCCTCCAAAGGGCCGATGCTTGGTTCCGGGATGAAACCTACTTTGATGGTCCGTTTAATCTCTGAGTTAATGGCGGAGGCTAGGGAAGCAAGGGCATCTGCATGTGTGTTCTGATCACGCGTTATCTGGTTCAATTCATGATGGTCAAATTTTGCCAGCAAGGAGTTGGTCGTCTTCATGTAAGCCGCCATACGATCGTTTCTTGCCGCGTACTCCCCCTTGAGCTGATTGACCACTAGTTTTGAATCACAAAATACAAGCAAACACCGAGCACCCAGAAGATGTGCATTCCGCAAACCGGCTAGAAGGGCTTCGTATTCGGCCTCGTTATTTGATGCTTCGAAGTCGAGCTTGACGGCCTGCTCAATTATTGCGCCGTCGGGAGCCATGATTACAACTCCGGCTCCGCTACCCCGCTGATTGGATGATCCGTCACAGTACAACTGCCAAATGTCCCCAACATAAATTCTCCAGTTCGGCTTCGGTCGAATCTCATCGGACTTGAAATCGGCAAGACCCCCAGTGAATTCGGCAACAAAGTCGGCAAACACCTGTCCCTTGATTGAGGTTCTAGGTAGAAACTGAATGTCGTATTGGCCGAGTTCAAGTGCCCACTTTGAAACACGTCCTGATGCTTCCACACTTCGTAGTACTGATCGGAGAGGATAATCTGTTAGCACCCCAATGCTATGTCCCTGGAAGTAATGCATCAGTTTTCTTGCCGCCATGACTAGGGCTAGGATGAGTTTTCCCAGTGGAAGGTAGCGTGTTTTGGCCTCAACCATTGTCTTGCTCACATAATACACTGGCCGCTGCTCCCCCAGCTCTTCCTTTATTAGTACAGCACTGATGGCCCTGTCGGAAACTGCCAGATACAAAATGAGCGGGTCACCAGCAGCAGGTGTTGTCAAGAGTGGTACTGAGCGGAGGTAGGTCTTGAGGCCGTTGAAAGCGGCTTCGCATTCGACGGTCCATTCAAAAGCCTTGCCCTGCCGTAGTGTATGAAAGAATTGTCGGCAGCGATCTGTGGACCGACTGATGAACCTATTCAGTACGGCGGCCATCCCCATTAACTTCTGAACTTCCTTGACCGATCGAGGGGAGTCGAGTTCTAGGATTGTTGTGATTTGCCTTGGGTTGGCATCGATTCCTCGGTGGTTGACAATGTACCCCAAGAATTTGCCAGAGCCGATCCCAAATGCACATTTGGAAGCATTCAGCTTCATTTTGTATTTGTGTAAGATGCCAAACGTCTCTTTTAGATCGGCTAGATGGGTTTGCTCTTCTCTGGACTTGACCACCATGTCATCAATGTACACTTCCATAGTGCGGGCGAGTTGCTCCTTGAACATAGCTGTGACCAGTCTTCGGTAAGTTGCCTCTGCATTCTACAGCCCAAAAGGCATAGCCTTATAGTAGTAGGTTCCTCTTGGTGTGAGGAATGCAGTTTTTTCTTGGTCTTCAAGATGCATGGCGATCTGACGGTAGCCTCTGTACACATCGAGGAAGCTCATACGCTGATGGCGTGCCGTCGCATCTACAAGTTGGTCAATTCTGGGTAGGGGAAAACAATCCTTGGGGTAGGCTTTGTTCAAGTCCGTGAAATCGACGCACACTCGCCAAGTCCCGTTTTTATTCTTCACCAGCACTGTATTAGAGAGCCATGTAGGGTAGGTCACTTCCCTTATTGCCCCGGCTTCAAGCAGTCTGTCAACCTCCTCAACGACGGTAGCAGTGTGCTCTGCGGCTGACCACCGGCTTTTCTGAATGATCGGCTTGCACTTAGGATCAACATTCAAATGGTGCTGTGAAATGGACGGATCTATACCCGGCATCTCATATGGAGTCCATGCAAAGACATCGATGTTGCTGAGCAGGAAAGAGATTAGCTACTGTCTGTCGGCCTGATTCAGGGATGCGCCAACCATGAAGAGTTTGTCTAGGCTGCCATCGATTTCAACTCAGTCTAAGCCTTCCGTGGCCTTTTCATTTAGGAGCCACCCAACATCATCGAGGCTCTCTCGATCTGGCACCTCAATAGAATTCACCTGCAGCACCTTTGGTGTTTTTTCAGCAAGGAGATAACATGCTTGTGCCGATTTCTGGGAGCCACGGATTTGCTCAATGCCTTGCTCCGTCAAGAAGCGTAGCAACTGATGATATGTACTCGGCACGGCTTGCATGGTGTGCAACCAAGTTCACCCCATAATGAGATTGTACGGCGATGTAAGCTTGACGACCAAGAATTCTACGTCTACTATTCGGGAGCCAGCTCGGACTGGTAGTGTGATTTTCCCTAATGGGTATTCTGGATTGGTGTTGAAGCCGAATAACGGATAAGGAGCCAGAGAGAGATCTGATTCTGAGAAGCCAAGTTTGGTGAATGTCTTGTAATACATAACCTCTAATGTGCTCCCCAGATCAATGAGTATGCGCTCAATAGTGAACCAGTTTACGTGTAACTCAATTACCAAGGGATCGATGCGAGGAAGTGTCACTCCGGCCAGATCTGAATCATCAAAAGAAATGCTTGCAGCTTCATGGGGCCGTTTAGCTAGAGTGAGTTGACTTTGAGGGTTGGGCTTCGACTAAATCGTATGCACTGTCGATGATATTGGCAGGCTGCATATCATGTGGATCACGCTGAGCGGAGGTGAATCCTGTCTTAAGGCTATTGCTTTGGTTAGGTTGCTTTTTCGGACGTACTGTTGTAGGCGGCCATCTTGTACCAATTCCTCCAGGTGATCCTTCAATGCATAACAACTCTTAGTATCATGGCCATGGTCCTTGTGACACTCACACCGTCTATCCCGCCTTCTCGTGTCAGGAGGTCCTACCATTTTCGACGACCACTTGAAGAACGAAAGGTGTTGGGTTTTGGACATAACCACACTGATCGGCTCTGTCAACTTCGTATATTTCTTGTCGGCGCACCTCGTGTGCTTGCTGTCAACTTGAATTGTTCACTTTCTCGGTGGGAGCAGTGGTCGCTTGATTGGCGGGAATCCCGTCACTTATCTCGTTTTGCCCGATGCCGTGGTTCAGGGCTTTGAGGTGCTATAGAGTTTAACGACTGAGCAATTTCAGCAGGAGCTATTTTGTTGGTTATATTGCCAACTTTAACCCACAAGGCATCATCTTCCACTTTACAGTATTCTTCAACTTTCTTCATCAACGACCAAACTGTTTGGGGGCACCGTCTGGTCAAAGAACGGCGGAGGGCACTATCAGGATGCAACCCCATCTTGAAGGCGGTGATGGCCATAGAATCATTGCAAGCATCGCCTACCAGATTGAAACATTCCCAATATCGCGCCGAATAGGCACGAAGGGTTTCCCCCGGTTGAATCTGCATTGCCCAGAGGGAATCGACTTGCTTTGGCTGGACCTTATTAATGATAAACCTTGCCCTGAAGGATTTTTGGAGTTGGTGGAAGCTTTTAATTGAAGCCGGCTCCAGTTTGTAATACCACCTGCTAAATAGTGGTCCTAAACTGCTCCAAAATATTCTGCACATCAAAGCCTCGTCATCTGCATATAGTGTCATGGCTTGCTTGTAATGGAGGATGTGATCGGTGGGGTCTGATTTACTGTCATACAAGGTGAATGACGGCGCTTTGAATTTCTTGGGTAGCACTGCCTTTGCAATCCGTCGGACAAAAGGATTGTGTTGATCTTCATCCGAATTGTTTCTTCTTCGCTTATGCCTTATACAGGGACTCTCTTCAAAAGAACTGGAAGTTTTAGATCATCCCTTCTTCTAGGGCTCCAGGGATAATGAGTCGGAGTCGCTATCAGTGTCTTGTTGTCAGGCTCAAGATCGTCAACCACCTGCCCTCACCGATCGTTCCGGATCTTGGCGTACATCTTGTTTGGACTTTGCCACTTCCAAGGCCAAATCCTAACGGAGACGTTCGTTCTCTGCGATCATGTTCTTCAACCTCTGTTCGTTTTGCTTTGCTTGTTCCATGATCGCCTGCATTGCCTCATGCTCTGGAGTCGAGGGTGAGGCGAAGTTCAAAGCGCATCTTGCAAGCATAGTCTCCGGTCCAAGCATGTTTGTTGGAGTGAGGTCATCTCTCTACGTGTTTTCATCAGTGACTATCAGAGGGTCTTCCGTTATGCCCGTCATGGATGTGTTTGAGTATTCCCACAGACGGTGTCAATTATGGAGAAGTGGTTTGGAAATACTCTTCTGATCCTGGGGGACGCTAGTGATCCTCTAAAAGTCACCTGAAAAGGAATAAACACTCCAGTTGGGGGTGTCGGAATTAGCACTCCAACGGGCAAGTTAGTTTTTGCACTCAGGGTTACTTGTATTCTAAGTTAAGCCTAATAATTTTCACATACCTTTCTTTGACTGTTGTTCCTCTATTTATACTCGTTTCCAGGGCCTCGGGGCCTGGTCCACTTTCCGCTCTCAAGCTGCTTATTTATTCGGCCCCATAGTTACTCGGCCTGTTAATTGTAGTCGGCCTCCAAATCGTGCAAGTTAGAGCCGAACAAATGTCCATCCTTCGAACCGTACGCTTCTGACTCTGCCCATTATTTGGCTCCCACAAACATATAGTCATTCTTTAACATTTCAAAAAGGATCATTCATTTATCTTACCATTTCATTCTTAAAGATTCAAAAGAATTCACCAACTTCGAATGGTTTTAAAAGATAGCAAATTCAATAAGCATTCACAAATCCACTATGATAGACGGCCTCAAGCAATCTCAACAACTACATTACAAGTTAATACTTGTAATGCTAAGTTAGTCGTGAACAATTTCAACAATCTATAACATCATATAATTTACTAGAATCACTATCACAACTACATAATATCTCCGAAGTTATCACCCACATTTTCTAGCCATAAGCATAAAGGGGAAGTTGGGCACCCATTACAACACATATACATATTTAAATGAAACATTACTATCACATAACACAATTCGGGCTTCGTCAAGCCACTACCACCACTTTACCAAGCGCTGGTGTGAAATCCCGTATTTTTATTGAAAAAAAAGAAGATATTTTTCTAATTTTTTGAATTATTATTTACATTATTTTGAATTTAATATTATGTATATTTCTATACTGAAAAAGTATTCAAAAAAACATGTTAAACTTTATATTATTACTCAATACTATTTTCTTAACATTATGGTATTTTTATTATATTTTTCTCTGCATTTTTCTCGGATTGAATTACACTAAAATGTAATATTTTCTATACTAAATCCCAACTTGTTGCCCAATTCTTGCTTAGAGCCCCACAACTCTTGTACCCCCCCTCCCTCATATGCTCACTCCCTCCATCATCCTTTGTACATCTCCTTCTATCATCTATATTAATACATATATACATATCTATATATATGCATATCATCTCTCATCCTCAACATCCTTCGATGTTCATCTCTCAAAGCTCTCTCTCTCATTCTATCCTTATCTCTCTCTTCTTCCTCATCTCCCTCAAGAGCCATCACCACCCATGTGAGTTTCATCATCACCATCTTTCATTCCTCTATTCCTTTTCATCACCTTTGTCAACTTCATCAACACCACTGAACCACCAACTTCACTACCATCATGAGCATCACCATCACCACCACCTTTCAACACCAAACCTACCTTATTCACAACCAAGTTCCATCACCACTACCATCAAGCTCCACGACCACCATGTGAGACCCCTGACTTTTGTAATTTCTTTAAGATCCTCACTTTTTGATTTTTTTAGTGAAAGCTCTCGAATTCTCATATACTTACAATTTTAACCCTAGTATCGAAAACACGTCCCTATCGGAACCATACAAACTCTAATCGATCCCGGTAACTTAGGAATCAATTTTAATGCCCTAATGATAACTAATTAAGTCCCTAAGTAAGCATTGATTACCTAGAGTCCTAGATTTCCAATTCTCACTACAATCGTTCGATTAATCGGCGTTTAATTTGAAATGAAGAAACTTAATCTGAATTAAATTTCCAAACCCTAATCCAATTAAATGCCGCACTTAAATAAATATTCCAATTCATAAATTAATGCCTTAGCCCTCACAATTTATTAGAATTTCATTTTGACCCCAAGTTAGTACCATTATACATATATATATTTGTATTTTTTGTTCACAAATAAATAAGTTTGTATCTAAAATATCTTCAAAATAAAATAAAAAAAAAAAGAAAAATCTACAATTATACACAAATCATCAAAGAAAATCCCCTCAAATTCAAGTACTATAGCTAGCCACCTCTTCTTTATATATATAGTTGTACTTTTGGAATCAAATCTCATAAGATATGGAAAGACTTTGATCAAGTACCCTTGAATCAAGGGATTACGTTTGTACCTTACATCAATTTAGTTCTACATTGACTTCATCAAAACTAGCTCATATTGAAGTACATAATTAAGGTCCATAATCATCCACTATTCCATTTCATCCTAACTAAATCCAAAAATATTTAATTGAATTGGAACCAAGGTCATTTTGGACTTTTCACACCAAATTCTCTATAAATACACCACCACCCTTCACAATTTACACATCAAATACATTAGGAGAAAGTGAACCTTGGTGGTGGAGGAGAGGAAAAGAGAAGAAAATTGTGCAAACACTTAACATAGCTCAAGTAAGCCACAACACAATCCTCTCTTTTCTTTTCTCATTCAAATACATGATCTTAGAGGTTTTAAATATTATTTTCAGATATGTATTCATGGTGTTCTTGTATTTGAATAAAATAATTAGGGTCATGTTTCTTTTCGTACTTGTAGGTTCACTTAATGGAAGCAAAACCACCCTTTTCTATCCATTTCTCACATTATTTCCAAAGGCATGTCTCATTTCTAAAATGCTGAGTTATTTTTATACTATTTAACATATTGTTCTCATAAGAGAAAAGGAAAATTACTCACGGTTGCCCCTTTTTTGTATTTCTCTTTTTATTTGAAGTTTTGTGCAAGAAAGACCAATATTTTCAGCCCAATTTCAAAAATTCAAAAAATACATAAAAATCCCATTGACCTCATTTTTATGTCAAAAGTTTCCTTAATCTGTTATCTTTCAAGTAAAAATGGTTTTATCAAAAAAGAGTGAGTGGTTTAAGAGAAAATCCGATTTTCATAACAGTCGACGAATTTGGATAACAATGGAGTGTTTCTTTAATGACTAAAAATCTAGGAAAGCTATCCCAACTTTGAAAGATAATCTAGAAACTAGATAAGATTCTCTACAAACTATGGAGAGACCGAGTTCCGAAAAAATCTGAAAATATCTCTTAGATTATAATCTTTAAAGTGTACCTAATCTGAAAATTTGTTTTTGTTAATGATTTCATACTTTTAATTTCGTGAATGTGCTTATTATCACATGTTTGAGCCTTAGTGTGATATTTACATTATGGTGTGTATATTTCTTTACCATAATGCTTTGATGATGCTCATACTTGTGTGGAAATTGTTGTCTAGATAACTTGTTCTAACCTTAGCTTAAAACATTTAACACAACAAGAAACTTAATTGGGGTGGTAATTGGGCTTTTGATCACTAAAGCAAATTTATAAAATAATAACTCATGATTTTAAGTAATAATTAGATGATTTTTATTGATGAATTAGTAATGAAAGGAATTGGTATCGATTTGATGATGGGATGTTTTCCCTAAGTGAGCTAAATCTTGCACCAGTGTGTCACCGTACCCTAAGATGAAACGAGGCATATTCTGACTGTTTACGGATTTGGGTATGGAATAAGGATGGTAGTGAGGATCTCACAGAGGGCTTGTGTTCCTGGAAGGTCGTTGCTCCTTGGTAGGCCATTGATGTTACAACTCGAGTATATAATTCGGGGCGTAGTCATCCTTGGCGCTTATATTGGTATAGGGTCAAGGGGAGGTCCGAATAGCTTTGTATCCAATGCTTAGTGGTTGGTTAGGAATGGTGATTCCATGGGGAATCGCCTAGAACTAACTTAATGAATAGTTAACCTAGGGAAATGAAACCTATTATAAGCTTTGCTTGATTATTGCATCTGCTGTAAGTTATGTTCCTGCCATTGTTATGATTGTGTATTGGATTTGAAAAATGGGTGGGGTGTGTGTGCATTTGTTGGGCCTTCCAAATTCATGGCATTTCATGCCAGGTACCGAAGAGACCTTCATAGATGACGGAGAATCGGAGAACTTTGAAGACTTTTGGCTGTCTTAAAAAGAACTAAAAGATTTTTTTTTTTTTAAATCCATCTGTAATATTTTCTCTTTTGAATGTAACACTGATGGAACTTTGGGTTGTAACTAAATCCCAACTTTTGAAATTAGTATTACTTATATCTATATACATGTCTTTTGAGGACCTATCTATATACATGTCAACTTATGTAGACCTTATGTTAATACCTAGTTAAGATCTGTAAAAAATGTAACCTTGCTATTTAAGGTGGCTGGACTTTGAAGGGAGGCTATATTAACTCTTCCGACCTTTCTAGGATCTTACTTGTTTATTGACCAAAGGACTCATTAGTGACATGTCCTAGACTTATAACCTTAGGAAAACCCTGTAATTATTTGTTAATGTATCCTTGATAGTTCTAATTTTTGTGGCATCACACACCATCACTGCAAGCTCTGCCACAACCATTGGACCCCACCACCACCATCACTTAATTTTGTTACCACCAATAACCACTCTTCACAACGTGATATAGGTGAAGAGGAAGAGGAATGACGAAGATGGTGGGAAAAGAAAGAAAATTAGAGAAGTTTATTTTGAATTTTCGAAGTTGGTTTGTGGGCTAATTATGTCAAAACCACTCATTTCGGGAAGAAGTAAGAAAACAAGGTAGCATAGGGTGATTATCTATTGTTCGAACCAAAAACATAATGAACTTAAGAAGGGAAAACTTAATCAGGTGGTATCAGGTTTGCGTTCACTCGTAATGATTCGAAAAGATTGTTGAACTAGTTGGTTCAGTAATGAAATGATGGTGGGACATGTTCCTTTTGAGTTAAGTCTTGCCCAAGTTGTGTCGTGGCACTCAAGTTGGCTTAGGTTTAGAATGCGGTTCTTTATCTCAGTCTTGTAGTGGTCTTACAAAACACAAATGAGAATGCTTGTGGCACAAATGAGAATTCTTGTGGAAGACCGGAACACAAATGATAATTCTTATGGCCAATGGGTTATGACTATCTTGTATTCCAAGATGACACAACCTGGGCACATAACCCTAGGAATGGGCATCTAGAATGGTCACCACGAAAGGGTACTGGTTTGCCTAAAGCCAAGCTTGGAGTGTTGGGTAGGTACGACATTCCATGGGGAATTGCATAGAATTGAGTTCTGACTGAATAATATAAGAACTATAACTGATAACAATTGTTATTATACTTTTGAATGCTTTCACGATGTGCTTATTATTATTGTCATCTATTTGATAACAATGATTCTTCTTGATTAATGCTTTCACTGTATAATACTATCATGTCTGTTAATGTTTATCTTTAATTGTTATTATTTATACAATTGTATTGCTATATCTATACTTGTTCGTACCCCATTTTGACCGGCCTTAAGACTTGGGTCCTCTTTTTTTAACACCTAATGATGAAAGTTGGAATATGCTATCTTACGAATTCCTCAGTAGGAGAGCCAGATTCAAGCTTTAATCCTAACCCTATACTCGTTTTGGCCAAACTATTTTAGTCGATTTTTAAATCTTTTTCAAAATGTTTTTTTTTTCTGTGAATTCAAACATTTCTATAAGGTCCGAGGCTCGTATTTTCAAAATTCAGCTGTCATATTTTCTTAGTAAATTGAGCAAGAACAGAGTGGAAAGAATGAGAATTTTCCAAAAAAAAAAAAAAAAACCTGTTTTCCCCTTCTAAGAAACTATCTTGCCAAATGATTTTTTGTCTGGCCAAACGCTTTTTTGTTTGGCCGGCTAATTTGGTCAGGAAATAGAGTAGTTTTGGAAAATTTAGCATTTTCTCTGAATTTTACACAAATATCGTAGATATTTTGCCTTTAAGTGTGATAACCTTATTTTGTGTTATATTGTTAATCCTTAATTATATTTGTAATTATGTGCTTAATGTGAATTTGGATGTTAATAATGTGATTATGTGTATTTTTGAATTTATATATGTCTATTGTAGAGAAATATGTTCAGTATTCTATTATAAACTGAAATTGAGGGTTGTAAAGGCGACATAAACCAAAATTGATTGTACCATTGTGATTAACACAATTTTTAAAGCCTGCGGTGAAATTTATTAAAATTTGATTCAAACTGAATTAATTAGATTAATTCAAATTAATTAAGCCTTCAACTAAAATTAGACTAAGCCTTGATTAATTCGCTTAAGTTTGGATTAGTGAATTAAGTTAATGAAGCCTATATATATGCTAATTAAAGGGCTTAACTCATATTTTGAGCTCAAAAAATATGCCAAGAGAGCTCTAGAGAGAGAGAGAGAGAGAGAGAGAGAAAGAGAACACTTGACTTAGAGAGAGAACAAGGAGAATTGTAGGAGATTGGAAGGAGACTTGGAGAATTAACGCAAGATACACTTAAATTCACACACTAGGTATGAAATTCTCCCTTAATCCTTGTAGATAAAATATGTAGAAGTTGAATTCATCTAGTTTTTGAGTTTATTTGCATGAAATTGTACAATAGAGGCATGAATCACCTTGAATTAGAGGAAATGAGTTCAAATATGCACATGCATGCATGATCCTTCATTTTGAGCTAAGATTTCTTAAATTGCATGCATGGATGAGGTCTAGTAGACAAGACTGTAGACACTCCATTTTTGACCGACCTTAAGACTCAGACATCATCGATTGAGCGGTCGGTGATTGCGCATGTTGTGCTCGTTCTGAGGTTTCGGAGTTTCGGCTGAGGTCCTTACCCCCGAACCTCAGGACCCTTTTATGCTTTGCCTCGGTTTGCAGATCAGGTCTTGCTTTCTCTTCCCAGAGGGAGGGAGAGGTCTTGTAGACCATCTCTCAATGGCCGTAGGCTACTTTTCGTGGTCGTAGGCCACTGTTCCCGATTGGAGACCAGTTTCTGATTTTTGGAGCCGTCGGCCGCGCGCCTCGGTTCGGGACCGCTTAACATTCTCCGTTTGGCACGGTTTTTGGCACACACCTTGTTTCCTCTGTCTAGAGGGACACTGCGGCCCGGGAGACCACCTTTGTGGTTGCGCGCCACTTTCGATGCTTAACGGCCTATTTTCGGGGCACCCGACAGCGCGTTTTGACCCCCGAACCCTCGTTTTGCATCCGTCTTGGTTCATTTTTGGCGTGGACCTTGTTTTCATTGTTTGGGAGGTGTTACAAGGGTGAGATCATGTTTTCTCCTTGGAGACCACTTTTCTTCCGCCAGCCGATTTTCTTGTCAAGAAGCTGGTCTCCTTGGTTTTTGAGACACATTTACTGGTCTCCCACCATACCACTAGCTTGCATTCAATGTGGAGACCATCAAATGGGCTGGCTGACCACCTTTTTTTGAGTTAAACCTTTTGAATTGGTCGGCCGACCAGGGGAAGTGGCCGACCGACCACTTGAACCGGTCGGCCTGCCTCCCCCAGTCTTGTCTCTGTGAATGTGTGTCAGCTGGAAGGCACAGACTGTATCCTCCATACACGTGTATGGAGGATCTTGAGCCTTGGTTTTTAGCTTCTTGATGAAGCTTTGGCCTTGTATCTCTATAAGAGAGAGCCTTCCTCTCCTCATACCAGGTTCTGAAATTGCTCTTAGGCTCCAAGATATATCCCTCTCTATATCTCTACACTTTGAGTCCAAAAGGGTCATGTTCTTGACCTATTACACCACACCTCATAGCCACGCACCTCCACCATTGTTCTAAGGTTCTTGGAGGGTCTTGAGAGATCTCAAAGAGTTGGTTTTGAGCTAGAGAAGTTGCTAGTTTTGCTAAGCTACAAGGGTAACACTTTTTCCCTCTTATAAGCTTTATTTGGATCCATCTCTTAGCTTTATTTGCATGCATATTTGAACTTTGTTGTCAAATGAACAAAGTCTTTTTTTGAGGTCCTTTTGATGTTTTTTTAAGGTCATTTTGTTGTTGGGGGTCATCTACCCCCTTGCATGCTTCATTTTGCCTTATTTTGAGCCATACCCTAAGGCCTTTGTGTTGACCTTTGCTTGGCCTTTTAACCACTGAAATCCAGCAGATTTTCAGTGGTTAAAATGTGTTTTTGAGAGCCAAAATCAGAGAGGGGTGACCCTCTCCCTCCTTGTCTTGTTCACTAGCATTTTTGGCCTTACAAAGGAGCCTTCATTTGCACATCTCCAAGCCTTGTTTCAGGCCCTTTTCAGTGACTTTTAGGGCCTGGCCAGGCTCTTTCCAGAGCTGGTTTTGTCACCTTGGGTGTGTCTCTTGCATGTGTAGAATAACCCCTCTTATAGCCTATCAAAGGAGCATGTCATTCTTGCATGCATTAATCATGTTTTAGTGGGTTTTTGGGCTTTATTTGGCATTTCATGTCTCTGAATTTTTCTAGTTTAGTGGTCTCTTGAATGCTTCATATGCTTGTAGTGTAATCCATGTTCACTAGCTCACATTGCATGTTGTTTTGGCCCTTGATTCTAGCATATTTTGGCCATGTTCTAAACTAATTTTATTCATGATTTGGGCTGCCTTAGTTCTGTTTTGAGGTCCCATGGTGGAATGATGCTTGCCATGCATGCTTGTAGTGTAATACCCTTGCCTAGCTTCGAGTTTTGAAGCCTCTTGCATGCTTAACTTGAGTTTCTTTCATGTTTTCGCATCATTGAACATGTTATTTCAGAGCTTATACTTGTGTCATATTCCCATGTTTTCCACCCTTTAAATGCGTTTGAGAGTTATGCTTCTATGCCTCATTTTTGGGCTATCGCATGAGCTTCATTTTTGTGCATTGCAAGCCATCATTTTAGTCCATTTTGCCATTGTTTTGGGTTTGCATAGGGACTTTTTGGGGTTGGTTTGGTCATTTGGGCATCGCTTTGCATACCTCTAGTGTAATGCACTTCACCAGATTCTGTAATTGTGCCATTCAACATGCATCAAGTGAGTTGTTTGCCTGATTCGGGAATGCACAAAATCAGTTTAAAGCATGGCCAAAAAGTGCTAGAATCAAAGGCCAAAATAGCATGCAATGTAAGCTAATAAAGAGGATTTGCACTACAAGCATATGAGGCAATCAAGAGGTCACCAAACCAAAAAAAGCCAGAGGTATGATATGCCAAATAAAGCCCAAAAAACCACTGAAACATGGTCTATGCATGCAAGAATGATAGGCTCCTTTGATAGGCTATAAAGATGGTTGTTCTACACATGCAAGATGGACACCCAAAATGGAAAAATGGGCTCTGGACAGAGCCTATGCAGGTCCTAAAACCCACCAAAAATGGCCTAAAACATGGCTTGGAAGCATGAAAATAAGGGCTCCTTTGTTAGGCCAAATATGCTAGTAAACATGACAAGGGGTGAAAGGGTCACCCCTCTCTGATTTTGGTGCTCAAAACAGCATGCTAGCCACTGAAAATCCACTGGATTTTAGTGGTTAAGATGCCAAACAAAGGTCAATGCAAAGGCCCTAAGGCATGGCTCAAAATAAGATGAAATGAAGCATGCAAAGGGGGTAGATGACCCCTAACAGAAAAATGGTCTTAAACAAACATGTTAAGGATCTCAAAATAAGACTTTTTTCAGTTTACACCAAAGCTCAAAAATGTTTTCAAGTATGGCTAAAAGATGGAGCAAAATAAAGACCAAAAGAGGGAATAGGGTGTTACCCTTGAAGCTCAAGCACTCCAGCAGCTTCTGGACCAAAATAGCAACTCTTTAGCCTTTGAAAACAAGCTCCAAGGTGCTTAGGTTGATAGTGGAGGTGTTGTACTAGGAGATGGTATGCAAAGGGGTCAAGAACTTCAACCTTTCAAGGCCTAAAGGGAGAGATATAGAGGAATATGTATGTATGAGCCTTAGCCAACTCTTGAACCTTCACAAAGGAGGGGGGAGGCCCTCCTTTATAGCCAAGAGGGTCCAAAGCTTCTGAAAGAAGCTAGCAATAAGCTTGAAGATCCTCCATACACGTGTATGGAGGATCCCTTTTGTGCCTTCTAGCTGGCACAACTGGCAACAACTCATAGAGACAAGACTGAGGGAGGTAGGCCGACCAGTTCAAGTGGTCGGCCGACCACTTTCCCTGGTCGGCCGACCAGTTCAAAAGGTTCAGGTGGTCGGCCAGCCACTTTAGGTGGTTGGCCAGCCAATTCAAAAGGGTCAGGTGGTCGGCCAGCCTATTTGGTGGTCTCCCAACTGAATGCAAGCTAGTGGTGTGGTGGGAGACTAGCAATTGTGGCCCAAAAATGAGGGAGACTAGTTACCTGATAAAAAAATCGGCCGGCGGGGGAAAAGTGGTCTCCAAGGAGAAAAGGTGGTCTCCCACCCTTGTACCACCATCCAAACAATGAAAACAAGGTCCATGCCAAAAATGAACCAAGACGGATGCAAAACGAGGGTTCGGGGGCCAAAACGCGCAGTCGGGTGCCCCAAAAATTGACTATTAAGCATCGAAAGTGGTGTGCGACCACGAAGGTGGTCTCCCAGGCCACAGTGTCCCTCTAGAGAGAGGAAACAAGGTGTGTGCCAAAAACCAGAGCAAACGGAGAAAGTTAAGCGCTCCTGAACCGAGGCGTACGGCCGACGGCTCCGAAAACTAAAAATTGGTCTCCAAACAGGAAAAGTGGCCTACGACCACAAAAAGTAGCCCATGGCCACTGAGAGATGGTCTACAAGACCTCTCCCTCCCTTCGGGAAGAGAAAATAAGACCTGGGTTACAAACCGAGACAAAGCACAAAAGGGTTCCGAAGTTTGGAGGCAAGGCTCTCAGCCGAAACTCCGAAACCTTAGAACGAGCACAACATGCACCATCACCGAGCGCTTAATCGATGATGTCTGAATCTTAAGGTCGGTCAAAAATGGGGTGTCTACACTATCGCTGTACCGTTTGATCCTCCTTTCACTTCTCGGTGTTAGGTGTGAGAGGTATATTAGGTAGTCTTGCTGAGGTACCCTTTTTGACCATTTGGTTTAGTTACATATCGGAAGCCGTAGAGATTGTTCCAAACTAGGACAGGATGCTTACCCAAATATAGGATTGTGTGAAACCACTTTGTTTGAATAGTAAATCCTAGTTCCTGACGAAACTAGGACAGGGTAACTCTATCCCCTCATAGAGATGTTTTGGCTCTCACTTAACTAGTATGTGCTTTAGAGTGAAACTCTATAGGAAAGTACATATCAGTTGCAAGTTGGGGTATCAGATTTGGGGACAGAAGTCAATGTTGAGTGTAGTTCTACTGCTTTTGATTACAACTGTGTGTTGTTTACATCTGAGCTGAGGTGTTGTGTAGTTTCTAATTTTTGCTTTCCTTTTTGCTTTATTTCTTTTTGCAAGGTAGTTTATCACAATTGCTTCGAACAGTTTGGTTACCCCCTAAGCACTCTAGACCCGTATAAGGAGACTTTATAGATCCGGGGATCTTGTTAGGGGATAGCCTGTGTTTGCTTTGCTCCCACCAGTTACCAGACGGAGGAGAGTTAGGCATAATTCACCAATCCAGCAGATACCCTTTACTTCACTTGTATCCAGTCAGGGACAATATTCTACATCTGGGCCAGCAAAAGATCACTTGCCTATTCAAATGACTCAGTACCATGCAGCTAGTATGGAGGACTTGATTCGCCATCTCTAACAAATAGTGGCAACCATGCAGTAAGATGCTGCCCGCCAAGCTGAAGTTACAGCCCACCAAACAAAAGTGATAAATAGGCTACAGCAACAGTAACCACAGTCAGCAGCGGCTTCTGCTTCCCATGCACCTCCTGCGGGTATCCCAGCACCCAGAATTACTGCTAATGCCCAAGCTGAGAATCAGGGCAATCCGGTAGACCCGGTCCCACCGCAGGCCTCCAAGGCACTAGTGTACCAAACTGAGGCGCCGTTTGAATTTGAAGTTGACTGGACTATACTGAAGGTCAACAAGCTGGAAAAGCTTCTCAAGCGGGCACAGGGTGTGAACTCAATCCCCGACATCGAAGATGGATACACCGACTCTACAGTAACTTTGCCAGACTAGTTTAAAATGCCACACATAGATCGGTTCGATGGCTCTGGGGATCCTATGGTTCATTTGCGGTTATTCTCCAATATCCTACGGCCGATGGGCCTCACCAAACTTCAAAAGTTGTCACTTTTCAACTAGACCTTGTCAAGAATAGCGGCTATCTGGTATGCAAAGCTGGAGGACTCTATAAAGCAGAGCTGGGAGGAAATAGCTGAGGCCTTCATCGCACATTACTCATACAATATGCAGATCGAGGTCACAACCTGTGATCTTGAGGCAGCCTGTCAGGAGCCAAAGGAGGGCTTCTCAGACTTTGTAACGAGGTGGAGGGCCAAGGCTTTGATGATTAAATCAAGAAGGATTAAATCAAGATGGTGGTCCGCAATCTGCAAGGGAAATTATTGCAGAAGATGATTGTCTTACCATTGTTCACATTCACTGAGCTCCATGAGATAAGGGTTCAGATTGAAAATGCAATGAAACAGGTGTTGATATTCGATGAGAAGGAGCAGCCCAAGAGGCCTTTTGCACACAGTTACAATGCAACCACTAGTGAAAGCACAATTGCGCGTCCATCTGATGTGAATGTCGTCACCACTATAGCCAAGACCGCAAACCCTTTCACTAGTACAACTTCACAAACCTCAAACAACCAGGCTCGTTCTCAAAGGGTCTTTACCCCACTCTATATGCCTTTATCCCAAGCCCTGAGGGTGCTGATAATAAAGGGGCACCGCAAGCTGTTAGAGCCACATCTATTACCAGATCCTCTCCCACCAAAACATAACCCAGCCAAATACTGTGCTTTTTACCAGCAACACGATCACGACACCGACCAATGCTTCAGGCTGTGTCATGAGATTCAAGATCTCATTGACAACAAAGTGATAGCACCACCCCAAAAGCCAAACGTAACCACTAACCCTCTCCAGGCCCACAACCAAGTTCCCCTACCCCAGAACCTAAACTTAATACATGCACTGGACATCCCATATGACCCCAGTGTATATATTACCCTTTTCCACCTACCTAAATTGGTTGTGTTCATTCCTAAAAGCACAGAGTTGTGCATGATGGACGTGCCCGCGTTATAACCTGAACCCATGGTGGTGATAGTAGTAGAAGGAGAGAGGTGGGCCTTGGAGGAAAATGTCAGTCCACTGCCCGAGTGCTCTGAGGATTTAACTGAGGTGGAGTATGATCCATGCCAGTACATTGTGCCAGTTGATAAAGCCAAGCCTGAAGTGGTATTGCCAACAGCAGTGGAGGTCAATGTGGTTAGAGAGGATGGCACAAGTCAGGGACTGGATGATCTGGCAGAGCTGGAAGAGGACTTAGATAATCTACAGTTCTATGACGAACAAGATCAAGGGGACGTGCAGATTGACTGGTTTGATCTGAATGGGTTGACAGACAACTCCGGGTGGCTTAATGATGAACCTAACTAGGAGGAAGGAACTGAAGCAAAACCTAAAGAAAAAGAAGCAAGAATAGCTGCAGTAGCCGGAATGGCCGAGAAAAAAGGGAAACTACCAAAGAGCACCAGCATTGAGAATTTAGCTTAGGAACTGGGTGCCGTGAGTACCGTGGATATAGAACAGGAAGCCGCTTTGAAGCGGTTTGTGCAAGAAAGGGATCAAGGCAAACATGAAGCTAGAACAGCTTAACTCCCCGCAGGGGATACTTGTGATGAGGAAATGATCAGAACGGAGCTAGACAACTGTTTGTCAGCTGCCAGGGGTGCATGGTGGGAGGATGACGATCTACTTTTGGCTCTCACCGATGAAGATTGGGGTGAAGACCTGCTAGACAATACCTAGTACTCTGAAGAGATTGACCATATGACAAAGAGTGGGCGGTATTTCAAGCCCCGGTACTTGGACCAAGCTGAAGCATTCGGGAAAGATAGAGAAGTTGAAAAACAGAAGGAAAAATAGTTGAAAGAAGAGGCGATGTTGAAACAACTAAAGAAAATTCAGGCCGATATTTCAACCTGGGGTCTGCTTATGGCTTCTCGAGTGCATCGATAGGCTGTACTATCAGTGATGGACAAAGAAAAATTGTCCATTAACACCACTCCGAAACAACTTGTACGGTTAGTTTTCCCAGGCGGTGCCAGTTCAACCCCAACCTTTTCTGAGAAAGAATTGCTGCCAGAAGGCTCAGTATACAACAAACCTCTGTACATATCAGTGAAGTGCAGAGAAAAGTGGGTAACAATGGTGTTGGTCGATACTGGGTCAGCAATCAATGACTGCCCGTCGCGCACAGCGTATGCTATTGGCCTGAAACCAGCAGATTTCGTGCCTACAACCCAGGTGATTCGGGCGTACGACAATACAAACAGAGAGGTTATGGACACGGTACAAATCAGAGTTCAAGTGGGCCCAGCTCAACAGGATATTGAGTTCCATGTCCTGGATGTACTGGCCACTTTCAATCTATTCCTAGGGAGACCTTGGTTGCACCAGGTGAAAGCTGTCTCCTTTACCCTCCACCAAATGCTGAAATACCCCCATGGGAAGGGGGTGGCTATTGTGTTCGAGAATTCATCCATACATCCTCCGCTAGAGGTAACTATACCTGTGTTGGAAATTATTCATGGCGAGGAGGATGTATTCCTTTCAGGTTTTATGCTGGCTAAGGCCCGAGCAGTGCAAACCATCTTGGCAGCAGATGAAGGCTTGTATGTCAGTGCCCAATCAATATATTTTTTGAACAAACTCCAACATGTGCCAGGAATGGGGTTGGGAAGAAGTGGCCGGAAAGGCGTCACAGCACTGGCCAATGTGCCACATAATCCGCATGCCTTTGGTCTTGGCTATACGCCCACCAAAAAGGATTGGGTTAGGAAAGGAAAAGAGATGGCAGGTAGAGCCAAAGCTAAGCAGAATGAGAAGCACTACAAGCTTGTTCATAGGCTGATCTGGGGAACACTGAACGGCTATTTTGTTCGAGAGGGAGAAGACTTTCCATTTTGTGGCTTTCCGAAGCCCTGGTAGAATTCTGAGAAGCAGCGTGTTCCAGGCTTTGAAATTTTCTTTGTCTTGTAGCTCAAGGCAGTGATACAGAGAAAAAGGCTAAACTAACTGCTGAAGTTGAAAAGAGCATGGAAAATGACTCTGACAATAGTGAACTTGAATTAGGGGCAACACTGGCATGTCTCCTTTCAAATTCTCCGGTCGACTCAGAAAGCTTAGGAGATAACCTGACCATCTCCATGATCGGGCACCAACTAGGTGTGAACCCTTCTAGCAGCATTTTAGATGCATCTGAAGCACCATCTCTCGTTTGGCAGCGGCAGGAGGGCTACCTTTGTAGTTCTAAGTCGGGCAACCAGCCAGAATCTAATTCCACAGAGTCTATGGAGTCGAAATCAAATTCTGATTCTTCTGAGTTTGAGTCTGGTATTCTTGGAATTGATAACCCGAATGCCATGGTCTTGTCCAAGTCCTCTCTTTTTTTTTGCTTTTGAGTCAGTTGTAACTGAAGAGCTGGACGAGCTAGACCTTATAAATGAGAATGCCACTGCAGATTCTTAGTATTTCTCCATGCCGCTTGTTTATTGCATTGATCAGGATTTTTAAAGTTTTAATGAAAACGATGAGGAAGGAATTCCTATAGTTTTGAAAATTTTGATTAATCGAGAGGAGGAGAGGTTTGCAAAACCCCTTGCTGATGAAATCATTGCTTTTAATGTGGGTACTAAGAAAGATTCGCGTTTGGTTAAGATCAGGTCCATGTTGTCTTCGGAGGAGCACGAGTGCTTAGTTGTTTTATTAAAAGATTTCAAAGATGTTTTCACATGGTCCTACAAAGACGTGCCTGGAATCGATCTTGAGATCGTACAGCATCGGATCCCTCTCTACCCCGAGGCCTGACCCGTCAAACAGAAGTTGCAGAGAATATGCCCGAATTGGGCTTTGAAGACTAAGGAGAAAGTCACCAAGCAGAAGACGCAGGGTTCTTGCTAGTATCTGAGTCCAACTTGGTTGGGCAATATCGTCCCAGTGCCGAAGAAAGATGACAGAATTCGGGTGTGTGTGGACTTTAGAGATCTGAACAAGGCTAGTCCGAAGGATGACTTTCCCTTGTCGCACATCGATGAATTAGTGGATTTCACGGCGAGCCACGCATTGCTCTCCTTCATGGATGGATTTTCTGAGTATAACCAGATTCTGATGGCCCCTAAGGATAGAGAGAAAACTGCATTCTCTACGCCGTGGGGAACCTACTGCTATCGGGTGATGCCGTTTGGGCTAAAGAATGCTGGGGCTACCTATCAAAGGGTTACAACCACAATTCTACATGATATGATCCACAAAGAGGTCGAGGTGTATATGGACGACATGATTGTCAAGTCCAAAGAAAGAGAGGACCACTACACCGCCTTGAAGAAATTCTTTCAGCGGATCAGAGAATACAGACTGAGGTTGAATCCACAGAAGTGTACTTTCGACGTAACAGCAGGGAAAATGATGGGTTTTTTTATCACGCAAAGAGGCATCAAGGTAGATCCTTCCAAAATAAAGGCCATCATAGAAATGCCACCACCAAGGACTGAAAATGAGGTGCGAGGCTTTCTGGGTAAAGTGCAATTCATAAGCCGATTTATTTCTAAATTAACCTTGACTGGTGAACCACTTTTTGGTCTCCTAAAGAAAGGAAAGAAGTTCCAATGGGATGATCGATATCAATTCACTTTTGAGCAGATCAAGCAATACCTTCAGAATCTTCCTGTGTTGTCACCGCCACAGCCGAAGAAGCCTTTGATTTTGTATCTATCAGTAACAGACACAACGATGGGATGCATGCTTGCTCAGGAATCTGAGGATAGGGTGGAGAAAGCCATCTACTACTTGAGTAAGAAAATGTTGGAATACGAGACCTGTTACACCCCACTGGAGTAAGCTTGCCTAGCCTTGGTATGGGCTACTAGGAAGTTGAGGCACTACTTGTTAGCTCACTTTGTAATTATGGTTTCAAGATTAGATTCCATCAAATATATCTTTGAGAAACCAGCGCTTACGAGCAGGCTAGCTTGTTAGCTGCTTCTTCTCTCCGAATTTGATCTGAAGTATGTCACTCATAAGTCCGTCAAGGGGAGAGCTGTAGCGGAGTTCCTGGCAGATCACCGAGTGGAAAGGGATGAAACGGTAGAATACCTATTCCCAGATAAAGCCATTCTGCAAGTCGAGGAAGTGATTTGGACTATGTATTTTAACGGAGTGTCTAATCAGTACGGTTATGGGATAGGTGTGTTGCTGATAGCACCCGACAATTCCCATATACCTTTAGTCTTTAAACTCCAGTTCACGGTATCTAATAACGAAGCATAATACAAGGCATGTATCGCTGGTTTGGAAGCCACCCAGGAACTAGGGGCAAAAAGGTTGGATGTCATCGGGGACTAAAACCTAGTTGTGTCTCAAGCTAATGGAGACTGGAAGGTCAAAGAAGAAAAGATAAAGATCTATCATCAGACCCTGGATGTTCTGATTCCTAGGTTTGAAAAGCTGACTTTCACGCATCTACTAAGAGAGAACAACAGGTTCGCTGACGCCTTATTAACTCTATCTTCTATGATAGACATCCCGCTTGGAGTCCAGATGCGTCTGATCATCATTGAGCAGAGATATACGCCAACCTACGAGACTATCGCCGCAATAGATGAAGCGCAACATTAGAACCCCTGGTACTATGATATCTAAAACTTCTTGGAAAATGAGGTTTATCCACCAGGGGCAAATGCCAAAGACAAGAGGGCAATATGGCGGATGGCTGTTGAATTTATCATCTGCGGAGATAAATTGTACAATAGAGGTCATCTGGGAATGCACAAGTTGTGTGTCCAAATAGAGGAATCAAAGCGCCTAATGGAGGCCATCCATGGGGAAGAGTGCAGAGCGCACATGAACGGAGTAATGTTAGCTTGAAAGATTCTCAGGCAAGGTTATTACTGGTCTACCATGGAGGAGGATCGATTTTGCCACAAATGCCAAATTCATGCCAATCACACCAAAAGGGTCGAATGGGCATGAGTACATTCTAGTGGCAATTGATTACTTCACAAAGTGGGTGGAAGCTCAGTCCTCCGCAGTGTTGAAAGCAACACGCTATGTTCATCCGAAACAACATCATTTGCCGTTATGGGGTCCCAAACGAGATCATTTCAAAAAATGGCTTCCATTTCAAGAAAGAAGTGATAGACTTGTTGGATAAATACAACATGCCTTTCCATAAGTTATCTACATACCGGTTGCAAACGAGCAGAGCTGTTAAGGCTGCCAACAAGAACATCAAGCATATTCTGCAGAAGATGGTTAAGATGTACAGAGACTGGCCAGACAAATTGCCATTTGCACTCTGGGGCTATAGAACTTCAATCCGAACGTCTACAGGATCAACTCCTTATTCTCTTGTCTATGGGATGGAAGCTATTCTACCAATCAAAATAGAAGTCCCGTCGCTGCGGGTTATGGCTAAGTGTCAAATAACAGAGGCGGACTGGCAGCAGAACAGGTTTGAAGAACTGATGCTGTTTGATAAAAGAAGGCTGAAAGCATTGTACCATGTTCAGGGTTATTAATACAGGATTGCTAGGGCTTTTAACAAGAAGGTTAAGTTTTGAAATCTCAAAGAGGGGATTTGGAGTTGAAAGACAATCGAGCTCCCATCCATGACCCTAGGGGCAAGTTCAAACCCAATTGGTCTGGTCCTTACATCATCAAAGCTATTTGGTCGAGTGGAGCTATTATTCTCATGGACTTGGATGGCCTGGAATTTTCCCAACCGATCAACATGGACAAGTTAAAGAAATACTATCCCTGAGAGGCTCGCTAGGCCGAAAACCCGGAAGGGTGACCTAGGCAAAAGTTAGAGCACAAAAAATTAAAAATAAAGAAAAACTGAGCTCACAAGGTTAAAAATCATAAAGACCAGCCTTGGCAAAAGTTGGAGCGCAAAAAGAGGGTGTTAATACTCAAGTGAACCCGAACTGAACTACGTAAGGCCTGATTCTCATCTTCGGGATACGTAGGCAACTTCATCCTGAAGTCCGGCCATAAACACCTCCAACTCAATTGTCCTATCCATGTGATTGATCAGATCATCCTTGTCTTTTCTTTACTTGAGAGTTTGGTTGTGATTTTTACTTTGAGAGCTGGTTACAGTGCTGAGCAGTGTTATTCAGTCAAGGGGCAATTTGTGATCTTTGGATTTGGGGTTGTACATCTCAAGGATTGATTCCGTTCGTGTCAAGTGGTGATCCTTTTCGAAATTGGCTTTGAAAAGTTTTGATAAAAGTTGATTTTGCTCAAATTTTACCTTTTATAACTTAGACCATTTTTGGAACAAGAGGAAAACTTTCAGTGCTCACAACTTTAATTTCATTGATTTCAATACAAAGTTCTCCAATTCTCGATACAAATCAAAGTTGCCCTTATTACATTTAAAAAAAAAAGAAGATAAAAGCAATAAACTAGGGCATAGATGAGTCAGGTGCTCCCGTGTCTCCTGTTCGTGCTCGTGGAAGCTTCTGATGCCAAAGTGGGCCCGGTTTGTGCCTCATCCTCAAGCCAAGCCAGGCATTTGCTAAAATGGATGCAACTAAAACTAGGGGCAGGGGCCAAAAGTTCTCTCGTCCTCCAAGTAGTGAGGTACCTAGCCAAATGTGAACCTCGGATGGGGAATGAAACCGGGTACTCTACCCCCTTCTCTGGGCGAGTCTGATCATGTCCAAACTAATGTTTGAACTGGAGAGGGAAGTAGAATACACAGTGTGTAAGGCCGATCAGCTGTATGCCAGGTTGTTGAGTCATGTTGTAGCTCATTTCAGTCAGGTTAAGCCAAGGGCAACGCCAAGCAATGTCAGCAGCAGACCTATTGCACATCCAGTGGCACCACCACCCCTTGTTGGGGAAATCTACTAGCTGTTGGCAGAAGAAGTACGCTCGAGCTGAGTATGCAGGGCAAGAGTCCATTACCTTCAGCTTGTCCATTAGCCACACCTAGGCAGGGAGGAAAGAAAATAGAGATTAAATAATAGAGAGATGTATGTTGAGAGAAAAGTGAGAAAAGGGCTTTGAGAGAAAAATAGAGCATGAGTGCCGAGTGATGTGAGAAACACATATAAGCAAGGGTGGGAAACATTACCTGAAGAAGTAGTGGACTCCTTGCGAATTTGCTAGTCTCTTGCCGATGGAATGCGTCTAAGCCCATCAAAGTCTCGGCCAGTACCAAGCCAATGAAACTCTTGCCTCCTTTCAAGCTTTGGGCCACTTCAATTAGCCGAATACTAGACCCACTGAAACTAGGGGGAAGAAGGAAATGAGCCAGCATACATAAGCAAAGGGCGTGTTGCCAAAAACCCCGCCAAAGAAGGATACCTCGGTCACCGACATCAGAAAATCGGTGAATCAGTGTGACGCCCCGATTCTACAAGCTCGAATACTGCCAAAGCTATTCTATCAGCGGCCTCGGTTATGCCCATGGTGTCTAGCATTTTCTCTATCTGCCGGAGCCAATTTTCAGCTACCTTCGGGTCAGGTACGCCTATGAACTTTGGGGGCCTCTGCTTCCGAAACTCATAAAAGAGTCGAGTCCTCTCATTCTGCCGATTGTTCCTTATTTGCCCTAGTTCCTCCAAAATTTGATAACCTAGGTTATTGGAGATGTTAGCTTCTGTGGGGATGGGTCCGTATTGATTTCTGAGCCGGTTTCGTACATTGTTGCTGGTTTCGGTATAGCCATTAGCTCGCGTGTCCACCATTCTGTTCATGGCACGTGGTGAGTTGGGTTCCAGTCTTAGAAAATATTACTACTTAGATTTGAAATAAAGGTTTAGTTCCCTTAGGGTGTACTAAAGCAAGTAACAGTCAATAACATAGATCAACACAACATTCATATATTAAAGTAGGCATCATTACAAAAGGGCTCCTAAATCGGCATTACATTCAAAAGCATCTATGCATCACAAAGTTCAGGTTATCTTATTCTAGGGATTCCCATCGGCGGGCCTTACAAAAGTCTAGTCTTACTATCCCTCGATTTAGTTCTCGTTTCCCGACCAATCAAAGTCTTCTTCTGGGTCTTCATCAGCGGAGTCAGTGGCTTGTCCCGGAAGTGGGGGGTGTACACTGGTGAGTGGGGATTGTGTTCAGATGATATCTCTATAGGGTAGGTTGGGTTCGCTCCTTGCTGTTCTGGTGGCTGCTCCATATCCATTGGTTGATTGTTGCCTGGCCCGTGATAACAAGATTCGTGGCTTTCAGCCTAAGTCGGTGCTATGGTGGTCAAAGCTCGGTGTATCAAGGAGTCCATCCTCTGTTCATCTTGCTCCATTCGAACTGCCTTCTTTGCTGCCCGGCTCATAAATTATAAGCGGCGCCGCACCAAAGACCTCTTGTGCGGCCTCGTATAGCGGGTGTACTCCGTCTCCACCTTGCATATCTTGGTTTTGATCATTTCCTCAGCGGTGATTTCACAGCATCAGTGGCTAAAGGAGGGGCTGACAGACATGGCCCTCCTTCCTTGCATACAGAAAACACCCCACGAGTCGATACTGACGTAGCCTCCCGATGACATCCTAAGGTGGAAAAGATTTTTTTATTAGTCAATCTTCTTATAATAGCGTGATAGACTAAAATAAGATAAGGGGTAAGGGCTTTTAGAGTCGCGTATAGGGTTGCGAGGGTTAAGGGTTGAACCTAGGCTCTGATACCAAGTTGTGACGCCCTGATTCTACACTATTGGTTGCAGTCAAGGGAGAGTCACTAATGAGTCCTATGGTCAATAACCAAGTAAGATCCCAGATCGACGGAGGAGTCAAATTAGCCTCCCTTCTAAGTCTAGCTTTCTTAGGCAGTGCACTATCCTTTTGCCAAATCTTAAAAGGTATTGACACAAGGTCTCATAAGTAATGATAAGGTTTATATATATAATATAAATACATAACAATCACAATATATATAACTCAAAAGATGGCTTCATTACATTACATCCCAAAAGAAAGCTTAAATCTTCAAATAAGTCTTTACAAAACATCCAAAAAGAAACTTCTAATCTTTTTTTTTTCTAGGATAGCCAAAAGTCTTCAAAAGTTTCAGGCTCGTCGTCTCCAGCCGTGAATTCCGCTTCGTCACCTGGCATGATACGCCGTGAGCTTTGAATGTCCAGTAAACGCACACACACCCCTTTTTCCCAGTCCAATACACAATCACAATTATAACATCAAGTAATAAAGCATGATAGTCAATTAAAGAAATAAAGGTTTAAGTTAGATGTTAGCAAACTAGAAATCCCCCAAAGAGATTTCGTCCACCCAACCACAAGAATCGGAGTGCCCCTCTTTTGCTGCTTTGTTGTAGACCTAACCTCGGATGCCTACCAACGGTTATGTATTGTGTAGCACCAACAACAGGGCCTCAAAAAAGATGGTAAAATAGGGCCTTGCCCGAATCCCTCCTTACACCAAACCACCTAGGGTCCGAATACAACCGCTTCGTTCAAGGGTTTCGAAAACCACTTGCACAAGACTTTAACTTTCAAATAGGGAACGCATCCCAACAATCCACATATCACATTTCTCATCTTTTTATTTCTCAAGTGTTTGAAAACCCAATACCCTCCCAATTAGGTTTCCCGTTAAATTAAATGTTTTAAATCAAGTTAATCCAACTTACAAGACAATAATATCCACATAGACATGCATCCATAAAGTGAGGAAGATAAATAACATAACCATAATACACATAATAACATGCCAACATATGCTCATACGTAAGTAGGCAATTTCATGAATTCAAGGGCATAAAACATCCATACATAACATAGTTTCCAGATTTAATATCACATGAAGATTGAGATAAAAGGACTATTTCAAATCTTCCACCGGACTCGGTATCCCTATGGTTCGTAGAGAATTTGATCTAGTTTCTAGAACACTTTTCGGAAATGGGATTGCTTTTCCAGATTTTGAGTTATTTAGAAAATATTCCAGCGCTGTCCAGAATCTGTCCAGATTCGTCGACCGTTACGAAAATTTGATTTTTTTGCAAACCGCTTGATGTTTTTCGATGAAACCAATTTTAGTTGAAAGATAACATCTTAAGGAAGGTTGACATAAAATAGAGGTCCAGAATAATTTTGTACATTTTTCTAGAATTTCTGGAAGTGGGTTGCAAAAACAGATTCTAGGGTACTTTGTCCAAAACAAGAAGATTTATGAAAAAGGTGTTCCACCAAGGGAAAGTTTCATTTATTTTGTGAAGAAAATATGCTAACTATCACATGTTTAACTCAGAAAATTTGTTTGAAAGAGTGCCCCTGAAAAGTTGAGAGATTGGTACAAAAAGAAGATGGTTTTGTGCCAAAATAAGGAAAATACAAGAGAGATGGAATCAATACTCAACCCTTAGCATTTTTAACATAAGAACTTAGTAATAACGGATCTAAAAACATTATTTAGAACCTTTAGAAACATGTATTAGAAAAAGAAAATGAAAGAGAAGGTTGTAATTGTGGCTTACCTACTAAACTTTGCACAAGAAGCTCTCTTCTTCTTCCTTCTTCTCCTCTAGACTTCTCTTTCTTGCTCTCCTCCCTCTCTCTAACCGAAATGTGTGTGTGAGTGAGTGTGTTGTGTGTGTTTGCAAGCTAGGGAGTGTGTTGGTGTGTATAGACAAACCTTTGAGGCAAAAAGTCCTAAAAGTCCCTTAGTTGGATATGGATGGAAAGGTTAGGATTTGTTTGAATTCTAAAGGAATGGAAGGGATTTGGGAGGCTTGTTCATTGGTTTAGGCAACTCCTAGTTGTAATGAAACTAGTTCTTGGATTTTGCATCCTAGGTCTAGGTCACTAGGTTGTGTTTTTCCTAGAAGTTCATGATGGTGTTTCTTGGGAATTTGATTTCTCACCTTCTCCTAGGAAGGGCCGACCATAGGGAAGGGTGAAGGGACAAATTTTTTAATTATTTTATGTTCTAGGAACACTCCTCTAGGTGTATATATATTACAAGATTGATGGTACTTTAAGGTACAAGGTACAAGTACTAGTTTGGGGCAAGTTTTGAATTTAAATAAAGAGTGAGGGCTTGGAGTTAAATACATGTAACTTAGGTAGAATTAAATTAGGTTAGGGAACCTAATCCGGTTAGGGAAATTTCTGATAAAAATAAAAATAGTAATTCTAACCGACGAGATTCGAATTAATTCAAGTAAATGAGGGGCTTTAAGAAAATAATTCAACATTATTGTTTTCAAAGTGAATACATATTTTTAGGGGCTTCACAATCAGGTTGGGAATATCCAACTCTCCATTGTGAACTAAGGATCAAGTCTCATGTAGAGTGAGCCCACACATCCGTTCCAGAGCTTGGATATGGCCAAAACGAGGCTGAGGTATGATTTTCTTATCGCACTGAGATTCCATTAGCGCCTGAAATTCTTCGATTGTCGGGCATATCTCTTGTCCCCGAAGCTAAAGACATGCGTTATTGGGTCCCAGCATCTAGCCGCAGCATGAAGGAATGGAAAACAAAGCAGAGAACGACTCAGCGGGAAAAGTGCATTTATGTCGAAACCCCAGAAATTCACCTTTTTTGAGCCATCTAAAGTCGCAATCCAATCCGAGAGTTTTTTTGGCAAAAAATGGTTCCATTTGTGAAGAATTTGCAACTTAAATGAAGAAATCACGAAGCTCAACTTTTTGTAGAAGATAAGGCAGTAAGTGGAGGCTAGGTGTCAACAATTGGGAGGTCCTTCACATTGATGGCCAGTAGGTAGCCGGCAAGCCACATTGGTGGCCGGCAAGCCACATTGGTGGCCAATAAGCCACCTCTCACTGCCGGCATGTGGCCGGCAACCCCTATTTGTGGCCAGCAGTCTCTTATTCTGACTTGCTATCCACCTATGTGTTGGGCCATGCTAGAAACATATGTTTTGTTTTGATTTTCAAGTGTTTTAAGGTCATGTTTTGAGTCTTTTCAGCTTTTAGCAAGTTTGTTATGTGTATTTAAGTTGTTACATTATTTTTTCTTTATCAAGTTGTATATTGTTTTGTTGATCGAGTTGTATATTGCTTTTCGTATTTTAGTTGTTGGTTGGTTCATTACCCGGTTAAGATTTTGTTTCAATCAAGAGTGTTATCTTAGCCAAATCGATTCCATGTCCATTCCATGCTATGTGGTGCTCATGATGCAAAATACAATACTTTTCAAAAAAATCGCGATTTTTTATTTCGATCATGGTTTTTTACAAAAGAGGAGTACAAGTTTTAAAAACAATAAAACATGTCTGAAGCTATACAATGTGCTAATGCTATCAACAAAAAGAAACTAAACAAAAATACAAAAACTCAGCGTCGGTAGCCTCATGCTCTAGAGGCCCTCTTCGTCCTCTTTCATGGAGGAGAAGACTCTGGGGTACTATCTCCATCAACGCCACTGTCTAAATTTGAACCAGAGCCCAAGTCGGTGTCATCTCCACTCTCTGCTCCGGAGCTCGTTAAAATGGGCTCTGAAGGACCGCTCTCATCTCGGATGCCCCTAGCTCTACCTCGGCCGCGTGCGAGAGCCTATCTCTCTCTCCTCCCTGCTATTGAAGGAGGTACTACTGGTGTAGGTGTTGCAGCTGCCGTTGATACCATCGGTATAGGTGGGATCTGAAAAGACAGTTGTCATATATCAGCTACAATATGTGTATCAGATGTAAGCATAGTATGCAGAATGAGTGTATGTAGAAATCAGATATAGTGTATGAATACAGTGTGTGAGTCCAGTGTGTCAAATGCAGTGTATTAGTGCAGTTTGGAGTAGTTTTCAGTTGAAACGCCAGTGTCAGTGTGTTAGTGGAAATTTGATGCCTGGAGTGCAAATTGAAGAACTTACCAGTATACCGTCGAGACCAAGCAGCGTCTCCCTCTTCTGTACCATCTCTATCAACGAGGCTATCGGCTTGAGAGCGCCTCCTGTGTACTCAATGGATGCCTGCAAATGTATTTGAATGATCAGTGTTCACAGTAAACATATTTGAGATGAAATGTGGGGTGCAAATGTAAAGTGTGGTTCACACCTGAGTCAGGCTTCGAACCCCGACAAGCTCGTGCCCAGCCGCTGCAGGCTCAATTGGGACCTGGTAAGCCTCCCTGGTATGTTTCCAACATGTCAACGTGATAGGAAGCTCTGGCCAACCAATCCTCTGCCTCTCTTAGAAAGCCCCTCTACCACGGGCCCTGGTCACCCTAGTCACTCTGAGCAGCTCTCGCGTAGCAGGAGCTCTCATCTCTTCACCTCCACGAGCACCAGTTAGGGGTGGCATCAGATGCGTCTAGATGAAGGCCGTATAGTCACCCTCTGCTCAGAAGTAGTCGGCATCCAAGCCTACCATAAACTGGATAACCTCCTCAATGGATAGGTCATCTGTTGATCGCATGGACTCTGGCGGAGCCATTGGAATGATCAGGCCAGGCAGGCCCACAATCTAGCACACGAACCGCTCGCCCAAGAACCAGGCCTAGCAAACTGGGCCCTCGAGTAGAATACGGTAGTGGGAGGTGGCCCAGGCCTCGGCATACTGGTCCCGAACCCCGGCTGCCACATGATTTACAAATAGAGGTTGTACAGATTATTAGTTGTTGTCAGTTGCTAAATGTGAATCAAAACAGTTTTAAAGAAAAAATGACTGTGTTTCGGGTTACCTCATGGGCAGCTACTATGCTAAAGTAATGCCTGAAGAATGTGAAAGGCTCGCGGATCCTGTGTTGGAGTCAGCCGTCATATCTTCGTGAGTAGGGGACTACCAGTGGAAGAAGCCAAAGCCAGAAAATATGCATACACCCTTAGCTATAAAGAAAATGCAATGATATGTGATTAATATAGTGTATGAATAGTTATACAAAGTGCAAAACAGAAAGCATAGGTGTTGAACAGATATAAAGCAGAAAATGTAAAACATAAAATGTAAAGCAGAAAATGTAAAGTGCTAAGAGGGAACTGAGATGTGTACCTCCCAGGCTCACCAATAGCCTTCGATTAAGTCCCCTCTCAAATGGAAGGTCGAGCTCAAGTAGCCATATAGTGTGGCGAGGCCAGCTCCGCCCCAATCATAAAAACGAACCTGAGGAAAGGTCACCAGGGCGCTCAACAAATATAGGCCTGTGGTATTCCACCTATTCGAAAACAAGGTGGTACCGAAGACGAACATCAGAAAGCCCCTAGCATACTACTCTATCTCCTCTATCGTCTCAGGCTCGCTCCCTCTGAATCGCTTGGCAAACCAGGTGTATCTGACTATGCATGTCCAATATATGGATGAATGTGCTCCCAACAGCTCAAACTAGGCCACCTCCCACTTCTCCATGTCTATATCGAGAGGGGTCGGATCGCCCCCTACGTCTAAGCCGGTGATCATGGCGAAGTCATAGGGAGTTATCGTCATCTCCCCTATAGTAGAAAAGTGGAAGGAGTTGGTGGTGTCCCACCATCTCTCTATGAGCGCTCCCAAGAGAGGATGGCTCATGACGACCCGCACCAAGCCAGAGCAGAAAAGGCCAAAGCCATCCTCATCTATGATGTCGTGAACTCCAGCGGGGAGCTTGTCGTACCAGTCTCAGGCGGTCGTAGCACCGTATACTCTAAAGGCACAGGACTCGCCTTATGGTAGAGAACAGATGCAACAGATAAAGAGCAGAGGGATTAGATAAAGCAGTGATGGCAGTATAGTTGAATAAAAGGCAAGGCAAGAAATGCAAGTAAAGAAAGGCAGAAATGCATGAAAACAAAGTTCATACCTCAACAGCAACGACTGATAGGTGAGAAGCTGGCTCCCTCAGTAGGAGGTCCTCCAGTACACCACGAGCAAACTCAGTGAAGCATCTGATGCCTCTAAAGGCAGGCAAGATATCTGTCTGAGGATGGTACCTCTCTAGATCGAAAGGCCATACCCTTAGCGGTAACGGCTCTGGCTTGGCCTCAAGCTCAAACTTTGCCTCAAGGTCTGCCTCAAGGTTAGCTGCTGGCTCTACTACCTCGGGAATAGGTGGAACTACTGGGGGAGTCTCTGGAGGAACCTCGTCATATAGTACATCATCCGCCATCTGAAAATGGGTGCGAAGTAGGTGAAAAAGTGAAGCAAAATGCCGAAAAGAGGGTAAACTTGGAAAAAGTCAACCCTAGGAAAGAGAAAATGGAAGAAAAAGTCAAAGCCCAAGAAAAGGCACAAAACCCGAGAGAAACTCAAGGGGAACAAGCCTGGAATGCTGGAAATGAAGGAAAAGGTGTCGAAATCAAATTTTAATCAGTTCAAAGTGAAGAGAACAAGGAAGGTTTAGTGAATCAACTTCACATGGGGTGTTGCAAAATGCGTAAAAAGCGCAAATCTAGAGAGAATGAATGTCTAGAGAGAGACGGAGAAGAATTTCGGACATGAGGAAGTGAGGAAATGAAGTGTGGAGGTGTATATTTAAAGACTCGAGCCAAAAGGTCAAATTTACCCCCGCACTGCCATTGTTGGCCGGCAAGGCTAACTGGTGTCCAGCAAGGCTCACCAGTGGCTGGTAGCCTCCTCTTGTGGTCGGCCGGTGGCCGGTGACAGGTGACCTCCCATGGGGTCCTGATGCTATTTTGTGTCCTTGGTTTCCAAGAAGTGTAGGGATGGTTCACTGTTTGTTTCAAATTGTCTCTATGGAAACTCAAAACTGTGTTTTCAGTGCATGATGTTCGTCACTTGTCAACGTGAACGAGGTATATCCTTTAAACATATTGTAACTCTTCGAGAGGTAAATTGGAAGTTGCTACTGAATTTGTTTTTGTCAAATTATGCTTTTGTACACGCATGTCACTTTGTTGCATAGAATATGCATTTCCCATACGTTGTTGCATAGAATACGCATTTCACTTTGTTGCATAGAATATGCATTTCATATATGTTGTTACATAAGATATGCATTTTATATATATGTTGCATGTGCGTCTAGCATCCGTTATGAATCATGCATAGAATATGCTCCCGTTCTTGTTTATCGCATGGAACATGCCATTAACATTGTATCTTGCTTGTTTGTTTTGCATAGAACATGCATTCTTAGTGTATCACACTTGTTAAGTTTCTTTCTTACATAGGCAAACAATATTGTATGTACGGTTCATTCAAAGAAGTTCTTTGTGCATCTATCGCACTTGTTCACTTTGTGTATCTATCGCACTATTCACTTTGTGCATCTATCGCACTTGTTCACTTTGTGCATCTATCACACTTGTTCACCTTCGTTCATCTATTGCACACCACTCTCTTTTACCTCGGGACGTACGAAGTACTTTCCTCCTGGGTGGGTTTTACCTCAGGACATACGAAGTACACGCCTGAGTGGTATTTCTCAAGATGCGTGACACGCGGCCCTGGGTGGGTTTTACCTCGGGACGTACGAAATACGTGCCCAAGTGGTTGTTTCTTAGGACTCGTGAAATGTGGCCCTAGGCGGGTTTTACCTCAGGACATACAAAGTACGCGCCTGAGTGGTTGTTTCACAAGATGCGTGAAACGCGACCGTGGACGAGTTTTACCTCAAGACGTACAAAGTACGCGTTCGAGTGGTTATTTCTCAGGACTCGTGAAACGCAGCCCTGGGCAGGTTTTACCTTGGGACGTACGAAGTACGCACTCGAGTGGTTGTTTATCAAGACGCGTGAAACGCGGCCCTAGGCAGGTTTTACCTCGGGATGTACAAAATACGCACCCAAGTGGTTATTTCTCGGGACGTGTGAAACACGGCCCCGAGCAGTTTTTCTCAGGACGTGTCAAACACAGCCTCAAGCGGTTTTTCTTAGGACGTGCGGAGCATGACCTTGAGCGGTTGTTTATCTCATAATGCATGAAATGCGAACTCGAGCAGTTCCTTTGTTTCTTGGGACGTGTAAACCATGACCCCAAGTGGTTTTCTCATTTTCTCAGGATGTGTGAAACGCAACCTTGAGTGTTGTTTTCTCTTCTCGTCCCGTGTCTTCGCGTGGTCAGAGTGTGTTTTTGGCCTTTTCGCTTTTAAGCTTGAAGTTGTTCATTCATGTGTTGTTATCTTGCTTATTGTAATGATTCTTGCGTATTGCATTTCTTATTGTTTATTACATCATCTCGCATGATCATAAGTTTTCAAAATAGTCTGCCTCGCGTAGCGCGTAAGTCCAGCTTTCAAAGTTGCATTGTGCATATAAGTTTCATCTTGCCCCAGAACTACGTTGGTTCGATTCATTGCAAAGGGATACATAGGTAGCCTGCGGGCCCAACCATTTATTTTTTTCTTGATTGTTTGTCTAAGTCTTACGTCCTTGTCAAAAATGGATCGTCTCTGACTTTCACATTCGCTCACGTCATTTTGTGATTCCAAGTTCTGTCAAAAAGGGGCAACTGTAGACACCCCATTTTTTACGGCCCTTATGACTTGGACGTCCTTGTATGCACACCCGATGATGAGTCTGTTTGCTCGCCAAGTGCTCGAAGTCCTCAGCGAAACGCCACAATTTTGAGCCTTTCAAACCCTGATAACCTTTCAAACTCAGTTTTGGACCAAGCCTGTGTCCTTCCAGCCTGCAGCTTTTGGTGGCCTGCCGGCCACTTTTTGAGACTGCCGGCCATCACTTTTGGGCTGTCGGCCACCAATGTGCTTTGTAAATATTTTATGCCAGCTGTGTAAGGCTAGATCTCCTTGAGGAAATTTCATGTTTTCTATATATAGAGACCCCCTCTCTCTTGTAACAAGGTTAGAAAATTTTGAACTCAAAAATTTTCCTCTCTCTCTACAATTCTCTCTCTCTCTCTCTCTCTCTAGCATTTCTCTACACTTTAGTTCCAATTCCTTAACCTTACCAAATTTCACCATCTTTGAGCTGAGGTGTTCTTGAGCTTGGTTTGAGCTCTAGAGGGTGTACTTGCTTGGTTTTGTAGCTTGGAATTACTCTTCTTTTCAAGAGGTATAATATTTGCTTTATTAGCTTGCTTTGAACACATGTTTTTCTATCTTTTCCCACTATTTTTGGGTTGTTTTTGGGCTATAAAAACTCTATTTTTGTGGGCTGAAATTTGTGGTTTTAGGCCATTTAAGGTAGGGGGTGGTTCGCCCTTCTTTGTGCCTTATTTGTAAGGCCTTTCCACCTTTGTTTTCCACTTTCAAACTATCTTTTTCCAAGCTTTTAAACAATGATTTTCAGAGGTTTTTTAGTGGTGAAAATCATGTTTTGAAGTCCAAATTTGGAGGGGTTAGCCTCCCCTCCTTGTGTCTTGTTTGCTAGCCTAGTTAGCTCCATGTGTTAGCTTATTTTTCTAGCTTGTTTTAGCTTAATTCCAGCATGTTTTATCCTCTGATTTGGACTGTTTTAACTCTATTTTGGGTTGGTTAAGTCATTTGAGTCTTCTTTTGCATGCTTCTAGTGTAATAGTCCTCACAAGCTTGGTGTTTTAGGCCTTTAGACACCACTTGTTTGAGTTAATTACATGTTTTTAGTGCTTTTCACACTTAATTTTAGCAAGCATAATCTCTGCAACCTTCCTCCTTTCTTGGCTTTTAATTTTGCTTGGAAAGTGGTTTCAAGTCACTTGTTTGCTCAAGCATGAAATTGAGGTTTCATACTTAATGGTTTAATCCCTTAGGGGGTTCATTACCAACAGTATGATGCTTCTTTCATAACCAAAGCAATTTGTGTTTTGAGCCCTCTTTCCATTAGAGGACTTTAATTCACCCAATGGACTTAATTGGATTAAAGAATGGTTGGTAAGTTAAAATGAGTAGCTAAAACTTTGGACTAAAAGTGAGCAAGATAATAACTTTGGTGTGTTCAATCGGACGTTAATTGAGTACATGGAGCTTAGACCATTTCATACTTACTAGTGATGAAATGATCCAAGTCTCCAAGATCACCTTCTTCCTTTGATCTTTCATGCAAAGGAGGAGGCTTGTGTCTTGTTTTGCATTTATTGAGCTTACACATCTTGAGTCACAAGCCATCATGCAATGAAATTGCATGAGTTGGTGGTTTGTGGCTTAAGATCACAACTCCATGGATTTGTTCATAAAAATGAGGGGCGAGTTGTGTAGACAATTCTTGAAAATACCCTGTATATGCTCTGTTTGTCCTCTGTTGCAGTGAGATGAACCTATGCATCAGTGGCCGGAAGGCCACTTTTTATAGCCGGCAAGTGGCCGACAGACCACCATTGATTGCCGACAAGCCACTTTCATGGCTGGCAGTTGGACGGCAATCTTTACCAATGGCCGGCTGGCCACTGATGCAAATCTCAACAAAGTGTTGGTAAAATGGAGCAAAGTTTGTTCTGGAAATGCTCAACTGTGCAAACAGAGGCATTCAGGAGCAAAACGGTGGTCTTTTCGGGTGATATCCGAGCATGCGCATCCTTCGTTTCCTGAGGCAGAGTAGTTAATTACTTAGTTTACTTACACTAGTATTGTAATTATTTAAATAGTTAGCTTACTAGTTAGTTAATTCAAGTGTTGTAATAATTAGTTGTGGTGAAGTGGTTTGGAAATACTCCAAGATCCAGTCAGACGTCCTTGATCCTCTTATTGCTACCTGAAAAAGGGATGAACACTCCGGTCAGGGGTGCCAGAATTTGCACTCCAATGACCAAGTTAGTATGCTCTCAAGTTTACTTCTATCTCAAGTTATTTTGTCTATTCTCACATGCCTCTCTTTGGTTGGCATTCCTCTTTTTATATTACCCTTTGGGCCCAAGGGTCAAGCCCACTCTTAATCTCGTACTGGATTGCTTACTCGGCCTTCCGTTTGTGTGCTGGTTCCCATTCGGCTCTTCATATGGCCGACTATACATTCAGCTTCAAGAGCCCTTAGATTATAGCCGAATTGAATTTGGCCAGATGTGTTCAAATATCTTGGCCTTCCTTAATATATCATTATTCGGCCCCTACAATTGGGCCCCAAACATCCGACTAACGCCAATTAGTCGGCATGTTTTGTTTTAATATGTGGAAAGTCAAGAATACGGCGCTTGCACTCCTCCCAATACCAAAGTGTCAGAACGACCATGGTTTAGAAATCATTACAATTTCCCACCCCTTTGTATGCATTATTCATTTAATGTGATATGAAGGCGCGTTTTCCCTTCGAATATTTTTCAAATTTGCAAAGCTCTTCTGAATTCACGACCTCTGCAACTTCCATCTGCTCCCCATTGTACTTTTCTCTCTACCCTGTAAGTTCTTCTCTTCCTTGCATTTCTTCCTCATTCCAACTCCCATTTTCTTGTTTGTTTTTATTTTAGCGTATTTTTCATTATGATTCGGATGGTGAAACATTTGAAAGCTCTCTTTTTCGCAGACCGTGTTTCCGCTTTTCGACGCCACTTTTCTATTCCAGATGACATCCATCTGTCACTTGTGGTAGATAACGTACTCGACATGGAGAGGACAGATGAGAGTACGCTCATCTTTCCTCTCCTGTCAATTGCTGAGGGTGGAGTCTGCTTCCCCCTTCATCCATTTTTTAGGGTCGTCCTTCGTCGTTACTGGGGTCTACTCCCTTCACAACCTAACGTAAACCTTACCAAATCATAATGGGAATAGTAGAATTAAACTGCCAAGTTAGGATTAATCTAGGAATCCCTGCCATTCGGCATTGTTATGCCTTGGCAAAATCATCTAGTCGGTAGGGACACTACTTTCTCAGGGCCAAGGACACTGATCACCATCTAATGGCAATGCTTGCTAGCTCTGTTAAGCGTAATGACAACGTCATGGTCGTTGCTTGAGGCAACTAGGAATTCGGTGAAGGCGAAGATCGCCTCGATCCTGTGCCTAGACAAAAAGGCGAACCAGATGGCCGTATAGTACCATTTCTATGCGCATTACTTATACGTTTATTCAGCTTAGATTGCATGTACTTACCATTTTATTTGTGCAGGTAACGATTGAAAAAAGTACTTATCTCGGCCGACAACACTATACTTCAGCAAATCAAAACTGCGCTCCAATTCTTTGGTTGTCTAAACCTCCAAAAGCAAGGGAAAGTCGCCCATGTCTTATTGCAGTACGAGCCAAAGTACGCTACTTTTTTGGTCGCTGATCACATTCTGATTCCAAAGGGCGAACAACAGCTCACGACACTCATTTTCACAAATTTTAAGAACCTTAGGGAGATTAGTCTTGAAGTTTCGGATTTAGAAGTTTCGGATTCAGAGCAAGTCACCGAGCAGGTCACTGAACAAGTTGTTGAACAGCCGAATCAGTCCAACTTGGACAGATCTGACAGTCTACGAGAGAAGGTTAACGCAGCTCTTAATTTGGCCTTTGAGAAAGCTAGCTTCAACTTTCTGTCCACTTCAGGCCGAGTCAACGTATCATTAGAAGATGATATTTTCACCAACTTAGGAGACCTTCCCGGGACAAATCCTGAGAACATGGCTGGGGAGTCGCACAAAAAGATGGCCAGAAGAAAAATGCTGAGAAGATGGCAACCCGAAGGAGGGCCGAAGCCGCCAGGTCTGAACCCTCACCACCTGCTCCTGTTGGGGTTGAGTCTTCACCGCCTGCCCTTGTTGAGGAAATGGAACATATTGTTATAGCCGAAACGGAGCCAATTGTCATTGATCAATCGGACAATCTAGTGGCCGAATAGAAGGAGAAGAAACGCCCCACCTAGCACGAAGTCGACTCTTCTGAAAACCAAACTGATAAATGGCCGAGCATAGAAGAGTCGCAGGACTTGGCTGCGTCGTTTATTATACAACCTAAAATAAAGAATGTGACGGTTGTTTCTGATGCTTCAGCTTTGAAGGACGCCACCGTGGCCTTAAGAGTGGCCTCATCGATTTCTTTGCCGATTGACAAAGCAACATTCCGTGCAAAGCCGGATGTGGTGTCGATAGCGTTAGCTGCTCAATTGGCGATATTGGTACGTAACTTTGAAAAAATATTCCGTTCCTTTTTATGCCATCTATCTTATTAATCTTTTGTTTACAAGCGACGGACAAGATCGCAAAAATTGGCTGCCGTCATTATGACGTTATCGAGCAATTACTCAAAGCCGAACTCGAAACTAAAAAGGGCAAGGCTGAAGAGGCCTCCCTTAGAGTCGAATCTGAGGCTGGCAAAGGGGCTGAAAAGCGAGCCAAGGCCAATTCCAAGGAAGAGAAGGCTAAATGTTCAGATCAACTCAGGCAGGCCGTTGAAGAAAGGGCGAATGCAAGTGAGGATGCGCTCAAGTTGGCCAAGGAGGTGATTGCCAAACTGGAGGCCGACTTGGCAGAATCAAAGAAGGCAAAAGAGATCACCGACTCTGAGATCTCCAAGGCATTCCAAGCCGAAGAAAACGCTGCCTTAGAAAAATACGTTGAGGAAGTACCCAAGTTCTGAAATCGGGGCTTCAAACACGGCTGGATCAAAGCTTTGGCTACCGCTAATGTGACATTAGAGCAGCCAATTCCATACAAGCAGCTAGAGGTTGAGCTGCTGGAGTCTGATCCTGAAGAATGAATTCCATATGTCAATGTAATTTTGCTTTTTTGTTTGGTGTTTTCTGTACGTAGTTTTTGTAGATTTTTTTCTTATTTATTTTGTTTAGAAGTTAAATATAAGGAAATTTTCATGTGTAAAATGATGACTGTTTGTACTCAATTTATTAATGAAAATTTTCTTTTTGTCTGTCTTCTGTATGTGCTAATTAATAGCTAAGTAGGGTGATATAATTTAATTCGACAATAACATAATCTTTCTGAATATGCTAATTATTAGCCAAGTAAGGTGATGTAACTTAATTCGGCGATAACATAATCGACTATACCATAATCTGTCGAATTAAATATACGACTCAATGCCAAAGCCGAATAATCATGTCTTGTGTCAATTTGAACATTAAAGAGCCGAATAAAAAGTACAGCTTGCAATGTCAGATGGGGCATTAATCTATTTATCAATAGAAGCCGAATAGATTACTGAATATTTGTAGTTCATGGATTAGGTGGGGCACAGTAACATGTCGGCGTAATGCATTGCAATTGGGCCGAATAGATTAATGAATCTATCCTTGCCCTAGCTGATGAATGAACAAAACCGTCGAATATTTGTAGTTCATGGATTGGGTGGGGCACATTAACTTGTTGGTGCAATGCATTGCAATCAGGCTGAATAAAGTAATGAATCTACCCTTGCCCCAGCTAATGAATGAACAAAACCGCCGAATATTTGTAGTTCATGGATTGGGTGGGGCACAGTAACTTGTCGGCTCAATGCATTGCAATCAGGCCGAATAGATTAATGAATCTACCCTTGCCCTAGCTAATGAATGAATAGAACCGTCGAATATTTGAAGTCATGGATTGGATGGGGCACAGTAACTTGTCGGCGCAATCCATTGAAGCGATCGCTTGGGTAACACTACACCCGTAATTAATAAGCGGGGTGGGGGCTAGGTGCACGTAGGTTCTGTGCTGTGTTTAAATTCAATAGACTACGAAAGGGAAAGGAATATTCTATCAAACGGAGGAAATTTGGATGTCAAGAAGAATATTCTTCACCAGCAGAAGGGAGGGAAGGACACTAGCTGAACTGGACTTAGAGATGAATCGAGGTGGCGAACATACACGAATAGGAAACAGGACGTTGAAGGAGAGCAAGAGGCGTCGCTCCCCCCGCCGTCGAAGTAGGTCTTTAAGAAGGGGCGGGCTAGAGAAGTCACCTAAGAAGGAGAGGTAGCAGCGAGGGAGCTCCTCCGGTTCGTGAAACGAAACCAGCAGGACACCATGCTCATTGAGTTTTTCGGTCTTTGTTAGAAATAAACCAATGACTAAAGTGGATTTGATTATCTGAGATCCAAATGTGGCAATTGAGTTTGCTCGATAGATTTTTCCGCCTGAAGTCCAGCAATCAATGGTAGGTCGGCTTGACTACGAAGTTTTTTAGGAGGATATCCACGTAGCAGTAAAAGGACTATACACCTCCTATGAAATCGACATGTGTCTTCGTGCCGTGCAAAGAGAGATAGAGCAGAAAGACGGCCGCATTCGGAGCTTGGAAGATCACGCAAAGAAAGCTGAAAATGAGCTGAAGAGAGCTAAGGCTTCTAAAACACAATCGACGAGTCAAATGAACCCGATTATGACGGAAAGAGTAAACCAGCGTCTGTTGGATCATGCCATTGTTGACCGAGATACGGCGAGCATGTTCGCAAGAGAAGCAATAAGAGCAAAGGCCTACGAACAAGCTTTTTATGACAGAAAATTGGTATTGAAAAGACAAAGGAAAAATTAGCTGAGGATGTTTGTCGGTGCGAAAATCATAGATTTAAGCATGGATGGATTAAGGCTCTGCAGGCCACGAGTATCGATTCGGCGTCACCTCTGTATCAGAATTACAAATTTCCTTTCGAAGCTTACGACGCTGAGAAATCCGACAATGAAGAGGGTGCCGAATAGATTTAGATATCAATACAACTTATTGTACTTTTGAATTCATCAAAAGCCATGTATTTATGCATATTTAATGAAACAAACATTTGTTCTATTGTTTCAATTAATGTTTGTATCTACTTGTGACAATCGTATATTGATCCATGCCATTCTATTGTCAAATTTGGTCCTTCCGAATTCGGAGGATTACCCTGCCGTTCGTGCTTACGAACGATGGGCACTCCGAATTCGGAGTCTTATTGTGTTGGCCAATTGTGATATCCACAAAGGGCGCTCCGAATTTCGAGGCTTATTCGGCCCAAACGTGACATCCACGCAGGGCACTCCGAATTCGGAGTCTTATTGTGTTGGCCAATCGTGATATCCACGAAGGGCGCTCCAAATTTGGAGGCTTATTCGGCCCAAATGTGACATCCACGAAGGGCGCTCCGAATTCGGAGTCTTATTGTGTTGGCCAATCGTGATATCCACGAAGGGCACTCCGAATTCGGAGGCTTATTCGGCCCAAACGTGACATCCACGTAGGGCACTCCGAATTCGAAGGCTTATTCATCCCAAACGTGACATCCATGAAGGGCACTCCGAATTTGGAGTCTTATTATGTTGGCCAATCGTGATATCCATGAAGGGCGCTCTGAATTCGAAGGCTTATTCGGCCCAAACGCGACATCCACGTAGGGCACTCCGAATTCGGAGTCTTATTGTGTTGGCCAATCGTGATATACACAAAGGGCGCTCCAAATTCGGAGGCTTATTCAGCCCAAATGTGACATCCACGTAGGGCACTCTGAATTCGAAGTCTTATTATGTTGGCTAATCGTGATATCCGTGAAGGGCGCTCCAAATTCAGAGGCTTATTCGGCCCAAACGTGACATCCACGCAGGGGCTCCAAATTCAGAGTCTTATTGTGTTGGCCAATCGCTATATCCACGAAGGGCACTCCGAATTCGGAGGCTTATTCAGCCCAAACGTGACATCCACGCAGGACGCTCTGAATTCGGAGTCTTATTGTGTTGGCCAATCATGTTATCTACGAAGGGCGCTTCGAACTCGAAGGCTTAGTCGGCCCAAACGTGGCATCCATGTAGGGCGCTCCGAATTCGGAGACTTATGCAGCCCAAACATGACATCCACGCAAGGCGCTCCAAATTCAGAGTCTTATATTCATTATTAAACCATTATTAACGAGATTGCGATAAGAAAGGGCATTGCACTAGGAAATTGAAAGATGTATTTATAACATATCAGCAAAAATTTGAAACAAAATAGCATGCTGTACAAGTTGGCTTAATGATAAAATTTGTGCAAATGTGTGGAATTCCAGGGGCATGGCAAACTTCTCCCAGCCATGTCTTTGAGCCGATATGCCCCAGTTCCGACGGTTGAATCAACCTGATAAGAGTCGTCCCAGTTGGGGCCTAATTTTTCATCTGCTGGATTATTAGTAGTAGGAAGCACTTTCTTGAGGACCAATTCTGCAGGCGTATAACGACACAACTGCACGCACTGATTATATGATTTAGCGAGCTATTGCTGATATCGCGCCATGTAAGCAAGGGCACGATCTCGGCATTCTTCAATCAGAGTCAAGACCAAGGCCAACGTCATGTCATTACGGCCCATGTCAAAAACCTTGGATTTCAGCGTGGGTAGGCCGATCTCCAGGGAGATAATTGCATGGTTCCAAAGCACAAAACGAACGGTGTTTACCAAGTGGATCACCTTGGAGTAGTGCAATGAGCCCACAACACACTGGGCAACTCTTCGACCCATCTAGCCTTACCTTTTTCCAACCTTTTCTTGATGCTGTCTAGGATGACTTTATTAGAGGCCTCTGCCTGACCGTTGCTTTGTGGATATGCCGGCGAGGAAAAGTAAGGCTGGATACCATACGTGTTGCATAATTCTCGGTAGACGCCACAATCAAATTGAGTGTCGTTATCTGAGACGAGTGCTCTTGGTATGCTAAATCGTGTTCTGATGTTTTTCCATACAAAACGCTTAACATCGACATCTTGAATATGTGTTAAGGCCTCTGCGTTAACCCATTTTGTAAAATAATCTGTTGTGACAACCAGGAATCGCTTGTTCCCTGGAGCTCATGGTAGTGGTCCAACGATATCGAGTCCCCATTGAGTGAACGACCAAGGACTAGTGATAGAGTTTAATTCCTCAGAAGGAAGATGAGTTAAAGGGGAAAAATTCTGGCATTGTTCACATTTCTTGACATAATTCTCGGCATCTATTTGCATGGTCGGCCAATAATACCCCTGTGTTATGGCTCGGTGGGCCAATTATCGTCCTCCAGAATGGGCACCACAGCTACCTTCATGTATTTTAGTTAAGAATTCCTCTACTTTGTCTGGGTAAACATATTCTAAGTACGGCCCATAAAGGGATTTTTTGTAGAGCTTTCCATGCGGATCCAAGTAGTATCGCAGGGCTTTATTTCGCAGTCTGTAGGCTTCTTTCTTGTCCATTGGGAGTTGTTCTGAGGAAAGGATTGAAACGATAGGGTCCATCCAACTTGGTCCTAGTTCAAGATGTTAATCTGAACTAGTTCAGAAGAGGTGATGCTTGACTCAGGGATAAATCCTACTTCGATTGTCCATTTGATTTCTGAATTAATGGCAGAGGCTAGGCAAGAAGGGCATCCGCAGGCATGTTCTGATCTCGGGTTATTTGATTCAATTCGTGGTGGTCGAATTTTGCGAGCAAGGAATTCATCGTTGCCATGTAGGCTGCCATGCGGTCATTTTTAGCTACATACTCCCCTTTCAATTGGTTGATGACTAGTTTCGAGTCACAGAAAACAAGCAACTGTCGTGCACCGAGGTGAAGTGTGTTCCAAAGGCTGGTTAGCAATACTTCATATTCAGCCTCATTATTTGATGCATCAAAGCCGAGTTTGACCGCCTGCTCGATTATTACCCATTCGAGGGTCATGATTACTACGCCTGCCCATTGCCACGTTGGTTGGATGACCCGTCATAGTACATCTGCCAAATGTCTCCAACATATATTCTCTAGCTGGGTTTAGGTTACACTTGATCAGACTGGAAGTCGGCAAGGCATCCTATGAATTCGGCTACAAAGTTGGCGAACACTTGCCCCTTGATGGCAGTTCTAGGCAAAAACTGGATATCATATTGGCCGAGTTCTAAATCCCATTTTGAAACGTGCCCTGATGTTTCCGCGCTACGGGGTGCCAACCAAAGGGGATAGTCCGTTAGTACAATCATGGTGTGCCCCTGAAAGTAATGCATCAGTTTTCTTGCAGCCATAATAAGAGCAAGGATAAGCTTTTTCAGTGATAGATAATGTGTTTCAGCGTCAACCATTGCTTTGCTTACATAGTAAACTGGTCGCTGCTCCCCGAGTTCCTTCCTTAAAAGTACGGCGCTAACCGCCCGGTCAGATACCGCCAGATACAAAATGAGCGGGTCACCTGCCGAGGGGGTTGCCAAGAGTGGTACTGATCGGAGATAAGTTTTCAAGCCGTCCAAAGCGGCCTAGCACTTGGGGGTCCATTTGAAAGCTTTGCCTTGCCGAAATGTGTGAAAGAATTGTCAGAAGCGATCTGTGGAATGGCTGATAAACCTGTTGAGCATGGCGGCCATTCCCATGAGCTTCTGAACCTCTTTAACTGACCGAGGAGAACCAAGTTCTAGAATTGTTGTGATCTACCTCAGGTTGACCTCTATTCCGCGGTGGTTAACAATGTAGCCAAGGAATTTCCCGAATGCACACTTTGAAGCGTTCAATTTCATTTTGTACTTTCGAAGAATGCCGAATGTATCTGTCAAATCAAGTAAATGGGCATCTTTTCCTCGGATTTGACCACCATGTCGTTGATGTATACTTTCATGGTGTGACCGAGCCTTTTCTTGAACATGGTAGTAACCAGTCTCTGGTAAGTTGCCCCCGCATTCTTCAGCTCGAAAGGCATGACCTTATAGCAATAGGTTCCTCTTGGGGTGAGGAATGTGGTCTTTTCTTGATCCTCCGGATGCATGGCAATTTGATGATAGCCTCTGTAGGCGTCCAAGAAGCTCATGCGTTGATGATGTGCCGTTGCATCTACGAGTTGGTCTATTCTAGGGAGGGAAAAACAATCCTTAGGTCAAGCTTTGTTTAAATCCGTGAAATCCACACAAACACGCCAAGATCCATTCTTCTTCTTTGCAACCACGATATTGGACAACCATGTAGGATAGGTTACTTCGTGAACTGCCCCGGCATCAAATAATCAGCCAACTTGTTCAACAACGGTCGAAGCATGCTCCGCAGTTAACTACCAACTTTTCTGAATGATTGGCTTACATTTTAGATCAACGTTTAAGTGTTGCTGGGCCACAGATGGATCCACCCCTAGTATCTCATATGGTGTCCACGCAAACACGTTGAGGTTGCCAAGTAAGAAGGATACAAGCTCGGGCCTATCAACTTCGTTCATGGAAGTGCCGATCATGAAGAACTTGTCAGGACTCCTATTAATTTCAACCCGATCCAGGTCTTCAGTTACCTTTTCACTAGGGATCTTCCCAATGTCCTCGAGGCTCTCCTGATCCGGTACTTCAATCGAATTCACTTCCAGTTCTTTTGGTTTTTTTGCAGCAGTAACAAGGTAGTATGCCTGTGCCGATTTCTGAGAACTTCAAATTTGTTCAATGCCATACTTAGTCGGAAAACGAAGTAATTGATGGTAGGTGCTTGGCACAGCTTGCATGGTATGCAACCAAGTTCTTCCCATGATGAGATTGTATGGTGAAGGAAGTTTGACAACCAGAAATTCTACGTCTGCTGATCTGGTGCCCGCCCGAACTAGTAATGTGATTTTGCCCAAAGGATACACGGGGTTAGCGTTGAAACAGAATAATGGGTAATCAGTCGGTGACAAATCTGAATTAGTGAAGCCGAGTTTAACAAATGTTTTGTAATACATTATTTCTGAAGTGCTTCCCTGATCAGTGAGAACACGTTTAATGGTGAATCTGTTCACGCATAGCTCGATGACGAGGCGATCAATGTGGGGGAGAGTTACTCCAACTAAGTCGATGTTATCGAAACTAATCCTCCCAGTTTCATGGGGCCGTTTTGCTGGTGTGACTGGCCTAAGCAGGCTAGGTTGCAATTGAATTGTCAGTACCTCAGCTGACAACGACAGGCTGTATATCATGTGAATTACACTAAGTGGAGGTGAATCCAGCAGTAAGGCTACCGTGTTCGATGGATTATTCTCTCGGACGGTTATGTCAGCCGGCTGTCTTGTACTAGCTCGTCCAGGTGGTCCTTCAGTGCATAACAACTGTCGGTGTCATGACCATGGTCCTTGTGGTACTCACACTGCTTGCCCCTTCTCCTTGTATCGAGAGGTCCCATCATTTTGGATGTCCATTTAAAGATTGAAAGGTGTTAAACTTTCGAAAAAATCTTACTGATCAGCTCTGCTAACTCTGTGTACTTCTTGTCTGAGCATCTTGTGCACCTTCTATCCACTTGATATTGTTCATTTAATCGGTGTGAACACTGATCACTTGATCGGAGCAAGTCACGCCTTTTGTCTTGTTTAGCCCAATTCCATGGTTCGGGGCTCCTTGACGGCACGACGTTTATCAGCTGAACAATTCCAGGCGGAGCCGTCTTATCGGCTTTCTGTCCGGTTTTAACCCGTAGAGCCTCGTCTTCCACCTTACAATATTCTTCAATTTTCTTCATCAATGCCCAAACTGTTTTAGGGGGCTATCTAGTCAACGAACTGCGGAGTGAAATATCAAGATGTAATCCCATTTTAGAGGTGGTGATGGCCATGGAGTCATTGCAAGCATCATCTACTAGGTTAAAGCATTCCTAATAGCGTGCTAAATATTCACGAAGGGTTTCTTCTGGTTTAATTTGCATTGCCCAGAGAGAATCGGCTTGCTTTGGCTAGATTTCATTGGTGATAAATCTTTCCCTAAAGGATTTTTGGAGTTGATAGAAGTTTTTTATCGATGTCGGCTCCAGTTTATAATACCATCTGATGGCCAGTGGTTCCAGACTACTTGGAAACATTCGACACATAAGGGCTTCATCGTCAACATGTAGTGTCATCGCTTGATTATAATGATGAATATGATCAGTGGGGTTTGATTTTCCATTATACAGGGTGAATGATGGTACTTTGAACTTCTTGGGTAGCACAGCCCCTGTGAAGGGTCATGCTTGTCTTTTTCATCCAAATCATCACTTATTTTCCCTCGCTTGTGCCGTATATACGGACTTCCTTCGGATAAGCTGGATACATGGACTCGTCCCTTCTTTCTGGGTTCCTGGGATAGTGAGTCAAAATCACTGTCATTATCGTGTTTCCAAAGTGGAGGTCATCGATCATCCTTCTTTCCAGGGGGTCGACCCCGATCATGGTGTGCGGCCTGTTGGGATTTGGCTAGCTCCTGGGCCAATTCCTGGTGCAGGCGCTCGTTCTCAACTATCATGGTTTCCAGACACTGTTCATTTTGCTTTGCTTGATCCATGATTGTCTGCATTGTCTCTTGCAATGAAGTTGAGGGTGAGGTCTGGGCTATTGAATCGAAGTTCAAGGCCTGTCGTGCAGTGATATTCTCCGATCTACGCATGTTTCTTGGAGTGATGTCGTCTCTTGGCGTAATGTCATCAGTGACTACTGGAGAATCATCTGTTACACCTGCCATGGATGTTCTTGAGTATTCCCACAAACGGCGCCAATTGTGGTGAAGTGGTTTTGAAATACTCCAGGATCTAGTCAGACGTCCTTGATCCTCTGATTGCCACCAGAAAAATGGATGAACACTCCAGTCGGGGGTGCCAAAATTAGCACTCCGATAGATAAGTTAGCATGCTCCCAAGTTTACTTCTATCTCAAGTTATGTTATCTATTCTCACATACCTCACTTTGGTTGATGTTTCTCTTTTTATATTACCCTTTGGGCCCAAGGGTCAACCCACTCTTAATCTTGCACTTGATTGCTTACTTGGCCTTCCGATTGCGTGTTGGTTCCCATTCGACTCTCCATATGGCCGACTGTACATTCAGCTTCAAGAGCCCTTAGATTATAGCCAAATTGAATTCGGTCAAATGTCTTCAAATATCTTGGCCTTCCTCAATATATCATTATTCGGCCCTCACATTAGTTAATTAGTTTAGCTAGTTATTCATTTTGGTTTGTAATAGTTAGCTTAATTAGCCTTAGCCTAATTAATTAGCCTAGCTCAATTAGTTGCTAGTTGGCTTAGTTTATTCATTCGTACTCTCCTTCGTGAGAGCATAATGTAATAACGTGCATGTCTTCCAACCCCACGTCTTTCTCCCTTTTATTTATCCGCTTTTGATGGTTAGATTAGGGACATCATATTTCAATTATCATATTGCATGTTTGCATCCATTCATCTTGTATTGCATGCACCAAGGCTCGATACATCATTCAAACTACATTGTCATTCAATACTTCTTTGAATACGTATTAAAACGCATGCTATTTAAATTGATCCATATGCCATATTAGTAGCCGAGCCTTTTAGTTGCATTATCGCATGTGTTGCATTAGTCATGATTGTATAGTTAGGAATCATGCATTTTTTCTAACTAGTTTCTTTTCTTGGCTTGGAGTATTAAGTGAGTTTTTAGTGCTTTAGCATACTTGCATGAGTGTGAGTGACTACCGTGTCTAGTATGCTTACTATGAGGCTAAGTGTTTAATTGCTATAACTGTTTGAGTACCTGTGGATGAAGGCTTGTTGCTTGAATTGGAATGATTCAACGAATGTACGTTTTAAGCCCACTTTGTCAAGTGGCAAATTCGCAAACTTTAAGCCCGCTTTGTTAAGTGGCAAAATCAAACCTTTTTCAAAAAACAAACATGAAATTGAATTGTTCCAATTTGAGCAAACTAGCCTATACCTTGTGTGTATGCATCACATAGTAAATGCTAGCCTAATAAACCGGAGCAAGAGCATATAATGTTGATAAAAATCATAGGTCGATCTTTGATCGAGCGAGCGGGGGTGCTCAAATGTTTTCGTGACCTTCCCCTCTCATACCTAAGTTCCCGAGCCGAGGCAACTTTGGTGATGACAGACCCGTGGCCTTTGGCATGAGTCATGGGTTTCCTAAATTTCTCCAAAATAAAATATTTAGGTGGCGACTCTGTATCTAACAAAGCACTCCAATTTTGGCATTTTTGATTCAAAATCAATTTTCCAAACGATTTTTCAGATTTGGACTCTTTTGTATTTATCAATTTCACATTGCACACATGAGATTAGATTCAGAACCGCGGGAGTCCGAACTATAGGGCTTTCTTTCAAACTTCCAAAAAGGGGAGCGAAAAAGTCGAGCTGCATGTATTTAGACCTTAGGTACTCATGACGGATAAGGGTAGAGGAGGTTATATATTTTTATCATCTCATTTGAAGTCCTCGGTTGGCGTTACGCGGTATGTAACCATTGGTAGATCTTCTCCCAAGTGACAAACAATGAGCTGAAATGTTATTTGACCCAACTTGGTCTTAGTTTGTAAAAGCAATGAAAATATTGTTATCAAACAAAAACTAATGAGATAAGAATGTGGGCCATGGTTTAACTTAGCTATCAAATGTCCTTGTAGGACACATGGGAGTAACACAATATATATAGCAATATTGTATTGGGTTTGTATAAAATGTATTGGGTTTGTATAAAATGAATTGAGGGTTGAATAGGGGTGACATAGTAGTGGTTGGGCATGGGTTTATAGTGGTGAGGAAATTGGTTTCAAATGAGAGAGGTGGGTTTTGTTATGGTTATGCGCATTTTCCATTTAAGCATTTCATCAAATAACTGATGGACATAGAAAAACGATACAAACAACACAAAGGTTATCAATGTAAACAATGGTGAAGGTGAGAGAGACATAGTGTGATAACTCTGTTCTGTGTTATGCCATTAATCTTTAATTACACTTGTGATTATGTGTTTAATATGAATTTGGATGCTAAGTATGTAATTATATGCATTTTTGCATTTATGTTTGTCCGTCGTAGAGAAATTTGTTCAGTATTAAACTGAAATTGAGGGTTGTAGAGGCGACAGAAAGCAAAATTGACTGTACCATTGTGATCAACATAATTTTTAGAGCCTGTAGTGAAATTTAATTAAAAATTGATTCGGATCAAATTAATTAGATTAATTCAATTTAAGTAAGCCTAATTAATTAACACTAAACCTTGATTAGCCATTTTGATTAGTCAAGCATATATATATGTTCTAATTGTGGTTAAGCTCATTCTTGAGCTCAAAAATTCTGAAGTTCTACACCCTAGAGAGAGAGGGAAGTGAGAATTCAAGAGGAGGGAGAGGGGAACTTGAAGATTGGCTCAAGGGAGTGAAAGATTATGAAGATTAACTCAAGTTCTAGCTAGAATTGGAAGAATAGAAGGCTCTAAGTAAGTGATTAAACTCTAAATTCATGAAGTTAAGTCATCTAAATGTGACTTCACGAAGAATGTGTAGTTAAGTATGTGAATTGAGCAAAGATTGTAGGAATTGTGACCAATTTGGGCATGCATGCATGAATTTGTTTTGATTCTTTACTTTTGAGCATAAACCTTGTAAATTATGATGAATTGGACATTATATCTTACATGCATGCATGAATTACCATGTTTTAGAGTTCAATTCTAAGTTTACAGGTCTATAGATGCAAGATTTGAAAAATAGTTCACATACATGAAGTTTGTGGTTTGAATTTTGATGAATTCATGGAATTTTGAACAAAGGGTTGAAATTACCTTCAAATATATGTATTTGGAAGTGTTCTTGCATATTTGGGTGTGTCATGCATGAATTTGGAGCCTTGAGGTTGTGTTTGAAGCTCAAATAGAATTATGGAAATTCTAGAATTCGAGCAATTCGCTCGAGAGATGGAAGCGTCGCTCGAGCGTGCATTTCGAGCTCCCAATACTTTTGTGGATATTGGAGGTTGGCTCGAGCGACCAAAAGATCGCTCGGGCGACCACCCTTTATTTTCAGTCTTGGCTCAAGTGTAAATTGAGAGCTTCTAGTATTTTTGTAGACCAAGGGGTTTGCTCGAGCCACCAATGTTACGCTTGAGCGAAGTGCCCTGTGTCAGGAAACTTTGAAAAGATGTATTATGTTAGGATTTCTGTTCTTTTGCATTTCTAAGCATTCTTAGGCATACATTGAATAATCTAATTGGCCTAAAAAGGTAGAAATAAGCCTAAGAAAGATAAACAAATTAAAGAATGGATTGAATTGTATTGTGACCCAATTTTCATGTGTGTTATGAATTGTGTAGGGTCAATTGCGAGGACGAATCAATCATTTAAACACTGTGAGTAATATCTTAGTAAATATATTTTCATGTATGCTATTTTCTAAATACTACCTATGTGGTAAGATTTCCAAATTCATGAATTTGTATTATGAATGAGTATTCTACCTGTCTAATTCGTAAAAGACTTGAAACATGATTGATAAGTATGAAATTATAAGATTGGACCAAAGGTCGTTTTATATGAATACACAATGGGCCTAAGGCCGTTTCGTATGATTAATGAGAATATGTAATGGGCTTGAGGCTGTTTGGTCTATTTGACAAGGACAAGGAATGGGCCTAAGGTCGTTTGGAATATTTGTCAAGATAGACCTAAGGTCATCTTACACATGAATTGCACCGAAGGTCCTTTTGTATGATTGTTAAATAGACCAAAGGTCATTTTAAACAAGGAATTGATTGGACCAAAGGTCGTTTTAAATGTGAATACGAATGTGGACATGATCATGGTTATAAACGCACACGTGAATATGAATTTGCAAATAATGGACCTAAGGTCGTTTTGTACATATGATGTGAAGGAATAGATGGTCATTTGGGCATGGATCCATTAAATGTGAACATGATAGAATTTGAATATGCGCATGAATAAAAATATGGAAACCTCATCCCTGAGGTTGTTTAGTACCCATGTTATGATCAGTTATGAAAAAGGTTTGGACCTAAGGTCATTATGTCCCTTTGACATGTACTAAGTATAATGGATTAGACCCGAGGTCGTTCTGTTATGATTTGTTTAAGTGCATTATGAATGAAAATTGCGTTTCATATGTATTAAGTACACGTGTGACCTATGTTCATATGAATCTCATTCATTAACCACTTTATTCTGGTATTACTCACTGAGCTTTAGCTCACTTTTTATTTATATGTATGTAGGTGAGCAGTGGGATGTCCAGCCCCAGCCCCAGCCCCAATGAGCTTATAAGAAAACCAAGTTTATGGAGTCAACCAAGGTTGCCTCACGCAAGAGGCTTTACTTTTGATTTGTATATCTTCTGTTTCTTTGTGATCATGTTTGACCAAGTTTGTAAAAAACCATGGTTTTTGTTAAGACTACTTTTGAATGATCCTGGATATGTATAAATGGCTTATGTATGCGATGTGTGAGTTACTATGTATGTGTGAAAAGTTTTTATTTTGCAATATATGCACAGCTCATTGGACAATACTTTACATTTTGCTTCCGCTTTTGGCCTCCTATTATTAATCATGATTTGATTTCTGTCTGAGGTCGTAGGTTATCTCATGATTATTGTCCGGTTATGATCCTAATCCATAGGGGCGGGTTTGGGTCATGACACAGAAAGAGTGAAAGAGTGATGGATTACTTTTAAATTTAGAGAGTGGCCTTCAATTTGGGCTTGCAACGTTGGCTTGGAGCACCGAACGACAGTGAGGAGAGAGCGGCTGACGGCGTAGGGTTAGGGCACTGAAGGAGAGTCGTGAATGGAGGAAAAGAGAGTAAAGAGAGGGAGGGAGGAAAGAACGTTGCTAGAAAATGAGAATGATGGACAGGAGAGTGAGAGAGAGTTGTAGAGCATAGCAGAGGAGATAAAGAGAGCTGGAACTAGTGAAAGGAGAAGAATAAGGGAAACAATGTCGTTTTTAGATTTCCATGCTTTGGTAATAATGTTTCAACTGTCCAAGACTTTTGTAAATGTCAATCTTCTCCCACTGATTTATGGTTCTCATCTATTTCACCCACTGGACAGTAATTCTCTCAAAAAATTCTGAGGCACTAAGACCAAACTATGTGCTGTCACGTTTTAATCTACTTGATTTGCGCATTGTTATGGATACAAAAGTTTTTACTAAAAATATCTACAAAACACTATTTGATTCGGGGCATGTTATGGATAAAAAATTTCTACTAAATTTTTTACAAATTATTATTTTAATAAAAAAATATGGAATTTTTAACATTTTTTATTTGGTTTTGTGTGCAATTTGTCTGACTCAATCCGAGTAAACTGAGTTCAATTCAAACATACTTTTAAATTTGGTGTGAATTTTCCTATTTGAGTAAAACTCATATTTAGATTTGAGCAGAGATATTGGTAACCCGTAGTTTGAATTATATTTATTAAGGGAGCTTGTAGATTGAATTAGGTCGGGTGACTTCCCATCTTCCTTCCGTCCAAATTTAGGTGAATTGAAAAAAATCAATCCGCATTCATCCGCTTAGTTAGCGGATACGAATTGAGCAAGACCGTGTGGATTGGTGGATGGATACGGATCGATTTGGCAGTTTGAGTCTTACACTTTTATTTTATGTTTTTTTAAAAAATTTATTGTAGAGTGATTTTTTTTTTACTATTTTGAGCCTTTATTTTAGTCCAATTTTTTTTTTATTCTTTATAATTAATATGAAAACCAAACTTTCATATTTCATAAGTAACTAATATTATTACTAAATAATATGTTCTTTTTTAAACATACAAAGTATAAAAATATAACATCATATTTTTAGGTAGAGTTGGCAGATCAAGTTGGACTGGGTGGCCTCTCATCCACCGTCCGTCCAAATATAAGCGGATTAGAAAAAATTTCATGCACATCTATCCGTCCATACTATCGAAACCGCTTAAAAGCAGATAGATTGGGTTGGTTTGATTGGTTTTGATAGATTGATCTGGTCCGTGAGCACCCCTAATATTTGTAAGTATATGAAAATATTAAGGGAAATGTTACAGAGCTCTCAATCTAGAGCTCTAATTTGAGTTCTAGTGATGTGTCAAAGCAAAAAAAAAAACAAAAAAAAACAAAAAAAAACAAAACAAGGCATAAATATCACATCAGGGTGGGTCTCACCTTCCCATTAGAGCTATTAGAGCTCTTATATTAGAGCTCTAAAGTATTTTTGAAATATTAAATACATAATGTAAATTATTAATCATTAAATAATATTAAAATAATTTTGACGGTTACATTATATTCAATATAGACAGCACTGACACGTGAGTTTCTCTCACCATATAGATTATTTTAATGTTAATAAAATCTAATTTTAATAAATTAATTAATCTACTTGGAATAAAAACTAATATTTTTACATAATTCAGGTTTAAGTTGTTTTCTATTTTTTATTTATTTATTTTTTTTTTAAACAAGAAAAAATGACGCTCTGAGCGTTCTTTATTTTTTTAACCGCTCAAGCGATCTATCAGAGAAGAGAGATTCTGGGAGTTTGGATTCACCGCTTGAGCGCAAGATCCATCGCTCAAGCGGTCTGTCTGGAGTCAGGTTCGAAAAGTGCGTCCAATCACTTAAAATCTAAAGTGAATAACCCTACTTTTTTTTTTCACTTTTCATTTCAGTATCTCTTTCTACACTTCACTCTACTCTCTTTTCTCGCATATCTCTCTAGAAAATACCCACCAACCCTCTTAAATTCTTGATCCCTTCAAATCTATTAGAGATTTGACCTTAGTTCCTTTATTAATTTTAAAGAGCTCATCAAGGGCTATAACGTATGCGGTGGAGATCATATTTTGACACCATTGATTCTAGGGCTTTTTCTCATCTTTTCTCTCCAAGCTTGAGGTAGGAAGTTTTTTTTGAGTTAAATATATGATTGTGGCATGTCCTAATGTTTTTTTTTTATTTTTTATTTTATTTTATAAAATCGTTGGGTTATGAGTTGGGGTTGAGTTGTAGGTTTTGAATGTAGTTTAAAAGGTGGTATTTTTCTCATCCCTCTCATGAAATTGAATTTGATTTATGAAATGTGTGACTCTTGAAAGTTCATTGATAATAATACCTTTTAAAAATGAGAGAAATTCATTTTGAGATGAAACCCTAGATTTTGAAAATTTGGGGAAAAAGTTGATTTTGAGAAAAACTCATGAGATCATGAGATTTTTGTTGAGAAAGATGAGAAAAATCATGTGATTCATATATTGTTGAATCATCTATGAAATGGATGAGTTTTTGATGAGGAAATTGCCATGGATGTATGTTGAGAATACTTGGATCATGGAAATTGGATAATTATATAAGAGTGGTGCTATTAGCACCCCATCTATTATTTTGGACCCCACATTTCTTTGGAGACTTATAAATTTTGAAATCCTTAAAATTTCTTTTCTCTCCCCAAATAATATCAAAATTATCCTTGTGAAAACATTCCACCCATTAAATTGAATGCATACCCCCCACACCCCAAAAAAATCTCTTCCAAAAACCCTAACAAAACCCATGATGAAGAAGAAGAGCCAAGTGTGATTACTGTCTCTGCTCTCTCTCTCTCTCTCTCTCTCTGTGCCACTTCATTCTTTTCTTTGGTGATTAATGTTCGATTACTGGTTCCCGAACAAATAAACAATGTTCGAGCTTGTGTTTCCGAATTTTAGTCATATGTTCGGGAGTTCAGTCCCTAAAAAATGATAAACATGTTTTATTTTTTTTGTTATTCTTTTTAAAAAACTTACCCTTACAAGGCCAATCTCCTCTGAGTTAAGAACACCATCAAAGTTATGAACTTCCTTTTAACTTTTATTGTTGTACTCCTCTGGTCTCATGAAGTTCTAGTTATCGAAAAAACTTCCACTTATTATCACTGCTAGAGAAGTGTAGGTAATCAAATGGTTACTACCGTTATCACCGGAATATTGCCGCCAAAGGCCTTTCAAGGTTTTAAGGGTGGGTAAGGTTTGAAAGTGAGATTTGGGAAAGATAGATGGGTGGTGATGAATGTGAGTGCTCTCATAAATTCTAATTCATGATGTAATGGTGTGTGGGTTTAATTGTGAGATGGGGTGTCACAAAATTAATGATGTCCTTTTTAGTAATTTTATTTGAGGTTATTATTATAATAATAATAATAATAATAATAATAATAATAATAATAATAATAATAATAATAAAAAAGCTAAAAATTGAAGGGTCCAAAATAATTCATGAGGTACTAATAGCAGACTCTCATATAAACTATGAATGTGGAAATGTGTCATATGTTACATGTTTGAGGATGTTGATTATTATTTAAAACATTAAGGAATGTTGAATGTTGTATTGCACATTAAGGAAAAATGTTGAGAATTGTGGAAAAATGTACAATGGGGTTATATATTTGCATTTGTATTTCATTCACTTGCATAGCTTTGAATATTTATTATTATGGCTATGTTGTGAAAATTGAGTTATTGTTCTGAGAAAGCAATTAATGATCTTGAAATGTTTTGGGGTAAGTACGCTTAGTAAATCTGGATACAAGATGTAGTTTGGTATTAGTTAAGTTGACCTAAGAGTCCAAGGTGAAAGACCGAAAGACGCGCGACGCAAGTACTACATGCATTCCAATTAGGAGCCGATAAAGTGGTGATTGGTAATGATTGATATGACTACTTGTAGACACCAGTTTAAGGATTACTTGAGTCGTATTTACCGCACCGTATTTGTGTTTGGAATTCATTGAGATAATGTGTTTTCAAAAAGAGCAATGCATGTGATTTCAAAAGAATAAAACTTACAGTTCTGGAGCATGACATGGCATTGCACCCATATTTAAAACTGTTTGAACATATCTACTTTGTTAAGATCTTCCTACTGGTGTTATGCTCACCCCTAGTGGATTTGTGCAAGAAAGAATGTGGTGATTCTGCCTCAGTGAAATGAATGGATGTTTTGAGAGCACAAGGCTATTTTGTTTATTTGTTATTTTTATTTATTTATTTATTTTTAACAAGTCAAGGGCTTATGTATATGGATTTGTAAACCACTTACTTATAACCCTAAGCCTTGGAAAATTTATTTATTTTTGACAAATCAAGGGCTTCTGTATATGGATTTGTAAACCACTTACTTATAACCAAGCTTAAGCCTTGGAACTTGTGACCCGATGGGCTTTATTTTATATTTTGTTCTTTACTTTTGTCAAACTCCCATGCTATACATTCATATTTTAGAGAAGATTGAATATGTATTGCATGTAGGCACCTTTTGTATATCTCTTGCATATCAAGAAATACAAGTACGGAGATTTATTTAGTATTATGATGTTAGGAATTTCATGATTATCTAACGGAAAAAAGATAAAATCAAGGTCCTTGCATGTTTAATTATTTGTGAGTGTTACATTTTCTGTCTAAATAGGCTTGTTTTCCATTGACCATGGAAAATATTTTTCATTGAATTTCGTTTTCTATTGTACCAAATAGCAGAAGATACAAAAAATATTTTCCACCCAAATAAACAGATTAATAAATTAAAATTTCATGCATTTCTAAAAGTTAATGTTTCAGCTTATTTCAAGTTAAAAGTTATGGGAGACTATCTTGTTGGAGACTTTTCAATTCATATATACTAGAACAATCAAACCACATGTTAAGATATATATATATATATATAACTTATCAATATCTATCCTATATTTTCAATAAATCTACTAATTTAAACTTTTTAAATCACAAAAAATATATATATGGATATTGTTATTTCAGCAAAAAAATATTAGATACATGAAATTTTATAATTGTTCTTGACAAGTCATACAATTCATTCCTAGTTTTGATAGAGCTTCACGCCAATTTTTTTTCAAAATTGTGTGCTCTAATTCAGCATATGCTATATTTACATATATTTTTTTAAGGTTAATTACACTACGACTCCCTCAATTATTAGCTAATATCATTTTACTCCCTTCATTTATTAACTCATGCATTTTGATTCAATTATAAAAATCATATAAATGCTCTCCTTAATTGTTAGCGTATATCATCTTACTCCCTTCATTTATTCATAAAATAAAGTGTATAAACTAGTTGTATTTCATGTATGATTTACATACACCACATCATGTTTTAAATATATCTGTTTTTTTTTTTTTTTTTTTGGGGGGGGGGTACATGCAGCTTCTGATGAGTCTATTACATTGAGAATTAAAAGAAAATATATTTAAATTATAGGGTGGGTGTGCAAAGTATAGAATAGATGCTTTTTTTTTTTTTTTTTGACCGCATTGGTTTGCATGAGTTAGATGTTCAAGATTTGTCGGATAAACATTCAAAATTTTGTGAAAATAACTTAGAGATTTTAAGTTCAAGTCGAATAACATGATAATTTAACTCTATTAACATACTACTATACTAGTAAATTATCTAATTGTGTAACCTAAGCAAAAAAATGCAAGATGTCCGTTCAAAAAAGTTTATTAATATGCATATTATTTATTAAAAAAAATAAAGGGTAAATTAGACTGATCTCTCCTAAGATTTAGAAAAAATATAATAAACCTCACAATTTTGACATAATTATACTAATTTTCCTTTTAATAAGGTTCAATTGAAACTATTGTCAATGTTGCAAAAACACAAAAAATAAAAACAAAATAGCGTTAGGTATATATTTTCGTATAAAAGTGATGATAATTATCATTTTTTTGTCCATATAAGTAACAAATTATTAATGAAAATGAGGTCAAGTGATATAAATTAAAGGGTAAATTACTTAAATTTTATTAAACTATGTCATTTACACTTTATCTCCTCAAATATCAAAACTCAACAGTAAACCATCTCAAAGTATTACCTTGTCATACCTAACACATTCTGTTAGAATTTTGTTAGGAATTTAAACGAAATCATGACATGTGTAAATCATTATTATTTTTAAATAATAATACTCGTATTTGGTGATCTCATTTACACTTTAATTCCCTTTTTCTTAATGGTAAAATGCAAACAAGATCACCAGATAAGCGCATTATTATCTCCCTCTTTTTTAGATTGGAAATGCATTATTAACTTAAAAAATTAATAAATACATCATGTGCTTAACATATAATCTAATTTTGTATAAATTCCTAACAGAATCTTAATGAAAGTAATTAATTGTAATAAAATAACACTTTGAAGGTGATTAACAATTGAGTTTTGAAATTTAACGAGGCAAAATGGAAATAGATTAAAATTTAGGGCGGATTACACTAACGGTCCCTATAATTTAGGGGTTGTATCACTTTGGTCCCTGACTTTTTAATTGCGACACATTTGACTTTGAATTTTGAATCTTGTTCTAAATACGGATAATTGAAGATACTATTGCTTAATTTCAAGGGCAAAATTGTTAATTTGATAAAATATAAACTAATTTAACAAAGAGACTTATGTTTGAAATAATTTGTGAATTTTTTTGTAGTTACATATATGGTTATGAGAGAAAAAAATGATTAATTGATGTATAAAATGTGATATTTTATCTTATTAACTATTTTAATAATTTTGTTTTTGTTAGCTACCTTAGGCAAATTAGATAGTTCCAAACACCCTAATCTTTCTCTTTGGCAAAACAATGAGGCTTTTGGTATAGATTCAAAGGCATAATTATAATTTATTTTAATTTTAAAATCTTTATCAGATTATTTAATGTAATTTTTACTTCAATTATTACGTAAAATAATTTAAATAAGTTAAGAAAAATTAATTATTTAAAAGTCAAGGAAAAAATGCTTTGGCGCCTGACTTCTAACCAGGCGATTGTGGGTTCGAGTCCCACTGCGCATGTGATTTTTCACTTTTTTGGGCCAATTTTAAGAGCCCAAACAATATTTTGTGGGTTCGAGTCCCACTGGGTGTGTGATTTTTCACTTTTTTGGGCCAATTTTGAAAGCCCAAGCAATACTTTTCTAACAAATACACTCTTCTGGCCTAATTTTGATAGCCCAAAAATGCTTTTAAATTTTCACCTACGATAAAAATAATTTTAAAATTTTGATATTTTAAAAGTCAAGCACAAAATTTTTAAGAATAAATTACAAATACACTCTCTGTGAAATTTATTTAAAAATATGAATTATCTCATATGATTTAGAAAATTATAAATATTCATTGTCATAATTTTTTTATTTGACAGAATTAACTGAAAAAATAAAATTTTCTAACTGCTCTCCTATATAATAATAAAATTACCTTAATTATTAATTAAAATAAATTTCTAACACTATTAAAAACTGTTAATTGCTTTGATAATTTATTAATAAAAATACTCATTTGTTATGAAATTAAAATTTTCAAGGGACGGTATGTAATTTTAAAAATCACATAGAACAAATTGTATTTTAAACATATCTCAAAAAATATGTATTTGTAATTTTTCTATTTATAAATTATAAACTTTTTGAGCCCATGGTAACTTTTATTTTGAGTTTTTTCACACCCACTGGAACTAAGCCAAACTCAATAAAACCTAAGGAAAGTGCTATAAATTCTAAATTTTCTACTAAATAAATGATTAATTGTCTCACATGGATATAAGCCCCACACTTTTGATCATTTATTTAGCCTTCGTTTGAGAAGTACAAACTTGGGTTTTTTTTTTTTTGACTATTTTAGTCACAAAAAACAAAATAGACTTTTTAACTAAATAAGATAAAACATCACATCCAACTCATAATTATTACATTTTTTCTTTCACAAAAAAACTAAAAAAGTAAAAAAAATAATTAAAATTTCTTCCTAAACCGAGCTTTTTAACTCCAAATTAAAATAATAAAAAAAAATTAAAAAGTTAAAAGTCAATCCACCTCCCAAACGAAAGCTTAATAAAAAATTTGGACATTACCCAAAACCTAAATCAATACTGTGGCAAGGCTAGGCTAGGCCATTATTATAGGCCCCGTTTGGGGACTTACTTTTTTAGCCAATTAATCAAAAAGTTACTAAATTAGCCAAAAAGCCAACAACTCATACCAAAAAGTCAAAGATTCTTTTTTTTCTCTACTTTTTGCACATCTTTTCGTAATTAGCCAAAAAGTCATCCCAAACATACAAGTTTTTTTTACCTACCTTTTTAGCCAAATAGCTAAAAAGTTACTAAATTAGCCTGTTCCCAAACGAGGCCTTAGTTTAAATTTTTTGGGTGGTGATGATGAGTGAGGCTAGGCCATGAAGGGTTGTGATTTCAGAATTGTAAAACTTTTAAACCTCCTTTGTATAGGGAAAAATTAAGTGGGCCTATGGGTTACCCAATAATTGACCAAGTACAAAGAAAAGCCTTAAAAAAAGGGGCCAGGCCTATTAAACTGGGTAAATTTATTAGTGAGAGAGAGAGGGAGGTGGTCATTAGCCCAACCCTAGGCAGCCACAATAATTGTGAGTTGTTGTTGGTTTTTTGCAGTATTTATTATTGTGTGGGCCTAATGTTTTTGTTCCAAATTTCGGCTGAAAACACAAAGTAGTCCTGTTAATGGGTTGTCAATATCAATGTCACACTTTTGCTGGCTACAACCAGTGATTAGGAGGGGAGAAAAATTACTCCCTTCGTCTGAAAATAATAATTTTTTTTTAAATTTAACTTTTTTATGATATAATTATTATATTTTAAAAATATCAATTTTTTTTTTAAATTATCCTTTAATAATATATTTTTTTGAAAATATTAATTATTATAATTATATTTTTTGTATTATTAATGTATTTAAAAGAATGACAAATTAGTAAGTTCATATTATTTTCTTCATTGATTTTTGAAAATAGATTAATATTTTGGGATAGTGACAAATGGAATAAGGAACAAATATTTTAGGACGGAGAGAGTAGATACAGTAAACCTGAAATTTTGATTTTTGATCTGTTTATCATTATGTATAATATGTTTTAATTTTAAAAAGTTTTATATTTTAATTATTGAGCATTAAATAATGAGTGGCCAATATGATACATTTTTGTAATAAGAATTAAAAAGATTAACATTTATAGAGCAACTTTCATACTTTTTCTTCTTAATGTGAAATTTTACAAAATCTCATGTAAATTCTTCTTTATATTAAACCAACAAAATTGAACCATAACATATAATATATATCAGTGTTTCAATAAACAAAATCAAAAGATTCGATTTGATGTTAAGTTTTTCTTCAATACTGACCAAACTGAATTATTTACACCCCTACTAATGATCTAGAGATTAAAAATTTATAAAAAATAAAAATAAAAATAAAAATTTGTGATTTAATTCTATTTTAAATAAAGATCTTGCTATATAAAAAAATAAATTTAAATCATATAATTGTTTTTGTTAATATTTTTCTTTTTTGAATTCTTAGACTCTATTCTTATTGAGAAATTCTATGATACGAATTTTAGTTACGATCTTTGTGGTATTTGGTTATGACCGGTTGAGATGTTAGTTATGATTTAGTTATACATATTGTGGTATTAATTATGACTCATTATAATGTTGGCAATATTATTTTAATTATGATTCAAGAATTCTTTAGTTATACATTATGTAATGTTTGATTACAACTCATTTTTTTTTTTATATTATAATTAAATTATAACATTTATAATAATTTAAACCAATAAATAATAATTTATCAACAGTATATACTTTTTGAGATTGTTCACCATGCAATTACCCATTCTGGCCATAACAACCATTTATAATTCTCACCTTGCAGCAGCTACAGCTAGCAGATATTGGGATCCTTTTAATTAAGACCCATTTTCGAAAAATCCCCCCCAAAAAAAACATCTCTTTTGCAGGGCGGCTAGCAGGAGCAGCCTTATTTTTAACAACTTTTATAGGTTATTTAGGATGATTTAAATAAATATATCTTTTATATTTTTATAAAAAGATATGTAGAAAAGTAAAGATATAATGTGATAAAAAAAAAAGGAAGATAAAAAGATAGATTATTTAGGAGATGTCAAACCACCCCTAATTATTATACATAACAAAAATCCGACAATCTTCATATGATAGACCAACAAAAGCCATCTTCATCAGTCTTGATCTCCATCACGGGTGAAGGTTTCATTTGACCTCCATTTTTGTCAGTATTGATCTCCGTAGTTAGTGTTGAAATCTCGTCGTATCTTGTCTTGTCGTTTTCAAATCACCGGTGTAGTGTTTTATTTAGCCTCCACCTTCGCCGGTGTTGATTTTCATTGTTGGTTTTAAACTCTCATCTCTTGTTGTCGTTTTAAATTCATCAAATTAGTTATATTCATAAATATAGAGTTGAACAAACTTAATCTTTAAAAATTTATATTTGAACAATGAATAAAAGTTTAATTTATTTTAACAGAACTAACTTAAAATATTTAATTTTTTATATATGAATATTTAATATTTAGTTAATCTTAATAATTTGTTCAAATATAAATAATCGAACATTGTATAAAAATTCAACTCTGATTATTCGAACACGACGAACAAACTCATCTTTCCAATGTACGAACGAGATAAATAAATAAAAAAAAAACCAAAAAATTAAGTCATTATACTAACATTTTCAATATTCAAATCAAAGTTTTCAATGTTTATATAGGAACCAAACATCTCAGTGTCATCCATAGTGTGCAAATCTTCAAAATTAATTGATTTCAATATTCTTAAATCAATAATATTTTGAGTTTGAAAAATAAGTATAATGGAGAAGACAATAAAGTTAGCTAATTGATAATGAATGATTTGGTGAAGATGATGCAAAAATACAATGTTTATATGTTAAAATCCTAAACCCCATAGGAATAATGATGTATGAAGAGTATTTTGTATTTTTAAATATGAAATTTTTGAACGAGTAGAATATACCTCATGTTGTTCTTAATAGTCATTTCATTAGAGCATATTATAGAAATATAAATTTAATATATTTATGGTGTGTACTGAAAATATTAATGTTATGTAAATAGGATTACCCTTAGGGGTTATTTGGGATGATCTAAATAAGTGCACTTTTTGACTTTTTATGAAATATGAGTTGGGTTTGGGTTGGATTTGATGTGATGTGTTAGAGAGGTGATGTGACTTAAATAAAATGATGTGACTTAAATAGGATAATGGCTTTTTATCTTTTTCAAGACATGCCAAACTTGACCTTAATTTAATGATGCATTTAGATTTTTTTTTTCAAATAAAAAATAATAATGATATATATAATCTCATTTCTTACATCTTTTTCTCATCTTTAAATATAAAGTAACATAACCCATATTCATAAATGCATATAGAACTTACTCATTTTGTGTCTTGAAGTACGAAAATAAGATAAAAAATTAGAATTGAAAAATGATTTATCTATACAATTTCTCTCCCTCAAACCCCCCTTCCCCAAATGACGTGGCAATCAAAAATTAAAAAGTTGAATCACACTCTAATATTCTCTTAAAACTCTTTTAACATGCATTAAGAGTGTAAATTTGGCCCGACCTGGCCCAGATTGGGTCTCGCGGGCTCCCGTCAAAATTTGGGCCTGGCCGGGCCAGCCCACAGGCCAAAAAATTAGGTCCAGCCCCAGCTCAGGCCCATTCGGGCCTTGGGTGGGTAGGTGGGCTTGGGCCTGAACAAATTTTTTTGTTTTTGTTTTTGTTTTTGTTGTTGTTTTTTTTTTAATATTTTCTATCAAAATTTTATTATTTTTCACTTAAAAAAATATTAGGCCTCAAGTCGGGCCTTAAGCGAGCCGATGGGCTGGGTTTCAAAATGATAACCTAGGCCCAGGCCCAGGGTCTCTGGCTGGGCTCGGACTTGGGCCCAAATGGGCCTAAACAGGCTGGGCTCGCTCTGGGCAGCGTGCAAGCGTTAGGCCGTCCACGGGTCGCGGGCCATTTTTACACTCCTAACATGCATTTTAAATTGCCATCTCACTCGGAAGATTTTGACGAAAAGAAATTATGTAAATGTAACACTGCTAAAATAGCATTGTATGTAACATATTCTATAAAAAAAAAAAAAAAAAGGTTAAAAATTTGAAACTAACATGTTACATATGAAATTTAAAATCTAATTAAATTATGAAAATCTGATAATTGAACTACTAAAATGTGCTTCGATTCAATTTAGAATTACGATTTTTAAAAATTTTGTCATTGTTCATAACATTATAAAATATTGCTCCCAACTTGTTTAAATATCAATTAATATATTGTCATTTTACAAACAAAAATACGTTTATATAAGAAGACGTTTGCAAGAGCAAAGGATAACAACTTACGTATGTAAATAGAATACTATTTTTTTCACTTCCAAGATCAATTCTTGAGATGAGAATATTCATTGCTGACAAGTTCTTTCATGCAGTTAAGTTGACTTAAAGCTTTCCCAATCAAGAACGCCAAACTTTTTAGCTGGCAAAATTCGTATGGTTTGCATATTCACACGTGTCATATCACCATCTTTATTCTTGCAACACGTGGCAAATTTTTTATTTTTATGTTTTTGCTTTTTTCGTTTATGCACATAGTGATGTAATGTCCTAACCCTTTTCCTGAGTGTAAATTCCACATGAACATCACAACCATATAGAAAGGGACTTGAAATGTTCACTTTGGATGCCCATTCAAAGCTTTCAACCAATTGTACTATTCGATTACTATTAATATTGTGTATAAATCAATAATTTATAAAGAAAAATTTTAAAAAGTGAAGGTGACGAATATTTTTTTTCACTTTTTTTTTCCTTTTTTTTTTTTTTTGTTGATCTTTTTCTCTACATATTCATTTATAAATTTAAGATCTAAATATATAATAAAACTTTTAATTTTGTTACAATTATCGTTTAAAGCAATTCTTAAGTCTGCAAGTGCATACAATATGCACTGGCATAACTTCTTACATATATACATAAGTTGTGAGTTCTCAAATTTTTGTAAGTTAACCTATGTATTTTTATGAAAACTTACGCAATTTCTGTAAGGTAACTTACGTGTATTTGTAAACATTTATGTGATTTTATGAGATAATTTATATATATTTATAAAAACTTATATATTTATAAAAACTTACATAGATACATATAGTATGTACCTTACGCACCCAAAGATTTTCCGTTTAGTTTATACATGATTTGTGAAGAGAGTCTCTACAATGGGAAAGAATCCTCAAAGTGTGCCTTTTAACTTATTTGATTGAACCAAATAAAGCACAGTGCCCTTCTAAAAGGTAATGGGTTATGGGGGCATAGACCTAGGTTTCATTTGACAGTTCTAAGTTGGCTTATAAGTTTATTTTACTAAAAAAATAATTCTAATCCATCTATCTTTCATGACTATTTTTCATTAAAAAAAATTAATTTTAATCACTTAAAAAATTTAAGAATATGTCAAACAAAATAATCAAAATTCTTAGGTAAAATTACTAAAAGAAAATGAAAACGTACCTTTCTTCCCATACCATCATTTCAACAAGTCACTTGCAAATTTTATTTATTTATTTATTCCTCTTGGTTGGGTCTAAAGGCTATGCTTGTTGGTTGACTCTCACTCTATTTCCTTATCTTCAGCCTACTACTACATGGCGGTGTATATGCATGGTTGACCCTTTCCTACATTAGCCTATACAAGGGAATGGAGTTGGAGCACTGGTCCTCCAGTGGATTGATCATTATCAATGGAAGTTATGGAGTCCCATGAGAGATAAAAAAAATAAAAAATAAAAAATAAAAAATAAAAAATAAAAAGCTAAAGCATTCCCCATTACATGTTTTCCACACAAGTAAAATGAGTTCAATTGGATGAATTGATTTGAAATGAAGGAATTTAAGATCAAACTCCATAAAATTGTAGAGAGATTAACCAACAATGGAGAAAGATAGACAATTCTAAAGTAGATGATTGAATAGAGATATAGGAAAATTGTATTATGCTAACATCCTTATATAAATAGAATCATTCCTGAGAGGATTAATTTCAAATAAGGGCCATTTTTTAGAAAGTCTTATTTTTAATTGTTATGTTTCATTTAATTTATTTTTTTTTTAATATTCCATTAGTTCCTATGTAGAGTAATAAATCACCCTTCTAACCTTTTGTGCATATTTTTATTTTGAAACCGATACACAACAAAAAATAACAACAAATCCTCATTACATTCACTACAACAAAATACACATTTGGCGACCCAGAAATTGGTCGCCAAAAGTACAAATTTCGTCGCCAAAAGAATCTGCGACAAATATACAATTTGTCGCCAAAGGCCTGTCACTAAAAGTATTGGCGACGAAATCAAAAATTGTCGCCGTATGTAGACATTTAGCAACAAGAAAATTTGTCGCCAAAAATCATATATTTTGTCGCTATAAAATTACAATTTGTTGCTAAAAGGTTGAAATTTGGATAGGCCCTGTAGTTTTAGCGACAAATAAATGCGTCGCCAAAAGTACTATTTAACGACAAAATTAATTTGGTCGCTAAAAATCACGTTTTTAGTGACGAATAAGTTTTGGTTGCGAAAAGTTCTTGGAATAACCACTAACTTTTAGCAACAAGAACAATTTGTCGCCAAATATATTAACAGCGACCAAAATACCACCTGTCACTAAAAATTCAGTACATAAATTTTGATTTGAATAATTTTCCTGTTCAAAATAATCCAAAACACCTGTTTTCCTGTGCACAATATATACACAAATGTAATGTGAATAATAATACACCTGTGCAAGACATTCATACTAATTCAAAATTAATAGCTATGAAAAATCCCAATAAACATAATTACAATTCTCTGACAATCTAAAACATGCATGTCAAAGTACTTACAAACTACTAACATCAAACCCATAAATACATTACCAAATGCTATGTCAAAATATTTTCAAAATTACAACCAAATATTTTGATGTTAAACATCTAACCAACAAGTCAATTACTAAAATCCTATGTCAAAATATTTGCAAAAATACAACACCAAATATTTTGATGCTAAACATTTAATCCATAAATCATTTACCAAAATCCTATGTCAAAATATTTCCAAAAACACAAAATCAAATCTTCTGATGTAGCCCAAACTATTTTCCACCATTGCCAATCTGTCACATGAAAAAACAAAACAATATTAGATTGACAAAAAAAAAAAAAAAAAACCTCGATATGAACTTCACAATTTTGATTTTAATTTTGTAACGGGAAGTCCAATCGGGTGCTGTTTGCTCATACAAGTTTGCTCATACAAGTCTATTTAGTCCTTAACCAGCTGTCCGTGCTAAGTTTCGATGGTTTCGGTGGTCATTTCACAATTTCGGCCCCCGTACGGGCCTTTTAAGTCTTGTATTTTACAATTTTCCTTCTAATTTTCCAACCGGAGATCCAATAGAGGTCCGATTTGTTCCTACAAGTCTATTTAGGCTTGAACAAGCTGTCCGTGCCAAGTTTCGGTGGTTTCGGTGGTCATTTTGCAATTTCGGCCCCCGAACGGGCCTTTTAAGTCTTGTATTATACAATTTTCCTTCTAATTTTCTAACCGGAGATCCAATTGAGGTCCCGTTTGTTCCTTCAAGTCTATTTAGGCTTGAACAAGCTGTCCGTGCCAAGTTTCAGTGGTTTCGGTGGTCATTTCGCAATTTCAGCCTCCGAACGGGCCTTTTAAGTCTTGTATTTTACAATTTTCCTTCTAATTTTCTAACCGAAGATTCAATTGAGGTCCCGTTTGTTCCTACAAGTCTATTTAGGCCTTAACCAGTTGTCCGTGCCAAGTTTCAGTGGTTTCGGTGGTCATTTCGCAATTTCGGCCCCCGAACGGGCCTTTTAAGTCTTGTATTTTACAATTTTCCTTCTAATTTTCTAACCGAAGATCCAATTGAGGTCTCGTTTGTTCCTACAAGTCTATTTAGGCCTTAACCAGCTGTCCGTGCCAAGTTTCAGTGGTTTTGGTGGTCATTTCGCAATTTCGGCCCCCGAACGGGCCTTTTAAGTCTTGTATTTTACAATTTTTCTTCTAATTTTCTAACCGGAGATCCAATCGAGGTCTTGTTTGTTTAACACAACCAGACATATTAAATGAAATGCTTGTGCTGATTTGAAAAGTAAATTATGAAAAATATACTTACAAAAGTGTTTGTCAATAAGATTCCTCTGATGAATAATTATTTTCATCAACCTGCATGCCTGCCTGATCCTTGGTCATCCTCATAAACTTCTCAATCTCTTCAAATCTTTTGTTTTGCATTTCAATCATTTTAGCTTGCTCTTGTGCTACCAGGTTCTGGGCTGCAATTTGTTCTTGCTGGATCTCGGACAAATTCTTCAATGACTCTAGTTCTTTTTGTAGGCTCGAAACCACCTCAGTATGTGCTTGTGCAGTAACAGAAGATCTGGATGATGATGGTTTTGGACCAACTCCAAAGCCTTTTAAGTATCCCGATTTCTTTCCAAGAATCTCAATTGACAGCTGCTCCTGAGTTAAAGGTATTGCCCCAGGCTCTAAAGACTCATCATGTCGCTTTTTCAAAGCTTCCTATCAATTTGTAAACAACTTCAACAAATACCATCATTTACATTAATATGTAACTCTATTAATTGGCATACTTACATGTAATTGACCACATATCGGGGCTACCCAATCCGACTTTCTCTTGCTCCAATGGGAATCTTTGTAGAAGTCTACAAAGTCAGTCTTCTCGGTATCCTAATTCCATTTAAAAGTAAGCATACATAATTAATTTCAATCATTATGTTAGATATAATAAATGCATCACCTGTTTATACATTGCAGCTTGAAATGACTTGGAGCCCATTGTATGATTATATGGTAACCTCGCTCGACTATCCCTTGCTTTTTTAGCCAAGTTCTGCAAAATTAATTGATTAGTAAAATTAAATTGAAATTACAACATGATTCTTCAAATTAGGAAATTTTACCTGATAATCGTCATCAAGCCATACATGATCGATCATGTATACCCAAGCCTCAGAATCGACCCCTTTGTATGGTTTACTATAAGGGTCAACACCAGCGTCTACCAACTTCGAGTAATGAGTCTTCATCTTGTTACGCCAACTTCTGTAAAGAGTTTTACACTTTTTATTGACTCCTTTCCGAACCTCTTCATCCTCATCATAATCAACAATCTCAAATTTATCCTACAAATATAATGAATGCTTTTATTAATATCAAAATGCAAGTAATGGTGATAATCTAATTATCTGAAAAGTAGCAAATACATGTACCCGAACTGCTTGAATGATTTGGGCTTTATGAATCTCATCAATCTTGTCCCACTTTTTTATACCAATGATTGGTTCAGCCATCCTTATCTGTAAGCCAAGTTCATTTGCAAATGGAGTGGCATAAGGTCCTACTGGCACCTTCGCATCTGCAGGGATCCAAACAGGAAGTTTTTTACCACCATTGTTAGCTATGAGACGTGCTATGCTCTTCCCTCGAGTCTGACCCCTGACTTGTCTAGAACGAGTACGCAAACTAGTGGTAGATGGCACATCATGGGTAGTAGTTGTATTTGTAGATGGTGCAGCCTGAGTAGTAGCTACATTTGTAGATGGTGCAGCCTGGGTTGTAGTTGCATTTGTAGATGGTGCAACCTGGGTAGTAGTTGCATTTGTCGGTGGTGTAGGCTGGATACTTAGAGCATTTGTAGATGGTACACTCTGAATAGATGGGGTTAAAATAGGTGGTGCATGCTGAGTAGGGGCAGCAATTCTAGCTGCAGCTTGTTGGGAAGGTAGAGGAACTTTGGATGATGCTGCATGTCGAACTTTACCAGGGCCTGCCATCTAGCACAACAACTCAACAATTACATGTGTGAAGCATATGTAAAATAAGCAATTACATTAATATCAATGGCTATATAATAGAATCAATGTCAGAACATAAGTAATAACTAAACAATAACATAACATAAGAAACAAAAAAAATAAATTAGACAAAGAGAGGCAGATAGGGACACACACAAACACATATATACAAAAATAAATAAATAAATAAATAAAAAATTCATGCAGAATTGTCATTGTACTCAAACTCAAAGGCACTTAAACAACAGTGTCATCAAAACATATTACAATCACACAACAATTAAAGTTCTATGTCAAAATCTATATTACAATCAAAATGATTATGTAGCTCATCTTCTCGGATAGTCAATGCTCGTAGTAATCATCTTCATTATCGCACCCCTCTTCCTCATCAACACCATCGTTGTGTGCTCGATTAACTGATTGTAAAACCACCTCACTTGGGATAATTTGAGGATCAATGTCATTCCTATGAAGTGAGATTGTCACGGGGTCTTCAACGCTCACTGGGACAGCATCAGTTGTTTCATTTTGTTGCAATACATTTTCAGGTTCAAAGCCATCTTGTTCTGGTACATCCCATATTCCTCGATGTTGTAGTCTTTTTACGACTTTCCAATGTCCGCCTAACTTTGTATCATCAACGTAAAAAACTTGTTTCACATGACTTGGTAAGACAAATGGATCATCTTTATACCATCGACTTCTAACATCAATACTTGTGCAATGTGTATCGGTATGTAATGTTCTATTGCTACCGGTATTGAACCATTCGCATTGGAATAAAACAACTCGATGTCCAAGTATGTAATGCATCTCCCACACTCTATTCAAGTACCCATAAAAGTTAATTGTTTGTCTCTCATGCTCCCCTTCCACAACTAACCGACTATTTTGGCATTTATGACTACTATCACGATCCTTACTATGAAATCGAACACCATTGGAAATGCAAGCTGAATACAAGTTAACATTCACACTAGGACCATTTGCTAATGACCACAAATCATCAGTTGCTTCTGGTAATCCTTGAGCTCGTAATTGGTTCATCTACATAACGACATCAATTTCAATCATTATGTTAGTATTCATATAAGTGTAGCTGAATAAAGTTTGGGATTATATCTTACATGTTCTTTGAACCACTTGGGGAATTCCTTTTTCTGTCTATTTGTGATGTCACGTACACCTTCATTTTCTAAAAGATTCTTGTGTTGCCTACTTACAAACATATGATTCATAAGTAACATATTATATTGAAAACATAATTCTACAAAAAAAAAACAAGATTAAGAACGTACTCTAGATAATGGTCAAGCTCGAGGCTATTATTCAAGACAAACCAATGAGCCATTTCACGTTCTTTTTGAGACACGTTAGAAACCCTTGTTATTAGCCCAAAAGGACGAACATTTTGCGCGAAGACCTCTAACCCTGACTCATGCACACTAACATCGACATTCCGTTCCTCTCGATTAAATACAGTTTCAATCCCACCCACATACATTGAGCAAAATGTGAGACACTCCTTGACAACATAAGCTTCTGTGATCGAACCTTCTGGACGAGCTCGATTTGCAACATATCCTTTTAAAGTTCCAAGCAGCCTATGAAACAAACAATAGAATAATCTTATTACACACACTCACATTTTTATAAATACATATGCAGGTTGTGCTACAATTTAAGTATTCTAGTGTTTTAATAAGTTAGTAAGTACCTTTCAATGGGGTACATCCACCGATATTGCACAGGTCCACCAAGAATGGCTTCACGCGGCAAATGAATCGCCAAATGGACCATCACATCAAAAAACGCTGGGGGGAAAATTTTTTCTAACTTGCATAGTATGAATATTATGCGATCTTCTAATATTTCCAAATTCTTCATCTTCAATGTCTTTGAGCAAAGCTCTTGGAAGAAATTTCCCAACTCAAATAATGCAACACAAATATCATTGTGAAGATATCCACGCATTCCAATGGGAAGAAGTCGCTGTATGAGGACATGACAATCATGACTTTTTAGGCCTGTTAACTTATCACCTTTTGTGTTCACACACCTTGAGATGTTTGCTACATAACCATCAGGATACTTAATTGACTTTAAAAACTCACAAAAACCATATCTTTCATCTGAGGACAAAGTGTACAATGCTGGGGGCTTTTCAAAAGATCCATCGGCACGCCTTTTTAAGTGCAACTCCTTCCTTATTTTCATATCTTCCAAATCCATGCGTGCTTTTTCTGTGTCTTTGTTCTTCCCATCTATACTCAGTAATGTTCCAAGCAAACTATCACATATATTCTTCTCTATGTGCATAACATCGAGGTTGTGTCGGAGTTTAAGTGTTTTCCAATATGGCAACTCAAAGAAGATGCTTTTTTTTTGTCCAATTCAATACTGGATTTTCCCTTTTTCTTTTCTTATTGGTTGGATGCTTTCCAAATGGTTTAAAGGTCCCTGAATCCAATTGTTCTAAGATTTGTTCCCCTGATAACAGTAAAGGTCTTGACAGGAACTTAGTCTTACCATTATAAAGTCGACTCCTTCGCCAAGGGTGGTCATCAGGCAGGTAACGACGAGCGCCTGTGTACCCTATCTTACCTCTCAACCATTGTGAGGAAGCATTTTTGTTACAGGTGGGACAAGCCAAATACCCTTTCGTACTCCATCCCGACAAGTTTCCATATGCAGGAAAGTCATTAATTGTCCACATAACAGCTGCATGCATTTGAAAACTTAATTCAGTTGAGGCATCATAAGTAAGCACACCATCTTCCCACAACTCCTTCAACTCATCAATTAATGGTCGCATGTAAACATCGATATCTCTCCCTGGTGCTTGTGGTCCAGGGATAAGCAATGACAGCATACTAAATGCTTGTTTCATACATTTCCAAGGAGGCAAGTTGTAAGGCATAGCAATCACAGGCCACATACTGTACGAGTTGCTCATGTTTCCAAAAGGATTGAAACCATCAGTGGCCAACCCTAACCTCACATTTTGACTCTCTTGGGAAAACAAAGGATGTTGCCTATCAAAATCCTTCCATGCCTCACCATCAGCCGGGTGTCTCAATATCCCATCATCTACTCGTTTCTCTTTATGCCATCTCATATCTATTGCTGTTTTTCTCGACATATATAATCTCTGCAACCTTGATGTCAACGGGAAGTATCTTAAGGTCTTGTGAGGAACTTTTTTACCTTTTCCATAATTCGACTTGTATCTAGACTCTTGACAAATCGGACAATTCTCTAAATTTGCATTCTCTTTCCAGAAAAGTGCACAATCATACTTGCATGCATGAATCGACACATATCCTAAGCCTAAGGCACGTAAGAATTTTTTGGCTTCATAAAGGGTCCATGGAATCACTTGATCACTTACCGGTAGAAGGTCCTTTAATATCCCCAACAACATGTTGAAAGACTTATTGCTCCACTTGTTCAACACCTTCACATGAAGCATCTTAACAACAAATGATAAAAGAGAAAACTTACGACACCCAGGGTACAACTCTCTTTGAGCATCATTCAACAATTTGTTAAAGTTGGGCACGCCCTCTTTTTCAACATTGTTAGCCACATCATCGTCATTGTCATTGTCATTGTCACCTTCCTCCTCATCCTCTTCATTTTCATCATCATTTATGGTAGTCCCCATGTAAACATCTTCTAACAAATTTAGGAATTCATCTTGATCTTCGCCTGTCTCTGCTTCCATTCTATCCCCAACACTTCCAAAGTCATTGTGGTTGTCATTATTCAATGCATGAGATTGATTCATGGGAACAGATTCCCCGTGATGCACCCAAGTCTTATAAGAAGGAGACATCCCTTTCACAACTAAATGATACTCCACAATTTTACAAGTATGTCGTTCACAATTCAAACAGTCCATACATGGGCAACGAATCTTATCATTTGGCTCTACATTCATCATTGCAAATTGAACAAAAGCCTTCACCCCATCTCGATACTGGGAACTCATCCTATCCCTAAGTAGCATCCAACTCTTATCCATATTTGGTCACCTACAAAGCCATGGTTATGTGAAATTCCTTTGAATTAGAGAATTACATGTCAAATAGTTCCTTGAGTCATATAAGTGTTTGTCATATCATGAATGCTCAAAACATTAGGTAAACATTGAGAAACAATAAAAAATTAATATTTTCTCTCAAAAAAGCCAAACCTTGTAATACATTTTTTAAATTTAACATTTAATTTAAAGATGCTGCATGTACACATGATGACATTGTATAGTATAAGAAACTATAAGTCAAATTATATGGTGATCTTCCAACATCCTATTGGCCTTGATGGCTGTTTTCCAATGATATTTGAACATATATGTTTTTCGTAATATTGTTAGCAAGACTTTAAATAGACGTAGCATTGCTCTTAAACTATTCTTACCTAATAAACTATAAACAGAAACTATACAAAACAGTTTAAATTGATTCTAAAAATAATAAATAACTATAAACAACTCATATAAACCATACAAAACAGTCCCATAATGTGGCATGAACCACATATAAACTGAAGGGTAATTTACAGTTTGCCCTTTTATTTTTTATTTTTTTAATCAACAACAAATAACCCTTTATTGATGATGGATAACCTTACAGAAAGGAAGAAAACATCAACAAAAAGAGAGGGATGATGCAAGCAATACAGCAACTACAAACCAAAATAGAGGCATGCAACCTAATCCAAATACAAACAAAACAAAAAGAGCCATGGAACCAGTGCTAGCATAGGCCAAAAACAGCAACAGACACACATCAGATTAGCAGATTAGCATCAGGTTATCACCCAACAGATACAGACCAGCCACACAGCAGCAGAGAACCAGATTAACAAAAAATCAGATTATCACCCAACAGATACAGTCTAGCAGATAATCAAATTATCACCCAGTAGTCCCAGAAACAACCCTCATTTTATATGATGTGGCAGGAAACATGCATTTTCTATCTAATTTTGAACAAAAGTTAGTTTTAGGAGTAAATTAAAAAAAAAACTTGAAACATGAATGATCAAAATAAAAAAATAAAAAAAATGACTAAAAATAAAAGGAAAAAGTGCAATTTATCCTAAAAGAATTGGATCCAAATATATATTGACTAGGTATCTATATTACTGGTTTGAAATATAGAGAGGTCCTACACAGTATCCTTGTGATCCATATTTCAATCAGGAACTTTGAACAAAGTTGCAACTAAGATTCTCTTTATTACCTTATGGGATTGTTCATGGACTTCATTTTATCAAAGTGTGTGATTTTAGCTTTGTTGTCACATACTCACCCAGAGACTTTACAAAAAGATAACTGATTATTTCTCTTTTCTTTTTAGGCCTGTTTGGGACTTATATTTTGGGTAAATAGTCAATAGAAAAAAATAGTTAATAAAACAAAATGTCATGTCCTATACATTAATCAACAACTTTTTCTTTTACAATTATCTATTCACCTACAAAAAAAAAAAAAAAAAAAATCCACAAATCATCCAAAACATAATTCTTTTTCATTTCATAAAAAAATAAAAAAATCAACTAAAATATTAAAGTTGCTAAATGACGTATCTAGTCCCATTTTTTTTGACAACTAGACTTATTAAATTTAATAAGGTTATATAGTTTCAAGATCATAGGTGTAGAAACTAAAATGACTAACTTGATAAATAAATTTAAAATGCCCTAAAATATAGTCAAAGCTTACTTGATGTAGTAATTGCCCCCAACGAATGATTGCAGCTTTTTTATCTCTTCGCATTAGCCAATAACCTATAACATTTGAATTGTAAATCAAAGTTTAAATTAAAATCGCACTGTACATGAAATTAACGGAGAGTGGACATGAAATGAATGTTATATGATGAAATTATTAAAAGGGTCACCGATACACAAAATATCTATAATTTTTTGGGCAATGAATAGTTGTAACTTGTAAGAATATTCAACACAAAACTGTGGTCCACCCTCATGACACACCACTTGAATAAAAATACAAAAAAAATGCAAGTTCCCTGATTCATTCACATACCCAACAAAACAAAACAAGAGTCATATTTTGCATACTCCATCTAAACCAATGGCAAAGGTGATCTCAGCCAATGCTCTTGAATATCCCATTAACATATGCTTCTTAATGCCATGTCATGCTGTGTGCTCACAATCGATGGATATAAAAAATGGATCTAAAAAATGGGCTTATATATCATTTTTCCCTAAAGAATACTTAAGTTTGATTGATGAGTATTGCTATTCTAAGTCCAAGTTAGACCCAACCATGTGGCAATCAATTAGAATATTTATGACACCATTCTCTCTCGTATGTTCTCTAATTATTAGTTAATCGCCTCTCTTACATATCATTGAGTATAGAAAGTGGGTCTAAAAAATAGATTTGTATATTATTTTTCTTAATTTATTTACATAAGGAGTTGATTTAAAATGCCCTTCCAAATATAAGTAAAGCTCAAATAGCGAAATTACTTGTACAACCCAAGCTGTACCACAAAATTATCCATTAGTTGAAATATATAAACTAAATTCATTTTGAATGTGATGAACACTGTAATAAAATTTTAAATTTACATAAATTCAAAGTCTAAGAAATTTTTTTAAATAATTGTTTTGAGTATAAAATATATCTGATTTATTATTTTAGTAAAGGGAAAAAAAAAATTATACATTTTTTATCAGCACTATTACATCCACACAATTTGTTCTACCTATATGTACACAATTGAAACTCTTACGGGTCAGAGTCTCAATTGTCTGCATTCAGGCAAAACAAATTGTGTGAATGAATCATTAATCATTGTTTATATACCAATTCAGCAACTGCCTAATGTAATAAACATATATTCATGTTAAGTAATTGCATAAATAAATAAATTTGAGGATTCCAAAATTTGTTATAAATATAATCAACCGACCAGAATCTCAGATACATTGAGGTAATAACATAATAAACAAAACTCTGTTGACAAGTGATTTAAATAATGTGCTGATCAAAAAATAATAATAAAAAAGTGATTTAAATAATGTACATGTTTATATATATATATATATTAGCAGAAAACAAATAAATGAAGATCAATGTGTGTGCCTTAATCATATTACACACCTAGAATCTGCAAGGTTCAACTAGAGTGAGTGATATCAAATATGCATTGCAGAGCACATGTATGTAGTCAAGCAGAACATGGGAATAGACCAAAATTCCCAGTTCCACAATTAAAGTTAAACACCTAGAATCTGCAAGGTTCAACTAGATTTTGTTTCTTACAAAAATCAGTCCAAAAATTCCGAACATACCAGTCCCGAAAATTAGTTTCAAAATCAGTCCAAAAATTAGAATAGATCAATCCCGAAAATCACAATATCAGTCCGAAACTCACAATATCAGTCCGAAACTCTCACAGTGTGAGTGAGTGAGAGTAAGAGGGAGAGGGAGAATGAGAGGGAGAGGGAAAGAGAGACGAAGAAGAGGGAGAGAAAAATACCTGTTTGTGCCGCTTCTGTTTGTGCCGCAGCAGATTCGGAACTGAGAAGATGAAGAAGTCTCCTTTTAGGTCACTTTTGTTTATTCACTTAAAAGTCATTTAAAAAAAAAAAGAAAAAAAAAAGACAGATTCGAAACTCTCACAGTGTGAGTGAGTGAGAGGGAGAGGGAGAGGGAGAGGGAGAATGAGAGGGAGAGGGAAAGAGAGACGAAGAAGAGGGAGAGAAAAATACCTGTTTGTGCCGCCTCTATTTGTGCCGCTGCAGATTCTGAAACGAGAAGATGAAGGAGTCTCTTTTAGGGCAGTTTTGTTTATTCACTTATTAAAAAAAAAAAAAAAAAGATAGATTCAAAACGATGTCGTTTTGATAATAAATTTATTGGCGACGAAATTAATTTTGTTGCCATAAATAGCACTCACCTTTCAGCGACTAGTTTAATTCTGTCGCCAAAAAGTCGAAAATTGGCGACAAACATTTTCGTCGCCATATATTAATTTCGTCGTCAAAACTTTTTTAGCGCTCCCGCGCGAAAAATTAAATTGGCGCCAACCATTTTTCGCGACGAATTGAAATATTTGTTGCTAATGGTGTATTTTTTGGCGACCAACACGTATATTGTCGCAAAAAAATTACAATTGGCAACCAAATTCAATTTTGTTGCTAAAAAACGTCGCAGAAAATGCTTTTTGTTGTAGTGATTGGGAAAATTTCTCCCTTATTTCATGGACAAAATATCTCCTTATTCCAAGGAGAATCGCCTCATTTTGGGGAGAATTATTTTTTTTTTCCTTATTCTATGGAGAAAATCTCTCCTTCTTTCTATGGAGAAAATATCTTCCTTATTTCACAGAAAAAATCTCTCACATTCCTAGAATCTTAAATCGTCTACCTTCTGCAAGTCTCTCACTAAATGTTGATGTGAACTTTCATGTTACAAATGCATGTTGGTAAATGATATTCCCTCATAGAACCATACAAGTGAACATTCACATTGTTTATGCTAGTATGACTTCTTTTTTTTTTAATGTGAATATTAACATTAATTGTGATTTGTCGTGAGTAATGCATTATTGATGTTGTCATGTTATTTTGGTATTATAGAGACACTATGAACATCCACATTGTTAGTGGTTGTTTGTTATTGTGTGCATATAACCACTGACTTAGTGTGCAATATGGTAAATGCAATGTTGATGTGAACATTCGCATCTTTATGTTGTATTATTAAGAGCACATGTTGTGACCAAAATATCACATTATTGTTTATGTTTGTATGACTATTTCTAAATGTGAATATTAACATTGATTAATGATGTGATGATGACAACGCCAATATGAACTTTTAAACCATGTAATAATCATGTAAAAATCATGAAAACTTATACAATAATTTGTGACATGTGAACATTCACATTATTCAATAATAATGCAATCATCAATCTACATTGCACATTATGCAACCATCAAATGTTTCTAATATTGAAGTTCACATCACCAACTGCAAAATATTAAAATCTGATAATCCACAACAACAATGACTTCAGTGGATGTGCACGTTTACATTCACAAAAATACCTAACCAATAAGCATACACATACAGGGATACATAATATCATATCAATCTATCTTGAAACAAAAAATTGTATCCAACTTCAATAAATTATTGAAAACCCTGAACATACACATCCATACCAAACTCATACCTATATGCAGTTGCAAAACAAAAATAGTGCTAACCTTGCCCCTACGATCTCTGAATAGAAGAAAATAAAGGTTCGAACTGCAACAATGGAAAAAAATAGAATTTCCAAAGTTTCGAGCTACAATAATGGAAGAATGATGATAATGAGCTCCTTTCTAGGTTTGTTCTATTTTGTTTCTTTCTTTGATGATCATCACCCAATTCATCTCTCTAAATTTTTGTTGTTTTGTAATTTCCTACAATTCTCAAATCGACAATTTAAACAGAGAGAGAGAGAGAGAGAGAGAGAGAGAGAGAGAGAGAATGAGAGAGTGTGTGAGAGAAAGCTTCTTTGTGCTACAAGATTCTTTTTCAACCATATTTTCTTGTCAATATTATAAGTTAATCATATATATTTAGTTTTTAAAGAAACGTATTATGATGCCCGGGTACATAACCCGTCTTGTTTTCCTTTAATCGTGTTTATTTTACTAGTGTTGGGAACTAAATCTAAGGCCTAATCGGTCGTTTAGGTACATCGCTCTTGAAACCTTTCTTGGATTTATATCTCCATTTTTTGTTTTGAAGTTGAGTTTCCTTGTCTCAGAAGCATAGTTGGAGTCAGGGATGTAGTGGGTTTGCCAAGCTTACAAATCAGGAGAGGGAGCAAAACCGCAAGTGCGGTGAGGGAGTGTCTTGGGCTTGGGCTAGTATTTTGGTGCTCGCATCTTAAAAGGTTAGGCTTGGGAATTCATTGGATAAATTGGGACTCTTTGGCGCTGTCAAAATTTCAAGGCCGGTTAGGCTTCCGAGACTTCAAAGCTTTTAATTTGGCCCTATTAGCTCGCCAAGGTTGGAGATTAGTGAAGTACCCAAACTCTTTTGGTGCTCGCATCTTAAAAGGTATCTATTTTCCTCACTTCTCCTTTTTGGAAGCGGCAAAAGGGCATAGAGCTTCTTGGGCTTGGGCTAGTATTTTGCAGGGAACGAATGTGCTTATGGAAGGTTTGCGATGGAAAATTCATAGTGGAGCCAACGTCAAGTTCTGGGTCGACAAATGGGTGCCATCTCTCCCTAAATTCAAGATATCCACTCTGATTCCTGATGGATCTTTGATCACGACGGTAGAAGATGTGATTGATTCTACCCGTATGGGTTGGAAGGTAGATGTTCTTCGAAGTCTGGTATCTGAAGAGGAAGTGGAAGCAATCAGGTCAATTCCCCTACCTTTGACAACTAAGGAAGATGCTATGATTTGGCACTTTGAATCAAAAGGGGTATATTCAGTCAAAACTGGCTATCATGTAGCTCTTTTGGAGGCACAAAACCAGGGGATTCAGAGACCCTTTTCCTCTTTTAGACCTCCAAATAGTTTCTGGAAGTTAATTTGGACTCTCAAAGTTCCTCCAAAGATTCGACATTTCTGGCGGAGAGCGTGTAAAAATGTGCTGGCTTCCAAAGAGAATCTGTTTCGGAGACGGTGCGCCCGGGATGTGGCTACGAGGAAAGGCTCTTTCCAGGCCTCTATTGTAGTGGTTTTGAGGAATGCTTCGGGACAGATTCTAAATGGCCTAACTAAGAAGGAATACATCTCCTCGTGTTTCCAAGGTGAAGCTCTAGCTTGTAGATGGGCTTATATTTTTGCTCAGGCTTGCAGTTTATAAGGGGCGACTATTAAAGGAGATAATAAATCAGTTATCCTCCTCAGTGTGCCAGAGACAGTTCCTTCTTGGGAGTGTGGAGTAGTTATTGATGATATTAGGAGATTGGCTTTTCAAGAAATGTTGATCCTCCAATGGAGTCCTCAATCTAGTGTTGCCCATTGGGTGGCACAAGCAGCGCTGCATGGTTATCTTCCCCAGGATTGGGTCTCAAACCCACCAGCTACTGTTGCTGCTTTGTTGGGTGCTTCTTAGTCTGCTTTATTTTCTATTTGTTTTGTTTTTTCTTTGGCTGTTAAATTCCCCAGATCAAAATATATATATATATATATACCAAACAAAAGAGGAGACACTCAAGGAAGTTGTGTCCTTATCTGTGTTTCTTAGTTCATTTACTTATTTTCATACATTGGTATAAGCTAGCCATCCAATGGTTTTACTATCCACTAATCATTAAAACTTCAATACCATGTCCCACTAAAGATAGTTGAACCCCACAACATCCCCTAAGGAGGAGATACCACCTAATATAGAAAGCGGGTAGTTATATCCTACATTAAACCTGATATCAATCAGTGTGTTTGGTTTTAGTTTTTTAAATTCAGTTTTTTAGAAATTGAGTTTTTTTATTTTTCGTATTTTTTTGTTTTTAGTGAATATTTTTAAAATTTTAAATAATTTTTTTACCTTTTTAGATACACTTTACTTAAATGTATCTAAATAGTAAAATATTTGTGAAAAAATATTTTAAAAAATTAAAAAATACACAAAAATACAAAAAATATACTGAATTTTAGTATTTTTTTTTTATATTTTTGGTATTTAGTGAATTTTTTAAAGATTTTTTTTTCCACAAATATTATACTTTTTAAGTGCATTTACGTTAGCTGTGTCTAAAAATTAAAAATAATTGTTTAAAATATTAAAAAAATTCATTGAAAACAAAAATATACAAAAAAATAAAAAAAATAGAATTTTCTGAAAAGTAATTTTTAGAAACCAAAACCAAACAAGCTGGTTTCCTTTACATTCTATTGTTAGTTCTATCTATTTTCCTTTTGATTAAATTACATTGAAATCTTAGAGGTTTCCCTCCTTTTTCCAAAATATCTTTGACAGACCCCCTGCTTTAATGATCTGTTAACAAGTTTTACAAAAACAGGCAATGTCAGAATTTTGCTGATTTAAAATGCTAAAAATGCTCCTGTCATTCTGCTTAAAATGTATACTGGATTTTTAATAGGAGCAATGCACTCTAAACTTCAATTTGAATCTAGTATGCCAGAAATTAATATTGTATCCACCCACCTTGCAAAGCAACCAAACAACATATAAAAGACTTAAGGTTCTCAATTCAAGGTGATCCAACTATTGAGTGTTGATTACATGTGTAATTTTTCACCACTTTAATCCACTAAAGGCTACTCTCTCTCTGTATCAAATTGTTGGTCCATTTTCACTAATTGAGATCTTTGAATTTGTGGAAAAATACATTTTTTACTGACCCAATTAAAAGGCGCAACTGCCAAAAATGGACTAACAGTTTGGGATGGAGTGAGGATAAGATTAGTTGAATTGATTTACTATCTCAGCCAACATTCACTTTAGTATACCATATCTTTTCTTTTTGTGCCACTTGTTTATCATAATGGAAAATAAGGGTCTATTAACAAGATGTTGAAAATTCTTTTCAAATTAAAACATCCATCATTGTACCATATAATTTCAAGAATGCATGCCACATCATTCTGGTTGAGTTTCATGTATAAAAATTTTGTTTGTAAATAATTTTTCTTTCAAAAATTATGTCAATGGAGGGTAAGGTTTTACTCCACAATTGATGGCAGAACACCAACATCAACTAATAAATAAAATTGAAATTCATACTCACCCAGCGAGCATCTGGAAGTAGACGACCGAGTCGTTGGATAGATGCATGACTAAAGTTTTCAAAGTTCTCTGTAATTCCACATCCTTTTGCTTCCAACTTATCCAAAATACTATCAATACTCTCCTTACCCTTTTGTTGCACACACACACACCAAAAGAAGCAATAGTTAAGCAGGCCACACATCGACATACAAACACATACAAATATCTCCATACTAGAAAAGGGTTTAAAAAAATTTAAAAGACACTGCATAATGAAAAATAGTCATATTGTACAAGTTATATTATTTCATTTGAAAAATAAAATGAATAGAAAAGGTTCCGTGAAACTAGAAGAGCATAATCTATAAAGTAAATAGGACCGAGAAATACAAATTCAGAGTACTTTTCACAAAATTAGGTGCAATTTTCCATTGAAGTAGAACTAGAGAAAGACTAATTAACTTAATATTTATACTGACCACAAAATGTTCCTACAGTCTCTAGCAAAACTAAAGAGCAACAATAGTAGAAATTAAGATAAAAGACAAACATTTTGACATTAATTTTGCAAATACAACTTGTGTTTGTAACAACTTAATAAAATCAACATCATGAGTCTTAAATATAAATCGGCTACAATACATTGAAAATTTCAATATACGATAAACTGCATACTTAAATAGTTCTTCGAGACGTGTATTAATTCATTTCTCTTCCTAACCTAAACAATGCCTTCTTAAAAGCCTTTAAGAACAGATTGCCCAAGTCCTTTTAGTGATGACATAGAACAATACTTTGAGTCACTTACACAAAGCATTGATTGAAGTTACTAACTTATAGTCATTCTTTCGTAATTTGATGCAAATCTCTATACATGGGAGAGGACCACACAATGCAGTAATCATAACCCATAACATAAGAAATCTTCATGATACTAGCCTGTGATAACCCGGCTCCATATTATGCTAATTAATCTTAATTGTAATTGTAATTATGTGTTTGATATGATTTTGAGTGTCATTTATATGAATATCTATGGTTTTCAATTTCTATCTGTTTACCATAGGAATATCTGTTCAACTTACTGTTATAAACTGAAAATGAAGGCCTTGTCGGCCACAGAAACCAAAATTGACTACGCCATTGTGATTAACGTAATTTTTAAAGCCCACGGTGAAATTTAATTGAAAATTGATTCGGATAAAATTAAATAGATTAAATTGATGAGTTAGTGCTCAATTAATTAGAATTAAATGTGATCAGAGGAGCATATATAAAGGGCCAATTTACACTCTCATTTGGTTGCTTGAAGCTCAACATCTGAAATTATACTCTAGAGAGAGAGACGGGCCGGATTTAGAGAGAGAAGATAGAGATTTGATTAACGAACTTGGTGATCTTGAAGCTATACTCAAGAACTAACCATAATTTGGAAGATTTGGGCCTCTAGGTGAGTAAACTCATGGATTTTAGTTTGTAACTTTGTGAATTCAAAGTTTAATGATGAAATTGAGTTGGTTTTGATGAATTGGAAGTCAATGTACTCATGCATGTGAGAAATTGCTATGAATTTGCATGTTTGAGCATAAAATGTATAATCCATGTGAGATTTTAGTTGAAGTTCATACATTTGACCATCTCTTCATCATCTAAGTTGAGAATAGAAGTTGTGTTCCACATGCAAGTGCAATTCATAGAGTTATGGGTGTTGAATGTATGAATTTGTTGTATTGGAAATAAATTTGGTATGATTTGGGGCATGCATGTACTTGATCGACGAGATTTGAGCTTCATAATGTTGTAATTTGGTGTTTGTATCATGTTAGTATACATATATGAGAAATATAGGCAGTAAAATGCAAGACATGTTGTTTTGAATGCAAGTTTGAAGCTCAAGAACAATCTGGAAAACCTAGAATTTGGCATCTCCGCTCGAGCGGGGAAAGCACCGCTTGAGCGTGAAATGCGAGCTCCCAGATCTTTTTGCAGGCATAGATGTCCGCTCGAGCGGGGAGCTATGTAGAGTGACTTTCAGCTCGAGCGTCTGAAGTCATGCTCGAGCGTAAAAATGAGGCAACCAGTACTTTTGCAGACCTAATGGGTCCGTTTGAGCGGCCAAGTCCACGCTCGAGCGGGGACCCCTGTTTCAGAAATTTTGTAAAAATGTTCTGTGTTTCGTTTTTCGTTCTCTTTCATTTCTAAGCACTCTTAGGCATGCATTGAGCATCATAAATGAGTTAAAAGAATAAGAAAGAAGCCTAAGAGGGATGTATGAATTAATAACGGATTGAATCGTTTGTGACCCATTGTGTTCATGGAATGTGTAGGGTCGAGCTCCAGGGCAAATCATCCAGCCGATCACTGTGAGTAATATCTTAGTAAAGATATCGGAAGTACGTTATTTGTCCAATTGCTTATTTTTCTATAAGTCTTGTAAGTTTGTTAATTTGAATTGCGGACAAATGTTTGCTATGCCATATGGTTGGGCCAGAGGCCGTCTGACATGAATGAAAGAATGAATGGGCCAAAGGCCGTATGACACGAATGAATGGGCCAAAGGTCGTATGACATGAATGGATGGGCCAAAGGCCGTCTGACACGAATGAATGAGCCAAAGGCCGTAGGACATGAATGGATGGGCCAAAGGCTGTCTGACACGAATGAATGGGCCAAAGGCCGTACGACGTGAATGGATGGGCCAAAGGCCGTCTGACATGAATGATTGGGCCAGAGGCTGTCGGTCAGGAATGATTGGGCCAAAGGCCGTCGGATATGAAAGAGTTGGGCCCTAAGCCGTTTGATGCGTTCGGAACCGCAGTCACTTGACCTATACATATATATACTAGATAGAAATATGAATTGGGCCCAAGGCCGTCTGATGTATGTTGTTCTAAATACCGTTCGTATATCTTCTTTATTTGATATTATTCATTGGGTTTTCGCTCACGTTTATTCATGTGTCTGTAGGTGAGCCAAGGGAGGTCCAAACCCAGCCTCAGTGAAGTTTATGTGAAACAGTCAAGGTTTTGAAGAGTCAGCCCAACCGTCTCACACCCGAGACTTGTCTTCGCCTCTTTTGTTCTTTTGATGTGGTTTTGCTATATTGGCGAAAACGTTGGATCACTTTTGTATATATAAACTTTGGATTTGACTGACTTAGACTTAATGATCCTGTATGTACAGAACTTTGTGTTGTTACTTATTTTGGCATGAGTTATTAACATGCATGTATATGGATTGTTATGATGTGCCATGTAAGCACAGCTCTATGGACAACTTGTAAGTTTGCTTCCGTTTGGCCCCTTTACTCTGATGAGTTATATATCTGATTTGGTTTGAGGCCGTAGGTAATCTCGTGATTACTGGCCGGTTATGTCCTTAACCCATGGGGGCGGGTTCGGGTCATGACAGAGTGGTATCAAAACACGAGTTAATAACTCACACACTTGTCCAAATGAGCAATAAGCGTCTAGAAAAGATCTAGGATGAATTTATGTGATAAGTATGAATTTGAAAGCATCGAGAATACGTTTAAATGTTCTAATGTGAACGATTATGTGTTATAAGTTTGTGATTTGCTTGCATTGCGAATTATTTGAATATGTATGCTCTTTAGTATATGCATACCTGTGAATCTTTTGTATAAAGCATAATGCAAGTTTAATCAGATAGTGAGAACAAGAGGTGATGAGATAGAGGAGTCCTCTACTGCTAGAATGGATAGGATAGAAAGATTAATTCAGGAAATGGCAGAAACATTGAGGCAACAACAATAGTGGCAACAACAGTGGCAGCAGCCACATCCTCCACCTCCATCCTCGGCACCTCCGATGCCAGACTTACAAAATGATGATCGGATAATAACTCTCACCAAAGAGTTTAAGAAAATGAAATCGCCACAGTTCCATGGTGGATTAGACTCGTTGAAAGCCGAAGCATGGGTTCTCGGCATTGAAAAGCTATTTGAAGTGTTTCCTTGTTCAGAGACACTAAAAGTACTTTTACCCACCTTTATGCTAGAAGATGAAGCAAGAAGATGGTGGATGTTAATGCGTGAGAATCATAAAGACATTGGCTGGGCAAAATTCCTAGAAGTCTTCTATGATAAATACTTCCCTCAGTGTGTCCGTGACATGAAAGTATCAGAGTTCATGGAACTAAAATAAGACAGCATGACAATAGTTGAGTATGAGGCCAAATTCACTGAATTGGCTAGGTTTGCACCACATGTGATCGATACTGACTATAAGAAAGCGAGGCATTTTAAAGGTGGGCTTCAAAGTGATATTTTAGAAATGGTAAATGTCCTGAAGCTGGAAACCTATATTGGGGTGCTAGACCGGGCCATAATATCAGAAGCTAACATAGCTAGACAGACCAGATCAACAACTGACTGAAAGGGTAGCAAAAGACAGGGTTTCTTTTTGAAGAAGAAATTTTCAAAGAAACAGAATACGGGCTCCTTGGGTACTTCAAATTCTTCCCGAGATACATCCCCAATGTGTAATATTTGTAGTAAAAGGCATCGTGGGGTTTGTTACCGAGTGTCAGGAACCTGTTTTAAATGTGGTAAACAAGGGCATATGGCCAGAGATTGTAATCAAAACAGTGGAAAGCTAGTTGCTAGCTCAATTGCATCAATCCCGAAGCCGGGAAATTCTGTGAGATCTACTGCCACCGGAGATATCGTGAGACAAGGGAGAGTTTTTGTGCTTGTTCCGGACGATACACTGAATGCTAACGCAGTTGTCTCAGGTACTATTTCTATATGTAATTAGGATGCTTTTGTATTAATTGACTCCGGATCAACACACTCTTTCGTAACATGTGCATTTGCATCTAGACGAGTAGACCTCTAGAATTATTGCCATATCTGCTATGTGTATCTGCTTCATCTGGGGAATCTGTATTGTATGAATCTATATACCGGTTTTGTGACATGCGTATTGAGGATGCTATCCTATATGTAGATTTGTTGCCCTTGAACTTTAGACATTTTGATGTAATTTTAGGCATGGATTAGTTAACCAAATATTGTGCCACCATTGATTGTGTGACAAAACGGGTTGTATTTAAACCACCAGAACATAAAGAAATTGTGTTTGTAGGTAATGGGGTAGTGCCTTCACCTTACTTAATATCTACAATGAAGGCATGCAAATTAATTAGGAAAGGGTGCCAGAGTTATTTGTGTTATGTGTTGTCTGAACAATCTGTGAATGTTGAATTGAACAGTATCCCTATTGTTAGAGAATTTCCAGATGTGTTTCTAAATGAATTACTAGGGGAATTGGTGGACAGGGAGATAGAGTTTACGATTGAAATTATGCCAGGCACCCAGCCTATTTCTAAAACTCCCTACAGAATGGCTACTGCCGAAATGAAAGAACTGAAAGAACAGTTGCAAGACCTGCTTGACAAAGGGTTTATCCGGCCTAGCATTTCACCATGGGGTGCACTAGTGTTGTTTGTAAAAAAGAAAGATGGAACCTTGCATTTGTGCGTCGACTATTGAGAATTGAACAAGGTAACAATAAAGAATAAGTATCCCCTACCTTGTATTGACGACCTGTTTGACCAGTTGCAGGGATCACAAGTGTTTTCCAAAATTGATTTGAGGTCCGGGTATCATCAGTTTAAAGTGAAAGCAGAAGATGTTGAGAAAACCACGTTTCGAGCAAGGTATGGCCATTATAAATTTCTTGTTATGCCATTTGGGGTAACTAATGCTCCGGCAGCGTTTATGGACTTAATGAACCGAATTTTTAAAACCTACCTTGACGAATTTGTTGTGGTTTTTATTGATGACATTTTGATATACTCTAAGAATAGACTTGAACATGAACATCATTTGAGAACTGTCTTGCAAACACTTAGAGAAAAGAAATTATTTGCTAAACTAAAGAAGTGTGAGTTTTGGTTGGATGAAGTAATCTTTTTAGGGCATGCGATCAACGAGGAGGGAATTTCAGTGGACTCACAGAAAATAGAGGCAATTGTGAATTGGCCTACGCCAACAAATGTAACAGAAGTCCGCAGCTTCATGGGCTTAGCCGGGTATTATAGGAGGTTCGTGAAAGACTTTTCAAGGATAGTTGTACCTCTTACCCAACTGACACGCAAAGGGCAACCATTTGAATGGAATGACGAAAGAGAATCAGCCTTTCATGAACTGAAAACGAGACTGACCACTGCACCAGTATTGACATTGCCCACAGGTACGAAAAACTTTGTAATTTTTAGTGATGAATCTTATAAAGGTCTGGGTTGTGTGCTAATGCAGAACGGAAGGGTAATTGCCTACGCCTCTCGGCGGTTGAGGCCACATGAGAAGAACTACCCGACACATGACTTGGAATTGGCCGCAGTTGTGTTTGCTCTAAAAATCTGGCGGCATTACTTGTATGGGGCGTAATGTGAAGTCTACACGGACCACAAAAGTTTGAAGTACTTCTTCACACATAAAGAACTAGATATGCGGCAGAGGAGTTGGCATGAATTGATTAAAGATTATGATCTTGAAATCCAGTATCACCCCGGGAAAGCCAATACCGTTGCAGATGCCTTAAGCAGAAAATCGATGGGGAGTATGGCTTGTTTGCTTACTGAACAGAAAGAGATCTTGCAAGATTTTGAGAAGTCTGAAATTGAAGTGGTATTGTGTGAACAGGACGGATTGATAGCCGCTATTTCAGCCGAGCCGACAATCATTGATGAGATTAAACAGAAACAAAAAGAGGATGAATTCCTCAAGAAAGTGATTGATGAATTTGAGACAAGTCCGAAAGCAGAGTACAACATTGAAGGCGAAGTGTTGAGATTCCAGAACCGAATGTGTATCCCAGATATTTCGGAACTAAAGAAAAGAGTTCTAGATGAAGCCCACAAGTCAGTATTCGCTATGCATCCGGGCAATAACAAAATGTATCGGGATTTGAAACAAAGCTATTGGTGGCCTAAAATGAAGAAGGAAATTGCAGAATATGTGTCCAAATGCCTTCAGTGTTAGCAAGTAAAACCTGAACATCAGAAACCAGGTGGTCTACTTCAACCCCTCCCTATTCCTGAATGGAAGTGGGAACATGTGACTATGGACTTTGTTGTTGGTCTACCCCGAACTCCTCGAGGTATGGATTCTATTTGGGTTGGAGTTGATAGACTGACTAAATCTGCACATTTTCTACCTATTAGAACTACGTTTGATGCTTATATACTAGCTACTATATATGTTGATGAGATTGTCCATTTACACGGGGTTCCGACATCTATTGTGTCGGATAGAGATCCGAAATTTGTATCTAGATTATAGAAGAGTTTGCAGAAAGCTATGGGGACAGAACTGAGGTTTAGTACCGCATTCCACCCACAGACAGATGGGCAATCAGAACGGACTATACAGACGTTAGAGGATATGCTTCGGATGTGTGCTTTAGATTTCCAAGGGAGTTGGGAAGACCATTTGGCACTAACAGAGTTTGCAAACAATAACAACTTCCACTCCAGCATCGGTATGGCAGCATGCGAGGCTTTGTATGGTAGAATGTGTAGATCACCAATTTGTTAGACAGAAGTTGGGGATAGACCTTCACTTGGGCTCGAAATTGTGCAAGACACTTCTAAGAAGATCAAAATTATTCAGCAAAGGCTCAAAACAGCTCAGGACTGACAAAAGAATTATGCAGATGTTCGAAGAAGACCTCTCGAGTATGAGGTTGGTGACCATGTGTTTATCCGTGTGACTCCGATGAAGGACAAGTCAGGTTTGGAAATAAGGGTAAGTTGTCGCCCCGTTACATTGGGTCGTTCCAAATCCTGGAAAGGCATGGTCCAGTTGCTTATAGAGTTGTTTTGCCATCAGGATTCGAGCAAATCCATAATGTGTTTCATGTATCGATGTTGCGGGGTAATCTTCGAGACCCGTTTCATGTGATTGATTACCACCGGGTAGCTCTTGATGACAATATGAAGTACGCCGAATGGCCGGAACGAATCGTTGACCAGCAAGTGAAACAATTGAGAAGCAAGTCCATCCCAATGGTGAATGTGGAATGACAGGAACACTATGGGATGGATGCCACGTGGGAAAAAGAGGATGAGATGCGACTCCCCTATCCACATTTGCTTCTCGACGAAGGTAAAATAAGTTTGGAGGACAAAACTTCCTAAAGGGGGGAAAACTGTGATAACCCTGCTCCATATTATGTTAATTAATCTTAATTGTAATTGTAATTATGTGTTTGATATGATTTTGAGTGCCATTTATATGAATATATGTGGTTTTGAATTTCTATCTGTTCACCGTAGGAATATTTGTTCAACTTACTGTTATAAGCTGAAAATTGAAGGCCTTGTCGGCCACAGAAATCGAAATTGACTACGCCATTGTGATTAGCGTAATTTTTAGAGCCCACGGTGAAATTTAATTGAAAATTGATTCGGATCAAATTAAATATATTAAATTGATGAGTTAGTACTCAATTAATTAGTATTAAAACAATGTGATTAGAGGAGCTTATATAAAGGGCCAATTTACACTCTCATTTGGTTGTTTGGAGCTCAACATCTGAAATTATACACTAGAGAGAGAGAGAGAGGGGCCGAATTTAGAGAGAGAGGGAGCTCAAGATAGAGATTTGATTAAGGAACTTGGTGATCTTGAAGCTATACTCAAGAACTAACCATAATTTGGAAGATTTGGGCCTCTAGGTGAGTAAATTCATGGATTTTAGTTTGTAACTTTGTGAATTCAAAGTTGAGTGATGAAATTAAGTTGGTTTTGATGAATTGGAAGTCAATGTACTCATGCATATGAGAAATTGCTATGAATTTGCATGTTTGAGCATAAAATGTATAATCCATGTGAGATTTTAGTTGAACTTCACACATTTGACCATCTCTTCATCATCTAAGTTGAGAATAGAAGTTGTGTTCCACATGCAAGTGTAATTCATAGAGGCGTGGGTGTTGAATGTATGAATTTGTTGTGTTGGAAATAAATTTGGTATGATTTGGGGCATGCATGTATTTGATCCATGAGATTTGAGCTTCATAATGTTGTAATTTGGTGTTTGTATCATGTTAGTATACATATATGAGAAATATGGGTAGTAAAATGCAAGACATGTTGTTTTGAATTCAAGTTTGAAGCTCAAGAACAGTTCTGGAAAACCCAGAATTTGGCATCTCGGATCGAGCGGGGAAAGCGTCGCTCGAGCGTGAAACGCGAGCTCCCAGAACTTTTTGCAGGCATAGATGTCTGCTCGAGCGGGTAAGTTCACGCTCAAGCGGGGAGCTATGTAGAGTGACTTTGAGCTCGAGCATCCGAAGTCACGCTCGAGCGTAAAAATGAGGCAACCAGTACTTTTGCAGACCTAATGGGTCCGCTTGAGCGGCCGGGTCCACGCTCGAGCGAGGACCGCTGTTTCAGAAATTTTGTAAAGGTGTTCTGTGTTTCGTTTTCCATTCTCTTTCATTTCTAAGCACTCTTAAGCATGCATTGAGCATCATAAATGAGTTAAAAGAATAAGAAAGAAGCCTAAGAGGGATGTATGAATTAACAACGGATTGAATCGTTTGTGACCCATTGTGTTCATGAAATGTGTAGGGTCGAGCTCCAGGGCAAATCATCCAGCCGATCATTGTGAGTAATATCTTAGTAAAGATATCTGAAGTATGTTATTTGTCCAATTGCTTATTTCTCTATAAGTCTTGTAAGTTTGTTAATTTGAATTGTGGACAAATGTTTACTATGCCATATGGTTGGGCCAAAGGTCGTCTGATATGAATGAAAGAATGAATGGGTCAGAGGCCGTATGACACGAATGATTGGGCCAAAGGCCGTATGACATGAATGGATGGGCCAAAGGCCGTCTGACACGAATGAATGGGCCAAAGGCCGTATGACATGAATGGATTGGCCAAAGGCCATCTGACACGAATACATGGGCCAAAGGCCGTATGACATGAATGGATGGGCCAAAGGCCGTCTGACATGAATGAATGGGCCAAAGGCCGTATGACGTGAATGGATGGGCCAAAGGTCGTCTGACATGAATGACTGGGCCAGAGGCTGTCGGTCAGGAATGATTGGGCCAAAGGTCGTCGGATATGAAAGAGTTGGGCCCTAGGCCATTTGATGCATTTGGAACCGCAGTCACTTGACCTATACATATATATACTAGATAGAAATATGAATTGGGCCCAAGGTCGTCTGATGTATGTTGTTCTAAATACCGTTTGTATATCTTCTTTATTTGATATTATTCACTGGGCTTTCGCTCACGCTCATTCATGTGTCTGTAGGTGAGCCAAGGGAGGTCCAAACCCAGCCTCAGTGAAGTTTGTGTGAAACAGTCAAGGTTGTGAAGAGTCAGCCCAACCGTGTCACGCACGAGACTTGTCTTCGCCTCTTTTGTTCTTTTGATGTGGTTTGCTATATTGGCGAAAACGTTGGATCACTATTGTATAAATAAACTTTGGGTTTGACTGACTTAGACTTAATGATCCTGTATGTACCGAACTTTGTGTTGTTACTTATTTTGACGTGAGTTATTAACATGTATGTATATGGATTGTTATGATGTGCCATGTAAGCACAGCTCTATGGACAACTTGTAAGTTTGCTTCCGTTTGGCCCCTTTACTCTGATGAGTTGTATATCTGATTTGGTTTGAGGCTGTAGGTAATCTCGTGATTACTGGCCGGTTATGTCCTTAACCCATGGGGGCGGGTTCGGGTCATGACAGATAGCCAGTCTTTCGGTAAAGTCACCAAATCCTCTGTGGTTGGCTTGAAAGAAATCAAACAACTACTTTTATGAAATTATGCTATTCAAGTGTTCATGAAAAGGACTATTGCACTATGAATATTCTATGGTGAAGAAAGGTGAGTTTTAAAGTATGTCCACTACAAATCTATAACCAATGATTAGAGAGAATTATATGTGCTATGACTAAATTGTGCTCTCATTTACTAAAATTGAATAATGGTAGGGTTACCCTTTCAATGCTCAAACTAGGGCTCCTAGTGAGACCTCTCCCTGAGATAAGTTAGTTGGAGGGTGCCGTTACAATGTTTATGGCCTTCAATTTCTACTGGTTTTGGAGTCTTTGGAGAGAAGTCATTTGTTATCTTATTTTTAGACTTCTTAGGGTGAAAAGTTGAGTTGTGATAAACGCTTTAAACAAGGTAAGTTACAAGTTCAAATTCTAATAAGTGCTTGACTCTCTTCGGATCAATCTCAGGATGTGTTTGATAAAGGCAGAGTATGTGGAGGACAAAAAAAATTGCATGTACCCAGACTAATCAAGATAAAACTCCTTGTATCAAAAGAGAAATCTGCAAATTGTAAATTATATTTTCATACATAATATGACAGGAGGATGGTCCCAATCATGTTTTGTACATTTTTATTCTACCTCCATCACTTGAATGTTGCTTGCGGAATGAACTCTCTTTCTAAGTTGAAGGCAAAATACTACAAATCTCTATGAATATATTCATTATTTAGCAGATAGATCAAGCCTCTGCATAAAAATTAAAAAACCCCCCCTAAATCTAGAACAAAAATCACAACCCATTTACTTGGTTCCCAAAAATGAAACTCTTACAGCATCAAAAAAAAAAAAACCCTAGAGCTAGATTGAAATGGGAAAATCAAGGAAGGGAGAGAGACTGAGAGAGAGAGAGAGAGAGAGAGAGAGTGTGTGTGTGTGACAAACCCATCACGTACTATACTTGTACTTGTTTAATTTTGAATATTAATTATGCGTTTGATGTGTAATTGTGTGCATATCTTTTCATTAGTGAATTATCTGTTATGATTTTTATTTTGAATTCGAAATTGATAGGTTTAATTAGAATGACATAATTTTTAGAGCCTATTGGGATGTTTGATTAAAATTTGATTTAGTTTAGAAAAATTAAGTTTTGATTAATTAATTTATGTGGAATTAGTGAGCTTAAGCCTTAATTAGCACCTCAAGCTAATCAACTCTTCTATATATATATATATGTGTGTGTGTGTGTGTGTGTGCATGTGTGTGTGTGTTAAGATTAGAAACTTCATTATTTGAGCTCAAAAATATGAGGAGTGGATTTCTAGAGAGAGAGAGAGAGAGAGAGAGAGAGAGAGAGAATAAGGCCATTCTAGAGAGAGAGGAGCTAGAATTTGGTAGATTTGGCTTGAAGGTTGTAGAATCGTAAAGCAAGACTTAAGTTCTTGCTAGATTAAGCTAAATTGAAGACTTTAGGTAAGTGTTTGATCCTCAATTCATGAATTTAAGTCATCAAGTATGTGAATTCAAGAAGATTATATGATTAAATATAAGAATTGAGCTAAAGATGGTGAATTTAATGCTAATTCATACATGTATGCATGATTTTGAGGAGTTCTACTATTTTTTGGCATGATTTTGCTATCTAAGCTTGAATTGAAGGTTGTATCATACATGCATTCATAATTCATAAGTTTTGAAGATGAATTTCATGTTTTTGAAGTCTTAGAAAAGAATTTGGGTCAAGTTCATACATGCATGAAGTTTTAAGTTTCAATTTTGCTAAATCAAGGAGCTTTGAGTATGGAGTTTGGAAATGGTTTTGTATTCATGTTTTTGAAAGAGTTTTCATAGTTTAGAACATGTCATGCAAGAGTTTATGGGATTGAACTTGCGTTTTAAGTTTAAGTTCTATTCTGGAAAACCCAAAATTTGGCCAAACCGCTTGAGCGAACAAGTTTTAGCTCGAGTGCCATCTCATGCATCAAGCATTTTTGCAAAACCTTGCACATGGCTTAAGCGACCAAGTGATCACTCGAGCAACCTCAGTTTGTTTAACACATTGGCTCCAATGATCATTGAGCCTAGATTCAGATCATCGAGTACTTTTGCAGACCATGTGGTCTATTCAAGCGACAAATGTTGCACTTGAGCGAAATGTCCTATTTCAGTATGTTTTTAAAAGTAGTATTCTATTCATATCTCCAATTGCATTCCTTTCTAATCATTCTTAGGCATGAATTGAGCCTCTCAAATGAATTAAAGAGTTAGAAATGAACTTAAAAGAATTGAATAAGCTAAGACTAATTCGATTAAGTAATGTGCCTCAATGTGTGTATTTGGTTATGAATTACGTAGGTGCATCCACAAAGACGTGTCAATAACCAAATCACTATGAGTAATATCTTAGTAAAGATATTTTCATATACATTATTTTCTAAATGCTTCTAATATGATAAATTTTCTAAACTTATGATTTTTTAATATGAATGAGCCTTCTATCTGTCCCATCCACATGATATTTGTAAATGTGATTGATAAGATACGAATGTACATGATGGACCCAAGGTCATTCTGTATATTTGGCAAGATGAAACCAAGGTCGTTCTGAATATTTGATAAGTCTGAATATCTATTATGTGTTGACCAAATGGTCATAATACAGCTGTAATGAATTGGACCCAAGGTTGTTCCATCAAGTATGATCTGCTCTGTTTTTTATTTCTGGTTATGTCAGACCAGAGGTCGTTCTGTTATGTATTGGGCCTGAGGTCGTTCCGCTATGATACAAAATGGATATGAGATCGATTTCGTCTAAGCATTAAAACTCATTCTTATAACCCCTTTACTCTGATGTTATTCACTAGGCTTTAGCTCACTTTGTTACATATATGTATGTAGGTGAGCAGTGGGATGTCTAGTCCTAGTGAACCCATGCAAGATTACCCGAGTTTTGTGAAGTCAGCCAAGGAGCGCCTTACGAACGAGACTTTTGTCTTTTGATCTTTTATTTTCTTTTGTTGGTCATGTTTGACCGTGTTTGTACATAAGCTTTTGGGTTTTATATAATGATGACTTGTGAATGATCTTGATCATGTATAGATGTGAGTTATTAACGTATAAAATGTTTTTGTTTATACCATGTATGCACAACTCATTGGGCCAAATTTAATAATTTTGCTTCTACTTCTGACCCCAAATAATTAAATATGAATTCAATTTTATCTGAGACTATAGGTAATCTCATGATTACTGGCCAGTTATGATCCAAACCTCTAGGGGTGGGTTTGGGTCTTGATAGAGTGATATCAGAGTACAGGTTAATTACTCACACACTTGTCCAATTGAGCGTTAATGTGACAACCCCAAATTGCTATCGTAATTATAATTATTTAATCGTGTGTTAATTTTTAGTTATGATATGTGCCATGTGATTAATTTGTGTATATTTGTTTGATTTGAAAACTATCTGTTATGATTTCTGTTCAGAATTCAAAATTGAAGGCTTAAATGATTTCAGAAACCAAAATTAACAAGTGGAATAGACTAATTGGAATTTTTAGAACTATTTGGTAAGTTTGATTAAAAATTGATTTAGTTTAGTAAATTAAGTTGTGTTTAATTAGCCTAATGATCTAATTAATGTATTAAGCTAATCCTAGCTATATATTTGTGTTTTGTGTGAGCCTTGAGCTCATTATTGTTCATTTTGAATTCTAAAATATGGGGAGACGTTTTGAGAGAGAGTGAGCTCTCATTCTAGAGAGAGAAAGTGAGAATTTGAAGAAGAACTTGTTGATTTTTGCTAGATGAACCAAGATTGTGCAAGAATTAGTGTAATTGAAGGCTCTAAGTGAGTTTCGTAACCTCAATTCTTGATGATAAGCCATTTTAGAGTTGAGTTCATGGAGTAGATACGAACATTTGCATGTATTTTATTAAAAAATGTCAAGAAAGTGTTGTAGCTTTTCATGTATGCATGAATATGTAGAGTTTGAGAGTTAATTTGTACATGCATATTTAATTCACCATGCTTTGACCTCTAATTTCGTGTTTTGAGGATTATGGAAAAGAGTTTTATACATGCATGGAGCTTTTGAGATCAATTTTGTTAAATACATGAGTTTTGAGAAAAGAGTTTGGAAAATCTTGCATGCATTAGCTTTTAAGTTCAATTTTGGTGGATTAAAGAGATTTTGAGCAAATGATTTTTAAAAGGTCATGCATACATGTTTTCTAAAGTAATTTTTTATTTTTGAACAAGCTATGCATGACCCAAAGCTTTGAATTGGCATTTGGAAGCTCAAACTTTCAGTTTTGAAACCCAAAATTTTCACAAACCACTCCAGTGACCAAGTGGTGGCTTGAGCGAGCTTGGCGAGCTCCTAGCATCTTTGCAATCTTTACAAACTGCTCGAGTGACCAACAAGTCGCTCGAGCAAACTTAGCGTATGTTTGGAATCCGCTCGAGCAATGAAGAGTTGGCTCCAGTGGACATCTGAACCATCCAGTAGTTTTGTAAACCTTTCTGACCACTCGAGCGACCAAAAGTTGGCTCGAGCAAAGTCCCTGTTTCAACATATTTTGGAAAGATGTTTTGTTTTCGCATCTTTGTCCTCATGTCTTTCTGAGCATTCTTAGGCATAAAATATGAATTGTTAAGGATTAATAAGTAAGAAACCAACATGAATAATTGAAGTAGAAAAGATAAGAAGAGTTATTTGATTCAAGTATGTGTTACAATGTGTATTGTTATGTGTAATATGTAGGTTGAAACATTGAGGAGGAACATCGAACTAGTCAAGGTGTGTAATGGTTTTGTAAAGATATTCTTGTATAAAGTACTTTGAAATTGGTTTCTCTATACGATGCATTATGAAGTCTATACTTTGTTACAAGTTATAAGATATGATAAGTTTTCCGAATAAGTACTTTTGAGACGTAAAGTTATGCTTTGAAACTTTGAACTGTGTACGATATGATATGCTTTCTGAAATTACATCTTGTTGAGAATGAATCAGTTTCCTTTTGAACAACTATTACGATAATTTGGAAAATGTATTGTAATCTCTGATAACTTTTGTTCCACCTTCAATTCGTCATATACATTCTATATAAGCTATTGATCTGTTGTAAACGTTCCATATGATGTCAATCTTTGATGATCGTTCTGCATGACTTCGATAGCAATCGGTCTGTATGGTATCTATACATAATTGATGTTCAGTATAAGTCGTCCATGTGGGCGTTCCATATGATCTTGATAGTAATCATTCTGTATGAGATCTACACGTAAAGGTGTTCTGAATGAGCTCATCAAATGTATAAACCATCAAAGTAATGTTATGTATAAGTCATCAAAGTGATGTTTCGCATACGCAATGTGTTAATCTATGAAAGGTTTGATGAACTGTATTTGTTATTATATGTTTCCAAAATAAGCTTTAATTATGTCAAAAACTTTGTATTATTTTGATAAGTTGTGGAACTCATTCCTTTAACCCCTTTACATTAGATTACTCAATGGGTTTCTAGCTCACTCCGTTTATATATATGTATGTAGGTGAGCATTAGGAAGTTCAACACTGGAGACCACTTTGAAGTCAGCCTTTTATGAAGCCACTTGAGTTGTGCCTCTGCGTTGAGGCCTTAGTTCTGTTTTGGCTAAGCTTGTGAAGCTTTGGTTTTGTATAGTTTGTTATGTCACAAGTTTGGTCTTGGGTTTTGTATATAAGATAAATATTTGTACATATTATGATATGATGTGAGATGTGTTATGTATGTTTCTGTTCATGTCATGTATGCACATCTCAATGGACAAATTTTTATAATCTACTTCAACTTTACGCCCCGTATATTAAATTATATTTTGAAAATTCTGTCTTTGAGGCCAGGTAATCTGGAATTTCTGGTTGGTTACGGCCTAAACCTCTAGGGGCGGGTTTGAGTCGTGACAGAGTGGTATCAAAGCACGTGCTATATCTCACACACATATCTATTTGAGCAATAAGAGTTCGTAGAATGAAATTGAGGGTTGCATTCATATGTATTTATCTGATAAGTATTCAGAAAGCAATCATCTGTTATATATATATATATATACATATATGTGCACTCAAGATATGTGAACTATGAATATGAGAATGTGTGCCTATGTGCAAATATGTCTATGTGTGTAACGCCCCAACTTCCAGGCCATTAATAAATCAAATCAACCTCAAATTTAAAATTCTAACTAATTAATAACCTCAAAAATACAGATTAACTCCAAATCTCCAAAAGCAATATATATTGGTGGGCCCAAAAATCTCCAACTCAATAATTCTTTAAATGCTTCAACTCCAATAGCCACTACATTTGCTCCATACTTGAAAAATAAATTAATTCAGGAAGTATACAATATGATAGGAATAACAATGCTCGAATAGAGAATAAATCAACAGGGATCCAACAATTTACGACATGGCAAAAATGATTCGATTCGAGACACTAAACAATTTACCAAATTGCACAAACAAGTCAACTCGACATATGATAATTTATCCAGGACCAAATACCCGACCCTACTCGGTACATGACCAGTGATCGGTCTCACCCACCTCACCCAAGCACAACTGCTTATTCGGGCTATTGGTCCAAGCTATTGGCAAGGTCCATTCCATCCATGTACGGAGCATTTTCACGTCATTTAGCTAGGTAAATCAACAATAATTACACAGACCAACTTTACAGAATTTATCAAATGACTAGAATTATCAAACGTATCAACGAGAATGATTTCATATAATTTAACATATGACCAGGATAATCAAGAAGAGTACAAATGAGAAGTAATTAAAATAAACACTCTTTGCAAAGAGATTTAGAGGAAGCATATTGTATACTACCCGAATTACCTCAAAACAATTCCATGACCACTTGATGCAAAATCCCTCCAACACCAATGCTTTAATCATCTTCTATATCACCATAAATCTCCAAGGTTGTGGACCTAAAAGGTATGTAAAGTTTAACAAAATCTACAATTCTCCTCTTAAATAAAATGCTAACTCTCACTCTAAATTCTCTTAATCTAAACTCTAAATTTCTATAATTTAAGAGAGAACAATATGTGAGAGAGAGAGATATGGATGGCCTAAGAAGAAGAATGGAAAGAAGTTGAGAGGATGAGTTCCAATTTATAGGCAAAACAAAGAGTAGCCTCCAAGTAAACTTGAAAAGAAAGAAAGATAATTAACTTGTAGGCAAATAAATGTTGCTTTGAGGGAAAGAAAAGAACATTTGCTTGGACGGAAAGAAAAGAACCTTTACTTGGAGCCCAAGCAAACTAAAAAAATATATAAATAAAAGAGATGAATAATGATAATAACGAAGTAGAGATAAAAAGAGATAAAACAAATAGGGAAAGTAAGTTAGGTTCTTATCTAAAAAGCTTACCACCAAACTACCACCAATATCTCTCATTAAAATATTAATACCTAAAAAATATGGGGTTTCACAATTGTAGACACTCCATTTTTGACTGCCTGTAAGGCTTGAGCGCTTTGCCTGGTACACTCGATGATGAAAGTGGTGTTGTGCGTAGTTCAAGGTCTCAACGAAGGGATTATGTTTAAGCTGCGAAATAATCCCAAACCTTCCATATTCCCACTGATTATACCCCAGAAATCCATTTTTACAAATTGTACCACAATGGGATCCCTTTGAGGCTCGATTGTGCGTCATTGAGGGCCGGCCGTGGCTATTGATGGTCGGCCGTGCCTTAGTAGCGAGAAACACTGTTCTGTGAGGGAGCCCGCCAGCTGTCCATTTTTGAAGAGATTTATGACCCCTCTTGCTCAAATTCTATAAAAATGAAGTTGTATCTCTGTTTTGAGGGTTGAAGAATTTCTAAAAAGCTTATACACCTTCTTGAGAGCTCCTTCTTCTTATGCAAGCAACCTTTGATCAAGCTTACCACCTTGAACCTATATCCATACTCCATATACACCTTCACACCTTAGCCTAGGAACCTTGGTTGAGCCTTGAGCATCACAATTCAAGCGTGAGAGTGTGTTTGGACTTAGTTTGATTCATAACAAAGAGCTTACCTTTCTTGGGAGGTATAAGCTTACTGTCTCTTCTCTTGCTCTCTTTTCTATCATTTGTTATGAAGTTCTTGTATTTTTGTATTGTTTTGATCTTCCTTCAAGTGTTTAAGATTGGGTTTGGGGAGCTACCAAAGTGTAGAGAGAGTTAACACTCTTTCTTACATCTTCACCTATAGCTCAAACCCTTGCTTTTACACCATTTTCTTTGCTTTCTAAATTGATTTCCATGAGTTTAAAAAAGGCTAAAAATTATGCTTTGAGGTTTCAAAAGTGGAGGGGTTAGCCACCCCTCCGTGTTCTTGCTTACTAGCTTTATTTTCTTTCTTTGTTGTTTAGCTTTTTAGGTTCTTTTGATGCACTTGAGCCACTGTTTTTCACCTATTAGAGGCTGTTTTAAGGCTGTCCTAGGTTGTTTAATTAATTCACGCTTTGATTAGTTTTCTTGTTGTCTTACAAGTCCTTATACATAGCTTGTTGCATATTGTTCTTGGCATTTTCTTGTCTAATTTCCTTGGTTAAGAGCCTCATTTTAATAATCAACTTCCCATTTACTTCTTTCATTTGAGAGTTGTTTCAATCAGTTGACGGTTATTCAAAACATGGACTAGAGATCTATGCTTAATGGCTTAATCTCTACGGAGGTTCATTGTCAACGGCATAGTCTTTTTTTTATGTTGAGAATCGCTTCTCGTTTGATATGTTTCTCACTTAGTGAATGTAATCTTTATTGGACGTAACAATCATCTTGCACAAATGGGTTAAAGAATGGAAAAGACTAATGAATTTGACTTAAAATGAACCAACCCACATAAAGAAAATGAGTTATATTGCTTGGGGTAGGCTAGATGTTATGTCGAGTCTATTGTGACAAGAGTCGTTACACGTCAATTGATGGTATTTTGATGACCCTTGAAGCATCTTTACTCCACCCTTTTTGAGTTCATTCCATGATAAAAGAGAGGATGGTTGTTATTCATTGCATTCATTGAATTTTGTCCAAATTGTGGTTGAAATCATCAAGCAAACAAATTGCTCATTGATGATTTTGGAAACGATTCCAACCTTCTCTTGAGGCTTTCCCATGACAGAGAAGTGTGAGAGAGACAAACAGAGTTCAGAATAACTTTGTCTGCACTGTTTTCACTTCAGAGCACAAAACATGATTTTGTATAAAATTAAGGCATGGCCAGCCTTATTTAGGCCCGCCTAGGCTTCATTAGGGGTTGACCGGCCATCAATGTTTGGTCAACAGTATGTTTTGCAGAAAATAGAGGGTAGTGGCAGAAGGTGAAACATAGCAGACCTAGGCAGACAAAGCAGTTCTTGGACAGTGTGCATGTAACCCTTGTGCCTCCTTGCTTACATCAATGTAATAAATTAATGCTCCGAGTATTGTTATAATTTATTATTATTGTTGCAATTAGTCTTGTTGTAATTATCATTATTATTTTTATTTGTAATTGTTATAGTTAGTTAACTTAGATGGCTAGTTTATTTCTCATTATTATCCTTGTTGTAATAGATTAGCTAGCTAGTTAATTCTTTTCTTATTTATTCATTCGGTTTTGTAATAATTAGTTTAATTTAGACTTTTGGACTTTGATTCGCACCCTCTTGTGCGAAGGCCAACATGTAATAAGTTGTATGTTTTACAACCCCATGTCTTTCTCCCTTTTACTTATAACTTACAATGGTTAGTATAGAACATCATTTTTTCAAATTAGCATTCTTCTGCTTTGCATCCATTGTCTTGCATGCATCCAAGGTTCGTCTTATCATACTAACCTAATATCAAAGTTCAAATTCATTGCTTGAATACGTGATGCGCTACATGTTTTGAATGGAATCATATGTCATGTTCATAGCCGAGCCTATTAAAAATTACGTAATGTGTGTGTTGTATTAGTTATATTGTATTATTTAGGAACATGCATGTTTCTAATTATTTTTCTTTGTTTGGCTTGCCTTGGAGTACTAGGTGAGCAATTTTGAGCTTTAGCATCTTGCATCGAATGTTTGTGTTGCCATATCAAGCATGACTTCCATGGGCTATTTGCTTAAATGATATACTTGTTTGAATGCCTGTGGATGGAGGCTACTTGCCAAAATTGGGACAAATTGATTATTGTACAAGCTCACCTTTTCAAATGACGAGTATCAAAAACAATTTTCAAACAAAACATGAAATCAAACCATTCCAACTTTTTGCAAAGTTCGTCTATACTTGTATGAGTCACATAGTAAAAATAGCTAATAAATCAGAACAAAAGCATATAATGTAAATAAGAATCACACCATGATTAGTAGAGGCCGATCTTTGATTGGGCGAGTGGGATGCTCAATTTATGACCTTCTCCTCTCGTACCTAAGTTCCCGAGCCGAGACACTTTGGTGATGACGGATAAGTGGCCTTTGGCACGAGTTCTGGGTTTCCTAAATTTCCCGAGCCGAAAAGAGTTTTATACATGCATGGAGCTTTTAAGCTCAATTTTTTTAAATACACGAGTTTTGAGAAAAGAGTTTAGAAAATCTTGCATGCATGAGCTTTTAAGTTCAATTTTGGAGGATTTAAAGAGATTTTAAGCAAATAATTTTTAAGGGGTCATGTGTACATGTTTTCTAAAGTAATTTTGTATTTTTGAACAAGCCATGCATGACCCAAAGCTTCAAATTGGCGTTTGGAAGCTTAAACTTTTAGTTTTGAAACACAAAATTTTCACAGACTGCTTGAGTGACCAAGTGGTGGCTCGAGCGAACATGGCGAGCTCCTAGCATCTTTGCAGTCTTTATAGACCGCTTGAGTGAACTTGGTGTATGTTTGGAATATGCTCAAGCGTATATCTAAACCATTTTCTAGTTTTGCAGACCTTTTTGACCGCTCGAGCGATCAAATGTTGGCTCGCGCAGAGTCCCTGTTTTAGCATATTTTGGAAAGATGTTTTGTGTTCGTATCTTTGTCCTCATGTCTTTATGAGCATTCTTAGGCATGAAATATGATTCGTTGAGGATTAATAAGTAAGAAACCAAGATGACTAATTGAATTAGAAAAGATAAAAAGAGTTATTTGATTTGAATATGTATTACAATGTGTATGGTTATGTGTAATATGTAGGTTGGAATGTTGAGGTTACTCATTGGGCTTCCAACTCACTCCGTTTATATATATATATATGTAGGCCAGCATTAGGAAGTTCAGCATTGGAGACCGCTTCGAAGTCAGTCTTTTGTGAAGCCACCCGAGTTGTGCCTCTACGTTGTGGCCTTAGTTTTGTTTTGGCCAAGCTTGTGAAGCTTTGGTTTTGTATAGTTTGTTATGTCACAAGTTTGGTCTTGGATTTTGCATATAAGATAAATGTTTGTAAACATTATGATATGATGTGAGATGTATTATGTATGTTTTTGTTCACATCATGTATGCACAGTTCAATGGACAAATTTTTATATTTTGCTTCTGCTTTAGGCCCCGTATATTTAATTATATTTTGAAAATTCTATCTTTGACACTGGGTAATCTGGTATTACTGGCCAATTATGGCCTAAACCTCCATGGATGGGTTTGGATCGTGACAATTAAGGTGTCTAGTAAAGACTAAGAGTGCATTCATCTGATAAGTATATGCTGGTATACATTAAGATTATGCAATTATGTGAATATAGGAAATATGAACTGTTGTGACTATGTATATAAGTGTAAATTTTTATGTTTATTATAATACAAGTTCATATAGATCATGGTGAGAACAAGGGCTAATGAGATAGAGGAGTCCTCTACTACTCATCAGGACAAAATGAAAAGAATGATTTAGGATATGGCTAAGTCGCTAAGGCACAATAGCAACCACCATCCCCACCTCCACTAATGTCCATATCAAGCAAATGACCACACAATTGCTTTGACTAAAGCGTTCAAAAAAATGAAACCACTGCTGTTCTGGGGATGAGTTGTTTATTTGAAAGTTGAGGCATGGGTTCTTGGCGTTAAAAAGTTATTCGAAGTATTTCCATACACTGATGCACATAAAGTTCAGTTAGCAGCTTTTACTTTGGAGGGCAATGCCCGTAGATGGTGGATTTTGGTTAGGGATGAAAATGTAGAAATTAGTTGGGCACGATTTCTCGAAATCTTTTACGAGAAGTATTTCCCTCAATGCATCCGAGAACGAAAAGTATCAAAATTCAAGGGGCTGAAGCAAGGTAACCAAACAGTAGCCGAATGTGAAGCACGATTCACTGAGTTGGCCAAATTCATACCACACAAGGTCAACACTGATTACAAGAAGGTGAGGAAGTTTGAGGATGGACTTCGAAATACAATACTAGAAAAGGTGAATGTTCTGAAATCACCAAAGTACGTGGATATTCTTGACAGGGCTTTGATGTCTGAATCAAATTTGGTTTCACATAACCGACCATTTGAATGGAAAGGGAAAAGATAAGGCCCTTATTCGAATAAGGAATCAACATCATTAAAGAAGAAAAATCTGGGGACATCTAATGCTTCCAACTCTACAAGAGATTTTGCACCAACTTGTAACGAATGTGGCAAGAAACATCGAGGAGTCTGCTACGTCACTTCTGGGGCATTCTTTAGATGTGGTAAGATAGAGATATTGTGAGAGATTGTCCCCAAACTGAACAGAGAAGTGGAAGACTAGTTGCTAGTTCAACTAGATCCATTCTAATGCCAGGAAACACTGCAAGACTTGCTATTACAAGAGATACACTTAGACAATGGAGAGTCATTGCACTAGTCCTAGGTGATACACAAAATATCGAGGCCGTTGTCTTAGGAACTATCTCTATTTGCAATCAAGATGCTTATGTGCCAATTGATTTGGGTTTGAAACATTATTTTGTTTTTACTGTGTTTGCAGATAGATTGAATATACCCATGAAATCATTGTCTTATGTGTTATGTGTATTTGCTCCATCTGGGGAATCTGTTTTGTGTTCGTTTGTATATCGTTCTTATGAAATTCTTATTGGGAATGTTTCATTATATGTGGATTTGTTACCTATCGACATGAGACATTTTGATGTAATTTTAGGGATGGGCTGGTTGTCTAAATATTATGCTACCATTGATTATGTGACAAAACAAGTTTTATTTAGACCTTCGAGACAAGATGAACTTTTGTTTTAGGGTAATGGTGTAGTACCTCCACCATACTTAATTTCGGCAATGAAAGCATGTAAACTACTTAGGAAGGGATGTTGGGGTTATCTATGTAGTATTTTGATTGTTCAATCTATGAATACTATATTAGATGACATTCCAATAGTTGGAGAGTTCCTAGATGTGTTTCCAGAAGAATTTAGGGGAATTGATTGATCGAGAAATTGAATTTACCATTAAAGTGATGCCTGCCACTCAACTTATGTCAAAGGCTTCGTATAGAATGTCAACTGTTGAAATAAAGGAATTGAAGAATCAGCTGCAAGATTTGTTTGACAAGGGTTTTATCCGACCAAGTACTTCATCGTGGAGTGCACTAGCTCTGTTTATGAAGAAGACAGACGGAACGTTATGCTGGTGTATTGATTATCGAGAATTGAATAAGGTAACAATCAAGAATAAATACCCTTTACCTCGCATTAATAATTTGTTTGATCAATTATAGGGTTCACAAGTGTTTTCAAAGATTGATTACCATAAACTAAAAGTGAAAGCTAAAGACATTAAAAAAATTGCATTTAGAATAAGGTATGGACATTATGAGTTTTTAGTTATGCCATTTGGAGTAATGAATACACCCGCAACTTTTATAGACCTTATGAACCGAATTTTCAAATCCTATCTTTATGAATTCATTGTTATATTCATTGATGATATTCTAATTTATTCGAGAAGTAAAGAAGAATATGAACAACATCTGAAAATTATTCTGCAAACACTTAGAGAAAAGAAACTGTATGCAAAACTGAAGAAATGTGAATTTTGGTTTGATAAAGTTGTGTTTCTAGGGCATGTGATTAATGGAGATGGAACATATGTGGATCCTCAAAAGATTGAGGCAATTGTGAATTGGCCTACACCGACAAATGCGACGAAAGTTCGAAGCTTTATGGGATTGGCTGGGTATTACAGAAGATTTGTAAAAGACTTTTCAAAGATAGTTGTCCACTTACCCAACTTAGTTAAAATAGAGAACCGTTTGAATAAACCGATGGAAGAGAGTATGCATTCCTAGAATTGAAAATGAGACTAACTACAGCACCAGTTTTGACATTACTATTAGGTACGGAGGGCTTTGTTATTTATAGTGATGCTTCTTATAAGGGCTTGGATTGTGTCCTGATGCAGAACAGTAAAGTGATAGCTTATGCATCTCGACATTAAAGCCTTATGAAAAGAACTACCCAACTCATGACTTGGAGTTGGTTGCTGTTGTGTTTACTTTGAAAATTTGGCGCCACTACCTCTATGGAGCAACGTGTGAAGTCTACACTGACCATAAATAGTTTAAAGTACATTCTTCACTTAAAAGGAGTGAAACATGCGATAGAGGAGATTGTTAGAATTGATTAAAGACTATGACCTTCAGATTTAATATCATCTGGGCAAAGCCAATACAGTAGCCAATGCTCTTAGTAGAAAATCAATAGGGAATTTGGTGTGTTTATGTACCAAACAGAGAGAGTTATTAAAAGACCTGGAAAGATCTGCGATAGAAATGGTGATTTACAAACCAAGCGGAATATTAGCTGCAATCTCAGCTCAACTAACAATTATTGAAGAGACAAAGCAAAAGCAAAAGCAATTGGAGGATGAATTCCTCAAGAAAGTGTTTGATGAAATGGAATCGAATCCAAGACCAGGGTTCAGTATTGAGAACCAAGTGTTGAAATTTGAGGGGAGATTATGTGTTCCAAATATTTCTGACTTGAAGAAAAGGATCTTAGAAGAGGCTCACAAGTCGAAGTTTGCAATACACCCGGGCAATAATAAAATGTATCAAGACTTGAAGTAGAGTTATTGGTGGCCTAGCATGAAAAGGAAATTGTAGAATACGCATCTAGATGCCTTCAATGTTAGCAAGTTGAAGATGAACATTAGAAATCAACAGGGCTACGTCAACCTCTCCCTATTCCGGAATGAAAATGGGAGCACATAACCATGGACTTCATTGTTGGTTTACCTCGGACATCTAGAGGTATGAATTCTATTTGGATTATTGTGGATAAATTAACGAAATCTATACATTTTCTACCTGTGAGAACTGTTTATGATGCTTATGGACTTGTTACTATTTATATCGATGAGATAGTTCATTTGCATGGAGTTCCAGTATCCACTATGTCAGATAGGGATCCAAATTTTCTGTCTAGATTTTGGAAAAGCCTCCAAAGAGAAATGGGAACCGAGTTAAGGTTTAGTATTGCTTTTCATCTACAAACCAATGGGCAATCAGAAAGAACTATTCAGACTTTAGAGGATATGCTTTGAATGTGTGCTCTATACTTTCAGGGAAATTGGGAAACTTATTTGCCATTAGCGGAATTTGCATACAACAACAGTTTCCACTCTATCATTGGCACGGCACCGTATGAAGGCTTGTATGGAAGGAAATGTAGATCTTCTAATCTATTGGACAGAAGTTGGGGATAGAGTTTTGTTTGGTCCCGAGATTGTGCAAACAACCACCGAGAAGATTAAGATCATTCAACAAAGGCTCAAAATTGCGCAAAACTAACAAAAGAGTTATGCGGATCAAAGAAGAAGGGCTCTTGAGTATGATGTCGGTGATTATGTGTTTATTTGAGTAATTCTGATGAAGGGTCAACCAATATTTAGCAAGAAATAAAAGTTATCACACTACTACATTGGGCTGTTTCAAATTTTGGAAACGCTCGGTCCAATTGCGCACTGAATTGCTTTACCACTAGGAATTGAACAAATGCACAATATGTTTCATGTGTCAATATTGAGGGGCTATCTCTGAGATCCGTTTCACGTTATTGATTATCATTGGATAGCTCTTGACAACAATATGGAATATGTAGAGAGACCAATGTAGATTATTGATCGACAAGTGAAACAGTTAAGGAATAAAGCTATCCTTATGGTTAAGGTAGAATGGAAGGAACATTATGGCACAGAAGCAATTTGGGAGAAAGAAGACGAAATGAAGCAAAGGTAACCTGAATTATTTTCGACACAAGGTAACACAAGTTTGGAGGACCAAACTTCTTAAAGGGGGAGACAGTGACAACCCCATCATGTATTATACTTGTACTTGTTTAATTTTGAATGTTAATTATGTGCTTGATGTCTAATTGTGTGTATATATGTTCATCGATGCATTATCTATTATGATTTCCGTTTTGAATTCGAAATTGAAGGTCTTAATGACTTTAGAAACTAAAATTGATAGGTTTAATTAGAATGAAAGAATTTTTAGAGCCTATTGGGATGTTTGATGAAAATTTGATTCAGTTCATAAAAATTAAGTTTTGATTAATTAATTTAAGTGGAATTAGTGAGCTTCAGCCTTAATTAGCAATTTAAGCTAATTAACTCTTATATATATGTGTGTTAAGATTAGAAACTTCATTATTTGAGCTATAAAATACGAGGAGAAGAGTTCTAGAGAGAGAGAGAGAGAGAGTAAGGCCATTGTAGAGAGAGAAGCCAGAATTTTGAAAATTTGGCTTAAAGGTTGTAGAATTGTGAAGTAGGACTCAAGTTCTTGCTAGATTGAGCTAAATTGAAAACTTTAGGTAAGTATTTGATCCTCAATTCATGAATTTAAGTCATCAAGTATGTGAATTCAGAAGATTATATGATAAAATACAAGAATTCAATTAAGGATGGTGAATTTAAAGCTAATTCATACATGCATGCATGATTTTGAGGAGTTCTACTATTTTTTAGCATGATTTTTCTATCTAAGCTTGAATTGAAGGTTGTATCATAAATGCATTCATAATTCATAAAGTTTTGAAGATGAGTTTCATGTTTTTGAACTCTTAGAAAAGAATTTGGGTCAAGTTCATAAATGCATGAAGTTTTAAGTTTCAATTTTACCAAATCAGGGAGTTTTGAGCATCAAGTTGGAAATGGTTTTGTATTCACGTTTTTGAAGGAGTTTTCATAGTTTAGAACACGTCATGCAAGAGTTTATGGCATTGAACTTGTGTTTTGAAGTTTAAGTTATGTTCTGGAAAACTCAAAATTCGGCCAGACCGCTCGAGCGTATATCTTATGCATCCAGTATTTTTGCAGAACCTTGCACATGGCTTGAGCAACCAAGTGACCGCTTGAGCGACCTCAGTTTGTTTTACACATTGGCTCCAACGACCATCGAGCCTAGATTCAGACCATCCAGTACTTTTGCAGACCATGTGGTCTACTCGAGCGACTAATGTTGTGCTAAAGCAAAATATCTTGTTTGAGCATGTTTTTAAAAGTTGTATTATGTTTATGAATTGTGTAGGTTCATCCACGAAGACGCATCAACAACCAAATTCTTGTGAGTAATATCTTAATAAAGATATTTTCATATATGTTATTTTCTAAATGTTTCCAATGTGGTAAGTTTTCCGAACTTATGATTTTGTAATATGAATGAGCCTTCTATCTGTCTGATCCACATGATATCTTTAAATGTGATTGATAAGATACAAATGTATATGATGGACCTAAGGTTGTTCTGTGTATTTGACAAGATGGACCCAAGGCCGTTCCGAATATCTGATAAGTCTGAATATCTGTTGTGTGTTGACCAAATGGTCATTATACAGTTGTAATGAATTGGACCAAAGGTCATTCCGTCAAGTATTATCCGCTCTGTTCTGTATTTATGATTATGTTGGACTATAGGTCGCTTTTGTCATGCATTGGACCTGAGGTCATTCTACTATGATACAAAATTGATATGATAACGATTTCATCTAAGCATTAAAACTCATTCATATAACCTCTTCACTCTGATGTTATTCACTAGGCTTTAGCTCACTCTGTTATATATATATATATATATGTAGATGAGTAGCGGGATGTCTAGTCCTAGTGAAACTGTACAAGATTACCTGAGTTTTGTGATGTCAGCCAAGGAGTGCCTTACGAACGAAGCTTTTGTCTTTTGATCTTTTATTTTCTTTTGTTGGTCATGTGTGACTGTGTTTATACCTAAACTTTTGGGTTTTGTATGATGATGACTTGTGAATGATCTTGGTCATGTAATATCTATTTATATATGTATGGATCTAAGTTATTAATGTATAAAATATTTTTGTTTATACCATGTAAGCACAGCTCATTGGACCAAGTTTTATAATTTTGCTTCCGCTTCTGGCCCTATATAATTAAGTATAAATTGAATTCTATCTGAGGCCATAGGTAATTTCATGATTACTGGCAGATTATGATCTAAACCTCTAGGGGCAGGTTCGAATCGTGAGAGAGAGAGAGAGAGAGAGAGAGAGATACCTAAATCAAAACCAATGGCCTTTAGACAGTGTACCAACAGTGGCGATGAGATAGTGAGCGATGGTCTGTCGATGAGGGAGAGCAAATGGGCATTCGACCGGAGTAAGAGCAAACTCTCACGTGTTGATTGGTTTTTGTTTGGTGTATGTATCGATACATATAGAGAAATAAAATAAATTAAATTAAATTAAACATAAACCAAAATGAGGCAGAAATATTTAGTGTTCCCACCAAAAAAATTTAGTTTTATTGTCAACTAAATCATTTTGGTCACTGAAAATAACATTTGCCAACCACAATTTTTTGTAGCCAAAGATAGAAGTAAAACAATGCTAATTATGTGGCGACTAAACTATTTTATTAGCCAAAAATTATTATTCCACGACTGAAACATTTTTGGTTATCGAAATAAATATTTACCGACTAAATTTTGGTCGCCAAAGATTAATAGAAAATATTATGTAAGATGTTTGCTGACTAAATTTATTTTAGTAGGAAAAAAGTAGTATACAACAACTAATTAATAGCCAAAAAATTAAAAGTAACGCCGACTAATATGTATTTTAGTCGCCTATTGGGTAACCTTTTAGCGACTAATATGTCTTTTAGTCGCCTATTGGGTAACCTTTTAGCTACTAATATGTTTATTGGGGAACTTGTTAGCGACTAATTGTATTTTAGTCATCTATTAGGCCATTTTTAGTGACTAATTATTTTTCAGTCGCCTATTGGGTCACTTTTTAGTGACTAATTATGTTTTTAGTCGCCAATAAGTAACATATGTAGCTAAAATATGAAACATTGCCGACCAATACATATTTTAGTCGACAAAGGTATGACTTTTGGCGACTAAATTAATTTTAATTGCCAAATTTGGTTGCCAAAAGTGCAAATTGTTGTAGTGATCTAACAAATCATATTAAATAAACCATATAATTCATCCAGTAGCTCCAAAACCACTCAAGAGAGCACTTCCTAGAAACTGTTTGTTCTGTTCTTAGGAAGATCATCCTACAAGACACAAAATGGGTGAGCCAAATAGGAATTTGGCTGATTGAACTCTTCTTCTGGTTGAGATTTAGGTAAATTCAGCAAGTCATGAATAGAAGCTAAGCGGATCTTCCAAGGGGTGCTCATCCATTCTACCTCCTCCACTCACAACAGTTACTTAGTGAAGAGGTAGATGAGCCTCAACCCTTAACGATAGCATAAACAGATATATACAACAAATATTTTGTAACAAATCGACAAATTAAGAGGATCAAAGCAAAAACAAATTCAAGCCTAAGAAATAGATGTGAACCAACATCATCTCTTTGTGAATAAGGACAGATTAGTACCCATATCCATACTATTAATTATAGAGAGTAGATTAATGCACTTTATTTCTTAGTGGAAGCTTTGCCTTAAAAGCAAGGGATTCATAAAAAAAATCCATTGAAAACTCTTCTTCTATTCATGGAACAAAGGTGTTTTCACCCCTTTCCATGTTCAAAAATGATTGAAAAGAGAGAGTTCAATACCTATTGATATAAAATCTCTTGTTTTACTTTCAAAATACTCAATAAAGGAGAAGAACACAACTCTTTCACTATCAAATTCTAAGGATCATCCAAGCAATCCTATGAAACAACCCCTAGTACTCATTTACATTAAGTAAAGAGTTGAGACGCATGGATTGAAGTGCTGGAAAGAAGGGATATGTGAAGAGAAAGTGTGTAAAAATAAGAAAAACTATTCTACATATTAAACTTTTGAATGGATGGCTAATTTCTACTCCTAATCGCATCCCCAAGGTTCTAAAACATACAACAACAAGAGACTTCATCTTAGGAGAGCAACAAAGTAAAGAAAGACTATCAACTCAATGGATGAGTGGCTAATTTCTACCCCTCCAAATCCATGAGGACTTGTTACATATTGACAACAGTTATATAATGAAGAACAAGGTCAAAAATAAAGGAAAAGATAATAAATGGTAGTCAAAAGTTCAATATCTCACCTCTTAAAATGGATCAGCTTCTTTGCTTTCCAAAACTCTCTATTTTTTTCCTCAAGTCCTTTTAGATATGTTTTAAAATGTCCAGCAACGTTCACAAGAAGCTTAGGATCAAGATTTAATGGTGTTTGATTGTTTAAAGCTAGAGGGTGGTAGGTAGAAGATGTGGAAGAAAGAAAGAGAAGTCAAGAGGCTTATATTAGCCTTCAACAGATTTTCCAACCCTTAGAAAGAGGTTGTTGAACTCTATTTAAAGAGTCTTGGGTGTAAATATCTAAGATAACTATGAAAAGTGTGCTGAACTAGTTGAAATACCTAAAAATGTTTTATACTCAAACAATTTAGCCAGCCGTTCATTTTGATGTCCAGCCAAATGCACTTTTGACTGGTCATCATATGTTGTTCGGCCTGTCAGAAAGTACATCGTTAGATCAACAAGGTATGGTTAGCCTGAATTGAGAGTAAAAACAGGTATTTCAGAGGATTTCACCTATTCAATGTATTCCCACTGTATCCATTGCTCTGTTTGTTTGAAAATGTGTGGCATTCTAGTTTGAGAAATAATGAGCGTCAGGACATATTAGTAGTGTTTGGAATTACACAACCAAACTTGTTTTGAGAAGGTTCCTATTTACTCGAAAAGCATTTTGGCCAAAATAAGTGTTTGGGTGGTTTAAGGCTTGCATCTTAGACTTCTTGCTGATAGATTTATAGAACTAGCACATCTCTTTTTTATCATTGGGTACCCAAGAAAGATCACCTAAGTCTTAAGACTGGTAAAAAATAGGGTGTCTACAGCTATTCAATGAGCCATCTTGGCTTAGTCGGTATAACAGGCCTACGCTCCTAGAGATGAGCAGGTTAACCAGAGGCTACAGAGGCGTATGTGTGCTATTACAATGCTAGAGCAGCTTTTAGGATCCTTTGTTGTGAGAGGTAATTTCATTGTGTTCAATTCTTTGGCTAGTGTGTTGGTTGATACAAGTGCGTCATATTCATTTATATTTGCTACTTTTGTTTCTGCTTTAAGATTAAAAATTGATCAGTTAGAGTCACCAGTTATGGGTCGAGTGGCATTAGGGTGAGTGTACTACTCTTGCGAGATTGAGGTTGCTAATCACCGTTTGTCTTTTGATTTCATCATCTTAGACATTCACACTTTTGATGTTATATTGGGTATGGATTGGTTGTCACATTTCCGAGCCACAATAGATTGTCAGCACCAAAGAGTATCTATATGCACACTTGCAGGGGATTGTTTTTATTTTCTTTGTGATTGGGGTGATAGTTCGATTCTACCGTTGTATGACCTTAAGGATCGGGGAAGACTTAGTTTTCTTTTTGCCATTTCTTTGGCCAATAAGGGTAGCACAGTCTAAGGTGACTTGCCGAGGGTAGTTTGTGAATACCTGAATGTTTTTCTTGAAGATCTAACCGGTTTGCCACCCCACCAAAAGATTGAATTCTCCATTGACTTAGTGCCTGACACAACACCAATTTCCATGGCACCATACAGGTTGGCACTCGTCGAGTTACATGAGTTGAAGATTCAACTCCAATAACTTTTAGATAAGGATTTTATTCATCTCAGTACATCGCCTTGGGAAGTGTCCCTTCTCTTTACGAAAAAGAAGGATGGATCATTGTGATTGTGTATTGATTATCGCAAATTAAACTGAGTTGCCATTAAGAACAAGTATCCTTTACCTTGAATAAATGATTTATTTGACCAACTTAAGGGGTCCTGTTACATTTCGAAGATAGACTTGAGATCAGGGTACCATCAGTTATGGCCATTATGAATTTCTTGTCATGCCATTTGGTTTAACCACCGGACCGACTTTTTTAGGGACTTGATGAATCACGTCTTCCAGAAATATTAAAACCATTTCATAGTTGTCTTTGTGGATGATATTTTGATTTATTCACCCTCTGAGGAGGAACACATGCAGATAGTAGTTGACTTGCGTAGGGTACACAAATTGTTTGCTAAATTGGAGAAGTGTGAGTTTTGGCTAACGGAGGTGAAATTTTTTTGGCACGTTGTGTTAGAAGAAAAGGTAACCATCGATTCCTCTATGATAGATGCGGTGCAAGATTAGGAACAACCTAAGAATGCATTTAAAATCTGGAGTTTTCTAGGGTTACCCAGGTATTATCGCCACTTTGTGAGGGACTTCTCTAGGTTAGTTGCACCATTGACTAGATTGACAAGAAATGGTTTCAATTTTGTATGGAGCGAGGATTGTGAGAAGTCGTTTCAAGAATTTAAGGTTAGGTTAACTACCACACCGCTTTTGATAATTCTGGAAAGAGGCTTGGGTTATACCATATATTGTGATGCATCTCAGGATGGGCTTGGTTGTGTGTTAATGCAAGAGGGAAATGTGACTTACCCTAGACATGACTGAGAGTACCGTAGCCATGACTTACCCTAGCCATTGGTTGTGTGTTAATGCTCTAAAAAACCACGTGAAGAATTACCCTAGCCATGACTTAGAGATAGCAACGGTGATTTTTTCTTTGAAAATTTGAAAACACTATTTGTATGGTGAAAAGTTTGACATTTTCTCCAATCACAAGAGCCTAAAATACTTATGCTCCCAAAAGGATTTGAATTTGCGCCAACGTAGATGGATGAAATTTATTGAGCATTATGATTTTTAGTTGCACTATCATCCATGGAAGGCCAATGTTGTCACCAATGCCTTGAGTTGAAAATCTATTAGTAATGTGGCAAGTGTGGCAATTCAGGAATGGGATATGTTAGGGAATATCGGTGAATTTGACTCGCATCTTGGCAAGTCTAGCGAGGGTGCTACCTTGTTTACCTTGATTGTATAATCCACCTTAATTAGCAAAGTCATTAAAGCACAACAAGGCAACCGTGAGATGGAGATCATTCGTGAGAGGATCTCCAATGAGAAAGAAAAGAAGGGTTTGAACATCCACGTAGATTTGAGTATGAAGTATTTAGACTATTTATTTGTGCCAAAACATTGTAGAGAGGAAGTACTCGAAGAATTTCATCACTCACGCCTTGCGTTACATCCGGGGGGCACCAAAATGTACCATGATCTTAATCGCCAGTTTTGGTGAAGGGGTATGAAGAAAGATGTCACTTTTTTTTTTGTTTCAAAATGCCTTACTTGTCAATAAGTGAAGGCCAACTAGCGGGTTTGTTACAACCATTGTCTATAGTCGAATAAAAATGGAAGCATATCACAATGGATTTTGTAGTTGGGCACCCAAAAACACAATGAGGTAATGATGTTGTTTGGGTGGTTGTCGATAGGTTGACTAACTCTATGCACTTTATTCCTATATGCATCGGCAACTCGATTGATTATTTGGTAGAGTTATCCATTAGAGACATAGTTCGACTACATGGGGTACCGGTGACCATTGTTTCGAATAGAGATCCTCGTTTTATAGCTCAGTTGTGGCAGAGCCTTCAAGAGGCATTGGGAACCAAATTGACCCTTAGCACCGCTTATCACCATCAGACTGATAGGTAATCTGAGCGCACAATATACATTTTGAAGGACATGTTTATAGCTTGTGTCCTTGATTTCAAAGGTTCTTGAGAGAGACACCTATTGTTGATTGAGTTTGCCTACAACAACAATTATCAAGCGAGTATCGGGATGGCACCATTTGAGGCCTTGAATGGCTGACCTTGTAGATCACCAGTTTGTTGGCCCGAGGTAGGAGATGCACTAATATTATGCCCAGAGTTAGTTAATAAGACAATTGAGGAAATTGCTCTCATTCAAAAGAGGTTTGCTACGGCTTAAAGCCGACAAAAGAGTTATGCTGATAAGAGAAAATGGATTCTATATCCTTTGAGGTCAGTGACCACGTGTTTCTTAAAATCTCATCGAGATAGGGCTTGATGAGATTTGGAAAGAGTAGGAAATTGTCTCCAAGGTTTATTGAACCTTTCAAGATTTTAGAGCAGGTTGAGGAAGTGGCATATCGTTTGGCCTTATCACCACAATTTTTTGGGGTTCATGATGTGTTCCATGTGTCCATGCTTAGGAAGTACAAACCCAATCCTTCACATTTACTTGATTGGATCGATTTAAAGGTAGATGATGCTGCCTCATATGAAGAGCGACCGGTTCAAATTCTAGATACCCGAGAACAAATGTTAAGGGGTAAGACCATACCATTAGTGAAGGTGTTGTGGAGGCATCACGGTGTTGCGAAAACAACTTGGGAATGAGAAACGAAAGTCCACTCTAAATACCGGATTTGTTTAGCAATGTTTAGTTGATTTTAGAATGGTTGTATATCTTAATGTTATTGTAAGTGTTAGGCATTATATTGCTAACTACTTCTTGTTGCAATTGTTGTGATTTTGTACATGGAGATTGTTATTTAAATTCCATGTCTATGGTTATGATAGTGGTTGTTATTGGGGATTGTGGTTATGGCACTGGTAAGAAAATAATGAAACATTTCGGGATATCATTGAAATTGTGACCCTTCGAGGTAAAAACTAAAATGTTGTTGTGATTGTAGAGTTAATTTTGGGATGAATATTATCATTTGTTATACCAACGGGTTACTTTGCTGTTGTTTAGGTCATTAGGGCTTTGTAGTGCCATTATGAGTGGCATTTGAATTTCGGGGACTAAATTTCCTAAGGTGGGGAGGTTGTGATGCCTGGGTACATAACCCATCTTGTTTTCCTTTAATCATGTTTATTTTACTCATGTTGGAAGTATTGTGAACTAATTTGAGGCCTCATTGGCTATTTAGGTACATCGCTTTCGAAACCTTTATGGGATTTAAATCTCCATTTTTTGTTCTAGAGTTAAGTTTCCTTGTTTTGGAAGCGTCGTTAGAGTCGGGGATGTCATGGGCTTGCCAAGCTTATAAATTGGAGAACAAAACCGCACGTGCGTGGGCTTGGGTTGCACATACGAAAGCGAAGCCATATGTATGGGAATGTGAGGTTGCACGTGCAGTAAGGGAGTGTTTTCGAGGGATCGAAACGGAAGGTGAGGTTGTACGTGTAGGAGACGTGCTGCACGTATAGAAGTGGGTGTCGTACATGTGGTGAGGTGGGTTTGTTTGAGGTTGTGTTCTGAATTAATCGCACGTGCGGGGGAGGAGTGCCGCACATACGGGAGTGGCGCCGCAAGCGTGGAAGTACCTGGGAGTCCAATTCTTTTCTTCTTTTCTTCCCTTGGGCTAAGCACCCACATCACTCTTCCCTCATCTCTCTCTCTCTGTAAAACACATTTCTCTTCCTTCTCTCTTCATTTATTCTCATCAACCTCCAATAAATCTTTGATTTCTCCAAATCCATTTGAGTTTGACCTAAGTTCCTTCATCAAAGTTATAGAGCTCATCGAAGGCTACATTTTGTGCAGTAAAGATCAGATTTCAACACCGTCAATTTTGGGGGTTTCTTCTATTTTCTTCCCTAAATCTTGAGGTATGGAGTTTCTTTGAGTTATATATATATATATGTGTGTGTGTGTGTGTGTTTTTTTGCATGTTGTAGTCATTTTCTTGATATTATCTTTGGGTTATGAGTTAGGATTTGAGTTAGAGTTTTGAATTTGTTTTAAAAAGGGATATTTTTCATTCCTCTCATGAAATTTATTCTTATTTGCAAAATGTGTGACTCTTGGAAGTTCATTGGCAAGAACACTTCTTAAAAATGTAAGAAACTCATTTTGGGTGGAAACCCTAAATTTTGAAAGTTGGGAAAGTATTGAAATTATTGAGGAAAAACTCATGGGAACATGAGATTTTGTTGAGATGGATGAAGAAAAATCACATGTTGTTATGTTATTAAATCGTCTATGAAGTTGATGGATTTTTGTTCAGAAATTACCATGAATAGTATAGTGAAAATACTTGGATGAAATATTGGAAATTTTATAACATTGTAAGTATGGATTGTGTCATATGTTACATGGATATGGTTATTGGTTATTGAATAGAGAGATGTTCATTGCATTATATTGAAGGCATAATGTTGAGGAATATGGAAATTGTAAAGTTTCATTTACATACACTTATTTGCATAGCTTTGAATACCGATTATTATGGCTATATTTTGGAAATGAATTCATTGTTTTGAGAAAACAACTGTTGATCTTAAAAAGGTTTTGGGGTAAATACGTTGGTAAGTCCGGCTAAGAGGTATAGATTTGTATTGTTTAAGTTGGCCTGAGTGTCCAGGGTGAAAGATTGAAAACACCCGCAGAGTAGATACCATGTGCCTTCCAATTAGAAGTCGGTAAATTGGGGATTGGTAGTGCTTGATATGCCTACTTGTAGATACTATTCTATGAATTACCTGAGTCGTGTTTACCACCCCTCTATGTATTATAAAATTGTTAAGATAATGTATCTTTGAAAAAGCATTGCATATGATTTTCAAAAGGAAATAAAAATATTAATTTTGGAGCATGACGTTGCATAACATGCACATTGTGAGACTACTTAAACATATATATTTTGTTAAGATCTTCCTACTGAGTTTTGTGCTCACCCCTAGTGGATTTGTGCAAGAAAGGATGTGGTGATTCTACCTAGCTTAAGGCGAGGAATATGTTTTGAGAGCACGAGACACTTTTATTTTTATTTTTTTGGTTGTATATTTTTAACAAACCAAGGGTTGTAATTGTATGGGTTTTTTAATAACCATCTTTTTTGTGTAACCAGGTTTAAGTTTTGAAACTTGTATCCTTTAGAGTATTTATTTTGTGTTATCTCTTTTGTTTTCATTATCACACATGCCACGGATTATTTTTTTTGAAGTTTGAATTGGTATTGCATGTGAACCCCTTTTTGTAAATCTCTTACAAATATAGAGATTTGACCACTTGATTTGAGATTAGTGTAATTGAATGGATTTTATCTTTATGTCATTTATTTGGGAGTGTGACACATATCCCACTAATTTCAAAACTGTCAAACTAAAAAAGAAATTTGAAGATTACAATTGTATGTAACTGTAGACACCCCATTTTTGACCGCCCTTAAGACTTGGGCACTACTGATGGTTTACTTGGTGGAGAAAGGTGTGCAAGGCAAAGGTTCAGTTTCTTCGGTAAGGAGAGAGTCAAATCTCAACTTCACACCCCTTTTGGACCAAAACAATCTTGATCAAAAGATTTTGGACTTTGAAACCCTCTCTTTCAAAATGTTTTGAAAATAAAGTTCCTACGATGTTCCGACCCTCGCATGTCGTTAAATGTTGCGCTTTTCGGTAAACCGAGCAAGGACAAAGTGGAAATGAATGAAAGAGAGATGATATCTTTGAAAAATCTTTCAAAACACCTTACTTATGGGTTTGGAGTTGAAGAAAAGAAGAGAAGGGGGAAGAAACCCGGTTGGAGGAGAAAATAGGCATGAACCATTAAGAGAGGGACGAGCAGTCCTCGCTGAATCAGGCCTATTTATTTGCATACTTGGATTTCAGCTATGAGGCCACCACCATTGGAAAGCTTACTACTGGGGCTTCATTTTTCACTCAAGAATCCCCTAAAGCCAAGTCCGGACGGGGGAGATATGGTTGATTGAAGTAGGGCATCACTCCGGTTGGACCGAATCTGCGCGACTTCACCAAAACCAACATAACTTTTTGCACAGGCGGAATTTTGATGCAAGGCTAGTGCCATTGGAAAGCTAACTTCTGGGGCTTCAATTTGGACACTTGGCCGACCACTTTTGGACTTCCTAATCACTGGCCGACCACCTTTATTTCTGGCATACCAATTTTTTGTCCTGAAAAACCAGAAAAAGTAGCAGGCCGACCAGAAAAGGTGGTCGGCCGACCCCCTGAACCTTTTGACCTAGTTGGCCGACCACCTAAACTGGTTGGCTAGCTTTCTCCTTTTTTGTCTCAATGAGTTGAATCCAGCTGTGCCAGCTAGAAGCCTCAGAATGCATCCTCTATACACGTGTATGGAGGATGTTTAAGCTAGCTTTTAAGCTTCTTGGAGAAGCTTTAGAACTTTTCCTCTATAAAGGAAAGGGCCCTCTTCCATTGCTAGGGTTCAGAACCTGTTTTGAGCATACATACACTTTCCCTCCATATCTCTATATTCCAAGCTCCAAAACCCCTTGTTCTTGGTCCCATTGCACTACACCTCCAAGCACAACACCTCCATTATCAACCTAAGCACCTAGGAGATCATTTTCAGAGGTTGGAGAGTTCCTATTTTGGTCCAGAAGCTGCTGGCCCTCTGCTCTACAAGGGTAAGACACTAGTTCCCTCTTTTAGTCCTTATTTTGCTTCATTGTTTAGCCTTACTTGCAAGCATTTTTGGGTTTTGTCATAAACTTAAAAAAGTTTTTTTTTTGAGCTTATAAACATGTTTGTTTAAGGTCATTTTTCTGTTGGGGGTCATCTACCCCCTTGCATGCTTCATTTCCTCTTGTTTTGAGCTATGCATTAGAGCATTTGTGTTGGCCTTGGTTTGGCCTTTTAGCCACTAAAATCCAACGAATTTTCAGTGGCCAACATGCGTTTTTGAGCCTTAAAATCAGAGAGGGGTGACCCTCTCACCCCTTGTTTTGTTTACTAGCTTTCTTGGCCTTACAAAGGAGCCCCCATTTGCATGTTTTGAAGCCATGTTTCAGGCCCCTTTTTGTGAGTTTTGTGACCTGCATGAACTCTATCCAGAGCCCTTTTGGCCATATTTTGTTTCGCTCATGCATGTGTAGAGCAATCCTTCTTAAGGCCTTTCAAAGGGACCTTTCATTGCATGCTTCTTTGACCCATTTCAAGCCCTTATCAGTGAATTTTAGGGTTGTCATAGCCTCTTTCCATAGGTGGTTTTGCCACTTTGTATGTCCATCATGTATGTGTAGAGTAATCCACCTCATGGCCTTCCAAAGGAACACTTCATTTTTGCATGCATTGACTGAGTTTCAGTGGTTACTTGGGCATATTTTGGCATGGCATACTTCTTTTTTTGGCTGGTTCGGTGAGCCCTCATGTGCTTCACATACTTGTAGTGTAAATCATGGTTCACTAGCTTATTTCGCATGCTTTGTTGACCCTTGATTTTAGCTCTTTTTGGCCATGCCTTAAACTGATGTTGTGCATATTTTGGACTTCCTTAGCTCTGTTTTCAGGTCTCATGGTTGAATGATGTTTGTTTTGCATGCTTGTAGTTCAATACCCATGCTTAACTTTGAGTTTTGAGACTCATTACATGTATATACTGAGGTGTGTTCATGTTTTGGGTCCATTTTACATCATATTTCAGATCTTGTATCAATGCCATATTGCCATGTTTTATACTCTTTAAATGCGTTTGAGAGTTGGGCTTGTATGCCTCATTTACCGACCATTGAATGAGCTCCATTTCGTTGCATTCCGAGCCATCATTTTAGGCCATTTCCCCACTGTTTCAGATCTGCCTAGGGTCTGTTTGGGGTTGGTTTTGCCATTAGTACATTGCTTTGGGTACCTCTAGTGTAACGCACTTCACTAGTTTCAGTACCCAGGCCCCCTAGCTTGCATTGTGTGCCATGTTTGCATGTTTCGGGACCATTTTGTATCATGTTTCAGAGCTGGAATTTGTGTGTTTGTATGCCATATTGCATCCTTTTCCATGCTTTGGTAGAGTGGCATTTGATGCCTTAGGATCGATCCCTTGCATCGTGCATGTTTGTGTGTGTTTCGGTTGTCTCATTTCCATCATATGGCCACTGATTTGGGCGCGGCTGATGCCTCTCCATTTTGGTATAAGTCCATCATGCATTGTGTATGCCATGTTACAATGTGTTGTGCATGTTATGTTGTTTTAGACATTGTGTATGCCATCTCATTTCCTTGCATTGCGTATGCTAGGTTGTTAGTCGCATTGTGTATGCCATATGGTTCATAGCATTGTGTATGCTAGTAGCATGTTTGCATCTCATCCTTGTATGTTTGCATGATTAGGTCGCATTGCATTAGGATTGCATGCTAGTTGCATTTGTGCATGTCATGCCATCCTTATTTGTTGCATTGTGTTTAGAGTAGGGTTTAGTCCAAACACGGAAAACGAGGGACGTTTCGTACACCAAGTGATGAAACGTGCCTCGATTCTCGGTCACCGACACTCTTGACTGTCCATGATAGAGTTGTTGGCTGTACTTGCTTATATGTGCATTCATTTCATATCGAGTCGTGCAATTCGACTCCTCGGCCATCATGCATCGAGATGCGTGATTGGTGGCACAAGGATCAAGGATTACATCCCCCTGAGCTTGTGCAAGGACGGAGAGAGTGATCTTGCACACATATGTTGAAAATACATTGCCTTCTCCCTCTCTTGCCTTTGTTGCAGAAAAACCAGAATCCAGGGACAGAAAGTGGTCGGCCGACTAGGTTTTCTGGCAGGCCGACCACCTTTTTTGGTTCCCACCACAAAGGGTGGTCGGCAGGTGTTTCCCAAGACAATATCTGGTCGGCAGCCTTCCCAAGGTGGAGTTTCAACCTTCTGGAGCTTTGTGCAAGTTTCTGAGATCAATTGCAAACAAGGGTGAGGCGAGGCATCGCGATGGAATTTACCGACGAGGCGACGCGAGCATGCATGCATCTTTCATCATTCGAAACAAGAGCTGAGGCAATCCATTTTATAGCTTGCATGCTAGTTTATTCGCTTTCCTAGTTAATTTGTTAATTAATTAGGGTTTTGTAATATTTAATTAGCTAGAGTAGTTAATTATTTATTCGGACCCTCTGAGCGAGGGCACAATTGTAATATGTGTGCGTGTGTGTGATGTATATCTTTCAACCCCACGTCTTTCTTCCTTTTATTTACTAGCTTATGATGGTTAGATTAGGGCATGTTTCAATTAGCATACTTATGCTTGCATGTTTGCATTCATTCATCTGTCTTGCATGCACGGGGCTCGGCGCATCATACTAACTGCATTGTATTTCAATTCTGAGTTGAATACTTGTTAGTTGTAGCATTTCACATGCCATCTTTAGAATAGCCGGGCCTATTGTAGTTGTATTCCTGCATGTGTTGCATTAGGCATTTTAGCATAGTTAGGATCATGCATGGATTTCTAACATAGCTTCTATTTTGGCTGTAGTACTCGGTAAGTATTTATGCTTTAGCATCCTTGCATGCGTGTGAGTGACTGCCATGATAGCATGCTTATCATGAGGCTATTTGCTTATGCGATATATCTGCCTGAGTGCCTGTGGGTGAATGTTGGGTTATCTGAATTGGAATAATGCATTGACTATGAGTTTTAAGCCCACTAGATAGTGGCAAAACCATATTTTTCTAAGCCCACCTGAGGGTGGCAAAATCTGCATTTTAAGCCTACTTGCTGCAAACCGCTTTTAAAAACTAACATGAAATGTTCTGTTTCAATTCAGGCGATCCGGTCTATACTGGTATGCTGTGCGCATCACGTAGTAAATCTAGGCTAATAACCGAAATAAGAGCACATAATGTTTTCAAAACTCGATATCATGGTTAGTAGAAGCCGATCTTTGATCAGGCGAGCGGGGGTGCTCACGAAGTGACCTTCCCCAGTCGTACCCAAGTTCCCGAGCCGAAGCAACTTTGGTGATGACGGACACGTGGCCTTAGGCAAACGAGTCAGGGTTTCCTAAATTTCACAAAATAAAATATTTAGGTGGCGACTCTGTATCTGGCAAAGCAGTCTATGTTTTCAAAAACGATTTGCCGGATTTGGACTCTTTGATGATTCATCGGTCTTGCATTGCACTCTGCGAGATTAGATACAGGACCGTGGTATTTGAGTCCTGAACTATAGTGAGCCCAAATGAACGAAACGGGGGATTTCCTCCCGGGACGTTCGGGGACGTCTACAGTAACGCTTACTATAAAAAAATAAAACAAAGGTTATATTAGTCCAAAAAATATTATAAATAAGGAAAAAAGAATCTCATGAGATACAAGTCTAAACATATGGTATGATGTGGAACACAAGAAAACTTTATAGACTTATTAGACTATAAATCCTATAAATGGGATTTATAAATAAATCTTTCATCAAATAACTATGTTCGCCAAGTTATTTTAAATATAATCCTTGAATACATTTCTAATAACTGTACATCAATAAAAGCCCTCAAAATAATTCTTGAAATATATTGAATTAAAGGTATAATCCTTGAATAAGTGATGCTAAATCCATTTTACAAATTCATAAATTCAAATGCAACCTTAGGGAATTTGCACCTAAGAAGAAAGGATAAGAAACCAACTAGTACAGTGGCATTTGAAAACGTTTATATTTTTCGTTTGAAAAAAACAAAAACGATAAACACGTTTAGTTTGAACAAAAAAAACAACTTCTTCCCTTTTTTTTTTTTTTGCTTCAAAATGAAACCCCCAAGGTTTGAACTCGTGATCTCATGCTCAACTCTTCTTTCTACATTTCCTTCTACTTTATTTATTTTTTTAATCTATAAACAAATGTAAACACTTTTTGAATTTATGATTTATGCCTTAGTTTTTAATTTGAAGGAATTTATTTTGTGAACTCAAAAAATTACCACACAAATTTATATGACAGTTTTTAAAATTTTAACAACATAAACAAAAAATATAAACGTTGCCAAACAATCATATGGCGTACAATAAGCATAGTAACACACACAAAAATAAAAAATAAATAAATCTCCACCCGCCTAATTCCTAACAAGTGCCAATTTAGTAAGTCTACGTATATAAAAAAATTTCAAAAAAATACGTAGGATATAGTGTTTGGCAAGCGAGCATAAGCTTTTTACATGTGTCGTAGTTGTCAAAGTCTTTCACTAGTTCCTTCCATTGCCATGAGCATCAAGGTCAATGATCACAATCATTAAAACCAAGTGTCTTTTAGTTAGAGTATTTCAAAGACACATGATAAAGTAAAATGTATAACAACTCTTACTGCATATAGTGGTACTATATCTAAAGCACTAGAGACACTTAGATTGCACATCTTTTGTTTTCTATTTTTTAGGGCTAAATTTATGAGGTCTCCCATTACAGTTGTCACATGTAAGCATTCATCATAATTATGATGTACAATTGAACGATGATAATCTTCCATGAAAAAGTTTCCAACAAATTCTAATTATTATATCAATTAAATGCAAATGCAAGCCTAACCTTCGCTACAACAAAAGTAACCTATAGTGACGAAAAGTAGTGAAAAAAATAAATTTTGTCACTAAATAAGAATAATCCGTGACGAATTATAAAATTTTGTCACGTATAATAAAAAAATAAAAATAATAGGTGACGAAATTTATTTTTGTCAACAAATACTTCTTTTTAGGTGAGGAAAAATTAAGTTTCGTCACCAAAAGTTTTCCCGCTAATATTTTTTGAGTGGCGCCAAAAATTTAGACTTTTGGTGAGAAAAAAATTTATCACCAATTATAAAATTATTAGCGAGGAATACATTTTCGTCACCAATAATTTTATACATATATTTTTTGAGAAACTTGATTTTAAATGTTTTAAGACCATTTCGTGAGAAATATATTTTTATCATTAATAATTTTTAATATTTTGAGACATTTTAGTGAGAAAATTATTTTGTCAACAATTTTAGAGGAAAAATTTTAACATATTGGGCGGTAATGGAAAAAATAGACTACTAACTTTTTTCCTCCTTTTATTTTTGTTTATCAATTTTTCTCTCCTCTCTCTCTCTCTCTCTCTCTCTCTCTCTCTCTCTCTCTCTCAAAACAAAAACACAAGTTAATTAACTCTCTAAACCTATGGTGACGGAAAGTAGTGAAAAAAATATTTCGTCACTAAATAAGAATAATCCGTGACGAATTATAAAATTTTGTCACATATAATAAAAAGTAAAAATAATAGGTGACGAAATTTATTTTCGTCAATAAATACTTATTTTTAGGTGAGGAAAAATTAAATTTCGCCACCAAAGTTTTTTCCTCTAATTTTTTTGGGTGACGCCAAAATTTTGAGATTTTTAGTAAGAAAAAAAAATTGTCACAAATTATAAAATCATCAGTAAGGAATATATTTTCGTTACAAATAATTTTAAATATTTTTTTAAAGAAATTAATTTTAAATATTTTAAAACTATTTCACGAGAAATATATTTTTATTGTCAATAATTTTAATATTTTAAAATTTTTAATGACAAAATTATTTTATCCCCAACCAATCTTGAAGGGGGAACTTTGAGATTTGGCAGTAATGAAAAAAAGGAACCCTATTGATTAGGGATGGCAATGAAAATATTATCTTATGGGTATCATGGAGATCCAATCCAAATATATGGATTTTTCTCTCTTTTTTTAACCTATAGGATTAATTAAGTGGGTTTTTAAAATATCCATGGGAGATGGGTCGGGAATGGGTACCCGCCCATATCCCCACAAGTTAGGGTTCTCTTTCTAAATCTCACTCTCACGGTTTCTCATTCTCATTCTCACATAGCAGCGAAGGCAACAATCTCCATAGGTTTTGCAAAGGCAACGATCTAGCGACGGCGATCTCCGTCGGCGTTACCACGGTGGTTCTCCGGCGTGGTGAGTTTCTCTATCTCGTTCTCTCGTTCTCTCTTTCTCTCTTGTTCTGTGTATGTTTACAAATTCATCTATTCGTCACTTTCTCAACTTCCAAACAGAGTTGTTGCTTCACAGAGTTTTTGGTACTCTTTTGCAGTTGGCGAAACCTGTCTAAGAGACTTACGCATCAATCAGCAGAAAATACGGTTAGCTTCACAGAGTTGTTGCTTTGATTCATGGAAATTTTAACTCAATGTTGTTTAAAGCTATGGATTTAAATCAGTTGTGAATTCTGATGCATTTGGGAATTGTTAGGTTTGAATTCTCATGTGGAAGATGAAATTGAATTACTTCTATTTTTTTTCTTGAGACTTTGCTATGTTATGTTATGTTATGTTAAAAGGGTTTAGGGTCAAAATGGATTGCATAAAAGCTTTGTTACAAAAATGGCAATTGCCTCTGCAAATGATCAAGATCAATATAGCTACTCCTTAAGTTTTTAGGCAAATAGGTTATCTCTGTTTTGATGATTGGTTGCTTTATATAGTTAAAATAAAATGAGTGTTTTAACATTTCCATTGAATAAGAAGAGAAAGAGAAGAGAATGTTGAGTGGAAAGTTGATCCCTTTTAGCTTGTAGAGACAGAAATATGGGTTTTTAGAGAGAGAGAGAGAGAGTCTTGGGATTTTAGGGATTGTTTCAGGTACTAATCCAATCTTTCAATTTTACTTTCATCAATTATTGATCAATACTATTGAATTTTCACTTTGTTGTATTGATCAGCTGTTGAATTGGCTAATGCTCCTCTGTTCATGTAAAACTAATAAAAGAATGGATCAATTCTCCTAAGATCTGAAAAAATAAAATAAAATAATGAAAGAAAAGAAATAATAAGCCCCATAATTTTAGTGTAATTACACCGACATCTCTTTTAGTAAGGTAAAGTGATTGGAATTAATGGACATAATGGTGTGAAGACACAAATAAACAAAGTAAAGAGGGAATTTGACATCACTACCTCAGACTATGATGATCAAGAAATTGCAGAGAACATAGCTCATAATTGTAGAGTTAATGGAATTTCTCCCGTCCTTCCTCACATTAAGCGTGAGTTCTTTTTCTCTTTCATACGATAAGGAAGATAGATCCAAGAAAATATTGGTGAGGACTATCAATAAGATTTGATGCTTTTGACCTTCATTCTCATGATTGGTGGAATTTTTTTATTTTTTATTTTCATTGTAAAATTAGACTTAGGGAATGAACAATATGACATGATAGGTATAGTAGATCACTCATTTGTATTTCTTTTAACTTTGCTCAATTGTTTGATGGATTGGGATTTGGTTATTGCTAGTGATATTTTATAGTGTAAGTTCCTAATCTGAAATTGGCTTCTAAACATTTGGAAATGTACTTTACTATGAATAAGCAATCTGACTTTGACTCAATACACCAGTATGTCAGACATATTTTCATCACTCTATTGTTAATGGAAAGACATTAAAGAATATAGGAAGTCTGGAGAAATGAGCTATAACTTTAGAAACAACATCATGTATATATTTTTCTCTCAATCTTGCTGTCATTAGGAAGGTGGATTCTCCATCTCCATCTGAAATTGGCTTCTAAGCATTTGTATATATTTTTCTCTCAATCTGTTCTTTTCTCTCAGGTACAGTGGTCCCAAAGAGTGCCAATTCTCAAGCCAAAGGAAGGTGGATTCTCCATTGCCAATTACTTTCTTAATTAGGGGTATAGCTTCTCTTCCTAAACTGAAAAGTTTCCTCACTGTCAAAGACACATTAGAAGGGACTTGCATAGTCCTGAAGCATCTAGATTTGATAATATATGTGTGAATCCACTTTACCCATAGGATATTTGACTTTTTGCATATAGCCCAAAGAAGTTTCATAGTTGTAGCTTGATTCTAATGAATGATTGATTTAATTCACAGAACTCCCCCATTTTTTGGACAGAAAACTTGTTCCCAACTTACTTTAGCATATGTTAAGTGGTTTTCAACCCCTAACCAAAGGAAGTCTCTCGTAATGGCTTCTATTTCTTTCAAGATTTGCTAAGGAAGGATAAAAACGAAGGACCAATAAACTTATATGCTGCTGAAAAGAACAGATTGATCAAGTTGGAGCCTACCACCATAAGACAGAAATTTAGTTGTCCAACTGTTGATTCTATTCATCATTCTTTTATTAAGTTGCTCACACTCTGCAGCTTTTAGTTTATAGAAAATCAGAGGAAATAGTAAATAATTAACCGTCAATTTCCCTTATGGTATTGGCAAAATGGATAAAAGATCAGACTTAGTTAGATTCATTACTAACTCCACAGAGGAAGGGAAAAAGAAAACTTATGTTTCTGAAGATTAGGTTGTAGGCCAGATAGAAGATGGAACTGAGATAACATACTCTTAATGATTTGGAAAGAGCCCCTGTTAGCTTCACATAGAATGAATAGATCATCAGCAAATGCCAATTGAACCTAACATTTCCAATGGAAAGTAAAACCACCTTCTCTCACTCTTTGCTGCAGCATTCTATAGAAACACTCCATCACAATTGAGAAACAAGTAGGGGGACATAGGATCACCTTGCCTTGGACCCCCTTTTGCTCGGGAAATAATCAACTAATTCTCCATTTATTACTACTGAGTACATAACAGTGGAAATGCACACTTTAATCCAGCCAACAAACTGAGCAGGGAATCCCATGTGTCATAGATACCAATAACAAATTCCAATCTACAGAGCCATAGGCCTTGATTAAATCAATTTTGAACACACCTTGTTGGTCCTTCATTTCTGTGATAAACTCTAACAACCTCTTGCATCAATAAAATGTTATCAAGTGAGTAGCAAGCTTATCCAGAACATAACTTTGGATGCTGCTCTAATCTTACACCTCATCCAGGGTGGAATGGAAAAAAACACATATATAGACATGGGAGATTTTGTTTCTTGTTTTTCCTCAAAGTTGTTTCTCCCCTTTTCCACAAACCTTGTCCCAGTTATTTATTTTGGTTGAGTCACAAAGTTGATTGTCTTTTAGCCAAACTAGAAATTAGACAAATTTGGGATGCAAGGAAGTGATACGTATGGCTGCATTTCTTTAAAATTATTGATATATTTTTAGCTCTTCTCCTTTTTGTCTAGATTAGAGAGGGGTTGTTGAAAATTGGATTGGCAACAAAACTGCAAGAGCCTCTATAGCTTGTAAATACCAATGTAATTCTTTTTCTAGTTTTCTTCTTTTTCTAAAAGTCAAAGTCAAGTCTCTAAAAGTATAGTTTTCATTTTGCATTTCAAGAAGGTGATTCTATTTCTTTCAGGTTTCTGTTTGGTGGGTTTTGTGCTTTTTTTTTTCTTCTTTTTGTTTTTTTTTTTTTTTTTTTTTTTTTTTTTTTTTTTTTTTTTTTTTTAAGTTACTACAGAAATCTATCTATAGATTCTGTAAGTGTTTGATGCCATGTCTTTATGTCTGTTTTATTTTATTTTATTTTTGTTTCTTTCAATATTATTCATTTTGTGGAGTACCAAAGACTAGTGTGCTTATTTGGATGACTACTGAGCTTGTAGATCTGTGATTATTCTCCTGATCAACATAGAAGCTTTGATGGAACTAGTAACTCTTTGGTAAGTTACTATAAATATTTTCTTTCATATCAGTAATTTCGGTTAAAAAAAATAAATATAAATATATATTTGCAGTGCTGGTCATGGGTAGAGGATATTCTTGAGAGAGAGAGAGAGAGAGAGAGAGAGAGAGAGAGAGAGAGAGTAGCTGATGATGATGCATAAATTACTACATGAAGGTAATTTCTCTTACCCTTAATGTATGGACTTATTGCTATTGTGTGGTGAAAGATCCACCAATGAACTCTCACCTATCTTTATTTTTAAGAGCCAAAAAAATCATGAACATGTTTATAAATAAAAAATAAAAAATATTCCTTGTCAAAGAGGATTTGATCAAGGTTTTTGTTGGGTACAAATTCATAAACAAGGCGGTCTGGACCTTCAATGGTACAACCCAAAAGTCTTACAAGGTTCTTGTGTTGAATTCCACTTATCAAATTTACTTCATTGAAGAAGTCATCGACCCATTGTCATGAATCAAATGTATCTCAATGCTATATTATATTTTCAAGCTATTAAATATATTCTGGCATTAGTGATAGTGATATATGATATTTCTGCAATCTTTTGGCATCTTCTGTTATCCGTGTTGCTTTATCATCAAGGATCACCTCAACACTTTAAAGTTTTGGATTGTTATATGCATTTCTACTAAATTGGTTTATAAAATAAAATAATTTATATGTGAGTTTAGATGTAATTCATAATATATTAATGTTTTCCTTGTTTAATTTCTTTGCAGATTGGTTTCTGATGACATTTATTAGAAGCATACTTGCAAATCAAGATCAAGTGTTGAATTTTTTTTCTTGAACTGATACTTAGTTCTAGTTTTAAACCTAGTTGACTGCTATTTTTTTTGTTGGACTCCACGTTAGTTCATTTTGGAATTTGTTATGATGGTTTTTTTTATTATACTTAATGGATTATTATTAAATTTGTTTGATGGATATATTTTCATTTATGATATAAATTGTTTAGTGGATTATTTTGTGGAGTGGTGTATAATAGTTAGTGGATTTTTTAGTATATTTAAAAGGCTATTGGGATATGAGTAGGGATGTTTGTGAAATAATAATTTAAATTAAAATATAAAATATGGAACAAGTTTAGTGACGAATTTTTTTCATCATTTGTACTTGTTATTATGACAAAGTGATTATTCGTCGCTAATAAACATTTTTTGTGAGAAAATTTATTGTGGTTTATATATGAAATATTTCATTGATTTTGTTGTTTGGTGACTAAAAATTTCGTCACGTATATATATATATATTTGTGGCGAAATATATTTCGTCATCCATGTATGACTTTTGAAGACGAAAATTTCGTCACTTTTACATCTTACTGTGACGAAATTATTTCCTCATCAATGATCAACATGTGTGACAAATTTATTCGTCAACTAAAGTTAAAAATATGGTACTGAATAATTATTTGGTGACGAAAAAGAGAATTTTTTATGACAAAATGTTGTTTTATTTGTGACAAAAAATTTCGTCACTGAAGTAATTTCATTGGTGACGAAATTATTTTTCGTCACGATGGTTTTTAGTGACAAACATTCAATGACGAAACCGGTGACGAAAATATTTCTTCACAAATATCTATAGTGACGAAATTAGCTCTTTGGAGACAAAAAAATTTCGTCATTTAAGACCCAACTTGTTGTAGTGTTCTCTTCTTGCTTATATTGTATTCTCTCTCCCTATCTCTCTATCACTCAATGAATTGACATGGTTAGAGACGATAATACTTATATTAATGCATTAAAGGCAATGACATAATGGCATAGTATATTTTTAATTTATCTAGTAATTAGCTAGGTCACGTCGTAGGATAATTGTTTAATAATTTCAGAGTATGAACACATAGTATTTTATAATATTATGATTGGTAGAGAATGTAGATAGGTGAGATATTATGTTAGGTGATTGAGAATCATGATGAGACATTAAATAATGATTGGTTAAGAGTACATGCACGTAATACTCCGATAATATTTAATAATTTCCCCACACGGTATGTGTGTGCAATTGTGAGGAAGATGCCATATTAGGAAGGATTTGGTTAATCAACTATGATTATGGGATATTTTGGAAAGTTAGTTAAAAGCCACTTCTCAACTTTTAACTCACTTCTTTTCTCATAAAAAAAAGAAAAAAAAAAAAAGAAAAAAGAAAAAAAAAATGTCAAAAAGCCATAAAAAAGTCAAAAAGTTACTTTTCTTTAATTATCTTCTCAAAACACCGCTATATCTTCATGCCATCATCTAGAATGCCATCATCTAGAAGTTGCATATAATAGAAGTTATTATTAAGAAAAGTATCTTCCATGAGTATGCACTCGTACACTATCTTTAGATAGTTTAAAAATGAATCAAGGAAGAAAAAGAATTGCTTAAGCTAAGTGTCCAAGAAAAGTATATATATTATTAATAAGAAGAGTATCTTCCATGAGTATGCACTCGTACACTATCTTTAGATAGTTTAAAAATGAATCAAGGAAGAAAAAGAATAGCTTAAGCTAAGTGTCCAAGAAAAGTGTATATATATATATTTAATTATATACCCTCTGGCTTAAAAATTCTGAAATTTATTTCTTTTGTCATTCTATGACTTGTTCAATACTCAAATAAAAATGGTGATTTATGGCCCAAATGAAAAGTAACTCAACACACTTTAGAATTGGTTGTGTTGTGTGCTGTGTAGTCCTTTGTCTTGCCACCTGTGCAAAAACACTATAGATCAAGAAGCAAAAAAACAAAGAAAAAAAAAAGCACTTTATAATCTAACTTTTTCTTTATGCCTTTTTTCTCAAAGGGGAAGACAGTTTCATAGTGCTCATGCATTATGATAACTGAAGAACCTCTTTCTGATGGAAAGCCAAAAATAAAGTGCATTTGCAACTGGTATAGTCATTGATAACTGCCAATTGTTGTAATTAGCTTAAGCATACTTTATTTTTTAATTTGCACCAAGTATTGTACAAAACTTATCTAAGATAGTTATTGGCCCCGTTTGGTAGAGCAGTGAGAAAGTGATTATAACTTATACCTTAACAGTTTATAACTTATAACTGTGAAGATAAGCTGATTTTTGACTTATAAATTAAGCTTTTCCTCCCCCACTCAAAGAATAAGTTGATTTTTGATTTACAAAGAGCTATAAGCTGTATTGTTAAGTTAAACCAAACACATCAAAATAGCTTAAATTAAGCTAAAAGCTGAAATAAGCTGTAAATAAGCCCTACCAAACAGGGCCATTATAAGAGTAAATTACACTTTGTCCATTTAGATTTGGTCATTTTTCTATTTTGGCCTTACAAGTTTATTTATTTATTTATTTTTTTTCATTTTGACCCTTTATGTGTTAAGTTTTTTTGTTCAAAATTAGACAAAAAATGTCACGTTAACTATCACATAATATAAAAATATTTTATTATATATAACTCACACTTCTAACACAAACTCAAATCCTAATATAATAATATATTTTTTATGTTATGTGATAATTAAAGTGATATTTTCTGTCTAATTTTGATCAAAAATTAGTTTTAGAAATAAATTGAGAAAAACTTGAGCATGAAAGGCCAAAATGAGAAAAACAAACTTTAAGGGTCAAAGTGATAAAATGACTAAACATATAGGGGCAAAGTGTAATGTACGCTTATTGTACATAATAAGGGAAAATTCATTTAACGTCATTGGGTTCGAGGCTAGAGCACTTTACCCTCTTGTGATTCAAATATAGTTAAAAAACTCCTATGTAATTTTAGACCAAAGTGCAACTGTTAACTCTGTTAATTATATATGTGAAATGACTATAATAGTCTCAAATCCTATACATTTTCTTTTTTATTTTCTTTCTCTCTCATCTCACACACATAATTTTTAATTTATAATATTAATTCAATTAATCACAATTTCTTAATTATTTATTGTAATCCTAACTTTTAAATTTAATTTTAATTTAGTTATATTTTGACTGACAATTAATCCTAAATCCTTAATTATTTATTATAATTCCTAAGTTTGTAATATAATTTTAATTTAATTATATTTTGAATTACAATTAATCAAAATTTCTTAATTATTTATTGTAATCCCTAAAATCTTAATCTAATTTTAATTTAAAAAAGATTAATTTTTAATTATTATTTATTTTATATTTTAAATCAATCTTTAATTATATATATATTTATCAATCTTTAACTATATTTTTATTTTATTTTATTTTAATTAATAGCTTAATTTAATTTTAGGTTTGCAAAATATGGGGGCAGATATGTCTTTTTTTGTGTTAATTTAACTTTATTTTTTCAAAAAACCAAGCTCTTTTTAAAAATTGGTATGTGTGATACACCTTCTATTAGTTCGGATAGAAAAACTACCATTAAAATTTTAATCTAAAATCATATGAGAATTTTTTTAATATATTTAAACCATAGGAGGTAAAATACTCCAAGTTCAAACCACAATGAGATAAAATAAAATTTTCCCTATATAAATATTTATGTGTATTTTTTTAAGAATTGCTATATCTGGTGAGCTTAAACCATCAGTATTAAAATACATGATGTGTTCAGAGTGTGATTATCATTGCTCTAAAGAAATCAACCTAGCTTATCAATTTTTCAATTCTTCCAAATTATTATTATTATTATTATTATTATTATTATTATTATTATTATTATTATTATTATTATTATTACTTTATGAATTCATTAGAACCTTAAATGGACAAAACCGACTTCTAGGGTTTCACTATCCTAATCTGACCATTAAGGTGAATTTACTTTTTTGGGGTTGAAAAAAAAAAATTAAATGGAATGTGTTTTGAAGATTTTAATTAAGGTGGATTTATTTTTGGAGTTAAAAAGTGAAGAACATGTCATCCTATCTACTAATTTCAAATCTAGCACATGGAATAAGTATGGTCATTGTGTAGTTGTTGATGTTGTGTATTATTATTATCCATAAAATGAAATTGCACTATTTTAATTATTATTTCCTCAATTTGAAAATATATGGGAGGGAAATTTATTCCAACTAGATTTTTTGAATATCAACCAATTCATGATATGAAGTTCATTTTCAAAATATGATCAGTTGGGAAAATATGTTGTACCGATAGTTTACTCAATTCCAGTTTCCAGATTTAAAAAATAAAAATAAAAATAAAAAAACCCCTAATTTAGAGAGGTGGGTACCCCATTAATCATACATATGGCTCTTGTCTCTAGGAGGTTTAAGAGTTCACTCATATTGAAAAAACAAGAAAATGCTAGAGGTTCTAAATTTTCTACTAAATAAATGATCAAATGTCTCATATGGGTGTGAGGTCTACAAAATTGCGGACTCCACACCCATGTGAGACATTTGATCATTTGTTTGATAGAAAATTTGATATACCTAACATTATCCAAAAACAAAGTACCCATTAAATGATTCCATTATCTTCATTTAAGCATACATATCAATTTGAAGTTTGAATATGGCCCACCACAAAAACCCAATTGAATTGGGAAATAGTATGATAAGCAACTTGTCAAGACTAGCCATGCCAAACATAAATAAACTAAATGGGTGCTCTTTTATTTTCTTCTTTTTTATTTCATTAGCCATTAATTGTTTTCCACTTTTTTCTTTTTCTGTTTTTAATTTTTTTTATTTATAGACATTCATTTATTTTACATCATTTTCATTTGTTGTTGAGAGGGCTCAGGAGGACCATGCATCCAGTTGTATCCATCTATGATCATTATGAAGCAAATGAGACATTCTTGCTAGGAAGAATTTCTAGGGTAGGAATTCCACGTAGGATTAGAATGGATTTGGCCAGACATCCATTCTCTCTCATTGTTTTTGCTAGCGTACGATCAGTGGACTCAATTCCTCCTCCTTTTATTTTACTTTATTTATTTTTTTAATTTAATTTTTTTAGAGTACATGGGCCGACCTAAATTAAACCTTGTGGGACATGTCATCTAATTTTAAGCATTTGATGTGGATGATTTTCTAGCATAAGTTTGAAGTATATTTTTTTTACAACTTATTTAAAATTCTAGAATGGATTTCCTATAGAATTTTCTGTTATGGACTCCTAATCTTATTATTTATTAACTTATCTTTTTATTTTTATTTTTATTTTTGGTTTCATGTACCCCATTGTGTTAGCATATAATTTGAACAATCTTCTTTTTTGGAGTGCTCATTTCCACTCAATATTTCACTTGAAAATCCATAAAGTTAAACTTTTACATTTAATTTTCAGTCACTTCAAGCAAATTCACCATTTTTCTTGGTTACTTTCTAGGGTTTTTGTTTGCTTTCTCCTAAAGTGTCCCAAACTCGTTTTGGGCCTAGATTAATCACACTGAATGTTACATTCATCAACAAACCACTTGTATTAAAATGATGTGCTGCCATCCTCCAATTATGTTTATTTTGGGTAAAAACAAAAACAAATCAAATATGTTTGGTACACACAAAAAAAAAAAATTGGAGGTGGTGATCAAATGTGGTGATCGGCCACTAGAGGTAGTTTCCACCAAGAGGTGGTAGTCGAAAGTGATTTCCAATAGAAGGTAATGGTGAAAGGTAGTTTCTACTGATAGGAGATGGTTGTTGGAAATCAAAGGTGATTGCCAACTGTAGGAAGTGATGGTCAGAAAAGATCATTAGTGATGGTGGTTGGAGATGTGGGAAGGTTGAATACGGAGATTGGCGGTGATGATAAGTAGTGGTAGGTTGCTGGAGAGGTTAAGAAAGGAAGGAACAAAACTTCGTTATTTAAAAATTCAAATTCCAAAATAACTGTGGCTCAGATAGCAGAAATATTTTAAATTAGAATTTCCTTTTAAAGGTTTTAAAGTAGGTAAGGCTAAAGGCCCCTGAGAGGGTAATTTGTGTAAACTAATTGGGCCGAGCTAGGTAAGATTTTCTTTAGAAGTTGGGCCACGCAATGGGCCGAGATAAGAGCTCGGGTAGCTCAATTTTGGGTTGAACCTATGTTGGGCTAGTCATACATGGGTGTTTGGACATGGACCTAGCTATTTGTGTAGAGTCAGTAAGAAGACTGAGCGACTTCAATGGAGAAGGCCGAGCTAGATGTAGCTCGGAAAAACGCCACTCTTTGGTCAGGTTTAGCACGGCTCGACTAGAAGTAGAAGAAAGCAATATAGCTCGATTGAGCACAGCGATAGCTGAGTAAAGAGTTATGGCCATCTCACTTGGTTGGCAGTGAAAAGTGTGTCCCAGGGGTAAGCATTATCCTTATGGTGTGTTTGGTTGGGGGATTTGGGAAGGGATTTGAAAATGGAAAGAGAAAAGGTGTGAAACTATGTGAAATATATACATATTTTATTCACATTTCACCTACCTTTTCCATTTCCCTTTCCAAATCCCTCCCCAAATCCCCCCAACCAAACACAGCATTAGGGAATGTGACTCCTAGGAGGTCTTTGCTAAGAAGAGTCAGAGTCTTGTTAGGATTGTGCCATAAGGAATTTATAAAAGCTCATGACTACATCTATTTCTAGGTATTGCAATTCATACTCTTGAATTCACAAAGTTTTTGTATCTATTGTCTATTTACTGACTTAGGCATCGGAGGGGTTTTCGGCACACACCCGCTGGCTAACTCACGTTTGTGTTTTCAGGTGACAAGATGACGACATTTAGAGGAGTACAAACTTAATCAATAGGATTATACAAGACAGATTATTTCATGCTCGTACAATTGGAGCCGTCTGTGGGAAAGATCACAGAAAACAAACCTTTTGATTGAGTTTTCCTTCAACTGATTTCAATGGTTCACAATGAAGACTTGCCTCATTCTACTGTCGATGGAAAAACTGCAGAAGAGAACAGGAGGCGCAAGGATTTGCCTTTTGTTCCGTCTATGGTAGACTTAGACCTTTAGTGACGAAACCCTCATAGGGACGTGTGAGAAAAATGGGACTTAAGTCCTCGTCGCCATCAAAGCCCAGATGGATAGAAACGGATGATGGATGCCCTGATTTTGGAAGATTGCGTAAGGTAGCAAGACAAATTGATTAAGAGAATGACAGCTGACACGGAGGCCATGAACGCCAGATGAAGGCCAAGGGTGTGGCAGGGGTGGAAATCCGTGACGAAAGAACGCGTTCTCATAGCTCAGGAGATTGAGATAGACAGGAAACACTTACACATTCCGATAGCAGGAGCCTCTAGACAAGCGATACATGCTCAAGAACCTCCAGGACTCGTTGCTCTAGGTTTGAGAGAACAAGGAATGAAAGGTCTTATACAGAGGGAAGCAATTACCGATCCTCAGATACTCACCAAACCACCTCTCAACACACTGAGTTGCCTAGATCGGTGGATCTGCGAACTATTCTTGAAGAAAGGGCGCAAAGGAGGAAAGATGCCCAAGCATATGACCCTCAAAGAATCTCAGCTCTATAACGACTGGGACCTAGAATGCATGGAAGCGTCAAGGTTGGAATGCCAGTACCGCGCCTTGCCTACGAACTAGCCAATAAGGCATTAGTAAGGTTGCAGAGCTCGTCGTTTGTTCTGGCAATAAAGAACGCACTACTGCCCTTGGGCTTCAACCGGCCTAAGTTTACAATCTACGAGGGAAAGTTAGACCCCTACATGCACTTTCGCCACTTTCACCAACTTATGGCCACACATCGGCGGGAAAAAGCTCAAATGTGCATCTTGTTTCAGTTAAGCTTGGGTGACCTGGGCTTAAAGTGGTTTGAAAAGTTGCCAGAAGGTAGCATCGCTTCATGGGCACAACTTGCGAATACGTTTGTCACCAGCTTTAAGACGAACACCAAGATGCCAGTCGAGATAAATTAGTTGCTTGCCATTGACATGAACGAGAAAGAAACATTAAAATCTTACAATAATAGGTATTGGGAGACTTTCAACTAGATAGGCGACTGTCCTACCAACCTAGCTATTGCATAGTACAAGCGGGGTCTACTAGTAGGTCATAAGTTTAGGGATTCAATGACAATGACCCTACACCTTACTATGGAAGCCCTAATGGAGAAAGTGCGCCAACACATATGGGTAGAGGAAGATAGGGCACACGCCAAGGTGGAGTCCAGCACAACAGTGATGCCGGACAAAAATCGTTCAGTGAAAGTTAACACGGTAGACAAGAAGGACTGACTGCACAAAAATCTTTCCCCAACTGAGGGCAAAGTGGGTTGGTAGGTTTGACCAACTCTTTCTAGAAATCTTTGCACAACTTGGAGCAAAGTGGGTGGGTAGGTTTGACCAACAACTTTTTACACTATTTGACTAAGATGGTTATCTCGGCCAAAGAAGGTTGGCAAGTTTAACTAACAAATTTTTGCACTATTTCACCAAAATTGTTACCTCGGCCAAAAAAGGTTGGCACGTTTGACCAATAAATTTTTGCACTCTTTGACCGAGATGGTTACCTCGGCCAAAGAAGGTTGACTGGTTTGACCAATAAATTTTTACACTTTTTGACCGAGATGGTTACCTCGTCCAAAGAAAGTTAGTAGGTTTGACCAACTCTTTCCAGAAATCTTTGCACAACTAGGGCAAAGTGGGTTGGCAGGTTTAATGAACAATTTTTTGCACTCTTTGAACGAGATGGTTACCTTGGCTAAAGATGGTTGGCAGGTTTGACTAACAAATTTTTGCACTCTTTGACTAAGATGGTTACCTCGACCAAAGAAGATTGGCAGGTTTGACCAATAAATTTTTACACTTTTTGACTGATATGGTTACCTCAGCCAAAGAAGGTTGGCAGGTTTGACCAAATATTTTTTGCACTCTTTGACCGAGATAGTTATCTCGGCCAAAATAGGTTGGTAACCAACAATTTTTTGAACTCTTGCCTGATATGACATTTATCTCAGCCAAGGAAGGTTTGCAGGTTTGACCAAATTTTTCAAACTATTTGACCGAGACGGTTATCTCGGCCAATGCGAGTTGATAGGTTTGGCCAACACTTTTTTGAACTCTTAGACCGAGATGGTTATTTCGGCTAAAGAAGGTTGGCAGGGTTAGTGCAATCCAAGTTAGTTTGCTGAGCGAGACATACAAAGAACGCCTCCTTGTATGATTGCGAACTCGAAGGTATTGGATTGTGCTTCGATGAAAGGAAGAAATGAAGTATTGGGTTTAGGGTATGTAAATGAAAAGGGTGAACAGTGGCTAAAACCGTTCGAATGTACAAGATATATATGTCAAAGGCAAAAAGATGTGGTTGTTTAAATTTTTAGGAGGTGCATGATGGCTGTAACAAGAGAACGGGGCTAATAGGGGCACGACACGTGTCTTAGGAATGACATCGTGTCAGACATACCAGAGTAGTGGAAGGTCGTGCTGAGTAACTGACAAGACTTATTGGGGCCGAACGTGTTGTGAGACCAAACAACTTTTCAAGCCCGGCAGAGTTGAGCGTTCTTAGCTCGGCTAGAGGAAAGTAATCCCAATCATGCTTCGCAGATGTAATTAAGGGGCAATTGAGAGGGTAATTTGTGTAAACTAATTGGGCCAAGCTAGGTAAGATTTCCTTTGGAAGTTGGGCCATGCAATGGGCCGAGATAAGAGCTGGTATAACTCGGTTTTGGGTTGAACCTGTGTTGGGCTGGTCAGAGATGGTTGTTTGGACATGGACCTAGCTATTTGTGCAAGGTCAGTAAATGGACTGAGGCGACTTCAATGGAAAAGGTCGAGCTAGACGTAGCTCGGCAAAATGCCACTCTTTGGTTAGGTTTAGCATGGCTCGACTAGAAGTAGAACAAAGCAATATAACTCGGTTGAGCGCAGCGATAACCGAGCAAAGAGGCCTGGCTATCTCACTTGGATGGCTGTGAGGCAGGTGTCCCAGAGATAAGCATTATCCTTATGGAATGTGACTCCTAAGAAGACTCTACTAAGAGCCTTGCTAAGATTGTGCCATGAGGAATCTATAAAAGCTCATGACTGCACCTATTTCTAGGTATTGTAATTCATACTTCCGAATGTACAGAGTTTTTGTGTCTATTGTCTATTTGCTAGCTTAGGTATTGGAAGGGTTTCCGACACACACCCGCCGACTAGTTTACGTTTGTATTTTCAAGTGATAAGACAACGATGTTTGAAAGAGTGCAAACTTGATCAGCATGATTATACAAGACATATATCAAAAATATTTTAAATTAGAATTTCTTTTTAAAGGTTTTAAAGTAGTTAAGGCTAAAGGCGCCAATGATTTTATGCACTTATATTTCTGAATTTTTAAAAATAAAAAGATTAAGATATTTATGAATAGTGTCATACAAATAAAAAAATTATATATGATTTTGATATAGAATAATGATATTAGCAGTGGGATAATTTGTTTCACATGATAAAATATAATGACATGATCTTGTCATTTTTGCACACACACACACACATATATATATATATATAATTTAACACCAATAAATAGGACAGATATTGAAACATTAAACATCAAAATTTATAATAAAATAAAATGATAATAAAAAAAAAATAAATAAAAAGTAAGAAGTCAAAAATCAGAATTTGTCTTAGTACTAAAATTGAAACCACTTAAATTTCATCTATTCAAGGATTTGACAATCGACCCAATGAGCTAGCCTGGTGGTTGGACTCTTAAATATCCAACTCATCAATCGGGTTTCAATCACCGCTCCCACTTTCCCTAATGAATGTACTGATGTTCTTTTGATGTCAAAAAAGAAAATGAAAAAGGAAATAGAATTGGCTCCAGATAGTAATCACAGAGCTTAGAGGTCTAATCCTCCCACTTTTGTGTTCATATTTGATCTCAGATTCTAAGTCTCCGTGCACGCACGTGCATACGTGCGTGCGTGTAATAAGAGGGATTAATCATTGAATTTTTCTGGTAAAAGGAACACAAACAAGTTCGTGATAGGCCCCTCATTTTCTTAACCACTTGTGTAAGCAACCAGTAATCCAAATAAAATATCATCAACAGGAAATATTTAGAAAAAAATCTCATCTTTTTTCTTCCATCTTTTATAGATATAACAATTAACAAGATATTTTTGAAAAGTCTAATGGGCAAGTTTGGAAAGAAATGTCAGCCAAATTTATATGGTGAATCAAAAAATAATAATAATAATAATAATAATCTTATCCAATGTCTAATTTGAATCCAATAATAGAATCCCACACTAAGGATATTGTAACATCGCTTGGGTACCCACACACATTAAATAGTTTGGACTCGTAATTTCTTTGATCTAATCTCACGAGTGCGATGTGAAACATAAATGAGGGTCTAAATTTGACAACTTTTATAGAAAATATATTTTATTGTAAAACTTTTGCCAAAAATGGACTATATCACAAGATTTTTGAGTCGCCACCTAATATTTTGAGAAAATTAAGAAACCCGTGACTTGTGTCAAAGCCATTGTTCATCGTAACCAAGAATGCTTAACTCAAAACCTTAAATACGAGAGGAAAATATCATTAATTGAGCACCCACACTTATCCGATCAAAGATCGGCCTCTACTAAACTATAATATAAATTTTATTAACTTTATATATCCATATTCCAATTATTTAATAAATCCTAAAAATTACTATGTGAAACAAACAAGTATAGACTGTGTCATTCATTTTGGAACAATTTGATTTCATATATTTTGAAAGAGTTTTGAAAATATACAACTCAAAAAAATTGAGTTTACAAACATGAAAATCAATATCATTCCAAATTAAACAACACAATCTCCATCCACCAGCATTCATAGAGATATATCAAATAAACAAGTAGCCATATGGTAGGATGCTTAAACATAATAAGAAAAATACACAAAAGCGGAATGTTAAAGTATAAAAACTTACATATTTACCGACGTCTCATGAATACCTAAAAAACAAAGTTAGCAAAATATACATGATCTTATATACAAAATCCTAATGCAATTCACTCATGAGATGCAAATAAAGATTCGATTTCTAATATAGGACATGTGAATCATCTCACGAACATGAGGTAGCTCACATAATCACATAAGAACTGACTAAACTCATAGATGCAAATTTAGCTGAATCAAGATGCATGAAACATGAATGCAAAGCATGAATATGATGAAAAGAAAAATGTGGTGTTTATCTACAAATAAGGAAAGTAAGTAAATGAACGGGATAGAAAGAAGCGATGCGGGGAATTATTGCAGCACTTTAAATAAATAATTACAAACCAAATGAGAGAGGGAGGAGGAAAATATTACAACAAAATAAAATAATAATAAAAAACTCTTTAAACTCTCAAATGAAAAGAAAATAAAAGTTTCATGCGCCTTGGGGACCACTAGAAATTGTTATGCTCAACACTGGAAGACTACACTATTCCATCCAAAAGAAGCCAACTAGGCCTAGTAAAACATATCTTGTTGCAACACTGAGAAAAAAACCAATAAGGAATATGTAGGTGGCTCAACTAACCACTTTCTGCCAGATTACAACAAAACTAGTATGAAATTAAAACAAGAAAACAAATATAAAATAAAAAAATACAAGAAAATAAAAGAATTGAAAATTCACCTTCCAAAGAAAGATTGAACTTATTGATTTCTAAATTTTCTTTTGATCACCTTCAAGGTTGTGAATTGTGTTCTCAATCCTCAATTCAAAAGCTTTGAATTTGAGCTAGAATGGTGGCTTTGGACAAGGAGATGATCACTCTCTAATCTTCTTAAACATGGCAAGGATTACTCTCTCCTTGATCAAAGCTCTTGGACTTGGTTCAATGAGTTTCTTAGGAGGTTTTTATGCAATGAAAGATGAATTTATGAAGGCTAGACAACTTCTCTATTTTGGCAAGACAACACTCTTGTTTTCAAAGTTTTTTTTTTTTTTTTTTTTTTCTCAAACTCTAATATTCTCCTCTCAAATTCAACATTCTATCTACACTTCTTCTCTCAAATTCATCTTCCCAAATTCAAGACTTGAGCTCTCCTTATATAGGCAATGCAAGTGAAGCAATAGTGGAAGACACTGTGGAGAACTAATGGAGCATTTAGGGAAGATAATGTCACTAATGGAGCACAAATGGAGTTAATAGAAGACAAATAAGAAGCATTACCCCAATGGATCAAGCAAATGGAGGCTGAGTATACATACATTTGGTGCAAAAATGGGTCAAAAAATGGGGTTGTGAAGTCTCACACCCGATGTCATGATGCAAACCCACCCTTAAAAGTTTGGATCATGACCGGCTAGTAACCTCTTGATTACCTACGGCCTCAGATAGATTACCGAGAATTTTAAGAACGGGGCCTAAGCAGAAGCAAATAAAATAGCAGAACGTCCATTGGGCAGTGCTTATATGCCTGAATTTAGACATCATGTCATATACTGAAAGTTTGCATACACAGTTCATACATATAAGTTCAATTCACATAGATATATGCAAGGAGTCAGCAACTTAAAAATTACATGTTAACAAAGTGTCCAAACAAAAGTCACCAAAGACTTAAACAAAATTTGCCATCATAGAAAATCCCCAAAAACAAAAGGTTTCAATTCAGAGGCTTGATAAAGCAAGTCCACAAAAAATGACTCCTGAAGCTAACCTAAGACTGGCTGCCGAGTTGATCACCTACATATATATATATATAAATACGGAGTGAGCGGGGCTTAGTGAGTGATAGTAATGTAAGAAGGTTAAATGAATGAGCATGTCTTGAAGAATACATATATATACCATATATATTTCTTATTCATGATCACATTCCAGAACGGCCTCGGGCCCATATAAGACGAAATGACCTTGGACCCAACATACAGAACGACCTCAGGCCCAACATGGTAACAGCTATTCTGAATGACATCAGGTCTAAACATTGCTTATCCTAAAGTAGATGAAAATTGACATGTCTCTATCTCCTATATAGAACAGAACAACCTTAGGCCCATAATTCATAAGCAATCCATATCAAACATAACGGCCTCCGGCCCATCACATATAACAGAAACAGAACGACCTCGGGTCTATTACATATGCCATTGTGGTCAAATGCTCAATCATCTCAAACAAAACACTACTTATATAAAGCATGTCATTCACGATAAAAAAAATACATAAGTCATAACATATTGTTACACTACTATTACTCACAGTGATTTGGTCATGCAGTGGTCCCTTCTTGCGAGTGACCTACACATTACACACATACAAACTTGACAAGCAATTCATTCATTTCTTAGCTTCTTTTATTTAGTCATTTTTCCATTTCGTTCAATTTTTATTTGTCCTTAAGCGTTTAGGAGGGATTGAACACACTCATTAACAGATTCAGAGGGTCGAAAAGATGAACAGAATTTAACAATTTTTTCCCTTATTTTCCACACGTGCAGAAGACCCCCACTGCACGTGCGGATGGTGCTGCATGTGCCTTTATTTTAGAATGTTTGGCTTTGCTTGCTCTGTTTTCTACACGTGAGGCTATGAGCCCCGCACGTGCAAATCTTGCCCTGTTTGTGCAGTCAGAAAATCTATCAAGTTCAAGCTTTCCATATGCATTTCTAATGCCCAATTCAAGCAATTTCACTTCAAAAACATAAGATATGAACATAATAGGAGTGAAACTCAGTTAGATCAAAACTTCATTTAGTTTGACATATAAAACCCCAATTTCCATATTTTCTTAATTTTCCTCATTTTCCTTCAAGTTCACATAACTTTTTATTTGTATATGGTTGTATATTCTTACATGAGTTCAAAGCATGCAAAGACTCAAGATTAGATAGCAATTTCTCACAATCCAACTCAAGACAAACCCAACATAAAAGAATCAACCCTTTAATTAAATGAACCCAAGGATTCCATGTTTATTTTGATGAAATTTGTTAAGATCATAATCCAAAAACCCTAACTTTTATGAGTGTCAAAGCTTCATCTTAAGTCTTGATTTTAACCAATTGAAGAAATATTTTAAGTATTAAAGTTGATTAACACTTACCTTGAGCTTTGAATCCTCTTTCAATTTCTTCAATCTCCAAGCTTTAGGTTGAAATTCCTCTTTTCTCTCTCTTTTCTTCCTCTAGCTCTCCTCCAGGAGATATTTTTGGGTTCGATTGAGTCTAAGTCTCCTATAAGGCTCATGTAGATATCTCTTGTCTACTAAGGATTAGCTTATTTGAGTCTAAGTTTTACTTAATTAAGAGTTTAGCCTAATTAAATTGAATGAATTCATTACAAATGAAATTTGTACAAAACTTCATATTATGCCTAAAAATTATGCTAATCATAACTATAAAGTCAATTTCGGCTTATCACACCTCTAAGGCTTTCAATTTTCAGTCCAAAGGTCGTACTTCAACAGATTTTCTTATAATTGACAGATAGAATTTCATAATCTTGTAAGTCACACATTGAAACATGTAATTTCACATCAAGCATATAATCACGCATGTAATTAAAGACTTAGCATATAAGAGACACAGGTTGTCACAGTCTTCCCTCCTTTAGGAAGTTTGGTCCCTCAAACTTGTTTTACCTCAAGTCAAAAATAACTCTAGCTACCGTCGTTTCGTTTCCTCTTCTCGTTCCCAAGTGGCTTCGTTCTGGTAGTGTTCCTGCCATTTAACTTTTACCATTGGAATTGTCTTGTTCCATAGTTGTTTCACTTGTCGATCCAGAATTTGAATAGGTTTCTCTTTATAGATCATGTTGTCATCTAAAGCAATCTGACGGTAGTCTATAATATGGGACGGATCTTAGAGGTAACCTTGTAACATTGATATATGAAACATGTTATGTGTTTGTGCAATACTCGGTGGTAGAGCAATACCATAAGCAATTGGACCCACTCTTTCTAGAATTTGAAATGAACTTACATATCAGGGTGCTAATTTCCTTTTCTTGCCAAAACCTTATTTGCCCTTTTATCAAGGTGACTTTAACAAAAACATAATTTCCAACCTCAAATTCTAAATCCCTTCTTCTGTGATCCGCATAACTCTTTTGCTAGCTTTGAGCTATTTTCAATCTTTGCTGAATGATCTTAATTTTCTCAGTCGTCAATTGTACCATTTCGGGCCCAAACAATGATCTATCGCCAACTTCGGTGCAACACACTGGGAAGTGACATTTCCGTCCGTATAAAGCTTCATTTGGTGCCATTTCTATGCTCGAGTGGAAAGTATTGTTGTATACAAGCTCTGCCAATGGTAGATAATTTTCCCAGCTCCCCTGGAAGTCCAAGACACACATCCAAAGCATATCCTCCAATGTTTGTATTGTTCTCTCTGATTGGTCATCAGTTTGTGGGTGAAATGCCGTGCTAAACCTCAACTCTGTTCCCATAGCATCTTGTAAACTTTGCCAAAATTTGGATACAAAATTTGGAGCTCTATCGAATAAAATTGAAACTGGAACACCATGTAGTCGAAAAATTTCATTTATATACACAGTAGCAAGTTCATCCGCATTATATTGAGTTTTCACAGGCAAGAAGTGAGAAGATTTAGTTATTTTATCAACAATAACCCATATGGAATTCATACCTTGGGGTATTCAGGATAAGCCAACAATAAAATCCATAATTATGTGTTCCCACTTCCACTCCGAGATTAGGAGAGGCTGAAGTAAACCCGCCTGTCTTTGGTGCTCTGCTTTTACTTGTTGACATTGTAGACATTTTGAAACAAACTCTGCAATTTCTTTCTTCATATTTGGCCACTAAAAGGTTTGTTTGAGATCTTGGTACATTTTAGTGCTATCGAGATGTAGCGAAAATTTAGACTTATGCATCTCTTCCATAATTCTCCTTTTAATTTCTAGAACATTTGGAACACATAATCTGTCTCTAAATTTCAACACTGAATTTGCAAGGGTGAACCCAGGCCTTGGATTTGTTTCCATTTCATCACAAATTTTCTTCAGAAACTCATCTTCCACTTACCTTTGCTTGATTTCTTTAATAATTGCTTGTCGAGTTGATATTGTCGCAAACACTACGCCTTGTTCATGTAGAATAATTTCCATGTCCATTTTTTTGAACTCAAATAGCAACTCTTTTCGCCTTGGGAGTAAATTGTCACGACCTAAACCCGCCCCTATAGGTTTAGCATCGTAACCGGCCAGTAATCCAAGGATTACCAAAGGCCTCTGAATAGAATAAACAAAATTAAGGGGCTAGCGGAGGCAAATACAATATACAATCGTCTAATGAGTTGTGCTGACTTACATGAGACAGAAAACTTTAAAAACATCATTATTACACCAACGAAATGCAGATACAACAAAAGGGACTAGCCCTATATACAATATAAACGAAGATATTGACTTGGTCACAAAACATCTAGATTACATTGACTTCCAGGAATCTCCACGTAAGGCACGATGGTTGGCTTGACAAAACATAAGTCAGACAAAAGCCCTCAGGCCTGATCCTGCACACGCTCACCTATATATATATACAAACAGTAAACTAAAGCCCAGTGAATAACACAAACGTAAAGAGGTTAGTGAACGAATTTCGAACATATCATATTCATAGAACAGATCATAACAGAATCGATTCTCATATACGAACATAATAATGGTACATCCAATAGAACACATCACATCGTCATTCGACTAGAGTAATCGGTTCTAGATACCGATTAAACACATCACCACTTTGACAAGTGGCCAACGAGATCTCGTAATTACATATATGTCATGGACCCGCATTAACATGCCGTCCTCCATGACTTGGGACTATCTATGGACGCCATAATAGATTTCAAACATAAGACATTTGTTCACGCAAACAAATATCATTTCAGAAAAGATAACTTATCATATATCATTCGAACATAATTCATACAAACATATCTTTACAATAACGTTACTCACAGTGGGCTTCCAAAAACGGCCAATCAATCTTCGAACGTTGACCTACAAACACAAAAGTACATAACACAAAGATATCTTATCATTACACATGCGCTTGGCCATTACGGCTTAGCTTTCTTTACATTGGTTTCCTATTAAGTCCATTTCTCATAACTTATATATGTGAATCACATTCTTGGATCTTGGATTTGCTTCATATTTTCTAATTCAAGTACTCATGTCATTTCTTAGCTTATTACACTTTAATGAATCATAATTCATGCCTAAATATGCTTAGAAAATGATGGAAACAAAAATATGAACACGGAATGCCTGTCAAAAATATGTTGAATTTGGCTTGGCCGCTCGAGCGCACTTTTGGTCGCTCGAACGAGCTGCTCTGCCTGCAAAAGCACTGGATGGGTGAAAAATACACTCAAGCCACGATTCCTATGCTCGAGTGGTCAGACAAAATACAAAGGGTTCGCTCAATCCACCAAGTGGTCGCTCGAGTGGTCTGTAAGAGATTGCAAAACTACTGGATGCGCGAAATGTTCGCTTAAGCGACCTGCAAAAATTCTGGGTTTTCAAAACAGAGTCTTGAGCTCCAAAAAGGAAAACTCAAAGGCAAACTCATGCATGGCTTGTTCAAAACTTGGAAAACATGCTAGAAACTCATATACATGCTCTTCCATAAATCATTTACTTAAACTCTCATGAATTTAACCAAAGTTGGGTTCAACTTTCATGTAGATATCTCTAAATATGCGACAAAGACAGTGGTTAGTGCGAGATTTCATATGCCATTGTGGTCAACTACTCAATCATCTCAAACAAAACACAACTTATATAAAGCATGTCATTCACGATAAAAAAATACATAAGTCATAACATATTGTTACACTACTATTACTCACAGTGATTTGGTCAAGCAGTGGTCCCTTCTTGCGAGTGACCTACACATTACACACATACAAACTTGACAAGCAATTCATTCATTTCTTAGCTTCTTTCATTTAGTCATTTTTCCGTTTTGTTCAATTTTTATTTGTTCTTAAGCATTTAGGAGGGATCGAACACACTCATTAACAGATTCAGAGGGTCGAAAAGATAAACAGAATTTAACAATTTTTTCCCTTATTTTCCACACGTGCAGACGACCCCCACTGTACGTGCGGATGGTGCTGCATGTGCCTTTATTTTAGAATGTTTGGCTTTGGTTGCATTGTTTTCGGCACGCGCGACTATGAGCCCCGCACGTGCAGTTCTTGCCGTGTTTGTGCAGTCAGAAAATCTATCAAGTTCAAGCTTTCCATATGCATTTCTAAGGCCCAATTCAAGCAATTTCACTTCAAAAACATAAGATATGAACATAATAAGAGTGAAACTCAAGCTCAATTAGATCAAAACTTCATTTAGTTTGACATATAAAACCCCAATTTCCATATTTCCTTAATTTTCCTCATTTTCCTTCAAGTTCACATAACTTTTCATTTTGCATATGGTTGTATATTCTTACATGAGTTCAAAGCATGCAAAGACTCAAGATTAGATAGCAATTTCTCACAATCCAACTCAAGACAAATCCAACATAAAAGAATCAACCCTTTAATTAAATGAACCCAAGGATTCCATGTTTATTTTGATGAAATTTGTTAAGATCATAATCCAAAAACCCTAACTTTTATGAGTGTCAAAGCTTCATCTTAAGTCTTGATTTTAACCAATTGAAGAAATATTTTAAGTATTAAAGTTGATTAACACTTACCTTGAGCTTTGAATCCTCTTTCAATTTCTTCAATCTCCAAGCTTTAGGTTGAAATTCCTCTTTTCTCTCTCTTTTCTTCCTCTAGCTCTCCTCCAGGAGATATTTTTGGGTTCGGTTGAGTCTAAGTCTCCTATAAGGCTCATGTAGATATCTCTTGTCTACTAGGACTAGTTATTTGAGTCTAAGTTTTACTTAATTAAGAATTTATCATAATTAAATTGAATGAATTCGTTACGAATCAAATTTGTACAAAACTTCATATTATGCCTAAAAATTATGCTAATCATAACTATAAAGTTAATTTCGGTTTATCACACCTCTAAGGCTTTCAATTTTTAGTCCAAAGGTCGTAACTTCAACAGATTTTCTTATAATTGACAGATAGAATTTCATAATCTTGTAAGTCACACATTTAAACATGTAATTTCACATCAAGCATATAATCACACATGTAATTTCACATCAAGCATATAATCACACATGTAATTAAAGACTTAGCATATAAGAGACTCAGGTTGTCACAGCCTTCCCTCCTTTAGGAAGTTTGGTCCCTCAAACTTGTTTTACCTCAAGTCAAATATAACTCCAGATGCCGTTGTTTCGTTTCCTCTTCTCGTTGCCAAGTGGCTTCGTTCTCGTAGTGTTCCTGCCATTTAACATTTACCATTGGAATTGTCTTGTTCCGTAGTTGTTTCACTTGTCGATCCAAAATTCGAATAGGTTTCTCTTTATAGATCATGTTGTCATCCAAAGCCATCTGATGGCAGTCTATAATAATGTTTAACATGAACAATTAAAATAGGCCCATCAAAACTATGAAAGAAGTGGATACTGGAGGCCTATCGGACATAGGCCCATCATTAATTGAGGTGCGGCCCAGTAATCCCATCAAAAATAGGCTCAGACATGGGCTCACTACAGACGAGGTGTCTAAATTAATAGGAGAAGCTGTAAAAGCCGCAGCGGAAGGATCCACATCAGCCTAGAAAGCAAATGTACAACGAAGACAATTGTAAAATAATTTGTAACCAATATTTGTATTAATAAGAAATTATTTTACTAGTAACAATATTTCAATCTACAATTCAAATGCGCTCTTACAATCGATTTTGCTATCAAAGCTTAGAGAGAGTGAGTTCACGAACCACATGCATGGAATTTGCTATCAAAGCTTGATCTAATATGCATGCATGTTAGTTTCATGGTCTAAACTCAACATAATGATAGAGCTTATGATCAAAATGATGATTAACACTCATGAATGCATGCATGTGTGAATTGCAACTCAATTCTACATTCTAGGCTCATAATATGCAATTAAACTTTTATTCTTCATGTATTCTCATGTTTGATGATCTAGGTTCACAATTTAGGATTTGAATTCTTACCTGGAGTCTCCAAATTCTCTTGTTCTTGTACAATGTTGAGCTTACAAACAATGATTTTCAAGTTCTCTTTCAAAATTTACACTTTCTTACTCTAAAAGTGAATTCACTCTCTAAAATTACAATCTCAGATTTTTCTCTCAAAAATGACAAACAAATGAGCTCATATGAGCTTTAAGGCTCTATATATATATAGTTATAGTGGCTTAATACAATAATTAAAACATTTGGCCAACCAAATACAACTTAATTATTTAAACTGAATCAGTTTTTAATAAATTTTCCATATGATTTTAAAATTTCCGAATAACATATTGACGTAACCAATTTTGGTTTCGGAGGCCAATAAGGCTTTTAGTTTTTAGATCAAAGCAGAATTCCTGACAGATATTTCTACAAGTAACAGATAGAAATCCAAATAGCATACAAAATACATTATTAGCACATAATTCCATTCTAGACACTTAGTTAGCGTTCTTAATTACGAATTAGTCTTTAATTACAGATCGGGGTTGTTATACAAACTTGCCAAATTTCCCATAACCTTTCTGCTAAGAGCATCTGCAACTGCATTAGCTTTGCTGGGATGGTAGTTGATTTGCAAGTCATAATCCTTAACGAGCTCTAGCCACTGTCTTTGTCGCATATTTAACTCCTTTTGAGTAAAGAAATACTTTAGGCTTTTATGGTCGGTGTAGACCTCACATGTTGCACCATAAAAATAGTGCGGCCATATTTTTAAAGCAAATACCACTACAACTAGTTCCAAGTCATGTGTGGGATAATTCTTCTCATGAGGTTTGAGTTGACAAGAAACATATGCAATGACCCTTTCATTCTGCATAAGTACACATCCCAATCCTTTGTAAGATGTGTCACTGTAAATAACAAACCCCTCTGTACCAAACGGTAGAACAAGAACTTGTGTTGTAGTTAACCTTGTTTTTAACTGCTGGAAGGAAGATTCCTTTTGTTCTGTCCACTCAAATGGAACACCCTTTTGGTTCAATTGGGTAAGCGGTATTGCAATTTTGGAAAAGTCTTTAAGAAACCTCCGATAGTATCCGGCTAAACCCAAGAAGCTATGCACCGCTGTTACATTGGTAAGGGTTGGCCAATTCACAATGGCTTTTATGTTGTGTGGGTGAATAGAAACACCATCCTTAGTAATTGCATGCCCTGAGAACACCACTTCATGCAACCAAAATTCACATTTCTTCAATTTCGCGTATAATTTCTTATCTCTAAGTGTTTAAAGAATAAATCGTAATTGGTTCTCACGGGCTTCAGTTCTTTTCGAATAGATGAGTATGTCATCAATGAATACGACTACAAATTCATCCAAGTACGATTTAAAACTTCCTTTTGTTTGACATATAAAACCCCAATTTCCATACTTCCTTAATTTTCCTCATCTTCCTTCAAGTTCACATAACTCTTTATTTTGTATATGGTTGTATATGTTTACATGAGTTCAAAGCATGCAAAGACTCAAGATTAGATAGCAATTTCTCACAATCCAACTCAAGGCAAACCCAACATAAAAGAATCAACCCTTTAATTAAACAAACCTAAGGATTCTATGTTCATTTTCATGAAATTTGTTAAGTTAAGATCATAATCCAAAACCCCTAACTTTTATGAGTTTCAAAGCTTCATCTTAAGAGTTGATTTTAACCAACTGAAAAAATATTTAAAGTATTTGAGTTGATTAACACTTACCTTGAGCTAATTTTTTGAATTCTTTTTCAATTTCTACAGTCTCCAAACTTTAGGTTGAAATTCATCTTCTCTCTCTTTCTTCCTCTAGCTCTCCTCCAGAAGATATTTTTGGGTTTGGTTGAGTCTAAGTCTCCTATAAGACTCATGTAGATATCTCTTGTCTACTAAGGATTAGCTTATTTGAGTCTAAGTTTTACTTACTTAAGAGTTCTGCCTAATTAAATTGAATTAATTCGTTAGAAATCAAATTTTTAAAAAACTTCATATTATGCCCTAAAAATTATGCTAATCATAACTATAAAGTCGATTTCGGTTTATCGCGCCTCTAAGGCTTTCAATTTTCAGTCCAAAGGTCGTAATTTTAACAGAATTTCTTATAACTGACAGATACAATTTCATAATCATGTAAGTCACACATTTAAACATGTAATTTCACATCAAGCATATAATCACACATATAATTAAAGACTTACAACATATAAGAGAGTTAGGTTGTCACCGTCTTCCCCCCTTTAGGAAGTTTGGTCCCTTAAACTTGTTTTACCTCAAGTCGAAAATATCTCCGGATACCGCTGTTTTGTTTCCTCTTCTCATTCCCAAGTGGCTTCTTTTCTGTAGTGTTCTTGCCATTTAACTTTTACCATTGAAATTGTCTTGTTTCGTAGTTGTTTTACTTGTCGATCCAAAATTTGAATAGGTTTCTCTTTATAGATCATGTTGTCATCCAAAGCAATCTGATGGTAGTCTATAATATGAGACGAATCTTGGAGGTAACCTCGTAACATTGATACATGAAACACGTTATGTATTTTTGCAATATTCGGTAGTTGAGCAATACGATAAGTAATTGGACCCATTCTTTCCAAAATTTGAAATAGACCTACATATCGGGGTGCTAATTTTCTTTTCTTGCCAAATCTTGTTTCCCTTTCATCGGGGTGACTTGAACAAAAACATAATTTTAACCTCAAATTATAAATCCCTTCTTCTGTGATCTGCATAACTGATCGTATCACTCATTGATGGTTTTGGAATCAATCCCAACCTTGTCTTAAGGTTTTCTTGTGACAGAGAAGGAATGAAGGACAAACAGAGCTTGAAAATGCTCTATCTGCATTGATTTCACCTCAGAGCACAGAAATAGAGTTTGCACCAAATCAATGCACAGTCGGCCCTCTGTAGGCCCAGCCGGCCATCAGTAATGCACGACCGGCCCTTGGTGTGTGGCCAGCAATGCAGTTTTGCAGAAATAGAGGCAATGGCTGAAGGTGAAATAGAGGCAGTCTGGGGCAGATAGAGCAGCTTTCAGGCGATGCGCATGCAATCTCCATCCATCTTCCTTGGTGTTCAAATCAAACGCGTTGTTATTTAATTGTTTCATTAGCATAGCAAATTATGTTGTAATATTTAATTAGTCTAATTAGTTGTAGCTAATTAGTTGATGTTGTAATATTTAATTAGCTTAGCCTAGCTAATTTCTTTTAATTAGCTTAGATAGTTAGTTAAATTATTCATTTAAGTGTTGTAATAATTAGTGTAATTAGCTTTGCTTAGTAATTAACTAGTTAGTTTATTCATTCGGACCCTCCTTCGTGAGGGCGTAATGTTGTAATAAGTGTGCTTGCATGTGTGTGTGCTTTGCAACCTCACGTCTTTCTCCCTTTTATTTAACCGCTTTTGATGGTTAGATTGGGGACATGTTTCAATTAGCATACCTTATGCCTTATACTTGCATCCATTCATTTGTATTACATGCACCGAGGCTCAGCGCATCATTTAAACTGCATCGTTATTTCAAATAAATCTTTGAAGACATGTTTAACCGCATGTTATTTAATTGAATCATATGCCATATTAGTAGCTGGGCCTATTAATTACATTCTTTGTATGTGTTGCATTAGACATTTTACATAGTTAGGAATCATGCATAGTTTTCTAACCCATATTTTCCAAGCTTGGAGTGCTAAGGGAGTCTTTATGCTTTAGCTTGTTGCATAAGTGTGAATGTTGCCATAGTTAGCATGTTTGCCATGAGGCTATGTGCTTAAATGCTAAACTACTTGAATGCCTGTGGATGAAGGCTCGTTGTTTGAATTGGAACGATTCAACAAATGTGCATTTTAAGCCCACTTTGTTGAGTGGCAAATCATGTTTTAAGCCCACTATATTTGGTGGCAAATCCGCAAACTTTAAGCCCACTTGAGGTGACAAATTTATACCATTTTCGCAAACAAACATAAGTTGAATTGTTTCAAATTGAGCAAACTAGTCTATACTTGATTGTGCGCATCACATAGTAAAGTTAGCTTAATAATCAACAAGAACACATAATGTTTATAAAAAAACCATATCATGATTAGTAGAGGCCAATCTTTGATCGAGCAAGAAAGGGTGCTCAATTCATAACCTTCCCCTCTCGTACCTATGTTCCCAAGCCAAGGCAACTTTGGTGATGATGGACACGTGGCCTTTGGCACGAGTCATGGATTTCCTAAATTTCACCAAAAATAAAATATTTAGGTGGCAACTTTGTATCTAGCAAAGCCGTCCAATTTTGGCATTTTTTATCCTAAAATCAATTTTCCAAAACGATTTGCCGGATTTGGACTCTTTGGTGTTTATCAGTTTCACATTGCACTTGTGAGATTAGATTCAAAACCACAGGAGTCCGAACTGTAGAGCTTCATTTCAAGCCTTCCGAAAGGGGGGCGCAAAAAAGCCGAGCTATAGTTTCTAGTGACTCTGTTGGGGATTTAGAAAACTTGACTCGAACTCATGATACGACTTTTTATCTACACTTATATGTTTCTTTGCATTTGCATTTGCATTTGCATTGGTGCGCCTAAGTCACTGTGTTCGCCATCTGTTATTCCTGCACGGTTTGCCTGAGGCTCGCTTGGAAAAGCTTGCCAAAAGGCTAACCGGTTGCAGGCTCTGCCACGTTGGGAACACAACCCTTGGATCTGGACTGCCGCTATACCGTTTGATCCTTCTTTCACTTCTCGGTGTTAGGTGTGAGAGGTATATTAGGTAGTCTTGCTGGGGTACCCTTTTGACCAATCGACCTAGTTGCATATCGAAAACCATAGAAGCTGTTCCAAATTAGGACAGGATACTTACCCGAATGCAGGATTGTGTGAAACCGCATTGTTTGAATAGTGAACCCTAGCTCTTGACGAAACTAGGACAGGGTAACCCTACCCCCTCATAGGGGTGTTTTGGATCTCCTTAACTGGTGTGTGATTTTTAGTGAAACTGTATAGGAATGTGCATATCAGTTGCAAACTTTGTATCCATTTTGGGGCAGAATTCAGTATAGAGAGTACAGTCATTCAACCGTGATCATATCCGTTCTAGTGAAATTGGGCTGAGGTGCTGTCTGTTTTCTCTTTTGCTAGGTAGTCCTGGAACCATAGCTTCAGAAGGCTCCAATATCCCCTGGGTACTCTGGACTTGTGTTGATAGACTTCGTTAGGATGAAAATTTAGTTCAAGGGCAATCAGTGTTTCCTTTGCCGGTGGCAAGGCGAAGAAGGGCTAGACAGGGCTCACCGGTTCCATTGTTCTGGCATTCACCAGTTAGATTACTTTTGTTCAGCTCATCCCGGGCATCTACTCCTATCATGGCTCAGCCTTCGACAAATTTGGAGGAATTATTACTCCATCTTCAGTAAAAAATTAACTCTCTCTAGCATGACTCAGTCTATCAAGCCGAGGTTATGGCCCGTCAGGCTGAGGTTATAACTAGCTTACAGTAATAGCAACAGCAACAGCAATAGCAACTGCAGCCAGCAACGACCTCTGTATCACATGTACCCACCATGGCTATCCCTATGCCTAGTACCATAGCTAATGTTACCATTGCTCGAGATCCACAAACTGAGGATGTTCCAGTTTTCCTAGTCTAAGCAGAACCCATCCCAGTACAAACTCCCAAAGCCTTGGCATATCAAACCAAGGCACCGTTCGAATTTGAGGTTGATCCAACCACACTGTAGACACCCCATTTTTGACCGTCCTCAAGACTTAGACGTTATCGCTTGTACACTCAATGATTGTGTTTGTTTGTGTTCATTTTCAGCGCCCGAAGTCCTCGGCGGAGTGCCTTGTCTTTGAGACTCTAAACTTGGCCTTTTCTTTGCCTGATTTTGGAACAAATCTTGTTGTTTTTGTGTCTGGAACCTCTTGGTAACCTGTCGACCACCACCATAGGCTTTCGACCATGGTTTGTTCTTGTCGGCCATTGGTGTGGCCGGTCGGCTACCAGTGGTGGCCGGCGGTCACCAGTGTGCTTTTCCAAATATTTGTTGACAACTGTGCTAGCTGTTAGCACACTGAGCTGCATCTCCCTACACGTGTATGGTAGGATGTTTCTAAGCTCAAGGCATGGTTTTCTATATATAGGGGGGTTCCTCTCCCATTTTGGAGGGTTAAAAAATTTGGACCAAAATTATCTCTCTCTCTCTCTCTCTCTCTCTCTCTCTCTCACAATTTGTGCTTTGTAGCTTGTTTTCTCTACACTATTACATACACTACCTTAACCAAAGTTCCTAGTCTTTGGGATGAGGTAACTTGGGACCTTTTTTGAGCTCTAGAAGGTGGTTTTTGGCTTGGATTGTTGGCCAACTTGTGCTTTGCTTCAAATGTATAACACTTGCCTTGTTTATACTTGTTCTGTATACTTGTTTTGCCACCTTTTCAATTGTTTTCATGCTGGTTCTGAACTAAAAAAATTTCTATTTTTATGGCTTAAAAGTGTTGGTTTGAGGCTATTTTTAGTTAAGGGGTAGTCCACTCTTCTTGCATCTTAGTTCTTAAAGCTTTTGTGCCTTTATTCATCACTTTCAAACCAACATTTTTGGGCTTTTTAACCACTGAATTTTAGAAGTTTTTTAGTGGTACAAAACTCATTTTGAAGTCCAAAATTTGAGGGGTTAGCCTACCCTCCTTGTGTCTTGTTTGCATGCCTAGTTAGCCCCCATGTATTAGCTTAATGTTTTAGCTTTTTGTGGCTCAAGTCCAGCATGTCTTAAGCTCTGTTTTGAACTATTTTTCCACTGCTTTGGTTTTTGGTTCCTTTTGAGTCTTGTTTTGCATAGTTGTAGCGTAAGTTTCATCACTAGCTTGGTGTTTTTAGGCTTTAACCATCATTGGTTTGAGTTGATTGCATGTATTAGTGCTTTTTCTCACCTAATTTTAGCACTGCAATCTCCCTCAATTCTTTAATTTTTTATTTTGCTTTGAAAGTGGTTTCAAACCACTTGTTTGCCTAAGTGGGAAATGGACGTGTTACACCCAATGGTTTAATCCCTTAGGGGGTTCAGTACCAATAGTGTAATGTCGCTTTCATGCCCAAAGCAACTTGTGGTTTGAGCCCTCTTTCCATTAGAGAACACTCACCAATGGGCTTAATGGATTAAGGATGATTTGGTAATTAAAATGAGTAAACAAAATTGGCAAGTAAAAAGAGGCAAGATAAGCATTCTTTGTGTTGCATTGCATGTGTTCAAATCAGACGTTAATTTGAACACAAGGTAATGGGACATTTCATACTCAAAGGTGATGAAATGTGCCATTTTCCTAGGTTTCCATTGCCCTTGATCACACATGATAGGGTGATGGTCTTTTTGGTCTCATTTTGCATTTATTGAACTTGCACAATTGGTTTCACAAGCCATCATGCAATGAAATTGCTTGATTGATGGTTTGTGATCCAAATTTTGTCCCTCCTTTGATTTCCCCATGAAAAAGATAGGCAAAGTGTGCAAACAACCCTTGAGAAATACACTGTTTTGTTCTCTATTACAGCAAGGAAGTTCAATCCACCAATGGCCGACTGGCCACCACCAGTAGCCGACCGCCCCCTGTCGGCCACCAATGAAATTTGCACAGTGTGTTGGTAAAGTGGAGCAGAGGTGTTTTGGAAGTGGGCATAATTTTCATTGGTCAAATGTGCAAACGGAGTCTTGCAGCAACATAACAGCGACTTTTCGGGTGGAAACTGAGCACGTGCATGAGCCTCCCTTGCATTTCAAGCTTATTTAACGCTTGAATATCTAACTTAAATACGTGTTGTAATTAATTAGTCGTAGCTAATTCAGAGTTGTAATTAATTAGTTAGTTTAACCAGTTATTCGATTTTGTTTTGAAATTAGTTAACTGGAATAGTTAATTAATTCGAGTGTTCTAATAATTCGAGTTTTAATCGCTTTCTACGGTTAGATTAGGGTCATGTTTTAATTAGCATATCGCATGCTTGTATCCATTCATCATGTCTTGCATGTATCGAGGCTCGGCGCATCATTCAAACTGCATTGTCATTTCAAATACCTTCTTTGAATACGTGTTTAATCGCATGTTGTTCAAATCAATCCATATGCCATATTAGTAGCCGAGCCTATTAATTACATTATTGCATGTGTTGCATTAGACACTTAACATAGTTAGGATCATGCATCTTTATAACTAGTTTCTATTTTAGCTTGGAGTACTAGGTGAGTTTTTACGCTTTAGCATACTTGCATAAGTGTGAATGATGCCATGATTAGCATGCTTGCCATTAGGCTATGTGCTTAAATACTAATCTGCTTGAATGCCTGTGAATCTTGTTGTTTGAATTGGAATAATTCAACAAATGTATGTTTTAAGCCCACTTTGTTGAGTGGCAAATCACGTTTTAATCCCACTGTGTTTGGTGGCAAATCCTCAAACTTTAAGGCCACTTGAGGTGGCAAATTCAAACCATTTTCCCCAACAAACATGAGTTGAATCATTCCAAATTGAGCAAACTAGTCTATACTTGTTTGTGCGCATCACATAGTAAAGTTAGCCTAAAAATCGGAATAAGAGTACATAATGTTTATAAAAATCATATCATGATTAGTAGAGGCCAATCTTTGATCGGGCGAGTGGGGGTGCTCAATTCATGACCTTTCCCTCTCGTACCTAAGTTCCTGAGCCGAGGCAACTTTGGTGATGAAGGACACGTGGCCTTTGGCATGAGTCATAGGTTTCCTAAATTTTCCCAAAATAAAAAAAAAAAATTAGGTGGCGACTCTGTATCTGGCAAAGCAGTCAAATTTTGGCACTTTTGATTCAAAATCAATTTTCCAAAACGATTTGTCAGATTTGGACTCTTTGGAGTTTATCGATTTCACATTGCACTTGTGAGATTAGATTCAGAACCGAGGGAGTCTGAACTGTAGGGCTTTCTTTCAAACCTTTCGAAAAGGGGGTGCAAAAAAGGCGAGCTATAGTTTCTAGCGACTTTGTTGGGGATTTAGAGAACTTGGCTTGAACTCATGATATGACTTTTTATCTACACTTATGTGTTTCTTTGCATTTGCATTTGCATTGGTGCACCTAAGTCACTGTGTTTGCCATCTACTATTCCTGAGTAGTTTGCCGGAGGCTTGCTTGGAAAGGCTTGCCAAAAGGCTGACCGGTTGCGGGCTCTGCTACGATGGGAACACAACCCTTGGATCTGGACTACTGTTTGTACCGTTTGATCCTCCTTTCACTTCTCGGTGTTAGGTGTGAGAGGTATATTAGGTAGTCTTCCTGAGGTACCCTTTTGACCAAGTGACCTAGTTGTATATCGGAAACCATAGAGACTGTTCCAAACTAGGACAGGTTGCTTATCCGAATTCAGGATTGTGTGAAACACTTTACTCGAGTAGTGAACCCTAGTTCCTGACGAAACTAGGACAGGGTAACCCTATCCCTTCATAAGGGTGTTTTGGCTCTCCCTTGCTTGATATATGCTTTTAGAGTGAAACTCTACAGGAATGTATGTTTTAGTTGCAAGTTTGGGTATCAGTTTTTGGGAGGTAGAATTTAGTATTGAGCATGGTTTTACGACTTTGATTACATCAGTGTACTGATTAGAATCTGAGCAGAGGTGCTGTGCGGTTTCTGATTTTTGTTTTCTTTTTGCTTTATTTATTTCTTGCGAGGTAGTTTTTCATCATTGCTTCAGACGATTTTGTTACCCCCCAAGCACTCTGGACCCAAGTAAGAAGGATTTGCAGATCTAGGGATTTTGTTAGGGGACAGTCAGTGTTTGTTTCACTCCCACCGATTACCAGACGGAGGAGGATCAGGCAGAATTCACCGATTCAGCAGTCACCTTTTGCTTCACATGCGCCCAGTTAGGCCCAGTCACCTACTCCAGAAAGAGAGTATTCGCCAGTTCTGATAGCTCAACATCCCCTAGTCAGCATGGAAGATATGCTTCGTCAGCTCCAGCAGACTATTTAGACCATGTAGCTAGATGCTAGCCAACAAGCTAAGGTCACAGCCTGCCAAGCTGAGGTTGTAACCCACCAAGTGGAAGTGATAGATACGCTTCAGCAACAGCAACCACAATCGGCAGTAGCCTCCGCATCCCATGCACCCCCAGCGGTAATTCCGGCACCCGGGGTTACAATCAACGTCCAAGAGAATATGGGCATCCTGGCAGATCTAATTCTACCTCAAACCTCTAAGGCACCAGTTTACCAAATGGAGGCGCCGTTTGAATTCAAGGCTGACCCCACTACATTGAAGGTCAACAAGCTAGAAAAGCTCTTCAAACAGGCACAGGGCATGAATTCAATCCCAGATATTGAGGATGGATACAGTGACTCAGCAGTGACTTTGCCGGATAGATTCAAGATGTCGCATATAGACCAGTTCGATGGCTTCGGGGATCCTATGGTCTATTTACGGCTATTCTCTAATATCCTAAGACCAATGGGTCTCACTAGATTATAGAAGCTGTCACTCTTTGGCACCCTGTCGGGTATAGCAGTCATTTGGTATGCCAAGCTTGAAGACTCTGTGAAGAGAAATTGGGAGGAAATGGCCAAGGCCTTCATCGCGCAGTACTCTTACAATACCTAGATCGAGGTCACTACTCGTGATCTTGAAGCGACCTGTCAAGAGCCAAAGGAGGGCTTCTCAAATTTTGTGACTCGATAGAGAGATAAGGCCTCTATAATGACTATTAGGCCGTCTGAAATGACTAGACCAGAATGGTGGTCCGTAACTTGCAAGGAAGATTATTGCAGAAGATGAAAGTCTTGCCTTTGTTAACATTTGTTGAGCTCCTTGAAATAGGGGTTCAAATTGAGGATGCGATGAAGCAGGGGCTGATAGACTATGAGAAGGAATAGGCCAAAAGGCCCTTCACGCGCAGCTCCAATGCAGCCACGACTGGTGGCACCTCTGCATGGCCTTCGGATGTGAGCATGGTCACCACCACACCCAAAACTGCAACCCTTTTTGCTGGTACATCCAATACAACATCACCAACCTCGAGCCATCAAGCACGAAACCAAAGGTTCTTCACCCTGCTCTACGTGGCTTTGTCCAAAGCCTTAGGGGTCCTAATCAAAAAGGGGCATCTTAAGCCGTTAGAACAACGCCCACTACCCGATCCTTTCCCTACGAAACATAACCTGGCCAAATATTGTGCTTTTCATCAACAGCATGGGCATGATACTGATCAGTGCTTCAGACTGCGTCATGAGATTCAAGATCTAATTGACAATAAAGTGATAGCACCTCCAGAAAAACCCAACGTCACTACAAATCCTCTCCCACCACATAACCAAGTCCCTCTACCTCGACATATAAACCTCATCTATACACTGGCCGTCCCTTATGACCCCCGTATATACATCACCCCCTCCCACCTGCCTAAGCCGACATTGTTCATCCCTGAGAGCACAGACTTTTGCATGATGAGTACATTTGTACTCCAACTCGATCTAGTGATGGTGACAGCGGAAGATGAAATGAGGTCAGCCTTGGTGGAGAATATCAATCTGTTGCCCGAGGGCATTGAGGACTTATCTGAAGGGACATACAACTCGAGTTGTTATGTTGTCCCAATCAATCAAGCTAAGTCGGAAGTGGTGTTGCCGACTGGGATGGGGGTCAGTGTAGTTCGAGAAGATGGACCAAGTTAGGGATTAGATGATCTAGTCGACCTAGAGGAGGATATAGACAATTTGCAGTTCATTGATGAGCAAGATCAAGGAGACGTGCACATTGATTAGTTTAATCTAAACGGGTCGATAGAAAATTCTGGTTGGTTAAGTGATGAACCCGATATAGATGAGGGAACTGAATCGAAGCTGGAAAAATAGAAAGTGGGAACCGCTACAATAGGCAGAATGGTCGATGGGAAGGGTAAACAACTAGAAAACATCGGTGAAGAACAATTGGCTTAGGAACTGGGCATTGTTAGTACCGTAAATACAGAACAAAAAGCCACGTTGGAACGGTTTGGGCAAGAAATGAGTGAAAGTGATCAGAAAACTAGAATAGCTCAATGCCCCGCAGGGAATGTTTCTACTGAGAGAACACTTAGACCGAAACCGGACAATTGCTTGTCGGTTGTCGGAGGTATGTGGTTGGAAGATGATGATCTGCATCTTGCCCACACTAATGAGGATTGGGGTGAAGGCCTTCCTGACAATACCTGGTTTGTGGAAGAAGTCGACCACATGACAAGAAGTGGCTGATATTTCAAACCACCGCATCTAGACCAACCCGAGGCATCTGGGAAAGATAAAGAGATAGAGAAATAGAAAGAAAAACTGTTGGTGGAAGCGGCTGTGCAGAAACAATTGAAGAAGATTCAAGCGGATATATCTGTCTGGGGGTTGCTTATGGCTTCGCAAGTGCACAAACAAGCTGTACTGATGGCGATGGATAAAGCCAAGTTGTCCATTGACACTACCCCAGAACAACTGGTGGGATTAGTCTTCTCGAGAGGCACTGCGCCGACTTTGACCTTTTCAGATAAGGAACTACCACCTGGAAGCTCTGCACACAACAAGCATCTATACGTATCCGTAAAGTGCCGAGAAAAGTGGGTACCAGTGGTATTGGTCGGCACCAGGTCAACAATCAACGTCTGTCTTTGTCGTATGGCTTATGCTATTGGTTTGAAACTCGCCGATTTTGTGCCTACGGCCTAGGTGATCCGAGCGTATGACAATACAAGTAGAGAGGTGATGGGGACAATGCAAATTAGAGTACAAGTTGGCCCGGCTCAACAGGACATCGAGTTTCATATCTTGGATGTTCCAGCCACTTCCAAATTACTACTTGGGCGACCCTGGCTACACCAAGTGAAAGCCGTCTCTTCCACCCTCCACCAAATGTTGAAGTACCCCCATGGGAAAGGTGTGCCTATAGTCTTCGATAATTCATCTATGCATGGAGATTGTGCATGGTGAAGTGGATGTCTTCCTTTTGGGGTTTACCTTGGCTGAGGCCCGGGTAGTGTAGAATATCCTAGCTATCGATGAGGGCTTGTATGTCAACGCCCAGTCCGTGTACTTCATGAACAAACTCCAACACATACCAGGAATCGAATTAGGAAGTAGAGGCCGGAAAGGCATTGCTGCATTGGCCGACATGCCACATAACCCTCATGCCTTTGGTCTTGGATATACGCCTACCAAAGAGGACTGGGTGAGGAAAGGGAAGGAAATGGTCAGAAGAGCCAGAGCTGAGCAGACTGGAAAGGGCTACAAACTTGTGCACCGACCAAACCGGGGAACCCTGAATGGTCATTTTGTTCGAGAGGGCAAAGACTTCCCATTTTGCGGTTTCCCCGAACCCTGGTTCAACTCTGAGAAGCAGTAGGTTCCTGGCTTTGAGATTTTCTTTGACTTGCAGTTGCAAGACAGTGATATAGAGGAAAGGGCTGAGCCAATTACTGCTGAAGTTGCAAAGAGCACAGAAAACGATTCCGACAGCAGTGAACTTGAAATGGGAGCAGCACTAGCATGTCTCCTTTCGGATCCTCAGATCAACTTAGAGAGCTTGGGGGATAACCTAACTATTTCCATGAGACCAACCGGGTGCGAACCCTTTTAGCAGTATCTTGGATGCATCTGATGCACCATCCCTCACTTGGCAGCTGGAGGAGGGCTACCTGTCTAGCAGTTCTGAGTCAGGTAGTGAACCAGAATCTTATTCCATAGAGTCTGTAGAGTCTAAATCAGATTCCGATTCATCTGAATCTATGTCCGGTATTCTTGGGGTTGAAAACCCAGATGCTGAGGTTTTGTTCAGGTTGTCTTTTTTCTTTTTTTTTTGAGTCGGTTGTAACCGAGGAATTGGATGAGCCGGATCTTTTCAATGAGAATGCCACTACAGATTCTGAGTATTTCTCTGTGCCTCTTGTTTATGGCATTGATCATGATTTTCAAAATTTTGATGAAAATGATGAGGAAGGAATTCCTTTGGATTTGAAACATTTGATTAATCAAGAGGAGGAGAGGCTTGTAAAACCCCTTGTTGATGAAATCATTCAAATTAATGTGGGTACTGAGAAGGATCCGCGTCTAGTCCAGATCGGGTCCACGTTGTCTTCGGAGGAGCGCGAGCGCTTAGTCGCTTTATTAAAAGATTTCAAAGATGTTTTCACGTGGTCCTATGAAGAGATGCCTGGAATCGATCCCGAGAGTGTATAGCATCGGATCTCTCTTTGATCCCGAGGCCCAACCCATCAAACAGAAGTTGTGGAGGATACGCCCGGATTGGGCTTTGAAGATTAAGGAAGAGGCCACCAAGCAGATAGACGCAGGGTTGTTGCTAATATCTGAGTATTCAACTTGGTTGGCCAACATTGTTCCAGTGCCAAAGAAAGATAGTAGAATTCAGGTGTGTGCGGATTTCAGAGATCTGAATAAGGCCAGTCCGAAGGATGACTTTTCTCTACCGCACATCGATGAACTGGTGGACTTCACCACAGGTCATGCGTTGCTCTTCTTCATGGATGGATTTTTCGGGCATAACCAGATTCTGATGGCACCCGAGGATAGAGAGAAAACTGCTTTCACTACGCCGTGTGGGGAACCTACAGCTATAGGGTGATGTCGATTGGGTTGAAGATTGCTGGGGCTACCTATCAACGGGCTACAACTACAATTCTGCATGATATGATCCATAAAGAGGTCAAGGTGTATGTGGACAACATGATTATCAAGTCCAAGGAAAGAGAGGGCCACTACACTGCCTTGAAGAAATTCTTCCAACGAATCAGAGAATATCGGTTGAGGCTGAACCTGCAGAAATGTACTTTTGGTGTGACAGTAGGGAAAATACTGGGTTTCTTGATCACACAGAGGGGCATCAAGGTAGATCCTTCCAAAATCAAGGCTATCTTAGAAATGCTACCACCAAGGACTGAAAAGGAGGTGTGAGGCTTTCTGGGTAAAGTGCAATTCATAAGACGGTTTATCTCAAAATTAACTTTGACTTGTGAACCACTACTTGGTCTCCTGAAGAAAGGAAATAAATTTCGATGGGATGACCGATGTCGATTCACTTTTGAGCAGATCAAGCAGTACCTCCAGAATCCACATGTGTTGTCACCGCCAGAGCCGGGGAAGCCCTTGATTCTGTATCTGTTAGTAACGGACACAATGATGGGATGCATGCTCGCTCAGGAATCTGAGGATAAGGTGGAGAAAGCCATCTATTACCTGAGCAAGAAAATGCTGGATTATGAGATCCACTACACTCTGTTAGAGAAAGCTTGCTTAGCCTTAGTATGGGCTACCAGGAAGTTGAGGCACTACCTGTTAGCTCACTCTGTAATTCTGATTTCAAGATGAGATCCCATCAAATATCTCTTCAAGAAACTAGCGCTTACAGGTAGGCTAGCTCGTTGGTTGCTTCTCCTCTCCGAATTTGATTTGAAGTATGTTACTCGCAAGTTTGTTAAGGGGAGAGCGGTAGCAGAGTTCCTGGCAGATCACCCAGTAGAAGGGGATAAAGCGATAGAATACCTGTTCCCAGATGAAGCTATTCTTCAAGTCGGGGAAGAAATTTGGACAATGTACTTTGATGGAGCGTCTAACCAGTATGGTTATAGGATAGGGGTGTTGCTGATAGCACCTGACAATTCCCATATACCCTTAGCCTTCAAACTCAAGTTCAAAGTATCCAACAATGAAGCAGAATATGAGACGTGTATCGCTGGTATAGGCATCCCTTTTGGAGCCTGGATGCATCCGATTATCATTGAGCAGAGACATATGCCGGCCTACGAGTCTATCGCCGCAATAGATGATGTGCAAGATCAAAACCCTTGGCTCTATATATCTGGAACTTCTTGGAAAAAGAGGCTTATCCACCAGAGGCAAATGCCAAAGATAAAAGGGTAATATGACGGATAGCCGTTTAGTTTATCATCTGCGGAGGCAAACTGTATAAGAGGGGTCATCTGGGAATGCACAAGCTATGTGTCGACGCAGAGGAATCAAAGTGCCTAATGGTGGCCATCCATGGGAGAGAGTGTAGAGCGCACATAAACGGAGTAATGTTAGCTTGAAAGATTCTTAGGCAAGGTTACTACTGGTCTACCATAGAGGAGGATTGTATCGGTTTTGTTCGGCGATGCCACAAATGCCAAATTCATGCCAATCGCATGACTATCCCGCTATAGACACCCCATTTTTGACCGTCCTCAAGACTTGGACGTCATCGTTTGAACACCCGGTGATTGTGCTCGCTCGTGTTCGTTTTGAGTCCCTGGAGGTCTCGGCTAAGCGTCTTGCCTCGGAGCCTCTATCTTGTCTATTTTGGGCTTGGTTATGGGCCAAGAGCTTGTTGCTTCACTTCTGGAGGAGAGGGTGACCTATCGGCCATCCATCTAGCTTGCCGGCCATGACTTGTGCCTGCTGGCCACCAGTGGTGGCCGGTCGGCTACATTGGTGGCCGGTCAGCCACTAATGATGGCCGACGGCCATTTTTCTCCTTTTTTAGATATTTATTTGCTAGTTGTTCCAGCTATTGATCATTGATGCTCATCTCCAGGCACGTGTATGGAGGGATGAAAGAAAGCCTTTGGCTTGAATTTCTATATAATGGGGGCGTCTCTCCCCCATTTTAGGGTTACAAAAATTTGTGAGCAAATTTCCTCTCTCTCTCTCTCTCTCTCTCTCTCTAGAATCCTCTCTCTCTCTCTTCCTATTTTGTGCTTGAAAGTGAGAATTCTCTACACATTTGCACTAAGACCCTTGACCAAACACCTTCAACTTGGAGCTGAGGTTCTTGGAGGCCTAGTTTGAGTTCTTAAGGCTAGTTTTAGCTCAGAATTGTTGTTGTTTGTTACTATGCTTCAAAGGTATAAAGCTTACCTCTTTTAAGCTTTGTTTTGGTTGATTGCTTGGCCACTTTTTTACACTGTTTTGACCTGGTTTTTCAACCATAAAAAACTCTATTTTTAAGGTTTTAAAATGGTGGTTTGAGTCTTGTTGAGTTAGGGGGTGGTCTCCTCTTTTTGCTCTTTGGCTTGTAAAGCCTTTTATGCCATTTTTAACCACCTTTTCATCAAACTTTTTGGGCCTTTTAACCACTGAAATTCAGAGTTATTTTAGTGGCAAAATGTATGTTTTGAAGTCAAAAAATGGCGGGGTTAGCCTCCCCTCCTTGTGTCTCTCTTGCATGCCTAGTTAGCACTACATATTAGCTTGATTTTGTAGATTGTGTTAGCTTACTCTCAGCATGTTTTAGGCTCTGTTTTTACATGTTTCAACTCTGTTTTGGGTTGGTTGGAGCATTTGTTGCTTTTTTTTCTTTACTTGTAGTGCAATTGTGCTTACTAGTCTAGCATGCTTAATGGTTTAGCCTATTTTTGTAGCCTGTGTTAGCTTAACTTCATCTTGTTTTAGCTACTATTTTGGCCTACTTTAACTCTGTTTCGGGTTGGCTAAGTCCTTCAAGGCTTGTGTTACATAGCTATAGTGTAATGGTCTTCACTAGCTCATTGTTTTGAGGCCTCTAGCATGAAGTGTTTGAGTTGTTTGCATGTTGTTGCATCATTTTACATGTGAATTCAGTGTATATTGTTCTGTCACACTTTCATATATTTCACTCTTTCTTTGCTTTTGAGAGTTGCGTCCTGAGTCTTGCTTGCGAGCTAACACATGAGCATGTTTTTCTAGCTTTTTATGGTTCAATCTCAGTATGTTTTAGCCATTGTTTGGGGATGTTTTAGCTCTGTTTTGAGCTAGTTTGGTCAGTGGAGCTTGATATTGCATGCCTCTAGTGTAGTGCTCTTTACTAGTTTTAATGCTTTTGGCTCTTAAACATGTTGTGCATGTGCTGCTTGCATGTTGTAGTATTATTTTGCATGCCATTTTAGCACTAAAAAGTCTGCAACCTCCCTCTATTCTTCACTTTTTACTTTGCTTTGAAAGTGGTCTTGAGCCCCTTGTTGGCTTGAGTACGGAATTGAAGCTCTCATGCCTAATGGTTTTAATCCTCTCTTGAGGGTTTCTACTAACCAACAGCATGAGACCTCTTTCATGCTAAAGGCACTTATGGCTTAGGCCATCTTTCCAATTAGAGGACTTTCACATTGGACTTAATCGGTTAAAGGACTAATCGGTAATGTAAAATGTGTAAACAAAATGAACCAAGTAAAACTTGAGCAAGATGAGCATTTGTGTTGCATTGCATGTGTTTGGATCGGACGTTAATCCAAACACAAGAAATGTGGGACGTCTCATACTTAAAGTGATGAAACATGTCACGTTTCTTGGTCGCCATCACCCTTAATCATGCATGATAGGGTGATGGTCCTTCGAGTCTTATTTGTGCATTCATTGACTTTGTACAACCTCGGTTCCATGGCCATTATAGACACGCCCGCGTGAGGCCTTCGTGCTACAGTTCGGACTCAATTTGTGTCACGGTTCTTAATCTGAACCAAAGAGTCCAAATTTGGCAAATCGTTTTGAGAAAATAGATTTTTGAAAGAAGTTCCAAACATGGACTGCTTTGCCAGATACAGAGTCGCCACCTAAATATTTATTTTTGGGGAGATTTAGGAAACCCTGACTCGGTGCCAAAGGCCACGTGTCCGTCATCACCAAAGTTGCCTTGGCTCGGGAACGTGGGTACGATTGGGGAAGGTCAGCTATGAGCACCCCCTCTCGCCCGATCCAAAGATCGGCCTCTACTAACCATGATATCCGTTTTTGAAAACGTTATGTGTTCTTATTCTAGTTATTTAGCCTAAAATTACTATGTTACGTGCACAGCAAACAAGTATAGACCAAATCGCCTAAATTGGAACAAAACATTGCATGTTTGTTTTGAAAATGGTTTGCTACTCGTAAGTAGGCTAAAACGGAGATTTTGCCACTCTCAAGTGTGCTTTAGAAAAGATGGTTTTGCCACTATCTAGTGGGCTTAAAACTCACAGTTTTAATGCATTATTCCAAGTTAGGTAATTCAACCTCCATCTACAGGCATTCAAGCAGTTATATCACATAAGCAGCTAGCCTCATGGTAATCATGCTGTCATGGCAACACTCACACGCATGCAAGGATGCTAAAGCAAAAGAACTTACAGAGTACTCCAAGCCAAAACAAAAACTAGTTAGTAATCATATGCATGATCCTAGTTCATGTTAAGATGGCTAATGCAGCACATGCAAAATGCAACTATAATAGGCTCGGCTATCCTAAAGAATGGCATGTGAAATGCTGCAACTAACAAGTACTCAACTTGGATTTGAAATACAAGTGCAGTTAGCATAATGTGCCGAGCCCGATGCATGTAAGACAAATGTATGGATGCACGCATGCATAGCATAAGGTATGCTAATTTAGATATGCCCTAATACTAACCATTGAAAGCAGGTAAATAAAAGGGAAGAAAGACATGGGGTTGGAAGACATACACACATGCACCCACACTTATTACAAATTCGCCCTCGCCCGGAGGGACCAAAAGAATATACAATTTAATTAACCTACAAGCTAATTAAATATTACAAGCCCTTAATTAATTAATAAATTAACTAAGCTATGGAAAGCAGTAAAAGGCCTTGGGAAGAGGAATGAATGCATGCATGCTCGGCTTTGCTCGGAAATCCAACGCCATGCACAAGTTTGCCTCTGTTTTTCCTGTCTGCTCCTCTGAAAATTGCACAACTCCCAAGGTATGCTTCATGGACACTGTGGAGCACCACCGGCTAGAAGGAATGACCACTGGCCATGGGGAATGATCATCGGCTACTGGTTAAGCCATTGGCCACTGATGGATGGCCGGTCAGCACTGGAGATGGCCGGCTGGCCAAATCTTCCTGCAGAAACCTGTTTTGGCAGCAGTAGAGGGCGAAACATGGCATGGCAATGCATTTCAAGCAAATGTGTGCACCAACGCATCCCTTATCATGTTGGTGACTCAAAGGGACATGGTTCTCGTTTCTCGGACCACCAATCACGCATTTCAATGCGTGATGGCCCAAGAAACCAAGTATGCACTTTGATTTCAAATGAGATGCACATCAAACAAACAAGTGAAACCCAACCTCTATCATACTCAATTCAAGAGGCAAGGCATGTATGCTCATACAATGCGACCTAGGCATGTTAACTAAGTATGCAACATGGGCATGCAAGCAAGTAATGCACAATGCATGTTAGGCGCATAACCTAAATGAGCAAGCACGCAAGATATGGAATAATAATGGGAGTGACAAGCATACAAGATGTGATCTAAGCATGCAAGTGTGCAAGGCATGCATCATATTAAGCAACCTAAACATGCAACAACACACAAGTATGCCATAACACACAAGGTGAGCATGCATCAACATGCAAAGGATGGTCTTACACTAACTTGGACAGCTCTCTACTAGGTCCCAAACAGTGGCCAAAATGACGCAACAAAGGCATGAAAACACACACAAGCATGCATGCACAAGGCCTTAAACATGGAGCATAAGCCATCAACTCTTCAAAGCATGAAAGGGATGGAAAATGCAAGTATGCAAGCATGGAACATGGACTGAAATGTGGTCTCCAATGATGCCAAATCATGAGAACAAGCCAAGTAAAGCATACTAGTGACCTACACACCTAAGGCTAGTAAGCTAGAATGCAAAGAAGCTATACAAAGCATGGAAAACATGAATCCAAAGACCCAAGACAGACCTTAAGCATGTTAAAACATGACCAAAAACTTCACAAAGCTAAGCCAAAATATGCAAGCATGGTGGTCCAAAGGCAAGATGCATTTCTAGGCAAAATAGAGGAATACAAAGCAAGTGCATGATGCATGCCAAGGGTCAACAAACCAACATGGGACAGAGGTAAAACATGCTAAATAAACACCAAATACCTACTGAAATAGAGCCAACACATGTTAGAATGAGGTGCTCCTTTGGAAGGCCATGCAAGGGGTTGTTATACACATGCAAGAGGGACACTCAATATGACCAAAAAAACTCTGGAAATGGCTTATGGGGGTCCTAAAACCCACTGAAAAATGCCTGAACCGAGCTCAAGAAGTGTGCAAATATAGGCCCCTTTGTAAGGCCAAAAAAGGCATCAAACAAGACAACAAGGGGAGGGGATGGTCCTCTCCTTCTTAGGACCTTAAACCACCATCCTCACCACTGAAATCCCTCAAGATTTCAGTGGTGAGGAGGCCCAAACAAGGTGGTCCCGGAGCTCACTAAAAATGCACAAAAATGAGGCCAAACAAGGCCTAAGAGGGGTCAAACAACCCCAAACACCAAAGTGGTCTTAATGAATTATCTTAAACACAAAAAAACAAAACTTTTATTATGTTATACACCAAACTCAAATCAGCAAGCAAGACAAGCTAAAATGAGGTACAAGAAAGTGCTAAAAAGGGGAAGAAACTTACCCTTGAAGACCAAATTCGAGACCAGCAGCTTCAGGGGCCAAAAACCAGCTTTTGGAGCTCAATAAACCCTCCCAAGAACCTCAGTCCAATGGTAGTGGTGTATGGCTATGAGGTGTGGTGCAATAGGCCAAGAACAAGGGTCTTTGAACACTCTAACACACCCAAATGTAGAGAAAGAGGGAGATATAGAGAGAGAGGGTGATATATATGTTGTATGTATGTATTAGGTCTGATTTTGCTGAACCAAAACAATGGAGGAGGATGGGTTTCTTTTATAGAGCAAGGAAATGGCATAAAGCTTCTGAAAGAAGCTATACAAAAGGGTCAAAGGGACCAAGCTTCTAAGAGAAGCTAATGCAAAGGTGCAAGCTTCTTGAGGAAGCCAAGACAAGGGGTCAAAACTTCCTCAAGAAGCTTTGAGCAAAGGGTGCAAAAAAAGAGGGTCAAAAGGGGTGCAAAGGGTGCAAAACAGCAACACACGTGCATGGGGAGCAGAGTCTGTGCATTCCAGCTGGCACAGCTGGCATCCATTCAATCTATAGAATACTCTGGAAGGTCGTCGGCTAGCAAACTTGGTCGGTTAGCCATCTTTTCTGGCCGGTCGGCCATCTATTTGGTCGGTCGGCCATTTGTTTTGGCCGGTCAGCAGGAAAAATCTGCTCTGCAGGTCCAACTTCAAACGGGCATAACGTCTTCATATGAACTCCTTTGCAGGTCATTCTTGTGTCAAAATTGAAGCCCCGGAAGTAAGATTTCCAATGGCACCAGCCTTGCATCAAAATTCCAACTGTTCCAAAAGTTATGCTTGTTTTAATGAAGGCTGCTCAGTTTCGGTCCAACCGGGATGATGCCCAATTTCAACCAATCATATCGCCGCCCTCTGGTCTCGGATTTAAGAGATTCTTGAATGAAAAATGAAGCCCTGGAAGTCTTCTTTCCAACGGTGGTGGCCTCATAGCTTAATTCAAAGTGTATAGACAAATAAGCTTGATTTAGCGAGGACTGCTCGTCCCTCTCTTAGCAATTCTTGCCTATCTTCTTCTCCAACTTGGCTTCTCCCCTCTTCTCCTCTTTTCTTCAACTTCAAACCCCTAAGCAAGGTGTTTTGAAAGATTTTTCAAAGATTTCATCTCTCTTTCATTCATTTCCGCTTCGTCCTTGCTCGGTTTATCGGAAAGCGCATTTTTTGACAAAATGTGAGCCTCGGAACATCGTAGAAACTTTATTTCAAAAATATTTTGAAAGAGAGGGTTTTAAGGTCTAAAAACCATTCAAAATAGCTTTTGTCCAAAATGGGGTGTGAAGTTGGGATTTGACCCTCTCATTACTGACGAATTTGAACCTTTGCCCTGCACACCTTTCTCCACCAAGTAAACCATCAGTAACGCCCAAGTCTTAAGGGCAGTCAAAAATGGGGTGTCTACAGCCATCATGTATTGAAAATGCTTGGTTGATGGCTTTAGAGCCAAGTGCTACACTCCTTTGTGCTTGAAAATTGATAAGGGGTGTAGCAGTACACACATTCGTTGAAGTATACATTGCTTTGCCTCTGTTGCTCTCTGTTACAGCAAAAATAGAAGTCTGGAAAATGGGGGTGGCCGACCGGCCACTTACAATAGCCAACCGGCCACTTACAGTAGCCGACTGGCCACTTAACTAGCTGACTAGCAATGTGTTGTAGCCGATAACCACCTTTTGTGGCCGACCGGCCACCGGTGAATTTTTGTGCAAGTGTATTCCTGTGTTGGAGCAGAGGAAGTCTAAAGTTGGTGTAATTTGCCAAGATCAAACGAGTGCAAACAGAGGCAACCAATGGCAAGGCGATGGATTTTCGGGAGGAAGCCAACCGTGCATGCATGCATCCCTCGTCCCTCGAGGTCGTTTAAATTACTTTAATTAGCTTAGCATAGCTGATTTTTCAATTCGTTTTGTAATATTCTAATTAGCTTAGCATAGCTAGTTATTCAATTGTGTTGTAATAATTAATTAGCTAGAATAGTTAATTACTTCGTTTTGTAATAATTAGCTTAGCTTAGTGTAGCTTAGCTTATTTATTCGGACCTTCCATCGCGAGGGCGCAATGTTGTAATAAGTGTGCATGCATGTGTGCATGTCTTCCAACCCCACGTCTTTCTCTCATTTATTTATCAGCTTTTGATGGTTAGATTAGGGATCATGTTTTAATTAGCATACATTATGTTTGCGTGTTTACATCATTCATTTGTCTTGCATGCCCTGAGGCTCGCCGCATCATTCAAACTGCATTGTCAATTTAATACTTATTTGAATACGTGTTTCAAAGCATGCTATCGAAATGTTGCATATGCCATCTTAGATAGCCGAGCCTATTTAATTGCATTATTGCATGCGTTGCATTAGGCATCTAGCATAGTTAGGATCATGCATATTTCTCACTAGCTTTTGTTTTTGCTCGGAGTACACTGTGAGTTTTACACTTTAGCATACTTGCATGAGTGTGAGTGATGCCACATTTAGCATGCTTGCCATGAGGCTATGCGTTTAAATGATTAACTGCATGAATGCCTGTGGATGAAGGCTTTGTTGCTTGAATTGGAACAATTCGATAAATGTGATTTTTAAGCCCACTTTGCGAAGTGACAATCATCATGTTTTAAGCCCACTTGAGGTGGCAAATCTGCGTTTTAGTCCACTTGAAGGTGGCAATTTCAAACCATTTTTGAAAGCAAACATGAGTTGATTTGTTCGAAGTCTTGCGACTTAGTCTATACTTGATTGCGTGCGTCACATAGTAAAGTTAGCTAATAACTGAATAAGAACACATGTGTTTATAAAACAACATATCATGTTTAGTAAAGGCCAATCCTTTGATCGGGCGAGTGGGGGTACTTATTTCAGGACCTTCCCGTCTCGTACCCAAGTTCCCGAGCCGAGGTAACTTTTGGTGATGACGAAGACGTGGCCTTTGGCACGAGTCAGGGTTTCCTAAAGTTTCCAAAAATAAAATATTTAGGTGGCGACTCTGTAATTTGGGAAAGCAGTCCAGTTTTGACATTATTTGATCTAAAATCGATTTTCCAAAATGATTTTCCAGATTGGACTCTTTGGTGTTTATCAGTTTCACATTGCACTTTGTGAGATTAGATTCAGAACCATGACAGGAGTCCGAACTGTAGGACCAATTCGAGCTCTCTGAAAGGGGGCCACGAAGAAATTCGAGTCTACAGGTTCTGGCGACTCTACTAGGGACTTAGAGAACTTGACTCAAACTCATGATATGTTGTTTTATCTACATTTCTGTGTTACTTTGCATTGCATTTGCATAGGTGTGCCTAAGTCACAGTGTTTGCCATCTGTAATTCCTGAGCGGTTTGCCATAGGCTCGCTTGGAAAAACGTGCCATAAGTCTGACCGGTTGCGGGCTCTACCACGATGGGAACACAAACCTTGGATCTGGATCACCGCAGTACCGTTTGATCCTCCTTTCACTTCTCGGTGTTAAGAGCGAGAGGTATATTAGGTGGTCTTGTTGAGGCACCCTTTTTGACCAATTGACCTAGTTGCATACGAGAAGCCATAGAGACTGTTCCAAACTAGGACAGGTTGCTCACCCGAATGCAGGATTGTTTGAAACCGCATGCGTGTGTAGTGAACCCCTAGCTCCTGACGAAATTAGGACAGGGTAACCCTACCCCACCATAGGGTTGTTTTGGCTCTCACTTGCTTGATATATGCTTTTAGAGTGTGGCTCTTTAGCAATGTACGTATCAGTTGCAAGTCTGGGTATCAGTTTTGAGGCAGAAATTTTGGGACTGTAATCAGTGTTTGAGTACAGATTGTCCAGCTTATGACTTCAACTGTGTGTTGTCCTTATCTAAGCCGAGGTGCTATGCGTTTGCTGGTTGTTGTTCCTTTTTTGCTTTATTTTTCTTTTTGCAAGGTAGTATTTCACAATTGTTTCCGATGAGGCAGTTTTTCCTCGAGCACTCTGGACTAGAGTCAGGAGGATTTACCGATCTAAGGATCTTATTGGAGGACAACTAGTGTTTGCTTCACTACCTTCGGTTACGAAATTGAGGATAGTAAGGCATAGATCACCGGTTTTACAGTCGCTAATTCAGCGATCAGTATCTGCTTCACCTGTGCGGGGTCGGGCCCACTTTTCTGCCTCCACCTCAGAAAGAGAGTATACACCGGTTCTGATAGATCAGCACCCCTCAGACAGTATGGAGGATATGATGCGCCAACTTTAATTGACTATCGAGGCCATGCTGCGGGACGCTGCTCGCCAAGTGGAAGTTACCGCTCGCCAAGCAGAGGTTGCAGCCCAGCAAGCTGAACTCATTGCTAGGCTTCAACAGCAACAACAACCGTAGCTGGCAACAGCTTCTGCATCCCACCCACCTCCTGTAGATATTCCAGTACCCAGAGCTCCTGCTTCCACAGCCAATGTCTAGGAAAATGCGGACATCCCAGTGGATCCAATTCCACCCCAAACTTCCAAAGCAATAGCCTACCCAATGGAGATCCCCTTTGAGTTCGAGGTCGACCCTACCGCTCTAAAAGTGAGCAAGCTTGATAAGCTTTTTAAAAGGGCTCAGGGTGTCAACGCGATCCTGGACATAGAAGACGGCTATACAGATTCGGCGGTGACATTGCCGGATAGATTTAAAAGGACACACATAGACCGCTTCGATGGCTCGGGCGATCCTATGGTCCACCTATGGCTATTTTCAAATATTCTGCGGCCAATGGGCTTGACTAGACTGCAAAAGCTATCCTTCTTTGGCCGGACCCAAACAGGTATTGTGGCTATCTGGTACGCTAAACTGGAGGATTCTACGAAAAGGAGCTGGGAAGAGATGGCCGAGGCCTTCAAATCGAGGTCACAACTTGTGATCTCGAGGTAACTCGGTAAGAGCCGGAGGAGGGCTTCTCCGATTTGGTCACTCGGCAGAGGGCCAAGGCCTCCATGATGACCACCAGGCCAGCTGAAAAAGACCAGATAAGAATGGTCGTTCGTAATCTACAACCGAAGGTGGTGCAGAAGATGATTGTCCTACCCCTACCTATATTTGCTGACCTTCATGAGATAGGGGTACAGATAGAAGATGCGATGAAATAGGGTCTGATTGACCATGAAAAGGAGCAGCCCAAGTGGGCTTTTACACACAGTTAACATGCAGCTACGAGTAGCAACGCAGCTGAGAGGACTTCTGACGTTGGTATGGTCACCACCACACCAAAAATAGCCACCCCCTTTACTAGTACATTTGGAACCACTCCATAACCTGTAAAATACCCACCCCGAGGCCAAAGGGTTTTCTCCCCACTCTACATGTCTCTATCCAAAGCCTTGGAGGTCCTAATCAGAAAAGGGCATCTGAAGCCCCTGGAACCACGCCCGTTGCCTAATCCCCTCCTTTCTAAACACAACCCGGCCAAGTATTGCGCCTTTTACCAACAGCATGGTCATGACACTGACCTATGCTTTAGACTCTATAATGAGATTCAGGATCTCATTGACAACAAAGTGATATCGCCTCTTGAGAAGCCAAACATCACTACAAACCCACTCCCACCACATAACCAACCCCCTCCTCCACCCAGGCAAGTAAACCTTATCCAAATAATGGTCGTCCCATACGACCCTAGCATATACATCACTCCCTCCCACCTGCCTAAGCCAGCGCTGTTCATCCCAAAAAACATAAACTTGTGCATGATGAGCATGTCCATATCCCAATCCGAACTCATGGTGGTGGTTGTGGTAGAAGAAGGCATGCTTGAGGGCCCTGTGAACTTAACTGAAGAAGAATACAACCCTTACTGTTACATTGCGCCAACTAGCCAGGATAGACTGAGGGTGGAATTGTCGATGGGGATGGAGGTTAATGTAGTCTGGGAAGACGGGCCAAGCCAGGGACTGGATGACTTAGCTGAGCTTGAGAAGGACATCAGTGATCTGCAGTTCTTTGATGAACAGGATTTGGGAGATGTATAGATCGGCTGGTTTGACATGAACGGATCAACGGATAATACAGGGTGGCTCAGTGACCAACCAGATGTTGATGAGGGGTCTCAACCAAAGCAGGAATAGTTGGAAACAGGAACGTCTGCAATGGCCGGAATGGTCAACAACAAGGGGAAGTTGCCGAAGAGCACCGGTACTAAGAATTTTGCTCAAGAATTAGGTAGCTTGTGTACAGCTGATACAGAACAGGAGGCCGCACTGAAAGGGTTTGAGCAGGAAAGAATTGAGATTGATCAAAGCGCTAGAAAAGCCAAAAGTCCTGTAGGGACTGACTGTGCTGCGGATACAGGAATGAGTACAGCGGAACCGGACAATTGTTTGTCAATTATCGAGAGAATGTGGTAGGAAGATGAAGATTTTCATCTCGCCTAGACAGATGATGATTGGAGACAGAATCTGCCAGATGATACATGGTATACCGAGGAAGTTGGTCACATGACTCGGAGTGGGAGGTACTTTAAGCCCCCACACTTGGACCAACCGGAAGCGTTAAGGAAGGATAAGGAAGCTGAGAAACAGAAAGACAAACTGTTGGAGGAGAAAGCTATACTGAAGCAGCTGAAGAAGATTCAGGCGGATATCTCTATTTGGGGATTGCTCATGGCTTCACTGGTGCATAGACAAGCCGTCCTATCAGCAATGGATAAGGCTAAGCTCTCTATCGACACGACCCCCGCGCAGTTTGTGGGATTAGTGTTCCTGGGTGGAGCCTCACCGACTTTGACTTTCACAGATAAAGAATTGTCGCCTGAGGGCTCAAAGAATAACAAGCCACTATGCATCTCTATGGAATGTAAAGAGAAGTGGATACCAATTGTCTTGGTTGATACGGGATCTACGATTAATGTGTGTCTGTCACGCACGACCTATGCTATCGATTTGAAACCCGTAGACTTCGCACCAACAGCCCAGGTGATTCGAGCTTATGACAATACAAGTCGGGAAGTGATGGGGACAGTTTGGGTTAGAACTCATGTTGGCCCGGCACAACAAGACATCGAGTTCCACGTTCTGGACATTCCAGCTACCTTTAATTTACTCCTTGGACGGTCGTGGCCGCACCAAGTGAGAGCTATCTCTTCCACTTTGCATCAGATGCTGAAATATCCCCATGGGAAGGGGGTAGCTATTGTTTTTGGGAACTCTTTCATATATCCGTCACCAGAGGTTACTACACCGGTCTTGGAAATTGTACTGACCGAGGAGGATGTCTTTTTGTCTGGGTTCACCTTGGCCGAGGCCCGGGTAATGTAGGATATTCTGGATGTTGATGAGGGATTATATGTCAGTGCTCAATCCGTATACCTCATGATTAAGCTGCAACATGTACCTGGAATGGGATTGGGAAGGAGCGGCCGGAAGAGCGTCGCTGCATTGGCCGAAGTGCCACACAACCCTTATACCCTTGGTCTAGGTTACGCGCCTACCAAAGATGATTATGTAAGAAAGGGAAAGGAAATGGCAGGAAGGGCCAAGGCTAAACAAACTAGAAAGCACTATATGAGTCGGTGCATAGACCTATTCAAGGAACCTTGAACGACAGCTTTGTCCGGAAGGGGGAGGATTTCCCATTTTGTGGCTTACTTGAGCCATGGTTGAATTCTAAAAAGCGGCATTTGCTTGGCTTTGAGATTTTTTTTTGACCTACAGTTGTAAGGGGATGAAGTTGCAGAAGAACAGACTGACCTACCAGCTGAGACTGAACAGTGTAAAGAGGATGAGTCCGATGGCACAGAACTCGAGATAGGAGTAGTGCTGGCTTGTCTCCTCTCGGATCCTCATATCACACCAGAGAGCTTGGAGGATGACTTCTCTGTTTCCATGATTGGAGATCAAACGGCCGTGGGCCCTTCTTTCAGCATTCTGGATGCATCTATCGCACCCTCCCTCGTTTGGCAGTTCGAGAAGGGCTTTTTGTCCAGCAGTTCTAAATCAGGTAGTGAACCGGAATCTGATTCCATAGAGTCTGTGGAGTCAAAATCAGATTCTAGTTCTTCTGAATCAGAGTTTGGTATTCCTGGGGTTGATAACTCGGATGTCGTTGTTTTGTCTAGGTTGTCTTTTTCCTTTTCTTTTGAGTTGGTTGTAATCGAGGTATTGGATGAATTGGAAGATGTGAATGAGAATGATACCACTGCTATTTCTGAGTATTTTTCTGTACCACTTGTGTATTGCATTAATCAGGACTTTCAAAATTTTGATAAAAATGACGAGGAAGAAATTCCTCCGATTTCGAAACATTTGGTTGATCGAGAGCAGGAGAGGTTTGTAAAACCTTTGGTTGATGAAATCACTTCAATTAATGTTGGTACTGAGAAGGATCCGCGTCTGGTCCAGATCGGGTCCACCTTGTCTTCGGAGGAACGCGAGCATTTAGTTGTTTTACTAAAAGATTTCAAAGATGTTTTCGCATGGTCCTACAAAGATATGCCATGAATCGATCATGAGATTGCACAGCACTGGATCCCTCTTGACCCTGAGGCCCAACCCGTCAAGCAGAAGCTTCAGAGAATACGCCCGGATTAGGCTCTAAAAATCAAGGAAGAGGTCACCAAGCAGATAGATGCAGGGTTCTTACTAGTATTTGAGTATTTTACTTGGTTGGCCAACATTGTTTCGGTGCCGAAGAAAGATGGCATAATTCAGGCATGTGTGGATTTCAGAGATCTGAACAAAGCTAGTACAAAGGACGACTTTCCTCTACCGCACATCGACGAATTGGTGGACTTCATTACAGGGCATGCGCTGCTCTCCTTTATGGATGGGTTTTCCGGGTATAACTAGATCTTGATGGCACCCGAGGATAGGGAGAAGACTGCGTTCACCACGCCGTGGGGAACCTATTGCTATAGGGTGATGCTGTTTGGATTGAAGAATGCTAGGGCTACCTATCAATGGGCTACAACTACAATTCTGCATGATATGATCCATAAAGAGGTCAAGGTGTATGTGGACGACATGATTGTCAAGTCCAAGGAAAGGGAAGCCCACTACACTGCCTTGAAGAAATTTTTCCAACGGATCAGAGAGTGTCGGTTGCAACTGAATCCTCAGAAATGTACTTTTGGTGTCACAACAGGGAAAATGCTAAGGTTCTTGATTACATAAAGGGGCATCGAAGTTGATCCTTCCAAAATCAAGGCCATACTCAAAATGCCCCCACTAAGGACTGAAAAGGAGGTGCGCGGCTTTCTAGGTAAAGTGCAATTCATAAGATGATTTATTGCAAAATTAACCTTGACTTGTGAACCACTATTTGGTCTTCTGAAGAAATGAAAGAAATTCCAATAGGATGATCGATTCCAGGTTACTTTTGAGCAGATCAAGCAGTATCTATAGAACCGACCCGTGTTGTCACCGCTAGAGCCGGGGAAGCTGTTGATTTTGTATATGTCAGTAACCGACAAGACAATGGGCTACATGCTTGCGCAGGAATTTGAGGATAAAGTAGAGAATGCCATCTATTACTTGAGAAAGAAGATACTGGAATATGAGACCCGTTATACTCCGCTGAAAAAGGTTTGTTTGGCCTTGGTATGGGCTACCAGGAAGTTGAGGCACTACCTATTAGCTCGCTCCATAATTCTAGTTTCGAGATTAGATCCCATCAAATATCTCTTCGAGAAACCAACACTTACGAGTAGGCTAGCCCGTTGGTTGCTTTTTCTCTCCGAATTTGATTTATAGTACATGACTCACAAGTCTGTGAAAGGGAAAGCAGCAGTAGAGTTCCTAGCCGATCACTCAGTGGATAGAGACGAAGCAGTAGAGTATCTATTCCTGGATGAGGCCATTCTGCAGGTCGAAGAAGAGATTTGGAGTATGTACTTTGGCCAAGCATCTAACCAGTACGGGTATGGGATAGAGGTGTTCCTGATAGCGCCCGACAATTCCCACATACCTTTGGCCTTCAAACTTTGGTTCAAGGTATCAAACAATGAAGCAGAATACAAGGCATGTATCGCTGGATTACAAGCCGCCCTGAAACTAGGAGCAAAATGGTTGGACGTCACTGGGGACTCGAACCTGGCTGTGTTTCAAGAAAAAGGAGACTGGAGGGTTAAAGAAGAAATGATGAGGATCTATCATCAAACCCTGGATGTTCTGATTCCCAAGTTTGAAAAGCTAACCTTCACGTATCTGTTAGGAGAGAGCAACAGGTTCGTTGACGCCTTATCGACTCTATCTTCCATGACAGACATCCCTTTGGGAGTCCGGATGCGTCCAATCATTATTGAACAAAGGAATGTGCCGGTCTACGAGCTGATCGCTGCGATAGATAAAGTACAAGATCAGAACCCCTGGTATCATGACATCTGGAACTTCTTGGAAAAGGATTATCCACCAGGGGCAAATGCCAAAGATAAGAGGGTAATACAGCGAATGGCTACTCAATTTATCATTTGCGGGGGTAAATTGTACAAACGGGGCCATCTGGGAATGCATAAACTATGTATCGATGCTGAGGAGTCAAAGCGCCTAATGGAGGCCATCCACAGAGGAGAGTGTGGATCGTACATGAGCGGAGTGAAGATAGCTCGAAAAATTCTCAGACAGGGTTACTATTGGTTAACCATGGAGGAGGATTGTATTGGTTTTGTTCGGCGATGCCACAAATGCCAGATCCATGCAAATCGCATGAATATCCTACCGTCGAAGCTGTACAACATGATTTCACCATGGGCATTTTCAGTCTGGGGAATTAAAGTTATTGGGCCAGTTACTCCAAAGGGGTCAAACATGTATGAGTACATCCTGGTGGCAATAGACTACTTTACAAAGTGGGTCGAGGCCCAATCCTACGCAGTGTTGAACGCGTCGCATGTAGCCAAGTTCATCAGGAATAATATCATCTGTCGTTATGGGGTCCCAAATGAGATCATCTCGGACAACGGTTCCCACTTCAAGAAAGAAGTGATCGACTTGTTGGAGAAATACAACGTGGCTTTTCATAAATCATCCACATATCGGCCGTAAACCAACGGAGCTGTTGAGGCCGCTAACAAGAACATCAAGCACATTCTATAGAAGATGGTGGAAACCTACAGGGATTGGCCAGATAAGCTGCCATTTGCTCTTTGGGGCTACAGAACATCAATTCAGGCTTTTACTGGGGCAACTCTGTATTCTCTGGTTTATAGAATAGAGGCCGTTTTAATTGCTTTAATTAGCTTAGCGTAGCTGATTTTTCAATTCGTTTTGTAATATTCTAATTAGCTTAGTGTAGCTGGTTATTCAATTATGTTGTAATAATTAATTAGTTGGAATAGTTAATTAGTTCATTTTGTAATAATTAGCTTAGCTTAGTGTAGCTTAGCTTATTTATTTGAACCTTCCTTCGCGAGGGCGCAATGTTGTAATAAGTGTGCGTGTGTGTGTGCATGTCTTCCAACCCCACGTCTTTCTCCTATTTATTTATCCGTTTTTGATGGTTAGATTAGGGATCATGTTTCAATTAGCATACTTTATGCTTGCATGTTTGCATCATTCATTTGTCTTGCATGCACCGAGGCTCAGTGCATCATTGAAATTGCATTGTCAATTCAATATTTATTTGAATACATGTTTCAAAGCATGCTATCGAAATGTTGCATATGCCATCTTAGATAACCGAGCCTATTTAGTTGCATTATTGCATGCGTTGCAATAGGCATCTAGCATAGTTAGGATTATGCATATTTCTAACTAGCTTTTGTTTTGGCTCGGAGTACACTGTGAATTTTACGTTTTAGCATACTTGCATAAGTGTGAGTGATGCCATGTTTAGCATGCTTGCCATGAGGCTATGTGTTTAAATGATTAACTGCATGAATGCATGTGGATGAAGGCTGTGTTGCTTGAATTGGAACAATTCGATAAATGTGAGTTTTAAGCCCACTTTGCGAAGTGGCAAATCATCATGTTTTAAGCCCACTTGAGGTGGCAAAACCGCATTTTTGCCTACTTGAGGGTGGCAATTTCAAGCCATCTTCAAAAGCAAACATGAGTTGATTTGTTCCAAGTCTTGCAACTTAGTCTATACTTGATTGCGTGCGTCACATAATAAAGTTTGCTAATAACCAGATAAAAGCACATGTATTTATAAAACAACATATCATGCTTAGTAGAGGCCGATCCTTTGATCGGACGAGCGGGGGTGCTCATTTCAGGACCTTTCCCTTTCGTACCCAAGTTCCCGAGCCGAGGCAACTTTTGGTGATGACAGACACGTGGCCTTTGGCACGAGTCAGGGTTTGCTAAATTTCCCAAAAATAAAATATTTAGGTGGCGACTCTGTAATCTAGCAAAGCAGTCCAGTTTTGGCATTATTTGGTCTAAAATCGATTTTTCAAAATGATTTGCTGGATTGGACTCTTTGGTGTTTATCAGTTTCACATTGCACTTTATGAGATTAGATTCAGAACTGTGACAAGAGTCTGAATTCTAGGACCAATTCGAGCTCTCCGAAAGGGGGGTGCGAAGAAAGTCGAGTCTACACCCGCCGTCAAAGCTGTACAACATGACTTCACCATGGCCTATCTCTATCTAGGGAATTGACATCATCGGCTCAGTCACACCGAAAGGGTCAAATGGACATGAATACATTTTGGTGGCAATTGATTTTTTCACAAAGTGGGTGGAAGCTCAGTCTTATGTTTGAAGGCAGCGCATGTGGCTAAGTTTATCCGAAATAACATCATTTGCCGTTATGGAGTCCCAGACGAGATCATTTCAGATAATGGCTCCCATTTCAAGAAAGAAGTGATCTATTTGTTAGAGAAATACATCATGGCTTTTCATAAGTCATCCACATACCGACCGTAAACCAATGGAGCTGTTGAGGCCACTAACAAGAACATCAAGCATATTTTGTAGAAAATGGTTGAGACTTACAGGGATTGGCCAGACAAACTGCCATTTAAACTGTGGGGCTATAGAACTTCAATTCGGACGTCTACTGGGGCAGCCTCTTATTCTATTGTCTATGGGATGGAGTTCAGGAACTTTGTACTGTGAGTTAAAGGTAAGAGTTCGAAGAACACAAGGTAAGAGTTAGAAGAACACAAAGGGGAGATCCCCGTTAGAGTAGAGTGGTTCATCACCACTCACCCCATGAGGTGCTTTCTAAAGCGCTGCTTTGTTTGTTTATTGCATTCCCTAAGCATCATGCACTGCATTGCTTGTAACATGTATCATGTCATCATACTTATTGCATTTATTTTCATCTTGTGCGATCTTGTATCATTTATCATTTTACGCTGAGCAGCGTTTAGGGTCCTAGTCCTCCGGGGCTTTCTCAGGATGTGTGGAACGCACTCCTGATTGCTTTTCTTTCAACCTCTTCGCACGATTTCAGCATGGTTAGAGTGTCCCATTCCTCACACGATTTTGGCATGTTTAGAATTTATATCAGGATGCGTGGAATGCACTCTTGATTGCTTTTCTTTCAACCTCTTCTCACGATTCCAGCGTGGTTAGAGTGTCTTATTCTTCACATGATTTCAGCGTGTTTGGAATTTATCTCAGGATGCGTGGAACGCACTCCTGATTGCTTTTCTTTCAACCTCTTCTCACGATTTCAGCGTGGTTAAAGTGTCCCATTCCTCTCACGATGTCGGCGTGTTTGGAATTTATCTCAAGATGCGTGGAACGCACTCCTGATTACTTTTGTTTCAACGTCCTCTCAGTATTTCAGCATGGTTAGAGTGTCCTATTCCTCACTCGATTTCGGCGTGTTTGGAATTTTTCTTAAGATGCGTGGAACGCTCTCCTGATAACTTTTCTTTGGACCTCTTCTCACGATTTCAACATGGTTAGAGTGTTCCTTTCCTCACACGATTTTGGAGTGTTTGGAATTTTCCTCGGGTTACGTGGAACGCGCCCCTTAATAGTTGTTTTCGAACCTCTTCTTACGATTTCAGCGTGGTTAAAGTATTCCTTTCCTCACACGATTTCAGCATGTTTGGAATTTTTCTCAAGATCCGTGAAACGTGCTCCTGATTGCTTTTCTTTGGACCTCTTCTCACGATTTCAGCGTGGTTAGAGTATTCCTTTCCTCACACGATTTCGGTGTGTTTAGAATTTTCCTCGGGTTGCGTGGAACGCGCCCCTGATTTGCTTTTCTTTGGACCTCTTCTCACGATTTCAGTGTGGTTAGAGTGCTCCTATCCTCACATGATTTCGGCGTGTTTGGAATTTATTCTTTCTTCTCTCACGATTCTAGCGTGGTTAGAGTATGTCACCCTTTGTATCTGCTGCATTATCCATTTTATCGTCTGCATCCTTTCCATGTTAAGTTTAGTTTGGCATGTGCTCATACATTTCCTTCGTTGAAGCATGGTTTTATGGTAATGTGTATGCGCCTATTCCACTAAGAGGATTGTGGTCTGAGGGTTTCGGCACCTTTTTTGTGTTAGACGTGATTTGTTTTGTGTCCATGCCTTTTCTAGGTAAGATATGGTTCGGCCTGCGCCTTATTCACTGCATCCATTGCATTGTACTTTGTTTTGTTGCATTCAGCATGCAGGATCACGGTCTTTCCTCAGCCGATCATTCCTCACTCATATCATCCCACCCAATTACTCGTATTCTTTTTGCGAAACACATAGTTCTGCATGTGCACACGCCTACTCCACTACGAGAATTGTGCTTTTCTGTGTTAAACGTAGTTTGATTTTGCATCTCCATCCCTTTATGGTATTTGTGTGGTTTAGCACTGCTCGTGGTTTGATCATATTATTGCATTGCATTGTATATCATTTTCACTATTTCGTTACATTGTGTATCATCTTGCAACCTGCCCCTGAACTATCCTGGTTTGATTCCTTGCAAAGGGATACCTAGGCAACCCTCGGGTTCAACCAACTGTATCTGTATTTTGTTTATTTGTCCAAGCCTTCGGCCTTGTCAAAAATGGGTCGTCTCTGGACTTTGACATTCACTCACGTCATTTCATGACTCTGAGCTCTGTCAAAGATGGGCAACTGTAGACAACCCATTTTTGACCATCCTTAAGACTTGGGCGCTACTGATTGTTTACTTGGTGATGAAAGGTATGCAGTTCAATGGTTCGATTTCTTCGGCAAGGAGAGAGTCAAATCCCAATCTCACACCTCCTTTTTGGACCAAAGCCTTTTGACCAAAAAGATTTTAGACCTTAAAACCCTCTCTTTCAAAATATTTTTGAAAAAAAGTTCCTACGATGTTCCAAGGCTCGCATTTCGTTAAATGTTGTGCTTTTTGGTAAACCGAGCAAGGACAAAGTAAAAATGAATGAAAGAGAGGTCAACGCTTTGAAAAAAAATCTTTAAAACATCTTGTTTAGAGGTTTGGAGTTAAAGAAAAGAAGAGGATAGCGAAGAAACCAAGTTGGGGAAGAAGATGGGCATGAATCGTTAAGAGAGAGAGTCGAGCAGCCCTCGCTAAATCAGGCCTATCCATTTGTACACATGGTTTTCAGCAATGAGGCCACCACCATTGGAAAGGGGACATCTGAGGTTTCATTTTACACTCAAGAATCTCCTAAAGTCGAGTCCGGATGAGGGAGATATGGTTGGTTGAAGTTAGGCATCAATCCGATTGAGCTGGAAATGAGCAGTCTTCACTAAAAGAGGGATATCTCTTAGTACACTTGGAATTTTAATATGCGGATGCCATCATTGGAAATCTTACTTCTGGGGCTTTAATTTAGACACAAGAATGACCTGCAAAGGAGTCCAGATGAAGGAGTTATGCCCATTTGAAGTTCGACCTAGAGAGCAGATTTTTCTGCCAGCCATGGATGATGCAGTGCCGGCCATTGATGATCAGTGCCGGCAACCAATGATCCCCTGCCGCCATTAGTGTCAAAAATCAGGTTTTTTGCCGATTTTTAGCTCCAGCTATTTCCCCACTGCTCCAGCTGTCCATTTGTTAATATTTTTGGCCAAAGCTCATGTTTTTCTATATATGGAGGCCATTCTCTATGGTTTTAGAGGTTGGAAAAAAGTTTGGGATCCTCTCTCTCTAAAATCCCCTCTCTCTACAAAATTTTCAGGGCAAAGTTTATGCCTCCCTCTTTTCCTATTTTGTGCTTGAAAGTGAGAATTCTCTACACATTTGCACTAAGACCCTTAGCCAAACACCTTCATCTTGGAGCTGAGGTTCTTGGAGGTCTTTTTTGAGCTGTCAAAGCTAGTTTTAGCTTAGAAAAGTGGCTGTTTGTTGCTATGCTTCAAAGGTATAAAGCTTACCCCTTTTAAGCTTGTCTTGCACACTTGTTTTGTCACCTTTGCAAACTTTTTTTGGCTTGGTTTTGAACTGAAAAAAAACTCTGCTTTTCAGTCCTAAAAATGGAGGTTTAAGCCCCTTTTGACGTTGGGGGTGGTCCACCCTTCTTGTCTCTTTGCTTGTTAAGCTTTTGTGCCATCTTTCAAAGCTTTCTAAAACAACTTTTTTTGGCCTTTTTACCACTGAATTCCAGAGAATTTTCAGTAGCAAAAACTTGGTTTTGAGGTCCAAAATAGGAGGGGGTGGCCTCCCCTCCTTGTGTCTTGTTTGCAAGTGTAGATGGCCTAACATGTGAGCATGTATTTCTACCTTTTTGTAGCTTAATTCAAGCATGTTTTAGGCTCTATTTTAACATGTTTCAACTCTGTTTTTAGCTGGTTGGGTCACTTCTTGCTTGCTTCTTGCACTTCTAGTATAATTATGTTTACTAGCCTAGCATGCCTAATGAGTTAGCCTATCGTTCTAGCTTGTGTTAGCTTGAATCCAGCACATTTTTGCTACTAATTTACCATGCTTTAACTCTGTTTTGAGTGGTCTTGGTCATATGAGCCTTGTTTTGCATAGCTATAGTGCAAGTGCCTTCACTAGCTTTGTGTTTTAAGGCATCCTACATGTCTTGCATGAGATAATCGCATGCCATAGCATCATTTAACATGTGATTTCAGTGCATATATGTTTGTCACACTTTCACATTTTTAACTCTTTCATTGCTTTTGAGAGTTGTTCTTTGAGCCTTGTTTGTGAGCCAACATGTGAGCATGTTTTTCTTGACTTCTATACTTCAATCCCAGCATGATTTAGCCACTATTTTTGCATGTCTTAGCTTTGTCCAGAGCTGGTTTGGTCATTGAAGCTTGATATTGCATGCCTCTAGTGTATTGCTCTTCATTAGTTAAGTGTTCTTGGCTTTTAACATGTTTTGCATGTGTTGCTTGCATGTTGTAGTATTATTTTTCATGCCATTTTAGCACTAAAATTCGGCAACCTCCCTCATTTCTTCACTTTTGATTTGTTTTGAGGGTTGGTTAACCTTATGATTGTGTTTAAGCTTGAGATAGAGCTTGTGCTCAATGGCTTTAACTCTCTTTTGAGGGTTCCTCCTAGCGAAAGGCATGAGCTCTCTCATGTCTTAAACCATCCTTTGGTTGACCCTTCTCTCATTAGAGGACACTCATCTTGGACAAACCAATTAAAGAATGGCTTGGTAATGCTAAAATGAGTAGATAAAATGAATCAAGTAAAACATGACCAAGATAAGCATGTTATGTGTGCATTACATTGTGTTCAATCGGATGTTATATTGAACACAAGGAAGATTGGTCCATTTCATACTGAAAAGTGATGAAATGAACCAATCTCCTTTGTCTCCATTGCCTTTGATCATCCATGATAAGGTAGTGGACTTGAGTCTTTGTTTTGTGCATTTATTGAAAATGTACAAGTTGGGATCCTTGGCCATCATGCATAAAAAATGCTTGGTTGGTGGCTTTAGATCCAATAGCCCCCCGCCTTTGATATTTTGAGATGATAAGGAGAGGGTGCAGTACAAACATGTCCTAGAAAAACTATCCCTTTTCCTTTGTGTATGCTCTGTTGTAGTTTGGTGAATCAGCACACCAGTGGTCGGCAGTGCTTCATTGTTGGCTAGCAGGGCCCACCCTTGGCCGACAAATGGCTGGTAGCAAGCCATCATGGCCGGTAGGCCACTGGTGCACTCCCTAATAGTGATTTGGTAAAATGGTGCAAAGATTTCTTGGAGTAACCCTGCAAACAGAGCCTCTCAAGAGCAAACCGAAAGGTTTTTCGGGGCAAAAACCGAATGCATGAATGTTCAACTTCTTTAAGCAGAGCTGAGGCAATATTGTTTAATGCTTTACTTGTTAGTTAGCATGGTTTTGTAATTTAATTAATTAGTTTGCTAATTAGTTAAGTATTGTAATAATTAATACGTAGTTTACTAGTTATTTGTTTTGTTGTGTAATAATTAGTCTAATTAGCTTAATTAGATTAGTTAGATTAGCTTGGCTCAGTGTAGCTTAGCTTATTTATTCGGACCCTCCTTCGAGAGGGCGCAACATTGTAATAAGTGTGCGTGCGTGTGTGTATGTCTTCCAACCCCACGTCTTTCTCTCTTTTATTTAACAGCTTTCAATGGATAGTTTAGGGATCATTTTCAATTAGCATACCTTATGCTTGCATGTTTGCAGCATTCATTTTTCTTGCATACACCGAGCTCGGCGTGTCATTCAGACTGCATCGTACTACAATACTTCTTTGAATACGTGTATCAAATTTTTGCCTTCATATGCCATTTTAGATAGCCAAGCCTATTTAGTTGCATTATTGCATGTGTTGCATTAGGCATCTTAACATAGCTAGGATCATTCATGATTTCTAACTAGCTCTTGTTTTGGCTTGGAGTACACTGTAAGTCTTTACGTTTTAGCATACTTGCATGAGTGCGAGTGCCACTATGATAGCATGCTTGCCATGAGGCTATTTGCTTAAATGCTAAACTGCATGAATGCCTGTGGATGAAGGCTTTGTTGTTTCAATTGGAACAATTCGATAAATGAGAGTTTTAAGTCCACTTTGCGAAGTGGCAAATCATGTTTTAAGCCCACTTAAGGGTGACACTTTCAAACCATTTTCGAAAACAAACATGAGTTGATTTGTTCCAATTCTTGCGATTTTGGTCTATACTTGTATGTTGTGCGCATCACATAGTAAAGTTAGATAATAACCGGAATAAGAACACTTGTGTTTATAAAACAACATATCATGCTTAGTAGAGGCCGATCTTTGATCGGGCGAGTGGGGGTGCTCATGTCATGATCTTCTCCTCTCGTACGCAAGTTCCTGAGCCGAGGCAACTTTGGTGATGATGGACACGTGGCCTTTGGCCCGAGTCAGGGTTTCCTAAATTTCCCAAAAATAAAATATTTAGGTGGCAACTCCGTAATCTGGCAAAGCAGTCCATGCTTAGCATTTTTTGATTCAAAATTGATTTTTCAAAACCAATTGCCAGATTTAGACTCTTCGGTGTTTATCAATCTCGCATTGCACTTTTTGAGATTAGATTCAGAACCATGACAGGAGTTTGAACTGTAGGAGACCAATTTGAGCTCTCCGAAAGGGGGCGCGGAGAAAGTCGAGTCTACACCAACCGGTTGCACATCCAGTGGCATCACCATCCTTCTTTTAGAAAATCAACTAGCTATTGGCGAGAAAAGTATGCTCAGGATGAGTATGCGGGGCAAGAGTCCACTACCTTCAACTTGTCCATAAGCCATATGTGGGGAGGGATGAAAGAAAAGAGAGATAAAAGAATAGAGAGATGTGCGCTGAGAGCAAAGTGAGAAAAGAGTTTTGAGAGAAAAACAGAGCATGAGTGCTGAGAGATGTGAGAAACACATATTAGAAAGGGTGGGAAACATTACCTGAAGAGGTAGTGGACTCCCCGCGAATTTGGTGGTCTCTCGTCGATGGAAGGCGTCTAAGCCCATCAAAGTCTTGGCTAATGTCAAGCTAATGCAACTCTTGCCCTCTTTCAGGCCTTGTGCCACTTCAATTAGTCAAATGCTAGACCCGCTGAAACTAGGGGCAAGGAGGAAATGTGCCAGCATGCACAAACAAAGGGCATGTTGCCAAAAAACCCCGCCAAAAAAGGTCGTCGCTGTCGCCGACGTCAGAAAATTGATGGATCAAACTGGGATTGTCCAACTCTCCATTGTGAACCAAGGCACAGGCCTCGTGTAGAGTAATCCCGCACATCCGTCCCAAAGCTTGGATGTGACCAAAACAGGGTTGAGGTAAGATTTCCTCATCGCGTCGGGACTTCATTAGTAGTTGAAATTCTTCGACTGTCAGGCATAGCTCTTGTCCCCCGAAGCTAAAAACATGTGTAATTGGGTTCCAAAATCTTACTGCGGCATGTTGGGACAGAAAACAAAGTGGAGAATTACTTAGTGGGAATAGTGCATTTACGCCGAAACCCCAGAAATTCAGCTTTTCCGAGCCATCTAAAGTTGCAATCCAATTCGAGAGTTTTTCGACGAAGAATGGCTCCATTTTGTGAAAAATTTGCAGCTGAAATGAAGAAAGTATGAAGCTAAACCTTTTGTAGAAGATAAGGCAGTAAGTGGAAGCCAGGTGGCAACAATTTGGAGGTTCCTCACCATGATGGCTTACCGGCCACTAGTGATAGCCGACAGGCCACCTTGGTAGCCAACTGGCCACCACTCGTGGCCGACAACCATTATGCATGGCTGACAGCCTTCTGGTCTGTCCTGTTGTCCACCTATGTGCTGAGAATGCTAAAAGCATGCATTTTGTCTTGTTCTTTATGCATTTCAATGTCATGTTTTGAGTCCTTTTAGTTTTAGCAAGTTTGTTGAGTTGCATTTGAGTTGTTTTGTTTTGTTTATCGAGTTGTTTTGTTGTTTATCGTGTTGTCTTGTTTTGTTTATCAAATTGTCACTATTTTGATTATCAAGTTATATGTTGTGTTTAGAATATCAAGTGTTGGTTGGGTCATTACCTAATTAAGATTGTCGTGCCAACACCATGTTCAAATGTTATTTTCAAATTTGATCTCGTTTTCATGCGATGCGGTGCTCATGATACAAACACAACACTTTTTCAAATGAAAACAAGTTTTCATACTGATCATGTTTTCTTTTACAAAAGTGCTACACAAATTGTTTTGAAGCAAATAAAACATGCCTAAAGCTATACATATGCTAACGCTACTAACAAAAAGAAGCTAAGCAAAAACTACAAGAAAATCAGCGTTAGCCGCCTCAGGCTCATGATGCCCTCTTCACAGAGGAAGGGACTCTAGGGCACTGTCTTTGTCGGCACGGCTGTCTGAATCTGAACCAGAGTCTGAGCTAGCGCTATCTCCACTCTCTGTCTCTGAACCTGCTGCGGCATCAGCATCTCCACTCTCGGAACTAGAGTTGTTGTCGTCTCCACTCTCAGAGGACTCAGACTGTGGACTCACTGCCTCCTCAAAGCCACTCATCTCGGAATTATCATCTCTCAGAATGGGCTCTGAAGGGCCACTCTCATCTCGGGTGCCCCTGGCTCTGCCTCGGCTGCATGCCAGAACCTATCTCTTTCTCCTCCCTACTGTTGGAGGAAGCATCGCTGGTGCAGGTGTTGCAACTGCCCCGGTGCCGTTGGTATGGGTGGGACCTAAAAAGACAGTTGTCATATGTCAACCACAGTATGTGTATTGGATGCAAGTATGGTGAGAAAAATGAGTAGATGCATAAGTCAGGTACAGTGTATGAATACAATATGGAAGTGCAATATTTCAGATGCAGTGTATCAGTGCAGTGTGGGAAAGTTCTCAGTTGAAATGTCAATTTCAGTGTGTCAGTGGAAATGTGATGACTGGAGTGTAAGAAAATTGAAGAAATGACTTGAATGCCGTGGAAGCCGAACAGTGCCTCTCTCCTCAATGTCATACCCTCAAATGAGGCTAGTAGCTCCAACAAATCCTCGGTGTATCTTGGGGGTGCCTACAAATGCATTGGGAATGATCAGAGTCAAGAAGGAACAAGTATCAGAAAGAGATGGGAAAACTAAAAAAATATGGTACATACCAGGGGTGCATCATGAGCTCTGACATATCTATGCCCCGCTATGGCAGGATCAATCGGAATCTGGTATGCCTCCTCAGTATACCTCCAACATGTGAGTGTAGTAGGCAGCTCTGACCAGCCAGTCCTCTACCCCGCCTAGGTAGCTCCTCTACCATGCACCCTCGTTGTCCTAGCTGCTCTGGGCACTCTAGCTCTCCCCCTCGCAGCTGGAGCCTCCACTCTCTCACCTCCACGAATACCGGTCAAAGAAGGTATGAGGTGTGTCCTAATGAATGTCGAATAGTCCCCCTCTCCACAAAAGTAATCGGCCTCCAAGCCCTCCGTGAACTGAATTGTCTCCTGGAAGGTGAGTCTCTTTGTGGCTCTCATAGATGGCAGAGGTGCCATGGGAACTACCAGCTCAGGCAAGCCCATGGTCTGGCGCAAGAACCGCTCGCCTAGAAACTAGGTTCAGTAGACCGGGCCCTCTAACAAAAGCCGATAACGGGAGGCTCCCCAAGATCCAGCAAACAAGTCCCTAACCCCGGCCGACATCGTCGCCCAGGGCTGCCAAGTGATCTATAAATAGAGAATGCACAGATTGTTAGTGGTCATCAGATATCGAAGCATGAATCAGGGCTTAAGTAGAATGAAAATAACTGTGAGTTTTGAGTTACCTTTGCCGTGGTCACGGTGTCAATGTACCGATGGAAGAACGGAAAGGTCTCTCTGGTCCTCCCCAAGCATCTGCCATCATACGGATGAGAGTACAGCACAACGGGGGCCATCTCCACCTCCGACTCCAGAGTGAGGGTCGGGAAATATACATACACCCAAAGTTGTAAGGAAAGGGGTAATAGGGAGTATACAATGTATAGTGTATGGAAAGTACAAGTGCACGCAAATGAAGAAAGCAGAATTTGTACAGAAGGTGTATACAGCGTACAGAGAATACAGATACAAAGGATACAAAGTGTACGGTGCAGAAAGCGCAGTATATGGGTGTAAATAATACAGTAGGCATTGTACATGAAAGTGCAAAACAGAAAGCATAGAAACAGAAAGCAGAAAATGTAAAACAGAAATGTAAAGCGTACCTCCCAGTCTCGCCAGTAGCCCCCGACTCTGTCTCTACTCCCGCGGGATGTTGAGCTCATGTAGTCATACAACGTGGCCAGGCCAGCACCGCCCCAATCATAGAGTCCGACTTGAGATAAATCTACCAAGGCGCTTAGAAGATACAATCCTATAATATTCCCCATGTTCGCGAACAAGGTGGTGCCAAAGAGGAACATCGAGAAACCTCGAGCGTAGGAAACCTCAAGCGTATCTCTGGCTCGGTCCCCCAAAACTGCACCGCGAACCAACTGTATCGCACCATCCCCGATCGGAAGTGAGGTGGGTGTGTCCCTAGCAGATAGATCCAAGCGGCCTCCCACTCGCCCATGTATATCATGCGGAATCGAGTGACCCCCTACTCCTATGCCACTGGGCATAGAGAAGTCGTAGGGAGTCATCGTCATCTCCCCCGTGGTAGAGAAGTGGAAAGAGTTGGTGGTATCCCACCACCTCTCTACTAATGCTCCAAGTAAGAGCCGACTCACGATGAGGCGTGACAACCCCGTGCAGAATAAGCCAAAGCCGGCCTCGTCGATAATGTGGAGGACACCGGTAGGAAGCAACATGCACTAGTCCCTCATAGACGTGGCTCCATAGCCTCTAATAGAGCGAGAATCCTCCTGTGATCAGAACAGCGATATACAGTGGTATGAGACCAAGAAGATGAAAAGGCAGTGTAAGAAATACAGTGCAAAAGTGTGATTAGGGCAAGAAATGCAGTGTAAACAATACAGTTGATGCAAGGAACACAGTTAAAGCAAGAAGTGCAATGTATAGTGAGGAAAACATGAGAATACAGTGTATACCTTGGTGGCGCAGTATGACAAGTGGGAGTCCGGATCTCGTAGCAAGAGGTCCTTTGGTGCATCTTACACAAACCCTCTAAAACCTGGGACACTCTCGGGTGGTAGCACGTGCGTCTGAGGATGATATGTCGTCGGATCAAAAGGTCAAACCCTGGGTGGTAGAAGCACCGGCTCAGGCTTCGCCTCCATCTCTGGAGACAATTCGGGTGGGATCTCCGGAGAAGCTCCGTCGTGGGGTAAATGATCCGCCATGTGGAAACAAAATGGAAAGTCCGTGAAAAGCGAAGGAAAATGAGGAAAATAGGTGGAAAATGCCAAAAGTCAACCCTAAGAGAGAGAAAAGGGAAGAAAAAGTCAAAGCCCGGAAGAAAACACCAAACCCAAGAAGAAGTCGAGGGTAACAAGCCTCAAGTGGTGAAACTCCAAGAAAAGGCACCGAAATCAAATTTCAATCGGTTCAAAATGGAGTAAACTAAGAGGGTTTAGAGAAGAAAATGTGCGTGGGGCGTTGGAAAATGCGCATAAAGCTCAAATCTAGAGAGGGAAAGTGTCTAGAGAGAGAGGGAGGATTTTTGGCTTTGGTGGAGTGAAGAAATGAAGTATGGGTGAGTATATTTAAAGACCCTTGGTGAAAAGACCAATTTGGCCCCGATTTGCCATCGGTGGCCGACAATCTTCACTGGTGGTCGACAGGTGGCCGACACCATCCCCCTGCGGCCGTCAACCTTCCAGTGCTCCTACATTGAGTCTTGATGTTGTTTTGTGTCTTTATTTCTCAAGAAGTGTAAGGAAAGTTCACTTTTGAGTTCAGATTGTCTCTGCGGAAGTTCCAAACCATGCCTTCAGTGCTGGATGTTCATTGCTAGCCACATAAACGAGGTCTATCCTTTGAAAACATGTTACAACTCCTCCGAGAGGTAAATTGGAAGTCGCTATTCAATTTGTTTTGATAAACACATATGGTCTTGCATAGAATATGCACCTCTCCTTTGTTGCATAGAACATGCTTCTAATTAATCTTACATAGAACATGCTGTTAATCTTGCATAGAACATGCATTTGGTATATAGCATAGAACACGCTGTTAATATTGCGTAGAACATGCATTTGATACATTTGCATAGAACATGCCTTAACATTATTGTAATTGCGCATAGAGCATGCACCTGTACTTTATTGTACTTATTGAGCTTCTTTCTTCTGCAGTCAAACGATATTGTATGTACGGCTCATTCAGCAGAGCCAACGCAGTCAAACGATGTTGTATGTACGATTCATTCAAAAGAATTCCAAGTAAATCATTTGTTCCCATTGAATCACATCCTTGTACTCCCTCTCCTCGCGCGTAAGACGCGTTGAGATTGTCTCCCTTTGATTAAAAACATTCGGGTGCATCCCAGTGTTTACACCACTTCTTTTGGTTAAAAACATTTGGGTGCATCCCGGTGTTTACACCACTCTTTTTGGTTAAAGACATTTGGGTGCGTCCTAATGTTTACACCACTCCTTTCGGTTAAACACATTTGGGTGCGTCCCGGTGTTTACACCACTCTTTTTAGTTAAAGACATTTGGGTGCGTCCCAATGTTTACAGCACTTCTTTCGGTTAAAAACATTTGGGTGCGTCCCAGTGTTTACACCCTCTTTTTGGTTAAAAACATTCAAGTGCGTCCCGATGTTTACACCCACTTTTCGGTTAAAAACATTCGGGTGCGTCCCGGTGTTTGCACTCTCCTTTTGGTTAAAAACATTCGGGTGCGTCCCGATGTTTACACCACTCTTTTTGGTTAAAAACATTCGGGTGCATCCCGATGTTTACACCACTCTTTTTGGTTAAAGACTTTTGGGTGCGTCCTGGTGTTTACACCCTCCTTTTGGTTAAAAAACATTCGGGTGCATTCTGAGGTTTACACCCTCCTTTTGGTTAAAAACATCCGGGTGCATCCCGGTGTTTACACTACTCTTTTCGATTAAAAACATTCGGGTACGCCCTAGTGTTTACACCACTCTTTTCGATTAAAAAACATTCGGGTGCGTCCCATTGTTTACACCCTTCTTTTGGTTTAAAATATTCAGGTGCGTCCCGATGTTTACACCACTCTTTTTGGTTAAAGGCATTTGGGTGTGTCCCGATGTTTACGCCACTCCTTTTGGTTTAAAAACATTCTGGTGCGTCCCGGTATTTACACCAACCCCTTCGGTAAAAAAACATTCGGGTGCGTCCCGGTGTTTACACCACCTTTTCCCCTCGTGCGTGAGATGCGTTGGGATTGTTTGTTTTGGTTAAACACATTCGAATGCGTCCTGGTGTTCACACCACCCTTTTTCCTTCCGTGTGCAACACATTAGGATTTCTATTGAGACCTCGAGTGTGCCCAACGGTCTCTCTTTGCCTTTCCTATGCGTCGCGTAGTTAAGTTTGCATAATTTTCTTACATTCTTTCTGCATGAAATATGGTTTAGTTCGTAATTCTCACATGTGGCGTGCTTACTTACTTACTCTTGTGTTTGAGGTTGCTATACCTTGTTTCGGTTTGTTTGAGTGTGGCATTTTCATGGCATAGCATTTACATCTAAATGTTTCATTGCTCAGCCTCATTGCATGATCATAAGTTATGTTCCTGCATCATGCATATCACTTGCATCTTGCCATAGAACTATGCTAGTTTGATTCCTTGCAAAGGGATACGTAGGCAGCCTACGGGCACAACCGTTTTTGTCTTGCTTGTTTGTTTGTCCAAGTCTTCTGCCTTGTCAAAATGGGTTGTCTCCGGGCTTTGACATTCACTCCCGTCATTTCATGACTTCCGAGTTCTATCAAAGAGGGGAAACTGTTGACACCCCATTTTTGACCGTCCTCAAGACTTAGATGTCATTGCTTGTACACTTGATGATTGTGTTTGTTTGTGTTCATTTTAAGCGCCCGAATTCCTCAGCGAAGCGCCTTGTCTTTGAACCTCTAAACCTGGCCTTTTCTTTGCCTGGTTTTTGTCACGACCCCAAACCGCCCCTAGTAGTTTGGTGCCGTGATGGCCAGTAATTCGAGATTACCGAAGGCCAACTTTCAAAAATTTACTCAATCCGAATATAATAAATGGGGCTCACAAATGCGGAAGCAATAAATCAAAAAACAAGTGGTCCATAAGAGTAATGCATAGATCAAATGTAATGACATACATGACATAGTTTCTCATTCAGTTGATAGTAAACGAAATACATATCAAAATCTTGATCAAAAGGCTTCCAGAGCCGACATGTGCAAATACAATGATTACAAGCCAAAGAAGCATAATCTTCAAGATTTGCCGACGTAAGTACAAATTTTCCCGACATAGAACAAGTCAAGCCGACATGACAAGAATCCAAAACAAGCTTTGCAAAACACATCTAGGCGTCGCCGCTGTCCTGCTCATCACCTACATATATATAGAGAGGGTGAGCTTGGATACTCAGTGAATGGTACTAGTAATAAAGGTTTTGCATGAATATAGCCGAAGTCTTTTACAAACAAAACATGCCAAGCCCATACGAATATTAGCCGAGATCCTTTCAGAGCAAAACACATCAAAACTTTATCAAAACAAGAGATGAACCATATTCATCTATCAAGTCTTACAAGTCTCAAGGGATGCTTACTGGCATTGGCAAAACACAAATCAAACTTTCCGAACAAACGAGTCCATGCGGTAAACCATCAGTGGGAAAGTTTAGTCAAAGGTAATCGATTAGTCAAAGGTACTGCGAAAGTTTATAGTCCTCCAGCACAAGGGATGTGAGGCCCCTGACATTTTTGGTAAACCTTATTAGGTCCCTAAATTTTGAATTATTATAATAAAGCCCTTAGTTCGTCGATTAATCGCAAATTAAGCGCTAGGACTGAAAACGCATCACGGGCGAATCCATACAAACCCTAATCGATCCTGGAAGCTTAGAAATCACTTCTAACACTCTAATATTAATTACTTAACTCTCAAATTTTAAATTAATCGCTCTAAACCTTAACTTTCAATTTTTACAGTCATCGTTCGGTTATTTACCTTTAAATTCAAAGCAAGATAATACAAACTGAATTATTTTACACTTGAAATAGATACTTTAATTGAACCCAAGCCTGCACATTTTTATTAAATCACAAATTGACTCCAAACAAGTACTATTATATATTTATATATATACACTTTTACCCAAAAATCTTTTTTAATAATATATTTTACAATTTCCAAGATTTGTACAATATATATATATATATATAACATGTCCATCAATTCACCATCACATGGCTAGCCATCATACCCCCCCTAGACTATAATCATTGTACTTTAAAATCACTTAAAATCTTGGAGCAATAATGACTTTGGTACCTATAAAGATTTGCTATATATATGTGTGTACCTCTAACTAGAAGATATTTACATTAGTCCTAGACCTAACTAGATCATAATTAAATACCTCATTAAGGTTCTAATCCTTCTCATTTCATTACATTTAATGTGAAGCCCCGGAAAAATGTATTTTCTTTAAAAAAAATAAAATAAAATAAAATAATAAAAAAAAAAACCCTTACATTTGAATTATTTCCTTAAAGCCCCTCAGTTTCTTAAACTATTTCGAATCTTGCCAGATAGCATTTTTAATTTTTATCGGAACAAGAATTACACTAGCTGGATTAGGTTCCCTAACCTAATTTAATTTAATTCTACATAAGTAAGGTTCCAATACATGAGTTTAATTCCAAGCCCTCACTTCTTTATTTAAATTCTAAATTTACCCCAAACTAATACTTGTACCTTGTACCTTGGTATACCATCAATCTTGCAATATATATATATAGGTATATATACACCTTGAGGGATGTGCCTAGGACCAAAATTAATTAAAATAACAATCCATCACACTTCCCCAAGACTATGATTAAGATATTCTAGGAAATCCAAACCTAGTGACCTAGACCTAGGTTGCAAATCTCAAAACTAGTTACCTTTCAACTAAAGATCAACTAATTGATGCCAAAACCTATGATTTAGCACCTTAGTTACTCCTATCCCATTTGACACCAACCAAAATCTTCGCTTTCCCATCCATTTTCAACTAAAGGGCTCTTATGTCCTTTTACCCCAAATTTGCCTATATATACCACGCCCTCCCTAGCTTGCAAACATACACACAACACACTCACTCACACACACATTTTGAGAGGGAGGAGAGCAAGGAAGAGAAGTCTAGAGGAGAAGAGGGAGGAAGAAAAGAGTTTCTTGTGCAAAGTTGGAAGGTAAGCCACCAACACAACCTTCTCTTCATTTCCTTTTCTAATGCATGTTCTAAAGTTTCTGATTAATGTTCCGGATCTGTTATTATCAAGTTCTTATGTCAAAAAAATGGTAAGGGTTGTGTATTGATTTCATCCCTCTTGTATTTTCCCCATTTTGGCACAAACCATCTTCTTTTTGTACAAATCTCTCAACTTTTCAAGGGCACTCTTTCAAAAAAAATTTCTGAGTTAAACATGTGATAGTTAGCATATTTTCCTCACAAAATAAATGAAACTTTCCCATGGTGGAACTCCCTTTTTATAAATTTTCTTGTTTCGGGCATTCCACCTGAAAACCTGTTTTTGCAGTCAACTTTCAAAAAATTCCAGAAATATTTACAAAAATATTCTGAACCTCTATTTTATGTCAAAACCTTCCTTTGGACGTTATCTTTCAACTAAAATTGGTTTCATCGAAAAACATTGAGCGGTTTGCAAGAAAATCAAGTTTTCGTAACAGTCGACGGATCTGGGCAGATTCTGGACAGTGCTGAAATACTTTCTAAATAATTGAGAATCTAGAAGAACAACCCCAATTCCGAAAAATGTTCTATAAACCATAGGAAGGCCAAACCGGTAAAGGGTCTAGAATAGCTCTTTCATTTTAATCTTTATGCGATATTAAATCTGGAAATTTTTGTTAGGTGTGGGTATCCTGTACCTTTGAGTTCATGAGAATGTTTGCAGCTTATAATCATATCTTGACCTGATAATATATGTGTTGTGGTTATGCTATTTACCTTTCTTATAAGAATGTTTGTAGCTTACAATCATAACTTGACCTGATAATATATGTGTTGTGGTTAGGTTAATTACCTTTCCCATCTTAAGAATGCATGCTTATATGGATATTATTGTTTTATAAGTTAAGCTAACCTTGTCTTAAAACTCTTATTTCAACGGGAAACCTAATTGGGAGGGTATTGGGTTTTCGAGCACATGAGAAATGAAAAGATGAGAATATGTGTCATATGGATGGTTGGGATGCATTCCCTATTTGAAGTTAAAGTCTTGCGCAAGTGGTTTTCGGAACCCTTGAACAGAGCCGTTGTATTCGGACCCTAGGTGGTTTGGTGTGAGGAGGGATTCGGGCAAGGCCCTATTTCACCGTCTCTTTTGAGGCCCTGCGGTTAGCGCTACGCGGTATATAACCGTTGGTAGGTATCCGAGGTTAGTTCTGCAACAATGCAGCAAAAGAGGGGGCATACCGAATAATCCGCGTCCGATTCTTGTGGTTGGGAGGACGAAATCTCTTTGGGGGATTTCTAGTTTACTGACATCTAACTTAACCATTTAATTATTTAATTATTTATTTATTGGAGTATCATGCCTTACTACTTGATGTTATATTTTGTGATTGTGTATTGGACTGGGAAAAAGGGGTGGGGTGTGTGTGTGTGTTTACTAGGCATTCAAAGCTCACGGCGTATCATGCCAGGTGACGAGGAGGAACTCATAGCTGGAGACGTCGAACCTGAAACCTTTGAAGACTTTTGGCTATCCTAGAATATTAGAAGTTTCCTTTTGAATATTTTGTAAGACTCATTGAAGTTTAAAACTTTCTTTTCGGGATGTAATGTAATGGAACAATTTTTTGAATCAAGTATAATTGTGGCTATTATGTTCTATATATTTATATGTATGAACCTTATCGTTGCTTATGAGACCTTGTGTCAATACCTTTTAAGATCTGTCAAAAGGGGAATGCGCTGCCTAAGAAAGCTGGACTTAGAAGGGAGGCTATTTTGACTCCTCCGGCGATCTGGGATCTTACTTGGCTATTGACCATATGACTTATTAGTGACTCTTCCTTGTCTGCAACCAATAGCGTAGAATCGGGGCGTCACAATATGGTATCAGAGCATAGGTTCAACCCTTACCCACGCGTTTCGACCTGCGGTTAGAGACTACCTTTCCCCGACTATGTTAGAATCTTTTCGAATTTCTGGCATGCCAACATCAACTCATGAGGACCTACTTCAGGATCGTGAAATGGTTTTAACTTTGAGTGCTGCCTCATCGCTCAGTAGGGGGGTACTATTAGTTCTACGCGTCTTCTATCAATTGTCGTACCCTCATCTTTTATTCGTAGCCTTTATTCAATGTCACCCCTTCCCAAGACTTAGTCTTGTCCATCTAGTCTTGTTTTATATACCACTATTTATAAATTTGACCTCCTTGACCCTTGAATATTTTGTTTAGCTCAAGGCTTCTTGTAAATAATTTCATTTTCTTTGCTCAGTGATGAATCTTGGATATTCAGTTTGAAACACGGATGGCCAACGCAGTTTCAAGTTAAATATCTAGTTTAGTCACTACATCTATAACCTTGATCACATTGAAGTTTGAAACCATAACATCATACCATTCATCCATATTTCAGACAATCCTGATGTTATCACCATAACTGCTTCGCATTCTTCATCTCCACTTCAATCCAATTTTAAGGATCTTATTATGTACATGAAGTTGTGCTGTGTGAACACCCTAGGATAATCAAACTCTAACTTAAGATTAGTTGCTTACCTATAAGGAATTGCCTCTGTAGTTAGAATTTGACTTACACCTCACCCCATTCATAGAAAAACAAATGGTGGACCATACTTCGAGACAAGTAATTGCATAAGCTTGCAAGCAACAATAGAAATGCGGTACCAGGAAATTGAAACCTTAAGAATGGACTGGCAAATGTGGCTAAAACCCCGAACGCTATCAAGAATCAAATTTTGGAAGAGTCTTACCATCTTTGTGGAAATAATCGACACAACATTGACCTCAGAATGAGGGGAGGTAGAATGCAAGAGGACTTGGAGCTTGTGGAAAGGAGACCCAACTTCATAAGGGACCAGAAAGGAGCAATCGGCAGAATCTTCACCTTGCCAGAGGAAGAAGCGGACCCGTCTGTAATTTATTACTACACAATTCTTGGGTGCATGTTTTATTTGATACTGGTGCATCACATTCTTTCATATCCTCTGCTTGTGCTAAGTCATTAGAACTTGAATGTGAATCCTGGTTAAATGAAGTAAAATTCTTAGGACACGTGGTATCAAGGAATGGGATTATGGTAGATCCAACCAAGGTGGAGGCAGTATTAGATTGGAGACAACTAAAAACCGTGTCAGAAATCCGCAGCTTCTTAGGATTGGTCGGTTATTACCGGAGGTTCATCCAAGATTTCTCCAAACTAGCTAAACCAATAACTTGTTTGACGCAAAAAGGAGTAAAGTATGAGTGGGATGAAAAATCCTTCCAAGAACTAAAGAAGAGGTTAACTAGTGCACCAATTTTGACCATCCCAGAACGAGAAGAAGGGTACACTGTGTATTGCGATGCGTCTAAAGAAGGATTAGGTTGCATGCTCATGCAAAATGGAAAGGTGGTCGCGTATGGATCCAGGCAGTTAAAAACCACATGAGCTCAACTACCCCACACACAACTTGGAGCTAGCAGCCGTAGTTTTTGCCCTAAAGCAATGGCGACATTACCCGTATGGGAAACAATTTGAGATTTTCACTGATCATAAGAGTCTGAAGTATCTATTCACATAGAAAGACCTTAACTTAAGACAGAGACGATGAATGGAGTATCTTGAGGATTTCCAATTCACTCTCTCATATCACCCTGGTAAGGCTAATGTAGTAGCAGATGCTCTAAGTCGTAGGAGCAAAGGGATGTTGGCTAAGATCTCCGTCAAGGAATGGGATATGGTTAAGACACTCAATGAGTTTAGGATCCAAGTGGAATCCCAAATTACAAAAGCATGTCTTGATACGCAGAAGGTGATGCCTAAGTTGATGAATGAGGTCGTGGAGGCCCAGAAGCATGATCAAGAGGTAGCCTACATCAAGGGACATTTGGAGTCAGGAGAACCCATGCCCGATTGGATAATTCACCCTGATGGGAGTTTAAGATACCAAGGCAGATTGTTTGTACCAAGCGACGAGTTACTTAGAGAAAAGGTACTGAAGGAATGCCATCATTCTGCATTTGCGGTACATCCAGGAGGGACTAAAATGTACCAAGATTTGAAGAGGCAATATTGGTGGAATGGATGAAGATGGAAGTGGCTAAATTTGTAGCATGATATCTGACATGCCAACAAATAAAGGCGGAACATTAGAAACCAGGAGGAATGTTGTAACCTCTACCAATAGCCGAATGGAAGTGGGAATACATGACGATGGATTTTGTGACAGGGTTGCCTAAGTCACCTAGAGGGCGCGATGCTGTATGGGTAATAGTGGACCGCCTCACCAAGTCAGCACATTTCTTACCCATCCAACAGAATGCTTTTATTATTTAAGGGGGATAGACTAATGATGCAACAAATCAACCAACACAATGGCAAGTGTAGATCGCCACATCATGAAATTGGCAAAACAAGCACTCACGCGGAAGCAGCGTCATTACCCTTGTAGTCAACAATTCAAGAAGCTCGGAGATTAGCTTATCTCCTTAGTCATTAATCAGGGAGGAATTCGATTCAAGACGCTATTATTAGAAAGACCAATGGCGACTCTAGACAGAACGAAGAATAACATAAAAAGAGAAGATGATCTGAATGATTTAAAAACACGTTGCTAGCACTAGGACGTAATTTCCCACAACAATTTCGAGGACGAAATTTATTTAAGGGGGATACGTTGTGAGGCCCCTGACTTTTTTTGTAAACCTTATTAGGTCCCTAAATTTTGAATTATTATAATAATGCCCTTAGTTCGTCGATTAATCGCAAATTAAGCCCTAGGACTGAAAACGCATCACGGGCGAATCCATACAAGCCCTAATCGATCCTGGAAGCTTAGAAATCACTTCTAACACTCTAATATTAATTACTTAACTCTCAAATTTTAGATTAATCGCTCTAAACCTTAACTTTCAATTTTTACAGTCATCGTTCGGTTATTTACCTTTAAATTCAAAGCAAGATAATACAAACTGAATTATTTTACACTTGAAATAGATACTTTAATTGAACCCAAGCCTGCACATTTTTATTAAATCACAAATTGACTCCAAACAAGTACCATTATATATTTATATATATACACTTTTACCCAAAAATCTTTTTTAATAATATATTTTACAATTTCCAAGATTTGTACAATATATATATATATAACATGTCCATCAATTCATCATCACATGGCTAGCCATCATACCCCCCCTAAACTATAATCATTGTACTTTAAAATCTCTTGAAATCTTGGAGCAATAATGACTTTGGTACCTATAAAGATTTGCTATATATATGTGTGTACTTCTAACTAGAAGATATTTACATTAGTCCCAGACCTAACTAGATCATAATTAAATACCTCATTAAGGTTCTAATCCTTCTCATTTCATTACATTTAATGTGAAGCCCCGAAAAAACGTATTTTCTTTAAAAAAAATAAATAAAATAAAATAAAATAAAATAATAATAAAAAAAAACCCTTACATTTGAATTATTTCCTTAAAGCCCCTCAGTTTCTTAAACTATTTTGAATCTTGCCAGATAGCATTTTTAATTTTTATCGGAACAGGAATTACACTAGCCGGATTAGGTTCCCTAACCTAATTTAATTTAATTCTACATAAGTAAGGTTCCAATACATGAGTTTAATTCCAAGCCCTCACTTCTTTATTTAAATTCTAAATTTACCCCAAACTAATACTTGTACCTTGTACCTTGGTATACCATCAATCTTGCAATATATATATATAGGTATATATACACCTTGAGGGATGTGCCTAGGACCAAAATTAATTAAAATAACAATCCATCACACTTCCCCAAGACTATGATTAAGATATTCTAGGAAATCCAAACCTAGTGACCTAGACCTAGGTTGCAAATCTCAAAACTAGTTACCTTTCAACTAAAGATCAACTAATTGATGCCAAAACCTAAGATTTAGCACCTTAGTTACTCCTATCCCATTTGACACCAACCAAAATCTTCGCTTTCCCATCCATTTTCAACTAAAGGGCTCTTATGTCCTTTTACCCCAAATTTGCCTATATATACCACGCCCTCCCTAGCTTGCAAACATACACACAACACACTCACTCACACACACATTTTGAGAGGGAGGAGAGCAAGGAAGAGAAGTCTAGAGGAGAAGAGGGAGGAAGAAAAGAGTTTCTTGTGCAAAGTTGGAAGGTAAGCCACCAACACAACCTTCTCTTCATTTCCTTTTCTAATGCATGTTCTAAAGTTTCTGATTAATGTTCCGGATCTGTTATTATCAAGTTCTTATGTCAAAAAAATGGTAAGGGTTGTGTATTGATTTCATCCCTCTTGTATTTTCCCCATTTTGGCACAAACCATCTTCTTTTTGTACAAATCTCTCAACTTTTCAAGGGCACTCTTTCAAAAAAAATTTCTGAGTTAAACATGTGATAGTTAGCATATTTTCCTCACAAAATAAATGAAACTATTCCGTGGTGGAACTCCCTTTTTATAAATTTTCTTGTTTCGGGCATTCCACCTGAAAACCTGTTTTTGCAGTCAACTTTCAAAAAATTCCAGAAATATTTACAAAAATATTCTGAACCTCTATTTTATGTCAAAACCTTCCTTTGGAAGTTATCTTTCAACTAAAATTGGTTTCATCGAAAAACATTGAGCGGTTTGCAAGAAAATCAAGTTTTCGTAACAGTCGACGGATCTGGGCAGATTCTGGACAGTGCTGAAATACTTTCTAAATAATTGAGAATCTAGAAGAACAACCCCAATTCCGAAAAATGTTCTATAAACCAGATCGAATCCTCTATAAACCATAGGAAGGCCAAACCGGTAAAGGGTCTAGAATAGCTCTTTCATTTTAATCTTTATGCGATATTAAATCTGGAAATTTTTGTTAGGTGTGGATATCCTGTACCTTTGAGTTCATGAGAATGTTTGCAGCTTATAATCATATCTTGACCTTATAATATATGTGTTGTGGTTATGCTATTTACCTTTCTTATAAGAATGTTTGTAGCTTATAATCATAACTTGACCTGATAATATATGTGTTGCGGTTATGTTAATTACCTTTCCCATCTTAAGAATGCATGCTTATATGGATATTATTGTTTTATAAGTTAAGCTAACCTTGTCTTAAAACTCTTAATTCAACGGGAAACCTAATTGGGAGGGTATTGGGTTTTCGAGCACTTGAGAAATGAAAAGATGAGAATATGTGTCATATGGATGGTTGGGATGCGTTCCCTATTTGAAGTTAAAGTCTTGCGCAAGTGATTTTCGGAACCCTTGAACGGTGCGGTTGTATTCGGACCCTAGGTGGTTTGGTGTGAGGAGGGATTCGGGCAAGGCCCTATTTCACCGTCTCTTTTGAGGCCCTGCGGTTGGCGCTACGCGGTATATAACCGTTGGTAAGCATCCGAGGTTAGTTCTGCAACAAAGCAGCAAAAAAGGGGGCATACCGAATATTCCGCGTCCGATTCTTGTGGTTGGGAGGACGAAATCTCTTTGGGGGATTTCTAGTTTACTGACTTAACCATTTAATTATTTAATTATTTATTTATTGGAGTATCATGCCTTACTACTTGATGTTATATTTTGTGATTGTGTATTGGACTGGGAAAAAGGGGTGGGGTGTGTTTGTATGTTTACTGGGCATTCAAAGCTCATGGCGTATCATGCCAGGTGACGAAGAGGAACTCATAGCTGGAGACATCGAACCTGAAACCTTTGAAGACTTTTGGCTATCCTAGAATATTAGAAGTTTCCTTTTGGATATTTTGTAAGACTCATTGAAGTTTAAAACTTTCTTTTCGGGATGTAATGTAATGGAACAATTTTTTGAATCAAGTATAATTGTGGCTATTATGTTCTATATATTTATATGTATGAACCTTATCGTTGCTTATGAGACCTTGTGTCAATACCTTTTAAGATCTGTCAAAAGGGTAATGCGCTGCCTAAGAAAGCTGGACTTAGAAGGGAGACTATTTTGACTCCTCCGGCGATCTGGGATCTTACTTGGCTATTGACCATAGGACTCATTAGTGACTCTCCCTTGTCTGCAACCAATAGCGTAGAATCGGGGTGTCACAAGGGACTTGTGTTACTTAAGCCCGTAGCTCCTTTTAACACGATGGTCTTGTGTTACTTAGGCCCGTAGCCCGTTTTAACATGATAGTCTTGTGTTACTTAGGCCTGTAGCCCGCTTTAACACGATAGTCTTTCCAAGAAAGGACCGTATCCTTTTATACTTAGTGCTGCGAAAGTTTAGAGTCCTCCAGCACAAGGGACTTTTCAAGGATGGCATCAAAACAAAGCTTATACTTGATACATCAAAACAGAACTATTCATTCATGCTTAACAAATACTTTCGTCAAAACAAAGCAAAGCAAGATTTATCAAAACAGGATAACATAGCTTTATTAAAAATACCACTCACTTAAATCTCCTCGGGTGTAGGCTCAAAGCAAAGATCAAGGACCACAAAACTTGAATCCAACGGTTCAAACCTCGAAGATCAAGCTTGGAAGATCTATTCTCACTCAAGAACTTCTCCTCCTTTCTCTAGAGCTTCTCTCTCTAAAGGCAAAGATTTGAGACAAAATGATTTGTTTCAAGGTCTGCCGGCTGTCTTAACAATCAGCTCGGACACGTGACGCTAACGGGTTGGTTCAACTCAAAAGGCGACTGGTTGATAAGACAAGTCTATGACAAAGCATATTCAACAAGCTAGATGGCAAAACACATCGGCAAGTAATGACGTCGGCTAAAGTTAAAGCTTCGGCAACAGGGTAACAAAGACATCGGCTAGGGAGGACGACGCTTGACTAAGCTGTGCCACACCTTGGCCGGGGTGTGCCACACCTCGATCTAGGCCATACCTGCCCAAGGACAAGGATTACTTAAGTGCAAAACATCTCGGCAACCATGCCCGGGGTGAAGATGGGGGTCGACCAAGTGGTTCCAAAACAGTTCTAAGTACAAAGGTTCAGAGGTGAACTAAGCCCAAGATGACCTCGGCTACACACCAAGCAATGAACAAAATCATGCAAGCAATACTTAAACAAAACAAGGCAAGGCAAGACTTGCAAAATAACATAACAAGACAAGATCATGCATGAATGTATGCAAGTATGACAAGAGTAAGGTGAGGGTTGCTACAGTTTTGGACCAAATCATGTTGTTTTTGAGTCTGAAACCTCTTGGTGACCTGTCGGCCACCACGATAGGCTTTCGGCCATGGGTTGTTCTTGTCGGCCATTGGTGTGGCTAGTTGGCTACCAGTGGTGGCCGACGGCCACTGATGCCTTTCCAGATATTTGTTGACAACTACGCCAGCTGTTAGCACACTGAGTTGCATCTCCCTACACGTGTATGGTAGGATGTTTCTAAGCTCAAGGCATGTTTTCTATATATAAGGGGGTTCCTCCCCCATTTTGGAGGGTTAGAAAATTTGGACCAAAATTATCTCTCTCTCTCTGTAGATTTCTCTCTCTCTCTCTCTTTTACAATTTTGTGCTTTGTAGCTTGTTTTCTCTACACTATTACATACACTACCTTAACCAAAGCTGCTAGTCTTTGGGCCGAGGTGACTTGGGACCTTCTTTGAGCTCTAGAAGGTGGTTTTTGGCTTGGATTGTTGGCCAAGTTGTGCTTTGCTTCAAAGGTATAACACTTTCCTTGTTTATACTTGTTTTGTATTCTTGTTTTGCCATCCTTTTCAATTGTTTTGAGGTTGGTTTTGAACTAAAAAAAGTTCTGTTTTTATGGCTTAAAAGTGTTGGTTTGAGGCTGTTTTTAGTTAAGGGGTAGTCCACCTTTCTTGCATCTTAGTTCTTAATGCTTTTGTGCCTTTATTCTTCACTTTCAAACCAACTTTTTTAGGCCTTTTAACCACTAAATTTCTGAGGTTTTTCAGTAGTAAAAAACTCATTTTGAAGTCCAAAATTGGAGGAGTTAGCCTCCCCTCCTTGTGTCATGTTTGCATGCCTAGTTAGCTCCATGTATTAGCTTAATGTTTTAGCTTTTTGTGGCTCAAGTTCAGCATGTCTTAAGCTCTGTTTTGAACTATTTTGCCACCGTTTTGGCTGTTCGGTCCCTTTTGAGTCTTGTTTTGCATAGTTATAGTGTAAGTTCCATCACTAGCTTGGTGTTTTTGGGCTTTAAGCATCATTGGATTGAGTTGATTGCATGTTTTAGTGCTTTTTCTCACCTAATTTCAACACTACAATCTCTGCAATCTCCCTCAATTCTTCGTTATTTTGTTTTTCTTTGAAAGTGGTTTCAAACCACTTGTTTGCCTAAGTGTGAAATGGAGGTGCTACACCCAATGGTTTAATCCCTTAGGGTGTTCATTACTAACAATGTAATGTTTCTTTCATGCCCAAAGCAACTTGTGGTTTAAGCCCTCTTTCCATTAGAGGACACTCACCAATGGACTTAATGGATTAAGGAATGATTTGGTAATTAAAATGAGTAAACAAAATTGGCAAGTAAAAAGTGGCAAGATAAGCATTCTTTATGTTGCATTGCATGTGTTCAAATCAGACGTTAATTTGAACACAAGGTAAATGGGACATTTCATACTCAAAGGTGATGAAATGTGCCATTTTCCTAAATTTCCATTGCCCTTGATCGTACATCATAGGGTATGGTCTTTTTGGTTTCATTTTACATTTATTGAACTTGCACAATTGGTTTCACAAGCCATCATGCAATGAAATTGCTTGATTGATGGTTTGTGAACCAAATTTTATCCCTCCTTTAATTTCCCCATGAAAAGGAGAGGCAAAGTGAGCAAGCAACCCTTGAGAAATACACTATTTTGCTCTCTATTGCAACAAGGAAGTTCAGGCCACCAGTGGTCGACCGGCCACCACCGGTCGACCGGCCACCACTAATAACCGACCGGCCACCAATGAAATTTACACAGTGTGTTGGTAAAGTGGAGCAGAGGTGTTATGGAACCTTTCCAGGGCTTTCATGAAATGGGGGTTCAAATCGAGGATGCCATCAGACAAGGGATCTTTGTGGAAGATAATGAGCCTTTGAAGAAGAATGTTGTCCGCGGTTTCAATGCTACTACTAATGGTAGCACAGCTGCGAAACGCTCAAAAGTAAACACGGTCACCACTCCCCTCAATGGCCAAAAAACAACCACTTCAACTCAACCCCAAGCCCGAAATTTCCATCCTCTTTACACGAGTCTCTCTCAAACTTTGAAAATGCTGCGAGAAAAAGGGTACCTAGAACTCCTAGAACCCTGACCCCTTCCAAATCCTCTTCTACCAAGATATGACCCAGCTAAATAATGTGCCTTCCATCAACAAACCGGTCATGACACTGATGGTTGTTATTGTCTTCGCCATGAAGTTCAAGATCTAATTGACAACGAGGTCATCATCGCGCCAGGTTCTACAAAGTCTATCGGCACTGGATCGATGAATTGGAGGGACAATGTGACTTTGTGATCGGGGAGGAACCACCTGCTGATGGCACTCATTTTACTCCAGATATGGCAGATGGCACACACTGTTTTGAGCAATTTGAAAATGTTGTTTATTTTACTTTTAGACTTGGGTATTGAGTTAATCTTTTTGTATTGAGTCAGTCTTGCTATGTTGGAGAGTTAGGTGATTTTGGGGGTGTTACCTCGGACATCACTTTCTTGTTTTGTGTTTATCTTTTACACTCTTTCTTTTGAGTCTGTTTCTACCATTGAGCCAGTTGAGCCAGAAGTTCTGAATGGGATGGCAATAATTGACCAAAACTGTGCCTTTTCTGTGCCTTGAAATCATTGCATTGACCTAAGTTTTTCAAAACTTTTCTAACACTATGATGAAAATAAAGCGGGAGGAATTCCTTGAGATTTGCAAAAATTTGATCAATTAAGAAAAAAAGAGGCATACTAAGCCCTTAATGAATGAGATCATGTTTGTTAATGTGAGTACTGAGAAGAGTCTTGGCTTGATCCAAATTAGTTCTATATTGTCTTTAGAGGAGCACGAGCAACTAGTCGCTTTCTTAAAAGATTTCAAAAAATGTTTTGTGTGGTCCGACGAAGACATGCCTGGAATTGGCATTGAGATTGTGCAGCATAGGATCACTCTCAGCCTTAAGACTCGACCCTTTTGCTTTCAAACCTTGAACTTTGACTCAGAATGTTCAACGATCAATCACAATATAAGGCTCTTATGGACAGATTGAAAGCAACCCTTGAACTAGGGGCAAGAAGGTCAGATGTCATCAAAGGAAGCTTGCAAAGCTACATTAGAAGTAGCCCTTCAACTAGGGGCAAAAGGGTCAAAAATGCTCGAAGATTCAAAGATGGGTCATTTCGCCAACCAATGAAGATCAGCAAGAAAGCCAAACCCTAGAATCTGAGAGAAGAAAGTTTATTGTTGAAGGACAATCGAGTTCCTATCCGCAACACTAGGGGCAAATTCAGACCCCAATTAGATGGGTTGTTATAGACTATTTAGTCAGAAACTGTAGTCATTCTCCTGGATTCAGATGGCTAGAGATCCTATGACCATTCTACATGGACAAGTTAAACTTTTCTATCCTTGAGAGGCTCGTTGGGCTGAAAACCCGGAAGGGCGACCCAGGCAAAAGTTACAACAAGAAAAGAAAGAAAAGAAAAGAACAAAAATAGAAAAAATAGAAATGAAGAAAAATGAAAAAAGAAAAAAAAAGAAGAAAAGAAAAAAGAAGAACAAAGAAAAATGAAAAGAAAAATAGATCGCAAGGTTGAAAACCCGGAAGGGCAGCCTTGGCAAAAGTTAGAGCGCAAAAGGAGAGTGTCAACACTCGAGTGAACCTCAACCCCGAAACTACATATGACCTGATTCCCATCTCTGGGATACATAGGCAACTTCATCCTGAAGTTCGGCCCCAACTATTTTCAACTTGCTTGTCACATCCATGTTGATTGGCTTATCCTTATTCAAACTTGGCTATCCTATCCATGTGCAAATTGGCTTAGCTTCGTTCAAAATCGGACTGTCCTATTCCGTTAGAAAGATTCCGCTGCAAGACAATTCAAGTTCAGATCTGAGGTTGTGCATCTCATGAGTAAATTCCACGTTGGTTAAGTAGTGGCCATATGCAAAAACAGTTTTAAGGATTTTTAATGAAGTTGACAAATTTTCTCAAAAATTATTCTACTTTTCCAAAATTGGACCATATCTTGGACCCAAAAAAGGAAAATTTTCAGTGCTCACAACCTGATTTACATGATTTCAAAATCAGAAAATCGAACAAGCATGTTAATCAAACTCTCATGTTGGTCAAAATTGTTTTAGCATAAAGCCAAAAACAAAAATGGTCAAAATGATGAACTAGGGGCACAGTTGAGTCCGGTTTTTTGTCTTTTTCCTGTTGTCAACATACTCGCTAGAAAGGGCACCATACTCGCCAAAAAGGGCACTATACTTGCCAGAAAAGGCACAACTGAAATTAGTAGCAGGGGGCCAAGCGCTTTCTTATCCTCCAAACAGTGAGGTATCAAGCCAAGTGTGAAGCACAAGATGGAATGGAGCAGGATATTCCACTCCCTCATCTGGACAGGTCTGATCACATCCAAACTGGCCAAAGGCATCGTCAACCAATGTCAGTTGCAGATTGCTACACATCTAGTCGCGCCACAACCCCTCTATAGGAGAAGCTCACTAGTTGTGAGCAAACGAATGAGAGTTTAGCATAATACCGGGGGGCAAAAGCCCAGAACTTCCTGCTTATCTATCAACCACTTAGGGGAGGGATAAAAATAAGAAAGATTAAAGAATAGAGAGATGTGCACTGAGAGAAAAAGTAAGAAAAGGGCTTGTCAGAGAAACAGAGATTGTGTGCCAAAGTGATGTGAGAATCACAAATAAGAAAGGGTGGGAAACAATACCTAAAGAAGCTATGGGCTCCCCGTGAACCGAGAAGTCTCTCGCCATTGTAACACATCCAAGTGTCATGTTTGTTGTTTTTTTGTTTCTCTTGATTCTTGTTTTGAGTCGTTTCGAGTGTAAATGTTTGTGTTTAGGTTGTTTTACTGTGTTGAGTCATTTTGATTGTGGTCAGTTGTAGGCTCAATACCCGAATAAGAACTCATTGCTGGTTTCAATTGCAACAATAAATCGTTTTGTGCTCAGAGTGCCGTGCCATTCCCCAACAGGATGTACAAAACAGAATTCCTTGTTTCATAAACTGCAGGGTTCAACCCAGGTCATTATGAGAACAATAGAACAAGGACCTATCTGAAGCTATATAGGTTCCAGACTGCAAAGCAAAAGAAAAGAGGGAAAATTTGGAGCATCTTAGTGTGTTTTAACTTCAGTAATTTCCGAGATTGCATTCCAAATGCACCTTTTTAGGCCTTATCGATGCTCCGAAGTATGAGTGTACCTCTATCATAAGCTCAAGCTCAAGCCTGCTTCAAGCCAGAATGGCAATCAGAAGTGCTCTCCCTAAGTACCATTCCCTACCAGAGGCATCTTGGTTGTGTTTACAATGAGTTCCTAGAAGACCAACTACGACGTTGGAAATTAGAGTTCGAATGGCGACGCCTAGAACCTAAAGGTTTGGAATTTCTGAGACTAAAGTCTAGTTTGAATACCTAGGGGTGTATCCCCTGCTTGAAATCTATATGGAAGCCCACAGATTGAGATAGCATGTGTGCACCTCAATTCTGGATACTGAACCAACCTAGTCTGTCACCCCATTGGAGAATAGGGAAAGTTGCGAATATGATCAGCGGCATCCGTTACTTCTACATGCAGATGCTACCCTGTGTCAGCATTTTAGGACCTTTGAACTAAGAGTTGAAGGCAAGAGTTTGAAGAACACAAAGGGGAGATCCTTGTCAGAGTAGAGCGGTTCATTGCCACTCACCCCATAAGGTGCTTGCTAAATCGTTGCTTTGTTTGTTTATTGCATTTCTCTAAGCATCATGCACTACATTGCTTGTAACATGTATCATATCATCGCACGTATTACATTTATTTGCATCTTGTGTTATCTTGTATCAGTTATCCTTTTACGCTGGGCAATGTTTAGGATCGTTGTCCCCTGGGACTTTTTTTTTAGACCTCTTCTCATAGTTTTAGTGTGGTTAGAGTGTTCCTTTCCTCACACGATTTCAGCGTATTTGGAATTTATCTCAGGATGCATGGAACGCACTCCTAACGATTTTTCTCTGGACCTCTTCTCACAATTTCTGCATGGTTAGAGTGTTCTTTTCCTCATACGATTTCAGCGTTTTTGAAATTTATCTCAGGATACGTGGAACGCGCTCCTGACGACTTTTCTTTGGACCTCTTCTCACAGTTTCAACGTGGTTAGAGTGTTCCTTTCCTTATACGATTTCAGCGTGTTTGGAATATATTTCAGGATGCGTAGAATGCGCTCCTGACGACTTTTCTTCGGACCTCTTCTCACGATTTCAATGTGGTTAGGGTGTTCTTTTCCTCACACGATTTTAGCGTGTTTGGAATTTATCTCAGGATGCATGGAACTGTAGACACTCCATTTTTGACCGTCCTTAAGACTTGGACGTCATCGCTTGAATACTCGATGATTATCCATGTTTTTGATCATTTTGAATGCCCGAAGTTCTTGGCGGAGTGCCTTGCCTTTGAGCCTTTGAAACTTGTCTGTTTTGTGCTTTGTTGTGGACCAAATGCTTGCTTCTTTGCTTCTGAAGGAGAGGGTGGTCTGCCGGCCATCCCTACAATCCATCGGCCAAGATTTATTCCCATCGGGCATCAGTGGTGACTGGTTGGCTACACCAATGGCCGGTCGGCCTCATTGATGGCTGGTCGGCCATTAATGATGGCCGACGGCTATTTTTCTCCTTTTTTAGATATTTTGTGTGCTAGCTGTTGATCACTTAGGGCATCCTCCATACACGTGTATGGAGGGATGTAAACAAGCTTGTAGCTTGTTTTTCTATATAAGGGGAGGTCCTTCCCCCATTTTGAGCGTTGAGAAATTTTGTGAGCAAATTTTCACACACTCTTTCTAGAATTCTCTCTGTCTTCCTATTTGGTGCTTGAAAGTGAGTTTTCTTTACATATTTGCATACAACCTTTTGACCAAATTAGACTACCTTGTTGCTAAGGTGCTTGAGGGTCTTATTTGGGTTGTTGAAGGCTGGTTTTGTCTCAGAAGTTGCTGTTTTGCTGTTGTGCTTCAAGGGTAAGCCTTTACCCTCTTTAAAGCTTTATTTAGTTGCCTGTTTGGCCACTTATGCATGCTATATTTGGCCTAGTTTTCAACTACAAAGACCTCTCTTTTTTAGGTTTAAAAATGTTGGTTTAAGACATTTTTGAAGTTAGGGGTGCTCCGCCCTCTTTTGCAACTTGTTTGCTAAGCTTTGTGCCATCTTTTAAAAGCTTTTAAAACAATCTTTTTGGCATTTTAACCACTAATTTCTAGGGGAATTTCAGTGGCAAAAAGTTGGTCTTGAGGTCCAAAATAGGAGGAGGTGGCCTCCCCTCCTTGTGTCTTCTTTGCAAGTGTTGATGGCCCAACATGTGAGCATGTTTTTCTACCATCTCATGGCTTGATCTCAGCATGTTTTTGTGGCTTTTTTGACCTGCTTTAGCTCTATTTTTGGCTGGTTAAGTCACTTGTTGCTTGTTTCTTACACTTGTAGTGTAATCATGCTAACTAGCTTAACATGCTTAATGAGTTAGCCTGTCATTCTAGGTTGCGTTAGCTCCACCTCTGCATATTTTTTCTCATATTTTGTCATGCTTTAACTCTGTTTTGAGTGGTCTTGGTCATCTATGCTTTGCCTTGCGTGGCTATAGTGTAGTTGGCATCACTAGCTTTGTCATTTAAGGCTTCTAACATACTTTGCTTGGGTTGTTTGCATGCCATAGCATCATTTAGCATGCAATTTTAGTGTACATACCACTGTCAAACTCTCACATATTCCACTCTTTCATTTCTTTTGAGAGGTGTGCTTCATGTCTTGCTTGTGAGCCGACATGCGAGCATGTTTTTCTTGTTTTTTCTACCTAAGTTTCAGCATGATTAGGCCAATGTTCTGGCATGATGTAGCTTTGTTTTGAGCTGGTTTGGTCATTCGAGTATTGTATTGCATGCCTCTAGTGTTGTGCCCTTCACTAGTTTCAATGCTTTTGGTTATTGGAACATGTTGTGCATATGTTGATCGCATGGTTTAGTGTCCTGAGCATGCCATTTCAGCCCTAAAATTCTACAACCTCCCTTTGTTCTTCACTTTTGAATTTTCTCTTGAAAGTGGTCTTGAGCCCCTTGTTGGTTTGAGCATGAAATAGAGGCATTCATGCCTAATGGTTTTAATTCTCCCTTGAGGGTTTCTAGTAACCAACAACATGCGGCCTCTTTCATGCTCAAGGTACTTGTGACTTAGGCCATCTTTCCAATTAGAGGACTTTTCACATTGGACTTAACCAAGTAAAGGACAATTTGGTAAGCTAAAATGTGTAAACAAGAAATGGACCAAGTAAAACATGAACAAGATAAGCATTCGTGTTGCATTGCATGTGTTTGGATCAGACGTTAATCCAAACACAAGAAATGTTGGACGTTTCATACTCGAAGTGATGAAACGTGTCACGTTTCTTGGTCGCCGTTATCCTTGATCATGCATGATAGGGTGGTGGCCATTTGAGTCTTATGTGTGCATTCATTAAGCTTGTACAAGCTTGGTTCTTTGGCCATCATGCATGAAAATGCTTGGTTGATGGCTTGAGAGCCAAGTGCTACACTCCTTTGAGCTTGAGAAATGATGAGGAGGGTGGCAATACACACATTCCTTGAAAAATACATTGCTTTGCCTTTGTTGCTCTCTGTTGCAGTAAAAACATAATTTTGGAAAAATGGGTGGCCGACCGGCCACTTGAGGTAGCGGACCGGCTATTAAACTAGCCAACCAGCCAGTGTTTGTGGCTGACAGGCACCTTTTGTGGCCGACCGGCCACCAGTCCATTTTTGTGCAAAGTATTCATGTTTTGGAGCATAAGTAGTCTAGAATGTTGATTCGATGTTCAACAGTCAACGCGAGTGCAAACAGAGGCAACCGGTGGCAAGGCGATGGATTTTCGGGAGGAAGCCAACCAAGCATGCATATCTCCCTCGCCTACAGGCCATTTCATTGCTTATGATTAGTTTGTGTAATTAATCATTCAATTCATTTTGCAATATTTTAATTAGCTTAGCATAGCTAGTTATTCATTTGTGTTGTAATAATTAATTAGCTTAGAATAGTTAATTAGTTGTTTTGTAATAATTAGCTTAGCTTAGATTAGCTTAGCTTATTTATTCGGACCCTCCTTCGAGAGGGCGCAATGTTGTAATAAGTGTGCGTGCGTGTGTGCATGTCTTCCAACCCCACATCTTTCGCCCTTTTATTTATCCGCTTTCGGTGGTTAGATTAGGGCACATTTTAATTAGCATACCTTATGCTTGCATGTTTGTATCATTCATTTGTATTGCATGCACCGGGCTCGGCGCATCATTCAAACTGCATCGCAATTTCAATACGCTTATTTGAATACGTGTTCAAAAGCATGTTATCAAAGTGTTGCCAATACCATGATTAGATAGCCAAGCCTATTTAGTTGCATTATTGCATGTGTTGCATTAGGCATCTCGTATAGTTAGGATCATGTATATTTCTAACTAGTTTTTGTTTTGGCTCGGAGTACACTGTAAGTTTTGTGCTTTAGTCTACTTGCATGAGTGTGAGTGTTTCCATGATTGCATGCTTACCATGAGGCTATTTGCTTAAATGATTAACTGCATGAATGCCTGTGGATGAAGGCTTTGTTGCTTGAATTGGAACAATTCATCAAATGTGAGTTTTAAGTCCACTTTGCGAAGTGGCAAATCGTCATGTTTTAAGCCCACTTGAGGGTGGCACTTTCAAACCATTTTCGAAAACAAACATGAGTTGTTTTGTTCCAATTCTTGCGATTTAGTCTATAGTTGTATGTTGTGCTCATCACGTAGTAAAGTTAGCTAATAACCAGAATAAGGACACATGTGTTTATAAAACAACATATCATGCTTAGTAGAGGCCAATCCGTTGATCGGGCGAGCGGGGGTGCTCATTTCAGGACCTTCCCCTCTAGTACCCAAGTTCCCGAGCCGAGGCAACTTTGGTCATGACGGACACGTGGCCTTTGGCATGAATCAGGGTTTCCTAAATTTCCCAAAAACAAAATATTTAGGTGGCGACTCTGTAATCTGGCAAAGTAGTCCTGTTTTGGCATTATTTGCTCTAAAATCTAATTTTCCAAAATGATTTGCCAGATTAGGCTCTTTGGTGTTTATCAGTCTCACATTGCACTTTGTGAGATTAGATTCAGAACCGTGACAAGAGTCCAAACTGCAAGAGACCAATTTGCGCCCTCTCCGAAAGTGGAGTGCACGAAGAAAGTCGAGCTACAGTTTCTGGTGACTCCACTGGGGATGTAGAGAACTTGACTCGAACTCATGATATGTTGTTTTATCTACATTTATGTGTTTCTTTGCATTGCATTTGCATTGGTGCGCCTAAGTCACAGTGTTTGCCATCTGCTATTCTTGAATGGTTTGCCAGAGGCTTGCTTGGAAAAACGTGCCATAAGGCTGACCGGTTGCAGGCTCTACCACGATGGGAACACAAACCTTGGATCTGGATCACTGCCTTACCATTTGATCCACCTTTCACTTCTCGTTGTTTGGTGCGAGAGGTATAGTAGGTGGTCTTTCTGAGGCACCCTTTTTGACCATTTGACCTAGTTGCATATCGGAAGCCTTAGAGACTGTTCCAAACTAGGACAGGTTGCTCACCTGAATGTAGGATTGTTTGAAACCGCATGCCTGCGTAGTGAAGCCCTAGCTCCTGACAAAATAGGACAGGGAAACCTACCCCCTATAGGGGTGTTTTGGCTCCCACTTGCTTGATATGTGCTGTTAGGGTGTGTCTCTACAGGAATGTATGTATCAGTTGCATGTCTGGGTATCAGTTTGAGGACATCAGTGTTTTAGGGTATCTATTTTGAGACAGAATGTTTGGGGGCAGAAATCAGTGTTTGAGTACAGATTGTCCAGCTTATGATATCAACTGTGTATTGTCTTTATCTAAGCCAAGGTGTTGTCTGTTTTTTTTATTGTTGTTTCCTTTTTTCTTTATTTTTCTTTTTGCAGGGTAGGTGTTTTATCATTGCTTCTGACGAGGAAGATACCCCCCGAGCACTCTGGACTAGAGGTAGTAGGCTTCACAGATCTGAGGATCTTATTGACAAACAACCAGTGTTTTCTTTATTACCTCTGGTTACATGATGGAGGGCAGCCAGGCATAGAGGACCAATACAGCAGTCGCTAGTTCAGCGGTCATTGTCTACCCCCCTGTGCGCAGTTAGGCTGAGATTTCTATTTCTACCTCAGAGAGAGAATATACACATGTTTAGACAGATCAGCACTTTACAGTTAGTATGGAGGAAATGATGCGTCAACTCCAACAGACCATGGAGGCCATGCAGCGGGATGTTGCTCGCCAAGCGGAGGTTACCGCTCGTCAGACAGAAGTTGTAGCCCAACAGGCAGAACTAATTGCTAGGCTTCAACAACGGCAGCAACCACAACAAGCCGGAGCATCTGCTTCGTATCCACCCCCACCCCCACCCCCACCTAGGGATCCAACACCCGGGGATACAGCAAACATCCAGGCGAATACGGACGTTCCAACAGGGCCAATCCCCCCTCATATCTCTAAAGCATCGGCCTTCCTAACTAACACACCATTCAAATTTGAGGTTGATCCTACTGGTTTGAAAGTAAGCAAGCTTGAAAAGCTATTAAAGTGAGCTCAGGGAGTTAACTCAATCCCGGACATAGAGGATGGCTACACAGATTCGGCGGTGACATTGCCGGATAGGTTCAAAATGCCTCACATAAATCGCTTTAATGGCTTGGGCAATCTTATGGTTCACTTGAGGCTGTTCTCGGATATTCTGTGCCCGATGGGCTTGACTGGACTCCAGAAACTATCTCTCTTTGGTCGGACCCTGTCGGGTATTGCGGCCATCTGGTATGCTAAATTGGAGGATTCAGTAAAGAGGAGTTGGGAAGAGATGACTGAGGCCTTCATCGCCCAATATAATATGCTTGCAATACCCAAATCGAGGTCACGACTCATGATCTCGAGGCGACTCAGCAGAAGCCAAAAGAAGGCTTTTCTAACTTTGTCACTTGATGGAGGGCCAAGGCCTCCATGATGACAACTCGGCCACCCGAAAAGGATCAGATAAGAATGGTTGTTCGCAACCTGCAACCCAAGCTGATGCAGAAGATGATTTTCTTACCCCTTCCCACCTTTGCTGACTTGCATGAGATAGGGGTACAGATAGAAGATGCTATGAAGCAAGGTCTGATTGACCAGGAAAAGGAGCAACCCAAGAGGGCATTTACACCCGGTTCAAATGCAGCTACAAGTAGCAATGCAGCCGCAAGGACTTCTAACGTTGGCATGGTCACCACCACGCCAAAAATAGCCACACCCTTCATCGGCACATCTGGGGCCACCATACAACCTGCAAAGTACGCACCTAGGGGCCAAAGGACTTTCACCCCGATTTATATGTCTCTATCTAAAGCCCTGGGGGTTCTAATTAGAAAAGGGCATCTGAAGCCCCTGGAACCACACCCACTGCCAAATCCCCTCCCTCCAACACATATCCCGGCCAAGTATTACGCCTTTCATCAGCAACACGGTCATGACACTGACCTCTGCTTCAGACTCCGTCATGAGATCGAGGATCTCATTGACAACAAGGTGATTGCGCCTCCCAAGAAGCCAAATGTCACCCTAACCCTCTTCCACTACATAACAACCCCCCTCCTCCACCCAAGCAAATAAACCTGATTTAAACCATGGTCATCCTGTACGACCCTAGTATATACATCACTCCCTCTCACTTGCCTAAGCCAACGTTGTTCATCCTAGAGAGCACAGACTTGTGCATGATGAGCACGTCCCTACCCCAACCTGAACCCGTGGTGGTGGCTATGGTAGAAGGCATGCCCGAGGGCGCTGAGAGCTTAACTGAGGAAGCATACAACCCGTGCAGTTATATTGTGTCAACAGATCATGCCAAGCCAACGGTAGAGTTGCCAACTGGGATGGAGGTGCATGTTGTCCGGGAGGATAGGCCGAGTCAGGGGTTGGATGATCTAGCTGAGCTTGAGGAAGATATCAGCAACCTGCAGTATTTTGATAAAAGGGATCTGGGGGATGTGCAGCTCGGTTGGTTTGATACGAGCAGAGCAGCAGATAATATAGGGTGGCTTAGTGACGAGCCAAATATTGATGAGGGGTCTCAGCCAAAGCAGAGATAATCAGAAACAGGGACATCTGCAACGACCGGAATGGTTGAGAACAAGGAGGAGCTGCCAGAGAGCACCGGTACGGAGAATTTTGCTCAGGAATTGGGCAATTTGTGTACAGCTGACACGGAACAAGAAGCCGCGCTGAAGCGGTTTGAGCAAGAGAGAATTAAGAATGATGACAAGGCTAGAAAAGCCAAGGGTCCTGCGGGGACAGAATGTGTTGAGAACACAGGAATAGTTACCGCAGAACCGGAAAGTTGTCTGTCCGTTGCCGAGGGGATGTGGTGGGAAGACGATGATTTGTGTCTCACCCATACTGACGAGGACTGGGGACAGAATCAACCAGACGATACTTGGTACACTGAGGAGGTGGACCATATAACCCGAAGTGGGTGGTATTTAAGCCCCCACATCTGGACCAGCCGGAAGCATCAGGGAAAGACAAAGAAACAGAAAAACAGAAAGATAAACTGCTAGAGGAGGAAGCTGTACTGAAGTAGCTGAAGAAAATTCAAGTAGACATCTCCATCTAGGGACTGCTTATGGCCTCAAGGGTGCATAGACAAGCTGTCCTGTCAGCCATGGACGAGGCCAAGCTTTTGATTGATACAACGCCCGAGCAGTTGGTGGGGTTGGTTTTCCCGGGTGGAGCTTCAGCAACTTTAACCTTCACAGACAAAGAATTACCGCCTGAGGGCTCTAAGCATAACAAGCCGTTATATATCTCTATGAAGTGTAAGGAAAAATGGATACTAGTTGTCCTGGTTAATACAAGATCTGTAATCAATGTGTGTCCGTCGAGAACAGCGTATGCTATTGGGTTAAAGCCCGTAGATTTCGCACCAACAGCCTCGGTGATTTGGGCTTATGATAACACCAGTTAGGAGGTGATGAGGACAGTACGGATCAAAACTCAGGTTGGCCCGGCGCAGCAGGACATTGAGTTCCATGTTTTGGATGTTCCAGCCACCTTTAATTTACTCCTTGGACGGCCATGGCTGCACCGGGTGAGAGCTGTCTCTTCCACTTTACATCAAATGTTAAAAAACCCCCATAGGAAGAGGGTAGCAATTGTTTTTAGAAACTCTTCGATACATCCGCCGCCGGAGGTCTCTACACTGGTCTTGGAAATTGAACATGGCGTGGAAGATGTCTTAACATGGCGTGGAGGATGTCTTTCTGTCGAGATTCACCTTGGCTAAGGCTCGAGTAGTGCAAGATATGCTGGCTGTTGATGAGGGACTGTATGTTAGTGCGCAATCTGTCTACCTCATGAACAAGCTTCAACATATGCCCAGAATGGGATTGGGAAAGAGTGGCCGGAAGGGCGTCACTGCATTGGCTGAAGTGCCACATAACCCTTATACCTTTGGTTTAGGTTACTCGCCTACCAAAGAGGATTGGGCAAGGAAAGGAAAAGAAATGGTCAGAAGAGCCAAGGCAAAGCAAGCCGGGAAGCACTACGAGCTGGTGCACAGACCTATCCAAGGAACCCTGAATGGACGCTTTGTTCGGGACGGGGAAGATTTCCCATTTTGTGGCTTTCTAGAGCCATGGCTGAATTCAGAGAGGCGGCGTTTGCCCAGCTTCGAGATTTTTTTGATCTTCAGTTGCAAGGGGATGGAGTTGCGGAAGAGTAGACTGACCCACCAACTGAGGCTGAGCAATGCAAAGAGGATGAGTCTGAGGGCACAACACTCGAGATAGGAGCAGCACTGGCTTGTCTCCTCTCAGATCCTCAGATCACACCGGAGTGCTTGGTGAATGATTTCTCTGTTTCCATGATTGGGGATCAAATGGCTATGGGCCCTTCTTCTGGCATTCTGGACGCGTCCATCGCATCCTCCCTCGTTTGGCAGTACGAGGAAGGCTTTTTGTTAAGCAGTTCCAAGTCAGGTAGCGAACCAAAATCCAATTCCACAGAGTCTGTGGAGTCGAAATCCAATTCTAGTTCTTCTGAGTCAAAGTCCGGTATTCCTGGGGTTGATAACCCGGATGCCGTTGTCTTGTCCAGGTCATCTTTTTTATTTTCTTTTGAGTCAGTTGTAACCGAAGAATCAGATGAACTGGAAGTTATTAATGAGAATAGTACCGCTGCTGCTTTTGAGTACTTTTCTGTGCCTTTAGTTTATTGCATTAATCAGGACTTTCAAAACTTTGATAAAAACGACGAGGAAGAAATTCCTCCAGTTTTGAAACATTGATTGATCGAGAGCAGGAGAGGTTTGTAAAACCTTTGGTTGATAAAATCACCTCAATTAACGTTGTAATAAGAAAGATTCGCGTCTGGTCCATATTGGGTCCACGTTGTCTTCAGAGGAACACGTGCGCATAGTCGCATCATTAAAAGATTTCAAAGATGTTTTCATGTGGTCCTACAAAGACACGCCTGGAATTGATCCTAAGATTGTACAGCACCAGATCCCTCTTGACCCTGAGGCCCAACCTGTTACGCAGAAGCTTCGAAGGATCCGCCCAAATTAGGCTCTAAAAATCAAAGAAGGGGTCACTAAGCAGATTGATGTAGGGTTCCTGTTAGTATCTGAGTATCCAACTTGGTTGGCCAATATAGTTCTGGTGCCGAAGAAGGATGATAGAATTCAGGTATGTGTGAACTTCAGAGATCTAAACAAAGCCAATCTGAAGGACGACTTTCCTCTGCTGCATATTGACGAATTGGTGGACTTCACTGCTGGGCATGCACTGCTCTCATTCATGAATGGGTTTTTTGGGTATAACCCGATTCTGATGGCACCCGAAGACAGGGAGAAGACTGCCTTCACCACCCTATGGGGAACCTACTACTATAGGGTGATGCCGTTCGGTTTGAAGAATGTTGAAGCTACTTATCAACGGGCTATAACCACGATCTTGCATGATATGATCCACAAAGAGGTTGAGGTGTACGTGGACGACATGATTATCAAGTCCAAGGAAAGAGAAGGCCACTACACCGCCTTGAAGAAATTTTTCCAACGGTTTAAAGAGTATCGGTTGCGACTAAATCCTCAGAAATGTACTTTTGGCGTTACAACATGGAAAATGCTGGGGTTCTTGATTTCACAAAGGGGCATCGAGGTCGATCCTTCCAAAATCAAGGCCATCTTAGAAATGCCACCACCAAGGATTGAAAATGAGGTGCGCGGCTTTCTGGGTAAAGTGCAATTCATAAGACGGTTTATTACAAAATTAACCTTGACTTGTGAACCGCTATTTGGTCTCCTGAAGAAAGGAAAGAAGTTCCAATGGGATGACCGATGCCAAACAGATCAACCAGTATCTACAGAACCCACCCATGTTGTCGCCGCCAGAGCCGAGAAAACCGTTGATTCTGTATCTGTCAATGACCGACACGACAATGGGCTACATGCTTGCGCAGGAATCTGAGGATAAGGTGGAGAAAGCCATCTACTACCTGAACAAGAAGATGCTGGAATACGAGACCCGTTACACTCCGCTTGAGAAGGCTTGTTTGGCCTTGGTATGGGCTATCAGGAAGTTGAGGCACTACCTGTTAGCTCATTTCATAATACTAGTTTTGAGATTGGATCCCAGCAAATATCTCTTCGAGAAACCAGCACTTACGGGTAGGCTAGCCCGTTGGTTGCTTCTTCTCTCTAAATTTGATCTGAAGTACATGACCTGCAAGTTTGTGAAAGGGAGAGCAGTAGTGGAGTTCCTAACCGATTACCCAGTAGTGGGAGATGAAGTAGTAGAGTATCTATTCCCGAACGAGGTCATTCTTCCACTTGAAGAAGAGGTCTGGACTACGTACTTTGACGGAGCGTCTAACCAGTACGGGTATAGGATAGGGGTGTTGCTGATAGCACCTGACAATTCCCACATACCTTTAGCTTTCAAGCTCCAGTTCAAAGTATCGAACAATGAGGCAGAGTACGAGGCATGTAGCGCTGGCTTCGAAGCCGCCCTGGAACTAGGGTCAAAAAGGTTGGACGTCATTGGGGACTCGAACCTGGTTATGCCTCAAGCAAAAGGAGACTGGAAGGTTAAAGAAGAAAGGATGAAAATCTATCACCAAACTCTGGACGTTCTAATTCCCAGGTTTGAGAAGCTAACCTTCACGCATTTGTTAAGAGAGAGCAACAGGTTCGCGGACGCTTTATCAACTCTATCTTCTATGATAAACATCCCTTTGGGAGTCCGGATGCGTCCAATCATCATTGAACAGAGGTATGTGCCGGCCTACGAGCTGATTGCCACCATAGATGAAGTACAAGATCAGAACCCTTGGTATCATGACATCTGGAACTTCTTGGAAAATGAGGCTTACCCACCAGGGGCAAATGCCAAAGATAAGAGGGCAATACGGCGAATGGCTGCTCAGTTTATCGTCTACGGGAGCAAACTGTACAAACGGGGTCATCTTGGGATGCACAAACTGTGTGTTGTTGTTGAAGAATCTAAGCGCCTGATAGAGGCCATCCACGGAGGAGAGTGCGGAGCACACATAAGCGGGGTAATGCTAGCTTGAAAAAATCTCAGAGAGGGTTACTACTGCTCAACCATGGAGGAGGATTGTATTGGCTTTGTTCAGTGATGCCACAAATGCCAGATCCATGCAAACTGCATGAACATCCCGCCGTCGAAGCTGTACAACATGACTTCGCCATGGCCATTTTCAGTCTGGGGGATTGATGTTGTTAAGGCAGCTACTCCGAAGGGGTCGAAGGCGCATGAGTACATCTTGGTGGTGATAGACTACTTTACAAAGTGGGTCGAGGCCCAATCCTATGCAGTGCTGAAGGCATCGCACGTAGCTAAGTTCATTAGGAACAACATTATCTGTCGCTATGGAGTCCCGAATAAGATTATTTCGGACAATGGTTCCCACTTCAAGAAGGAAGTGATCGACTTGTTGGAGAAGTACAACGTGGCTTTTCATAAGTCATCCACATATCGGCTGCAAACCAATGGAGCTGTTGAGGCCACCAACAAGAACATCAAGCATATTCTGTAGAAGATGGGGGAAACCTACAAAGACTGGCCACATAAGCTGCCATTTGCTTTCTGGGGCTACAAAACATCAATTCAAACTTCTACTGGGGCAACTCCGTATTCCTTGGTTTATGGGATGGAGGTTGTTCTGCCGATCAAAGTTGAGGTTCTGTCATTGCGGGTTATGGCCGAGTGCCAGATAGCCGAGGCAGATTGACAGCAGAGCAGGTTCGAAAAACTTACGCTGTTCGACGAGGGAAGGCTAAAAGCACTGTATCACGTCCAAGGTTATCAACAAAGAATCGCCAAGGCTTTCAACAAGAAGGTTAAGTCCACGAATTTGAAAGAAGGGGATTTGGTTCATAAAGACAATCAAGTTGCCATCCACGACCCTAGGGGCAAGTTCAGACCTAATTGGACTGGTCTTTATATTTATCAAGTCAATCTGGTTGGGTGGAGTTGTCGTTCTTATGGACCTAGATGGCCTCAAATTTTCCTAGCCAGTCAACATGGACAAGTTGAAGAAATACTATCCCTGAGTGGCTCGCTAGGTCGAAAACTCGAAAGGAAGACCTAGGCAAAAGTTAGAGCACAGAAAATTTGAAATAAGAAAAGCTGAGCTCGCAAGGTTGAAAACCTAGAAAGGGCGGCCTTGGAAAAAGTTAGAGCGTAAAAGGAGAGTATTAACACCCGAGTGAACCTGAACCGAACTACGTAAGGCTTGATTCCTATCTTTGGGATACGTAGGCAACTTCATTCTGAAGTCCAGCCATAAACACTTCCAAATCAACCGTGCCCATGTGATAGTTTTAGTCATCTTTGTCTTTTATGCATCCAAGAGTTCGGTTGTGATCTCCAGTGTAGTGCTATTCAGACAAGAGGCAACTTTCCAATTATGGGATCCGAGGTTGTACATCTCAAGGATAGATTCCGGGTGTGTCCAGTTGTGATCCATATCGAAAAATGGTTTTGAAAAGTTTTAATACAAGTTGATTTTGTGCAAATTAATCTTTTTACAACTTAGACCATTTTTGGACCAAACGAGAAATTTTCAGTACCCATAACCTTCAATTTCATTGATTTCAATACAGAGTTCTCCGACTCTCGATACAAATTGAAGTTGCTTTTTATTACATTCATAAAGAAAACTTGAAAGTACAGATTAAAGCAATAAACTTGGGGCATGGTCAGGCGTTCCTATGTCCCCTCCCAGAGCTTGTGGAAGCTTCTGCTGCCAAAGAAGGCCCAGTTTGTTCCTCATCTTCAAGCCAAGCTATGCATTCGCCAGAAAAGGGCATAACTGAAAGTGGGAGCGAGGACCAGAAGTTCTCTTGTTCTCCATGTTATGGTATACCGAGCTAGCTGTGTGCCTAAGATCGGAAATGAAGCTGGGTACTCTATCCCCTCTTCCTGGCAAGTCTGGTCATGTCCGAACTAACACCAAAATCACAATGGAAAGTAGAAGAAACAGTGTGTCAAGCCAATCAATTGAATGTCGGGCTGTCGGGACATGCTATAGCTCATCTCAGGCAGATCAAACCAGGGGCAGCGCCAAGCAATGTCAACAGCAGACTTGTTGCACATCCAATGGCACCACCATCCCTCATTCGGGAAGTCAACTAGCCGAGGGCGAAAGAAATAGCTTCCTACTGAATATGCGGGACAAGAGTCCACTACCTTCAACTTCTCCTTCTGCCATACCTGGGGAGGGATAAAAATATGAGAGATTAAAGAATAGAGAGGTGTACGTGGTAAGAAAAGTAAGAAAGGGTTTTAAGAGAAAAACAGAGCCTGAGGGCCGAGTGATGTGAGAAACATATGTGAGAAGGGTGGGAAACATTACTTGCAGCAGTAGTGGGCTTCCCGCAAACTTGGATGTCTCCCGGCAATGGAAAGCATCCAAACCCATCAAAGTCTCGGCTAGTGTCATGCCAATACAACTCTTGCCCTCTTTCAAGCCTTGGGCGACTTCAATCAAGCGAATGCTAGACCCTTTGGAGCCAGGGGCAAGCAGAAAATAGGCCAGCATCCACAAGCAAAGGGCATGCTGCCGAAAACTTTGCCAAAAGTGGTCACCGCGGTCACCGGCGTCAGAAAAATGATGAATCAAGCTCGAAATGTCCAACTCCCCGTTGTGCACCAAAGACCAGGCGTCGTGTAAAGTAAGCCCACACATCCTCCCCAAAGCTTGAATGTGGCCAAAATGAGGCTAGGGCAGGATCTCCTCATCACGCTGGGATTCCATCAAAGCTTAGAATTCTTCGATTGTGGGGCATATCTCTTGTCCTCCAAAGCTAAAAACGTGTGTGACCGGATTCCAACATCGAACTGCGACATGGAGGAATGGAAAACACAGCAGAGTGCGGTTCAGTGGGAATAGTGTGTTTAGTCCGAAATCCCAGAAATTTAACTTTTCCAAGCCATCCAAAGTGGAGATCCAATTTGAGAGATTTTCGGCAAAGAATGGTTCCATTTGGGGCAAAAATGGAGTTGAATTGAAGAAACCCCGAAGCTGGAGCTTTTGTAGAAGATAAGGTGTTGAGTGGAAGACAGGTGGCAGCAATCTGGAGGTTTTCTGCATTGATGGCCGACCGGCCAGCCCTAGTGGCCGACAACTATTTTAGATGGCTAGCAGCATTTGTTTGTGGCCAATGGCCTTCCATTTTACCTTCTGGTCCTTCCAAGTGTTAAAAATGCCAAGAAACTGTGTTCATTCCACTCTTGGTGCATTTTCTCCAGAATTTTGTCAAAATTGCTTATCGAGTTATAGCTTTGCTTATCGAGTTGTAATTTTTGCTTATCGAGTTGCTGCTTTGTTTATCGAGTTGTATTCATTTTGGATGTTGAGTTTGTTTTGTTCTTTGAGTTATTTTGTGTTAGTTGGTTCACTAGCTGACTAAGCAATTGCCAATACAACTTTTGATTTCCATCAATCCAGTTTTCGTGAAAAATGATGCGATGTGATGCAATGCTCAGAATATAAAATATAACACTTTTTAATAAAAAAGTTGTTTTCATTCCAGTCATGGTTTCCTTTTTACAAAACGAGTACAAGTTTTTAAGAAAAAGAGAAACTGCCTAAGGCTTTACAATGTGCTAATACAACTAGTACAAAGAAAACTAAAGCAAGAAGCTTTTGAATCTGTGTCTGCCATCTCAGGATCGAGAGGCTCTTTTCGTCCCCTTCCTTCGTTGTGCAGACTCAGAGCTATCGTCATCGGTGCCGATGTCTACCTCTGAGCCGAAGCCTGAACTAGAGCCATCTCCGCTCCCCTCCTCAGATCTATCCTCGACATCGCCACCACCCTGAGATGACTCGGCCTGTGCACTCACTGAACCCTCATCCTCGTCAGTCTCATCGCCCTCCGGGATAGGCTCTGGTGAACTGTGAGCGCACCTAGCCCTGCCTCGGCTGTGTGTCGGAGCCCCCCGTCTCTCTCTCCCTGCTATCAGAGGAGGCGCCGAAGGTCCTGCTGGGGTGCCTGATGGAACTGGCATCTTAAGTGGGACTTGAAAAGAACAGTTTGTCAAATGCATCAATTATTGGTATGTAGAGCTGAATATGGTTTTGAATGTAGTGTGTGGAAGCAGTGTGTCAATGCAGTGCTGCTAATGCAATGAACTCAGATCAGTATGAAGTAGATTGTGGTTGAAATGCTAATGTATCTGCAGAACATTTCTTGGCATGAAGTGCAAACTAAGGAAACTTACTGGAATCTTGTACAGACTAAGAAGGTTCAGACTAGTTTGAACCATCCCCATCAGAGAGGCTACCAGCTCGAGAGCATGCCTGGTGCACTCTATGGAAGCCTGGAAATGTGTTGAGATGATTAGCAGTCTACAAAGTATAACTGAAATGAAGTTGAATGTACAAAATGTGAAGTATGGTATACACCGGAGTCGGGCCTCAAACTCCGGCGAGCTCGTGGCCAGCTGGTGCAGGCTCGATGGGGATCTGATAAGTCTCCCCAGAACATCCCCAACAGGTCATAATAGTGGGTGGCCCTGGCCATCCCACCATCTGCCTCGTCTGGGAGCCTCTCCTGTCATAGGCCTGGGCCTGAGTAGTCCTAGATCCCCGGGCTCTCCCCCTCACAGCTGGGGCTCTGGCTCTCTCCCCCTTGTGAGCACCGATCAATGGTGGCATAAGGTATGCCTACATAAAGGCGGCGTAATCGCCGTCAAGCCTGAAGAAGTTGGCATCCCAACCTCTCGTGAAGTCGATCGTCTCCTGCTCGGTGTACCTCTCTGTAATCCTTATGTATGCGAGAGGTGGCATCAGGACCACCGGCTTAGGCAAGCTGAGGCTCTGTCGCAAGAATCGCTCCCCCAGGAACCACGCTCGGCAGACTGGGCCCTCAAGAAAGATTCGAAATCGCGAGGCCTCCCGAGCGCCCACAAACTGGTCTCTGACCCCGTCAGGCATCACTGCCCACGGCTGCCAAGTGATTTGTAGTCAGTGAATGTACAGACTGTTAGCTGCCATTGTATATGCAATATGAAGTAAAGCTGAAATGACTGTAAGGTTTGAGTTACCACTGCGGCGGTCACGGTGTCGAAGAATCGACGAAAGAATGAGAATGACTTTCGGGGCCTCCACTTGCACCTCCCGTCATATCAATGTGAATATGGCACCATGGGTGTTATCTCTAGCTCTGGCTCTAGGCCAAGCGTCGAGAAATAGGCATACACCCATAACTGCAGAAAGTGGAAGGGTAGTAGTGAGTATAAGTATACAGTGTGTGCAGAAAGTATACAGTGTGAGCAGTGCAGCATCCAATGTGTAATGTGTAGTATACAGAAAATGAAGAGCAGAAATGTAAAGCAGAAGGCTAGGGTGTACCTCTCATGCCCTCCAGTAGCCTCCTAGTAGATGTCCGCTCCGACAAGAAGAGGAGCTCATATATCCATATAGTGTGGCCAGTCCTGCGCCGTTCTGGTCATAGAATTAAACGCGAGGCAAGTCCACCAGTGCGCTCAGGAGGTAGAGCCCGACAGTGTTCGCCTAGTCGGTAAACAAAGTAGTAACAAGCAAAAACATGAGGAAGCCCCAGGCGTAGTACTCAACCTCCTCGCAGGTCGTCGGCATCGTCCCTTCGAAATAATCAGTGAACCATGTGTAGCGTACCATCCCAGATCGGGAGATGGGAGGGCGAGTCCCTAGCAGGTAGATCTGGACGGCCTCCCACTCGCCCATGTCGGTGTCGTAAGGAATCGGATGACCCCCTACTCTAATGCCGGTAAGCATATAGAAATCGAAGGGAGTATCGTCATCTCCCCAGCAGTAGAGAAGTGGAAGGAATCGATGGTATCCCACCACCTCTCCACTAAAGCGCCTAGAAGGGGCTAACTAGCAGTGAGATGTGAGAGCCCCATGCAAAATGCGCCGAAGCCGGCCTCGTCGACGATGTGGCGTACGGCGTCGGGCAACTCTATATACCACCCCCTCGTAGAGATGGTCCCGTGTCCTTGGAAAGCATGTGAGTCTCCTCGTAAACAAGACAAACAGATGCAAGACAGTGTAAGAAATACAGTGTAAGGGTATGTTCAGGGCCAACAGATATAAGGCAGTGTAGAAGATGCAGTGTGCAAGTGTGCTTGGGATGAACATGTGAAAAGCAGTGTGAGCTATGCAAGAAATGCGATGTACGTTGTAGAAAATAAAGAGAAAATGTATACCTCCGAAGCTCCGTAGGATAGGTGTGACTCCGGCTCGCGTAGCAGGAGGTCCTCCGGTGCACCTCGCGCAAACCCTCGGAACTGGCAGATGCTGTCAGGAGGCAACATGTGTACCTGAGGGTGGTACATCGTCGGATCAAATGGCCGGATACTGAGCGGCAGAATGATCGTGAATGCGGAAAATGGGCGGGAATGCCTAGAGTCAACAAAAAGTTAACTCCAACGGGTGAAAAATGAAAGAAAAGGTTAAGGTCCGGAAGAGGGCACGAAAATCAAGGGTGACTCGGGGGAAACAAACCCCGAGTGATATCAAGAAGGAGGCACCAAATGTACTTTTCAATCGGTTCAAAATGTTGAAAACTATGAGGGTTTCGCAAATCAAATGTTTGAGGGATGACCGAAAACACGTTTTAAGCTTGGATCGGGAGGGGAAAAGTGATCTAGAACACAAGGGGGAAGTTTTTCGGCAAAGGAGAAGTGGAAATATAGGGTTTGGAACCCTATATTTAAAGACCCGTGGCAAAATGTCAAATTTATCCTGAATCTATCATCGATGGCCGACCGGTCATCATTGTTGGCCGATGACTTTGTTTTGTGGCTGATGGCTTCCCACGGTGGCCGATGGGCCTCCAGTACTCTCCTCGGGTGTTTCTTTGTCGTTTTGTGCCTTGGTCTGTCAAGAAAGTGCAAGAAAATACATCTTTTAGCTCAAATGGCCTCGGCGGAAGCTCCAGAATGTGTTTTCGGTGTGTGGCACTCAATACAAGCAAAATGTATCATTTTTGTATCCTTTTGTATATAGCAAGATCGATGAATTGTTTTGAATATATTACATTATAGCGGTTTTGTCATATATGTGAGGCATGCATTGTTATGCGCCTTTTTCGTTCTTGCATTGCATATGCATTTCTTAGTCTTGCATTGAAGTTGCATCTCGGTGTTGCATGGAGCATACATTTGTTGCTTCTGTATGGGCTATGCATACATTAGTCTTGCTTTGCTCGATGTTGCATGAAGCAAGTGTTTGCCATACTTGCGTAGGGTATGTAGTTTTCACACCTGTATCGAGTGTGCATTTCTTTATCGGTGCATCGAACATGCGTCATCATGTTTGCAAAGAATATGCATGTTGCTTTGTGTTGCATTGTGTATGCTCTAACATTCGTATAGAATTCTTCGTACTTGTTGCATTGAACATGCATTCGATGTCGCCTAGAACACGCTTCCTGTTATGCTTCTGTTTTGTTTTTGGCATAATATGCATGAAACATGCCTTCCTAAGCATTGTATCATGGTTATTGATGTTATATTGAACATGCATTCGTATTGTATTGTACTTGTCGAAGTTTCTTTCTCGTGCAGGCACGATATTGTATGTACGGTTCATTCAAAGCTAATGCAACCAGACGATATTGTATGTACGGTTCATTCAGAGGAACTCCAAGTAAGATCATTCATGTCCTTTGAACTCCTTGTTTTGGTTAGAGACATTCGGGTGCGCCCGGTGTTTCCACCACCACCTTATTGGTTAGAAACATTCAGGTACACCCGGTGTTTACACCACTCTCTCGTTGGTTAGAAACATTCGGGTACGCCTGGAGTTTACACCAACATCCTTTTGGTTAGAAGCGTTTGGGTCGTGCGCCCAACGTTTATACCTTGCGTTGGTTAGAAACACTCGGGTATGCCAGTGTTTACAACGACACCTTGTTGGTTAGAGACATTGGGTTGTGCGCCTGATGTTTACACCACCCCCTCCGGTTAGAATCGTTTGGGACGCGTGTCCGATGCTTATACCACCCTGTTGATTAGAAACATTGGGTTGTCCGCCCGATGTTTATACCACCCCTCTAGTTAGAAGCGTTTGGGACGTGTGTCCAACGCTTATACCACCTTGTTGGTTAGAGACATTGGGTTGTGCGACCGATGTTTACACCGCTCCTTTGGTTAGAAGTGTTTGGACCGTGTGCCTGACGATTATACCATCCCTCGGTTAGAGATCGTGCGTCCGACGCTTATACCACCCCGTTGGTTAGAGACATTGGGTTGTGCGCCCGATGTTTATACCGCTCCTTTGGTTAGAAGTGTTTAGACTGTGTGCCAGACGCTTATACCTCCTTGCTTCAATTAGAAGCGTTTAGATTGTGTGCCCGACGCTTATACCTCCTTGCTTCGGTTAAAAGTGTTTGGGCTGTGTACCCGACGCTTATAACTCCTTGCTTTGATTAGAAGCGTTTGGACTGTGTGCCCAACACTTATACCTTGCTTCGTTCAGAAGCGTTTGGACTGTGTGCCCGACGCTTATGCCTTGCTTTGGTTAGAAACATTGGAACATGCTCTGATGTTTATACCACCCTCTAGTGTTCGCACCGCTCCCTTTTCCCTCTCACGCGTGCCGCACTGGGATGCTTTGGTTAAATGCGTTGGATGGGTTCCAATACTTATACTGCTTTTTTGCTATTGATTGCATAATGGTTGGATGTGCTTTATCTATTGTTATTGTTCGTTGTGGCTCAGAACCTTAGGGTGTGTCCTTAGGTTCACTCCACTTTTTTCCGCGCATGTGCCATGCGTCGGGAACTTGTTTGCCGTTTCGGGTGTGCTCGACGGTTGTTGCACTTTACCTTTTCTGCGCGAGGTGTAGTTAAGATTGCATAATTTTCTTACATCCTTTCTTCATGAAATGCGGTTCAACTTATGATTCTCACATGTGGCGTATTTATTTGCTTACCTCTTCTCATGGGTGAGATTGTTGTACTTGTTGGTGTGCTTAAAATATTGTATTCTCTTTTTCATATTACTTGCATTTAAATGCTTCATTATAACTTTCTTTGCATGATCATAAGTTATGCTCTTGCATTGTGCGTATCACTTGCATTTTGCTCCAGTCTGCGAGCATATCTATGTTTTGTTACCTTGTTTGTTTGTCTAAGTCTTCGGCCTTGTCAAAAATGGGTCGTCTCTAGGATTTGACATTCACTCCCGTCATTTCATGACTTTCGAGTTCTACCAAAGAGGGGCAATTGTAGACACCCCATTTTTGACCGTCCTCATGACTTGGATGGTCATCACTTGAATACTCGATGATTATCCATGTCTGTGTTCATTTTGAACGCCCGAAGTTCTTGGTGGAGTGCCTTGCCTTTAAGCCTTTGAAGCTTGTCTGTTTTGTGCTTGGTTGTGGACCAAATGCTTGTTTCTTTGCTTCGGATTGAGAGGGTGGCCTGCCGGCCATCCCTACAATCCATCAGCCAGGGTTTATTCCCATCGGCCATCAGTGGTGGCCAGTCGGCTACACTGCTGGCCGGTCGACCTCAGATATTTTGTGTGGCAGCCATTGATCACTTAGGGCATCCTCCATACACGTGTATGGAGGGATGTAAACAAGCTTGTAGCTTGTTTTTCTATATAAGGGGAGGTCCCTCCCCCATTTTGAGGGTTGAGAAATTTTGTGAGCAAATTTTCACTCTCTCTCTCTCTCTAGAATTCTCTCTCTCTTCCTATTTAGTGCTTAAAAGTGAGTTTTCTTTACATATTTGCATACAACCTCTTGACCAAATTAGACTACCTTGTTACTGAGGTTCTTGGAGGTCTTATTTGGGTTGTTGAAGGCTGGTTTTGTCTCAGAAGTTGCTGTTTTGCTGCTGTGCTTAAAGTGTAAGGCTTTACCCTCTTTAAAGCTTTGTCTAGTTGCTTGTTTGGCCACTTTTGCATGCTATATTTGGCCTAGTTTTCAACTAAAAAGACCTCTATTTTTGAGGTTTAAAAATATTGGTTTAAGACATTTTTGAAGTTAGGGGTGGTCCACCCTCTTTTATTAGCTTGTTCGCTAACCTTTGTGCCATCTTTTAAAAGCTTTTAAAACAATCTTTTTGGCCTTTTAACCACTGAATTCCAAGGGAATTTCAGTGGCAAAAAGTCAGTTTTGAGGTCCAAAATAGAAGAGGGTGGCCTCCCCTCCTTGTGTCTTCTTTGTAACTATTGATGGCCCAACATGTGAGCATGTTTTTCTACCATCTCATGGCTTGATCTCGGCATGTTTTTCTGACTTTTTTGACCTGCTTTAGCTCTATTTTTGGCTGGTTAAGTCACTTGTTGCTTGTTTCTTACACTTGTAGTGCAATCATGCTTACTAGCTTAACATGCTTAATGAGTTAGCCTATCATTCTAGGTTGTGTTAGCTCTATCTCAGCATGTTTTTGCTCATATTTTGTCACGCTTTAACTCTTTTTTGAGTGGTCTTGGTCATATATGCTTTGCCTTCCATGGCTATAGTGTAGTTGGCTTCACTAGCTTTGTCATTTAAGGTTTCTAACATACTTTTCTTGGGTTGTTTGCATGTCATAGCATCATTTAGCATGTAATTTCAGTGTATATACCACTGTCAAACTCTCACATATTCCACTCTTTCGTTGCTTTTGAGAGGTGTGCTTCATGTCTGGTTTGTGAGCTGACATGCGAGCATGTTTTTCTTGCTTTTTGTACCTAAGTTTCAGCATGATTAGCCCACTGTTTTGGTATGATGTAGCTCTATTTTGAGCTGGTTTGCTCATTTGAGTATTGCATTGCATGCCTCTTGTGTTGTGTCATTCACTAATTTCAATGCTTTTGGTTGTTGGAACATGTTATGCATATGTTGATCGCATGATTTAGTGTCTTGAGCATGCCATTTCAGTACCAAAATTCTACAACCTCCCTTTGTTCTTCACTTTTGAATTTGCTCTTGAGAGTGGTCTTGAGCCCCTTGTTGGTTTGAGCATGAAATAGAGGCATTCATGCCTAATGGTTTTAATCCTCCCTTGAGGGTTTCTACTAACCAACTGCATGAGGCCTTTTACATGCTCAAGGTACTTGTGGCTTAGGCCATCTTTCCAATTAGAGGACTTTTCACATTGGACTTAACCGGTTGAAGGACTACTTGGTAAGCTAAAATGTGTAAACAAGAAATGGACCAAGTAAAACATGAACGAGATAAGCATTCGTGTTGCATTGCATGTGTTTGGATCGGACGTTAATCCAAACACAAGAAATGTGGGACGTTTCATACTCAAACTGATGAAACGTGTCATGTTTCTTGGTCGCCATCATCCTTCATCATGCATGATAGAGTGGTGACCATTTGAGTCTTATGTGTGCATTCATTAAGCTTGTACAAGCTTGGTTCTTTGGCCATCATGCATGAAAATGCTTGGTTGATGGCTTGAGAGCCAAGTGCTATACTCCTTTGAACTTGAGAAATGATGAGGAGGGTGGCAGTACACACATTCCTTGAAAAATACATTGCTTTGCCTCTGTTGCTCTCTGTTGTAGCAAAAACAGAATTTTGGAAAAAGGGGTGGCCAACCGGCCACTTGAGGTAGCCGACTGGCCATTAAACTAGCCGATTGGCCAGTGTTTGTGGCCAATAGGCACCTTTTGTGGCCGACCGGCCACCAGTCCATTTTTGTGCTAAGTATTCCTGTTTTGGAGCAGAAACAGTCTGGAATGTTGGTTCGATGTCAGCAGTCAAGCCGAGTGCAAACAGAGGCAACCGGTGGCAAGGCGATGGATTTTTGAGACGAAGTCAACCAAGCATGCATATCTCCCTCGCCTGCGAAGCCATTTCATTGCTTATGATTAGTTTGTGTAATTAATCATTCAATTCGTTTTGTAATATTTTAATTAGCTTAGCATAGCTAGTTATTCAATTGTGTTGTAATAATTAATTAGCTTAGAATAGTTAATTAGTTACTTTGTAATAATTAGCTTAGCTTATATTAGCTTAGCTTATTTTTTCAAACCCTCCTTCGAGAGGGCGCAATATTGTAATAAGTGTGCGTGCGTGTGTGCATGTCTTCCAACCCCATGTCTTTCTCCCTTTTATTTATCTGCTTTCGGTGGTTAGATTAGGGCATGTTTTAATTAGCATACCTTATGCTTGCATGTTTGCATCATGCATTTGTATTGCATGCACCAGGCTCGGCGCATCATTCAAACTGTATAGCAATTTCAATACACTTATTTGAATACGTGTTCAAAGCCTGTTATCAAAGTGTTGCCAATACCATGATTAGATAGCTGAGCCTATTTAGTTGCATTATTGCATGTGTTACATTAGGCATCTCGTATAGTTAGGATCATGCATATTTCTAACTAGTTTTTGTTTTGGCTCGGAGTATACTGTAAGTTTTACACTTTAGCATGCTTGCATGAGTGTGAGTGTTGCCATGATAGAATGCTTACCATGAGGCTATTTGCTTAAATGATTAACTGCATGAATGCCTGTGGATGAAGGCTTTATTGCTTGAATTGAAACAATTCATCAAATTTAAGTTTTAAGCCCACTTGAGGGTCACAAATCCGTGCTTTAGCCCACTTAAGGGTGGTACTTTCAAATCATTTTTGAAAACAAACATGAGTTGTTTTGTTCCAATTCTTACGATTTAGTCTATACTTGTATGTTGTGCGCATCACGTAGTAAAGTTAGCTAATAACCAGAACAAGAACACATGTGTTTATAAAACAACATATCATGCTTAGTAGAGGCCGATCCTTTGATCAGGCGAGCGGGGGTGCTCATTTCAAGACCTTCCCCTCTTGTACCCAAGTTCCCGAGCCGAGGCAACTTTGGTGATGACGGACACGTGGCCTTTGGCATGAGTCAGGGTTTCCTAAATTTCCCAAAAACAAAATATTTAGGTGGCGACTCTGTAATCTGGCAAAGTAGTCCAGTTTTGGCATTATTAGATCTAAAATCTGATTTTCCAAAATGATTTGCTGGATTGGGCTCTTTGGTGTTTATCAATCTCATATTGCACTTTGTGAGATTAAATTTAGAACCGTGACAGGAGTCTGAACTGTAGAAGACCAATTCGCGCCCTCTCCGAAAGGGGGGCATGCGAAAAAATTCGAGCCACAGGAACGCGCTCCAGACATCTTTTCTTTGGACCTCTTCTCACGATTTCAGCATGGTTTGTTCATTTCCTCACACGATTTCAGCTTGTTTGGAATTTATCTTAGGATGCATGGAACGCACTCCTTGTGTCTTTTCTTAAGACCTCTTCTCACAATTTCAGTGTGGTTAGGGTGTCCCTTTCCTCACACGATTTCAGAGTGTTTGGAATTTATCTCAGGATGCGTTGAACGCGCTCCTGATTGGTTTGTCTTTGGATCTCTTCTCACGATTTCAGCGTGGTTAGAGTGTTCCTTTCCTCACACGATTTTAGCGTGTTTGGAATTTATCTCGGGATGCATGGAACGCACTCCTGACGGCTTTTCTTTGGACCTCTTCTCACGATTTCAGCGTGGTCAGAGTGTTCTTTTCCTCACACGATTTCAGTGTGTTTAGAATTTATCTCAGGATACGTTGAATGCGCTCCTAACAGCTTTTCTTTGGACCTCTTCTCACGATTTCAGCTTGGTTAGAGTGTTCCTTTCCTCACACGATTTTAGCGTGTTTCGAATTTATCTCAAGATGCGTGGAATGCGCTCCTGATGGCTTTTCTTTTGACCTTTTCTCACGATTTCAGAGTGGTTAGAGTGTCCCTTTCCTCACACGATTTCAATGCGTTTCGAATTTATCTTAGGATGCGTGGAACGCGCTCCTGATTGGCTTTTCTTAGGACCTCTTCTCACGATTTCAGCGTGGTTAGGGTGTCCCTTTCCTCACACGATTTTAGTGTGTTTGGAATATATCTCGGGATGTGTGGACCGCGCTCCTGAGGACTTTTCTTTCGACCTCTTCTCATGATTTCAGCGTAGTTAGAGTGTTCCTTTGCTCACATGATTTCAGTGTGTTTGGAATTTATGTCAGGACGCATGAAGCGCAGCCCTAGATGTGTTTCATCTCAGGATGCGTCAAGCGCGAACCCGAGTGGCTTTTCTTCTCTTCTCACGATTTCAACGTGATTAGTGTATCTCAGGATGCGTGATGCGCGAGCCTGGGCGTGTTTTATCTCGGGACGCGTAAAATATGACCCCGAGTGGTTTTTGATTCTCAGTTTACCCTAAGTGGTGTTTTCTTTCCTCGTCCTGTGTTTTGGTGTGGTTGGAGTTTTTTTTATAGCTTTTTGCATGAAAGCTTGAAGCTGCTCATTCATATGTTTTTATCTTGCTTATTGCATCTGTTATGGTCTATTTCATCATCTCTCATGATCATAAGGTTTTTCAAAAAAGCCAACTTCGCGTAGCGTGTGAGTCCAACCTTCAAACTGCTTTGCATCATGCATATCATTTGCATCTTGCCCTTCAACTATGCTTCTTTGATTCCTTGCAAAGGGATACGTTGGCAGCCTGCGAGCGCAACCATTTAGTCCATCCCTTGTTTTCTTGTCCAAGTCTTGCAGCCTTGTCAAAATGGTTCGTCTCTGGGCTTTGACATTGTAACGCCCTCAAAATAATAACATTAAACCCATCAAATAAGACATGAATTGACATATAAACTAATCACATTCTTTTATTCATTAGAGTCTCATTACATAAGTATTACATGTTAACATCAAAACAAAATGCCCAACGGGCTTACAGCTTTCCAAGTTAACACTTGGTTACATCAAAAGAGCACTAACTCGTTTACACATTAAGCCCTTGGCTTGAAGTTACATGCAACACATCAAAAGTAAAACGACAAAAGTATGTCCCCCCCTAGCCTTCCAAGCTATGTCCTTGGAGGTGGCATGCTGCCTGTTCCTGAAAATGATATTCCAATATAGGGTGAGCCACAGCCCAGTAGAAATACACTAAACCAACCATGGACATTGACTAAAATATTAGCAATTGATAGATGGCTAACACTGATACATTCACATAAATCACATTTTATGTCACACGACTTAAGAGTCCAAGTTACTTTACATTTTCCCTTTTCCACAGATAAGCATGTCAGCTCTATCATCATTTCACAACAGATATGTATATCAACAATATCCCACATTCAGATAAGCATAAGAGCTTTATCTTCACTTCTCTAGACAAGCATATGAGTTGTATCTACGGAGTTCATCCCCTATCTTCTCCCAACACTATCCGGTTTAGAGGTACATCCCTTATCTTCCCCTAAACCGCGGAGTACATCCCCCATCTCCTCCTCTACACATAACGTATACAAACACATTGGTTCTATATACAATCACCCAATACATACACTTAATGTATTCTATCAATCCGTCAAATTCCATGACACATTCCATTGATTAGTTTCAGTTTGCCTAATCATCATGCATTGTCTACAATAATCACGACTATCTTCCACCGATAGCCCAAAGCAGTTATTTCTAAACAGAAAATAAATGCACAAATGGATATTCAATCAACATTTCATTTCCTCACTTCTCCCAATTAATTATCCCAAATTAATTAAACAATGTAATTAGGCCATTTTCCATAATTACCATTTCAACCCTTAGGTCCCATTTTCATCAATGATTCAACATTAATTCCATTTCTCTATGCCAAACATGCATCTAGGTTTATTATGAATAAAACCCCAACTTTTGTAAAATTACACAAAAGCCCAAAACTTTCACCAAATTACCAAACCAAGCCCAACGTCTCAAAATACCAAAATTTAAAGACAAAACCCATAGAGAGGAGTAGGATATCCCTACCTCGAAGTTTGAGCCAAAAAGGAGATGAAGACTCGAAGATCAACGTGCTCCAAATCCAAACTTTTTTAGATTAAATCGAAGCTCTCAACACCCTCTATCTTTTTAACAAAGGCCCTAGGCTAGATTCACACCCTAGGGAGATCAAATCTTAGAGAGAATGTAAGTTTAGAGAGAGAGAGTCTCGGATCAAGGGTTTGATCAAAAAAAGAAGTGAAAAACTGAAGTTCAAAATCGCTACTGTCCGCTGATATAAAACACGCTCGCTCGAGCGAAGCCTTAGTCGCTCGAGCGACCAGACACAGAAAACTCTCGCTCGAGCCAAGATGTTCTCGATCGAGTGAAGAAAAACCCAGACCGCTCGAGCGAAGGAAGCTCGCTTGAGCCAAGAATGGCAACTCTCAGGTCCAGAACCAGACGCAACACTCGCTCGAGCGAAGCCACCCTGGCTCGACCCACCAGACACGAACCTCACTCTCGCTCGAGCGACCAACTCCTCGCTCGAGCGAAGGTCCAAAATTCTGGGCAGCAACACTAGGCTCCCAAACACAACCAACCTGTAACAAACCTGCCCAACACATCGTATAACTCAATATACAAAGTAAAAAGGATGCAAACCAGATAATAAACAACTACCAACATCCACGGACACATGCCCGGATCACTGTACAACAAGGGTAAACCCGGGATCGCTATAGACATTCACTCACGTCAATTTATGACTTTGAGCTCTGTCAAAGAGGGGCAATGTAGACGCGCCCTCGAGGGCCTTGCCTTCTACAGTTCGGACTCAAGATGTCATGATTCTGAATCTAATCCCGCAAAGTGCAATGTGAGATTGATAAATCACCAAAGAGTCCAAATCCGGCAAATCATTTTGGAAAACTGATTTTTTAAGAAAGAAGTGCCAAACATGGACTACTTTCCCAGATATAGAGTCGCCACCTAAATATTTTATTTTGGGGGAATTTAGGAAACCCTGACTCGTGCCTAAGGCCAGGTGTCCGTCATCACCAAAGTTGCCTCGGCTCAGGAACTTGGGTACGATTGGGGAATGTCATCTATGAGCACCCCCGCTCGCCCGATCAAAGATTAGCCTGTACTAAGCATGATATTTTGTTTTGAAAACATATGTGTTCTTATTCCGGTTATTTAGCTAGAATTTACTATGTGATGCGCACAACACACAAGTATAGACTAGATCGCCTAAGTTGGAACAAAACATTTCATGTTTGTTTATTTGAAAATGGTTTGATGATGCTACTCGTAAGTAGGCTAAGATGTGGATTTGCCACCCTCAAGTAGGCTTAAGGAAACATGATTTTGCCACTCTCAAGTGGGCTTAAAACACACATTTTGATGAATTGTTCCAATTCAAGTAATCTAACCTTCACCCACAGGCATTCAGACAGTTATATCACATAAGCAGTTAGCCTCATGGCAAGCATGCTATCATGGTAACACTCACACTCGTGCAAGATGCTAAAGCATAAACACTTACCTAGTACTCCGAGCCAAAACAAGAAACTAGTTAGAAATCATGCATGATCCTAGCTCATTGTTAAGATGGCTAATGCAACATATGCAAAATGCAACTAGAATAGGCTCGGCTAATCTAAGAATGGCATGTGAAATGCGACAACTCGTTACACGTATTCAAATTGGAATTGAAACACTATACAATTAGTATGATGCGCCGAGCCCAGTGCGTGCAATACGAATGAATGTATGCAAACATGCTAACATAAGTATGCTAATTGAAACATGACCTAAAACTAACCATCAAAAGCAAGTAAGTAAAAGGGAGAAAGACGTGGGGTTGGAAGACATTCACACACGCACGCATACTTATTACAAATTTGTCCTCTCGACGGAGGGTCCAAATAAATAATACAAACCCAAATGATTAATCAACTCTCCTAGCTAATTAATTATTGCAAACCCTTAATTAATTAACAATTTAATTACAAAACAATCTAAGTATGAAACTAAAGAGGCCGTCGCAGCTCCGCCCCGGAATGATTGAATGATGCATGCTCGATCGCCTCGCTCGGAAACCCATTGCCATGCCACATGTTGCCTCTGTTTGCACTGTTTTGCATATCTGAAAATTGTGAAAATCCTTGGGATGCTTCTGAAACAATCCCTGAGCACTGTGGGGAGGTTACCGGCCATTGTAAAGTGGTTACCGACCATTTGTAAGGCTCTCGGCCGGATTAAGTTAGCCGACCGGCACTGAAAATGGCCGGCCGGCCATCCCTTCCTAAAAAATACTGTTTTTGCTGCAGCAGAGGACAGACGGTGCATGGCAAGGCATTTACAAGACAATGTGTGCACGACCACCCTCCTTATCATACTATGGACTCAAGGGGGTATGGCTCTCGACCCTCGAACCACCAATCATGCATTTCAATGCATGATGGCCAAAGGTGCCAAGTGTGTAAATCAATGTGGAGTGAATGCACAAAAACACATGAATGCCTTGTACTCTATCATGTTGGATCAAGAGCGTTGGCGACTAAGAATTGAGGAACGTTTCATCACTTCAAGTACGAACGTTCCTCGCTCCTCGTGTTTGGTTTGACACCCCAAACCAAACAAAATGCAATGTATGTATGCCAAATACAATGCAATATGGAAAAACAATGTTATACAACCTAAGCATGCCAAATGCAATAGGACCCAAGTATGCACACAAGACTATGGTAGCAAGCATGCCAAATGCAATGCAACCTAAGCATGCAACAATGCTATGTAACATGGGCACGCGAAGTATGCAACAATGCTATGCAATGCAATTAGCTAAAATCGTGCGATATACCAAACATGCAAACATCATGAAAGCAAACATGCTCAATGGTCTTAAACTGAAATGGGCAGACCTTAGCCATGCCAAAACAGCGGCCAAAGTGCCAAGAGATGATGGACAAAACACACCCAAACATGCACATGTAAAGGTCCAACACTTAGGCACAAAAAAGGTTGACTCTTAAGAACATTTAAAAGAGACAAATATGGACAAATAACAAGCATGACAAGCTCTGAAAATCTGCAAGGGATGATGCCAAATCAACCAAGCCATACAAGCAAAGCATACAAAGGAGCCTAGAACTTGAGACTAGCCAAGGGGCTTAAGCCATGGCTATGTGAAGCAAGCCCCAAAGGGCCAAGGGGACTTAAAACAGTCTCGAGGCAGGTCCAAGCAAGGCCAAAAGTGAACTCAAAGCTAGCCAAAACAAACTAGAATACAATGCCGAAACAATGGGGCATGCAATGCTATTAAAGAGGTGTTATACTACGCCTAACACAACCAAACATGGCATGATTTTAGCAATGGAAAATAGAGTCATGGCATGTTGAAACAAACTCAAAAACCCACTTAGATGGTATCTAAATGGTCTAAGCATAGAGGCATGCACAATGGTCCAATCTTGAAGCATAAAACACAAACCTTCTAATGCATGAAAAATGTTATGAATGTGAATGCATAGCCACATTACATGGACTGAAATCTCATGTGAAATGATGCCAAATCATGAAAATGAGCCAAGTAATATAATCATGCAACTTAGGCCTTCAAAGCTAACAAGCTAGGATGAGCTAAGGCTATATAAAACATGACCTATGTGATCAAAACGACACCAAACAGAGCTTATACATGGTGAGATAAGGCTAAAAACTTCTCAGAGTTAAGTCAAAACATGTGAGCATGATGGTCTAAATGCATGATACAAGTTTAGGTAAATAGGAGGATTGCAAGGCAAGTGTGTGGTGCATGCAAGAGACCAGAAAACCAACCCAAAACAGAGATGTAGCAAGACCAAATAACACCAAATACCCTCTGAAATGGAGCTAAATAAAGCTAAGCAAACATGCTACCCTTATGAGCCCTTAATGCAAGCAAATGAGACAAAAGAAGAGAGGGCTGTCCCTCCCCTATTCAAGACCTCAAAACCACTTCTCCATCACTGAAAATCCTCTAGATTTCAGTGGTGAGAAGGTCAAAACTAAAGGGTTCCAAAGCCAAAAGGAAGAGGCACAAAATGAGGCCAAACAATGCCTAAGGGGGGGTAGACAACCCCCAACACAAAAGTGACCTGAATGAAACATCTCAAGCATGAAAATACAGAACTTTTTTATGTAGGACACTAAACTTAAAACAGCATGAAAGTATTGCTAAAAGCTTAAGCAAAAATGAGGAATAAAGGAGTAGTTTCTCACCCTAGAAGAACACTTCAAGAACACCAACTCCAGCACCTCCTTCTGAACAAAACCAACTCAAAAACTCTGAAATCAACTCCTTAGCACCTCAGTAACTAAAGGAAAGTGTAACACTAGGTGCCTTAGTGCAAAAATATGAACAAAAACACCCTTTAGAACACTATTACACACACAACTATCTAGAGAGAGGAGATATAGAGATATAGTAATATATATGCTCTATATCAGATTGTTCAACCCCTGGAAAGGGTGGAGAGGCCCTCCTCTTATAGAAAATCAACTTCTAAGCTTCCAAGGGAAGCTAAGTGTAAGGATGAAATCCCTCCATACACGTGTATGGAGGGCAGAGTCTGTGCTCACCAGCTGGCATGCACAATGCCTAAAAAAGGCAAAAAAAATGCCTCAGCCAAAAAATGTGGCCGATCGACCAAAACAATGACCGACCGACCAAATACAGTGCCGATTGATCAAAACATTTCGCCGGTGGCAAGAAAACAAGGCCGGTGGCCTCAGGCCATGGCCGGTGGGTTGAGGGGATGGCTAACAGGCCACTTTCTACCCTCAGAAGCCAAAACACAAGTGTTTGGTCCACAACCAAGCACAAAACAAACAAGTTGAGAGATCTTGAGGCAAGGCGCGTAGCCGAGACCTCCGAGAACTCAAAATGAACACGAGCATGGATGATCATCGAGTGTTCAAACGATGACGTCCAAGTCTTGAGGACGGTCAAGAATGGGGTGTCTACAGGCAACTGTAGACATCCCATTTCTAACCATTCGTAAGACTCAAAAGCTTGGTTCAATGCACTCCATGATGATGAAAGTTGAATTGTGAATTCGCAGCAATTCAGAATCAGTCAGGCTTCCGAAATAACCTCATATCTTCAACATTTACCTTTTTTGAACTCATGAGTTTCTTTTTTGGACCATTTCTCACCCTGAGCTGAGTTTGAACCAAAAAAAACAGGGGAGGCCATCAAGGCCCAGCCGTGCATTGGTGATGGCCGGCCATGGCTATGAATGGCCGGCCGGCCTTCGATGGCGATATACACTGTTCTAGGTGGGAGGCCGCCAGTTGTCCATTTTTGAAGATGTTTATCACCTTTTCAGCTCAAATTCTATAAAACCGAAGCTCTGGGATTGTTTTAAGCGTTGAAAAGATATCAAGAAGAGATATATACACCTTGAGAGCCCTTCACTCCTCCTTCCATTGCAAGTCACCTTGAAGCTAACCTAGCTTGCTTACACCACCACTACACACCATATACAGCCTTGTCTTACCACCCTAAAGCCTTGGTTAATCTTGAGGAAGTGTAATTCAAGCTTGAGATTGCATTGAACCCAAGTTTGAAACTTCAAGAACAAGCGTGATTCTTGGAAGGTATAAGCTTACTCTCTCTTTTCTTTCTTTCATTTCTATCATTTACTTCATCATTCTTGTTGTTTTGGTTGTTTTTGAGTTTGTTTGAAGTGTTGGAGTTGGGTTTGAAGGGTTACCAAAAGGGTAGAGAGAGTTTGCTCTTTCTACACCTTTGTTCATAACTCAAACTCTTCTCCTTTTCACTCTTTTTCTTTGGTATTCATACTGATTTTCAGAGGTTTGAAAAGGTTGAAAACCATGTTTTGAAGCCTCAAAAATGGAGGGGGTAGCCACCCCTCCTCACCCTTGTTTACTAGCCTTAATGCTCATCTTTGTTGTTTAGCTTTTTAACTCCTTTTCATGCATGTTTCACCTCTGATTTGCATGTATTTAGGATTGTTTTTAGGTTGTCTAAGCTTTTCCAATTGGTTCATGCCTTGTTAGATACACTTGAGGTCTCATAGTTGGCATACTTGTTGTTTAATATGCTTTCTTGGTTCATTTTATATGCTTTGGGGCCTAAATTTGCTAATCAACGAATCAATCCATATCTTTCATTCATGAGAATGGTTTCAACCAATTGAGGTTGCTCAATGCATTTAAGGGAGACCTACACTTAATGGCTTAATCTCTTCGGAGATTCATCGACAACGGTGTAGTCTCCTTCTCATGTTTTGGGAGGACCTCCTGTCTGACATCATTTCTCGTTTAGAGGACTTTAACATCACATTTGGATAAATGGATTAATGAATGGCAAGGCCTAAAACAATTGGTTTAAAATTTGGATCAATACGCCTAAAGAAAAATGGTTTAAATAACTTGAACTTGGCCGGACGTTATGCCAAGTTCCTTGTGTCAAGGGTCATCAAGCATTAATTCATGGTGTTTTTGATGTCCTTGAAGCGTTATCACTTCCCTTTTTGAGTTCATTCCATCACAAAAAGGAGGGATGGTCCATTTGCATTACATTTATTAACTTTGGTCCAAAATGATATCCGAGATCATTAAGTGGTCATATCGCTCATTGATGGATTTGGAATCAATCCCAACCTTCTCTTGAGGTTTTCCTATGACAGAGAAGGAAGAAAAGACAATCAGAGCTTGAAAATACTCTATCGGCACTGATTTCACCTCAGAGAACAGAAACAGAGTTTGCACCAAATCAATACACGGCCAGCCCTTGGTGTGTGGCCAGCAGTGTAGTTTTGCAGAAACAGAGGCAATGGCTAAAGGTGAAACAGAGGCAGTCTGGGGCAAACAGAGCAGCTTTCAGGTGATGCGTGTGATAACCCAGTTCTGTAGTATGCTAATTGGTCCTTAACATGAATATGATTATGTGTTTGATATGATTTTGTGTGTCATTATGTGAAAATATGTGGTTTTGAATTTCTATCTATTCACCAAAGGAATATCTATTTCATTATCTGCTCTAGAAATTAAATTGAAGGCCTTATCGGCCACAGAACCCGAAATTGACTGCGCCATTGTGATTGGCGTAATTTTTAGAGCCTACAGTGAAATTTAATTGAAAACTTTTTCGAAACGAATTAAATAGATTAAATTGGTGTTATAGTGCTCAATTGTTTAATCTTATTTAATTGTGACTAGTGGGACTTATTAAGAGGGACAATACACACTCAATTCCTCTCTTTGTTCATTTGAGCCGAAAATTACTCTAAGAAGAGAAGAGAGGGTCGGTTAGAGAGAAAGAGTGTAGGAGATTGAAGGTTTGGTCAAGAAACTTGGGAATCTTGAAGCTACACTCAAGAATTAAGCATAAGCTTGGAAGCTAAAGCTCCTAGGTGAGTAAACTCATGAGTTTGAACTGGTGATTTTGTGAATTAAAGATTAATTGGTGATCAAGAACAAGAGTTGTGCTATAATTAATGAATTTGAAGTTAATGTGCACATGTATGTATAGGATCACCATGATTTTTGCATAATCAAGCATGTATTAAGTTGAATATGGAAATATGAGTGTTGAATCATACATTCAAGCATGTTTTTGTTGTGTTCCATGAGAATGAACACCATTTGCATTATTTGGAATAGAAATGAAGTCAAGATTAGCATGTATGTTTGAATAATTAAAGATATGGAACTTGTATGAGGTTTGAAGACATGAGTTTGAATTATACAAAAGGAAAGTTAATTAATTTTGAAGATTGGCTCCATGTTGTTTGTGTACTCATGCTATATGTTGTATTTCTCCATTTTGGTACCTTAATTCGAGCTTTGGAGCCTTTGAATGTCAATTTGAGCTCAAGAACATGTTCTGGAAAACCCAAAAATTTTGATGTCCGCTCGAGCGGGGGAACCGCCGCTTGAGCGGGAAATACGTGCTTCCAGAACTTTTTGCAGACATGGTGTCCGCTTGAGCGGGGAAGTTCATGCTCGAGCGGGGAGCTATATAGATAGACCTTCAGCTCGAGTGCCAAACTTCACGCCCGAGCGTAAATTTGATGCATCCAGAACTTTTGCAGACCTCATGGGTCCGCTCGAGCGAGGAAGTCCACGCTCGAGCGGGGACCCTGTTTTCTGAAATTTTGAAAATGCATTCTGTGTTCCGTTTTCCGTTCCCTTTCACTTCTAAGTACTCTTAGGCATATATTGAACATTGTAAATGAGTTAGAAGAATAAGAATTAAGCCTAAAGAGGAATATGTGAATTAAAAACAGATTGAATCGGTTGTGACCCATATGTGTTATGTGATATGTAGGGTCAAGCTCCAGGGAAAATCAATCAGCCGATCATTGTGAGTAGTATCACATAACACATATGTAGGGTCAAGCTCCAGGGCAAATCAATCAGCCGATCATTGTGAGTAATATCGATATCTTGTGACCCATATGTGTTATGTGATACTCTTAGGCATATATTGAACATTGTAAATGAGTTAGAAGAATAAGAATTAAGCCTAAAGAGGAATATGTGAATTAAAAACAGATTGAATCGGTTGTGACCCATATGTGTTATGTGATATGTAGGGTCAAGCTCCAGGGCAAATCAATCAGCCGATCATTGTGAGTAATATCGATATCTTGAAGTCGTCATTTGTCCAATTGCTTTTTTCCTTATAAGCCTTATAAGTTTGCTAGTTTGAATTACAGACAAATATTTGATATGAATAAACGAATGGGCCAAAGGCCAGTTTGACACGAATGAATGGGCCAGAGGCCAGTTTGACATGAATGAATGAGCCAAAGGCTAGTTTGCCATGAAAATCTGAATGGGCCAAAGGCCAGTTTGACAAATGAAAGATAAATGGGACAAAGGCCAGTATGTTTGGAACCACAGTCACTTGACTTAAATTGTGTATATATATATATGTTAAATAGAAATATGAATTGGGCCCAAGGTCGTTTTATGCATGTTGTTCTACGTACCGTTTGTGTAACTCCTTTATTTGATATTATTCACTGGGCTATCGCTCACGCTCATTCATGTGTTTGTAGGTGAGCCAAGAGAAGTCCAAACCCAGCCCCAATGAAGTATGTGTGGAACAACAAAGGTTTTGAAGAGTCAGCCCTTACGTCTCACGCACGAGACTCGTCTTTGCCTTTTTGTCATTTTGTTTTATGTTGTCATGTTGGCAAAGCCTTTGAACATGTCTGTATATAGTTTTCATGGGTTGACTTAGTTTTGGATGATCCTGTCTGTACAGAACTTTATGGTACTGTACTTCTATTATGAGTTATTAATGCACATACGTATGGTTTGTTATGATGTGCCATGTAAGCACAGCTCTATGGACAAAGTTTTAAATTGCTTCCGTTTGTTCCCTGTTAACTATGTTAAAATACGTTTGGTTTGGTTTGAGGCCGTAGGTAATCTCATGATTACTGGCCGGTTATGTCCTTAACCCATGGGGGCGGGTTCGGGTCATGACAATGCGCATGCAATCTCCATCCATCTTCCTTGGTGTTCATGTCAAATGCGTTGTTATCTAATTGTTTCATTAGCATAGCAAATTGTGTTGTAATATTTAATTAGTCTAATCAGTTGTAGCTAATTAGTTGATATTGTAATATTTAATTAGCTTAGATAGTTAGTTAAATTATTTATTTAAGCGTTGTAATAATTAGTCTAATTAGCTTAATTAGATTAATTTAATTAGCTTAGCTTATAATTAGCTAGTTAGTTTATTCATTCGGACCCTCCTTCGTGAGAGCGCAATGTTGTAATAAGTGTGCGTGCGTGTGTGTATGTTTTCCAACCCCACGTCTTTCTTCCTTTTATTTAACCACTTTGTATGGTTAGATTAGGGGCATGTTTCGATTAGCATACCTTATGCCTTATGCTTGCATCCATTCATTTGTATTGCATGCACCGAGGCTCGGCGCATCATTCAAACGGCATCGTCATTTCAAATAAATCTTTGAATACATGATTAACTGCATGTTATTTAATTGAATCATATGCCATATTAGTAGCCAAGCCTATTAATTACATTCTTTGCATGTGTTGCATTAGACATTTTGCATAGTTAGGAATCATGTATAGTTTTCAAACCCATATGTTCGTAGCTTGGAGTACTAGGTGAGTCTTTACGCTTTAGCATACTTGCATAAGTGTGAATGTTTCCATATGTAGCATGCTAGCCATGAGGCTATGTGCTTAAATGCTAAACTGCTTGAATCCATGTGGATGAAGGCTCATTGTTTAAATTAGAACGATTCAACAAATGTGCATTTTAAGCCCACTTTGTTGAGTGGCAAATCATGTTTTAAGCCCACTATGTTTGGTGGCAAATCTGCAAACTTTAAGCCCACTTGAGGTGAAAAATTCAACCCATTTTCGCAAACAAACGTAAGTTGAATTGTTCCAAATTGAGCAAACTAGTCCATACTTGATTGTATGCAGCACATAGTAAAGCTAGCTTAATAATCGACAAGAACACATAATATTTATAAAAAATCATATCATGATTAGTAAAGGTCGATCTTTGATCGGGCGAGCAGGGGTGCTCAATTCATAACCTTTCCCTCTCGTACCTAAGTTCCCTAGCCGAGGCAACTTTGCTGATGACGGACATGCGGCCTTTGGCACGAGTCATTGGTTCCCTAAATTTCCCCAAAAATAAAATATTTAGGTGGCGACTCTCTATCTGGCAAAGTAGTCTAATTTTGACATTTTTGATCCTAAAATCAATTTTCCAAAACGATTTGCCGGATTTAGACTCTTTGGTGTTTATCAGTTCCACATTACACTTGTGAGTTTAGATTCAGAACCGCGGGAGTCCAAACTGTAGTTCTTTCTTTTCAAACCTTCTGAAAGGGGGCACGAAAAACCCGAGCTACAGTCACGAAATAGCCCTTTGGTTAATAACCAGTTAACATCCTAAGAAGTCGGAAAAGTCAATATAGCCTCTCTTTGAAGTCCGATAACCTTAGATACCAGAGCTAACCTTTTGACAAATCTTAAAAAGTATTAACGCAAAGCCTCAAAAGTAACACGAAAATAGATATAGTGTCACAAAAAGCTTGCATGTGCTCCCACTAATATCTGGGCAACACAGGGACTTTAAGTGCACCCATGCATGCAACACAATGAAATGAACACATAATTGAAATAAAAGTTATATCATAGTCAAGGTTTCATAAAATCCCCAGCAGAGTTGCTAAAAATTATAACATCGCCTGGGGGGTACCCGCGCTCGTTATACAAGTTGGACCCTTGATTTCTTTGATCTAATCTCACGAGTGTGATGTAAAACATAGATGAAAGTCCCAATCTGGCAACTTTTATAGAAAATCCATTTTATTGCAAAACCTTAGCCAAAAATGGATTGCATCACCAGATCTTAGAGTCACCACTTAATATTTTGGAAAAAAATAGGAAATTCATGACTCGTGCCTAGGCCACTGTTCATTGTAATCAAGGATGCTTAGCTCAAAACCTTTGGTATGAGAGGGGAATGTCATTAATTGAGCACCCCCACTCACCCGATCAAAGATCGACCTCTACTAAACCGTGATATGAATTTTATTAACTTTATATGTCTATATTCCAATTATTTAATAAATCCTAAAAATTACTATCTGAAGCAAACAAGTATAGACTATGTCATTCATTTTGAAACAACTTGATTTCAGGAATTTTGCAAGAGTTTTGAAGATATACAACTCAAAGAAATTCAGCTTACAAACATGAAAATTAACATCATTCTAAATTAAGCAACACAATCTCCATCCACCGGCATTCATAAAGATATATCATATAAGCAAGTAGCCATATGGTAGGATGCTTAAACATAGCATGTGTGACATTTTGTTCTAGGTGACCGCTCGAGCGGTGAAAGTACCGCTCAAGCGAAGATTGCGAGTATCCAGTAGTTTTGCAAGTTAGGGTGGACTGCTTGAGCAAACTAATGGTCGCTCGAGCAAAGATGCAGGGTTCCCAGTATCTTGTTTTGCAGACAAAAGTACTGAGAGGTGCTGTTCACCGCTCAAGCGATGAAAAGACTGCTCGAGCGGTCTGTGCGAAATCAGCTTTTTAAAAAATGACTTTCTAGATCATTTCTCTATCTTTTATTTTCTGTCTTCTTTCCCCAATCTCTCACTCTGAAAAACCCTAAATTTCTCACCCTAATACTTTTTATTTCACTCAGATCCAAGTCTAAATCGCTTGTAAGAAGAGAAGTATAAGTGAAGATCTTTCTTTCTGCTAGTTAGATTTCGTCTTTGCGAGGGATTCTCCTAGAAGCCTAGTCTTCTTGCTCTTTGCTTGAGGTAGGGTTAAACTTTAACCTAGTATCTCTTTGTTTTGAAGAAGTTTCTATGGTATTGTCGTGACTTAAGATTTAATTTGATGATTGAATGGATTAAACTCTTATTTAATAAAAGGGGGACATATTACTCAACTTTTATTAAAATTCCTCAAAATCTTTCTATGAAATATGTATATTAGTGTTAAGAAAATACACATATATGAAGAAGGGGAGAAAGCCCCAAATTGATAAAACCCTAATTCCTAATTTGAGTAGAGAATGGTATTTGGAATGAGATTTCCTTAAAATTCTTGGAATTTTGTGAATACTCAAGGGGTGGAACATATGGATATTATTGTGGTGTAGAAATTGTAATTTGGGGATTGATGCTTCTTGAATGTTACAATTTTCTTTTATCTCGTATAATGTGAAATGCATGTTTACTAGGAACAACGTTCAGTAAAGTGGTGAAGTGAACATGAGTTCGGGTTAAGAGTTGATTTTGAAAATGTGGCGTTGCGTTGGTATCTATGCAGAGAGTCAAGGTGCCCAATTGCCCTACTTGCATTTATCGCGCGGACGAATGTGGAAAAATGTTTTTGGGTGTCCACTGGTCCTGCCATATCGTAGTCAGCAAAAGTGAAAAAATGGATGATTTTGGGTGCCCACGTCCTGTCGTATAAGAGTTGGTAAAAGTGGGGATAGTATTAAATGAAAGTGACATGCCTATGTGGTTTGGAATCTTGTAAGGGACTCATAGTGCATTTCTCTTTCCAATGTTGTGAACGGTTTTGTGTGGGACAGAAGTGTACTTTACCTAATTGGTTATTTATCAATATTGATTTTTCTATGTTGTTTTAGTTATAATGGTGCCATGTGTTTGTTCAAATGATTAGATGCTTAGTTAAAAGTATTTCTACTTGAAGTTTGCACTTTTATTTTGCGAGGAAGCTGGGTCGAAGAAATTGAACTGTATAAGTGTTGCGTTTTTTTTATAAGCATTGTAAATCTGTTTCGTTGTATTGGACGAAAGCTTAAAAACTTTTATATGCCTTAATGGAAAAATTCTTTTGTATAGTCTTCTAGCTTATTGAACTTACCCAAGGACATGGACTGAGATTAATATGTAAACATGGAATTGTAAATCTTGAACTTCAGTTCAATGAGCAAGAGGACTTTGTTGTATTATGCTATGCATGGTTGTGGTATATTCATGTAAGAAATTTCGGGGCATTAGAAATTGGTATCAGAGCTAGCCAAGTTTGAATACCTTGGGCTCGTGGGAAGTGATGTTTGTCACAATAGGTTTACTAGGCTAGGATGGGGCGCTTATGTGCTTTGCATGTCATGTATGTGTAGACGTCCCCGTACGTCCCGGGAGGGAAATCCCGTTCTGTTCATTCTGGGGCTTACTACAGTTCGGACTCAAATTGTCACGGTTCTTAATCTGAACCAAAGAGTCCAAATCTGGCAAATCATTTTGGAAAACAGATTTTTGTAAAGAAATGTCAAACATGGACTGCTTTGCCAGATATAGAGTCTCCACCTAAACATTTTGTTTTGGGGAAATTTAGGAAACCCTGACTCGTTTGCCTAAGGCCACGTGTCCGTCATCACCAAAGTTGCCTTGGCTCGGGAACTTGGGTTCGATTGGGGAAGGTCAGCTATGAGCACCCCCTCTCGCCCGATCCGAAGATCAGCCTCTACTAACCATGATATCTAGTTTTGAAAACGTTATGTGTTCTTATTCCGATTAATTAGCTAATCTTACTATATGATGCACACAGCACAAAAGTATAGACTAGATCGCCTAATTTGGAACAAAGCATCGCATATCCGTTCGTTTGGAAAATGGTTTGAAATTGGCTACTCGCGAGTAGGCTAAAACACGGATTTCAATGAGTTGTTCCAACTTAAACAATCCAACCTTCACCCACAAGCATTCAAGCAGTTTACATCACATAAGCATATAGCCACATGGTAAGCATGCTGTCATGTTAACATTCATACTCATGCGAGATGCTAAAGCATAAAAAACTTACCGAGTATTCCGAGCCAAAACAAAGAATTTGTTAGCAATCAATGTATAATCCAAGTCCATGTTAAATGGCTAATGCATTGCATACAAAATGCAACTAGAATAGGCTCGGCTAATCCTATGATGGTATATGAAATGCACAGATAGCATGTATTCAAGTTAGATTTGAAATACTATGCAGTTAGCATGATGCATCGAGCCCGGTGCGTGCAATACTGATAAATGAATGCACGCATGCATAGCATGAGGTATGCTAAATTAAATATGCCCAAACACTAACCATCAAAAGCAGGTAAGTAAAAGAAAGAAAGAAGTGGGGGTTGGAAGACATGCACACACGCACCCGCGCTTATTACAAATTCGCCCTCGCTCGGAGGGGCCAAAAGAATAATACAAATTAATTAACCTACAAGCTAATTAATTAAATTATACAACACTTAACTAATTAACGAATTAACTAATTAACGAATCAATTAAGCTACTGAAAGCAGTAAAGGGCCTCGGGAAGAGGGATGCACGCATGCTCGAATTGGCTTCGCCCAGAAATCTGATGCCATCCACAAGCCGCCTCTGTTTTCCCCGCTCTGCTCCTCTGAAAATTGCACCACTCCCAAATAACACTCTCTAAACACTGTGGAGAGTCACCGGCCAAGGGGGAACACCACCGGCCATAAGGTAATGGTCATCGACCATTTATTGAGCTCTCGGCCATCCATAATTGGTCGATCGGCACTATATTCAATCGACCGGCCAAATTTGTCTGCAGAAACCTGTTTTGACAGCAGCAGAGGGCAAAATATGGCATGGCAATGCATTTCAAGCAAATGTATGCACCAATACCCTCCTTATCATGTTCATGACTCAAAGGAGTTTGTCACTCGGCCCTCGGACCACCAATCACGCATTCCAATGCGTGATGGCCAAAGAGGCCAAGTTGTGCATTTTGATTTCAAATGTAATGCAAACCGAACAAACACATAAAGATCCAACCTCTATCATGGTGATTCAAGAGGCAAGACATGCGTGCAAGATGCAATGCAACCTAGGCATGCGAGCTAAGTATACACTATGAACATGAGAGCAAGCAATGCAAACATGCAACATGGACAACACCAAACATGTAACAACATCTTAAGTGGCTAAAAAAAAAGGAATACATGCCAAATGTATTACAACCTAATCATGCAACAACATATCATGTAGCTCAAGCAATGCAACAGGATGCAATTACACATGGCATGTGACACAAGGTAAAATGGAGCAAGCATGCGACAATATGCAAGGCATGCATGCAATAACATGGTGGGATGGACTTACACTAACATGGGTAGCTCTCAAGCATGCCAAAATCAGTGGCCAAATGCCAAGGAAATGAGGGCCAAAACACATACAAACATGCATGCAAACATGGTCCAACACTTAGGCATAATGAAGCAACTTTTAAGCACACTTAAAAGGCATAAACAAGGGCAAATAGCATACATCTAAAGCTCTGAAAATCATGTTAGAAAAAGGCACCAAACCAACTTAACAAGACAAGCATAACATGTAATAATGTCTAAAACTCAAGGCAAGCCAAGGGGCTTAAACCATGGCCATGCCAACCAAGCCTCAAAGGGCCAAGGGGACTCAAAACCACCCCAAGGCAGACCAAAACAAGGTCAAGGGCACACCTAGATGGCATCTAAATGGCCTAAATCTAAAGGCATGCAAAATGAACCAAACATAGAGCATAACACACAAACCTCTTAAAGCATTAAAGGGACATCAAATGCAAGCATACAAGCATGCCACAAGGACCGAAATGGCATGGTAAGTGGTTCCAAACCACTGAAATGATGCAAGCAATGCATGCTCAACACTCACACACCCAAGGCTAACTAGCCAAAATGCAAGGTGGCTATACAAGGCATGTCATGGATGGCCAAAACAACCACAAACAGACCTTAGGCATACTAAAACATGCACAAAAGCTTCACAAAGCTAAGCCAAAACAAGTAAGCATAATGGTCTAAATGCTAGTCACATGTTAAGGTAATTTCATGGCATTACAAGACAAGTATGCAAAGCAAGCATGGTGTGTCCAAACCAACTTAAAACAGAGGTAAAACATGACAAAATACTACCAAATACCCACTAAGACATGGCCAACATGGTCTTAAAAAAAGGTGCTCACACATGAGACTAAAATGGCACTTTTTGAAGGCAACAAGGAGAGGGGATGGCCCTCTCCTTCTTAGGACCTTAAAGCACCATACCCACCACTGAAATCCCTCAAGATTTCAGTGGTGAGGAGGCCCAAACAAGGTGGTCTCGGAGCTCACCAAAATAGCACAAAATGGGGGCCAAACAACGCCTATGAGGGGTCAAACAACCCCAAACACCAAAACAACCTTAAACAACTATTTTAAGAGACTAAAAACAAGACTTTTATATGTTATACACTAAGCTCAAAAACAGATCCAAGGTAGGCAAAAAGACTATGCAAAAATGGGGTATTTAAAGGTAAAGTTCTTACCCTTGTAGACCCCTTCAAGAATAGCACTCCAGCTGCTTTCCTTAGCTCAAAACCAGCTCAAAACTTCAAGAACAACCTAATGGCTCCTCAACAACCAAGGTAAGGTGTAACACTAGGTGTTTATGCGCAAAAGTAAGACACAAACACACTTATACACACACAAAGGCAAAAAGAGAGGAAGATATAGAGATAGATAGATACACTATGCAAACCCTAATCTCAGAGCTCTCTGGAACTTTTTTGTAACCCTTGAGGAGGGAGGAGAAGCCCTCCTCTAATAGAGGATCACTCTTGCAAAGCTTACAAAACAAGCTAAGCAAGAGTAAAATCTCTCCATACACGTGTGTGGAGGGGGGACAAAGTGTATGCCAGCTAGCATAGCTGGCATAAAAATATCTGCAAAAGCAGATGCACAGTGATCAACCAGCCAAAAATGACAAGTTGGCCAAAACAATGGTCGGCCGACCATCAATAGTGCCGACCGACCAAACATTTGGCCGATGGCAACAAAGCAATGGCCAGTGGCCTCAAGCCATGGCCGGTGAGGTGTGGGGATGGCCAACAAGCCATTCCCTGCTCCTCAAAAGCAAAACACAAGTGTTTGGTGCAAAACCAAACACAAAACAGGCAAGTCGAGAGGTCTTGAGGCAAGGCACGTGGCCGGGACCTCCGAGAACTCAAGACGAACTCAAACATGGATGATCACTGAGTGTTCAAATGGTGACGTCCAAGTCTTGAGGATGGTCAAAAATGGGGTGTCTACAGTTGCCCCTCTTTGACTGAACTCGAAAGTCATAACAATAACGGGAGTGAGTGTTAAAGCCCAGAGACGACCCATTTTTGACAAGGCCGAAGACTTAGACAAAGCATACAAGACAATAAAGATATGTGCCCAAAGGTAGGGCCAAAATGCAACTGACAATGCAAGAAGCCGAGCACAACTTATGATCATGCAAAGAAAGCTATAACGAAGCATATACATACAATAAATGCAACACTTTAAGCAATCTAACATAAATCCAACTACACTACAATGTAGAAATGATGTAAGAGAATTATGTAATTCTCGTTGCGTTTCACGCGGAGAATACAATACTTGTCCAGTTCGTCTGGTTGCACCAGCCTCGAATGAACCGTACATATAATATCGCGCCTGTAAAAGAGAGAAACTTAACAGGTACAATATTGTTAGTAACATGCACAACAATGCAATCGAAAGCTACGTGACAACGCAATGCACTAACAAGTGTGAATGAGGTGCGCAAGATAGCGCGATGCGCAAAATAGCGCAATTGAAATGCATGCAAAATGTGAACAAGGTGTACAAAACAGTGCGATGATATGCAAATGATATGCAAAATTACAAAACAATGTAAAAACAATGCAAATGATATGCAATGCGTTTGAAACATAATCAAACCATAAGTGGTTCAAAACCCCACAAATATCATAAGGATGATGGAGATACAAAGTCCGTCTACCATAGAAAAGGTACCGCAACCCTCAAACCACAATACCAGCAGTGGAATAGGCGCGTACACATGCAGAACTATGAGTAATATAGACGGACACAAGAACAAGTAATTGGGTGGAATGACATAAGTGAGGCATGCTCTGCTGAGGAAAGACCATGATCCTAAATGCTAGACGCAACAAATTACACTACAATGTAATATATACAATGGATAAGGCCTACGACCAAACCGTATCTTGCCTAGGAAAGGCATGGGCACATACAAACCGCATCTAACACAGAAACGGTGCCGTCACCCTCAAACCACAATACCAGCAGTGGAATAACCGCGTACACATAATATCATAATTGTTCTTCGACGTGAAAAATATGGGCACATACCAGACCAAGCTCAACATGGAAAGGCGCAAGCCATAGATGGATATGATACAATGAATGCATGCAAACTACAATGCAATATTTACAATATGCAATGGATGCAGCGGATAAGGCCTACGGCCAAACCGTATCTTGCCTAGGAAAGGCATGGACACATACAAACCGCGTCTAACACAGAAACGGTGTCGTCACCCTCAAACCACAATACCAGCAGTGGAATAGGCGCGTACACATAATGTCATAACTGTGCTTCGACGTGAAAAATATGAGCACATACCAGACCGAGTTCAACATGGAAAGGCGCAAGCCGTGGATAGAGGTGATGCAATGAATGCATGCAAGCTACAATGCAATATTTACAATATACAATGGAATGTATGTAAATACAATATTTACAGTGAATGCATGCAATATGCACTATATACAAGGGATGCATGACATATGCACTATTTACAATGATGCATGACATATGCAATATATACAATGATGCATGACATATGCAAAGTTTTTTTTTTTTTTTTTTTAAATGAATGGAAAGTGCATGATGATGCATGTATATATATTTTTTTTTTCTTTTTTTGAAATGCATGAAAAGTGCATGATGATGCATGTGATCTTGAATGCACGACAACGCGTGTCTTTTGAAAGGCATGACAATGCACATGACCTTGAATGCGTGACAACGCGCGTCTCTTGAAATGCATGACAATGCATGTGAACTTGAATGTGTGACGACACGAGTCGCTCGAAATGCATGACAATGCATGTGAACTCGAATATGTGACGACGTGAGTCGCTCGAAATGCATGACAATGCATGTGAACTCGAATGTGTGACGACATGAGTCGCTCGAAATGCATGACAATGCATGTGAAGTGCGCATGACAATGCGACATAAAGAAGATGCATACTAATGCAAGTATGGCATGTGCATGACAATGCAAGTGGAATGACGTATAACTCAACGCGCGTTTACGGCAAAGCGTTGTAACGTATGCACGTGGGGCAACTTTCGAATCTCTCAAGAGACAAAAGGATACAAAAAGGATACACCGCGCACGTATTCGAGTGCTACACATAGAAAACACAGTCCGGGGTCAAAATGGAGTCCGGTTGAGCTTCAGAAGTGTTGAGCAATGGAGGCCCCAAATCACATCAAAGACCCAAAAAAAAAGGTATAGGAGGTTCACCGGCCATCGGAGGAGGTCACCAGCCATCCATCGGCCACCAAAAAAGTATATCGGCCAAATAGTTGGCCGACCGGCCAACAGTGTGGCCGACCGGCCAAATATGCCTGAATCGGGGCAGTTTGGACATTTTAGCACGGGTCTTTTAAAATAGGGGTTTAAACCCTATTTTGTTCACTTCCTCTTGCTCAAAATTTCTTCCCCTCTCCCTCTAGGTGTTTTTTCAACCTTCGATCCACGCTTTTGTGGTTTTTTAGAGCCCGTTTCGTTGTTTGATTCGCGAACTCCTTCGTGTTTCGAATACTTTGAACCGAACAAATCTCCGTTTCGGTGTACTTTTCTCGATTTCCACCACTTGGGGTTTGTTTCCCCCAAGTTTTCCTTGGTCTTCGTGCATTTTCCATACCCCGGCCTTTTCGGTCATTTTTCACCCTCCCGGGGTTGACTTTTTCGATTGACTTTTCATATTCTTGCCCGGTTTTCACTCTTCCGGCCATTTTCGCAACCTTCTCGGCATGGCGGATGATATTCCACGAGGCGAGACTCCTCCAGAGCAGGAGATGTACCCTGAGGCCGAGCTCTTGCCTCTCAGTGTCCGACCGTTCAACCCGGTGACCTACAGGCCAGCAATTCACGTGTTACCCCCTGACGGTCTTCGCCAGTTCAGGACTTTTGATAGGGGCATGCCACGAGAGCTTCTTCTGCGCAAGCCAGAGTCACATCTGTCTTACAGCACTTCTGAGGTACAGCCTTCCCTCTGTTTTATTTTCTGCAATGTAGAACATAACAGCGATAGTTGATTCTGTTCTTTAACTGCTTAGCCCGGATACACCGATATATTACACACTGTAGTTCATCTGTGAGTCCACCTGCACCCGATGTCTGTTTGAATCTGAACACGTGCACACACATTGTATATGCCCCGAACCACCTCGAAAACACTGACGCATCATATGTTGTAGTTCACTTCGAGCACGCCGGCACTCTATAGCTATTTGAATCTGAAAATGTGCACACACGCTGTATTTGTATTGAACCACTTGAACACACTGATACACCATATGCTGTAGTTCAACTCGAGCACACCGGCACTCGATATTTGTTTGAATCTGAAAACATGGACACACGTTGTATTGTTACCAATTCTGAATGCTCTTCAAAACTGTATATTGAATATTGCTTTGCAACTATTTGTTTTGACCACAGGAGGATTTCCATGCCTTCTGAAGGTATGGGAATGTCATGGCCCGTGGATGGTATATGGAGCTACCGGACGCGGTTCGCCATATTGTTGATCAGGCCGGCTTTGGCACTTTCTGCAGGGGACTGTCGCGCCTTACTGCGAGCAGGCCTTTGCTCTGGTGGAGAGGTGGTGGGACACCACCGATTCCTTCCACTTCTCTGCCACGGGAGACATGACGATGACTCCCTTCGACTTCTCGATGCTAACCGGCATCGGGGTAAGGGGTGATCCGATCCCCTTTGACACAGACATGGACGAATGGAAGGCCACTCAGATGTACTTGCTTGGCAACCTACCACCTCTTGCCCGTCCAGGATTTGTCAGATATTCGTGGTTCGAGGACCACTTCAGGATTCAGCCAGCCTTAGCTGAGGAGGCGCCGATGGCTCAAGAGGAGGCGGAGTAGTATGCACGCGGCTTCCTTATGTTCTTGCTGGGGACGACCCTCTTCTCCGACCGAGCGAACACCGTGCCCCTCTGTCTGCTGAGCGCTTTAGTGGACATCACACGGATTCGCCTTTACGACTGGGGCGGTGCCAGCTTGCCCACCCTGTACGGCTACATGAGTTCATCCTCTCGCTTCAGCGGACAGCTGCTCGGAGGCTACTGGTGGGCTTGGGAGGTACATCTTCTTTCTCTGTTTTACATTTCTACTCTACATTATCTGTACTTTGTACACCGAACACACTACGCATCACACTTCATATACTGCACACACGGCACACATATAATCTGCTTTACACTGACTGTATACTGCACAATACTTCACATACTGCACAATCTACTACCAACTAACTGTACACTGCACACATTGCAAACATGCAATGCTTTACACTGACTGTATACTGCACACACTGTACACTATGCATAATACACTGCACAATACACGGTTCTGCCATTTTTGCTTTATTTTGCATTCTGCTTTATCTGATAAGCACACTGATATTTGCTCTGCAGTTGTGGGTCTATGCCTACTTCCCAAGGCTTGCCCCAGTACCCGACGAGGAGACCCCTCTCGGCGTTCCTTTCTCCCGCTATTTTGATGTGAGATGTGTGCGGAGACCCCGGGAGTCGTTCATATTCTTCCGTCGCTACTTCGACACCATCACCGCCGCAGAGGTATGTTCAACTTTAGAGTTTATTCCAGCTTCGCTTTGCATTGTATTTTCAATAACACTAGATAACAAACTGCATATTGTTTACAGATCACTTAGCAGCCTTGGGCTCCATTGCCAGCTGCGGTTCAAGAGCGGTATAAGGGCGCTCAGGAGACTGCCCGATTCAGGATTTTGTTGGAGGGCCCGGTCTGTCGGACTTGGTACCTGGGCGAGCGCTTCTTGCGCCAGACCTTGGGTTTACTAGAGCAGATAACTCTGAGTCCACCTCCTACGACCATGAGGCAGACAGAAAGATACACCCCATAGGAGATGGCCACTTATACGATCGGCTGGGATACAGAGGGCTTCAGGGGCGAGGGTGACTACACGGAGTACGTCCAGACCTATATCATGCAGCGTCTGAGTAGTGGCCATCGAACTGATAGAGAAAAGCCTGTGGCGCTAGCAGCTAGGGTGGGAGTGGGAACGGGAGCGGGAGCAAAAGTAGGAGCACCGAGGATGGCTCGGGTCCGTGGCAGGAGTGGGGCCCGAAGAGGATGGGGGGCTAGTTGGCCAGCACTACCCACGACAATGACATGCAGGGGGCAGGGTGGGGAGACTTACTAGATCCCCTTCGCTCGCCCCCCGGCTGATCTTGAGTTAGTCGGGTTCTACGACTTGGCCCCGGTATATACTACTGCATCTTGTACAGTCATTTTTTTTTTATTTCTCTTGATATTCCACAGAATACTAATACTTCTAACACTTTTACAGGCTTCATCCGAGTATACTCGCCAGTCCTTGGAGTTGAATGCCTCCATGATGGGGATGCTGCAGCGGAGCTTCGACCTGTTGGCCATTTACAGTATCCCGGTACACTTTTCTGACCAAAGTCTCAAACGTTACATAAACTGTTTCACATGATCTGATGTATCGCACTATCAACACAACACTTGATATACGGCTCTCACGGCATCCGATACACTGTAACCCATAGACTGTTCACAGCATTACTCACGGCATTCATACACTGCACTCAATCACTGCATTCGGTATTCATACACTGTACTCATATACTGCATTCTATACTGATATACTGCTCACAGTATTCATACTCTGTTTTGCGTAGCATACCGATGCGTTTTCCATTTGTGCTTTTCAGCCTCCATTCTAGATGTTGGCCGTAGGAGGTGCTCCAGCTGGACCTTCTGTTCCTGCTCGAGGAGGAGGGCGAGGAGCCATAGTACATCCCCGCACCGAGGCGGGGCGCACTCATGTTGGGAGTAACTCTCGAGCACCAGTTCCCGATGATGACGAGTAGGGGGCCAAGGCAGAGACGGAAGCAGAGTCGTCCGAGGAGGAGACCGGAGATGGCTCGGGCTCAAATGACGGTGCTGATGACGATGCTCCTGGACCTTCGTCCAGGAAGAGGATGAGGACAGACCCGTAGGCTTGAGATGATCGATGCTGATCCAGACTTTTGTTGCTTTTCTTCTTTTGTTTGTACTTTTCTTTTTTTTGCTGGTAGTTTGAGTACCTTGTACTGCCGCGGGCAGGTTTTGTTTTCTCCAAAGCTATGTACTTGAAAAAATAATGAAATGAAACGAGCTTTTTCTGAAAAAGTGTTCCATTCGTACATTTCATACATCGCATCACATTGCATCACATCATATTACATAACAATGTAAATGAGATTGATCTTTTGTCTGAAAAGTGGAACACTTGTATCGTAACAACCAAGTAGGGAACCAGCTAACCTCAAAACAACTCATACAACCCACTGCTCATTTTGAACACACAGCCTTCAACACAGCTCTTGGTTTACTCTGCATACAGCCTATACACACAGTTCATACAATGCACTGCTTATTCTGAACACACAGCCCATTCTAAACACTACTCATTTGGAACTCATAGCCCACAGCAGCATAATACCCATTCTGGATACCCGGTTCATTCTAAACTTTGCAGAAGTTGAAACACACTCAGATGCTTCAAAATTTCTTGCTCCACAATCCGAAACCCAAAAGCTTCAGATAGGTCCAGGTTTTTCTGTTCACACTTATCGGGGGTGGGCCCTGTAGTTTTATGAAAGAACCAAATCATATTTTGCACAAATATGGGGAATGGCACAGTACTCTGAGCACAAAACGATTTGAGGAAAGGGTTTTCAACCGGGTATTGAGCCTACGACTGAACACAGCATACTACAATTCAACCAAAGGTATATAACCTAAACACAACGAGGCACGCTCGAAACAGACCCAAAACAAGAGTTAAGGTAAACAAAACAAAAGACACGACACACAGACGCGTTATAAAAACGAGAGACTTCTCAGGTCACGAGGAGCCAGTTTCTCCGGGTATTGTTCCCCACCCTCTTCTCATTTGTGATTCTCACATCACTCGGCCCCCAGGCTTGGTTTTTCTGTCAAAACCCTTTTGCTCACTTTTCTCTCATCGCACACCTCTCTATTCTTCAACCTCTCATTTGTCGTCCCTCCCCAGGGTGGTTGTTGGTTAAACAAGAGGTTATGGGTTCATGCCCAACACTATTAGCTCGCGGCTATTTCCTCTGGTGACGTCTCGTCGATGTTCTTGATAAGGGAGTGGAGTATCTTGATCCATTCCGGTTCGTGCTTCGCACTTGGCTCGATACCTCGTTACTCAGAGGTTAAGAGAGCTTTCAACCCTTTAGTGACAGCTTCAGCTGTGCCCTTTTTGGCAAGTATGTTGGCGATGGGGGAAAGACAGGGAGCCTGATTCAGCTGCGCCTCTAGTTCATCATTTTGACCATTTTTTTGTTTTGGTTTTCTGTTAAAACAATTTTGACCGAAATAAGAGTTAGATTAACATACTTGTTCGATTTTCTGATTTAAAATCATGCAAGTCAGGCTATGAGCACTGAAAATTTTCCTTTTTTGGGTTCAAGAAAATGGTCCGGTTTTGGAAAAAAAATGGGATAATTTTCGAGAGAATTAGTCAACCTTAATAAAAAAATTCTCAAAAACTATTTTCGCAAATGGCCACTGCTCAACGAGCACAGAATTTACTCTCGAGATGCACAACCTCGGACCGGAGGCAATGGAAAATTGCCCCTTGTTCCAAAGGGCACAGCACCGCAACAGAAAGTTGCCCCTGGTTTGGATGGCGACTCATGGCAACGGAAAGTTGCCCCTTGCCTGGATAACGCCACAGCATACTGTAGTCAGTCCTCATTAGTGATGATTGCAATCGGACTCTCGGATACAGAGAAGACGAAGATGGTCAAAACTAATATATGGATACAGTCACTTTGAAAGTGTTAGTGGCTGGACTTCAGGATGAAGTTGCCAAACATGGGAGCCAAGCCTTACGTAGTTCGGGCTAAGGTACACTCGTGTATTAACCCTCACTTTTTTACGCTCTAACTTTTGCCAAGGTCGCCATTCTGGGTTTTCAACCTTGCGAGCTTTGTTTTTCTTTTCTTTTCCATTCTTTTTTGTATTTTTTCATTCTTTTTTTCTTTTTTCATCTTTTCTTTCTTTTGCATTTTTTCCTTCTCTTCCCTTTTTTTCTTTTCCTTCTTTTTTTGTATTTTTCTCTTACTCTAACTTTTGCCCTGGTCGCCCTTCCAGGTTTTCGGCCCAGCGAGCCTCTCAAAGGGTAAAAGTGTAGCAAGTCCATGCCAAATGGTTTTAGGGTTTTGAAGCCATTCATATTCAGGAGAGTGGCTGTCGTATTGATTTACAGAAAGATCCATCTTCGACTCTTCGAGCACATCAGACATTTTTGGCCCTAGTTCGAGGGGCGCTTCTGATTTAGCTTTGCAAGCTTCTTCTGATGAGGTCTGATCTTCTTGATCTGACTTTCTTGGCCTCTTGTTTGAGGGTTTCTTCAAATTTGGCCACGCAGGCCTCATGTTGTAGTTGACCGTTGAACATTCTGAACTAAGGTCCAAGGTTTGAAAGCAAGGGCTCAAGTCTTGAGGCTGAGAGCGATCCTAAGCTGCACAATCTCATGAGCACTTCCACATAGGTCTTCACAGAACTGCGCAAAACATTTTGTTTTTGAAAGTTTTTGAGAAAGCGACAAATCGCTCGCGCTGAAGATAGTGTGAAACCAATCTGGATTAAGCTAGGGTCCTTCTCAGTATTCACGTTAACAAACATGATTTCAATCATTAAGGGCTTAGCACGCCTCTCTTTCTCTCAAATGATCAAAGTTTTACAAATCGCGAGGAATTCCTTCCTCTGCATTTTCATCACCACAGTGTTAAAAAAGTTTTGAAAAACTTTGGTCAATGTAATGAATTCGAGGTGCAGAAAAGTAAGTGAAATGCTTCGCCTTTTCATTCAAATGCTCTGGCACAACTAGCTCAAAGTAGCAATAAGCACGAAAACATGATAGCCGCAGCCGTTTCATTCAGATTTCCTGGTTGCAACTGGCTCCACAGCAGAGACAGACTCAAAAGAAAGAAAAAGGATAATTACAAAACAAAATAATGATATCCGAGGCAACAACCCTGGAATCACCTAATTTCTATATAGTGGGACTGACTCGACACAACAAGACAGTCCCTTAAGCAAAAAGACTAACTCAAGACAATGAGACAGACCAAAAACAAAACAAAGAACTGACTCAACACCTAAGCCAGAAATTACAAAACTGCATTCACAAATGCTCCCAACATTGCGTGCCAAACGCCACATCTGAAATACACCGAGCGCCGCCCGTAGGTGGTCCAACCCCTGATCGCATACTTGCAGTATCCTCGAAGTCCAACAACTCAGTGGTGACAGACTTTGCTGAAGTAGGTGGGAGGATGACCTCATTGTCGATCAAATCTTGCACTTCGTAGAGAAGGCAGAAACAACCATCGGTGCTATGACCGGTTTGCTGGTGGTATGCACAGTACAAGGTAGCATCATATGTAAGAGGGAGATTCTTCGGGAGAGGTCGAGGTTCGAGGGGTTTAAAATGCCCCATTTTAGCCAAAATTTGAAATGCCCTAGACAAAGGCATGTAGAGAGCATGAAAGACTCTGCGCCCTCGAGGCAGGTACTTCGAAGTCTGAGGGTTTTTGCTAGACGCACTAGCGAAAGGGTCGGCAGGCACTGCCTTGGCTTTCTGATCTTTTCCTGGTGCAGGGTTGGGAGTGGAAGGAACTGTTCTGGCATAATAGGGCCTATCCCGATTTGCTGCCTGGCTTGAACTGCCCTCGGCTAGAGTGGGGAAAGCATCATCCACAGCTTTAGTCATGACTGCGAATACTTGCTACTTATTCATCCCCCCGGCTTTCAAAGCCTCGACTGCCCACAGCAGTTGTTCAATGGGATTAGCGTCTGCCTTCATCTTATTCTTGCCTTTACCCTCAGCTTGATCGAGGGTTTGGGTTCCTATATCAGAGCGAAACCCGGTTGTTATTGACACGTCATTGCTATAGCTTGAAACAACCTCAGGTTGGCTAAGCTCGATCACAATTCGCCCCAGTAGCGGGGGCTCCTGTGGTACAAAATTCCCGGTATACGATGGGGCTGGTGGCGAAGCCGACATTCCGTAGGCGAGATCAGTCATAGACTTCTGGAGGTCACCAATCATTCCCATCAACTCGAACGTGGTGGGCTCACGAGCTTAATACAACTGGGGTGTCCAGATCGGGTGCGCAACAGGCGACCTGGGTGGATGTGGTACATCAACATTGGCCTCATCCAGCAAGATAATTCCTTGGTCTAATGCGGCTGCCATTACCATAATTTCCTCTGAACATTGGGTCATCATAAGTTTGCTAAACTGAACGGAGATGACACTACCGGCGATTGACGGATCAGACGTCTGTCTTGCCTCAGCGAAGGAGAACACCAAATCTCTGAACCTTGAAAAGGGAAAACAAGCAGCATTTCAGCCCAAACAGAATAGACACAGGCGTAGCTGAATAACTGTACTCTACTACTGATCACTGTTCCCCAAAATCACTGCCCCAAAACTGAATTGGATACCCGCAAATATAACTGATTCTCAAAAGCACTAATACTGATGCCCTTGAGCCTGGTATTCGAACTTGCAAACTGGCATGCGCATTCCCTATAGAGATACACTCTAAAAGCACATAGCAAGTAAATGAGAGCCAAAACACCCCTATGTTGGGGTAGGGTTTCCCAGTCCTATTTTGTCAGGAGCTAGGGTTTCACTACGCACGCAGCGGTTTCAAACAACCTATAATCGGGTGAGCAACCTGTCCTAGCTTGGAATGGTCACTATGGTTTCCGAATATGCACTAGGTCGAATGGTCAAAAGGGTGCCCCGGCAACAATCGAGGTTTGTGTTCCCATTGTGGCAGAGCCCGTAACCGCCTTATGGCACGCTTAACAAAGCAAGCCTCTGGCAAACCGTTCAGGAATAGCATATAGCAAACACGGTGTCCTAAGTGCACCAATACACATGTAATGCAAAGAAACACATGAGTGTACTCAAAACAAAATATCATGAGTTCGAGTCAAGCTCTCTAAAGTCCCCAATAGAGTCGCTAGAAACTGTAGACGTCCCCGAACGCCCCGGGAGGATGAGTCCCATTCTGTTCATTCTGGGGCTCACTACAGTTCGGACTCAAATTGTCACGGTTCTTAATCTGAACCAAAGAGTCCAAATCCGACAAACCGTTTTGGAAAACCGATTTTTGTAAAGAAGTGCCAAACATGGACTGCTTTGCCAGATACAGAGTCGCCACCTAAATATTTTATTTTGGGGGAATTTAGGAAACCCTGACTCGTTTGCCTAAGGCCACATGTCTGTCATCACCAAAGTTGCCTCGGCTCGGGAACTTGGGTACGATTGGGGAAGGTCAGCTATGAGCACCACCTCTCGCCTGATCCGAAGATCGGCCTCTGCTAACCATGATATCTAGTTTTGAAAACGTTATGTGTTCTTATTCCGATTAATTAGCTAATCTTACTATATGATGTGCACAGCACAAAAGTATAGACTAGATTGCCTAATTTGGAACAAAGCATCGCATATCCGTTCGTTTGGAAATTGGTTTGAAATTGGCTACTCGCGAGTAGGCTAAAACACGGATTTCAATGAGTTGTTCCAACTCAAATTATCCAACCTTCACCCACAGGCATTCAGGCAGTTTATATCACATAAGCACATAGCCACATGGTAAGCATGTTGTGATATTAACATTCACATTCATGCGTGATACTAAAGCATAAAAAGTTTACCGAGTACTCCAAGCCAAAACAAAGAATTTGTTAGCAATTAATGTATGATCCAAGTCCATGTTAAGTGGCTAATGCATTGCATACAAAATGCAACTAGAATAGGCTTGGCTAATCCTAGGATGGTATATGAAATGCACAGATAGCATGTATGCAAGTTAGATTTGAAATACTATGCAGTTAGCATGATGCGCCGAGCCCGGTGCGTCCAATACCAATGAATGAATGCACGCATGCATAGCATGAGGTATGCTAAATTAAATAAGCCCTAACACTAACCATCAAAAGCAGGTAAGTAAAAGGGAGAAAGAAGTGGGAGTTGGAAGACATGCACACACGAACCCACGCTTATTACAAATTCGCCCTCGCTCGGAGGGGCCAAAAGAATAATACAAATTAATTAACCTACAAGCTAATTAATTGAATTATACAACACTTAACAAATTAACGAATCAATTAAGCTACTGAAAGTAGTAAAGGGCCTCGGGAAAAGGGATGCACGCATGCTCGGATTGGCTTCGCCCGGAAATCTAATGCCATCTACAAGCCGCCTCTGTTTTCCCTGCTCTGCTCCATTGAAAATTGCACCACTCCCAAAGAACACTCTCTAAACACTGTGGAGGGTCACCGGCCAAGGGGGAACACCACCGGCCATAAGGTAATGGTCATCGACCATTTATTAAGCTCTTGGCCATCCATAATTGGTCGATCGGCACTATATTCAGTCGACTGGCCAAATTTGTCTGCAGAAACCTGTTTTGATAGCAGCAGAGGGCAAAACATGGCATGGCAATGCATTTCAAGCAAATGTATGCACCAATACCCTCCTTATCATGTTCATGACTCAAAGGAGTTTGTCACTCGGCCCTCAGACCACCAATCGCGCATTCCAATGCGTGATGGCCAGAGAGGCCAAGTTGTGCATTTTGATTTCAAGTGTAATGCAAGCCGAACAAACACATAAAGATCCAACCTCTATCATGGTAATTCAAGAGGCAAGGCATGCGTGCAAGATGCAATGCAACCTAGGCATGCGAGCTAAGTATGCACTATGAACATGAGGGCAAGCAATGCAAACATGCAACACGGACAACACACAAACATGCAACAACATGTTAAGTGGCTAAAAAAAAGGAATACATGCCAAATATATTACAACCTAATCATGCAACAACATGTCATGTAGCTCATGCAATGCAACAGGATGCAATTACACATGGCATGTGACACAAGGTAAAATGGAGCAAGCATGCGACAATATGCAAGGCATGCATGCAATAACATGGTGGGATGGACTTACACTAACCTGGGTAGCTCTCAAGCATGCCAAAATCAGTGGCCAAATGCCAAGGAAATGAGGGCCAAAACACATACAAACATGCATGCAAACATGGTCCAACACTTAGACATAATGAAGCAACTTTTAAGCACACTTAAAAGGGATAAACAAGGGCAAATAGCATACATATAAAGCTCTAAAAATCATGTTAGAAAAGGGCTCCAAACCAACTTAACAAGACACGCATAACATGCAATAATATCCAAAACTCAAGGCAAGCCAAGGGGCTTAAACCATGGCCATGCCAACCAAGCCTCAAAGGGCCAAGGGGACTCAAAACCACCCCAAGGCAGACCAAAACAAGGTCAAGGGCACACCTAGATGGCATCTAAATGGCCTAAATCTAAAGGCATGCAAAATGAACCAAACATGGAGCATAACACACAAACCTCTCAAAGCATTAAAGGGGCATCAAATGCAAGCATGCAAGCATGCCACAAGGACTGAAATGACATTGTAAGTGGTTCCAAACCACTGAAATGATGCAAGCAATGCATGCTCAACACTCACACACCCAAGGCTAACAAGCCAAAATGCAAGGTGGCTATACAAGGCATGTCATGGATGGCCAAAACAACCACAAATAGACCTTAGGCATACTAAAACATGCACAAAAGCTTCACAAAGCTAAGCCAAAACAAGTAAGCATAATGGTCTAAATGCTAGGCACATGTTAAGGCAATTTCATGGCATTACAAGACAAGTATGCAAAGCAAGCATGGTGTGTCCAAACCAACTTAAAATAGAGGTAAAACATGGCAAAATACTACCAAATACCCACTAAGACATGGCCAACATGGTCTTAAAAAAAGGTGCTCACACATGAGGCTAAAATGGCAATTTTGAAGGAAACAAGGAGAGGGAATGGCCCTCTCCTTCATAGGACCTTAAAGCACCATCCCCACCACTGAAATCCCTCAAGATTTTAGTGGTGAGGAGGCCCAAACAAGGTGGTCCCGGAGCTCACCAAAATAGTACAAAATGGGGGCCAAACAAGGCCTATGAGGGGTCAAACAATCCCAAACACCATAACAACCTTAAACAACTATTTTAAGAAACTAAAAACAAGAATTTTATATGTTATACACTAAGCTCAAAAATAGATGCAAGGTAGGCAAAAAGACTATGCAAAAATGGGGTATTTAAAGGTAAAATTCTTACCCTTGTAGACCCTTCAAACAGCACTCCAACTGCTTTCCTTAGCTCAAAACCAGCTCAAAACTTCAAGAACAACCTAATGGCTCCTCAGCAACCAAGGTAAGGTGTAACACTAGGTGTTTATGCACAAAAGTAAGACACAAACACACTTATACACACACAAAGGCAAAAAGAGAGGGAGATATAGAGATAGATAGATACACTATGCAAACCCTAATCTCAGAGCTCTCTGGAACTTTTTTGTAACCCTTGAGGAGGGAGGATAAGCCCTCCTCTTATAGAGGATCACTCTTGCAAAGCTTACAAAACAAGCTAAGCAAGAGTGAAATCCCTCCATACACGTGTGTGGAGGGGGGGCAAAGTGTATGCCAGCTAGCACAGCTGGCATAAAAATATCTGCAAAAGCAGATGCACAGTGATCGGCCAGCCAAAAATGACAAGTTGGCCAAAACAATGGTCGGCCGACCATCAATAGTGCCGACCGGCCAAACATTTGGCCGATGGCAACAAAACAATGGCCGGTGGCCTCAAGCCATGGTCGGTGAGGTGTGGGGATGGCCAACAAGCCATTCCTTGCTCCTCAAAAGCAAAACACAAGTGTTTGGTGCAAAACCAAACACAAAACAGGCAAGTCGAGAGGTCTTGAGGCAAGGCGCGTGGCTGAGACCTCCGAGAACTCAAGACGAACACGAACATAGATGATCACCGAATGTTCAAACGGTGACGTCCAAGTCTTGAGTACAGTCAAAAATGGGGTGTCTACAGTATGTTTATGTGGCTATGTGGGTATAGGGTCAAGCTTCTAGGATACGACTTGCACCTATTGCGCTCATCGAAATCCTTTTGGAAAGGCTCCTGATCAATGTTTTTTTCACTAGGAGGTCCTTGAGTACCAAGGGACTAGTCGGTATTTTAGGAGAGTAACTCGTTTGTGCTCTATGTGCTTATGTGATACTGTGGTTTGCTGCATATTGTTGAGATCCACGCATTAGTGTATGTTTAACTAGTGTGTGATGTGTGAGTTAGTATGTGATGTATGGATTGTGAGTTAATTTCTCTCTCTGTACCTCGTATAGGATGTCTGGACGAGGAAGAGGTCATGGTAGACCTCATAGGGGTAGCCAGGACATTCCGACTCAGCAAGATCTTCTTCCCCAAGAAAAAGGGGTGGGACAAGATGATGCGGCCGTCCCTCCAGCCCAAGATGCAATGGGTGCTTTGGCTAGGGAGATGGCAAGGGCTCGTAGGGAGTCCATGGAGATGCTCAGAGCTGAGCAAGTGGCTAGAACAATTGAAGGGAAAACTAGAGTTTCCTTTCTGAAAAAGGAGTTCTTTTGTTCTAATCCCATCAAGTTTAGTGGTGGGTTTGACCCAATGAAAGTAGACGAGTGGTTGGAGCAAATTGTGAAATCTTTTGAAATTTGGATATCTGAGCGGATGAATTACGAGTAACACTAGCGGCTTATCAATTGAAAGGAGAGGCCGAACAATGGCGGAAGTATGTCAAGAATAGAGCTGAACATACTTGCGAGGGATTCATACATGCTTTCCAAGAGAAGTTCCTCCATCCTACTTCTAGGGAGCGATTGAGGAAATAGTTTGAGGAGTTGAGGCAACTTGATACACCTGTGGCCAAGTTGGAAGCCTCATTCACAAGTCCATCTCGCTTTGTGCCCGAACTAGTAGCAATAAAAGAATGCCGATAACTATAATTTGAGAAGAGGTTGAGGCCAAAAAAAAATTAATGAAGGTGGTGGGCAATATGATTCGTGATTATGATTGCCTAATGGAAGCAGCAGCTCATGTAGAGATCATAGTGGAGGCGAAGGAAGCAAGACAGAAGCTGAAGATGACAGGACATTTTGAATCCAAGGGTGAGTTAGGAGCTTCTAAAAAGTCTAGGGGTTCATCATCGTTATTTCAGTCACCCCCACAACAGGCCAAATCTTCTGACTCTGTGATAGATGGATGTTCAGGAAGCATGGGTCGAATTTGTGGCGCAAGTTATAAATGTGGCCAGTTGGGTCACAAAGCTTCAGAGTGCGGATAGAAAGGTGGACCACAGTCTAAGTCTGCTCGTTCTCAAAATCAGTCACAAAATAGGGCTCAGTCACCATCTTGTTATCAATGTGGTCAATCGAGGCATCTGAAGAAGTTTTGTCCATAGAGAGCAGGGTCCACAAGTGTGATCGGATCTCGCCAGTTTGGAGGTTTTCAGATGGGCCAAGGACAGAGACAGTCTTACCAACCAACCTAGCCGGGCCAGGCATTCAAGGCCGTATAAGGGACCACATCTACACAATTAGCATACCAGACTTATGCCCATGGAGGTGATTTGGGAGATTAGAGGTCACAAGAAAGAGTAAATGATGTCACTACTTTAGAGTAGTCTTCAGGACCATGGGTTGTGAGAGGTATATATCTCATTTTCAATACTTGGGCTAGTGTATTGATTGACACTGGGGCATCTCATTCATTTATAGCAACTTCATTTGCATCGTTGTTGGGGTTAGAAAGTAAACAACTAAAATCTCCATTTACAGTAGAGTCACCTACTAGGAGTAAGGTCATCTGGACCCAGGGATGTCATGGATATGTAACTGAGGTCACGTGTTGACAACTTCCTTTTAATTTCGTATTGTTGGATATGTTTGGTTTTGATGTGTATTCTCATCATGGAATGGTTGTCTTTATATAGGGCTATTATAGATTGTTATTATGGGAGAGTTACGGTGTGCACATCGAGTAGTGATTGTTTTACATTTCTGGGGGATAGAAGTGATAGATCTTTACTCTCATTGTACTACCCACGTGGCTGAAGTGAATTTAGTTCTCTTTTGGCAGCCTTTTCAGATGACGGAGGTGGTGCGATTTAGGATAGGTTTCCGAGAGTGTTTGCGAGTATCCCGATACCTTTCCTAAGGATCTCATTGAATTACCTCCCCACTGGGAAGTTGAATTCTCTATAAATTTAATACCAGGTACAACACCACCTTGTTGTTGCCTTATAGATTTGCTCCAACTGAATTGGTTGTTCTGAAGAAACGGTTGTAGGAGTTGCTAAGTAAAGGTTTCATACAGCCTTATTTGCTAAGAAAAATGATGGGTCATTGAGACTATGCATAGATTATCGTAAATTGAACCAAGTTATGATTAAGAACAAATACCCCTTGCCAAGGATAGATGATCTTTTTGACAAACTCAAAGGTTATTGTCATTTTTTGAAGATAGATTTAAGATCAAGCTATCACCAGATTCGAGTTAGGGAGGAGAATATTCCTAAGACTGCTTTCCGTACCAGATATGGTCACTAAGAGTTTCTGGTTATGCCATTTGGTTTAACTAATGCACCAGCTACATTCATGAATTTAATGAACCAAATTTTTCGGGAATTTCATGACAAATTTGTGATCGTCTTTATAGACGACATCTTATATATTCGCTTTCCAAAAAAGAGCATGAAGGACATCTTTGTACTATCTTACAACTTCTTAGGGAGCATCATTTGTAGGCAAAATATGAAAAATGTGAGTTGTGGCTTCCAAAAGTAAAGTTCTTGGGTCATATAGTATCCGGAGATGGAGTTATGATGGATTCCTTAAAGATAGAGGCAATACAAAATTAGGAACAACCGAAAACTGCTTCCAAAATTCATAGTTTCCTAGGTTTAGCCGGTTACTACCGTTGGTTTGTGAGGAACTTCTCTTCAATCGCTTCACCTTTAACAAGATTAACTCGCAAGGGAGTGAAATTGGTTCAAAGTGAAGCTTGTGAGAGTTCTTTTCGGGAACTAAAGCTCAGATTGAATACCGCTCTTATTCTTATCATTCCAGAACATGGCTTGGAGTATGCTACATTTTGTGATGCCTCTAAAGACGGGTTAGGATGTGTTTTGATGCAAGAAGGCAAAGTGGTAGCATACAGTTCGCGGCAACTAAAGCCTCATGAAAGAAACTACCCGACACACAATTTAGAGCTTGCCGCCGTTGTTTTTGCCTTAAAACTTTGGAGACATAATTTATATGGTGAGAAATTTGAAGCATTCTTCGATCACAAGAGCCTTAAGTGCCTATTCTCTCAAAAAGATTTGAACCTGCGTCAGCGAAGATGGATGGAGTTTTTGGAGGACTATGACTTTGAAATACACTATCATCCTGGAAAAGCTAATGTTATGGCGGATGCATTAAGTAGAAAATCTGTAAGTACTATAGCTAGCCTAGCCATAAAGGAATGGAAGATGATGAGGGATATTAGCCAATTTGATTTACAACTCCATGAGTCTTATGAGTAGGCGGTCCTATTCACCACAGTCACACAACCCACACTTGTTGCACGAGTAAGGAAAGCACAACAGACTGATCTAGAAGCAAAGACTATTAAGGGAAGAATTTCCAAGGGAAAAGAAACGAAAGGTTTGAACATCCATACTGACTCGTGTTCGTTATTTTGATCAATTGTTTGTACCCGGACCCATGAGGGATGAAGTTCTACGGGAGTTCCACCACTCACACCTTGTAGTGCATCCGGGAGGCACCAAAATGTTCTACGACCTAAGTCATCAGTTTTGGTGGAGAGGTATGAAGAGGGATGTTGCTTCATTTGTGTCTAGGTGCTTAATTTCCTAACAAGTCAAAGCTGAACATCAAAAACTTGTGGGATTATTACAACCTCTTCCAATTGCCGAGTGGAAATGGGAACATGCAAATATGGATTTTGTTACGGGCCTTCCAAGAATGAAAAATGGTAATGATGCGATATGGGTGATTGTAGACCGACTTACCCAATCAACTCACTTCCTCACCATGAGTGTAGGGGACTTTATAGAGTATTTAGCCAAACTTTACATCCGTCAAATTATTCGCCTCCATGGAATCCCAGTGAGTATAGTGTCTGATAGAGACCATCATTTTACAACTAGACTATGGCAGAGTCTTCAAAGTGCTTTGGGTACCCAACTAAATTTCAGTACTACTTATCATCCTCAGATCGATGGGTAATCCGAGCGTACAATACAAATCTTGGAAGATATGTTGAGAGCATGTGTGTTAGATTTCAAAGGGTCATGTGAAAGACACTTACCTTTAGTCAAGATTGCCTATAACAATAGTTACCAATCTAGTATTGAGATGGCACCTTTCAAAGCTCTTTATGGACATCCTTGTAGATCACCGTTATGTTGGGTGGAAGTAGGGGACTCACCAATGCTTGGGCGCGAATTAGTTCGTGAGACTACAAAGAAAGTAGCTCTTATTTAGAGAAGATTGATCATAACCCTTGGCTGTCAGAAAAGCCATGCTGATCAGAGGTGACGACCATTATCTTTTGATGTAGGAGACCATGTGTTTTTGAAGATCTCTCCGAGGAAGAGATTGATGAGATTTGGTAAGAGTGCAAATTTATCTCCGCGATTTATTGGCCCTTTTGACATTATTGAGTGGATATAAGAAGTTTCTTTACCACCTTAACTCTCTAGGGTGCATAATGTGTTCCATGTATCAATGCTTCGCAAATATGAACCCGATCCCTCTCACGTATTAAACTGGATAGAAATTGAAGTTGGCGAAGATATCTCTTATGAGGATAGACTGATCCAAATTCTCGATACACGGGAGCAAGTGTTAAGGGATAAGACCATCCCACTAGTCAAAGTGTTGTGGCGCCATCACGGGGTAGAAGAAACAACTTGGGAGTGAGAGGTTGAAGTCTGTGAAAAATACCCAGACTTATTTCTTAATGTGTGATGTACCCATTTCCTTATTTCTCATTTTTTGTGATCGATTACAAGTAAATCATTTTCTTGTTTTTTTTTTTTTTTTTGTTCTTTCTTCTTTTCCTTGTTATTAGAAGTGGTTTATTGTCCATTTGGGGATTGTTAGAGATGAACAAATATAACCTCTTTATCATATCTTGGTTTCCGTGTTAAGAATCGGCGTAATTTTGGGGTAAAATTCCTTAAGGGGGAAACATTGTGACATTTTGTTCCAGATGACCACTCGAGTAATGAAAATACTGCTTGAGTGAAGCTTGTGAGCACCCAGTAGTTTTGCAGGTCAGGGCGGACCGCTCGAGCGAACTAATGGTTGCCCGAGCAATGATGCAAGGCTCCCAGTATCTCATTTTGTAAACAAAAGTATTGAGGACTGTTGTTCACCGTTCAAGTAATGAAAAGACTGTTCGAGCGGTCTGTGCGAAATTAGCTTTTTAAAAAGGGACCTTCTAGATCATTTCTCCATATTTTATTTTCTATCTTCTTTCCTCTTCCTCTCACTCCGAAAATCCCCAAGTTTCTCACCCTAATACTTTTCATTTCACTATGATCTAGGTCTAAATCGCTTGTAAGAAGAGAAGTATAAGTGAAGATCTTCCTTCCTACTGATTGGATTTCATCTTTGCGAAGGATCCTCCTAGAAGTCTAGTCTTCTTGCTCTTTGCTTGAGGTAGGGTTGCTCTCAACCTAGTATCTCTTTGTTTTGAAGATGTTTATATGGTATTGTTATGACTTAAGATTTAATTTGATGATTGAGTGGATTAAACTCTTATTGAATAAAAGGGGGACATATTACACAACTTTTATTAAAATTCCTCCAAATCTTTCCATGAAATATGTATATTAATGTTAAGAAAATATACATAGATGAAAAAGGGGAGAAAACCCCAAATTGATAAAAACCCTAATTCCTAATTTGAGTTGAGAATGGTATTTGAATACTCAAGAGGTGGAACATACAGATATTGTTGTGGTGTTGAAATTATGATTTGGGGATTGATGCTTCTTGAATGTTATAATTTTCTTTTATCTCGTATAATGTGGAATGCTTGTTTACTTGGAACAAAGTTCAATAAAGTGGTGAAATGAACATGAGTTCGGGTTAAGAGTCGGTTTTGGGAATGTGGCGTTGTGTTGGTACCCGCGCGGAGAGTCAAGGTGCCCAATTGCCCTGTCTGCGCTTATCGTCTGATGAATGTGGGAAAATGTTTTTGGGTTTCCGCTGGTCTTGCTGTATTATAGTCGACAAAAGTGAAAATACGGATAATTTTGGGTGCCTACGTCCTACCGTATAAGAGTCGGTAAATGTGGGGATAGTATTAAATGAAAGTGACATGTGTATGTGGTTTGGACTCTAGTAAGGGACTCATTGTGCATTTCTCTTTCTAATGTTGAGAACGGCTTTTTGTAGGATAGAAGTGTACTTTACCTAATTGTTTATTTATCAATATTGATTATTCTATTTTGTTTTAGTTATAACGGTGCCATGTGCTTGTTCAAATAATTAGATGCTTGGTTAAATATATTCCTATTGTGCATATAGCTCAGCCTTATCTAATTTTTCAGGAACTAGTGACACAACACTGCAGTGACTTGAAGTTTGCACTTTTATTTTGCAGGGAAGCTGGCTCCAAGAAATTTAACTATAGAAGTGTAGAGTTTTGTGTCAAGCCTTGTAAATTTGTTTCGTTGTATTGTTTGAAGCTTAAAAACTTTTGTATGCCTTAATGGCAAAATTCTTTTGTATAGTCTTCTAGCTTATTGAACTTACCCAAGGACATGGATTGAGATTAATGTGTAAACATGGGATTATAAATTTTGAACTTCATTTTAATGAGAAAGAGGACTTTGTTGTATTATGCTATGCAAGATTGTGGTATATTCTTGTATGAAATTTCAGGGTGTTACATAGTTTAGAACATGTCAAGCAAGAATTTATGGCATTGAACTTGTGTTTTGATGTTTAAGTTCTGTTCTGGAAAACCCAGAATTCAGCCAGACCACACAAGTGAACAAGTTGTTGCTCGAGCGCATATCTCATGAATCCAACATTTTTGCAGAACCTTGCACATGGCTCGAGCAACCAAGTGACTGCTTGAGCAACATCAGTTTGTTTTACACATTGGCTCCAACAACCATCGAGCCTAGATTCGGACCATCTAGTACTTTTGCAGACCATGTGGTCTGCTCGAGCGACCAATGTTATGCTCAAGCGAAATGTCCTGTTTCAGCATGTTTTTAAAAGTTGCATTATGTTCATATCTTCACTCTCATCCCTTTCTAAGCATTCTCAGGCATGAATTGAGCCTCTCAAATGAATTGAGGAGTTAGAAAGGAACTTAAAAGAATTGAATAAGCTAAGCATGATTCGATTAAGTAATGTGCCTCAATGTGTGTATATGTTTATGAATTATGTAGGTTCATCCACAAAAACGTGTTAACAACCAAACCACTATGATTAATATCTTAGTAAATATATTTTCATATACATTATTTTCTAAATGTTTCCAATATTGTAAGTTTTCTGAACTTATGATTTTGTAATATGAATAAGCCTTCTATCTATCCAATTCACATGATATCTATAAATGTAATTGATAAGATACGACTGTATATGATGGACCTAAGGTCATTCTGTATATTTGACAAGATGAACCCAAGGTTGTTTCGAATCTGATAAGTCTGAATATCTGTTATGTGCTGACCAAATGGTCATTATACAGCTATAATGAATTAGACCCAAGGTCGTTCCGTCAAGTATTATCTATTCTGTTCTGTATTTCTGATTATGTTAGACCAGAGATATTTTTGTCATGTATTAGAATTGAGGTCGTTCCGCTACGATACAAAATTGATATGAGAATGATTTCATCTAAGCATTAAACCTTATTCATATAGCCCCTTTACTCTGATGTCATTCACTGAGTTTTAGCTCACTCTGTTATATATATGTATGCAGTTGAGCAACGGGATGTCCAACCCTAGTGAGCCTGTGCAAGATTACCTGAGTTTTGTGATGTTAGCCAAGGAGGGCCTCATGAACGAGGCTTTTCTTTTGATCTTTTGTTTTCTTTTGTTGGTCATGTTTGACCGTGTTTGTACATAAGCTTTTGGGTTTTGTATGATGATGACTTGTGAATGATCTTGGATATGTAATATCTATTTGTATATGTATGGATGTGAGTTACTAGGGTATAAAATGTTTTTGTTTATACCATACATGCACAGCTCATTGGACCAAATTTTATAATTTTACTTCCACTTGTAGCCCCATAAAATTAAATATGAATTGAATTCTGTCTGTGGCCATAGGTAATCTCATGATTACTAGCCGGTAATGATCCAAACCTCTAGGGGTGGGTTCAGGTCGTGACAGCCAAGCCTAATCTCACTTGGGTCAGGCCATCCGAAATTTAGCCTCGAGCTTGGTAAAAGTCCAACAAGCTAAACAGGGCTAGGCTAGACTGGATAGCCGAGTTTTGGGCCAAATGATAAAGCTTGCCTCAAATTCTAAAATTTAAGGGACTCATCATGTAACAACCCCAAAATCCGTATCCGAAATTACTTTTATGTCCTTGTGGGTTAATGCATTTTAATTTAATGATATCTGTTCAATTGACAAAATTATCTGTTGAGTCATGGCTTTAAAATTGAATTACTGACCTTTACGGATCCAAAAATCAAAATTGAGTATTTGGGTATGTCAATGGGAATTTTTAGAACTACTTGGGAAAATTAATTGGAAATCTGATTTGTCTGATTCGTTAATGTGCGTTTGGATGATTAACTTTATACTATAAATTGAGGGCCTTAGAAGCTTCAGAACCCGAAACAGAGGACATATTTCAGATCAGCATAATTTTCAGAGTCATCTGGAAAGTTTAATTGAAATTTAATTTTACACGATTCGTAAGGGCGTGTTTGGCCTCCTTATTGTGAAAAGTTTATGTGTTTGATATATATATATATATGTGTGAGTGTGTGTGTGTGTGTGTATGTTAAGTGAGTTGGAACTTATCATTTTTGGAGCCAACAAATATCTGGGAGAGAGAGAACCGAGAGAAGAGAGGGCAAAGGAGGGAGAGAGCTCACCACTCATGGAAGCTTGAAGAAGAGGAAGGAGATTGACCATGGAAATTTGGGGAAAAACATGGATTTGGGTTAAGGTATGTGACTTTGATTTCATCCTTGTGGATAACTCATCTACCACAAAGAATCAAGGATTAAATGGAAGATTTTATATGGAAATAAATTAGAGTTTCTTGATTGAAGAATAAAGTTGTTATATTTGCTCATCTTGTGGTTAATTATATATAATTGAAGATATATGTGAATATGGAGGAAGTCTTGGGAAAGAAAGAAATGAAGAGATTGATTTCCCTACTTGAAGATTCATTGTATCTTTGATGTTTTAATTTAGAAAACAATCATAATCCCATGTATTTCATTAGTTTTACATGTTTTTGAATGATTTAAGTTGGAAACAAGCTTTGGAAAATGAAAGGATCAAGTGTTGGAGCAAGAAAAACCCATTTTCGGATTGTTTGCTTTTGCCCAGACTGCACGAGCGGCCACGGGCACTGCACGAGCGGAGCATGGAAAAAAAAAAAAGAGGTTTTGATTCTGCTTTTGGGCGCTCGAGCGGCCGGGTTCTTCCGCTCGAGCGGAATTGGGCCGCATGAGCGGCCAAAGTGGGTGCACGAGCGGCCGGCTCTGTTTCAGCTTTTACCTTGTAACTTTGAACAAGCATATCTTTTGCATCCGGACTCCGTTTTGAGTGATTCTTGAGCCTAAAATCAAGCCTCAGAAGTCTAGTTTCCAATGGAAGTGATCTCACTCCAAAATTCTAAATACAAAAATAGTTATCCCCAAATTAGTGACGACTGTTTACTTTCTGTCAACCAGTTTTGTACCATTTCTTCACCTAAACCATTTTCCACCGATTTTTCCTGTTTTCTGAGACATAGATTATAACTTAGTAAGGAATAATGAGCTTGGTACCACCATGGCTAATTGATTGAACGATCAAAGAGAATAAGTAAAGGATCGAGTATAATCTCATATTATGTGTTGTGCACTGTACTTGTAGGTCGAGACGAGGACATCGTCCTATTACTACCGGGAGCTGATCACTGTGAGTAGTAGTACGGTAGTCGTATGTTCAATTATCGTTAATGATTTTTATCGTTAATATGCTATTCCTTGTAAGTAATTAAGTTAACAATGTGTTGATTGGAAAATCTAGAGGCATTATTAAGCGGTATTACTGTTGACAAAAAAGACTAACATTCTGTTATTTGCAAGATAGCTATAGTGATTCATGATGAACAAAGGGAACGTATAAGCACTATGGAACCATGGTATTCACGTATCTCTGAACTCATTCAATCTGTAAATGTGCTTATCTCTCATTAATAATTATCAGGAATGTCCTGTTAAACTTAAGTTAACTATGTTAACTCATGTGAATGATGTAACGGCTACCATTAGTACTCTGTTAAGTACAAGTCAACTATGGTAACATATATGAACGATCAAACAAAGGTGTATGCTTCTATATGCAATTAATAGATCAAGTGAACTACGCCATTTCTTAATGAATAATTAGTTAAGACCACGGATTGTTTATACGTTAATACTTGCTAAGCATTATGATAAACAACGGATTGATTTACTGATGACTCAACCTGAAGACAGAATTAAATATCAATGACCTTGTCATGTGACTCACGTTATGATGTAAATAGTTCTGTCTTTGTTAAGTGTACTGTAATGACATGATATAACAAGAAATGCTCTATGTTCTGATATGTTTCATTTTGACTTAATGAACAGTTGTCCATATATGTAAAATACTCATGACATCCGTAGCACACGGCCCTTACCCGGGGGTAATAATACCGTGGTTCAAGGATGTTATAAGTTTACGTATGTTACAAGTTTACATATGTTACAAGTTCAAGTATGCACAAGTTTAGGTATGTTACAAGTTCATGTATGTTATAAGTTCTCAGTATCGGGGGATTCCTTTATGGAACTAACAAGAATGCTTTATATTGATTTGTTAGCGCTAGCGAAGTGCCAAGTATAATCAAGTATGAATTCCGATTTCTGTTTATGTTTCAAGTATAATGCATATGTATGAATTTGTTTCCGTTTATGGTTTGACATGATATGTATGGTTTGGTCTGTAAGACCTATTAATTACTGGTATGGAACAAAGTGCTACTTGGAACTACGTTCTACATTGTGAGCCACCTCTAGAGTCCATGTGAGACACCTCTCAAATCCATACATATATGAACTAGGCTTAAAGTCAATCTGGGCCTATGGCCATTCTATATGATCTATTAGGCCAGAGGCCATTCTGTATTTTTGGTATGGAGCAACGTGCTGTACAGAACTAAGTGTTGTTGTGCGAGTTACCTCTAGAATCCGTACGAGCCACCTCTTGAGTCCATACATATGTGAAAGTTATGAGGCTGAAAGCTGTCTATGAAAGTTATGAGGCCTATGGCCATTTTGTATGATCTGTAAGATCTGTTAGTATGAAACAAAGTGATGTACGGAACTAAGTGCTGCAATGCGAGTCACCTCTAGAATCCGTGCGAGCCACCTCTTGAGTTCATATACACAAGTTCAAGGACTCAATGCCAACATGTTCAAGGGCTTAATGCCAATATGTTCAAGGGTCTATTGCCACTTTGTTCAAGGGCAGCCATTATATTTCAAGATGTTATGTTTTAAGTCATTATGTTTCAAGACTGGGCCTAAGGCCGTTATGAAATTAGTGCAAAATCAATTAACCTTATGCCCTCTTTATTTATGTATGCATTGATATGTATTATACATTAAGTTGAGCATTGAATCATTTATGTACTATTATTCACTACTCACTTTGTATTATGTCTGTTCTGTAGGTAATTACTTTGGAAATCCGTCTTAACCCTTGATGCTCACCCTTCAATTGTCAACCTCAGTATGCCCAGACTCCCAGACCAAGCCCATGCATTTATGTGAAGTTTTGTTAAGATTTTGGCTTGCACTTTAATTATTTACTTAAGGGTAAAATGTATGTATATACCCCATTCTTTACCAATGTTCGGATATACGCTCATTTATATGTATGGGTATGTATATAGATGAATGGCTCTCACGTATGTGATCCTGACATGTTAGTTTTAGCTCAATGGATGTTATTCTATATTACTTTGTAATATTAAATACTTCCGTTCAGGCCCCATATATTATGTATATCAAGTTATATGTCCGTATCTGTAAAGGTCATGCCCGAACTTTTAAGGGCGAGTTTGGGGTGTGACACATCAATTTTTTTTCCCTCCATAAAGTTGATTATCCAATTGTTAATGTAAGCGTGTTTTTAACTTCTGTTTATAGATTAGCAATTTTCAACTAAGCTGCAACAAACATTGAGGTCCATTAGCTTTGCGCATTCTAATATTTACAAATGCAGAGAGTTATGAAGTTGAAGGAATTCATCAATTTCAATCTTTTCCATTTTTTTTTTTAAATTTTTTGTTTTTTTATCCTCCTAAAAAAGTGAACTAAAAAGAAGAGAAATCCATGCTTCGTCATCCTTTGCCAGAGATGAAAAGGGTTGGAAATCCACTATGTCAGTAATAAGTCTTACTAAGAAATATAATAAGTGTATTAAAAATTAATGAAAAATATTATAGAAACAAAATATTTATACAAATCTAATATAGAAATCGTGTGGCTCCTACCATTTTAAATTAAAAGGACTATTAAAGTGCTTTTTAATATAATAAAAAAAATGCATTTGTTACATCATCTAGATGAGATGCAACAAATCATGATTGGCTAACGTTATCTATGATACAGAATGTTGGTCTTGTAATTGCCCTTTGTCTTTTCATACGTCTATAAGTCACAATATTGTGTAACTCTTACAATAATTTCAGCCCTAATTGAATAAATTAATTATGTTATTCATAAAAAATAATGTGATAGATAAGGTAGATTAATAAGCCCAATTAATAATTTGAAATGAAAAATATGAAAAAATATATATATATATTTACATATACTTTGCTGCAATTAGTTCAATTTTTATTTGTTCAATTTTTCAAATCATTTTTTAAAATATGTATAACGAGGCAGAAATCTTATCTTCACAGTAGCTCAATGATAACAACGGTCCTTTTGTAGTTTAAATTTGAATTTTTAATTTTGATACACATTCTTACAGTTAAAAGGCTCATCTTTATGCATATAAGTGCTTTGTTAACAAGTGCCTTATTAAGAGGTATTTGATAATTTAATTCATCACTTAAAATTGAATGTATTAATATAAGTGTTTTGTTAACAAGTGTCTTATAAAGGTGGTGTTTGATAACTTAGTGTTGCATTTAAAACTGAATGTATTAACTGATAATTGATTAAACTCATTTGATAAATACAATTGATATCACTTAAAACATTAAGTCCTCTTAAAATATAAGTTAAAATTTAAAAATATTAAACATTATTATCGACATTCACTATTATAAACTAACTATCACTGTCACTGCCGCCGCCACTATTACCACCTAGAGGTGCCCATATGTCAAGCCGAGCCAGACCTACACTACATAATAAAGGATTTTGTGTCTGTCCAAGCCTGGCTCGACCTTAACATCGGGCATCTACATCTGCCCAAGTTCGGCCCAAAAAATAATTATAAATCACAAGCCCACCCATCGGGCTATCTATTAAAAAAAATTTAAAATATTCCATAATTAAATTCAATCACACATTATATTTCTTAAAATAAATATTTTGACATCGTTATAAATTGAAAGATCTTTTAAATAAATTCAATCACACATCACTACAAATGTGAGTTTTAATGAAATCAACAAAGATAAAGTCTACATCTCAACAAAAAATATATTTTTTAATGTATTATAATTAATTAATATAATAGTCGGACGAGCGGAGCTGGGTTGAAAATATAAATCTCAAGCTCAACCCATTAATATATTGGGCTGAAAATGTTGGCCTAGTTCGACCCTATGGGCTAAAACAGCATTCCCAAGCCTTAGAAAAATAGGACTGGACTGAGCGGGTTGGTGTACGTGTCCCAGGGGGTACCCGAGCGTGCCCAACAATTCAGACTTCCGATTTCTCATCTTATAGCACTAGTGCAATGTGATACAGAAAATGAAAGTCCAAATCCGACAACCTTTATGGAAAATCCATTTTATTGCAAAATAATGGACTACATCACTAAATCTCAGAGTCGCCACCTAATCTTTTGAAAAAATTAGGAAACTCGTGACTTGTGCCAAAGGCCACTATTCATCATAAACAAAGATGCCTTGGATCGGAACCTTATGTATAATGGCAGAAGGTCATGAATTGAGTACCCCTACTCACCCAATCAAAAATCGACCTCTACTAAGCCATAATATAAGTTTTATAGACATCATATACTCATGTTCTGATTCATTAAAGAATGTTTACATTACTATGTCAGGAAAACAATTATATATCATGTTGCTCATCTGGGCCATGCTTTGATTTCATGCATTTTGAAAGGATTTTTTAGATAAATGTACAACTCACAGAAGACTGAGCTCACATAAATACCAATTAATATCATTCCAATCTAAGCAATACAACCTTTATCCACTAGCATTCAAGGACGTATATTATTTAAACATGTAGCCACATGGTAGAATACTAGACATAGTAAAATAACATATATACATAGTCAGGATGCTAAAACTATAAATGCTCACCTAATACTCCTCCGCAGTTAGCCACAAAAATAATATCCTACAAAACATATGCATGATCCTATATACAAATACCTAATGCAATACATACACAAAATGCAACTAAAAAACCAGCTACTAACATTGGATACAGGAATCATCTCAATGTATGAATTAGCGCATAATGGCACATAAGAATTGATAAAAACCTACAGATGCAAATTGGCTGAATCCTAATGCATGAAAAATGGATGCAAGTCATGAATCTGATAAATAAAACATGATGTTATATAAACAGAAAATGCATAAATAAAAGGGATAGAAAAACGCGGGGTTGAAAGTTATTGCAACAAATTATTACACCAATTGAATGAATAATAATAAAAAAGAAAGAACGTGGGGTTGGAGGAGTTATTACAACAATTGTGACGCCCCAAAATCTACACTAAGGGTTGTAGTCATGGGAAGTCACAAATGAGTCCTATGGCCAGTGACCAAGTAAGATCCTAGTTCGTCGGAGGAGTCAAATTAGCCTCCCTTCTAAGTCCAGTTTTCTTAGGTAGTGCACTACCCTTTTGACAGATCTTAAAAGGCATTGACGCAAGGTCTCATAAGCAATGTAGGGAACTATATTAGTTTTTTTTTTTTTTTTAAGGCAAACATATAATAATAATAATAATAATAGAACAGATACATAATGTACTTAGCCACAAAAATTAGTTCCATCAATATTACATCCAAAGATAAAATTCCAAATGGACTACACAAAACACAAAAAGAAATTTTTAACTTCTCTAGGATAGCCAAAAGTCTTCGAAGGTTTCTGGCTCGTCGTTTTCTACAGCAAGCTCCTCTTCGGCATCTGGCATGATACACCATTTGAATGTCTAGTAAACATACACACACCCCATTCCTTTTTCCCAATCTAATACACAATAGCAATTACAAAAATAGGGGAAAGGAACATGACATTCAAGTAAATAACAAAGGTTACAAGGTTAGTTTTTAGTAGTCTAGAAATCCCCCAAAGAGATTTCATCCTCCCAACCCCAAGAATCGAACACGGATTATTCGGTATGCCCTCTCTTTTGCTGTTTGCAGACCTTACCCCGGATGCCTACCAACGGTTACATACCACGTAGCGCCAACTAAGGACCTCAAAAGAGACAGTAAAATAGGGCCTTGTCCATTCCCTCCTCACACCAAACTACTTAGGGTCCGAAAATAACCGCTCCATTCAAGGGTTTCGAACAATCACTTGCGCAAGACTCTAACTTTCAAAAGGGAACATGTCCTGCTAACCAATTCAATTGAACATAACTTCATCTCATAATAATACTCATGTGATCAAAACCCCATTAAGTTTTCCGTTTAGATTAAAGTTTTAAGTTATTTAGTACAAGCAGTAACAAAGGAATAAATTTGCATAAATCTAAGCATCATCGAAGGACTAAAATAAAAGGTATACAACCATGACATATGTAATATCATACCAAGACATGATCATATATTAATAAGCATATTCATGAACAATACTCAAAATAAAATACCAATGCAAAATAGAATTTCTAGATTCAGTATCACTTAAAGTTTAAAATCAAAAAGGCCATTTCAGATTTTTCCCAGACCTGGCCTTCTTATGGTTCGTAGAGAATTTTATCTAGTTTTTAGAACATGTTTCAGAAATGGAATAGCTTTTATAGATTTGTAGTTATTTAAGAAACACTCCAACGCTGTCCAGATTCGTCGATCATTATGAAAATCAGATTTTCTTACAAACTGCTTACTCTTTTTCAATGAAACAATTTTCCTTGAATCTTTAAGGAAGTTTTTGACATAAAACTGAGGTCCAGATGATTTTTTTATATTTTTCTAGAATTTTTGAAAGTTGGTTGTAAAACAGATTTTTCATGCACAACACTCAAAATAAGAAAATTGGTGACAAAAGAGGCCAACTAAGCGCAATTTTTCACTTCTTTTGTGATGAAAACATACTAAATAATGTATCAATAACTCATATTTTTAGAGTGATGGTATGCATTTGGAAATAATGTGAGATATGGGAAAACAAATGTAGTTTTGCATCTATTAAGAGAAAATATGAATAGAAGAAGGAATAAAGCCCAATTCATCCACTTTGAACACATGAATACCGTTACAACACATTTGAAAATGTGATTTTAAATCTCTAGTAACATGTATTTGAAAAAAGAAATAGGAGAGATGGTGATGCGACTTACTTGAGGCTTGGTTGGTTAGCTAACAAGACCTTCCCTTTCTTCCCTTTCCTCCACCAAGCTCACTCTCTTGCCCTCTTTTTTTCTCAACCAAATGAGGTGTTTGTATAAGAGTTCTTGTGTGCAAAATGCTAAGGGAGAGGTGGTTTTTATAATAAAATTGGTGCAAAAGGTCTAAAGTGCTCATTGGTTGGAAACGGATTGAATATTTTGGATTTACTTAGAACTTAATGGAATAGTGAATGATTAGGGGTCTTAATTATACAATTAATCATGATCTAGTTAGGCTTGGTTAGGATTAGACTTAGGGTGGAGGCATGGTTCCATGTTTTGGGGGTAATAGCAAACTTTTTTCCTTGAATTCATGGATATGGTTTGAAAAAATTGTATATATGCATCTTCCCTAGGGTGGCCGGCCATGTGGGGTGATTTGAGGGAATTATTTTACTTTATTTTATTTTTTTGTGTACAATTCTTGAAATTTTCAAAATATGGTGTATAACATAGGTTTATTGGTAAAAGTGTATATATATAATAGTAGTAGTTTGGGGTCGATTAGTGATTTAATAAAAATGTGAGGGCTTTCGGTTTAATTTATGAATTGAAACATTTATTTTAGTGTAGAATTAAATTAAATTAGGGTTAGAGAATCTAATTCGGTTTGGATTTCTTGTTTCGAATAAAAAAAGAGAAAAACCTAGGATTTTAAGTGGAAATTTCATATTTAGGGACTCAATTAATCAGTATTAGGGTATTACAAATGATTTCTTAGTTATCAAAATCGATTAGGGTTTACGAGTTTTCAGTTGGCGCATATATTTTGATCCTAGGATTAAAATTGCAATTAATTAAGAAATTTAGGGACTTCAAAGAAAAAATTAAAAGTAAGGGACTTTTAAGAAAATAAAATTTTCAGGGGCCTCACAACAATGAATAGATTCAGCCAAATTGCTACTAAATCTAACAAATCATATTTTTTTTTTTTTAAAAAAAGAAAGAAAAGAACTTGATTAGCAACTTCAGAACCACCCAAGAGAACACTCCCCAGAAATTGTCATATTCTTCAATAGAAAATCCATCTGGCCAGACACAAATTTGTTTGGCCAACTGAAAAAGATGTTCAGCCAAACATAACTTCTAGTGAAAACTCTGTTTGGTGCAGAAGGTCCAGCACAGAAACAAAATACATCTTCTAAGGGGTGCTCATCCTTTCTACCTCTTTCTCTCTCAGAGATATTCAAGAAAAAAATAGGCCTCATCACACAATTAACAATACAAGAGGCTAAATATAACAGGATATTTACAATAGTTTGTCAAATTAAATGAATTAAAGCAAGAACAAATTCAAGCCTAAGAAATAGATGGAAACTTACATCATCTCTTTGTGAATACGAGCAAGTTAATACCAAAATTCATGCTACTAATTGGAGGGAGTAGATTAATGCACATCATTTCTTAGTGGAAGCTTTGCTTTTTAAAGTAAGGGATTCATCAAAAGCTATTGACAGCTCTTCGTCTATTCATGGAACAAGGATGATTCCATCCCTTTCCATGTTCACGAATGATAGAGAAGAGAGATTTAAACATTCTTGACATAGAATCTCTTATTTTGCTTCCAAGGAAAATCAAAAAAAAGAAAACCAACCGCTTTCTCAACATTAAATCTCAAAAATCATCCAACTAACCCCATAAAACAACCTCCACTACTCATTAAGATTGAACATGGGCTGAAACATATGAGCCAACATGCTAAGATGATGAGATATGTGATGAAAAAGTGTATAAAATGAAATAAACAACTCTACATAATCAAACTTGTGGATGGGTTGCTACTTTCTACTCTCTTCACATCCACAAGGTTCCAAGTACCACATCTATATACAACAACAAGGAACTAAAGCACTAGAAATCAAGAAAAGAGTACAAAAGTATAAGAAAGTAAAGAGAATAATCAACTCAATGGATGGATGGCTATGTCCTAGTTCCCACCACTTCCATAAAGACCCAATTAACACATCTATGTACAACAACAATGAATTATAGCACTAGAAAGTAAGATGAGTGTGCAAAAAGCACAAGAAAATAAAGAGAACAATCAACTCAATGGATTTGTGGCTATATCCTAGTTCCCTCCGCATCCATGAGGACTCATCACATGATTGCGACAAGCTAACAATGAGATACAAAGCTTATAAATGAAGAACAAGAGAGAGAAGATGAAAATAGTTCAAAGCTTTACCTCTTAGAAGAGAGAAAAAAGTTTCTTGATTGTCAAACTTACTTCCAAACACCATCAAGGTTCTTGGATATGGCTTGAATCCTCAATAAGAAGCTCCAAGTTCAAGTTTCAATGGTGTTTTTGTTTTGTACTGGTATCAAGAGAGAGGTAAAGAAGTTGGAAGCTTTTGGTTCAAGGTAGTGTAGAATATCCTTCAAGCTCTAAGACTTTCAAATGAATTTCCAACCTCTTAGGAAATATTTTCAACCCTTTAGAATGAAGAGGGGAGGTATATATATAGACTTTTTTGAGTAAAAATATCTAAGATATTTTGTGGAAGATATTTGTGGAGGGAAAATATCTCCGAAAATTATCTTTGAAAATATCTCCAAAAAATGTCTCTAAAAAATATCTTACATGCGTGGAAGCCAGATGCTAAATATCTAGATATTTGTACGAAGCTTGCAAAGAAAGCTAAATATGAAAATATCTTAGATATTTGCAAAAAAAAAAAAAAAAAAAGTCAAAATTTAGCTGCACCATTATTCATATGGTCGTATATATTTTTCATCCGGCCATAAATTGTTAGATGGCCAGATAAAAAATATATCGTTAGGTCAATACGGTAAAGTTAGCATGATTTGAAAAGAGAAACATGTATTTTAGAGGATTCCATCCATTCTATTCATTTCCACTATATCCCCTGCTCGATCTACTAAAAAAGACAGCATTTGGAGTTCGAAAAGGTGAGCCTTGGGACATTGTAGAAATATTTGAATCGACACGAAAAAAAATATATATATTTTGAAAAAGGTTTTTAAAATATCTAAAATGTTTTGGCCAAAACGGGTGTAACATTGGGATTAAAGCTTGAACTCGGCTCTCCTGTTGAGTAATTCAAAGAATAACACATTCCAACTTTCATCATCGAGTGTTTGGAAGGAAGTGTCCAAGTCTTAAAGCCAGTCAAAATGGGTTGTCTACAGCTGGGTAGGCCAACGAACTAATGCCTACCCCTACTACCACCACCTTCATCATCATTATCAAGTACCACAATCATTTCACTACCATCATTATAGTCGTCATTATCATTACTACCACCACTACAACCCTTCACCACTACAACTATTGCTACAGTTGTCACAACCACCATCATTACACCACTATTTCCAATTTATGTCCACAACAGTACCCTTTCACCATCATTGTCATTGGCCTCGTAGCTATTGCCTCCACTACCTTCTCTACCATCACCACCAACTCACTATCATAATATAAAATTGAAAGATAAAATTTAAAAATAAAACAAGTCAAATTTAAACTTATATATTGTGGAAGGTAAATTTTTTCTCCACAGAAAAAGTGAGATGACGTGTCCCTTCCTTTACTCTGCAAAGAAAAACCAAATCATTAGTGATCACTCCCGACCTTGGTTGATCGAGAGGACCCTTCGACAATCAAGTCAAAATGTTGTTCAACTATAAAGGAATTATGTTTTTATTCAAAGAGAGTCTTTTTGCTTACCCCTTGTTGGTTTACCTGCTTCGCCTTTTATAGTTTTGCTAACTCAGGTCTCATCCATTGGATCAATGTTCGATCTGAGGGTTCTGTCCTATTTCTAGGTTTGGTCAAGCAAGTGGCCATGTGGCCCTTGTCTTTGATCATTGGATCATCCCTTTTTTGGACGACTTAGATTGCGTCAAATGCTAGTGGCCAATTTTCCTAATGCTATGTTTGTCCGATGAAGCTGATTGGACGGTCGTGTCGTCTAGTAGGCTTGACCTATGTCCTTGTATTTACTACTTGATGTCTCTATCATTAGATGAAAATGAATCCAACAGTCCTTTGACATTCTGCTAATCTCCTTGTAGAAAAAGATTTCACTTTTGTTCCGTATAAGCCCAATCATGTGTCTTTGTTCTGTCAGCTATCTCTAATGGGCTCCTTGGACATTTATCTGGGCTTTTCTTTTCCTTTGGGCTTCTCCCCCTAATTGTTTTTGGATTTGGGCTAGCATTTTACCCCTCCACAATTACCCTCCTTTGGTGATTGTCCTTGGGAGATTGCCGAAGGTGCTATACCGACCAAACACATTGCTGAGCCCTTACCTCCGTTGGTAACACGCGTCTCATTTGTCTTGATATATTTAATGATGACATTCGCCATATCGTCCTTTTATGTGCCGTTTCGCCCCTAATACATTAATTAAGGGGATGCCCCTTACCTTTCATCACTTTGCTTGCCATCCTTTCAGAAGTTCATATGCACTCATTTTCCCTCTCCACTATTTGAAGTCTCACTTTGTCACTTCTTTGCAAGTTCTTCTCTTTGATCAGCCATTCTATTTTTTTTTTTTTTTTTTTTTTTTTGCGATTTCGTGTTCTAATTGCTTGTATTCTTCTTATTTTTATTCATCATGAACCACCTTAGGCAATTTTTTGATTCTGAAGAGAGTATTCAGGAGTTTAGAACTCTATATAGTATCCCTGATGATGTCATCATAGATAACGACGATATTGTTGATAGGTCTAAGGAGCGGATTCCTCTGCCCCTAATCGATATTATCAAAGGAGGAGTTTGATTTCCTTTGCATCATCTACTCATGAAGGTGCTTCATTTCTATAGAGTACCCCATTCTCATCTTTTCCCTAACTTCTTTTAGGATAGTTATGGGCCTTGTTGTCTTGAACACTATTTAAGGAATAAACCTAGGACTTGCGAAAATTAGATATTGCTATAACTTCATCCTTACTACCAGAGAGAGGGTGAAGTTTTATTTTATGCCGAGATTGGTGAAGCACCAATTAGTCCAGAAGCTTCCTAATTCTAGCAAAGGTGTCAATGATGTAATCGTTATAGTGTAGGGTAATTAGGAATTCCCTTCTGGTGCTAATAGGGTCCGACCTATCCCTAAGGTCACCAGTCGACCAGGTTTAAATTTTCTCTATTTTGCTTGTTTGTAACTTTTCCTTACATGAGATCTGGAATTTATGTTCTCATTTACTTTTTATTTTTATTTTTTTAACTTCAGAAGTTTTTTCTCATCCTAGTGAGTGGAAAGATCAAGTAAACTTCCCCCTCCTTCAACAAGCTTGAGCATACAAAGGCCCTCTAGAGCAACAAGGACAAGGTTAGGCTACATACGTGCTTTCTTCCTATCCCCTACTATGGAGGAAAGTAGTAGCCAAAGAAAAACAACCTCAAGAAGAATCATCGAGTTTGGAGGCTACTATCAGAAATTATGTAGCCGAATAACTTTTTAGAAATTGTTACTACTCGGAAGCGACAAAGGGACAGCAAGTCGGCTTCTACCTCCTAAGGTATCTCTAAATCCTCAACCCTTGATCGGCCTCAGAAATCATTGATCATGGTTGTTGATGATGCTCCTATTTCTCCTGATGTTGCACCTACTGGGAATACTCCCCCCTAACCCTTGGTACAAACATCTGGCAAGCGTCCAACTGATCAATCAGCAAAAGTGTGAAAGAAGAGCCAATCTGACCCTTCTTTTGTTACCCCCTCATCTACACCAACTTCAGAGATGGCAGTCATTGGCTTCCCAATCATCTTCAGGCTATCTTTGAAAGATCGGCAACTTACAAATGCTGACACAGAATGGGTAATGCTGATGTGCCACTATCACTATCCATAGCTCTATTCCACCTGTGGACGCTGCTCAGCTGACTGAGCAATCAGACGCGGCCATCTTCTCTCAAGCTCTATATTTTTCCCTAATGATAAGTGTTTTGTCATTGTTTGTGCTTTACCTATTTAAAGTTTCTTTGCTCTTCACTAACTCCAAGTCTTCTTTTTGTAGGGCCTTTCTTCTGCTCATGAGGCCCCAGTTCATTATGACAAACTGATCAAGGCAGCTAATAGACTTAAGGCTTCCAAGGATAGGCAAAATGAGAAGTTGAAGAAGATGGAGCATAGGTTAGCTGCTTCAGAGGGCAAAGTAGTGGAGTCGGAGAAAAAGCTTTAGATGATGGATGTTGTACTGAAGTCTTCATCTCAAGAGATCGCCGCCTTGAAGGAGGAGAAGTTACAGCTCTCCGTTGCCCTTGATACGTCCAACGCAAGCCTTGATGCTACGGTCAAGTCTGCAATGGAGGATGGATCTAATGAAGCCATTACTAGTTATGAGAAGTAGTTCGTCAAGCTTGAAAAACATGTTCTTTGAAGAGGGATGGATGGCTGTTCTTTGTGCAGCCAAGGTTCCAGAGCAGTTTGAACTAGCAAAGAACATCCTATACCCTCGGCCTAAAGCATTGGGAAAGCCGAGCCAATAGGTAGCTAATGGGGTGAGCGGAGTTAATCCTCCTTCAACTAATTAAATTTTTTTTTTATTCCTCATTTTTCTTTTTTTTCTTTTAATGTAATTTGAAGGATTTCTATGTTCTTATTCAGTTGTCATTTTATGAATGAATTTTCTTGTTTCTTTATATTCTATCTTTGGTTCATATATTTTTTTTTTATCGTGTGTATGGTGGAAGAATCTTTGTGGGCTTCGCTCTTTACATTGGGATTGTTCTTCTTGGTTCTTGAGCTAGAGATAGGCCACATCTTTGTTGATCGTATCATTGGATTCAGGGTGCTTTCCATTTAGATTGGTACTTGCTAAAAAACCGTCATAGATTTGCTCTAAGTTAAAGATTGGTAGCATCCCTACTGACCTAATATCTTTTAAATAAGTCTTTGTTAGAAGCCTTCATAGGTTTATTCCTTGCCCGAAGCAAGAGATCGGCAGAATCCTTACCTATGTACCATCCCTTGCATAAGTTTTTGCTAGGAATCCCTCATAAGTTCATCCATTACTCTGAACAAGAAATCAACTGCATTCCTGCTAATGTATTATCCCTAGGATAGTTTTTTTGTTAGGAATCTTTAACAGGTCTGTTCCTTACTTTAAGCAAGAGATCGGCACCATCCCTACAAATGTAGTATCCCTAGAATAGGTTTTTGTTAGAAAACCTTCACAGGTTTATTCCTTGCTCTAAGCAAAAAATCAATAGTATCCCTGCTGATGTACTATCCCTAGGATAGGTTTTTGTTAGAAAACCTTTATAGGTTTATTCCTTGCTTTTAGCAAGAGATCAGCAGCAACCGTGTCGATGTACTATCTCTAGGATCAATTTTTGTTAAGAAACCTTCATAAGTTTGTTCCTTACTCTAAGCAAGAGATCAACAGCACCTGTGCTGATATACAATCCCTAGGATAGGTTTTTGTCAGGAAACCTTCATAGATTTGCTCCTTGCTCTGAACAAGAGATCAGCAACATCCGTACTGATGTACTATTGCTAGGATAAGTTTTTGTTAAAAAAACCTTCATAGATTTGTTCTTTATTCTAAGCAAGAGATCGGCAGCATCCATGCTAATGTACTATCCCTTGGATAGGTTTGTTCCTTGTACTGGGCAAGAGATCGATAGTATCCCTTCCGATGTACTACCACTAGGATAGGTTTTTTTGATAGGAAGCCTTCGTAGGTTTGTTCCTTGCTTTGAGTAAGAGATCGATAGCATACTATTCCTAGGTTAGGTTTTTGTTAGGAAACCTTCGTAGGTTTGTTCCTTGCTCTGAGCTGGAGATCGAAAATGTCTATGTCGTTTCCAATACTAAATTTAGGGTTTTGGGGATCTGGCTTTAATGCGCTTACATCATATGTCAGTCATTTAAAACGTTCACCAATACTTTGCATTAAATGCAAAGGCATTATTCGAACGAAGCAACAAGCGCGTCTTGATAGTGCGTCGTTTCCCTTTCATTTACATAGATAATTGCATCAATATTTGGGATGTTTTCTTGACAGCACTTTCTACCAAAACATCCTTTGGTGTCAACACTTGTTCCTGTTTCATCACTCAAAAACCTCGCTTGGGTGCCCTCGTCTCACTTACTATAAGTGCTTTCTTATCCTCTATTTTGTTTGGTCTCATAGTTTCGTGAAAGATGGGGTAGTATGCTTCCTTAGTAGCACAGAGGGTTTAACTCATTTTCGTACCACTTGTGATATCCCCACCACCGTAATCGTTGAGCTTTCTTATCCTGATGATAACTTTATGTTTCTTGTAGACGATAAGGTTCCCAGGTTAGTTTCAACTATAGTAGACAGCAGTGTTAGGTTTCCTCTTCATTCTCGTTTACACGAGATTCTTTCCCACTAAGGAGTTCCCCTATTTCTTCTTGATACAAACTTTTTCAAAATCGTGAATACAATGCTCGCTTTGAACAACATGCTGAACCTTGACTTAAGCTTGAAACGGCTGTAGTACTGTTATAGTCTTTACTAGTCCCCCTCGGGGCAATTCTTTCTTGAATCCGAACATTGAGATCCGGATTGATCTCTTGTTCAGGTACTCCCTGAGACTTATACAGTAGAAACAGAAGATGCAATCATGGTTTTGGGGGGTTGGGAGTTTGCATCTCTAATTTTTGTGGATGGTTCCACCATCATGCCTTGAGTGGTGTAGGTCATCACTACCCCAAAGAGCTTTTGTTTTTGTTGCTCCAGAGTTTTATTGTCATTTTGACTGCGACTTTCCTTTATGTTTTTATATCATTATTCAGTCAATATTTATGGACATAATGAGTCTTGAGGTATAAACTTACCAGTTCTTCAAACTATTTAGAGGTGTACGGCTACTTCTACCCGATCGACCAAAGTGGTTATAGATCAATTTCTTCCTCAGGTAGCTATCATTCTACTTCCTCATCCATCTCCACTTGCCTCTGAACTTGTTGCTGAGGTGCTCGATGTGCCTCAAGATGAAGGGCAATTGTTGCCATTGCTTCTAAAAGTACCCTTCCAGAGGGTTGGTGGTGAATGAGAGTAGGAAGTTAGCCTGGTACCCATTCAATCGTCGAAATCGTCGGCCCCAAAGATGAGAAGAAGGCGTTAACTAATGAGGCAAGCAGAGGTGTCCCCAAGAACAAATCAAGAGTTGGGGGCAGGGGTCATGCAAATCGACAAAGCATCCTCCTAGCGGTGTGCCCCCCTACGCCAAGTCGCCCTTATATCTGATCAAGCGAGGAGCGAATAGAGGGTGCAACCGAAAGTCCCATCGAGTATGTTTTCCAACCGATGATAGAGGAATGTGCTTTGAACATGAGGATTCTATCATTTCGGATGCTGGGGGTTACTTTAGCTATGGCGCGAGGCATGTACATTCTTAAAGGCATTCACTGTTTGGAGGGGCAGTCCAATCAGCAAATTCTTGGCCACGGCATCCAAAACCTGGTTATGGTAAGATTTTTGCATGCAGGTTATCGTCTACTATTGTACTGATGTACAATCAGTCATGCAGGTGGTGAATCAGCTTGTGGAGATTGGAATCAAACTGATTAGAGAAAGGGACCGTTGAGATGAGAAGAAACGAAAAAATGAAAGAAGAAAAGAAACTGATAACCGATGAGAGAAGGCCAATGGCGGCAAAATAGAAGCATCTTCAAGAAGACCTTGCTTGGACTGACAGTAGAGTTGCAACAGTGGAATCTGGTTAGATGACAGCTGGAGAGAATTTTGAAGCAGCGAACTTAATCAGCTAAGAACGGACCATGAGAAACTTAAGGCCTCCTTTGAAGCAATAAGGGCCTGGTATGAAGCCAATATAAAAGATAGCACTGAAGCCGTGGAATGAAGTCAATGCTCACTACCTTGACCATCTAAACAAATTGGAGAAATTCTTCTTCAATGAGGGATGGAGGGCTGCGTTGAAGAAGGCTGAAGTAAAGGAATCCTCATCGTTGTACTCTCAAGTTCCTTTGCCTAACCTTGATGTCCCTATTCCAGCCGAGCTAGAAAATCTATGAAAACCTTTTCATATAGATATATATATATATATATATTTGTTTTGTGATTGAGCATCCTTTGAACTTTTGTGGATTGTCGGTCTTACCTTTTATACAGTTTTAACTACAATAAAAGAAGTACATTTTTTATCTAAGTAAAATCACAAAACCTTGTATTTATTTAATATGCTTATTGGCCTAGCATTATTATTTGTTACAAGGCTAATGATAGTACTTTTTCAAGTGCACAACATTCCAAGGCCTGGGGAGCACGTTTCCTGTTCGTTGGCAAGTTCATATACCCCTTCTTCAGCCAAGTTCGTAATTTGGTATGGTCCATCCTAATTTGGCCCAAGTTTCCCGTCAGCTACCCTACGATCATTCATCAAGATCTTCTTCAGGACAAGATCATTGATCACATATCACTGCTATCACACTCGCTTATTATATGCCCAAACTATTTCCTTTTGGTACCATGCCAACCGAAGAGAAGCATTCTCACACTTTTCTTAGACCAAGTCCTGCTCCTTCAAAATCAGGCTTTCGTTCACCCCGCTCTTAACCAAATTAGCTCTTTATGTAGAGAGTCCAAGTTCCAATGGGATGACAGCCTCCATTCCAAATGTAAGAGAGAACAATATTTCGCTCGTTGCTCGTGTAGGAGTAGTTCAGTAAGACAAGAGGACCATTGGAAGCTCTTTGATCCATTTTGCTTTGGCCATTTCCAATCATTTCTTTATTCAATTCAAGACAGTTTTGTTTGAAGTCTCGGCTTGCCCCTTGCTTTGGGGTAGGTAGTATAGAATAATTGGCTTTGATCCCGTACTAATCACACAACTCTCTATATAGGCCACAATTGAATTGTGTATTGTTATCAAATATGAGAGCTCTTAGAATACTGAACCTGGTGATTATGTTCCTTCATATGAACTTGTCTCTAATATTGGCCAACTACTCAACCTCTATCCATATTGTGACGTAATCTGTGGCAATGACCAACCATCTTTTATTGCCCGGTGCTCTAGGCATATGTCCGACTAGATACAAGCCTCATTACACCAATGGTTAGGGGCTTATGACCAGGTTGAGTCCTTCAAAAGGCTGGCGTATGATTGACACATACCTTTGACACGCTTCACATTGTTGGACAAACTGTTAGGTGTCTTTTTGCATGTACGGCCACCAATATCCTTAGGTAAGGGTCTGATGTGCTAATGACCTTCCTCCTGCATGTGCTCTGCATGATCCTTCTTGGATCTCCTCCAAAATTTCTGATATCTCCTTTGTATGATTTCTTAAACAATTGATTCTCTTTGTTCAACTAGAAATACATAGCCCACTGTCGAATCTGGTGTGCTTCTTTTTTATTAGCTAGTAATATTCCTTCGTATAGATACCTGACCAACGGGGTCATCTAGCTTTATATATGCTGGACATGTAGAACTTCCGCCGAAGCGATGCTGGAGATAATGATAGTACCAACCTCAATTTTTTGGCTTCTCGTTTGGTCGATAACTGTGGCCAAACTAGCTAACGCATCAGCATAGCCATTCTAGTCCCGTTCCACTTGTTGGATTTCGAACAAGGAGAATTGCTCTGCAACTTTTTTGGCCATGGCCAAGTATTTTCCCATGCTCTCATCGTAAGCAACATATTCCCTGAAAATCTGTTTTGTAACTAATTAAGAATCACACAGAGCTCATATAGAATTTTCCCCAAATATTCTTGTAATTATGAATCCATTAACGAGGGCCTCATACTTACACTCATTATTGGCACTGGAAAAGTGTAGTCGAGCAGAGAATTCTAATGTCTCTTCGTCAAGTGTTATCAATACGAACCCTATCCCTACTGTAGACACCCCATTTTTGACTGACCTTAAGACTCAGACGTCATCATTTATGCGCACAATGATTATGAATGTTTGTGCTCGTTTTGAGTGCCCGAAGATCTCGGCCGTGCGCCTTGTCTTTGAGCCTCTAAACCCTCTATGTTTTGGCCTGATTTTTGGACCGGACCTTGGTGCCTTTGCTTGAAGGGAGAGAGAGGCCTGTAGGCCATTTTTCCCTCTTGTAGGCCACTTACAGTGGCCGGTAGGCTAGTTTCAGGAGCTTTCGACTGAGTGCCCTGTCTTGGAGCCTCTTAGCTCTCTTCTTTTTGGTTTGTTTTTGGACCATACTTTGTTACCTCTTGCCTAGAGGGAGGGGAGGACCTGTCGGCCACTTTTGGCAGCTGTAGGCCACTTTTCCCACTTGTAGGCCACTTAAAGTGGCCTATGGCCATTTTTCTGTTTTTGCAAATATTTTTGGTGCCAGCTATGCTAGTTGTTGGTCACTAAATGCATCCTCCCTACACGTGTAAAGAGGGATTCAAGCAAGCTCTTGCTTGCATTTCTATATAAGGGGAGGTGCCTCCCCCTTCTCAAAGGTTCAAATTTTTTTAGGGCAAAAAAATCTATTCTCCTTCTCTAGAATTCTCTCTATATATATTTTTGTGCTTGAAAGTGGGAATTCTTGGTGCATTTGCAAAGGGACTCTTGATCAAACACCTCTACCTTGAAGCTAAGGTACTTGGAGGTGTCATTTGAGTTCTTCAAGACTGATTTGGCTCAGAAGTTGCTGATTTAAAGTTGTGCTTCAAGGGTGAGTGTGTTCCCCCTTTAAGCTTTATTTTGATCAAGTGTTTGGCCACCTTTGCATGCTATTTTAGGCCTTGCTTGCAACTACAAAAACCTTTGTTTTAAGTGTTTAAAATGGTTGTTTGAGGCCTTGTTTGAGTTAGGGGTGGTCACCCCTTTTTGTGGCTTATTTTGCTTTGCTTTGTGTTACCTTCTAAAGCCTTTGAGATCACCTTTTCTTGGCCTTTTAAAAGTGGGTTTTGGGACCCAAAATAGGAGGGGGTGGTCCCCCCCCCCCCCTCTTGTCTTGTTAGCATGTGTTGTTGGCCTCATACTTGAGCATGTTTTTCTACCATCTCTTGACCTAATCTAAGTATGTTTTTGTGACTTTTTGGACTTGCTATAACTATGTTTTTGGCTGGTTTGGTCACATCTTGCATGCTTCATACACTTGTAGTGTAAATCCTACGTGCTAGCCTAACATGCTTCATGTCTTAGCCTATAATTCTAGCATGCTTTGGCTCCACTCTAGCATGTTTTTGGCCATTATTTAACATGCTTTAACTCTGATTTTGGTTGGTTGGGTCACCTCTTTCTTGGTTTTTGCACTTGTAGTACAATCATGCTCATTAACCTAGTGTACTTAGTGATTTGGCTTATCATTCTAGCTTATCTTAGCTACACTCCAACATGCTTTTACTCATGTTTTAGGATGCTTTAACTCTGTCTTAAGTGGTTTAGGTCCTTTGAGGCTTGCTTTGGATAGCTATAGCATGATAGGCTTCACTAGTCTTGTGTTTTGAGTCGACTAGCATGCTTGGCTTGGGTTATTTGCATGATATGGCATCATCTAATATGTGATTTCAGAGCTTATATGTTTGCCATACTTCCACTTAAATCACTCTTTCAATGCTTTTGAGAAGTTGAGCATTATGCCTTGTTTGTAAGCCAATACATAAGCTTATTTTTCTTTCCATCTATGTTGCAAGTCTAGCATGTTTTTGCTACTATTTTGACCTGCCTTAGATTTGTTTTGAATGGTTAGGGTCATTTGAGCATTGCTTAGTCTGGTTGTAGTCTAAAGAGCCTTGACTAGCTTTGAGTTTTGGGGCCTTTAACATGTTGTGTATGTGATGTTTGCATGGTATGGCACCATTTGGCATGTAATTTCAGTTCATATAGTGTAGTCACACTCTCATATACTTCACTTCTTCATAGCTTTTGAGGGTTGTGTATTATGCCTTTCTCATAGGCCAACATGTGTGCATGTTCTTCTAGTATTTTGAGCTCCCATTTCAGCATGTTTAGGCCACTGTTTTGGCATGTTTAACCTCTGTCCAGGGTTGGTTTGGTCATTTAAGCTTGGTATTGCATGCCTCTTGTGAAATGCTTTTTACTAGCTTTGATGTTTTTGGCCTTCAACATGTTATGCTTGCATTGTTTGCATGCCTTAAGGTTTTTAGCATCCCATTTCAGTGCTGAAATGTATACCATTGCATGCCATCTTTCATTTGTTGTATCACTTTGAAAGAGGTCTTAAGCCCTTTGTTGGTTTGAGCACGAAATTGAGGCGTTCATGCCTAATGGTTTTAGCCTTCTCTTGAGGGTTTCTACTAACCAACGCATGATGCTTCTTTCATGCTCAAGAAGCTTGTGGCTTGGACCCTCTTTCCAATTAGAGGACTTCTCACTTTTGGACTTAACCGATTAAAGGATTAATCGGTAATCTAAAACATGTAAACAAAATGAATCAAAGTAAAACATGCCAAGATAACATGTTTGTGTTGCATTGCATGTGTTTGGATCGGACGTTAATCCAAACACGAGAAACGAGGGGCGTTTCATACTCAAAGTGATGAATCGTGCCTCATTTCTTAGTCACCGACATCCTTGATCGTGCATGATTGGATGGAGGCTTATCGAGTCTATTTGTGCATTCATTGACTTGTACAAACTTGGCTTCTCGGCCATCGTGCATTGTGATGCTCGGTTGGTGGCCCGAGAGTCGAATACCACACTCCTTTGAGCTTGAGAAATGATAAGGAGGTTGGTTGTACATACATATCCTGCAAATACCTTGCCTTGCCCCTGTTGTACTCTGTTTGCAGCAAATTTGGAGTGTGCTGGAGCAAGTGGCTGACTGGCCAGAGCAACTAGCCGACTGGCCAGAGGAAGTGGCCGACAGTTCTCAGACTCAGAGGTGGTCCAAAGTTATTTTGGTTCTGGAGTAGAAACAGCCTGGAGATTGGTTCGGTGTTCAGAAATCAAGGCAAAAGCAAACAGAGGCAATCGGTGGCAAGGCGACGGATTTTCGGGAGGAAGCCGATCGAGCATGCATGCATCCCTCGCCCTCGAGGCCTTTTAACTGCTTTACTTAGCTAGTTAATTTATTGGCTTTGCACTTAATTAGTTAATGTGCTTAGCTAATCGGTTTGTGCTGTAATAATTAATTAGCTAAGTTAGTTAATTAGTTGATTTGTAATAGTTAGCTTAATTAACGTAGCTAGTTAGCTCTCTTTCATTCGGACCCTCCGTCGAGAGAGCACAATGTTGTAATAAGTGTGCGTGTGTTTGAATGTCTTCCAACCCCACGCCTTTCTCTCTTTTATTTACCCGCTTTCAGTGGTTAGATTAGGGCATATCTCAATTTGCATACCTTATGCTTGCATGCATGCATCATTCATTTGTCTTGCATGCACCGGGCTCGGCGCATCATTCAAACTGCATTGTATTTCAATACCTATTTGAATACATATATCAATTGTTGCATTCATATGTCATGATTAGATAGTCAAGCCTATTTAGTTGCATTTTTGCATGTGTTGCATTAGGCATTTTTTAACATAGTTAGGAGCATGCATGGTTTTCTAACTAGTTTTCTGTTTTGGCTCGGAGTACACTGTAAGTGTTTACGCTTTACCATCTTGCATGAGTGTGAGTGTTGCCAGGACAACATGCTTGCCATGAGGCTATTTGCTTAATTGCTATAACTGAATGAATGCCTATGGATGAAGGCTTCATTGCTTGAATTGGAACAATTCATTAAAATGCGAGTTTTAAGCCCACTTGGAGTGGCAAACCATCATGTTTTAAGCGCACATTGTTTGGTGGCAAATCTGCATTTCTAACCCCACTTGAGGGTGGCAAATTCAAACCATTTTCGAAAACAAACATTGAATTGTTCTGTTCCAATTTAGCCGATCTAGTGTATACTTGTATTTTGTGCGCATCACGTAGTAAGTTAGCTAATAATCAGAATAAGAACACGTGTGTTTTTAAAACAACATATCATGTTAGTAGAGGTCAATCCTTTGATCGGGCGAGTGGGGGTGCTCATTTCAGGACCTTCCCCTCTCGTACCTAAGTTCCCGAGTCGAGGCAACTTTGGTGATGACGGACACGTGGCCTTTGGCACGAGTCAAGGTTTCCTAAATTTTCCAAAAACAAAATATTTAGGTGGCGACTCTGTAATCTAGCAAAGTAGTCCAATTTTGGCAATATTTGATTTAAAATTTGATTTTCCAAAATGATTTGCCAGATTGGACTCTTTGGTGTTTATCAGTCTCACATTGCACTTTGTGAGATTAGATTCAGAACCGTGATAGGAGTCCGAACTGTAGTAGCTAGAACCCAATTCGCGCCCTCTCCGAAAGGGGGGCGCGCGGAGAAAGTTCGGGCGGTCTACACCTACGCCCTTGTTGTTCGAGGCCCCACAACACACTGCAGGATCCATGGTGCTCCCGATGGTTGACTATTTTTTACTTTCACTCATTTGGATGAGAATTCTGCCATAAAATCTGTCAAGACTTGTCCTTTGATGGCAGTCCTTGGTTTTAATTGAATGTCGTATTGTTCGAGCTCAACAATCCACTTTGAGATTCACCTCGATGAATCCGACTTGTGAAGAATCCTCTTAAGTGGGTGTTCGGTATAGACAACAATGGAGTGGGCCAGAAAATAGTGCATTAATTTCCGGGATGTGATGACCAGTGCTACGATTAGTTTTTCCTATGGCAAATACCGTCGTTTCTGTATCAAACAAAGTTTTGCTTATGTAGAACACCGGGGATTGCCCTTTTGCTAATTCTATGACTAGTGTCGAGCTCACGGCATGATAAATGTACAATCTTTCCCCCGGCTCGGGGCTAATGCGCAAAGCCAAGTATTCTTCCAACCCTTGCAGTGCTTGGCTATATTTAGGAGTCCATGAAAACTGAGATTTTTTTCTTGTTAACTAGAAAAACGGCCAGTAACAATCCGAAGATCGGCTAATAAATCTATTGAGCGTTACAGCCATCCCTATGAGTACCTGGATGCCCTTCACAAATGTAGGTGGGGTTAAGTTAAGCAATGCTTGAATCTGTTCAAGATTTTCCTTTATCCTCCATTGAGTGACAACGTATTTGATGAACTTCCGAGATCCAACCCTAAAGGCGTATTTCGCTGCATTGAGCTTCATTCTATATTATTTGTGGAGGAACCCAAAAGCTTCTTCGAGATCCGTTAGATGGCTTTCAGCTTCCTGTGATTTGATCATCATGTCATCAATGTATACTTAAAGATTGAGGTCGATCTGATTATTGAACATTTTTGTAACCAATTGTTAGCATGTTGCCCCAATACTCTTTAATCCGAAGGGCATTACTTCATAACAGAACAAACTTACTGGAGTGATGAAGAATGTTTTCTCTTGGTTATTCGGATGCAGAACTATCTGATAATACCCTCGATATGCATCCAAAAAGCTCATTTTTTCATGTCCTGATGTGACATCCACCAATTGGTCGATTTTGGGTAAGGGCAAAATGTCCTTCAAGCACACCTTGTTGAGATTAGTGAAATCTACACACACTCTCCACATCTCATTCTTTTTCTTGATGATGACGGTATTGGATAACTACTTTGGATATTGTAATTCTCGGATGGCATCAGCTTCAAGCAACTTTCCCACTTCCTCCTTTACAGCTTCTATGTGTTGTTGTGCTGATCTTCTACTTTTTTGTATTACGGGCTTTGAGTTAAGATCAGTATTGAGTTTGTGGCAAGTTACTTTTGGATTGATTCCTTCCATTTTGTACGAGGTCCATGCAAACATGTCCTTGAACTATAGTAGAAAGTGGATCAATTCTCCTATTTTCACCGAGCTAAGACATCTTTCCTCGAGGAAGAACTTTTCTTCATCTACAGGGCCAATCGACACTTTTTTCAATTCTTCCACAATTTTGGCATTTGGTTCTATGCCGACTTGTTTTTCATCTAGTTCGTGAGTTTGAACCTCTTAGATAATCTGTTTAGAGGTGGACACTACCATGCATTGCTTTGCCAATATCTGATCAACCCTAATTTCGCAAATGTCGTCTCCCTCCAAGAGTCGTATAACTTAATAGAAGATGGATGGAACAACTTTCATCTTGTGAAGCCACGCGCTCTCCATTATGGCATTGTATGGGAAAGGAATGTTCACTACTTGGAATTTGACATGCAGAATTATCACTCCCGTCTTGACTGCAGGAAAATTTTTTCTAAGGAAAAGATCGGGCTAGAGTTGAAGCCGTATAGTGGGGAATCTACTAGATGCAAGTCATTATGTGATAACCCAATTTTTTGAAAAGTTCGTAGTACATGATCTCCGAAGAACTTCCTTGGTCCACTAATATCCTTCTGACCGCGAACTCCCCAATTTGCAAGGTTACCACCAAGGCGCCACTGTGGAGATGGTGAATCCATGCCAAGTCTTCATCGGAGAATACGATTCTTACTTCGAATTGGCGCATTCTCTTTGTTGGACCTTCGGACAAGGCCATCACCTCTCTTGGGTGTGCCAATCTTCTTATTTCTCTTCTAATTTGATTTTTTTGCTTCATAGGAGGAACCAAATATATTATGTTAATGGTTAATAAAGGTTGTGCGTCACCATCATTGTTCTTTTACTTTTCTTTACAATTAGGCGTGTGATCGATATAAGCGCGCAAATGACCACTTTGTGCTAACTCTTCTAGAAATTGTTTCAACGCCTTGCAATCCTTTGTGAGATGCCTGTAATCCTTGTGGTAGAAACACCGCAACTTCCGATTCCGAGGAGATGGGTCTCCGATCATTTTCAAGGGCCACAAGAAATAGGGCTCATTCTGGATCTTCATCATTATTCGATATATTGGCTCTATGAAAGTGGTAATGATTGCTCGAAAGGCCTCTTTTCGAGGCTTGGGTCAATCCGCTATTGCACTTGATTCCTTTATTTTGACATCAGAAGTTTTCTTTATTTCTTTCTTTGGGATCCGATGTGGGAGCAGAGCTGGCTTTAGCTCCTTGGATCTTCACAAGTCATCTTCAATTTTACAATGTTACTCAACTCTTCTCATCAAGCTTTGTACATCAGTGGGGAGTTTCTTTATTAGGAATTGACGAAGCTTGCTGGTTGGTTACAAGCCTACCTTAAATGAGGCAATTGCTAATTGTTCGTTGCAGTGTCTATTTCATTATAAGTTGTCCAATATCTGCTGGCATATTCTCTAAAACTCTCAGTGTCATCCTTTTTCATGGTGAGGAACATGTCTACTTCTTTAGATGGTTGACTACTGGTGATAAAACGTGAGATAAATTCATGTTGTAGTTGTTTCTAGTTGCTGATGGATCAGGACTCTAATTTGTAATACTAGTAGAGTGTCATTTATCCTAGACTTGAGAAGAACATCTTGCAAATAATCGGCCCATTGTCGCTCCACAATGTCATAGCTTTGGTGTAGTGCTAAATATAGCTGGTTGAATTTTCTTTGCTATTATATAGATTAAACATTGGAGAGGTGAATCTCTTTGGAAGATCAGCACTATCAATTGCTCGGGAGAATTGCGAAACAATTTCTTTAGTAAAGAGCTTTCTCTAAACTAGCTTTGGGTCTCCCTCCGTTCATTCATCAAGCCAACTCCTCAAGTCACTCTTTTGGTACTTCTATGAGTTATCCCACTTGGTTATCTAGAACTTCTTTTGCGTCTAATCAAGGTGGCTGTTTGCAATTTGACTGGTGCTCTTTTGCGAAACAGCCTTTTTTTGTTGGCGATTGTGGACTTTGGCTACCTTTCTCCGGGTTTCTTGTTCTTTCTGAGCCAATTGTAATTCCTTCTTAAGGATCTCTACCTATGTTACAAGTCAATCAATCACCTGAGCTTGTTAGTTATCATTGTCTAGTGGTTGAGCTATCTTTCCCAAGTCTATAGGTGATACATCTGCGTCATGGACAAAGTTCTAGCTAATCGTATTGAAAATCAAGGTATTCTGATGATTGCTCAGTATCTCTTCTAGAGAGTGATGGGCACTCATCTTCTCTTTGTTCTCATAAACGACGTCAATTGTAAAAGATAAAATGCTTCTCCATAGGGAAAGCGAGATGACATATCCCTTCTTTTATACTCTACAAAGAGAAACCAAATCGTCAATGATCACCCCTCGATCTTGGTTAGTCAAGAGGACCCTCTGACAATCAAGTCAGAATGTTGTTTGACTATAAGGGAATTATATTTTTATTCAAAAAGAGTCTTTTTCTTACCCCATGTTGCTTTACCTGCTTCGCCTTTTATAGTTTTCCTAACTCAGGCCTCATCTGTTGGATCAATGTTCAATCCGAGGGTTCTGCCCTACTTTTGGGTCTAGCTAGGCAAGTAGCCATGTGGCCCTTGTCATTGATCATTGGATCATCCTCTTTTGGATGGCTTAGATTGCGTCAGATGCTAGTGGCCAATTTGCCTAATGCTATGTTCGTCCGATCAAGCTGATCGAACTGTTGTGTCGTCTAGTGGGCTTGACCTATGTTCCTGTATTTGCTGCTTGATGTCTCCACTATTAGATAAAAATGAATCCAACGGTCTTTTGGCATTGTGCTAATCTCCTTCTAGAAGATCTCATATTTGTTCCTCACGCGCCCAATCATGTGCCTTTTGTTCTACTAGTTGTCTTTAATGGGCTCCTTAGAAATTTATCTGGGCTTTTCCTTTCCTTTGGGCTGTTCTACCTAATTGCTTTTGGATTTGAGCCAACATCTTACCCCTCCACATATATATCAAACAATCTGTTTTAGTTCAACACTTAATTTTTTTATTAAACAGCTTTTAGCTTAAAAATATCAACATTTAACTTTCAATACATAATTTTTAAATTTTAATTTTATTAAATACCACATAAATATCTCCACTATCATATAAACTTAAGAAGATTATAAACAAGTGGTGAAATACTTTGGTACACACTCTTCAAATATGCACCTTATAATTAAAAAAAAAAATGTCATAATTTCAAACTTTCTGAGTTATAACTATAAAAAAAAATTGTCAAAACTAAACATAACATGAGGTATAACTAAAGAACTCATGAGTTATAACTAAAATAGTGTCATAAGTAAAGAAGAAAAATGGCCATAACTAAAGAAGAAAATAGCATAACTAGGGGTACATATGGTACACCTTTTACAAAGTGTGTATGTTATAATTTCTCAAACAAGTGCGCTTAACAGAACTCATAATATAATAAATAATTGGGTTACCAACAAGTCATTTTTGAAAAGTGTGTATTCTATTTACTCCCAAAACCTTTTAGATAGATCCAAAAATCGTGTGTCTATTTATTTCTACCTCTTTTTTTGCACCTCACTTCTTCTCTTTATCTCTTCTTCTCTGATATCCAGCAACGACCATGACCGTGCCTTCCTTCTTTCTTTCTCTTTCTAATCTACAGTCACAGACGACTGGCAACCACCATTGATTGAGATTCACTGGCAACCACCGAGTACCAATTCCTTACTTTGCAATTACCGACGGCAAAAGAAATGAGTTTTCGATGAGAAAGATGAGTAAATCTACTCAAATCTAATGTAGATCTACTCAGATCTACATCAGATCTGAGTAGATCTAAAACAAAAATAGTTGCCAAAGCACAAGCCTCTCTTTATATCTGTCTATTTCCTTCGATCTCTCAGTTTTTTTACTTTTTCTATACTACACATTTCTATTTTCCTATTTTAATGGAGAAAATTTTCAAGTTCTGCACAAGTTTTTTTCGAGTTTTAGTTACAAGTGGTGAAAACTGTAAAATTTTACAATTTCAGTTTTTTTGGTACTGAAATGAATCATTCTTTAGAATGGTAAAATTTTATAGCTTCATAATTTTCTTTAGGACTATAAAATTTTGTAGTTTTATAAGATGTTTTTCAATTTGATTAATAAAGATAAATGCTTTGAAACTGTAACATTTTATAATTTCAAAGATTACTTTTCAATTTGATCAATATTGGAGATTATTTGCTTAAACTCTACAAAAATTGAAAATAAGATTTTTTTTTTTTTTTTTTTGCATTGTTATTATGATAACCCTGTTCCATATTATGCTAAATGGTCCTTATTATGAATGTGATTATGTGTTTGATATGATTCTGTGTGCCATTTATGTGAAAATATGTGGTTTTGAATTTCTATCTATTCACCGTAGGAATATCTATTTAATTATCTGCTTTGGAATTTAAATTGAAGGCCTTATCGGCCACAAAACCCGAAATTGATTACCCCATTGTGATTAGCGTAATTTTTAGAGCCTACGGTGAAAATTAATTGAAAATTGATTCGAATCAAAATAATTAGATTCAGAACGATTAATTAAGTGCTCAATTTGACTAAGTGGGGCAATATAAAGGGCCATATACACTCAATCTCTCTCTTTCTTATTCATTTTGGCTGATTCTGGGCTCTTAAGTATGAGAGAGAGCCGAATTAGAGGGAGAGAGTGTAGGGAATTGAGGGTTTGCTCAAGAAGCTTGGAAATCTTGAAGATTACTTAAGAATTTGCTATAGATTGGAAGAATTGAACCTCCAGGTAAGCATGTGAGCATGAATTCAAAAGTATAAGTTTGTAAATTGTGTATTCAAGCTAGTTGGGTAATCAAGAGTAAGAATTGAAATGAAATTGGGTTGATCATGCTGAATTGAAGGTCAATGTATGCATGCATGTGTGTAATTGCTTTGAATTTGCATGTTTGAGCACAAAATGTATGATCCATGTAAGTTTTTAGTTGAAGCTCATGTTTTTGACCATCTCTTCATCATCTAAGTTGAGAATATTGAGTATATCTCACATGCATGTACAATTTATGAGAACATGAGTTTGAATGTATGAGTTTGTTATGTTGGAAATGAGTTTGATGCAAATTGGGACATGCATGTGATTAACTTGTGAAATTGAGCTTTACAATGTTGTAATTTGATGATTGAATCATGTTGATACATGTATATGTGGAGTTTGAGCCAAAATCATGCATTTAGAGCCTTTCAATATCAAGTTGAAGCTCAAGAACATGTTCTGGAAAATCCATAAAATTTGATGTCCGCTCGAGCAGGAGAACTGCCGCTCGAGCATAAAATTCGGGCTCCCAGTATTTTCTGCAGACATGATGTCCGCTCGAGCGGGGAAGTTCATGCTCGAGCGAGGAGCCATGTAGTGAGGCCTTCCGCTCGAGCGCCAGAATTCACGATCGAGCGTAAAAATGATATAACCAGTACTTTTGCAGACCTCATGGGTCCACTCGAGTAGGGAAGTCCACGCTCGAGCGGGGACCCCTGTTTCTGAAATTTTGAAAATGCATTCTGTGTTTCGTTTTCCGTTCTCTTTCACTTCTAAGTACTCTTAGGCATGCATTGAGCATTGTAAATGAGTTAAAGGTATAAGAATAAAGCCTAAAGAGGAATATGTGAATTAAAGAACGGATTGTATCATTTGTGACCCATATGTGTTATGTGATGTGTAGGTCAAGCTCCAGGGCAAACCAACCAACCGATCACTGTGAGTAATATCTTAACAAAGATATCTGAAATATGTTATTGTCCAATTGCTTACTCCTATGTAAGTTTTATAAGTTCGTTGACTCGATTGGTGGACAATGTTTGCTATGCCGAATGAATGGGCTAGAGGCCAGTATGATCTGAATGCTAGTTTGAATGGGCCGAAGGCCAGTTTGACATGATAGAATGAATGGGCCAAAGGCCAATTTGACATAAACGAATGAATGGGCTAGAGGCCAGTATGATCTAAATGCTAGTTTGAATAGGCCGAAGGCCAGTTTGACATGATAGAATGAATGGGCCAAAAACCAGTTTGACATAAACGAATGAATGGGCCAGAGGCCAGTATGATCTGAATGATAGAATTAATGGGCCAAAGGCCAGTTTGACAAGATAGAATGAATGGGCCAAAGGCCAATTTAACATGAATGAATGAATGGGCCAGAGGCCAGTATGATCTGAATGATAGAATAAATGGGCCAAAGGCCAGTTTGACATGGTAGAATGAATGGACCAAAGGCCAGTTTGACACGAAAGTATGAATGGGCCAAAGGTCGGTTTGACATGAAAGTATGAATTGGGCCAAAGGCCAGTTCGACATGAGTGAAAGATAAGTGGGCTAGAGGCCGTATGACATGAATGAATTGGGCCCGAGGCCGTATGATGTGTTTGGAACCGCAATCACTTGACCTATATTTGTACTTATGTTGGATAGAAATGTGAATTGGGCCCAAGGCCATTTGAAACATGTTGTTCTAAATACCATTTGTGTAACTTCCTTATTGATATTATTCACTGGGCTTTCGCTCACGCTCATTCATGTGTTTATAGGTGAGCCAAGAGAGGTCCCAACCCAGCCTTAGTGAAGTTTGTGTGGAACAACCAAGGTTTTGAAGAGTCAGCCCTTACGTCTCACGCACGAGACTCGTCTTCACCCTTTTGCTATCTTGTTTTATTTTGTCATATCGGCGAGGACCTTGGTTTATGTTTGTATATAGTTTTGATTGGCTGACCCAGACTGAATGATTCTGTATGTACAGAGTTATTTGTATAAGTACATATTTTGATGTGAGTTATTAGCATGTATATGCATGGTTTGTTATGATGTGCCACGTAGCACAACTCTATGGACAAAGTTTTAAATTTTGCTTTCGTTAGGCCCCTTTACTCCGATGAGTTATGTCTGGTTTGGTTTGAGGTCGTAGGTAATCCCTTGATTACTGGCCGGTAATGTCCTAAACCCATAGGGGCGGGTTCGGGTCATGACAAAGTGGTATCAGAGCATGAGTTAATAACTTACACACTTGTCTAAAAGAGCAATAAGCGTCTAGAAAAGATCTAAGATGCATTCATGTGTTAAGTATGAATTTGGAAGCATCGAGAATATGCTTAGGTGTTTTGATATGAACAATTATGTGCCATAAGTTTGTGATTTGCTTGCATTGCAATTTATTTAAATATGTATGAAATTATGTAATTTTCATACATAATGAAATATGTAATTCTCGATGCTTATTGCTCTTTTTTTGAAATTATGAAATTACGTATTTAAATAAGTATGAAATTATGTAATTTTCTTTTTTTGAAATGAATAATTTTATATATATCAAAATAAAACAAAATATTACAATCATTAAATTAAATAGATAACATTTATATAATGAATAATTTTTATTTCATAATGAAATAAAATATTATAAAAATTTATATCATTAAATAAATAGATATAGACTATTGATGATATAGAGAAATTGCATCACTACAGGTCAAGTACATTTTAACTATGTTGGCACCTACTAACTTACCAATCATTTGCATTGTACTCCACCTCAATAATCTAATAGATACATTACGAAATGAAATAGTGAAAAAAAAAATATTGTTGATCAATAATCGGAGGAGACAGAAAATTCACTCGCATTGCCCAAGGATATATTATCCAAATCGCTTTGAATTCTCTCTTTGCCACTATAATTTTATCTTCTCGTAAGCGGTTGCATATGATCACTCGATATCATCAGTGCCTCAACCATTTGGTATGAAAGTCTATTGCGGTAATTGCTCAACACTCGTCCACCTGCACTAAAACGTGTTTCAAAAGTAGCTGTAGAAATATGAACAGTTAGTATATCACGGGCCATCTGTGAAAGTACAAACCGTATAGGTTGATTTTGTTTCCACCAATCCAAAATATCAAAATCATTGTTATCATCTATTGGTAGGCTATCCAAATGACATTGTAATTCAGAACTATTTATGCTTCTATGTTGAAGTATTCTTCTACCTTTATTGCTCAAAAAACACTTAATCTTCCACCTCAAGATAAGGCTAGTATAATGTATGTAGGTGTATTTGCAGATATAGCTTCCCTATATTTTTCAAATACTTTTGTGCATATTTTCCTAATAGGTGTAAGTTAATTTTGATCAGCAAAAATACGATCTAGAAATTCCTGTAAACTAATTTCTTTACACCTAAGATCAATTACTGTTACACATATTGTATTTTGATGATTATTTTTTATTTTGTTTTAATTCCATTTTGATTTATTTGGAAGAGCAAAACAGATTGAGTTCTTATAATTTATTCCATGATCTTTTCATCCATGTTTATATCCTAATCATGCCATTTTTGAGTTCAAAATAAGGCTTAAACATATACCAAACCAGTGCACCAGACCAGTAGACCACAGAAGGCCAAAACCAACAAAGGGTAGTCGACCAGTATGTCAACCAGCCAAACGACTGGGCAGTTGACCAGTCAAGCCAATTTTTGACATTTTTTTTCTACAACTTTGGACAGGCAGGGACGACCGGGTGAACATTCGGGCAGACGTTTGAGAAGGAAATCAACTAAGGCATTTCAGTCTAATTTCGTTCCAGATTAGTTCTGTTTTGCTCTAAATGTCAGACCAGCAGTATGATTGACGACCGCGGACGACAACCTTGACGACCGGGACTACATGGGACATCTAGGCGGACATCTGGACATTGGGGCGGATGACCCATAGATACAAAACTTCACTTGGGACATCCGAACGAACGTTCACTGTATAGAGAATTGTTATATCAGTAATGGATGCTGAAAAGAGAAAACAAAGGTTTTTCATCAGATAACCCATCATTCAACGGGAAAAACACACATGGATATTAGGGAATATCTAAGCATTGAATTATTTATCATCATCAACCATCACCATCCCATCTCTTCAACAGGAAGAATAGAACGAGCATTGTCAAAACAAACAGAGAACTCAACTCTGTTATATATAGAGCTCTGAACAAGCAGCAGTAACATACAGACACACAACAACAAACAATGTGCTATACACAGTTTCAATCCTTTATCACTTTCATTCTTCTTATCTTTCTCGGAAGTGTTCTTCATCTGGTTTTCATTTTCCCTTCAGAAATTACAGAGAACTTTAGCCATAAGCATATATTTTTGTGAGAGGATTTATAGAAAACTCTAAACTTTAGCATTATATATCTATCCTTGATAGATTATTCTTGTAGCTTTCTTTGAAAGAAAAAATACCTTCATTTCTATCTTGTAAGAGTGTAGTACACTCAGTGTTCTTGACTCTTTGAGTGTGATTGAGAATCCCCTAAGGAGGGCAAGGTTTTGGACTTGGAAAGTCTATGTAAAATTTGTAGAAGATTGTTCAATTTGTGAAGAGGTTGCTAGTACCCCTGTGCAGCTGAAGATAGTGGAAAATCTCAAGTAAAGCTTGAGGAGTGGATGTAGACTTGGTTGAAGCCGAACCACTATAAATCTATTTGCCTCCTCTTCCCTTATCACTTTTATCTACTAATATAGCAATCTGATATACTCACTGTGTTGATTTTTGTTATAGCTATATCTGATATATCATTTGCTATTATTGTGCTAAACATCTAATCTCTTCCCTTAACTCTATAGCCAACTGTTATATGAGCTTTTAGTTATTTTGAAAGCTAAATCCTTTGCTAATCTATCAAAATCATAATATGTTATTAATTTTGTCTCAAGCCTCAAATTATTTGATATTTTGTGTTAAGTCAAAAATCATTCACTGCATTTTTGGCTAGCTACTTCACTGATATTTTCTCATTGTTCTTGAACAAGTCATCTATTTTTCTTTATTCAACAATCTATTGCTAGTTGTAATTTTTATTAGGGTATTATTATTTTTATTTGTAGAAACCTAATTCACCCCCTCTTAGGTTGCTTTTTGGGTAACAATTATGATGGTTAAACTTAAAATATGAGGCAATGGATCAAAATTTTATTTTATTGCAGTAATAATAGTAATATAATATTCATTACTTATATATTTTGTGAAAACTTTCAGTATTTCTGCTACCATATGTAAAACAAATGGTGAAATAGGAATATATATATATATAAGAAAATAATTTTGTTGGAAAAAATAGAAGGCGGATGGATCCCGGTGTTGAGTCAGAGAGGCAGAAAATGAGGATGAAGAAAGAAAGCTAATGCATGATTTTTCACATTATTTGTCGATGATCTTCCCAGATCTATGAACTCGAAGATGATGGTGACATATTCAAGAAGTTTGGAGTGGTAAAGGATGTCTACATCCCTCAGAAGAGAAGGAAAGTAAGGAACACTAGATTTGCTTTTGTCTGATATGATTGTTCAGTGGCAGCAGAAGTAGCAGTGAAAAAGGCAAATGGGATATGGGTGGAGGATAAGTAATTGGTAGTGAAGCATGCAGATTATGGCAAGAAAGCTCTGGAAGTTAAAACCCACTATCAACCTCAACCAAAAGGTCCTTCATATAGTGGAAGGGGTGAAAGCAGTGGTTGGAAGCCAGCAGCAGGATTCTGGTCGTATGTAGAGGTCACTAAGAACACTAATATTATGAGATGAGGAATTGTGCCAATCCAGGTAGAGGAAATAGGAAACGGGTGGCTATATGATAGTGTGGTGGTTCGTCTTAAGTCATAATATGCCAATCTTAAGCTTAAAAAAGAAATTTAGAAGAGGGGCATGGAGAATGTATTAGTTAGGGATGTGTTGTTAACATTCACATGTAAGGAGTATAGGGAAGCTAGTATGGGAACTGTAAAGGAGTGGTTAGAGGATTGGTGTGAGGAAATAGTGGAGTGGAAACCTGATCTTGCTAGAGTCAGAGAACGCAAGGTGTGGTTATGCTGTTATGGTATTCCATGGAATCTATGGAATAGAACAACATTAAATAGAATTGGAAATATTTGGGGGGAGGTTATTTGTATTGAGGGCGATCTATGTAACCCAGCATCGTTTGACTGCATAAAGATTCAAATTATAACAAAATGTATGGAGCCAATCAATAAAGCCATTAATCTGGAATGCAAAGGTTCTTCACATTCTGTGAGAGTGTGGGAACAACTATCTGGGTTACCAAATATATTGGCAGGGAGGTGTGACTGTACAAAGAAGTATAGCAGGAAAGAAATTTGCAGCACAAATAATGGTGAGAAGATTAGTGTAAGGGAAACTATAAGTGATGAGGTTGTAGAAGATGATGATTGGGCTAGTGAGTCAGCACGGGAGCTAGACCAAGCTAAGGAGGTGTTTAAAGGGGATGTGACATATAGAGAAAGGAGTAGTGATGCGTGGATATGGAGTTACCTAGGCGATCTAAAACAGTGGTGGTAGAGTCGACTGGTAATGAGCTCGAAGGAAAAGCAAAAATCATGAAGCCAGCTAGGGGCATAGGCAATGGCTATGAGTTGGTAGGTCAGAAAAGTATTGAGGAAGTAGTCACGCATGGTGTTGTCAGAAGTTTAAGTGGCTCTAGTTTATTTAAACCTGGGGTGGTTTTGGAGGTGGAGCTGGGTCTGAGCAATGAGATGGGCCTATGTAATGGGCTTGACAATATGAGGATAGGGGTGGAGATGCAAGCCCAGGGCTTGAAGTCTGGTCTTCAATGTGGGCTTCAAAGCGTAGTAGGCCCTTTACTAATCTGCTCAGACTTATCACAGACCTAGAGTAACACTGTAAGCTCAAGTAAAGAGCTTCAAAAGAAAAAAGAGAGGAAGAGAGTAGTTAGAAAATCTAGTGGTAAGAAGATCAAAGAGATGAAGAAGGGATATCTTGAGCTTTCAAAAAGATATGGTCACAAAGGAGCTTCATCAAGTAAATTGGGTCCTAAAAGGGCAATTTGGAGAGCAGCAGCTGCGGCAGCATCGGTTCAACATCAACTGCTAGTGGAGTGGCTAGAAGCAGAACTCTGCTTAAAGAGGCTCATGAAACTATACAAATGGGAAAATTGCTGGGAGCAAACTACAAAGGCAATGAAGAGGAAGTGTTGTCCAAAATTATGGATCTTGAGGCAAAGGATAAAGAAAGAATGGAAGGGGATTTTGTTTCCGTAGCTTAGGTGTAGCTTTTGGGGGTCAGAGTTAAGTGTCTATGGTAAATGATGAAGCTACTAACATAGAAAGTGAGAGGTTTGGGAAGGAATGAAAAAATGAGTAAAATAAAAAGTATGTTGAAGCTAGAAGAATTGATATTGTCCTCTTCCAGGAAACAAAGAAGGCATCTATGTCAGAAAAGGAGATCAAAGAACTTTGGGCTAAGGATAGAATGGAATTCATGATTGTGGATGCTGAAGGATCTGTTGGTGGCATATTATGCATATCGGATCCAGGAGCGTTTTAGGTATCAAGTTGCTACTGTAATAGAAGATTTATTCTTCTCTCTGGTACCTTATTCTTCTCTTTTGATTGTGTCTTAATTAATTTGTATGCACCAAATGAAGTGGGCCAAAGAGCTAAACTGAGGGAGTGTCTTTTGAAGCTAAAGGAGAAGTTTTCTAATCCCTGGTGTATAAGGGGGGGACTTTAATGAAATAAGAAATATTGGAGAGAGGAAAGGTTGTTCTAGGAGGGAGAAGGGTATGAAGGAATTGAATGATTTTATTGATAAAAGTGAGGTGAATGACTTGCCCTTATTGGGCAGAAGGTACACATGGTGTAATGCCAGGGAAAGGGAGAAATGGAGTAGAATTGACAGGGTTATGGTGGAACCAAAATGGTTGGAATCATTTAATCTGACGTTGTGGGGGTTACCTAGAGTAATGTCTAGTCATAGTCCTCTACTTTTAATGGAAGATGAGAGAGATTGGGGCCCTAGACCCTTTAGGTTTGTAAATGCTTGGACTTTACATCCAAACTTCTTACCTTTCGTGGAAAAGTGGTGGAGAGACATCAGGTGGAGGGATGGGCTGGTTTTAGATTATTTCAGAAGCTGAAATAGTTGAAAATAGCACTTAAATAGTGGAATAGTGAAGTTTTTGGTAATGTGAATACTAAGTTGAAGATGGTAGAGGATGAGCTTCATATGTTTGATCTGTCAGCAGAGGAAAGAGAGCTTGAAGAGGCAGAAAAAGAAAGAAGAAGAGAGGCTAAAGTTGAAGCTTGCAGATTAACTAGAATGATAGAATGGTAAATCAAGGCTCAACTGGAATTTAAATGGTGATAAAAACACAAGGTATTTTCATGTGATAGTTAAGTGTAGGCAGGGGAGAAATGAAATTAACTCTCTAACTATTGGGGAAGTGGTATTTCATGATCCATGCAAAGTTAAGCAAGAGGTTCAAGCTCATTTTTAAAAACAATTTACTGAGGATTGGCAATATAGGCTTATATTAGAGGGACCATTCCAGTCAGTGAGGCAAAGCCCTTTTTTTGATTTGTTGGAAGCAGAATTCTCTGAAGAAGATGTATGGTGTGCTGTTGAGGGTTGTGGTGGTAATAGAGCCCCAAGTCTTTAACTTGGCTTGTATTCAGAAATCGTGGAAGGTAATGAAGACTGATGTGCTCAATTTCATGACTGAATTTCATAAAAACAATAAGCTGGTTAAAGGAATTAATAGCTCTTTCATCACTTTGGTCCCTAAAAAGAAGAATCCAGTGGGATTGGCTGATTACAGACCTATCAGTTTGATTGGGTCATTGTATAAAATCCTTACTAAGGTTTTATCCTTAAGGTTAAAGGCAGTGATTCCTTAGATCATTAGTGAAAGCCAATCGGCATTTATTGGAGGAAGGAACATTCTTGATGGTGTGTTGGTGGCCAATAAGGTTGTGCATAGTTGGAAGAAATCTAGGAAGAGAGGTTTGATCTTAAAGTTAGATTTTGAGAAAGCTTATGACTCATTAAACTGGGAGTTTCTGTTCCCCATGATGTTAAACTTTGGGTTTGGAGGAAAATGGGCGGAGTGGATTAAGGTGTGTATTACTTCTGCTAGATTATCTGTGCTTGTTAATGGAACTCCAACTGATGAATTCAATCCGCAAAGAGGGCTTAGACAAGGGGACTCCCTGTCCCTTTTTTTGTTTAACATAGCTACAGAGTGTTTGAGCATATTAATGTCTACAGCTTTGGATCTGGGGCTGATAAAAGGAGTGAAGATTGGCTCAGTTGGGATGGTTCTTACTTACCTTCAGTTTGCAGATGATTCACTAAGACTATGTGAAGCTAATGTATTGGAAGTAAGTAATCTAAAGAAGATACTGAGATGTTTTGAGATGCTATCAGGTCTGAAGATAAACTACCATAAAAGTGTAATTAATGGAGTGGGTGTTCCAGCTGTGGAGATGGATAAGTATGCTGTGTTAAATTGTACAGTAAAAACTCTGCTATTTCAGTACCTTGGTCTCCCTTTAGGTGCAAACCCAAGTAGGAAAGCAACATGGAGACATGTCTTAGACAAATTTAGAAGCAAACTAGCTGGCTGGAAAAGGAAATTACTATCATTTGCTGGGAGACTTACTTTAATTAAATCTGTTCTTTCCTCTTTGCCCATATACTACCTGTCATTGTATAAATTGCCTCAGGGGGTTGCCAGAGAACTAGATAAGATTCAAACTTCATTTCTCTAGGGTGGATCTGAATTGAGAAGGAAGGTCCACTTAGTAAAATGGAAGGAAGTAGCTAAACCAGTTAAGCAAAGGGGTTTGGGGGTTAGGAGAGTTAAGGAGGTTAACGAATGCCTTTTGTTGAAATGGTGGTGGAGGTTTGGTGTTGAGAACAAAGCTTTGTGGAGAAGAGTCATTTGTAGTAAATATTGGATTGAGGAGGGGAATTAGAGCCCTCGTGTAAGCCTTAATTACAGGTGTTCTAAAATGTGGAAGGATATATTATCAGGTTCTGAACAGAGTAGCAGACTGGTGGAGTTTTTTCTGGATAACTATAAGGTGAAAGTGGGTAATGGCCATAGAATTAAGTTTTAGGTGGATAAATGGTTTGAAAACTTATGTCTCAAAGATGAATTCCCACTCTTGTATAGGTTGGCAATTGATAAATGAGAGACTTTATTTGCTATGCTAGCCAGCAAGGAGGAAGCTGGTGAGTAGGTATTCCAGTTTAGAAGGGAATTGTATGATTGGGAAAGTGTGGAGGCAATCAGATTGGCAAGCCAAATAGAGGCAGGCCTTGTTATTAGGAACTCCTCAGATGATTCACTAGTTTGGAAAGCTTCGAAAACAGGGAGATTTTCAGTTGAATCTGTGTACAAATTTTTGGTAGATGGTTTTAGTAGCTTCAACCCAATTAGCAAAAGGATTTGGGTAAAATACTTTCCACCTAGAGTTCAATTTTTTGGATGGCTTGCATGGAAAGGAAAATTAAAGACTGCAGAATATCTTCTCAAGATTGGTGTTTTGCCTGCTAGTGCATCTCCAGTATGCTGCCAGTGCAAATCTAGGGATGAGTCAATTAACCATATACTACTATCATGCCCAATGGCTTGGAGAATGTGGTCTGCAATGCTAAGGTGGTGGAATGTTCAAGGTGCACTGCCAGTTTCAGTGGAGGCTATTCTTGAATGGTGGGCAGGGGTGAGGCTTAGCAAAAATGAAAGGTTGATGTGGAAAGCTCTCCCTTTAGTTGTAATTTGGTCTCTATGGAATCATCGTAATGAGTGCTTATTTCGGGATGTTGTCCCAAGTGTGGATGGGGTAACAGATCTGATTAAGTTTAGAATGACTGTTTGGTTTAAAGAAGTATTCAAGGATCATATGTTCTCAGTGCATGACTTCATTTTTAATTCGGAGCACATCAGATTTTGCTTGGAGGTGGTTCGAGGGGTGTTCTTTGATGCTGCTGGTCCTATATGTGGATTGAGGGAGTTGGCGTGCCTACTCTTGGAGACTACCTTCAGGGTGTGTAGTCTTTCTGCTAGTCTGCTGCTCTGCTGACTGATATGTGGCTGCTTGTCTTGGGTTAAAGCTGGTTGCTTATGGTTTGCTCAGCATTGCCTTGGTGATTTGGCGGCTAATAAGATTGTGTGACGGTTGAACAAATCTGATCTTGTTGTAATCTGCTCTGTTTCTCTTGGTTGAGCTGATTTGTTAGTCTATAGTTTGCTCAGCATTGCGGTATAGGAGAAGTTAGGTTGGTTTGCTACACTTTGTTCTTCTCAGTTGTGGATGCACTTTTTGGTTGTTTTACTTACTGTTTCTATTACTCTTGTTCTGTTTGTTGGTTTCTCACCAACTGGAGCTTGGAGCTTGAGTTAGCTCTAAACTCCTCTTTATTGATATACTGTATCATACTTAGCATGCTTTCATCAATAAAGATTTTCTTCGCCGATCAAAAAAAATAAATAAATAATAATTTTGTTGTAGTATCAAAAACTTTTAGAAAATCTTTATATAAGGCTTCTTGGTGCCAATTAAGTTACGTGGGAATCAATACTTCTCCTATTGATATTGTTGCAGAAAATAAATCTATTGCTTTTATTTGTTTACAAGTTCCTGCTTAACATATAATACGTTAAATTGCAGAAAATAAATCTACGTTAAATTTCACCTGTTATCTATATCTAAAATTAATTTTTTAAATGGCATACCTTCTCATCGAAAAATTTTCTTATATTCTAAAATTAATTAGGAGGAGACATAATAGTAACAACCGCATGTTTTATTACCAGTACAGAAATCTCATATACATGCATAACTTATTTAACAATCAGGTTTAAAATATGAGCATAACAATGAATATGAAATAAATCACCATCAACAAATAATTGTAAAGTTGATTTCAAATAGGTTACAGACTGATTGTAATATGTTGTCATGACCCGAACCCACTCCCGTGGGTTAAGGACATAACCGGCCAGTAATCATGAGATTACCTACGGCCTCAAACCAAACCTTACGTATTTTAACAGAGTTAATGGGGGCCAAACGGAAGCAATTAAAAACTTTGTCCATAGAGTTGTGCTTACATGGCACATCATAACAAACCATACATATGCATATTAATAACTCACAACAAAATATGTACTACATAAGGTTCTGTACATACAGGATTATATAAGTCTAAGTCAACCCATCACGACTATATACAACAGATACAAAGTCTTCGCCAACATGACAGAATATAAATACATAACAAAAGGGCGAAGACGGGTCTCATGCGTGAGACACAAGGGCTGACTCTCCCAAAACCTTTGTTGTTCAGCATAGACTTCACTGGGGCTGGGTTTGGACTTCCCTTAGCTCACCTACAAACACATAAATGAGCGTAAGCGAAAGACCAGTGAATAATATCAATTAAAGAAGCTATACAGACGATATGTAGAACAACATGCTTCAAATGGCCTTAGGCCCTATTCATATTTCTATTTAACATATATACACAATTTAGGCCAAGTGACTGCGGTTCCAAACAAACAGGCCTTTGGCCCATTCAAACTTTCATTTGTGTCAAAATGACCTTTGGCCCATCCAGATGACAAAATAGCCTTTGGCCCATTCACCCGTTCATGTCGAAACGGCCTCCGGCCCATTCATTTATGTCAAAATGGCCTTCGGCCCATTTATTTATGTCAAAACGGCCTCTGGTCCATTCATTCATGTCAAAATGGCCTCTGGCCCACTCATTTGGTATAGCAAACATTGTCCACCAATCGAATCAATGAACTTATAAAACTTATATAGAAGTATGCAATTGGACAACAACATATTTCAGATATCTCTGTTAAGATATTACTCACAGTGATCGGTTGGTTGGTTTGCTCTGGAGCTCGACCCTATACATTCCATGAACACAAAAGGGTCACAAACAAATTCAATCCGTTCCAAATTCACATTTTCCTCTTTAGGCTTCATTCTTATCTCTTTAACTCAATTACAATGTCCAATGCATGCCTAAGAGTACTTGGAAGCGAAAGAGAACAGAAAATGAAACACAGAATGTCTTTTCAAAATTTCAGAAAACATGGTCACTGCTCGAGCGTGGACTTCCCCGCTCGAGCGTATCCTTGAGGCCTGCAAAAGTACTGGATGCATCAAATTTACGCTCGATCGCGAACTATGGGGCTCGAGCGGAAGGCCTCTCTACATGGCTCCCCGCTCGAGCAGACACCATGTCTGCAGAAAATACTGGGAACACGAATTTCACGCTCGAACGGCAGTTTCCCCGCTCGAGCGGACATCAAAATTCTGGAAAATCCAGAACATGTTCTTGAGCTTCAATTCGACATTCTAACCAACATTTCTTGCATGTAATAGCTTAAACTTCAAATACACTTGTACTAATATGGTATAAACCCCAAATCACAACACAATGAAGCTCAATTTCATGAATCAAACACATGCATGTCCCAAATTGACTCAAACTCATCACCAACACACTAAATTCAAACATTTAAGGTTCATATTTCCATGATTTGCAATTGCATGTGGAATATACACAATATCCTCAACTCAATTGGTGAAGAGGTGATCAAATATATGGACTTAAACCAAAAATTCAACATGGATCATACACATTGTACTCAAATATGGAAATTCATAGTAATTTCCTACATGCATGCATCTATTGACTTTAAATTCAGCAAATACAACTCAATTCATGATCTAACCCACCATTTAATCTTCAATTCACAAACTCACAATTCAAACTTTTGAATTAAGGGTTGATTACTCACCTAGGAGCTTTAATCCTCCAAACTTGTGCTTAATTCTTGAGTGTAGCTTCAAGATTACCAAGTTCCTTAGCAAATCTCTACTTTGAGCCTCTTCTCTCACTAAATCCGGCCCCTCTCTCTCTCTCTAGAGCATAATTTCAGAAGTTGAACTCAAAAAGAAACAAAAATGAGAGTGTAATGGCCTTAATAAGAGCTCCCTTGGTCACATTATTATAATATAAAATAATTGAGCACTAATTCATCAAATTCAATTTGATTAATTTGATCCGAATCAATTTTCAATTAAATTTCACCGTAGGCTCTAAAAATTATGCTAATCACAATGGCGCAATCGATTTCAGGTTCTGTGGCCGATAAGGCCTTCAATTAATTTCCAAAGAAGAAAATCAAACAGATATTCCTACGGTGAACAGATAGAAATTCAAAACCACATATTTTCACATAATGGCAATCAAAATCATATTAAACGCATAATCACATTCATGTTAAGGACCAATTAACATATTATGGAACAGGGATATCACAGTCTTCCCCCCTTTAGGAAGTTTGGTCCTCCAAACTTATTTTACCATTGTCGGAAAACAAATGTGGATAGCGTAGTCGCATTTCCTCCTCTTTTTCCCATGTAGCATCCGTCCCATAGTGTTCTTTCCATTCCACTTTCACCATTGGGATGGACTTGCTCCTCAACTATTTCACTTGACGGTCGACAATTCGTTCCGGCCATTCGGCGTATTCCATATTTTCATCAATAGCTACTCGGTGATAATCAATCACATGAAATGGGTCTCGGAGGTAACCCCTCAACATCGACACATGAAACACATTATAGATTTTTTCAAGTCCCGGTGGCAAAGCAACTCTATAGGCAACTGGGCCAAGCCTTTCTAAAATTTGAAACGGCCCAATGTAACAAGGCGACAACTTGCCCTTCTTTCCAAACCTGACTTGGCCTTTCATTGGAGACACACGGATAAACACATGGTCACCAACCTCATACTCAAGAGGTCTTCTCCGAACATCTGCATAATTCTTTTGTCGGTCCTGAGCTGTTTTGAGCCTTTGCCGAATGATCTTGATTTTCTCAGAAGTGTCTTGCACAATTTCAGGCCCAAGTAAAGCTCTATCCCCAACTTCTGTCCAACAAATAGGTGATCTACACCTTCTACCATACAAAGCCTCGTATGGTGCCCTACCGATGCTGGAGTGGAAGCTGTTATTGTATGCAAACTCTGTAAGTGGCAAATAATCTTCCCAACTCCCCTGAAAGTCCAAAGCACACATCTGAAGCATATCTTCCAAAGGCTGTATTGTTCGTTCTAATTGCCCATCAGTCTGTAGGTGGAATGCAGTACTGAATCTTAGTTCTGTCCCCATAGCTTTCTATAAACTCTTCCACAATCTAGATACAAATTTCAGATCTCTATCTGACACAATGGATACCAGAACTCCGTGTAAACGGACAATCTCATCAACATAAATGGTAGCCAGTCTATAAGCATTAAACGTGGTTCTAACTGGTAGAAAATGTGCAGATTTAGTCAGTCTATCGACTACAACCCAAATAGAATTCATACCTCGACAAGTCAGAGGTAGGCCAACAACAAAGTCAATAGTCACATGCTCCCACTTCCATTCAGGAATAAAGAGAGGTTGCAGTAGACCGCCTGGTTTCTGATGTTCAGCTTTAACTTGCTGACACTGAAGACATTTGGACACATATTCCGCAGTCTCTTTCTTCATCTTAGGCCACCAATAGGTTTGTTTCAAATCCCGATACATTTTATTATTACCTGGATGCATAGAAAACACGGATCTATGGGCTTCATCTAAAACCCTCTTCTTTAGTTTCGGAATATCTGGGACACACATTCTGTTCCGAAATCTCAACACTTCATTCTCAATGCCAAACTCTGCTTTCGGACTTGTCTCAAATTCATCTATCACCTTCTTGAGGAATTCATCCTTTTTCTGTTTCTGTTTGATTTCATCAATGATTGTCGACTCAGCTGTATTAGCAACTATCAATCCGTCCTGTTCACACATTACCACTTCAATTTTAGACTTCTCAAAATCTTGCAAGATCTCTTTCTGTTCAATAAGCAAACAAGCCATACTCCCCGTTGATTTTCTGCTCAAGGCATCAGCAACTGTGTTAGCTTTCCCGAGGTGATACTGAATCTCTAAATCATAATCCTTTATCAGTTCCAGCCATCTCCTCTGTCGCATATTCAACTCCTTCTGTGTGAAGAAGTATTTCAAAATTTTGTGATCCGTGTAGACTTCACACTTTGCTCCATACAGATAATGCTGCCAGATTTTCAAAACAAAAACAACTGCGGCCAATTCTAGGTCATGTGTTGGATAATTCTTCTCGTGTGGCCTCAACTGTCGGGAAGCGTAAGCAATAACCTTTCCGTTCTGCATTAACACACAACCCAAACCTTTATAAGACGCATCACTGAAAATTACAAAATTCTCTGTACCTGAAGGTATTGTCAAAATTGGTGCAGTGGCCAATCTTGTTTTCAGTTCATAAAAGGCAGCTTCTCTATCGTCATTCCATTCAAATGATTGCCCTTTGCGTGTCAACTGGGTAAGAGGAACAGTTATCTTTGAAAAGTTTTTTACAAACCTCCTGTAATACCCGGCTAAGCCCATGAAGCTGCGGACTTCTGTCACATTTGTCGGTGTAGACCAATTCACAATTGCCTCTATTTTCTGCGGGTCCACTGAAATTCCTTCTTTGTTGATCACATGCCCTAAGAAAACAACTTCTTCCAATCAAAACTCACATTTCTTTAGCTTAGCAAATAATTTCCTTTCCCAAAGTATTTGTAGGACAGTTCTCAAATGATGTTCATGTTCAAGTCTATCTTTAGAAAATATCAAAATGTCATCAATAAAAACCAAAACGAATTCATCAAGATAGGTTTTAAAAATTCAGTTCATTAAGTCCATAAATACTGCTGGAGCATTAGTCACTCCAAATGGCATAACAAGAAACTCAAAATGTCCATACCTTGTTCTGAATGCGGTTTTCTCAACATCCTCTGCCTTAACTTTCAGCTGATGATACCCGGATCTCAAATCAATCTTAGAAAACACCTGCAATCCCTGCAACTGGTCAAATAACTCATCAATACGGGATAGGGGATATTTGTTCTTTATTGTTACCTTGTTCAATTCCCGATAATCGATGCACAAACGCAAAGTTTCATCATTCTTTTTCACCAACAATACTGGTGCACCCTAAGGCGAAGTGCTAGGTCGAATAAACCCCTTGTCAAGCAGATCTTGTAACTGTTCTTTCAGTTCTTTCATTTCAGCAGTAGCCATTCTGTAGGGAGTTTTAGAAATGGGCTGGGTGCCTAGCACAGTTTCAATAGTGAACTCTATCTACCTGTCTACCAATTCCCCTGGTAATTCATTTGGAAACACATCTGGAAATTCTCTAACAATAGGGATATCATTCAATTCAACATTCACAGATTGTTCAGACAACACATAGCACAAATAACCCTGACACCCTTTCCTGATCAGTTTGCATGCTTTCATTGCAGATATCAATAAGGTGGAGGCACTACCCCATTACTCACAAACACAATCTCTTTATGTTCTGGTGGTTTAAACACAACTCGTTTTGTCACACAATCAATGGTGGCACAATATTTGGTCAACCAATCCATGCCCAAAATTACATCAAAATGTCTAAAATTCAAAGGCAACAAATCCACATATAGAATAGCATCCTCAACACGCATATCACAAAATCGGTATATAGATTCACACAATACAGATTCCCCAGATGAAGCAGACACACATAGCAGATATGGCAGTAATTCTAAGGATCTATTCAGTCTAGATGCAAATGCATATGTCACAAAAGAGTGTGTGGATCCGGAGTCAATTAACACAAAAGCATCCTGATTACATATAGAAATAGTACCTGAGACAACTGCGTTGGCATTCTGTGTATCACCCGGAACAAGTGCAAAAACTCTCCCCTATCTCACGGTATCCCCGGTGGTAGCAGATCTCAAAGTATTTCCCGGCTTTGGGATCGATGCGGTGGAACTAGCAGCTATCTTTCCACCATTCTGATTACAATCTTGGGCCATATGCCCTTGTTTCCCACATTTGAAATAGGCTCCTGATGCACGGTAACAAACTCCACGGTAACAAACTCCACGGTGTTTTTTGCTACAAATGTTGCACATGGGAGCTGTGTCTCGGGAAGAATTCGAAGTATTTGAGGAGCCCGTGTTTTGCTTTTTCAGAAATTTCTTCTTTGAAAAGAAGCCTTGCCTTTTGTTGCCTTTACATTCTGTCGTTGGCTTAACCTGTCTAACTATGTTAGCCTCTGATATGATGGCCTTGTCTAGCACCCCAATGTAGGTTTCTAGTTTCAAAACATTCACTCTTTCTAAAATGTCACTTCGGAACCCACCTTCAAAATGTGTCGCCTTCTTATAATCAGTGTCAATTACGTGTGGTGCAAACCTGGCCAATTCAGTGAATTTGGTCTCATACTCGGCTACAGTCATGCTGTCTTGCCTAAGTTCCATGAACTGTGCTACTTTCCTGTCCCGAACACACTGTGGGAAGTACTTGTTATAGAAGATCTCCAAAAATTTTACCCAGTCAACATCTCTGTGATTCTCACGCATCAACATCCGCCATCTTCTTGCCTCGTCTTCTAGCATAAAAGTGGCTAAAAGTACTTTCTGTGTCTCTGAACACGGGAACACTTCAAATAGTTTCTCAATGCCGAGAACCCATGCTTCGGCTTTTAACGGGTCTAATCCACCATGGAAATGTGGTGGTTTCATTTTCTTGAATTCTTTGGTGAGTGCTATTATCCGATCGTCATTTTGATTATCTGGCACAGGAGGAGTCAGAGGTGGAGGTGGAGGATGTGGTTGCTGCCACTGTTGTTGTCATTCTTGTTGTTGCCTCAATGTTTCTTCCATTTCCTGAATCAATCTCTCCATTCTATCTATTCTGGCAGTAGAGGACTCTTCTATCTCATCGCCTCTTGTTCTCACCATCTGATTAAACTCACATTATACTTCATACAAAGATTCACAGGTTGTTCATGTTAAAGAGCATACATATTCAAATAATTTGCAAAGTAAGAAAATCACAAACTTATAACACATAGTTGTTTACGTTGAAACATTTAGATGCATTCTCGATGCTATCAAATTCATACTTATCACATGAATGCATCCTAGATCTTTTCTAGACGCTTATTGCTCTTTTGGACAAGTGTGTGAGTTATTAACTCGTGCTCTGATACCACTCTGTCATGACCCGAACCCGCCCCCGTGGGTTAAGGACATAACCGGCCAGTAATCATGAGATTACCTATGGCCTCAAACCAAACCTTACGTATTTTAACAGAGTTAATGGGGGCCAAACGGAAGCAATTAAAAACTTTGTCCATAGAGCTGTGCTTCCATGGCACATCATAACAAACCATACATATGCATATTAATAACTCACAACAAAATATGTACTACATAAGGTTCTGTACATACAGGATTATATAAGTCTAAGTCAACCCATCACGACTATATACAACAGATACAAAGTCTTCGCCAACATGACAGAATATAAATACATAACAAAAGGGCGAAGACGGGTCTCGTACGTGAGACACAAGCGCTGACTCTCCTAAAACCTTTGTTGTTCCACATAGACTTCACTGGGGCTGTGTTTGGACTTCCCTTAGCTCACCTACAAACACATGAATGAGCGTGAGCGAAAGCCCAGTGAATAATATCAATTAAAGATGCTATACAGACGATATGTAGAACAACATGCTTCAAACGGCCTTAGGCCTAATTCATATTTCTATTTAACATATATACAGAATTTAGGTCAAGTGACTGCGGTTCCAAACAAACTGGCCTTTGGCCCATTCAAACTTTAATTTGTGTCAAAACGGCCTTTGGCCCTTTCAGATGACAAAATGGCCTTCGGCCCATTCACTCGTTCATGTCGAAACGCCCTCCGGCGCATTCATTCATGTCAAAACGGCCTCCGGCCCATTCATTTATGTCAAAACGGCCTCTGGCCCATTCATTCATGTCAAAACGGCCTCTGGCCCATTTATTTATGTCAAAACGGCCTTTGGCCCATTCATTCATGTCAAAACGGCCTCTGGCCCACTTATTTGGTATAGTAAACATTGTCCACCAATCGAATCAATGAACTTATAAAACTTACATAGAAGTAAGCAATTGGACAACAACATATTTCAGATATCTCTGTTAAGATATTACTCACAGTGATTGGTTGGTTGGTTTGCTCTAGAGCTCGACCCTACATATTCCATGAACACAAAAGGGTCACAAACAATTCAATCCGTTCCAAATTCACATTTTCCTCTTTAGGCTTCATTCTTATCTCTTTAACTCAATTACAATGTCCAATGCATGCCTAAGAGTACTTGGAAGTGAAAGAGAACAGAAAATGAAACACAGAATGTCTTTTCAAACTTTCAGAAAACAGGGTCACCGCTCGAGCGTGGACTTCCCCGCTCGAGCATACCCTTGAGGCCTGCAAAAGTACTAGATGCATCAAATTTACGCTCGATCGCGAACTATGGCGCTCGAGCGGAAGGCCTCTCTACATGGCTCCCCACTAGAGCGTGAACTTCCCCGCTCGAGCGGACACCATGTCTGCAGAAAATACTGGGATCATGAATTTCACGGTCGAGCGACGGTTTCCCCGCTCGAGCGGACATCAAAATTCTGGAAAATCCAGAACATGTTCTTGAGCTTCAATTCGACACTCTAACCAACATTTCTTACATGCAATAGCTCAAACTTCAAATACACTGGTACTAACATGGTATAAACCCCAAATCACAACACAATGAAGCTCAATTTCATGAATCAAACACATGCATGTCCCAAATTGACTCAAACTCATCACCAACACACTAAATTCAAACATTCAAGGTTCATACTTCCATGATTTGCACTTGCATGTGGAATATACACAATATCCTCAACTCAATTGGTGAAGAGATGATCAAATATATGGACTTAAACCAAAAATTCAACATGGATCATACACATTGTGCTCAAATATGGAAATTCATGGTAATTTCCTACATACATGCATCTATTGACTTTAAATTCAACAAATACAACTCAATTCATGATCTAACCCACCATTTAATCTTCAATTCACAAACTCACAATTCAAACTTATGAATTAAGGGTTGATTACTCACCTAGGAGCTTTAATCTTCCAAACTTATGCTTAATTCTTGAGTGCAGCTTCAAGATTACCAAGTTCCTTAGCAAATCTCTACTTTGAGCCTCTTCTCTCACTAAATCCGACCCCTCTCTCTCTCTCTCTCTCTAGAGCATAATTTCAGAAGTTGATCTCAAAAAGAAACAAAAATGAGAGTGTAATAGCCTTAATAAGAGCTCCCTTGGTCATATTATTATAATATAAAATAATTGAGCGCTAATTCATCAAATTCAATTTGATTAATTTGATCCGAATCAATTTTCAATAAAATTTCACTGTAGGCTCTAAAAATTAAGCTAATTACAATGGCACAATCGATTTCGGGTTCTGTGGCCGATAAGGCCTTCAATTAATTTCCAAAGCAAATAATCAAACAGATATTCCTACGGTGAACAGATGGAAATTCAAAACCACATATTTTCACATAATGGCACACAAAATCATATTAAACACATAATCACATTCATGTTAAGGACCAATTAACATATTACGGAATAAGGATATCACATATGTTGTTGTATTATCCAAACTAATAGTAAATATTTTATTTTGCAAAGTTTACTCGTATAATACATTTCTTATTTCTAACCCAAGTGAATGACCAGTGTATGGAAGTTCAGCTAATAGAAATGAAATGATTCTTTTATTTAATTTTCAATCATTATCAATAAAATGTACAGTGATGCATTGATATTCTAAACCATTATTTGACCATAGATTAGATGTTAAACAAAATCTTCCATTCAAATTTTTAAAAATGTCAAATAATTCATTTTTAATATTCTCAAATTTATTTAAAATCCTATTTCTAGTAATATTTCTTAAAAAAAATCTTGATATTGCAGTGCAAAACCTTTTTGAATCATTTATAAAAAGGGAGACATTCCCTAGTAGCAAAAGGTTGTTCCCTTTTCATAATATAATCAACTACAAAATTTTGTGTACGTATAGAATCATATAAAAATGTTTACAAATTGCTAGTTGATAAACACCCTAATTGTGTTTGAGTTCTAATATCAAGTCATTAACTTTGTAAATGTTTGTTAGCATGTTTTTTTAGATGACTAGTACCCCTGCAGACGCAGCGCTAAGTAAATGTGTATAATATTTATATTTTGCTTTAATTGTAATTGTACCATCAGGATTATTTACAGATACTCTTTCAAAATGTTCCCAAACACTACTAGTCATGCTCTTAGATGATGATACTGCTATTGGAAGAGAGATATTAGACACATTAGAAGGAGAATCAACATATTCATATTGTGTATATACATCAATATCGACATAAATATTAGGAATGTCCTTCCTTAGTAATATAACTAAAATAATGTATATCAACTAACAATTAATTAAAATAATGAATAAATAATAACACACAAACAATAACTAGTAATATATGTTACGAAATAATTAACGTAAAAAAGAAAAAGAAAAAAAAAAGAAACAAAGAGTAACTAATAAATATTAATTCAAATAATAAATGTTACTGACTGACGAATGTAATATAAAAATTAGTTTCTTTTGATAATAGCTTCTTCTTGCACAATTATAATTGCTATTTAGGAATGAGATTTCAAAATTAATTGAGAGAGTTGAGAGAAAAATGAGAGTTTGAGAAACAGATTTGTTAGTGAGAAATAAAATGGGAGAAAAGTGGTATTTATAGGAGTTGGGGGAGGGAGGGGTTAATTTATAAAATAAAATAAAAAAATTGGGCGTTGTGGAATTAACAGTCATTTGACCGTTTCAAATTTTTTAAAAATTTGTTATCGTTGCACAGTGAAAGGCGGTAGAGAGCCTTTGGGGCAGGACGAGGGTAGGCTAGAGGGGAAAAAAATTCAGGTCGAGCACCAGAACACAACCCAAGCTCAGGCCCACAATTCTAGCCTAGCCAGGCCCACTAAAGCCGGGGGCAAGCTTCAAATGAGCTGCGGGCTTGCAAGCCAAAATTACACCCCCTATATGTAACCATACTAAGCTCTCGTTTGGGAAGTAATAATTTTCGCCTAAAAGTCAAAAAATTACTAAAAAAGTAAAAAACCTATAACCTATACCAAAAAAAATTAAGATTTCTCTTTCTCTTTACTTTTTATACATCTTTTCATAAAAAATTAAAAAGTCATTCCAAACATATAAGGTTGCATTTGGTAGAGTTTTAGAGTTATGATTTGATAATAGAGTTATATTTTGAGTTTGTGAGTTTTGAAATTATGATTTAAGTGTGAAAAATTTGTTTGGTTATGAGTTTTGAAAAGAGTTTTGAATTAAGTGATGTAACATATGATATTTGATTCAAAAATTTATAACTCATAACTAAACACACAACCCAAAATTTTATTCATAGCTCATAAAATTTTTAAAAAAAAATTCAAAATATTTTTTATTTAAAATATAAAAATAACAGGTGCAAAAAAAAAAACCCCCACTAACGCTGTTCCAGACGACTAGGTATACCCAAAATTCAAATATCCTCTACTTTTCAAAATGGAGAACACGAAAGAGAGAGTACTCAAACAGGAAAAAGAAATATGTTTTAAAATGTGTAGTGAATTTACAATTCCAAAACTTCATCCAAACAATATATGCAAATGAAGGGGTAGAATTAAGTTTTTAAAACCGCACTAAACATAACCTAAGTTTGTTTACCTTATATTTTAATTAAAAAATTAAAAAATTATTAAAATAATTTATTCTCAAACCAAGTTAAACAAAAATAAATAAATAAATAAGACGAGGCGCCCAAATCAATGTCATAAAAAATGAACCCAAGTTACTAAATTCACTTTCCAACGAGATCTCGAAAGACCAACATGCTCTCAAGTGTCCCATTCTCCAAAAACCCACGAGCACCCTCCGTAACTCCAATTAAACAAAACAAAACACACCATCAATCTCTTCACATATAATTAAGATTTCCTGGTCCGCTCCCCCATACCCCCATCCTACAATAATAATAATAAATTATTATTATTACTATTACTACTATATATGGGAGCTGTTATTTTCACCATATTTGTTCTAAATGTTTTTCATTCTCTGTCTTTGTTATATATAATTATCATTTTTATTTTATTTTATTCTAAATACACTCGTTTTTATGTATAATAAGAAAAAAAAAATATATTTATAACAAAGTAAAATAAGAATAGCAATTTCCTTATATATTTATATATAATTATATAAATAATAAAAAAATTATTAATGGCAGGCCTATCAATAAAACACATATAATGCTAAAATATTTATAATCTCAATACATATTTTACATGTCTCAAAATATTTTTACACATTTTAATATATTTTATATAAATTTTAATATATTTTTTAATACTAATAACAATATCAAAACGCTATTTTTAACATTTTTTATAATAAAATATATAAATACAAAAGAAGAATTAGATGTTCATTAGGAGCATCAAGAAGGAAAAAAAAAAAACTCCTTGCAACTTGTAAGATTTCACTACTGTTGGATTCAAAATGTTATACCTCATAAATTTTTTACCAAATGAATTATCAAATATGTCACATGGATGTGCGGTTCATAAAAATATAGACCTTACATCTATACGAGACATTTGATCATGGCCATGGCTTCTGTCCAGTCCAAGATCAGACTGGACCGTGCTGTTGGGCCCGTGGGGGCCCATCACAGGTCCCGTTTTGATAATCTGAACCGTTCAATGTGTAGAACTCGTCGAGTACTATATGTTTGTAAAAAATTACGTTGATCGGATATCGATAACTATGTGAACAAAACAGTTTTTTATCAACTGTTAATTTTTTCACCGTCTATTTTTTTTATACAAAACTGATTTGATCACATAGCTATCGATATCCAATCAATGTGATGTTTTACAGGCATGTAGTACTCGACGAGTTCTACACATTAAGCGGTTCAGATTTTCAAAACAAGACTCGTGGTGGCACCCACGGGCCCAATAGCACAGTCCAGTCTGATCCCAAACTAGACAAAAACTGAACCCTTTGATCATTTATTTAGTAAAAAATTTAATATCTCTAATATTATTCTCACCTAAATTTGGCATATCATTAAGATCACGTGATTATGTCAAAAACATTATCAGGACCAACAAGATGATTTTTTTTTTTCTTTCTTTCCTTCTTTCTTTTTTTGTTGTTGTTGTTTTTCTTTCTTTTTTTTTCTTCTTTTTTGGGATGTTGTTTTGACAAATTGAAGCCACAAGATGATTGATGGGACTGAGGCCTGCCAATCAAGTGGCCTGCATCAAATATTCATGTGGATTTGGTTTAATGTTAGATCTAAAGAATGGTTCTGTTTTTTATAGTTTGTAGCACTATTTTTATTTTAAAAATTTATGTAAGAATATGTGATATAATTTTTACTGACATATTATGATATAAAAATAATTTAAATAAGTTAAAAAATTATTAAGTAGCAGGAGAATAAATATTTTTAACTTTTAATTTTAATTATTAATTTTTAATTTGTAAGAAATTATACTAAAATGATATCAAGATAGAAAAGTAAAGAGAAAGAAAATCTACAGAGATTTAAAGGTCTACCATCTATTCTTTTTTAATTTTTTTAATCTTCCTCCAAAATTCAAGTCCTAAAATCCTAATAGTGTAGTAGGGAAATAATTCAGAAAGACTATTTTGTACATGCATTTTCTTTTTGACTAATATTACAAATTCATCCTTATAAATTCAAAAATTATTTAAAATTTTTATCTTATAATTCAAATTTATTTTATACATAAACTCCACACCAAACAAATTCAATTATAACCACATAATTTCATTCAAGATAAATTTGAAAAAATTAAGGGTGGGTGCCTAGAATTATTTTCTCTTAATGCATAATACATATGATCTATTTTTGTGATAAGTATTATGTATTTTTTTAAACTATAATAATTGTTATTGAAAAAAAATAAAGTTACATAATTTTATGGTAATATTACAAATTTTTGTGGTGAGATTGCCTATTTTGTGATTCAAGATTTAGATGTTTTGATAAATATATATGTATGTATATATATATAACAACAAAAATGTATAATATTACTACAAAATACGTAATTTTATTTATGAATTTAAATAGTAGTAATTTTATCAAAAAATTACATAATATTTATTATAAAAATACATAATATATATCTAATTCAGAACAACAAAAGGGAGAAGAGAGAATCAATATTGTCAACCAGTTTGGGTGGCCTAAAAAGACTGATTTCGCATAGTAGAAAGGTATATAAAAACACACATACAAGGAACCCCATCATTCCATATTTCCTCTAGAAACCCCAAACAAGAAAAATAAGAATATAAATCTAGGAAAAACAAAACCCCCCACAAATTTCAATAGGAAAGAGGGGAAGTAAAGAAGCAAAGTCAGTAGCTCGAGGAAGAAAAAGAGGAAAGAAGAAGCCAAACAGCACTCAATTCAAAAGACCAACTCTCATCTCCAAAATCCAATTGCAAAGAATTTTAGTAGAGCACAATCCCCAGTCAAATGTAGTCAAACTTTTTACGACCCAATGAACTACAAAAATCTAATAACCCATCATACATACACCAATGCCACCAAAACCCACCACTGGCCCCCCCTCTCTCTCTCTCTCTCTCTCTCTCTCTCTCTCTCTCTCATAATATAATATATATATATATAATTTTAATAAAAAATTATATAAATTTTCACGAATTTAGCTAAGTTATCTTACAAAAAAAATACATAGCATGAATACATTCGCTAAGTTTTTAGGAACTTTTACAAATTTATATTCAATTTATTTATTTTTATGATATTATTTATGTAAATTCGTAAAAATTTATATAATTTTATATTAAAATATTTTCTGTATATGTACACATTTAAAGTGTTGGGGGACAAAGAAAACAGGGAAGAAAAGGAAGAAGATGGAAAGGAGCTCATGAAAATTTCATGTTTTTTTTTTTTTTTTCTTTTTGGTTTTGCCTGGTTTCACTCTCCTCTCCCTATCTCTCTTTGTTATTTTTATTTATTTATTTATTTTCTTTGTCTTCCTTTCTGCCCATAAAACAATGAAAATAGCAGATTACCAATCATCCTTTCCCCTGTATAGGAAACACCCATCATTGCCCCCAACAGTCCTTTTCAAACCTTAGAAACCTGAGCTTCTAAGATAATCATCCATCCCCTTCCCATTCCATCCCAACTCCAATTCTAATTCCAATCCCATAATTTAAATATCCCTCCTTCCATTCCTCCCCTTTTCTCCCTTGTTTAACAACCAACCACCATCCCCTTTCTTTTCTGCCTCTCCTCTGTTTCTTTTCTTTTCTTTTCTCTCTCATGATGGATCCTTCTTCCACCAACTCTGTGAATGGCTTCTACTCCTTCCTCACTCGAGGAATCGACGATCTGGAACGAGTCTTCCTTTCCAACAACTTCATGTCAATTCAATTCCTCCAAAGAGTCCTCTCGCTCCTCAGATCATTCCATACCCAATTGACTCTTCTTGTTCAAAAACTTCACTTACCAGTTGGTGAAAAATGGCTTGATGAGTACATGGATGAGAGTTCCAAGCTCTGGGAAGTCTGTCATGTCCTCAAATCCAGCGTATCGGGTATGGAGAATTACTACTCTGCCGGCTTCAACATAACCTCCTCTCTCGACGCCCATCGCCATCTCTCTCCACAGCTCTCTCGTCAGGTATATTCCAATAGATCAAAAATTTTAATTTTAATTTTAAATTTTTTTTGATTGAATTTGTTTGAAACAACAGGTGATTCGGGCGATATCAGGGTGTAGGAGAGAGGCGGTGGGATTGGAGGAAGAAAACAGGGGATTAATGGAGACAAGAATTGAGCCACTGTCACTGAGATTTGATGAGAAAGTCTCTGTTGAATCAAAGCTCAATGGGTTTAATGGATTCAGGGGAGTTCTTTATGCAATGAGGAATATTAGTTCGCTTCTTCTCATGATCTTGCTATATGGGTTAGTCTACAATTGGCCTGAATCAAATTTTCTCAGAGGAAATGGAGGAGGTGGGTATGAAGATTGCTTGCTATTTAGATCAGGGTTCATGATTTCAACAGCTAGGTTGCATCAGAGAGTGGTGGCAGAGGTGAATCAGATCAACGGGAGGCCGGGGATTTTGATGTTTGAGTTTCGGAGATCGAAGGCCGCCATGGATGAGCTGAGGGGAGAATTGGAGAGGAGGAGCTCACAGGGAGTGGTGCCGGATTGGGAAACAGAGGTTGGGATTAGAGAGAGAGTGGACAATTTGAAGGGTTGTTTTGGAGTGTTGAGATCAGGGGCTGAGAATATCATTGGACAACTTGATGATTTCTTTGATGAGATTGTTGAAGGGAGGAAGAAGCTCCTGGATTTCTGCAGTCACAGGTAGAGAGAGAAACAGTCAAGGAAAATCAAGAGCGAGAAAAGAAGAAGAAGAAGAAGAAGGAGGAGGAGAAGACTCAGTTGTGGAGTGGTTGTACTTTTTTTTTTTTTTAATATATCTTTTTTTCTGTTCTTTTCTTTCTGTCAATTCCTCTTCTTGTGATTACTTGTTTTTTAGAGCCTACTACAGCTGAAGAAGAAGGAGAGGGGGTTATCTATCTTTTCAAGAACACATGAGAGGAAAATTTTGAAGGAAAAGGGAATCTGAATCTGATTTTTCTTTTTTCTTTTTTTTTTGAGATACCCAAACTTGAGAATTCCAATGTAAGAAAATAGAAAGAAAGACTACAGCCGTATTGCATAAAAACTATTCTTTCTTCTATAAAGAGAAAGGAGAAAAAAAGAATGGAAGCTTCTTGCTTCACTTAATATGGGTAGACATTAGAGTCAAAATACATTTTTTTTTTTTAATTATATTATTATATTACATATATTTTCAAAGTGATTTGCCTATTCCACTGGGGATAGTTGTAGTTGTAGTAAATGACCAACCATTCAAGTAGAAAGAGAGAAGTTATTTGTTTGGTTCAGGTGTGGCGCCGTGTCGTGTGAATGATTTATATTCATTGTGATTAATGAAATGAGTAAAATTTATAATTTTATATTAAATAATTAAAAAATATAAAAAAATATGAAAATTTATGATTAATCTGAAACATAGTTATGTAACGTCCTAGAGCCAATTAATAATGTAGGTCCCTTTTGTTTTGGGAGATAGAATGGAAAGAATTGATAGTGAGAGAATTGATAGTGGAGAGATTAATAATAAAGAATTGTTAAATTATTTTTATATAAAATAATAAAACAAATAAAAAAATATAAAAAATTAAACATTGTATTTAAAAAAAAATTCTCAATATATAAAAAATAAAATTTTTTTTAATCCACTCATTTATTTTCTAATACCATCTCTACTTCCTCCTTACTAATCCTTTTTTCAAGGGTATTAGTAATACCAAGGGACTAATAGTCTCAAGGTTATCTCTGCAAACAAACAAGGGTATTAGTAATACTTTGATATTCCTAGTCCCAATACCCAGCCTAAAACAAACGGGGCCTCAGAGAGAGAGAAGAGGCACTGTTGGATTCCAGGGTTGGGTTTTCGCTTTATAAATTTAAAAAACACACAAGTCTGCTTTATCAGTTTACACTCTTTTGGGTGAAGCTTTTGTCTGGATTCAGTTCTCTCTTTGAAAGCAATGGAGTTGATCATGAAAAAGCTTCTCCAGCTCACATTCCTGACATGTCTCTCCTGCACCCATCCATCTCTCTCTCTCTCTCTCTCAAGTTAAATTTTATTCTACAACAATGTTTCCTACTAAAAACTGAAAAAAAAACTACAAAAAAAAAAAAAAAAAAAAAAAGAATTTAGAATGCACGAATTAAATTTTTTTTGACATAACCCACATCACTAAAGTATAATTCAAAATTCTGAATATTTTTTCAAGTATTTTTCAGAATATGTTGCATTTCCGTCGCCAATTTCTTTTCCCTATTTTTGGGGTGGATGTTTAGTGTGTGTGTGTGTATATATACATAAATATATAAATGTAAAGAAAATTAGAGTCGCTTTCCCCACATTGTGAGCAGATCTCATGCTTTTTGTCCCTTTGCCGGAAATTCATGACTTGCCTCCCATGAAGGGTTTGGTCTACTTATTACACAAATTGCTAAATAAACAAATCAATAATAATAATAATGAGATGAGTTAACAAAAAGTATGTATTTATATATATTGTTATATTATTATATCTATAAAAATAATGCCAGAGTTTTAGAGGTTACAGCAACACTGTTATCATGTTTCAACTAACCCAGTCAAACAAGACCATTTCTGTTTGCACACCAGGTTATATTATTTTATTCACATTACAAAATTGAAGTAAAATCTATTTGAATTAAATAAATGGGATTTGGAAATTATTTTAATGTTCCTTGGAGGGAAGACATGGTTCCATTCATAAGCAAATACAGAGTAGCAACAAGACCAAGTGAGAAAGTCAATAGTTTCACATAGTTGGACTAACAGCAATTGCCAATTATGAAATTGGAAATCCAGATCAAAATACAAATTACTCTCTATGACACAACACAACCAGAACAGAACTACATTCACACAGCTCAGGAGTAAAGTTTCCTGATCTATCTCATTATACAAAGTTCTTACCAAGTTTTCACATAACCAGAATAGCAGTCCAAATAACTTCGAGGCATACATAAAAACAAACAAAAATAATAATAAAGCGAGAAAGAAAGAGAAACAGAATGCGAGTGAAACTGTTCTGTAAAATACAAAACAAACTGCCAGACTTTTTTGTAGAATAGTTATAAGGCTAGCGATGCTTTACGAGACAGGGAGACAACATGGGCTAAAAATGAGTGTAGCTTAGATGTGAATCCATAGATGGATGTGCGTGTGGGGTAAGAAAAATGTTATAAAAAAAAATTAAAAATTAAAAAAAAGATGTGTGGTAAGAATAGAAAGCTAGAATTACAAATTAATATATTTATGAAATAGGAGTAGCACCTAGCAAAGGTAAATTGAAAGAGAATATGCAACAGTGAGAAAGAGAGTGATATGATCACCATAAATGAAGATCCTAGGAGAAGACCTATGCTGACATGAGATGAGGTAGTGAAAAAAGATATGAACTTGCTTAATTTAACTGATCATATAGCCCTAGATAGAGCTGAATGATGCAAAATGATTTGTGTAGCTGACCCCACTTGACTAAGACACAAGGCTTAGTTTGTTTAGTTTGGTTTGGTAGACTGCGGGACTTTTTCTTTTTTTGTGCGACTGCTAGACAGATTGGGTATCAGATAATTTTTGAACTTTCGATGTCATACACCTATGTTTTGAAACATTTTTCATTATTTACAGGAGACTGGGAAACAAAGAGACAATCAAAAAAAAAGGGAAACAAAGAGGGTATGGAAGGGAATACAGATATAGGTTACCATGTTAAAGGGTTGACAAGCCAAAGAAGTTAGATTATGATGCCAGCAGCCTCACCATCTGTGTTCAAATGTCAAATCCTGGCAATGCAAACTGGGAAGCAAATGTCTCAACTTGGTTTCGGAGCTCAACAATATTTTTGTTGTTCTGTAGACCTTTCATGAATTCTTTCTGCAACTTTCCATGTACCCATTGCACTGCACTTGCAATTTGAGCTGCTTTGAGGAGGAAATCTGCAATCTTTTCAAAATCAGCCTCTATACAACCTCTTGATGTCATAGCAGGTGTACCTGCAGAAATAGATAGAGATTTAAATGTCTAATAAATGAGTATATCATCCAGATGAAGTCCTTAAGGGCATTGTTAAACAAGATTCTAAAATAATTGCCACTAAAAAAGACTAGGGATTCAGGAACTACCGAGAACAATAGTAAATGAGAAGCGAAATTTCAGTAAGTTTTTCTTATTGACTCGGAAGAATTAATTGACAATCTGTTTTGACAAAAGGGCACCATTTGCAATATCCACATTTTTTTTGCAACGGGGGAAATATTGGAGTGTAAGAAATTAAGCTGGAAGACACTCAGTTAAAATATCATGGATGATTTGGTTAAATTTCGTAAAAGCTGAAGAATTTTTGCTGAGTTTCTGATTAGTTAACTGTAAGCGCAATGAAACAATTACTTACCAATCCTTACACCTCCAGGAGAAAAAGCACCATTTCCACCGAATATAGCAGTTTTGTTAAGAGAGATGCGGCACAGCTCACAGACCTTCTCATAGTTTTTACCTGTGACAATAGAAAATAAGAAAATAAATCATTAGAAAACTATTGTTTCAAGGCTTCCAGTTACAGAAACTGTCCCCCATGATAGAGCTGAATGTTCATGTAAGCCCTTGAGGGTAATCTACAGATGGGGTTTGGTGAATATAGCTTCAGTTAGAAGTCATCAACAGGCAAAAGAATTACAATTCTTCCACCAAAAGATATTTGGCCCTGACTTGCATTCGTGTATGTATGTATATATAAATAAATATATATATATATATATAGAGAGAGAGAGAGAGAGAGAGAGAGACCCCCAAAAAAAAGTGTACGGAAAAAAGAAAAAGAATACAGTGAAACATGCTATAAGCATACAGATTTTATCAGTTGGTGACATAATGTAAGGAAAGCAATGATCATTCTATGATACTTTAATGCCAATTGTAAGATGTAAATCCTGCATATGAAGGATGCATTTGATTAACCAGGCAACCTACATTCCTCATATGCCAAAAGTAGGAGAGGGTCCAAGGTCTGAGAAATGATACGTTAATGAATCTTATGGGCTTACAAAAGTACTCATGAAATGGTTCCTAGAAGTTCAACATGCCCCAAGGGTGAGCAATCAATTTTGTGGATGACTCCGCCACTGTGATGCACGGACACGAACATGGACACGGGACATGACAAAAACAAGTAAATTTTTAAAAAATGGGGGACACGACACGCTGGAAACACATTTAATATATATCATTTTATTTATTTATTAAATATCTAAAATTTTAAAAAAAATCATTGGTTTCTATAAAATTACAATAATAATAAATTTAATAAGCACATTACCTAAAATATTTTAATAAAAATTGATTTTTTTTTTAAATAAAAATAATTTTTTTTATAAATTTAGGTTCAACAAAAACATGGATATCAAAAATAACTAAATAAATAAAAGAAAATAAAGGAAGGTAAAGAGACGACATAAAAAATAAATAAAAAAAAGGAGGGGAGAGAAAGAAAAACGAAAGTGGGGAGAGAAATGAAATCAGATAAGGACGAGCAGAAGAAAACGAAGGGAAGAAGACAGAAGACGAATAGAAGAAGAATAGAGAAGAAGAAGAACAGAGAAGACCAAGTTGCGAAATAGGTTAGAGTTCCTTCAATCTCTTCCCTTGATCTGTCCCTCTCTCTCTCTCTCTCTCTCCCTTCCCAACAGGTTTAGGGCTTCTTCGATCCACCTCACGCATGTCTAAAACATGTCATCGTGTGTCCACCACATGTCCGATTGGAAAAATTCCAAAAAAAAAAAAAGGGACACGTAAGGGAGAGTGTCAGACACGTGTCCACAGCGTGTCCGACACTCGTACACAGGCCTTGGGGAGGTGTCCGCGCTTCATAGCTCGGCCACATTTGCAGGAAAACAAAGCTTTGTAAGCCAATGCATTGGGCATATTAGGAAGAAGCAATCAGGGTAGCCAATTTGTCAGTTGGTCTAGGTCACTCTATGAAGGAAAATGATATTGGGCTGCTCTACCTGGAAATTTATACTGGATGTCTTCTTTAAAACTTGGTCCCCAGATTCATTGTATAAATAAGCATTATCTATCCACCTTCATTAATTGAATGGAAAGGCACTTAAGAATCAAACTTGTGCTGCTACAGTAAAAACCAATCTGAGTTCCCACTAAAAAGACATTAAGAAAATGGGAAATAATATGACAACTGGTAACACCAACAGATAATGCTCCTCACCAGTTCCCAAAACAAGCACACCAACCATAGTAGAGAGCGAACTCAACTTAACCTGTAGACAGCCAAGAATTGAATGTATAAACTACAACCAAAAAGCTGGAAGGATTTGTGTTTCCCTCACATCAGCAATATTCAATTTGTTAATTTGTTAATCAGTTCCTTCACGGCATCAAAGATGCCGATTCCTATCCCAACAAATGCAACACATAAGGCAATGTAGGGCCTTTGTCCAGAGTATGCATGCTCTGCTAATATTATGTCTCCTCTTATTGTCAGACAACCACAACCACAACCACAGTACATTGGGAACATGGTTATCAGAATCCCGATCCGGATCTTACGATCCTACGATCTTACGATCCATTTGAGGGCAATCGATCTGAATCGTGTAAAAAACTCTTTATAGGTAGGATCTTTCGATCCTGGTAGTGGGATCTTATAGGATCGTGGAATCCCGATCCGAATCCGATCCTATCCGATCCAATTTACAAGCCTTGTTTTGTATTGTATGACATATTTTGTTGTAAATTTTATATTTGTTGTCTAAATATCAATTTATGTTGTCAAAATAAATAATAAAAATTAAGTAGTATTGAATCAAATAGACTAAGAAAAACAAATTAGGAAACAAACATTCAAATATTGCGGTAATTTAAGAAAATTAAATAGTCGGAAAAATAAACTTAGCTTTAGCGGAGTCTAAGAAGGGTAAGATGATTGTAACTTTTTCCCAATTTCTGGAGAAATTACTTTTGTGACTCGAATCCGCTCCACCAGGGATGCTAACGACAAACCTTATCATTCGGCTAAGCTACTCTTTTGAGTTCTTAATCTATTTTCATATCCAATTTTGTTAAATATTTTTTCTTCACTTTTTATGTATTATTGTACATTGTAAAGTATTTTGTTATAGAATTCTTCTTCTTCTTCACCTTCTTTTTTGATAAAATACAGAACTTTTACCATCAAGTTTTCTATTGCATAATATTATATGTACATTTTATATGGAGTATTATATTTTTCACAATATCTTCACTTCTTTTTAATAAAATATAGGTTCATTTTGTGTGTACTTTATAAGAAATATTTATTTAAATTAAATTATTATGTAATTTGTCTTTTTCGGTAGGATCTTACGATCCTCAATCCGATTCTACGATCCGATCCTATTCTACGATCCGATCCTATAAACACCTCCAACGATCCAACGTAGGATCCCGATTTTAACAACCTTGATTGGGAACACCCTTCTCACTCTAGATAGGGACAACAACATATAGGTATCTCCCTCGCCAACCTTCAATGAATAAAAAGGTGATCAACTCACTCCTCCGCCTTTTTGCACATGAAGCATCAAGGGGGAAGCACTTTTTACTATCCATAATAACATCATGTCTCAAAGAAATATTATGAAAAATATCTAACAAAGATGCCAAATCATTACCTTCCTATCATTTTGATTTCTCAAGAAACTGAAACTTCAAGAAATGGCAGCCTCAAAAAGAAGCAATAGACTTTTTGAGTATGAAATAATCTCAAGAAACTGAAACTTCAAGAAATGGCAGCCTCAAAAAGAAGCAATAGACTTTTTGAGTATGAAATAAGCTAGAAAGGCGTGGAAACAAATGATCAAAAGAGCTATCCCCCATACAAACATCCTCCCAAAAAAGAATATATTGCCCATTCCCTACCCTAAAATGAATGAAAAGTGTGAGAAATGATCAAGACCCAAAGAAATGAACTTTTCCTTAGAAACCACATGAGAATCCATTGGGATGAACCCCAACTTGCTCTTAATCAAAGAATGCCAAGCATTTCTCTCAATTGGGAATATCTCCATAACAACTGAACAAACAGCGCCTTATTCTTAGCAATAATATTTCCAATGGCAAGAACCCCTTTACACTTTATAAGGGAGATCACATCCCAACTAATTAAATGGTCTTTCTTCCCCTCATCACACCTTATAAAAAATCACTCATCAATTTTTCTCTTTTATTTGTCACCCTCACCGGAAACATAAACAAGATAAGAAATAAATAGAAACACTAGAAAACTGATTAAACCAAAATGTACCTACCTCCACTAGAAATTATAGCCTAAAAGAAAATAAGATCCATGAATAAAACTCAATTACATAGTGATCCATGAGTGAATCCTACACACGAAGAAAATTTATAATTACCTAAAACCTACTAATAACTAGAAAACATATAATAAAACAAACAGATTAATATCTAACCTAAACAATCATAAAATAAGACTCCGCTAAACCTAAATTATACATGGTTCCAATGGATTGCAATTAAGTTTGGCTTGAAACCAACCATTTCCAAATTTTGCTGCTTCTTTAATTTTACTTTTTCTTGATATTTTTATGGTTTGCATAAAAAAATGTTAAGGAAGCACTTCAGCGCAGTTAATTAAATCAGTGTTCTAAAAACAAAATACTAATTCAATCACCAAAACTGCTAATAACTAAATCACCAAAAGTATCCAAACCAAACATGGTATTCGGAGGTCAAGGACCAAAAAGAAAGGGAAAAGATGCTTAAATACACCAGCCTCCCAACAAATATAATAAAATCCCCACATTTAGACAAACTGGTGACCTTCAAACTTTCTAGGAACTCTACCATTTTGAACACCTAACAAATTCTAACTTTACAAATAAAGATCACATGGCCATATGCATATCTATATTATCTCAAATATACTGACCAAAGGAGGTAAAACCATCAAAAGAAAGAATGTTAACAAATAATAGAGTGACCGAAAAGTTATGTTTCATTATCCCAGCATACTACAATTGTCAAATTACTGACCATATGATTCATATCTAAAACAAACTCCAGGTAAGGAAAAAGCCAGAGACGAAACTACCTGTTAACCCTATAGTTGTTAGATCCCAAAGCAATAAATGGTTGTCTGTACCTCCAGTCACCAACCTACAATTTCGTTTCATCAAAGCAGATGCTAAAGCCTGAGCATTTTTCTTCACCTGTTGGATATATGCTTTGTATTCCGGAGTAGCCACTTGTTTTAAGGCAATAGCAAGAGCAGCAATGTGATTATTGTGGGGCCCTCCTTGCAATGAAGGGAACACAGCAAAGTTTATCCTTTCTTCGAAATCATAGAAGTTATTGTCATCTCCTTGACCAGGAAGCATGATTTGCTTCCTTAATTTTAGGCCTTTCCTATAAAAGATGACTCCTCCCCTAGGACCTCGAAGACTTTTGTGAGTTGTTGAGGTTACAATATCACAATAATCAAAGGGACTTGCACATTCCTGTAAAGATGCCAGCCGGACACAAAGTAAGAGAAAACCCATGCAGATATATCTTGAAGAAAAGAGTAACCACGTGCACAGGAACAGGCATGGGCGTAGCTACATGGTACTGAAATTTTATAGATAATTGGGGTTTATTTAATATTAACTAATAATTTGCAATATCATACCAAACCAAGCTTTAAGTCCCATCAAATGGGGTCTGTTATATGAATCATTCTTCTCCACGTGGCCCTATCAAAGGCCATTTCGTAAGTCAAATTAAGAAGATCTATATCTTTATTTACAACGCTAGCCAACGTTAATTTAGGTCTACCCCATCCGCTAACACTTCCATCTACCGTTACAGCATCGCATCTCTTCACTACTATCTCTTTTGGTCTCCGTTGAATATGACCAAACCATCTCAATCGATTCTCTCTCAACTTATCTTCTATCAGTGCTACTCCTACCCATTCTTGAATACAGTCATTCCAAATTCTGTCTTGTCTAGTCTTGCCACACATCCACCTTAACATCCTTATCTCAGCCACATTCATCTTATCTACATGTTGTTTCTTGGTTGCCCAATACTCCATCCCATACAACATCACTGGTGTAATAGCCGTTCTATAAAACTTACCTTTTAATCTAGTGAATATTCGTTTATCGCACAGTATCCCAGACGCACTTCTCCACTTGCACCATCTCGCCCAAGGTTTTAAAAAGCGGCCGCAACCGTTACGTAATGCCGTTACGTAACGGCTGTGGTCGTTACCGCCACCCGTTATGGCCGCTTTTGCGGTGTGATTGAGATTCACAGGTGTATCGGCTGTAGCGGCTGCTATAGCAGTCGTAACGGTGCCGTAACGGCCGTAACGGCCTGCTACGCACCGTTACGTAACGGTTTCGAATTGCTTTTTTCGAAAAAAAAAAGTTGAAAATGGGGAAGAGAGATAGAGAGAGAAGAGGGAAGATGAAGAGGGAAGATGGAGGAACAAGAGATAGAGAGAGAGAAGAGGGAAGATGAAGAACATGTTATTGATTTGTTGAAGTTGCAAGGCTTATACTATTATATTCAGCTGCAATTACTCAACCATTTTGTTTGTGTGTATCTATCTATATATTGTTTAATAATAATAATAATAATAATAAGTGTGGTCATTATCTATTTGGCTTGATTAATATATATATATATATATATATATATATATTTAAGCTTTTATTTATTCTCTTACTTTTGTTATTGTTTATCTTATATATAATAGTTAGTGATTGATTTTTTATATAATATAAAGTCATTAATTATTAAAATAAAATGTAAAAAACTCAGTTTGTAATGATTTAAAAATATAAAATATATTGGATCAAACTAAAAAATTTATAAAAATTAATCAATATTTATTTTAAAACCCAATAAATATGATCATGGAAAAAAAATGTGCGTATCGGTAAGTTTTTTCAAATTGTGCGAAAAATAAAAAAATTCACGGTTCCGGTTACCGCAACCGTTACGCTACGGCCTTTACACCCCGCAACCGCAACCGCTCCACCGCCACCGTTACAGCGACCACAACCGCTTTTCAGAACCTTGATTAGCATCAAATATTATTATGTGCTTCAATTGTTAAAGAAGATACATTTGCTATGGGCTTACTGTGTAAATATAAATCTCATATGTTATCAAAGAATATGATGTCGATATTTTCTCATTTGGCATGATAAAAAAATAAAAAAAATAAAAAAAAAAACTGGTTAAAAGGGCAACTATGGCTAGCCAAGTCACTAAAACATCTCACCCAATAATAAAGTCAAGAAACCGCAAATTCAAACAAAATCCAACCTAACAATAATGGGAGCATAGAGTTCAATAACAAGTATGAGATTATAAGAAAGTTTTTTCAGTAAGGAGACTATTTATATGCAAAGATTTTTTATTTTCATTTTTTATTTTACTCTTTTTGGTAATAATGAAAGTAATTTTTTATTTTTATTTTTATTTTTTTGATAATTGGGAGGTTGGGTCAACTTATGTTCACCTCGAGTAATCCCGGAGACCAATCCCACCGCCTACTTGTAGGGCCCCCATTTAAAGTCAAAGCAAGCGCCCCATATGGACTGGTCCCAGGGAACTTATTGCAGCTAATGAATATTGAACCTAAGACCTGAAGAGAGCACACCCCCAAGTCCCAAGTTATACCCATTAGGCCAAGGGATAATAATAACAGTATATAACGACATATATATCTCCTAAGCCAACGTAAAACCCCCCAAGATGCACAAAACTATTTTTCTTTTTTTTTAATAATAATAATAAAACTCAATACGGAAGGCAGTTTTTCATATATAGCATACAACCATCTTGTTAACATATAGAACTTAAGGACAAACCACAAACTCTGGTCATTATTTCAGCACAATTGTCAAAAGCTGCCTTTCCTAGTGTTATACCTCATTCAAATTTTAGGGCGGGTGGAGCAGGGAATTAATACATGCACATTTTTGTATACCATATGCATAAACAAATGTGCATGAACCAATATTAGCTGAGTACAAATGAAGGCAATACAAGAAATGTAAATAGCCTTTGATTGCAGTAATCTGTAGTTGTATTGAAGTAAAACACACTTTGGTTGTTATGTTGCAACATGAATTGAACTTCACAAATGAACAGTAAATATTCTAAAGCTAAGCATGTAGATGTAGGGTTATACACTAGAATGGCACTCCAATTACTACTGGAGGTTGGCAGCTGATCCAAACTCAAGTCAGCAATATCATATCTAGTTGTTGTGATGGATTGATCAATTCACATCAAATATTGATAATAGCTCGCACAATATTTATAAACAAAATCCAATCCCTCTAAATAAGTCATTTTTCAATCAAAACTACAATAAAATTAAAGCAACTGAATTTATACAAAATAAATCTAAAATTATAATCAAAACCTTAAAAACAAAGCATACAATGTGTACATGACTAGAAGCATTCACACCTTTGCTGCTACAAGACCACTAATGTGAGCCATATCGCACATCAAAACTGCCCCACATTTATCCGCAATCAGCCTAAACCTTGCATAATCCCATTCCCTTGGGTACGAACTCCCACCACAAATCAGTAATTTGGGGCGAAAATCAATTGCCTTTTCCTCAAGCTTATCATAATCAATATACCCAGTTTGTGGGTTAACCTTATAAGACAAAGTCTCAAAGAATATCGAAGCACATGAAACTTTCTTCCTATTCGGTGTATAATACCCATGGCTCAAATGCCCACCAGACGGCGAATCTAATCCCATAATCCTATCTTTGGGAACCAAAAGACCAGTATATACAGCAAAATTAGCAGATGTACATGAATATGGCTGAACATTGACACCCCATTTCTCAGAATGAAGCCCAAAAGCAGCTAAAGCACGATTCATACAGAGAAATTCAAGCTGATCAATGTACTGATTACCTCCGTAGTTTCGCGAACCGGGCATTCCTTCGGAATACTTATTCATCAAGTGACTTCCCAGAGCTTCCATAACAGCCCGGCAAACAAAATTCTCCGAAGCAATCAATTCAATTCCCTTGAATTGCCTCTCCTTTTCCATCTCCATAATGCCAAACACATGTGGGTCAGCAACACAGAGAGGTTCGTTGCCCCAATTCCGCACCATGGCTCGCCTCAGCTCCATTAAGGGTTCGGTCAAAACCCTTTTGGAAGGGCATGAATTGGGGGAAATCTGAGATCGTTTTTTGGCATTGAAAGACATGGGTTGTCCTAAAAGGGTAAATTCATAATAATCGTTGTCCGATTGTTGTTGTTTGTTGATGGTGTCTTGGGTTTTTGATTGATTGAAATCGAGTTGTTGTTGTCGTTGTTGTTGTTTTGGTAGTTGTAGTAGGTGTGGGGGGAGAATTGGATCAGCCATGCGAACACTGGGGGATTTGAAGTGTTTGGGGGATAAAGCACTTTAAAGTTGAAGAAACGAAGTTGAGATCAGTGAGAGAGGGTTGAAGATGAAGATGATACAGACGTTTCCAATAGAGCTCGAAGGAGAGTGAGAGAGTTATATATATACTGGAGAGAGAGATTGAGAGAGATGAACCCGGATGAGAATTAGGGAGAAGGGGGACGCTTTGGTGTACGGAATTCCCAAGTGTGGTGACTGGGAATAGCCGGTTACCAATGTGTTTCTGGTGAGAACAGAACACGTTTTGTTCGTCTACCTTGCATTGGACACAAAAGCGGCTACGTTCAGTGGGACCCGTTTAGTTTTCAGTTAGTACAGCGCCCTTGCGCTTGTCTCATCACCTGGCAAGCAGAAGCACGAATCAAATGTTACGTAAGTTATTAAGCCACCGTTTGGGAAGATGGGTTTGTGATTTTTTTTTGGGCAAATTACATATACATCTCTTGAAATTTGGCTAAATTACAGATGTCTCTTGAGGTTTGAGAAATTACGAATTCCCCCCTGAATGCTATATTTGCATAAGAAATTAGGGGGTAATTTGTTATGAAATATAAACCTCAGGGGGCAAATTGTTATGAAAATACAAACCTCAGGGGGCAGGATGTAATTTCTGAAACCTCAGGGGGTATCTGTAATTTAGCCAAACCTCGAGGGGTGTATATGTAATTTGCCCTTTTTTTTTTAATTATTTTAATTATAAAAAATAAAATAAATTATTTTAGTCTTAATAAATAAAATATCATATTAAATTCATAATTATTATATTCTTCTCTCATAAAAAAAGTTAAAAAAATTAAAAAGTTAAAAAGTTCTTCCTAAATCAAGCTTTTTAACCCAAGCTAAAATAGTCAAAAAGCTAAAAAATCAACCAACTTCTCAAACGGCACCTAAGTATAAACGTTTGACATATATTAAAAATGTATATTTTTTTTATATATATGTTTATTTGGATTATATTGATTAATATCTATTAATATTTTCTTTTTATTTTTTTATTAATTTTTTTATTTTTCTATATATTTTTTTTATAAAAAATAAAAAAATACATTTATTTAAAAAATCTCAAATTATTTGTAAATATTTTATATAATACTCAAATAAATTATTAAATAAAATATTTAAAATTTATAACATTACTCGTCATTCTATTTACATTACAAAAATAATTTCGTACACTTTTTTTAAAGGATTGTGAATAAAAGGAAATTCCACAATATATCTCACTTTTAAGTATTATAGTTATATTTAATTATACGATTTATTGTGGTTAAAGATGTTCGTAGGTCGATTTGACACAAAATTTATAATCAATCCAATCATAATTAATTTTAAGGCTAAGTTTAGCATACACAAAATAATTCATCTTTTTATTTTTTTATTTTATTTTTCATCATATCACCTCTCTATTTTTCTGCACATCTTTTCGTAAAAATATAAAAAATGTACTTATTTAGGTCATTCCAAACAATTCCTAAAGTTTTTTTCCAACCACTCACTAGTGGGTTGGTTCAGGCTGGAACCATAGTTTTACTATATTAAAAATAAGTGAATCGATAAATAATAAATAATTAAAATAAATAAGTCTTTAATATTTAAATATAACACAAATAAAAAGCAAAATATTATTTAATGTAAATCAATACAAATTAAATCTAATTCAAGTTTAAACATAATTAATATAAATTAAATCGATTAATCAACCGATACATGTTAAAAATTAAATCAATTACGAAATTCAATTCAAGTTTCTAGTAGTTCCTTTAGCTACATAATAATTCTTGCATGTGAAAATTATTAAGTATAATCAAGTCCATTGTAATAAACCAATTACGCTAAGATATAGCAAAATAAATAAATTCGGTATTCGGGTTGGTTCGGTTTATGTAAGGCCTCAATCAAGAATTAATGCAATCCTATCAATTTGATGATTTAAAAATCCAAAACCAAACCAATGCACTCAAAAAGCATCCCAACCCAATCCAAAAAGATTGACTTTGTTTGGTTCTTCGATTTATTGGGTAATTTGAACACCCCTAATTATGGTATTAGTTATGATTTGATTACGGCTCATTATATGACTCATTGTCATCTTAGTTATAATATATTATGATAATTATTTTGGTTATGATTCAAAAGATCCTTGGTTATATTTTATTTGATGTTTGTTTGGCTCTTTTTATTTTTTAATTATGATTGAAAAAGATTTAGGCCTCGTTTGGGAACCCTCATTTTTAGCCAAAAAGTCAAAAAGTTACTAAATTAGCCAAAAAGCCAACAACCCATACCAAAAAGCCAAAGATTCTTTTTTCTCTCTCTGTCTCACGTTCAGTTCTTTTTGAGTAAAGAAGGTTTTAAGGCTTTTATGGTCCGTGTACACTTCACAAGCCATACCATACAAATAATGTCGCCAAATCTTCAAAGCAATGACAACAGCTGCCATTTCAAGGTCATGAGTTGGGTAATTCTTTTCATGTGGACGAAGTTGCTGAGAGACATAAGCAATTAACTTCCCATTATGTATTAGTACACAACCCAACTCTTTATACGAAGCATCATTGTAAATCTGGAACCCATCAGTACCATTGGGTAGAGTTAAGATTGGTGCAGTCACTAATCTGGTTTTCAACTCTTGAAAAGCTGCTTCATGCTGATCATCCCAATCATATGGCACATTTTTCTGTGTCAGCTGCGTCAATGGCATAGCAAGTTTCGAGAAATCTTTCACAAACCTTCTATAGTAACCTGCAAGTCCTAGAAAACTTTTCACTTTAGACACATTAGTTAGTCTTGGCCAGTTCACAATGGTTTCAATTTTCGGAGGGTCGACCGAAATACCATCTCTGTTGATTACATGCCCTAGAAATGCTACACAATCAAGCCAAAATTCACATTTGGAAAGTTTTGCGTATAACTTCTTTTTCCTCAGAATCTGTAAGGCAATTCTCAAATGATTCTCATGCTCTTCCCTGTTTTTGGAGTAAGTCAATATATCATCAATAAAGACAACAATGAATTCATCCAGAAATTGTTTGAATACTCTATTCATTAAATCCATGAATACTGCAGGTGCATTAGTTACTCCAAAAGGCATTACCAGAAATTCATAATGCCCATATCTGGTTTGGAAAGTGGTTTTCTCTGCGTCTTCTGCTTTGACTTTTAATTGGTGATACCAGGATCTAAGTTCAATTTTAGAAAATACTTATGCTCCCTGCAATTGGTCAACCAAGTCATCTATTCGGGCAGAGGGTATTTGTTCTTGACTGTTACCTTATTCAATTCACGGTAACTATACATAACCTCAGCGACCCATCCTTCTTCTTTACAAACAACACGAGAGCACCCCAAGGTGACGTGCTCGGACGGATGAATTTCTTATCTAATAGTTCTTAGAGTTGAGTTTTCAATTCTTTCAGTTCTGAGGTTGACATTCTGTAAGGGGTCTTAGAAATTGGTTGCGTTCCCGGTGTTACTTCAATAGTGAACTCAACTTCCCTATTAACTAAGTCTCCAGGCAAGTCATTCGGAAATACATCGGGAAATTCACAAACAACAAGAATAGTTCCACATTAGTACCATCAGATGATGCAGCCAATACACAACACAAGTAGCCCCTACATCCCTTCTTAAGCAATTTAACAGCTTTCACAGTCAAAATCAAGTATGGGGGAGAGACTACTCCGTCCCTAGTGAAAACAAACTCACGCATTCTAGGTGGACGAAACACAACAGATTTCTTCATACAGTCAATAGATGCACAATACTTTGTTAACCAATCCATACCCAAGATGCAATCAAAGTGATCAATACTCAAAGGCAGCAAATCAACGTATAACGTCATATCACCAATCACAACATCATATGCCGGATATACATATGCACATACCATAGAACCCCCAGATGGCGTAGATACAGACAGTAAATAATTTATGGATTCTAAAGGTCTAGTTAGTTTTTGAGAAAAGGCATGCGACACAAACAAGTGTGTAAAACTAGAATCTATCAAGACATATGCATTCTGGGCATAAATGGAAATTATACCTGACACCACAGACTTAGTGTTCTGTACATCTCCGGGTACTAGTGTAAACACTCTCTCTTGCCTCAACGTTTCATTGTTAGTGTCACCTCTAGCATTGGTTCTTGCATTGGATCTTACTGTAGAAACAGACTCGGCTGAACTTGCCACAGGACGGCTAACCTCGTTGGATCTCATCGGGCAATCCCTAACCACGTGGCTAGTCTTGGCACATCTAAAACACGCACCTGATGCCCGGTAACAAGCACCTTTGTGCTTCCTTCCACAGTCGGGGCAGTTTGGAGTAGATCCGCTACTTTGACTAGAGCTACTGGAAGATCCTGTATTTTGCTTCTTCGAAAATGATCGACCCTTCTTGAAATTGAATCCGGCCCTCTTTCCTTTCTATTCAGTTGTTGGAGTTGAAGTTTGTTTCTTAGCTGCTATTATGGCTTCTGCCATCAATGCCCTGTCGAGCACTTCTACATAAGTAAGCAATTTCAAGACACCTACTCGATCAAATACTTCCAGGTCTAGTCCTCTCTCAAACTTTCTTGTTTTCTTGTAATCAGTGTCTACCATATGCGGAACAAAACGAGCTAATTCAGTAAACTTAGCTTCATATTCGGCCACAGACATTCTGCCTTGTTTGAGTTCTTGGAATTCAGAAACTTTTCGGTCCCTGAAGCATTAGGGAAAAAACTTGTTGTAGAATATCTCATTGAATTATGCCCATGTCATGTCCCCATTGTTATTTCAAACCAACAACCACCATCTTCGGGCTTCATCCTTTATGGTGTAAGTAGCTAAAAAGACTTTCTGAGTTGCAGAGCAAGGGAACACTTCAAATGACTTTTCCATTTCTAATAACCAGGGTTCTGCCTTCAATGGTTCAATACCACCCAAGAAGGTCGGCGGTTTCATTTTCATAAATTTCTAAGTCAAATTGATGATGTCATTATTGTCTAGTTTGGCTAGCACTGGTGGAGGTAGAAGAGGTAAAGGTTGTTGTCTTAGTCGCTGCGTCATTGCTTTAGTCAAAGCCGCAAGCATCTGTTCCATTCTGTTCATTCGGGCCTCAGAAGATTCGCTTGTATCATTTCCTCTTGCATTCTCCATGTTGCTATAGAGACACCAAGTAATATTAAACATAGGAATGATCTTATTCATTTCTTTTCTATTTCATCTGTCCAAATTCAAATTTCAGTTCCACATTCATAAAGATTACCATACACTCACACATGGAATGCCCTAACTTATTACTAGGACATCCAAAGCTCATATGGACTCGTGCATGTGGCAAAACACGTGCTCTGATACCACTCTGTCACGGCCCAAAGCCGCCCCTATGGGTTTAGCATTGTAACCGGCCAGTAATCTTTGAATTACCAAAGGCCCCTTAACAGAATAATATATAAACAGGGGCTGCGGAAGCAAATATACTAAACATACATAGTCCATAGAGCTATACAGACATACATGGGACAGGAAATTCTCAAAACAAGCTTACATATATATATATATATACAGATGTGGCATCGAAAATATATTAGTCTTACGTCACCCAAGCCACTTATACAAAACTTCCAAACGTGTTCAGACCAGACATAAGCACTTAGAAGATACAAAAGTCCCAAGGACGCAAAAAAATTTGTGCAGATCTCAAAAGGGAACCTCCACGGGAGGTATGATGGCTGGCTGACACAAAAACTTGCCAGGCAGCAACTTAGGCCCAGTCACGCGCCTGCTCACCTACATACATACAAATAAACAGTGAGCGGAAGCCCAGTGAATAATAACAAGGTAAAGGGTTTTAATGAATGATGTCTATCAAAGAGTTAAGAATCGAAGCTTATATTGAAAACAGATTCTTATGCATATTCAGATTCCAAATTAGAATTAGGTTCATATTCACGTTCATATTCACATTCGGATTTCACATAAGATCATACGTGGTACATCCATTAGCTATCATATTAACTTGATCCTGAAACACACACACACACACATATATATATATATACATAGTCGGTACCGACAACCATAAAGGTCCATATCTTGCGTGCAAGTAGCCATGGTATTGTTACCCCAAAGCGAGGGCCACGTGAATATAGGTCTCAGTATTGTTACCCCCGGGCAAGGGCCACGTGAATATAAGCCACGGTATTATTACCCCTGGGTGAGGGCCACATGCATATTGGCCACGATATTATTACCCTGGGGCGAAGGCCACGCGAACTAAGGATGCCACAAATACATTTCAGAAAAATGGACATTCATTCATAATTCATAAAATAGCATTTCAGAAAACAAATTGCATCATATCAGTCAGAGAATACTTGTAATTAAACATAGCTTTACAGAGTTATTACTCACAGTTAACAGATAGCTCAAAGTAAATCAGTAGAGTAGGTAATTCACTTAACTCGCGGCGCGTGACCTATATAACATGACAGAGGCATACATTAAAGCACATGCTCAAATTGCACATAGCACATTTTCATGTCCTAAGTGTGTTTCTAATCTTTATCCTCATTATAGTGTCTTAATCATGGCCTAGGAATGCCTAAGATGGAATGAGGATACAACAATGCACTTGAAAACATTTTTCAAAACTTGCTGAAAACAAGGTCCACGCTCGAGCGTAAATGAAAAATGTGAAGGTCCACTCGAGAGCAATTCTATTTGCTCGAGTGGTCTGTAAACTTTGGCAAAAGTGCTGGTTGCTTGTTTTTCATACTCGACGGATGCTCGATCCCCGCTCAAGCGTGAGACTCAGACCCTCGCTAGAGCGTGACTTCTGTCGCTCGAGCATGTTGCAAAACATCTGAACATCTAGATACATGCATTTCACGCTTGAGAGGGCATCATGTCGCTCGAGCGGAAGTGCACGCATTCAGAGTGCTCGCTCAAGCGTGAACTCCCACGCTCGAGCGTAGATTCAAATTCTAGAATTTCCAAATTTGATCTCCAAGCTTCAAACTCAAACTAAACACTTCAAAACTCATCCTCTTGGGCCAAAATTATGGAAAACATTTAGAAATTCACAAAACATCATGATTTAAAGATCATTTCATGAAATCAACGCCGAAAAGCATGCCAATTGTTCACAAATTCAACTTAAACTTCATGAATTCTACAAAAACATGACAAGCATGAAATGATTGAGCTTCAAGTTTCCAAATCATGATCAAATGGAATGAGAGGATGTAAAACATGTTGAATTCCTACAACTAAGCTCAATCTATGACATGCATGAGAGAATTTCCTAGCAACCATGCTCCAAACAAAATGAAATGTACATACATGTATGAATTGATCTTCCTTCCTACTTCTTAAGCTTGATTCTTACATCTTATAGCTCAATTTACTTGAATTCATGGATGAATTAACTCAATTTCAAGACTAGAGACTTGGCTTCTTACCTTAGACGCTCAATTGGGTCCTAGGTGCTAAATTCTTGAGCTAGATGATCAAATCTCCAAAGTTCCTTCTTATTTTCTAGCAATTCCTTTTATTTGAGTTCAATTCTCAAGCCTAGGACCAAATCTTCCTACTTTCTCCCTCTCTCACGTTTTTTAGCATCAAATTAAGGAAAAATGAGGTGTAAAGTTGAACTAGTGGGGTCAAATATGGCTCATTTGGTGGTAAATAATCAAAGCTAATCAAATAGCATTAAGTTAATTGTAATAACCCGACCCTTGTATGTGATTGTGTGATATATTCCAGTCAATTATTCTGAGCCTTCAAATACTTAATGTGAAATTTCAGGAGAAATTAAATTTATGTATACAAATGTTATGAATTTAACATGTATCTGTTGGGCTATGAGAGTATTTGTCACACCTAGAATGGGTAAATTAGAAATTGAGAATCTTAGAGACTTGGTAATCTGAAATAGACTTCGTATTTGGAAACGGCATAATTTTTAGGTAATAATAAGCATATTTGCAGAAATTTGATTTGGAAATGATTATACGATTAATTTTTGTCCTATTCCCTCCTTATCTATATATGTATGTGTGTGTTCTTTGATCACTTGAAAAAAAAAAAAAAAACAAAAACAACTTCCTAACTCAATACATGGCTCTGGAGAGAAAAGCTTAGAGGAGGGAAAGATTGAAGGGTAGAAGGTGGGAAATTGAGAAACTTAGCACAAGGTATGTAGATGTTATATTAATTAACTCCTACAACTCTCCTTCTTCTTCAATAGTGAGAGATATACTCAAAATCATGGCACTTAAGGGTTGGAATTGTGGTTCTAAGGGTGTGTAAGAAGTTAATGTGAATGTTTTGACTTAATTTAAAATAGTTATGACTCAATTGAGTTGCTTGACTTTATTATTTGACATGACTTTGTGTATATGTGCATATATATGTGTGTAAAGCTAGGAATCTCATGAAATGGGGAGTGTTTATGAGTGTGGAATAATGATTTAACTTGTAATCAAATGAAGTATGTATTTTGATGCTTATTCATATGCATTTGAGCCTTTGCATTAGCAATTTATAGTTAAGTTTTGAGGCCCTAAACATATCTACAAAAGGATAGAATTGTGCAGAATTTTCGGACCTTTTTGTGCAGAATCGCCGCACGTGCGGGGCCCAAGGCCACACGTGCGGGAGCCCCAGCCGCACGTGCGGGAGTCATGGCCGCACGTGCGGGAAAAATGGCAAATTTTGGGAGTTCAACACTGCTAAAAAGGCACGTGCGGGGCATCACTGCCGCACGTGCGGGAGACCTTGCCGCACGTGCGGGAGACCTTGCCGCACGTGCGGGGATCCTAGCCGCACGTGCGGCCCAGGCCGGGAAACACGGGTTGCTCCGTTTTGCGTGTTGACTCCTCTAGTGTTGTCGAAACCTGCAATTAATATTATTATGATGTCCGTTAAATTAATCGAAGAAAAATGAATCAAGAATTGATTTAACAAGAAAAAGGGAAACTAATATGTATCTTGTGCATGTGTAGGACACGCTTCAAGAGGATCAAGTGCCCCGCCGCAACACAGTGAGTAATAGTACTAGATGTACTTTAACTTCGCCAAGTATTATTGTTATTAACATTGTGCTATATACATGTGCCATATGGAAAGAAATGTGAGGTTATGAAATTAAGAAACGGTGTGAAGTTGTGAAAGTACCAAAAGAACTTGTGAAGTCATAAAATTGAGGCCCAGTGTGAACTATGGAAACATCAAAAGAACTTGTGAAATGTGAATCCATGAGGCCGAGAGCCAACTTGTGAAACATGGATTTAAGAGGCCGAGGGCCAAATTGTGAAATTATGATTCTAAGTTATGAAATTATGAAGCCAAGGGCTAAGTTGTGAATGTGCGAACCCTTCAGGCCAAGGGCCAATCTACGAGACTGTGAACCGATAAAGTTATTCTGTAAATGTGTACAAATTCAGACTCGCTACATGATCTCCACATTACTTACATTTTTTATATGTATTACAATGTTCTTATGGTATCGAAGCACTTAAATACTATTATTCACTGAGCCTAGCTCACTCTATGTTATGTCTCTTTCTGTAGGTAACCAAGCTGGAGGTCGGCCCTAACTGGCCACTGTCACACTTTTCTCAGCCTAAGCATAGCCAGGCCCTTGGTCGCAGCCGTTCTTTTACGTAATGTTTTGCTAGATCATGGCGTATACTTTCGTTATTGGCTTAGGGGATTATGTATCTAATATTTTTGTTCTATGCCCAATCTTGGGGCTGGTTCTGTACATGCTTATGTATGTATATATATAAATATCTAGTTCTCGAATGTGTGCTCCTTATATCTATTCGTCTAATACGATATTTGTGATCCTGGCATATTAGTGATAGCTTAATGGATGACATACTTTCTTGTATAGTCTTAGTCAGCAACGCTTCCGTATAGGCCCCTATGTATATATATATTTATACCAGGTGTAGTGTCTACTTCCGCATAGGTCATGCCCGATCCTTTAGGGGCAGGGTCGGGGCGTGACATTAATCTAATTTAATCGCTTCGAACCAAATTTTAATTAAACTTATCATAAGGTTCTAAAAATTCCAAATAACACATAAATCAAATCAATTTCTGTATCGGATCCCAATAAGGCCTTCAATTCGCAAACCAAAACAAAATCATGAACAAAGTTTCCTACGTTAAACAGATAAAAATGCATTTAAAGCAGCACACCCATATAATTAATTCCAAATTTGACCTTAGTAACTTATTAGGCATAAGAAATCATGGATTAACGTTAATCATAGGTCGGGATTATTACAACCCTCCTCACTACAAGCCAAGTGAGACGGCACCACTCTTTGCATGGCTTCTCACCAATTAGCCTACCTAACTTTGCTCTATCTAACACTGACGTAGCCGTACAACACGCAACGCCAGGCCAAACTTGCACGGCATGCCACTATGCTAACATTGCGCAGCTCTTCTCATAGTTCGGTCAAAGCTTTATTCTTTGTAGATCTATTTGACTGCTTCCTTTGTAGCTCAGTCATGGCGTTGATTGCCACTAGGAAGTAGCTAGGTCCAAGAATTTGGGCATTTTGCTAGTTCGGTCAAACATCTTAGACTAGCCTAGCCCTTGCTCGGTCCCAACCAAGTTAGCTCCAAAATATAGCTCGGTCCATCACGTGGCCCAAGCTTTAAAACTACTTCTATCTAGCTTGGCCCAGTTTGGCTACACAAATTACCCTCTCAATAAGTGTGTGAAATTTCATTCATAAATTTTTCAAAATCCTTGTAACACAAATTAGGTGTGAACACAAGCAGGTGGATAATAGTAATAATATATGAAGTAATTTTTTAAATTCGACATAATCCAAATTCAGACCTATTCTTATATATTTTTTATTGGAGTCTTGTTGGTAAACATTTGGTTTAAGCCCAATCAACAGTAATTGATCGACAAAGTTAAACTAATTTTCAAATAAACATGAAAAAGATCAGACTTTGTGGTTAAGTTCTATGCCTTAGACATATTAAGGACTTCCTTAGAGGTGATGAAATAAAGAAGAAATGGAATAGAACATAATCTGTATTAATTCGAATAAATTGTCAATTGGTCGACAGAAGAAATAGGGGATGTAAAAGATAATACTTAGTCTACTTCTAACAGTTGCTAAATTAAATTACTCCTAGATAATTCTTCGCGATTTGAAAGTGGTTGTGGATGATTTTCTACACGCAGCTCTCTTTTATACTTGACTTGCCCAGCTTTCAGTTCTAATCCTCCTTGATTTTCTGCACCTTTGCATACCTATCCTAACATTCTAGGGACTGTTCTTTTGAATTTTGATTTTACCCTTGATTCTCTACTGCCATCTTCCTTATTCTTCAACAAAAATCTCATAATACATCTCTTTTACTACGCTATGTTAGCGACTTGTGCCACATCAACCAACTTGCCATGTTAGTGCTTGTCAACGAAAAGTTTCCAAATTTTAGCACCAACAATGCCCCCTTCATTCAAGGTAAAAGTTTTTTTTTCCTTGAATGACTTTATTTTGGTCTTATCGATAACAACAGGCCCTTCTTGACCAATTCTGGGCCTAAAAACCCCTTCACCTTTTTAGGTCTATTGACAATTTCCAAGCCCACACATTGCTAGGCCCTCTCCAATTTATTCAATTTGTTATTTTACTTGGGCCCTACACGAAAGTACTTAAAGTTTTTTCAAACTTTTTCTTTTCACCACTGCCTTCCAGCGAACTCTTTCTTTGTCTCTGAAACTAAGAAACCCTAAGCTTTCTAGCTATGTCTTCCAACTCAAACTCTGACTTGGTTTGTCAATTTCCTCATGAAGCCATCCAACTTATCGAAAAGAACAAATTCAACTTTTTCATCTAGTCTCACCGTCGGTGCTGGGAATCTTGGGCCCTATGTCCTAACCACTTTTTCAAATGGTCTGTCTTGATACTACCCAATTGCTGATTGCGAAACTCTTCTTCTGGACCCCTTTTGTTTTGGTTTTTGTGTAGGGGTTTTTGTTTAATTATAAATTGTGGAGTTTTGTTGGATGGATTGGATGTTTTAAACTTTTGTTATGTATGCACTTTAAGAATGGTTGCACAACTTTAATGTGAAGTCTTTTTATATAAGTATGGTGTAGACACTCCATTTTTGACCGTCCTCAAGACTTGGACATCATCGTTTGAACACCCGATGATCATCCATGCTCGTGTTCGTTTTGAGTTCCCGAAGGTCTCGGCTGCGCGCCTTGCCTTAGGATCTCTCAACTTGTTTGTTTTGTGCTTGGTTGTGGACCAAGGACTTGTGGTTTTTGCTTCTGAGGGAAGATGGTGGCTTGTTGGCCATCCCTGCAACCCATCGGCTAAGGCCTTGTGCCATCGGCTTTGTTTTCTTGCCATCAGCCATAAGTGGTGGCCGATCGGCACTCTTTTTGGTCAATCGGCACTCTTTTTGGTCGATCGGCCATATTTCTTGGCTGAGACCTTTCCATCTGCTTTTGCAGATATTTTTGTGCTAGTTGTGACAGCTGGTGAGCACAATTCTCATCCTCCATACACGTGTACGGAGGGATTGAATCAAGACTCAAGCTTGTTCAACAAGCTTGAGAATTGAATTTCTATAAGAAGGGAGACCCCTATCCCTTTCCAGAGGTTCTGAAATCTTGATATACAAAACATATATCACTCTCTCTCTATATTTTACCTCTCTCTCTCTCTCTCTCTCTCTCTCTCTCTCTCTCTCTCTTTATGTGCTCTTGTTTGTCCTCAAAAGTGTAAATTCTTCACACTATTGCACACAAACACCTACTAGAACACCATCCTTCTGTTGCTGAGGTCCTTAGGAGTTGGTGTTAGTGTTTTTGGGTTGGTTTGAACTCAGAAAAGCTGCTGGAGTTGTGTTCATGAAGGTGTTCTTCAAGGGTGAGAAATTAACCTTTTAATCCCGTATTTTGGATTAAGCTTTTAGACCAATTTTCATGCTAATTTAAGCTTAACTTTCTACTGTAAAAAGTTCTAATTTTTCATGCTTGTGATGTTTGTTTAAGGTCACTTTTGTGTTGGGGATACTATACCCCCTCTTAGGCCTTGTTTGGCCTTGTTTTGAACCATCCTTTTAAGCTATTGGGACCACCTTGTTTGGGCCTTCTCACCACTGAAATCCAAAGGATTTTTAGTGGTGGAAAGGTGGTTTTAAGGTCCCAAATAGGAGAGGGTCATCCCTTCTCCTTGTGTTTCGTATGCTAGTATAAATGGCTCATAATAGTAGCATGTTTGCTTAGCATGTTTTGGTTCCATTTCAGCAACTTTTTAGTGTTATTTTAGCATGCTTCAACTCTGCTTTAAGTTGGTTTGATAGCATCTTGCATGCTTCACATACTTGTAGAGCAATCTTGCATGCTAGCATAACATGCATCATGTGTTTGGATCATCATTATTGCATGTTTTGGCTCAACTCAAAGAAGTTTTCCCTCATATTTTACCATGCTTGAGCTCTGTTTGATGTTGTTTTAGTCATGCATGCATTGTTTTGTATAGCTATGGTTCAATCTAGCTTGTTAGCTTTGTGTATCAAGTCCAATAGCATGCATTGCTTAGACTATTCTCATGATTTGGCATCATTTGAAATGTTATTTCAGTGCATGTTTCATGGTCATACACTTGCCTTTGTCACTCTTTTAATGCTTAGGAGGTTTGGTGTTTTATGCCTTAAGAGTGAGTCATTGTGCATGCCTCTATGCTTAGGCCTTTGGGCTATCATTTCAATGTATTTTTGGTCTTGTTTTACCATGATGCATCTCTGATTTTTGTTGTCAAAGTCATGCCATGTTTGGTTTTGATAGGTGTAGTGCAATCCCCTTTGTTGGCCTTACTTGTATCATGCCTTATGCCTTTCACGTTGACTTGTTTTGGTATTGGTCCATGCATGTTTTAGACTCACTTTGGTATGCTTTAGGACTGTTTTGGTTTGCTTAGGCCATTTGCTTCTTGTTTTGTATAGCCTTAGTGCAAGTGCCTATGCTAGCTTCAAGCTTTGAGATTTCCCTATGCTAGCTTCAAGCTTTGAGATTTCTTGCATGCCATACTTGCATTGTTTGGTTGATTTGGCATCATTCCATGCATGATTTCAGAGCTTATAGTGTTGTTACACTTCCACTTTTGTCACTCTTTGAGCACTCTTAAGAGTTGTGCTCTTATGCCTAGGTGATAGACCATTACACGTGCATGCTTTGTTTTGCATTTCATGTCATCATTTCATCGTTTTGGCCACTGATTTGGGCATGATTGAGGTCTGTCCATTTTGGTTTAAGTCCATCTTTGCATGTTGTTGCATGTTTGTCTTTGCATGTTGTTGCATGCTTGTCTTTGCATGACATTGTTGCATATTTGTTGCATTGCATTTGGCATGCTTATGTTGCATTGTATAGCATCTCCATGCTGCATGCATTGCATTGTGTTTGGTTTGGGTGTTAAGCCAAACACGAGGAACGAGGGACGTTTCATACTTGAAGTGATGAAACATGCCTCAATCCTCGGTCGCCGACACTCTTGATCCAACATGATGGACTTTAAGGCATTTATGTGTTTTTGTGCATTTCTTCCATATTGATTTATGCAACTCGGCCTCTTTGGCCATCATGCATCGAAATGCGTGATTGATGGCTCGAGATTCGATCATTACACTCCTTTGAGCAGTGAACATCATAAGGGGTGTAGTTGCGCAACATTTTCTTGCAAATGTTTTGCCATTCCTCTGTTTGTACTCTGCTGCAGCAAAAGGAACGGTTTGCAGGAAGAGATGGCCGATCGGCTATCTAGTGTGCCGATCGGCTAGAAATGTTTGGCCGATAGCCTCATATTTGGTCGATGACCATTATCCACTGGCCAACGGCCACCTCTATTGGCCGATGACCTCTCAGAGTGTCCATAAGGTGGTTCAGAAGCATCACAGAAGTTGGCATAATTTTCAAAGGTGCAGAAGTGTACAAACAGAGGCAACATGAGGCATGGCAACGGATTTCCGAGTGAAGTCAACCGAGCATGCATATGCCCCTCTTCTCGAGGCCATTTTGACTGCTTTGTATAGTTAGTTAATTCATTGTTGTAAATTCTTAATTAGCTTAGTGTTAGCTAATTTCCAATTTGGTTATGTAATAATTAGTCTAATTAGATTATTAGATTAGTTAGAATAGCTTAGCGTAGCTAGCTTGTATTATTCATTCGGACCCTCCGTCGAGAGGGCGAATTTTGTAATAAGTGTGCGTGAGTGTGTGAATGTCTTCCAACCCCACGTCTTTCTCCTTTTTACTTAACCGCTTACGATGGTTAGTTCTAGGTCATGTTTTGATTAGCATCCTTATGCTTGCATGTTTGCATTCATTCATCTGTCTTGCATGCACTGGGCTCGACGCATCATACTAACCGCATTGTATTTCAATTCCAATTTGAATACATGTATCAATTGTTGCATTTCATATCCATCTTAGAATAGCCGAGCCTATTTCTAGTTGCATTTTGCGTGTGTTGCATTAGGCATTCATTGACATAGCTAGAATCATGCATTGATTACTAACTAGCTATTGTTTTGGCTCGGAGTACTAGGTAAGCTTTTAGGCTTTAGCATCTTGCATATATGTAAGTGTTGCCATGACAGCATGCTTGCCATGAGGCTATTTGCTTAAATGATATAACTGCCTGAATGCCTGTAGGTGAAGGTTGGATTGTTTGAATTGGAACAATTCATTGAAATACGCGTTTTAAGCCCACTTGAGGGTGGCAAAATCTACGTCTTAGCCTACTTGCGAGTAGCACCTTCAAACCATTTTCAAATAAACAAACATGGGATGTTTTGTTCCAATTTAGGCAATCTAGTCTATACTTGTATGCTATGCGCATCACGTAGTAAGCTAGCTAATAAACTGGAATAAGAACACATGTGTTTTCAAAAACAGAATATCATGTTAGTAAAGGCCGATCTTTGATCGGGCGAGCGAGGGTGCTCATTGCATGACCTTCCCCTCTTGCACCCAAGTTCCCGAGCCGAGGCAACTTTGGTGATGACGGACACGTGGCCTTAGGCACGAGTCAGGGTTTCCTAAATTTCCCAAAACAAAAACATTTAGGTGGCGACTCTGTATCTGGCAAAGCAGTCCATGTTTGGCACTTCCTTATTAAAATCAGTTTTTCAAAACGATTTGTCGGATTTGGACTCTTTGGTGATTTATCGATCTTGCATTGCACTTTGCAAGATTAGATTCAGAACCGTGACATTGAGTCTGAACTGTAGTAGCTAATGAACAAAACGGATTTCAAGCCCATTCGCGCGCGGAGCCGGGACGTTCGGGCACGTCTACAGTTTCTGGCGACTCTGCTGGAGATTTAGAGAACTTGACTCGAACTCATGATATCTTGTTTTTTATTACACTTATGTGTTTCTTTGCATTGCATGCGCATTGTGCACCTAGGACACCGTGTTTGCCGTATGCTATTCCTGAATGGTTTGCCGGAGGCCCGCTTTGAGAAACGTGCCATAAGGCTAACCGGTTACGGGCTCTGCTACGATGGGAACACGAACCTCAATTTTTACCGGGGCACCCTTTTTGACCATTTAACCTAGTGCATATCGGAATCCATAGCTAGGACAGGTTGCTCACTCAATCGTAGGTTGTTTGAAACCGCTGTGTGCATAGTGATACCCTATCTCCTGGCAATAGGATAGGGAAACCCTACCCCTCCATAGGGGTGTTTTGGCTCTTACTTGCTTGATTATGTGCTTTTAGAGTGCGTCTCTACAGGAATGCATGTATCAGTTTGCAAGTCTAGGTATCAGGCCTGAGGGCATCAGTATTTGGGGAATCAACTTTACCTACGGGTATCAGATTCAGATTCGGGGCAGTGATTTGGGGACAATGATCAGTGGTTGAGGATAGTTTTTTCAGCTTTTGTTTGTCAACTGTGTGTTGTCTTTATTTAAGTTGTTATGCTGTCCATTTTTATGGTTATTTGTTTCCTTATTATGCTTTATTTATCTTTTTGCAAGGTAGTTTAGCACCATTGCATCCGACCAGGCAGATATTCCCCGAGCACTCTGGGTTAGAGGTCGAAGACTTCGTCGATCCGAGGATCTGACAAATGGACAAGCAGTGTTCCTTTCTTTACCCCGGTCACTAGACGGAGGTCAGTAAGGCGCAGTGTATCGGTATAGCGGTCGCCAGATCAGTGGTTCACCCCACCAGTGAATAGTCAAGCTGAGGTCTCAGTTTCTACTGCAGGGACAGATATACCAGTTGTTCAGATAGATCAACACAATATGGCAGGTATAGAAGAGATGATGCGTCAGCTCCAGGAAAGTATGCAAGCCATGCAGCAAGATGCTGCTCACCAAACAGAATTTGCCGCACGCCAGGCTGAGGTTATGGCCCAACAAGCAGAGCTGATTGGTAGACTTCAGTAACAGCAACCACCACAGCAAGCCGGAGCATCTGCTTTGCACCCACCTCCTCCTCCACCAACAGTTCCAATACTCCGGGAGACAACATACGTCTAGGACAATACGGACGTTTCAACAGGGCCAGCCATGCCCCCGATCCTACCCCAGCTATCCAAAGCACAAACCAACCTGGGGGATACGCCGTTTGAGTTCAAAGTGGATCCGACAGCGCTAAAAGTGAGCAAGTTAGAAAAGTTGTTCAAGAAGTCTCAGGGCGTGAAATCCATCCCAGATATAGAGGATGGGTATACCAACTCGATCGTGACTCTGCCAGACCAGTTTAAAATGTCGCACATAGACCGTTTCGACGGGTCTGGAGATCCTATGGTGCATTTATAACTGTTCTCAGATATACTAAGGCCGATGGGCCTCTCCAGATTGCAGAAGCTTTCCCTGTTTGGCCGAACCCTGTCGGGTGTAGTGGCTATTTGGTATGCAAAACTGGAGGACTTCATCAAGAGGAACTAGGAGGAGATGGCCGAGGCCTTTGTAGCTCAATACTTCTTCAATGCACAAATCGAGATCACAACTCGTGATCTCAAGATAACTAGGCAAGAGCTGAAGGAGAGCTTCTCCGATTTTGTGACCCGCTGGAGGGCCAAATCCTCGATGATGACCATCAGTCCTGTTGACAAAGATCAGATACGGATGGTTGTGCGCAACCTCCAACCCAAGCTCATGCAGAAGATGATCGTTCTCCCCCTCCCCACCTTTGCAGATCTACATAAGATAGGGGTGCAGATCGAGGATGCCATGAAACAGGGCCTCATTGATCATGAGAGAGAGCAGCCCAAGAGGGCATTCAACCGCAGTACGAATGCAGGCACAAGCAATGCTGCAGTTGCCAGATCTTCAGATGTGGAAATGGTCACCACCACCACTCCAAGAACCCTTACAGCTACACCATTCACCGGTGCGTCCGGAAGTAGCTCACAAACAACCAAGTTTCCAACCCGAGAACAGAGAACCTTCACCCCACTATACATGTCTTTGTCCAAGGCTTTGGGGGTTTTGATCAGGAAAGGGCACTTGAAGCCCCTAAAGCCGCGGTCATTGCCAGAAAAACTTTTCCCCTCCCATAACCCGGCGAAGTACTGTGCCTTTCACCAACAGCATGGTCATGAAACCGACCATTGCTTTCGATTGCGTCACGAGATTCAGTATCTCGTCGACAACAGGGTGATCGTGCCTTCGGAGAAATCGAATGTCACAACCAACCCTCTCCCACCACATAACTAAGCTCCACCTCCCAAACGCATCAATTTGATCCAAACTGGGGTTGTGTCATATGACCCTAGCATATATATCACCCCTTCCCACCTACCCAAGCTGGAGGTGTTCATTCCTGATAGCACTAACTTGTGCATGTTGGACATCTCCTAAACCCAACCTGAAACGGTGGTGGTGACTATCGAAGATAGAATCGGGTCGACTGTGGAGGTAGATGAGAATGATTATACAGAGCCTGAGGGGTCTGTGAGCTTCATGTACAACCCGAGCGGTTCCATTACATCAGCAGGCCAGGCTAGGCTGAATATGGAATTGCCAGTGAGGGTAGAGATTTGTGTAGTACGAGATGATGGACCTAATCAGGGGCTAGATGACCTAGCGGATCTGGAAGAAGACATTACAAATCTGCAGTTCTTTGAAGAGCAGGACTCAGGGGACGTGACTGTCAACTGGTTCGACTTGGATGGGTCAGCAGAAACTACAGGGTGGCTCGGCGACGAGCCGAATGTTGTTGAGCAACCTTAGCCAGGACAGGGTCCGCCAAGGACAAGGACATCAGCTGAGGCCGAAAGGGCCGGGAAATAGGATGCACCACCGAAAAGCACCGGTGATAAGAATTTGCTCAGAATACGGGCAGTTTGGGTACGAAAGATACTGAACAGCAGGCCACACTGGAGCAGTTTGCGCGGGAAAGGATCGAGGATTCTGAGAGGGCCAGAAAGGCCAAAGCCCCTGCGGGGACAGAATGTGCTGTGTGCACAAGAACAAAACGTGCTGCGAGCACATGAACGCAAGCTGCTGTGGGCACAGGAATAGTTGTACCGGAGCCGAACAGGTGTTTGTCGACTGCCGATGGCATGTGGTGGGAAGATGATGACCTATGTCTAGCCCACACAGATCAAGATTGGGGGCAAAGCCAGCCGGATGATACCTGGTATGTTGGCGAGATAGACCACATGACTAGGAGTGGGCAGTATTTCAAGCCCCCACACTTAGATCAACCAGAGCCATTCGGAAAAGACAAAGAGGTAGACAAGCAGAAAGAAAAGTTGCTCGAAGAGGAGGCTGTGCTGAAACAACTGAAGAAGATACAAGCAGACATCTTCATTTGGGGACTACTTATGGCCTCAAGAGTTCACAGGCAGGCTGTCCTTTCTGCCATGGACAAGGCCAAACTTTCAATTGAGACCACGCCTGAGCAGTTGGTAAGACTGGTCTTTCCGGGAGGAGCTTCCCCGACATTGACCTTCACCGACAAGGAGTTGCCGCCTGAGGGCGCAAATCATAACAAACAGCTCTACATCTCTGTTGAGTGTAGAGAAAAATGAATACCAGTGGTTCTTGTCCACACAGGATCCACTATCAATGTGTGCCCGTCGAGGACGGCATATGCAATTGGGTTGAAGCCCGCGGATTTTGTGCCAACTGCCCAGGTGATAAGGGCCACGACAAGACCAGCAGAGAAGTGATGGGTACCGTGAAGATTCGGACTTAGGTTGGTCCAGGATAGCAGGATATTGACTTTCATGTCTTGGACGTTCCCACAACCTTTAATTGACTCTTAGGACGGCCGTGGCTGCACCAGGTGAAGGCGGTCTCTTCCACCCTGCATCAAATGTTGAAATACCCCCACGGAAAGGGGGTGGCTATAGTTTTTGGGAATTCTTCAATCCATCTGCCACCAGAAGTGTCTACATCGGTTCTAGAAATCGAGCATGGCACGGAGGATGTGTTCCTGTCAGGATTTACCCTAGACGAGGCTCGGGTTGTACAGAACATTTTGGCTATTGATGAGGGGTTATATGTCAGCGCACAGTCTGTGTACCTCATGAACAAGCTCCAACATATCCCTGGGATGGGACTAGGAAAAAGTGGCCGGAAGGGCATTACAGTGTCGGCCAAAATGCCGCACAACCCGCATACCTTTGGTTTAGGTTATCTGCCTACCAAAGAGGATTGGGTGAGGAAAGTCAAAGAGATAGCCGAAAGAGCCACAGCCAAGCAGGCTGGGAAGCATTATGAGTTGATACATCGGCCTATCCAGGGTACCCTAAACTGACGCTTTGTCCGGGAGGGAGAAGACTTTCCATTCTGCGGCTTCCCAGAGCCATGGCTAAACGCAAAAAAGAGGCACCTACCGGGATTTGAGATCTTCTTTGACTTACAGTTGTCTGGGGATGATGTTGTCGAAGAGCAGATAGACCCATCAGTTGAGGCCGAGCAGTGTAAAGAAAAGGATTCCGAGAGCACTGAGATTGAAATGGAGGTAGCACTAGCTTGTCTACTTTCAGATCCTCCGATCGTACATGAGTGCTTGGGGGATAACTTCTCGGTGTCCATGATTAGGAATGAAGCGGCTGTGAGCCCATCTTCAAGCATTCTAGATGCGTCCATCGCACCCTCCCTCGTCTGACAGACGATGAGGGATTCTTATTGAGCAGCACTGAATCAGTTAGTGAACCGAAATCTAATTCCACCGAGTTTGTGGAGTCGGAATCAGGTTCCAGCTCGTCTGAGTCTGAGTCCGGTATTCTTGGGGGTGACAACCCAGATTCCACAGTCCTGTCTAGGTTGTCTTTTTCTTTTTCCTTTGAGTCTGTTGTAACAGAGGAATCAGGCGACTTGGAAGTGATTAATGAGAATGGAATGGCTGTGGCCTTCGAGTATTTTTCTGTGCCCTTGATTTATTGTATTAATCAGGACTTTCAAAATTTCGATGAAAAAGACAATGAAGAAATTCCTCCGGTTTTAAAATATTTGCTTGATCAAAAGCATGAGAGGTTTGTAAAACCGCTGGTTGATGAAATCACCCAAATTAATGTTGGTACTGAGAAGGACCCGCGGCTGGTCCAGATCGCGTCCACGTTGTCTTCGGAAGAGCACGAGCACATAATCACTTTGTTAAAAGATTTCAAAGATGTTTTCGCGTGGTCCTACGAAGACATGCCTGGAATTGATCCTGAGATTGTACAGCACCGAATCCCTCTTAACCCATAGGCCCGACCTGTTAAGCAGAAGCTCAGAAGGATCTGCCCGGACTAGGCTCTCAAGATCAAAGAAGAGGTCACCAAGCAAATTGACGCAGGGTTCCTGCTGGTATCTGAATACCCAACTTAGTTGGCCAATATAGTTTCGGTACCAAAGAAGGACGGCAGAATTCGGGTATGTGTGGACTTCAGGGATTTGAACAAAGCCAGTCCGAATGGACGACTTTCCTCTGCTGCATATCGACGAATTAGTGGACTTCACTGCTAGGCATGCGTTGCTCTCATTCATGGATGGGTTTTCAGGCTACAATCAAATTTTAATGGCACCCGAAGACCGGGAGAAGATTGCTTTCACCATCCCGTGGGAGGCCTATTGTTATAGGGTTATGCCGTTTAGGCTGAAGAATGCTGGAGCTACATATCAACAGGTTACGACCACAATTTTGCACGATATGATCCATAAAGAAGTTGAGGTGTACGTGGACGACATGATTGTCAAGTCCAAGGAAAGAGAGGGCCACTACACCGCCTTGCAAAAATTCTTTCAACGGATCAGAGAGTATCGGTTGCGGCTGAATCCTCAGAAGTGTACATTCGCTGTTATAACAGGGAAAATGCTGGGGTTCTTGATCACACAGAGAGGTATCGAAGTCGACCCTTCCAAAATCAAGGCCATCTTAGAAATGCCACCACCAAGGACTGTGTGGACACCCCATTTTTGACCGTCCTCAAGACTTGGACGTCACCGTTTGAACACTCGGTGATCATCCATGTTTGTGTTTGTCTTGAGTTCCTGGAGGTCTCGGCCACGCGCCTTGCCTCAGGATCTCTCGACTCGACTGTTTTGTGTTTGGTTTTGCACCAAACACTTGTGTTTTTGCTTTGGAGGGCAGGAAATGGCTTGTTGGCCATCCCCACACCTCACCGGCCATGGCTTGAGGCCACCGGCCACTGTTTTGTTGCCACCGGCCAAATGTTTGGCCGGTTGGCACTATTGTGTGGTCGACCGACCATTAATTTGGCTGATTGACTCCTTTTCTGGCCAACACCTCCTTTTTGTCTTTTTCAAGCATTGTGTGTGCCAGTTGTGCCAGCTGGAGTGCACGGACCTGTCCTCCATACACGTGTGTGGAGGAATTTGCACCCTTTGCACCCTTTTGGTCTAGCTTCTTGGGGAAGCTTGGACCTTTGTCTTAGCTTCCTCAAGAAGCTTGGACACCTGTCTCAGCTTCCTAAAGAAGCCTTGGCCCCTTTGCCTTAGCTTCTTAAAGAAGCCTTGAACCCTTTTGTTAGCTTCTCTTGGAAGCTTAGGCCTTTGCCTTGTCTATATAAGAGGACCTTCCTCTTCCTTTAAAGGGGTTCAGCAAAACCAGAGATAATACATATATATCTGATATATAAACCACTCTCTCTATATATCCCCCTCTCTCTCTCTCTTCATTTGTGTGTGTTTGAGAGTTCAAAAGTGTGTTTTGTTCTTAGTTTTGCACTAGAACACATAGTATTACACCATACTTCGGTTCTTGAGGTGTTGAGTGATTGTTCTTGGAGGTTTTGGGTTGGTTTTGATCAGAAAAAGGGGTTGGACTTGCTGTTCTTCAAGTGTTCTTCAAGGGTGAGTATAGTTGCTTTATATTCCCCATTTTTGCGTAGTCTTTTAACCTACCTTGCATCTGTTTTTAGACTTTGTGTATAACTAATAAAAGTCTTGTTTTTGAGTGTGCTAAATAGTTGCTTAAGGTCAATTTGTTGTTTGGGGTTGTTTGACCCCTCTTAGGCCTTGTTTGGTCCCCATTTTGTGCATTTTTGGTGAGCTTCGGGACCACTTTGTTTGGGCCTCCTCTGGATTTCAGTGGTGGGCATGGTGCTTTAAGGTCCTAAGAAGGAGAGGGCCATCCTTTCTCCTTGTTGCCTTCAATGTTGGCCATTTTAGCCTCATGTGTGAGCATCTTGTTTAAGTGCATGCTGGCCAAGTCTTAAGTGTTATTTGTGCTTATTTTGCAATGATATAGCACTATTTTTAATTGGTTTAGACACACCATGCATGCTTTGCGCACTTGTCTTGTAATACCATGAAATTGCCTTAACATGCACCTAGCATTTAGACCACTATGCTTACTTGTTTTGGCTTAGCTTTGTGAAGCTTTTATACATGTTTTTGATGTGCCTGAGGTCTGTTTTTGGTTGTCTGGGCCATCCATGGCTTGCTTTGTATAGCTACAATGCAATCTCCCTTGTAGACCTTGAGTGTTGACCCCTCTAGCATGCTTTACTTGCTTTGTTTCAGTGGTTTGGAACCACTTATCATGTCATTTCAGTCCTTATAGCATGCTTGTATGCTTGCATTTGATGCTCTTTTAATGCTTTAAAATGTTGGTGTTTCATGCCCCATGTTTGTGCCATTGTGTATGCTTCTAGGATTAGATCATTTAGATGTCATCTAAGTGGTTTTTGGGGCTTACTTTGGCATGATTTATGACTGTTTTGATTCACTTTAGTCATTTGCTTCATGTGTCACATGATCATAGTTTAAGTCCTTGGGCTTGGTTGCATGCCTTGCTTGCATTGGTAGGTTGGTTTGGCATCATCTCCTACATGTTTTCAAAGCTAATCATGTATGCTATTTGTCCATGTTAAGTGTGCTTAAAAGTCCCCTCTTTGTGCCTAAGTGTTGGACCATGTTTGAATGCATGTTTGTATGTGCATTTGCCCTTCATTTCCTTGGCATTTGGCCACTGTTTTGGGCTTATTTGAGAGCTTCCCAAACTAGTTTAAGACCATCATTTGCATGTTGTTGCATGCTCGCCTTGTGTATTGTTGCATGCTTGGCCTATCGCATGTTGTTGCATGCTTGAAACACTTTGCATTTGGCATGCATTCTCTTGGTTAAGTTGCTTAACATGTTGTCACATGTCTTGCATACTTACATGTCCACATTGCATCTTGTATGCTTGTCATTAGCATAGTTCTTCCATGCCTTGCATGCTTGTTTGCTTAGGTTGTGTGCCTATTGCATGTTTGTCCACATGTTCATGTTGCATACTTAGGTCACATGCCTAGGTTGCATTTTGCATGCATGCCTTGCCTCTTGAATCACCATGATAGAGGTTGGGTCCCTTGTTTGTTTTGTGTGCATTACATTTGACATTAAAATGCACACCTTGGCCTCTTTAGCCATCACGTATTGAAATGCGCGATTGGTGGCCCGAGGGTCGAGTCCTAAACTCCTTTGAGTCATAAACATGATAAGGAGTGTGGTGGTGCAGACATTTGCTTGAAAATGCATTGCCATGCCATGTTTTCCCTCTGCTGCTGTCAAAACAGGATTCTGCAGACAATGATAGCCAGTCGACTGTATCAAGTGCCGATCGACCAATGACGGATGGCCAAGAGCTCAATAGATGGTCGATGACCATAATCCCATGGCCGGTGGTGCTTCCCCTTGGCCGGTGGCATCCCACAGTGTTCAGAGATTGTACCTTGGGACTTGTGCAATTTTCAAAGGCATAAAGCAGTGTAAACAGAGGCAACTTGTGCATGCTGACGGATTTATGAGCAAACCCGAGCACGCATACATTGAACCTTCTTCCCGAGGCTGTTTTATTGCTTTCTTAGCTTAGTTAATTTGCTTAACTAGTTAAGTGGTCTGTAATAATTAATTAGTTTGTAGGTTAATTAATTTGTATTATTCTTTTAGTCCCTCCGAACGAGGGCGAATGTGTAATAAGTGTGGGTGTGTGGGTCTGTGCGTGCATGTCTTCCAACCCCCATTTCTTTCTCCCTTTTACTTACTTGCTTTTGATGGTTAGTACTAGAGCATATTTAATTTAGCATACCTTATGCTATGCATGCGTGCATTCATTCATCAGTATTGCATGCACCGGGCTCGGCGCATCATGCTAACTGCATAGTATTTCAAATCTAACTTGAATATATGCTATCTGTCTCATTTCACATGCCATCCATAGATTAGCCGAGCCTATTCTAGTGACATTTTGTATGCGATGCATTAGCCAATTTAACATGAACTAGGATCATGCATGATTACTAACTAGTTTCTTGTTTTGGCTTGGAGTACACTGTGAGTGTTTTTATGCTTTAGCATCTCGCATGAGTGTGAATGTTAAACATGACAGCATGCTTACCATGTGGCTATATGCTTATGTGATATAAACTGCCTGAATGCCTGTGGGTGAAGGTTGGATTGTTTGAGTTGGAACAACTCATTGAAATTCGTGTTTTAGCCTACTTGCGAGTAGCAAATTTCAAATTGTTTTTTAACCAAACGGATATGCGATGCTTTGTTCAAAATTAGGCGATCTAGTCTATACTTTTTGTGTTGTGCGCATCACATAGTAAGATTAGGCTAATAACCGGATTAAGAACACATAATGTTTTCAAACTAGATATCATGGTTAGTAGAGGCCGATCTTCGGATCAGGCGAGCGGGGGTGCTCATAGCTGACCTTCCCCAATCGTACCCAAGTTCCCGAGCCAAGGCAACTTTGGTGATGACGGACACATGACCTTAGGCAACGAGTCAGGATTTCCTAAATTCTCCCAAAATAAAATACTTAGGTGGCGACTTTGTATCTGGCAAAGCAGTCCATGTTTGTCACTTCTTTCTAAAAAATCTGTTTTCCAAAACGATTTGCCGAATTTGGACTCTTTGGTGATTTATCAATCTCACATTGCACATTGTGAGATTAGATTAAGAACCGACACACAAATCGAGTCCGAACTATAGCATGGGGCCCAAGGGCGCGTCGACAGTTTCTGGCGACTATGCTAGGGAGTTAGAGAGCTTGACTCGAACTTATGATATCCTGTTTTGATTATTCTTATGTGTTTCTTTGCATCGCATGTGCATTGGTGTGCCTAAGTCACAGTGTTTGCTGTCTGCTATTCCTGAACGGTTTGTCGGAGGCTCGCTTCGAGAAGCGTGCCGTAAGGCTGACCAGTTACGGGCTCTGTTATGATGGGAACACAAACCCCGATTGTCATCGGGGCACCCTTCTTGACCATTCGACCTAGTTCATATTCGGAATCCATAGTGACCATTCTAAGCTAGAACAGGTTGCTTACCCGATTATAGGTTGTTTGAAACTGCTGCGTGCGTAGTGAAATCCTACCTCCTGACAAAATAGGACAGGGAAACCCTACCCCAACATAGGGGTGTTTTGACTCTCATTTACTTGCTATGTGCTTTTAGAGTGTATCTCTACAAGGAATGCATATACCAGTTTGCAAGTCTGAATATCAGGCCTGAGGGCATCAGTATCGGAATCTGAGAATCAGTTATATCTGCGGGTATCATATTCAGTTTTTGGGGCAGTGATTTTTGGGGAACAGTGATCAGTAATAGAGTATAGTTATTCAGCTACGCTTGTGTCTGTTCTGATTGGGCTGAAATGCTGCGTGTTTTCGCTTTCAGTTCAAAGATTCAATACAGAATAGCCAATATTCTCCTTCGTTGAGGCAAGGCAAATATCTCATCCGTCAGTCACCATTCAGCTCAGCGGACTTATGATGACCCAAAGTTCAGAAGAAATTGTGGTTATGGCAGCCACATTAGACCAAGGAATCATCTTGCAGGATGAGACCAATGTCGATGTACCGCATCCGCCCAAGTCACCTGTTGCGCATCTGATCTGGACACCCCAGTTATATCAAGCTCGTGAGCCCACCACGTTTGAGTTGATGGGAATGATTAGTGACCTTCAGAGGTCTGTGGCTGATCTCACCTACGGAATGTCGGCTTCGCTGCCAACCACATCGTATGCCGGGAATTTTATACCGCAGGAGCCCCCGCTACTAGGGCGAATTATAATCGAGCTCAGCCAACCTGAGGCTATCCCAAGCTATGACCGTGACGTGCCAACAACAACCGGGCTTCGCTCTGAAATAGCAACCCAAACCCTCGATCAGGCTGAGGCTAAAGGTAAGAACAAAGTGGGAACAGATGCTGATCCCGTTGAACAACTGTTGTGGGCAGTCGAGGCTTTGAAAGCCGGGGGATTCAATAAACAGCAAGTATTCGCAGTTATGACTAAAACTGTGAATGATGCTTTCCCCACTCCAGCCGAGGGCAGTTCATTCCAGGCAGAAAATTGGGATAGGCCCCGTCATGCCAGAACAGTTCCTTCCACTCCTAACCTTGCACCGAGAAAAGATTAGAAAGCCAAGGCAGTGCCTGCCGACCGTTTCACTAGTGCGTCTAGCAAGAACCCTCAGACTTCGAAGTATCTGCCTCGAGGGCGCAGAGTCTTTCATGCCCTCTACATGCCTTTGTCTAGGGCATTTCAAATTTTGGCTAAAAAGGGGCATCTTAAACCCCTCGAGCCTCGACCTCTCCCGAAGAATCTTCCTCTCACACATGATGCTACCTTGTACTGCGCGTACCACCAGCAAACCGGTCACAGCACCGACGGTTGTTTCCGCCTTCGCCACGAAGTGCAAGATTTGATCGATAATAAGGTCATCCTCCCACCTACCTCAACAAAGTCTGTCACCGCTGAGTTATTGGATTTTGAGGATACTGCAAGCATGTGATCAGGGGTTGGACCACCTGCGGGCGGCGCTCAGTGTATTTCAGATGTGGCGTTTGGCACGCACTGTTGGGAGCATTTATGAATGTAGTTTTGTAACTTCTGGCTTGGGTGTCGAGTCAGTTCTTTGTTTTTGTTTTGAGTCTGTCTCTTTATCCTGAGTTAGTCTTTTTGTTTAAGGGTCTGTCTTGTTGTGTCAAGTCAGTCCCATTGTATAGAATGTCAGGTGATTCTGGGGTTGTTGCCTCGAACACCGTTTTGTTTTGTAATTACCCTTTTGTTTTCTTTTGAGTCTGTCTCTGCTGTGGAGGTAGTTGCAACTAAGAAATCTGAATGAAACAGGTGCGGCTATCATGTTTTTCGTGCCTATTGCTACCTTGAGCTAGTTGCGCCAGAGGATTTGAATGAAACAGCGGAGCATCTCACTTACTCTTCTGCACCTCAAACTCATTGTATTGACCTAAGTTTTTCAAAACTTTTTGAACACTGCGGTGATGAAAACGAAGAGGAAGGAATTCCTCGGGTTTTGCAAAAATTTGATCAATTGAGAGAAAGAGAGGCTTGCTAAGCCCTTAATGAATGAAATCATGTTTGTTAACATGAGTATTGAGAAGGACCCTGGCTTGATCCAGATTGGTTCCACGCTATCTTCAGCGCGAGCGATTTATCGCTTTCTTAAAAACTTTCAAAAACAAAATGTTTTGCGCAGTCCTGCGAAGACCTGTGTGGAATTGCTCTTGAGATTGTGTAGCTTAGGATCGCTCTCAGCCTCGAGACTTGAGCTCTTGCTTTCAAACCTTGGACCTTGGGTTCAGACTGTTCAACGATCAACCGCAATGCAAGGCCTGTCTGGCCGGATTTGAAGCAGCCCTCGAACAAGAGGCACCAAAGTCAGATCAAGAAGATCAGACCTCATCAGAAGAAGCTTGCAAAGCTAAATCAAAAGCGCCCCTCGAACTAGGGGCAAAAATGTTCGATGTGCTCGAAGAGTCAAAGATGGATCTTTCTGTAAATCAATACAACAGCCACTCTCCTGAATACAGATGGCTTCAAAACCCTAAAACCATTTGGCATGGACTTGTTACACTTTTACCCTTTGAGAGGCTCGCTGGGCCGAAAACCCGGAAGGACGACCCAGGCAAAAGTTAGAGCAAGAGAAAATACAAAAAAAAAAAGAGAAAAAAAATGCAAAAGAAAAGAGAAGAGAAAAGATGAAAAAAAAAGAAAAAGAAATGAAAAGATACCAAAAAAAGGGAAGAATTGAAAATAAAAGAAAAACAAAGCTCACAAGGTTGAAAACCCAGAAGAGTGGCCTTAGCAAAAGTTAGAGCGTAAAAAAGTGAGGGTTAATACACGAGTGTACCTTAACCGGAACTACGTAAGACTTGATTCCCATGTTTGGGATACGTAGGCAACTTCATCCTGAAGTCCAGCCACCTGACTGTGTCCATATATTGGTTTTGACCATCTTCGTCTTCTCTGCATCTGAGAGTTCGGTTGCGATCATCACTAATGAGGACTGATTACAATATGCTGTGGTGTTATCTAAACGAGGGGCAACTTTCCATTGCCATGAGTCGCCATTCAAACCAGGGGCAACTTTCCGTTGCCGTACAGTGCCATCCAGACGAGGGGCAATTTTCCATTGCCTCCGATCCGAGGTTGTGCATCTCGAGAGTAGGTTTTGTGCTCGTTGAGCAGTGGCCCTTTGCAAAAACGGTTTTTGAGAATTTTTACTGAGGTTGACTAATTTTCACGAAAATTATTCTATCTTTTCCAAAACTGGACCATTTCTTGGACCCAAAAAAGGAAAATTTTCAGTGCTCATAGCCTAACTTGAATGATTTTAAATCAAAAATCGAACAAGCATGTTAATCTAACTCTCATTTTGGTCAAAATTGTTTTAGTAGAAAGCCAAAAACAAGAAATGGTCAAAATGATGAACTAGGGGCACAGTTGAGTCAGGTGTTCTGTCTTTTCCCCTTTATCAACACACTTGCCAGAAAGGGCACTCTACTAGTCGGAAAGGGCACCATATTCGCCAGAAAAGGGCACCACTGAAGCTGACCGCAAAAGGGCAAAAAGCTCTCACATCCTCCAAGCAATGAGGTATCAAGCCAAGTATGAAGCACGAACTGGAATGGATCAAGATATTCCACTTCCTCATCTGGACAGATCTGATCACGTCCAAACTCCCCAGCAAAGCATCATCAACCGATGTCAGCCGCAAATTTGCTACACACCCCATCTTAGTGCAACCCCTTTGTGGGAGGAACTCACTGGCTGTGAGCGGAAGAAAGAGAATCTAGCAGCATGCTAGGGGCAAGAGTCCACAATTTCTTATTTATCCATCAACCACCCAGGGGAGGGATAAAAGAATGGGAGATTGAAGAATAGAGAGATATGTGCTGAGAGAAAAAGTGAGGAAAAGGGCTTTTTCAGAAAAACAGAGCTTGAGGGCCAAGTGATGTGAGGATCACAAATGAGAAAGGATTGAAAACAATACCCGGAGAAACAGGCTCCATGTGCACGTCTAAGTGTCGTGTCTTTTGTTTTGTCTTGATTCTTGTTTTGAGTCGTTTCGAGTGTTTCTCGATGTGTTTAGGTTGTTTACCTCTTGTTTTTCTTTGTTGAGTCGTTATGCGCTGTGTTCAGTTGTAGGCTCAATACCTGGTTGAGAACTCATTTATTAATTTCAAAAAAATCGTTTTGGTCAGAGTGCCGTGCCGTTCTCCACATTTGTGCAAAACAAGATTTTGTTCTTTCAAAAACCGCAGGGTTCAACCCAGGTCATATGAGAACAGTAAAACCAAGACCTATCTGAAGCTATGTGGGTTCCAGACTGCGAAGCAAAAGAAAAGAAGGAAAATCAGAGCATCTTAGTGTGTTTCGACTTCGGTACATGCCGTGACTGTACTCCGAATGTACCTCTTCAGGCCTTGTCAGTGCTCCGAAGTATGAGTGTATCTCAACCCCAAGCTTAAGCCTACTTCAAGTCAGAATGGCAATTAAAGCAGCAGCAGATGTTATCTCTCGCCAATATAAACAGGGTGTACCCTTTTCAAGCGGAGTGTGTTACAAACCCCTCTGAGAGGTAAATCAGAGGTCGCGTTTGGATTTGGTCTCATTAAGGCTTGTATTTCCTTATTCGGCATTTTGTTTCAAACGCGCTTTTGAAGTTGCACATTCATCGCATTGTTATGCACACCATTTCTCGCATTATTACGCACACCATTCGTTGCATTGTTATGCACATCTATCTAGCATTGTTATGCTCGTTACTTGCATTATTATGCACATCTATCTTGCATTGTTATGCACCCTTCCACCCACATTGTTATGTACCTCACTTGCATAGAAAATGCATTTTATCGCACTTTTTTTGTGCACCTTCCTCACACTTTTTGTACATTGTATTTCACTCGCACTGTTTTGTGCACTTACACTTTGTGACTCATCTCACTGTCTTGTGCACTCGCGTTGTCTAACGCATCGCGCTGTCTAGCGCATTGCACTATCTTGTGCATTCACACTGTCTTGTGCACTCGCGTTGTCTAACGCATCGCGCTGTTTAGCGCATCGCACTGTATTGTGCACTCACGCTTTCTTGCGCATCGCACTGTTTTGTGCACTACATTTCAATCGCACTGTTTAGCGCATCGCACTGTTTTGTGCATTGCATTTATCGCGCATCTTACCTGCACTTGTTAGTGCATTGCATGCATACACGCATTATCATCCGCACGCCGACTTGCATTGTTATGCACCTCCTGGCGGTCTGGCGAGACCTTAAATACACTCGGTCTAGGAGACCTTAAATCCTCTGAAGGTGCAAGTCCTTTGGTATTTGTCATGCCCGAACGACTCTTGGCGAATTTTATCTTAGGTTGCATTGTCATGCATCCCTCACTCACATTGTTATACACACACCTTGTGCATTGTAGCGCATATCATGCTCGCATTATTATGCATCTTATTTAGGCCGCATCGTCATGCGCACCTTACATACATCGTCATGCATCTTCCTTACCATGCGTTGTCACGCATTCAAGATCATGTACATTGTCATGCATCTCAAAAGCCACGCATTGTCGCACATTCAAATTCATTGTGCATTGTTATGCATTTCAAAAGACGCGCGTTGTCACGCATTCAAAATCATGCGCATTGTCATGCGTCTCAAAGACGTGCGTCGTCACGCACTCATTTCATTTGCATTATCATGCACGTTTCATGCATTCCAAAAAAAAAACAACAACAAAAACAAAAAAAAACAAACATGCATTATCATGCATTCTTCATTTCATTCGCATTATCATGCATTTAAAAAAAAACAAAAACAAAAAAAAAACAAAAACATGCATTATCATGCATTTTTCCTCCATTTGCATTTTCATGCATTTTTAAAAAAAAAAAACAAAAAACAAAAAAACAACATATATATGTCATGCATTCCATTGTAAATGGTGCATATGTCATGCATCACGGTAAATATTACATTTACATCCATTGCATATTGTATACATTGCATTGTAGCTTGCATGAATTCACCTCATCACCCTCGCCTACGGCTTACGCCTTTCCATGTTGAGCTTGGTTTGGTATGCGCCCATATTTTTCACGTCGAAGCACAGTTATGATATTATGTGTACGCGCCTATTCCACTGCTGGTATTGTGGTTTGAGGGTGACGACACCGTTTCTGTGTTAGACGCGGTTTGTATGTGTCCATGCCTTTCCTAGGCAAGATACGGTTTGGCCGTAGGCCTTATCCGCTGCATCCATTGCATATTGTACATATTGCATTGTAGCTTGCATGCATTCACTACATCACATCCATCTATGGCTTGCGCCTTTCCATGTTGAGCTTGGTCTGGTATGTGCCCATATTTTTCACGTCGAAGCACAGTTATGATATTATGTGTACGCGCCTATTCCACTGCTGGTATTGTGGTTTGAGGGTGATGGCACCATTTCTGTGTTTAGACGCGGTTTGTATGTGTCCATGCCTTTCTTAAGCAAGATATGTTTTGGCTGTATGCCTTATCCATTGTATATATTACATTATAGTGTAATTTGTTGCGTCCAGCATTTAGGATCATGGTCTTTCCTCAGCAGAGCATGCCTCACTTATATCATCCCACCCAATTACTTGTATCTTGTGTCCGTCTACACAACTCATAGTTCTGCATGTGTACGCGCCTATTCCACTGCTGGTATTGTGGTTTGAGGGTGTCGGCACCTTTTTTATGGTAGACGGACTTTACATCTCCATCATCTTTATGATATTTGTGAGGTTTTGAACCGCTTATGGTTTGATTATGTTTCAAATGCATTGCATATCATTTGCATTGTTTATACATAGTTTTGTAAATATTGCATATCATTTTGCGCATAGGTTGTATTGTCATGCACTCCTACACTTGCGTTGTCATGCAGTTTTAACTTGCATTGTCATGCATGTTGCTAACAATATTGTACCTGTTAAGTTTCTCTCTTTTACAGGCACGATATTGTATGTACGGTTCATTTGGGGCTGGCGCAACCAGACGAACCGGACAGGTATCATATTCTCCGCATGAAACATAGCGAGAATTACATAATTCTCTTACATCCTTTCTGCATTGTAATGTAGTTGGGTTTGTGTTTGATTGCTTAAAACTGTCACATGTTTTGCTTCGTTACAGCTTTCTTTGCATGATCATAAGTTATGCTCGGCTTTGTGCATTGTCAGTTGCATTTTGCCCCCGTCTTCGGGCGCATATCTTTATTGTCTTGCATGCTTTGTCTAAGTCTTCAGCCTTGTCAAAAATGGGTCGTCTCTGGGCTTTGACACTCACTCCTGTCATTGTTATGACTTTCGAGTTCTGTCAAAGAGGGGCAACTGTAGACACTCCATTTTTGATCGTCCTCAAGACTTGGACGTCACCTTTTGAACACTCGGTGATCATCTATGTTTATGTTCGTCTTGAGTTCCCGGAGGTCTCGGCCACGCTCCTTGCCTCAAGATCTCTCGACTCGACTGTTTTGTGTTTGGTTTTGCACCAAACACTTGTGTTTTTGCTTTGGAGGGTAGGGAATGGCTTGTTGGCCATCCCCATACCTCACCGGCCATGGCTTGAGGCCATCGGCCACTGTTTTGTTTCCACCGGCCAAATGTTTGGCCGGTCGGCACTATTGTGTGGACGGTCGACCATTAATTTGGCCGATTGACTCCTTTTCTGGCCGACACCTCCATTTTGTCTTTTTCAAGCATTGTGCGTGCTAGCTGTGCTAGCTGGAGTGCACGAACCTGTCGTCCACGTGTATGGAGGAATTTGCACCCTTTGCACCCTTTTGGTCTAGCTTCTTGGGGAAGCTTGGACCTTTGTCTTAGCTTCCTCAAGAAGCTTGGACACCTGTCTCAGCTTCCTAAAGAAGCCTTGGCCCCTTTGCCTTAGCTTCTTTAAGAAGCCTTAACCCCTTTTGTTAGCTTCTCTTGGAAGCTTAGGCCTTTGCCTTGTCTATATAAGAGGGCCTTCCTCTTCCTTTGAAGGGGTTCAGCAAAACCAGAGATAATACATATATATCTGATATATAAACCACTCTCTCTCTATATCCCTCTCTCTCTCTTCATTTGTGCGTGTTTGAGAGTTCAAAAGTGTGTTTTGTTCTTAGTTTTGCACTAGGACACATAGTATTACACCATACTTCGGTTCTTGAGGTGTTAAGAGATTGTTCTTGGAGGTTTTGGGTTGGTTTTGATCAGAAAAAGGGGCTGGACTTACTGTTCTTCAAGTGTTCTTCAAGGGTGAGTATAGTTGCTTTATATTTCCCATTTTTGCATAGTCTTTTAACCTACCTTGCATCTGTTTTTAGACTTTGTGTATAACTAATAAAAGTCTTTTTTTTGAGTGCGCTAAATAGTTGCTTAAGGTCAATTTGTTGTTTGGGGTTGTTTGACCCCTCTTAGGCCTTGTTTGGTTCCCATTTTGTGCATTTTTGGTGAGCTCCGGGACCACCTTGTTTGGGCCTCCTCACCAAAGGGATTTCAGTGGTGGAGAGGGTGCTTTAAGGTCCTAAGAAGGAGAGGGCCATCCCCTCTCCTTGTTGCCTTCAATGTTGGCCATTTTAGTCTCATGTGTGAGCATCTTGTTTAAGTGCATGTTGGCCATGTCTTAAGTGTTATTTGTGCTTATTTTTCCATGATATAGCACTTTTTTTAATTGGTTTAGACACACCATGCATGCTTTGCACACTTGTCTTGTAATACCATGAAATTGCCTTAACATGCACCTAACATTTAGATCACTATGCTTACTTGTTTTGGCTTAGCTTTGTGAAGTTTTTATGCATGTTTTTGATGTGCTTGAGGTCTGTTTTTGGTTGTTTGGGCCATCCATGGCTTGCTTTGTATAGCTACCATGCAATCTCCCTTGTAGGCCTTGAGTGTTGACCCCTCTAGCATGCTTTACTTGCTTTGTTTCAGTGGTTTGGAACCACTTATTATGTCATTTCAGTCCTTATAGCATGCTTGTATGCTTGCATTTGATGCACTTTTAATGCTTTAAAATGTTGGTGTTTCATGCCCCATGTTTGTGCCATTGTGTATGCTTCTAGGATTAGATCATTTAGATGCCATCTAAGTGGTTTTTGGGGCTTACTTTGGCATGATTTATGACTGTTTTGATTCACTTTAGTCATTTGCTTCATGTGTCACATGATCATAGTTTAAGTCCTTGGGCTTGGTTGCATGCCTTGCTTGCATTGGTAGGTTGGTTTGGCATCATCTCCTACATGTTTTCAAAGCTAATCGTGTATGCTATTTGTCCATGTTAAGTGTGCTTAAAAGTTCCCTCCTTGTGCCTAAGTGTTGGACCATGTTTGCATGCATGTTTGTATGTGCATTTGCCCTTCATTTCCTTGGCATTTGGCCACTGTTTTGGGCTTATTTGAGAGCTGCCCAAACTAGTTTAAGACCATCCTTTGCATGTTGTTGTATGCTCGCCTTGTGTGTTGTTGCATGCTTGGCCTATCGCATGTCGTTGCATGCTTGAAACACTTTGCATTTGGCATGCATTCTCTTGGTTAAGTTACTTAACATGTTGTCACATGTCTTGCATACTTACATGTCCACATTGCATCTTGTATGCTTGTCATTAGCATAGTTCTTCTATGCCTTGCATGCTTGTTTGCTTAGGTTGTGTGCCTATTGCATGTTTGTCCACATGTTCATGTTGCATACTTAGGTCACATGCCTAGGTTGCATTTTGCATGCATGCCTTGCCTCTTGAATCACCATGATAGAGGTTGGGTCCCTTGTTTGTTTTGTGTGCATTACATTTGACATTAAAATGCACACCTTGGCCTCTTTGGCCATCACGCATTGAAATGCGCGATTGGTGGCCCGAGGGTCGAGTCCCAAACTCCTTTAAGTCATAAACATGATAAGGAGTGTGGTGGTGCAGACATTTGCTTGAAAATGCATTGCCATGCCATGTTTGCCCTCTGCTGCTGTCAAAACAGGATTCTACAGACAAAGATGGCCAATCGACCGCATCAAGTGCCGATCGACCAATGATGGATGGCCAAGAGCTCAATAGATGGTCGATGACCATAATCCCATGGCCGGTGGTGCTTCCCCTTGGCCGGTGGCATCCCACAGTGTTCAGAGAGTGTATCTTGGGACTTGTGCAATTTTCAGAGGCATAAAGTAGTGTAAACAGAGGCAGCTTGTGCATGCTGATGGATTTTCGAGCAAACCCGAGCACGTATGCATTGGAACCTCTTCCCGAGGCTGTTTTATTGCTTTCTTAACTTAGTTAATTTGCTTAACTAGTTAAGTGGGTCTGTAATAATTAATTAACTTGTAGGTTACTTAATTTGTATTATTCTTTTGGTCCTTCCGAGCGAGGGCGAATGTGTAATAAGTGTGGGTGCGTGCGTGCATGTCTTCCAACCCCCATTTCTTTCTCCCTTTTACTTACCTGCTTTTGATGGTTAGTACTAGAGCATATTTAATTTAGCATACCTTATGCTATGCATGCGTGCATTCATTCATCAGTATTGCATGCACCGGGCTCGGCGCATCATGCTAACTGCCTAGTATTTCAAATCTAACTTGAATATATGCTATATGTCGCATTTCACATGCCATCCATAGATTAGCCGAGCCTATTCTAGTGACATTTTGTATGCGATGCATTAGCCACTTTAACATGAACTAGGATCATGCATGATTACTAACTAGTTTCTTGTTTTGGCTTGGAGTACACTGTGAGTGTTTTTACGCTTTAGCATCTCGCATGAGTGTGAATGTTAAACATGACAGCATGCTTACCATGTGGCTATATGCTTATGTGATATAAACTGCCTGAATGCCTGTGGGTGAAGGTTGGATTGTTTGAGTTGGAACAACTCATTGAAATTCGTGTTTTAGCCTACTTGCGAGTAGCAAATTTCAAATTGTTTTTCAACCAAACGGATATGCGATGCTTTGTTCCAAATTAGGCGATCTAGTCTATACTTTTTGTGTTGTGTGCATTACATAGTAAGATTAGGCTAATAACCAGATTAAGAACACATAACGTTTTCAAAACTAGATATCATGGTTAGTAGAGGCCGATCTTCGGATCGGGCGAGCGGGGGTGCTCATAGCTGACCTTCTCCAATCGTACCCAAGTTTCCTAGCCGAGGCAACTTTGGTGATGACGGACACGTGGCCTTAGGCAACGAGTTAGGGTTTCCTAAATTTTCCCAAAATAAAATACTTAGGTGGCGACTTTGTATCTGGCAAAGCAGTCCATGTTTGGCACTTCTTTCTAAAAAATCTGTTTTCCAAAACAATTTGCCGGATTTGGACTCTTTGGTAATTTATCAATCTCACATTGCACATTGTGAGACCAGATTAAGAACCGACACACAAATCAAGTCTGAACTGTAGCATGGGGCCCAAGGGCGCGTCTACAGACTGAAAAGGAGGTGCGAGGCTTTCTAGGTAAAGTGCAATTCATAAGACGGTTTATTACGAAATTAACCTTGACTTGTGAACCACTCTTTGGTCTCCTGAAGAAAGGAAAGAAATTCCAATGGCACGGCCGATGCCAAGCTGCTTTTGAATAGATCAAGCAATATTTACAGAACCCACCTGTGTTGTCACCGTGTGAGTTGGGGAAATCGTTGATTTTGTATCTTTCAGTGACTCAAACTACAATGGGCTGTATGCTTGCACAGGAGTCTGAGGACAAAGTGGAGAAAGCTATCTACTACCTGAGCAAGAAAATGCTGGATTACGAGACCCGCTACACTCCGCTGGAGAAGGCTTGTCTGGCCTTGGTATGGGCTACCAAGAAGCTGCGGCACTACCTGTTAGCTCACTCTGTAATACTGGTTTCGAGATTAGATCCCATCAAATATCTCTTTGAGAAACCAGCACTTACGGGTAGGCTAGCTCGTTGGTTGCTTCTGCTTTCCGAATTCGATCTGAAATATATGACGCGTAAGTCAGTGAAAGAGAGAGCAGTAGCGGAGTTCCTAGCCGATCACCCAGTGGAAGGAGATGAAGCAGTTGAGTAACTGTTCCCAGATGAGGCCATTCTACATGTCGAAGAAGAGACTTGGACGATGTACTTTAACGAAGCGTCAAACCAATACGGGTATGGGATAGGGGTGTTGCTGATAGCACCCGACAATTCCTGCATATCTTTAGCATTCAAACTCCGGTTCAAAGTATCAAACAATGAAGCAGAGTATGAGGCATGTATTGTCGGTTTAGAAGCCGCCCTAGAACTAGGGGCAAAACGGTTGGACATCATCAGGGACTCGAGCCTTTTTATATCTCAAGCTAAAGGAGATTGGAAAGTTAAAGAAGAAAAGATGAGAATTTATCACCAAACCTTGGACGTGTTGATTCCTTGGTTTAAGAAATTGAACTTTGCTCATCTGTTAAGAGAGAACAACAGGTTCGCAGATTCATTAGCAACTGTATCTTCTATGATAGACATCCCTTTCGGAGTCTGGATGTGTTCGATCATCATTGACCAGAAATTTGTGTCGGCCTACGAGCTGATTGCTGCCATAGATGAGGTACAAGATGAGAACCCCTGGTATTACGATGTCTGGAACTTCTTGGAAAAAGAAGCGTATCCACCAGGGGAAAATGCCAAAGATAAAAAGGCAATTCGAAGAATGGCTGCTCAGTTCATCGTCTGCAGGGGAAAACTGTAGAAGATAGGTCATCTCGGGATGCATAAGCTGTGTGTTAATGCTGAAGAATCCAAGCGCACATGAACGGGGTGATGCTAGCCCGGAAGATCCTTAGATAGGGTTGTTACTGGTCCACCGTGGAGGAGGATTGGATTGGCTTTGTCCGGCGATGCCACAAATGTCAGATCCATGCCAACCGCATGAACATTCCACCGTCGAAGCTGTACAACATGACTTCGCCATGGCCATTTTCAGTCTGGGGGATTGATGTGATTGGGGCTGTCACTCCAAAGGGGTCCAATGGGCATGAGTTCATTTTGGTCGCAATAGACTATTTCACGAAGTGGGTTGAGGCCAATCTTACGCGGTGTTGAAGGCATCGCATGTTGCTAAGTTCATCAGGAACAACATCATCTGTCGCTACGGGGTCAAGAACGAGATTATTTCAGATAATGGTTCCTACTTCAAGAAGGAAGTGATCGACTTGTTGGAGAAGTACAACATGGCTTTTCATAAGTCATCTACATATCGGCCGCAAACCAACAGAGCAGTTGAGGCCGCCAACAAGAACATCAAGCGTATTCTGCAAAAAATGGTGGAAACCTACCGGGACTGGCCAGATAAGCTGCCATTTTCTCTGTGGGGCTACTGGATTTCAATTCGAACTTCTACTAGAGCAACTCCTTATTTCTTAGTTTATGGGATGAAGGCTGTTCTACCTATCGAAATTGAGGTTCCGTCATTACGGGTACCGGCTGAGTGTCAGATAGCTGAGGCAAAACTACAGCAAAGCAGGTTCGAAGAACTCATGCTCTTTGATGAAAGAAGGCTGAAAGCACTATATCACGTTCAAGGTTATCAACGGAGAATTGCCAGGGCTTTTAACAAGAAGGTTAAGTCTAGGAATTTGAAAGAAGGAGATTTGGTGCTCAAAGACAATCGAGCTCCCATCCACGACCCTAGGGGCAAGTTCAGACCCAATTGGACTGGTCCTTACATCATTAAGTCTATCTAGTCGGGTGGAGCTGTCATTCTGATGGACCTAGATGGCCTAGAGTTCTCCCAACCAATCAACATGGACAAGTTGAAGAAATATTTTCCCTGAGTGGCTTGCTAGGCCGAAAACCCGAAAGGGCGACTTAGGCAAAAGTTAGAGCACACAAAATTTGAAATTATAAAAACCGAGCTCGCAAGGTTGAAAACACAGAAAGGGCGGCCTTGGCAAAAGTTAGAGCGCAAAATGTGAGGGTTAATACACGAATGAACCTGAGCCGAACTATGTAAGGCTTGATTCCCATTTTCGGGATACGTAGGCAACTTCATTCTGAAGTCCAGCCATAAACACTTCCTCGATCAACTTTGTCCATGTGGTCATGTTGGTCATCTTTGTCTATTCTGCATTCAGGAGCTCGGTTGTGATCTCCGGTATAGTGCGATTCAGACTAGGGAAACTTTCCAGTTGCTTGGATTCAGGGTTGTACATCTCAGTGATAGATCTCGGGCGTGTCCAGTTGTGATCCATATTGAAAATGGTTTTGAAAAGTTTTAATAAAAGTTGATTTTGCTCAAATTAATCTTTTTATAACTTAGACCATTTTTGGACCAAACGGAAAATTCTCAGTACCCACAACCTTCAATTACATTGATTTCAGTACAGAGTTCTCCTACTCTTGAATACAAATTGAAGTTGCTTTTTATTACATTTATAAAGAAAACTTGAAAGTATTGATTAAAACAAATAAATCCAGGGCATAGTCAGGTGTTCCTTTGTCCCGTCCCAGAGCTTGTGGAAGCCTCTGATGCCAAAGTGGGCCCAGTCTGTGCCTTCTTATCAAGCCAAGCTATGCACTCATCAGAGAGGGTGCAACTGAAAATTGGAGCGGGGGCCAGAAGCTCTCTCATCCTCTATGTTGTGGCATACCAAGCTAGCTATGCGCCTCGGACTGGAAATGCAGCAGGGTACTATATCCCCTCCTCCGGACAAGTCTGATCATATCCAAACTGGTGCCGAAATCGAAAAGGAAAGTAAAAGACACAGTGTGTCAAGCCAATCAACTGAGTCCCGGGCTGGCGGGTCATGCTGTAGCTCATCGCCGGTAAATTAAGCCAGGGGCAGCGCCAATAGTAGACAAGCTGCACATCCAGTCGCACCACCATCCCTTATCTAGGACTTCGACTAGACATCATCAGAAGAAATAGCTGCGAGCTGAGTATGCTGGGCATGAGTCCACAATCTTCACCTTATCGATCAACCATATCTGGGGAGGGATGAAAAATCAGAGATTAAAGAATAGAGAGGTGTACGTTGAGAGAAAAAGTGAGAAAAGGGTTTTGAGAGAAAAACCGAGCCTGAGGGCCGAGTGATGTGAGAAATATATGTGAGATGGGGTGGGAAACATTACCTGCAGTAGTAGTGGACTCTCCGCGAATCTAGTCGTCTCCCGGTGATGAAAAGCGTCCAAACCCATCAATATCTCGGCTAGTGTCATGGCAATGTAGCTCTTGCCCTCTTTTAAGCCCTCGGTGACTTCAATCAGACGAGTGCTAAACCCACCGGAGCCTGGGGCAAGAAAAAAATGAGACAACATGCATAAGCAAAGCACATGTCGCCGATAACCCTACCAGTCATGATCGTCGCGGTCACCGGCATCAGAAAATCGACGAATCGAGCTCGGAATGTCCAGCTCTCTGTCGTGAATCAATAACCGAGTCATGCAAAGTAAGGCCACACATCCGTCCTAGGGCTTGGATGTAGCCGAAGCGGAATTGAGGCAAGATTTCTTCATTACGCTCGGATTCCATTAAAGCTTGGAAGTCCTCGAAAGTGGGACACATCTCTTGTCTGCCAAAGCTAAAGACATGTGTTACCAGATTCCAAAACCTTGCCGCGGCATGGAGGAACGGAAAACGCAACAGGGTGCGACTCAACGTGAATAGAGCATTTATGCCAAAGCCCCGAAAATTCAGCTTTTTCGAGCCATCCAAGTTGGCAATCCAATTTGTGAGATTTTGGATAAGAAATGCTTCCATTTGGTGCAAAAATTGAGCTGAAATGGAGAAAACTACGAAGCTGAGGCTTTTGTAGAAGATAAAGTGTTGAGTGGAAGACAGGTGGCAGCATTCTGGAGGTTCTTGCCACTTTTGGCCGATTGGCCAAAAAGAGTGTCGACCGACCATATTTTTTGGCCGATCGGCTAGTAAGATTGGCCGATGGCCATTTCTTGTGGCCGATGGCCTCTCACCTTGGCCGATGGCCTTTCCTCTTGATCTCTGAGCTGTCTATGTGTTGGATATGTTGAGAACTTGTGACTGGTTCCACTTCAAATGCCTTTCGGTGATGATTTTGCGAAGTCGCGCCTGTGTTACCTCAATTTGTTTATCGAGTTGTTGTACTTTTGTTTATCGAGTTGTATTTTGTGTTCTTTAGTCCTTGTCTTGCTTATCGAGTTGTATTTACATTTGGTTTGCTTGTCAAGTTCTTTTTTTTGCTTATCGAGTTGTTTTGTTGTTAGTTGGTTCACTACCTGATTAATGCAATTTGAGCGTTTAGTTTTCAAAACAAAGTTCAATCTCATTTACATTGTTATGTAATGTGATGCAATGCTTAGAATGTACAAATGTAACACTTTTTCAACAAAAAGAGCTGTTTCATTCCATCATATTTTGTTTTGCAAAAGTACATAGTTTTAAAGAAAAATAAAACCTGTCTGAGGCAGTACAATGTGCTTAAACTACTAGCAAAAAAAGAAAAATAAAGCAAAAAAAAAAGCAACATCTGGATCGGCGCTGGTCGCCTCAAGTGCGGAAGTCTCTCCTCGTCCTCTTCCTGGACGAAGGTCCAGGTTCATCACCATCGGCTCTGCTACCAGTGTCTAAGTCCGAGCCATCTCCACCCTCACCTTGCGATGAATCTGCCTCTGCATCAGACTCGTCGTTATCATCTAGGGTGGGCTCCCGCGAACTGCCCTCGGTACGAGTACGCCTATGTCTGCCTCGGCTGTGGATCGTCATCCCTCGTCTGACTCCGCCTGCTGCTCTGGGAGGTATAGATAGTCCTGCTAGAGCACCCCCTACGGTCGGTATCTGGAATGGGGCCTGAAAAGAACAATTGGCAAACGTATCAGTTATGCTATGTAAAGTTGAGTATGAATACCGAATACAGTGTATGAGAGCAGTGTATGAATGCTGTGAGCAGTGTACAAGTGTCGTGAGCAGTATATGAGTACAGTGTATGAGAGTAGTGTATGAATGATGTGAGCAGTGTATCAGTGCCATGAGCAGTATATGAGTTACAGTGTATCAGTACCGTGAGTGGTATATGGGTGCAGTGTATCTAGTGTTGTATTGATAATGCGATGTATCAGATCAGTATGGAACAGATGTGCAAATTTTGGGACTGAAGTTGAAAGAATTTACTGGGATACTGTAGATACTTAGCAGGTCCATGCTTCTCTGCAGCATCCCCATCACCGAGGCTGTCAGCTCCAATGCCTGCCCAGTGTACTCGATGGAAGCCTGCAAAAGTGTTGAAGTAATTTGTATTCTGCAGGATATCAAATGAAATGACTGTACAGAATGCAAAGTATAGTACATACCGAGGTCAAGCCGCGAACTCCGACGAGCTCATGATCAGCCGAAGGAGGAGCGATGGGTATCTGATAAGTCTCCCCACCCTGTCCTCGGCATGTCATGGTGGTGGGCAGCTCTGGCCACTCCACTCTGTGTCTCTCCCGGGAACCACTCCGATCACGGGCCTGAGTCACCCTCGGTGCTCCTGCTCCTCCTGCTGGCTCTGCAGGCCTCTCTCTCTCAACCCAGCGAGCACTGGCCAGAGGCCGCATGAGATAAGTCTGGATGAAGATGCTGTAGTCGCCTTCATCCCTGAAAAAGTCAGCGTTCCAGCCGATAGTGAAATCTATCATCTACTACAGGGTGTACCTCTCAGTGGCCCTTGTATGGGTAGAAGGTGGCCTCGGGACTATCTGCTTAGGCAAACCAAGGGTCTGACACAGGAAGCGCTCTCCAAAATACCAAGCTCGGCAGACCGAACCCTCCAGCAAGACCCTGAACAGGGCAGTCTCCCGAGCACCCATGAACTGGTCCCTTACTGCATCCGGCAACGCGGCCGAGGGCTGCCAAGTGATCTGCAAATGATATACAGTTTGTTATCTGCTGTTGAAAGTAGAATGCAAAGCGAAGCTTAAATAAACTGTAATGTTTGAAATACCTCAGCTGTGGTAATGGTGTCGAAGTATCGGTGGAAGAACAGGAAAGACTCCCTCGGCCTCCGCTCACACCTCATATCGAATCGGTGAGAATATGGGACAACGAGGGGCATCTCCACCTCCAGCTCTAGAGCAAGCCTCGAAAAGTAGGCATACATCCACAACTACAGAATGTAACAGGGTAAGAATAAGTATGCTTATCAATAAGGCAGTATGCAGATAAAGCAGAAACCAAAGAATGGTGTACAGATAGCGTAAGGCAAAACTGTAAAACAGAAAGGGAAGGTGTACCTTCCAGGCTCGCTAGTAGCCTTCCAACAGATGTCCGCTGCGGTGGGATGAAGAACTCATGTACCCGTAAAGCGTGGCCAAGCCTGCGCCACCCCAGTCGTAGCGCCGGATCCAGGTCACATCCACTAGCGCCCTCAGCAGATAGAGGGCAACTGTGTTCGCCCGGTCGGTGAATAAAGTGGTGCCCAGCAAGAACACGATGAATCCTCGGGCATACTGCTCCACCTTCTCGCGGGTCATAGGCGCCTGTATCCGAAACTAGTCCTCAAACCAAGAATATCTCACGAACCCTGGCCGGGAGAGAGGTGACCGAGTGCCAAGCAAGAAGATCTGGGCAGCGTCCCACTCACCCATATCGGTGTCGAATGGAATCGGATCACCCCCTACTCCGATGCCAGTGAGCATGGAGAAGTCGAAGGGAGTCATCCTCATCTCCCCCGCTGTGGAAAGATGGAAGGAATCGATGGTGTCCCACCACCTTTCCACCAGCGCACCTAGAAGGGGCCTACTCACAGTGAGGCGCGAGAGTCCCATGTAGAAAGTGCCGAAACCAGCCGGATCGACGATATGGCGAACCGCGTCGGGAAACTCCATGTACCAACCTCGGGTGATGGTATTCCCATACCCCCGAAAGGCATGGGAATCTCTCTGTGTTCAAGACAAACAGATGCGAAGCAGTGTCAGAAATACAGTGTTTGAATGCGTTCAGAATTAATGAAAATGCAGTGTGTGTGCATGTGTTCGAGTTTACACAGATATCGAGTGTGATTGTGCTCAGGGTGAACTAAGCATGTGATGTATCAGTGTGTTTGGGTTATTCAGTTAAAGAACAGAATTGACTATTCCAGATATCTGATCTACATTGCAGAAAATAAAAGAGGGGAAGAATATACCTCAGCGGCGCCATAGAACAGGTGTGACTCCGACTCGCGTAGCAGGAGCTCCAGTGGCGCACCTCATGCATAACTCCTGAACTGGCGAATACTGTCTGGGGGCAGTACATGTATCGTTGGCCGGTATGTCGTCGGATCGAAAGGTCGAACACTAAGAGGCAGGAGCTCGACCTCAGGATCCGTATCCATCTCTGGGGGAGTCCCACCCCGTGGAATATCGTCCGTCATCTCGAGAAGAGTGCAAAAGTGGTCGAGGGTATGGAAAATGGGTAAAGATGCAAAAAGTCAACCGAAAGTCAACCCCGAGGGGTGAAAAACGGAGAAAAATGACAAGGCTCGGAAGAGGGCACGGGAATCAAGGTAAACTCAGGGGAAACAAACCCCAAGTGGTGAAAATCGATAAGGAGACACCGAAATCACTTTCTAATCGGTTCAAAGTGTGTAAAACAACGAGGGTTTCACGAATCGAATGTTGTGGGAGGCTCGAAAACGGGAGAAAACCTCAGATCTAAGGACGGAAAATGACCTAGAGAGAGAGCAAGGATTTTCAGCTAAGGAGGAGTGAGGATAAAGGGTTTGGAGCCCTATATTTAAAGACCCGAAGCAAATGGACAAAATTGCCCTGAAACTGCCACTTTTGGCCGATCGACCAAATTGTTAGCCAATCGGCTAAATTGTTGGCCGATAAGCCCATTTGATGGCCGATGGCCTCCCATTGTGGTCGATGCACCTCCAATGCCCTTGTTTGGGTCAGTTCTATTGATTGGTACCCTCATCTTTCAAAAAAGTGCTAGAAAATACACTTTTGAAGTTTAAGCGGTCTTCGTGTTGACCTCGAATCGTGTCTTCCGTGTGCGGCACTTGATACGCATGAGGTGTATCCTTTTTCATATCCTTTTGTATATTACGAGATTCAAAAATTACTTTGAATATGTTGCATTACAATGTTTTGTCATGTTTGTAATAAGTGCGCTTGTTATATGTCTTTTCGCTCCTGCATTGAGCATGCCTCCTCTTGCTTTGAAGTTGCATCTCAACATCGCGAATAACATGCCTTTACCATGCTTCCGTTGAATATATGCCTCTCTTTGTTGTTGCATTGTTATACACATTGCTTGCGTTGTCGCGCATGCTTTACTTACATGTGTTTATGCTTTTCCTCGCATTGTTATACACATTGCTTGCGTTGTCGCGCATGCTTTACTTACATGTGTTTATGCTTTTCCTCGTATTGTTATGCACATTGCTTGCGTTGTCGCGTATGCTTTGCTTACATGTGTTTATGCACCCGTTCTCGCATTGTTATACACAATGCTTGCGTTGTTGCGTATGCTTTACTTACATGTGTTTATGCACCCGTTCTCGCATTGTTATACACATTGTTTGCGTTGTCGCGCATGCTTTATTTACATGTGTTTATGCACCCCATGGCTTGCGTTGTCGTGCATGCCTTTCTTGCATTGTTATGCACCTTTTTATCCGCATTGTCACGCACACTTATGTTGCATTGTCATGCACCTCTTTACTTGCGTTGTCACGCACACTCCACTTGCATTGTTATGCACCGTTTTCCTTGCATTGTTATGCACTACTCTACTTGTATTGTTATGTACCATTCCACCTGCATTGTTATGAATCTTTTACTTGCATTGTTATGCGCCTTCTCACTCGCATTGTATATGCATGTGTTTATCTCATATTGAACTAGTTTCTTGATCTAACGTTGAACATGTGTTTCTACTATATTGTACATGTTGCATTTCTTTCTTTTGCAGGCACGATATTGTATGTATGGTTCATTCGAGAGAAGTTCCGGTTCAGTTTGACTGCTACCCTTCTCTACTCGTGTTTGGCATGCGTTTGGACGTATCTCTCTCCTCTCGCGTTTGACACGCGTTTGGATGACTGCGCTTTCTTGCACAGTCCTTTCCTCTCTTGTGTGTGCCACGCTGAGGGATGCTTTCTTTCCTCTCTTGCGTGTGCCACGCTGAGAGATGCTTTCTTCCCTCTCCTACGTGTGATACGCTGAGAGATGTTGTGTTTGAGACTCCAGGTGTCCTCGATAGTCACGTTTAGTCTACTCCGCGTGAAATGCAATGAGAACTACATAATTTTCTTACATCCTTTCTGTTGGAATGTGTAGGACTGTTATTTTTTACTCGCTTGCTTAAAATGTTGTATTTATTTTGCATGAATGCTTCATTACAGCTCTCTTTGCATGATCATAAGTTACATTCGGCATTGTGCATGTCATGTGCATCCTGCCCCTGCCTGCGGGCACATATCTTTGTTATCTTGTATGCTTGTCTAAGTCTTCGGCCTCGTCAAAAATGGGCCGTCTCTGGGCTTTGACATTCACTCCCGTTATCTTATGACTTTCAAGTTCTGTCAAAGAGGGGCAACTGTAGAAACCCCATTTTTGACTGTCCTCAAGACTTGGACGTCATCATTTGAACACCCGATGATCATCCATGCTCGTGTTCGTTTTGAGTTCCCAAAGGTCTCGGCTGCACGCCTTGCCTTAGGATCTCTTAACTTGTTTGTTTTGTGCTTGGTTGTGGATCAAGGACTTGTGGTTTCTTCTTCTAAGGGAAGAGGGTGGCTTGTTGGCCATCCCTACAACCCATCGGCTAAGGCCTTGTGCCATCAACCTTGTTTTCTTGCCATCGGCCATAAGTGGTGGCCGATCGGCACTCTTTTTGGTCGATCGGCCATATTTCTTGGTCGAGACCTTTCCATCTACTTTTGCAGATATTTTTGTGCCAGCTGTGACAACTGGTGAGCACAATTCTCATCCTCCATACGTGTATGGAGGGATTGAATCAAGACTCAAGCTTGTTGAGAATTGAATTTCTATAAGAAGGAAGACCCCTCTCCCTTTCCAGAGGTTCTGAAATCTTGATATACAAAACATATATCACTCTCTCTCCATATTTTACCTCTCTCTCTCTCTCTTCTTCATTTGCTCTTGTTTGTGCTCAAAAGTGTAAATTCTTCACACTATTGCACACAAACACCTACTAGAACACCATCCTTTGTTGCTGAGGTCCTTAGGAGTTGGTGTTAGTGTTTTTGGGTTGGTTTGAACTAAGAAAAGCTGCTGGAGTTGTGTTCTTGAAGGTGTTCTTCAAGGGTGAGAAACTAATTTTTTAATCCCTTGTTTTGGCTTAAGCTTTTAGACCTATTTGCATGTTGATTTAAGCTTAACTTTCTACTGTAAAAAGTTCTAATTTTTCATGCTTGTGATGTTTGTTTAAGGTCACTTTTGTGTTGGGGGTAGTCTACTCCCTCTTAGGCCTTATTTGACCTTGTTTTGAACCATGCTTTCAAGCTATTGGGACCACCTTGTTTGGGCCTTCTCACCACAGAAATCCAGAGGATTTTCAGTAATGGAAAGGTGGTTTTGAGGTCCCAAATAGGAGAGGGTCATCCCCCCTCCTTGTGTTTCGTATACTAGTATAAATGGCTCATAATAGTAGCATGTTTGCTTAGCATGTTTTGGTTCCATTTCAGCAACTTTTTATTGTTATTTTAGCATGCTTCAACTCTGCTTTAAGTTGGTTTGATAGCATCTTGCATGCGTCACATACTTGTAGAGCAATCTTGCATGCTAGCATAACATGCATCATGTGTTTGGACCATCATTCTTGCATGTTTTGGCTCAACTCAAAGAAGCTTTCCCTCATGTTTTACCATGCTTGAGCTCTGTTTGATGTTGTTTTAGTCATGCATGCATTGTTTTGTATAGCCATGGTTCAATCTAGCTTGTTAGCTTTGCGTATCAAGTCCAATAGCATGCATTGCTTAGACTATTCTCATGATTTGGCATCATTAGAAATGTTATTTCAGTGCATGTTTCATGGTCATACACTTGCCTTTGTCACTCTTTTAATGCTTAGGAGGTTTGGTGTTTTATGCCTTAAGAGTGGGTCATTGTGCATGCCTCTATGCTTAGGTCTTTGGACTATCATTTCAATGTATTTTTGGTCTTGTTTTACCATGACGCATCTCTGATTTTTGTTGTCAAAGTCATGCCATGTTTGGTTTTGATAGGTGTAGTGCAATCCCCTTTGTTGGCCTTACTTGCATCATGCCTTATGCCTTTCACGTTGACTTGTTTTGGCATTGGTCCATGCATGTTTTAGACTCACTTTGGAATGCTTTAGGACTGTTTTGGTTTGCTTAGGCCATTTGCTTCATGTTTTGTATAGCCTTAGTGCAAGTGCCTATGCTAGCTTCAAGCTTTGAGATTTCTTGTATGCCATACTTGCATTGTTTGGTTGATTTGGCATCATTCCATGCATGATTTCAGAGCTTATAGTGCTGTTACACTGCCACTTTTGTCACTCTTTGAGCACTCTTGAGAGTTGTGCTCTTATGCCTAGGTGATAGACCATTACATGTGCATGCTTTGTTTTGCATTTCATGTCATCATTTCATCATTTTGGCCACTGATTTGGGCATGATTGAGGTCTGTCCATTTTGGTTTAAGTCCATCTTTGCATGTTGTTGCATGTTTGTCTTTACATGTTGTTGCATGCTTGTTTTTGCATGACATTGTTGCATATTTGTTGCATTGCATTTGGCATGCTTATGTTGCATTGTATAGCATCTCCATGCTGCATGCATTGCATTGTGTTTGGTTTGGGTGTTAAGCTAAACACGAGGAACGAGGGACGTTTCATACTTGAAGTGATGAAACGTGCCTCAATCCTCGGTCGCCGACACTTTTGATCCAACATGATGGACTTTAAGGCATTTATGTGTTTTTGTGCATTTCATCCATATTGATTTGTGCAACTCGGCCTCTTTGGCCATCATGCATCGAAATGCGTGATTGATGGCTCGAGAGTCGAGCATTACACTCCTTTGAGCTTTGAACATGATAAGGGGTGTAGTTGCGCAACATTTTCTTGCAAATGTTTTGTCATGCCTCTATTTGTACTCTGTTGCAGCAAAAGGAGCAGTCTGTAGGAAGAGATGGCTGATCGGCTATCTAGTGTGCCGATCGGCTAGAAATGTTTGGCCGATAGCCTCATATTTGGTGGATGACCATTATCCACTGGCCGATGGCCACCTCTCTTGGCCGATGACCTCTCAGAGTGTCCATGAGGTGGTTCAGAAGCATCACAGAAGTTGGCATAATTTTCAAAGGTACAGAAGTGTGTAAACAGAGGCAACATGAGGCATGGCAACGGATTTCTGAGTGAAGCCGACCGAGCATGCATATGCCCCTCTTCTCGAGGCCATTTTAACTGCTTTGTATAGTTATTTTATTCATTGTTGTAAATTCTTAATTAGCTTAGTGTTAGCTAATTTCCAATTTGGTTATGTAATAATTAGTCTAATTAGATTATTAGATTAGTTAGAATAGCTTAACATAGCTAGCTTGTATTATTCATTCGGACTCTCCGTCAAGAGGGCGAATTTTGTAATAAGTGTGCGTAAATGTGTGAATGTCTTCCAACCCCACGTCTTTCTCCCTTTTACTTAACCGCTTACGATGGTTAGTTCTAGGTCATGTTTTGATTAGCATCCTTATGCTTGCATGTTTGCATTCATGCATCTGTCTTGCATGCACTGGGCTCGGCGCATCATACTAACCGCATTGTATTTCAATTCCAATTTGAGTACATGTATCAATTGTTGCATTTCATATGCCATCTTAGAATAGCCGAGCCTATTTCTAGTTGCATTTTGCGTGTGTTCCATTAGGCATTCATTGACATAGCTAGGATCATGCATTGATTACTAACTACCTATTATTTTGGCTCAGAGTACTAGGTAAGCTTTTAGACTTTAGCATCTTGCATGTATGTAAGTGTTGCCATGACAGCATGCTTGCCATGAGGCTATTTGCTTAAATGATATAACTGTCTGAATGCCTGTGGGTGAAGGTTGGATTGTTTGAATTGGAACAATTCATTGAAATGCGAGTTTTAAGCCCACTTGAGGGTGGAAAAATCCACGTCTTAGTCTACTTGCGAGTAGCACCTTCAAACCATTTTCAAATAAACAAACATGAGATGTTTTGTTCCAACTTAGGCGATCTAGTCTATACTTGTATGTTATGCGCATCACGTAGTAAGCTAGCTAATAAACCGGAATAAGAACACGTGTTTTCAAAAACAGAATATCATGTTAGTAATGGCCGATCTTTGACCGGGCGAGCAGGGGTGCTCATTGCATGACCTTCCCCTCTCACACCCAAGTTTCCGAGCCGAGACAACTTTGGTGATGATGGACACGTAGCCTTAGGCACGAGTCAGGGTTTCCTAAATTTCCCAAAACAAAAACATTTAGGTGGCGACTCTGTATCTGACAAAGCAGTCCATGTTTGGCACTTCTTTATTAAAATCAGTTTTTCAAAATGATTTGCCGGATTTGGACTCTTTGGTGATTTATCAGTCTTGCATTGCACTTTGCAAGATTAGATTCAGAACCGTGACATTGAGTCCGAACTGTAGTAGCTAATGAACAAAATGGATTTTGCGCCCATTCGCACGCGGAGCCGGGACGTTCAGGCACGTCTACATATGGCTCAATGGATTATCTTCACATTTTATATCGCTTTTGCTAAGCCCCACAAATTAATCTAAAGATGTTTTGTTAACAGAGGCCGTAGGTAATCCAAGATTACTAGCCGATCATGATGCTAAACCTATAGGGGTCGGTTTGGGTCATGACACCTGTGGTCCCATTGATATCAAAATATTGTTATTCTATTGGATGTACCATGTAAATCGATTGTAAAGACTATTGCTATTATGCTATTATCAGATCATTGTGAATTGTATCGAAATATTATCGAACTTCATTCATTTAACTCCTTTATTCTATTATTACTCACTGGGCCCTAGCTCACTATTTATATGTATATGTAGGCGAGCAAACTGAGCACCAAGGTTAGAGGAAGCCTCAGAGTCTACCTTTATGTCTTCCGTTTTGAAGAACTCCCCGGTTACAGTAAGTTTGGGCTCGAGTGGAGCCAAGCAAATCAAAACCCCTATTGTGATACACTTTTTATTTTGTACTTTTGCTTTGTTATTTGGGGGTTGTCTTGAAATTAAGCCTATGGATGTTTGAATTATGTACTAAATGTTAAAGGTTTACACAGGTATAACATGGGGTTTTTCGTGTATATATAGCTCAATGGTTCATCTTTATGTTTCATATTGCTTCTGCTAAGCCCTGTAAACTATGTTAAGGTTGATTTTGTTTATTGAGGTCGAAGGTAATCTCAAGATTACCGGCCAGTCATGATGCTAAACCTATAGGGGTGGGTTTGGGTTGTGATAATTACTCCCTTAGCTTCAAAAGATCGTTCTACAAAATTACTAATGGAAATGCAGTAGGCATCAAGTCATCGACTGTCTTTCCTAGCATTCTCAATGTCTTGGAAGGGAGCATATAAACAATAGCTCCATTGTTGACCAACACTTTATCAACAGGAACTCCATCCACATGCACTTGTACATATAAAGGCCTTGGGTGTTTAATTAATTCCTCTCCAAGCTTTTGCAGTACCACCTAGTCCCCATTGACAGACTTAACCACCTCTATCGATTTTGTTGCTTTAGCCCTAGGTTTTGCTATCTGGGCCACTATTTCTGTCAAGTTTTCCACATCCTCCACTAGATGTGCTGGCTGGTCTAGTCTGGCTTAAAAACTTTTAGGAATGGCCATGACTACATTGCAATCAGTGAGGAAAAAATTGCCAAATTGAAGGGTCATTTTCTCTAAAAAATCTCTAAAACTCTCTAACTTAACCTCATCTTTATCCATGTCATGAGGCTCTGTCATCTTCATTTCTGGAGCCACTTCCTGGATGCCTTTCATAGCCTCATCATCAACTTGCAGTTCTTTTTCCAACTCTCTAATTCTCTGTCTCAGCAAGGCTTTCTCTGTTATCGGTATGGGCTCTTCATATGTAATCATTGGTTTAGGAATCTCCTCTATGTTGTTCCTTGGGGTTAGTATCACTGCATCCTTTGTTGTATAAGTTTCTTCACTTCCCTTTTTTCTAGACCAAATCATGTTTTGAGCCCTTGGTGGTTTCATGCCTTGGTTTATAAGCCTGGACATCATCGCATGTTCTCTTTTCTTTTATGTTCTTGTCTCTCCCATAGGTCTCAACCACCCCTAGGAAATTTTGGATGCACAACTCCCTACCAACCATAATATGGTGGCATTGAGGCCTTGACCATTCTGGGCTGCTCCAACCCTAACTCTCTGACTGATCTAGGTTCTGTTGGGCTATTATATGGCCTAGCAACTATATCCATCTTTGGCCTCTTTTCCAGGCCATGCGAGTATGTCCTAACCTCTTGATTTCTTACAAATCTCTCTGTAACCTAAAATTCCTGACTTGGCCACTCTGCTTCTGTTGTTTGTACTATCTTAAATATGCTGTAACAACACTGACCCCTTCCAAGCAAGGATTCATTGGCAATCCTTGGTAAAGAAAAGGCCCACCATGCTTCCCATAATATGTTACTCCTGTTGTATAAACACCTGAGTCCACTCTATTATTTAACAGTTCTGTACCGTTGAATATTTGCAAATCATTTTGGTCCATGGTATTAAACCTCAGGCCATAATTCTTTATTTGCTTCTATACCTTGTCGGCCACAATAGCCTATGCTTTCTCATTTTCAGTCCCACATCTAAAACAAACAAACAAACTGGTCTTGATGACCAACTGGCTTATTTTCTTCAGCCAGATGTTCTTTCCTCAGGTTGTGAATTCTTTGCAACTCACTCAACAACACTCTTAGATCCTTAGTTGATCATTCAGATTAGTAGACACCATATTTATGTCCACCACCTCTAGAAAAGGGCCAACAGCCATAACTCCTTTGTCCTTCTCAGCATACTTCAGCATTCCTTTCTAAATCAGATCATGCACACAATTGGGAAATGTTACACAATTATTAGTTGAATGCCTGAATGAATTATACCATTTACAATATTCTTTGCCAATTCTTTTTTTTTCCTTTGGGATATTGTGGCTTGGGGACAAGGTCAAGAACTTCTCAGCCAACAACTCATCGAACAAAGCATCTGCTTCTGATAAATCAAAGGACTACTGTCGATGTATTATTGACACATTTTTCCTAACTGGCTTAATAGAAAGCTTGTTTATTGATTTTTCTGTCTTTCTTAGGACTTCACAAGTCATGGGTGTTTTGCCAGTTATTTGGGCAATATCTATGTCCATTTCTGTTTCAAATTCTATATCCTGATAATATGTTCCTAGAGAAGCAGCCCTCCTTTGCTATTCTTCCCTAAGGATGGACTCATAATTGGTTGCCATAAATGAGAGTTCAAATAAATCCTTAAATTCTATCCCCTCAAATTTCTTTCTTAATTCAAAGTCAAGGCCATTCTGGGCCAACCTTATCACCTCTATCTCAGGCATATAAACATGACGCCTATTTCTAGCCTTTTTGAACTTGTCAATATACTGTTCTGCGGATTCCTCTTACTTTTGTCTAAATTTAGCTAGATCCACCATGCTTATGTCAGGTTCAGTCCTATAGAATTGTGCATGGAACTTGTTTTCCATGTCCTGTCATGTGGGTACTGAGTTTTCAGGCAAGTTGATGAACCACGTAAAAGTTGTTTTTGATAATGAATGTGGAAAAAGCCTAAGTTTTAGGTTATTTGAGTTAGCCTCTCCACATTGCATGGTAAACCTTCCTATATGTTCTATAGTGGTCTGCCTCTCTTCCCTTATGAACAAAGAGAATTCAGGCATCTTGAAATTTCTAGAAAAGGGAGTCTCATCCACCCAATAAGGGTATGACTTTCTAAACAATGGCCTATTAGGCCTCCTTAGGCCTGGGCCATACATCTCTTGAATTACCTCAAGTATTTGGTGTCTGTTGATGTAGGCAGGCTCAAAGTTTTGTTTCTCATTATAGGCACCAGTAGACACCCCATTTTTTACCGTCCTTAAGACTTGGGTGCTTTATTCCAAACATTGGATGATGAAAGTTACGCTGTGCAAATCGTTCAAATCTTCAACAGAAGAAATTTGGATTCAAGCTCTAATTCCAAACCTTGCACCCCATTTTGGCCAAACTATTTTAGACCTTAAAACCCTCCTTTCAAAATATTTTTCCAAATGCTTCTACGATGTTCCGAGGCTTACATTTCATTTAAAACATTGCACTTTTCGGTAAATCGAGTAAGGACAAAGTGGAAATAAATGGAAGGGAGGTGAACTCTTTGAAAAATATTTAAAACATCTTATTTATAGGTTTAGAGTTGAAGGAAATAAGAGGGGAGGGAAGAAAACTAGTTTAGAAAGAAGTTGAGCATCAAACCGTTAAGATAGAATAAGAAGCCTTCACTAAATTAGACATATTTCTTTGCACACTTAGAATTTGTGAGGCCACCACCATTGGAAAGTAGACTTCTGAAGCTTCAATTTAGACTCAAGAATCACCTAAAACCGAGTCTAGATAAAGGGGATATGCTTGTTTGAAGTCAGGCTTGAATTTAGATTTTTGGAGCCGTCTAGCTCCATTTAGATCCGGCCGTGGCTCATTTAGAGCCAATCGGCTTTTAATGAAAATTTTTCCAGAATGCCTTTTTAGACCTAGCCTTGCATTTTTGGGTTCGACCAACTATTTTGGGGGCCGGCCGGCTCTCATTTATTTGTGGCTAAAGGTTTGGTGTAGCAAACCCCTCATAAGGTTGGAAGTACTGCTGCCAAGGTGGTTGGAAACCAAAACTTCCTTCCTCAAAATGCTGAGGAGATGGTCCAGGTTCGCTTTGTGGCTCATGATTTCTAAAACCTTGCTCTTGATAATTTTGCTGCCCAGGTCTTTGGTTATCCCTTGGCCTGGGGTTATCGTAATTTGGTTGTCTAAACCTTTGGTCAGCAAAGTTGTAATGCCCTAATCTTGGTCTGTCGATAGCAGGTTCTTCATACCCTGGGGCCCTAAATTGCCCTCCTAGCATAGGCCTGGCCCTATGATTCATTGGTTCTTCATACTCTGGAAGCCAGTTTTGCCCCCTTGCATTAGTCTATTGTTTAGTTCAAAAGTTGGGTTATAATATGATTTTCCTTCCATGGCCTCTGTTTGAGCAGAAGGCTTAGAAGGACCAGATTGTTCTCCATAATTAATCTTAGTCTTAGCTTCTTTATACGTCTGATTAGGGTTCATTTGAAACCTCTATTGTTCCTTTTCTTGAAGAGTTGGAGGCTTATAAAAGAAGGCACTACCCTGACGAATTTTACTTGTTTTAGGGATTTGAAACTATACCTTAGTCACTAGTGCTTATACATTAGTTGGAGGGAGAGGACTAGGAGTAGCGCTGAATCTCCCAAGCATTCTGAGCTTGGCCTTCATACTTTTTGTGAGTTGTTTAGGCCTCATTTCAAAGGCATAACCAACATGGGCAATCATTTCCTTCACTTGTTCAACTGTCAAGCCATAGTACTGGCCTTCATTGGTCGTGTCCTAACCATCCTTCATTCCTTCTCCATACCTGGCTGCCACTAATTAGCTGTTCATAATGACTTCTATGTCTCCCTCAAATTCAGGAAAACCAGCAAGGAAACCTACATCTTCAACATGCCTCTTATTTAGATCTCCAAAAAAGAACTGACTCATCAGCAACGTTCTTGCTGATGTTAGTAGTCTCAGTTATCTTTTTCACCATTACTCCAAGGTAGAATGGTCCCACTGGGCGTGCCAATTTATGTTGGTAAAAATTTGGTTTAAGCCCAATCGATGGTAATTGATTGACAGACCTAAACTAATTTTCAAATAAACATAAAAAAGATCAGACTTTGTAGTTGAGTTCTATGCCTTAAACAGATTAAAGACTTCCCTTGAGGTAATTAAATAAAAAATAAATGAAACAGAACATCATATGTATTAATTCAAATAAATTGTCATTTGCCACCAGTTACAAAAACTTAAACAAGAATAAAAAATTAAATAAATACAGCCGTCGACAAAAGAAATAGAGGGTGGAAAAGCTAAGAGTCTACTCCCTACAGTTGCTAAATTAAATTACTCCTAAATAATTGTTTACGATTTGTGAGTGGTTGTGGGTGATTTTCTCTTCTCTGCACCCAGCTCTCTTTTATACTTGACCTTCCTAGCTTTCAGTTCTAATCCTCTTTGATTTTCTACACCTTTGCATATCTATCCCGACATTCTAGAGACCGTTCTTTTGAATATTGATTTTTCTCTTGATTCTCTGCCGTCTTCTTCCTTATCCTTCAAAAAGAATCTCATAATACATCCCTCTTACCACACCATGTCAGTAACTTGTGCCACATTAACCAACCTGCCATGTCAGCGGCCTGTGGACGGAAAGTTTTCAAATTTTAGCACCAAGTTTATAATTATATAGAAAATAATATATAAATATATTTTGTAGACCTAATTAAGTGTAAATAAGATGATTTTTTTGATGATTAGATAATAGATATAAAAGAGAAAATTGCCTTAAATATGTTAATGTATTGTCAGATTATGGAGTTTAAAAAATAAATCTAATTTTAAAATAATAATACTCTAATTATATTTTAAAAAATTAAAAAAAATACGTCAATCTCATCCGTAGGACATGAATATTATTTAATAAAAAAAATATATTTGCATGAGATTTTAAAATAAAATATGGTTATTTTAAGTGATTTGATTGAGGGTTTCTTTTGCTTCGTTTGGAAACAGGTTATTTTAATAATTTTTTAATTTTTTGACTAAAATATAAAGTAAAAAAAATTATATGTTTGAAATGACTTTTTAATTTTTTTACAAAAAGATATACAAAAAATAAGAAAAAGGAAATTTTTTGACTTTTTAATATAAATTTAATTTTTTTTTTAATTTTTTTAATAACTTTTTAATTTTAAATTAAAACTATTATGCGTGTTTGGATTGAGTTTTTTGGATTAATTTTTTTAAAAACTGAGTTTTTTATTTTATTTTTAGTGAATATTTTTAAAATTTTAAGTATTTTTTTACCATTTTAGATACACCTTACTTAAATTTATCTAAAAAGTAAAAAAAATTATGGAAAAATATTTTAAAAAATTAATAAATACATAAAAATATGAAAAATATACTAAATTCTCATTATTATTTTTTTTGTATTTTTGGTATTTAGTGAATTTTTAAAAGATTTTTTTCACAAAAATTGTGACCTTGTTTGGTTTGTTTTTGGGAAACAAATTTTGAAGAAATTTTTTTAAAATTTTGTTTGGTTTAGTGATTTTGGAAAATTTTTTCCAAAATCACGTTCTATGTCCTATACATCAATCAATCACTTTTTCTCTCACACACATCTACTCAACTACAACAAAATATCAAATCATCGCAAACTCTCATACTCCAAAACTATTTCCAAAATATATAACCGAACAAACCAAAAAAAAATTCTAAATTCTTTCCCCAAATTTTTTTTTGAAAATTTATCTCCCAAAACCAAACCAACCACACCATATACTTTTGAGTGCTGTTATTAGCACCTGCCAAAATTCTTTAGACCCCCCATTTTATAATTTTTTTTATTACAATTATACCCTAAAGTAAAATTACATTAAAAGATATTATTAAATGGAACACTCACCTATCAATAAGAACTAATATTCTATAATATTGGACACCCACCCCCACCCCCACCTCCAACTCCAACTCCAACTCCAACTATACGTATTCCATATTTGTAAATCCTAAACCTATTACTTTTTATAACCAACTAACATAAACCCTAAGTCTATTATTTTTCATAATCATCTTAAATCCTGAATGTGTCATCTTCATCACCATCATCAACGCTATTAAACTTGAAAGTTTTGCTTAAAGTATAACGTATACTTCATCACTTATTTCACTGTGTAGAGTAATGGAGGATGATGACAGCATTCTTGGTCGTTTATCTGTCTTGTATTAACATTCTCGGTCATTTTCGGTCGTTCGAGCTATTCGGTACTGGTTTGCTGACTGTTAGAATTATGTTCGGTAATACAGTACTGAACATAATCCTTTCGTTTAATACATAGGTTCCGAACATTAATGCAGATAATCAGTTATGTAATTTTCTTTGTTAAACTAACTTAGAATGGAAAAGAGTGAATTTGAATGGATTTAAGTTATGTATTTTGAATGGATTTAATTCATGTTATTTTAAGTTGTGAATTGGAATGGATTCAAGTTACACAGTGATGAACAAATTTTGTTCGGACATACAGTGCTGACAGGATCATTATTGTTTGACAAAACAGTTTTGAACAAAATACATTTTTTCGGCTACACAGTGGTGAACAAATTGGGTGGGTGTGCATTTCATTGTGAAAATATGGTGATTAGTTTTCTATTCTGAAAATATTATGGAGATTAGTTTTTCATATATATACATTGTTTTCTATTCCTACAATTCGTATCAATCTTCACTTTCTCATTTGAATTTCCCAATCAATGACAAATTCCAAAGAGACTTACGCCGTCGAAATCCCAATCGACGAAGAACACCAACCCTATTGTGTTTTCAGGAACCAATTTTTAGATGTGGTTAATGTTGGAGAGAGAATTGAGAGAAAGAGCTAGGGTTTTGAAGGGGTTTTGAGAGAGAGAGAGAGAGAGAGAGAAAATAGAGAGAAGAGAGAGAAAAATCTTCACTTTCTCATCTGAACAAAAGGGGTTTTGAGAGAGAGAGAAAGAGAGAAAATAAAGAGAACAGACATCACTGATGAGGAGAGAGAGAGAGGGGGGGAGGCAGAGAGTGGGTGTGGTTGGGGGTGTGAATTGCGTGCATTTACTTGTGGATTTAGGCTAAGGTTAATGTTGGAATAGATTCAGGTGGGGTGTGCATTTCATTGTGAAAATATTATGAATATGGGTAAATTTGGTAATAAGTGGGGTATCCAAAAAAATATTATTAAAATTTAGGGTTTAGGGTTAGGGTCCAAAGAAATTGGGGGTCCAAAGAATTTTGGTAGGTGCTAATAGCAGCACTCTATACTTTTATGTGTTTTTATATTAGGTGTGTCTAAAAATTAAAAGAATTACTTAAAATATTAAAAAAATTTAGTAAAAACAAAAAATACAAAAAATAAGAAAATAAATTTTTTTTTAAAAATGTTTTTAAAAAACCAAAAACAAGCAAAGTATTACTTCCCGAGCCTTAGGTCTCGTTTGAAAATATGCTAATTTAGTAATTTTTTGGTTATTTTGCTAAAATATGAACTAAAAAAAACTAGTATGTTTGGGATGATTTTTTGATTTTTTACGAAAGATGTGCAAAAAGTAAAAAGAAAAGAAAAGAAAAGAAAAGAAAATTTTTAATTTTTTGATATAAATTATTGACTTTCGACTAATTTAATAATTTTTTAACTTTTTGCCTAAAAAAGAGAATTACCAAACGATGCCTTAATTTTAACTCAAATTTTTTCCTAATTGTATAATACACTCTTCTGAAACCCAACCTACATTACAATCGGCCCTAGACCTTTGCATCAAAATTGATCATAAAATTTCCCTTTTTCATCTATCGATTCAAAAATTGATAGCCAATGGAGTCTTCTTCTTCATCTTCATCTTCAACATTCTATGTTTCTCATTTTGACTATCTCATTCTATTCTTTCTTCGTCCCCTTCTCGCCATCTCCTTCGTGCTCTCCTTAATTCTCCTCGGTATCTGAATCTTTCTATACTTGCGTCAATATATATACATGTTTATGTATTTGTATGTACAGTTTCATGATCTGGGTTTGTTGAAATTTCTTCTAATTCGAGGTTTTTGATGGTGGGTTTCACACAGGTTGGTTCTTGGCGTGGAAGCTAGTTCTGGTTCATGTTCCTCTGGTTCAAGAAATCTTCGGCCTGCGAAAAAAACACACAAAGCCCAAACCCCCAACTCGCGGGAGGCTCTCGAGATTGTACAACAGTATTGATGCCCAAAATTCAACTTCTCAGTGGTAATCTCCATTCCTTTCGATCCCTTTTCACTCATCTACTGTAATTCGCTTTTTGATCACTTGATGATTATGTTTCTCAATTTGCTGATTTGATTGTTTTCCCTAAAATGCTGAATTTTTAATGTATTTCATTTATATGTAGCTGTAAGTATGGACCATATTGTAACAACAGTGTCCAAGAAAATTGAAACATGTGTGTGTTTGATTAATGCAAACTAGCGGGTGGTGCAATTCAAATAAGTAAGAATATAAACAAGTAATAAAGAAATTAATATCATAATATGTGGGTTGTCAAAGTGGTAAGAGTTTTCTTAATGAAACTCAAGATCTTGGATTCAAACCTTCTCCTCCTCTATCTAAAACTTTTTATTTTAGGCTAGAAAAAACTGCCACGTGGCATGACGTGTAGGCTTGGACACCAAGTTTAGCCTTCGCTTAATAATAGCATAGATAGTTAACAATAGTGTCCGAGTAAGTAAATTGGGACCTGTGTATTTGAAGTAGTATGCTCTCACCTCAAGTAGGATGTGATTTTGGAGCAAACATATTTGAATGCTTCGAAATGTTGAAGGGAAAGGGAATCGAGTTGAAGAATTTTGATCAAATATAGAGACTATAATTCTTAAAAATTGGTGATTTAAGTACTTTTTCGGAATGTGTGGATCTATGGGCGGCAGCCGCTCCATGGAAATTGAAGGGCTGGATTGGGACATTCTCAACCCGTCACAACAGCCTAGAGTGAAGAGATCAATATTGAGGAATGGCCTCTTTTACCTTCCATACACTCTATTCCATTAGGTTGTGAAGGCGGATTTCTAAGAGTTGTTCAAGTATCTATTACAAACTAAATGTTGTCACGTGCTACTTTACCAAGTGTTGATCCCGCCTCTGTGATAGGTGGGCTTGGTGCAAACCTAACCTGTAATCATTATTTACATGCAGTAGTTGCTAGAACAGTCAAACCTGTGTTTACATACTCTTGACTTTATGCTGTTGCCATTGCACCAAACAATGGCAGATTGAGTTGATACCATATTGAGTTGTGACGACCTTGCAAATGAGGAATAATTAATAGAAAATATTTTACATATAAATTTTCTAGATGGTCCATATAACCTCGTTGAATTGTCTTATGTTTTCTTGATTTATTACAGAAATGTCAAATATGTTTGTACACATCCTGGCCCTTGGCAGTTTTACTGATAACGTTCATTAGACTTATTACCAGAAGGGACTATTTGTTTCAATTGAAAAACTATTTCTGTTTTCAGAAATGAAAATGAAGTAAGAATATTGACAAATACAATTGGTGGGGCAGTTTTGAAAAGTATCTACGAAAAGAATGAAAATATGAAGTGTTCAGATGACATGAGAAAGTAAGTTTTCTATGATGTCCAAAGCTTGGTTCAATCACAGAGTGAAACCAATTCAAAACAGTTGCACTTAAATTTTCGAACCTTCTTTGAGATTTGTTGGAAATGAAATGTAAAAATGAAACAAGTTTTGGAAAACCGACCAAGTGAACTCCAAAGTTTCCATGGAATCTTTGTGATATGAACATGTGTATAATTGTTTGTATTCATGGCTCCAAGACTGAATTTTTGTGTCATTCATATGGAAAGAAAATATTTGATCCATGTTAACTGGAGGAAATCAACAACATTGAGCAGTATAGTAGTGCCTGAATTCTTGAAGAATATTATGTTTCACATGACACTTACATGAATACATCTGTCATTACGAAGTATCTCCTTATATCAAGTCTCATGTTTTATATAATCTGCAATGTGATGTAGCCTAAATAGGACTGGTGTGGTTATTGTTAATTGATGCATGTTAGGCATCATGTTCATTGTTGGTTTTGTACCCTTGTCTCATTGTGATTTGGGATTGTGCTTGCTGGTTTTATGAGAATTTTTCTCCAGGATGAGAAATCAAGGCATCCTTCCTCAAGTGCGTGATATATTTTCACTCCCTCAATTCATTTCACAAAATATTGAAGGAGAGTAGTGTTAGTTTATTGCAGTTGAGACGTAAATGTTTTCCGCATTGAATAGAGGGAAGTCTCTCATCTATTGCAGTGGGTAAAACATTCGGTGGGGTTAATAAAAGAAGGTTATTAATAATTGGAAGAGTGTATCCCCTCAGTTCTTGGTCAACACTTTCCTAGTTCTTAGGTCTATTCCTTTGAGAAGTTTGTGGAAGTTTATCATGTGCAATGCCCTCTCCTTTTTTTTTTTTTTTTTTCCTTATATAAATTGAAAAAAAAAATGATAAGTAAGCTATAGAACATCAAATGTGTATGTAAATGTGCTTCAGGTCTTTCACAAAGTGAAAATTGAGAAGTCTGCAGCTTTTCATCCTTCAGACTTTCTTATTTGCCCTCCTACTTTTAGGAAGTGATAAGTTCAAGATGTGCTTTAGCAAATGGCAAGTATATTTCAATAATTAGCTCTAACCGGGTAAATTTTGTCAGATGAAAGATTTACGCAGCAGCCTCAAGCAACATTCACAATCACCTTCTTGTCCTAAAGTTGTCACTGTTTTGTTGATTGTAGATGTTTTGTGTATTTGGCAACTTTTAAGTTTTAACCATATTCTATTGACTTGAGGGTGGTTACAACTTGCTTTTCTTTTTATTAAAAGGAAAGCATTATGTATTGATTGATGTAATGTTTCCACTTGATAGATTGTGTTAATGAGCATCGATCTTGTAGCCCCTATAATTTAAAGATGCAAAATTCATGAAGATTTTTTCTTTTTCCTTTTTTTTTTTTTGGGGGGGGGGGGGGGGGGTGGAGTCATAAAACATGCAGAATGTTGAGGGCTGAAACCCCATAAAGCTAAACTGTTAAACAGTATATCATTGTATGGAGTTCAAAACTATGCCTTCTTCCTCAACCAACGGCCCAAAAAATTGTAAAACATGTGGGTGCAAAAAAATAAATAAATAAAGAGACAGAGAATTGAGCTCATGAATACATTTTTTTTTTTTTATATATAAATATTAAGGAGTACATGTCAAGGAAATCAGTAATTCTCAAAAATAACACTCGTAATTTCGTTTGGAAGACAAAAGGTCATAAGTGCAAAATTAAAAGAAAAAAGGAAATTAGTTTAATTTGTTGCCTGGATAAGACACTTCAGCCACATTGAATTGTTAAGTGAGTATATGATGTTTGCCTTAGCTTTGAGAAATTTTAAAACTCCCAAGTTATCAAGTGAAAGAAGTTACCTCTGTGTATTTTCTTACCTGCTGAATGTTTTTGTGCTTGCACAGAGACGGGTGTTCTTGCTTGATCTTATCTTGGTTGAACTTAAATCTCTACTTAGTAGGTACACTTGGATGTCCCATGGTAATTAAATGCTACCATTGTGTTTTACATTGCGTTTTGAAATTATGCATAGTACTCAAAATCCGCCAGCACTGAAGGATCTGTTTTGGGATTTTATTATGACTGGACTTCCAATGATTGATCACCATTATTTTTTACAATAGCTTGCTTGCATTTTCCACAATCTTACCTTTCCTTATGATATGAATTTTTGCAGAAAGTGATTTATAGAATACAATTCAGGAATTCTGGTTATATGTGAAGTCAATATGCATTTCAGAGTTACATTATTAAGGTCTGGTTGTGAATTATGTGAATTTTTTACGATGGTTTTTCTGGACATTGCAGAAACCTTGGCTTTGGTTTAGAAAGAGAGCCAACTTCTTGAAGTCAGGCTCGTCACTGAAGGCGATGAAGGGATCAAGTTTGATGACCAAACAAAACTTGATATCAATTATTGGATCCCAACATTGTATGGAACAAGTTTGAGGGTGATGAGCTGTGTACGTGAAGTTGTTAGATTTACTCAGACTCTGATGCATGACTTTCTTTAGTTGTGGATGCATCTCTTAGGTAGGATTCCATTGCCCCAACTTTTGTATCCTACTGAAATGCGACACACAAAATAATAATAATAAATAAAGGAAAAAACCATGAAAGTTAAATTGTTATGCCTACTTGGATTTGGAAAACCCTCACATTGAATCTTCCTAATAACAGTAAAGATTTTAGATTATCAAAATTCAAAAAACGAAAAAGAAAAGAAAAAAGAAAAAAAAAGAAGAAGAAAGGAGTTAATATCAGTATTTATTAGGGAAGATATCAAATAAGTAAGAAATGTAAAAATTAATTACAAATCAATAGAGTACAATTGAGAACGGTGTTCTCGTGTTACGGGGATTTAAGACTTGGTTTGGTTTTGTTTGATTTGATTTGGTTTATATATGTTTGTATTTTGTGAGGATCTTGACTTGATTTCATAATACATAATAAGAAAATACTATTTTTCTAAATTTTTCATACAAAAATCATTCACATGAATGATAACTCGATGACAAATATATTTTGACAATTAGGTTAAAAGACATTTTTTAAATTATTTTAGGTCAAATTATCTCTTTATTTTTTTATACGTTTTTTCTTATAAAAAGTTAAAAAATTAATTTTTAATTTACTTCTTAAAATAATCGATGATTTTTTTTTTTAATTTTATTAAATGATAGGTTCATAATTTTCTACATACATTTTCTAATACAGTTTTTCTCTATACTATCAATACTCTATACTATTGTGTATGTGTGTTTTTTTCTTTGGCTCAAAACCAAGCAAGCCTCTTAATAATAATAACTCCTTCAACTTCATTATTATTATTATTATTCGTTTCCTTTCTAAATTCTCTTTCAACATCGGTTAATTTGGCATGTGGCTAGCCCTTTGGCTACAAGTCTCGCTTAAAAGGAAGTCTTGGGTTGTAATAGAGGGCAAGCCTTCTACTCTATGGGCATGTTTGATTGGGTAAATTAGAGAATGTGATTGAGATTATTAATTCGTGAGTTTAATTATCTTATGTTTGTTTGAACATTTTGATTTAAGATTATTAATTTAATGGATAATTAATCTAACAAATTTATAGAATTATTAGTAATGGGGTAGGAATAGGATTATTAATCCAATGGATATTAATCTAATTGGATAGTGAATACCACACTGATTTAATAGGATTATTAATACTTCACTATTAATCTTGTGAATCAAACATGACCTATGGGCATGTTTGATTGGGTGGATTAGAGTATGTGATTGAGATTATTAATCCGTGGGTCCAATTATCCTATGTTTGTTTTAACATTTTGGTTTAAGATTATTAATCCAACGGATAATTAATCTAACAAATTTGTAAGATTATTAGTAACGGGATATGGGTGAGATTATTAATCTAATGGATATTAATCTAATTGGATAGTGAATACTATACTAATTTAATATGATTATTAATATTTCACTATTAATCTTGTGAATCAAACATGACCTATTTGGATACGGCAATTTGGTGAAAAATGATAATAAATGATGTGAAAAAGAACTCTTTTATGACATTTGATTTATAAGATTGCCTCTTCAAATACAAAGGAAGAAAAAGAATCTCACGAATATCTCTTTTTCATATCCTTTGCGTTCTCACTCATCTAAACACGGTGAGAAAACACAATCATTTCATTTCTTTTCATTTCTTTTCTCACCTAGATGAGAGACGACAATCATTTTATTTATTTTCTCACCCTACGATCCAAACAGAGTATTAGTGGTTGCAAGGAGAGAGTGTGAGTTTAAGTGTCTCTAGGTACTAATCTAACAAACTAACTACACAAACTTTCTTTAATAAAAATAATAATAAAAAAATTTGGTTAATTTGGGAGAGAAGAAAGGAAGAGAGTTTATTTTCACAAATTCTTTCACTTTCTCTTCTTAATTTTAAAAAGATTATTATTATTATTATTATTTTATTTACAAATTTTCTCCTTGGGTTCACCAATTTTTCTCTCTCTAAATAACAAAACTGATAAATTTTTAGTAACTTCCTCTCTATATTTAAGGTTATTTTGAAAATTGATTATTTTAGTTTTTTTTTTTTTTTGACTTTTTACCGTAAAAAGAAAACTTGACTTTTGAAAGTTGTCTTTTCACTTTTGGGATAAAGGTCCTGTTTGGCAGGACTTATTTTCAGTTTATTTCAGCTTTTAATTTAATTTAAACTATTTTGATATGTTTGGTTTAGCTTAACAATACAGCTTATAGCTTTTTGTAAGTCAAAAATTAACTTATTCTTTGAGTGGAGGAGGAGAAACTTAATTTATAAGTCAAAAATCAACTTATGTTCACATCTATAAGCTATAAGCTGTTAGACTATAAGTTATAATCACTTTTCCACAGGTCTACCAAACGGGGCCAAAATAACCTATTGTCAAACTTGTCCTTAGGCCTTGTTTGGGAAGTGTTGATTCTAGCCTAAAAGTCAAAAAATTACTAAAAAAAAATTAAAAAATCAATAAACTATACAAAAAATTTAAAAATTCAATTTTCTCTCTATTTATTTATTTATTTATTTATTTTTTGGGTCTATAAAAAGCCAAAACAATCATTTGAAATATACTAGTTTTTTCCCTCTATAGTGAAAAAAATAAAAATTACTAAAATAACCTATTCTCAATTAAGACCTTAGTGCATAATCAAACTGAGAAAAATAATTCCTTATAATCTATAGGGCACTCAACCATAAGTCCAACTTTGAATTTTTATTACTCAAAATCCCACGCGCTAAATTATTCAGTCCATAAACGCATTGTTAAGTTTATAAGGATAGTCCCAAACGTCCGTCTTAAGCTCTGTTTGGGAAGATGGTTTATGGACTTTTTTGGCTATTTTAGTCACAAAAGACAAAATAGGCTATTTGGCCACAACAAACAAAACATCACATCTAATCCATAATTATTATACTCTTCTCTCGCAAAAAAAGTCAAAAAAACCAAAAAGTCAAAAAGCCCTTCCCAAACCAAGCTTTTTAGCCCAGGCTAAAATAGTCACAAAAGTCAAAAAGCCAACCCACTTCCCAAACAAAGCCTTAATCTGTTGAAATTGATCATCTCTCACTTCCTTCTCTCTCTTTTCTCTCCAACTACTTCAACCTCTTCTCTCTCTTTATCTTATCTCTGCTCAGATCTACAGATCCGCCACCAATCCCTTCGCGTCACCCACCACCCCGACGATCCCGTCACTACTGCCAACCTCACATTTTCCGCCATCAATCCCTTTGGCACTGAAGAGGAGGCCAAAATCAGGGAGATGACCATCGAGCCCACAGATGCTACTATGTTGTTTTTTTGCTCAGAGCTTCGGTTTCACATCGAGATCCTTTCGAGTTGTGGTGATGGCACCGAAGCAAAAATGACAGATCCAGATAAGGGCAGCGAAGTCGACACGACAGAAAGGGTTGAGGACAGTGGAGAAGGTCTTGCAGCAAAGCGGCACGTAGAGGAGCTTGAGGATGTTGGTTTTCGATTGTTGGTAGAGGTTTTGGATGATCTTTTCGAGGTCTTCAACGATGATCTGATGGGTGTCTCTATCGAGGAGCTCAGAGAGAAAAGTGAGGATTCTTTGCTTCAGCTCAACCATGGCGAGGTGAGAGAAGAGAGAAGAGAGAAGAGGATAATGATCTTGAAAATTGGTTATGGGTTTTTGACGATCTTGAAGATTCAAGTGTTTGTGAACTCATTGTTGTTGATTTTGTTGGTCAATCTTCAAAGTATTCAAAGAATTAAACGAAAAAGAGACTGTTTGATTACAAAAATTAAACCAGTAAATGAAATAAAATAAAACAACAAGTAAATTAATTACTTACCTAATTAATTTCTCAAACAAAATTTTGATCAAGTACAGTGTTTAACACTGTGTTCTTAAGACAGATTTGTCCTCTTCACGGTGCTTTCAGATTGTGGACGCCTATCTCCTAGGATAAAATGATCAATAGTAAATAGTAGCATCACTACAAACTATTTACATGCGAACATACTTTGTGTTTACACTCTTTCTCATAGGAAAAATTAATGCAGAAAAATGTAGAAAATAATAGCAGTATTGAGGGCAAAAATTCAATCAAAAACCAAATGAGGGACTTGATCTATTTATAGGTGCAAAGGTGGCTGTTCAGATTTGAATGAATAGGTAGCAAATCTGTTTCAATAGGTACAAGACTTGTTCGGTTTGAATGAACATATATGGCACTGTTTGGGTTTTGAATTTGAACAGATTTGAATATGTGAGGATAGAATTTAAACAGATATAAATCTGTTTGGGTGGAGGAAAATCTGGACACCATTTTGGAATTAATTTTGAAATTTAAATTCCAAAAATAGTAAGAATTTAATTTTAGAATAATAAAATTCAAAAAGTTTTTGGCCCCAAAAGATAAGCATTAGGCCGGACAAGCCTAACCCAACCTCACACCCATGCCTAAGCCCAGGTCCAGCCCAGCCCACCTGCTCGACCGACCGGATGGACGACAACAGCGGTGCGAGCGCGTGTGTGTTTGTTTTGGGTCTAATGGGTTTAGCCCACTTTACCCATAATCTCTCCCTCTACAAAACTTGAGCACCCCTTAGGGCCCTCCCCAAGTTTCAAACCCAAGCCTTCTAAACCTACAAAAGTTTGCCCACCAAACCAATGTGGGACAAACCTTAACTCAAACCTTAATGGAAATTTCATAAAAAATACCATTTCCATGGACCTTACTTTGGCTTCAATTTTTCATTCACCCGATAATAGTTTTGAGCAACCAAATATACTACGTGAATCACAACGCGGCATAGAACGCATTACCACTTAGACCTGCCAACTTTGGCGCATGGATCCCACCTAAAAATTAGACCAAAGTTAAGGAAAAATCTGATTTTTCCAAAACCATTTCTAACAATCCCTTACATGAATGGAATTTGATGGCAACAGAAATGTACCAATATGCAGAATTTGTCAAAAAAGTATAAATTGAAAATATCTTGCATCAGGATGGGTAGCTTTTGGCCTTAAACCTTCCTTAGTGATAACTTATTGGACTTACTAGTTAATCAATGGAGGCGATGCCTTGAATTGGTCAACCGTTTTTGTAAGCCAAAACAATAGATTTCACACAAAATGTCTTCTGACACATCGTGGTTCTCACGGTTATGTTCATTTTGGCCTTGAACGCTTCTGGTTGTTCATGAGTGCTTCTAGAGAATTTAGCCTTTTCATTCTCATAGAACAGGCCCTAGTTCGACACTCATATAGGTGATTCTTATTGTGAGTATCTCTTATACTCATCTTGATTTTTATGCCTAAATCAAGATATAAGTAATCATTAAAAACAAAGTTTATCCTTAAACCTCTGCATATATTGCATGCTACAGATATCACTCTCACCATAGGAATGGGTAGGGAATTTTAATCCCTTGGTGATTTCTGGTGAGCCATACATAACTTAGTTGTCCCTTTGAGCTTAGTTCTTGGTATCTCCAGTCATTTAAGTAGGGTTACCATTATGATGACTCTTATATAATAGGCTTTAATTCCATCCCCTTCGATGAACTATACACTTGTTTTTTTGTCAAACCTTTTGTTAATGGATCCGTAATATTCTCTTTAGATTTTACATAATCTATTGAGATTATTCCATTTAAGAGCAATTGTCTTACGGTATTATGTCGACGACGAATATGTCATGACTTACCATTATACATATGACTCTGTGCCCTGTCTATTGTAGATTGACTATTACAATGAATGCAAATAGTTGGCACAGGTTTTGGCCACATTGGAATATCTTCTAAGAAGTAGCAAAGCCATTCTGTTTCTTCTCCTACTTTGTCTAAAGCAATGAACTCAGATTCCATTGTGGATCATGTGATGCATGTTTGTTTCGTGGATTTTCAAGAAACATCAGCTCCTTCCAGAGTAAAAACATATCCACCAGTGGATTTTGAATCTTTAGTATTCAATATTCAATTTGTATCACAATAGCCTTCGAGTACTGCTAGATATCGAGTAAAGTTTAAGCCATGATCACAGGTAAACCTTAGGTATCTAAGAACCCGAATGATCGTTTTCCAATGGTCTTCTCTGGGATTACTAGTGTACCTACTCAATTTACTGACAGCATAAGCTATATTAGGATGAGTGTAATTCATTAGGTACATTAGGCTTCCAATGATTTGAGAGTATTTTAGCTGAGACACCGCATCATCTTTATTTTTTGATAAATAAAGACTAATGTTTACAGGTGTTCTTGCTACATTCATATCATCGTTGATATATTTACCAAGAATTTTCTCAATATAATGAGATTGAGATAATGCATATCCATCAGATGTTTTGGTAATTTTCATTCCTAATATAACATCTGTGACCCCCATATCTTTCATATCAAATCTTTTGTTCAACATTTTCTTAGTTGATTTGATCATGTTTTGATTGCTTCCAATGATAAGCATGTCATCCACATAAAGACAAATGATGACATAACCTTTTTCAGTGTTTTGAACATAGACGCACTTGTCACATTCATTTATCTTAAACCCATTAGTAAGCATAGCATGATCAAATTTCTCATGTCATTGCTTAGGAGCTTGTTTTAATCCATAAAGAGATTTTACAAGCCGACAAACTTTTTTTTCTTGTCCTAGCACTACAACCCCTTCGGGTTGTTCCATATAGATCTCTTTATTTAGATCACCGTTTAAGAAAGTTGTCTTACCATTCGTTTGATGTATTTCTAAATTATACAACACTGCTATAGCAATAAGCATGCGGATGGATGTTTTTTTTTACGTGAATGTTATTCTTGTCACAGGGGAACATGTGTCAAAATAGTCCAGATCTGCCTTTTGTCTGTAACCTTTTACCACATGTCTTGCTTTATACTTGTTTATTGAACCATCTGTTTTCATTTTTCTCTTGAATATCCATTTATATCCAAGGGGTTTAGAACCAGGTGGAAGATCCACCAATTTCCAAGTATGATTTTGCCTAATAGATTCAATTTCATTATTAACAGCCTGTAGATGCGCCCAAGGGCTCCCGAGCTTCGCGCGCAAAAGCGCGAAATTCGTTTGCTCTTTAGCTACTACAGTTCGGACTCAATGTCACGGTTTTGAATCTAATCTCACAATGTGCGATTTGAGACCGATAAATCACCAAAGAGTCCAAATCCGACAAATCGTTTTGGAAAACTGATTTTTGGAAAGAAGTGTCAAACATGGACTGCTTTTTCAGATACAGAGTCGCCACCTAAATATTTTATTTTAGGGGAATTTAGGAAACCCTGACTCGTACCTAAGGCCACATGTCCGTCATCACCAAAGTTGACTCGGCTCAGGAACTTGGGTACGAGAGGGGAAGGTCATGCAATGAGTAGCCCCGCTCGCCCGATCAAAGATCGGCCTGTACTAAGCATGATATTTTGTTTTTGAAAACACAAATGTTCTTATTTTGGTTAATTAGCTAATCTTATTACGTGATGCGCACAACAAACAAGTATAGACTAGATCGCCTAATTTAGAACAAAACATTGCATGTTCGTTTATGAAAACGGTTTGAAGTTTGTTACTTGCAAGTAGGCTAAAATGATGATTTTGATGAATTGTTCCAATTTAAGTAATTTGACCTTCACCCATAAGCATTCAGGTAGTTATATCAAGTAAGCAGTTAGCCTCATGGCAAGCATGCTTTTATGGCAGTCAATAACACACATGCAGTATGCTAAAACGTAAACACTCACAGTGTACTCTGAGCCAAAACAGAGAACTAGTTAGAAATCATGCATGATCCTAATTCACGTTAGGATGGCTAATGCAACACATGCAAAAATATAGCTAAGATAAGCTCGGCTATCTAGAATATCATGTGAAATGCAACTCGATAACATGTTGTTTGAACACGTATTCAAGTAAGTGTATTGAAAATACAATGCTGATTTGTATGATGCGCCGAGCCCGGTGCATGCAAAACAGATGAATGGATGCACGCATGCAACACGCATGCAAGCGTAAGGTATGCTAAACAAAATATGCCCTAAAACTAACCATCGTAAGCGGTTAAGTAAAAGGGAGAAAGAAATGGGGATTGGAAGACATGCATCACATACACGCACGCTTATTACAACAATACGCCCTCTCGACGGAGGGACTGAATAAAAAAGCTAACTAGCTAATTAAGTAATTAAACTAATTATTACAAAACAAACTAATTAACTAATCCTAGTTAACTAATTATTACAAAACAAATTGAAATAGCTAAACGCATTAACTATTAAAGTACAAAACGAATGCTTAATCTAGCTAAGCAAAGAAGCTAAATAAAACAGTAAACAGAGGTGCCCTCAGAGGGAAGAAAGCATGCATGTTCGGTCGCGTCGCTTGGAAATCCGTCGCGATGCCCCAATTTGCCTCTGTTTGCAATTGTTTCCAGAACACTGCACAAAGCTCTAGAAAGCTGAAATTCCATCATGGGAACCTGTGGGAGGGCTGCCGACCAGTTGTTGAGGAAAGAGACCACCTGTCAACCACTTTCTGTGCTGAAAAACCAGAAAAGTGGTCGGCTAGCTAGTAATACTGGTCGGCCGACCAGTTATTGCTCCTGAATTCCAATTTGCTGCAACAGAGAACAAGAAAGGACATGTTAATGTATTTGCAAGATATGTGTGCACAACCACCCTCCCTATCATTTCATAAGCTCAAGGGGGTGTGGTTCTCAACCCTCGAGCCACTAATCACGTATTTCAATATATGATGGCCGAGAGGCGAAGTTGCACAATTCAATATAAAAATGAATGCACAAGTAAACACATAAAGCCTAAAACTTTGTCATGTATGATTAAGAGCGTCGGTGACCGGGAATTGAGGCACGTTTCATTACTTTAATTATGAAACGCCTCTCGTTTCTCGTGTTTGGACTAACACCTATTCCAAATAAGATGCAACACAAAACATGGCATGCACAATGCTATGTAACATGGAATATGCAAAAATGCAATGCAACACAAGCATGCAAATATGCAATATGACTTAAGCATGCAAACATGCAATGCAACTAGCATACACAATGCAAATGGTATCATAGCATACTCAACACAATGAACAATATGACATGCTCAATGCTATATAAGATGGCATACACAATGCAAAGGGTAAGAACATGGCATACTCAATGCAATGGACAACATGGCATACATGATGCGAATAACATGGCATACTCAATGTGATGAACTACATGGCATACACAATGCTCAATGTGATTATGGCATACACAATATGAACAAGAACATAGCATGCACAATATAAACAACAACATAACATGCACAACGCGATGTAACATAGTATACACAATGCTCAATGGACTTAAACCAAAATGGACAGACCTCAGCTATGCCCAAATCAGTGGCCAAAATGATGAAACAAAGGCACAAAAAGGCAAGGCATGCATGCACAATGCATTGGCCAACCAACTAGGCCTAAGAGCATAACTCTCAAGAGTGCTCAAGGAGTGATTAACACAGAAGTGTAACAATACTAAATACACTGAAATTAAGTAAGAAATGATGCCAAATCATTCAAACAAAGTAAGCATAGCATGCGAAGGTCCTTAAAGCATGAAGCTAGTAAAGAGGACTACAAAGGGAGCATGCAATACATGGCACAAGTGCATGAACCAACCATAGACAGAGCTGAAATAGGTCAAAACAATGACCAAAACATGCTAGGATAGAGGCTCAAAGGCCTAGGTAAGATGGCATACATGCTAGGCTTCAAGTAAGGCAACAATGTACAACACTTAAAGGCATCCAAAGTATGAAAGAAGTGGGAATATAAGTATGCTATAAGCTCTAAAATGAAATATTAAATGATGCCAAATCATCTAAATAGCTCAAAGATAGCATGCATGAGCCAACAAAAACACAAAGCTAGCAAGGCCAATTGCACTACAGCTATACAAAGCATGAAGGATATGACAAAGGCAACCCAAAATAGTCCTAGAACATGTCAAAATGACACTAAAACATGCATGGAAGGAAGCCAAAATAAGCTAGCATGAAGGGCATAAGGCATGATGCATACAAGGCAAATAAGGTAGATTACACTACACTTATTAAGACCAAGCATGGGATGACTTAAGCAACAAAAATCAGAGTTATATCATGGCAAAATAACCCCAAATAAGCACTGAAATGATGGCTCACAAGCTTAGGCATGAAGGCATACATAATGATTCATGTTAAGGCATAAAAAGGCAAACCCTCTAACACATTGAATGAGTGATAAATGCAAGTACATGAGCATGAAACATGCACTGAAATCATATAATAAATGATGCCAAATCATTCAAATAATCCAAGTAAAGCATGCTAGTGGACTTGGTGTACAAAGCTAACAAGCTAGATTGAACCATGGCTATACAAAGCAAGTCATGCATGGTTAAAACAATACAAATTAGAGCTAAAGCATGTTAAAACATAGGCAAAAGCTTCTTGGAGTTAAGCCAAAAGCATGCTAGAATGACATGTTAAAGCATGGCACATGTTAGGCTAAATCAAGGAATTGCACTACAAGTGCATGGAGCATGCAAAGGCAAACCAAACCAAATCCTAACAGAGGTATGACATGGTGAAATAAGCCCAAGAACATGCTGAAATGGACACAAAACAAGCTAGAATGACATACTACTTCATGAAGCATACAAGACTAGTGTGTGTGATTTACACTACAAGTGTATAAACCATGCATGGAGTGACCAAACCAAGTCAAAACAGATCTGAGACATGTTGGAATAACCCCAAATACATGCTAAGAACAAGCCAACACAAGCTTAATAAACATGCTCAAACATGAGACATATGAAGCAAGTATTGAAAGTACAAGGAGAGGGGATGACCCTCTCCTATTTAGGACCCCAAAACCACATTTCCACCACTGAAAATCCTCTGGATTTCAGTATAAAGGCTACAACAAGAGCCTAAAGGGATGGCTCAAAGCAAGGCCTAACAAGGCCTAAGAGGGGGTAAATCACCCCCAATTAAAAAGTGACCTTAAACAAACTTTTTAAGCATGCAAAAATAGAACTTTTTCTAGTTAAGAGCTAAGCTTAAAAAAGTATGCAAATAAGGCTAAAAGCTTAAGCAAGAATGGGGGATTTAAGGGTTAAAGACTCACCCTTGAAGACCTTCTTTACTACTGCAACTCCAGCAACCTCTTTGAGCTCAAACCAGCCCAAGAACACAAAAAAACAACTTCAAGAAGCCTCAGCAACACAAGCAAGGTGTTTGAGTGTGTGTTTGTGTACAAAAGTGAGACAAAACTACACTTTAAGGCACAAAATAAGAACCAACAAGGAGATATAGATACATGAGTGTATGTATATCTCAAACCTCCAATTTCTGAACCTAGAGGATGGAGGAGGGGGTTCTCTCTTATAGAGAACAAAAGGCAAAGCTTCTCCAAGAAGCTAAGGGCCAAGGCAATCCCTCCATACACGTGTATGGAGGATGGCTCTGGTGCCCTCTAGTTGTGCCAGCTGGAGGAAAATATCTTCAAAAAGGTGTTGGAAAGTGGCCAACCAGTTAAGTGGTCGGCCAGCTACTTTTTCTGATTTTTCAGGACAAAAAGTGGTCTCCCAGAAAGAAAAGTGGTCGGCCAATGGCTGTCAAGGCCAAAAGTGGTCGACTTGGTGTCCACATTGAATCCCCAGAAGTTAGCTTTCCAATGGCACCAGCCTTGCATCAAAATTTGAACTGTACAAAAAGTTATGCTTATTTTGGTGAAGCCGCGCAGTTTCGATCCTACCTGGATTTATGCCGAACTTCTCCCAAACTAGTTTTCTTCTCTCCTTTCCTCTTTTCTTCAACTCCGAACCCCTAAACAAGGTGTTTTGAAAGATTTTCAAAGATTTCATCTCTCTCTCATTCATTTCCACTTTGTCTGCGCTCGGTTTACCGAAAGGCGCAACATTTAACAAAATGCGAGCGTCGGAACATCGTAGAAACGTTGTTTCAAAAATGTTTTGAAAGAGAGGGTTTTAAGGTCTAAAAACCATTCAAAATAGCTTTGGTCCAAAATGGGGTGTGAGGTTAGGATTTGACTCTCCTCTTGCCGAAGGAATCAGACCTTTGCACTGCACAACTTTCAACACCAAGTAAACCATCAGTAACGCCCAAGTCTTAAGGGCCGTCAAAAATGGGGTGTCTACACTGCCTCTTTCCACAAAGGTACTTCAGGACCTATCATTGCTTCCTTAAAGCTTTGAGGTTCATTTTCTAACAGGTATGTTAGAAAATCTGGACCAAAGGATTTTGATGTTCTTATTCTGTTACTTCGTCTCAGTTCACCATCAGTTAAATCCTGTTGGTTGAGACCATTACTAGTCTCTTGACTTTGTGTACAATCATAAGTTTTTTTCTATGAACTTAATTCCTGTCCTTTCTTGTAAGGAAAAATATGTTCAAAAAACACAACATTCCTTGACTCTATAATAGTGTTCACATGTATATCAGGTATTTTTTATTTTTAAGTCAAAAACCGATATGCACTACTTTTCTGAGCATAACCAATAAACACACAATCCACTGTTTTTAGTCCTATTTTAGTCTTTTTCGGAACTTCTACCTTTGCCAAACACCCCCACACTTTTAAGTATTTGGAGGAAGGTGGTCGACCTTTCCACAATTCATAAGGAGTGCTATTCGTTTTCTTGTGAGGTATTCTGTTAAGAACATAATTAGCAGACGATATTGCTTCCTCTCACAAGTTCTGCGGTAAGCCTGAACTTAGTAACATGGCATTCATCATTTCCTAAAGGGTTCTATTTTTTCTTTCAGTAATTCCATTTTGCTGTGGAGAATAGGGCGTTGTAGTTTGATGAATAATGCCATGTTGTGCACAAAATTCATTTAAAGGTGCATCATATTCACCACCCCTATCACTTTTAACCATTTTAATGGTTTTACACAAGTTGATTTGGAATTTCAGTTTTGTAGAGTTTAAACATTTCCAAGGCTTCATCTTTACTTTTAAGGAAATATACATAACAATATCTTGTACAATCATCGATAAATGTTATGAAATACTTTTTGTCTCCTCTAGTTTGAACAAATTTAAGATCACATACATCTGTATGAATTAATTCTAGAGGTTTGATTTTTCTTTCAACCGATTTAAATGGAGCCTTAGTTAGTTTCGCTTCTACACAAATCTCACATTTGTGATTATGATCAATTTCAAACTTTGATATATAATCCAAACTAATTAATCTACGCAAAGCATCAGAATTTACGTGTCCTAATCTATCATGCCATAAATTTGACTCAAGAATATAAGCAAAAGATGTGTTATTCTTATTAATAGAAAGTTTGGGTATAACAATCATTACATTCAACTTGAAGAGACCTTCAGTCATGTATCTCTTACCAACATACATACTACTCTTTGTTAATACAAATTTATTGGACTCAAATACAAGTCTAAAACTATTTTTACTTAACAAAGAACCAGAAACTAAATTCTTCCAGATGTCCGATACATGCAGCGCGTTGTTGAGGGTAAGTTCTTTCCCCAATGTCATCTTCAAGATCGCATTTCCTTATCTAGCCACAGTAGAAGTAGAAGAATTTCCCATGAAAAGTTGTTCACCATTTGCAGCATCATTATATGTAGTGAACATCTTTTTGTCCGCGCAAATCTGGCGAGTTGCCCCAGTGTCAACCCATCATTCCTTGGGATTTCCAACTAAATTAGCCTCAGACACCACAGTAGAGAGATTGATGTTATTTACCCCGTCAAAGCTGTAACCTAACTCTATCACATTGGCTTGATTAGTGGTCTTCTTGCTTGTACTTTCGCAGTCCTTCTTTGGGCGTTGGCAATCAAAGACATGATGTCCAGTCTTGCCACAGTTATAGCATTTACCTTCGAACTTTTTATTCCCATTGTTGTCATCTTGTTTAGGACTATCTCCAACAAACTTCTTCTTTTTGTTATGTGGTTTGGGCACATGTTCAACCATATTAGCCTTGGACTCAATGGGATTTTTACCATTCCTCTTTCCAGCCTTACGGTTATCTTCCTCAATTCTCAGTCTTACAATTAGTTCATCAATGGTCATCTCTTTGCGTTTATGTTTCAAATAATTTTTGAAATCTTTCCAAGCCAGTGGTAATTTTTCCACTAACGCAACGACTTGAAAAAACTCACTAAGAGACATACCTTCAGCATGAATGTCATGCAAAATTAATTGAAAACTTTGAACTTAAGAAATTACCGTTTGGGAGTCTATCATAACAAAGTTTAGAAATTTATCGACAATAAATTTCTTTGTACTGACATCCTCTGTCTTGTATTTTTTCTCCAAACTATCCCACAATTCTTTTGTTGTTTTCAAAGGACTGTAAACATTATACAGCATGTTGTCTAGGCCATTTAGGATGTAGTTTCTGCACAGAAAATTAGAATGTTTCCAAGCGTCTACAGTGGCTACAACTTGTCGATCACTTTCATCCTCTTTAAGTACTGGAGCCTCTTCATCGAGAAATCGGACCAGATTTAAAGTTGTAAGATAGAACAATATTTTCTACTATCATCTCTTAAACTCGATGTCATTAAGCTTTTTCGATTTTTCTCCATGATTTATTGGAACTTGAACATGGTTCTGGATAGGGACCGGAGTCGTTGTAACAATTGAAGTACCACTTTCAGTTGCAGTAGTCATAATATCTGATTACAAAAATCAAAAAAACCAAAACACAAATTAATTTTCTAGTTACTAAAATCAAAAATAAATTATAACACAAAATAATTTTACTTTTCTAGTTACTAAAACCAGAAAAATAAAATACTACACAATAATTTTCTATAACACTACTACACAAATTAATATTCTGAAATTATTAATGACAAACAGCATATTGCTACTATTTGTCAAAGAAAATAAACAGTATATTTTTACTATTTATCAAACAATAAATGACTACTATTTGTATTTTTCAACCAGAATATAACTTTGTAAAAGCACAGAAAATTAATACAATGAAGACACAAAAAATAAATCTGTCTTAAGATTGTTGGTCAATCTTCAAAGTATTAAAAGAATTAAAGGAAAGAGAGAGACTGTTTGATTACAAATATCAAACCAGTAAATAAAATAAAATAAAACAAGTAAATTAATTACTTACCTAATTAATTTCTCGAACAAATTTTTGATCAAGTCCAATGTTTAACACTGTGTCTTTAAAACAATTCGTCCTCTCCATGGTACTTTCAGATTGTGGACGTCTATCTCCCAGGATAAAATGATCAACAGTGAATAGTAGCAGCACTACAAACTATTCACACAGCGAACACACTTTGTGTTTACACCCTTTCTCACAGGAAAAATTAATGCAGCAAAATGCAAAGAGCAATAGCAGTATTGAGGACAGAAATTCAATTAAAAACCAAATGAGGGACTTGTCTATTTATAGGTGCAAAGGCGGCTGTTCAGATTTGAATGAATAGGAAGCAAATCTATTTGAACAGGTACAAGACCTGTTCAGTTGAATGAACATATATGGCACTGTTTGGGTTTTGAATTTGAACAGATTTGAATCTGTGCGGAAAGAATTTAACAAATATAAATCTGTTTGGGTAGAGGAAAATTTAGACACCATTTTGGAATTAATTTCAAAATTCAAATTCCAAAAATGATAAGATTTAATTTTAGAAAAATAAAATTCAATAAATTTTTGGCCCAAAAAGATAAAGCATTGGGCCGGACAAGCCCAAACCAACCTCACACCATGCACTCGCGCCCAAGTCCAGCCTGCCCGACTGATCGGACGAACGGAGGCAGTGATGCATGCGCTTGTGTGTTTGTTTTGGGTCTAATGGGTCTAGCCCACTTTGCCCATAATCTCATACTCTACAAAACTTGAGTACCCCTTGGGGCCCTCCCAAATTGCAAACCCAAGCCTTATAAACCCACAAAAGTTTTCCCACCAAACCAATGTGGGACAAATCTTAACTCAAACCTTAATGGAAATTTCACCAAAAACGCCATTTCCATGGACCTCACTTTGGCTTCAATTTCTCATTCACTCGATAATGGTTTTGAGCAACCAAATATACTACGTGAATCACAATGCGACATAAAATGCATTACCACTTAGACCCACCAACTTTGGCGCATAAGTCCCACCTAAAAATTAGAGCAAAGTTGAGGAAAAATCTGGGTAGCGTTTGGTAGAGTTTTGTAAATGTGATTTGAGAGTATGAGTTGTATTTTGAGTTTGTGAGTTGTAGAATTATAATTTGAGTGTAGAAAATTTGTTTGGCTATAATTTTTAAATAGAGTGTTGAATTGTGTTTTGAAAATGTATTTTGAATTAAGTTTTGAAAGTTTGATGTGACATGTGAAAGGTGAAAATTTGTTTGGTGATGTGTTTTGAAAATAATTTTCAAAACTCAATTCCACCAATAATTTATAATTAAACACACAACTCATATATCGATATCTGTATTTTTTATCAACAATAAAACCAAACTACTTTTTAAAATACTAACATTAAAAATTGATTTTTTTTGCCAACTAATTTTTTTCAGTAATTTTTTTGAATAATTTTTTTTTTCAAATAATTTTTTCATTTTCAACTAAACCTATGTCAATTATTTTGTGTCAGTTAATTTTTCTATCAATTCATTTTTTATGCCTGTACAAACATCTTGTAAAATACGTTTTTTTATTTTTCTAAAATTTTGTTAAAGTCAATAACTTTTGAAGATACATATTAATAAAAACTAACATAAATACACTAAATTTAATATTGTAAAATACAAATTATAACGTAAATTTTACAAAATATTATCAATTTTTTTGATATTTATTACATGTTATTAATTCAGTAATAAAGTTGTATCAGATTTACCACCAATTATTGTACTCCATGATGAGCACCCGTGAAGCTCATATAATTGGGTGAATTGGCATGCAAAAAGACTTTTTTGCCCCTCTTGCTTGAAATGAGAATTGCTTACATGGAACAAACTCAAAAGGGTAATACAGTAATTTTACTTACCTACTAGCTATCCCCTATTGTGCCATAGCTGTGTGTTCAACCTGACTTAAAGAAAAAGGAGGTGATGCGATGTATACGGATGCCATATTATTACAAATTTAATAATATTAGAAAGAAATAATATATAACAAATAAAAAGTAAAAAAAGAAAAAGAAAAATCAATTTGAACTTGCTGAACCTACCCCTTTCAATAAAATCTGAATCTCATTCGTTAAAGAAAAAGGAAACGATGCAGACAATGTATACGGATGTGAAATTATTAAAAAATTAATAATATTAAAAACAAATAATTTATAAAAAATAAAAAGTACATAAAAAAATATAAAAACCAATCTGAAACCTATCCCTTTCTATAAAATCTGAAGGAGACGATATTCAAATGTGATATTATAAAAAAATTAATAATATTAAAAACAAATAATATATAACAAATAAAAAGTAAAAAAAAAAAAAAAATAGCTTAACAATCTCAACCTTGTGAACCTCACACTCTCTATAAAATCTGAATCTCATTCTTTTAACCATACCAACTTCACCATCTCATTCCATACAGCATATCCACCACTTCATTGCAACTACTTCGCCAGTTCCATCAGAGATCAACCTTAATTAAGTACAGCATATCCGTGTGAAGTAACCATTCAATTACAGGTAAGTTTTGATGGCAGTTATCTTACCTTCACATTTGATATTAGCTTCAGATCGCAGGGAGAAGGGAGAGTGGATGAAGGGGAACACGAAGGACAACCGGCCGGTCTACCGGCCGGTCATCCCTCCGGGCATCCGGCCGGTCATCCCGGCCCAGGCACCATTCACTCCATATCTGTTGCCCTTGTTTCAGATCTGCTCCATTTTGATCTTTTATATTTTTTCATATCTGTTCTAATTTTTTCACACCATCGTAATGTTTGATATATTTTTCATATATTTTTTTTATCTCATATGTTTTAATATACATTTTTCTTTCACTATTGCAGTCATCATGCCAAGAACAAAACGAACCAAACCCGAACGCGGTGAATCCTCAAACCCCGTACAACATCAACCACAACAAGAACATCATGACAATCTAAATAATGATTTTTTAACGTACCATCATGAACAAGCCTATTCACATTTTATTAATCGACCAATTGTTACGGGGAGAAATATAAGACTACCTTCTCAATATGATCCACTCTTAGTTGGTAAATTAGATACAATGGGATGGTTACCTTTAACTAATTTACCAAATAAGGTATACCCCCGTATTGTACGATTATTTTATGTTCACTTGACAGTTGGTGACCAACAAAATGAACCGTCCAGTCTGCTCTCCTATGTGAAAGGGAAAATAATCAGACTCAGTCTTAGTGCTTTCGCACAAATTATTGGAGTTGAAACAGGAGATTTACAATGCTATTTTCAAAATGAGTCTGCCTTAGAACAAATGTTTGGTGATGTCACTCAGATTTATACCACAATTTGTGACAACAAATTCAGCGGCACTAATTTACTAGCCAGACATTTAAAACCCCACCTTCGTATTCTTCATCGATGGATAGTTGAAAATGTCACTCCAAAAAAAGGCCATTATGATACTGTTTCATGTTTTAATGTTTATTTGTTATATTGTTTTGAAACTGGACAAAAATTAGATTTATGCTTCATATTACTCAAAGAAATGATGCTTGCAAAACTCGATACTCTGTCTGGCCGGTCACTACCTTTTGGAGCTTTGTTAACCACAATTTTCAAAGCGCATGATGTCAACCTTGAAGGGGAAGTATATGTCAGAATCACTTCACCAATATCTGAGTACATACTGACCCGAGGTGGTGGTGCTGACGTATTGATGGGCTCTATTAATATTGAAAATGAACCAATACCCGATGAGGAAGAACCCAATGACAATGCCATGCCGCCAAATGAACAACCCCGTTACTGGACTGATTATTTAGCCGTAGAACAAGAACGGTACAATCAGCGCGTACAATGGGAACAACAAATGGCTATTCAGCTCAATACATTAGGTACTCGGTTCGATGAATTTGCCGCTGCTCAAAACTCACAAATTCAACAATTTAGCGCATTTCGTATAGACTCAGGGAGACATGATGAAGTGACAATGAACCGCATTGATTAGATTGACCATCGAGTCACTCAGCTGTACCATCACTATTACCCTCCACCTCCAACACCACCTGATAATGATGCTTAACTTGTTCAAAAATCAGTTTAAATGGTGAAACAGATGTAGTGGCTACACGTTTTTTATTTTAATTTTTTTTTTTGGTTATTTGTTTTCTTATTTTGTTGTACTTCTTTTATTTTGTTAATTTGTTTTCAACTTCTGTATTCATGTCATGAATAACAAGTGTTTTTTTTTTAAGCATTTTAAAACAAGTTACAATGTTATGACAATATGTACGAAAAGATTTTGCATTGGAAAAATTATGGGCGTATAAAAATTAATATATGTGAACAAAATAAACGTCTAACAAATCCTTCATTTCAATGAAATGAATAAAAATTAAATAATTATTTAATACTTTGTCTGTATCAATTAATACAAAAAATGAAATTAATATTCTAAAATGAAATAAAACAAGTTACAAATAAATAATAAACATTCTTTTTTTTTTAATGAAAAGGAAAAAAAAAAGTTAATATGAACAAAAATTTAAAAAAATCAAGTGTAAAAAGAAAAAAAAATTAATTTGATAAACCGAATTAATAACAAAAATTCCAAATTGTTTACAATTTAAGAAAAAGTCAAAAACACGAATATGTCATGTACAAATATTTTTTCATAAAATTGAAAATAATAAATTGTAATTATTTTATTAATTTCAGTCATTATGAAACCTTTATTACATTACTTCAACCACCACCCATCACTCACTTGTCACCACCACCCACCATCCACCCACCACCACCTACCACCCACCACCACTTACCACCTACCAGCCACCACCCACCACCCACCTGCCACCACCCACCACCACTCACCACTCACCACCCACCTGCCACCACCTACCTGTCACCACCACCCACCACCCACCTGCCACCATCCACCACTACTCACCACCCACCTGCCACCACCCACCACCACTCACTACTCACCACCCACCACCCACCACCACCTACCACCCACCATCACTCACCACCGACCACCCACCGACCACCCACCTGCCACCACCACCTACCTCCCACCGACCACAACTCACTACCCACCACCCACCTGCCATCAAACGCCACCCAACACCACCCAATACAAAGACATTTAAGTTAATAAGAACATAAAATTGCATATTACACATTACATAATGACTGAAATTAATAAAATAATTACACATTTAACACCATTACTGAGTACGATATTGAGTTGCCTTGTTGACATTCCTTTTCTATCCGTGGCCAACATGATTTTGCCACATAGCAATAGCAATTGCATCCCGAACGTTCGATTGATACGTTAACCCATGTTGTGACATGTCAACATAGTCAGCTTGGTTTCCAACAAGCTCGTCTGCTTCTGCTTCTGCGGCCATTTCATTATCAGCTTCCATAAATAATGGGTCCATAGCTGCATGCAAACGGATCCAATTATGCACTACACAACATGCAATCACGAGAGGCCCTTGTCTTGTAGACTTGTAATTTGGCATGGACCGCAATATTGGGAAGCGCTTCTTCAAAACACCAAATGTTCTTTCTATGACATTGCGTAACGACGAATGTCGATGGTTAAACAATTCCTTTGGTCCTGAATAATGACGGCCACGAAACTCTTGCAAGTGATATCGTTGAGACCGAAATGGGGCAAGAAATCCAGGCATGTTTGTGAAATCAGCATCAACTAAATAGTACTTACCTACATGTAAATAATGAATATACAATTCTGTCAATTGATATGTGCAAAAAAAAAAAAAAAATGTACCATATGTTATTTGCAGACAGTCACCATTGGGTGGGTGTGGGAACTGTAGATCAGCTCGTGTAATAGAGTCAATCAAAATAGCGTTGTTGTGAGCTCTACCTTCCCATCCAGAATTAATAAATGTGAACAACATATCGAAGTCGCAAGCTGCGAGTACGTTTTGCGATACCGTTGATTTTCGACCACGGAATGTATTTTGTCTTGAAACAGGGACCCATGCATCGACCAATGTGCCATCAATAGCACCGAGATATTTGTTTGACATTAAAAGCGAAACAAACTTCGATATTACTTTTGTAATTAAAAAGAAAATAATATTTATTTCACTTACGTTAGTGATATGTACAACTCGCAGGACAGTCATATTGTTCATACCTTGAACCAGGGAAAAAATCTCCTGTCATTTAAAATTTTTGCCGGTATGTCGTCTTGGTTACGTGGCCTGATAACCGTTGATGCAAGCTTGCACAATGCCCGCATAATAATTTTTATATGCCGACAAATTGTTTCCGTGGAGTGCTAAAATCTATCTGCCAATAGTCGATGGCGATCATTTTGTGCAAAAGTGTATAAAAAAATTCCAAGCGATTCTTCGACACTTATATGCATATGCTCAATATCGATAAAGCCATTGTGGAGTAAAGTGTCTTTCAATAAAATGAATGTTTGTGCATCCATTCGCATAATGTTCATCATTGTTTCTGGATGGCCAGTTAATAGGCCGAAGATGTAATCATCACCTTTGAATGGACACGTTCGCTGCAGTCGGCGAGTACCTGACACGTTGATTTGGTCATGCATGCAAGCAATCATCAAAAAATCCATAAAATCATCAATAACCTCATCCTCCTCTAATGAGATCTCCATTGAATTATTTTCTCTATCGGATGACATATGGTTTTGTCTACATCACAGTAAAAACATAATTATAAAATATGTCATTCATGCTGTAACACATACCATTAATGGTGAAATAGAATTAAAAAGGAAGTATATGAATAGTCGGCCGTAGTTATTTTTCAGTGTACACTAAAATTCATAGAAGGACAAAATTTATTTAATACGTGCTCATATTGTAATAACGCAACATAATAGATAAGAAAACATAAATTACTTAAAAGTTCAAAAAAAAAAAAACATACGAAGATAGGAAAGGAAAGAGGATATCATGGAAGGAAAAAAAAAATAAAAACCAAGTAAGGAATAATGAAATCATTTTTTAGTTTAGACGAGGAGATTTGATAACACAAGCAATGAAGAGCTTCTGACTTCACTGCAAAGCGAGGATCATGGCTAGGCGCAAATAGGTAGGAGTGCGCATAAAAAACCTTCGCCATTCCTTATCCTTGAACAGTGTCAGTGCCCTAATGTACTGCACTGGTGGTATGTCCCCAAGCTCTAGTAATGCATCTTGACATGCATCAAGGGAGTAATCATCACCACCTGCACTTACAGCCTCTGTCTCATTTTCTCGTGCACGTGAATGTCCTGTTTTTGCTTGTACATAGGATGTGAAAGCTGCGCACACATCATCAAACCCACTTGACCGTGACTTTTTAGAACGACCACTGTCAGTCTGGCTGGTTATAGGGCCCCTCTTGTGACTTTTGCCTTTTGCTGGATCCATGTACTCATCCCCAAATAAGTCAACAGGAATTGCCTCAGCAGCATTACTCCCACCAACATTACTCCCACCAGCATCAGGGTTCCAAAATTTATCTAACATGTCATCTTCTTCTTCTGAGTCAAGGGCTCCTTGTGTGGATGCACGAGATAAGGCCCCTGTGGCACAACAATTTTCCACAATTTCTGCCATTTCTTGAAAATATTCAAATCCTTTTGTCCTAAACTTCTTCACATTTTTGTTGGCCTACAACAAATACAAATAAAGAATTAAGCACTGTATGTATCATGAAATCTTTAAATTAAAATTATTTAATAGTACAGAATAATGAAAAACCGTATCCCAAAATTCATCAGGTGCAACAGCAGTGCCTACAATTGGATCCCATCCCAGCCCAGTCTGTGCCTGAAGTCGCTTAAATGTCTGATAATCAGCTTTCAATCGCTGATATTTTTGGCGCACCTGCGTTGCTGTATACCGAAATCCGTACATATTGTGCAACTGATTTGCATAATGATTCCAATGCCTAATTGTCCACGAAGTAGTACGGCCAGTTGTTTGATTTTTTCTAACCTCATCTCTCAACATATTTATTAATTTCGTTTCAATTCTGGCCGTCCACATTTTTGTTTGTTGGTTGTCATCAGAATTATTTTCATCCATCTATAAACATACAAATTAAATTTAAACTAGTCTGGGGTAGATATAAAAGACAAACAGAGCATAACAGAGCAAAATGGTTTCAAAGAGAACATAGATAAAAAAAAAAAAAAAAAGCAAAATGGTTTCAAAAAGAACATGGATAAAAAAAAAAACATATGATATTATTTTAAGAAAAAAAATAGTGTAACAGATTACTTGAATTGAAATAGCAGAAATATAACCGCAACTAATAAAAAAAATGAGGTAAAAAAATGAGGTAACATTATCTTTGAATGGTAGGAAAAAAACCAGTAAAAAAGATGTAAGGAAAACCATTCAGAAAAGCAGTAAAATGGTGAAGAAAATGGGGGTAGGTCGACCGGCCGGATGACCTCGGGGACGACCGGCCGGGTGTCCAGGTACGCTGACTTAAGTTGTTCACAAGTTCTTTCGTGTAAAAGGTTCAAACAGTTCAGAATTGAAAACACCAACCGATCTGAAATGACAAATACGCGTCTACAAATTCGGAGAAACCATTTGGGAACTGATTTTAACTTCTCAAAAATTATTTATACATAACAGATTCAGATTGATTTACCAGCTTACTCCTATTCTTCTTCGCAAAAGGGTGAAACAGTTCAGGAAAATAGAAAACATCGTAAAATAAAAAAATCGTCGCTCACGCTTCTCAGAAAATATTTGAGAACTGATTTCGACTCATATAAAATCATTTGCACATCAGGGTTGAAGGATATATTTACCAAATTAGTGGGAATTGAATAATTATCGCCGGTGATGGAATGTGTATACTGACTTAATGTGGCACTCTTTCTTCGTCGGATTCGACAATAAATTTCATAAATTTGACTAGAAAGAAAAATAAAATAAAATTAAGGATGAATTTTTCAAATCATTTTCGTATAACAAAATATGTAAATAAATTGGTGAGTTCTTTTACGTCGCAGTCGTCGTTGTTTCGTTGCCCGTAAGAAGAATCTTCCGCAACGCACAAATCGTAAGTCATTCGATTTGTAAAAGATGATACCAGTACAGAGCGGGTTGGGTGGATTCATTATTTATAAAATCAATCTTCTCTGTGAAGCCCACCCGTGATGAATCTGAAGTACCCGTGATGAATCTGAAGTATCTGAAGTACTGATATTTGATAGAGAAGCCTACCCGTGATCAATATGAAGTACTTATATTTGATATAGAGATGAGGTTCACGTGAATATTTCAGAGACGATGGAATATTTCAGAGACGATGAAGAAGACATAGAAGGACATGGAAGAATGCAGAAGCGTTAAAAGTAGAGATACAAGCTGCCAACCAGTTTTTTAAACTAGAATTTGAATTCACATGCGGAAATGTATTTTGAGTGTGCTATCCAAACGTGAAGCGCGAGTACACCTGTTGAAAGTTAATTTGAAAATACAAACAAACAGAGCCCTGATTTTTCCAAAACCATTTATAACAGATTTTGTTGAAGAATTAGAAATAGCTCTTGATGTATTGATATCGGTGGCTAATGATGACGATCTAGAGTGATAAACACAAGAAAACAAAATAATATAAAGTAGAGAGAAAAAAACAAGAGAGGGAAAGATTTGAACAGATAGTAGGTTTGTGGGGGGAGAGAGAGAGAGAGTTGGGTTTTGAACAAATAAAAAAATATTTTGATATATAGGATCTCTTATCTCTTTCTATATATATCTGTGTATGTATCAAAATTTGAACAGATGGAATAAAAAAATTAAACAGATAGGAAAAACAAAGTTTGGTGAATTCGATGGAAAGATAGCCTTTGTGAATTTCAATAGATAAGAAAAAAATAAACTTAGTGAATTTCAACAAATAGATACAAATTTAAACAGGTAAGTTTAAAAAATCGAATAGATAAAAAAAATATTTTAATAAATAAGTTAAAATTAAAAAATGATAAATTACAAATAGACCACTTGAGGTTTGCTTAAAATACAAATTGCCCTGTGATTTGAAAAATTATAAATACGCTCTTATTTGAATTTTTATTTAACAAAATTAACTGAAAAAATGAAATTTCTAACTATTCTTCTATACAATAACAAAATCACTTGAATTAGCAATTGAAATATATTTATAATATCATTAAAAACTGTTAATTGGCTTGATAATTTATTAATAAAATAGATAATTTGTTATGAAATTTAAAATCTCAGTGGATGAAATGCAATCTCTAAAATTATAGAAGGTGATTCGTATTCTACGTAAATTTTAAGATATATATTTGCAATTTATCCAAATAAAAATTTCAAGAAATAAATAATAATGTTCTATTGGCCAACAAATATCCTTTTGATCAACAAATTTTTAACAGATGTTCTTATGGCTCTAAAAATTTCACACGGATCCTTAATAACTTATGAAAAATGCTTGGGAGCACTAATTAGTGCTCCCACTAATTAGGTGGCAGTGGGTCTCGTCATTAATGATGTGATGTTTTGGTCTTGGAGTTGTATTTTTTTTTTTTTTAACTTTTTTAATGCATTAGTGCTATTAGTGGTGATATTTTTAGTGAGATGAATCATTGTTGATAACTTATAGGGTGGGGATATGAATTTATTAATTTTAAAGTATATAATAAGACGAATTAGAAACGGACCAAACAAATTGAACGTTGAGCCCAAACAACGAAAATTCTGGGTCCGTTTGGTTTATTTTAGAATTATGATTTAAGTGTGAAATTTTAATTTTAGTATAGAGTCGTGGGTTGAATTTTAAAAAAAAAAAAATTCGTTTGGTTACGAGTTTTAAAAAGAATTTTGAAAATAGTTTTTAAAAAAAATTTTGAATTTTGAAAAGAGTCTTGAGCTGTGTTTTGAATTTTTTTGGATTTATTTTTTAAAAATATTTAAAAATGTTTAAGAAATTTTTATTTTTTATTTTAAATATGTAATTGTTATTTAAATATTTTATTTTATTTTGTAAATATTTTAATTTTTTTAATATTTTAAACTCAAAACACAATTCTACACCCAAATCGTAACCAAACATACAATTCAAAACTCAATTTAAAAATATTTTTAAAACTCATAACCAAATATATAACTCAAAACTCATAATCAAACTCTTTTCAAAATTCTTTTAAAAAAAAATTCATATATATATATATATATATTAATTTTATTCTTCAAAATTATTTTTTATTTTTTACTTTTTTGAAAAAATAATTTTTTTCAAAAATTATTTTGTTTTTTTTTAATTTTTGAAGAAAAATATTTTTTATTTTTTTATTTTTTTAAAAAATAATTTTTGTTATTTTTTTGATTATTGACCAAATAATTTATTATGATTTGGATATATATGGCGATCCAATATATTTTTTTAAAAAAAAGTTTAAAAAATATTTAAAATATTAAAAAAATTAAAATATTTAAAAATATATTTATAAAATAAAATAAAGTATTTAAAATAAAATTATATATTTAAAATAAAAAATAAAATCTTTAAATCTTTAAATATTTACAAAATATATTTAAAATATTTTTAAAAAAAAATACAAAACATAAATATATGACATATAATACTAGGGGTGGGAAACGGTTTATCCGAACCGCTCAAACCGCCCAACCCGCCCAACCCGCATATAAATGGGCGGTTTCACAAACATAATGCGGGCGGATGCGGTTTGAAATATGACAAATTTGCGGGTTGCGGGCGGGTCGCGGGTTAAAACCGCAACCCGCAAAAACTGCCCGCACTTTAATTAGTATTATTATTATTATTTTTTATATACCAACTTTGTAACTTTAACAGGAGCACCATTATGTTCTTATAACACTAGGATCCTTATTTTTAAGTATTTCTCAACTTTCTTAATGTCGTAGAATTATCAAGTCCTAAACTTGGTTTCTTATATGATTTTCATTGATGACTCCTCCACTTTTTCCTAATAAAAATTTTCTTCTGGTGATCGATGAAGCTTCTAGTTTGATTATTGATTACTGAATTGACAATTCTAATTGAGTACAACCTTTAATGTATTGATATACATTTTTTTCATGACAAAAATGCTAGTGATATTCAATTTTTATTTGTAAACTCATCAGAAAATTATTATCAATTGATCACAAATATATAAAATGAATCAATGCCTAAATTCGATGGGAAAAAAAAAACTTAAAAATTAATTTTTAAAGAAAAAAGTGTAAACCGCAAACCGCCCGCAACCGCCAGCACATTTACAAACCCTATCCGCACAAACCGCAAACCGCACTGCGGGCGGTTGCGGGTTGACTTTTTCCTAAACCGCATAGATGCGGGCGGGTCAAAACCGAACCGCAAACCGCACAAAACCGATCCGCGAACACCCCTATATAATGCACATAAATAAATAAATAAATATTTACCCTAAAAAAATAAAAGGGAATTTTTTTTTTGAGGTCCCTAATAATAGGAATTTAGAGGATAGAGGATACTAAACAAGAACGTAGTAGCTCGGGTCCCTAAAACACGCACGTTTTGCATTCAAATTTATTGGGCCAAAATACCATTGTTGGGATCTTTGATCATGGAGAGATGATGGTCAGTGACGGTGTCAAGGTCGGTGTCGAAGTGGATATGGCCCTTTTTGTGGTTAAGAGAACAAGCAACAGCCTGAGATTTGGCCTTTTTCATCGTCGAAAAATGAGCTCTGCCGCCAGAACTGGTGGTAGTTGTCACGATCCAAACCCGCCCCTAAAAGTTTTGGTGTCATGACCAGCTAATAATCTTAGATTATCTACGGCCTCAATGACAAAATCAATCATAATATCTAATGGGGCTTAGCAGAAGCAATATAAAATTTAACTAAGTCCATTGAGCAGTGAATACATGCCAAATTCATAAATAATTAAAACTTTAACTTCATACAATCTATATATACATACGTACACCGTATTCAGTTAACTCCTTTTGCATAATATCCATTCAAATCAAAACAAGTCTTCTCAAACAACAAAACAAAAGAACGTAAGATAGAAGGGTTGACAACGCTAGACTCCTCTCAAGTCCAAACACGTCCCATCACGGAGGCACTTCAAAATGGCTTTATAGGGTAGACTCTGAGGCTGCCTTAAACATGTCGTTTCACTTGCTCACCTACATATATATAAGAGGAGATGTATGAGCTGAAACTCAGTGAGTAATATCAATATAAAGGTTTTATATGAATGAAGACCAGCATGTTACAAAACATATCTTTCATTTCTGTAACAATTCATTTGAATAAGCAAAACAATTTAAATAACAATCATATGAATCCTTTGTGATAACAATAATCATTCAATCAATTTATGTAGTACATCCAATAGAATATCAATGTGACAATGTGCCAAAGTTAATAGGACCACTAGGGTCAATCTAATGGGACCGCAATGGGTCAATCAATGTGGGCCATTAAAGTCTGATATTAGAGATCTCTATGTTTCAATTAGTCCAATGGGTCATGGTATTGTTTCTACAAGCAATGGCCTATTAATCAATGGGCCATGGTATTATTTCTCCCAAGCAAGGGCCTCACTAATGGATGCCACGATTACTATTTTAAAAAGGACATTCATTCATAGATAACAAAGTAGAATTCAAAATATCAATCTTGAACAATTTCAAAATAGATTTCGAAAATAGGTTTATAAAGACATTACTCACAGTGGGTTACATCGATATTAGGCCTCGGGCGTCCACCTACACAATACACATAACAATGCACACATTTAAATACAAGTCTCAATCAAACATTCTATCTCAATTCAATCCCCTCTTAATGTGTTTCTAATTCATTCCCTTATTAAGAATGTCTCAACAATGCCCATGGATGCCTAAAAAAGCATGGGAATGAAAACATGCACATGGGAGTGTATTTCAAAAATGCTGAAAATAGGGCAGTTCGCTCGAGTGCACGTTTGGTCGCTTGAGTAGTGTGGCGTGTCTGCAAAAGTACTGGATGGTTGAAATGTAGGCTCAATAGTCGCTCGAGCCAAGTGGAATGAAAGGTGAGTTCGCCCTAGCGGTCATTCGGTCGCTCGAGCCATGTGCAACATGTTTGCAAAAATACTGAAAGCGTGTAAAGGGCGCTCGAGCAACAGATTGTTCGCTTAAGCAGTGAGGCAGAATTCTGGAATTTCCATAATTGCATTTGTAGTTCAAAACACCAATTCAAAGTTCAAATGCTTGCATGGCTGGACTAAGAAGATGGAAACTCTTTGAATAACATATAAACATAACCAATTTGAAGCCAATTGCTCAAAACCATTGTCCATTCTCAAAATCAAACTTAGAACTTTATACTTTACCCATGCATGTAATGAATTTAAGTTTTCCTCTTTCAAAACATGAACATATGAGTTGAGAAGGATAAAATTATGAAAAAATCATGCAAGCTCATATGTATAAGTTTCATGCATGTAATGTTTTGTTGGAAAATCAAGCTCAAGAATGATGAAATATGTTTACATGTCCATATCTAACCAATTCTCACATAATCAAGTTAATTCTCCAATTACTCTCACAAATTCTTAATTCTCATCTTGATTACACTTCCTAATTGGATTAAATTCAAGAATTAGAGGTGAAGTACATAACTAGAGCTTGAATTTGATGTATTCTAACACAATTCCCTTCAATTCTCCTTTCTACACAATTCTCCAAGTTCTCTCTCTCTCTCTCTCTCTCTCTCTAATCTTAGCCAAAGTATGATTAAAATGAACTCAATACATAAGCTTATAATTAATATATATATATATAGATAGATAGGTTAGATTAAGTTAAATTAATTAAGTGGGATTAAAGCTAATTAAGTTAGCTTAAGTCTAACTAATTCTAATAAATTCTAATTTATTTGTTCTAATTATTTTGATCCGAATCAAATTTTAATTAAACTTACCATATGATTCTAGATATTGTAATTAGCGTATTGAATTAGTAAATTTCGACTTCTGAATCTGTTTCGGCTTTTAATTTCAAATTATAAGTCGACATTCTAACAGATTTTCCATAGACAAACAGATAAGCACATAATTATGCAAATATGCTCAATGAAATAATATATAAAAATAATATGCACGTTTGGGTCGTCACAATCTTTCCCCTTTGGAAAGTTTGGTCATCCAAACTTAAGTTACCTCCATTAGGAAACAAATATGGGTATTGGTGTCACATTTTATCCTCTTTTTCCCACATAGCCTTTTTTTCGCAATGTTCTCTTCACTCTATTTTCACCATTGGAATTGACCTACTTGTCAATTAATGATCTGTACCGGCCATTCTTTGTATTTCATATCATCATCTAAGGCTATTCGATGGTAATCAACAACATGGAATGGATCCTTGAGATACCCGCGGAGCATTGACATGTGAAACGCATTATGCATTTGTTTCATTCCCGGTGGTAAGGTAATACGATAAGCAACAGGGCCAAGCCTTTTTAGAATCTGGAATGACTTGACGTAACGTAGAGTTAACTTCCCTTTTCTGCCAAACCTTGTTTGTCATTTCATCATTGTTACTCTGATGAACACATGATCTCCCACTTCATATTCCAAATCCCTCATTCTCTGACCAGCATAACTTTTTTGCCTGCTCTGAGCAGTCTTGAGCCTCTATTGAATGATCTTTATCTTTTCAGTTGTTTCTTGCACAAGTTTAGACCCATATAAATCCCTATCACCAACCTCGATCTTGTAAACTAGAGACTTACATTTCCTTCCATACAACACCTCATATGGTGCCATACCAATACTAGCGTAGAAACTGTTATTATATGCAAACTCTGCTAATGGCAAGTAAGTTTTCCAACTACCTTGAAATTCGAGAACACACATACGAAGCATATCTTCCAGTGTTTGGATAGTCCTCTCGGTTTTCCCATTAGTTTGTGGGTAAAAGGAAGTATTGAATCTCAACTCTGTGCCCATTGCCTATTGTAAACTTTGCCAAAATCTAGAAACGAATTTAGGATCTCTATCCGAAACTATAGACACCGGAACCCCATGTAATCGAATGATTTCGTCAATATAGATAGTAAGCAAGTCTATAAGCATTGAAGGAAGTTTTCACAGTAAAAAAGTGAGCAGAATTTGTTAATCTATCTACTATAACCCATATAGCTTTCATAGCTCTAAATGTCTGAGGTAGACTGACAATGAAATCCATGGTTATATGTTCCCACTTCCATTCTGGACTAGGAAGAGACTGAAGTAAGCCTGCTAGTTTCTGGTGTTCTGCTTTGACTTGTTAACATTGGAGGCACTTAGACTTGAAGTTGCAATCTCTCTCTTCATGTTCGGCCACCAATACATTTGCTTTAAATCTTGGTACATTTTGGTATTCCCAAGATGCATGGTGAACACTGATTTATGGGCTTCTTCTAAAATTCTTCTTTTCAAGTTTGCATCATTAGGAACATAAAGCCTTCCCTAAAACTTCAATACTTGATCTTTGATTGTAAACCCCGGTTTGGGTCTGGTTTCAAACTCATCACATATCTTCTTAAAGAAACCATCATTTAGTTGCTTATGTTTGATCTTTTCTATGATTACTGGTTGTGCTTAAATTGCGGCTAATAAATTGTATTGCTCATAGGGTACCACTTTTATTTCAAGTCTTTCAAATTCTTGCAAGAGCTCTCTCTGGTCTGCAAGCAAACAAGCCAAATTTCCCACATTCTTTCTACTGAATGCGTCAGCTATAGTGTTGGCCTTACCCGGATGATATTGAATTTGCAAGTCATAGTCTTTGATCAATTCAAGCCATCTTTTCTGTCGCATATTCAACTCTTTCTGTGTAAAGAAATATTTCAAGCTCTTGTGATCTGTGTATACCTCACATTTTGCCCTGTAAAGGTAATGGTGCTAGATCTTCAATGTAAAAACTACAACGGCAAGTTCTAGATCATGTATTGGGTAGTTCTTCTCATGTAGTTTCAATTGCCAAGATGCGTAAGCAATTTACCTTGCCATTCTACATTAAGACACAACCTAAACCTCTGTAAGAAGCATCACTAAATATCAAGGCCTTGTTTGGTTTGTGTTTCTCAAAAAATTTTGAGAAAAATTCTCTACAAATAAGTTTTCAAAAGTAATCAAACCAAACAAATTTTTCCAAATTTTTTTTTCAAAACTTGTTTGGTTTACAAGTTTTCCAAACAAATCTCTCTCTCATACACATCAAATCAATCACTTTTTTCAAAACTCTCTCTCAAAATAATTTTTCAAAACATCTTTTGAAAAAAAACCAAACCAAACAAATTTTCGTACTTTTTACTTCAAAACATGTTTTTCAAATATAAACCAAACAAGCCCCAAAAATCCCTCAGTACCTGACAATAAAGTAAGGATTGGAGTTGTGGTCGGTCTTGCTTTCAACTCTTGAAATACAGATTCCCTTTGGTCTGTCCACTCGAATGGTTCCCCCTTTCGAGTTAATTGAGTCAACAGTACAATAATCTTTGAAAAATCTTTGACAAATCGCCGATAGTAACCTGCCAATCGCATAAAACTTTAGACATCTATTACGTTAGTCGAAATAGGCCAATCTATAATTGCTTCAATTTTTTGCGGGTCAAGTGAAATGCCATCTCTGTTAATAACATGCCCCCAAAATATAATTTCATCTAACCACAATTCACACTTTTTAAATTTCCCATACAATTATTTCTCTCTAAGTGTGTGAAGGATTATTCTCAAGTTTTGTTCGTGGTCATCTTTACTTCTCGAATAGATTAGAATGTCATCAATAAATACAACAATGAAGTCATCCAATAAAGGTTTAAAGACCATCAAATACATGAATGTTGCAGGTGCATTGGTGACTCCGAAAGGCATGACTAAGAATTCATAGTGTCTATACTTGGTTCGGAAGGCAGTTTTCTCAATATCTTTGGCTTTAACCTTTAACTGATAATATCCTGATCTCAAATTAATCTTTGAAAGTACTTGAGCCGCTTGTAACTGATTAAACAAATCATTAATCCGAGGCAAAGGATATTTATTTTTAATGGTTACTGTGACGACCCCAATATGCATATCATGATTATATTTATTTAGTTATGTGTTAATTATTAGTTGTGATATGTGCCATGTGATTAACTTGTGTATATTTGTCTGATTTGAAAACTATCTATTATGATTTCTGTTTAGAATTCAAAATTGGTGACTCAAATGATTCCAAAAACTGAAATTGGCTACATGAATAGACTAATTGGAGATTTTAGAACCATATGGTAAGTTTGATTAAAATTTGATTCGGATTAATTAATTAAGTTGTGTTTAATTAGACTAATGTTCTAATTAATGTATTAAGCCATCCTAATTATATATATATATATATATGAGCCTTAAGCTCATTTTGAGCTCAACTTCTCCATTCTTGAAATCATTTTGCTGGAGACTCCTTTAGAGAGAGAGAGAGAGCTCTCATCTAGAGAGAGAAAGTGTAGATTGAATAAGAACTTGAGAATTTTTGCTAGAATTGATCAAGATTGTGCTAGAACAAGTGTATTTGAAGGCTATAGGTAAGAATTTGACCCTCAATTCTTGAAGCTAATGTGTTTTAGAGTTGAGTTCATGTATTGTATATGATCTCTTGCATATATTTTCTTATAAGAAGTCAATGAAGTAATCTAGATTCTCATGCATACATGTATATGAAGTTTTGTGAATTTGAGTTTGGTTTTGATCATCTTTGTTGGGTTTGTAAGTTAATTTGAACATGCATGCATAATTCTTCATCTTTGAGTTTGGTTTTCTATAAATTCCTACAAGCATGGAGCTTTTAAGTTCAAATTTGTTAAGCTCATGAGTTTTGAAAAGGAAGAAAGCCAATTCACTACATGCATGGTAAAAACATTGAGTTTTGAGCTTTGTTTTGGAAAATTGAAAGAGAATCGAGTATATGGTTTCATAATTTCCATGAATTTATACGTTATAAAGAGTTTTTACATGTTCTTATTAAGCCATGAAAGCTTTGAGCATAAAAGACATGTTTTTGAACTCCAAAGATCAAGCTGGAAAACCCAGAATTTTGCCAAACCGCTCGAGCAACGAAGTGGTGGCTCAAGCGAACTTGACAAGCTCCCAACATTTTTTCAGTCTTTGCAGACCGCTTAGTGACCAAAGATTAGCTCGAGTGAACTGACTATATGTTTTGCATTTGCTCGAGCAACATATAGCTGGCTTAAGCACACATGAGACACATCCAAAGCTTTTGCAAACCTCTGTGACCGTTCAAGCAACCAATAGTTAGCTCGAGCGAAGACCCCTGTTTCAGAATATTTTGAAAAGATGTTTTGAGTTCGTATTTTCATCCACGTGTTTGGATTTCGAGTTCACTATTCCTCCTCTCACGTGAGATGCGTTTGGATTTCGAGTTCACTATTACTCCTCTCACATGAGACACGTTTGGATTTCGAATTCACTATTCCTCCTCTCGCGTGAGATGCATTTGGATTTTGAGTTCACCATTCCTCCTCTCACTTGGGACGTGTTTGGATTTCGAGTTCACATTTCCTCTTCTCACGCAAGACGCGTTTGGATTTCAAGTTCACTATTCCTCCTCTCACATGAGACGCATTAGGTTTTTTAGTTCACTTTTCTTCCTCTCACGTGAGACGTGATTGGATTTCAAGCTTACTTTCCCCTCTATTATTTGTGTTGTGTCACATTTGCATGCGATGCACTCCCTCTATTATTTGTGTTGTGGCACATTTATATGCAATGCCCTATTATGCATCATATCATTTGCACAAGGCTTGCCTTTTATGTTTCCATCTTCATATGTTTATTATCATCATGCCATTGCATTGCATAATCATAAATTTCAAAACAACAGGCCGCATGAAGCGTATAAGTCCAACTTTCAAGCTGCATTTCGTGCATATCATTTGTATCTTGCCTCTAAACTACGCTGGTTTGATTCCATGCAAAAAGATACGTAGGCAACCCTCAGACTCAACCAATTGTATTTGCATTTCGTTTGTTTGCCCAAGTCTTATGACCTTGTCAAAAGGGTCGTCTTCGAGCTTTGACATTCACTCACGTCATGAAATGAATTCGAGCTCTGTCAAAGAGGGGCAACTGTACACACATCATTTTGACCGGCCCGAAGACTTGGGTGCTTTCTTTTGATTACCCAATAATGAAAATAAGAATATGTTTTGCACAAAATCCTCAGTTAAAAAGATAGAATTTGAGCTTTACTCTCCACCTAAGCCAATTTTGGCCAAGTGTTTAGGTCCCGTCAGGCACCAAAGCAAAGCTAGACTGAAGTGAAGCGAAGTGGGCAAAATTCTCTGTGGCCAGTTAACCGTCCGGTCATCTGGCTGATTAATCGCCCAAAGGCAGTTTTGCCCAAATTTTGTTAGTTCGGGTAGGGCACTTCACAACCTCATTTTCTAACTCACTTTTGCATTGAATGCATATATACTTAGCCTTCATTGCCCAGTGCTTGATCCGTTGAAGGTAATGTTCCATTTTTGTCTTTCATTAACTCTATTTGTGCTCCATTAGCTCCATTATCTTCCCTAAATGCTCCATTAGTTCTCCACTTTGTCTTCCACCATTGCTTCACTTGCATTGCCTATGTAAGGAGAGCTCAAGTCTTGAATTTGATAAAAGAAGTTTAGAGAGAATGATAAGTTTCAATTAGAGTTTGAGGAAGAAAAGAAAGCTTTGAAAACAAGAGTGTTGTCTTGCCAAAGTAGTTAAGTTGTCTTTAACCTTCATATATATCATATTTCATTACAAAAACCCCTCAAGAAACTCATTCAAATCAAGTCCTAGAGCTTTGATAAAAGAGAGAGTAGTTTTTGCCAAGTTTAAGAACCGAGCGATCATTTCTAACAATTGTTCGTAGCCACTGGCATAACTCAAATTCTAAGCTTTTGAATTGAGAATTAAGAACATAATTCACAACATTGAGGGTAATCAGAAGGAAGTTCAAAAATCAAGAAGTTCAATCTTTCTTTGTGTAGACACTTGATTTTGACCGGCCCTAAGACTTAGGCACTTTCTTTTTATTATCCGATGATGAAAATAAGAATATGTTTTTTCACAAAATCCTTAGTAAGAAAGATGGAATTTGAGTTTTACTCTCTACCCTGAGCCTATTTTGGCCAAGTGTTTAGGTCCCGTCAGCCACTAGAGCAAAGCTGGACTGAACCGAAGCGATGTGGGCAAAATTCTCCCTGGCCAGTCGACCGACAGGTCGACTGCCCAGTGACAATTTTGCCAGGATTTTTGTTGGTTTGGGTGGAGCACTTCACAATCCCATTTTCTGACCCATTTATGCATTGAATACATGTATACTCAACCTCCATTGCCTAGTGCTTGATCCATTGAAGGTAATGCTCCATTTTTTTCTTCCATTTACTCTTTTTGTATTCCATTAGCTCCATTATCTTCCTTAAATGCTCCATTAGTTCTCCACTTTGTCTTCCGCCATTGCTCCACTTGCATTGCCTATATAAAGAGAGCTTAAGTCTTGAATTTGGGGAGATGAATTTGAGAGAAGTGTAGAGAGAATGATGAGTTTGAATTAAAGTTTGAGAAAGAAAAGAAAGCTTTGAAAACAAGAGTGTTGTCTTGCCAAAGTAGTGAAGTTGTCTTTAGCCTTCATATATCTCATCTTTCATTACAAAAACCTTCCAAGAAACTCATTGAAACCAAGTCCTAGAGCATTGATAGAAAAATAGAGTAATATTTGCCAAGTTTAAGAGCCGAGTGATCATTTCCTACACTTGTCCGAAGCCACCAGTATAGCTCAAATTCCAAGCTTTCAAATTGAGAATTGAGAACGTAATTCACAACCTTGAGGGTGATCAAAAGGAGGTTTGCAAATCAAGAAGTTCAATCTTTCTTTATGTAGACACCCCATTTTGACCGACCTGAAGACTTAGGCGCTTTCTTTTGATTACCCAATGATGAAAATAAGGATGTGTTTTTTCACAAAATCCTTAATAAAAAAAAATGGATTTTGAGCTTTACTCTCTACCCTAAGCCTATTTTGGCCAAATGTTTAGGTCCCATCAAGCACCGAAGCAAAGCTGGACTGAACCAAAGTGATGTGGGCAAAATTCTGGATCGTTTCTTGCTACGGTAGGTGTCGCATTTGATCTCACTATTGGGATTGACCAAATCGAACCTGTAGCGCCTCAGTTACCGTCTTGTCGAGGTTGTGTGTAATCTCTTTCCATATGCCCAACCTTTCCACACTGATAGCAAGCTCCCGTAGTACGGTAACAAACACCTCGATGCTTCTTTCCACATATAGTGTAAGTGGGGAATAAGTTGCCACTCTGATTTGAACCTGAATCAGTAGAAGTTTCGAAAGATGTTGCTCCCTTATTGAAATTTTGTCTTTTGCCTCTCCATTCAAAATTCCAGTTGTGAGAGGCCATACTTGCTTCTGACATTGGTGCTTTGCCCAGTACATCAACATACTTTGCTAATTTAAGTACGTTAATTCTCTCCAAGATTGAATCATGATGGCCTCCCTCAAACTTCCTAGCCTTCTTGTAGTCTGTATCAACCATATCAGTGAAAAATGTGCCAATTCCATAAATTGGGCTTCATATTCAGCCACTGTCTTGCTTCCCTGCTTTAGTTGCTCAAACTCGAATACTTTTCTATCCTAGACACACTGTGGAAAGTACTTCTCATAGAAAGTCTCTAGAAACTAAGCCCAATCAATTCCCTTATTACCATCACGAACTAGCATCCACCATCTCCTCGCTTCATCCTCTAGAGTGAATGCAGCTAATAAAACCTTCTGTATTTTTGTACATGGGAACACTTCAAACAACTTCTCAATCCCCAAGACCCAAGCTTCAACCTTGAGTGGATCTACTCCTCCATGAAACAAAGATGGCTTCATCTTTTTAAATTCCTTGGTGAGGGTAATATTTCTATCATCTGCTTGGTGATCCTATATCGGTGGTGGTACGGGCATTGGAGGTGGGGGTAGCAGTTGTTGTTACCATTGTTGTTATTGTCTTAAGCTTTCTGCCATATCATATATCATTCTTTCCATTCTGTCAAGTCTTGTAAAGGTTGACTCTTTCAGTTCATCCCCTCTTATTCTTACCATTATCTGTATGAAACTTATATTATAATAAATGAATGCACACATATACATATACACAATTACAGAAGTTATCTCATTATGATATTCAAATACATATGAATGCAATCCTTAAGTCTTTTCTAGACACCTTATTATTCAATGGACAAGGGAGTGAGCTATGACTCATGCTCTGATACCACTCTGTCACGACCCAAGCCCGCCCCTAGAGGTTTAGATGTCATGACTGGCCAGTAATCCAAGATTACCTATGGCCTCAATGACAAAATCAATCACAATATAAAATGTGGCTTAGTGGAAGTAATATGAAACGTAACTAAGTCCATTGAGCAGTGCATACATGCCAAATTCATAAATAATTAAAACTTTAACTTCATGCAAGCTATAGATACATACGTACACCATATTCAGTTAACTCCTTTTACATAATATCCATTCGATTCAAAACAAGTCTTCTCAAACAACAAACCAAAAGAACCTAAGATAGAAGGGTTGACAAAGCTAGACTCCTCTAGTGTCCAAGCACTCCCCATCACAAAGACACTTCAAAATGGCTTTACAGGGTAGACTCTGAGGCTACCTTAAAATTGTCGCTCCACTTGCTCACCTACATATATATAAGGGGAGAGGGGTGAGCTGAAACCTAGTGAGTAATATCAATATAAAAGTTTTATATAAATAAAGTCCAGCATGTTACAAAACAATTCATTTCAATAAGCAAAACAATTTGAATAACAATCATACCAATCCTTTGCGATAACAATAATTATTCAATCAATTTACATAATACATCCAATAGAGTATCAATGTGACAATGTGCCGAAGCCAATAAGACCACTAGAGTCAATCCAATGGGACCGCCAAGAGAGTTTCCCCCTCGCTGATCATCAAAAGCAAAGCACGAAGGTGCTCCAAATCGGGCCATGGATTTCCGTTTCAGCTCTTTGTTCTCCGCCTTTAGCGCGCAAATCTCTGCTCGTGCATCCTTGTACATATGCTGAAGCAGAGTGAGTTGGGCGTTAACCTGATGTACCTCACATGTCCTGTTTTGCAGACGGTGAGACAAGTTAGTGACCGTGGCCACTGTCTCCATACACGACTTCAACGTGTAGTGGTAGGCCTCAATGTCAGTTTGAGCAGCCATCACTTGCTCAATTATCAGTGTAGGAAGACCAGGATGAGTAAGAGCAGGGGCACTTGGCCCAAGGGAGCTCGATAGATCATTCAGATCCGGAAAGAGAGAGGGGGCAGGACGAAGCCATTTGTAAAATTAGAGAGGTATAAAAGAACGGAGTCGCAAAGAAATGATAGAGAGCAGAGTGAGTTCTGTCTCTATTAGTCCTTCTGTTCTGCCTCTCTCAGAGAAAGAAGAGAAGACGAAAATAAAAGAGGAACAGAAGAAAAAAGAGAAGGAAGAGAAGAAGGAGATGGAAGAAAGAAAAGAAGAAGAGGACGAAGAGAAAGACAAAGAGGGAGAGAGGGCTGAGGCATTTGTCGACTAGCTGACATCGGCTGACGCAAAAAAGCGAGGCTGCGTGTTAGACGTGGTTTTCGAAGGAAGAGAGAGAGGCGGGAGAGTTGTATACATATATGTATATGTATTGTATATTTATATATTACATAAATATTTGTTTGAATTTTGATACAAGAATGGCTTTGGCTCAATGGTTGAAGGTTGAAAGGCTGAGCTTGAGGTCGGGGGTTCAAACCCCATAACAATTGTTTCTTTATGTTTTGTTTTGGTTTTGTGTATATATGCCTTGTATAAGTATATATATTTGTTCGTATATTTTGTCACAAGAGTGGCATAGCTTAGTGGTTGAGGGACTAAGGAGTTAAACCTGAGGTCAGGGGTTCGAAACCCCGTATCCCCACATCCACGCATTTTGTTCCTTTCTTTTTGCGTGTTTTGTGTATGCATATCATATATGATGTAAAAAAAAATCAAAATTCAAAAAAATCAATCAAATCAAACAAAAACAAAGAAATCATTCTACCATACCTTCTTCCACTCGTGTAAGACGCATTTGGACTTCAAAATTAGAATTTCATGTTTATCCAGTCAAAAGATCTTCAATTTCAAGTTCAATTTCACCATTTCTCCTCTCGCGGAAAGAAGCGTTTGGACTTCACCATTCCTCCTCTCGCGAAAAGACACGTTTGAACTTCACCATTCCTCCTCTCGAGAAAAGATGCGCCTCCTCTCGCGAAAAGACGCGTTTGGACTTCACCATTCCTCCTCTCACGAAAAGACGCGTTTGGACTTCACCATTCCTCCTCTCACGAAAAGACGCATTTGGACTTCACCATTCCTCCTCTCACGAAAAGACGCGTTTGGACTTCACCATTCCTCCTATGTGAAAAAACGCGATTGGACTTCACCATTCCTCCTATCGCGAAAAGACGTGATTGGACTTCACTATTCCTCCTCTCACGAACGGAGCGATTGGATTTCAAATTTTCCTCCTCTTGCAAATGGAGCGATTGGATTTCAAACTTCACTATTCCTCATGTGAAACACGGTTAGATTTGTTTTGCTCTGATTTATGCTTTCGTTCAGTGTCACATCATTGTCTTGATTGCATTTCATTGCATGGTCATAAGTTATGTTTTGCATTTCATTGCATGATCATAAGTTATGTTTTACATATCATTTTGCATCTTGCCCCTGAACTACGCAGGTTTGATTCCTTGCAACAGGATACGTAGGCAACCCTCGGGTTTAACCAATTGTGTGTGCATTTACTTGTTTTTGCCAAAGTCTTGCGATCTTGTCAAATAGGTCATCTTCGGGCTTTGACATTCACTCACGTCGTAAAATGACTTCAAGCTCTATCAAAGAAGGGCAACTGTAGACACCCCAATTTTTACCGCTCGTAAGACTTAGGCGCTTGATTCTGAGCACTCGATGATGACGATTACATTAAGTCAGTGGTTTAAATTCTCAATAAAAGAATCTGAGTTCGAGCTCTAAACAATTCCAACCTGCCATACCCACTGTATTTCTACTCCAGAATTTCAGTATTGCACCTTGTATCAACCTGCATTGAACTTGAAAGTAAGAGATAGTGGAAATACACTGAAGTCCGGCCGAATATCAGTATATTCGGCCGGAGTTACCAACATCCAACCGGACCTCTTGACGTTTTAGACAGAATCAACAGTGTTCTGCCAGCTGCCCAATTCTGCAGATATTTGTGTCAAAACTGTTCGAGGCCTATAAATACAGGGCTGAAACTGCTGTAAGGGGGGTTAGAGATTACTATGATCGATGAGAGATATTAGTTACAAAGATCAAATATAGAAATATCCAAGAGAAATATCAAAGAAAGGTGAGAACTATACAATTGTTGAGTTCATCTTTGTTCTTCCATAGCCTTGAAGCTCTCATATCATCCATATATACCATACGAGAGCTTGAACTTGATTTGAGAATTGAAAATCATACTCAAACTTGAGAGTGCTCTAGAATCAAGTTTGATTTACAACAAGAACACCTTCTCTACAAGAGGTAAAGCTTTCTTGTTTTTATTTCAATCTTTGTTCATATATATATATATATATATTTTGTGTTTTCGTATTATTTTTAGACTGTTTTGAGGGCTGAAACTTGTGATTAAAACCTACCCAAAGTTGGAAGGATTAATCCCCCTTGCTTGAACCTTACTCCTAGCTTAAATCCTTGTGTTTCCCACTTGTTTTCACCAATTTTTGCCACTATTTCGGGGCTGATTTGTTTTAGGGCTATTCTTCAACATCTAAACTACGTGATTTAAAGTTGTAAAAATGAGGAGGGGTTAGTCAACCTTCCTCATACTTGTACTAGCTTTAATCTCTCTATGATTGTGCACCTTCTATAGTTTAATTTCAACACTATTGTATGTTATTTAGGGGCTATTTAATTTATTTCAATAAGTTTGTTTTACATATTATATTTGTGCTATAATAACAAATTAATTAACTTTGCATGATCACCTCTGCAACCTCCTTCCATTCTTCGATTATTTTGATTAAAAAGTTGTGAAAAATTAAGATTGTGGTTCAAGTATAAGAAAGAAACTTTTCTCATGCTTAATGGTTTAATCTCTTAAGAGGTTCACTACCAAAGGCATAAAACTTTCTCATGCTTAATGGTTTAATCTCTTCGGAGGTTCACTACCAAAGGCATAAAAACTTTCTTATACTAAAGTACAATCATTTATTTTTCAGTTCTTTTTATCACCAGTGTGTTTACTTTTAAGGGATTAATTGCCCCTTGGAAATCACCAAGGAAAGTGTCGTTATCACTTATTATCAAGTTTAGATTTCAAGTCATTATCGCTCACTTTGGGTTTTTCTAAGTCATTATCACTCTTCTGAGTTTGACTAGTTCTTGTTGCGCATCTTGGGTTTGACTTGAAATCCCTAACTTGTAAATAAGTTTGACTCTTCCTTTGTAATTTCCTCCGAAGAAATTAAGGTTTATTTCCTCTGGTTTAGTCAACACTTATTTTCCTTTATTGTCTTTCAGACTTGGTGGATGTAAATATCACCGTAGACTTAATGGATTAAAGAAAAGGAAAGGTAATATAAAAGAGGCTAATAAAATTGAGTTTAAAATGAATCAACCAACATAAAGAACCAATATGATTGATTGAATTCGGTCAGACATTATATCGAGTTTATTGTGTCAAGGCTTGCCTTACATTAATTCATGATGTCTTGATGAACCTTGAAGCATCGCTACTTCCCTTCTTGAATTCACTTCATGATAGTTGGGAAGGGTGGTTGTTATGCATTGCATTTATCGGTCTTTGTCCTATCATGTCCAAAATCATCTTGCGAATCAACTTGCAACCATAAATGGTTTGGGAACCGAGTTCGCTCCTCTCTTAAGTATTTTCTATGATAGAGAAGAGTAGAAGAGACAAACATGGCTAGGAATACCCTATCTGCATGTTTGCACTGTTTCACCTCAGACACAAAAAATAGATTTCCGCAAAGAAAACAAGGTATGATTGGATTTATTTAGGGCTCGACTAAGTCTTGTTTTGGGTCGGCAAGGCTCCAATAAATTGCAAACAATACACTTTTAGTTGAAAGCAATGATAACGTGAAACAAAACAAGTCTCAACAAGGCAGACAAAGTAATTCCTGAGGAGCATCGCGCAATCATTACATATTATTTGTGGTAATAAATTAGACAGCCCATTTTCATTATTATTCATTCGGATTTATAATAATTATTTATTCGGACACTTGGACATTCGGACCCTCCTGCGCGAGGGCAGACAAACTTGTAATAATGCATATGTCTTCCAACCCCGCGTCTTTCTCCCTTTTATTTACCAGCTTATTATGGTTAGTTTAAGAACATCATGTTTAATTTAACATACTCATGTTTGCATCCACTTGTATTGCATGCATAAAAGTTCGGCTCATTATATTACTCAAATGTCAAATTCAAACTCTTTACTTGAATACGTGCGCTATCACATGCCTTGAATTGACTTGCATGCCATGCTAGTAGTCAAGCTTATCAATTGCATATTGTATGTGTTGCATTAGCTATATTACATAGTTAGGATCATGCATTTTTCTAACTAGTTCCTTTTTTTGGCTTGGAGTACGAGGTAAGTTTTTATGCTTTAGCATATTGCATAAGTGTGATTGCTGTCATATCAAACATACTATCATGAGGCTAAATGCTTAATTGTTAAACTGCTTAAATGCCTATGGATGGAGGCTATTCACTGACATTGGGATACTTTGATTAATGTATATATATGAGATCACTTTTTCAAGTGATACATATGCAAAACACTTGTTTTTCAAAACAAACATGAAATCAAACGTTCCAACTGTTAGTGAAATTAGTCTATAGTTATATGTTAAAAATAAAATAAGAACATATACTGTACATAAAAATCACATCATAATTAGTAGAGGCCGATCTTTGATCGGGTGAATGGGGTGCTCATTATTGACCTTTCCCTTTCATACATAAGTTCCCGAACCAAGACACTTTGGTAGTGACGGACTAATAGCCTTTGGCACGAGTCACGGATTTTCTAAATTTCCCAATAAATATTTAGGTGGCGACTCTGATATCTGGCAAAGCGGTCCATTTTTGGCATTTGATTCAAAACATAAATTTTTCAAAAGCAATTGCCGGATTTGGACTCTTTGTGTTTCCACTGTTTCACATTGCACTTGTGAAATCAGATTCAGGACCAACACAAGTGAAGTCCAAACTGTAAGGTCTATTCATTCTTCTGAAAGGGGGCGTGAAAAGCCGAGCTACACGTGTGTAGACACCCCATTTTTGACCGTCCTTAACACTTGGGCGCCTCAAGTGGTCACTTGATGATGAAAGTTATGTTGTACAAACATTCAATTTCTTAAACAAGAAAAGCTTCTAAATCCTAACCTTACACCCTATTTTGGACCAAAACTATTTTGGACCGCAACTTTTTTGGACCTTAAAATCCTCTTTTTCAAAATATTTTCAAAATTCTTCTACGATGTTTCAAGACTCCCATTTCGTTTAAAATATTACACTTTTCGGTAAACCGAGCAAGGACAAAGTGGAAATAAATGGAAGAGAGGTGGACTCTTTGAAAAATCTTTTAAACCTCTTATTTATAGGTTTGGAGTTGAAGAAAATTGGAGGAGAGGGAAGGAAACTAGTAGGGGAAGAAGTTGGGCATGAAACCATTAAGAGATAACCGAGCAGCCTTCACTAAATCAGGCCTATCTTTTTGTGCACTTTGACTTTAGATGTGAGGCCACCTCCATTGGAAATTGGACTTCTGGGGCTTCAATTTAGACTTAAGAATCTCCTAAAGTTGAGTCCAAATGAGGGAGATATGGTTGTTTGAAGTTAGGCATCGATCCTATTAAGATAGAAATGAGCAACCTTCACTAAAATAGGAATATCTCTTTTCACATTTATAATTTAGATGTGAGGATGCCACCATTGGAAATTAGAATTCTGAGACTTCAATTTAGACTCAAGAATGACCTAAAATCGAGTCCGGATAAAGGAGATATGCCCGTTTGAAGTCGGGCCAGGAAACAGATTTTCTGTAGCCGGCAGGGCACCATTTGTGGCCGGCAATTCACACTTCTTGCCTGCCGGCCATTGGTGAAAAATAGAGAAATTTTTGGCCAACTGTCCCCCAAAAGCTCCAGCTGTTCCAGGCATGATATTTTCGACCTGAGGGGCTATTTTTCTATATATAACAGGCCTTCCCTTGTGGTTTAAGGTTACAAAAAATTCCTTAAGGGCCAAAACTTAAAATTCTCTCTCTATCTCTATCTTGCAACCTATACACCCTCTCTCTACACTTCCTAAATCAATATTGGAGCTCTCCTTGTTGAGATTATTGAGTCCAAATTTCAGCCCTTTAGAGTGAGAACTTGTTGGTTTGTGAACAAAAGTGTTATTCCTCTTCAAGAGGTATAATTTTGAGCATCTTTGCGCTACTTCTTTTCTATCTTTTCTTGCTGATTTTGAAGTGTTTTTCAACTATTTTTATGGGTTGAAGTTTGTGGTTTAAGGCTATTAAAGGTAGAGGGGTTAACCACCCTTCTTTAAACCTTGTTCTTTAAGCTTTTACACTTGTGTTTCCCATCTCTTCCTCAACTTTTTTTTCCAACTTTTTACAACTGAATTTTAGAGTTTTTCAAAGGCTAAAAATCATGTTTTGAAATCCCAAAAATAGAGGGGTAAGCCATCCCTCTTTTGGCTTGTTTACTAGCTTAAATTTCTCATTATTTTAGCTTACTCTTTTAGCTATTTTTACTTCAATTCCAGCACTATTTTAGTGTATATTAGGACTGTTTTTATGTGTTAGTTTCATTTATGCTTTGTATAGCATGCTTGTAGTGTGATGGTCCTCATAGGTTTGGTGGTTTAGGCCTTAGCCACCAACCTATTTGAGTGGATAGTATTTATTTCAAGCTTTCCATACTTGTTCTCACCTTTAATCACCTCTGCAACCTCCCTCCTTTCTTGGCTTTTACTTTGCTTTGAAAGTGGTTTCAAACTATTTGTTTGTCTAAGCATGAGATTGAGGTGCCATGCTTAATGGTTTAATCCCTTTGGGTTCATTACCAACGGTATGATGTCTCTTTCATGCCCAAAGCAACATTTGGTTTGAGCCCTTTTTCCATTAGAGGACTTAAATTCACTTGTGGACTTAATTGATTAAAGAATTGAGAGGTTACTAAAATGGAGTAATAAAATTGGTGAATAAAAAAGAGCAAGATAATAATTTGGTTCGAGTTCAACTGGACGTTAATTGAACCCTTGAGTCTTGAGTCATTTCATACTCATTATTGATGAAAACGGTTCAAAATTCATTGTCAACTACTTCCCTTGATCATTAGGGAGGCGGTTTTGAGAGTCTTATTTTGTTGCATTTATTGAACTTGAACACTTTGGTTCATAAGCCATCATGCAATGAAATTGCATAGATTAATGGTTTGCGAATCAAGTTTTGCTACTCCTTTGAGCTGTTCAAATGATAAGGAGGGGTAAATTGTGTAAACAAACCCTTGAGAATACACTGTCTCTGCTCTGTTTGCTCTCTATTGCAGCAAGAAATTCAGTCATCAGTGGCCGGCAAGCCCTCTATCGGCCACCAATGCAAAATCCAGCAGTGTACTTTTAAAGCAGAACAGAGTTGATCCTGAGGTGGAAATTAGTGCAAATGTTCTACTGTGCAACAGAGGCATTCAACAGCAAAAACAATACCTTTTTCAAGTGGAAAGTTCGTGCATGCATGAGCATTCTCGTTTCCCGAAAAGGAGTAATTAGAGTAATTAATTTGATTACATCGTTTTGTAATTAATTAGTTAGCTAATTTTGTCTTGTAATAATTAGTTAGCTAGAATAGTTAATTAATTCAGTTTGTAATAACTAGCTAGAATAGTTAGCTTCATTTGGGTTTGTAATAATTACTTAATTAGTTTAGCTTTAATTAGTTAGCTAGTTAGTTCATTCAGACTCTCTTTCGTGAGGGCTTAATGTTGTAATAATGTGTATATCTTCCAACCCCACGTCTTTCTCCCTTTTATTTACTAGCTTATGATGGTTAGATTAGGGCATTATGTTTTGTTTAGCATTCTTCATATTTGCATCCACTTGTTTTGCATGCACCGAGGCTCGATTCATCATTCTAAACAATGCTTTGTTAGTTTAAATACTTCTTTGAATGCGTGCTTAGATCGCATGTTATCAAATTGATTCATATGCCATGTTATTAGCCTAGCTTAGTAATTGCATATTGCATGTGTTGCATTAGTCATGTTGCATAAGTTAGGATCATACATTGTTCTAACTCTTTCATCTTTTGGGCTTGGAGTACTAGGTGAGCCTTTACTCGCTTTAGCATAATTGCATGAGTGTGATTGATGCCATGTCTAGCATGCTTGCCATGAGGCTAAGTGTTTAAATGCTATAAATGTTTGAATGTCTGTGGATGAAGGTTAATTGCTTGAATTGGAATAATTTGATAAATGTTTATATGCGATCACTTTTTTAAGTGGTACATATTCGAAACAATTTTGCAAACAAATGTGAATTAAGTGTTCCAATTCTTGCAATTTAGTCTATACTTGTGTGTGTGCGCATCATGTAGTAATGCTAGCCTAATAAACCAGGACAAGAGCATATAATGTACATAAAATTCATAGCATGATTAGTAGAGGCCGATCTTTAATCGGGCAAGCGGGGGTGCTCAATTCATGACCTTCTCCTTTCATACCTAAGTTCCCGAGCCGAGACAATCTTGGTGATGACGGACACGTGGCCATGGGCACGAGTCATGGATTTCTTAAATTTCTCCAAAAATATTTAGGTGGCGACTATGTATCTGGCAAAGCAGTCCATTTTTGGCAATTTGATTCAAAATTGATTTTCCAAAAAGATTTGTTGGATTTGGACTCTTTGGTGATTCTCTATTTCACATTGCACTTGTGAGATCAGATTCAGAACTACGGGAGTTCAATAGTGTAGGGCTTATTCGTCTTCTGAAAGGGAGCGCGAAAAGTCGAGCTATAACGTGGAGTCAACTTTTATTTTCTGCCAAACCTTGTTTGCCTTTTCATCGGTGTTACTCTAATGAACACATGATCTCCTACTTCATATTCCAAATCCTTCCTTCTTTAATCAGCACAGCTCTATGCGGTCTTGAGCCTCTGTTGAATAATCTTTATATTTTCAATTGTTTCTTGCACAAGTTCAGACCCATATAAAGCCCTATCACCAACCTCGGTCCAGCAAATTGGAGACCTACATTTCCTTCCATACAACGCCTCATATGGTGCCATACCAATATTATCGTGGAAACTGTTATTCTATGCAAACTCTGCTAATGGCAAATAAGTTTCCCAACTGCCTTGAAATTTGAGAAGACACATACGAAGCATATCTTCTAGCATTTCGATAGTCCTCTTGGTCTACCCATCGGTTTATGGGTGAAAGGCAATGTTGAATCTCAACTCTGTGCCCATTGCCTATTGTAAACTTTGCTAAATTCTAGAAACGAATTTAGGATCTTTATCTGAAACTATAGACACTGGAACCCCATGCAATCGAATGATTTCGTCAATATAGATAGTAGCAAGTCTATAAGCATTAAAGGAAGTTTTCACAGCAAGAAAGTGAGCAGACTTTGTCAATCTATCTACTATAACCCAAATAGGATTCATACCTCTAGATGTTTGAGGTAGACCGACGATGAAATCCGTGGTTATATGTTCCCACTTCCATTTTGGAATAGGAAGAAACTGAAGTAAGCCTGCTGGTTTCTAGTGTTCCACTTTGATTTTTGACATTTGAGGCACTTAGAATTGAAGTCGACAATCTCTCTCTTCATGTTTGGCCACCAATACATTTGCTTCAAATCTTGTTACATTTTGGTATTATCGGGATGCATGGCGAACATTGATTTGTGGGCTTCTTCTAAAATTCTTCTTTTCAAGTCTACATCATTAGAAACACAAAGCCTTCCCTAAAACTTCAATACTTGATCTTCGATTGTAAACCCCAGTCTAGGTCTGGTTTCGAACTCATCACATATCTTCTTAAAGAAACCATCATTCACTTGCTTCTATTCGATCTCTTCTATGATTACTGGTTGTGCTAAAATTGCAAGTAACAATTTGTCTTGCTCATAGGGTACCACTTTTATTTCAAGCCTTCAAATTCTTGCAAGAGCTCTCGCTGGTCTGTCGGCAAACACGCCAAATTTCCCACATTCTTTCTCTATTGAGTGCGTTGGCTACAATGTTGGCCTTATCGGGATGATATTGAAATTGCAGGTCGTAGTCTTTAATCAATTTAAGTCCTCTCCTCTATCACATATTCAACTCTTTATGTGTAAAGAAATATTTCAAGCTCTTGTGATCTGTGTATACCTCACATTTTTCCCCATAAAGGTAATGGCGCCAGATCTTCAATGTAAAAACTACAGCGGCAAGTTCTAGATCATATGTCGAGTAGTTCTTCTTATGTTGTTTTAATTGACAGGATGCGTAAGCAATTACCTTGCCATTCTGCATTAAGACATAACCTAAACCTCTGTAAAAGCATCACTAAAAATCACAAATCCATTGGTACATGACGGTAAAGTAAGGGTTGGAGTTGTGGTCAATCTTGTTTTTAACTCTTGAAATGCAGATTCCCTTTTGTTTGTCGACTCGAACGGTTCCCCCTTTCGGGTTAATTGAGTCAACAGTACAATAATCTTTGAAAAATCTTTGACAAATCTCTGATAGTAACCTTCTAATCCCATAAAACTTCAAACATCTATTACGTTAGTCGGAGTAGGCTAATCTCTAATCGATTCAATTTTCTACAGGTTAATTGAAATGTCATCTCTGTTAATAACATGCCCCCAAAATATAATTTCATCTAACCAGAATTCACACTTTATAAATTTTTCATACAATTGTTTCTCTCTGAGTGTTTGTCAAGCATTGTTCACGGTCATCTTTACTTCTCGAATAGATCAGAATGTCATCAATAAATACAATAAATAAGTCATCCAAGAAAGGTTTAGAGACTCTATTCATCAAATCCATGAATGATGCAGGTGCATTGTTGACTCTGAGAGGCATGACTAAGAATTCATAGTGTCCATACCTCATTCGGAAGGCAATTTTCTCAATATCTTCGGCTTTAACCTTCAACTAATGATATCCCAATCTCAAATCAATCTTTGAAAATACCTAAGCCCCTTGTAACTGATCAAACAAATCATCAATCCAAGGCAAAGGATATTTATTTTTAATGGTTACCTTGTTGAGTTCCCAATGATCAATACACAATCGGAGTGTGCCATCTTTCTTCTTTACAAAGAGGACCAATGCGTCCTGCAGCAATGTACTTGGCTGAACAAACCCCTTATCGAGTAATTCCTGCAACTAAACTTTCAATTCTTTCATTTCAATAGTAGACATACAATATGAAGTTTTAGATATCGATTGAGTACTCGGTACTACAGCAATTGTAAACTCAATCTCCCTATCAATCAGTTGTCCTATTAACCCCTCTGGAAACACATCAGGAAAATCTCTTACTACTGGAATACTATCCAAGGTAATGTCCATTGTTTGATCATTTATTACACTACACAAGAACCCTTGACATCCTTTACTAATCAGTTTACGAGCTTTCATCACAGATATTAGATATGGTGGAGGAATTACACCCTTACCCTCAAAATATAATTCATCTTGACCCAGAGGTCGAAATATCACTTGTTTAGATGCACAAACAATAGTTGCATGATACTTAGATAGCCAGTCCATACCCAAAATAATATCAAAGTGTCTAATATCAAGGGGTAACAAATTAGCATATAAGGTGGCATTTCCAGGTATTAATTCACATGCAGAATAAACAAATGAACATAACATAGATCCTCTCGTTGGTGATGTAACATATAATATGTATCTTAAGGATTCTATGGGTCTATTCAATTTACTAGCAAATACCATAGAAACAAAGAGTGTGTGGATCCCGAATCAATCAATACTTATGCAGCTTGGCTACAAACAGAAAATGTACTTGAAACTACAGCCTCTGTGTTTTGAGTATCCCCTGGAATGAGTGCGAAAACTCTTCCTTGCCTTAGATCATTTCTTGCTGTAGTAGGTGTTGCATTTGATCTCACTGTTGGAATTGACTTAGTCGAACTTGTAGTGCAGAGACCCTAATTTTTTGTAATTACACTTGAAACCCTAAGCCTTAGGTTAATTGTATTTTAGTCCCAAATTTCATAAAATTTCACAAAATGGTCCAAGAAATAATAATTTTTCTGTATTTATTTTGTATGATAACTAAATCCTAGAATGCCATTTTTATTTTTGAAAATACCTCTTAACACTTAGTTTTTATTTATTTTAACCCTTAGTCTCTACATTAATTCATACATTTTATTTGTTTTAGCCTATTTGAATATTTATTAGTTCTTTGCATCTTTATTATTTATTTGAGAAAATAAATATCTTTAAATAAATATTTTTATTATTTATTTGAGCAAATTAGTGGAAAACAAAATATCTAGATATTTATAAGTTTTCTTAGTCATTAAGCAAGAAGGGTAGAATGGTCTTTTTAACCCAAATTCATGGCCTATAAATTGAGATCATTGTCTCAATTTCCACTCTCACATTCCAGCAGCCCAGGGAGAGGGTGAGAGAGGGAGAGTGTGATTAGGGGAAGTAAAGACGAGAAGAAAAAAAAAAAGAAGAGAAAAGGAAGAAAATGTGACTCAAGAAGGTAAGAACCACACCTCTCTCTTGTCTCCTCTAATTTAAAAGAAATATCAAATTTATTTATTTCTCAAATATGAATTTAGTGTAGGCTATTTGGTGTGTTTAGAGCTTGTGATAATTTTATTAGCCCCTAATTTTGTGTTTTTAGGGCTTGGATATTTTGTTTAGAAATCTGGTCTTGAGTCTCAGAAAAATAGTCCACTTCTTGAAATTTTATAAAATTCTAGAAAAATCATCTCATGTTGATTCTTCTGTCAAAATTTCGAATTCTGAGTCCTCTTTCCAACAGAATTTATTTGGGCGAAAATCATCGGGTAGATTGAGAGGAAAGCTAGTTTTCCCAACAGGTGACAAATCTGGACAGGTTTTCGAACAGAGCTTATAGATGAATTTCTAGAGGTGCTGTGCAAATTCTAAGAATTGGAATTGAAACTAGACAGGTTGATTATTGTTTCTGTGCAATTTTAGCCCTAATTTGACCTGGAAGTATTTTTACCAAAGCATTATTGTTAGCCCTACAGAACTGAATAGTGCTGAAAATTGTGTTTTATTGTGTTATTTGTCTCTAAGTGTTTCAAAGCATTCCTAATGTTGTTTGCTTGCTTTACCATACTTATGTATGCTTATCATGGGTTATATTTCCTCTCTTATGTTTGTCTCATGCTCTTTTATATTACCGAATGTGACTAACTTGCTTAGCAAAAGATCTAATAAACAGGAAATGATAAGGGGTTGGCAACGGGTTGATGTTCACATTAGTGTTTTGGAATAGTTTATACATATGAATGACATGAATTATGATGGAATTAATACCAAATGAGTTAAGTCTTGCGCAAGCGATCTAAGCGAGCCCCTAGGTTGACACGGATGTATTTAGACTCTATGCGGTGGTTTCAGGGTGTAAGCGAGCCCTTTGATATGGTATGTGCAAGGTGTAAGTGAGCCCTAGGCACGATTTGGGTGTAAGCGAGCCCACTTGTTTGGTCGTCTCTTTTGAGGTCCATCAATGTCACTGACCAGTAAATAACCGGAAGGTGGGCATAGGTGGTAAGGTCTGCAAAGCAGCAAAAGGGAAGTTCTGAATAGTCCGATGTTCAATCCTTGTGGTTGAGTAGAAGGATCTCTTTGGGAGATTCTAGATGTCTTGTCTAAATACTAATTCATAGAACCTTATTGTAATGTTGTATGTTATGTTACTCGATTTGTTCTGTTTCTGGTTGATTGGTAGATAAAAGATATGGGGGTGTGTGTGTTTTTACTAGGCATTCCAAGCTCATGGCGTGTCATGTCAGGTAATGAAGCAGTTTACAATGGTGAAGGTTAATTCGAAGGAAAATAAGATGAAGTGCTGGAGCTATAATTCATTTGAAGACTTAGACTAGTTTTATTTCCTTTTAACTTTTGATTTGGCAATGTTTTGGTAATCCTATAATGAACCATAAACAAATTATCTGTGGTATTAACTCTGCTTATATATGTATATTAAAATATTTTGGTTATCTATCCTACTTGGGTTGTATTATTGCACTTATTTAACGGCCCAGAAGTTGGGTTATTACATGTAGCACCTCGGTTACTGTCTCGTCGAGGTTGTGTACAATATCTTGCCATATGCCCAACCTTCCCATACTGATAGCAAGCTCCTATAGTATGGTAACAAACACCCCGATGCTTCTTTCCACATATAGTGCAAATGGGTACTGAGTTGCCACTCTGATTTGAACCTGAATTACTAGAAGTCCCTGATTTGGTTTATTATTCATTGAAGACGTTGCTCCCTTATTGAAGTTTTGTCTTTTGCCTCTCCATTCAAAATTTTGGTTGTGAGCGGCCATATTTGCTTCTAACATCAGTGCTCTTTCCAGTACATCAATATACTTTGGCAATTTAAGTACATTAATTCTCTCCAAGATTGAATCACAAAGGCCTCTCTCATTGTAGTCTATATCAACCATATACGGTGCAAAACATGTTAATTCCATAAATTGGGCTTCGTATTCAGCCACTGTCTTGTTTCCTTGCTTTAGTTGCTCAAACTCGAATACTTTCTATCCTGAACGCATTGTGAGAAGTACTTCTTATAGAAAATCTCTAGACACCGAGCCTAATTAATTCCCTTATTACCATCATGACCATCTCCTCACTTCATCCTCTTGAGTGAATGCAACTAATAGAACCTTCTGTATTTCTATGCATGGGAACACTTCAAACAACTTCTCGATCCCCAAGACCCAAGCTTCATCCTTGAATGGATCTACTCTCAATGAAACAAAGGCGGCTTCATCTTTTTAAATCCCTTGGTGAGGGCAATGGTTTTATCATCTTGTAAACACCCCATTTTTGACCGTCCTCAATACTTAGACATCACCGTTTGAACACTCGGTGATCATCCATGTTTGTGTTTATCTTGAGTTCCCGGAGGTCTCGGCCATGCGCCCTGCCTCAGGATCTCTCGACTCGACTGTTTTGTGTTTGGTTTTGCACCAAACACTTGTGTTTTGCCTTTGAGGGGCATGGAATGGCTTATTGGCCATTCCCACACATCACCGGCCATGGCTTGAGGCCACCGACTGGGTTTTGTTGCCATCAGCCAAATATTTGGTCGGTCGTCACTCTAGATGGTCAGTCGGCCATCTATTTTTGGTCAAATTATATTTTTGGCTGGCCGACCACTATGCATCTGCTTTTGGCAGATATTTTGTGCCAGCTGTGATAGCTGGCACCCACTTTGCTCCCCTCCATACACATGTATGAAGGGATCTCCCTCTTGACTAGCTTACTTGAGAAGCTTTGCAAGAGTGAGCTCTATAAGAGGGAGCCTCTTCTCCCTCCATTAGGGTTATAACAAAAAAAAATACAGAGGGAGCTCTGAGTTAGGGTTAGTTCATAGTTGTAACTATTCTATCTCTATATCTCTCTCTTTAGTGCATAAGTGTGTGTTTTAGTCTTACTATTGCACACAAACACATAGAGTTACACCTTCTCTTAGTTTCTGAGGGGCCAGAGAGCTGTTCTTGGTGTTCTTGAGTGGATTCAAGCTTGAAGAACCAACTGGAACATTGTTTGTGAAGAGGGTCATCAAGGGTAAGAACTTCACCCTTTATTCCCCATTTTTGCATAGCTTTTTGACCAATCTTGCAACTATTTTTAGACTTTGTATATAACTAATAAAAGTCTTTATTTTGAGTGCTTAACATAGTTGTTTAAGGTTGCTTTGTCGTTTGGGGGTGTTTGACCCCTCTTAGGCCTTGTTTGGCCCTATTTTTGTGCTATTTTGGTGAGCTCCGGGACCACTTTGTTTGGGCCTCCTCACCACTGAAATCTTGAGGGATTTCAGTGGTGAGGATGGTGGTTTAAGGTCCTAAGAAGGAGAGGGCCGTCCCCTCTCCTTGTTGTCTATAATATATGCCATTTAAGCCTCATGTGTGAACACCATTTTTAAACTCATGTTGGCCATGTTTCAGTAGGTATTTGGTAGTATTTTGCCATGTTTTACCTCTATTTTTACTTGGTTTAGACACACCATGCATGCCTTGCATACATGTCTTGTAATGCCATGTTTTGGCCTTAACATGCTTTGTGCTTTGAGCCTTGTTCTAGCATGTTTTTGACCAAGCTTTGTGAAGCTTTTGTGCTTGTTTTGATGTGCTAAAGGTCTGTTTTTGGTTATTCAAATAGTCCATGCTTTGCTTTGTATAGCTACCATGCAACCTCTCTTGTATGCCCTAAGCATTGACCCCTCTAGCATGCCATCCTTGCTTTGTTTCAGTGGTTTGGAACCACTTGCCATGCCATTTCAGTCCTTGTGGCGTGTTTGTATGCTTACATTTGGTGTTCCTTTAAGGCCTTAAAGGGTTGGTGTTTCATGCTCCATGTTTGTGCCTTCATGTATGCCATCATGTTTAGGCCTCTAGGATGCCATGTCATTGTGTTTTTGGCTTTGTTTTAACATGCTAAAACTCTTATTTTAGTTGTTCAATTCATGCCACGTTTGGTTTTGTTAAGGGTAGTTCAATACCCCTTTGGTGAGCCTTAGACCTTGGACTTTGATTGCCTTGTTTAGATTGATTTAGCATCATCCTATAACATGATTTCAGAGCTTATAATGTATGCTATATGTCCATGTTATCCTCTTTTAAGTGTGCTTAAAAGTTGTCTCCATATGCTTAAGTGTTTAGGCCTTAACATGTGTATGTTTGTGTGTGTTTTGCCTCTCATTCCTTAGCATGTTGGCCACTGTTTTGGGCCTAGTATAGAGCTGCCTAAATTAGTCTAAGTCCACTCTTTACATGTTGTTACATGTCTTACACTCCGCATGCTTTGATTGCATCATATCTTGTATGTCCGTTAGCCCTGCATGTTGTGGCATACTTAGCCTATCACATGCTTGTTTGCATGCTTGAACATCCACATTACACCTTGCATACTTGTCATTAGTATAGCGATCCCGTTTTTCCCTTGGTTGTTTAACTGTAATCCGGACTCGGTTCTGTGGTTGTGTTGTCGTTTTATTCTCGTTTCTATCCTTTACTCTTAGCGTTTGAGTTTCTGGATATGTTGAGCATGTTTCGAACAGGTAGATTGAGTTTTGGTCTCTAGTGTTGTTGCCCAGATTTTTGGTGTTACGCTCGAGCGGGTCATTCTGCGCTCGAGCGGAGTTTGGTTTTTAGTTGTCCGCTCGAGCGGGTCTTCTTGAGCTCGAGCGGGGTTTACACACTTCCAGTATTTCGTGGCCCTGCAAAACTTCTGCAGGTGTGTTTTCTACGCTCGAGCGGGTTTCTTGCGCTCGAGCGAGTCGTGCTCGAGCGGGATTGTTAGCGCTCGAGCGGGTAGTTCTTTTTCTGAAAAGTTCTAGGAGATGAAAATCTGCGCTCGAGCGGACTGGTTCTTTACGCTCGAGCGGATGTGTTTTGCTTATGTTTCTTGGCGCTCGAGCGGTCATCCTTACGCTCGAGCGGTGCCAGATATTTGTGCTTGACGCTCGAGCGTTCTATTCTCAGCTCGAGCGGGTCGTGCATATATGAGTTATCCGCTGGGTGATTTTAAATCACTTTTCACTTTTCTTTCTCTCTCTTACTTTTTTAAAAACCCATTTTTGAGAGCTCCTCTCTCTAGAATCTCCCTTCTCTCTAGGGTTTGATCTAGCTAGGGTGTTCTCCTTACCTTTGGTCTTTGTAAAAGTTGGGTTGATCGTCATGGGCTATCTTTTGATCCGAAAATATTGAGTTTTGGAGCACGTTGAGTTTCTTCGTCTTCTCCGTTGAGTGTCATCTTTTGAGGTAAGGATATCCTACTCTTCCTTATGGATTTTGTCTTTAAATTTTAGCATTTTGATATGTTGGGTATTGTTGGGTAGATTTGAGAAAGTTTGGGTCTTTTGTGTAATTTTACAAAAGTTGGGGTTTTGTTTGAAATAGACTTATATGCAAGTTTGGTATGAAAGAAAATGAGTTGGATGATGGATAGTGGATGAAAATGAAACCTTAGAGTTGTTTTGTTAATTAAGGTAATTTGCCCTAATTGTTTTAATTAATTAATGTATATAATTGATTAAAGGAAATGAGGAATCGAATTGGAAATGTTGAAATTGGGAATGTATGGGACTAAAGGGTGTAGTTAAATCATTTATTGCTCACCTAATTGAAATGTTGATATATTATCCATTTGTGCATTTATTTCCTGTTTAGAAATAATTGCTTTGGGCTACCGGTGGAGGGTAGTATTGATTGTTGTAGACAATGCATGATGATTAGGCAAACTAAAACTAATCAATCGGATGTGTCATAGAGTATGACGGTTGATAGAATACATTAACTTTGTGTATTGATTGATTATGTATATGACCAATGTGTTTATATGCATTATGTGTAGACGGTTGATAGAATACATTAACTTTATGTATTGATCGATTATGTATATGATTCTGTGTTTATATGCATTGCGTGTGTATGGGAGGAGATGGGGGATGTACTCCACGGTTTAGGGGAAGATGGGGGATGTACCTCTAAACCGGTTAATGGTTAAGGAAAGATGGGGGATGGACCCGAGGATGCAGCTCATATGCTCTCCCATTGAAGTATTGATACAGCTCATATGCTTATCTAGTTGAAGTATTGATACAGCTCATATGCTTATCTAGTTGAAGTGTTGATACAGCTCATATGCTTATCTATTGGAATGTTGATACAGCTCATATGCTTATCTGTTGAAGTATTGATATAGCTCATATGCTTATCTGTTGTAGTCTTGATATAGCTCATATGCTTATCTGTTGAAGTATTGATATAGCTCATATGCTTATCTGTTGTAGTAATGATATAGCTCATATGCTTATCTATTGAAAAGTTTGTTTAATTTGATATAGCATTAAAATGTATATCATCATCATTTGCGAAGTATGGAAGTAGTTTATGTGTTATTGATACAACACCAAAATGTGTATCCACCTTGAATTTCGAAAGTGTTCTAGTGATGAACTATAATCTCATCAAATGTTTTGGCCATAGTACTGAGCCTTGTTTTCAAACTCAAAGTTGAATAAGAAATGGAAAGTGAATTGTAACATAGACTTGGCTGTCTTGGAAATATAATAAGATGTAAATGGAAGTGTAAGTATTGACCATCTATCAGTTGCTAATCTTTTAGGCATTGTTCATAGTCGGCTTAGTATGTTTCTACTTGGCTGTGGCTCACCCTATATGGGAATATCATTTTCAGGTACAGGTAGCATGCCACCTCCAAGGACATAGCTTGGAAGGCTAGAGATGGACAGACTTTTGTTGTCTTATTTCGTTTTGATGTATTACATGTAGATTCAAGCCAAGGGCTTAATGTGTAATCGAGTTAGTACTCTCTTTTGTAACCAAGTGTTAACTTGGAAAGCTGTAAGCCCGTAGGGCATTTGCTTTTGTTGTTAACATGTAATACTTTCGTAATGAAATACTCTGATGAATTGAAGAATGTGTATCTTTTATATATAAATGCATGTTTATATTGTTGGGTTTAATGTTATTATGATGAGGGCGTGACAATTAGCATGATCGTCACATGCCTTGTATGCTTGTTTGCATTGCCATGTTGTATGCTTAGTCCGCATGTCTAGGTTGCATTGCATTGGCATGCATGCCTTGCCTCTTGATCAAGTGATAGAGGTTGGGGCCTCATTTGTTTGTTTACGTGCATTGCATTTCATTTGATATCAAAATGCACACTTGGTTACTTGGGCCATCACGCATCGAAATGCGTGATTGGTGGTCCGGGAATCAAGGGCCATACCCCTTTGAGTCATGAACATGATAGGGGATGTGTTGGTGTACACATTTGCTTGAAATGCATTGTCATGCCTTGTTTTGCCCTCTACTGCTGCTAAAACAGGTTCTGCAGGAAGACTTGGCCGGTCAACTACATGGAGTACCGACCGACCAATTATTGATGGCCGAGAGCTCAACAAATGGTCGATGACCATCCGGACATGGTTGGTGGGGTTTCCACTTGGTCGGTGGTGATCCACAGTGTCCATGGAGCATACCTTGGGACTCTTGCAATTTTCAGAGAAGCAGAGCAGGGAAAACAGAGGCAACTTGTGCATGGCGACGGGTTTCCGAGCAAATCCAAGCATGCATGCATTGGACCCTCTTCCCGAGGCATTTCATCACTTTCTTTACTTAATTGATTTGTTAATTAATTAGGCGGTCTGTAATATTTAATTAGCTTATAGGTTAATTAAATTGTATTATTCTTTTGGTCCCTCTGAGCAAGGGCAAATTTGTAATAAATGTGGGTGCGTGTGTGCATGTCTTCCAACCCCCACTTTTTTCTCCCTTTTTACTTACCTGCTTTCAATGTTTAGCATTAGGGCATATTTAAATTAGCATACCTTATGCTATGCATGCGTGCATTCATACATTTGTCTCGCATGCACCGGGCTCAGCGCATCATGCTAACCGCATAGTATTTCAATTTCAAACTTGAATACATGCACCGAGTTGTTGCATTTCACATGCCATCCTTAAAGTAGCCGAGCCTATGACATTTTGTATGCGATGCATTAGTCACTTTACATGAACTAGGATCATGTATGATTACTAACTAGTTCATTATTTTGGCACGGAGTACGATGTAAGTATTTATGTTTTAGCATCTCACATGAGTGTGAATGTTAACATGACAGCATGCTTACCATGTGGCTATGTGCTTATGTGATATTACTGCCTGAATACCTGTGGGTGAAGGTTGGATTGTTTGAGTTGGAACAACTCGTTGAAATCCGTGTTTTAGCCTACTTACGAGTAGCAAATTTCAAACCATTTCCCAAACAAATGGATATGCAATGCTTTGTTCCAAATTAGGCGATCTAGTCTATACTTTTGTGTTGTGCGCATCACATAGCAAGATTAGGCTAATAATCGGTTTAAGAATGCATAATGTTTTCAAAACTAGATATCATGGTTAGTAGAGGCCGATCTTCGGATCGAGTGAGAGGGGGTGCTCATAGTTGACCTTCCCTAATCGTACCCAAGTTCCCGAGCCGAGGCAACTTTGGTGATGACGGACACGTGGCCTTTGGCAACGAGTCAGCGTTTCCTAAATTCTCAAAATAAATATTTAGGTGGCGACTCTGTATCTGGCAAAGTAGTCCATGTTTGGCACTTCTTTTCTAAAAATCTATTTTCTTAAAACGATTTGCTGGATTTGGACTCTTTGGTTCAGATTAAGAACCGTGACAATTTGAGTCCTGAACTGTAGTGAGCCCAAAATGAACGAAACGGGATTCCGTCCCGGGGCGTTCAGGGACGTCTACACATCTGCTTGGTGATTCAATACCAATGGTGGTACGGGCATTGAAAGTGGGGGTGGCGATTGTTGTTGCCATTGTTGTTGTTATCTTAAGCTTTTAGCTATGTCATGCATCATTCTTTCCATTATGTTAAGTCTAGAGGAGGTTGACTCCTCCAGTTCATTTGTTCTTATTCTTGCCATTATCTATATGAAACTTGTATTATAATAAATAAATACGTATATACATATACACAATTACAGAAGTTATCTCATTCTGATATTCAAATGCATATGAATACAATCCTTAAGTCTTTTCTAGAGATACCTTATTATGGAATGGACAAGTGAGTGAAATATAACGCATACTCTGATACCCCTCTGTCATGACCCAAACCCGCCCCTAAAGGTTTAGGTGTCATGACCAGCCAGTAATCCCGAATTACCTACGGCCTCAATGATAAAATCAATCATAATATATAATGGAGCGTAGCGGGAGCAATATGAAATATAACTAAGTCTATTGAGCAGTACATACATGCCAAATTCATAAATAATTAAAACTTTAACTTCATACAAGCTATATATACATACATGCACCGTATTCAGTAAACTCCCTTTACATAATATCCATTCAAATCAAACCAAGTCTTCTCAAATAACAAAACAAAAGAACGTAAGACAGAAAGGCGAACAAAGCTAGACTCCTCTCGAGTCCAAGCACGCCCCATCACGGAGGCACTTCAAAATGGCTTTACAGCGTAGACTCTGAGGCTGCCTTAAACTTGTCGTTCCAGTTGCTCACTTATATATATATATATATAAAAGGGCAAAGGGATGAGCTGAAGCCTAGTGAGTAATATATATATAAAAGTTTTATATGAATGAAGTCCAGTTGTAACACTGGCCGAGGGGTACCTGCAGGCATTAAACAGTTCGGACCTTTAATTTCTTTGATTTAGTCTCACAAGTGCAATGCAAAACATAGATGAGAGTCCAAATTTGGCAACTTTTATAGAAAATCCATTTTATTACAAATTCTTTTCCAAAATCACCAGATCTTAGAGTCGCCACCTAATATTTTAGGAAAATTAAGAAACCTGTGACTCATGCCAAGGCCACTGTTCATCGTAACTAAGGATGCTTGGCTCGAAGCCTTAGGTATGAAGGAAGAAGGTCATTAATTAAGCACCCCTGCTCACCCGATCAAAAGATCGGCCTCTACTAAGCCATGATATGATTTTTATTAACTTTATGTGTTCATATTCCGATTATTAATAAATCCTAAAATTTACTATGTGAAACAAACAAATATAGACTGTGTCGTCCATTTTGAAACAATTTGATTTCATTATTTCAAAAATGTTTTGAATAGTGTAATCATGAAAATTAATTTTATTCCAAATTAAACAACATAACCTTCACCCACTGGCATACATAGAGTTATATTAAATAAGCAAACAACCACATGGTAGAATGCTAAACATAATAAGAAAATCACACACAAGTGGGATGATAAAGCACAAAAACTTACATATTTACCGACGTCCCTCAAATATTTACAAAACAAAGTTAGTAAAACATGCATGATCCTATATACAAGATCCTAATGCAATTCACTCATGAAATGCAACTAAAGATCTAGCTTCTAATATATGACATGTGAATCATCTCAAGACATGAGGTAGTGCACAAAATCACATAATAATCAATTAAATTCATAGATGCAAATTTAGCCGGATCTTAAGGCATAAAACATGGATGCAAGGCATGGATGTGATGACAAGCATGAATACTACATATGTACAGATAGGGAAAGAAAATAAAAGAACGGGATAGAAAGAATGGGGAATTATTACATCACTTTAGATATTCCAAATCCGAATAAAAGAGGAGAGGAATAAAAATATTACAACAAAATCAAATCCTCACAACCTCTCTCTAACTAAAATAAAAACAATAAAAAACAGTAGCTTCAGGGAGGCCTCAGAGACCATCGGAAAATGTTTTGTTCGACGTCAGGAGTCTACTGGGTTCAGTCCAGGAGATAGTGGTTGGCCGACCAAAAATTAGCTGACCGGCCAAAAAGTTGGTCAGTTGGCCAATCAGGCCAAGCTAAAAACTCTATTTTGTTCAAACACCAGAAAAATAAACAAAATATACAAGTGGCTCAACTAACCATTTCCAGTTAGCTTACAGCAGGTTTATAACATGAAATTGAAGTAAGAAAAACAATATAAGAAAGAAAATGCAAGAAAGTAAAAGAAAATGAAAATTGTGCAAAATTTACCTTCTAAGGAAGGATTTGATATCTAAACTTCCTTTCGATTACCCTCAAGTTGATGTGTTCTCAATTCTCAGTTCAAAAATTCAAAATTCTAGTTAGAATCACTGTGTTTGGTTGTGGTTTTTTGAATACGGTTTTTTGAGAATTTTATACAACTTGTTTGGTTATTCTGAAAAATGAGTTATGTTTTCAAAAAAAAAATATGTAAGATTTGATTCTTCACGTGATGGGAATAGCCTAGGCTTTAGTACAATCTACTTGTACTCCTCTTCATAGCCTAGGCTTTAGCCTATGGTACATATAGGTACATTTTTCTTTTTTTATTATTTACACAGCCAACCCAAAACTATTTTTCAGTTTGACTATTTATTTAAATTTCATAGAAATTCTACGATTTCGAAAATAAATATAAACATAAATATATGATGTTTTAAATCGTAAATTTGTAAAAAAAATTATGATTTCATAAATAAATTTACACATCGATTCACATTTTTTTTTTTAATGCCAGTTTGAAATAATTGGGCGTTTTTCTGAAATTACAGTTTCCGAAAACTTGTACATAAATTCACTGTGTTTTTTGGAAACTTGTATAAATTTATGTTTTTTGGAAATTTGTATAAATTTACCATTTTTGCAAATTTGTAAATAAATTTTGGTTATTTTGAAATTTTTTACATAAATTTGCCAAGCGTATGATTTTGTGAATACAAATTTATGATTTCATTTTGTGCATAACATTTATGAAAATTTGATTATACGAAATAAATTTTTTAATGCCAATTTAGAAAAAAAAAAAATTACGCTTTCTATGGTTGCAATGAGTGGAAATTTTATAAAAAAGTGATACAGTTAATGGTAAGATATATACCCATAAATGGGTACATGCCACATTATGTTTTCAGAAAACCAAGCATGTATATATATATATGTATATATATATATATAATGTACCTGGGAGAATGTTTGGATGTGAATTTTTTGTGTTTTTTTAATTGTTTCAATCATTAATTTGGAGGGAAATTTGAAATTGTAATGATGTATTTTTTGGAAAACCAAACAAGGATTTTTTTTCAAAAAAGAGTTTTCAAATCACTTTTTCAAAAAAAAAATTCAAAAAAATGCAACCAAGCAGAGTGAATAGTGTTTTTGGGTGGTTTAACTGTGTGTGTGGAGGGAGTTACAGCTCTCTATTTTTCTCAATTTCAACAACACTCACTCTCTTTTGGATCAAAGCTCACGAATTTGGCTATAACAGAATTTCTTGGAATGGTTTTGATATATAGAACTTCGTATATTAGTGTATGGAAGTGTTTTTGCTCAAATGTTGAAGATTTCTTTCTTTCTCTCTATTTTTTCTCTCTAACTCTCCTCTCTTAATTCATTCATCTATTTCTTTTCTATGCCCCCTACATACTGATCCTCTTTATCTTTATAAGCAACCAAGGAAGGCTACTAAGTCAAGAAGAAGGTGGGAGACAAGGATGATAGGGTAACAAGGGTGGTTGAAATAGATGTCTTCTTTGGGAAGAAGACAATCCCCCTTTTGACAATTGAGGACAAGAAAGGATAATGGAGGAAGTGGGTGTGTATCTCGTGCATGAATCTATCAAGAAACAGCTGTAATGCATGATCTACACACATTCAACAAGAATTCTACCGAAACTGCCTTGCTTTTGGGCAAATTATCCGACCGACCAATTTATTGGCTCGCTGGCCAAAACCTTTGCTGGCCGGCCAACTAATTGGCTGGTTGGCCAATTAAGTTAGCTGGCTGGCCGGCCAATTATTTGGCCAACCAGCCAAAAAGATGGTCGTGGCTGACTATTTTTCACGGAACAGGATTTTTCGACAGAATTATCATCCTTTCCTTCTATTTCCACATTGTTCTTTGTTCAATTTCCTCGGAAAAAGTTTCATTTTGAAGTTTAAAAGTGAGCATCGGAACACTAGAAAAATATTCAGAACAAAGCGCGGAAAGAAGGTTTTGAAAGAGAGTTTTGAACGAGACTTAAACACTTGACCAAAACAGGCTAAGAATTGGAACTGAAACACAAATTCTATATTTCTTACTGAGAATTATGCGAGAAACACATTTTGGTTTTCATCATCAGGTAATCAAAAGAAAGTGCTCAAATCTTAGGATGGGTCAAAATGGGATGTCTACACCAGCATATTACAAAACATATCTTTCATTTTCGAAACAATTCATTTCAATAAGAAAAAAAATTTGAATAACAATCATATCAATCCTTTACGATAACAATAATCATTTAATCAATTTACGTGGTACATCTAACAGAGTATCAGCGTGACAATGTGTCAAAGCCAATACAAGCACTAGGGTCAATCCAATGGGACCGCAATGGGTCAATCAATAATTCATAGTTCAATGTAGACCATTAAGGTCTAACATCAAAGCTCTCTGTGTTTCAATTAATTCAATGGGCCATGGTATTGTTTTCCCTAGGTAAGGGCCTATTAATCAATGGGCCATGGTATTGTTTTCCCCAAGCAAGGGCCTCACTAATGGATGCCAGGATTACAATTTTAAAAATGACATTCATTCATAGATAACAAAATAGAATTCGAAATATCAATCTTGAACAATTTCAAGATATATTTCAAACATAGCTTTATAAAGACATTACTCACAGTGGGTTATATCAATATTAGGCCTCGGGCGTCCACCTACACAATACACATAACAATGCACACATTAAAATACAAGTCTCAATCAAGTGTTCTATCTTAATTTGAACCTCTTTTAAGAATGTCTCAACAATGCCCATGGATGCCTGAAAGAGCATGGGAATAAACATCCACATGGGAGTGTATTTCAAAAATACTGAAAATAGGGCAGTTCGCTCGAGTGCACCTTTGGTTGCTCGAGCGGTGTGACCTATCTGCAAAAGTACTAGATAGTCGAAATGTAAGCTCGATGGTAACTCAAGCCAACTGGAGTGAAAGATGAGTTCGCTCAAGTGGTCATTCGGTCGCTTGAGCCATATGTAACATGTCAGCAAAAATATTGAGAGCATGCAAAGTGCGCTTGAGCGACAGATTGTTCGCTCGAGTAGTGAGACAAAATTCTAGAATTTCCAAAATTGCATTTGAAGTTCAAAACACTAATTCAAAGCTCAAAAGCTTGCATGGCTGGACTAAAAAGATGGAAACTCTTTGAATAACATATAAACATAACCAATTTGAAACCAATTGCTCAAAACTATTGTCAATTCTCAAAATTAAACTTAAAACTTCATACTTTAGCCATGTGTAGACACCCCGTTTTTTACTGTCCTCAAGACTTGGACATCATTATTTGAACACTCAATGATTTTTGTATGCTCGTGTTCGTCTTGAGTGCCCAAAGTTATTGGCCGAGCGCCTTGTCTTTGGTGCCTTTAAACCTTGACTGTTTTGTGCTTGCTTTTGGACCAAGAGCTTGTTGTTTCAAGTCTGGAGGAGAGGGTGGCCTGTCGACCAGCCCCACAGCCTATCGGCCATGACTTGTGCCTATCGGCTATCATTGGTGACCAGTCGGCTACCAGTGGTGGCCAACGGCCACCAATCCCCTTTTTTCAGATATTTGTTTGCCAGTTGTGCCAGTTGTTGCTCACTGAACTGCATCTTCATACACGTGTATGGTAGGATGTATTAAAGCTCAAACCTTGTTTTTCTATATATAGGGGGTGTCCTCCCCCATTTTTGAGGGTTAGAAATTTTGGATCAAAATCTCTCTCTCTCTAGACTTCTCTCTCTCTTGTTATTTTGTTATTTTGCATACACTTGCTTGGTTTCTCTACGCTTTTGCACATCAAGCCTTAACCAAACACTCTCACCTTTGAGCTGAGGTCCCTTGGGGCTTTGTTTGAGCCTTGGAAGGGGATTTGAGCTTGAGTTTGTAGCTGAATTGCACTTGGCTTCAAAGGTATTGCACTAACCTCATTTAAGCTTATTGTGGATACTTGATTTACCATCCTTTTTAACTATTTTAAGGCTATTTTTGAAGTGTGAAAAACTTAATTTTTGAGGCATAAAAATGGTAGTTTTAGTCTTTGTGAGTTGAGGGGTTGTTCCCTCTTTTTGTTCCTTAGTTTGTGAAGTTTTTTGTGCCATCTTTCATCACCTTCAAATCAAACCTTTTAGGGCTCTTAACCACTGAAAGTCAGAGTTATTTCAGTGACAAAAATCTTCCTTTGAAGTCCAAAATTGGAGGGATTAGCCTCCCCTCCTTGTTGTCTTGCTTGCATGCCTAGTTGCTTCATAAGTTAGCATGTTTTTGTAGCTTATCTTAGTCTATTTCCAGCATGTTTTTACCTCTGATTTGGGCTACTTTGGCTCTATTTTGGGCTGTTTGTATTGTATGAGTGGTCTTTTGCATAGTTGTAGTGTAAAGGGCTTCACTAGTTTGATGTTTTAGGCTTTTAAACATGAATTGCTTGAGTTGCTTGCATGTTGTGGTACTATTTTGTATGTAATTTTAGCATCATAAACTCTATCACATACTCCTTTGTTTCACTCTTTCATTTATTTTGAAAATGGCTTTAAACCCCTTATTGGCTTGAGTGTGAAATTAAGACATTCATGCTTAATGATTTAATCCCCTCGGGGGTTCATTATCAACGGCATGAGGTCTCTTTCATGCTCAAGACACTTGTGGTTTAAGCCCACATTCCATTAGAGAACACTCACTTTTGGACTTAACCAGTTAAAGAATGGATCGGTAACTAAAATGAGTAAATAAAAATGGACAAAGTAAAAAAAACAAGATAAAGCATCTTCATATTGCATTACATGTGTTCGGATCGGACGTTAATTCGAACACGAGGAAAATGGGACGTTTCATACTCAAAGTGATGAAACGTGCCACTTTCCTTGGTCACCATCACCCTTGATCATGCATAATAGGGTGGTGGTTGTTTTAGTCTTGTTTGTGCATTCATTAAGCTTGTACAAGCTTGGTTCCTTAGCCATCATGCATGGAAAGTGCTTGGTTAATGGTTTGAGGGCCAAGAGCTATACTCCTTTGAGCTTGTGTGATGATAAGGAGGGTAGCAGTACATACACTCCTTGAGAATACACTGCTTTGCCTCTGTTTTCTCTCTGTTGCAGCAAAAAAAAAAAAGTTCGGGGAAGAGGTGGCCGACCGGCCACCAGTAGTAGCCGACCGGCCACCAATGGTAGCCAACAGCCACCATTGGTAGCCGACCGGCCATCAACGAAAAATTGCACAAGTGTGCTCCTGAGTTGGAGCAGAGGCATTCTGGAAGTCGGAAGCACTGTTGGTGTTCAAGCATGTGCAAATAGAGGCTGCAATGGCAAGGCAGTGGCATTTTCGGAAGGAGAATCCGAGCATGCATGCATCCCTCGCCTCTCGAGGCCGTTTAATTGCTTTGTTAATAAGTGGTAGCTAATTAATTAATTTACTTGCTTTGTAATTAGTTAGTTAAAGTGTTTAGCTAATTAATTCGTTTTGTAATATTTAATTAGCTTAGAATAATTAGTTAAATATCATGTTTGTAATATTGATTAGCTAGAATAGTTAATTAATTCATTTTGTAATACTTAGCTTAATTAGCATAGCAAGTTAGCGTATTCATTCGGACCCTCCTTTGCGAGGGCCTAATGTTGTAATAAGTGTGCGTGCGTGTATGTATGTCTTCCAACCCCACGTCTTTCTTCCTTTTATTTAATCGCTTTTGATGGTTAGATTAGGGACATTTTCGATTAACATACCTTATGCTTGTATGTTTGCATCCATTCATTTGTCTTGCATGCATCGAGACTCGGCGCATCATTTAAACTGTATCATCATTTCAATATCTTATTTGAATACGTGTTTAATCGCATGTTGTTCAAATTGAATCATAAGCCATATTAGTAGCCGAGCCTATTAATTTCATATTGCATGCGTTGCATTAGGCATCTTGTGTAGTTAGGGTCATACATTTTTCTAACTAGTTTTTATTTTGGCTTGGAGTACTTGGTGAGTTTTATGCTTTAGCATACTTGCATAAGTGTGATTGCCATACTGTCATGTTTCGCATGCTTGCCAGAAGGCTATGTGCTTAAATGTTAAACTGCATGAATGCCTGTAGATGAAGGCTTGTTGTTTGAATTGGAACAATTCAACAAATGTAAGTTTTGAAGGCCACTTTGTTATGGAAAATCATGTTTTAAGCCCACTATGTTTGGTGGCAAAACAGCATCTTTAAGCCCACTTGAGGGTGGCAAATTCAAACTATTTTCGAAAGCAAACATGAGTTGAATTGTTCGAAGTCTTACGACTAGTCTATACTTGCTTGTGTGCGTCACATAGTAAAAATAGTTTAATAACCAGAATAAGAACGCATAAGGTTTATAAAATGACATATCATAGTTAGTAGAGGCTGATCTTTGATCGGGCGAGCGGGGGTGCTCAATTCATGACCTTCCCCCCTCGTACCCAAGTTCCCGAGCTGAGGCAACTTTGGTGATAACGGACATGTGGCCTTTGGCACGAGTCAGGGTTTCCTAAATTTCCCAAAAAACAAAGTATTTAGGTGGCAACTTTGTATCTAGAAAAGCAGTCCAATTTTGGCATTATTTGATTTAAAATCGATTTTTCAAAAGATTTGCCGGATTGGACTCTTTAGTGATTATCAGTTTCACATTGCACTTGTGAGACTAGATTCAGAACCGCAGAAGTCCCATCTGTGAGGCCTTTCTTTTCAAACCCTTTCCAAAAGGCGAGGGCGCGGAAAAAGGCAAGTCCACACCATGCATGTAATGAATTTAAGTTCTCCTCTTTCAAAACATGAACATATGAGTTGAGAAGTGAAAAATTATGGAAAACTCTTGCAAGTTCATTTGTATAAGTTTCATGCATGTAATATTTTGTTGGAAAATCATGTTCAAAAATGATGAAATATGCACGCATGTCCATATCTAACCAATTCACACCATAATCAAGTTAATTCTCCAATTACTCTTACAAATTCTTAATTCTTATCTTGATTACACTTCCTAATTGGATTAAATTCCAGAATTAGAGGTGAAGTACATGCCTAGAGCTTGAATTTGATGTATTCTAACACAATTCCCTTCAATTCTCCTTCTTTCTACACAATTCTCCAAGTTCTCTCTCAAAATTGAAGTCCTTCTCTCTCTCTCTCTCTCTCTCATCTCAGCCAAAATATGATTAAAATTAACTCAATACATAAACTTATAACATATATATAGGTTAGATTAAGTTAAGTTAATTAAGTGGGATTAAGGCTAATTAAGTTAGTATAAGTCTAATTAATTCTAATCAATTCTAATTGATTTATTCTAATTATTTTGATCTGAATCAAATTTTAATTAAATTTACCATATGATTCTAAATATTCTAATTCATCTATTGAATTAGCAAATTTCGGTTTCTGAATTCGTTTCGGCTTTCAATTTCAAATTCTAAGTCGATATTCTAGCAGATGTTCCATAGACAAACAGATAAACACATAATTATACAAATATGCTTAATGAAATAATGTATAAAAATAATATGCACGTTTGGGTCGTCATAGTAGTGGTGGTGATGGTGTTGAAAGTAGACTGCTTGTTGTTGTTGTTGTTGTTGTTGTTGTTGTTGTTGTTGTTGTTGTTGTTGTTGTTATTGGGATGAGACATACCAAGCAATCAAAGAGCTCATTCTAGAAAGAGAATCCCAACACGAAGAAGAAGAAGAAGAAAAAGAAGAAGGAGAGAGAGAGAGAGAGAGGGAGAGAGAGAGAGAGAGGTGGGTGTGGCTTGTTTGATTTTCACTAGAATTTCTTCAAACACATCACAATCCCCTTGGAATTTCTCTGAGTATATTTGTGTGTTCATCCGTGGAATTTATCTGGGCATTTTCACTAGAATTTCTCTAGACATATCACAATCCCCTTGGAATTTCTTTGAGTGTATTTATATGTTCACGTTTAAAATTTCTTTCGACACATTACAATCCCCTTGGAATTTCTCTAGACACAACACAATCTCATAGTGTCAGAGAAAATTCACATAATGACCACAATCAGAGAAAATTCACAAAATTATAAAGAATGACCACACACAGTGACCACATCCAGAGAAAATTCACACAACCTAACACAGTCAAAGAAAATGCATACAATTAGAGAAAATTCACAAAATTCACATAGTTCCCATATCTATAAAAAAATTCACACAATCTAAAGAAAATTCAATATGATTTGCTCACACAACTTTCAATCTGATTTGTTCACACATTACAATCCTCTTGTCCAAATTCATTTACATCTGTGAGTTTATTGTTGTCCATGATCACCCATTCTTTAGTCTTCAACAGATAGATCAAGGACCCAGCTTTATAATAGCGAACAAGCTAAGCGTGGCTGCAAAGGCGGCGGAGAGGGATTCAAACGGCCGTCAGAACGGAAAGAGGCAGAGGTCTGTGTTGAAGAATAAAGAGATAGTGGATTTGGGTTCTAGGTTTAGAAAGAGAAGATTGTGAGGTGGTGAAAAGATCCAAATCTGTAGATAGAGAGAGAGAGAGAGAAGAGAAGAGAGAAGAGAGAAGAGAGAAGAGAGAAGATAAATGGAAAGATGAGGTTGGAATGGAAGCCAGCGGCGGTGATGAAACGACCATTAGAGCAAAAGAAGGCGGAGGTGACAGTGTCGGAGAGTGAGGAGATGATGGATTTGGGAAAAGAGAGATCAGAAAAATAGATGAGAGAGAGAAGAAAGACCCAAATATGTAGAGGGAGAGAAGAGAAAGAGTAAAGTTGATATTTTATTTTATTTTTTTGAATAAAATAGAAGTAAAGGATGTAAGGGACCTTATCTAACAGGAAAAAAAAAAAAAAATTGTGAATCTTTCCTACTACCTAAAGTTGGAGAGGGATGTTAGACTAATTTTTCCAAAATGAAATTAAGAAAAATTTTAATTATTTTAAAAAAATAAATCCAAAAATTTTTAAAATACAATTCAAAACTCATAACTCAAAATATGACTCCATACTCAAATCATGATTCTAAAAATAATTTTAAAAAAATTAAATTAAAAAATTAAATTTTTTTTCTTTTAAAATAGAGTTTTGAAAAGAGTTTGATTTTAAGTTTTGAAAAGTTTTAAATTATGTGTTTGGTTATGAATTTTGAAAATAATTTTTAAATTGAGTTTTAAATAATTTTGAGTTGTTTATTTGATAATAAATTTTAGGAATAATTGGTCTAGGATCCCTCTCCCACTTTTCGTAATGGAAGAGATCCACAAAATTATTTTTTGATGTCTAAGGTCCCTAAACATACATCAGAGAAATTTCAGTCCTTTATATTATCTTCATCATCTGACCCACCCCCAACAACCCGACTCTCAGTCCTCCTCATCTTCCAACACTTCCCAAAGCTTTACCCAGTGGAGATTCCCGGCCTCGTTCTCCTCATCTCGTTCCCTCTCATCGCAATCGCATACATCTTCGTCTCCGAAGCCCTCGCGATCCAGGCGCTCATCTTCATCTCCTACGCCGGACTGAAGATCCGCGACATCAAGCTCGTCTCTCACGCGGTGCTGCCGAGGTTCTTCGCGGCGGACGTGAGGTCCGAAAGCTCATGTGCAAAACCAACTTGAGCAGTCCGATGCTGAGAGGAAACGGGCATCTGTTCATGATAGAATGAGGGTACCTGTTACTTACGATGATCTGATTGGAGAGGAGGATCCAAAAGACAAATCAACCTGATCTGGGAAGAACTGCATGTTTCTGTGTTTCGAACAGATTTGTGAATTTTTGGTTCTCCAATTTAAATTCCTTTCCAGCATTCTCTTTCTCAGCTACCAAGGTAATAGAAGACATATTTTGCCTATTCTCCAAGAAAGGAGGTGTTTGTGTTTGGAACTTTGGATTAGTGAAAGGATTTGAGGAGAGATAAGAAAAATGAATGGAAAAGTGAATGAAGTAGAATTTTTTTTTTTCCTTCACTTTTTCCATCAACAAATCCCTACATAAATCTATTCTCCAAACAAAGCATGAAAGGTAGGGGGAAGAAAATAAATGAAATGAAAAATCAGAAAGAAAAGGAGAAACTGCTTTTTGTTAGTTAGTACATATATGGTTGGTTCTTATTTAAGAATCCCATTGAATTGAATTGAGGTTTTTTGTTAGTTATTTATCTTCTTGATGTATACAAAGTTGCCCATGATGTTAAAGCAGAGAAATGTACCTCCTTCTCTGGCATCCCAATCACAGAAATTGGAATTTCTCTGGATTGGAAAGGAAGAATTTCTCTGGTTTGGGTTGGAAAGGGAGAATTTCTCTGGGTTAAGTGAATTTCTCTGGTTTGTGAAGTCAGAGAAATTTCCTAGATCAATGTACAATCACCAAGTTCTGTTCATAAAAATACAACTTTACTGTAAATTGAGAGAATTTCTCTGGTTTCAATCTAGAGAAATTCTCTGGCTTGTCTGGTTTGAAGAGAATTTCTCTGGTTTTGGACCAGAGAAATTTGTAGGTTTGTTGGTTTGTTAGACATGGGTTTAATTGTAGTTAATAGAGCCAGAGAAATTTGCGAAGTCAAAGAAATTTCCTAGATAGCCATACAAATTTCCTTTCTACAATTTTCTCTGGATTTATTTGGTACTCAGAGAAATTTCAATTTTCTCTGGAGAGAATTTCTCTGGAACTGAAATTTCTCTGGATTTCAATTTCCTCTGGAGAGAATTTCTCTGGGATTGAAATTTTTCTGGATCCTGTTAAGGAACCTTAGACATCATGAAAATATTTGATATACTTTATACTATAAAATCATAATATGAGGTACCTTAAAAAAAATACCCCTAAATTTTATTTATAAAAAAAATAAATAAATTTTAAGAATTTTAAAAAATTTTGATTGGAATTGTGATTCCAAAAAAAGAACCAAACATGGCCCAAAACTCCCCAACGTCTCTCTGTCTTTCTCTAACCGAATTGTAATCTTTGGTTTGGGCATTTGCTTCTGTAATGGCGACCCTGCAAAGCGGATTGCTTCCTTCTAATCATCTTCTTCCTGACAATTCATCCTTCAACATCTCCACTACCCACCACAGATTCAACGTTTTCCCTCCAAAATCCAATTTTCATGCCATAACGGCTAAAAATTCTGCTCTGAAACAATCACTAGTGTCCACCCAAACAGACCCACATGCCCAACTACTCGCAACAGCTCAAGGTGTGAAAAAAATTATAAGTAATCTGAGTTTCGAACACAACAATGAGGTTGATTGTCTCTATCTCTTAAACCTGTTCAATACAAAGGGTAGCTGTTTCTACGTCTGGAAGCAAGTTCATGGCCAGTATGTAAAGTTGGGTTTAATGAGATCAAACAATTTGATTGGAAACAAGCTTGTGATACTGTACTCGAAAAGGGTCGAATCATTAGATGATGCGCGTCGATTGTTCGATGAAATTCCCGAGAGAACTGTGCTTGCTTATGCTGCGTTGATAGGGTCTTATTGTCAGTCTGACAGATGGGAAGAGTTGTTTGCAGTGCTTGGATTGATGGTTCACGAAGGAATGCTGCCCGATAAATATCTTGTACCCACAATCCTCAAGGCGTGCTCGGCAGTCAAGTTATTGAGGATTGGTAAAATGGTTCATGGGTATGTAATCAGGAACAAATTGGGGACCGATGTTTTTGTGGGTAACGGGCTCATTGATTTGTATGCAAATTGTGGGGACTTGACATATTCAAGAAATGTTTTTAATACAATGCGGGAGAGAGATGTAGTTTCGTGGACTGCCCTTTTTTCTGCTTACATGGATCGAGGGCATCTAGAAGAGGCAATTGATGTTTTTCATTCAATGCAAGTAAATGGAGTGAAGCCCGATTTGATCTGTTGGAATGCCCTTGTCTCGGGTTTTGCTCGGAATGGAGAGATTGATTCAGCTTTCCAATCTTTGGAAGAGATGCAAGAGAAAGAATTGAAGCCAAAAGTTACTTCTTGGAATGGAGTTATTTCGGGTTGTGTTCAAAATGAGTATTTTGAAGATGCTTTGGATGTGTTTAATAAAATGCTGTTGTTTCATGAGAATCCAAATGCCGTGACAGTAGCAAGCATCTTGCCAGCTTGTGCTGGTATGAAAGATCTAAACTTAGGCAGGGCAATTCATGGATATGCTGTTAAAAGCAATCTTCATCGGAACATTCATGTGGAAGGATCATTAATTGATATGTATTCAAAATGTGGAAGGAACGATTATTCAGAAAAACTTTTTGGTCAGGTAGAGAACAAGAATATTACCTTATTGAATGAGATGATCGCAAATTATGTCAATGAGGGGAAAATGGATTCTGCGTTAGGGCTTCATAGATCAATGAAGAACGATGCTTTAAAGCCCGATGAGATTACATATAACACAATGCTTGCTGGACATGCAAGACATGGGGAGAAGAACGAGGCATATAAGTTACTATGCGAGATGACCCAGACAGGCTTGAAGCCAAATATTGTTTCATTTAATGCTCTAATATCTGGTTTTCAACAATCTGGGCTTACTTATGAAGCTCTGAAGTTGTTTCGGATCATGCAATCACCTTCCACTAATTGCTTTTGTGTCGACGTGCCAAATGTGTTAGTACAACCAAATCCAATCACAATTACTGGTGCTCTTGCAGCTTGTGCCGATCTAAGTTTATTGCGCCAAGGGAAGGAAATCCATGGATATATAATGAAGAATGGTTTCGAGTCTAACATCTTTGTGTCGAGTACATTGGTTGACATGTATGCAAAATGCCATGATATTAGTTCGGCAACTAAGTTATTCTGGAATATAGAGGATAGGAACACAGTTTCTTGGAATTCTTTGATTGGAGGACACATTGCCAATAAGCATCCCGAAAGGGGTCTAAAACTCTTTAATGCAATGTTGACTGAAGGCTACATTCCAAGCTTAATCACCTTTATGATACTTATGCCAGCCTGCAGTGATATGGCAGTTGTGAGTGCGGGGAGAGCATTACACGGCTATATTTTGAAGAGTCAGAATATTGAACTCAACAATACCCTTGCAAGTGCATTGATAGACATGTATGCTAAATGTGGTTCTGTTGTGGATGCTAAATTGGTGTTCGACTCTGTTACTACGAAAGATATTGCTGTGTGTAATGCCATGATTTCTGCTTTTTCAGCTCATGGGATGGTCGATAATGCTGCTGCCTTGTCTGAACAAAGGGAAATCGGGAACTTAGCTTGATAATGTAACCTTTTGTGGCACTTTAGAGTTAATGCTCCTGCCTAACATTAATGTCACATCAGGGATGCGGATACAAAGAGTATGATGAGCTTTAAAAAAATTTGGTACAAAGATAAACTTAAAGACATGTGATAAGATGGCTGAACAGGGTGGAAGTAGTGAATCTTGACAATTTGTTATGAAGTTTGACATAATTTGTAAATCAGGACATCAGTATTGAAGATGATCCCTTTCTTCAGGAAAACTGGACATTCATACAGATAATGGCAAGATATTGACATAACCATATATATAGATCATTTTGTTTGATTGTTTGATTGTGAGATTGTTCTTCTTGATTCGTACAGGCTTAACAGTTTCTGGGTTTTTCATTGTGCCTAGCTTTGAATTAAAGTATACATCATTTCTATCATTAATATTTAACAAGCAAATCACTAACCCTTTTGTGAGGGAATAAAAATCACCAACACTGTCATGTGGCACAATTATGAATTATCCACAGGGGCGACGGACTTGAGGCCTGATGGGGTCTATCCCCCCATCAAGCAAACAAAAGATATTTTCTAAAAAATATATTTGTATTGTTAATATTTAATTTTATATAGTTTGATTCTTTTAAAAAAAATTAAGCAACACATTAAATAAGAAGAAAAAAAAATGTTCAATACAATGCTCATGTCATTGGTATCACCATTTCAATAATATCTTGCCACCTTCTCATGTATATGTAGCAAAGTAGGTTTATTGTTGGTAAGTAATACCACGTGTCAATGGTGACATGACACTAAATTTTCAAAAATAATTATTGAACTTTTTTTTTTTTTTTTGGGTTTTTCGTGTTGCTTTTGTCTTTGGTGATTTTTTCAAAATATTTGAACCATATTTTTTATTTTTTAAATTCACTTAATCTAGATACACTTAAAAATTAAATATTTAAAAAAAAAAATTGCTAAATATTAAAGAATACAAAAAATCAATACATTTTTCATAAATATACACTTAAAAAAATAAAATATTTTTTTAAAAAAAATCATTCAAAACCAAACATAATAAATGTTGTTAAATTTAAAAGTTTTTTGTTTTTAAAATTTGTAAAACTTAAGCTTATCTAGTGGCCCCATCAATAAAAATGTCTTATCAATATAGAAATCCTAAATAACTGAAAATTGTTTGAAAAATGATTTCTGAAGCACTTAAACTACTTGCCAAGCAAACAATCAACTATTATAAATAAACTCACATCCCCAAAAGTTGAGGTATGTAATTTTCTCTGTATAATATTGACTAACTTGGCATCAAAGTCATGTTAATTGAATGCGTGATCGTCATATGACTCTATATGAGTTTGTGCTTGTGCCATCTCTGCCAAGGGTGATTAAGGGGTCACTGCTATGGAGAATTATAGTTCGATGACCAGCTAAGTTAGAGATTGGGAGATGGGAATGTACTGGTTTCTGGTTGCTTCTTGTCTTCATATGACCCATTCCGATTTGATCTTTAAGCAACTCCTGACATGGAGTGAGAGAGGCTATCGTGGGGATTGAGACTATGTGATCTGCCAAGGAAGGGACTGGGGCATGTGATGTCTATTTTCATGGTTGGATCAGCTTTGAATGTGACTGTTGCTGCAGTAACTATCGGCTTTCACTATTCTCCCTAAAACCATGAACTATGGCGACTGCCTGTGCGAGTTTCATGTGACTTTATGGGGATCTTTCATGGGGTATACTTTTTTCCTTCATCATGGCTTTTGTGAGTGGCTATAGATGTCACGACTGTGAGGTGCGAGTTGCTTATTGGACTCCATGTTCTATCCATGGTACAGACTAGGAGTTTGTGGGGGGAGGTTAGCATAGTTGATTGATTTTGGTGGATGCTTTAGCGTGTTTATTTCTGTTTTGTGCGTGTTTCAATTGTTATGTAATCTAGGTGGTTTTCTTTTGTATTCTTGCCCATATATCCCCAAGGTAGGGATTACTTGGGGGAAAAAAGGATATATGGGCAAATTTGGATTTTATTTTTAGTTTCTTGTCGATGCCACCGCAATTGCGGGATTGTTATAGTTAGTTATATGTATTAGTCTCCCCCTCTTTGGGGGGGGCGTTGTTGGATTTGGTGTATTACTTGAGAAATGCCCCTCATAAATGTGTAAATTCTTTATACTTATTTTATGACTTTCCCACTCAAAAAAAAAAAAAAAAAACGCTTGACCTCAAAAGGATGTTTTCTTGTAGATGGCGATCACGTGATGATTTTGATCATTTTTTTCATTGAGTTTCTTCAAGTATGGTATTTTTTTTTTTTTATGTTTGTACAATTAACACCATCTTGGAATTTGATGTACAGTTTTATTATTTAAGGTGAGGCATCCAAATATATAATTTAAGGTGAGGCATCCAAATATATATTTTTATAGTTAAAGGGTAATGTGATATTCCATAAAGTTGAAGAAATATCCATATAATTGACTGTTAATTTTTTATTTTTTTGTATAATATCTTATTAACCAAAAGTGCATAAAAATTACAATTTTCAGCACATTCCACTTCAGAATCTCAAAAAAAAAAAATGAGTGGTTTCTTTTGGTTGAGTAACCAATTTTCAATAAACCTACATTTCATCAGTGCTAGAAAAATTGTTCAAAAACTAATAATAGATAGAAAGAACAAATGACAAATTCTACATGCATTCTTGTTTGGAAACTTTAACACCTGCAGCCTACAGGCATGCTCCAAAATATGTAGCAGCTATGCAACCAAACCACAAATTCTTTAACAAATGAATGTCTTAGACAAACATACATTGATTGCCTCATTGAGCCGACAAATAGTACTTGTGTAACATAAAATTACCCATCAGGACATTTGCCTGCCAAAGAAAAAAGAGTAAACAATAAAAGCTTCACAGGATGCTGAGGGAGTTGCATTTTCTAACTCTAAAAATTGAACTCATAGTGGTGCAACTACCGGTCATCTAATCCAGCAGCTGTTGTGGATTTCTCAGTGGCTACAGTTGGTTTCCTTTTACCAGGGCCAGTAGAAACTTTAACCATTGCTGGTCTTATTAATCGATCCCCAATGATAAATCCGCGACGGAACTCTTGAATTACAATGCCTTCCCTGTACTCTTGTGACTCCTCACGTCCAATGGCCTCGTGCACCTATTTCAGGAAAAGGAAACCAAGCTTAATAGATGACAAAACAAGACATGCATATGAAAAAGGCCCTAGTTACATATCATCAAGTTAATTAAGTAAGAACCATATTGACGTCCACCTCAGTTGTTAAAATCGGACAATTTGCGATTCCAATCGTATGATTCGATTCAATTTGATTCAGTGGGTAATCGATACAAACAGGTTGTATGAATCGCAAATAGCTATGAATCATAGGTGAATCATGAATCAATTTGATTCGCTAAATTCGATGTTTTGCTTTCTTTTTTGATTTTTTATTGTTGGAAAAGGGTTCACACAATCTTTTTAAGATCTTTAGGATTACTATATGCCACCTTTGGACTTTCTCTCTCCCTATTTACTCGCAAATACTCAAATCTTTGCAAAAAAAAAAAAAAGAAAGAACAAAAAAAGAATTGTCTCTCTACAATATTCTAGGCTTACATCTCAGTACTTGCATTTACAAAATGAATTTTTTGAAGACATCAAGCAAGATTTTTGAAAAAAATTAAAGATTTTCATTTTTTAACCTTGTAAAAAGTTGAAACATTGTTGTTGAGTTATTGTTGTTTGAAAATTAAAAGTTCGTCTTTGTTTACTTTCTTTATTAAAAATGGTTGATAAAAAATAGTATCTAAAAGGAAAAAGGTGAACCGTGTTAACTTCTTACCCATACCACATGATCATCATTTAAAAACATTATTTTCATTGATTTAAATCTAAATATTTCATATTTATTAGATATATTTAATATCTAAGTATGTAGATATATTTTTCTATGTAATTTAAAAAATGTGACCAAATCTTTACTATTCACAATTTGATTCGATTCGCAATTCGGTACAATACCATTTCAATTCACGATTCGAATCCTGATTTGACAACTATGCCGTCCACATTAAAGCCACTTCGATGACAATGATTCTTCACACACAAATGAATTTGCTGAGAATGCAAATGAAAGTTGAAACAATCTAGGAATTCACGTAAAGGAAAATGAGAGAAACAGTTAAAGAGTGAGATCAACATCAGTTTGAGATTTTCAACAGATTTCAACAAACCTCTCCCCATGGCTGAGCACAGCGGTCAGCAACTCGCCGAATGGCTGAGAATCTGTCTTGACACAAACATGTGGAAATGGGATCAACTAGCAACATTACTGATCCTAACTGGGTCAGATGTATTCCCCAACTTCCAAACGAGGTTTGCAATCAGTTTTGACATCCCCACACCACAATCCCCAGAATTGTGGACGACATAATTCCTATTAGATTCTTGCACAAAAATATGACAGGTGTCCATCTGAACATTTGTTCTCCATGATAGTATCATTGATTCTCTTAAACCTTCATCTTTTTTCCTCTATTTTTTTTTTTTTTTTTTTTTTTGGGTAGGGTTAAACCTTTATCTTTGCAAACCAAAGATAAGTTTCCAAGCATGAACCAGCAAGCAGCACAAAATTGATTTTAGAGCAATAAAAGCAAAAACTGAGCAAGTCTCAAGAGATGTAACTTACCGAGGGATCAAACGGCTTTCCAACTGTTGGTACAGCAGCCACACGTAAGCTCCTCAAGATTTCCACAAATTGCTTGTATATACCCTGATAACTTGTATCAATCATTTTCTCCTTCTCTGTTTCTGGCATAACTTGTTGCTTTGCTCTTTCAAAACTGTCCACCATGGGCAAAAGGCTCTCAATTACTTCTCCCTGGGCATCACTCCTTATTGTCAGTCTCTCTTTTTCTGATCTTTTCCTAAAGTTATCAAAATCTGCTTGCAGGCGGATATATTTCTCCTTCCCAGAGTTTATCTCTGCTGAAAAAGTTGAAAGTTTCTGGGCCAATTCATTCTTCTCATTTTCCACAATGCTAATCATTGACTCAACCTCAGATATAGTTTTTTCATCTCCATCTAGGATAGCCTCCTTGTAAACATTAATAAGCGTCTTCAAAGTGAACATCCGTCTTGGATCTGCTTCACTATCTGATATTTTTGTATCATGTGGTTGACCCTCATCTTCATTTGTCTGGCAAATTTTGATTACAACATAATTATAAAGGATAAACAATTGAGGAAACAAAACATTATATTCAGATATCAAGTTTCCGTTGTGGGAAATCTTGCTGCATGAAAATGTGAAAATAAGAAACTATTATTAATATTTTGAATTTATATAGAAATAATAGAGAGTCATGGAAAGCAACAGGATTTCTCGATGAAATGTCAAAATTGTCAATATCAGCACAATAAAATCCAAATATCAAGGAAAGCAGTTTTATTTGGAAGAGAACTCCACAACAGCATACCTACTTAATTATAGCTATACAGCATCTAAAGTAGGACCCATCAGCCACTAAGAAGGTGAATATAAAAACTTACATGACCCACGCCACGCAACTACAAACAAGAAAAATATTTGAAAAAGCTACTACCTCTTGCCCACAAAGACTGCCCTCATTGAAAAGTTCAACCTTTTAGGAGCTATAACTAATGCGTTCAAATCTTACCTTCTAACAAGAAAAAATTTCTGACATCAAAGCCCCCACCCAATGTTTGGTCTAATGGATGCATTCATACCCAACACACACACACGCTCATTACCTCATTCTATATCGAAGGAAATTATAAAAAGGTTTTTATAAAAAATCACCTCTTCGATCTTTTACAATGGAAACACATTATGGGACGGTTAGGAAAGGAAATGATGCGAATTTGAAGGTAGAACAAGTTGAAAGAAGGCAAAAGATGAGGTGTAGTGTAAGCTTTGATGCAGAAGATTAGCCGTGTCTCAAGGATCTTGAGATGGAAGTCCAACATGAGGTGAAGATAGGAAACATTAAAATGAAAGTTGAACATAAGTTGAAAATACCACATAGATAAATGATGAGATTAGTAAGAGCGAAGTCAAACACAGATCAACCAAGGAATACTTAATGAAAAGTTTTGAGGCAGCACCCATTACAAAAGATATAATAAAGCTATTGTCGAAGAGCTTGTGAAGAAAAATACCAGGAGGCTACAAGGGCAAGGCAGAGACAATGAAAAGAGAAATGATGGCCTGTGGTTTTGACAAAAGACTATTAGCATACTAGTCAGTAGATATAGCAAATTTCAAAAAAGAAAAAGGAAAGAAAAAGGGCTCATGCATCATATCCATCATAGACTTAGTAAATCAAAGTTAGTCACAATTAATACAACCACAATAAACTACAAAATTTAAATCTATGAGCCAGAAGTAAAAAAACAAGGCAACAAATTTGCAATTGAACCTACAGCAAAAACATTGTTGAAAACTCCAACTTAATAATAACACACCCTCATCACCTAATAAAGGCTAAATGATAATAAAATAGCTCTAGAAGCATTTAATGATATAGGGAACCACACAAGGGAAAATCGTCTTAAAGACAACTTATACTATAAGCACGGACACTTTTAAGAAGGTGGCATGATGTGCGGATACTGGGTGTTGGATACTAACACAACATCAACATGACACTCATCATACACTTCTTGACACTTGTTCGGCACATGTCCAAACATGTCCTATTATATATATATATATATATATTTTTTTTTTTAAATCCCAAACTCAGACACTTCAAACACAAAAGGAACGCGTGTATTTATCGTTTAGACATATGTGAAACACATTACAAATTTGAAAAAATAACTTAAAAATCCAATTATAAAATAATAACATATAAATTTATACATATTTCCTTCCTTTAAACTTCAGAAATATTCGTATAGATGATGTAAAATATATAAAATTATACATTGCGCGTATATCGATTCTTATATTTTTGGAAATTTTTGGATTGGCATGTTCTTGCCGTGTCTGTTTTAGTGTCCATGTCTGTATCCGTGTGCATGCTTCTTATCTCACAACTAATTAATACATAAGCATGGTCTAGACAAATTTTTATTCCCTTTCATTTTCAAAGAAATGGATAAATTTTTTAGTAATCTCCAATTTAAAATCAAATTTACTCTACAAAATGGACTCATCATCTAATAATGAATTTGACAAAAATTGATCCTTGGGGGTTTTTTTTTTTTCCATCAAAATCTTTTTGACACAAGGAATGGGGTGGGACAAGTTGAGATGGAATCATGGAAATTCTTAACATTAATAATTTGAAGAAAAGAAGTAGAGTGCAAAAGCTCAAGTTGTGTCCAATGCATAGTTTCCGTTATTGGTTTGGTGTTGAAGGATCTTTTTTGTGAATCTTGTTTTGCTTTTGTTGATTTTATAGGAGTGTTTCAACAGAACATGCACTGTTTACAAAAATCAATTATTAAAAATTCAAAATGTTGTTGAGTTCAATCGAAAATAAAACAAGGCAATATTAGCTAGGGCACCTCGGACGGGTTCGGTCGGGTTGGGGGTCTGCCCAAGCCCGACCCGAATTGTATTTGGTACTGCCCAAACCCGCTCAAGCCCGACCATGAACCCGAACATTGTTGCCCAAGCCCGGCCCAAGCTTTGTATTTTGAACTCGGGTTGCCCGAATTGCCCGAGTTCAGAAACCTGTAAGTAGATATAAGGGTAGACATAAAAGATCCTAATCTAATGGTAGAAAACTAACCAAAAAAAAATAAAAAATAAAAATTAAGACTAACTCTTTTACTTAATAGAAGACTAACCAAAAATAAATAAATAAATAAAAATTAATACTAACTCTTTTACTTAATTTATATATATTACATAATTTATTAAATTATATATATATTATATATTATATAATTTATATAATATATTAAATTGAATTTGGGTTCGGGTTGCTCGGGTTGGCCATTGGTTCTGCCCAAGCCCGGCCCGAATTGCAATTCGAGCATCAAAAATCTCCCGCCCGAGTTGCACCCCTAATATTAGCACAGTCGAGAGAGAGAGAGTACTTGGAAAGTAGAGGCCTGGACTGTGAGAGAGGATGTAAATGAACGCCTGTAATTGCAGGTGATGAATGGAGATGAATTAAACCCTAAAATGTAAGGGTATGTGGTGAGAAGGTGGGGGTGATGATGAGATACTAGGGTTTTAGAAGGTAAGGCAGAGAGAGAGAGGCGAGGATAATAGTAGAGAGAGAAATTGTTAAAGAGAGAGACAGCCATCGGAGACTAAGAATTCTGACTCTGGTGGTGTTGCGTGCGGTGTTTTAGTCCTTATTTATGTAGTAGGCCAATGTTCTGGAAATCACTTCCATTTCCTTGTGGTCATCATTGCCCCTACCTATTACACTTATTTGGGGCGTTTTTGGAAGACAGTGGAAAGTCAATTTTTTTAACACAAAAAAAAGTTAAGAAATCATTAAAAAAAAATTAAAAATTTAATTTTTTTATTAATTTTTCAAAACTTCACTTAAAAAATTTGCATACTTTTGAGGATAAATTATCCATATGTCTTATTAATTGAATTTAATTCTTATTAAATTTTATTTAAAATAAGTGTTTAATAAAATTATTATTAAAAATAATTTTTTGTAATAATTTTTTGCATATATTACTAAAATTAATAATTATTGATTTTTTTGTCATGATTCTTATAAAGTAAATTAGTGACGCTTTTCTGGAACGAATTTTTTAAATTGTCGCTAAGGCCTCGTTTGGCAAGTGGGTTTTGTAGTCAAAAAATCACTAAAAAAACTAAAAAACTAACAACCCACACCAAAATGTCAAAGATTTCTTTTTTTTTTTACTTTTTGTACATCTTTTCGTAAAAAGTTAAAAAGTCATCCCAAACATACTAATTTTTTTTACATCACATTTTAGCCAAAAGTTCAAAGAGTTACTAAAACAACTTGTTCCTAAATGAGGCCTAAAAATTAAAAATTAGTGACTTTTTTATGACAATTTTTTTAGACTGTCGTTAAAATTATAATAATTGCCTTTTTTGTGATAAAATTTTTAAACTGTAGTTGAAAATTAACAATTAGTAATGTTTTTTAATAGTGTTTGATGAAAAATATCATTAACTATCATAGAACCTATTAGACAATACGTCCACATATTAAGACTTATACATAAGTTTTCTTATTTTTAATATTACTAGTACTCTTAATGCACATCATTTGCTCAGTTCACACTACTTACAAATTAAAACTTTTGATTTTGTCTCAATATACACTACTAATTTTAAAATAATACCAAATTACCCTCATTTTCTCCAACAAACCTTAATCCTTACCCTTGTCCACTACCGGCTATCAGTCACTGACCACCGACCGCTAACTCTAACCCTTACCTTTACCCTTACCTAACCCCTCGATCAACACCTCTTTTCCTTGCTACCTCACTACTATTGTAACATTTACCACTGCTGCCCCACCACCATCACAACCCTTACCGTTGCAACACATAGTCATCGCAACCTCCATAGATCTCTCTCTCTCTCTCTCTCTCTCTCTCTCTCTCTCTCTCTTCAAACTACGCAAGGTTGGTCGCTGATCGGAGGCGAGTTGTAATAGTGGTGGTGTCAGCATGATGAGAAGTGCGATGGTGGTGGTCTTCGCGTGATGAGAGTCGCAACAATAGTGGTTGCAAAATGGTGGCGTCAAGAATGGACTAGGAAGACAAAGTGGCAATGGCAATGGGAGCAACGAAAATGAGAAAAAAGAGGTCACAAGTGGCTACAATGGTGGCTAAAGAGGGTTATGGTGGTGGCTTGCAATAGTGGTCAAAGGTAGGGATTAGGCAATAGAAGAAAAAGGCGATCGCCAATGGTGAATAGTGTGTGCAAGAAAAGAGAGTGTATTAAGAGATAAATTAGGGTTTAGAAGGACGTCTAAAATAGTAATTTGATTAAAGGACACAAATGTAATAAAAATTAAAAAATAGAAAAAAAAAATGAAAGTGATAGTATGTACTAAGAAAGATTGTAGTGTGTAAATAGAATTTCCTTTTTAATTTTTTCCCTTTAAAAAAAAACCCCAATATTCCAAATTAACCTTTTTTTTCTAATCCCACCTTTATATATACACCTTCTTCTACAACTTTTTCTCTTTTTCTCTCTTCATCTCATTCACCAGAAGGACAATAGCAAAACATGAAAGAAAGAATGATGGTCACATTAGCGAACCAGGGTTTCCAAAGGTGTATAATGGCGATGCTGATCGAGTAAGGAAAGGAAAATGGAGTACTGAGGGTAAAGGGAGTGAGAAAAATGAGGACTAGGCATTAGAGAATGAAAGGAGAAAAGGGGCAAGGAATGGGAATAAAAGTGTCACGACCCGAACTCGCCCCTATGGGTTAAGGCCATAACCGGCCAGTAATCACGAGATTACCTACGGCCTCAAAACAAACCAAACAAAACTCATCAGAGTAAAGGGGACAAACGGAAGCAAATTTAAAACATTGTCCATAGAGCCGTGCTTAAATGCACATCATAACATTCCATGCATACATATGTTAATAACTCACAACAGAAAGTATAGTAACATAAAGTTCTATACAGAGAGGATCATTCAAATCTAAGTCAGCCAAAACAAAGCTATATACAGACGTACACCAAAGTCCTCGCCAACATGACAAAATAACATAGAATGGCAGAAGGGCGAAGACGTGTCTCGTGCGTGAGACGCAAAGACTGACTCTTCAAAACCTTAGTTGTTCCATACAGACTTCACTGGGGCTGGGTTTGGACTTCTATTGGCTCACCTACAAACACATGAATGAGCGTGAACGAAAGCCCAGTGAATAATATCAAATAAAGAATATTCATTGGAACAATATACATCAAACGGCCTTGGACCCAATTTATATTTCTACTAATACATACATACATAGACATATGCAAGTTAAGTAACTGCGGTTCCAAACACATCATACGGCCTTGGGCCCAATTCATTAGTGTCAAACTGTTATTCGTGTCAAACTGTTATTCATGTCAAACTGTTATTCGTGTCAAACTGGCCTTTGGCCTTTTCAAACTTCCATCTCAAACTGACCTTCAAGCCTTTCAAACTTTCATATCAAACTGGCCTTTAGGCCTTTCAAACTTTCATTCATGTAAAACTGGCCTCTGGCCCATTCATGCATGTCAAACTGGTCTCTGGCCCATTCATGTATGTCAAACTTTCATTTGTGTCAAAACGGCCTTTGGCCCAACCATTTATGTCAATCGACCTTTGGCCCAATCATTTATGTCAATCGGCCTTCGGCCCAATCATTTTTTCTTGTCAAAACGGCCTTCAGCCCATTCATTCATGTCAAAACGGCTTTTGGCCCATTCATTCATGTCAAAACGGCTTTTGGCCCATTCATTCATGTCAAAACGGCCTTCGGCCCATTCATTCATTCATGTCAAAACGGCCTCTGGCCCATTCATTTAGTATAACAACCATTGTCCACCAAACGAATCAATGAACTTATAAAACTTACATAGAAGTAAGCAATTTGGACAACAACATATTTCAGATATCAGATATTACTCACAGTGATCGACTTATGGATTTGCCCTGGAGCTTGAACCTACACATCATATAACACATATGGGTCACAAATAATTCAATCCGTTCTTTAATTCACATATTCCTCTTTAGGCTTCATTCTTATCTCTTTAATTCAATTACAATGCCCAATGTATGCCTAAGAGTGCTTAGAAGTGAAAGGGAACGGAAAACGAAACACAGATCGATCACACAAAATTTTCAGAAGCAGGGTCCCCGCTCGAGCGTGAACTTACCCGCTCGAGCGGACCCATGAGGTCTGCAAAAGTACTAGTTATGTCATTTTTACGCTCGAGCGTGGAACTTGGACGCTCGAGCGGAAGTCCATCTTACATAGCTCCCCGCTCAAGCGTGGACTTCCTAGCTCGAGCGGATATCATGATCTACAGAAAATACTAGGAACACGAAATTCACGCTCGAGCAGCGGTTTCCCCGCTCGAGTGGACATCAAATTTCTGGATTTTCCATAATGTGTTCTTGAGCTCAAATTCGACATTCCAACTACATTCCTTGCATATTATGGCTCCAATTTCACATATACTTGTATTAACATGGTACCAACACTAAAACACTTCAATATGGAGCTCAATTTCATGACTCAAACACATGCATGGCTCATTTTCCACCAAACTCATTACCAATATAACAATTTCATGCATTCAACACTTACACCCTTGTAATTTGCACATGCATGTGGTATATTATTCTCATTCTCAACTTATATGATACAAATTGTGATCATAACATGAGCTTTAACCAAAACTCTACATGAATCATGTATTTCAAGCTCAAACATACAAATTCAAAACAATTTCTTACATGCATGCACATATTGGCTCTCAATTCAACAAAACCAATTCAATTACACTTCAGTCCTTACTCTTGATCATTAATCCACTTTGAATACACAAAATTACACATTAAACTCATGGATTCACTTACCTAGAGGCTCAATTCTTCCAATCTATAACAAATTCTTGAGTAATCTTCCAAAATTTCCAAGCCTCAAGACCAAAACCTCAATCTCCTACACACTCTCTCTCTCTAAGCCGACCCTCTCTTCTTTCTTTGAGTTTATGATCAGCCAAAATGCAACAAAGGAGGAGAAATGAGGGTGCAGTGCCCTTATACAACAATTTCCACTATTTCCATTATAATAATATTAAAGTAATTGGGCACAAATTCCTTAATTAAATCAATTTAATCTGATCCGAATCAATTTTCAATTAAATTTCACTGTAGGCTCTAAAAACTATGCCAATCACAATGGCGCAATCAATTTTGGTTTCGGTGGCCGATAAGGCCTTCAATTTAATTTTGAAAGCAGATAATCGAACAAATATTCTTACGGTAAACAGATAGAAATTCAAAACCACATATTTTCACATGCTTGCACACAAAATCATATTAAGCACATAATCATACTCATTTTAAGGACCGATTAACATATTACGGAACAGGGATGTCACAAAAAGTGTCAAGGTAGGAATGGAAAGTAGAAATGTACATGAATCAGATTGGTTTGGTTTTAGAGTAAACTAGGAATCGAACCATATGAACCGGTTTCAGAAAAATTAGAATGGTAACCAAGTTGTTAAAGAATAGAACCAGATCAAAACCAAATCATAAAAACCGGTTTAGTTTGGTTCGGTTTTACAGTTCTAGAAATTTTATATAATAATAAATATAATATATATTTTATGTTTGTATACAAATTAACAAATAATTAATTTGGTTAAAGTTTATCATTTTTTTAATGAAGGCTAGTGTTCAAATCTCATAAGAGACTTTTTATATTTTAATTTATATATATAAAAATACAAAATAATAATAAAGAAATATGTTACGGTCTAGTTTGATTTGGAACCGTAGCCAAAGCATTGGAATCAGGAACCGGATTGATTTGAATGGTTCTACCGTTTTCAAAACCATAACCAGAATCAAAACTAATAAAAACCAAACCAAACCAATGATTTATATCGGATTAGATCGGTTTACCCATTCCATCCGTTTTTTTTACACTTCTAATGGAAAAGGAAGATGAGAGCAAATGTAAGTGGTCGTTGGATAGGTGGAGTACTTGTGGTGCCGAGTAGTAGGTTTGTGGAGAGAGGGAATGTGGTAAGCTATGAAAAAGGTTTGGTGGTAACAGGTAAGGGCGATATTTGTTTGGTCTATTATGTTGTGTTTGATTTAAGAATTTGATGATAGATTTGAAAAGGAAAAGATAACATATGGATAAAATGTAAAAAAAAAATTATATTAGTATATTTCACACACTATTTTTAGAGTAGATTACAAACACATCCCTTGTAGTTCTAGAAATTACATTATGCCTCATAAAATTTATAATTTTACAACAAATAGGTCCTTTTGAATAAATCATCAAATTAATTAATAGTTTTTACTAATGTTAAAATTTTATTTCAATTAATAATTCAGATAATTTTATTATTGTATAGGTAAACAGTTAGAAATTTTACTTTATCAATTAATTCTGTTAAATAAAAAATTCTGACAGCGAGATATTTATAATTTTTCGCACCACAATAGGTAATTCGTATTTTAAACAAATCTTAAGGGGTATATTTATAATTTATCCCTTTTTTTATTTTTCTTTCCAAATCCTTACTCAAATCCATGATCCAAACATAGACTTAGCATATGGGATTGGATTGACAATTTGTAAGCCCTTCCAAACCCATGTTTGGCTGTACAAAATACCAATACACCTCTCAATTATGGGGTTAGTATTTCTGTGAGAATTGTGAGATTTCTAATCAAATCCCATGGAAATCAAAATGAAATGACTACTTTGCCCTCAATTTACAAAAAAAAAAAAAAAACAATAAAATTATCTTTTATGTAATAAAATTTTTTACCGAATTTTGTAAATTTAATCTCAGCCAACTAATGTTACTATTATTTATTTATTTTTTGGGGTGCAATGGGAAAATTAAAGCAACAACTAACTAGGAAATCTGTAGTGAGGAGCATCTAGAGGCAATAACGGCCTAATTCGAGTAAGTGGTTCCATAAAAATCTGAAGCCACATGGATCCTTTAAGAGCCTCATGAGCAAGAAAATCTGCACATTAATTTGCCTCACGAGGCCCATGGGATATATTACACGTCCAGTTCCACCCCAGAATTTGCCATTGCACTCTAACACACCTTCTCTGTTTCTCAAAACAGAACTGTTGTGCTAATTTAACCTCCTCAATGTTTCCATAGATTACCATCACTGGATTTGAAGGCGGAACAAACTCTGGATCATGGTGCAGTTTATTTCTCCAAAACCAAGCAGAGGCTATAGCACACATAGAGAGTGATTGCCGATGATCCTTAGTTTCCAGACCACCCAGCTCCCCAATCATATTAGCATCAATCCAACTCTTTAAAGGGAGACTAAAAAATCTTTCATGTAGGTTAATTGGCACCAATCGCCGCCAAATGGTTCGTGGAAGGGAACAATCTCTTAAAGCATGAACCACTGTTTCACTATGATACCCACACAAGGAGCAACTTGCATCAAACTAGGTGCTTCCAAAGGGGTAGACCATGGGCTTTCCAGATAGTTTTCCATTCCCTGCCATCGGTATATGAGTTCTGATTATCACAAGTATGTTCATATGCTGACCCAACGGTAAACCTGCCATGAGTTTCATACTTCCAAATTAAACTATCTCTATTTTCTACACATGGATTCACAATGATGCAATTAATCCTCTCACAGACCCAATCAGGGAGCAAGTGTTCAAAACGTCTCCCAGTTCCAACCTTGCCCATCAGTCCAAAATTGGCTCGCAACATTGCCTTGTTGCTCAACTTCAACCCTTCCAGTGGCTGAGTATAACAGAGGTGTCTCGGTTTACCTCACTCGTCCCAAGCGATGAATGAAATATTACTATACTAGTATACAAACAAATACATTTTATTTTACATATTAACTAAACATTATCACACTAATAATTTCATTACTCAATTTTATTATACTTATAATTTCATTCAACTTAATTTGACAATCATGGCCAAGAGGGAAACAGTATGATGGTGAAGGAAATGGTGGTGGTTGTAAATAGTTTTGTATGTAATAGTAGTTTGATGTAGGGGTAGAATCGTAATAAAAAAATTCAAATAATATGGGTGTGGTGAGAAGAAATGGGTGTGGTGAGAAGAAATGGAATGGTTATCCATGAATTGAAGACAGATGATAAGGCTGGATTTTTAAAGGTAGCTGCATCTCTCTTAAAAAATTAAAATTCCAGGAAGGGCATTCGAGAATCTGAACTAGGCCTGTAAATGGATCGGATTTAGATCGGATCTGTCAAAATTCGAATCCGAATCTGATTAAGACAAATCCGAATCCGATCTGAATCCGTTTAGTATATATCCGATTATAGATATCCGAATCCGAAGATTTCGGATATCCGATCCGATAATCCGATCGGATCTATTTATTTATTTACTGAGCTACAATTTTATATAATTTGATTTTTTTTTTTCATTTTATGTTTTTTCATTCAAATTGAGAATAGTCGGATCGGATTATCGAGTCGGATCGGATTTTTGCATATTCAATCCGTTTAATAAACGGATTAAACGGATTCGGATTATTGGATTATCGGGTCGGATTTTTTTGTAAACGTATTCGGATTATCGGATCAGATTCGGGTCAAATTCGAATTAAATCCGATCCATTGACGGCTCTAATCTGAACTAAACATGAGATAATCTTCCCCAAAGTAAAATAATTCCATCCTGTCCCCTGAACCACCAATCGAACGTGGCTATGAATCAAGTAGGGAGGATCATTTTCTTTGGTCCCACATGAATTTTTTCTGTCACAAAAAAATAAGTGAGAAGGAAACAGTTTTTACTTTTCCCACCTCATTACTCCGTCCGTTTATATTTATTAAATATATTTATATATATAATACATCCATCATTTAATTTTTTTAATATTATAAAATTAAAACTCAAAATATTATAATCATTTATTCCTCATCTTGCATCTTTTACTTTTCATTAATTATAAATCACTATCCATAATATATTATATTATATATAATTTTTATTAAAATTTATATTTTTGAAGTAATACAATTGACCCAACCCCCCAATCTCACCCCCACAGATTTAATGAACCCTCTTGCTCAACACTAAGATTGTGTTTAAATTAGAAAGAGAAAGGAAAATTATGTGTGACATAACTATGTTTCATGCATATTTTACCCACATTTTTTCTTTTCCTTTCTAAACCCCTATTCAAATCTATGATCCAAACACAACCCAAACTTCAAGTTAATGAGATGCAAAGCATTCATATTCTGTTTCAAGTCTGAAAAGTTGCAGAGCAGTGACACAAATCAACTAGAAACTAACATGAAAGAAACAAAAGTCCCTTGAAAGCTACCACACCATGCAAAGCAATAGCCACTAAAAACATGCAAACAAAACCTGCTGTCTCACACTTGCAAGTACAATGAGCAAAATACAAGACGCTTGACTCAGCATTGATCTACATCATACAACAAGGGCTTGTGCTAGCTCTGTGAGTTCTTGCTTCACAGACCCACCTCCACCATACAGAACAAGAGCTAGGTCCTAGCTATTGTATAACAGCCACTTGCATTCTCAAAACTAAGCACTCTGAATCAATTTTTTTAAACAAACAACATCGTGAGCCAAAGGCATATTAAAATTTTGAAAGAATGTAAGAACCACAATTCCTTTTGCACAGAGACTATTCAAACATATTGATAAGAGTCATCAAACATATTGATACTTAGCTACACATTTAGCAGTTACCGAAGCAGTTGTAGCACCAAGCTGAAGAAGTTCAGCAGTGCACCAGGCATGCATTTCATAGAGTTTATCAAGCCATTTGGAGGGAGGAATAGTGTCAAAAGCGAAATAAAACTCATCCAAAATATACACAATCAGATTGCTCAAGAAACAGAGTGCATGGATTTAATATGAGGATCTTTGTTCTGTATGTGTTACCTTCCTCAAACTAAAAAAAAAAGAGATTGTTGCCGGCTTATCTATCTTCAAGGAAACAATCAACTTTTAACCCCATTCTTCCATTATCAGTAAAAATCATAATCCTAGTTCAAAAAAGTAAAAATCATAATCTGAGACATTATCTAAAGCTATTGTAGAAATCTACCAGTTGATTAAAACACTAAAAACTGTATACAAAAGTTTCAAATCTTCAACATGGCAAACTAAAGCAAACCACCATAGACAAGAAACTACTGCAAGAGTCAGATTATAAGTCAGCTTCCTTCTTGCCTCAAGTACCTGGAGACCAAGATGCAATGGAGATTATTAGGCAAACTTGGTAGCAATGAACATTCGCACTCATAGAAAGAGAAATTATATACAAGCTTTGCATCTGAATAATAATAAACAAAGGTTCGGATGGAATTCTCAACCATCAAAACTATGCACACCACCAGACTATATATATGGCAGCTAGGTGTCTACATCAATAAGAATGCATGCCACCAGACTATATATATGGACCCATAGTTCATATTGTCAGAGTACATATTCAGTATTCAAGGTACAGAAGACAAAGTTCGGGTGTCACAGAAATCAAGTCTGTCTTTGAAACGAGTCAGCTTCCAAAGACGATATAACAAAACCACACAAAATGTTTATCAACAAGAGAGTTCTTAGGTTAAATACCCAGTTTCCAATTTTATCAGAGTTTTTAAAATCAACAGGAATGAGAGTTTGTACATACACAGTTTCCAAATACCGTTGTTACATATCACAACAGAGGCTAGTATAGTATCCAACCATTTACCATATTTTGTAGTGCCAACAAGAATGAGATATTAATAATTACAGGTTAAGACAATTTACGAGGAATAAATGACATGGCATTCACAAATGAGCCAAGGCAAAAGAGACAAGATGTTAGAAGGCAATTGATCCCCGCAGCTGTTGCAATATGTGAAAAACTGGAGAAAATCAAATTCGGAACTACCTAAGCAAAAATAATGATTAAATTTTACTATCCATGTACATATCATGCATTTGAGTACCCCACACCATATAATATAACAAACTAGGACTTCAATATGATCATTACCTTAACATAGAAACTCCTTTGGTAGAAATTTCAAATTTATATCTCGCCAGAGAAAAAATAAATGTCATCATGGTTTTAAAATTCGGCAAATTTACATTTTTTTTAATTAAAGAAACAAATTCGAACCAGTTCACTATATTTGAATTGGCCAAAATCAGAATGAAAAGAGTACAAAAGTTTGAAATACTCAGAATTTGGATTCAAAATGTGGGAAAACAATGATTTTTAGTATATTTTATTAATTCCATTGAAAAGTTTGCCAAATTTCTTTAAAATTCGACTGAAATTCGAAGGAAAAAAATTTGGGTACATTTGATCGAAAATAAAAATTACAAAACTGAATTTAGACAAATTGGATGGAATTCATGTTTTCAAAACCATGCACGTCAGCAAGCATGTTAAAATTATAAGACTTACTTTTAATATGAAAAGAAAACACATAAAACATTAAAAGAAAAAAAAAATTATTAAATCTAAAAGTTATGCATATAAAAGTAGGGTCCAGTTATCCCTTCACAGTTCAGATAACAACTGCATAATCAAAGTCGATGTAAATAATGTATCCCTTTCTACCAATGTCAAGCATAGCATGGAAGTTGAACTAAATGTACATGCAAGTAATGTAATATTGTTCAGCACATTATCTAGTTCCAAAAAATGGTTGCATTATTGAGATACCTAGAAACAGCCAAACTGTGTTAAACAATAAAATGGATAAGAGAGTCAGAAAACTACAAAACCTTTTCCTGGAACATGTTGTATATTATAAGTACTAACTTAAGGATTTTTAGGGTGGACAAGTTCTAAGATAAGGCTTCGTTTAAAATTTTCCAATATTTAGAAAACATCAAATTATGGAGTTGCCAATTAGCAAAACCCTTCTTTATGCTTTCCTTTTCTTCTGTCCAAGTAACCAATTAACTGAAGTTTTGAAAACCAAAGTAATTTGATATGGTAAAAATTTCATTGCCGTGCAAAAATGTAAGCATATTTGCATTTGCAAATTTCATTATATTGTCCAATGGTATAGCATATTTGAAGTATATCTATGTGTACCTGTACAGCTTCTAATCTGATAAAGTTGAAGAGATCACTTATTCATAAAGAGCATGCTTCAACAGCTGAGGCTCTTTGGCATTGGACATCAACCCCATCAAGTAGATTTGTGTAAGGACAAGTCAAAGAAAGATCCAGTGAATTTTTCATACCATCTGCTTCTTTGAACATTTTACAGCCATTATCTTCTGTGCAACCAGCATCATCAAAGCCATTCTCCACAGGATCTTTTGTATGGATTATCTTACCAAATAACTGGAATGAACCCAAACTGACTTTTGCTGAGGAATTGCAGCCCTGTTTTCCAACAAGGTCACTGCCAAAGAAATGCACACTGCTCTGACTATCAGGTGACAAATTGTCGGTCTGTGAACTGCCAATGTTAAGCTCAGTAGAGACAGTTTTCAACTTTGGTGTCATGTTGTTGCCAACTAATTTATCACCGCACATGTGATGGTTATTTTCACTTGTGAAGTTGGATAAACTGGATACACAAAATGGATCTTGCCTGGCTCCCTGCATGCCAGCAGGAAAAGAATTGTAATTCATCAATGATGGGTTCAAGTTCCTGATCATTGAATTATTTAATCCTGTGATAGGAAAGAAGAGGTCTCCCTCTCCATCAGTTGGCAGCACAGAATTCTGAGAAAATCTGAGTTTCTTCGCAGGAGGGTATGTGGAATGGATGGGTGGTGTGGGCACGACATACTCAACTTGCCAAGGGTTCACTCTCTTCACATTTTGCAGAACTTCAGGTTCATCCCATGTAACCTGTGGCAGAGAGAATTATAACAACCTCAAGCTAGTTAATAAGGGGAAAAGAGTATCCTCCGAAAGGAGGAGGGGGTAGTTGTTAAAAGAAGCAACATTATTGCATGTTCATTTAAATACTTATCAGAACTTTTAAGTTAAACCAGATGAGCTCTGCTAACTTGGTAAAAAAAGATGTTTCCCCAATTCTATTCTTACTGACAATGGGACAAATGAAGTGTGTTTGAAATGCTCAACAAAGGGAATCATAGCCCACTATCTTTCTGCAACTACCAAAAAAGTTATGATATTCCTTGCTTTCCCATTATATGATGCTCAAGTCACCTAAAGTGAGTAAGTTTATCAACCTGTAACATCTAATTCCACTGCCAAGAATTAATAAAAGGGTTGGCAATACCACCTGAGAGAGAGACAGGCACAGAGTTCGAAAATCTACAATAATTGGTTTCAGAAATATATTATCTTAGGGCCACTGTTCACACTTTACACAGCAACTTGTTTATTTAATCAGAATGTAAGCAAAGTATTGTGCACTGATATGCCACACATACACATTTCAAATGACACAAAATGAAGAATAAGGTGATCGAGACTAACAAACCATGGACACAACAGGTAAAGAGAAATGCAATTTTGGAAGAAGTCAGTGCAATTTATCTGGCCTCCTTAAACATTAGAATTCCTCTTTTTACCTTTTCCTATCCAACAGTAGAAATCAAGCTTCGATGGGTTATGAGCTCATAGTTTACCAGAGGCCACTAAAATGTTCACCCAATTATGCTGTTTACAATTAAGCCTTTAATTGGATGACAAATAATGGGAGATCTCAAATAGATGCCATTACTAGGAATGAGAAGTAAATAACTACATAAACCAATGTCACCCCATTAAAGCCTTCGTGAATCTTGTCGAGAACCAACAATTCCATTTAATGTGGCAAGATGTTTATGTTGTTAGAGAGAGAGAGAGAGAAGAGAAGAGAAGACTTTTTTTTTTCTTGGTTTACTAGGCTGCTCAATCCACCAGCACCGATTTCAATCAGTAAAAATAATTAATAATTACTTGCCCCAAATTTTTTACATACATTTAGGTCTGTTAACAAGTAGGACTAAAAATCGAAATCCAATGCATTTGACCAGGTTGACACATCATTATGAAACCAAATCGCATTCATTGCTTCAAATTCATTTCTTGATTCAAATGATCCATTTAGAATTGAACTACGTAGATTTAATCAAATAAAGAATCTAATCCATTAGCCATTATAACTTTGTATAATTTGCATATGCATGCACATCATTTCATTATAGAATTCTTGAATAGATTTATCTTGTGTGTAGCCCTCCGAATGAGGGGTGTTCATGGGTTGATCAGGGTTGGGTTTACCCCTCATCCATCAGCTGAACCGACTGAGCCGGTTTGGAATATTGATCACTCATGATTGACCGAAAAAACATTCAAAATTGACCAAGCCAAACTATTCGTTTTGGCGGTCGGTTTGGACAGGTGATTCACACACTAGACCTTACTTTCAATTTCTTTTTAACTTTCAAACAAATCTCAAAATAAAAGATAAGTACATCTCAAATTTGTATACAGTGATTCAATTAATAATTAAAAAAAAAAAAAAACCTTATACAAACCAGATTTAAGAGAGACTAGATGGGGAAAAAAATAGAGAGAAGCCTCCATTGAAAACTTTTGCAAACTTTTGCCACCAAGGCACAGCATCATCATCGTCGCCATTGTACATCACGGCCATGCATGATCATCGAAAATCAAAAGAGGAAGGTTACACTCGATCAATCATTAATAGACCAACTTTCATCAATCGTCGTCTTCACCAATATCCACACTTCACCACTAAAATTTGTGTAGATATGAGCTATGTTACATGGACTCTAATACGGGTGTTAGATGCAGGTATGTATCTGGAGGTTGGACTCATCAAATCATAAATTTAAGGGTACGCGGACTCTGGAAAAAAATATTATATTTTTATATTTTTAATCCAGTATGTGAGATAAAATGGTACTATATGTAATTTACAGTGTCAAAATGACATTTACAGCAATTATCTAACAATATGTACATATAATAATAGTGTTACATACAATTATATAAGAAGTATCTGTTGAAAAATATCTGACACATATCCCATACCTTTATCCAAGTGTCGGGTGTCCGACACGGGTATTTGATTTATTTCGAAGATTCCGTGTAACATAGGATCTGAGAGATTAAGAGAAGGGTCTAAAGAAAGAGAGGAAGACAAGAGGGTCAGCCAGAGAATGAGATAAGTAGGTTAGAGAGAGAGGGAGAGGGGGAGACGAGAGGGTTGAGAGATGGGGAAGATGAATCGATGAGAGAGACGAGAGCTATGTTAGCAAAAAACGCTAATACCCTAGCGAATTACGTATTGGTACGCATGTTTTGAAACATGATACACTTTCGTTACGAAATGGTAAATTTAGTGATCCGTCGCGATCCAAAAAGTTTTTCCCATATATTCTTTAAATGTTTCCTTAGGAGAAAAAAAATCAAATATATGAACTAAAATCTACGGTGAGTTGAGTTTTGATGAGAAATGGATCATAATTTTCATAGAAATGATTTGCTACATGAATATATATATATATATATATTGGGTACCTAATAATTAAAAGAAAATTATTCTAGAAATACCTTAAATTCTTAAGTGTAATATATATATATATATATATATATATAAATATAAGTCTACTCTTATTGTAACATTTTAAAGCATGCAGCATATCCCGTTCACGTTCCCGTTCACGTTCCATGTACCGGAATGATCCACGTTCCAAGTAACATAGGATGAGAGGACTGGAGGGGGATTGACTCTTAGGGGAAGGGTGTAACACTGTATTGGGAAGGGGGTTAACATTAATAGCAAATAATTTCTCGTGTCTATTGGAAAGAAGAAAGGGTTATACTGAATGACTAATGACCTTACCAAAAACAAAAAATAGACTCTCTCTCTTACTCTCTGACGAGAGGGTTGAGAGATGGGGAAGATGAATCGGGGAGAGAGATGAGAGGACAAGAGGGGGGGAGGGAGGGATTGACTCTTAGGAGAAGGGTGTAACACTGTATTGGGAAGGGGGTAACATTAATAGCTAATAATTTCTTATGTGTATTGGAAAGATGAAAGGGTTAGACTGAATGACTAATGACCTTACCAAAAACAAAAGGCAGACTCTCTCCCTTGCGCACGTGCGCGCAAGCGACAAATGCACAGATACATCCCTAATTTGTAGGCATTGATGACAAATGGAAAGCTATGAAGCACAGGTGCATGTACGAATATTGATACGAGTACGCCGATACGGCAAGACCTAAAAAAAATAAGATACGGGTATGGCTGAGATATGTCAATAAATTTTTTATTTTTTATAATTTATAGTTTGAGATCCAATCTACAAATCAAAGTTCAATATCAAAACTAAAAGGAGAAATTCCAAAACCAAAAAAGAAATCATATTTCAACAATACCAATACTAAATCAAAGTGTATAAGCTATTTTAATGCCATTAAATAGAAGAAATTGCAAAACAAAGTTTCATTCCAAAAGCAATCTAAGCAAAATTTAAAAACTTGAAATTTTAGTTTTCACTTCCATCAATTTCATTATTGAATAATCTATCTTTCATCTTTGCTACATCAAATAAAGGATTTGCAGTTTCAAGTAAATAAAAACTCTCTAATAAATTAAACATATCCCCACCAATATCAAATAACTTGGTGTACTCCCGATTTACCAATGAAGTACCCATGGAGTACCCAACTGCCAAAGAATGTATAAAAAATATCTGGTATGTATTTCAAACACCCGGGACATATACGAATACCAATACCTGGTAAGTACCCGATACGAGTATGGAAAACTTTTCGGAGTACCCATGCTTCATAGATGGAAAGTATAGAAGAATATAACTGATTGGGCGGGTTCAGTTTCAACGAATTTTTCAAATCCAAAACCAAAACCCAACTCGAAACTCGAAATTTTCAAATACTTGGAACTGCAGCTAACTGTATTAATTTTCAAAATTGACTGAATAAGAGTTGGGCCGGTCGGTTTATGCGGATGTTGGATTTATGAACAGCCCTACTCCGAATGGACAGCTCCACCTCATTTTGTTTGGAAAAATTAGGTTTACGCGGATGTTGGATTTGTTTGGAAAAATTAGACTCAAAAGTACATTTTCAAATAGCCCTACACTTTCTTTGTTGTGTCATACTAAGTTTATACCAATACTTAGTTCTATGAAATTGTGAAACCAACACTAGTGCACTTTTCATATGCCGTATTGCAACAAATTTTTCATAACTTTCAACCTTAGGGTCAGTGGGCCTGACTGGTGTGCATGTTATATGATCCCACTTACTTTACCAAGTCAAAAAGTTATCAAGACTTTGGACCAATGAGAATAGTTGTCCCCATTTAGCAGGATGCTAATACTTTGCAAATTATCCTCAGACATGGTGAAAGGAAGAGGAAGAAAAACCATAACAGAAATGAAACACAATCACTGGTCTGTCTTTCTAAACAAGCTGGGTTGGGTTGACTTGGTTCGTGTTGAGTTGAGTCTTTTATATCAATTCCTCAAAGAAGTCATGGGTCACTCAGGAAGAAGAGAAAATTGCAACAGATAGCAGATTTGATCACAAGAGAACCAGTGATGATGCAATCACAATTGGGTTGCAATGTTGGGTCGACAAGAGAGAAAAAAGAGGTCGACTGATTTCTCAGTGATAGAAGGCGAGGGTTGCCAGTGAGAAGAGGTTCGACAAGTCCAAATGAGGAATGTGACACTAGCTGCAATGGCGTCAATTGTGATGCAGAGGAAGACAAGATGTCAACAACATATAGGTTCGACACCGGTGGGTTTGATGACTGGACTTGTTAGGCTAGTTTGCACTGACGATGGTTGGAATGAAAGAACGATATACCAGCCAAGCTCCTCCAAGCAAACTCAAAAAAATCTCCTCCAAGAAAACTCAAGCAAAGGCTCCTCTAAGCACATCCAAACAAAGATCCTGGGAGCAAACTCAAACAAAGCTCAACTCCACTTGAAAAGGATAACCCATCCATGCATGTGTTTCTCAAATCTCACCATATCACATATTTCGTGAACATGGAAGGAAAATGTACAAAACCAAACTCAAAGGGTCACACTGTGACACCCTTCTCCACTCAAAACTATCGATGCCCTCATCATCATGAATTCAGCACCACAAGTACACAGACATTTTACGCACTCTCAACCTAGCTCAAGCCAACCCAAATGCCCCATACCTAAAGGACAAAGCTCAAAAGAGGTGTGACTTCACGATGATCCATGTCGTGTCTTGTATTTTTTGAAAATTGACCTAAAAGCATGGACACGTGATACAACACGGACATGCTTTTTTTTTTTATTAATGCAAGAGATGATATGTATGGGGCATGCGCAAAATATATAACTTTATATAATTATTATATGTCGTATTTATGAATACTTCATTCAAATATAATAAAAAGATGCAACATAACATCAATTTTTTAAGTTTAAAGGATAAGGGTTTCATAGATATAAATCTACATTGTTTTCTTTAGATCTAATTACTCGGATCTCCCCTAAGGTTGAGGCTTCTGAACATTACAAGGACTTTTCTTATGGTTTCTAAAATTACACTACCCACCCTTATTTTACCTAACCATATGCACACACCTCCCCTCTGTTATCTAACTGTTAAGGATGGTAACAAAAATTGCTTATGTCAGCAAATTCTGGTAGCTAAATACCAAACTTGCCCTTGTTTCTTAACAATTGATTGAACACCCAACCTAATATATCTTTGCAACCAAACAACCCACCCCAATATTATTCTCACAAACAAAACACTCATTTCCTAGCCTCATCCTCCCTTTCTCTCTCTTTAACCAGTGGATCACAAAGAATGATTTACCCTTATATACATTACATATAAATAAAAAACAAAATCTACTTACCCCCTTGTGCTTCAACATACAAGCACTTTACTCCCCTGTCATTCAAAAATAGCCAAAAAGGCCCCATGTAGTTTTGGACAAAAATGCAACACTAACACCGTTAATAATTTTAATAACCTTCTACCTTCTTTTTTTATACATATAATTTTTATTTCAATCACATATTAACCTAAACACCCTAATTTTATGAGCTAAATTCCAACATAATTTTTTTATTGACAAAAAAAAAATATTAATGTAAAAACAAAGTGTACAAAGAAATACCACGCCCTTACATCAACCAAAAAACATGGAAAGTGTAGGTACACTGGAAGATAAACACCAATTGAAATTGTGAACAACCTTGTAACAAAAACACAAATCCAAACCAACTAAAAGAAATTGAGGGAAATTGTGATAGCCACGCCTTGCATGTCATTTTACCTTCATTTTAGTTTTAGGGATTTCCTTTTTTAATTTTGTTTGCATTATATGTGTGTGATTTGTATGTGATGTATTTGTTAGGGGATTTTATTTTGAATTAGAAATTGAAAGACCATATGATTTAGAAATCCCTAAGTGATGAGCTTAATAGGTTTAATCTAATGCATAGAACCTTATGGGAGCTTAATTTAAAATTTAAGTGAGATTAGTATAAATTAGAATTGTTTAAATTAAAGCTTAATTGAGATCAATTAAATTAATTAAATTAATGTTTCATTACGATTAATTAGCCTTAAGAATTGATTAATTACTTATATATATATATATATATAAGTTAAGAGTTGAGAGGTTGAGTTCATTCTTGTGCTGGAAAATTGAGTTTGAGGGAGTGCTCAAGAGGTCTAGAGATAGAAGAAGCTAAAGAGGAAGAGAAGAGACTCAAGATTTCATCAAGAAATTTAATAATTCAAGTTCTCAGTAAGAATCTCTAACTTAATTCTTGTAGGAAATCCATCTAGCACTTGAATTCAAAAAGAAACTAGGCTCAATTGTATGTAATTAGGATGAGATAATGAAAAAGATGAAGAATTTGAAATAGGGTGTTAAATCAAGGAATTAATTTGGAATTTGATTGTTTTGAGTTTAATTCTAGTTATCCTTCATGAAATGGAACTTCATTTTTGCATGCAACATTGAATTGTAAGTATTTTTAGTATTTCAATTTCATGTTTCGAAGAACAAAGAGAAGAGTTTGAAAACACAACAAGCATGATGTTTTATATTTTAATCTTGACAATCAAATACGTTTTAAGGCAAATGATTTGTATATTGGTCATGTTTTCATGTTATGTAATGAAATTACATGCTTTTGGTTGAGCCATGCATGAACCTTAGCTTTGAAATTGGATTTTGGAATTTGATTTTGCAGAATTTTCGCAGACCACTCGAGCGGTCAGTCCACCGCTCGAGCGAAGATCTTTAGAATCCAGAATTTTATTTTGCAAACTAAACTTTTGAAAACCCACGATCCCCGCTCGAGCGGACTACCATGTTTCAACATGTTTTGAAATGCACCTTTTTGTTCATATTTTCTTTCTTCTCCTTTTTCTAAACATCTTTAGGCATGCATTTACTTTAATTAAGAGTTAATCAAGTTAGAAACCAACATAAGTTAATTGGTTAGAAAAGAAAAGTAAGAACTCAATTAAGTTTTAAATGTTATCAATGTATGTATGTGCATTTGTAGGTCAGACCATTATGGAGACTTACTGAGATTAGGCCCACTGTGAGCAATATCTTTGTAAAATTATGTTTGAAAGTATATCTTGAACAATGCTCTCAGGCCTCGTTTGGGAATAAGCTAATTTAGTAACTTTTTGACTATTTGGCTAAAAAGGTAGGTAAAAAAACTTGTATGTTTGGGATGACTTTTTGGCTAATTACGAAAAGATGTGCAAAAAGTAGAGAGAAAAGAGAATCTTTGACTTTTTGGTATGAGTTGTTGACTTTTTAGCTAATTTAGTAAGTTTTTGACTAATTGGCTAAAAAAGTAAGTCCCCAAACGGGGCCTAAGAATGATGTTTTGTGAAATTCTTATTTTATATAAATGAATGAATGTCCCTTTTCGTTAAATGCATTCGTGGCATCCTTTAGTGAGTCCCAACCATTGGGGGACGTATATGTGCCATGGCCCTTCGAATTTCAAAGATCTCTGTTTGTTTTGCCAACCTATGAGGTTGTTTCGCTTTATTTTGCTAACTTGATGGTCATTATTACCCAACCTACCATACCTAAGCGTACATAAAAGAGCACAAACACAACCTTGAGTAATCCATCCAAGAACAAATCAGAGAAAAAATCATTCCAAGACCAAAAATAAATAAATGTAAGAAGCAGTAACAGAGTAACCAAATCCACTTGACAACTGACAATAATTGTCATTTATTTGGTGGTATAAAATAAATTTTTTTTTTTTAAAAAAAAAAAGAAGGATGATAGAGAAACAAAGGAAACAAAAATTGTGGTCTTGAAACTAGGTCAATGTACATAATAATCAATGGGTGTTTCATTACATATATACAATGATTTCAAGCAAAGTTGTACTGAAGAACTAATAAATCATTGCTTTATAAATACTTATGTATATCATATACATGTATGTATATCTATACATATAAACTCAAATTCAAAGTCAGTGGCCACTGGGTGGAGATGGTGCCAGTGGGGACTTCAAGTGGTGGTGAGAGATGTAAGGGGAGAGAGAACCAGAGGTTGGAGGAGAAGTTTTGCCAGAGTGAAAAGGAGAGCAAGAGATGGGAAGGGGGTGATTGATTATATGTACAGTGTTTGGTCATAGTTATAAGGGAAAGTAATTTTTTTTAAAATAGTGTAATAAGATTTGATTTTTTTAAAGGGGGGTAAAAAGTAGTAATTGTACATCAATGTTAATTTAGTTAGTTGACAGCTTTGATGAGGGAGAGCAGAGTATCTTCAAAAACCACAAGGGGTGTTCCTATATTTGTCAAAAATCTCAGGAGAGGTCCATGGAATTAACCCTTTTGCATCATTATATCATCGAGGTTATTTTGTTCAAATTCATAATGTGTTTCATGTGTATTGAGACAATGGAAATGTGTCCTCCAAGTATTCAAAGCGTGTCCAAGTCCAAAAGAATTAAATATATATATTTAATAAAATGTGTTCGACACGCGTTGGTTATTGTCCAACACTTAAATTGACATGTAATCTTCTTAGAAATATCCATGCTTCTAGCCTAAAATGTAAGGAATGCAAGTTTCATGAAACAACCCAGACATATAAAAAGGTAAACCTTAAATGGAAGGAACACAAGCTCCATGATGCAAAACCCATAACGAAATCAAGCACCACACTAACAAGCTTGTGATAATCAAAAACAAACAAACATGTAGAGAGGTAACCCAAATTGGAAGGAACACACACTCCATGAAACAACCATCCAAGTGCAATGAGGCGATAAGGTATCCGATAACCTAAGCGTGAGGTGCGAGGCGAGGTGCGCACCTCCCCAAAGCAAGGTGCAAGTTGTAGTAGATAACCAAAATTTTAAAAGAAGCAAAGTTATCAGCATAAACAAATATATATATAGTTCCAAAAATCATAAAGTAAGTTTCACCGTTTCAAATAATCTTTAAACATAACATTCAATCTTCTAAAAACTAGAAATATAATATCCAATAAAAAATATAAAGTATCACATTCACATCCAACAAAAACCTCAAGTTTTATGATCATCCATATAAAGTTCAAAACTACTGAGAGAGAACACAGCTCAAGAAAGAAAAAAAAGAGGACCCAACAAAGAAGAAGAAGAAGAGAAGAAGAAAGGATGAAAAGAAGAGAACCTCACAGAGAAGAAGAGAAGAATCCAAAGAAGAAGCTAACGTCTTTCCACTTTTTGATCGATTTTTTTAATCGTTCTCCACCTAAGGTTCTTTTTTTAACCAGAAGGAGAAGACCTAACTTGTTGAGTCGAATGATCCTCTAGTCACGATCTCCATCTCCATTGTTGTTCCAGTCGAGACCTCCATCTCCTATTCCAATCTTAATCTCCATCGAGGCTCCTATTCCAATCGATCTCCATCTCATCTCAATCTGGTAGGTCTCTGTCTCGTCTCTCTCTCTTCTCTCTAGTCTGTATCGCCCTCCCCCCTCTCTCTCTTTCTCTCTCTCTCTCTCCTTTTGCCTCTCCGTCTTCTTTCTCGTTTTATTTATATTTTTTTATTTTCTGATTAGATATTTAGATATTTCTTTATATTTTAGTTTCGGTTCCGATAGGTAGCTCGAATTTGGAGGCTCGAATTTGGCTCGAATTCGGAGAAGGAGACGAGAAGAAAAAGAAGGAAGAAGAAGAAGAAGAGAAGGAGGAAGGAGGAGGAGGAGGAGGAGGAGGAGGAAGGAGGAGGACTGGAGGGGGCATAATCACAGGGGGAGGAGGAGGCGGAGGCGGGGCCGGAAGCGACGGCGGTGGTGCTGCGACAATCTCCTCTCCTCCTCTCTCTTTCTCCCTCTCTCTCCTCCTCTTTCTCTTCTCCTCTCTTCTTCCTCTGCTCTTCTCCTGTGTTCAACGAAGAAGAAAAAGAAAAGAAAGAAAGAAAAGGAAGAGAAAGAAAAGGCAGCAAAAAAAAAAAAAAATTCGAAACCCAAAACGACGTCGTTTTGGGTTTCGAGCCGAATTCGGGCCACCAAATTCGAGCTACGAGTCATTTTCCTTTTAGTTTAATTTTTATATTATATGATTTATATATTGTGTAAATATATTTTTATTATACATTTAATTTTTTCATTATATAATTTATAGAAAATATGTTTATAATGTTTAAATGTAGTGATTTTTATCATGGTTGTTAAAATCACGATCCGGATCATAGGATCGTACGATCCTACTTTGCCAAAACGATCCAGATCGTTGTAAGATCGATGTTATAACAGGATCGCAAGTAGGATCGTGTGGGATCGCATGGGATCGTATAGGATCATAGGTAGGATCGCAAGTAGGATCGTAAATTTTATGATTTTTCACCTTATTTTTACTATGTATCATTTTAATTTTAATTTTTATCTTTTTTTTTAATAGAAAATAGGATCTTACGATTCTCGATCCGATCCTACGATCCGATCCACCAGACCCTCTCACCGATCCTACTTAGGATCCCGATTTTAACAACCTTAATTTTTATATACACATTAAATTAATGTTGGTTTTTTTAATTAATTTTGATTGTTTGGTAACATAATATTAATTTTGATTGTTTTTATATAATTTTAATTAATCTAAATAGCAACTACGTAGCATATATATATATATAATTGCTACGTCCCCCGTCATGTCCGTGTATCTATTTTTTTAAAATCGTTGTGTCTGGTGTCAGTGTCCGTGTTTGTGCTTCATGAAGGTCACATATCTAAACTATTATAAAATTGAGATTGTAATCATATCTTGCATAACATTAGGTTATAATTATTAGGATAAATACAAAATAAGTTTTCAATATTTTACTTAATTCTTAAAGAAGAATAAAATAGAGATTAAAGTAATACCATACTTCTTCAAAATTTAACAAATTGATACATCCGTAATGTCTTAAATGTGTCCTATCATTGTATCCAATCTTTATAGGAAGTAAGAAAAAAAGAGAATAATATAACAATACTAAAATTGAATTTTAAGAAGTAAACTTGCATATGATACTTTTAAGTGAGAAAGGGAAAAGCATAAGAGAAATATAAGCAATTTAGACTTGATATTGAAATGAAATTTTTATAAGACAAACTTAAAAATCAAAAAGGCAAATTTCACTTTACCAAGTTGTGGTTAGGCAAATAACCACATAAACCCTTGTGGTTTGTGAATCAAAGTGCACCCTCAACTTTTCCATCAAAGTTAACAAGATGTGAGGCTCACACGCCTATGAGAAGAGTAGACATTTCATAAGACAAAAATACCCCTTGTACATTTTCAAATTTACCAAAACAAAAAATGCATTCCTTTTCATCCTGCCTCTACTATTCTAGTCTCTTTCCCTCTTACTCTTACTTTGTCACACCCACTTCCCCACCCAAACTCACTTCAACAATTTTCCCCTTCCTTCTCTACACCCACTTTTCCATCCCAACCCACTACCCCACTTACCCATCCCCTTCCTTTTACCCTGGCACACCCACTTCTCCACCCCAACCCACTACCCCACACCAACTTCCCCATCCTCTTCCTTTTACCTTGGCACACCCACTTCTCCACCCCAACCCACTACCCACACCAACTTCCCCATCCCCTTCCTTTTACCCTGGCACACCCCTTCTCCACCCCAATCCATCGTATATATATACATCTTTGCACTCATTTTGGCTTAGTCCTTCGATCATAAACACAATTTTGGGTTTTGATTTTCGTTTCACAGTAGTTTTTTATTTTTATATCATATCTCTCTCTTAATTTCAATGTATTCATTCAATTTCCAAATTCTTTTGACACACAATAATACACCGTAGTAATCTACAATGTATTGTTATTTATTAATTTCTTTTTCTATTTTTTTTTTTTAAATTTGAATTTGATTTCACTTCAAAATTGGGGCGTTTTTTAGTAATAAAATCTTTACCAACTAACAAAAAAATAACTTGTGCAAAAATAAATCGAGTCACTGCATATAAATTGAATTCTACTAAAAAGCTTCATTTTTCAATCATTAATGCCCCATGCAGATTCCTTGTGTGAGAGTTGGCATCCCCACCATTGTAATGTAAGATGTTTAGTTGCTTCGTTAGTCATTTGTATTTTCCCATCGATTTGGACAGTTGGTTGGTGCCTAGTGCATCCTATCTCAATCTTCTCCTCAAACTTATAGTTCACTACTTTAGGAGACCACTATGAAAAGGAAATAATATATTCTTAGATTTGTTTTGGCAAAAACTTCGAAGCTTGGGTAATCCAATCATTTTACTATTTTCCTGTACGTTTTCGGTGTTAGTTAGAGGAGTTTTTTTTTTTTTTTTTTTTTTTTTTTTTTTTTTTTATTGTATAGCAATTTTATATACACTTGGTCCTATATTATATATCAATTTCCATAATCTTAAAGACACCCCAAACAGATACAAAGTAGTGACCCAATTTAACATTGTGCACAATGGTTGTTTTAGACAAAAGGACTCCAGGCATTATTGGTTCACCTTACTCGAATGAGCAAATGAAGAGCAAGAACCCGATGATAATGCCATGAAATCAGGTACCAACACTAGTATTTTATTAAGGCGACCAAGTCTACACATAACAAAACCGAAACATTCTTTTTATGTTTATTGGGTAGCTAATAAAAGGCATATTAACAATGCCTTGAAATCAGGCTTTAGCATCTTAAATTTCAATTAAAGTTACTTACACACATTGGAATAAGCTCATTGAAAATACATACCTGAAGCATCCGCCATGGAGAGCCTCGCCACGGCCCGTTATCTGGGACCGTGGCGGATGAAACTGTCCCCTGAAACCATGTCATCCTCGATGAATCTTCGGTCTCCATCCCCATCTTAACCCTCACCCCTGCTGTCCAGAACACACTGAGTGACTCCTCCACTGTCTCTGCCTTCACCACAAAGTCAGCCCAACCGACCCTCGGATAATACACAACCTCAAACCCCATCCCCTGTGCGGCCAATTCAGCAGCCTCAGAAACAGACTCAGCAGAAACCCTCCCCTTCCCATTCCTCGAAAACCCCTCTTTTCCTCGATTTCCATCTTCCTCAGTCTTCACTCTCACTGAACCCACCGGAGAATTCCACCTTCCACCATAATCGGCATTTGACCGCACCGCCCTGCGAACCCCAATGAAAAACTCACCGCTCCTTCGGTTCCTCATAAACACCACGGAATCCCCAGCAATCAACTTCTTGTGATTCACAAACTTGCTCCAACCAGTAGTCAGCAAATGCCGACGAGGCGTGCCGCGGTAGATATGCCGGAACTCCCAGACCACGCCGTGCACGTCCGTAATCGACAGCGTCTGCACCGGCGGATCAGCCGCGAAGTTCAGCGGCGGAAATATCGAATCGGCACAGAACCTCGGCACCGAGAACCCTCCCCCATTGTTGGCATCCGACGGCGTCAGTATCTTGGCAAACGACACCACCGCGTCTTCATCAACATCAACATCAACATCGCCGCCGCGGCTGCTACAGTCTGGGTTTGGAGAGCGGAGGAGGGGGAGGAGGCGGATCTTGGCGAAGACCTCGTCGGTGTCGGAGTTGGCGAGGAAGAGAACGGCGGCGACGCGGCAGAGGATCAAGGGCTGAGAGGAGACGAGAGGAGAGAGAAATGGAGGGGAGGAGGCCTGCTCGGCATGGCCCTGGGGGAAGTAGTAAACCCTAGAATCGACGGTGGGGATTTGAACGGAGGTTCCAGCGCAGGCTTTCCAGACAGTGGGTTCCACTTGCCTGAGCTCAGTAGTGTTCGCCATTGCTAGGGATTTCTAGGGACTCTGAGAGAGCTCTATATATATATACACACACAGTTCTCAGTGTCTGATTGAGAGCTGAAGAGAGAGAGAGAGAGAGAGAGAGAGAGACGTGTAGGTGCAGGGGTCGGAGAACAGGCACGGAACTGGAAGCAAAAAAGGGAGGTGTGGAGATTAATATATGTATGCCCTTCAATTCTCAGGAAATTACGATACTATCCGGGACACGACATTGTAACCGCATCGTTATGAAACCACTCACGCTCTGAAAAATGGATCGTGGAATCCACTCGCGAAATTGAGGACGGTAAAATCACTAATTTGCCGCCAGGTGATCATTATGGTGCGTACTTTGTTTGCCGTAAATCATTATACGATTGAATGAAGTACATTTAATGGGTCAGACACCACGCACAAATGTAAGGCGCGTGTAGCACACTCTCGATGAACAGGGAGCGACAACTTGTTTCGTTTCGATTTTTTTATTTTTTATTTTTAGTATTTTAAAATTTTTAAGAAATATTTAATATAAATATAATTTAAAAAATATAATATTTGTAAAAAAAATCTTTAAAAAATTTACTAAATGCTAAAAATATAATATATATGAAAACTTAATATATTTTTGTGTTTTGTATATTTATTGGTTTTTTAAAATGTTTTTTATAAATAATTTATTTTTTAGGTATATGTAGATTAGATGTATTTTAAAAAGTAAAAAAAAATTCTTAAAATATTAAAAAAACTACTAAAAAATACGAAAAACAAAAAATTTAATTTTTAGAAAACATTTTTTAGAGATGGAATGGAATTAAGCTCATCGCATTGTAGAAGTGTGAATTTTCGAATAAATTACACTTTCACTTTTGGCATGATGGTCGGGCTTAATTTAGCGCATTAAAAGATAAAAGAGTAAATTGTTGAAAAGTTCAACCTAAGAAGGGTACAATGTATTAGATTCAGTAGATATTTTTTATTGGTAAAATGTCCACTTTTTGTGAAATGATTTGGTGAGAAGTCTTTTTTTTTTTTTTAAGACATTTTATTTCCAATTTTACCCTTAATTTATCTAGTGATTTTTTTTCTGTTGACTTTTTCATTGACTATCTGTTCAAATTTTTTATCTAGCTATTCAAATTTTTGTCTATTTGTTTAAATTTTTATCTATTTGTTTAAATTTTTTTGCTTATCTATTCAAGATTTTCCCCTTATCTGTTCAAATTCTTTCTCTCTCTATCCGTTGAAATTTATTATCTGATATCTATTGAATTTTATCTGTTGAAATTTCCCTTATCTGTCGAATTTTAGTAGCTTTTTTTTTCCTATTTGTTTCATCATCATCATGATCATCATCTCCATCTTCATCAACAACAACAATAACAGATCTAAACTTACATTAAAAAAATATATCTGAGACAAAGAGAAAGAGCGAAAGAGAGAGATAGTGCAAATTTTTTATTTCTTTCTTTCTTCTATTTTTCTCCTCAACCAAGCAGAGGAGATGAACTAGATCTATGTGGATTTGTAGACTTTGTAGAGAGAGAAACACCCTAGAGAAAGCAGTGCTTCAATCGATCAATCGATTTGAGCAAACATATCTAAAATCCTAGCAACAGAAACAACAATCAAACACAAACAACAGAATGTATATAAGAGAAGAAGAGAGAGAGAAAGAGAGAGATGGGGCAAATTTTATTTTATTTTCCTTTCTTCTATTTTTCTCCGCAACCAAATAGAGGAGACGAACCAGAACTGTGTGGATCTATAGACTCTATAGAGTGAGAAACACCATAGAGAAAGTAGTGCTCCGATTGATCTAAGCAGACATATCTAATACCCCAACAATAGAAACAACAATCAAACACAAACAATAGAATATATATAAGAGAGAGAGAGAGAGAGAAAGAGAGAGAGAGAAAGAAAGAAAGAGTTCTCCGAATTCCTTGAGATCGCTATAGTAGGTCTTGACAACTGACTTGGATCTAGTAGCGAATGTCTGGATTAGACCTTCAAATCTCCAATGCCATCGTTGATGTCAGAAAGGTGCTTGCGGAATCGATTGTCCTTAGGATCTGAAGACGACGGTGGCAGCAAAGTGGCAAGAGAGAGAGAGGAGTTTTGTTGTCACGACTTGAACCCCGCCCCGTAAGGGTCGATGAGGTGACCGGCTAGTAATTCAAGATTACTAAAGGCCTTTCTGTACAAATCAAAATTATCGGGACTAGCGGAAGGGTAATACATAATTATTTAGTCATGTTTAAATTACTAAATCAGAAACTCATAGACATATAAATTTTTACAATTAAACCTAGTTTATCAAATAATTCACATAAAACATTAAATCATATAATCAATTAGCACATAAAAATGAAATTAGATGACTAATTAATCAAATGCATATCTGGGTCGTTATAGCTATGGCGGAGGATGACGAAGGGGCTGCTACAACGGAGAAGCTATTACGGCGGAGAGAAATTTGAGGTTAGGGTTTGGGAAATCTAAAGAGGGAGAGATGAGAGAGAAATCTATAAAGAGAGAGAGAAAGAGAGCAGGTTTTATGATCAGAGAGAAGGGAGAGAGAGAGAGAGGTGGTTGTTAAAGTTTGATTTGGGAAATGATATATATATATATATATAGGTGGGCAGTTTAGTCATTTTTACAGGAGCTTGATCTTATGGACAGAATATTTTAGTGCTTGGACCTTTGAACTAAGAAAATCCAAAATTGGATTTTTCGCTCGAACACCCAAAATAAAATAGGTGAAAAATTAATAAGGTAAAATATCACATTCAAATCATAATTATTAACATATGCATCGCGTTATGCATGAAATAAAATAAAAAATTATTTTTTAATTAAAATATATATTATTTACATTAATTTTTTTTTGTAGCTCATAAATAAAAAAATATAAATATAAATTTGTAGGTTATACATTAAAAAGTTTTCTCTCTCCACTCAAACAAATCTAGTCATTAATCAATATTTAAAAAAAAATGAAAAATATAATAATAATAAATTTAGTTTAATAATTTGCTCTCCCCCAACCCAAACATTGAATGATTTTTTCCCCTTAAACTGTACAAGTAATATGTGTAATTTATTGAAATAAATGAAAAAATGTGAACAATTTTATGAACTGTGTTCATTTTATTTAAATTTAAAAATCTTATTTAGAAGAGCACGATTAAATGAAAATTTAAGATTATTAAATTGATAGAATTTAGGACAAAAAGCATTTAACCCCCTGTGCACTACAACAAAAAGCATTTTTAGTGACGTTTTTTGGCAACTAAGTAGAAATTAGTCGCCAATGTTACATAATCAACGACTAATATACTTTTTGGTCTCCAAAAACTAAATTATTGGCGACGAGTTGAGATTTTTAGTCGTTGTTGAGCTTGGCGCAAACTTAAATTTGTGCACAAGAGCGCTAAAAAAAGTTTTTGCAACCAAATTAATATATGGGGACAAAACTTTTGGTTGCCAATTGTACATTTTAGGCAACACAAATAAAATAGTCACGAAAATGTGAATAGTATTTATGGCGACCTAATTATTTTAGTCGCCAATAAATTATCTATCAACACTATATCGTTTTGAATTTGCCTTTTTTTTTTTTAATTGGTTGACCTAACCTTTTGGGTGAATAAACAAATAATTGACCTAAAAGGTTCATCTCATTCTCTCATTCCACGACCTCAAACCACACAGCACAAAAGTATGTCTTCTCTTCTTCTTTTCTCTTTCCCTCTATAGCGATTCTAGTTTAAACCCGACCCGTTCATTGTTTTAGATCTAGGATTTCTCGTCTTGATGGTTATTCATGTCTTCTTTCATCTCATTCCTTGTTAAGTTTAGTTATTGAAATGTCTTGGTTATGTTTGAAACAGGTTGGGAGTTAGTTTTTAAAAACTGTTGTTGTCCAAATTTTGGCTTGTTCGTTCGCGCGAACTTTGAGAACTTCCAGTACTTTTGCAGGTCTACAAAACTACTGGGAGTATGGCATTCTTCGCTCGAGCGGTGTTTCTTGCGCTCGAGCGGTCTTGGCTCGAGCGGTCCTTCTTGCGCTTGAGTGGTGTTTTGGAACTTTTAGTACTTTTACAGGCCTACAAAAGTACTTGGAGGGTGGTGTTCTTTGCTCGAGCAATACTTTGTTCGCTCGAGCAGTCTCTCTTTTTGTATTTGGTCGCTCGAGCGGTGTTTTAGTTACTTGAGCTGTCTGCTCGTATATTAGTCCGTAAAAGTCACTTTTTGAGTCACTTTTTCATATATCTCTCTCTCTTTAAACATTTCAAAACCCTAAATCTATACACACTCTCTATAAAACTCATCTTCAACCTCCAAATACTCTCAATTTATCGACTTTTGTACCCTAGTCCCTTTGTTAAAAAGATAGAGCTCTCCTAGAGCTTCATTCTAATCGGAGCAAAGTTAATTTTCGGCTTCGTCGAGGTTTCTCTTCTCTCTCTCTCTCTCTTCTTCTAGCCTTGAGGTAGGGATTTTGCCGCACTTTAGTATGGTTTTTAACTTGGTCATTTTTCTTTTTAAAGAAATCTTGATATTTGGAATTTTTAGAACAAAGCTAGGATTTTGGTTTGAAATCAAAAGTGAGGTTTTCAAAATAGGTTCTCGAATATGAATATGGGTTTGTAAATGTGGTTAAGTTGTGATAAAATGGTGGATTTTACCCTTGGAATTGATTTATAAAGAAAATGGGATTTTGCCCTAAATTGTGAATATTTGATTTGTAAAGAGAAAATGGAATTGATGTTGGTTTTATGAAATTAGGACGATGAGGATGATGATGGTGGAGTTGGATATGAATTATTACTCCTATCTTGAAATTTTGGAAAGTATACCTTTATTGGAAATTATCTATCTGTTTTGGGCTATAGGTGGAGGATAGTTATGATTGTTGTAGAAAATGCATGAGAATTAAGTGAATTGAAATTAATTTCTCATCTATTTGCATTGAGCATTGTTACATATTTAACAAATTGAAAATGTATACTATTTTGAGAAAAATAGGTGAATGCCTTGGTGAATCTGGGTAGTAGTGTAGTTGTGGTATTATGTTGGCCTGTGTATCCTTGTTGAAAGTCCAGAAACCCGCGTGGACAGGTGTCGAGCCTTCCGGTTAGTACCGGTAAAAATGGCTATTGGTAGTTCTTGTAGCCTACTTGCAGACACATCCTAGAGATTCCTAGTGTTGTATCCACTGCCCTGTTTTCTATTGTAAATGAAATGATTTCATGAATTGTGATATAAACCTAGCATTACATAGTTTTTGAAAAGAGATATAAAATGATTTGGCACAAACATTTCATATGCATTCATCCTATAAGCTTTGTTAAGATGCATACATTGTGTTAGAATATCTGTACTGTGCTTTGGCTTACCTTATGTGGAAAACTATTTTCAGGTGCTACTAATATGCCTCCGCCAAGGCCATAGCTTGGGAAGACTAAGAGCCAAGAGCTTCTTAGTTTGTTTTGTTGTAATTATTTTGTACAAGTCTAAGGCTTTATTTGCATTGAGTTTCAAACTCATTTTTGTTGTAAACAAGTATCGACTTGGAATGCTGTAGCCATAAAGGCATTCATTTATCTGTTTAACTCTTATTTCATATCTTTTGCTTATGACACACACTATAAATTCAGGGTTAGGGCTTATAAATGTGTAGTTGCATGTGCCATTTTTTGATCATATGGATGTAAAGATATCATATTCTGAAATGTATTGTTAATTGATAAAATTGTGAGATGGTTTTATAGTTATATTTTAGGGGCGTTATAACTTGGTATCAAAGCTACCAAGCTTGAATACTTTGGGATCGTGGAAAGTGGTTATTACCACAATGGGTTCTCTTACTAGATGAGATTAGGAATAACCCGGTATGCTATGTGCTAACATGCTTATGTGACTAAGTGGGTATAAAATTTAATTTTTAAGATATTGATTGGGTCTATAAGTTTCTAGAAGTCCTGTTAGAAAAGTACTTGATCACTGCTATTTCTAACTGGAACTCTGGCAATGTCGTGGGACAATCATTATCTAGAAAGAAAATTCGTGCGTTTATGTGACTACGTACTTATATTGAGTGAATTAATTGTTGTCCACCGCATTAGGACAAAAGTGAGTTAACTTTGGCACATTTGTAAATGTGTTAATCTCTTGTGTTACCTTCATTAGGATGTCAGGATGTGGATGTGGTAGTAGTAAGCGTGGCAGGCCTATACGGCAGGAGGTGCTATCACCGAATGAAGCACAAGAGGAAAGGGTTGGTTAGACCAGTGTGGCTAAACCAATTGGTTAACAGGCCATGGGTGTTTTAGCCCATGAGATGGCCAGAGCTTTGTGGGAATCTATAGACACTCTCAAAGCTAAGAATTAAGTCCAGGCCCAAGTAGCTGAGACAGGGTTGTCATTTCTGAAAAGGGAGTTCTTTCGATCGAATCTGAATGAGTTTTAGAGGGATCCGTAGGGGCCACTGAAGGCGGATGAGTGGCTAGAGCAGATGGTAAAGATGCTCAAGATACTTAGCATCGAGGACGATGGGCTGAGAGTGACATTTGCATCCTTCTAGCCAAAGGGAGATACGGGTCAGTAGTGGAAGTATATGTGTGGGCGCATTAGGGTGACTTGGGACGCTTTTGTCAACACCTTCCAGGACAAGTTTTTACCTCTCACTATTAGGGAGAAGTTGAGGGAGTAGTTTTTGAAGCTCAAGCATCTTAACACACCGGTGGCAGAGTTTGAGGCTACTTTTACTAGTCTGTTTAGGTTTACACCGGAGCTTGTAGTGACGGAAGAACGCCGTTACTTGGAGTTTGAGAAGAGGTTGGGGACCAATGTAACACCTCGTATTTTGAGGTATTAATATTTAGTGAGTGGTGTTGATGGTTTGTTATTTTAATTTAATGGTGAGATTTTTAGATAAGAATCTAATTTTAAATTATTTATTTGTATTTATCTCATCCCTTTTATATCTATCATATTGTTATTTATTCTGATATAATAATAAATTAATTTTCCCCACAATTCCCCATCACGTGGAAAAAGAAACAATATAAAAAGAAAAGAAAAGACAAAACCGTGGGCTACCCACAGTTTTCCCACTAAACCAACCATTTCTTTTTTCTATAAATTGAACCCCTCTTCTCCTCCTTTCTACGAACATTCAATTTCAATTGTATCTCATTTTTTTATTTTCTCCTACTTTCAGCTCTCTCTCCATTTGTGTGATGTAAATTTTTGAGTTTAGACGTAGGAATATTTAAAATGAGAGTTAGTAATTTTACTAGAGATCAGAATTATTTTTAGAGATCCATGGAGCAATTTCAGGTTTATGGTGATGGTAGGGGTGGGCAGCGGGTTATCCGACCCGCACAACCCGCCCGAACCGATCCGAACCGCACGTTTATGGGTGGTTTCGCAAATACATTAGGGTAGGGTGCGGTTTGGAAAATAAGAGAATTTCGGGTTGCGGGCGGGTTGCGGGTTTTACCCGTACCCGACACAACCCGCCTGCATTATATAATTTTTTTTTTTTTTTTTTTTTTTTTTTAAGAAAAAACTGAGCCGTTCATCTAAATTTTTTTTGGCCCAAACAAATCTGGACCGTTTAAACAAACCCTAACCTAATCTCTCAAAACATATCTCTCATTTCATTCCATTTCACTCTCTCACCTCACCACCGTTGTTCTTCTCTTCTCTTCCATCTCTGTGTTTGCGAGAAGCGACCACCGATCGGCGATCACACTCATTATCTCAGGCATCTATCTCTCTCAGCAAAGCAACCACTGACCACTCTTATCATCTCAGGTAAGCATCTCTCAAAAACATCTTCATTCTCACAGTTCTCTTCTCATCTCACTCTTGTTCTTCCATCTCTCTCAGCGAAGCGACCGATTCCATCTCTCTCTCTCAGCGAAGCACCGATCGACCTTCGGCAACTCTCAGGTAAGTCTCTGTCTCCGTCTCTCTCTCTCTCTCTCTCAGCGAAACAACGATTCCATTCCATCTGATTCTGATCTGTGTTGATATTTTTTTTTTTTTTTTGATAAATAATGATCTGTCTGTGTTGATATTCAGAGTTGGATAGTTGGATGATCTGTGTTGATTTTTTTGATCTGTCTGTGTTGGATAGTTGGATGATCTGTGTTGATTTTTTTTTTTTGGATAGTTGGATGATCATTATTTATCTGCTTCAGAGTTGGAATGTTGGATAGTTAGATGATCTGTGTCCAACTCTAAATCGATCTGTCTGTGTTGGATGATCTGTGTTGATTTTTTTGATCTGTGTTGAACAGTAGACTATCTGATCTGATCGATTTAGATTTGATTTGTTTGTATCCATCTGATCTGTGTTGATTTTTTTTTTTTTTGATAAATAATTGATCTGTCATGAAGGGTTATTTTCTGTAAATATTTTTTTTGATAAATATTTTTTTCATCATTATTTTTTTTTTCGATAAATAATGATCTGTCATGATAAATATTTTTTTTGATAAATATTTTTGATAAATATGCGAAATTACTGTAATATTCTCAGGCATTTTCTGTTATTTTCTTCCATCTCTTTCATACACATAATTTATAATTCCTAACATTGTTTCAATTAAATCAGAATTAATTGTAGATCCTTAATTATTTATTGCAATTCCTAACAACTTAATCTAATTTTAATTTAATTATATTTTAGATCAAATTTTAATTATATTTTATATTTTAGATCAATCCTTAATTATAATTTTATTTTAATTAATATCTTAATTTAATTTTAGGTTTGGAGAAGATGAGAATATAATTATATTTTTGTTGTGTTAATTTCACTTTATTTAAAAAAAAAAAAAATCTAGCTTACTCTAAAATAAGGTGTGTGGGTGTGTGATACAACTTCCATTAGTTTAGATGGAAAAACAAACAATAACACTTTAATCCAAAATTACATGGGAGATTTTTTTGGCTATATTGAACCATGAGGGGATAAATCGACGAGCGATTGAAAAACGGTTGCCAAAATCTTCATTTTAAATCAAATTTTGGAGGAGAATGTATCATTGAAAAACTCTTTGAAAATTATATAGAAAAGTTGGACGATTTTAAAAATCACTAAAAAATTCACATAAAATTCATAAGAAATCAATTAGTATACAAACATGGAAGTTAAATCAATTAGTATCCATCACATTGAGACTAGATTCTCAAATGAATATACAATTTGGAGTTTGTACTATTTGTCATGTGAATTAAATAAACACTTCCAATCTGTTTGTTCTATTTGTTTATTTAATGTCTGTAAAATTGATTCTGTGATTGTATTTTTGTAATCCAGTTTAAATGGAGGATAGTATTCAATCTCCCGCAATCAATCTTGTACCTCCGGAATCCACTAATTCTCAAATGAATCCTCTCTTAGTCGAACCCGAACCTGAACTTCAACCTAAGCCTCCTAGACCCCCAAAGAGAAAGAGTGAGAGTAGTGGAGGGGGGAGAGCACCATCCACAGTTTGGGATCATTTTGACAAAGTTGTAGGGACCGATGGGAAGCGTAGAGCCGTATGTAAATATTGTAAGAAAGAGTATATGGCTGACTCTAGAACTCATGGGACTAGTAATTTGAGGAGTCATACACCCAATTGTAAAGAATATCCAAATAGGGATACAGATGGTCAACAAACACTAAATCTTAAACCGAAGCAAAATGAAGAGGGTGTTGAGGTTGTAGCAACAATTTTTAATTTTGATACTTGTAAAAGGGCTCTTGCGGAGATGGTGGTCATTGATGAGTTGCCATTTAGATTTGTGGAGGGTGTTGGGTTTAGAAGATTTTGTAATGTCATGCAACCCAAATTCACACCAATTCCCTCTCGTCAAACCATATCTAGAGAAGTGCTCAATATATTCAAGAATGAAAGGGATAAGTTAAAGAAGGCCATGAAGGGTCGTAGAATTTGCTTTACTACGGACACTTGGACATCTATTCAGAATTTGTGTTACATGTGTTTGACTGCTCATTTCATTGATGATAACTGGAAACTTCAAAAAAGAATCATAAATTTTCAACAAGTTGAGGATCACAAAGGAGAAACATTGGGTCGAAAAATTGAGTCGTGTTTGATTGAGTGGAACATTGATAGCATATTCACCTTAACAGTTGATAATGCTAGTTCAAATAATCTTACCATTCAATATTTGAAAACGATAACCAAAGATTGGAAGGGGACTATTTTGCAACATGAGTTTATTCATATGCGTTGTTGTGCACATATTCTTAATCTCGTTGTGAGTGATGGGTTGAAAGAAATGGATGATTCTATTGCCAACATTAGACTTGCGGTGAGATATGTGAGGTCTTCTCCTCATAGGCATGATGTTTTTAAGAAGTGTGCGGCCACACTCAAACTTGATTCAAAAGCTCTTGTATGCCTAGATGTACCAACTAGGTGGAACTCTACCTATTTGATGCTAGAGGCCGCCGAAAAGTATGAGAAGGCTTTTAATCGATTGAAGTTTGTGGATTCCAACTTTGAACCTTATTTCAATGATGTTGATGGTGGCATAAGAAGAAGTCCGAATGAGTTGGATTGGAAAAAGTGTAGAATTTTTTTGAGGTTTCTAAAATTATTTTATGTTGCAACCAAGAAATTTTCGGGGTCTCTCTTTGTTACTTCCAATGCTTTTTACAAAGAGATGTTTGTCATTGAAAGCAAAATTAACCAATTAATTTTGGAGGAGGATGATACTTTGAGCACAATGGCAAAGACTATGAAGCTAAAGTTTAGCAAGTATTGGGGGGATGGAAGCAAAATCAATTTGTTGTTGTATGTTGCGGTGGTTCTTGATCCTACCAAAAAAATGACATACTTGGAGTTTTGTTTTTCCAATTTATTTCTTGGAGATAATAGGAAGGTGGAAGAGATGGTAGACAAGGTTAAGAGTTGCTTGAGTCGTTTGTATAGCCATTATGTCACACTCTATCCTTCAAATGAGAAACTTCCAAGTGTGAGTGAAGTTGTGAATATGGTGGAAGATGATGATGATGATGATCCCTATTCTTTAGTTGACTCCCAATTTAATTCTTATTTAGAGGGGCGATGCACTAGTGGATCTAAGTCGGAATTGGAACAATATTTATCCGAGGTTGAACATTTTGCAAAGAATCAAACATTTGAGATTTTGGATTATTGGAAGTTGAATGCAACCAAATATAGGGTGTTATCACAACTTGCTAGGGATGTGTTGGCCATGCCTATTTCTACCGTTGCATCGGAGTCGGCTTTTAGTACGGGAGGGCGTATTCTTGACCCATTTCGTAGTTCACTCTCGCCTTCTATGGTTGAAGCTCTTGTATGTACTCAAAATTGGCTTCGAAGCAACCTTCCAATTTCTCTTCGAAAGGCGATGGATGATGTGGAAGAATTTGAGCAATATGACTCGGGTAAATGAGAATTTATTTATCTTTATTTTAATTTGTATTATTATTCATTTTCTAATGTAAGTTTTAATAATCTTCTCTTCTTGACTTCTAATTAGGTACTTTGGAGTCAAGCTCATCTTCAACTTCAACCTATAATGTTGATGCTATAATTGATGTCTAATATCCATTTGGTCATTGGTAATTTTTTCATATCAACACATTTTCTTACTATATTGAGATGCAATATATAGACATTTGTTTATTTTTTCATTTCTTACTATCTATAATTGAAGATTAAAGTTTACATTTTTTTAATTTGTTTGTGTAGGGTTCATCAACCAAATGCATGGAATTAGAATTGGAATTTGCGAAAGTTGAATTGGATGTGATTCATGAAGATGAAGTTTGATATCTTAGAAGTATTTTAATTTTATTTCATGGGTTTGTATTGAATGAAGTTTATGTTTGACAACAACTTTTTTTTTTTAATTGCGTTTGGTTTTGGATGAATGTAACTTAATGAATTTTTATTTTTTTTTGCATTTTGGATGAATGTAAGTTAATGAAGAATTACTCTTTTTTTTTTTTTTTTTTGGAGGTTAGGAATGATGAATGTTGAATTTTTAATGTAGGATTTTCTTATTTGGATTATGAATGATGAATGTAGGATAGGATGAATGCAAGTTAATATGATAGAATGCAGATTTTGAATGATTTGTTTAGGTTATGAATTGAATTTGTTGTGTTTTTTATTTTATAAGTTTTTTTTATAAGTTTTAGTTCATTAATTATTAATGTTGGAGCATTTTAGAAAATATGAGAAAAAAAGGTCCAAAATAGAGATTGACAAAATGGGAGAAAAAAAAAGTTTAAAAATAATTTTTTGGAAAAAAAGTTCAAACCGCAAACCGTCCACAACCGCCCGCAAAACCGCGAACCCTATCCGCACAAACCGCAAACCGCATTGCGGGCGGTTGCGGGTCGATTTTTTCCCAAACCGCATAGATGCGGGCGGGTCCAAACCGAACCGCAAACCGTCCAAACCGAACCGCGGACACCCCTAGGTGATGGAATTAATTATTTTGAGGTAAATTCGGGTTGTATACAATATGCTCTATTTAAATCTCTTTGCAAAGAGTTCTCTATTTTTAATTATCCTCAATTTGTAATCCACTTGATTATTGTGGTAAAATCATTTGTTATCAAATCGTTGATATTCTGATTATTTGGTAAAATTCTCTACAAATGTTTCTATATTAAAATGGTGATTTGTCTGACTGAATGACATGGAAATACTCTGTACATAGATTGAGTGAATCTTGTTAAATTGTTTACACCAATATGCCCGGATAAGCGTGGAGCTTGGGTGAGGTGGGTGAATAAATGAATTTGTTCACTAGTCATGTACTGTGTAGGACTAGGTATTTGTCCAGATAAATTATGGTTGATTCGTTGTGCAATTTGGTAAATTGCTTGATTATCGTATCGTTGATTTAATGTCATAAATTATTGGATTCCTGTTAAATTATTTTGTATTCGAGCCTTGTATTCCTGTCATATTGTATACTTCCCGAATTAATTTATTTTCAGGTGCGAAGCAGATTTTAGCAGAGATCAAATTTGAGATTAGAAAGATTTATTAATATAGAGATTTGGGACCCGCCACTGTAATTATTAAATTTGGAGATGGTTGTAATATTGTTTATTTCGGAGATAAATGTACTATAGAATATTTTGGAGAATAAGGTACAATTTGGAGAAAATTTTGTAGTTATTATTTTTTTGGAGCAAAACTTGTATATATATTTTTAGGCTATTTTAGTGTATTTAACGACTCGAGAGTGGGGCGTTACAACCAAACTCCTTTTCAAGGTGGATGCGTCCATGATTAGGGATTAAGGTCGTCTTGTGGAGATGGCGGCTCACTCAGAGACCGTGATTTAGACTGAGGAGAAGAGGATGTGGGGCTCTAGATAGAGGAGTCAAGAAGTTCAGGAGGAGACTCGGGATAGTAAGAGGCAGATGGATTCCACCCCACAGTAGCCCTAGGGAGCACATTCTAGGTCTACTTTCCTGGTACCGAGTTCGGGTTCTAGGAGAGGTGGTCAAGGAGGGATCACTTGTTTTAAGTGTGGTTAGCTGAGCCACAAGTCTATAGTTTGCCCGTAGAGCGGAGGAGGGCAACAATTTGCACCATCTTCAGCTCGTTCTTAGAGCCAGAGTCAGGGGAGAGGGCACCCACCTACCTGTTATAAGTGTGGGCAATCAAGGCACTTGATAAGGTTTTACCCTCAAGCAGGTGGCACGTCTGGTGCGTTTGGTTCGAGGCAGACACAAAGCCATCAGCCTACACCGTTAGCATAGGCCTCAAGGGCCAATTAAGGAGCCTCTTCGGCTCAGTCAGAGTATTAGACTTATGCTTTGAGGGGTGAGCAGGTGGAGTAGGGACCTGCAGGAGGTGTGTATGTTGACCATGCCAGATTTGTTGCCAGCACCTTCAGTAGTGAGAGGTAATTTCTTGTTGTGTAATTATATTGCCAATGTGTTTATTGATACTAGTGCATTGTATACTTTCATTTCATTTGTATTTACATCAGCATTGGGGTTAGAAGTGGCTCAATTAACATCTCCACTTAGGGTAGAGTCACCTATTGGTGGTGAGGTTGTGTTGGACCAGGGGTGTCGGGGTTGTGAAATAGGGATTGCTGATCATCGACTTCCTTTTGCTTTTATATTGATTGACATGTCGAGTTTTTATGTTATTTTAGACATGGATTGGTTGTCATCTTATCGAGCCATTATAGATTGTTGCCGTCAGAGGGTTACGGTGTGCACCTTAAGTGGTGATTGTTTTTATTTTTTGGGAGATCGAGTTGATAGAGCCTTGTTGCCTATGTGTGTTCCACATAGTCGGGGCGAGCTTAGTCTCATTCTCGTTACATTTTTAGGGGTTAAGAGCAATGTGATCCGAGTTGAGTGGCCAAGGGTAGTTTGTGAATACTCGGACGTTTTTTCCAATGATCTCACTAGTTTACCACCTCACCGTGAGATTGAGTTCTCTATTGATTTAGTGTTTGACACAACACCAATTTCCATGGCACCGTATAGATTTGCACCCGCCAAGTTGAGTGAGTTGAAGATTCAACTCTAAGAATTGCTAGATAAGGGCTTTATCTACCCTAGTACTTCATCTTAGGGAGTACAGGCTCTCTTTTCCAAGAAGAAGGATGGCACATTAAAACTTTGTATTGATTACCAGAAGTTGAATCGAGCAACTGTTAAGAACAAGTACCCATTGCCTCATATAAATGACTTGTTTGACCAATTAAAGGGGTCTTACTGCTTTTCTAAGATAGACTTGAGATCGGGTTATCACCAATTGAGAGTGAAAGAGGAGGATATCCAGAATACGACATTTTGTACGCGGTATGGCCATTATAAGTTTTTAGTGATGCCTTTTGGGTTAACCAGCACACCAACTTTGTTTATGGATTTGATGAATCGAATTTTTCGTGAGTTCTTAGACTGTTTTTTGGTTATCTTCGTTGACGACATTTTGATTTACTCACCCTCTAAGGAGGAACATGAGAAACACTCGCGAGTTGTGCTTGAATTAGTTAGAGCCCACAAATTGTATGCTAAGTTCGGGAAGTGTGAGTTCTGGTTGAAGGAAGTGAAATTCTTAGGCCATGTGATATCCGAGGAAGGGGTGACTGTAGATTCCTTTAAGATTGAGGCAGTGCAAGATTGGGAACAACCTAAGAATGCCTTTGAGATCTAGAGTTTCTTGGGGTTAGCCGGATATTACCGTTGTTTTGTGAAGAATTTCTTTAGATTAGTCTCACCTTGACTAGACTGACGAGGAAGGAAATTAAGTTTGTATGGAGTGATAGTTGTGAGAAATCATTTCAAGAACTTAAGGTTAGACTTACCACTGCTCCAGTGTTGATTATTTCAGAGAGGGGTTTGGGCTATTTAGTGTCTTGTGATGTGTCTCGGGAAGGTTTGGGTTGTGTCTTGATGCAAGAGGGGAAAGTAGTAGTATATGGCTCATGACAGTTGAAAACACATAAGAGAAACTATCCTACTCATGACTTAGAACTAGCATCAGTGATCTTTGCCATGAAGATTTGAAGAAATTACTCGTATGGTGAGCGATATGAGGTATTCTCCGATCACAAGAGTTTGAAGCATCTATTTTCACAGAAAGATTTAAATCTGAGACAGAGAAGGTGGATGGAGTTTATGGAGGATTACGACTTCGAGTTGCATTATTATCCGGGGAAGGCTAATGTAGTAGCCGATGCCTTGAGTAAGAAATCCATTAGCAATTTAGCTAGTATTACCATCAGGGAATAGGAGATGTTGGGCGCTATTGGCGAGTTTGACTTGCATCTTGGCTAGTCTGTTGAGTCGGCAGCTTTGTGTAGTATAGTTGCACAACCTACAATTGTGAGCTGAGTTTTAAAAGCACAGCGGGGTGATTATAAAGTAGAAGCCCTCCGAGGGAAGATATCCAGTGGGAAGGTAGAGAAGGGCTTGAACGTGTATTCTGACTCGAGTGTTAGATACCTTGACCGTCTTTTTGTACTAGACTCTTGTAGGGGGGAGGTACTCCGAAAGTTCCATCATTTACGCCTTGTGGTACATTCGGGAGGCACAAAGATATACAACGACCTTAGTCACCAATTTTGGTGGAGGGAGATGAAGAGAGACGTAGCCTTGTTTGTATCGAGGTGCCTTACTTGTCAATAAGTCAAGACCGAGCATCAGAGGCCAGCGAGTTTGTTGCAATCCTTGCCTATAGTTGAGTGGAAGTGGTCGAGGACTCAGCAGGGTAATGATGCTGTGTGGATGATAGTCGGCCAGTAATGCCCATTGAGCTATGCTGATGTACATAGGACAGATTATTTAAAACTTAAATAAATTTATATGACGTCAAAATTACATAAGTCATGCATCACCATACAGATATTATCAAAAGGGACTTAGCCTAGTGTACGGGTAAACAAAAACAAAATAAATCCTTAACATGATCCACAAAACTTAACTTCTTCAAACTGGAACCTCTCTGGGAAGTGCAAAAGTTGGTTGACAACAGACTTCCAGGCAACTGTCATTGAGCCTAGTCACTCTCATGATCACCTACATACATAATATAAATAGTGAGCGAAAGCCTAGTGACCCATCTAGTTGGTTTATTCAAACATCATTATATACATATTTATTTGTATATATTAAGCACATGGGAGGTTAAGACCTTTGTAACTCTCATCTTTTGATGATGAAGTTGATGACCATATTAGTGGCCATAGGTTTTCAACCTTTGTAACTCCAGCCCTAATGGATAGAATTGATGGCCATGGTTAATGGCATTTGATGAGCCTATTGATGTATAGCCTTTATGGCTAGGGATTCCTCTACTTGTATAAATAGAGGCCTTTCCCCTCCAACTTGAAATATATAAGTTTCGAGAGTTTTTTTTGATGGAAAATAGAGATGGTGTTTTGATAAAGAGTTGGAGGTGGTTTTTACACCAAAGAAAAATTTTCCTATCTTCTTTTGCTAGTCCTTTCTTTGGTTCTTGTTAGAGAGAGTGCAACCATTATGAAGTTCGCCGAAGCTATTCAGAAGGTGTTTCTGCATTAGCTGGTTTTAACCGTCGTATCCTCGGAGACAGAAGTCGACATACCTCCAGCACCCATGGTGATGCGGCTAATCTGTTTTAAGGACACTGTGGTATCACACATTCGGTTTGCTTCCTACTACTAGTTTTATTTTATTATGAATTTTTGTAAATTTTAGTATGTTCTTATTCTGAAATTCAAAGTGGTTGTTCAGAATGAATCTATTTATGTCACGACCCAAACCCGCCCCTATAGGTTTAGCACCATAACCAACTAGTAATCCGTGGATTACCAAAGGCCTCTGAACAGATTATCAAGTAATAAGGGGCTGCGAAAGCAATAATACAAAATAGACAAGGTCCAATGACTTCTGACAACGTACACGGGACAGAACATTTTAAAACTTATTTATATATACATAAACATGCCAGTCAAGGACACCAATATTTACAAATTATTTACAGAAGTGAACTTCCCAAGATCTGACTATACAGTGCAAACACTAAGACTAGCATGTAATACAAAAAAAAAAAAAAAAAAAACAGCCATGGCATTAGACTTCGATCGGAACCTTCCTAGGAAGCATAAAGGTTAGCTGACAAAACAGTACAGAAGGCCGTCAACTCTGGACCTGTTCATGTGCTGGCTCACCTACATACATAATATAAACTGTGAGCGAAAGCCTAGTGAATAATAACAGAGTAAAGGGGTTATATGAATGATGTCCAGCACAAGTTAGAATCCATCATTTAAATCAGAGCATAATCAGACTTCAAACCAGAAACAGATTCAGATACATTTTCATATTCAGATTTTGCATAAGATCATACGTGGTACACCCATTAGCTATTAGATCAGATTGGTCCAGAGACCTACATACATAGTTGGTACCAACGACCACAAAGGTCCATATCTTGCACGTAAGTAGCCATGGTATTGTTACCTCCAGGCAAGGGCCATGTGCAGATTGGCCGTAGTATTGTTACCCCCGGGCGAGGGCCACATGCAGATTGGCCGCGGTATTGTTACCCTCGGGTGAGGGCCAAGTGAACTAAGGGTGCCACAAATACTTTTCAGGAAATTGGACATTCATTTATCATTCGTAAGATAGCATTTTAGAAAACAGATTATACCGTACCAGTTAAAAAATACATAGGTTAAACATAACTTTACAGAGTTATTACTCACAATGGGCCTTGAGACAGACAAACGGAGCAAACTTGGTCAAACGGTACGTAGCACGTGACCTACACAACACATAACAAATGCACACTTGAAACACACGTTCTAATTGCACAAAACTTATTTCATTGGCCCTTAGTGTGTTTCTAATTCCTTATCCTCATTATGGGGTCTAAAACATGGCCTAGGAATGCCTAGGATGGAATGGGGATGCAAATATGCCTTGGAAAACATTTTTCAAAACTTGCTGAAAGCAGGGGTCTCGCTTCAGCGTGGCTTTCTTCGCTCGAGCGAGCTTGTCAAAACAGAGGTGTCGCTCGAACGTAGACTCCTTCGCTCGAGCAGTCTGTAAAAATGCAAAAGTACTGGTTGTTGAAATTTTACGCTCGATGCCCGTTCGATGCTCACTCGAGCGTGAGACACAGCTCTTCGCTTGAGCGTAGGTCTCGTCGCTCGAGCGTGCGTTTGCGTGCACCAAAAACCTGAGAGCTTGCAATTTACGCTCGAGCCACCATTCCTTCGCTTGAGCGTAGCTCTGAATAAACAATGGTCACTCGAGCATGGAATCTTTCGCTCGAGCGAGGAAGCCAAATTCTGGAATTTCCAGATTTGTCTCCCAAGCTCAAACCAAGTATTCAACACCTCAAAACTCGACCTCTTGGGCCCATTTTCTGGAAAACACTTGTAAACTCATAGTATAAGGTGTTTCAAAGATCAATTTGTAAAATCAAAGCCCAAGGGTGAGTCAATTGAACACAATTTCAAGTAAAATCTCAAGAACAAAACTTGAATGCAAGAATCTCCTTGAAACCAAACCCTCCAAAACATGATCAAGCCTGATAATTTGATGGACAACAAGATAAATGGCCACAATGTGAGTGAAATTAATACATGCTTGGAAGCAATCTTAGAATTCAAACTCAAAACATGGAAATGTATGCATGCATGCATGCATGAATTACTACTCAATTCAACATTTAAACCAATTCTTGACTTTAATCTTCAATTTTACCATGGATCATGCAAGATATAACTTAAATGCACATACCTTGGGTCTAGAATTCAAAGTCTACAAGCTCAATTTTGCAAAATCCTTCACTTCCTTCTAATTCTCCAAGTTGATCTCTTGTTGATACCAATTCCTTACCTCACTCTCTCTCTCCTACGTTTTTGGTCTCAAACATGACTGAGGAAATAATGTAAAGAGTGTGCTAATTGAGTCCCCAACAAGTGTATGGGAATGGCTACTCAATGGCAAGTTAGTAATTAAAGCAACTAATATAACTCAACATTATTTAATCGAGTTTAATCGTACCAAATCAAATTTTAATTAAACCTGCCATAAAATCACATAAAATCTAACTAACATAAAACATTAATCAACTTCAGAATCGGGGGCCGATAAGGCTTTCAATTCGCAGTTTAAAGTCAAAGACATGAACAGATCATTTTATGGCAAACAGATAGAAACACATAAATAATGCAATACACTTGCAAATAAATCCCAAATCCTTCCTAAATTACTGTTAAGCATAATTAATCATGAATTAGCATTAATCGGGGATCGGGGTCATTACAGTCTTCCCCCCTTAAAAGAGTTTGGTCCTCCAAACTCGAATTACCTTCATTCTGAAATCAACATTGGGTCAAATGGGAACAAATCTGGATATCTTTTCATCATATCTTCTTCTGTTTCCCAGGTTGCATAGGTTCTTCCGTGGTTTTGCCAATCAACTTTTACCAACGGTATTTCTTTATTTCTCAACCTCTTGATCCGGCGATTCCCAATCTGGATAGGTCTTTCTTCATAAGTGTAGTCATCTTTCAAAAGTACATGTGTCGGTTCGATGACGTGTAGTGGATCCCTCAAATATTCTCGTAGCATCGATACGTGAAAGACATTATGCATATGTTCCATTACTGGAGGTAAGGCTACCCGATACGAGATCGGATTGATCTTTTCGAGGACTTCGTAAGGTCCAACATATCTTGGCGTCAATTTTCCCTTAACACCAAACCGAGTTTGGCCCTTCATCGAGGTCACCTTTATGAACACATGGTCCCCAACTTCATATTCCCTATCTCTTCTTCGGATATCGGCATAGCTTTTCTGCCGACTCTGTGCAGTTTTCAGGCATTGCTGGATCAGTTTCACTTTCTCAGTTGTTTCTTGCACAAGTTCCGGTCCCAACAAAGGTCTATCATCTACTTCAGCCCAACATAGCGGAGATCGACATTGTCTTCCATACAAAGCTTCGTAAGGAGCCATTCTAATGCTTGAATGGTAACTGTTGTTGTACACAAATTTGGCTAATGGCAAGTAGGTCTCCCAATTCCCTTGGAAGTCTAATACACACATTCGGAGCATATCCTCCAGAGTTTGGTTCGTTCGTTCAGTTTGGCCATATGTCTGTGGGTGATAAGCACTGCTCAGTTTCAATTCAGTCCCCAAAGCCTGTTGCAAACTCTGCTAGAATCTCGATACAAACTTTGAGTCCCTGTCAGACACAATAGATACTGATACTCCATGCAATGTCACAATTTCAGTCATATAGATATTGGCCAATTTATCAACATTATAAATAGTTTTGACAGGCAGAAAATGGGCAGACTTAGTTAAACGGTCAACTATAACCCAGATAGAGTCCATACCTCGAGAAGAACGAGGCAATCCCACAATGAATTCCATGGTAATGTGCTCCAATTTTCATTCCGTTATTGGGAGTGGTTGTAGCAAACTAGCGGGTCGTTGATGCTCAGCTTTAACCTGTTGGCAATGTAGACATCTAGCCACAAAGTCTGCAATACTCTTTTTCATTCCTGACCACCAAAAATTCTGTTTCAAATTATGATACATCTTCGTATTCCCCGGATGCATAGCAAATTTACTACTGTGAGCTTCGGTCATAACACGTTTCCTCAAATCATAACAATCGGGCACACAAAGACGGTTTTGAAATTTCAGCACACCATTCTCAAACACAAATCATGGCTTTGGCTTCGAATCAAATTCCTCTATGATCTTTTTCAAGTATTCATCTTCACATTGTTTTTGTTTAATCTCATCAAGAATAGCAGGTTGAGCAGAAATAGCAGATAACAGCCCATCTTGTTTTAGGTCCGTCAACAATTCCTTTCGGTTGAATAGCAAACATGACAAATTCACACTGGATTTTCGGCGCAAGGCATTTGCTACAGTATTAGCCTTTCCCGGATAATACAAAATTTGCAAGTCATAATCCTTGATTAACTCTAACCATCGCCTCTGTCTCATATTCAATTCCTTTTGGGTGAAGAAATATTTCAAACTTTTATGGTCTGTGTACACCTCGCAAGTTACCCCATACAAGTAGTGACGCCAGATTTTCAAAGCAAACACCACAGCTGCCAGCTCAAGATCATGTGTTGGGTAATTCTTTTCTTGAGGTCGAAGTTGTCTAGAAGCATAGGCAATCACCCTTTTGTTTTGCATTAGTACACACCCCAAGCCTTTATAGGAAGCATCACTGTACACTTGAAACCCATCAGTACCATTAGGCAAAGTTAAGATTGGTGCGGTCACTAACCTGGTTTTCAACTCTTGGAAAGCTGCCTCTCTTTGTTCACTCCAGTCAAATGGCACATTTTTCTGAGTTAACTGAGTCAATGGCAGGGCAAGCTTAGAAAAGTCTTTCACAAACCTCCGGTAGTAACTTGCAAGTCCCAGAAAGCTTCGACTTCTGTAACATTTGTCGGTCTAGGCCAATCCACGACGGCTTCAATTTTCTGAGGGTCGACAGAAACTCCATCCTTGTTGATTACATGTCCCAAAAATGCCACACTGTCAAGCTAGAATTCACACTTGGACAATTTAGCATACAACCTTTTCTCTCTCAAAATCTGCAAGGTAGTTCTCAGATGGTTCTCATGCTCTTCCCTGTCTTTAGAATAAATCAAAATGTCATCAATAAATACAACAATGAAGTCATCCAGATATGATTTAAACACCCTATTCATTAGGTCTATGAAAGCTGCAGGTGCATTGGTCATCCCAAACGGTATTACTAAAAACTCATAATGTTCATATCTAGTTCGGAATGCAGTTTTCTCTACGTCCTTAGCTCTAACCTTTAATTGATAATACCCGGACCTGAGGTCAATTTTGGAAAACACTTGGGCACCCTGAAGTTGATCAAACAAGTCATCTATTCGGGGCAAAGGGTATTTGTTCTTGATAGTCACTTTATTCAGTTCCCGGTAGTCTATACACAATCTCAAAGATCCATCATTCTTTTTGACAAACAAAACTAGAGCACCCCAAGGTGAAGTACTCGGACGGATAAATTTCTTATCTAACAGTTCCTGCAGTTGGGTTTTCAATTCTTTCAATTCAAAGGTAGACATTCTATATGAAGTCTTGGAAATAGGTTGTGTCCCCGGAAACACTTCAACAGTGAATTCAATCTCTCTATCAACTAAGTCCCCAGGTAAGTCAGTCGAAAATACATCAGGAAAGTCACAAACAATAGGGATTGTTTCTACAGTAGTACTGTCAGATGGTGCAGTCAGTATACAACACAGGTAACCCCTACATCCTTTCCTAAGGAGTTTTACAGCTTTCATAGCCGAAATCAAATACGGGGGAGGAACTACCCCATTCCCAATAAAAGTAAATTCAGGCATACCCGGTGGTCTAAACACAACAGTTTTATTTGCACAGGCAATGGTAGCACAGTCTTTAGTCAACCAGTCCATCCCCAAAATATAATCAAAATGAATAATGTCCAAGGGTAATAAGTCTGCATATAACATCATATCGCCAATCATAATATCACATGCCGGATAAACATGAGTACACATCATAGAATCCCCAGACGGTGTGGATACAGATAACACATATGTCATTTGTTCTAATGGTCTAGTTAATTTTCGAGAGAAAGCATGCGATACAAAGGAATGTGTAGAACCAAAATCTATCAGTACACAAACATTTTGAGAACATACAGAGAGTGAACCTGACACTACAGTATAGGTGTTGGGTATGTCACCAGGCACTAAGGCAAACACTCTTCCTTGCCTTAATGTTTCATTGTTTGCATTCCCTCTAACATCGGCCCTCGCATTTGGTCTTGCTGCGGAAACAGACCCGGTGGAACTTGTCATAGGATGGTTAACCTCATTGGATCTCATCGGGCAATCCCTCACCATGTGGCCAGTCTTGCCACAGCGAAAACACGCACCTGATGCTCGATAACAGGCACCCCTGTGCTTCTTTCCGTACTCGGGGCAGTTTGGAGTAGATCCGCTACTTTGGCTAGAGCTGCCGGAGGATCCTGTATATTGCCTTTTCGAAAACGACTGGCCTTTCTTGAAACTAAATCCAGTCCTCTTTCCTCTCCATTCTGCTGTTGGTGTTGTAGTTTGTTTCTTAGCTGCTATTGTGGCTTCTGCCATCAATGCCCTATCAAGTACCTCCACATAAGTAGGTAATTTTAGGACACCCACTCGGTCAAATATTTCCAAGTCCAGCCCTCCCTCAAACTTTCGTGCTTTCTTGTAATTAGTATCCACCATATGTGGAGCAAAACGTGCTAACTCGGTGAATTTGGCTTCATATTCTGCTACAGCCATTCTTCCCTGTTTAAGTTCTTGGAATTCCGACACTTTTCGATCCCTGAAACATTGGGGAAAGTACTTGTCGTAGAAGATAGCATTAAACTGTGCCCATGTCATATTCCCATTGCTATTTCGGATCAATAACCACCACCTGCGAGCTTCATCTTTCAGAGTGTAGGTGGCTAATAGGACTTTCTGAGTTTCGGTACAAGGGAACACTTCATACAACTTCTCCATTTCAAGTAAGCACGTCTCTGCTTTCAAAGGTTCAATTCCACAATAAAACGTTGGCGGTTTCATTTTCATGAATTTCTATGTCAGATTGATGATGCCATTGTTATCTGCCTCGGCTTGTGCTGGTGGAGGCGGAGGGGGCAAAGGTTGTTGTCTCTGTTAGGTTTCAGTCAATGCTGCTAACATCTGTTCCATTCGGCACATGCGAGCCTCTGAAGATTCACTTTCACCACTTCCCCTTGCATTCTCCATCTTACTATACATACATCAAATGATAATAAACACAGGCATAATCTTATTCGTTTCCTTCAATTCATTTGATTCAAATGTACATTCAGTTTTCATATTCAGTTGCATTACCACACACTCACACATGTAGATGGAATGCCCCTAACTCTTACTAGGACATCCTAAGCTCATACGAACCTGTGTGTGCGGTAGAACACATGCTTTGATACCACTCTGTCACGACCCAAACCTGTCCCTATAGGTTTAACACCGTAACCGGCCAGTAATCCGTGGATTACCAAAGGCCTCTGAACAGATTATCAAGTAATAAGGGGTTGCGAAAGCAATAATACAAAATAGACAAGGTCCAATGACTTCTGACAACGTACACGGGACAGAACATTTTAAAACTTATTTATATATACATAAACATGCCAGTCAAGGACACCAATATTTACAAATTATTTACAGAAGTGAACTTTCCAAGATCTGACTATACAGTGCAAACACTAAGACTAGCATGTAAAAAAAAAAAAAAAAAAAAAAAAACAGCCATGGCATTAGACTTCGATCGGAACCTTCCCGGGAGGCACAAAGGTTGGCTAACAAAACAGTACAGAAAGCCGTCAACTCTAGCCCTGGTCATGTGCTGGCTCACCTACATACATAATATAAACTGTGAGCGAAAGTCCAGTGAATAATAACAGAGTAAAGGGGTTATATGAATGATGTCAAGCACAAGTTAGAATCCATCATTTAAATCAGAGCATAATCAGACTTCAAAACAGAAACAGATTCAGATACATTTTCATATTCAGATTTTGCATAAGATCATACGTGGTACGCCTATTAGCTATCAGATCAGATTGGTCCAGAGACCCACACACATAGTTGGTACTAACGACTACAAAGGTCCATATCTTGCGCGCAAGTAGCCATGGTATTGTTACCCCCAAACAAGGGCCATGTGCAGATTGGCCGCGGCATTGTTACCCCCGGGCGAGGGCCACATACAGATTGGCCGCGGTATTGTTACCCCCTTAGGCTACGTGAACTAAGGGTGCCACAAATATTTTTCAGGAAATTGGACATTCATCCATCATTCGTAAGATAGCATTTCAGAAAACAGATTATACCGTACCAGTCAGAAAATACATAGGTTAAATATAAATTTACAGAGTTATTACTCACAGTGGGCCTTGAGACAGACAGACAGAGCAAACTTGGTTAAACGGTACGTGGCACGTGACCTACACAACACATAACAGATGCACATTTGAAACACATGTTCTAATTGCACAAAACTTATTTCATTGGCCCTTAGTGTGTTTCTAATTCCTTATCCTCATTATGGGGTCTAAAACATGGCCTAGGAATGCCTAGGATGGAATGAGGATGCAAAGATGCCTTGGAAAACATTTTTCAAAACTTGCTGAAAACAGGGGTCTCGCTCGAGCATGGCTTTCTTCGCTTGAGCGAGCTTGTCAAAATAGAGGGGTCGCTCGAGCGTAGACTCCTTCGCTCGAGCGGTTTGTAAAAATGCAAGAGTATTGGTTGTTGAAATTTTACGCTCGATGCCCACTCGATGCTCGCTCGAGCGTGAGACACAGCTCTTCGCTCGAGAGTAGGTCTCATCGCTCGAGCGTGCGTCTGCGTGCACCAAAAACCTGAGAGCTTGCAATTTACGCTCGATCCACCATTCCTTCGCTCGAGCGTAGCTCTGAACAAACGATGGTCGCTCGAGCGTGGAATCCTTCGCTCAAGCGAGGAAGCCAAATTCTGGAATTTCCAGATTTGTCTCCCAAGTTCAAACCAAGTATTCAACACCTCAAAACTCGACCTCTTGGGCCCATTTTCTGGAAAACACTTGTAAACTCATAGTATAAGGTGTTTCAAAGATCAATTCGTAAAATCAAAGCCCAAGGGTGAGTCAATTGAACACAATTTCAAGTAAAATCTCAAGAACAAAACTTGAATGTAACATGCAAGAATCTCCTTAAAACCAAACCCTCCAAAACATGATCAAACTTGATAATTTGATGGACAACAAGATAAATGGCCACAATATGAGTGAAATTAATACATGCATGGAAGAAATCTTAGAATTCAAACTCAAAACATGGAAATGTATGCATGCATGCATGAATTACTACTCAATTCAACATTTAAACCAATTCTTGACTTTAATCTTCAATTTTACCATGGATCATGCAAGATATAACTTAAATGCACAAAAAAGAAGGTGATTTTCCTACTTTGGGTCTAGAATTCAAAGTCTACAAGCTCAATTTTGCAAAATCCTTCACTTCCTTCTAATTCTCCAAGTTGATCTCTTGTTGATACCAATTCCTTACCTCACTCTCTCTCTCCTACATTTTTGGTCTCAAACATGACTGAGGAAATAATGTAAAGAGTGTGCTAATTGAGTCCCTAACAAGTGTATGGGAATGGCCACTCAATGGCAAGTTAGTAATTAAAGCAACTAATATAACTCAACATTATTTAATCGAGTTTAATCGTACCAAATCAAATTTTAATTAAACCTACCATAAAATCACATAAAATCTAACTAACATAAAACATTAATCAATTTCAGAATCGGGCGCCGATAAGGCTTTCAATTCGCAGTTTAAAGTCAAAGACATGAACAGATCATTTTATGGCAAACAGATAAAAACACATAAATAATGCAATACACATGCAAATAAATCCCAAATCCTTCCCAAATTACTGTTAAGCATAATTAATCATGAATTAGCATTAATCAGAGATCGAGGTCATTACAATTTATTTGATTTAAGTACACAATTTCACAACAAACTTAAAACAAATTATGTATTTCTTATGGAAAAAATAAATAGATTCATATGTAATATTTTCCTGGAAATTCATACTTGTAAATCATGCTTTTTTGACATGGTAATTATTTTCTAGATTTTAGTTTTCGTACATGATTTAATTTTTAGAATTATTTACATGTTAATTGCTCAATGATTATTGTTTTGTAACAAGCATATATAAGTTTGCCTATTAAAATGTTTGTAACTTGTTTATATTTATGTACATATTTAATGTATATAAATTAAACTATCAATTTAATTCTTTGGAGTTTTAGTTTTATAATTTTACATGCTTATGGAAGTTACAAATTAGGAGTTTACTGTTTTCTATGCAGATGTATTTGCACAGTTTCTTTAGGCTGCCTTTGATGACTAAATCTCTAGCATATTTGGATAATCTGATTATATGAGTACTAATTTAGTTTTGTATCTTAGCATGCTCATGATTTATAACTTTATAATAAAATTTGCATGTTCAAAATTCCTGGATTTTAATTTTTGTTACATTCTTGTTGTTTCTATAGTTATGTGTATGATATTTACATATTAATTGTCCATAAAGTTCTAATTTAATTTAGGAGTTACATATTTTAATTTAAAGTTTTAATTTAATTATGGAGTTACAAAATTTATTTTAAAAGTTTCAATTTAATATTTAGAGTTATAAAGTTTGTAATTTGGTTGGGTGAATTAAATTTTGAATTGAATTTATTTATTTGGAGTTATATGTCTAAATGTTTATTGTGAATTAAGTTCATTCATAACTCATGGCTATTAACTTTTAACTTCATTCATATATTTAGTTGGGTAACTCATCTAGCATTTTAATTCATTGGTTAATTTGATTATTCAATAGTTGGCTAGATGGTTTCAATTAATTTAGTATATTTACATTTTGTTTAGATTGTTTGGTTTGTATTTTCTTGTGTTTTCTGGTAACTTTCTTTACAGGAATACTTATGCGAAAGGGAATGGAAAAACAAATACAAAATCAAATGAATAGTATTTGGGGTGTCAAAACAACAAGTCTGGACGACTAACCTTTGTGATGAACAGAAATTTCTAAGCGTGGAAAAGATTTTGGACTAAATAAAATCCTGATGGATTGGCTATTTTATTTAAATGGTTGAAGCATTTTTTGCTTGAGATTTAGTTGGTTTGTTTACCAATTTGTAGTAGCAAGTTTTATTTACTTGTATTATTAGAAGCATTTTATATGCATGTATTTGGTTGTAGCAATTTTTAAATTGCTTGTAAGTTTGGAACTTGGTTTGGTTTTCTAGAATAGAAACCAAAGTGTTTAGCCTTGGCTAAAGAGTAGTTCTTATTTGTTCAGAAATGACAACTAAGACAGATTTGGTTTCAAACCTTAGGGGTTTGAGGAAGTCTTTGGGTTTAATCATTTTATTCCCAAAGTGTTGGAAAACCAAGTTTAGAAAAAGTCTTTGGTTATAATCTGATTATTTCCAAAGTGTTTTGGTTTGAAAAAACAAAACCAAATTTTAGCATTAGCTAAAATATTTTTGAGTTTATTCAGAAATAATGGGCATAGTTCCGAGAGTACCGGTTAACTTTTATGAGTGGTATAATTCTGGTAGCAAATTTTATTTGCTTGGGAATTAGTTTGTTATAACCTATAACCTGGTTTATCTCCTGGAAAACTTAATTTTAAATTTGTTTTCCATGGACTAGGAGTCAACATGCTATTGAAAGTTTTGTCAAAAGGTTAACTGAGTTTTAAGTGGGACCGATATGACCCCTCCAGTCTTCTTGGGAACATTCTTGACCATGTTCGATTCTAGGTTAAGTGGTGAGACTAATTTTGAATTAAATTTCCAACTATGGATTTTCTAGTGTTAAGTTTAGTTTATGAAAAAAAAAAAAATAGAATAATGAAATTCTGTTGTGATTTTTCAGAAATGGCTTCAAGAGGTGGCAACAAAAACGTTGTTCCACCTGACAACGTTAAGCCTTGCGAGATTCTTAGAAGAAGATCTAGAGAGATCAAGTGTGAGTAAAGGAAATCATAAGATTGCATGATAACATTTCTGAATTAATCAGAGACAATTAGTATGTTATTCTTGTGTTAATTATAGCATATATGATTGCTATGTGACTTTGCTTGAAAGCAAAGATGAGACAACCCGTTAGGGTAGGTGAATATATTATTGAATTTTTAAATTCCAAATATATTTTTAAGTTAGTGGCTCCTAGTGAGTATAAGATCATTGATCACAGAGATAGAAAACTGGTGGTTCCTAGGAGGTGTTAGACCACTGGCTACACAGTTATGAGATTGTGGTTCCTAGTAGTGAACAGATTACTGATCATATGTCAAGACATGATGGTTCCTAGTAGTAGAGAGGCCACTGATCATATGTCAAGACATGTTGATTCCGAGTAATGAAAGAGTCTATTGATCATATGTTAGGACGTTGTGATTCCTAGTAGTAAAGTGACTACTGATCACAGGTTAAGACATTGTGATTCCTAGTAGTAGAAAGTCTATTGACCACATGTTGAGAAATTAGTGATTCCTAGTGATAAGACTACTGGCCATGTTATGAAGTTCCAAATAGTAGACTATTGAACACTGGATTTGTGTTTCCTAGTAGTAAGACTATTGGCTTCAGAGTGATAGCTTGGACCAAATATGTTTGGGTGCCTAATTCAGTTGATGACAGTCTGGGAATGTATTTACTATGATATGATTTTGAGAGTTTCATAATCATTGTGACACAAGGAATTGTTTAAAGACTTTGTATGAATTTTCAGAAAAGGCCAAAAGCCTTTGTATAAATTCTACAAATGTGGGGGTGTCATGCAAAAGGCGGGAATACCTAAACCCAAGAGGGTTAGGACAAGCCTAAAAATCCGTTGACTTTGTATTCAACGGTTATGCACAATATAGCAGTGCATATTGATTTCTTGTGGTTCAGTCTGCTATTCCAGATATACACAAGAATACTATCATGGAATTAAGAAATGCATCTTTCTTTGAAAATGTATTCCAAATTCCATGAAAGAGGTTGAAGGCGACAATGATTACATAGCTAATCAAACAAATGATCACTTGCATGATCAAGTTGATGATCAAGTTGAAGATGTAGATGAGCTAAGAAGGAGTAAGAGGGCTAGGACTACCAAGTCCTTTGGCCCGGACTTCTTGACTTATATGTTAGAGGGAGAACCTTGAACTTTTCATGTAGCAGTGAATTCACCAGAAAGTCCCTTATGGAAAGAAGCTATTAAAAGTGAAATTGACTCCATCTTACAGAACCATACTTGGGAGTTGGTTGATCTAACCCCAGGCAGTAAGGCCTTGGGGAGTAAATGAATCTTTAGAAAGCTGATGGATCAATTGATAAATATAAAGCTAGGCTAATTATCAAAGGATACAAGCATAGAGAAGGCCTGGATTACTTTGATACGTATTCACCTGTTACAAGGATTACATCCATTCGCATGGTAATTGCGACAGTCGCTTTACGTGGTTCAGAGATACATCAGATGGATGTAAAGACAGCTTTCTTAAATGGAGATTTAGATGAAGAAATCTACATGGAACAACCCGAAGGGTTTTTAGCTCTAGGGAAAAATAAGAAAGTCTGTAAGCTTGTTAAGTCATTATATGGTTTGAAACAAGCGCCGAAGCAATGGCATGAGAAGTTTGACAATGCTATATTGTTAAATGGATTTAAAATCAATGAGTGTGACAAGTGCATATATGTTAAAGACACTGGCAGAGGTTATGTCATTTTGTGTCTATACGTAGACAACATACTCATTGTTGGTAGTAATGATGAAATGGTTCAAACTACCAAGAGATTATTAAACTCAAAGTTTGACATGAAAGATATGGGCCTTGCAGATGTCATTCTAGGTATTGAGATTATCAGAACATCTAGTGGTATTGTACTTTCTCAATCTCACTATGTTGAGAAAATACTTGAGAAATTTAGCAAATCAGATATAAGTGTGTCTAGGACACCGGTAGACGTGAGTCTACACTTGACCAAGAATAATGGTGAAAGTGTCTCTCAGCTAGAATATTCTTGGGTCATTGGAAGTTTGATGTATTTGATAAGTTGTACAAGGCCGGATATAGCCTACTCTATTAGCAGGCTTAGTAGATACATGAGTAATCCAAATGCCACTCATTGGAGAGGCATTATGAGGGTGTTAGGTTATCTACGCTACACCCGGGATTATGGGCTGCATTATACCAGATACCCAGCGGTACTAGAAGGGTATAGTGACTCTAATTGGATATCTGATATAAAGGACTCCAAATCCACTAGTAGTTATATGTTTACCCTCGGAATGGCAGCCGTGTCTTGGAAATCTTCCAAGCAAAAATGTATATTGAGATCAGCGATGGAATTTGAGTTTATTGCTTTGGATAAAGCAACTGAAGAAGCTGAATGGCTTCGCCAGTTCGTTAAGGATATTTGTAGATGTCCCCGAATGCCCCGGGAGGACGGGTCCCCCGTTCTGTTCGTTATTGGGTTCATTGCAGTTCAGGACTCTCAAATTGTCACGGTTCTAAATCTGAACCAAATAGTCCAAATCCGGCAAATCGTTTTGAGAAAACAGATTTTGAAAGAAGTGCCAAACATGGACTGCTTTGCCAGATACAGAGTCGCCACCTAAATATTTTTTATGGGGGAATTTAGGAAATCCTAACTCGGTGCCAAAGGCCACGTGTCCATCATCACCAAAGTTGCCTCGGCTCGGGAGCTTAGGTACGATTGGGGAAGGTCAGCTATGAGCACTCTCTCTCGCCCGATCCGAAGATCAGCCTCTACTAACCATGATATCCGTTTTTGGAAACGTTATGTGTTCTTATTCCGGTTATTAGCCTAGAATTACTATGTTATGCGCACAGCAAACAAGTATAGACCAAATCGCCTAAATTGGAACAAAACATTTCATGCTTGTTTTGAAAATGGTTTGCTACTCGTAAGTAGGCTAAAATGCAGGTTTTGCCACCCTCAAGTGGGCTTTAGAAAAGATGGTTTTGCCACTATCTAGTGGGCTTAAAAACTCACAGTTTTAATGCGTTATCCCAATTTAGTTAATTCAACTTCCATTCACAGGCATTCAAGCAGTTATATCACATAAGCAGCTAGCCTCATAGTAATCATGCTATTATGGCAACACTCACACGCATGCGGTATGCTAAAACATAAAGAGCTCACCTAGTACTCCGTGCCAAAACAAGAACATGTTAGCAATCATGCATGATCCAAGTCCATGTTTAAATGCCTAATATAACGCATACGGAATGTCACTAGAGTAGGCTCGGCTAGTCTATAAATGACATGTGAGAATGCACAAGTAGCATGTATTCAAGTTAGATTTGAAATACTTTATGCAGTTAGCATGATGCGCCGAGCCTGGTGCATGCAAGACTAATGAATGATGCACGCATGCATAGCATAAGGTATGCTAAAGTAAGCATGTCCTAATACTAACCATCAAAAGCAGGTAAGTAAAAGGGAGAAAGAAGTGGGGGTTAGAAGACATGCACACACGCACCTACACTTATTACAAATTTGCCCTTGCTTGGAGGGACCGAAAGAATAATACAATTTAATTAACCTACAAGCTAATTAAATATTACAGACCACCTAATTAATTAAACAAATTAATTAATCTAATTTTAAGCAATAAACAGCCTCGAGAAGAGGGTCCAATGTGATGCGTGCTCGATTCCACTCAGAAGTCACTGCCATGTACAAGCTGCCTTTGCTTTGACTGTTCTGCTTTTCTGAAGACTGCACAAGTCTCAAGGTTGCTTCTCTGAGTGCTGTGGAGCGCCACCGGTTGAAAGAATATACTACCGGCCATGGAGAATGGTCACCGGCTAAATATTGTGCTCTCGGCCAAACATTCTTTGCCGGTCGACACTAAACACTGCCGGCCGGCCAAATATTCCTGCTGAAACCTGCAGTTGACAGCAACAGAGGGCAGAACTTGGCATGGCAATGCATTTCAAGCAATGTATGCACCAACCACACTCCTTATCATATGTATGACTCAAAGGGGTGTGTTCCTTGGTTCTCGGACCATCAATCGCACATTTCAATGCATGATGGCCCAAGAGACCAAGTATGCATTTTGATTTCAAATGCAATGCACACACACAAACAAAGGCCCAATCCCTATCACTAGATCAAGGGACAAAGCATGCATGCTAGATGGAATGCAACCTAGGCATGCAAACTAGCATGCTATATGGCATGGAGGGGAGCATGCAAACATGCGATGTACACTAGGTACGCAACCTAAGCAAACAAGGCAAACAAGCATGTCACAACTATGCAAGCTAATGAAGCACGCGAGATGTGATATAATCATGCAAGTGTGCAAGACATGCAAACATGCTAGCAACTTGACCAAGGGAATGCATGCCAAATGCAAGTGATTTCAAGCATGCAACACATGCAACCAAAACATGCAAACGTGGATTAATGCAACAACATTTGAATAACATGCAAAAGGTGGATTTAAACTGAATTAGGCAGCTCTCAACTAGGCCCAAAACAATGGCTAACATGCTCAAGAATGGAAGCCAAAACACATACAAATAGGCATGCATGTAAGGTCCAACACTTAGGCACATAGAGACAAATTTTAAGCACACTTAAAAGAGGAACAACATGGGCATATGACATGCAATGTAAGCTTTGAAAATCATGTTAATGATGGTGCCAAAACAAGCAAACAAGGTAAGCATGGCATGCGACAATGGTCCAAGATTCAAGGCAAGCCCAAGGGGGATTGAACTACACTTAATGCAACCACACATGGCATGAATTAAGTGACCAAAACCAGAGTTTTAGCATGCTAAAACAAAGCCAAAAGACCACTTAGATGGCATCTAAATGACTTACACATGGAAGCATACACAATGACCAAACATGGAGCATAGGACACAACCTCTTGAAGCATCAAAGGGGCCATGAAATGCAAGCATACAAGCATGCTAAGAGGACTGAAATGATGCTATAAGTGGTGCCAAACCATTGAAATAAATCAAACAATGCATGCTCAACACTTCACATACTTAAAGCCTACAAGTTAACAATGCAAAGGAGCTATGCAATACATGTTATGGTTGACCAAAACAACCAAAAACAGACCTTAAACATGGCAAAGTAAGTACGAAAGATTCACAAAGCTAGGCCAAAAGCATGCTTGAACAAGGGTTAAAACCTAGATGCATGTTAAGGCTACAATATGGCATTACAAGGCATGTATGCTAAGCAAGCATGGTGTACCAAAACCAACTAAAAATAGAGGCATATTATGACATAATAAGCATGAAAATCAGCTAAGGCATGGCCAACACACACTTAGACTAGATGCTCACTAAAGAGGCAAAAATGGCCCTTTTCAAGGACAACAAGGAGAGGGGGTGGCCCTCTCGTTCCTAGGACCTCAAGGCACCATCCTCACCTCTAAAATCCCTCAAGATTTTAGTGGTGAGGAGGCCCAAACACAATGGTCCCGGAGCTCAACCGAAATGGCACAAAACAAGGGCCAAACAAGACTTAAGAGGGGTCAAACAACCCCAAAGCTTAAAACACCCTTAACAAACTATTTAGAGCACTAAAAATCAGAACTTTTATATGTTATACACAAAGCTCAAAAACAGATGCAAGATAGGCAAAAATGCAATGAAAAAATGGGGAATAAAGGGACAAGTTTCTTACCCTTGTAGACCCTCTTCACCATTGGTGAACCAGCTGGTTCTTCAAGCTCAAACTAGCTCCACAACTCCAAAAACAACCCTCAAGGGCCTCAGCTCCAAGAAAAGGTGTGATGGTGGGTGTTTGTGTGCAAAACTAAGACAAAACACACACAAAACACAAGAGAGAGAGAGAGAGATATAGAGATGGAGGATATATGAACCCTAACCCTAAAACTCAAAACCCTCTGAAAATGTTGTCTAAATTGTCTAACCTTAGAACAAGAGAGAAGAGGCTCTCTTTTATAAACAATTGGTCTTGTAAAGCTTCCAAAGGAAGCTAACAAGAGGGCAATCCCTCCATATACGTGTATGGAGGGGGTGACAGTGTATGCCAGCTGCACAAAAATATCTGCAAAAGTAGATGTCCAATAGTCAGCCGGCCAAAAATGCAATTGACCAAAAAAAGATAGCTGGCTGGCCATCTATAGTGCCGGCCGGCCAAACATTTGGCTGATGGCAACAAAACACAGTCGTTGGCCTCAAGCCATGGCCGGTGGAGTGTGGGGATGGCTCACAAGCCATTCCCTGCCCCCTCCAAGGCAAAGCACAAGTGTTTGGTGCAAAACCAGACACAAAACAGTTGAGTCGAGAGATCCTGAGGCATGGCGCGTAGCCGAGACCTCCGGGAACTCAAGACGAACGCAAACATGGATGATCACCAAGTGTTCAAGCGGTGACGTCCAAGTCTTGAGGACGCTCAAAAATGGGGTGTCTACAGTTGCCCCTCTTTGACAGAACTCGAAAGTCATAACAATGACGGGAGTGAATGTCAAAGCCTAGAGACGACCCATTTTTGACAAGGCCAAAGACTTAGACAAACATGCAAGACAAACAAGATATGCGCCCGAAGGCAGGGGCAAAATGCAAGACAATGTACAAAGCCGAGCATAGCTTATGATCATGCAAAGAAAGCTGTAACGAAGCATAACATGCGACAGTTTTAAGCTAGCATACACCAAACTACACTACAATGCAGAAAGGATGTAAGAGAATTATGCAATTCTCGATACGTCTCACTCGGAGGATACAATACCTGTCTGGTTCGTCTGGTTGCACCAACCTCAAATGAACTGTACATACAATTTCGTGCCTGCAAAGAAAGCAACTTAACAGGTACGATATCGTTAGCAACATGCATAACATGCAAAATGAATGCAAAATGATATGCAATATATACAAAACTATGTATAAACAATACAAATGAAAATGCAATGTAATTGAAACAATGCAAACGATATGCAATGCAATTGAATCATGATCCAATCATAAGCGGTTCAAAACCACACAAATGTCAAATAGATTGATGGAGGTAACAAGTCCGTCTACCATAGAAAAGGTCACACAAAACTATGAGTGATGTAGACGGACACAAGAACACGTAATTGGGTGGAATGGCACAAGTGGGGAATGATCCGCTAATGAAAGAACATGATCCTAATGCAGGATGCAAAAATTACACTATAATGTAATATGTATGATGGATATGGCGCGCGGGCCAAACCAAATCTTGCCTAGGAAAGGCATGGACACAAACAAACCACGTCTAACATAGAACGGTCATACAGAACTATGAGTGTATAGACGTGAAAGGTATGGGCACATACCAAACCAAGCTCAACAAGGAAAGGCGCAACCCTACATGGAGGTGATGCAATGAATGCATGCAAGCTACAATGCAATATCTACGATATGTGATGGAATGGATATAGTGGATTAAGGCCTACGGCCAAACCGTATCTTGCCTAGGAAAGCATGGACACAAACAAGCTACGTCTAACATAGAACGGTCATACAGAACTATGAGTGTATAGACGTGAAAAGTATGGGCACATACCAGTCCAAGCTCAACAAGGAAAGGCACAAACCCTAGATGGAGGTGATGCAGTGGATGCATGCAAGCTATAATGCAATATCTACGATATGCGATGGAATGGATATATACAATGGATAAGGCACGCGGGCCAAACCAAATCTTGCCTAGGAAAGACATGTACACAAACAAACCACGTCTAACATAGAACGGTCATACAGAACTATGAGTGTATAGACGTGAAAAGTATGGGCACATACCAGACCAAGCTCAACAAGGAAAGGTGCAAACCCTAGATGGAAGTGATGTAATGAATGCATGCAAGATACAATGCAATATCTACAATATGCAATGGATGGGTGTAAATGCGATATTTACAGTGATGCACGACATATGCACTATTGGTAATAAAATGCATGACATATGCAATGTATACAAGGGATGCATGACATATGCACTATCTGCAATGAATGCATGACATATGCATGTTGTTGTTTTTTTTTGTTTTTGTTTTTTTAGTTTTGTTTGAAATGCATGTTGATGCATGCAAGAGAAAATGCATGGCAATGCACGTTGCTCTCTTTTTTTGTTTTTCTTTTGAAAATGCATGATAATGCATGATTGTGTTTTTTTTTTGTAATGCAAATGATGCATGTTGATGCATGCTGATGCAAATGCGTGACAATGCACGTCTTTTGATATGCATGACAATGCATATGATCTTGAATGTGCGACCACGCACGTCGCTTGAAATGCTTATGAATTCGAATGCGCGACGATGCGCATCGCTTGAAATGCATGATAATGCATGTGAACTTGCCAAAAGTTGTTCGGGCACGACAAACACCGAAGGACTTGCACCTTCAGAGGATTTAAGGTCTCCTAGACCGAGCGTATTTAAGGTCTCGCCAGACCGTGACGAATGCATGATAATGCATGCATAATGACGTATAACTCAACACGTGTTCGCAAAACAATGCGTGTGGGGCAACTTTCGAATCTTAAAAGAGACAAAAGGATACAAAAAAAAGGATGCACCTTGCACATATTCGAGTGCCATGCACAGAAGACACGGTCCGAGGTCAAAACGGAGGCCGGTTGAGCTTCGAAAAGGCACTGTCTTGCACTATCTTGAGAAATAAATGCCCCAAACTATACATCAGACCCAAACAAGGTTATAGGAGGCTCACTGGCCATCAGGGGAGGTCATCGGCCATCCACTGGCTATCAAAACATATCACCGGCCAAATATTTGGCCGACCGGCCAACAATTTGGCCGACCGGCCAAATGTTGCTGAGTTGGGACAGTTCGGTCTTTTTGCCTCGGGTCTTTTAAAATAGGGCTTCAAACCCTATTTTTCTCATTTCCTCTTAGTCGAAATTTCTCCCTCTCTCTCTCTCTCTCTCTCTAGAGTATTTCCCGAGCTCCATTCTCCGTTTTCCTCAATTTTCGCGCCTATTTCTTCGTTTGATTCGCGAATATCTTTGCGTTTCAAACATTTTGAACTGAACATTTCTTCGTTCCGGTGTCTCCTTTGCTATTTCCACCTTTTAGGGTTTGTTTTCCCCGAGTTTCTCTCGATTTCCGTGCCTCTTCCATTTCCCGGCTTTCTCGGCCATTTTCCACCCTCTCGGGGTTGACTTTTTGTTGACTCTTCGCATTCTAGATCGATTTTCTCTCTTCCGGCCATTTTCACACCACTTTTGACATGGCGGATGATATTCCACGGGGCGGGACTCCCCCAAAGCATGGGATGGATCCAGAGGCCAAGCTCCTCCCCTTGAGCGTCCGCTCGTTCGACTCGGTGACCTACTGGCCGGCGATTCACGTGCTTCCTCTCGACGGACTTTGCCAGTTTCGGGATTTTGCGAGAGGTGTGCCACCAGAGCTTCTTTTGCGTGAGCCCGAGACGCACTTTTCATACGGCGCTTTTGAGGTATATTCTTCCCCATTTCGTTTTCCGCAATGTAGAACACTTAACTGCCATAGTTGATTTTGTTCTTTAACTGCTTGACCCGGATACACCGATACACTATATGTTGTAGTTGACTGTGAATACACTTGCACTCGATATCCGTTTGAATCTGAACACGTGCACACACACTACATTTGCCCTGAACCACTCAAACACACTGGTACATCACATGTTGTAGTTCACTGCAAGCATACCGGCACTCGATACCTATTTGAATCTGAACACGTGCACACACGCTATATCTGTACTGAACCACTCAAACACACTGGCACATCACATGTTGTAGTTTACTACGAGCATACCGGCACTCGGTACCTATTTGAATCTGAACACGTGCACACACGCTATATCTGTACTGAACCACTCAAACACACTGACACATCATATGCTGTAGTTCCCTGCTAGCACACCGACACCCGATGTTTGTTTGAACCTGAAAACGTGCACACACGCTATATTGCCACAAATTCTGAATACTCTTCAAAACTGTACATTTTATATTCTTCGCAACTATTTGCTTTTGAACAGGGAGATTCCCATACTGTCCGTGGGTATGGGAATGTTGCCGCCAGGGATTGGTACATGGAGTTACCGGACGCAGTCCGTCGCATTGTTGACCAGGCCGGATTTGGCGCATTCTACAGGGGACTCTCGCACCTTACTACGAGCAGGCCTCTCCTTACTGCTTTAGTGGAGAGGTGGTGGGACACCACCGACTCTTTCCACTTTTCTGCTACGGGAGACATAATGATGACTCCCTATGATTTCTCGATGCTCACCGGCATCGGGGTAGGGGGTGATCCGATCCCCTTCGACACCGATATGGACGAGTGGGAGGCTGCTCAGATTTACCTGCTCGGTGAGGTGCCGTCTCTCGTACATCCTGGCTTCGTTCGATATTCATGGTTCGAGGTCCAGTTTAGAGTCCAGCCAGCCTTAGTCGAGGAGGCTCCGATGACTCAGGAGGCGGTGGAGCGATACGCGCGCGGCTTTCTTATGTTCCTGCTAGGGACGACTATTTTCGCCGACCGGGCAAACATTGTGCCCCTCTGCCTGCTTAGCGCTCTCGTGGACGTCACCCGGATCTTGCGCTATGACTGGGGTGGCGCTGCCTTGGCCACTCTGTACGGGTATATGAGCTCAGCCTCCCGTTGCAGCGGACAGCTGCTCGGGGGCTACTGGCGAGCTTGGGAGGTATGTTTTCTCCTCTACTTTTCATTTCTGTTTTACATTTTCTGTACTCTGTACACTGCACACACTGTGGTCTGCTTCACACTGATTGTATACTGCACACACGGCACACATATGCTCTGCTTTACACTGACTGTACACTGCAGACACTGTACACTCTGCTCAATACACTGCACAATACATGGTCCTGCAATTTCTGCTTTATTCTGTATTCTGCTTTATCTGATAATCTTGTTGGTATTTGCTCTGCAGTTGTGGGTCTATGCCTACTTTTCGAGATTCGCCCCAGTGCCAGACGTGGAGACCCCTCTCGTCGTTCCGTTCTTGCGCCGCTTTGACGTGAGGTGCGTGCGGAGGCCCCGGGAGACGTTTATCTTCTTCTGTCGCTACTTCGACACCATCACCCTCGTAGAGGTATGTTCAACTTTTAGAGTTTTGTTTGGCTTGGCTTTACACTGTATTTTTAATAACAGTAGATAACAAACTGCATGTCATGTACAGATCACTTGGCAGCCTTGGGCTCCATTGCGTGCGATGACTCGAGATCGATTTGCTGGTGCAGAGGAGACTGCACGTTTCAGGATTTTACTGGAGGGCCCGGTCTGTCGGGCTTGGTACCTGGGTGAGCGTTTCCTATGTCAGACCTTGGGTTTGCCGGAGCAGATAGTTCCAGGTCCGCCTCCTACCCACGTGAGGGACACCGAGAGGTGCACTGTCGAGGAGATGGCCGATTACACGATCGGCTGGGACGTGGAGGGCTTTAGGGGCGAGGGTGACTACTCAGAGTACGTTCGGACGTACATTATGCGGCCTCTGAGCGGCGGCCGTCGAGTTGAGGGAGAGAGACCTGCGACGCTGGTAGTTGGAGCGAGAGTAGGGGTAGGGACGTCGAGGACAGCTCGTGTCCGTGGCAGGAGTGGGGCTCGGAGGGGTCGGGGGGTTAGCTGGCTAGCGCTACCCACGATGATGACATGTAGAGGACGGGGCGGGGCGACTTACCAGATTCCCATTGCTCCCCCTCCGGCTGATCATGAGTTGGTCGGGTTCTATGACTTACCTCCGGTATGTACTACTTCATCTTGCATCTTGCATTGTCATTTTATTTTAGTTTATCGATATTCCGCAGAATACTGATATATCTAATACTTTCGCAGGCCTCTTCTAAGTACACTCGCCAGTCCCTAGAGCTGACTGCCTCTGTGATGGGGATGCGCCAGCAGAGCCTCGACCTTCTGGCGATTTACAGCATTCCGGTATGTTCCTCTGACCGCGGTCTCAAACCATACATAAACTGTTTCACATAATCTGATGCACAATACAACACTGGATACACTGCCCTCACAGCATTCATACACTGTACTCATATACTGCATTCTGCACTGATAAACTGCTCATGGCATTCGCACACTATACTCATACACTGCATTCTGCACTGATAAACTGCTCACGGCATTCGCACACTGCACTCATACACTGCATTCTGCACTGATACGCTGCTCACACTATTCACACACTGCATTCATACACTGCATTCTGCACTGATACACTGCTCACAGTATTCTGATGCATTTGCCTTTTCTGTTTTTTAGCCTCCCTTCCAGATTCTCACTGTGGGAGGTGTTCCAGCCAGGCCTTCTATTCCTGTCAGAGGAGATGGAGAGGGCAGAGTATTCCCCCGCACCAAGGCGGGGCGCACTCACGTCGGGAGTAGCTCGTGGGCTCCAGTCCCTGATGATGATGACGAGGAGTCGGAGGCGGAGGCGGAGGCAGAGTCGTCGTCGGAGGAGACCGGAGACGGCTCGGACTCGGGCTCAGATGACAGCGCTGATGATGTTCCTGGACCTTCGTCCAGGAAGAGGACTAGGATGGACTCCCAGGCTTTAGATCCTTTGTCATTGATCCAGATTTTTGCTGTTTTTCTTTTTCTTTTTCTTTTGTACCTTTTGCTGGTAGTTAGAGTACCTTGTACTACCGCAGGCAGATTTTTATTTCCAAAATCATGTACTTGAAAAAGATGATGAAATGAAACAAACTTTTTGTCTGAAAAAGTGTTGCATTTGTACATTTCATATATTGCATCGCATTGCATCATGTTGCACCTCAATGTAAATGAAATTGATTTGTTGTCTGAAAATTGAACACTTGCATTGTAATAATCAGGTAATGAACCAGCCAACAGCAAAACAGCCCATACCAACCACTGCACATTCTGAACACTCGGCTCATACTTTACTGGGGATTAATCTGCATACAGCTCATAACACAGCGCTTAGTTCATTTTGCACGCAGCGAATCCTGAACAATCAGCCCAAATCTGACAAGACGGACCATGAAGGTTGAATCTACTGAAGTTGAAGCACACTCAGATGCGATCTGAAACCCAGAAGCTTCAAAGAGGCCCAGGTTTTCCTGTTCACACTTATCGGGGGTGGACCCTGCAGTTGTATGAAAGAACTAAATCCTGTTTTTGTACAAAGGTGGAGAATGGCACAGCATTCTGAGCACAAAACAATTTGGGGAAAGGGTTTGCAACCGGGTATTGAGCCTATGACTGAACATAATGAAAAAGACTCAATAATGAAAAACAAAAGGTAAACAACCTAAACACAACGAGACACGCTCGGAACCGACTCAAAGCAAGAGTTGAGGTAAACAAAACAAAAGACACGACATACAGACGTGTTAACGGAGACGGGGGACCTCAGATCACGAGGAGCCAGTTTCTCTGGGTATTGTTTCCCACCCTTTCTCATTTGTGATTCTCACATCACTCGGCCCTCAAGCTCGGTTTTTCTCTCAAAATCCTTTGGCTCGCTTTTTCTCTCAACTTACACCTCTTTATTCTTTATTCTCTCATTTTTATCCCTCCCCGGGGTGTTTAATGGATGAATAGGAAGTTGTGGGTTCACGCCCGACATGGTTAGCTCACGGCTGTTTCTTCCGGTGGCGCTTGGTCGATGCCCCAGGTAAGGGAATGGAGTACCTTGATCCCTTCAGATTCGTGCTTCGTACTTGGTTCGATACCTCCTTGCTCGGAGGTTGAGAGAGCTTTCAGCCCTTCAATGATAGCTTGAGTTGTGCCCTTCTTGGCAAGTATGTTGGCGATGGGGGAAGGACAGGAAACTTGACTCAACCGTGCCCCTAGTTCATCATTTTGACCATTTTTTGTTTTTGGTTTTCTACAAAAACCATTTTGACCAATATGAGAGTTAGATTAACACACTTGTTCGATTTTTGATTTGAAAACCATGAAAGTCAGGCTATGAGCACTGAAAATTTTCCTTTTTTGGGTCCCAGAAAATGGTCCAGTTTTGGAGAAATGAAATAGTTTTCGAGAAAATAGTCAACCTCAGTAAAAATTTTCAAAAACTATTTTTTTTTTTGGCAAACGTCCGTTGCCCAACGAGCGCGGAACTCACTCTCGAGATGCACAACCTTGGATTGGAGGCAATAGAAAATTGCCCCTTGTTTGAAGGACGCTGCATGGCAACGGAAAGTTGCCCCTGGTTTGAACGGCGACTCATGGCAACGGAAAGTTGCCCCTTGTCTGGATGATGCCGCAGCATATTGTAAACAGTCCTCACTAGTGATGATCACGACCGAACTTTCTCGGATACAGAGAAGACGAAGATGGTCAAAACCAATATATGGACACAGTCACTTTGAAGGTGTTGGGGGCTGGTGTAACAACCCTCATACTGTTTACCGATTAATGACTGATTGAGTACCGATAAACAGTGATTACCGTTAAACTGAACTAATTATGACTGATAATTGGACTGGTTAAAGTACTGAACTGACTGACTGAAAACTGGAACTGAATTGACTGAGTATGTGTGTTAATTGGTATTCTATCTGTTTGATTGTTTCTTTGATCTGTTCACGTGTTCTGTTTAAACTGCTAATTGAAGGCCTTATCGGCGGCCGAAGCCGGAACTGATTGATGTTTTATGATCATCATAATTAATGTGATTTTATGGTATATTTATCTGAAAACTGATTAGGTGTGATTAAATTAGATTAAATCTTGATCAATTGCTTAAGTTGGCCTTATTTACCAAACTAGCCTTAAGTGCCCACTACCTCATACACCTTTGAACTCATTACACTTGAATCAAAAACCATCTCCTCAGCCATTTCCCTTGTCATTGCCGACTAGAGAGAGAGAGTAAGAGGAAAAGAGTGATCCAACTTGATTCATCTTTAGAATTGGTTGGAATTGGAGGAATTGAAAGCTTAAGTGCATAATTGAACCTCTAGACTTGCATTCAAGGAACCTAGGTAAGGATTTCATCTTCTCATTCTTGTGTTTGAACTAATTCTTGCATGGTCCATGTTAAATTGTAGAGCTAAGTCATGTTTTAGTTCATGCATGTTGATATAGAGCATAATTCATGCTTGCATGTTTGAATTGTTAAGTTGAGAGTTGGTTTCATGGTAAAAGGGTGCATGCATGTCCATAACTTTGTATTGGTCCATGTTTTCAACTTGTTTTTGGATCAATTGGCTCACTAGAGCATGTTTTGAAGCTTTGAAATGATTTGAATTCATGCATGTTTGCAGGTTCATCGTATTCTCGAAATTGGTTTGAAAATTGGGTTTGAATTAAACACCCTTGGGCTTTGGTTTCTCAAATCGAGCTTTGAACCATGTTATTCTATGTGTTTACAAGTGTTTTTCCAGAAATTAGCCCAAGAGGATCGGTTTTGATGCTTTTGAACTTGAGTTTGAGCTTGGAGGTGCATTCTGGGATTTCCAGATTTCGCACTCTCGCTCGAGCGGAGATAGAGACGCTCGAGCGTGGAATTCGAGCATCCAGTATCTCTGCACTGTTTTACAGTCCGCTCGAGCGGAGGATTGGGCACTCGAGCGGAATCACGTGTCTCAAGCTCGAGCGGGCGTCGAGCGTCCGTCGAGCGGATATTTCACCCATCCAGCACTTTTGACTGTTTTGCAGAACGCTCGAGCGGGTAACTTTGTCTGCATATACGCTCGAGCGGAGTTACCTACGCTCGAGCGGGACTCTATTTTCTGAAAAATCTGAAACTGCTTTTAAAAGTGCATCTTTGCATCCTCATCTCATTCTAGGCATTCTTAGACCTAGTTTAAGACATCTTGTTGAGGATATAATTGTAGAACACACCGAGGCAATTAGGGATTAAATTATGATATTTCCCAACTGTGTAGCTTAGTGTGTGTTCAACCTGTGAACTGTGTAGGGTTGGCGACTGGGGAGACACGCTCTAGCACACCGTAGCCCGAACTCTATGAGTAACAATTGTGTAAAGATATGTTCAACTGATTATCTTTGAATACTGAACTGAACTGTTTACTGAACTGGTATTACTGAATGAATGTATGTCCTTTATTTCTGAACTGTACTGTGGCATCCTTAGCACCTACTGTTTACTGTTACTGTTACAGAGATCTCTGTCGGTTCCCTCGTGGAGCCACTACTGTTTACTGACTGATGGCCATCATTACTGTTCGGTCTTTTAAGACCTACTGTTACTGATATGCTAATGGATGTACCACATATGACTGTTTACTGTACTGAGCAACTGAAATACTGATTGAAATGAACTGTTTTCATTATTGTAAGGACATTCATTCTAAACCCCTTTACGCTTTATGTTATTCACTGGGCTTTAGCTCACTGCTCATATATATATGTAGGTGTACAGGCACCGGATCAAAGCTAGAGGCGTCAGGGTTTTCCAGTTTTGTCAAGCCAACCACCGTGCCTCACTGCGAGGTTCCGAGTTCGCCATGCTATGGCTTGGGGTGTCTTTTCCCCCGCTAGTCCCTGTTACTGTTTGTATTACTATACTGTACTGTTATCAAGGGATTAGATCCCTGTACTGAATGTCTGTAAATGCTTGTATAGCCTGTACTGTTGTGATTATATGAATGCATGAAAAATCTTTTTGGCATACAGACTGTCACAGCTCATTGGGCATTGTTTATTTACTGTATTGGCTTCCGCCAAGCCCTGTACTCTGTTTTACTGGATTACTGTTCTGCAGGCCTTCGGTAATCTCAGATTACTGGCCGGTTACGGTGCTAAACCCATAGGGCCGGGTTTGGGTCGTGACAGAGTGGTATCAGAGCGATACTTAACCACGAGTCATACCGCACACACGTGTCCAAATGAGCTACAGGGTGTCCTAGAAATGTAATTAGGGCATCTCATGAGCATGATAAGTGTGTGGTTATGTTATGACTGAGTTATGACTGAATACATGCTAACGTGTTAAACTGTTAAACAAATGACTGCTTATGTTTAAAACTGTTATAACTGCTTATAGCGAAATGGATAACGCAAACACTGCAAACAAACTTGAATCCTCATCTACTGAGGCAAGAATGGAAAGAATGGAAAGAATGATGGAACTGATAACTGCTAGACTTGAACAACAACAGAACCAACAGCCCCCACCTCCTCCTCCTCCGGTACAGCCGGAACCTAATGCGAATGTGAATGATGGGGACATTATTGCTCTGACCCAGAAGTTCAGCAAAATGAAACCGCCATCCTTCCAGGGAGGCCTCGAACCGTTAAAAGCTGAAGCTTGGGTTCTGGAGACAGAAAAACTATTTGAAGTATTTCCGTGCTCAGAAGCGAATAAAGTATTGTTAGCTACCTTCACCCTTCAAGAAGAAGCTAGAAGGTGGTGGATGTTGATCCGCGATACAAATACTGTTATGACTTGGGCTCAGTTCAAGGAGTCCTTCTTTGAAAAGTACTTCCCACAGTGTGTCAGGGATAGGAAAGTAACTGAGTTTGAACAACTGAAACAGGGCACCACGTCGGTTGCCGAATATGAAACAAAATTTACTGAACTTGCCCGTTATGCACCGCATATGGTGGATACTGAGTATAAGAAGGCCAAAAAATTTGAAGGTGGCCTTAATGTTGCAATTCTTGACCGAATAAATGTGTTGAAACTACCGACTTTTGTGGGTGTTCTCGACCGGGCATTGATGGCCGAGTCGAACATTGCAGCAGTGAAACAATCTGAAACACCAATAACTGAATGGCATGGGAAAAGGCAGGGTTTCAAATTTAAGAAAGGCAAGCACGACCCGGCCAACAAGAAACAGAATACGGGGTCGACGACTAGCCCCAGCCAAGGGAGTGGGTTCATACCACCCTGTTCTGAGTGTGGCAAGAAGCACAAAGGGGTCTGCTACAAAATATCTGGAGCCTGTTACAGGTGTGGCAAGGTGGGTCACATGGTTAAAGACTGCCCCTCTGCCCCACAAGCCAGTAGTAAAGCTGCACCAAGCGTGGCAGCATCAACTGTAGCACCAAAGCCTAACCCCAAAGCTACCGGGAAAGAGCCCATGAGGCAGGGCCGAGTGTTCGCCCTAGTACCGGGAGACGTGCAAAATACTGAAACCGTTGTGTCAGGTATCCTCTCTATTTGTACACAAAATGCATATGTATTGATTGATTCGGGGTCTACACATTCTTATGTATCGCATGCTTTCTCACGGAAATTGAATAGACCCTTAGAACCCATGAACTATCTGTTAGCCGTATCATCACCCGTAGGGGGATCCATGACATGTGCTTATTTGTACCCCGCATGTGAAATTATTGTTGGAGATATGCATCTGTTTATTGATTTACTGCCATTGAACATTGATCATTTTGATGTAATATTGGAGATGGATTGGTTACAAAAATATCATGCCACTATTGACTGTGTGACCAAGCAAGTTATTTTTCGTCCACCTGGTTTGCCTGAATTTGTGTTTAATGGGAGTGGAGTAGTACCTCCTTCGTATTTGATTTCGTCAGTGAAAGCTGTTAAATTAATTAGTAAGGGGTGTAAAGGATATCTGTGTTCTGTGCTGACTGTGTTTACTGATGATAGTGTTAAGACTGATGTGAATTGTATTCCTATAGTTAGGGAATTCCCAGATGTATTTCCAGATGATCTACCAGGGGATTTGATTGACAGGGAGATTGAATTTACCGTTGATGTAATTCCGGGTACGCAGTCGATATCGAAAGCTCCTTACAGAATGGCCCCAACCGAACTGAAGGAGTTGAAAGTGCAACTGCAGGAACTGCTGGATAAGAAGTTTATCAGGCCCAGTACTTCACCATGGGGTGCACCGGTTTTGTTTGTAAAGAAGAAAGATGGTTCACTGAGACTGTGCATTGATTACCGTGAATTGAACAAGGTAACTGTGAAAAATAAATACCCATTGCCACGTATTGACGATTTATTTGATCAGTTACAGGGTGCACAAGTGTTTTCCAAGATTGATCTCAGATCAGGGTATCATCAACTGAAGGTTAAACCGGAAGACATTGATAAAACTGCTTTTAGAACGAGGTATGGCCATTATGAATTTTTAGTTATGCCTTTCGGAGTCACGAATGCACCAGCTGCATTTATGGACCTCATGAACAGAATTTTTAAACCATACCTTGATGACTTTATTGTTGTATTTATTGATGACATATTGATTTACTCCAAGAGTATAGAAGAACATGAACAACATCTGAGACTTGCCCTACAAACCTTAAGGGAACAGAAACTGTATGCTAAATTGTCTAAATGTGAATTCTGGCTTGACCATGTTATGTTTTTGGGGCATGTTGTTAGCAAAAATGGAATTTCTGTTGATCCGCAGAAAATTGAAGCTGTAGTGAACTGGCCGAGACCGACAAATGTGACTGAAGTCCGAAGCTTTTTGGGATTGGCTGGATATTACAGAAGATTTGTCAAAGATTTCTCCAAAATTGCTTTACCATTGACTCAACTGACACAGAAGGGGATATCATTTGACTGGACTGACCCAAGGGAATCAGCATTCCAAGAGTTGAAAACTCGACTTGTGACTGCACCGGTTTTGACCTTACCTTCAGGTACGGATGGTTATACTGTATTTAGTGATGCTTCTCATAAGGGTTTGGGGTGTGCTTTAATGCAGAATGGGAGAGTTATTGCTTATGCTTCCCGACAGTTGAGACCACATGAAAAGAACTACCTAACCCATGACCTGGAACTTGCTGCAGTAGTATTTGCACTGAAAATCTGGCGTCACTATCTGTACGGGGTGACATGCCACGCCCCAAACTCGCCCCTAAAAGTTTGGGCATGACCACCTCAGAAACGGACATAAAACCTGATGAATATAATTTATGGGGCCTGAACGGAAGCATTAAATATCAAATAACAGTGTAAAATAATATCCATTGAGCTACCACTACCATGCCAGGATCACAAACAGAACATAACACATAAAGATAGCTATGTACATATATATATAAACATTACATACACATCAATCTTAACAGACATTTAGGGTGCAAATTAAAAAAATTAGCAAAACTCCATAACTTGAACGGTCAACACCTAAGAGCTTAGATACTCAGGAATTGACAACTGGGTAACGGAAGCCACAGGTTAAGGTTGACCTCCAGGTTGAGTGCCTACAGAAACAGAATAAAATAAAGTGAGCCAAGCTCAGTGAATAATAGCACATAACAATTCAATGTACAACATGAATTGTAATACATATCCATGCACTTATCAATAAAGAGAACATATAGTTAATTTGTTTCTGTATGCATAGCAAGGTCTCTTATTCAAAGAACTTGTCATATCTTGAACATTCGGAGTTTCGTAGCATATCTAGGCATTTTGGGAAAATTATCCAGAAAACGTATCATATCATAACCATGTCGGAAGTTCATAGCATTTTTATCATTTCAGAAATTACTTGTCATATTAAACATTTCGTAACCCAAAATACGGATTTCATTAAACACACTTTTATATACCAATATAGAGTTCACATAACGAGTCTGAATTTGTATTTAATCATAATGGTCTTAGACCTTATCTTGGAACATATCCATAACTTCACAAAGTGGCCCTCGGCCTCATTGATTCATAACTTCATAGCTTCACAAATTGGCCCTCGGCCTCTTAGATTCATAACTTCATAGCTTCACAAATTGGCCCATGGCCACATAAGTTCATAGTTCACAAATGGCCCATGGCCACACAAGTTCATAGTTCACAAATGGCCCCTGGCCACACAAGTCCATAGCTCACAAATGGCCCATGGCCACACAAGTCCATAGCTCACAAATGGCCCCTGGCCACACAAGTTCATAGTTCACAAATGGCCCATGGCCACACAAGTTCATAGTTCACAAATGGCCCATGGCCACATAAGTTCATAGTTCACAAATGGCCCCTGGCCACACAAGTCCATAGTTCACAAATGGCCCCTGGCCACACAAGTCCATAGTTCACAAATGGCCCATGGCCACACAAGTTCATAGTTCCCAAATGGCCCATGGCCACATAAGTTCATAGTTCACAAATGGCCCATGGCCGCATAAGTCCATAGTTCACAAATTGGTGATCCATGCTTCACAATTTCGAGATGCATATTTCACAAATCCTTTTTGATGTTTCCATAATTTCACAATGTTCCTCGTATAGCATACACCTTTGATATTTCCATAATTTCACAATATTTCTTACGTAGCATACATAACATACATGTCAACATAATTCTTACGACGAAGATCATAATGTCAATAACAATAATCATTAACGGTTAAAGATACATCGAAGTACTACTACTCACAGTGCTACAACGGAGTGCTTGGCCCTCCTGAAGTATGCCCTCAAGAATCAAACAAAGGAGCAAGCTTTGAGCCGAATTCTTCGCAAACCCGAGTTCCAATCGGGTAAAAACGTTGATTCCCTCTTGTTCTCCATCCTTGATGCAAAAACCATGGTGGATTGTTGGTAAAATGGATGAAATCAAAGGTTTGAGAGTTAGGGTTTTGGACTTAGGAAGAGAGAAAGGAAGAGGAAAGAAGAAAAATATCTGAAATGATCCAAAATCCCGTTTTTGAAGCTGCTGGCCCGCTATTCCCGCTCGAGCGTCCCTATTCCCGCTCGAGCGGACCTGCTCCCAACACAGATTTCAAAACTTCAATCATATATAACTCTCTCATCCGAACTCCGTTTTAGGTCGTTCTTGTGTCCAAATTGAAGCCCCGGAAATAAGCTTTCCAATGGTTCTAACCTCACATTCAAATTCAAAGTGTGGAAAAAGAAAGGGGCAAAAGAGTGACTGTTGAACGTAAACGAATTGTTCGAATTAAAGTTCTTGGTCCAATCTTACCCTACTATCATAATACCACCTCAATCAATACTCCAAAATGAAATAAAAAGGTTCCAAATACACTAATACAATGCCAAGGCAATCCTATTTTCCACGCTCGAGCGTCGCTTCAACCGCTCGAGCGTGCACAGACCAATAAAGCAGTCCGCTCGAGCGTCAACTTCTCCGCTCGAGCGGAGATTCACAACTCCCAGAATCTTAGGTCGTCTGCAAAATTGCTGCGAACCCCAAAAGTCCGCTCGAGCGTCAACTCCTCCGCTCGAGCGGAGGGAAAAATTCTGGGTCGTCACATCCTTCCCTCCTTAAAAGAAATTTCGTCCTCGAAATTGAAGAAAACCAAATAGAAGACAGCTCAAACATAAACAGAAACACATTCTGTAATGTTCCAAAACTAGATCCACACTTGGGACAGGAAAGGATCACAAATACTTTCGATCAACATACACGCATAAGAATTTCAACGGGCAAGGAGCAACACTAACCATTTATAGTCCCAAGCCCATAACAACTTCTCAATTTACAACTAAGCGCACCACGTCTAGTGAATGCCCAAAACTCAATTTCAAAGACAATTCACATTGTACGGTCCAACACCAAAATTTTCAATTGCACTTTAATTAACGGCATTGCCAACTCTTTATTTCATTAACATTTAAAAACATAGAATAGTGAAGACCATCATACAATTACTCCTTAAAGACACTTACATAGAGGAGCTCCTACTCAACTTCAAGAGAGGTCAATCAAAAGATCAAACATATCTTAAGCTTTAAAATCTCTACAACCTTTTCACTTCCTCACTTACTTCCTTGAAGATCTATGCTCTTCTTTTCAATCCTTATTTTTTTCTATGCGTAAGAAGACTTAGATATATACATAGATGGTCATACATAAAAACATGTAGGATAAAATCATATCATTTAATCATTCCGAAATTGAAATCTCGTAAACATACTTAAGATTACATAAAAATTATGCTGGTCACAGATACATAATCAATTTCAGATAATTAAACTTTTAAGGTTTCCAATTTCTTATTCAATTATGCGAAATAAATTCCCACAGCATGCATTAAGTTCAATCATAATGAAAGTACTCTCCACTAAGTCTCTAACTAGGTCAGCCCAACTATAATAGTTCATACGCAATTTTGATTCGAGAGTACACATTCAAAATTTTCTTATAATGCAATTTACTCGGTGGGAAATGACCATTACGATTACATATAGTTCCCAAAATAACTTAATTACGTGGTTAGACTTAAATCCTATTATGCATCATTGAATCAGATCTTAGAACCTACCAAATAAGGTTCTGCCTAGGAGGTACCATATTTTCCATTTATGAAAATATATCAAAATCAAATCATTATGTAGATTTTAAACCACATTCTCTACTTCTTGACAAAATCTGAACAGTGGGAAGAAGAATCCCCATTATAGACACCTGATCATGCCGTCATATGTTTAAATCTAAATAATAAATACAACTATCAAAACAAGGCCAGAAATTGAATTCAAAATCGTACTTGACTAATCATTCATAACCGTAAGGTATAACATTTTCCTTTACTAGCACTTTTTCTTGTCATAGCACAAACTAATTTGGCCCCCTTTTTCCACTATTCAAACAATTCTTCCTTTTCTTACTAGAAGACACAAAGTCACTCACATGGTTTCGTCTTTACAACTTGTAATTATAGTGGATCAACAAACGGTCATACAGAAATTAGAGACCAATCATCTGGCCCGATTAGTTAACATACATAGAGTTTCCAGTTATTCCTCATACGTAGATTCTGCCCGGTTCGTTTATAGGATCATAAATCAGTAACTATAAGAATCACATCCTTCTAGATTCTATAATATCAAACAACATATGTAATAGTATAGCAAAGGAATAATTTGATTTCGTAACATCAAGGTTCATAAGTCTTAGTAAGATGTAATTATTGGTAAGATTAATTCAATAGTAAATGCCCAATACATATCGCTAACCCATGTCCATTTGTTTTCACCGCAATCCTCAATATCATGCAAAACAATTCACATCATAACCTCCATATAGAGGTCACTTTCGCAATATCTACCATTTACATGGTTACACATAAACATTTCACAGGAATGATTTCTCAACCTTAAATCACTTAACATACAAAGGCAGGATTTGAATTCTTGCGGTGGCTTATTTATTTAGTTTGACTTCGAAATAGTCAATAGTTGCCTCTTTTTTTTTTTTTTTTTTTTTTTTACTCTCATGTAAGTAGACATGTGATGTGGGTGAGGTCCTTTATATCATTCAATCAGTTCTTACAAGAAATATTGATCGCAAATTACAGAATATACGTAAACAAACCAGATTACAGACTTCAGATCACAGATCACAGATTCCATAAACAAATCCCGATTACACATAAATTGAACTCATTTGACACTATCAATTCACACCACATTATAACATAGCATAAATGGAACGAATAAATAGAAACATATTCATACATATTCTTAGTTATACTTGAATCAGAAACAGAAATCAGAGTTTATGCTTGATCATAATCCACCCGTACAAGACCATCGGTGGTAAGAGATATCTTGTAACATACTTAAACCACGGTATTATTACCCCCGGGTAAGGGCCATTAATACTTTTACATACATGGATCATCATTCCTTAATTCGTAACGTAATATATCAGAAAATAAAACATTGCTTGTCATATCATGTCATTATCGTGCGCTTAACAAAATAGAATAATTCACTTCTCATACGGGTCACTGTATACATAACTTTTTCTTGCAGCCGGTCATACGTAACATGATTCAACTATTATACAAAACACAACTTATCAAAATACGTATCACAATAACTTTTCAAATCATAGGTCCAAACAGTACCATGACAAGAAAGACATCACTATATCATAACTAAATATTTCATACCTAGTGTTTAAGCAATTCATAACAACCAAAGATTACATGTGCATTACTTACCAATCATTTTCCCTTTAAATTCAACCCGAGGTGATCCTCTATCCTTATTTCAGCCATGCTCCACACAACAATCAATCATAAAATATATACACAAGGAAGGCTCATAATCGTTAACGTAAACAAATTGCATTTAGCGTTGCTATCAGTCTTTTCATATATACTAAGGATGTCATGCATGAAGCCTAAGACTTTTCTAGACATCCTATAGCTCAATGGATCCGTGTGTGAGATAGCAACTCGTGCTCTGATACCACTTGTCACGCCCCAAACTCGCCCCTAAAAGTTTGGGCATGACCACCTCAGAAACGGACATAAAACCTGATGAATATAATTTATGGGGCCTGAACGGAAGCATTAAATATCAAATAACAGTGTAAAATAATATCCATTGAGCTACCACTACCATGCCAGGATCACAAACAGAACATAACACATAAAGATAGCTATGTACATATATATATAAACATTACATACACATCAATCTTAACAGACATTTAGGGTGCAAATTAAAAAAATTAGCAAAACTCCATAACTTGAACGGTCAACACCTAAGAGCTTAGATACTCAGGAATTGACAACTGGGTAACGGAAGCCACAGGTTAAGGTTGACCTCCAGGTTGAGTGCCTACAGAAACAGACATAAAATAAAGTGAGCCAAGCTCAGTGAATAATAGCACATAACAATTCAATGTACAACATGAATTGTAATACATATCCATGCACTTATCAATAAAGAGAACATATAGTTAATTTGTTTCTGTATGCATAGCAAGGTCTCTTATTCAAAGAACTTGTCATATCTTGAACATCCGGAGTTTCGTAGCATATCTAGGCATTTTGGGAAAATTATCCAGAAAACGTATCATATCATAACCATGTCGGAAGTTCATAGCATTTTTATCATTTCAGAAATTACTTGTCATATTAAACATTTCGTAACCCAAAATACGGATTTCATTAAACACACTTTCATATACCAATATAGAGTTCACATAACGAGTCTGAATTTGTATTTAATCATAATGGTCTTAGACCTTACCTTGGAACATATCCATAACTTCACAAATTGGCCCTCGGCCTCATTGATTCATAACTTCATAGCTTTACAAATTGGCCCTCGGCCTCTTAGATTCATAACTTCATAGCTTCACAAATTGGCCCATGGCCACACAAGTTCATAGTTCACAAATGGCCCCTGGCCACACAAGTCCATAGTTCACAAATGGCCCATGGCCACACAAGTCCATAGCTCACAAATGGCCCCTGGCCACACAAGTTCATAGTTCACAAATGGCCCTTGGCCACACAAGTTCATAGTTCACAAATGGCCCATGGCCACACAAGTTCATAGTTCACAAATGGCCCATGGCCACACAAGTCCATAGTTCACAAATGGCCCCTGGCCGCACAAGTCCATAGTTCACAAATGGCCCATGGCCACACAAGTTCATAGTTCCCAAATGGCCCATGGCCACATAAGTTCATAGTTCACAAATGGCCCATGGCCGCATAAGTCCATAGTTCACAAATTGGTGATCCATGCTTCACAATTTCGAGATGCATATTTCACAAATCCTTTTTGATGTTTCCATAATTTCACAATGTTCCTCGTATAGCATACACCTTTGATATTTCCATAATTTCACAATATTTCTTACGTAGCATACATAACATACATGTCAACATAATTCTTACGACGAAGATCATAATGTCAATAACAATAATCATTAACGGTTAAAGATACATCGAAGTACTACTACTCACAGTGCTACAACGGAGTGCTTGGCCCTCCTGAAGTATGCCCTCAAGAATCAAACAAAGGAGCAAGCTTTGAGCCGAATTCTTCGCAAACCCGAGTTCCAATCGGGTAAAAACGTTGATTCCCTCTTGTTCTCCATCCTTGATGCAAAAACCATGGTGGATTGTTGGTAAAATGGATGAAATCAAAGGTTTGAGAGTTAGGGTTTTGGACTTAGGAAGAGAGGAAGGAAGAGGAAAGAAGAAAAATATCTGAAATGATCCAAAATCCCGTTTTTGAAGCTGCTGGCCCGCTATTCCCGCTCGAGCGTCCCTATTCCCGCTCGAGCGGACCTGCTCCCAGCACAGATTTCAAAACTTCAATCATGTATAACTCTCTCATCCGAACTCCGTTTTAGGTCGTTCTTGTGTCCAAATTGAAGCCCCGGAAATAAGCTTTCCAATGGTTCTAACCTCACATTCAAATTCAAAGTGTGGAAAAAGAAAGGGGCAAAAGAGTGACTGTTGAACGTAAACGAATTGTTCGAATTAAAGTTCTTGGTCCAATCTTACCCTACTATCATAATACCACCTCAATCAATACTCCAAAATGAAATAAAAAGGTTCCAAATACACTAATACAATGCCAAGGCAATCCTATTTTCCACGCTCGAGCGTCGCTTCAACCGCTCGAGCGTGTACAGACCAATAAAGCAGTCCGCTCGAACGTCAACTTCTCCGCTCGAGCGGAGATTCACAACTCCCAGAATCTTAGGTCGTCTGCAAAATTGCTGCGAACCCCAAAAGTCCGCTTGAGCGTCAACTCCTCCGCTCGAGCGGAGGGAAAAATTATGGGTCGTCACATGACATGTGAAGTATATACCGACCACAAGAGTTTGAAATATTTCTTTACACAGAAAGAACTGAACATGAGACAGCGGAGATGGCTAGAACTGATTAAAGACTATGACCTGCAGATTTTGTACCATCCGGGAAAAGCCAATACCGTTGCCGATGCATTGAGTCGGAAATCAATTGGAAACTTAGCCTGTTTACTCACTGGACAGAAAGAGCTGCTTTGTGACCTTGAAAAATCTGAAATTGAAATTGTTTTGCGAGAACAAGGCGGAACCTTAGCTGCTATTTCTGCTCAACCAGCCTTGATAGAAGAAATTAAAGAGAAACAGCAACTGGATGACTTCTTGAAAAAGATCATCGAAGAAAGAGAATCTAAACTGAGACCGGGATTCAAATTTGAGAATAATGTACTGAAATTTCAAGAAAGACTGTGTGTACCGAACGATACTGAATTGAGAAGAAGAGTTCTGCTAGAGAGCCACAATTCAAAACTGTCTATCCATCCAGGGAACACGAAAATGTACCAAGACCTGAAATTGAATTTCTGGTGGCCGGGAATGAATAAAGAAATCGCAGAATTTGTATCGAAATGTCTTCATTGCCAACAAGTTAAAGCTGAACATCAACGACCCGCAGGCTTATTGCAGCCCTTACCGATACCGGAGTGGAAATGGGAACATATCACTATGGATTTTATTGTGGGATTGCCTCGCTCCAGTAAAGGTATGGACTCGATTTGGGTTATTGTTGATAGACTGACTAAATCTGCTCACTTCTTACCTGTTAAGACAATTTATAATGCGGACAAATTGGCTATACTCTATATTGACGAAATTGTTAGACTGCATGGAGTGCCTGTGTCCATTGTTTCTGACAGGGATTCGAAGTTTACATCGAGATTTTGGCAAAGCCTACAGACTGCACTGGGTACTGAACTGAGACTGAGTAGTGCCTACCATCCTCAAACAGATGGCCAGTCAGAAAGGACCACCCAGACTCTGGAGGATTTACTGAGAATGTGTGCCCTTGATTTTCAGGGAAACTGGGAAAGCCATTTACCATTAGCTGAATTCGCCTACAACAACAACTACCATTCGAGTATTGGTATGGCGCCTTTCGAGGCATTGTATGGCAGAAAATGTAGATCTCCGATTTGCTGGGCAGAAGTTGGAGATGGGCCTTTGCTTGGGCCCGAGATTGTATATGAAACAACTGAAAAAGTGAAATTGATACAACAGAGATTGAAAACTACACAGAGCAGACAGAAGAGTTATGCTGACGTCAGAAGACGAGACAGAGAGTATGAAGTGGGTGATCACGTATTTGTGAAAGTGACACCGATGAAAGGCCAGACTCGTTTTGGAGTCAAAGGCAAATTAGCACCGAGATATGTCGGACCATATGAGATTATTGAGAAAATCAATCCGGTGGCGTATCAAGTTGCGCTTCCTCCTGAAATGGAATATATGCATAACGTCTTCCACATTTCCATGTTGAGAGACTACCTCCGGGATCCTTTCCATGTAATAGAGCCTACTCATGTAGTGCTAAGTGATGACTACACTTATGAGGAACGGCCTATACAGATTGTAAACAGACGGATCAAGAAACTAAGAAACAAGGAGATCCCGCTAGTGAAAGTTGACTGGCAGAACCATGGTGGTGTGTATGCCACTTGGGAAAGGGAAGATGACATGGCTAAAAGATATCCTGAACTGTTTCCACTGAACCCTGTTTTCTTCCAGAATGAAGGTAACTCGAGTTTAGAGGACTAAACTCTTTATAAGGAGGGGAGACTGTAACAACCCTCATACTGTTTACCGATTAATGACTGATTGAGTACCGATAAACAGTGATTACCGTTAAACTGAACTAATTATGACTGATAATTAGACTGGTTAAAGTACTGAACTGACTGACTGAAAACTGGAACTGAATTGACTGAGTATGTGTGTTAATTGGTATTCTATCTGTTTGATTGTTTCTTTGATCTGTTCACGTGTTCTGTTTAAATTGCTAATTGAAGGCCTTATCGGCGGCCGAAGCCGGAACTGATTAATGTTTTATGATCATCATAATTAATGTGATTTTATGGTATATTTATCTGAAAACTGATTAGGTGTGATTAAATTAGATTAAATCTTGATCAATTGCTTAAGTTGGCCTTATTTACCAAACTAGCCTTAAGTGCCCACTACCTCATACACCTTTGAACTCATTACACTTGAATCAAAAACCATCTCCTCAGCCATTTCCCTTGTCATTGCCGACTAGAGAGAGAGAGTAAGAGGAAAAGAGTGATCCAACTTGATTCATCTTTAGAATTGGTTGGAATTGGAGGAATTGAAAGCTTAATTGCATAATTGAACCTCTAGACTTGCATTCAAGGAACCTAGGTAAGGATTTCATCTTCTCATTCTTGTGTTTGAACTAATTCTTGCATGGTCCATGTTAAATTGTAGAGCTAAGTCATGTTTTAGTTCATGCATGTTGATATAGAGCATAATTCATGCTTGCATGTTTGAATTGTTAAGTTGAGAGTTGGTTTCATGGTAAAAGGGTGCATGCATGTCCATAACTTTGTATTGGTCCATGTTTTCAACTTGTTTTTGGATCAATTGGCTCACTAGAGCATGTTTTGAAGCTTTGAAATGATTTGAATTCATGCATGTTTGCAGGTTCATCGTATTCTCGAAATTGGTTTGAAAATTGGGTTTGAATTAAACACCCTTGGGCTTTGGTTTCTCAAATCGAGCTTTGAACCATGTTATTCTATGTGTTTACAAGTGTTTTTCCAGAAATTAGCCCAAGAGGATCGGTTTTGATGCTTTTGAACTTGAGTTTGAGCTTGGAGGTACAATCTGGGATTTCCAGATTTCGCACTCCCGCTCGAGCGGAGATAGAGACGCTCGAGCGTGGAATCCGAGCATCCAGTATCTCTGCACTGTTTTACAGTCCGCTCGAGCGGAGGATTGGGTGCTCAAGCGAATCACGTGTCTCAAGCTCGAGCGGGCGTCGAGCGGATATTTCACCCATCCAGCACTTTTGATTGTTTTGCAGAACGCTTGAGCGGGTAATTCTACGCTCGAGCGGGTGCCTTTGTCTGCATGTACGCTCGAGCGGAGTTACCTACGCTCGAGCGGGACTCTGTTTTCTGAAAAATCTGAAATTGCTTTTAAAAGTGCATCTTTGCATCCTCATCTCATTCTAGGCATTCTTAGACCTAGTTTAAGACATCTTGTTGAGGATATAGATGTAGAACACACCGAGGCAATTAGGGATTAAATTATGATATTTCCCAACTGTGTAGCTTAGTGTGTGTTCAACCTGTGAACTATGTAGGGTTGGCGACTGGGGAGACACGCTCTAGCACACCGTAGCCCGAACTCTGTGAGTAACAATTGTGTAAAGATATGTTCAACTGATTATCTTTGAATACTGAACTGAACTGTTTACTGAACTGGTATTACTGAATGAATGTATGTCCTTTATTTCTGAACTGTACTGTGGCATCCTTAGCACCTACTGCTTACTGTTACTGTTACAGAGATCTCTGTCGGTTCCCTCGTGGAGCCACTACTGTTTACTGACTGATGGCCATCATTACTGTTCGGTCTTTTAAGACCTACTGTTACTGATATGCTAATGGATGTACCACATATGATTGTTTACTGTACTGAGCAACTGAAATACTGATTGAAATGAACTGTTTTCATTACTGTAAGGACATTCATTCTAAACCCCTTTACGCTTTATGTTATTCACTGGGCTTTAGCTCACTGCTCATATATATATGTAGGTGTACAGGCACCGGATCAAAGCTAGAGGCGTCAGGGTTTTCCAGTTTTGTCAAGCCAACCACCGTGCCTCACTGCGAGGTTCCGAGTTCGCCATGCTATGGCTTGGGGTGTCTTTTCCCCCGCTAGTCCCTGTTACTGTTTGTATTACTGTACTGTACTGTTATCAAGGGATTAGATCCCTGTACTGAATGTCTGTAAATGCTTGTATAGCCTGTACTGTTGTGATTATATGAATGCATGAAAAATCTTTTTGACATACAGACTGTCACAGCTCATTGGGCATTGTTTATTTACTGTATTGGCTTCCGCCAGGCCCTGTACTCTGTTTTACTGGATTACTGTTCTACAGGCCTTCGGTAATCTCAGATTACTGGCCGGTTACAGTGCTAAACCCATAGGGCCCGGGTTTGGGTCGTGACAGCTGGACTTTGGGATGAAGTTGCCTACATATCCAGTTGTCACAACCGAACTATCGGATTCGGGGAGGGCAAGAATAATCAAAACCATTACATGGACTGATGCGCTATGAGAGCGTTAGGGGCTGGACTTCAAGATGAAGTTGCCTATGTATCCCAAACATGGGAATCAAGCCTTACGTAGTTCCGGTTAAGGTACGCTCGGGTATTTTAACCTTCACCTTTTAGGCTCTAACTTTTGCCAAGGCACCCGATGCGGGTTTTCGACCTTGCGAGCTTTTCTTTCCTTTTTCTTTCTTCCCTTTCTTTTTTTTCTCTCTTTTGTATATTATTATTTTTTTTTCTTTTTTTTTGTATTTTTCTCTCTTTTGTATATTTTTTCTTTTTTTGTATATATTTTCTTTTGCTCTAACTTTTGCCTGGGTCGCCCTTCCGGGTTTTCGGCCCAGCGAGCCGCTCAAAGGGTAAAAGTGTAACAAGTCCATGCCAAATGGTTTTAGGGTTTTGAAGCCATCCGTATCCAGGAGAGTGGTTGTTGCATTGACTTACTAAAGGACCCATCTTCGGCTCTTTGAGCAAATCGGACATTTTTGCCCCTAGTTTGGAGGGATGCTTCTGTTCTAGCTTTACAGGCTTCTTCTGATGAGATCTGATCTTCTTGATCTGACTTTGGTGCCTCTTGTTCGAGGGCTGCTTCCAATCTGGCCACACAGGCCTCTCTTGATGGTCGATCGTTGAACACTCCGAATTGTGGTTCAAGGCTTTAAAACAAGGGCTCGAGTCTTGAGGCTGAGAGCGATCCTAAGCTGCACAATCTCAAGAGTGATCCCACACAGGTCTTCGCAGGACCGCGCAAAACATTTTATTTTTGAAAGTTTTTAAAGAAGCGACAAATCGCTCGCGCTGAAGATAGTGTGGAACCAGTCTAGATCAAGCCAGGGTCCTTCTCAGTATTCACGCTGACAAGCATGATTTCAATCATTAAGAGCTTAGCACGCCTCTCTTTCTCTCAATTTGATCAAAGTTTGCAAAACCCGAGGAATTCCTTCATCTTTGTTTTCACCACAGTGCTCAAAAAATTTTGAAAAACTTAGGTCAATGCAATGATTTTCAGGGCACAAGAGAACAGGTAGAATGTACTGCTGTTCCATTCAAGTCCCCTGGCAGAACTAATTCAGAATAGTATTAAGCATGGAAACATGATAGCCACAGCTGTTTCATTCAGATTTCCTGGTTGCAACTGGCACCACGACAGAGACAGACTCAAAAAAAAGCAAAAGGGTAATTACAAAACAAAACGGTGTTCGAGGCAACAGCTCCGGAATCAACTGACATTCTATACAAAGGGGACTGACTCGCTACAACAAGACAGACCCATGAGCAAAAGGACTGACTCAAGACAATGAGACAGACTCAAAACAAAACAAAAGACTGACTCGACATCCAAGCCAGAATTTACAAAACTAGCATTCGCAGATGCTCCAAAAATGCGTGCCAGACGCCACATCCAAAATACGCCGAGCGCCACCCGCAGGTGGTTCACTTCCTGATTACATACTCGCAGTATCAGTATCCTCAAAATCCAATAACTGGGTAGTAACGGACTTGGCTGAGGTGGGCGGGAGAATAACTTCGTTGTCGATCAAGTCTTGCACCTCATGACGGAGGCGAAAACAATTGTCGGTAGCATGACCGGTTTGCTGGTGGTACGCACAGCACAAGGCAGCATCATGTGTAGCAGGGAGATTCTTTGGGAGAGACCGAGGCTCCAAGGGTTTAAGATGCCCCCTTTCGGCAAGGATCTGAAGTGCCTTTGACAATGGCATATAGAGAGCGTGAAAGACCCTGCGCCCTCGGGGCAGGTACTTTGAAGATTGAGTATTCTTGCTAGACGCACTAGCGAAATGGTCGGCAGGCGCCGCCTTGGCTTTCTAATCTTTCCCAGGTGCAGGGTTGGGAGTGGAAGGAACTGTTCTGGCATGACGGGGCCTATCTCGATTTTCTAGATGGCTTGTACTGCCTTCGGTTGGAGTGGGAAAAACATCATCCACAGCCTTAGCTACGACTGCGAATACCTGTTGTTTACTCATCCCCTCGGCTTTCAAAGCCTCGACTGCCCATAGCAGTTGTTCAATGGGATCGGCATCTGCCTTCATTTTGTTCTTGCCTTTGGCCTCATCCTGATCGAGGGTTTGGGTTGATGTTGATACGTCATTGTTATAGTCAGAGGCCACCTCGGGTTGGCTAAGTTCAATCACAATCTGTCCCAACAGTGGGGGCTCCTGTGGTACAAAATTCCCGGCATACGGTGCGGCTGGTAGCGAAGTTGACATTCCGTAAGCGAGATCCACCATGGACCTCTGGAGGTCACCTATCATTCCCATCAATTCGAATGTGGTGGGCTCACGAGCCTGATACAATTGGGGGGTCCAGACCGGGTCAGCGACAGGCGACCTGGGTGGATGCGGTACATCGACATTGGTCTCGCTTTGCAGAGTGATTCCTTGATCTAATGCGGCCGTCATAACCACAATCTCCTCTGAATTCTGCGTCATGATAAATTCGCTGTACTGAACAGTGACTGACGGATCAGATATCTGTCTTGCCTCAGCAAGGGGGAACACTAGCCATTCTGTATCAACTCTCTGAACTGAAAGGAAAAACAAGCAGCGTTTCAGCCCAAATGGATCAAACACAGATGTAGCCGAACAACTGTACTCTACTGCTGACCATTGTTGCCCAAAATCATTGCCCCCAAAATACTGAATCGGATACCCACAGATATAACTGATTCTCATAAACTGATACTGGTGCCCTCAGGCTTGATACTCAAACTTGCAAACTGATATGTGTGCTCCCTACATAGATACACTCTGAAAACACATAGCAAGTAAAGAGAGCCAAAACACCCCTATGGAGGGGTAGGGTTTCCCTGTCCTATTTTGTCAGGAGCTAGGGTTTCACTACGCACGCAGCAGTTTTCAAACAACCTAACAAAGGGTAAGCAACCTGTCCTAGTTTGGAATAGTCACTATGGATTTCAATATGTACTAGGTCGAATGGTCGAAAAGGGTGCCCCGGTAAAACCGAGGTTTGTGCTCCCATACTGGCAGAGCCCGTAACCGGTCAACCTTACGGCATGCTTTGACAAAGCAAGCCTCCGGCAAACCGTTCAGGAATAACAGATGGCAAACATGGTGTCCTAGGCGCACCAATGCACATGCAATGCAAAGAGACACATAGATGAAATCAAAACAGGATATCACGAGTTCGAGTCAAGCTCTCTAACTCCCCAACAGAGTCGCCAGAAACTGTAGATGTCCCCGAACGCCCTAGGAGGACGGGTCCCCCGTTCTGTTCGTTATTGGGTTCACTATAGTTCAGGACTCTCAAATTGTCACGGTTCTAAATCTGAACCAAAGAGTCCAAATCCGGCAAATCGTTTTGAGAAAACAGATTTTGAAAGAAGTGCCAAACATGGACTCTTTGCCAGATACAGAGTCGCCACCTAAATATTTTTTATGGGGGAATTTAGGAAACCCTGACTCGGTGCCAAAGGCCACGTGTCCATCATCACCAAAGTTGCCTCGGCTCGAGAGCTTGGGTACGATTGGGGAAGGCTAGCTATGAGCACCCCCTCTCGCTCGATCCGAAGATCGGCTTCTATTAACCATGATATTCGTTTTTGAAAATGTTATGTGTTCTTATTCCGGTTATTAGCCTAGAATTACTATGTTATGCTCATAACAAACAAGTATAGACAAAATCGCCTAAATTGGAACAAAACATTTCATGCTTGTTTTGAAAATGGTTTGCTACTCGTAAGTAGGCTAAAATGCAGGTTTTGCTACCCTCAAGTGGGCTTTAGAAAAGATGGTTTTGTCACTATCTAGTGGGCTTAAAAACTCACAGTTTTAATGCGTTATCCCAATTTAGTTAATTCAACTTCCATCCACGGGCATTCAAGCAGTTATATCACATAAGCAGCTAGCCTCATGGTAATCATGCTATTATGGCAACACTCACACGCATGCGGTATGCTAAAACATAAAGAGCTCACCTAGTACTCCGTGCCAAAACAAGAACATGTTAGCAATCATGCATGATCCAAGTCCATGTTTAAATGCCTAATGTAACGCGTACGGAATGTCACTAGAGTAGGCTCGGCTAGTCTATAAATGACATGTGAGAATGCACAAGTAACATGTATTTAAGTTAGATTTGAAATACTTTATGCAGTTAGCATGATGCGCCGAGCATGGTGCATGCAAGACTAATGAATGATGCACGCATGCATAGCATAAGGTATGCTAAAGTAAACATGTCCTAATACTAACCATCAAAAGCAGGTAAGTAAAAGGGAGAAAGAAGTGGGGGTTAGAAGACATGCACACACGCACCCACACTTATTACAAATTTGCCCTTACTCGGAGAGACCGAAAGAATAATACAATTTAAATAACCTACAAGCTAATTAAATATTACAGACCACCTAATTAATTATGCAAATTAATTAATCTAATTTTAAGCAATAAACAGCCTCGGGAAGAGGGTCCAATGTGATGCGTGCTTGATTCCGCTCGGAAGTCACTGCCATGCACAAGCTGCCTCTACTTTGACTGTTCTGCTTTTCTAAAGACTGCACAAGTCCCAAGGTTGCTTCTCTGAGTGCTGTGGAGCACCACCGGCTGAAAGAATATACTACCGGCCATGGAGAATGGTCACCGGCTAAATATTGTGCTCTCAGCCAAACATTCTTTGCCGGTCGACATTAAACACTACCGGGCGGCCAAATATTCCTACTGAAACCTGCAGTTGACAGCAGCAGAGGGCAGAACTTGGCATGGCAATGCATTTCAAGCAATGTATGCACCAACCACACTCCTTATCATATGTATGACTCAAAGGGGTGTGCTCCTTGGTTCTCGGACCATCAATCGCGCATTTCGATGCATGATGGCCCAAGAGACCAAGCATGCATTTTGATTTCAAATGCAATGCACACACACAAACAAAGGCCCAATCCCTATCACCAGATCAAGGGACAAAGCATGCATGCTAGATGGAATGCAACCTAGGCATGCAAACTAGCATGCTATATGGCATGGAGGGGAGCATGCAAACATGCGATGTACACTAGGTACGCAACCTAAGCAAACAAGGCAAAGAAGCATGTCACAACTATGCAAACTAATGAAGCACGCGAGATGTGATATAATCATGCAAGTGTGCAAGACATGCAAACATGCTAGCAACTTGACCAAGGGAATGCATGCCAAATGCAAGTGATTTCAAGCATGCAACACATGCAATCAAAACATGCAAACGTGGATTAATGCAACAACATTTGAATAGCATGCAAAAGGTGGATTTAAACTGAATTAGGCAGCTCTCAACTAGGCCCAAAACAATGGCTAACATGCTCAAGAATGGAAGCCAAAACACATACAAATAGGCATGCATGTAAGGTCCAACACTTAGGCACATAGAGACAAATTTTAAGCACACTTAAAAGCGGAACAACATGGGCATATGGCATGCAATGTAAGCTCTGAAAATCATGTTAATGATGGTGCCAAAACAAGCAAACAAGGTAAGCATGGCATGCGACAATGGTCCAAGATTCAAGGCAAGCCCAAGGGGGATTGAACTATACTTAATGCAACCACACATGGCATGAATTAAGTGACCAAAACCAGAGTTTTAGCATGCTAAAACAAAGCCAAAAGACCACTTAGATGGCATCTAAATGACTTACACAAGGAAACATACACAATGACCAAACACGGAGCATAGGACACAACCTCTTGAAGCATCAAATGGGCCATGAAATGGAAGCATACAAGCATGCTAAGAGGACTGAAATGATGCTATAAGTGGTGCCAAACCATTGAAATAAATCAAACAATGCATACTCAACACTTCACATACTTAAAGCCTGCAAGCTAACAATGCAAAGGAGCTATGCAATACATGTTATGGTTGACCAAAACAACCAAAAACAGACCTTAAACATGGCAAAACAAGTATGAAAGATTCACAAAGCTAGGCCAAAAGCATGCTTGAACAAGGGTTAAAACCTAGATGCATGTTAAGGCTACAATATGGCATTAGAAGGCATGTATACTAAGCAAGCATGGTGTACCAAAACCAACTAAAAACAGAGGCATATTATGACATAATAAGCATGAAAATCAACTAAGGCATGGCCAACACACACTTAGACTAGATACTCACTAAAGAGGCAAAAATGGCCCTTTTCAAGGACAACAAGGAGAGGGGGTGGCCCTCTCCTTCCTAGGACCTCAAGGCACCATCCTCACCTCTAAAATCCCTCAAGATTTCAGTGGTGAGGAGGCCCAAACACAATGGTCCCGGAGCTCAACCGAAATGGCACAAAACAAGGGCCAAACAAGCCTTAAGAGGGGTCAAACAATCCCAAAGCTTAAAACACTCTTAACAACTATTTAGAGCACTAAAAATCAGAACTTTTATATGTTATACACAAAGCTCAAAAACAGATGCAAGATAGGCAAAAATGCAATGAAAAAATGGGGAATAAAGGGACAAGTTTCTTACCCTTGTTGACCCTCTTCACCAATGGTGAGCCAGCTGGTTCTTCAAGCTCAAACCAGCTCCACAACTCCAAAAACAACCCTCAAGGGCCTTAGCTCCAAGAAAAGGTGTGATGGTGGGTGTTTGTGTGTAAAACTCAGACAAAACACACACAAAACACAAGAGAGAGAGAGATATAAAGATGGAGGATATATGAACCCTAACCCTAAAACTCAAAACCCTCTGAAAATGTTGTCTAAATTGTCTATCCTCAGAACAAGAGAGAAGTGGCTCTCTTTTATAAACAATTGGTCTTGTAAAGCTTCCAAAGGAAGCTAACAAGAGGGCAATCCCTCCATACACGTGTATGGAGGGGGTGACAGTGTATGCCAGCTGCACAAAAATATCTGCAAAAGCAGATGCACTGTAGTCGGCCGGCCAAAAATGCAATTGACCAAAAAAAGATAGTTGGCCGGCCATTTATAGTGCCGGCCGTCCAAACATAGTGCCGGCCGGCCAAACATTTGGCTGGTGGCAACAAAACACAGCCGGTGGCCTCAAGCCATGGCCGGTGGAGTGTGGGAATGGCTCACAAGCCATTCCCTGCCCCCTCCAAGGCAAAGCACAAGTGTTTGGTGCAAAACCAGACACAAAACAGTCGAGTCGAGAGATCTTGAGGCAAGGCGCGTAGCCGAGACCTCCGGGAACTCAAGACAAACACAAACATGGATGATCACCGAGTGTTCAAGCAGTGACGTCCAAGTTTTGAGGACGGTCAAAAATGGGGTGTCTACAATATTCCACGTTGGCTGAAACCTATGCTTGCCATCTGTATTGATTGTAATAGCCAATCGGTGATTGGACGGGCACAAAGTCATATATATAATGGAAAGTCTAGGCGTATCCGTCATAGACATAATTCCATATGACAACTACTCTCTAAATGGAGTTGTCTCTCAAGACTAAGTAAAGTCTAAAGACAACATTGCGGATCCGCTAACCAAAGGGTTAACTTGAGAGTTAGTAGAAACGTCGTCGAGATGAATAAGGTTAAGGCCTTGAGTAATGTTACCGGAATGGAAAACCCAACCTAGTTGACTGGAGATCCCAAGATCTAGGTTCAAAGGGACAACCTAACTGCGTGTAACGGATGAGTCACTGTGGAGGTAAACCCTCCTGCCCATTCCTTTATACAGTGATACCCTATGGGGTGGGAGGTTAAGCTGATGCTTTTCATGACTTAAGTGTTGTGAATAGTCAACCGTGGTATAGAGAGATACCTTATGTAGGTCACCTATGTGAGTGCGAAGTGGGGCCACTTCTTTAAGAATTAACAAGGCTGAATTCTTTAAAAAACACTCACTGAACCAGGCTAGTGTTCCAGGGCCAAACCGGACACACTAGTGAGAACAAGAATAATGGTTGGAGTAACTCCTGTATGATGTCTATTGTCTGAATTTACACAAATGGCAGAATAGTTCAAGATGTTCACTGGTCAGCCAGTAAATCTGATAGGCTTTCACTACGAAAGGTTCAAGGCCAACAACTACCTTTTCTGGTGCAGGATTATTCTGTGTGCTCTCTCTCTGAGTCTTTGTTGCAAAGTGTTGTCCGTTTTCTTTATTCGGCCAATTTTATTCATGTGGGAGATTGTTGGAAAATAATGATTTTTCGGCAACTTTAATTCGAAATTAAAGTGGAACCCAATCGTCAGTTGAGGTGGGTTTGAGTAGTTTTGCATTCTCTTAAGTAAGAAGATTACAATATAAAAAATGATGGGCCGAAACCATTGAGGTGTGAATGAGAATTGTCTCATAAAGTGGACATCAATAAAAGTTGGGCTTGGATTTGGACTTAGTTTTAGTTTAGACTGGGCTTAGACTTGTACTTGTGCTTGTGCATGTGTTGGGTTTGGTCTTGGACTTAGACTTGGACTTAATCTTAAGCTTGAGCTAAGTTATGTTGTGTTGGGCTTAGCTTGTGTATGTGTTTGAGAATTGAGTTTGGATCGGGTTGTGACCCAACATTGGTATCCATTGTGACACCTATCTAGTTGGTTTATTCAAACATCATTATATACATATTTATTTGTATATATTAAGCACATGGGAGGTTAAGACCTTTGTAACTCTCATCTTTTGATGATGGAGTTGATGACCATATTAGTTGCCATAGGTTTTCAACCTTTGTAACTCCAGCCCTAATGGTTAGAATTGATGGCCATGGTTAATGGCATTTGATGAGCCTATTGATGTACAACCTTTATGGCTAGGGATTCCCCTACTTGTACAAATAGAGGCCTTTCCCCTCCAACTTGAAATATATAAGTTTTGAGAGTTTTTTTTGATGGAAAATAGAGATGGCGTTTTGATAAAGAGTTGGAGATGGTTTTTACACCAAAGAAAAATTTTCCTATCTTCTTTTGCTAATCCCTTCTTTAGTTCTTGTTAGAGAGAGTGCAGCCATTATCAAGTTCGCCGAAGCTATTCAAAAGGTGCTTCTGCATTAGCTGGTTTTAACCGTCGTATCTCAGGAGACAGAAGTCGACATACCTCCAACACCCATGGTGAGGCGGCTAATCTGTTTTAAGGACACTGTGGTATCACACAGGCTTTGGTTTACTTCCTACTACTAGTTTTATTTTATTATGAATTTCTGTAAATTTTAGTATGTTCTTATTCTGAACAAATTATGAAATTCAAAGTGGTTGTTCAGAATGAATCTATTTCTTTGATTTAAGTACACAATTTCACAACATAAGACACATATTATATATATATATATATATATATATATTATAAGCTAAATTTAAAATCCTTATAAATTTAAAATATAATACAGAAATCAGCTAACAAATGTTTTGAATATGATAACTATATCATACTTAAGTTCATTCATTCAATTTTTCACACAAATTTGTCATTTGAAATATTAAATATAAAATTACCTTAGTCCACGTGGATCAATTACCAACATAAACTATATTTCTATCAAATATTGTTATAGTTTAAAGGTCACACAATTTCTATGTTACGTATTCACCCAAAAAAAAAAATTTCTATATTATGAAATTGTGCACTTAATTTCAATTTACATAATATGATGATACGAAGGTGTCACATAATGTGTATAGATTCATAAAAAAGTGAATGAAAAAAAATATAAAATACATTCAGAGACGATTATTGTCATTTCTCTCCTTTCAGTTTTACTTTCACAAAATTATAAAAAAATCGAAAGTTTATCTCAAATAAAACGTTTTTAGTTAGACTAAAGTTAAAAAGTCAAGCTAAAAAAGCTTATCCCAAACAATCCCTTTAGCTTCCGTTTGAGAAGTGGGTTGGCTTTTTGGTTTTTTAAGTTTTTTGGCTATTTTAGCCTGGGCTAAAAAGCTTGGTTTGGGAAGGACTTTTTGGCTTTTTGACTTTTTTGACTTTTTTTGTGAGAGAAGAGTGTAATAATTATGAATTAGATGTGATGTTTTGTTTTTTGTAGCTAAAATAGGCTATTTTGTCTTTTGTGGCTAAAATAGCCAAAAAAGCCCACTTTAGTTCTTCCCAAACGGACCCTTAGTGAGTGTTTGGGGTTTGTTTATTTAGTCTTTTCTTTTTTCTTTCTCTTTCTATTTTAAAAATATTTCAAAAAGTTTCTAGATTCAATCTAACAAGACGAACTGAAAAATTTTAAAAATTTATAAGAATTTAAAAAAAAAAAATCTAGAAAAGATACAAGTAAGTCAAAAATATTTTTTTTGGGCTTATTTCAATTTTTTTTTTAATTTTTCAAAAATATTTTACTTTTTAGATTCTAAATTCGTTTTTACAAGATGGATTAAAAAAATAAAAAAATTTAATATAATTTTTTAAAATATTATTAAAAACAAAAAATTAAAAAAAATGTGATTTATTTTGCTCACCCCAAACATCGCCTTGATGGTGAATTTTCCAGTGATATCACGCGTAACGTACTTGGGGATCGAGTACGAACACACACATGGTAAGGACAGTGAGTCCCTTTTTGTACGAAGAAACGGGATTAATTGGTCAATAAATGTCCTTACAAGATAGAAGTCAACGATCAGGTGGTTGAGATTTTCTGGATTTCTAATGATGTTGAGGTAGTAATGTCTATCATTCACTGTTGGCTCCATTACGTACCATAAGTTTTTAGTTGTTTCTGAGTGAGGGTTTGTTTGGCATAAGTAGGTTTTTTTTTTTTTAATATAAAATATGTTAAAAAAATTAATAAAATAAAATATTATATTTAAATTATAATCATTTTATTTTTCTCTCACAAAGGCCAAAAAAGTAAAAAAAATTCATCCCAAACAAGACTTATTAGTCCCAAACTAAAATAGTCAAAAACTCAAAAGCCAACTAACATCCCAAACGAAGGCTGAAATCAACATCCAAATCTCGTCATATAATTAACAATTAAAAATTGAGGAATTATCTAAATATAAGGGTTAATTACATTTTACTTCCTGCTTTGATGTGTTTGGTTGATCTTGAGAGATGAATTTTCAAAAAAAAAAAATTTGGAGAAAGAGTTTAGAAATTTTTTTTGGTTTTTTTGGTGGTATAATTTGAAAACAATTTTGGAGTGTGAGAGTTTGGGATGATTTGATATTTTGTTATAGTTGAGTAGATGTATGTGAGAGAAAAAGTGATTGAGAATGAGAGAAGAGAGAAAAAAAATAATTAATTGATATATAAGAGATAAAAAGTAGTTTTGAAAATTATTTTTTAAAATCACTAAACTAAATAAAATTTTAAAAATTTTTCTCCAAAATTATCACTCTATTCTCTCTATGATTTTGAAACATAAATTTGACCCCCTTGTAATTTGGAGTGAAGCATAAAGACTTCCGTGAACAATATTTGTAAAAAATCTATATTACCCTTAATTTTGTTTCAAATTTTCTTTTTTATGCCACCACAATCTCAAAACCAGGTTTTCACCCCCCCCCCCCCCCCCCCTCCCTCTTTTTCGCCTTTTCTGTTTTTTTCTTCCCCTACCTCACGGCCAGTGCTTCTTCTTTTAGCTAAGTAAAGGATTTATCAACCAAAAGGATTTTCCATTTCCAACTCACACACCCACTGCCTCCATGTTGCAAATCATAATCAAAGAGATTTTCTAAATTATAAAACCCCAGACATATACACACATAAATATATACTCCTATCCTATGTATGTATAAATATATATTTAATTAATATGTATATGTATAAATATCATCTTGGTATGATTTGAAACTACCTACCATTTCTTTCTCCGGTGGATAGTAATTTTTTATCCACCACTTCTTTTTTTTCCATGTGGTCGCAGCCATGGCTTTCCGCCAATCTAGGTAAAAGACTATGGCTGTACTACTTAAAAGAATGAAAAGAATTATTTGGCTTTTCTATGAATGAAATAGAGGCTATATATATAATAGATTCATAATACAATATACATAAGAAAACGATATAAATAAGGAAATAATACTAAATCAATGATTAACACAATCGCAGATTATATACATAATACTAAAAATAAAAAGATTCTATGTGCTCTAATTTCTATATTCAATACTCCCCCTCAAACTGGTGTGAAGATATTCAACAATCGCAATTTGCCAATAGATGACTGGAAGAAGTCGAAAAAAACTCAACGGTTAGTCCAAATAAATGCTACCGAATAAATCTGGTAGTCTATTAAGTAAAGAAAGCCAAAAAGTGCTTAATACATTAGCATCACATCCTAGAAAGGGAAAAAAAACAGGGACTAAATTTCCCTAGAAGAAACTGATCGGAATCAATGTCGGTACAGTTTAAAAGGGTCATACCGAACCATTGTAGAAATTGACCAAAATCAATGTCGAGACAGTTTACGAGATCATGCCAGACCATTGTAGGAACTAACCAGAATCAATGTTGAGATAGTTTAAGGGGTCATATCGGACTGTTGTAGTGATTAACTGGATGTTGAACCAGCAAGTGTGGAACACACATAACTTATGACGTGATGCTAATGGCAACAGATGATTGAGTATGCCAAGGGACAACTTATTAGAAAGTGAGTCGGGGGGCGACTTAGGTGGTGCGCCAAGGGGACGACTTGGGTTGTGCGCCAGATAGGGCGGCTTAGGTGATTCACATGATATATCACCATGCTTACCATAATATAGGTATAATACCACCCTCAAACTCAAATAAGTTTGAAGATAGAAACCTATTTGAGGTTGAAGCAAATGGAAAGACAAAGTGGAGCAGAAATACACAAAAAAATGAATTGCGAGTAAAAAAAAATGTGATAGAGATATTTTGGATAGGAATAAACTAGTAGATAGAAGAAAAGATCACTACGAAGTGATATTGAAAGAAAATATGGCAGTGTAATGGGATCAGATCTGACGGGCGACCAAGGCAAGGCTGCCACCCATTGGTGAAACAAAATTACTAGGTACTTAACTTAACTCTGATAACAAAAAGAATGAAAAGAATTATTTGACTTTCACATAAATGAGGCAGATGCCATATATATATATATATAAAATAGATTCATGATACAATTTAGGAAACAATATAAGTAAGGAAATGATATAAATAATGAAATAATATTAAATCAGTGATTGACACAATCACAGATTATGTACATAATACAAAAAATAAAAAGATTTTATGTATTCTAATTTCTATATTCAACATATCCCACATCGCCCTGTGAGAGATTACAACTCAATTACATAAATGGACTAACTTCGTTAGACTAGTATAAGACCTTTTAAAATTGTGAGGGATTAGTTGCTAGTTTTCGCCTAACTCCAAAGTGGACAATATCATATTAGTCGGAAAGGGTTAAGCTGCTTCATTTCGCACCGTTTGTAGGAACTCCCTACTCAGGTAGCCAGTCCATTGGGGAGTTATGTGAGTGTACTATCCTACATCACTCTATGAGAGATCACAACTCCATTACATAAGTGGACTAACTCCCTTAGACTAGTATAAGGCCTTTTAAAGTTGTGAAAGGTTAGCTGCTAGTTTTCGCCTAACTCCAAAGTAGACAATATCATGCTAATCGGGGAAGGGTTAGCTGCTTCATTTGGCGCCATCTATGGAAACTCCCTACTCAGATAACCAGTCCACGGGGGAGTTATATGGGTGCACTATCCTACATTGCTCTGTGAGAGATCATAGCTTCACTACATAAGTGGACTAATTCTCTTAAACTAGTATGAGGCCTTTTAAAGCCGTGAGGGGTTAGGCGAAAACCAATAGCTAACTCCTCACAGCTTTAAAAGGCCTCATACTAGTCTAAGGAAGTTAGTCTACTTATATAGTAGAGCTGCGATCTCTCACAGAGCGATGTAGGATAGTGCAACCACAAAGACCCATATATATAAATACATACATACATAATACCTAATAAATATGGGAAAAATAAATGGAAATGAGAGGGAGATAAATGGGTAGGGATCCAACTACAACACATGAAACGAGATTTCATATAATGTACAAAAAAAGTAGTATTTTAATTTAATAGGATTGTGTTATTGGGAGTCACCAGTTTTACCAATGACGTGATGTGATTTGACCATATATATATATTTGAAATTAATAGGTTGTATGGAGAAGTTATTTGGTGGTCATGGGACATAGTTATGCGATACCTTAGATATGTTGTGATTGGTGGAGGAGATGGTGTTTATAATTTTGTGTTGGGAGATTGGGAAATAATAGGGGCAAGTAGTAAGTCAAGTCCAATGAAGTGATATCTTATTGAGTAATAAGTCATGTTTGATTGAGTAATAAATGAAGTTTGACTGAGTAATAATAGTGATATGATGGTGATGGTGATGGTAGTAGTGGGAGTGGTAGTGGTAGTGGTAGTGATAGTAGTGACAGTAGTGGTACGGTGACAGTGGTAGTGGTAGTGGTGGCATGATGGTGGTGACAGTGGTAGTGGTGGCAGTGGCATAGTGATGGTGGTGGCATGATGGTGGTGACAGTGGTAGTGGTGGCAGTGGCATAGTGATGGTGGCGGCAGCAATAGTGGCATGGTAGCATTGATAGTGGTGGTGGTAGAGGTAGTGATGATATTTGTAGTAAAATTTTAGTGGTGTTTCTGGCAACAATGATAATGATGATGAAGGTGGTGATAATGGTGGTAGTGGTAGTAGCGTGGTGGTGGTGGTTGAGTAGTTGGTCAAGTTTGATTGAGTAGTTTGTGGAGTCTTATTGACTTGTAAGTGAGATTTAATTTAGTAGTAAGTCAAGTCTGACTGATTAGTAAGCGAAATCTCAATAAATAGGATAAATGAAAATTATTTAGTAATTTTTATAAATTCAAATATTTTTAAAAAATACCTAACATGGCCAAATAATTTATTTAATAATTTAATATAGTAGTAAGTGGACCTTTATTAAGTAGTAAACCATGTTTAATTGAATAGTAGTAGAATTAGGTTTTAAATAATCATGTAAATTATTTGTATTTGTAAAATGATAGCACATAGCTTGATGTTCGAGTAAGTTATGAGTAATATTTTATGATCATGTTATAAAATTACTCGTTTAGTTTGATTTGGTTTTAAGATTTTTGTAGTTTGATTCTAAATTTTAGAAATCTATAGTTAATTATTTGGTCATTAGTTTATTCTTAAACAAACCAAATTAAATTATGCTCACCCTTAATAAAGAAGTTTATTACTTAATATGACTCTAATTACCATTTGTTGCGAGTTAATTTACTACTAAATACAATTAATTTTATAAGCTTGATATAATTATACTCATAATCAATAATACAACAAGCTATAATTAACGATCACAAAATTCTTAATTAGACATATAGTACACATCCCCCCCCAAAAAAAAAAAGTGTATTATAAAATTTTCCTATAAATAGAAGAATAAATACAAATGGACTACTTATATACATATATATATATATATATATTTCAATATTAAATAAATAATATCATTTTTTTATTCATGCAACTAACAAAATACTATTTGAAAATTAGCTAAATTTTATTTAAATTAATAAATTTTGAAAAAAGTTCAATATAATTATGTCAAATTTGATGGTGTTTAATAATTTTTTTAAATCTTAAAAAATATTAGTCTAATTTTTTTATATAAGTAATTTAATGTGAAACATTGCATAAAGGTCATACTATTGAAAAATTATTTCTTGGTCCAGGACATCATGTGGTCATATCCCTTATCAGTTAAAAACCACTATGATTAAATCTCACTTTCTACTCAATTAGACTCTACTAATTGTTTCATCAAATTTATCATTGTTCCAAAAAAGTTGAAAAATACTCATTGAGCTTCCACTTACTACTTCACTAGACTCCACTATATACTCAATTTTGGTTTACTTATTACTACTAAATAAACTTCCACTTACTATTTTATTACAGTTCACTTACTACTCAATTTTGGTTTCATTTATTACTCAATAAACTTCCACTTGCTACTTCACTATACTCCACTTAGTACTGAATGAGTTTCTACTTGCTACTTCACTAGACTCCACATACTACTCAATGAGTTTCTACTTACTATTTTACTATACTTCATTTACTACTCAATTTTGGATTCACTTACTACTCAATGAGTTTCTACTTACTACTTTACTAGACTGCACTTACTACTTAATGAGTTTCTACTTATTATTTCATTATACTAAACTTACTACTCAATTTTGATCGTAACAATGCCATCATAGCAATTATAGAAGATCCACTCTTGGTTTCTAATCCATAAATTTTAGGCTTCTTTGCTGATGGTAATGATGATTTTGTAAACTATTTGCCAAATAGTTTATGTGTTCATGGAAAACCATTATGTTGTTATGAATATCGTGAGTAAAATTATAATGAATAGTTAGTATTGCGTTAGTAAAATAATATTATAGAAACTTTTCTTCATTTTCTACTGAATTAAATGTCATTTTAAACACATCTTTTTCAATTAATTGATCCATACACTTAACATCTCTTTCAGTTAGGAGATCATCAGAACTAGCAATATTCTCTTGATTGCCAATGTTATACTCACTAGTATCAAAATCATCATCATCATCATCATCATCATTATGTAATTCATATACGGTGTTATTATGCCCAATGTTGTCTTTCATCTATGATAAGTATTATAAAATTAATTAGATAATGTAACACCCTGAAATCTCAACCCAGAACATGCCGCAACCATGTATAACAAAATACAATTAGTCATCTTTCCCATTGAACTAAGGTTTATAATTACAATCCCATGGTCAACACATTAATGAAAATTCAAGTCCACTAACAAGTTCAACAAGCAACATGACAACACAAAAGAAATTTCCCTAAGGCACACCAAAATTCAAGGCATCGCCTTATACAACAGCTTTAAGTCTTTACAATCAAATATCCATGAGCCACAACTCCCAACCAAAAACAAAATGCAAACTCTGAGTCACTGTAGTGGTGGCACGTCACCAGTTCCCGAAAGTCAGATAAGGTTAAGCTATATGCCCAGTAAAGATACATTTAACAAAGTATCTAATCATTTGAATACTTACATGGCACATTTATAACTCACATATAACTCAATTTTAAAGTTTAAGCATTTAAAATAAATAAGTCAATAAAACAAATATGCTCATTGCCAGAAAACCTTTATCAATACAGGGGAGTAAACAAGTCATGGATCCCTTGTAGGATTCTCAATACATATACACACATATATATACACATTTGTAACCGAAAATATCCCCCACACTTATCGACGACAATATGGCAGGACGTGGACACCCAAAATCATTTGTTTTTCTACTTTTGCTGACTATTATATGGCAGGACCAGTGGACACCCAAAAATATTTTCCCACATTCGTCCAACGATATGCGTAGATAGGGAAATTAGGCACCTTGACTCCCCGTGCGGGTACCAACATGACACAAGTTTTCAAACCCGACTCTCTACCCTGGACTCATACTCAATTTACAAAAGAACCAGTTTCCAATATCACAAGAAATAAATAGAGAAACAGGATTTATAATTTTATTTATATCAAAATCAAAATCTAAATTCAATTATTATCATCCATAACTTCCATTCTCTAATCATTCTTAAAATTCCAAGACCTAAAGGTAATTTTAGTCACAATAGCACTATTCATCAAGATCAAAATTAGGGTTCCAATAATTTTGGGGCTTTTCCTTTATTTTCACAAATATATAAATTTTGAACATCAATAATCATATTCTATGAAAGATTGAGTAAAACTCCAACAATAATCAAATAAAAATTCCCTTTTTTGTCAAATACAAGTTTTACCTCACTCAATCTTTAAATCAAGTCTTATATTTACAATCACATCACGTAAAAATCTTCAAATCAAAGAGATACTAAGTTAAAAGTAACCCTACCTCAATAATAACAAGAAAGCAAGGCTTCTAGAAGAGTCCTTCACAAAACAAAGATCCAATTGGTAGAAGAACAAGATCTTTACGTGTACTTCACTCCTTGCAGGTGATTTAGGCTAAATCTTAAAGAAATGAGAGAGATTTGGGGTAAGAAACTTAGGTTTTTGGAAAGAGGGAGAGGAGAAAGAAGATAGAAAGAAAAAGGTGAAGAAATGAGCTAGAGGGTGCCTCTTTAAATTGCTGATTTCGTGCAAACAGCTTGAGCGGTCTTTTTATCGCTCTAGTGGTGAACGAGGCTTCTCAGTATTTTTGTCTACAAAATGAGATACTGGGAGCCCTGCATTTTTGCTCGAGCGAACTAATGGTCGCTTGAACAATCCACCTTGACCTACAAAACTACTGGCTGCCCTCAATCTTCGCTCGAGTGGTCACCTGGAGCCAAAATGTCACAATCTCTCCCCCTTAGGAAATTTCGTCCCCAAAATAATGTCAACTCTTATTACGGTAACCAAGATAACATAAAGATGTTATACTTAGTCATTTCTAACAATCCCCAAATGAACTATAGACAATTTGTAGTAAGAAAGAAATAAGGAACAACAAATATAATTTATATATATAGTTTATCACATGTAAGGGAAGAAATAAAGAAATGAGTACATCACATATTAAGAAATAAGTCCGGGTATTTCTTACGAACTTCGACTTTGCGCTTCCAAGTTGTTTTTTCCACCCTGTAATGGTGCCACAACACTTTGACTAGTGGAATGGTCTTACCCCGTAACACTTGCTCCCGTGTATCAAGAATTTGGATTGGTCTTTCTTTATATGATACATCTCTATCAAATGTAATCTCTGTCCAAACTGACATGTGAGAGGGATCGGGTTCATATTTGCAAAGTATTGATACATGGAACACATTATGCATCTCAAAGAGTTGAGGTGGTAAAGTAAGACAATAAATAACTTCTCCTATTCACTTAATAATGCCAAAAGGGCTAATAAATTAGGGAGATAACTTTACAATCCTGCCAAATCTCATCAATCCCTTCCTCAGAGAGATCTTCAAAAACACATGATCCCTTACTTCAAAAGATAACAGTCGTCATCTCTAATTGGCATAGCTTTTCTGACGGCTTTGTGTCATGATCAATCTTCTTCGAATAAGAGCTACTTTCTCCGTAGTCTCATGAACTAACTCGGGCCCAAGCATTGGTAAATCCCCTACTTCTGTCCAACACATCGATGAGCTACAGGGACGTCCGTAAAGAGCTTCGAAAGGTGCCATCCCGATGCTAGCTTGGTAACTATTGTTGTAAGCAAATTCAACTAAGGGTAGGTGTCTTTCCCAAGACCCTTGAAATCTAATACACAGACTCTCAACATGTCCTCTAGTGTTTATATGGTACGCTCGAATTGTCCATCAGTCAGAGGGTGACAAGTAGTACTAAAATTTAATTGAGTGCCCAAAGCACTTTGAAGACTTTGCCATAGTCTAGTTGTAAAACGAGGGTCCCTATCAGACACTATGCTTACTGGAACTCCATGGAAGCGAGTAATCTTAGGGATGTAAAGTTCGTCTAAGTACTCTATAGAGTCCCCCACACTCATGGTGAGGAAGTGAGCTAATTTGGTAAGTCGGTCTACAATTACCCATATCGCATCATTACCTCTTTGTGTTCTTGGAAGGCCCGTAACAAAGTCCATATTGACATGTTCCCATGCTGTAGTAATCCTCCCGGTCTTTGATGTTCAACCTTGACTTGCTGACAGCTTAAGCACTTGGATACATACAAGGCCACATCTTTCTTCATACCTCTCCAGCTTAAGCACTTGGATACATACAAGGCCACATCTTTCTTCATACCTCTCCACCAAAATTGTCAGCTAAGATCATGATATATTTTGGTGCCTTCCGGATGCACCGCAAGGCATAAGTGATGGAATTCCCGCAAAACTTCATCCCTCATGGATCTAGGTACAAATAACCAATCAAAGTATCGAACACTAGAGTCAATATAAACGTTCAAACCCTTATCTTCTTTTTCTTTAGAGAATCTCTCCCAAATTGACTCCTTTTTTGGATCATCTAATTGTGTCTCCCTTACTTGTGCAACAAGTGTAGGTTGTGCGATGGTGGTGAATAGGACGGCCTGCTCAGAAGACTCCTTAAGTTATAAATCAAATTTACCGATATCTCTCATCATCTTCCATTCCCTTACCACTAGGTTGGCTATAGTACTTACAGATTTTCTACTTAATGCATCTACTACAACATTGGCTTTTTCGAGATGATAGTGTATCTCGAAGTCGTAATCCTCCAAAAATTCAATCCATCTTCATTGACGTAAGTTCAAATCATTTTGAGAGAATAGGTATTTGAGACTTTTATGGTTGGAAAACTTTTCAAAGTTCTCACCATATAAATAGGGTCTCCAAAGTTTCAAAGCAAAAACAATCGCGGGGAGCTTGAGGTCATGTGTCGTTCCTCTCGTGAGTTTTTAATTTACCACCCTACTTTCTTGCATTAAAACACACCCCAACCCTTCCTTAGGGGCGTCACAATACATAGTATACCCCAAGCCACGTTCTTGAATGATACGAATAGAGGCTGTAGTCAATCTAAGTTTTAGTTCCTGAAAGGATTTCTCACAAGCTTCACTCCAAATGAACTTTACTCCCTTACGAGTCAATCTCGTCAAGGGTGATGCTATGGAAGAGAAATTCTTTACAAATCGACGGTAGTAATTGGCCAAATCCAAGAAACTACAAATTTCATAAGCGTTTTTGGGGTGTTCCCAATTCTATACTGCTTCTATCTTTGAAGAATCCACTATAACCCCATCTCCGGAGACTACATGACCCAAGAACTTCACTTCTGGAAGCCAAAACTCACACTTCTCATATTTTGCATATAAGCGATGTTCTCTAAGGATGTACAAAACACTACGGAGGTGCCCTTCATGCTCCTCTTCAGAAGGTGAATAAACAAGAATGTCGTCTAAGAAAACGACCACAAATTTATCAAGAAATTCTCAAAAGATTTGGTTCATTAGGTCCATAAAGGTAGCCGGTGCGTTAGTTAAACCAAATGGCATAACCAAGAATTCATAGTGACCATATCTGGTACGAAAAGCCATCTTGGAAATATCTTCCTCCCTAACTCGTATCTGGTGGTACCCTGATCTTAAACCTATCTTCAAAAAATAATAGGAACCTTTGAGTTGATCAAAAAGATCATCTATCCTTGGCAAGGGGTATTTGTTCTTAATTGTAACTTGGTTCAATTTGCAATAGTCTATGCACAATCTCAATGACCTATCTTTCTTCTTAGCAAACAAGGCTAAAGCTCCCCAAGGTGAGGTACTAGGGTGTATGAAGCCCTTACCTACAAACTCCTGCAACTGTTCCTTCAGAACAACCAATTCAGCTAGAGCAAATCTATATGGCAACAAAAAGATAGGTGTGTAGACGCGCCCTTAGGCTTTATGCTACAATTCGGACTCAATATCACAGTTTTTAATCTGATCTCGCAAAGTGAAATGCATGACTGATAAATCACCAAAGAGTCCAAATCCAGCAAATCATTTTGGAAAATTGATTTTTAAGAAAGAAGTGCCAAACATAGACTGCTTTGCCAGATACAGAGTCGCCACCTAAATATTTATTTTGGGAGAATTTAGGAAACCCTGACTCGTGCCTAAGGCCACGTGTCCGTCATCACCAAAGTTGCCTCGGCTCGGGAACTTGGGTACGATTGGGGAAGGTCATGCAATGAGCACCCCCGTTCGCCCGATCAAAGATCGGCCCACACTAAGCATGATATCTTGTTTTTGAAAACACATGCGTTCTTATTCCGGTTATTAGCTAGTATTACTAAGTGATGCACACAACACACAAGTATAGACTAAATCGCCTAATTTGGAACAAAGCATTGCATATCCGTTTGTTCGGAAATGGTTTGAAGTTTGCTACTCGCAAGTAGGCTAAAATGCAGATTTGATGAATTGTTCCAATTCAAGTAATCCAACCTTCACCCACAGGCATTCAGGCAGTTATATCACATAAGCAGTTAGCCTCATGGCAAGCATGCTATCATGTTAACAGTCACACACATGCAAGATGCTAAAGTATAAACACTTACAGTGTACTCCGAGCCAAAACAAAGAACTAGTTAATCAATGCATGATCCTAGTTCATGTTAAGATGGCTAATGCAACACATGCAAAATGCAACTAGAAATAGGCTCGGCTAATCTAAAATGGCATGTGAAATGTGACAATTCAATACATGTATTCAAATTGGAATTGAAATACGATGCAATTAGTATGATGCGCCGAGCCTGGTGCATGCAATACAGATGAATGAATGCAAACATGCAAGCATAAGGATGCTAATTGAAATATGCCCTAAAACTAACCATTGTAAGCGGTTAAGTAAAAGGGAGAAAGAAATGGGGGTTAGAAGACATGCATCACACACACACACGCTTATTACAAAATTGTGCCCTCTCGACGGAGGGACCAAAAGAATAATACAAATCATCTAATTAACTAACTAACAAGCTAATTAATTAATTACACAACCAAATCGAAGTAAATAACTATTCTAAGTTATTAAAACATTGAAATGGCCTCGAGACGAGGGATGAATGTATTCTCGGACGGCTTCGCTCGGAAATCCATCGTCATGCCTCATGTTGCCTCTGTTTGCACTGCTCTGTACCTCTGAAAATTGTGCCAACTTCTATGACACTTCTAAACCATCTTGTGTACACTGTGGGAGGTCATCGACCAAGAGATGATGCCATCGACCAAGATAGGAAGGTCATCGACCAAATATAAGGCTTTCGGCCAAGTGTTTGTTGCCGATCGGCACTGAATATGGTCGATCGACCATTTCTTCTTGTGAAAAGCTCCTGTTGCTGTAGCAGAGGACAAACAGAGCATGACAATATATTTACAAGACAATGTCTAAACAACTATACCCCTTATCATGTTTAAGACTCAAAGGTGTGTAGTTTTCGACCCTCAGACCACCAATCACGCATTTTAATGCATGATGGCCAAAGGAGCCAAGTGTGCAATTCAATATCAAATGAAATGCACAAAACACATAAGGGGCCTATAGCACGCGCCCGCGAGGGACCCCGCTACTACAGTTCGGACTCAATTTTGTGTCGCGGTTCTTAATCTTGAACCAAAGAGTCCAAATTTGGCAAATCGTTTTGAGAAAACAGATTTTAGGAAAGAAGTGCCAAACATGGACTGCTTTGCCAGATACAGAGTCGCCACCTAAATATTTTAAAATGGGGGAATTTAGGAAACCCTGACTCGGTGCCAAAGGCCACGTGTCTGTCATCACCGGAGTTGTCTCGGCTCGGGAGCTAGGGTACGATCGGGGAAGGTCAGCTATGAGCACCCCCTTTCACCCGGTCCGAAGACCGGCCTCTACTAACCATGATATCCGATTTTGAAAACGTTATGTGTTCTTATTCCATTTGTTAGCCTAGAATTACTACGTTATGCGCACAGCAAACAAGTATAGATTAGATTGCCTAATTTGGAAACAAGCATTGCATATCCGTTTGTTTTGAAAAGCTCTTTGGAATTTGCTACTCGTAAGTAGGCTAAAACACGGATTTCGACGAGTTTTCCAACTCAAACAATCCAACCTTCACCCACATGCATTCAAACAGTTTATCACATAAGCATCTAGCCACATGGTGAGCATACTGTCATGGCAACACTCGCACGTATGCGGTATGCTAAAGCAGGAAAATACTTACATAGTACTCCGTGCCAAAACAATAAACTAGTTAACAAACATGCATGATCCTAGTTCATGTCAAATTGACTAATGCAACACATGCAAGATGTAATTAGAGTAGGCTTGGCTAACCTAAACATGGCATGTGAAATGCAATCAATTTGATGCACGTATTCAATTTGGAATTGAAGTACAAATGCAGTTAGCGTGATGTACCGAGCCCGGTGCATGCAAAACAAATGGATGAATGCACGCATGCATAGCATAAGGTATGCTAATTTAAACATGCCCTAATCTACCATCATAAGCAGGTAAATAAAAGGGAAGAAAGAAGTGGGGTTGGAAGGCATACACACCACTCACACACGCTTATTACAGATTTGCTCTCGCCCGGAGGGACCAAATAAATAATACAAATTAATTAACTACGCAAGCTAATTAAATATTACAAATTTCCTAATCAGCTAACAAACTAATTAAGCTAGGAAAAGCAGTAAATCGCCTCGGGAGGAGAGCCAGATACAACGCGTGCTCGGGTCTTGCTCGGAAGTGCACCGCCATGCATAGTCTGCCTCTGTTTTCCCTGTTCTGCCTCTCTGAAGACTGCCAAAGTCTCAAGGATGCTTCTCTGGATACTGGGAATCACCACCGACAGTGAATTGTGGTCATCGGCACAAAATGAAGCTATCGGCTGGTGAATTACTTCCGGTCGGCAATGTACACTACCGGTCAGCAAAGAATGCCTGCAGAACCTGCAACTCACAGCAGCAGAGGACAGAACTTGCATGGCAATACAATTCAAACAATGTATGCACCAATTATGCCCTCTATCATGTTTGTAACTCAAAGGGGCATGTGTCTTGATTCTCGGACCGCCAATCACGCATTTCCATGCATGAAGGCCCAAAGAACCAAGTGTGCAACTTTCATGTCAAATGAAATGCAAACCAAACAAACAAACCAAGGCCCAATTCCTATCACCAAGTCAAGGAATAAAGCATGCATGCAAGATACAATGCAACCTAGGCATACATGCTAAGGATGCAACATGGCATGGCAAGACACTTATGCAAGCATACAAGCAAACATGAGGCAATGCAAATTTATGAAAAGGTGGACTTATACATGATTTAGGCAACTCTAAATAGGCCTAAAACAGTAGCCATAGTGCTATAATAAGGGACCAAATACACATGCACACATACACATGATTAAAGGCCAACCACTTAGGCACAAATGGGACAACTCTCAAGCACACTTGAAAAGGGATATCATGGACAATTAGCATGCAACATAAGCTCTGAAAATCATGTTAACACATAGTGCCAAACCAAGCAACAAATCAAGCTAAACATGCAACAAATGGCCCAAGTGCTTGAAGCAAGTCAAAAGGGCTTGAACCATGACCAAGCCAACCAAGCCTCACAAGGCTAAGGGGGCTTAAAATAGGTTCAAGGCAGACCTAGACCATGCAAAGGGGACCCCCTAGATGGCATCTAAGTGGCTCAAAATCAAGAGCATACACAAAGGCCAAAACATGGGGCATGCAAGTCAAGCTTCCAAAGCTTCAAAGAGGTGTCCAAAGCAAACATACAAGCATGCTATAAGGTCTGAAATTATGCTAAAAATGATGCCAAATCATTAGAATAAAGCAAATAGTGCATGCTACAAACTCACACACTTGAGGCCAACAAGCCAAAATGCAAAGGGGGCATATAATGCGTGCCATGGCCGACCCAAACAACTATGGACAGACCTCTAGCATGGCAAAATAAGCACACAAGCTTCACAAAACGATACCTAAAACATGCTCGAGCAAAGGCTAACAACCTAAGGCATATTAAGGCAATAACAAGGCATTACATGGTAGGTATGCTAAGCATGCATGGTGTACCAAAACCAACACACAACAAGGTTATATCATGGCATAATAAGCATGGAAAACAACCAAGACATGATCAATACACACTCTAACATGATGCTCTCTCAAGAGGCCAAAAATGGTCCATTTCAAGGACAACAAGGAGAGGGGGTGGCCCTCCCCTTTTAGAGACTTCAAGGCACCATCTCCGCCACTGAAATCCCTCAAGATTTTAGTGGTGAAGAGGCCCAAACACCAAATTCTCGAATCTCACTCAAAACAGCACAAAATGGGGCCTTTCAAGGCCTAAGAGGGGTCAAACACCTCCAAACCACAAAACACTCTTAATAAATAGTCAAGAGGGTTAAAAAATAGAACTTTTTTGTATTATACACTAAGCTCAAAAATGATTTTAAGATAGGTAGAAATACAATGCAAGATTGGGGAATAAAGAGGCAAAATTGTTACCCTTGAAGACCCCTTCACAAATGGTGCTCCAACAGCCCTCCTTGGCTTGAAAACAGCTCCAAAACTTCAAAACCAACTTCTTAGAACCTCAGTAGCTAAGTGAAGGTGAAACACTATGTGTTTATGTGCAATAGTAAGACACAAATGCACTTAAACACACACAAGAGGGAGATATAGAGATAGAAAGTGTATGGTTTCTAACCCTAGAAATCAAAATCCTAAGAATGGCTATCTAAAAATATCTCAAGTCTCTCAAGTGTCTAACCCTAAAGCCAAGAGAGAAGGCTCTCTCTTATAGAACCTTTTGTCTTGAAAAGCTTACAAGACAAGCTTCCAAAGAGAGAGTTCCCTCCATACATGTGTATGGAGGGGAGCCAAAAGCAAGACAGCTGTGATAAAATGTCTGCAAAAGCAGATGCACAGTAGTCGGCCGGCCAAAGATGCCATTTTGGCAAAAAGTAGTGCCGACCGGCAACAAAATGTGCCGACCGGAAAAATAGATTGCCGATGGCAGCAAAAACTAGCCGGTGGCCTCTAGCCACTGCCGGTGGTGTGTGGGGATGCCTTACAAAGCATTCCCTGCCCCTCCAAGGCAAAACACAAGTGTTTGGTGCAAAACCAGACACAAAACGGTCAAGTTCGGAGATCCTGAGGTAGGGCGCGTAACCGAGACCCCCGGGAACTCCAAACGAACACAAACATGGATAATCACCGAGTGTTCAAACGGTGACGTCCAAGTCTTGAGGACGGTCAAAAATGGGGTGTCTACAGGGCCCTAACCTCTATCATGCTTGATCAAGAGGCAAGGGATGCACACATAATGCAATGCAAGCATGCAAGCATGATGTGAACAACTCAAGCATGCAACAAGTTTGCAACTAGATCATACAATGCAACTAATGTGCAATAGGCATATTACCTAAACATGTGAAGATACATGGCATGCAACAACATGCAAAATGAAGCAAGCATGCAACAACATGCAAAGATCGACTTAAACTAAAGTGAACAACTCTTAAACGTGCCCAAATCAATGGCCAAAATGCTATGGAAATGAAGACAAAGGCACATACAAACATGCATGCCAATTGGCCTATCACCTAAGCATAGGAGAGCAACTTTCAAGAACACTTAAAAGGGGGCAAATATGGACATGTGACATCTATTGTAAGCTCTGAAATCATGTTAGGAAAGGTGCCAAACCAACCAAACAAAGCAAGCAAGTCATGTAAAAAGGCTTAAAGCCTGAAACTAGCCAAGGGGCTCAAACCAAGGCTATGCAAAATCTGAAGCAAATGACAAGTATAATCCAAAACAGTCCTAGATCATGCCAAAATGAGCCTAAAACATGCAAGGACCAAGGCCAAAATAAGCTAGAACAAAGGGCCAAAAGCATGAGGCATGCAAGGCTACAAAAGAGGTGTTACACTACACCTATCAAAACCAAACATGGCATGACTTAAGCAATTAAAAATAGAGTTTATGGCATGGTAAAACAAGACCAAAAACCCACTTAGATGGCATCCTAAAGACCTAAACATGATGGCACACACAATGACCCATTCATGAGGCATAAAACATCAACTCTTTAAAGCATTAAATGAGTGACAAGTGCAAGTGTTTGAGCATGAAACATGGACTAAAATAGTATAACAAATGATGCCAAATCATTAAAATGGTCTAAGTAAAGCATGCTAGTGACTTGGATACTTAAGGCTATCAAGTTAGAATGCCTTATGGCTATACAAAGCATGGAATATATGGTCAAAACAACTCAAATCAGAGCTTAAGCATGTTACACCAAGGCTAAAAGCTTCATGGAGTCGAGCCAAAATCATGCTAGAAACATGGCTTAAAGCATGATGCATGTTAAGGCAAATGAAAGGATTGCAAAGCAAGTACATGAAGCATACATGGTATGTCCAAACCAAGTCAAAAAAGTGTTATATCATGGCAAAAAAAGCCTAATACATACTGAAATGAAGCTAAAATAAGCCAAGCAAACATGCTACCAATATAAGCCATTTATACTAGCATTCAAGACAATAAGGAGAGGGCATGACCTTCTCCTATTTAGGACTCCAAAACCACCTTCCCACCACTGAAAATCCTCTGGATTTCAATGGTAGGAAGGTCATGCAAAGCCAAGAACAAGGGCCAAAAGGAATGGCCTAAAACAAGGCCTAACAAGGCTTAAGAGGGGGGAAACAACCCCAAATCAAAAAGTGATCTCAAACAAAGATCTAAAGCATCAAAAATTAGAACTTATTGTAGTTTAGAGTTAAGCTTAAAACAATAAGCAAGAAGGTCTAAAAGCTTAAGCAGCAAAGGGGTATTAAAAGCAAGAATGCTAACCCTTGAAGAACACTTTCAGGAACAAAGCTCCAGCGGGTTTTCCAAGCTCAAACCAACCCAAGAACTCTGAAATCAACCTCAAGGGACCTCAGCTCCAAGAGGATGGTGTTCTAGTGTGTGTTTGTGTACAATAGTAAGACAATACTACACTTTTGAGTACAAAACAAGGCTAAACAAAGAAGAATAGATACAAAAGTATATCTATCCCTCAAGACTCAATTTTCTGAACGCTTGAGGAGGGAGGAGATGGTTCTCTCTTATAGAGAACCAAAAGCAAAGCTTCTCGAGGAAGCTAAGCAAGGGGGCAAATCCCTCCATACACATGCATGGAGGGAGGGAATTGTGGATGCCAGCTGTGACAGCTAGCATAAAATATCTGCATAAAGCAGATGAACAGGATTCGGCTAGAAAACATGGTTGACCGACCAACATAAGTATCGATTGACTAAAAAGAGTGCCGATCGGCCAACACTTTTGGCTGATGGCAAAAAAACAAGGCCGATGGCTTCATGCCTTGGCCGATGGGTTGAGGGGATGGCCAACAAGCCACCCTCTTCCCTCAGAAACAAAAACACAAGTGCTTGGTCCACAACCAAGCACAAAATAGAAAAGTTGAGAGATCCTAAGGCAAGGCGCGTAGCCGAGACCTCCGAGAACTCAAAACGAACATGAGTATGGATGATCATCAAGTGTTCAAACAATGACGTCCGAGTCTTGAGGACTGTAAAAAATGGGGTGTGTACAAGGTGCTAAACCCGGTGTCAAGTCTATAGAGAATTTGACCTCCCGATGAGGGGGTAACTCGGTGAGATCCTTGGGAAAGACATTGGGACGTTCACAAACTACCCTCTGAAACTCATCCTGAACCTTACCACTTCTATCATCTAAAAAGGTTTCCAAAAGAGATCTAAATTCACCCCGACCACTTGGGTAGTATAATGAGAGTAAGGATTTATTGCTCCTATCCCCCAAAAATGTAAAATAATCATTGCTCGACGTGCATATTATAACTCTCCTACGATAACGATCGATAATAGCCCGCTAAAAAGACAACCAGTCCATATCGAGAATAACATTAAAACTTGGCATATCTAATAATACAAAACTGAAAGAAAGTTGTCGACCAGCGACCTCAATGACACACCCATGACATCCTCAGTTCAAGACAAATTTATTTCCAACAAGTGATTGCACCGTAACTGGAGAATCTAGTTGTTCGCTTTCTAAGCCCAACAAGGATGCAAATGCAGTTACTATAAATGAATGGGACGCCCCAGTATCTATTAACACACTAGACCAAGTATTGAAGATGAGATAAGTACCTCTCACAATAGACGGTCCTGAAGACTACTTTGATGCGGTGACGGCATACACCTTTCCCTATGATCTCGGCTCTCTTACATCATTTCTTTCAACATAAGTCTGTTGTGTCGTTTTTGCAGATGTGGCTACAGGTACTGCCCTGGATGCTTGGCTTGATTGGATTGGTTGATGAGATTGTCTCTGCCCTTGGCCTATTTGGAAACCTCCTGACTGGTGAGACCTTGTTACGCTTGTTGGCCCTGCTTTCCATGGACAAAACTTCTTTAAATGTCCTGGTTGATCATATTGGTAACAAGATGGTGACTGGCCCTTATTCTGAGACTGGCTTTGAGGATGAGTAGATTGAGACTATAGTCCACCATTTTGTCCACACTCTGCAGCCTTGTGACCCAACTAGCCACATCTATAACATGCACCACGGATTTGACCTGTGCTCCTTGAATTTCCACCCATCACCGAGTCGGAAGATTTGGTCTGTTGTAGGGGTGACTGAAATGATGATGATAAATCCTTGGGCCCCGTTTATTTTCAGAGGTAGAATGAAGGTGATTGATAGTGAGGGGATTGTTAGTGAGGTGATTGATAGTGAAGGGATTAAGTAAAATTGTGTTTGTTTTGATGATAGTTGTTAGTGTAGGGATTGTTAAATTATTTTTATATAAAATAATAAAACAAATAAAAAAATACAAAAACATTAAACATTAATGTTTTAAAAAAAATGCCTAACATGTAAAAAAATTTAAAAAAATAAAAAATTTCTAGAAAAAATAAAACAAATAAAATAATGATTTTTACTTAACAAAAAATACAAAAAATTAAACATTAATGTTCAAAAAAAAAAAATGCCCAACATGAAAAATAAAAAATAGAAAATTTCTAGTCCGACGGACTATTTTTCTAATACCAAGTCTTGGAGGCCCATCCGAATCCCCTCCCCAAAGGGATTCATAATTCGGAGCTCACTATCAATCCCCTCTCTATCTCTCAAAACAAACACAATGTTAATAGGTCTCACCTCACTATCAATTCCAATCCCCCCTCTAACTCTCCAAACAAACGGGGCCATAGACTTTTTAGAAGAGCTGGAGTCGCCTCGGGACTCAGAATGTCCAGCCTTTTTAGTTTCTGCCTTGCCTCCTTTACCTCCATCATGATTTTCACATGTGTTGCAGCTTCCACTATACGGTCGTAGTCACGAATCATATTGCCTACTACTTTCATTAAAATTTTTAGCCTCAGTCGCTTCGCAAGTTCTAGGCATCGACATTCTACCATTGCTACTAGTTCAGGTGCGAAACGAGATAAGCTTGTAAATGTGGCTTCAAACTTGGCCACAAGTGTATTGAGCTGTCTTAACTCTTCAAAATATTTTCTCAGTCGCTCCCTAGCAGTGGGAGGGAGAAACTTTTCTTGGAATGCGTATATGAAAGCTTCCCAAGTATGTTCAACTCTATTCTTGACATACTTCCACCATTATCCGGCCTCTCCCTTCAACTGATAAGCCGCTAATGCCACCCGCAATTCGTTCTCACGAATGTCCAAGATCTCAAAGGGTTTTACAATTTGTTCGAACCATTCATCTGCTTTCATCGGGTCGTGCCCACAACTAAACTCGGCGGGGTTAGAGTGAAAGAACTCCTTTTTTCAATAAGGAAGCTATAGTTTCTCCTTCAGCTATCCTAGCCACTTGCTCAGCTTTAAGTATCTCCATGGACTCTCAGAGAGCCTCTGCCATCTCCCTGGCCAATGCCCTCATTGCATCTTGAGCTGGTGAGGCAAGTACGTTGTTTTGATCCTTCTTCTTGTAGAGGGATCTTCGGTTGGGTTGGAATGTTCCGGCCTTCTTGGCGAGGTCTGCCACGACCTCTAACATGCTCGGACATCCTTTAAGGAATAGAGGTGATATTAAGCTCACGACTCATTTTCCATTCTTAAATGCCCCACTCAAAATCTATAGACACTACACACATTCCAAACATGTGTCTATACATGCACCTATGTTCATGTAAAACAAACCACATAGACACATAGTCACATAAAGCATATACATGTCACCCTTCTAAGATACTAACTAGTTCCATGGCATTCAAGGACCTGCAAGTGGAAAGTGCATTGATTAGGTGTCTTTCCAAAAGGATCTCGATGACTGCAATGGATATTAGCTATATCGTAGAAATTTAATCCCACACCCAGATAACCACATAAACACACAATGCATAAACAATACAAAAGCGTCCCCTTTCGATCTTTGTAAACCCATTGCGACATAAGTCACGTCCCACGAGTCCAAGGTATTCAAACCTAGTTAGCTCTGATACCAATCTGTAACCCCCTGAAATCTCAACCCAAAACATGCCGTAACCATGTATAACAAAATACAATTAATTCATCTTTCTCATTAAACTAAGGTTTATAATTACAATCCGATGGTCAACACATTAATGACAATTCAAGTCCACTAACAAGTTCAATATGCTAGATAACAACACAAAAGAAATTTCCCTAAGGCGCACCAAAATTCAAGGCATTGCCTTATACAACAGTTTTAAGTCCTTACAATCAAATATCCATGAGCCACAACTCCCAACCAAAAACAAAATGCAAACTCCGAGTCACTGCAGTAGTGACACGTCACCAGTTCGTGAAAAGTCAAATAGGGTTGAGCTATATGCCCAATAAAGATACATTTAACAAAGTATCTAATCATTAGAATACTTACATGGCACAATTATAACTCACATATAACTCAAGATTAAAGTTTAAGCATTTAAAATGAATAAGTAAATAAAACAAATATGCTCATTGTCAGAAAACCATTATCAATACAGGGGAGTAAACAAGTCATGAATCCCTTATAGGAGTCCCAACACATATACATATATATATACACATTTGTAACTGAAAATATCCCCCACATTTACTTACTACAATACAGCAGGATGTGGACACCCAAAATTATATGTTTTTTCACTTTTGCTGATGTGATATCCCTATTCCGTAATATGTTAATTGGTCCTTAATATGAGTATTATTATGTGTTTGATATGATTTTGTGTCCCATTATGTGACAATATGTGGTTTTGAATTTCTATCTGTTCACCGTATGAATATCTGTTTGATTATCTGCTTTGGAAATTAAATTGAAGGCCCTATCGCCCACGAAACCCAAAATCGATTACGCCATTGTGATTAGCATAGTTTTTAGAGTTTGCGGTGAAGTTTAATTGAAAAATTGATTCAGATCAGATTGAATTGATTAAATTAATAAATTGGTGCTCAATTATTTTAATATTAAGAATTTTGATTAAAAGAGCTTTTAGTGGGCCACTTTCACTCAAATTCCCTCTTAGTTTGTTTTGGCTGATTTTGACTCTCAGAGTAGAGAGAGGGTCGGCTAGAGGGGGTGAGAGAAGAAGAATTGTGTTTGGCTCAAGTTTGTGAAGAATTGGAGGCCAACTCTAGATTTGACCATAGATTGGAAGAATTGAGCCTCTAGGTAAGTGAATTCATGAGTTTAATGTTGTAAATTGTGAATTCAAGTTTGATTAATGGTCAAGAACATGAATTAGTTTGATTTTAAGGAAATTGAGTTGCATTTGTTGAATTTGAAGTCTTAGAACACATGCATGTAAGAAATTGTCATAAATTTCCATGTTTGAGTATAAAGTATGTAATCCATGTTGAGTTTTGATTAATGACCATGAATTTGATCATCTCTTCACCAATTAAGTTGAAGATATTGTGTATATTTCACATGCAAGTGCAAATCATGGGAGTTTGAGTCTTGCATGTTTGAATCTAGTGTGTTGGTGATGAGTTTGAGTTAATTTGAGACATGCATGTGATTAAATTGTGAAATTGAGCATCATTGTGTTGTAATTTGGTGTTTATACCATGTTAGAATATGTATATGTGAAGTTTGAGCTAAAATCATGCATCTAGAACCTTTGAATGTTGAATTGAAGCTCAAGAACATGTTCTGAATTTTTCAGAATTTTGATTCCCGCTCGAGCGGGGAAACCGCCGCTCGAGCGTGAAATTCGTGTTCCCAGTATTTTCTGCAGACATGGTGTCCGCTCGAGCGGGGAAGTTCACGCTCGAGTGGGGAGCCATGTAGAGAGACCTTCTGCTCAAGTGCCAGAGTTCGAGATCGAGCATAAATTTGACATATCCAGTACTTTTGCAAGCCTCAAAGGTCCGCTCGAGCGGGGAAGTCCACGCTCGAGCGGGGACCCTGTTTTCTAAAATTTTGAAAAGACATTCTGTGTTTCATTTTCTGTTCTCTTTCACTTCCAAGTACTCTTAGGCATGCATTGAGCATTGTAATTGAGTTATATAGATAAGAATCAAGCCTAAAGAGGAAAATGTGAATTTAGAACGGATCGAATTGTTTGTGACCCTTTTTTGTTCATGAAATGTGTAGGGTCGAGCTCCAGGGCAAACCAACCAACTGATCACTGTGAGTAATATCTTATTAGAGATATCTGAAATATCTTGTTGTCCAATTGCTTACTTCTATGTAAATTTTATAAGTTCATTGATTCGATTGGTGGAAAATGTTTGCTATACCAAATGAGTGGGCCAGAGACCAGTCTGATTTGAATAATAGAATGAATGGGCCAGAGGCCGTTTTGACATGAATGAATGGGCCGAAGGCCGTTTTGACCTGAATGGATGGGCCAGAGGCCGTTTTGACATGAATGAATAGGCCGTAAGCCGTTTTGACATGAATGAATGGGCCAAAGGCTGTTTCGACGTGAACGAATGAATGGGCCAAAGGCCAGGTTGTCATCTGAATGGACCAAAGGCCGTTTTGACACAAATGAAAGTTTGTTTGGAACCACAGTCACTTGACCTAAATTGTGTATATATGTTAAGTAGAAATATGAATTGGGCCTAAGGCCATTTGAAGCATGTTGTTTTACATATCGTCTGTATAGCTTCTTTAATTGATATTATTTACTGGGCTTTCGCTCACGCTCATTCATGTGCTTGTAGGTGAGCCGAGAGAAGTCTAAACCTAACCCCAGTGAAGTCTATGCGGAACAACAAAGGTTTTGGGAGAGTCAGCCCCTGGGTCTCACGTGCGAGACTCGTCTTCGCCTTTTTGTCATTTTGTTTTATTTTGTCATGTGGGCGAGGTCTTTGAATATGCTGTATATAGTCGTGATGGGTTGATCAGACTCATATGATCCTGTATGTACAGAACCTTATGTAGTACATATTTTGTTGTGAGTTATTAATATGCATATGTATGGTTTGTTATGATGTGCCATGTAAGCACAGCTCCATGGACAAAGTTTTAAATTGCTTCCGTTTAGCCCCCATTAACTCTGTTAAAATACGTTTGGTTTGATTTAAGGCCATAGGTAATCTCTTGATTACTGGCCGGTTATGTCCTTAACCCACGGGGGCGGGTTCGGGTCATGACAGAGTGGTATCAGAGCACGAGTTAATAACTCACACACTTGTCCAAAAGAGCAATAAGTGTCTAGAAAAGATCTAGGATGCATTCATGTGATAAGTCTGAATTTGAAAGCATCAAGAATATGCTTAAATGTTTTGATATGAACAATTATGTGTTATAAGTTTGTGATTTGCTTGCATTGCAAATTATCTGAATATGTATGCTCCTTAGTATATGCATACTTGTGTGTCTTTTGTATAAAGTATAATGCAAGTTTAATCAGATGGTGAGAACAAGAGGTGATGAGATAGAGGAATCCTCTATTGCCAGAATAGACAGAATGGAAAGACTGATACAGGAAATGGCAGAAACTTTGAGATAGTAACAGGAGTGGTAACAATAGTGGCAGCAACCACATCCGCCACCTCCTCCTCCGGCACCACCCGTGCCAGATAATCAGAATGATGATCGGATAATAGCTCTCACCAAAGAATTCAAGAAAATGAAACCATCGTAGTTCCATGGTGGATTAGATCCATTGAAAGCCGAAGCTTGGGTTCTCGGTATCGAGAAATTTTTTGAAGTGTTCCCTTGCTCGGAGACCCAGAAGGTGCTTCTAGCCACTTTTATGCTAGAAGACGAGGCAAAAAGATGGTGGATGTTAATGTGAGAAAATCACAGGGATGTTGATTGGGCAAAATTTTTGGAAATTTTCTATGACAAGTACTGCCCATAATGTGTTCGGGATAGGAAAGTGTCAGAGCTCATGGAACTAAGGCAAGATAGTATGACTGTAGCCGAGTATGAGGCCAAATTCACTGAATTGGCCAGGCTTGCACCTCATGTGATTGATACCGATTACAAGAAGGCGAGGCATTTTGAAGGTGGGCTTCGAAGTGACATTTTAGAAAAGGTGAATGTCTTGAAGCTAGAAACCTACATTGGGGTGCTAGACAGGGCTATCATATCAGAAGCCGACATAGCTAGACAGACTAAGTCTACAACTGAATGGAAAGGCAACAAAAGGCAAAGCTTCTTCTCAAAGAAGAAATTTTCGAAAAAGCAAAACACGGGCTCCTTAAATACTTCGAATTCTTCCCGAGACACAGCTCCCATGTGCAATATTTGTAGCAAAAGGCACCGTGGGGTTTGTTGTCGTGTATCAGGGGCCTGTTTCAAATGTGGGAAACAAGGGCATATGGCCCGAGATTGTAATCAGAATGGTGGAAAGATAGCTGTTAATTCCACTACATCGATCCCAAAGCCGGAAAATACTTTGAGATCTGCTACCACCGGGGATACCGTGAGACAGGGGGGAGTTTTTGCGCTTGTTCCGGGCGATACACGGAATGCCAACGCAGTTGTCTTAGGTACTATTTCTATATGTAATCAGGATGCTTTTGTGTTAATTGACTCCGGATCCACACACTCTTTTGTGAAATATGCATTTGCATCTAGACTGAATAGACCCTTAGAATTACTGCCATATCTGCTATTTCTGTCTGCTCTCTTTGGGGAATCTGTATTGTGTGAATCTATATACCGGTTTTGTGATATGCCTGTTGAGGATGCTATCCTATATGTGGATTTGTTGCCCTTGAATTTTAGACATTTTGATGTAATTTTGGGCATGGATTGGTTGACAAAATATTGTGCCACCATTGATTGTGTAACAAAACAGGTTGTGTTTAAACCACCAGAACAGAAAGAGATTGTGTTTGTGAGTAATGGGGTAGTGCCTCCACCTTATTTGATATCTGCAATGAAAGCATGTAAACTGATCAAGAAAGGGTACCAGGGTTATTTGTGCTATGTATTTTCTGAACAATCTGTGAATATTGAATTGAATGATATCCCTATTGTTAGAGAATTTCCAGATGTGTTGCCAAATGAATTACCAGGGAAATTGGTAGATAGGGAGATAGAGTTTGCCATTGAAACTATGCCAGGCACCCAGCCCATTTCTAAAACTCCCTACAGAATGGCTACTGCCGAAATGAACATTAATAGTTGCAAGACCTGCTTGACAAGGGGTTTATTCGACCTGGCACTTCGCCTTGGGGTGCACCGGTATTGTTTGTGAAAAAGAAGGATGGAACTTTGCATTCATGCATCGATTATCGGGAATTGAACAAGGTAACAATAAAGAACAAATATCCCCTACCCCGTATTGATGACTTATTTGACTAGTTGCAGGGGTCACAGGTGTTTTCTAAGATTGATTTGAGATCCGGGTATCATCAGCTGAAAGTTAAGGCAGAGGATGTTGAGAAAACCGCATTCAGAAAGAGGTATGGACATTTTGAGTTTCTTGTTATGCCATTTGGAGTGACTAATGCTCCGGCAGCATTTATGGACTTAATGAACCGAATTTTTAAAACCTACCTTGATGAATTCGTTGTGATTTTTATTGATGATATTTTGATATATTCTAAAGATAGACTTGAACATGAACATCATTTGAGAACTGTCCTACAAATACTTTGGGAAAGGAAATTATTTGCTAAACTAAAGAAATGTGAGTTTTGGTTGGATGAAGTTGTTTTCTTAGGACACGTGATCAACAAGGAAGGAATTTCAGTGGACCCACAGAAAATAGAAGCAATTGTGAATTGGCCTACAGCGACAAATGTGACAGAAGTTCGCAATTTTATGGGTTTAGCTGGTTATTACAGAAGGTTTGTGAAAGACTTTTCAAAATTAGCTGTGCCTCTTACCCAATTGACACAAAAGGGCAACCGTTTGAATGGAACGACGAAAGAGAAGCTGCCTTTCATGAACTAAAAACGAGACTGACCACGGCACCAATTTTGACACTACCTTCAGGTATGGAGAATTTTGTAATTTTCAGTGATGCATCTTATAAAGGTTTGGGTTGTGTGTTAATGCAGAACGGAAGGGTTATTGCTTACGCCTCCTGATAGTTGAGGCCACACAAGAAGAATTATCCAACACATGACCTAGAATTGGCCGCAGTTGTTTTTGCTTTGAAAATCTGGCGACGTTATCTGTATGGAGCAAAGTGTGAAGTCTACACGGATCACAAAAGTCTGAAATACTTCTTCACGTAGAAGAAGTTGAATATACGACAGAGGAGATGGCTGGAACTGATAAAGGATTATGATTTAGAGATTCAGTATCACCCCGAGAAACCTAACACAGTTGCTGATGCCTTGAGTAGAAAATCAACGGGGAGTATGGCTTGTTTGCTTACTGAACAGAAAGAAATCTTACAAGATTTTGAGAAGTCTGAAATTGAACTGGTAATGTGTGAACAGGGCAGATTGATAGCCGCTATTACAGCCGAGACGACAATCATCGATGAAATCAAGCAGAAACAGAAAGAGGATGAATTCCTCCAGAAAGTGATTGGTGAATTTGAGACAAGTCCAAAAGCAGAGTTCAGTATTGAAAACGAAGTGTTGAAATTTCAAAACCGAATGTGTGTCCCAGATATCCCGGAACTAAAGAAGAGGGTTTTAGATGAAGCCCATAGATCCGTATTTGCTATGCATCCAGGTAACAATAAAATGTATCAAGATTTGAAACAAACCTATTGGTGGCCTAAAATGAAGAAAGAGATTGCAGAATATGTGTCCAAATGTCTTCAGTGTCAGCAAGTTAAAGCTGAACATCAGAAACCAGGCGGTCTACTGCACCCTTTCCCTATTCTTGAATGGAAGTGGGAGCATGTGACTATGGATTTTGTTGTTGGCCTACCTCTAACTTCTCGAGGTATGGATTCTATTTGGGTTATAGTTGATAGACTGACTAAATCTGCACATTTTCTGCCCGTCAAAACAATATTTAATGCTTATAGATTAGCTACTATTTATGTTGATGAGATCGTCCGTTTACACGGAGTTTCGGTATCTATTGTGTCGGATAGAGATCCGAAATTTGTATCTAGATTGTGGAAGAGTTTGCAGGAAGCTATGGGGACGGAACTAAGGTTCAGTACTGCATTCCACCCGTAGACAGATGGGCAATCAGAACGAACAATACAGACTTTGGAAGATATGCTTCGAATGTGTACTTTGGATTTTCAGGGGAGTTGGGAAGACTACTTGCCACTTGCGGAATTTGCTTATAATAACAGCTTCCACTCCAGCATCGGTATGGCACTATACGAGGCTTTATACAGTGCCATTATGTGAAAATATGTGGTTTTGAATTTCTATCTGTTCACCGTAGGAATATCTGTTTGATTATCTGCTTTGAAAATTAAATTGAAGGCCCTATTGCCCACGAAACCCGAAATCGATTACGCCACTGTGATTAGCATAATTTTTAGAGCCTGCAGTGAAGTTTAATTGAAAAATTGATTCGGATCAGATTGAATTGATTAAATTAGTAAATTGGTGCTCAATTATTTTAATATTAAGAATTTTGATTAAAAGAGCTTTTAGTGGGCCACTTTCACTCAAATTCCTTCTTTAGTTTATTTTGGCTGATTTTGACTCTAAGAGTAGAGAGAGGGTCGGCTAGAGAGGATGAGAGAAGAAGAATTGTGTTTGGCTCAAGTTTGTGAAGAATTGGAGGCCAACTTTAGATTTGACCATAGATTAGAAGAATTGAGCCTCTAGGTAAGTGAATTCATGTGTTTAATGTTGTAAATTGTGAATTCAAGTTTGATTAATGGTCAAGAACATGAATTAGTTTGATTATATGGAAATTAAGTTGCATTTGTTGAATTTGAAGTCTTAGAACACATGCATGTAAGAAATTGTCATACATTTCCATGTTTGAGCATAAAGTATGTAATCCATGTTGAGTTTTGATTAAGGACCATATATTTGATCATCTCTTCACCAATTAATTGAAGATATTGTCTATATTTCACATGCAAGTGCAAATCATGGGAGTTTGAGTCTTGCATGTTTGAATCTAGTGTGTTGGTGATGAGTTTGAGTTAATTTGAGACATGCATGTGATTAAATTGTGAAATTGAGCTTCATTGTGTTGTAATTTGGTGTTTATACCATGTTAGAATATGTATATGTGAAGTTTGAGCTAAAATCATGCATCTAGAACCTTTGAATGTCAAATTGAAGCTTAAGAACATGTTCTGGATTTTTCAGAATTTTGATTCCCGCTCGAGCAGGGAAACCGCCGCTCAAGCGTGAAATTCGTGTTCCCAGTATTTTCTGCAGACATGGTGTTCGCTCGAGCGGGGAAGTTCATGCTCGAGCGGGGAGCCATGTAGAGAGGCCTTCCGCTCGAGCGCCAGAGTTCGAGATCGAGCGTAAATTTGACATATCCAGTACTTTTGCAGGCCTCAAGGGTCCGCTCGAGCGGGGACCCTGTTTTCTAAAATTTTGAAAAGACATTCTGTGTTTTATTTTCTGTTCTGTTTCACTTCCAAGTACTCTTAGGCTTGCATTGAGCATTGTAATTGAGTTAAATAGATAAGAATCAAGCCTAAAGAGGAAAATGTGAATTGAGAATGGATCGAATTGTTTGTGACCCTTTTGTGTTCATGGAATGTGTAGGGTCGAGCTCTAGGGCAAACCAACCAACCGATCACTGTGAGTAATATTTTATTAGAGATATCTGAAATATCTTGTTGTCCAATTGCTTACTTCTATGTAAGTTTTATAAGTTCATTGATTCGATTGGTGGACAATGTTTGCTATACCAAATGAGTAGGTCAGAGGCCAGTCTGATTTGAATAATAGAATGAATGGGCCAGAGACCGTTTTGACATGAATGAATGGGCCGGAGGCCGTTTTGACACGAATGAATGGGCCGGAAGGTTTTTTGACATGAATGAATGGGCCAGAGGTTGTTTCGAAGTGAACGAATGAATGGGCCAAAGGCCAGTTTGTCATCTGAATGGGCCAAAGGCCGTTTTGACACAAATGAAAGTTTGTTTGGAACCGCAGTCACTTGACCTAAATTGTTTATATATGTTAAATAGAAATATGAATTGGGCCTAAGGCCATTTGAGCATGTTGTTCAACATATCGTCTGTATAGCTTCTTTAATTGATATTATTCATTGGGCTTTCGCTCACGCTCATTCATGTGCTTGTAGGTGAGCCAAGAGAAGTCCAAACCCAGCCCCAGTGAAGTCTATGCGGAACAACAAAGGTTTTGGGAGAGTCAGCCCCTGGGTCTCACGCGCGAGACTCGTCTTCGCCTTTTTGTCATTTTGTTTTATTTTGTCATGTGGGCGAGGTCTTTGAATATGTTGATTACTAGCCGGTTATGTCCTTAACCCACGGGGGCGGGTTCGGGTCATAACAGCTGACTATTATACGACAGGACCAGTGGACACCAAAAAACTTTTTCCCACATTCGTCCGGCGATTTGAGCAAAAAGGGCAATTGGGCATGCTGACTCCTGGTGCGGGTACCTACACAACACAAGTTTTCAAACCCAACTCTCTACCCTGGACTCTTATTCAATTTACCTCCCTTTGAACCATTTTGCAAAATAACCAGTTTCCAATATCACAAGAAATAAATACAGAAACAGGATTTATAATTTCATTTATATCAAAATCAAAATCTCAACTCAACTATCCATAACTTCCATCCTCTAATCATTCTTAAAATTCCAATAACTAAGGGTAATTTTTGTCACAGTAGCAATATTCATCAAGATCAAAATTAGGGTTCCAATAATTTTGGGGCTTTTACTTTATCTTCACAAATATATAAATTTTGAACTTCAATAATCATATTCTATGAAAGATTGAGTAAAACTCCAACAATAATCAAATAAAAATTCCCTTTTTTGTCAAGTACAAGTTTTGCCTCGCTCAATCTTTAAATAAAGTCTTATATTTACAATCACACCACATAAACATCTTCAAATCAAAAAGATACTAAGTTAAAAGTAACCCTACCTCAATAAAAGAGCAAGAAAGCAAGGCTTCTAGAAGAATCCTTCACAAAACCAAGATCCAATCGACAGAAGAACAAGATCTTTACGTGTACTTCACTCCTTGCTTGCAAGTGATTTAGGCTAGATCTTAGAGAAATGAGAGAGATTTGGGGTTAGAAACTTAGGGTTTTCGGAAAGAGGGAGAGAAAAAAGAAGATAGAAAGAAAAAGGTAAAGAAATGAGCTAGAGGGTGCCTCTTTAAATTGTTGCTTTCACATAGACCGCTTGAGCGGTCTTTTCATTGCTCGAGTGGTGAACAAGGCTTCTTAGTATTTTTGTTTGCAAAATGAGATACTGGGAGCCGTACGTCTTCACTCGAGCAAACTAATGGTCGCTCGAGCAATCTGCCCTGACCTGCAAAACTGTTGGATGCCCTCAATCTTTGCTCGAGCGGTGCTTTCATTGCTTGAGCGGTCACCTAGAATGAAAATGTCACAGATCAAACCTAATGGTAAGTGATATTACAATTAGTTAATCAGATTGCACTTATTGTTTTATTAGATTTCACTTACTACGCAATTAATCATACTTATTATTTAATGAGTTTTCATTTACTACTTCATTAGACTTCACTTACTACTTCATTAGACTTTACTTACTACTCAATTAAATTCCACTTACTACTTCATGAGCTTCTAGTTACTACTTCATTCGACTTGAGTTACTACTCAACAATCTTCCATTCACTACTTCATTACACTTCACTTACTACTTAATGAGTTTCTACTTATTTTTCATTAGAATTCACTTATTACTCAATAAACTTTAACTTACTACTTTATTAAACTTTGGCAACTACTCAGATAAACTCCACTTACGATTTCACTAGACTTGACTTACTATACGACTTCATAATAAGTAGACTTGAATTATTACTTAATGAGATTCCAATTATAATTTGATTAGATTTCACTTACAACTCAATTAAACCCTATTTATTATTTAATGAGTTTGTACTTATTTTTGCATGCAACTACACGTACTACTCAATTAGTTTTCACTTACTACTTCATTCGACTTACTTACTACTCAATTAAACCCGACTTACTACTTAATGAACTACTCCATTAGACTTTAGTTATTACTCAATGAGTTTTCACTTACTATTCAATCAAACTCTACTTACTACTTAATTAAACATGACTAACTAATCAATGAGTCACTTTTCAATAGACTTAAGTTACTAGTCAATTAAATTACTTATTATTTTATTAAACTTGACCTAAAATTTTAAAACTTCACTTTTTCTTCAATTAAGTGAAATGATTTTCCAACAAAATTTTAAAATTTATAAATTAAAAATATCACATAATCTTAAAATAAAAGAGAGATAGAGACATAGATAAATTATTACCTGAAAATTATCTTCAATTTGTAAAATCTAAATCACCCTCTTTCACTTATTCTTTATAAAAAATATGGAAAAAACACAATCTTTTTCATTATGTATGCAAATGAGATGAGAGTTTTTTTATATTTTTCTAATAGTAATTCTTGGTAGCTCGAATTGAGCTTGCTTGAGTGACTCAAATTTGTGTTTGCTGGTCGACCGCTCACTTGTCTACCTTAGTTGTCACATTGTCGACCGCGACTATCAGCCTTCTTTTTGGACGACTGGCCGAATGATCGGCCGGTCGACAAGCCAAAATTCGAGGCATTCAGAGCAAGATAAAATTCGAGCTACTAATCATGATTGTTTGTCTAATCAACTATATTCTTATATAGTAATTACTGTTTTCAAGTATAGTAGGTAAAAGAAAGCAAAAATTGTACATGTATTTATTTATTACCATTAATAAATATTGACAATGAAAGGTCTTTCTAAGTTATTTTATTTTATTTTATTTTATTTTCAATTTATGCTTTATAATATTTTAGATATTAAAAAATATTACGAAGAAAACTTATGAATTTTTTGAAGAAAAAATATTTCATTATGGATATATAATTGATAAAAAAAAATTAATTTATATAAGTTTCTAAAAGATTTTTTTACAATAAGTTCAAATATTTTTTTTATATAAAATATACAAATTTATAAGTAATAAATAAAAATATGAATATCAAAAACTTAGATAGTAATTACTATTTTGAGGTTGTAGGTAAGAAAAAAAGAGTCACAATTTAAATTAATATTTTTAAAAGTAAGTTTAAAAAACTTACAATTTAAAAACATTTTGTTTACAACTTTTTTATTTTTTTATTATTTATTTCTAATATTATATCAAAAATTAAGTTTTTACAATAATGACTATTTAAAAAAATTAGTAAATTTTAACAAAATTTAATAAATTAATATTTACATATTATATTTTACTTTTTACAAATCATGACAAGACAAAATATAGAAGGGAAATAGTTAAATATGGTGTGTCATTAGTGTGGGGGCCGAATATCGGGAGACGTAAAAAGGCCGAATAGTTGGACCTGGAGAGTCAAAATTCATATATCACATTCGGCTCCGTCTTATACACAAATCTAAAGGTACCCTATTTGGCCAAATAACCAGTTGAGTAAGGGGCCGAGTGAAGGGCGACTTGCAACAAAAGGAGCCGAGTAAATAGATATACGACAAATTGAAGGTGGGCCCAGCCCTAAAGCCCAAGAAAGAAAAGATATAAATAGAAGAGCATCATCCAGATAGAGGTATGTGAGAATTAGTACACTTAACTTAAGATACAAGCAATCAAGAGAGTATAGACTGACTTATCCGTGGGAGTGCTAATTCCGGCACCCCCGACTAGAATGTTTATTCCTTTTCAGGTTGTTAGCTGAGGATCTCGAGCGTCCCAGTGCATCAAAAGAGTATTTCAAAACCACTTCCCCACAATTGGCGCTATCTGTGGGAATACTCAAATACATCCATGGTGGGCGTAACGGAAGACCCTCCGATAGTCACGGACGAGACCACACAGAGAGACGACCTCACTCCAACAAACATGCTTGGACCAGAGACTATCACCGCAAGACGTGCCTTGAACTTCGACTCACTTGCTCGAAACTCGCCCTCGACCTCAGCACATGAGACAATGCAAGCAATCATGGAACAAACGAAGCAAAACGAACAAAGACTGGAAAACATGATCACTGAGAACGAGCGCCTCCATCAGGACTTGGCCTTGGAAGGAGCAAAATCCAATCAAGCTACACGCCAAGATCCGGGACGACCTCTGAGAATGGGTGGTCGAAGACCTTGAGTTCGAAAGCAATATAGTGACAGTGACTTTGACTCATTATCCCCAGAGCCTAAAAAGAAGGGATGACTCGAAACTACTAGTTCCTCTGAAGAGAGTTCACGTGTAAGGCATAAGCGAAGATGAAATGGTTCAAACGAAGAAGACCAGCACGATCCCTTTATGCGACGGATGGCAAAGGCAGCACTACCGAAGAAGTTCAAAGCTCCGTCGTTCACCCTGTACGACGGGAAATCGGACCCCACTGATCATATCCGTCATTATAAGCAAGCCATGACGCTGCATGCAGACAACGAGGCTCTCATGTGCAGAATATTTTAGAGCAATTTGGGGCCATTGGTCGTCAGATGGTATTGTAAGTTGGAGCCGGCGTCTATTAAGAGTTTCCATCAACTACAGAAATCCTTCAGGGCAAGATTTATCACCAACGAGGTCCAGCCAAAGCAAGCCAACTCTCTTTGGGTACTGCAGATCCAGCCGGGAGAAACCTTACGAGCGTATTCGGCGCGCTATTGGGAATGTTTTAATCTTGTCGATGATGCTTGCAACGACTCCATGGCCATTACTGCCTTTAAAATGGGTTTACATCCTGATAGTGCTCTTCGCAGTTCCTTGACTAGAAGACCCCCCAAAACAGTCTGGTCATTGATGAAGAAAGTTGAGGAATACTGCAAAGTGGAAGATGACGCCTTATGGGTTAAAGCCAGAAACATAGCCAAGAAAACGGCCCCTTCTAAAATTGCTCAGCTGTTAAGTTCTGTACCACCTCAGAGCCCTGAACCACGGTATCGGGCTAAACCAGACAAGAGACGGGATTCTCGCCGACCAGTCGACCAATGCTCCCACCGAGAAAATGAACAACTGCAAGTCGATAGCAGGCGCACAAGGCGCGTAGACAAGAAACATACGGAGTTGTCAAAGCCGATCAGCGTGGTTATGTCCAAAGTCCAACACCTTCCGTTCTTCAAATGGCCGTCCAAAATGGTGGGACCTCCCGACATGAGAAGACGGGATAGGCGGTGCGAGTATCACAAAGATCACGGCCATGATACTGAGAGTTATTATGTATTGAAGGATCACCTGGAGGAATTGGTACAAGATGGTCGGCTACAACAGTACGTCCGAAAAGGCAACTCAACCAAAGCAATAGCCTTACGACATGATTCACCGCCACTTGGCGTGATCCACATGATATACAACCTGCCAATGTCATCTGCGGTGCATACGATTCAGTCGAATCCCGACCCTCAAAATCAACTCACTTCGGCTAAACGGCTCCATGAAGCTGCGAGCATTGCTTTCGATGATTCAGATTTGGCCGAAGTGACACTTCCCCACATCGATCCCTTGGTAATCGAGTTACGCGTAAACCAATTTACCGTTGAGCGCGTACTCATTGATCCGGGAAGCACATCAAAAGTTATGTATTACAAGGCATTCACCAAACTCGGCTTCTCCAAATCAGATCTTTCTCTAGCTCCTTATCCATTATTCGGCTTCAATGCTAATCCAGAATACCCGTTGGGGAAAATCACACTACCCGTTCGAGCGGGCTCTCGAACAATGGATGTGGAATTCTTGGTCGTCAAGCTGCCATCGCCGTATAATCTCATCATGGGGCGAACTTGGTTGCATACTATGCAGGCCGTGCCAAGCACCTATCATCAGCTACTACACTTCCCGACAGAATGCTGCATTGAGCAAATCCGTGGCTCCCAGAAATCGGCACAAGCATGTTATTTCCTTGCTGGAAAGACGCCAAAAGAGCTACAATCGAATTCTATTGAGGTACCGGATCGAGAGAGCCTCGACGATGTTGGGCGGCTCCCAAGTGAAAAGGCTGCAGAAGCCCTAGATTGAGTTGAAATTAACGGAAACCCAGACAGGTTCTTTATGGTCGGCACCTCCCTGAATCAAGCCGACAGGCAGCAGCTAATTTCTTTCCAGCTCGGCAACCTTGATGTATTTGCGTGGACTCCATATGAGATGCTGGGTGTAGATCCATCTGTTTCGCAGCACCGTTTAAATGTTGACCCTAAATGCAAGCCGATTATTTAGAAAAGCTGGCGGTCAGCCGCAGAGCACACTGCCACCGTTGTTGAAGAGGTTGACTAGTTGCTTGACGCCGAGGCAATTAGGGAAGTGACCTACCCTCGATGGCTCTTAAATACTATGGTTGTGAAGAAGAAAAATGGACTTGGCGAGTCTGCATTGATTTCACGGACCTAAACAAAGCCTGCCCCAAGGATTGTTTTCCCCTTCCCAGGATAGACCAATTTGTAGATACGACGACATGCCATCAACGTATGAGCTTCCTCGATGCTTACAGAGGCTACCATCAAATTGTCATGCATCTAGAGGACCAAGACAAAACTGCATTCCTCACCCCAAGAGGAACCTATTGCTATAAGGTTATGCCTTTTAGGCTGAAGAATGCAGGGGCAACTTACCAAAGACTAGTCACTGCCATGTTCAAAGAGCAACTAGGCCACACTATGGAAGTGTACATTGATGATATGGTGGTCAAGTCCAAAGAAGAGCAAACTCATCTAGCTGATTTGGAAGAGACATTCGGCATTTTACGCAAATACAAAATGAGTTGAACGCTTTCTTGGGTTACGTTGTCAACCACCGAGGAATCGAAACCAACCCGAGGCAAATCATGGCAATCTTGGAGCTCGGCTCCCATCGTTTAGTGAAAGAGGTTCAAAAGTTGATAGGGATGGCCGTCACACTCAACAGGTTCATCAGTCGGCCCACAGATCACTGCTGACAATTCTTTCATACTCTACGGCAGGGCAAGGCTTTTGAATGGACCTCCGAGTGTGAAGCAGCTTTCAATGGCCTCAAGACCTACCTCCGATCAGTTCCACTCTTGACAACACCTTCGGCAGGCGACCCGCTCATTTTGTATCTGGCGGTTTCCGACCGGGCTGTCAGCGTTGTACTGATAAAGGAAGAGTTGGGGGAGCAGCAACAAGTGTATTATGTGAGCAAGGCAATGGTTGACGTCGAAATACGCTACCTTCCATTGGAAAAACTCATTCTGGCCCTCGTCATGGCAGCAAGAAAGCTGATGCATAGTGAAGAAGCATCAGGGCGCGTTTCAAAGTGGGCTCTTGAACTCGGCTAGTACAATATTCAGTTTTTGCCTAGAACCTCAATCAAGGGACAAGTACTTGCCGACTTTGTGGCTGAATTCACTGGGGGTCTTGCCGACTTCAAGTCTGATGAAATTCAACCTAAGCCGAACTGGAGAATTTATGTTGGGGACATTTGGCAATTGTACTGTGATGGATCGTCCAATCAACGAGGCAGCGGGCCTAGAGTAGTGATAATGGCTCCCGATGGGGCAATAATTGAGCAAGCTGTCAAACTTGGCTTCGAAGCATCAAATAACGAGGCCAAATACGAGGCCCTGCTAACCGGCTTGCGGAATGCACATCTCCTAGGTGCTCGACTTCTGCTTATATTTTGCGATTCAAAATTGGTGATCAATCAGCTAAAGGGGGAGTACGCAACAAAAAATGACTGTACGGCCGCTTACATGAAAACTACAAATTCCTTACTGGCAAAATTTGACCATCATGAATTGAACCAAATAACCCGCGACCAGAACACACATGTAGATGCCGTGGCCTGCCTAGCCTCCGCCATTAACTCAGAGATTAAACGGACCATTGAAGTTGGTTTCATCCCAGAGCCGGGCATTAGCCCTTCTGAGGAAGTCCAGGTCAATGTCATAGAGTCAAGACCGAGTTGGATGGACTTTATTGCTGCATTCTTGTCTTCTGAACAGCTCCTAGTGGACAAGAAAGAAACGCACAAGCTGCGAAACAAAGCCTTGCGATACTACTTGGATCCGTAAGGAAAGCTTTATAAAAAATCCCTTTCTGGTCTATACCTGGAATGCGTTCATCTGGATAAAGTCGAACCACTTTTGACCGAAATGCATGAAGGCAGTTGTGGCGCCCATTCTGGCGGGCGCTCTTTGGCTCATCGAGCTGTGACACAGGGGTATTACTGGCCGACAATGAGAGCCGATGCCGAATGTTACGTGAAAAAGTGTGAACAGTGCTAGAAGTTCTCTCATTTGACCCACCTGCTTGCTAAAGAGTTAAGCTCTGTAACCAGTCCTTGGCCATTCGCCCAATGGGGACTTGACATCGTCGGACCACTGCCTCGTGCCCCGGGTAACAAACGATTTTTGATTGTCGCGACAGATTATTTCACAAAATGGGTAGAAGCGGAAGCACTAACGCATATCCGAGATACCGACGTGAAGCGTATTGTATGGAGAAATATCATAACACGATTCGGCATTCCAAGAGCACTTATTTTAGACAACAACACCCAGTTTGATTGTGGTGTCTACAAGGAACTGTGTAGCAAGTATGGTATTCGGCCCTACTATTCCTCCCCGGCTTATCCAAAGAGTAATGGCCAAACTGAAGCCTCCAACAAATCTATTTTAGACGGTATTAATAAGAGGCTGGAGAAAGCCAAAGGAAGATGGGTCGAAGAGTTGCCAGTTGTATTATGGGCTCATCGCACTACTCTGAGGCTGTGGACGCTCCCCGAGAGCTTATGCTTTTCCACAGTTCGGACTCATTTGTCACGGTTCTGAATCTAATCCCGCAAAGTGCAATGCGAGACCGATAAATCACCAAAGAGTCCAAATCCGGCAAATCATTTTGGAAAACTGATTTTTAAGAAAGAAGTGCCAAACATGGACTGCTTTGCCAGATACAGAGTCGCCACCTAAATATTTTATTTTTGGAGAAATTTAGAAAACCCTGACTCGTGCCTAAGGCCACGTGTTCGTCATCACAAAAGTTGCCTCGGCTCGGGAACTTGGGTATGATTGGGGAAGGTCAGCTATGAGCACCCCCGCTCGCCCGATCAAAGATCGGCCACTACTAAACATGATATTGAGTTTTTGAAAACACATGTGTTCTTATTCCGGTTAATTAGCTAATCTTTACTACGTGATGCGCATAGCAAAACAAGTACAGACTAGATTGCCTAATTTGGAACAAAGCATCGCATATCCGTTTATTTGGAAAATGGTTTGAAGTTTGCTACTCGCAAGTAGGCTAAAACACGGATTTCTATGAATCATTCCATTTCAGGCAATCCAACCTTCGCCCACAGGCATTCAAGCAGTTATATCATATAAGCAATTAGCCTCATGGTAAGCATGCTGTCATGTTAACATTCACATACATGCAAGATGCTAAAGCATAAACACTCACAGTGTACTTCGAGCCAAAACAAGAAACTAGTTAGTAATCATGCGTGATCCTAGTTCATGTTAGTAATGGCTAATGCAACACATGCGGAATGCAATTAGAATAGGCTTGGCTAGTCTAAGAATATCATGTGAAATGCGACAACTTGATACATGTATTCAAGTAGGAATTGAAATACAATGCAGTTAGTATGATGCGCCGAGCCCGGTGCATGCAATACATATGAATGATGCAAACATGCACAGCATAAGGTATGCTAAATCAAATATGCCCTACAACTAACCATCATAAACAGTTAAGTTAAAGGGAGAAAGACGTGGGGTTGGAAGGCATACATCACACACACGCACGCTTATTACAATAATTGGCCCTCTCTCGGGGGGTCCGAAAGAATAATACAGATTAAGTAACTAACAAAGCTAATTAATTATTACAAAACCACTTAACTAATTAAACAAATTAACTAAGCTAGTAAAGCAGTAAAGCAGCCTCGGGAAGAGGGATGCATGCATGCTCGAACGGCTTTGCTTGAAAATTCATCGCCATGCTCATGCTACCTCTGTTTATACTTCTCTGCAACTCTGAACACTGCACAAGTCTCAAGGATGCTCCCGAACCACTCCCTGATCACTGTGGGAGTTCACCGGCCAAGATATGAAGTCACCGGCCATGGGAACATGATCATCGACCAAAAGTGGAGCTATCGGCCAGGTTAAGTTAGCCGGCCGGCACTGAAGATGGCCGACCGACCATCTATTCCTGCAGAATCCTGTTTTTTGCTGCAACAGAGGACAGACAGAGCATGGCAGTGCATTTCCAAGGAAATGTTTGCACAACCACCCTCCTTATCATGTTTAAAGCTCAAAGGAGTATGGTCTTTAGCTTTCGGGCCATCAATCATGCATTGCCAAGTGTGCAATTATTATCAAATGAAATGCACAAAAACATACAAGGGCCCTCAACCTCCATCATAGTTGATCAAGAGGCAAGGGAATGCACACTCAATGCAATGCAATGCAACCTAAGCATGCAAGCAAACGTGCAAAGAACCCAAGCATGCAACAACATGTGGGGTAAGCATACAACTAATATGCAATAGGCATACAACCTAAACATGTAAGCTAGCATGGTATGCAACAAAATGCAATGGGGTTAGCATGTAGCAACATGCAATACACTAACATGTTATAACATGCAAGATACTAAATATGCCACAAGCATGCGACAACATACAAGGCAAGCATGCAACAACATGTGGGGATGGACTTAAACCAAGATGGACAGCTCTCAAATAGGCTCAAATCAGTGGCCAAGATGCTAAGAGATGAGAGACAAGAGCATATGCAAACATGCATGCCAATTGGCCTAAAGACAAAGGCATAAAAGGCAATTTTCAAGAACACTTAAAAGGAATGAAAAGCATGCAAATGTGACAACATTACATGCTCTGAAATAATGCTAGAAGTGATGCCAAATCACATAGACATATCATGATCGTAGCATGCACAAGGCTTAAAGCCTAAGATTAGTGAAGGGGCTTGAACCAAAGCTACACAAGACAAAGAGCATATGACAAGCATAACCTAAAACAGTCCTAAGGCATACTAAAGTGAGCCTAAAACATGCAATGACCAAAGCCAAAACAAGCTAAAACAAGGGGCAACAACATGAGACATGCAAGGCTACCAAAGAGGTGTTACACTACACCTAAGACAACCAAACATGGCATAATTCAAGCGACCAAAATCAGAGATATGAAATGCTAAAATGGGCCCAAAAACCCATTTAGATGGCATCCCAAATGCCTAAGCATGCTGGCATACATAGTGACACATTAATGAGGCATAACGTATCGACTCTTTAAAGCATTAAAGAAGTTACAAGTGCAAGCATATGAGCATACTATATGGACTGAAATAGCATAACAAGTGGTGCCAAACCACGAAAATGGTCGAAATAGAGCATGCCAAAGGATTCAAAACTCAAAGCCTACAAGCTAGATTACATGGTGGCCATACAAAACAAGTCATGGACAACCAAAACAACCAAGATTAGAGCTTTAGCATGTTAAAACAAAGCTAGAAGCTTCATGAAGTTGAGCCAAAATCATGCTAAAAAGACATGTTACAACACGGTGCATGTTAAGGCAAATCATGGGATTACAAGACAAGTATACAAAGCATGCGTGGTATGTCTAAACCAACTTGAAACAGAGATGTATTAGGGCAAAACAAAGCCTAATACACACGAAAATAAAGCTAAAATAAGCTAGGCATACAAGCCACCAACATAAGCCATTTATGCAGGCATTCAAGACAACAAGGAGAGGGGATGCCTCTCTCCTATTTGAGACATTAAAACACCATCCCCACCACTGAAATCCAAAGGGATTTCAGTGGTGAGAAGGCCAAAACAAGGTGATCTCAAAGCTTAAAAATAAAGCACAAGAACAAGGCCAAACAAGGCCTAAGAGGGGGTGAACAACCCCAAACACAAAAATGACTTTAAACAAAGGTCTTAAGCACTAAAAATAAGAACTTTTATCAGTTATAAACTAAGCTTAAAACAATAAGCAAGATAGGTTAAAAGCTTAAGCAGGAAAGGGGTATCTAAAGCAAGGAACTCACCCTTGTAGAACCTCTTCAAGAACAAAGCTCCAGCAGGTTTCTCTAATCAAAAACAGCTCAAGTACCCTAATAACAACCCTCTAATACCTCAAGAACCCAAGGATGGTGTAATGCTAGGTGTTCAAGTGCAAAAGTAAGACAAAAACTCACTTTTGAAGCACAAAAATGGAGAAACAAGGCAAGAAAGATACAAGGCTATATCTATCTTTTCTAAGGCAAATTTTTGAACCCCTGAGGAAGGAGGAGGAGCTCCCTCTTTATAGAAGTTCAATAACAAAGCTTCCAAAGAAAGCTAAATCAAGAGGCAAATCCCTCCATGCACGTGTATGGAGGGGTGCAAATGTGCATGCCAGCTAATCCAGCTGGCATAAAATATCTGCATAAAGCAGATGAATAGGGTTCGGCCAGCAAAAATGGCCAATCGACCAACACAATGGCCAGCCGACCAAACATAGTGTCGATCGGCCAACACACTTGGTCGATGGAAAGAAAACAGGGCCGGTGGCCTCAAGCCTTGGCCGGTTGTAGACGTCCCCGAATGCCCCGGGAGGGTGAGTCCCGTTCTGTTCATTTTGGGGTCACTACAGCTCAGGACTCTCAAATTTGTCACGGTTCTTAATCTGAACCAAAGAGTCCAAATCCGGCAAATCGTTTTGAGAAAATAGATTTTTGAAAGAAGTGCCAAACATGGACTGCTTTGCCAGATACAGAGTCGCCACCTAAATATTTTATTTTGGGAAATTTAGGAAACCCTGACTCGTTGCCTAAGGCCACGTGTCCGTCATCACCAAAGTTGCCTCGGCTCGGGAACTTGGGTACGATTGGGGAAGGTCACTTCGTGAGCACCGCCGCTCGCCCGGTCAGAGACCGGCCTCTACTAACCATGATATCTATTTTTGAAAACATTGTATGTTCTTATTCCGGTTATTAGCCTAGGTTACTATGTGATGCGCACAGCATACAAGTATAGGCTGAGTCGCCTGAATTGGAACAAAACATTTCATGTTCGTTTGTTTGAAGATGGTTTGATGGTGCTACCCGCAGGTAGGCTTAAAATGCAGATTTTGCCACCCTCGGGTGGGCTTAGAAAAGATGGTTTTGCCACTATCTAGTGGGCTTAAAACTCACACTCAATGATTTATTCCAATCCAAGTAACCCAACCTTCACCCACAGGCATTCAGGCAGATATATCACATAAGCATATAGCCTCATGGTAAGCATGCTATTCATGGCATTCACTCACACGCATGCAAGGATGCTAAAGCATAAAACTCACCAAGTACTCCAAGCCAAAAACAGAAACTACATTAGAAATCATGCATGATCCTAAGTATACAGAAATGCCTAATGCAACACATGCAAAAATGCAAACTATAGCAGGCTCGGCTATTCTAGACATGGCATATGAAATGCTACAGCTAACACGTATTCAACTTTGAAATTGAAATACAATGTAGTTAGTATGATGCGCCGAGCCCAGTGCATGCAATACAGATGAATGAATGCAAACATGCTATCATACTGTATGCTAATTGAAACATGCCCTAATCTAACCATTATAAGAAGGTAAATAAAAAGGGAAGAAAGACATGGGGTTGGAAGACATACATCACACTCACGCACACTTATTACAATTATGCCCTCGCGCAGAGGGTCCGAATAAATATACAGTCCCAAATAAAAGAATATTACAGTCCAAATATTACAGTCCAAATAATATACAAATTCCTAATTAATTAACAAATTAACTAAGAAAATAAATAAAACTGGCATGCAAGCCAGGGACTGCCTTGCTTCTGATGGATGATGTACATTTAGGCTGCCTTGCGCGGAAATCCACTGGGATGCCCCAATTAGCCTCTGTTTAGCAGTTTATTCTTGGAAAGCGCGCCGAGCCCTGGAAGACTGCTGATTCCTGATTTTGCTGCAACAGAGAGCAGGAAAGGGGCATAGCAGTGTATTTTCACAAATATATGCATGCCTCGATCCTCGTGCCACCAATCACGCATATCGATGCATGATGGCAGAGGAGTCGAAATGTGTAACTTAATATATAGAATGAATGCACGTGTAAACACAACAAGAACCTAACTCCATCATGGGTGATCCGGAGGGTCGGTGACTGGGAATTGAGACACGTTCCGTCACTTGGAGTACGAAACGTACCTCGTTTCCCGTGCCCAGGCTAACTCCTATCCCGGACATGATGCAATATGCATGATATGCATGAATGCAACTAAGATACAGCCCAGCATGCACAATGCTATGAAAATGAGATGTCTCGAAATGCGTGCACAAGGGCACGCAAACCGAGAAAATGACAGAATGCGATCTAAATGACATGGAAATGTGATAAGGGCTTACACTAACATGAGAGAGCCTCAGCCACACTCACATAAGAGGCCGATAGATAAAAATGAAGTGCCTCGAAATGCGTGCACAAGGGCACGCAAACCGAGGCAATGGCATATGCAATGCAATATGGCTAAAATGGCATATAGAATGCAACATGGACTTATACTAACATGAGAGAGCCTCAGCCACACTCACATAAGAGGCCGGTAGATGAAAATGAAGTGCCTCGAAATGCGTGCACACGGGCACGCAAACCGAGGCAATGGTATACGCAATGCAATGGCTAAAATGGCATGGAAAATGCAACATGGACTTATACTAACATGAGAGAGCCTCAGCCACACTCACATAAGAGGCCGGTAGATGAAAATGAAGTGCCTCGAAATGCGTGCACACGGGCACGCAAACCGAGGCAATGGTATACGCAATGCAAATGCATGGAAAATGGCATGCAAACATGTTGATGGATTTTCAGCAATGAAATGTGGGGGAAAACAGCCCCGAAATGAGGCGAAAACACACCCGATGCATGGAAAGGTCCCGAAATATGAATTTTGGCACCCGAAATGGCCTATAGCTATACCAAACATGCACAATATGGACATGCAATGAAAATACAGAAGCAAGGCAATCCCAAGATAAGCATTTTTCCAATTCAAAACATGGCCAAAGAGAAAGCAAAGATAGGGCAACAATAGCATGCAAAAATGGCCCTAAACATGAGATTATGAAGCAACTCATAGCTGCTAACTCCAAATAGGTTAGGGCCCTTCAACAAAGTTGAATAGGCGCCCAAAATATGATGTTTTCCAGAACTGTAAAAACCCCCAAAACAAACACAGGTATGGCTGCACTCCCATGCAAGAAAAAGGGCCAAAAGGTGGCCAAAGAGGCAAGTGGTATATGCAAAGCCCAAACTGAAAAATTCCCTTCTACAACATTGAAGAGGGACCAAAAATATGACTATTTACAGAACTGTAAAAACTCCAAAACAGTATACAAACATGCTAGAAATGCAATGCAAAATAAGGCTCAAAAGAGGCTATAACACAAAGTCTACAAAATATTCACTAAACAGCCAAAGACCCTTAATGAAACATGTTAAGAAGGTCAAAATAAGACTATTTCTAGGCCTGTAAAAAGACCCAAAACAGAAGCATGATAGGCTGCCAAAGCATGCAAGAAAATGGCATTCAAGGAGGATATTGAAGCAAGTGCAATATGGAGGGCTCAAACTGTGTTGAGCCCTTAATAAAACAAGAAAATGAGCTCAAAAAAATGACCTTTTCAGTTTTGGTCGGAGCTCAAATCAATAAGCATGTATGGCTTACAAAAGGTGCAAGAAATGGACCAAAAAGGGGGAAATGTTACTCACCCTTGAAGACCAATGCTTTTGTTGCTTCTTGGACCAACTTTGATGAATTTAAGCTGCTGGAATTCCTCCCCTTGCTGCTGGAATGGAATGGTGATGGTAGAGCTTGAAGATGATGAAGAAATGGAGCCCAAAACTTGAAGGAAATGGGGTGATATCTATGTATATGCTCCAACCAATCCTTCAAACCCCCTTTCTTGAGTTGGGAGGCCAGCAATCTATGCAAGAGGGGGAGAGAAGACCCTAGGCCAAAAGTGGAGGGAATTGAGGCTCTTGTTCCCCCACAAAATATCCCCTGGATATAGATATTTTCTGGGGGAAACAGCTGTACAGTTGTAAAGTGCACACAGTGAGGAAGCAGGCCGGCCAGGTATTTTTGTTGCAGGTGGCTGGCCGGCCACCACCCCTAGCCGGCCGGCTAGGGGTCAAAAAGGCCAAGTTCAAATAGTGGTCGGCCACCACAAAAAGGTGGCCTCCCGGGTCTCCTCTTTACAACCCTGTGGTTCGAATTTGGAAACTCTAAAACAGGAGAGAGAACAAGCCATTTTTAGGAGGGGTTCAAAAGGTTCAAATGGAATTAATGGCCGGCCATAAACTTTTAGGGTCCTCCCATGTGTGTACAACACAAATATGTGGTTCAAAGTTCAAGAAAGTGGCCCAAGGGTGTTCAACATTGGCTCGGAAGGAGGGGTTCAAAAGGGTCAAGAAACATTAGTGGCCGGCCATGAACTTTTAGGGTCCTCCCATGTGTGTACATCACAAATATGTGGTTTGGGTTTGAAGAAAATGGCTCCAAGGTGTTCAACATTGGCCCGGAAGTGCGAAAAACGGGTGTCGGAGGGCGAAAATGGAACATAACTGGTTGCCAAGATAATTGCTGGCCTCCCACCCTTCTACGGCCTTCCCGGTGATAAAACAGAGGTACCTGCCAAAAATGAACAAAAACCGATGCAAAACGAATGCTCGGGGGGCCAAAACATGCAGTTCGGGGTCCCAAAAATGGGCTGTTAAGCACCGAAAGTGGCGTTCGGCCACGAAGTGGGTTTCTTAGACCCCAGTGTCCCTCAAAAGGGAGAAAATAAGATGTATGCCAAAAATCAGAGCAAATGGAGATGGTTAAGCGGTCCCGAACCGAGGCACACGGCCAACGGTCCCGAAAAAACCAGAAACCGGACTCCGAAATGGGCAAAATGGCCTGCGGCCACAAAATGTAGCCCACGGCCACTGAGAGATGGTCTACGGGACCTCTCCCTCCCCTCGGGAAAAGAAACAGAGAAAACTGAGTCTGGTTCGCAAACCGAGACAAGGCACAGAAGAGGGTTCGGAAATCCGGAGGCAGGGCTTACGGCCACGACTCTGAGACTTCTGAACGAGCACGATATGCAACGTCACCGAGCGCTCAATCGGTGATGTCTGAGTCTTAAGGTCGGTCAAAAATGGGGTGTCTACACCGGTGGGTTGAGGGCATGGCAAACAAGCCACCCTCTTCCCTTAGAAGCAAAATAACAAGTGTTTGGTTCTCAACCAAGCACAAAACAGACAAGTTGAGAGATCTTGAGGCAAGACACGTAGCCAAGACCTTCGAGAACTCAAAACGAACACAAACAAGGATGATGATCGAGTGTTCAAATGATGACGTCCAAGTCTTGAGGACGGTCAAAAATGGGGTGTCTATAGTTGCCTCTCTTCGACAGAACTCGAAAGTCATAACAATGACGGGAGTGAATGTCAAAGCCTAGAGATGACCCATTTTTGACAAGGCCGAAGACTTAGGCAAAACATACAAAATACAGGTAAAGATATGCGCCCGAAGGCAGGGGCAAGATGCAAGAACAATGCACAAAGCTGAGCATAACTTATGATCATGCAAAGAGAGCTGTAATGAAGCATTTATGCAAAATAAATACAACAATTTAAGCAAGTGAATAAGAGATAACGGTCCTACACATTCCAATAAAAAGGATGTAAGAAAATTATGCAATTCTCGCTGCGTCTCACGCGGAGAAGACTAAAAGTGACTATCGAGGACACCTGGAGTCCAAAACACAACATCTTTCAGCGCAGCACACACATGAGAGGAAAGGACTGTACAAGAAAGCGTGATGCACATAACAGTGCGGGTACGTCCAAATATGGCACGCGAGTGGAGAAGGGATACGTCCAAACGCGGCACGCGAGTGGAGAAAGGGTTACGTCCAAACACGACACGCGAGTGGAGACAGGGTTATGTCCAAACGTGGCACGCGAGTGGAGAAAGGATACATCGAAACGCGGCACGCGAGTGGAGAAAGGGTTACGTTGAAATGCGGCACGCGAGTGGAGAAAGGATACATCTAAACGCGGCACGCGAGTGGAGAAAGGGTATAACAGTTGAATTGAAAAGGGACTACCTTTGAATGAACCGCTCATACAATAACGTTTGGTTTCATCATCTTCAAATGAACCGTATATACAATATCGTGCCTGCAAAAGAAAGAAATTCAACAGGTACAATATAGTAGGAACACATGTTCCACGTTAAATCAAGATATCATTTCAATAGGAGATAAACACATGCACATATGATGTGGATAGAAACACGCATAGCAATGCAAGTGAAAGGTGCGTGACAATGCAAGTAAATGTGGGTGCATAACAATGCAAGAGAGAGCATGCGCGACAACACAAGTAAGGGATGCAAAACAATGCAACCTAAGTGTACGCATAACAATGCGAAAGGGGGTATGCCAATGCAAGGAGGGCATGCGTGACAACGCAAGCCGAGTAGGATGCATAACAATGCAATTTGAAACAAGCATAATAATGCTAGGAAGGTATGCGTGACAATGCAAACCATGGGATGCATAACAATGCAATTTGAAATAAGCATATCAATGCAAAAAGGGCACAAACACATGTAAGTAAAGCACGCACGACAACGCATACAATGTGTGAAGCAAGAAAAACAGTGTACACATATAAGTAAAGCATACGCGACAACGTATACCATGTCTGAAGCAAGAAAAATAGTGTACACATGTAAGTAAAGCATACGCGAAAACGTATACAATGTATAACAACGTGAAAATAAACATAAACACATGTAAGTAAAGCACACGCGGCAACGTGAGCAATGTGTATAGCAAGGAATGAAATGTACACATGTAAGTAAAGCACACGCGACAACGTGTACAATGTGTAACAACGTGGAAATAAGCATAAACACATGTAAGTAAAGCACATGCGACAACGCAAGCAATGTGTATAGCAAGGAATGAAATGTACACATGTAAGTAAAGCACACGCGACAACATGAGCAATGTGTATAGCAAGGAATGAAATGTACACATGTAAGTAAAGCACACGCGACAACGTGAGCAATGTGTAACAACGTGGAAATAAGCATAAACACATGTAAGTAAAGCACATGCGACAACGCGAGCAATGTGTATAGCAAGGAATGAAATATACACATGTAAGTAAAGCACACGCGACAACGTGAGCAATGTGTAAAGCAGGGAATGAAATGTACACATGTAAGTAAAGCACACGCGACAACGTGAGCAATGTGTAACAACGTGGAAATAAGCATAATCACATGTAAGTAAAGCACACGCGACAATGCGAGCAATGTGTATAGCAAGGAATGAAATGTACACATGTAAGTAAAGCACACGCGACAACGTGTACAATGTGCTACAACGTGGAAATAAGCATAAACACATGTAAGTAAAGCACACGTGACAACGCGAGCAATGTATATAGCAAGGAATGAAATGTACACATGTGAGTAAAGCACAAGCGACAACGTGTACAATGTGCTACAACGTGGAAATAAGCATAAACACATGTAAGTAAAGCACACGTGACAACGCGAGCAATGTATATAGCAAGGAATGAAATGTACACATGTGAGTAAAGCACAAGCGACAACGTGTACAATGTGTAAAGCAAGGAATGAAATGTACACATGTAAGTAAAGCACACACGACAACGTGAGCAATGTGTAACAACGTGAAAATAAGCATAATCACATGTAAGTAAAGCACACGCGACAACGCGAGCAATGTGTATACCAAGGAATGAAATGTACACATGTAAGTAAAGCACACGCGACGTGTACAATGTGTAAAGCAGGGAATGAAATGTACACATGTAAGTAAAGCACACGCGACAACGCGAGCACTGTGTATAACAAGGAATGAAATGTACACATGTAAGTAAAGTACACGTGACAACGTGTACAATGTGTAACAAATGTGCGAAATAAGCATAAACACATGCAAGTAAAGCACACGCGACAACACGAGCAATGTGTATAGCAAGGAATGAAATGTACACATGTAAGTAAAGTACACATGACAACGTGTACAATGTGTAACAAATGTGCGATAAAACGCATGGGGGAATGCATGACAATGCATGTAATGGGCATGACAATGCTTGGACTGAAATGCGTGGCTATGCTCGAACCGAAATGCACGACAATGCATGAACTGGAATGCATGACAATGCATGAACTAAAATATATGATAATGCACGAATTGAAAGGCATGACAATGCTTGTAAGATATTCATGAAAATGCATGTGAGATATGCATGGCAATGCATGAACTAAAATGTATGTCAATGCATGAACTGAAATGCACGACAATGCATGAATTGAAATGCACGACAATGCACGAACTGAAATGCATGACAATGCATGTATTGAAATGCATGACAATGCATGAACGGAAATGCACGAAAATGTATGAATTGAAATGCATGAGAATGCAAATGAGACGTGCATGACAATGCATAAACTGAAATGTATGACAACGCATGTAATAAAATGCGTGAAAAATGCGTGAACTGATATACATGACAATGCATGGGAGGCATGCATGATAATGCATTAAATATGCATGAGGTGTGTAATGGTGCGAATGAGACACGCGAAACAACGCGGGTGGTGGGGGCGCAAGACAATGCGACCTAAGGGATGTGCATGACAATACGGGCATAGTGTGCGCGACAACGCATATAGTAAGTGCATATCAATGCAAACAGGCGCACGTTACAATGCTTATAGAGACGTGCGTAGCAATGCAAGGGGTGCATGCTACAACGTTTGAGAGACGTTCATAACAATGCAAACGTGGTGTGCGCTACAACGCAAGACAAAAACATTTTAATGCAACGCATTTAAAGAAATTTTCGAATCTCACAAGATACAAAAGGATACGAAAAAAGAATACGTCTCGCACGTATTCGAGCATTGTACACAGAAGGCACGGTCTGAGGTCAAAACGGAGGCTGGTTAAGCTTCAAAATGCATTTTCTTGCACTGTCTTGAGAAATGAAGGTCCCAAACATCATAATTGACCCAACCAAGGGTGTGAGAGGTTCACCGACCACAAGAGGAAGCCACCAGCCAACCATCGGCCATCAAAAGAGGCAATCGGCCAAATATTTAGCCGATCGGCAAACAATTTGGCTGACCGGCCAAAAATGGCTGTGTCGGGGCAGTTTTGACATTTAGCTATGGGTCTTTAAATATAAGGTTCCAAACCTTATATTTCCACTTTACCCTAGCTCGAAAATCCCTCTCCCCTCTCCCTAGGTGATTTTTCTTCCTTCGATTCGTGTTTTTCTCTTGTTTTCGACACTTTTCCATCGTTCGATTCGCGAAACTCTCCCCGTTTCGCACATTTTGAACTGAACAAAACTCAGTTTCAGTGACTTTTCCTTGATTTCCATCACTTGGGGCTTGTTTTTCCCAAGTTTTCCTCGATCTTTGTGCCTTTTCCCACACTCTGACCTTTTCTCCCATTTTCCACCCTCTCGGGGTTGACTTTTCAGTTGACTTTTCGCATTCTCGCCCATTTTACACATTTTTGGCCATTTTTGCACTCTTTCTGAGATGGCTGACGACATTCCACAAGGTGGGACTCCCCCGGAGATGGACGTGGATCCTGAGGTTGAGCTCCTACCTCTTCGCATCTGACTCTTCGACCCGGCGACCTACAGGCTGGCGATTCATGTGTTGCCTCCCGACGGCATCCACCACTTCCGGAGCTATGCACGAGGCGTGCCACTAGAGCTTCTACTGCGGGAGCCAGAGTCACATCTATCTTACGGCGCCGCTGAGGTATATTCTTCCTCTGTTTCATTTTCTGCAATGTAGAGCGCATAACTGCGATAGTCAATTCTGCTCTTTAACTGCTTAACTCAGACACACTGATACATCACATGCCGTAGTTCACTGTGAGCACACCCACACCCGATATCTGTGTAGACTCGGACATATGCACACACGCTGCAGCCTCAACTGAACAATTCAAACATACTGATACATCATATGCTGTAGTTCACTGTGAGCAGACCCACACCCGATATCTCTGTAGACTCGGACACATGCACACACACTGCATTTTCATCAATTCTAAGCGCATTTAACACTGTATTTCTAACACTGCTTCACAACTGTTTGTTTTGAACACAGGGAGATTCCCATGCCTTCCGGGGGTATGGGAACACTGTCACCCGCGGTTGGTACATGGAGCTACCTGATGCGGTCCGTCATATTGTCGACCGGGCTGGCTTTGGGACCTTCTTCATGGGACTTTTGCGCCTTACTGCGAGTAGGCCCTTTCTTGCTATTCTAGTGGAGAGGTGGTGGGACACCACCGACTCCCTCCACCTTTCTGCCACTAGGGAGATGACGATGACTCCCTTTGACTTCTCCATGCTCACAAGCATCGAAGTGGGGGGTAATCCGATCCCCTTCGACACAGATATGGACGAGTAGGACGCCGCTCAGCTATACTTGTTCGGCACTCAACCACCTCTTGCCTGGGCAGGATTCGTGAGGTACTCATGGTTCGAGGATCACTTCCGGATCCAAGCGCCTACTACTCTGGAGGAGGAGGAGCAGTATGCCCATGGCTTCATTATGTTCTAGCTGGGGACCACACTCTTCGCCGATCGGGCGAACACCGTCGCCCTCTACCTGCTGAATGCATTAGTGGACATGACACGGATCCGCTACTACGGCTGGGGTGGCGCGGGCTTGGCCACGCTTTACGGATATATGAGCTCATCCTCCTGCCTCAGCGGGCAGTTGCTTGGAGGCTATTGGCGAGCCTGAGAGGTACGTGTTCCCTTTTCTATCTTTTCAATTCTATTTTTCATTATCCGTATATCACACACACTGTGCGTATGCAATTTGCTTTACACTGGTTGTACACTGTACACACTGCACAACACATTGCACATACTGCACTCTGCTTTATCTGATAAGCATACTCATATCTGCTCTGTTGCATTCTGTAGTTGTGGGTGTATGCCTACTTCCCTAGGCTCGCCCCAGTGCCGGATGAGGAGCCTCCATGGTCCCATTTTCCCACCGCTTTGACGTGAGATACGAGCGGAGACCGCGGGAGTCCTTCATGTTCTTTCGCCGTTACTTTGACACCATCACCGCAGTAGAGGTATGTTAGACTTTACAGTTCATTTAAGCTTCACCTTACAATGTACTTTCAATAACAGATAACAAACTGTATATCCTGTCATTTGCAGATCACCTGGCAACCGTGGGCGGTGTTGCCCGATGCGGTGAGGGATCGATATGCGGGTGCTCAGGAGACTGCTCGATTCAGGATTTTGCTGGAGGGCCCGGTCTGCCGTGTTTGGTACTTCGGGGAGCGCTTCTTGCGGTAGACCTTGGGCGTGCCAGAGCAGCCAGTTCCAGCGCCTCCTCCTACCCACACGAGGTACACCGAGAGGTATACCTTAGCGGAGATGGTGAGTTACACTATCGGCTGGGGCCATAAGCGCTTTGTAGACGAGGGAAACTATACGAAGTATGTCCAGACCTATATTATGCGGCCTCTGACCGATGCTAGCTGAGTTGAGAGAGAGAGACCAGCAGCGCCCACGGCGAGAGCAAGAGCATCGCGGGCACCTCAGGCCTGAGGCAGGAGTGGGTCCCGGAGGGGGCAGGGAGCTGGATGGCCAGAGCTACCCATGACGATCACATGCTGAGGACAGGGTGGGGAGACTTATCAGATTCCCTTCGCTCTTCCTCTGGCTGATTGTGAGCTTGTCGGAGTCTATGGCTCGACCCCGGTATGTATTGCTAGACTTTGTATTCTGTACAGTCATTTCAATTCATTTGATATCCCGCAGAATACTAATGACTTCAACCCTTTTGCAGGCTTCCGTCGAGTACACTCGCCAGTCCCTGGAGTTGACAGCCTCAGCAGTAGGGATGTTGCAGCAGTGCATCGACTTGCTGACCATTTACAATATCCCGGTAAGTTCTTTCAACTTGATTCACAGTACTCACGTCACTGATACACTGTAGTTATACACTGCATTCTGTATTGATATACTGCTCACAGCATTCATGCACTGCACTCATACACTATATTCGGTATTCATACCCTACTTTGCGTAGCATAACTGATGCATTTGCCATTTGTCCTTTTCAGGCCCCATTTCAGATTCCGGCTGTGGGAGGTGCTCCAGCTGGACCATCTGTTCCTACTCGAAGAGGAGGGGGAGCCAGGTGGGGGATGACTATCCACAGTCGAGGCAGACACAGGCGCATCCGGACTGAGAGCAGTTCCCAAGAGCCCTCCCTCGATGATTCTGATGAGGAGGCGGCGTCGTCCCACGGTGAGGCCGGAGACAACTCAGACTCTAACTACGGAGATGGCGGTGGTGATCCTGGACCCTCGTCCAGGAAGAGGACCAGGACAGACTCTCATGCTCGAGATGACTGATACTAATCCAGATATTCTGTTGTTTTTCTTTTTTCTCTTTGTTTTTTTTTTTTTTTTTGCTTTGCTTTTCTCCTCTTTTTGTTTTGTTTTATTTTCCTTTTACTGGTAGTTCGAGCACATTGTACTGCCTCAGGCGGGTTTTACTTTCCTCAAAACTGTGTACTTTTTGCAAACGATATGATGAAATGAAACAGCTGTTTTGTTCAAAAAGTGTTACATTTGTACATTCCATGCATCGCATCGCATTACACAACAATGTAAATGAGATTGGAACTTTTGAAAATTAAACATTTGCACCATAATAATCAGGTAGTGAACCGAATAACGACAAAAACAACTCGATAATCAAAACAAAGAACTCGATAAGCTAACCAAGTGTAAATACAACTCGATAAGCAAAACAAAGACTTGAAGAATGTGGAATACAACTCGATAAGCAAATGTACAACAACTCGATAAACAAATCGCGATAACTTGATAAACAAATGAGCAACAACTCAATAAACGAATGAGCAACAACTCGATAGACAAATGAGCAACAACTCGATAAGCGAATGAGCAACAACTCGATAAATAAATGAGCAACAACTCGATAAACGAATGAGCAACAACTCGATAGATAAATGAGCAACAACTCGATAAACAAACTCGCATAATCTTGCATGAGACAAGCAAAGCATATTTTATGCTAAATTGAAAGCAAGCACATTTTACGCAATAGACAGGCATATTATATGCAATATTGAAAGCATATTCTATGCGTAAATCATAACGATGCGCGGTATGCATGCAACCGAAGTGTAGATGAAAGTGCACATTCTATACGGTAGAGGGGGCATCAAACATGTACTTTGGTGCCCCTGACTTATTCCTCAGAGGGCTTTGCAACACACTCAGCTCAAAAGGGTACACCCTATTTATATTGGCAAAAGATAACATCTGCTTGTGAAAACCATAGGTGCTGCTTAGACTGCCATTCTGACTTGAGACAGGCTTACACTTGGGGTCGAGATACACTCATACTTTAGAGAAAGGCGAGGCCTGACAAGATGTACCTGGAACACAGCCTAGGAATTTGCCGGAGTTGAAATACACTGAGATGTTCCAGATTTTCCCTCATTTCTCTTGCTTCGCAGTCTAGAACCCATATAGCTTTAGATAGGTCCTTGTCTTACTGTTTTCACAGGAGCTGGGTTGAACCCTACAGTTTTATGAAAGAACGAATTCTATTTTGCACAAATGTGGAGAACGACACAGCACTCTGAGCACAAAACGATTCATTTTTGAAATTAAGAAGTGAGTTCTTAACCGGGTATTGAGCCTACGACTGAACACAGTGCACTACGACTCAGCAAAGAAAAACAAAAGGTAGACAACCTAAACACATCGAGAAACACTCGAAACGACTCAAAACAAGAATTAAGACAAAACAAAAGACACAACCCTCGGACGTACAGGGAGCCTATTTCTCTGGGTATCGTTTCCCACCCTTTCTCATTTGTGAGTCTCACATCACTCAACTCTCAGGCTCGGTTTTTCTCTCAAAAACCTTTTCTCACTTTTTCTCTCATCGCACACCTCTCAATTCTTTAATCTCCCATTTTTAATCCCTCTCCTGGGTGGTTGATGGATGAACAGAAAGTTGCGGGTTCACGCCCCTAGCATTCCGCTAGATTCTTCTTCTTCTGCTCATAACAGTGAACTCCCTCATAGAAGGGTTGCGCTATAACTGAGTGTGTAGCCAATCTGAAGTTGACATCGGTTGACGATGTTTTGCTGGGGAGTTCGGACATGATTAGATCTATCCAGACGAGGGAGTGGGATATCTAGATCCATTCCAGTTTGTGCTTCGTACTTGGCTTGATACCTCGCTGTTTGGAGGATAAGAGAGCTTTCGGCCCTTTTTTGATAGCTTTAGCTGTGCCCTTAGTTCATCATTTTGACCATTTTTTTTTTGTTTTCTACTAAAACAATTTTGACCAAAATAAGAGTTTGATTAACATGCTTGTTCAATTTTCTGATTTGAAATCATGCAAGTCAGGCTATGAGCACTGAAAATTTTCCTTTTTTGGGTCTAAGAAATGGTCCATTTTTGGAAAAATGGAATAATTTTCGAGAGAATTAGTCAACTCATTAAAAATTCTCAAAGACTGTTTTTGCAAACGGCCACCGCTCAACGAGCATGGAACCTACTTTTGAGATGCACAACCTCCGATCCAAAAATAATGGAAAATTGCCCCTTGTCTAAAGGACACTGCATGGCAACGAAAAGTTGCCCCTTGTCTGAATGGCACCACAACGCACTGTATGGCAACAGAAAGTTGCCCTTTGTTTGAATTGCACCGCAGCATACCATAGTCAGTCCTCAAAGTGACGATCATAATCAAACTCTCAGATACAGAGAAGGCAAAGATGATCAAGACCATTACATGGACATAATCGAATTTGAAGTGTTTATGGCTGGACTTCAGAATGAAGTTGCCTACGTATCCTAAACATGGGAATCAAGCCTTACGCAGTTCCGGGTAAGGTACACTCGGGTATTAACCTCTCCTTTTATGCTCTAACTTTTGCCAAGGCCGCCTTTCCAGGTTTACAACCTTGCGAGTTTTTTTTTTCTTTTTATTTCTTTTCATTTTCTTTTCTTCAATCTTTTCAAGATTTTTTTCTTTTTCTTCATTTTTTTTTACATTTTTCTTGCTCTAACTTTTGCCTGGGTCGCCTTTCCTGGTTTTCGGCCCAGCGAGCCTCTTAAGGGTAAAAGTGTAGCTTTGTCCATGTCAAATGGTTTTAAGATCTCGAAGCCATCTGAATCTAGGAGAATGGCTATTATTCGCTGATAATGTAGGAGCCCATCTAATGGGGGCTGAATTGGCCCCTAGTGTTGTGGATAGGAACTTGGTTGTTCTTCAGCAATACTTTCTTCTTTCCTTCCTTCTGGGATTTGGCATTCTTGCCGATCTTCGTTAGCTTGAGAAATGTCCCAATTCTTGACTCTTCGAGCACATCTAGCATTTTTTGTGCCCCTAGTTCGAGGGATGCTTCTGATCTAGCTTTGCAGGCTTCCTTTTGATCATATCTGACCTTCTTGCCCCTCGTCTAAGGGTTGCTTTTGATCTGGCCATACAAGCCTCACATCGTGGTTGACCGTTTGAACATTCTGAATTCGAGTTCAAGGTTTGAAAGCAAGGGGTCGAGTCTCGAGGCTGAGAATGATCCTATGCTGCAAAATCTCAAAAGCGATTCCACACAGGTCTTCGCAGGACTACGCAAAATATTTTTCTTGAAATCTTTTAAGAAAGCGACAAATCGCTCGCGCTGAAGACAATGTAGAACCAATCTAGATCAAGCCAGGATCCTTCTCAGTACTCATATTTAACAAACATGATCTCATTCACTAGGGGCTTAGCATGCCTCTCTTTCTCTCAATTGATCAATTTTTTGCAAATCCCGAGGAATTCCTTCCCCTTCATTTTCATCACAATGTTCAAAAAGTTTTGAAAAACTTAGATCAATGCAATAATTTCGAGGCACAGAAGAACAGGTGAAAAGCACTGCCGTTTCATTCAAGTTTGCTGGCACAACAGGTTCAAGATTGAAACAAACATAAAAGCGTGAAAACCACCGCTGTTTCATTCAGATCTTCTGGCATAACTGGCTCTATGGTAGAAACAGATACAAAAGAAAGAGTGCAAAAGATAAACACAAAACGAGCAAGTGATGTCCGAGGTAACAACCCCGAAATCACCTGACTTTAACAAAACATGACTGACTCAGTATGAAAAGACTGACTCAACACAACATAACAAAACTGACACAATACCCAAGTCTCAATACCCAAGTTAGAAAGCACAAAAACTAGCATTTGCACAATGCTCAAAATAGTGCGGGCCATCTGCCACATCTGGAATAAACTGAGTGCCGCCCGCAGGTGGTTCATTCCCTGATCATATACTTGTATTATCCTTGAAGTTCACTGACCCAGTGCCAATGGACTTTGCTGAGCTCGGTGGGAGGATGATCTCACTGTCAATTAGATCCTGTACCTCATGGCGAAGACGGAAGCAATTGTTAGTGGTATGACCAATCTGTTGATGGTACGCGCAGTACTGGGTAGCATCATGTGAGAGAGGGAGGTTACTCGGGAGAGGTCGAGGTTCAAGAGGTTCGAGATGACCTTTTTTGGTAAGGATTCGAAAAGCCTTAGACAAAGGCATGTAGAGGGCATGAAAGACCCTGCGCCCTCGGGGCAGATACTTCGAAGTCTGTGGACCTTCGCTGGACGCACTAGCAAAAGGATTGGTAGGCACTGCCTTAGCTCTCTGATCTTTTCCAGGTGCAGGGTTAGGATTTGAAGGAATTGTTCTAGTACGACGGTTCCTATCCCGATTTTCCCTTTGGCTTGAACTGCTTTCGGTCTGAGCAGGGAAAATGTCATCCACAGCCTTAGCCACAACGGCGAGTACTTGTTGCTTATTTAGCCCCTTAGCTTTCAAAGCCTCAACAGCTTGCTGAAGTTATTCATAGGGATCAATGTCCTCCTTCGTTTTGTTCTTTCCACTAGCCTCAGCTTGGTGGAAGGCTTGGGTAGCTTGATCAGAGTGGAGCCTTGTTGTTGTCGACATGTCATTGCCGGAGCTTGAGATAACTTCAGGTTAGCTGAGTTCAATTACAATTCGCCCCAGTAGCGAAGGCTCCTCTAGCATGAAGTTCCCGACATACGATATGGTTAGTGGCAGGGCCGACATCCCATAGGCTAAGTCAGCCACAGATCTTTGAAGATCACCGATCATTCCCATTAGCTCAAAAGTGGTGGGCTCACGAGCTTAGAAGAATTGGGGTTCCCAGATCGGATACGCAGCAGGTGACCTGGGTGGGTGTGGCACTTCGACGTCGGTCTCGCCCTGTAAGATGATTCCTTGGTTTAACGTGGCTGCCATAACCACAATTTCCTCTAAATTTTGTGTCATCATAAGTCCGCTAAACTGAACGGAGGTGATAGGACTGGTGACTGATGGATCTGATGAACCGGTGAGCCTCAACTGCCCCTTTTTTGCCTTGCCTTAGTGAAGGAGAACACTGGTTGCTCTGAATTGAGACTCTGAACCGAAAGAGACAACAGGCAGCATCTTAGCCCAATTTCACCAGAATAGACATAAGCAAAAGCTGAATAACTATTTTCTACCATTGATCACTGTTCCCCAAATTACTGCCCCAAATCTGAATCTGATACCTGCAGATATAACTGATTCTCAAAACACTGATACTGATGCCCGTAGGCCTGATACCCAGACTTACAAACTGATATATGCATTCCCTGTAGAGGTACAACTCTAAAAGCACATAACAAGCAGATAAGAGCCAAAACATCCCTACGTTGGGGTAGGGTTTCCCTATCCTATTTTTTTAGGAGCTAGGGTTTCACTACACACGCAGCGGTTTCAAACAACCTGTAATCGGGTAGGCAACCTGTCCTAGCTTGGAATAGTCACTATGGATTCCAACATGCACTAGGTCGAATGGTCAAAGGGGGTGCCCCAGTAAAAACCGAGGTTTGTGTTCCCATCGTGGCAGAGCCCATAACCGGTCAGCCTTACGGCACGCTTCTCAAAGCGAGCCTCCGGCAAACCGTTTAGGAATAGCAGATGGCAAACACGGTGTCCTAGGCGCACCAATGCAAATGCAATGCGAAGAAACACATAAGTGTAATCAAAACAAGATATCATGAGTTGGAGTCAAGTTTACTAACTCCCTAGCGGAGTCGCCAGAAACTGTGGACGCGCCCCGAGGGCTTATGCTTTTCCACAATTCGGACTCATTTGTCACAGTTCTGAATCTAATCTCGCAAAGTGCAATGGGAGACTGATAAATCACCAAAGAGTCCAAATCCGGCAAATCATTTTGGAAAACTGATTTTTAAGAAATAAGTGCCAAACATGGACTGCTTTGCCAGATTCAGAGTCGCCACCTAAATATTTTATTTTTGGAAAAATTTAGGAAACCCTGACTCATGCCTAAGGCAACGTGTTCGTCATCACCAAAGTTGCCTCGGCTCGGGAACTTGGGTACGATTGGGGAAGGTCAGCTATGAGCACCCCCGCTCGCCCGATCAAAGATCGGCCACTACTAAACATGATATCGAGTTTTTGAAAACACATGCGTTCTTATTCCGGTTAATTAGCTAATCTTTACTACGTGATGCGCATAGCAAAACAAGTATATGCTAGATCACGTAATTTGGAACAAAGCATTGCATATCCGTTTATTTGGAAAATGGTTTGAAGTTTGCTACTTGCAAGTAGGCTAAAACATGGATTTCAATGAATCATTCCAATTTAGGTAATCCAACCTTCACCCACAGGCATTCAGGCAGTTATATCATAAAAGCAATTAGCCTCATGGTAAGCATGCTGTCATGTTAACATTCACATACATGCAAGATGCTAAAGCATAACCACTCACAGTGTACTCCGAGCCAAAACAAGAAACTAGTTAGTAATCATGTGTGATCCTAGTTCATGTTAGTAATGGCTAATGCAACACATGCGGAATGCAATTAGAATAGGCTCGACTAGTCTAAGAATATCATGTGAAATGCGACAACTTGATACATGTATTCAAGTAGGAATTGAAATACAATGCAGTTAGTATGATGCGTTGAGCCCGGTGCATGCAATACAGATGAATGATGCAAACATGCACAGCATAAGGTATGCTAAATCAAATATGCCCTACAACTAACCATCATAAACAGTTAAGTTAAAGGGAGAAAGACGTGGGGTTAGAAGACATGCATCACACACACGCACGCTTATTACAATAATTGGCCCTCTCTCGGAGGGTCCAAAAGAATAATACAGATTAACTAACTAACAAAGCTAATTAATTATTACAAAACCACTTAACTAATTAAACAAATTAACTAAGTTAGTAAAGCAGTAAAGCAGCATCGGGAAGAGGGATGCATGCATGCTCGGACAGCTTTGCTCAGAAATCCATCGCCATGCTCATGCTGCCTCTGTTTATACTTCTCTACACCTCTGAACACTGCACAAGTCTCAAGGATGCTCCTGAACCACTCCCTGATCACTATGGGAGTTCACCGGCCAAGATATGAAGGCACCGGCCATGGGAACATGATCATCGACCAAAAGTGGAGCTATCGGCCAGGTTAAGTTAGTCGGCCGGCACAGAAGATGGCCGACCAACCATCTATTCTTGCAGAATCCTATTTTTGTTGCAATAGAGGACAGACAGAGCATGGCAGTGCATTTCCACGGAAATGTTTGCACAACCACCCTCCTTATCATGTTTAAAGCTCAAAGGAGTGTGGTCTTCGGTTCTCGGGCCATCAATCACGCATTTCAATGCATGATGGCCCAAAGAGGCCAAGTGTGCAATTATTATCAAATGAAATGCACAAAAACATACAAGGGCCCTTAACCTCCATCATAGTTGGTCAAGAGGCAAGGGAATGCACACTCAATACAATGCAACCTAAGCATGCAAGCAAACGTGCAAAGAACCCAAGCATGCAACAACATGTGGGGTAAGCATACAACTAATATGCAATTGGCATACAACCTAAACATGTAAGCTAGCATGGCATGCAACAAAATGCAATGGAGTTAGCATGCAACAACAAGCAATACACTAACATGTTACTACATGCAAGGTACTAAATATGCCACAAGCATGCGACAACATACAAGGCAAGCATGCAACAACATGCAGGGATGGACTTAAACCAAGATGGACAACTCTCAAATAGGCTCAAATCAGTGGCCAAGATGCTAAGAAATGAGGGACAAGAGCATATGCAAACATGAATGCCAATTGGCCTAAAGACTAAGGCATAAAAGGCAATTTTCAAGAACACTTAAAAGGAATGAAAAGCATGCAAATGTGACAGCATTACATGCTCTGAAATAATGCTAGGAGTGATGCCAAATCACATAGACAAATCATGATCGTAGCTTGCACAAGGCTTAAAGCCTAAGATTAGTGAAGGGACTTGAACCAAAGCTACACATGACAAAGAGCATATGAAAAGCATAACCTAAAATAGTCCTGAGGCATACCAAAGTGAGCCTAAAACATGCAATGACCAAAGCCAAAACAAGCTAAAACAAGGGGCAACAACATGAGACATGCAAGGCTACCAAAGAGGTGTTACACTACACCTAAGACAACCAAACATGGCATAATTCAAGCGACCAAAATCAGAGATATGACATGCTAAAATGGGCCCAAAAACCCATTTAGATGGCATCCCAAATGCCTAAGCATGGTGGCATACATAATGACGCATTCATGAGGCATAACGTATCGACTGTTTAAGGCATTAAAGAAGTTACAAGTGCAAGTATATGAGCATACTATATGGACTGAAATAGCATAACAAGTGGTGCCAAACCACTGAAATGGTCAAAATAGAGCATGCCAAAGGATTTAAAACTCAAAGCCTACAAGCTAGATTACATGGTGGGCATACAAAGCAAGTCATGGACGACCAAAACAGCCAAGATTAGAGCTTTAGCATGTTAAAACAAAGCTAGAAGCTTCATGAAGTTGAGCCAAAATCATGCTAAAAAGACATGTTACAACATGGTTCATGTTAAGGCAAATCATGGGATTACAAGACAAGTATACAAAGCATGCATGGTATGTCAAAACCAACTTGAAACAGAGATGTATTAGGGCAAAGCAAAGCCTAATACGCACTGAAATAAAGCTAAAATAAGCTAGGCATACAAGCCACCAACATAAGCCATTTATGCAGGCATTCAAGACAACAAGGAGAGGGGATGCCTCTCTCCTATTTGAGACCTTAAAACACCATCCCCAAAGGGATTTCAGTGGTGAGAAGGCCAAAACAAGGTGATCTCAAAGCTTAAAAATAAAGTACAAGAACAAGGCCAAACAAGGCCTAAGAGGGGGTGAACAACCCCAAACACAAAAATGAATTTAAACAAAGGTCTTAAGCACTAAAAATCAAAACTTTTATCAGTTATAAACTAAGCTTAAAACAATAAGAAAGATAGGCTAAAAGGTTAAGCAAGAAAGGGGTATCTAAAGCAAGGAACTCACCCTTGTAGAACCTCTTCAAGAACAAAGCTCCAGCAGGTTTCTCTGATCAAAAACAGTTCAAGAACCCTAATAACAACCCTCTAATACCTCAGGAACCCAAGGATGGTGTAATGCTAGGTGTTTAAGTGCAAAAGTAAGACAAAAACTCACTTTTGAAGCACAAAAATGGAGAAACAAGGCAAGATAGATACAAGGCTATATCTATCTTTTCTAAGGCAAATTTCTGAACCCCTGAGGAGGGAGGAGGAGCTCCCTCTTTATAGAAGTTCAATAACAAAGCTTCCAAAGCAAGCTGAATCAAGAGGCAAATCCCTCCATACACGTGTATGGAGGGGAGCAAATGTGCATGCTAGCTAATCCAGCTGGCATAAAATATCTGCGTAAAGCAGATGAACAGGGTTCGGCCAGCAAAAATGGCTTATCGGCCAACACACTTGGTCGATGGAAAGAAAACAGGGCCGGTGGCCTCAAGCCTTGGCCGGTGGGTTGAGGGCATGGAAAACAAGCCACCCTCTTCCCTTAGAAGCAAAATAACAAGTGTTTGGTTCTCAACCAAGCACAAAACAAACAAGTTGAGAGATCTTGAGGCAAGGCGCGTAGCCGAGACCTCCGAGAACTCAAAATGAACACGAACAAGGATAATCATCGAGTATTCAAACGATGATGTCCAAGTCTTGAGGACGGTCAAAAATAGGGTGTCCACAGAGGCGGTCCACTGGGGAGACGCCGTTCGGTCTGTGCTTCGGAACGCAGGCAATCATCCCGTTGGAGATCGGCCTTCCCAACTTTGAAATCAACAGTTTTTGATTTGGGCCGAAATGACATGATGTTGGCCTTAGATTTGATTCTGATTGAATAGCGGAGAGACCGCGCCCTTGCATCCATAGCACGGTACCAGTAGCAGCTTGCTAAGTCATATAATCAGCATGTTCAACTGCGTCGCTACACACCAAGAGAGTTGGTCCTGAAGAAAGTGCTTCCAGCTGCCAAGAATCCGGCCGACGGAAAATTGGGTCCTAACTGGGATGGCCCTTATCAGAATGACTCAGTCGCGGGAGTAGGGGCATATCGACTCAAAGACATGTCTGGGAGAAGTCTGCCATGGCCTTGGAATTCCGCACATTTACGTAAATTCTATCATTGACCCGACTTGTGGGGCTTGATACTTGTTCTGAATGGTTCGCCATGTACATATTTCACTTTTGCAATGCAAAGTTTCCTGTTTTCTCATCGCGCAATTCAGTTCAAAAGTCTCCGGATTCGAAGCCCCATTGATTCATGACACTTTTGGGCCGATTAAGCCTCCAGATTCGGAGCGCCTTTCGTGGATATCACGATTGGCCAAGCCAAGTCTCCAGATTCAAAGCCCTATTGGTGCATGACACCTTTGGGCCGATTAAGTATTCGGATTCAGATCTCCCTTCGTAGATATCACGATGGGCCAAGCCAAGTCTCTGGATTCGGAGCCCCATTGGTGCATGACACCTTTGGGCTGATTAACCCTCCGGATTCGGAGTGCCCTTCATGGATATCACGATTGGCCAAGTCTCTGGATTCAGAGTCCTATTGGTGCATGGCACCTTTGGGCTGATTAAGTCTCTAGATTCGGAGCCCCATTGATGCATGACACTTTTGGGCCGATTAAGCCTTCGAACTCGGAGCGCCTTTCATGGATATCACGATTGGCCCAGCCAAGTCTCCGAATTCGGAGCCCCATTCGTGCATGACACTTATGGGCCGATTAAGACTACGGATTCGGAACTCCATTCGCACATGACACTTATGGGCCGAATAAGACTTCGGATTTGGAGCACCCTTCACGACGCAAATTCAAGCATACAAACACTCAAAATGAAATGCTTAATTAAGTTGAGCCGGCAAAAACCGTATAAACAAATTAAAACATGCAAACATTCAAAATGAAACGCAAACATTTAAAACAAAGATTTTATTGAGTTAACCAATAGATACATAGCTGACGCCCAATCTGTGTTGGAGCATTTACAATATATTCAATTTTATTCGGCATCACCCTCGTTATCGCTCTTCTTAATTTCAAAAGCGCCAAAAGGAAAGTGATGACGTTGGTATAATGGCGACGCCGATTCAACTCCTGCTCCTTGGAGTGCCTCCGTGGCTTGGAGAGCCTTAATCCACCGGTGCCTAAAGCCCCGATTCTCACATTGGCATACCTCATCTGCGAGTTTCTTCTTGGTCTTCTCTATTTCGACTTTTCGGCCGTCGTGGAAGCCTTTTTCATAACCCACGGTCCTTGTAGTCTTTACTGCAAACATGCTTGTCGTATCTCTATCGAGAATCATATGACTTATCAGCCGTTGGGTCACTCTTTCCTCTACGATCGGGTTAGATTGACCGGCTGCACGCAGCTCGGCAGTTTGGGCGCCTTCTCTGCACGAGCCTCCAAGGTTCGAATTCGTTCGTCCTTCTTCTCTATCTCCCATCGCGCGGCGCGCAGACGTATGCCGACTTCATAGGAGGTATACAGCCCTCTCACTGCCCCATGGATACTCTCTCGAAACACTTCAAAATCATGTTGACCAACCATCGACTGCTGGACTTCCAGTGGAAAAATCTATCGAGCGAACTCGACTGCTACACCTGGATCATTAACAATAGAATCCGCTTCTGTCATCGGTTTATTTCCTACAAAAATTGCAAAACTCAACGGCCGCGGCGTCGCATTGGACTCATTTCTCGGTCGCGATCGAGGGGAGCTGCCTTATTGCTGTTTTTCCCTTCGGGGTGATTTGCTTCGATGACTTGGGGGTTGACATTTTTCTCGTTCCCTGGACATCCTACTTCCCGTGCGTATGGGCTCACTGTTGCGATTCATTTCAGTATCAAGCTTAGCCAATGTCTACCCTTCTCCTCTGCTGTTGAAGAACAGTCTATTTGACATTCGCACATATCTAACCTTCCGCAACAAATTAGTTTAAATTGAGTCTATTAAATTGGTTTAAATTGGTTTGAAAAACAGTCTATTAATCTGATCAGCCAAATATCTAAGCCCGATGCCGATCGATTTGTGCCGCAGCCACTCCATGAACTAATGATATTCGGCTTTCGGAGTTCATACATTGGCTGGGGCAAGGGCAGATTTATTAATTTAATCAGCCAAATATCTAAGCTCGATGCCGATCGATTTGTGCCGCAGCCACTCCATGAACTAATGATAATCGGCTTTCGGAGTTCATACATTGGCTGGGGCAAGGGTAGATTTATTAATCTGATCGGCTATTCGACGAGGATAAATTACTAAATTGCCTAGTTATCTAATCGGCAAGTGTACACAAATGTTTTATCTAAAGTAGCGAAAAGCAATACCATTCATCAATAGGAAAATCAAGCACAAATAATAGCAAAGTGCAAAGGAAATTTTCATTAGTAAATTGAGCACAAACTGTAGCCATTTTACATGTGAAAACTACTAAACAAAAACCATAAGTTCGCATGGAAATGCCTAGGAAAAGCTTAAAAACAGTAGTCATTTTACACATAAAAACTACTAAACAAAAAACTGTAATAATACATTTAAAATCCTTAAACAAAAATAACTAAAATATCGCCCTAATCAATCCTCGGAGTCAGACTCCAGCGGCTCAACGTCCACTTGCTTGTATAGAATTGGCATACCCAATTTCACATCAGCAACAGCAAGGGCTTTGAGCCAGTTGTGTTTGAACTCCCGATTTTCAAATTTGGGGACTTCTTCCACATAACTTGCAAGGGTAGCGCTTTGTCCAGCCTCGTATGCCTTGGAAGCCTCAGAGTCGGCTACTTCCTTCGCCTTCTTTGATTCTTCCAAGTCAGCTTCCAGTTTGGCAATTGCCTCTCGGGCTAACTTGAGCGCATTTTCGCTCGCATTCGCCTTTTCCTAGGCGGCCAATCTGAGCTGGTCCGAATTTCTCGCCCTTTACATCTTGGCCTCGGTCCTTGCACCTTCCATCTTCGCCTTCGCTGCTTCGAACTTGGCCCTGCTCCTTTGGCTCTCAACTTCCGATTGTTAATGGCCAATTCGTTCGATGGCGTCATGCTGGCGACGACCTATCTTGGCTATCCTTCCGACCGTCTGCAAAACATGAAATTAAAACCAAAACAATATATGCATAAAAGGGAAAGACAAGATCAAGGAATATACCAAAAGAGCCGATTAAGTGGCTAATGCAATTGCCAAAAGATCTGGCTCTGCCCGGAACGCCGCTTTGTCAGCCGCCAATGAGACCGGCGCAGCCATACTCAACGCCACGGCTGGATCTTTCGTAGCCGATGCGTCAGAGGAGATCGGCATGTTTTTTATCTTTAGTTGAACGACAAAGGGAAAAACCACATCCGACTCCTCTAAATGCGCCCGTTTGTCAGCCTGGTTTTCTTCAGAGTCAGCCTCGAACTTGGCAGAGTGTTTATCCACCCTTCGCTTAGCCTCCTAATCCACCTATAGAATAGTCTCCGACTCGGCATTTCAGGTTTGAGCCGTCTCCTCCTCGATAACAGGCAGGGAGGGCTCAGCATCGGCGGCGAGTGGCACTCCCAATCGAATGGCCTCTGCTCTCCTCCGCACAGCCATTCTTTCGGTATTTTTCTGTTTGGCGAGTTTTGTGAGGGATAACCCGGCCATGTCTTCGGGGTACGCGTCGGGAAGGTCTTCTAACCCAGTAAAAATGTCGTCGAAAGGAAGGTCCCCTTGGCCCGAAGTGGACGGAGGGTTGGCTGAATTGAGGCCGGCTTCTTCAAAGGCCATCTTCAAAGCCTCCTCTACTTCGGCTTCGAACTGGCTTGACTCTTCAGCGACCCCAGCTACCTCCGCCTGCTCTGAGTCGGATCCGCCCAGACCAACTTGCCGCAAGTTTTTGAAGTTCGTTAAAACAAGAGCCGTAAGAAACACTTCGCCCCCAGAATTGGGATGTTTTCTGCCGCCGAGAACGTTGTATACGTCGGCTCGTATCGAAGAAGAATGTGGGCCGCCCTCCCTTGTTACTGAAGGCTTGGACGGCCGAAGTATTTGAGCGCGACTTCAATTTCCGCAAGAACGGCGTCGTCGGTTGAAATCAAAACTTTCTTCAAATCGTTCTCTGCACAAGAAAAACTATGAGACTGCAAAAATGAAGCCTTGTAAATATAAGAAAAATGAACGCAAGGAGCTATATGGCCACCGGGTTCGCCCCTCTGTCTAGGAATAGGATCTAGGCAGTCCTCGCCTTCGCCGAATTTCCAGTTGCCTCGGACAACGACCATGACATCATCGACTCGCTTGCCAGAGCTGGAAAGCATAGTCACTAATTGATGGTCGATGTCCTTGGCCCTAAGGAAATAGCGTCCAGGCCGGCCAGAAGACTTGGCCAAGGCATAACAGTGCCGAATAGCAGGTATACCGAGGTTAATCCTAAGGTGACGGTTTAACTCTATAATCTCCATTACGATTCTAAAAAAGTTGACATTAGGTTAGGAAGGGATTAGACCCTAATGGCGAAGGACAACCCTAAGGAGTGGATGAAGCGGGAAACGGACTCCGCCCTCTGTAATTGATAAGAGAGGGAAGATGATTATGCTTTCATCAGCCCTCTCCATATCAAAAGTGTCGTCTGTCACAAGTGATAGACGAACGTCACCAGGGATAGAAAAATGGCGTCGAAAGCCAGAGACACAATCCACAGAGAGAAGGTTTTTCAAATGCTTTGCCATTTTCGTCAACCTGTAGGAATATGCTAAACTAAAAACAAACCAGGAAAAGGGGATTCAAAGTAGAGAGGAAGAGAACTTACAAGAGATGGAGAGGACAATGAAGGATAAAAGGAAGTTGTAGAGGTGAGTCGGAAGGCAATCCAAAAATTTCAAGCATCCAACAATGTGTAGGTATTTGAAAAGACGACAAAATTTTAAATCACAATAAATGGAAACGTACGAAGGGGTAGGAAGTTGAAATGATGAACGAAAGGTGTGTGCTCTGACATCCGCATTGGAATGAGGTTAACCGCTGAATTTCGGCTCTGACTTTTTGAGTTCGAAACCAAACACACTAGCTAACTGTCGTTAGTGGAGTGTTTGGGGGGCAATTGTGGGGGCCGAATATCGGGAGACGTAAAGAGGCCGAATAGTTGGACCTGGAGAGTCAAAATTCATATATCGCATTCGGCCCCGTCTTATACACAAATCCAGAGGTACCCTATTCGGCCAAATAACCAGTTGAGTAAGGGGCCGAGTGAAGGGCGGCTTGCAACAAAAGGAGCTGAGTAAATAGATATACGATGAATTAAAGGTGGGCCCAGCCCTGAAGCCTAAGAAAGAAAAGATATAAATAGAAGAACATCATCCAGAGAGAGGCATGTGAGAATTAGTACACTTAACTTAAGATACAAGCAATCAAGAGAGTATAGACTGACTTATCCGTCAGAGTGCTAATTCTGGCACCCTCGACTAGAGTGTTTATTCCTTTTCAGGTTGTTAGCTGAGGATCTCAAGCGTCCTAGTGGATCAAAAGAGTATTTCCAAAACCACTTCCCCACAATTAGTTTTATGTAACACCCTCAAAATATTAACCAGTAAAAAGAGGAAATGATACAAACCAACATGCAATCTTATCTTGATGGACCAACTCCTTTAATTAATATTTCATTTCAGGGAAAGAGTTAACAAAAGAAGTGTTCACATACGATATACATTCACCCTCTTAAGAGATGAATCCACAGCATGTGCAACAATAAAAAAATAAAAATAAAAAGAAATAAACAATAAAGTAAGTGCCCAGAGGCTGTACGTTCCAACACACTCCACGCCTTCAACTAGGGGGAGCCACAACATCCTTTCGTGCACAATTCCACAAGGGGTGAGCACAAAGCCCATAGAGATATTTTCACAAAGTATATATGTTTAAAAGCAATCTCATACAGTTATATGATTGTAGTGTTATTCCATATTCAATTATCAAAGTTTTGCATCTCTTTTGAAATCCATGCAATAGTCATTTCAAAGTTCATCTTCTTCAATAAAACCAAGACTTTAAACAATATGGTAGTAAATATGACTCATGTAATTCCCCAGGGCTAGTGTTTGCAAGGAGGCGTATCAGGTACCACAAAAATCTTACCTTACTGGCTACTAACCGGAGGGCTTAGGCATCTACACGCACATGTTTATGGCCCTACACCAAGGACACTCAAGCTACCTTAATTTTCAATCTACACCCCCTAACCGGACTTACCGTAATGCCTCGAAATAAATACAACAAACCCATCTCATGAGTGGAAATATAATTAAATTAACATACCTTCATTCATCAAAGTTGATATACATGAGAGACAGATATAAGAAGAAATAAAAGTTGTATAGATAACCATTTGCCTTAATGGCTTACATTTTTCCAAGTCGCTGCTTGGTTATAACAAAAATGAGTCTAGGTCAACACAATTTAAAGCCCTTGGCTATACAAAAATAGATACAATAAAAATAGAAGCTCTTGCTCCAAATCCCTCCAAGCTACTGCCTTGGCGGAGGCATATTACCAACATCTAAAAATAGTTTTTCCCAAATAAGGTGAGGCAAAGCCCAGTAGAAACAATCTAGCACAATATCTGAGGTTTAAAAAGATATAAGTAAAATGCACAGGTTCAATGCTCAATGATAGAATCTTTCACAAGTCTTCTCCAAAACCAAGTTATACCAAACTTACATTTTAATTCATTTTATCCCAGTTCACTAGTTATACCCACTTTGCTTAATTAATCAAATAAAGGATATGCCCCACAGGTTTCCAACTAATATTATTGTCATACAAATACATTCACTTACCATTTTACGAAAATTTTGTCTGTAGGAATTGACAACCATGTTTACATGCAGTTTTCGAGACTTTCACCATAGACACACAGGCCAACTTAATTTAATGGAGTCCATTCCCTTTCTCCTTCCAGACATGGAGTACATCCCTTTTCTCCTCCCAAACATCATACATATACAATGCATTAAAAATACAATCATATTCAATGACAACCAACAAGAGATTAGTTTCAATTCACCTAATCCTCATGCAATTTCTACAACAATCATGGCTATGTTCCATCAATAGCTCAAAACATATATTTCTAAATAGATATACAATCTCTAAAATAGATAAATTATCCAAATTTCCAAATGTGGGTGATAATGTAAATCTAAATCCACCATTAACATAGACCCTCATCCAATTTCATATTCTCAAAACCAATTTCATTTTCTCAATACCAATTTCATTAGTTTATACAAAATAACAATTTGAATCATTTTAGGGCAATACTCCCTTTTATTCCAAAATCCACTCCTAGTATCAAAATCAATAAATTTACCACAACACAACTACACGTTTACTCCTATAACCATTTTTAACACATACATTCGAAAACCCCTCTATTGATTTTAAACTACTCCATTTTATTTCAAAATCCACTCCTAGTAGCAAAATCAATAAATTTACCACAACACAACTACACGTTTACTCCCATAACCATTTTTAACACATACATTCGAAAACCCCTCTATTGATTTTAAACTAAAACCCTAGGTTTGTTCAAAATCACCTCAAGTTCCAAAGTTTCTTATACATCAACAGATGACTATGTTAAAAACCATATGAGAGTATAGAAAATCTTTACCTCAAGCTTAGAAGACCAAGGAAGAAGAGGAGGAACTCCAAAGACGCCGAAACCAAGATTGATTCGGATCAAAACGTAGCTCTTGATGTGCTCTACCTCTTTAACAAAAGCACAAGGGTGGAGAAATCACTAGATGAAAAAGTAAAGAGAATGTAGGTTTTAGAGAGAGAGGGTCTCAACTTTAGGGTTTGGAGAGAAATGGATCTAAAAAACTGATGTAAAAAGTCATTGTCGCGAACTGATATACGCACAGGCTGCTCGAGCGCAAGAAGTGATGCTCTAGCATCAGACACAATAAGTTGTTCCACTCGAGCGTAAGAAGTGACGCTAGAGCACAGAATACACACTTTCGGTAGTTTTGCAGAGAACAGACCATCGTTCGAGCACCTACCCGCTCGAGCATAGAAAATGCCGTTCGAGCGTAGAATACACTCTTCCAGTAGTTTTGTAGACCTGCAAAAGTACTGAGAGTTTGCAAAGCTTGCTCGAGCGCAAGAAGTGCTGCTCGAGAAGAGGACCAAACACTTGGGCAACAAAAGGTTTGAAAACCAAGTGACCAACCTATTCTAAACACAACCAGAACAATCCAATAGCCAAATTTGAGGAAAATACAAGGGAAGCAAGATATAATCAACAATACGAAACCATGAAACCCGTATCCAGAATACAGTAAGGGTTGGGTCAAAACTGGAATCGCTATTCTTACCAAACATATTTACCCCAAAATGTTTTCATCAATAAAAATCGTCTTTCTCAAAATCAAGAATTTATACCAAAGTTCAGATTTACAGGTGAACAAAATTTAAAGTAATGCAAATGAGTCAATGAGAATAGACCACACATAATTATCTCCTTTGTACAACATTGCCAACATCTTTCACATTTGTTCAAGTATAATTTCCATGATTTGAGATCTTCCAAAATCAAAGAAAAAATAGAAATCTATGTGACATATGAGATTCCTACATATTCACAATCAGTATTCATCATTAAATTTCCAAAGTGCCAACATGCACATCCTATGTTTCCATGATTGTTCAATCAAAATTTTCATTTACTTTCTTACATGCCTCAACAGTATAATGTCCCAGAAATTTTTCTTCACACACTCAAGAGATTTATCATCAATTTCATAAATATCACATCAATTTCACATTTCCCCAAATTTTCCCAAAATCTAGGGTTTTATCAAAAATGAGATTTTTCCATTTATTTTCAAAACACTATAAGAAAACATCCCCCAAATAGTCAAAATAATTTATCTTGGACCAAGTCATGAGAAAGAAAACATTTCTCAAATATTTTTCTAAATTCAACTTCCAAAATCAATCTACACTAGAAAGCTTAACTCAAAAGGACAAGACAAGCTAGAAAACATATATATAACTCAAAGAATATCCCTACCTTAAGAGCTTGAGAAGAAATGATGAAAAGTTCCAAAACCAATGATGTAAAATCCAATCTCTACCGTACATCACGTAGCCCTCGATGATTTCTCCCAAATTAAAGAAGGCACTAAGGTTGAAATCTCGATAAATAGTGAGGGATCAAGAAATAAATGAAGTGGGTTGGAGGGTTTCTAGAGAGAGATGAAAGAAAAGAAAGTGAAAGTTAATGTAGAGAGAGAGAGTGTGTGTAAAGTGAAAAGTGATGGAAAAGTGGGTATGGCTCAACTTTTGAAGTGATTTGATTCAATTTTCGGAGCTGACGGTCGACAGACCGCACAAGTGAACAGTTCAATTTTTGAAAGGCTGCTCGATAGATGAAACTTGCACTCGAGCCAAAAACACCCACTTCCAGAATCTCCACACCCTTTTTTACAAGACCGCTCGAGAGATCAATTCTTTGCTTGGGAGAAAAATTCATGCTCCCAAAAGTTTAGTCTATAAACCAAAGTATTGAGAGGTCAGATTCACCGCTCGAGCGACCAAAAGACCACTCGAGTGGTCCCATCCAGAAAGTGAGGCCAGGAACTACCAAGCCAACCTCTCCAGTTCCTCTCCAACACCCAAAAATGAAAGATGACATCTCGGAATTCACAAGAATGTACTTAACGTAGCAATCACAACGGATAATGAATAACGACACCATTTCAAAGAGTTAGACAATGAAGATGACACACACAAAGAGACAGATGTTACTAATAATGTACTCAATAGCTGTAAAGGAGTTGGGACATCACATTTTATATATTTAAAATTAATTTAAAATGCAACTGAGGGCACAATTTTCAAGAAATGAATGTGACTAGTTTAGCAGGTAATATTTTAAATAGTAAGTGAGTGAATACCAAATAGTAAGTATGTTGTAGCAAATGGAAAATTAGTATCATTTTTTTTAATTTCAAAATTAACTAAAACTACTTTACTTTTTTGAAAGCCATGGTACTTTTTCTACCTAGTTTTGCTATTTACTCATCTAATGACTAACATTCATTCTATCTAAATCTAATGGCCCATATTTTTTTATGTACCATAAATAAAAACCACTTTCATGTATGGTAGAATTTCCAAATTGCTAGTGGCAAGAAGTAGGGAAGGATAGACTGAGTCAGTTGTTACACACTGATGAAACGATAGAGGATAGAAGAAGAAGAAAAGAAGAAAAGAAAAAAACAATAAAAGGGTAAACATGTCATTTTATCAATATATTTTGGGGCCATTGTCTTTTTACTATGTATGACGCGCTTAGTTGAGTGCGTGTTACACACATACTATTAACTTGGATAGAGTTTGTCACTTTTACACTTCAAACTACAAGGAGGTTAGGTGTATATTTCTAAACTACGGGGTGGTAATGTGTTTTTGGATTAAACTATAGGGAGTCGAATGCAATTGACCCAAAATACAATAACATTTATAATAATTATCAAATTTTGACATCATATTTGGATTGTTTGGGGTATGGTGTTTTATTTATTATTTATTTATTTATTTATTTGTGTGTGTGTCAGTGTGCATCAATAGAAATTTCTATTAAGATGAAAGCCAAACAACACTTATAAGGAATCCATTCCAACTAAGAGAAAATAATCAGACAAAAGCACATAGGACTAGCTATGAAAATAACAGGACGCAAAGCTTGTACTACAAAGCAGAGTCGATCACAGGAGTTTGACAAGAGGGTAGTCAAAGATAAAACCATAGACTACATCCATAGAGATGGGTAAGCAACAATCAAAACACCAATGGAAACCTAACCACACAATCAAGCGCCATAAAAACAAAACAAAAAAACATGAAGACAACTTTCAGACCTTAGGCAGGGGGAAAGGCGTCTGCGACACTGGTGGCTAGAGACAGATATGGTGGAGAAAGGAAGTGGAAAAAGGGGTAGAGGTAGATCTGATGAGGGTGAGAAGAGATGGAAAATCTGGTAGCAGTGGTGGTGATAATGCTAGAGAGAGATGGAGGAGGAGATGAACACAATTTCGGTGTAAAACACACCTCATAAGGAGGGAAAGGAATGGAAAGATAAGCTTCCGAGTTTATTTTGCAGAAATGCAAAGAAACGGAAGAAGAAGAAAAAATGATGGAAGGAGGAGAGGAGAAGCTGGCGGTTGAAAACCCTTCCCTACCCCCTACGAGGCACCAGCAGTAGAAACCCTAGAAGAAGACTTAGAGAGAGAAAGGCTTTGTGCTTTGAGAGAGAACGAGTTCTGAGATAATTTTTGGGTATGGTTTATAAACTGATTTTTTTACCTATTCAAAAATACGTGTAAAAAAATAAAGAGATAATGTGATTCAAATAAATTATTAAGCTAATAAATAATTTATTTATAATATTGCCAAAATGACCCAAAATCAAAGCATTAAATAGCTTCTTGCTTGTTAGCCATTTTCATAAGAGTCTAATTTCTCTCTCTAGCCAATTAAAAAGTAATCGTGAGAGATTGTGAGATCCACATTTAGAGAATAGTGCATAAGAAACTAACTGAATTTTTTTTTATAATTTGCATGCGATAATAGTTCAAATGAACTTCAACTATTTATTTGTGTAGATTTCATATAAATAGATAGTTAAGATTTATTTATAACATGGCTACGTTAGTGCTATGTGCAACAGTGGTGACTTGATAAATGTATGAGGACTAGTGGTTGGGCACGTGCATTGCACGTGAAACATAATTTTTCATCAACTGTTAATATTGTAATCATACATGTCTCTTAAATTGGTATATGATATTTATACAAAGTATAGAGACTTGTATGGATAAATTGATATGTATCCAAAATACAACTAAGAAAGAATCTAATACATACTTGACTGAAGAATTTAAATGATAAATAAGAAATTTTATAAACATAAAAATTAACTTATAGCTAGATTATTGATATCACAGTCTTATTTTAAACAATAAACAATAAGCAGGTCTTTTAAATATATAGTATTACACAAATCTTTTTCTATCAACTTCTCACTTCAATTTTTCATAATCTGTACCTATAAAATTGAAGGTATGAAATTAATTGCACAATTACACAATTTTGTTTAATAGTTCGTTTTATAATACAAATTCATTGAACCCATTATTGCATTTATTTGCATACAATTGGTGTAAGAATGCATTACTACCAATATGTAATATATTTTAATACATCAATAGTTGTTGATTCTTGTTTCCTATGTTGCAAATATCTTGCATGATGAAAAATATAACATTAGTCATTAGTATATTTAAATTTATGTAGAAAATGAAGAATAATTTTTTAAGAAAGTGGAATGATATGGTACCTTAATATTTAGATCGATATAGGAATTTTATAATTATTTTCATGGTGTTTATAAATCCATACTTATAAGTGTTTGTAGGGTCACTTTCATGAAATTGCTAAGTTACATAATTTATTCTGGCATATGTAAATAATCAGCATATAACAAAAATTAATTGTAACTTTTTATTTGATGTACTTACTTTCTGTATCATTGCGTTGTTGCGATAATATTTGGGCATTATTTGATTTTTCCCTTGTAATTTGACTACAATGTGTGCATGAGGTACGCTGGTTTTCTTGAACTTCATAACAGATATGACAATTTTTACTTTAGCTTGTTTAACTTTGGTTAGAGAACATATTGCAATAAATCTTTTGTAATTTTTGCTTCATCATCTTCTTGTTTTTCTTCTTACTCACTATTATAACTCATTGTAACAAAAATATTTTGATGTGTGAGATTTTGAGATGATATCATATTGTTATGAATTTCAAAATTCATTTTCCTTCAATAATGTGATTTTTTCTATAAGGGGAAAAAAAGTATGATTATTGTCGTGATTGGGGTGTTTTGCAAAGTCTTAATTTGTTATTGAAAGTATTTATTGTGAACACTTGTTTGTATGACATGTATGTGTACATGTATTGAACATAAGTTGATAGGAGAACAATACACACTTCTGTAATTTTTTCCTAACAAATATAACTATATTATTAAAGTGATACATGTTAGAAAATTATAGTATCCTATGGTAATATACCATTACAAATTAACAATGTATGAATACAGTAACATTTATAAATTTATATTTATATACTTATATATGTAGACAATGACATATATATGATATCACAAAAGTAATATGTGAAATCTTTTGTAACAATATAATACAGGTAATAATGAGAACTTAATTATTCATAATTAAATAATTGGTCATAATGTAGATGTTTAGTGTTATATTTTTGTGTGCATACACCATTTTCTTTTTAGATTCACTTAATTTAATACTTTTTTTTTTTTAAATTCTACTTTTAGATTTAGATTCACTTAATCTAAATACACTTAGAAAATAATTTAATGTATATTCTTTTTGAATTTTTTAATTAATATTAAAAATAATAATAATAACAAAAAATATATATAATGATAAAAAATCAGTATATATTTGAGTTTATAATTTTTTTTACCAATATTTTGCTTTTTTAATTCTATTTATATTATATTATATATATATATATATTATATTTTCATGCAAAAGTATAATTTAAATATAAACTATGAAGAAATTTTAATATCTTTAATCACCAAAATTGAGAAAATATGTGTGGGAGCCAGAAATAATATATATATATATATATATCCGCTTATTGGGGTTAATCCAAACAAGGCCTATAATGGGTCCAGCCCAAACAAATATCATATCCCCCGTCTATATAAAAGGGGGGCATCCCACAAGAAATGATATGTGCTCTCTCCCTACACTACACACCAACACTCTTAATTTGCATAGCTCTATTCTTTCAATCAAAATACTAACTTTAGCATCAGAGTGTCTCTGGCCGGCAATCCCAGTTGGGTGGCGCCAATCATGCTCATCTGTGCAGGTCTACTGGAGTAAAGTTCATCTCTTCGTTGAATTTCTATAATCCATGCGAGAGGATATTTCATGGTCTCACAATTGGCGCCGTCTGTGCGAAACGTCTAAGAATTCAATGAAGAGCAGAACAAACACCACTCTTAAGGAGCTTGGACCAGTGTACTATCTACAGTTGAGTCCTTGTCTTCTCCTTTTTGATTATGTTTCTGAATATCATATATCGATATGTGTATGTATATGTCTCTATCTTTATGCTCACAGATTCTGTCAAATAAATATGAATTTTGTTTAGAAAAATTGAAAGCATGAGACGAAGGTAGTGGATCTACAATTGAGTCTAGATTTTCTCTCTCTAAAAATGGGTTTCACACTTTTCTTTGTGAGAACATCTTTTCGGCCTTACAAAGAGGGTAACCCAGCCAAACTCACTCTGGGACTTTATTTATTAAATTCTTGTCTCACAAAAATTGATTTTTGGAATATACATACATGTGTATGTGCTAACAATTAACATGAATTAAAGAATTGTGTTGTGGTTGAATAAGCCGAATGGCCGACTCGCCCCAACTTCAATTCGCCAACTTCAGTCATGCAAGACCAATTCACGGATTCTTTCCGGACTTCTACACAACAAATGGGTGCATCTGAAAATCTATGGCTATGAACAAGCTTTGTACATAGTTTCCTCGGCTTCTCAGATCCTTCGTCACTAACATGGATCGATCAATAAACAATCAATTGCCAAGATTTGTTACCCAAGCAACTCACACAGCATGAACAATCGGAGACAACGAGGATTATCGGCTTCAAGAGCTTGGCAAATAGCTTAGACGACTACGAAGCCAATACTATATTTGTACTATTGGCACTTGATCGCGTCAACCAAAGTCTCCGAGTACAGCATAATCTTTGCACTCGGCATGGAGTGCCATCAGCAAAGGCCTACACCCATGCCCGGGGGTTAGAATACCGCAGGGCTACACCCTCGCCCGGGGGTAATAATACCGTGGTCCATTTTTATGATTTGTTTGGAACTTATGTGATATAATTTCATCCTGTGATAGACATACGTATATTTATACATACATTCAAGACATACGTACATTTATACATTTTATTCATTTATCCATAGTGTTCTTTATCAAAAAACCTAACAGCTATTTGAACAACGTAACTCGGCAAGAAAAACTCCCATTCTTTCTACCGCAGACAATGAAAGTTTTGGGGCAATTGTGGGAGCCAGAAAATAATATATATATATATATATATCCACTTATTGGGGTTAACCCAAACAAGGCCTACAATGGGTCCAGCCCAAACAAATATCACACTCCCCATCTATATAAAAGGGGGGCATCCCAGAAGAAATGATATGTGCTCCCTCCCTACACATCGCACCAACACTCTGGATTTGCATAGCTCTATTCTTTCAATCAAAGGACTAACTTTAGCATCGGAGTGTCTTCGGCCGGCAACCTCGGTTAGGTGGCGCCGATCATGCTCATCTGTGCAGGTCTACTGGAGTAAAGTTCATCTCTTCGTTGGATCTCTACAATCCATGTGAGAGGATATTTCATGGTCTCACAATATGAAAAATTAAAAATTGAAAAACAGTTTTAAAAATATAAAACCAACAAAAGTGATTTTTGTTTAGAATTTGGACATCATACCTTGGTTATTAAAGTATCATGTAAAATATTACAGTTCATAAAATATAATTTAAAGAAAAAAAAGTGTATAAAGATAACTTGTGAAATTTTGAGATGCAACACAAATCTCTGTTTTAAAAATCCATGCGCTCTCTTCTATTTAGATTCAAACGACTGCATACAACTTTAAGATTCAATCAAAACTATTCACAATGATTTCATCGATATAGACAATTGTAAATATTATGTATATCAGTATAGAAGCAGACACAAAAAATAAGAAGAGTTATTATTTTTTGTTTTTCACGTATCATCAATGTAAAAAATCAGGAGATATTTTTTTTTTTTTTTTTTTTTGTGATAAGAAGGGAAACAATTTATTTATATTTATATAGGATTCCTAGAAGCAGATATATCATTTTTTAGTGTTCAACTCCAAAAATAAAAAGATAGTTGCTTTGAGTGTTCAACTCCAAAAATAAAGGGATAGTTGATTTGTAATGCCCCAAAATAATAACAACAAACCCTCTTATGTTATTCAATAAAGCATATATATGTGAATTGTTAATCTTTCATTCATGTTCTTTCACCGTACAAAAGATGACATATGCGAGTATACATTCATAAACCCTAAATCGTAAATCTATAGCATATGCCACATATGAGTGGACTGTAATAAAAGGTAATATAGATAAGTTTATACCTCAGTGGCTATATCTTTTCAAGACATTGCTTGGTTATAACAAGATGGATCAAGTCCAAAACAATTAAAGAGCCTGAGGCTTATACGAAAGATAATTACAACAATGAAACAAAAATGAGCCTTTAACTCCACGGTCCTTCTAAGCTAAGTCCTTGGTAGAGGCATATCATCAGCACCTGTTTTCTACATAGGGTAACCCAAAGACTAGCAGATACACTTTAACACTATGTATGAATCTTAACAAATTTATAAGGTGAATGCATATGCATGCCATTTACCAAAACATTGCACTTTTCCATCTCAAAACAATGCAATGCTATCAATATATTTTAACTCATGAAAATTCACATTTATATAACAAAACAGGGCAGTGGATACAAAACACTGGGAATCTCTAGGTAGTGCCCACCAGTAGGCTATATATGTGACACCCGAATGTTTTAAATTTAATATTACAATAAATAGAACTCAAAAATAAAATAAATAAATAAATATATACACATGTAATGACAATAATAATAAATAAATAAATAATAATAAATAAATGCATAATTTAGGAAATTGGGAATTTTATCGATTAAATTGTTAAGGAAATACATTGTGAAACACCACACATTAAATATTTTAGTAAGTGGTAAGTGATATTTTATAGTTGGGTAGTGAGGTTTTTAGACGTGAACCTAACTTATAGTCATATATAATTTTAGGAGTCATCATAGATTACCAAAGAAGGTAATAACGTTTAGCTAACATAATATGTTTTAAATATGTCTTGAGTTACCATAATATAGTTTACGTATGTTTTGACTCACCATAATTTATTTTATACAAGTTATGTTTTATGAATTATATTATATTCCAATTACGTGGATTCTTTTATAAACTCTATTTGCTTAAAATGAAACTCATGGATATGTTTGTTTATATTTTAAAGAATATTTGATTATAATTTTATAAACAATTATGTTTTGTAAGTACCACCACGGGAGTCCCACGCCTTGGGGACTTAAATAACCATTGGCCCCTGTTTGATCACTTTCTGGTCCCCTGTTTGTCATGGATCCACTAACCACTGTTCTGATTGTCACTCTAGTGACCCATGTTTTGTTCTATTTTGTACCGTAGTTATAGTTATTTATTTCTGTTTCTGCCACTTAGTTGTTATTCAACTCAATTATGTCAATGCTTTAGCTTAAATAACTATCAATGGCTATTTTGTACCCCTACACTCACAGTATAATATTTCTCACTCTGCTATGTGCTTATAGCTGTTACCCCTTTCAGGTGATGAGGTTTAGCGGGATCAAGATGGGAAATGAATCGTTGTGTTGTTTTTATTTTTTTAAAGATTTTTTTTTTATCGGACTCTTGTAATACAATAAAGCCCAAATGACTATGTTTAATGAACATTTGGTACCCAATCATATTATTTTAATTTATTTAATTTATCCGTTGCGCTACTACTATAGAAAATTTCAGAATTACTTTATTGGCATCCAGTTGCGATGCCAAATCTTTGGGTACTAGGTTTGGGTTGTGGCAATATAAGCACTACCACAATCATTTTACCGGTACTAACCAGAAAGATTGGTAGCTAACCGCACGAGTTTCTGGACTTTCACTAAGGATACACAGGCTAACAATATAAATCACAACTACACTCTTTAACAAGATTCACCAAAACATATAAAAAATAATACATTGTCAATGTTCAATATGAAACAATGTTCGATGCAAAATGAATGGGTAATTGGTTTCAATTAACCTAATCTTCATGCAATTTCTACAATAATCAAACTTATCCTCCATTGATATCCCAAAACAGATATTTCTATTCAACAGATAATTTTCCAACAACATATAAAATCTCATAAATTTCAAGTTGTGAACAACCATAAATATCCAACTCCACTCTTATCATCAACAGATACATTTTTCATATCTTTTCAAAACCCAACATCATTCCATTTTCTTTTATAAAATCAAACATAAATGATTTTTCAAACAAAACCTCATTTATTTTCAAAATCACATTTAAGGGAAGAATTTCCAATACAACCAACAATTTATTCACTTCCTCAATCCTTCTCAAGAATTTATTTGAAAAACCCCTCTTTTATTTTTCAAATCAAACTTAGATTTAACCCCAAAACCCCTAACTCACTAACCCTTTTCAAAGAGAAAATAACCAAACTAAGAATCATACTAAATGTTAAAAAAATCCTACCTCATGTTTAGGAGATGAAGAAAACAAGTGTTAAAGCTTGATAAAACTAAAAACAAGATCCCCTCCAATTAGAATGAAGTTTTCGGCGAGCTCTACCTTTTTCTCCAAGGAGCTATAGTGAAGAAATCAATGGGTGAGGGTGTATTTGAGGTTTTAAGGTAAGAATTAGAGAGAGAGAGAGAGAGGGAGAGAGAGAGAGAGAGAAGAAATTAGGGTTCAGAATGTTTTAGGGAGAGAAAGGGATGAAAAAGTGATTGAAAAATCCCTTTTCCCGACCTGATATATGCGCAGACTGCTTGAGCGACCAAAACACTGTTTGAGCGTCAGACACAATAAGTGACACCGCTCGAGCAAGCAAAACATGGCTCGAGCTTACAATGACCCCCTCCCACCCCTCCTAAAAGTTTTGTAGATTGTAGAAAACCGCTTGAGCGCAGGAATGACCGCTCGAGAGAAGATACCCTACTCCAAAAAGACCGCTCCAATGACCAAAACAATGCTTAAGTAAACAAGAAGAAAACTGGACATCAATTCTTTTGAAAAATTAACCACTAACTTGTTTCAAACATGACCAACAACTTAACTCAACTACTAACAAGATGATAAAGGACGTAAACAACAATCAAATATATGGAATCCCGAATCTAAGAGCATAAAATGGGTTGGGTCTAAACCGGAACTGTTATAATCTCTCCTCCTTAAGAAATTTCGTCCCCGAAATTTAAATCAAACCAATAACTACCAGGTTTTAACCAACCACACTAGTAGTAATGATAAAATAAAGTCTTTTAACAAGAAACATTACAATTCAAACTTCCAAAACTTTACAATGTTTATATATTGCAGCGTGAATAAAATTTTTAATACAAGTCTCAAATATCAACAAACAGGTCATGGACCTCCTTGACTCCATGGTGTTGCCACAACACCTTAACCAGTGGAATAGTCTTGCCCCTCAAGACTTGATCCTGAGTATCTAACATGCAAACGGGTCTCTCTTTATATAAGGTATCATCATCTACCTCTAACTTGATCCAATCCAACATGTGTGAATGATCAGGATCATATTTTCGGAGCATACAAATATGAAACACATCATGAACCCTGAAAAATTGGGAGGACAAGGCCAAATGATTAGCTATCTCCTTAATGCGCTCTAAAATCTCAAAAGGCCCAATAAATCCAGGAGACAACTTTCCGCTCTTTCGAAATATTATCAAACCCCGTCTCGGTGATATTTTCATAAACACATGATCCTCCACCTCAAAAGATAGAGGTCTCCTCCTATAGTTGGCATAGCTTTTCTGGAAACTGTGAGCCGAAACCAACCTCTCACGAATAAGCACAATCTTTTTCGTCGTTTCACAAGAGATCAACACAGTCGACCATACAAGGCCTCAAAAGGTGCCATACCAATACTCGCTTAAAAACTATTATTATAGGCAAATTTCACTAAAGGAAAGTGCCTCTCCTACGACCCCTTAAAATCGAGAACACAAGCCCGAAGCATATCTTCTAAAATTTGAATGGTGCGTTTAGACTACTCGTCAGTCTAAGGATGGTAGGTGGTACTAAAGGTCAATTTAGTGCCTAAGGCACCCTGTAGGCTCTGTCACAACTGAGTCGTAAAATGTGGATCCTTATCTGAAACAATGGTCACTAGAACCCCATGAAGTCGCACTATGTCTCTAACATACAGATCAACAAGGTAGTCTACCGAGTCACTTGTGCGCATAGGTGTAAAGTGTGCAGATTTGGTTAATTGATTGACTACTATCCATACGGCATCATTACCTCATTGAGTCCTCGGAAGACTCACAACAAAATCCATCGTGACATGCTCTCACTTCCACTTGGAAATAGGTAAGGGCTGCAACAAACCTGTTGGTCGCTAATGCTCGGCCTTCACTTGTTGACAAGCAAGGCACCTCGAAACATACAAGGCTATATCTCTCTTCATTTTCCTCTACAAAAATTGGCGACTAAGGACGTGGTACATCTTTGTGCCTCCTGGGATACCGCAAGGTGTGAATGATGGAACTCTCGGAGTACCTCCTCTCTATAAGATTCTGGCACAAAAGGGCAGTCTAGACATCTTCCACTCGAGTCAGAATAAATGTTCAAGCATTTCTCTACCTTTCCACTAGATATCTTTCCTCGGATAGATTCCACTTCACGATAATCCCGTTGTGTTTCTAAAACTCGGCTTACTAGAGTAGGTTGTGCAACTATAGTGAATAAAACGACCTACTCGACAAAATCGCCATGATACAAGTCAAACTCGCCCACTATGCCCAACATCTCCCACTCCCGAATGGTGATACTAGCTACACTGCTTATGAATTTCCTACTCAAAGCGTCGGCCACTACATTGGCCTTTTTTGGATGATAGTGTAACTCGAAATCATAATCCTCCATAAACTTCATCCATATCTTCTGTCTCAAATTCAAGTCCTTTTGTGAAAATAGGTATTTTAGACTCTTGTGATTGGAAAACACTTCAAATCTCTCCCCACATAGGTAATGCCTCCAAATCTTTAAGGTGAAAATCATCATCACTAACTTTAAGTCATAAATGGGATAGCTTCTCTCATGTGTTTTCAACTGCCGTGAACCATACACTACCACCTTCCCTTCTTGCATCAATACACAATCCAAACCTTTTTGAGACGCATCATAATAAACTGAATAACCCAAATCCCTATATGGAATAATCAAAACTGGAGCAGTGGTGAGTCTACCCTTAAGTTCTTGAAATAACTTTTCGCAAGTCTCACTCCACGCAAATTTAATTTCCTTCCTTGTTAATCTAGTCAATGGTGAGGCCAGTCTAGAGAAATCTTCCACAAAGTGTCGATAATACCCGATTAACCCCAAGAAACTCTGAATCTGAAAGGCATTCTTAGGTTGTTCCTAATCTTGCACTGTATCTATGTTAGATGAATCCACTGTCACCCTTTCCCCGAACACTATATGGACTATGAACTTAACTTCACTGAGCCAAACTCATACTTCCCAAATTTAGCATATAACTAATGCGCTCTAAGCAACTTAAGTACAATCCATAAATGTTCCTCGTGTTCCTTATCGAAGGGTGAGTAGACTAAAATGTCATTGATGAAGACAATCATGAATCGATCTAAGAATTCATGAAGACTTGATTCATCAAGTCTATAAACGAAACTGGTGCATTGGTCGACCCAAAAGGCATCACCAAGAACTCGTAGTGGTTATACCGTGTACGAAAGTCCATTTCCTAAATATCCTCTTCCTTCACCCTCAATTGGTGATACCCCAATCTCAAATCGATCTTCAAGAAACAACAAGACCCCTTCAACTGGTCAAACAAATCATTTATTCACGGTAATGGGTACTTGTTTTTAACAGTTACCTAGTTCAACTTCTGGTAATCGATGTACAGTCGCAATGTGCCATCTTTTTTCTTTGCAAAGAAAGCTGGTGCTCTCCAAGGTGATGTACTAGGGTCAATGAAGCCCTTATCTAACAAATCCTGAAGTTGCGTCTTCAATTTACACAATTTTTCTGGTGCAAACCTATATGGTGCCGTGAAAATTGAAGCCGTGCCGGGCGCTATGTCAATGGAGAACTTAATCTTTTGGTGGAGTGGCAAACTAGTAAGGTCTTCAAGAAAGATATTTGAGTATTCAGAAACTACCCTCGACAAGTCACCTCGAATCACGTCACTCTCATTACCCAAGAAGGTTACACGAAGGAAATTAAACTCGCCTCGACCACTTGAGTCGTACAATGGCAACAAAAATCGATCAGTTTATTCCTCCAGAAAATAGAAACACTCACTTGAGGTGCACACAGTAAGTCTCCTATGGTAGCAATCTATGATGGCATGGTAAGAAGACAACCAATCTATACCTAGGATGACATTGAAACCCGACATGTCTAATAGAACAAAATCAAAAAGAAGTTGGCAACTGGCAACCTCTATCTCAAAACTGTGAGATCCCCAATCCAAGACAACCTTACTACTAGCCAGTGACTCTACCCTGAGCAGAGACACTAGCCGAGCCACCTTTAACCCCAAAATCAATGTGAATGAAAATAAAATGAAGGAATGAGATGCACTAGTATCAATTAACACATTAACAATAGAATTAATTAACAAGAAGTTACCCCTCACAATAGAAGGTACTGGCAACTGATCCAGCTTGGTAAAAGCATACACACGTCCTGAAGGCCTCTGCTCTACCTGCTCACCTCTTGGAGCATAGGCCTAGTAAGCTGAAGTGGCTCCCTAATTGGCCCTTAATGCTTGTGCCAACTGTGCTAGCTAATGGCTCTGCTCTACCTCGAATTAGACACACCAGATGTGCCGCCAAACTGAGAGCGAAACCTCCTCAAGTGCCCTAACTGCCCATACTGATAATAGATAGGCGGCTGACTCCTCTCCTAACTTTGGCTCTGAGGATGAGCTGAAGACGGTATAGACTGTTGCCCTCTCTCCCCTCTACGGGCAAATTGAACACTTGTGGCCCAACTGACCACATTTGAAACAAATGAACCCACCCTGGTTACCTTTCCCTAGACTTGAACTCGATACAGGGAAGGTAGATCTGTATTATGTAGCCTAGGACTACTGTGGGTTGAAACCTCTTTGCCGTTTGTTGTCCCTAGTGTTCCTATAAACATCATGGGACCTCTTTCTAGAGCCCCATATCCACTCTTCCTTTGTTTGGATCACGTTCTCTAAGTGAGCCGTCGATTCCACAAAATGACCGTAATCCCTAATCATAGACCTGACCACCTTGAAAAGGAGCTCAGTCCTCAACCTTTTCTTGAACTCAATGCAACGGTGTTCTTCTATCGCCACAAGTTCTGGTGTAAACCTCGACAAACTAGTGAAAGCCGCCTCAAACTCGGCTACCAGCCTGCTTAGCTACTTGAGCTTCAGAAGCTGGCCTCTCAACTTCTTCCTAGCCGTGGGTGGCAAAAATTTATCCTGGAAGACATTGACAAAAGCCTCCCAAGTCACCATGATACGCCCTTGATCGTACTTTCATCACTGACCTGTATCTCTTTTCAACTGGAAAGACGCTAAGGTCACCCACAAACTGTTGTCCTCAATGCCAAGCATTTTGAATGTCTTCACCATTTGCTCCAACCACTCATCGGCCTTCAGTGGCTATAGCGTTTTTGGTTTTGACCCGATCTCTGTTGTACTCCGGACTCGGGTTTCATGGTTTAGTGTCGTGGTTCATATTTTATTCCTTTGGTTTTCCCTTAAATTTGGCTTTGGGACTGTTGTGGTTATGTTTGGAACAGGTTGGTTGCTTGGTTTTCAAACCTTTTGTTGCCCAGATTTTTGGTCCTCTGCTCGAGCGGCACTTCTTGCGCTCGACGAGCTTTGCAAATTCTCAGTACTTTTGCAGGCCTACAAAGTTGCTAGGAGAGTGTATTCTACGCCTGAACAAAATTTCCTACGCTCGAGCAAGTGGGTGCTCGAGTGGCCTTTCTTGCACTCGAGCGTTGGCTTGTTGTCTGTAAAACTACTGGATGCGTGTTTTGTATGCTTGAGTGTTACTTTTTGCGCTCGAGCAGTGTGTGTCTCTTTCATTGTGTCTTGGTGCTTGAGTGAAACAACTTTTTGTGTCTGACGCTGGAGTGTCACTTCTTGCGCTCGAGTAGATTGTGCTTATATCCGTTTGTGCAAGTGACTTTTTACATCACTTTTTTAGATCTTTTCTTCCTAAACCCTAAAGTTTAGACCCGCTCTCTCTAAAACACTCTTTCCCTACATTTTCACCTAGTTCTAGTGATTTCTTTACCCATTTGACTTTGTTAAAAAGAGTGAGCATCTCTAGATCTCCATTTTGATCCGAATAAAGTTGGGTTTGAGCATCTTTGAAGTTTCATCCTTTCTTGGTTTGTTTTCTCTCTTTGAGGTAAGGATTTTCTACTCTTTTATATGGCTTTTAACTTAGTTATGGGTCGTTGTGTAACAATGGTGGAATTTGGGGTATTGTGAACAAACCTAGGGTTTGGGTATCAAATCAAAAGAGGGGTTTCTAAGTGAATGAGCTGCAAATGGTTATGGGATTGAATATGAGGCTATGTTGTGTCAACATAGTTGATTTTGGCATTTGGTTTGAAATTTGGAAAAAAGGGTAGTTTGCCCTAAAATGCTTCAGATATTTATTTTGTATAAATAAATGAAATCGATATTATAAATATGAAATTAGATGGACGTTTATATAAAAGGTGGAGTTAGATCTGTATTACCTCACACCTTTGGGAACTTGAATAAATTATTTGTCTTGAGATTGAATATCTGTTTAGAAATATCTATATTAGGCTATCGATGGAGGATAGCTATGATTGTTGTAGAAATTGCATGAGGATTAGGTGAATTAAAACTAATATTTTGTTGGTTGTCATTGAATATGACTACGTTTTAAATACATTGTATATGTATGACTGTTTAGGAGGAGAAAGGGGATCTACTCCATTGAAATTAAGTTGGCCTGTGTGTCCAGGGTGAAAGTCCCTAAATCACGCGTATACATGGGTGCTGATCCCGTGGACGAAATTTTTGTAAAATGGCAAATTAAAATGTTTGTGTGATAATTGTGTTAATTTGGGAACCATTGAGTTGTAGTCTCAGATGGGTTGTTTGAAAGATAATGAAATTGGCTCATAAAGTGAGATGAAATGAATTAACTTGAATTGACGGGAAGGAAAAAGGATTGAGATGTGAATTTTGGCACTCTATGATTAAATGGAATATGGATGTTTTATCACTGGCATTGTGAATACACATTATACTTATATCTTTGTTAAGATTTGTATTCCGTGTTAGATTGTTCCTACTAGGCTTTGGCTCATCCTATTTGGAAAAAACCATTTTCAGGTGTTGATGATATGCCTCCGCCAAGGCAATAGCTTAGAGGGACTTTGGAACAAGAGCTTCCTTTTGTTGCAATTGCTTTTGTATAGCCCAAGACTTTATTTCTATTGAGCTAGTCTCGCTTTTGTTGTAACTAAGTAATAACTTTGAAAGATGTAAGCCCCTAGGGCATTTAAGTATCTGTTTAACTTTAATTCCTCTTTACTACTTGTAGCACATGCTATAGATTTAGAATGAACTATTTATAAATGTATATCGCATGTGTCACTTTTGTATATCAATTCAGATTAATGAAAGTATATTGTTTCGATTATGTTTTATTGCATTAATTGTGTTGGGTTGGTTTATTGTAATTATTTTCGAGGCATTACATCTTGGTATCAGAGCGTATCGAGTTTGAATACTTTGGGTACGTGGGCAGTGGCTATTACCACAATGGGTTTGTCTCGCTTAGCTGAGACGTTAGTATGTATTGTATGCTTATGCGATAACATGCTTATGTGATTATATGGGTTTGGGATTTAATTTCTAGGATGCTGATCAAGTCCATGGGTTTCTAGGAGTCTTGTTAGAAAGGCACATGATCACTACCATTTCTAATTAGAACTCTGGCAATGTCACTGGACGGTCATTATCCAGAAATGAAATTCGTATGTGCTTACGTGAATGCGTGCTTACGTGGAATGAATTACCGTTGTCCATCGTATTATGACACTAGTGGATTAGCTTTGACACATTTGTAAATGTGTTAATCTCTTTTGTTACCTTTATTAGGATGTCAAAATGTGGTAGTAGTAGTAGGCATGGTAGACTTAGGAGACACGAGGTGCCTATACCAGATGAAATTCCGGCACAGGAAGAAGGGGTTGGTCAAGCCAATGTAGCTGAACCGGTTGGTCAACAGGCCATGGGCGCTTTAGCCCGCGAAATGGCCAGAGCATTAGGAGAATCCATAGACATTCTCAGGGCTAAGAATCAAGTACAAGCCCAAGTAACTGAAGCGGGGCCATCTTTTATGAAGCGAGAGTTTTTCCTGTCAAATCCGGACGAGTTTCTAGGTGATCCCAAGGAGCCACTGAAGGTAGATGAGTGGCTAGAGTAGATAGTGAAAACGTTCGAGATGCTTGGCATTGAGGACGACTAGCTAAGAGTGATCTTGGCATCCTTCCAGTTGAAAGGGATGCGGGTTAGTGGAGGAAGTATGCACGTTGGCACATTGGGGTGACATGGGAGGCATTCGTCAATGCCTTCCAGGACAAGTTTTCACCTCCCACAGTTAGGGAGAAGTTAAGAGACTAGTTCTCTAAATTGGTGTTATTGAACACACCAATAGCTGAGTTTGAGGCCACATTCACCAATTTGTCGAGGTTTGCACCAAAATTCGTGGTGACTAAGGAGCACTGTTGTTTGGACTTTGAGAAAAGATTGACAATCAGACTCATGGTCCGAGTAGCCAGGTCTGTGATTAGAGATTATGGGTGTCTTGTGGAGGCGGTGGCCCACCTTGAGACCATCATGTAGATGGAGGAGGAGAGAATGAAGGGCTCCAAGAGGAGTTAGGATAACCAGGGGGGCAGCAAGAGGCAGAGGGGTTCTAACCCCCAGTCATCTCAGGGAGCACAGTCGAGGTCCACTTTTCCAGTATCGAGTTTAGGGTTTGGGAGAGGTGGTTAAGGAGATGTGACTTGTTACAAGTATGGTCAGTTGGGCCACAAGTCTCCAGTTTGTCCTCAGAGAGGAGGAAGGCAACGATCTACATCATTTTTGGCTCGTTCTCAGAGCCAAAGTCAGGAGAGAGGGCAGCCGCTCACTCGTTATCAGTGTGAGCAGGCTGGGCACTTGAAGAGATTTTGCCCTCAGTTAGGTGGCACATCTGGTGCATCAAGTTCAAGACAGACACAGAGCCACTAGCCTATATAATCAACACAGGCCTTGAGGGACAATTAGGGAGCCTCTTCGGCTCAGTCAGTGCATCAGACATATGCTCTAAGGGGTGAGCAGGTTTAGTAGAGACCCACCGGGTGTGTGTATGCTATTATAGCACCAGATCTAGAACTAGCGCCTTCTATTGTGAGAGGTACTTTCATGTTTTGCAATTCAGTTGCTAATGTGTTGATTGGCACGGTTGTAGACACCCCACTTTTGACTACCTGCAAGGCTCGAGCGCTTTGCCCAGTACACTTGATGATGCAAGTGGTGTTGTGCGTGGTTTGAGGTCTCAATGAAGGGGCCATGTTTAAGCTCTGAAACAATCCCAAAACTTCCATATTCCCATTGATTATACCTTAGAAATCTATTTTTACACATTGTACCACACTGTGCTGATCTGAAGTAGAGTAACCCTTTGAGCAAGCTTACCACCTTGAATCTATATCCATACACCATATACACCTTCACACCTTAGCCTAGGAACCTTGGTTGAGCCTTAAGCATCATAATTCAAGCTTGAGAGTGTGTTTGGACTTAGTTTGATTCACAAACAAAGAGCTACCTTTGTCAAGAGGTATAAGCTTGCTATTTCCTCTTTTTCTTTCATTTCAATTATTTACTATCTAGTTCTAGTAGTTTTGTGTTGTTATGATCTCCCTTCAAGTGTCTAAGTTTGGGTTTGGAGAGCTACCAAAAGGGTAGAGAGAGTTAGCACTCTTTTTTGCACCTTCACCTATAGCTCAAACCCTTACTTTTACACTCTTTTTCTTTGCTTTCTAAATTGATTTTCAGAGTTAAAAAGAGGCTAAAAATCATGTTTGAGGTTTCAAAAGTGGAGGGGTTAGCCACCCCTCCTTATTCTTGCTTACTAGCCTTATTTTCTGTCTTTGTTGTTTAGCTTTTTAGGCTCTTTTCATGTACTTTGAGCCACTATTTTTTACCCATTAAGGGTTGTTTTAGGGCTGTCCTAGGTTGTTTAATTAGTTCATGCTTTGATTAGTTTGATTGTTGGCTCATAAGTTTGCATACATGGCTTGTTGTGTATTGTTCTAAGCTTTTCTTTAACTAATTTCCATGTTTAAGAACCTCATTTTAATAATCAACTTGGCATTCATTTATTTTATTTGAGAGTTGTTTTAATCGGTTGACGGTTATTCAAAACATGAACTAGAAATCTATGCTTAATGGCTTAATCTCTATGAAGGTTCATTGTCAAAAGTGTAGTCTCTTTTTCATGTTGAGAATCACCTCCCGTTTGACATATTTCTCACTTAGTGGACGTAATAATCATCTTAGACTTAATGGATTAAAGGATGACAAAGACTAATGAATTTGGCTTAAAATGAACTAACCCACATAAAGAAAATGAGTTATATTGCATGGTTTCGGCCAGATGTTATGCTGAATCTATTGTGTCAAGGGTTGTCTTACATCAATTCATGATGTTTTGATGAATCTTGAAGGGTCTCTACCTCCCTCTTTGAGTTCACTCTATGATAGGAGGGATTGGTGGTTGTTGTTCATCGCATTTATTGAATTTTCTCCAAATTTTATTCGAAATCATCAAGAAATCAACTTGCTCATTGATGGTTTTGGAAACGATTCCAATCTTCTCTTGAGGCTTTCCCATGGCAGAGAAGTGTGAGAGGGACAAACAGAGTTCAGAACAACTCTGTTTGCACTGTTTTCACTTCAGAGCACAAAACAAAATTTTGCATAAAATTAAGGCATGACCGGCCTTATTTAGGCCTGACCGAGCTTCATTGAGGGCTGGTCAATCATCAATGTTTGATCAGTAGTATATTTTGCAAAAAATAGAAGGCAGTGGCTGAAGGTGAAACAGAGTAGGCCTGGGCAGACAGAGTTATTCTTAGACACTATGCATGCAGCCCTTGCACATCCTTGCTTGCATCATTGTTGTAAATTAATGCTCCAAGTATTGTTGTAATTAATTTATTATTATTATTAATTAGTCTTGTTATAGCTAGTTAGCTTAAATAACTAGTTTATAACTAGTTTATTTCTCATTATTATCCTTGTTGTAATAGAGTAGTTAACTAGTAAAATATTTACTTATTTATATTCATTCGGATTTGTAATAATTAGTTTTATTCGGACTTTTGGACTTTGATTCGCGCCCTCTTGCACGAGGGCAAATGTGTAATAAGTTGTATGTCTTCCAACCCCACATCTTTCTCCCTTTTACTTACTTGCTTATGATGGTTAGAATAGAACATCATTTTTTAAATTAGCATTCTTATGCGTTGCATCCATTGTCTTGCATATATCCAAGGTTCGGATCATCATACTAACCCACTATCAATGTTCAAATTCATTACTTGAATATGTGCTTTATCGCATGTCTTGAATGGAATCATATGCAATGCTCATAGCTGAACCTATAAAATTACATAATGCGTGCGTTGCATTTAGTCATATTGCATTAATTAGGAACATGCATATTTTTCTAATTATTTTGCTTTGCTTTGGCTCGAAGAACTAGGTGAGCAATTTTTGAGCTTTAGCATCTTGCATCGAATGTTTGTGTTACCATGTCAAAGCATGCTTCCATAAGGCTAATTGCTTAAATGATATACCTGTTTGAATGCCTGTGGATGAAGGCTAGTTGCTTGAATTGGGATAGTTTGATTAATGTCCATTTTAAGCCCACTTTTTTCATGTGGCATATTCATAAACCCTTTTCAAAACCAAACATAAAATCAAATGTTCCAACTTTTGCAAAATTAGTCTATACTTATGTGCGCACCATAAAGTAAAAATAGCTAATAAATCATAACAAAAGCATATAACATAAATAAAAATTACATCATGATTAGTAGAGGCCGATCTTTGATTGGGTGAGTGGGGTGCTCAATATATGACCTTCATCTCTCGTACCTAAGTTCCCGAGCCGCGACACTTTGGTGATGACGGATAAGTGGCCTTTGGCACGAGTCTCGAGTTTCCTAAATTTTCTAAAAATACTTAGGTGGTGACTCTGAAATCTAGCAAAGCAGTCCATTTTTGGCATTTGATTCAAACATTGATTTTCCAAAAGAATTCCAGGATTTGGACTCTTTTGTGTTTTCACTGTTTCACATTGCACTTTGTGAAATCAGATTCAGAACCACGGAAGTCTGAACTGTGGGGCTAGTCATATCCGAAAGGAGCACGAAAAGTCAAGCCACAACGGTGCATCCCATTCATTTATCTCGTCTACATTTGCATCGGTTTTGGGGTTAGAGCTAGCTCGGTTAGCATCTTCTATCTGTGTAAAGACACATATTGGTGGTGTGATGATTTTAAAGTAGGGATGTCGAGGCTGTGACATAGAGGTTGCTAGTCACAGACTTCTTTTTTCATTTGTGTTGATTGACATGTCTAGCTTCGATGTTATTTTGGATATGGACTGGTTGTCGTCATACCGAACTGTTATAGATTGCTACCATTAGAGGGTTACTGTATGTATCTTGAACGGTGATTGCTTTCATTTCTTGGGGGACCAGGTGGATAGAGTCTTATCACTGGTATATGATCTACGTGGGCAGAGTGAACTTAGTTGCCTTCTTGCTAGCTTCTTAAGTAGTGAGTGTGATGAAGTCCGAGTTGTGTTACCAAGGGTGGTTTATGATTACCAGGATGTTTTTTCTGGGGGACCTTACTAGTTTGCCACCTCATCGAGAGATCGAATTATCTATCGATTAGTGCCTGGCACGGCACCGATTTCTATGGCACCATATAGGTTTGCACCCACTGAGTTGAGTGAGTTGAAGATTCAACTCCAGGAATTGTTAGATAAGGGTTTCATTCACCCTAGTACTTCACCTTGGGGAGCACCAGCTCTTTTTGCTAAAAAGAAAGATGGAGCGCTGCGACTTTGTATTGATTACCGAAATTTGAAGCAGGTAACTATTAAGAACAAGTACCCAATGCCTCATATAGATGACTTGTTTGATCAGTTAAATTGGTCTTGTTGCTTCTCTAAGATAAACCTGAGATCAGGTTATCATTAGTTGAGAGTGAAGGAGGAGGATATTCTGAAAACGGCATTGCGTACGCGGTATGGCCATTACGAGTTTCTAATGATGCCCTTTGGGCTAACCAATGCACCGGTTGTGTTTATGGATCTGATGAATAAGATTTTTCGTGAGTTCCTAGACCGTTTTGTGGTCATCTTCATGGATGACATCTTGATTTACTCACCCTTTGAGAAGGAACACGAGAAACACTTGTGAGTGGTGCTTGAGTTGCTTAGAACCCACAAGCTGTATGCTAAGTTTGGGAAATATGAATTCTGGTTGAGAGAAGTTAAGTTTTTAGGTCATATGGCATCCGGGGAAGGGGTGCTTGATTCATCCAAGATTGGGCACAGCCTAAGAATGCTTTTGAGATCTACAGTTTCTTGGGGTTGGCCGGGTACTATCGTAGATTCGTGAATGACTTCTTTAGGCCAGCCTCACCATTGACTAGATTGACGAGGAAAGGGATGAAATTTGTGTGGAGTGAGACTTGTGAGAAGTCATTTCAAGAGCTTAAAGTTAGACTTACCACTGCTTCAATTTTGATTTTTTCGGAGAGAGGTTTGGGTTATTCGGTGTATTGTGATGCCTCACGGGAAGGTTTAGGTTGTGTATTTTTGCAAGGGGAGAAGGTAGCAGCCTATGGATCACAGCAGTTGAAAACTCATGAGAGGAATTACCCTACTTATGACCTAAAGTTAGCGGCAGTGATCTTTGCCTTGAAGATTTAAAGGCATTATCTGTATGGGGAGAAATTTGAGGTGTTTTCAAATTACAAGAGTCTGAAGTAGCTATTTACATAGAAGAACTTGAATTTGAGGCAGAGGAGGTGGATGGAGTTCACGGAGGACTATGATTTTGAATTGCATTATCATCCCGAGAAGGCCAATGTTGTAGCCGATGCCTTGAGTAGAAAATCTATTAGCAGCGTAGCTTGTATTGTCATCCAGGAATGGGAGATGTTAGGTACCCTTGGTGAGTTTGACTTGCATCTTAGCGAGTCCGTTGAGTCTGCAGCGTTGTTTGCGGTGGTTGCACAACCCACACTTTTGAACCAAGTGATAGAAACACAAAAGGATGACCTCGAGGTGGAATCCCTTTGAGAGAAGATCTCTAGTGGGAAGGTAGAGAAGGATCTAAATGTGTATCCCGACCTAAGTGTGAGATACTGTGACTATTTGTTTGTACCGAAATCTTACTAAGAGAATGTATTCCGAGAGTTTAACCATTTGCGCCTTGCAGTGCATCTGGAAAGCACAAAGATCTATCACGATCTTAGGTGCCAGTTTTGGTGGAGAGGTATGAAGAAGGATGTAGCCGTGTTTGGATCGAAGTGCCTTACTTGTCAACAAGTGAAGGTCGAGCATTAGAGGCCAACGGGTTTGTTACAACCCTTGCCTATAGCTGAGTGGAAGTGGGAGCATGTCACGATGGATTTTGTTGTGGACCTTCCGAGGACTCAATGGGGTAGTGATGCCATTTGGGTGGTAGTTGACTGGTTGACTAAGTAGGCGTACTTTTTACTTATGCATGTGAGTGATTCGGTAGACTATCTTACCGACCTTTACAAAAGGGACATAGTGAGGTTACACGGGGTCCCTGTGACAATTGTTTTGGATAGAGATCCACATTTTACAGCACAGTTGTGGCAGAGCTTGCAGAGTGCCATGGGCACTAAATTGACCTTTAGCACTACGTATCACCCTCAGACTGACGGGCAGTCCGAGCGTACTATTCAAATCCTTAAGGATATGCTTCGAGGTTGTGTCCTTGACTTCAAGGGGTCGTGGGAGAGGCACCTATCCTTACTGGAGTTTACCTATAATAATAGCTTCTAGTTAAGTATTGGCATGGCACCATTTGAGGCCTTGTATGGCCAACCGTGTAGATCTCTAATGTGCTGGGCCGAGGTGGGTGATGCGCCTTTGTTGGGGCCGGAGTTGGCTCGGGAAACGACGAAGAAGGTGGCACTTATCCGCAAGTGGTTAGTTATGGCTCAAAGTCGCCAGAAAAGTTACGTCGACCGTAGGAGGATACCTTTGTCTTTTGAAGTAGGAGATCATGCCTTTTTGAAGATATCACCTAGGCGGGGTTTGATGAGATTTGGGAAGAGTGGGAAGTTGTCCCCTAGATTTATTGGACCTTTTGAGATCCTTAAGCAGATCGAGGAGGTAGCTTACCATTTGGCGTTACCACCACAGCTTTTCGGGGTTCATGACGTGCTTCATATTAGTAGGCCTTGGAAGTATGAGCCGGATCCATCGCATGTGTGGGATTGGACCGACTTAGGAGTGGATAAGGATGCCTCGTATGAGGAGAAACCGGTGAGAGTCTTGGATACCCGAGACCAAGTCTTGCGAGGCAAGACAATTCCCTTGGTTAAGGTATTGTGGAAACATCATGGGGTTGAAGAAGCAACTTGGGAGTGTGAGTTGGAGGTTCGTGAGAAGTATCTAGACTTGTTTGTTGATGGTTGAATATGTATTAAACTTTGTTATGTTAATGAAATATGAGAACATTGTATATGTCATCTATGCTTTGGGAATATGGGTTCAATATAAGCATTGTATATTTTTTGAGAATATAGGAATATTGTATGTGTTGTATCATTTTTGGAAACATTGTATATGCTATGTAAATTTTGAGAACTTGGGTTATCAAAAACGTCGCAAATGTTTTGGGAATATACGAATTGTACTTTAGTGTCGGAACATGTGTATCGGGTTGGTGAAAATGATTGACTGGAGAATGTGTCATTACATTGAAATTGACTAATTATTATCACTATAAATAGTTTAATAATGACTTTGACTTGATTTGAAATTTCGGAGACGAAATTCCTTAAAGGGGGAGATTATAGCGATTCCGATTTTGACCCGATCTTTGTTGTACTCCGGACTCGGGTTTCATGGTTTAGTGTCATGGTTCATCTCTTATTCCCTTGGTTTTCCCTTAAATTTGGCTTTGAGATTGTTGTGGTTGTGTTTGGAACAGGTTGGTCGCTTGGTTTTCAAACCTTTTGTTACGCAAATTTTTGGTCCTCCGCTTGAGCGGTACTTTTTGCGCTCGAGCGGGCTTTGCAAATTATCAGTACTTTTACAAGCCTGTAAAACTACTGGGAGTGTGTATTCTACGCTCGAGCGGAATTTCTCGAGTGGCCTTTCTTGCACTCGAGCGTTGGCATGTTGTCTATAAAACTACTGGATGTGTGTTTTCTACGGTCAAGCATCACTTCTTGTGCACAAGCGGTGTGTGTCTCTTTCACTGTGTCTTGGCGCTCAAACGGAACAACTTTTTGTGTCTGACTCTCGAGCGTCACTTCTTGCGCTCGAGCGGACTGTGCGTATATTAGTTCGTGAAAGTGACTTTTTACATCACTTTTTCAGATCTTTTCTTCTTAAACCCTAAAGCTGAGACCCTCTCTCTCTAATACACTGTATCTCTCTACATTTTCACCTAGTTCTAGTGATTTCTCCACCCATTTGACTTTGTTAAAAAGAGAAAGCTTCTCTAGATCTCCGTTTTGATCCGAATAAAGTTGGGTTTCAGCATCTTTGAAGTTTCATCCTTGCTTGGCTCATCTTCTCTCTTTGAGGTAGGGATTTTCTACACTTTTATATGGCTTTTAACTTAGTTATGGGTCGTTGTGTAACAATGGTGGAATTTGGGGTATTGTGAACAAACCTAGGGTTTGGGTATTAAATCAAAAGAGGGGTTTCTAAGTGAATAAGCTACATATGGTTATGGGATTGAATATGAGGCTATGTTGTGTCAACATAGTTGATTTTGGCATTTCGTTTGAAATTTAGGAAAAATGGCAGTTTGCCCTAAATTTCTTCAAATATTTAATTTTTATAAATAAATGAAATTGATATTGTAAATATGAAATTAGATGGATGTTGATATAAAAGGGGGAGTTAGATCTGTATTACCTCACACCTTTGGGAACTTGAATAAATTATCTATCTTGAGATTGAATATCTATTTAGAAATATCTGTATTGGGCTATTGGTGGATAATAGCTATGATTGTTGTAGAAATTGCATGAAGATTAGGTGAATTGAAACTAATCTCATGTTGTTTGTCATTGAATATGATTGCATTTTAAATACATTGTATATGTATGATTGTTTGGGAGGAAAAAAGGAATGTATTCCATTGTTTGGAAGGAGATAAGGGATCGACTCCATTAAAATTAAGTTGGCCTGTGTGTCCAGGGTGAAACCACTCGTATACATGGGTGCCAATCCCGCGAACAAAATTTTTGTAAAATGGAAAATTGAAGTGTTTGTGTGATAATTGTATTAATTTGGGAACCACTGAGTTGTAGTCTCAGATGGGTTGTCTGAAAGATAATGAAATTGGCTCATAATTAACCTGAATTGACGGGAAGGAAAAAGGATTGAGATGTGAATTTTGGTACTTCATGATTAAATAGAATAGATGTTTTATCACTGGCATTGTAAATACATTATACTTATATCTTTGTCAAGATCCATATTCTGTGTTAGATTATTTCTATTAGGCTTTGGCTAACCCTATTTGGGAAAAATCATTTTCACGTGTTGATGATATGTCTCCGCCAAGGTAATAGCTTGGAGGGACTTTGGAGCAAAATCTTTCTTTTGTTGCATTTTCTTTTGTATAGTCTAGGGCTTTATTTGTATTGAGCTAGTCACGCTTTTGTTATAACTAAATAATGACTTGGAAAGATGTAACCCCTTAGGGCATTTAAATATTTGTTTAACTTTCATTCCTCTTTACTACTTGTAGCACATGCTGTAGATTCAGGATGAACTATTTATGAATGTATATCGCATGTGTCACTTTTGTATATAAATTTAGATTAATGAAAGTTTATTATTTCGATTATGTTGTATTGCGTTAATTGTATTGGGTTGGATTATATTAATTATTTTCGGGGGCGTTACAGTTGTAGACCACCCGGAACGCTGCTCCGCGCACGAGGGAGCGGATCGTAAGTTCTTAGCTACTACAGTTCAGACTCATGTCACGGTTCTAAATCTAATCTCACAAAGTGCAATGTGAGACCAATAAATCACCAAAGAGTCCAAATCTAGCAAAACGTTTTGGAAAATCGAATTTAATAAAGAAGTGCCAAACATAGATTGCTTTGCCAGATACAGAGTCGCCACCTAAATGTTTTGTTTTTGGAAAATTTAAGAAACCCTGACTCATGCTTAAGGCGACGTGTCCGTCATCACCAAAGTTGCCTTGGCTCAGGAACTTGGGTACGAGAGGGGAAGGTCATGCAATGAGCACCCCCGCTCGCCCGATCAAAGATCGGCCTTTACTAACACGATATGCTGTTTTTGAAAATACATGCGTTCTTATTCCGGTTATTAATGTAACTTACTACGTGATGCGCACAGCATACAAGTATAGACTAAATCGCTCAAGTTGGAACAAAACATCTCATGTTTGTTTTTGAAAATGGTTTGAGGTTGCTACTCGCAAGCAGGCTAAGACGCGGTTTTGCCACCCTAAAATGGGCTTAGAAAACACCATGATTTGCCACTCTCAAGTGGGCTTAAAACTCATATTTCAATGAATTGTTCCAATTCAAGCAATCCAACCTTTATCCACAGGCATTCATGCAGTTAATCACTTAAGCAGTTAGCCTCAAGGCAAGCATACTATCATGGCAATATGCAATCACACTCATGCAATATGCTAAAGCGTAAAAGCTTACCTAGTACTCCGAGCCAAAAAAGAAGCTAGTTAGTAATCTATGCGTGATCCTAGCTATGTTAACAATTCCTAATGCAACACATGCAAAAATGCAACTAAGATAGGCTCGGCTATTCTAAGATGTCATGTGAAATGCAACTTTGATAACATGTATTCAAATAGGAATTGAAATACAATACAGTTAGTATGATGCGCCGAGCCCGGTGCATGCAAAACAGATGAATGATGCACACATGCGAAGCATAAGGATGCTAATTGAAACATGCCCTAAAACTAACCATCAAAAGCTGGTAAATAAAAATGAGAAAGACGTGGGGTTGGAAGACATGCATCACACACATGCACACTTATTACAACAGTTGTGCCCTCTCAACGGAGGGTCCGAATAATAAGCTAACTAGCTAATCTAAGCTAATTACACTAATTATTACGAAATGAAACTAATTAACTAAGCCCAGTTAACTAATTATTACAAAACAAATGAATGGCCAAACGCATTAACTAATTAAGTACAAAACCATTAAACTAGCTAACTAAGCGAAGCAGCTAAATAAAGCATTAAGAAGAGGCCCTCGGAGCGAGGGGTGCATACATGCTCGGTTGCCTCATTCGGAAATCCATCGCGATGCCCCAACTTGCCTCTATTTGCAATTGATCTCAGAACTTTGCACAAAGCTCCAGATAGCTTCTACTTCATCATGGGTACCTCCAGGGACATGGCCGACCACTTTATGGTGGTGTAGACCACCTGCAGACCAACCAAGTATGCTGCAGACTAGAAAAACTGGTTGGCCAGCCACTTTTACTGTTCGGCCGACCAGAAAATCCTGCACATTTCCAGTTTGTTGCAACAGAGAGCAAGAAGGGGCATGGCAGTGTATTAGCAAGGTATGTATGCACAACCACTCTCCCTATCATTTCTCAAGCTCAAAGGAGTATGGTTCCCGACTCTCGGGCCACCAACCAAGCATCGCAATGCACGATGGTCGAGATGCCAAGATTGCACAATCAATATGAATGAATGCACAAAGAAAACACATAAAGCCTCAAACTCTATCATGCATGATCAAGAGTGTCGGTGATTGAGAATTGAGGCACGTTTCATCACTTCAATTATGAAACGTCCCTCGTTTCTCGTGTTTGGACTAACACCCTATCAAAACACAATGCAATGCATGCACAAGATTCCAAACACAATGCAAGGCGTGCATAAACAATGCAATGCAACATGATCAGCTATAATGCAAGGTAACAACATGCAATGCTATGTAACAACATGCAAACAATATGCTCTTCTAAGAGTGCTAGAATGGCATGCTCAAGATCCTATCATGCAAACAATGTATGCATGGCAAACTTAAAGGCTAAGGCCTCAAGGCAAATGAAGTGCATCATACATAAAACATGAAAGACAATGCACAAATGGCCAAACCAAACATGGACAGACCTGAGGTACTTCAAAACAGTGGCCAAAACTCAACAAAACCTAGGCACAAAGAGTATGGAATGCACATTCAACTCATGGCTCGCAAGTAAGGCACAAAGGCACAACTTTCAAACACATTGAAGAGTGACATGCATGAGAATATGGCAATGCTACATGCTTTGAAATGAAGTGTTAAATGATGTCAAATTATCCAAACAACACAAGTGAGGCATGCTAGAAGGCCTAGAACATAAGGCTAGTTAAGAGCAATACACAAGGAGCGTGCAATACTAAGCTTAAACCACTGAATCAGCTCTGGACAGAGCTTAACTATGCCAAGTTAAGGGTCAAGAACATGCTGAAATGGAGCTCAAGAGCTTAGGCAAACATGCATGCACATTGGCTCACAAACAAGGCATGAAGGTACAACTTTCAAACACATTGAAGGAGTGAAAAATGTGAGAGTATGGCAATGAAATGTGCTCTGAAATCATGTGAGAACTGAGGCTATATCATGCAAACATCACATTCCAAGCATGCTAGAGACTTTGAAACTCAAAGCTAATGAACAAGGTTGCACCATAGCTATACAAAGCAAGGCATGCATGACCCAAAACACTTAAAACAGATCTTAAGCATAGCAAAACATGGATAAAATCATGCTAGAGTGTAGTCAAAATAGGCTAGAATGATGGTCCAAAGTATAGAGCATGTTAGGCTAGCAATGTGGAATTACACTACAAGTGTATGAACCACTCAATAGACAACCAAACCAGCCAAAAACAGAGTCATATCTAGTCCAAAAAGTCACAAAAACAAGCTTAAACAAAGCCACAAATAAGTGTAAAAACATGCTTATTTGATAGGCCTTCTATGCATATAAACAAGACAAGAGGAGAGGGAACTACCCCCTTTCATTTCAGGCCTCAAAACCAAATTTCCACCACTGAAAATCCACTGGATTTCAATGGTTAAAAGGCCAAGAGAAGGTGATCTCAAAGGCTTAAAGAGATGGCTCAAAACAATACAAAATAAGACAAAAAAGGGGGTGGACCAACCCCAACACCAAAGAGGCCTTAAACAAGCATTTCAAACACTGAAAAATAAAGCTTTTTATAGTTGAACACTAAGCCAAACAAAGCATGCAAAGATGGCTAAAAGAGTAACCAAAACAAAGCTTAAAGAGGGAAAAAGGGGTTACCCTTGAAGCACTGCAACAGGAGCACCTTCTTCAGCCCAAAACCAGCTTATGACCCAAATACCACCCCCATGAATCTCAGCTCAGAGATGGTGGTGTGTGGCTAGGAGTTGTAGTCCAAAAGTGAAGAAACAACACACTTTAAGGCACTAATATCGAGAGAGAGAGAGAGGGATATAGAGAGGGAGATATATGTATAGCTCTAATGGAGTTTTTTGAACCTGGAAGAGGGAGAGGGAGCCTCCCTCTTATAGAACTCTAAGCTTCAAGCTTCTTGGAGAAGCTAGAAGCTTGGTTAAATCCCTCCATACACGTGTATGAAGGATGCAGTCTGTGCCTTCCAACTGGCACAGCTGACATCCACAGACTCTACAAAATCTGCAGGAAAGCTGCTGACCACTTAAAGTGGTCGTCCAGCTACTTACACTGGTCGGCCGACCAATGGAAGTGGTCTCCAAGGAAACAAAGTGGTCGGCTAGGGGGGAGAGGTGGTCTACAGCAAGAAAGCAAGGTGGTGGCATGGTGGGAGACCACTTTTGGTGGTCCAAAGGCAACCAAGAGTAGTTGGCTGACCAGAAAACTGGCTGGCGGGAAGAAAAGTGGTTTTCAAGGAGAGAAACTGGTCTCCCACCCTCATTCCACACTCCAAGCAAGGAAAACAAGGTTTGTGCCAAAAACAAACCAAAAAGGATGCAAGACAAGAGTCTGGGGGTCAAGGCGCGCAGCCGGAAGCCCCAAAAACTAGTCTACAGGCACAAAAAGTGGTCTCCAACCACAAAAAGTGGTCTTCAAGACCTCTGCGTCCCTCTAGACCAAGGCAACAAGGTGTGGTCCAAAAACCAGGCCAAAAGGAGAACGTTAAGTGGTCCCGAGACAAGGCGCGCGACAGAAGGCTCGGAAAATCAAAAACTGGTCTCCAAGAGAGAAAAGTGGTCTACAACCACAAAAAAGTGATCTACAGACCTCTCCCTCCCTCCAGGGAAGGGAAAACAAGGTTTGGTTCAAAACCAAACCAAAAGGGAAACAAGACAAGGCGCTCGGCCAAAGGCCCCGGAAACCAGAAACTGGCCTACCAGAGGGAAAAGTGGTCTACAGACCTCTCTCTTCCTCCAGGCAAGGTCAACAAGGCTTGGTCCACAAACCGAGCCAAAACACAATGAGTTCTAAGGCCCGAAGGCAAGGCACTCAGTCGAAAACTCTGAAAACTCGAAACGAGCACAAAGATGCACTATCACCGAGCGCTCAATCGATGACATTTGAGTCTTAAGGTCCGTCAAAAATGGGGTGTCTATAATTGCCCCTCTTTGACAGAACTCAAAAGTCAAGAAGTGACCGGAGTGAATGTCAAAGTCCAGAGACAACCCATTTTTGACAAGGCCGAAGACTCAGACTAATAGGCAAGATAACAAAGAGATGCGCCCGCATGCAGGGGCAAAATGCAAATGATGCGCACAATGCCAAACATAACTTATGATCATGCAAAGAGGACTGATCTCACCCAGAGTTCCTCTGACTGAATTGCACATTCAACATTGTCTGGTTGTGCCAGCTTCAAACGAACCGTTCATACAATATTGTGCCTGCAAAAGGAAACTTTGACAGATACAATATAGTAGAAACACATGTAGGTAGAAAGCGCATAACAATGCAAGTGTAAAGGTTGCATGACAATGCAAGCAAAATGGGCACATAACAATGCAGGTGGAACGTACGTGACAACGCAAGTAAAGTGTGCATAACAAAACAACGGAAGTGAGCATGACAATGCAAGTAACGTTTGTGACAACGCAAGTTAAAAGAGGGTGCATAACAATGCAGGCAACAAGCATAACAATGCGAGATATTTGTGCATAACAATGCAAGTAGCGTGCGTGACAACGCAAGTTAAAAAGAGGGTGCATAACAATGTAGGTAACGTGCGTGACAACTGTAGACACCCCATTTTTGAACGTCCTCAAGACTTGGACGTCATCGTCTGAACACTCGATGATCATCCATGCTTGTGTTCGTTTTGAGTTCTCGGAGGTCTCGGCCACGTGCCTTGCCTCAAGATCTCTCAACTTGTCTGTCTTGTGCTTGGTTGTGGACCAAAGACTTGTGTTTTTGCTTTTGAGGGAAGATGGTGGTTTGTTAGCCATCCCCTCAACCCATCGACCATGGCTTGAAGCCATCGGCCCTTTTTCTTGCCATCGGCCAAAAGTGCTGGCCGACCGGCACTGTTTTTGGTCGGTCGGCCACCCTTGTTGGTCAATCGGCCATATTTTCCGGCCGACCCCTTTTCATCTGCTTTTGGCAGATATTTGGTGCCAGCTGGAACAGCTGGCACGCACAATTCCCCCGCTCCATACACGTGTATGGAGGGATTTGAGCCTTGCTTAGCTTCTCCAAGAAGCTTTGCAAAATTGGTTTTCTATAAAAAGAGAGCCTCCTCTCCCTTTCTAGGGGTTCTAGAAATCTAATATACAAGTTAGATATATCTCTCTCTATATATATCTCCCTCTCTCTAGATTTGTGTGTGTGTTTGAGCTCAAAAGTGTGTTTTGTTCTTACTATTGCAGACAAACACCTAGAGTTACACCATCCTTGTGTGCTGATGTACTAGGAGGTTGATTTTAAGGTTCTTGAGCTGGTTTTGATGAGAGAGAGTTGCTGGTCTTGTGTTCTTGAAGTTGTTCTTCAAAGGTGAGATTCTAAGCTTTAGATACCCCATTTTGGCTTAAGCTTTTGCACATACTTCTATATTGTTTAAAGCTTAACTCTAAACTACAAAAAGTTCTAATTTTGTATGCTTGTTATGGTTGCTTAAGGTCACTTTTTGGTTGGGGGTTGTCTACCCCCTCTTAGGCGTTGTTTGGCCTTGTTTTGTGCCTTTACTTTTGAGCTTTGGGATCATCTTATTTTGACCTAGTGGTTTTGGAGTCTTGTATAGGAGGGGGACATCCCTCTCTCCTTATGTCTCATATGCTTATGTTGTTGGCTTATAAGAGTAGCATGTTTACTTAGCATGTCTTGGTTCTATTTCAGCACTTTTTAGTGGCTTTTAGGACCTGCCTTAACTCTATTCCATGTTGGTTTGATGGCATCTTGCATGCTTCACATACTTGTAGAGTAATCTTGCATGTTTGCATAACATGCACCTTGTGTTTGGACCACTATCCTTGCATGTTTTGGCTGGACTCCAAGGAGCTTTCCCTCATGCTTTACCATGATTAAACTATGTTCGGTGTTGTCTTGGTTATGCGTGCATTGTTTTGTATAGCCTTGGTTCATTCTAGCTTGTAAGCTTTGTGCCTTGAGTTCATTGGCATGTGTTACTTGAAGTATTTTCATGATTTGGCATCATGCGAAATGTAATTTTAGTCCATGTTTCATGGTCACACACTTGCATTTATCACCTATTCCATGCTTTGGATAGTTTGTGTTTCATGCCTTAAGAATAGGTCATTGTGTATGCCACCATACTTAGGCCTTTGGGATGCCATCTAAGTGGGTTTTTGGGCTCATTCTAACATGCCATAACTCTGATTTTATTGGCCTAAGTCATGCCATGTTTGGTTGTAATAGGTGTAGTGCAATCGCCCCTTTTGGCCTTGTATGTGTCTTGTTTTGTGCTCACCTTTCTAGCATGTTTTGGCCTCATCCCATGCATGTTGTAGCCTTGTTTTGGACTTCCTTGGGACTGTTTTGGGTCACCTTGGTCCTTTGGGGCTTGGTTGACATGGCCATGGTTCAAGTACCCTAGCTACCTTTGAACTTGAAGTCCATTAGCATGCCTTGCTTGTGTTATGTGTTTGATTTGGCATCACTCTTAACATAATTTCAGAGCTTATGGTGTCACCATACTACCATGATTGTCACCCCTCGCTCATGTTTGGGTGTTGTGACCTTATGCCTTAACTCTTGGACCATTGCATGTGCATACTCAATGTGCATTTCATTTTATCACTTCATCATCTTGGCCACGAATTTGGGCATGGCTGAGATCTGCCCATTTTGGTTTAAGTCCATAGTTGTATGTTGTTGCATGATTGCTAGTTTGCATGTTGTTGCATGCTTGTCCATCTTTGCATGCCATGCATGTTTGTATGTTTAGGTTGCATTTTGCATGCTTGCTAGTTTTCATTTTGTCACATGCTTGATTAGGTTGCATTGCATTTGGCATGATTGTTACCTTAGCCTTGTGTGCATGCTTGAGTCCTATTGCATTTGGCATGCTTAGGTTACATAGCATTACATTTCCATGTTGTATTGTATTTGGCATACATGCATTGCATTGTGTTTGGTTTGGGGTGTCGAACCAAACACGAGGACCGAGGGACGTTTCGTACTCGAAGTGATGAAATGTGCCTCAATCGTCGATCACCGACACTCTTGATCCAACATGATAGAGTGTGAGGCATTTATGTGTTTTTGTGCATTCATTTCATATTGATTTGCACACTTGGCTCCTTTGGCCATCATGCATTGAAATGAGCGATTGATGGTCCGAGGGTCGAGGACTACACTCCCTTGAGTTCATAACATGCTAGGGAGGGTGGTTGTGCAAACATTGTCTTGAAAAATGCATTGCCATGCTCTGTTTGTCCTCTGCTGTAGCAGGAGCATTCTACAGGAATAGATGGTCGGTCGACCATATTCAGTGCCGATCGGCTAAATGTGTCTGGCCGAGAGCCCCATTATTGGTCGATGAACAGTTACCCTTGGTCGATGGCCTCTCACAGCACCCAGAAGGTGATTAAGAAGCATCCTTGAGACTTTCACAGTTTTCAGAGGTGCAGAGTAATGTAAACAGAGGCAGCATGAGCATGGCGATAGATTTTCGAGCGGAGCTGAGCATGCATGCATTTGTCCCTCTTTCCGAGGCCTCTTTACGGCTTTAGTAGCTTAATTAATTTGTTTAATTAGTTAAGTGTTGTGTAATAATTAATTAGCTAGTTGGTTAGTTAATTAGTCAATTTTTATTATTCTTTCAGACCCTCCATAGAGAGGGCGAACTTTGTAATAAGTGTGTGTGAGTGTGTGAATGTCTTCCAACCCCACGTCTTTCTCCCTTTTACTTACCTGCTTTCAGTGGTTAGTTTTAGGTCATGTTTCAATTAGCATTCCTATGCTCGCATATTTGCATCATTCATTTGTATTGCATGCACCGGGCTCAGCGCATCATACTAACCGCATAGCATTTCAATTCCAAGTTGAATACATGATTATCAAGTTGCATTCCACATGACATTCTAGAATAGCCGAGCCTATTTCTAGTTGCATTTTGCATGTGTTGCATTAACCATCTTAACGTAGCTAGGATCATGCATGATTTCTAACTAGCTATTGTTTTGGCTCGGAGTACTAGGTAAGCATTTATGCTTTAGCATCTTGCATGAGTGTGAGTATTGCCATGATAGCATGCTTCCATGAGGCTATCTGCTTAAGTGATATAAACTGCCTGAATGCTTGTGGGTGAAGGTTAGATTACTTGAATTGGAACAATTCATTGAAATACGAGTTTTAAGCCCACTTGAGAGTAGCAAAATCATGTTTTCTTAAGCCCACTCGAGGGTGGCAAATTCACGTCTTAGCCTACTTGCGAGTAGCACTTTCAAACCATTTTCAAACAAACAAACATGAGATGATTTGTTCTAACTTAGGTAATCTAGTCTATACTTGTGTATTGTGCGTATCACAAAGTAATTCTAGGCTAATAACCGGAATAAGAATGCATATGTTTTCAAAACAAAATATCATGTTTAGTACAGGCCGATCTTTGATTGGGCGAGCGGGGGTGCTCATAGATGACCTTTCCCAATCGTACCCAAGTTCCCAAGCCGAGGCAACTTTGGTGATGACGGACACGTGACCTTAGGCAACGAGTCAGGGTTTCCTAAATTCCCCCAAAATAAAATATTTAGGTGGCGAATCTGTATCTGGCAAAGCAATCCATGTTTGGCACTTCTTTCTTAAAAAAATGTTTTCCAAAACGATTTGCTGGATTTGGACTCTTTGGTGATTTATCGGTCTCGCATTGCACTTTGCGGGATTAGATTCAGAACCATGACATTTGAGTCCGAACTGTAGCATGAGGCCCTCGGGGCGTGCCTACAACAACGCAAGTAAAGTGTGCATAACAATGCGAGGGAAGTGAGCATAACAATGCAAGTAATGTGCGTGACAAAGCAAGTTAAAAGAGGGTGCATAACAATGCAAGTAATGTGCGTGACAACGCAAGTAAAGTGTGCATAACAATGCCAGGGAAGTGAGCATAACAATGCAAGTAGCATGCGTGACAACGCAAGTTAAAAAGAGGGTGCATAACAATGCAGGCAACGGGCATAACAATGCGAGATATTTGTGCATAACAATGCAAGTAGCGTGCGTGACAACGCAAGTTAAAAAAAGGGTGCATAACAATGCTGGTAACGGGCGTGACAACGCAAGTAAAGTGTGCATAACAATGCAAGTAATGTGCATGACAACGCAAGTTAAAAGATGGTGCATAACAATGCAGGCAATGTGCGACTTCAAAAGCAAGTTTGAAACAAAATACCAACTAATGAAATACAAGCCTTAACGAGGCCAATTCAAACGCAACTTCCGATTTACCTCTCGGAGGGGTCACAACATACTAAAAAAGGATACACCCTGCTCTTGACGAGTGACGGTGAGCCACGCATCGAAGACTTGAATTAAAGTTCCCACAGGGAACTTTTGAGCCGAAAAGTGCACTTTTCTTGTACTTTCTCAAGAGCCAAGGACTCCAATCAGCACAAAAACACACAAGGAGGACAATGGGGTCCTAAAGACCATCCAAGAGGGAGGCCGACCACCTATATAGCTGGCCGACCAATTGAAGACCACTTAAGTGGTCGGCCGACCAGAAAAACTGGCTGGCCGACCAATTTACACAACTTCGGGGCAGTTTGGTCTTTTAGCCTCGGTTCTATAAGTTTACACCTCCAAAACACATTTCATTCACATCTCTAGTGACGAAATTGACTCCCCTTCCTTCCTAGACCCTTTTCCCTCTCAGATCCACACTTTATATGCGTTTTCCAACTCCCCCGTGAAGTTGATTCGCGAAAAACTTTCGATTCTCTTCGTTCTAAACCGATCAGAATTTATTTTCGGAGCTTCTTTCTCCATTTTCACCACTTGAGGTATGTTTCTCTCGAAGTTTAGCACCTTTTCCCCAACTTTGACTTTTGTTGACTTTTTTCTTCCTGTGAGTTGACTTTTGTTGACTTTTTACAATTTTGGCTCATTTTTGCACCTTTTTTCAGATGGCTGACGATATTCCACATCGTGGAGGTTTTCCACGAGTAGAGGACGAGCCCGACATTATGCCACTGCCTCCGAGGATTCGGCCGTTCGACCCGGAGAGGTACCACCCGCAGGAGCACATACTACCTCCCAGCACCTTCCATCATTTCACGGATTTTGCGCGGCGAGCACCCGCATACTTGCTGCTACGAGAGCCTGAGTCCCACTTATCTCATCAGGCACGCGAGGTGCGTACTTCACTTTTACATTTTCTGCAATGTATTTTGTATTTCTTGCACATTTTATGCTTTCGCTATGTATTTTACCTGCTCGTTCTAAACACATTTACATACTCAGCACTTTGCTCATTCCAAACACAACTTGCACACAACATTTTGCTCAGTCTGAACATAGCTAATACACAATAACCTGCTCACTTGGCACACAGCTCATAACACGGCATTCTATTCATTTGGCATGCAGCTCATACGCGACACTCTGTTAATTTGGCACGCAGCTCTTAACATAGTATTTTGTTCATTTGGCACACAGCTCATACACAACATTCTGTTCATTGGGCACACAGCTCAAAACTCAATATTCTATTCATTTGGCACACAGCTCCTAACACAGCATTCTTTTCATTGAGCACACAACATTCTATTGATTCTGAACACACAACTCATAACACAACACTTTGCTCATTGGGCACACAGCTCAAAACACAACATTCTGTTCATTTGGCACACAGCTCACAACACAATATTCTTTTCATTTTGAAATTGAATACATCTGTTCATTCTGAACGCAGGTGACTTCCCGTTTCACACGGGGTTATGGATCGATCATCGCGAGGGAGTGGTATATGGAGCTCCCAGATACTGTTCGACATATCGTAGATGAGGCGGGGTTCGGTCCATTTTGTATGGGGTTGTCGCATCATCCGGCGAGCAGGACCCTTCTGGGTGCACTTTTAGAGAGATGGTGGGACACCACCAACTCCTTCCGTTTCTCAGCCACCGGGGACCTAACGATGACCCTGTATGACTTCTCGATGTTGACGGGCCTCAACGTGGTAGGCCGGTCGATCCCATACGATACCGATATGGGTAAGTGGGAGGCGGATTGGACTTATCTGCTTAGAGCCCATCCGTCGATTGACAGATCATTAGGCAGGGTCAGGTACACCTGGTTCACCGAGCAGTACAGGAGAAGTACGCCCGAGACTTTTGAGGCCATACAGTAGTATGCCCGGGGATTTCTGATGTTCCTTCTCGGGACCACACTGTTCTCCAACAGGGGGAACACGGTCGGGCTTTATCTTCTCAGTGCTCTAGTAGACCTATCATAGGTCCGGCACTTTGATTGGGGTGGCGCTGGCCTCGCTACCCTTTATTGCTACATGAGCGCGACCTCCTGCGGCCGGGGGAACATAGTAGGTGGCTACTGGAGAGCTTGGGAGGTACAACTGCCCTCTTGGTTTACATTTCTGCTCTTCATTATCTGTACACTGTACACTGCACACATTGCACACATTACATTCTGTACTCTGCATTCTTCATTTTCTATATATTCTGTATTCTGACAGCCACTGTCTAGCTTTTCACAGCCGTGGGTTTTTGCTTATTTCCCGACGCTCGCCCCTGAGCTGGAGGTGGAGGCGCCTCTAGATATACCATACTCGCGCAGATTCGAGGGTCGGTGCCGGCCTAGACCTCGAGAGACTCTGGCATATCTCCGGTAGTATTTTGACACCATACGGGCGACGGAGGTAAACCAGAACTCTTAATTCTTCATGCTTTCAGCTTTGATTCTTCTTGCATATTTATGACAACTAATCAATTTATGCACTTGCTACTCGCAGGTCACCTGGCAGCCTTGGATAACCATGCCAGGGTATTCTCGGTTCCAGTCGCTGGGGCATGGGGCGCCTCCCGATACAGGGTTTTGTTTAAGGGACCAATCGGCAGAGCCTGGTTTCTCGGGGATCGCTTCATGCGCCAGACGATGGGTAATCTTGCTCAGGAGATCCCCTCACCACCTCCACTGGACATGCGATCCACAGAGAGCCTCACTCCCCAGGAGGTTGATGACCTTATATTGGGTGTTGGCGCAGTTCTTTTCCTGGAGGAGGGGGAGTACACAACATATCGCCATACATACCTGATGCCTCCACTGACAAGTGTCTGTATCCCCATGAGGAGAGCTGCTGATGTGCCTTCCTCGAGCCGCGCCCGAGCTGCAAACATTCATTCGACTGGCGGGGCCAGCACATCGAGGGGTAAGACCAGGGGGATGGCCCCTGCTTAGTAGTGTGCCGGATGGCCAGATCTTCCAACCGAGCTGACAGGCTGGCAGTATGGGACGTCTAACCAGATTCCACTGGAGCCTCCATTGCCCAATCATCGATATGTCAGTGACCCTGACTCACCACCGGTATGCTCCACAGTTTTCATTTATCATTCAGATATTTAGACATTCATTCATTGACTGATGACTTGAACTTACATATGCAGCCTCTCAGAGAATATACTGAGGGGTTGCTCGGGGTGGTGGCCTTACTCGAGAGCATGGTCCTGAGGAGGGAGACGCTGCTGTATGCCTCTGGCATTCCGGTATTTTTCAATTTCCTTGTATTTATCATACTTCTGATGACATACCAGAACTGAACATTTCACTACACTGATTCACTGCATGTGTAGAGCACATCTAACACATCACATTCACATACTATATCTGCATGCACACATTTCACGCACCACGTTTGCATCTGCATCTGATATACATACTCTGGCTGATGTATTCAAACTCCCTTTTCAGGTCACGCCGCTACAGGCCGGGCCATCCAGGCCTTCTCGAGCAGCTGGGAGAGGGGTCTCGACTCGCGGTCGAGGGAGACATAGAGCGCCTGCCAGACAGCATGACAAGTCCAGCGAGGAGGAGAAATCAGCTCATCCTCAGTCAGAGACATCCGCGGGCAGAGATGATGACCCTGGTTTCGGTTCTGAGGGCGGAGGCGACGCCAAGGAGGATTCCAAGGATGGCGGCTCCGATTCAGACGGTGGTGCCGGTGGTGCAGAGGTTGCTTAGCCGAAGAGGACGAAGAGAGCCTCTCGATCTTGAGTCAGATGGCACGGATGCAGATGTTTTTGCTTTATTTTCTTTTTACTAGTAGTTGTAGCACATTGTACAGCATTAGGCAGTTTTATTTTCTTTAAAACTTGTACCCTGTTGTAAAATGTTGTAAACAGAAAACATGATGGAATGAAAACAGCTTTTTGTTCAAAAAGTGTTGTATTTGTATTCTGAGCATCGCATCGTATCATTTTTCATAAAAATGAAAGTGAATAGAAATTGAACATCATGTATTGCTAAGTCAAGTAACGAACCAATGTAACAAACTCAAAAACAACTCGATAAACAATGAGCAACAACTCGATAAGTAAAGAGCAACAACTCAATAAACAAAGAGCAACAACTCAATAACCAAAGAGTAACAACTCGATAAGAAAAACTTAACAACTCAATAAGTAAATGCATATTGGATAAACAAAGTGATAGAACGCATCCGAAACAGAGGTAAACTCAGACCTTCAGCACTCTCAGCACATAGGAAGGCTAGGGACTCTCTTAGGGAGACAGGAAACAACTAGAAACCACCTTTTTGCTCATGGCCGACCATCAAAAGGGCTGGCCGACCACTTTTTTGGTCTACAGAACAGAAAATGTGGCTGGCCAACCAGAAAAATTGGCTAGCCGACCAGTTAGGTTCGGGACCTCCAGATTGTTGCCACATGTCCTCTAAACAGTGTCTTATCCTCCATAAAGGTTCCATCTTTGTGGTTCCCTCATTCTAACTCAGTTTTGCACCAAATGGAGGCATTTCTTGTCCAAAACCTCACAAATTGGATTGCTAACTTGGATGGCTTGGAAAAGTTGAATTTTTGGGGGTTCAGCATAAATGCACTATTCACGCTGAGCCGCACCCCACTGCATTTTCCGTTCCTCCATGCCGCGACAAGGTGTTGGAATCCGGTAACTCATGTTTTCAGCTTTGGCTGACAAGAGATATGCCCCACTTTCAAAGACTTCCAAGCTTTAATAGAATCCGAGCGCGATAAAGAAATCTTGCCTCAATTCCGCTTCGGCCACGTCCAAACCTTAGGACGGATGTGCGGGCTTACTATGCATGATGCTCGGTCTTTGATCTGCGATGGGGAATTGGACATCCCCAGCTTGATTCATCAATTTTCTGATGCCGGTGACCGCGGCGATCATCACTGGCAGGGTTTTCAGCGACATGCCCTTTGCTTGTGCATGCTGTCTCATTTCTTGCTTGCCTCAGGCTCCGGAGGGTCTAGCGTCCGTTTGATTGAGGTTGCCCAAGCCTTAAAAGAGGGTAAGAGTTGCATTGCTATGTCACTAGCTGAGACACTGATGGGCTTGGATGCTTTCCATCACCGAGAGACGACTAGATTCGCGGGGAGTCCACTACTGCAGCAGGTTCCCACCCTATCTCACATATATTTCTCACATCACTCGGCCCTCAGGATCGGTTTTTCTCTCAAAACCCTTTTCTCATTTTTCTCTCCACGTACACCTCTGTATTCTTTAATCTCTCATTTTTCATCCCTTCCCAGATATGGTTGATGGACAAGTTGAAGGTTGTGGACACATGCCCAGCATATTCAGCTCGCGGCTATTTCTTCCGGCGACGTCTAGTCGATGCCCCTGATGAGGGGTGGTGGTGCAAATGAATGTGCAGTCTATCCACTATCCAATTTGGACATGATCAGACTTGTCCGGAAGAATGGATAGAGTACCCTGCTACATTTCCAGTCCGGGGCGCACAGCTAGCTCGGTATGCCACAGCATGGAGGACGAGAGAGCTTCTGGCCCCCGCTCCCACTTTCAGTTGCACCCTCTCTGATGAGTGCATAGCTTGGCTTGATGAAGAAGCGCAGGTTGGGCCTACTTTGGCATCAGAGGCTTCCACAAGCTCTGAAAGGGGGCGCAGGAACACCTAACATGACTATGCCCCCGAATTTATTACTTTATCAGTACTTTCAAGTTTTCTTTATGAGTGTAATAAAAAGCAACTTCAATTTGTATTCAAGAGCGGGAAAACTCTGTACTGAAATCAATGTAATTGAAGGTTGTGGGTACTGAAAATTTTCCATTTGGTCCAAAAATGGTCTAAGTTGTAAAAAGATTAATTTGAGCAAAATAAACTTTTATTAAAACTTTTCAAAACCATTTTCGATATGGATCACAACTGGACACGTTTGAGATCTATCACTGAGATGTAAAACCCCGGATCCCAGCAACTGGAAAGTTGCCCCTAGTCTGAATAGCACTGCACTGGAGATCACAACCGAGCTCTAGAAAGCAGAAAATACAGAGATGACCAACATGATCACATGGACAAAGTTGATTTGGAAGTGTTTATGGCTGGACTTCGGAATGAAGTTGCCTACGTATCCCGAAGATGGGAATCAAGCCTTACGTAGTTCGGCTGAGGTTCACTCGTGTATTAACCCTCTCCTTTTGCGCTCTAACTTTTGCCAAGGTCGTCCTTTCTAGGTTTTCAACCTTGCGAGCTCAGTTTTTATAATTTCAAGTTTTTCATGCTCTAACTTTTGCCTAGGTCGCCCTTTCGGGTTTTCGGCCTAGCGAGCCACTCAGGAATAATATTTCTTCAACTTGTCTATGTTGATCGGCTGGGAGAACTCTAGGCCATCTAGGTCTATTAGAACGACAGCTCCACCCGACTAGATAGACTTGATGACGTAAGGGCCAGTCCAATTGGATCTGAACTTGCCCCTCAGGTCGTGGATGGGAGCTCGGTTGTCTTTGAGCCCTAGATCCCCTTCCTTCAAATTACTGGACTTAACCTTCTTATTGAAAGCCTAGGCAATTCTTCGTTGATAACCCTGGACTTGATACAGTGCTTTCAACCTTCTTTCATCAAAGAGCATGAGTTCTTCAAATCTGCTTGTTGCCAATCTACCTCAGCTATCTGACACTCAGCTAATACTCATAATGACGGAACCTCAACTTCGATAGGTAGAACAGCCTCTAACCTATAAACCAAGGAGTACGGAGTTGCCCCAGTAGAAGTTCGAATTGAAGTCCAGTAGCCCCAAAGAGCGAATGACAGCTTATCTGGCCAGTCCCTGTAGGTTTCCACCATCTTCTGAAGAATGTGCTTGATGTTCTTGTCGGCGGCCTCAACTACTCCATTGGTTTGCGGCCGACATGTAGATGACTTATGAAAAGCTACGTTGTACTTCTCCAACAAGTCGATCACCTCCTTCTTGAAGTGGGAACCATTATCTGAAATAATCTCATTCGGGACCCCGTGTCGACAGATGATGTTGTTTCTAATGAACTTAGCAACGTGCGATGCCTTCAACACCGCGTAGGATTGGGCCTTAACCCACTTCGTAAAGTAGTCTATCGCTACCAAAATGTACTCATGCCCGTTAGACCCCTTCGAAGTGATAGCCCCAATCACATCAATCCCCCAAACTGAAAATGGCCATGGCGAAGTCATGTTGTACAGTTTCGACGGCGGAATATTCATGCGATTTGCATGGATCTGACAGTTGTGGCATCGCCGGACAAAGCCAATACAATCCTCTTCAATGGTGGACCAGTAGTAACCCTGCCTAAGGATCTTCCGGGCTAGTATCACCCCGTTCATGTGCGCTCCGCACTCCTCCATGGATGGCCTCCATCAGGCGCTTGGACTCTTTAGCATCAACACACAGTTTATGCATCCCGAGATGACACCTCTTGTACAGTTTACCCCCGCAGACGATGAACTACGCAGCCATTCTTCGAATTGCCCTCTTATCTTTAGCATTTGCCCCTGGTGGATATACTTCCTTTTCTAAGAAGTTCCAGACATCGTAATACCAGGGATTCTCATCTTGTACCTCATCTATGGCAGCAATAGCTCGTAGGCCGGCACAAATAGTTGTTCAATGATGATCGGACGCATCCGGACTCTGAAAGGGATGTCTATCATAGAAAATAGAGTTGCTAATGAATCAGCGAACCTGTTGTTCTCTCGTAACAGATGGGCGAAATTCAGTTTCTCAAATCGAGGAATCAGAACGTCTAAGGTCTGGTGATAGATTCTCATCTTTTTTTTCTTTAACTTTCCAATCTCATTAGCTTGAGATATAACAAGGTTCGAGTCCCCAATGACATCCAACCGTTTTGCCCCTAGTTCCAGAGCTACTTCTAGTCCAGCAATACATGCCTCATATTCTACTTCATTGTTCGATACCTTGAACTGGAGTTTGAATGCTAGAGGTATAAGGGAATTGTCGGGTGCTATCAGCAACACCCCTATCCCATACCCGTATTGGTTTGACGCTCCATCAAAGTACATCGTCCAAGTCTCTTCTTCGACATGCAAAATGGCCTCGTTTGGGAACAGATACTCAACTGCTTCATCCCCTTCAACTGGGTGATCGGCTAGGAACTTTGCTACCGCTCTCCTTTTCACTGACTTGCGCGTCATGTATTTCAGATCAAATTCGGAAAGCAGAAGCAACCAACGGGCTAGCCTACCCGTAAGTGCTGGTTTCTTGAAGAGATATTTGATGGGATCTAATCTCGAAACCATCATTACGGAGTGAGCTAACAGGTAGTGCCTCAATTTCCTGGTAGCCCATACCAAGCCCAGACAAGCCTTCTCCAGCGGAGTGTAGCGGGTCTCGTAATCCAGTATTTTCTTGCTCAGGTAGTAGATTGCCTTCTCCACTTTGTCCTCAGACTCCTATGCAAGTATGCAGCCCATTGTAGTTTCAGTCACTGAAAGGTACAGAATCAACGGTTTCCCCGGCTCAAGCGGTGACAACACAGGTGAGTTCTGTAAATATTGCTTGATCTGCTCAAAAGCAACTTGGCATCGGTCGTCCCATTGGAACTTCTTTCCTTTCTTCAGGAGACTAAAGAGTAATTCACAAGTCAAGGTTAATTTTGCAATAAACCGTCTTATGAATTGCACTTTACCTAGAAAGTCTCGCACCTCCTTTTCAGTCCTCGGTGGTGGCATTTCTAAGATGGCCTTGATTTTGGAAGGATCGACCTCGATACCTCTCTGTGTGATCAAGAACCCCGGTAGTTTCCCTGCTGTAACACCGAATGTACATTTTTGAGGATTCAGCCGCAACCGGTACTCTCTGATCCTTTGGAAGAATTTCTGCAAGGCAGTGTAGTGGCCCTCTTTGTCCTTGGATTTGACAATCATGTCATCCACGTACACCTTAACCTCTTTATGGATCATGTCGTGCAAAATTGTGGTCGCAGCCCATTGATATGAAGCCCCAGCATTCTTCAACCCAAATGGCATCACCCTATAGCAATAGGTTCCCCACGGGGTGGTAAAAGCAGTCTTCTCCCTGTCTTCGAGTGCCATCAAAATCCGATTGTAGCCTGAAAACTCATCCATGAACGAAATCAGCACATGCCCAGTAGTAAAGTCCACTAATTTGTCGATATGTGGCAGAGAAAAGTCGTCCTTCGGACTGGCTTTGTTCAAATCCCTGAAGTCCACACATACCCGAATTCTACCGTCCTTCTTCGGCACCGGAACTATATTGGCCAACCAAGTTGGGTATTCAGATACCAGCAGGAACCCTGCATCAATTTGCTTGGTGACCTCTTCTTTGATCTTCAGAGCCCAGTCTGGGTGGATTCTTCGGAGTTTCTGCTTAACAGGTCGGGCCTCTAGGTCGAGAGGGATCTGGTGCTGTATAATCTCAGGATCGATTCCAGGCATGTTTTCGTAGAACCATGCGAAAACATCTTTGAAATCTTTTAATAAAGTGACTGAGCGCTCGCGCTCCGCCGAAGACAACGTGGACTCGATCTGGACCTACTGTGGGTCCTTCTCAGTACCAACATTAATTGTGGTGATTTCATCAACCAAGGGTTTAACAAACCTCTCTTGCTCTTGATCAAGCAAATATTGCAAAACCGGAGGAATTTCTTCCTTGTCGTTTTCATCAAAATTTTGAAAGTCTTTATTAATGCAATAAATTAAAGGCATAGAAAAATACTCGGAAGCCACAGCCATACCATTCTCATTAATCACTTCCAAATCGCCTGATTCCTCTATTGCAATAGACTCAAAGGAAAAAGAAAAAGATGACCTAGACAGGACTGTGGCATTCGGGTTGTCACCCCCAAGAATACCAGACTCAGACTCAGATGAGCTGGAACCTGATTCCGACTCCACAGACTCGGTGGAATTAGATTCCGGCTCACTACCTGACCTGGTGCTGCTCGATAAAAATCCCTCATCGTATTGCCAGACGAGGGAGGGTGTGATGGATGCATCCAGAATGTTTGAAGATAGGCGCACAGCCGCATCATTCCCGATCATGGACACCGAGAAGTTATCCCCCAAGCACTTCTGTACGATCTAAGGATCTACGAGGAGACAAGCCAGCGCTACCCCCATTTCAGTTTCTGTCTACTTTTCGGTAACATCATCCCCAGACAATTACAAGTCAAAGAAAATCTCAAACCCCGGCAAGCGCTGCCTCTCTACATTCAACCATGGCTCTGGGAAGCCGCAGAATGGGAAGTCTTCCCCCTCCTGGACAAAGTGTCCGTTCAGGGTACCCTGGATAGGTCGGTGCATCAACTCATAGTGCTTCACGTCCTGCTTGGCCCTGGCTTTTCCGACCATCTCTTTTCCTTTCCTCGCCCAGTCCTCTTTGGTAGGCAGATAACCTAGGCCAAAGGTATATGGGTTGTGCGGCACTTTGGCCAATGCTGCAATGCCCTTCAGGCCACTTCGCCCTAATCCCATCCCAGGGATGTGCTGGAGTTTGTTCATGAGGTAGACAGACTGTGCACTGACTTATAACCCCTCATCAACAGCTAGCAAGTTTTGTACAACCCGGGCCTCAGCTAGGGTAAATCCTGAATGGGATACATCCTCTACGCCATGTTCGATCTCCAGAACTGGTGTAGAAACCTCTGGCGGCAGATATATTGAAGAATTCCCAAAAACTATAGCCACCCCCTTCCCATGGGGGTACTTTAACATTTGGTGCAGGGTGGAAGAGACCGCCTTTACCTGGTGCAGCCACGGCCGCCCTAGGAGTAGATTGAAGGTTACGGGAACGTCCAAGACATGAAAATCTATATCCTGTTGCCCCGAACCAACCTGAGTCCAAATCTATACAGTCCCCATCACTTCTCTGCTGGTGTTATCATATGCCCGTATCACCTGGGCAGTAGGCACAAAATCTGCAGGCTTCAACCCAATAGCATATGCCGTCCTCGACGGGCATACATTGATAGCAGATTCTGTGTCGACAAGAACCACCGGTATCCATTTCTCTCTACACTCGATAGAGATGTAGAGATGTTTGTTATGGTTTGAGCCCTCATGCGACAGTTCCTTGTCAGTGAAGGTCAACGTCGGGGAAGCTCCTTCCGAAAAGATCAGCCCTTCCAGCTACTCAGGTGTGCTATCTATTGAAAGTTTGGCCTTGTCCATTGCAGAAAGGACAGCTTGTCGATGAACTCTTCAGGCCATAAGCAGTCCCTAGATGGAGACGTCTGCTTGGATTTTCTTAAGCTGTTTCAGCACAGCCTCCTCCTCGAGCAGTTTTTCTTTCTACCTCTCTGCCTCTTTGTCCTTTCCGGACGCCTCTGGTTGATCAGAGTGCGGGGGTTTGAAATACCGCTCGTTCCTCGTCATGTGGTCAACTTCCTCAATATACCAGGTATCATCCGGTTGATTATGCCCCCAATCCTCATCAGTGTGGGCAAGACATAAGTCGTCGCCTTCCCACTACATACCGTCGGCACCTGTCTGGTTCCGTTGCAACATCTTCTATATGCACAGCACTTTCCGTCCCCATAGGGGCTTTGGCTTTTCTAGTCGTTTCTAGATCTTCGATCTTTTCCTGTTTAAACTGCTTCAGTGCAGCCTGCTGTTCAGTATCCTCTATGTTGAAACTGCCCAGATTTTGAGCAAAATTCTTGACACCGGTGCTGTCCGGTGATGTCTCCTGATTCCTGGCCATTCCGGCCACTGCTGAAGTTCCCGTCTTTGGCAATCCCTATTCTGGCTGAGGCCGCTCAACAACATCTAGCTCGTCGCTGAGCCACCCGGTAGCTTTTGCCGACCCATCTAAGTCAAACCAGTTGAAGTTTACATCCCTCGAACCCCGCTCGTTGAAGAACTACAGATCTGCAATGCCCTCTTCCATCTCTATTAGGTCACCTAACCCTTGACTAGGTCTATCATCCCGAACCATATAGACCTCTGCCCCAACCGGCAACTCCACTCTCGGCCTAGCCTGGCCCACCACTCGGGTTATACTCAAAACTCGCAAACCCTTCAGGCTCTGAGTCATTATTCCCATCTGTCCCCAAAGCGATCCCCGTTCAATCTTCGATAGTCACCACCACCGGTTCAGGTTGGATTTGAGAGGTGCTCAACATGCACAAATCCGTGCTGTCCGGAATGAACATCTCCGGCTTAGGTAGGTGGGAGAGTGCGATATATATGCTAGGGTCGTATGACACAACCCCAGTTTGGATCAGGTTAATTTGTTTAGGTGGTGGAGCTTCGTTATGTGGTGGGAGAGGGTTGGTTGTGACATTTGGTTTTTCTGAAGGTACGATCACCCTATTGTCAACGAGATCCTGGATTTCGTGACGCAGTCTAAAGCACTGGTCAGTGTCATGACCATGCTGTTGGTGAAAGACACAGTATTTGGCTGCGTTATGGGAAGCAGGAAGTTTATCTGGTAATGGCCGCGGCTCCAGGGGCTTCAAGTGCCCTTTCCTGATCAGAACCCCCAGAGCTTTGGACAGGGGCATGTATAGCAGAGTGAACGTTCTTTGGCCTCGGGGTGGATATCTGGCTGTTTGTGAGCTATTTTTGGATACACTAGTGAATGGCGTGGCTGTAAGTGTTTTTTGAGGGGTGGTGGTGACCATGCCCACATCTGAAATCCTGGCAACTGCAGCATTACTCGTGCCTGCATTCGTACTGCGGGAAAATGTCCTCTTGGGCTGCTCTCTGTCATGGTCAATCAAACCCTGTTTCATGGCGTCCTCAATCTGTACCTCGATCTCGTGTAAATTCGCAAAGGTAGGGAGGGGTAAGACAATCATCTTTTGCATCAGCTTGGGCTGGAGATTGCGCACAATCATCCATATCTGATCCTTATCGACCGGCCTGGTGGTCATCATAGAAGCTTTGGCTCTCCAACGGGTTACAAAGTTAGAAAAGCCCTCTTTTGGCTCCTGTCTAGTTGTCTCGAGATCACGAATCGTGATCTTGATCTGCATGTTGTAGGAGTATTAAGCTACAAAGGCCTCAGCCATCTCCTCCCAACTTCTCTTGATAGAGTCCTCCAGCTTTGCGTACCAAATAGCCGCCACACCCGACAAGGTCTGGCCGAAAAGTGAAAGCTTTTGCAATCTAGTTAAGCCCATCGGGCGCAAAATGTCCAAGAACAACCTCAGATGAACCATAGGGTCGCCCGAACCGTCAAAACGGTCTATGTGGGACATCTTAAACCAGTCCGGCAAAGTAACCGCTGAATCAGTGTAACCATCCTCTATGTCGGGAATGGAATTCACACCTTGAGCCCTCTTGAATAGCTTTTCCATCTTGCTCACCTTCAGAGCGGTTGGGTCCATCTCAGATTCAAATGGTGAATCTATTGAGAAAGCCGGTGTCTTTGAAATCTGCGGCAGAACTAGTGGCGAGGCTTGCCCTGTTGGAGCGTCCATATCTTCCTAGACGTTTGCAGTATCCCCGAGTATTGGAATTCTTGGTGGGAGTGGGAGTGGATGCGATGCAGATGTTTCGGCTTGTTGTGGTTGCAGTTGCTGTTGTTGCTGAAGTCTGGCAATCAACTCTATTTGCTGGGCTACAACCTCAGCCTGATGTGCAACTGTAGACACCCCATTTTTTACCACCTTTAAGACTTGGGCACTATTGATGGTTTACTTGGTGGAGAAAGGTGTGCTGGGCAAAGGTTCATTTTCTTCGGCAAGGAGAGAGTCAAATCTCAACTTCATACCCCTTTTGGACCAAAACAATCTTGATCAAAAGATTTTAGACCTTGAAACCCTCTCTTTCAAAATGTTTTGAAAATAAAGTTCCTACGCTGTTTTGACGCTCGCATTTCGTTAAATGTTGCGCTTTTCGGTAAACCGAGCAAAGACGAAATGGAAATGAATGAAAGAGAGTTGAAATCTTTGAAAAATCTTTCAAAACACCTTTTTTAGGGGTTTGGAGTTAAGGAAAATTGGAGAAGAGGGAAGAAACCAAGTTGAAGAAGACGGTGGGTATGAATCGCTAAGGGAGAGAGCTGAGCGGTCTTCGCTAAATCACGCCTATCTGTCTATACACTTGGATTTTAACAATGAGGCCACCACTGTTGGAAAGTTTACTTCCGGGACTTCATTTTGCACTCAAGAATCTCCTAAAGCCAAGTCCGGATGGGGGAGATATGGTTGGTTGAAGTAGGGCATCAATCTGGTTGGACTGAAACTGCGCGGCTTCACAAAAACAGGCATAACTTTTTGCACAGTTGGAATTTTGATGCAAGGCTGGTGCCATTGGAAAGCTAACTTCTGGGGATTCAATTTGGACACTAGACGACCACTTTTTGGCCTTTCTAGCCATTAGCCAACCATTTTTCTTTCTGGGAGACCACTTTTTGTCCTGAAAAACCAGAAAGAGTAGCTGGCCGACCAGAAAAAGTGGTTGGCCGACCACTTTCTCATGAAAGTGGTCGACCACCAGTAAAAGTAGTCGGCCAACCACTTTAATTGGTTGACGGCCTTCCTGCATATTCTACAGGTGTTGTGGATGCCAGCTGTGCCAGCTGTGCCAGCTGGAGGACACAGATTGCATCCTCCATACACGTGTATAGAGGGATTGCATCCAAGCTCTAAGCTTCTCCAAGAAGCTTTAGCTTATGTTTTTCTATAAGAGAGAGGCTTCCCCTCCCTTCTCCAAGTGCTGATTTTGGCTGAGAGGGCATAGGCTTACACTCTCTCTATATCCCTCTCTCTCTCTATATATTGGTGTTTTGCTTCACACTTGTACACACAACCTCATAGCCAAACACTCTTACCTTGTTGTTGAGTTGCTGGAGGGTCTTGAGGGAGCTCAAGAGTTGGTTTTGGCTCAGAAAATTTGCTGGTATTGCAGTGCTTCAAGGGTAACCTTCTTTTCCTCCCTTTTTAGCTCTATTTTGATTACTCTCTTAGCCATATTTGCATGCTTCTCTTGGATTAACTTTAAACTACAAAAAGCTTTATTTTTGAGTACTTAACATGTTTGTTTAGGCTCCTTGGCTGTTGGGGGTGTTCTACCCCCTTTTGTGCCTTGTTTGGCCTTGTTTTGTGCCATGCCTTGAGGCCTTTGAATTAGTCTTTGCTTGGCCTTTTAACCACTGAAATCCAGTGGATTTTCAGTGGTAGGCATGTGGTTTTGAGGCCTCAAATCAGAGGGGGGTGATCCGCTCTCTTCTTGTTTTGTTTGCTTGCATTATTGGCCTATCAAAGGAGCAAGTGTTTTTACAATTTTAAGGCTTAGTTCATGCACTTTTTTGTGACTTATAGGGCCTGCCTTGACTCTGTCCATGGCTGGTTTGGTCACCTTTTGCATGCTTCTTGTATGTGTAGTGTAATCCCATTTGTGGCTCATCAAAGTAGCATGTCTTTCTAGTATGTATTGGCTCCATTTCGGTGGGTTTTTAGCCATCATTTGACATGTCATGACCCTATTTTGGGTTGGTTTGATGGCCCCATGCATGCTCCATGCACTTGTAGTGCATTTCTATGAAATAGCCTAACATGCATCATGCTTCGACATGTCATTTTAGCATGCTTTTGGCTTAGCTCTGAGAAGACTTTGTTCATGTTTTAGCATGCTTAAGGTCTGATTTATGTTGTTTTGGTCATGCATGCCATGCTTTGTATAGCCATAGTGCATTTTAGCTCACTAGCCTTGAGTTTCCAAGCCACTAGCATGCTTTGCTTGGGCTATTTGCATGATTTAGCATCATTTGGAATGATATTTCAGAGCTTATATCTTTTCCATATTCTTGTGTTTATCACTCCTTCAATGTGTTTGAGAGTTGCACCTTTATGCCTTGTTTGTGAGCCATTGCATGAGCCTCATTTTCTTGCCTTTCAAGCCATCATCTCAATCCATTTTGGCTACTGTCTTGGCCTGCATAAGGTCTGTTTGGGGCTAGTTTGGCCATTTGAGTATTGTCTTGCATGCCTCTAGTATAATACACTTCACTAGCTTCGATGCTTGAGCCTTTCAACATGTATTACATGGGTTGTTTGCATGATTCTAAGTCATTTTGCATGCCATTTCAGTGCTGGAACATATGCCATTGTACTCCATGTTTCATCCTTCAAATGCCTTTGGAGAGTTGTATTTTGTGCCTTGAACTTGGGCCAATATGCATGCATGTTTGTATAGCATTTTGAGTTTCTGTCTTAGCATGTATGGCCACTGATTTGGACATGACTGAGGCCTATCCATTTAGGTTTAAGTCCATCAAGCATTGTGTTTGCCATGTGGTTCATTGCGTTGTGTATGCCACGTCCATTTGCATTGTGTATGCTAGTTGTTGCTCACATTGATTGCATGTTTGTGTCGCCTTGCATTGAGTATGTATGCAAGTGCATTGAGCATGCCATTAGCCTTGTTAGGTTGTTCATGTTGCATTGCATGTTTTCATGCTTGTCCCTTGCATCTTGTTCACATGCTTGTTTCATTGCATTGTATGTTTGCGTGCTTGAGCCGCATTGCGTATGCCATGCCATGTTATTTGTTGCATTGTGTTTGGAATAGGAGTTAGTCCAAACACGAGAAACGAGGGACGTTTCATACTCAAAGTGATGTAACGTGCCTCAATTCTCGATCGCCGACACTTTTGACTATACATGATGGAGTTTTAGGCTTTATGTGTTCGTGTGTGCATTCATTTCATATTGAGTTGTGCAATTTGGCTCCTCGGCCATCATGCATCGAGATGCGTGATTGGTGGCCCGAGGGTCAAGAACCATACCCCCTTGAGCTTATGTAATGAGAGGGAGGGTGGTTGTGCATACATGTGTTGCAAATACTTTGCCATGCCCCTTTCTTGCTCTCTGTTGCAGCAAACTGAAGTCTGGTAGCAGAAACTGGTCGGCCGACCAGATAAAGTGGCTGGCCGACCACTTTTTTTGGTTTTCAACACAGAAAGTGATCAGCAGATGGTCTCCAATGCCAACAACTGGTCGGCAGCATCCCTACAGATTCCCATGATGGAGTTTCAGCCTTTTGGAGCTTTTTACAGTGTTCTGAGACCAGTTGCAAACAGAGGCAAATCGGGGCATCGCGATGGATTTTTACACGAGGTTACCGGGCACGCGTCCTTCGTCATCCAAGGCAGAGTTGAGGCAGCCTACTTCATATAGTTTACATGCTTATTCAATTGCTAGCTTAGTTAATTTGTTAATTAGTTAGAGTTGTGTAATAATTAGTTGTAGCTTGTTATTCATTCTGTTGTGTAATAACTAGTTTAACTAGATTAGCTTAGATTAGCTAGTTGGTTCTGTATTATTCATTCGGACCCTGCACAAATGTTGTAAATAAGTGTGTGTGTGTGTGTGTGTAATGCATGTCTTCCAACCCCCATTCTTTCTCCCATTTATTTACCAGCTTACGATGGTTAGTTTTAGGGCATGTTTCAATTAGCATTCTTATGCTCGCATGTTTGCATCCATTCATCTGTCTTGCATGCACCAGGCTCGGTGCATCATACTAACTGCATTGTATTTCAATTCTTGTTTGAATACATGTATCAAATTGCATTTCACATGACATTTTAGAATAGCCGAGCCTATCTTAGTTGCATTTTGTACGTGTTGCATTAGGCATTCTTGACATAGCTAGGATCATGAATTGATTTCTAACATAGCTTTTGTTTTGGCTCGGAGTACTCGGTGAGTGTTTATGCTTTAGCATCCTTGCATGTGTGTGAGTGACTGCCATGATAGCATGCTTGCCATGAGGCTAACTGCTTATGTGATATAACTGCCTGAATGCCTGTGGATGAAGGTTGGATTACTTAAATTGGAACAATTCATTGATTGCGAGTTTTAAGCCCATTTGAGAGTGGCAAATCACCGTGTTTTCTAAAGCCCACTTGAGGGTGGCAAAATTCGCATTTTAGCCTACTTACAAGGAGCAAACCGCTTTCAAAAACAAACATGAGATGTTTTGTTCCAACTTAGGCGATCCAGTCTATACTTGTATGCCGTGCGCATCACATAGTAATTCTAGGTTAATAACCGGAATAAGAGCACATGTGTTTTCAAAAATAAGATATCATGTTAGTAAAGGCCGATCTTTGATCGGGTGAGCGGGAGTGCTCATTGCATGACCTTCCCCTCTCGTACCCAAGTTCCCAAGCCGAGGCAACTTTGGTGATGATGGACACGTGGCCTTAGGCACGAGTCAGGATTTCCTAAATTTTTCAAAAATAAAATATTTAGGTGGTGACTCTGTATCTGGTGAAGTAGTCCATGTTTGACACTTCTTTCTAAAAATCAGTTTTTCAAAACGATTTGCCGGATTTGGACTCTTTGGTGATTTATCAATCTCGCATTGCACTTTGCAAGATCATATTAAGAACCGTGACATTGAGTCCGAACTGTAGTGAGCCCAATGAACAAAATGGGATTTTCCTGGGACGTTCGGGCGCGTCTACAGCGGCGAACTCTGCCTGGCGGGCAGCATCCCGCTGCATGGCTTGCATAGTCTCTTGGAGCTAACGTATCATCTCCTCCATTTCGACTGTAAAGTGTGGATCTGACTGGACCGATGTATGTTCCCTCTCTGTGGCAGAAACAAAACTTTGATCCCTACTGTACTCAGGTGGGGTAAACAAAGACCTCTGAACTGACTGCTGCACTGATGTCCTCTGCCTAACTGCCCTCCATCTAGTAACCGGGGGTAGTGACACAAACACAAGTTGTCCATCAACTAGATCCTCAGATCGGAAAAGTCTTCGACCTCTGGTCCAAAGTGATTGGGGAATATCTGTTTGGTCGAAAGCAATGATGCTAAACTACCTTGCAAAAAGATAAATAAAGCATAATAAGGAAACAAACAACCAGAAAAATGGAAAGCATAACGGCTTAAAATAAAGACAACACACAGTTGGCATTTGTAAGCTGAATACACTGTTCTCAACACTGATCAATGTTCCCAAATCACTCCCCCAAATCTGATACCCTCAGGTAAAACCGATTCCTCCAAATACTGATGCCCGCAGGCTTGATACCCAAACTTGCAAACTAATACATGCATTCTTGTAGAGGCACACTCTAAAAGCACATAGCGAGCAAGTGAGAGCCAAAACACCCCTATGGAGGGGTAGGGTTTCCCTGTCCTAGTTTCGTTAAGAACTAGGGTTTCACTACGCACACAGCGGTTTCAAACAACCTACAATTGGGTAAGTAACATGTCCTAGCTTCAAATGGTCACTACGGATTCCGATATGCACTAGGTCGAAAGGTCAAAAAGGGTGCCTCGGTAAAAATCGAGGTTTGTGTTCCCATCGTAGCAGAGCTCGTAACCAATCTGCCTTATGGCACGCAGCCTCCTGCAAACCATTCAGGAATAGCAGATGGCAAACACGGTGTCCTAGGCGCACCAATGCAAATGCAATGAAAAGAAACACATACGTGTAGAGAAAATAACATATCATGAGTTCGAGTCAAGTTCTCTAAATCCCCAACGGAGTCGTCAGAAACTGTAGACCGCCCGAAACTCCGCTCCGCACGCAAGGGTGCGAATCGTAAGTTCTTAGCTGCTACAGTTCGGACTCATGTCACAGTTCTGAATCTAATCTCACAAAGTGCAATATGAGACCGATAAATCACCAAAGAGTCCAAATCTGGCAAATCATTTTGGAAAATCGATTTTAATAAAGAAGTGCCAAACATGGACTGCTTTTCCAGATACAAAGTCGCCACCTAAATATTTTGTTTTTGAAAAATTTAGGAAACCCTGACTCGTGCCTAAGGCCACATGTCCGTCATCACCAAAGTTGCCTCGGCTCGGGAACTTGGGTACAAGAAGGAAGGCCATGCAATGAGCTCCCCCGCTCGTCTGATCAAAGATCGGCCTTTACTAACATGACATGCTATTTTTGAAAACACATGTGTTCTTATTCCGGTTATTAATCTAACTTACTATGTGATGCGCACAGCATACAAGTATAGACTAAATCGCTTAAGTTAGAACAAAACATCTCATGTTTGTTTTTGAAAATGGTTTGAGGTTGCTACTCGCAAGCAGGCTAAGACGCGGTTTTGCCACCCTCAGGTGGGCTTAGAAAACAACATGATTTGCCACTCTCAAGTGGGCTTAAAAACTCGCATTTCAATGAATTGTTCCAATTCAAGCAATCCAATCTTCATCCACAGGCATTCATGCAGTTAATTACTTAAGCAGTCAGCCTCATGGCAAGCATGCTATCATGGCAATATGCAATCACACTCATGCAATATGCTAAAGCGTAATAGCTTACCTAGTACTCCGAGTAAAAAAAGAAGCTAGTTAGTAATCAATGCATGATCCTAGCTATGTTAACAATGCCTAATGCAACACATGCAAAAATGCAACTAAGATAGGCTTGGCTATTCTAAGATGTCATGTGAAATGCAACTTTGATAACATGTATTCAAATAGGAATTGAAATACAATGCAGTTAGTATGATGCGCAGAGCCTGGTGCATGCAAAACAGATGAATGATGCACGCATGCGAAGCATAAGGATGCTAATTGAAACATGCCCTAAAACTAACCATCAAAAGCTGGTAAATAAAAAGGAGAAAGACGTGGCGTTGGAAGACATGCATCACACACAGGCACACTTATTACAACAGTTGTGTCCTCTCGACGGAGGGTCCGAATAATTAGCTACCTAGCTAATCTAAGTTAATTAAACTAATTATTACAAAACGAAACTAATTAACTAATCCTAGTTAACTAATTATTACAAAACAAATGAATGGCCAAACGCATTAACTAATTAAGTACAAAACCATTAAACTAGCTAACTAAGCGAAGCATCTAAATAAAGCATTAAGAAGAGGCCCTCGGAGCGAGGGGTGCATGCATGCTCGGTCGCCTCATTCAGAAATCCATCGCGATTCTCCAACTTGCCTCTGTTTGCAATTGATCTCAGAACTTTTGCACAAAGCTCCAGATAGCTTCTACTTCATCATGGGTACCTCCAAGGACATGGCCGACCACTTTATGGTGGTGTAGACCACCTGCAGACCAGCCACGTATGCTGCAGACTAGAAAAACTGGTCGGCCAGCCACTTTTACTTGCCGGCCAACCAGAAAATCCTGCACACTTCCAGTTTGTTGCAACAGAGAGCAAAAAGGGGCATGGCAATGTATTAGCAAGGTATGTGTGCACAACCACTCTCCCTATCATTTCTCAAGCTCAAGGGAGTGTGGTTCCTGATTCTCGGGCCACCAACCGAGCATCGCAATGCACGATGGCCGAGATGCCAAGATTGCACAATCAATATGAATGAATGCACAAAGAAAACACATAAAGCCTCAAACTCTATCAATGATGATCAAGAGTGTCGGCGACTGAGAATTGAGGCACATGTCATCACTTCAAGTATGAAACGTCCCTCGTTTCTCGTGTTTGGACTAACACCCTATCCAAATACAATGCAATGCATGCACAAGATTCCAAACACAATGCAAGGCGTGCATACACAATGCAATGCAACATGAGCATGCAAGCACAATGCAATGTAACATGATCAACTACAATGCAAGGTAACAACATGCAATGCTATGTAACAATATGCAAACAATATGCTCTTCTAAGAGTTCTAGAATGGCATGCTCAAGATCATATCATGCAAACAATGCATGCATGGCAAACTTAAAGGCTAAGGCCTCAAGGCAAATGAAGTGCATCATACATGAATCATGCAAGACAATGCACAAATGGCCAAACCAAACATGGACAGACCTGAGGTACTTTAAAACAGTGGCCAAAACTCAACAAAACCTAGGCATAAAGAGTATGGAATGCACATTCAACTCATGGCTAGCAAGTAAGGCACAAAGGCACAACTTTCAAACACATTGAAGAGTGACATGCATGAGAATATGGCAATGCTACATGCTCTGAAATGAAGTGTTAAATGATGTCAAATCATCCAAACAACACAAGTGAGGCATGCTAGAAGGCCTAGAGCATAAGGCTAGTTAAGAGCAATACACAAGGAGCGTACAATACTAAGCTTAAACCACTGAATTAGCTCTGGATAGAGCTTAACTATGCCAAGTTAAGGGTCAAGAACATGCTGAAATGGAGCTCAAGAGCTTAGGCAAACATGCATGCACATTGGCTCACAAACAAGGCATGAAGGTACAACTTTCAAACACATTGAAGGAGTGAAAAATGTGAGAGTATGGCAATGAAATGTGCTCTGAAATCATGTAAGAACTGAGGCTATATCATGCAAACATCACATTCCAAGCATGCTAGAGACTTTGAAACTCAAAGCTAATGAACAAGGTTGCACTATGGCTATACAAACCAAGGCATGCAAGACCCAAAACACTTAAAACAGATCTTAAGCATGGAAAAACATGGATAAAATCATGCTGGAGTGTAGTCAAAATAGGCTAGAATGATGGTCCAAAGTATAGAGCATGTTAGGCTAGCAATGTGGAATTACACTACAAGTGTATCAACCACTAAAGAGACAACCAAACTAGCCAAAATCAGAGTCATATCTGGTCCAAAAAGTCACAAAAACAAGCTTAAACAAAGCCACAAATAAGTGTAAAAACATGCTCATTTGATAGACCTTCTATGCATACAAACAAGACAAAAGGAAGGGTAACCACCCCCTCTCATTTCAAGCCTCAAAACCACATTTCCACCACTAAAAATCCACTGGATTTTAGTGGTTAAAAGGCCAAGAGAAGGTGATCTCAAAGGCTTAAAGAGATGGCTCAAAACAATACAAAATAAGACAAAAAAGGGGGTGGACCAACCCCAACACCAAAGAGGCCTTAAACAAGCATTTCAAACACTGAAAAATAAAGCTTTTTATAGTTGAACACTAAGCCAAACAAAGCATGCAAAGATGGCTAAAATAGTAACCAAAACAAAGCTTAAAGAGGGGAAAAGGGGTTACCCTTGAAGCACTGCAACAGGAGCACCTTCTTCAGCCCAAAACCAGCTTTTATGACCCAAATACCACCCCCATGAATCTCAGCTCAGAGATGGTGGTGTGTGGCTAGGAGTTGTAGTACAAAAGTGAAGAAACAACACACTTTAAGGCACTAATATTGAGAGAGAGAGGGATATAGAGAGGAAGATATATGTATAGCTCTAATGGAGTTTTTCTGAACCTGGAAGACAGAGAGGGAGCCTCCCTTTTATAGAACTCTAAGCTTCAAGCTTCTTGGAGAAGCTAGAAGCTTGGTTAAATCCCTCCATACATGTGTATGGCGGATGCAGTCTGTGCCTTCCAGCTGGCATAGCTGGCATCCACAGACTCTACAAAATCTGCAGGAAAGCTGCCGACCACTTAAAGTGGTCGGCCAACTACTTACACTGGTCAGCCGACCAGTGGAAGTGGTCTCCAACGAAACAAAGTGGTCAGCTAGGGGGGAGAGGTGGTCTACACCAAGAAAGCAAGGTGGTGGCATGGTGGGAGACCACTTTTGGTGGTCCAAAGGCCACCAAGAGCAGTTGGCTGACCAGAAAACTGGCTGGCGGGAAGAAAAGTGGTTTTCAGGGTGAGAAACTGGTCTCCCACCCTCATTCCACACTCCAAGCAAGGAAAACAAGGTTTGTGCCAAAAACAAACCGAAAAGGATGCACGACAAGAGTCCGAGGGTCAAGGCGCGTAGCCGGAAGCCCCGAAAACCAGTCTACGGGCACCAAAAGTGGTCTCCAACCACAAAAAGTGGTCTCCAAGACCTCTGTGTCCCTCTAGACCAAGGCAACAAGGTGTGGTCCTAAAACCTGGCCAAAAGGAGAACATTAAGCGGTCCCGAGACAAGGCACGCGACCGAAGGCTCCAAAAATCGGAAACTAGTCTCCAAGAGAGAAAAGTGGTCTACTGACCTCTCCCTCCCTCCAGGGAAGGGAAAACAAGGTTTAGTTCAAAACCAAACCAAAAGGGAAACAAGACAAGGCGCTCGGCCAAAGGCTCCGGAAACTGGAAACTGGCCTACCAGAGGGAAAAGTGGTCTACGGACCTCTCTCTCCCTCCAGGTAAGGTCAACAAGGCTTGGTCCACAAATCAAGCCAAAACACAAAGAGTTCAGAGGCCCGGAGACAAGTCACTCAGCCGAAGACTCCGGAAACTCGAAACGAGCACAAAGATGCACTATCACCGAGCGCTCAATCGATGACATCTGAGTCTTAAGGTCGGTCAAAAATGGGGTGTCTACAACAGTGGCTCTTTCGGATCCCCTAAAAACAATTTTGGATTCAATCGGAAGAACTTTCTCTTTAGAAAGAATGGCCCTATTTCTACAACATGGGCTTGGACTTGATTCTCAGCCTTGAGAATGTCCATGGATTCTCGCAATGCTCCTGTCATTTCATGAGCTAAAGAGCCCATGGCTTATTGACCGGCTGGCTCGACCATGTTGGTCGGACTAACTCCCTTCTCTTGTACCAGAATTTCATCTGGTATTGGCACCTCCTATTGCCTAGGCCTACCACACCTACTACCACCACGTCCTTATCCTAACATTCTAATAAAGGTGCACAATAGTTTAGCACATTTACAAATGTGTTGAAACTAACTCACTCATGTCCTAATACCGTGGATAACAATTAATTCATTCATATAAGCACCGAGTCACGTAATCCTAAACGAATTTCCTTTCCAGATAATTGATTGTTCCGCGACATTGCCAGAGTTCTAGTTAGAATAAGCACTAATCAAGTACTTTTCTAATAGGACTTCTAGAAAGTTGTAGATCCAATCAATTTCTTAGAAACCAAATCTCATACCCATCTAATCACATAAACATGTTATCACATAGCATACCAGGTCTATTTTTAATATTATTTAGGGAGATAAATCCATTGTGGTAAAAATCACGTCCCACGATCTCAAATTATTCGAACCCGGTAGCTCTGATACCAAGTTGTAATGCTCCGAAATAATAACAACAAACCTTCTTATGTTATTCAATAAAAGCATAGATATGTGAAATGCTAACCTTTTGTTCATGTTCCTTCACCGTACAAAAGATGACTTATGCGAGTATACATTCATAAACCCTAAATCCTAAATCTATAGCATATGCCACATATGAGTGGACTGAAATAAAAGGTAATACAGATAAGTTTATCTCCTAGCGGCTACATCTTTCCAAGACATTGCTTGGTTACAACAAGATAGATCAAGTCCAAAATAATTAAAGAGCTTGAGGCTTATACAAAAGATAATTACAACAAGGAAACAAAAATGAGCCTTTAGCTCCATGGTCCTCCCAAGCTAAGTCCTTGGTAGAGGCATATCATCAGCACCTGAAAGTTGTTTTCTACATAAGGTAAGCCAAAGCCCAACAGATATACTTTAACCCTATGTATGAAACTTAGCGAATTTATAAGGTGAATGCACAAACATGTCATTTGCCAAAACATTGCATTTTTCCATCTCAAAACAATGCAATGCCATAATCAATATATTTCAATTCATGGAAATACACATTTATATTAGAAAACAGGACAGTGGATACAAAATATTAGGAATCTCTAGGTAGTGTTTGCTAGTAGGCCAGTAGGCTATACAAGCATTACCAAAGCCATTTTACTGGTACTAACCGGAAGGATCAGCACCTAATCGCGCAAGTTTCTGAACTTTCACCAAGGACACACAGGCTAACAATATAAACCACAACCACACCGCCTAACCAGATTCACCAAGGTATACAATCATTTTTTTTTTCTAAAAAACAATACATTTTCAATGTTCAATATGAAACAATGTTCAATGCAAAATGAATGGGTAATTGGTTTCAATTAACCTAATCCTCATGTAATTTCTACAACAATTGAAGATATTCTCCACTGATGGCCCAAAACAGATATTTATATTCAATAGATAATTTTTCAACAACAGATAAAATCTCATAAATTCCAAGATGGGAATGATAACAAATATCTAACTCCACTTTCATCATCAATAGATACATTTTCCATATCTTTTTAAAATCCAACATCATTCCCTTTGCTTTTATAAAATCATACATCAATGATTTTTCAAACAAAACCTCCTTTATTTTCAAAATCACATTTAAGGAAAGAATTTCCAACACAACCAACAATTTATACAGTTCCACAATCCTTTTCAAGAATTTATTTGAAAAACCCATCTTTTACATTTCAAATCAAACCCTAGATTTAACCCAAAACCCCAATCCTTTTCAAAAAGCAAATAACTAAGTTAAGAATCATACTAAAGGTTCTCTACCTCAAGTTTATGACATGAAGAAAACAAGAGTTTAAGCTTGATGGAGCCAAAAACAAGATCCCTTTCTATTAGAATGAAACTTTCGGAGAGCTTTACCTTTTTCTCCAATGAGCTATGGTGGAGAAATTAATGGGTGGGGGTGTATTTAAGGTAAGAACTAGAGAGAGAGAGTGAACAAATTAGGGCTTGGAATGTTTTAGAGAGGGAGAGGAATGAAAAAGTGATTAAAAATCCCTTTTCTCGAATTGATATACATGCAAACCACTTGAGCGACCGAAACACCGCTCGAGCTCATAATGACCCCCTCCTAGAATTTTTGCAAACGGTAGAAAACTGCTCAAACGTAAGAAGGACCGCTCGAAGGAAGATACCCTACTCCTAGAAGTTTTGCAGACCTGCAAAAATACTAGGAGATCTCAAAGACCGCTTGAATGACTAAAACACCGCTAGAGCAAACAAGAAGAAAACTAGGCATCAACGTTTTTGAAAAACTAACCACTAACTTGTTTCAAACACGACCAATAACTCAACTCAACTACTAACAAGATGATAAAGGACACAAACAACAATCAAATATACAAAATCCTAGATCTAAGAGCATAAAATGGGTCAAATCTAAACTGAAACCGTTATATATCTTCATGACTTTTAGAAAATATAGTAGATTTGAGAGGATAAAATTGAGATTTAGAAAAGGTAAAAACTATAGTAGACTCTTCACACTTTTATAATAGTAGTTGATAGGGTCACTTTAAACATTTCAGTTCTACAAAATTTATGAGAAAAAAATATATATAAACTAATTATAATTTGAACTTCTCCAACTTTAAGTAAAATAAATTTTTAATAAAATACTATTGTCTTAACAAAATAAAAAAATACATAAATTTTTACGATTGCTTTCAACGAGGTGATATTTTTTAGAATCATTACATGATAATCGCATTGTCAACACTGTCAAACACATCCTTTTCTATATATGTTATCAAACAATCATTCAATTGGTGATTAAGCTAAACTTTTACAATTAAGTGGGCTGTGATTATTACTTTGTTGGGGGTCAATTGGTGACTAAGCTAAACTTTCCCCTGATATGTGGCTCAAAATAAAATATCAACTCTCATATTCATTGGGTAGGGTTTCTTCGACTCGTCATTGCCACTCACTTCTAAGTTCTAAATATAAACTATATCAGCATCGAGGGTGGTGACCTAGTGAAGAAGGCATTTCTCTGTACAGGTGTGACCTAGGTTCGATTTTTGGGATGAGCGAATTCCGTTACTTCACAATTGGCTTTTTTCGGAGACCTCGTCTGTACTTATCTCGAAACCTAGGCTTGTCTGTAGCTTGTGGTTGAACTCCATTAGTGTCTCGGTGGTGGGTCTCTTCCTTTGAATTGGGTTAAATCAGGCCAGCAACCGGCTACTCTAAGGCTTGGGCCCACAGATGCAGTAATGACACCTTAAATTGGGTTTGTCTGTAGCTTGTGGTTGAACTCCATTAGTGTCTCGGTGGTGGGTCTCTTCCTTTGAATTTGGTTAAATCAGGCCAGCAACCGGCTACTCTAAGGCTTGGGCCCACAGATGCAGTAATGACACCTTAAAGCATTTTTTTCAATTAAAAAATATATATATATATATATCAACTATATCTATTTGAAACCATCATTATGGCTTGTTTTGGAAGGAAAGAAAAAAGTTAATTTATTGATTTTTTATATTTTTTATTTTAAAAAAACGTATAAAAAAATAAAATAAAGATGTGATATGATTTAAATAAATTAATAAATTGACTTTTTTTTATGTTCCCAAGAAACCTATATGTCAGATTACATAGATCTACGCTAACCGATCATATTTGGTTAAATAAAGTTTAATTTGTTCTTGTGTGGTAAAGATTGTGACATTTAGGCCTTGTTTGGTTTAACTCTCAAAACACAATTTTTGAAAAAAAAATATTCAAAATTTTGTTTGGTTGGAAATTTTTTGCAAAAAAATTTCAAAACTACCTTCTCTTTCCTACACATCAATCAATCACTTTTTCTCCCTCTTCTCTCCTTCTCAATCATTTTTTCTCTCACACACATCTACTCAACTACAACAAAATATCAAATCATCCCAAACTCTCATACTCCAAAATTATTTCCAAAATATACAACCAAACAAACTAAAAACATTTCTAAACCTTTTTCCCAAAATTTTTTTTGAAAATTTTTCTCTCAAAACCAAACCAAACACACCCTTAATTTTTGTTTAAAATTAGACAAAAAAATTATAATAACTGCTACATAATATAAAATATATATTATTACATTGGAATTTAAGTTTATGTCAGAAAAGTGAGTTATACATAATAAAATATTTTTATGTCACATGACTGTCAATGTTTTATTTTTTGTCTAATTTTTAACAGAAATTAACTTTAAAAGTAAACTGAAAAAACTTGAAACGTGAAGAACCACAATGGCAGAAAATAAACTTAAAGGGTCAAAGTGAAAAAATGGCCAAACATAAAAAAGGCAAAGTATAATCTACCTCTACCGTTAATGAGGCTAGCAGAAACTAAAAGTGACGGGATTAAAATAGGATTTTCGTAAAAGTGAAATGAATAAGGTGATATTTTAGTAAAAGTGTAACAAAATGAGAAAAATGTTACAATTCAGATGACAAGTTCAATCAATTTTATTAATTCAAATGGACAAAAAGATAGTATTATAACTTGACTTAAAGCGTAACATGATACAACACGAATTTGATTACACTGACAGGTTTTTTAAAAATACAACAAATTTATAAATTTAATATAATTATATTAACTTTCTTTTCAGTAAAGTTAAAATTACTTAAAATGATGCATATTGTTTGAAACACGAATAGAAATAATGGTAAAATATATACTTTAATGTAAAAAATGTGGTAATATTAATTTTTTATTTAAACAACTAACAAATTATTAATAAAAAAATAAATCAAATGATGTAAATTAAAATTTTAAAATAACATAATCTAATTATGTAAAAATGTATAGGTCTTAGTATTTTTTTTTTTCAAACCCTAAAAAGGTTAGTGTAATTTACTTTTTGCTTTGAGAACGAATTTAATTTTGTCCAAATTGGTACAACTCTTTGCCCTTCACTTTCGTGAAAGTCAAATTTAAATACAGAACCACAATTATATACTCATCTTCGTTAGGAGTCCGGATCATCTGCCGTAGTTTCCTACAATTGTTCCAGCGATGGTGCCAAAACGACATCATTTTGGCACCCTTTTTTTTTTTCATTTTCCTTCCCCCTTTCTTTTCTCTCTCAAACATTTGAGAACCAAACCCTAACAAACAAGAGAGGCGAGAAAGAGAGAAGGAGAAATAGAGGAGGAGGAGGAAGAAGAAGAAGAAGAAGAAGAAGAGAAGACGCCGGAGATGAAGGCTCGTCCTCCCCATTGGTTGAGTTTAAGAACCAGATCTCATCATCCCCACTTGACTTGATGCCCTAAGTCAAGTGTGAAGATCTCAACCCAATTTGGAATCAAAAGCTCTTCTTCCATGTCACCAACATTGCAGACCTTCCGTACAGAAAACCATAGAACTCAATGTCTACAACAAAAGGAGGTCTAGCAGTAGTCGAAATTTTCTGGGTAAAGTTCACCTCTGTTCTTGGTTCCTGCTGTCAAGTGGGTTAAGAACAACGGAGAGTGGGAGAAAGCAGATGGCACTGTTGAGTTCTTCCAGATGAAACAATTAAAACAAACCCAAATCAAAGAATTAGAGAACCAGAGTAGTGGTTTTGATCAGAAGTTCTCTTCGGTTTTGACTCAAACCCAAATCTGATTTTGATGCAGAGATATATATTCACATTTTTTATTATATTTTTTAGCCTATGATTTGTAATATATATATATATATATATTGTAGATTTGTATGGATATAAGAAATCATCTTCAGTTTTGACTCAAGAAAACAAACCCAAATCTGATATATACATTCACATTTTTTATTATACTTTTTAGCTTATGATTTGTAATATATACATATATATATATGTATGTATGTATTGTTTATATCCATATAAATCTACAATACATACATACATACATATATATATATATATAGGGATGGTTTCATATATATAGTATAATTTTTTATTTTTACCTCATGGCAGGTAGAATATCGACATTTGGGGCATAAGAGTTGTTGAACAGCTTCAACAATGGCGTCCCATTCTCTCTCTCTCTCTCTCTCTCTCTCTCTCTCTCTCTCTCTCTCTCTCTCTCTCTCCTTTTGAATTTGAGAACCTGTTTTATATTTTTCTCTTTGTTTTTTTTTTATGGGAAAGTTGAATTTTCCAGGAATTTTTTTGTTTAATCACTGAAAATTCTATGTATGTTTGGGAAAGTCTAATTCTTTTTGCTCTACAAAATATGGGTTTACTAATTGGAGATGGGATTTTGCTGTTTATTTTCTGTTCACTGTGTTTGGATTTGGAGAAAACTAAGTCACATGAAAGGGAAAATTTCTTATTTTGGTCTCTGAAAATTGATTTTTTGAATGATCTTCTGAGGATTGATTTTTTTGTTCTCTTACAAAATTTTCATCTTTGTTTTAATTTGAATGATTTGCAGAGGGGACACTAGACAACAGCAGATAGAGATAGATAAAGCCAATGAGAAGAATTGGAAGATCTCTACTTCCATGAAAGCCATTGATCAGAAGAAACCCAACAAAACCTCCTCTCCTGTCTCTGCTTTCTTTCTTTCCTTCTCTGTCTTTTCTTTCTTTCTCTCTTTTGTTTTCGTTTTCTTTTTTTTTTTTTTGGCCCCAAAATGACGTCGTTTTGGGGCACCGCAGGGATCACGGCAGACAACTACAGCAGATGATCCGGACTCGTTCGTTAGTGCCACTGTAACCGTCGATATGGCTCAAGATCGATGAGTCTTTGATGGTGTCACAACACTATTTTCAGAGTGTAAATTTTAGTCTTGTGTCCGTAAAAGATGGCACTATGTAAACTGGGGTTAATTAAACTTTTGCAAATTCATTTTTAATTTCTATTAGAGTAATTCTACTTATATCACTCATTTAACTCATTACACCTTTCAATTTTAATTTGGGTGATTCTACCTTTACTATTACTTTATCTCTTTATACTCTCCACATGAGATTTTTTTTTTTTTTTCAATTTTACCCATGTGTGAAATTACCCTTAAAAATAAAATACTAAAATTAAATATATTTCATTATCTCCTTACACCCCCAATCTTCATTCCCTATTCCTCTTGTTCATTTCTCAATTTTTCTTCCCTTTTACACATCTCTTTTCAAAAAGTGAGAATCATAATGTTTTGGTTATAGAAGAAAGCAGTAGATGAAGAAACGGTGGTGAAGAACACAAAAAAAGTGAAATGGTGAGTTTTTTTTTTTTTATTTGTTTGGTAGATTTTTTTTCATTTTTCTGGACTGTTCTTCGACTTTTGTTCAGTGTTTCGAAATCGAACAAAATAAAATAGTCCGACATCACATTGCCGACAAAAAATACATGTCTGGCAACCAATTGCTGAATAAAAGATATATTTTCGATAACCCAATGCTAGATTTTTTTAATTTATTCAGCTATTCATTTCTGTGTATTTCTAATTTTATTTTTTTATTATGTATTTTTGCTTAGAAGGATTATGCTTCTACTCATTGCAACAATGCAAGTACTGCATTATTAGTGGACTCCAATCATAAATTCATTACAAAGGAGGTCTGTTAAGTTTTTATTTATAAATACGATTTTTTCTTATTTTTAATTTGTATTGAGTTTTATTAATAATTTGACATATAAATGTATTTATTATCTTCATATTTTTAATAGTCTTCAAGTATTAATTAAATAGGCTTCTGACGTTTGGAAGAAGACTAGATTTGTCATTGTTATAAAGACATCAAATGCGGGAGGTAATGGCAGAAAACCAAGACTTACACTTGAGCTGCATTCGCATGTAGTGCACTACGTGCAACTATTTAGTTCACAAGAAAGGGTTGATGACCTTACCTCTATCTTATCCTACTTTGAATCTGGCCTTGGATTTAATTTGTTGTTGTAGTCTTCATCATCTAGCTTCCCGGTAGAGATCAAATTGAGGCGAATGTCAAGAACATGCCTCACATCTTTAAGAAACAACTTGCAGCCCAAATTTGTTTCCAAACAAACATCACCCATACCACCAATCTTGGACAAACCTTCATTACCCATTCGAACACAACCATAATCTCCCTTGGTGTAGGTAGCGAAGAGATCAACTCGAGAAGTCACACGAAAAGAAGCACCGGAATCAATCACCCAATTGCTCTCTTGGCCCACAAAATTTGTGAGACCCCTAACTTTAGTAAACCCCATTAGGTTCCTAAATTTTGAGTTATTATACTAAAAACCCTTACTTCCCCATTTATTTGCAGAATTAAACCCTAGAATCGAAAACGCATCATGGACGAACCCATACAAACCCTAATCGATCTTGGAAGCTTAGAAATCATTTCTATCACTCCAATATTAATTATTTAACTCTCAAATTTTATATTAATCTCTCTAAATCTTAACTTTCGGTTTTCACAGTTTTCGTTCGGTTATTCACCTTTAAATTCAAAACAAGATCATCCAAACCGAATTATTTTTCCTAACACTAATTTATTAACTCTACTCTTGAAATAGATATTTTAATTGAGTCCAAGCCCTCATATTTTTCTCTAATCACATTTTGACCTGAAACTAGTACCATTACACACACACACACACACACACATATATATATATATATACTTGTACCTTTCTTAAATAAATAATTTTTTACACAAAATATCTTCATATATATATATATATATATAATCCACAAAAATCTCCCAAAATTCCTTGCACATGGCCAGCCACCCTAGGGAAAGGAAAATTGTACACTTTTTCAAACAAAATCCATGAATTCATGGAAAAAGTATTCAAGTACTCCCAAATCATGGAACCATGCCTCCACCTTAAGTTTAATCCTAACAAAATCCTAACTAGATCATGATTAATTGCATAATTAAGGCCTCCAATCCTTCACTATTCCATTGAATTCAAACTAAATCCAAACTATCCAATCCAATTCCAACCAATGGGCATTTATGACCTTTTGCACCAAATTCATTACAAAAACAACCCCTCCCGTAGCATTTTACATGCAAGAACACACACATACACACTATATTCAACTGAGAGAGAAGAGAGGAAGGAGGGTGAGCTTGGTAGAAGAGAGGAGAGAAAGAAAAAAATTGCTAGCAATTCCAATAACCCTCAAGTAAGCCACAACACAACTCTCTCTTATTTTTCCTTTCAAATACATGCTCTTAGAAGTTTTAAACATTCATTTCAGATGTGTTTTGATGGTACTTTTGTGTTAAAAATGAAAGGAGTTGAGCCTTGATTCTACCATTCTTGTATTTCTCTTAATTGGTATAAGACTACCTTTTTCCATATCAATCTCTCAAAATTTTCAAAGGCACACCTTCACCTTAAATTTTTTAGTTTAATACATATTATTTAGCATGTTTTCATCACAAGAGAAGTGGAAATTTTCCCCTAGTCGACCTCTTTTCTCACCAAATTTCTATTTTCAAGAATTATGCCAGAGAAATCTGTTTTACAGTCAACTTTCAAAACTTCTAGAAAAATGTATAAAACTCTTCTGGACCTCCATTTTATGTCAAAATCTTCCTTAAGGAGTTATCTTTCAAATAAAATTGGTTTCATTGAAAACGAGTGAGTGGTTTGTGAGATAATCCGATTTTCGTAAAAGACGATGAATCTGGACAGCGCTGGAGTGTTTATTAAATAACTAAAAATCTAGGAAGTCTATAGAACTTCTAAAATATGTTCTAAAAACTAGATAAAATTCCCTACGAACCATAGGAAGGCCAGGCTCGGGAAAAATCTGAAACGGTCCTTTTAATTTTAATCTTTAAGTAGTTTTCAATCTGGAAATTCTGTTTTGCCTTGATGATATAGCAGATGAGAGTTGTAGATTTTATCAAAGTAAGATCAGAGTTATTTTTGGAGATCCATGGAGAAATATCAAGACTAGAGTGTTGGTGACATAGGAGATTGATTTGAGGTAATTCGGATGGTATACAATATGCTTCCTTTGAATCTCTTTACAAACAATGTTATTTTAATGACCTTCAATTTGTACTCCTCTTGATGATTGTGATAATTGGATAAATTTTATGTAATTATTCGTTGTTGATTCGTTTGATTACTCAAGTCATTTGATGAACTCTGTGTAGTTATTTTGTGTTGGAAATGTTGATTTGTCTGGCTAAATGACATAAAAATGCTCCGTACATGGATCAAGTGGACTTTGCCAATATGCTCTGTGCCAATAGCTTGGATAAGCGATTGTGCTTGGGTGAGGGGGGTGAGGCCAGTCACTAGTCATGTACTGAGTAAGACCGGGTATTTGGTCCTGGATAAATTATCGTATGTCGAGTTGACTTGTTTGTGCAATTTGATAAATTGCTTGGTATTTCAAATTGAATGGTTTGTGTAATTATTGGATCCCTATGAATTTATTCTTTATCCGAACTTTGTTATTCCTGCCGTATTGTATACTTCTCGAATTAATTTATATTTTAGGTATGGAGCAAATTTAGTGGCGTTGGAGTTGAAGAATTTAAAGGATTATTGAGTTAGAGATTTTTAGGCTCACCACTATATATTGTTTTTAGAGATTTGTATAAGTTATATTTTGGAGACTTTGTATAATTATGTTGGAGACAATTTTGTATTTTTAAGGTTATTAATTAGTTAGAATTTTAAATTTGAGGTTGAGTTGATTTATTAATGGCTTGGAAGTTGGGGCGTTACAAAATTGACACAATCATCTTCACAAATTACCACCATCGGTAGTAACCGCTGTTGTGTCTTCTTGCTTCTTATCTACACTTTTGTCACGATTTTTGAGTTTTCGACATTCCCGCTTCGTGTACCCTTTCTCATGGCAATAATGGTACTCAATGTCTTTCTTTAAAAAAAAAACTTTCTTTTGATTTGTCATGGCTTTGATCACGACCATGAGTAGTCTTACTCCTTCCCCTTGTTTTACTTCAGTACCTCACAACAAATGCCTCCGAATGAGAACCCGTTAATTTTCTTCTAGTTTTTTCATTTAACAAGCTACTAGTGACTTGGCTTATTATGACAACTCCATCGAGCGCCAAAATTACTAACCGTCACAACCAAAGTCTCCCAACTTTCAAGCAAGGAACTAAGTAACATCAAAAACAATTTTCATAGAAGCAAGTTGGTTAACAATACTCTTTATTTTATTCAAATGTTCCGGAATAGGGCTGCCACTTTTATATTTTAAATTAACTAACTTCGAAAACAGAAAAGCTTTATTTGTAGCTGATTTTCTGTCATAAAGGCCTTCTATTCTTTTTTCATAAATCATGTGTTGAAGTTTCAGTAGCAACATGATGAAACACACTGTTATCAATCCATTGACGAATAACACCAACAATTTTTCGATTAAGCCTCTTTTATTCATCATTTTTCATATGCTCAGGTTTGCCACTATCACCCTCTGTAAGTCCATACAAATCTTTACAAATAAGTCTTCCATTTTAGTTTTTTAAGTTACCCAATTGCTTCCATTGAAGTTAGATATACGACCCATATTCTCCTCCATTGATTTACACAAATAAATAAACCAAAATAAACTATAAACTTTGATACCAATTGTTAGGGAAAATAGATGATTTCTCACAAGTAAATCAATCACTGAAAATAAAAACTAATGAGGAAAAATTAAATCAATAGTGACAAAAGAATTTTTACATGGTTCCCTCAATGTGAGGTACATTCACGGGATCGAAATTCAATTCCACTATCAATCAAAAGTTTTCAAACAATTACAAACAAACATGAATGGTCATACAAAACCAATTTTAAGTGAATTTCAAATAATCACAAATAAATAAAAGGAAAGACTTCACCAACTAGATGGACGAACAGAGCCCTTGAATATACTCAGCAAACAAACAGAGCCCTTGAATATGCACCCAAGAATCACACAGCAAGCTTGATATATATATATATATATATATATATATTCACCAAATTGGATTACCCAGGAAGCACTCTCACTGAAGTAAATATGAATCAATATTGGTAGCCAAAAACCTACCAAAAACTATGTATCAATTTTCCACAGCCGCTGCACCTCTTCGGAAAATACAAAATAATACCAAAAAAAAAAATATTGTTGACTCTTGAATTTTTTTTATGCAAACCCTAGTTGTCACCAAACAGATTTTTTAAATACCCATTGGACTTTCAAAAATTAAATATAATATAAAAAAAATATATTATAATCAATACCAAATTAAATTAAATTCTTTTAATAAATCAATTAGGTTCCATACACCACTAAAAAAGTATACCCAACAAAGGGTGCCAGGTGAGACTGGGAATGATGATAGTGGCGGCGAGTAACAATGGCAGAAAAAGGGGGAGGAAAGTGGAGGAAAGAGAGTAGATGAAAATGAGTGTAAGGAGAGGTGGCATTGAAGAGGGGTAAAATTACTATATTGAAAAGTGTGAAGAGAGTAAAAAATTGATTGATTGTAATGAGAAAATGGGTGTAAGGAGATCAAATTGTGGTGTAAGTAGAATTACCCTTTCTATTATCACTAAAAACAGTGGGATAAATTACAGTTTCATCCTTATATTTTAAGTCTGATTTTAATTTGGTTTTTTAGTTTAAACTTTCAATTTTTTATTTTTATTTTTTATTTTTTTATACAAGAGATTGACAAGTGTTTAAAAATTGTTAAGTTTAACTTTTAATTTGAGCAAATAAATAAAAATAAAACTAAATTTAAAATATAAAGATTAAATTATTCAATCTAAAATAAAAAAAATAAAGTGAAATTTAAATAATATAATTTACCCTATAAACTACCTGCTTGAAAACCGCTCTGAATCACAAATACCCATTCAAGTCTACGCAAAATCACCGTCCAGTCTCAAAATCTAGCAGCTAGGTTTCCTCTATTACAACATGGCTCAAGCTTCTCTTTGATTGGAGCGTGCTGTTGGGTTTTGTAGAGCCGTCACTCACGGAGTCTACATCAATGATCTAACTCGTCAATATATAAAACTCGTCAAGTATTTCATCTTTACAAAAAATCAAATTGATCAGATATCGATATTTATTTGATCAGATCAAATTTATATCAATGGTGAGTATGATTTAAAAAATAAATTGTTAATACAAATGTAATCTGATCCAATGACTATTGATATCCGATCAGTGTGATTTTTTTACAAAGATAAAATATTCGACGGGCTTTATATATTGAACAATTTAAATTATTGATGTGAGCTCCACGGTGAGCCCATGGAGGCCCAACAACACACTCCAATTGAGACAAGCCTTTCCCCCAACATTACCCCACTTACTGAAGTCAGTTTAACCCATTTGATTACATTGCAGAGGCCCTTCGACTCGTTCACATCCTTTAATGGTCTTGTGCATTCCCATGAAACAACCCAAATAATGTTTTATCCATAAACACAAGGCATGAAACATTCTTGCATTACATGCATTCGGAATAAAATTGACACTCATAAAAAAATCTCCACTAATTTTACCCATAATAGTATGGCAGGTTAAATGTCAATTTTTGATTTGTTAAAAATTCAACCATTCCAGACCTAATTTTCTTGACACGTCAAGTGATTTTTAAATTGTGGGTCTCTACTAGGAAGCAGCCTCTCTCAAGACTCCACCTTCTCCATAGCCCTCGAAACTCCATTTTGTGTAGGTCCTCACAACGGTTATCTGAACCATTCATTTTATAAGTCTCAAAGAGAAAAACATATATCCAAAATATCAACTTAATCGGAAATTGATAGATACACTAACTAATTGTATTTTGTTTTATAAATGAGCGATTCTGATCACTAACGCTGTGTTTAGTTGAGAGATTTGGAAAGAGATTTGAAATGAGAAAGAGAAGAAAAAGATGTGTAAAACTAGATTAAATGTAAATATATTTTATTCATATATTACTTACATTTCTCCTTCTATTTTTCAAATTCCTTCTCTAATCTCCCAACCAAACACTGTAAGGGGAGCTACCCAGACTTGAGAAGCTCATCTCTCTCCCAGGTCGGATTATACTTTGATTAAGTTTGCCAAGACCCAAGTGAGGGCTCAAAAGGAGGTGAGGTGAGGTTTGGTTGAGAGGGGTAGGGTGGAAGGATGGAACCAAAACAAAAGGTACTTCACCATTATGCAAGTAGATGTCACAAACTCAACTAATTCATTGAAATTTGAAAGCCACCACAATAAGTTGAAACAAGCATATACTCCCTAGTAACACAAGAAAACAAACATAACAAAACATTTCTCCTTTATTTCTAGGCAAGACATTCTGATAATAACTACACAACCTGACCCATACCAACAAGCATTATTCCCCGTGATCACAAGACATTAACAAGTCTTATTTACTACTAGATGAGATAGAGAAGTACCAAACTGTCAAAAACATCACAACCAAATCATGGAAAAGCTTGGAAACCACCTGGGTGGGCAGAAGTGCATATATCCCAATTCACTCCTCTTCAGATTCAGACTCAGCACTCTGGAGCCATTCCATAAAGGGCTTAACGTTCTTCCAGATCTGCGAGCCTTTGTTGTTTCCACTCAAGCCCTTCCCATACCACTCCACTATGAATACCTCTTCCAGCACATCACTGTCATAAAGCACTTTGAGTACCAAAGCCACCTCCTTCACTGCCTCAGGGTTTGCTTTCACACAGAAAGCCTCAATCGCGTGAAGCAAAAGCAGCTGTGATCCCTCCTCCTGAGTGGCAGCTGCAAGGTAGTTCTTTTTCTTGGTCACCTCCTTTGAAAATCCCTTTCCAGTGCCATCAAAAAGAGCTTTAAAGAGGGCATCCATGGTCTCCTGGAGAGTTCCAGAAAGAGATCCCAAAAAGGACTTGAGCTGGTTAGCAGAGGAGCCCTTCTTGAGGAATTCCTTAATCTCATCGACAAGCTTCTCATAAGAGTTACTAGATTTGACCCCGTTCGCATGTGTGCTAACCTTGGATTGCTCTTCACGCTCGGGAGAGTTTTTAGCCGAATTCAGCTTCTCTTCATTGGTTGAAAGCATCACCATACCAGCTGTAACAGCACTCAGCTGTTCCTGAATCCGCAGGCGAGCAGCCTCCGCAGATGTGTCAGTCTGCCACTGGACATCATCATCTTCATCAGTGTCGACTGATGCTGTTGCTTCATTTTCATCTGCTTGGCTGCCCGCAGGAGAATGGTCACCATCAGAGACATTAATTTTCTTCTTGGTGGATGCTTTGGAAACCACATCCTTAGAACCAGCAGAGGAGCCCTTCTTCTTTGCAGCCTCTTTTTTAAGTTTCGTCTGTTCCTCATCTGCCACCGCCCCTTCCTTGAGCCTCTCTTTTTCAGCCCTCCTCATTGCCTTCTTGTCTTTTGATCCCTTCTTCAGCTCAGGAGGGTTCTTGATAATAAACGTTGTGAGCTTGTCCCTCATATCAACATCTGACAAAAACCCACAAGCAGCACATTTGAGGTTAATCATCTGTGCCTTAGTGATGATTATCTCAGTTTCAGGATTCCCACAGCCATAGCATTGTACATATTTCTTGATGAAGTTCTCAAGAAGCCCAGCAAGTTTGGCAGTGTCATGGGCACCATTAACATGGGATGTTCCAGTCTTCACATCAAATTTGGATTGGGCCCCAAGCTCACAACCAAAATACTTGGTTGTGTAGGAAGCAGGTCTACCCAAAGCCTTTGCAATGTCAACCATGTTGACCACATTGGTCTTGATGCCATTCCCACGACCTTCAATCTTCGTAATCATTCTGGGCATCTTATACCTATAGAAGGCATCATCCTTGTTTCCAGCACCAATATTTTGTAAAGCCATCTTGTTTTCAAAAAATTATGTATGCTAGAATGGACTTTATCAGAAGGGGAGCAGGTCGATTCTTTTACCAAGATTTTTTTTTTCAAAATTGGAAGAATTCCCTGCAAATGGAAAAGGCCGCATAAACTGGCAACCCTGACAGTGTGTGCTATGGTCCAGAAATGGCCCAAGATGCATGCAGCCAACTTTATCAAGAGAATATCTATTCTTTTTTTTTGATGTAGGACAGTACTCTCCAAGCAACCCAATTGATAACAAAACAAGAGAGCCCCGTTCAGACATAAAAGAAGCTTCAAACTCAACACACTCCACTTTCGCTACCTGCAGATATTGCAATACTGCCAATTTCCTGGAAACAATTAATTTCATAATCAGAGATAAACAAAGAATTTTACAATTTTTTCAAATAAATTAGATATCATTTAGGAAAAAAATCAGCCCATCAAGGATTTCAAACAAAAATAAAATTCGAAAACTGCAATAGTGCTCAACAGTGGCTAAATTATAGAAAAGATGAAGCCCTCAATGGCTAACAGCAATATGGAACCTAAATCAGCTCTGTAATAACAATTTCAATGTAAACCAAAATTCAAAACATAGCTGAAAAATAAACACTAACATGCTGGTAAGCAGCATAAAGAAACAGAAACGTAATTCTGACAACTAGATGCCATAAATGACTCATACCATACAAATTCATCAAACAAGTTACGAACCAAGAAATTGCAAATGTGTTATTGTAACCCTTAGCGATTGACATTGACGACCATCTAGGCTTCTACTATGTAGAAGACATATATAAAACAGCATGCCAAGTAAAATGTTGCATTGCAGACATATTTTATTGGATTGAATTATTTTCACAATCTGTTATCATTAATTCATCCCATTACAGCACAAAATGAGAGTTTTTCAGGACGATCATACAGCCCACATTCACTAAATTCAATCCATAATGATAAAAAGGTAGTGGGATAAAAAATTTCAAAAAATGGAAAGAAGAACATGCAAGCATACTGAAGATGTAAAAAAAAGACGCACCATATATTTGTTGTTGCTTTGTTCATGTATTCATCAATAAACAACTACCAAAAGTAGCTTCATCCAAATTTAGACCCAAAAAAAATTGACATAAAAAAAATGGGGACAAAAGGTTGCAAGATCACATCAAAATACCAAATGATTAGTGCTATTCAAACTCAAAAATTAGACCCATTCTTCAAGCCCAATGATCAATCAACCAATAATCTCACTTACACATCATTGGGCCTAGAAAGTGGGCTTGTATATCATTTTCCACACCAAACCCATGTGAAAAAATATGAACACAAACAAAATATTAAACACACACAATAAAGCTCCTAATTCCAGATTAAGGTTCTTAAGTAATAATTTCAACAAAAATAATCACTAATAGTAATAGGTCATGGCCTAAATCTCCTACATATGTCTAGAAATCTAAGTAAAATACATAAACATATTTGTATTTATATAAATGAAATACAAAGATAAAGCTGGGAATGAGCTCTAAATAACTTCTGTAGATTCTAAGCCCTCACTGAAAGACAGGGTTTTTGTGTGGTCAGGAACTAAATGAAATCACAAGAGTTGTTACAACAACACCCATCTCAAATATAAACAACTCAGCCATACACCTTACGTGTCCAATATAATATTGATGGTTTTGCAGTTAAAAAAACAATAAAAACGAAAATTTAATGAAGAGATCAAATTTCGAAGGTAAATCAATCTTCAGACCCAAAATATTCTAGTCAAACCGACAAGCCCACCAGAAATAATTTTTTCCACAAAAACCCAAATAAAAGTGATAAGCTCAATCAAATCTTCACATCAACGCCATATCAAAATTCACATTCAAATAAAAAAAGAGAACTCGACCGATCTACAGCTATAAATATAAAACAAATCAATAAATCTGAGCTCTTCAATCAAAACGAGATTATACAGATATCTAAATCGATTGAAGTCAATTGAAATATGAGATTTGATAAAAGCGAAATCGAAAAAAATTGATGTACAGTGATGTACCTCAGATGATAAGAGAAGAGAGGAGAGAGAGAGAGGGAGCGCAGGTGAAAAACCGTAGACCTTGCGGGGGTGTGGAACGAAGATGGAGAGAAATAGCTACGAATGTATATACATATATATAGCAACAAATGAGGCAAGGACAGAGACAGGAAACCCTAGGCGTGAAGTTATTAGGGCAAACGCATGCCATAATGACTAATTTATTAAAATTTAAAATCTTACCGTAAATTATCCTAACTTTTACGTTTTTGGTCCTCCAACTGGAGAGAGAGAGAGAGAGAGAGAGCACAATTAGTAAAAGCATTATGAAATATCCAAGCCGGCTCTTTTGAGTAATGCTAGAGAGCCTAATATTTTATTAAAAATTTTATTAAATTTTTTATATGGGTGTGGGATTTATATTAACATTTATGTGAGACATTTGGTAAAATTTTTGATAAAATTTTTGAGGCCTTTAACATTTTTCGGCTCTTTTTGTTTCAAATTTTTTTTTTGGTGTGTTTCCTTTGATTTTAGGGGATAAATTTTTTTTTAAAGTTTTGGGAAAAAGGTTTAGAAATTTTTTTGATTTATTTTGTTGTATATTTTGAAAATAATTTTGGAGTATGAGAGTTTAAAATGATTTGATATTTTGTTGTAGTTTAGTAGATGTGTGTAAGAGAAAAAATGATTGATAAAAAGAGAGAAAAGTGATTAATTGATGTGTAGGAGATAGAGAGTGATTTTAAATTTTTTTTTTTTCCAAAATCATTAAATCAAGCAAAATTTTAAAAAATATTCTCTAAAATTTATTTCTCAAAAACAAACCAAACAACGCTTTTATTTTTTATAATGATTTATTAAAGTCTTGCCTGGGAATTAATTTTTTTAATATTCTTTTTTTTATTTTTTTATGAGTTGAAAAAAGCCATGTTTTGTTTGTTTTTCATAAACTCGTTTAGAAACAGATTTTTTTAATAACTTTTTAACTAAAATATAATTTTAAAAAATTAGTATATTTGGAATGTCTTTTTAGATTTTTACAAAAAGATCTGCAAAAAGTAAAGAGAAAAGATAATCTTTAACTTTTGATATAGATTGTTGATTTTTTAATTTTTTTAGTGACTTTCTAACTTTTATGTTAAAAAATAATATTGCCAAACGAGGCCGGCCTATTTTAGGAAGTGATTTTTTTTTGACTTATTAGTATTTTTTCAAAAAAAGTAAAAAAAAAAAATAGAGTGATGTGACTCAAATAAATCAATAAACTTATTTTTTTTTTTCTAATTGCCAAAATAGGCCTTATTTCAAAAAAAAAAAAAATCTAAAAATACGAAATTTAGTTTCATGAAAAAAGCAAAAAAAATCAAATGCACTTATCATTTTTATATAATTTTATGTTTTTGAAGGACATAAAATATTTTTTATATTTATTTTTGTCAAATTAATTTTTATATATATATTTTTTTTGGTAAAACAAAAAATATTATAACATAAAGTGAGATTACAATATTCCAGGTTAAGTAACCCCTCTAGCATCAGCGACTAGTTGCAAAGAAATACAAGGAGGAGGAGAAGGGAATACACAATCCTTTAGCCAAAAACACTCCTTAATTAGCTAAAGAGATCAGCACAAGCATTAGCTTCTCTGTAGATATAATTAACGGTGCTAGGTTTGGGGTTGGAAATTGGTTACATGTTGCGGTCCAAGCCTCCTTTGGAAATGTTTTTTTAATAATTTTTTGATTTTTTAGTTAAAATAAGATGTAAAAAAATTAGTATATTTGGGATGATTTTTTGAATTTTTACGAAAAGATATGCAAAAAGTATAGAGAAAATAGTATTTTTGACTTTTTTGTATAAGTTGTTGATTTTTTAAATTTTTTAATAACCTTTTAACATTTTGACTTAAAAAATCACTTGCTAAACGAGACGTCAATAACGTGTGCAAGGCACTACGCCATTGGAGAGTGGTAGATTGGCTAGGTTAAAAAACTCTGGAGTTTATTTTTCTAGATAAACCAACAAGCAATGGGGAATATGATTGACCAATAGGTTGTGACGTTTTATCAAAAAATAGTTTGAGAAACTCAAATCAAACATGGTATTAATTTTGGGGCATGACTTTTTAGTTATATCTAAAAAACGTTAATAATTGGTGCAGATAATTCATATTTTTAATAACTTTTTTAAATTAATTACTAGCATGCTTAATGTTTTATTTTCAAAACGGCTATTAGACTATTTGATGTATTTTTTATCAAATAAAAAATATTTTAAAAAAATTAAAAAACTTGTGTACTAAAATGGTTAGGAGAAGGGGTCAGTACTGCTGTATCTGTTGTTCCACAAAACAACACACCGTTTTATTTGTTTTATTTATTTATTTTTGTTTTGTATTTTTATTTATAAAATCAAGTCAATCCGCTCAAAGCTTCCAAGCCACCTTCTCACGCCATCATCACAATAGTACAAATTTTCTTATGCAACCATCGATGTCGCCACACCGGTAAACTTCGGTGGCTCCTCAACGATCATTGAAATAGGAATTAATTGACTTGTTGGAGGATAAATACAAGATCTATGGGAGAAAATTGGGGAAATTACACTATGCCTCTTTATGTTTGTCTATTTTTTTTTTTCTTCCTTATTTGGCTCTTTATATTTTAAATTTTTCTCAGTTTACTCCTAAAATTAATTTATGCTAAAAATTAGACAGAAAATGCCACATTAACTGCCACGTAACATAACAAATATATTACTATATTGAAATTTAGATTTGAGTTAGAAGTATGAGTTATATGTAATAAAATATGTTTATGTCATCTTGTTATCAATGTGTCATTTCCTATCAAATTTTAAACATAATTTAACTTTGGAAGTAAATTGGAAAAAAATTAAAATATGAAGAGCCAAAATGAGAAGAAATAAATTTTAAGAGGTAAAGTGAGTAAATAATCAAACATGAAGCAGGCAAAGTTTGATTTACCTGGAGGAAAAAAGGGTTTTATCTGTTGTGTTGAAAATAAATTTGGTTTGTAGTGAGGAAAATATGTGGATTACAGTGTAAAAAACTTGGGTCTCCAACAAGTTCCTAGCGAGCCTTCGAAGATTCCGGCAACTTTTCCAACAATCTTTGACTTTTTCGGCGACGTTCTCGGACCCTTACATACATTTGGACAACTCCATTGGGGAGGCAGATTGGTTAATGGTCTCAACGAGATTCGAAAACCACACAACCTCGGTGAGGATGGCAGGAGAAGAAGAAGAAGTTCACCAACAAGGATCCTCCAATGGTGGTGATAAGATGGCTCAAGATCAATCATTCTTGCTCGAAACCATTCAAGGACTTCAAAATACCCAACTCGAGATTCTTACCACTCTTCAGAATCTCACTCACACTATGTTGGTGATGAGTTCTATGTTTGCACGGGTGCCAAATGGAAATCAAACTAGAGATGGAGTCGTTTCAATCGAAGTGCAAAATCAAGCCCATGGAGAAGTAAACCACAGCCAAGCAGCAACCCAAGGAGAAGTAGGCCACAGCTAGCCTGTAGCTTACAGTAACACAACAACAACAACAACAGTGGTTAGGTAGTGTAGGGCCATGCCCATGCCGCAACAAATGCAGCGGTCAATGGACTTTATAGGACCCAATTCAATGTCCCATCACCAAATGGCTTGTCTATAGGTGCCAATGGCCAATATCATCATGTGTATTCACCAATGGTGAATTCTCAACACCCGAATGGCCAAGTCGCTTCAGGCTCAATCTTCAGGTCTATAAGCTAAGTTTCAGGAATATCACCATCAAGTTCTCTCCTTCAACAATTTCTCACCTTTGTTGATGTGCAAGCCATGTTCGATTTTGAACGGGGCAAGAGGATTTTACCCACTTTGCCTGATCCAGATGTTAAGCCACCATACCCTATCGAGATGTTGAGTCATCCATACCCAGAGGGATACACGGTGTCGAAGTTCATCAAATTCGATGGCAAACAAGGAAATGCTCAAGAACATGTTGTTCGGTTCATCGAGACTTTAGGGATTCATGGTTCAAATCATGTCCTCTGGCTGAGAGAATTCTCCAAGTCCCTTACTGATCGAGCATACGTATGTTAACTTGGCCCCAAACTCTATCTGAAGTTGGAAGGAGATAGTCAACAAATTCCACGCCAAAATTTTCAAGTGGCCAGAAAGGTGACCATACATACCTTGTGTAAGGAAAAACAACGAGAAAATGAGAACATTCTTGACTACGCCAAAAAGGTTTCAGGACAAGACTGTGGATTGACATAAAGTCGTGGATGAGAGTTACCTGGTTCAGATTTGTCAAGAGGGGGCATTGACCTGTACAAATTGTTTTGGTTAATCACAAGCTACCTACCTTCTCGACACTAGTGGAAGCGGCTTGGAACATTAGCACACCTTAGGCTCAGGAGTTTGGATTCAAGGCCAGTTACAAAACTAGTTTTAAATCATCTCAAGGTTCTATTGTTGCTGCGACCTTTGCCTCTGATACCCAGAAGTCACAAGAAGGAGGGCATAGAGGCCAGAAGAGAAAGCAATATGGGGTTGTGGAATCGAGGAGGTAAAAGCTCTAGTCAAATAATGTGTGGCCGACAGAGAGCTAAAATTACCATATGTCGAGGAAGTCTTATCAAAAAAGGACTGTAAGAGCCCCAAGTATTGCGTTTATCATCAGACATTGAAGCCTTTGACAAAGAAGTATTGGACTTTTAGGAAATTTTTTAGAGATAAAGTTAACGCAGATGAATTGAGGTTCAAAGAATAGAGAACTCAAGACATTCGAGAGCAACCATATCCTCAGCACCGAGACAATGGTAAGAATATTGCTATGATAGCATATGAAGGTCTGATGATTGAAGTTATCGCTAATCTCGATGACAATGATTGTCATCTTGATGACACCTTTGAATCTGAGAGTGAGCAAGTTTATTATAGAAGTGCTCTTAATCCAAAGGGCAAAGTCTTTATGGCCCATGTTGAACGTCCCTTTGATCCAAAAGGAGGAGAAGAATATAACGGAGGAAGACATCATGTTTTTATTGCGTCTTATTTTAAAGAAACCGAGAAGATGGTTAATTATAAGCCTCTGAAGGTGGAGAAAAACGCAGATCACTATACCAAAACCCTGCAAGATTTTGTAAAGTTCAAGTAATTCTTCAACTAACTTGGACTTTCCAGGAAGGCATGGATAAAAATCACCAAGGCTATCATCAATATAGCCAAGGCACACCATAAAGAATGCATGTCAACTGAGGGATCCATCTTGAGAAAGGAAAAAGAGCAATCTAGTGCCATTACTTTCTCTGAGGCTGATTGGAAGTATCTTTTTTCTCATAACTGCCCACTTTATGTGACTGCCTATATTAACGATGTTGAGTTCAAAAAGGCCTTTCTAGATAGTGGAGCCTTTATTAACATTATGACTCAGGTGCTCTAGACAAGGCCAAAATTTTTGAAGATCGCATTGTGAAGCAATTCATAGTTATCACTGGCTTCGATGGAGAAAGGAGAGTTACTATGGGATAAGTAACAGTTGATCTAGCCACTGAAGAGATTCGCTCGGCCACCAAGCTCCGTATTATCAACTCTGAGGCAAGCTATGACATCATTCTGGGGAGGACCTAGATGCATAGATATGGGGCTGTACCGTCGAGTTATCATTAGTGTGTTAAGGCTAAATGGGGAAAGAAGACAGTGACAATTTAGGCTACAGAAAGGCCTTTCGAGACTCATAAAGCTCATTATTCTGATGCCATCTATTCCACCGAATTGTTTTTCATAGAAAATCCCACCACCTTTAAGCCTTAGAGGGTCAAAATTGCTTGTTGGGAGGATATCAAAGATGACAAGAAGCAAAAAGTATAATCAAGTAAGCGGGTGACATCTTGACCTATAAGTCCTAATTTCCTCGGAAGGTGATAAAATTTTGAGAATGAGACAAAATGGTGTATTATTTGTGAAGATAAGGAGAGTCGGTTCTCTACCAACAGACTCTGAGTCAAAGAAAGAGCCTCCTAATGAGGACATAGTAAAAAAGCCTGAAGTGACTCCAGAATGCATGTAGGATGAGTTGAAACCTCCGCCCAAACAGCTTGTCGAAGTAGATCTAAGTGGCCGGTAGGATGCTCCAAGGCTGATATTCATAAGTTCGAACCTTAGCCCAGAAAAACAGGAGTAGTTGGTAAAGTTGATAAGTCAGTACTCGGATGTGTTTGCTTGGTCCTATAAGGAAATGCCCGGACTAGATCGTAACCTAGTCTCCCATTATCTTGATGTGTTCTCAAATTCCAAACTGATCAAGCAAGCTGCTCGAAAATATCATCTAGAGCTTGAAGAGAGAATGAGGAAAGAAATTGAAAAACTTTAACATGCAGGTTTTATTCGACCAATATAGTACCGTACGTGGTTGGAGAACATAGTGCTAGTGAAGAAGAAAAATGGTCAAATTAGGGTGTATATAGACTTTTGAGACCTGAACAAATCTTGCTTGGAGGATAAATTTCCTCTACCTCACATCGACACTCTCATGGATTCCACCTCAGGACACCAGATGTTCTTGTTCATGAATGGGTTTAGTGGATACAATTAGATTAAGATGGCAGAGGAGGATGCATAAAAGACTGCTTTTAGAACACCTCTCAGAAGCTTCTTCTATACAGTCATGCCTTTTGGACTCAAGAATGTTAAAGCAACTTACCAAAGGGCTATGACTGCAACCTTTCCTGACATGATCCATCATGAGGTGAAAGACCATGTTGATGATCTAGTGGTAAAGTCTAAGAAAGAAGAGAACTATCTCTGAGACCTTGAGAAAGTATTCAAGTAGTGCTAGAAATTCAAAATGAGGATGAATCCTCTAAAATGTGCTTTCGGAGTGATGGCCGAGAAGTTTCTCGGGTTTTTTTTTGTACATACACATGGTGTTGAGGCAGACGAAGACAAGGTCAAATCTATCAGAGCAATGCCTCATCTGCATTCTCAAAAGGAGTTAAAGAAGTTCCTTGGGAAGGTGTCTTATATTTGGAGGTTTATTCCAGTACTTGTAGAGATCTCTGCCCCCTTCAGCTCTTTGTTAAAAGGAGACGATGTAGACACCCTATTTTGGCTGGCTTTAAGACTTTGGTGCTTTCTTTTGATCAGCCGATGATGAGAATTGGAATATGAATTTCTCAACAAAAAAGTCGGGTTTAAGCTTTAATTCCAACCTTACACCCATTTTGGCTAAATTATTTTAGACCTATTCAAAAATCTTTTTCTCCATTTTTCTTATCTAAAAAATTTAGCAGTTTTGGAAAAATTGACTCTTCAAAAAAAGGAATGGGTTTTGGCTCTTCACAAAATGAATGGATTTTGGCTCTTCAAAATTGACTCTTCACAAAATGAATGGATTTTGGCTCTTCAAAATTGGCTTTTCAAAAAAAAGAAGGGATGTTGGCTTTTCAAAATTGGCTCTTCAAAAGATGAAAAGGTTTTGGCTTTTCAAAATTGACTCTTCAAAAATTGAAGGGTCTTAGCTCTTGTACTATATAATGAGAGCTCTAGTCTTGAGTTTGAGGACAAATTTAAGAAGAAGTGTAGAGAGAATGCTAAATTTGAGTTAGAATTTGAGAGAAAAGAAAGCTTTGAAAACTAGAGAGTTGTCTTGCCAAACTAGTGAAGTTACCAAGCCTCTATATGTCTTATCATCCCTTGCCAAAACCACTTAAGAACCAAGTCCTAAGCCTTGATCGAAGAGAGAGTATTCTTGCCAAGTAAAGAGTGATCATACACTTGATCAAAACCATCATTCTAAGCTCAAATTTCAAGATCTAGAATTGAGGATTAAGATCATAATTCACAACCTTGAGGGTGATTAAGGAAGTTTGGAAATCAACAAGTTTACTCTTTTTTTGGAAGATGAATTTTCAATTCTTTTATTTCCATCTCAAATTCATTTTCTTACTTTTGTTTCATATTGTTTTGTTGTAATCTAACCAGAAGTAGTTAGTTTTCAATTCTTTCATTTTCTTGCTTTTCTATCTCATATTCATTTTTTTTTTTTTTTTTTTTTTTTGCTTTTGTTTCGTATTGTGTTGTTGTAAAGTGGTTAGTTTTCAATTCTTTCATTTTCTTGCACTTTCTATCTTATAGTCATTTCCTTGTTTTAAGTTGTATGTTAGTTTTTATTGTAATCTGACCGAAAGTAGTTAGTTGAGCCACCTATATATATTCCTTAATTGTTTTTTTCTCGATTTTGCGATAAAATAGATTTTGCTAGGCCTATTTGGCCAGTCAGCTAACTCCTTTTGTACATTTAGTTGAGCATACCAACTTCTGATGGTCTCCGAGGCGCTTGAAGCTTCTTTTTTCTTTTTTTTTTCATTTGAGAGTTTTGTGAGAATTTCATTTTGTTGTAATATTCTCTCTCTCTCTCTCTCTCTCTCTCTCTCTCACACACACACACACACACACACACATTTGGTTTGTAATTATTCTTTCAAGTGTTGTAATAATTTCTCGCCTCGCTTCTTTCTATCCGATTATTTTACTTGCTTTCCTTATTTGTGCATAAGTATCATATTTTTTTTCATCAAATCCATGCTTTGCATCCATGTTTCATGCATCATTGTAGACATCCCATTTTTGACCGACCTTAAGACTCAAACGTCATCGATTGAGCGCTCAGTGATCGCGCATGTTTGTGCTCGTTTCGAATTTCTAGAATTTTTGGCTGAGTGCCTTGCCTCTGGGCCTTTGAACTCTTTGTGTTTTGGCTCGGTTTGTGGACCAAGCCTCGTTGACCTTCCCTGGAGGGAGAGAGAGAGGTCTATAGACCACTTTTTGTGGTCATAGACCACTTTTCCCTCTTGGAGACTAGTTTTCAATTTCTGGAGTTTTCGGTCGCGCACCTTGTCTCAGGACCACTTAACGTTCTCCTTTTGGCCTGGTTTTCGGACCATGCTTTGTTGCCTTGGTCTAGAGGGACACAGAGGTCTTGTAGACCACATTTTGTGGCCGTAGACCACTTTTCCCTCCCGTAGACCACTTTTGGTGCCCGTAGACTAGTTTTCGAGGCTTCCGGTTGCGTACCTTGACCCGCGGACTCTTGTCTTGCATCCTTTTTGGTTTATTTTTGGCACAAATCTTGTTTTCCTTGCTTAGAGGGTGGAATAGGGGTTGTAGACCAGTTTCTCTCCCTGAAAACCACTTTTCCTTACCCGCCAGCCAGCTTTCTGGTCGGTCAACTGGTCATGGTGGTCTCTGGACCACCAAAAGTGGTCGACAGCCATGCCGGCACTTTGCTTTCTTGGTGTAGGCCATCTCTCCTCCCTTGTCGACCACTTTCTATCCTTGCGGACCACTTTCACTAGTCGGCCGACCAGTGCAAGTAACTGGCCGACCACTTCAACTGGTCGGCAGCTTTCCTGCAGTTTCCTACAGATATTTTCTTGCCAGCTGTGCCAGCTGTTGGGCACAGAAAGCATCCTGTATGGAAGGATTGCTTAGAGCTCCTAGCTTGTTCAACAAGCTTGAACTTTGATCTTCTATAAGAGGGAACCTCCTCCCTCTTGCTTTAGGTTCAGAAAAAATGCATTGCATGGGCTATTTCCATGACTTGGCATCATTTGATATGTGATTTAAGTACATGTAATGTGGTCATGCCCTCACATTTTTCACTCTTTGAATGCTTTGGAGAAGTTGTGCTTTATGCTTTAAACATGAGCCCTTATGAATGCCATCTTGCCTAGGCTTTTGGGTCACCATTTCAGTGTGTTTGGGGTCTTATTTTGCCATGATACAACTCTGTTTTTGGTTGGTTAGAGCATCCCTCATTTGCTTCTTACACTTGTAGTGTAAGTCCACTTTACTAGCCTTGCATGCCTAATGAGTGAGCTTGTTATTCTAGCATATGTTGACTTGGTATTAGCCCATTTTTGGTGTTAATTTGACATGCCATAACTCGGATTTTCATCGGTAAAGTCATCTCATGCTTGGTTTTGGTAGGTGTAGTGCAATCCTCCTTATTGGCCTTGCATACTCCATGCTTCATGCCCTTCATGCTATCTTCTTTTGGCTTTGTTCCATGCATGTTTTAGAACATGGCAATGCTATCTTCTAGGACCGTTTTGGGTTGCCTTGGTCATATGGTTCTTGTATTGCATAGCTGTAGTGCAATTGGCCTTGCTAGCCTTGAGTTTTGAGCACCATAGCATGCTTCATTTGTGACATGTGCCTGATTTGGCATCTTTTAACATGTTATTTCAGAGCATATAGCATTGCCATGTTCCCATTTCTTTCACCCTTTGAGTGCCTCTAAGGGTCATGCATTGTTACCTTGTTTGTGGCCTAGCTTGTATGCATGCATGCCTAGACTTTTGAGCTCCCATTTCAACATGTTTTGGTCTTTGTTTTGACCTATTTGAGCTCTGTCTATGTCTAGTTCATTCATTTGTGCCATATATTGCATGCCTCTTGTGTAGTCCTCCTTGGTAGCTTTGTGCCTTTGGCCTCCTAGCATGCTATGCTTATGTTGTTTGGATGATTTCGCATCATTTCATACATGATTTTAGTGCTTATAGTGTGGCTACACACTTATTTTTGTCACTCCGTGAGCACTTTTGAGAGTTATGCTCTTATGCTTAATTGGTGAGTCAATGCATGAGCATGCATTTTCTAGCCTTTCATGCCATCTTTTTAAGAGTGTTTTGGCCATTGTCTTGGCATGCATGAAGTCTATTTGGGGTTGGTTTGGTACATGGAGTATTGCATTACATAGCCCTTACATTGTGTCCTTCATTAGCCTTTATGCTTAAGGACTCCAACTTGCCATGCTCATGTTGCATTGCATTGTATTTCCATGGTGTTGCGTTACATTGTGTTTGGACCGGGTGTTAATCCAAACACGAGAAATGAGGGACGTTTCATACTTGAAGTGATGAAACGTGCCTCATTTCTCGATCGCCGACCCTCTTGATCAAGCATGATAGAGGTTAAGGTTCTTATTTGTCTTTTGTGCATTCGTGGACATTGAAATGTGCAATCTTGGCTTCTCGGCCATCGTGCATTGCGATGCTCAGTCGGTGGCCCGAGAGTCAAGTACTACACTCTCTTGAGCTTAAGAAATGATAGGGAGGATGGTTGTGCACATATATCTTGCAAATACACTGCCATGCCCTTTCTTGTTCTCTGTTGCAGCAAAATGGAGTTGTGCAGATTTTTCTGGTCTGCATCAAATGTAAGTGGTCTATAGGTGGTCTACACCACCAATAAGTGGTCGGCAATGCTCCTGGAGGTCTCCATGATGGAGTAGAAACTATCTGGAGCTTTGTGCAGTGTCCTGAGAACAATTGCAAACAGAGGCAAGTTGGGGCATAGCGATGGATTTCTAAACGAGGCGACCGAGCATGCATGTACTTCTCGCCCCGAGGCTCTTTTTAACTGCTTTACTTAGCTTGTTAGCTATTTGGTTCTGTAATTAAGTAGTTAATGCAATTAGATATTCATTTGTGTTTGTAATTAGTTAACTAGGATTAGTTAATTAGTTTCGTTTTGTAATAATTAGTTTAATTAGCTTAGATTAGCTAGTTAGCTTATTATTCAGACCCTCCGTCGAGAGGGCACAACTGTTGTAATAAGTGTGCGTATGTGTGATGCATGTCTTCCAACCCCCATTTCTTTCTCCCTTTTACTTAACTACTTTCGATGGTTAGTTTTAGGGCATGTTTCAATTAGCATCCTTATGCTTGCATGTTTGCATCCGTTCATTTGTTTTGCATGCACCGGGCTCGGCGCATCATACAAACTGTATTGTATTTCAATTCCAATTTGAATACATGTTATTAAGTTGGACTCACATGACATCTTAGAATAGCCGAGCCTATCTTAGTTGCATTTTGTATGTGTTGCATTAGGCATTATTGACATAGCTAGGATCATGCATTGATTACTAACTAGCTTTTGTTTTAGCTCGGAGTACACTGTGAGTGTTTACGCTTTAGCATCCTTGCATGCGTGTAAGTGTTATCATGTCAGCATGCTTGCCATAAGGCTAACTGCTTAAGTGTTTTAACTACATAAACGCCTGTGGATGAAGGCTTCATTGCTTGAATTGGAACAATTCATCAAAAATGTGAGTTTTAAGCCCACTTGAAGTGGCAAATCACCATGTTTTATAAGCCCACTTGAGGGTGGCAAAATCCGCGTCTTAGCCTACTTGCGAGTAGCACCTTCAAACCATTTTCAAACAAACAAACATGAGATGTTTTGTTCTAATTTAGGTGATCTAGTCTATACTTGCATGATGTGCACATCACATAGTAAGCTAACTAATAAACCAGAATAAGAACACATGTGTTTTCAAAAACAACATATCATGTTAGTAAAGGCCGATCTTTGATCGGGCGAGTGGGGGTGCTCATTACATGACCTTCCCCTCTCGTACCCAAGTTCCTGAGCCGAGGCAACTTTGGTGATGACGGACATGTGGCCTTAGGCACGAGTCAGGGCTTTCTAAATTTCCCAAAATAAAATATTTAGGTGGCGACTTTGAAATCTGTCAAAGCAGTCCATGTTTGGCACTTTTTGATTAAAATCGATTTTCCAAAATGATTTGTCGGATTTGGAGTCTTTGGTGATTTATCAGTCTCACATTGCACTTTGTGAGATTAGATTCAGAACCGTGACATGAGTCCGAACTGTAGTAGCTAAGAACCACGATTCGCGCCCTCGCGCGCGAAGCGGAGTTCCAAGGCGGTCTACAATTTCTGGTGACTCTGCTGGGGATTTAGAGAACTTGACTCGAACTCATGTTATGTTATTTTTTTTACACTTATGTGTTTTTTGCATTGCATTTGCATTGGTGTGCCTAGGACACCGTAAATGCCGTTTGCTATTCCTGAATGGTTTGCCGGTGGCTCACTTTGAGAAGCGTGCCATAAGGCTGACCGGTTGCAGGCTTTGCCACGATGGGAACACAAACCTCAATTTTTACCGAGGCAACCTTTTTTACCATTCGACCTAGTGCAAATCGGAATCCATAGTGACTATTCCAAACTAGGGCAAGTTGCTTACCCGATTGTAGGTTGTTTGAAACCGCTGTGTGCGTAGTGAAACCCTAGCTCCTGACAAAATAGGACAAGGAAACCCTACCCCTCCATAGGGGTGTTTTGGCTTTTACTTGCTTGATATGTGCTGTCAGAGTGTGTCTCTACAGGTTGTATGTATCAGTTTGCAAGTCTGGGTATCAGGCCTGCGGGCATCAGCATTTGGAGAATCAGTTTTACCTGAGGGTTTCAAATCTGGGGCAATGATTTGGGAACAATGATCAGTGTTGAGAACAGTGTGTTCGGCTCACAAATGCCAACTGTGTGTTGTCTTTATTTAAGCCATTATGCTGTCCGTTTTTCTGGTTGTTTCTTTTCTTATTATGCTTTATTTATCTTTTTGCAAGGTAGCTTAGCACCATTGCTTCTGACCAGGCAGATATTCCCCAAGCACTTTGGATCAGAGGTCGAAAACTTCATCGATCCGAGGATCTGATAGACGGACAACTAGTGTTCCTTTCATTACCCCCAGTTACTAGACGGAGGTCAGTTAGGCGCAGTTCATCAGTACAGCGGTTACCAGATCAGTGGTCCTTATCCACCTTGCAAGTGAGTAGTCGGGCTGAGGTTTCCAAGTCTACCGCAGAGGGAGATATACCTGTTGTTCAGTTAGATCAGCACCTTACGGCAAGTATGGAGGAGATAATGCTTCAGCTCCAAGAGACTATGCAAGCCATGCAACGGGATGCTGCCCGTCAGGCAGAGTTTGCCGCACGTCAGGCAGAGGTTGTGGGTCAACAAACAGAACTGATTGCCAGACTTCAGTAACAGCAATAACCACAGCAAGCCGGAGCATCTGCTTCGCATCCACCTCCACCCTTACCTAGAGTTCCACCACTCGGGGATACTGCAAATGTCTAAGAAAATACGAACATCCCGACGAGGCCGGTTCCGCCCCCAATCCTACCTCAACTGTCCAAAGCACCCACCAATCTAGTGGATACACCGTTTGAGTTCGAGGTGGATCCGACAGTGCTGAAAGTGAGCAATTTAGAAAAACTGTTCAAAAAGGCTTAGGGCGTTAATTCCATACCAGACATAGAGGATGGATACGCCGACTCAGTGGTTACTTTGCCGGACCGGTTCAAGATGCCGCATATAGACCGTTTTGACGGTTCTGGGGACCCCATGGTCCATCTGCGGTTGTTTTCAGATATCCTAAGGCCAATGGGCCTCTCCAGATTGCAAAAGCTTTCCCTCTTCCGCCGAACCCTGTCGGGTGTTGCGGCTATTTGGTATGCAAAGCTGGAGGACTCTGTCAAGAGAAGTTGGGAAGAAATGGCTGAGGCCTTTGTAGCTCAATACTCCTACAACACGCAGGTTGAGATCACAACTCGTGATCTCGAGACAACCAGGCAGGAGCCAAAGGAGAGCTTCTCCGACTTTGTAACCCGTTGGAGGGCCAAAGCTTCTATGATGACCATCAGGCCGGTCGACAAGGATCAGGTACGGATGGTTGTGGGCAACCTCCAGCCCAAGCTGATGCAAAAGATTATCGTCTTACCCCTTTCCACATTTGTAGATTTACACGAGATTGGGGCACAGATTGAGGACGCCTTGAAGCAAGGTCTCATTGATCACGAGAGAGAGCATCCCAAGAGGGCATTTACCCGCAGTACGAATGCAGGCATGAGTAGTGCTGCAGCTGCCAAAACTTCAAATGTGGGCATGGTCACCACTACCCCTCCAAAAACACTTACAGCCACACCATTCACCAGTGCATCCGGTACTAGCTTACAAACAGCTAAATATTCACCCCGAAGCCAAAGAACCTTCACTCCACTATATATGCCCCTGTCCAAAGCTCTGGGGGTTCTAATCAGGAAAGGGCATTTGAAGCCCCTAGAGCCTTGGCCATTACTAGACAAACTTTCTCTCTCCCATAACCCGGTTAAATACTGTGCCTTTCACCAACAGCATGGTCACGACACCGACCAGTGCTTCAAACTACGTCACGAGATCCAAGATCTCGTTGACAATAGGGTGATCGCACCTCCAGAAAAACCAAATGTCACAACCAACCCTCTCCCACCGCATAACCAAGCTCCACCACCTAAACGCATCAACCTGATCCAAACTGGGGTTGTGTCATATGACCCTAGCATATATATCACCCCCTCCCACCTACCCAAGCCCGGGGTGTTCATCCCGGACAGCACGGATTTGTGCATGTTGAGCATCTCCCAAACCTAACCTGAACCGATGGTGGTGATTACCGAACACAGAACAGGGATGACTTTGGGGGTAGATGGGAATGATGATTTAGAGCTTGAGGGGTCTGCGAGCTTTGGGTACAACCCGAGTGGTTATATCACATCAACAGACCAGGCTAGGTCGAGGATAGAGTTGTCGATTGGGGCAGAAATCAGTGTAGTTTAGGAGGATGGACCTAATCAGGGGCTAGATGACCTAGCAGAGCTGGAAGGAGACATTGCAAATCTACAGTTCTTTGAAGAGCAGGACTCAGTGGACGTAACTGTCAACTGGTTCGACTTAGATGGGTCAGCAGAAACTATTGGATGGCTCAGCGACCAGCCAGATATTGTTGAGGCGCCTCAGACAGAAGAGGGGAAATCAGGAGCTGGGATATCAACAGTGGCCGAAAGGGCCGAGAATCAGGAGGAATCGCCAGAGAGCACCGGTGTTAAGAATTTTGCTCGAGATTTGGGCAGTTTGAATACAGAAGATACTGAACAGCAGGCTGCATTGAAGCAGTTTGAGCAGGAAAAGATCTAAGATCTCTAGAGGGCTAGAAAGGCCAAAGCCCCTGCGGGGAAAGAATGTGCTGTGTGCACAAAAACAGTTGTAACGGAACCAGATAGCTATCTGTCGGTTGCCGACGAGATGTGGTGGGAAGACGACGACTTACGTCTTGCCCACACTGACGAAGATTGGGGGCAGAACCAACTGGATGATACCTGGTATATTGAAGAGGTGGATCATATGACCAAGAGTGGGCGGTATTTCAAGCCTCCACACTTGGGTCAACCAGAGGCATCCAGAAAGGACAAAGAAGTGGAGAGGCAGAAGGAAAAACTGCTCGAGGAGGAGGCTGTGTTGAAACAGCTTAAGAAAATCCAAGCAAACATCTCCATCTGGGGACTGCTTATGGCCTTAAGAGTTCACAGATAGGTCATCCTTACAGCCATGGACCGGGCCAAGCTTTCAATCGATACCACTCCTGAGCAGTTGGTAGGACTGGTTTTTCCGGGAGAAGCTTCCCCGATGTTGACCTTCACTGACAAAGGAACTGCCGCCTGAGGGCTCAAACCATAACAAATCACTCTACATCTCTGTCGAGTGTAGAGAGAAATGGATATCGGTGGTCCTTGTTGACACAGGATCCGTTATCAATGTATGTCCATCGAGGACGGCATATACAATCTGGTTGAAGCTCGCAGATTTTGTGCCTACTGCCCAGGTGATACGAGCATATGATAATACCAGCCGAGAGGTGATAGGGACTGCACAGATTTGGACTCAGGTTGGTCCAGGGCAACAAGATATTGATTTTCATGTCTTGGACGTTCCCGCAACCTTCAATCTACTCCTAGGGCGGCCATGGCTGCACCAGGTGAATGAAGTCTCTTCCACCCTGCACCAAATGCTGAAATACCCCCACAGGAAGGGGGTGGCAATCGTTTTTGGGAATTCTTCAATCCATCTGCCGCCAGAGGTTTCTACACCAGTTCCAGAGATTAAGCATGGCGTGGAGGATGTGTTTTTGTTAGGGTTCACCCTAGCTGAGGCCCGGGTTGTACAGAACATGCTAGCTGTTGATGAGGGGCTATACGTCAGCGCACAGTTTGTCTACCTTATGAACAAGCTCCAGCACATCCCCAGGATGGGATTAGGGCGAAGTGGTTGGAAAGGCGTCACAGCATCGGCCGAAGTGCCGCACAACCCATATACATTTGGCTTAGGTTATCTGCCTACCAAAGAGGATTGGGCGAGGAAAGGAAAAGAGATGGCCAGAAGAGCCAGAGCCAAACAAGCCGGGAAGCATTATGAGTTGGTGCACGAACCTATCTAGGGGACCCTGAACGGATGCTTCGTCCGGGAGGGAGAAGACTTCCCGTTCTGCGGCTTCCCAGAGCCATGGCTAAATGCAGAGAGGCGGCGCTTGCCAGGGTTTGAGATTTTCTTTGACTTGCAATTGTCCGAGGATAATGTTGCCGAAGAGCAGACAGACCCACCAGCTAAGGTTGAGCAGTGCAAGGAAGAGAATTCCGAGAGCACGAAAATTGAAATGGGGGTAGCACTGGCTTGTCTACTCTCAGATCCTCAGATCGTACATGAGTGCCTGGGGGATAACTTTTCAGTCTCCATGATCGAGAATGAAGCGGCTGTGAGCCCATCTTCAAAAATTTTGGATACATCCATTGCACCCTCCCTCGTTTGGCAATACGAGGAGGGCTTTTTATCGAGCAGCACCGGGTCAGGTAGTGAGCCGGAATCTGATTCCACTGAGTCTGTGGAGTCGGAATCAGGTTCCAGCTCGTCTGAGTCTGAGTCCGGTATTCTTGGGGGTGACAACCCGGATGCCACTATCCTGTCTAGGTCGTCTTTTTCTTTTTTCTTTAAGTCTGTTGTAACAGAGGAATCAGGCAGACTGGATGTTATTAATAAGAATGGTACGGCTATGGCTTCCGAGTACTTTTCTGTGCCTTTAATTTATTGCATTAATCAGGATTTCCAAAATTTTGATGAAAATGACGAGGAAGAAATTCCTCCAATTTTGCAATATTTGCTTGATCAAGAGCAGGAGAGGTTTGTAAAACCCTTGGTTGATGAAATCACCACAATTACTGTTGGTACTGAGAAAGACCCGTGGTTGGTCCAAATCGAGTCCACGTTGTCTTTGGTGGAGCGCGAGCGCTTAATCGCTTTATTAAAAGATTTCAAAGATGTTTTCTCGTTGTCCTATGAAGACATGCCTGGAATCGATCCTGAGATTGTACAGCACCGAATCCCTCTTGACCCAAAGGCCTGACCTATTAAGCAGAAGCTCCGAAAGATCCGCCCGGACTAGGCTCTAAAGATCAAAGAGGAGGTCACCAAGCAAATTGACGCAGGGCTCCTGCTAGTTTCTGAATACCCAACTTGGTTGGCCAATATAGTTCCAGTGCCAAAGAAAGGCGGCAGAATTCGGGTATGTGTGGATTTTAGGGATTTGAACAAAGCCAATCCGAAGGACGACTTTCCTCTGTCGCATATCGACGAATTAGTGGACTTCGCTGCTGGGCATGAGTTGCTCTCATTCATGGATGGGTTTTCAGGCTATAATCAGATTTTGATGGCACCCGAAGACCGGGAGAAGACTATTTTCACCACCCCGTGGGGAACTTATTGTTATAGCATGATGCCGTTTGGGCTGGAGAATGCTGGGGCTACGTATCAACGGGCTACGACCACAATTTTGCACGACATGATCCATAAAGAGGTTGAGGTGTACGTGGATGACATGATTGTCAAGTCCAAGGAAAGAGAGAGCCACTACACCGCCTTGCAGAAATTCTTTCAACGGATCAGAGAGTATCAGTTGCGGCTAAATCCTCAAAAATGTACATTTGGCGTAACAGTAGGGAAAATGCTAGGGTTCTTGATCACACAAAGGGGTATCGAGGTCGATCCTTCCAAAATCAAGGCCATCTTAGAAATGCCACCATTAAGGACTGAAAAGGAGGTACGAGGCTTTCTGGGTAAAGTGCAATTCATAAGACTGTTTATTACAAAATCAACCTTGACTTGTGAACCACTCTTTGGTCTCCTGAAGAAAGGAAAGAAGTTCCAATGGGACGACCAATGCCAAGTTGCTTTCGAGCAGATCAAGCAATATTTACAGAACCCACCTGTGTTGTCACTGCCTGAACCAGGAAAATCGTTGATTCTGTACCTTTCAGTGACTGAAACTACGATGGGTTGCATGCTTGCACAAGAGTCTGAGGACAAAGTGGAGAAGGCTATCTACTACCTGAGCAAGAAAATACTGGATTACGAGACCCGCTACACTCCGCTGGCGAAGGCTTGTCTGGCCTTGGTATGGGTTACCAGGAAGCTGAGGCACTACCTATTAGCTCACCCTGTAATACTGGTTTCGAGATTAGATCCTATCAAATATCTCTTCGAGAAACCAGCACTTACGGGTAAGTTAGCCCGTTGGTTGCTTTTGCTTTCCGAATTTGATCTAAAGTACATGACGCACAAGTCAGTGAAAGGGAGAGCGATAGAGGAGTTCCTAGCCAATCACCCAGTTGAAGGGGATGAAGCAGTTGAATATCTGTTCCCAGACGAGGCCATTCTGCATGTCGAAGAAGAGAATTGGACGATGTACTTTGACGGAGCGTCAAACCAATACCTTTAGCATTCAAACCAATACTTTGACGGAGCATCAAACAATCACCCAGTTGAAGGGGATAGGGGTGTTGCTGATAGCACCTGACAATTCCCGCATACCTTTAGCATTCAAACTCTAGTTCAAAGTGTCAAACAATGAGGCAGAATATAAGGCATGTATTGCTGGACTAGAAGCTGCCCTGGAACTAGGGGCAAAATAGTTGGACGTCATCGGGGACTCGAACCTTGTTGTATCTCAAGCTAAAGGAGATTGGAAAGTTAAAGAAGAAAAGATGAGAATCTATCACCAGACCTTGGACTTTAAGAAACTGAATTTTGCCCATCTGTTAAGAGAGAACAACAAGTTTGATGATTCATTAGCAACTCTATCTTCTATGATAGACATCCCTTTCGGAGTCTGGATGCGTCCGATCATCATCGAACATAAACTCGTACCGGCCTACGAGCTGATTGCTGCCATAGATGAGATACAAGATGAGAATCCCTGGTATTACGACATCTGGAACTTCTTGGAAAAGGAGATGTATCCACCAGGGGCAAATGCCAAAGACAATAGGGCAATTCGAAGAATGGCTGCTCAGTTCATCGTCTGCGGAGGTAAACTGTACAAGAGGGGTCATCTCGGGATGCATAAACTGTGTCTTGATGCTGAAGAATCCAAGCGCCTGATGGAGCCCATCCATGGAGGAGAGTGCAGAGCGCAAATGAACGGGGTGATGCTAGCCCGGAAGATCCTTAGACAGGGTTATTTCTGGTCAACCATGGAGGAGGATTGTATTGGCTTTGTTCGGCGATGCCACAAATGTCAGATCCATGCAAACCGCATGAACATTCCGCCGTCAAAGCTGTACAACACATCTTCGCCATGGCCTTTTTAGTCTGGGGGATTAATGTGATTGGGGCTGTCACTCCGAAAGGGTCCAACGGGCATGAGTACATTCTGGTAGCGATAGACTACTTCACGAAGTGGGTTAAGGCCCAATCTTACGTGGTGTTGAAGGCATCGCATGTCGCTAAGTTCATCAGGAACAACATCATCTGTCCCTCCGGGGTCCCGAATGAGATTATTTCGGACAATGGTTCCCATTTGAAGAAGGAGGTGATCGACTTGTTGGAGAAGTACAACATGGCTTTTCATAAGTCATCTACATATCGGCCGCAAACCAACGAAGCAGTTGAGGCCGCCAACAAGAACATCAAACACATTCTGCAGAAGATGGTGGAAACCTATAGGGACTGGCCAGATAAGCTGCCATTTGCTCCTTGGGGCTACCGGACTTCAATTCGAACTTCTACTGGGGCAACTCCGTATTGCTTGGTCTATGGAATAGAGGCTGTTAGCTCCCATCCACGGCCCTAGGGGCAAGTTCAGACCCAATTGGACTGGCCCTTACATCATCAAATCTATCTAGACGGGTGGAGTTGTCATTCTGATGGATCTAGATGGCCTAGAGTTCTCCCAGCCGATCAACATGGACAAGTTGAAGAAATACTTTCCCTGAGTGGCTCGCTAGGCCGAAAACCCGAAAGGGCGACCTAGACAAAAGTTAGAGCATGAAAATTTTGAAATTATAAAAACTAAGCTCGCAAGGTTGAAACCCGGAAAGGGCGGCCTTGGCAAAAGTTAGAGCGCAAAAGGAGAGTGTTAATACACGAGTGAACCCGAACTGAACTACGTAAGGCTTGATTCCCATCTTCGGGATACGTAGGCAATTTCATTCTGAAGTTCAGCCATAAACACTTCCAAATCAACTTTGTCCGTGTGATCATGTTGGTCATCTTTGTCTATTCTGCATTTAAGAGCTCGGTTGTGATCTCCAGTGCAGTGCTATTTAGACTAGGGGCAACTTTCCAGTTGTTGGGATCCGGGGTTGTACATCTCAATGATAGATCTCAGGCGTGTCCAGTTGTGATCCATATCGAAAATGGTTTTGAAAAGTTTTAATAAAAGTTGATTTTGCTCAAATTAATCTTTTTACAACTTAGACCATTTTTAGACCAAACGGAAAATTTTTAGTACCCACAACCTTCAATTACATTGATTTCAGTACAAAGTTCTCCTATTATTGAATACAAATTGAAGTTTCTTTTTATTACATTCATAAACAAAACTTGAAAGTACTGATTAAAGTAATAAATTCGGGGCATGGATAAGTCAGGTGTTCCTGCGCCCCCTCCCAGAGCTGGTCGAAGCCTCTGATGCCAAAGTAGGCCCAACCTGCGCCTCTTCATCAAACCAAGCTATGCACTCATCAGAGAGGGTGCAACTGAAAGTGGGAGCGAAGGCTAGAAGCTCTCTCGTCCTCCATGCTGTGGCATATCAAGCTAGCTGTGCGCCTCAAACCGAAAATACAGCAGGGTACTCTATCCCTTCTTTCGGACAAGTCTGATCATGTCCGAACTGGCGCCAGAATTAGAATGGGAAATAAAGGACACAGTGTGTCAGGCCGATAAACTGAATCTCGGGTTGGCGAGTCATGCTGTACCTCATCGCCGGTAAATTGGGCCAAGAGCAGTGCCAAACAATACTGACAGCGGACAAACTGTACATCCATTCGCACTACCATCCCTCATTAGGGGCATCGACTAGACGTCGTCGGAAGAAATAGCCGCGTGCTGAATATGCTGGGCATGAGTCCACAACCTTCAACTTATCCATCAACCATATCTGGGGAGGGATAAAAAATAAGAGATTAAAGAATAAAGAGGTGTATGTGGAGAGAAAAGTGAGAAAAGGCTTTTGAGAGAAAAACAGAGCCTGAGGACCGAGTGATGTGAGGAATACACATGTGAGTAGGGTGGGAAACATTACCTACAGCAGTAGTGGACTCCCCGCGAATCTAGTCGTCTCTCAACGATGGAAAGCATCCAAACCCATCAATGTCTCAGCTAGTGTCATGGCAATGCAGTTCTTGCCCTCTTTCAAGCCCTCGGTAACCTCAATCAAGTGGGCGCTAAACCCACCAGAGCCTGGGGCAAGCAAGAAATGAGACAACATGCACAAGAAAAGTGCATGTCGCCGAAAACCCTGCCAGTGATGGTCGCCGCGGTCGCCGGCATCAGAAAAACGACGAATCAAGCTCGGAATGTCCAACTCTCCGTCGCGAATCAATGACTGAGCATCATGCAAAGTGAGCCCGCACATCCATCCCAAGGCTTGGACGTAACCAAAGCGAAATTGGGGCAAGATCTCTTCCTCACGCTTGGATTCCATCAAAGCTTGGAAATCTTCGAAAGTGGGGCATATCTCTTGTCCACCAAAGCTAAAAACATAAGTTACCGGATTCCAACACCTTGTCGCGGCATGAAAGAACGGAAAACGCAGCGGGGTACGGCTTAGCGTAAATAGTGCATTTATGCCAAAGCCCCGGAAATTCAACTTTTCTGAGCCATCCAAGGTAGCAATCCAATTTGTGAGATTTTGGACAATAAATGCTTTCATTGGAGGAGAAACTGAGTAAGAATAAGGGAACCACGAAGCTGGAACCTTTATGGAGGATAAGGCATTGTTTAGAGGACAAGTGGCAAAAATCTGGGGGTCCCTAGGCTAATTGGTCAGCCAGCCACTTTTTCTGGTTGACCAGCTACATTTTCTGGTCTGTAGACCATAAAAGTGGTCGGCATCCTTATTTGGTGGTCGACCATGAGCAAAAAAGTGGTCTGCAGCATTTTCTTGTCTCCAGAAGAGAGTTTCTAGGCTTCCTATGTGCTGAGAGTCCGGAAGGTCTGAGTTTACCTCTGTTTCGAATGCGTACAGTCGCTTTGTTTATCTAATATGCATTTGCTTATCGAGTTGTTAAGTTTTTCTTATCGAGCTATTACTCTTTATGTCACACCCCAAACTCGCCCCTAAAAGTTCGGGCATGACCTATGCAGATATGGACACATAACCTGATATACATAATATATGGGGCCTGAACAGAAGCATTTAATATTACAAATTAACATAGAATAACATCCATTGAGCTAAAACTAACATGCCAGGATCACATACATAAGAGCCATTTATCTATATACATACCCATACATATAAATGAGCGTATATCCGAACATTGGTAAAGAAGGGGGTATATACATGCATTTTAACCTTAAGTAAATAATTAAAGTGCAAGCCAAAATCTTAACAAAACTTCACATAAATGCATGGGCTTGGTCTGGAAGTCTGGGCATATTGAGGTTGACAGTTGAAGGGTGAGCATCAAGGGTTAAGACGGACTTCCAAAGTAATTACCTACAGAATAGACATAACACCAAGTGAGCGAAGCTCAGTGAATAATAGTACATAAATGATTCAATGCTCAACTTGAAGTATAATACATATCAATGCATACATAAATAAAGAGGGCATAAGGTTAATTGATTCTGCACTAATTTCATAACGGCCTTAGGCCCAGTCTTGAAACATAATGACTTAAAACATAATATCTTGAAACATAATGGCTTTAAGCCCTTGAACAGAGTGGCAATAGGCCCTTGAACATATTGGCATTAAGCCCTTGAACGTGTTGGCATTGAGCCCTTGAACTTGTGTGTATGAACTCAAGAGATGGCTCGCACGGATTCTAGAGGTGACTCGCATTGCAGCACTTAGTTTCGTACAACACTTTGTTTCATACTAACAGATCTTACAGATCATACAAAATGGCCATAGGCCTCATAACTTTCACAGAACAGCTTTCAACCTCATAACTTTCACACATGTATGGACTCAAGAGGTGGCTCGTACGGATTCTAGAGGTAACTCGCACTGCAGCACTTAGTTCCGTAGAGCACTTTGCTCCATACCAAAAATACAGAATGGCTATAGGCCCAGATTGGCTTTAAGCCTAGTTCATATATGTATGGATTCGAGAGGTGTCTCACATGGACTCTAGAGGTGGCTCACAATGTAGCACTTAGTTCCAAGTAGCACTTTGTTCTATACCAGTAATTAATAGGTCTTACAGACCAAACCATACATATCATTCAAACCATAAACGGAAACAAATTCATACATATGCATTATACTTGAATCATAAACAGAAATCAGAATTCATACTTGATTATACTTGGCACTTCGCTAGCGCTAACAAATCAATATAAAGCATTCTTGTTAGTTCCATAAAGGAATCCCCCGATACTGAGAACTTATAACATACATGAACTTGTAACATACCTAAACTTGTGCATACTTGAACTTGTAACATATGTAAACTTGTAGCATACGTAAACTTGTAACATCCTTGAACCACGGTATTATTACCCCCGGGTAAGGGCCGTGTGCTACGGATGTCATGAATACTTTACATATATGGACAACTGTTCATTAAGTCAAAACGTAACATATCAGAACATAGAGCATTTCTTGTTATATCATGCCATTACAGTACACTTAACAAAGACAGAACCGTTTACATCATAACGTGAGTCACATGACAAGGTCATTGATATTTTATTCTGTCTTTAGGTTGAGTCATCCGTAAATCGATTAGTTGTTTCTCATAATGCTTGGCAGGTATTAACATATAAAACAATCCGTGGTCTTAACTAATTATTCATTAAGAAATGGCGTAGTTCACTTGATCTATTAATAGCATATAGAAGCATACACCTTTGTTTGATCGTTCATATATGTTACCATAGTTGACTTGTACTTAACAGAGTACTAATGGTAGCCGTTACATCATTCACATGAGTTAACATAGTTAACTTAAGTTTAACAGGACATTCCTGATAATTGTTAATGAGAGATAAGCACATTTACAGATTAAATGATTTCAGAGATACGTGAATGCCATGGTTCCATAGTGCTTATACGTTCCCTTTGTTCATCATGAATCACTATAGCTATCTTACAAATAACAGAATGTTAGTCTTCTTTGTCAACAGCAATACCGCTCAATAATGCCTCTAGATTTTCCAATCAACACATTGTTAACTTAATTACTTGCAAGGAACAGCATATTAACGATAAAAATCATTAACGATAATTGAACATACGACTACCGTACCACTACTCACAGTGATCAGCTCCCAGTAGTAATAGGACGATGTCCTCGTCTCGACCTACAAGTACAGTGCACAACACATAATATGAGATTATACTCGATCCTTTACTTATTCTCTTTGATCATTCAATAAACTAGCCATGGTGGTACCAAGCTCATTATTCCTTACTAAGTTATAATCCATGTCTCAGAAAACAGGAGAAATCGGTGGAAAATGGTTTAGGTAAAGAAATGGTACAAAGGTTGACAGAAAGTAAACAGTCGTCACTAATTTGGGCATAACTATTTCTGTATTTAGAATTTGGGAGTGAGACCACTACCAGTGGAAACTAGACTTCCGGAGCTTGATTTTAGGCTTAAGAATCACTCAAAACGGAGTCCGGATGTAAAAGATATGCTTGTTCAAAGTTGGCTGGACAGAGCTGTCTCCACACGTGCGGGGAAACAGTGCCGCATGTGTGGCCTTGGACAGTTTGCAGTTCGAAAATGGCTGAAAATTTGGGACTTCTCATTTTCAAAATCAAACCTTAATTACATGTAAATCAAAGCTCAAAACCCTTTAATACATGACCAATTTCACATTATTCTTCTCCATCAAACATCATAACCTCAAAATAAACAAATATAATGACTTTAATTCTTCACTCAAGAAATTCTTAGGAAAACAAGGTTCGATCAAATATATACATAGAACCCTAACTCAAATGGGTTCAAAGCTTCCCTTATTATCATGATTTCATGAAATTGATGCCTCAAACACAAGGATTCAAGATGATTATCTTACCTTAGTTCACTCTTTGACTTCCTCATGGTTCTCTTTAATTTCTCCAAGCTTCCATTGTTACTCTCCTTCTTCTCTCCAATTTCTTCAAGTCATCTTCAAGCTCTCAACAATGGTGAACTCTCTCTCTCACTCTCTCTTGGCCTCTCTTTCTCATGGGTCTTCCTATCTTCTTAGATATTTTTATCTCCAAAAGATGAGTCCTACTCATATATATCATATACACCCATATAATTAACTATATAAGCTTTATCACAAATAAGGAGGGCCAAACACGCCCTTGCAAATCGTGAAAAATTAAATTTCAATTAAACTTTCCAGATGACTCTAAAAATTATGATGATCATAAATATGTCCCCTGTTCTAGTTTCAGAAGCCTCTAAAGCCTTCAATTTGCAGTACCAAGTTAACCACCCAAACGCACATTAACGAATCAGACAAATTAGATTTCCAATTAAGTTTTCCAAATAGTTCTAAAAATTTTCATTAACACATCCAAGTCCTCAATTGTGATTTCTGAACCCGTAAAGGTCGGTAATTTCAATTTTATAGCCGTGGCTCAACAGATAATTCCTCAATTTGAACACATATCAATAAATTAAAATGCATTAACCCATAAGGCCGTAAAGGTAATCTCTAATATGGATTTTGGGGTCGTTACACTTTGATTATCGAGTAGTTGCTCTTTGATTATCAAGTTGTCGTGGTTTGTTTATCGAGTTGTTGCTCCTTACTTATCGAGTTGTAGACTTGTTAAGGTCTTGTTGTTGCTTATTGAGTTAAGTCGTTTTGTTTGTTACGTTGGTTCACTACCTAACTTGGCAATACATCGATGTTCAATTTCCATCAATCTCATTTTTGTGCAAACTGATGCGATGCAATGCTTAGAATGTAAAATACAACACTTTTTGAACAAAAAGCCATTTTCATTCTATCATAGGTTCTTTTTACAACAAGGTACAAGTTTTAAGGAAAATAAAATTGCCTAACACTGTACAATGTGCTACAACTACTAGTAAAAAGAAAACAAAGAAAAACATCTGTATCGGTGCTATTTAACTCAAGATCGAGAGGCCCTCTTCACCCTCTTCGGCTGAGCAGCCTCTGCACCACCGCCGTTGGCACTACCGTCTGAATCGAAGCCGCCATCCTTGGAATTCTCCTCGGCGTCACCTCTGCCCTCAGAACCGGAACTAGTGTCATCATCTCTGCCCGCGGATGTCTCTGACTGAGGGTGTGCTGACTCCTCCTCCTCGCTGGACTCATCATCATGTCTAGCAGGCGCTCGACGCCTCCCTCGGCCGCGAGTCGAGACCTCTCTCCCAGTTGCTCAAGAAGGCCTGGATGGCCCAGGCTGTACAGGTGTGACCTGGAAAGGTAGCTTGAATACATCAGCCAGAGTATGTATATCAAATGCAGATGCAAGTATGGTGCACGGAGTGTGTATATGCAGATATAGTATGTGAATGTGATGTGTCAGATGTGCTCTACACAAACAGTGAATCAGTACAGTGAAATGTTCAGTTTCGGTATGTCATCAGAAGTATGATAAATGTAAGGAAATTGAAAAGTACCAGGATGCTGTAGGCGTGCAGCAGCGTCTCCCTCCGCAAGACCATACTTTCGAGTGAGGCCACCACCTCGAGCAACCCCTCAATATATCCCCTAGGAGGCTGCAGATGCAAGTTCAAGTCATCAGTGAATGAATGTCTAAATATCTGAATGATAAATGAAAATTGCGAAGCATACCGATGGTGAGTCAGGGTCACTAACATATCGATGATTTGGTAATGAAGCCTCCAGTGGAATCTGGTAAGGTGTCCCATACCGCCAGCCTGTTAGCTCGGTCGGAGGATCTGGCCATCCAGCACACTGCCAAGCAGGAGGCATCCCCCTACTCCTACCTCTCGAAGTGCTGACCCTGCTAGTCGAAGGAATGTCTGCAGCTCGGGCGCGGTTCGATGATGACATATCAGCAGCTCTCCTCATGGGGGTACGGACACCTGTCAGTGGGGGCATCAGGTATGTATGGAGGTACGTCGTGTACTCCCCCTACTCCAGGAAAAGAACTATATCAGCACCCTACAAGAGGTCGTCAACCTCCTAGGGAGTGAAACTCTCTGTGGACCGCATGTCCAGTAGAGGTGGTGAAGGGATCTCCTGAGCGGGATTACCCATCGTCTGGCATATGAAGCGCTCCCTGAGAAACCAGGCTCTACCGACTGGTCCCTCAAACAAAATCTTGTACCGGGAGGCGCCCCATGCCCCAGCGAACTGGAATCGAGAATACCCTGGCATGGCTATCCAAGGCTGCTAGGTGATCTGCGGATAACAAATGCATGAATTGATCAGTTGTCATAAATATGCAAGATGAATCAAAGATGAAAGCATGAAGAACTGAGAGTTCTGGATTTCCTCGGTCGCCCGCACTGTGTCAAAATACTACTGGAGATATGGCAATGTCTCTCGGGGCCTGGGCCGACACCGACCTTTGAATCTACGCGAGTATAGCACCTCGAGTGGTGCCTCGACCTCTGGATCAGGGGTGAGCGTTGGGAAGTAGGCGCAAACCTACAACTGTGAAAGGCAAGGCAGTGGCAGTCAGAATATAGAGTATATAGAAAATGCAGAATGCTGAGTGCAGAATGCGAATACAGAATGTATAAAAAATGCAGACTGCTTAGTGCAGAATGCAGAGTACAAAATATAATGTGTGCAATGTGTGCACTGTACAGTGTAACGATAATGAAAAGCAGAAATGTAAATCAAGAGGGCAGAATGTACCTCCCAGGCTCTCCAGTAGCCACCTACTATGCCCCCGCGCCCGCGGGAGGTCGCGCTCATGTAGCAGTAAAGGGTAGCCAGGCCAGTGCCGCCCCAATTAAAGTGTCGGACCTCTGATAAGTCTACCAAAGCACTAAGAAGATATAGCCTGATCGTGTTCCCCTTGTCGGAGAACAGTGTGGTCCCGAAAAGGAACATAAAAAATCCCCGGGCATACTACTCTATGGCCTCAACGATCTCGGGCGTAGTCCTCCTGTACTGCTCCGTGAACCAAGTGTACCTGACCATGCCTGATGATCTGTAGGTCGGTGGATAGGCTTCGGGCATATAAGTCCAAGCTGCCTCTCACTCGCCTAAATCAAAATCGTATGGGATCGGCCGGTCTCCCACGTCGAGGCCTGTCAGTATTGAAAAATCGTACGGGGTCATCGTCATGTCCCTAGTAGTAGAGAAATGGAAGGAGTTGGTGGTGTCCCACCATCTCTCTACAAGTGCACCTATGAGGGTCCTGTTCGCCTGAAGACGCGACAACCCCATATAGAACGGTCCAAACCCTGTCTCATCAACGATATATCAAACACCATCTGGGAGCTCCATATACCACTCCCTCGCGATGATCGATCCATACCCCCGTGTGAAATGGGAAGCTACCTGTGTGTAAAATGAACAAATATATTCAGTTTCAGAATGAACAGAATACTGTGTTGAGAGCTAAGTGCCAAATTAACAGAGTGTTGCGTATGAGCTGTGTGCCAAATGAACAGAATACCGTGTTGTTGAGCTGTGTGCCAAGTCAGCATAGTGTTATTGTAATAACCCTCACCATTCCTTACCGATAAACATTGATTACCGTCAAACTGAACTGATTACGACTGATAATTGAACTGATTAAAATACTGAACTGACTGACTGAAATCTAGAACTGAATTGACTGAGTGTATCTGTTTAAATGCATAATCCATCTGCTTGACTGTTTGACTATCTGTTCATGTTTTAGTGTTTAAACTGCTAATTGAAGGCCTTATCGGCGGCCGAATCCGAAATTGATTAGTGTGTCTTGATCATTGTAATTTATGTGATTTTATGGTGTATTTATCTAAAATGTGATCTAGTATGACTAAATTAGATTAAATATTGATCAATTGCATAAGTTGGCCTTATTTACCAAACTAGCCTTAGTGGCCACTACTTGATTCATTGTGAGCTTCATTACACTTGATCACATAACACATTTGCTCAGCCATTCTCCTTGCCTTAGTCGATAGAGAGAGAGAGAGACTTGAGGAGTTGATTTCATCTCAATATTGCTTAGAATTTGAAAGTGGTTGCTAATCTAGTTCCCTTGCCTTTAATTGAAGACATAGGTAAGAGAAATCAACCTTTATTGATGTGTTTGAGCTTGATTCTTGCATGGTTTATGTCAAAGTTGAGAATTGAGCCATGGATTAGTTCTAGCATGTTGAAATAGAGCATAATTCATGCATGGATGTTAGTATTGTTGGATTTTGAGTTGAGTTCTTGGCAAATCGTCACATGCATGTCCATGTTTTGAGTGTAGGCCGTGTTTTCATCATGTTTGGGAATCAATTGGCTCATTAGAGCATGTTTTGAAGCTTGAAAGTTATTTGAAGATCATGCATGTCATGTTTGAGGATTGTTCTTGAAAAATTGGTTTGAAATTGGGTTTGATTAAACACCCTTGCGCTTTGATTTCTCAATTGAGCTTTGAATCATGTTATTCCATGTGTTTACAAGTGTTTTTCCAGAAATTAGCCCAAGAGGATTGAAAATTATGCTTTTGAACTTGGTTTTTGGCTTGGAGGTGCAATCTGGGTTTTCCAGATTTTGCACTCCCGCTCGAGCGGGGAAAGTGACGCTCGAGCGTGGAATCCGAGCATCCAGTATCTCTGCACTGTTTTACAATCCGCTCCAGCGGAGTACTGGGCGCTCGAGCGGAGTACTGGGCGCTCGAGCGGAGCCATGTGTCTTAAGCTCGAGCGAGCGTCGAGCGTCCGTCGAGCGGAGATTTCACCCATCCAGTACTTTTGCAGTACACTCGAGCGGGGGATTTACCGCTCGAGCGGGTACTTTTGTCTGCATGTCCGCTCGAGCGGAGTGACTTATGCTCGAGCGTGACCTCTGTTTTCTAAAAAATCTGAAAATGCTTTTAAAAGTACATCTTTGCATCCTCATCCCATTCTAGGCATTCTTAGGCCTAGTTTAAGACATCTTATTGAGGATATAGATGTAGAACACACCAAGGCAAATTAGGGATTAAGTTATGATCTTTCCCAGCTGTGTAGCTTAGTGTGTTCAATCTGTTAACTGTGTAGGGTTGGCGACTGGGGAGGCACGCTCTAGCATACTGTAGCCCAAACTCTGTGAGTAACAACTGTGTAAAGATATGTTCGAAATGATTATCTTCTGAACAACTGAACTGTACTGCTTTCTGAACTGATACTGTTAATTGAATGAATGTATGTCCTATGTTCTGAACTGTATTGTGGCATCCTTAGCACCTACTGTTACTGTTACTGTTACAGAGATCTCTGTCGGTTCCCTTGTTGGAACCACTACTGTTTACTGACTGATGGCCATCATTTACTGCTCGGTCTTTTAAGACCTACTGTTTACTGTACTGTTATGCTAATGGATGTACCACATATGACTGTACTGACTGAATGACTGAAATACTGATTTAATGAACTGTTTTCATACTGTAAGGACATTCATTCTTAACCTCTTTATGCATTATGTTATTCACTGGGCTTTAGCTCACTGCTCATATATATATGTAGGTGTTCAGGCACCAAACCGCGGCTAGGAGCGTCAGGGTTACTCCAGTTTTGTCAAGCCAACTACCGTGCGTCACTGCGAGGTTCCAAGCCTATCATGCTAAGGCTTAGGGGTGTTTTAGGACTCCCCCTTCTGTACTGTCTTGCTGTTTTGTAATAACCAAATGGATTGTATAGACTGAATGTTTACTGTACCGTTACATAGGGATTGAGTCCCTATTCTGAATGATTGTATATTGTGTATACCTTTCCACTGAATGTAAATATGTTTGGAAAGTCCTTTTGCATGCAGACTGTCACAGCTCATTGGGCATTGTTTAATTACTGTATTGGCTTCCGCCAGGCCCTGTACTCTGTTTTACTATACTACTGTTAAGCAGGCCTTCGGTAATCTCGGATTACTGGCCGGTTACGGCGCTAAACCCATAGGGCCGGGTTTGGGTCGTGACAGTTATGTATGAGCTGTGTGCCAAATGAACAGAATATTGTGTTGAGGGCTGTGTGTTAAGTCAACAAAGTGTTGTGTTGTGAGCTGTGTGCCCAAATGAACAGAATACTATGTTGTGAGCTGCGTGCCAAATTAACAGAGTGTTGTGTATGAGCTGTGTGCCAAATGAACAGAATACTGTGTTGTGAGTTGCGTGCCAAATTAATAGAGTGTTGTGTATGAGCTGTGTGCCAAATGAACAGAATATTGTGTTGTGAGCTGCGTGCCAAATTAACAGAGTATTGTATATGAACTGCGCGCCAAATTAACAGAGTGTTATGTATGAACTGTGTGCCAAATGAACAGAATACTGTGCTGTGAGCTGCATGCCAAATGAACAGAATACTCTATTGTGAGCTGCGTGCCAAATGAACAGAGTGTTGTGTTGTGAGCTGCGTGTCAAATAAACAGAATGCTATGTTATGAGCTGTGTGCCAAATTAACATAGTGTTGTGTATGAGCTGTGTGCCAAATGAATAAAATAAAGTGTTGTGTTTGACCTGTGTGCTAGATGAACAGAATGCTATGTATGGGCTGTGGGCCAAATGAACGGAATGTTGTGTTGTGAGTTATGTTCAAGATGAGCAAAAGTGTTGTGTGTGTAAATGTGTTTAGAACGAGCAGATATAATACATAGCGGAAGCATGAAGTATGCAAGAAATGCAAAATACATCGCAGAAAATATAAAAGTGAAGTACGCACCTCGCGTGCATGATGAGATAAGTGGGACTCCGGCTCCCGTAGTAGCAAGTCTGCGGGTGCTCGTCGCGCGAAGTCCGTGAAATGATGGAAAGTGCTCGGCGGTAATATGTCCTCCTGAGGGTGGTACCTCTCCGGGTCGAACGGCCGAATCCTCGGAGGCAATGGCATAATGTCAGGCTCGTCCTCTACTCTCAGAGAACCTCCGTCATGTGGAATATGGTCAGCCATCTGAAAAAAGGTGCAAAAATGAGCGAAATGAGCCAAAATTGCAAAAAGTCAACAAAGTCAACTCTCGGGAAGAGAAAAAGTCAAAGAAAGTCAAAGCCCGGGAAAAGGTTCTAAACTTCGAGAGAAACATACCTCAAGTGGTGAAAATGGAGAAAGAAGCTCCGAAAACAAATTCTTATCGGTTCAAAACGAAGTGAATCGAAAGTTTTTCGCGAATCAACTTCGCGAGGGGCGTTGGAATATGCGTATAAAGTGTGGATCTAAGAGAGAAAAGTGTCTAGAAAGGAAGAGAAGTGTATTTCGGCCTTGTGTTTGTGAGCAAAAGTGATTTGGAGTTGTATACTTAAAGGGCTGAACCTCAAAAAACCAAGCTACCCCTGTTTTGGTAAACTGGTCGGCCGACCAGTTTTTCTAGCTGGCCGACCACTTAGGTGGTCAACAAGTGGTTGGCAACTGATGTAGGTGGTCGGCAGCCCTCCTAGGTGGTCTTCAGGGTCCCATTGTCCTCCCTGTGTGTTTTTGTGCTGATTGGAGTCCTCCGCTCTCGAGAAAGTGCAAGAAAAGTACACTTTTTTCGGCTCAAAATGTCCCCGCGGGAACTTCAATTCAAGTCTTCGATGCACGACTCATCGTTACTCATCAGGAGTAAGGAGTATCCTTTTTTAGTACGTTGTGACCCCTCTGAGAGGTAAATCAGAGGTTCCGGTTGAATCGGTCTCGTTAAGGCTTGTGTTTCCTTATTCCGCATTTTGCTTCAAAGACACTATTGTAGTTATACTTTTCTCGCATTGTTATGCACACTTCTCTCGCATTGTTATGCACACTCCACTTGCGTTGTCGCGCACATTTTGCTCGCATTGTTATACACATTTCGCTTGCATTGTTATGCACACACTACTTGCGTTGTCACGCACATTTTGCTTACATTGTTATGCGCGTTTCGGTTGCATTGTTATGCACCCTCTCCACTTGCGTTGTCACGCATGCTTTGCTTGCACTGTTATGCACACTCAACCTGCATTGTCATGCACTTTTCACTTGCATTGCTATGCACTTTTCACTTGCATTGCTATGCATGTTTCCATCGGCATCATATGTGCACGCGTTTATCTTGTATTGAAATTGTATCTTGATATAGCGTTAATCATGTGTTCCCATTATATTGTACTTGTCAAAATCTCTCTTTTGTGCAGGCACGATATTGTATGTACGGTTCATTCAAGAGAATTTCTGGTTCAATTTGACTGTTACCCTTCTCCACTCGCGTTTGACATGCGTTTGGACGTACCTTTCTCCTTTCGCGTTTGACACGTGTTTGGATGCCTTTCTCCTTTTGCGTTTGATACGCTAGGAGGTGCTTCGTTTGAGACTCCGGGTGTTCCCGATAGTCGCTTTTAGCCTTCTTCGCGTAAGACGCAGTGAGAATTATGTAATTTTCTTACATCCTTTCTGCATGAAATGTAGTTTGGTTCGTGTTTATGTGCTTGCATAGCATTTGCTTAAAATGTTGCATTTATTTTGCATAATTGCTTCATTACAGCTCTTTTTGCATGATCATAAGTTATGTTCGGCATTGTGCATGTCATTTGCATCTTGCCCCTGCCTGCGGGCGCATCTCTTTGTTATCTTGCCTGTTTGTCTAAGTCTTCGGCCTTATCAAAAATAGATCATCTCTGGGCTTTGACATTCACTCTCGTCACTTCTTCACTTCTGAGTTCTATCAAAGAGGGGCAACTGTAGACACCCTATTTTTGACTGACCTTAAGACTCAGACGCCATCGATGAGCACTCGGTGATCGTGCATGTTTGTGCTCGTTTCGAGTTTTAGGAGTTTTTGGCTAAGTGCCTTGCCTCCGGGCCTCTGAACTCTTTGTGTTTTGGCTCGGTTTGTGGACCAAGCCTTATTGGCCTTCCCTGGAGGGAGAGAGAGGTTTGTAGACCACTTTTTGTGGTCGTAGACCACTTTTCCCTCTTGGAGACTAGTTCTTCGGCCGCGCGCCTTGTCTCGGGATCGCTTAACGTTCTCCTTTTGGCCTAGTTTTCGGACCATGCCTTGTTGCCTTAGTCTAGAGGGACACAGAGGTCTTGTAGACCACTTTTTGTGGCCGTAGACCACTTTTGGTGCCCGTAGACTAGTTTTTGAGGCTTCCGGCTGCGTGCCTTGACCCGCAGACTCTTGTCTTGCATCCTTTTTGGTTTGTTTTTGGCAAAAACCTTGTTTTCCTTGCTTGGAGGGTGGAATAGGGGTTGTAGACCAGTTTCTCTCCCTGAAAACCACTTTTCCTACCCGCCAGCCAGTTTTCTGGTCAGCCAACTGGTCTTGGTGGTCTTTGGACCACCAAAAGTGGTCGGCAGCCATGCCACCACTTTGCTTTCTTGGTGCAGACCACCTCTCCTCCCTTGCCGACCACTTTCCATCTTTGCAGCCACTTTCATTTGTCGGCCGACCAGTGCAAGTAGCTGGCCGACCACTTCAACTGGTCGGCAGCTTTCCTGCAGTTTCCTGCAGATATTTTCTTACCAGTTGTGCCAGCTATTGGGCACAGAAAGCATCCTCCATACACGTGTATGGAGGGATTACTTGGAGCTCCTAGCTTGTTCAACAAGCTTAAACTTTGATCTTCTATAAGAGGGAACCTCCTCCCTCTTGCTTTAGGTTCAGAAAAATTGCATTGAGCTATACATACACATCTATCTCTATATTTCTCCCTTTCTCTCATATTTGTTCTTGAAAGTGCCTTTACTTCACACTTTTGCACACAAACACATAGTGAAACAGCTTCAATCTTGGACTGAGGTTCTTGGAGGTTTGCTTGGAGCTCAAGGCTTGGTTTTGCCTCAGAAGTTGCTGTCTTGCTTTGGTTCTTCAAGGGTGAGTCTCTAATCCTCTTAAAGCCTTGTTGTAGTTGCTTACTAGGCCACCCTTGCATGCTTATTTTGGCTTGACTTTCTACTGCAAAAAGCTTCATTTTCAAGTGTTTGAAATGTTTGTTTAAGACTTCTTTGGTGTTGGAGGTGGTCTACTCTTTTGCATGCCTTATTTTGCTTTGTTTTGAACCATCACTTTAGGCCCTTGAGATCACCTTCCTTTTAGCCACTGAACTCTAGTGGATTTTCAGTGGTAGAAATTGTGTTTTGAGGTCCCAAATAGGAGGGGGTCATCCCCTCTACTTGTGTCTTGATTGCTTGCCTTGTTGGCCTCATGTTTGAGCATGGTTTTCTAGCATGTGTTGGCTTGTTCTCAACTTTCTTTTGGTGTTATTTTGACATGGCATACCTCTATTTTAGATTGGTTGAGTCACCCCTTGCATGCTTTATACACTTGTAGTGTAAATTTTGCATACTAGCCTTACATGCTTATGTTGATAGCTCATCTTTCTAGCATGTTTTGGTCCTATCTCAGCAAGTTTTTGGTGTTTTTTTAGCACACCACACCTCTGTCTAGGGTTAGTTTGATAGCCTCATGCATGCTCCTTGCACTTGTAGTGCATTTCCATTCACTAGCCTAACATGCATCATGCTTTTGACTATCATTCTAGTATGTTTTTGGCTCAACTCCAACAAGATTTTACTCATGTTTTGCCACTCTTAAGGTCTAATTTATGTTGTTTTGGTCATGCATGCCTTGCTTTGTATAGCCACAGTGCATTCTAGCTCACTAACTTTGAGTTTCCAAGTCACTAGCATGCATTTCTTGGGCTATTTGCATGATTTGACATCATTTGATATGTGATTTCAGTACATGTAGTGTGGTCATGCCCTTACATTTTTCACTCTTTCAATGCTTTGGAGAGGTTGTACTTTATGCGTTAAACATGAGCCCTTATGTATGCCATCTTGCCTAGGCTTTTGGGTCACCATTTCAATGTGTTTGGGGTCTTATTTTGCCATGATACAACTCTATTTTTGGTTGGTTAGAGCATCCCTCATTTGCTTGTTACACTTGTAGTGTGAGTCCTCTTTACTAGCCTTGCATGCCTAATGAGTGAGCTTGTTATTCTAGCATGTGTTGACTTGGTATTAGCCCATTTTTGGTGTTAATTTGACATTCCATAACTCTGCTTTTCATTGGTAAAGTCATCTCATGCTTGGTTTTGGTAGGTGTAGTGCAATCCTCCTTATTGGCCTTGCATACCCCATGCTTCATGCCCTTCATGCTATCTTGTTTTGGCTTTGCTCCATGCATGTTTTAGCATCATTTTGGCATGTTCTAGGACTACTTTGGGTTGCCTTGGTCATATGGTTCTTGTATTGCATAGTTGTAATGCAATTGGCCTTGCTAGCCTTGAGTTTTGAGCACCATAGCATGCTTCATTTGTGACATGTGCATGATTTGGCATCCTTTAACATGTTATTTTAGAGCATATAGCATTGCCATGTTCTCATTTCTTTCACCCTTTGAGTGCCTCTAAGGGTCATGCATTGTTACCTTGTTTGTGGCCTAGCTTGTATGCATGCATGCCTAGACTTTTGAGCTCCCATTTCAGCATGTTTTGGTCTTTCTTTTGACCTATTTGAGCTCTGTCTATGGCTAGTTCATTCATTTGTGCCATATATTGCATGCCTCTTGTGTAGTCCTCCATGGTAGCTTTGTGCCTTATGCCTCCTAGCATGTTATGCTTATATTGTTTGGATGATCTACACTCTTACATTTGTCACTCTGTGAGCACTTTTAAGAGTTGTGCTCTTATGCTTAATTGGTGAGTCAATGCATGAGCATGCATTTTCTAGCCTTTCATACCATCTTTTTAAGAGTGTTTTGGCCATTGTCTTGGCATCCATGAAGTCTATTTGGGGTTGGTTTGGTACATGCAGTATTGCATTACATAGCCCTTACATTGTGTCCTTCATTAGCCTTCATGCTTAAGGACTCCAACTTGCCATGCTCATGTTGCATTGCATTGTATTTCTATGTTGTTGCATTACATTGTGTTTGGATCGGGTGTTAATCCAAACATGAGAAACGAGGGGCGTTTCATACTTGAAGTGACGAAACGTGCCTCATTTCTCGATCGTCGACCCTCTTGATCAAGCATGATAGAGGTTAAGGTTCTTATTTGTCTTTTGTGCATTCATTGACATTGGAATGTGCAATCTTGGCTTCTCAACCATCGTGCATTTCGATGCTCAGTTGGTGGCCCGAGAGTCGAGTACTACACTCCCTTGAACTTAAGAAATGATAAGGAGGGTGGTTGTGCACATATATCTTGCAAATACACTGCCGTGCCCTTTCTTGTTCTCTATTGTAGCAAAATGGAGTTGTGTAGATTTTTCTGGTCGGTAGACCAGTAAAAGTGGTGGCTGGCTGACCACTTTTTCTAGTCTGCGGCAAATGTAAGTGGTCTACAGGTGGTCTACACCACTAATAAGTGGTCGGCAATGCTCCTGGAGGTCTCCATGATGGAGTAGAAGCTATCTGGAGTTTTGTGCAGTGTCCTGAGGACAATTACAAACAGAGGCAAGTTGGGGCATAACGATGGATTTCCGAACAAGGCGACCGAGCATGCATGCGCTTCTCGCCCCGAGACTCTTTTTAACTGCTTTACTTGGCTTGTTAGCTATTTGGTTCCGTAATTAAGTAGTTAATGCAATTAGATATTCATTTGTGTTTGTAATTAGTTAACTAGGATTAGTTAATTAGTTTTGTTTGGTAATAATTAGTTTAATTAGCTTAGATTAGCTAGTTAGCTTATTATTCTGACCCTCCGTCGAGAGGGCACAACTGTTGTAATAAGTGTGCGTGTGTGTGATGCATGTCTTCCAACCCCCATTTCTTTCTCCCTTTTACTTAACTACTTTCGATTGTTAGTTTTAGGGTATGTTTCAATTAGCATCCTTTTGCTTGCAGGTTTGCATCCATTCATTTGTTTTTCATGCACCGGGCTCGGCGCATCATACAAACTGCATTGTATTTCAATACCAATTTGAATACATGTTATCAAGTTGCACTCACATGACATCTTAGAATGGCCGAGCCTATCTTAGTTGCATTTTGTATGTGTTGCATTAGGCATTATTGACATAGCTAGGATCATGCATTGATTACTAACTAGCTTTTGTTTTGGCTCGGAGTACACTGTGAGTGTTTATGCTTTAGCATCCTTGCATGCGTGTGAGTGTTACCATGTCAGCATGCTTGCCATGAGGCTAACTGCTTAAGTGTTTTAACTACATGAACGCCTGTGGATGAAGGCTTCATTGCTTGAATTGGAACAATTCATCAAAAATACGAGTTTTAAGCCCACTTGAGGGTGGCAAAATCCGCGTCTTAGCCTACTTGCGAGTAGCACTTTCAAACCATTTTCAAACAAACAAACATGAGATGTTTTGTTCCAATTTAGGCGATCTAGTCTATACTTGCATGATGTGCGCATCACATAGTAAGCTAACTAATAAACCAGAATAAAAACACATGTGTTTTCAAAAACAACATATCATGTTAGTAAAAGCCGATCTTTGATCGGGCGAGCGGGGTTGCTCATTGCATAACCTTCCCCTCTCGTACCCAAGTTCCCAAGCCGAGGCAACTTTGGTGATGACAGACACGTGGCCTTAGGCACGGGTCAAGGTTTCCTAAATTTTCCAAAATAAAATATTTAGGTGGCGACTCCGAAATCTGGCAAAGCAGTCCATGTTTGGCACTTCTTGATTAAAATCAATTTTCCAAAATGATATACCGGATTTGGAGTCTTTGGTGATTTATCAGTCTCACATTGCACTTTGTGAGATTAGATTCAGAACCGTGACATGAGTCCGAACTGTAGTAGCTAAGAACCACGATTCGCGCCCTCGTGCGCGGAGCGGAGTTCCGGGGCGGTCTACAATCATGATTCAGCTAAGTTTGCATTTGTGGATTTAATCAATTTTTATGTGATTATGTGAGCTACCTCATGTTCTTGAGATAATCCACATGTCATATATTTGAAGCTAAATCTTTAGTTGCATTTCATGAGTGAATTGCATTAGGAGATATAAGATCATGCATATTTCGCTAACTTTGTTTTGTAGCTATTTGCGGGACGTCGGTAAATTTTATGCTTTAGCATCCTGCTTGTGTATGTTTTTCTTACTATGTTTAGCATTCTACCATGACCCTATGTGCTTACTTGATATAACTATATGAATGCCGGTGGATGGAGGTTGTGTCACTTAATTTGGAATGATATTGATTTTTCATGTCTGTAAACTCAACTTCTTTGGGTTGTACTTCTTCAAAACACATGAAATCAAGTTGTTCCAAAGTGGGTGGCATAGTCTACTCGTATACTTCACATAGTAAATTGTAGGATTTATTTAATAATCTAATATGAACATATAAAGTTAATAAAACTCATATCATGGTTTAGTAGAGGCCGATTTTTTGATCAGGTGAGCAAGGGTGCTTAATTAATGACCTTCCCCTCTCATATTTAAGGTTTCAAGCCAAGCATCCTTGGTTATGATGAACAGTGGCCTTGGCACGATACGAGTTTCCTAATTTTCTCAAAAATATTAGGTTGCGACTCTAAGATTTGGTGATATAGTCAATTTTTGGCAAAAATTTTGTATTAAAATGGATTTTCCATAAAAGTTAACAAATCTGGACTCTTATCTATGTTTCACATTACACTCGTGAGACTAGATCAAAGAAGTCGAGAGTTCAAACTGTTTAACGCGCACGAATAACCCTCGGGCAAGTTACAAGTGCCAAGTTTGAGTGGAACCAAGAGCACCAAAAGGCCTTCAAGAGAATCAAGGCGACCTTAACCTCACATCAAACCATGACAGCCCTACAGCCCGGGGTACCTCTGATGTTATATCTAACTCTAACCCCCAAGCCCATAAGGGCATTATTAGTCCAAGATGTAGATGGAGTGAAACACCCGGTGTACTACATCAGCTAGAAGATTCGAGGAGCAGAAGTTTAAAAATACTCCAATGGAGAGACACTGTTTAGCTTTGGTATTCACCGTCCAAAAGCTCAAACATTACTTCTTGGCACATCAGATTCAGATTTTCATCAGAAGTGATCCAATTTGTTACTTCCTCAGCAAGCCTGCTCTAATAGGGAAGGTGACAAGATGGTTTCTTTCTCTGGGTGAATTCGAGATAACATAAGTAGCTCCAAAGGTAATCAAAAGCCAAGCCTTAGCCAACCACCTCACCTAATTTCCAAGTGGTGACTATGGGCCAGTTAATGAAGAATTAAGAGGAAAATTCTATGCAGCTATGGCTTTCGAGGAAGGCTTCTGGACATTGAGTTTTGATGGAGTGACAACCGGAGGGAAAGGTGGAACCGTGATAGTCCTTACAAGCGAAGGTAGAGAAAAGTTGTACTTGTCTTACAAGCTGGACTTCCATTTTTTCAAACAACGAGACGAAATATGAGGCTCTTATCTTAGGCTTGATAGCAGCCGAGAAGCACAATATCAAGAGGATTCAGATCTAGGGGGACTTAAAGTTGATAGTGAAGCAAGTTTCAGGATAGTTCACCTTGAAAGAACCTGCTTTGGCCACATATGGAACGACAATCCAAAGACTACTTGACAAATTTCAAAAGGTTGAAATAAAGCGTGTGGCTCGCTCTGACAACAAATTTTTAGGTGTCTTCGCAATGCTAGGGGCAAGAGTTAACATCCTAGAGGAAGAGGCGACAATTGTTATCAAGAAGATAATGAAACCTTCAGTAGTACCCAAGAACAAAGAGATTCTAAAGGATTGGAGAGGAAAAGTCCTTGAACAACTTAGAAGCAAAGTCAAAAAATTGACTATGGCCAAGCTTGCACAATTCATAATTATTTGGGGTGAGCTTTACTTCCCGGGACATACCGAATTCTTGGCCCAGTGCATTGACCAAGAAGAGGCAAATTTTCGAATACAATAGATTCATGAAAAGTGTTGTGGAGATGGGGATATTAGCCTACAGCGAAGAGTCCAGAGGCAAGGCTATTATTGGCCCAAGATGGAGAAAGCCTCGAATCTAGTACATAAAGAATGCCCAAAGTGCCAGTCATACATCCGGGAGGATAAGAGTTGCTTTGAGATTGATGCCCCCGACTAGAGACAAGTCTACATTAACTATCTCAAAGAGGGGACACTACTTGAAAAATCGAGGGACATTGCACACCTCAAGAGGAGAACGAGGCAGTACTTTCTTGATCAGGACAAGCTTTATAATAGAAGTATTGAGGGCATCCCCCCCTAAGGTGTCTCTTTAAGGAAGAGTCGAATCTAGTCCTTGGAAAAGCTCACAAAATTGAACATCAAGGAGGGGCTCGACTGTTCGAGCAACTGATACATCTTAGGTATTATTGGCCAACCATGGAATTAGATGCCTTTCATTATGTGAGGAGATGCCAAACTTGCATAGCATCCGAACGCTGTGGCCATTTCATACCTGGGCTTTCGACCTTATTAGGCCAGTCTCTCCACCATCCAAGGGATATAAATGGATCCTTGCAGCCACGGAGTTGAGCACAAAATGGGTTGAGGCTATCCCTTTGAAGAGCTTTACCGGCCCCGTGGTTGCAAATTTTATCAAAGAAAATCTTATCTGCAAGTTCAAAGTACCAAACACCATCCTTTTGGACAATGTCACGCCATGTATAAACAAACATGTGAAAAGCCTTATGGAGACTTACCAAGTGAAGCATTACAAATCCACTCCCTACTACCCTAAAGGGAACGGACAAGCGAAGGCCACGAATAAGACCTTGATCAGGATTTTGAGTAAGATGATGGATGAATTCAGCGAGACTTAGTCTGAACAGTTATAGTAGCCCTATGGGCATATCGCACCTCGAAGAGAAAACCTACTTAAGCAACTCTTTACTCCCATGTTTATAGGTTTGAGGCAGTGTTACCTATGAAGCTGGAGACGCCATCTACTCAAATGGCCCTCGCATCGAGAATGGTGCTCAAGCCTCAAACCACTAGACTCGAAGCGTTGGAGGAAAAGCAAGATAGGGCCGCAAAAGTCATGGAAAGATATCATGAGTCTATCGCCCGAGCCTATAATCAGACGGTGGTGCCAAGGACGTTCGAAGAGGGTGATCTAGTATGGAAAATCGTAGACCCAATCATGCGAGTACAACCCCTACCTAAGTTTTCCCTGAAATAGGAGGGGCCTTACAGGATGATCCAAGCAAGCCTGAGTGGGTACTACAGGCTCGTAAGAGTTAAAGATGGTTTCCTAACAGGCCCGCTCAATGTGAAGTTCATCAAGCATTGTTACCCGTAAATAAACTCATCCTTGTTAAATCTCGTTTTCATTTTCTTGCTTTATCTAAAAGTTTCATCTTCTTTATGTTATGAAAGAGTTGATTTCCTTTATGATGTATATGTCAGTTGCATCACTTGAGATGAAAACTTTGTATTTTTGTCAAAAAAAGTGGGAAAGTAATGAGAATACTTCAGCGTCTATGAAAATGTGCATGTGATTGTTCTTTCCATTGCATCATTCGAAATAAATATTTTATTGAATAGAATGAGAAAACAATGAGAAGGTCTCCAAAACTTTTTTTATTTCATTGCATTGTCTTAGATAAAGCATTTTTATCGAAAGGGATAAGAAAGCAATGGCAAAAAAAAAAAAAGAAAAAAAAAAAGCACACTAGCACTCGGAGGAAGTCATACCTACATAATACTGGAAGAAACTCAATCTCTTCTAAAGACGCCTTCAACAAAGCTGTCTGTCATGTCTATATCTTAAGGACAAGCAACGAAGTGTGCCTCTAAAACTGCCAAGACCTAAGCATATCCTGCCTCAAGCTCATGAAGAGTCACATTTGTCTCATCTATAGAAGTTTGATAAGAAGCAAGCATAGACAAAACCTCCACTTGGCGATTGGCATTTGAGGATATATCCAGGCACCTTCGATGCCATGATAGATCCACCTGATGACGCTCCATATTTGAGATCCCCTGATATGTTGTCTCAACTACTTTCCCATTAAGGTCACATAGCCGTTGCCTACCCATGCAATATAGAATAGTGGCAAAAGAATCAAGAAGAGAAGTATGAATCAGTGGGCATTAACAAGCAAAGGAAGCGAAGGTCTCGAGATAACTCGAATGCACAAGTTGTAGAACTGAGGCAAACTCAAGAGCTACCCAATAGTGAAGAAAAGGTACTTTTCCAGAAGCAAGGGCTGGAGCTGGAGCTGGAGCTGGGGAGGTGTTAGTTTCAAGAACCTCTCAAATCTCTATCGGGTAGACAAACCACCCGGGACAGTAGCTTCGGGGGGAAGTCTTGAGCCTGAGAATTATGACAACCCCATCATGTATTATAATTATACTTGTTTAATTTCGAATGTTAACTATGTGTTTGATGTGTAATTGTGTCTATATCTATTTATCAATGAATTATCTGTTATGATTTCTGTTTCGAATTCGAAATTGAAAGCCTTAATGACTTCAGAAACCAAAATTGGTAAGTTCAATTAGGATGGTATATTTTTTAGGACTTATTGAGAAGTTTGATTGAAATTTAATTCAGATTAAATTAATTAGATAAAATCAATTCAATTAAGTTTTGTTTAGTTAACCTTAAGCTCTAACTAATTAGCATAATCCTTTATTAGTGAATTAAGCTAATCTAGCCTCTATATATATATATATATATGTTGAGATAGAAGAGGAGCTCAATCTTGAACTCAAAATTCTGCTGAAAATAACTCTAGAGAGAGAGTGAGATCATTTTAGAGAGAGATAAGGCTTGACTTGGAAGTTTTGGCTTGAATGTTAGCAAATTGTGAAGTAGAGCTCAAGTTCTTGCAAATTTAGGTTTAATTGAAGACTCTAGGTAAGTATTTGATCCCTCTAGGTAAGTATTTGATCCTTCATTCATGAGTTAAAGTCACTAAGTATGTGTAATCAAGAAGATTATGAATGTTAACACAAGAATTGAGCTAGGAATAGTGGAATTGAAGTTAATTCATACATGTATACATAATTTTGTGAAGATTCATCATTTTAAACATGTTCCATGCCATCAAAATAAGAATTAGAATTTATATCATACATGCATCCATGAATTTTGTTGTTTTGAAGCTCAATTCCATGTTTGAAGTTGTAAAAGAATAATTTAAGCCAAGTTCTTGCATGCATGAAGTTGTAAGCTTCAATTTTGTAAAATCATGAAGTTTTTGAGCTATGGGTCTAGAATTGGCTTTATACTCATGTTTTAGAAGAGTTCCATTGTTTGAGATGCATCATGCAAGAATCTACATTTTGGATTTTTGTTTTGAAACTCAAAACTCTGTTTTGACAACCTAGAATTCGGTCTCATTGCTTAAGTGCACAATGAGACATTCCAGTACTTTTGCAGGGTATTACACATGGCTCGAGCGAAAAAGTGACTACTTGAGCGACCTCAGTTTATTTTGCACCTTGGCTCTAGCAACCATCGAGCCTAGAATCTGACCATCCAATACTTTCGAAGACCATGTGGTCCTCTCGAGCAACCAATGTTGCGCTCGAGCGAAGTGTCTTGTTTCGGCATATTTTGAAAAGTCATACTATGATCATGGTTGCATTCTTAATCCTTTCTAAGCATCCTTATGCATGAAATAAGCCTCATGATTAACTTAATAAGTAAGAATCGAACATAAAGGAATTAATCAAGAAAATGATGATTTGATTAAGACATATGATTCAATGTATGTATGTGTATGTATGTATGTTATATAGGTTGGTTCATGAAGTGGTCTCAACAACCAAATCATTGTAAGTAATATCTTAGTAAATATATTTTCTTATATGCTATTTTATAAATGATTCTGATGTGGTAAACTTTTCCGAACTTATGAATTTGTGAATATAAATGAGCCTTCTATCTGTCCGATTAATAAATATATGTAAATGTGATTGTCAAGTATGAAAGCATATGATGGACCAAAAATCGTTCTGTGTATCTGATAAGATGGACCCAAGGTCATTCTGATTATCTAATCATCTGATTATTTGATATTTGTTGACCAAATGGACATTATACAGCTGTAATTGATTGTACCTAAGGCCATTCCATCGAGTTATGATCTACTCTGCTCTGTATATCTATTTTAAGTTAGACCCAAGGTCATTCTGCTATGTATTGGACATGAGGTCGTTCCGTTATGAATCGTATATGTCATTGAAAACTTTGTTTTTATTATAGAACTCATTCATATAACCCCTTTATTATGATGTTATTCACTCGGTTTAGCTTACTCTATTATATATATGTATATATATATGTATGTAGGTGAGTAGTAGAATGTCCAACCTTAGTAAACCTGTGAAAGATTACCCAAGTTTTGTGAAGTCAGCCAAAGAGTGCCTCACAAAAGAGGCTTTTGTCTTTTGTTCTTTTGTTTTCTTTTACTGGTAATGTTTGACCTTGTTTGTACATAAGCTTTTGGGTTTTATATGATGATGACTTGTGAATGATCTTGGACATGTAATATCTATTTGCATATGTATGGATGTGGGTTATTAAGGTATGAAATGGTTTTCTTTATGCCATAAATGCACAACTCATTGGATATAATTTTATTATTTTGTTTCTGTTTCTGGCCTCATAGATTTAATTATGATTGAGTTCTGTCTGATGCCGTAGGTAATCTCATGATTACTGGTCGGTTATGATCCAAACCTCTAGGGGTGGGTTCAGGTCTTCATAGAGTGGTATCAAAGCACGAGTTGATAACTCACACACTTGTCTAATTGAGCATTAAGGTGTTTAGAAAAGACTAAGAGTGCATCCACCTGATAACTATATGCTTGTGCATCGAGATTATGCAAATATGTGAAATATGAACTGTTGTGACCATGTGTATATGTGCAAATTTCTATGTCTATTATAATATGATTTCATATAGATCATGGTGAGAACAAGGGCTAATGAGATAGAAGAGTTCTCTACTGGTCGTCTAGAGATAATGGAAATAATGATTCAGGATATGGTTGAGTCGCTAAAGCAAAAACGGTAACAACAGCAACAACCACCCCTACCTCCACCAATGCTCGTGCCACCTCTGGTACAAGAACATCAAGCAGATGACAACATAATTACTTTAACTAAAGAGTTTAAAAAGATGAAACCGCCATTGTTCTGGGGAGGAATTGATCCTTTGGGAACGTCTCGTGTCTTCTATTCCATGAGAGACTCTGCACCGATTTGTAATAAACGTGGCAAGACACATCGGGGAGTCTGTTATCGCACTTCTAAAGCATGCTTCAGATGTGGTAAGACAAGGCATATGGTCAGAGATTGTCCACAGGTTGAATAAAGAAGTGGTAGACCAGCTGCTAGTTCAACTGGGTCCATTCTAATGCTAGAAAATAATGCTAAACCTACTGCAATGAGAGATACACTCAGACAAGGAAAAGTTTTTGCGCTCATCCCAGGTGATAAATAGAATACCGAGGTCGTTCTCTCAGGTACTCTTTCTATTTGCAATGAAGATGCTTATGTTCTAATTGATTCGGGTTTAACACATTCTTTTGTTTCTACTATGTTTGCACATAGACTGAATAGACTTATCGAATCATTGCCCTATGTGTTATGTGTATATCCTCCATCTGGGGAATTAGTTTTGTGTTCATCTGCATATCTTGCTTGTGAAATTCTTATTGGGAATGCTACGCTGTATGTGAACTTATTACCTCTTGATATGCGTCATTTTGATGTAATATTGGGAATGGACTAGTTGTCTATATATTGTGCTACCATTGATTATGTGACAAAACAAGTTTTATTTAGACCTTCGAGAGGGTAATGGTGTAGTACTTCTACCTTACTTAATTTTAGCAATGAAAGCCTGTAAATTGCTTAAGAAGGGATGTCGGGGTTATTTATGTAATATTTTGACTGTTCAACCTATGGATACTATGTTAGATGATATTCCAGTAGTTAGGGAATTCCTAGATCTATTCCCAGAAGAATTGCCAGGGGAATTGGCCGATCGAGAAATTGAATTCACTATTGAAGTTATGTCAAGTACTAAACCCTGTAGACACCCCATTTTCATCGGCCCTAAGACTTGGGCGTTTTCTTTTGATTACCCGATAATGACAATCAAAATATATTTCTCACAAAATCCTCAGTAAAAAAAAATGGAATTTGAGCTTTACGTCTTTACCCTGAGCGAATTTTAGACAAGTGTTTAAGACCCATGGGACACCTAGAGCGAACCTAGGTCGAATCGGAGCGAAACTAGGCTGAACAAGCAAAATAGTTTTTTCTCTTCTCTGCCAGTCATCCGACCAGTCAACTGGCTAGTCGACCACCCCAAAATAACCAGTCCAAAAATTGTTGTTCGGTTCATGTGGGCATTCTATTATCCCATTCTCTGATATATTCATGCCCCAAATGCATACACACTCAACCTCATTTGTCAAAAGAACTCGACCCTTCAAAAAAGAGATCTAAAGCAAAGGGAGTGCTTGATCTATTAACGTAGAAATGCTTCACTTTGTCTCCACCTAAATTAATGCTTCACTTTGCCTCCACTGATAATCCACTTACGTTGCCTATATACATAAGTCTAAAATGAGAGAGAAAGAAAGAGATTGATGAAGAAAGACTAGATTTCTAAGGGAGTGTCTAAGCTTTTGAGTGTCCAAGTTGAGAAGTCTAAGCTGTGAATTTTCATTACACTGTTATACACTGTTATTTAATTCAAGAACACTGATATATCATCCTTATACACTATTGTTGATCCCAAAAATTCTTTCATAGCCAATTTGTGTAGCTTTGATCATGAAGTGCTCATTTTGTGTTAAAAGTGAGAAAACTAGAGTGAATTGTAAAATTTGGGTCTTCACCATCTTCCCCCCCCCCCCCCACACACACACACTGTTAAGCAACCCAAAATTGTCATTCTAGCTAAAATTCCAAATTTTCGAATGGATGATTGATAACATAATTCACAACCTTGAGGGTGATCAAAAGGAAGTTTGAAAATCAAGAAGTTCATTCTTTCTTTGGAAGGTGAATTTTCAATTTCGTTCATTTTCTTGCATCTTCTCTCTTATATTTGTATTCTTGTTTTACTTTCATATTAGTAGTGTTATAATCTATCCGGAAGTGGTTAGTTGAGCCACCTACATATTTCTTGTTTGTTCCTTTTCTCGATTTTGCAACAAGACAGGTTTTGCTAGGCCTATTTGGCTGGCCGATTAGTTTCTTTTGGACAAGACAACGTAGTCTTCTAATGTTGACCAATTTCCAGTGGTTTCCAAGACACCTGAAGCTTTTATTTTGTTTTTGTTTCTATTTAAGTGTTTTGTGAGGTTTTTCATTTTGATTTAATATTTTCCTCCTCTCTTTCTCTCTCTCTCTCTCTCTCTCTCTCTCTCTCTCTCTCTCTCTCACATTTGGTTTGTAATTATTCTTTCAAGTGTTGTAATAATTCTCCACCCCACTTCTTTGTATCTCATTTTTTACTTGCTTTCCTTATTTGTGCATAAGCATCATATTTTGCTTTTTTATCCTATCTATGCTTTGCATCCATGTTTCATGCATCTTGATTCGGCTTAGTTTACATTTGTGGATTTAATCAATTCTTTATGTGTGCTATCTTATGTTCTTGAGATAATTCACATGCCACATAGTAGAAGTCGAATCTTTAGTTGCATTTCATAAGTGAATTCCATTAGAATGTTGTATATAAGATCATGCATATTTTACTAACTTTGTTTTGTAACTGTTCACGGGACGTCGGTAAATATGTAAGTTTTTATGCTTTAGCATCCCATTTATATGTGTTTTTGTTACTATGTTTTGCATCCTACCATGAGGCTACTTGCTTACTTGATATAACTGTATGAATGTTGATGGATGGAGGTTGTTTTGCTTAATTTGGAATGATATTGATTTTCATTGTTTGTAAACTCAATTTATTTCGGTTGTACATCTTCAAAACTCTTTCAAAACACATGAAATCAAATTGTTCCAAAATGAATGACATATTTTATACTTGTATGCTTCACATAGTAAATTGTAGGATTTATTTAATAATTGAAATATAAACATATAAAGTTAATAAAACTCATATCATGGTTTAGTATATGCTTATCTTTGATCGGGTGAACGGGGGTGCTCAATTAATGACCTTCCTCTCTCATACCTAAGGTTCCAAGCCAAGCATTTTTGGTTACGACGAACAATGGCCTTGGCACGAATCTCGGGTTTTCAAAATTTCCCAAAATATTAGGTGGTAACTCTAAGATCTGGTGATGCTGTCTATTTTTGGCAATGGTTTTGCAATAAAATGGATTTTCTATGAAGTTTCCAAATCTAAACTCTCATCTATGTTTCACATTGCACTCATGAGACTAGATCAAAAGAAGTCAACGGTCCAAACTATTTAACATGCACGGGTACGCCTCGGGCATGTTATAGTTTTTGGCGACTCTACTAGGGACTTTATGAAAGCTTGACTCGAACTCCATGATATGACTTCTATTTTCAATTATATGTTCATTGCATTGCATACACTGGTGCACTTAATGTTCCTGTGTTGCCCAAATACTGGTGGGAGCACAGGCAAGCTTTTTGTTATACTATACCTATCTCTACATTACTTTTGAGGCCTTGTGTTATAACCTTTTAAGATCTATCAAAAAGGTAGCTCTACTATCTAAGGTTTTCAGACTTCAAAGATATATTGACTCTTCTGACTTCCTGGGATCTTTATTGGTTATAACCTAAAGGACTCTTTAGTAACGTCACCTTGACTTCAACCCCTAGAGTAGAACCAACCTTGTACATATAGTGAGCAATAGTACCTTCCAAAATTAGGACAGGGTGCTCTCCCATTTCTAGGATGTATGATACCGCTTGTTTAAATAGTGAAGCCCTAGATCATTTCAAAGCTAGGACAGGGTAACCCTAGCCCCCATAGCGTTATCTGTTCTCTTTCCTCCTATGTGTTATGTGCAATGTATGAGATCTATTCAGGGGTTCTTCAATTCGAATGAGTGGTTCAAGCATTTCAGTTTGTGAGGTTAAGTTTAGTTTTTTGGCGGAGTATATAGTGGTCAGCTGTAAGAATTGGGCCGAAGTGCTGTCGGAATTCTGATTAGAGGTCATATTTTTGTTTTTGCTAGGAAGTCGTAGCACTGTAGCTTCAAAATGATCTAATATCCCCAAGTTTTGTGGGCTCGCACTGGTAGACAGATTTGGTTCAAGGACAACTAATGTTAGTTTTTCACTATCAGTACCTCTTCAACCAGAAGTTCTAGAATCTGTGATGGATCCACCTCCAGTGGCAATTGATGACCAACCTTCAGTAGATATTCCAAACTTGTTTTTATCCCTTCAATGAAGCACGGATGCTCTTACCACCAAAGTTTTCGCCAATAGTGAGGCTCTTGCCGAATTGCAATGCCTATCTGGGCATCTACATCTCATCTACCTCCAGTAGTTCCACCAGTTGAAGAACTCCATGAACCTAAGTTGCAAGAAGATCTTAGAGTTTCTACACAACTAATGGGAGGACTTTTCTCCACGGGTATCGATGAAGTTGACCCAACTATGCTGAAAATATCCAAATTAGAGAAAACGTTCAAAACATCACAAGGGATCAACTCTGTTCCAGACATCAAGAATGGGTTTACGGAAACAATTGTAAGGTTACTCGAGCGGATTAAAATGCCACACATAGATAGATTTGATGGGGCTGGTGACCCTATGGTTCATATTCACCTCTTTTCAGACATTCTGAAACCCATGGGTTTATTTAGAGATCAAAAGCTTTCCTTGTTCGAAAGAACCATGTCAAGAGTGGCTGCTACTTGGTACGCCAAGTTAGATAATTCAGTCAAGCAAAACTGGGAGGAGTTAGCTTAAACATTTGTCACACAATACTCCTATAATACACAGATTGAAGTAACCACTTGGGAACTTGAGGCAACCCAATATGAGCCCAATGAGAGGTTCATGGCATTTATCACCAAGTGGAGGGTAATGGCAGCCATGATGGCAAACAAGCCTCTGGAGAAAGATCAAGTCTATATGTCGTCAAGAATATACATGGAAAATTACTGTAGAAAATCCCACTCTTTAACTTCAAGGAACTCTATGAGATTGGGGTTCAAACTGAGGATGCCATCAAACAGGGGATCATTGTAAAACGAAATGAGCTCATGAAAAAGTGTTTCATTCGTAGTTCCAATCCTGCTCCTAGTAGTAACACAGTTGCCAATGCCAAACCCTCATAAATCAACATAGTCACCACCACTACCAAAACAACTAATCCCTTTGCCAATACCACAAACCCATTGCCACCCCATGACAAAATACCACCCCTTTTTAACCTCAACCTAATTCATACACTACTACCCACTTTCAACCCCAGGATATACATCACACCTTCCCATTTGCGCCCGAGGTGCTTATTCCAAAGAGCACTGATTTATTCATGATATATGCACCTCAATCCCAACCAAAACCCCAAAACCCTCTGGTGGCAGATGCTTTGGAGCCAAAATTGGATGTTATGGAAAATATTCTCACGGGCATGCATTTTCCTCTTTATGGTTTTCTTTAGCCAAGGAATGGTCATGCAGCAAAAAAGCAAGGAAGAAATTCTGGGTTTGACACTGGCCAAATTTGTGATAGATCTTGAGACCAGCGCAAGGCCAATAAACTCGGGGGATATTGTGATCATTTCTGGGATTGGGGATGGACCACCTGTGAATTGCACAAATTTCATTCTAGATGCGGTTGATGGCCTGCACTTTAACTATTGAGAATGGTTTTTATTCTAAGTTCTGAATTGAATGTTAAGTTTGAGTTTGAAGCAAGTCTAAATTTGTTGATTTCGGGAATGCTAACCTAGACATCTCTATCCTCTCTAGGTCCTCTTTGTTGTTTTCTTTTAGGTCCGTTGTCATCACTAAGTCGAAGTTTCTTGTGAATAAAAGTGCCATAGATTCTACTTACTTCTCTGTGCCTTTAGTTCATGGCCTTGACCAAAAAATTTCAAAACTTTTTCCAAAACTCTAATGAAAACGAAGAGAAAGGAATTTCTCAATATTTGTAAAATTTGATCAATTGAGAGGAAGAAGGTGTGTTAAGCCCTTCATGGATGAGATCATTTCTGTTATGCTGTGTTTGGTTGGGAGATTTGGGAAGGGATTTGGAAAGGGAAAAGGAAAAGGAAAAGGTAGGTGAAATATGAATAAAACATACCTACATTTCACCTAGTTTCACACATCTTCTCTTTCTATTTCCAAATCCCTTCCTAAATCTCCCAACCAAACACAACGTTAATGTGGGTATTGAAAAGGATCATGGCTTGGTCCAGATTGGTTCTACACTATCTTCAAAGGAACACAAGCGCTTAGTCGCTTTATTAAAAGGTTTCAAAAAATGTTTTTGTGTAGTCCTACAAAGACATGCCTGGAATTGATCCTGAGATTGTATAACCTACGATCCCTCTCGACCTGAGGCTTGACTCCCCTACCTTTCAAACCTTGATTTAGAGTGTTCAATAATCGACCAGAGTCTAAGGCTTGCATAGCCGAATTAGAAGTTGTCCTAGAACTAGGAGCAATAAGAATATGAGCAGAGATTCAAACTGGATTGCTTCCCAAGCCAATGGAGACTGAAAAGAAAATTAAATCCCTGATTTTGAGGGAAAAAGATTTAGCACTGAAGGACAATTGAACTCCTATCCATGACCCTAGGGGCAAATTCAAACCCAATTAGCTGGGTCTCTACGTCATCACGTCTATCTGGTCAAGTATAGTAGTCATTCTCATGGATTTAGATGGCCTAGAGTTCTTACAACCAATCAACATGGACAAGCTCAAAGGTACTACCCTTAAGATACTTGCTGGGCCGAAAACCCGGAGAGTGACCCAAGCAAAAGTTAGGGCATAAAAAAAATGAAAAAAAATAAAAAAATGGAAAAGGAAAAATAGAAAAATAAAAATAAAACTTGCAATGTCGAAAACCTAGAAAGACGGCTTTGGCAAAAGTTAGAGCACAAAAGGAGAGTGTTAATACTCGAGTGAGCTTTACTCCAGAATTACGTAAGGCCTAATTCCTATCTTTGGGATACGTATGTAGCTTCATCTTGAAGTTCGACCCTACTTATTTATCAACTCACTCATCCTGTCCATGGTTGATTTGTATATCTTTATTCGACTTGGCTATCCTATCTATGTTTGATTAGCTCGTCCCGTTCAATTCAATTGTCCTATTTCTCTTTTATGACAGGTTTAGTTGCAAGACAGATTCAGTTGTGCATCTCAAGGGTTCATTTCAAGTTGGTCGGGTAGTGGTCATTTACAAAAATAGATTTTGAGGACTTTTAATGAAGTTGACTAATTTTCTCGAAACATTATTCCATTTTTACAAAATCCAGACCATTCTTTAGACCCAAAAGGGAAAATTTTCAATGCTCATAGCTTGAATTACATGATTTCAAAATAGAGAATGGAACAAGCATGCGAATCTAACTCTTAGGCGGATCAAAAAAAAATTAGAAGAAAACCAAAAGAAAAAGTCAAAGCGATGAACTTGTACATTTATGTCCTTTCCCAGCACTCTCTAGTCCTCGTTGCTTTAACTTGTACATTTTTCTTTAAGTCGAGCACTTGCCAGAAAATGCATAGTAGTTGTCTCCGGTGATGTCCTTCAGTCAGGTGGTCGACCAGGCGGTCGACCGGTGACGTTTTGTTTTGTGTCCATTTTACTCCAGCAAGAGTAAAGGGGTGCGTTTGAGATGGTTTTTCCTTTCTTTTCCTTTCCTTGAGTTATATTTTGTGTTTTGGTCGATTATATATAGGCTTGGTATTCAGTTCAGAACTCATTGAAATGCAGCCATTTTCAATTTCAAAAACTCAAAACAAATGATTTTCATGCTCAGTGTTGTGTCATTCATGCCATTTGGATTTGTAAAACATTATCTTTTTATTAATTGTTAGGGATCAAACCTCGATCAAAATTTTACAAAAAGAGTTGAAGCTATAAGTGCCCACTCCCAAGCAAAAATACAAAACAAAATACAAAAAAGAAAAAAAATACAAAAAAAATACAAAAACAAGGGGAAGAAAAACAGAGAATGCAAGCATTGTTCTCGGTTTCCGGCAACTTGTGTTTCCAACGGCAAAGGTTGTAGGTTGATGCTTTAGTTTCATTACCCACTTCCATTGTTGATTGCCTCGCTACATCTTCACTCCTTGGAAGCCCTAGAAGACTCTGCCTCAGCATTGGCAAAGCTTTCAAAAGAAATTACTCCCTGCTGGCCGTCAAATGTGGGGTATGAAGGAACTACGAATTGGGCCACGGAAGTGGCCTGTCATTTCAGCTCTTTATTCTACTTTTTTAGTGCACTAATCTCTACTCGAGCGTCCTTTTATATACGCTGGTGTAGGGAGAGTTTAGTGTTTAGCCTATGCACTTCACTCGTCCTACCCTGCAGCCAGTAGGACAAATTGGAGACCTCGGTCACGGCCTCCACGCAGGACTTCAATGTGTAATGGCTGGCATCGATGTCAAACTGCACTGCTATCAGTTGCTCAACTAACTGTGTAGGAAAACTAAGAATAAGGGTAAGGGCAGGGGCACTATGTTGAGGCTCAAATGAGCTAGTAATCTTGATTGGGGATTCATTAAGGTCTAGGAAGAGGGAAAGAGTATGGCAGGATGAAGCTATGACAAAAAAGAGGTTGCAAGAGTACTGGCAGGGTGCATTTTGCAGCTTTTTGCTCTATCTCTCGCAGGCCTCGATTTAAGAAGAGAATGGAGAGAAAAAGAAGCCAAGAAAAGAGGGATTGTCGAGGCAATCTTTGAGAAGTGAGGTTCTCTAGCTGCTGTCGGTCAGGCGCGCTATAATTGTTGAAATCGCGTGCCAAACACTACGCTCGATAAAGACGAACGGGGTAGAGAGAGAGAGAAAAAAAAATAAGGGAGGAGTGTATATTATATATATATATATATGTATGCCGTATATATATATTTTGTATATGTTTTGTATATATTTGTCTGTATATCCATATCTGTATGTTTGTGTCTATGTGTATATATGTATACGTATGTATCCGTAAATGTATATAGGTTGTCTGTGTTTATGTATATTGTATATACGGTATTTAGATATAAGTATAAAGGAAAAAAATTTTAAAAAAATTAAAAAATGCAAACAAGAATGAAAAATTGTATCTTTGTGTTTAAGTTCACACACTTCAATTACAATCTCAGAAAATCAGAAAAATTAAAACTTGAAATTGGGAACCCAATATTTTCCCCCATGAGGTGCTTTTCTGGAACACCGCTTCCCAAGATATTTTCTATAACATATTGCTTCCCGGAACAAAATGGCTCGATACATTGAGTTCCTAAAAACTTTTTCAAAATTTGGTGCAATCCACCCCCTTTATCATTTGTGTTGTGGTACATTTGTATATCATGCACCTTTCTCTTTCATTTGTGCGGTATGCACTTTTGTAAGCGATGCCCCTCATCTATGATTTGTGCGGTATACATATTTGTATGTGATGCACCCCCCTCTATCATTTGTGTGACATGTACATTTGTATGCGACGCACGTCTCTCTATCATTTGTGTGACAAGTACATTTGTATGCTATGCACCTCCCTTTATCATTTGTGTGGTATGCACATTTGTATGCGATGCACCCCCCTCTATCATGTGTGTGGTATGCACATTTGTATGCGATGCACCCTCTTCTATCATTTGTGTGACATGTACATTTGTATGCGATGCACCTCCCTCTATCATTTGTGTGGTATGCATATTTGTATGCGATGCACTCCTCTATTTCATTTGTGTCGTGGCACATTTATATGTGATACATGCCCTCTATCGTTTGTGCGGTATACACATTTGTATACGATGCACCCTCCTCTATCATTGTGCTTTGGCACATTTGTATGCAATGAACCCCCTCTATCATTTGTGCTTTGGCACATTTGTATACGATGCATCCTTTTTTATGCTTCATATCATTTGCATGATGCTTACCTCTTATGTTGCAACCTCCATATCTTTATCATCATTCCATTGCATTGTATTTCATAATCATGAATGTTCAAAAAAAAAAAAATGGCTTCGTGAAGTGTATAAGTCCAACTTTCAAATTGTATTTCACTTGCTTATCATTTGCATTTCGCCCATGAGCTATGCTAGTTTGATTCCTTGCAAAGGAATAGATAGGCAACCTTCGGGTTCAACCAACTGTATTTACTTCTTGTTTGTTTGCCCAAGTCTTACCGCCTTGTCAAAAGGGTCGTCTTTGGGCTTTGACATTCACTCACATTATGAAATGACTTTGTGCTCTATCAAACAAGGGCAACAGTAGACATCCCATTTTGACTAGTCTTAAGACTTGGGCGCTTTCTTTTGATTACCCGATGACAATCAGAATATGTTTCTTACAAAATCCTCAGTTTAAAAAATGAAATTTGAGCTTTACTTCTTAACCCTGAGCCAATTTTAGACAAGTGTTTAAGACCCATAGGACACCTAGAGCGAACTTGGGCCGAACGGGAGCGAAACTGGGCTGAGCAAGTAAAATAGTTTTTTTTTCCTCTCTACCGGTCGACTGCCCAGTCATCAAGCCAATCGACCAGCCGGTCAACCACCCCAAAATAGCAAGTCCAGAATTTGTTGTTCGATTCATGTGGTCATTTCATTATCCCATTTTTTGATATATTCATGCCCCAAATCCATACACACTCAACCTCCATTTCCAAAAGAACTTGACCCTTCAAAAAAAGGAGAGCTAAAGCAAAGGAAGTGCATGATCCATTAACACAGTAATGTTTCACTTTGTCTTCCACCTACATTAATGCTTCACTTTGCCTCCACTGATAATCCATTTTCATTGCCTATATATAAAAGTCTGAAATGAGAGAAAGAGAGAGATTGATGAAGAAAGACTAGATTGCTAAGGAAGTGTCTAAGCTTTTGAGTGTCAAAGTTGAGAAATCTAAGTTGTGAATTTTTATTACACTATTATACACTGTTATTTGATTCGAGAAAACTGATATATCATCCTTATACACTATTGTTGATCCCAAAAATTCTTTCTTAGCCAACTTGTGTAGCTTTGATAAAGGAGTGTTCAGTTTGTGTCAAAAGTGAGAAAACTAGATTGAATTGTAAAATTTGGGTCTTCACCATTTTCCCCCACACACACACTATTAAGCAACCCAAAATTGTCATTCTAGCTAAAATTCCAAATTTTCGAATGGAGGAGATAACAAAATTCACAACCTTGAGGGTGATCAAAAGGAAGTTTGAAAATCAAGAAGTTTATTCTTTCTTTAGAAGGTGAATGTTCAATTTCTTTCATTTTCTTGCATTCCCTCTCTTTTATTTGTTTTCTTGCTTTAATTTCATATTAATAGTGTTGTAATCTAACCGAAAGTGATTAGTTGAGCCACCTACATTCTTGTTTGTTCCTTTTCTCGGTCTATTTGGCAAGCCGGTTAGCTTCTTTTGGACAAGACGGCGTAGTCTACCGATGTTGACCAATTTCCGAAGGTTTCCAAGACACCTGAAACTTTTATTTTGTTTTTGTTTTTATTTGAGTGTTTTGTGAGGGTTTTTTTTATTTTGATGTAATATTTTCCTCTCTCTCTCTCTCTCTCTCTCTCTCTAATTTGGTTTGTAATTATTTTTTCAAGTGTTGTAATAATTCCTCGCCCCGTTTCTTTTTATCCCATTCTTTTACTTACTTTCCTTATTTGTGCATAAGCATCATAGTTTGGTTTTTCATCCTATCTATGCTTTGCATCCATATTTCATGCATCTTGATTCGACTTAGTTTACATTTGTGGATTTAATCAATTCTTATGTGATTATGTGCACTACCTCATGTTCTTGAGATGATTCACATGTCATATAGTAGAAGTTGAATCTTTAGTTGCATTTCATGAGTGAATTGCATTAGGATATTGTATATAAGATCATGCATATTTTACTAACTTTGTTTTGTAGCTGTTCACGAGACGTCGGTAAACATATAAGTTTTTTATGTTTTAGCATCCCATTTGTGTGTGTTTTTCTTACTACGTTTTGCATCCTACCATGAGGCTACTTGCTTACTTGATATAATTGTATGCATGTCGGTGGATAGAGGTTGTGTTGCTTAATTTGGAATGATATTGGTTTTCATTGTTTGTAAACTCAATTTATTTGAGTTGCACATTTTCAAAACTCTTTCAAAACACATGAAATCAAATTGTTTCAAAATTAATGACATAGTCTATACTTGTATACTTCACATAGTAAATTGCAGGATTTATTTAATAACCGGAGTATGAACATATAAAGTTAATAAAACTTATATCATAGTTTAGTATATGCCGATCTTTGATCGAGTTAGTGAGAGTACTCAATTTATGACCTTTCCCTCTCATACCTAAGGCTTCGAGCCAAGCATCTTTGGTTACGACAAACAGTGGCCTTGGCATGAGTCATAGGTTTCCTAATTTCCCCAAAATATTAGGTGGCGACTCTAAGATCTAGTGATATAGTCCATTTTTGGCAATGGTTTTGCAATAAAATTGATTTTCTATAAAGTTGCCGAATCTGAACTCTCATATATGTTTCACATTGCACTCGTGAGACTAGATCATAGAAGTCGAGGGTCCAAACTATTTAACACGTATGGGTAGGCCCCGAGCATGTTACAAACCCATCTCAAAAACTCTGTATAGAATGTCAACAGCTGAAATGAAAGAATTGAAAGTTCAGTTACAAGATTTGCTTGATAAGGGTTTTATCCGACCTTGTACTTTGCCATAGGGTGCATCAGTTCTATTCGTGAAAAAGAAAGATGGAACATTATGCTTCTGTATTGATTACTGAGAATTGAATTAGTTAACAATTAAGAAGAAATACCCTTTACCTCATATTGACGACTTATTTGATCAGTTACATGGTTCATAAGTGTTTTCAAAGATTGATTTGAGATCCTGGTACCCTCAATTGAGGGTGACAGCTGAAGACATTGAGAAAATCGCATTCCGAGCAAGGTACAAACACTATGAATCTTTAGCTATGCCGTTTGGAGTAACAAATGCACCTGGAACTTTTATGGACCTTATTAACCAAATTTTCAAATCCTATCTTGATGAATTTATTTATTCATATTGATGATATTCTAATTTATTTCAGAAGTAAAGAAGAACATGAACAACATTTGAGAATTATTCTACAAACACGTAGAGAAAAGAAACTGTATGCGAAACTAGAGAAATTTGAATTCTAGTTAGATTAAGTTATGTTTCTAGGGCACGCGATTAATAGGGATGAAATTTCTGTCGACCCGTAAAAGATTGAGGCAATTGTGAATTAGCCTACATCGACAAATATGACAGAAGTTTGAAGTTTTATGGGATTGACTGGATATTACAAAAGGTTTGTGAAAGACTTCTCAAAGATAGCCGTACCACTTACCTGTAGACACCCTATTTTTGACCGTCCTCAAGACTTGGACGTCACCGCTCGAACACTCGGTGATTACTCATGTTTGTGTTTCGTTTTGAGTTCCCGGAGGTCTCGGCTACGCGCCTTGCCTCAGGATCTCTCAACTCGACCGTTCTGTGTTTGGTTTTGCACCAAACACTTGTGTTTTTGCTTCTGAGGGTAGAAAGTAGCTTGTTAGCTACCCCTGACACCCACTGGCCTTGGTTTGAGGCCACCGGCCATGTTTTGAGGCTACCGGCCATTGGTGAATGATACCATTGGCCGGTCGGCACTCAGTATGGCCGGCCGGCCATCTGTTTGGCCGGTGACCTCCTTTTCTAGCCGGTAGCACCTTTTTACCTTTTTCAGGCATGGTGCATGCCAGCTGTGCTAGCTTGAATGCACCAAACCTGCCCCGGGGCATACATGTGGCTGTCTTGCCCTTTTTGCACCCTTTTGGTCAAAGCTTCTTGAGGAAGCTTGACCCTTTGTTAAAGCTTCCTCAAGAAGCTTGCCAGCTATCCTAGCTTCCTCACGAAGCCTTGCCCCCTTTGAACCCTTTTTTTGTTTAGCTTCTTTGAGAAGCTTCAAACCTTTGTTTTGTCTATATATAGAGGCCCCCTCCTCCATTGTTGGGGGTTGGACAAAAAAAACCAGAGCTTATACATATATTTTGATATACATCACTCTCTCTATATATATTTCCCTCTCTTTCCTCTTTTATGTGTGTTTTGTGGCCTAAAAGTGTGTTTTGACCTTAGTTTTGCACTAAGACACACACCATTACACCACACTTCGACCTTGAGAGGCTTAGAGGGTTTGTTCTTGAGTTTTTGGACTGGTTTTGATCGTAGGAAGGTGGCTGATCTTGCTGTTCCTCAAGGGTTCTTCAAGGGTAACATTCTTACTTTAGATTCCCCAATCTTGCACTAGATTTTTGCCTACCTTGCTTGCTGTTTTAGACTTTGTGTATAACTGAAAAAAGTCTTGTATTTTAATGCTTGAGATCTTTCATTAAGGTCATTTGGTTGTTTGGGGCCGACCTCCCCTTCTTAGGCCTCTTTTGGCCTCTTTTTGTGCTCTTTTGTTAGGCTTTGGTTACTCTTATGTATTGGCTTTCTCACCACTGAAATCCAGTGGATTTTCAGTGGTGAAGAAGAGGTTTTGAGGTTTTTCTTAGGGGAGGGGCACCCCTCTCCCTTGGTCTCTCTTTTGTTTGCATATTTGGCTCAATATGGTAGCATGCATGCCTAGTCTTGTTTGGCTTTATTTCAGAGCTTATTTGGTGCTCATTTAGCATGTATTGTCTCTGCCTCATGTTGGTTTTTTTGGCCTTTTGCATGTATAATACACTTGCTTTGAAATCCCATCATTTGGCTTAAAGTGTATCATGTTGTAGCATATCATTTGAGCATGTTTTTGGCTTGGTCCTAAGAAGGTTTTAGCATTATTTTTCCATGCTTAAGGTCTGTTGGTTACTGATTTGGTCATGCTTGACATGTTTGATGTGGTTGCTATGCATTTTGGCTTGTGAGCCCAAAGTGTGTGAGTCATAAACATGCCCTAGTTGGCCTATTTCAATGAGTTGGAGTCATTTGCCATGTCATTTCAGTCCCCAAACCATGCTTGTATGCTTGCATTCATCACCTCATTCATGCTTTGAAGATGCGTCCTTTTATGCCTTGAAATGAGCATTGTGCATGCCTAAGTGTTTAAGCCTTCAGGGCTGCCATATCAGAGGGTTTTAGGACTTATTTCAATGCATCCAAACTCTGTTTTTGGTTATATAGCTCATCCCATGTTGGCTTGGGGTAGTGGTAGTAGAATACCCCTTGGTTATGCCTTAATCTTGGGCCTATTGGTGTGTATGCTTACATGAGTATTTGTTCATCATTTTAGGCATCTTTTGTCACTGTTTTGGGGTGGGCTGAGGTTTGCCCCTTCGCATTGCATTATTCATGTTGCATCTTTGAGCCAAATTTGTATACATGCATTGCATTGTTTGGTTTGGGGTGTCAAGCGAAACTTGAGGGCTGAGGAGTGTTTGCACTTCAAGTGACAAAACACGTCTCAACCCTCGGTCGCCAAGCCCCTTGACCCCAACATGATAGGGTGTTGGCATTCATCTCCTCTTTGTTACATGCATTTTTACATTAAGTTGCAAACATGGCTTATTAGGCCATCATGCATAATTGATGGCCCGAGGGTCGAGGACCACGCTCCCTTGAGTCCATAACATGATTGGGAGAGTGGCCATGCACACATTTGCTTGAAATGCATTGCCATGCTATGTTTTTCCCTCTGCTGCTGTCAAAAACAGTTTCTACAGGAAGATTTGGCCGACCGGCCATCTGCAGTGCCGACCGGCCATCCATAAGTGGCCGATGGATTAATTTATGGCTGATGACCATTCCTCATGGCCGGTGACTATTCCTCACGGCCGGTGGTGCTCCACAGCACTCAGAGAAGCAACCCTGGGACTTGTGTAGTCTTCAGAGAAGCAGAACAGCCAAAGTAGAGGCAACTTGTGCATGGCAGTGACATCCGAGCGGAATCGAGCACGCATCGCGTTGGACCCTCTTCCCGAGGCTATTTATTGCTTAAATTAGATTAATTAATTTGATTAATTAATTAGGTGGTCTGTAATATTTAATTAGCTTGTTAGTTAGTTAAATTGTATTATTCTTTCGGTCCCTCCGAGTGAGGGCTAACTTGTAATAAATGTGGGTGCGTGTGTGCATGTCTTCCAATCCCCCACTTCTTTCTCCCTTTTACTTACCTGCTTTTGATGGTTAGTATTAGGGAATATTTAAATTAGCATACCTTATGCTATGCATGCGTGCATCCATACATTTGTCCTACATGCACCAGGCTCGGTACATCATACTAACTGCACTTGTATTTCAATTCCAAGTTGAATACCTGTTAGTTACAGCATTTCACATGCCATCATTAGGATAGCCGAGCCTATTATAGCTGCATCTTGCATGTGTTGCATTAGCCATCTTAACATGAACTAGGATCATGCATATGATTACTAACTAGTTTCTGTTTTGGCTTGGAGTACTCGGTGAGCATTTATGTTTTAGCATCCTTGCATGCGTGTGAGTGTTGCCATGACAGCGTGCTTACCATGAGGCTACTTGCTTATGTGATATAACTGCTTGAATGCTTGTGGGTGGAGGTTGAATTACCTAAATTGGAATAATGTATTAAAACTATGAGTTTTAAGCCCACTAGATAGTGGCAAAACCATCTTTTCTAAAGCCCACTTGAGGGTGGCAAAACTTGCATTTTAGCCTACTTGCGAGTAGCAAACCATTTTCAAAACAAACATGCAATGTTTTGTTCCAATTTAGGCGATTTGGTCTATACTTGTTTGCTGTGTGCATAACATAGTAATTCTAAATTAATAATCGGAATAGGAACTCATAATGCTTTCAAAACAAGATATCACGGTTAGTAAAGGCCGATCTTTGATCAGGCGAGAGGGGGTGCTCATAGCTGACCTTCCCCAATCGTACCCAAGTTCCCGAGCCGAGGCAACTTTGGTGATGACGGACACGTGGCCTTTGGCACCGAGTCAGGGTTTCCTAAATTTCCCAAAAGAAAATATTTAGGTGGTGACTCTATATCTGGCAAAGCAGTCCATGTTTGGCATTTCTTTTCTACAAATCTGTTTTCCAAAACGATTTGCCGGATTTGGACTCTTTGGTTCAGCTTAAGAACCGTGACAATTTGAGAGTCCTGAACTGTAGTGAACCCAAAACGAACAGATCGGAACTCGTCCTCCCGGGGCGTTCGGGAACGTCTACATTACCCAACTTACTTGAAAAAGTGAATTGTTTGAATGAACCGATAAGCGAGAGTCTGCTTTTCAAGAACTAAAAACAAGGCTAACCACAGCACTGATTTTGACATTGCCATCAGGTACAGAGGTTCGTCATTTATAGTGATGCTTTATGTAAGAGTTTGGGTTATGTTTTGATGCAAAACAGTAAAATAATAGCTTATGTGACTTGGCAATTAAAGACTCATGAAAAGAACTACCTAACTTATGACTTGGAGTTGGCCACCATTGTATTTGCTTTGAAAATCTGGCACCACTACCTATATGGAGCAACACGTGAAGTTTATACCGACCACAAAAGTTTAAAGCACTTCTTCCTCAAATGGAGTTCAACATGCGATAGAGGAGATGGTTAGAACTGATTAAAGACTATGATCTTCAGATTCAATATCATCTGGTCAAAGCCAATGCAATAGCCGATTCTTTTCGCAGAAAATCAACAAGAAATTTGGCATGTTTACTTACTGAACAATGAAAATTGTTGAAAGACTTGGAAATATTCGAAATTGAAGTGATATTTCATGAACAAAGCGGAATGATGGTCTTAATTTTGGCTCAATCGACAATTATTAAAGAGATAAATCAAAAGCAACTGGAGCATGAATTCCTCAAGAAAGTGTTTGACGAATAGAATCAGATCTAAGACTGGGATTCAGTGTTGAGAACCAAGTGTTGAAATTCCAGGGAAGGCTTTGTATTCCAAATATTTCTGATTTAAAGAAAATGATCTTAGAAGAAGCTCACAAGTCTAAGTTTGCAATGCATCCGGGCAACAATAAAATGTTTTGAGATTTGAAGCAAAATTACTGGTGGCCTAACATGAAAAAGAAAATTGCATAATTGTATCCATTTTATTGAAAATTATTTCCAGAAATGGACTACATCACCAGATTTCAGAGTCACCACCTAATCTTTTGGGGAAATTAGGAAACCCTTGACTTGTGCATAGGCCACCGTCTGTCATAACCAAAGTGTATCGGCTTAAGAACATAGGTATGAGAGGGAAAGGTTATTAATTGAGCATCCCACTCACCCGATCAAAGATCGGCCTCTACTAAGTTACTATGTTATTTTTATAAGCAATGTAAATCCATATTCTGATTATTAATAATGCTACCATTACTATTTAAGGCAGTCAAATATAGATTGCATCGTAAATTTTGGTTATGCTTTAATTTCATGCACTTTTGAAAATAGTTTTCTTGGATAAAATCTACAACATAAGAATCATCTAAATTCCAAAATAAATAACACAACCTCCATCCACTATCATTCAAGCAGATACCCCACTTAAGCACTTAGCCTCATGGCATAACAACAGATATGGTAAGGAACACACGCATGCAATATGCTAAAGCTCAAAAATGCTCACCTAGTACTCCAAGGCGAGCCCACAAGATATATACAGATATGTATTGATAGGGATGATCCTATATGCAAATTCCTAATGCAAAACACACAGAAGATGTTCCTAGGAGTCTGGATTACTAAGATATAGCATGAGTATCACCACAATACATGGATTTACGCATGTATTCATCTTAGAAGATAACACATCCTATTAAGGCAGATGATCCGAACCCAAATGCATAGAAAAATGGATGCAATATACATGCATAATAAAGAAAAACATAATGCAATACCGAAAGCGGATAAATAAAAAGGTTAGAAAAATGTGGGGTTAGAAGATTATTACAACAATTCGAATAAGAAAATGGGGAGAGAGAAATTATTACAATAACGAATCGATTCAGCCTACCTACTGCTGAATCTAACAAATCATACTAAATAAAGAAAAAAACAAAAGCAATCTAGGGGCTCCAGCACTGCTGAAGGGAGCATTTCCCAAAAACTAGATGTTCTATTCTTAGGCGAAATGACCGGCCAGACACTAGGTGAGCTGGCTGAAGTAGAAATGAGCTGGTCGAATTCCCTTTCCAGTTGGGACTTCGGTCAGTGCAGTATCTCAGGACAGAGGCCCAAGAGAGGCTTTTTTGATGGTTTTCACTCCTTTCACCTATTTTGTTAACAGGGATCATTTGGAAAGAAGATAAGTGGACCATAGCCCTCAACAACAACATAAACAGATATATACAACAAATATTTTGCTCAAAGAAACAATTTAAATGGATCAAAATCAAAACAAATTCAAGCCCAAGAAATAAATAGTGTAGACCTGGCTTCCTTCGCACGCCCCCCTTTCGGAGAGGCTCAAATTGGTCTTACTACAGTTCAGACTCCTGTCATGGTTCAGAATCTAATCTCACAAAATGCAATGTGAGACTGATAAACACCAAAGAGTCCAATCCGGCAAATCATTTTGGAAAATCGATTTTAAATCAAATAACGCCAAAATTGGACTGTTTTGCCAAATTACAAAGTCGCCACCTAAATATTTTATTTTGAAAAATTTTAGGAAACCCTGACTCGTACCAAAGGCCACGTGTCCGTCATCGCCAAAGTTGCCTCGGCTCAGGAACTTGGGTACGAGAGGGGAAGGTCCTGAAATGAACACCCCTGCTCGCCCGATCAAAGGATCGGCCTCTACTATCATGATATGATGTTTTATAAACCTCATGTGTTCTTATTCTGATTATTAGTTAACTTTACTATGTTTCACATGTAAGTAAAGCACACGCGAAAACGCATGCAATGTGTGTAACAATGCGAAAAGGGGAGAAAGGTGCATAAACACATGTAAGTAAAGCACACGCGAAAACACATGCAATGTGTGTAACAATACGAAAAGGGGAGAAAGGGGTTAGTAAGGGTTAGTTACATCCACATGCGGCACGCAAGTGGAGAAAAGTTACATACGTCCACACGCGGCACGTGAGTGGAGAAAAGTTAGAGTTACATCCACACGCGGCACGCGAGTGGAGAAAAGTTAGAGTGGTGTGAGACAATGCACATGAAATATACGACAATGCGAGAGATTGACGTGCATGATAATGCAAATGGAAGATGCATGACAATGCAAGTTGTTCGAAATGCATGACAATACAAATAAGAGATGCATGACAATACACGTTATTGAAATGTATAACAATGCATATTATTGAGACGCATAACAATGCGAATGAGACATGCATGATAATGCATGAACTAAAATGCATGATAATGCAAACTATTGGAATGCATGACAATGCAAATAAGACACGCATGACAATGCATGAACTGAAATGCATGACAATGCATAAACTGAAATGTAGATAAAAGATGCATGACAATGCGTGTATTTGGAATGCATGATACTGCATGATTTATTGAAATGCATGACAATGCATACTATTGGGATGCACGACAATGCAAATGAGACACGCATGACAATGTATGAACGAGAATGCATGAACTGAAATGTAGATGAAAGATGCATGACAATGCGTGTAATTGAAATGCATGACAATGCATGATTTACTGAAATGCATGACAATGCATACTATTGGGATACACGACAATGCAAATGAGACACGCATGATAATGCATGAATGAGAATGCATGACAATGCATAAACTGAAATGTAGATGAAAAATGCATGACAATGCGTGTAATTGAAATGCATGACAATGCATGATTTACTAAAATGCATGACAATGCATACTATTGGGATGCACTACAATGCAAATGAACTCGAATGCGTGACAACGCTCGTTTCTTGAAATGCATGACAACGCAAATGAACTCAAATGCGTGACAACGCACGTCCTTTTTTTTTTTTGAAATGCATTACAATGCAAGAGAGATATGCATGACAATGCATGATAAGGAAATGCATGACAATGCATGATGAGGTATGCATGACAATGCATGATAAGGAAACATATGACAATGCATGATAAGGAAATGCATGATAATGCAAATGAGGTGCACATGACAATGCGTGACAAGAAACATGCATGACAATGCATGTGAGGCGCGCATGACAATGCGAGATAAGAAAAATGCATGACAATGCATGTAAGGTGCGCATGACGATGCATATGAAATGCATGACAATGCGAGATAAGGAAAATGCATGACAATGCATATGAAATGCGCATGACAATGCGAGATAAGGAACTGCATGACAATGCAAATGAAATGCGCATGACAATACGAGATAGGGAAGATGCATGACAATGCAAGGTAAGGAAATGCATGACAATGCATGTTTAAGGAAATGCATGACAATGCGAATGAAATGCGCATGACAATGCGAGATAGGGAAGATGCGTGACAATGCATGTAAGGTGCGCATGACAATGCGTGATAAAGAATGTGCATAATAATGCAAGTATGGCGTGCGCGACAACGCACAAAATGTGTGCATAACAACGCGAGTGAAATGATGTATAACCAACGCGCGCTCATAAAAAAACGTTGTAATGCAACGCATGTAAAGAAATTTCTGAATTTCTCAAGAGACAAAAGGATACGAAAAAAAAGGATACACCTCGTACGTATCAAGTGCCACGCACAGAAGACAAGGCTCGAGGTCAACACGAAGACCGGTTAAGCTTTGAAAATGCACTTTCTTGCACTGTCTTGAGTAATGAAGGTCCGTAACCACATAAATGACCCAAACAAGGGTGCAAGAGATGCACCGGCCACCGGGGAAGACCACCGGCCATCCATCAGCCACGAGATAAGGTCACCAGCCAAATATTTGGCCGACCGGCGAACAATTTGGCCGACCGGCCAAATATTGCTGTATCGGGATAGTTTTCTCCTTTGGCCACGAGTCTTTAAGTATGGGGTTCCAAACCCCATATTTTCACTTCTCACAAGCTCGAAAGCCTCTCCCCTCTCTCTCTAGGTGATTTTCCAACCCTCGGTCGGAGTTTTTACAATGTTTTAGCACCCTTTTCGTCGTTCGATTCGCGAAAACCTCCCCGTTTCATACGTTTTGAACCGAACAAATCTTAGTTTCGGTGTCTCTTTCTCGATTTCCACCACTTGGGATTTGTTTCCCCCAGTTTACCTCGATCTTTGTGCCTTTTTCGGACTCTGACCTTTCTGCCCATTTTTCATCCTCTCGGGGTTGACTTTTGGCTTGACTTTTCACATTCTTGCCCGGTTTTCACACTTTTGGCCATTTTCACACTATTCTTGAGATGGCAGACGACATTCCAGGCGGCGGGGCTCCCCCGGAGTTGGACATGGACCCTGAGGCCGAGCTCCTGCCTCTTCATATCCGGCCGTTCGATCCGGCGGCCTACAGGCCGGCGATACACGTGCTTCCTCCTGACAGCCTCCGTCACTTCAGGAGCTAGGAGCGACGCGTGCCACTGGAGCTTCTGCTGCGCGAGCCAGAGTCACATCTATCCTATGGCACTTCCGAGGTACACTCTTCCCTATTTCATTTTCTACAATGTGGAACACATAACTGCAATAGTGATTCTGCTCTTTAACTGCTTAACTCAGACACACTAATACATCGCATGCTATAGTTCACTGCGAGCACACCCGCACCCGATATCTGTTTGAATCTGAACACGTGTACACACGCTGTATTTTCCATTGAACCACTCAAACACACTGATACATCACATGCTGTAGTTCACTGCGGGCACACCCACACCCGATATCTGTTTGAATCTGAACACGCGCATACATGCTGCATTTTCATCAATTCTGAGTTCAACACTGTATTTGTAACACTGCTTCGCAACCGTTTGTTTTGACCACAGGGAGATTCCCATGCCTTCCGAGGGTATGGGAATGTTGTCGCAAGAGGTTGGTACATGGAGCTGCCCGACGTGGTTTGTCGTATTGTCGACCGGGCCGGCTTTGGGACTTTTGCATGGGACTCTCGCACCTCACTGTGAGTAAGCCCCTCCTTGCTGCTCTGGTGGAGAGGTGGTGGGACACCACCGACTCCTTCCACCTTTCCGCCACCGGGGAGATAACGATGACTCCCTTCGACTTCTCCATGCTCACAGGTATCGGAGTGGGGGGTGAACCGATCCACTTTGATACAGACATGGACGAGTGAGATGCCACTCAGATGTACTTGCTCAGCACTCAGCCACCTCTCACTCAGGCAGGGTTCGTGCGATACTCATGGTTCGAGGATCATTTTTGGATCCAGGCGCCTACTACCCAGGAGGAGGAGGAGCAGTACGCTCGCGGTTTTATCATGTTTTTGCTAGGGACCACACTCTTCGCCGACCGGGCGAACACTGTCGCCCTCTACCTGCTGAGCATGCTTGTGGATGTGACACAGATCTGCAGCTACAACTGGGGTGGCGCAGGCTTGGCCACTCTTTACGAGTACATGAGCTCATCTTCCCACCTCAGCGGGCAATTACTCAGAGGCTACTGGCAAGCCTGGAAGGTACATGTTTCCTTTTCTGTCTTTTCAGTTCTGTTTTACATTATCTGCACACCATACACACTGCGCACACGCAATCTGTTCTACACTGACTGTACATTGCACACACTGCACAACACACCGCACACATTGCACAATACGCTGCACACTGTTTTCTGATTTCCGCTTTTATCTGTATACTGCTTTATCTGATAAGCCTACTCATGTCTGCTCTGTTTCGTTCTGTAGTTGTGGGTGTATGCCTACTTTCTAGGCTTGCCCCAGTACCAGATGAGGAGATGCCCCTCAGAGTCCCATTTTCTCACCGCTTTGACGTGAGATGCGAGCAGAGGCCGCGGGAGCCCTTCACGTTCTTCCGCCGCTACTTTGACACCATCACCGCAGCCGAGGTATGTCAAACATTTCAGTTTATTGTCTTTTCTTTGCAATGTACCTTAAATAACAGATAACAAACTGTATTTACTGCTATTTGCAGATCACCTAGCAGTCGTGGGCCTCGTTGCCCATCGCAGTTCGGGAGCGGTATGCCGGCGCTCAGGAGACTGCCCGATTCAGAGTCTTATTAGAGGGCCCGGTTTGCCGTGCCTAGTACTTTGGGGAGCGCTTCTTGCGGCAGATCTTGGGCGTGCCAGAGTAGCTGGTTCCAGCACCTCCTCCTACCCATGTGAGGGACACTGAGAGATATACCTTAGCAGAGATGATGAGTTACACCATCAGCTGGAGCTATGAGCGCTTTGTAGACGAGGGCGACTATGCGGAGTTCGTCCAGACCTATATCATGCGGCTTTTGACCGGTGCCAGCCGAGTTGAGAAAGAGAGACCAGTGGCGCCAGCTGGGAGAGCAGGAGCATCGCGGGCACCTCGGGCCCAAGGTAAGAGTGGGCCCCGGAGATGGCAGGGAGCTGGGTGGCCCGAGCTGCCTACTATGATGACTTGCCGAGGGCAGGGTGGGGAGACTTACCAGATCCCCATCGCTCTCCCTCCGCCTGATCACAAGCTGGTCGGATTCTACAAGTATGTACTACTGCATTTTGCATCTTGTACAGTCATTTCATTTCATTTCTCTTGATGTTCCGCAGAATACTGATGTTTCTAACACTCTTGCAGACTTCCGCCGAGTACACTCGCCAGTCTTTGGAGTTGACTGCTTCCGTGATGGGGATGCTACAGCGGAGCCTCGACCTGCTGGCTATTTACAGTATCCCGGTAAGCACTTTCAACCACAATCTCAAACTGTGCATAATCTGTTTCACACATAATCTGATGCATCGCACTGTCAACATGGCACTTGATACGCGGCCCTCACGGCTTTGATACACTGTAACCCATGGATTTGTTCACAGCATTGCTCACGGCATTCATACACTGCACCCAGTCACTGCATTCTGTATTGACACACTGCTCACTGTACCCAGTCACTGCATTCTATACTGATACGTTGCTTACAGTACTCATACACGGCATTCTACACTGATATACTGCTCACAGCATTCATACACTGTACTCATACGCTGCATTCTGTATTCATACTCTGCTTTGCGTAGCATAACTGATGTATTTACCATTTGTCCTTTTCAGCCCCCATTCCAGATACCGGCTGCAGGGGGTGCTCCAGCAGGACGAGGGACCACAGTAACCCCCCGCACCAAAGCGGGGCGCACTCATGTTGGGAGCAGCTCGCGGGCACCGATTCCAGATGATGATGAGTTCGAGACAGAGGCAGAGGCAAAGTCGTCTGAGGATGAGACTGGAGATGACTCAGGCTCGGGCTCAGATGGTAGGGCCGACGATGATGCTCCTGGACCTTCGTCCAAGAAGAGGACGAGGACAGACTCTCATGCCTGAGACCAGTTGACGTTGATCTAGACTTTTGCTGCTTTTCTTTCTTTTTGCTTTATTTTCCTTTTAGCTAGCAGTTTGAGCACTTTGTACTGCCTCAGGCAGCTTTTATTTTCCTCAAAACTATGTACTTGAAAAGATGATGTAATGAAACAAGCTTTTTGTTTTGAAAAAGAGTTATATTTTGCACATTTTATTCATCGCATCGCATCACTTTACACAACAATGTAAATGAGATTGAACTTTTGTCTGAAAATTAAACACTTGTATTAATAACCAGGTGGTGAACTGACTAACAACAAAGCAACTCATACAACATACTGCTCATTCTGAACACACGGCTCATAACACAGTGTTGAGTTCATTCAGCACACAGCTCATACAACGCACTGCTCATTCTAAACATACAGCCTATAACACAGCGCTTAGTTTATTTGGCACACAGGTCATTCTGAACAAACAGTTCAATCCGAACAGACGGGATGCAAAGATGGGATTGGCAGAAGTTAAAACATACTCAGATGCTCCAAATGTGGAAGAACAAACGTGGAGAATGGCACAGCACTCTGAGCATAAAACGATTCATTTTGAAAATCAAGAAATGAATTCTCAATCGGGTATTGAGCCTACGACTGAATACAGGGAAAAAGACTCAACAACGGAAAACAAAAGGTAAACAACCTAAAAACAAACACAGACACTTGAAACGACTCAAGACAAGAATCGAGACAAACAAGAACAAAAGACACGACGCTCGGACGTGTTACAAAGGCAAGAGGCCCCTCAATTCGCAAGGAGCTAGTTTCTTCGGATATTATTTCCCACCCTTTCTCATTTGTGATTCTCACATCACTCTGGCACTCAATCTCAGTTTTTCTAAAAAAAGCCCTTTTCTCACTTTTTCTCAACGCACATCTCTCTATTCTTCAATCTCTCATTTTTTATCCCTCCCCTGGGTGGTTTGATGGATAAACAAGAAGTTGTGGGTTCATGCCCAACATTACCAGCTCATGGCTATCTCCTCCGATGTCATTTAGTCGAGGCCCCGGATGAGGAAGTGGAGTAACTTGATCCACTCGAATTCGCACTTCACACTTGGCTTGATACCTCGTTGCTTGGAGGATGTTGAGAGCTTTCAGCCCTTTTCTGTTAGCTTCCGCCGTGCCCTTCTCTGGCAGGTAGAGTGCCCTTTCTGGCAAGTATGTTGACAATGGGGGAAAAGACAGAACACCTGACTTAACTGTGCCCCTAGTTCATCATTTTGACCATTTTTTTGTTTTTGCTTTCTACTAAAACAATTTTGACCAATATGAGGGTTAGATTAACACACTTGTTCGATTTTCTGATTTGAAATCATGCAAGTTAGGTTATGAGCACTGAAATTTTTCCATTTTGGGTCTAAGAAATGGTCCAGTTTTGAAAAATGAAATACTTTTCGAGAAAATTAGTCAACCTCAGTAAAAATTCTCAAAAACTATTTTTACAAACGGACACTGCTTAACGGGCACAGAACCTACTCCTGAGATGCACCACCTCAAATCGGAAGCAATGGAAAATTGCCCCTTGCCTAAATGGCGCTGCACGGCAACGGAAGGCTGCCCCTTGTTCGAATGGCACCGCAGCACACTGTATGGCAACGGAAAGTTGCCCCTTGTTTGGATAGCACCACAACGCATTGTAATCAGCCTTTAGAGTGATGATCACAACCGAACTCTCGGATACAGAGAAAACAAAGATGATCAAAACCATTGTATGGACACAACCCATTTGGAAGTGTTTGTGGCTAGACTTTAGAATGAAGTTGCCTACGTATTCCAAACATGAGAATCAAGCCTTACGTAGTTCCAGTTAAGGGACACGTAAGTATTAACCTCTCCTTTTACACTCTAACTTTTGCCAAGGCCGCCCTTTTCGGGTTTTCAACCATGCGAGCTTTGTTCTTCTTTTATTTCTTTTCAATTCTTCTCTTTTCTGTTGTTGTTTTTTTTTTTTTTTTTTCATTTCTTTTTTTCTTGCTCTATCTTTTGCCTGGGTTGCCCTTTCTGGGTTTTAGGCCCAGCGAGCCTCTCAAGGGTAAAAGTATAGCTTTGTCCATGTCAAATGGTTTTGAGATCTCGAAGCCATCTGAGTCCAGGAGAGTGGCTGTTGTTTGATGATGATGTCGGAGTCCATCTAATGGGGGCTGAATTTGCCCCTAGTGTTGTGGATAGGAACTTGGTTGTTCTCTGGCAGTATTTTCTTCTTTCCTCCATTCTAGGATTTGGCATTCTTGTTGATCTTCGTCTTGGACTCTTCGAGTGCATTATCTGACGTCTATTGCCCATTGTTCGAGAGGTGCTTCTGATCTGGCCATACAATCCTCACATTGCAGTTGACCGTTGAAAATTCTGAATGCAAGTTTAACTGTTTGAAAGCAAAAGGGGGTCGAGTCTCGAGGCTGAGAGCGATCCTAGGCTGCACAATCTCAAGAGCGATTCCACACAGGTCTTCGCAGGACTGCGCAAAATATTTTTTGAATTTTTTTAAGAAAGCGACAAATCGCTCGTGCTGAAGACAGTGTAGAACCAATCTGGATCAAGCCAGGGTCCTTCTTAGTACTCACGTTAACAAACATGATCTCATTCATCAAGGGCTTAGCATGCCTTTCTTTCTCTCAATTGATCAAATTTTTACAAATCCCGAGGAATTCCTTCATCTTTGTTTTCACCACAGTGTTAAAAAAAAGTTTTGAAAAATTTAGGTCAATGCAATGACTTCAAGGTACAGAAGAGCAGGTGAAAAGCACTGCCGTTTCACTCAAATCTTCTGGCACAACTGATTCAACTGATTCAAGGCAGAAATAAACACAAAACACGAAAACCACTGCTGTTCATTCGGATCTTCTGGTGTAACTGGCTCCCTGGCAGAAATAGACTCAAAAGAGTGTAAAAGACAAATACCAAAACAAACGAGTGATGTCCGAGGTAACACCCCCGAAATCACCCGACTCTAACAAAACAGGACTGACTCGATACAACAAAACAGACCTTAATCAAAAAGACTGACTCAAAACAACGAGATAGACTCAAAATAAAACCACAAAACTGACTCAACACCCGAGTCAGAAACTACAAAAGCTAGCATTCGCAAACGCTTAAAACAGTGCGTTCCATACGCCACATCTGAAGTAAACCGAGCGTCGCCCGCAGGTGGGCCAACCCCTGATCACATACTTTTATTATCTTCGAAGTCCACAAACTCAGTAGTGACAGACTTTGTTGAGCTAGGTGGGAGGATGACCTCGTCATCGATCAAGTCTTGCACTTCATGGCGAAGACGAAAGCAATTGTCGGTGGTGTGACCAGCCTGTTGATGGTACGCACAATACTGGGTAGCATCATGTGAGAGAAGGAGATTACTCGGGAGAGGCCTGTAGACACCCCATTTTTGACCGTCCTCAAGACTTGGACGTCACCGTTTGAACACTCGGTGATTATCCATGTTTGTGTTCGTTTGGAGTTCCCGGAGGCCTCGGCTCGCGTGCCTTGCCTCAGGATCCCCGAACTCGACCGTTTAGTGTCTGGTTTTGCACCAAACACTTGCATCTTGCCTTGGAGAGGCAGGGTGGGGCTTGTAGACCATCCCCACCCATCACCGGCAGTGGCTAGAGGCCACCGGCAGGTGTTTTCTGCCACCGGCAATATAGTTTGCCGGCCGGCACTCTTTGTTGCCGGTCAGCACTATTTGTTGCCGACCGGCACTATTTTTGGCCAAGATGACATTTTTGGCCGGCCGATTGCTGTTCATCTGCTTTTGCAGATATTTTTTAGACAGCTGTATTACTTTTGCTCCCCTCCATACACGTGTATGGAGGGATCTCCCTCTTGCAAAGCTTGTCTTGGAAGCTTTACAAGAGGCATATAGAGAGAGGCTCTCTCTAAGGCAAAAGAGGGGCTTTAGACATTTTTGAGAGAGGAAAATACAGAGGAGAGCTCTGGTTTTTCTAGGGTTAGGGTTAGATACACTCACCTATCTCTCTTTTCCCCTCATTTTGCACACTAGGTGTTTTGTGTCTCACTATTGCACACAAACACCTAGTGTTTCACCTTCCTCTTGGAGCTGAGGTTCTAAAGAGTGTGTTTTGAAGTTTTGGTGTTGGATTCAAGCTCAAGGAGGCCATTGGAGCACCATTTGTAAAGGGGTCTTCAAGGGTGAGATTTTAGTCCCTTTTTCCCCCATTTTTGCATTGATTTTCTACTAGTCTTAGAGCTGTTTTTGTGATTATTGTATAACATAAAAAAGTTCTGTTTTTAGGCCATCTTTATTGTTTATTAAGAGTGTTTTGTTGTTTGAGGGTTGTTGACCACCCTTAGGCCTCAAAAGGCCTCATTTTGAGCCATTTTGTGCTAGCTCCGGGATTTTGGTGTTGAGGTCTCTTCACCACTGAAATCTTGAGGGATTTCAATGGTGAAGATGATGCTTTGAAGTCCCAAGAAGGAGAGGGCCACCCCCTCTCCTTGTTGTCCTTGAAAAGGACACATTTTGGCCTCTTAAGGAAGCCTATGCTTGAGTGTGTGTTGGGCATATTTGGTTTGTTTTTCATGCTTATATATCCATGATATAACATGATTTCAAGTTGGTTTTGGAACTCCATGCATGTTTAGCATAGTTGCCATGTAATGCCTCATTTGTGCCTTAACATGTTCTAGGTTGTTAGCCTTTGTTGGAGCATGTTTTAGGCTTGTATTTGTGAAGTTTATGTGCTTATCTTGCCATGTTTTAGCTCTGTCCATAGTCGTTTGGGTTGATCTTTGCATGCATTATATAGCTCCTTTGTATTTGGGCTTGTTGGCCTTGAGTATGTGCATGTGTAGCATGCCATCTTTGCATTGTTTTGGTGATTTGGGATCATCCTATATGCCATTTCAGTCCCATTTCCATGCTTGTTGGATTGCCTTGCATGTCTCTTTAATGCTTTGAAAGCATGTGTTGCAATGCTCCATGTTTTGGCCATGGTGTATGCCTTTGTATTTGGGCCATTTAGATGCCATCTAAGTAGTCCTTTAGCTTTGTTTTAACATGCTAGACTTCTGATTTTGGTCCTTCTTTGCATGCCTTGTTTGGTCTTGTTAAGTGTAGTTCAATGTCTCATTGATTTGCTTTGAACACTTAGGCCATTTGGTGCATGCTTGGCTTGATTTGTTGCTTGGTTTGGCACCATGTATTAGCATGATTTCAAAGCTTATAATGCATGCTAATTGTCCATGTTTGTCCCTTTCAAGTGTGCTTGAATGTTGTTTGATTTGTGCTTAAGTGTTGGTCCTTGTGTGCATATGTGTGTGCATGCCATTTAGCCTTCATTTTACAGCATTTTAGCCACTGTTTTAGGCCTTATTAGAGCTGCCTAATTCATGTATAAGTCCATCCTTCCATTTATTTGCATTGCCATATGTATGCTTGTATGCTTGCATAAGTGCCTTGCCATGCCATGTTGCATTCCTAGCTTGTATGCCTAGGTTGCATTGCATCTTGCATGCATTCCTTGTTCCTTGAATGGGTGATAGGGATTGGGAGTTTTGTTTGATTGGTTTGCATACATTTGAAATCAAAGTTGCATACTTGGTTCTTTGGGCCATCATGCATGGAAATGCGTGATTGGTGGTCCGAGAACCGAGGCACATGTCCCTTTGAGTCATCACAATGATAAGAGACATGGTTGATGCATACATGCCTTGAAATATGCTGCCATGCCTTGTTTTGCCCTCTGTTGCTGTGAGTTGCAGGTTCTGCAGGAATACTCTGCCGACCGGCAGTGTAATGTGCCGACCGGCACCATTTTCTCTGCCGACAACTTCAACTTTGTGCCGATGGACATACTACACTGCCGGTGGAAGTTTCATTCAGCCGGTGGTACTCCTCTCTGTCCAAGGGATCAATCCTGAGGCTTTGACAGCCTCCAGAGGAGGAAAGGAAGGAAAACAGAGGCAGCTTGCGTATGGTGGCGCGCTTCCCGAGGCGTTTTCCTGCTTTAATTAATTTATTTAATTTGTTAATTAAATTAGTTAATTTGTAATATTAATTAGCTTGCGTAGTTAATTAATTTGTAATATTTATTCGGTCCCTCCGAGCGAGGGCAAATCTGTAATAAGTGTGCGTGAGTGTGTGTATGTCTTCCAACCTCACGTCTTTCTTCCCTTTTATTTACCTGCTTATGATGGTAGATTAGGGCACGTTTAATTTGGCATACCTTATGCTATGCATGTGTGCATCCATGCATTTGTATTGCATGCATTAGGCTCGGTACATCACGCTAACTGCATCAATACTTCAATTTTCAAACTAAATATGTGATAGTTGTGCATTTCTCACATACCATGTTTAGGATAGCCGAGCCTATTCTAGCAAACACTTTGTATGCGATGCATTAGGCATCTAACATGAACTAGGACACGCACATTTTTGCTAACTAGTTTACTGTTTTGGCATGGAGTACTAGGTAAGCTTTTATGCTTTAGCATATCGCATGCGTGTGAATGTTGCCATGATAGCATGATCACCATGAGGCTAGCTGCTTATGTGATATAACTGCTTGAATGCCTGTGGATGGAGGTTGAATTACCTAAATTGGAATAATGCATTAAAACTGTGAGTTTTAAGCCCACTAGATAGTGGCAAAATCATCTTTTCTAAAAGCCCACTTGAGGGTGGCAAAATCTGCATTTTAGCCTACTTGCGAGTAGCAAACCATTTTCAAAACAAACATGAAATGTTTTGTTCCAATTTGGGCGATTTGGTCTATACTTGTTTGCTGCGCGCACAACATAGTAATTCTAGGCTAACAATTGGTTTAAGAACACATAAAGTTTTCAAAAACGGATATCACGGTTAGTAGAGGCCGGTCTTCGGACCGGGCGAAAGGGGGTGCTCGTAGCTGACCTTCCCCGATCGTACCCAAGCTCCCGAGCCGAGACAACTCCAGTGATGACGGACATGTGGCCTTCGGCACCGAGTCAGGGTTTCCTAAATTCTCCCATAAAAAAATATTTAGGTGGCGACTCTGTATCTGGCAAAGCAGTCCATGTTTGGCACTTCTTTCAAAAATCTGTTTTCTCAAAACGATTTGCCGGATTTGGACTCTTTGGTTCAGATTTAGAACCGTGACACAAATCGAGTCTGAACTGTAGCATGAGGCCCGCGGGCGCTGCTACAGTTTCTGGCGACTCCGCTGGGGATTTTAGAGAGCTTGACTCGAACTCATGATATCCTGTTTTGATTTCATTTATGTGTCTCTTTGCATTGCATGTGCATTGGTGCGCCTAGGAACACAGTGTTTGCCATCTGCCATTCCTGAACGGTTTGCCGGAGGCTTGTCTTGTCAAGACATGTCCATAAGGCTGACCGGCTATGGGCTCTGACAGCATGGGAACACAAACCCCGGTTTACCGGGGCACCCTTTTTGACCATTCGACCTAGTGCATATTCGGAATCCATAGTGACCATTCCAAACTAGGATAGGTTGCTCACCCGATATTAGGTTGTTTGAAACCGCTGTGTGCGTAGTGAAACCCTAGCTCCTGACAAAATAGGACAGGGAAACCCTACCCCAACATAGGGGTGTTTTCTTCTCTTTACTTGCTATGTGCTTCTAGAATGTATTTCTACAGGGAAGTACGTATCAGTTTGCAAGTTTGAGGATCAAACCTGAAGATACCAAGTATCAGTATCAGTTGTAGGAATCAGTTATCCGCGGGTATCAGATTCAGTATTTTGGGGAACAGAAATCTGGGAACAGTGATCAGCAGTAGGGAACAGTTGTTTGGCTACACCCGTGTTCGATCAGTTTGGGCTGAAATGCTGTCTGTTTTTCTTTCAAGGTTTAGAGAGTTGCAGAGTTGAAACAGAATAGCTAGTGTCCCTCCTTGCTGAGGCAGGATTTATGGCGGCGCCAAGTTCAGAAGAAATTGTGGTTATGACGGCTGTATCGGAGCAGGGGACCACTCCGCAGAATGAGGCCAGCATTAGCATGTCACACCCACCCAGGATGCCCGTTGTGCACCCGGTCTGGGCTCCCCAGTTATACCAGGCTCGTGAGCCCACCACCTTCGAATTGATGGGAATGATAGGCGATCTCCACAGGTCTGTGGCAGACCTTGCCTATGGAATGTCGGCTTCACCGCCAGCGGCGCCGTATGCCGGGAATTTTGTACCACAGGAGCCCCCGCTACTGGGGCGAATTGTGATAGAGCTCAGCCAGCCAGAGGTGGCTTCCGGCTATAGCCACGACATACCAACACCAACCCAGACCCTTGATCAGGCTGAGGCCAGAGGAAAGGACAAGGCAAAGATAGATGCCGACCCCATTGAGCAACTGCTGTGGGCAGTCGAGGCTCTGAAGGCCAGAGGGATGAACAAGCAACAAACATCTGCAATAGTGACCAAAGCTGTAGATGATGCTTTCCCCGCTCCAACCAAAGGCAGTTCAAGCCAGACAGAAAACCGGGATGGGCCCCGTCATGCCCAGACAATTCCAGTAGCTCCCACTCCTGCACCGGGGAAAGTTCAAAAGGCCAAGGCAGCGCCAGCTGATCCTTTCGCCAGCGCATCTGGCAAGAATCCTCAAACTGCAAAGTACCTGCCCCGAGGGCGCAGGGTTTTTCATGATCTCCACATGCCTTTGTCTAGGGCATTGTTAATATTGGCGAAGAATGGGCATCTTAAGCCTTTGGAGCCCCGGCCACTCCCGAAGAATCTCCCCGCCACTCATGATGCTACCTTGTACTGCGCGTACCATCAACAGTCCGGTCACAGTACCGATGGATGTTCCCGCCTTCGTCATGAAGTGCAGGATTTGATTGATAACAAGGTTATCCTACCACCCACCTCAGGCAAGCCCGTCACCACTCAGTTATTGGATTTTGAGGGCTCAGATACTGCAAGTATGTGAAGTGGACCGCCTGCGGGCAACATTTGGTGTATCTTTGAAGCGTCTGGCACGCATTTTTGAGCATCGGTGAGACCGAGTTTTGTAAATCCTGGCTTGGATGTCGAGTCAGTCTTTTGTTTTTGAGTCTGTCTCTTTGTCTTGAGTCAGTCTTTTTTTGCTTAAGGGTCTGTCTTGTTGTATCGAGTCAGTCCCCGTTGTATATAATACCTGGTGATTCTGGGGTTGTTGCCCCGAACACCATTTTTTTTTGTAGTTATTATCTGTTTTTGTTTTGAGTCTGTTTCTGCCGAGGGGCCAGTTGCACCAACAAAGCCGATCAAAACAGCTGTTGCTATCTCAACTTCATGATTGCTTTCAGCATAAAGGCCGGAGAATTTGAATGGGCTGACAGTACATCTTGCCTGCTCTCCTGTGTGCCAAATTCGTTGCATTAACCTAAGTTTTTCAAAAAACAAACCTTTTGAACACTGCGGTGATGAAAACGAAGAGGAAGGAATTCCTCGGGTTTTGCAAAACTTTGATCATTTTGAGAAAAAGAGAGGCGTGCTGAGCCTTTTTATGAATGAAATCATGCTTGTTGGCGTAAGTACTGAGAAGGACCCTGGCCTGATCCAGATTGGTTCCACACTATCTTCGGCGCGAGCGATTCGTCGCTTTCTTAAAAACTTTCAAAAGCAAATGTTTTACGCGGCCCTGCGAAGACCTGTGTGGAATCGCTCTTGGGATTGCGCAGCCTAGGATCGCTCTCAGCCTCAAGATTCAACCTATTTGTTTTCCGAGTTTGAACCCGTTCAGAATGTTCAGAAAGTTCAACGGACAAACGCCATGAAAGGCCCGTGTGGCCAGTTTTGAGGTAGCCTTCGATCAAGAAGCATCAAAGCCGAATCGGAAGGAGTAGATCTCGCCGGAAGAAGCTCGTGGAGTAACCCTGATGGATTCTCCACAAATCAATGCAACAGCCGTTCTCCTAGACACAGAGAGGCTTCAATTTCAAAAAAAAACCATTTGGCATGGACTTGCTACACTTGTACCCTTTGAGAGGCTCGCTGGGCCGAAAACCCGGAAGGGCGGTCCAGGCAAAAGTTAGAGCAAGAGAAAAATACAAAAGAAAGAAAGAAAGAAAAAAGAAAGAAAGAAAGAAAAAAAGAAGAAAAGAAAAAAAAAATTGCAAAAGAAAAAATGCAAAAGAAAAAGAAACGAACAAAAGAAAATGAAAAGAAGCTCGCAAGGTCGAAAACCCGCATTGGGCGCCTTGGCAAAAGTAAGAGCCAAACAAAGTGAAGGTTAAAATACCCGAGTGAACCTTAACCGGAACTACGTAAGGCTTGATTCCCATGTTTGGGATACGTAGGCAACTTCATCATGAAGTCCAGCCCCCAACGCTTTCATAAGCGTCTCAGTCCATGCAATGGTTTCAATTTCACCTCAAAGTCCAGTGGCCAACACCCTTCAAGGTGATTGTGTCCATATATGTGTTGTGACCGTCTTCGTCACCTCTGTGTCTGAGAGTTCGACCATCGCCAATGAAGACTGTTTACAGATTGCTGCGGCACCATCCCAAACAAGGGGCAACTTTCCGTTGCCACGAGCCGCCGCGAGCCGCCATTCAAACTAGGGGCAACTTTCCGTTGCCTCCCACCCCCTTTAAACCAGGGGCAATTTTCCATTGCCTCCGATCCGAGGTTGCACGTCTCAAAGGGTAAGCTCCATGCTTGTTGAGCATCAGCTGTTTGAAAAAATAGTTTTTGAAAATTTTTACTGAGGTTGACTATTTTCTCGAAAACTATTTCATTTTCCAAAACTGGACCATTGTCTTGGACCCAAAAAAGGAAAACTTTCAGTGCTTGCAGCCTGACTTGCATACTTTTCAAAGCAAAAATCGAACAAGTACGTTTATCCGACTCTCGTTATGATCAAAACCGTTTTAGTAGAAAGCAAAAACGAAAAAATGGTTAAAATGATGAACTAGGGGCACAGTTGAGCCAGGCATTCTGTCTTTCCCCCGTCACCGACGTACTTGCCAGAAGAGCCCTCTACCCACCAGAAGAAATAGCCGTGAGCTAATGGTGTTGAGCATGAACCCACACCGTTCTATTTATCCATCAATCACCCCGGTGAGGGATGAAAAATGAGAGAATGAAGAATAGAGAGGTGTAAGTTGAGAGAAAAGCGAGAAAAGGGTTTTAAGAGAAAATCTGAGCTTGAGAGTCGAGTGATGTAAGGATCACAAATCAGAAAGGGTGGGAAACAATACCCAGATTGAACTGGCTCCTCGTGGTCCGAGGTCCCCCATCTTCGTTTGCGCGTCTGTGTGTCGTGTCTCTTTCATTTGACGATCTCGTCTTTTGTTTTGAGTCTCTCCCGAGCGTGTCTCGTTGTGTTTAGGTCGTGTACCTCTTTGTTTGAGTCCTCCCCGCTGTGTTCAGTTGTAGGCTCAATATCCCGGTTTGAAAAACCCTCATTCAATTTCAAAAATCATTTATGCTCAGAATGCTGTGCCATTCTCTACATTTGAGCATGTTTCAACCATAGCTGGTTTCACCTTTGAAGCCCGTCTTGTCAGATTGGGCCGTTTGTTCAGAATTTGCCGTGTGCAGAATGAATTGAATGCTGTGTTATGGGCTGTATGCAGATTAATCCCCAGTAGAGCAAGGGCTGTGTGTCCAAGGATCAGGCAGTGGGTTGCTTGGGTTATTCTGCTGTTGGCTGTTTTAGTTATCTGATTATTACCAGTGCAAGTGTTTAATTTTCAGACAACCAATCAATTCCACTTACATTGAGGTGTAACATGATGAGATGCGATGCAATGCATGAAATGTGCAAATGTAAACACTTTTTCAGATAAAAAGTCCGTTTCATTTAACTATCTTTTCAAATGTACAAGTTTTGGAAACAAAAATCTGCCTGCGGCAGTACAAGGTAATCTATCTACCAACAAAAAGAAAAGTACAAGAAAGAAAGAAAAGATAGCAAAAATCTGCGTCTATGTCCAGCGACTCCAAGGGCTGTCAGTCCGTCCTGGTCCTCTTCCTGGACGAGGGTCCAGGAGCATCATCAGCGTCGTCATCAGAGCCCGAGCTAGAACCGTCTCCGGTCTCCTCCTCCGATGACCCTGCCTCCGCCTCTGACTCCTCGTCGTCATCATCGTCCGGGACTGGAGCTCGCGAGCTGCTCCCGACGTGAGTACGCCCTCCCCTGGTACGGGGAAATATCCTGCCCTCCTCATCTCTCCCCCGGGCAGGGACAGAAGGTCTAACTGGAGCACCTCCTGCCATGGGAATTTGGAAAGGAGGCTGAAAAAGTACACAAAAAGGGAAATGCATCAGTACGCCGTGAACAGTTTATCAGTGCAGAATGCAGTGTGTGAATACAGTGTATGAATGCCGTGAGCAGTTTAACAGTGCAGAATGCAGTGTGCGAGTACAGTATGAGAATGCCGTGAGCAGTTTATCAGTGTAGGGTACGGTGCAGAATGCAGTGTATGCAGTGTTCAGATACTGTGAGATCAGTGTATCACGTGTTGTGCCGTGCATCAGATTATGCAAAGCAGTGGATGAATGGTTTGAGGCCAGTGTCAGAAGGACATACCGGTATGCTGTAGACGGCTAGGAGGTCAACTGTCCGCTGGAGCATCCCCATCATCGAGGCATTCATCGCCAACGACTGACGGGTGTACTCAGAAGAAGCCTGCAAAAGTGTCAGACGCATCAGTATTCTGTGGAATATCGAATAAACTGAAATGACATGACTGTAAGAAGTGCAGTGATACATACCGGCGGTAAGTCGGGGACGTCAACGAACTCGTGCCCAGCCGGTGGAGGGGCGAAGGGGACCTGATAGGTCGACCCACCCTGCCCCTGGAAAGTCAGTACAGCAGGCAGGGCAGGCCAGCCAGCTCCTCGTCCTCCCCGCACTCCACCCCTGCCACGGACCCGGGCCCTCCTCGAAGATCCGGCCCCTGCTCCTGCTCCGGCCCCAGCCGCCGATGCTACAGGCCTGGCCCCCTCTGCTCGACGGCCGCTCAAGGGACGCATCAGGTACGTCCGTACGTACTCCTGATAGTCGCCGGTGCCTCGGAAGCCGGCCTCCTCCCAGCCGATGGAGTAATCATCCAGCTGCTCAGGGGTCAGCCCCTCGGTCTCCCTCATCTCTGCAGGAGGGTGAACCGGAACTATCTGCTCAGGTAACCCGCGGGTCTGGCGTAGAAAACGCTCCCCCAGGTACCAAGCCCGACAGACCGGGCCCTCAAGCAGAATCCGAAAACGCGAGGTCTCCTCAGCACCAGGGAACCGACCCCGCATCGCTGCCGGCAAGGAAGCCCATGGCCGCCATGTGATCTGAAAGTGACAGACAGTTTGTTATCTACTGTTATTAAAATATGCAGTGGGAAAGCGAAGCTAAACGAACTGAAAGTAAAGCATACCTCTGTGGGGGTGATGGTGTCAAAATATCGGCAGAAGAAGCCGAACGTCTCCCGTGGTCGCCGGGTGCATCTCCCGTCGAAGCGACTCGAGAACGGGACAGCCGGAGGAGGCTCCGCGACTGGTACGGGTGCAAGCCTAGGGAAGTAGGCATAAACCCACAACTGCAAAACAGATGTCAGAATGACCATCAGATAAAGTAGAATATACAGAATAAAGCAGAAATGGCAGAGCCGTGTGTTGTGTAGTGTATTGTGTGCTGTGTACAGTGTGAACAGTGTGCAGTCAGTGTAAAGCAAAATGTATGTGTGTGCCATGTGTACAGTATACAGCAAGTGTAAAGCAGACTACAGTGTGTGCAGTGTACAGAATACAGAAAGTATAGGGCAGAAATGAAAAGTGGAGAAGAAATGTACCTCCCAAGCCCGCCAGTAACCTCCAAGTAGCTGGCCGCTGCCACGAGAGGCCGAGCTCATATACCCATACAGGGTGGCCAGAGCAGCGCCGCCCCAATCGTAGTGCAGAATATCTCGGACGTCCACCAGTGCACTGAGAAGGCAGAGGGGCACGGTGTTCGCCCGGTCGGCGAAGATAGTAGTCCCGAACAGGAACATAAGGAAGCCGCGAGCATACCTCTCCACGTCCTCCTCGGTCATCTGAGCCTCCTCCCCCAAAACCGGCTGGACCCGGAACTGTGTCTCGAACCAGGAGTATCGGACGAAGCCTGGACGAGCTAGCGGTGGGGCCTCCCCCAGTAGATGGACCTGAGCGGCGGTCCACTCATCCATATCGGTGTCGAAAGGGATCGGATCCCCCCTACCCCGATGCCTGTGAGCATCGAGAAGTCATAAGGGGTCATCGTCATATCCCCTGCAGCAGAAAAATGGAAAGAATCGGTGGTGTCCCACCACCTCTCTGCCAAAGCAGCGAGAAGAGGCCTGCAAGTGGAGAGCCTAGAGAGCCCTCGGCAGAAGGTGCCGAAGCCCGCTCGATCCACGATGCGCTGGACCGCATCAGGGAGCTCGTCATACCACTCCCGTGCACCAGTATTCCCATACCCGCGAATGGTATGGGAACCCTCCTGCAAACAGAAAATGACAATTGCAAGACAACATTTAAAACACAGTTTTGAAAGAACAGATATGGCATGTATGCAAGTTTGTCAGATTCAGGCAAATACCGGGTGCCGGTGTGCTTACAGTGAAATACGTGTGCTGTGTCAGCGTGTTTGGGTGTTTTAGAACAGATATAGCATATGCGCAAGTTTGACAGGTTCAGACAAATACTAGGTACCAGTGTGTGTGCAGTAAAATACAGTGAATGCCGTGTGTTTGGGTGATTCAGGGCTAGTGCAGTGTGTGTGCATGTGTCAGTCTCAAGCAGATATCAGTTGTATGTATGTTTACAGTCAACTACGGTCTACAGCATATCAGTTTTCAGCAATTAAAGAATACAGCTAACTATGGCAGTTTTGTATCCTACATTGCAGAAAGTAAAGCAGAAGATGAAGAGTTACCTCGGAAGTGCCGAATGAAAGGTGGGAGGTAGGCTCGCGTAGTAGTAGCTCAGGCGCCGCGTACCTCTCAAAGCTCCGGAACTGACGCAGGCCGTCTGGGGGCAGAACGTGGATCGCCGGCTGGTAGGTCACCGGATCAAACGGGCGCTCGCTTAGTGGTAAGAGCTCGACCCCGGGATCCATCTCGTGGTCCGGGGGAGTCCCGCCACGTGGAATGTCATCCGCCATGTAGAGAATGGTGTGAAAATGGCCAGAAAAGGAAAACCGAGCCGGAATACGAAGAGTCAACTGAAAAGTCAACTCCTGAGAGGGTCAGAAATGGCCGGGAAGGCCAGAATGTGAAAAGGCACGGAAACGAAGAGGAAAGTGAGGGGAACAAACCCCGAAAAGGCTAGAACGCCAAACGAGGCACCGAAACGAGAATGTGATCGGTGGAAAATGTCCGAAACGCGAAGAGGATCGCGAATCCAACGACGAAATGAGCGTAGAACGCGAAGAAACGGGCAAAAAATGAGAGAGAAGCACTCTAGAGAGAGAGAGCAAGGGTTTTCGGCGTGGAGAGAATGAGAAAATAGGGTTTCAAACCCTATTTTATAACACCCAAGGTGAAAAGACAAAACTGCCCCGCACCAGCAACTGTTTGCCGATCGGCAATGTTTTGTGCCGGCCGGCACTTTTTTGTGCCGATCGAATTGTTTTTGTGCCGATGGCCAGCCGGTGGCCTCCCCTTTCGGCCGGTGGGGTTCCCACAGCCTTGGTTAGGCCATATGAGAAGTTTGTGGTCTTCATAGCTCAAGAAAGTGCAAGAAAGTGCACCTCCGACGTTCAACCGACCTCCGTTCTGACCGCGGGCTGTGTCTCCAGTGCGTGGCACTCCAATTCGTGCAAGGTGTATCCTTTTTGTATCCTTTTGAATTCAAAAGTTGCCCCATGTGTGTTGCACGAGTTCATCACACTACTTCGGTGCATTACATCGCGCTGTCGTGCGTCACACATTTGCATTGTTATGCACGTGTTACATGCGTGGCAACACGCACCCCTTTGCATTGTCGTGCACATTTCTCATGCATCATCATTGCATTTCCATTCCATGCATTGTCATGCATTCCGGAATACGTGCGTTGTTGCGCATTTAAGCCCATTTACACTCCGTGTGGCATGCGTGTCGCACTTAGCATTGCACTGTTTTGTGCATTTCAAAATTGTTCGCGCTGTTCTGCGCATCGCACTGTTTTATGCATTTCAAAATTGTTCGCGCTGTTCTGCGCATCGTACTGTTTTGTGCATTTCAAAATTGTTCGCGCTGTTCTGCGCATCGCACTGTTTTGTGCACCTCGCTTGCATCTTGCATGTATCAATTTCGCGCTGTTTTGCGCATCTCATTGCATTTTGCATGCATTCCATCGCACTGTCTTGTGCACTCGCGTTGCCAAACGCATTGCGCTATTTTGCGCATCATCCCACCGTGATTCATGGTCTGGCGAGACCTTAAACACGCACGGTCTGGCGAGACCTTAAACACGCATGGTCTGGCGAGACCTTAAACACGTACGGTCTAGGAGACCTTAAATCCTCGGAAGGTGCAAGACCTTTAATGCATTGGTGTGCGCACTATTGCTTTGTACATGTCTTAAGCCGCGTGTTGTCACGCATTCCATGCAACATGCATCACTTGCATCATTTGCATTTCAAAAAAAACAAAAACAAAAAAATTTGCATTGTCATGCATACATTTTGCATTCCGGTCTAGGAGACCTTAAATCCTCTGAAGGTGCAATTCCTTCGGTGTTTGTCATGCCCGAACGACTTTCGGTGGTCTGGTAAAGCCACCTGCCTATGTTTGCGATGAGTTCCTAGAAGACCAACTGGGACGGTGGAAACTAGAGTTCGAACGGCTTATGCCTAGAACGCAAAGGTTCGGGAGTTTCGAGACTAAAGTCTGGTTTAAATACCCAGGGGTTTACCCTCGGCTTGAAATCTGTATGGAAGCCCCATAGGTTGAGGCGGCGTGTCTACGCCTCAATTCTGGATACTGAACCAACCTAGTATATCACCCTGTTGGTAAGATAGGGAAAGTTGCAATCATAGTCATTACATCATAGTGCATTGTCATGCATTTCCATTGTAGCTTGCACGCATCCATTGCATTTTCCCCCAGTAGGTCGCATTGCACTGCATTGTCATGCATGTTGTAAATATCCATTCCATTGCATATTTGTAAATATTGCATTGTAGCTTGCATGCATTCACTGCATCACCTTCCGCCTATGGCTTGCGCCTTTCCAGGTTGAGCTTGGTCTGGTATGGGCCCTTACTTTTCATGTTAAAACACAGTTCTGCATGTGTATCGCGCCGATTCCACGCTGATATGTTGGTTGAGGGTTGCGGCACCTTTTCTGTGTTACACATGGCTCGTATGCGTCCATGCCTTTCCTAGGCAAGATTTGGTTTGGCTTGCGTGCCATATCCATTGTATCCATATCCATTCCATTGCATATTTGTAGATATTGCATTGTAGATTGCATGCATTCACTGCATCACCTTCCGCCTATGGCTTCTGCCTTTCCATGTTGAGCTTGGTCTGGTATGTGCCCTTACTTTTCATGTTAAAACACAGTTCTGCATGTGTATCGCGCCGATTCCACGCTGATATGTTGGTTGAGGGTTGCGGCACCTTTTCTGTGTTACACATGGCTTGTATGTGTACATGCCTTTCCTAGGCAAGATTTGGTTTGGCCTGTGTGCCATATTCATTCATGTATTACATTGTAGTGTAATGTTTGCATCCGGCATTAGGATCGTAGTCCTTTCTCCAGCGGGTCGTTTCCCCACTTATGTCAATTCCACCCAATACTTGTTCTTGCGTCTGTCTACAATACTCACAGTTCAGTTGACCGTTCTGTGGTAGACAGACTTGTTACCTCCATCAATCTATTTGACATAGGTGTGGCTTCGAACCGCTCGTGATTGGATCACGATTCAAATGCTTTGCATGTAGCTTGCATTGTTTCAAGTACATTGCACGTTTATTTGCATTGTTTATACATTGTTTTGTATATATTGCATTTCGTTTTGCATCCATTTTGCATTGTCATGCATGTTGCTAACCATATCGTACCTGTTAAGTTTGTTTTCTTTGCAGGCACGATATTGTATGTACGGTTCACTTGAAGCTGGTGCAACCAGACGAGCCGCACAGGTATTGTATCTCCCGAGTGAGACGTATTGAGAATTCCATAATTCTCTTACATCCTTTCTGCATTGTAGTGTAGTTTGGTATGCTAGCTTAAAATTGTCGCATGTTTGCTTCATTACAGCTTTCTTTGCATGATCATAAGTTATGCTCGGCTCCGTGCATTGTCTTGCATTTTGCCCCTGCCTTCGGGCGCATATCTTGATTGTCTTGCATGCTTGTCTAAGTCTTCGGCCTTGTCAAAAATGGGTCGTCTCTGGACTTTGCCATTCACTCCCGTCATTGTTATGACTTTCGAGCTCTGTCAAAGAGGGGCAACTGTAGACACCCCATTTTTGACCGTCCTCAAGACTTGGACGTCACCGTTTGAACACTCGGTGATTATCCATGTTTGTGTTCGTTTGGAGTTCCCGGAGGCCTCGGCTCGCGTGCCTTGCCTCAGGATCCCCGAACTCGACCGTTTAGTGTCTGGTTTTGCACCAAACACTTGCATCTTGCCTTGGAGAGGCAGGGTGGGGCTTGTAGACCATCCCCACCCATCACCGGCAGTGGCTAGAGGCCACCGGCAGGTGTTTTCTGCCACCGGCAATATAGTTTGCTGACCGGCACTCTTTGTTGCCGATCAGCACTATTTGTTGCCGACCGGCACTATTTTTGGCCAAGATGACATTTTTGGCCGGCCGATTGCTGTTCATCTGCTTTTGCAGATATTTTTTAGACAGCTGTATTACTTTTGCTCCCCTCCATACACGTGTATGGAGGGATCTCCCTCTTGCAAAGCTTGTCTTGGAAGCTTTACAAGAGGCATATAGAGAGAGGCTCTCTCTAAGGCAAAAGAGGGGCTTTAGACATTTTTGAGAGAGGAAAATACAGAGGAGAGCTCTAGTTTTTCTAGGGTTAGGGTTAGATACACTCACCTATCTCTCTTTTCCCCTCATTTTGCACACTAGGTGTTTTGTGTCTCACTATTGCACACAAACACCTAGTGTTTCACCTTCCTCTTGGAGCTGAGGTTCTAAAGAGTGTGTTTTGAAGTTTTGGTGTTGGATTCAAGCTCAAGGAGGCCATTGGAGCACCATTTGTAAAGGGGTCTTCAAGGGTGAGATTTTAGTCCCTTTTTCCCCCATTTTTGCATTGATTTTCTACTAGTCTTAGAGCTGTTTTTGTGATTATTGTATAACATAAAAAAGTTCTGTTTTTAGGCCATCTTTATTGTTTATTAAGAGTGTTTTGTTGTTTGAGGGTTGTTGACCACCCTTAGGCCTCAAAAGGCCTCATTTTGAGCCATTTTGTGCTAGCTCCGGGATTTTGGTGTTGAGGTCTCTTCACCACTGAAATCTTGAGGGATTTCAATGGTGAAGATGATGCTTTGAAGTCCCAAGAAGGAGAGGGCCACCCCCTCTCCTTGTTGTCCTTGAAAAGGACACATTTTGGCCTCTTAAGGAAGCCTATGCTTGAGTGTGTGTTGGGCATATTTGGTTTGTTTTTCATGCTTATATATCCATGATATAACATGATTTCAAGTTGGTTTTGGAACTCCATGCATGTTTAGCATAGTTGCCATGTAATGCCTCATTTGTGCCTTAACATGTTCTAGGTTGTTAGCCTTTGTTGGAGCATGTTTTAGGCTTGTATTTGTGAAGTTTATGTGCTTATCTTGCCATGTTTTAGCTCTGTCCATAGTCGTTTGGGTTGATCTTTGCATGCATTATATAGCTCCTTTGTATTTGGGCTTGTTGGCCTTGAGTATGTGCATGTGTAGCATGCCATCTTTGCATTGTTTTGGTGATTTGGGATCATCCTATATGCCATTTCAGTCCCATTTCCATGCTTGTTGGATTGCCTTGCATGTCTCTTTAATGCTTTGAAAGCATGTGTTGCAATGCTCCATGTTTTGGCCATGGTGTATGCCTTTGTATTTGGGCCATTTAGATGCCATCTAAGTAGTCCTTTAGCTTTGTTTTAACATGCTAGACTTCTGATTTTGGTCCTTCTTTGCATGCCTTGTTTGGTCTTGTTAAGTGTAGTTCAATGTCTCATTGATTTGCTTTGAACACTTAGGCCATTTGGTGCATGCTTGGCTTGATTTGTTGCTTGGTTTGGCACCATGTATTAGCATGATTTCAAAGCTTATAATGCATGCTAATTGTCCATGTTTGTCCCTTTCAAGTGTGCTTGAATGTTGTTTGATTTGTGCTTAAGTGTTGGTCCTTGTGTGCATATGTGTGTGCATGCCATTTAGCCTTCATTTTACAGCATTTTAGCCACTGTTTTAGGCCTTATTAGAGCTGCCTAATTCATGTATAAGTCCATCCTTCCATTTATTTGCATTGCCATATGTATGCTTGTATGCTTGCATAAGTGCCTTGCCATGCCATGTTGCATTCCTAGCTTGTATGCCTAGGTTGCATTGCATCTTGCATGCATTCCTTGTTCCTTGAATGGGTGATAGGGATTGGGAGTTTTGTTTGATTGGTTTGCATACATTTGAAATCAAAGTTGCATACTTGGTTCTTTGGGCCATCATGCATGGAAATGCGTGATTGGTGGTCCGAGAACCGAGGCACATGTCCCTTTGAGTCATCACAATGATAAGAGACATGGTTGATGCATACATGCCTTGAAATATGCTGCCATGCCTTGTTTTGCCCTCTGTTGCTGTGAGTTGCAGGTTCTGCAGGAATACTCTGCCGACCGGCAGTGTAATGTGCCGACCGGCACCATTTTCTCTGCCGACAACTTCAACTTTGTGCCGATGGACATACTACACTGCCGGTGGAAGTTTCATTCAGCCGGTGGTACTCCTCTCTGTCCAAGGGATCAATCCTGAGGCTTTGACAGCCTCCAGAGGAGGAAAGGAAGGAAAACAGAGGCAGCTTGCGTATGGTGGCGCGCTTCCCGAGGCGTTTTCCTGCTTTAATTAATTTATTTAATTTGTTAATTAAATTAGTTAATTTGTAATATTAATTAGCTTGCGTAGTTAATTAATTTGTAATATTTATTCGGTCCCTCCGAGCGAGGGCAAATCTGTAATAAGTGTGCGTGAGTGTGTGTATGTCTTCCAACCTCACGTCTTTCTTCCCTTTTATTTACCTGCTTATGATGGTAGATTAGGGCACGTTTAATTTGGCATACCTTATGCTATGCATGTGTGCATCCATGCATTTGTATTGCATGCATTAGGCTCGGTACATCACGCTAACTGCATCAATACTTCAATTTTCAAACTAAATATGTGATAGTTGTGCATTTCTCACATACCATGTTTAGGATAGCCGAGCCTATTCTAGCAAACACTTTGTATGCGATGCATTAGGCATCTAACATGAACTAGGACACGCACATTTTTGCTAACTAGTTTACTGTTTTGGCATGGAGTACTAGGTAAGCTTTTATGCTTTAGCATATCGCATGCGTGTGAATGTTGCCATGATAGCATGATCACCATGAGGCTAGCTGCTTATGTGATATAACTGCTTGAATGCCTGTGGATGGAGGTTGAATTACCTAAATTGGAATAATGCATTAAAACTGTGAGTTTTAAGCCCACTAGATAGTGGCAAAATCATCTTTTCTAAAAGCCCACTTGAGGGTGGCAAAATCTGCATTTTAGCCTACTTGCGAGTAGCAAACCATTTTCAAAACAAACATGAAATGTTTTGTTCCAATTTGGGCGATTTGGTCTATACTTGTTTGCTGCGCGCACAACATAGTAATTCTAGGCTAACAATTGGTTTAAGAACACATAAAGTTTTCAAAAACGGATATCACGGTTAGTAGAGGCCGGTCTTCGGACCGGGCGAAAGGGGGTGCTCGTAGCTGACCTTCCCCGATCGTACCCAAGCTCCCGAGCCGAGACAACTCCAGTGATGACGGACATGTGGCCTTCGGCACCGAGTCAGGGTTTCCTAAATTCTCCCATAAAAAAATATTTAGGTGGCGACTCTGTATCTGGCAAAGCAGTCCATGTTTGGCACTTCTTTCAAAAATCTGTTTTCTCAAAACGATTTGCCGGATTTGGACTCTTTGGTTCAGATTTAGAACCGTGACACAAATCGAGTCCGAACTGTAGCATGAGGCCCGCGGGCGCTGCTACAAGGCCGAGGCTCAAGAGGTTTGAGATGACCTTTTTCAGTGAGGATTCGAAGAGCCTTGGACAAAGGCATGTAAAGGGCATGAAAAACCCTGTGCCCTAGGGGCAAATACTTCGAACTCTATGGACCTTTGCTGGACACACTAGCAAAAGGATCAGCAGGTGCTGTCTTGGCACTCAAATCTTTTCCACGTGCAGGATTAGGATTGGGAGGAATGGTTCTGGTACGATGGTCCCTATCTCGATTTTCCCTTTGGCTTGAACTGCTCTCGGTCTAAGTGGGAAAGATGTCATCCACAGTCTTAGCCAAAACCACGAGTACTTGTTGCTTATTCAACCCCTTGGCTTTTAGAACCTCAACAGCTTGCTGAAGTTGTTCGTAGGGATCAGCGTCCACCTTCATCTTGTTCTTTCCACTAGCCTCAGCTTGGTGGGAGGTTTGGGTTGTTGCTTCAGTGCGAAGCCCCGTTGTCGTTGATACGTCATTGCCGGAGTTTGAGATAACTTCAGGTTGGCTGAGCTCAATTACAATTCGCCCCAGTAGCGGGGGCTCCTGCGGCATGAAGTTCCCGGCATATGATGTGGTTGGTGGCGAAGCTGACATTCCATAGGCGAGATCAGCCACAGACCTTTGGACGTCGCCAATCATTCCTATCAACTCAAAGGTGGTGGGCTCACGAGTTTGAAACAACTGGGGCGTCTAGATCGGGTGCGCGACAGGCCACCTAGCGGATGTGGTATTTCAACATTGGTCTCATCCTGCAAGATGATTCCTTGGTCCAATGCGGCTGCCATAACCACAATTTCCTCTGAATTTTGTGTCATCATAAGTTTGCTGAACTGAACGGAGATGATGTAACCGATGACTAACGAAGCAGGTGAACCAGCAAGCCTTGACTAGTCTTTCCTCAACAAAGGAGAACGCTGGCTGCTCCAAACTAAATCTCTGAACTGAAAGAGAAAGTAGGCAACATCTCAACCCAATTTTACTAGAACAGACATAAGTTTAGCTGAATAACTGTATTCGACCACTGATCACTGTTCCCCAAAATTACTGCCCCAAATCTGAATCTGATACTCGCAGATATAACTGATTCTCAAAACACTGATGCCTGCAGGCTTGATGCCCAGACTTGCAGACTGATATGTGTATTCCCTGTAGAGGTCAACTCTAAAGCACATAACAAACAAGTGAGAGTAAAAACACCCCTATGTTGGGGTAGGGTTTCCCTGTCCTATTGTCAAGAGCTAGGGTTTCACTACGCACACAGCAGTTTCAAACAACCTACAATCGGGTAAGCAACATGTCCTAGTTTGGAATGGTCAAAAGGGTGCCCCGGTAAAAATTGGGGTTTGTGTTCCCATCGTGGTGGAGCCCGCAACCGGTCAGCCTTATGGCATGCTTCTCAAAGCGAGCCGGAGCAAACCGTTCAGGAATAGCAGATGGCAAATACGGTGTCCTAGGCACACCAATGCAAATGCAATGTAAAGAAACACATAAGTGTAATCAAAACAAGATATCATGAGTTCGAGTCAAGTTCTCTAAATCCCCAGCAGAGTCACCAGAAACTGTAGACATCCCCGAACGTCACAGGAGGAATCCTGTTTTGTTCATTGGGCTCACTACAGTTCGAACTCGATGTCACAGTTCTGAATCTAATCTTGCGAAGTGCAATGCGAGATTGATAAATCACCAAAGAGTCCAAATCCGGCAAATCGTTTTGAAAAACTGATTTTTAGAAAGAAGTGCCAAGCATGAACTGCTTTGCTAGATACAGAGTCGCCATCTAAATATTTTATTTTGGGGGAATTTAGGAAACCCTGACTCGTGCCTAAGGCCAAGTGTCCGTCATTGTAGACGTCCCCGAACGCCCTGGGAGGGAATCCCATTTTGTTCATTTAGGCTCACTGCAGTTCGGACTCAAATGTCATGGTTCTTAATCTGATCTCACAAAGTGCAATGCAAGATTGATAAATCACCAAAGAGTCCAAGTCCGGCAAATCGTTTTGAAAAACAGATTTTTAGAAAGAAATGCCAAACATGGACTGCTTTGCCAGATACAGAGTCGCCACCTAAATATTTTATTTTGTGGGGAATTTAGGAAACCCTGACTCGTGCCTAAGGCCACGTGTCCGTCATCACCAAAGTTGCCTCGGCTCGGGAACTTGGGTACGATTGGGGAAGGTCATTTCATGAGCACCCCCGCTCGCCCGATCAAAGATCGACCTCTACTAACCATGATATCGAGTTTTGAAAACATTATGTGCTCTTATTCTGGTTATTAGCCTAGAATTACTATGTGATGCGCACAGCAAAACAAATATAGACTAGATCGCCTAATTTGGAACAAAGCATTGCATATCCGTTTGTTTGGAAAATGATTTAAAGTTTGCTACTCGTTAGTAGGCTAAAACACGGATTTCAATGAATTATCCCAATTCAAGCAATCCAACCTTCACCCACAGGCATTCAGGCAGATATATCACATAAGCAAATAGCCTCATGGTAAGCATACTGTCATGGCAACACTCACACACATGCAAGGATGCTAAAGCGTAAATGCTTACCTAGTACTCCAAGCCAAAACAGAAACTAGTTAGTAATCAAATGCATGATCCTAGTTCATGTTAAGATGGCTAATGCGACATATGCAAAATGCAATTAGAAATAGGCTTGGCTATTCTAAGATGTCATGTGAAATGCAACTTGATACATGTATTCAAATTGGAATTGAAATACAATGCAGTTAGCATGATGCGCCGAGCCCAGTGCATGCAATATGAATGAATGTGTGCAAACATGCTATCATAAGTATGCTAATTGAAACGTGCCCTAAAACTAACCATTGTGAGCGGTTAAATAAAAGGAAGAAAGACGTGGGGTTGGAAGACATGCATCACACACACGCACGCTTATTACACAATTTGCCCTCTCTCGGAGAGACCGAAAGAATAATACAAATTAACTAACTAACAAGCTAATTAATTATTACACAACACTTAACTAATTAAATGAATTAATTAAGCTAAGAAAGCAGTGAAGAGGCCTCGGGAAGAGGGATGAATGCATGCATGTTCGGTTTCGCTCGGAAATCCATCGCCATACTCATGCTGCCTCTGTTTACACTGTTCTGCACTTCTGAAAACTGCACAAGTCTCCAGGATGTTTCTGAACCACCTTCTAAGCACTGTGGAAGGTCACCGGCCAAAAGGCAAGGCCACCGGCCATGGGAAACTGGTCATCGACCATATGTGAGGCTCTCGGCCAACAATTCATAGCCAGCTGGCACTGAAGATAGCCGACCGGCCATCTCTTCTTGCAGAATCCTGTTTTGCTGCAGTAGAAGGCAAACAGAGCATGGCAATGCATTTTCAAGGCAATGTTCGCACAACCACCCTCCTTATCATGTTTAAGACTCAAAGGAGTACGGTTTTCGACCCTCGGACCATCAATCACGCATTTCAATGCATGATGGCCAAAAAAGCCAAGTGTGCAACTCAATATGGAATGAAATGCACAAAACACATAAAGGGCCCCAACCTCTATCATGATTGATCAGGAGGCAAGAGATGCACACACAATGCAATGCAACCTAGGCAAGCAAGCAAGCATGCAAATAACTCAAGTGTGCAACAAATCTAATGCAACATGAGCATGTTAACATGCAATATGCAATAGGCATACAACCTAAACATGTGGACATGTATAGCATGCAACAACATGCAAAATGAAACAAGCATGCAACAACATGGTAAGATGGACTTACACTAACATGGGTAGCTCTCAAGCATGCCAAAATCAGTGGCAAAATGTGTTGGAATGGTGGCTCGGAATGCACAAAGATGAAGCTCATGCAATGGTCCATAAATGAGGCATACAAGTACAACTCTCAAACGCATTTAAAGAGTGATAAATGCATGTGCATGACCATGAAACATGGACTGAAATTACACTACAAATGATGCCAAATCATTGAAATAGGCCAAGTAATGCATACTAAATGACTCAATACACAAAGCTTACAAGCAAGATTGAACCAAAGCTATGCAAAACAAGTCATGGGTGACCAAGACAACCAAAATCAGACCTTAAGCATACCAAAACATGGATAAAATCTTCTTGAAGTCAAGTCAAAAGCATGCTAAAAAGACATGTCACAACATGACGCATGTTAGGCTATTTCATGGGATTACATGGCAAGTGTATGGAGCATGCAAGGGCTAACCAAACCAAACCTAAACAAAGGTATGACATGATAAAATAAGCCTAAGAACATGCTGAAATGGACACAACATAGGCTAAAATGAGATGCTACTTCAAGGAGCATACAAAGCTAGTGTGTGTGATTTACACTACAAGTGTATGAGGCATGCAAGGGCCAACCAAACTAAGCAAAAATAGATCTAAGGCATGTTAAAACTACACCAAAAATCTACTGAGATAGCCCAAAAACAAGCTAGAAACACATGCTCAAACATGAGACATACAAGACTAGTTTGCAAAATTTACAATACAAGTGTATAAACCATGCATAGAATGACCAAGATAGGAAAAAACAGTGGCATATGACAAAAAAATAACCACAAATACCAGCTAAAACATGGCCAATATGAACTTAACAAAGGTGCTCACATATAAGGCAAATATGACAAGTATTAAAGACAACAAGGAGAGGGGATGGCCCTCTCCTTCTTAGGACCTCAAAACACCACCCCTACCACTGAAATCCCTCTGGATTTCAGTGGTGAGAAGGCCAATACAAGGTGGTCCCGAAGCTCACAAAAAAGGCACAAAAATGAGGCCAAACAAGGCCTAAGAGGGGGTAAACAACCCCAAACACAAAAGTGATCTTAAACAAACTTCAAAAGCATGAAAAAATAGAACTTTTATCTGTTATAAGTTAAGCTCAAAACAGTATGCAAGATAGGCTAAGAGTGTGTGCAAAAATGGGGAATAAAGAGGGTAGTTCTCACCCTTGATGCACAGCTACAAAACCAGCTGGTTCTTGGACCAAGAACCAACTCTTTAACCTCTAAAAATGACCTCCAAGAACCTTAGATGAATGGTGGAGGTGTATGGCTATGAGGTGTGGTGTAATAGGCCAAGAACTAGACCCTTTTGAACCCAAAATATAGAGATATAAAGAGAGATATATCTCGGAGCCTTAAACAAATTTTTGGAACCTCTCTAAAGGAGAGGGAGGCCCTCCCTTATAGAGAAACAAGAGGGTTCAAGCTTCTTGGAGAAGCTAAAGAGGTTCAAGCTTCTTCAAGAAGCTAAAAAGGTTCAAGCTTCTTAGAGAAGCTAAAGAGGTTCAAGCTTCTTGGAGAAGCTAAAAAGGTTCAAGCTTCTTCAAGAAGATAAAAAGGTTCAAGCTTCTTGGAGAAGCTAAAGAGGTTCAAGCTTCTTGAAGAAGCTACAGAGGTTCAAGCTTCTTCAAAAAGATAAAAACTTTCAAGCTTCTTGGAGAAGCTAAAAAGGTTCAAAACGTTCAAGCTTCCTCAAGAAGCTAAAACAAGGGTTCAAAATGTTCAAGCTTCCTCAAGAAGCTAAAACAAGGATGCAAATCCTCCATACACGTGTATGGAGGATACAGACTGTGCCACCTGGCACAAAATATTTGCATAAAGCAGATGAACAGGGTTCGGCTAGCAGAAAAGGCCGATCGACCAACACAAAGGGCTAGCCGACTAAAAACATTGCCGACCGGCCAACACTTTTGGCCGGTAGCAATAAAATAGGGCCGGTGGCAACATGCCAAGGCCGGTGGGGTGTGGAGATAGCCAACAAGCCATTTCCCACCCTCAGGTGCAAAGACCACAAGTCCTTGGTCCAACCAAGCACAAAACAAATAAGTCGAGAGATTTTGAGGAAAGGCGCGCAACCGAGACCTCTGAAAACTCAAAACGAACACGAACATGGATAATCATCGAGTGTTCAAACGATGACGCCCAAGTCTTAAGGACAGTCAAAAATGGGGTGTCTACAGTCATCACCAAAGTTGCCTCGGCTCGGGAACTTAGGTACGATTGGGGAAGGTCATCTATGAGCACCCCTGCTCGCCCGATCAAAGATCGGCCTGTACTAAACATGATATTTTGTTTTGAAAACATATGTGTTTTTATTCCGGTTAATTAGCTAGAATTACTATGTGATGCACACAACACACAAGTATATACTAGATCGCCTAATTTGGAACAAAGCATCGCATATCCGTTTGTTTGGAAATGGTTTGAAGTTTGCTACTCGTAAGTAGGCTAAAACATGGATTTCAATGAATTGGTCTAATTCAAGCAACCCAACCTTCACCCATAGGCATTCAGGCAGTTATATCACATAAGCACATAGCCTCATGGTAAGCATGCTTTCATGGCAACATTAACACATATACAGTATGCTAAAGCATAAACACTCACAGTGTACTCCGAGCCGAAACAAGGAACATGTTAGTAATCAATGCATGATCCTAGCTATGTTAAGATGGCTAATGCAACGCATGAAAAATGCAACTAAAATAGGCTCGGCCAAGCTAAGAATGGCATGTGGAATGCGACAACTCGATACATGTATTCAAGTTAGAATTGAAATACTATGCAATTAGCGTGATGTGCTGAGCCCAGTGCATGCAATACAGATGAATGATGCAAACATGCGAGCATAAGTATGCTAATTGAAACATGCCCTAAACTAACCATCAAAAGCTAGTAAATAAAAGGGAGAAAGACGTGGGGTTGGAAGACATTCACACACGCACGCACACTTATTACAAATTCGCCCTCTCGAGGGAGGGACCGAAAGAATAATACAAACCAAATAAATAATTAACTACTCTAGCTAATTAATTATTACAAACCCTTAACTAATTAACAAATTAATTACAAAATAAACTAAGTATGAAACTCAAAAGGCTGTCGTAGCTCCGCCTCAAAATGATTAGATGATGCATGCTCGATTCGCCTTGCTCGGAAACCCGTTGCCGTGCCTCTGTTGCCTCTGTTTGCACTGTTCTGCACCTCTGAGAATTGTGAAAATCCTAAGGTTGCTTCTGAACCACTCCCTGAGCACTTTGGGATGCCACTGGCCAAGAGAAAACACCACCGGCCATGGAAATATGGTCATCGACCAAAAAATGGGATCACCGGCTGGATATTGGTAGTCGGCCGGCACTGAAAGTTGCCGACCGGCCATTTCTTCCTGCAGAACACTGGTTTTGCTGCAACAGAGGACAGACAGTGCATGGCATGGAATTTGCAAGCCAAATATATGCACGACCACCCGTCCTATCATGCTATGAACTCAAGGGAGTATGGCTCTCGATCCTTGGGCCACCAATCACGCATTTCGATGCATGATGGCCAAAGGTGTCAAAGGTGCAACTCAATATGAATGAATGCAACAAAACAAATGAATGCTACACACTCTATCATGTTGGATCAAGAGTGTCGGCGACCAAGGATTGAGGTACGTTTCGTCACTCCAAGTACGAACGTCCCTCATTCCTCATTTTTGGTTTGACACCCCAAACCAAACATAATGCAATGTATGTATGCCATATACAATGCAAAGCATGTAACCAATGCAATGCAACATGGGAATGTAAGGCAATGTAACATGAGTATGTCAAATACAATGTGATGCAACCTAACATGCAAACATCATGGCAATGCAACAAGTGTGCAATACTACAATGCAACCTAGGCATGGGAATACACAAAGTCAAAGGCATGCAACAATGATACCAACCACAAGGATGCGACAACATGCAATGCGGTAAGCCTACAACAATACATAAATGCATGATCCATGGACTTACACTAAGGATGGATAGGCCTCAGCCATGTCCAAAACAGTGGCCAAAGTGCCAAGAAATGATGGACAAAACACACCCAAACGTGCACATGTGAAGGTCCAACACTTAGGCATGAAAAGAGTCGACTCTCAAGCACATTACGAAGAGACAAAATATGGACAAATCATAAGCATGACAAGCTCTGAAAATGTGTAAAGGATGATGCCAAATCAACCGAGCCATGCAAGTAAGGCATGCAACAAAGCCCAAAACTCAAGACTAACAAAGGGGCTCAATCCATGGCCATATCAACCAAGCCCCAAAGAGCCAAGATGGCTTAAACCAGTCCCAGGGCAGACCAAAATAAGGCTAAAACATGCATGGAATAAGGCCAAAACATGCTAAGAAAGGCGAGTACAAAACAAAGCGTACACAAGGCCAAAAGAGGGAATTGCACTACACCCATTACAACCAAGCATGGCATGACTTAATCAAGGAAAATCAGAGCTATAATATGCCAAAAGGAGCCCCAAAACCCACTGATATGGCAGCCCAAGGACTTAAACAAAGAGGCATGCACAATGACCTATTTTAAGGCACAAAAGAACAACTCTTCAAAACTTTGAAAGGATGGTAAATGCAAGCATACAAGCATGGACCATGGACTGAAATAGCATGATAAATGATTCCAAATCACTGAAATAACCCAAATAAAGCATGCTCATGACTTATACACTCAAAGCTAACAAGCTAGGATACATGGTGGCTATACGAAACATGGAAAACATGACCAAATCAACACCAAACAGAGCTTAAACATGTCAAAACATGGATAGGAGCTTCATGAAGTCAAGCTAAAACATGCAAGTATGATGGTCTAAATCCATGATACATGTTATGACAATAGAGGGGGTTAAAAAGCAAGTGCACGATGCAAACAATAGGCCATCGAACCAACATGAAACAGAGGTCTAACATGATAGACTAACACCAAATACCCTCTGAAATGGAGCCAAATAAAGCTATGCAAGCATGCTACCTTTATGAGCCCTAAATGAAAGCAAATGAGTCACAAGGGGAGAGGGGTGTCCCTCCCCTATACAAGACCTCAAAACCACTTCTGTACCACTGAAAATCCTCTAGATTTCAGTGGTGAGAAGGCCAAAACAAAAAGGTTACAAAGCCCAAAGAGGAAAGCACAAAAAAAGACCAAACAAGGCCTAAGAGGGGGTGGACGACCACCAACACAAAAGTGACCTTAATGAAACATCTTAAGCATGAAAATAGAGAACTTTTATCAGTTATACACTAAGCTCAAAACAATAGGAAAATAGATCTAAAACCTTAAGCAAAAATGGGGAATAAAAGGGTAAGTTCTCACCCTTGAAGAACACTTCAACAACACCAACTTCAGCACCTCCTTTTGACCAAAAACCAACTCAAAACTCTGAAATCAACCCCTCGAAACCTCAGCAACAAAAGTATAGTGTAACACTAGGTATCTTAGTGCAAAACTAAGAACAAAAACCCATTTAGAACACTATTACACACACAACTATATAGAGAGAGGGAGATATAGAGAGATATAGATATATAAGTTATATCTTAAAGTTGTTCAACCTCTAGAAAGGGAGGGGAGGCCCTCCTTTTATAGGAATTCAATTCCTAAGCTTCTTGGAGAAGCTAACACAAGGGAGCAAATCCCTCCATACACGTGTATGGAGGGGGGGATTGTGGATGCCAACTGTGACAGCTGGCATAAAATATCTGCCAAAAGCAGATGGAAAGGGGTCAGCTGGAAAATATGGCTGATTGACCAACAAAAATGGCCGGCCGACCAAAAACATTGCCGACCGACCAAAATCTTTGGCTGGTAGCAAGAAAACAGGGCCGGTGGCCCCAAGCCAAGGCCGGTGAGGTGTAGGGATGGCCAAAAAGCCATTCCCTGCCCTAAGAAGCAAAAACACAAGTGTTTGGTGCACAACCAAGCACAAAACAAACAAGTCAAGAGGTCTTGAGGCAAGGCGTGCGACCGAAACCTCCGAGAACTCAAGACGAACACGAACATGGATGATCACCGAGTGTTCAAATGGTGACGTCCAAGTCTTGAGGACAGTCAAAAATGGGGTGTCTACACGTACACATACAAAGTATAGACTAAGTCGTGAGATTTGGAACAAATCGACTCATGTTTGTTTTCGAAAATGGTTTGAAAGTGCCACTCGCAAGTGGGCTAAAACGCGGATTTGCCACCCTCAAGTGGGCTTAAAAAACAACATGATTTGCCACTTCGTAGAGTGGGCTTAAAACTCACAATCATCGAATTATCCCAATTCAATCAACCAAGCCTTCACCCACAAGCATTCAAGCAGTTAAGAACTTAAGCAAATAGCCTTATGGCAAGCATGCTATCATGGCAGCACTCATATTCATGCACGTATGCTAAAACGTAACACTTACAGTGTACTCCGAGCGAAAACAAAAACTAGTTAGAAATAATGCATGATTCCTAACTATACAGAATGCCTAATGCAACACATGCAATAATGTAATTAAATAGGCTCGACTACCTAAGCTGGCATATGAATGCAACAATTTGATACACGTATTCAAAGAGGTATTGAAATACGATGTAGTTTGAATGATGCGCCGAGCCCGGTGCATGCAATACAAATGAATGATACACGCATGCAAAGCATAAGGTATGCTAATCAAGACGTGCCCTAGACTAACCATCAAAAAGCTGTTAAGTAAAAGGGAGAAAAACGTGGAGTTGGAAGACATGCACACACATAAAAAGGAGGGTCTGAATAAATAAGCTAAGTTAATTATTACAAAACAAACTAATTAACTATTCTAGCTAATTAATTACTACAACCAAATTGAATAACTAGCTATGCTAAGCTAATTAAAATATTACAAAACGAATTGAACTAATTAATTACAAAACATGTATTAATTAGTTACAACTAGCAAATGAAGTGATAAAGTGACCTCGCAGGCAAGGGAGACATGCATGCTTAATTGCTTTCCCCAGAAAATCCATCGCCTTGCCACAAGCTGTCTCTGTTTACACTCCCCTTGATTACTAAACATCAAACCAACATTCCAGACTACTTTTGCTCCAAGACAGGAACACTTTGAACAAAAATGGAATGGGGGCCGGTCGACCACAAAAGGTAGCTGTCGGCCACAAACACTTGCCGGTCGGCTAGTTTAATGGCCAGTCGGCTACCTCAAGTGGCCGGTCGGCCACCACTTTTTCCAAAATTATGTTTTTGCTGCAATAGAGAGCAACAGAGGCAAAGCAATGTATTTGCAAGGAAATGTGTGTACTGCCACCCTCCTCATCATTTCTCAAGCTCAAAGGAGTGTGGCACTTGGCTCTCAGCCACCAACCAAACATTTTCATGCATGATGGCTGAGGAACCAATCTTGCACAAGCTTAATGAATGCACACATAAGACTCAAATGGCCACCACCCTATCATGCATGATTAAGGGTGACGGCGACCAAGAAACATGACATGTTTCATCACTTTGAGTATGAAACGTCCCACATTTCTTGTGTTTGGATTAACATCCGATTCAAACACATGCACTGCAACACAAATGCTTATCTTGTTCATGTTTTACTTTGCTCATTTTATTTACACATTTTAACATTACCAAGCCATTCTTTAGTCAATTTGTCCAAGGTGATTGTCCTCTAATGAGAGAGGGGTCAACCAAAAGATGATTTAAGACATGAGAGAGATCATGCCTTTGACTAGTAGAAACCCTTAAAAGATAGTTAAAGCCATTGAGCATAAGCTCTATCTCATGCTTAAACACAATCATAAGGTTAACCAACCCCCAAAACAAATGAAAAAATGAAGAAATGAGGGAGGTTGCAGATTTTTCAGTGCTGAAATGGCATGAAAAATAGTGCTACAACATGCAAGCAACACATGCACAACATGTTAAAAGCCAAAAGCATTAAAGCTAGTGAAGAGCACTACACTAGAGGCATGCAATATCAAGCTCAAATGATCAAACCAGCTGTGGACAGAGCTTAAACACGCCAAATCAGTGGCTAAAACAAGCTGGAATTGAAGCACAAAAAGCTATAAAAACATGCTCATGTGTTGGCTCGCAAGCTAGGCTCAAAACACAACTCTCAAAAGCAATGAAAGAGTGAAGTATTTGAGAGTGTGACAAGGCTATACACACTGAAACACATGCTAAATGATGCTATATCATGCAATCCTCTCAAGTAAAACATGTTAGAGGCCTTAAAACACAAAGCTAGCGAAGGCATTTGCACTATAACCATACAATACATGGCTCATATGATCAAGACAACTCAAAATAGAGCTAAATCATGGCAAATCAATAGCCAAAACATGCTCACATGCTAGGCCATCTACACGAGCAAACAAGACACAAGCAGGGGAGGCCATCCCCTCTTATTTTGGAACTCAAAACATGGTTTTTACCACTAAAAATTCACTGATTTTCAGTGGTTAGAAAGGCCAAAAAGTTTGATTTAAAACAACTTTGAAAGATGGCACAACAACTTAGCAAGCAAGCTACAAGAAGGGTGGACCAACCCTAACTCCAAAAAGGGGTTAAACCACCATTTTTAAACCTTAAAATAGAGCTTTTGTAGTTGAAAACCAGGCCCAAAACAGTTTGCAAAGATGGCAAAACAAGTGTGTACAAAGAGCTTAAAAGAGGTAAGACTTATGCCTTTGAAGCACAGCACTTAAACAGCCACTTTCTTAGCTTAAATCACCCTTCCAACAGCCCAAAATAGGTTCCAAGGGACCTCAGCCCAAACATATGCAACTTTGGTTAAGCATGTCTAGGCAAAGGAGAGGTGTATTTCTACTTCTATGCACAAAAGGGCAAGAGAGAGAGAAATCTAGAGAGAGATTTTTTAGAGAGAGAGGCTCTCAAAAATTGCTAACCTTGAAATATGAGAGATATGGCCTCCATATATAGCAAAAAGAGAGCCTTGGGTCGAAATATCTGATTTAGAGATAGCTGGTGTATTTGGAAGACAGTTAGAGCAAAATATCTACAAATTCTAAGCTTTCTAGACACTTTTGGCTGACCGGCCACCATTGGTGGCCAACCAGCCACCAATGGTGGCCAACTAGGGTCACTTCTAGCTGACCTATGGGCGGAAAGCACTATTTGTGGCCGACACACTCCCTCAGTGGCCCACAGCAAAAACTGGTCCCTGTTCCCAACTTCAAACAGGCATAACTCCTTCATCTGGACTCCTTTTGTGATAACCCTATCCCTTATTATGCTAATTGGTCCTTAATACAAATGTGATTATGTGTTTTGATATGATTTTGTGTGCCATTATGTGAAAATATGGGTTTTGAATTTCTATCTGTTCATCGTAGGAATATCTGTTTGATTATCTGCTTTGAAATTTAAATTGAAGGCCCTATCGGCCACCGAAACTGAAATTGATTACACCATTGTGATTGGCATAATTTTTAGAGCCTACGGTGAAATTTAAATGAAAATTGTTTTGGATCAAAATAATTAGATTCAGAACGATTAATTAAGTGCCCAATTATTTAATATTAATAATTTTGACTAGTGGGACTTACATGAAAGGGCACAATGCACTCAATTCCTCTCTTTTATCCATTTGGGCTGAGATTTCTCTAGAGAGGGAGAGAGAGGGCCGGTTCTAGAGAGAGAAGAGGAGGAGTTATGCATTTTGATTCAAGATTGTGAAATTAGAAGTTAAAACTCAAAGAACATTGAGTGCATGAAGCTCCTAGGTGAGTAATCGATCCTTGACTTATGAATTAAGTATGTAATTTTGTGAAATCAAGTGGTATGTTAGCTCATGGCTAAGATTGAGCTGAATTTGAAGTTAAAATGAACATGCATGCGCATAATTGTCACAATTTTGGGTGTTTTAGCATGTAGCATGTTAAATATGAAGAATGGAGCATCAAACCTTACATGCATGAGTAGTTTTGTGTAGCTTCATGATTTGGAACATCATTTGTACCATTTGTAATAGAAATGAAGTCAAAATTTGACATGCATGCATGATTGAAGAAGTTATGGAATTGGTATGAAGTTTGAATGTTTGGATTTTGATCATATGAAAGAAATGTCGATCTATTTGGGAATTATATGATGACTTTGAACAATTTGTGTCATACTTTCATGCTCCCATGTAATGTAATGTGTTTGCATGTTTTTGAACTGAAATCATGTGTTTTGCAACCTTTGAATGTCAAATTTCGGCTCAAGAATATGTCCTGGAAAACTCAGAAAATTTGATGTCCGCTCGAGCAGGGAAACCGACGCTCGAGCGTGAATTCCGTGCTCCCAGTATTTTTGCAGACTTGGATGTCCGCTCGAGCGGGGAGCTATGTGGACAGAACTTCAGCTCGAGCGCCAGACTTCACGCTCGAGCATAAAATTGATGCATCCAGTACTTTTGCAGACCTAACGGGTCTGCTCGAGCGAGGACCTTGTTTTCTGAAATTTTGAAAGTGTATTCTGTGTTTCGTTTTCTATTCTCTTTCACTTGCAAGCACTCTTAGGCATGCATTAAGCATTGTAATTGAGTTAAAGAGATAAGAATGAAGCCTAAAGAGGAATATGTGAATTAAAGAATGGATTGAATCATTTGTGACCCATATGTGCTGTATGATGTGTAGGGTCAAGCTCCAGGGCAAACCCAGAAGCCAATCACTGTGAGTAATATCTTAATAAGATATTTGAAATGTGTTGTTGTCCAATTGTTTACTTCTATGTAAGTTTTGTAAGTTCATTAATTTGAATGGCGGACAACGATTGACATAGATGATTGGGCCGAAGGCCGATTGACATGAATGATTGGGCCGAAGGCCGATTGACATAAATGATTGGACCGAAGGCCGATTGACATAGATGATTGGGCCGAAGGCCGATTGACATAGATGATTGGGCCGAAGGCCGACTGACATAAATGATTGGGCCAAAGGCCGATTAACATGAATGATTGGGCCAAAAGCCGATTGACATAAATGATTGGGTAAAAAGCCGATTGACATGAATGAATGCGCCAGAGGCCAGTTTGACATGAATGAATGGGCCAGAGGCCAGTTTGACATGAAAGATTGAATGGGCCAAAGGCCAGATTGACACGAATAACAGTTTGATATGAATAACAGTTTGACACGAATAACAGTTTGGCATGAATAACAGTTTGACTTGAGTGATACTAATGAATTGGGCCCGAAGCCGTATGATGTGTTTGGAGCCGCAGTTACTTAACTTACATATGTCTATGTATGTATGCACTAGTTAGAAATATAAATTGGGCCCAAGGCCGTTTGATGTATATTGTTCCAATATATATTCTTTATTTGATATTATTCACTGGGCTTTCACTCATGCTCATTCATGTGTTTGTAGGTGAGCCAAGAGACGTCCAGACCCAGCCTCAGTGAAGTTTGTATAAAACAACCAAAGTTTGAAGAGTTAGCCCTTGCGTCTCACGCACGAGACACATCTTCGCCCTTTTGCCTTTCTGTGTATTTTGTCATGTTGGCGAGGACTTCGGTATACGTCTGTGTATAGTTTTGTTTGGCTGACTTAGAGTTGAATGATCCTGTCTATACAGAACCTTATGCTACTACACTTTCTGTTGTGAGTTATTAACATATGTAAATCTGGAATGTTATGATGTGCATATAAGCACGGCTCTATGGACAAAGTTTTAAATTTGCTTCCGTTTGGCCCCTTTACTTTGATGAGTTTTGTCTTATTTGGTTTGAGGCCGTAGGTAATCTCATGATTACTGGCCAGTTATGGCCTTAACCCATAGGGGCAGGTTCAGGTCGTGACAGGGTGGTATCAGAGCACGAGTTAATAACTCACACACTTGCCCAAAAGAGCAAGAAGTGTCTAGAGAAGATCTATGATGCATTCATGTGATAAGTATGAATCTGAAAGCATCAAGAATATGCTTAAATGTTTAATGTGAACGATTATATATTATAAGTTTGTGATTCGCTTGCATTGCAAATTATTTGAATACGTATGTTTTTTTTTTTTTTGTATATGCATACCTGTGAATCTTTTGTACAAAGTATAAGGCAAGTTTAATCAAATATTGAGAACATGTGATAATATGAGATGTGAATTGTTGCACTAATGTGTACAACAAGTTTGTTTTGTTATAAGGCACATGTATGAACATATGAATCATGAAAAGTTGCTTATGTGCATTAGATTATGCCAATGGGTGTCTATGTGAAATATGAACGTGATTTGAGTATATAATTGCTTAGTAAATGTTCAGCATGCGATATCTGATAGGTATGTAATCATCTGTTACGTATGTGATTAATTGTGTCTTGTCGATACATAAAATGAGAAAATAACAATGTGCCTATGTGCCTATGTGTGAATGTACGCATGTGTATCTGTGTTTATCTTTGTATTGGGCATCCCGGTATTTGGCAAAGCTTAATAAGAATTTGTGTAGAACACGGATAAAGTAAGGGCATACGAGTTGGCAGACTCTTCCATAGCCCGACTTGATAGACTGGAAAGAATAGTGCAAGAAATGGCAGAGATTTTGAGACAACAACGTCAGTTGCCACTATGGTGAGAACCTTTGCCACCATCAGTGTAAGAAACGCCAAGGGGTTTATTATCAGACTTCTAGGCTCATTATAGGTGTGGTAAAATGGACCATATGGTAAGGAATTGTCCCCGAACTGGACAAAATGTGAATAAATCTTCTGCCTCAGCTAGATTCGTACCAATGGTAGGAATTCCTAATCAGGATAGAGTAATTGCACTCATCCCAGAAAGTACTCAGAATACTGCGACCGTTATCCTAGGTATCTATACTGTTTATAAATGAATGCTTATGTGATGATTGATTCTGAATTAGTACATGTGCACATCTTTGCTTGGGATATTAATTGATTTGGATCGGCATCTTTTTTCGTATCTGCTGCATGTGTATCTAGATTGGTTAGACCCACAAGATCGAGACCGTATTCATTGAATGTATTGGGATATCGATTAACTTTGTACATGCACATGTACATCTGGACCTATGCTCGGGGTAATTTATTATATTACTGTCTTTAAAGACTAAACCATTGGAATTATGACTCTGTGATTGTGTGACCGGGTTGAGCACCCCAAATAATGAACTCTATAAATTGCGAGATCATGTATTCTGATTGGTAGAAAATTGACTGGACTATGTGACTATATTAAGCTTGACTCGTCAACCTATGTTTGTGACTGATTTGGAACCTCTGCGTGACAAATCCTATATTATGTGTAATCGAAGAACTTTGTTTAATGTGTTACTGTGTACCATGTGCTTGCATCTAAGACTTATTTGAGAACTGCTATATTGATTATGATACATACCTCCTGATATGAACAACTACATGCATATGCAACTACACCTGGACTTATGTGGACAATGCTATATTGTACATGACTTGAAATACTTTGATATGAACGGATGTGATGAATGATTCCGATATGACTTTGAGGACTGATGAACTTAGAACAGTTGTGAAACTATCAACCATGTACCTGAGCAAACGAAGTATGCCTTACAGAACCAAATGTACTCTATTTGAGAAAATTTTGTATCTGGTTTGATCCAATAGAACCTTTGTCTGATTTGGCCTGTAGAACCCTCATTGGATATAATTTGATGGGACCTTTGTTTGGATTGATCGATAAGACCCTCTATCTAATCTGATTTTGTAAAAAGGGGATTAAGAATCATGTATAAATAAATGGCCAGATTATTCTTGACAGAAAAACTGATAGACCCAAAACTTGAATCCGTTTGGAGTACTTGACTTATTTGAAAGACCTTTTGTGGGCTATCAACAGACCGATCTAACCATGAACACTATAAAGAACCGACCTATAGTTGTTGGAGACATACGTGTTACAAGTGAATGGGATTGAGCAAATCCAGTGATTGGGAGTTCTATGGAACAATGCTTGTGTATTGTCGCATTCTTGTTTGTATGACGCTATGGGAACCGATGGCGGTAGATTGATTTGACTATAAGCAGTACTGAACATTTATCCTTGACTAATCAGAATATGTTTTGTATGGGAGAGTAGTTGCTTCAGTGTTATCGGATTTTGGGAAATCAGGTTATGGTGAGTGGTATTATGTTTGTTTTGATGACATTCTTGGAGCGTCCTTTCATGCTAGGGGACGTTAAGCCTATGTAGCACCTTTGTTGAGATATCTTTTTTGCCACCGACGGTTTTGTACGGGTGGGTTTGTTTAATCGATCTCGAGTTGGCCACCGACGGTCGTGAACGGGTGGGCTTTGATTTCGAGACGATTATTCCTTTGTTTTGTCTGGAATGTCACGCTTTGGTATTATGTGGATGTTATTAGCATCAAAGGAGCTTTGAAAAATCCTGATTATCCGAAAATGTGTGAATTCAGTACGCTCTGTGTAAATAACTGCTCAGTGCCATTGTATTCTGTAATTGGGGCTCTGGGGATGTGTAAATTATGCTTAATATGTGATTGACTCCTTTGATATTGTCCTTGACATCATGGGGATTTGTATATGCATTGCCTTATGCTCTTGATGATTATCAGATAATATGGAAAGACTCGATAGAACAGGGGATTGAATGTGGACTGAATTGTAAACCGTAAACTGTTGAATGAATTGAGGACACGTGTATTGTGTTAGAAATTGATTGCTTCGATGCTACCTTTGTTGATTCGAGAATCAGTATCTAGATCCACTTCATATTCCTGAAGACTTTTGGTTAACCTTGGATAACTGTGATGAGTCACTAAACTAAGTACTGAATTGGGTTGTGAATTGTGGAATTATTGAGGAATGAATTGAACTTCTGTGACAAGGAAATGGATCAAACTTCTATGGTAAGGTTAGTTGGCATTTGAAACAAATATGTTGGCGACCTATTGTGAAGAAGGAAATTGTTGAATTTGTATCTGAATGTTTTCGGTGCCAACGAGTCAAAGTTGAATAACAGATATTGGCGGAACTATTGCAACCTCTCTCTATTTCGGAATGGAAATGGAAATATGTGACTACGAATTTCATTGTGGAACTACCTCGGACGCCCAAGGTATGAGTCCCATTTGGGTTATTGTATATGGAATCACTAAGTTTGCTCGTTTCCTCCCTGTAAAATTTTCGTATGATGCTTATAGACTAGCCATTGCTTACAACGACAAGATTGCTCGTTTGCATGAGGTCCCAGTATCTATTGTTTTAGATAGGAATCCTAAAATATGTTTGAATTCTGACGAGCCTTCAAGAGGCAATGGGAACTAAATTGGGATTCAGCGCTGCTTTCCATCCGCAAATTAATGTATTATTAGAAGGAACTTTTTAGACTATGGGAGAAATGTTCCGAATGTGTGCTTTAGATTTTCGGGGAATTGAAAAAATCTATCCATCGTTGGTAGGCTTCGCTTACAACAACAGCTCACACTCTAGTTTTGGTATAGCACTATACAAGCCTTGTATGGTGGGAAAGGTAAGTCTCTGACTAATTGAGAGCAGAGTGTTGCTTGATTTTGAAACTAAGCAGATAATTATCTGAAGGATTGGAACCGTTGAATAAGAGAGTATTCCGAATTGTTTTCAGTTAAAGGAAAAATAAGTTTGGAGGACCAAACTTCCTAAAGGGGGGAAGATTGTGATAACCCTGTCCCTTATTATGCTAATTGGTCCTTAATACAAATGTGATTATGTGTTTTGATATGATTTTGTGTGCCATTATGTGAAAATATGTGGTTTTGAATTTCTATCTATTCACCGTAGGAATATCTGTTTGATTATCTGCTTTGGAATTTAAATTGAAGGCCCTATCGGCCACCGAAACTGAAATTGATTACGCCATTGTGATTGGCATAATTTTTAGAGCCTACGGTGAAATTTAATTGAAAATTGTTTCAGATCAAAATAATTAGATTCAGAACGATTAATTAAGTGCCCAATTATTTAATATTAATAATTTTGACTAGTGGGACTTACATGAAAGGGCACAATGCACTCAATTCCTCTCTTTTATCCATTTGGGCTGAGATTTCTCTAGAGAGGGAGAGAGAGGGCCAGTTCTAGAGAGAGAGGAGGAGGAGTTACGCATTTTGATTCAAGATTGTGAAATTAGAAGTTAAAACTCAAAGAACATTGAGTGCATGAAGCTCCTAGGTGAGTAATCGATCCTTGACTTATGAATTGAGTATGTAATTTTGTGAAATCAAGTGGTATGGTAGATCATGGCTAAGATTGAGCTGAATTTGAAGTTAAAATGAACATGCATGTGCATAATTGTTACAATTTTGGGTGTTTTAGCATGTAGCATGTTAAATATGAAGAATGGAGCATCAAACCTTCCATGCATGAGTAGTTTTGTGTAGCTTCATGAGTTGGAGCATCATTTGTACCATTTGTAACAAAAATGAAGTCAAAATTTGACATGCATGCATGATTGAAGAAGTTATGGAATTGGTATGAAGTTTGAATGTTTGGATTTTGATCATACGAAAGAAATGTTGATCTATTTGGGAATTATATGATGACTTTGAACAATTTGGTGTCATACTTTCATGCTCCCATGTAATGTAATGTGTTTGCATGTTTTTGAACTGAAATCATGTGTTTTGCAACCTTTGAATGTCAAATTTCGGCTCAAGAACATGTCCTGGAAAACCCAGAAAATTTGATGTCCGCTTGAGCAGGGAAACTGACGCTCGAGCGTGAATTCCGTGCTCCCAGTATTTTTGCAGACTTGGATGTCCGCTCGAGCAGGGAAGTCCACGCTCGAGCGGGGAGCTACGTGGACAGAACTTCAGCTCGAGCGCCAGACTTCATGCTCGAGTGTAAAATTGATGCATCCAGTACTTTTGCAGACCTAACGGGTCTACTCGAGCGGGGAATCCCACGCCCAAGCGGGGACCTTGTTTTCTGAAATTTTGAAAGTGTATTATGTGTTTCGTTTTCCGTTCTCTTTCACTTGCAAGCACTCTTAGGCATGCATTAAGCATTGTAATTGAGTTAAAGAGATAAGAATGGAGCCTAAAGAGGAATATGTGAATTAAAGAATGTATTGAATCGTTTGTGACCCATATATGTTGTATGATGTGTAGGGTCAAGCTCCAGGGCAAACCCACAAGCCGATCACTGTGAGTAATATCTTAACAAGATATTTGAAATGTGTTGTTGTCCAATTGTTTACTTCTATGTAAGTTTTGTAAGTTCATTAATTTGAATGGCGGGCAACGATTGACATAGATAATTGGGCCGAAGGCCGATTGACATGAATGATTGGGCCGAAGGCCGATTGACATGAATGATTGGGCCGAAGGCCGATTGACATAGATGATTGGGCCGAAGGCCGACTGACATAAATGATTGGGCCGAAGGCCGATTGACATGAATGATTGGGCCGAAGGCCGATTGACATGAATGATTGGGCCGAAGGCCGATTGACATAAATGATTGGGCCAAAGGCCGATTGACATGAATGAATGGGCCAGGGGCCAGTTTGACATGAATGAATGGGCCAAAGGCCAATTTAACATGAAAGATTGAATGGGCCAAAGGCCAGTTTGACACGAATAACAGTTTGACACGAATAACAGTTCGACTTGAGTGATACTAATGAGTTGGGCCCGAGGCCGTATAATGTGTTTGGAACCACAGTTACTTAACTTACATATGTCTATGTATGTATGCACTAGTTAGAAATATAAATTGGGCCCAAGGCCGTTTGATGTATATTGTTCTAATATATATTCTTTATTTGATATTATTCACTGGGCTTTCGCTCACGCTCATTTATGTGTTTGTAGGTGAGCCAAGAGAGGTCCAGACCCAGCCTCAGTGAAGTCTGTATAAAACAACCAAAGTTTGAAGAGTTAGCCCTTGCGTCTCACGCACGAGACACGTCTTCGCCCTTTTGCCTTTCTGTGTATTTTGTCGTGTTGGCGAGGACTTCGGTATACGTCTGTGTATAGTTTTGTTTGGCTAACTTAGAGTTGGATGATCCTGTCTGTACAGAACCTTATGCTACTACACTTTCTGTTGTGAGTTATTAACATATGTAAATCTGGAATGTTATGATGTGCATATAAGCACGGCTCTATGGACAAAGTTTTAAATTTGCTTCCATTTGGTCCCTTTACTCTGATGAGTTTTGTCTTATTTGGTTTGAGGCCGTAGGTAATCTCGTGATTACTGGCCGGTTATGGCCTTAACCCATAGGGGCGGGTTCAGGTCATGACACCTTTTCAGGTCATTCTTGTGCCTAAATTGAAGCCTCGAAAGTCTTATTTCCAATGGTGGAAGCCTCACATTAAAACTCCAAATATGCTAAGAGATATCCCTCTTTTAGTGAAGACTTCTCAGTTTTGGTCCTAACCAGATCGATGCCCAACTTCAACCAACCACATCTCCCCCATTCGGACTCAGATTTAGGAGATTCTTGAGTGCAAAATGAAGCCCCGGAAGTCTTCTTTCCAACAGTGGTGGCCTCATAACTTAAGTCCAAGTGTACAAATGGATAGGCCTGATTTAGCGAGGGCCGCTCGCTTCTCTCTTAACGATTCATACCCAACTTCCTCCCCAACTTGGTTTCTTCCCTCTCCTCCAATTTTCTTCAACCCCAAACCCCTAAATAAGGTGTTTTAAAGATTTTTTCAAAGAGTTCACCTCTCTTTCATTCATTTCCACTTTGTCCTTGCTCAGTTTACCGAAAAGCGCAACATTTAACGAAATGCGAGCTCAAAACATCGTAGAATTATTTTTCAAAAAATATTTTGAAAGAAAGGGTTTTAAGGTCTAAAATATTTTGATCAAAATCATTTTGGTCCAAAAAGGGGTATAAGGTTCAAATTTGACACTCCTCTTTGCCAAAGAAACTGAACATTTGCACTGCACAACTTTCATCACCATGTAAACAATCAGTGGCGCCCAAGTCTTAAGAGCGGTCAAAAATGGGATGTCTATAGTTGCCCCTCTTTGACAGAGCTCAGAGTCATGAAGTGATATGAGTGAATATCAAAGCCCAGAGACGACCCATTTTTGACAAGGCCGAAGACTTGGACAAACAAACAAAATGAAGATGTAGAAACAAATGGTTGAACCCGAGGGTTGCCTACGTATCCCTGTGCAAGGAATCAAACCAGCGTAATTCAGGGGCAAGATACAAGATGATAAACAATATAACAAAACAATATAGACGAAATGCAATGCAACGAAACAATGCACATGATATACAATGTAATTGAATCATCAAACCACAAGCAGTGCAAAACCACACAAATATCATAAAGGGATGAAGATGCAAAATCAAACTACGTTTAACACAGAAAAGGTGTCGAAGCCCTCAAACCACAATTCTTTTAGTGGGACAGGTGCACATGCAGAACTATGTGTTTCACAGAAAGAATACAAGTAATTGGGTGGCATGATATAAGTGAGGAATGATCTGTTAAGGAAAGATCGTGATCCTAAATGCTGAATGCAACAAAACAAAGTACGATGCAATGGATGCAATGGATGAAGTGAATAAGGCGTGCGGCCAAACCATATTTTGCCTAGAAAAGGCACAGACACAACAAAAACCACATCTAACACAGAAAATGTGCCAACACCCTCAGATCAAAATTCTCTTAGTGGAATAGGCGCGTACACATTATCACAGAACCATGCTTCAACGAAAGGAATGTATGAGCACACGCTAGACTAAGCTTAACATGGAAAGGATACAGGCGATAAAATGGATAATGTAGCAAATGCATGCAATAGATGCTATATACAATGCAATAGACGTAATAGATGATGAAATGTGATGTAGCTGGAAAGTGAAAGTACCTTACAAGGGCAATTGGTGATCACTCACCTTATGCTGATGTGGGATTTTCCCCTTCTGTATCTTGCATTCCCGAACCATAGGTACTACTTTTCTTCCTGGCTATGGTCGTAGCTTTCCCTATTCTCCAACAGGGTGGCAGACTAGGTTGGTTCAGTATCTAGAATTGAGGCTCATACATGCTACCTCAACCTATGGGGCTACTATACAAATTTCAAGCCGAGGATACACCCTTGCGTATTTAAACTAGACTTTAGTCTCGGAAATCCCGAACCTTTGCGTTCTAGTTCTAGGCATCGGCCATTAGAACTCTAGTTTCCACCGTCTCAGTTGATCTCCTAGGAACTCACTGCAAACACAGGCAGGTGGCTATACCAGACCACTGGAAGTCGTTCGGGCATGAAAAACACCAAAGGAATTGCACTTTTAGAGGATTTAAGGTCTCCTAGACCGGAGAGTGCACAAGACAGTGTGATGCAGAGTGAATGCACAAAACAGTGCTATACAGGTGCACAAGACAGTGCAATGCAGGTTGAAATGCACAAGACAGTACTAACAAGATGCACAAAATAGTACGATGTAGGTGCATAAGACAGTGCGAGACAGTGCGATGCGCAAGAAAGCACAAGTGTAATGCACAAAAAAGTGCGAATGCACAAGACAGTGCAATATGGGTTAAATGCACAAAACAGTGCGATGCAACTGAATGCACGAAAAGATGTGAATGCACAAGACAGTGCAATATGCAAAGTGCACAAAACAGTGCGATACAAGGTGTACAAAACAGTACGATGCAAGTGCACAAGACAGTGAGATGTAGATGCACAAAACAGTGCTATACAGGTGCACAAGACAATGCGATGCAAGTGAATACGCAGGATAGCACGATGCAATGCACAAACAAGTGCAAGTAAGGTACGCAAAACAGTGCGATGCAATGCACTAACAAGTGCAAGTAAGGTGCGCAAAATAACGCGATGCAATGCACTAACAAGTGCAGGTAAGGTGCGTAAACCAGCACAAACAATGCACCAACAAGTACAGGTAAAGTACGCAAAACAGTGCGAGCAATGCACAAACAAGTGCAGGTAAGGGAGCATTTTCTATGCAAGAGATACGAGCATTTTTTATGCAATATGAGAGCATGGAATGAAATGCACAAGATAGTGCGATGTGCAAGAGAGCGCGAGTGTAAACTGCACAAGAAAGTGCGATGCGCAAGAAAGCGCGAGTGTAAACTGTACAAAAAAGTGCGATGCGCAAGAAAGCACGAGTGTAAATTGCACAAGAAAGTGCAATGCCCAAGAAAGCGCGAGCGTAAATGTAGGATTTTAAGGTCTCCTAGACCAGAGAATGCACAAGACAGTGCAAGTGAGACATAACCACAAGGTGCACAAGACAGTGCGAGTGATACACAACCACAAAGTGCACAAGACAGTGCGAGTGGCACACAACCACAAAGTGCACAAGACAGTGCGTGCACAAGACAGTGCGAGTGGCACACAACCACAAAGTACACAAGACAGTGCGAGTAATATGAAATTGTGAAATAGATGTATTGAGTGAGATTATTGTGCGATAGATGCATGATGTTAATTGAAAGCATGTTCTATGCATGAAACATAAACATTGTGCGGCACGCATGCAATAGAAGTGTATATGAAAGGGCACATTCTATGCAATAGAAGAGCATCAAACATGTACTTTGGTGCCTCCAATTTACCTCTCGGAGGACTTTGCAACGTGCTTAACTCAAAAAGGACACATCCTGTTCATATTGACGATGGGTAACATCTGCATGTGAAAACCATGGGTGGTGCTTGGACTGCCATTCTGACTTGAAGCAGGCCTAAGCTTGGGGTCGAGGTACACTCATACTCCAGAGAAAGGCGAGGCCTGAGAAGGTGCACCTGGAATGCAGTCTCAGAATTCGCCGAAGTTGAAACACACTCAGATGCTCCAAATTTTCCCTCTTTTCTTTTGCTTTACAGTCTAGAACCTATGTAGCTTCAGATAGGTCCTGGTTTTATTGTTCTCACATGACCTGGGTTGAACCCTGCAGTTTTATGAAAGAACAAATCCTGTTTTGCACATATGTAGAGAATGGCATAGCACTCTGAGCACAGAACGATTTGTTTTTTGAATTTGAAACATGAGAAATGAGTTCTTAACCAGGTATTGAGCCTACAACTGACCACAGTCAAAATGACTCAACAAAGGAAAAACAAAGGTAAAACAACCTGAACACATCTATTGACACTCGAAACGACTCAAAACAAGAATCGAGACAAACAAAAACAGCAAACACAACACTCGAATATGTACCACTGGCGAGAGACTTCTCAGTTCACAAAGAGCCCACAGCTTCTCTGGGTATTGTTTCCCACCCTTTCTTACTTGTGATTCTCACATCACTCTGGCACTCAATCTCTAGTTTTCTGAAAAAGCCCTTTTTCCTCACTTTTTCTCTCAGCGCACAACTCTCTATTCTTCAATCTCTCTTCTTTTTTTATCCCTCCCCTGGGTGATTGATGGATAAATAGGAAGTTGTTGGCTCTTGCCCCTAGTATTCTACTAGATTCTCTTTTTTTCACTCACAGCAGTGAGCTTTCCCACAGAGGAGTTGTGATACAACTGGGTGTGCAGCAGATCCGCAACTGACATCGGTTGACGACGCCACTGGTTTAGCTTGATCAAGGTGAGTTACAGCACGTCCCACCGCCCAGGTGTACAGTTGATTTTTCTGACACATTCTGGGTCAGATGCCAATTTGGGTGTATTCACCCAGATAAGGGAATCGAATATCCCGCTCCATTTCCAATTCGTGTTTCGCACTTGGCTTGATTCCTCGCTTCTTAGAGGATGAGAGAGCTTTTGGCCCTTTGCTGTTAGCTTCAGTTGTGCCCTTTCCGACGAATACATTGACAACGGGGAACAGGCAGAAAACCTGACTCAACTGTGCCCCTAGTTCATTATTTTGACCATTTTTTTGTTTTGGCTTTCTACTAAAACAAATTTTGACCAATATGAGAGTTAGATTAGCATGGTTGTTCGATTTTCTGATTTGAAATCATGCAGGTCAGGTTGTGAGTACTGAAAATTTTTCTTTTTTGGGTCCAAAAAATGGTTCAGTTTTGGAAAAATGGAATAATTTTTGAGAAAATTAGTTAACCTCATTAAAAATTCTCAAAAAATGTTTTCGCAAATGGCCAATGCTCAACCAACATAGAATATACTCTTGAGATGCACAACCTTATATCTGAACTTGAATTGCCTTGCAGTTGAATCTTCTAACAGAGTAGGACAACTGAGTCTGAACGAAGATAATCATGAAGATGAGCCACTTCACATAGACAAGATAGCCGAGTTTGAACAAGGATAAACCAATCAACATAGATGAGCCAAGCAGGCTAAAAATGATTGGGGCCGAACTTCAAGATGAAGTTGCCTACGTATCCCAAACATGGGAATCAGGCCGTACGTAGTTCCGGGTTGAGGTTCACTCGGGTGTTAACACTCTCCTTTTACGCTCTAACTTTTGGCAAGGCCGCTCTTCCGAGTTTTCAACCTTGCGAGTTCTGTTTTTCTTTTCTTTTCATTTCTTTTCTTCTTTTCTTTTCTTTTCTTATTGTAGACACCCCATTTTTGACCGACCTTAAGGCTCAGACATCACCGATTGAGTGCTTGGTGATGTTGCATAATGTGCTCGTTCAGAAGTTTCAGAGTCGCGGCCGTGAGCCCTGCCTCCGGACTTCCGAACCCTCTTTTGTGCTTTGCCTCGGTTTGCGAACCAGGCTCGATTTTCTTTGTTTCTTTTCCTGAGGGGAGGGAGAGGTTCCGTAGACCATCTCTCAGTGGCCGTGGGCTACATTTGGTGGCCGTAGGCCATTTTGCCCATTTCGGAGTCTAGTTTCTGATTTTTCGGGACCGTTGGCCGTGTGCCTCGGTTTGGGACCGCTTAACCGTCTCCATTTGCTCTGATTTTTGGCATACATCTTATTTTCTCCCTTTTGAGGGACACTGGGGTCTGAGAAACCCACTTCGTGGCCGAATGCCACTTTCGGTGCTTAACAGCCCATTTTCGGGACCCCGAACTGCGCGTTTTGGCCCCCGAACATTCGTTTTGCAACGGTTTTCGTTCATTTTTGGCAGGTACCTCTGTTTTATCACCGGGAAGGTCACTGAAGGATGGGAGGCCAGTAATTGTTGCAGCAACCAGTTATATATCCTCCGACGCCCTCCGACGCCCGTTTTTCACACTTCCGGGCTAATGTTGAACACCTTAGGCCCACTTTCTTGAACTTTGAACCACATATTTGTGATGTACACACATGGGAGGACCCTAAAAGTTGGTGGCCGGCCAGTAATTCCACCTGACCCTTTTGAACCCCTCTTTCCGAGCTAATGTTGAACACCTTAGGCCCACTTTCTTGAACTTTGAACCACATATTTGTGATGTACACACATGGGAGGACCCTAAAAGTTGGTGGCCGGCCAGTAATTCCACCTGACCCTTTTGAACCCCTCCTTCCGGGCTAATGTTGAACACCTTGGGCCCACTTTCTTGAACTTTGAACCACATATTTGTGATGTACACACATGGGAGGACACCACCATGTGGTGGCCGGCCACTAAACCAGCTTGACCCTTTTGACCCCTAGCCGGCCGGCTAGGGGATGTGGCCGGCCGGCCACCTGCAGCAAAAATACCTGGCCGGCCATGATCCTCACACTGTTCACTTTACAGCTGTATAGCTTTATCCCCCAGAAAATATCTTTATCCGGGGGATATTTATTGGGGGAAAGTTGGCCTCCTTTTCCCCCACCTTTACACCCCCTTTTTGGTCCTTATAACCAGCAGGCCATATCATATTTTGGGGTTAGAAAAAATTGTCTTCAAGCCTCAATACACATATCTCCCTCCTTCTCTCATTTCTACTCTAAAAACTCCAAGTCCTACACCTTGTTTCCTTCATCACCACCAAGTACCACCATCACCACTCCATTTCCAGCAACAAGGAGGGCTTCTCAAAGGCTAAAGGTGCTGCAACTTGGTCCAAGAAGCAACAAAAGACTTGTCTCCAAGGGTGAGTTGCCATTTCCCCTCTTTTTGAGCTTTTCTTTGCAACATTTCTTAGCCATCTATGCTTTTTGCTTTGAGCTCCGGCCATAACTGAAAGTGGCCTTCTTTTGAGCTCATTTTCATGTCTCATTAAGGGCTCAACCCTGTTTGAGCCCTCCATCTTGCACTTGCTTCATTATCCCTCTAAAATGTCATTTTCTTGCATTATATTTTTAGCTTGTGTGTGATTTGTTTTGGAGCATGTTGTAAACTTATAATAGGCTTATTTTGAGCCCCTCTTCAACATTGAAGAAGGGCTCAACACTGTTTGGGACTTCCATGCTATACTTGCCTTTATACTCCCTTTTTTGGTCCCATTTTTGCATGCTTTGGCAGCCTATTGTGCTTTGGTTTTTGGCCATTTTACAGCACTGAAAATAGTCTCATTTTGGTCCATTCTTCATGTTTCATTTAGGGCCTTTCATGGTTTGGGACCTCATTCTTGCATGTTTTGTTAGTCTATCATGCTTTTGTTTTTTGCCATTTTACAGTTCTGAAAATAGTCTTATTTTGGCCCATTCTTCATGTTTCATTAAGGGTCTTTGGCCGTTTGTGGAATATTTTGCATACCTCATGTTATAGCCTCTTTTGAGCCTTATTTTGCATTGCATTTCTAGCATGTTTGTACACTGTTTTGGAGTTTTTACAGTTCTGTAAATAGTCATATTTTTGGTCCCTCTTCAATGTTGTAGAAGGGAATTTTTCAGTTTGGGCTTTGCATATACCACTTGCCTCTTTGGCCACCTTTTGGCCCTTTTTCTTGCATGGGAGTGCAGCCATACCTGTGTTTGTTTTTGGGGTTTTTACAGTTCTGGAAAACATCATATTTTGGGCCCCTCTTCAACTTTGTTGAAGGGCCCTAACCTGTTTGAGGACATCAGCTATGAGTTGCTTCTTAATCCCATGTTTAGGGCCATTTCTTGCATGCTAGTTTTGCCCTATCTTGGTTTGCTGTTTGGCCATGTTTTGTACTAGTAAAATGCTTATTTCGGGGCTGCCTTGCTTCTGTCTTTTCATTCCATGTGCCAATTATGCATGTTTGGTATAGTTATAGGCCATTTCGGGTGCCTAATTTTGCATTTCGGGAGAAATTCCATGCATCGGGTGTACTTTCGCCTCGTTTCGGGGCTGTTTTCCCCCACATTTCAGTGCTTAAATTCCATTAGCATGTTTGCATATCATTTTCCATGCCATTTTAGCCATATCGCATTGCGTATGCCATTGCCTCGGTTTGCGTGCCCGTGTGCACGCATTTCGAGGCACTTCATTTTCGTCCATCGGCCTCTTATGTGAGTGCGGCTGAGGCTCTCTCATGTGAGTATAAGTCCATGTTGCATTCTATATGCCATTTTAGCCATATTGCATTGCGTATGCCATTGCCTCGGTTTGCGTGCCCGTGTGCACGCATTTCGAGGCACTTCATTTTCATCCATCGGCCTCTTATGTGAGTGTGGCTGAGGCTCTCTCATGTTAGTGTAAGCCCATATCATATTTCCATGTCATTTGCATTGCGTATGCCATTGCCTCGGTTTGCGTGCCCGTGTGCACGCATTTCGAGGCATTTCATTTTCATCTATCGGCCTCTTATGTGAGTGTGGCTGAGGCTCTCTCATGTTAGTGTAAGCCCATATCATATTTCCATGTCATTTACATTGCGTATATCATTTTCTCGGTTTGCGTGCCCGTGTGCACGCATCTCGAGGCATCTCATTTTCACAGCATAGTGCATACTAGGTTGTATCTTAGTTGCATTTCATGCATGTCATGCATATTGCATCGTGTTCGGAATAGGAGTTAGCCCAGGCACGGGAAACGAGGTACATTCCGTACCCCGAGTGACGGAATTTGTCTCAATTCCCCAGTCACCGACACTCCGGATTATCCATGATGGAGTTAGGTTTTAGCTGTGTCTTCGTGTGCATTCATCCTATATTGAATTGTGCATTTCGACTCCTCGGCCATCATGCCTCGGTATGCGTGATTGGTGGCACGAGGATCGAGGCATGCATATATCTGTGAAAATACATTGCTATGCCCCTTTCCTGCTCTCTGTTGCAGCAAAATGAAGAATCAGCAACTTTTCAGAGATTGGCACGCTTTCCAAGAATAACTGCTAAACAGAGGCTAATTGGGGCATCCCGGTGGATTTCCGCGCAAGGCAGCCTAAATGTACATCATTCATCAGAAGCAAGGCAGTCCCTGGCTTGCACGCCAGTTTTTACAGTTTTCTTAGTCAATTCATTAATTAATTAGGAATTTGTATATTATTCGGACTATAATATTTGGACTGTAATATTCTTTCATTTGGGACTGTATATTTATTTGGACCCTCTGCGCGAGGGCACAACTGTAATAAGTGTGCGTGAGTGTGTTGTATGTCTTCCAACCCCACGTCTTTCTCCCTTTTATTTATCCGCTTATGATGGTTAGATTAGGGCATATTTCAATTAGCATACAGTATGACAGTATGTTTGCATTCATTCATTAGTTTTGCATGCACCGGGCTCGGCGCATCATACTAACTGCATTGTACTTTCAATTTCAAATTGAATACATGTTAGCTGTAGCATTTCATATGCCATGTCTAGAATAGCCGAGCCTGCTATAGTTGCACTTTACATGTGTTGCATTAGGCATTTCTGTATACTTAGGATCATGCATGATTTCTAATAAGGTTTCTGTTTTGGCTTGGAGTACTTGGTAAGTTTTATGCTTTAGCATCCTTGCATGCGTGTGAGTGAATGCCATGATAGCATGCTTACCATGAGGCTAAATGCTTATTTGATATAACTGCCTGAATGCCTGTGGGTGAAGGTTGGGTTATTTGAATTGGAATAATTCATCAACTGTTTGTTTTAAGCCCACTAGATAGTGGCAAAACCATCTTTTCTAAGCCCACCTGCGGGTGGCAAAATCTGCATTTTAAGCCTACCTGCGGGTAGCAAACCATTTTCAAATAGCGAACATGAAATGTTTTGTTCCAATTCAGGCGACTCAATCTATACTTGTATGCTGCGCGCATCACATAGTAACCTAGGCTAATAACCGGAATAAGAACTCACAATGTTTTCAAAAATAGATATCATGGTTAGTAGAGGTCGATCTTTGATCGGGCGAGCGGGGGTGCTCACGAAGTGACCTTCCCCAATCGTACCCAAGTTCCCGAGCCGAGGCAACTTTGGTGATGACGGACACGTGGCCTTTTGGCACCGAGTCAGGGTTTCCTAAATTTCCCATTAAAAACATTTAGGTGGCGACTCTGTATCTGGCAAAGCAGTCCATGTTTGGCACTTCTTTCAAAAATCAGTTTTCTCAAAACGATTTGCCGGATTTGGACTCTTTGGTTCAGACTTAGAACCGTGACTACAAAGTCGAGTCCGAGCTGTAGCGAGGTCCCCCGCGGGCTTGTTACACTTATTTTCTTCTTTTCATTTCATTTTTTCTTTTTCTTTTTTGCATTTTTCATTTTTGTTCTTTTCTTTTCTTTTTTCTTTTTCATTTGCTCTAACTTTTGCCTGGGTCGCCCTTCTGGGTTTTCGGCCCAGCGAGCCTCTCAAGGATTAAAAAAAAGTGTAACTTGTCCATATTAACTAGTCATAGGATCTCCAAGCCATCTGAATCCAAGAGAATGGCTGTTATTCGCTGATGATGTAGGAGTCCATCCAATTGGGGCTGAATTTACCCCTAGTGTTGTAGATAGGAACTCGATTGTCCTTTCAGCAAAACTTTCTTTTCTCCATTCTGGGATTTGGCTTTCTTACCAGTCTTCATTAGTTTGCGAAATGACCCATCCTTTGAATCTTTGAGCACATCTAACATTTTTGCCCCTAGTTCAAGGGATGCTTCTGATCTAGCTTCGTAAGCTTCCTTTGATAATATCTGGTCTTCTTGATCTGACTTTCTTGCCCCTAGTTCGAGGGCTGCTTCAAATCTGGCTTGGCGGGCCTCCTTCGATGTCATATGACCTTATTGCCCCTAGTTCATGGGCTGCTTCAAATCTGGCCATACAAGCCTTACATTGTGGTTGACCGCTAAACATTCTGAATCCAAGTTCAAGGTTTGAAAGCAAAAGGGGTTGAGTCTTGAGGCTGAGAGCGATCCTATGTTGCACAATCTTGAAATCAATTCCACGCATGTCCTCGCAGGACCACGCAAAACATTTTTTGAAATCTTTTTAAGAAAGCGACTAGTCGCTTGTACTGAAGACAATGTAAAACCAATCTGGATCAAGCTAGGGTCCTTCTCAATACTCACATTAACAAACATGATTTCATTCATTAAGGGCTTAGCATGCCTCTCTTTCTCTCCATTGATCAAATTTTTGCAAATCTTGAGGAATTCCTCTCTCTTTGTTTTCATCACAGTGTTCGAAAAGTTTTGAAAAACTTAGGTCAATGCAATGACTTAAAGGCACAGAAAAGTAGGTGAAAAGCATTGTCGTTTCATTCAGATCTTCTAGCACAACTAGCTCAATAGCAGAAATAGACTCAAAAGAAAGAGTGTAAAAGACAAATACAAAACAAGCAAGTGATGTTCGAGGTAACACCCCCAAAATCACCCGACTCCGACACAACAGGTCTGACTCGATACAACAAGACAAACTCAATACAACACAACAAAACTGACTCAATACCCAAGTCAGAAAGTTAAGCAAACAGCATTCGCACATTGCTCAAAACAATTCATGCCATCCGCCACATCTGGAGTAAACTGAGCGCCATCCGCAGGTGGTTCTTCCCCCGATCACATAGTCACATTATCCCCCAAGTTCACCGATCCAGTACCGATAGACTTTGCAGGACCTGGTGTGACGATGACCTCTTTATCAATCAGATCCTGTATTTCATAGCGAAGACGAAAACAAATGTTAATGTTATGGCCGGCTTGTTGATGGAAGGCACAATACTTGGCAGCATCATGCTTAGCCGGAAAGGGATTCGAGAGAGGCCGAGGCTCAAGGGATTTGAGATGGCCTCGTCCTATAAAGTCATGTGGAAGGGATTGAAGACCCTCTGGCCTCGAGGTGGGTACTTTACAGGTTATGGGGTAGTTTCGGATGTGCCAACAAAGGGATTGGCAGGTGCTGACTGGGTTTGATGATCTCTTCCGAGTGTAGGATCGGAGCTAAAGGGGGTGTTTCTGGTACGACATCCCTTCTCCCAGCTTGCCCCTTGATTCAGACTGCTCTCATTCTGAATGGCAAAAGTGTCATCCACAGTCTTTGCAACAATTGCAAACACTTGCTATTTGTTCAGCCCTTCGGCTTTCAAAGCCTCAACAGCCCACTGAAGATGTTCATAAGGACCAATACCTACCCAACCTTGTTCTTTCCATTTGCCTCCACTTTGCCAAGAGATTGGACTTCTTCCAATACAGCTCGTCCCAAGATTGGGGAGCCTTTTGGTGTGAAATTTCTGGCATATGATGTGGTTGATGACGGAGCTAATATCCCAAAGGCCAAATCTGCCACTGTTCTCTCAAGATCTTCAATCATTCTCATTAGTTCAGAAGTAGTAGGTTCATGGGTTTGAGATGATCGGGGTTCAAGGGCATCCATCATGCATAAGTCCATACTTTCTGGGATAAACACCTCAGGCTTGGGTAAATGGGTCGGGGTGATGTATATGTTAGGGTTATAGGTGGCAGGCAATGTATGGATTAGATTGAGGTATGGATGAAGTACTTGGTCATTGAGGTCTTGAGGTGGAGCTATCGTCCGGTTGTCGATGAGGTTCTGGACCTCATGACAAAGGCGGTAGCAATGATCGATGCCATGACCATGCTGTTGATGGTACATGCAATATTTGGTGGAGTTATGTCTAGCAGGAAGTGGGTCAGGCAGAGGTTGAGGATCAAGGGGTTTGAGATACTCTGTTTCCATCAGGACTTTTAGTGCGCTAGTTAGGCTCATATAGAGGGTGGTGAAAGTTCTGCCTTGAGCTTGGGCTGGGCTGGCTGTTTGTAGGCTTGGTTTGGAAAAAAGGTCGACGGTTTTAGAAATGGCGATGGTGTTGATTTCAGTGGGTTTGGGAATAATGCTACCGCTAGCATTGGCACTCCTGGAAATCAACCTCCTTGTCGGTTCACTTGTTCTAGGAATAATCCCGCTGTTGAACGCATTCTCGATCTGAACCCCCAATTCATGCAAACTTTTGAAAGTGAACAGTAGAGCCACTATTAACTTTTGCAACATATCATGCTCAAGGTTCTACACTACTATCCGCACTTGATCCCTTGCAGAAGGGCGATTTGTCATCTGTGCTGCCTTTGCTCTCCACCTTGCAACAAATTCTACAAAAGACTCTGTAGGATTCTGATGGGTTGCTTCAAGGTCTTGAGTGGTTATTTCAAGTTGGGTATTGTAAAAGTACTGATCGAGAAAGGCCTCAGCCAACTCTTCCCAGTTTTGCTTCACTGTATCCTCCAACTTGGCGTACCAAGTGGCTGCTACACCCAACAGGGTTCTTTCATACAGAAAGAGTTTATGTGGCTTAGTCAGACCCATCGGTTTCAGCACGTCCAAGAAAAGCCGGATGTGTACCATAGGATCTCCAGACCCGTCGATATGGTCAATATGTGGCATTTTGAATCTGTTTGGGAGTTGTACGGTAGCCTCGGTGTATCCATCCTCAATGTCGGGAATGGAGTTAAGGCCCTGGTACCTTTTTGAATTGCTTCTCAAGGTTCGTAATTTTTAATGAGGTCGGGTCATGCTCTTTAATATCAAGGGAATAAAGCCTTTCATTAGGCTGCACCAAAGGTGTGAAAACTCAAGCTTGAGCCAACCCTTCTCGGGGATCCGAACCATGCAAATCCTCAGCGGGCAGAAGTGGGTCAAAGTTTGGATGGGGTCCCGAGGCTGGATGTGTGGTACGTGCCCCAGATGGGCATTGCACTTCGACGTTGGTCTCATCCTACCTGGTGATTCCCTGGTTTAATACCGCTATTATGGCCACAACTTCTTCCGGACTCTGTGCCATCATGGTCTGCTGAGTTTGAACAAAGGTGATGTGACTGGTGACTGTCAGATCAGTTAAACCGGTAAGCCCTATCTGGCCCTTCTTTACCCTGCCACCGGCGAAGAAAATACTGGTTGTTCTTTTGAACTGAATCTCCTAACCTGACAAAGTCTATCAACACAAGTCCAATGTACCCGGGGGATATTGGAGCCTTTTCAAGTTATAGTTCCAGGACTACCTTGCAAAAGAGAAAACAGACAGCATTTCAGCCCAATTTCACTAGAACAGATATGAGCAACGCTGAATAACTGTATTCCACATTGAATTCTGCCTCACAAACTAATACCAATTTGGCAACTGATATGCACATCCCTATACAGTTTCGCTATAAAGCACATACCAGTTAATTGAGAGCCAAAACACCCCTATGAGCGGATAAGGTTATCCTGTCCTAGTTTCGTCAGGAACTAGGGTTTCACTACGCACGCATGCGGTTTCAAACAATCCTGTATTCGGGTGAGCAACCTGTCCTAGTTTGGAACAGTCTCTAAGGCTTCCGATATGGTACTAGGTTAATTGGTCAAAAAGGGTGCCTCAAGAAGACCACCTAATATACCTCTCGCTCCTAACACCGAGAAGTGAAAGGAGGATCAAACAGTACGGTGATAGTCCAGATCCAAGGTTTGTGTTCCCATCGTGGCAGAGCCCATAACGGGTCAGCCTTATGGCACGCTTTTCCAAGTAAGCCTCTGGCAAACCACTCAGGAATAATAGATGGCAATCACTGTGACTTAGGCGCACCTATGCAAATGCAACGCAAAGAAACACACAAATGTAAATAAAATAACATATCATGAATTCGAGTCAAGTCCTCTAACGTCCCCAGCAGAGTCGCCAGACACTGTAGACCCGACTTCCTTCGCACGCCCCCCTTTTGGACAGGCACGAATTGGTCTTACTACAGTTCTAACTCCTTGTCACGGTTCTGAATTTAATCTCATAAAGTGCAATGTGAGACTGATAAACACCAAAGAGTCCAATCTAGCAAATCATTTTGGAAAATCGATTTTAAATCAAATGAAGCCAAAATTGGACTGCTTAACCAAATTACAGAGTCGCCACCTAAATATTTTATTTTGAAAAAATTTAGGAAACCCTGACTCGTGCCAAAGGCCACGTATCCATCATCACCAAAGTTACCTCAGCTCGGGAACTTGGGTACGAGAGGGAAAGGTCCTGAAATGAGCACGCCCGCTCGCCCAATCAAAGGATTGGCCTCTACTATTATGATATGATGTTTTATAAACCTCATGTGTTCTTATTCTGATTATTAGTTAACTTTACTATGTGACGCACACATACAAAGTATAGACTAAGTCGTGAGATTTGGAACAAATCAACTCATATTTGTTTTCGAAAATGGTTTGAAAGTGCCACTCGCAAGTGGGCTAAAACGCGGATTTGCCACCCTCAAGTGGGCTTAAAAAACAACATGATTTGCCACTTTGCAAAGTGGGCTTAAACCTCACAATCATCGAATTGTCTCAATTCAAGCAACCAAGCCTTCACCCACAGGCATTCAAGGAGTTAAGCACTTAAGCAAATAGCCTCATGGCAAGCATACTATCATGGCAGCACTCACACTCATGCAAGTATGCTAAAGTGTAACACTTACAGTGTACTCCAAACCAAAACAAAAACTAGTTAGAAATAATGCATGATTCCTAACTATACAGAATGCCTAATGCAACACATGCAATAATGCAATTAAATAGGCTCGACTACCTAAGATGGCATATGAATGCAACAATTTGATATACGTATTCAAAGAGGTATTGAAATACGATGTTGTAGACGTCTCCGAACGTCCCGAGAGGGAATCCCGTTTTGTTCGTTGGGCTCACTACAGTTCAGACTCAAAAGTCACGGTCATGTATCTAATCTCACAGAGTGCAATGCAAGACCGATGAATCATCAAAGAGTCCAAATCCAGCAAATCATTTTTGAAAATAGATTTTTTTGAAAGAAGTGCCAAACATATACTGCTTTGCAAGATACAGAGTCACCACCTAAATATTTTATTTTGGGGGAATTTAGGAAATCCTAACTCGTTTGCCTAAGGCCACATGTCCGTCATCACCAAAGTTGCCTCGGCTCGGGAAGTTGGGTACGATTGGGGAAGGTCAGCTATGAGCACCCCTGCTCGCCCGATCAAAGATCGGCCTCTACTAACCATGATATCAAGTTTTGAAAACATTATGTGTTCTTATTCCGGTTATTAGCCTAGAATTACTATGTGACGCGCACAACACAAAAGTATAGACTAGATTGCCTAATTTGGAACAAAGCATCGCATATCCATTGTTTGGAAATGATTTGAGGTTTGCTACTCGTAAGTAGGCTAAAATACGGATTTCGATGAATTATTCCAATTCAAACAATCCAACCTTCACCCACAGGCATTCAGGCAGTAAATCAACTAAGCGGTTAGCCTCATGGCAAACATGCTTTCATGTTAACATTCACACTCATGCGAGATGCTAAAGCATAAACACTCACCTAGTACTCCAAGCCAAATCAAGGAACATGTTAGTAATCAAATGTATGATCCAAGTCCATGTTAAGATGGCTAATGCATCGTAGGCAAAATGCAGCTAGAATAGGCTCGGCTAATCTATGGATGGCATGTGAAATGTAACAAATAACATGTATTCAAGTTAAATTTGAAATACTAAGCAGTTAGTATGATGCGCCGAGCCCGGTGCATGTAATACTGATGAATGAATGCGCACATGCATAGCATAAGGATGCTAATTAAAATATGCCCTAATACTAACCATCAAAGTAGGTAAGTAAAAGGGAGAAAGACGTGGGGTTGGAAGACATACATCACACACACGCATGCTTATTACACAATTCGCCCTCTCTCGGAGGGACCAAAAGAATAATACAAATTTAACTAACTAACAAGCTAATTAAACAGTTACCGACCACTTAACTAGTTAAGCAAATTAACTAAGCTAATAAAGCGGTAAAACAGCCTCGGGAAGAGGGTCCAATGCATGCGTGCTCGGCCTCGCTTGGAAATCCACCACCATGCACAAGCTGTCTCTGTTTACCCTGCTCTGCTCCTCTGAAAATTGTGCAAGTCTCAATGATGCTCCAGAATCACTTCCTGATCACTGTGGAAGGTCACCGACCAAGAGGAAACACCACCGACCAGGGGAAACTGGTCATCGACCATTGGTATGGCTCTCGGCCAAAGATATTTAGTCGGCCGGCACTCAATATGATCGGTCGACCATATATTCCTGCAGAATCCTGTTTTGACAGCAGCAAAGGGCAAACTAGGCATGGCAATGCATTTTAAAGCAAATGTTTGCACAAACAACCTCCCCATCATGTTATGAACTCAAGGGAGTGTGGCCCTCGACCCTCGGGCCACCAATCACGCATTTCAATGCGTAATGGCCAAAGAGGCCAAGTGTACCATTTCAATGTCAAATGAAATGCACACCAAACAAACAAAGGACCCAATCTCTATCATGGTGATTCAAGAGGCAAGGCATGCATGCAAAATGCAACCTGAGCATGTGAGCTAAGTATGCAATATGAGCATGCAAACAAGCAATGTGCACTAGGCACACAACCTAAGCAAACAAGCATGCAAGACATGTAACAATAATACTAATAACCAACATGCAACAACATGTGAATGGAACTTAGCATGGGAACATGTAAAGCAACTTTAGCAAAGAAAATGCATGCCAAATGCAATGCGATTTAAGCATGCAACAACATGCGATAGGCCAAGTGCGTAACAACACACAAGGCGAGCATGCGACAACATGCGAAGGATGGTCTTAAACCAATTTGGGCAGCTCTAAAATAGGCCCAAATTAGCGGCCAAGATGCTAAGAGACAAGGGACAAAGTCACATACAAACATGCATGCACACATGGTCCAACACTTAAGCATAAAGAGGCAACTTTTAAGCACACTTAAAAGAGATGAACATGGACATATGGCAAGCATAACAAGCTCTGAAATCATGTTAGAAAAGGTGCCAAACCAATTAAACAAGGCAAGCAAAGCATGCAACCAAGCCCACGGCCTAAGGCTAACCTAAGGGATCAAACCATGGCTATGCAAGACGAGTCCCAAAGGGTCGAGGGGACTCAAAACAGTCCCAATGTAGGTCGAGACAAGGCCCAAAACACACTTAGATGGCATCTATATGGCCTACACATAGAAGCATACATAATGGTCTAAACATGGAGCATAAGACATCAACCTTTTAAAGCATCAAAGGAGTATCAAATGCAAGCATACAAGCATACCATATGGACTGAAATGACATGATAAGTGGTGCCAAACCACTGAAATGATGCAAGGAGAGCATGCTAGAGAGGCCAACACTCAAGGCCTATAAGGGAGATTGCATGGTAGCTATACAAAGCAAGTCATGGACGACTCAAATAACCAAAGTCAGACCTCAATCACACTAAAACATGCATAAAAGCTTCACAAAGCTAAGCCAAAATCATGCTAAAAATAAGGCTCAAAGCACAAAGCATGTTAAGGCAATTTCATGACATTACAAGGCAAGTATGCAAAGCATGCATGGTGTGTCTAAACCAACTTGAAACAGAGATATAACATGACGAAACAACTACAAATACCAGCTAAGACATGGCCATCATGAACTTAAACAAGATGCTTACACATGAGGCAAAAATGACAAATATTGAAGGCAACAAGGAGAGGGGATGACCCTCTCCTTCTTAGGACCTCAAAACATCATCCCCACCATTGAAATCCCTCTGGATTTCAGTGGTGGGAAGACCAATACAAGGTGGTCCCGGAGCTCACCAAAAATAGCACAAAAAAGAGGCCAAACAAGGCCTAAGGGGGGGTAAACAACCCCAAACACCAAAGAAACCTTAAACAACTATTTTAAGCAAGTAAAATCATAACTTTTATCAGTTATAGACTAAGCTCAAAAATAGATGCAAGATAGGCAAAAGGCTTATGCAAAAATGGGGAATAAAGAGCAAGAATCTCACCCTTGTAGACCACCTTCAAGAACAGGCTCCAGCAGCCTTTCCAAGCTTAAATCCACTCAAAAACTTCAAGAACAACCCTTTGGCACCTCAGCAACCAAGGTAAATTGTGATACTAGGTGTCCTAGTGCAAAACTAAGAACAAATACACCTTATACACACACAAGAGTGAAATAGAGGGAGATATAGAGATAAAGAGATACAAATCCTAAACCCTAATCTCAGACCCTCTCTGGAACTTTTTTGGAACCCTTGAGGAGGGAGGAGAAACAGGGCCGGTAGCAACAAAACAGGGCCGGTGGCCTCGAGCCATGGCCGATGAGGTATGGGGATGGCAAACAAGCTATTTCCCACCCTCAGAAGCAAAAACACAAGTGTTTGGTTCAAAACCAAACAAAAAATAGGCAAGTCGAGAGGTCTTGAGGCAAGGCGCGTGGCCGAGACCTCCGAGAACTCAGGACGAACACAAACATAGATGATCATCGAGTGTTCAAATGATGACGTCCAAGTCTTGAGACGATCAAAAATGGGGTGTCTACAGATGTAGTTTGAATGATGCGCCGAGCCCAGTGCATGCAATACAAATGAATGATGCACGCATGCAAAGCATAAGGTATGCTAATCAAGACATGCCCTAGACTAACCATCAAAAAGCAATTAAGTAAAAGGGAGAAAGACGTGGGGTTGGAAGACATGCACACACACACGCACGCTTATTACAACATAGCGCCCTCGCGAAGGAGGGTCTGAATAAATAAGCTAAGCTAGGCTAAGCTAAGCTAATTATTACAAAACAAACTAATTAACTATTCTAGCTAATTAATTATTACAACACAATTGAATAACTAGCTATGCTAAGCTAATTAAAATATTACAAAACGAATTGAACTAATTAATTACAAAACATGTAGTAATTAGTTACAACTAGCAAATGAAGCGATAAAGTGGCCTCGCGGGCGAGGGAGACATGCATGCTCGATTGCTTTCTCCCAAAAATCCATCGCCTTGCCACAAGCTACCTCTGTTTGCACTTGCCTTGATTACCGAACATCAAACCAACATTCCAGAATGCTTTTGCTCCAAAACAGGAACACTTTGCACAAAAATAGACTGGTGGCCGGTCGGCCACAAACACTAGCCGGTCGGCTAGTTTAATGGCCGATCGGCTACCTCAAGTGGCCGGTTAGCCACCCCTTTTTCCAAAATTCTATTTTTTCTACAACAGAGAGCAACAGAGGCAAAGCAATGTATTTGCAAGGAAATGTGTGTATTGCCACCCTCTTCATCATTTCTCAAGCTCAAAGGAGTGTGGCACTTGGCTCTCAAGCCACCAACCAAACATTTTCATGCATGATGGCTAAGGAACCAAGCTTGTACAAGCTTAATGCACATAAGACTCAAATGGCCACCACCCTATCATGCATGATTAAGGGTGACAGCGACCAAGAAACGTGACACATTTCATCACTTTGAGTATGAAACGTCCCACATTTCTTATGTTTGGATTAACATCCAATCCAAACACATGCAATGCAACACAAATGCTTATCTTGTTCATGTTTTACTTTGCTCATTTTGTTTACACATTTTAACATTACCAAGCCATTCTTTAGTTAATTTGTCCAAGGTGATTGTCCTCTAATGAGAGAGGGGTCAACCAAAGGATGATTTAAGACATGAGAGAGATCATCCCTTTGACTAGTAGAAACCCTCAAAAGATAGTTAAAGCCATTGAGCATAAGCTCTATCTCACACTTAAACACAATCATAAGGTTAACCAACCCCCAAAACAAATGAAAAAATGAAAAAATAAGGGAGGTTACAGATTTTTTAGTGTTGAAATGGCATGAAAAATAGTGCTACAACATGCAAGCAACACATGCACAACATGTTAAAAGCCAAAAACATTAAGCTAGTGAAGAGCACTACACTAGAGGCATGCAATATCAAGCTCAAATGATCAAACTAGCTCTGGACAGAGCTTAAACATGCCAAATCAGTGGCTAAAACATGCTGGAATTGAAGCACAAAAGGCTATAAAAACATGCTCATGTGTTGGCTCGCAAGCTAGGCTCAAAACATAACTCTCAAAAGCAATGAAAGAGTGAAGTATGTGAGAGTGTGACAAGGCTATACACACTGAAATCACATGCTAAATGATGCTATATCATGCAATCCTCTCAAGTAAAACATGTTAGAGGCCTTAAAACACAAAGCTAATGAAAGCATTTGCACTATAGCTATACAATACATGGCTCATATGATCAAGACAGCTCAAAACAGAGCTAAATCATGGCAAATCAATAGCCAAAACATGCTGAGATTGAGTCACAAAAAGGTAGAAAAACATGCTCACTTGCTAAGCCATCTACACGAGCAAACAAGACACAAGGAGGGGAGGCCACCCCCTCCTATTTTGGACCACAAAATAAGGTTTTTACCACTGAAAATTCTTTGATTTTCAGTGGTTAGAAAGGCCAAAAATTTTGATTTAAAACAACTTTGAAAGATGGCACAACAACTTAGCAAGCAAGCTACAAGAAGGGTGGACCACCCCTAACTCCAAAAAAGGGCTTAAACCACCATTTTTAAACCTTAAAAACAAAGCTTTTTGTAGTTGAAAACCAGGCCAACAACAATTTGCAAAGGTGGCAAAACAAGTGTGTACAAAGAGCTTAAAAGAGGTAAGACTTATACCTTTGAAACACAACACTTAAACAGCCACTTTCTGAGCTTAAACCACCCTTCCAACAACCCAAAATAGGTTCCAAGAGACCTCAGTCCAAAGATATTCAATGTTGGTTGAGGATGTCTAGGCAAAGGAGAGGTGTATTTCTACTTCTATGCACAAAAGGGCAAAAAAGAGAGAAGTCTAGAGAGAGAAATCTAGAGAGAGAGATTTTTTAGAGAGAGAGACTCCCAAAATTTGCTAACCTTCCAATATGAGAGATTTTGCCTCCATATATAGCAAAAAGAGAGCCTTGGGTCGAAATATCTGATTTAGAGACAGCTGAAGCATTTGGAAGACAACTGGAGCAAAATATCTGCAAATTTTGAGCTTTCTAGACACTTTTGGCCAACCAGACACCATTGGTGGACGACCAGCCACTAATGGTGGCCAACTAGGGTCACTTCTGGCCGACCTATGGCCGGCAAGCTCCATTTGTGGCCAGCACACTCCCCTAGTGGCCGACAGCAAAAACTGGTCCCTGTCCCCGACTTCAAACAGGCATAACTCCTTTATCTAGACTCCTTTTCAGGTCATTCTTGTGCCTAAATTGAAGCCCTGGAAGTCTTCTTTCCAATGGTTATATCCTCACAGCAAAAATCCTAGTATGCTAAGAGATATCCCTATTTTAGTAAAGACTGCTCAGTTTTGGTCCTAACCAGATCGATGCCCAACTTCAACCAACCATATCTCTCCCATTCGAACTCGGATTTAGGAGATTCTTGAGTGAAAAATGAAGCCCCATAAGTATTATTTCCAACGGTGGTGGCCTCATAACTTAATTCTAGGTGTACAAACGCATAGGAATGATTTAGCGAGGGTCACTTGACTCTCTCTAAACGATTCAACTTCTTCCCCAACTTGGTTTCTTCCCTCTCCTCTAATTTTCTTCAACCCCAAACCCCTAAATAAGGTGTTTTAAAGATTTTTTCAAAGAGTTCACCTCTCTTTCATTCATTTCAACTTTGTCCTTACTTGGTTTACCGAAAAGCGCAACATTTAATGAAATGCGAGCCTCGGAACATTGTAGAATCATTTTTCAAAAAATATTTTGAAGGGTTTTAAGGTCTAAAATATTTTGGTCAAAATCATTTTGGTCCAAAAAGGGGTATAAGGTTGGGATTTGGCGCTCCTCTTTGCCAAGAAACTGAACATTTGCACTGCACAACTTTCACCACCAAGTAAACAATCAGTGGCGCCCAAGTGTTAAGGGCGGTCAAAAATGGGGTGTCTACAAATAGGAACTTACATCTTCTCTTTGTGAATAAGAGCAAGTTAATACCCAAATCCATGCTATTAAGTGAAGAGCGTAGATTAACTCAAATCATTTCTTGGCAGAAGCTTTGCTAACTAAAACATGGGATTCATCAAACTCATTGAAAACTCCTCATCTAGTCATAAAACAAGGATGATAACACCCCTTTCTATGTTCACAAATGATTGAGAAGGAAGTTTTCACTTCTTTTAACTCAAAATTTCTTGTTTTACTTTTAAAATACTCAATGAAAAGAGATAACAATACTTACCAATACCAAATCCCATGGATCACTCAAGCAACCTAATAAAACAACCCCTCACACTCATTGTCATTGAGTCAAGAGTTGAAACAGATAGATTACCATACTTGAGAGAGAAAATAAATGAATATATGTGGTATAATAGGGAGAAGAGTTATTCTACTTATTGAACTTGTGAATGAATGGCTAAAATTACTCTCAAGCACATCCACAAGGATCCAAAATATACAAGAGTTAGATAGTTGAAGCTAAGAAAAGCAAGGAAACGAAGAAAATAGCTATCAACTCAATGGATGGGTGGCTAAAGTTACTCTCTTCACATCCATATGGACTTACAACAATCACATAATGAAAACAAAGCTTAAAACTGAAGAAAGGGAGATAGAAAAGTGATTTAGAGTATGAGAAAATCACCTCCTACGAGGATAGGTCACTTTAATTCACAAACTCCCTTGTTAATTCCCTCAATTCAATTTGGATAGATTGTTTAATGTCCAAGAGTCTTAGCAAGGTACTTAGCATCAGGCTTCCATGGAGTGTTAGTGTCCAAAGTCAAGACAGTGGTAGGTAAAAGGTATGGTTAAGAGGAGAAGGGGTCAAGAAGCTCTTAGGAACCTTGGGCAAAAGTTTTAACCCTTTGAAATGAGTTATTAAGATCTATATATAGCGCTGAGGTCACAAATATCAGAGATATTTGTGGTAGGTAAGCCAAACAAGCTAAAATTCCCAAAAAAATTCTTTGTACCCAGAACATTCAGCCGGCAGAGCTTCCTGGTGATCGGTCGAGTGCTTTTGTGGTCGGCTATCATATGGTGTCCGACCAATCAGTGGGCATATCGTCAAATCAACCAAAGTAGGTTAACCTGAATTGAAGGGAGAAATAGATATTTCAGAGGATTTCATCCTTACCATTCACTTCCACTATATTCTTTGCTCAGTTTGTTTGAAAGAATACTATGTTAGGATTTTGAAAGTATGAGCCTCAGAACAATGCGGTAAAGTCTAGAGTTGCAACACTAAAACTTGTTTTGAAAGAGGTTGCATTTTGATCAAAAAACATTTTGTCCAAAACAGGTCGTTGGAGGGTTTAATGCTTAATCCTTAGAACTCCTGCCATAGAACTTGCAAACCTCTCATTTCATCATCAAGAACTCAAAAGGGAGTGCCCAAGTCTCAAGGCTAGTAAAAAATGAGGTGTCTACAATAGGGTATTTTAGTAGTTTAACCGCATACAATACCATTGGTGGTCTTCAACTTATATTTGGGTTGTACATAGTTTATACTCTTGTGGGTCAAGAGTATACAATGTTTTACCACCTTAGATTTTGGTGGGGTATTTTAGTAGTTTAACCACATACAATACCATTGGTGGTCTTCAATTTTATTTTTTTTTTTAAATGCCCTAACTTTTGCCTAGGCCGCCCTTTCGAGTTTTCAACCTAGTAGAATTGCTCTTATTTTTGCCAAGACTACCCTTTCGGATTTTCAATCTAGCAAGCCCTTTCATTTTTTTTTCCACCCTAACTTTTACCTAGGCTACCATTTCGGGTTTTCAACCTAACGGGCATTCTTAAGGGTAATATCTCTTTAAGAACCTTGCATTAATCAGAGGAATGATTATGATGTTACCATCCATCATTATTAACAAATAGGCCCTATTAGAATAAACATTTTCAATAACATAAGGTCCTTCCCATTTGGGCTCAAGCTTTCCCTTGGCTCTTCGTGAGACTACTATAGGTGTTCTAACATTAGTACCAAGTCTCCTTTCTTAAAAAAACAAAGCCTTACTCTTTTATTGAATGTATTTGTCATCCTTTGTTGGTATATCTCCAAGTTTTGTTGAACATACAACCTTCTTTCATCTAATGTTTCAAGCTCGGCCAACCTCACTCTTGCACTTTCATTTTCTATTAAGGACTCTTGTATTGCCACTTGCAATGATGGTATTTGAACCTCAAAAGGTAATATTGATTCCCCTCCAAAAACCGACGAATAAGGGGTTGCTTGAGTAGGAGTTCTGCGCGAAGTCTGATAACCCCACAAAGCTTCTTGTAACTTTTCATGCCAAGTCCTTTTGTTCTTATCCATCATCTTCTTCAAAATTTTGCACAATGTTTTGTTGAAAACTTCTCCTAAACCTTTGGTAAGTGCATGATATCTTGATGAATAGTTATCTTTGATCTTGTACTTGGAGAATAACTTGTTCAAAGCATCACTCCTGAACGGTTGTCCATTATCCATGATGACACTTTCTAGAATCCCAAACTTATAAATGGTATGGGTTCAGATAACTCAAAGACAACTGTGTTTTTTATATCCTTTAAAGCCATGGCTTGTGCCCATTTTGGGGAATAGTCAGTAACAGCTAGGATATATTGATATCTTGCTGAAGATGGAAGTATAGGACCATTAAATGTCCATACCCCATGCTGCAAATGGCCAAGAACAAGTTGTTAAATGTAGACGCTCTGGAGGTTGGTGGAGAAAGTTCCCATGGAATTGGTAGACTTGGCATCTCCGAGCATAATTTATGCAATCTGCAATCATAGTCAACCAATAGTATCCCAACTGTTTCAACTGCATATGTAACTTCGGACCACTTTGGTCTGCCCCACATACACCCATGTGTACTTCTACCATCACCTCTTGAATTCGCTCCTTGGCTATACACTACATGTACATTCTATCCAAAGGCCTCTTTGTATAACCCATCTTTCCACAAGACGAACTTGGTGGTCTGGCGCCTCACTTCAATTCTTTTTGCTTTAGCTTCTAGTAGCCTACCATGTTGAAGGTAAACTATGAATGATTCTCACCAATCCTTCTCACTTTCTCCTTTCATAGTGGCAACCGAGATTGGAGCCAAGTCAGAGGCTTCTTTCAAAGGTTGTAACACCCTTCTTTCGCTTACTGTGAAAGTAATTGTTTTGCTATCTGGTAGGGTGAGTGATGCAGCCAAATTTGCTAGTGAGTCAGCTCAAGCATTTGTTCTTCTCTGCATATGGAAGATATGTGTTTCCCTGAATTATGAAAGTAATTGATCAGTCATTTCATGATAAGGTATGAGACTTGTTTTTCTTAACAATGTACTCTCCACGTAGTTGTTTTACTACCAATTATGAATCTCTATAAATTGAGAGTTCCTTAATAGGAATCTGTAATGCCAATTCTAATCTGGCAATTACAGCTTCATGTTCTGCCTCATTATTGGAGCATCCTTCACTTAAGGTGAAAGAATGAGTGATTATAGCATTTTCTGGAACACAATTCCAATTCCAATTCTAACCTTATTATTTTTAGGACTTTGTTTCTTCTTGCCATCTGGACTCCTTGAAGCTCCATCAAAGTACATCTCCCATCCTTTTTGCATCTCTACTTGCATAACCTCTTCATCTGGTAAATCAGTTGCTAGAGGTGAGTCATCAGGTATAGGATATGCTGCCAAAAAGTCTCCTAGAGCTTGCTATTTTACAACTTTTGAGGGAAAATATTCAATTGCAAATTGTTAGAGAATTCCAACCCACTTTACAATTTTTCGTGAAAGTACAAGCTGCAAAGGTATATATTTCAAGGGGTCTGATCTTTATATCAACTTGACTTCATGTTCCAAGACATAGTGTTTTAGCTTTTGCAAGGTAAACACCAAGGCAAGACATGTCTTTTTGATAGGGAAATAATTGACTTTCGCACTAATTAGAGTACGACTCAAATAATACAAAGCATTTTCTTTCCCTTACTCATTGTGTTATGCCAACAGTACCCTTAACAGACCATCAAGGGCTGCTATGTATAACAAAAGTGGTTTTTCTTTTATTGGGCTCATGAGTACTGGAGGCTTCAAAAGATACTCCTTAATACCGTTAAATGCATTTTGGCATTGTTGATTCCATTCATATGGAACGCCATTTTTCATCAACCTTGAGAATGGCAAGCATCGACCCAAGTTAGAAATAAATCTTCTAATATAAGCCAATCTTCCTTATAGCCCCTTCAATTCCCTTAAATTTCACAAATGAGGCATTTCAACAATGGCTTTAATCTTGGTAGGATCAACTTCAATCACTTTGTTTCGGACCACAAACCCTAGAAATTTTCCTGATGAAACTCCAAATGCACATTTTAGTAGGTTCATCTTGAGTTTATATTTCCTCAAACGTTCAAAAATTCTTCTGAAGTCTTCCACAGGGTTTTCATTTTCCTTTGTCTTGACGACAAGGTCATCAATATAGCATTCAACGATGTCATGGAGCATATCATCAAAAATTGCAGTCGTTGCCCTTTGATACATGGCCCCAGCATTTTTCAGGCCAAAGGGCATTACCTTGTAACAAAAGACTTCCCTTGAAATCCTGAATGCAGTCATTTCCTCATCTTTAGATGACATTCGGATTTGATTGTATCCTGAATACCCATCCATAAAAGACAAGGTTTCATACCCAGTAGTTGCATATACAAGAAGTTTAGTGATGGGCAAGGAAAAGTCATCTTTAGGACAAGTCTCATTGAGTTCATGAAAATTGATGCAAACCTTGATTTGACCAATATTTTTCTTGACTGACACTATGTTTGCAAGCAAGGTTAGATATTTGACTTCCCTGATATTGATAAGCTTGTCAACTTTAGCTTCAATTTGGGCTATAAGCTTTGGTCGAATTCACCTTTGAGGCTGCTTAATTGGCCATTTCTTAAAGTGAATTGCGAGCTTATGGACTGCAATCTCTAAATCAAGACCATCCATCTCATTGTAATTTTATGCGAATATTTCGCGATACTCCCTTAAGGAGGAAATATTGAAGGTTGGTTTGTTTTCTCCTTCATCACCAAGGTTTACTTCACGAAGGTTATCTTTAGTGGCCTGGCCTCCTGCTTCAAATTCTATTGGTATAGGTTGAGCTTCATCTTCATCAACATCTTCCAATACCTCTTGAGTGATAGCCATGTTCACTGAAAATTTTCCTTCATCTCTATGATATCCTAACCCTTTTTTCCTGGTGGTGATAGTATCGTCTTACTAGTAGGGGTGTGCGCGGTGCGGGTCGGTGCGGTTTGAGAGAAAAATAGAAACCGTATGGCGAGTGGCGGATTGAAAAAAGTGTCACTAGAATTTGTCATTTTCCTTATCAAAAACTAGCGGTTCGGTTGGCAAATAATGGCATATTTGCCTTAGCAGTTCGGGTGGATTGGCGGTTTATAAAAAATATAACTCAAATTACAAAACTTAAATCAAAGAGTAAAAAAAAGACGAGAGATACCGTGATGTTAAGCATCTTGCGAAGCTTTCTTCTGATGCAGCAAGTATAGCAACAACATGATAATATCAACGACTATGCCATCAGTTCATTACAAGCATCTGTGGAAGCTACAATGATCAAATACAATACATAAAATTAATATCATTCAGGGTTTACAATATAGTGAAAATGTTTACTGTTGAAAAGTATTTAGATTGAAAAGTGAGCTGATGCAAGTTTGCAACATGGCCAGAAAAAAAAAAGATTGAAAAGTGAATTGGAATCCAACTTTATTTTGGATTACTGACATCTTGAATTCCCCTCGAGCAGTAATGTAATACTATATTCTAAGGTATAGAACAACAAGCAAACTTAAGTAAAAAAGAATTTTTAGAATCTTATAAAACATGATTTAATAGCAATGCGGGTTGGTGCGGTTTGGAAGAAAAATAGAAACCGGCGGATTGATAAAAGTGTCACTAGAATTTGCCATTTTTCTTACCAAAAACCGGCGGTTCGATTGGCAAATAATAACGAATTTGCCTTGGCGGTGCGGTTCGGTGCGGTTTTGGTAGTTTCGGCGGTTTTGGCGGTATTATGCACACCCCTACTTACTAGTTAGCTTGCTTTGTAAAGGTGTCAATGCAACGTCAAATGGTGTCATTGTTCCTACTGGTATTTTCTCAGGATCTAAATGAACCTTTACCAACGTCTGCGTAATTCCTGCACTGAAAGTAGACTTCCCAAAACTCAAAATGTTTTCTTCTGGCATCTGTTCAACTTCTACCCTTTGCTCAACATCTCCAAGTGCGTGAAATATGATGGGTTTCGACCATTTTTCTTTAGGAGGGACCACGATCTTATTGTGTTTCTCCACATATGTGCATTATATCCTCTTTAATTGTAGTGTGAATTCATCCTTCAAATCCAAAATTAGGTTTATTGGGGGTAGAGAATTTGCCCCCAGTCTCCAATATCTGGACTATTTTCAGACTTTTACATATTTTTCTTTTCTTTGTGTAGTCCTTGTATAGAAGCGAGTATCAACACAATAGGCCTCTACTTATCTAAATAGATCACTATCAACCACAATTGTCCCCTCTTTTTTGGGTGAAGGCAATGGGTACTTGATACATTAATGAAAAGTTAATGGTACTGCGTGATGATTATGCATCCACGGTTTCCCAAGCAAAGCATTGTAGGAGGTGTATACATCAATGGCCAGAAACTTAATGTTTTCTTCAATGTCCCCAAACTTGGTTCGCAATTCAATCTTCCCCATAGGGCATTGTTCATTCTGATTGAATTCTTGAATGACAAGATGACTTGGGTGAAGCTGTAAAAGTCGAACCCCTAATAGGTTTAAGGCCCTTTGAGGCAAGAGGTTTACAGCAGACTCTCCATCAACCATAATTCGAGAAATTTTCACATCATGGATAAGCCCAATAACAAACAAAGGACAATTATGGTCCGCCATTTCAATACACATGTCATTGTCACCAAAGGTTAGCATGGCTATGCATGTAGTTGTCTTCTCTTGATTTCTACCCTCGTTTTCCTTGTAGAAGTCCTCTAGCTTGGATAGGGCATATATTAAAGACTTCCGAAGCTTTAGAGCCATCTTCAGTGCATCATACATGCTCAACAATGTTGGAATCTTCTTGAGATGAGCTAATACATCTTATTTCACTTGCTCTTCCGCAGACAAAACCTGTGGAACTTCTGACGCTTAAAGGTCTTGAGGATTTCGTGATTTCCTCCAATAGGTCAAGTAAGCCTAGCATACTTCAGCAACGGCTTTTTCATTGACCTCAAATTCTTTTGTTTCATCACTTATTTGGACCATGTTAGCTGGTTCAACTGCAGAGTGATCATTATCATCAATCACTTCTCCATCTTCTTAGAGCTACATTCTTCTCCCATTTCTTAGGTGCGAAGAATCATGCCTGTAAAAGCATTGGGATTCTACAAAACCATTCTTCATTGATTTAGGCACAACAACCCCTTCAAGGGAGCAATACTAGTCAAAGGTGATCCCATCCAAAGAAAGAGACAATTGGCATAGGCAAAGTGCTAGATTTTGAGATGTTTCCCCTACACTGTTTCAAAGAATGCCTGATATGCTTCTGAGGATCTCCATACCCTTCATATATGACAAAATTTGAAAGTTTGTATCCCTCGTGAAATGGTGTTTGCTCTATCCACAAAGGGAACAAACCCCTTGGGTGAGAAGTGCCCATTTTTCAAAAATCAAGGGTAGTTTCAATCTTCTCCTCTATTGTGCCTTCTATGAGATCATATGTTTGAGAAAATGTACCCTCATCCTCCAAAGGTTCTGACATCTTGACTTCTATTGGTCATGGTTTATAAAATGTCCAATAAAATCGATTATCCATGTTGTCCCAATCAGTGATTAAATTTGGTGGTAGGCTAAAGTGCCAATCTGTTGCCCACCCATCCAAACAAAGGACAAACTACCTTAGAAGTAATACTTGACTTTTTACTTTGTTTCCACATTATGTGAGGAAACGAACCAAATGGCGCCTTAGACAACCCATCCCATTATATAAGGGAAAATGAGGTATTGTATATCCTCGAGGGAACTAGAGCCATTCAACCCAATTAGGAAAGGGTGTCCAAAATTTTGATTTCTTTCAATAATCCGATTTTGATGGCCTCCAAAACCCTCATTTTTCAAAGAAACTATTACTTTCGCCCGATGTTCTGCTTCCCTACTAGCCTCAATTCTTGTTTTCTCATCATTACCTGGATTACGAATGTACTTATCGCTCTTCAAAATTTATATCCACAGTGATGACATTACAGGGAAAGTCAAAGTGTTCACTTGATACACTTTCTCCATTATATGTCCTGACTGGAGATATGTATAGTTTACTATCAAGAAAAAGTCAAGTTCCCAATCTTCATTAGGATCTTCAATTTGAGATGACTTTGCTTGTTTATCGGAATGTCTCCATACTTCATCAGCTAACCTACACTTTCCATTCACCTCATCATCCGCAAAGTGTAATAGTTTTCTCACTTTTTCACAAGCTCAAAGTCAAACCTATAACCAGTATCAGCCTATTCTGTTGTCCTTACATATTCTAGAGTTTTTTTTTATAGTACATTGATATTATTGTAGAATATTCTTGAGAAAAGGTGTCACGACTCCAACTGGCCCCTAAATGTTAGGGAGGTGATCGACCAGTAATCCCTAATAGATTTAATACATTTATATAGGTTTAACAACGGAACATCCATTGTTTATTAAATCCATAGAGCAGTTCATAAGTAATATGAGAAAACACACGACTTTATTGCTTAATTCCTGTATAATTTACATCATTGACATAACAAAAGAGAAAAATACAACATATCATCCATAAGTACCAAACTTGCTTATATACAAAACTCATCTCTCAAAAACTTTCTTCCAAAAGGATAAAAGAAAACAAAAGAAGAAAATAAAGAAGACTTCATAACAAGTCCACATTCTCTAAAGGTGCTCCTCCTCCTAGTCACCTACATATATATATAAAAGGATGAGCCATACCCAGTGAATACTACCAAAGTAAAGAGGTAGATGAATGAGTTCCAAACATTTACAAAGATCCATTCCAGTTCACAATTCAAAAAGCATTTGAATAGTTCATGCGCAAAAGCATGATGACATGGTACATCCAATCGAGTAAATCATCCAACCATACGAGGTTGTTATAGAGAGATCTCAATAATTGCCATGGCACAAAACATAAACATCCTCCAATGACTAAGACTCACTAAAGGATATGGAACATTCATTCATTCCAAATAAAATAAACATTTCATAAACAAGGTACTTTTCATTTAACAAACAATTTTCAAATATAACTTTACAGAGATATTACTCACAAATGGCTCGTTCTCGACAAACTCCTTATTAGTCGTGACCTGATAACAATTGAACTAACTTAACTTTAGTTTTTCTTTCTTAACTTAACTCGGTTTAGATTCATTTATAAATGTATATGACTTGCAAATAGGTTCAAAATGTATATAAGGGTGTCCGAGGGTCAAAGAAAACAAAACGAGCAAAAGCCCTGAAATCCACACGGGCAGGGCCGCACGTGTAGCCACATACGGGCCGCACGTGCAGCCACATATGAGTTGCACGTGCAATTTATGTTGTAGCAACCCTCACTTTACTCTAGTCATGCTTGCATGTATTTACATGATCTTGTCTTGTTAAGTTGCACTGCAAACCTTGATTTGTTTCGCATAAGTGCTGCTTGCATGTTTTGTTCCTTGTTTGGTGTGAGTTTAGCCGAGGTCATCTTAAGTCTAGGTTACACCTTTGAACTTCTTACACCTAGGACCATCTTGGAACCACCTTGGTTGACCTCCACCCTCACCCTGACATGTTGGTTGAGATGTCATTATCTAGGCCGAGGTGTTCATCACCAAGGCCGGGATGTGTATTATCTAGGCCGAGATGTTATACCAAGGTGATCTTGTCCCTGGACTAGTACGACCTAGACCAAGGTGTGGCACATCTAGGCTAAGGTGTGGCACAGCTAGGCCAAGTGTTGTCCTTCCTAGCCGAGATCATTGAGACCTTACTTGCCGAAGCTTTGTCCTAGCCGAGATCATTACCCGCCGAAGTGCCCTGTCACCTTACTTGTTGCTTACACTTTGTCATGCTCTTGTCTTATCAATCTATCACCTTTTTAAGGAGATCCAACCAGCCGTTGCCACGTGTCCCAGCAAAGGGTTAAGTCAGCCGGCAGAGTTAGAAACATATTATTGTGTGTCATATCCTTTGCATGGTAAAGAGAGAAGCTCTAGGAAGAGGAGAGGAAGTTGGAGTGAGAGAGAGCTAGATCCCAAGCTTGATCTTTAGAGTTTGAGCCGTTTAATCCGTGTTTTGAGATTAGAATCTTGATTTACTCTTGTTATTCTTATGTTGATCCGATTGCATTGCATGATCCAGCATGATTCATGAGCCATGCATTGATTTAAAGTTATTTTAGAAAGAGAAAATGATGTTCTTATGTTCTTGAGATAAAACCATGTTTTGATCCGAAAGTTTGTAACAAGTCCCATGTTTTTGTGTTTGTTTCCATGAAATCTTCAAGTATGGGTACCCAGGTCCATGTTTTCAAACTCATCTCATGAAAACTCAGATTTCGAATGAAGAAGTTATGATTTTAGCATTTCATGCTCTTATTCTTCATGTTCTTCAAGAGGGAAACCCAGATTTTCCCAGACTTCATTCCTTGAATGTGGTCGTCGAGAACACACCTCGGCCAAGAGGTGGGGGACCTCGGCCTAGACCTAGTTAGTACCCAGCACGTTTTCTCGAGAGGAAAAGGCAATGTTGTAACTCCCAGCATGTTTTGCTTTGTTTTGACTTGATTTTAAAAGAAATGCCGAGATCCTTTCCTGTCATGTAAAGCTTGTTTTAAGGATGCATTTCATATCCATCTTTGAGCATCTCTTCTTGTCTTCTTGAAACGCATCCAATAGGATTTATTATATGCTTGTAGGCCTTGGATCCTTGCTTGTAATTCCTACACCCGAAGAACTATGTGAGTGGTATTTTTAATAAAGTTATGTTATAAAGTTTTGATAAAGCTTTGCTTTGCTTTGTTTTGGAAAAAGTATTTGTTAAGCATGAATGAATACCCCTATTTTGTGTATCAAGTATTAGTCTTGTTTTGGATGACATTCTTGGAAAGTCCGTACGTGCTAGGGGACTCTAAACCTTTGTAGCACAAGTCCGTACGTGCTAGGGAACTCTAAACCTTTGTAGCACAAGTCCTTACGTGCTAGAGGACTCTAAGCTTTTGTAGAACCTTTGTTTAATGTCACCCCTTGTATTATATTGATGCTAGTAAGCATCCCTTGAAGATTTGAAAGACTTGATTGATGGACTTGGTTCATCCCTTGATTTTGTATAGTATGCTATGTATTGTTTAGAAAAGACATCTTGTATATCATTCATGCAAAACCTTTATTACTAGTACCATTCACTGAGTATCCAAGCTCACCCTCTCTATATATATGTAGGTGACAAGTAGGAAGGCGGTGACGCCTAGTTGACTGTTGCAAAATGTTTTTGGATTCATGTTTTGTAGCATCTTGAAGATTATGCTTCTTAGCTTGTAGTTTTCTCTTTTGTTTATGTCAGCTTGAGAAGCCTTTTGATCAAGATGTATTTTGTACTTTATTTTATTGAATCCGAGTTGTAAGCTATATTAAGATGTATGTCATTTCATTTGATCTATGCACAGCTCTTGTGGACTATTTAGTTTTAAATTTATCGCTTCCGCACATGTAAGCCCCATATGTATACTCTGATTGTGTGTGAATCTTTGCAAGTTGGCCTTTGGTAATCTCGGATTACTGGCCATCACGGCACCACTCTACTAGGGGCAGAATGGGGTCGTGACATATGTAGTTTCAAATTTGGTTTCTAGGTTAGGTTACCACACATGTGGAGACCAATTCTGCACGTGCGGGGGATGTGCCACACATGCAGTTTTTCATGCCACACATGCTGGAAAACTGGGCAATTCGGGGCTTGATTGTTCTTGAGTGTTCTTGGCCTTCAAAGCCTATTTTCATACTTTCAAAACCAAAAACATGCTTCATAACATCCTAATATGCATATATATTATGTAAAGCTAATCAAAACTCATGTGTATGTATTGATTTTGAGATCAAAACAAGTAAAAGATGGTTTTAATTCCTATTTCTCGTCTTTTCAAAACTTCTCTTAGTTCATTTGTTTTCGACATCCTAGAACAAGATTTGAAGGCTCCTAAGTATAAGAAAATAGTGTAGGTTTATGGTATAGCATTTGTATAACTCAAATCTATGGCAAAAACAACTCAAAACACAATTTTTCAATCAAATCTTCAAACATTTTTCTTGTTTTCAAACTTTTCCATTTCCTTCCTTTTTAATCCTTCCAAAACTTGTTTCTAATGAATTTTTAGCTAGGTGTTGATATCAATTTATGGAAGAGGAGTGAGTTTCTTACTTTGTAGAGATTTTCTTGGGATTTCTAGGATCAAACCTTAGCTCCTTTGAATATTTCTTTGATTTTCTCTCTTTTTCTCTTCTTTTCTCCCTTGATATCCTTCTAGGCTGAAGAACTCTCAAATGCTCTCAAACTCTCTCAAATCTTCTAACTTCGTAGGATAGAATTAGATTAGTTGTTAATTACCTCATTAGGTTAGTTAATTAAGCTTAATTCTAATAACTTCGGTTAACCTAATTAAACTTACTTTGGTTTAAGCTAATCTTGTTTAATTTTTGCTAGTCCTACTTAATTTTTTATTAAGTACTCATTAGGCTCTACTCATTAGACTAAGTTCATTAAGCTCCTCACTTAAGGCTTTCTAAGTTATTAGGCATTCAACAATCCAATTCAAACAAATTCCCTGACTTTCCATTGTTGCCTAGTTTTCCATCCTTAGTCTTCATATTCAAGTCTTTCAAATTTACTAATGTTTCCTACTCAAACTCAACAAAACCTAATTCCTAACATAACAAACATATCATACAAGTATTTCTTAGCATAATTGAATGCATGAATGTAAGCATGCTCAGCTATCACAAAAGGCTTCTGAAGTGTATATTGGTAAAGTTGGTGTGTACTTTGGAGAAGCTGGTGTGTACTCTGGAGAAGTTGGTGTGTACTCTAAAGAAGCTAGTGTGTACTCTAGGGAGTCAAGTATACAAATAGTAGATGTGATATAATCTCCTCCCCTAACTTTTGAGCAAATTTCATCCTCTTCATCTTCATCTTCATCTTCATCTTCATCATCATCATCATCATCATCACTCAAAACAATGATGGTTAGGCAAGGGGCCAAAGTAAACTTTTCCTCCCTTCTCTTATCAAAGTACGTCTGCAACTCCAAAGATTGAAATTCTGAATGCAAGAATTCCTCCAATGTGACTAGGACAAGGGGACACTGCCCTAATTATTCATCAGGAACCAATTGCTCCCATTTTTCCTTCTTTAGGTCCTTCTTCTTTCCTTTTTTCTTACTTTAGCCTCTCTTTTTTTGTCTCTTGAAAACTTTTGGTCCTTGTGTTGTAGAAGTAACCACATTTCTAGCTTTCACTATGGCATTTCACTTTTTCTTCATGCTTTTTGACAAATAAATGACCCATTCACCTTCATTATCATTGTCGACAGTGATTGAGTTAGTAGATGCTTTCTCTTGAGGAGAGAGCTCAATAATCATAAAGTTCAGACGTTCCTAGATTTTATCTTCCAAAACAAAGCACTCCTTTATCAGATGGCTAATCAAACAATGGTGAGGACAATACTTTGGATCGTTCGTTTTTCATACCTCATGTGGTCTTTTCACCTTAGTGAGATCAATCAACTTTTGCTCCAACAAATCTTCAAATAAGTTCTCCACCAGATCATCCATGAAAGAATATTTCTTCTCCAACCCTTCTTTCATGGTCACCTTTTTAAATTCCTTAGGCTTTAGCCCCAACTACAACAAGACCCCTCTTTCTAGTTTCAACTATAGTTGCGGTTGAGGACTTAACCCTTTCAACTGCCCTAGACCTCCTTCGTTTAGCCAGATACAGTTCCATATCATGAGCTTTAGTGCATAGATCGTTGAACCCTTCAAAAGTTCGAGCCATAAGAGCCATAGAGAGCTCATGTCGGAAGTTGTTAAGGTATATCTGAATTAACTCTAATTATGTGAACTTTTAAGGGCAGACAAATGTTAAAGCTCGCCACCTTATAATCGAATATGTAACAGGCTCATCGTCACGTTGCTTGGTTTTAATCAGTTCTAGTTCTCCAACTCGCCTCTATGTATTGCAGAACTGGTTAAAGAACTCCTTCACTATAAAATCCCAATTTGAGATTATGAGGCCCAAACCTTTGTAAAACCTATTAAGTCCTTGACTTTTGAATTCTTTCAATAAAGACCCTCAAATCTTTATTTGTCTTCAATTTTAGTTATAGAGTCGAACATGTGCGCCAACAGAAAACTCAAAAACCCTAAATTGAACCTGGGAACTCAGGAACCATTTCTAAAACCCTAATAATAATTAAATTAATTTTCTAAGTATATTTTCCATACAAGAAACCCAAGGTTTCTAGTTCTCAGTACAATTCACCATTTGATTCAAAACAAAGAAACCTTAACCAAATTAAATTTCCAAACCTTAAATAAATTAAATACTACGCTTAATTAATGTTCAAATTAATAAATTAAGATTTTGGCCCTCATATGTTTCTTGAACCACATGTTGACCCCAAACTAGTACCATTATATACATATATATATATACTTGCACTTTTCTTAAATAAATGATTTTGTACACAAAATATCTTCAAATTGTACACAAAAAAATTCAAAACAAATTCCCTCAAATCCACCCACATGGGCTGGCCACCCCCCTAGAATAGATATATATATATATATATATATATATATGTACTTTGGAGACCAATTTGCTTGATTTTAGGAAGAATATTTGACCCAGGTACAAATTTGAATATATATTGATATATATATATATATAAATTGTACTTGTAACCAATTCAACTTTGATTAATTAAAACCTTAACTAGATCATGTTTAAAGGTGTAATTAAGGCTCTAATCATCATACATTCCATGCCATCCTAACTAAATCCAAGCCTATTCAATTGAATTAGAACTAAGGACATTTTGGACTTTCCACAATTCTTTTTTTTTCTATAAATACACCAATTCTCTCTACACGTTTGAGCATATAAACACACCCACACTACACATTTCAACTAGGGGAAGAGAAAAGGAGAGGAAGAGAGCTTTGGTGGTGGCGGAAAGGAAAAAGAGAAGAAATTGTGCAAACACTTCACTAGGCAATCAAGTAAGCCACATCACCATCTCCTTCTATTTCTTTTTTCAAATACATTTTTAGAGATTTAAAATCACATTTTCAGATGTGTTGTAATGATGTTCATGTGTTCAAATTTGATGAATTGGGCTTTGATCCTTCTTCTATTCATATTTCCTCTTAATAGATGCAAAATTACCTTTTTCTTCCCATATCTCACATTATTTCCAAAGGCATACCATCACTCTAAAAATCTGAGTTATTGATACATTAGTTAGTATGTATTCATCACAAAAGAAGTGAAAATTTTCCCTTAGTTGGCCTCTTTTCTCACCAACCTTCTTATTTTGAGTATTATGCATGAAAAACCTATTTTACAGCCAACTTTCAAATAATCTAGAAGCATGTAGAAAAATCTTTTGAACCTCAATTTTATGTCAAAAAAACTTCCTTAAAGAGTCAGCTTTCAAGGAAAATTGTTTTCATTGAAAAAGAGTGAATAGTTTGTAAGAAAATTCGATTTTCGTAACGGTCGACAAATCTAGACAGCGCTGGAGTGTTTCTTAAATAACCAAAAATCTAGAAAAGCTATTCCATTTCTGAAAAATGTTCCAAAAACTAGATAATATTATCTACAAACCATAGGAAGGCCAGACTCGGGAAAATCCGAAATGGTCCTTTTTTATTTTAATCTTTAAATGGTACTGAATTTGGAAATTTAGTTTTGCATTGGTATTCTAAGCTCTTGCCTACATGAATATGCTTATTAGTATATGATCATCTCTTGGTATGATATTGAATGTGTTATGGTTATGTTCCTTATCTTCTTCGTTTGATGATGCTTATTCTTATGTGGATATTACTATCTTTAATTTAAAACATCTAACTCAATGAAAACCTTAATTGGGGTGGTATTTGGTTGAAGAGATGATAATGTGTTATGTATGGATTGATGAGATGTGTTCCCTAATTATAGGTTAAGCCTTGCCCAAGCGGTTATCACGTAAACCCTAGAATGGAACAAACATATTCGAACTCTTTGTGATGATTTGATTTGGTGAGATAAGGTTGGGTCCAGATGGGACATTCAGGAGGACAAAACTTTTTTGGAAGGATAAGGCTGGATTTGGGATGATAAACTTTTTTCTTTTCGCCGTCCTTTTTAAGGTCCACCAATGGCACTACGTGGTTTGTAACTGTTGCAGGCATCCATGATAAGGTCTGCAAAGCAGCAAAAGGGGAGTTCCAAATAGTCCAATGTTTAATTCTTGTGGTTGGATGGACGAAATCTCTTTAGGGGATTTCTAGATTACTAACATCTAACCTTGTAATCCTTTATTATTGAATGATTATCATACTTCATTACTTGCTTGTTATAATTGTAATGGTGTATTGGATTGGGAAAAAGGGGACGTGATCTATGTGCGTTTACTGGGCATTCAAAGCTTACGGCGTTTCATGCCAAGTATTGAGGACTATTAGACCGATCAAAGGCAAGGTTGAATAATTTGAAGACGTATGGCTATACTATGAGAGTTACGAACTAGTTTTGTAAACATGTTATGAGATTGTAAGTGATTAATCGCTTGTTATATCTAAAGACATGATTTTGTAATTATTATATATAACATTTGTAACCTATCCTTATACTCCGTCAACTCATGTAGGCCTTGTGTTAATACCTTGTCAAGATCTGTAAAAAAGGTAGCTTTGCTATCTAAGGTGGTTAGACTTAGAATGGAGGCTATATTAACTCCTCTGACCTTCCTGGGATCTTGCTTGATTGTTAGCCAAAGGACTCATTACTAGCGTTTTCTACTCTTGTAACTTTAGATAAACCCTATATTTATTGTTAATATATTCTCTGATATTCCCGATTTTTGGAGTGTCACAGAGATTGATCCCTTAGGAAGGTTAACATACCATGTAAATGCAGAACTTTCAAGTAATTGGATAAATTATTGTAGGCAAAAGGCCTTATTCTTGGCTATTGGCTAGCATCTTGGAAAAAAGTGAGCCGCGTGTTGTCTTAGATCTCCAATCCCATCAAATATTTTGAAATCTGGTTAGTAAAAACCAAAAAGAAATGGAACAACATCTACCCATGTTGGGTAAGGCTTTGTAATTATTTGAAAGTTCTCATCATCTTTCTCATTGACTTTCTTTACTTGTTTCCTTACCATATCATCATCTATCATGGCCATGAGCATTGGATTCATACCACCACTGGTTAGGTCAGAGTAACAAGGACCATTACTCCATGGGGCCAGTGTGCTTTGTATCCCTACAGATGCCCCCACTATAGGTTATGTTGTTTGTTTGGGTGCACTTCATGTTCCTGTCATTAGGGCCTGTAATTGTTGCATTTGCTCCAACATATCAGCCATTTCCCATTCTCTTCTTTCAAGTTGTTCTTGTAGGACCACCACTTTTTCCGTAAGACCCTGTTAGACCTGCGAATTTTCGCCTTCCTTTTCAACATCAATCATCATAATTGCAATGGCTTTGTTGACATCTCTCAAATCATCATTTTCAATATTCGTTGAAATAGATGAGTTAGATGAGACAGAATCATCTTGTTTTCGTATAAAGAATTATCAATCCCCATAGCCTTACTTACATTTGAAACATCTGACTACGATACTTTGTTCTGAACCTCATGGGTCATATACCTTGTTACAGGCCATTTTCTCACTCCCTCCATAGATAGTTGGACCAAGGCAAAAACATTTTCTAAGGGTCTGACTTTCTAGTCGAGTCCAATTCCACAGTTCTTCTTAGTGTGAAGATAGGACTTTCAATTTGTTTTAGGCATTCATCTCTTGAGAGAGAGCATTTTCAATAACTCCTATGACATTTTTTTACCACTGTTCTTCATTCTAGTTTCCTTAAGGCCTTATTCTTCCTTCACCTTTGTCTTTTTGAAACTGGGCCATTTAATGACACATCAGGTCGAGCCCTTAGGGACATAGAAGGAACCGTTTGCATTTTTGAAAATTTCTTTGGAATTTTCAAAATAATCCCTACATTTTTTGGAACATGGAGGGGTTTTTTTTATGGCAGACCAGTTGATGTTGATTCAAACCCCGTGGGCCAATGGGTGTTCATTTGGCTTTTCAAAAGTGACTAGAATTTGATTTGACAAACTTTGCACTTTGAACAGAACTGTCAGTTCTTAGGCTGAAATTGTTTTTCCATTAACAAGGGTAGTTGTTTTTTCATCAACAAGGGTTTGGGTCACTACCCTCCTCCCAATGGCCCTAATGATGGCCATGTTTTCAATAGAGACCCACCTTCAAGTAGACTCCACCATTTTAACAAAGTCTTATACCCTTATGAGTAGTTAGGCCACAACATTTTGTGTTACGCCCACCAAAGCTGCAACAGAGGCCGCATTTACAACTTGATTAGCCTCCTTTGCCTGGATTAGAAAACTCTTCGTTCAGGCTATAGCCCTCACCATTGCATACTACTTCGATGCCTTCACATAATTTTCAGCAATCTTTTTCAAATTTTCAACTTTTTGGAGAAATGTGATCTTCTTTGTGACACTAGTTACCTTTGGGACAGCCAAGAGCATTTGCTATGGAGTCCCTTGGGTGACATGTGCTAAGGAAAGAAATGCATTTTTCTAGGATTTCGCTGGTTCTACCTTCGGGACAGACAAAAGCATTTGCTCCAAAACCCCTCGGGTGATAGGCACTATCTTCTTCCTTCGTGATTTCAGAACCACCAGAGTGTAAGTTAGCTTCTTGACAGTTACTTCAGCATTCCTATAATAAAAGAATATGTCAGTAAGTTTTAAATATATATATATATATATATTTTTTTTTTTTTTTTTGGTTCTTCAAAAGATGGAAGGAGAAATAGGTCCCACTGGGCATACCAGAATTTGTAGACACAAATTTTGAAATGTGAAGTGTTTCAACACATTTCGAAGTTCATGTTACAAATGTCCACTGTTTAGTTTTTTGACTAAACAGTGTTGATTATTTGAATATTAAGTTGTTATTTTCGATCTATGTTTCATATTGTTAATTACACATTTTAATTAAATGAAACCTCCTATTAATGAAGAACAAAAAAAAATTTAACAGAAGAAAAATTAAGGAAAAGAAATATTTTATTGAAATTGTAAGGATTTAGAACCCATAGATACAAAATACAATCGTTGGGTTTGGAACCTTTTACCTATCGCTCATCATGTTTGCAGTGTAGTGTAGGCTCTTGAGTTCTCTTGTTTCTTCTCTTCTTTCTTGTAAAGACTTCTTTAACTCTTGATTTCTCTCTCTCTCTCTTTCTCTCTCTCTCTCTCTCTCTCTGATCTTCTGACTTCTAATCTTCGATCCCCTCTCTTGTGTTGTGATAAGCGTGTCTCATCTTCAAGTTGAATTTCAAATTGAATGATAACACCATTTAAATTTAAGCATAATCATATCTGATTAATCATATTGATCCTTTGGATTTCATCATGTGTGGTGCCCTTGTTGTAGGCTCTACAGGTGTCATCTTTCGTAGGATCCACGTGTCATTTGAGTATCTTGAATAACGTCGCTGAGATACAATGTTGTTTTAATTATGCACTTCAACGGATCGTATTGATCATTTTAGGAAGTGATTACCTACAACATTCGTATCATAGGCTCTATATGTGTCATTGATTGATTGACCGTATTTGAAATCTTAACATAAATTTGGTTGAAATTTATGTGCCAACACCATATCAATAAGTTTTTGTTTTTTAGGGCCCTTTTGAGCAAGTATAATAACAAAAAAAAAAAAAAAAGATTTATTTGATATTTTTTCAAATTTTTTAGGGGCCTTTTTCTTAACCAATTTGCAGGGCCCCAAAGTGACCACTTGTGCCCAGAGCCGGCACTGCCCATTTCATCACCCGCCAATTGCACATCTAATGAGGTGGCAAACAATAACAATCAATCAACTCTTTTCAAACTTTTCTCTCTCCTTTTAAAACTATTTGTCACCTCATTAGAGGTGTAATGTTAGGGGGGGGGGGATGTATCAAAACTCAGTTAAGACCTATGTGAAGTGGTTCCACACTCCTCTCTCTCATCTTTAGCTTTTTCTAATTCCACATCATCAAGAGTAAAATTGAGGGGGTAAAATTAGGGTAATGAATCATTTTTTTTATATAGAGAGATATTGTTACAAGAAAAAATAGGACTTCTTCTCTTGACCAAAGACTAGCGAAATGGTATTTTGATTTCATTATTTAAATTTAAAATATATATTTATTCATGCAAATATTTTGTTATTTACATTTCCAATTTCTTTTTTTAGATTGGGAATAAAACTTTCATTACAAAATTGATAAAGATCGGGTCAATCTAATATAGCGGTATCATAATATTCACAAATAGACAAAAACCTTTATAGAAAGAAGGATCCAAACCTCTATAGAGGAGGAGAAAGGCCCTCACAAGGAAGGGAAACAAACCTCCACATAGAAAGAATTATTATATCAACAAAGTAAAAATCAAAAAAAAAAAAAAAAAAAAAAAACTATATCCAAGTAGTCACCAAATTCATTCGAAACTCTACTGTTCTGCTATCTTCAACTTGAAATCTGAAGACCTCACCTCGACTAGTTAAGATAGAATATTGAGATTAAGATGGTCACCTGCCTAGCATGTAACAAACACGTTATCTAACGTCAATCTTTGAATTGTGAAGATCTGAAACTAAATCTTAAAGTTTTGGGCACAACGGTAAGGAAGGTAAGGTGGTGATGCCCGGACTGGTGAGGTAAACATCAAATTTGGAGGAATATCCGAAAGAAAAAAATGAGAGAAAGATCGGAAAAGTAGGGGAACTACTGCTGTCTCTCTCTCCCCTTAGAGAAAAATCTAGAGGGAAAAGAAATAGAGTTTTAGGGTCTTTACATTTTCAATTTCTAGAAAATGTTTTAATTGACAGTTTATTTTATGAATACACGCTATGTAGTAAAGATATAATAGTCAGTGAGACCACAAATCTTGAAAAAAAAATTCAAAAAAATTACCCAGAATTCAACATGTGTAGACAAGATTTATTGAAGATAAGACCCACAACACATCAAGTTTACTTCTACACCAGGTGACAGGCACAAGAATTACAGTAAATGGGGTAAATGGGGCCAAGCGGTTTACATTTAAAATTGAAACCTAAATTGTAATTATTTTATTCATAGCGAAAATATTATACGTAAATTATACTTAAAGATGTATTTTTATAATTATAATTTTTTTTAAAATATCATTAAATTTGTAAATAAGTTCCTTAGCAATATTAAAATAAATGTATATATGCAAAATGAAAGAGAAAATAGTATTATATGGATACTTTTTTCATATTGTAGAACAAGTAGTGTTATACAAACAGAAAAATTATACATAAATAGTATATATAAACATAACAAGCAATGCTATATAAACATTTTTGTTACTGTCACATCATTTTGAAAGTAATATATACAAATTATGGTGATGTATCATTTTTCTTATAAAAACATGATGTTAGTTTGGGATTAAACATATAAAAATCTAGAAAACAATTAATGTACATACCCTTAAAAAAAATGCATACCATAAATATCTCTAATTCTAACCATTAAATATTTGAAAATTAAATTTGTGCCATTTACTTGCTTCATAACCAACTAAGTTTATAAACAAAAACAACCACTATAAGTAATAATCAAAATACAACTATAAATCATTAACTAATATTCTTAATATAATTAATTACAGTGAGAATTGAAAGTATTTTAAGGGGGGCATCTTTGCAGTTAGCAAAGAAGAAACCAAAATGTTAGTTCCTTACTATAATAATTGGAGCATTCCTCTGTTGGGGCCTCCATTACTAGAGGCCATGAGCAACTACATAAGTCGTCTTATCATTAAGCAATCATTAGTCCTGTTTGGTAGGGCTGTGGGAAAGTACTTATAACTTATGCCTAAACAGCTTATAACTTATAACTTTCAGCTTAAGCTGATTTCCAGCTTATTCTTAAAGCATCTCCTGCCCCACTCAAAGAATAAACTGATTTCTGACTTCCACAAAGCTATAAGCTATAAGCTAAACCAAACACATCAAAATAGCTTAAATTAAGCTGAAAGCTGAAATAAGCTGTAAATAATTTCTACCAAACAGGCACATTATATGGAACATTTCAGTCTTTAGTTTTTTCATCAAATTCTTTTTTGAAGTAAATTCATATCAGTGAATATTTTTAAAAACAAAATAGTTTAAAATTAGTTATAAACTTTATGTATATTAAAAAGTAAAATTATAAAAATTTTTATGAATTTATAATGCCTCGTTTGGGAACAGGCTAATTTAGTAGCTTTTTGATTATTTAGCTAAAATATGAGTTAAAAAAAACTAGTATGTTTGGGATGACTTTTCGATTTTTTACGAAAAGATATACAAAAAGTAGAGAGAAAAAAGAATCTTTGACTTTTTGGTATGAGTTGTTAGCTTTTTGACTAATTTAATAACTTTTTAACTTTTTGACTAAAAAGTTCGATTGTCAAACAAGACCTAATTTTTAGGTACCATATGGTCATGTAAATTTGCCTCATCTTTTTCCTTACAAAAAAATGTGATCCCCAACAAGTTGCCAGATATAAAGAAAATAACTTGTCCGGACACTTCTCTTGGGCCATGTTTGTTTAGGTGGACATGAGCTTGGGATTGGACTAATAGTCTAATAAAATTATTAATCCGATATTTGGTTAAACAATTGAAGTACGGACTAATTATTTTAAACTTGACTATTAGTTAAGATAGGATACATAATCCAACGGATTCGTAGTCCTAGGACTATTAGTCATGGGAATGCTAATCCAATCTGCCCAAACAAACATGCCCTTGGTGTCTTGCCAAAGCCTTTGTATGTGGATAGCATATTTAGATCACCCAGATTGGTTTCAAAACGAGCCCACCAAACCAAAACGGTTTTTCAAGTTGGGATAATTAATTTAAGAGAATTCAAATCATTTTGGCTTCATTATTTAAAATTTTATTTACTTATTTATGCAAATGTTTTTATTTACTTTTTAAATTTTTTGAAAACTATTTTAATTGATGGTTTATTTTATGTATATAAATTGTATAGTAAAAATATAATAATCAGTGAGATTGAAATTTAAAAAAAAAATTCAAAAAACTTATTCATAATCCAACATGTGTGGACAAGATTTGTCAGAAATGAGACACAACACGTCAAGTTTGCATCTACACCTTTCGTACAATTTTTGAAATACTTTTCTATCTTAAAAACTAAGTTCATATATTTTTACAGAACTTATGTGTAGATCTTAGGCCTAGTTTGAAAAGATTAAATAAGTGTATTTTTTAATTTTTTATAAAATATGGGTTGGGTTTAATATGATGTGTTAAAGAGGTGATGTGACTTAAATAAGATGATGTAACTTAAATAGGATAGTGACTTTTTGACTTTTTGTCTTTTTTCAATCATGCCAAACTTGACCTTAATAAGTGAATTTATTATTTAATAGGTCCTATGAAAAAAAATTGTCATAAAAAAAGTCACTAATTGTAAATTTTAGCTATAATTTATAAAAATTATAATAAAAAAAAGTCACTAACTATCAATTTTTATTGACGTATGCAAAAAATTGTCACAAAAAAAATTATTTTTAGCGACAATTTTATCAAAACTTATTTTCAATAGGACTTTATAGGAATTAAGTCTAACTATTAGAACCTATTGATAGTTTACCCTATATTTTGGAAAATGATTTTTCTCCTGATTTTTGCCCCTCCCGAACAACCCTAAACAGATAGAAGAGAAAGAGAAAGAGAGAAAGAGGAGAGGAAAAGGGAATGGAGAGAGAAAGAGGGTCCCTCTACTTCCGCCGATCGATCGCAGATCGCCCGGCCGATCGTCGCAGCTCGTCGCAGCCCCGCCTTCGCCTTTGCCTCCGCCCGCCGTCACCTCCGCCTCTGCCTCTTTCTTCTTCTTCTCTAATACTCTTTCTTCTTCTCTTATTCTTCTTCTTTTCTGATTGAAAAATAAATAAATAAATAAATAAATAAAATCAAAACGACGAAATGACGTCGTTTTGAATTCGGAGGATTCGGGAAAGCTCTCTTTCGAGTTACGTAGCACAACTCATTTTTTCCCTTAATAATTGGAGCTTTCCTCTACTCAAGACCCCATTACTAGAGACCCTAGGCGACCACCTAAATTGTCTTATGGAACAATACAATCTTTAATTTTTTTGTTTTTATCAAACTTTTTTTTTTTTTTTTTTTTTTTGTTCCTCTTATAAAAAATGTAGGGCAAATTACAAATACCCCCCTCGAGGTTTGGTGAAAATACAGATTCCCCCTGAGGTTTGAGAAATTACATCCCGCCCCCTGAGGTTTATATTTTCATAACAAATTGCCCCCTGAGATTTTTATTTTCATACAGATTCTCCCCTAATTTTTCCTAATTTGTTATGAAAATTTGACCCTCAGGGAAGAATTTGTAATTTCTCAAACCTCAGAAGGAATCTGTATTTTTACCAAATCTCGAGGGGAGTGTTTGTAATTTGTCCAAAAATGTAAAACCCCCACAAGTTGTTAGAAACAAAACAAAGTAACTTGTCCCTCCAATGATCCTCTTGGGATCTTGCCAATGTCAGTGCATAGAAAACAATAGTGCTGGGACCCAGCACCCCACTTTCACGTGAGGACTATGAGAGCAAGATTAAAAAAAAAAAAAAAATTAAACCAATCAAAAAATATTAAGAGTGGTGGGTCATCTCCACTAGGGGTCTAAAGCATTTTTGGCATAGAATATTTGAGCATCTATACAAGATGCTATTAATAGAACTCAATCATTTGCCACAAGAACGAGCATGAGCATCTCTAGTTTTTTTTTCTTTTTTCTTTTTTTTTTTTTCTTTTCTTTTTTGTTTTGTGAGTAAACAAATAGGGTTTTTTTTTTTTAACTGATGTTGATTGTAATTTATTTCCTTTCAATCATTTTATTTTTATTTTTTTTTTTGTAAATTATTACAATTGCGAGCGGTGGCTTCAAAGATGGTGGCATTTATATGCATATTCATGCTTGATTCATTACTTTACTGAGAAGGCGCAGTAACTATGAAAGGAACGAGAGAAGAGTGTTGTTATCGTGCATGTAAAGAAGAGCGCAAGGAAATATGGTGAAAGAAACAAATAAAGTGAGGAAAAAATTAATATTTAAAAGAAATTAACGGTTAACATTAATAAAAATAGTTATTGTTTGGGAATAGGTTTTTTTAATAATTTTTTAATTTTTTGACTAAAATATAATGTAAAAAACATATATTTGAGATAAAAATTTAATTTTTTACGAAAAAATGTGCAAAAAGTAGAAAGAAAATGGAATTTTTGACTTTTTTATATAAGTTGTTGGTTTTTTAATTTTTTCAATGACTTTTTAATTTTTTGGCTAAAAAAATCACTTGCCAAACGAGGCCTTAGTTTTCCTTTAACAAAATGGTTGCGATTAATTTAACTCATTAAAAGATAAAATAGATTTAAAAATTAATAAGATAAAATGTCACATTTAAGTCATAATTATTTTACTTTTTCTTTCACAAAAATATATAAAATAAATAAATAAATAAATAATTCAAAAATTCATCCCATACAAAAAAAATTTAGTTAGGTTAAAATAATCAAAATACCAAACTAAAAACGTTCTTCCCAAACAAAACCTTTGGCCTCATTTGGCAAGTGGTTTTTTTAGTCCAAAAGTCCAAAAGTTACTAAAAAAGTCAAAAAGTTAACAACCTATATCAAAAAGTCAAAAATTCTCTTTTCTTTCTATTTTTTGCACATCTTTTCGTAAAAAGTCAAAAGTTATCTCAAACATATACTAATTTTGTTACTTCATATTTTAGTTAAAAAATTCAAAAATTACTAGAAAAGCATGTTCTCAAACAAGGCTTTAATTGATTTAATTTAGTTGATTTAATGGTGAACTAATAAAGGGAGCAATATGTAATGTGACTTTAAACTTAAAAAGATAAATATAATTTTTAAAAGATTAAGGCCATGTTTGTTTAGTTCTTTAGAAGAGAGATTGGACTAATAGTCCGTGGACCCACTTATAAAGTGTTTGGTTGAGGACATAATTGAGAGGATTAACTATACTCTTAGGGTATGTTTGATTGGAAGGATTAAAGCATGGGATTAGGATTATTAATCCGTGGGCCCAATCATCCTATGTTTGTTTTGACATTTTGGTTTAGGACTATTAATCCAATGGATAATTAATCCAACAAATTTGTATGATTATTAGTAATGGGGTAGGGGTGGGATAGTTAATACCACACTAATTTGATAGGATTATTAATACCTCACTATTAGTATTGTGAATCAAACATGAGTCATAAGACATGCTTTAATCCTTCCAATCAAACATGCCCTTAGGTTATGTTTGATTCATAAGACCAATAATGAATGTATTAATAATCTCATCAAATTAATGTAGTATTTACTATCTAATTGGGTTAGTAGGATGAATTATCCCCTTATCCATTGTTTGATTTGGGGATATGAAAACATATGAATGTAAGATTACAACTATGTTTATCTTTTTTTTTAATCTTACCCTCCATCAATGTTTATTCACAATCATTTCTTTATCAAAATTTCTTCATAAACGTGGTTTTGAAAAAAATTATAAATAAATAAATAAAAGCAAAATAAAAATACAAAATACAAAGCCATGTTTTGGTTTGTTTATTAATTTTTTTTTTTAAATATAAACTAATTTGATAAAATAAATATCAAAAAATTAAATTTTTAAAAATTATTTTTAACCTTCTAAAATATAAAATTATATAAAAATAATCACTGTGTTTGGTTTGAGTTTTCTGGATTAAATTTTTTGAAAACTGAGTTTTTTGATTTTCGTGTTTTTTATTTTTAGTGAATATTTTTAAAATTTTAAACGTTTTTTTTACTTTTTTAGATGCACCTTACTTAGATGTGTCTAAAAAGTAAAAAAAATGTGAAAAAATATTTTAAAAAATTAAGAAATACATAAAAATACAAAAAATGTACTAAATTCTTGTATTTTTTGTATTTAGTGAATTTTTAAAAGATTTTTTTACAATTTTTTTACTTTTTAGGTGTATTTATGTTAGGTGTGTCTAAAAAGTAAAAAATTTGCATAAAATATTTAAAAAATTCAGTAAAAACAAAAAAACATGAAAAATAAGAGTGTAGAATTTTCTGAAAACTGTTTTTAAAAAATAGAAACCAAGCAAAGTGAATAGTATTTTAATTTTTAGTCAAGAATAAAAGAGTCTTTTTATTTTATTTCCTAACTTAGAATATACAATTCTACCCCTACCCCATTACTAATAATCTTACAAATTTGTTAGATTAATTATTCATTGGATTAATAATCCTGAAACAAAATTTCAAAACAAACACAGGATTATTAGACCCATGGATTAATAATCTCAATCTCATGCTCTAATTCTGTCAATTAAACATGCCCTTAGACTAGTAATCCCCTCATTGGTAACCCAATCCATGGTGGGGTTGAGATTAGAAATTGAGTGCGGGGATTAATGAATTTTTAAATGATTTTTAAATAAAATTTATATTTTTTAGAACAAAAAATAACAATAAAATATTAAGATAAATACTAAAAATTTAAAAATATTATTTTATATATTAATACTATCTATAGTACTACCAATTCAGTGGTATATAAACAAACACTTTTTATAATGTCACCACATCAATAATTTTTTCATTCAATTTGATCGTATTCTTAATTTTTTCCGTTGTATAAAATCTAACATATGTAATCTAAGAATGTAATTGAGACACACCTTAGGAGGTGTGATTATAATTTACAATTTATTCAATACCTTCATAGAGGTCCACATGATTCAAAAATAAAAAAATCACAATACCAAATGCAATGAACAAGGCCAACTTTGATTCTTTTGGCAGGTACATGTGCCCAACCCTACCAACGTGGTTAGCTTTACTTAGGGTGGTTTAGGCATGATAAAAAAAAAAACGTTAAAAGTAAATATATATATATATATATATATTGTGACATCAATTTTTTTTTTTTTTTTATTTTTGTCGATTTTTTTATAGTAAAAAAAATAATCCCAAACGTCTAAAAACCTCAATACTTGGTCAAAATGAGTATGCGGGGAAATTATTTAATATTTTTAGACAATATTCTATTCTGATATTTAATATTTTATTTGTTAAAACTTTAACGTAAAAGTAGTGAATTTTATTATTTAGACTAATAATTTTTTATTTAGAGCACCACCTAAACTTACTGTAGAAGTATTGAATTATTTGGCGAATATGTGCCAATCTTCTTTCTCAAAGGTACATAGCGTGTGTTTGATTTGTGTTTTTGAAACATATTTTTTGAAGTAAATTTTTAAAAATATGTTTGGTTATAAATTTTTGTAAAAAAATTTAAAAATACTTCTCTCTCTATTACACATCAATCAATCACTTTTTCTCTCTCCTCTCTCCTTCTCAATCGATAAAATTAATTATTTTTAAAAAAATTATTTTCAAAATATACAATTAAACAAACAAAAAAAATTTCTAAATTATGTCCCCAAAATTTTTTTGAAAATTTATCTCAAAACACAAACCAAACACACCCATAATTTTTAGCAATTTCATAAGTGATACTCTAATATTTTGAAATTAACGATAACATTAATTATTTTTAAAAAAAGGTTAAAGACAAATATTTTTTAAATATGGCGCTGCTATGATACTAATATTTCATTATAATATGGATAAATTACACTTTATTCCTTTTAATTATCGTCTCTTATCACTTTATTCCCTCTCAAGTAATTGTAACATCTAACCTTCATCTATTTTTTTTTTTTTCAATTTGGACTTTTATGACTAAAATAACTTTTCATCAATTAGATAAATTACATTTTACCCCTTGAACTATCACCTAATATCATTTTCAATTTGGACTTTCTTATTTTTTTCATTATTTAACTAAATTAATTTTTAGTTTGTTAGAATTTTTCTTTTTTAAAGTTTTGAAAACCAAACAACGAAACTATTTATGAAAAAAAATTAAGATGTTCACTAAAAATAAGAAATATAAAAATTTATCAGTTTTTTGTTTTATGTTTTTTTATTTTTTAATCTTTGGTAATTTTTGAAAAAAAATTCTTCACAAATATTTTAACTTTTAGGTGCATCTAAAAATTTAAATTTTGACTAAAATATCAAAAAAAAAATTACTCAAAATAAAAAATACGAAGAATTATTAAAAACAACTTACAAATTATATTTTAAATTAATAATCAAACATTTTTTAGTTGAAGGGTAGTGATATTGAGTGATAGTTCAAAAAGGTAAAATATAATTTACTCCTATAGCTAAAAAGATATTTTTATTATCAAGGTCTAAATTAAAAAGAATTAATAGTTTATGGAGGTTAAATGTTATAACTTTTAATTCAAAAGGATAAAGTGATATGAGATAATAGTTTAGGAGGTTAAAATTTAACTTCCCATTAATAAACAAAATATATGGAGCATTATTGGAGAATGTTTAATGACCACCTAAAATGAGGAACTCATTTTTGTTACATTTTAGAGGGTAAATTACACTTTGCACCCCTGTATTTTACATAAAATTTCACTTTAGTCCCTACACATCAAATTGTGACACTTAACCCGCTACACTTTGGGTCAAGTGTCACATTGGCCCTTCTGTTAACAGTGAGGCTAACAGAAGTCACTCTTTAGGAGGTTAAGTGTCACAATTTTGATATATAGGGACTAAAGTGAGATTTTGTATAAAGTGCAGGGGTGCATAGTATAATTTACCCTCACATGTTCTCTCTCTCTCTCCCCTAATAAAAAATTAAAAAACTATTTTAATCTTGTTCATTTTATTTTCATAATATATATAATTTTTAATATAAAATTTTAATTTTATAAAATTAAAATATCATTGAAAATTTACCTTTAAAATGAGACTAATATTAAATATATTTAATAAAAAATTAAAATAAATAAAAAGTCCTCTATTTTTGATTTGCATATATGCACATATTGGATTTATGTGATTTTTATTTCCTTTAAAAAAAATTATCTATCACATCATCACATTATTTCTCACATTTTTTACATGTTTTTAAAAAAAAAAATCAAAAAATTAGTTTTTAACCATCTTCCCAAAACTCCTCTGTATTTGATTTGTACCTATGTACAGGTTGGATTTGTGTGTTTTTTATTTCCTTTAAAAAAAATTATTTTCATATGATTTTTTTTTTAATGAAAATTGTTTTTGAGAATTTCAAAAATATATGATTTTTTTATGTTTATTTCATCAAATTAATTTTTATATTTAAAAAATAATAATTTCAAAACATAAATAAACATAGTAATTACTTTTTATTTATTTTATTTTTTTATTAAATATATTTAATATTAGTCCCATTTTAAAGGTATATTTTCAATGATATTTTAATTTTATAAAATTAAATTTTTATATTAAAAATTATATATATTATGAAAATAAAATGAAAAAGATTAAAATAGTTTTTTTAATTTTTTGTTAGGGGAGAGAGAGAAAGAGAGAACATATGAGGGTAAATTACACTATGCACCTCTGTACTTTACACAAAATCTCACTTTAATCCCTACACATCAAAATTGTGACACTTAACTCCCTAAAGGGTAACTTCTATTAGCCTCACTGTTAACAGAAGGGCCAATGTGACACTTGACCCAAAGTGCAAGAGGTTAAGTGTCACAATTTGATAATAGGGACTAAAGTGAAATTTTGTGTAAAATGCAGGGGTACAAAGTGTAATTTACCCAAGAAAAAAATATAGAGCATCATTGGAGATGCCCTTAATTTGGCATGTTGATTGGGCTAATTTTTAACCTATAAAAAGATAAAATAGGCTAAAAAAATAAAATGACACATCTAAACCATAATCACAACTTAAAAAAAAAAAAAAATCCATCCCCAACGAAACTTTTTTAACGAGGTTAAAATATTCAAAAAGTCAAAAAGTCAGACTAAAAAAATTTATAAGGTGCTGTTTGATAAAGTTGATAGCTGAAAACTGAAAATTAAGTATTGAAAACTAAATGCTGAATTTTTTAAGTTAAAAAATTGTTTGATAAAAACTTAAGTACTGAATTAAAAATAAATTGTTTGATATGCATAAGATTAAATTTGAAATTTATTATTTTTTGTGATGGTGGTGGTAATGGTGATGGTAATGATAGTGTTGGTGGTAGTGGTAGCGATGGTGGCAGTGGCATGGTAGTGGTGGTAGCGGTAGCGATGGTGGCAGTGGCATGGTAGTGGTGGTAGTGGTGGCGGTGGCAGCGGTGGTGGTGGCAGTAGAAATGATGGTAGTAGTGGGGTGACATGATGATGGTAGTGGTAGTGAGTTTATAATAGTATATACTGATACTTATATTTAGTATTTATAAATTCAATTAGAATTAAATAAGTTTCATATGATTTTTAAAAAAAATTAAATTTTAACTTATATTTTAAGAAACGCTTAAATTTTAAAATAATATCAATTGTGATTATGAAACGAATTTAATTGATTATCACTTAATAACTTCAATTTTAAAAGTTAAATCATATTATCAAACACCTCCAAAGCCTTACTTTGATTCCTAAAATTGTAATTTTGTCAAAATTTGTGATGGGATTCTCCATTTAGAATATTTTTTATGTATATCATTTTGCATAAGGACAGAAAATGAAAAATGTCATCAACTAACAATTTAATGGAGTTAGCTTTAAATAATTGAGTTTTGTAATAAAATCAAAGGGTAAATTATACTTACCTTCTTTTAGGCTTGAAAAAAAAAAGGGGATAAATTACAAATACATGATTGAGATTTGTTAAAAATATGATTATTTCCTGTGATTTTAAAAATTACATCTCGTCTCTTGAAGTTTTTAATTTCATAACAAATGACCCATTTATTAATAAATCATCAAGTTAAATAATAATTTTGATAATCTTATTATTGTATAGGATACCAATTAGAAATTTTACTTTTCAGTTAATTTTATTAAATAAAAAATTTTGACATTAGAGTATTTGTAATTTTTCAAACAACAGAGGGCAATATTTATTTTAAGTAAATTTCATGAGGTATATTTGTAATTTACTCAAAAAATACAGTTAGTCCTACACTTTTGACATAATTACACTAACCTCCATCAAGATTTTAATACATATAACATTAAGGCTCATTTTTATCAATAATTTATTGGGCATATTAAAAAAATATATATATATATTAATCTCTTTTTTGCTAATCACCACAAAGAAATTACCTAGCCCAATCCAACAACTGTTACAAATAGGGATGATCATTTTCTCCCACCTCACTCCGCCCTCTCATCCCCTACCTCGCACGGGTTTTCCCTACCTCGTTGAGGAAGTGGAACGGGTTGAGATTTGCTTCCCTATCCTCGTTCTACCCAACCCCACCTTGATTATTTATATTAAATAAATTTATATGTATATAATGTATATAATTTAATTTTTTCAGTATAACAAAATTAAAACACTAAAATATTATACTTAATATTAATTTTTACTTATTTATTTTTTATCTTATACCTTATAATTCTCATTAAATATAAATATACTATGTTATCTATAATTTTTATTAATATTTTCATTTTATAACTTACAAAATTAACCCATCTTCCATCCCACCACTACCCTCCTGCTTTGCCCCGTCCCTGATATGATATGGGATGGAGGTGAATTACAACAAAATTGTCTCAAACCCAGCCCATGACCATCCCTAGAACCCATAACCCAGCCCATGACCATCCCTAGAACCCATCGAGCCCACTAAGTCTAACGAACACTCAACACAACTCTCACAAAGAGGGAGAAATAAATGGTATCAAACTCCCTCTGTAGAATTTGAATGTGAAAAATCTCGTCAAAAGTCCTAGTTCAAATAAGTTATAATCTAAGGGTTGAATTTCTCACAATTTCAAACGAGTTTGAACTTGATCATCATATTCAGATTTGTAGAGTTTACCAAGCGATAAAATAAAAATAAAAATAAAATAAAATAAATGTGAATTTTAGTCTCTATAGTTTGGAGCTTGTGTCACTTTGGTCTCTGACTTTTCAATTGTGATACATTTGATCTTGAATTTTGAATCTTATTTCAAATAAGTACAATTGAAGATACCATTGGATTTTTGAAAGGCAAAATCGTCAATTTGATAAAGTATAAACTAATTTGACAAAAATAAATATCAAAACAATATTTTTTTATTTTTAAAAATTATTTCTACCCACTAAAGATAAAATTATGTAAAATTGATAAATCTTTTAGACATTTATTTATTTTACCAAATTAATTTTTATTACGTGTTTGGATGATAATCATATAATGAGTGGTTGTTTTGTTTTCATTAAAGTAGTTTATATTTTTTCAAAAGTCAAATATGACAACAACTTTGATATCATTATTAAGCCAATCCATTAAATCAAACAAATCCAAAACTACAAATATTTCATATATAAAATATATCGATTACACGTTAAAAGTTTAACAACTACTGATTACATAATCATCTAAACATATAATAAAAATTAAATTGGTAAAATAAATAAATAATAAATGTTTAAAAGATTTATCAATTTTACATAATTTATCTTTGGTGGGTAGAAATAATTTTTAAAAATTTTAAAATATTTTTTTGACATTTATTTTTGTCAAATTAATTTATATTTTATCAAATTGACAACTTTGCCCTTAAAATTAAGTAATGGTATCTTCAATTGTCCTTATTTGGAACAAGATTCAAAATTCTGGATCAAATGTGTTTCAATTGAAAAGTCAGGAACCAAAGTGACACAAGTCCCAAACTATAGGGACTGTTAGTGTAATTTGCCTAAAAAAAAAAATATGATTATTAAATTGAAATAATTTTTTTATGAATAATAAATAAACGGAAGTTTATATAAAATTAACAGTTAAAATTGTTGAATGAAGACTCATAGTGGGTGCCATGAGAAAAAAACATCACAGTTAAATTTATATTTAAACTTGAAAAAATCTCATCAATAATTTAAATGGATCTATCTCCTCTCTAGGGGAGGGTGTTATTGGGTTGTTGTGGGCCTTAATCCGGGCCTATCTGGATGATTCAAGCTGTTCAATATGTAGAGTTCGTTGAGTACATTATCCTTGCACAAAATCACGTTAATCGAATATGAATAGACATTTCATTATATCACATTTCCGTTAACGGTAAGTATAAATTTCAAAATAAATTATGACAAAAATGTTATCTGATCAAGTGGCTATCTATATCTGATCACCGTGATTTTTTTTATAGAAATGATGTACTCTACGGGTTTTACACATTGAATGGTTTAGACTATTAAGATAACCCATACTAGAGCCCAAAACGACCTAAACCTTCCAATCCAATGGCATACTGGAAATGAGCCATTCCAATTTAAGAGGTTGTTTGGGAACAACCTAAAATAGTATACTTATTGCCTTTTTATGTAATTTGGATTACATCACCTCATTATTTTTTTGCACGTATTTTCATGAATTTTTTTTTTATTAAAATAGCCTATTCTCAAACAATCCCTAAATATGCAGTTGTGATAACCCAACCTGTATTATGCTTAATGCATGTGATTATGTGTTTGCTATGAATTTGCATGCTTAAGTCTATGAACTATGTGATTTTGGAGTTATATCTGTTGAATGTAGAAATATATGTCGCAATTACAATTTTGAACTGAAATTGAAAGCCTTAAAGGTGTCAGAAACCAAAATCGACTCATATCTGTATTTAGCATGATTGTTAGAGCCTACTGTGAAATTTTGTAAAATTATGATTCGTAATGATTTAATTAAGTTAATTAGCCTAAATTGTATATATATGTATATCTATCTTTAGATCATCTCATTTGCTAAAGAGTGAGTTAGAGAGAAAGGAAGAGAAGAAACTAGGGATTTAGAAGAGATTCAAGGGGCAAACCCTAAATTTGAGCTAAGGTGTGAAAATCTACTTAGAATCCTTGTAAATGACTTATCATTTGCTTGAAATCAAGAGGAATTTAAAGATTCAACACTTACATGAGTTAGGGTTTTGAGATTGGTAATTGTTTGAACTAAATTCAAGAAATGGACCCTTAATCTCTTCAACTTTGTATGATTTGGGTTCAATCTTGAGAATTAGGCATGAAATAAGCTCTAAATTGTTCATACAACAAAGATTTGTTAAAAGATCATCCATGTTTAAATGTATTTTGAGCTTGATTATGTAATTCATGAATGTATGAAAAAGATGAGATCTTGATTTTTGTCATTGAAGCAAGATTGATGTGTTTGAGTTGTAATTACACTTGTATCATGTTAGTATATCATGGTTTTTAGTTAGTTTTGCATGAATTTGGGTTTGAAAATGAGTATGGAAGATTACACTTTGTGCCATTTTCGGATTAGGCTAAGTTACCCAGAACCGCATGTGCGGCTGGAAGTTCTGCATGTACGGAACACAGGTTGGAACAGGGGCTCGCACACTGTTTTAATTGCACGTACGGCCCCTAGGTGCTGCACCTTTCGCACATGCGGAAAACAACGAAAAAACCTGTCTTTTTCTGCTAACTTCTTTGACACTTTGAATCTGTATGTGCACATGTTTTGACCCTCCGCAATGCCTAAAGATGAATAGAAAATGAAAGAATTGTAAAACGAATAAATAAAAGAAAAGTGTATGAAATGAAATGAATTATTTATCGAATGTGTGTGTGAAATGTTTTGTGTAGGTCGTGTGCCGATGGAATCGCCGCAAGACCAAACGCACTGTGAGTAATAGTATTATAAAGATTTATTCTCAATTAAGTACTTTAAGCTATGAACGATGATTTATTTCGATATTGTGTTTTGATCGAAATGAATGGGTTCCATGAATGTTATATGACATATGCAATGTGGACTTAAGGTCGTTTTGTTATACTATGATATGTTTGGGCCCAAGGGTGTTCTGTTAATGATATAATATCATATGATTGGACCTAAGGTCGTTCTGAACAACTATTAATTTGTGGGTCTGAGGCCGTTCCGATTAATGTTGGGTCCGAGATCGTTCTGCTTATATGATGGGCCTAAGGCTGTTCTGTTATATGATGGGCCTAAGGCCGTTCTGTTATATAATGGGCCTGAGGCCATTCTATATTATGTTGGATTCGAGGCCGTTCCGTAATGTAATTATGAATATTGAGGAAAACTTATGCTTATTCATTTAAATCTCTTTACTGTATTATTACTCATTGAGTTTCGTTCATTTTATATTATGTATGCATATATAGGTGATCAATAACATGGAGCCCAACCTTAGAGTCTATTTCAGGAGTTATTTTTGTGAACCTATTTGGTCGAGCCTCCAAGATGGAGCTTTTGCTTTTGACTCACATCATGTTGTGACTTTTGTTTTGATTTTGCTATAATGGTCTTGGGATATGTAAACTATATATATGAAATTTTCTTTGGTACATAAGTTTTTGCATGAACATGTAAATGTGTGAATGTGCTATGATGTAAGCTGTATAATTTTGATTATATTGACACAGCTCAATGAACTTCTTCATTTGTGATATGCTTCCGCTTATGACCTGAGAGGGTAATTTTTGGGAAAAATTGGTCCGAGCTGCGAGTTGGGCTTTGAGGCCCAAAACGCGAAGGTCTAAGTAAGAAGGCCGTAAAGGATACTCCGGCCCAGGAGAGCAAGGTTACTCCGGCCTTGGGGAGATAAAGTTACTCCGGCCCAAGGAGGTGAAATTACTTCGGCTCACAAATGATAAAGCTACTCCGGTCCGGAGGTAACTTGGAGTTAGACCGGTCTCAGAGTTAGTCCGGTCGCAGTATGTTCTGGGTAGGCCGGTTTCAGAATTAGTTCGGTGGCAGTTTGAAGTAAGTCCGACCTTGCATTTAGTCCGGTCGTGACATACTATGGTTAGGTCGGTCAGAACTTGCTACTTGGAAGTTTGATCTAAACACACCAAGGTTGAACAGGGGCAGCCGAGGTAAGAAGTTAGAGGAGACGACCGAGCTAAGGACAGTTCGGCCCTTCGTGGCTCGGCATAGCCAATTTTACTTCGGTCACATGGAAGTTCGGCCATGGAGAAAACCATCCCACTTGGTTTAAGCAGTGGGGGAGGGTGTAAAAGGATAAGCATTATCCTTTGGAGTATGAATCCTAGGAGGACTCTGCATGGAGAAATACAAGTCCTACCAGGATTGTGCCATGGGAAACTTATAAAAGCCCATAAACATCACCTTGGAGGAGGTAATTGAACTCAATTCTTTCTGAGAGCATAAAACTTTGTCTATTTGTCAAGCTTACTGACTTAGGCATCGGAGAGGTTTCCGGCACACACCCGCCGGCTAGCTCACGTTTGTGTTTTCAGGTGATAAAGCGACGTCGTACGGAGGAGCGTGGACTTGGTCAACAGGATTATACGAGGAGAATTATTTCCTCCCCGTACAATTGGCGCCGTCTGTGGGAAGAACAGACAAGAACAAAAACCTCTTGACTAAGCTTCTCATTTTCTCAAACAATGGCACACATCGAAGACTTGCCGCAGTCCGCCGTCGACGGACTAACTCCAGAAGGGGGCGCAAGGCGTGAAGGATTACCCTCTGTCCCTCCTATGGCAGATCTGGAGCCCCAACAACATAACTCCAGGAGGAGTGGCAGGGGAAGGCGGAATAGCAGCCCTCGTCACTCTCAAAGTCCTGACAGGCAAAGGAGGAGGATTGATCCTCAAGCCCTGGAAGATCGCGTAAAGGAACAAGATGAACTAATTCGAAAGATGGCGGCGGACATGGAGGCTTTGAAACGCCAGATGAAGACTAAAGATGTGGCGACAGGAGAGGGGCGCAAGCACAAGACGCCCCCTCGCCACTCAGAGAATCGTAGTAGGAACACTACACCCTCCCAAGGAGAAAGCAGAAGCCTCAGGACAGGCGACACTCATTCCTTTTCTTCCAGAACTCGTCACTCCAGGTCTGAGAGGACGAGATCCGAAAGTTCATACACTGAAGGAAGCACGTATTGGCCTTCACATTCACACCAAACCAGATCCAGACAAACAGAGCTACCCAGGTCATCCGACTTACGAACCGTGCTAGAAGAAAAAGCACGATGCAAGGAGGATGCCAGGGCAAGGGATCCACACCGAGTTTCAGCCTTACAACGGTTGGCTCCTCGGACGCATGGAAGCGTCGAGGTTGGAATGCCAATACCGCGACCGGCCTACGAACCAACGGACAAGGCATTGGCAAGACTACAGACTTCGCCGTTTGTCCCAGCGATCGAAAACGCGCCCCTACCATCAGGCTTCCTTCAACCGAAATTCAATACATATGAAGGGAAGACGGACCCGTATTCACACCTGAGCCACTTTCGCCAAGTCATGGCTGTGTACAGGCGAAACGAGGCCCTAATGTGCATACTCTTCCCGTCAAGTCTGGGCGACCTAGGCTTGACTTGGTTCGAAAAGCTCTTAGAGGGCAGCATAGCCTCCTGGGCCCAATTGGCAGAAGCGTTCGTAACGAGGTTCCGAACAAACACTAAAACACCGGTGGAGATAGACCAGTTACTCTCCATCGACATGGGTGAAAAAGAGACCCTCAGATCTTACAACAGTCGCTACTGGGAGACATTCAACCAGATTGGAGACTGCCCCACCAATCTAGCCATTGCGCAATATAAAAGAGGCCTTCCAGTAGGGAACCGACTAAGGGATTCAATTACCATGACGCCACCCCTCACCATGGAAACCCTGATGGAGAGAGTGCATCAGCACATCAGGGTAGAAGAGGATGGGGCACGTGCAAAAGCAAAATCTAGTGCAACCGTAGTACCAAAAAAGAAGACCTCAGCAAAGATCAATACAGTAGATCGGCAGAATAAAAACGGGCGTGGCAGACGAGATAACGGAGAAGACCCAGACAAAAGATGGTTGAGAATCCGCACTGCCATAACAACGGTGTTCAAAAAACCAATATATCGGATTCTGAGCGAAATAAAAGACGAGCCATTTGTCAAGTGGCCAGCCAAGCTTGGAGAAACTCAGAAGAATTACGACGACAGATCACGGTGCACCTTCCACAAAGAAAAGGGGCACCGAACTGAGAATTGCACGCCACTGAGACAGCACTTGGAAGAATTGGTGGCAGCAGGCCACTTGGACAAATACATTGAAGGAGGAGCGCAACCGGCCCCCCAAGATCATAATGACCATCCCAATAGAATGCCAATCGATGCACCACCTCAAGGCATTATCAATGTAATTCATGGAGTTTTTGAACCTGAGCGCGTATGCGAGCTCAGAGGTTCAATCAAGAAGGCTGAGCACTTTAGGGAAGTATTAAGTGCCCAACCTGCCATCAAGAAGGGGAGGACAGAGGCAACAAACGTCATGTCCTTTTCGGATAAGGACTTGGAACGAATTTACTGCCCCCATAATGATGCCCTGGTTGTCACTCTCCGAGTCAAGGATTTTGACGTCAAGCGGATTCTGATTGACCAGGGTAGTTCATGTGAGATCATGTATTACGACTCGTTCAAGCAATTAAAGCTGCAAGACAAAGACTTGGCGCCTGCAGTTTCTCCCCTAATTGGATTCAACTCCATGCCGGAGTGGCCTGTCGGCAAAATAATCCTCCCAGTCAGAGCAGGGAGTGTGACAAAACAAGTGGAGTTCTGGGTATTGAAGGTCCCCTCCACATACAATATCATCTTGGGCCGAACATGGCTGCACGCCATGCGTTCGGTAGCGTCATCATACCATCAGGTAATGCGGTTCCCCAATGACACCGGTAAAATTGAAGAAGTCTATGGCGATCAGATCATGTCAAAACAATGCTTCGCCACAGCAAATGGAAGCCGAGCTGCCAAAGGATACGTTCATTCGGTGGAAGAACCAGAGAGTAATGAACTATTCGCGGACGTCGGCAAAGAGGCTGATCAGAAAGCGGTGGAGGACTTGGTGGAGGTAAAAATAGATGAGAAGAACCCGGATAAGTTCTTCTTGCTTGGCTCATCATTGTCCAGCACTGAGAGATTAGAGGTCTTGAAATTCTTGACCTCTAATATCGAAGTGTTTGCCTGGACACCTTACGACATGCCAGGCATTGATCCAAACTTCATCAGTCACCAACTCAATGTCCACCCATCCGCCAAACCAGTCATCCAACGCACACGCAGATCGACACTCCACCACGCCGAAATAGTGGCAGAAGAGGTAGGCAACCTGCTGGAGGCAGGAGCAATAAGAGAAGTGCACTACCCAAGATGGATCTCCAACACAGTTGTAGTGCCAAAAAAGAATGGTAAATGGCGTGTCTGCGTCGACTACAAAACAGTCAACAAGGCGTGCCCGAAAGATAGCTTTCCTCTACCAAGGATAGATCAACTGGTGGACTTAACGGCAGGGCATAACCGACTTAGCTTTCTAGATGCATACAGAGGCTACCACCAGATCGCCATGCATGAACCAGACCAGGAGGTCACATCCTTCACAACACCAAGGGGGTTATATTGCTACAAGGTCATGCCCTTTGGCCTAAAGAATGCAGGGGTGACATTCCAAAGGATGGTCACCAAGATGTTTGAACCATTGTTAGGCAGAACAATGGAGGCTTACATCGACGACATGGTGGTCAAAAGCAAGGATGAGAATGACCATCTTAAAGATCTAGGCGAGATGTTCCAGATCCTGAAGAAACACAAGCTGCGCCTCAATGCGTCCAAATGTGCATTCGGAGTTGGATCTGGCAAATTCTTGGGCTTCCTGGTGACCAACCGAGGTATAGAAGCAGACCCCACTCAGATCAAAGCAATCCAGGAGTTGGAGAGACCAAACTCAGCCAAAGAAGTGCAGCATCTCACTGGTATGGCGGCTGCACTCAACCGGTTCATAAGCAGGTCATCGGACAGACTACGACCGTTCTTCCAAGCTTTAAAGGCCAAGTTTGAGTGGGATGAAGAATGCGACCGAGCTCTGGAAAGCTTGAAGGAATACATGTCTTCCCCACCACTACTTGTTACTCCAGTACCTGGTGAAGAACTCTTTTTGTACCTGGCAGTCTCTCAGCACGCAGTCAGCGCAGTGTTGGTTCGTGCAGAAGGAATACAACACTTGCCCATCTTTTATGTCAGTAAGACATTGTTGGGAGCCGAAACAAGGTACTTGCCCTTGGAGAAACTAGCACTAGCATTAATGATGGCATCCAGAAAATTGGCACACTACTTTCACGCCCACACCATAGTCGTCCTCACGGCCTTTCCACTAAAAGCTCTATTTGAAAGGGCGAACTTTAGTGGGCGAATCTTAAAGTGGGCAGTGGAGTTGGGACAATTCGACATTAAGTTCCAACCCAAGACCGCAATAAAAGCCCAATCTTTGGCAGACTTCGTCGCAGAGTTTACTCCTGGAAGTCATCATATCTGCCTAGTCGACCTAACTGACATAACCGAACTAGGGACGGAAGTTGACGCCGGAATAGCGCAACCCCTAGTGGAAGGTAGTCAATCAAGCACCAAGGCAGACCATACTAAGGACAACAAGGAAGAGACAAACAAAGGCTCACCAACAGTTCAAACAGAGGACAAAGGACAGACAGCCAACATGGACCTTGAAGAAAACACCATTCTTGACCTCACGACATCGTCTGATCCTTCCACTTGCTGGAAACTATTCGTTGGAGAGATGTGGAAGCTCTTTGTGGATGGAGCATCCAACCGACATGGTGCAGGGCTTGGCATAGTCATCATCTCTCCAGACGGCCTGGTTATAGAGCAAGCAATCAACCTTGGCTTCCCAGCATCCAACAATGAAGCAGAGTATGAGGCGCTTCTCGCAGGACTCAAGTCAGCACACTTCATGAAAGCAACCGAACTGATGGTGTACAGTGACTCTCTGCTGGTGGTAAACCAAATTTCTGGCGAATACGAAGCAAAGGACGACAGAATGGCCAAGTACCAAGAGTTAGTCAGAACAGAGATCAAGAAATTTGATGTGGTAAGGATAGAACAAATTGGCAGGGAGGAAAACAGCCGAGCGGACGAGCTAGCAGGCCTTGCCTCAATGGCAGATACATCAATCCCTCATCCATTACTCATCGACTTCTTACCAAGACCAAGCATAGAAAACCCCGAGACAGAAGAAGTATGTTGCACAGAATTAGGCCCTTCTTGGATGGATCCCATCATCCTATTCCTGAAAGACGGCATCCTACCAGAAGAGAAAAAAGAAGCCAACAGAATAAGGGCAAAGTCGCAGCGATTTTGGCTATCTCCATCTTTGGCATTATACAAGAAGTCGTTCTCTGGGCCTTACCTCAAGTGCGTTCATCCCAGCAAAGTAGAAGCATTCCTGTTCGAAATACACGAAGGGGTGTGTGGAAGTCATCAAGGGGGAAGGTCGCTCGCTTACAGGGCTATTTCGCAAGGATATTGGTGGCCATATATGCAAGCAGACTCAGAGAAATATGTGAAGAAGTGTGAAAAATGCCAGAAATTCGCACACCAAATACATCAACCAGCAAGAGAACTCCTACCCTTAACTAGCCCATGGCCTTTCGCAATGTGGGGCTTGGACATAGTAGGACCACTTCCAACAGCACCCGGCGGCAGAAAATTCTTTCTCGCAGCAACAGACTACTTCACAAAGTGGGTGGAAGCAGAAGCATTGGCGTCAATCAAAGAAAAAGACGTGAAGAAGTTTGTTTGGCAGAATATCATCACTCGGTTCGGTATACCAAAAGCACTGATCTCAGACAATGGAACTCAGTTCGACGGCAGAATCTTTAGAAGCTTTTGTAAAGAGTACAAGATAGAGTTATACAATTCTACACCGGCATATCCTCAAGCAAATGGGCAAGCTGAAGCATCAAATAAAGTCGTCTTGGATGGACTAAAGAAAAGGCTAGAGAAAGCAAAAGGCAAGTGGGCAGATGAACTCCCTCACGTCTTATGGGCTTATCGCACCACGCCCCGGCGATCAACTGGAGAAACACCATTCTCCTTAGCATATGGAATGGAAGCGGTGATCCCACTAGAAGTTGGCCTCCCCACAATTCGAAGCGAAAATTTTGATCCAGACTTAAATGGAGAAGCCATAACCTTAGAACTTGACCTTGCAGAAGAAAGAAGAGAAAGAGCACTAGTCCACATCGCCTCATACCAACGAGAGTTAATCAGAAAATACAGCAAAAAGGTTCATCCAAGACAATTCAAAATTGGGGATTGGGTACTACGCAAAGTAATGGGAAACACCTTGATCCCAGGAGACGGCAAGTTAGGCCCAAATTGGGAAGGTCCTTATAAGGTGGTTGGGTTAGCAGGCAAAGGGGCATACCACCTAGAAGACAAGGATGTCAAGGCAATCCCTAGGCCATGGAATACGACCAATCTCAAGTTATTTTACTTTTAGCTTTTCTTTTTTCAAACATATGTAAATTTCTCTTCCTTCAATAAAATGAGAAATTCTTTTTAGCACAAGTTGTTCCTTGTAAAAATTAGCTTTAGTAAAGATTAGGCGCATTGCAAGCATTTTTTCATTCTAAGTTAGCCGGAAAAACTAACTCAGAGGTTGGCTGGAATAAACCAACACCCTTCCTAAGCCCAGGATAAGAATCCAGGCTGCAGGACATTTGGTCGGAATAACCAAATACTATAAGTTAGCTAGAAAAACTAACTTCGATGGTTGGCTGGAATAAACCAACTCTTGTTACTCTTCAGCCGAAGTAAGTGCATGGCTGAAGAGTGGTTGGCTGGAATAAACCAACTCTTGTTACTCTTCAGCCGAAGTAAGTGCATGGCTGAAGAGTGGTTGGCTGGAATAAACCAACTCTTGTTACTCTTCAGCCGAAGTAAGTGCAAGGCTGAAGAGTGGTTGGCTGGAATAAACCAACTCGTTACTCTTCAGCCGAAGTAAGTGCAAGGCTGAAGAGTGGTTGGCTGGAATAAACCAACTCTTGTTACTCTTCAGCCGAAGTAAGTGCATGGCTGAAGAGTGGTTGGCTGGAATAAACCAACTCTTGTTACTCTTCAGCCGAAGTAAGTGCATGGCTGAAGAGTGGTTGGCTGGAATAAACCAACTCTTGTTACTCTTCAGCCGAAGTAAGTGCATGGCTGAAGAGTGGTTGGCTGGAATAAACCAACTCTTGTTACTCTTCAGCCGAAGTAAGTGCAAGGCTGAAGAGTGGTTGGCTGGAATAAACCAACACTTTGTACTCCTTAGCCGAAGTAAGTATATCGGCTAAGGAGTGGTTGGCTGGTAAGCATAGATTAAAAAGCCAAAACTGAAATAGAAGTTGGAGTAATAAAAGGCATTACAAAGTACAGACATACATATCAAAACCGAAGTTAGAGTTCAAGCAAATTTCCATTTCATTAAAGATCAAAATAAGTACAAAGCAAGGATCGAAGCCCGGTTACAAAGACGAAACAAAAAAAAAAAGTACAAAGTCAAGAAAAGAGTTCTTGTATTTCAGCGTCAAAGGCCGCATCACCATCAACTTGAAAACCGATTTCAAGGGGAAGATCACGCTCGGTCGCCGGGTTGGTTTCGGTTGGAACCACGGTGTCACTTGGTTGTTCAATAGATGGGTCCTCTACCATGGGCTCCAACCGAAGTGACGGGCTTGCACCAACAACCGGAATGTCTTCAGGAGCAGAGGAATCATCAGTGTCTGAGTCCTCCAGAAACTCTTGTTGCAAGGCGTCTGCATACGCCGCAAGGGATTTCGGTATAAAATATGCTGGAGAGTCGAAGACCTCGGTCTGTTGATCATGACCGAGCTTCTCCACAGCCGCCCTCCAGCCACACTTGAAGAAAAGCTCCTTGGCGGCGTCGCATTGTTTGACATAGGCATCTTCAGCCTCCTTATAACCTCGCTTGTACCTCTCCTTTTCGGCCGCCTCCACCCTCTCTTTTAGTTCGTTTATTTCGGCGTCTTTTCTCTTCTCAAGCTTCAACAACTCCCGCAGATACTTGTCCTTCATAACGATGGCTGCTTTCTGCTTCTCCGCTTCAGCCGAGCTAACCAGATCGGCGAGCCGACCATTCTCTGCTTGAAGCTCGGTCATTTTCCTTTCGGCCTCCTCTAGTTCGGCCGCCCTTGCTTCGGCTTCCGCCATCGCCTGCCTTGTGGTTTTGCGGAGTTCTTGGACTTTCTTATAAGTGATGTTGTTCTTCTGCAAAGCCTGACAAAACGAATACTTCTCTTAAGCCGAAGTAAAAGTTGAAAACTTCAAACAAGAAAAAATAGACAGAGATACTTACCAAAATCATGGACTTGGAAGCAGACCGAATTGACTTCATTTCGGTGTTCAGTTGCTTCAAGTGGTGCTCCATGTCCTTGGGAAGGCACACACTTTTGGCCAGGTTAAAGGCCAATTGGTGGTCTTTTTCAGCCACGACCGAGTCAGTAGCTTTGATGTCTCGGTCGTTAAAGGTCAGCGCCGGAGCCCACTTCGGAGATTCGGCTCGGTCAGTTTGCTCCGGTTGGGGGGACGGTTGAGGACCTTGGGGGATGGATTCAACCTCATCGACAAGTAGCTGTTCGGTCGATGTAGATCGGGCGCGCTTGGAAGGGCGAGATGAAGAAGGCCGTTGAGAGGGGAGGGCCACAACGGCAGGATGCGGCTCAATGGTTGGTGGTACTTCGGCTCTGGTTGTTGCGGTCAGAAGGGCCCTAACTCTGCTTTTCTTTGCCATCTCCTCTTCAGCAGTTAATGGGACAAGTCGTATTTCGGGCAAGGTTGGGTCCGGCTCTGGTGCTTCCTCAAGAAGGAAATCGGTCACCCTTGCTTTTCGGCGACCGCTGTACCGGTAGGTCGGCTCAAAGTTCAGAAGCTTAACCCAACTTCTTTCTTTAATCCGTAGCGCGGCTCGCAAAATTGCAAGGTTTGGATAACTATATAAGGAATGAAGATGGGCGAAATCTGCGACAAAAAAAAAGAGAAGTGTTAGTTCGGTCAATAGACCAAAAAACCGAGATAACATACAAGAAATAAGACCGAAGTTAAATTACCAGGCTCTCCCTTTTTCCAATTTATAGGTCGGCCAGGAATTTGGGCTTGAAAATCCTCAAAATTCCCAGAGACCCAGAAGAAGTCATCATCATTAAGGTCTTTGTCCGGTGTGTGCTTAACTATCTTCTCTCGGCGGCGGCGGATCCTAAGGTAATAGACCCACCCAGCATCTTTCGAGCCGATGGAATATTGATGGAATATTTCGGCAAGGCCAAGGTTTAAACCGGTTTGGTGGTTTAGTGCGGCTATTCCCATAATAATGCGGTATGTATTGGTGGACAGTTGGGTGGGGCATAACCTAGTCTGCCTAAGGAACTCACAGATCAATGGTTGGACGGGAAACCGTAGTCCGGTTTCTATTATGGATTGAAGAGTAAAGGGGACGAAGCCTTCATTATCCCAGGGTGTGATGTCTTTTTCGGCCAAAACCAACTGAACGTCGTCAGGTATTTGGTAATCTTTCCTGAATTCGGCTAGGCCGCCCGGGGTCTCAACTAGATACCTATACTTACCCATCCGATGTATAATTTACTTATAAGTTATATCGGTGCAAATATCGTGCTCAGTAGCTCGGTTGAGCGCACGCAGGAGTGCCTGGGTAACCTAAGTCTGCAAAGTAAAAAACAGAGGGGGTTAAAGCACTGATCAATGGACCGTGCTACAATTTAAAAGCAAGGTATAAAAGCCCTACTTCGGCCTCAAAAAACTGGTTCTATCTCGGTTCATCAAAAGGCTTGGTAGCTCGGTTTGAGCAATTTGCTCGGTAGACCGGTTTAACGTCTAGGGGCAGCTTTCTGAGTTCGGTCTAAAAAACTAAGAAAGCTGGTTTAGCCCCGAGGCCTAAATCGGTTGCAGTGTGAATAGAGTTACTTCGGTTGAGCCTCAAGGGGCGGCTTTCTAAGTTCAGTTTAAGAACTAAGAAAGCCGGCTTGGCCCTAAAAGCTTAGTTCGGTCGACAACCGAGGTTCCTAGTTTGCCATATTCAAAACTCGGTGATCTTACTTCGGCTAAAGAGAGTCGGGCATCGGTGACTCTTTGAGACTTTTATGTTCTAGATCGGTTGATTGTCTACGGTTATCTACTTGTTTAGGGCAAACAAGATCCTAGTTCGGTTGCTATGTGATTTTGGATCTAAGACTGGTTTTTCTACATAATAGTTCATACACATGAGTTCTTACTAAATTTTTCATAAGAGTGCAAGAAGCAAAGCAGAAATGGAGGAAAACTGTTTTGCAAAAACATAGAAAGTAAGAAACAGATACATAGAACATATACGAAAGCAAAAACAAGGAAGGAAAAAAGATTTACTTACCAGATTGGAGAGAAGGGGACTAGAAATGAAGACAGTGGCTGCAAGAGAAGAACAAGAACGCAGGTTGAAAAGGCAGAGGCACGAAGAGAGAAGAATGTGAAAAGTGTGAGTGAATGATTCGAGATGAAGGGATGTTTTGTGAAAAGGACGAGCGGTAAAAAATGGCGGGGACTGTTCAAAATTCACGAAGTACGAAAGACGGCGTGACAGCCGTCCTCAGCCCATCAGAATCTGCCACGTGTCATTGGAAGAGGAAGCGTTACAGTCGCTGTGATTGAAGAGACGTTTTGACCGGACATAGTGAAGCCCGAAGTAAAATTAGCTCGGTTGGAGAGCCCAGGGGTTTTTCGCTCGGCTGGAGAGGCTAATGGGTTTTTAGCTCGGCTGGAAAGGCTTAATAAACTCTAGCTCGGCCGGTAGACTGATAATCCCAATCATGTTGCGCAGATGGAATTAAGGGGCAATTGAGAGGGTAATTTTTGGGAAAAATTGGGCCGAGCTGCGAGTTGGGCTTTGAGGCCCAAAACGCGAAGGTCTAAGTAAGAAGGCCGTAAAGGATACTCCGGCCCAGGAGAGCAAGGTTACTCCGGCCTTGGGGAGATAAAGTTACTCCGGCCCAAGGAGGTGAAATTACTTCGGCTCACAAATGATAAAGCTACTCCGGTCCGGAGGTAACTTGGAGTTAGACCGGTCTCAGAGTTAGTCCGGTCGCAGTATGTTCTGGGTAGGCCGGTTTCAGAATTAGTTCAGTGGCAGTTTGAAGTAAGTCCGACCTTGCATTTAGTCCGGTCGTGACATACTATGGTTAGGTCGGTCAGAACTTGCTACTTGGAAATTTGATCTAAACACACCAAGGTTGAACAGGGGCAGCCGAGGTAAGAAGTTAGAGGAGACGACCGAGCTAAGGACAGTTCGGCCCTTCGTGGCTCGGCATAGCCAATTTTACTTCGGTCACATGGAAGTTCGGCCATGGAGAAAACCATCCCACTTGGTTTAAGCAGTGGGGGAGGGTGTAAAAGGATAAGCATTATCCTTTGGAGTATGAATCCTAGGAGGACTCTGCATAGAGAAATACAAGTCCTACCAGGATTGTGCCACGGGAAACTTATAAAAGCCCATAAACATCACCTTGGAGGAGGTAATTGAACTCAATTCTTTCTGAGAGCATAAAACTTTGTCTATTTGTCAAGCTTACTAACTTAGGCATCGGAGAGGTTTCCGACACACACCCGCCGGCTAGCTCACGTTTGTATTTTCAGGTGATAAAGCGACGTCGTACGGAGGAGCGTGGACTTGGTCAACAGGATTATACGAGGAGAATTATTTCCTCTCTGTACATGACCCATTATTATAATTATTCTATATGTTTATATGAGGTTGAAGGTAATCAAGTAATTACTAGCTGGTTATGATCCAAACTATTATGTGCGAGTTTGGGTCATAACAGCAGTGAAAGCCAATGGTTGACAAGGAAAAGACTATGGTACATATTAAAGAAGAAAATAACATAATTTTTATACTTTCTGAGTAATAATTATAAATAATAAATAAATAAAAAGTCATCACCAAACAATACATTAGGCATAATCAAATATCTCATAAGGCATAATTAAAATAAGATCATAATTAACGAAAAAATTTGGTCATAGTTAAAGAAAAATAATAATATAAAGCCTCCGTTTGGGAAGTGGGTTGGCTTTTTGACTTTTTGGCTTTTTTGACTATATGAGCCTGGGCTCAAAAGCTTAGTTTGGGAAGAGCTTTTGGCTTTTTGGCTTTTTTGATTTTTTTGTGAGAGAAGAGTGTAATGATTATGGAGTTGGATGGAATGTTTTGTCTGTTGTGACTCATGAGCTTATTCTGTCTTTTATGGCTCATTGAACCAAAAAAACCTAATGAGCCATTGCCAAACCAATCCAATCCAAAATATACATATGGTAAAACGTGTATAGTAAAATTTCTGGTTGACAATAATAAACGGATAAATACATTGAAAATAATAAAAGAAAATGACCATATAGCATTTGCCGTTAGTTGGGTAGAGCACACCACTACACTACGATTTGAAAAAACAAAACAGAGACACGAAGGTGTGTTTGGTTTGTGGTTCGAAACATGTTTTGGAATTTATTTTTTTTAAATGTGTGGTTATAAATTTTTTTAAAAGAAAATTTAAAATTGTTTCTCTCTATTATACATCAATTAATTATTTTTTTCTCTCATCTCTCATTTTTAATTATTTTTTTTCTCAATTAGTGGCAGAGCCAAGAAATTAAATCAGATGATGCATTTATTAATTACAACATTGAAAGTTTTTACAAAAATATTTCACATAAATTTTTACGATTGACTTCAAAAAAGATAAATATATATATATATATATATATATTATTTGTAACTAATATATTATAGACAATATATAAAAAAAAATCATGGATATAAGTTTTAAAATAAATTATATTATGATAAAGTAATTTTTTATATAAAATTTTAGTAAAAATTCAATATAACAGTAATACCATGTCATCATTAACATATGATATCACCAATCAATAATAAAGAAACACATAGAGGATGAACCTCACATGTCAAATATAACTAACAATTCAATAAATTTAATATCTTCATTACGATTAAGTATATTTGTATGTCAAAAATGATAGACATTACCATTGTATTGAAATTTCATAGATAATAATATGACTTATCGTAATATATTTATTTTTAATAAAAAAAATAACTATTATAATTCTCATAATTTTAAAAATGTCAATAACATATCACTCTAAATAATATTTTATAATTTTTTTATTCAAAATATTTTCTTATGTTTACAAAAAGAAAAAATATATATATTTCAAAATTTAAAGGGCACGTGACTCCACTAGACCTTATGTATCTCTGCCACTATACTCAACTCTAATAAAATATCAAATCATTCTAAAATTTTAAATTCTAAAATTATTTTTAAATATACAATCAAACAAACTAAAAAATTTCTAAACTCTCCCTTTTAATTTTTTTTTTAAATTTTATCTTAAAATACAAACTAAAAATAAAACCCTCGAAACACGTCGTCAACAAAAACTAGTTTTATAATATGTAGCCGAGGCCGCCAACCCACGACCAACCCCAGCGTCAAAACATTCCAGCCACGGCCCCCCACATTTAAGTCTCTCTTAATGGTAATAGTCTTGAGATGGTCCAAAAAACCAAACCAAACGCGCGTTTTACTTTTCATTAAAGGTAAATTACCCTTATACCTCTTAAAGTTTGGATTTAATACATTAAATTTATAATTATTATATTAATTTTTTATCATTATAATTATTTAGACAGAATAAAAACATTAAATTTATGCATTCTTTCTATTTTTGTTTTGCTTTATTTTACTTTACTTTCTTTTTTTTTTTTTAATATAATTTTTTTATTTTTTTATTAAGAATCGTTACCTTTTATATAAAGAAAAAATTTGTAAAATGAAATTATTAAATGTAATTTACCCTTTCATTAATTACTTCCCTACACCCCCACCACACCACACCACACCACACCTCTCTTCTCTTCCCCTAATTTTAAAACTCTCTTTTTCTCCATTATTTCTTCTTCTCACCTGCACCATCATCATCATCATCATCATCATCATCATCACCCCTTCCCTCTCTCTCGCGCTCTCTCTCTCTCTCTCTCAAGAAACAATGAAGACCAGAAACGGAGGTAAAGTCTCGGCTAAATGGATCCCTGTTCTCTCCCTCTCCTTCTTCATCCTCGGTATGCTCTTAACAAACAGGTCTCTCTCTCTCTCTCTCATTTTCTTACTACATTTTCAAATTTTAAATTTTGAATTTTGAATTCGATTGGTCTCGTGATAGCAATCTAGGGATTTGCTTATTTGTTCAGTGAGTGTTGTGAAGATTGTTGCTTTGGCTGATGCTGTGTAAGTCTTGTATGTATGTGAATAAATGTATATATGTATAGAGTAGTATATGTATGTATGTATGTACGTATGGAATGATTGTTTTGGTAAGATTGAGAATGATTAGTGGTTGGCAGCTGACGTGGTTGTGGATTTCAGATTGTGGGTTCCCCCTGAATCCGACAATCAGCTTCTATCACGCCATCGACGGGACCAACAGTTGCAGATCATATCCGAGGACTGCACCACTGACAAGAAGGTTTCTCTCATACATCAAAGTTTCAACCTCTACATTCAATTTCAACCACTTTGCTTCTAGCACATATATATATATATATATATATATATATATATATATATATATTTGCATTGTTAATGGTTTTCAACGTCGATTTGCCAGAAACCAGGTCAAGATAAGGATGTAATGGCGGAGGTTTACAAAACCCATAACGCAATTCAGTGAGTTTGAAACTCACTCATCATACTTTGTATTTTTTCTTGTGTGTGTTTACTGGATCAATTGAAGTTTGTATTGATAATTCAGTTTTTTTGGAGGTCTGGCAGATCACTAGACAAGTCGATTTCAACGCTGCAGATGGAGCTGGCTGCTACTCGAAGTTCTCAGGAGATGAGGAGATCTGATGAGTTCACTCACATCTCTGAATTGACTCATGAGGAGGGCTTGCCAAGGAAGAAGGCTTTCATAGTTATTGGAATTAATACTGCTTTTAGTAGTAGGAAGAGGCGTGATTCGGTTAGACAAACTTGGATGCCTCAAGGTGATAATTTGATATTGTCTTTGTGTGTATGTCCTACTATATTTAATTTCATGGCTTTCCCCGACTAGCTTTTTTGGTTTGATTAGGAGAGAGACTTCTTCAATTGGAACAAGAGAAGGGAATTATCATCCGGTTCATGATCGGCCATAGGTAAATCTCTTGTTTGCATTTTCTTACAAGCTGGTTAGCTTAGTATTATTTGAAAACAATAGAAATTCTTTGGGCAATATGGTCTCATTATTAATTTTTTGAATTCCTTGATATGGATTTGTCAAAAGCCGCTCCGGTTTGTGTAACAATAGACATTGTTAAGTAAAAAACTGTATCACTATCACATGAACTGCCTTTAAAAATTAAAATAGAATATCCAGAAAGTTATGAGAATGAACAAGTTTTAGATTATTCTGTGTTTATTGTATTTCCATCGGTGGTCTACAACCATAGTCATAGCACAAGCACAAATAATCTTTACCACTCACTTTCACATCATGTTTTGGCTAGTGAAAAATATGAGTATGCTGCAGGGTAATTTACTTTTATGTGCTGTGATGTTCTTTGATGAGACTAAAAAAAGATAAACTAAATTACCATGAAGATGTTTGTTGGTATATCTAAGAATTGCAGAACTAGTTGGCCAATGAATCAATTGGTCAGGTGAACTAAATCTTAATTGATCTGCATTTCATGTTGGTGTTGGTGGACAAGTACAAGAAGCACTCTCCTGTGGACTTTGATGTCAAATTTATGTAAACCTGCACTAGGAAGGAAACTTTGATCGCTGCTCCATATGGTTGAAATCGTGGTTGGTTTGAATAAGGTGAACTTGTAGTTTTAGGATTTAAGGAGGTTAGGGAAAGTTTGGAGGTTCTTGTAGACAAAACGAGTTGGAATTAACTTGATTTTTAGAATTATAAGTTGTAGAAACTTAAAAGTCTAATAAAATTTACAGGCAGCAATTATTTTGTCGTATGTAGATGCTGTAAATTATAGTCCGTGAAAATTAATTAAAAAATACTTGACCAAACAAGGTTCCAAGGGTTGCCTCGTTTAAAATTCTAAAGTTGTCTCCTCTCTTCTAATTGTGTTCCGCATCTGTTTCTTAACTGGTATGTAAATGCTGTAAACTATTGTCTTAGGAGCCTCAGCATGATCATGTGTAAGAAGACAGTAGTTGAAGAGGATTTTCTCAAAGGTATGAGGCGGACAGTTAAAGTTTGATTTTGCACCTTAAGGGAGGATATTCCCCAGGATTTTAGGTGGATAGTTAAAGTTTGATTTTCACCTTAAGTGTTTTAGTAATGATAAAAGCAGCAAATTTAAGAGAATTTATACTTACCAAAACACAAGAAAATTTATGTTGAATAGCGACAGAATGACCTAAATGCCATAGAGCAAATGTTGGAAAGCCAAGAAACATTGGTGTTAGATGAGATATAATGAAATGAGTTGTAGCCAAAAGAGAATAAAAAATGGAAAAGAGTGAAAGGGATTTATGAGGATATTTGATTGAATGAGCATAAAAAATTGGAAAGACTAGAATCAACATGGGTACTTCTATAAAAATATTGGAGTAGCTTAATGGGTGATACATTGATTGAAATAATTCATGCATGATCATACCCTATAGAAACTTTGATTATTGAACATAATTGATCATGTGACTTTCTGAGTAACTGCTATGAGGAAAGGACACAATTGGGACCAATATATTCTTTTTAGACAATGAAAGCTTCAGTGTGTGAATAATAGACTACTATTGTCGTACTACCATGCTTTAAATAATGTTATTAGATCTTTTATAGAGTCGTTATTAGTCATAAAATATTTTAGTTGGTTAAAAATTTTTAATTTCCAAATTTTGAAGTCATTGTTTTTTGTTGAATTTGGAGAATGTAGCATCCTATGGATTTGCAAATAATCTTCAGTTTTTAGTGGAGAGTTGAGTTATGAGGATTTGAGGTTGTGGTTGTATGAATTTCCCTAAACCTTGTGATGAGGGTGCGACTCTTCTTCCCCCCTTCTTCTCCTCCCCTGTCTGAATTACCCCATAATGCCCTCAAATTGCACATTTTAGCCCCAAAACCCTACCAAACTATTAATTTAAAGTTTAAATTAACCTTAACCCTTTCTCCTACGTATTGGTTTTCAATCTAACCATTAATACCCAAAAATTATTTGTTTTCTAGATTTCAAATAGTCTAATAACATTCATTTGAGAAATAGAGGTCTTTTTATTTTGGGGTTTAGAAAAAGTAGGTCCTAACTCAAACCAACACAGATCCATTCGAATAGGATAATATTATTAAATGGAAGATAATACCTTTTGCTCTTGCTACAATATATTTGCATCATATAGGGCACCTGTGTAGAATTATGCTGAACGCCAATTGTTTTGATTGGTGCAGTGCAACATCTAACAGCATACTAGATCGAGCTATTGATTCAGAAGATTCTCAGCATAAAGACTTCCTCAGGCTGGTAAGGATGCACAGAGCTTTTATGTACAAAAAATATTGTGGACAATTCGCAAATTTTTTTCTCAATCTTGGTGCTCATGAGTGACATTATCTTGCAGGAGCATGTTGAAGGGTATCATGAATTGTCTGCAAAAACCAAAATTTTCTTCTCCACTGCTGTTGCAAAATGGGATGCTGATTTCTATGTCAAAGTGGATGATGATGTCCATGTCAATTTGGGTATACACTGTCTTTTCATTTTCTTTTCTTGTTGTGTTCTTTCTTCCTTTTTTCCCTTTTCACTCTAGCCCATTAGTGAAAATTTTGTCACTACTGTGAAAGTCAACTTTATCTCATGTTTGGCTTCTTCTGTAGGCATGCTGGCTACAACTCTTGCCCGTCATCGATCAAAGCCAAGAGTGTACATTGGCTGTATGAAATCTGGACCTGTTCTTTCTGAAAAGTAATCATATAGCTTTCATATTGATTACTTTTGCATTTTTAATCCCCCCCCCCCCCCCCCCCCCCCCCCGGCGGGCTTTAGTGTGATAATTTTTTCTTTTTACCACTTTTGTACTATTATCTAGGAATGTTAAGTACCATGAACCAGAGTACTGGAAATTTGGAGAGGAAGGGAACAAATACTTCAGACATGCAACTGGGCAGATTTATGCCATCTCAAAGGATCTGGCCACATACATCTCAATTAATCAGTAAGGATCAAGTTTATTTTCTGTCAAACCTCATTCACTATGTCCTGGATTAGCTGACCAGAAGGGTCATGGCCTGAATGGCCATTTCCCTTTAACATTATTCTGAGACAAGCATTATGGATCTTGTGCTTGCATCAGCAACAGTTCTTTCAATTTCAGATTGTGATCTAGGTGGTGAGAAATGGGATGAATATTTTAAATTTTTATGCTTAAATGCATGAAGTGGCAATATTATGACATAATAAAAGAACCCAAATGAAAAAAATTGAAAATTAATATACCAAAATTTGTCATAGTACTGATTGCTGATGTTTCTCAAGTACATTTGCTTAGGAGACTGGATAGTGCATGAGATGATGGGTTAAATTTGTCATCTTTTTACATAATATAATTATAATCTTTTTATTTCTTACAAAGTTAAAACTCCTGTTGATTATCTACAGGCCCATATTGCACAAGTATGCTAATGAAGACGTGTCACTTGGTTCATGGTTTATTGGTCTTGAAGTAGAGCACATTGATGACCGCAATATGTGCTGCAGAACTCCACCAGGTACCCTTTTCCTTTTTTCTTTATTTTTCTTTTTTTTTTCTTCAAATTTTTTTTTTGGTAGTATATTTAGCTACATAACCTTGAGGTTATGGGTTCAAGTCACGAGGACAACTACTTTGCGCACTAAGCAAAAGGTTAGGTGTTTACTCAATCTTTTCTCTCCCAAACACACATTAATGTGTACTAATTGGGCCTCTTTTTTTTTTTCTTTTTTTTTTTAGCTGGATGGTGTTCTGAAAAGCTTGGACCCAAAACAAAATAGCAAACAAACAAACCATGACCCGTGACTGAGTATAGCATTTGTTTTGTCCTGAAGTTCGCCATGAGATGGCTGTGAACAAGAAGCCAGAATTATCCAGTAAATAGTGTTATGAACTTCCAAAGAAAAATGAATTGTGAGTTAAAACCAAGCCAAAACTAACATGTTTGGCTGGGATTGGGCAGTGTAATTTTGGGCCTACCATGCTGTCCCATCCAAGCCAAATACTTAAGTTGGTTTTGACTTACAAAATCACTGATCACTTTCAAAATACGTTATTCAAAAGATTTTCCAACATCTACAAAAACGCAGACACCAGTCCAGTATTTAAGGATATTGTTGGGTATTTCATGTATTACATAGAATGCCTTTTGGTTTGCGGTATCTCTTAACAACTTCTATGTATATTTCTGTCACATTGCAGATTGTGAGTGGAAGGCACAGGCCGGTAATGTATGCATCGCATCATTTGATTGGAGCTGTAGTGGAATTTGCAAATCCGTGGAGAACATCAAATCTGTTCATGAAAAGTGCGGTGAAGGTGATGCAGCTGTTTGGAGTGCTCTAATCTAAAGTAATCCCAGTGGGCTATTTTCTTCAAACCAAGAGATTGAAACCATTCATATTCATCAGCCAACCCGAATTAGGGAGGCAGTTGTCCAAGTTGAGGTAGTTCAGTCCATGCATATGATATAACATATTTTCGAAAACAATATGCCCTTATGAGAAATCATTGAGTTCAGAAGGAATATTCGGTCCATGAGTTTTGTTGGTGCACTGTTTCAAATGGATCGGTGTTGCTGTGGGTATGGGAGAATTGGAAGTGTTTTGTGCAATACTGCGATATTCTTGTTTGTGTATCAGATGATATTTTGAGTATTTAATTATACACAAAGTAATTCTTTTCAAATCAGTGAATGACAATGTAACATTGGAGATGTCTGAAACTTGTGAAAATGTATGTGTAGAGTACATTTTTGTTCAAACATATGACTAGTCCTTTGCCCAAGCATGATTTAATTAACGCATCTTATATCAACTAATACTTTTCATTTTTTTTCATCATACTATATGTGTGTACCATCATTTTCTGGTTCTGCATTGCAGGTAAACAACTGCAATGATTCTAACTAATTCTTGGGTCGTGTAATAATATGAGATTTATTGTGGATTACATGAGATTTACGAGGCTAGGTTTGAATAGGAAATTTCAGGTACTTCTTATTGAGGTTTCTAATAAATTCATTATTTTTCATGTAGTTTTGAAAATTAAAATTACTCCTATGTCTCTTAAAAGGTTGATAGAAATGAGTCGTTTACCTTAGTACCCACTTATCTTAAAGTAAAATTACTTAATTACCCTTCTCATCTTCAATGGCTCTTTCCACATCTATGGTAGTCCTCGAAGCGATTTCGACAATGGTTCAAAAGCTGCATGCATTATTTTCATGGTGAAATTAGGTGTTGGAAAGATGGCATAACTTAGATTATGGAATTAATTAATTGAGCCTAATTCGAGTTGACTTGATTAAAATAGTGGGTCAAAATTTTAGTTGATGCATTTTTGTCATGGTGAAATTAGGTGTTGGAAAGATGGCATGACCTAGATTATGGAATTAATTAATCGAGCCGAATTCGAGTTGACTTGATTAAAATAGTGGGTCAAAATTTTAGTTGATGCATTTTTGTCATGGTGAAATTTGGTGTTTGAAGGATGACATAACCTAAATTATGGAATTTGTTAATTGAGCTAAATTTGAATTGACTTAATTAAAATAGTAAGTCAAAAATTTAGTAGATACATTGTTGTTATGAAATTAGGTGTTGGAAGGATGACTTGATTAATTCATCCTAATTCGAGTTGACTTGATTAACATTGTGAGTCAAAACTTTAGTTGATGTAGAGAGAAAAAATGGTGCAATTGTCATACAATCTACACTATATATGTCAATTTGATTTGATAGTTGACTAATAAGGGAAATATAAAAAAAATTATTTAATTTTATTTGAGGAAGTTTTAGTTATGCGATTGAAAACTGAAGGAATTTATATGAGGGGAATTTGGTGAAAAATCATATTTTATAAATTTGTAATCCAATAGATCCAATGTGTATTCTTATATTCTAATTAGTACTTAGATTTTGAAGAGTTGGCCCAATAGAGCTCATGTTTCATATTTGATACTTTTGTGGACATGAATACCCCATTGTAATATATATTATACAGTATGAGAGAGAGAGAGAGAGAGAGTATATCGTACATGTAGGAGTGAGAGCGAGAAAGATGGTTTATCTCTAATAACTCAAAGAGATCAAATATGTTATAGATTGGTGATGGAGACGATGGTGGACTGGTCGGAGACAATGATAGACTAATGATGGATCATTTTTTTGCCATTGAACGATTAGAACAATCAATTTTAGATATCCCGCATCTATAGGAATGAAAGAAAGGAAGAGAGTTTATCTCTAATAACTCGAGGTCAACTATGGTATATCAGCGATGAAGATAATGGTGGAATCGCCAGAGACGGTGGACAATCATTTTTTTGTTATTGAACAATCAGAACAATTGATTTTTACTTGTTTCAGTTACGTTTTCATCTTTTCATTTCACAACGTAAATATTCACATTAGTATGAATTGATCAAACTGTTAGTTTATTAATGAATGTTCATATATGTTATTTGAACACTTTTTTTTAATTTTTTTTTTTATTTATTGAATGTTAATCTCACAGCGTAGATATTGATGTGAATATACGTTGTGTGTATGTTGTGAAAATTCACAATGTCTGAACATACCATGTGTATGTTATGAACATTCACATTCACATTGTTATGAACATACAATATTGTTATGATGTGGATATTGTTTTATGATATAAATATTCATACTATTACTGAATATTAGGGATAATCCGTGTCTAAAGGCACTCCCAATATAACCTAAGTAAAAACTAAACATATTTGGGGGGAAAAAAATTTGAATGCTATTCGGTATTGTGTATGATTATTCAAAATAAATTAATTTAAACATAGATTTTCAAATTTAATAGGTAATTTACTTTTAAACATTCCATTTACACCAAATATTCAAAAGTACTAACATTTTCATTTTAAAAAAAATGAAATTATGAATATTGAACATACCTAAATGCTAGGTAAATTTTTGGTATACCAAAGTGTAAGAGTTTAAGCCAAAACCAAAATCTGAGTTCTGCAACACAGAGAAGGACACCTGCCAATACTCTACAACATAAAATAAAATAAAAATGCCAAGCACACTAGTCAAACTTTGAAATATAAAAATAATTAAATAACAAATATAATACACCCATATTCTGCAATATAAAAAAAATGAAAATTAGTAAAGCATATCAGTTGGTACTCTGATTACAAAAAAAAAAAAAATTGAAAAATTAATATTTTTTTGTGAAAATAAAAAATCTTCATCATTTATCTCTCTTGGTCAAAATGTAGAAAAATCAATCACAAAACCAACCATGAGAGCTATTGCAACTCATGATGTATAAATCTTATGGATTGTGAGGTTGTGGGTTGTATAGCATCACTATATATGAGATTGAGGACATGTTTGAGGGTTTAAATCTTATAGATTGTGTTGCTCACGTTTTTACCAAATTAAGGTTGAACCAAATTATATTTTTTATCAAATATAACAAAATTAAAAAAAAGCGTAAGAATTGGAGATACATTTCTTCCATAAAAAAAAAAAAAAAAATTATTACAACAAGGATTTGATGGTTTCATAAAATATTAAAAAATAAAATTATTTTTACGAAATATTAAAAAATAAAATTTCACCAAAGATTTGATAATTTCATAAAATAAAATAAGAAATTTTCAAACCTTATAGTTATCAAGCTCATCTAGAAAACAAACATTCCTGAAAATTCCATAACATATTAACTCATTTAATGTTAACATTCATTATTAACCGATAACATTTCAAGAAAGAAACTGGGGAGCTAATAAAAAACTACGAGGGGGAGAGTTCCTAACATCGTGTTTGCTTAAGAAGGAAAATTAAGAAGAACTTGAGTTGTTGACAATCACCTAAAGACACAAGGATAAAATAGAAAGAGAAAATTACTGAAAAGTCCAAGATAAGAAGGGTATAAGATATTAGATTCATTAGATATTTTTTTGTTAGTGAAAGGTTCACCATTTGTGAAATAATTTGGTGAGAAATCCTTTAATTGATTTGCGAGGAAATTTTGTTTTCAATTTTACCCATTTCTTTGTCTGTTGACTTTTCGTTGACTATCTGTTCAAATTTATATCTATCTATTCAAATTTATATCTATTTGTTCAAATTGTTGACTATCTGTTCAACTTTTTCCCCTTATCTGTTCAAATACCTATCCAGATTTTATTATCTGTTCATTTTTTTATATCTGTTGAAATTATTTTAATATATATGTTTTAAATTTTTTTATTTGTGTAAATTAGAGAGAGGAGACAGTGAAGATTATCTATTTAACCAAACTTTTTTTGGGTTGAAATACAAAGCTATTTGTTGAAATTTAGAGAGTGATCCCTTGAAATTCTTATTTGTCTATTTCTTATCAAATCCACTATTTAAAAAATTTATTTGTTCAATTTTTTTTTTCTTATCTGTTAAACATATCTGTCCATGAATCCACTATTTGTTGCAATCCTTTGCTCCCCATATCCACTACCACCACCACCACCACTACTACCACCAAGACTACGACCACAACAACAACATCATCATCTTGCTAATAAACCTTAATAACAACAACAACAACAACAACATGATCTTGCTAATAAACCCTAATATCAAAAATTTCGTCAACGACATGATCTTGCTGATCTAAATGACGGAGACATAGATCTGACCCACACGCGCTTAGATCTAAAGAACAACATGATCTTGAATGGATCACAATCGATTTCAAAGTAACACCAAAGCAACTAAATTAGTATAATCAAAGCAACCAAATGAGGGTTTTAGGGTGGAGAAAAAGGTTTTGTAGAGACAAAGAGAGAGAGAGTTTCATACATGTGTTGGAGGGCTTAGATTAGTATTGAAGGAAATAGATGAGGTGAAGGTCCAAGAGAGAAGCAGAGATGAGATGAGAGAAAAGTTTATACGAGAAAATCAGTAAAAGGTCCGACAATGGTAAAACCAAGCTCGTCGAAGCACTACCACCATCGCCACTGTATGCGACAACGACACTACTGCGTACTGACCGTCAACTCCATTAAAATACTAATATCAAAGTGCTTATTACAGTCCCGGATCAACTCATCGACTCCTCTTTCTCCGACGCCGCCGACAAACTCGCTTGAGCCACCATGGCCCTCGTAACTGTCATCCTCCTCACAGTGTCGCTTCTCCATCGACTCCTTCGCTGATCTCTGTCGTCGCCTTTCTCCACCTTAGATTTGGTTCGTCAAACCTGGTGGAAAGAAGAGAGAGAGCAAAGAAAAGATTAAGAGAGAGCACGATTGAGGATAGTGAAGTTGGGGCTAGGATTTGGGTCTCAGATCGGAGAAGAGAGAGAGAGAGAAAGGATAAAAGAATTTCGATGGCTAGTCTGCTACTACAAAAGGAAACCGATGGTAGTGAAGTGGCGGTGACAACGAAAGGAGATGAGAGGAGATTAAGGTAAAGAGAGAGTTTGAAATGATCAAAAAACTGAAACTATAAATTATTCAACACAGCAGAGATGTACGTATAATATTCCACTCAAATTCACGACAAATCCCAAAGTTTATCTTTCTTAGTGAACTATAATTTCAAGGTTACAAATACATATTCAAGCATTCATAGTTTAAGAAGATAGAAAAAGTTTAACAAATGCCTTAAGATGTGCAATATTAAATACATGGTCTTCAATGAACAAAAGGAGCCCATGATCACAAAACTAAGTAAAATTTCAACAAAATCATTTCAAATTCAAAATGTCATTGACTTTTTAAACAAGAGAGTTAGGCAGCTTTTTCTTCATTGAGGTGGTTGCGATTCACCAAGTCCTGAAATTTGTTAGATAAGAATGAATAATTTCCCAATAAAGAAAACCACGTATATAAACATTTGATTCAAATTAGGCATAACCATGTTCCTTTACTTATGGACATTAATTTTCCAACCTTATGACCCAATACACACAATTCCACTTAACTCCACATTTCTCCATCCTCACATGGATGGCCAGTGGGCACCTCAAACCTTCCACATTTATCGTTCTCACATGATCGGGCACGTGGACACCTCAAACATTCCCACATTTGTTATCCTTATACGACCGGGCAAGTGGGCACCACAATTTCTCCACGATTAGGCACGTGGACACCTCAAACATTCCACATTTGTTGTCCTTATACGACTAAGCAAGTGGGCACCTCAATTTTCCTGCGTGGGTAAACCATATCGCACAACAAGCAATAATTCAAAAAAAAAATTTAAATTTCATCTTAACACAAGGGATCTCAACACATAGCCAATTTACCCATTAATTCATCTCTCATTGCCCACCAAGACCTATGAGTAACAATTTAGATTTCACAAGAAATTTAAGGCTTTTCTTTCCATTCCTTAGTTTTCCAAGATTATTGATGTACACATTATTTTTAACTAAGAAATAACCAAATCTCCCACAAATCTTAGAACAAAACTTGCTATCACCATTAGTGTTTACACATATATATATACATGTACATATATATATATATATATCACCCTTTCCAAATCACACCTTCATGTCATGAGATTAATACATATTCAAACCAAAATATAGTTACATATAGGTAAAGATATTCCTACCTCAAAGGTTATGAGAGAAGAGTCAAAGACCCAAGGAGTGAGCTTACGAAACAACATGATTCAATCGATTCATTGTATAGCTTATGGCGAGATTAACAACTTTGAAAAAAGGACAATGATGGATTCTTGGTGAAAAAATAGATGAAATAATGGTTTGGAGGTCTAGCGTTTCGGGTATGAAGGAGAGAGAGAGAAGAGAAAAAGAAAAACTGAAAAGTTTGGGTCAAAAAGTGATTTTAAAATGACTAATTTCGAACAGATCGCTTGAGCGGTCAAAACTTGGCTCGAGTGGTGAAAGAAAGCTCTGAGAATCTCTGTAACTCGCACAAATTGCTTAAGCGGTCAAAAGTTCGCTCGAGCGTACTTGCTTCCAACATAGGTACTCAAATTTCAAACTGGCATAACTCTCTCATCCGGATTTCATTTTGGATCGTTCTTGTGTCTAAATTGAAGCCCAGGAAACAAGCTTTCCAATGGTTTTAACCTCACATCCAGATTCAAAATGTGGAAAGAGAAAAAGGTAAAAAAGTGAAGACTACTCATAGAATAATTATCCGAATCAATGTTTTGATTCAATCCTACTTTACCATTATGATACCACCTCAATCAATATTTTAAAATGAATCAAAGAGGCTCCAAGTATAATAATAAAAGTGTCAAGAGCAATCTATCTCACTAGTCTAAGGAATACGAAGTGCTACAAAGTAGTTTTGGGGATGTTGTGTTTCCACCATGGATAACATATATATATATAATGATAGTTTGGTCGTTGTGTAGAATTATGTCTTTATGGACATAATAATTTCACGCCTGAACTTTTGGACAAAAGAAATTCAAATTTAGACTTTTGAACCGAACGCACCAAAGGAAAACATAATGAAGACATGCCTCAAATGTCGATGTTAGCTATAGATTTGCCAATTACTACAGGACTTGAAAACTAATTTCTCCATATAGATTTTTCAATTAACAAAGATTCGCCAACAAGATAAATAGTTGCTACTTTAAATGTCACTATGTCCAAAAATCAAAGACAAAAGAATCACAAGCAACAAAATGTGTCTTTTAGAATTGAAGTGTCACGACCCAAACCCGCCCCTATGGGTTTAGCACCGTAATTGGCCAGTAATCTGAGATTACCTAAGGCCTGCTTAACAGTAATAACAGTAATACAGAGTACAGGGGCTGGCAGAAGCCAAAACATTAATTAAAAGATGTCCAATGAGCTGTGACGGTTTGTATGCAAAAAGACTTTTCAAGACACATATACAATCAATACCGAAACAGTATGTACAATATATACAATCATTCAGGACAGGGACTTAATCCCTATTAGAACAGTACAGTACAACATCATTCAGTCTATACTGAATATATACAAAGAGGGAGGAAACTAAAACACCCCAAGTAGCCTCAGCTTGAACAGTTCTGGAGCCTCAAAGTGAGGCACAAAGGTTGGCTTGACAAAACAGGAGTTAAGCTTGATGCCCCTAGCAACGGTCCGATGTCTGAACACCTACATATATATATGAGCAATGAACTAAAGCCCAGTGAATAACATATGCATAAAGAGGTTAAGAATGAATGTCCCTTCAGTATTGAAAACAGTCGTTTATCAGTATATCAGTTCATTCAGTTTGTGACTCATAATTTATGCCATACAGTAATTCAAAAACTATAATAGTCATATGTGGTACACCCAATAGCAAAACAGTACAGAAGGTCTTAACAGATCGAGCAGTCAATGATGGCCATCATATCAGTAAATAATAGTGGTTCCAAACATAGGAACCGATAGAGATCTCTGTAGTAATAATAGTTCAGTAACAGTATATTGCTATGGATGCCACGAATACAGTTCACAAATAGGGCAAACATTCATTCAGTAAATAGTGTCATTTCATAAAGCAGTACAGTCATTTGTTTAGAAAATAATCTCAATTGAACATATCTTTACAACATTGTTACTCACAGAGTTCTGGGCTACAGATAAGCTAGTACACGTCCTCGGATGCCAACCCTATACAGTTACAGAGTGAGCACACACTAAGCTACACAATTGGGAAATAATAACTTAATCCCTATCTTGACTCGGTGTGGTTCTACATGAATATCCTCATTAAGATGCCTTAAACTAGGCCTAAGAATGTCTAGAATGGAATGAGGATGCAAAGATGCACTTCAAAAATATTTTCAGAATTTTCAGAAACATAGAGGTCCCGCTCGAGCGTGGGTTTCCCCGCTCGAGCGGGCATGCAAACAAAAGGCTCCACTCGAGCTTAAACTTTCCCGCTCGAGCGGACTGCAAAAGTACTAGATGTGTGAAAATCACGCTCGATGGGCACTCGACACCCGCTCGAGCGTGTGACACAAGTCCTCGCTCGAGCGAACTGTAAACACAACAAAAATGCTGGATACACGAAATTCCCGCTCGAGCGCCACTTACCCCGCTCGAGCGGGAGTCTAAAATCTGGAATTTTCAGATTTGAACCTCAAGCTCAAAATCAAGTTTCAATGTATCAAATTCGATCCTCTTGGGCTAATTTTCTGGAAAACACTTGTAAATTCATAGTTTAACATGATTCAAAGCTCAATTTGTAAAATCAAGGCCCAAAGGTAGTTCAATTGGACACAAATTCAAACAAATTCCATGAACATGATGTAAAACATAACATGCATGAATTTAATCAACTTCAAGCTTTCAAAACATGAACAAATGAGCCAATTCTTTCTATAGCAAGATGAATTCATGGACTATACTCAAGATATGAACATGCATGTGAGGAATTTATGAACTACAACCTCAAAACTTCAAAATATATACATGCATGCAAGAATTAAACTCTTAATTCAACACATTAAGCCATATCTTGGCTCTAAACTTCAAAATTAACATAGACCATGTAAGGCACAACTTAAACTCACAACCAAGGAGATGAGTTCTAACCTTAGGTCTTTAAACTCAAGGATATAAGCTCAATTGTACAAATTCTCTACAATTTCTTCAAGTCTCCAAGCAAATCTTTGTTGAAACCAAGCTCTTCTAACTCTCTCTCTCTCTAGTCGATTTTGGTCTCATGGAATGGCTGAGGAAATGATGTATCTAATGTATAATTCAAGCCTCAAAATATGATATGAAGTGGGCCACTAAGTGGCAAAGTTGTAAATAAGGCTAATTCTTGTAATTTATCAATATTTAAACTAATTTAATCATACCAAATCACATTTCAATTAAATATACCATAAAATCATATAAATCTTAATTAGCATAAAACATCAATCAATTTCATATTCGGCCGCCGATAAAGCCTTCAATTTGCAGTTTAAAGCATAAAATATGAACAGATAATTTAACAGTCAACAGATAGAATTGCATTCAAACTAGCACAATCAATCAATCAGTTTAGTAATCCAGTAAGTCAGTCAGTCAATTAACATGCTTAATCATAGATTAGCACTAGTCAGTAGTGTTATCAGTAAACAGTGCTGAGGGTTGTTACATGAAGGAATACCAAATCCATAATTAGTAAGAGCACTTCTCCATAATATCAAGATAAAATGTCACTACGGCAAGAACATACTCATGAGAGCATTAAAAAAAATGTAAAAGAAAACTTTTCTTGGCTCAATTTTTGACAAAAAGAAACATTACTCCAAAACAAAACTCATTTGATGTCAAGAAAAAATCTACCATGCAAACCACTGCTCACACCCTCTATGCACCACAACTCATCACCATCCTACAAATCACAAGTGAATAATATACTAAATAAAACTTAAATAAATATAAAAATATTCAATAAACCAAATATTCGATATAAAAGTTTTTTTCCATCAGAAAATAGAATCTTTTTTTTTTCAAAGAAAAGAAGAATTTATTTTCAAAATATGAGTTTTTTAGAAATAAAAATATTAGAAATTCTAAATGAACTAGCAAACATATATGTGGAATTGCTTAGTAATTCATTTGGGATTCTTAACATTACTCTTTTAAAAATAGTTTTACATCAATTGTAAACTTTATGAATATTAATAATTAAAACCTTAAGATGTTGTTTGGCAATGTTCACAGTTTATTATTTATTTAAGGTAAAAACGAAAACAAAAAACACATTTGATACATTTAAAATTGAGAAAACAACCCATTAGTGGATGGTTGAATTTAATTATTTATTTTTTAAATTCATGGTAAAGCTTGTAAGTTTTAGTTATTAAAATTATAAACTTCTTCATATTCATGTAATTATTTTTTAAAATCACATCTGAATTGTAATTTCTCATTTAAAATTTTTGTTTTAAAAACAAGTGAAAATGAAAAATTATGACAAGTGATTGTCGATGGTTAGAGATGATAGACGATTGGTCACATAAACTAATAGTTGAAAGTGATTTTCAACAAAATGTAATGGTCGAAGGTGGTTACTGTTAGTAAGAGATTGTTAGTGGCGATGGCAACTTGTTAGTGATTAAGGGAGGTAGTAGTGAAGGTGGTTGATGGAGGACATAAGGTGATTGATTGAGGAAATTATTAGTGATGGTAGTCGATATCGATGAGTAGGAATGACAACGGGCCAGGTTTAAAGCAGGTTTATCGTCTTCCGTCTCCACCCTCGCTCCCGCTCCCCCTTATATCATATCGAGGGCGGGGCAAAAATGGGATGGAGACGAATTAATTTTGTAAATTCAAAAATAAAAAAATTTAATGAAATTATAGATAATAATTAATAATTAATGAGAGTTAACACATATAATATGTTAAATAAATGAGTGAAAATGAAAAATATTTTAATATTTTAATTTCGTTATGTTAAAAAAAGAAATTATATGCATAAAAATATATTTAATAAATGAAATCAAGATTGGAACGGAATAGATGGGGACGGAGCAGTGGGTGATAATCACAAAAAGGGGCAAATTACAAACATCCCCTCGAGATTTAGTGAAAATACAGATTTCCTCTGAGGTTTGAGAGATTACATCCCGTCCCCTGAGCTTTATATTTTAATAACAAATTGCCCCATGAGGTTTTTATTTTCATACAGATTCCCCCCTAATTTCTCCTAATTTGTTATGAAAATTTGACTATCAAGGAGTAATTTGTAATTTCTCAAACCTCAAGAGAAAATCTGTATTTTTACCAAATCTCAAAAGAGGTGTTTGTAATTTGCCCTCACAAAAAGTAGGTGAAAGAAGAAAAAAAAGGGGGGGGGGGAATTAAACAAAAAATGAAACTAATTTTTTTGTAAAATGTTTACAATTTTTTTGAAATAAAAATAAAAACCAAACGAATTGTTATTTATAATTTTTTAAAATTCTGTAAATATAAAAAAAAATTATAAATATAAACGTTATCAATAATTCCTAAACTGTTTTATGAATTTATAATTATTAATATAATCTTAAATAATTTTACTCCCTCCGTCCCAAAATAGTGATTTATTCTGGGGAATCTAACTTTTTTTTGATAGTATAATTATTGAACTTTAAAAAAATTGATTTTTCAAAATTATCTTTTAATAGTACATTTTTTAAAGAATATTAATTATATTTTTATGTTGTTAATGAATTTAAAAAAAAGATAAAATAAGAAATTTATATTATTTTTGTATTTAATTTTAAAAATATAAATAATATTTTAACACAATAAAAAATGGAATAAGAATTAATATTTTCGGAGAAGGGAGTATAAATTTATCGATGGTGCTAGTATACTAACTAATGTACCAATACTAGTTATGACATTATTATTGAGTTCACTCATTAATTACATTACAAATATCAAAAATCTCTTAAATTATATCACATCATCAATTGGTACATTAATTATTAATTGATACATATAATATTATTTTCAATTTGGGTATGGCTTTTGTTCGGACTGGACCGTGTTGTTGGGCCTGTGGAGGCCACCACGGGTCCCGTTTTGATAATCTAAACCGTTAATGTGTAGAACTCGTCGAGTACTATGTAATTACAAAAAATCACGTTGATCGGATATCGATAGCTATATGATCAAAACACTTTTTTGTCAACCGTTAATTTGTTCACCGTCTAATTTTTTTAATACGAAATTGATTTGATCATATAGCTATCGATATCCAATCAATGTGATTTTTTACAAACATATTCGACGAATTTTACACATTAACAACTTAAATTATCAAAAAGACCCGTAATGACCCAACAGCACCCAACAGCACGGTCCAGTCCGACGGATCCCGGACTGGACAGAAGCCATGCCCTTTAAATTAAGAGTTATTTTGTTAAAGAATGCCCTTAATTTTCCCTAGCTTTAATTGCCATTCTGTCTCCAAAAGTCTACTGAAAATTTGCTCTGTCGTCAATCTCCGCGGATCCTGATCGGATCGTTGGAAGCTCAGAGTCTGAATTTGGAGGGCGGAGGATGGAGAACGCCGACGTGTTTGGCTCGTCGACTTGGCACGACTTCTTGGAGCGCATGCGACAACCCTCCGCCGCCGATTTCGTCAAAGCCATCAAGAGGTCTCTCTCTCTCTCTCACTCTCTCTCAATTCCATTCCTTTTCCTATCAATCAATGTGTTTGTTTGTATCGAAATACTTCATCACTGTTCTAATTTAGCTATATATCTCATATACACACATACATTTGTGTATGGTATTGTATTGACATCGATATAAACATTCTGGGTTTTGATACGGACACTACCAGTGGAACACTTGCTCATTCGCTACTTCACACTTTCTTTTCTTTTTCTTTTTCTTTTTTTTTTCTTTTTTTAAATTATCAAATTTGTTAGAGGAATTTAGACTAAAAGCTTGATTTGATATAGCTCACTCAAATGGAAAGAATCGATTTTGTTTCATCAACTACTTTTAAAAATACCTAACCTATTGCTAAAAAGCTCCTTTAACCAATTCATGTGAAAAATAACCCATCGCCAATTATTCATCTTTTAACAATTTCATCAAACTTACGTGAAAAAAGGGTTGTTGGAAATTTGGGAAAAGATTTGATTCGTACTTGATTTGATGAAATATTTGGTGAAAACCTTTTTTTTTTTTTTTTTTTTTGGTTTGAGGATTTGGTGAAAACTTGATTTGATACAAGTTTGATTAAAGAATTGGATCTCATTTTCACCAAAATTTTCATCAAATTTAAATTTGATGGAGGATTTGGCGAAGGATTGGAGATGCTCTTACACATCTAGAATAACTCAACACCTGTATCATGGGGGAACAATAGTTGAATTGATCATATGCCACAGGTCTTCTCTCTTCATTTTTTCCCTGTTTTTTTCATAGTGGCAGGCAAAGCAAAAATATCTCACTTGCTTCTGAGCTCAGTAATCCAATCAAATGTGTGACTTGATAAATAGATGCTAATATAATAAAGAAAAATTCTTGTTTACATCATAACCATCAGTCAATAACCTTCTACTTTTCTAAGCATCTTTATATGTTGCCTGTGTAGACAAGGTTCTGGTTGAACGCTACAAGATTTGCCATGTCTTTACTTATTGTAATTTATTTTCATTGTTGAGAGTCGTGTGATACATGCAAAGACTAATATGTGCACCTATTGTAAGTTGTTCACAAGAAAAGTTCTGAGTGGGACATTTTGCATGTTGCAGTTTTATTGTGTCATTTTTGAACAACCCTCCTGATCCAGAAAGGGATAGTGCTGCGGTGCAAGAGTTTCTTAGCAACATGGAAGCGGCCTTCAGGACTCATTCGCTTTGGGCTGGTTGTTTGGAGGAGGAACTGGAGAGTGCTGGTGAAGTGAGTCGACCTGTATTTCAACTTTAATTTTCACCCCCTTCATTAGATCGTTTTGTGATATACTCAATTAATACTCATGGCAATCGGTATAGATGCTCCTTAAAAGGGAACATGTAATTACTCCTATAATAGAAGTCTTGGCATGTCCGTTTGTATTGGGTTACTTTGTATTAGGCTTAAATCTCCAGCTAAACAGGAATGCTCATTGGTAGGAAACCATTTTAAGGGGCTTTAGATGTGAAACCTAGGAAGCACGGATACAGATACATGATACGGTGATACGATAATATGGATACGGCGATATGTCAAAATCTGAAAAAGTAATATGCGGATATGGCTGGGATACATTCGTAAAAAAAAATTATTTTTTATAATTTTAATAATGTAATATGCATGAAAATAAAACCTAAAGCAAATTAATAAATAAGGAGAGGGAATCATATTAAATAACGAAATACTAACAATAAAGTTCTTAAAATTAAAAATTTGATAAAGAAACACTTCCATTAAAACAGTGTACGGAAACACACACACAAAAAGGGGGGGAAAAAAGAAGAAGAAGAAGAACGAGAGCAGAGAGTATTGATCATTGAAAAAATATAAATATAAAATAAAATAAAAAATTATATACTTATTTGGAGTATTAAAATATAAAAATAAAAAAAAATAGAAAAAAAAATTGGATACTTATTTGGCGTATCCCTTGTGTATCCTCACATATTCTGTCGTATCCTTCGTGTATCCCTCCCGTATCTGAAATTAAAAATATATATATATATAATGGATATTTATTTTCCGTATTTGATACGTATCCCGCCGTATCGGATGCGTATCTGTATCTGATATATATTTGATACTCGTACGGAACTTTTTTTGGAGTATCCATGCTTCATAGTGTGAAGCCCAAGGGAGTCTAAATGAGTGGAAGATTTGTCTTCTTCTTTTTCTATCCTTTTGGCCTTTACTTTAGCACTCGAAGCCTTAATCAGTTGCTGTACAGAATTTCCTGTAACTACTTTTCGACAATTTGGAATATGCTCATTTTTTAATCTAAGAAAATTAATACTTTACAATCCAAAAGTCTTACAATCCTCTCTTCTATCTTTTAAATCCATAAACCTGCAAGCTTTCTTAACCTTTGTATTGACCAACTGTTATTTCAGGGAAAACTGAACCTATGAGAAGTCAGTTTGTATATTATAAATGAGCTTGCATTTTGCATATGGCTTCAACATATAATCTTTAAAATGAATGGTAGGTCTCCACCATAAACAATTGAGCAAAAGCTAAGGAAAACAAAGTCTAGTGTGAGGTTGTTGGGCATTCATCTACCCCTATCCCTGCGCAGTGGAAAATTTTCCTCGGGCATGACTATAATAGCAGACAAAGTGTTATCCCAGGAGAGTAGCAACTAAAAAGGTTTTAAATTTGGGGTTTTGAATTAAGATAAGAATAAATTTCAAATCCCCATATTCCACTTTCCAACTATGACCAAATTGGATATTGCGTTTTTGTTCAAGACTTTATGGAGCATTAACTGAACTTACCAACACAGCTGAATTTTTATTAGAATCATAAACAATATTAAACAGTCCTATTTTATCCTTTGCTGTCGGATTCAGGATCCAAATTCCCTCAATTGGGCCAAATATTCTTCAATCGCATCTGATTGTTTTCCCTTTTAATTTTATTCATTTATATTCAGATATCAAATCTGAAACCAAATTTCGGAACGATTTACTCTCTAACTTGGTGAACTTAAGCATGTGGACAGGTTGTAACTGCTATAGTCAATATTCATGGCTTGGTAACCTGAGTCCTATTTAAATCCACGTCTGACTAGCTAGGAAGTTATCCTCGCATTGTCAATGCCTTCCATTCTTGTGCTGGTATTGTCTCTTCTTTTAGTGTTAGTTACATGGAATATTTTGGATTTTGTCACGTGTCTAGGTTCAAGTATCACAAGGTTATTGTTCTGGTACTTTCGTTTAAATTTCAATGAAAATGAGACAAGATTCAGAAGCAAGCTGGGTTTTATCAATTCAAGACCATCTACAAGTTTTCTTGCTTTGATATTAGAACCATCAAACATTTGGCTTGAGGTAGTAACACACATCAAAATTCAAATACTAAGTTGTTTTTTTGTCAGCTACAGATCAAAAGGACAGTTGATAGGCACAACAACAGTTTGCCCCTTTTGAAGATAACAATACCAATTTTGTGTAATATTTAGTCTTACATTATAAATTTTACAACTTTTAGAAATTTTTTCTTTATAACCTTGTTTGGTTATTATCATTTTTTTTTTTGGGTCCTTGAGAGTAAGAATTGTAATTGGGTGTCTTAAGATTTATTGTTTTTAGTGATTTATAAATGAAAAAGGTTATAGATAAAAATGGCAACTAAAGTTGCTTGTTCATAATTTATTTATGTCATATATATGTCCATAAACGGTAGTTGTCTTTATTATCAAATGAGCCATTAGCCTTGATATGTCAGTGTTTTTCTCTTACATTTGGCTTCTCAAACACTTAATGAGCTAATGCTTGTGTCCAACACTAAAGCACTTCCCAAAGATCCTGATTATATCTACGTGCTCTTTTAATAAAGCTTATTTATTTATCAAAAAAAAAATATTGTCCTGAATAAGTGAGAAATTTTTTTTTATTGTAAAACCTACCTGAAACCTATCTGATTACTTGTTCACTATTGAATTCTCTGTGGTGTTTTCCTCACGCTAGCTTGACCCAATAAAAGGATAAATTTAGATATTTCACATAATGAACTTTCATGCTCATTTGTATACACACATGGCTATGTCTTTGTATCCTCGCTTGGAATGCAATATCCGCGTCTGTCTTTGTATATCATAGGCCATTGTCCGGACTTTAGATCCCAAGAAGAAAAAGGGGGAAAAATGAAGGTGAAACTAGCTTCAATTTTGTTTATAACTTTTTATATCGCTTTATTTTTGTAGGGCATCTACTTTATAGGTTTTTTTCTTAAATAGTTTTATTTTCTTTTCATTTTTAGTGTCATACAATTTCTTGCAATTATTGTGCTGATATTGGAATGTTCTTATATTTTCTTTTTGTTTACATTTTGGCATGACACATAAATTTCTCTCAATTACAGGGGCTGGAGAAGTATGTCATGACAAAGTTATTTAACCGTGTATTTGCTTCAGTTCCAGATGATGTCATAGTTGATCAACAACTACATGAAAAGATGGCTTTAATTCAACAATTTATACAGCCAGATAATTTGGATATCAAACCAACTTTTCAAAATGAAACATCATGGTTGGTAAGTGTAGGAATGTTTGTGTAAAGTGAATTTTTCTGTGACACATTGAATTCTTTTTCTATCAATGGCATAAGGGAAGGACAATGGTTGGCATTATAGCCATATAGATTTTTCTATTTTGGACACATGCAGAAATGTTTTAGAAGATGCAGAATTACATATCTATTATGAAATTTGATTATTAGCCCTTCTATGAATGAAGTGATACTAACTTCATGTGTGGATATTTTGGTTACTAGAGGGGGGGTATTTTTATACATTATAGAGGAACACAGTGTTAAGGCCTGGTTTGGTTTGGTTGTAGAGGAACACAGTGAAGGCAATTGTTAATGTTCTATTACATAAACCCAAGCAAACAGAGACCATTACATATTATATATTGGAGTGCTCAAGGGAAATGGAAAAAATCTGCAAACTGAACCAACCAGGACTTCATGGGTAAGGTTGGTTCAGTTCTGGGACTACCTTGGTTCGGTTTTGGGTCCAACAATCCCAGAACTGACCAAGTCGGTTTGGATTCAGGGTCATCCAAATGAACCGAAGAACCACCCCTCTACATATATTATATACAATATTTTATATACTGTATAAAATGTAGTGGACTTAAAAAATAATCAATATGGCATGTATTGTTGACTTTATGGAGACAGGTGTTAAATTTATCAAAAAAATCTTCGAGCGGTTAGCCTATATAATTAAAATTATTCATAAGTAATATTACTACATTATAGGGTCTTTTTTTGGGAAACCTTGGGGTGGCGGTCGGCCCTACAATGGTGCTAGCTGCCAGTCATGACCGCAATTCCAAAAACGTGGGATTGGGGTCGTGGCATCTCCCTTCGCTAGCAGGTCTATTTTGTAAAATGAACTTGGATGCCATCGTTTTGTTATAATTTCCCTTTATGTATCATGAAACTTTGATTCCTTGAACTTTATGGTTTGTACCACATTGAGTCTTTATTTATTTGATTTTGAGGTGTGCATCCTATTATCTTAGATGCATTATGAATTTTCAAAAACTTTCATTGAACCTGTGGCTTGGTATTGAGATGTTCATGGAAATATTTCAAATCATCACAAGTCAATTTTGGTTGGCAACATTATTGGGAGGAGGTAATTAAACCAATTTTTTGAGTGCTAACCATATTTGAGACATTTGTGATTTCTTTTATTTTATTTGTCAGGTTAGTAGTGACCAAACTTTTTCTCTTTACTACCTGAAGTGGTTCTATTCCAATATTCATAGCAATAATTATCTTATCCTAAGGTGATAAATTGTTACCTTAGTTCCCATTGTGAGAAGGCTTACATCTGCTCTTGAAACATTTTTGGCAGCTTGCACAGAAAGAGCTACAAAAGATCAACATGTACAAGGCACCAAAAGACAAACTTGTTTGTATCCTTAATTGTTGCAAAGTCATCAATAACTTACTGCATAATGCTTCTGTTGCTTCGAATGAGAATACTCCTGGAGCTGATGAATTTCTTCCAGTTCTCATTTATGTTACAATAAAGGTAAGGTGAGTCATATGTTGCATAGTTACTTTATTTAACTTCATTCTGCCTGCCAAGTTGTTTATTCAACATGCTTGCTCCTTATTGTTCTTTTCATCTTGTTAATCTATTGTAACTTGTATCAAAATTTTGCGCTGTTTCCTTTGTGAAAATTAAATTCACTTCAAAATGGAGGATCATACTGGCCAATGGTTATTTTGGGTTTGCCAGTTGTTCGTCTTTCTTAAGCTCATACTGAAATGTAAATGGCATTTACTGGCTGAAATTTATTGAAGCTTTTTAAGAACTTAAATTAGGAATAAATGCTCGGATTTATGAGGTATTTGCTTGAAATTGGTCATTAGTGATGAGCCTTATCAACAATAATAAATACATGAAATAATAAGTTGTTCAATTAAGAAGCACGGACACTTCTAAGAAGGTCACTTATCCATGTCAAAACACTAACACTCTTTGGACACTTCCCCAACACGTGTCAGACACTCTTCAAAACATGTCTTATTTTTTAATTTTTTTTAAAAGACTCAGACACTCTTTGGATACATGGAGGACATATGTGTCTCTAACACGAGTCTAACACGAGTCTATCAATTAGACACAGTAAAACTAATTATAAATTTGAACAAAACAACTTCAGATACAATAATAAAACAAAAATCATATAAATTTATCGGAATTAGTGTCATATTGTATTTTTTATTATCTTTTAATGATATATTCATATATATAACATATAATAAATATATAAAATTATATATTTTATGTGTGTCTCCCATGCATCGTGTCCTGCATTTTTTTACAATTGGCGTGTCAACGTGTCCTTATCATATCCATGTCGTGGCGCGTGTTCGCATCCATACTTCTTAGTTGTTCAACTACTTAAAAGGTTTTATATACTGATGTAGAGGAGTGGTTTGCTTCCGTTTAGAGCCACAAAAGCTAGGGCTGAAACTTTAACCAAGAGCACTGAACGGCCAAGAAAACCAGAAGTCAGTTAATTTTTTTTTTAAGCCAAAAATGTTATAATCGGTTTGCTGTTGATTTACACTTTCTCAGACCGCCACCGACTGAACCAGTTCCGTTTAAAACTTTGCTTTTAATCTCAGCCATCCACATGTATTACCTACACTAAATCTGAGCTGTCCATGAATCATGGGATATTACCCCCTCCCAGCCCCAGAAATTCTCATTCATTCATTCTCTCTCTCTCTCTCTCTCTCTCTCTCTCTCTCTCATCACATTCACACACATGCACAGAGACTCGATCTCTCAATATCTATCTCTCTTGATCTCTCACTCTCACTGTCTCTCAATCTCACACTGTGAGACGCAGATGAGGCCACTCTTGCTTCTATATCTCTCATTCTTGCTTAGAGGCTTAGATGATCTCGAATCTTCCTCAGGCTTCTAACTATCACACTTCTTTGAGCTCTCTTAGGCTCACTGACCGGCAACACTTTTCCTAATGTACTTGACTATTTTTAAAACCCTAATGTTAAAATTGGAAGCCGTAATCTGAAAACCCTAATTTCAAAGCCCTAATTGGAAAACCTAATTTGAAACTGTTTTTTGAAAATCCTAACTTAACTTGAGAAGCCTAATTGAATGGTTGAGTTTTTATTTATTATGTTTTGTTTCAATTTGAATGGTTGAGATAATTTTTTGTGTTTCAAATTGAATGGTTTAGAATCTTTAGATTGCAAAATTATAGATTTGAGTTAATTGTTTTTTGTTTTTGTTGGTAAGCAACTACTGATGTTTGCTGGATTTTATTGACTACTGTCTTGATTTTTATTTTTATTTTTATTTTTTTTTGGTGTATACAAAATTGAAGGGCCAAACCATTCGGTTTTCACTGAACCGCACCGAACAGTTCAACAATGATTTGGTGCGGTTCATGATGTTATCTTGGTCAGTGCAGTCCAAGATTTTATCAAACCGACAGCATCGGTTCAGTGCCAAAACTGGCTGAACCCCAACCGACCCTGAACTGATTTCAGCCCTAACAAAAGCAAAGGAGGAAGCTCAAACATAATCTAGTTTAGAGACCATACGAAAAGACATTTCTGCAAGTAGCTTCCGTTGACTTGACTTGAGTTGTTAAAATAGAAAGTTGAGGGTTATTAAGAAACCTCAAGGGAAAAACTAAGTAAAAAAAAGATGAAAACAAAAACTGATAACTATGGACAATGTTGGCAGGTTTAAAATACTATTTGGTAAGCTCAACAATACTTTTTTAGTTGCTAACCAAATGCTCCAACAATGCCAATTCTGAAAATCCAGCATAATGATAACCTTTAAAAGAGAGCCAATTTTGGCCCTTCTTCTACATACACACTTCTCTCTACCTTTTAGAACAGTAAACAAAGAAACATTTCTTGCTCAAAATCCGCCATACGATCCGTTGTAAGCATCCTTATACCAAGTTTATAATTGGACGGATTTGTAGCATAAATTTTATGAACCCTCTACTCTTATACCAAACCCCAAAAAATAGTCTCTGTAGATCATTGCGGTCTTCTTCTTCAGTTGAGTCTTCTTTATATTTTGTAATACTCTCTTGGTCCTAGAATTTTACTCCCAAAATCCTAGAATGTTTCCATTTTGGGATTTCCAACTTTTTAAGGGGATATGTAGTTAATGCATTCAAATTTAAATAAAAGGCATTGATTCCAAATTTGCCTTTTTATTCTCACTTTTAAAGGGAGAGTTTTGAAAAATTATAAAATTTTATGCTTCAGTTTTTCAAAGAGGACTATGTCTTTTGACATCCCAAATAGGAAGGGCTAACGATGTACTAAAAAGGCTGGCTGTCTCCTTGCTTAACTACACTACATTTTAATTTGGTGGTTTGATTAAAATGTTTCACATTTGCATTTATCAATGCCTTGTTTCTTTCATTTTCTTTGGTTTAATGTCTGTTTTATCTTACATTTTAATCTTGAGTTCTAAAAATGGCATCATGCAGGCAAACCCTCCACAACTGCACTCGAATTTGTTATACATACAACGTTACAGGCGCCAATCACGATTGGTTGCAGAAACAGCCTATTTTTTCACAAACATGCTCTCAGCTGAGTCTTTCATTTTGAACATTGATGCAAATTCCATTTCGATGGATGAAACTGAGTATGAAAAGAATATGGAATCTGCTCGTTCTGTTCTGTCCGGCCTTTCAGCTGATTCTGAGAATCTGTCTGTGGAACCCAAACAAGAAGCATTGAATACAAAGAAGCATCAGGACCGTCCAATAAAACCTCAGATCTCACTCGGTTCCTCTGAAATGAAATTCAGGAATAGGGAGGAAACATCTGGGAAAGATCAGCGGCCACTACATGAAGTTCCATCCATGACAGATTTGGAGAATAAAGGGGCATCTATGCTTTTGAAGGAGGACCAAGCAAGTCGAATCTTTCGGGATTTCCCGTATTTGTTTTCTCAGGCCGGTGATCTTACAGTCAACGACGTAGAACAGCTTCTGAATAATTACAAACAACTCGTTTTCAAGTATGTTTGTCTTTCTAAAGGATTGGGTGTGGCAAACCCTTCTCCTCCGTTGTCTGTTTCGCAAAGTCAATCCCAACATCAAACTGAAAATGTGAAGGAATCTGAAGATTCAAGTGCAGTCTCACTGCTTGGAGTGGAAATTTCTGAATACAAGATACCCCAAGATGAATCAGTAGAATCTCAAAGCGGGGGAAATGATGAGATTTCCCACAGTTAAATTCAGTATACATGCTATATATGTAGAATGTATAATGGTTAAATGCAATGGTGGGCATTGGGGTCTTTTCCAGATTTCTTGCTTTGAGTTTGATGACAATCATGTCTGTATCTTTTGGGTCACAATTAGCAAGTTTTTCAATATATTTTTTTTTGGTTACATAGAGAGGAAAAGAAACAGTGGAAGGTGAATTTGCTTCCTCAAATCTATTGGAATTATTTCTTTTAAGCAGATGTAGCAGTTTTTCAGCTTGAGTATCTATGCATAAGTTGCATGTTTTTGTGTAAATTTGCTTGCTCATTGGAAATTTAATGTTTGTTCCCTCCTTTGTCTCTTGGCCTGCTCAGTTTGATTTGAACAGCAATGCTTATAGGTTTTTTTTTATTATTATTATTATTATTTATTTTTAAAAAGAGATTGTGTCCAACTGTTTAGAGGTGTTGACAAAACTCTATATAAAGTAGCAACAATTTGATACACACACACACACAAAGGGAGTATTTTTTCATATTTAGGACACAATATGAGAAAAAACAAGAAGATGCCTAGATTGGCTTGATGCACAAATAAAATCTTGTATTTTCTTCAAGGAAAGTTAGTTTTCTGATCCATCTGGGTAGCCATAACATCCAAAATTTGTGACCAGAATTTTTAAAAATGAAAAATTGTAGGTCTATTTATGGGTACTATGTAAACAACAATCACTTGGACCAAACTCTCATATGTTCATATTGAACTCAAAGTGTTGACCATTTTGGTGATTTTTTTTTTTTTTTTAAATAGGCAATTGGGTGGTTGTTTTTTTTTTTTAATTTATTTTTAAATCAAGACATTTGTTAGAGAAAAATATAATGTGAAGTGAAAGCAATGGAAAGTGGAGTGAGGGAAAATTATTTTCCTACATTGGTTAAATTGGTTAAGATTAAATTTTTTTTGATAAAACTATAAAAAAAGGGAAATGCTCCGATGTGTTGAGAAGTGAAATAATAGTTGACTATTTTTACGTGGAAAAAAAAAATTAATTTTTGCAATAAACTGAATTCAGTTACCATATTAATATGAATTATGCAGAAAACTTTTTTAGACACTTTTTACCACTCGCATATTAAACAGACATAGAAAAGTTTAAAATTTTTTAGTTTTCACACATTTAGCAGCTTGTCTCTAGTCCGAGATCGGACTAAATGGTATTGTTTGGCCCGTGAGGGCCCATTACGGGTCCAGTTTTGATAATCCGAACTGTTCAATGTGTAGAACTCGTCGAGTACTATATGTTTGTAAAAAATCACGTTAATCGGATATTGATAGCTATTTCATCGGATTAGTTTTTTGTCAATAGTTAGTTTGTTCACCGTCCATTTTTTTTTATACAAAACTGATTTGATTACATAACTATCGATATCCAATCAATGTGATTTTTTATATGCATATAATACTCGACGAGATTTACACATTGTATAGTTCAGATTATCAAAACGAGACCCGTGGTGGGCTCCTACAGGCCGAACAACACCGGACTGGAGGCAAGTTGCTCCCTTTTCATTTCTCCCATCTTAGCCAATCTCACCCCTAAAATGAAGAAGAATGCTATATGTACCAATTAATGTAGTAACTAATATACTAATAGATGATATAACATAATTTTAGAGATTTTGGATATTTGTAATTTATATAATAAGTGGAGTTAGTAATAATGACATAATAATAATTGATACACTAATATATATATATATATATATATATATATTAATGCATATAATACCATCGTAAAATAAATGTTAAAATTATACATACGTACACATATATATAATTAATGTCTTGAAGGTGATTACGGATGTGGGGTTTTGCTTTAATTGACATGGTTTGGCCTCTTGTGCTTTTTAACAAACTCACAATCTTTGCATTATGATTATTATTATTTTGTACCTTCACAAATAGCATAAGCAGACTTGGGGTTTTGAATTATTGTGGTGCTTTAATAATTTAAAAGCATAACATATTGTTTAATTAGAAGATATATCTATATATATATATACATTAAAGAATCGCTTAGCTACTTGAAATTCGTCTTTTCTTTTTAATTTTGTCTTTTCATTTTGAATAATTTACTAATAGTGACATATATGTTGAGTGAAATTTTTTTCGTATTTACGCAAACATTCTTAGTCAATTATATAATAGGTTTTTTTCGTAATTACGCGAACATTATTAGTCAACTATGAAATAAGTTTTTTCGTAATTACGCAAACATTCTTAGTCAATTGTGAAACATAAATCTTCTATTTTTTAACAAATTACAAATACATCATAAGATTTGTTTAAAATATGAATCGGTTCTATAATATTAGAAATTATAACTATTGTTTGTTATAAATTTTAATTTAACACAATACTCAGGAAAAAAAAATCATTCTCCTATGCAATAATAAATTATCCAAATTGTTTATTGAAAACTATTTCTCATATAATTAAAACTGTTAATTAACTTCATGATTTATTTATTAACAAAATGGTTAACTGAAAAATATTTTTCATATCATTAAAAATTGCTAATTTACTTAATGATTTACTTATTAATAAAATTAGTCATTTATTATACGAGTACGATTTATGTATTAATAAAATTGATCATTTGTATATATATGTACTTTATTTTGTTTCTTTATTAGTTCAGTGAATTATCTTAGTAGTTTTTTTTAGATGGGAGAATTATTTTAATATTTGTTTTATATTTATCTATTGAGGAAATGTACATGCTATAATTTTATTTTATTTTTAATAAATTCGGAAGGAATACATCATTAGGTGTATAACGAATCAAAAAATAATACATATCATACCACATAATTTTATTATATATCTAATAATTTATTCTATTCAATTTCATAAAATAGTATACTAATTTTTAAAAAATTATCAAAATATAAAATTTAAACATTTTGTAATAACACATTTTCAAACTAGTATATGGGGGTTACATGGGGGTCTGAAGCAAAGTTCTTATAGAATAAAGCGTCCGACCCCCAGTGGGGGTGCTGGGGGTCGGTTGTGATTGGCCAACAAAAATTGTTTTTTTTTTTTTTTTTCAGCCACCCCCAGGCCGACACGCGGCACTGAGGGTCATTGGGGCTGGGGTCTAAAGCAAAGTTCTTTTGTACACCAAGGCAATCTCTGGCTAAAGCAACGTCAATGCACCATGTCTAGTCGCAATTTGTTTCTTTTAACACTTTGTGTCCTTTAAATTATTGGAGAATGTATTTGATTCCTTCATTTTCATTTTGGGAGTCTTTGGAGTTGTTGTACCTTAGTTTAAAGGAGTATAATTCGATTTAGACTTGCTGGGCTTGTTTGTTCGCGCTTGTTCTTGTCAAAAGTTCCTTGCGAACTTGGAAAATTTGTTCTAGGGTCAACACTAGCCTTCCTAAGGGTCGACCCTTACCTGTTAATGAAATTTCTGGAAGTGTTGCTGGAATTTAGGGTCGGCACCAGCCTTGGTAGTGTCGACACCTGTCTCTTATTGCTGTCCACAAGGGTCGACATCAGTCCGAGAAGGGTCAACCCTTGTATATTGCTGAACCTGGAAGTTGCTAGCTGAAATTTGGTATTAACACCAGTTTGGGAAGTGTTGACACCTTGCTTGCTGCCAGCATTGTCTTTTCTTGTTGAAGGGGAGACCCCTAGGTCGACACCACCACACTAAGGGTCGACCCTTACGTGTTTATTTTCAGATTTTTGGTTCCGAATGGGCCCTACCTTTGGGGGGTTTTGGACTTATTATTTTATTGATCTTAGGGCTACTTTTCTACTACTATAAATAGGCTCGAAACATATTTTCATTTAACTTTTTCTCCTCTTTCCTCTATCTCAAACCGTGAGTTCTCTTCTCTTTCTCTAATTAAAGCTCAAACTTTTTCACTTAAATTTCTAAATCTACTCACTTAGAGTGATCTTTTCACCTTGGTCCTTTGAGAAAGAGTATAGATCTCGTCAAGGGCTTCATTTTGGTTCAAATAGTTCGTGATTTTGTCGTCGGTGAATTTTGGGTTGTCATCTCCTTGCTTCAAGAGGTAGGGGTTTCTAGTTCTCTTTCAATACCCTCATTTATAGATAGATTTGTGGTGTTTTCTTTATATAAATACAAAAGTTTATATTTTTATGCATATTGTGATGAATCATGAGATTGGGAGTTAGGGTTTAAAAAGAGTTGGGTTTACTTGTTGGGTTATGATCTTGGGTCATGAGCTTGGGTGTAAAAGTAATAGAAGGGTTGGAATAAAATGTGTTTTTGTGAAAAACTTTAATTTCTCTTAAAAACCCTAGTTTGGCTCATGAAGATGGTTAATGGTTTTGCTTCAATTGATAGTAGAATCACGAAATTGAGGTGTTGAATTACACATGTACAAGTTTAATTGAAATGTTAAAGAGTTTAAAAAATTTAGGTAAAAGTTACGATTGAATTCTTAATATTGATGTTTTAAATTAGGTTATAATATGAAACCAAACTGAGGGGAAAAACATTACTAATGGTATAGATGATACAAGCTTTGTGTTGAAATGGTTGTGTGTTATGTGAATTGTATTGGGTTATGTTGTGTTGAGTTGAGTTGGGTTATGTTGTGTGTTGAGTTGAGCTAGGTTGTGTTGAGTTTGGTTGAGTTATGTTGTGTTGTGTAGAGTTGAGTTGTGTTGGGTTGTGTCGTGGTTGGTACCAGCGCAGGGAGTCGAAAAGGCTTTTGGGGGCCCATGTCCCGCCGTATAATAGCCTGCAAATGTGGGAGATGGTTTTAAAATTGAAAAATGGTGTTTCGGTGCCCACGATCGTCCGTATAATAGCCGGTAAACGTAGGGGTGGTTTGAATTCAAGGTGCCCAATTACCCTATCTAGGCTTATCGCTGGACGAACGTGAGAAAAATGTTTTTGGGTGTCCACATAGTCCTGCCGTATAATAGCCGGCAAAAGTGGAAAAATGATTTTTGGGTGTCCACATAGTCCTGCTGTGTAATAGCCAGCAAAAGTGAAAAAACAAATGGTTTTCAAAAATGTTTTGGGTGCCTACGTCCTGTCGTATAATAGCCAACAAATGTGGGGGATGGTTTTAAAAAGTTGAAAATGGCTTTTGGAAAAATGAGGTTTTTGGAAGAAAATGGCTTTTGAGAAAATGATTTTTGGGAGTTCACTTCCCGTAGTATAATAGCCAGCGAAAAGTGAAAAGTGTTATGGATTGGGTGCCCGCTGTCCCATTGTATCAAGTCGGCAAAAGGTGGAATGTGTTGAGGAATGTGTTGAGTTGATAAGAATATGTGTGAATTGGAATGAATTTATAAAATTACAATTTGATGTGTAATTTGGTATGAAAGGGGAATGCATATAGCAATTATTTGGAAAGAATGGATAAGGAAATAGTAACGGGATAAGGGGTTGGTGATAATGAATTCAAAGGGTTGGTTGTAACTATAAGGAAAGATTAAGAGTTTGTTTTGTAATTAATGGAGCAATTGAATTAAAAGGGTTTTATTATCCTTGTGATATGTTGAATTATAATTGATAATGCAAATGTGGATGTGATGTAGTTGTGATATGTTGATTTGTAATTGATAATGCAAGAGTGCATGTAATGTAGTTGTTAGATAAGTAGGAGTTGAGTGTAGAATAACTATTATTGAATATAAAGGAGATTTGGATTTCTACATTAAGGAGTTACAATAACTATGAATAAACAGGTGGGAATGGAGTGTATGAGGGCTGTTTTGGAGTATTAAGGGAACTTGAACTTGATGTCATGGCGTTATAATAAATGTAATTAGTAAAAAGGGAAAAATGGAAATAAAAAATGGAATGTTAAGATGGAAATTAAATAAGGAATATTTTAGAATGAGCTAGTAAATTTAAAATGATATTGTTCCTTAAACATATTTGTTTTCAAAAAAGATTTATGATTTTCTAATGATAAGAGATAATTTTTATGATTGAAGGTTTTCCTTAAATATTCAAATAAATTTTCAGAAAGAGGTACTCTGTGTATGATATTTTAAAATTATAAAGCGTCACCAACCTATATGGTATCACTCTGCATGCATGATCATTTCTATCTATAGGATGGTTATTGTTTTAGAATTATGAGATTCCTACTGGGCAATTGTACTCACCCCTTGTTGTTTCATTTTCCCATAGGAAGAGAAGTTAGATTGATCGGTCGGAGGATTAAGAAGTTCATCTGTCTATTATGTGTAATTTTATAATAGATGTGCAAGAATGAATTTTGTACATTGATATTTGTAATTATTTATCTGTAACTCCGTAGCGGGAGTTTGGCATGTATTATTATTGTTGTTATTTTCATTACGAGAGAGAACATGTATTATTTTGTTTCTATTACTCAAGGGCAATAGATATTTGTAAAAAAAATGAACCTAAATTACAGGCTTTTGGTAATATTTCCAAATAATTAAAATTTGGGACGTGGCATTTCTTTTATCCAACTATTATAATTATGTAATGCTCAAGTTTTTTCTTTATGTACAACCAAAAAAAAAAAAAAACCTTTCTTTCTTTTTTTTTTTAAAAAACCTTAGTAGGATTCCGAAATTTTGACCATTTTTTATTTTTTATTTTTTATTTTTATTTTATTGAGGTCAAAATTTTGACCCGTGTTAAACAACCACTTTGTGAGCATATGATGCCTTGTATGAACCAACGTCCTAAAAACTTTGACCTTTTTCCAGCTATTTTATGTTTTAAAAAAAAATTGTACATTGCACAAATTTTACACTTATAAATTTGTATCTTTTACTATAACTTATGTACAATATTTTTGCTATGAATGAAATTACTATAATTTTGTTCTTAAACCTCTTTTTTTATAAATTTTTTTATGTCCAATTAAGGAATAGGATCCATTAAAACTCTAGAGAGTAAGCACGCACTTGTGAACAAGTGAAGTCTCTTGATACTATTGTACGTAATTTTATTTTTTTTTAAATTGAATTTAATTTGATAAAAATAAATATACAAAAATATTATATTCTCAAAAAAAAAAAAGTTATCTGCAAATGATAAGTATGGTTGATTTTTTTCCTTTTTTTCCCTCAAATTAACTTTCTGATTTAAAAAAATAACAAAATAATAATAGAATGTGGGAAAACTCCGAACCAAAAAAGTCTAAAAAGTAGGCACTCTTGAAAAGTTTGGCTGTACTTGGAGATCATGGTCCCTATCTCTCCTACCCTCTCTCCAGCCTTGTGGTCAAGGAAGGGATGTATGGATGGGGGTCATGGTCCCCTATCTCCCCTACCCTCTCTCCAGCCTTGTGGTCAAGGAAGGTTGTTGGAGGAAAGGTATTGTTGAATAGGAGCATTCATAATGAGATGGCTAAAATTGTTTGTTAAAATATGTATTATATGATAAAAAAAATAATAAAAGTGGAGCTTAAAAATGTGTTAAGATATGTTAAGAATTTGTTAATTTTAGAGAGTGAGTGGTGGTGCATGGATGTGTCAAAGTGTGTTGTTAAAGAATATATATATATATATATATATATATAAATAGGTAGCAGAAGCTGGCAAAGAAAATGGCCGGATTAACAACCAATTTTTATTTTATTTTCATTTTTTTCTTGAAGGATCCGGACGTTCGGGAGGACGACCACGGCACTTCCCCACGTCCCCCTCTCTCTCTTGTTGACTAAAACGTTAGGTAAAGTTAACAATTGAAGTTAACACAACCCACTAATAGACTCTTAACACATCCGTTATGAATCCAAAAGTTATTGTGGGTGGCTAAAATTTTGGCCACTAACACTAACATACTCACTAACACATCCATTGTAAATGTTCTAAGAAATGGAATTTAAATTTATTTTTTTAAGTAAATAAAAATACATTTTTATTTTAACAAATTAAATTTTTTTTTTTTTTTTTGGTCTTTCATTCTTTGGTAATGAAAACTAGAAACTTAACAACATATTTCTGTTTCCGTTTTTTTATAATTTTTTTTAAATAAAACAAAAACGAAAACAGTAGCAAATAAATTCTAAACTTTGAAAATTGATAAGTTTAAACTACATTCCACATACGTATGAGAGTATGTATTTCCACACATCCTTTATGCTCTATTCATATATTAATCAATTTTTTTTATTATTATTATAATTATTCTATCTACCGAAATGACTAATGCAAATTTTTTTTTTTTTCGTACATGGCTAATACGAATATTAGCGCACACATCACACCTTTAATCCAATAACTCATATATTTCCTTTCTTTTTCCTTTTTAATAACTCATATCTGAATCATCGGTTCATTCGGTAATTAATAAATATCTAAGAGGATGTGAAATTTTAAATTGAGTGAATTGAAAAAATACAAAGATGTTAAAAATTAATAATAATAATCAAACAAAAAAACTAATAAAGATATTAGCACACACGATATACCTTTATTCGGTAGTTCATATTCAAATCATGGATTTTGGTTTGATAACTCATAATATTTGAATCAAAAGTTTAAAAATTTTAAAATGTATGTAAGCTACAAAACATGTGAATTGAATAACAACGTGTGAAAATAGAAACTCTTCCACTTATCTCTCACAAAAGATGGTAATTTCCCTTTTAAAAAAAAAAAAACAGATAAATTCAACACTAACGATATTACAATGATCATGTTTAATGGTGCCAATATGGGAGAAAAGAAGCACATAATCTCGGAGTATTACATATTTATATTTTTTTATCAATTATTATTTATCATGTCTTTTTATCTTTCTCAATCACTCAATACAAAATCATATTACTCTACATTTTTCACCATTCATAATACCATAAAATACCACGTAACCGTATTCTGGAAATACCCAACAATCACCCACACTTATAATTGATTGAGTAATTCTAGAGACCCGCACTTTTAGGCCTATAAATCCAACCACAATGATGCGGCAAGAGAGTTGGACCTACATCATTAAATGTGTAACGAATCAAAAGTTGATACATATGATGTTGCAACAGTATAGGTGCCACTGTGAGAGTTTTTTTATGGGTCTTAAACATTTTTTTTATTGATTGAGTTTAAATGAGTTATTTTATAAATTGTGTCTAATTTAATTAAGAGAAAATTCTAAATTAAAAAAAATGACCATTGTAATAAAAAAAATCTTAAAATTTTAATTTTGTCAATTTAAAGCTGAATCTTTGATTTATTTTCAATCTAAACTATCAGCCTATATCCGTTAAGTAAAACCTTCAACCTAAACCATCAACCTATATTTGTTAAGAAAAACCAATGAAAAATAGTATTTTAATTATTAAACTTGACTTACATATATATAAAATGTCTAAAATATTATTTTTTTATCAACTTTAATAATTAAAATACTATTTTTTTCATCAGTTTTGTTTAACATAAATAGATAAATAGTGTAAATTGAAAATAAATCTAAATTTTATAATTTAAATTGATAAAATTCAAATTTTATTTTACTATAATAACAAAAATCCTATTTTTTTTTTATAATTTCCCATTTAATTAATTAATAAGATATATATATATATATATATATATATTTATATTTGTATGAAGAACAAAGAAGGTGCATGCATTGTGTATTGTATGGGGTGTGTGGAGGATAGGAATAGGATAGAGGGTCCCATATTGACTATTCACGTGCCGCCCACATGCTGACAAATGTGATCTGTCGGCCAACGAACCCCTCCACTCTCTCTCTCTCTCTCTCCATTTTCTTCTTCACACGTGACGTGCATCTCCCTGTGCCCCTTCTCCTACGCCGTGTTTTTTTTTTTTTTTTTTTTTTTTGGAAAAATTACTCATCAATGCTAGTTTTCAAAAATCATGAATCTACTTGCTTGATTTCATTTTTTAAAAAATACTTTTCAAAAAATTTTATTTTTTTGTTTTTCGTATTTTTTTATTTTTATTGAATTTTTCTAATATTTTCAACATTTTTTTTACTTTTTAGACATACTTAACATAAATATACCTAAAAAATAAAAAAATTGTAAAAAAAATATTTAAAAATTCACTAAATACAAAAAAATATAAGAATTCAGTACATTTTTTATATTTTTATGTATTTATTAATTTTTTAAAATATTTTTTCACAAATTTTTTACTTTTTAAATACATTTACGAAGGGGCATCCAAAAAAAGTTTAAAAAAATGTTTAAAATTTAAAAAATATTCACTAAAAACAAAAAAATATGAAAATCAAAAAACTCAATTTTTAAAAAACTTAATCCAGAAAACTCAAACCAAACACATTGATTATATTTTATGATTTTAATTATTAATATTTATAATATTTATCACTTTTTGATAATTAATTTTAAAAAAAATCCATTGTATTGTTATTTCTTCAATTTTTTTTATTACTAATAGTAATAGGGAAATACTATATTAAAATATTTTTATTTTTTAAAATTTTAAGTATTTTTTAAAAATATGTGACCAACATGTTGGGAGCCATTCTTTTATTATTTCTCTTTATTTATTTTTGATGTAAAATTTTTTATATTTTTATAAAATCCTTTGAAATTTCATGTAAATCCCCTTTTTTTATAATAAATTTAAAATATATATGTATAGATAGATAATCAAATCATAACACGTAATTAGTCTTAATTTCACAATTATCAAAGTCAAAAAATTTGATTCGATTGCGGACACTAATATTCTAATTTTATATTTATTAATTTAATTAGTCAAAATAGTAGATCCCAGATCCAAGAAATGTATCTACCAAATTACTAGTAACCGTGAAAAAATTAATAACCTATTTTTAAATAAAATAATATAGATGGTTTGGATTTTGTAGTCAAATTGCAAAAATAAAAAAGTTAGACTCAAAATTTAAGGCTTACAATTTTATTACAATGGCATGCAGCTTATGTGTTAATTTTTTATTTATCACAAATTCAATAATGTAATGTTCAATTCCCTTGTTAGAGTTGCAAATTTGGGTGAATTCAACTCGAACAATCCAATTCTAATCCAAATTTTTTGAAAGATAGAGCAAAATATTTTTAATTTGGTGACATTTTGGACTTAAATTCATAAACTCAAATTAAATTCGAGTGGGTTTCGACAGAAATATTGTCACGACCCGCTCCCCGTACCCAAGGGTTAAGTATCGTAATGGCCAGTGACTGAGATTACCTTCGGCCAATTCTTAAACAAATTAATAAACGCAAGCGGAAATAATATTCAAGTGAGGATACCAAAATAATCATTGGAGTTTCTATTTTTATAACAAAATTTATTAATCAAAAAGACCAATATTTACATATAAACATATTCATAAAAGTGTTGTGTGTGTTTATTCCGCAGCCCCACATCTAAGACTTCCCAAAAGTTATTTCTGAATTGCATTATTTCCTGAAAATTGGTAAACAGTTATAAGCACATGGCAAAGTGAGAAATATTATGCCTAGAGTATAAGGGACACAAAATAACCATGGATAGTTATGTAACTAAAATATTTAAGATAACTTAAGCTCCGTTTGGGAAGTTGGTTTGTGGGCTTTTTGGCTAAACTATCCACAAAAAACATAACAGTTTTTTAGCTCAATAAGACAAAACATCACATCCAACCCATAATTATTGCATTCTTTCTCTCACAAAAAAGTCAAAAAAGCCAAAAGCCCTTCCCAAATCAGGCTTTTTAACCACAGGCTAAAATAGTCAGAAAAGTCAAAAAGCTAAAAAGTCGACCCACTTCCCAAACGAAGCTTTAGTATGAACAAATAATCATTTAAGTAGCAAAACTGAGATTATGTAAATAAATAACTATAACCACAGTACCGAACAGAACAAAACAGAGGTCACAAGAATGACAGTCAGAACAGAGGTACAGATTCAATAGGTGGCTCGTACGGATTATAGAGGTGGCTCTCACAATAGTGTAACACTTATCTCCGCACAGAACAGAGGTCAATAGATCTATGATAACTAGGGGTGAGCAGCGGATATACCGATCCGCCAAAACCGACCGAACCGAACCGATCCGCCGCATTTTGGACGGATGCGTGATGATGAGCGGACGGTTGCGGATTGATTTTCTCCAATCCGCCAATTTGGCGGACGGATGGCGGATTTGAGATTTCTTTGGCCGCAACCGAACCGCCAAACCGCCAAATCTTGAGCACCCCTAATAATTTATAAGACTTTGTATTTTAAATTTGTATAAATATTATGTTTGTGTTTTCAATTGAAAAAGAGTTTAAATATTCTGTTGAAAAAAAGTTTTCAACTTGAATATATTTTTTGAATTGAAAAAAATAAACGTATTATTTATCTATATTTTTTTTGTTTTTAAATCTAACTCTAAAAATAATAAATAGAAAATATGATATATACTGTTTGGTTTTTTGTTTTCAAAAATATATGTAGATGTAACAATACAGAGACATACAATCTTTACTACTGCTCTGTTCATGGTTTTGGTGATTTGAATTGTTATTATATTTTAAGAATCAAAGATTGTAATACTTTATGTGGATGAATCATACCGTGATTGTAATATATGGATAAGGCATGCAGTGATCGTGATATTCTAAAATTTCAAACTTTCTTTCTTTGGATAAGGCATATAGTGATTGTAATACTTTTTAAGTCATTGATTGTAATACTTTTTTTTTTTTTTTTTTTTGAGGAAGTGCACAAGTTAAATTATGTTGAAAATTTATAAAATTTTAAACCGCCAAACCGATTCGCATCCATCCGCCAAACCGCCAATCCGCTCAATCCACATCCGCCGGATTAGCGGACGGATGCGGATTGATTTTCTTCAATCCGCCAATCTGGCGGACGGATGGCGGATTGGAGGTTCCGTGGCCGCAACCGACCCGCGCCCACCCCTAATGATAACAGAGGGCCACAAAGTGACCAAATAGAACCGATGGTTATTTAAGTCCCCCATGGCATGAGACTCCTGTGGTGGTACTTTCAAAACATAATTGTTTATAAGGTTATAATCAAATATTCTTTAAAAGTTAAACAAACATATCTATGGATTTCATTTTAAACAAATAGAGTTCAGAAAATAACCCACGTAATTGAAATATTAATACAATTTATAAAACATAAAATTGTATAAAATAATTTATGGTAAGTCAAAACATACGTAAAATATATTATGGTAACTCAATGTATAATATAACTCATCTTAAAAGCAATATCTTACTCTTTCTTTCTACTACCAAAGACTCTTCTGACTTCCATTATTTTCCTTCCCTTTTCTTCGCTTCTTTTTCCCTCGTTCCTTTCACTTAATTGGCTACCTCCCATCCTCTTTATGTATACACAAGCACAAGATGCCTAAGGCTTGGTTTGGGAAGTAGGTTGGCTTTTTGGCTTTTTGGTTTTTTTGGCTATTTTAGCCTGGGCTAAAAAGCTTGGTTTGGGAAGGACTTTTTGACTTTTTGGCTTTTTTGACTTTTTTTGTGAGAGAAGAATGTAATGATTATAGGTTGGATGTGATGTTTTGTTTGTTATGGCTAAAATAGCCTATTTTGTTTTTTGTGGCTAAAATAGCCAAAAAAACCTGAAAATCATCTTGCCAAACAGAGGCTAACTATGGTGACTCACCTCTCCTAAGCCTAGATAAATCAGGTGGCGTAACCTCTTTTCCGTGAAGAGATTTACATATCCCTTAATTAATTGTTGGTTAATTAATGTTAGCCTTATCAACAAGTTGGCCTTATCACTTTGGTATGCTTATTATTAATTATCATTATTATTCTTATTTTATATATTTATTAATTTATTATTATTATTATTGCCACTGTTATATTTATTTATTTTTAATAATATATTATCACTTATAACCATAATACTAATATAAAATTAAAGAGACAACTTAAATTTTAAGATTGCTACAGATACCAAACAACTTGAAATCCAAATTGTACATATGAAAATATAAAAATATTAAATATAAATTATCACGTACAATCATTACTTTTTTTTAATAGAACAAATAAGTTTTACCAATTATAACTTTTATTAAACTATATATATATATATTTCTTGGGAGCTTTTTTGATAAATCTATTTTTTAAGAGTTTTATTCCATCCAATTCATATTCTTTTTTACTATTCCATTATTTGAGATAAGAAGACCAAAATACCCTTTTCATCTACTTATGTTCCATTTAGTTCACATTATTTTCTTATGTTTCAATAAGTCTTATGGGTGACATAATTACCAAAATACCCCTAATGTGAATGTTCACACCGTCAATGTGAATGTTCATATCGTCAATGTGTAGGGGCCCGGCCCATGTCAATCCTCGTGGGTGCCTGGAAAAATTCGAGTCTGGCCGGGGCAGGCCCGGCCCATTGACAATATGAATATTCACATTGACATGTTAACATTCACATTAATAGGAGTGTAAAATTAGCCTGCGTCCCGTGGCGGAGCGAAACCCGCCCGCGGCCCATGGGTGGCCCGGGGCGGGCTCGGTCCGGCCTGTTGACAATGTGAATATTCACATTGACATGTTAACATTCACATTGATAAGAGTACAAAATTGGCCCGCGGCCCATGGGCGGCCAAAAGGCCACCCGCTGCCCGGGGCAGGCCCGGCCCGGCCCGTTGACAATGTGAATATTCACATTGACATGTTAACATTCACATGGATAGGAGTGTAAAATTAACCCACGCATCGTGGCTGCCTAAAACCCGCCCACGGCCCGTGGCGCGGCCCGAGGCGGGCCTCGCTCGGCCTGTTGACAATGTGAATATTCACATTGACATGTTAACATTCACATTGACAAGAGTATAAAATTGGCCAGCGGCCTAAGGTGGGCCCGACCCGGCCCGTTGACAATGTGAATATTCACATTGACATGTTAACATTCACATTAATAAGAGTGCAAAATTGCCCCGCAGCCCGTGGGCGGCCCGAAACCCGACCGCAGCCCAAGGCGGGCTTGGCTCCACCCGTGACAATGTGAATATTCACATTGACATGTTAACATTCACATTGATAAGAGTGTAAAATTGGCCCGCAGCCCGTGGGCGGCTCGAAACCCGACCGCAGCCCGAGGCGGGCTTGGCCCGACCTATACAATGTGAATATTCACATTGACATGTTAACATTAACATTGGTAGGAGTGTAAAATTTGCCCGAAGCTTGCCCGCGGCCCAGGGTAGGCCCGGCCCGGCCCGGCCCGTTGACAATGTGAATATCCACATTGACATGTTAACATGTACATTGATAGGAATGTAGAATTGGCCCGCAGCCCGTAGGCTGCCCGAAGCCCGCCCACGGCCAGGGGCAGGCTCGTTTGGATCCGGGCCCGAGTATGTCCGAGACTCTAGGCTAGGGCCTAAGCCATCACTTTGAAGCCTGGCCCAGCCCATCAGTCCGCTTGAGGCCCATTCAAGGCTCGATCCGAGACCCAGCCCGCCCGAGGCGCAATGTCTTTTTTTGTGAAAAATAATAAAATTTTGGTAGAAAAAATTAAAAAGAATTAAAAAAAAATGGCCAGGCCCGCCCAAGCCCGACCTAAGCTCGAGGCTAGGCTTAGACCCACCGGCCCGACCCGAGGCTCAATCCATTGGCCCGTCCAAAGCCCGAATACCCTTGTGCTAGGGCTAGGGCTTGGGCCTAATTTTTTGGCCCATGGACCGGGCCGGATTTTTTCGGACACCCACGAGGCTCGATATGGGCCGGCCCGGGCCTCTACGCATTGATGATATGAACATTCACATTGACGATGTGAACATTCACATTATGAGTATTTTGATAATTATGTCTCCCATAGGACTTATTGAAACATAAGAAAATAATATGGACTAAATAGAATATAAGTAGATGAAAATGGTATTTTGGTCTTCTTACCTCAAATAGGATTTAATGAAATAGTAAAAAAGAACGTAGGCTGCCCGAAGCCCGCCCATGGCTCGGGAAAGGCTTGTTTGGGCCCGGGCTCGAGCCTAGTCCGAGACCCTAGGCTAGGGCCTGGGCCATCACTTTGAAGCCTAGCCCGACCCATCGGCCTAGTAAAGGCCCATTCAAGGCTCAGTCCGAGGCCCTGCCCGCGCCGAGGCCTAGTGTCTTTTTTTGTAGAAAATAATAAAATTTTGGTAGAAAAAATTAAAAAGAATAAAAAAAAAATGGCCAGGCCTGCCCAAGCCCGACCCAAGCTTGAGGCTAGGCCCAGGCCCATCGGCCCGACCTGAGGCTCGACCCACCGGCTCAGGCCCGGACCCAAACGAGCATGCCCCGGGCCGTGGGCAGGCTTCGGGCAGTCCACGGGTCACGGGCCAATTCTACATTCCTATCAATGTGTATGTTAACATGTCAATGTGAATATTCACATTGTCAACGAGCCGGGCCGGGCCTACCCCGGGCCGGGCCTACCCCGGGCCGCGGGCAAGCTTCGGGCAGCGGGCAAATTCTACACTCCTATCAATGTTAATGTTAACATGTCAATGTGAATATTCACAATGTCACGGGTCTGTCTGCGGTTGGGCTTCGGGCCGCCCATGGGGTGCCGACCAATTTTACACTCTTATCAATGTGAATGTTAACATGTTAATGTGAATATTCACATCGTCAACGGGCCGGGTCGGGCCCGCCTTGGGCCGCTGGGCCGCTCGGGCCGCCTACGGGCCGTGAGCGGGTTTCGGGCAGCCACGGGGTGCGGGCTAATTTTACACTCCTATCAATGTGAACGTTAACATGTCAATGTGAATATTCATATTGTCAACGGGCCGGGCCCGCCCTGGGCCGCAGGGGGGCTTTTGGCCGCCCATGGGCCGCGTGCCAATTTTATACTTTTATCAATATTAATATGTCAATGTGAATATTCACATTGTTAACGGGCCGGACCGGGCCGCTTATGGGCCGCCGGCGGGTTTCGTGCCGCCATGGGATGCGGGCCAATTTTACACTCCTATTAATGTGAATGTTAACATGTCAATGTGAACATTCACATTGTCAACAGGCCGTGCCCGCCCCGGCTCGCGGGCGGGTTTCGAGCAGTCCACGGGCCAATTTTACATTCCTACCAATGTGAATTTTAAAATATGAATGTTTACATCATAAAATTGCTAACCGTTCAAAAAATATTTATAAGGGTATCAAAATTAAATATAAGGGCATAAGTGTCCAAAAAATAGTATAAATCAAGAAAAAGGACTTTATGGAATAAAACTATACATACATGGGACTAAATGGGTTAAAAAATTCCTTCATGGACTTCTTAAATTAAAACACTTCTAAATGAGATTTATTAATAAAAATCCCATATTTCTTTCTATTTGGTTTTGGTGCAAGTCACTTTTTAGTTATTTAAGTAAAAAATATTTTCATTTTAATTTTAATTTATTTAATTGACGATTAAAAAAAAATTAACAGGATTTAGCATATTTGGCAAGTTCTAAAAAAAGTCTTACATTTTAATAGTATCATTCCCATGATGTGAGAGATAAATTTTGAGTCTGAGTTAGAGTACTGCAAATTTATCAATTAAAGGAAAAATTGTATTGAAACAAATATAGAACAATTAATATATATATATATATATGTATGGAAAATGATAGAGTAAAGAAAAAAAAAATTTATTTCTATTTGATTTTAGCAAGTCATTTTTTGGTTGTTTAAGTTAAAAACAATTAACAATTATTATTATAAAAAAATAAAAAAACTCTTTAATAGGATCTATCACATTTGGCAAGTTTTAAAAAAGGCCATATATTTTTACAGAAATGATACAGATCTCTTTTTTTTCTTACCCCCACAATCCCCACAAACACATATTAGCTAGCCATAGAAAGAAAAAAAAACAAACAAACAAACAAACAAACAAAAAGTTGGCCAATCACAATGCATTAGGGGTGATGGGAGTTCCCCAAAACGGGGTCCCAATCTTTTTTCATATTTTTAACAGGGTTATCCCCATGATGCGAGAGATAAACTTCAAGTCTGAGTTAAACCACTGTAAATTTATCAATTAATTGTAAAGAAAAATTGTGTTGAAACAAATATAAAATAATTCAAAATATATATTGAAAATGATAGGGAAAAGTTTGTGAGATGAAATTTCAATTTAAAATTTTAATTGGCAATTAATAATTTTTCTCAATTTCATAATTTTGGTTAAAATTTGAAGGAGAGATCTTAAAAGGGAAAGATTAGGAAAGAATCAATGATGATTAATGGAAATTACTAATTTGTTTTTTTACATGGAAACTAAATTTAATTTAATTTAAAATGATAAATTATATTTAGACTAATATTATTATGAAACATCATTGTTAATGATATAAAATTTTAAAAAAAAATGGATGGAAGGTTTAAGCTATAAAAACCAAACAATATTTTGTAATTATATATAAATTTAGAAATGTGATTTAATTTTCTTATATATGTGTGGGTAATTGTCTTATGTGTCAAAAGTTAAAATATGTTAATATATTAATTAAACAATTAGTAATTAAATTTATAGTAAAAGAACCAATAGTTACATGGCATGTGTTTTTTTTATATTTTTATAAATTCAAACAATCTAAGAAAATAGAGAAATTCTAATATATATATCTTTGAAAATTGTGTACTATATACATTCTTAGTTATATTATTTTCTTTTTTGGTTATGATTAATTTTCTTCTTTCATTATGACATTATTTTAGTTATAACTTATGAAATCTTTAGTTATGTCTCATACTATGTTTAGTTATGACATTTTTTTTTAAATTATGACTTAAAAAATATAAAATTATATCATTTTTTTCTTTAATTATAAGATGGATATTGAGGGTATGTATAGTATTTCCTAAGAAAATAGTATAGATGTTTTGAACTAAACATTGTGCACCTCCTGCCCTTAATTACATAAAGATGAGGACTTAAATTATAGTCCAAAAACATACAAAGAAAATGATAGTGTGATTTAAATTCAAGGGGAATTTACCATTCAAAGGATTTTTAAAAATTATTACATATTAGTGAAAAAAATTATAATTATAATTATTAATATTTATAATATTTACCATTTTTTTATAAATATTTTTTCTGACAACCACTAATATGTAATTCCCCCCTAAGAGCATTCCTAACAGTTTACTTAAATTTTATCCTAAAATATTATTAAAAAATTCATTCTCTATTTTAGGAATCATTTTTTCATTTACTTTTCCCCATCAAACTCCCTATTCTTTCTCTATTTTATTAAAATAATATTTTTAATTCCTTTTAAATTTAAATATTTTTTTAATAATAAAATAATGAAAAGCTAACCAAACACTAGCAGCACAGCAAAGGAAAACAAATAGGAGAGATCGATCGAGCGGTCGACCGGTTAGGTCATTTTTGAGCATCTTCTTCTTCAGTTACAGGACACTCACGAACATCCGCGAGGATGTCCGGGGAGACATTCAATGGACTTCTCCTTCATGCCTTCAATGAAATAAAATAAAAATTTATCAAATATGAGAAAGTTACAATAACTCTCTATATTGTAACAAAAATTAGTTTAAGAAATTGTTTAGAGGAACTGTTGCAGGTATATAAAATGATTTCAATCCCTTGAAATTGGTAAGGGGTAGGTTTGGGGAGATTGCTGGGATGCTCTCAATTCAACTCTTATTTGGTAGAATTGACAGATCAAATCAATCTCAATCACAAATTGTATTTTATGTGTATTTTTCTGGACAGAAATTTATGTTTTTTGGTTCTAATTTTTATAAAAAAATGTCATACATCTTGAAAATATATTCGAATTTTATTTTAAAATGTATACTATATAGATTTAAAGTTAGTCGGACACTACATCCACAATCAATGTGATCTATTAATTCACTCCTTAAAATGTTATACACCATGGACAAGTTATGACATTTGTGAATTTAATTATTACAAATGTCACAATTTAATTTTATAAAAGTCATAATTAAGAAAATAAAAAATAAAAGAGTTATTATCAAGCACCACATATGGTATAATTAGAGAGCTCTTAAATCATAACTAAAATAATATCATAATAAATCATAATCAAATATCATAAAAGTCATAACTAAGGTGGATATAGTAGATGAAAGAGGCTATTGTGCCTTTGCACAGCAGTCACGGTTGTTTGAGTGATGAGGCCCATTTTGAGTCTCACATTAATGATCTGAACCGTTCAATATTTAGGATTTTTCGTGTAGAACATCCTTGGGAAAAAAAATTCGAATTGATCGGATATCAATAGCACTATAATTAAATTAATTTTGTACTCAAAATTACATTTATCGTTTATTTTACGATACAAAATTGATTGATTATAGTGCTACCGATGAACTAGATTTTTTTACAAAGATATTCTACTTGAAAAATCCTAAATATTGAACGTTTTGAATCATAAAGACAGGACCCGAAATGAGATCAATCTCTCTTAACAGCAGTGTCTGCTGTACAACTGCCACCCTTCATCCAAATATGATATCTAAAGGGTATGTTTGTTTAAACAGACTAAATAAGGGGAGATTGTAATCCAACAGACGGTCAGTTTTGGGATACATTATAGTTGGACTATTTTGTTGGAAAAATGTGTATTCTATATTTGTTTAGTTATGGATTAGATATCTAGATTTGATTATTCTATTAAATTTTACATTTGTTTAGTCATGAGATTAGATGTCTAGATTTAACTATTATATTGAATCCCATATGATCCTATTTTATTTAATTTTTTTACTAAAACTTTTTTAAAAATTAAATAAATAGAACATCAATAAAAATTATGAAATTTTATTTTAATTTTTAGTTGAGATTTTTAAATTTTATTTTACTTTACTAAGTATAGTTAATACCACAAGCTCTCTGTTTGGACAAAATAGGACACGTGGTCCCTGGTCAACCGGCCAGTCGACCTGCAGCCAAAAATGTAACCCCATAAAATGAGTAACTCTAAGTTTTGTGTCCGACACTCTTCTCGAGATAGAATAATTCAACAAATTTGAAACTAATAATTCAGTGTAAAATTTCTAAACTAAACAATGGGGTAGCGTTTGGTAACGTTTACGTTTTTTTTTTTACGTTTACAAAAATTTTATAAATTGATTTTTGTTTATTTTTAGAAAAACATAAATTATAAATGTATTTAGTTTGAACAAAATATTTAAAACATTTTAAAAACATAAACTAAAAAATTTGTTTGTGCATGTCTAAAATATTTATATTTATTTTTATTATTTATGACAATGGGATCACATACATTATAATTGAAAAAATAATTAATTAAAAAAATAATTGAAAAAAAAATATTTGAAAAAAAATTAATTTAAAAAATAATTGAAAAAAAATTTAATTGGGAAAACAAATTATTTGAAAAAAAAATTATTTGAAAAAAAAAACTAAAAACGTAAACTCATTTGAGTTTGTGTTTTTTCCTCAAATTTATAAACTGAGACAACCACTTATAAACTAAAAAAATTATCAAACAAGTTTTTATGACAATTTTTAAAATTTTTATAAATATAAAGAGAAAACTGAAAATTAAAAACGGAATGATTACCAAACAGACCCTAAACTATTATGTGATGTTTTGGGAAGTTAGTAAAAAATTAATTTTTTAATCTTTTGGCTTTTTTGGCAAAAACCTGAGTTATTTTGGATAAAAAAGTTAATTTTTTTAACTAAAAAATTAACTTTTTTAATGTGTTCTCAAAAGACCCTTGGCTCCGTTTATTTTCAGAGATAGAATGGAGGGGATTCATAGTGAGGTGATTGTTAGTGAAGGGATTAATAGTATAAAATTGTTAAATTTTTTTTATATAAAATAATAAAACAAATAAAAAAATATAAAAAATTAAACATTAATATTTAAAAAAAAAATTCTCAATATATAAAAAATAAAAAAATAAATAAAAAAATTTCTAATCCCCTCACTATTTTTCTAATACCGTTTCTACCTCTTCCTTACCAATCCCCCAGACCTTTACTAATACCGAGGGATTAGTATTCACCTTCCTATCTCTAAAAATAAACACCACATATAATAATCTCACCTCACTATCAATTTCAATCTCCTTTCTATAACTCCAAACATAAAAAATGCTTGAGAGTACTAAAAAGAAATCACTAGAGGGAGCACTAATGATGTGACAGTGGGTCTCGCCCACTTTCTATGCTTTATTTTTATTTTTTTATTATTTTTTTTATCATTCCTAATATATTAATATTATTAATGATATATTTTTTAGTAATCTAAATCATTATCATTGTTGCTCCAAACATACGGCCTTATATCTCCCAAACTTGAAATCATATCCCATGACTAAATCCCTCCTAACCAACGTGCCGAAACAGTTAGTAAAGAAAAATTAATTGCAGCCGTGCATGTGGTGGGTTGCAGGAAGAGATCCTAACTTCTAGGGAAGATGCTTCCAGAAAAATAGTACCACCACTCACATATTTTTATATTCTCAAATACACTCGCAATAGTATGACATAAAAATTGAATCCATCTATATTAAATATGTAATAAATTAAAAATTGTCATATAATTTATTATATCATTATAAATAAAATTATGAATACTTTTTTAAAATCTCAAATATTTTTCAAATTAAAATCATAGCATGCACCAGACTCCATTTTTCATCTGTGGTCCCGCAACATGTCAATTAATTAAAAGAAATCTTAATCTTTGTTTTAATTCATTTTCTCCTCTTTCTGTTCCTATCTATCAGTTTCTCTCTCTTTCCATTTTCATTAAGCAAAAAATAATACAAAACATAGAAAAAATTTATGTGAAAAAGACTCATACAAAATAATGACAATCAGGTAAACCTACACAAGGACAGGAGGGGCCATGACCCCTAACAAGTTTTCTCAAATTTGCAATATCACCTCTATATTTCAAGAATATTTGTAAAATGTATAATGGATATATAGCCTCTAATTTTATAAAATTTACTTTACCAGCTATCTATTTTATCAGTATTTTATAATACATAATGAAATGATCTTTAATTGTTTCACTTGTCATTTAATAGCATCAATTTCATCGAGCTAATTTTATTTATACAAGAGATATATATATTATATTTTTTATTTTAAAATTTAAAATTTAAAAACATAAGTATATTTTTTATTTACTAGATTATGTCAACCAACAAAATCACTTAAAAGTATGGTCTAATTGATCATATATATTGACATCTAATTAATAATTTAAAATTTAAAAGAAAAAGAAAAAGAAAAAGAAAAAATAACTAGTTAGATTTATTTAATTTTCTCATTAGATACTTATTTTAGAACGCTTATATAAAAAATACCTTCGGTTAATAAGGTACCAAAACTAATTTTTTTTTTAATTTTTTATGTGCGCACGCACACACACACACACACATATATATATATATCTTGGCCCCCCTTGACAAAATTTTTGGCTTTGCCCGTGACGACAACAACATTTTTGTAAAGGTCTTGTTAATAACAGTCCTAAAAACTATCAATAAAATCTACAATGTTAAGATATTTATAATCTCAATGCAATTTTCACATATTCTAAAACACTTTTATATATTTTAATACGTTTTTACGTACTTTTTCACACTAACAACAGTCCTAAGTATTGTTTTTAAATTATGACCCAAAGTAATAGGCTTTTTGCCTTCACATGAAAATGAATAAAATACATCACTCTTTACGAATTTTATGTATACAAATTTTATTGGTATAACATTACCCGGCAAAGTTAAAAAATATGTATAAGATAGTTTTGGGAAAAGCAACAATCGGGTCAGAATTAAAATAATTATTTAATATTCAATAATTTCATAATACCAATTAATATGTCGATATAAAAATTTCAAATAAAAAAAATACAATAATTAGAAGGTTGTAAAACTAACCTAACTCGCTTTCATCGGTTAAATGAGAGAGAAAATCCACATCATCCACATTTGAAATGAAAAGGGTATAACAAAGAGAAGCAAAATTATTTCCACCACTTCTAGTAATAAGCATGCCAAAAAAGAGTAGATATAAGCAGTGGAATTACATATTTGATGGTCTATTGTATTTCACACACTTTTGGAGATGTCTCTAAACCTGCAAAGCAACAACTGTACTGTCATCATTTCTGTACAACCTTGAGTGTTGTAAATTAATTAAGCCCATTTTTTGGGTCCTCCACTCCAGTCTCCGAACATTCTTTGGGACAAAAGAAAAAGTAGTTCTCTCCTGCACTAGGTGTGAAATTGTTTGCCATGATTGGGTTGCAAACACCATATACACAATTACCCAAAAAAAAAATCAAAACATTTTAAAATTTGAAAATACAAGAAATCTTTTCTATACTTGTACGGAGGAGAAATATTTACCTCGCTCCGTACCTCCTTGCTACTGAGCTTGTCTCACTCCGTTGGAACTCCGTCGCACTGTAAATAGAACGAAGGTAAGCTACCCGACGGATGGATTTGCCGGAAAACCCCTCCAACAATCAAGTTAACTTTTTAAGAGGGGAGAGAACGCAGAGCACTGTAGAGAGAAAGAGAGAGAGAGAGTTTTCAATTGCTCACAATCAACGTCTACATGCTCTTCCTTTTCAAGGCTAGCCATGCAGCCTCAAAGATTGTGGGCGCATTACATCTGTTGTCCTTCTCTGGACAGGCGGCTATACTCCCCTCTACATTTCTTACATGTGTAGAGACCAAAACCTCCAAATAGTATTTGTCGCACCGCCAAATGGTATTGACGCATACTAGGAGTGGATTCCCCTTTTCTCATCATTATGTGGAATATTGAACCGAGCTATTACTTGGTGAGGCATAAACATTACGTTGGATAGCTATTGCCGAGCAAAGCCAAACCGATCCATCAAAACTGACTGAATACAGGGCGCGCTGTTTGGCATCTCAGCCTCACAGCAATCTCATGGGCAATCTCAGTCCCCACTTCTATAGTCTGAACCATCCATAGCTCGGTCCAACGCGTCCGTGCAGACCCAATCATATACCCTGTTCCGTGCGATCCTAGCTCGGCTAAGCACACGCGTGCCACCATATCCAGTACGGACCTAACTCGGCCCCACAATGCGCCCAGGCTCAACTTACACGGCGCAACACCAGAATCCCTACTAGTGTAGTTCGGCCCATTGTTCGGCACAAACTCCCTCTCAATACTTTGATAGGGTTAATTACATTAATGATTCTCCAAATGTGTGATATGTCTTAATTTTTTTATTTTTGCACTTTGGTCTCAAAGTAATCAATTTGTTGCACTTCAGTCTATAGTGTTAACTCAAAATCAATAACAAGAGAAGTGGTAGTTTAAGAAATTTACGTAAGGCCTCAACAAATTGAAATGACCAAGTACACATATAGTCTTCAAAATTTTTAATTTGTTGTACCAAAATTCAAAATATGTGTTTTGTTTCATTTCGGTCCCAAGTATTTGGTCTCCAATCTTTTATTACTTTTATTTTTTTTTTTAAATACTTCTCTTGTCATAAGTAATGATATACAAACAAAAATCTTTCATTTTAAAACAAAACAGTCATGAAGATGACTTATATTTACAATATCACGTGGTATAGCAAAAATCTTTCATTTTAAAACAAATACTTATAAAGATAATTTATATTTACAACAATATTACTGTATAAAATTCTATTTATATATCATTATACTCGTTATACTCGTATCGTATTGATGTTATATACACGTTGATTGTCCTAGTGTACATTTATCCAAATATGTATTTACCCAACAATATTAGTCACATACTCTTGTGTAAATAAAACCCATAAATACATAAAATATGTGTACAAATATACAAAGGAAACCCTTTTATGAAAAGGTATTTGCCTACCACAAGGCAGGCAACATGTAGCTTCCATGCATGTGCAGGCATAAGACTACAAGACAGTGGTCCCTCCCCCGTCGTATTTAAAAAAAAAAATATGAGCCATTTGATAACTAATATAAAATCATGACCATTGAATTGTGGGGAAATTATAAGTAAGCACACATGATAAAATAATAATAATAATAATGATGATGATAATATAAAAAAAACAATTACAAATATATAGAGTGCAAATTTTTGTGTAAAAAAAATAGCAAAAGTTGCACCTTAAAAAGATTCTTAACTTTAAGCCATGCTTATTTGACTCTATGAGAGAGGAGATTGAATTAATAGTAAAGGATGACCACATAGAGAGAGTGTTTGATTGTGGTGGGATTAACACTTTGTTTGGAAGGATTGGAGGGAGTGATTGGACTTCATGTCTAATTCACTATGGAGTTTATTGTTTGATTGAAAATTTATAGGCCGGATTAGAAGTTTCACCGGACTATGAATCATACATATGTTGGACTATTGTATCTTAAGGGGCGTTCGGACCCTTTAGAGTGATCCTGTGAAGTGGTCCTTTAAAGTGATCGTCTAGAGCGCGACAATTGTCTCACTAATGAAAACAAGGACTAAGATGACTCCATCAAAGCCACATGATTTTGATGGAGACAAAAAAAAAAAATCTAGATTCAAGCAGATCGAATGCCACTGAGCACCTTCATTGAAATTGAAAAACACCTTCACCATTGAAATAGAAAAAAACTCTTCAAACCAATTAATAGATAAGCCACCGAATATCAATTCCAAATTAGAGAACCCTTCAAGCTTCAAACCCTAATCTATTACCAAATACACAAATTTTTTAATTTCATCATATCAGAATCAGTCTCCTGAAAATCCAGTCAAAAAAGGCACAACCAACCCTCACCTAAAAAAAAATTTTAAAATATTAAATATAAGTTTAGTATTTTTATTGGAAAATGTCTCGTAGCTCAAATTTTGTGGCTCAAAAGTGGCTCAAATGGCCAAATCGACGTCGTTTTGGCCATTTTTATGTTGTTCTGTACTCAAAACGACATCGTTTTGGCCATTTGAGCCACTTTTGAGCCACAAAATTTGAGCTACTTAGTAAACAATTAAAACAGGTAAAATAGTCTATTGAGCATTTTTCTTTTTTCATAATATTTCAATCAAACATTGAATCAATAAGATAGTCATTTTTAGATATTCCCATGAGAAAACAAACATATGATACACATAATTTTCAACCAAATAGTCCGAGGATTATGTATTCTAAATTAATAGTATGATGAATTACAATTCCCCTTATCTAGTCCGTCCAAATAAATATGACTACAATCCCCCCCGGTTGGACTAGCATGAAAGGAAAACACATGGGAATAGAAATCTAGTGATGGGATTAATGGTTGAAGGACTATTATGCCCCTTAGCCTACATCAAATAGAAGAGTAGAAGAAGGGTATTTATGAAATTTCATATAGTTTTGATATAAACATATATATATTTATCTTTTTCAAAGGTTGCATTGGTAAGTTTATTAAATAAGATGGATTAAAATAATAATTTATTTGTGAAAGAAATATTTAATTTTTTAATAAATACTAAAAAAATGATTTTTTTTAAAAATATTTAGTGAATTTTAAAATGATTTTTATGAAAAATTTATATTTTTTAAGTGTCTCTAGATTAAATGGAATTAATTATAATATTAAAAAAATACTAAAAATTAAAAAATATTAATTTTATATTAATACTATCTATAGTATTATTAATCCGATGATATACAAATAATTTTTTTTATCTTACATCTCTAATTTAATACCACTATACTAATAATCTCATAACTCAATTTCACCGTAATACTGATCCTCTCCAAACAAATGTAGCCGTAATAAATATTTACCCCACTTTTCACTGAATGATAGATATCAGAGCAACACTGCACACAATTATTATGGGTATTGAGGCTATTTTAGTCAAAATAATAATAATAATAATAATAGATTAAAAAATTAAATAAGATTGGTGTTTTAGAAAGTTGGTAAAAAGTTGATTTTTTGAATTTTTAACTTTTTTTTGTGACTTTTTTGGCAAAAAGCCGGATTGTTTTGGGTAAAAATTTTGATTTTTTTGGCTAAAAAAGTTGAAAAGCCAAAAAGCTTTTTAGTATGTTCCCAAAAGAACATGTTATATTCAAACCATAATCATTTTACTTTTTCTCTCACAAAATTCAAAAAGGCCAAAAAATTCATCTCAAGCGAAAGTTTTTAACTCAAATTAAATAGTTAAAAAATTGAAAAGCCAACCCACTCTTCAAACGAAGGGTATAAGTGTGCCCATGGTAGTAATGAGATGAGATTATTAGTAATGGAGTAAGGATGAGATTATTAATCCAATGGATAATTTATTTTATTAATCCAATTAAATAGTGAATACTATACTAATTTGACAAAATTATTAATATTTCACTATTAATCTTGTGAATAAAAAATGATGTTAAAGTGTTAATCCTACCGCAACCTTCCGTAACTAAACATTTTTTTTTTTGAGTCATGCTACGTAGCTCGAAAGCTACGTAGCTCGAATCCCCCGAATAGAAAACGTTGCCGTTTTTGTATTTTTTTTTTTTTTTTTTTTTCAGACGCAGAAATCAGGAGGAAGATGGAGGGGAGAGGAGAGGAGGAGGAGGAAGGAGGAGGAGGAGGAGGAGGAGGAGGAGAAGGAGGACTGGAGGGGGCCCTAATAACAGGGGAGGAGGAGGCAGGGCCGGAGGCGGGACGGCGGCCGGAGCTGGAGCTGGAGCTGGAGCTGCTGCGGCGGCGAGCTAGCGGCGAGGCGACGACGGCGGGCCGGAGCTGCGACGACGGCGCGATGGCGGGGAGCTGCGACACCACCAGCTGCTCCTCTTCCCCTCTTCTTCTTCTCTCTCTCTCTCCCTCTCCCTCTTCCCCTCTTCTTCTCAGTCGGTTTCAGATCAAAAATGGAAGAAAAAAAAGAAGAAGAAAAAAAAAAAAAAAAACCTAAAGCCCAAAACGACGTCGTTTTGGGCTTTAGGGGGATTCGGGGGCAAAATCCTTCGAGCTACCAATCTTTATTCTTTTTTTTTTACGTAATCCACCATCACTATTAATTCAATCCCTAGCCAAACAAGCATGGCCTGAATGTATGTCAAACAAGCATGTTACTCGGTGCACCACCTTCTATTATTAACAAATAACACTTTCTCTTTTTTATTTATAAATTTGTATATTTTGATCTCATTAATTATAAAAATATATTATTTTTATTTTTTTTAGATTATTTTCAAAAGATATATATATATATATATATATTTATATAATTTTTATAATTAAATGGGTCAATAAGTACATTGTACATAGATAATAAATTAGAGAATAAAGTGTAATAATTAAGAGGTGTAATTAATCCATTATTTAATAGATTAAAATGTTTGCGACCTCTAAATGAGGAGTTCTAGAGGTGGACCCAACTTCATGATTTAATATTTTGACATGTGATTTTGTAATCTTTTTTATGTATTGCTACATCATTAAAGTTGGCATTAGAATTTCAACTCTAACACTCTATCATTACTGTTTAATAAATTATTGAAAATAAAATTTTCGGCAAAAAAACTATTATTGTATTTTCTTCTTGGAAAAATTTCAAATCAGTAATAAATTTTATAAATATTAATAATTAAAAATATAATTTTTTTTTTTATGTATCTATAATTATTTTTTAAAAAGTAAGTTGGATTGTAATTTTCCCTTTCTTCTTTTGATGGTAGTAGTATGCTTCGAGACTTGAGTCTTCCTTAAGAAAATACACACTACAATAATTAACCTGGTACAAAACTTAGAATCCCCACTTCTCTTCTCTCTTTCTCTTCCTTTTTTTTTTTTTTTTTCTTTCTTTTTTTTTTTTTTGTTCTAGTTTTTTTTTTTTAAATTTTCTTGAGACATTTGACCAAATCTCTCGGGTGATTATTCAATAATCTGACAATATAAATATATAATATTTCATAATATTAAAATTAATGAAAAAGGTGAATATGTAAGATATTATATTAAATGATTAAGAAATATAAAAGAACATATATATGAAAACGATTGATTAAAAAATAGAAATACATATTATTATTATTATTATGAGGATATTGAATAATTTTCTGTCTCTCTCTCCCCGCGCTTTGATTAGAACATCAACAATGAGTTTGTCAGACTTTTGACAAATTCTCTCTCATCTCATCTCAACTAAACACCCCTTTCTCTTCTTCTTTTCTCATTAACCTTCTCACCCGCCACTCCCTCCTTCTCTCTCTCTCTCTCTCTCTCTCTCTCTCTCTCTCTCTCTCTCTTCTTGTGATATACATACATACATACATACATATGTATAGTATAAGATAAGATCAAGATCAAGAGAAGAAATGGGTAATGGATACAATCAGCAGCAGCAGCAGCACCTACATGAGAGAAGCACTTACTTACCAATGTTGTGTTCAAGATCAAGATTCACCTCCATCAAAGATGTACACCTTCCCAAGTGCCAACACCACCACCACCACCACCACCACCTCCACCTCTCTTCCTCCTCTAAATCCAACGACCCTTCATCCCCTAGAGTCAGTTGCATGGGTCAAGTCAACCGAAACAACAGCCGAGTCATCGGCCTCCCTACTTCATACCGCTTCACCACCACCACCACCAACATCAAATATCACAAGCTCAAAAGACTCTTTTCCGGAAGAAATCTCACCACCACCACCACAACCACAGCCGCCGCCACTAGAGGAAGAGGCCACATCAAGTCAAGTGATGATAATGATTATGGACCGGCGCCGGTGAACATCGCCGCCTTGGATCCTCCGTTGCCGGTGGTGAAGAGGGTGCAACAGCAGGCGGTGGACGGCGGAGATGGGGTGAATCTGTGGAAGAGAAGGTCTGGTGGGGCTGCATTGAAGAATTTACAGCTTCAACAAATTCATATACCCAATAACAACAACAACAACAACGACAACCATTATTTGCAACCAACAACTGTGTGATATATTGTTTATTTATTTATTGATGTGTGATCTGATCTGATCTGATCTGATGGGATGGGATTGGGAGTGAGGCTCCAATTTGAGGTAATATTTACCTCTTTCAGCCAATGATATCTGCTGTAAATGGTTTTTTTATATTCTACAGTTTTTTTCATTTTTCATCTCCAAACTGTGGGATTTTTTATTTTATTTTTTTTTTAAATTTAGGCAAAGTTTGGGAACTTGTAAAAAAGTTAAAAAGTCAAAAAGTTATTCAAAAAGTTAAAAAGTTAATAATATTCACCAAAAGTCAACAATTACGGTTGCACAACTCCCCATTCAAATTTTTTCTTACAAATCAATTTTTACAATTTTTTATTACACATTTTTTTATAAAAAGTTAAAAAATTAACCCAAACATTCATATTTTCAATCTCAATTTTTTAATTCAAAAAGACAAAAAAATATACTTATTTAAGACCCCTTAAACAACCCCTTAATCAGGCATTCTGAATGAAAACTATATATTTTGTCCCAGGAACAAAGTCATGTGGTGCTCCAAATAAAATTGAGCCTCCGTTTGGGAAGTGGGTTGGTTTTTTGGCTTTTTGGTTTTTTTGGCTATTTTAGCCTGGGCTTAAAAGCTTGGTTTGGGAAGGACTTTTTGGCTTTTTGGCTTTTTTAAGTTTTTTTGTGAGAGAAGAATGTAATGATTATGGGTTGGATGTGATGTTTTGTTTGTTATGGCTAAAATAGCCTATTTTGTTTTTTGTGGCTAAAATAACCAAAAAAGCCTCCAACCCACCTTCCCAAACGGTGCCTCAGAATAATGTTAGAGTGTTTAAAAAATTTATCATATATTTTATATGAATATAAAATTAAATAATAATTAATTAAGAAATATATATATGCGTAGTATTTCGGAAACATTAAGCCTGTGTTTGGCAAGTGGGTTTGCAGGCTTTTTTTGGCTATTTTAGCCACAAAAAACAAAATAGGCTATTTTAGCCATAACAAACAAAACATCACATCCAACCCATAATCATTACATTCTTCTCTCACAAAAAAACTCAAAAAAGCCAAAAAGCCCTTCCCAAACCAAGCTTTTAAGCCCAGGCTAAAATAGCCAAAAAAGTCAAAAAGCCAAAAAGTCAACCCACTTCCCAAACGGAGGCTAAATAATTTGCCGTGAAGCAATGCTACAAAACCACCCAATACTTTCTCATTTTGAAGACTCGTATGACCGACACATCATCACACTAATTAACGGTCATAATCAAAGTCGTAAATCTATCATTTCACGGAAATCAATACAAGCATACGAATTTATTTTTATTTTTATTTTTATTTTTATTTTTTAAAAAAATATAAAGGATTCATTTCATCTAGAAAAATTACCATTAAGTAATAACATTTAAAAATTATTACATAAAATTTATATTTTAATTATCAATATTTATATATATATATATATATATTTTTGAGATCACTGTTAAGTTATTTTCCCTTCTGTCTATATGTCATCATAAGAAAAGTTGGATTCATTATAATTTTCATTGCTATAATTATATCAAAGTATAAGTTCAATTTTAATAATTTTTTTTTTTGTAAGTAGCATCACATTAAAGATTACAGGTAGAACAAACTTAAAATTTAAAATTAAAATACTAAGAACTAAAGTAAAATTTAAATAAAATTAGAGAATAAAAATTGAAATTTATCCAAAATAATGTCTATATTTCGTAGTTTACAAGTATTTTCACTCTCTTTTTCCCCCCCCCCTTTAATAATGATAAATTTTAGGGGTCAAAGGGACTAAAGGTTTCAATGACTAGCGAACGTTCTGGTAAAAGCTCCGTGGGACAACAGAAGGAATGATATTTGGCTTGTCAGATGGGACTTCTCACTTGCTAGTAATTTGCATTTGGAAGTTTTTTATTTTTTTAGTTTAAGGCTATTTGGAAGTCATTCAATTGTTCTGAAAAGGAATTTTTTCTTTCCAGATGGCTACATGAGGAACAAAATTTCTTTAAAAATAATAATAATAATAATAAAGTAAATATAAATGGATTAACCCTCGTCTCTTAGTTTTGATCACAAATCAAAAATACTTATTTAACAGTTATACTATCACGTGATATCACTGTTACATCCAATAATTACTCACAGATAAAAATAACTTAAATTTTTTAGTATTGTGCTTAAAAATCTATCCCAACTTTTAGATTCCAATAAGGAAACTGCAAAATCATCAATGCAGTTCAAGTTTCTGGAAGAATGAAAACAAAATAAAAATACAACCAAATAAGCCCCAATTCAAAATGCTTAGGTGTCATTTGGTAACACTTAGGGTGTGTTTGGTAACGTTTACGTTTTCAGTTTATATTTACAAAAATTTTATAAACTGGTTTATGTTTATTTTTTGTTTATTTTTAGAAAAACATAAACTAAAAACGCGTTTGGTAATTGACAAAATGTTTAAAAAATTTTAAAAATATAAAAAAGAGTGAGAAATGGCAAGTGGTGGCAAGTGGCGGCGGAAGACGATGGTGGAAAGTGGTGACGATGGGTGGCGGTGGGTGGTGGGGGGTGGGTGGGTGGGTGACGGTGACGGTGGCGGGTGGTGGTGGTGCGCGGGTGGTGGGTGGTGGTGACAGGTGGGTAGCGGATGGCGGGTGGTGGTAGGTGGTGGGTAGGTGGCGGGTGGTGGGTGGCGGGTGGGTGGGTGACGGTGGCGGGTGGTAGCGAGTGGGTGGGGGTGGTGGTGGTGGTGGTGGTGGCGGGTGGGTGACGGATGGCAAGTGGTAGTGGGTGGTGGCGGTCGGATGGTGGGTGGTGATGGTGGGTGGGTGGGTGACGGTGGCGGGTGATGGGTGGTAACGAGTGGGTGGTGGCGGTGGTGGTGGCAGCGGCGGGTGGTGTGTGGTGATAGTAAGTGGGTAGCGGATGGTGGGTGGTGGTGGTGGTGGTGGGTGGATGGGTGGGTGGGTGACGGTGGCGGGTGGTAAGTGGTAGTGAGTGGGTGGTGGTGGTGGTAGGTGGTGGTGGCAGGTGGGTGGCGGGGGGTGGTGGTAGTTGGTGGGTGGGTGACGGTGGCGAGTGGTAGAAAGTGGGTGGTGGTGGTGGTGGGTGGTGGTGGCAGGTGGGTGGCGAGTGGGTGGTGGTGGTGGTGGCGAGTGGGTGGCAAGTGGGTGGTGGTGGTGGTGGGTGGCTGGTGGTGGCAAGTGGGTGGTGAGTGGTGGTGGCAAGTAAGTGGCGGGCGGTGAATGGTAGTGGCAGGTAGTGAGTGGTAGCGGGTGGATGACATGTAGGTGGTGGTGGTGGTGGTGGTGGCGAGGGGTGGGTGGTGATGGCAAGTGGGTGGCAGGTGGGTGGTGGGCGGTGAGTGGTGGCGGCAGGTGGTGGTGGTGGAGGGTGGGTGGTGGGTGGTGGCGGCGGATGACGGTGGTGGAAAACGGTGGCGGGTGGTGGCTAATGTTGGGTGATAAAAAAAAAAAAACTGAAAACTCAAAATGGAAATACATTTTTTGTGTTTTCATTTTTTAGCCAAATTTATAAACTGAGACCACTGATTTATAAATCAAAAATTTTACCAAACAAGTTTTTATTTGAGTTTTTTAAATTTTTGTAAATATAAACAGAAAACTGAAAACGTAAGTGTTACCAAACGGCACCTTACATTTTTAATTTTCTATTTGTATTTACAAAAATTAAAAAAACTCAAATAAAAACTTGTTTGGTAAATTTTTGATTTATAAATTAGTGGTCTCAGTTTATGAATTTGACCAAAAAATATAAACTAAAAAAATGTATTTCTGTTTTGAGTTTTGAGTTTTTTTTTTTTTTTACCACCCAACACTAGCCACTAGCCACCACCTGCCACCATTTTCCACCACCGTCTTCCGCCACCACCACCCACCTGCCACCACCACCCGCCACCACCACCCACCTGACACCCACTCACCACCACCACCCACTCCTCGCCACCACCACCTACCTGCTACCCACCCGCCACCACTGCCCGCCACTACCACTCACCACCCACCTGCTGCCACCATCCACCACCCGCCACCCACCTGCCACCACCACCACCACCATCTACTCGCTACCACCCACCCACCCCCACCACTACCCGCCATCACCCACCACAACCCGCCATCCGCCACCCATCTGCCGCCACCACCACCACTCACCACCCGCCACCGTCACCCACCCACCATCACCACCCACCACCTACCCGCCGCCACCACCACCCGCCACCCACTCTCTACCACCGTCACCCACCCCCCACCACCACCACCACCACCCGCCACCCCCACCCACCCGTCACCACCCGCCATCCGCCACCCACCTGCCACCACCACCCACCCACCACCACTCACTCGCTACCACCCACCACCCGCCACCGTCACCCACCCACCCCCCACTACCCGCTACCCGCTATCCACCTGCCGCTACTTTCCACCACCGTCTTCCGCCGCCACTTGCCATTTCTCACTCTTTTTTATATTTTTTAAAATTTTTAAATATTTTGTCAATTACCAAACACATTTTTAGTTTATGTTTTTCTAAAAATAAACAAAAATTAATTTATAAAATTTTTGTAAATATAAACTGAAAACGTAAACGTTACCAAACTGACCCTCATTAATTGTAGTAAAGCCATGCTAAATCAGATCAAAGCTTTCCCCTTCAGAGCTTATCATAGAAAGTGTTTCATCAAATTGTACCTTTTTTCATATTAATAAATTAAAAATAGTCACCTACAGTAGTCTATGAAATCATCTTCAAAAACAAAACCTGTCATCCATGTCACGGGTGAACATCTTACCTCATGCATTCACAAGCTAGCGATCATCCTTCGTGCTGGGTCGTCTCTATACAAAGCAATGCATTTATATCAAAATTTCATAAATGTTCACAAGGTTTCGTTATCACAAGCAAGCAATCATCCTTCAAAATGGCCAACATATAATATAAAAGCAACCAATCAGATAATCAGCCAACATATGATGCAAACAACTCCGCATATGATCGAATGAAGAAATCCATGGCGAATGCAGAAATCCATGGTCATAAACATACCCAGAGCAATGTTCAGACCTTCCTAACAATGACAGCAAAGCGCAAATCACAAGACTTGGCACTTTGGATGACTTTTAACATTCTCAATAAAATAGCAATCAGAGAGAGTACCAAGTTCAGTAAACACATCACTTTCATAAATCTTCAGATCAGCTATTGTTAATACATGTACAACTTAAAAACATCGAATCGTCCAGCCAATAGCCCACAGATCTAAAGTTCTCATTGTTTTCTCCCCTAATTTCTTCTAGTATATACAAGCCAGGTTTTTAAGCCACTGTTCAAGGTAGACAAGAAAGACGGTAAAATACCAAGGTTTTTAACCATCAAGTATCAACTTTGCTCTTTATAAGGAGTCCATATCAATTTGCAGACATCTACCTCAAGACCACCACGGCCTGCAGCTTTCAAATGACGATCCAAGACCTTGGGATCTGCACAAATGACATGCTGCCCTTTTCGATACTGGATCAGTTCTAGGCCTTGAAGGGTGCTCAAGATATCCTCAGCCTTGATGGCCGTCATGTCACTAAGCTCCTGCAGAGCGAATCATTGAAGGAAACAAGATAGTAACCAAAATAAAATAAACAGAAACATGGTTCAGATGTGATGGGATTCGTATATTTTCTGATTGGGTAACCATTCACACAAATATTTCTACTGCCATCCCAAGTTGAATTTTTTACACACATCTACTTAATAGGTAGCCAAGACGTGCACACTTTTCCAAGAAGATGATATGTAAGTCTCAGGCACATATCCAAATGTGACTTATTATTATTTTATTTTTTTATAGAATTACATACTTGGGGAATATATGTGTCCATCGTTTAGACACGCATGAGATGCATTGCAAGTTTGAAGAAAATAACTTGGAGGCCAATGATTAATTACATCCTTCTTTCTTTAGGCTTTTAATTTCAGGAATTCTAACATTTAAAACATTCAATTTGTTTGTGAACAAGACTTTCTGAAATAGATAATAGGATTTTTTTTTCCAGTTATTTTTCAAATATATAAAATGATTTCTTACTATTTCATATAATAATGGGTAAATTGCATTAAGACTCCCTCAACTATTAGCGAATATCACTCTACCCCCCTCGTCTATGAACCGGTACATATTGATCCATTCAATTATGAAAATTGTACAAACACACCCCTTCGGAGGTGGTCTGAAGGGGTTCTACAAGAGTCAAAAGTGATACATTTTTACAGTTGAAAGGGTCAAAATGTGCGGGTTCATCAACGAGGGATGGTAAAGTGATATTCGCTAATAGTTGAGGGGGTCATCGTGTAAATAACCCTATAATAAAATATAAACATATTTCTAATGTAAAAAATGCAAGATAAGTATTATTATCATGTAAATATAAACATATATCTATTTGCTGTCATGTCTTAATTTTTTTTGAAAATTGTTGTGTCGATGTGCCCTCGCGTCATATTTGTGTCTCGTGTCAGTGTGCTTAAGACAAACATCAATACCTCCATCTAAAATCAACAAAATATATTACATTTGGTACTCTTGCGAAATGCATACCTTTATCCCGCACAATAGAATATACAATGTTGAGACAAAGATGAAACCAAAAAAAATTTAGAAGGTGGACAAAAAAAAATTGGAGATATTAATGCAACATCAAATGAAGGCAATCCAACCATTTATTTTTTTTCACATAACATTTGATATTTCCTTTTCTTAAACGTAGCATTTACAACAAGTCCATATTATTGTTCTATTACTCTCATCCTATGCTACAGAGGATTGAACTTTAGGATTTCATGAAAGGTGTGACTATTGCCAAAGCAACCAGTCCTTTGACCAGTCGAACAAATATAACCAATCAAAGCACTGATTGCAATAATTGTTGCCTTTCTTTCATGAAACAGAAGTGTCATATTCTGTATATTTGTGGTGATGGCTCCACTCCAGAGGATGATTATATGCCTGTAAAAACTAAAGGCTATGAAGCATGGACACGGCAAAATCAGTGCCATGGCGGTGTCAGATACAGGGACACGTACGGGACACGCCATCTGCCGTGTTCCTTTAATTTAATTGTTTTTTTTGTAGAGGACACGCGTGTCCAGATCTGGACACGGCATGAGACACGGTGAGGAGAGAGAGCGTGAAGGAAGAAAGTGAAGAGACAAACCTGCCGCGCGATCGAAGACATCCAGTTAATCAATCGAACATCCAATCGCCACATTGACATCCAGTTGTCCACGATCTGTATCCCTTCGACTTCACGACTTCCACCGTAAGCATCTCTCTCTCTCTCACCTTCTCTCTTGCTTGCGTCTCTCGTCTTCTCTCTGTCTTGCTCGCAAGTCGCGTCTTTGTCCCTCTCGCCCTCTTTCTTATCTTTTATATATATATATATATATATATATGTATTAGTATATATAAGATAATATTATTTTATAAATACAAATAACATATTATTTACTATTTATACATATTAATATAAAATATATATATATGTATATAAAATAAAATAAAAAATTATCAGAAACATATTATTTAAAAAATATAATAAATAAATAAAATAATTAACGTATATTAAAATAAAAATATTTATAAAAATAAAAAATAAAATTGTTGTGTCCCCTGCCGTGTCCGTGTCCCCATTTTTTGAAAATTTCCATGTCCCGTGTCCATATCCGTGCTTCATAGAACTAAGGCCATATTTGTTCACTGACTGAATTCCATCAGAATAATCCTCAGATTACAAATCCTTTAAGATTACATATCATATCCCACGTTTGCAATGACCCTGGGTTAGGAAGGAATATTAATGACCATAGTTTGAAAGTATTTTGGTCTTTTAACCCCCTAATCTGGAACTCCCTTAATTCCCTAAATTTCCACATTCCCCCCACGGGAATCTATAGTCCCCCATGTAGGAAACATAGTCTGAAGGGACTGTCAATCCAGAAGTCCACATTTACATCCAAACGTGGGATTCGGCATTGAGCAAGATACATAGTCTAATCCTATGACCTTATCAACCCCAAACATACACAACATAGGGGTAACAATGCATCTAGAAGAAAAGGGCAGGGGATTAGGAAAATGAAAGAAGGATTTGGAGGCAGTTGACCTTCTGAACTTTGGATAACTCTAGCACATGTTCCAACACATACCTTAATAGATATGTTGCCCTTGTGTTTTTTCAAAATATCCAAAAGAACACGGGTCCAGTACCCTCTATAGCTTAGTAGCCCCAGGTCTGAAAGGGGTCTTTCAGGCGTGCCAACTTTACCTTCTTTCTTGGAAAGCTCATAAGCTGTTTCAAATTTGAAATGACATTAGCAATTATTTTCACTTGAAAATCAATAATAAAGACAGATCAGTACCATATCAAATGAAAAATTGTATCAGTATGACACTTACTCTTCAGGAAATAATTAACCATTTTTAGAGCAGCCACCCCACCCCACAACCCAAAAAAAAAAAAAAGTGCAGAGTTAAGACAAGACCTCACAAGTCCTGAGATCTCTAGATTCTTACTCAAATCATCAGACCAACAGAATGGTGAGATTTTGGGAGTAAGCAAACACCCAATAACCACAAGTTGGCAATGCACCCATTCTGTCAGTGGACCCATATCCTTCTTGTGAAGAAATATGAGTCTTGTACCCCTTGGTCATTTTTGTGTTGGCAATTCAATTCCAAGATTGAGTGCAATTATTTAGCTTAGTTGAGTTCTTTACTATCAAATGTGAGTTTCTTCTTCAAACATCGTAAAAATCTACTCCCTCTGTCCCAAAATATTAGTTTTTATTCCATTTTTCATTGTCCTAAAACATTAGTCCATTTTCAAAAATCAAGGAATAAAATAATATGAATTTACTATTTTGCCCTTCTTTTAAATTCATTAATAATACAAAAAGTACAATTATGACAATTGATATTCCCAAAAAAATGTACTATCAAAGGGCAATTTTGAAAAATTAATATTTTTAAAATATAATAATTGTACTATAAAAAAAAGTTAGATTCCCCAAAATAGACCATTATTTTGGGACGGAGGGAGTATTAGAATCCGGGTATCCAATTGGGTGATGGGGTTGAACACATATCTCATATCCTTCCTTCCGGTGAACAAAAACACGCCAGGGAAGTCCATGAATCATTGGTTGGTGGGTGGGGATGGGGGGTCTTATTTTATTCTGCACTTAATATTGAACCCAGGGAAAGAGGAATTGTATTTCTATATATTACAACTTACAAGTAAAAAACTAAAGGTTAAAAAACAAAAGATGAGAGAAATTAAATGGAAGAGAGCTTACAAAATGCGATTAGGAACTTCCCATAGCCTTTCCTCTGGTAGGGAGGAAGAGTGAGAATGCAGGCCAAGTTATAGGACTCCTCTGAATGCTTTTCCTGCATTGGATGATGAAGGATAGTGAGGTATTAGTCCTTGGGATATTTTAAAAATTGTCACAAACAGCTTCAGGTTCCCAAAATGTCTTAATTAACAGATACAGCATTCATATTTATAGAAAGGAGGAATTAGAGGTTAACTGCATATGTAGTTGCTTAAGGTGGCAGACCACAAAAATTGGAAAGGTATGATGTAGCATTGAAAGGATAGAAGAACAGAAACACTGGCAGTACTACCAAAGATGATTTTTTTTTTTTTTTTTTTTTTAAATATTAGGATGATTTAAGCCACATGAGTAAGTTGCACTAAGAACAGCTCCTTCAGAGACAGAAACATAAAATGTAATGAAAGACAACAAATTCGTATGGTGAAGGCCACAGTTTGATAGCTGAAGTTCAACGAAGCTACATGAGTAAGTTGCACTAAGAAACAGCTCCTGAAGAGACAGAAACATAAAATGTAATGTAAGACAGCAAATTCGTATTGTGAAGGCCACAGTTCAATAGCTGAAGTATAACTTTTACCTCACATGGGCTCCACAGACCCACTGAATTAGTGTACCCCATTGTTTTAAATGTAACTTTTCATTTCCTGATAATCATAAGCGTAACTAGTAACTAAACTAACAACTCATGGAACCAATATTTGACAATTAACCAAGTGATAATAATATACCTTCCCAAAGTTTATTACACATACACACAACAAAAGAATGCTCCAGAACATATATTCAGAATCAACATTGTTATCTCAATTTGGGACTACCCACTGGACTAGACCCTTCTGAAGACAATAAATACTAAAGGCAGGCACTATCTGCTTGGTATTTGGAGATGCCAATACAAAAATATAAAATATAAAATGATCTAGATGCAATGACAGGGTTTATATTTCTCTTATGGAGCCATGATCCAATCTTTCAATCCATGAACATATTTTCCATGCAGGGCCCTTCTTCCAAAACACCACATTGTAAGTTTTCTGAATGAATTTGTATATTCAATTGTGTTATAATACAAAGAATACATCTGATTATTAGTAATCCTAACCCTAAGACTACAAAAGAAAAGAAAACACTACCATATATATACACAATATCTCAGAATATATAAACAATATACACTACCATATATATAAACGTAACCTAATATTCTCACACCCCCACTCAAACTCAAGGTGTTTTAGTAGAAAATACTGAGAGTTTGCCAAGAAAAAACTGAAACCGAGTAGCGATGTGAATCTTGGTAAAGAAGTTTGCAAGTTGTAGAGCCGAAGAGACGAAAGGAAGTAAGATAGAGCCAGACTATAGATGCTGACGAACAAAGTGACAATCAATCTCAATGTACTTTGTTCGCTCATGGAAGACAGTGTTATGGGCAATCTGAATAGCACTACGGTTATCACAATAGAGGGAGGTCAGAGAAGACTAAGGGACGCCTAAGTAAGAGAGAAGCCAACGAAGCCAAACAATTTCAGCAATAGCATGAGCTATAGCACGATACTCAGTTTCGGCAGTAGAACGGACAACAACAGTTTGTTTCTTACTTTTTCAAAAAATTAAGGAATTGCCAAGAAACATATAGAAACCAGAAGTGGACTTAGGATCTGTAACATCACTAATCCAATCATTATCAGCATAGGCTACTAAAGCCAAGAAAGAAGTAAAGGACAACATCAATCCTTGAAAGATAGTACCACGAAGATAGTGAAGAATCCGAACCAAAGCAGCCCAATATGTAGAACGAGAATCTATGAAGCACCGACACGTCCTCAGGGCCTGCGTACGAGTGTCAGACACGGATACGGACACGCGTCGGACACGCGGTGGACACGTGTCCAACACTCTCTCTAACGTGTCCTCTTTTTTTTTTTGAATTTTTGCAGTCGGAGACACCATGGACACGGACACGCGGTGGACACGTGTCCGACACTCTCTCTAACGTGTCCTCTTTTTTTTTTTTGAATTTTTGCAGTCGGAGACGCCATGGACACGCTGTGACACTTTCCGGACACACCTGAGGTGGATCAAAGCCCTAACTAAAAGAGAGAAAGAGAGAACCCTAACTGAAAGAGAGAAAGAGATCGAGGGAGAAGAGGAGACAGAGAAAGAGTTCAAGGGAGGAGAGAAGATAGAGATCGAGGGAGGAGATGAGAGGAGACAGACAGAGACAGAGAAAGAGATAGAGGGAGGAGAAGAGAGGAGCCTAACCTGTTCAGATCAATGAAGAAGCTGAGGTATTTGTCTGCTCTCTTCTTTTTCGCCTCGTCCTCTTCGTCTTCTTCTCCTTCGTCTTCTTCGACTTCTCCTTCTCCTGTTCTCTCTCTCTCTGATTTCACTTCCCTCTTTTGCTGATTCACTTTTCCCTCTTTTTCTATTTCACCCGTTTCTCTCTCTCCTCTTTTATTTCCTTCACTCTTTTTTTTTTCTTTTTTCTTTTTTCTTTTTTTTATCTTTATTTTTGTTAAACTTAAAATTCATAAAATAAATTATTTTTATTTAAAAACACTCATTTTTTATTAAAAAAATTTTTAAATATGTTTATTAATTTTATTATTATTATAATCGTATAAAAATTAATGATTTTTTTTTTATTTTAGACATATAATAAATAAAAAAATTATATATATTAAAAGTGTCCCAACGTGTCGTGTCCTCCATTTTTTTAAAATTTGCGTATCCCCGTGTCCGTGTCGTGTCCCGTGTCCGTGCTTCATAGACGAGAATTAAAATCGAACTAACTAACCACATGAATAGCATAGGCAAAATTAGGGCAAGTAGCCGCCAAATAAACTAAGCAACCCACGAGCTCTCGATATAAAGTAGGATCAGGCAGAGGAACACCATCAGAAGTGTTTAAGTTTCACATTAAGCTCAGTGGGGGTATCATCAATCTTAGTGTCAGTACGACCAGCACAGTGAATAACTTCATTAGCATACTTGGCCCGAGACAAAAAGTAGCCCTTGAGAGAATAAGCCACCCCAACCTCAATACCAAGAAAGTACTACAATGGCCCTAAATCTTTCATTTCGAAGGTGCGGAAGAGATTCTACTTGATGTCAAAGATAGCAGAAGAATCAGAGCCAGTAATAATCATATCATCCACATACAGTAATAAGACAACAAAACCAGCAGAGGTGCGGAGGAGAAACAAAGCAAAGTCCTATCAGTGTTGGGTGGCGATCCTAGAACAGAGGCCTTTTGGAATCCAGCCCTTGTTAAGATTAGGAAAAGATTGGAGGGTTGGAAGCGAGCATTGTTGTCTCGGGGTGGGAGATACACTTTGGTACAATCAGTATTGAGTTGTATTCTTATTTATTTTTTGTCCCTTTTCAAGATACTGGTTCGTTTTGCAAAGCAAATTGAGAAATTGTTGAGAGATTTTCTGTGAGAGGGGGGTGATGAGGGTAAAAGGAATCACTTAGTCAATTGGGAGGTTGTCTCTCTTCCTCGGCGTAAAGGGCGTCTTGCTATTGGGAACATTGTTGCTAGAAACATTGCCCTCTTGAGCAAATGGTTGTGGAGATTTCCCGAGAAAAACGAGTCTTTATGGTGTTATATTATTAAAAGCAAGTACAGAATTCAGGCTAATGGTAGAGATTCTATTGTGGTTAGCAGAGGCAATTGTCGTTCTCCGTGGAAGTCTATCTCTCGTTTGTTTCCCATTGTGTCTCTGTTTGTGTCTATGAAAATGGGTGATGGGGCCAATATTCGATTTTGGGAGGATGTTTGAGTGAGGGTGACATCTTTTGATAAAGCTTTTCCACTTTTATACCGATTGGTTCACATTCGAAATGTGTCAATTGCGTCAGTGGCATGTTCTAATGTGGCACCAATCTCTTCGAATTTCAATTTCCTTAGGAATCTAAGTGATAGGGAGTCTCTTGAGTTGGCATCTTTGTTGACATTGATTGATGGGGTTTCCTTAGTTTCATCTCCTGATAAAAGGGTATGGAATATCAGTTCTTCAGGGATCTTTTCTTATAAATCTTTGTTTGACAATCTCATTGATAAGTCCTCCATTCCTTTGTTTCCTCTTCATATGAAAATCTGAAAAGCGGGTGTTCCTCATAAAGTGAAGTTTTTCATGTGATCCTTAGCTCATAGAGGTGTCATGACCAATGACCTTTTTCCAAAGGAGAAAGCCTAATCACTATCTTTGCCCTCAATGGTGCGTAATGTGCAAGAGGAGTTCGGACTCAGCGGATCATCTCTTTCTTCATTGTTCGGTGGCTATGAAGTTATGGCAGCGTCTATTTGGTTTGTGATGTTAAATGGGCTCCTCCACGGTGCACATATGTTTCTTGTTAAGTTTGATGGGTTCAGCGGTTCTAAGAAAGCCAAAATCTTGTGGTCTTGTATTGTTTGTGCTATTTTCTGGATTATTTGGCTGGAAAGGAATTCAAGGATCTTTGATGGAAAGGAGGCTGCTGTAGACTCTTTGTGGGATAGGGCTGGTTTTTTGGCTTCATTTTGGGCTTTTGTGTCTCCTCCGTTTAAAGGAGTTCCACTTTTCTTGATTTCTATGGATTGGTTTGCTGTTTGCAACCCCTAGTGTTTGGATTTTCTTGTTTTCTCTTTCTTTTTTTGACAGTTGTTTTTATTCTGATTGGGTTCTTGTTCATTGTATGAGGACTTCTTGTCGTCCAAACTTTCTTTAATAAAATTTCTTATTGGCTTTCCAAAAAAAAAAAAAAAAAAAAAGCTAAGTCCTAGGTTGAAAGATGAAACACAAGCTCAGTAACAGCAGTCTGAAAGAGATCATATTAAGCATGAGGAAATTGCTTCAAACCATACAGAGCATGCCGAAGACAACGAACCTGTCCAGAGGAATGGTGAAGGCCAGGGGAGGATGCATGTTAACCTCCTCAACAAGATGACCATTAAAAAAAACATTCTTAACAACCATCTGATAAAGAGGCCAATGACGAACAACAGGGACATATATCAAAGTACGGACAATAGTCATCTTGGCAACAGGGGCGAAGGTCTCCTCATAATCAATACCATACTCCTGTGAAAAACCATTAGCAACTAGGCAAGCCTTGTCATGCTCAAGAGAACCATCAAAATGAGTCTTGACTTTGTAAACCCATTTACAACCAACCAGATTCTTACCAGCAAGCAAAGGAACCAACTCCCAAGTACTAATTTTTTGCAAAACAATCAACTCATCCTCCATAGCTTGAATCTAATGAGGATCCTAAGAGGCCTCCTTTTAAGACTGAGATTCTGAAAAAGCGCGGATAACAGACAAAAACGTACAGCATGAAGGACAAAAACATGTTTTAGCAAAACCAAGTTTAACTACCTGCTTACGGATGCGAAGGAAATACTTACGGTTAGCAAGATCAGAGTCGTCAAAAGCAAGAGGATCAACAGTAGAGGCAGAGACAACTAGTGGAGGGAGAGCCTTGCGACGAGAATTGACTAATGCCGGAGGAAGAGGAGAAGAAGAAGCAGAAAAAGAAGGAGAAGGAGAAGGAGAAGGAGGAGGAGGAGGAGGAGGAGAAGGAGAAGGAGAAAGTGAAAGAACAGGAGCAGGAGGAGGAGGAGAGGAGGGAACAAACTCATGGGGGTCAGTGGAGAGGGACTCATTAGGAAGGGTGGTACAGGGAGGAGGGAATAAGCTCATGGGGAACAACAAAAATGTACTCATCAGGAGGGACCTCAGAAGAAAATGGATTAATATAAACCAAATCCTCTTTGGAAACTAGAACTGTGAGAGAAGGAAGTTGAAAGTAAGGTAGACATTTGAGAAAGGCAAGATGGCAGGAGATATAAAGGCGACAGAAAATAAGGTCACAACAACGATAACCTTTCTGAGTGAGACTGTAACCTAAAAAGACACAAAAGACAGACAGGGCACTAAGTTTGGTTCTATCTTTACAGGGCAAAAGGACAAAACAAGCAGAGCCAGACACACGAAAGGGGGGGTAATTAGGAAGTTAAGAAAACAAAGCCTCACATGGAGACCGACCAAAAAGAAGAGGGGCAGGCATACGATTGAGAAGAAAAGCAGTAGTAAGAACTGCCTCACCCCAAAACAGAACCAGAACGAAGGCAGAAAAAAGAGAGACCTAGCTGTCTCAAGGAGATGACGGTGTTTACGCTTTAACTCGACCATTTTGGGCAGGTGTATCAATACAGGAAGTTTGGTGAAAGGTATCCAAATTGGCTAAATATTCACGGAACTCAGTTTTAAAGTATTCCCTACCCAAGTCAGACTGCAACAATTTAATAGTAGACCCAAACTGTGTAGTGACCATAAAATGAAAAGTACAACATATCTGGTTGAAGTCAGACTTATGAGTCATAAGATAAACCCAAGTGTAACGGGTGCAGTCATCAACAAATGAAACATAGTATGCAGAGCCCTTTTTAATGAGAAAATGAGAAGGACCCCAGACATTAGTATGAACTAAAGAAAACGGTGTATCAGATATAGAGGTACTTTTACGGAAAGGTAAAACTGTCATTTTGGCAAGTTTACACCCCCGACACTTGGTAAGTTGATTAGGAGAAATTTTACCCAATATATCTGACTGGGTTACAGACCGTAAGCGGTCAACAGACAAATGTCCTAATCTGGAATGCCATAAATAGAAAGGACTTGACAAAAAATATAACTAAAAAGAGGAAAAAGCAATCGGAGAGATAGTCATAGGCAGATATAGGCTCTCCACCACATAGAGATCTCCAACTCTACAACCAGTCCCAATCTGCTGCTTGGATATCCTATCCTGCACTAAACAAATAGAAGAAGAAAAGATAACATCAAAATCAGAGGCATCAAGCTGACTGATGGATAATAAACTGACAAATAACTGAGGAACATAAAGAACAGATGAAATAGAAACAGCAAACATAGCAGACGGTAAAACAGACCCAACAGATATAACAGACATACCAAACCCATTAGCAGCATTGACAGTAATAGGAAAGGGAGAGGGAGTACAATTTTAAAGTAAAGAGAGATGGGGAGTCATGATGATGAGAGGCACCAGAGTCAAAAATCCAGACAGACGAAGAAATACCTGAAGAAGACCCCAGAAAGCCTGAATGAAGAGAGGAAACAATGGAGGTAGATGGGGATGGTTGGGAGGTATACAGTATATGCTGAAACTAACCAATTTGAGCACTCAAGGCCAAGTCAGGATCAGGAGCCGGAGCAAATGCAATATAAGCAGCAAGAGGAGCCCAGAATTGGTTTTGAAACTATTGAAAAGACGAGGCAGGCAAACGTCTCTTCTTGGGATAATAGTACTTCCAATGGCCCCACAGATGGCAAAAGGCACATTCATCATAAGCCAAAGACATCATAATAACTAGAAAACTGAAGGGGTTCAAGTGTAACAAATTCAAAATAGAGCAAAAATAGTTAAACTAGAGTTCAAAGGATGATAAATAGACAATTGAGGGGTTTAAGTGTAATAAACCCAAAATATAACCAAAATAGAGTGCAAGCTAGTGAACCAAAGATCAAATACACGAACTAAGAGAGACTGAAGAAGAACCAGAGAGACAAAATTAGCTATCGAAGCATAGTGACCACGTTGAACAGATGGGTCGACCAGATAGGTCGACTAAGACGACCAGACAGATGAGACGAACCTCGTCGAAGAAGAGATCAGCTATCGTCAGCGAGATGAATGTGCGTGTGTGTGTGAGAGAGAGAAAGAGAGAGGGGGTAGTAGACCTTCGCGCGAGGCACGAGAGCGGAAGAGACAAACGACCAGAGTCCTCTCGACTCAGATGAGCTACGATGAGGGTCTTCGCGACTTAGACGGGTTACGACGATGGGTCACAACCTCGCGATGAAACAGACGAGTCAAGCACCTAAAGAACCAGAGAGAGGAGAACTGGGTTCTCGAATCAGATGACCTTTGATGAACCAGATAGGTCTCGCGAGCCTAACGAAGCAGAGGCTTGACTTGATGATAACTAGAGAGTTCGATCAAGTCCAAAGAACAAAGTCGAACTAGAAATCAGAACCAAAGAGGATTTCACGATGGCTGCTAGGGTTTGAAAACTAGCTTTGATGCCATGCAAGTTTTTTGAATGAATTTTGTATATTCAATTGTGTTATAATAAAAAGAATACATATGATTATATAGTAATCCTAACCTTAAGACTAAAAAGGAATAGAAAACATTGCCATATATATACACAATCCCTCATAATATATACACAATATACACTACCATATATATAAACCTAACCTAATATTCTCACACATATGATCATTGTTAATTCAGCATTTGGAATACCTTCATTGTCTTAGCCTACTGCTCCCAGAATTTTAGAACCCCACACCTCCAAAACATTGATTCTCCTTTATTTCACTTTCTACTTTTGTTTGATGAGAAGTTCTTCACAATAGACTTGTCTGTATGGTTATACACTTCTAGTCAACAGACTAACATCAGAAATATGATCTTGCATGCGCTTATTAAACCTAGAGTGACACCAGTAAATATATATACAATATCAATACCCATTTGTGTGATTCTGTAACAGTATAGATGACTCCCATTTTAGGTCCACTATGACAAACCACGGGACTTGACTTCAGTGGTCCAGTCCACAAACCAAAAATCAAATTGGCGAACTACAATGCAAATTAGCAAAAGCCTAGGTAATAGATCAATTTTAGATTGACACTCATTTATACCAGGAACTAACACAGGCCAAGTTAACATCAATAGCTAAATATACATATAAGCTGTTATTCAGCTAGCAGATTCAAAAAAAAAATAATCATCCACATATAACAACTGCATGGCACATGCCACCAAATAGTTTGAGACATCAGATAATCTCACAGATCATGCCAAATTAAACATTCTCTTAGAAAAATTCAGTTCACAAAGAAATATAGCAGAACAGCAACAATAACTGAGGTAGGGCTTCAAAGAAAAACTCAAAAGATAAACAATTACCTTAGAAAAGTAGCCAACCATGTGGCATCCCCGATCATCACATTCACATAGCACATAAAACAGAAATAGATCAACGTCATAATAGAGAGTCTTGTGATCAAGAAACAATTTTGCCAAGTAGCAAAGATTTTGTCCATAAACCTTGTTCTTTTTGCCATCAACCTGTTTCAAAATATTATTACAACTCAGAAAAGCTAACAAACCACAGAGACCACATTCATCCAATTGTAATCAACTGACCACATAATTTGTAGATACAACACAAAAAGAGGATCAACTGAAAATAAAATTTTGAAGTTTCATCAAACTAAACAATGTAATTTGGAGCTTGAATAAATTTACTAAAACAAACAATGAGGGAATGTGCAATCGTGACCCTGACGGCATTAAATAAGAAACTGGCAAACTAAGTCCAAAAAATAGTGGGAGAACAAAAATTCTAGGATGTGAGAGCACACCTCAAACATTGACAGGGTACCACTTCGATAAATCTCATCACCAGGGGGATGCTTGAGATCACATTTCCTCTGCAAACAGAGGGTAAAAATCAGAAAATAAATATAGATCACAATACATATTTTCTTTCTAGACAAGCACCACCATAAAAAATAAATAAATAAAATAAAAACTTGAAATAGTTAAAGATGACCTCTAATTTAACAATAAAATCTAAAAAAATCTGAGTCTTGGAAAGTAAAAAAACTTTGGATAATATACAACAGCAGAAAATCTGACTATTGTTTAAGGATAAAATCTGAGTCTCAGAAAGAAAAAAAACTTTGGCCTCTAATTTAACATATTACATTAAATTTTTAAACCTATATACAACGGCAGAAAATAATATCCGTCAACCATCTTGCCAACAATATATACTTACATTATATATTAAAAATATAAGGGTAAATTACACTAACCTCCCATGAGGTTTATGACAATTACGAAGACCTCCCCTCAGGTTTTTAAAATGACACTGAACTTCCCTATGTCAAACTCTGTTAACAGTGAACGAATGTTTACACTTTTATCTACAGTCAAAAGCTGGCATGATATTACCATAAACCTTGCGCAACACCTAATCCTATCTCATTAAGCTTTATCCTTAAAAATCAGAAAATAAATATAGATCACAATACATATTTTCTTTCTAGACAAGCACCACCATAAAAAATAAATAAATAAAATAAAAACTTGAAATAGTTAAAGATGACCTCTAATTTAACGACAAAATCTAAAAAAATCTGAGTCTTGGAAAGTAAAAAAACTTTGGATAATATACAACAGCAGAAAATCTGACTATTGTCTAAGGATAAAATCTGAGTCTCAGAAAGTAAAAAAACTTTGGCCTCTAATTTAACATATTACATTAAATTTTTAAACCTATATACAACGGCAGAAAATAATATCCGTCAACCATCTTGCCAACAATATATACTTACATTACATATTAAAAATATAAGGGTAAATTACACTGACCTCCGATGAGGTTTATGACAATTACGAAGACCTCCCCTCAGGTTTTTAAAATGACACTGAACTTCCCTATGTCAAACTCTGTTAACAGTGAACGAATGTTTACACTTTCATCTACAGCCAAAAGTTGGCATGATATTACCGTAAACTTTGCGCAACACCTAATCCTATCTCATTAAGCTTTATCCTTCACTTTGCTTTCTCTGCAAAGACTCATAACTACCATTGCTGTAAAAGCAGCATCACAACAACCATAACATCAACATCATTATTAGCCTAACTATCACCACCAACCACCACAAGCTTCAACATGATTGAGACACTAGCCACCATCAAATTCAACAGAAATCAAAATCAAACCATAGACATTGTCTCCCAAAATTACTTGTAATTATAAAAGAAAAACAATGTAGATTTATACATTCATTTTCAAATATTTTTGAGTTGACATTAATCTCTAATATTTATTCATATTTTAACACATTACAACTAAGCAGTAAAAATAATTGTTAAAAAATACTAATATATTTAATTTATAAAATATATAAATGCTCCTATAGGTGATCCCAACCTAAGAAACTTTTATATGCCCTTGCTCCTATAGTTGCACCCCACCCCTGCTTCATGCAACTAAGTTCTTCCCCACACAAACCCCCGCCAACCATGAAGAAGCTCCTTGACTTCAAAAAGGGAAAACCCACTCCCCCCTAAATTGAGAGCATTGAAGTAGAAATCTCTCTGGCAACATAGCAATGGTTGAGAAGGTTACCGTTCTATTTACACATAAAGCACCAATTCACTATCATTAGTCTTCTACGGATAAGATTATCTAGGGCCCCACATTGCTCTCTATAGAAATAAGGAAAATGCCAATTGATCAAAGCCTTGTAAACAAATTTCATTGAAAGCAACCCGATCTAGAAAGATTTCATTGCTACAAGTCCTCTCCATTCTGAAGGTTGGACATTTCATACAATCTATCAATGAACCTTGTCAACTCTGCCAACTCTTGGTCCTACACCTTTATGCGTAACAAAATATCCCTAAAACGCGAAAACTCGAGAACCTTCCTTACATAAAAAGTCAAGCATTGAAGTTGATGCCCAAAAACAAAAGAAAATACCGCATCTAATTTTTCCCTAGCCCCACCCGAAACATCAAATTTGACTATATGAAAACAAAATCTCATCCTTCTCCCAACCCCCACCATTACACTAGTGTGTCTCACATCATTACACAAGCAAAGGATCACCTCCAAAACCAGTACATATTGGACGCATCCCATCCCAATACCCTATACTTATGTGACATGGCTTGGGTACGGATATCAGCTGCACATGTGTATATATGTGAAATTCATTTAATTCCCATGTTTAAGGACATAGAGCATGGCAAATATCCGTATTTCTTCAATCTTCTTTTATTTTATAGTACAAAATGGTATTTACAAGGTGGAATAGAGCATTCCATGCGCTATATGGGAGTTTCATGCATATTTATATGGTAAACTTCAATAACTATACATGTTTGTTGGGTAAATGCCCAACTATACATGTCGACACATTCATACCCTTACTCAAATGTAAGTGTCCAACATGGATACTTCACATATATAAAATAGTCCGTGTAACAAAGCCCCACACCATGGGTATTTGAAGGAGGGGGAAGGCCAATGTGCGCTGGTTTTTGTTAACTGTAAGAGTCTATCCAGCCAAAATACCAACCAACCTTAAAGTTTGTGCTGATGCTATAAGCATCACATAGGATTAGCGGTTGGCTCTTATAAAGAAGAATCAATTGCAAGGAAGGTCAAATGATAAATAAGTAAATTAATTAATTAAATTTTGCAAGCACATAGGTAACTTTAAATCATGCAATTACTTGACTACAACATCCTGCAAAATATAATATACTACAGCTACAATAATGCTTTTCTGCCTTTTTACAAGCATGTCATACCGCAATCTGAATGAAAACTAGAAAAATTTTAGGGAAAGCTCACCATATGCCTCTGAAGCTGTTCTTTGCGCTTCATGAAAGTGAGGCAAAACTCACAAAAGTACAGCTTCAAGGAGTCATTATATTCTGGCGGAAAGGGAGAGAAGTACCATGTCTCGATCTCATATCTTCCAAGTTCTACAGTAGCTATATTCTTAACTTTTGTGAATTCTTCATGTTCACGCAAACTGGCAGCATCAAGCTCCTCATGGCCCTGCACAATGGAAACTAAACACCTTCAGATTATCTTTTCCTGAAATGTTTGCCAATTATGGAGAAATCTTTACCAGGGATATAACATTTAAAAGAACAAACTGCACCTCACAAAGTCAGTAGGCAACACCAAAAACTTGCAGTTGTTTAAACATTTACAATTTGTGCATAATTGCTTGTGACAGGGAAGCACACTAAACTAGTTATATAACTAGGGGACAACGACAATTTTCAATACGTGAGATCTATCTTAGTATTTTAGTCTATTAGCTCCTGTACTTGTTCTCTTTAGGTTAGACTTAAACCTTTAATCTATCCTTCATTGACTAATTAGCAATTAATAACAATATTTTGTTTGTTGCCCAATAACAATAATATTAACAAGCATTAAACCACAATAAAATAACTTTCACTGTACAGTCCTCCATGTAACAATAGCAAAAACATTGACTCATGCAGCAATCAAGAGAGGAGAAGGGATACATACCTCCACATGTGTCTCATCAATCTTACGTTTCTGGTGTCGCGTCATTTTCAAGCTTGTTACCTGAAAAAATTAAGGGCAAGGAAATCCTTTCAATTAGAATCGAAAATATTTCCAACAGATTTTCCTTTTTAAAACTTCTCAAAGTCAATATTAGAAATACAAAGAACCTCTAAAACCTTACCCTTATCCCCCAACAAAAATAAAATAAAATAAGAAGAAGAATAAAAAGAAAAAGAAAAAATAGGGGACAACTCAAAAGTAACTTGAAAGGCTGAACTTTAACTTACTGCACAGATGAAGTCACAATATTACCAAAGTAATTTGAAGTTTCAAATAAAAAACAAGAACTAAAACATTACCTTGTCCTCCACCTTTTCATCTACAACAGTCTCTACTGAATCAAGATCAAGTTGTTCAAGTTTAACCCATTCATCAAGCCTCCTATTGACTGTGAGAGAAACCCCCAAAAAAAAAAAAAAAAAAAAATGTAAATTAAGACAATAACTCATTGATAAAAATTAAAAAAATAATAATAATAATACTTCTTCCAGATTACTTCTTCTATTAGTATTAAACCATGCATAACATGCCACAAAATCAATTAGTGCAACGAAGTTGATAGGAGCTTCTAAATTCACCTACCCAATCTCTCTGTACTGCATGTACAAGTGTTTCACCCTAATGTATAAGGTTTACCATGCATGTAATGGGTGTATAGAAAAATAAAGTGGGTGTATTTAGAAGCCCCCAAAGTTGACATTGTAGGAAATTTGACATATAACAAAGCTAATCCCTCCTTAAGGCAACAAACAATAGCACAATAATATCAAACAAGAAAACTGCATACATACATCACCAACAACAACATTAGACAAGGGAATTTTGTTCAAAACAAAAAAATGCGAATACAACAGAAGTTAAATGAGAAATGTTTTTGTTTGCTGGCAAAGCTAATTGGAATAAGGCAACCAATAATTTAGAAATCGATCATCTCAAAGCATTTGAAAAGTAAATGACAAGAGAAAAAAAGAAGCCTCAAATCAAGGAAGAGTGAAAAAACACACAACAAGAATGATATGCACAGTACATGGTTTGGAACTTTAGTACATCAGAATTTTTTATTTTTTATTTTTTTTGGATAAATACAATTAGTACATCAGAAATAACAATGTATACAAAAGTATAAACCTCTCTAGGCATACCCCATCATTTGTGGGCATTGTATGCAACAATACAAGAGGGAGGGAAAGCAGCCATAGAAAGGAGAAGTGACATATAATGGGAATGCAACAATAAATGCCACCAGAAAGCTTTTGTCCACAATTGAAAACAATGTGGATGAGATAAAGAGTAACAGTATGAACATTAGCTATTAGTACCACTACAGAATGACTTTATTCGTACGTCACTTTTTTAGTCCTTTGTTTTTGGTTAATAGCAATTTATTTAAAACAATAAACTATTACAAGGCTCTCAAAAAGAGATATTGCACTTCCTCCAGAATACAATCCTCATGACAAGAACACTGCATACTTCAATAAAAGAGGCAGAATGGCAAATGAGAATCACAGGGCACACCCTCAGTTTATTCTTTAGAAACCATGGTCAACAGTCTCAAGGCCTATCCGAACAAATTATTCTTATGCAAAAAGAGATTGGCGTCAGAGCCCAACGTAGCAGTCGCTGTCACAAGACACCCATACATTTTTCATTTTAGCAAAACTCAGGTCTCACATTTTGGTCCCAATTCTTCTCACTTATCCATTCTCTTTCTTACAAATAATTTATATGACCTCTTTTTATTTATATATCTATAAAACTCATCTTTTCAACCAGTCATTATTCCTACAATTGACGTTGCAACAGGAAGCTATTCTCTTGGACCAATTTTTTCATTCACTAAATCATAGTAGTAACACATAATTGCAAATTCCATAATTCATCCTCAAACCAATCATGTCTCAATTGGGAAGCCCTATATAAAAGATCAAACACATCTACATATTGCTTGAATTCTTCTTAGACGTCTCAATATATATATAATGTGTTAAGTCACCTAGAAGAAAGTATTATCGAAATGGACAAAATACATACAAACAAATTGCCACATTTCTAAGTCATTGATCCTTAAAGCGCAGCTCATCTAACCACAATTTTTTAAACTTTCCAGTAATTATGTACATTGCTAGCAAGCAAACAACATTTAATGCACTATTTGGCTTTCTTCAATTCTCCCAAATCATAAAACAGAACGATCAAAGATTTCGTTTCTTCTCTTGCTTTCGCCAGCAGCCAAACAAGAACAAATCAAACGAATTTCATAAGCAAACACATAATTCAGAAGAAAAAAACGCTAGAGACGCAAACATAAACCCTAACCCTAACAATCCAAGTTGAACAAAACCAGATCGCACAGAGAGAGAGAGAGAGCGAGAGAGGGAGGTTCTTACACTCGGTGTAGTGAACGTAGTACTCGTAATCGTTGGAGGCAGGGGTCGGCATCTTCCGCCGTTCGATGACCTTGACCGGGTGGAACTTGGCGTCCCTCCAACGGCACATGACGCGAGTACCGACCTCCAGAGGCAGCATACTCGCTTTCCTCTTCCTGGTTGCGTCATTTTCCGGCGGCTGAGCTGGGGTGGAATTCGCCGCCGCTGGAAGTGGGCCGTCACCGGCGGTGTGGTTTCGGGAGCCACCGGGTGATGGGTTTGAACCACCGTTCTCTGTACTTGTAGGTGCCTCTAGGGAACCCATTATTTCGCCAGAACATTCGAACGAGAAGCGCATATATATGTGTGGCGTTTTTTTTTTTTTTTTTTCGATTTTTTTCGGTTTTTTTTTTTTAATAAAAAAAAGAAAAAAAAAAGTAGATAGGTGATACCACCACCACCAAAAAAATAAAATAAAATAAAATAACTAAGGCTCCCTTTGATAAGCACATGAAAATATAGTTCTATCCATTAATTTGAGTGTGTTATTTGTTTAAAATTTTTAAATCATAATTCTACACCTATTTCTCAAAACTTAATTCAATATATAATCATTACTTTTCAAAATTCATAACCAAACACATAATTCAAAACTTTTTTTAAAACTCAATTGGAATCAATGTTTTAATTTTTAAAATATTTTAAATATTTAAATATTTTAAAAATATTTTAATTTTGTTAAGATTTTAAATATTTTTATATTTAAATATGTTACAATTTTTTTAATTTTTTTAATATTTTAAATATTTTAATTTCAAAATATTATGATTTTAATTTTTTAAATTTTAAAATATTTTATAAAAATAAATTCAAACTCTATTTTATAAAAATATTTTTAAATATTTTAATTTTTTTATTATGTATTTGGTTACGATTTGAGTACAGAGTTGTGAAAGTAGTATAAAATTTCAAGTTATGTGTTTGGTTATGAGTTTTAAAAATAATTTCTTAATTAAGTTTTATTTTATGTGTTTAGTTACGATTTGAGTGTAGTGTTATTTTTAAATTTAAAATATTAACATTTTAAATTATTTAAATTTTTACGATTTAAATTTTTTGAATATTTATTTTAATTTTTTACTTATTAAAATTTTTAGATTATTTAAATATTTATGATTTAAATTTTTTGAATATTTATTTTGAAAAAAATTATTTCCTTTGTAGTATTTTCAATTAAAAAATTGATTAATGTTATTTTTTGCGAATAATAATTTTTTCTAATTGAATTTTAAAAATAGTTTGGGTATGAGTGTTGATCAGAATTTTCAATAGTGTGAAAGTGGTGTGTTTTGTTATGAGTTATAATAATTTGAATTAAGTTTTGAAAACTCTTTCCAAAACTCATAGCCAAACAAATTTTCTTACTTCACATGTCAAATCAAACTTTCAAAACTCAATTCCACACTCAATTCAACACTCTATTTAAAAACCATAACCAATCAAATTTTCTACACTCAAATCATAATTTCACAACTGACAAACTCAAAATACAACTCATACTCTCAAATCTTATTTATAAAACTCTACCAAACGCAACCTAATCTTCTCAAATTGTCCCTAATAAGAGCCACTTGCAATTGCATATCATTTTCCGTGGATCAATTCTAGACACCGTAAGGCACTCGGTGAGAAATTTTATTTCTACACAACTATTTATCTTAGTATATATTATTTCTCAGTATATATATTTATTAATTTAATTATTAATTATTATTCTCAATTTACATACTAAATATTTTAATTATACTATTTACTCATATCATTGTGCATATACCACCCCAACTTTTTTTCTACACACTTTTTGAAAATTGTAGACCCGCTGCTACGATTCCATTCTAGACAAAGAAGACCATAGTCCTCCATTGAAAACCTGCATTCCATTGAAGATTCCATTGAAGGCCCTATCATAAATATAAATAAATAAATTACTATGAACCAATAAACTAAAGACCAAAAATAAAAAAAAATAAAAAAAATCAAAGAGAAATATTCTCATGTTGATTCTGAAATATTTCAATAGGAAAATAAAACACTAAAAAAATAAAATGAGTCAATCCTCATCTCTTTCTTCCTTCAACTTGAAGCAATTTCAATTTCCCCTAGGATGATTTCAATTCACAACAATCCAATAATTCATATTTCAACCTCGAAGTCGAGTAAACACACCCAATTTCATGTTTTAAAAATCAATTGAGCAAAACCGTTCTTAATTGAGCAAGTTTCAAAATTGGAGTTTGTAGAAAATTAGGGGTTTTCTCTCGTTCATGAATTATAGACTAATTTTCATCATCAACAACAATAATAATCAATAATAGACATAATTCCATCCATAATCATGAATTATTCCCCACATCCTTCCAAATCATTTATTAGCAAACACAATCCATACATACATACATATATATATATATATATATATATCTACAAAACTGAATATGAAATTACCACATGTAAGTCTCAAATTAAAGATATAATAAGTTAAAGATACCCCTATCTCCAGAATGGAAGCTTGAGATGAAAACCCACTTGAAATTTCAACGAAAATACCAAACAATCGGTAGATATCTCGAACTAGACTTGTTCTTCAATTTTCTTGAAGGATCTAGGGTGGATTTAAGGGGAAAATTGGAGAAATCAAGTGTTTGGAGCTCTAGGGTTTTGGGTATGGAGGAGAGGGAGAAAAGAGAGGAAGAAAGAATAAGATTTTGGGCCAAAAATGATTTTAAAGAGCTAGAATTCGCGCATGACGCTCGAGCGGTCCAAAGTTCACTCGAGCGAACTTGCTTCCAACACAGGTACCCAAATTTCAAATAGGCACAACTCCCTCGTCCGGACTTCATGTTAGGTTGTCTTTGTGTCCAAATCAAAGCCCCGAAAACAAACTCTCTAAGAAACAAATTCCTTACTACACAAAATTGCTTCACCTTTAACAGTAAGACAAATTTGGGGTAAAACCACTAGATAATTGACATTACTATTAATAACAACGCATTGTAATTTAAATAATATCATAGCTTATCGAACATAGTGAAGAAGTCAACCTTAGCTTTAACCATTTAACCTGTATCGCCATAATTTACACCATTTCCTTTTATAACTCTTTTATATATATAATTCTTATAAAACTTGAATTCATAATCCGTGACAGTCATAATTAACAATTATTGATCATTCTAAATTGAAGGTCTCGGCTAAACTCAATGGTACTACTAATCTAGTATATCAACAACATAATTATACTCACTCCGTCATGGCATGCATCAAAACCAACCCCAGACAATTGTTTACATTTCCCGTATCCATAACTCCTACCTCATAACAATGATGAAACATGAAGGGCATGCCTATTTGTCTCAACAAGTCAAATACCACCTCTTATGAAGATTTCCCTATCCCAACCATAAGTCTCTGTTTATTGATAACAACTCCACGCTTGAGCCAGAGTATCAATGCTTGTGAAGCCAATCCTTAAGACACCCATCACATAGCTTCTTACTCATGCTACTTCGCCAACTGAGTTAAATATAACTAACTTTATCTAGTTTGAGAAAGTTTAAAACTAATTCATGTATTCTAATATTAACATTCCAAGACGCTTATCCTTAGGTTACTCTAATCGTCCTTAAGGCCTCAATCAATGTGCATTACTATAAGGTTTAATCCATACCTCACTCCACATCCAAGACCTTTCTTCTGGCCTATTTTCAAAACTTCAATGTGAGTCTATGAGATAATTTCAAGTCTTCATAACCAAAAACAATTCACCATTTAATAAAACCTTTACTATCACAAGGTCACAATAGCTTCTCATGAACTTACAAAATTGGTAAACTAAGTTTCTACAACAATCTCATAATCGCGTTCTCACGTGATCCCTAAATGATATATCTTACCAATAAAAGTGGGGCCAAAATTTCAAGTCCCAAAAGTTTCCCCCCCCCCCCCCTCCCATTTGGGGTCACTCTCGTCCTTGTATCCTATAAGAAAATAAAGATAAGGTTTGACCCACACTTAAATACTCCACACGAAATCTCACACGCCATACGCGAGTTAAACATATGCCTATACATTTATCTACTTCCACATAAGGCAAACCACATAAGCATATAGGTACATAAAGCACATACGGATCTCTCCCAAGATATCAACTCGTCCCATGGCGCTCAAAGACTTCCAAGTGGAAAAGTATTGATCAGATGCCTTTTCAAAAGGATTTCAATGAATGCAATAGGCTCAAGTTATTCCTAGAAGCTTAACCCCATACCCAAATAGTCACATAAACATACATAGCATACAAGGTAAACTAACGTTCCTTCCTAGCATAATAAACCCATTGTGGTAAAAGTCACATCCCATGAGCTCAAGGTATTCAAACCTAGTAAGCTTTGATACTAAGTTGTAACGCCCAAAAAAACAATAGACATACTACTCCATCACAATATCCTTTAAACATACACAATCATAACTTCTCGTGTAATTATCTAACATACACACATGTGGTTCCTTTTTTTTTTACTTCAACAAAATTTAACTACTTTGTTTTATTACATTTCTTGACTTTACAACATGAAACCAATTGACATAATCGAGTCAAATCATCCTCCAGTTTTATCCAAGATAATGCCTTAGAGGCTACAAATTCCCAAGGCCTTGCCTAGATTACAAGTAAATGGTTTTCTAACCCACACAAATATAGCCATTGGCTTATCAAAAACAAAACAACAAAAGATAATAGCCTTGTGCTTCCGAAACTATTCTCCATGCCTTTACTTTGGTGGGGGTCACAGCAGCTTTTCCTGCAACAAAATCCACTAGGGGTGAGCACAAAGCCCAATAGAGAATTCTTAACAAAATATATACATTTTATACAGTCTCATAAGAAGGATGTGCATGCCATGCGATGCTCAAAAAGATTATTTTTCTCTTTTGAAAGTCTTATGTGCAATGCCCTTCAAAAATATAATTAATGCAATGATATCTATGTAATAACAAAGAGTGGTAAATACAACTCAGGAAAATCCCTAGGGCTAGTGTTTACAAGTAGACTTATCAGGCATTATCAAATTCTACCTTACCGGTTTCTAATCGGAGGGCTTAGGCACCCTTACGCGCGTGTTTCTGGTCTTGCACCAAGGACACTCAGGCCAACTTAATTCTCAAACTACACCCACTTATAAACCTTCCCACCGTATTAACATTTGTTATACAAAAACCATCTTTATTAACAACATTAGTTTCACAAAACCATTTTAATTTCAAAAGTGATCTCAACAATGCCAGTTCAAGAGAGAAAAAAAAAATAATGAACATGGAATGAAACGCCAATGTAATACATGTCTATATTAATGCCCTGGACTTTCTCAAAATTTCTCAATATTTTCTCATTTCATCCACACAATCTTCTGCTATGATCAAGTTCCTCATCTCTACCCAATATATACACACACACAATATATATATATATATATATATTCCAAGAGATATAAAAAAAAATACGCTTCATCAAATACATTTATTTCCTCTTTAAACCAAATAAATTTTAACATGAAAATCATCATTTCCAATCTTCATCTTTTCAAGATAAGTATAACAACATACTATTCACTATTTTCTCAATATCCACTTCTATCTTACAAGGGATTTCAACAGTAGGGGTAAATATGACAATTTCCTCATCATTTCTCAAAATTGGATTTCAACAATTCACGATCTCACAAATCTAAGTTTTTACAAAAGAAAAAAAATAGAGTTTCGCTTTTTTTTTATTTTTCTTTTTTTGAAAATTTTTATGCAATTAGAAACTCCAACTATCACACAACTCATATTTTTCATCAATACATTTTTTCTCAAAAGTTCTCAAGCCTAGGGTTTTCACAAAATTAGGACTTCCTCATTTAAATAAAAAATTTTGCTCATGAAACCCCCAAAACATTCTCATAGTTCATAAATTAAAAAATTTGATGAAAGATTTGAGAAAACCTCTCTTTGAGCAAAACACAATTTCATAAAAATGAAATCCTAATTGTGCACACTCCAAACAATATCAAATAACCATAGACTTGCAATATATATATATATATAACTCAAAGAAAATCGCTACCTCAAAGTAAGCAGAACAGAAGAAGCAAGATTTGAGAAGAACTCTTCACAAAATCAAAATCCAATCGATCAAAATGTTGATCTTCTCTTGTTTTTCACCTTTAATATAAGATCTATGGTGGATTCTTGGTGAAAATTGATGAAATCAAGGTTTGGAGATCTAGGGTTTCAGGTATGGAGGAGATAGAGAAAAGAGAGAAAGAAATAATGAAGAGTTTGGGCCAAAAAGTGGCTTTAAAGTGCTGGATTTCGAACAGGCCACTCGAACTATCAAAATGTGGCCCGTGCAGTGAAAGAAAGCTCCCAGAATCTCTGTAATTCTCACAGACTGCTCAAGCAGTCAAAAGTTCACTCGAGCGAACTTGTTCCCAACATTGGTACTCAAATTTCAAACGGCATGACTCCCTCGTCCGGACTCTGTTTTGGGTTGTTCTTGTGTCCAAATCGAAGCTCGGAAACAAGCTTTCCAATGGTTCTAACCTCACATCCAGATTCAAAGTGTGGAAAGAGAAAAAGGTAAAAGAGTGAATACTGCTCATAAGACAATTATCCAAATCAATATTTTTGGTTCAATCATACTTCACCATTAGATACCACCTCAATCAATATTCTAAAAGGAATCGAAGAGGCTCTAAGTACAATAATAAGAGTGTCAAGAGCAATCTTTCTAGTCCAAGGAATACGAAGTGTTACAAAAACCCTTAAACAAACGTAACCAAAATCCAGTGTGGAGATTGTATTCCACATTTTGGGGTCTCACATAGGGAGTGCAAGATTCGAATATAGGATGACCAAATCTATGTGGATGATTACAAAACCCTAACGTGAGAAGATTGCATTCCACCAATTTGGGGTTCACACAATTTGGGAAATGTGGCTAGCAAATTGGTGTGGATGAACACAAAAACCCTTAGGTGAGCTTTTTCCTAATGTGACACACAAACACACCACTCAAAACGCGGAAATTGCATCCCACTAATTTGGGGTTCACACTATTAGGAAAAGATTCTAATGTGGACGGCACGTCAATGTCAATGAACACAAAAAGCCTCAAGTGCACTTTTTTCTAATGTGACATACGAACAAACCACTTAAAACACGGAGACACAATCAACTGAATCACATAGCCTAAATGAGGGCAAATATGTCAAACCCAACACAATAGTAACTATGAGTTTATTAAAATAAATATGGGACTGACTGTACCACAAGTCCATTTAATGAGATTTATTGTAACGCCCCAAAAATATTACAATAAGATCAACCCACAACATATATTAAATAATAACAAATGTCAGAATGTAATATTCTCCCATTCATAACGTTTAATTTTTTTACAAAAATGTAACACATGCAGTAATACATTCACAAGTTCTAACCTTGAATCTATAGCATGTGTCATCAGTAAAAAATATGAAATAAGAGTTAAACATATATAGTAGTGCCCTATTGGCTACAATTTTCCAAGATGGTGCTTGGTTACAACAAAAGTGAGTTTAATCTCAATACAAATAAAGCCCTAGGCTTGTGTAAAATAAATACAAAAAATAAAAATAAAAATAAAAAAAACAGAAGCTCTTGGCTTCAAGTCCTCCCAAGTTATTGCCTTGGCGGAGGCATATCATCAGCATTTGAAAATGGTTTTCCACATAATATGAGTCAAAACCGAGTAAAGATACTCTAACATAGTGTATGAATCCTGATAGAGTTATAAGGTGAATGCATATGCAATGCTCATATCAAAACTTTTTTTACATCTCTTTCCAAAACCATGCAATGCCAGGTTATATCACAATTCATGAATCCATTTGCTTTACAGTAGAAAACAGGGCAGTAGATACAATGTTGGGAATCTCTAGAATGTGTCTGCAAGTAGGCTACAAGCATTACCAATTGCCATTTTTATCGATATTAACCAGAAGGCTCGGTATCTATCCGCGCGGGTTTTTGAACTTTCACCAAGGACACACAGGCCAACTTAATACCACAACTACACTCCCTACCTAGATTTGCCAAGGTATTTACCATTTTTTTCTCAAAACAATAAAGATTTTCAATGTGTTAAATATGTTACAATGCTCAATGCAAATGGATGAGAAATTAGTTTCAATTTACCTAATTCTTATGCAATTTCTACAATAATCATAGCTATCCTCCATCGATAGCTCAAAACAGATATCTCTAAACAGATAATTAATTTTTAACACAGATATACTTTATAACATTACCAAATAAGAGTGATAATTTATACCCAACTCACCATCATTATCATCATTCCAATTCTATGAAACCAACATCAATTCCATTTTCTATTTACAAAATCCAACATTCACATTTTAGGGCAAAATCTCTTTTCTTTGAAAAATCAATTTTAAGGATGGAAATCCATCATTTTATCACAACTCAACCACATCTACAAGGCCACAATCATATACAAAAACCCATTTTGAAAACCCCTCTTTTAGATTTTTAAACCAAAACCCTAGATTTTTGTTTAAAAATTTCCAAATCACAACATAGCTTAGAAAATCAAATAACTAAGTTAAAAACCATACAAAGTGTAGAGAAATCCTTATCTCAAAGAAGAAGACTCAAAGGAAATATGGATAGACCTCAACGAAGCCGAAAACATGAATTTCTCCGATTATAATAAAACTCTCGACATGCTCTCTCTTTTTATCAAAGGGACTAGTGTGACAACCCAACTCTGGATTATGCTAATTAATCTTAATTATCCTTATAATTTTGAGCTTGATATGATTTTGAATGCTAATCATATGATAATATGTGTTTGTGAATTTCTATCTGTTCACCGTAGGAAAATCTGTTTGATTTTCTGTTATAAAATTTAAATTGAAGGCCGTAGAGGTGTCAGAAACTGAAATTGATTGTATTTTTGCGATTAAAATGATTTTTAAAGCCTACGGTGAAACTTGATTAAAAGTCGATTCGGATCAAAATAATTAAATTAAATCAATTAAATTAAATGCAATTGATTAACCTTAATTAAGATGGATTAGTTTAAACTAATCACTTAGTATATATAAGGGCCAAACACACTTAAGCTCATATGATGAGCTCAAAATTTGAAGTTACACTCTAAAGAGAGAGTGAGGGGCGACTCTAGAGAGAGAGAGAGAGAGAATGAAGGCAAAATTTGAGAGTTGGGCAAGGAGCTTGAGGATTGAGAAAGATAACTCACGAACTAGCTAGGAATTGGAAGATTAGAGCTCCTAGGTAAGTAATGAACTCAAATTCTTGAGTTTAAGTCCATAATTACATGAATTCTAGCACTAATTGAGCTGAATATGATGAAATTAAAGTTTGTATAGACATGCATATAAGCTTTTACCATGAACATGTACATTTGAGCTTGTAGCATGTTAAACATGTAGAATTAGTGGATAAGTTATACATGCATCCATGAATTATAGGACTATGGAACTTTGTTGTATGATTTTTGAAGCTATAGAACTCAAACCCATATTTTAATGATGATAGATGGAAATTAAGTTGAGTTCATGCTTACATGGGAATTTAAAATGATGATTTGCCAATTCATGAAGTTCATGTATAAGAAATGTAATTCTTCAAGTATTAATGTTCAAATATATGTCTTTGAAATTTTGGGTAAGTTATGCATGAAATTGGCCTTTGGAATTGAGTTTTGAGCTTCAAACAAAGTTTTGGAAAACCCAGAATTCGACTTGTCCGCTCGAGCAAGGAAAGTGTAGCTCGAGCGTGAAAGTTGAGCTCTCAGAAGTTTTGCAGACATTGATGGCTACTCGAGTGAGAATAATTATGCTCGAGCGCAACTCACATGTTTTGACTCTTGGCTCGAGCAACCAAAGTTACACTCGAGCACAAAAATAAGGCAACCAGTACTTTTGCAGACCAAAGGGGTCTGCTCGAGCAAGGAAAGCTGCACTAGAGCGGAGAGTCCTGTTTCAGAAATTTTGAAAGGATGCTTTATGTTTCGTTTTCCGTTCTCTTTCATTTATAAGCACTCTTAGGCATGCATTGAGCATGATAAATGAATTAAAGAACATGAAAGAACCCTAAGAACATTAAGCAAATTAAAAAACAGATTGAATTGTATTATGACCCAATGTGTTGTGAATTATATAGGGTCAAGTACAAGGGCGAATCAAGCACTGGAACACGGTGAGTAATATCTTAGCAAAGATATTTTTGTATACGCATTATTTTTTAAACAATGTCTATGTGGTAAGGTTCTTAACCCTTAAAGTGATATTATGAACAAGCGTTCTAATCACTTAATTCGGGATGAGATATACAAAACTATCAATGTATGAGTATGAAATGGGCCTAAGGCCGTTCAATATATTCAATGAGGATGTGAATTGGGCCTAAGGCTGTTCTGTATGATTCTTAAATTAGGCATAAAGTCGTTCTGTATAATTATTAAATTGGGCCTAAGGCCGTTCTGTATGATTATTAAATGGGCCAAAGGCCATTCTGTATGATTATTAAATGGGCCAAAGGCCATTTGAGATAAGGAAAAGAAATGGACCTAAGGTCGTTCTGGTTAGAAAAATGGATATGATCACAGATTTGAATGTGTGCACACAAAAATGAGTATAAGTAATGGACCTAAGGGCGTTCTGTAGTATTGGACCTAAGGTCATTTTGTGAGTGTTGGACCTAAGGTCGTTCAGTGTGTAATGGATACAAAGTCATTCACTATGTAAGATAAACCCAAGGTCATTTTGCCTATGATGGACCCAAGGTCGTTCTGTATGATACATGGACCCAAGGTCGTTTTGTACTTGGGATATGATGTAAAGGACCTGAGGTCGTTTTGCTTTGACATTAAGTACCAAGCGTAATTATGAACTGTGATTATAAGAATCTTGTTCATGAACTCTTTTGTTATGGTATTATTCGCTGGGCATTAACTCACTGTTTATATTTATGCATGTAGGTGAGCAGCGGGATGTCCAGCCCCAGCCTCAGTGAGCAATAAGAAACCAAGTTTTGAGAGATCAACCAAGGTCGCCTCACGCAAGAGGCCTTACTTTTGATTTATTGTTCTTTTGATCTTTTGTGGTCATGTATGACCAACCCTTTGTATAACCTTGATTTTTGTTAATAATGGTTTTGATTAATCCTGGACGTAAGTATTACATACTTAATATGAATATTCATGTGTGAGTTATTATATGAATATGAGAATGTTTTGGTTAAGCCATATATGCGCAGCTCATTGGACAATCTTTATAAATTTTGCTTCCGTAATTTGGCCTCCTATAATTAAATATGACTCAATTTCTGACTGAGGCTGTAGGTAATCTCGTGATTACTGGCCGGTTATGACTCTAATCCATAGGGACGGGTTTGGGTCATGACAGAGTGGTATCAGAACATGAGTAATAAATCACACACTTGTTCAAATGAGTAATAGAGTGTCTAAAAAATATATAAGTTGCATTCATGTGATAAATATATGTGTGGAATGCATTGAGAACATGCTACGTGGATTGAAGTATGCAAATATACGATATATAACTGTTGCCTAGTTGTATGAACGTACTTTTTGTACATGAATATTGTATATATCTTTTGTATGAATTATAATGCAAGTCTCATTAGATAATGGTGAGGACAAGAGCCGATGAGCTAGAAGAATCCTCCACTACTCGGCTAGACCGAATAGAGAGGATGTTGCAAGATATGACAGAAATACTAAGGTAACAACCACAGTGGCAACAACAACGGCAACACCCACAACCCTCAACTCCGGTGCAACCCATGCCGGATTTGCAAAATGATGACCGAACAATAGCCCTTACTAACAAATTCAAGAAAATGAAGCCACCGCTGTTTCGTGGGGGTGTGGACCCACCAAAGGTTAAAGCTTGGGTCCTTGGTATTGAAAAGTTATTTGAGATATTCCCATGCCTACAGACACAGAAAACACAGTTGGCCACTTTTACATTAGAAGATGAAACAAGGAGGTGGTGGATGCTAGTCCGTGATGATAACAAGGGCATTGACTAGGCACAGTTTCTTGCACTCTTTTATAAGAAATACTTCCCACAATGTATCCGTGATAGAAAGGTGTCGAAATTTGAAGGATTGAAGCAAGGTAGTATGACCGTGGCTAAGTATGAAGCCAAGTTCACCGAGTTGGCTAGATTCGCCCCACATATGGTTGGCGCCGACTACAAAAAGGCGAGGAAGTTTGAAAATGGTCTTCGCAATGACATTCTGGAAAGGGTAAATGTGCTGAAATTGCCCACATATGTTGATGTGTTAGACTTAGCCTTAATGTCGGAAACTAACATGGCTAACCGAGGCAAGCCACCAGCCGATTGGAAGGCTAAGAGGCAAGGCTTTTTCTTAGGAAAGAAATCATCAAAGAAACAAAACACGAGGTCTTGAAGCACTTCGGGCTCCACCAGAAATACAGTGCCAACAAGTACTCAATGTGGTAAGAAGTACCGTAGAGTTTGTTACCGTATTTTTGGGACATGCTACAGATATGAGGAAATAGGGCATCTGGCAAGGGGTTGCACCCAAACTGAACAGAAAAAAGGTGAAAAACCGGCCGTTAGCTCAACCGGATCCATCCCGAAATCGGGCAATACTGTGAGGCCTGTTGCCACTAGAGACACAATGAGACAGGGGAGAGTCTTTGCACTTGTCCTAGGTGACACACGGATGTAGACACCCCATTTTTGACCACCCTCAAGACTTGGATGTCACCGGTGGAACACTCGGTGATCATTCATGTTCGTGTTCGTTTTGAGTTCCCGGAGGCCTTGGTTGCGCGCCTTGCCTCAAGATCTCTCAACTTGTTCATCTTGCGTTTGGTTTTGCACCAAATACTTGTGTTTTTGCTTTGAGGGGTAGGGAATGGCTTGTTGGCCATCCCCACACCCCATCGGCCTTCCCTTTGCATCACCGGCCATTAATTGCTGACACCGGCCATGGTTTCTTAATACCAATGGCCGATCGGCACTCCATATGGCCGGCCAGCTATCTGTTTGGCCGGCAACCCCCTTTTTTGGCCTGTAACACCTTTTGCCTTATTCAGGCATGATGCATGCCAGCTGTGCCAGCTAGAATACACCAAACCTACCCCGGGGCTAACATGTGGCTGTTTGCCCCTTTTGCCCCCTTTTGGTCAAAGTTTCTTGAGGAAGCTTAACCCTTTGTCAAAGCTTCCTCAAGAAGCTTGGCCAGTTGTCTTAGCTTCCTCAAGAAGCCTTGACCTCTTTGCCCTCTTTGCCCCATTTTACTTAGCTTCTTTAAGAAGCTTAGAACCATTTCTTTTGCCTATATAAGCACCTCTCTTCTTCCATTGTAGAGGGTTAGAGATTTTGAACAAAAAAACCAGAGATTATACATATATACATCTGTCATATACTCTCTCTCTCTATATATTTCCCTTTCTCTCATCCTTAGTGTGTGTTTGGAGGCCTAGAAAGTGTGTTTTGACCTTAGTTTTGCACTAAGACACACACTATTACACCTTGCTTCGACCTTGAGGGGCTTTGAGGGTTTTTTTTTGAAGTTTTGGACTGATTTTGGTCAGAAGAGAGTGGCTGGACCAGCTGTTCTTGAAGTGTTCTTCAAGGGTAAGACTTTTGCTTTATTTTTCCCAATCTTGCATTAGTTTTTGACTTGCCTTGCATGCTGATTTAAGCTTTGTGTATAACATAAAAAAGTCTTGTTTTTGCATGCTTGAGATCTTTCATTAAGGTCCTTTTGTGGTTCGGGGTCGACCTCCCCCTCTTAGGCCTTGTTTGGCACTTTTGGTGCTTTCTTTCTTAAGCTTTGGTTACTCTTGAGTCTTGGCCTTCTCACTACTGAAATCCAGTGGATATTCAGTGGTGAAGAAGGGGTTTTGAGGTCTTGCATAGGGGAGGGACACCCTTCTCTCTTGGTCTCTCATTTTGCTCATGTTTTGGCTCATAAGGGTAGCACGTATGCTTAGTTGCATTTGGCCCTATTTCAGAGGTTTTTGGGTGTTATTTGGGCATATCTTACCTCTATTTTGGGTCAGATTTGTGGTCCCTTACACGCTTAATACACTTGCTTTGTATTCCCCAATTTTGCCTAGAAATGCATCTAGCCATTAGACCATCGTGCTTGCATATTCTTGCCTAGCTTTGTGAAGCTTTTGGTCATGATTTATCATGATTGAGGTCTGTTAGGTGCTGGTTTGGTCGTATTTGCCATGTTTGGTACAGCCCCTTTGTATTTTGGCTTGTGAGCCTTGAGTGTGTGAGTCACTAGCATGTTTTAGTTGATTTGTTTCAATGATTTGGAGTCATTTCATATGCCATTTCAGTCCCTAATCCATGCTTGTATGCCCACATTCATCATCACTTTCTTGCCTTGAAAGGTTGTTCTTTTGTGCCTTGAAAATTGGTCATTGTGCATGCCTATGTGTTTAGACATTAGGCTGCCATATCAGTGGGTTTTGAGGGCCCTTTTTGCATGCTAAAACTCCATTTTGTATTGAAAAATTCATGTCATGTTTGCATGGGGGAGGTGTTGAGCAATGCTCCCATTTTTTGCCTTGAATGCCCATGTTTTGGACTTATTCCTTGGCGTGTTTTGACCATGATCTATGTATGCTTTAGTCTTGTTTTGGGGTCCCTTGGGACTGTTTTAGGTCATTTTGGTCCTTTAAGGTTTGGTTGACATAGCTTTGGTTTGGTCCACTTTATGGGCTTCAAGTATTGGTCATTATTGCATGTCTTGCTTGCATGTTTTGTTCGATTTGGCATCATTCTCTATTCATTTTCAGAGCTTAACATGTTGGTTTAATGTCCATATATATCGCCTTTAAGTATGCTTAGAGTTGTCCCATTTTATGCTTAGGTGATGGACCTTGATGTGTGCATGCTTGCATGTATCATTTGTGCTCTTGTGTATCCTCTTAGGTCACTGTTTTGGGGGCAGGCTGAGGTCCTCTCATTTCAATATAAGTCCTTCTTTGCATATTTTGCATGCTTGCATATTGTATTGCATTGGTTTCATGCTTACATTGTATCATTTTCGCATGTTTGCATGTTGTTTAGTTAATGGCATTACATAGTCTTGTTGTAGGCTTGATATGTCCATGTTGCATTAGTCTAGCATGTTCATGTTATCTTGCATGAGTTGCATCACTTTGCATTGTATATTGCATCCATGCATTACATTTGGCTTGGTTTGGGGTGTCAAGCCAAGTATGAGGATTGAGGAGTGTTCATACTCCAAGTGATGTAACACGTCTCAACCGTCGGTCGTCAATCCCCTTGACCTCAACATGATAGGGTGTTGGCATTCATCTTTTTTTTTTGTTTGCATGCATTTACATCAAAGTTGTTAACTTGGCCTCTTAGGCCATCATGTATCAAAAGTGCACAATTGATGGCCCGAGGGTTGAGGGTCATGCTCCCTTGAGTCCCTTGCATGATAAGAAGTGTGGCCATGCTCACATTTGCTCAAAATGCCATGCCATACACTGCCTTGCCCTCTGCTACTGTCAACTGCAGGTTCTGCAGGAATTTCTGGCCGACCGGCCACATACAGTGCCGACCGGCCATCCTTTGGTGGCCGATATCTTTATCAAAGGCCGATGAGCATTTACTATGGCCGGTGGTCATCCCTCCCAGCCGGTGGTGTTCCACAGTGTGAAAAGAACCTATCCTGAGACTTGTGTAGTTTTCAGGGGAGCTAGGCAGTGTAAACAGAGGCAGCAATGCTATGGCAGCGAATTTCCCGGCAGTCCAAATCGAGCACGCATCATTCGCGTATCCCGAGGTGGGGGCTGTGGCCACCTTCCATTTGCATTTAATTTATTAATTAAATTAGAAGTTTTGTAATAATTAATTTAGTATTATTTATTCGGACTGTAATATTTATTTGAACCCTCCGAGCGAGGGCAATTGTGTAATAAGTGTGCATGAGTGTGTGTATGTCTTCCAACCCCACGTCTTTCTTCCTTTTTATTTACCCGCTTATGATGGTAGACTAGGGCATATTTAAATTAGCATGCCTTATGCTATGCATACATGCATTCATACATTTGTCTTGCATGCACCGGGCCCGGCGTATCATTCTAACTGCATTTGTATTTCAATTCTAAATTGAATACGTGTTAGTTGTAGTATTTCACATGCCATGTTTAGAATAGTCGAGCCCATTTCTAGTTGCATTTCGCATGTGTTACATTAGCCATCTTAAACTAGGATCATGCATATGATTACTAACTAGTTTCTGTTTTGGCTTGGAGTACTCGGTAAGCATTCATGCTTTAGCATACCGCATGCATGTGAGTGTTGCCATAATAGCATGATTACCATGAGGCTATATGCTTATGTGATATAACTGCCTGAATGCCTGTGGGTGAAGGTTGGATTATCTGAATTGGAATAAATGCATTGACTGTGAGCTTTAAGCCCACTAGATAAGTGGCAAAATCATGTTTTTCTAAGCCCATCCAAGGGTGGCAAATCCACATCTTAGCCTACTTGCGGGTAGCACCATCAAACCATTTTTCAAATAAACAAACATGAAATGTTTTGTTCCAATTCAGGCAACCCAGTCTATACTTGTTTGCTGTGCACATAACATAGTAATTCCAGGCTAATAACTGGAATAAGAACACATAACGTTTTCAAAACTGGATATCATGGTTAGTAGAGGCCAATCTTCGGATCGGGCGAGAGGGGGTGCTCATAGCTGACCTTCCTCAATCGTACCCAAGCTCCCGAACCGAGGCAACTTTGGTGATGACGGACACGTGGCCTTTGACACCGAGTCAGGGTTTCCTAAATTCCCCCATAAAAAATATTTAGGTGGCGACTCTGTATCTGACAAAGCAGTCCATGTTTGGCACTTCTTTCAAAATCTGTTTCTTAAAACGATTTGCCGGATTTGGACTCTTAGGTTCAGATTTAGAACTGTGACAATTTGAGAGTCCGAACTGTAGTGAACCCAAAACGAACAGAACGTGGGGACTCATCCTCCCGGGGCGTTCGGGGACGTCTACAACGGAATACTAAAGTTGTTGTCTCAGGTACTATCTCTATATACAATCAAGATGCTTTTGTGTTAATTGATTTTGGCTCAACACATTCCTTTGTGTCTACTATATTTGCATCTAGATTGCCTAGACCCCTAGAATCATTGCCATATTTGCTATGTGTATCTGTTCCATCCGGGGAATCTGTATTATGTACATCTGTGTATCGTGTTTGTGATATGCGAATTGGCAATACTATCTTATATACGAATTTGTTACCCTTGGACATTCAACACTTTGATGTAATTCTGGGTATAGATTGGCTATTGAAATATTGTGCCACTATCAATTGTGTGACAAAGCGAGTTATGTTTAAACCCCTAGGGCATGTTGAATTTGAATTTATGGGTAATAGGGTAGTGCCTCCACCTTATCTGATTTCTGCAATGAAAGCATGTAAATCAATTAGGAAAGGGTGTCAGGGTTACCTGTGTCGTGTGTTGTCTGGACAATCTACAAATGTTGAATTGAATAGTATTTCTGTTGTCCGAGAATTTTCAGATGTATTTCCTGATGAACTGCCAGGGGGATTAGTGGACAAGGAAATATCATTTACCATTGATGTTGTTCTAGACACCCAGCCTATCTCAAAAACTCTCTATAAAATGTCCACTGCTGAATTGAAATAACTAAAAGAACAGTTGCATAACTTATTAGACAAAGGGTTTATTCGACCAAGCACTTCGCCATGGGGCGCTCCCGTGTTGTTTGTAAAAAAGAAAGACGGAACCTTACGTTTGTGCATTGACTACCGGGAACTATACAAGATAATGGTCACAAATAAATATCCATTATGCCGAATTGACGATTTATTTGATCAGTTACAAGGCTCACATGTCTTTTCGAAAATTGATTTGAGATTCGGCTACCACCAGTTGAAAGTGAAGGCAAAAGATGTTGAGAAAACTGCATTTAGAACAAGGTATGGTCACTACGAATTTCTTGTTATGCCGTTTGGAGTGACTAACGCACCTACAGCATTTATGGACTTTATGAACCAGATTTTCAAGACTTATCTTGATGAATTTGTTGTGGTTTTTATCGATGATATTTTGATATATTCAAAGAATAGATTTGAACACGAACAACATTTGAGAACTGTCTTCCAAACACTTAGAGAAAAGAAATTATTTGCTAAATTTACGAAGTGTGAATTTTGGTTGGATGAAGTTGTTTTCTTAGGGCACGTCATCAACAGAGATGGAATTTCAGTAAACCCACAGAAAATTGAGGTAATTGTAAACTGGCCTACACTAACAAATGTAACAGAAGTCCGTAGTTTCATGGGCTTAGCCGGGTACTATAGAAGATTTGTCAAAAAAATTTCAAAATAGCTATGCCTCTTACCCAACTGATATGCAAGGCACAATCATTTGAATGGAATGACAAAAGAGAATCTGTCTTTCGTGAACTGAAAACGAGACTAACCACTACACTAGTGTTGACATTACCCACAGGTACGAAAAACTTTGTGATTTTCAGTGATGCGTCTTGTAAGAGTCTGAGGTGTGTGTTAATGTAGGATGGACGGGTAATTGTTTATGCCTCCCAGCAATTGAGACCACATGCGAAGAACTACCCGACACATAACCTGGAATTGGCCGTTGTTGTATTTTTCTTGAAAATTTGGCGGCATTACTTGTATGGGGCAAAATGCGAAGTTTATACAGATCACAAAAGTTTGAAGTATTTCTTTACTCAGAAAGAGTTGAATATGCAACAAAGAAGATGGCTTGAACTAATAAAAGATTATGATCTTCAAATTTAGTATCACCCCGGGAAAATTACATAATTTAAATAATAATAAAATAAGAAAATACATTAATTAAGTTATGAAAAGAATTTAGTGAAAAATTTAAAAACAATTAATTTGAAATTATAAACAAAATCTGGTATATAATACTAATAAAGGTAAGTACGTAACCATTGTAAAAGATAAGTAAGAAAATATTATAGATAATTACCTACTTTATAAATGAAATTCACCATAACAACTTACGCCTACTTTTCAAAAACAGAATAAAAATTTAAGGCTCTGTTTGGTAGAGCTTTTGAAGTTTAATTCTACCCCTTAGTTTGAGTGTGTTGTTTGATTACCGCTTTAAAAAATTAATTCCACACCCACTTTTCAAAACACCCATTTTTTAATATTATATGTCACATCACTCAATTCAAACTATTTTCAAAACTCATAACCAAACAAATTTTCCATACTCAAATCATAATTTCAAAACTTACAAACTCAAAATACAACTATATTCTCAAATCATAATTCTAAAGCTCCACCAAACGGCATCACCAGAAACTCATAGTGGCCATACCGCGTACGGAATGCCGTCTTCGGAATATCCTCCTCCCTGACTCTTAACTGATGATAACCCGATCTCAAGTCTATCTTCGAGAAACAACGGGAACCCTTCAACTGATCGAACAGATCATCTATACGAGGCATAGGGTACTTATTCTTAACCATAGTCCGATTCAATTTCTGGTAATCTATACAAAGTCTCAAAGCACCACCTTTCTTTTTAACAAAGAGGGCCGGTGCTCCTCATGGCGAAACACTAGGACGTATATAGCCCTTCTCTAGCAACTCCTGGAGTTGGATCTTCAACTCAACTAACTCAGCTGGGCCAAAACGATAAGGTGCCATAGAAATCGGCGCCGTGCCGGGCACTAAGTCAATAGAGAACTCAATCTCTCTGTGAGGTGGCAAACCAACGAGGTCCTCGGGAAAGACGTCCGAGTACTCACAAACCACTCTTGGCAACACAGTCTGGGTCTCATTACACTCACCACTCTCAAAGCTAGCAAGTAGACCACTAAACTCACTCCGCCCTCATAGATTATACCCCGGTGGCAAAACACTACCAACCCGGTCCCCCAGAAAATGAAAACACTCCCCGCTCACGGTACAACAAGTGACCCTCTGGCGGTAGCAATCAATAACTGCCCGTTATGACAATAACCAGTCCATACCCAAAATAACATCAAAGCCCTTCATAGGTATAACTACAAAAGGAAACGGAAGTCTATGATCGGCGACCTCTATATCACAACCCCTGACACCTTGTTTCAAGATCAATTCACCCCCAAGAGGTGACACTACACAAATAGGGGATGCTAACTGTGCTAACTCCAACTCCAAAACAGATGCAAATGCAGCAGACACAAAGGAATGAGATGTACCCGTATCAATCAAAACACTAGCAACCGAGTTGCAAAACAAGAAGGTACCTCTCACAACTGATGGTGCCGGCACAAGATCCTGCGCGGTAACAGCGTACACGCGCCCAGACGACCTCTGATCAACCTACTCACCCCTAGGAGCATAAGATTGCTGCACCGACTGGGACGATGAAGCCCCCTGATTGGCCCTCGAGGCCTGACCCGACTGAGCTGGCTGCTGACCCTGAATCTGCCTCAAACCAGATGCACCTGGTGTGCCACCCAACTGCGGGCAATACCTCTTCATATGCCCTGGCTGACCACACTGATAACACGAGAGTGGCTGGCCTCTACCCTGACTCTGGCTCTGAGATCGAGCCGAAGATGATGCTGCTCTCTGCACTCCTCCCTTCTGAGGACAAACTGGAGACTTGTGGCCCAGTTGGCCACACTTGAAACAGGTAATGTCTCCCTGACTGCCTTTCCCCGAACTAGCACTCAGCACAGGAAAAGTCGATCTAGAAAAGCTACACTGAGACTGCTGAGGATTAAAACCTTTCTGTCTCCTACCATCACTCTGACCATCCTGACTCCTCTTGGAGCCCTTCTGTCCTTCCTCCTCCTCCTGCATCATGATTTCCATGTGGGCCGCAGCATCAACCATACGCCCATAATCCCGAATCATAGTTCCCCCAACTCTCAGCTTGAGGCCACGCCTCAACTTCTTCTCAAACTCGATACAACGGCGTTCCTCAGACGCCACCAACTCAGGTGCAAACCTGGACAAGCTAGTAAATGCAGCCTCAAACTCGGCCACTGAAGAACTCGACTGCTTAAGTTGGCAGAACTGGTCTCTCAGCTTCTCCCTAACTGCTGGAGATAAGAACCTCTCCTGGAAAGCATTTACAAAAGCCTCCCATGTACCTCCTAGACGACCCTTAGTGAACTTCCACCACTGACCCGCATCCCCCTTCAGCTGGAAAGATGCCAAGGTCACTTTCAACCCCTCGTCTTCGATGCCAAGCATCTCAAACGTCTTCGTTGTCTGTTCGAGCCATTCATCTGCCTTAAGCGGCTCTTTAGGATCACCCACAAATTCATCCGGATTAGACCGGAAGAACTCCCTCTTCAGAAAGGAAGGTCCTGCATCCGCAACAATAACCCGAGCTTGATTCTCAGCTCTGAGAATGCCTACTGACTCCCTGAATGCCCCTGCTATCTCTCGGGCTAGAGCGCCCATAGCCTGCTGGCCTACTGGCTCGGCCATATTGGCCTGGCCAATTCCCTCCTGAACTGTCGGAATCTCCTCTGGCACAGGCACTTCCTGCCTACCCGGCCTACCACGCCTACTGCGTCCTCGTCCTCGTCCTGACATCCTAATAAAGGAAACAAAGACGTTAGCACATTAATAAATGTGCCGAAGCTAAACACTCGCGTCCTAATGCATTGGACAACAATAATTCATTCCACGTAAGCACATAATCACATAAGCACCTACAAATTTCATTCCTGGATGATGATAGTCCCGAAGCGTTACTATAGTTCCGGTTGGAAGCAGCATTGATCAAGTGCCTTTCCAGAAAGACTACTAGAAACTCAAGGGTCCAATCAACATCCTAGGAACTACATTCCATACCCACATAGTCACATAAACAAGTTATCATGCAAGCATATAACATTACACTAAGTCTCTATCAAACGAGACGAACCCATTGTGATACTAATCACTTCCCACGTACCCAAAGTATTCAAACCCGGTACGCTCTGATACCAAGTTGTCACGCCCTCAAAATAAACCCATTATATATATATCATTGACATACAATATTAAAAGAAAACAATTCATTATCTCATTCATCAGAGTATTACTAAATGAAAACATTACATATAACATCAAATTAAATGTCCTATGGGCTTATATCTTTCCAAGCCAACACTTGGACACAAAAATATGAGTTCTAACTCAAATACAAATAAAGCCCTAGGCTTGAATGTTTATCAAATAAAAACAAATAACTAAAGATAGTCTTCAAAATCCAAATCCTTCCAAGCTAAGTCCTTGGAGGTAGCTTATCACCTGGACCTGAAAATGACGTTCCCATAAAGGGTGAGCCACAGCCCAGTAGAAAAATACTAAACCAAATATAAGCATTGAATAAAGCTATAGCATTCAATAGATGGTTAACCAAGATAATCAATTACGTCATTATACAGTTTCATGACACTAATGTCTATGACACGTTTCACTTTTCTTTATTATCAATATGGCTCAGAACCTGGCCAAACTCACAACAGTGAACTATATATGTTATATTCACATTACTTCCAATATCAAACAAACAAATGAGACTCAGGCTCATATCAAAACACTTCATACTTCCCGTTTGATACACATTTTAGTGTTGTATCAATGACATGTAAAAACACTTCAATATAATAAGCACACATAATAGTGATGCTAATGGAGTCCATCCCCTATCTCCTCCCAAACAAAATCCGGTTTAGAGGTCCATCTCCTATCTTCCCCTAAACCGTGGATTACATCCCCTATCTCCTCCCAAACAATATGCATATGCAATGCTCAATCAATACATGTATTTTCTGTATTAATTCAATAATCTAAATTTATGACTTAAACAAATTGATTGGTTTCAATTTTCCCTAATCCATATGCAATGTCTACAACAAACACGACTATCCTCCACCGATAGCCCAAAACAGTTATTTCTAGATTGGAAATAAATATATCAACAATTCAATAGGCGAGTGATTTAAATTATCCAACTACACCATTTAATCAATGAATTCTTCAATTTCATGAATTTAACTAAATTCCCCAATTTCCTTAAATTAATTATACAAATTAATTTATTAATACAACTAGGGTTTTTCCCAAAATTACCAAAGTAACCCCAACATATCAATATACCAAAACTTAGAACAAAACTTATAAAATGGAGTAGGAAATCCCTACCTCGAAGAAGATAACCCGAATGGAGAAGACGGAGATGAAGACCCAAATTCCAAAGTGCACCAAAACACCAAACGTTCAGATTAAATGGAAGCCCTCGACTCACTCTATCTTTTTAATAAAGCAACTAGGGTAGAAACACCCTAAAAGGTGATGAAACCTAAGAGAGAAGGTGAGTAGAGGGAGAGAGAACTCGGAACTAGGGTTTTAGGATCAAAATGATGTGAAAAAACGTTTTAAAAACCGCTGCTGCGTATATAAACCCGACGGGCTCGCTCGAGCGAACACTTGGTCGCTCGAGCGACCAGACACACGAAAACCTCGCTCGAGCGAATAAAATCTCGCTCGAGCCAAGAATGCAATGCTTCAGGTCTGCAACCCAGGAACACGCTCGAGCGACATAATGCTCGCTCGAGCGAGGAACTCGAAAAGCAAACACCTCCCTCGCTCGAGCGAAGAAACACTGCTCTCAGGTCTATACTATCTCTCGCTCGATCGAAGAAAAGCTGGATCGAGCCACCAGACACAAAATACAACCCTCGCTCGAGCGACCAAGCCCTCGCTCGAGCGACCAACCCAAAAACTGGACAGCAACACTTGGTTTACGAACCCAACCAACCTGAAACAAACCTGCCCAACACATCCTATAACTCCAAATGAGAAAATAAAGGACGACAACAACAATTATACAATGACAGAATATACGGAACCTAAGTCCGGATACAATAATCAAATGGGAAAAGACCGGGGTCGCTATATGAAGTAAAAAATTTTAGTCAAAATTTTAAAATATATTTATATATAATATATATATAAATATATAAGAAAGAAAGAAAGAAAATAAAAAAAGAAGAAGAAAAAATCAGCGGTCCAACCTACCAAACCCAGTCCGGTTTTCCTAGTTCGACCGTCGGGTTTTCCGGTTTTCCATTTCTAGGCCGGTTTTGCTCCTACTCTGGCTGGACCGAAACAAGGCCCGGCTCCCGGTCTAGCTGGTTCGACCGGCCGGTCCGGTCCGGGTTTCACAACATTGGTGCTAACTCTATTTTCATACATTTTTAAATTAAAAAATTATAAAAATACACATGTCAACAAACTACTGGTCATTTAATCAATATGGTAATATATTTAAACATTTAAACTAAACTTTTATAAAACATTTTATATGGAAATCAAATCAAACATTTTTATGTTTCAAAATATTGAAATCATAACATTTATTGATTAATAAGATAATATATTCCTTAAAATCATAATGCTTTTTAAAAAATAATTTATCAAAAATTTATATTATGAAAATACACGTTATAAAATGATAATATTATATTATAATATTATGAGCTTTTTAGTTATATTAATAGCTCTTTCTTATTTATTATTATTTTATTTTCATTTAATTTAAATATTTTGTCAATCAATATGGTTAGTGTTTTAGTTTTCTATGATTATAATCATCAAATCTCTAATGAGCAATAATCTGACCAGAATTTTTTGTAATAGGAAGCATACATGTTTTGAAATTATCACTTTATTATTTATCGACAAATTAAGCTATAATTATTATTTGAAAGTGATATTTTTTCCAAATATATTATTATCTATATATATTAATGTAAAATGATTTTTTGCCCAAAATGTTTTAAGAGCTTCGAAATATTAATTTTAATTTATAAAACATAATAAATACATGTCGCATAAAATTATTAACCCATCCAAATATATCTAATTTACAATATTTAAAAAAATTGGATAAAAAGTTTATATGTAAGCCAAATCTAATTTAAGCAATAATTAATAGATTTGGGAGTTCAAATTTAAAGTTTAAGAAGAATATGAAAAAGTAGTCCATTTGTTTGGTTTCAGGATTCAGATTCACTTTTCAGAAAATTGAAATTTTTTTGTTTTTCATGTTTTTTAATTTTCACTAAATTTTTTAATTTTTTAATATTTTAACTGCTTCTTTTTTAAAACAAAATTTTAGACACATCTAACAAAAATACACTTAAAGAGTATAATATTTGTGAAAAAAAAAATCTTTACAAAATTCATTAAATACCAAAAATATATATAAAAAAAAATACGAGAATTCAGTACATTTTTATATACTTGTGTATTTATTAATATTTTACTTTTTAGATACATCTAAGTAAGGTATACTAAAAAAATTATAAAAAAATGCTTAAAATTTTAAAAATATTCACTAAAAATAAAAAAAATGAAAAAAAAAACTCAATTTCCTGAAAATTGAAACCAAACACAATGAGTTATTTTTCATATAAATATTCTATGACATAAATGAAATTTTTATAAGAAAAATATTCTAGAAAGAATCTATACATGGCAATATACATTTTGTTGATTAAATTTTAGTTATTCAAATTTGAAATCTTTGAAAACAATATTCAAAATAAAATTTTAATAATTTATATTGACCACATTTGATAGCGTACTTTAGATGACACATTATATATATCATGTGAAGCATATCGGACAATGTAATTAGTGCCATGTAAGATATCACATCTTATAATACTAAATACGATAATTCTAATATTACTCAATTTAAAAATATATGAAAAAATATAAATTATCCAAATTCAATATTTTATATACCAATATAAGTGAGTTTAGAGGTTTAGCAAAATGGCGGTGACAAAATAAGGACAACTAACAAAGAGAAATTAAAATGTTTAATGAGAAAAAAGGTTAGATGATTGGAGTCGTGAAAGTCACAAAATGAATGAGAGAGGAGAACAAGAAAATGACTTAATGTGAGTTGCCAAAATTAACAAGTGTGAAAAAATTTAAAAGTTGTACTTGGTAAGTGAATACTGATTTTAGGAAGAATAAGAAGATAAGGGTCACAGATAATTCGTTGTTTGTCATTTTCATTTTGTTATTCAATGTTTTGATTTAAACAAATTTTACTAGATTGAGTTTTACCAAAAAAACAGAAGTAATTATTATATATCACATACAGTTTACAATATCATCATAGGAATCTAATATATGGCAAACTAAAATTATGAAACCTTTAGAAAATAATAATATATTTATATTTTATCATAGGTGTAGCTTTTGTTCTTTATATATATATATATATATATATAAAGTGCAATTTTATAATTTAACATATTTTTTATTTAATTTTTACTAATTATTCATGTATTTGTTATTTAAAACTTAAAACATAGCATTAATGATAGGGGAAAAAAAACATAAGTGAAATTGTGATAAAATAGTTAAAATTTAATTAATTCTATTTTTTTACTATATATTTTTTAAATTAATTGTTAATTATTTATTTGAAATCATACACGGGGGTATTACGCTAGTAATAATAATAAAGACGCGAGGTCCCTGTTGTGTTGCGGTCCCTGCTGTGTCTGCCGTGGTTTCAAATAGCACCGTTTAATCATTTTTTTTTTTGCCCCTAACATGGGCACAGTTTAATCCTTGTTTATTTATTTATTTATTATTTTTCATCTTCTCACTATGTTTTTTGACATGATAAATTACACTTTACCCTAAATCCTAAAATAAAAAAATTACATTTTAAAAATTAAATCCTAAACACTAAACCCTAAACCCTAAAATAAAAAAAAAATTAAAAATTAAACCTTAAACATAAACCCTAAACCCTCAAATAAAAAAAATAAATTTTAAGAATTAAACACTAAACCTTAGACCATAAACCCTAAAATAAAAAAATAAAAAATTAATAATTAAACCCTAAACTCCAAACCCTAAAATAAAAAAATTAATTAAATAAATTTTAAGAATTAAACCCTAAACCCTAAAATAAAATAAAAAAATTAAGAATTAAACCCTAAACCCTAAAATAAAAAAAAAATAAATTTTAAGAATTAAATCCTAAATCCTAAATCCTAAAATAAAATTAAAAAAAAAAGTGTAATTTATCACACCAAAAAACATAGTGAGAACATTAATAAAAAAAAAAAAAAAGGAAGAAGACTAAAACTGTGTCGTTTTAGGCACATGAGTGACCCTGCTTCCATATCTTTTTGTGTGAATCATGCGATCCAAATATTTACACACGTTTTTTTGGAGCAGGGTCACTGTTGTGGAGTGTTCTCTGCTGTGCTTAAAACGACACAGTTTTAGTCTTCTTCCTTTTAATTTTTTTAATTTTTTTTAATGTTCTCACTTTGCTTTTTGGTGTGATAAATTACACTTTTTATTTTATTTTATTTTAGGATTTAGGATTTAGGATTTAAATCTTAAAATTTATTTTTTTTATTTTAAGGTTTAGGGTTTAGGGTTTAGGGTTTAATTCTTAATTTTTTTTTTAATTTTAGGGTTTAGGGTTTATTTCTTAAAATTTATTTAATTTATTTTTTTATTTTAGGATTTGGAGTTTAGGGTTTAATTATTAATTTTTATTTTTATTTTTATTTTAGGGTTTATGGTTTAGGGTTTAATTCTTAAAATTTATTTTTTTTATTTGAGGGTTTAGGGTTTATGTTTAAGGTTTAATTTTTTTTTATTTTTTCATTTTAGGGTTTAGGGTTTAGTGTTTAGGATTTAATTTTTAAAATGTAATTTTTTTATTTTAGGATTTAGGGTAAAGTGTAATTTATCATGTCAAAAAATATAGTGAAAAGATGAAAAATAAATAAAATAAAATAAAATAAAACAAGGATGAAACTGTGCCCGTTTTAGGGGCAAAAAAAAAAAAAAGATTAAACGGTGCCGTTTGAAATCACGGCAGGCACAGCAGGGACCCCGCGTCCTAATAATAATAACAAAAAATAATAAAATAAATGAAAAGGGTATAATGATGTACAAAGTGTTACCCCGTGTTATTTGTTGTTTAAATTGGGTGATTGAAACAAAATAAATAAATTCGTGTTTTATTAAATTAACTAAAAGAACATCAAATAAAACCATACTTGATAAATTACATCATAGAGCATAAACATGAAACAAGACTAATATAAGAACATATTTTATCTGAATATGAAAACAAAAAATCAAACCAAATTCTGTGTGATACCACAGTGTTCTCAAAACATATTAGCCACCTCACCGTGGGTGCGGGAGGAACGTCGACTTCTGTCTCTCAGGATAAGATGGTTTAAATCGGCTAACTCAAAAGCACCTTCTGTTAGCTTTGGCGAACTGACAATGGCAGCACTCTCTTACAGTAAGAAATTTCTAGCAAACTGACTAAAGAATGAAAGAAACAATTTCTGTGTTTGAGACTTGACAGGAGGGCCTCAATTTATACATGTATAGGGGAGAGAGGAGAAGCCTCCAGCCTTTATCGCTGGTCACCAATGCATTATTAACCTCTGCAATAAAGGCAGGAGTTACAAACCCCATTAATGCACTATTAAACTCTACAATAAAGGCAGAAGTTTGTAGACACCCTTTTTTTGACCGTCCTCAAGACTTGGACGTCACCGTTTGAACACTCGGTGATCATTCACGTTTGTGTTCATCTTGAGTTCCCGGAGGTCTCAGGTACGCGCCTTGCCTTAGGACCTCTCAACTCGACTGCGTTGTGTTTGGTTTTGCACCAAACACTTGTGTTTTTGTTTGGAGGGCAGGGAATGGCTTGTTGGCCATCCCTACTCCTCACCGGCCATGGCTTGAGGCCATCAGCCATTGGTGATGGCCGGTCGGCACTTTGTGTGGTCGACCGACCATTTAGTTGGCCGATGGCCTCCTTTTCTGGCCGGTACCACATTGTTGCCTCTTGCAGGCATGGTGCATGCCAGCTGTGCCAGCTGGGATGCACAGACCCTCCCCCCACACACGTGTGTGGCTGTTTTGGCCCCTTTGCCCCCATTTTTTTGATCCAAACTTCTTCTAGAAGATTACACCCTTTGCTCAAGCTTCTTGAGGAAGCTTGACCCTTTGTCTTAGCTTCCTCAAGAAGCTTGGACCTTTGGGATAGCTTCTCTTAGAAGCTTGGTTCCTTTGACCCTTTCATTTAGCTTCTCTAAGAAACTTCAGGCCTTTGCCTTGTCTATATAAAGAGACCTCTATTCTCCATTTGAGAGGTTCAGCAAAACCAGACCTAATATGATATATATTTGATATATATCACTCTCTCTCTCTCTCTCTCTCTCTATATCTCCCTCTCTCTCTTCATTTGTATGTGTTTGAGGGCCTAAAAGTGTAGTTTGCTCTTAGTTTTGCACTGGAACACCTACTATTACACCATACTTCGACTTGCAAGGCGTTGAGAGGTTGTTCTTGGAGTTTTGAGCTGGTTTTGATCATAAGGAAGAGGCTGAGGTTGTTGTTCTTCAAGTGTTCTTCAAGGGTAACACTAAATGCTTTGTATTCCCCAATCTTGCACTAGTTTTTAACCCACTTTGCATGTTGTTTTAGACTTTGTGTATAACTTGAAAAAGTCTTGTATTTGCATTCTTAGAATCTTTCATTAAGGACATTTTGTTGTTTGGTGTCGACCTCCCCCTCTTAGGCCTTGTTTGGCTCTTTTTGTGCTCTCTTTGCTTTGAATATTATTGTGTTTTGGCCTTCTCACCACTGAAATCCAATGGATTTTCAGTGGTGATGAAGAGGGATTGAGGTCTTGCATAGGGGAGGGACACCCCTCTCCCTTTGTCTCTCTTTTGTTTGCATTTTTTGCTCATAAGGGTAGCATGCATGCTTAGTTGCTTTTGGCTTCATTTCAGAGGTTTTTGGGTGTTATTGGGTCATATTACATCTCTATTTTTGGTCGGATTCATGCCCCTCTGCATGCATAATATACTTGCTTTGCATTCCTTTTCTTTGCCTAGAAATGCATCTTGCCTTTAAGACCATCATGCATGCATGTTCTTGCCTAACTTTGTGAAGTTCTTGGTCATATTTCATCATGCTTGAGGTCTGTTAGGCACTGATTTGATCATATTTGCCATGTTTGGTATAACCTCTTTGCATTTTGACTTGTGAGCCTTTAGTGTGTGAGTCATGAGCATGCTTGAGTTGGGTTGTTTTAGTGATTTGGAATCATTTCTCATGCTATTTCAGTCCCTAATCCATGCTTGTATGCTTGTATTCATCATCCCTTTCATTCCTTGAAGTGTTGTTCTTTTATTCCTTGAAATAGGTCTTAAATGCATGCCTCTTGGTTTGTGTCCCTTAGTTGCCATATCAGTGGGTTTTGGTGGTCCTTTTTGCATGCTAAAACTTTGTTTTGTATTGAAAAGTTCATGCCATGTTTACTTGGGGTAGGTGTCGAGTAATGCCCTCTTTTGTGCCCTTGAATGCCTTTTATCTTACACCCATCCCCTAGCATGTTTTGGTATCATTCTTCGCATACTTTTGAAAGTTTAACATGAGTGTTTAATGTCCATGCATATCACATTTGAGTGTTCTTGAGAGTAGCCTTCCATGCTTGGATTTTTGGCTCATTGGTGTGCATGTTTGCATGAGCACTTGTCCATCATTTTTTAGCACTTTTGGCCACTGTTTTAGGATGTGGCTGAGGCCTCCCATTTCAGTTTAAGACCACCCTTGTATATAGTTGCATACTTAGCATGTTACATGTTCTATTCCATTAGTTACATGCTTGCATTATGTCTTGTTTGCATGTTTGCATATTGTTTAGTTAGTTGCATCACATAGTCTTGTTGCATGCTTGATATGTTCATGTTTAGCTTGCATGAATAGGTAGCATGGCATTGCATTAGGTGCATTACTTTGCATGGTATATGGCATACATCGCATTACATTTTGCTTGGTTTGGGGTGTCAAACCAAGTATGAGGATTGAGAAGTGTTCGTACTTGAAGTGACGAAACATGTTTCAATCCTCAGTCGCCAATGCCCTTGATCTCAACATGGTAGGGCATTGGCACTCATTTGTTTTGTTGCATGCATTTACATTGATTGGCAAACTTGGTGTCTTAGGCCATCATGTATTGGAATGCGTGATTGGTGGCTCGAGTACCAAGGGCCACACTCCTTTGAATCCATAACATGATTGGAAGAGTGGCCATGCACACATTTGCTTGAAAATTCCATGCCATACACTGCTTGCCCTCTACTGCTGTCAACTGCAGGATCCTACAGGAATAAATGGCCGACCGGCCATCTCTAGTGCCGACCGGCCAGCCATGTCCAGCCGATGACACCATCTGTGGTCGATAAGCCTGTTCCCATGGCCGGTGACCTTTTATTCAGGCCTGTCTAGATTGTATCTTTGCATATGTTGCATTAGCCATTTTAAATATAAACTAGGATCATGCATATGATTACTAACTAGTTCCTATTTTGGCTTAGAGTACTCGGTAAGCATTTATGTTTTAGCATCCTTGCATGAGTGTGAGTGTTGCCATGATAACATGCTTACCATGAGGCTATATGCTTACGTGTTATAACTGCCTGAATGCCTGTGGGTGAATATTGGGTTACTTAAATTGGAACAATGCATTGAATGCAAGTTTTAAGCCCACTTGAGGGTGGCAAAATTCATGTCTTAAGCCTACTTGCGGGTAACACCATCAAACCATTTTCAAATAAACAAACATGACATGTTTCGTTCCAATTTAGGCGACTTAGTCTATACTTGTTTGCTGTGCGCATCACGTAGTAAATCTAGGCTAATAACCGGAATAAGAACGCATAATGTTTTCAAAACTGGATATCATGGTTAGTAGAGGCCGATCTTCGGATCAGGCGAGAGAGGGTGCTCATAACTGACCTTCCCCAATCGTACCCAAGTTCCCGAGTCGAGGCAACTTTGGTGATGACAGACACGTGGCCTTAGGCAAACGAGTCAGGGTTTCCTAAATTCCTCCAAAATAAAATATTTAGGTGGCGACTCTGTATCTGGCAAAGCAGTCCATGTTTGACACTTCTTTACAAAAATCTGTTTTCCAAAATGATTTGCCGGATTTGGACTCTTTGGTGATTTATCAATCTCACATTGCACATTATGAGATCAGATTAAGAACCGACACAAATCGAGTCCGAACTGTAGCATGAGGCCCTAGGGCGCGTCTACAGTTTCTGGCGACTCCGCTAGGGAGTTTAGAGAACTTGACTCGAACGCATGATATCCTGTTTTGACTACACTTATATGCTTCTTTGCATTGCATGTGCATTGGTGCACCAAGGACACCATTTTTGCCATCTGCTATTCCTGAACGGTTTGCCGGAGGCTTGCTTTGTCAAAGCATGCCATAAGGCTGACCGGTTATGGGCTCTGCCAGTATGGGAGCACAAACCCCAGTTTTACCGGGGCACCCTTTTCGACCATTCGACCTAGTGCATATTCGGAATCCATAGTGACCATTCCAAGTTAGGATAGGTTGCTTACCCGATTATAGGTTGTTTGAAACCGCTACGTGCGTAGTGAAACCCTAGCTCCTGACAAAATAGGACAGGAAAACCCTACCCCAACATAGGGGTGCTTTGGTTCTCACTTGTTTGTTATGTGCTTTAGAGTTGGCTTCTACTGGAGAATGCATGTATCAGCTCACAAGTTTGGGTATCAGGCTTGCGAGCACCAGTTTAGTATTTTGGGAATCAGTTATCTACGGGTATCAGATTCAGTTTTCGAAAACAGTGATTGGGAACAATAAATCAGTATTGAAGAATAGTGTATTCAGCTTATCAACCGTGTGTTGTGATACTCGACTGTGTTGTGTGTATTTATTTTACGCTGTTATGCTGCCCGTTCGTCTGGTTATTTATTTCCTTATTGCTTTATTTATCTTTTTGCTAGGTAGTTTAGCATGATTGCTTCTGACCCAGTAAATATCCCCCAAGCTCTCTGGACTAGAGGTTGCCGACTTAATCGATCTGAGGATCTGGTTGACAGACAACCAGTGTTTTATTCTCTACCCCCGGTTATCAGACGAAAGCTGAGAAGACGCAGTGTGTCTGAGCAGAGATTGCCAGAGCAGTGGTCAACCCTACCAGCGGAAAATCAAGCTGAGGCCTCAATTTTCACCACATAAAGGGAATATATACCAGTAATTCAATCAGAACAGAGCAGTATGGAAAGCTTAGAGGAGATGGTGCGCCAGCTCCAAGAGGGTATGAAAATTATGCAACAAGACGCTGTCCGACAGGCAGAGTTTGCCAAGCAACAGGCCACGGTTATGACTGAACAAGCAGAGTTAATCATAAGGCTACAGCAGCAAGCCGGAGCATCTGCTTCACACTAGGTTCCTCCCCCAACAAGAGTCCCAATACCTGAGGAGATAGCAAATGTCCAGAATGCCCAAGAAGATACAGACATCCCAACAGGGCCGGCTCCGCCCCCGATTCTACCGCAACTATCCAAGGCACCCACGCCTATCAATGCACCGGATTCTCCTTTTGAGTTCGAAGTGGATCCCACGGCATTAAAGCTGAGCAAGCTGGAAAAGATGTTTAAGAAATCCCAGGGAGTCAAGACCATCCCTGATATTGAGGACGGGTATACCGATGCAGCCGTGACGCTGCCGGACCGATTCAAGATGCCACACATTAACCGATTTGATGGGTCCGGGGACCCCATGGTGCACCTGAGGTTGTTTTTAGATATCTTAAGGCCGATGGGCCTCACCAGACTACAGAAGCTATCTTTGTTCGGCCGGACCCTGTCGGATGTGGCGGCCATCTGTACGCAAAATTAGAAGATGATGTCAAGAGAAACTGGGATGAGATAGCCGAGGTGTTCATTGCATAGTACTCTTATAATACGCAAATCGAGATTACGACCCGTGATCTTGAGACAACAAGGCAAGAGCCTAAGGAGAGCTTTTCGGAGTTCGTAACCAGATGGAGGGCCAAGGCCTCCATGATGACCCTAAGGCCCACCGATAAAGATCAAATTCGGATGATTGTGCGCAATCTCCAGCCTAAGCTGATGCAGAAAATGGTCGTGCTCCCCTTCCCTACCTTTTGAGATCTGCAGGAGATGGGAGTATAGATTGAGGATGCCTTGAAGCAGGGCTTGATTGACAATGATAGAGAGCAACCCAGGAGAACTTTTAACCGCAACACTAATGCAGGCCCGAGCGGCGCTACAACTACAAGAGCCTCAGAAGTGAGCATGGTCACCACCATCCCCCTCTAAGAACCATGGCAGCTACGCCGTTCTCTGGTGCGTCCGGAAGTAGCACACAAACAGCCAAATACCCGCCCAAAAATCAAAGAACCTTCGCTTCACTATATATGCCCCTGTACAAAGCTCTGGGGGTTTTAATCCAAAAATGGCACTTGATGCCCCTAGAGCAGAGGCCATTACCGGAAAAACTTCCCCCTACCTACAACTCAACCAAATATTACGCATTTCACCAGCAGCACGGTCATGACACCAACCAATGCTACCGACTACGTCATGAGATTCAAGATCTCATTGATAATGGAGTGATTGTACCTCCCGAAAAACCCAATGTCACAACAAACCCTCTCCCACCGCACCACCAAACTCCACCTCCCAAAAGAATCAATTTTATCCAGACTGGGGTCGTGTCTTACGATCCTAGCATATATATCACCCCATCTCCCCTACCCAAGCCGGAGGTGCTCCTTCCTAACTGCACTGATTTGTGCATGTTGGACATCTCCAGAACCCAACCCGAACCAATGGTGGTGACTGTCGAAGACAGAACAGGGGAGTTTGCCGAGGAGAATGGGATTGTTGAGTCAGAATCTGAGGAATCTGGGAGTTTTGCCGAAGAGATATACAGTCCGAGTGACTACATTTTGTCGGTAGGCCGAGATAGATCAAGTGTAGAATTGCCAGAAAGGGTAAAGCTTTGTGCGATACAGGGGGATAGATTTGATCAGAGATCAGAGGGCTTAGCGGCTATGGAAGGGGACTTTGCTGACCTCCAATTTTTCAACGAACAAGGCCCAGGGGACATGGCCGTCAAGTGGTCAGATTTCGAGGTATCAGTAGAGGCTACCGGGTGGCTTGATGACCTACCAGATGTTGTCGAAGAATTTCAGTTGGAACGGGGCCCGTCAGGGGCAAGGACATCAGTTGTGGCCGGAAGGGCCGAGGATCGGAGTGCATCGTCGGAGAGTGCCAGTGTTAAAAATTTTGCTCGAGATCTGGGCACTTTGAATACGGGAATTATGGAACAGACAGCTGTACTGACGCAGTTGGAACAGGAAAGGCTTGAGGATTCTGAGAGAATCAGAAAAGCCAAAGCCCATGAGGGGACCGAAAATACTGTGAGTACAAGGACAGTAGAAACGGAGCCGGACAGGTGTCTGTCGGTTGCCGATGGAATGTGTGGGAGGACGATGATTTATGTCTTGCCCACACGGATGAGGCTTGGGGGAGCAATCAACCAGACGATACCTGGTACATCGGCGAAGTCGATCATATGACTAGAAGCGAGCGGTATTTTAAGCCCCCACATCTAGATCAGCCAGAGGCGTCTAGAAAAGATAAGGAGACAGAGAAATAAAAAGAGAAGCAACTGGAAGAAGAGGCTGTACTGAAGCAGTTGAAAAAGATACAAGCAAACATCTCCATCTGGGGACTGCTTATGGCATCACATGTTCATCGACAGGCCGTCCTATCGGCAATGGACAAGGCTAAGCTCTCAATAGACACCACGCCCGAACAGCTGGTGGGTTTAGTTTTTCCGGGAAGGGCTACCTCGATGTTGACTTTCTTCGACAAAGAGTTGCCACCTGAGGGTGCGAATCATAACAAGCCACTCTACATCTCTGTGGAGTGTAGAAACAAATGGATACCCGTGGTACTTGTCGACACGGGGTCCGCCATCAATGTGTGCCCGGCAAAAACTGCATATGCAATCGGTTTAAAGACTGCGAATTTTGTGCCAACAGCCCAGGTGATTCAGGCATATGATAACACGAGCAGAGAAGTAATGGGGACAGTGAAAATTCAGGCCAAGGTCGGGCCAGGACAGCATGAGGTAGACTTTCACGTCTTAGAAGTTCCTGCGACCTTCAATCTACTTTTGGGGCGGCCCTGGTTGCATCAGGTAAAGGCAGTTTCGTCCACCTTACATCAGATGGTAAAATACCCCCATGGGAAGGGAGTAGCCATTGTTTTTGAGAATTCATCGATCCATCCACCACCGGAGGTGCCTACGCCAGTTTTGGAAATTGAGCACGGTATGGAGGATATGTTCTTGTCGGGTTTTACCTTAGGTAAGGCTCAGGTCGTGCAGAATATTTTAGCTGTTAATGAAGAGGTGTATGTCAGTACTCAATCAGTATACCTCATGAACAAGCTCCAACACATCCCTGGGATGGGATTGGGAAAGAGAGGCCGGAAGGGCGTTGCAGCGTTGGCCAAAGTGCCACACAACCCACACTCCTTTGGCTTGGGTTATCTGCCCACCAAAGAGGATTGGGTGAGAAAAGGCAGGGAGATTACCGGGAGACCCAGAGCGAAGTAGGCAGGAAAGCCTTTTGAGTTAATGCACCGACCCATCTAGGGTACCCTAAATGGACGTTTCGTTCGGGAGGGGGAGGACTTTCCATTTTTGTGGCTTCCCAGAACCACGGTTGAACGTGGAGAGGAAGCGCGTGCCGGCGTTTGAGATCTTCTTCGACTTACAGTTATCCAGGGATGACGTTGCCGAAAAGCAAACGGACCCGTTAGCTAAGGCTGAGCAGAGCAAGAAATTGGAGTCTGAGGACGTTGAAATTGAAATGGAGATAGCACTGGCTTGTCTACTTTTAGATCCTCCGATTGAACAAAAGTGCTTGGGGGATAACTTCTCGGTGTCCATGATCACGAATGAAACGGCTGCGGGCCTACCAGCAAACATTTTGGATGCATCTATCGCACATTCTCTCATTTGGCAGTACGATGAGGGATTTTTGTCAAGCAGCACCGGGTCAAGTAGTGAGCCAGAATCTGATTCCACCGAGTCTTGTAAGTCGAAATCAGGTTCCAGCTCGACTGAGTTTGAGTCTGGTATTCCTGGGGGCGATAACCCGGATGCCACAATCCTGTCTAGGTCGTCTTTTTCTTTCTCTTTTGAGTCTGTTGTAACAGAAGAATCAGACGATTTGGATGTGCTTAATGAGAATGATGTGGCTGTGGTTTCTGAGTACTTTTCTGTGCCCTTGATTTATTGCATTAACTCAGACTTTCAAAATTTTGATGAAAACGACGAGGAAGAAATTCCTCCGGTTTTGCAACGCTTAATTGAGTAAGAGCAGGAGAGATTTGTTAAATCCTTAGTTGATGAAATCACTACTGTGAATGTGGGTACTGAGGAGGACCCGCGGCTGGTCCAGATCAAGTCCATGTTGTCTTCAAAGGAACGCGAGCGCTCAGTCGCTTTATTAAAAGATTTCAAAGATGTTTTTGCGTGGTCCTATGAAAACATGCCTGGAATCGATCCTAAGATTGTACAGCACCGGATCCCTTTTGACCCCGAGGCCCGACTCATCAAGCAAAAACTCAGAAGAATTCGCACTGACTGGGCTATCAAGATTAAGGAAGAGGTCGCCAAGCAAATCGACGCAGGGTTCCTGCTGGTATCCGAATACCCGACTTGGTTGGCCAACATTGTTTCGGTGCCGAAGAAGGATGGCAAGATCAAGGTATGCGTGGATTTCAGGGATTTGAACAGAGCTAGTCCGAAGGACGACTTTCCCTTGCCGCATATCGATGAGTTAGTGGATTTCACAGCGGGGCCTGCGTTGCTTTCATTCATGGATGGCTTCTCAGGCTACAATCAGATAGTGATGGCACCCGAAGATCGGGAAAAGACTACTTTTGCCACCCCGTAGGGGACTTACTGCTACAAAGTGATGCCGTTTGGGTTGAAGAATGCTGGAGCTACATATCAACGGGCCGCGACCACAATATTGCATGACATGATCCACAAAGAGATTGAGGTGTACGTGGAAGACATGATTGTCAAATCTAAAGAAAGAGAGGGCCACTACACCGCCTTGCAAAAGTTCTTTCAAAGGATCAGAGAATTTCGGTTGCGGCTGAATCCTCAGAAGTGTACATTTGGTGTTACAGTGGGAAAGATGCTGGGGTTTCTGATTACATAGAGAGGTATCGAAGTTGACCCTTCCAAAATCAAGGCCATTTTAGAAATGCCACTACTAAGGACTGAAAAGGAGGTGCGAGACTTTCTGGGTAAAGTGCAATTCATAAGGCGGTTTATCTCAAAATTAACCTTGACTTGTGAACCACTTTTTGGTCTCCTGAAGAGAGGAACGAAGTTCCAGTGGGACGGCCGATACCAAGTTGCTTTTGAACGGATCAAAGAATACTTACAAAACTCACCCGTGTTGTCACCGCCAGAATCGGGGAGACCATTGATATTGTACCTTTCAGTAACTGAGACTACAATGGGCTATACGCTCGCACAAGAATCAGAGGACAAAGTGGAGAGAGCCATCTACTATCTGAGCAAGAAGATGCTAGAGTATGAGACTCGCTACACACCGTTGCAGAAGGCTTGCTTAGCCTTGGTATGGGCTACTAGGAAGCTGCGGCACTACCTGTTAGCTCACTCCGTAATGTTGGTTTCACGACTGGATCCCATCAAATATCTTTTTGAGAAACCGGCACTTATGGGTAGGCTAGCTCGTTGGTTGCTGTTGCTTTCCGAATTCGATCTGAAATATGTGACACGCAAGTCAGTCAAGGGAAGAGTAGTAGCGGAATTTTTAGCTGATCATCTGGTGGAAGGGGGTGAAGCAGTCGAGTACTTATTCCCAGATGAGACCATTTTATATAGCGAAGACGAAACTTAGACGATGTACTTTGACGGAGCGTCAAACCAGTACAGGTATGGGATAGGGGTGTTGCTGATAGCACCCGACAATTCCCGTATCCCTCTAGCCTTCAAACTCCGGTTCAAAGTCTCGAACAACGAAGCAGAATATGAGGCATGTATTGCCGGTCTAGAAGCAGCCCTGGAACTAGGGGTAAAATGGTTGGACGTCATCGGGGACTCGAACCTTGTTGTGTCTCAAGCAAAAGAAGATTGGAAAGTCAAAAAAGAAAGGATGATAATGTATCACCAGACCTTGGACTTGTTAATTCCTCAGTTTGAGAAGATAAACTTTGCTCATCTAGTAAGAGAGAACAATAGGTTCGCAGATTCATTAGCAACTCTATCTTCCATGATAGACATCCCTTTCGGAGTCCGAATGCGTCCGATCATCATTGACCAAAAGTTTGCGCCGGTATACGAATCAATTGCTGCCATAGATGAGGTTCAGGATGGGAACCCCTGGTATTATGACATTTGGAATTTCTTGGAGAATGAAGCATATCCGCCAGGGGCAAATGCCAAGGATAAAAGGGTAATTAGAAGAATGGCCGTTCAGTTCATCATCTGCAGGGGTAAATTGCATAAGAGAGGTCATCTGGGAATGCATAAACTGTGCGTTGAAGCTGAAGAATATAAGCGCCTGATGGAGGCCATCCATAGAGGGGAATGTGGTGCACATATGAACGGGGTAATGCTAACGCGAAAAATCCTCAGACAAGGTTATTATTGGTCCACCATGGAGGAGGATTGTATCGGCTTTGTTTGGCGATGCCACAAGTGTCAGATCCATGCAAACCGCATGAACATTTCGCCGTCGAAGCTGTACAATATGACTTCGCCATGGCCATTTTCAGTTTGGGGAATCGATGTGATCGGGGCTGTTACCCCAAAGGGGTCGAACGGGCATGAGTTCATCCTAGTCGCGATAGATTATTTCACGAAGTGGGTTGAGGCCCAATCTTATGCGGTGCTGAAGGCGTCGCACGTTGCAACGTTCATCAGAAACAACATCATCTGTCAATATGGGGTCCCAAACGAGGTCATTTCAGATAATGGTTCCCACTTCAAGAAGGAAGTGTTTGACTTGTTGGAGAAATATAACGAAGCTTTTCATAAGTCATCCACATACCGGCTGCAAACCAATGGAGCGGTTGAGGCCGCCAACAAGAACATCAAGCACATACTGCAGAAGATGGTGGAAACCTACCGGGATTGGCCAGATAAGCTACCGTTTACTCTGTGGGGCTACCGGACTTCAGTCAGAACTTCTACTGGGGCGACTCCATATTCTTTAGTTTATGGGATGGAGGCCGTTCTACCTATTGAAATTGAGGTTCTGTCTTTGCGAATACTGGCTGAGTGTCAAATAGCTGAAGCAGATTGGCAGCAGAGCAGATTTGAAGAACTCATGCTCTTTAATGAGAGAAGACTGAAAGCACTGTACCATGTTCAAGGTTATCAGCGCAGAATTGCCAGGGCATTCAACAAGAAAGTTAAGTCCAGGAATCTAAAAGAAGGAGATTTGGTGCTCAAGGATAACCGAGCTCCCATCCACGACCCTAGGGGCAAGTTCAGACCCAATTGGACTGGTCCCTATATCATCAAGTCTATCTGGTCGGGTGGAGCTGTCGTTCTGATGGACCTAGATGGCCTAGGGTTCTCATAACCGATCAGCATGGACAAGTTGAAGAAATATTACCCTTGAGAGGCTCGCTAGGCCGAAAACCCAGAAGGGCGACCTAGGCAAAAGTTAGAGCATTGAAAAATTTGAAATTATAAAAACTGAGCTCGCAAGGTTGAAAACCAACAAAGGGCGGCCTTGGCAAAAGTTAGAGCGCAAAAGGAGAGTGAAAATACTCGAGTGAACCCAGGCCTGAACTACGTAAGGCTTTATTCCCATCTTTGGGATACGTAGGCAACTTCATCCTGAAGTTCAGCCATAAACTTTTCCCCGATCAACTTTGTCCATTTAATCATCTCAACCATCTTTGTCTATTCAGCATTCAAGAGTTCGGTTATGATCTCCGGTGCAGTGCTTTTCAGACTAAAGACAACTTTCCGTTGCTGTGCATATGTCGCGGTGCTATTCAGACTAGGGGCAACTTTCCAGTTACTGGGATATGAGGTTTTACATCTTAGCAACAGATTTCAAGCGTGTCCAGTTCTAATCCATGTCGAAAATGACTTTGAAAAGTTTTGATAAAAGTTGACTTTGTTCAAATTAATCTTTTTACAACTTAGACCATTTTTGGACCAAAGCGAAAAAATTTCAGTACCCACAACCTTCAATTTCATTGATTTCAATACAGAGTTCTCCTGCTCTTACATACAATTGAAGTTGTTTTTTCTATTATATTCATAAAGAAAACTTGAAAGTACTAATAAAGCAATAAATCTAGGGCATAGATAAGTCATGTGTTCCTGCGTCCTCTCCCAGAGCTGGTCGAAGCCTCTAATGCCAAGCTGGGACCAATCTGTGCCTCTTCATTGAGCCAATCTATGCACTCATCAGACAAAGTGCAACTGAAAGTGGGAGCGAGGGCCAGTAGCTCTCTAGTTCCCCACGCCGTGGCATACCGAGCAAGCTGCGCACCTCGGACTGGGAATACAACTGGATATTCTATTCCCTCTGGTGGGCAATCTGATCATGGCCGAACTGGTGCTGGAACCGAAAAAGAAAATAGAACACGCAGTGCGCCAAGCCAATCAACTGAATCCCAGTCTGCCGGGACATGTTGTAACTCATAACCGGTAGGTTGAGCCAAAGGCACCGCCAAGCAATACCGTCTGCGGACAAGCTGCACATCCAATCAAACCACCATCCCTCATCAAGGGCATCGACTAGATGACGTCGAAAGAAGTGGCCGCGGGCTAAGTATGCTAGGCAAGAGTCCACAACCTGCAACTTATCCATCAACCACACCTGGGAAGGGATGAAAAATGAGAGAATAAAGAATAGAGAGATGTACAATGAGAGAAAAGTGAGAAAAGGGTTTTGTGAGAAAAACTGAGCCTGAGAGCCGAGTGATGTGAGCAATACATATGTGAGATTGGGTGGGAAGCATTACCTGCAGCAGTAGTGGACTCCCCGCAAATCTGGTCGTTTCTCGGCGATGGAAAGCGTCCAAGCCCATCAACGTCTCAGCCAGAGTCATGGTAATGCAGCTCTTGCCCTCCTTCAAACCTTGGGCAACCTCGATCAATCGGACACTAGACCCTCCGGAGCCCGAGACAAACAAGAAATGAGATAGCATGCACAAACAAAGGGCATGTCACCGAAAGCCTTGCCAATGATGGCCACCGCGGTCACCGGCATCAGAAAACCGACAAATCAAACTCGGAATATTCAGCATTCCATCACAAATCAAAGATCGAGCGTCGTGCATAGTAAGTCCACACATTCGCCTTAAGGCTTGGGCGTGGCCAAAGCGAAGTTGAGGCAGAACTTCTTTGTTGCGCTCATATTCCATCAAAACTTGGAAGTCTTCGAATGTAGGACATACCTCTTGCCCACCAAAGCTAAAGACATGTGTTACCAGATTCCAAAACCTTGTCGCAGCATGGAGAAACGAAAAGTGCAGTGGGGTACGACTCAGAGTGAATAGTGCATTAATATTGAAGCCCCGGAAATTCAGCTTTTCCGAGCCGTCCAAGTTGGCAATCCAAGCCGTAAGATTCTGGGTAAGAAATTGTTCCATTTGGAGCAAATCAATGTTGAATTAAGAAAAACTACGAAGTTGAGGCTTTTTGTAGGGGATAAGGTGTGAATGGAAGACAGCTATCAGCATTCTGGCGGTCCTTCCCATACATGGCCGGCCAGCCACAAATAGTGCTGACCGACCACCAGTTTTGGCCGATTTGTCAAGGCTGTTGGTCGATGGCCATTTCTCCAGGCCAGTGGCTTTCCCCTGTGGCCGGTGGTCTTCCTTCTTGTTTCATGAGCTATCTATGTGCTGAAAATGCTAAAAATTTAGGGACTGACACCACTTCCAATGCCCTCCAATTATCGAGTTGTACTTCATTTCGTTAAGTCTTTGTTTTGCTTATCGAGTTGTACTCGCACTTGGATAGCTTATCGAGTTTCTTTGTTTTGCTTATCGAGTTGTACTCACGCTCGGTTAACTTATCGAGTTTCTTTGTTTTACTTATCGAGTTGTAAGTCGGTTCACTACCTGATTATTACAATGCAAGTGCTTAATTTTTAAACAAAATTTCAATTTCATTCACATTGCTATGTGATGCCACGCGATGCGATGCATAGGGCAACAAATGTAACACCTTTTTGAACAAAATAGATGTTTCATTTCCATCATGTCTTTTGCAAAAAGATACATAGTTTTGAAGAAAGTAAAACGTGCCTGAGGCAATGCAATGTGCTTAAAACTAACAGTAGAAAAGGAAAGTAAAGCAAATGGAGAGCAGGGCAGCAGAGTGTCGGGATTGATACCAGTAACCTCCCCTTGTGGTCGATTCACCTCCTGCACCCTTGTTCGGGTCAATTATACGGTTTGGCACCTTCGTTACTCGAGATAGTGTAAGAAAGTGCGCTTTGGAATGTTAACTGGTCTTCGTGCTGACCTCGAGCCATGTCTTCTGTGTGCGATGTTCTCTGCGTGCAAGGAGCATCCTTTCCTGTATCCTTTTGTGCCTTGCGGAGTTCGTAAATCGCTTTAAACATGTTGTATTACATTGCTTTGATATGACTATGATTAGCACGCTCGTTACGCGTCCTGCTTTCAACAAATGCCTCGTCTTGATTTGGTTGCATCTCAACAAATGCGAGTAGCATGCCTTCACTATACTTATTCTATACATGCATTCGAATTCCTGCTATACACATTGCTTGCATTATTGCATGCTTTACTTACATGTGTATATGTATTCTCAGGTGGTTGCACATTGTATACGTTTTGCGCGTACTTTACTTACATGTGTTCATACCTTGCTTGCCTTACACATTGCATGCGTTTCTACGTATGCTTTACTTACATGTGTTTATGCATCTTACAGGAGGTTACACATTGCTTGCGTTAACCCGCATGCTTTACTTATATGTGTTCATTCCTGCCATACACATTGCTTGCGTTAACCTGCACACTTTACTTACATGTGTTCAAGTTTCTTTTTATACACATTGCATGCGTTGTCGCGTTATGCTTTACTTACATGTGTTCAAGTTCCTTTTTATACACATTGCATGCGTTGTCGCGTTATGCTTTACTTACATGTGTTCAAGTTCCTTTCTATACACATTGCATACGTTGTCGCGTTATGCTTTACTTACATGTATTCGAATCCCTTTCTATACACATTGCATGCGTTGTCATGTACGTTTTACTTACATGTGTCTATATCTTCACACATTGTGCACGTTGTTACGTGTTCTTTACTTACATGTGTTTAGGCCTTCATAGCATTGTTATGCTTGCCTTTAGTCGCATTGTTATGCTTCCTACTCGATTTGTGTTGTCACGCACTTTCAATTGCATTGTCATGCATACTACTAACGATATTGTACCTATTAAGTTTCTCTCTTTTACAGACACGATTTTGTACGTACGGTTCATTTGAGGCTGGTGCAACCAGACGAACCGGACAGGTATTGTATTCTCCGCGTGAAACGTAACGAGAATTACATAATTCTCTTACATCCTTTCTGCATTATAGTGTAGTTGGATTCATGTTAGACTGCTTAAAACTGTTGCATTTATTATATGTATATGCTTCGTTATAGCTTTCTTTGCATGATCATAAGTTATGCTCGGCTTCTTGCATTATTAGTTGCATTTTGCCCCTACCTTCGGGCGCATATCTTTGTTTAAAGCTTGTATGCATTGTCCAAGTCTTCGGCCTTGTCAAAAATGGGCCGTCTTTGGGCTTTAACACTCACTTCCGTCATTGTTATAACTTTCGAGTTCTGTCAAAGAGGGGCAACTGTAGACACCCCATTTTTGACCGTCTTCAAGACTTGGACGTCACCGTTTGAATACTCGGTGATCATCCACGTTTGTGTTCGTCTTGAGTTCCCGAAGGTCTCAGCTACCCGCCTGGCCTTAGGACCTCTCAACTCGACTCCGTTGTGTTTGGTTTTGCACCAAACACTTGTGTTTTTGTTTGGAGGGCAGGGAATGGCTTGTTGGCCATCTCCACTCCTCACCGGCCATGGCTTGAGGCCACCGGCCGTGTCTTCTTACCACCGGCCATTAGTGATGGCCGGTCGGCACTTTGTGTGGTCGATCGACCATTTAGTTGGCCGATGGCCTCCTTTCTGGCCGATACCACATTGTTGCCTCTTGCAGGCATGGTGCATGCCAGCTGTGCCAGCTGGGATGCACAGACCCTCCCCCCACACACGTGTGTGGCTGTTTTGGCCCCTTTGCCCATTTTTTTTATCCAAACTTCTTCTAGAAGATTGCACCCTTTGCTCAAGCTTTTTGAGGAAGCTTGATCCTTTGTCTTAGCTTCCTTAAGAAGCTTGGACCTTTAGGATAGCTTCTCTTAGAAGCTTGGTCCCTTTGACCCTTTCATTTAGCTTCTCTAAGAAGCTTCAAGCCTTTGCCTTGTCTATATAAGGAGACCTTTCTCTCCATTTGAGAGGTTCAACAAAACCAAACCTTATATGATATATATTTGATATATATCACTATCTCTCTCTATATCTCCCTCTCTCTCTTCATTTGAATGTGTTTGAGGGCTTAAAAGTGTATTTTGCTCTTAGTTTTGCACTGGAACACCTACTATTACACCATACTTCGACTTGGGAGGTGTTGAGAGGTTGTTCTTGGAGTTTTGAGCTGGTTTTGATCATAAGGAAGAGGCTGGGGTTGCTGTTCTTTAAGTGTTCTTCAAGGGTAACACTAAGGCCAAGTTTGGGAAGACTAAATAAGTGTACTTTTTGTCTTTTTGGACTAAAAAATTGAGGTTGAAAATATGGATGTTTGGGTTAACTTTTTGACTTTTTATTGAAAAATGTGTAATAAAAAATTGTAAAAATTGATTTGTAGGGAAAAATTTGAATTGGGAGTTGTGCAGCCGTAATTGTTGACTTTTGGTGAATAGTGTTAACTTTTTAACTTTTTGAGTAACTTTTTGGCTTTTTGGGTTTTTTGGAACATCCCAAACTTGGCCTAAATGCTTTATATTCCCCAATCTTGCACTAGTTTTTAACCCACTTTGCATGCTGTTTTAGACTTTGTGTATAACTTGAAAAAGTCTTGTATTTTCATGCTTAAGATCTTACATTAAGGACATTTTTTTGTTTGGGGTCGACCTCCCCCTCTTAGGCCTTGTTTGGCTCTTTTTGTGCTCTCTTTGTTAAACTTTGAATACTATTGTGTTTTGGCCTTCTCACCACTGAAATCCAATGGATTTTCAGTGGTGATGAAGAGGGTTTGAGGTCTTGCATAGGGGAGCGACACCCCTCTCCCTTTGTCTCTCTTTTGTTTGCATTTTTTGCTCATAAGGGTAGCATGCATGCTTAGTTGCTTTTGGGTTCATTTCAGAGGTTTTTGGGTATTATTGGGTCATATTACATCTCTGTTTTTGGTCAGATTCATGCCCCTTTGCATGCATAATATACTTGCTTTGCATTCCTTTTCTTTGCCTAGAAATGCATATTTCCTTTAAGACCATCATGCATGCATGTTCTTGCCTAACTTTGTGAAGTTCTTGGTCATATTTCATCATGCTTGAGGTCTGTTAGGCACTGATTTGATCATATTTGCCATGTTCGGTATAACCTCTTTGCATTTTAGCATGTGAGCCTTTAGTGTGTGAGTCATGAGCATGCTTGAGTTGGGTTGTTTTAGTGATTTTGAATCATTTCTCATGCCATTTCAGTCCCTAATCCATGCTTGTATGCTTGTATTCATCATCATTTTCTTGCCTTGAAGTGTTGTTCTTTTACGCCTTGAAATAGGTCTTAAATGCATGCCTCTTGGTTTGTGTCCCTTAGCTGCCATATCAGTGAGTTTTGGAGGTCCTTTTTGCATGCTAAAACTTTGTTTTGTATTGAAAAGTTCATGCCATGTTTACTTGGGGTAGGTGTCGAGTAATGCCCTCTTTTGTGCCCTTGAATGCCTTTTATCTTACACCCATTCCCTAGCATGTTTTGGCATCATTCTTCGCATGCTTTTCAGAGTTTAACATGAGTGTTTAATGTCCATGTATATCACCTTTGAGTGTTCTTGAGAGTAGCCTTCCATGCTTGGGTTTTTGGCTCATTAGTGTGCATGTTTGCATGAGCACTTGTCCATCATTTTTGGCACTTTTGGCCACTGTTTTAAGGTGTGGCTGAGGCCTCCCATTTCAGTTTAAGACCACCCTTGTATATAGTTGCATACTTAGCATGTTACATGTTGCATTCCATTAGTTGCATGCTTGCATTATGTCTTGTTTGCATGTTTGCATATTGTTTAGTTAGTTGCATCACATAGTCTTGTTGCATGCTTGATATGTTCATGTTTAGCTTGCATGAATAGGTAGCATGGCATTGCATTAGGTGCATTACTTTGCATGGTATATGGCATACATCGCATTACATTTTGCTTGGTTTGGGGTGTTAAACCAAGTATGAGGATTGAGAAGTGTTCGTACTTAAAGTGACGAAACACGTTTCAATCCTCGGTCGCTAATGCCATTGATCTTAACATGATAGGGCATTGGCACTCATTTGTTTTGTTGCATGCATTTACATTGATTGGCAAACTTGGTGTCTTAGGCCATCATGCATTGGAATGCGTGATTGGTGGCTCGAGTACCAAGGGCCACACTCCCTTGAATCCATAACATGATTGGAAGAGTGGCCATGCACACATTTGCTTGAAAATTCCATGCCATACACTGCTTGCCCTCTACTGCTGTCAACTGCAGGAATAAATGGCCGACCGGCCATCTCTAGTGCCAACCGGCCAGCCATGTCCAGCCGATGACACCATCTTTGGTCGAAAAGCCTGTTCCCATGGCCGGTGACCTTTTGTTCAGGCCGGTGGCACTCCACAGCACTCAGAAGGAAGCTCAAGGCAGTTCTGGGGACTTTTATAATTTTCAGAGGGGTGAGGCAATGTAAACAGAGGCAATAGTGGCATGGTACCGGGTTTTCGGGCAAGGCGGATCGAGCATGCATCATCCACGTATCCCGAGGCAGGGTTGCGGCCACCTTCCTTCTGCATTTAATTTATTAAATAATTAGAAGTTCTGTAATAATTAATTTAGTAGTATTCCTTTGGTTGTGTAATATTTATTCGGACCCTCCGAGCGAGGGCAATTATGTAATAAGTGTGTGTGAGTGTGTGTATGTTTTCCAACCCCCACTTCTTTTTTCCCTTTTATTTACTAGCTTTCGATGGTTAGTATTAGGACATATTTAAATTAACATACCTTATGTTATGCATGCGTGCATTCATACATTTGTCTTGCATGCACCGAGCTCGGCGCATCATGCTAACTGCGTTGTATTTCAATTCCAAATTGAATACGTGTTATCTGTTGCATTTCACATGCCATGTTTAGGATAGCCGAGCCTGTCTAGATTGTATCTTTGCATGTGTTGCATTAGCCATTTTAAACATAAACTAGGATCATGCATATGATTACTAACTAGTTTCTGTTTTGGCTTGGAGTACTTGGTAAGCATTTATATTTTAGCATCCTTGCATGAGTGTGAGTGTTGCCATGATAACATGCTTACCATGAAGCTATATGCTTACGTGTTATAACTGCCTAAATGCCTGTGGGTGAAGGTTAGGTTACTTAAATTGGAACAATGCATTGAATGCAAGTTTTAAGCCCACTTGAGGATGGCAAAATTCATGTCTTAAGCCTACTTGCGGGTAGCACCATCAAACCATTTTCAAATAAACAAACATGACATGTTTCGTTCTAATTTAGGCGATTTAGTCTATACTTGTTTGCTGTGCGCATCACGTAGTAAATCTAGGCTAATAACCGGAATAAGAACGCATAATGTTTTCAAACTAGATATCATGGTTAGTAGAGGCCGATCTTCGGATCGGTCGAGAGGGGGTGCTCATAGCTGACCTTTCCCAATCGTACCCAAGTTCCCGAGCCGAGGCAACTTTGGTAATGACGGACACGTGGCCTTAGGCAAACGAGTCAGGGTTTCCTAAATTCCCCCAAAATAAAATATTTAGGTGGCGACTTTGTATCTGGCAAAGCAGTCCATGTTTGGCACTTCTTTACAAAAATCTGTTTCCAAAACGATTTGCCGGATTTGGACTCTTTGGTGATTTATCAATCTTACATTGCACATTGTGAGATCAGATTAAGAACCGACACAAATCGAGTCCGAACTGTAGCATGAGGCCCAAGGGCGCATCTACAAAGTTACAAATCCCATTCAGTGTGTTTGGTTTGAGTTTTTTGGATTAAATTTTTTAAAATTTGAGTTTTTTGATTTTCTTGTTTTTTTGTTTTTAGTAAATATTTTTAAAATTTTAAACATTTTTTTACTTTTTTAGATGCACCTTACTTAGATGTATCTAAAAAGTAAAAAAAATGTGAAAAAATATTTTAAAAAATTAAGAAATACATGAAAATACAAAAAATGTACTGAATTCTTATATTTTTTTTTTGTATTTATGGTATTTAGTGAATTTTTAAAAGATTTTTTTTACAATTTTTTTACTTTTTAGGTGTATTTATGTTAGGTGTGTCTAAAAAGTAAAAAATTTGCATGAAATATTAAAAAAATTCAGTAAAAACAAAAAAATACGGAAAAAAAAAGTAGAATTTTCTGAAAACTGTTTTTAGAAAAATGGAACCAAACATAGTGATTAACTCTTTCATGAAGCTAACTTCATGGGGCAATTTCTCATTCTTTTTTTAATGGTTTTTGGCCATTCTATTTATGATGTAAAGATCTCATTGCAAAGTATCTAGACCCACTTGAATCCAATACAATAGATGGTTGTGACCCACTTTAATATTTAATTAAAGTCACCAAAAATTCATTTTTTCCAACAATCCCCCACATGAATAAAAATTGACCGAATGACTCAACAAACGGATGCAGTTCAACAAAAACTCGAAAAGAGAGCACACAGACTAGCTCTGCATCAGAAAAGGTAGTTGTTGGCCTTGAACCTTTCGTATTGATAACCTATCAGATTTACTGGCTGACCAGTGAGCATGATGTCTTGAACTGTTCTGCCGTTTATGTAAACCGAGACAATAGACCTCACATAGGAGTTAGTCCAACCATTGTTTTTGTTCTCACTTGTGTGTCTGGTATGGCCTTGGAACACTAGCCTAGTTTAGTGAGTGGGTTTAAAGAATTCAGCCTTACCAATTCGTAAAAAAGCAGCCCCACTTCGCACTCACATAGGTGACCTATATAAGGTATCTCATTATACCCCGGTTGACTATCATATCACTTAGGTCATTAAAAGCATTAGCTTAACCTTTTACCCCCATTGGGTATCACTGTACAAAGGAATGGGCAAAAGGATTTACCTCTTCAGGGACTCATCCATTACATGAAATTAGGTTGTCCCTTTGAACCTAGATCTTGGGATCTCGAGTCAACTAGGTTGGGTTTTCCGTTCTGGTAACATTACTAAAGGCCTTAACCTCATTCCTCTTGACGACGTTTCTACTAACTTTCGAGTCAACCTTTTGGTTAGCGGATCTGTAATGTTGTCCTTAGACTTTACATAGTCTAGAGAGACAATTTCATTAGAGAGTAGTTGTCGTATGGAATTATGTCTACGACGGATATGTCTAGACTTTCCATTATACATATGACTCTGTGCCCGTCCAATCGTTAATTGGCTATCGCAATGAATACAAATAGCAGGCACAAGTTTCGGCCAATGTAGAATATTCTCAACGAACTGGCGAAGCCATTCAGTCTTTTCAGTTGCTCTATCCAACGTAATAAACTCAGATTCCATCATTGATCTCAATATACACGTTGGTTTGGATGATTTCCAAGACACGGCTGCCCCTCCGAGGGTAAACACACAACCACTAGTGGATTTTGGAGTCTTTTATATTAGATATCCAATTAGCGTCACTATACCCTTCTAGTACCGTTGGGTATCTGGTATAATACGGCCCATAATCCCGAGTGTAGCGTAGATAACCTAACACCCGCATAATGCCTCTCCAATGAGTGTCATTAGGATTACTCGTGTATCTACTAAGCCTGCTAATAGAGTAGGCTAAATCCGGCCTTGTACAACTCATCAGATACATCAAACTTCCAATGACCAGAGAATATTCTAGCTGAGAGACACTCTCACCATTATTCTTGGTCAAATGTAGACTCACGTCTACCGGTGTCCTAAACAAACTTGTATTTGATTGACTAAATTTCTCAAGTATCTTCTCAACATAGTGAGACTGAGAAAGGACAATACCACTAGATGTTCTGGTAATCTTAAGACCTAAAATGACATCTGCAAGGCCCATATCTTTCATGTCAAACTTTGAGTTTAACAATCTCTTGGTAGTTCGAACTATTTCATCATTACTACTGACAATGAGTATGTCGTTTACGTATAAACACAAAACGACATAGCCTCTGCCACTGTCTTTAACATATATGCACTTGTCACACTCATTGATTCTAAACCTATTTGCAATATAGCGTTGTCAAACTTCTCATGCCACTGTTTAGGCGCTTGTTTCAAACCATATAATGACTTGATAAGCTTACAGACTTTCTTATTTTTTCCTGGAGCTGAAAACCTCTCAGGTTGTTCCATGTAGATTTCTTCATCTAAATCTCTATTTAAGAAAGCTGTCTTTACATTCATCTGATGTATCTCTAGACCACGTAAAGCAGCTATCGCAATCACTATGCGAATGGATGTAATTCTTGTCAGAGGTGAATACGTATCAAAGTAATCCAGACCTTCTCACTGCCTGTATCCTTTGATAACTAGTCTAGCTTTATATTTATTAATTGGCCCATCAACCTTCATCTTTCTTCTAAAGGTCCACTTACTCCCCAAGGCCTTACTGCCTAAAGGTAGATCAACCAACTCCCAAGTATGGTTCTATAAGATGGAGTCAATTTCACTTTTAATGGCTTCTTTCCATAAGGAACTTTCTGGTGATGTCACTACTTTATGGAAAGTTCGAGGTTCTCCCTCTAACATATAAGTCAAGAAGTCTGGGCCAAAGGACTTGGTAGTCCTAGCCCTCTTACTCCTTCTCAGCTCATCTACTTTCTCATCTTGATCATCTACTTGATCATTATCTTTAAGCTCCTTCTCAGAACTTTGATCCTCTCATCGGAATCGGCAAGGAAATGTGTTTTCAAAGAAAGACGCATTCTTTGACTCCATTATAGTATTCTTGTGGATATCTGAAATATCAGACTTGTGCACAAGAAACCTATATGCACTACTATTCTGTGCATAACCAATGAATATACAATCCACGGTTTTCGGACCTATCCTAACCCGTTTGGGTGTAGGTACCGCCACTTTTGCAAGACACCCCCACATTCGTAGGAAATTATAAGAAGGCTTCCGGCTTTTCTAGAACTCATATGGAGTCTTGTCTACTTTCTTCTGAGGGATTCTATTTAGAATGTAATTCGCGGAGAGAATTGCTTCCCCCCACAAGTTTTGTGGCAATCCAGAACTTAGCAACATTGCATTCACTATCTCCTTTAGCGTCCTATTCTTCCGTTCAGTAATCCCATTTGACTGAGGAGAATAAAGCGCCGTGGTTTGGTGGATAATCCCAGATTGAGTACAAATCTCAATAAAATGTGATTCATACTCACCACCACGATCACTTCTTAAGGCTTTAATCTTGCGACCTAATTGATTCTCAACTTCATTCTTATAAATAACAAATTTGTCAATAGCCTCATCTTTGCTTTTGAGCAAATAAACATAACAATACTTAGTGCAATCATCAACAAAAGTGATGAAGTATTTATTGCCACCACGTGATTGTATAAACTTTAAGTCACACACATCACTGTGCATTAAGTCTAACGGCTTTGAACTTCTTTCAATAGAATGAAACGAAGATCTTGTCAACTTCGCTTCAACACAAGTCTCACACTTGTGTTTTGGATTAATCTTAAACGATGGTATGTGATCTAACTTGATTAATCTACGTAAAGATTCAAAGTTCACATGTCCTAGTCTACCATGCCACAAATTGGAAGACTCAAGCATGTAAGCAGAAGAAGATGCATCTTTATTCATCTTTGGGATAACAGCCATTACATTAAGTTTAAACATACCCCCCAACATATAACCCTTACCCACATACACTCCGCTCTTGGTCAAAACGACCTTGTTGGACTCAAAAACCATGCGAAAACCATGTTTGCTGAGAAGAGACCCTGAGACAAGATTCTTACGAATGTCCGGAACATACAGGACTTCGTTCAAGGTTAGCTCATTTCCTGAAGTTAACTTCAGGACCACCTTTCTTTTCCCCTCAACAATCGAGGTAGCAGAGTTTCTCATAAGCAACTTTTCACCGTTTGTAACCAGCTCGAAAGTTGTAAACAGTTTATTCTTGGAGCAGATGTGGCATGTAACCCCAGTATCAATCCACAATTCTCTTGGGTTTAAACCCACCAGATTCACCACAGAGACAATGACAGACAAGTACATATCATCCTTCTCATGGGAGTGCTTTTGTATATCTGCCATATGAGTACGAGGTTTGGTCTTGTATGACTTCTTCTGCTTGCGGCAATCACTAGCCCAATGCCCCTCGCTACCACAGTTGTAGCACTTCCCTAAGAACCGATAACCAGGTTCTTGCGGCTTGTATGTTGGCTTCTTTGCAACACCACCCCTTGGCCCCAACTTTGAGCCCTTGTTCACAGGAGGCTTCTTCTTCACCGCAGAAGATTTGCCATGCTCGATGATATTGGCCTTCACAGAGGAGCTACTTCCTCATTTCTTTCTATTATCCTCCTCAATTCAGAGTCGGACAATTAGTTCTTCAACAGACATTTCCTTACGCTTATGCTTCAAGTAGTTCTTGAAGTCCTTCCACCAATTGGGAATTTTCTCAATGATCACAGCAACTTGGAATGACTCGTTCAATGGCATCCCCTCAGCATGAATCTCATACAAGATCACTTGGAACTCTTGGACTTGGCTTATCACAGTTTTTGAATCGATCATTTTAAAGTCCAAGAACCGACCAACTACAAATTTCTTTGCTCCGGCATCCTCAGTCTTGTATTTCTTGTCCAGAGATTCTCATAACTCCTTTGCTGAGCTCTTGGTACAAAACACACTGTATAGTGAGTCTGCCAAGCTGTTGAACACATAGTTCCGGCAGAGATAATCTGTTTGCTTCCATGTGTCAAGCGCTATGACTTTCTGCTTGTCTGGCTCATTCTTTACTGCAGTTGGAGGATCCTCGCTCAAAACCTTTGCAAGGTTCAATGTGGTCAAGTAGAACAACATCTTTTGCTGCCATCTCTTGAAGTTCACCCCAGCAAATTTCTCTAAGCGCTCATGATGACTAAGTGGTCCTCCCGGAACAATCGGAGTAACACCAAGGTTGACCACAGAGGTCACAGTAGTAGGGGTTGGCAACCCATTTGCCTCGGGGTTCAGATCCCCACCAACGTTAGCGTTAGCAGTAGTAGTAGCAGTAACAGTAGCAGCAGCATCAGTGATAGTGGCCATTTTGGAAAATTACACCAGAATATCACGTTCTGTGTTTTTCAGAATTGAAACTTAACACTAGAAAATCCCATAGTTGAAAAGTTAATTCAAAATTAGTCTCACCACTAAACCTAGAATTGAACATGATCAAAAATATTCCCAGGAAGACTGGAGGAGTCACAACGGTCTCACTTAAAACCCAGTTAACCTTTTGACAAAACTTTCAAGAGCATGTTGACTCCTAGTCCGTGAGAAACAATTTTTAAAATTAAATTTCCAAGGGATGAACTAGGTTAAAACAAACTAAGGTCCAAAACTTTTACAAGCAATGTAAAACAATTGCTACAACAATATAAGCAAATAAAACTTGCTTTTACAAACTTGGTAAACAAACCAAATAAATCTCAACAAAAATTGCTTCAAATATAAAGGAAAAATAAACCAATCCAATTGAGGATTATAAGTAGTCTATAAAATTCCTTTCCACGCTTAGGTATGCCTACAAAGAAAGTTAATAGCAAACGACAACATAATACAAAGCAACTAATCTAAAGAAATTGTACATATAATATTATTTAACCTTCTAGCAAATCATAGAATATCAAAATAAATAATGAATTAAGATACTATACAAGTTACAAAGCCTTATAACTCCTAAATAAATTACAAAACTTACAACTCTAATTATTAAATTAAAAATTAATTGCCATAAATTATATAAGAATTTAATTCACAATAACCATGTAAATAAATATGGGCAAGTTACACAAATTTTATAACTCCAAAATAAATAAATTAAATTCAAAATTTAATTCATCCAATTAAATCACACATTGTTCATGGAAATAAATACACAAGTTACAAACCTTAAAATTTATAATCTCAAATACCAAAATTAAATTTATTGCCATGAATTATATACCAATTATTAAATAATAAACATTTAAATAACTTATGTGTATAATTCTAGAAAACTATAAGCAATTTCACATGCAAATTAGATGGTAAAGCTAGAAGCATGCAAAACCAAAATATACATATGCAACATCAGTCAATTAGGATGAAACCAGTAGCATTCATCCTATTCCTATATGAAATTCATAGTCCAATTATGACAATCATATATGAAATTATAAATAATGAGCTTATTATTATACAAAAATATATATTAAGGCCTCGTTTGAGAACAGGCATTTTTAGTAACTTTTTGACTTTTTGGCTAAAATGTTATTAAAAAAAACTAGTATGTTTAGGATGACTTTTTACGAAAAGATGTGTAAAAAGTAGAGAGAAAATAGAATCTTTGACTTTTTGGTATGTGTCGTTGGCTTTTTGATTTTTTTAGTGACTTTTTGACTTTTTGACTTTTTAGCTAAAATAGTCACTTGCCAAACGGGGCCTAATTTACATGGGAAAAGAAAAACCAGTGAATTATTACAAATATTAAATAGACTGTAGACAGAGACAATAACATCAAATCTTGTTGGTATTACACAAAAAAAAAAAAAAAACCTCACACCATATTTTATAGAACCACATAGAAACGAATATAAACAATTTTGAGCAACAAGTTTTTATGATCAGTATGCAATAGTCACACACGTAACAATATGATGCAATAGCGGACTAACAAATATAAATTACATATGAATCTATTTATTTTTTTCCATGAGAAATACAAAATATATTTTAAGATTGTTGTTTAAATTAGGTAATTGAAACAAAATAAATAAATTCATACTTTATTAAATTAACTAAAAGAACATCAAATAAAACTATACCTGATAAATTACATCATAGAGCATAAACATGAAACAAGACTAATATAAGAACATATTTAATCTGAATATGAAAACAAGAAATCAAACCAAATTCTGTGTGATACCTGTAGACACCCCAATTTTGACTATCCTCAAGACTTGGACGTCATCGTTTGAACACTCGATGATCATTCATGATCGTGTTCATTTTGAGTTCTCGGAGGTCTCGGCTACGCGCCCCGCCTCAAGATCTCTCAACTTATCTGTTTGTGCTTGGTCATGGACCAAACACTTGTGTTTTTGCTTCTAAGGGCAGGGAATGGCTTGTTGGCCATCCCCACACCTCACCGGCCATGGGTTGAGGCCACCAGCCCTGTTTTATTGCTACTGGCCAAAGGTATTGGCCGGTCGGCATTGTTTTTGGTTGGCCGACCATTGTTTTGATCAATCGGCCACTTTTTCTGGCCGAGACCTTATCTTTGCCTTTTTCAGGCATTATGCATACTAGCTGTGCTAGCTGGTAAGCACAGACCCTGCCCTTCATACACGTGTATGGAGGATTTGCACCCTTATTTTAAGCTTCTTGAGGAAGCTTGAACCTTTTGAACCCTTGTTTTAGCTTCATGAGGAAGCTTGAACCTTTTAAACCTTTGTTTTAGCTTCTTGAGGAAACTTGAACCTTTTAAACCTTTATTTAGCTTCTTGAGGAAGCTTGAACCTCTTGAACCTTTTACTCTAGCTTCTCCAAGAAGCTTGAACCTTTACTCTAGCTTCTCCAAGAAGCTTGAACCTTTTGACCCTTTTTAGCTTCTCTAAGAAGCTTGACCCTTTTTTTTTAGCTTCTCCAAGAAGCTTGACCATTTTTAGCTTCTCCTAGAAGCTTGACTCCTTTTTTTGGCTTCTTAAAGAAGCTTGACCATTTGCTCTAAGCTTCTAAGAGAAGCTTGAACCTTTCTTAGCTTCTTGAGGAAGCTTGACCCCTTTGCTCTAACTTCTTCAAGAAGCTTGACCCTTTTTGTTTTAGCTTCTAAAAGAAGCTTAGCCCTTTTGCTTAAGCTTCTAAGAGAAGCTTGGACCTTTGTTCTTCTATAAGAGAAACCCTCTCCCTCATTAGCAAAGGTTTAGATTTTTTGACCAAGGCATACATACACCTATCTCCATACATCTCTCTATTTTGGTCCCAAAAGTGCTAGGTTCTTGGCCCCTTTGCACTACACCTCTTAGCCTAACCTCTCCATCATCCATCTAAGCACCTTGGAGCTTATTTTCAGAGGTTGAGAAGCCACTTTCTTGGTCCAGAAGCTGCTGTCTTTCTTGGCTACAAGGGTAACTCTCTTATCCCCTTTTTGGTCCTTATTTTGCTCCATATCTTAGCTATATTTTTAAGCATATTTGGGCTTTGGCATAAACTGAAAAAAGTCTTATTTTGAGCTTATTAACAAGTTTGTTTATGGTCATTTTTCTGTTGGGAGTCATCTACCCCCTTGCATGCTTGTTTTCATCTTGTTTTGAGCCATGCACTAAGGCCTTTGTATGGTGCTTTGTTTGGCCTGTTTTGAGCATCAAAATCATAGAGGGGTGACCCGCTCACCCCTTTGTCTTGTTTACTAGCTTTCTTGGCCTTACAAAGGAGCCCCTATTTGCATGTTTCCAAGCCATGTTTTAGGCCATTTTTGATGAGTTTTAGAACCTGCATGGGCTCTGTCCAGAGCTTTTTTTGCCATATTAGGTGTCCCTCTTGCATGTGTAGAGTAACCCTCTTCATGGTCTTTCAAAGGAGCCTTTACTTACATGCTTCCTAGCCTCATTTTAGGCCCTTTTCAGTGAGTTTTAGGGCCTTCATAACCTCTGTCCAGAGGTGGTTTTGTCAAATTGAATGTCCATCTTGCATGTGTAGAACAACCCCTTGCATGGCCTATCAAAGTAGCACTTCATTCTAACATGTGTTGACTGAGTTTCAGTGGGTTTTTTGTCATATTTTGACATGCCATGATTCTTTTTTTGACTGATTTGGTGACTCCTTATGTGCTTCATGTGGTTGTAGTGTAAATCATGGTTCACTAGCTTGTATTGCATGATGTTTTGGCTCCCTTTCCTAGCATATTTTGGCCATGATCCAAACTAATTTTATTCATATTTTAGGCCGCCTTAGCTCTGTTTGAAGTGTTTTGGGTCGTGCATGCATTGTTGTATATAGTCATAGTTCAATCAAGCTTACTGGCTTTGCATATCGGGTCCACTAGCATGCGTTGTTTGGGCCCTTAACATGTTTTGGGATCATTATGCATCATATTTCAGAGCTTATATGTATGCCATATTGTCATGTTTTCCACTCTTTAAATGCGTTCGAGAGTTGTGCATGAATGCCTCATTTTTGGGCCGTTGCATGAGCTTAATTTCCATGCATTTTGAGCCATCATTTTAGACCATTTTCCTACTGTTTAGGGTCTGCATAGGGACTTTTTGGGGGTGGTTTGGTCTTTTGAGCATTGTTTTTGCATACCTCTAGTGTAACGCACTTCACTAGTTTTGGTATTTGGGCCATCTAGCATGCATTGTGTGAGGTGTTTGCATGTTTCGGGACCATCTTGTATGTCATTTCAGAGCTGGAAAATATGTGATTGTATGCCATATTTCATCCTTGCCATGCTTTGGTAGAATTGTATTTGGTGCCTTAGGTTTGGTCCCTTGCATTTGTACATGTATGCATGCATTTTGTTGCCTTATTTTCATCCTATTGGGCACTGATTTTGGCATGCTTGAGAGCTATCCATGTTAGTGTAAGTCCATATTGCCATGTTGTTGCATGCTTGTTTCAGTTTGCATGTTGTTGCATGCTATACATGTCCACATGTTTAGGTTGTATGCCTATTGCATATTACATGTTAACATGCTTATGTTGCATTAAATTTGTTGCATACTTGAGTTATTTGCATGCTTGCTTGCCTAGGTTGCATTGCATTGTGTGTGCATCCCTTGCCTCTTGATCAATCATGATAGAGGTTGGGGCCCTTTATGTGTTTTGTGCATTTCATTCCATATTGAGTTGCACACTTGGCTTCTTTGGCCATCATGCATTGAAATGCGTGATTGATGGTCCGAGGGTCAAAAACCATACTCCTTTGAGTCTTAAACATGATAAGGGGGGTGGTTGTGCAAACATTGCTTTGAAAATGTATTGCCATGCTCTGTTTGCCTTCCGCTGCAGCAAAACAGGATTCTGCAGGAAGAGATGGCCAGTCGGCCATCTTTAGTGCTGGCCGGCCATGTATTGTTGGCTGAGAGCTCCACTTATGGCCGATGACCATTTTCCAATGGCCAGTGGCCTTTCCTTTTGGCCGGTGACCTTTCATTTTGGACGGTGACCTTCCACAGTGTTCAGAAGGTGGTTCAGAAGCATCCTGGAGATTTGTACAATTTTCAGAAGTGCAGAGCAGTGTAGACAGAGGCAACATGAGTATGGCGATGAATTTCTAAGCGAAACCGAACATGCATGCATTTATCCCTCTTCTTAAGGCCTCTTTACTGCTTTCTTAGCTTAATTAATTCATTTAATTAGTTAAGTGTTGTGTAATAATTAATTAGCTTGTTAGTTAGTTAATTTGTATTATTCTTTCGGTCCCTCCGAGAGAGGGCAAATTGTGTAATAAGCGTGCGTGTGTGTGATGCATGTCTTCCAACCCCACGTCTTTCTCCTTTTTATTTAACCGCTTACAATGGTTAGTTTTAGGACACGTTTCAATTAGCATACTTATGATAGCATGTTTGCACACATTCATTCATATTGCATGCACTGGGCTCGGCGCATCATGCTAACTGCATTGTATTTCAATTCCAATTTGAATACATGTATCAAGTTGCATTTCACATGACATCTTAGAATAGCCGAGCCTATTTCTAGTTACATTTTGCATGTGTTGCATTATCCATCTTAACATGAACTAGGATCATGCATTTAATTACTAACTAGTTTCTGTTTTGGCTTGGAGTACTAGGTAAGCATTTACGCTTTAGCATCCTTACATGTGTGTGAGTGTTGCCATGACAGCATGCTTACCATGAGGCTATTTGCATATGTGATGTAACTGCCTGAATGCCTGTGGGTAAAGGTTGGATTGCTTGAATTGGGACAATTCATTGAAATCCGTATTTTAGCCTACTTGCAAGTAGTAAAACTCAAACCATTTTTCCGAACAAACGGATATGCAATGCTTTATTTCAAATTAGGGGATCTAGTCTATACTTGTTTTGCTGTGCGTATCACATAGTAACTCTAGCTAATAACCGGAATAAGAACACATGTGTTTTAAAAAACAAGATATCATGTTTAGTAATGGCCGATCTTTGATCGGGCGAGCGGGGGTGCTCATAGCTGACGTTCCCCAATCGTACCCAAGTTCTCGAGCTGAGGCAACTTTGGTGATGACGGACATGTGGCCTTAGGCAACGAGTCAGGGTTTCTTAAATTTTTCAAAAATAAAAATTTAGGTGGCAACTCTGTATCTAGCAAAATAGTCCATGTTTGACACTTCTTTCTAAAAATCAATTTTCCAAAACGATTTGCCGGATTTGGACTCTTTGGTGATTTATCAATCTCACATCGCACATTGTGAGATAAGATTAAGAACTGTGACATTTGAGTCCGAACTGTAGTGAGCCCAAATGAACAAAACATGATTCCCTCCCGGGACGTTCGGGGACATCTACAATACCACAGTGTCCTTAAAACAAATTAGCCGCCTCACCGTGGGTGCGGGAGGAACGTCAACTTCTCTTTCCTAGGATAAGATGGTTTAAACCGGCTAACTCAGAAGCACCTTCTGTTAGCTTTAGCGAACCGACAATGGCAACATTCTTTCACAGTAAGAAATTTCTAGCAAACTGACTAAAGAATGGAAGAAACAATTTCTGTGAGGGTCTCAATTTATACGTGTATAGGGGAAAGAGGAGAAGCCTCCCGCTTTTATGGTTGATCACTAATACACCACTAACCTCTACAATAAAGGCAGGAGTTACAAACCCCATTAATGCACTATTAAACTCTGTAATAAAGGCAGAAGTTACGAACTCCATTAACTCTTTCACGAAGCTAACTTCATGGGGGCAATTTATCATTCAATTCTCAATGGCTTTTTGGCCATTCTATTTGTGGTGTAAAGATCTCATTGCAAAGTATCTAGACCCATTTGGACCCAACACAATAGATGGTTGAGACCCATTTTAATATTTAATTAAAGTCACCAAAAATTCATTTTTTCCAACATTATTTTCAAAGCCTTGGAAACTTTTTGCGGGATGCGAGCCTGTGAATAGGGTTACAACTAAATTGAACTATTCGCGAGCTGAGAATTCAGCTCAGCTCGTTTAGTAAAGGAGTCGAGTTCGAGTTCGAATTTAAATTCAAATATTTGACTCATTTAGTAAATAAGTTGAGCTCGAACTCAAATAACCTCGACTTATTTATTTTTATTTAAATTATATAATAAATATATTATATATATTATTTAAATAATATAAATAATAATAAAAAATCTTATAGCGCAAAACTCGAATTTCATTAATATTAACGAGACCAAAATTTTAAGCCTAGTTAGTTATCAAGCAAAGTTTGAGCTTAATAAACGAACTTGAGAAGCAAGGTAGCGTTTGGTAACATTTACGTTTTTTGTTTATGTTTACAAAAATTTTATAAACTAGTTTTTGTTTATTTTTAGAATAATATAAACTGCAAACGCGTTTGGTTTGAACAAAATGTTTGAAAATTTTTAAAAACATAAACTAAAAAATATATTTGTTCAGGCCTAAAATATTTATATTTATTTTTCATTATTTATGACAATGGGATCATAAACATTATAATTGAAAAAAAATTAATTAAAGAAATTTAATTGAAAAAAAAATAATTGGGAAAAAAAAATTAATAGTTAAATTTTTAAGGGGAAATTACAAAAAAAATCCCAAGGTTTCGTGTGTTTTTTAAATTAAACTCCATAGTTTCAATTTTGACAAATTAAACTCTGAAATTTCTTCCGCATTTCAATGTGAACCCTCCATCTATATCCGTTTGATTGAACTAATGGAATCTGAGCAAAACTATCAGATTCAAGTATACATGTTTAAACACTTGTATCTTTCTCGTCGTAACTCCGTTTTGTCTCATTTTTGCGTCGTTAGATTCACCTCATTGCCTTATTTTCATTCCATCCCTCACACTCTTTGTTTCACCTCTTTTTGCATGCCGTTGGAACTCCAAAATTTGGAAAAAATAAGATTTTTTTCTCTTTGGTCAAAATTTTTAGATTCAAACACACATGTTCAAGCACTTGTACCTCCTTTGTCGTAATTTCGTTTTGTCTCATTTTTGCGTTTTTGGATTCAACTCATGGCTTAGTTTTCGTTTCACCCCTCATGAGCCTTGTTCCACTTCTTTTTGCATACTGTCGGAGCTCCAAAAGTTGGCCAAAAATAAGATTTTTCTTTCTTTGGAATTTTTTGTCATATTCAAACTCACATATTCAAACACTTGTATCTCCCTCATCGTAATTTCGTTTCATCTCATTTTTGCTCTATTGGATTCACCTCATGGCCTAGTTTTCATTTCACTCCTCATGCACCTTATTCCAACTCTTTTTACATGCCGTTAAAGCTCCAAAAGTTGGCAAATTTTTTTTTCCTCCTCTATTTTTAATCTCCATACTTCTTCCTTCCTACTTTCTTTCCACAATTATTCTTTTTTTTCCTTTTCTTTCATGGCCCTTCCACCGAGCTCGTGGTGGCCACCGAACCTCCAATGGTGGTGGTGTCGTCCGGTATGAATGTATATGACTTACAAGAATAGAAAGAAACATAAGAGTGGAAGAAGGGCCATGAAGGAAGAGGAAAAGAGAGAATAATTGTGGAAATGAAGAAGAAAGGAAGAAGTACGGAGATATAAGATAGACAAAAAAAAAAGAGATTTTTTTAAAAAAATCTTGGCCAACTTTTGGAGCTCGACAACACATAAAAAGAGGTGGAACAATGTGTATCAGAGGGTAGAAAGAAAATTAGGCTATGAGATGAATCCAATAACGCAAAAATTAAGTAAAACAGAGTTACGACGAATGAGATACAAGTGTTTGAATATGTGTGTTTGAATATGAAAATTTTACCTAAAGAGAGAAAAATCTTATTTTTGGCTAACTTTCGGAGTTCTAACGGCACACAAAAAAAGGTGGAACAAGGCGTATGAAGGATAGAATGAAAACTAGGTAATAAGGTGAATCCAACAATGCAAAAATGAGGCGAAACGAAGTTACGACGAGAAAGATACAAGTGTTTTGATATATGTGTTTGAATTTGAGAATTTTGTCCAGATTCCGTTAGTTTAATCAAACGAATATAGACCTTCACATTGAAATACGAAAGAAACTTTAAGATTTAATTTGTCAAAATTGAAATTATGGGTTTTAATTTGAAAAACATTCGAAACCTTTTGGTTTTTTTTTTCTGTAATTTTCCTAATTTTTAAATTTCTGTTTAAAACTAACGTAAACTCATTTTTTAAATTTATATATATATTTTTAAATTTATAAACTGAGATAACTATTTATCGACTAAAAAAATTATCAAATTAAAAATTAAATTTACGTTTTTATAATAATTTTTAAAATTTTTATAAATATAAATTAAAAATTAAAAACGAAATGATTACTAAAATGCCGAACGGAATTCAAACTCAACAAAGCTGGCTAATTTGCAATCCTACCCATGAGACAGCGATGAGGTGCACCTACTAAGCCTATAACCATAAGCCACGTACTCAAACTAAATTACGTCACACACAGCCTAAAATAAACCCCTACTATAAAACAAATATCTCATTAGAAACCAACCGCCTTGTCTGCCTGAATAAAACGCGAATCTGCCCCACGCACTCTCTCTCTCTCTCTCTCTCTCTCTCATCATCTCGAAAGCGAAAAACCGACTGCGAAAACAATTCACTCAAAAAAACGGATCCAAATCAACAAAAATCATCATCAATAACAGAAAACCCTAACCCTAGCCGCGACTCTCCTCCTCCTCATTCTCTCTCTCTCTCTGTTTCGTATGATTTGCCCTAGGGTTCGAAGAATAGTAATAGGGCTAGGGTTTGCGGTGATGGAATGCAGGGGTGGTGGTGGTGGTGGTGACTGGCGATGACCGGAGTCCAATGTCACCGGCGGAGGAAGATGATGGGTAGGGGTGCGGACGGAGGTTGCGGCACCGAGGAGAAGATTTGCCCAATTTCTAGGGTTCCGGCCACATTTCCGGCGAAGGAAAATGTAACACTTGAGAAACAAACACCCATAGGCATAGATTGCTATACGCAGGCTCGGAAAGCGCTGTGTGAGCGTTCGCCATTCGATACTGAGGATGCTCAGGTATCTACTATCTCCACTCTTCCTAGTGGGTTGGCTAATTTCTTGTCAAGGCATTCAGATGGGCGGAAGCGGCAAAAGAAGTTACATTCGGGTGTGGAGACGAAGGCCAAGTCCTCGAGGGCAGGTGCGGCAGAGAAGGGTCGTGGATCGAAGAACATTTGGTCTGAGACTGAGGAGTATTTCAGGGAATTGACGGTAGATGATATTGACAAGTTGCATGAGTTGTCTTCTTTTGTTTTTTCAGCTAGTCAGAAGTGTTTTTCAATTCCAGTTTTGAGTAATGCGTTTCGGGATAGCGAGGGAAATGGTGACATTGCCAATGAGGGGAATGTTGTGAATGTTGTGAATGCAAATGGGGTTGGTTTTGATTGTGGGGTGGTTGTTGACGAGGAGGCTAAGGAGGAGGTTGAGCAGTTCATGAAAATTGATAGTGTAGGAGCTAACGTTTTGGTTCAAGAAGAAAAGGGTTGCTCTTCTTCATCGCAAATGGCAATGTCGTGTAGTGGTTTAGAGTGGCTTTTAGGTTCTAGGAGTAAGATATACCTCACCTCAGAGAGGCCTTCAAAGAAACGGAAGCTTTTGGGTGGGGATGCAGGTTTAGAGAAGCTTATTGTTGCATGTCCGGTTGATGGGTTGTCATCTTTGTGCCACTATTGTAGCTTGGGTGACACAGGCGATCAGTTGAACCGTTTAATTGTTTGCAGTTCTTGTAATGTATCAGTTCATCAGAGGTGCTATGGTGTGCAGGACAATGTAGCCGATTCTTGGTTGTGTTCTTGGTGTAACCAGAGGAATGCACTCCAAAGCTCTGACAGATCTTGTTTGCTGTGCCCAAAACGGGGTGGTGCTTTAAAACCTGTCAGTAAGAAAGGTGTTGGAAGTGAAAATGGTGGCTCCATGGAGTTTGTTCACTTGTTTTGTTGTCAATGGATGCCTGAAGTCTACATAAAAGATACAAGAACAATGGAACCTGTTATGAATATTGAGGGAATAAAGGAAACAAGGAGAAAATTGGTTTGTTTTTTATGCAAGGTGAAGTGTGGTGCCTGTGTTCGGTGCAGTAATGGTATGTCTGTTGCTTCCTTATTTATGCTGCTATGCATTTCTTTGTTGGATGGTTTGCCAGGAGAGCATCTAATAGTTGGAATACGTGGTTGTTGTAAATCAATAGCTTTCAGACTGAATCATATTTAACCTTGCGTGGAGTGTATGGTGTTGACGGTTCTGTATTGTGACATTTGTGTACATATCATAATTGATTCAATATAGTTTCTCTCTGACCAATTGAAGAATGTTGTGTCTTCTGTGCTTCTATAAGCTGTATTTGTAACTGCATAGACACTGAGGATAAATAAGCGAAGTTAATTTAAAAGAATTAAGCAAAATTGATTCATGTTTGATTCAACACCCGAAATTCCCATGACTACAATTTTATGATCTGTTAAGAGATTCTTTTGTGGATTAGTATGTAAACAGCCTTTTGAAAAGAATTAAAGGTTCTTTTAAAGCCTCTTGCTTTTTTTGTTATAGGTGCTGTTGTTTTATTTGCTTTAGATGATCTAATTTTAGTTTTTATCATAGTTCTATATATGTTTAGTAGTCTGCTTTGAAAAAAATGAGTTGCAAAGTGTGTAGCACTTTTGTGTTTGCTTGGCAGTTAGGATATTGTTGTGCTTCTCTTTTTGTTGTCACCCATGGTTGGCTTGAGAGTTAAGATCTTTGCCAGTTCTTTTGTTTGGTGTTGGTTGGGTTTTGCCTTGGAGGATTGATGAACTACTTTACTCTCGGAGATGAGCTTGAGTTAGAATGAGGAGCAGGAACACTGGGTTCTTGGTTCCTTGGCCTTGATGTGAATGGTGTGGGCCAGAACAATGAGAGAGTTTTTTATGGAAAAGAAGACTAAAAAGTAGATTTTTTATAGTTGGTATTATGGGAGAAGCTTGCTATCTTTGGATAACCTCATTGATTTTGTAGATTCTTTACACTAGTAATGAATCCTTGACTTTTGTATGCAGTGTGTATAGATTTTGTTTTGATGTTTTTTGGAGCTTATCAAGGCTTAACCTCCTTTTTTTTTTTTTTTTTTTTGTACAGGGGTTCTCCCATTTTTTTCTAAGTGAAATTTGATTACTTGTATAAAAAAAAAGAGTAGATTTTGTCTTTCCTGTGTAGTTGGAGTAGATTTTGTCTTTCTTGTGTAGTTGATTTTTTTGGGGTTGTTAATCCATCATTAAGCTAGTTTTTGACGTTGCAAAGGCCTTTGAATAGGTTTTTGATGTATAGTTGAGATAAATTTTCTTTGTATACGAGTTGCACTAAGTTTCCAAGGGGGAGCGGGAGAGCGTCAATTTACAAAAGTCATGGAGTTGAGAGTGTCTCGACAGCGTCTATATTATACAATTTTTATTATTAAATATTTTAATATAAACATGGCATTATATTATTAAAGTATTTATTAATTTTTTTTTTTTTTTTATATAAGTATTTATATTATACGTTTTTTATATTAATGTTTATGTTTTGTGATTTTATATTAATGCTCTGTTTGTTTGGGTAGAAAAAAATTTCTACGGAAAACTTTTTCCAGAAAATGTTTTCCAAAGAAAACCTTTTTCTATGTTTGGTGGTGGTGGAACGAAAGTGTAGGTTGTGGCATGGTGGTAGGGGGACAATTGCGGTGATGGTGGCCGTGATGGTGGTGTGGTGGTGGAGGTGAGAGTGGGTGGTGGTGGTGGTGATGGTGTCGTGACATTGGTAAAAATTTTAGTCTAGAAAATGTTTTCCGCCTTCAAAAGTGGAACACAATTTCTGCCAAAGTAGGCTTGTTTTCCATGGAAATTATTTTCCGTTGATTTTCGTTTTTTGCCTAAACAAATGGAGTGTAAGTGTTTATAATAACATTATAGGTTAAGAAGGTTATCGAGTGAGCAATTGGCTCAACGGCAACTTATTGTAATGTAATGATTATTGAAGAGATTGTACTGGTGATGGGTTCAAGACACGATAGTGGTGACCATTAACCTTATATTCATTTATCATCAACTACACGTGTCCTGTACGTCCAGAAATGGATCCATTAATTGAGTTCAGTGAGTTCGTGAATTTAGCCCGTTTTCACTCAAGAGTCCCCGATCCGAGCGCCGATTCATGATCTGCCACCCCTAGGGGACAAATTAGGTGACTTAACTCCCCCCCTCCCCCGGTTGCCTCATTTTTTGCATAAGTGCACTTATTTGGGTCATATCAATTAATATCTTCTCTCTACTTTTCTACACATCTTTTTATAAAAAGTCAAAAAGTGCACTTATTTAAAAATCCCAAACCAACCCTAATTTATTAGAAAATATTAAGCCTTGTTTGTCATAACCTAAAAAAGTCAAAAAGTCACTATCCTATTTAAGTCACATCATCTTATTTAAGTCACATTACTTCAATCCAACTCATACTCAACTCATATTTCATAAAAAGTCAAAAAGTACACTTATTTAGATCATCCCAAACCACCCCTTATTTCAGCCATATTATGACATGCATAACCTTTTCTCTTTTGGCAATGAGAGTAAATGGTTTGTATACTTGGATGGTTCACTATTAATGCCATCTTTAGTAAAGTTTATATACTTATTAAAAATGGGAAGAAAAGGCTGGCTACGCCAATGGCAAATAAAGCAGATTTACCTTTCATCCCATGCTAGCTGATTAAGCTTGGTTGAATGGTTCATACTTTGCTAAATTTGTCAAGAACTTTGGTGAATGAGATGGGGAGCTAAAATGTCTCAAGGACTTGGTAATTTAGTCCCCTCAAAGAATTTAGTGTGTATTCATTAGATGGTGTCAGAAGGGGTGCAAAGCCGAATACAGGTTGTAGACAGTATGAAAGTTAAATTATTATAAAGCAGGAACATAAGAATCTAAATTTCCTGACAAAATCCAAAAATGGTTCAGTGAATGATGAATCTTTCATTTAAGCAAATGAAGTAAGATCACCTTATATGAACTTCCATGTTATGCATAGGCTCCTCCTTCTTCCAAATGATTGCTGGTTATGTTCCCTCCAAATACCCTTCATAAGGCAGATGAAGCTGTAGACCATGCTTTTGGGAATCGTACCTCACATTGCAAGCAGAGCCACCACCGACCTCGGAGAGATTGATGAAGTACTAAATACTGTATGAAGAATACAACACTATATCTGGACTCAAAATTCCTAGTGGTTTTGAGTATTTGTTTAAAGTCATTGCTTAGAATATGCCACGTTTGTTCCTTTATGTTCTTCTTCTTCTTCTTCTTCTTCTTCTTGTTTCTTCTTTTGGTTGTTGTTGATGGTTTTGGGAAGTAGTTAGTTTTCAAGCTTTGAAGTAGATTTGGGAAGATGGTGACATAATTAGAGCATCAGCTAGAGAAAGTTGGGTTACTTTCTTGTTTTCACCTTATAAGACATCTTTAGGGACCAAACCAAAGTAAGCCTTGGTTTTAGCATTTCGTCTATAACATTGTTACTCTTCATGTAACTGAGAAAAAAAAAATGAAATAGTTCTTAGAAAATGCCAAATAGACTGCCAATTGTTGTTATTATTGTTGCTGATCTTGCAAATAATAGCATATTATTTTGTGTACGTCATTTAGGAGATATGCACATAGTTTTAAATTATTGTAGGTCATCTCTCTGAACCAAGGGCCATTTTTTTTCCTTTTTCCATGAATGGAACTTCCTTCTCATCATTGTATTATAGTTAAACTCTACCAATTGTCTTGGCTCGGCTAACCCCATTAGTTTCCTCGTACATGAAATTTATCAATATTCTTAATGGAATGTTTGCTGTGTTGTCTGTTTGGCTACTAATTTTCAAATCTCTCCTCTAGTATATTACACAGGATTTTCCAGAATCCTCTACCCTGTTCTTAAAGTCAATTGTGATTACTCCTTTTTGGTTCTATCCAAGTTTCTTTTCATGGGCTGTTCAGTGTGTGGTAATGATGCTTCTACTGGTAACATGCGATTTGTTCTTGTATATGTTTTAGGAACTTGCAGAACTTCATTCCATCCTATATGTGCCAGGGAGGCAAAGCACCGAATGGAGATTTGGGGAAAATTTGGATGTGATGATGTAAGCCTTCCTATTTGTTTGTTTGAATTAGAATGAGTAAATTATTATTTTTTTCTTTTAGTGTTATTCATTATTATTTTTTCTTTAGTGTTATTATTATTATTTTTATGTTATTGGCTTTATATTATCATATAGGTTGAGTTACGAGCCTTTTGCTCAAAGCACTCAGAAGTCCATAATGGTAGTAGCACCCAACAATCGGGAAACTTGTCTATTGCAAGTGGCTCTGATTCATACATTACCAATCATCAACCAGTGGCACCAACAGCAAACAAACCTCACAAGTTCAAGATTGGCAGAAAAAATGGAGACAAGATCACTGTCCACATTGAAACAACTGATACTAATATCAATAAGCTGGGCAATAGTGTGCTACATGTAGAAGGATTGTCAGATACCAGATTAAATTCTAAACTTAAGTCTGAATGTGGCAATACTCAGGAACCTGCTAGTACAGAGACATTGGACAGGAGTACCAATGAAGAAGGATTGTCAGATACCGGATTAAATTCTAAACTTAAGTCTGAATGTGGCAATACTCAGGAACCTGCTAGTACAGAGACATTGGACAGGAGTATCAATGATGATGTTAACACATCTCACACTCTGGATTTTACTGTGATTCTAAAGAAGGTAGACTAATAACTGCATAGATTTTATTACTTTGTACATGGAGATTCATAAGTGGACGTTTGCCATTTCTGCAGCTAATTGATCGAGGAAAAGTCAATGTGAAGGATGTGGCCTCAGAGATTGGCATTTCATCTGATTCATTGGCTTCAATGCTTGCTGTAATGCTCAATTTTAACTGTCCATGCATGTCGTTAGTATTTGATCATGATAGTTTATGCTATACATGCCAACAACACGTATGCATATATGTATGTATTAGTTTTACTTGCAACTTATTTTCATTGTGGTTTTGATTTCACAGGATGATTGTTTGGTCCCTGACTTGCGTTGCAAAATAGTCACATGGCTTAGAAGTCATGCTTATATAGGTACTTTACATAAAAATTTGAAAATCAAAATTAAATCCTTGCTTACATCCAAGGATGATATGGGGGCTGCTGAAGATTCTAATGCTGTCATGGTATCAGAGTCGGATATACCTGATGTTCTTCCTGTAAAGTCAGTACCACCACGGAGAAGAACCAAAAGCAACATTAGGATTTTGAAGGATAACAAAGTGATCTGTTCATCTAAGGAAACAACTAGTGATGGAATAGTAATGGATGAGGCTAAAAGAGGGCAATTGATCAGTGAAGATGCAGATTATTCAAGTAAAGAATCTGTTTCTGATGTCACCGAGAAGGTAATTCCATTATTAAAAAATTACTGTTCTTTTTGTTTTTCTTGGCATACTTTGTAGATCATTCTGCTGGCATACTTTGTAGATTAAAGTATGCTGATTTGCTTCTTGAAGAGTAAAACAATTGAAATTTTATTAAAGCTTTGATTGACATACCTTGTTTGGCAAAACTTATATGGTAACTTTATGAATTTTTAGATTATTGGCTTAAAATGCTTTGAATAAGTTGTGAAAAAGTTTGGTGCAACTTTTGGATAACATGTGAAAAAGTTGAAACTGTTTGGCAAATAATCCAAAAAGTAGTTTTTTAAAGTGTAAAATCCAAAATACCCATAGCCATGTTTGTCAAATTGGGATATGAGTGATTGTCAAATTGGGATATGAGTCGAGTATCATTTTTCTATGTTTTTGAATTGCGTATCATGTTTTATTGTATATCTTAAGATAACATATTTTAAAATAGGTGGAAAAATAAATATAGTTAGCAAAACACAAATATCCTGTGAGATCATGACACCAAATAATATATAATCCTTAAAATTGCAAAAGGTTCCTTGAAAGATAAAATGCATATAAATATGTATAATTCTCAGTATTTGATGAGTATAAAATGCAGGGTGGAGTTAAAATATGTCTAAAATACTGACTTAACTAATGATTTAGGTATTAATATTTAATTTATAGCTTTAAGTTCTCAAAGAGCTTGTTCATAATAGAAAAGTTTGAACTTTAACTGGTGTAAGTTGGTCTAAATCAACTGCACAAGAAACTTACCAGACTAGATAATTAGATATTTGTCAATTTTTTTTTTCTTTTTAAAAAAAGAGTACCATTCTCATCTTAAAAATATTCCTTTTAACGAGTTAATGAAAATTTCTAATAATATTAATTTAAATAAAATAAGTTTAATTAATGTTTCTCAAAATTGCTAAAGAAATTTAAGTATTCATGTATCATATGTATCGTAAGATACATTTAACTTAAGACACGTATTGATGATATGCATGATTTCTCTCTTAAAATATGGAATCGTAGGATATTGACAACACTGCCCATAGCTTTTTTTAAACCTAACTATTTTTTAAGGGTAATGGCATGGAACTAAATACTATTTACTCTTGTAACGGAAATCTAACCTACCGAGTCTGATACAACCCAATATATTGGCGTGAACCGACATCACAGGTGATCCAACTGGTTTGACTTATGTACCAGCTGGTAACCGATAAACAGCACAAGCCTTCAGCAAACTGGACTGGTGCACCAAAAACTGCTGAATAAATTTGAACTGTTTGGGCAACTAACATGGCTTAACACAAGCCGCATGGAAACCTTACTTTGTCTACGAGATGTGAGATTTCATTTTATAGTTGGTGGTATATTTCCTTGTTAGTACTCCCACCGATGTCGGATATACGGATGAAGTGCTATTTTTCAAAGAAAGAAAGAAGTATTTGTACTTTGAGAGATGCTTCAGGGTTGTGGTAGCCAACCAATGTGGGATTATAGTATAAACCTTGATTTTTGTTAATCGTTTTATTGTTTAGGATGTAAGTGGATTTTCATTTATTAAAGCAATTGATGTAAATGTGTTTAGAAAGTAAAAAAATTTATGTATGCTTCAATTTTAGAGAGTTGTGAATTTTTTAAAAATTTCATGGCAACACTAATTCCGATACATAATGCTTGATACTCCCGATACCATTATAGTGCGACTGATACTGATTCATATGCCAATACTATTATTTAGAATCATGGGTTACACCCATAATTATGGCCTTGTTTGGGAATTGGGTTTTTGGCTTTTAGGTTAAAATCTACAAAAAGACGAAATAGGCTAAAATAGCCAATAAGACAAAATGTCATATCCAATCTATAATCATTTTGCTTTTTCTCTCACAAACCTCACATCCAACTATAAAAAAATTCTAACCATCTTCCCAAACACACAAATTTTAGCCTATTAAAATCCACAAACTAAAATAGCCTATTAAAATAGCCAACTTCCAAATGAGATGTATGAAAATACTGAGGGACCTTTTACCTAAGGTCCAAAAGCTAAAAAAGTTAATATGGAAAAGCACCCCTCAGGTAGTGTGGAAAAAGCTAGCTTTGTTTGCTAAAAATAAGCTGTTTATTTGTACAAGTTGTATGAAAAAACCTTCCACCGAGCTTTTTAAAGCTATAGTCCACATAAGTTTGGGGATAGGCTACTTTAGCGTAAAAGCCAAAAAGCCTTTACAAGCTTTTTAAAGCTATACTCCTCATAAGTTTGGGGATAGGCTATTTGAGCTAAAAGCCAAAAAGCCTCTACAAGTTGTTACATCATTCTTTTTACTTTTTTGCACATCTTTTCATAAAAAGCCAAAAACCAACTAGAATAGTCAATTCTCAAACCACCCTTATTGATGTTCTCTCTCTCTCTCTAATGTATATAATATATATATATATATATATATTACAATTGGTAAAATGCAATAGGGAACGGCCCGTCCTTTGCCCGTCCTTTACAATTGGTAAAATTCCCAAACCACCCTTCTTCTGTCTTTGCCTCTTTGGTCTGTCCTTTATGTGTGGCCAAGGTTTTAAAAAGCGGCCGCAACCGTTACGTGACGGTTTTGGCAGTTACCGCCACCCGTTACGGCCTTTTTTGCAATGTGATTGAGATTCACAGGTGTGTCGGCCGTAGCGGTCGTAACGGTGCCGTAACAGCCGTAATGGCCTGTTACGCACCGTTACGTAACGGTTCCAAACTGTTTCTTTTGAAAAAACACACAAAAAAAAAACTGAAAATGGGGGAAGAGGGATGGAAGAGGGATAGAAGAGGAAAGATAAAGAGAGAAAATAGAGTAGCAAGAGATAGAGAGAGAGAAGAGGGAAGATGAAGATCATGTTATTGATTTGTTGAAACTGTAAGACTTATGCTATTCTATTCAGCTGCTATCACTAAACTATTTTGTTTGTGCGTGTCTATCTATATATTGTTTGAAAATAATAATAATAATAATAAGTGTGGTCATTATCTATTTGGCTTGGTTAAAATATATATATATATATTTAGATTCTTATTTATTCTCTTACTTTTGTCATTATTTATTTTATATATAATAGTTAGTGATTGATTTTTGTATAACATAAAGTCATTAATTATTAAAATAAAATGTAAAAAACTCAATTTATAGTGATTTAAAAATATGAAATATATTGGATTATACTTAAAAATTTACAAAAATTGATCAATATTTATTTTTAACCCAATAAATATGATCATGGAAAAAAAATATGCATATTGGTAAGTTTTTTTCAGATTGTACGAAAAATAAAAAAATTCACGGTTCCGGTTACCGCAACCGTTACATTACGGCCTTTACACCCCGCAACCGCAACCGCGTCACAGCCACCATTACGGCGACTGCAACCGCTTTTCAGAACCTTGTGTGTGGCCATTTCAATGTGGTATTTTCTGTTAGTGGTTTTTTCTTATTATAGTGAATTTTGTTCTTATTTGGGAAAAGGTTCTTTATTTCTTCAGTTGTAGACTTGTAGTTAAAGAATTTCTTTTTCTTCTAGATTTTTGAGCCAGTTATGACCAAGGTTGTTAAAATTAGGATCCTAAGTAGGATCGGTGAGAGGGTCTGGTGGATCGGATCGTAGGATCGGATCGAGGATCGTAAGATCCTACTTTCTATTATAAAAAAAGATAAAAACTAAAATTAAAATGATACATATTAAAAATAAGGTGAAAAATCATAAAATCTACGATCCTACTTGCGATCCTACCACGATCCCATGCGATCCTACACGATCCCATGCGATCCTACACGATCCTACTTGCGATCTTGTTATAACATCGATCTTACAACGATCTGGATCGTTTTGGCAAAGTAGGATCGTACGATCCTACGATCCGGATCGCGATTTTAACAACCATGGTTATGACCTTATGAGGTACCTGTCTTTTTATTAAATGTATTCTCCCTCTGCCAGAATTGTTTCCACCTACCCATACTCTGGGATTAGAAATCATGTATGGCGCTATCTGTTAGATTCTGTCAGAAGGAAAAGTATTGATAAAAATTGTAATATTCTTTTGACTTTAATTGTTGTTTTTTTTTGAAAAGAACAAAAGCATTCTGCAATTGCAATGCTAGCCCTTATAGTTATGTGCTGAATATTATACATTCTCAATGATGGGTTATGATCACAAAAGTCATCAGGATAATCTTATATAGAGTTGTATGGATTTAATTTTTTTTGCCTTTCCTGTAAGAAGGGGTCATATGGGTCATATCTGTCTATGTAGTGTTTATATTGATAGTTTGATGGGCAACACCTAAATGTACACTGGTATTGCACGTCTCCTGAATTGTTTGGTCTTTGGGTAAAGGCATACTTTACTAGATTGTCTTTGCCTATGATGTGAAATCATTGAACTTGATTGCTGAAGTGTGTTTATAAGATTGATATGCTATCTTTTCTCATGCCCATTCTTGGTAGCTCTACTCTATGTTTATTAGTGCTCTTTAAGTTCATTTCCATTTTTTTTTTTGGCATTACATGATCACATTGGCTAACAGCTTAGAAGCTACATCTTGAACTTTAAATTATGGTTTGGTCCATCAATTACATATTGAATTTCAGCTCAATTATTATTGGTCTAAGTAGTTGAAATGCCTTTGTTAGCAAAAACAATATGGTCCTATAGGTTTCCCATGTGTCTTGGCGGTGGTTATTGTTTACATTACACATGGTGCATTTGTTGCCGATCAAAAAAGAAAGAAACAAATAAATACGAGGTGCAAATTTTCTAGGTTAATGTACTATAGTATTGTTACTATTTTAGCTGAATTAGTTTCTAGTCCTTTTTTTTGTGGGATTTTTGGTTGAACAATCAGTAAACTGAATGATCATGTCCCTGTTATGCACAGTGGTATAGAACAAGAAAATGAACTGTATTCAAACTTCAGCATCAAGTGTTACAAATTCTGCAAGGGCAATCAGAATTTTCAGACTGCCCTAAATGGTTTGGACAAAGGCTTTGGAATTGTAGTTCCCATAAGGAACTAGACATGTAACTATTGCTTGAAGAGCTATCTCATTTTTTTGGATAAATAATTGCTTGAAGAGATATCTCAACTAATTTTAGTTATTTCATGCTTGTTTATTGTGACACTGGCGACGATGTTACTCAAAGCATCTGTTAGTTGTCCTAAAGGAGGGGGGTGGGGGAAATCAAATGAGGGCTTTTGGGACATGGTTCATATTTTTTGGAAGTAGCTTTGTTTATTTATTATTAAATTTATTAAATTAAGCATGGCAGTGAATCTTTCCCCAAGCTAAAACTCTTCGAGGCTTGTACCTGAGTTGTGAAGTACCTGAACCTTTTCTAAATGCGCAACAAGCTACCTCTATTACTACTGTACTATTTTTATGATCACTGCTGCTGTGAACTTAATCTCCTACTTTGGTCGCCAAGTACCAGCTGCAGTGCTTCTACATTGCTGCCATTATGTTTGTCACGTTCATGGCTATTGCAACAGCCAACTGCTCCTTGCTTTGTTGTTTCTAGCAATCTTGCTGGGGAAGTGAGGATCACTATAAACTTCAACTATTTATTTTACATTACCAAGGCCACTAAGTACCATCATCAAACAGTATTATCAGTATGCCTCAATAGTACTATTGCTTCCACAACTACGACACTGTTCCTTCTCACTAGAAAAGTGTTGCAGCCTTTACCCCACCAACATGTTGTCAACATCCTCATATTCGCTGCTGCAGCGTTGTTATTTAAGCCATCGCTGCAACAACTATAACTCACTGAGGTTGTTACTTTTGTGACTACTAAATTGTTCTTCCTATTCTATCCCAACCCCCAACCCCCCAAAGAAGTTGCCACTTTCCTCACTCTGCTTTTGCTTGCACTGTTATCTTCTTTGCCATCACAGCATAAACTGTCATGGCACTTGTTGTCACTGTTGAGGCCTGTGTATCATTATGATTTTCGCATTGTTAGTGGTAACATCATTCTTTCCCCTAGAGACTAGAATGTCATAAACTATTTAATATTTTTTATTTTAAGTAATTAGAAATGATGTTTCTCATTGTGGTTCTTGTTTGTGCAGAATTTGATGGAGCCTGATGGCGTTCATGATACTTTGGCAAGCAATTCACCTAAATGTGAAGGTGTGTTTTTGTTATGAATCATTTCGTATGTTTTTTTCTTGTGCTTGTCAAAATGAATTACTTTTCTTTCCTATAGCTAGATTTATATTTTCTTTCTAAGTTTCAGGCCTTGTTTGTTTACAAATGTTGCACGATTGTTTAGTCTGTTGCCAATCATATATGTTTGATATTGTTTTTCAGAGTCGTAATTGGTGTGGGAACATTGTCGAAGAATAAAATTTCATTTCATTTTCATCAAAACAGTTGAAATGTTTTTGTTTTCAACCAAACTGACACGAAATATTAGTGGAAAATTAAAAATTTCACTGTTTCCATTGCAAAATTTACATGAACACTACAAAATCTCGAAAAAAAAAGGGTTTCTTTTTCTCTTATTTATTATTGAAAAGAGATTTCAGAACAAAGATAACATCTCAAATTTTGATTGAACATATGAAAAAGGAGGTAGAAAGAAAAGAAAAAGATGACATGTTTGAACAAGTATGCTGTGATGAAAAGACATGTTTGAGAAGTACCTTATTACTTTTGAAATCTAGCCTTTTGTATTTTTTACATTCAGTGACAAACTCCACTTCAACCATTCATACATTTTTACTAGTCACAAAGTTTTACTGTGGTTCAAAATTTTAAAATTTCATCCAACTTGTATAACTTCTTTTGTTTTTTCAAATCTTTTGAATGATTGATTCTGGCATTTTCTTGTTGATCTTCTTATTATTGTTGAGTTCCCGTATATTATTGTAGTTATGTCACTATTGCTATGGGTGGTGAAACCTGAGTAACCTAATCTGCCCCCTGGGGGTGGCGGATGATTAACTCGGAGTGAAAACAGGCTATATTCGTGATATAGTTTGAATTCGCTGATCCATGGTTTAAGTTCTTGACTTCAATCACAGAATGACACATGTACATTTATGAACTACGTTTATTTGATCTTTCCAAAAGGCAAATGCATAAAAAGTTCAACAGAAACAAGCGTGTCTCGAACCCAATTCTCCTCTATGATCTCTGCAATGTGCTGCCGCTGAGCCAAACACTCATTTGAAAGAAAGCTATTCTGTAATAATATTATAAACACTACATAGAAAAATCATGTAATACAAACATTAATTTTAAAATTCATATAATATAGATACTTATATAGCATTTAAAAAAAAAATTGATAAATACTTTAGTAATAAAATGCCATATTTATGTTAAAATATTAAAATATAATTGAAGTTATATAATATGGACGCTCTTGAGGTGCTCTCAACTCTATGATTTTGAAAATTGACAACTGCGTGCTCTTGCTCCTGCTCCTGCTTGACGATTGGTGACTTGGGGTGAAACTGCATTGAGTGATGTAGTTGAATATGGTTCAGTTTTGAATTATTTGCTCAAGCTAAGGACGAAAGTTCAGAAATTAAAGATAGCAGGCGGGGGAGTTAGTGTTCTTATGCTCAGAGACTTCTAGATATTGAACAAGCAATTGCATGGCCCAGTGTGTAATGATTGTCAAGAGAGAAATTTGTCACTAGAACTTGCTCTTCAATTAAAATAATAATAATAATCTGGTTACTCAGAACTTAATGTTAGTGATCTGCTTCTTTTTTATTTATTTATTTATTCTTTCTTGACCATAAGAAGAAAGGAAAATTATGTTTTGATCTTTATTGTGTTTGCATTTTGCACTTCTAGTTTTGATACTCATACCATATTTTGGACTGGTGATTCAGTATAACCTTTTAACTGCTATCTTTGTGAAGGTGGCCAAGCACAGGTGGCTGCGATCTCTCAGAATGTGACACCAAATTCAGACCCTGAAAATACTATATGCTCGGTTGTTAAGAATGATATCCCTGATCTAATGTAATGTTTACTGTAAAAATATTCTTAATAAGGTGCCTGTTTGATGCTGCTAAGGAGCATCTGTCTTATTTCACCAATTCATATAAATTTCAACATTGGTGTATTGCAGAAAAGCTGAGGCAGTGTGTACTTACATTCACCCACTTATCCGTGACAAAATGATGAAAATGAAGAATGTGGTGCTTTCAAATAATGCAAATTATGAGTTTGATGGTAAAATCTTATCTGATGCTTGTATGTTACTTCTGTTGTGGTCGTGTAGTCACCTACTTTTCTTGGCAGGTTCAAGGGACCATGAAGTCTCTGCTATGGAGGCATCTTCCAGTTCTGGCATATGTTGTAATCAGCGTATTGAACATTTAAATTCCAGTGACATGATCTCTAAATTTGATGAAGCAAAGTTCGAACAGTTGGTTAAGGCCAGGAATATTGGTGTTCTGGAAATGTCTCCAGAAAATGAGGTGGAAGGGGAACTTATTTTTCACCAGCATAGGCTACTCTGCAATGTGGCTGCAAGAAAGCACTTAAGTGGTCTCTGCTTTGCCCCCTTTTGCACTTTTGGCATTCTTTTTACTTCATTCCTTTGGGAAGCATGTGATTTGGTGATTGCCCTAGTTTATAGAAATTGTATTTTCCTTGTGATGTATATCACATGGACAACTTACAATGTGGTGTATTGTCCACACAGATGATTTAATTTGCAAGGTTGTGAAGAGTCTACCTGAGGAGATTGATACCATTGGTAAGCGAAAATGGGATGCTGTACTTGTCAACCAGTATCTTTCTGAGCTTAGAGAAGCAAAAAAACAGGGACGAAAAGAGAGAAGGCACAAGGAAGCCCAGGCTGTGCTAGCTGCTGCAACTGCTGCTGCTGCAGCTTCTTTGAGGATCTCGTCATTCAGGAAAGACACGCTCGATGAATCTGCTCACCCAGAGGTTGTATTTCCCTTCCCTTGTAAATTAACTTGATTTCACTTGCTATTTTGTTGTTTAGGAAGCTGAGTTAATATTATCATCTTATTTGTTGTCATCATTGTTGGTTGTCGTCATCATCATTGGCTTCATTGTTTATTTTCTCTGTGCAGAACCTGTTGAAAATGAACACTTCGACTGGAAGGGTTGGGCTCTATTCTCAGCAGATGCCACGGGCGAAGGAGACACTTTCAAAGTTGGCTCTTCCTCGTGGTTCATCGGGAATGAACTCTGATTTTGTTCAATCAATCTCAGATTTTTGTAAAGAACATCCCAGAACATGTGATATCTGCAGACGTTCAGAGACAATTTTGAATCCGATCTTAGTGTGTTCAAGTTGCAAGGTTTTCTATCCTAAACTGGAAAACTGTTGAAACCTTATTGATATTTTATCGAGTTTTGACAAATTCTTTGCTCTAGCAGGTTGCAATTCATTTGGATTGCTATCGTAGTGTTAAAGATTCTACGGGTCCATGGAAATGTGAATTATGTGAGAATTTATTGTCATCTAGAAGCTCCGGAGCTCAAACTGTCAATTCATGGGAGAAGCCATATTTTGCTGCAGAATGTGGCTTATGTGGTGGCAGTGCTGGTGCTTTTAGAAAGTCAACTGATGGTCAATGGGTCCATGCCTTCTGTGCTGAGGTGAAACTCTCTTTTACTTTGTTGGTTATACTGCTTACAAATTTGTTGGAATCATTTTTGTTTGTTTACTTATTCTCGATGAATGCATTTCAACCCTTTTCTTTTCCATGTTGTAGTGGGTGTTAGAATCAACATTCAGAAGGGGACAAGTGCATCCCGTTGAAGGAATGGTATGTGGATGCATTTAGAGGATGGTTTAGAAGTGTATTTTTTTGTTATGCCTTGCATCTGCTTTTGACTGAAATAAATGTTTTCATTTTTTGCATTGAATTGTATAAACTGTTTCTGTTTCCTTCAGGGTAAAACTCAAAGATTTCAATCGATACTTATATCTATCATTATTTGTCATTGAACAATGTCAGGAGTCGGTTGTGAAGGGGAGTGAAGTCTGTCATATCTGCCATCGCAAACAAGGAGTTTGCACGAAGGTGAAGATTGTTATAAGCTTATCTATTTTCTTTTCTCTTCTCCATGCTACCCCTCTTTTGAACTGGGAGTATATATTGGGATTATGGTGATTGTTGTATCAATTCAAGTTTCATTGTCTGCAGTGCAATTATGGCCACTGTCACAGGACATTTCATCCATCCTGTGCTAGAAGTGCTGGCTTTTACATGAATGCTAAGACAGTTGGTGGCAAGTTGCAACACAAGGCATATTGTGAAAAGCATAGTTTGGAGCAGAGAGCTAAGGTTGAACTTGATATTTTTGTGCAGTAAATATCACATACTTTCATGGTTGGTTTGTTTCTTATTGTGTCTCATCTTTGCTAAATGGATTTTATACAGGCGGAGACTCAAAGACATGGAATTGAAGAATTGAAGAGTCTTAAGCAAACTAGGGTGAGTGAGGACGCTCTCTGATCATTCCTAGTTCAAGTTGCTATTTATATTGGCATATTACTTATTACTGGTATAATGGTTATATTTATCCTAATTGAATTTTGATAATATCTAATAACTGAAGGAAGGTTCATGAGTTTTCCAAAGAACTTCGGACATTATTCCATGGTTTTAAATAATAATGCCTTTATGTAACGAGATTTTAGTGGTCTGTTACTCTATGGGCTCCATTTAACAGTAATGGCACTATTTTTTTTTTTTTATTACTAATTATGTTGGGGTACATCTTTTTAGCTAGAGTTACAAAGTTGACACAAAAATTAATGCTGTGTAATGCTAATTCTTTTACCAAAAGTATCCGAATAAAAAATTATTTTTGCAATTGTTTAAACTATTCCCATTATTTGGGCAAAATAAACATCCTAAAACAATCCAGTTTCCACACAATTTGTGTGTGCTGGTCACACTAATCTGAAGGAATATATGTGGTTTTTATTTGTTTTGCTTTTCTTATGTCTGGGTTGACCCTAACAAAATTTAAACCTGTTTGCACTCTTAATCAATAAAATTCTGTCGGAGCCCTACTTTGATACCTGTGAGAGTCAAGGCCTGTTTGGCACCCTATTTATATGATAGAAATATTTATATTTAGTTTAGTGATGAATATACCCAATCTAAGTTCATTATTCTCTTAATTGCGATGATTTACAGAAATGATATATTATACCTGGGGACTACTATGTTATTCAAATATGATAGTATAATTGGTATGCATAGTAGGAGTCAAAAGGAAAGCGAAATTTGTATAAAAAAGAATTTGTAGCAGTGAATACTTTCTGAAATGACAGCATAACAGCTTATTCTTCTATTTGTGGTCAAATTCGTGATCTCAATTAAATCACTTGATTGTATTGCAGTTGTTTCTGTGTTTAGATATATGATTTGCATTATCATGCCCTTGTGCGTGATCTTGTGCAGGTTGAATTGGAGAGGTTACGTCTGCTTTGTGAGAGAATTATCAAACGAGAGAAACTGAAGGTAAGCCTTCTTGGTATTTATTGATTTTTACACAGAAATGTGTTACTCTGAATTGTGGAAAAAAAATTGAAGTGGCATCACTCCAACATTCTCACAGGAGAAGAGTTTGGGGGTTTGAATCCCCCTCCCGTACTTTGTAATTTCATGATGTTCTTATTATATTTTAAAATATATATATATATATATATATAAAATTGTGAATGATGGACCTTCATATTTTGAGTTTTGTGATATTTCCATTTTTCTTCTTTTAAGTGGCATGTGCTTTGTAGGAAGAATACAGGGAACACTAAGAAAGAAACTGTGTTATTTTAATAATATAGATTGTTCTATCAATGATAATAGTGTGCCGGATTTTCTAAATATTGCTCGTCTTTAAGATTATTTTGTTTAAGATGATTAAAAAATGAAGACTGATGTCAAAATATTTGTAGTAGCTTTGGATACTCCACTCCTGGAGTCAGAAGAATGGTTGGGCTAGTCATACTATTCTGATTTCTAATTTTTTGTTGTTGAATATTGGACTTTATTGGTCAATATATTGTTTAGTAGACCATTCAACCAGCTAGTCCAAATTTGTACGGTCATGTGTTCGTGTCTGACCTTTTTCGTTCATATGATCTGTGTTGCATCTATGTGCCTTTCAGCTGCATTTTCTTTTTTCTTTTCTTTTCGTTTTAAAATTTTGTTATCTGCACGCCTAGGCATGTTTCTGGTGAGAATGCCCTGGTGGCTGAAGTGGTCATCTGTGTTTTTTTTTTTTTGGTTTAAGAAAACAGAAAAGAAGGCAGCTCCAACTATATATATTTGAGTTTTCTGTATGGACCCTTCATAACCTTTGTGGGTGAGAGAGATTCTGAACATTTTTCTTTTCAATTTTGCAGCGTGACTTGGTTCTTTGCTCGCAAGACATACTTGTTTCGAATAGAGACTCCATTGCTTTGTCTGCACTTGTTCGTAGTCCTTTTTTCCCATCTGATGTTAGTTCAGAATCAGCTACAACCTCTCTTAAAGGGAATACGGACGATTGCAGATCAGGCAGTGAAGCAATCCAAAGATCAGATGACATAACTGTTGACAGCACAGTTTCGGGTGAACGCCCGATTTCGGGTAAACGCCATATTAAGTTTCCTGTGTCAATGGATAATGACCAAAAGACAGATGACAGCTCTACATCTCAGCACCTTTTTCTTCAAAGACCTAGAGAGAGGGTATCATTTGGCGGAAAACAAATCCCACATAGGCCTTCATTTGTCGCATCTCAGAATCTTTCGGATGATGGGGAAAGGAGGTCAAAATGTAGAAAGGTATAAATTGTGTTACTTCTTTTATGATGTTGGTTCAATTGGAACTTTTTTTTTTTTCATTAAAAGATCATATCTGAATACACAGTATACAGAAACATTTGAGAAGGAGCTTGTTATGACATTAGATCAAGCATCTGTGAAGAATCAGCGATTACCTAAAGGATTTGTTTATGTTCCAATTGGATGTCTTTCGAAGGAGAAAGAGACCATCCCCGATGCATATTCTGGCAAACCATTGGAACGTGATGGGTAAAACTAGGGTAAATCAGTTTGGGTTTTGATTACCCTGTTTGAAGCCATACCCTATTTGAGGCCGACAACTATCTATACCGGTTGTATGCTTTTCTGCCTGGATGGTGACATTTTCTGATTATGTAAAGAAAGAGAATGGCAGATACTCCCCCGAGATATAGTCCCAGCCAGAGGATCCTTTTTTTAAGGGTCATTCTAGTTTTTGGGGTAGGCAAGTTTTGGTATTGTCGTTGTACATTCATTGTGAGAGCAAAAACTGTACAGTGGGTTATGGTTTGTTGATGATGATGCTGTGTTCTTGTGAAAGAGCAAAGTGGAAGCTCTGCTTCTTGTACTTGTATACAGAGTTACAAGGTATTGCCTATTGTGCAGGCTCTGCAAAGGTTCGTGTATATATTCTTACAATGTCAACCCTCAAAAGCAGTTGTGGGCAAGAATTACATTTTGATGATAGGGCATTTTAAATTATTTGACAAAAAATGTTAGCATCTTTTTGCTCAGTTTTTATGTTGGTTGTTTTTGGTGGATTCACTGGCATTATGTAGGTGGATCCTAGTGTGACAAAGCATATTCAGCTCATGCTATCCTGCATTTATTTGATTATATTTGTTTTGTTTTCTGCCCCAATATTTTGAATGAACCCTTCCTTAATTCCTGACCATGAAAACAAGATGAAGACTAGATGGAGAGTTTTGCCATATACATCCTACTCAGCTTTAGCTTTTATAGATTTGGTTCGGATAAGCAGAAAGTTGAAAGAAATGAGAATTTCCATGTTTTCTTCTTTACAAGGATTGAGTCCCATTCATTGATCTCTTTTAAAATTAAAAGCAAAAAAATAAAAAATAAAATTACAGCTGCACAGCTCCCTCTACTACTGAAAATTCTCTGTCTCCGTACACTGGAGCACACAGAATCAATCATTTCATTATGGGACTATTTGGAGAGTGATTTTTTTACTATTCTAAAAAAAAAAAAACTATTTAGAGAATTAACTTACTTTTCAAACTATTTGAGAAGCTAACCTGTTTTTGAAATTCCATTTTTAAACTATTTGAGAAATTAACTTGTTTTTGAATCGCATTTTGAAAATGCGATTTTGAAATTAAAATTACATTTTTAACATGTAATTTCATCTTGAAATCGTATGTTGAACATGCGATTTTACTATGTCATTATAAATTGTATTTTCAACTTACGATTTCAAAGTGAAATTGCATGTTAAAAATGCAATTTCAATTTCAAAATCGCATTTTTAAAATACGATTTCAAAATCGCATTTTTAAAATACAATTTCAAAAGGTAGGTTAGTTTCTCAAATAGTTTGAAAAGTGAGTCAATTCTCTAAATAGTTTTTCTTTTTAGAAATTTTTTAAAAAAAACCTCATTTGGAAACAACAACCCCCCCCCCCCCCCAATGGGCGATGGTTAAAAGAGAAGACTGACATTTTTGGCAGATGAGCTTCACGATATCATATACTACCCTACTTGTTGCGATAAATGAAACTAAATACACTTCAGTCAAATTTCTTGCTTTCCATTACGAGCAAAACAAACTTCCACTTGCAGGTGTACATTGATTCTTAAAACATTTTTAGCAGATGTCATTGCCTTCTTCAATGAACAGGTGATTTTCAAATATTGGCAGCACTAGCGAACCCAATTCAAATTAAGATTCAATACCATAGATTAACCCCAAACTAGTATATATATACATATATCAAACAAACATATTCCCATTTCAGTGGCTCAAATAAATGGAAATGCAACCCAACCAAGTTTTTCCAATCCAATTCTTGTCAGCACTGAAATGAGCTTTCAAAAAAATTGCAGGAGTACGTTTCTTAAAAAAATGTTGCAACAGTAAATGACCCACCATATAGAGAGACCCATAATAAGCCAGGTTTGATAATTAAGAACCAATGCAAATGTTTATCATTCTCCATCCTAGGGCTTAGACCTGGTAATTCCATATATTGTTGGCACATAAATTTCAATCAAATTTATGTTAAAATTTCAAATACAGTCAATCAGTCAACGACACATAAAAAGCCTATAATACGAATGTTGCAAGTAATCACTTTCTAAAATGATCAATATGATCCGTTGAAGTGCATAAATAAAACAATGTACGAATGTTGCAGGTATTCACTTTCTAAAATGATCAATATGATCCGTTGAAGTGCATAAATAAAATAACGTTGTATCTTAGCGACGTTATTCAAGATACTCAAATGACACTTGGATCCTATGAAAGATGACACCTGTAAAGCCTCTAGCACGGACACGACACAGGATGAAATCTAAAGGATCAATACGGTTAATTAGATATGATTATGCCTAAATTCAAACAGCATTATCATTCAATTTGAAATTCAAATTGAAGATGAGGCACCCTTATCCCATCGATGGCCCTCTATAAATATGAGGACCATTACACAAGAGAGGAGATCGAAAATCAGAAATCAATGGTTAGAGAGAGAGAGAGAGAGAGAGAGAGAGAGATCATGAGTTAAAGAAGTCTTCAGAAGAAATAAGAGAAGAAACCCAGAGAACTCAAGAGCTCACGCTACAAATGCATAATGGTGATCAATAGGTAAAGGCTTCCTAGCCTAAAAATTGTACTTTGTATTCAAGGGTTTAAAACCCATAACAATTTCAATAAAATATTTCTTTTCTTTAAATTATTTTTTGTTAATTTTTTGTTCTTCATTAATTAGAGGTTTTATTTAATTATAAATGTATAATTAATGATCTGGAATACAGATCGGAAATAGAAATTTGTTATTTAAATAATCAACACTATTTAGTCCAAAAACTAAACGGTAGACATATGTAACATGGATTTTGAAATGTGCTGAAACACTCATTTTCGAAATTTGTGTTTACAAATTCTGGCACGCCCAGTAGGACCCATTTCTTCTCACATCTTTTGAAGAACAAATATATATATATATATATATATATACATATATATTTGAAACTTATTGATGTATTCTTTTGTTATAGGAATGCTACTGAAGCAACTGTCAAGAGGCTAACTTACACTCTAATGGTTCTAAAATCACGAAGGATGGAGATAACACCTATCACCCGAGGGACTCCGGAATGAATGCTCTTGGCTGTCCTAAAGGTAATTGGTGTCATGAAGAAGGTCACTCTTCTCCAGAAAGTTGAAAATTTGAAAAAAAATTCTGAAGATTATGTGAAGGCGTCAAAGCAATACACAACGTTGAGGGCCATAGCCCGAACAAAGAGCTTTCTAATCTAAGCAAGGAAGCCTAATCAAGTTGCAATTACAACTTGCAGCTTCAGTGGCCGCAACACGAAATATTGTGGCCCAGCTGCTCACAAGGGTAAAAGACTTTGTTAAAATGGCGGAGTCTACCCAGATGAGGGCTCCTGCTGAAAACATGGCCATCATCAGGGTCATTGGAAGGAGGGTAATGACCCAAACTCTTGTTGATGGAAAAACAACTGCCTCTGTTGATGGAAAAACAAATGTGGCCTATGAACCAATAGTTCTGTTCAAGGTGCAAAGTTAGCCTATTCAAACCCCAATCATTTCTAAGGGGCCGAATCAAAAAAAGGAACACCCATTGGCTTGATGAGGTTGGAATCAACATCAATTGGTCCTAGTTATGGGCCATAAAAAAACTCTTTATGTTCCAAAAAATGCAAGGACTGTTTTGAAAATCCATGAGGAATTTACAAAAATGCAAATGGTAAGGTCTTGACCTCAAATGGCATAGTTTCAAAAAGACAAAGGCGAAAGAAGAATAAGGTCTTAAGGAAACATGCATAAAGAACCGTGGTGACAAATGTCATATGAGCTGTTGAAAAGGCTCTCTCGAGAGATGAATGCCAAAAACAAATTGAAACTCCTATCTTCACACTAGGAAGAATTATGGAACTAGACTTGACAGGAAAGTCAAGCCTCTCAAAGGCCAACGACCCTTGGAAAAATTTCTACTTTAATCCAACTATCTATGGAAGAAGTAAGAAAAGGGCTTGTAACAAGGTCTATGGCCAATGAGGCTCAGAACAAAGTATCGCAGTCAGATGCTTCAAATGTAAGTAAGGCTATGAGGATTGATAATCCTTTATACGAACAAGATGATTCTGTCTCATCTAACTCATTTTTTCAACGAATATTGAAAATAATAATTTGAGAGATGTCAACAAAGTCGTTGCAGTTATGATGATTGATGTTGAAAAATGAAGGCAAAAATTTGCAGGTCCAATAGGACCAACAGGGTCTCAAGGTAAAGTGATGACCCTAAAAGAATAACTTAAAAGAAGAGAACATTAAATGGTTTCTATATTGGAGCAAATACAATAGTTGTAGGCCCAAATGATAGGAACATGAAGTGCACCTGAACAAACGGCACAACCTGTGGTGGGGACATCCATAGGCATACAAAGCACATTGGCCCTAGGGGGCAATGGTCCTTGTTACTATGAACTAACCAGTGGTAGTATGAATCCAATGCTCATGGCCATGATTGATGATATGGTAAAGAGACAAGTAAAGAAAGTCAAGGAGAAAGATGATGAGAACTTTCGAGTAATTACAAAACCTTACCCAGCATGGGTAGATGTCGTTCCATTTCCTTTTGGTTTTTCCCAACCAGATTTCAAAATGTTTAATGGGACAGGAGATCCAAGACAACATGTGGCTCACTTTCTTTCAAGATGTGGACCAATAGCCCAGAATGAGACCCTTTGCCTACAACTATTTGTCTAATCACTGGAAAGTTCTGCATTTACATGGTATGCTAACCTTCTTGAGGGATCAATCCCAAATTGGGATTCCATGGTGAAGGAGTTCCTTAAACAGTTTTACAACATGTAAAGTTAAGTCGGAGTACTAGAATTGATTGAAACCAAGCAACGTGACAATAAGCCTGTTATAGATTTCATTGTAGGGTGGCGAGCTTTGACATTTGCCTACCCTCAAAATTTCACGCAACTAGAGTTAATTTGGATATGCCTTAACAACTTCTGACATGAGCTCTCTACGGCTCTTAGGGCTCAAACTTTTGAAGGGTTCAATGATCTATGCACTAATACTCATGATATGGAACTACATCTGGCTAAATGAATGAAGTCTAGGGCGGTTGAAAGGGTTGAGTCCTCAACTGCCGCTATAGTTGAAACCAGAAAGAATGGTCCTATTGTAGTTGGGGCTAAAAAGCCTAAGGAATTTAAAAAGGTGACTATGAAAGAAAGGTTAGAGAAGAAATATTCTTTCACGAATAATTTGGTCGAAGACTTATTTGAAGATCTATTAGAGCAAAAGTTGATTGCTCTCCCTGAGGTGAAAAGACCATTTAAGGTAAGAAAAACGAACGATCCAAAGTATTGCTCCTACCATCGTTTCATTAGCCATCCGATAAAGGAGTGCTTTGTTCAAAAAGATATAATCCAGGAACTTCTGGACTCTAAGATTATTGAGCTCCCTCCTCAAGAGAAAGCATTTGCTAACTTAATCACTGTCGACAATAATAATGAAGGTGAATGGATCGTTTATCAATCGAAAAGCATGAGAAAAAAACAAAATGCCTCAGTGAAAGCTAGAAATGTGGTTGCTTCTACAACACAACAAAGACCAAAAGTTTCTAAGAAGCAAAAATCAAAAGTTTTCAAGAGATAGGAAAATGCTAAAATAAGTAAGAGAAAAGTAAAAAAATACCCATAAAAGGAAAAAATGGGAGAAATTGGTTCCTAGTGAACAATTAGAGTAGTGTCCCCTTGTCTTGGTCACATTAGAGGAATTCTTGCCTTCATAATTCAATCTTTAGAGTTGTAGACGTTCTTTGATAAAAGAAGGGAGGAAAAGTTTACTTTGGTCCCTTGCCTAACCATAATTGTTTTGAGTGATAATGATGAAAATGAGGAGGATGAAGTTTGTTCAAAAGTTATGGAAAGGGATTGTATCACATCTCCTATTTGTATACTTGACTCTCCAGAGTACATGCCAGCTTCTCCTGAGTACACAGTAGCTTCTTTAGAGTACACACCAGCTTTTTCAGAGTAAACACTAGCTTCACCAATATACAATTTAGAAGCCTTTTCTCCAAAATATTCTCCAATAGCACCAATGTACTATCAAAACACTACATAATATATAGGGGGAACATAACAGGGAGATACTGGGTGTAGGCCTAACTCTAAGCTTGTGAAAAAAGTGAGAAAACGATTGCGCTTCGGGGATGATGAGGTGAATGGCAAGTGTAGGTCAGATGATGAAGTAAGAAAGCATTCAAATAAATAAGCAAAGTCATCTCAAATTAAAGATCCTAATGAAGATTGGGAACTTGACTTTTCTCCTGATAGTTCACCATACACATCTCTAGCTAGGACATACGATAGAGAAAGTGTATCAAATGACCACTTTGACTTTCCCTGTAACGTCATCAATGTGGATATAAACTTTGAAGAACGAGAAGTATATATCATTCGCAATCTAGATGATGATAAGAAAGCAAGAATTGAGGCTAGTAGGGAAGCAGAACATTAGGTGAAAGTAACTGTTTCTTTGAAAAATGAGAGTTTTGGAGCCCATCCAAATCGGATTATTGAAAGAAATCAAGGTAGCGTTTGGTAGAGTTTTAGAATTATGATTTGAAAATAGAGTTGTATTTTGAGTTTGTGAGTTTTAGAATTATGATTTGACTGTGAAAAATTTGTTTGGTTATGAGTTTTGAAAAGAGTTCTGAATTTTTGATTTGGCATATGATATTTGATTCAAAAACTTACAACTCATAACCAAACACACAATCCAAAATTCTATTCAAAACTCATAAAAAATTTATAAAAATTTCCAAAAATATTTTTTTGTCTAAAATATAAAAATAACATGTGCCAAAAAATAAAAAATAAAATGAACACTGTTCCGGTCAACGGGCCGGACGTTTGGATAGATGTGTTTGCAAAAGTGGGTGTGGAATCAATTTTTGAAAACTGTAACCAAACACCACACTCAAACCAAGGGGTGAAATTAAAGTTAGAAAGCTCTACTAAACAGAGCCCAAATTTTTGGACACCATTTCCCTAACTAGGTCGAATGGTTCCAGTTCCCACGAGGATATAGTACCTCGTCTTTTCTTATATAATGGGATGAGTTGTCTAAGGCGCCATTTGATTCATTTTCTCACACAATGTGGAAACATAGTAAAAAGCTAGGCATTACTTCTAAGGTAGTTCGTCCTTTCTTTAGATGAGTGAGTAGTAGATTGGTACTTCAGCCTAATACCAAATTCAATCCTTGATTGTGACACCATTGCTGATCGATTTTATATGACATTCTATAAACCATGGCTAATAGAAATCGAGATGTCAAAACCTTTGGAGGATGAGGGTACATTTGTAGGTCAATGAAAAAACTGTTACTGAAGTATGCCAAACTTAGTTGACCTATCGGAGGAAATCACGAAATCCTTAGGATGTTCAAGCATCAGAAGTTCCACAGGTTTTGCTGGAGGAAGAGCAAGTGAAATATGATGTACTAGCTCATTGCAAGAAAATTGCAGCATTGTTGAAAGTATATGATGCACTGAAGATGTCTCTAGAGCTTCAGAAGTCTTTAATATATGCCCTATCCAAGCCAGAGGACTTCCACAAGGAAATTGAGGATTGAAATTAAGAGAAGACAACTACAGGCATGGCTATGGTAACCTTTGGTGACAATAACATGTGTGCTGAAATGGCGAACCATAATCGTCTTTTGTTTATCACTAGGCTTATCCATGATGTGAAAATTTCTCGAGTTATGGTTGATGGAGGGTTTGTTGTAAACCTCTTGCCTTGAAGGGTCTTAAACCTATTAGGGGTTTGATTTCACTTCGCCCAAGTTGTCTGGTCATTCAAGGATTCAGTCATAATGAACAACGCCTTATATGGAAGATTGAATTACAAACCAAGTTTGGGGACATTGAAAAAAGCACTGAGTTTTTGGTCATTGATGTAGACACCTCCTACAATGTTTTATTTGGGAGATCGGGGATGCATAATCATCATGTAATACCATCAACTTTTCACCAATGTATCAAGTACCTCATTGCCTTCACCCAGAAAAGAGGGGACAATTGTGGCTGACAATAATCCATTTAGAGAAGTAGAGGCCTATATGCTGATACTCACTTCTATACAAGGACTACACAAAGAAAGAGAAAAAGTCTGAAGATACTCCAAATGTCAAAGAATCTGAAGACGCTCTAGAGCCTACTCTAGTTTCGACAAAAATAACTTTTCGATATATGCCAAAGTCTGAAAAAAGACCGAGGGCATAGGCTTTAGCCCTAATAAACCTAATTTTGGGTCTAAAAGGTGAGTTTAGGTTGCCATTAAGGAGGACAGAATGCACATATGTGGAGAAATACAATAAGATCGTGGTTCCTTCTAAAGGAAAATGGTTGAAACCCATCAAATTCCACTCACTTGGAGATATTGAATAGAAGGTAAAAGTTGAACAAATGCAACAAATGCCAAAAGAAATCGTTTTGAGTTTTGAGAAGCCTACCTTCAGTCCAGAAATTATGTAGATGTTGGTAAAGATTGGTTAGATCTTGAAAAAATACCAGCAGGAACAATGACACCATTTGACGCTGTATTGACACCTTCGCAGAGACAAGCTATCCAGCAAGGCAATACTATCACAACCTACACAGAAGGGTTAGGCTATTGCGGGAATGAAGGAAACTTTTCAGTGAACATGATTATCACTTAAGAGGTGTTGGAAGATGTTGATGAAGATGAAACTCAATCTGCACCAACAGAATTTGAAGCAAGAGGCCAAGCCATAGTAGATGACCTTCGTGAGGTAAATCTTGGTGATAAAGAAGAAAACAAGCCAACTTTCATTAGTGAAAATTTAAAGAAAAAAGTGACTCAATAATATATTTCCTTCTTAAGGGAGTATTGCAACATATTTGTATGGAACTACGGTGATATGCCTGGTCTTGATCCAAAGATTGCAGACCATAAGCTTGCAATTCACCCTAAGAAAAGGCTAGTTAAACAGCCTCAAAGGCGAACTCGACCAGAGCTTACAGCCCAAATTGAAGCTAAAGTCAACAAGCTTATCAATGCAAGATTCATCAAGGAAGTCAAATATCCAACCTAGCTAGCAAACATAGTGCTAGAACCAGTCAAGAAAATGAATGGTCAAATCAGGGTTTGCATCGATTTTCGTGCTCAATGAGGCTTGTCCTAAAGATGACCTTTCCTTGCCCATCACTAAACTTCTTGTAGATGTAACTAATGGGTATGAAACCTTGTCTTTTATGAATGGATGTTCTGGATACAATCAAATCCAAATGTCACCTAAAGATAAGGAAATGACTGGATTCAGGAATCCAAATGGGGTCTTTTGCTACAAGGTAATGCCCTTTGGCATGCAAAATGCTGGGGCCACTTATCAAAGGGCAATAATTGTAATTTTCAGTGATATGCTCCATGACACCATTGAATGCTATGTTGACGATCTAATCATCAAGACAAAGAAAAAATAAAATCATGTGGAAAACTTGAGAAGAATCTTGGAAGGTTTGAGGACATACAAACTCAAGATGAACCCATTAAAATGTGCATTCGGAGTTTCATTTGGGAAATTTCTAGGGTTTATAGTCCGAAACAAAGGGATTGAAGTCGACCTTACCAAGATTAAATCCATTGCCGAAATGCCTCCTCCACAAGACATGTCTTGCCTTGGTGTTCGCCTTGCAAAAGTTAAAACACTATGTCTTGGAACACGAAGTCAAGTTGATATTAAGAGCCGACCTCTTGAAATATATACTTTTGCGGCCTGTACTTTCAGGGAATATTGAAAAGTGGGCTATAATTCTCCAACAATTTGCAATTGAATATGTTCCCAAAGAGTTGTAAAAAGGTAGGCTCTAGTAGACTTTTTGACAGCATATCCTATTCTTGACGACTTACCTCTAACAACTGATTTACCAAATGAAAAGGTTATGCAAGTAGAGATCTAGAAAGGATGAGAGATTTACTTTGATGGAGCTTCAAGGAGTCCACATGGCAAGAGGCAAGAGAATCCTAAAAACAATAAGGCTGGAATTGGAATTGTGTTTGTGACTCCAGACAATGCTATAATCACTCATTCTTTTGCCTTAAGTGAAAGATGCTCCAATAATGAGGCAGAATATGAAGTTGTTATTACTGGATTAGAATTGTCATTACAGATTCCTATTGAATAACTCTTAATTTATATAGATTCAAAGTTGGTGGTGAAGCAACTACGTGGAGAGTACATTGCTAAAAAACAAGTCTCATCCTTTATTATGAAAGGGCTGATCAATTGCTTTAACAATTTAGGGAAGCGCATATTTTCCATATAAAAAAAAGAACAAATGCTCTAGCTGACTCACTAGCAAGTTTGGCTACATCACTCACCTTACCAGATAGTAAAATAATTACTATCACAGTAAGCGAAAGAAGGGTGTTACAACCTTTGAAATGGGTCCCTGACTTGGCTCTAATCTTTGTCGTCACTATAAAAAGAAAAAGTGAGGAGGATTGGCGGGAACCATTCATAGCTTACCTTCAACATGGTAGGCTACCAGAAGCTAAAGCAAAAAAAGTTAAAGTGAAGCGTAGGGCTACCAAGTTCGTCTTGTGAAAAGACGGGTTATACAAAGGTCTTTGGATGAAATGTACATGTGGTGTATAGCCAAGAAGGGAAGAGGTGATGGCAGAAGTACACGCGGGTGTTTGTAGGGTACACTAAAGTGGTCTGAAGTTACATACGCAGTTGAAATGGTTGGGATACTATTGGCCAACTATGATTACAAATTGCATAGATTATGCTCGGAGATGCCAAGTTTGCCAATTCTATGGGAACTTTCTCCACTATCCTCCAGAGCCTCTACATTTAACAATATGTTCTTGGGTATTTGCAACATGGGGTATGGACATTGTTGGTTCTCTTGTACCTCCATCTTCAGCAGGATATCGATACATCCTAGTTGCTACTGACTATTTCTCAAAATAGGCAGAAGTCGTGGCTTTAAAGAACATAAAAAACACAATTGTCTTTGAGTTTATCTAAATCCATATCATTTACAAGTTTGGGATACCAAAAAGTGTCATTAATAATGGACTGTCATTCAGGAGTGATGCTTTGAACAAGTTGTTCTCCAAGTACACGATCAAAGACAACCATTCATCAAGATAGCATGTACCTGCCACTGGTTTAGCAGAAGCTTTCAACAAAATGCTGTGCAAAATTATGAAGAAGATGGTGGATAAGAACAAAAGGACTTGGCATGAAAAGTTACAAGAAGTTTTGTGGGCTTATCGAACTTCGCATAGAACTCCTACTCAAGCAACCCTTTATTCCTTGGTTTTTGGAGGAGAAACAGTGTTACCATTTGAGGTTCAAATACTACATTGTGAGTGGCAATACAAGAGTCCTTGGCAAAAGATGAAAGTGCAAGAGTGAGGTTGGCTGAGCTCGAGACCTTAGATGAAAGAAAGTTATATACTCAACAGAACTAGGAGATATACCAACAAAGGTTGGCAAATGCATTTAATAAAAGAGTGAGACTTTGCTCTTTTAAGAAAGGAAACTTGTTACTAATGGTTAGAACACCCATAGTAGTCTCATGAAGAACCAAGGAAAAACTTGAGCCCAAATGGAAAGGACCTTATGTGATTGAGAATGTTTATTCTAATGGAGTTTATTTGTTGATAATGATGGATGGTAATAGAATCATTCCTTTGACTAATGCAAGGTTCTTAAAGAGATATTACCCTTAAGAATGCCTGTTAGGTTGAAAAGCCAAAAGGACGGCCTAGGCAAAAGTTAGGGAAAAAAAAAAAAAGGCTCGCTAGATTGAATACCCGGAAGAATAGTCTAGGCAAAAATAAGAGCAAGCCTGCTAGGTTGAAAATTGAAAAGGGAAACCTACGCAAAAGTTAAGGCTTTAAAAAAATAAAAAATAAAAAATAAAAAATAAAAAATAAAAAATAAAAAAGTAAAAAATAAAAAAGAAGAATTAAAAGAAGTTGAAGACCACCAACGGTATTGCGTGTGGTTAAACTGCTAAAATACCCTACCGAAGTCAAAGGTAGTAAAACATTAGATACTCCTGGCCTGCAAGAATATAAACTGTGTATGGCTCAACCATACTCATATGTAAGATTCTCCTAACTCGCAAGAATATAAACTGTGAACGGCTAAAATAAGACAAATCAATATATAGTGTTGTGAAATTTCATATAACAAATAAATCTATTACTGTGCGAAATTTCATAAATACATTGTCCTCAATACAAAAAAAAGGGGAGGGGTTCTTTGGAAAATATAAATGAATGAATAAATAACAAAATAAAAATACATTTATTCATTAAGAGAAGCCTTAACCCTATCAAAAGCACGTTCCACAACATTGTATTGTACATTCTTATTCTTGTGCTAATTCAAAGCATTCAGAGCAGTTTGGACGTCTTCTTCTGATTTAGAAATACCCTCAGAAACTTGTGCAAAATCACGCATAAAGGATGCATGCTCCACATGGGCAAATGATAATTCCTTTTCAAGTTGCTTGAGTAATTCTTTGGTTTGAATAATATTTTGATTAAGGCCCACAATGCGCTCATCCAACTTGATAATTGAAGTAGACAACTCTTCATAATCACCAAAAACTTGGTCAAAATGGAGCTTCTTCTCATGGTATTGGGCCTCAAGTTCTGCAATAGAGAAGCTTGAAGAATCTATAAGGTGGGTTTTCAAAGCTAAGCACCCAATGAACATCTTCACTTTCTTGTAAAAGGAGGTGAATTCTATATCCAAACTCTTCAAAATCATAAAAACATTATTTACTACAACAATTATGCCAATAACATTCATCATTGATTGGAGAGAAATAGTAAGGCTTTTTTGAATATGAGTGGTTGCTTCATTGGATGAAATCCCTGAAAGAAGGCTAGATGGAGCAAGGGGTGTTTCAAGTTGGTCAAATAATTTGTCAACCCCAGTTGCTTTAATCAAGTTTGCAAGCTTTTAGGCCTCTTCCAATTTATCAGAAATAATTTTCGTGAATATAGAATGACACACTCAATAAAAAGGTGGAAGGTAAAAAGAATATATATATATATATATATATGTAGATGAATGAAGTATACCATGATATGAGGCTTGAGGAGACTTAGGTGTAGGATAAGGCAAATTTTGATTCTGGCAGGGCGACCATGTATTCTGTAATGTAGCGTGATTTAAGAAGAAAAGTGTCACGACCTAAACCCGCCCCTATAGGCTTAGTCTGTAACCGGCTAGTAATCCGGGATTACCCAGCCTCAAAGACAAATCGGATAAAAATACTTAATTAATAACGAGGCCAGAAGTGGAAGCAGACTATAAAATTTTGTCTAATGAGCTGTGCGTATATGGCATAAATATAAACTCCTTACATAAGTAATAACTCACACCAATCACATACAACCGATAGAACTCAGCCAAGACCATTCACAACATCAATATTATACAAAATCAAAAGCTTATATACAATACACGGTCAACAAGACCAGCAAAAACAAAAAGGACAAAAGCCTCCTCTTGTATGAGGCATGCTTGGCTGACTCTTCAAAAACTTGGTATCCTCTCACTAGTTCACTAGGGCTAAGGTTGCACGTCTCGCTGCTCACCTACATACATATATATACGGAGTGAGCTAACACCCAGTGAATAATACCAGAATAAATAGGTTAATGAATAAAATCCAACATAATGTGAAAACAAGTTTTACAATTCTAAAACGAATCATATTTCATATTCATGCCGAAAGATTTGATATAACAGAGTCCATCATCCCATAATACATATATTCTAATTTCCAAAACAATGAATCATATAGCCAAGCATATCAAAATTTGCGGTAACAATATCCAAAACAATGAATCATATATTCATTCATATCAATATTTGCGATAACAATATCCAAAACAATGAATCATATATCCAATCGTATCAACATTTGCTATAACAATATCCGATTGAGTCTTATACGTGATACATCCAATAAAGTAACAATACAACAATGAGTCGCGGTATTGTTTTCCCTGGGTGAGGGCCAATGGGATCACCATGGGTCAATCAATAATCGATGTGGACCATTAAAGTCTAACATCAAAGACCACGTGTTTCAATTAATCCAATGGGCCATGGCATTGTTTCTCCCAAGCAAGGGTCTATTAATCTATGGGCCTCCGTATTGTTTTCCCTCGGGCGAGGGTCAATGGACCATGGTATAGTTTTCTCTAGGCGAAGGTCTAGTAATGGATACCACAAATTCATTTTCAAAAAGGACATTCATTCATAGATATAAAATAAGATTCCAAAATATCATTCTTGAACAATTCAAAATATATTTCGAACGTATCTTTATAGAGATATTACTCGCCTCGATTAATTCGATGGTCCTCTTAATATTTGAACCTACACAGTATACACAACCATTCATATTAGGACACATTATTTAAACTGGATAAATCTTTCTTCTCTTTTCTAATTATTTACTTATGTTGTTTCTTAACCTATTAATCCTTAATAGGTCATAATTCACGCTTAAGAATGCCCAGAAAGAGATGGGGACAAAAATATGAACTCAAAACACCTTTTGAAAACATGCTAAAAATGAGCTGTTGGCTAGAGCCATCTTTGGGTTGCTAGAGCCACCTTCACTCATGCCACCATTTGGTCACTCAAGCCAACTTTTGCAGAGTGAAAATACTGGGAGCTCGCAATGTTGGCTCGAGCCACCACTTGGTCTCTCGAGCCATCTGTGAAATTTCTGGGTTTCAAAATAGAAAGTTTGGCTTCCAAACACAAATTCAAAGCGTTGGGTCATGTTTGGCTTATTCAAAAACACAAAATTACTTTAGAAAACATATGTACATGACCCCTTAAAAACCATTTGCTTTAAAATCTCATCAATTTGACAACATTGAGCTTAAAACCCTCATGTATGCAAGATTTTCAAACTCTTTTCTCAAAACTCAACTCCAAAGTGTATGAGCTTGCATGTCTGAACCAAACTCTTAAAATTACATGGAAATATGTAGGTATGAGCTCAACTTGAAACCATGAGCTTAAAAGTGTTATGAATTGCCAAGATTGAGATCAAAACTTCTATACATGCATCAATTCAACTTCAATTTCCTTCCAAGACTTTCAAAACATGGAATTAATCTTCAAAACTTCATAATTCATGAATGCATGTAAGGTGTGATCCTTGATTTAAACATGGATGACAACACTTATACTCAAAATGATGGAATATAACAAAATTATGCATGCATGAAGAATTAATTCTAAATTCACCATCTTTAGTTCATTTCTTGAGCTCAATCACAATTTCCTCTTGAATTCTCATAATTAATGACTTAATCTTAGAAATCAAGGCTCAAAACTTACCTAAAGGCTTTAATTAACACTTGTATTAAGCAATTCTTGAGCTTTTCTCCTTAAATCTTCAAGTCTCCTAGTAATTCCTTCAAGATGAAGCTCTTTGTCTCTATACACTTGAGACTCTCTCTCTTTAAAGTCTAAATTCAGAATTTTTGAGCTCAAGTATGAGTTTAACACCATCTCAACACACACACACACACACACACATATATATATATATAGCCTTTATTAACTTAGGCTAATTGAGCATGATAAAGATTAATCAACCTCACTTGAGTTTAATTAATTAAATCTAATTATTTTGATCTAAATCAATTTTTAATTAAACTGCACAGTAAAATCTAAAAATTACATTGATCACAATAAATTAATCAATTTCAGTTTTTGTTGCCTTTACGGCCCTCAATTTCAGATTATAGCAGAGATTGTAACAGATTTTTCTACAATCAACAAATAGGCATCCAAAAATCACATAGAACACATAATTAGCATTCAAATTCATATTAGGCATATAAACACATATATAATTAATGAATTAAAAGCTTAATACGAAATAGGGTTGTCACAAAAAGAGTTCCTTGAGTACTTATACATAATAGAACAAAATGAAGTATAATGAACGAATAAGAATACATTTAAAAGTAGCCAATGGCATATGCGAGGCAGCTGGGGAAGTTCGAGCAACATGCGTAGTGCCTATGAAAATGAAAGGTATTTAGAGAGAGAGAGAGAGGGAGAGAGAGAGAGAGAGAGAGAATTATACCTTTCTCCAAACCTATCATAAAAAGCTTGGATGAGTTTACTGAAGAAGGAGAAGACGGAGGAGGAAGATCAATATCTGTTGGGGCCAATTTACTCATCTTAGTAGGTTTGCCATCTAAAAGAGGAGAGTAGTCATAATATTCATACTTAGTCTCACCCTCGCTACTCCCACTGATTGAACGATCAAAAGATTTGGTGGGAGAAAGAACTTTGACACTTTTAATGCAAATACAACCCAAGGCAATTAATTCATAACTATTTCCCTCAAAAAGTTCTTGAATCATATTCTTATCTTTATCTTCAAGAAAATAGTACAAATATGTGTGAAATTGGTCCATTGGAGTTTTGGTCGAAATTGTTGGTTGGAAAGAAGTTCCTGTACAATCGCTGGCATACAAATCTCTAGAAAAAGTTTCGCTAGACTAGAAAATTGAATGACAGAATCTACTTGTCCAAAACTAAATCTCATTTTAAATTAAGAATTACACATATCCTCAAAAAGATGGAGGAGATCTGAAACCAAGTGGCTAGATCGGAAAAGAGCAAGAGGTGACTAACTAGTATCCATTCTCTAGGGTGATGACAATGACCTAGATCTAGAGTAAGAAGGCTGTTTCAGCTTTTGGCCTCTAATTGACATATCCAATTTGTTCTTGCGTGAACATTTCGACTGGGTATGAGTAACATATAAGAATATGGCAAAAGAAGTTCCCAACCACCAATTGGCGTAAGGCACGGTTACGTGAGAAGTAGAGCAGGAGCTTGGTAACTCCAACGAAACTTTTGTATCACAGCGTAGCCTATGGTGCCAATTATAATAAAATGTAGACCATTGAGAGAGTTGTCGACAAGATACATCAAGCTGTGTAGGGCAAGCTTAAGCAAACCCAAACTGACAACCATACCGGTTGGGAGAGTATGGTTCAAAAATTAAATTAAATCTCATTTTAAAAGTTAAAATCTCTGGCTTCAAAGATGTAAGTTAGTCAAGGTGGAAAGGTGATATCTTTTTAGAGTCAACCAGAGTGCCTGAAGGTTCATCTTCATGGGAAAGAGCCCTAAACTGACATTCCGTACGATAAGTAAGGAGAGAGTCCACAAACGAAAACTTATCGGTAAAAAATTGGGCAACTGATCGGTTTCCAATAAACCTAAGATATGGCATGACATGAATATTGGGAATTAGATGAATTGACCGAGGATCCCTATGAAAGTGATTCTTAGTAAAACACAGTGAAATTTATCCAAAAGGGTAATGCAAAGGACCTTTGATTTTTTCCTTCCCAGGCGAAAGTGATAATGCCATTTTACTAAGAGAATGGTAAAGATATGCAAGAATGGGGATGACTAGTCTAAATAAAGTACCATTAGCCATTTTGGTGGCTACATGAAAAGTAGTTGAACAAACTTCCCCAGAAGAGTGAGGGAAGACAAACCACTAAATCAACTTGCCAAAAAGCCAACAAGATATACCTCGTCAGGGATTCTTTCTTTCTGTCAAAAACCACTACTTGAAGTTGGGGATTCATCAATAAACTTGGAAGTCCAGGTATTGAATTTTTGGATTGAACAAAGATGGCATAAATGTTGAAAAGACCATAACACACCTTGGATATCTTGGATGAATATAAAATGTCGCTGGAGGGGGTGAACTCTTCATAAAACTCACCAAGGATAGGGAGGTCGTTAATGTGATGAAGGTCTCATAAGGAGATCCCAAGTTTGCTGTAAATGGTGTGAAAGGTGTTGATCTCTGGTGACCATCGCTCTAAAAATCCTTCGAGTAGAAGGACATTCTTGGCATAAAAAAATTGGGATATATAGACTGCGGCATAAATCCTAGATTTCTTCAAGATATGGGAAAATGTGGAAAGAACACCATTTAACCAAAAGGTCCATATAGGGGATTGAAGATGGGTAGAGATGCCACGAACATTGAAAGAGTTATCCCATCTTAATTTCTCATTTTTCATCCTCCTAAGAAGAGTGATAAATTCAGAGCAACCAAGGTCTTCAGAAAACGGACGGAGGATCAAGACAACGAATGAATTGATTGCTTTGGAGTGCCCTTTCTCAAGAATCTTGCAGCAGTTTCGGATTCCTATGTAGTCCAAGTCTTTGGAAGACATATGTAAGGGAATGTAAGGGTCCAACTTGGCGGAAGATAATAAAGCAGTGATAGGTTTGTGCCTAATTATTTTCGAACCAGATTTATCCAATACATCCTTCTCGTCACGTCGAACATATTCAAGTGTCCTTTCCATTAGAATGTCTAAAATGAAAAAAGAAAGAAAGAGAGGGTTAGTTAAGGAAAATATACAACAATAATGCAATAAGCTAAAGAAGTCGACAAAAGCCCTTTTTGAAGGCTAAAAGTTATTAAGTGACAAAGCCTCTTCGAAGGGAGTAGAGCCAACCGTATGGGGTGAGAGGAACACAATCACTGCGAAGGATTCAAGCCGTTGGGGTGAAAGGAACACAATCACTGCCAATGATTCAAGTCATTGGGGTGAAAGGAACACAATCACTGCTAAGGATTTAAGTCATTGGGGTGAAAGGAACACAATCACTGCCATTGGGATGGAAGGGCCGATGATACCTGAAATAACTTTGAAGTCTTACATGTGTTGCCTACAAAAGAGGTAAAAAGACATAAAATAATTGTCTTTCTAAAAAAATAAATAAAATAATATGGTGATTCATATAGTTAAAATTCACTTATATGAATCACAAGGAAAAGACCTTGGTTAGATTTTCAGAAAAAAAAAAAAAAAAGGTTTCAGCATCTAAAAAAAAGGAAGGGGCTGCTGCTGTAAAAAAAAAAAAAGAAAAGAAAAAGGAAGTTTCAACACATATTTGGGCTAGTTAGGTTTAGCAAAGGAAAATATGCTTGAAAGCAGTAGGTTTTTATCCATTCTTTCAAGGGTAAAAAAAAAAAAAAAAAAAAAGCGCAAATATGCTGGATAGTGCTGCTGCCTTTTTTTAAGTATTTGCTTGCGTGATTAAAAAAAAATGTTGTTGCTGCTATAAAACAAATATAATAATAAAGATCTAATAGAAGTCAAAGCACAGGAAATTGTAATGTTAGAAGATAAAGATGGGCAAATTCATCCCAAAGGAAACAAATTTTTGAAAAAGAGACTGTTTGTTCTTAAAAAAAATATTTAAAAAAAGGGGTGGGGGTGGGGGTGGTCTTTGGTTATATCCACAAGCAAGGAAGGCAGAGAAGGCAACAGGTTTGTGGTTATGATAAAAGAAAAAAGAAGAGAAGTCCTTGTTTATTCTTTCAAGTAAAAACAGGGGGGGGGGGGGGGGGGGTTCAGCTTTAAAAAAAGAAAAAAAAAAGGGGTCTTTGTTCATGTTTACTAGTAAGGACTTTGGGCTAGGAAAAATCTGCTTGAAAGGCAGCAGGTTTTTTTTTTTTATTTTTTTCAAGTGAAAAAAAGGGGCTGTAGTTTTTGTTTGTTACAATAAAAATCTGCTTACATAATTATAAAAGAAGGAAGTAAGTTATGATAAAAAAAATAAAAATAAAAAATAAAAGTCTTGATTCATCATTTCAAGAAGGATCTTTGTTGGGACTACTACCTTTGTAAGATAAATAAGGAGGCTGGAACAAGTAGTTAATTTTTTTTTTTTACCAACGGTGGCAAGAATATGAAAAGATGGTTTTCGAAAAGAAATTTATATTTCTTTAAATAAAAGAAATATGCTACTGGATGGTGCAGAAAAATAAATAAATAAATAAATAAAAATAAAAAGAATTTGAAGGGATTCTTTTGTGCATTCTTTAAAGTATAAGATGGATAACTTCTGATGGGAAGAGAATAAAGAGAATGGTTGGACAACTTCTGCTGGAAATATGCTGGAAGGATGAAGATCTGATATGCACTAAAACTCTGCTAGGGAAAGAAAAGTTGCAGGACAAAAATATATATATATACAAGCTATATGAATGAATAGGTGTTATATAAAGCAAAAAAATCTTAGAGATAATCACCTAAAACACTCTAAAGAGCAAGAGTTTATGCAAGATTAGAAACACTTCAAAGAAGTAAGAGTTCATGTAAGATTTGAAATCCTATCAATATCCATGATGGCCTAGGAAAATTTTGTTGTAATATATATATATATATATATATATAATATTAGGAGCCTCATAAGTTAAAAAATAAAAAATAAAAAACTCCTACAAAAGAAGTGGTGGGAAGTTGGTAAAAGGCCCACATAAATATATCCATGGAGAAATAAGCCCACAAAAGAAAGGCCCAAGTCCATAGAAAGGACCCATGCAACAAATAGGCCCATGGACTATAAAACATGCCCAGCACATGTTGTATATGCATAAGGGGGTCAACTAAATTCTTGGGACCCCAAGTCCATTAAAAAAAAAAAAAAAAAAACTCATGCAATAAAAAATAAAGCATACCCAGCTCATAACAGGGGATCAATTAAAACCTGGGCCTTACTTATAACCTTTCATAAAATAAAATATAAAAAAATGATGGGATCAAGCCTACATTTAAAAAAAAAAAAAAAAAAACCTTCATCCGAAAATGGTCTTAAAAAAAAAAATTAAATAAAGTATAAAAAATAAAATAAAGAGGCCGAAAGTGACTACGGCCGAATAATAATCCCATCCAAGATCTAAAAAAGGTCTAGATAAAGTGCCAAGTTGTCATGGCTCACACAGCTAAGAAAATGCACTTGTGTAAGTCTTGAAGGGGTATTTGTTGGCAAATAAATTTCAATTAGATTTATTTTAAGATTTCAAATATGATCAATCAGTCAATGACACATATAAAGTCTATGATACGAATGTTGTAGGTAATCACTTCCTAAAATGATTAATATGATTCATTGAATTACATAAATAAAACGAGTCATATCTCAATGACGTTATTCAAAATATTCAAAATCCTACAAAAGATGACACCTGTAAAGCTTACAATAAGAACACCACACATTATCATTCAATTTGAAATTCAAATTTAAGATAAGGCAAATAAAAAATCAAAGGTTAAAAAGAGAGAGAGAGATATCAAGAATTAAAAAAGTCTTCCCAAGAAAGAAGAGAAATCCAAAAAACTCAAGAACCCATGCCAAACTCTAAAATTATACTTTGTATTCAAGGATTTAAAACCCACAACAATTTCAATAAAATATCTTTTTTTCCTTCTATTATTTTTTGTTAATTTTTTGTTCTTCATTAGTTGGCGATTTCATTTAATTAAAAATGTATAATTAACGATATGGAATACATATCAAAAATAAAAATCTATTATTCAAATAATTAACACTGTATAATTCAAAAACTAAACGGTATACATTTATCTGGGTCCTAGGCAGGACAAAGTTCAAACACTTACTAGCCAAAACCGAAAAAATAAATAAAAAATGATTGCATAAAATGATTGATTTCATTTTTTTTCCCCCTTACTCATAACTGATTTCTTGTAGTCCGATTCATCATGCTAAGTCATTGCAAACATGTACTGCTATATAAAAATATAAAAGAAAAACAAAATGGAAAATACATCGACATGAAATAAGCGATAAAACGGAAAACTTAAAAAACTTTCATACTTTCTTTTTCTTTTTCCTGTAAAATTCATCAAAAACATCACAAAGCTTTTTGGCTAAAAATTTTACCTCTAGAACGAAAAAAAAAGAACGAAAATTCCAAAAATATACCAAAAGATCAGCATCATCCACGGCGGATCAACATACCCCTCCTCCCTTCTCTTATCCTACCATCTCTTGACCGGCCTCAAATCCCAAGAGTTTTGGAAGGCATGATGGGGCATTCTGCAACTTATTGTACTATCATTCAAACTCCAGATATCCACTGCACCCATCCAGTGCTTTCGTGGCCCCACTCATCAGTTTTCCTCCAAAACAAAGAGACGTGGAAAAAAAAAAAAAAAAAAAATCAAAACCATCTGCCAACAAAAATTGGAACTTCCCGGACACTGTACGTTGAGAAATCAGAAAATCAAGCTTCAGTTTCACATTCAGATGCAGTCAATTCGGAGGATGCTCTGCCTGAACCAATCACATGAGATTCACAAAGTGTTGACAGCTTTGGCTGCATGCCTATGCACAGTTTCATGGTTGGCCTCAGCTTCACATACTGCATAGCATAAGAGAATAAGAAAAATAAAAATGGGAAACATCTTGACGTTATTTCTTGAACATAAAGTTAAGGATTCCAGCCACATGATCGTATTAACTTGGATATTTAAGCAACAAAAATATATGCACAGTGGTCTCTTAAGCTGGGTGTTTAAAGGCCAACTTCGTACAGGTTTACAGATTCCCCTGATTAGTAAACTTACACTCCTTACCCCTGGGGTGAGACCAAAAACCAGATTTAAGTTTGACACAGTCAATTTGGGCTGAATTTACAACAAGACGATAGTGTACAGTATTTTTGTTTTGTTTTGTTTTCTTTTTCTTGTGTGTGTGTGTGTGTGTGCGCGTGTGTGTGTTGGAGGTGGGAAGTGGGGTTGATCTAAACTACATAAGCAATCGAGTTTGTTACCTCCTCATAAAATGCATTGATCTCCTCCTCCGTAAGGCCATCATCTTCTCCAGCATTTTCCTCCCAACCAAGAGAACGAAGGAATGCAGCCTCTTCCTCATCTGGATAAACTGCGCCATTAAGACACAAATTCTTCTCCCCTTCATGAGTATCACCATTGCTAGTCACCTCGCTACCATCCTCTGTAACACAAGGACTTACAAGAGCACTAGCTCCCTTGACAACTTCACCAGATTTCTCCACAGTGGGAGATATAACAGCAACTCCAGAATCCGGGAGGAAAGCAGAGGTGTTCGGTGAGGTTTTCTTCCTCATGAGATTGAAAAAGTCACTCCTGCTCTGGGCCTGAGACAGTGAGGGTCTCTTTTCCACGGTAGATCCAGAATTCAGAGCCAAAGCAGCTACCTTGTGTTCAACAGTGGAAAGCTTCGAATTATTTGGGCTCTTCAAAGGAGTAGATGGACCCACTGGAGCAGTGGCAAGCTGACTATTTGCCACTCTGCTGGCAATAGTTGTTAGGCTAGATACATCCTTAGCCATAGAAGAGACACCATTCTCCCAAACTGGCTTGAGAATGAAAAACTTCCCAGCATGAGATGGCCTTGAAGCATCAGATCTGACTTGTCCAGAACGAGATTGATTAGCAACTTGGGATGAGTGGGGCTGCTGCTGCTGCACACTCTTCACAGCTACAATCGCCTCACCGGTTCTAGCTGCTGTTTTGGGCTTTGATTTATCGGAACTTAGAACCTGAAGAAACAAATGAAGTACCTAATTGATTATTCAATGTTGATAAAAAAAAACCATTTGTTCTTGTGCAAACGAGGAAACAAGAACTGGAAACAGCTAGCTTGGAACATCAAACTGAAAATGAATTAGTTAAGCGTTGCCATTCTTTCAAATAAGGAAGCATAGTTTGTTTGCAACTTAATTACAAGTATCCAGAAGTTCAGATTGCTCAAAAAAAAAGAAAAAAGAAAAAAAGCACTTGTAGAACTAGCCAAGAATTGGCAAATATAAAGAGAACAAGAAATTAAAAAAATATAAACATCCGATCCAGTATCAGAAAAATATCACATCCTGACCTTGATAATGGTTTTATAACGCTTGCAAATCATCATTTGACAACAAAACCACAGGACAGTTCATTTTTTATAGCAGGCTATATAATTGCCAAGGCGTGAAAACTGGGCTTGTGTAATCACTATGAGAGGATATTCCATCAAAAGAATTAACCAACCCGTGCCTATCTCATCTTTGGTAATTTCAACATTGACTGTCACAGCAGTCTAAATGATAACAGTATCCTCAGAGTTTCGACTAGTCAACAATAAATATCTGCTGCTGTCAGATGACTACCACACCCAATTACCACTAGTAACAAAAAAAAAGCAAAGACGGCAGAAAACGAATTGGCATGCACGTTCCGAAATGTGGTACACGTCTGTTCCAAAACGATAAATTTAGTGATCCGATGCGATCCCAAATTTTTTTTTCTAATATATTTCCTTAAATGTTACCTTAGGAGGAAAAAAAAAATCAAATATAATGAACTAAAATCTAAGGTTACTTAAGTTTTGACAAGACAAATATAAAAAATGCGAAATATATATATTATTGGATGCCTAATAGTTAAAAAGAAAATTATTCTAAAAATACCTTAAATTCTTAAGTATGACATATACAAGTCTACCCCTATTGTATGACATTTAGAGCATGTGGCATACTACGTTCCCGTTCTTGTTCCATGCACCAGAACGATCCATGTTCTAGGTAACATAGGTCTTCACAATTCAACTGATCAACAATAAATATCTGCTGCTGTCAGATGACTACTACACCCAATTACCACTAGTAACAAAAAAGGAGCAAAGACACCAGTTGTTAGAGAGAATGGGTTTCATCTCCACCCCAATCTCATGAATAAACTTGCACATCACTCTCTCCTCTACTGTCCAACACAGGCCCTGCTTCAAGCAGGTAGCCTATGAACAAGTTAAAGAAAATTCAGGTAAGGAATGTAATAACTCAAATTTAATACAGACAAAGGAAACACCTGTCTTCACAAAAGAAACCATACATGCCATTACTTTGTGCATAGAAGCAAAGGAAACCCAAAATCATGCATCTTTGGGTGTGTGCCATAACCTGTAATGCAGTTATACGAGTTTTCACAAATATTGGCTTCAATGATATAACAAGTTACAAGTAAGCATGAAGGGAAACAGCGGGGAACCATTTGAAGGCATGGATAAGCATGCCAAACAATCTCAGTCACCAAGTCACTGTGTTTGATATAGGAAGAAGTTATATTTTAAAATGGACACGCACATAACCACCACAACCCACAATTAAGTATGCATGAGCACATGAGAGAGAGGAAGAACAAAAGGAAAGAGGGGTTTTAAATGGGTTGTTAAAACCTTATTTTTATTTTTATTTTTATTGGCACTGGGTGTCCGAATCAAAGCCCGACTAATCTCCAGGAGTGCACAGGCCCTCGGTAAAGAGTTTTCCACAAATGCACCACCGTTAAATATCACCGAACCATCGATTGTGTTGGTTTTAAAGATCCAATCCATAAAGACTATTTTACTGATTCATAAATTTAAATTTAGTCAATAAACAACCATCTAATAACCAGATTATATAGAGATGGACCTAAAGAACCACATCACCCTTGCCCGTCAGTCCCTACAAGCGCTCAAGTTAGGCTTCAATTTTCACTGCATCTAATGGCTGATATGATACCAAAGTAGTTCTTGGAGTGTTGTACCAAACAAGGAATAAAATTATATTCTGGAAGTGCTCTATCCTAGCTCAGATTGAGCAGAGCAAATAAAATGTCTCAATTCTAGTTACTCTGCATGACCTCATTTTGCAGAGAAAGGGCATATTAGAATGATTTATTTTATATACGAGAAGCTCTGATCCTTTGCATAATCAATTGTTATTTGCATGACTTTCCAGTCTTGTTTACAGTAACACCATAAACATTCATCAACCAGGTGCTTTCACCACTGCGAGGCGATTTAGCAGATATAGGCCATCTGTAACTCAATAGCTTAAACACATTATTTCAGACAAAGACACAAAATCTTGTGCGAACCTCCGAAGTTACACTGAATATGCTATTTCATCATCAAAATCAAAGGCATACGTATATATGTGTGTGTGCATAAATTTCCAGCGATTGGTAGTCCTGGTATTTAATATATTTATAAATATATGTATGCCTGTATGCTTATGTGTATATCTATACTATCTATAATATTTTATAAAGCCAGCAGGTTAGGGAATGTTGGTGAACCCTTTGGGACTTTTCTACTCCCTTAAAAGAAAGTAATATATATATATATAAAATAAAATTTACAACTTTAAAGGATAAAATCGTAAACTCCAACTACTTAAAAGTAACCACCACAAACATGTTTCCTTCTTTTCCCATTTCTCAAGACTGCAACACATTGATAGTGAGCATCAAAGACAAACCTGTTGTAAGTGTATAAGCAGGCCTACACCCAGATGTTGACACCCCATGCATTTTCTTTTCCTACCTTACAATCATTCACTCCCATCTGTATATCTAACCTAACAGCAGTTTGGGTCAAAAACATAAACTTACCAATTTTCAGTTATTTGGAATTTAAAGAAAGTGGTTTGGCAAGCAAAAAATAAAGATTAGTGCAGTATATTTTATTTTATTTTTTGTGGTAACAGATATTGCAGACACAGTTTCTTGTGTAAATGCTTGAAACTTTGTTGAATATATGGAATTTGTTAATATCATCTATAGAAGTAGTTATATTTTTTAGTATTTTGTCAATGCATTGGATGGTAGTTTAGGAATGTCATTAAAAAAATAGTAGGTCATATTAGGGTGCACACACACTGTCTGTGCTGGCCTGCTATTACGTTAGGAATTGGGGAAATTTCAATTAATATGTGATTTAATTAAGTTACTATGTGATTAAGTTAAAAATTATGTTATAACAGAGGAAAGAGAAAGAGGACAAAGAAGAAGACATTTATGGTCATTCTACATTTGCTGTTAAGCATTGCACAAAGTGCTCTGGGGTTATACCATAATGGAGTTAAAATGGAGTTTGACCAAACACATTAACTATAACATTCACCATAAATTTACAATTGATTACTATTCTTTAGACAAGGCTGAGAAACAGGCTATGAGCTACATCAAAGTCTAGGATGAAGAAGAAATATTAAAATTCCAAGAACCAAAAAACCTTGTAAACATGACTCGGGAGACCTAACAAAACAAGAAGCTTCAGCACCACAATTTTATCTTAGTTGCAAGAAATTCCTACTTGGGTGATTTTTCAGCTCTAAAACCACGATTCCACAGTTCAGAGTAAGTATCATGTCAAAAACTTGCTCCCATAATCATGGTTCCGTCCAACTATTATGGGACTACTCAAACATATGAATCCCAAAGACATTCAAAATAAATAAATAAATAACTACCAATTCAAATTTTGGGTTTCGTTTTGGGAATTAAAGAATATGGACTTTTTTAATAGATCTTTCAATTTAGATTTGTGAGGATTGAGGAACAAAAAATGTTATTATTACTGATGAATTGTTTCTTCTTTAATGATAATTTACAATGTTTATGTTTAAAAGTTCAAGTGCTAGTATAATAGACATTCAACACAAATATTACAACTAAGTTACAAAAATATTTCTTACAATATATTTTATACATATATTAAAACATTAACGCTCCCCTAGGCGCTGCTAAGCTTAAACTCTTCTATGTGCCTCCGCTCTCCCCACCCTCACTTCGTGCAACTAGGTTTATCCATTGCCATGGAATGTCATTATGCACATGAACTGTAAAAAGAAAAGAAGAGAGAAATAAAAGGAGAAACTCTAGCCCCAACCCTTGAAACTCCTGTCAGGGGCTGCAAGAAGAATAAAAATAGAAAAATACTTCCTCAATCTCAGAGATTGAGAAACTACGGCTTGGTTGAAATGCATGAAAACCATATATTTCTCTCTCCACCCCTCATTTTGTGAGGTACTAATATACGTGGGTTTCTAAAATAAGGTCAAGACATGGGGTACCTGAAAAAAAGGAAGAAAAAGTTTAAGGTTATTTAAGGGTCTAGTTTGAAAGCATTGTCTTCTATTCGGTCTTGTAAACTTCTGTTGCTTATCCTGGCAATTTCAAATTTTAAAATGATCTAGTTCTAAACACAATGTTTATCACTAAATTCACCAATTCACAATGGTCTTGTTTGCATCAGCTCCTGTTTGTCCTCTTGGTCACTTAGCTAAGTCTTTATGCACACAGGACTGCCAGATGATATAGATAATTAACAACTAGAACAAAAGCAAAAACTCTCATTTAGCCTATGTAAAATGAAGGCAACAAGGTAGATAACAATGCAACCTACTGTCAACGACTCAACTGCATTAAATGATAGCATCTTTATTAGAATTGGAAGCCCAACTAAATAATCTACTATATCCTCAACTGGCCAAAATAAGAATATGTACACAGTTTTCTCCAACGATTTTCAGATATTGGAACTGTTTAACTAGCAATCATGATCCTTGTCTCATTCATAACAATAAAGCTAACATCAGCAACTCATCTAATATCCCAAGTTCTCTATCAAAGCATCTTACTATTGATGATGAGTACAAAATATTCCATAGCTAATATAGAAATACAGAAGAGATAACATTATGAACACCCCCAAAGCCTGCAAACCCCCTGTGATACCTATTTTTGGAAGATCTGTCATGTTTTCCCTTTCTGGTTATGAAGCATGGGTGCTGGTACGATACGGGTATGCCGATACGCTAAAATCTAAAAAAAGTGAAGTACGGGGTACAACTAGGGTAAGTCAAATATTTATTTATTTTTTTTTTAAATTTAGAGCTAAACATCCCACCTACAAATCAAAGTTCAAAACAATAGCTATAAAGAGAAATTATAAAACCCAAAATAAATCAATATTCAACAATACAAATACAATACTATACAACAATAAGTGGAAGAGGGCAAAGTTACTCAACAACCCACGTAAAGAGTTGGTAGTTCCAAATTACATAAATTTTTTGAATTGCATCAAATTCCAATTTCCAGAAAAAAAAAAAAAAGAAAAAAGACAAAACTGTTGTGGAGTACCTACTGCCTACCCATGGCATACCCAACTGTATACAGCATACCCGGTATGCAAGCACCCGCACCCGCACCCGCACCCGCACCCGGTAAGTACCCAGTACTTGTACAGCAATATTTTTGGAGTACCCGTGCTTCATAGCTTTCTAGGTGATCACTACTTTTTTAGCTCAAGTCACATTTTCTTTCCAAAACACCAACAATTTTATAGAATTTTGTGTTATTCCACATCTTCCATTGGTCATGAGACACAATGTGGAATTCATAACTGAAAAAGGGAATCACTGGGTGAGGTAAAATTAACATTGCATGACACCCTTCTACTAGACGAACTGGGCCTTCAATCAAATGTGCTTAACAAATAAAAATATTCACTCCATGTATAAGAAAAACTTAAAATTAAAAAATATTATATAAGTCCTCTTACCAATCCTTTAGGCATCGAGGGTGTCACAGGTATTAATTGTCTGGATTGCTTTTTAGCCAATTCCTCAAGCCTCTGTGTCTTATCAGGTAGCTGCAAATTAAATAGATATATGAAAAATTAGATCAGGCTTTGGTATTCATTCCAAACAAGACAGGAAGAATCAATCAATTACTTGGGGGGTAGTATGAGCTCGAGGTGGAGCCTGGGACAATGCTTCAGCCATGTTAAGACCTGTCATTGGACTTGAAGCCCCAGGTGGAATTGCAAGAACACTTTGTTGAACAGATGAGGATCCCATGCTATTGCTGCCAATTATTGTGGGCACCTCTGCCAGAGCAGAGGTCCACCCCTCACCACCAATCAATCCAGTATTGCCAACAGGCAAGCTCTGTACAGCCGTGCTCAAACCAGGAGATGAAACTCTTCCTATATCAGGAACTCCTTGCTTCTCTTCAGTTCCAAGAGAGGGAAAATCTTTTTCAAAGGCAATTTTCTGAATGCTGCTAACAAGGCTTCCTCCAGAAAGCACGCCATTGCTGCTATTGTAATTGTTGCTACCACCAATTCTCAAGTCCACGCTACCACCATTTCTCAAGTCCACTGCTCTTCGGGGTAACACCTCACAAGGTTTTCTACACACCAGTGAACGAGAACGCCTCAAGGTATCCTTCTCTGCCCTACTAATTAAGATATCCTCTAATGGATCAAAACAGCTGTGGTCCCAGATGTCCCCTATACCAGACCTGTCCTTCTCTTTATCACGGTTTTTATCCCGATTGCTTCGACTGAAACTACTGTAAGGATGCTTTGAAGAACCATTACTGTTTGAACTACACCTAGAATTGGACGAAGAGATTCGATCCAGAAAAGCAGAATGTGGATTATCTTTATCACTTATGCTCCTAGAAGATCTATTTCTAGTGGCACGTGCCGAGGAAAGAACATCTACAAGAATACAAACAAGGCAAATGATAAATGATAAAAGACCAAACAAAGAACAAAAGTGAATGCAAACCAAAATAATGACAAAAGAGTAGCAGTACCCGAGTGCGAAGATGACGCAAAATGGTGGGCTGAATTGCCACCCCCACTGACACTTCCAGTATTTCTCAACCATTCTGGAACTAATGTGGGTTCACTTCTTTCCATGAGAAGTGAACATGATCAAATATGAAAAGAAATCACGTCTCGCCTTTATTTCAAACCTCTCCCCACAGAATTGTTATTCTATTCTACTTGTGAAAAGGCCCAACAACACTAACCCAGTTTTGTTTTCCCTACAAAACCACTCCTTGCTTGACTAGATTGCCTCCAAATTCCACAAGTCACCGCCTCTGTAAAGTAAAAAAATTGAAACCAGTCCAAACAGTACTTACATGATACTAAGTTTTCTGTCCTATTAGAACAATGAAAATTTCAACAAGAAGTCAGATTATATGAAGATAAAGCGCTCAGAAGACCCACATTTCAAGTTGGACTATATGAAAAAGACCTACAAGTACAATGAGAACAAATTGAAGCCCTCGTTTCTTCAACAACGGTTCATATGAATCAAACCATGAAAACCCTAGATGCCTAAAACAATCACGGCCATAGCATGAAAATGTGGAACAAGATAAAACCCAAGAACACGAATTCCCAAGCCTAGGGTTTCAACAGAACAAAATCTATACCCAAATACACAGAAAATTCTAGAGACAGAAAGCGATGGATAGAAAGAGAGAGTGGAACAAAGAGAAGCAGCGACCCTACCTCTTGTGTTGCTAATGTATATGATAGTTACTCATATAAGGATCCAAGAAAACCCTAACCGCTCGAATAACCGCCAAGGTATATGTATCTATATTCTTGTTATATATGTATATATATATATTATCAATGCAAAGTAAAGCGTTTGGAAGAGAGCAAAGTTGCGATGGAGAGAGAGCGAGAGGGAGAGCGCTATGGAGTATAGAGAGAGAAATTGAGAGGTGTATGGAGCGAGATTAGGGCAGACACAGAGAGAGCGAGCGAGCGAGAGAGAGAGAGAGAGAGAGAGAGAGAGAGAGATGGGGTAAAATTCTGTTAGGTTGGAGACACTGAAACAACGTGAGAAGAACAGGCCTTCTTAGGAAATTTTCTTTCAAGTATTTATAATTACTATTATTATATATATATATATATATTTTTTTTTTCTTTTTGAGGCATTTAAGAGCTTTCTCCATCCTTAATATTATGAATTGTTTACCAAAGTCAAGTTTGGCTAAATTAAAAAAAGTGTATTTATTTTATCTTTTTATCTTTTTTGGGTCACATCAATTAATATCTACTCTCTATTTTTTTTACACATAATACAAGAAAAGTCAAAAAATACACTTATTGAGTCTTCTCAAACTTGGCCCAAATTAAAGGAGATACATTTTGAGAGAAATTACAATTCAATGGTATTTTGAAGAAATATTTATATATGTATATGTATATATATATATGAAGATTTTAATTACAAGTGCTTATAAAATTTATTATTGATGTATAAATTTATTATTTTTAAATTTGCATTGAGCTGTAATTTTCTTAATATTTTTTTTATTAAATTTGAAAAGATAAAACATTGTTGATGATTTTTTAAAAAGAAAATTAAGGATAATGAGAAAAAATTTCTAAAGTTTTTAATAAAAATTTGATGAAATAGTTGGAATAATTCATACCAAATTTAGTTTTTTATTTAAATTTGGAATTAAATTGAATAAAAAAAAGTAGTGAATGGTTTGAAATGTTCTACGGCAGTGATAGAGGGCCCGAAAGGGGGTGGCCCGAATGCCCCGAAATTTTTTTTTTTTTTTTTTTTTTCAGCAGACGAAGAAGAGAAGGAGGGGAGGGGAGGGGAGGGGAGGGGAGGGGGAGGAGGAGGAGGAGGGGGAGGAAGGACTGGAGGGGGCCTAAAAAATGGAGGAAGAAGACGGAGGAAGAAGAGGTGGCGATCGGCGACGAGCAGAGGCGGAGGCGGCGAGCAGAGGCGGCGAAGGCGACGAGCAGAGGCGGCGATCGGATCGGCGACGCGATCGGCGACCGGCGACGTCGACGATCAGAGCAGAGCAGCGAGGCGGCGAAGGCGGAGGCGCGGCGACCGGCGACGACGACGGCCTCTCCCTCTCCCTCTCTTTCTCTTTCTCTCCTTCTCTTTCTCTTTCTCTCAGACTGAGGAAGAAGAAGAAGAAAAAAAAAAAAAAAAAAAAATCAAAACCCAAAACGACGTCGTTTTGGGTTTTGAGCCAAATTCGAGCCACTAATTTCGGGCCCTCAAGCATTATTCAATGTTCTAACATGTTTATATTTATGGCCTTTGGATTAATGATTGTGTAGCTTCAGTTTGTAGTGTAAGATTGTAGGTTCAAATCTTAGGAATTTGAAACTCTTTGTTGCCTCATTATTTTTCTAATAACTAATAACTAAGCTTTATGATAGGGTTAATTACATTTTTAATTCTTGTAATTTGATCTAAATTTCACTTTAATCGTTATAGTTTTAATTTGAACAATTTACTACATACTCTTTAAGTCTAATTTTAATTCGGTCTTTCTGTTTAAATTGGAGGTTAAAATTAATTTTGCAGCATTTATCAATTTTCTAAGGTTCCAATTTGATTCTTCTATCTAAATTAAAGGTTAAAATTAATAATTTTAGAGCATTTGTCAATTTTCTAAGATTTTAATTATGTTCTTCCATCTAAATTGGGGGTTAAAATTAGCATTTTTGGGCCACTTGTTAATTATGTAGAGAAAATTAACAAAAATTTAGACAGAAGAATTAAGGCCAAGTTTGGGAAGACTAAATAAGTGCACTTTTTGAATTTTTTTGTATTATATGTAGAAAAAGTAGAGAGAAGATGTTGATTGATGTGACCCAAAAAAGATAAAAATATGAAATAAGTGCACTTTTTTAGGTTAGCCAAACTTGACCTAAATTAAAACTAGACTTAAACTGTAGGAACCAAATCGTTCAAATTGAATCTATAGAAAATAAATGGAGTTTAAAGTTAAACTATCAGGATGAAAAATATAATTAACCCTAATTGATATATATTGTGTGAAAAAAAAAATTACTTTATTTTGAAAATGAGTTAAGGAGCGCGAAGTATCAAATTAAGGAGCGCGAAGTATCAAATTAAGGAAATGATTCATTTTTGACTCAAATTTAGTAAAATATTTGGTACACCGTTGGAGATGCTCTTAAAGTAGATCATCAGAAGTTATTTTTCAGTGAGAAGTGGTGGTTAGATTAGAGGTGACCAATAGTGCTTACCAGCTGCGGTTAGCAACAGTTGCCGAGGAAATTGGGTGACGATATCTGTCACTCAGTGCCGAGAGGGAGGGAGCAAAATATTTATTTGATAGATAAGTAAAATCAATTTTTTTAGATAATAAAATTTTAATGATTTTGATAAGATGTTTATATTTTAAAAAAATAAAAAATAAATACCAAACATGTTTCTGTTTACAGTTTTTAATCTTTTTATAAACATAAATTAAAAAAAAAAACTGTAATTATAAACATTATCAAATGAGTTCTTATTATTTCTATTTTCAAATATATATATACATATATATATACTTATTGGAAATTAAACTATGCTATGTAAATGCAACAACTTTAATTTTTTCAAAATTTGAAGAAAAAAAGTATTTTTTTAAATAAAAATAATCAGTGTTTGGTTTTAATTTTCAAAATTTAATTTTTAGAAATTGAGTTTTTTACTTTTCGTATTTTTTTGTTTTTAGTGAAAAATTTTAATTTTTTTTTTATTTTTTTAGATGCACCCTACTTAGATGTATCTAAAAAATAAAATATTTGTAAAAGAAATATTTTTAAAAATTAATAAATACACAAGAATAAAAATTTGTACTATTTTTTTTTTGATAGTTAGTGAATTTTTTAAAGATTTATTTTCACAAATATTATACTTTTTTAGGTGTATTTATGTTAGATATATCTAAAAATTAAAAAAAGCTTAGAATATTTAAAAAAAAATTAGTAAAAAAAATTCAATTTTTTAAAAAGTGAATCCTGAGTTATAAAACCAAACAAATTGAATCATTATTCTTCCTTCCCACTCCTTGCTAGTACCAAATACATCCTTTTCTTTCGTTTGGGAACATGCTAATTTAGTAACTTTTTGGCTATTTGGCTAAAATATGAGCTAAAAAAAACTAGTATGTTTGTGATGACTTTTTGGCTTTTTACGAAAAGATGTGCAAAAAGTAGAGAGAAAGGAGAATTTTTGACTTTTTGGTATGAGTTTTTAGTTTTTTGGCTAATTTAGTAACTTTTTGACTTTTTGGCTAAAAATGAGGGTTTCCAAACGAGGTCTTAATATATATATATATATATATATATCAATTTTTTTTTAAAATTTCTAATAAAACAAAAAATATAACCTTGTATAATTTTTTAGCATAAAATTAACAATATTATCAAACTCTAACACCATCCTTGCATGCTTTAGTTTTCGGCCATGCTACAGACCCCAGTGGGGTCACTGACGACCCCCAGTGACGTGTCGCACTGGGGTTGGCCGAAAATCAAAAAAAAAAAAAAAAAAAAAAACAGTTTTTTGTGTCCAATGGGAGCTGACCCCAGCACCCCAGCTGGGAGTCTAAGTCATTTTTCCTTTAGTTTTAGTGGAGAATCATGAAGATTGTCTTGTCATATGAACAAGTTAAGAAATTTGCAATATCATCAGTCTCACACCAAGTGTGTTAAAGTTGACATATCGTATGTTTATTCATATTTAAACAAAATTTGCAAATATCATCGTCTTATAGATTAACTGAAATGCTTAGGTGTTGTTTGGTAACACTTACGTTTTCAGTTTTCTGTTTATATTTATAAAAATTTAAAAAACTGAAATAAAAACTTGTTTGGTAAAATTTTTGATTTATAAATCAGTGGTCTCAGTTTATAAATTTGGCCAAAAAATGAAAACACAAAAAATGTGTTTTCGTTTTGAGTTTTGAGTTTTTTTTTTTTACCACCCAACACTAGCCACCCCCCGCCACCATTTTCCACCACTGTCTTCCGCTACCACCCCCCACCCCCCACCACCACTTGCCACCACCACTCACCACCCACCTGCCACCACCACCCACCACTACTACCTACCAGTCACCACCCATCTCTCACTCATTCGCCACCACTACCACCCACCTGCCATCCACCCACTACCCGCCACTACCATCTACCGCTCGCCACCACCACCTGTCACCTACTTGCCACCACCACTCATCACCACCCACCCGCCACCACCACCACCGCCGCCACCAGCACCAGCACCATCACCCACCTGCCACCACCTGCCACCACCACCCACTCGCTACTACCTACCACCCGCCACCGTCACCCACCCACCCACCACCACCACCACCACCTGCCACCCACCCGCCATCCGCCACCCACCTGCCACTACCACCCATCACCCATCACCACCATCACCACCACCTACTCGCTACCAGCCGCTACCCGCCACCATCACCCACCCACCCACCATCACCACCTACCACCCACCACCCACTCGCTACCACCCACTACCACCACCTGCCATCTGCCACCCACCTGCCACCACCGCTCGCCACCGTCACCCACCCACCCACCACCACGACCCGCCACTATCACCCGCTAGCCGCCACCCACCTGCCACCACCACCCACCCACCCACCACCACCACCACCACCACCCACCGTCACCACTTTCCACCGCCATCTTCCCCCGCCACTTGCCACCACTTGCCACCACTTGCTATTTCTCACTATTTTTTATATTTTTTAATTTTTTTAAACATTTTGTCAATTACCAAACGCGTTTGTAGTTTATGTTTTTCTAAAAATAAACAAAAACCAGTTTATAAAATTTTTGTAAATATAAACTGAAAACGTAAACGTTACCAAACAATTGATTGAAGCCTTCACATCAAGCTACCTTAAATGGCCTAACCACATAAGGACTGAAAATTGAAAAAATCACAAATCGAATTGATCCAATTTGGTATGTTTGATTTCATTTTTTTAATTTGTGATTTGATTTTGGTTTGAAAAATTAAGGAACTGGTATTGGCAGTTGAACTAGACTATATAATTTAAACTATATACCATGCACCTTGATATATATGCAATCCCAACCTTTTATATATAAAACTCAAACCCTAATCTTATATGTTGTTATAATGTTGTCTCTCAGTATTATATTTGTTTAAGTTAATGGTTAAACAATGGTCATGTTTATATTTTAAAAAATTATGACAGATTAATGTTGAACAATGTATTTGCTTGATGTTATGTTTATTTAATTAGTGAATATTATGAGAGTAATTTGCTTGATGGACTTCTCATTAATTTTCAAATTTATGACAGGTTGAATGCTTTTAGAAAGTATCATATAATTTTTCTTTTGATTTGATTATATGAAACCGTGGTTTAAAACCGAACTAAGCTGTGTTTAAATAGTTTGGTTCCAGATTGTTATTATGATTTTAATGGTTTGGTTTGATTTTAATTTTATAGGATGGTAAATAATGAATTGGTCCTGATTTCATTCCAAACTGAACCAAGTTGGACTATGTTTAGTCCTAACCCTTAGGTGGTGCTACACATCATAATCATTTAATCATGTAGTAGTAAGTTGCATATAATTTTTCTTGTGATTTAATTATATGAAACCGTGGTTTCAAACCGAATTAAGCTGTGTTTAAATAGTTTGGTTTCAGATTATTTCTATGATTTTAATGGTTTGGTTTGATTTTAATTTTTATAGGATCGTAAGTAATGAATTGGTTCTGATTTCATTCCAAATTGAACCAAGTTGGACTATGTTTAGTCCTAACCATTAGGTGGTGCTACACATTAGAATAAGTTGCATGCTTAAACACATGCAGGAATTTGAACTCCCAATTCTAGCACTAGATACAATTTGTCTAGACATGAAAAATTTGTCTTATAAACTATATATATATATTGTTTGAATATAACGAGCCCCAAAAATAATCGAACCTGGAACAACCACACCCTTAGGGTGAAATCTGTGTCTTATAGATCAATCTATACTCAAGCATTAGATCTATAAGACAATGTCGGCAATAATATTGTCAAATAAGGTTTTAACTCCCGCAAGGTCTTAAATGTCTTTCAAATAGCCCAAAATTTTATTATTAAGGTATTTTTCGAAGAGATAGGCTTCGATTAGGCTCCTGTGGGCCCACTACAAAATTCACATCAATGATTTGAACCATTTAATCGGTAAGACTTGTCGAGTACTTTATTCTTGTAAAAATATTGAATTCATATCAATAGTCACTTGATCAGATTACATTTGTGTTAACAATTTTTTTTTAAAATTATTTTACTATTAATACAAATGTGATCTAATCAAATGGTTATCGATATCTGATCAATATAATTTTTTAAAGAGACGAAGTATTCGATGAGTTTTACATATTATTCGATTCAGATCATCGATGTAAATTCTGTGGTGAGTCCATTGAGATTCAGGGCTGGTTTGGCAAGTTTCAAAAAAGTCAAAAAGTCATTATCCTATTTAAGTCACATCATCTTATTTAAGTCACATCACCTCTTTAACACATTACTTCAAACCCAACCTAAATTCAACCCATACTTCATAAAAAGTCAAAAAGTACACTTATTTAGATCATCCCAAACAACTCCTCCATATCTCTTTTTATTCTCTTTTTAATCTGATATGAACGGGGGAAGCCACAACCTTTGTAAAACATATGTCAACTAGGAACCCTAAAATCTTCACACCCCTAGTCAAACCCTCAAAAGTGGTGGGACTAGGTCTCACCAAAAAGCCATAGACATTTATCTTAGCCCATTTAACTGATGGAGGAGCCTCTTAGTCATGATCACTTATGCTGTGTTTGGTTGGGGGATTTGGAAAAGGAATGAGAAATGTAATCCTATTTATGTTTGGTTATAATAAAAAATATATGGGAAAAGAAAGGGAGTGAGAAATAAATAAAGAAATAGGAGACCTTTTAGGACATCAATTCTATTTTATATCTGTGAGAAAAGACCGGAAAAACTAAGGGGAAAAATTTATCGGGGAGAGAGAGTTTCATTGTTCATGGCTTCTCGCAGGAGACCATTCATGAGTAGCTTCAAAAAATCACCATCGACGAGTTTTGAAGATCTAACTCTGGTAGCAAACTCTGATTCGTAGAATCATTCAGCAAACCCTTCCAATCAGGGATCATCATTTGCTTCAATTGGTAATCTTCAATCAATGAACTCGATTAAAGATTCATTGCCTGGATTTTTCGATCAGGTATTTGTGCTCCTCTTTCATTTTCTCTTACCTTCTCATCAAACTCAGATCTCTATTGATTTCCACCGATTTGTTTATTTATGTTCAAGCTGCTTTACAATTTTGCTTCGAAGTGAAATTGCAGATCTAACTCTGGTAGGAATTTCTGATTCGCAGCATCATTCAGAAAATCGCTCTAATCGGGGATCATCATCTGCTTCAATTGGTGATCTTCAATCACTGAACTCGATTGATAATTCATTGCCCGAAAGTTTCGATCAGGTATTGGTGCCCCTCTTTCGTTTTCTCTTCTCCTCTCATCAAACTCAGATCTGTATTGAAAATTCCATACATACACACACCTATATCTAGATACATGGATTTGTTGAGAGTAATAGAATTACCCATAGATTATATGCACAGTTTAGTAATATACATACACAGTTTCGTTTTCGATCAGGAATTAATGCATAGAAATAGAATTACCCATAGATTATATGCACAGTTTAGTAATAAAATGGAATTTGCCCTTCTCTCATTTTATTTTTATGTTTTTGAGAGTGGTAGTTTAGTTGACTGACACAGAAATCAACTCAAGTATATCAAGTTTTAGTAACAAATTTATATAATAATAAATTCATCCACCATTATATTATCAGACCAATATTTCTATACCCTATTTCGTTTGTAAGTACAAACAAGACAAGGACTTGTAGATGTTTCTAAGAAGACCTTGAAATTTTGAGTGGCTCTCAAAAACAGCCTACAGTTTCAAGCCACATGATTATCCAGAGCCATATAGTGTATTAAACAGGAAGAGACATTTCATAAATGGTTGTTTTCAATCCCACACTTCACACGAAATGTGTGGACTAGCAATGAACTTGAATCAGCCGTTATTAGATCATATGGAGCTCACAAAACGGTGATGATGGGAGGGAGATTTTATTTGGGTTTTCAACTTTTGTGTAAGAGCTTTGTGTTGTATAGTTTATTCCACAAGAGAGCTACTATGGACCCTCACTGCTCAAGATTCTCAGATTTGAGCAACATGCAACTGGGCCTTGACAGCAGAGTTGAAACAATGACAAGCTGTGTTGTATAGTTAATTATTTTTGGCTCGAATTTGAATCTGTGAACCAATAGTATATTCAATAGGTTAGCATATGCCTCAGAATAGGTTAATATCATTGTCTCCATTGTTGTCATTGCCATCGTGGTTGGTTTCGTTATCTTGTGTCTGCGGTTTGTATGGTTATTGTTTTTTCCTTCTTTAATGCTTCATTATGCAAAAAATTGCAAAATGGAATATTTTGTGACCTATTTCTGTTTTCATGATAATCAATTCAAGCAGCCTACCATACAAGTTTTTTTTGGCTTTTCCAACCAAACATGCTTAGGGTTCCTCGAGCCTTAGAAGTTGTATTCTATTTAGTTTTTTTTTTTCCCTTGATGAGTTTGAGGTTATTTTGTGTTCTCCCCACACATGTTCCTTTAACAGTCTAACTGAACCTTTTTCGTTGATTGCAAGCATTTGAATGCCTCATTTTTGATAAATGACTATTGTCATATTGGAGAATTTGCTAACGTCATTACTATTAGATGGTTCTGTTTTCATTTCGTAACAAATTCACTGTTTTAATTTTGAGTTAACATGGCACCTCTACTCATAATTTCTGGGTCCACCACTGGTTATAGCACTCTTTGCAGTTTTCATCTTCACAAGTGATCCTAAATTAGGCATTTATGAAGCCTTTATTAGGATTAAATCCATTAGCTTCCTTTCCTGCTTAGAATGCTTGAGAAGACTACCAAGATAGAGATGGCAGTGATACTACGACAATAAGTGGGGTTCATTATTGTGCTGCCTTTGTATGACATTTGTATCCTTTATTTTACTCTTCTTTATAAGATGGAAATTTCAATGTTTAGCTCATGTATTTCACTGCCAATGCCATTTTCTGTTTCGATCCATATGTTAGCATGCTTAAAAGAACTCAGTTTCTTAGAGACAATCCTCAAAGTAAAGTAGAAGAACAAGTTGCAAAATTCCTTCATATAATTGGCCATAATTTGAGGAACTGTACGATCAAGTTCTTTTACAGACGATCAGGTGAGACTGTTAGTCGATATTTTCATCAAGTTCTTCAAGCCATTATATCATTGGAAGATATCTTTTTAAAGCAACCTGATGGATTCAACTGCCCTCCAGAGATTAGAAACAATCCCAAGTATTGGCCTTATTTTAAGGTAGTTACATGAATGCAATTAGGGTATATAATATTATATGCTTAGATACAAATAATGAATTTTTACAGGATTGTGTTGGTGCGATTGATGGTACACATTTTCGTGTAAGAGTGCCAAACAAGGATGCACAAAGATACCGAGGACGAAAATGCTATCCCACTCAAAATGCTTTGGCTGCATGTTCTTTTGATTTAAAGTTTACATATATCCTTCCGGGATGGGAAGGATCTGCTTCAGACTCGAGAATATTAGATAATGCATTAACAAGAGAAATGGATAAATTGATCGTTCCTCAAGGTGATCACTGAACGTGTCTATATGGTGATGAATATAAATCTATTTTTGTTTTCTTTCAAACTAACATCATTTAGTTACTTGTTGGTCCTAGGGAAATATTACTTAGTAGATGTAGGATTTCAACTAAAAACTAGGTTCCTTGCTCCATATAGAAGTACTCGTTACCATTTGAAGGAGTATAGTGTTCATCAACCAGAAAATTCTCGAGAGCTTTTCAACCTTCGTCATGCATCTTTGCGAAATGCAATTGAAAGAGCCTTTGGTGTCCTAAAGAAAAGGTTTCCAATTTTAGGAAGTGGGACATAGCCATATTATGATGTTGACACTCAAGCAGATATTGTTTTGGCCTGTTGTATTTTACACAACTACCTCATGGGTGTTGATCCCAATGAAAGTCTTATTGAGGAGGTTGATACAGAGCTTAGAAGAGCACATGTGCAAACTAACGTGGCTAGATCAAGTTTAGCTGAAGAATGTAGGGAAGGAGAATTGTTAAGGGAGCGAATAGCTACTGACATGTGGAGAGATTATGATATAAATCTTCAATGACAATCAAATTATAATATGGATCTTGGAAAACAGAGAGGGGCTAGAAGGGTTATTTGATGTTTTTGTTCTTGTTCTTGCGATGTACCCATTATGTACTCATTTGCTTTACATCAATATAATCTTTTTCTTTTGCTGATAAAACAAAAAATTGACAAGTTAATTATTATTATTTGAATGTTATCTTGGAATGAATTATATTTTAATTTGTTATTGTATTATGTAAAACATTGCGTTTGTTTGGGTGATAATTTGCTACCAGCTATGCTCTTCTTCCGATATATTTTATGGCATTTTTGAGTGTAGGTGGAAGGTGACCAAGAATGTTCAGTAGAAATTGACAAGAAACATTTGAAATGGAATAATCAAATGGATGTTGTTCTTATTGACTCACTCTTGGACCAAATGCTCAAAGGGCAAAAAATTGGTGGTAGCTTTACATCATCTGCTTATAGAGCTGCAAGCAATGCGGTGAGTACCAAGTTTAGTGTACATTGTGATTCCAGTCATGTAAGGAATCGGTTGAAGACTTTAAAAAGGAATCTTGCAATGGCTAAAGATATGTTAACAACTGATAGTGGATTTGGATATAATCATTCAACACAACTGATTGAAGCTACAACAGGTGTATGGGCAACTTACCTCAAGGTATATCTAGTTGTTAGATTGATGTAGTTCTGTACTAGAAAATTACAATATTTGTTCATCATTATTTAATATAATATTATATATGCTATTCTCTATAGGCAAAGCCTAAAGCTTCTCAGTTTCGACTTGCTCCGATTCAAAACTTTCAAAAGTTATGTCAACTCTTCGAAAAGGATCGAGCAATTGGGAGTCTTGCTATAGGTCCAAAAGAAAAGCGACTTCGTTGGGCTGGGCAACAAATTCTTTTGGATGATGAAAATACTGATCATACTGAGTCACTCTCAGAGAATTTTGATGGGATTGGAACTCAAGATGACCAAACTACTGAAGTATCTTGTTCCTCTAACTCAAAGAAAAGAAAGAATAAATTAGGTGACACTCCGAGTGAGGAAATAAGGTCAATTAAGGAAGGTCTAGATGCAGTTGCAACAGCGCTTGATCGTGGTAACCTTCGGAACTACACAAATGGACAATTATTTGAGGAGATTGAGAAGGTTAGTGGCATGAGTGATGCTTCTTGAATGAAGGTGTATCAAGTTCTTGCTAAAGAAGTGAGTGATGCTCGAGCGTACCTAGAATGCCTTATTGAACGCCGAGGTCTTTGGTTGTCTGTTAAATTTTGGATCTTCAATCTTTGATGCGTAGTACTATTCTTCTTTCGTTGGTACTTTTTTATTTGAATATTTCAGGGATTTGGTGAATCTATGAAAATATCATTAGGCTTGGATTTTTTGTATGTAGACTCTCTTAGTTGGTGGTGAGTCTATTTTGGTAGATGAATCTGTTATTCTGGTTGTGATGCATTGTTGCACTATGATACATTGATGTTGTGTTTTCTATATTGGTAGATGAGTTTGGTGTCTTGGTTTTGATGTTCTGCTGCTGATGTTGTCTTATGCTTTGGTTTGGTGTTCTACACTTATGCTGCGCTGATGCTAGCTGTCTGTAGGTGGTTGTGATGCATTGCTGCACTATGATACATTGATGTTATTTCTTTGTTTTTTTTTTTTTTTTGTTTTTTTTTTTTGGTAATGCTTGTGAGATTATTCTGATCATCATAATAGAACTCTTGGAATCATCATTATGTTCAATTTAAACTGGTGTCTATCTGTTGAATCCGCAATTCAAACTTTATCAAGTTTGGAGGGGAAGCTCTTCCACTAATATATAAATACTTTTATATTATTGTCAATATATCAGTATACTATTGTAGTTTTACATGTGTTTGGGCTGGTTTGCTACTTACAATAATTACTTCGAAGTGGATTCGAGAACGTAGTAACCTCTGTGAAATATGTCAAAAGTTGGTGTTTGTTGGTTCAGAATTCCACATCAATGCTGTTTTATTTACACACCAATGATGCTGGTTTGTGTCTGTCTGTAAGCAGCATAGCATTTCTTCATGGTTGCAACCAACAATATAATAATATCATATATAAATATATGTAAATCCCCTCTCTGTGGAATTATTCTTTGCATGAGCATAATTTTTCTCTCTATCGCATATGCTTTTGTTTGCTGGGCAATTCAATAATATATGCATCTTCAGTGTTCTCAAAAACAGAAAAAGAAAAAAAAAAAGATGAGCTATGCAGTTTTAGTGTTTGACTATATGTTTTCACTTGTTCTGCGCTCTAGTGATTGATGTGGTTGTTATGTTCTCGTACATTTTTGGTTGGATTAGAAAAATTAGAAGAAAATAATATATATATATATATATATATATTTGTCGAGAAAATATAATAAAGTTTTGTTTAGTTATGATTTTTTATTTTTATCAAATTAATTTTTTATCAAATTAATATATATATATATATTTATTTTTATCAAAATATAATAAATTAATTTTTTATTTTGATTGATTTTTTATTTTTTTTAAAAAAATTAATTAATTTTTTGTTTTGTTTTGTTTTGTTTTTTTTTTTTCTAAAAAACAAATAGCACTTTGATCATGTGCAACCTTATTTTTTGTTATTGCACTTCATGACTACAATTCTGTGTGTGATGAAGGATAATGAGAGAGTTCATGAGAAATGATTTCTTTTCCTCCTTGGATTCCCAACACAACCAAACATAGTTGGGATTTGGAATTCTATTAATTCTTTCTCCTTTTCCTTTCATTTCCATTTCCCTTCCCAAATCTCCCAACCAAACACAGCGTTAAGAACTTGACCCATTTATACGTTGACCTAAGATTGCTTCAAAGTATCCTATATGACCTCATATACTATACTGAAGTTAAACAGTGCCGATTCAGATAAATATTGGACAATAATTATTCAACATCCAACTTTGAAGTAAGGGTATTTATTGTGTCTTTATATTTGCGATCTATTATCTTAATTTTTATGTATTTTTAGTTGGGTGCAATTGAAATTATCTCTTATAATCTTGTGTAACTTTTTTTTTATTATAATAATAAACATAACAATCATGGATATAACCTTAGTTTTGTATATTTATTTATTTTTATGTTTCATATTGTTAGGATAAAAGTGGGTTTCATACCGTTATTAACTTAGTTTATACATATATTTGGATTAGGATGGTAGAGTTCAGAATCTACTAAAAAAACTAATATGTGTAGGATTTGGTTTATCTAATTTTGTGAAATTAGGATTCTCATAGGTAGACTAAGGAGTTGTTTGGAAAGTGTTAGATTAGTATACTTTTTAACTTTTTACAAAAAACCGTAAAATATGAGTTGGGTTTAAAGTGATATGGTAGAGAGGTGATTTGACCCAAATAAAATGATTGTAATCCAAATAGGATAATGTGCTAAACAAGCACTAAGTTAGTTTATACATATATTTGTGTTAGGATAGTAGAGTTTGGAATCTACTAAAAAACCTAATTGGTGTAAGATTTGGTTTATCTAATTTTATGAAATTAGGATTCTCATGGGTAAACTATTATAAATAGTCATGTGAACTATAGAGTTTCTTGGATTTCTCTGGGAGAGATATTAAAAGAGTGGTAAAGAAAAAAAAAAATAGAGATGCAAGGGGTGAGAGAAAAAATACCATGAGGGCATTGGGTGAAAAAGAGCTCAACTACCTGTTAGTATGGGTTCGGGCAGTGGTGTAGGTTTTGAGTGTTTTAACCATTTCACACGTATTCTCTATTTTATTCATACTGGAAGCTCTCTCTCCCATAAATGTAGACAATTTGAGCTAAATCACCTAAATCTGTGTGTGATTGATTTTTCTTTTTGATGTGTATGTGAGAGTACTTTTGTTTATATTGATGAGATGTGGTATAAATCCTAACACATATTTCGGCGATTCTGATTAAATATTGCAGACTTCTAACAAAACTCCAATAATTTGCAATGGTATATATTACGGATCAAATACTTGATGGTTCCTCCAAAATCAATGCATGGATATGACTGTTAAGAACCACAATTACATCCTTTCAACAATAAGGAAAATAAGATCATAAAAAATTAAAACCTAACCAATTTGCACCTATTAGCTTGTCCTTACCCAAATGGTTTCAATCTAATAGCACAAAATATATCTATCTAATAAAACATAATGAAAATATACATCTAACATAATTGGTTAGAAGATCAATCCATCTATGAGATTAATAGTTAGATTTGCTTGACTATAATGATTCTAGTTTAGACCTGACCCATTTGATGTTTTGGATCTGGGTTTCATTACCTTATATAGTTGTTCTTGTCTTGTTTCCCCTTATTTCTCTTTGATTTTGGCTATTGGGATGTATTGGTTGCGTTTGGAACAAATTGGTAACTGATTTTTCAAACTGTTGCTGCCTAGAATTTTGCTTCTTCGCTCGAGCAGCACTTCTTAAGCTAGAGTGGTCTTTGTAAGCTTCCAATACTTTTTGCAAGTCTGCAAAGATACTGGAGTTAGCATTTTTTGCTTGAGTAGTATTTCTTGTGTTGGAGTAGTGTTCGCTTGAGCGAGCCTTCTTGTGCTCGAGTGGTGGTTCTTTGTCTGTAAAACTTTTGGGAGTTGGTATTCTTCACTTGAGCGGTGTAACTTATTGTGTTTGGTCGCTCGAGCGACATTTCTTGCACTCGAGTGGTTTGCTCGTATATCAGTTCGTAAAGTCACTTTTCCGAGTCACTTTTTCACCTCTTTCTCTCTCTAAACTTTTCAAAACCCTATTTTCTCTCACACTCTCTCTAAAACTCATCTATTTCACTCAAATACCCTTAGATCCGTCGACCTTTTCACCCATATCCCTTTGTTAAAAAGGTAAAGCTCGACGAGGGTTTCGTTCTAATCGGAGCAAAGTTGATTTTCGGCGTCTTTGAGTTTTCTTCAATCTCCCTCTCGTCTTCTGAGCTTGAGGTAGGAATTCTTCGCACTTTCTATGAGTTTTAACTTAATTATTTGTTATTTTTAAACAACATTGTGATTTTGGAGATTTTTGAAACAAATCTAGGATTTTGGGTTAACGATCAAAAGAGGGGTTTTCAAATCGATTCTTAGAAATGATTGTGGTGTTGAAAATAAAGTTGAGTTGTGATAAAATGGTTGCTTTTGATACATGGGATTGACTTTGGAGGAACATGGGATTTTGCCTTAAATGTTTCAAATGTTGATTTTATATAAATAATGAATTGATGTTGGAAATGTGGAATTGGGTTGATATTGATGAGGATGGTGGAGTTGGATAGGTATTATCACTCACATCTTGAAACTTGGAAGGCTTATTTTTATTGGAAATTGTTTACCGGTTTAGAGATATCTGTTTTGTGCTATCAGTGGACGATAGCTATGATTGTTGTAAAAATTGCATGAGAATTAGGAGAATTGAAACTATTTTCTCATCTATTTGCATTAAGCATTATTTTATATTTATACATGGGAAATGTTTATCGTTTTGAGAAAAAATGTTGAATCTGAGAGGTATGTGTTGTCTAATTGAAATAAGTTGGCCTAAGTGTCCATGATGAAAGTCCTAAAAATTATGGGTATACATGGGTGCCTATCCCACAGACAAAATTTTTGTGAAATGGCAATAGTAGTGCTTGTATAGCCTACGTTTACATGGGTGCCGATTTACGGTTTCCCATAGATGAAATTTTCGTGAAAAGTTGCATTGGTTTTGAGATTCTCATAGTGTGATTCACTACCTTGTTTTTTATTATAAAGGAAATGATTTATGACTTGTGATATTAACTTGGTATTGCATGGTTTTTGGAAAGAGATATAAAATGTTTTGGCACAAGTATTACATGTGCATTCACCTTATATCTTTGTTAAGATTCATATACTGTGTTGGATTATTTCTACTGGGCTTTGGCTTACCCTATGTGGGAAAAACATTTTCAGGTGCTGATGACATACCTCTGCCAAGGCAATAATTTTGGGAGGACTTGGAGCAAGAGCTTATTATGCTTATTTTTGTACAAGCCAAGGGCTTTAACTATATCAGATTCAAATCCATTTTTGTTGTAACCAAGTATTGACTTGGAAAACTGTAAGCCCTTAGGGCATTTATTATTTGTTTAACTTCTATCCTATTTCTTTATTATGTAACATATGCTATAGATTTAGGGTTAGGTTTGTGAATGTATACCTGCATATGTTACTTTTCTATAATAGTGATTGGGACTAATGGAGGATTATTTCCTTATCAAGTGATGTATGTAATCAGTATTGTGGGTGGTTTATTGTATTTATTTCAGGGTGTTACATTGACCAAAAATAATTTTCCCTTACAAAGAAGTTTTAGTAATTTCCTAACACCTTCCTCTTTTTCCTTTTTTTCCTATTTTTTTTTTCTATTTTCTCTTCCTAACCATTTGCAATTTTATAGCTATTCTAGTTTAAACTCGACCTGTTTATTATTTTAGATCCGGGTTTTCTTGTCTTGATGGTTGTTCATGTCACCTTCTATCTTATTCCTTGTTGGGTTTGGTTATTGGTTGAGTTTGAAACAGGCTCGGAGGTTAGTTTTTCAAAGTGTTGTTGCCTAGAAATTTGCATGTTCACTCGAGCAGCCATTTCTACGCTCGAGCGATCTTTTACAGTTTGCAAAACTATTGGAAGTTTGAGTTTTTTGCTCAAGCGGTCATTCTTGTGCTCGAGCAAACTTTTGCAAGTCTAAACTACTAGGAGGGGTGCATTATGCGCTCGAGCGACCTTTCTTGCACTCAAGCGGTGTCTTCGTTGTGTCTAGTCGCTCGAGGGACCATTCCTGCACTCAAGAGATCTGTGAGTATATTAGTCCGAGGAAGTCACTTTTTGGATCACTTTTTCAGTTCTCTCTCTCTCTCTCTAAATCTCAGTCTACTCTCTCTTTCTCTCTCTCTCTCTTTAGAAAACATCTCTAAACTTCAAATACACCTTGATCTAACGATTTCCTCACCCTAGATCCTTTGTTAAAAAGGTAAAGTACGTCAAGGGCTTCGTTTTAATCGGAGAACTTTGTGTTTTCGGCTCCGTTGAGTTCTACCCATCTCTCGTTTGAGTCTTCTTCTTCAAGGAAAGGATTACTTTGACACTTTGTATGGCTTTTAACTTAGTTATTTGATTTTTTAAACCATGTTGTGGTTTGGGAATTTTTAAACAAAAATCTAGGGTTTTGGTTTAAAAATTCAAAAGAGGGGTTTTCGAAATGGGTTCTGGTGTATGGTTGTGGCTTTGTAAAAATGGTTGGATTATGATAAATGATGGATTTTATTTATGGAAATTGATTTTTAAAGAAATGGGGTTTTGCCCTAAATTGTGAGAATTTAATTTCTGTAAAGAGAAAATGAAATTGATGTTGGTTTTATGAAATTAGAACGATGATGGTGATGATGATGATGATGATGATGATGATGATAGTGGTGAAGTTGGATATGAATTATCGCTCATATTTGAAAATGTCGGAAAGTATATCTGTGTTGAGAATTAATTATCTGTTTAAATATATCTGTTTTGGGCTATCGGTAGATTTAGTTTGCTTTTCGTGCTCCTTTCGGATATGACAAGCCCTACAGTTCGGACTCCCATGCTTCTGAATCTGATTCCACAAGTGTAATATGAAATAGATAAACACAAATGAGTCCAAATTTGGCAATTCTTTTGGAAAATCGATTTTGAATCAAAATGCTAAAAATGGACTGCTTTGCTAGATACAGAGTTGCCACCTAAATATTTTTGAGAAATTTAGGAAACTTGTGACTTGTGCCAAAGGCCACGTGTTCGTCATCACCAAGATTGTCTTGGCTCGGGGAACTTAGGTACGAGAGGAGAAGATCATGAAGTGAGCACCCCACTCACCCAATCAAAAGATCAGCCTCTACTAATCATGATGTGATTTTTATCTACATTATATGCTATTGTTCCGATTTATTAGGCTAACTTTACTAGGTGATGCACGCAAGTATAAACTAATTTACAAAAGTTGGAACATGTGATTTCATGTTTGTTTTGAAAAAAAAGTGTTTTGAATACGTGTCACTTAAAATAGTGAGTTTGTATGTACGTTGATCAATTTATCCCAATTTTAGTGCCTTCATCTACCGACATTCAAACAGATATATCAATTAAGCACTTAGCCTCATGGAAAACATGCTTAATATGGTAACATAGACATACAATGTGATATGCTAAAACACAAAATGCTCACCTAGTACTCCAAAGCAAGCCAAACAACGCAAAATAATTAGCAAACATGCATGCTCTTAAACGATACAATATGACTAATGCGACGCACACATTATATAATTTTTTCCATAGGCTCGGCTATAGGCATGGTATGTGATTCAATTCAAGACATGTGATAAATCACGTTTTCAAACAATGAAGTTGAAATTGACATTGATTAGTATGATGAGCTGAACCTAAATATACATGAAACAAGTGTATGCGAACATGGGAATGCTAAGTAAATATGATGCTACCATTATAAGCGGGTAAATAAAAAGGAGAAAGAATATGGGTTAAAAGACATACAGAATTATTACATATTTTTATCCTCGCTCAGGAGGGTCCGAATAAGTGTCCAAGTGTCCGGATTAGACTAACTATTACAAATTCAAATGCTTAATTAGCTAAACTAACAACCTATTACAAGGTTGAAACAAATAATAAATGAATAGCTAAACTATCTAATTTATTACAACAAAGGCATTATGATAATAATAATTGCAACAATAATATTTACAACAATAATAATCACAATAATAATATTAGTACGGGCAACAATGAGGCACAACGATCGCATGCATAGTGTCCAAAAGGTGCTCTGTTTGCCTAGACTGCTCTGCCTCACCTTCAGCCAATGCCTTCTATTTCTATAAAAAGCTCACTGCTAACCACACCTTGGAAGCCTGCCGGTCCTCAATGAGACCCGAACGGATCCCAATAAGGTCGATCAATCCTATTTTTCATGCCAAAACCTGTTTTGTGCTCTGAAGTGAGGTCAATGCAGACATAGCCTTTCTAGGCCCTGTTTGTCCCCCTTACTCTTCTTTGTCATGTGAAACCCAAGAGAAGAACAAATTCGCATTCGAAACCATCAATTAGCACAAGTTGATGGCTTTATGATCCCAACCTACGTTTGGATAAAATTGATAAATGTGATGAACAATGACCACCTCTCCCTTCTATCATGAAGGCTCAAAGAGCAAAGTAGACACGTTCTAAGTCTTATCAACGTATCATGGATTGATAGGCGACAATTCTCGGAGCGATGGACTTGACATAACATCCGGGCAAATCCAACCAACTCCAAACATTTTTTTTATGTTGGTTTAGTTCATTTTAAGCCGATTTTATTAGTCCTTTCCATTCTTTAATTAATTTGTCCAAAGTGATGTTTAAGTCTACTAAATAAAGAGAAATGTCAAATAAGAAGTAATCCATAGCATGAAAGAGAGACTATACATTGATGATGAACCTCCGTAAAGATTAAGCCATTGAGCATAGATCTCTTTCTCATGCCTTGAACAATAAGCACTTGTTTGAAACAGCTCTCGAACAAAAGAAAAGAAGAAATGAAGGAGGGTGCAGAAATTATTATGCGAAGTTGATTATTTAAAATGAAACTCTTCGCATGAAAACTAAGTAAATAAAGCTATCAACTCAAATGACTTAGTGTCTAAGGCCTAAAAAACCGAAGCTATGAGGACTTACAATACAACAAGTATGATATTTAACGCATAAACTATTTAAATGAATTAAACAGCCCATAACTGTCCCTAAAATGTAAACAACAGTAGCTAAAAGCAAGTGAAAGTAAGTAAAAAGAGTATAGAAAAAACTATGGAACAAAGCCTAACGAGGGATGGCTAACCCCTCCACTTTTTGTAATTTTAAATCACATATTTCAGCCCCAAAACAGTCTAAGAACAGCTCCAAACTAAAAGTGTGTTTAAAGAGCACAAAAAGATAGACAAATGTGAGAGATATAACGCTAGTAAGCAAAATCAAGGAGAGGTGGCTAACCCCTCCACTTTTGAGACTTTTAATCCATGTTTTTCAGCCTTTTTAAACTCTGAAAATTAGTGTAAAAAACAAAGAAAAGAGTGCAAAAACTAAGGGTATGAGCTATGAAATAAGATGCAAGAAAGGGGGTTAAACCTTTCTACCTTTGGTAGCTGTTCAACCCCAAATTCCAACACTTAGAATAGACCCAAAATAGTAGGGAAACATAAGAAAAAGATAGAAAAAAATTGAAATGAAAGCAAGGAAAATGTGACAAGCTTATACCTCTTGAAAGAGAGTATGCTTCTTAGTTAACAAACTTGATTCAAAACACCCTCAAGGTTCTGAAATTTAGTTTGAAATCTCAACAAAAAGCTCCAAGAATAAGCTTTAATGGTGTATGTATTGTTGAAAAAGGTCTGAAGGTGAAGAAAGGTGTTGAAGATGAAAATTGGTCTTTTTAGCTCTTCAAAGCCTTTGTAAAATTTACTAATTCCCAATTCTGAATGTAGGGGCTGTATTTACAGAATTTGATCCAATTTGGTCAAAAATATCTTCAAAAAACAACCGCTGGCAATTTCCCGCCAGCTATCTTGTTTGTTGCCATTGAGAGCCGGTCGGCTCCAAATAGCCACGGCAGGCTCCAAAAAACCCACGGTCGGACCAAATAATGCAAGGCTAGGTCTAAAAAGGCACTCTGAAAAAGTTTTCATTGAAAGCCAGATGGCTATAAATGAGCGACGGCCGGATCTAAGTGGATCCAGCCAGCTCCAAAAATCTATATTCCAGGCTCGATTTCAAACGGGCATATCTCCTTCATTCGGACTTGGTTTTAGGTGATTCTTGAGTCTAAATTAAAGCCCTGGAAGTATACTTTCCAATGTGGTGGCCTCGTATCTAAATTCTAAGTGGTCAAAGAGATATGTATAATTTAGTGAAGGTTGTTCATTTCTATCTCAACGGTTTGATGCTCGACCTTCTCCCTAACTAGTTTTCTTTCATCTCCTCCTATTTCCTTTAACTTCAAACCTATAAATAAGATGTTTTTAAATATTTTTCAATGATTTCACCTCCCTTCAATGTATCTCCACTTTGTCCTTACTCGGTTTACCGAAAAGTGCAATATTTTAAACGAAATGCGAACCTCGGAACATCGTAGAAACTTTTGAAAAAATATTTTGAAAAAGGAGTTTTAAGGTCTAAAATAGTTTGGCCAAAATGTGGTATAAGATTTGGGATTAGAGCTTGAATCCAAATTTCTTTGCTGAGAATTCAAAAGATTACATAATGTAACTTTCATCATCAGGTGTTCAGAATGAAGCGCTCAACTCTTAGGGGTGGTAAAAAATGGGGTGTCTACAGTTGCCCCTTTGTGACAGAGCTCAAATAGTCATGAAATGACACGAGTGAATGTCAAAGCCCAAAGAAGGCCAATTTGATAAGGCCGTAAGACTTGGACAAACAAACAAAATTCAAATGCAAATACAGTTGGTTGAACCTGAGGGTTGCCTACGTATCTCGTTGCAAGGAATCAAACTAGCATAGTTCAGGGACAAGATGCAAATAATACACAATGTAACAAAATAATGCAAATAATATACAATGTATGTATATAACGAAATCATCAAACCACAATCAGTGCTTACTACAAAAATATCATAAAGGAATGGGGATGCAAATCAAACTACGTTTTATATAGAAAAGAAGTGTGGGCACGAGCTAAACGACGCCTAACACAGGCTAAGCACCTACATCCTCAATACTGGCCTCAGCGTAGCATAGATGCTTATACATAACAGAACCATGTTTTAACGTGAAAGAGGTGTGAGCACATGCAAAACTATGTTTGTCGTAGAAAGAGAAAGAGTACAAGTAATTGGGTGGTATGATATAAGTGAGGAATGATCTGCTAGGGAAAGATAATGATCTCAAATGTTGAATATAACAAGATAAAGTACAATGCAATGAATGCAATGGATGAAGTGAATAAGGGTTGTAGACTGAACTACATCTTACCTAGAAAGGGCATGGACACAAAACATACCACATTTAACATAGAAAAGGTGCCGACACCTCAATACTGGCCTCAACAGCAGCATGGGTACTTACACATGACAGAACCATGTTTCAATGATGGAAAGGTATAAGCACATGCCAAACTAAGCCTAACATGGAAAAGATACAGGTAATAAAATGGTATGATGTAATGGGTGCAATGGATAATGTAGTTGATGTATGTGACAGATTCTATATATAATGTAATAGATGATACTAGATGATGATAAATATGATGTAGCAGCTAGGAAATAGAAGTACCTTACATGGGTAATTGGCGAGGACTCACTTTATGTTGCTGAGGATCTTCCTCTTCTTCTTGGTTTTAAGGCTTCTTCCTTCATCTTTCGCTTCCAAAACACGGGTACTACTTTTTTCCGTAGCTGTGTTTGTAAATTTCCCTATTCTTTAACAGGGTGACAGACTAGGTTGGTTTAGTATCCAGAATTAAGGTGTGTACAAGCTACCTCAACCTATGGGGATACCATACAGATTTCAAACCAAGGATACACCGCTATGTATTTAAACCAAACTTTAGTCTCGAAAATTCTGAACCTTTGCGTTCAAGGCCTCGCTATTCGAACTCTAGTTTCCACCATCTCAGTTGATCCCCTAGAAACTCACTACAAACACAGTCAGGTGGCTATACTAGACTGCTTGAAGCCGCAGGGACATGACAAACACCAAATGAATTGCACCTCTAGAGGATTTAAGGTCTTCTAGACCTAGTGAGTGCACAAGACAGTGCGGGTGAGGTGCACAAAATAGTGTAATATAAGTTGAATGCACAAAATAGTGCAATACAAGGTGCACAAAACAGTGCGATACAAGGTGCACAAAACAATGCGATGAAAGGTGAATGCACAAAACAGTGCAATGCAAGGTGTACAAAACAGTGCGAACTCAAAGTGCACAAAAACAGTGCAATACAAGGAGAATGTTCAAAACAGTGCGATACAACGTGCACAAAACAGTGTGATACAAGGTGCATGCACAAAATAGTGCAATCCAACATGCACAAAACAGTGCGATACAAGTTGGATACACAAAACAGTGCGATACAAGGTGCACGAAACAGTGCGATGCAAGGTGAATGCACAAAATTGTACTGTGTAGGTGCACAAGACAGTGCGATGCAAGATACACAAAACAGTACGATACAGGATGAATACAGAAAACAATGTTATACAAAGTGCACAAAATAGTGTGATACAAGGTGCACAAAATAGTGCGAACTCAAGGCGCACAAAATAGTGTGATACAAAGTGCACAAAACAGTGCGAACTCAAGGTGCACAAAACAGTGCGATGCGGAGGTGAATGCACAAAACAGTGCGATGCAGGGTGAATAAAATATTGCTATGAAAGTGTACAAAACAGTGCGAACTTAAGGTGCACAAAACAGTGCGATAAAAAGTGAATGCACAAAACAGTGCTCTACAAAGTGCATAAAACAGTGCGAATTCAAGGAGCACAAAACAGTGCGATGCGGAGGTGAAAGATGTACAGTATGCAGAGGGAAATGAGCAGTACATAGAGTCGTGCATCATGTACCTTATAAAATGTAGGGCAACTTGCCACAACTCATTGAAATGTAACACAAATGGAGGCAACTTGACAAAACTCTGTTAAGTGTAGAGCAGAGTCAAGAGTAAGAGCAACCAATCATGCAGTTCAAATCAACCAGGGCGTATGAACACTCATGTATAATACAAAACACACGTATTAATCAGAGGGCAGATAGCAATCCCAAGAGAGTTTTGAAAAGGTTGGGGAGAACTTTCGAAAGCTGAATCATATCAGAATCATTATGGGGGTAAGATCACCCTAACCTAGGGGAAAGTGCGCAACAAATGGCTTTAGCAGATTGAGGGAAAGGTTGGGTTCATGCCCCTTGTTCAATTGATGGCCCAGTAAGATGTACTGAAAATTGCCCTTAGTGTTCACTGGCCACTAGTTGGGTTCATGCCCTTTGTTCAATTGATGGCATGATTAGATGTGCTGAAAATTGCCCCTCGTGTCCAATCACTGGCCACCTTTTTCAACATTATGCAGGTACGTGTGATGGAAATTATTAGATCCTGGAACAGTTGCCAACCAATCAGACTCATGCTTCTTTTTTGTCTCGTATATTGAGAACTTACTCCAGTTCCCTTCAAAACAGTGATGGATTCCTCATATATACTTTGCAATGATCATGAATGCGCGATGCCCCTTGTATGGGCACTCTCAGTTTGTTTATGAATTCCACACAAGGACTTGTTTTTGAGTTTGGAGTGAACATTTGTGTATGGAATTTTGGTGATGCCACTTTGTTGAACTTTGAGCGACAAACACACTAGGGTGACTCGATGAGGAGCACTTTTGAGCGACATACATGCTATGGTAACTCAATGAAGAGCGCAAGCTAAGACAAACACTAGGCATGACACAACAAGACTCATAACTGACCCAAAAATAGAAAAAGACTCAAGGTGACTGATCATTCATAGTGCCCCTAGTATTACTTATTTTCCCTCTAGAAATCAATTTCGAGTCCTTTTTTTTTTTTTTTTTTTTTTCAAGTTAGAGATTCTACTGGTAAGTTCTAGTATTGAAAATTGCTCCACATTTTAATTTAAGCTAGTTCTTTCTTACCCAAAACAAGTATGATAAGTGCAGCAGTCAGTATAGCTTATGGATTGATGCGAAGTTGACGATGTGAATTGGGCAAGACGATTTAGTCGAAATGGATGAGATGGATATGGTTGAGATCGAATGTCAGAATGAAGTTGCCTACGTATTCCAAGAATGGGAATTAGGTTAACATAGTTCATGGCTAAGGTTCACTTGGGTTTTGACACTCTCATTTTTCGCTCTAACTTTTGCCAAAGTTGCCCCTTCGGGATTTTCAACCTTGCGAGCTCTATTTGTTTGATTTCTCATTTTTCATGCTCTGACTTTTGCCTAGGTTGCCTTTTCAGGTTTTCAACCTATCAAGCCTCTTAAGGATAGCGTTACAACACTTGTGGTGAATTTGATCAATAGTCATCCTTACCGTAACACTGGAACTGGCTTTGCCTTGATTTAAGCTCGGTTCTCCATTCCCTTATGCATGTCTTCTTCTTTTCTTTTGCTCCATTTTCAGAGTTGGTTCTTCTCATAATGTGGTACCTCTTCGCATTGGCTTCCCTGGACTTGACAAAAGTTCCATTCCTTATGGTTTGATTGGATTTCATTCCAATGAATACCCTTTGGCTTGATGGTTGATTTCTTTTTCTTTTTTTTTTCTTTCTCTTTCTTTTTTCTTATTTTTTCTTGGTGTTTGTTTTTTCCTCCTTTTATCTTTTTCTTTTTCCTCTTTTGGTTTCTTTTATTCATTTCTTTTTGAAGTAATGAAACCACTAGGGGGAGAAATTCTATGATTGTGAGGTCTAAATGTCGTTTTGTGCTTGCTAAAATGATCATCTAAAGGTGAAGAAAAGCCATAGGACAGTGTAGAATACCACGCACAATTCTGAATTCTATCTTTGCAAGGTTTGTAGAAGAAATAGTTGAAGAAGCAACTTAAACTTTTGAGATCATGAAGGACTTTGTGCCGATAAGTCAGAATTCACTCAAACCATTTGGGGGATCCTTCTCAACACTCGCGCTTATTAACGGAATCTCATTAAAAAAATAAAATTTTGTTGAAGCTTTTCAATTTTTTAAAAGGTCACACATGCATTACTGTAAGAATGACAAAATGATCAAAAACTTGACTCCCGCTTTCTTATAAAGACGAAGACCTGAGGGTACACGAAAGCGACTCAAAGAAAAAGACTTAACTGATTCAACAATGCGAGAAAAGACAAAGAAAATAAAACTCACAACTCAACTATTTACAGGACACAACTAAAAAAAAAAGAGCACCTTGGAGACAAAAGGGGTTTTCATTCTCTAAGTCCATCTACAGAATTCAAAAACAACTTTAAGTAGCCCACGAAAGAGTTCAAACCAGCCTTCAATTCAACAATACTAACATCCACACCTAGTAGGATTTATTTCAAACTTTCGAACCGAGTCTCACAAATTGAGCCTCACGATTATCCCGATTGTCTTCACATATCTTTTTGACCATGTTGGCGAGGGTTAAGGTTGGTTGTTGGCAAACCAGAGATGGGATTTATGCTATGGGATGGCAATATATTGCATTTGGGGAGAGGTTTATTGACAACTTTGGGTTTTGGTGGGGTGATGACCTTATTGTCGATCAAGTCTTGAATTTTATGGCGAAGGCGAAAGCAGTAGTCAGTATGATGACCATGCTGCTGATGGAATGTGCAATATTGGGTAGGGTCATGTCTGGGTGGGAGAGGGTTAGGGAGATGTTGAGGATTGAGTGGTTTAAGATACCTTTTCTCCATCAGTACCTTCAATGCACAAGTTGGGTTCATATGGAGATGGGTAAAGGTTCGTTTTTGGAGGAGGAAGCATTAGGTTTAGAAATATTGGCAAATGGGTTAGCGGGTGCTGGCTGGGTATTTATGGGCTTGGGATTGGAATCAGGATAGGTGTTTCTGGTAAAGTATCTCTTCTTTTTGTTCGGCCTTTCTTTGTTTTCCAACCTGTGAGTAACCCCCACTTGAGCATTGCTGTGTTGAGCAGCGAATGTTTCATTTACAACCCTTTCAACGATTGCAAGGACTTGCCATTGGTTCAGGCGTTTGGTCTTTAAAACTTCGAAAACCTATCATAGATGTGCACAAGGGTCAATAGTCACCCGAGACTCATTTTTGCTACTCGCTTTAGCCTTGTCGTAGAGTCGGACGACTATATCTGGGCAAGGCCTGTTTACTTTTAATTGGCCCATCTCACTTTTAGCTTGTCCCAAGATTAGAGAATCCTTTGACGGGGTTGAAACCCCAAAGGTTAAATCTGCCACTATTCCTTGAAGGTCTTCAATCATTCTCAACATCTCAGTAGCAGTGGGTTCGGCCATTTGGCACTCTTGGTGTATTCGAACCAGCGTGGGTGTATCCATTATGCACAAATCGGTACTTTCAACAATGACCACCTCTGGCTTGGGCAGATGGAATGGAGTGATATATATATTGGGGTCGAAGGTAGGAGGTGGTGTATGGATGACGTTAAGGTGATGAGGAGGTACTTGGTCACGGATGAGAAGTAGGTTGGTGGTAACATTGGGTTCTTGAGGTGGAGCTATTGTCTAGTTGTCAATGAGATTTTGAACCTCATGACGAAGGCGGGAGCAACGATCGATGCCATGACCACGCTGTTAATGGTACGCACAATATTTGGTTGGGTTATGTCTAGCAGGGAGTGGGTCAAGAAGAGGTTGGGGATAAAGGGTTTTGAGGTACCCTTTTTTCATCGGGACTTTTAGTGCGCTAGTTAGGTTCATATGGATGAGGGTGAATGTTCTGCCTTGAGCTTGGGTTAGGCTGGCTGTTTGTGGGTTGGTATTGGCAAATAGGTTGACAGTTTGTGGGGTGGTGGCGACGGTATTGATTTTAGTGGGTTTGGGAATAGTGTTACTGCTAGCATTGATACTCCTGGAAAACACCTTCATTGTTGGCTCGCTTGTTCTAGGAATAATCCATTTGTTAAATGTGCTCTCAATCTGAACTCCTAATTCATGCAAATTTTTGAAAGTGAACAGTGGAGTGACTATTAACTTTTGTAACATATCTGGCTGAAGGTTCTGCACTGCTATCCGCACTTGGTCGCTCTCAGAAGGTAGATTTGTCATTTGTGTTGCTTTTGCTCTCCACCTTGCAACAAATTCCATAAACGGTTCTTCAGGATTCTGGTGGGTTGCTTCAAGCTCTTGGGTAGTTATTTGAATTTGGGTATTGTAAGAATACTGATTGACAAACGCCTCAGTCAAATCTTTCCAGTTCTGCTTCACTTTATCCTCAAACTTGGCGTACCAAGTGGTTGCTATACCCAACAGGGTTCTTCCATACAGAGAGAGTTTTTGAGGCTTAGTTAGACCCATTGGTTTCAGGACGTCCAAGAAAAGCCGGTTATGTACCATAAGATCTCTAGACCCATCGAAACGGTCAATGGGTGGCATTTTGGAATCTGTCTGGGAGTCATACGGTAGCCTCAGTGTACCCATCATCAATGTCGGATATAGACCTAATTCCCTGTGCCTTTTTGAATTGCTTCTCAAGGTTAGCAATTTTTAACAAGGTCAGATCGAGATTATTAATATCAAAGGGAAAAATGCCTTCATTAGGCTGCACCAGGGGTTTAAAAACTCGAGCTTGAGCCAACCCTTCTCGAGGATCTGGTCTTTGTAAATCTTCAGCTGGTGGAGGTGGGTCAAAGTTCGGCTAGGGGTCCAAGGCTGGATGTGTGGTAGATGCCCTAGATGGGCGTTGCATTTCAGCATTGGTCTCATCCTATATGGTAATTTCCTGGTTTAGGGCTGTTATCATGGCCACAACTTCTTCTAGACTCCAAGTCATCACGAGTCTGCTAATGTTGGCAATCAAGGAAATAGATGGGTTAACCTGAGAGCTGACTAACAAGGATTTTGACCCGGTTATACTTGATGTATCTGAGTTGGATTAGTTTAGATAGGTTTGACTGGATTGGGCTTTCTAGAATTGGTCTTTTGGCATTGGATGGATCTTTTCTGAGCTGGCCTTTAGGGATTAGATGGACTGGACCTTGTTGAGTGGGTTTTTTCTGGGATTGGATGGACTGGGCCTTTGCTGAATTGGGTATGGCTCTTTCTTTGGCTTAGATAAACCTAGCATTAAAAGCAAATGCTCTATCAGATCGGGATACAGGGTATACTAGTCAAAACAAAACAAGATACAATTTTTGACCCTGGTCCTAGTCTTGCTGACAATTCACCCATATCAAACACAAACCCCTGGATTTTGACCCAAATTCTGATTCTGATATGACCCTCAAGTTTGAAAGGAATTGCCTCAAGATTAAAACTCTTCTAGGATTGCATCACATATTTCCAAAGATTTCTCATTGTACACAAAAGCACTCAAAACATCCTTATAAGAGGTTAGGATTTCCCTGTCCTAGCTTTTGGAGTGATCTATAACTTTACTATTCAAACAAACGGTATCACAATAGCCTAGTAAATAGGAGGGCATCCTGTCCTATGTTTGAAAAGTCACTAAGGCTGACTATATGTAGTTAGGTTGATTGGTCAAAATGGGTACCTCAGCAAGACTATATGATATACCTCTCACACCTAACACCAAAAAGTGAAAGGAGGATCAAACGGTATATCGGTAATCTAGATCCAAGGGTTATATTTCCAACATGGCAAAGCCCATGATCGGCCAGCCTTTTGACAAGCTTTTGGGCAAGCCTCCAACAAACCGTCCAAGAATAGCAGATGGAAAACATAGTGCCTTAAAGTAACAATGCAAATGCAATGCAAAGATCATATATAGGTAGATAAAATTTCACATCATGAATTTCAAGTCAAGTTCTCTAAATCCCCAGCAGAGTCGCCAGAAACTATAGCTTTCTTTTTGTGCTCCTTTCGGATACGACTAGCCCTACAGTTCGGACCCCATGGTTCTGAATTTGATTCCACAAGTGCAATGTGAAATAGATAAACACAAATGAGTTCAAATCTGGCAATTCTTTTGGAAAATCAATTTTGAATCAAAATGTCAAAAATGGACTGCTTTGCCAGATATAGAGTCGCCACCTAAATATTTTAAAAAAATTTAGGAAACCCGTGACTCGTGCCAAAGGGCACGTATCTGTCATCCCAAGATTGTCTCAGCTCGAGAACTTAGGTATGAGAAGGGAAGGTCATGAAGTGAGCACCCTACTCGCCCGATCAAAAGATCGGCCTCTACTAATCATGATATGATTTTTATCTATATTATATGCTCTTGTTCCGATTTATTAGGCTAACTTTACTAGGTGATGTATGTAAGTATAAACTAATTTGCAAAAGGTGGAACATTTGATTTCATGTTTGTTTTGAAAAAAAATGTTTTGAATACGCGTCACTTAAAATAGTGAGTTTGCATGTACATTGATCAATTTATTCTAATTTTAGCAATTAACCTTCATCCACTAGCATTCAAATAGATATATCAATTTATCACTTAGCCTCATGGAAAACATGCTTGATATGGTAACATAGACATATAATGCGATATGCTAAAACACAAAATGCTCACCTAGTACTCCAAGGCAAGCCAAATAAAGCAAAATAATTAGCAAACATGCATGCTCTTAAACAATGCAATATGACTAATGTGACGCACATATTATGTAATTTTTTTCATGGGCTCGGCTATGAGCATGGTATGTGATTCAATTCAAGACGTGATAAATCACGTTTTCAAACAATGAAGTTGAAATTGACATTCGTTAGTATGATGAGCCGAATCTAAATGTACATAAAACAAATGTATGCGAACATAGGAATGCTAAGTAAATATGATGCTACCATTATAAATGGGTAAATAAAAGGAAGAAAGAAATGGGGGTTGGAAGACATACACAATTATTACATATTTTTGCCCTCGCGTAGGAATGTCTGAATAAGTGTTCAAGTGTCCGAATTAGACTAACTATTACAAACCCAAATGCGTAATTAGCTAAACTAACTACCTATTACAAGGTTGGAACAAATAATAAATGAATAGTTAAACTATCTAATTTATTATAACAAAGGCATTATGATAATAATAATTGCAACAATGATGAAATTGTAACAATAATATTTACAACAATAATAATCACAATAATAATATTAATACGAGCAACAATGAGGCACAACGATCGCATGCATAGTGTCCAGAAGGTGCTCTATTGCCCAGACTGCTCTGCCTCACATTCAGCCAATGCCTTCTGTTTCTCCAAAAAGCTCACTACTAACCACACCTTGGAAGCCTGCCGGCCCTTAATGAGGCTCGAACGGATCCCAATAAGGCCGACCGATCCTATTTTTCATGCCAAAACCTGTTTTGTGCTCTGAGGTGAGGTCAATGCAGACATAGCCTTTCTAGGCCCTGTTTGTCCTCCCTACTCTTCTTTGTCATGTGAAACCCAAGAGAAGAACAAATTCGCATTCGAAACCATCAATTAGCACAAGTTGATGGCTTTATGATCCCAACCTACGTTTGGACAAAATTGATAAATGTTATGAACAATGACCACCTCTCCCTCTTATCATGAAGGTTCAAAGAGCGAAATAGACACGCTCTAAGTCTTATCAACGTATCATGGATTGATAGGTGATAATTCTCGGAGCGATGGACTTGACATAACGTCCGGCCAAATCCAACCAACTCTAAACATTTTCTTTATGTTGGTTTAGTTCATTTTAAGCCGATTTTATTAGTCCTTTCCATTCTTTAATTAATTTGTCCAAAGTGATGTTTAAGTCTACTAAATAAAGAGAAATGTCAAACGAGAAGTAATCCATAGCATGAAAGAGAGACTATACATTGACGATGAACCTCCGTAAAGATTAAGCCATTGAGCGTAGATCTCTTTCTCATGCCTTGAACAATAAGCACTTGTTTGAAACAGCCCTCGAACAAAAGAAAAGAAGAAATGAGGGAGGGTGCAGAAATTATTTTGTGAAGTTGATTATTTAAAAATGAAACTCTTCGCATGAAAACTAAGTAAATAAAGTTATCAACTCAAATGACTCAGTGTCTAAGGCCTAAACAACCGAAGCCATGAGGACTTACAACACAACAAGTATGATATTTAACGAATAAACTATTTAAATGAATTAAACAGCCTATAACTGCCCCTAAAATGTAAACAACAGTAGCTAAAAGCAAGTGAAAGTAAGTAAAAAGAGTATAGAAAAAACTATGGAACAAAGCCTAACGAGGGATGGCTAACCCCTCCACTTTTTGTAATTTTAAATCACATATTTCAGCCCCAAAACAGTCTAAGAACAGCTCCAAAACAGTGGCTAAAAGTGTGTTTAAAGAGCACAAAAAGATAAACAAAAGCAAGAGATATAAAGCTAGTAAGCAAAATCAAGGAGAGGTGGCTAACCCCCCTCACTTTTGAGACTTTTAATCCATGTTTTTCAGCCTTTTTAAACTCTGAAAATTAGTGTAAAAAACAAAGAAAAGAGTGCAAGAACAAAGGGTATGAGCTATGAAATAAGGTGCAAGAAAGGGGGTTAAACTTTTCTACCTTTGGTAGCAGTTCAACCCCAAATTCCAACACTTAGAGTAGATCCAAAACAGTAAGGAAACACAAGAGAAAGATAGAAAAAAGATTGAAATGAAAGTAAGGAAAAAGGTGAAAAGCTTATACCTCTTAAAAGAGAGGATGATTTTTAGTTAACAAACTTGATTCAAAACACCCTCAAGGTTTTGAAATTTAGTTTGAAATCTCAACAAAATGCTCCAAGACAAGCTCTAATAGTGTATGTATTGTGTTTGTATTGTTGAAAAAGGTTTGAAGGTGAAGAAATGCGTTGAAGATGAAAATGGGTCTTTTTAGTTCTTCAAAGCCTTTGGAAAATTTTTTAACCCCCAATTCTAAATGCAGGGGCTTTATTTATCGAATTTGCGCCAATTTGGTCAAAAATATCTTCAAAAAACAACAGCTGGCAATTTCCCGCCAGCTATCCTGTTTATCGCCATTGAGAGCTGACCGGCTCCAAATGACCATAACCGGCTCCAAAAAACCCACGACCAGACCAAATAATGCAAGGCTAGGTCCACAAGGCACTTTGGAAAAGTTTTCATTGAAAGCTGCCTGGATCTAAATGGACCTGGCCAGCTTAAAAAATCTGTATTCTGGGCTCGACTTCAAACGGGCATATCTCCTTCATCTGGACTCGGTTTTAGGTGATTATTGAGTTTGTGGGAGCCGAATAAATGGCAAGATTAGAAGGTGCGTACCTTAGAAGACTGATATTAATCGGCTGTATCCTACGAGAATGGAAAGCCGAATTCAATACATATGCCAAATAAGTGTGGATCCTTAGAGTCGAATAAGAGAAAGGACAATGATTAAAAAGTAGGCCCTGGCCCCGAGGATCAAAAGGAACAGGTATAAATACAGGAACAATGGATTGGGAAAGGTATGTAAGAATCACTTCATTTAACTTAGTAAACAAGCTATCCTGAGTGTCTGAACTGACTTGTCCGTCGGAGTGCTAATTCTGGCACCCCTGACCGGAGTGTTTGTGTCTTTTGAGGTGACTACCTGAGGATCACTAGCGTCTCCCAGGATCTGAAGAGTATTTCCAAACCACATCTCCACAGAGTCTAAATTGAAGCCCCAGAAGTCTATTTTCCAATGGTGGTGGCCTCACATCTAAATTATAAGCGGTCAAAGAGATATTCCTAATTTAGTGAAGGTTGTTCATTTCTATCTCAACAGTTTGATGCTCGACCTTCTCCCTAACTAGTTTTCTTCCATCCTCTCCTATTTCCTTCAACTCCAAACCTATAAATAAGATGTTTTTAAGTATTTTTCAAAGAGTTCACCTCCCTTCGATGTATCTCCACTTTGTCCTTACTAGGTTTACCGAAAAGTGCAATATTTCCGTCTTCTCGTGTCGGGAGGTCCTACCATTTTTTACGGCCACTTGAAGAACGAAAGGTGTTGGGTTTTGGACATAACCGCACTGATCGGCTCTGTCAACTCCGTATACTTCTTGTCGGCGCGCCTCGTGCGCCTGCTGTCAACTTGCAGTTGTTCACTTTCTCGGTGGAAGCAGTGGTCGCTTGATCGGCTAGAATCCCGTCTCTTATCTCGTTTTGCCCGATGCCGTGGTTCATAGCTCTGAGGTGCTACAGAGTTTAACGGTTGAGCAATTTCAGCAGAAGCCGTCTTGTTGGGCAAATTTCCAGCTTTAACCCACAAGGCATCATCTTCCACCGTACAGTACTCTTCAACTTTCTTCATTAACGACCAAACTATTTTAGGGGGCTGTCTGGTCAAAGAGCTGCGGAGGGCACTGTCGGGATGCAGCCCCATCTTGAAGGCAGTGATAGCCATGGAATGATTGCAAGCATCGTCTACCAGATTAAAACATTCCCAGTACCGCGCCGAATACGCGCGAAGGGTTTCCCTCGATTGAATCTGCATTGCTTAGAGGGAATCGACTTGCTTTGGCTGGACCTCGTTAGTCATAAACCTTGCCCTGAAGGACTTTTGGAGTTGGTGGAAGCTTTTAATCGAAGTCGGCTCCAGTTTGTAATACCACCTGACAGTTAATGATCCCAAACTGCTCGGAAATATTCTGCACATCAAAGCCTCGTTATCTGCATGCAGTGTCATGGCTTGCTTGTAATGGCGGATGTGATCGGGGGGGTCTGATTTACCGTCGTACAAGGTGAATGACGGTGCTTTGAATTTCTTGGGTAGCACTGCCTTTGCAATCCGTCGTACAAAAGGATCGTGTTGATCTTCATCCGAACTGTTTTTTTTTCGCTTATGCTTTATACGGGGACTCTCTTCAGAAGAAGTGAAAGTTTCAAATCGTCTTTTCTTCCTGGGCTTTGGGGATAATGAGTCGGAGTTGCTATCAGTGTCTTGTTGTCAGGCTCAAGATCGTCGACCACCTTCCCTCACAGGTCGTTCCGGGCGTTAGTGTATAGCCTGTTTGGATTTCGCCACCTCCAAGGCCAAATCCTGACAGAGACGTTCGTTCTCTGTGATCATGTTCTCCAACCTTTGTTCGTTTTGCTTTGCTTGTTCCATGATCGCTTGCATTGTTTCATGTTCTGGAGTCAAGGGTGAGGCGAAGTTCAAAGTGCGTCTTACGGGGATAGTCTCTGGTTCAAGCATGTTTGTTGGAGTGAGGTCGTCTTTCTACGTGGTTTCATTAGTGACTATCAGAGGCTTCCGTTACGCTCGCCATGGATGTGTTTGAGTATTCCTACAGACAGCACCAATTGTGGAGAAGTGGTTTAAGAATACTCTTCTAATCCTGGGGGACGCTCCTGATCCTCGAATAGACACCTGAAAGGAAATGAACACTCCGGTAGGGAGTGCCGAAATTAGCACTCCGACGGTTAAGTTAGTCTCTGCACTCAGGATTACTTGTATTCTAAGTTAAGCTTAATAGTTCTCACATACCTTTCTTTGACTGTTGTTCCTCTATTTATACTTGTTTCCAGGGCCTCGGGGCCTGGTTCACTTTTCGCTCTCAAACTGCTTATTTATTCGGCCCCATAGTTACTCGGCCTGTTAATTGTAGTCGGTCTCCTAATTGTGCAGGTTAGAGCCGAACAAATGTCCATCCTTCGAAGCGTACGCTTCTGACTCTGCCCATTATTCGGCTCCCACGTATAGATATAAAAGATTTGTCCTAAACTACGTATGCTTTGAACATAAAAATGAATTGGCAATTTGTAAATAAATGGGATAGTTACAAAATAATTGTATTACAGATGAGAATCTCTGTAGTTGCAACTTGCACCAATCATTGGAATGGACTTTCACCCTATACACATAAGGAGAAATGCCCTATCTTCCCATTTCATCACCCCAGTTGCATCGCTAATGATGTGACAAGCAATAACAATCAATCAACTTTCTTCAAAATATGGGACCACTTCATATGGATGTGAACTTTTTTATTAGGGGTACAAAATTAGAGGGATGCAGTACCACTACTACACACAAGATACTTGCACCACCAATAAAATAAAATAATTTCTCCAATATTTTACTGAAATGCAATTTTTCAAAAGAAAACTATTTGGTCTTATAAATCACCTTAAGCTGCCCTTATGAATTTTCGTCAGGTAGTTTTCCACTTTGTCTGGAGGGACACATTCAAGATAGGGCCTTGATAAAAAGTTCTTGTATAATTGCCCTTCAGGGTCAAGATAATACTTTAGGCCATTGTTGCGTAGTTTATAGGCCTCTTTGTTGTCCTCCAACAGTTATTTAGAAGTTAAAAATGCAGAGATATGATCCATCTAACTCGGACTTCACTAGATGGTCAGAACAACTAGCTCCATCGGCACGTGTTTCACCTCCAAGTTAATTACTGATACTAAATATGTCAAAACGTCAGCATGCATGTTCTGATATTGAGTTATCTGAGTTAACTTATGGCTAGCAAGTTTTTCTAGTAAGGCATTGGCCGTTCGTATGTAGGTCGTCATTCGATCATTTCTCGCAGCTTATTCACTTTTCAGGTGATTAATGACCAACTTGGAGTCGTAGTACACTTGCAAATGCTTGGCCCCTATCTGGAGTGAGTTCCTCAAGCCGACAAGGAGGGCTTCATATTTGGCTTTGTTATTTGATGCGTTGAAGCCAAGCTTAACCGATTGCTCAATTGCTACTCCCTTCGAGGCTATAATTACTACTCATGTCCCATTGCCGCGCTAGTTTGACAAAGCATCATAATACAACTACCATATGTTGCTGATGTACATTCGCTATTCATAAGGAGGCAACCAGTTGGTTCGATGCACTTTTCTCATAATCAAGTGCCGTTGGTTTTGTGAATTCAGCAATGAAATTGGCGATGACCTCTCATTTGATGGATGACTTGAGCAAAATCTTAAGGTCATATTGCCTAATCCAAGGCCCATTTGGACACTCGTCTTGACGATTCAGTCCAGCGAAGCACTGAACGAAGGGAGTGATTGATCAACACTTTAATAGTGTAGGTTTAGAAATAATGCAGCAATTTCTTGGTGGCTTCAACGAGGGCTACGATCAACTTTTCCAAAGGTAGATACCTAGTTTCCGTATCAACCATTGTTTTGCTGATGTAAAAAATATATCTTTGCTCGCCGAGCTCATCTTGAAGAAGGATGGTATTCACGGCATGATCCGATACTGCCGAGTACAAAATAAGCTCATCCCTTGACTCTAGAGTTGTCGACAATGAAGCAGAGCCGAGGTAAAGCCTCTTGGCACTTTGGAGTCTACTTAAACAACTTTTTTTAACGAAGAGTTTGAAATAAAGGCCTACATCGATCGAAAGATTAGCTGATGAATCGATTAAGTGCAGTGGCCATCCCCATCAATTTTTGCCCCTCTTTCACACTCCTAGGAGAGCTGAGCTCCATTATAGCCTTAATTTTCTTTGGATTGGTATTTATTCCGTGATGATTTACAATGTAGTTAAGGAATTTACTTGAATCGATGCTGAATGCACATTTTAAAGCATTATGCTTTATCTTGTACTTTTGAAATATATCAAAAGTAGTCACAAGATCGGCTAAATGGGCACCATTTTATTTGGATTTGAGCACTATGTCGTCAATGTATACCTCCATAGTTTTGCCAAGTTGATATTTAAACATAGTGGTAACCAACCTCTGATACGGAGTTTTTCAATCCAAAGGGCATAACCTTATAATAATAAGTCCTCATTGGAGTGAGAAACGCTGCTTTTTCTTGATCGGCAAGGTCCATGGCGATTTAATGATAGCCCCGATAAGCATCTAGAAAACTAATCCTTTGATGATACGTCGTGGCATCTACAAGTTGGTCAATGTAGGGGAGAGAAGAACAATATTTCGGACAAACTTTATTTAAATCTGTAAAGTCAACACAAACCCTCCATGTTCCCGTTTTCTTCTTCACCACCACCGTGTTGGATAGTCAAGTAGGATAAGTCATTTCTCGTATTGCCCCAACATCAAGTAATTTATTTTCTTCCTCAACAACGACCGTGGCATACTCGACTGATGATCAGTGTAACATGCCCTGGAGGTACCCGTGCGTGTTAAACAGTTCAGACCCTCGATTTCTTTGATCTAGCCTCACGAGTGCAATGCGAAACATAGATGAGAGTCCATATTTGGAAACTTTTATAGAAAATCAGTGTTTATTACAAAACCTTGGATCGAAATGGACAACATCACCAGATCTTAGAGTCGCCACCTAATATTTTGGACAAATTAGGAAACCTGTGACTCGTGTCAAGGTCACTGTTCGTCGTAAGCAAAGATGCTTGGTTAGGAATCTTAGGTTTGAGAGGGGAAGGTCTTTAATTGAGCACCCCCACTCACCCAATCAAAGATTGGCCTCTACTAAACTATGATATGAGTTTTGTTTACTTTATATGTTCATATTCCAATTTACTTATCCTAAAATTTACTATGTGAAGCAAACAAGTATAGACTATGCTATTTATTTTGGAACAACTTGATTTCGTGTGTCTTGAAAGATTTTTGAAGATGTACAACTCAAAGAAATAGAGTGTACAAACACTAAAACCAACATCATTCCAAATTAAGCGACACAACCTCCATCCACCGGCATTCATACAGTTATATCAAATAAGCAAGTAGCCTTATGGTAGGATGCTAAACATAGTAAGAAAAATACACACAAGCGGGATACTAAAGCATAAAAACTTACATATTTACCGACGTCCGTGAACAGTTACAAAACAAAGTTAGTAAAACATCTTATCTACAAAATCTTAATACAATTCACTCATGAAATGCAACTAAAGATTTGGCTTCTAATATATGACATGTGAATCATCTCAAGAACAGCGCACATAATCACATAAGAATTAATTAAACCCATAAATGCAAACCTAGTCGAATCAAGAAGGATGAAACATGAATGCAAAGCATGGATATGATGAAAAAAAAAATGATGTTTATGTACTGTAGACGTGCCCGAACGTCCCGGCTTCGTGCGCGAAGGCGCGAAATCGTTTTGTTCTTAGCTGCTACAGTTCGGATTCAATGTCACGGTTCTGAATCTAATCTCGCAAAGTGCAATGCAAGACCGATAAATCACCAAAGAGTCCAAATCCGGCAAATCGTTTTGGAAAACTGATTTTTATAAAGAAGTGTCAAGCATGGACTGCTTTGCCAAATACAGAGTCGCCACCTAAATATTTTATTTTGGAAAATTTAGGAAACCCTAACTCATGCCTAAGGCCACGTGTCCGTCATCACCAAAGTTGCCTCGGCTCAGGAACTTGGGTACGAGAGGGGAAGGTCATGCAATGAGCACCCCCGCTCGCCCGATCAAAGGATCGGCCTTTACTAACATGATATTTTGTTTTTGAAAATATATGTGTTCTTATTCCGGTTTATTAGCTAACTTTACTACGTGATGCGCACAACATACAAGTATAGACTAGATCGCCTAAATTGGAACAAAACATCTCATGTTTGTTTGTTTGAAAATGGTTGAAGGTGCTACTCGCAAGTAAGCTAAGACGTGAATTTTGCCACCCTCAAGTAGGCTTAGAAAACAAGATTTTGCCACTTCGCAAAGTGGGTTTAAAGCTCGCATTTCGATGAATTGTTCCAATTCAAGCAATCCAACCTTCATCCACCGGCATTCATGCATTTATATCAGTTAAGCAAATAGCCTCATGGCAAGCATGCTAAACATGGCAACACTTACACGCATGCAAGATGCTAAAACATAAACACTTACAGTGTACTCCGAGCCAAAACAACAACTAGTTAGAAATCATGCATGATCCTAGTTCATATTAAAATGGCTAATGCAACACACGCAAAAATGCAACTAAAATAGGCTCGACTATTCTAAGATGGCATATGAAATGCAACTTGATAACATGCTGTTGAACACGTATTCAAGTAAATGTATTGAAATACAATACGGTTTGTATGATGTGTCGAGCCCGGTGCATGCAAGACAGATGGATGAATGCAAACATGTAAGCATAAGGATGCTAATCAAAATATGACCTAGAACTAACCATCGTAAGCGGTTAAGTAAAAGGGAGAAAGACGTGGGGTTGGAAGACATTCACACACTCACGCACACTTATTACAAAATTCGCCCTCTCGACGGAGGATCCGAATGAGTACACTAAGCTAGTCTAACTAATCTAATAATCTAATTAGACTAATTATTACATAATCAAATTGAATAACTAGCTAACACTAAGCTAATTATTACAACACGTTAACTAATTAACAAATTAGCTAGTTTAATTACAAATTCAAAAGCTAACTAATCAAGTAAAGCTAATTACAAATTACAAAGCCTCGGCTAAGTTCTAGGAGTTCGAAGATGCATGCTCGATCGCCTCGCTCGGAAATCCGTTACCATGCCTCATGTTGCCTCTGTTTGCACTGTTTTAAACTTCTGAAAATTGTGCCAATCTCCAAAACACTTTTGATTCACCTCATGGACATGCTGAGAGGTCATCGGCCAAGGGGTATGGCCATCGGCCAAAGGATATAGGTCATCGACCAATTTTGAGGCTATCGGCCAATTATTGATCGCCGATCGGCACACTAGATAGCCGATTGACCATCTCTTCTTGCAAACTCTCCTTTTTGCTGCAACAGAGCACAAACAGAGGCACGGTAATGTATTTGCAAGAAAATGTGTGTGCAACTACACCCCTTATCATGTCTAAGGCTCAAAAGTGTGTAGTGCTCGGCTCTCGAGCCATCAATCACGCATTTCGATGCATGATGGCCAAAGAGGTTGAGTTGCACAAATCAATACCAAATGAATGCACAAAAACGCATAAATGCCTTAACCTCTATCATGCATGATCAAGACGGTCGGCGACCGAGAATTAAGGCACGTTTCATCACTTAAAGTACGAAGCGTCCCTCGTTCCTCATGTTTGGCTTAACAATCAAACCAAACACAATGCAATGCATGCACAACTTAACAAAGCTAATGGCACGCAAACAATGTAATGCAACATGAGCATGCAAGCACCATGCAATGCAACTCAAGCATGCAACAACAATACAATGGAACAAGCATGCAACAACATGCTACAACATGCAAATTATAATGTCATGCAACAATATGCAAACAATAATGCAATGGCAATGGACCATGTAATGCAACACTTAGTGGACTTAAACTGCATATGGACAGACCTAAGAGGGTCCAAAACAGTGGCCAAAAGGATGAAACAATGGCATGAAAATAAGAAAATGCATGCACATGCATTGGTCTATCAATTAAGTATAAAAACATAACTCTCGAAGGTGCTCAAAGAGTGACAAATGTGGAAGTGTAATAACACTATAAACTCTGAAATCATGCATGGAATGATGCCAAATCAACCAAACAATACAAGTATGGCATGCAAGAGGGCTCAAAGCTTGAAGCTAACATAGGCACTTGAACTACAACTATGCAATACATGAAGCATATGGCCAAGGCTACCCAAAACAGTCCTAGAGCATACCAAAATGATGCTAAAACATGCATGGAGCAAAGCCAAAACAAGCCAAAATGAAAGGCATAAGGCATGAAGTATGTAAGGCCAACAAAGGGGATTGCACTACATCCAACAAAACCAATCATGAGATGGCTTCACCAACAAAAATCAGAGCTATATTATGGCAAAACAAGACCAAAAATACACTAAAATGATAGCCCAAAGGCCTAAGCATGGTAGCATGCACAATGACCCATTCTTAAGGCATGAAACACCAACTCTTCAAAGTATTGAAAGAGTGGCAAATGCAAGTGTATGACCACACTACATGGACTGAAATCACATACGAAATGATACCAAATCATGAAAGTAGTCCAAGTAATGCATGCTAATGGACTCAACACACGAAACTAGTGAGCTAGATTGAACCATGGCTATACAAAGCAATGCATGTATGACCAAAAAAATACAAATCAGAGCTTAAACATGGTAAAACAAGGATAAAAGCTTCTTGGAGTTAAGCCAAAACATGCAAGAATGATGGTCCAAACACATAATGCATGTTATGCTAGCATGTAAGATTACACCACAAGTATGTGAAGCATGCAAGAGGCTATCAAACCAAACTTAGACAGAGGTATATCATGCTGAAACAAGGTCTAATACATGCTAAGATAGAGCCAAAACAAACTTAACAAACATGTCACTTTTATGAGCTATCAATACAAGCATATAAGACACAAGGAGAGGGGATGACCCTTTCCTATTTAAGGCCTCAAAACACACTTTCCACCACTGAAATTTCTCTAGAATTCAGTGGTAGAAAGGTAATGCAAAGACAAAAACAAAAGCCTTAAGGGGTGGCCCAAAACAAGGCAAAACAAGGCACTCAAGGGGGTAGATCACCCCCAACACCAACAAGACCTTAAACAATAATTTCAAACACATGAAAATAAAGTTTTTCATAGTTAAGAGTTAAGCCAAAATAAGCATGCAAATAAGGCTAAGTAAGCAATGAACACAAAGCTTAAAAGGAGGTTAGTAACTCACCCTTGTAGAACCATTTCAAAGAGGTAACTCCAGCAACTTTCTGAGCTAAAAACCAAACTTAGAGTTCAAACAAAACCCTCAAGTACCTCAGTAACAAGAGTAGGGTGTTCTAGTAGGTGCTTCAGTGCAAAAGTGTGAAGAAATTACACTTTTGAGCACAAATAAGGGTATATATATATATATATATATAGAGAGAGAGAGAGAGAGAGACAGAGAAAATATAGAGAGAGAGTGATATATAACTTCTATCTCAATTTTTCAGAACCTCTGGAAAGGGAGAGGGGTCTCCCTTCTTATAGAAATTCAATTCCCAAGCTTGTTGAGCAAGCTAAGGACTTGAGTCAATCCTTCCATACACGTGTATGGAGGATGAAAACTGTGCTCACCAGCTGTCACAGCTGGCATAAAAATATCTAAAAAAGTAGATAGAAAGGTCTTGGCCAGAAAATATGGCCGATCGACCAAAATAAGTGCCGATCGGCCAAAAAGAGTGCCGATCGGCCACTACTTATGGCCAATGGCAAGAAAACAAGGCCGATGGCACAAGGCCTTGGCCGATGGGTTGTAAGGATGGCTAACAAGCCACCCTCTTCCCTCAGAAGCAAAACCACAAGTCCTTGGTTCACAACCAAGCACAAAATAGACAAGTTGAGAGATCCTAAGGCAAGGCGCACAGCCAAGACCTTCGGGAACTCAAAACGAACACGAGCATGGATAATCATCGAGTGTTTAAACGATGACGTCCAAGTTTTGAGGACGGTCAAAAATGGGGTGTCTACATGTACAAATAAGGAAAGCAAGTAAAAAGATGGGATAGAAAGAAGTGGGACGGGGAATTATTACAACACTTGAATAATTACATATTTGAATAACGGAGGAGTGGAAGAAAATATTAGAAAAAAATAAAAACCTCATAAATCTCTCAATTGAAAATAGAACAGAAAATCTAGGTCTCGAGGATCGCCGGAAACTATTATGCTCAACGCCGGAAGATTGCTCTGTTCTGTCTAGAAGAAGTTAGCTGGTAAGCCAAATAATTAGTCGGTCGGCTAACTAGGCCTAACAAAATTTGCTTTGTTATAACACTGTAAAAAGAACAAACGGGGAATATGTAGGTGGCTCAACTAACCTCTTCTAGTTAGATTACAATAAGTTTATAATATGAAATCAAAGTAAGAAAATTAATATAAGAAAGAAAATACAAGAAAAATGAAAGAAATTGAAAATTTACCTTCCAAAGAAACAATGAACTTTTTGATTTCCAAACTCTCTTTTGATCACCCTCAAGGTAATAGATTATGTTCTCAATCTTCAATTCAAAAGCTTGGAATTTGAGCTCTAACGGTGGCTATGGACAATATAATAGTGTGTTTACAGGAAATCTTTAAGTTTCTTGAATTTGACAAGGATTACTCTCTTTGATCAAAGCTTTAAGACTTGGTTACAATAAATTTCTTGAGTGGTGTTTTGCAATGGAAGATAAGGTATATGAAGGCTAAGACAACTTTACTATTTTGGCAAGACAACTCTCTCTTTTTCAAAGTTTTAGTTTCTTTCTCAAACTCTAATCTTTTCCTCTCAAACTCATCATTCTCTCTACACTTCTTCTCTCAATTCATCTTCTTTCTCAAGACTTAAGCTCTCCTTATATAGACAATGCAAGTGGAGCAATGGTGGAAGACAAAGTGGAAGAGTAATGGGGCATTAGGGAAGATAATTGAGCTAATGGAGCATTATCCTCAATGGATCAAACACTAGTTAATGGAGGCTGAGTATACATGCATTTGGTGCAAAAATGAATTAGAAAATGGGATAGTGGGGTTCCCCATACGCACTAAACAAGACTTCTACCGAAACTGCACTGTTTCTGAGAAAAATTGGCTGGCCGGCCAAAGCCAACTTTTTGGCGAGCCTTTGGTAGGCCGGCTACTATTATGCACTATTCATTAACAAAAAAATTTTTTGTTGTTGGAAAATAGGTTTTTCTAGCAAAATTATTAGAACTATGTGTAAAAGGAATATTTTGATTAAAAAAAAAGTTTGAACAGGTCTAAAACACTTAACCAAGATAGGTTTGAGGTTGGGAATAAAGCTTAAATTCCATCTTTCTTACTGAAGATTTTGTGAGATAGCACATTCTTATTTTCATCATCGGGTAATCAAAAGCAAGCGCCCAAGTCTTAAAGCTGGTCAAAATGGGGTATCTACAGTCAATAACTTCTCTAAACAATAGGTTGAACTTTCAGATCTACATTCAAGCCTTGTACTGCCACCGTTAGGGCGACCCTGAGGCATTTTGTACGGGGTCCACGCAAAAACATTAATGCTGCCAAGCAAAAGTGCAACCAATTCTTGCCATTGGTAGCTTGAAGCCTACGTCAATGAGAAAGAACTTCTTTGGATCGTCAGAAAGCACGATGCAATCCAAATCTTCCGTTATGTTCTCTGCTAGACCCTTGTCAATATCTTCAAGAATCTCTTGATCTGACACTTCCATAGAATTAACCTCACACTCTTTCGTCTTGGCTGAGAGAGCTGTAAGGTAACATTCCTTTGTCGATTTTTGGGATCCCTAAATTTTCTCAACGCCGAACTCGGTTGTCAATCGTAGAAGTTGATGGTACATACTCGGCGCTTCCCTCATTATGTGAAGCCACGTACGTCCTATGATTGGGTTGTAAGAAGATGGAAGCTTGCCAATTAGGAATTCCACGCCTAGTGTTTTAGTATCGGCATAGATGGGTAATATGATCTCTCTAATAGGGTATTCTGGATTGACATTTAAGCTGAAGAGGAGGTAATCTATTGGTTTAAGATCCTCATCCTTTAGATCGAGCTTGCAGAAGGTTTTGTAATACATTATTTCAGAGTGCTTCTGTGGTCAATGATGATTCTCTCTAAGGTCTATATGTTTATCCTTAACTCTACAACTAGGGCATCATTATGTGGAAAAGTAAGCCTTTCAAGATCATTATCTGAAAAGTTGATTTCATTAATCAGCGCTCCATACAACTTCTTTAGTAAAGGTTGGGACTCTGCATGGGTTGGTGCACAACCTTCAGCCGGTTGCACTTTAACTGAGTTCACATTACTCATTGGGGAAATATTATAGATCATTTGGATTACACTGAGCGGGGGAGAATCTGACCAAATAGTCAGAGCATTAGTCGGTGCAGCCCTTTTTGGAAGGTAATAAGACAAATGACCATCCTTCAACAATTCCTCAAGATGATTCTTCAAGGTGTAGCATTTGTTCGTCAAATAGTCATGATCTTGATGGTAATTACATCTCTGGTCTCTGCACTACATATCGGGGGACCCGAACATTTTGGTTGGCCACTCAAAATAAGTGTAGTGCTTGATATTTGGGAGGATTTGACTGATCGATTCGATAAATTCCGCGTAAGTTTTTTCATACTATCAGGGGCACTTGGTGTCAACTTAATATTGGTCATCACGCTGGTGAGCTTCCCGATGGTTGTCTCTTCTTGACCTGCTTCTCGGCTTTGGACTTCGCTTCGGTCCCTAGTCAGGGGTACTATTATTAGCGGTTGCACCAATACTGGTGTTGCCGATTCTGATATTTCCAGTCCTTCGTTTGTGATGAGGGCATCATCTTCCACCTTACAATACTCCACCACCTTTTTCATCAGAGCCCAAACTAATTTTAGGGGCTTTTGGTCAATGAACTCCGAAGAGGGCTGTTTGGGTGGAGTCCCATTTTAAAGGCAGTAACGGACATGGAATCATTGCAATCATCATTAACAAAATTAAAACATTCCCAGTACCGTGCCGAGTACGCCCTTAAGGTCTCATTAAGGCCAATCTTCATTGCTCACAACGAGTCTGCCTGTTTGGGTTGCGTCTTATTCATGATGAACCAGGCTTATAAAGATTTCTAAAGCTAATGAAAACTCTTAATTGAGGCTGGTTCAAGCTTATAATACCATCTAATAGCTAAAGGGCCCAAACTGCTAGGGAAGATGCGACACATGAGTGCTTTGTCGTCGGCATGCAACATCATAGCTTGCTTATAACGGTGTACATGATCGGTGGGATCTGACTGGCCATCATACAAAGTAAATCATGGTGCTTTCAAATTCTTGGGTAGGATAGCCTTGGTTATCCGTCGAATGAACAAATTATGTCTATTTTCATAGTCGGTGTAATGCCCTGACTTCTAGGCTGTTAATAAATTGAATCAACCTCAAATTTAAAATCTAACTAATTAATAACCTCAAAAATACAAATTGGCTTCAAAATAATTACACAAATGTCTATAATTTATAATTTATACAAATCTCTAAAAACAATATATAATGGTGGGCCCAAAAATCTCCAACTCAATAATCCTTTAAATGCTTCAACTCCAATCGCCAATAGATTTGCTTTGTACCTGAAAAATAAATTAATTCGGGAAATATACGATATGACAGGAATAACAATGTTCGGATAGAGAATAAATCAACAGGGATCCAATAATTTATGACATGGCACAAACGATTCGATTTGAGATACCAAGCAATTTACCAAATTGCATAGACAAGTCAACTCGACCTATGATAATTTATCCAGGACTAAATACTCGATCCTTCTTAGTACAAAACCAGTGACCGGTCTCACCCACCTCATCCAAGCACAACCGCTTATTCGAGCTATTGGTCTAAGTTATTGGCAAGATCCACTCGATCCATGTATGTAGCATTTCCACGTCATTTAACCAGACAAATCAACACTAACTACACATAGCAACTTCACAAAATTTATCAAATGACTAGAATAACCAAACTTATCAACAGGAATGATTCCACATAATTTAACGTATGACCATGATAATCAAGAGGAGTACAGATGTGAAATAATTAAGATAAAAACTCTTTGCAAAAAAATTTAGAGGAAGCATATTGTATATCACCCCGAATTACCTCAAATCAATCTCCTTCGTCGCCAACCCTCAAATCTCGATATTTCTCCATGTATCTCCAAAAATGATATATCATATTTCTAAGGCATAAGTTATGTAAGGTTTGACAAAATCTAAAACTCTTCTCCTAAATAAAAATGTTAACTCTCACTCTAAATACCCCCGATCCCAACTCAATATTTCTATAATTTAAGAGAGAACAATATGTGAGAGAGAGAGAGAGAGAGAGAGAGAGAGAGAGGCATAGGATGATGGGAAAAGGGTTTCAAATTGCAACTTAAATAATGGGAGGCTACTTAGCCTCCAAGAAAACTTAAGGCTAAAGAAAAGGAAAAAAATATAAAATGAAGGGAAAAAGAAAGAACAAAGAAACGATGGCAAATAAAATAAGAAAAGATAATTTACGTGGAAGGAAAGAAAAGTTGCTTGGAGGGAAAGAAAAGAACATTTGTTTGGTAGGAAAGAAAAGAAACATGGCATGGCATCCATGTGAATTTTGTTTGGAGCACAAGTAAAATAATATAGCATAGAAAACCTAAGAGATGAATAAAATGAAGAGGTAGAGATAAAAAGAGATAAAAACAAGTTAAGTTTTATTTAAAAATCTCACCACCAAACTGTATAATAAATCACCAATTCCCCCTATTAAAATATTAATACATCAAAAATACAGGATTTCACAGCTGGAATCATCCATTTTTTCATTTGCGCGCTCGTTGTGCCTGCAAAGTGTTAAATTAGTCGGATGAACTAAAGTTGCTAATTCGATTGTGCTGCTTGGGTTCGCTCCATGATGAACTCATAGAGCTGTTACTCTCTTCACGCCTTTGAGAGTGAAGCTGGTTGGATTGTCTAATTGGAGACTAGCCATGTTCATGTTGCGAAGCTTTCTGAGACTTCACTAACTTTTGGCGCAGATGTTCGGTTTCTGCTGCCATGACTTCAAAACATTGCTTGTTGCATTTAGCCTAGTCTAACAGGCTTTGCATGGTATCTTTGTTTGACGCTGGTAGCAAAAATGGAGTTAATGGATCAAAATTTAGGATTCGTCGCGTGAGGGGTATCGTCTAGGTTAGTAATATCTCCCGTTGCGGTGATATCAACTTCATTAGTTGGAAGATCAATCACTGGGTCTGCCGTAGATGAATTTTGAATATTTCCACAGACATCACCAATTGTGATGAGTGGTTCTACAACATTCTTTTTTATCCAAACAGTTTTTTATGCAATCCTTACTCCGATACCTGAAACAGGAAACACTCCGGTGGGGGGTACCAGAATTAGCACTCCAACGAATAAGTTAGATATGCGAGGAAAGGTAAAAAATTAGTTTAGAGAGAGAGAGAGAGAGAGAGAGAGAGAGTTTAGTGGGTTTATCATGCATACCTTCTTACTTTGCCTTCATTTCCTTATATAGACATTTGGTGTAAATTTTTTTTTTTACTTGATTTCTCTCTTTCATCATAACTTAAATGTCAGGGTTCAGTTTCCTACTACACCTTTGAAAAGGGAGATCTGGTGCCGACTTTATCCCCTCGGTGCAAATACTTGTCGTTTATACAGGCAGCTCTTGATTAGCATTCCCATTAGTCGGCGGTCTTGTGATCAGCGTTGGGCTCATCAAACCTATTGGGCTTGAACAATTTTGGGCTTTATTATGGATGGGCCCTAGCATTTTGTTTTCTAATTGCCCTGATGATTTACTCGACTCACATAATAGTTAATCTCAAATTCAATTTTGCCCAGAAAATCACTCGAAATTAAAACCCTCAATTGTTTCTTACTTCTTCTATTGTTACACTCTATTGTCCTCTATTGTTTGCCATAAAATCCTCTGATATGTTTTCATTGTTCACTCTCTAGCTTTGTATAAGTTCATACTCTATTACTTCTACCATTTTTTCATTCGAACCCACCATCATTCTTGATTTTTGTGATGGATGATTTGCAAATTAATGGAAGTTCAGATTCAGATAAGAATATAACTATTTACAATCAATACAACTATCACGCCCCACGTTTTATTACTCGGTTAATATTTACCAAATCCATCATTATAGTCCATTTTTATTAATACAATATGGAAACGAAATCCACTAACATCCATAAATACAAAAAGGTTCCCTTTATCGTATATACAAATTTAAATACAACATGAATTACAATTAATAAATTGCCCGTAGGCTTACACTATTACATAAAAGAGAAAGGGTTCAACCTTTTTTACAATGGCATTCCATCAATAGGCCCCGTGGCCAACAGATAAGAAGATTCCCGATCTTAAGCCACTTCTCAACATACACTTGGAAAAAAAATTAGCAATGTAGGATGAATATAAAGTCTAGTAGGAATTCCAACTTGATCCTAAACAATAACAATATACAGATAGTTATGATCATGAATGCTTCATATCATACTATATACATAACGTGATAGTTTATAATCAAAGTATACTTATATAAGTATTTTTTCCCAAAATCATTTAGTTTGTTCAATGTAACAACCTATTTTGAGTGACCGCTTGGTCACTCAAGCGGTAAAGTAGAGTTTCTAGTATCTTGCTCATTTGTAAGCGAGACCGCTCGAGCGATAGAGTGGTCGCTTGAGCGAATATGTTAAACTTTCAATAGTTTCATTGTAGTTTCTTAGACCTCGCGTTTACTACTCGAGCGATGGATAGTTCGCTTGAGCGGTCTACTTGCAATTGGTGCATCACTCGAGCAATAAACAGTTCGCTCAAGCAGTCTGTTCGAGACAACAATATTAAATTTCAATCCAAAAACTTTTTGGATTCACTTTTCGCACTCCTCTCTCTAAACCCCTTTTTTCGAAAACCTAGCTTCTAAACACTAGGGATGTGTTTGGTTTGCTTTTGAGAGAGTGATTTTTTTAAAAAAAATTGGAGAGAGAGTTTTGAAATTTTTTTAGTTTGTTTGGTTATATATTTTGAAATTAGTTTGGGAGTTTGGGAGTTTGAGATGATTTGATATTTTGTTGTAATTAAGTAGATGCGTGTGAGAGAAAAAGTGATTGAGAAAGACAGAGAAGAGAGAAAAAGTGATTGATTGATATGTAAGAGAGAGAGAGAGAGAGATTTTGGAAATTTTTTTTAGAAAAACCACAAACCAAACAAAATTTTGGAAAAAAATTTCAAAAACAACTCTCCGAAAAGCAAACCAAACAAGCCCTAGATTTGATCTATTTTTAGTTAGAATCCATTCTTACTCCTTCATCAAAGTTGTTTTATCTCATCAAGGGCTGTATTTTGAACCGATTGGATCTTGCTATCGTAGAGGTTCATCTTTTGGGTTTTCATCTCTCTCTCACAACTCTTGAGGTATGAATATCTTTATCCTTGTATGTCTATAATTTGGTTTAAATGTGAGTAAATTTTATGGTATGGGTGTATGATTTGGAATGGGTGATATATATATATATATATATAATGGTAATAATGAGTTTTGCCTAAAATTGGTGAAAGATTTGAGTATTTACTAATGAAAAATAGTGTAAAATGAAAAGAAAAGACATAACATTATTGGGAAACCCTAGGTGTTGTTCATGGACCATGATTGATAATGAAAGAGAAATGAATGGGCAAATTGGAAGGGCTTTAGGATACTTCGTGTTGTGGTAAAACAAATAGTTTTGGAATGTTGCTTGTTGTGTGCTATGTCTTTACCTGCGTAGGAAAAATTAAGGTGTCCACTAGTTTGGTCGTGTGAGGACGACAAATGTGGGGATGTTTGAGGTATCCACATGCTCGGTTGTGTGAGGACGACAAACGTGGAGGAATTGAGGTGCCTGCTAGCCATCCATGTGAGGACGAAGAAATGTGGAATTTAACATAATGGTGTGCCTAGTTCTATAAAATTTGAAACTTAGTATCCATGGACATTAGTTATGATCATGCATATTTTAAATCAAATGTTTATATACTTGGTTAAATATATTCTTTACTAGGCCATAGCTCATTCCTATCTAACAACATTTCAGGATTTGGTGAACCGCAGCCACATCAATAAAGGAGGAGATGACCAACCTTTAAATTTTAGAATTTTGTGATCTTTTGAAGTTGTAATCTAACCATTGAACATTTATATTGTTCTCTTTTGTCGTACTTGCCCTTTTGTTTACGATGGCCACGTTTATAAATTATAAACCTAGGGGATAATAGCTTTGTTTTCTCTAACTTGTTGAACTGCGAGTTGTTAACATGTAATTTGTAAGTTGTAATCTATCGTTCAATGAGAAAGAGAAGTTCTTAGGATTGATCTTGTAATTGTTTGAGTATATGGTGCATGTTTATAGTTGATGTCAAATTGGATTTACTTTGGGGATGTTATATTTAACAACACAAAAGATTCACTTTTCTTTCTCATTTCCCATTTTCACATAACAACTGATTTTCTTTGAAAATATGTTCACAAAACCTGATTACTTCTCACTGTTTACACCCAATACATGACATCCGTTCACTTCTAATATGTTTATCACATTCCCTGGCCTTAAGCCTATGGTAAAGAAACACTTTCAATAACTCGTCCAATACGCCTAGCTACATACACATACATTCTAACATGAATATGAAAATATTACGGGTGCAATGACTATTATATTATCACATAAGACAACCTAGCCTCAACTAATCGTGACCATTACCATGTATGATATATACGGATACACCGAGACATAATGAGAAACGAAACAATGCTCTACTTGCCTTAAACATGATAAGTCAAGCATATACCTTTCCAAAACGAAATGCCAATTTACCAGACACAAGTTGGAAGGTAGTAGTACCTCTGCCAATTTACCAAACACTGGCTGGAAGGTAATGATACCTTTGCCAATTTCTCTAAGCGCTAGCTGGAAGGTAATGATACCTCTCATTCTAAACGCATGTACATTACCAACCATCATAATAGGCTAAACATATAAAAAATACAAGTGTAATACATACACATAATCTATTCAATACAACAATGTCATTCTCTGCCGATAACCAATGACAAAATCTCTAAATGCAAGCATTTAACATAAGTAAATACAATAAACCAATTCTCATGAGGCATTAAGCCCAACAACCACAATAACATATAAATCATACTTTTTATGCAATAAAAATATACCACATGTCTATTTATAAAAGAAGTATTGAATAGAAGTAAAGAAATCCCTACCTCTAGCAAGAAGAGAAGAAATCTCGAAAATCCAACTTCGAGGAAAACATGATTTGCTTAGATTACTTGAAAGCTTTCGTCGTACTCTACGTTTTGGTATTTGAAACTAGGGCGAGATATTAAGTAAAAGGAGATGAAATCCAAGCTTGAAAGCTTGGGACTTTTGGAAATGGAGGAAGGAGAGAGAGAGAGAGAGAGAGAGAGAGAGAGAGAGAGAGAGAGAGAATGATCTAAATTTGACCAAAAAATGACTTTTTAAAATGCTAATCCCAAACAGACCGTTCAAGCAATAAAACTTGCGCTTGAGCTTCGGAGACACAAGACCGCTCGAGCGAAAAAATATTTGCTCGAGCGCAGAACACGAACTCTCAAAAGTTCAATATGCAGACAAAAGTACTAGAAGACCCAAAAGATAGGTTGAGTGAGCAATCCATCGCTCGAGCGCCAAATTTTTTTTCCTCTAGAACACTATAACAATGATGAAAATGTGAGTTTTATATACAAAAGTTATTTTTTTAATTTTATTTTATTTTATATGTAGAAGGCTTTGGTGTGTACCATGAAAATGATTTTTTTTTTTTTTGAACATCCCATAAAAACGATTTAGAGGTGTGAAAATGTGGTGTGTGGAAATATGTTTTTATGTGGTGTATGTGCAAATTATGGGTTAGGGCTATAATGGGAACATTTGGTGTGTAAAATAAGAATAATAACATATAATGAAATCCATAAGTGTGTGAACTGAGATATGATGTGTACAGAGACTAAATGCTGTATGGAAATAGAATTTTCCTTTTTCCTCTGGAGTTTATATTTTATGTACTATCTTCTTTTATTTACTTTTATTTCTTTGTAACCATTTTATTCCATTTATAAATGCATTGCTTTTTATTTATATTTATGAATTGTTTTATTTGTTTATATTCATTATTTAAAAATGTATAAGAAAATACGGATGGTCTGTTGGGTCAGTGGTAAGGAGTTGGTCCATCTCGCTCAATGTTTGGGTTCAAGTCTCTCCTATAGTGGATTACTGGGGTTACATTTACTTCTTAATGCCCAAAGTACACTAGAACATTAGTTTCGGCTCCGATGTGGGTATGGTATTGGTTTTGGCAGATGTCTATGAGTATTAATGGGCAATATTCTTTGGCGGATGTGTGGAGTAGCGTATCTGCACATCTATTTTTCTTACCCAAAAAAAAAAAAAAATGTATAAGAAAATTGTGATTGTAAAATACTTATACAAAAGTATATTTAAACAATTGTAAAAGTTACGACGAACAAAAGGGGGAGGGAAAAACAAAGAATAAGAAAGGAATGGAAATGAATTTGGTAGCTCTATGGGGAAGTGTTTGGGTGTCTAAGGTGCATACCATATATATTTGTATAAATTCTTACAAATATATATAAGTGTCTCATAAAATCGCATAAGTTCTTACAAATATATGTAAGTTGTAATTTTAAAATTTTATAGATTAATTTATATATGTTTGTGAAAGCTTACGTAATTTTATGAGATAACTTACGTATATTTGCAAAACTTACGTAAGTACAAATGATATGCACTTGCATACTTAAGAATTACCCAACTCTATCAATAAGTCTAGTAAAATGTTACTCCACTGTAAGTAAACATATATATATAGTTACGTAGGTATTTTTTTTCCATGTTGTTTTAAAAGTCACTATTTTAGTTGATTTTTAAATTTTTTATGAAAATACGTGACCAGAGAGATTGAGAAGGGGTGATCGGAGCTAGGAAGGAGATGGCTGGAGTTGGGCGGTTGGCTGGACTTCGGCAGCTGGCCAGGAACAGTGTTGTTGGTTGGATTAGCATTTTGGCTATTTTGATCATTTAGTTAAGAGATAAAATTGCATTAAAAAAATAAAAAATAAATAAAATATTCAACTTAATTTTTGAAGTGCATGCGTTTGTTTGGACGGACTGGATAAGGAGGGATTGTAATCCATTGGACTGTTAGTCCTGGGATACATTGTCCCTGGACTATTTGGTCGGACTAGATTTGTATTCTATGTTTGTTTAGTCATAGGATTAGAGGTCTGGATTGAACTATTCTATTGAATCCCATGTTTGTTTGGGATATTATGGAGAAGGATAAATGTTCAAAAGACTATTTTGCCCTTTTGAATTATTTACTAAATAATAAGAATATTAAATCTAAAATTTTACTTTTATACAGAGTAAAATTTTACTTTTAGTTTAAGAGTGTAACATTTTACTCTTATTCAGAGTAAAATTTTACTTTCATACAGAGTAAAATTTTACTTTTAGTTTCAGAATGTAAAATTTTACTTTCATACAGAGTAAAATTTTACTTTCATACAGAGTAAAATTTTACTTTTAGTTTTAGAATGTAAAATTTTACTTTTACTTTTAGTTTTAGAGTGTAATATTTTACTCTTATTCAGAGTAAAATTTTACTTTCATACAGAGTAAAATTTTACTTTTAGTTTCAGAATGTAAAATATTACTTTTATACAGAGTAAAATTTTACTTTCATACAGAGTAAAATTTTACTTTTAGTTTCAGAATGTAAAATTTTACTTTTACTTTTAATACCGAGTAAAATTTTACTTTCATACATAGTAAAATTTTACTTTCATACAGAGTAAAATTTTACTTTTAGTTTCAGAATGTAAAATTTTACTTTTATACAGAGTAAAATTTTACTTTCATACAGAGTAAAGTTTTACTTTCATACAGAGTAAAATTTTGAATTTGGACAAGCTAAGAGAAAGATGAGAGGGTCAAAGATGTAATAAAGCTAGCCAATCCCATGGGATACATTATCCCATAGATTCTGTCCCAGGCCCCCCAGGGATACAATAAGCCAGTGAATTCCGGATTAATAGTCCGGAGGGATTATTAATTCGAACTAAAAAATCCATACCAAACAACGGACTATTAATCCCCATGAGTTATCCTTCAAAACAAAAGAGCTGTTAGAGTTATCCAACCCCTATGGAATAGGCTGGAATTATTGGTTTTTTTTAATAATTTTTTAACTTTTAAAAATATCACCATTTAACTTAAAAGTAAAAAAATTATTAAAAAAAGTAAAAATTTAACAAATTATACAAAAAAAAAATCATTTTTTTCTATAATTTTTAGATATATTTTTGTAAAAAATTAAAAAGTCAATCCAAATATATTAATTTTTTTATCTTATATTTTAATTAAAAAATTACTAAAATAACTTGTTCTCACACGAGACTAGGCCTCATTTGGGAACATGTTTTTTTAGTAACTTTTTAATTTTTTGGTTAAAATATGAGGTAAAAAAACTAGTATATTTTGAATGATTTTTTAGTTTTGAGCAATTTTTTAGTTTTTTAAGAAAATATGTGTAAAAAGTAGAGAAAAAAAGAAATTTTTTGACTTTTTGGTATAGGTTATAGGCTTTTTGGTTTTTTTTAATAACTTTTTGATTTTTAGGCTAAAACTGTTGTATACCAAACGAGACCTTGGGAACAAACTATTTTAGTAACTTTTTGACTTTTTATAAAATAATTTACAAAAAAATAGAGAGAATGATATGAGAGTTTATAATAAATTTTTAATTTTTTAACTAAAATATATAATTGTCAAACAAAACCTAAATGTTCCTAAACGAGGACAGACCTTTTTTTGGCTTACTACGGGTTCGTTTGAGAAGTGGGTTGACTTTTTAACTTTGTAGCTATTTCAACTTAAGGCTAAAAAGTCACGTTTGGAAATAATTTTTTAATTTTTTTAATTTTTTGTGAAAGAAAGAATGTAATGATTATGAGTTAAATGTGATATTTTGTCTTATTAAGTTAAAAAAATTTATTTTATCCTTTTATAATTAAAATAACTCTAAACCTAACCCAACCCAACCCAACCCATCCCATCTTCCCAAACAGGGCTACATATCCACTCTAAGTCCGGCTTGAGCCCGGGCTGACCTGGTCCATGCCCATCCATAGAGCAAAAGGGTTATCCGGTCGGACTCTCGGACAAGTAATGACCCGACCCCACCCTCGCGACTCACCGCGTTTTTTTCTCTCTCCTCACAAGTCCCGACGGCGTTTACCGGTCTTCTCTCAGTCTTACACTCCCACCTCTCTCTCTCTCTCACATTTCGTCTCCATTTGGTCTCTCCTCAACCCCCAAAATCTCCAAACAAAATCGCAGTGGAGAGAGAAACAGTGAGAGAGAGAGAGAAAGTAATCACTCGAATTTTCTCATCTTCACCAGCTTTTGTCCTTCAAATCCACACTGTGGTCTCTCCTCAACCCCCAAAATCTCCAAACAAAATCGCAGTGGAGAGAGAAACAGTGAGAGAGAGAGAGAAAGTAATCACTCGAATTTTCTCATCTTCACCAGCTTTTGTCCTTCAAATCCACACTGTGAGAGAGAGAGAGAGAGAGAGAGAGAGAGAGAGTAGAGGGAGGAAAAACTCGAATGTGCTCAACTTTTCTGGTTTTCTGATGAATAGTTAGTCAGGGGCTTAGATGGGTCGAGCTCTCAATGCATCACATACCTCAATTCTTCGGCCGTAGTAGCCAGAAACGCAAGGAGGACATGGGTTCTTCAAAGCACAAAGCAAGTGGTCCGAAGCTCGATCGTCGATTGGCCAAGAAGAACATAGACTACGACCCGACGACGACCTCGCCCTCCTCGTCTTTTTTGGCGACTTCACCTCTTCGAACTCGATCGCTCGATTTATCCCCTTATGGTGATAGAACTAGCTTCAGGGTTCACGGAATTGAAGGCGAATTCGATATAATTTGCCAGACTTTAGGGCTTTCCGGTCCAGATGACTTTGCGATTCCCACAGCAGCTTGGGAGGCGAGGAAGGCTCGTTCATCGTCAGATCTTCTTCCTAGGTCTCGGTTACGGCGGTTGGACAGTCCCAAAGTCGATACAGTCCAAACCCTAGTGGAGGATGATGGATTATCTGATGGGTTTACACCATTCGAGCCTGCTATGGTTCGTGAATTGTCAGATAGGTTAGGAAACAGTGTTAGGATTGGGGATTTTAGTGGGAATCAGAACTTTTCGCCTCCGATTGTTATCGATTCTTCTCGGTATGGCGGCGGAGGAATTAAGGGCATTAGACCACCTGTTCTTGCTCCTCCGCCGGGAATTTCAGTACCAGTCATTGACAATACGTGCTCAACATGGGATATTTTCAAGTCTTTTGCTCCGGATGGTGATTTAGGTTCGTCCTCTTCTGCAAGAGGGTTCCTTTCTTCTGATGATGAAGAGGATGAAGATATTGTGAAGCGAGAGGAGGTAAATGTTGTAAGGATGGTAGAGACTGCAGTTCTTTCTGAGTCGGGATCGTTCACACCGACTTCGAATGATGATGATTCTTCTAGTACCACCACGTCGAACATCTCGCCAAATGGTGGATTTAGACGCATTAACCCGTCTTGGCAAAAGGGTGACCTTCTGGGTAGTGGGTCGTTTGGATCAGTATATGAAGGCATCGATGAGTAAGTTTTATTCATTTTTTTATTTTTTATTTTTAATGATTTTAGACTAGTTCTATGAAACGATAGCATTGTCTACGCCTAGTCTCAACCAATGAAAAATTGCAACAAACATAAACCTAACAGAGGTGAATAAACGGCCATGTTGGGAAAGTTAACTATTTTAGGCTTCGCTTGGGAAGTCCAACTTGGATTTTTTTTGGCTATTTTAGTCACAAAAAATAAAATAGTCTGTTTAACCCAATAAGACAAAACATCATATTCAACATATAATCATTACATTCTTTTTCTTACAAAAAAAAGTTAAAAAAGCTAAAAAAGCCGAAAGCTCTTTTCAAACTAGACTTTTTTGCTCTATGCTAAAATAGTCAAAAAAAAAAGGTCAAAAAGCAAACCCACTTTCCAAACGAACCCTTAGTTAACTATATGAGTTTTTGACTGTTTTAAATCTGACTAAAATAATTATATTTAGGAAGTTGGTTAAGTTTTTTTTAGTTGATTTAATAGTTGTGAGAGAAAAATAAAATGATTATGGGTTGGATGTGATATTTTATCTCATTAGATATTTTAGGTTCGTTTAGGATGTGGGTTGGATTTTTAACTTTTTGGCTATTTTAGCCTGGAGTCAAAAAGTTTCTATTGAGATAGGTTTTTTAGTTTTTGTAAGAGAAAAAATGAAATGACTATGATTTGGATGTGACATTTTGTAGGTCTCGTTTGGGAATAGATTATTTTAGTAACTTTTTGACTTTTTACGAACAAATGTGCAAAAAAATAGAGAGAGTGATGTGATAACGTATAGTAACTTTTTGATTTTTTGGCTAAAAGAGCCTATTTTGTCTATTTGTGATTATTTTAGCCCAAAAAATCCAATTTTAGCTTACGCCAAAAGAAAGCTTTGTGTTGTAATAGGTTATTTTGGTCCAATCTTCTTTCCAAACACTCCCAACATATCACACTTGTAAAAAATTTCACTACGTGATTGGTTAGGAGCACCAGTGTTTGGCAAAAGCTTTTTTTGACTTTTTGGGTTAAAATTCACAAAATGACAAAATAGGTTAAAATAGTCAAGAAGACAAAATGTCATTTTACGTTTTCTCTCATAAATATTACATTTAATTACAAAAAAAATCTAACTATTTTTTCAAACACAAAAATTTTAACCTACTAAAATAGCAACTTCCCAAACACCCACGTCTACTTGTGAACTTGGGCTTTGCATAGATCTCTTTCTCCTTCGGGGTAATTATTGGATGGTCTTGATGTACATGTGGTGTTCCCAACCAATGACATACCAAAAATCTTTATGGGTGGAACAATGGTGACCTGCCATGTTCGCTAGTTTGTATTGCGGTTTTCCATTGACTATGTACATCATATAGGTAATGCCACATGATACTTGGACTATTCAACAATTTCCCTCTGTTTAGAGTCTTTATTTTAAATTCTATATAAGACAATTTTTAGAAGGAAGATAAGAAGAATAAACCATTCATAGTACCTTTCTATACCAGCTCATCCTCCACCACCCACAATCTGAATGTCCTGCGAAATCCAAAGAAAGCCTCAACAAACCCCCCTTCCCAAATCCTAAAAGGGTGGTAGATATATAGGAGTTCAGACCTATTAGTAGTTAGTTTATTGGGTAGAACATATAAAATCTTGGTAAAATTACTTTCCTCAAGGTTGAAAAGCAAGGTGGAAAATATGGTTTCCAAGTTGCAAAATGATGTTGTGAGGGAAACGTGATTCTTGTGCAATGTTGATAGGGAATGGGGGCCTGCCCTCTAGGTAGAGTAAGGAGCTAGGACATATGTACAAGTTAGCAAATGAAAAGCGTATCTAGGTATTAGACATTAGTGGAGGGATGAGTTGTGGCTTATATTTTTGGGATGTGTATTGTAGTGTTTGGAGGTGGTTTCAAGACTTGGGGTTGATTTAGGCAAGTTGGAGTTGATTCCTGTTGTAAGCTGTGGTCTCATGGATAGTACCTTGGTTCCAATAGCCAATACTGTTTCGGATTTAATTTTAGAGCGATTTCAGCTTCAGTAAATGAAGTGAAAGTGTCAGTATTTATCTAATATTAGGCATTTAATCCTAACAAAAAGCATGCTCTCTAGTTTGCTCAATTCTTTTTATTTATTTATTTTATAGATTGATTAGTTTGCTCAATTCTTAATACACTCTTTAAAGTCTTTAACCATCATTGGATTGTTTTGGCGACCTACTAAAATAGCCAAAAAGTCACAACCAAAAGGTTAAGGTAGCGTTTGGTTGTGTTTTGTAAATGTGATTTGAGAGTATGAGTTGTATTTTGAGTTTGTGTGTTGTGGAATTATGATTTGAGTGAAGAAAATTTGTTTGGTAAAGAGTTTTGAAAATAGTTTTGGAAAAGAGGTTTGATTTGAGTGGGGAATTATTGATGTGACATTTGATATGTGATACAAAAATTTACAACTCATAACTAAACATACAATTCAAAATTATTTTAAAGCACATAAAAAATTTAAAAATTTTCAGAAAATATTTGTCCCGATTATGTAAATCAATTGCAAAAAAAAAAAAAAAATCTGGAAATCAGCCGGACATCCGGGTGGTCTACCGGGTGGACAACCGGGTGGACAAAAAAGGCGCCTGTGCATCAGAGTTCTCTCTGCAGAGTGTAGAAAATTGATTTGAAAACGAAACCAAACATCATGCTCCAACACACGGGTAGAAAATTGATTACAGAGCACAACCAAACAGAGCCTAAATTTTCTCTCTATTTTTCTGCATGCCTTTTTGTAAAAAGTCAACAAGTCAACTAAAATAGCTAATTCTGTTGCAAAAGGATTTTTTTATGGGGAAATTGGGAAGAGGATAGGAAATTGGTTGATGGGGAGACTGCATGTACCCTGGTTCACTTGGGAGGTTTGCGCCTTAGAAGGCTTGTCAAGATCAGTTAGGTTTATTAGGATCATGGTTGTGGTCCTTGTGGAGGTGCACGTTGGAGAGGAGCTTTTAAAGCCTTATATGGGAGGGTTTGTGTGATTTGACCCCTTTGGAGATGCATTTCTTGGATTCACATATTGGAAACTCTGGAGGCTGTTCCGTTGCCAAGGAAAAGCACAGTTATCTTTCTATTTTTTCATTGTATCTTTTTGACCTCCTGGTTTTGTTTCTTGACTTATTCTACACCGTGATTATGTTTCACTCAGTTCTGTCTATTTCTAGATTTTTTCTTTCTTTCTATAAACAAGAAAAAAGTGGAAGAACAATTTCACAGATATTGTATGTTTGTTGCCTAATTTTATCCTTTTTGGAGTCCTTACTTTTCTATTCTTGCAAAGTTCTAAATTCTTTCTGTACTTGGCAAACACAAATGCTTTTCACTGGTCCTATGTGCACTTGTTGAACCTTACTATTTTTTTGTGTTTTCTTGCAGTGGTGGTTTCTTTTTTGCTGTGAAGGAAGTTTCTTTGCTTGATCAAGGAGACCAGGGAAGGCAAAGTATTTACCAACTTGAGCAGGTGATAAAATCTTAAGCTTTGTGTCAGTAGATGTTCTTGATATGATTCCCCCTAATATTGATATTATGGTTTTTTGATAATAGATTCCTGTCGAGGTTCTTGTGCTCATTCCCAGTGTTCTGTTTTCTAATGTCTTTGTCCAGGAAATTGCTCTTCTAAGTCAGTTTCAACACGAGAACATAGTTCAATACTATGGCACTGATAAGGTACTGCTTTCTTGCTTTTCATACTGACTTGTAGTTGTTGGTCTCTCAGATTTTTCTTGTTCATCTCTGTGCCTGAGGGTCAGCGTTTTAAGCTTAGTAATTGCATTGAAATAGTAACAGGTGACATATGACAAATTTCTGTGGGCTGCTGTCTCTTCTTAAACTTAAAACTGAGGATATTGACCGTGACATGTGCAAGGTAGAGGCAAGTTTATAGTGTTTGTCCATCTCAAATGGGATTCAGGACAGTGGGAGATATAATACCAAAACTTTGAAATGAGAAGGAAATAATGTACTGTAATGATTTGTATATATAATTTTAGGGTTGATTACCAACTAGTCCCATTAAGTAGGCTTAAATACCAATAAGTCCTATTGACTTTTTGAATGCACCAATAAATCATACATTACCTATGTTGCCCTCATTAAATTAATAAATTCTAATCTATCAAGATCTTTCATATTCATCTCTCCCCCTCTCTCTCTCTCTCTCTCTCTCTCTCTCTCTCCACTATTTCTCCAAAAGCTTCACACAGCCATTGTCATCGCCATGGCCACCGTCGCCATCCACCACCACCACTGCTGTCGCCATCCACCACCACCGTCATCATTTGGCCACTACCGCTTTTCACCAACTATCCCCATAGCCAATCTATACACCATAGCCAATCTATACGCCACTGCCACCATCGCAGATCCACCACCATTGTTGCCTATCCACCTCCACCATTGCAGATCTACACTACACCGTTCGTTGTAGATCTTCAATTCTCTGTCACCAATCTACACTTTACCATCTCCGATCACCTTTCACCATCGCCGATCTACACAGCCATCACTTCCTCTATTGCTCCTACCATCCCCTTTATCCTTTATTAGTATTATCATCGTTAGCCACCGTTTTCTGGTGACCTCATATAGATCTACACCGATCTAGTTGTTTAAGTGGTGAAATCAACTCTAAATGACTCTAAACAATGGTGATTCTCCAGATCTAGTCCTTTTTTCTCTCACTCTCTCTCTTTGTGATAACTTTATTAATCTCTCATTTTTTCTTTTTGTTTTTTCTGTGTGTGGGAAAGGAGGGTGGGTTCTTGTAAGTGAGCATGAGTAAAAGGGCAATCAAATTTGTTGTTTATAGTTTTTTTACAAATCGATTTGCGATAAATTTGTCATTGAACATATTTTTGATTAGTTCGTTAGATAGTCTCTGATACTTCCTCTGTGTATATGTCTATGTATGGTTATATTTTTGTGAGTGAATAAGTATGTAAGTAAATGACAGAAAGTGGGTGTGTGTGTGTAAATGTGAGTGTGAGAATGAATGATTGAGTGTTAGAGGTGGTGGTAGTAGTGATATGGTGGTGATAGTGTGAGAATATAGAATATATTATTGTGTGTTGTGTACAAATTAGAGTCCTATTAGAGACATGATTGTGTTAGAGTCCTGTTAGAGACATAATTATAATTGTATTTGTATTTTCCTTTTTGGTTTAGGATTTAGGGCTATATAATCTAAGGTTTGATTGTAATCTTTGATACATTGAATATATGAGATACAGAAAGCTATTCAGAAATCTTACATGGTATCAAAGCCGTCTCCATTACTCTCTTGTTCATGTTCGTGCTTGCTTCTCCCAGGCTCATTCTGGTTCGACTTTGGTGTGTGATTGTGCCTCATCTCAGTCGACTCATCTGCTCATTCTGGTTCGTAACCCATCTGCTCGTGATTGTGCCTTGTCCCAGTCAACCCATCTGGATTTCTTCTCTGTTTGTGCTATTTGGTAGTCGCACCCATCTAACGGTTCGACCCATCTAGTCATTGTGAGAATATGTGTTCTCCTAGGATTAAGATAAGTGTCCTATATCTATTAGACTTCTATATATCTCAGTAATGTATTCATGTAGGATTAGGAGTTAGTGGTACTCTATATAAATGATGTATGTATTCTTTGTTCAATCAATTCAAGACTAATATACAGTTTTATTCAGAAAACTTACATGGTATCAGAGCCATCACCATTACTCTATGATTCAAAACCCTAGCACTATCACCATTGCTCTTTGATTCGTGCTCTCTCAGATTCACTGGTTGTCTTCAACTTGGGTGGGTGACCCATTTGTTCCTAATTCGGAGTTGCGATTGCTAGTCGAAGCCGTGTTTGCTAGTCGTCGCAGTACTCTCAGTGCGTCGACTTGGTGCTTCGAGTCATCTTCTCTCGTTTGGGTCTGATTGTGCTCGTGAGGCAGCAAGGTCTCACTTTCGCTCTACTTCGCTCACTCTTGTCTGGGCCTGATCGCCTTTGAGTCTGATTGCCTTCGAGTCATCTTCTGTTCTTCAACTTCGTTCTCTGTCTCTCACGAAGGTCTGCTCTCTTTCTCTCTCGGTGGTGTCGTTTTCGGCAAAGCCTCTCTCTAGCTCAGCTTGGCTTGATTTACTCTTCTATTCTATTGGTTTTGGGTATTTACACTTGAAGCCCTAATTTGTTTTATTTATACTTCGACCCATACTTGTGTTTTATTACAATGTCAAACACTAAAATTCAAGCCATTAAATGTAAACTCACTGGTGGCAATTATGCTTATTGGGCCAGTGTTATGAAGAATTTTCTTCTTGATCAAAAAAAATGGGGCTATGTTTCTGGTTCTGCTCCTCGTCCATCGGACTCGAAGGTAGAAGGGTATCTGTCTTCCTGTGACACTTGGGATTGTGATAATGTCCAAGTTCTAACCTGGTTTCATAACTCTGTGGATGACCGTATTGGAATGATGTTTTCCAAGTACAGTACTGCCAAGGAAGTGTGAGATTATTTACTCGGTGTTTATCAGCAGTCCAACTTTGCCAAGCGGTATGAGTTGGAAACAACTATTCAGAGTGCTCGTCAGCGGGATCAAACTATTCAGGGCTTTTATATTGAGATGACAGGTCTCTGGGATCAGTTGGCTCTTATGGAACCACCTAGTCTCAAGATACTAGATGCTTATATTGAGTTTCGGGAATAGGGTCGTTTATTCCAGTTCTTAACAGCTCTCTCCCCTTAGTATGAGGCTATTCGAGGTGGCATCCTTCACCGATCTCCTCTTCCCTCTGTGGATGCTATTGTTTGTGAATTCCTCTCTGAAGAAACCCGTCTTAAGACGGCCAGTCAGACTTTGTCTCCTTCTGTGTTCTTGGCTCCTGCCAAGCCGCCCTTGTTATCGACCCCTCCTCCTCATCAGCTTCAGGCTACTGTGAAACCCAAGAGAAGACCATTAGGGCCAGATGAGTGTGCTTTCTGCCATCAGCGGGGTTATTGGAAGAACAATTGTCGCAAAAAGGGACGTCAGCCTGCTCTGTCTTCTCAGACACAGTTTCGTGGTCCTACTTCGGGTACTTTCCGACCTCCTGCTGCTTATACTGCATCTACTCCGGCTCCCGATCTTGACTTGGCTTCCCTGCGTGCTCAGGTTGCACAACTTTAGCATATCCTATCCACCTCTCAGTCATCCCCATCTACCTCCGCTCTTACCTCTCTTCATTCAGGTTTGTTTGGGTCCTCTTCAGGTATCCCTTCTTCTGTCTGAATTTTTGATTCTGGTGCCTCTCATCATATGACTCCTCACTTTTCTTTACTTCAAAATTGTATTCCCCCACCCGTTCCTATTACTATTAATACTGCTAATGGATCTGGTATGTCTGTTTTATCTATTGGGTCTGTCTTACCCTCTGCCATGTCTGCTGTTACTATTCCTTCTGTTTTTTATGTTCCTCAGATATCTGTCAGTTTGTTAACTATCAGTCAACTTGATGCGTCTGGTTTTGATGTTATCTTTTCCTCTTTTGTCTGTTGTGTATAGGATTGGGTGTCCAAGAAGCAGATTGGGACCGGCCGTAGAATTGGAGATCTCTATGTGGTTGAAAGCTTGCATCTCCCCTTATCCACCACTCCAGCTGCACTTTCCTCGTTTTAATTAGATTCTCAGTCGAGTTAGTTTTACTTATGGCATTCTCGTCTCGGTCATTTGTCTGTTGACTGCTTACGGTCTTTAGCTCAATCAGGATTGTTGGGTAAAGTTTCTCCTAGTCAAATTGATGAATGTCAGGGGTGTAAACTTGTCAAAATGTCAGCTTTACCTTTTAATAAAAGTACATCTATTTCTATTTCTCCTTTCTCTCTTGTGCATACTGATGTCTGGGGACCCTCTCCTGTTCTTACTAAAGGGGGTTCAGTATACTATGTGTCTTTTGTTAATGATTGCACCCGTTACACGTGAATTTATCTTATGACTCATAAGTCTGACTTCTACCGGATATATCGTACTTTTCAGTCTATGGTCACTATACAGTTTGGATCTACTATTAAAATGTTGCGGTCTGACTTGGGTGGGAAATACTTTAAAACTGAATTCTGTGAATATTTGTCCAACTTGGGTACCATTCACCAAACTTCTTGTACTAATACACCTGCCCAAAATGGCCGAGTTGAGCGTAAACACCGTGATCTTCTTGAGACAGCTAGGTCTCTTCTTCTCTCTGCCTCCGTTCCAGCTCCGTTTTGGGGTGAGGCAGTTCTTACTGCTGCTTTTCTTCTCAACCGTATGCCTACCTCCCTTCTTTCTGGTCGGTCTCCTTATGAGGCTTTCTTTTCTCAACTTCCTAATTACTCCCTCCTTCGTGTGTTTGGGTTTGCGTGTTTTGTCCTTTTATCCCGTAAAGATAGGACTAAACTTAGTGCCCGATCTGTCCTATGTGTTTTTTTGGGATATAGTCTCACTCAGAAAGGTTATCGCTGTTATGACCCTGTTTCTCGTCGCCTTTATGTCTCTTGCCATGTTGCCTTTCTCGAACGTCTATCTTACTTTCAGCTTCCTCCTCTCACCGCCCCAGTTTCCAAAGAGGATTTGGTTCATATTGATCCATTTCCTTCTGAGGTCCCATCTGATGAGTACATCTCCACAGTTCCTCTTGAGCTTATTCCATCTTCTCCTCCTGCTTCACCTCTGACTGCTTATCCTCCTTCGCCTTCTCCTCCTTCTTCTCCTCCGTTGTTAGTTTATTCTCGTCGCAAGGCTCCTCCTCTACCAGTTGTCTCTACCCCTGCTTCTGATGACTCTGATCCTGCTGCACACCGATATCCTCCTCTCGAGCGCGTCATCCTCCAAAAATGTTGGGTTGGTCTAATACTTGTTTTTCTATTTCCTATCGTACCTTTTTGTCTGCTATTTACTCTTTTGCAGAACCTCAGTCTTACAAGGAGGCCTGTCAGGATCCTCATTGGGTTCAAGTTATGGAAGATGAGTTGTTTGCTCTACAGCAAACTAGTACTTGGGAGTTGGTTCTTTTTCCTGCTGGTAAGAATCTGGTTGGTTGCAAATGGGTCTACAAAGTCAAGACTCATTCTGATGGTTCTCTTGAGCGTTACAAAGCTCGTCTGGTGGCCGAAGGTTTCTCCCAGGAGTATGGTATTGATTATGAGGAGACATTTGCTCCTGTTGCCAAGATGACTACTGTCCGTACTTTGATTTCTGTCGTTGTTGTTCGTTCTTGGCCTCTTTATCAGATGGATGTTAAGAATGCTTTTCTTAATGGCCATCTTATTGAGGAGGTTTACATGCGTCCTCCCCCTGGTCTTCACCATGCCTCTGGCCAAGTCTGTCGTCTTCGGTGTGCTTTATATGGTCTGAAGTAGTCTCCTCGTGCTTGGTATGATCGCTTTCAGACTGCTGTTACCGAGCTTGGGTTTCATCCTTCTGCTTCCGACTCTGCTTTGTTTCTAAGACATACCTCGGCTGGTTTTGTTGCTCTCTTACTATATGTGGATGATATGATCATCACTGGTTCTGACTCTTCTGCTATCTCTGAGGTCAAGCAGCATCTCTTCTGCATCTTCGAAATGAAGGATCTGGGACCATTGCGGTATTTTCTTGGCATTGAGGTGGCTTTTTCTCCCAAGGGTTACTTTCTGTCCCAGGCTAAGTATGCTAACGAGGTTATCCATCATGCCAGACTTAATGACACTAAGCTGTCTGATACCCCCATTGATGTAAAACTCAACACTATTGATGGGTTCCTCTAGATGATCCTACGTTATATCGCGAGCTTGTGGGTTGCTTAGTCTATCTGACAGTTACTCACTCTGATCTTGCTTATGTTGTCCATGTGATTAGTCAATTTGTTTCTGCCCCTCGCTCTACACATTGGGCTGTTTTGCTTCGGATTCTTCGCTATCTTCGCAGTACTATCTTTCAGGGCTTGCTGTTCTCTTCTACTTCTTCCTTAGACTTGGTGGCTTATGCTGATGCTGATTGGGCTGGTGATGTTAATGATCGTAAATCTATTTCTAGTTTCTGTATGTTTCTTGGTGATTCCCTAATTTCTTGGAAAAGCAAGAAACAGATTGTTGTTGCCCGTTCTACTGCCGAAGCTGAGTATCGTGCTATGGCTCATGCTACTGCTGAAATTGTCTGGCTTCGTAATCTCTTATCTGAGTTGGGCGTCCCTCAATCTTCCCCGACCTCTCTCTATTGTGACAACCGAAGTGCTATTCAAATTGCTCATAACACTGTCTTCCATGAACGGACAAAGCATATTGAGATTGATTGTCACTTTGTCCGTCAGCATCTGCAGTCTGGCTTTATCTCGCTTCCTTTTGTCTCTTCGGCTCTGCAACTTGCTGACTTCTTCACTAAGACTCACACCACTGCTCGGTTTCGGTTTTTTCTTGACAAACTCTTAGTGTTTTCTGCTAAAACACCTTGAGTTTGAGCGGGGGTATGAGAATATGTGTTCTCCTAGGATTAAGAATAAGTGTCCTATATCTATTAGACTTCTATATATCTCAGTAATGTATTCATGTAGGATTAGGAGTTAGTGATACTCTATATAAATGATGTATGTATTCTTTGTTCAATCAATTCAAGACTAATATACAGTTTTATTCAGAAAACTTACAGTCATCGCCTCCTCACAGCTCGTCTTCTCTCTCTGGCTCTCCTTCGTGGTCAACCCATCTTGGTTTTGCAAGACTTCGACCCTTCTCTAGTTCAGTCTGTCGAAACCCCTAGTTCTCTCTCTGGTTTGAAGCTCTCTGGACAAATTTCGCGACCTAGCTGATTCGCAAGTCTTTGACTCGCGACTTCTTCTCGATGCTCTCTGCCTCGCGATTGTCCCTGGATGTTATCTTTGTTGAAAAAAAACCAAAAAAACGTTGCTGGAAACTATCACCGGAGGTGATCGTTGGTGGCTGGAGGTGGTTGCTGGTAGGGGAGGAGGGAGTCATAATAGTGTTGATAATGGGGATGAAAAAGGTGAGGGAAAGGTATTTTAAGGATATTGATAGGTGAAAAAAGGAATAGGACTTATAAGTAAATAAGTCTGAACAACAGGATTGGCCCATAAGTGCCCCATAATTATTCGAGGGCAGTGAATTTATTGTTGTTTTCAGTCATTCTTGGTCCAAGAGTTAATTTTATATTGTCAAATTTTGATTACCATTGAAGATCAATTGCTTAAGTAGCAATAGATTGTGTATGCATTATCTTTATTGATGAGTTTCGAGGATGGCATAGGTGCAATACAACTTTCAAATATTGTGGATACTGTATACAGAATTTGAATTGTGGCTTGCTAAAATAAAAGGATCATATATTTATTTACTCTGTTTGGAATTTGAATAGTGGCTATTTACTCTTTTCCCCCGTCGTAGTTGTCTTTCTTTGTTTCCTTGAACTGTGTTTGAGATTGCATTCTACCAAATTTATCCCTTCATTCATTTCTTTTGTTGTGGGAAATGGAGATAGTAGATATTTGGAATGGAGTTAACTTGAATAGGGTTTTAATTTTAAACAACTTGGTTATAAAATACATGTAGAAGTTTGAGATATGCCTCTTACACATTTTTCTGTCATGAGAAATAATTATTACTACTTTGTAACTTTGCGAGGCAACAAACATACTAGCACATATATTCAATGTAGGTAGTGTCAATCACATTCAGCTGCATCCTTATCTCATTTGATCTTTCGCATGGAGTTGCAGCTACGTGTTTATTCATCGTGCTGCCTCATTTGGTCTTTTGCGTAGGCTTTTGGCCTTGTTGTTTGAATAGTGGTTTGACCCTTGGGACTTTAGATCTCTGCTTGATACGTCATTGAGAGCCGTGTTTTAAAAAGTGCGCTTAGGCGTGCGTCTAACCTCGAGGCGCAGTGAGGCACTGCCTTGTGCGTCAAACAGATCGAGGCAAGGCAAGGAATGGAAGGCTCACGAAAGGTGTTGAGGCGAGGGCTTTATTCTAAGGTGCAAGGCGTGGGCTTTATTCTCCTTGTGTTTTTTTTTACTCAAACTGTTGATTAAGCAATTTTTCTGCGTTTATACCCACAGGGAATTAAAACCCTTCAATATAAAAGGCCAAATGTGATTAGAAAGTGATAAAAAAAAAAAAAAAAAACCCTAGGTGGAGATCGATAAAAAAAATCGATTGACATTGCATGGAAAAGAGAAAGATCGACATGTGTCTTCTTCAGGTTCTTCTTCTTTGCTGTGTTCTCCTTCGCTGGTCCTGGTTGTCTCTCGCACTCTTTTTTTCTTTCTTTCTTTTTCTGCTACAGCCACTGTTCCCGCTTTCTTTCACTAGGTTGTCCTTCTTTGCTGGTCCTGGCTCTCTCTCTGCCTCTTTTTTTCTTTCTTTCTTTTTATGCTTGTGCATGCAAAAAGGTGGATTCTTATTAACCTTTTCTTCTTTTGTTAGATAATATATTTGTGGTTTTTAGAAGATTGAATGTTATATTTAAAGATTATTTGCCTGGTTTTAAAATGTTATGTTTATGTTGAAAACTTCACTTATTTTAAAATTTTGCTTATATGCTACAACTTGCGCCTAGCTTTGGTGAGGCACACATCTCGCCTCGCGCCTCACGCCTCATGCTTAGGCTATAGGAGACTTTATTGCCTCAGTGCGCCTAGAGCTTTTTAAAACACACGTTGAGAGGATTTGGCTGTAGTGAGAAAGCCAATACTCTTATGGTATGGCTATGGAGGCTACCACATGGCCGTTTGGTTCAAATTCCAGAACTTCCACAGGTGTGCAATCAAGCAACCATGATCTGTAGGATATGGTTCTCTTATTTTTTTTGGTTGCTAAAGCTCTTAGAGGGATGCCATTGAATGTCATTATCAGCAACTGGAGAGGTGTGACATCCTCTAATCCTCGAAGGCAACACATGTTGGCTCCAACCTCGTGGTAGAATTATAATCGATTCCATTGCTGTTCTCCTGGGGACCCAGGTCGGATTAGCATTGTAGGTATATTTGATCAGCTGTTTTCTTTTAACAAGATGGCTATGGCCCTATGGGTTCATTACTCGATTTGTCTCTCTTGGAAGATGTTGGGCTTCTTAAACTGGTCTTAGGAATTGTTTGATTAAGGACAATGCATAGGTCGTTGTGGGTTGGGTTCAGTCCTTGGGATCATGGTGACACAGTTACTTCATGCGATCGATCTTTGAGATTCTCATTGCTTTATAAGCTAAGATCAGATGGATTCCTAGATTCACCAACAACCTAGCTGATTTCTTTGCTAACGAGGGATTATTCATTATGACTATTGGTAGGGGGCCTCTTTATCCCCTGTGAGCTTTCATTGTGGTTTTTGGGGTTTGGGTTGGAGGGCTTGTGTTTGCATGGCCTCGTGGGTTTTCTGTGGGCTGTTAGAATGCTGGATTTTAATTTTCCTGGGGCTAAAAGAATTCCTTATCTTCCTGTTTGTTGCATTAATAAAATTTCATTTTCTTATAAAAAGAACATATATCCGTGAGCATATGTCTAGTCTCTGTGGAGTTAATATGTGGCACACGTGCCAGTGTTTGCGGGTCAGTTTCACGTATATGAAATCAATGTTACATTGAGTTTGTGAGGTAAGCTGAGTGAGTCCGTTGCCTGATGTCTTACTTTGATTTTCAAGATTTATATCAACAACGACATTTTTGCTAGTTGCTACGTTTGCCATAGATCTTTGTTTTCAAATATTATCCCTAGCAAATTTTAGATAACAAATACATATTTGTCTTTCTCTTGCAACTAATGGTTATCAGCTTCTAAATTTTGTCTTGTACACAATGGTCATTGCAGGATGAATCAAAACTCTATATCTTTCTTCAGTTGGTAACCAAAGGTTCCCTTTTAAAGCTCTATCAGAAATATGAGCTTCGAGATTCCCAGGTCTCCTCTTACACAAGGCAGATTTTGCATGGTTTGAAATATCTTCATGAGAAAAATGTGGTTCACAGGTGATACAACTGTGCTTAACATGTAATTCTTTAATTTGGTAAATTATATGTTCTTAAGATTTTCTCTTTTTTCTTTGGTTGTTTTGATCTCCTCTTATAAAATATATCGAAGTGTTTCATAGTCCAATTTTGTGTCTACCATTCGCATGACGTTTATGAGCTTTCCTTTTCCTTAGGGAAAATCGGTTCCTTTTTTAGAATTATATTATTCTGTATGATTTAAATCATGACAATAAGAAAAGGGGCAGCAGGGAATGGGACGCACTTGTGTGATGAGGGTGTTTTCCATGCAATTGGAGAGGCATGTGTAGGTAATTTGGCGGTTGACAAAGGGATGTCTGAGAAAAGACATGTATAGTGGGCTCATCTCAAAATGAGAGGGGACGACTTGTAGCTTTCAGCTTCTACAAAACACACTGAAAATGAGTTGTTTCAAAACATATTAGTAATATCCGGCAAATTCCATTTCTACTTGCCTCTTTTTGTCACAAGAAAATGTTTGAGAACAAAGAAAAATATTAAATTTATTAGAAAATTTGAGAAACTAGAAAGGAGTAGCTTATTAATTCACTTTTCTTTTTTTTTTTCTTTTTCTTTTTTCCCCCTTTGTTATTGCAAAGTACTTTTTTTGTTATTAAAAAATAAAATAAAATTTTCACTAATATATATATATATATATATTTCATTTATACTACTACTATAATTTTCCATTTTTAAAGTGTTTCTTTTTTCTTTTTTTTTGGGTGCAATGAACAACCTCCTTCCCCAATTGGCATGTTCAATTATTTAATTATTGAGAATGTATTAACATTATATAGGTTTTAGTTTTTGCTTCCAAACATTTGCACATGTTTCCAAATTATTTTATTGTTTTCTTTTATGTTTTTGTTTCTAATCTAATTGAATCAATATACCGAAACAAAATTTTGATCCTTGCTTCTTATCCATTGTGTAGTGGTTAGGGTGTTATGGACATCAATTTTGTGCGTGCTCGATTTAGTGTGGGTATTTTGTTGGAATGGTGAAAGATCTACTCCATTTATGGAAGGAGATGGAGCGGGGAGGAGGAAGAAGGCCTAATTGTTAGCTTCGTTGGCTCTGATGTGGATTATTTGGTGAGAAATCTATGCATAGTCATTCTAGGTCCACCCATTTTGGAGATAGTTATAAAATTGATAGAACCGAAATGGTTGAAACACCAAATAGATGAAGACACAATGGCCTGGTTAAATTAGGAGTTAGTTTAAATTAGTGACCTACTTTTAAGTCGAAAATAATTTTTGTTTTTTTTCTTTTGTTTTGTTTTTCTTTTTTCTACAATGGGGCCCTACCCTCTCCACTCCATGGGGATGATCTACAGGGTTCATATCTACTCTTACTACTGGACGCTTACCCTACACCGATAAAAACTAATCCACGACTTTTGCTATCGTTAACACCATCTAAGCTTACGCTGCCATTGGTTGAGAGATGGATGTAAGACCCCCTCTCAAAAGGAAGCACCTAATTTTAAGTTGAGAAGAAGTTTTCTTTATTTTTATTTTTTTGTATAGTTGGTTTTCGGGTATTGTCGATCCATCTCTGAACCAATTTTTTCATTCCGTAGAGTTTTTTGGGGAAAGGAGGTTGTATAGATGATATAGGTTGTTGTACATGGTTGTGCTCCCTTGGTGCCCATAAGAAGAACATAAACTTTTAAGAAGGTGGCGTGTCATGTCGGACACCGAAACCAACACGCCACAACACCTATCTAACACTTTACAACATTTGTTACACACATGTCCAAGTATATTTTTTAAAATTTGTTAGACTCGGACTCACTTCATACATTTGGGGAACACGTGTCTATTGCGTAGACACACATGAAGTATGTTACAAGTTTGAATAAAATAACTTGGAATATTCAATGATAAAAAAATAAAAAAATGTATAGTTACTTTTCTCTTTGACTTTAGAAATTAGTGTTGCATTGCATGTTGTCACTTTGAATTAAGTATTCATATACAAGGCTTAATAATGCTTATCCTTATACAGTTATATATGACATATATTAAATAAATGAAATTATATATTTTGCTCGTGTCCCGTGCGTTTCATGTCTTATATTTTTTGAAAATTTTCCCCATCAGTGTGTCCATGCCATTCCATGTCTGTAACCGTGCTTCTTAGTTGCTGCCTAGTCATAATATCATTTATGCTTATCAATTTATATCTGTATGTTATGTTGGTTTTATATTTTCTCGAGATATGTTGTAATGGTCCATGGGTCGTAATATGGATCATAATACATTTTGGTGTCCATATTAGCTCTAGAATAATCTTAATAGTCAAAGCAAAAGTTTTCTATTTATGAGTCCTAATCTTAATAGGAGGAGAAGCTTTTAGAGCTCGTGTGATTCATAATGCAACTTATGTTAGGGGTCATTCTGATATAATTTAGGGGTTGAAATTTGAAAAGACTAGGGTTCCAATATAAGGGCTATATACCTAAAGGTGAACGACATTGAATAGTCCAAACCGGGGGGGACAATATATTGAATGTGGGAATAGAACAAGCTAGCAGGAACAACAACAACAACAACAACAACAACAACAAAAAAAAAAAATTAGGAAAGACTGATGAAAGGATGAATTAGAATGGATGGCAAAGGAGGAAGTGGTGAAACTCACTGAGGGAGGGTGATTTGTGCCCTTCCAATCCTCTTGATCATTTGAAAGCTTATATAGGTTGTGGAATGCATTATATGTGTCCTAATAGTATTGTAAGAGGAAAGGAAAAATAAAGAAAGAGGAGAGTAAGAAGAGAACAGAGGAGGTAAGAATTGTGGTGTGGCAGCTCTGTTCCCAATTTTTTTCTCTTGTTCCCAATTTTACATTACTTGGGTAAACTTTGCCATCTCCAGTGGCAATTTCTGTCTGTATATGAACATGGATAAATGTAATGAAGTTTCTAAATTCTTATTTTTTCCATTTCTTGCCTTCCAGGGACATAAAATGTGCTAATATATTGGTGGATGCCAATGGATCTGTTAAACTTGCAGATTTTGGATTGGCAAAGGTTCTCCCCTTCCCATCTTCAGATTGTGATATCATTTTCTCTTTTATAGCTTCTGATACACTATAGTTCCCTTTGCTTCTCCCTGCTAATATTGCTGGTTGATAACATTGTGCAGGTGACTAAATTAAATGATGTCAAATCTTGCAAGGGAACTCCATTCTGGATGGCACCTGAGGTTTGCCTCAACTGCCCACCCCCTTCTTTTCCTGAGTTGATTAGATTGAGGGCTTTATACAGGCATGCGTATATATGTGTGTGTGTGTGTAAAAGGATTTTCTCAGTTCTTCTGATAACCTAGTTGAACAGCCATGTCATCACATTGGGAAAATGGTTCTAAATATTAGCTTATGGAGTGCATTTCAGCTGTGTTTTTACTCATATAGATCAATGCACTAATGATTGGGATTCCAGTACTATTAGCATGTTTATACTTAACTGTTATATCTGGTTATTCATAGAATTAGTTGAAAATCTCTGAGTTTTAGTCATATACTGCTAACTTTATCTTAAATCTCTAGCTTGGGGACTTACCTTGAATCTCTACTAACGTTATCTTGAATTTTAGTCACTATAGATGATAAAAGTTATGGTTAAACGATCTCCACATCGTCTTCTGAATATGAGACCAAGAATCATGAAAATTCTCCTTGATAGAGACAAAAGCACAACCCCAATTGCTCCATCAAATGACCTGTTCAGATGTCCTTCCATCTCCTTCTGCACCAATTGTAGATCTTTTTAGTACATCAGCATAAGTTTAGTAACTATGTTAGTGCTTGCTGATGTACATCAATATGCAAACAATCAATATGATCAGTTTAGTATGTTCAGTATAAAAAGCAGTCAATATGAATCAAGTCTTCGTTAGAGACGGGAACAGTTGTGGGAGGGAGAGAAAAGTAGGGTACACACTCAAGAAAGACCACATGACTAAAAGTTATATGTTTCTCGTCATGTGACCTTTCTTGAGTATCTGCCCTACTTTTCTCTCCCTCCCACGACTCTTGCCGTCTTTAAGGAAGACCTGATTCATATTGATCTTTTTCCTGTTATTGTAGTTTAGTATATATTTGTCTAATATAAGGGCAGCGTGATAATTGTATTCTAATTAGGGTTTGGGTTTTGATAACTATATTAGTGCATGCATATACTAAACAACTGCTTACAGAACCGACATAAAATCTGTTTCTAATTATCACATTTTTACCATTACAGGTTGTTAAACGGAGGAACCAAGGATATGGGCTTGCTGCAGACATATGGAGCCTTGGGTGCACTGTCCTAGAGATGCTGACCCGTCAAATTCCATACTCTCATTTAGAATGTGTACGTAGTGTATTTTCTATATTTTCTTCTAAAAATGATGTGCTCTCTCTCTCTCTCTCTCTCTCTGTTGAGAAATCTACACAACTTTGATAGTGAGCGTGTGATAGTAGATATTCTTGTTAACCATGTTGCATTTTTGGATTGGCTTGTGTTCGTACTTGCCTGTTTAAATGAAGTCATCTAGGTACTTCAAGTTTTTGTGACTTTATACATGCATGTAGTTCTTGAAATAAGCTAGCCTTGACTAGATTAATCTGAAATTTGAAGTATCGTTCAAACATTTACTGCAGATTTGTATAACTCAATTGATTCTTGTAGTTCACTATCTGTTTTGAGTTTAGTAGTTTGTGGTGTGTACTTGGTGAGATTTGTTACGTATAATAGAGCTCATCTTCTTTTGCTACTGAAGTCTGATCTTTGGAGCTAGTGTAGTGCGTGTGAGTACCGTGAATATAGATGAATATCTTCTGACATTTTAAGAACTATTTTTTCCCTGTTTAATAGTTTTTAATTTTCAATTTTTATTTTGTCTAACAGCAACTCGTAGGAAACACCACAAAGTTATTAGGATAAGTGTATTAGGATAATTTGTACTTATTGGGGTGGGAGGTGTGGTAATGGTGGGGGTGGTTGGGTGTGCTGATTGAGGGAGAGATGAGAGAGGGAACATGAGGGGAGAGGAGGAAGAAAGATGAGGTGGGAAAAATGGCAAAGTGTATTAGGATAATTTCACCTTTTCATTTTAGGGTATAAAGGTTGTCGAAGATAAAATTTTATTGTTAAATATATAATAAGATATGGAAGATATTATAATATATGGAAATCTCATGATTTGTGCTTAGCGTGATTTTTTCTATCTTTGATTTATCTCAATTCTTTAACTGAAGAGATTTGATTGTATCTCCTACTCTATATATATGGTCATATGGATGATGTCAAAATATATAGAGATATCATGATTTGTGCTTATCATGATTTTTTCTTTGATTTATCTCAATCCTTTAACTAAAGGGATTTGATTGTATCCCTCACTCTATATATATGGTGATATGAAAGATATCAGAATATAGGGAGATCTCATGATTTGCGCTTATCATATTTTTTCTATCTTTGCTTTATCTCAATCCCTGAACTGAAGGGATTTGATTGTATCTCCCACTCTATATATATATATATCTTTGTTATCAGAATCTTACGATTCGCGATTCGATTCGCGATTCGATACGCAATTTTTGCAAAATCGATATGAATCTATGAGTGAATCTATTTTGGAAGTGAATCTCTAGTGAATCGCACGATTCACAATCGATTCACGATTCGATTCACTTTTTACGATTCATGCAATTTTTGAAATTATTGTGTTCGACATATTTTCAACTCATTTTTTTCATCTTTTTAGTGAAAATGACATAATATAACTTCTAAAAGTATTTAATACCAAAATAACCAACATATATATATGATTTGTTATTATTTTAGTGATCATGGAGTTTTTAATAGGATCCAATCAGATCCGGTCAGACCTAACATATTTTTAACCTTTCTTCTCATTTTTGTCCCATTCAAAAAATTGTAATATATCTTCTAAAGATGTTTAAGATTAGAGTTACACTATGAATTATCTATTACTATTTTATTAAATTGAATACTACATGTGTGAGGTCAGTTATACCTGTTAAAATGTTTTAGGCTTTAAAATAAAATATCCTAAATAATTCTTTCTTATTATTTGCTCACTCTTACTTAGAAAAGTATATATGCTTATTGTCCAAATATCAATATCGTTGTTAACTATTGTTACTTTAGAAATTAATAGTTTCTATTTGGTTATTACCTTTATTAAGAATGGTTGATAAAAAAATCTTAAAAAAAAAAAAAAAAAAAAAAAAAGGTAAGATGGTAATTTTACATAGGAACCTTTGTTAACTTCTTACCTATTAAATTACGTGATTATCATTCAAAATAACATTTTTGTTGATTTAAGTCTAAATATTTTATATTCATAAGATACATTTAACATCTAAATGTGTAGATATATGTTTTTAAGTGATTTAGAAAAAGTGACCGAATCTTTACGATTCACGATTCGATTCGATTTGCGATTCGGTACGAGACCATTTCGATTCACGATACGAATCCCGATTTGACAACTATGATATATATATATATGGTGTACCATGTAATAAAAAATGATGAAGTCAATGAATGAAAAATTTAGCCCATAGGGCTTTGGGTGTGTAGACGTAGACAAGATTGGTTGAACCACGTTAACCCTTGTGTTATTTTTTGTTCTTCTTCCTTTCAATCTCTATTATCTCTCTATATTCAACTTTATTCCCTTATAACAAAATTCAAAAAAGGTCATTGTGTATTTTCTTTTACTTTCGTCAACCAACAAACACCAACCGGGGAGGTTAGTGTAATTTCCAAAATGTGAAGGAGAATCTATATTAAACCTGAACCTCAGGTGTTGTAAGTGTAATTTACCTTTCTTTTTATTTGATTTACAAGGGTTGGGCCCTTTGATATGTTCTCTAATTCAATTCCGTTTGTCGTTCATCAAGAAAAGATAAAAGAAGAGAAGATTTGAAGTGCGACTCCTTTTTGTTTGGTGGTGTTCATTTGTGGTGAAAGAAGCCATCACTCCTTTTAAGACATGGAGAAGCCCATTCGCAAATTGTGGTGCATAGTTCTTGTTTCAGGGAGATTGAGGGAGTTAATGCCTCCCCACATAATAATTTGGACTTCATAGCACTTTATTTCCCTAAATCTCTTTTGTTCACTGTGTACATGGATTGTCACCTCATCTGGCGCTTTTAATAAGATATTAACTCACAAAAATAATGAAAAAAACACAAACATAACTCATAATCAGTTTTGTATGCTATAGAATTATGAAAGAGGATTGGAATAAGTTGATTACTTGTCTTAAGCAACCTAAATCTGAACCAACCCCTTCTATATGCTCACTGCAAACTACTGGTAATACATGTACATTTTAAACTCAAAATCTGAAAATACTTCCAGTATAATTAGTGGTCCACTAATGATAAAACACTGAGCGGCAGATGTATGTAGAATCTTATACAAGGAATTAAATGCTATTTTGTTATTTCATTTGCCCAATAACTAAGCTAGATTTTATTGTCATGTTTTTTATGTCTGCAATTGCTAGATGTGCTTTCCCCTCATGACCAATATTTACGGTTGAGTAGGTTATAATTTCGTAATTATTTGTGCAATTACAACATCACAGGGATAATAGTTTGGTATTTTGACATCATCTTGCTCTGTATTACAGCAAATGCAGGCATTGTTTAGGATTGGAAAGGGTGAGCCACCACCTGTTCCTGATTCGCTTTCGAGTGATGCACGGAATTTCATCTTTAAATGCCTACAAGTTAACCCAAGTGATCGCCCCACTGCTGCTCAGCTCTTAGACCATTCGTTTGTTAGGTGCCAACTTCCCACTTCCTCAGGCTCATCATCTCCGTACAATTTTGGCCAACGGGTTTAAAGTTGCCATCAGTGTTGAAGATAGCAAGGTAAAGGTTCATTTTGGTATTAAGGAATTTCTAAGATTCAAACACCATAATTGCCGTGTCACAAGTATTTTATCTAACCATGTGTTGGTGATTAATATGACTATGGGAACCTTAGAATGAATGTCACGGGTATGGACATAGGATATAAACTTTCCGTCATGGAAATCTAAAAAAGACATGAGACAACATTATATATATTTTATCAAAATAGTAAGAAATTATTTTCCTCGTCCTACATATTGGAAAATAAGATAGAAAAAAAATTCAAATATCTGTTTTAAAAAATTATTTTCATTAACAAATTTGGAAATTTTGTGCTCTAGAATTCTGGATATTTAATAAAATCTAAAGGAGGAAATTTATGAATCCATGTTTTAATTTAATTTTTTCAAACTTGCAATGCATTTGACTTGTGTTTTAGAAATGGGCATGTGTTGTGAGTGTCCAAAGCGTGTTTGGTTTTGAGAAAAAAATAGGATACGGTCCAATATGTGTTGGGAAGTGTCTGATGAGTTCCGGTGTCTAACATATGTTTGTGTTGAACATATGATATGTTCTTAGAACTGTCCATGCTTCTGAAATGGGCATCCTGATGCAATGTTGGCATTCATGCATTCTAATGGGGAGAACATTTTAAAAAATTACTGTGTTTGTTCTTTGTCTTGGCAACTGTCATGCAACAAGCTTTTAGGAGACTTTCAGTTCATCCTCAGTGTCAGGATGCTTCATGTAATATTTTATTCTACATGCATAGTATGCTCCTACTCGTTTTGTGGTCATCTCTGGTCATAAATTTATAGTTGGGGACTCTAAATGATGGCTATGCTGCCAATGTTGTCATCTTTGCTTGTTCTCATGATGTCTTCTATTTTTTTTTTTTTCCTTGTTGAAAACAGCTCTGTCGATCAGGATTTGTTTATAGTAGAGAAGCCTCAAGTCATGTAACTGATCCAAAGGATAGCAGTTATCAGATTTTTTGCCTGGAAGATATCAGATATTCGGCATGCTGAAACTTTAATGCTATGTTTGATTCATTGGAATGAGCCAGAATGGAATGATGATTTTATCATAATGTCCATTTTCACATTTGGTTTACTAAAAATATTATGAAAATTGCATTGCAAACAAAATTATCATCCATCATTGTAAATGAATGACAATGGAAATAGAAGTCTATGAAATGACCATTTCATACCAATCTACTTTCATTCTAGTGAGTGGAATTGAAACTAGATTGGAATGGAATGGTTGTTCATAACGTTCTATTTGCATCGCCATTCCTTTACAATGATGGATGATGATTCCGTAATTACGAAAAATACATTGCAAATGGAATCATCATCAATCATTGTAAAGGAATAGACATCCAATAAGAAGGCTATTTAATGACCATCTTATTCTAATTTACTTTCATTCTAGTGATTGGAACTGAAATTAGATTGGAATGAAATGGTCATTCATAGAATGAAACTGAAATTAGATTGGAATGAAATGGTCATCCATAGCCTTCTTATTGATGACTATTCTTTTTCAATGATGGATGAATGATAATTTTGTTTGCAATGAACGTGCGAATGGACATTCCGATGGAATGATTTTTCCAATCGAGCTCATTCCAATGAACCAAAAGGGTTTCTTCAGAATAATATAATTTTGTTTGGTTTCCCTCCAGTGCGGGTTAAGTAATTTTGGAAATTAGAAATTGTGATTGAGCAATGATTGTAAAGATAGGACTCAAATTAGTTGGATATTTCTCTTTGTTCATGCAAATGTAAAACGAAATTAATGTACATATACATTATTACATTTGTATTAGTGAAATTCTGAAGGGAGAGATTTTCTGTGTTACTGGTTTTTGTGCTTTGCTTCTTTGATTGTTTCCTCGGAAAATTAGTAGATTTTCTCAGTTCCATCTAAGGGTTTTAAAGATTGGAATAGCTGTTTGGGTTTGATTTCGCTCAGATTATCATTTCAACTTGAGAGAGCGTTTGAACTTGGTAGGTCCATTTTAAAATTGATTTCGGTGATTTGAACTGTTCATTTTTTTGACTTGTTGAGTAGAATATTTATACAAAAAATCAAGATGATTGAATATCGGTAGTTATATATTTGAAGACAAATATAATTTAAAAAATAATCATTTATTTTTTGTAATATAAATTTGATTTAAACATATATTTATCGATATTCAATCATCTCGATTTATTATAGGAATATTCTGGTTAACATGTCTTAAAAAGCGAACGATTTAGAATCGAAACGAGATTTCTGATGGACTGTATGGACTTTTTAAATTCTCTCATATTAAGATGTTACCATAAGACTTTTTGATATTATTGGATGTACTTTGTGCCCATAATTGAACATAGATAGTTTCAGAGGGATTGAAATGGTGACTCATATACTTCTGTTGGAACTGAACTGAGCTGATGGAATTGAAAATCACGCATCCTCGCATTCCTAACCGCAACCTTAACAATTTTATGTTGTATTTAAATAATGAATAAGGGTAAAGATTAGGAAAGGAAAAAAAAAAAAAAAAAAAAAAATTCTAGTTTTTTTTTAAAAAATTTTACCCAAGTTTGTATATTATGTATGTAGAAAGTATAAAAAGAACAATGCTATATACACATTATTTTCATTCATAAAAAAATATAAAGAAAACTTAATGTGTTGTCATGATTCATTTCATATGGGCTTTTTATCATATACAAGTTGAATATCAATTACAACTCTGCTTGAGTTGGAGTTTTCAAAATTATTTTTTTAAAATTTTTTAGATCCACTCAAAATGTAAAATATTTGTGAAAATATTTCAAAATAATAATAAGAATAATATATACAAAAAAATGAAAATGCACTATTTTTTTATTTAGTAAAATTTTAAAGATTTTTTTACTAATTTTGTACTTTTGGTTGTCTAATGTAAAAGAATCTAAAAAGTACAAAAAAAAAAAAAAAAAAAAATCTAAAAAGAGTTCATTAAAGTTAAAAAAAAAAATCTAACTTTTTAAATTAATTTAATTTAATTTTTTGTACTTCTCTGGTTCATTTAGTGGAATAGATTCTAATTTTTTTTATTTTAAATATAAAAAAAATTATCTGAAGACCCAAAAAAAAGAAGTTAAAAAAATAATTCCTAAACGGCCTTCTAAGGATATGGTACATTTAAAATTAAAATATAGTTGTGAGTAGGAATGGCAACGGGGCGGGGCGGGGCGGGGCCGGGAATCACACTCCCCGTCCTCGATGGTGAAAATCTCCCTATCTCCGGCCTCGATCCCCGACGGGGACCCTATTACAGCCCCCGCCCCCGCCCCCGCCCCCTAACTGGGATCGGGTTTTCCCGACCCCGCAAATTTCCCGGCCAAAAAAAAAATCAATTTCATCTTATCATCATCAACATCATCAACAACAACTATTAGATTTGGTTGCTATGAACAAGCATCAAAAGGGTAAAACCATTTCCAGAGTGAATTCCCATTTTTTCACATTTCCAGATTGATACAGGTACAAAGAATAGAGGGTTATAGCGGATTGAAACTAGATGCCAAATTTTTTCACAACCTTCTGTATCCTTAAAAGCTTTACAGCCCAATAAAGATATGTTTTATAGATCCTAACCTATTAATGTTGAGAGCATTGGCTCCTCCATCTCGTTGATCATCAACATGAATATCTTGAGCCATGCACTTTTTCCTCTTCACATGACCAACAATCTTTACAATTGCAGTGTATCCACAATGTCGTACAGTGGGAATCGATCGGCGGAGGGAGAAGAACGAGAGAGAAAGAGAGAGAGGTGGTGCTCCCATCGGCGACAGTGGGAATCTGAGATGGGTGGGGAGAGAGGGGAGGAGTAGAGGACAGCAAGGAAGGAAGAGAGAGATGAGAGACCACAGTTTGTATTGTGTGTGAATTAGGGTTTGGTTTATTGTATATATATATATATATATATAAGGGGTATAAAAGTAATTTTACTTCGGGAAAAATCGGGGATGGGGCCGGGGCCGGGTCGGGGCTTGAACACTGATCATCGTCCCCGCCCCGAAACAAATTGGGGATTGATTTTCAAATACCGTCTTCTCCTCGTTGGGAGTATTTTTCGAGGAAAAATCGTTCAAATCGGGATCGGGGCCGGGGATCCCCGTCGGGTCGGTTTCAAATTGCCATCCCTAGTTGTGAGATTCCAAAAATCCTCTCTCATGGATTGTTCAAAAGGTCCAACGAAGAGATGGTGTTTGGTTCATAATCTGCAAAAATAAACATGGTTGATACCATCCAACTGAGGTTGTCGGCTAGGAACACTTTGATGATAAAGTTAGTTCTCGTTTATGAAAGAAGCCAAATCATCTGAAATGTGTAGTGTGTGGTGTATGGTGGGAGTGAGGCATATCTCTTTTTTATGGGGATGCTTTCCTTTTTATAAAGGTGGGTGTGGCTTGCCCTAGACATTTGCTTGGTGGACCTTTTTACTTTGGGCTGGGCTCTTCGTTAGGACTTATTTGGGTTACTCCCAATAAGTTGAAATGTTTTGGGTTACCACAATTACCCTAAAACTTTCGCTTTCTTTAGTAAAAGGAATGAGAATTTTTATTGCTTGTCGAGTTATGTTGTTCAGATAGATGTTAAATCTCTGATAAAGAATATCTTTGATAAATAAATGTATAAAATAAGTGAATGTATGTATGTATGTCTTGAAAATTAGGACTTTGTTGGTTGAATGCCTAGGCGTGTTAGCGCTTTATTGCTTGAACGCCTAGCATGACTAGGGCTTACATCTAATTGCCTAGGCGTGTTAGGGTTTTGTTGCTCAAACTCCTAGTATGACTAGGGCTTATATCCAATTGCCTAACAAGGTAGGGCTTTAGTGTTCAATGCCTAGCTTGACTAGGACTTGCTCAACTTCAATTTGCTTAAAGAGGTAGGGTTTTAGTGTTCAATGCCTAGTTTGACTAGGACTTACTCAACTTCAATTTGCTTAACGAGGTAGGGCTTTAGCAGAACTATGCCAAGCACAGGCCATTGTTTCGTATGACGAAGGCTTTTTTAACATGAAGATCCTTGTTGGAAATGTCGCTCATTGTCGGTTGCATGCTTAAAGCATATTTCATTTTTTCACCTTTGAGCACTCGAGCTTATAGGTTACTAATAAGGGGTTGAGTGTGTTACATATCAACTGACTTCTTGTTTAGCAATTACTTAGTAGGATGACTACCACTTTTGTGTAAAGCTTTTCTCTAAGGAATTTTGGTAGCAGTTGTAGTGCCAAGATATTCCACTATTTGGTTGAATGAAGCCAAGTGTTGTTACTTGAGCAGGATATGTAAATCCTTTGTGTGAAAATACCAATGCAATGGTGCTCGGAACTCCGAATGGGTCTTGTAGTATTATGGCTTTGAATAAAGCTTTGGCAACATGTAGTGATGGGTTGTCATCTTGCACATAGCAGCTCATCGGTGCATAATAGAAATTTCGAAATGTCCCTTTTATGATTGGCCATAATCATCTATTGATTGGAAATCAACAATTTTCCTTGCTAATAAAAAAACATTAATGTTAAGCATGCATGTGCTGTTAGCTGTTGGAAATTGAAGTATATTGTTAAGCTAGGTTCTTTGCCCCTGAGCTAGTATGAGTCGTGGTGTTGTTAAGTCGGAGTAAGCTAGCGATCACCAATTGCTTAATGGAATCATTGCCTCCTTTTGTGAATGAATCTAACGAATTTTGATAGTCGTTGGACGTGATGCATGTATTTGCTTTGTGAGGATCATCCTTACCTCTATTGCTTTCGTAGTATAGTTGTTATTTAAAATCAATCTAAAAATTGATTTTAGTCTTTAAGAATTGTGAAATGTAACCATTGATCACACTTGATGCTGTGGAGGCTACTTTTTTTGCACTTCTTCGGTACATCGCTTTGTTATTTTTCTTGGTGGAGCATACTTTTAGAGAGAGAAAATCAATACCTAGCTTTGATTGGCATCAGAATGGCAAGCTCGTGTAGAGGATCGTTAACAAGGGTGTGGTGAGCTTGCGATGGTCATTGTCAATGATTAAATTTAACATGAGGGACTATGCGGACCGTGTTTTGGTGCTCCTCATCGGTTGTTCTCATGATCTTTGATTTGTAAAGCACTTTTTCAGAGAGATCTCCAGTTGTAGATATGTAAGCTTTATCTTTGGACTTCATGTATTATTGTTTCTCATGCCCTTGTCATTAACAATCTTAGATTGTGCGTTATGAGTCGATTAACGAGCCACTTAGGGTGCTCGACATACTAGATTAAAAGCTTTACTTCATGTGACACGAAAAGCATCAGGGGTGCATTAGTCGATAAGTATATCAATGGTTGTTCCAAATGGGAATGTTGTAGTTACTGAGTGAGATTTTTGAGATGTTTTCGGGCTGGTGGATGATGTCCACCTAGTTTCGAAGTTGCTGAGTTGCCCAAGATAACGATGATAATGAGGCAAACACCAATGCCACGAACATGTCTTGTTTATTGAGATGAAGCTGTGGGCATTTGCCATTGTTGTAGGTTGTCGTGTCATGTCTTGATTTTCAAAATTTGTCATTGTGAGATCCAGCAAAGAGACGAGCTTTGCCCTATTGCCCTTACATGGCGGTGCCGTGAGTGTTCGACATCGACGTTTGTTCTCGGTTGGGTCATATGGTTGTTTCGACCGCATATTGGTATGTCGTAATGTAGGTCAAGTGGACTACATGCTAGTTTTGTACATTAACAAATTAACTGTGTTGCTTGAACCATGCTTCCGTTTTTATTCCTTGGCAACTTAAAGTATTTTGATTGCCGTTGTGAGTTACCCCAAGTATGGTTGTAATAATTCTAGAGAGAGAAAGTATTGGGTTTTTGCTGAGCTGTGATATTGTTGATCGGCGTGAAAGATTGATTGCTGGCGACATTTTGGTGAGTAGGAAGACTTTTGTTAAGGACTTGTGAATGTAGTTGTTGGCAATAGGCAAATGCTTAGTGGTTGATTGGTTCTTTATTCTCGAATTCTCGGCAATTGAACGATTGTGCACAGGTCTTCAGAAGTTTACTATTGTTCAATTTTCAACATCCTTTGCAAAGGGACTAGAAGTATGCCGAGTATAAGATACGAGAGCTTGTTGAGTGAAATCAATGCCGAGTGATACGAGTGGTTCAATATGGTCATTGTCGAGCAGCTTTTACTCTAGAGAGAGAAAGTAAAGAACTAATAGTTGGCCCAAGCATTGTTGCATGTTGTTTCGTCGCATGAATTTCTTGGTCTTGATCGTTTGACTCTAAGTTGAGAGATAGGCCAAGCCTTGTATGGGTTGCTTTGATCGACTTGATCCGTTGAATGAGGCTTGGTCGTTGAGAATGGACAATGCCTTTTGTAGACACCTTATTTTTGACCGGCCTTAAGACTTGGGTGCTCTTTTTCAAACACTCGATGATGAAAGTCAAGATGTGCTAATCTTATGAATTCTTCAACAAGAAGTTCGAACTCAAGCTTTAATTCCAACCTAACACCCGATTTGGCTAAAACATTTTAGACCAAATTAAAACTCTTTTTCAAAATACGTTTGGTTGCGCAGTTTCAAACATTTTTACAATGTCCCGAGGCTCGCCTTTTCAAACTCCAAATGTTATCATTTTTAGTGGAAAGAGTGAAGAATATAATGGGAATGAATGTGAATGGTGAAATTTTCTAAAATACTTGTTTCTCCTTTCAAATCATGATAGCTTTACCCTATTGATCTAACAGTGTATTTTCATCTGGTTGTACAACAATTCATGGCCAGATGAAAAATGTAGTCAGCCAGATGAATAATGGTACGGTTGCCTGAAATGTTTAGGTAGAGAGTATTTTTCAGGAATTTTGGCTTTTTTTTGCAAATTTTTCATAAATATCTTAGATATTTTGACCCCTAATGTCTGTATATACATGACTGAGCTTCTTTCTCAAGGGTTACAAAATTTTCAAAGGCTAAGAGACTTGTTTTTGAGAGCTCATCACCCTATCCATCCTCCAACCTCCATTTCTCACACACCAACCACCCAAACTCCATTAAAGCTTAACTCCAAGCTTCTTGCTGAGGATTGTAAGAACTCTAAGCCATATCTAAAGGACCTTGAGGGTGCCAAGAAGGAGTTTGAAAACCAAGAAGCTCATTCTCTTTTAAGAGGTAAAACTTTTGAACTTTTCTCACTTTCTACCTCTTTTTTTTTTTTTTTTTTTTTCCATCTTAAAGCTCTGAATTTCACTATCAGCTTGTTGTAATCATGTGATAAGTCCTCATGGATGTAGAGGGAAGTGGAAAGTAGCCACCCATCCATTGAATTGATTGTTTCTTTCATTTTCTACATTTTTGTGCCTTCTTCTTGCTTTCTAGAGATATAATTAATTGTCATAGATATGTAAAATGGAACCTTGTAGATGTGGTTAGGAGTTAGAAAGTAACCACCCATCCACAAATTTGATTATGTAGTGTAATTTCTTTCTTTTCATTCACTTTCTCGCCATCTTTCTAATCATCCAAGCATGTTGGTTCATGTGCTTCACTCCATACTCAATTCCAATGAGTAGTTGTGGTTGTGGCATGGAGCTAGTTGGATAAGTCTTAGTTTTTGGTGTTAGGAGAGTTGTTGGCTTTCATTTTGCTATTATTCTTTTGGAAGTAAGGTAAGAGATTTTTGGTCAAATATGTTAAAACTTTCTTCTCAATCCATGTTGAACATGGAAAAGGATGGGGACACCCTTATTCCATGGGTAGAAGAGGAGTTTTCAACATTCTTTGATGGATCTCTTACTTTCAAAATAAAACTGCCACTAAGAAATAGTGGGCATTAATCTACTATCTCAAATTAATAATATGAATCTGTGTATTAATCTGCCATTATTCACAAAGAGATGATTGTAGATTCTCATTAATTTTTTGGGCTTGAATTTCTTTCAATCCCAATTTCTATTTCATGTGGCAACTTGTTGTAAATATCATGTTGTATATAGGTCTTTGTATCATTAAATAAGGGTTGAGGCCTACCTACCTCTTCCTTGAATGTTTTTTGCAAGAGGAAATGGTAGAAATGATGAACACTCTTAGAAGATGTGTTTTGATTCTATATTGGATCTACCGCACAAAAATAGAGTTTTTCTCGGATGTTACATATGACCAGATCTCTTTCAATTCGGCTGGATGATTTTATATATAGCTCGATGAATTTTGTCCCCAAACAGAGCAGAGCAGAATAGGGTAGTTCCTAGGAAGTGCTCTCCTAGGCATATACTATGTATAGTTTTTCTTTTCTTTCTTTCTTTTTATCTCATGATTTGTTAGATTCAGCTTAATTTGGCTGAATCAATTCATTGTTGTAATAATTCTCAACCCCACGTCTATTCAATTCATTCATTGTTATATTAACTTCCAACCCCACGTCTTTCTATCCCTTTTTATTTATACATTTTCTGTATATGCAACATCATGTTTTATTTATCATACTTCATGACTTGCATTCATTTTTCATGCATCTAGGTTTCGCTCATTTGCATTTGTAAAATTTATCATTTCTAAATAATTATATACGCTATCTCATGCCTTACGATGATACACACGTCATGTGTTAGTAGCCGGACCTCTAAGTATATTTTTGTGTATGTATTGCATTAGCTATTTGTATATATGATCATGCATATAGTTCTGACACATTCTTTGGGTTTACCATAGAGAAGTATTAGGTGAGCATTTTTTAGTTTTAGCATTCTACATGTACATGTTACTTACTATATCTGGCATTTATACAATTTGGCTATATGCTTAAGTGGAATATTTGTCTGAATGCTAGTGGACGGAGGTTGTGTTGCTTGTGTTAGAATGTGGTTGATTCTTATGCTACTGAACTCCTTGTTATTTTGTGAGTTGTGTAAAAAGGTTTTCCAAAATGCATTCAATCAAAGCAAAACCAGAACAAGTGACATAATTTATATTTATTTGCCTTAGTAATATTAGCATTATAAAAACCAAAACATGAACATATGGAGACTAAAAAACTCACATCATAACTGGGTAGAGGTTGATCTTTCGATCGGGTGAGCGTCGATGCTCAATTCATGACTTTTCCCCTTCATACCTAAGTTTTTGAATCGAGATACTTTTGTTATGACAGACAATGACCTTTAGCATGAGTCACGGGTTTCCAATTTTTTTCCCAAAAGATTAGGTGACAACTCTGAGATCTGGTGATGTAATCCATTTATGGCAAAGGTTCTGCAATAAAATAGATTTTTTGTATAAATTGTCGGATCTAGACTCCTATTTATGTTTCACATTGCACTAATGAAATTAGATCAGGAGATTGGGAGTCTGAACTGTTGGGCGCGCTTGGTAACCCCGAAAGACATCCTACACCATCCTTACTCGTGGTTGGCGATTCTTTTGTGCTTTCCAAAGATGTGAGTAAACTAGAAACTAAGGTCGTTTCTGAGGAAAGCTGCTCTTATTTGGTTTAATCTTCTTGGCACTTTGATCGTGCGAAATAAAGCTAGGAATCAAGCCATCACCGCCATGTTAGTTACACTTTTTGTTGTGCCAATCACATTTGTTGTTGCTCAGTTTGTAACCCGTTGGACTTGTATTAAAAATCGTGTTGCCGACGGCAAGGGCGACAATTGTTGGTGAATGAAGATTTCTTGCTATTCGTAGTGGTACTACACGTCAGGCCATTGGTGATTGGCTTGGCCCATCAACTAACAAACTTGTTTGTTGAGGTGAGATGATGCTTCTGTTCCCTTAGTTGGCACCTACTATTGACTACTCAAGGTGTATTTTCTCTGTTGATTAATGCTGGTAACAAGCTTCTTAGAAAATCTAGGCTAGACTTAGTTAACAACTTTTCCTTGTTCTTTGGGTTGCCAAGAACACTTTAGAGAGACAAAATCAAGACTCAGTTGTAAATCAAAGTGTCACATATTGCTCTTGAGCCATTACGTGCGGCCGTCACTATCACCACAAGAATAACTATGGCGTTTGCCGAACTAAAGTTGAGGTGAGCTAGCCATTGTTGAATATTGCTGCTTGTTACAAGTTGGCAATCCTTTGAGAAAGTGTAAATAGCGTTATTTCCTTAGTTGAGTTTTTTCTTGGTGTCGTCATCTTCTTGGCATTGTAATTGTCCAGAAGGAGGGAGTTATAAACGTGGTTTGAGTGCCGAGTTGATAAATGGGGACTGAGGTTGCCATTGAACTATGGTGACAACAGAGTGTGGATGGAGGATCGAAAGGCCGGTTGTAGACACCCCATTTTTTACCACCCTTAAGACTTGGGTGCTTTATTCCGAACGCCCGATGATGAAAGTTATACTGTGCAATTTTTTGAATTCTCAGCAAAGAAATTTGAATTCAAGCTCTAATCCCAAACCTTACACCCCATTTTGGCCAAACTATTTTAGACCTTAAAACCCTCTTTTTCAAAATATTTTTCCAAATGTTTCTACGATATTCCGAAACTCGCATTTCGTTTAAAATATTGCACTTTTTGGTAAACCGAGTAAGGACAGAGCGGAAATAAATGAAAGGGAGGTGAACTCTTTAAAAAATATTTCAAAATATCATATTTATAGGTTTGGAGTTGAAGGAAATAGGAGGGGAGGGAAGAAAACTAGTTTGGGAAGAGGTTGGACATCAAACCGTTAAGATAAAAATGAGTAGCTTTCACTAAATTAAACATATCTCTTTTCACACTTAGAATTTAGATGTGAAGCCATCACTATTGGAAAGTAGACTTTTGGGGTTTCAATTTAGACTCAAGAATCACCTAAAAACGAGTTCGGATGAGGGAGATATGCACGTTTGAAGTTGGGCTTGAATGTAAATTTTTGGACTTGGCCGGGTCCATTTAGAATTGGCCGTGCCTCATTTAGGCCCGGCCGGGTCTTAATGAAAACTTTTCCAGAGCTCCTTTTTAGGCCCGACCGTGTGTTTTTGGGCCCGACCGGGTCGTAGTGGCAAGAAACAGGACAACTTGCGGAAATTCACCAGTTGTTGTTTTTTAAATATATTTTTGATCAAATTGGCTCAAATTCTATAAATAAAGCCTCTTCTTTCAGAATTCAAGGTTAGCAAAATTTCCAAAAGCTTTGAAGAGCTAAATAGACCTCCTTCCATCTTCTTTCCTCCTTAGACTCTCAAACCTTATTTAGCTATACATACACAATACATACACCATTAGATAGGAATGGCAACGGGCCGGGGCCGGGGATTATACTCCCCGTCCTCGATCCCCGAAGATAAATAAATCCCCGTCCCTGCCCCCGATCCCCGGCGGGGACGCCACCACCTCCCCCACTCCCGCCCCCTAACGGGGATCGTGTTTCCTTGACCCCGGAAAAACCCCGACTTTTTTTTTTTTAATAAATTTTATTCAACACAAGAACAAAAAAAAAAAAAAAAAAATCTATTTTCAGTATGTTTCAATTCATCATCAACAATCATCAACTTAAAAAAAAAAAATCTGAGAAAGGAAAAAAATCTGAAAAAATCATCAACAACAATTATCAACAATAGATTTGAAAAAATATCAACAAATTTGAAAAAATCATCAACAAACAACAGTCTAGATCTCACAGTCGGCGACAGAGGAGGCCATGGAGCGGAGGATCGGTGGCGGAGGAGGCCATGGAGAGGAGGATCGACGACGGAGGAGGCCATGACGAAGGAGGCCATGGAGGATCGGCGACGGATGAGGCCATGAAGGATCGTGAGAGAGTTAAGAGAGAGTGAGACAATAAGAGAGTTGAGAGAGGGAGTGGAGAGTCAAAGTGAAAGAGAGAGACCTGAGAATCTGACATAAAGCCTAGTAATAAAGCTTAACATGTATATATAATATAATAAGAATAAAGCTTAACATATATAAAGCTTAACATATATGTATCTATATAAAGACGGTTCGGGGATGTTCGGGGTGGGGCCTGGTCTGGAGAAGCTATCACCGTCTCCGGCCCGAAAATTATCGAGGATTTAATTTTTAATACCATCCCCGATCCTATAGGGATAATTTTCGGGAAAAACCCGTCTTAATCGGGGTCGGGGGATCGGTTCCCTGTCGGGTTGGGTTTAAATTGCCATCCCTTCCATTAGAGCTTGTTCTTGAAGCTTTGGTTGAAGTTTCAAACCATATTTCATAAAACTTGAGGGTGTTGGAATCAAGTTTGTTTAACTACAAGCATCCTCTCTTTCAAGAGTGTGTTTTGCAGAAAACAGAGGGCAGTGGTTGAAGGTGAAACAGGGCAGATCTAGGCAGACAGAGCATTTCTTGGACACTGTGCATGCAACCCTTGTGCATCCTTTTTTGTATCAATGTTGTAAATTAATGCTCCAAGTATTGTTGTAATTAATTTATTATTGTTACAATTAGTCTTGTTGTAATTAGTATTGTTTATTTGTAATTGTTATAACTAGTTAATTTAGATAACTAGTTTATTTCTCATTATTATCCTTGTTGTAATAGAGTAGCTAGCTAGTTAATTCTTTGTTTATTTATTCATTCAGTTTTGTAATAATTAGTTTAATTCGAATTTTCAAACTTTGATTCGGACCCTCTTATGCGAGGGTCAACATGTAATAAGTTGTATGTCTTCCAACCTCACGTCTTTCTCCTTTTTATTTATTTGCTTACAATGGTTAGTATAAAACATCATTTTTCAACTTAAGCACTCTTATGCTTTGCATCCATTATCTTGCATGCATTCAAGGTTCGACTCATCATACTAACCCAATATTTATGTTCAAATTCATTACTTGAATACTTGCTTTATTGCATGTCTTGAATGTAATCATATGCCATGTTCATAGCCGAGCCTATTAAAAGTACATAATGTGTGCGTTGTATTTAGTCATATTGCATTAATTAGGAGCATGCATATTTTTCTAATAATTTTGCTTTGCTTCGCTTTGTTTTGGCTCGGAGTACTAGGTGAGCAATTTTGAGTTTTAGCATCTTGCATCGAATGTTTGTGTTGCCATGCCAAGCATATTTCCATGAGGTTAATTGTTTAAATGATATACCTATTTGAATGCTGGTGGATGAAGGATAATTGCTTAAAATTAGGACAAATTGATTAATGTGCATACAAACTCACCTTTTCAAAGTGACGAGTATCAAAAAGCAATTTTTCAAACAAACATGATATCAAAGTGTTCCAATATTCGCAAAATAGTATATACTTATATGCGTCACATAGTAATGTTAATCCAAATAAAACCAGAACAAGAGTATATAATGTAAATAAGAATCACATTATGATTAGTAGATCTTTGATCGGGTGAGTGAGGTGCTCAATTCATGACCTTTCCCTCTCATACCTAAGTTCCTGAGCCGAGACACTTTGGTGATGACGGATAAGTGGCCTGTGACACGAGTCATGGGTCTCCTAAAATTTTCAAAAATATTTAGGTGACGATTCTGTAATCTGGCAAAGCACTCCATTCTTGGTATTTGATTCAAACATTGATTTTCCGAAAAGAATTGTTGGATTTGGACTTTTTTTCTGTTTTCACTGTTTTACATTGCACTTGTGAAATCAGATTCAGAACCACGGGAGTCCAAACTGTAGGGCTAGTCGTATCCAAAAGGAGCACGAAAAGCAAGCTACACCGGTTAACATGAAATGGTTTCCAAGTAGTGCAAAGGTCCATGCGTGGACATGTCGAGCAGACATTGGTGGCAAAGTTGATGGTTCCATTGGTGTTGAGGAAAATGGATGAGGGCTTGTTTTCCTGGCAAGGTGGCAGTTGAGAGGTGCGAATGTAGTGCTTCCATTGAGCTTTATTGATGTGATTCGATTCTTCGATGTTCTTGAGTAAGAGTAGTTGTGGCAGCCGGATCTTGAGTTTGTGATCTTATGATTACTACATAAGGAAAGCTAGCTTCATAATTGTTGATGACTCGGCAAGCTTGTGATGGTTATTGTCAGTGTTTTTGTTCATTGAAATGGACTACTTAGATTGTGTTTCCCGTGCTCCCTTTCGGTAACCTTCATGTTCTTCGATTTACGAATCACTCTTCTGGAGAGAGAGTGCCAAGACCCAATTGTAGATCTACTAACTTTGTCTTGTTTTTTTAACTTTTCCAAGCAAGATTGATATTCAACAAAGATTTGATAAAACTATGAGCATAAATATATATACATATACATACGCATATATATATACTAGCGGCTAGGCACACGCGATGCGTGTGCAATTTCTTTTAGAATTATAATATAAATTTTATATTATTTTTTTCTAATAATATACATATAAATCATATGAGTAATTATGTACAATGTAACATTTAATATTAACGTAATTGATAAATAAAATATATGTACATTAAAATATGTACAAATCTTCTAAAAAAAATACAATATTTACTAATGTTAACTAAAAGTGAAACATAGGAATGGCAAGTTGATAGATTTCGATCATGAATGCAAAAACTGACCACTATATATATGCATTCAGAAAATTGAAAATACGGGTGTTCTCTATTTTAGCGCCATTAGTTTCTTTCTCTTTGATTTGTGTGAGAGAATTCAAAGTCCAATGAGATAATTCAGTCTAAGAAAATAATTCTTTTAGCTTTCTTTGAAGGAGTTCTATTTTTTTTTTAATATCAAATGTTCTTCCATTGCTGAATTGTTTTATTGCTCTGTAACTCAGTAGTTGAATGAATTACAGAGGCATAGCCCAATGGTGGTGTTGATGCTCTGGATGTGTTGATGTACATAAAGAAAACTAACAATTTTAAAATAAAATCACAGCAATTATAAACACATAAACACAAATGTTGATATAAACAAAAAAATAATAATAATTACTTTTTTTTTAACTGGATAACACAATGAAACATTTTATTTTCTATAAATTTTTATAGAAAGTATAATTAATAGTATTACAGGAAAAAATTCAACACAAAATAATTGTTGTGATTATAAACACTCATTATAAATATAACACTCATAGGGTGTGTTTGATTGGACGGACTGGAAAAGGGGGGATTAGAATCCATCGGACTTGAGTCCTGGGACTGTGAATCCCCCGGACTATTTGGTCGGATTGGATATGTATCCTGTGTTTGTTTTTTCATGGGATTAGATGTCTGGATAGGACTATTTTCAGTGAATCCAACGTTTGGTTGGACGGACTGGATAGGATAAATGAACGAAAGACTATTTTACCCTTTTTCAATTGTTTACTAAGTAATAGCAATATTAAACATATATTTAATATTTTAATTATTTTTAGTAAACATTAAACATACTAATGGTTAAATTTTGTTAAAAGATATTTAAACATACTAATATTGATAAAATTTTTTGACTGGTACAAATTATTTTTATTTAAACAAATAAAAATTTATTGTTGAAATTAAACATATTAATGGTTAAATGTTTAAATTTTTATTTAAACAATTAACATTGAAATTATTTTGATGTACAGATTATGTTTAAACAATTAACAATTAGCAATTAAATAAATGTTGATGTACAGATTATGTTTAAACAATTAACAAATGTTGATGTAATTAACAATTAACAAATGTAGATGTAATCAAATGTTGACGTATTAAAACATAATTTAATAGATGTTAAATAAATATACATGTTGATGTACCGGTGTTAAAATAATTTAATAAACATGTTGATGTACAAATGTTTAAATGTTTAAATAAAACATAATTTAAATAAATGAAATTATTTATTGTTGAAATTAAACATTTAATTATTTAAATAAAACATCTATTAAAACATCTATTAAATTTAAATAATGAAATTAAATAAAACATAAACAAAATTTTAAAATAAAACATCAATAAAATATCTATAAAAAATTATTTTAAAAAATTAAATAAATAAAACATTAATAAAAAGTTAAATAAAATTATTTTATTTTTAAATTGAGACATTTAAATTTTATTAAATATAATATATAATTAAATAGTAGAGGGTCAAAATTGTCATTTTCGCATTTAATCCAAATAGTGATTAGTCCCCCCAAAACAATCCCACCCCCCCAGGATAGGATAGTCCCCCATATGGGGGACATGGAGTCCGGCCGGACATGGAGTCCGCCGGACTAAAAAAAAATCAAACGACGGATAAGGAGGGAGGCCAGACATGGAGTCCAAACAGTGGATAGTCCCCCTCCTTATCCCCCCAATCAAACACACCCATACAGAAAACTTACAGTCAAAGTAGATAATTGTTGATAAAGAATCACCCGAGAAGTTGTTTATTCTGAACAATACAAAGTCATAAAGCAACCTGCAAAAAAATTAATAGCACTACACAAAAAAAAAAAAAAAAAAAATCACAATTATGGTTGATACCCACCATTTGTCAATTTACAATCACAATTTTTACTACTAAAAAAAAATCAAATATTAACTCCACACATGGGCCAAACAAAAAAAAGTGAATAAGAGAAACAAAAAAAAAAAAAAAAGAGTGGAAAAATATCAAATAGAAATATACGAAATAGGGGAACGAAAAAACAAAAAGAAGAAAAATCCAAACTGTTTAAGTATAAGTGTAAACAATTGCACACATTTTATGATTCACAATTTTGAGAAAAAAATTGAACCAAATAGGAAAGTATGATTACACAAAAAATACAAAAAAAAAATAAAAATAAATTCAAGACACTCATTTTATATGATTTTTTTAAGGGCATAGAATTTTATTTTAAATAACAAACACAGAAAAATTGCAATAGTGCAAACAAACAAACAGACCATTATTTTTTTTGTGTGATGCAATAATTGGAAAGCAAACAGGGGAAAAAAAAAAAATAATAAAAGCATTGTTTTTTGATGCTCATTGCTTACCGTATGTAGGTATGTAGTTCCTTTTGTGTGATGCAGTAATTGGAAAGCATCAATCCGGTGCGGAAGTTCAAAAGGCATGCAAAATATAGTGAAGATACAGGGAAGTTTTAGAATTTTTGTATGAAAAACACAGTGAAGTTGTATAGTACTTTTCAGTGAAATCAAATGCAAAATGCAATTCAAGGAAGATGTTGTAACTGCTTCAAACGTGGAGAGTGGGAAGAGGGAAGTGAAATTAGTGTTTTAATTTTTCATTTTACCCCTAATTAAAACTGATGTAATTGTAAGAAGTTAAGGTCATTTTAGGAAAAATTGAGAAATTTTTTTTAGGAGTGGCTTCATGACATCAAAATTGTTGTTCTCTTTTAATAATAGAATAGATATATAGGTTGAACTTTAGCAATAAACATAATCAAAAAGAAAGAAGACAAAGACCCAACTGTGGGTTTACTTTCCTAGAAAGAGATTGGTCAAATGAACATAGTATAACTTGTGTTGGTTAAAATTTGATTTTTTATAAAGCAAGATCACTAACTTTTGTGCTTTGACCATATTTACTTACAATAATATGTAACATCGGTTTGAGCACCTTGAGTATGGTGTTTGTTCTTCTCTTTATTGAATTCTTTAGGTCATTTCCACGCCAATTGTGAGACCCCAAAAGTCATCTCATATGGATTGTTCAAGAGATCTAACGAAGAGATGGTGTTTGGCTCATAATCTGCAAAAATAAACATAGTTGATGCCACTTAGTTGAGATTGCCGGTTGGGAACATTGATGATAAAGTTAGTTCTCGTTTATGAAAGAGAAGCCAAATAATCTAAAAAGTGAGAAGCCAAATAATTAAACATTTAATTATTTAAATAAAACATCTATTAAAACATCTATTAAATTTAAATAATGAAATTAAATAAAACATAAACAAAATTTTAAAATAAAACATTAATAAAATATCTATAAAAAATTATTTTAAAAAATTAAATAAATAAAACATTAATAAAAAGTTAAATAAAATTATTTTATTTTTAAATTGAGACATTTAAATTTTATTAAATATAATATATAATTAAATAGTAGAGGGTCAAAATTGTCATTTTCGCATCTAATCCAAATAGTGATTAGTCCCCTCAAAACAATCCCACCCCCCCAGGACAGGATAGTCCCCCATATGGGGGACATGGAGTCCGGCCGGACATGGAGTCCGCCGGACTAAAAAAAAATCAAACAACGGATAAGGAGGGAGGCCAGACATGGAGTCCAAACAGTGGATAGTCCCCCCCCTTATCCCCCCAATCAAACACACCCATACAGAAAACTTACAGTCAAAGTAGATAATTGTTGATAAAGAATCACCCGAGAAGTTGTTTATTCTGAACAATACAAAGTCATAAAGCAACCTGCAAAAAAATTAATAGCACTACACAAAAAAAAAAAAAAAAATCACAATTATGGTTGAGACCCACCATCTGTCAATTTACAATCACAATTTTTACTACTAAAAAAAAACCAAATATTAACTCCACACATGGGCCAAACAAAAAAAAGTGAATAAGAGAAAAAAAAAAAAAGAGTGGAAAAATACCAAATAGAAATATACGAAATAGGGGAACGAAAAAACAAAAAGAAGAAAAATCCAAACTGTTTAAGTATAAGTGTAAACAATTGCACACATTTTATGATTCACAATTTTGAGAAAAAAATTGAACCAAATAGGAAAGTATGATTACACAAAAAATACAAAAAAAAAAAAAAAAAAAAAATTCAAGACACTCATTTTATATGATTTTTTTAAGGGCATAGAATTTTATTTTAAATAACAAACACAGAAAAATTGCAATAGTGCAAACAAACAAACAAACCATTATTTTTTTTGTGTGATGCAATAATTGGAAAGCAAACAGGGGAAAAAAAAAATAAAAATAATAGAAGCATTGTTTTTTGATGCTCATTGCTTACCGTATGTAGGTATGTAGTTCCTTTTGTGTGATGCACTAATTGGAAAGCATCAATCCGGTGCGGAAGTTCAAAAGGCATGCAAAATATAGTGAAGATACAGGGAAGTTTTAGAATTTTTGTATGAAAAACATAGTGAAGTTGTATAGTACTTTTCAGTGAAATCAAATGCAAAATGCAATTCAAGGAAGATGTTGTAACTGCTTCAAACGTGGAGAGTGGGAAGAGGGAAGTGAAATTGGTGTTTTAATTTTTCATTTTACCCCTAATTAAAACTGATTTAATTGTAAGAAGTTAAGGTCATTTTAGGAAAAATTGAGAAATTTTTTTTAGGAGTGGCTTCATGACATCAAAATTGTTGTTCTCTTTTAATAATAGAATATATATATAGGTTGGACTTTAGCAATAAACATAATCAAAAAGAAAGAAGACAAAGACCCAACTGTGGGTTTACTTTCCTAGAAAGAGATTGGTCAAATGAACATAGTATAACTTGTGTTGGTTAAAATTTGATTTTTTATAAAGCAAGATCACTAACTTTTGTGCTTTGACCATATTTACTTACAATAATATGTAACATCGGTTTGAGCACCTTGAGTATGGTTTTTGTTCTTCTCTTTATTGAATTCTTTAGGTCATTTCCACGCCAATTGTGAGACCCCAAAAGTCATCTCATATGGATTGTTCAAGAGATCTAACGAAGAGATGGTGTTTGGCTCATAATCTGCAAAAATAAACATAGTTGATGCCACTTAGTTGAGATTGCCGGTTGGGAACATTGATGATAAAGTTAGTTCTCGTTTATGAAAGAGAAGCCAAATAATCTAAAAAGTGTAGTGTGTGGTGTCAAGTGAGAGTGAGACATACCTGTTTTCTAGAGGTAGGTGTATAGTGGGATGTTTTCTTTTTATAGAGGTGGGTGTGACTTGCCCTAAACATTTGGTTGGTGAGCTTTTTTGCTTGGACTGAACCCCCGTTAAGACTTGTTTAGGTTATCCAAAATAATTTAAATTTTTTTTGAGGTACCACAATAGTGTGAAGCACACTTGTAATAAATATAATCTATTAATTTGTTTCAATTGCATAATATTATAAGTAATATAATATTTTTAAGAATAAATTATAGATACACCTTTAAAATTTGTTTAAAATACGAATCACTCCATGTAGTTTTGAAAATTACATTTCATCCCTTAAAGTTTTTAATTTCATAACAAATTATCCATTTTATTAATAAATCATGAAATTAATTAATAGTTTTTAATGATATTAGAAATATGTTTCAATTAATAATTTAGGTAATTTTATTATTGTATTAGAGAGCAATTATGAATTTTATTTTTTTAATTAATTTTGTTAAATAAAAAATTTTAACAAAAAAATATTTATAATTTTTAAAATTATGAAAAACAATTCATAATTTAAACAAATCTTAAGAATATATTTTTAAATATATACATGCAGATTTATTTATGTTGACATAGTGTGGCTGCGTTGAGGAATAATGACAACATTGTGGCACTCACCATTAAGTCTCTCTCTCTCTCTCTCTCTCTCTCTCGCGAATATCCGTTTCAAAAGAGCCACGATACCCATCTACGTTACAGGATATACCGAGCTCTTTTGGGAAGCAGAAAAAAAAAAAAAAAAAAAAAAAAAAAAAAAAAAAAAATCAGTTTTTAACTTCTTACTTATTTTAAGTCATATTAACTTTCATATTTTTTATTTATATAAAAAAAATAAACTAAAAAAAATTAAAAATAACTTTTTTACTAACTTTTGAAAACACCACACCATATTACCACACCTGTAAAATACACTTCCTTTGAAATACAAAAAGAAAGGGTATTTATAAATCAGGTTTTTTTTTAAAATTTTAATTTTTTTAAATAATTTTAAATTTATAAAAAAATTATAATTTTATTTATTAAAATTTAGAAAAAGTTTGAAATCTTAAAATTTACTGAGAATATGTATGTATAGTGAAGATTAAATTAGTAAAATATGAAATCCACGAATGAAATAAATTTGAACCATTAATTGTTATTTCTGAATAAAATTTAGATAAGTAATTATAAGTTTATAGTATTGTTGTAAAATTTATTACTAGTCTAAATTTTTTTTTGCGACCATATATTGACTTGTTATTTTCCCAATTTTAGCCAAACTTTTTCCTTCATTTTCACTTTTTATAAATTTATAATATATAACTATATTATCTATTATTATTATTATTATTTAGGCAAAGTTTGACAATTTAAAAATAATTTATCATTTTATCTTTTTTCTATCACATCACCTCTTTATTTTTTTATATATCTTTTTATAAAAAAATAAAAAATACACTTATTTAAGCCATTCCAATCAAATCTTTTTAAGGGTCAAAACTTTTGGTATATATATATATATATATTTCAGCAACAGTTTCATCTCATCATCAGGCATCAGCAGCCCCATTCACTACCCCACGAAGCAACGCAACCTTCGGCAACGTTGCGCGAGAGAGCAAACATCGCATGTTTGTTCTCTCTCTCTCTCTCTCTCCCCCACATTCAAACTTAAACCCCACCATCGCCCCCACACCCCCATATCTCTCTCTCTCTCGTCAATCGACGTTACTGCTCTTACCCTTCAATCCCAGGTACATTTTGATTCAGATCTCGATTTCTGATCTCTGTGACGTTTAATTTTGTTGGGTTTTGACTTTTTTCTTTTACTTTTTTATTTTGACATATTTAAATTTGGGTTAGGTTTGTTAAAATTTTAGGGCCTTCTTCTGGGTTGTTGAGATATGTGTGTATGATGCATTTGTTAATTTCATTGGTTAAAGTTCGCGGTTTTCAAAATGGGTTTTTGTTTTTCTGGTCTGTAATCTGTCTAATTGCTTATTTATTTATTTATTGGTTAATTGGGTAAGTGTATGTTAAATTTGATTAAATTTTAGTTGTGTATTACTATTGTGAACCCATCAGCGAAGAGAAATGGAAAAAGAGGGACCCATTTACTGGAATTATATAGAGTTTTTGGTTCAAACAAGGCCAGTTTGCTTATGTCATTTCTACTCTCCAGAATTTGGTTTTGTTTTTGTTTTTGTCTTTTCATTTTCTGAATTGTTTTATCTTTAAGATTATATATATTGATCTCAGTTTATGTATTAAGTAATTAACAACTATGATTTGTTGTTATGAAAATGCAGTAATTGGGGAAATATGGGTTTCTAACATTTATATATATATATATATATCCACACTTGAGTTTATACTATATATACTATGGTGGGACACTCCTCACCTTATTGTACCTTTTTCCCTCTAAACAGTTCCCACTCTTTTGGTGTCAGTTATCTTCAGATAATCTCTCTCGTATTGCCTAGTGGTATCATTTTTAAGAGTTATTGCTAACATCACTTCCATACCATTGGTGAGGGTCTATGTTACATGGGTTTGAGTACGATGAGGAAACTTCTTAGGTTTGTTGATGTTGATTACAAAGTCATGTTGAGTTTTCAATGCAAGGTAGGCTTTTTAAAAAAATTACAAATAAGTGGTAAACTTTACAAGTATATTAATAATTAAAGACAAAAGTTTTTCATCAATATGTAATAATTTTTTGACAGTACCACTGATTAGTGATTTCCCCGTCAATTTTCCCCTTCTTTCTAGAAGACCTTTAAAAAATGTCCCCGTGAAGTGGAGGAACTTAAGTGATTTAAAAGGAAATATAGTAGAAAAGTTTTGCATACTATACAACCTTTACATGGTTGGAGCATGAACCTCAATATCTGTACATATTTCATAATTATACACCATGGGTCACTTCCTTTTCTCAATCCACAAAAAATTCCTCAAACCCAAATTAAGTGCAACTCGAGGAGTAGCATAAGAACTAACCCACCTTAACCCCAGCCTACTATGTGGCTCCACTAGCACATATCTGCCTGATGACCCTCGCCTACTGCCCCACGCCTTCTTCAACTAGATTGAATGTCTTCTATCATATTTGAGACTTTTTGATGTGCTCCTCACCATCTCATCTCATTTCAAGTGAAACACTTTCTTGAATTTCAAAAAAATGATGTTCGGTCCAAATAGCACTACTCTCATGCATTCTCTATACCACCCATACTTTTGAGAACAAAAATGAAAAATTTGAATTATAAAAGAAAACAAAAACTTTTATCATTTGGAAAAAATCTAGATGACCCATTTAATGTGTTTAAGTGATGAACACGTGTGTCTTTCAAGTGTTTGAAGTGTGTTTCAGTGTGATTTAAAATAAAAGGCATGTTTGGATGCAGGTGCAACATGTGTCAGGATATGTCTGACGGGTGTCAGTGTTCGACATGGACAAACCACCTTCTTAGAAGTGTTCGTGTTTATTAGCACAAGCATATTATGTATTTTTGTTCTTGTCTTGTTTCTTTTATTTTATTGTTCTTCCACATACATACTCAATGAATGCATATAACGTTATAATTTTATGATGTATCTAGATTTTTCTTAAGTTGTTTTATTTTTGCTTTGTTTCTTCAACATGGCACAATGCTTGCAGATGTTGTAGTGTCACCACATACGGTAATATAGAGCTGTCATTTGCAATGTTTATGAGATATTCATTCATGTTAATAGTAATATAGTGTAACACATCACTATACTATGATGGAGCTTGACTCATTTGGTGGTAGTTACTATGCTAAGTGGTTTGATTGCTCGTGGATTGTAGTGCGTTCATTGACTTGATGTTTTACATTATTTCCATATCTATTTCTAATAATGAAATATCTAATGAGGTGAAATTTGTGGAGCCGTAGGCTAAGTTTGATTAGGATGAAAGTGGTGGAAAGTGAGAGAAGGAGAAAAAAATGAGAGTTTTTCTGAATTTGTTTAGCGTGAAATTTGGTGAAAACTTCAAGAAAGTTAATTTTCTTGTACAACTCATATTTGCACAATAACTAAGTTTTTAATATTTTGAAAAAAGGACAAGAAGCACAAGAAAATTTTAATTTGTCTATGCAAGGGTTACTTATAAAAATTCAAAATTTCTCGCTTTTTCTTGCTAAATTCAATCAAGGGCAAACTTCACTTTACTCCCTTGTGATTTGGGCCATGCGCAGTTTACCCTCTTAATGTTTGGAAATGACCACATAACCCTCACGTGGTTTGTGGACCAAAGTGCACTCCTACTTTTCCATCCAAGTTAACTAGCTGTGAGGCTCACGCACCCATGAAGAGTGTAAGCTATATTTTAAGACCAAAATACCCCTTGCACATCTTTAAATTTACAAAGACATGTCATTCTACTTCCTCCTTCTCTCTCTACCATTTTCCTTCTCTCACTATTTCTCTCTTGCCCCTTTAAATTCTTCCTAGCCATCAACATCTATACTTGCAGGAAAACATCAGAATAGCCATTTAGTTCATATAAATACCTCTGTTGAACTGTAAAATGAGCTAATATCATTGAATAACAATTTTGACTTTGGTCTACTTCCATGAAAGTCCCCATTGATTGATCATCCTGCCACTTCATTTTCTCTCTCTACTGTTATAAAAGTAATTTCAATTTAATTATAATATATATAGCTATCATGGGGTTAAATGAGGATTGAACATATATATATATATATATATTTTGAACAGGAGGAGAAAAGATCAGTTAAATTGGGTGTTGAGTTGAGGCTCTTAATAAAAAAAAAAAAACAAAATAAAATATTATGGTCGATGTGAATTGTGATCAGATTATTCAGAAGCTGTGATTGGGTCATGGCTAGTGGGCGGGAATGGGCTGCGTGGGCTGGAAGTTGGCAGCCATGGGAGAATATGAGCTCTAAATCAACAAAAATTAAATAAATAAAAATAATGATATTACAGTTGGTGCAAATTTGTTATTGTTGGGAAAGCCATGATCGGGGGTTGGTCTTTGGGCGGGAATGGGCATGGGGTGGGGGTTGGCAGTCGTTAGATGAAGAAGGGAGAGAAGAATGGGCATGGGCTGTGTGTATATATATATATATATTTGCAGGTTTAATTTAAAAGAGAGAAGAGGAAGAAGACGAGGGCATAAAGGTCATTTTACATGTTCGGTTAACAGAAGTTAGCGTGCGTTTTAGTCCACAAATCACATGGGGATTATGTGGTTATTTTCAAACGTTTGGAGAGGGATAAACCGCACATGACTTAAACCACATGGGAATAAAGTGAAGTTTTCCATTTGATCAAATGTTTGCACTCTGTTTCTCTTTCTTTCCTTTTTAGCTCAAACAAACTATTAGGATTTTTAAGCGTGTAAAAGAAAGGGGGTTTAGCTTTATGTACATAGAAGGTTAGTGAAAAACAATGTTCTGGTTTGGGTCTTTAAGGGTGTAACAAATGGTTATTAGTTTGAGTTATAGTTAGGCAAGAAAAACTTATAGGCTTGGGTGTTGTTCAGGGCTGTAAATGTTGCCCGATTGATGAATAGTAAAAGCGAACAACCCTGGGCTGGGTTGACATATTTTTGTGTTCCTGAATTTTTGAAGGAAAACTCTCTCATGTTTGTAAAATAGGGCTTTAAAGGCATGTATAGGAGGTTAATAGTGTCAGGTTATGGGCTTTTAATAGCTAACATAAAGCAAAAAGTTGAAGAGAAGAAGAAAAAAAGAAAAAAGAATTAAGAGTCTAGGTATCACTCCTGCACTACCTTAGGCACCACTCCTTGTTTAGAAGTGCATCACATAAAAAGTTTGATGAGCTCACTTGTTGGAGAAGATTTTGCTTTGATTAGTATATTAAAGAAAAGTGCCAAAAGGGCTTCAAACTTGTACACGGCGTATATTAAAAGGCTATTTGGAGAAGCTTTTTCAATCAAGTTCTCTTTTAAATTTGAAAATTACCACAATACCCTTGACCTCTAAAACATAGCAATACCAATAAATATATAAAACTGAACTGGATGGAGAGCAGCTTAAAGAATGTATAAATTAGGACTTGATTAAATCTGAAATAGACTATTGAATGAAGTTATAATGTTGCCTCATTTGCGTTTGCTTTATCTTGGGGGTTATTTTGGGCTGCATAAAAACATGTTGTATTTATCAAAGAAAGACAAGAAAAAATAGAAAAATGTGGAGTTGTGAACTCATACGAAGTCGAAACCCAAGTTCATGTAGCTAAGGTGTCTTCATTGTTTTGATAAACCCCCCCCCCCCCCCCCCCCCCCCGGTGCGCGCGAACTTTGTAGGTCTGAATTCGAAATGGGCATGTTTGGAGACTAAAATTCTTTATGCATATCTATATTTTACGTAACCATGTTGGCTGCTTATATCAAAATTGCATCTTAGAAGTTCTAATATATGGGGAGTGCACCGAACACATGCACATGCAGGTGGGCTCATGCACACATATTTAAAGCTGCATACTGTTGGACCATCCTGAATCCAACTTGTCCTACCTTGAATCTTGTTAAAACCTATCACCTACTTCACCCACTTAAACCTACTCCACTAAACCTAACCCACTACACCACTACCACCTCACCTACTCCACTAAACCTAACCCACTACACCACTACCACCTCCACTTCACCTACTCCACCTACCACCTACTACCACCTACTCTTCTATATAGAGGAATCATTGTAACATTCAATATATCAATCTATCAATAATACAATCATTTCTCTTTATACATTAAATTTCTACATGGTATCAGAGCAATAGGTTAAGCTCTTGGTATTCTTCGCCTTCCGGCGGGCGGCAACCTTGCCTTGACCGCCCGCCGGACCTCAACCAATTTGAGACCTCCATCAACTCGCAAGACCTTCTGCAAGAGCTTCAGTGCCTCCTCAGGTTCATTAAAAGATTCATAAATGGCTGAAATTTCTGTCATCCCACTTGCAATCTCTTCTGCAGTGGTTCCAGGCACAGGTTTTGCATATATCCTAAGGGCATTTTCACAATAGGATCTGGACTCTCGCAGCTTTCCTGTCTTGTAATATAGGTCAGCAAGACGTACAAAAACAGAGGCAACTGAAGGGTGGCTGTCACCCTTTGATGATTTGAAGACAGTGAGTGCCTTCGGGTAGGAGAAGACAGCCCCATCAAAGCGAGATAGGGACATGTAGATGTTGCCAATGCTGACATCAATTGAAGCAACCTCATTTTCTTGTCCATTGGCAATCATCAAGGACAAGGTGTTCAAGAGCTGATTTGTAATCTCCTTTAGCCTCACATATGAGGGCCATCAACCTGCGGTCTGCCACTTCCTCGAGAGATGCTGGTGGACTGTGCACACGATGGATTTCAAGAGTCTTCTTGCTCAAATTTTCTGCTTCATCAAATTGCATTGCTTGAACATGGGCCTCAGCCAAATACCTGCAAGTCTCTGTAACTCTCGGATCTGTGTCTCCCAAAGCCTCCATCTGAATTTTCACCCCCTCTTTATAACAATCGATCGATCGATCCAGCTACCCAAGCATTGAATGCGTGTCGCCGAGCTGCATATACCCTGAAAATGCCGCGAGAGCATGATCTGCACCTCTGGTAGGCTTCTTGCGGTCTCTCTCTCTCTCTCTGCTCAGTTTCTATTGAGGGTTTTCCCAGAAAATCGTCGTTGGAGCTGATTGGTGATGGCTCCAAAGCAACCTAACACTGGCCTCTTTGTGGGTCTAAACAAAGGACATGTTGTGACCAAGAAGGAATTGGCTCCACGCCCTTCTGATAGAAAGGAGAAAACAAGTAAAAGGGTCCATTTTGTGAGAACCCTCCTCAGGGAAGTTGCTGGCTCTCATATCCTGTTCCTCACCCTCTATTTTTTTCTTCTCTTTGTTCCCACCATGTCTCACCCACCACTCTGACCAACCACCACTCTTCTTTTATTTACACATAAAACCCTCTCTCCACTCATTCATTTTATTATTATTATGCACACACTCAGCATCCACAATCCATGTACTCTTTGACCCTTTTTTATCAACCCTTCCACCCAGACCCACACACCCACATATATATATTTTGATTACTTTTCATTAGTACATATCTTTTACTTACTTTTCATTGAAAAAAAAAAAAAAAAAAAAAGAAGACGAACTGCACACCAAACTCATTTTATTCATGTCGGGGCTGCTCCCCCGATCACCATTTTACACCCACAAAAAAAAAAAAAAAAAAAAACAAACAAACAAACCAAAAACAACCACATCCACAGTGGGATTTTCCCTTCTCTACTCTGCCGCCGGTCTCTTCTTCTTACCTCCGTCCTGGGCGGCCCTTGACAGTGTTGCCTCCGTGTTTCCCACTCCACTGGGCACGATCACTCCACCCTGCTCCTCCACTACAGCATATGGCTGACCTCCAAATCGGAACATCACGGTGGCCTTCCGCTTCAGCTCCTTATTTTCCGCCTTTAGCACACTTATCTCTGCTCGCGCATCCTTATACATGCGTTGGAGCAGAGCCAGTTGGGCGTTTAGCTGCTGCACCTCATTTGTTCTACTTTGCAGCCGGTGCGACAAGTTTGTGACCGCCGTCATGGTCTCCACACATGACTTCAAAGTATACTGATTGGCCTCAATATCAGTTTGCACCGCCATTTTTTGCTCCACCGACCGCATCGGAAAGTTCAACGGAGCAAAACCAGAGGCGCTTGGTTGAGGTTCACTGGCCACCGCACCAGTTATCTCTCTTGTTGACTCGTTGAGGTCGGGAAAGAGAGTGAGCAGACCACGGGACGAAGAGGCCATATTCTGGGTAGCTGAACGGGAAGACGAGGCCATGTTATGAGTTGCTGAGTGTTTCAGAGAAGGGTTGGTTACAGAATGGCAACAGAGTGTTCCAGAATCTCTTTCTCAGAAACGGAAGAGTTTTTTCAAAGGATTTTCGGCGGTTTCAGACTGGTTTGCACAGCCTCCGCCTCAACCTTGGTTAAATAGCCGAGGCAGACACGCGCATCATGCGCCTCTCGGCGCTCGCCGACAACATGGGCGCTCCTTTTGATAGGCACGCCTTTTGATGGCACGCCTTTTTATGGATTGGGCACGCCTTTTTGATGGCACGCCTTTTGAAAAATTGGGCACACCTTTTGAGGGTGCGACTTTTTAAGGGTCCGACAAGACTCTGTAAACTGTCCCGACATTGATTCCGGTTAGCTCCTTCATGGGTCCGACAAGACTCTGTAAACTGTCCCGACATTGATTCCGGTTAGCTCCTTTATGGGTCCGACAAGACTCTGTAAACTGTCCCGACATTGATTCCGGTTAGTTTCTACAAGGGTCCAGCAAGACTCCGTAAACTGTCACAACAACTGTCACAACATTGTCTGCTACAACGGTCCGACATGACCCCATAAACTGTCTTCTACATCGGTTTGACACCGCCATCCAGTGTCCTCTACACCGTTATGACACCACCATACAGTGCCCTCTACCACGTTATGACACCACCATCCAGTGTCTTCACCAATGGTCTGACACGACCATACAGTGTCTCCTATCCTCTTTTATTTTTATGTATTTTCTTGTTTTGTTACTCTCTCCAAACTCAAGTTGGCTAGTTCCTATCCCCATTGAGTTTGCGGGGGGCTGTTAAAACCTATCACCTACTTCACCCACTTAAACCTACTCCACTAAACCTAACCCACTACACCACTACCACCTCACCTACTCCACTAAACCTAACCCACTACACCACTACCACCTCCACTTCACCTACTCCACCTACCACCTACTACCACCTACTCTTTTTACCGGCTCAAGACAATGATGTGTTGGTTTAGGAAGGGACAAGGTTTTCAAGGTCTAACCTGAGTATAGGTTGGATTTGGATATGCTAGCATAGTCTAACATATTCAAATCCACACCCAAGTCTAAATTCAGGTAATACAAGAAAACTCCATGCAGGTTTTCATAGTAACTTTATTACTAACCCTAGCTGCTATTTTTTTGTTTTAAAAATAGCAAACACATAAACATATAGAAATGCCCAAATTGGGGGGCATGAGAGCCTTGGAGATAAAGTTTTGTTGATTTTGGTGTCATTAGCTTTTCTACGGGAGGCTTAAGCTTATGCTTCAACAATGAAATGCTCAAAATGGATAAATTGAATTGTCTCAAGAAATCCTTTAGTGGCAAATAAGCTTATCCAACTGTTCTAATAAGTTTTTCTTTATTTTTTTCATTTTTATTTATTTAATGTTTATTATATTATTAAATATTTTTGGGTTCATTATTATCATACATGAGTTGGACTTGTTTCTGTTCTATTTGCAGGTCAAATTTGTCGTTGTCATTACTTTTAGATTCTGAAGTTTTAAACCTTGTCCTTTACCATGTTGCATGTCTATATGACTCTACAGTACAAGGGATTTATGTAGTCAATATTGAGAGAAGCTTTAGTTGCAGTGCATTAATTGAAATTGAGGTTCTAAGTCATGCTGTTGGTGGTTTTTGTAAGTATTTGCAAATTTTTGTGTCATCTAACATGATCAGATTTTGTCATTGAGGCTTCCTTGACATCTTGAATGTTATATCCTAATATTGTGTATGGAATGTAAAAGATTCATATTGCGTATACACAATTATTTTTTTATTGTTTTCCTTTCTAAATTTTATCTAAATTTATGTGGTTCCCATAAGAACTGTAGCATGGTATTCATTCAATTTTGGATCGTTGTTATAACTCGGTTCATCTAGTTACTTAACTGCTGTGTAGGATTGTATGCTTCGACTTGTAGTGTCTCATGGTGGCTTCATCATGTTTTGCAAAGGAAATAATAATGAGATAATTTATGAAATATTTTTCTTGGGGGTAATGATTCATGGATATCCTTAAATATACTGTCTTTGTTATATATTATAGGAGAAGCAACTAAACATTAGATAGCATGAAAAATTCTCTCGACTGATTTGAGTCCTATATGAGAGGCGATTTGTTGATTTAACTTCTACAATTAACCCAAAAACTTGTTTGCTTTTTCTCAAAATTTTGAAAAGAAATTTGCTGATTTAGAATGTTTGATCTGTCACTGTGCATTTTATTTTGTTTTGGTTTGGTACGAGTATCAGGTTTGATTTGTGAATGGCAAAAGTTGGCAAGGTGCAGCGGAAGTCCGATTGTCGACATAGGGTCACCCCATATCCATTACCTTCTCATTCTTCGAAGGTTTTGAAAGATGTCCATCAGAAGAAGAAACGTTCAAAAGCACCAGAGATAAAACAGTGGGACGATGCAACTTGCTCGGTTTGTATGGAGTACCCTCACAATGCTGTCCTCCTCCTCTGCTCCTCTTACGACAAGGGTTGTCGCCCTTATATGTGTGCGACTAGCAGTCGCTATTCCAATTGTCTTGAGCAGTACAAGAAAGCTTATACTAAAGTTTCTTCAACCCAGATTGCAGAACCATGGCTCGGGTCCATTGATGAATCGGGTTTTCTAGGGTTAGGTTGCCTCAGTGAAAAGACACAAGTTTCTGAGCTTTTGTGTCCCCTTTGCCGGGGGCAGGTGAAAGGTTGGACAGTGGTGGAACCAGCACGCAAATATTTTAATACCAAGAGGAGAACCTGTATGCAAGATAACTGCTCGTACGTTGGAACTTACAAAGAACTGAGGAAGCACGTAAAGGCAGAGCACCCATGTGCGTGTCCACGAGAAGTGGACCCTACACTTGCAGAGAAATGGAAAAGGCTTGAGCACGAGAGAGAACGAGAGGATGTGATGAGCACGATTAGATCATCTATGCCGGGGGCAATTGTAATGGGAGATTATGTAATAGAGAGGAACTATCGTGGCAGCTTTTCTGGAGACTACGATGTGGATGATTATCTGGGTGATGCTATTTTCAGGTTGGAGTCATTTGGTGGAGGTGGGAATGGTCATCATGTCAACAGCTCACATGGGTTGTTTGAGAGTGATCATCAGTACTCATGGGATGAGGAAGAAGATATTGATTTGAATCGTGATGCCAATGTATCGGCTTCTGGTAATTTTGATGACAATTTCATCTCTCGCTTTACGCGCTATCGGAGCAGACTCTTGTCGGGGAGGTTGAGGCGGCGAAGGCGAAGGCGTAGAGCAGTTAACAGAGTTAGATAATTTACAAATGCGTAGTACTCAGATCGCAATCGAACCATGTCACTTGCAGTCCAAGTGGCAGCATTCTAACGGGGATCTCTGCTCAGCGATGTCGATAGTTAGTATCAGTTAAGCAGATCTGAAGGTTTGGTCTCTCCCTGTAGGATTGTGAATTATCTTAGTTTTAGTGTTAGTTCTGGTTGTTTTCATAGATTAGGTCTCTTTTTAATTTTTGTGCATTGTGGTTAATCATTCAAAACAGAAAGACAGAATGATAGAAAGAGTCCTTTTAATATTTGTCGTGAGTCCTTTTAATATTTTTCCTTGAACATGTCTTTGCTACGCTTTGCTTCATAATCTATGTATTATGTTTGTCCTGGCGATTTCTTCAAAATTTTCTGTTCTTTCTAGTTTTAGAAATTCTTTGTTGGCCTCTACAATAACACCACCACACAACTCCAAAGGGTTGGCCTAGTGGGGGTAGCTTGGGCCTGGGGTGTGCTCTCTTCATGTTTTAGATTCAATTCCCATTAGTTGCTATTAATTCTTTGGAACTATGCACACGGATTTTGCTCGAGATTTGCTTGATCTATGTGAAGGAATTGTTTTGCGTGGGTCGCAAAAACTAAAATATGGAGAAATCTGATTCACTAGTCACTATCCTAATGTCATATTTGATTTAGTATGATTTAGTTTTCAGGATTTGTTTTTGAGAAATTTTGAAAAACTAGTTTGGTGAAATAAAAATGAAATCTCATTATTTGTGTATGATTTTTCTCATTTTTTTGGACAAAAATAATTTTAAAAATTTTAAAATATTTTTTTTAGCATTTGTTTTTGTTATATTAACTTGTAATTTTTAAAAGAACTTTCAAAAATGAATTCTGAAAATTTTAACTAAATATAAGGATTTTAGCCCAACAAAGGATTTGGTCAGAATGCAAGGCACAACATGTTTTTTGGGTGAATAAGCACAACATGTTAATAAGTTGGTACTCTTTTTTTTGTTATTATTATTTTTAATGTCCTCTAGTAAAATTCTGGCCATCGAATTTTCAAGTACAACATTATTGGTTACTTTTAGTAATTGATCTAATAAAGTAGAAAGTCGAGGACCCAAATTTTGGATCTCAGATTTTGGCCAATAAAATGAATCTGAATCACATTAATATTTTGAATAAATTCTAATGTATTTTTCTTGGTTTGTAGTATCCCTCCTAATAAAGTGCTTAGAGAGAATTCAAATTCAAATAATGTGAGAGAGGAATCAACAGTCAAAGGAAAAAAACATATTGAAAAACATACAACACAATTAAAAGGAATAATGCAAAAACCCACAAAACATAAATAAGACTAGAATTACAGTTTTTTTTTTTTATTTGAAGGGGACACAACAGAAAGTACCTAAAAAGATAACTTCAATTTTAACAATAAATGACACATCAAACACAAAAGCAGTACTATCGTAACACAATTGAAGATTTTGGATTGCATGACTGATTTGATCCAGTAGTAGAGTGTACTAACTCAGTTGAGAGAGGTGAGAGGACTAGGATTTATAGTAGCAAAGTCTAGCAAGTCCTTGTTACATTCAAAAAATGCCATGTCTTCTTCAATCAAGGTAACCCATGCTTCAATCCCCTCACCATCTCTTGAAGGACTCAACACAACAACATTAGGCACTTCTATATGACCAATCGTCCCCCAAGTTGGCTTTCCCCACCCAAAATCAGCTTCATACAATGGCATCCTACTCCAACTTGTATGTGTATACATATCCACTTCACCTCCTCTCATCTGTAACTTTCCCAACTCCATCAACAACCCACAAATCTCCGACACTCCACAATTTTTGCTTAGTTCTAGCTTACTTTCCCTTATGCTACTTACCAAGTTTGACAAGTTCATTTCGTTCTCACTCTCATCATTGGCGTGCACTACTAGTGGGCGTCCTATGTTTCCGAACGAACTCTCTGGTAATGGCGGCACAAGACGTGGTCGCATATCTGCTGATATGACTAATATAGATGGCCTCCTTGGATTGGTCGATGCCAATCCCAATCTTGATCTAGAAGCATCCATAGCGCATTTCCAAAGGAGTGCCATGACAGCCTCCACGCGGGTAGGTTGTTGTACCCTCGCGTTGGCTGCTTCCGCCTTGAGAGCGTGAAGTTTGGAGGCGTTGAAGACGTACCTGTTGAGAAAATAAACTTGTTTTTAGTAATTTTGGAGTCATGTTTACCCAAAAAGTTACTCAGAATTTGCAATCAAATGCCAAGATGGATTGATAATTTGGTCCCTAGTGGTATGTTAATAAATCTTATTTTGTTATCATTTTAGTGGTTTACAAAATAGTGGGGTTTAGTATTTAAAATGCCTTAAAATTAGAATGTCAAAATTGTTTTAAAACTTCATATATATATATATATAGAGCTGCTATGTAAGAATGAGAATGAATGAATATATTCTTTATTCTTCAAATCTCTCTTTCAAATTATTTTGAGTATAGCCATTTCATTGTCAAAACAGTACCTCCTGACAGCAACCTTCTGTGGTGGTTTCTCATAAACTTGTGATGGAAGGGTCTGAAAGTCATCTCTTGCTGGGAATATAGAGGGTGCTGTGAAATCTGGACTTACTACGTCAGGGAATCCGGACGCAGTGGCAGCCCAGGCCTTGAGGAATGTGGTGAAGGAGGCCGCATCGGCAAGTTTGTGGTTAGTATAGATGCCTATAGCCATTCCTCCATATTCAAAGAAGCTAGCCTGGATGAGTAAGAGAGATCCGGACCCCGATTCCTTAAATTTGATTGGAATGAAATGGTTTTGTAATTCACTTTTGGGTTGCTTAAGAATGGCGGAAATTGGACAGTAGACTCGAGTTTCAATGTAATCAACGCCGTCGTCGTTGCAATCAACAAAGAGAGGATCTTTGATTCTTCCAGCTAGAGGGTAGTAGCGAGTTAGGATTTGAGAGAGGGAGTTTTTTAAAAGTTGGGTTCTTTCTTCGTAACTAGAACCGCCGCATGTGGCGTAGTAGAGAACTAGTGGCGTGTATGATGCAGGCGCGAATTGGTCGATAAGAGAGAGTTTGTAAGTTTTAAGGTGATGGGGTGTCGGAGAAGATGGCTTGATGGTTTCTCTAGCGATTACCTCAACCTTAATCTCCATCATCGTCGTTGTTGTTATACCTATGTACTATAATGAGTGAAAACTTGGTTTGTTTATCAATTGAAGTTTGCATAGTTCCTAGATGTTGACTCTGATAAATATAAGGGGATGAAAATGAAAGTTGTTGACATTTGAGTTAGTTTTTTTTTCTTCTTTCCTTTACTGAGATAGTTGACGACTCACTAATGAATGGGCAATAGATTTTTTTTTATTATAAAATTAGACATAAATATAAGATAATGAATGAGTGATACATATGATATATAATCTCGAGAGGAAAATGATCCTATTTGACCACTATACATTGGTAATAGATCTTTCGAGTGATGAAAAATTATATGGATCCATATCCATTAAGGACATTTCATTTCTTGTTCCATCTCCGTGTAGCAAAGTTTCTATATTTTTGAAAGCTATCAATCCCCTCTTCTCTCCTATTTATTTTCAGTCTCGCATTGGTTCTGTAGTTTTTAGATAGCTAACAATTAAGTCACTAATCACACAACTAATAAAGTTGGTCACTATAGAAATAACTCATAGAAGTAGTTTAAATACATGTGATATCTAGTCTCTGTCTTACATCTATCTCATTGTGTGAAAATCTTCTATACATTTATAGCATAACTGAGTATTCATTTAGGTTATTGATTCTAGTATCCATCAGTTAAAAAAAAAAAAAAAATTCCTTCAAAATAATTTTTGGTGTATCAAAATTATGTATTATTCAATGATAAATTATACCCTAATAAAAAATTTCTTGTAATTATTCATTTAGAATTCAATGTTTTTGTTAATTTTAATGAGTACGTGGTGGATTCTATTTTGAGGTTAGAAGAAAATCATTTTGGCATTGACTTCATTTCAATGACTTTTTCATGCCTTTATCTCATTTTGGCATTCGCAAAACTTTCGTTTACTATATTTATATATTACTTTATCTCTATACAAAAATATACACATTTAATTTTTTTTCACTATTTATATAATTTACACATTTTTATAAAAATTAGTTTAAAGAATATTTTAAAACTTAAAGTATATTTATGAAAATTTTGGAATGTTTGTAGAGTTATAATTAATTTTTATTAAATTAATTAGTCTAGATATAATGATAATTTTTTTAGTTTAGAACTGTGGAACCGAATTATTAATTTTTTTATAATTTAATTCTAATTCGATTTCAAAAATTTTACCGACTGAATTGGTTGCTAATACTGTAAAAATGAATTTAATTCTTGATTTATTTCAAGTCAATGAACACCCTTACGTGATGAGCCCCAACAAGATCATCTATGCCAAGGACAATTGGTGAATTCTATTTCAAGGTTAAAAGAAGGTGGTATCATATCAATTAATTGTCGAGGTGGTATCATATCAATTAATTGTCAACTCTAACAAGGGTTCATTATTAAGAATGCTTTTTATTGATTATAAAAAAAAAAATTACAAAAAAAGAAAAAAAAAATCACCCAAAAAATAAAATATATCTGGAGTTTCTAATTTAAATTTTAATATTTTGATTTTTTTTAAATTTAAACTATTGACTATTTCGTTGACTAAACCAATAAATTTTTTTTTAGTCATTATGTACATTTATATTAAGTTTAATGACTAAAATACTTTTTAAATTATTTTAATTTAATGAAAATAGACATATGATTTAGTAGGGCTGAGCAAGGAATCCGTGAAATCCGTAATCCGATCCAGTCCAGTCCAATCCAGTAGGTTTGGATTGGTTTTTTGAATCCGTGGTTCGGTTCCGGATTGAAAAATTAAAAATCGTAGTTCACGGATTGGTTCCGGATTGAATCCCACGGTTCCGGATTGGAACCGATCCGGACCGTATACAAATAGTCTATATTTTTATTATACACCCTCCTGCATAGTATCTTCTCTTATTTCATAAAAAACTTAAATCCAAACTTAAACTTGCATAGTATCTTCTTTTATTACTTTTGTTTGCTAGTTTTTAGTGTTAATTTGTAATGGTCTAAATACTTATGGTGGAACTAGTTTCTTTATGGTTGTTTAAATTTTAGAACAGTTTGTCGCTATTATGAAAAGACATATTGCCATTGTGAAACTAATATGGTGCTATATTTATATTTTTATGGAAATAAAGTGTTATATATATATTTTTGTTATTTAATTATATAAATCCGTGGTCCTAAACCGATCCAATCCGTATTTAAATGGATTGGTTCGGATTGGTTCCACGATTTAAACAGATTGGATTGGTTCCAATTTTTCAGGATCCGTAGATAACGGATTGGTTCTGGTTTTACTCCAATCCGGTCTAATCCGGACTATGCTCACCCCTATGATTTAGATTGAAAATATATTATAAAATTACGATTTAAATTGACAAAATTAAAAATTTAAACGTTATTTTCTTCAAATTTGTTTATTTTTAGTCGATTGACGTTTTATGCAAAAATATGCAAACAAATAAAAATGTCATATAATAACTTGTAACAAATAAATAAATAAACTGCTTATTTAGGGCGCGTCGAACCATCCTAAGAGGAAAAAAAAAAAAAAAAAAAACCATGGTTTTTAGATTTTTGGAGATGCATGATGTTGGCTCAGTGGGCGGCTGATCTGGTCATTTTGATGAAAATTTCTCTTTCTTTTGATTGGTTGGAAAACTGGCTTGTTTATCTTTTGTAGACTTTTGAATGAGCGACAAAATTGGTCGTCATTAATTGAATGAGTGAGATCAATAATTAGTGTTATCACTAATAATATGGTAGTAGATCTCACTATAAATGATTTAATATTTTGATTTTGGTGTTTTATTTTTTTGAAAAATGTTAGAAGTTTTAAATTTTCTACTAAATAAATGATCAAATGTCTCACATGGGTGTGAGATTCACAAAATTGCGGACCTCATATTCATGTAATACATTTAGTCATTTATTTAGTAGAAAATTTGATGTCCTTAACATTATCTTATTTTTTTATTAAATATCATATTATTAATGATCTTTTTAGAGTTCCAAAATTAGTGATTTCTCTCATTGTTGGTCATTAATTAGATAAGAGTCGTGGGTGTGAGTATAACTTGCATTTTTTCATATGACAAAAAAAAAAAGAATTATGTCCCATCAAAAAGTAATTTCCCCTTTATAATACGCAGTCGCGGGATTTAGACGTGAAAGGTACACTTTAAGGCCTAGTCTGGAAAGACTAAATAAGTGTATTTTTTAATTTTTTTTGTATTATGTGTAGAAAAAGTAGAGAGGAGATGTTGATTGATGTGACCCAAAAAAGATAAAAAGATGAAATAAGTACACTTTTTTCTTTGTAGCCAAACTTGACCTAAATTTGTTTTGCAAAGGTTTATTATGGGTTACATACGTTGTTATTATATGTATGAATTTTTTGTGGGTGACATTAATTTTATTCTTTTTATTAAAATTTAAACTATGTAACAATTTTAAATTTAAAGTTAAAATAAAATTACATTGGTTGTGGCCCATGTTTTTTTTTATACAAAAAAAAGAAAGAAATGCACTTTAATATTATTTTATTTTATTTTTGAATTTGAAGTATTTTTATTTGGATTATGTTATGGTATATACCCTTATGCAAGTTATGACATTTATGATGTTGATTATTATATCACAAATGTCATAACTAAATCATTGCCAATCATAACTAAAAAAATCATATAACTAAACATTATATGAGGTATAAGAAAAGATATTTTAAATCATAACTAAAATAATATTATAACCAATATGACAATAACACTAAAATGAGTTATAACTAATATCAAAATAAATCATAATAAAAATTCAAAAATATTATAATTAAGGTATATGGTACACACCCACTAAAAAGAGATGTGTATAAATTTTTTTTTCCTTATTAATGTCTTATTATGATAAAAATATGTTTCTAGAAAGGAGGAGAATTTGGACACGATGGTAGAGGTGTAAATTTAGCTTTGACTCATTGTCGGGCCGTGCGGACTCCCACCAAAATTCGGACCAGACTAGGTGGGCCCACTTGTGCAAAATTGCAGCCCAAGCCTAAGCCTAGAGGTTACTCGGGCCTTGAGCAGGCTGGGCCTTAGGCATGACCATTTTTTTATTTTTTATTTACTAAAATTTTATTTTTTTCCATAAAAACTGACACTAGGCCTCGGGCTAAGCCTTGAGTGGGCCGATGGGCCGGGCTTTCACTACAAGAAAATACACTTTTGGTGACTAAAAATTTAGTCGCCAAAAGAATTGATTTTAGTCGCCGAAATGCTTTCCTGACCAAAAATTTTGGTCGCTGGCTTTGTCGCGGGTACATTGTCAGCGAAGGTTTTGACGACTAAAACAAATTTAGTCGCCAAAAGTCCAACATAATGGCGACTAATATTTTAGTAGGCAAAAGTAGCAGTATTAGCAACTAAAAGTGGATTAGTCGTTGATGAGTCAGATTGGTGACTAACACATTAGTTGTCCAAAGGGTACATCAATTCATTTAACTCACATCTTCAGCTACTAAATTTTTTGTCTCCAAAAAATTCAATTATCTACGGCGACCAAATTAGTAGTCGCCAATAGTGCTATTTTTAGCTACTAAATGTTTTGTCGCGGAAAGGTTTGTTTAGCTACTACAGAATTTAGTCGCCTATGACATATAGTTTATGTTTTCGCAACTAAATATTTAGTCGCCAAAAAGTGTTTTGAGTTTTAGCTACTAAAAAATTAGTCGCCAAAACTGTTTTCAATTCGTTTTGGCTACTAAATATTTAGTCGCCAAAAGATTTATTTATTTATTTTGGCTACCAATTGTTTTGTCACCAAAAACGTCATTTTTATTTTTGTTTTGTTTTTTTCGTTTTAATAAAATTTTTTCACAACTTGTATATATCCACAACAACCTGTAATAAGTATACAAACAAATTAATATATATATTATCACCTATTCCGTAATGCATGTTTCACATACAATCATTAAAAAAAAAAAAACACCTTATAATGTAAACTTATATACAAACAAACTAATATATTCCAATTACAAATAATAACGTCATACATCCGAATATGTTACAAAAACAGCGTCCTCTATACACAAAACATTTTTCTATATTATGCATTGTAATGACTATTTGGCATGGTACAAATTACCATGGTAATATGTACCACGACAAAAGGTAATCTATATATACGACCAGAGCGATTAATACAAGTTCCAAAAATACTATGTACCCCGTCAAAAATTATACGTACAATTCATCCAAATTCCACACAAAAAGTTGAGGACGACCAAAAACTTCCCAAATTTGCAAAGCTGTGAATTATCTTCCGGACAAAAAAAATAGAAGATCCACATGTCAATGCCAAAAGCCATCTACACAACAAAAATTACACCTATTAGTTTCATTGTAAACAAAAATTTTCAACAAAAAGGTATGTACAAACGTTTGAGGGGGCAGGACCCCACGTCATGTGCCCTTCCCTTCACACTTGCCATCATGTATCTAAGCATAAACAAAAAAATGATGAACCAGCACATAAGGCTCTCACTAAAACAGAGTGAATAAGTACCTATCATTTTGTTTCCACCACAATATATGCTCATAGATACCATTTCAGAAAAATACAAAACTGAGAGGAAGGTTAAAGTTGAATGATCAGCACAGATTCACAGTTGCCATGAAAAGATTATGACACTGGTCTCATTTATTAGCTCCAAAATTTCTTTTTTTTTTAATCAGCTTCACAGTCATTCTTTTGTTGAGCAAAACACTTAAAATTCCAATTCAAGAAGAAGTTGTTCAGCCACAACAGTGATGCTGTACCAGATGATGATATATAGTCCATGTCTTGGCAATCATGATTGAAAGTCACAAATAGGTTACAATTCAGATGGTTAAATGTGTTGGTATTTTATTCATAAAATGTGTTGGTATTTTATTCACAACGTCTACTTACATGTGTTGGTATTTTATTCATAAAACTAAATATATAGAGATGCTTATATAACATATATATTTATAAGCTTTCCGGCCCCGAAAGGCATTTTTCGGATAAGTTTATGGCATTTATCATGCCAACTCCCAATGTACGGGTGCTAATTACGTCCCGTCTGTCCTCCCAGGTCCTATTTGATATGAGGAAGCTACCCTTGCCATCCATAGAGTGCTTCGGGGGCTGATTTTAATTTAAGGCCCCAAAAGCCCTTTTCCAGCTAAGTGTACAGCGTTTTTCACACCAACTCCTAGCGTATGCGTGCTGTTTTCATCCCGTCTGTCCCTACAGGTCTTATTTCACACAAGGAAGCTACCCGTGCCATCCGTAGACTGCTTCGGGGGCTGATTTGAATTTTTGGCCCTCAAAGGCCTTTTTCGGCTAAGTTTATGGCCTTTTTCATGCCAACTCCCAACGTACACGTGCTAATTATGTCCCGTTTGTCCCCACAGGTCCTATTTGAAATGAGGAAACTACCCGTGCCATCCCTACAGTGGTTCAGGGGTTGTTTTCAAGTTTCGGCCCTCGAAGGCCTTTTTCGGCTAAGTGTATCGCGTTTTTCGTACCAACTCCCAACGTATGCGTGCTGTTTTCGTCTCGTCTATCCCCACAGGTCTTATTTCACACAAGGAAGCTACCCGTGCCATCTATAGACTGCTTTGGGGGCCGATTTGAATTTTTGGCCCTCGAAGGCCTTTTTCGGCTAAGTTTATGGCGTTTTTCACGCCAACTCCCAATGTACACGTGCTAATTATGTCCCGTATGTCCCCACAGGTTCTATTTGACATGAGAAAGCTACCAGTGTCATCCCTACTATGGTTCGGGTGCTGCTTTCAAGTTTCGGCCCTTGAAGGCCTTTTTCGGCTAAGTTTACGGCGTTTTTCACACCAACTCCCAACGTATGCGTGCTAATTACGTCCCGTCTGTCCCCACAGGTCCTATTTGACACAATGAAGCTACCTGTGCCATCCGTGGAATGCTTCAGGGGCTGATTTGTATTTTTGGCCCGTCAAAGGACTTTTTCGACTAAGTTTATGGCGTTTTTCACGCCAACTCCCAACGTACACGTGCTAATTACGTCCCATATGTCCCCACAGATCCTATTTAACATGAGGAAGCTACGTGTGCCATCCCTACTGTGGTTCGGGGGCTGCTTTCAAGTTTCGGCCCTTGAAGGCCTTTTTCGGCTAGTTTACGGTGTTTTTCACACCAACTCCTAACGTATACGTGCTAATTACATCCTGTCTATCCCCACAGGTCCTATTTGACACAATGAAGCTACCCGTGCGATCCGTACAATGCTTTAGGGGCTGATTTGTATTTTTGGCCCGTCAAAGGACATTTTCGGCTAAGTTTATGGCCTTTTTCACGCCAACTCTCAACGTACAGGTGCTAATTACGTCTCGTATGTCCCCACAGGTCCTATTTGACATGAGGAAGCTACCCGTGCCATCCCTACCATGGTTCGAGGGTTGCTTTCAAGTTTCGGCCCTCGAAGGCCTTTTTCGGCTAAGTTTACGGCGTTTTTCACACCAACTCCCAAAGTATATGTGCTAATTACGTCCCGTCTGTCCCCACAGGGTCTTATTTGACACGATGAAGCTACCCATGCCATCTGTAGAATGCTTCGGGGCTTGATTTGAACTTTTGGCCCGTCAAAGGCCTTTTTCGACTAAGTTTATGGCTTTTTCACGCCAACGCCCAACGTATACGTGCTAATTATATCCCGTAGTCCCCACAGGTCCTATTTGGCATGAGGAAGCTACCTGTGCCATCCCTACCATGGTTCGGGGGCTGCTTTCAAGTTGCGGCCATTGAAGGCCTTTTTCAGCTAAGTTTACAACGTTTTTTACACCAACTCCCAACATAAACGTACTAATTACGTCCCGTCTGTCCCCACAGGTCCTATTTGACACAATGAAGCTACCCGTTCCATCCATAGAATGCTTCGGGGGCTGATTTGAATTTTTGGCTCGTCAAAGGCCTTTTTCGGCTAAGTTTATGGCGTTTTTCACGCCAACTCCCAACGTACAGATGCTAATTGCATCCCGTATGTCCCCACAGGTCCTATTTGACATGAGGAAGCTACCTGTGCCATCCCTACCGTGGTTCAGTGGCTGCTTTCAAGTTTTGGCCCTCGAAGGCCTTTTTTGGCTAAGTTTACGGCGTTTTTCACACCGACTCCCAACGTATACATGCTAATTACGTCCCGTCTATCTCGACAGGTCCTATTTGACACAATGAAGCTACCCGTGCCATCCATAGAAAGCTTCGAGGGCTGATTTGAATTTTCCACCCTCAAATGCCTTTTTTGGCTAAGTTTACGGTGTTTTTCACGCCAACTCCCAACGTATAAGTGCTAATTACAACGGTAATGTCCCCACAGGTCCTATTTGACGCAAGGAAGCTACCCATGCCATCTCTACAGTGGTTCGGGGGTTGCTTTCAATTTTCGGCTCTCGAAGGCCTTTTCTGACTTAGTTTACGGCGTTTTGGTAAGACAACAAATAACCCAGGAGATCTAATATTAACTGAACTAATGTATTTTTCCAATATGACAATAATGAAGCTCATAATATGTCCAATTCTCTAATGCACAATGAGGCTTTCATTAATTTATTTCACGTATTACCATCCCTTTTAGGCAACAAAAATTACAATTTTATAGTGTAATTAGTGAGATGTGTAGCTCAGCAAAATACTATTTGTAATTGTAAATTCATTTCAAGTTCACTTGGTTTATTCAATTACTCTTAAATCTGAAATGACATTCAATTAGATGGGCCTCCTAATATAGTAACTGCCCTCATAGTCATAGGCTCATCGTACCCTTAATATGGGAAACTTAATATTTCATTGAAATCATGTGGTTACCTTATGGAAATCAGATTACGGTCCGTTTGCTACAAAGTCTACTCACATTATGCCTCAAAACCTATTCGAAGCACATAACAAAAAAAAATTTGCATAGCAACTTTAGAAAACAATTCTATGCCAATATGATCCATGTATTTGTAAAACTTGCATTAGTTTATCAATAAAATTATGTTTACTGAATAGTAGGATGACCATCTGAACCCTCCAAAAGGGTTGTGAGCCGTGACACCACGTCGTTCAGATGATTGAGTTGTATTTGTTGTGCCTCCCGTGCTTTTTTTCCTTCTTCGACTTGTCTCATCAGCTCCTCTTTTTCCCTCATAATTTCCTCCCGATCTCTTTGGCGCTCTTCTTTCTCCTTGAGCAACTTCTCGTGATCTCTTTGCCGCACCTCTTTCTCCTTCAATAGCTCCTCATGATCTCTTTGCCGCTCCTCTTTCTCCTTTAGTAACTCCTCGTGATCTCTTTGACGCTCCTCACAAAGAACCTCTAGTTTTGCTCTCATTGACTCCATATGTTTATCACGTGCTCGTGCCGCACTAGAAGTTGTGGAAGAGGGTTGTGGGCCTATCCCACATCTACGCAAGTAATTTTTTTTTGCCCCGAGCACTTGCCTTGATAGTTCTTCGTGGGTTAATGGGAACCCCGCATCGGTGGCTACGACTTATAGATTCACCATATCATCCTGTCATGGCAAGAAAACAATAAAGTCAAGATAGCAGAAGGAATTGAAAACAACTTTACTAATTGATATGCAACAAAATTGGTTTCAACATTCAATACTCACATGTAGCTCACCATATTTGGGGTCAATCCAGTCTCTCGTCTTCTTCTACTTGTGTGATTTCTTATAAATTCAAGGAAATCTATATCTCCATCCTCATTTGCCTATTAGGTTTGAAAAAATTCCATTGATGAAGTAGTACATAGTAATATTCAAAATTAAGAAGAATCAATCATCCATTACATCACTAAACAAATAACTACTTCTCACCATAAGTGACATTGCTATAGGAAATGATTGCAATCCACTTGTATGATTATAGGGGAGCATACCCCTATTTGGTTTACCAGCTTTAGAGCGTTTCTAACAAGAAAAAAAAAAAAAACACAAAATTACAAAAAAAAAAAAAAAAGAATTAGTAAAGGTTTTTTACATATCAACACATAAATTAATTTCAAGAATGGGGGTTCTAATTAATTTGTTACCAAGTGAGATTCGTCTTCCAAGTAACATCAATCAGATATTTCCAGTCCTCCAAGCTCACTCCACTACACGGATGGCTATAGGAGTCATAACACCCTTTTCCTCAAGTTCGAGGAACTCTTGCTTTAGATTGTACCTCCAATCCTTGTATAGCAACTATGCCTTTCTACCGAGGATTTCTTGAGCTTGTTCATCATTGTCAAAATCATCGCCGATAACAAACTTGTCCTACAAACATAAGATTGGAATTAGTACATCAATTAATTTAAGCAATTACAATTAATTTATGGCAAGATGAATCTCCTATTAGCACCGTTTGGACGACCGCATCTTTGGTACTTTGATCGATTTTTCTCCATGACTTCACGCTCTGAAGAGGGCACAACCGTCTAATTTGCAATCCCAACTCATTCGTCGTTGGGGTGCCATTCCCTCCTATGATTGCATTCAACACCCGATTGACATACACATGTAATTTCTCTTCCTTTTTCCGAGCTATTTTTTTTTGTACTCCTTTGCCTAATGTAGGTCCTCGTACACGAGTTGACCTTTTTTGCCCTGGTACAAAAGGGGAAGCAAGACGCAAATTACAAACAAATTTAATGAAAGATGTGAGAGTATTGGTTGCTGCTTCATTAAAAAAAAAACTTTAGTCAAATTCATTCAAAAGCTTCAAATTTTCAACAAAAAAAAAAAAAAAAAAAACGAAAAATCACATCAGAGGTGTTACCAATGAAGAATGACAAGTCACGGTTCTCTAACCATTACATTAGTAAACAGCCAATACCCCAAGTTTTCTGGAATTTCCCCTCCCTGGAAATGAAGCAATGAACAAACAATATACTTCATATAGAAGCCTGTTTTTTGATGCCTTTGTAAACAAAAAAGCATTGTAATAGCAAAGACAATAAGTGACTATCAAACTATTACTATTAATTATAAGTGTACAGCCCTTGGTGTCTTTTAAGATTAGAACTCAACTAAAATCTAATTTTGTAACCATTATATGTGTTGCCTTTGTTTTACCAATCAGTATCTCCAACAAAATGTATTGAAAGGTTGGGCACTATAGGCAGAATGGATCTTATACGGTCAGCTCTGGACACTATTTAGCTGATGTTAATATTTTCTTTGTCTTGCTTTCTCTTTATGGGGTTTTCATTGCCTTAAAGACCTGACTTATGCACCCAAAAAAAAAAGAAGAAAATTAGGCCTTTTCTAAACAACTAAGTTCAATGCTCTTACCCACGCCACCTGGCTGCGTCTCCTCCACCATTGTTTGCGTATCATCTGGTGGCTGCGTCTTATCAGAGAACGTGGACATGCTTCAGAGGCTGAAAATACGTTGCCACTTGTTGCTCTCTTCCGCCGCCCCATCTTGATTGCAGGAACCATGGTACCTACAAAAAATAAAAATAAAAATAACAAACATACATGAGTAATAAACCTCACATACATCATTTACATACATTTATATAAATGACCTCACATACGTCATTTACATACATTTACATAAGCCTCACATACATAAACGTCCAAACATCGTTGAATGTTTAAATGTCATTATTTTTTTCAAAAACAATCACAGTTGGACTCTCGTATTTGTAGTTTCCAATAACATAAGATTGGTAGTATGTAGAGAATTATTTAGGGAAATGATCAGTAGACATTTTCCTTTTTGATTTCTTGTTCTTTTTCATTAATAGGGACTAAAAGAAATGGGGAAACCCAAGTACATGTGATTAAGAAGACCCTATAGAAATGTATCTATGTTATCCAACTTTTTTTTCTAAAAATCTGAACGTCAGATTTATAAGTATATAAAAAAAGACTATAAAATTATAAACCATTGCTTTAACATCCTCAAAACACATCTATATATCTCTTCCTCCAAATACACCAAAATAAACAAAGAGGAACAATTCCCCACACCTTTTCCTTTTTAAATTTCTACCATTATTACAAACAAAGAGGAACAATTCCCCACACCTTTTCCTTTTTAAATTTCTACCATTATTACAAAAGAGACTCGTACTTTTTATGATGTAGAATACCTACAATATTAGCCTTTTTCGGACATGCTGCAAGAGCATAATAACTTGGTATAAATAGTTAACTGTAGAAATTACCAGTCCTAGATATGAAATATAGAAGAAGTTCTCCAAGTGTAGTTCCAATACCGCACAAAATAGCATCCAACTGAACCTGTGGCTATATGTGACTAAGTTGAATACGTGAATTAGGAGATGCATACAATGGTGGTCCACATTCCGAGCTGTCCCTATCCAGCAAACCAGATCCTGCCAAAAAAAAGGGGTTATGAGAAGGGAGTGAAAAATACTTTGATTTAGCAAACAAAACTACAATCATTAATATATGCCCAGAAACATTACAGGTATAAAAATAGGAAGTTGTTTAATCTCCTTCGTAAAAGATTGATCTGATTAATGGTAGATGGAAGTTGTTTAGGACCTTGAGGGAACAATTATCACCTATGTTTTTTTTTCTCTCTTGGTTCATGTCCTGGACAGATTGATCTCTATGGCAGCAGTTGTTGGCAACATTAACGGTTTATAAATGGGCAAATATTGGTTTAAAAGTTACTTGTCTTTGCATTGCTAATGACACAGTTCTGTTCAAAGAGAAAATTGGTTTACTAATCTAAAGTTTATATGAATTTAAAAGGTTATCACTGAAATCATCAAGGCTAGTAAGTGCGTAACAAATGTTCTTGAATATAGGAGAATAACTTCCAAGATGCAGCCAGGTGAGTAAGCTCTACATCTTATGGTATGTACAAATATTAAATTTCACAACGAAAAACATAAAGAAACACAACCTACAATCTCAATCCATCTACAAAAAGGCACATAGGATGACACTATACCTACATATATCTGATTCAGAAGGGAAGAACTTGCTTTAGTATCTCAATTTCAATTGACAGATGAATTTGATTCACACTCCATGTTCTAAGAAATATTTAGCATCCGAAAAAAGGAAAAAAACAGTCTTTCTCTAAAGAAATGCGTGCTTTAGTCATTCATCTAGTTTAATGATGGTTCTGAAAATTAAAGAAGTATCAGATGAAGCAATCTTTGTGCTGATCCCCAGTTAGTGATTCAACAACCAAGATCCTCAAGTTGCACATATGATTTGAATGGAAATTTCTTGCATTTCAAAAGGAAAACACCATATCATCATACTTTGGCTGCTGCCAAGTCAACCAGGAGCTGCATCTCCATAATAAAGTCATGGAAAATACTCAATAAGTTGCAAAAGAGCAGGACTCTAGCAGAAAATATGAAATTCACTCGTTTTCTGTTCAACATTTGCTTAACCAGCTTTTAGCCAATGCTTTGAAAATCCTAGGTATTCGGGTAATTTTTGGACATTAAGAAATGAATCTGGAACCAGAGGTACTTTCCTGTAACCCTGGACAAATAATGTTCCAACAATCATTAACTAGAGTAAGGATTTCGTGAATTAAGGCCTTACCTCTTCCCTACTGCTAAAATTATCAACAATCAAAAAGGTCAAGCAACATAAAAAAATATGTACAGCACCATGACTACCAAAAAAATAAATGGTCAAGCATGAATACCAATAGATTAACAAACACCACATGACTAACAACCATCAGCTAGCACCTAAGCATAGCAGTCAAGCATCAAGCAGCCAAAGTGGAAAAAACCATCCTCTGTTGTTTCAATGGAGTTACAAAGGTTTGCACTAGAAAGATGTGAGAGTATTTAGGCTATTGATTAATCACACTTTCTAATCCTAATTTCTTATGTTTTGGCCACAGATTTCTCAACTGAGGTTGACTTTTAAAGAAAATATTTTCAATTATACAAAGCAACCACAGTGTAAACCTCAAGTTTTTCGTAGTGTGTTTGTTGATTGGTCATTAGCACGCCGTCATGGGGTATGTGTTCATTGTTGGGTCATCAGCAACGTCTTTCCATAATTTTAGTTCATGACATTATATTGTTAACCCATGCTGAGGGGAGAAGAAAAGGTTTTGTTAATTGATAATCCCAAAGCAAAATTCTGGTTGTTCAACTATAATTTGTTAAAGATGCATATCCTAATGTCCACGTGTATTGGGTGTACAATTATAACATATTTAAGAGCTCTTAGGGAGGAAAAAAAAAAGTATTAAAAAAGTCAATATTATAATTTTTTAAAACACATGATAGACTTAGAATATGAATAGCAAGAAAACATAAAATAGAGTATAGAAAAATATTGACACATGCCCAATTAAGAAGACAATATAATGAGAAAGACAGCCAAACAAAATTTGTTTACCACATCATAGTGGAAATTCCCCAAAATCAAACAAAATTGAATGCAAAATACAGGCTTAATTCACCACTACCAATATATTGTTACCCCACCAGAATGGATCTTTAAAAATTGGTTGAGGATTGTCATATTATATAAACAAATTACAAAACCAAGCACCCATTTCATTTAAATTTAAATCTAGCAAAAGATGGAAAATAATACTAGAAAAGAGCAATCAATATAATAAGAAAAAAAGTGAAAACAAGATAACATACAATATGATCAATTAACATTTTTCTCCATAAGCTTGGCATATGCTACATCCATCATAGTTCCACTTGGGAAGCTCTTCGAGATCTTTAAAAGGTACAAAAAGAATAAAAAGTCTGCGTAAGACCAACACCAACATATATTACAAATCATTGTGGCTAATCAAGAAGATAAACAATAACCACAAGAATAAAATGGAAACTAAATATTTAAATAAGGAAAAACTATTACCCTCTCTACTTCTGAGATCGATGCTAGATTCACCAATCCTTTTCAACAATTCAAAAAAAAAAAAAAAAAACTTGGGTGAATAAGACATAAAACAATTCAAAATTAACTATGTAATTTGAAAAATTCTATAAAAACTAAAGACAACCACCACTAACACTTAAAAGAGGGATAGAAAATCACCAAAGATGGTATATTGACAAGATTATCATTAATAGAGTTCCAAATTCAAAGAATGAGGGGAAAAAATTCCCAAATAAAATCAGTAAAAATTTGTTTCAAATGACGACAAATATTCTGAAAACTATAACACATGAAGATTAGGAATGTAGCTGTTATTGATGGTTGCTTGATACATACGCAATTAGAAGTTGTTCCTCAAACCCAAAAATGATGGCGTGTAGGTTTGGTAGAGAGTGAGAACTGATGAGAGAGGAAAATACAACTAAGAAAGAGAAAACTCACATCACTCATATGAAAACAAAAAAAGCCCTACATGGAAAAACCCTAAACCCGCAACAAAAGCAGGAACATTAACACCCAACAAGGTCAATATTGATTTAGAATCATTATCAGATATGTAGCTAGCATGGTTCTGGAGAATAAGTGCTCAAGTCACCTTCCAAAGTTTTATAAACTATAAGAACCTTCCATATTTTAATGAATTATAGAGAAGTTTCATTGAAACATAATTGTTAACCTCCCATTATTTTGAAAGCCTCAAACCATTTTTCACTCCCATACATCTAATACCAATCCAAAATCGAGAATCAGAAATCCCCAATCCGAAATTTCAACCAAACCCATTCACGAAATCAGAAAAATCCCTAACAAATTGTTTACGAAATCAACAGAAAATGAAAGAAAAAAAAACGTATACAAACCGTACAGAAATCATTAGACACGAGCATGGGAGAGACGGCGAGAAAGAGATACAGACAGACCCAGATCGACAGAGAGGGAGAGAGACGAGAGACAAATACTTGTAATCAGTGGTGGGGCCGATTTGCAGTGGTCATGGTGGCGACCGCTGGTGGCCAACGATGGTGATGATCGGCGGTGGTGAGCGATCGACGGTGAGGTGAGGTATGGACTGCTCTGTATGTTGGTGTGTGAGTGAAAACAAAACAAAAATGTGTGTGCGTAATATATATTGGGCACGAATATTAATTAGTTTCCTTCTAAAAAAATTTCGAAGCTTTAGTGACAAAATGGTTATTGGTCGCCGAAAGAATCCTATTTCGCTACTAATTTCAAATTTTTGTCGGCAATGGTTAATATACAATGACTAATTGAGCTTTGGTCGCCAAATATTCATCAAAATATGCCCATTTTTGGCGACAAAATTTTTTTTGTCGCAAAATGTTATTATACGACAACTAAATGAAATTTTGGTCTTGTAAAATGGTTGCAAACAGCGACTAAAATTAAGTTTAGTCACCAATAATACTGTATAGCGACTAAAATAATTTAGTAGCTAAAAAGATTAAACTAATGCCGACTACATCAGGTTTTTAGTCGCCCAATATGCTGTTTTTGGCGACTAAAATTGTTTTGGTCGCCAATTTTAGTCGCCAAATGTGTAGTTTGTTGAAGTGTAAGGTCTCAAAATAATTTATATGATAAAATGACCCCAACTTTGGAAGAAGTGATATAGAAACTTAACTTCGATTATGAATATTGTTAAAATGAAACTTTGAAATAAGATGAAAGATGACACAAAAATCTTAAGTCTGAAATTCAATGATATACTGATTCTAAAATGTTGTCAATTGCCATTTAAATTAATGAATCAAATGATATGTATGCATATTAAAAAATAGAAAAAAAAATTAGAATCAGCTTTGTCTCAGGCCCAGGGTCTTGGGCTAGGCCTAGTTGGGTCAGGCCACACAAGGACACAGGCAAGCTTTGGGTGGACTGCGAGCTAATGGGCCAATTTTACTGTCACGACCCTAGCCCGCCCCTAGAGGTTCAAGCCATGACTGGCCAATAATCCCAGATTACCTTCGGCTTTAATGTCAAATCAATCATAATATAGCAATGGGGCTTAGTAGAAATAAAAGCATAAAATAATAACGAGCCATTGAGCAGTTCATACATGTTGAAATCATAAGTAGTAAAAACCAACTTTAATTTCATAAAACTAATGTACAATAGTCCAAAGTTAGACTCCTCATCCTACATCATTCATACAAGTTGAAAAATTATCTAAAGAAACAAGAACAAAACAAGACAAAAGTTAGGTTGACAATGCTTGACTCCTCTCGAGTCCAAGCTCGCTTCTTTATGGAGGCACTTTCCAAAAGGCTTTAATAGGGTAGACGTCGAGGTGACTTTAAATGTGATGTTCCGCTTGCTTATCTACATATATATAAGGGAGAGAGGTGAAGTGGAGCCTAGTGAGTAATATCAATATAAAGGTTTATATGAATGAAGTCCAACAATTACAATCATATCTCCCATTTTCAAAACAATATAACAATGCCAATAAGGGATTCGATAAAATTCAATCATTTCAACCCCTTTTTTGAAATAATAATTAACAATCAATCAATTTACGTGGTACATCAAATAGAGTTCAATAAACAATGACATAAGCAAACTTATTATGCCATTAACATAGTTGACACAGAAAACATGCCATTTGATTGGACTAATCAACAGGAGTTAGCCTTCTAGGAATTGAAGACTAGATTGGTAACTGCACCTATCCTGACATTGCCTAACGGAACCGATTGGTTTCAGATTTATAGTGATGCCTCCTACAAAAGCTTGGGATGTGTGTTAATGTAGAACGGGAAGGTAATTACTTATGCCTCTTAAGTGCACACTTGGTCACTTGAGCCAACGACCAAATGTCTGTAAAAATACTGGATGCCTTCCATGTTTGCTCGAGCCATGGTTCCTTCGCTTAAGCGAACTGTGCGAATTTTGGGTTTTCCAGATTTGTGTTTGAAGTTCAAAACCAATGCTCTCATGTTCAAAACTTGTATGGTTGGTTTCAAATGCTTAGAAACACTTTATAAAACATGTACCTTTGGAAATTATGAAACCATGATCCCAAATTCTTTCCCAATTTTTCAAAACCAAGCTCAAAACATCACGTTCTTGACATGCATGTAACAAACTCAACTGTTTTCTTTCTAAAACATGTTTATATGAAATGTTTAGTGCAAAACCATGAAGAACTTCAAGAAATAACCCAAGTAAGACCCGTGCATGTATGAATTTTGAAGAAACTAAGTTCAAAAGTAAAGAATTATGCATACATGTACACAATTCACTTGCATTTACTAAACTCTTGTTGATTCTAGCTCATTTCTTTCAATTACATGCGAATGGTTCTACAAATTGGTGAATTCATCTTCCTACATGGTTTAACTTCATGAATTGTAGATTAGAATCATATTTAGAGCTTGAATTTAGCTGCAATTAAGCTTAATCTTTACAACCTCCATTGATTTCTCTTGAATTCTTCTTCTTCTCTCTCTATAGTGTTGAATTCTCTATCTAGCTCTCAAATTTTCAGCAGAAAGTTGATGTAAAATGAAATCTACGCATGTTTAACAAATATATATATGATGATTAAGGCCTCACCATAAATAGGCTAATCAAGTGGGCTTAAATCTAATCAATTATGATTATTTTATTCTAATTATTTTGATCCGAATCAAATTTTGATCAAACTAACCACATGATTTTAAAATTTTCAACTGGCCTATTGAATTAACCAAATTTGGTTTCTGAAGTTGTTTGGGCTTTTAATTTCGAATTCTAAATCGACAATTAAACATAAAATTCACATACAAACAGATAAGTTTCTAATAAACTCAAATTATTCAATTTACGCCCAATCAAATACTAAATAAAAATAATACAGAGGTTAGGGTCGTTACAGCCTTCCATCCTTAAGTAGCTTAGTCCTCCAAACTTAAGTTACCTTCATTTGGAAACGGATACAGGTACCGTTGTTGCATTTCTTATTCTTTTTTTCGTGTAGCCTCTTTCTTGTATTGTTCCTTCCATTATACTTTCACCATTAGGATATATTTGTTCCTTAGTTGCTTCACTTTCTGGTCAAGGATCTGTACTGGCCATTTCTCGTATATCTTTATGTGCACAGAAGGTTAGTGAAAAACAATATTCTGGTTTAGGTCTTTAAGGGTGTAACAAATGGTTATTAGTTTGAGTTATAGTTAGGTAGGAAAAACTTATAGGTTTGGGTGTTGTTCCAGGCTATAAATGCCCAATTGATGAATAGTAAAAGAGAACAACCCTGGGCTAGGTTGACATATTTTTGTATTCTTGTGAGCTGGTGTTGGTTTCTCACCAACACTATGCTTGGTTTCCTTTCTTATCCTTTTTTCTTTCTCTTCCTTGTTGATGTAATTTCATATGTAATATATGTCTTTTCATCAATAAATGATTTTCTTTGCTGATAATATATATCGATATATATATATTTTTTGTTGTTCTTGAATCTTTGAAGGAAAACTCTCATGTTCGTAAAATAGGGCTTTAAAGGCATGTATAGGAGGTTAATAGTGTCAGGTTATGGGCTTTTAATAGCTAACATAAAGCAAAAAGTTGAAGATTTTGTTAGAGCTCTAACTGGATTCAACTTTTTGCTTTGTGTTTGACGAGCTCACTTGTTGGAGAAGATTTTGTTTTGATTAGTATATTATACAAAAGTGCCAAAAGGGATTCGAACTTTGGAGAAGCTTTTTCAATCAAATTCACTTTTAAATTTGAAAATTACCACAATACCCTTGACCTCTAAAACATAGCAATACAAATAAATATATAAAACTGAACTGGATGGAGAGCAGCTTAAAGAATGTATAATTTCTTGTTTGGAAATAGGCTATTTTATAAACTTTTTAGCTTTTTACGAAAAGATGTACAGAAAAATAGAGAGAGTAATATGATAGAGTATAGTGATTTTGTGACTTTTTGGCTAAAATAACTACTTCTCAAACGAGGCCTAAATTAGGATTTGATTAAATCTGAAATAGACTATTGAATGAAGTTATGATGTTGCCTAATTTGCGTTTGCTTTATCTTGGGGGGTTATTTTGGGCTGCATAAAAACATGTGAACTTGTATTTATCAAAGAAAGGGAAAAAAAGAAAAAAAAGAAAAAAAGAAAAAGGTGGAGTTGTGAACTCATACGAAGTCAAAACCCAAGTTCATGTAGCTATGGTGTCTTCATTGTTTTGACATTATTATCAATTTAAATCTTTTTGTTGTTGTTTTTTTCATTTTAAGATGCCCCCCCTTGTGAACTTTGTAGGTCTAAATTTGAAATGGGCATGTTTGGAGACTAAAATTCTTTATGCATATCTATATTTTACTTAACCATGTTGGTTGCATCAAAATTGCATCTTAGAAGTTCTAATATATGGGGAGTGCACCGAACACATGCACATGCACATGCACATGTAGGTGGGCTTATGCACACATATTTAAAGTTGCATACTGTTGGACCATCCTGAATCCAACTTGTTCTACCTTGAACCTTTTACCGGCTCAAGACACTAATGTGGTTTAGGAATGGACAAGGTTTTCAAGGTCTGACCTGAGTATAGGTTGGATTTGGATATGCTAGCATAGTCTAACATGTCCAAATCCACACCCAAGTCCAAATTCAGGTAATACAAGAAAACTCAATGCTGGTTTTCATAGTAATTTTATTACCAACCCTAGCTGCTATTGTTTTTGTTTAAAAAAGTTGCAAACACAAACATATAGAAATGCCCAAATTTGGGTGCATGAGAGCCTTGGAGATAAAGTTTTGTTGATTTTGGTGTCTTTAGCTTTTCTATGGGAGGCTTAAGCTTATGCTTCAACAATGAAATGCTCAAAATGGATAAATTGAATTGTCTCAAGAAATCGTTTGTGGCAAATAAGCTTATCCAACTGTTCTAATAATTTTTTCTTTATTTTTTTCATTTTTATTTATTTAATGTTTATTATATTATTAATTTTTTTTTGGGTTCATTATTATCATACATGAGTTGGACTTGTTTCTGTTCTATTTGCAGGGCAAATTTGTCGTTGTCATTACTTTTCGATTCTGAAGTTTTAAACCTTGTCCTTTACCATGTTGATGTCTATATGACTCTACAGTCCAAGGGATTTATGTAGTCAATATTCTATAGAGAAGTTTTAGATGCAGTGCATTAATTGAAATTTAGGTTCTAATTTATGCTGTTGGTGGTTTTTGTAAATATTTGCAAAATTTTGTGTCATCTATTGTAAGTTTTAGTTGCAGTGCAAAATTTTCATTGTAAGCTGCATATTTATGCCTGGCCTCATTTGGGAACTAAATATTTTAGTCAAAAAGTCAAAAAGTCCCTATAAGTTGTCACATCACTCTCTCTACTTTTCTGTATATGTTTTCATAAAAAGTCAAAAAATTACTAAAATAATTTGTTCTTAAACAAGGCTAGGCTTCCTTGAGATGGTGCAATTTATGCATTTTGAGCATTTCCTCAAGGGACATCTTGACTGTTATATCCTAATCTTGTTTATGGAATGTAAAAGATTCATATTGCATATACACAATTATTTATTATTTTTTTCTTTCTAAATTTTATCTAAACCTATGTGGTTCCATAAGAACTGTAGTACGGTATTCATTCAATTTTGGATCGTTGTTATAACTCGGCTCATCTAGTTACTTGTAAATCAAAGTATAAAAATGCAGCGGATAAAATATTTAGATCATACCTTTAGATGATAGAACCTCGTGGGTAAATCACGTGCTTCCAGAATCTGATAAACCAACCCAGCAGTGAAGTGATATTACAGAATGAATATCACCCACACAAATCACAGTGCAAATGACTTGATTGTTGTTTTTGGGAGAGAGTCAGTATATGGGTAAAACTCAGATTATACGTTGTTTCTCTCTTAATCATCCATAACCCATATACCAGATATATAATGTGTTATTATTATCTATCCATATTAGTTAATGGAGATAATATCTGTATCCTGAGTGGTTATCCTAAATAGATTTGAATTCAATTTCAAAACCTATTTGGATAAAATTTAAATTCAAATTCAAATGGTCATGCCACATGGGCGCCCATTACTAACATCTCCCACTCGCACATGAGTTGGCATGACACTACCACATCTCTATCTCAATCTCCAAAAAAATGAACAATCTCATACTAGCCACTGCACCGTGCGACTGCTAAGAACACCTGCATGTGGGAGCTCTATACTAGAAACTCAAAATGAGCCAGCATAGAGACATCAACCCAAAAAGAACAGAAATAGTGTCTCATATACCCCAGATCCATCTAATTACACCGGTCCAAAAAAAAACATCTCTAATCCCTCAAAAAGTGCATGTTTGACCCTCTCAATTCTTGCAATATATTCACACTCAATTCGCCTCTCATACAGAGCGATGTGAGTTGCCGGCAGTGAATATACAACAGTGGTGTAATACTAGATGATCTTCCCTTTGCACTCATGCCATTTAGTTTAGGATTGACCGCTTTCCCAGTGATGTCCCTTAAGGCCGAATCATGCATGACCGCAGGCAACATACCAAAGTAGCAGAACATCAACCTCTTACCTTATGACATAGTCAAAAGTCACAAAAGGGTACATAAATGAAAGTCATATCAATAATGACAAGTAAGACTCACGCGGTGAGGAAGCAGGGATCCATTCTGTTACCTCATTACTCGGTCGCCAAGCACATATAGTGTGAATACATGCTACGGTGGAGTAACTCTTCCATAAAGAGTGACGTCATACTCGATACACCGTACAGATATTAGTCTAGTCGCTTTCTAGCGCCTAACCCGAATTCTCTGTTTGCTCGCCTTCTAGGCGCCAAATGAGATCTCGCATCTGGCTAATCATAACAGGCACAACATGGAAAGTGGGTACTAACATCCATGTTTGGTCCTTAACACGACCTCATCTTGGTTATAACCAAGGCGACATACATAGTGGATGATTTAAGTCTCTCTTGGCTCCAAATAAAAATAAACCACCAGTCTCATCCTTGCTCGCTCCCAAGCGCTCAGGGCGATTGCTCGTGTGAGTGAGCCAATCTTGCTTGCTGACATCATCATCTGCTAATCATTATGACACAAACCATAATAGTGTCAACATCCCATCATCTCAAAATAAGTGATCGATTTTAAAAAAAAATGACCACAGCTTGCGTAATTATAGATTCCAAACATAAGCCTTATCAGCACCTCTTGCGATAAGTATATACAACGGAATCCACCATGTGCGCCTCACATGAAGTAATTTAAGATCACTACCTCTTGCGCAATAACCTCTCTAAAGATATTTTGGTGACCAATTTGCGTTCATTCTTAGTGCGCCCAACTAGCATAGATGCGCCCAACTAGCGCATTGAATCTTACAATGAGCAAATTAATATACAACTAGTAAAATATTTTATCCACAGTCTAATGAGCAAGGTCAATGTCTAAACAACTCAGTTGACCATTTACCAAAGATAACACTTATCATGCCGAATACGCCCACATAGCGTACTTTAGGCTCCCACAACAAAGAAAAGATCGAGGAATATAAGTCATCTGTTTCTCCCAAAGACAATCCGAGGATTCACTTAATAGCTAAGACTCTGGCTTTTACCGATAGGTAAGTCAATGGATTTGCAATTTTACATCTAGAATCATTCTAGGATATTCTCTATGTAAGTCATCGAAGACAAACCGAGAATTTTCTGAAAACAATCCCTAAGGATCATACATTCGAGCATATAAATTACATCACCCATGTCCATCATATCTAAAATAGAGGACTGCCCACCCTAGGTGGCGACAACCTTATAAATTCCTGGCTCATAATGACTAAGTAAGGAAAAACTTCTTTTGGACCATTGATCATGCCTCAGTGGTCTTCATCGATCATTGTTGGCCTATCATGGCTTGACGAAATCTAAGAACCACTATTTGGATAACTGTTTTAGGCTGTAAAAGATTTATTGGAGCTAGCAACCTTTTTGCGCTCCTAACTTTTCACCATAAAAGCATAAGGTAAATTCCTACGGATCTACTTATCCAATTCTCTAATGAGAATGTTGGGTCACAATGTCCACAAATCAATGTTCCAAACTTATGTCAATCATAGCCTAAGTCAAAATAACCTCACTCCCCAGGAGGAAGTCTTCTCATGGTCTACACTTTCCTCAATGGTGCGACTTTTCGGTATCTAGCGAGCCTTATGCCTCAACAATGACTATCCAAATTACGCATAACTTTATAATAGTTTTGCGTCATAATGGAAAGTCAACCAAATTATAAAAAATGGTTAATCCTCAAAGACTTTGTCTTAAATTGCGCAACATTGATCCACTTTCTAAAAATAGGGGACTAGAGCCTTAGGCATTATCCTAGGCTCTTTATCATCTTGCGGAGCAATCATGAATGTTTCCCTCTCAATCACCCAGTGATATCGTGGAAAATTTTCACATTCGCTACCACGCAACTAAGAATGTAGAGTATTCTTCTCGAATGGAGTAATCCATTAGTAGGCACATCGCTCCCACTGTCCCTAGGATATTGGAAATTTCTTTCCATTCTCAACTAGGCTACATAGAGCGCTATGCTTGGAATTCTCCATCTTATAGAGTTCTGAAAACTCTATTCACGTCACCTTTACTAATAAAACTTTATGTGACTTAGTTACACTACCACAAAGCTGCTTACCTATATGCACATGACCCGGAGGGTTTGCATGACCGTATACAATAATGCGCCACATGACCCTTTGTGTTTACAAGACAACATACAATAATGCGCTATAGAACCCTAGGTCTTAACTTCGTAATCTTATGAGAAGTAAAATAAAGATAAGCTGCTTAACGGTTACAGATCGCCCATTGATGGCTCTCCGCTAACCTCTTACTCAAAATGGAGTGTAAAATCTGATATGGAGGGCACTTAGTTAGGGATATAGGCAACAAACTAGTGCAATTTCCAATTGGGAAACATTTTGCGCCATTATCCACCTAACATTAACAATATTTAATTCCTTATCTCTACTACACCATTGTGTTGTTGAGTACTAGGAATAATCAATTTTTTAAGCATCCATCTCTCTTCACAGAGTTTTCTAAAAAAATAACTCAAATAGATACTCGCCACCTTGGTCAAAACTAAAAGCATGAAAGCTGTTATCTAATTGATGTCGACCTAATATGTGCAATGTCAAAAATCATCTCAAAACTTTTGACTTATGGGAGATCAAATAGTCTTGACTCAGCTGCGTATCGTAATCTATAAATGTGTCGAGATTGTGGCTTAGCTATCATACCCTCACACATATCTAGTCACAAAGATCATAGTGGACTAAATGCGCCAATACAAATGACCTTCTACGGCTTTCCTACTTACTTGTGCGCACCCATTGCGACCAAAGTTACACATTCACATGAGAGCAGGATGCCACAAGCGAGTGGGCCCAAGAAGGCCTACTCAAACCATCGTGCCATCATCTCATTAATGTGATTAAGTATAATAAGCCACCGGTTCATGACCAATGTCATAAACTAATTCCAATCATCTTAATGTGTGAGTTCTCGAAGATAAGTTTAAAAGGTTTAGGCCCAACTAGGTAATGACTCAGGACTAATTCATATTCACTAGATCATAAAAGGATGTCATGGAGATATCAAGTGCGCCTAAGTCGCCAATTTAACTAGTAAGTGCTAATCCCCTGCACCTTCAAGTCAATTTTATTCTCCATACACTTTAATGCATCTAGTTGAAAGATGACGATACTCCTCTTGCCATATCTATTTCTCGCTTCATAGTTACTTGCAATTAATTCTACTATCCACAAGAAGGAGAGAATAAGCTATCAATCTATGACAGCTCTTGAAGTAACTTAAGCGGGAATTAGGCTAAAGAGTCTAATTCAATACAATGCTCTCACAAGCGATGCGTCAAATTCTTAGAGTTATAACAACCTTGTCGGCCTTGACCTTTTCATTACTATGCTGCAACGTTTGCGCTTAGTGGTAAACGTTATTCAAAACGTTAGCCTAGCTAAGGAATCATACAAAGAAGCCCCTCCTCATGTCTCACACTCAAGTGTGGAAACAGTAAGTGTCCAGACTAAGACAAGTCGACAATGCTAATAGATTTTGCAGCCACTAAGCACTAATCTTTTCACTCAGTGTTAATAGATTTTGCAGCTTCTAAGCGCTAATCTTTTAACTTCACATGATATTTCAACGCACACTATTATAGTGCATGAAATTTTGCTCCATCCATTCCCAATAATTGGGTAGAGAGCAAAATACTGCTCATACTGGCTACTCGTCTTACACTTAATGACTAATTTATTTAAGCTCGCATTTCTTGGATGACGTGACTCTTAAATGTTACTTCATCTAATGATGTAACATTATTTACAAGTCAAATTCAAAGTCAATCCGCGCAGCTCAATAGTCAAGATCATATACAGATCTATTGAGGGCTTACTAATTTCATAACTCCAAAACTCGCCAACCAAAACTACGTAGCGTGCCGCTAATCATAGCGCACACATTAGTTTTTATTATGCCAAACAAGGCAACAAAACCACGGCGACTTTTGAGTCATGTTTCCTTACTTTGGCTCAATTAAGACTTGACCTAAAGTCTCCAAGACTTTTGCTCATCTAAAGAATGGGATTACATTGTTCACATTTGAACATCTTTACTAAGTCTAGGTCAACCAATTAACTTTCATAAGCTAAGTCAATTTAGAGAGAAATTCGCATTGGGATTAATTTGATTAGCATAATATAATTCTGCCACAAAAATCTAAATTAAATAGTGATAATATTACACAAGTCGCAAGATCGAAAATCCGCTATGCTCGTAATCATCTCTTGCGCCACAGGTGACAATTATCCAAAATTTAATTTAATTTATGCGCAAAATATTGGTTTTCGGGAGTTAATCTACAAAGATTTCTCTCAACCGAATAACCTCCCACTGACTATGGCATATACAAAGCATGATAAATTCCATACAATAGCATCTTAATGTAAATTTACAAATAACTCATGCTATATTCATTTAATAATGGAATTCAAATAAATAAATAAATAACTAATCATGCTTTTTTAATTACAACATATTAGAAACTCTAAAAAAAAATAATATGCTGTATTAAATACTCAAATTATGCCATAACAAAAAGTACATCATCTTGAAATTTTCTGGAATTTTTCTGGAATTTTAAATAACTAATAAACACACATAAAATTAGAAATAAATATTTCAGAATTTGGTAAAATGCTACAATTATACCAGTAAACATTAAACCATAACAGTAGTCTACAATAAAAAATTCAGCCCCAGAAACTTAATCATGCAACACCAGATGCATTTTAAAGCAAAAATAATGCATTATTATTTCAGGAAAAATATTTTTTATTTTCATAAAATTTTCACAATTTTACAGAAGATATAAAATTTAATTCTGAGTCTAACGGTACCAACCATGCTTAAAACAAAGCTATAACGAATAAATTATGGCCAATTAACGCAATTTAGAATTAAAAACAAACAAACAGAGCCTTAGAACCAAGCCAGCGCGGAAAAAACGGCTTGGCTCGGCTCGCCGCCGCTCAGCGCAACTCGGCGCGAGTCGGCTCAACGCAGCGCGGCGCATGGCGCGCGCATGGCGTGGCTCGAAACGGCACGGCTAACGCGCGCGCGTGGAAGGGAGGGGCTTGCGCGTGGGGGCGCGTGGGAAGGGCGCCTAGCGCGTCTTAGCGCGTGAAAGCGCGTGGTGGCACGTGGCGCTGCTGGGCGGCGTCATACAGCGTGTGAATCACACGCGCCACCTTCCCGGGTGTTTTCTGGTCCGATTTTTGTACTGTCGGACTCCATTTTTCACAATAAAAACATTTATGGCATTAAAAATGACATTTAAATAACATAAAAAAAAGGTATATCACTCTCTCAATCTAATGGAGTTAAAATGCAAAAAACCGTGCACTTCAACTTCCTCCTCTATTAATATTCATGCATATACATGTATATATATTTATATAAAAAATATACACATATTTTAATGCAGAAAAATAAGCACGAAAATACCTATATTTATGGCTCTGATACCAATGTAAATCAAAGTATAAAAATGCAGCGGATAAAATATTTAGATCATACCTTTAGATGATAGAACCTCGTGGGTAAATCACGTGTTTCCAGAATCTGATAAACCAACCCAGCAGTGAAGTGATATTACAGAATGAATATCACCCACACAAATCACAGTGCAAATGACTTGATCGTTGTTTTTGGGAGAGAGTCAGTATATGGGTAAAACTCAGATCATACGTTGTTTCTCTCTTAATCATCCATAACCCATATACCAGATATATAATGTGTTATTATTATCTATCTATATTAGTTAATGGAGATAATATCTCTATCCTGAGTGGTTATCCTAAATAGGTTTGAATTCAATTTCAAAACCTATTTGGATAAGATTTAAATTCAAATTCAAATGGTCATGCCACATAGGCGCCCATTACTAACATACTTACCTGCCGTGTGTAGGATTGTATGTTTCGGCTTGTAGTGTCTCATGGTGGCTTCATCATGTTCGGCAAAGGAAATAATAATGAGATAATTTATGAAATATTTTTCTTGGGGGTAATTATTCATGGATATCCTTAAATATACTGTCTTTGTTATATATTATAGGAGAAGCAACTAAACATTAGATGGCATGAAAAATTCTCTCGACTGATTTGAGTCCTAGATGAAAGGTGATTTGTTGATTTAACTTCTACGATTAACCCAAAAACTTGTTTGCTTTTTCTCAAACTTTTGAAAGGAAATTTGCTGATTTAGAATGCTTGATCTGTCACTGTGCATTTTATTTTGTTTTGGTTTGGTATGAGTATCAGGTTTGATTTGTGAATGGCAAAAGCTGGCAAGGTGCAGCGGCAGTCCGATTGTCGGCATCATAGGGTCATCCCATATCCATTACCTTCTCATTCTTAAAAGGTTTTGAAAGATGTCCATCAGAAGAAGAAACGTTCAAAGGAAACAGAGATAAAACAGTGGGACGATGCAACTTGCTCGGTTTTTATGGAGTACCCTCACAATGCTGTCCTCCTCCTCTGCTCCCCTTACGACAAGGGTTGTCAACCCAGATTGCAGAACCATGGCTTGGGTCCATTGGCGAATCGGGTCTTCTAGGGTTAGGTTGCCTCAGTGAAAAGACACAAGTTTCTGAGCTTTTGTGCCCACTTTGCCAAGAGGAGAACCAGCACGCAAATATTTTAAGAGTAAGGATCCTCTAGAGTTTTTTAAATCTCAACCACACAATACACCACTTTAAGAAATTTTAGGAAAAAAACACTCTAGAATCCTTACTGATATTTTAATACCAAGAGGAGAACCAGCACATAAAGAACTGAGGAACCACGTAAAGGCAGAGCACCCATGTGCGTGTCCACGGGAAGTGGACCCTACACTTGCAGAGAAATGGAAAAGGCTTGAGCACGAGAGAGAACGAGAGGATGTGATGAGCACGATTAGATCGCCTATGCCGGGGGCAATTGTAATGGGAGATTATGTAATAGAGAGGAACTAGCGTGGCGGCTTTTCTGGAGACTACGATGTGGATGATGCTATTTTCAGGTTGGAATCATTTGGTGGAGGTGGGAATGGTCATCATGTCAACAGCTCACATGGGTTGTTTGAGAGTGATCATCAGTACTCATGGGATGAGGAAGAAGATATTGATTTGAACGTGATGCCAATGTATCGGCTTCTGGTAATTTTGATGACAATTTCATCTCTCGCTTTACGCGCTATCGGAGCAGACTCTTGTCGGGGAGGTTGAAGCGGTGAAGGCGAAGGCGTAGAGCAGTTAACAGAGTTAGATAATTTACAAATGGGTAGTACTCAGATCGCAATCGAACCGTGTCACTTGCAGTTCAAGTGGCAGCATTCTAATGGGGATCTCTGCTCAGCGTTGTCGATAGTTAGTATCAGTTAGGCAGATCTGAAGGTTTGGTCTCTCCCTGTAGGAGTGTGAATTATCTTAGTTTTAGTGTCAGTTATATATGGTTGTTTTCATAGATTAGGTCTCATTTTAATTTTTGTGCATAGTGGTTAATCATTCAAAACAGAAAGACAGAATGATAGAAAGAGTCCTTTTAATATATTTGTCAAGAGTCCTTTTAATATTTTTCTTTGAACATGTCTTTGCTTTGCTTCAGAATCTATGTATTATGTTTGTCCTGACGATTTCTTCAAAATTTTCTGTTCTTTCTAATTTTAGAAATTCTTTGTTGGCCTCTGCAATAACACCACCACACAACTCCAAAGGGTTGGCCTAGTGGGTGTAGCTTGGAAACAGGGGTGTGCTCTCTTCATGTCTTAGATTCAACTTTCATTAGGTGCTATCAATTCTTTAGAACTATGCACACGGATTTTGCTCGAGATTTGCTCGATCTGTGTGAATGAATTGTTTTGCGTGGGTCACATATATTAAAATATGGAGAAATCCGATTCACTAGTCACTACCCTAATGTCATATTTGATTTAGTATGATTTAGTTCTCAGGATTTGTTTTTGAGAAATTTTGAAAAACTAGTTTGGTGAAATAAAAATGAGATCTCATTATTTTTGTATGATTTTTCTTATTTTTTTTGGACAAAAATAATTTTAAAATATTTTCTTTAGCATTTATTTTTGTTATATTAACTTGTAATTTTTAAAAGAATTTTCAAAAATGAATTCTGAAAATTTTAACTAAATATAAGGATTTTAGCCCAATAAAGGATTTGGTCAGAATATGCAAGGCACAACATGTTTTTTGGGTGAATAAGCCCAACATGTTAATAAGTCGGCACTCTTTTTTTTGTTATTATTATTTTTAATGTTCTCTAGCAAGCAAAATTCTGGCCATTGAATTTTTAAGTACAACATTATTGGTTACTTTTAGTAATTGATCTAATAAAGTAGAAAGTCTAGGATCCAAATTTTGGATCTCAGATTTTGGCCAAGAATAGATTATGGTGGAAATTGAAATTGTATATTGTGGGGTTCATCTATAAAATGAATCTGAATCACATATTGATATTTTGAATAAATTCTAATGTATTTTTCTCAACTTGTAGTATTCACCAGTGAAAGGAAAAAAACATATTGAAAAACATTTTTTTGATCGGCAAATAAGGAGCTGCCATTGATTATCTGCTACTTGCCATTGTTCTGAATTGCTACGGGAGTGTGGTTGATCTGTCAAGCTGGCTGAGCATTGCTGATTGGTTGTTATGATCAGAAATGGGAAGGCTGAATAGTTGTTATGATCAGTAATGGGAAGGCTGAATTGTTGTTATGATCAGAAATGGGAAGGCTGATTGGTTGTTCTGTTTCTGTGATCATCTACACAATTAAAAGGAATAATGCAAAAACCCACAAAACATAAAAGAGACTAGAATTATAGTTTTTTTATTTGAAGGGGACACAACAGAAAGTATCAAACAAGACAACTTCAATTTTAACAACAAAAGGCAAATCAAACACAAAAGGAGTACTATCGTAACACAATTGAAGATTTTGGATTGCATGACTGATTGGATCCAGTAGTAGAGTGGACTAACTCAGTTGAGAGAGTTGAGAGCACTAGGATTTATAGTAGCAAAGTCTAGCAAGTCCTTGTTACATTCAAAAAATGCCATGTCTTCTTCAATCAAGGTAACCCAAGCTTCAATCCCCTCACCATCTCTTGAAGGACTCAACAAAACAACATTAGGCACTTCTATATGACCAATCGTCCCCCAAGTTGGCTTTCCCCACCCAAAATCAGCTTCATACAATGGCATCCTACTCCAACTTGTATATGTATACATATCCACTTCACCTCCTCTCATCCGCAACTTTCCCAACTCCATCAACAACCCACAAATCTCCGACACTCCACAATTTTTGCTTAGTTCTAGCTTACTTTCCCTTATGCTACTTACCAAGTTTGATGAGTTCATTTCGTTCTCACTCTCATCATCGGCGTCCTATGTTTCCAAACGAACTCTCTGGTAATGGCGGCACAAGACGTTCTCGCATATCTGTTGATATGACTAATATAGATGGCCTCCTTGGATTGGTTGATCCTAATCCCAATCCCAATCTTGATCTAGAAGCATCCATAGCGCATTTCCAAAGGAGTGCCATGACAGCCACCACGCGGGTAGGTTGTTGTACCCTCGCGTTGGCTGCTTCCGCCTTGAGAGCGTGAAGTTTGGAGGAGTTGAAGACGTACCTGTTGAGAAAATAAACTTGTTTTTAGTAATTTTGGAGTCATGTTTACCCAAAAAGTTACTCAGAATTTGTAATCAAATGCCAAGATGGATTGATAATTTGGTCCCTAGTGGTATGTTAATAAATATTATTTTGTTATCATTTTAGTGGTTTACAAAATAGTGGGGTTTAGTATTTAAAATGCCTTAAAATTAGAATGTCAAAATTGTTTTAAAACTTCATATATATATATAGACCGCTATGTAAGAATGAGAATGAATGAATATATTCTTTATTCTTCAAATCTCTCTTTCAAATTATTTTGAGTATAGCCATTTCATTGTCAAAACAGTACCTCCTGACAGCAACCTTCTGTGGTGGTTTCTCATAAACTTGTGGTGGAAGGGTCTGGAAGTCATCTCTTGCTGGGAATATAGAGGGTGCTGTGAAATCTGGACTCACTACGTCAGGGAATCGGGACGCAGTGGCAGCCCAGGCCTTGAGGAATGTGCTGAAGGAGGCCGCATCGGCAAGGTTGTGGTTAGTATAGATGCCTATAGCCATTCCTCCACATTCAAAGAAGCTAGCCTGGATGAGTAAGAGAGATCCGGACCCCGATTCCTTAAATTGGATGGGAATGAAATGGTTTTGTAATTCACTCTTGGGTTGCTCAAGAATGGAGGAAATAGGACGGTTGACTCGAGTTTCAATGTAATCAACTCCATCGTCGTTGCAATCAACGAAGAGAGGATCTTTGATTCTTCCAGCTAGAGGGTAGTAGCGAGTTAGGATCTGTGAGAGGGAGTTTTTTAAAAGTTGGGATCTTTCTTGGTAACTAGAACCGCCGTGTGTGGCGTTGTAGAGAACTAGTGGCGTGTATGATGCAGGTGCGAATTGGTCGATAAGAGAGAGTTTGAAAGTTCTAAGGTGATGGGGGGTCGGAGAAGATGGCTTGATGGTTTCTCTAGCGATTACCTCAACCTTAATCTCCATCATCGTCGTTGTTGTTTTACCTATGTGCTATAATGAGTGAAAACTTGGTTTGTTTATCAATTTGCAGTTGTGTGAAAACTTTGCATAGTTCGTAGGTGTTGACTCTAAATTATTAATAAATATAAGGGGATGAAAATGAGAGTTGTTGACATTTGAGTCAGTTTTTTTTCTTCTTCTTTCCTTTACTGAGATAGTTGACGACTAACTAATGAATGGGCAATAGATTTTTTTTTATAAAATTAGACATAAATATAAGATAATGAATGAGTGGCACATATGATATATAATCTCGAGAAGAAAATGATCTTATTTGACCGCTATACATTGCTAATAGATCTTTTGAGTAATGAAAAATTGTATGGATCCATATCCATTAAGGACATTTCATCTCTCGTTCCATCTCCTTGTAGCAAAGTTCCTATGTTTTTGAAAGCTATTAATCCCCTCTTCTCTCGTATTTAGGTCACGCATCGGTTCTCCAGCTTTTAGATAGCTAACAATTAAGCCACTAATCACACAACTAATAAAGTTGGTCACTACGGAGATAAATCATAAATGTAGTTTAACATACATGTGATATCTAGTCTCTGTCTTACATCTACCTCATTGTGTGAAAATCTTCTATACATTTATGGCATAACTGAGTATTCATTTGGTTCTCGATTCTAGTATCCATCAGTAAAAAAAAGAAAGAAAAATCCTTCAAAATAATTTTTGGTTGCACCAAAATTATGTACTATCCAATGATGAAATATACCCTAATGAAAAATATCTTGTAATTATTCATTTAGAATTCAATGTTTTTGTTAATTTTAATGAGTACATGGTGGGTTCTATTTTAAGGTTATGAGAGGGTAATTTTTGGGAAAAATTGGGCCGAGCTGCAAGTTGGGCTTTGAGGCCCAAAAACGCGAAGGACTAAGTAAGAAGGCCGTAAAGGATACTCCGGCCCAGGAGAGCAATGTTACTCCGGCCCAGGAGAAGCGTAGTTACTCCGGCTGGGAGAAGTAAAAGTTACTTCGGCTCAGGGATGTAAAGCTACTCCGGTCCGGGGTGGCTTCTAGTTAAACCGATCTCAGAGATAGTCCGGTTAGAAGTTATTCCGGTCAGATCGGTCGGAATGTTATTACTTGGTAGAACGGTTCAAACGCACCACGGTTCGCGTATGGGAGAACCAATATATGGTGTGGCAAGAAGAACCGAACTACGGTTAGTATGACCTATTCTACGGTTCGGCATAGCCAATGTTATTTCGGTCATGTGGTAGTTCGGCCGAAGAGAAAACCATCCCACTTGGTTTAAGCAGTGGGGGGTGTAAAAGGATAAGCATTATCCTTAGGAGTATGAATCCTAGGAGGACTCTGCATGGAGAAATACAAGTTCTACCAGGATTGTGCCACGGGAAACTTATAAAAGTTCACAAGCATCACCTTGAAGGAGGTAATTGAACACAATCTTTTCTGAGAACATAGAGCTTTGTCTATTTGTCAAGTTTTCTGACTTAGGCATCGGAGAGGTTTCCGGCACACACCCGCCGGCTAGCTCACGTTTGTGTTTTCAGGTGATAAAGCGACGTCGTACGGAGGAGCGTGGATTTGGTCAATAGGATTATACGAGGAGAATTATTTCCTCCCCGTACAGGTTAGAAGAAAATCATTTTGGCATTGACTTCATTTCAATGACTTCTTCATGCCTTTATCTCATTTTGGCATTGACAAAACTTTCATTTACTGTATTTATCTGTTACTTTATCTCTATACAAAAATATACACATTTAATTTTTTTCACTATTTATATAATTTACACATTTTATAAAAATTAGTTTAGAGAATATTTTAAAACTTAAAGTATATTTATGAAAATTTTGGAATGTTTGTAGAGTTATAATTAATTTTTATTAAATTAGATAGTCTAGATATAATGATAATTTTTTTAGTTTAGAACTGTAGAACCGAATTATTATTTTTTCAATAATTTAATTCTAATTCGATTTCAAAAATTTTAACGACTGAATTGGTTACTAATACTGTAAAAATGAATTTAATTCTTGATTTATTTCAAGTCAATGAACACCCTTACGTGATGAGCCCCAATAAGATCATCTATGCCAAGAACAATTGGTGGATTCTATTTTAAGGTTAGAAGAAAAACATTTAGTCGAGGTGGTATCATATCAATTAATTGTCAACTCTAACAAGGGTTCATTTTTAAGAATGCTTTTTATTGATTATAAAAAAATAAAATTACAAAAAAAAAAAAAAAGAATCACCCAAAAAATAAAATACATCTGGAGTTTCTAATTTAAATTTTAATATTTTAATTTATTTTTAATTTAAACTATTGACTATTTCGTTGAGTAAAACAATAATTTTTTTTTTAGTCATTATGGACGCTTATATTGAGTTTAAGGACTGAAATAATTTTTGAATCATTTTAATTTAATGAAAATAGACATACGATTTAGATTGAAAATATATTATAAGATTACGATTTAAATTGACAAAATCAATAATCCAAACTTTATTTTCTTGAAATTTGTTTATTTTTAGTCGATTGACATTTTATGAAAAAATATGCAAACAAATAAAAATGTGATATAATAACTTGTAACAAATAAATAAATAAACTGCTTATTTAGGGTGTCGAACCATCCTAAGAGGGGGGGGGGGAACATGGGTTTTGTGGTCCATGATTTTTTTTTCCACAAAAAAAGAAAAAAATGCATTTTAATATTATTTTATTTTATTTTATTTTTGAATTCGAAATATTTTTATTTGGATCATATTATGGTACACACCCTTATGCAAGTTATGACATTTATGGTGTTGATTACCATACCACAAATGTCATAACTAAATCATTGTCAATCATAACTAAAAAAATGTTATAACTAAACACTACATGAGATATAAGAAAAGATATTTTAGGTCATAACTAAAATAATATTATAACCAATATCACAATAACACTAAAATGAGTTATAATTAATATCAAAATAAATCATAATAAAAAATCACAAATATTATAATTAAGGTATATGGTACACACCTCCCCCAAAAGAGATGTGTATAATAATTTTTTTTCTTATTAACGTCTTAGGCCTAGTTTGGGAAGACTAAATAAGTGCACTTTTTGACTTTTTATGAAATATGGGTTGGGTTTGGGTTGGGTTTGAAGTGATGTGTTAGAGAGGTGATGTGACTTAAATAAGATGATGTGACTTAAATAGGATAGTGACTTTTTGTCTTTTTTGCCTCATGCCAAACTTGGCCTTATTATGATAAAAATATGTTTCTAGAAAGGAGGAGAATTTGGACTGGAGGGTAGGGGTGTAAATTTGGCTTGACTCAATATCAGACCATGCGGACTCTCGCCAAAATTCGGAGTAGACCAGGCCGGCCCACTTGTGCAAAATTGCGGCCCAAAGCCTAGAGGGTACTCAGGCCTTGAGTAGGTTGGGCCTTGGGCCTGACCATTTTTTTATTTTTTATTTTTTATTAAAATTTTATTTTTTTTCCATAAAAAATGACGCTAGGCCTCGGGCTAAGTCTTAAGTGGGCCGATGGGCCGGGCTTTGGATTGGATTGGGCTTCGAAATAGACAGCTTAGTCCCAAGCCCAGGGTCTTGGGCTAGGCCTAGTTGGGTCGGGCCACACAGGGTCACGGGCAAGCTTCGGGTGGACGTGAGCTAATGGGCCAAATTTACTATCACGACCTTAGCTCGCCCCTAGAGGTTCAAGCCATGACTGGCCAGTAATCCTGGATTACCTTCGGCTTCAGAGTCAAATCAATCATAATATAACAATGGGGCTTAGCAGAAATAAAAACATAAAATAATAACGAGCCATTGAGCAGTGCATACATGCTGAAATCAAAAGTAGTAAAAACCAACTTTAATTTCATAAAACTTATATACAATAGTCCAAAGTTAGGCTTCTCACCCCACATCATTCATACAAGTTGCAAAATTATCTAAAGAAACAAGAACAAAAAAAGACAAAAGTTGGGTTGACAATGCTTGACTCCTCTCGAGTCTAAGCTCGCCCCTTTATAGAGGCACTTTCCAAAAGGCTTTAAAAGGGTAGACGTCAAGGCGACTTTAAATGTGACATTCAGCTTGCTCACCTACATATATATAAGGGAGAGAGGTGAGGTGGAGCCTAGTGAGTAATATCAATATAAAGGTTTATATGAATGAAGTCCAACAATTATAATCATATCTCCCATTTTCAAAACAATATAACAATGCCAATAAGGAATTCCATAGAATTCAATCATTTCAACCCCTTTTTTGAAATAACAATTAACAATCAATCAATTTACGTGGTACATCAAATAGAGTTCAATAAACAATGCGACGAAGCCAATAGGACCATTAGGGTCAATCCAATGGGACCTCAACGGGTCAATCAATAATTCAATGTGGATCTTGAAGGTTTAACATCAAAGATCTCTGTGTTTCAATTAATCCAATGGGCCATGGTATTGTTTCCCTTGGTCGAGGGCCAATGGGTCATGGTATTGTTTCCCCCAAGTAAGGGCCACAGTATTGTTTCCCCCAAGCGAAGGCCTATTAATCAATGAACCATGGTATTGTTTCCCTTGGGTGAGGGCCAATGGGCCATGGTATTGTTTCCCCCAGGCAAGGACCTCACTAAAGGATGCCACAAATATGTTTCAAAAAGGGACATTCATTCATTCATAGAAAATAGCATTTCAAAATTATCATCGTGTAGCAATTTTCAAAACATATTTCAAACATATCTTTACAAGGATATGTTTGAAATATGGATATTTCAAAATGGTGGGTTAGATCGATACTAGGCCCCGGGCGTCCACCTACACAAATATACATTGAAGCACTTCAAAACGAGTAACCCATTTTTATTATTTTCTTATGTGTGTTTCTAGCGTATTGCATGATTAAGGATGTTCAAATGAGGCTTAAGAATGCCTAAATGGGCATGAGGATGCAATTATGTAGTCACAAGTGTTAGTCAAAAATTGCTGAAACAGGGCCTTCGCTCGAGCGCACACTTGGTTGCTTGAGCCGTCTGTAAAGACTGCAAAAATACTGTGTTAGCTGTATATTATTATAGATATATCTTATCTATTTGTATTGTATCTCTCTCTATCTCTATCTCCTTCTAGTCTTATCTCTATCTTTTTCTGTACCTATCTAGGTTTCCTTTTTGCCTATATATACAGGCTTCTTCTATTGTATTATTCATTCAATTCAATATAGAGTTTCTCTTTTCTCTTCTCTCTCTACTTTCATAACATGGTATCAGAGCCTAGGGTTCTCTTCTAGCCTCAATTTTTTTTTCTTTTCTGGTTCTGTCCTCGATTGGTTTTTGCTGGCTTCTGCGTATTTCGTCCATCCCTGTTTCAACGTTTGGCCTATACCCACCTCTTCATCTATTCAATACGAAGCCAACACCACCAGAATTACCTCCATCGAACGTTACATGCGCCCTTACGCGTCTTCCAAATCCCGGCGCGTCGGTTGCCTTCGGTTCCACTCTTACCACGCTCCCACACACGTTGTCTCAGCTGCTCTCGGCTTCTACCCTTCGGCTTCCACCTCAGTCGCTCCGTCCTCGGCTTCCGCCTCAGCCAATTGCCCTCGGCTTCTGCCTCAGTTAACTCTCCTTTAGCTTCTGCCTAGCTTCTCTCAGCCGCATGCCTTGTTTGGTTCAGCCACTGACATCACCCTTCTCAGCCCCTACCTGGCTACTGACATCATCACAGCTCAGTGCTGACGTCAGCCCTAATCTGTCCCTAAGGTTTTTCAGCCTTATGAATCTGTTGATGACCTCCGTTTTGGCATTTATGGATCGTACTGAGAACATCCAATCTATTTCTGTTATCCTTGATGGTCCAATTATGTTAGTTGGGCTCAAGCTCTCTCTAGCTTCATCAAAGGCAAACGTCTTTGGCGGATCATTATTGGTGCTCTTTCCAAACCCCACCAGAAGGAGGATGAGACAGACTCTGCATTCGATGACTGTCTTGACGAATGGAAAAGTAAGAATTATCAAATTATCACATGGTTCCGGCTACCTTTGTTCCTTCCATCAATCTTCAATTTGAACACTTTCAGGATGATGACTCCCTTGCCTCTCCTGCCAAAGCAATTTGGGATTTCTTGAAGGAATGTTATCAGACCACTGGACATGCTCATCAGTATCAACTGTTGCAAACTCTTCATCACATGCGCTAGGCACCCGGTCAGTCTCTCAATGACTTCCTATCCCAGATGTCGTCTGTTTGGGACCAGCTCGCTCTTTCTAAACCTTTATGGGCTCATTCTGATGATGCACGGCTATTTATTGCTTATCGAAATCACTAGTGACTATTACAGTTTCTTATGGCTTTTCATAGCACTTTTGAGCCTGTACGTGCTTCTTTGCTCTATCGTTTGCCCTTGCCCACTTTAGAGCAAGCCATTACTTAGCTCCTTTCAGAGGAGACTCATTTTGGAAGTCTCAAATCTCAAGACATGGATTCCGTTCTTGCTATACCATCTTCTCAGAGTTCCTCATCTTCACAGCCAATCATATGCAGTTATTATCGTTATCGAGGCCTGCAAGCCAATCATTCTCTTGTTCACTGCCAGGTTTGCGAATGCTTGACTTGTCATAAGATTGCTCCGGGCCATCTCCAAAGCAATTGTCCTCGAGCTCCCTCTACTACTTCATCTAAGAAAGGGGCTTCTCGTTCTGGGTCTTAGTCTAAATCTAGCCACGGTTCTCGTTCTGTTACTGTTGCCTCCGAGGGTTCTTCTGCTCCTTCCTTCTCTGTGGATGATGTTGAGTTCATTATCCACCAGGTGTTCCACAAATCTGCTACTCCTCTATCTACTGCTCTTTCAGTAACCTCAGATAACTCTTCATGGTATTTTGATTCCGCCTGCTATAATCACATGACTTCTGACTCCACTTTATTTTCTTCTTTGTCATCATCCTTTTCTGCTCCCACTATACATACTGCTGATGGTTCTTATATGCCTGTTAGTCATATTGGCCAAATCCCTACTTCCACTGTGTCTCTTTCTGATGCTTACCATATTCCTTCTCTTAAAATGAACCTTATCTCTGTTGGTCAATTATGTCAACTTGGTCTAACTATTACCTTCTCTGCTAATGGTTGTTTGGTGCAGGACCCTCATACGAGACAGACCCTTGGGATAGGCCGTAAGCATGGACGTTTGTTCGAGCTTATCTATCTTCGTAGTCCGCACAAATCCTCTATTGTTGCTACTGCATCTACTATGTTTTCTTTTCATCTTTGGCATTGTCGCTTAGGACATGTCTCTTTTAATTGTTTGAAAATTTTAGCTTCTAGTGGTCAGTTAGGTCGTGTCTGTCTTAAAGATGTTGATTGTTTATCTTGTCAAATTGCTAAACAACCTACATTACCTTTTAATAAAAGTAATTCTATTTTTACTGCTCCTTTTGATCTTGTGCATTCCGATATTTGGGGACCTTCCCCCACACCTACCATAGGGGGGGGGGTTTCAGATATTTTGTGATTTTTGTTGATAATTTTTCTCGCTATACTTGCCTTTTTCTTCTCAAAAATTGTTCTGAACTTAAACAGATTTACTATGATTTCTCTGCTATGGTCCACGCTCAGTTTTCTCGAACTTTAAGCTTTTTCGTTCTGATAATGCTAAGGAGTACTTGGATTCTGATTTTCTTTATTTTCTTTGGGCTCATGGTACTCTCTCTCATCGATCTTGTGCAAGCACTTCCTAACAAAATGGACGAGCCAAAAGAAAGCACTATCATATTCTAGACATTACTTAGGAGTTTGTGTGGCTTCTTTCTAATATAGATGTTTCTCATTCAGCTGCCACCAATCTTTATTGTGACAATCAAAGTGCTATTCAGATTGCCCATAATGATGTCTTCCATGATCGCACCAAGCATATTGAGATCGATTGCTACTTCATACGGAAGTATGTTACTAATGGCTATGTTCGTCTTCTCTTTGTTACCTCTGCTGATCAGACCGCCGGCCTCTTCACCAAAGCTCAACTTCTAGGCTGCTTCTCTGATCTCCTCTCCAAGCTCAAGTTGATATCTGACTTACCACCTTGAGCTTGAAGGGAGGTGGGGTGTTAGCTGTATATTATTATAGATGTATCTTATCTATTTGTATTGTAGCTCTCTCTATCTCTATCTCCTTCTAGTCTTATCTCTATCTTTTTCTGTACCTATCTAGGTTTCCTTTCTGCCTATATATACAGACTTCTCCTATTATATTATTCATTCAATTCAATATAGAGTTTCTCTTTTCTCTTCTCTCTGTACTTTCATAACATAGTAGATGCTCGATTTTTACGCTCAACGGCCGCTCGATAGTCGCTCGAGCCAAGTGCTAAACAAAAGTGTGTTCGCTCGAGTGCACACTTGATCGCTTGAGCCAACGGCCAAATGTCTGTAAAAATACTAGATGCCTTCTATGTTCGCTCAAGTCATGGCTCCTTCGCTCGAGCAAACTGTGCGAATTTTGAGTTTTCCAGATTTTTGTTTGAAGTTCAAAACCAATGATCTCATGTTCAAAACTTGTATGGTTGGTCTCAAATGCTTAGAAACAGTTTATAAAACATGTACCTTTGGAAATTATGAAACCATGATCCCAAATTCTTTCCCAATTTTTCAAAACCAAGCTCAAAACATCACGTTCTTGACATGCATGTAACAAACTCTACTGTTTTCTTTCTAAAACATGTTTATATGAAATGTTTAGTGCAAAACCATGAAGAACTTCAAGAAATAACCCAAGTAAGGCCCATGCATGTATGAATTTTGAAGAAACTAAGTTCAAAAGTAAAGAATTATGCATGCATGTGCACAATTCACTTGCATTCATTAAACTCTTGTTGATTCGAGCTCATTTCTTTCAATTACATGCAAATGGTCCTACAAATTGGTGAATTCGTCTTCCTACATGGTTTAACTTCATGAATTGTAGGTTAGAATCATACATAGAGCTTAAATTTAGCCTCAATTAAGCTTAATCTTTACAACCTCCCTTGGTTTCTCTTGAATTCTTCTTCTTTTCTCTCTAAAGTGTTGAATTTTCTTTCTAGCTCTCAAATTTTCAGCACAAAGTTGATGTAAAATAAAGTCTAAGCATGTTTAACAAATATATATATGGTGATTAAGGCCTCACTAATCACCTATGCTTAAGGCTAATCAAGTGGGCTTAAATCTAATCAATTATGGTTATTTATTATTTTGATCCGAATAAAATTTTAATCAAACTTATTATATGATTCTAAAAATTTCAACTAGCCTATTGACTTAACCAATTTTGGTTTCTGAAGTTGTTTGGGCTTTTAATTTCGAATTCTAAGTTGACAATTAAACAGAAAATTCACATAGAAACAGATAAGTTTCTAATAAACATAAAATTATGCAATTTATGCCCAATCAAATACTAGATAAAAATAATATGGAGGTCAGGGTCGTTACAGTCTTCCATTCTTAAGTAGCAAGTTACCTCTATTTGGAAACATATACGGGTACCGTTGTTGCATTTCTTCTTCTTTTTTCCGTGTAGCCTCTTTCCCGTAGTGTTCCTTCCATTATATTTTCACCATTAGGAAAGATTTGTTCCTTAGTTGCTTCACTTGCCGATCAAGGATCTATACTGGCCATTCCTCGTATCTCATATCATCGTCTAAAGCTGTTCAGTGGTAGTCAATTACATAAAACAGATTTCTAAGATACCTGCGAAGTATTGATACATGGAATCATTTGGTGGAGGTGGGAACGGTCATCATGTCAACAGTTCACATGGGTTGTTTGAGAGTGATCATCAGTACTCATGGGATGAGGAGAAAGATATTGATTTGAATCGTGATGCCAATGTATCGACTTTTGTAATTTTGATGACAATTTCATCTCTCGCTTTACGTGTTATCGGAGCAAACTCTTGTCGGGGAGGTTGAGGCAGCGAAGGTAGAGGTGTAGAGCAGTTAACAGAGTTAGATAATTTACAAATGCGTAGTACTTAGATCGCAATCGAACCATGTCACTTGCAGTCCAAGTGGCAGCATTCTAATGGGTATCTTTGCTCAGCGGTGTCAATAGTTAGTATCGATGAAGCAGATCTGAAGGTTTGGTCTCTTCCTGTGGGATTGGGTATCTAGTTGATTTCATAGATTAGGTCTCATTTTAATTTTTGTGCATAGTGGTTAATCATTTAAAACAGAGAGACAAAATGATAGAAAGAGTCCTTTTAATAGTTGTCTTTGAACATGTCTTTGCTTTGCTTCATAATCTATGTATTATTTTTGTCCTGACGATTTCTTCAAAATTTTCTATTCTTTCTAGTTTTAGAAATTCTTTTTTAGCCTCTACAATAACACCACCACACAACTCCAAAGAGTTGGCCTAGTGGGTGTAGCTTGGGGCTTGGGGTGCGCTCTCTTTATGTCTTAGATTCTACTCCTATTAGGTGCTATCAATTCTTTGGAACTATGCTCACGGATTTTGCTCGAGATTTGCCCGATCTGTGTGAAGGAATTGTTTTGTGTGGGTCACAAACACTAAAATATGGAGAAATTTGATTCACTAGTCACTACCCTAATGTCATATTTGATTTAGTATGATTTAGTTTTTAGGATTTGTTTTTGAGAAATTTTGAAAAACTATTTTGGTGAAATAAAAATGAAATCTCATTATTTTTGTATGATTTTTCTCATTTTTTTTGGACAAAAATAATTTTAATAATTTTAAAATATTTTCTTTAGCATTTATTTTTTTTTATATTAACTTGTAATTTTTAAAAGAATTTTCAAAAATGAATTCTGAAAATTTTAACTAAATATAAGGATTTTAGCCCAATAAAGGATTTGGTCAAATTGCAAGGCACAACATGTTTTTTGGGTGAATAAGCACAACAACATGTTAATAAAGTCGGTACTCTTTTTTTGGTTATTATTATTTTTAATGTCCTCTAGCAAAATTCTGGCCATTGAATTTTCAAGTACAACATTATTGGTTACTTTTAGTAATTGATCTAATAAAGTAGAAAGTCTAGGATCCAAATTTTGGATCTCAGATTTTGGTCAGTAAAATGAATCTGAATCACATATTGATATTCTAAATAAATTCTAGTATATTTTTTTCGGTTTGTAATATCCCTTTTAATAAAGTGCTTAGAGAAGATTCAAATTCAAATAATGTGGGAGAAAGGATCTTTGTGAGAGAGGAATCACCAGTCAAAGGAAAAAAAAAAACATATTGAAAAACATACAACACAATTAAAAGGAATAATGCAAAAACCCACAAAACATAAATAAGACTAGAATTACAATTTTTTTTTTTTTATTTGAAGCGGACACAACAAAAAGTATCTAAAAAGATAACTTCAATTTTAACAATAAACGACACATCAAACACAAAAGGAGTACTCTCGTAACACAATTGAAGATTTTGGATTGCATGACTAATCTGATCCAGTAGTAGAGTGGACTAACTCAGTTGAGAGAGTTGAGAGCACTAGGATTTATAGTAGCAAAGTCTAGCAAGTCCTTGTTACATTCAAAAAATGTCATGTCTTCTTCAATCAAGGTAACCCAAGTAAGGTAGCCATGTTTTCTTTAACTACTTAAGTAATTGTATATTTAAAATTAATAAATAATGGTTAAAAAAAACTAGTACAAAGTGCTAGATTGAAGATGATCACAACTGAAAGTGATATGCATTTCTCTAGTAGATAAGCAAGCCAAATGCTTTAATCACTTAATTGGTTCACTACACTACAACAAATTATAGAAAAGTAACAACCGTAAGTCTTTATACCATATAAAACAATAGCTTAAAAAATCAACAACAACCAAAAGCACCAATCAACAACAATCAAAACATGCCCATTATCAATATCAGGATCCCCTAACCTCAACGATGTAAATCAAATGTAATTGTGAAAAATGACAATCAACTAATTACTTTCAAGCAATATTTTGAGAGAATCAGAAAGAGCCCATGCAGTAGTAAATGATGGAGAGATGTCTTGTTAAAGCTTCAGAAGAAAATAAAATTAATTTTTTTTAAAAAAGCACAAACTTCGTCATGTCATGATTTTGACTATGTAGCACATTTTGTCTAGATTTAAACAATGGAATTTATGTCCGCAATATTCATTCCTTTGTTAATTGTAAGATAAGTGTTACACGCTATTCTAAAATAAAGGTGGAAGTAATGTGATGTATATGATTAGCTCTTAGTGGGTACCTGAGTAAGAGAGGTATCTTATATCGATGACAAAGACCATGCTTGATGTCGAGCTGCCATGTCAAGAGGATTAGAAGTTGTTGTGGCCTAACCAAATTTGAACTGATTAATTTTACGAACACACACACATAGATATATGTATGTATATATAAGTGTAGGAAAACATTAATAACTTATAAATTCTATTAAAAAAATTACCTGATTAGATATGTTTGTCAAGTTATTCGGAGCATGCTGAACATGGGAAACTTTGGACGACCTTGGCTCCGAATTTTCAGCTTCCATAGCATCCATTGTTGTGTTTTGGTTTGCCTTATGACCAGATGTATTTTTCCATAAATTAGACGGGGAGACACCTAATCCATATATGCGAACTCGTCCATGTTTTTCTTTACCCATCACTTGTCCAAATGTATCATTTGAGCCCTCATTTGATAAATTTGCATTTAAGGTTGTCCTCTCATTCATTTCATCCTATAAGTTTGCAATAAACATAACTTAATATATACATTTCAATCACTCAACACTATAATGTGGGAATTTTAACTAATTTACAAGTTCAAATGCACAGATAATTATTTGGTACATACTATCATTGCTTTCATTGCCTCAGGGGTTCCAGTCTCCTTTGTATAACATACTTTAAACATGTGAGCACGTGTTGAAGAGTGTCCCCACTTATTCTTCAACAAAATAATATTTTCCAAAATATAAATTATATCATTATGTTACATCATGCATACATTATCGTATTAAATATAAAACATGAAAAGATGAATTAACCTGCTCGTTTCGAACACGTGGAAGACTTTTTGTTCCAGTATGATTATGCTGTCGCTCCGCACAACTTGCTTTGTTTTTGTCACTTTGTGCCTAAAATTACAAATGCGTAAATTAATGGTGCCCAAACTGTAACAAGTAAAATAACATATAATGATCAGATCGAGTATACTTTCACTTCTTCGATGGCCCAATACTTAATAAGGTGTTCCTACTGATTAGCATAAACTTTACTATCTTTATAATGGTTTTGTTGGTCAAAACTCAAGTGGTTTTTATAATAATTTTTCTTTATGTTTACCTTCTAGTCTTTTAACTTCTTACTAGAGCACTTCATAACCCAATTCCTAGCATGACTTGGAAGATCAAACTTTGACTGAAAAGAGTGAGAGCGAGAGCGAGAGAGAGAGAGAGAGAGAGAGAGAGAGAGAGAGAGAAGAGTAAAATAATAGAAAATTAATCTTTCCACATAAAAAATTAAAAACAAATTTTTTTTATAGAGAGAGAGAGAGAGAGAGAGAAGAGTAAAATAATAGAAAATTAATCTTTCCACATAAAAAATTAAAAACAATTTTTTTTTTTTATAAAGAGTGTTGTTTTAATCATGTTACTCATGTTCATTATTTTTCACATGTGATCTTTGCACAATATTGTGTCATTTACCTGTACAAGTGCCCATATGTGATCTTTGTAATGTTCTGGGACTTTATGCTAATTCTTGTAAGTGAGTGGTGCATTTTTCCCATCACGCACAATAGTTCCAATGAACGATGATAACTTTGTTGCCAATTTGTCATCAGGTTGGCCAAGTTTGTTCCAACATGACTATTAGGCGCTCATCATCACGAGTACCCCAAATATTATGCATTTGAGTGGGACCTCTAGTTTTCTTTTGTCCACTAGCACCATCTAGTTATAAAAATAAATAAATAATAATACTAATAATAAATTATATACGAAGAAATAATATGACATCTTATAAGGTTTGAACTTGCATACCTGCATTATCATTGAGTTGACTAGAGTTTGGCTGAATCTCAGATGGAGTTGACTCACTAAACTCACCAACATTGCCTGAGCGAAACCGGAGATATGGGTCCGTAAGCTTTTTGCTTTATAGATGAATGCTAGCATGATTCAAGAAAAATAGATAAATCAAATTGTAAACTTAAAATGATCCAAATAAATTATTTCCAAATGAACAAAATACTTGAAGAAAATTAACAAAAAAAAATTGTGTAATCACCTTTATTGCGTTGCTATCTTGATAGTGACTAAATGTAACATACAGTGAATAAATATTTTGTAGCCACATATGAAAATCACATAGTAGAATTAAAAACGCATTATTCATTCTTCAAACAATCAATTAAATTAACAAAAACAATGATAAAGAAAGAGAGCAAAATGAAACTATAAAATTGTTTTCAAATATAAATAACTAGCAATGTTGAACAAGTTTAACAGTCACATAAGATCTAATTCTTCCTTATCTCCATCATCATGAACATCGTTGTCTCTCAAGACCTGAGAAAGTGGTGCATCTACAATTGCAGCAGACATGTCTGTCCTAACCAAATCAAAATTATTGTCCCCATCACCACTTTGTGTATTGCATACAGTTGTCACACCCCAAATTCGGGTATGACCGGCCGTGGCCCACAGGGACTTAGCCCAAGGCACATGCAAGCCTATACATGAACCCAAAATCACAAAGAATAAATGTGATGATAGCCCAGAAATAAATAAATCAAAACCCACCAGTGACAAGTCACACGTATAAATGGTAAAACCAGCCATAACCAACTTCCAAAAATATTTACTAAATGGAACAAAATCGCCTATAAAATAAAATAATTCAAAATAAAATCCCACCACAATGTATGCACAAAACTGACATAACAAGCTAAAAGAAAATAATGAATGTCCTAGAGGTCCATGCAATTGAGTCCCCGCTACGCCATGAGTCCACTCTAAGTCTTTTTAACACCTGAAAGTGATAAACAACTAAGTCAGCTGATAGCTCAGTGAGCTGCAACATGGATAGTAAATACACTTTTGAAAACATGGTTCAATTCCAAAATAAGATATATATCACAAAAACTAGATTGACACACAGTTTGGTAAAGAGAATCTGTTTCAAAAAGAAGGCTTCACAGTTCAACAGTTAAAATACTCATGTCTCCCAAGAACATGATAAACGACATTTTACACTTAAAATAGATTACAACGTGAACACCAATAATTTTCTGAGTATCAAGAAATAACAAGTAACATGTCACACAGTTCTCAAGGCTATAAGTCCCGTTGGATCCAATACTGAACTAAGAGTCATCCTCAGGGTGGCAACTTGGGCCTTTTCTCTAAGGCGATCCGATTGAAGGTCACCTAACCTAACCTAGGTCTTTTCCTTACAATCGTTGAGCACTAGAGTTATCACGGCCCAACCCGGATCTGTTCCTTAGTGGCCAGAGTCACCACACATAGTGGAATAATTTCCCTAGACTAAAATATACAGATGGTCCTAATAATCAATACACATCAGTTTCGCAAAACATGGTAGTTCACCATTATAAACATGCGACCAAAACAAATAGTTTACAGTATGCCAAGTTCACACATGTTTCAGAAATAATTTTATTACATTGATAATATAATAATTTATCAAAACAGTTTAGTCCTGAAACAACAATTTAATTTTCTAACAGTTTATGGCAGGGGAACGTTTATAAAAATATGTAGCATGAAACTACTCACCTGAAAATGGAACAATGTAATCCTCGAATAGAGTATAAAAGTCCAGCTAGTGCCTTGAATTAAGTATGAAAACTACACATCACTACTAATTTAAAAATATTAAAGAATAAGAACTAAGTAACCTCAAACTAAAGCGCACTAACACGGCTCAACCTAACTCACCGTTACTCTTAAATGTTACCTAAGCTCATGTTCTTCAAGGTCTAAAATTACTCAAGACATGGGTTCAAATCGAAACTTAATTAAAAGTAATTTTAAAATAAAACAGAATTTTAAACAAGCTTTCTCAATCTATTTGCTAACTTTGAAAATTACAAAACTCACTCCACACTATTTGAAAAATTCTGAAACCTCCCAGATATCAACTAATATATCCTAAGTTTCAAATCCAATTGGTTTCACTTGATTTGCTTATCAAAATAATTATTTACAATTAATTATATCCAAACAGGTTGTTTTCTGCAGCACTTTAAAGAAATTAATAGTTCTCTTAGTATACATGAGCAATCAACTCAAGGAAAAAAATATAAGATACTAGACTCGTAACCGGTTCTAATGATGCTAATTTGATAATTTTCGGATTTATACCCAAAGAGAACGACATTTTCGAAGTTGCTGTTTTAAACCAGTTTTCTAGACAGATTTGAACGCAACAGTAAATATAGATTTTGACTCTCAAAAATTATGAGAAAATTCAGATATAATATGTAATTAATCCACTATAAAAATTTCAGTTCAAAATTCATCCTTTTGATATGATTCCTTGATTTTCAAAGTTTGTGGTTTTGTACAGAATTTTTAAACTAAGAATTTCTCTCATTCTTTACACATAATTTATTTCCTTAGGTTTCTTAACAGTGTATATATACAAAATACATAAACCTATACCTCTCCATCAATGAACTAAATAATAATAGAGTAAGGGTAAAGAACAAAAATAAAAGGAAGAAGAAAGATAAAGACCTACCATACACCTAAAAATCCTTCCTTGTTTGCAATCCTTTTTTTTTTTTTTTCCTTCTTCTTCTTTTCTCTCAACCTCTCTCTCTCCCGTGGCTGCTGCTGTTGCTGTATAAATTGTATTAGGTTGCTGCTGTATAAATGGTGTTAGGCAACCTAGGGTTCCTATATATATATCTAACCAAAAAGCTCTAATTTATTATCTTTTGTTTTATTTTATTTTCTCTCTCAATTAATTTAAATAACATACAAATATTATTAGATTAAAATATGCTTACTAATTTGTCACTTATTTTTTTAAAAAATAATAAATTTTGCCTCTAAATTAAAGACTTTCACCATAAATTTATTTTAGGTTTTAAAATTAATTAAAAGACCCTCCAAATATTTAATTTGCACCTTAAGATTCACCATCAAAATATTTGAGGTTTGTAAAATAATTATTATTTAATTATTTATTTGATTTATATATTTGGGTTCTCACAACAACACTCTGCAAGTATGCCTTCACATTGTCCACGGAAGACCCCGCATTCATATCATAAAATCTCTCGGATTTATCTTGATAGCAACTTGCCAATCTTTGTGTTTGAGGTCTTCTACATACATTACCTGTTCTACTTGAGAACCCAACACAAAGGCTCAGCATCTTTCATTAATCGTGCAAAGTTAACTAGTGTGCAATCTTTATCTTGTCTTTTCCCTGATTGTGACACCCATTCACCTTTAAATAATACGACCCTCTTCCCAAACAAATAATCTAACTCAATTATATCTGTTAACACACCATAAAATGTAACATCTCCAGAGACATGATTTCTATCTCTACCACTTGCAAAGCTTTGTGTTTTTGCTGCAACAATGATCCCACTATTTTGAGTTTTTCTCTTTCGCTCGATCTCCTTAGTATGGAACCTAAAACCATTTATCAAGTATCGTTTATATTTTGTGAAAATTCTATTTGGACCATCAGCCAAACATCTAAACTCTTCAGTTATTTGACTATCCCCTACATTATGCAATTCCTCAACTTGTTTTCAGAAAATTGACGACATAACTTCTATAAGTGTGGAATGAAATTGAAGTTAATATCAAGTCAAAGTCTAAGGAACTTCAGAACACTGCTTACATGTTTATCAAACCATGTTGGAAATGTTTCACTACGAATGCGATCAATGGCCATTTCACGAAGACGTGGATTTTGTATGGCAATAAGTCTACGGTGTCGTCTGTATGCCATATATAAGATTTGTGAGTGCGTGGAAAAGTATGTAAAATAATAATAATAATAATAATAATAACAATAATAATAATAATAATAATAATAATAATAATAATAATAATAATAATAATAATAATAATAATAATAATAAAATTGATTATAGATGTGGAGTGTCGTACTCAATAAATTTGTTGACTGTTTCACAATTAAATAACACATATCGCTGTTTCTTTTGTGCCATCATCCATTGTGTCTATCACGCCCTTACCTAATGTCGGCCAGGCATTGAGAAAATAGATAATCCTTCTGTACCATGGCCTCATCATAATATCGAGACATCTGGTTGAACCGTGTCTCAATACCTTCCATATACCTCGAGCAAAATGTCAAGCATTCATTTGCAAGGTATCCTTTTGCCATACTACCCTCTGGTCGACTTCTATTTTGCACATATGACTTTAATCTACCCAAGTACCTATGTTTTGGTAAGTTCAAAAAATAAAATTCTGAATGATGTTCAATAATAACAGAAGTAAAATATCATAATGATGGTAAAGAAATATGTAATTTAATATAAACTTTACCTCTCAATAGAAAACATCCAACGATAATGCACAGGTCCTGCTAATCTAGCCTCAAATGCTAAGCGAACCACCAAATGCACCATAATATCAAAAAAATTAGGGGGAAATATTTTTTCAAATTTACAAAGTGTTATTGGAATTTGCCTTTCAAGACGCATAAAGTCTTGTGCCAAACCAACTTTAGAACATAACTCTCAAAAGAAATTACTCAACTCAATCAAAGGTGAAGTCACATGTGAACTCAACATTCCTCGAATTGCTAAAGGGAGTAATTGTTGCATCAAAATATGACAATCATGACTTTTAAGTCCAAAGATTCTACGTTGCCTTAAGTCAATGCATCGTGAACTATTTGCTGCATAACCATCAGGAACTTTAACAGTCTTTAAAAATTTACAAAAAGCATCTTTTTCTTGTTTCTTTAATGAGAAACAAGAAAAATGAAAGATGGTTTTATTTGCTGCATTTTCTTTTGGATGGAGTTCAGGCCTTATACCTTGAAGTTTCAAGTCAAGACGTGCATTTAGATTATCCTTTGTCTTCCCCTCTAAATTCAGTAGTGTTCCAGGCACGCTCTCGCATACATTTTTCTTAATGTGCATCACATCAAGATTGTGACGCACTAGTTTATCCTTCCAATATGGTAATTCAAAGAATATGCTTCTTTTCTTCCAATTATGTGGTAATTTTGGATTAGAACTCATCTTTCCATAAGTGATATTGAAGCCACGTAACATATCCAATACCATAGAACCCGTTAAAGGATTGGGTCCAATTCTTTTTTCTTTAGTATCATCAAAAGATCACTCATCCTCTCGAAATGCATGACGTTTGTCCAAGAATCGACGATGACCCATGTAACAATGTTTTCGGCCATGCTTTAACCATTGGAAGCATGTGTCTTTGTGGCATGAAGGGCCTGCATACTTCCCCTTAGTACTCCACCCTGACAAATAAGCATAAGCAGGGAAGTTGCTGATAGTCCACATTAATGTTGCACGCAATTGGAAATTTTGTTTAATTGATACATCATATGTCTCTGCGCCATCCACCCATAATTCCTTTATTTCATCTATTAAAGGTTACTAATACACATCCATATTATTTCTAGGTGCACTACGACCAGGGATAATCAATGATAATAGAAAATTGGTCTGTTTCATACACATTCATGGAGGCAAATTATATGGTATAAGAATTACAGGCCAGGTGCTATACCTGTTGCTTAATGTTCTGAAAGGGTTCACACCATCACACGCCAAACCAAGTCTGACGTTTCTACAATCTACTGCGAAATCAGGATGTAGGTGGTCAAAAGTCATCTAAGCTGGACAATTGGCAGGATGTCTCATATAACCATCATTAGTGCGACCTTCTTTATGCCACTTCATAGATGATGCTGTTTTAGATGACATGAATAACCTTTGTAGCCTTGGTATCAAAGGAAAGTAATGTAGAAACTTAGAAGGTGTTTTATAGCTGCCTTTTTTAGAGGATGCGTCGTTGCTTGAATTATTTTGGTCTGTTACATACCTAGATGTATGGCAAACATAACATTCAGAATCGGTTTTGTGCTCATTCCTATATAACATGCAATCAATGGGACATGCATGAATCTTCTCATAACTAAGTCCTAACTCCATAACTATCTGCTTAACTTCATAAATAGTATTAGGCAGTGTTACACCCTCTGGGAATGCCTCCTTCAATAACTCTAATGACATAGTGAACAAATTATTACTCCACACGCCTAAATTCTTGATATGAAATAACTGAAGGATGAATGAGAGCTTTGTAAAATTGCTACATTGTGGATAAAGCTCCTTTTGTCCATCATGTATCAACTTGTAGAACTTCTCTGCTTGTGGATTTGGTTTATCTCCCAGATCTTCAAGGTTGTCTCCATCGACTCTGTCATCGTCATTTGAGATTCCAAATGCCTCGTGTACTAATCCATGTGTATCAATATTTAATTGTGGTCTATTCTGCATGGGCATATCAAAACCTATTGTAGCAACAAATGATGCTTCACCATGTAAAACCCATTTAGTGTAACCCTTTGTGAAGCCATCACATACTAAGTGATCATATGTAACTGATCGAGTGATGGGAAGTGTAAGTCCACACTTGATGCATGGACATATGATCTTATCCTCATAACTTGCATTAGTAAATGCAAAATCGAGAAACATGTCAACTCCTTTTTGGTATGCATCACTTAATCTTGATCGATACATCCATGTCTTATCCATAAGTAAACAATCTTGATTAAACAAGTGTCCAAAGTGTTTCTTGAACATTAAAACATGCATATATCAATAACAAGCATTTGAAAGCTATGATTGACAAAAACAACTAAACTTGATTTTGCAAGAACTATAAGATACTAGCAACAATGAATAACATAACGTGTTCAATATATTGGTGCATGACTATAAAGCAACTCATGTCAAGAGAAAACATGTAAAAGAATTCAAGTATTACAAAGTCAATGCAATATCATTATTTCAATAGCAATTCATATGGTGGTGGAGATTTAGGAATGTGAAGAAAGCATTGTAAAAAACTTATGTTTTAATTTACAAGCAAGTTATGTTTAGCACTTTGATGATTTAGTATATGAGATAATACTCATGTTGTGAGGGGACATGAACCAAGGTTAAGGTTAATTATGGAACGTTTTCCAATATCTTTATTACAAGTACCAATGTATATACTTAGGTGTTGTGGGTGCATTTTCAACAGAATGAAATCATTTGGTTTATAATGCTTCTTACTAAAAAGATCAAATGTGCAGTCAATTCCAGAAAATGACAACTACAAGGATCATACTGCAGGAGTCTATTTATATAAACTATTGAAGGACATTTTGTATCTAACAATAAATGTCTAAGTCATGACAGAAAAGCAAAAAAGGTGTGAGTGACAAATCCAGGGTCCCAAACATCATCTTTATTCTTTTACACTACAACAAAGTAATAAAATGATTATCAATTTAAATACAGAGGAGAACAAAAGTTAAAAGGAGAGACTGTTTTATTAATTTTATAAAATTTGATCTCAAATCTCTTGATTTGAAATCCATCTATCCAAACAGAATCTAAGGTCTCCATTTTTCAGTGTTCTGTGTTTTAAGTCCCAAAATATCCATGGTTAGTACATTATGATTCCTCAAATCTAGTAGTTAGTATGCATCATATCTTCCTAAAGTGTTATTTTATTAATGTTTTATTTTTTATTATTATTTGGAGAGAGTATAATATGTATTTAGATAAGCTGGATTCAAAACCTATCAAAGGTATCCTGTATATTCCTAATTTTCGTAGCCACCATGGTGATTAAGCATAAGGAGGACAATTCTCTTGGGACACAACTATTTTGTCATTTTAGGAACAAATGAGAAATGAATTTTTCTTTGTGTTATGCTTTGAATGCTTTTTCTTTCAAATAACAACTTTACAAGCAAAACTTGTGGAATCATATGATTGTTAAGATCTATTTTATGAAACAATGACCTAATAACCACATCAGGTTGATTGTCTTAATCAATGTTGAAATTAGCTAAGTACATCTAGATCTTGTGAAGTAGAGTTTTGCATAAAAGTCTATATGAGATCAGATCATAGTTACAGAACCATATATATAGATATATATCATGTTTTTTTCCAGCTTAATCAACATATACCACAACAATCTGACATAAACAAAAATAATTTCCAATTATTCATGAGCTCGTCCAACATTTCAACTAATTAACAGCATAACCAATAAAACATAAATATTACAGAGTTCAGTGACTTCAATCAAAACATAGGGTAGACAGTCTTGACATTCACATATATAAACATAAAAAAACAAAAAAATAAAACTAACACATAGGAATTCGTGCCTCTCTGTCTAATGCCATCTAATGCTTGTTCATTCACTTTTTCCCTCTCTAATCTTCCACGACAACAGTGGAATTCATGCCAACACTAGTCTGGTACGGGCTTCGTAATTTAAAATTTAAAGTTTTGGTTAACATTATAGGTGAAGCATATGACTTAGATTAGGGTAGAGGCATCAAACCTTCAGATGATATATGATAGTACTTTGTGTCTGAAGGCAAACAGGCCATTACAAGGTATGTTTGTTGGATTTAGTTACAAAATTTTCTCAATAGAAACTGACTCTCTCACTGATGTCTATTTTTCTCTCTCACTTTATGTCTTTATATGCATCGACACTCTGTTTTTAAGCTTCTAAAGGAGAAATTCTGTGTACATCATTTCTGTAAGCTAACTTGTTAATCTGATTTAATTAAATTTTGTGTCCTGATATTGTTGATCTGATTTTATCAAATTTGTTGCTGTTCTTTGTTGGATTTGGTAGTGATCTAGCTCCAGGCTTCTGTCAAGTTTGCTTATTTTGTAGGTACATGGATAAGCTTGATATGCTGATTCTGAGTGTGAGAAACCAATATCTGTGGGTTGAGAGTTTTGAGAGGAGAATAAAAATCCATACCCACTTGTCAATGATCACATTGAGTGTTTTTGAAATATTTTTGCATACTATATCCTCTTTTCTGTGCACGTACTTTGAGCAGAAGTATTTTGAGTGTTGTGACATTCTATATTGTGGGCCAAGTGTAGTGAGCTTTTATAATGCGTGTTGGTGCTATGTTCTGGATGATACTGTGGCATCCTTTCCTGTGTATAGTAGATGTTCATACTATCTGTTTTGGACAGGCTTTACTAAACAAAGGAAGCATGGGGATAGGCAAAGTGGCTACTGGAAGGTGTGGAAGCCAAAGAACAGACCAAAGTGCCACCTTTCCAGAAAAGCAGATCAGCAATAACAGACTCCATTAGCAATACCTCAAACCATTTTGTAGTCCAAATAATAGTAGATCAGCACAGGCAGACAGGGCAGAACTAGATCAAATCTCCATACCAGATCATTGTAGCACAGAGCAGATCAGCACAGGCTCTAGTAAATATTAGCAATAACAGCCTCAAGTGAAAACATAAGCAAAAGATCAGCCCAGGTAGTCACAGATACGGAACAGACAGAGCCACAATACAGCAGCAGCAACAAAGTCCTGATCTGCCTTAGATTGAAATAAATCACCAGGACATTACAGAGTATATATCAGACCACTGAGGGCTGCTGCTGCTCTCCATGGACAAAGTTGCTCCTACTAACCCATACACCTAACATCAACAGAGGCACATCAACATTACACACAATACTAGTAGGCCACATTACAGCAGCAGGGGCACAACAGATCTACAGCATCATGTAGGACACCAAGTCTCTGAAGCCACACTTAGGTTTTTAATCTGCCCTTCCAAACCAGCCGAGTGCAGAACTGTGCCTTTGGAGAGGCATGATTATTCCAAATAAGGGGAGGTAAGGCTAAATCTGGACCCCAAAGTGATTCACACCAGTTGAACATTGATTTGACTTTAAAAATCCTAGAGTTATCATCTTTCCAACTAAGTGTGTCCTCTGCTTCAGGAAGCAACACTGGGCCTGATCCCAACATACTATCCTCTGCTAGAATCATCAAAATTTTGAAGCATGGTAACAGGGTGTATGGCTGTTGGAAGGCCATTGGAGTGAAGAAAGTTGTTTTTACTTGATATGTATATATTTGTTTAGAACTCGTGTCAACCTTTCTAGTATCTTTTTGAGCCTACCCTTGCGGGATGTGCAAGGGATGTTATTTTCTGTGAGGACTGTTTTTGCTGATCTGGATGTTCATGGTCCACATATTTCTTCTATGGGGCCCATGAACATTTCAACATTTTTTTAATCAGTATCTACCTTATCTGTTAAGGGTGCTGTGTGTTGCATTGAGTTTATACCGATGAGTACCTTGTTTGATAGATGGTAGTTTTGGTATATGTTGCAGGCCCTTCTGCAAATCGTTTCGATGGGTCTGCCATGTTGCAGTCCATTTTTCTTTGGTTTTTTGGTGTATAGTCTTGGGTAGGGCCTGGGCCATGCCCCTTGTATGTTGTGTAAGCTTTTTGTATTTAATTTATGACTTACTTACCCAAAAAAAAAAAAAAAATCTAGCTCCTGGCAAGGATTTTATGTTATTCTGAAAGCTAACTGTTGCAGGTTTGGCTAGTTATGGGTAAGTTCTAATCTCTCTATCTAATGCCAATACACTAAGGCCCCGTTTGTTTTGGGTTATAGCAAGGGGATTAGGATTACTAGTACCTTGGGATTAGTATATGGGGTGTTTGTTTTGAGAGATAGCCTTGAGACTATTAATACCTTGGGACTAACTAATACCTTGGTATTACTAATACCTTGTTTGTTTTGAGAGATAGGGAGGGTATTACTAATACCTTGGTATTACTAATACCCTTGGGGAGGGGATTCATAGTGAGAAGGTAGAGATGGTATTAGAAAAATAGTGAGGGGATTAGAAATTTTTTTATTTTTTATATATTGGAAATTTTTTTTAAAATATAATTTTTAATTTTTTATATTTTTTTATTTGTTTTATTATTTTATATAAAAATAATTTAACAATTCCTCACTACTAATCCCCTCACTATCAATCCCCTCACTACTAATCCCCTCACTATCAATCCCCTCACTAACAATCCCCTCATTATTAATCCCCTCACTATCAATCCCCTTCATTCTATCTCTGAAAACAAACGACCCTCACTAACAATCCCCTCACTATTAATCCCCTCACTATCAATCCCCTCCATTCCATCTCTAGAAACAAACGGGGACATCAGCTAATGTTAACTGGGAATGGATAGGACCACAAAGCATTACCAGCTATGGGTAAGTTCTAATCTCTCTATCTAATGCCATCTAATGCTTGTTCATTCACTTTTTCCCTCTCTTTTCTTTTACCTCCACAAATTCAATATCCTAACATAGTAGTAACAGAGTTTTCACTAAAAACTTTTGCTGATTGTTGCTGCTGATGATTAATTCTACTTGTTGTTGATTGTTGTCAGGGATGAGAAATGCAAGTATAAACTGGTAGTAGCTTGAGAATGCAGGATCAGGAGATGTATCAAGTGAGACATGATGGGGCTATTGATGGGTACTGGTGTATAAAGTATAGGAGATATGTAGCTGCTGAGTGAACTTCTGGGGTGCAACTGTTGTGTCGAAACACTACCATCACACAGTAGGTACATCACTTGACAGCCAAAAAAACAGTAAAATGCCACAGCAACAACAAAGTCACGCACCCTCTATCTCAAGCCATGTCTGGCCTGTTGTAGATTATAAACAAAATCATGCACTGTGTAATGCACAACTGCTTGACTGCACTTAGCCCAAAATGCTATCCTTGTCTTCACAATATGTACACCTGCTAGAATGCTCTTGTCCCTAAGGTTTAAGTTCATTTTTAGTGAAAACTTTGTTTGATCATGCAAGTAAAAAGAGGCATTTTATTAGGGGGCATTCTTATATAGAATTGAAATGAATGACTTATTTTGGAATTCCAATGGAGTCTATTTTATTCCGTGTAGAGATTACCATTTTCATATTCCTTAAAAACTCCAATTTAGAGGTTGTTTGTTAGGTTGTGAGATTTCTTGAAAACACATTAGGAAAACACTTCTGTAAGAGAAGATAATACACTCAAGTACACACTAGGAAATTTCACAAGCACAAATACACACTTGACCCGACACACTTAACTAGAGATACCATTTATACAACAAACACACTTGACACCTATCACTTAAGACCCGTAATATTTCTCTTGACACACACCTGAAGCAACCTATTACTCACTTCTTGTGTTGTGTCTCAATGTTACCAACACAAGAGGATCCCAATGTCCCTTGGACATTTGGACAGGTACACTTAATCTAGGCATCTGGCACATGTTTTGTCTTAAGGGAATTGTCGACACGCTAAATCCTAAATTTTGTTAAATTAATTTTTTCTGCCAATTAACTCCATCCACTACAATTGGCGTTGGTACCTAAATTTGTTAATTAGTGATGACCATTCAACCATGTAACACACACGTAGAAATTCATACTGCTGCAAACGTTTGACTGCTCCACACGTGCACGCACAATAAACACGATTCTTAATATATTTGTTTTTCTACATATGTTTTTGAATATATTATGGTTGCTTATGTTTCTAAATCTATTTAGTCATGCCTTCAAGACTATAACTCTAAATTTACATGTAAAATATTTAATCCCTGGAAGATCAATCTTAGTTCAGTGCTTAAAATAGAGTGGAATTAATTTCCAGAATTGGTTTCTTCTGTTATAGTATTCTTCATTTTTTCCATACAATATTGTGTAGAGAGTTGAGTTGAAGTCTGTATTCTTCTCATGCAATCGGTATTACGGTTTTCAAAGTGGTACATTGATCTAACTAGCTTGTCTATTTGTTCTAACTAAATTGGCGTAAAATCTAAAATTAACTATCAAAAGTGAGTCAATTAAAACTATATGCAAGAACTAAATGTAAGGATTATTGATGTAATTTACCCAACAATTATAAGCAATTGAAAGAAATTGAGATAAATCCGTAAACTCAGAGTGAAAATCGAGTTAATTGAAAATACATGGACTAAAATTCATGAAACTTTATCATTGTACATGAGAGCAATTTCAAATTTTATTTTTCCTGAAGTCATATAAAGCCATTGATCAATTTTGTACATGTGGCAAGAACAATTAAAAAAACATGTTATATTGAGTTTAATTTATTTATTTTTAATCATTTTGTGCATTTTAAAAATTTAGAAAATATATTGGCATTTTTAGTTTTTTCAAAAATGCCATTATAAGCTTGGAAAGTTTTTGGCTTAGTGACATTTCTTAAAATGCTATAAAATATTTGTTTATGACACTTTTCACCTAATGCCATAAAAAGTAACTTGCACCTACCTAGTGTAGTAACATTTTTTAAAAAATGCCATTGCTCCTAAAGTTTAGTGGCATCTGTTGATAAATGTCACGAATATAATTTCTTGTGTCATTATTTTATAAAATGTCATAAAATTGATGCGACATTTCTTTACTGAAATGCCACTAGAGTCCTATATGTTTGTGATTCTGTGGCATTTTTCTAAAACAAGTCACCAAAATTTATTTTTGTGGCATTTTCTAAAAACATGCCACTAGTGTAGTGTCACTAAAGTGTAAATTTGTTATAGTGACATTTTTGTTGTAGTGAAGTGGCACTTTTTTTAATTGAAATGCCACCAGAGCTTTGTATGTTTGTAGCTCTGTGACATTTTTCCAAAACATGCCACCAAATATTCTTTTTGTGACATTTTTTAAAAACATGTCACTAGTATAATGTTACTAAAATGTATTTTTGTTGTAGTGAAATGAAGAGTAGGTAACTCGTGAAACACCATGTACTCATTAAAATCAACAAAAACGTTGAATTGTAAATGAATAACTACAAGAAATTTTTTATTAGGGTATAATTCATCATTGAATAATACATAATTTTGGTGCAACCAAAAATTATTTTGAAGGATTTTTCTTTCTTTCTTTTTTTTTTTCTTTTTCTTTTACTGATAGATACTAGAATCGAGAATCCAAATGAATACTCAGTTATGTTATAAATGTACAGAAGATTTTCATACAATGAGATAGATGTAAGACAGAGATATCACATGTATGTTAAACTACTTTTATGAGTTATCTCCGTAGTGACCAATTTTACTAGTTGTGTGATTAGTGGCTTAATTGTTAGCTATCTAAAAGCTGATGTGAGACTGAAAATAAATAGGGGAGAAGAGGGGATTGATAGCTTTCAAAAACATAGAAACTTTGCAACACAGAGATGGCACGAGAGATGAAATGTCCTTAATGGATAGGGGTCCATACAATTTTTCATTACTCAAAAGATCTGTTAGCAATGTATAGTCGTCAAATAGGATCATTTTCTTCTTGAGATTATATATCATATGTGTCACTTATTCATTATCTTATATTTATGTCTAATTTTATAAATAAAAAAAAACAATCTATTGCCATTAATTGAAGGGGAAAAAAAAAATCTATTGCCCATTCATTGAAGGAAGAAAAACTAACTCAAATGTCAACAACTTTCATTTTCATCCCTTTATATCCATTAATGTCTTTAATGGGTAGGGGTCCATACAATTTTTCATCTCTCAAAAGATCTGCTAGCAATGTATAGCAGTCAAATAGGATCATTTTCTTCTCGAGATTATATATCATATGTGTTACTTATTCATTATCTTATATTTATGTCTAATTTTATGAAAAAAATCTATTGCCCATTCAACTAACTCAATCAAAGAAAGAAGAGAAATAAAAAACTAAGTCAAATGTCAACAACTCTCAGTTTCATCCCCTTATATTATTCAATAATTCAGAGTCACCATCTAGGAACGTGAAATTGGTGTATGAACATATGTTAGGTTACAAATTTAAATGACAAACCATGCAAAGTTTTTTCATACAACAGAAAATTGATAAACAAACCAAGTTTTCACTCATTATAGTACATGGGTATAGCAACAAACCATGACAGAACGACCGAGGACAACAACGACGATGATGGAGATTAAGGTTGAGGTAATCGCTAGAGAAACCATCAAGCCATCTTCTCCGACCCCCCATCACCTTAAAACTTTCAAACTCTCTCTTATCGACCAATTCATGCCTGCATCATACACGCCACTAGTTCTCTACTACGCCACACGTGGCGGTTCTAGTTGCGAAGAAAGATCCCAACTTTTAAAAAACTCCCTTTCTCAAATCCTAACTTCGCTACTACCCTCTAGCTGGAAGAATCAAAGATCCTCTCTTTGTTGATTGCAACGACGACGGAGTTGATTACATTGAAACTCGAGTCAACTGTCCAATTTCCTCCATTCTTGAGCAACCCACGAGTGAATTACAAAACCATTTCATTCCAATCCAATTTAAGGAATCGGGGTCCGGATCTCTCTTACTCATCCAGGCTAGCTTCTTTGAATGTGGAGGAATGGCTATAGGCATCTATACTAACCACAAACTTGCCGATGCGGCCTCCTTCACCGTATTCCTCAAGGCCTGGGCTGCCACTGCGTCCGGATTCCCTGACGTTGTGAGTCCAGATTCATAATATTCCCAGCAAATTTGGAGTAATCAGTGCTGCTTCTGATGCTAGTTGTAAATTCTGCAGAAATGAATTAGAGACTGCCACCCATGTGCTACTGCGCTGTCCGTTTAGCTGGCGAGTTTGGTCCAATATCATTGGCTGGTGGGGTGTATCTTGGGTGCAGCCGGGATCACTGACTAGTCTGTTCCAGTGGTGGTCTGGATTTAGATGGAAAAAAAGATTGAAGGTACTCTGGAAGTTACTACCTTTGGCTGTGTTTTGGTCTTTATGGAAGCAGAGAAATGAAATCACTTTTGGGGACTCACATATGGATTATGAAAACCTATGTGAACTTATTAAAACAAGGATCGCATTGTGGTTCAGAGCGTACAGTCCTTCTTGCTGCTATTCCGTGAATGATTTGGTGTTAAATCTGCAAAGTATCAAGTTCTGCATTATGCATTGAGGGCGTTATGCTGACTGGCCGATTTGCTGGATTTTGCTTCAGTATGAATTCTGAATTCTGTGATGCATATATTTTCTGCAGGTTGAGACTTGCTGGAATTTTGCACTCTAATTCTGCTTCTGGGCTGGGCTGTGCAGAGCTGGGGGTTGTAGTGATAATTGAGTAATTAGGTGCATGATGGTTCTGTTATTTGCTAGACACAATGGGCCTGCTGCTGGTATCTAATCCAAGGAGAATATCTTGTTTTTGGCTGCTATCCCATGGTTGAAGCACTGGGTTCATTTTAGAAGCTTCTCAAACAGCTGTTCAAGATCATCTGATTGGTGCCATTTTCAGTAATGTGTTTTGTCCGTCCTGGTTTTTGGGGATCTAGTGCCTAAGCTATCTGGTTTTTCTGGTTCTTTTCTTTCTCTGTTGTGTTAGCTCGTTGGTTTCTCACCAACTTGGAGGTTGGAGCTTGTTTTAGCTCCAAGCTCCACTTTATTGATGTAATTTTCTTTTTCCATCAATAAAGTTTTACTTTTGCCGATCAAAAAAAAAAAAAAAGAGATGACTTCCAGACCCTTCCACCACAAGTTTATTAGAAACCACCACAGAACGTTTTTGTCAGGAGGTACTGTTTTGAAAATAAAATTGCTATACTCAAAACAATTTGAAAGAGAGATTTGAAGAATAAAGAATATATTCATTCATTCTCATTCTTACATAGCAGCTATATATATGAAGTTTTAAAACAATTTTGACATTCTAATTTTAAGGCATTTTAAATACTAAAACCCACTATTTTGTAAACCACTAAAATGATAACAAAATACGATTTATTAACATACCACTAGGGACCCAATTATCAATCCATCTTGGCATTTGATTGCAAATTCAAAGAAGCTAGCCTGGATGAGTAAGAGAGATCCGGACCCCGATTCCTTAAATTGGATTGGAATGAAATGATTTTGTAATTCACTCTTGGGTTGCTTAGGAATGGAGGAAATTGGACAGTTGACTCGAGTTTCAATGTAATCAACTCCGTCATCGTCGCAATCAACAAAGAGAGGATCTTTGATTCTTCCAGCTAGAGGGTAGTAGCGAGTTACGATTTGAGAGAGGGAGTTTTTTAAAAGTTGGGATCTTTCTTCGTAACTACAACCGCCACGTGTGGCGTAGTAGAGAGCTAGTGGCGTCTATGATGCAGCCATGAATTGGTCGATAAGAGAGAGTTTGAAAGTTTTAAGGTGATGGGGGGTCGGAGAAGATGGCTTGATGGTTTCTCTAGCGATTACCTCAACCTTAATCTCCATCATCGTCGTCGTTGTCATCGGTTGTTCTGTCATGGTTTGCTGCTATACCCATGTACTATAATGAGTGAAAACTTGGTTTGCTTATATATTTTCGGTTGTGTGAAAAAACTTTGCATGGTTTGTCATTTAAATACGTAACCTAAGATATGTTCATACGCCAATTCCACGTTCCTAGATGTGACTCTGAATTATTTAGGGGATGAAAATGAAAGTTATTGACATTTGAGTTAGTGTTTTTTTTTTTTTTTCTAAAATGGATGGGCAATAGATTTTTTTTTTCCCCCCCTCAATGAATGGGCAACAGATTTTTTTTTTTTTTTTTTAAAAAAAAGGCTGTAAATATAAGATAATGAATAAGTGACACATATGATATATAGTCTTGAGAAGAAAATGATCCTATTTGACTGTTATACATTGTTAACAGATTTTTTGAGTGATGAAAAATTGTATGGACCCCTATCCATTAAGGACATTTGATCTCTCATGCCATCTCTGCGTAGCAAATTTTCTAAAAGCTATCAATCCCTCTTCTCTTGTATTTATTTTCAGTCTCGCATCGGTTCTGCGACTTTTAGATATGTAACAATTAAACCACTAATCACACAACTAATAAAGTTGGTCACTACGGAGATAAGTCATAAAAATAGTTTAATAAAGAAGGATGATTTTTGAATTTGTCAAGTTAGATCTATTCATATTATAAAACAATGGCTGAAATATATTTTTTAAAAAATATCGTACATGTACATTTTTTATTTTTCCGTTTCTTTATTTTACTTTTTCCTTTTCTCACCCATCATTCCATGATCCGATGATCCCACATTCCTCTCTCTTTTCTCTTTATTTTTTTTTAATTTCTCCCATTTTTATTTTTCTCTTTATTTGTTTATTTTTTTATTTTCTACTTTTTGTTAACGTATTTTTATTCATATTATATGGAAAAGTCCGCAATCTCAGAATTAGAAGTCAAATTTTACTGTGTGTAGTGGATATTTAATTAATGAATTTTATAATCCACAAATTAAATGAATTTGAATAATTAATTATTATTTTTAAATATATTAAATACTTGATAGACTTCATAAATTTAGACCGCATATGAATCTTCAACATCTATATAATAAAGGAGGATGATTTTTCAATTTATCCTATACACATTTGTCCTATTAGGACATTTGGATCACTTAGATCTATTCAAATTATAAAACAACAGCTGAGATATATTTTTCAAAATATATCTTACATGTACATTATCTATTTCCCGCTTCTCTCTCTTACTTTTTCTTTTTTTCATCAATCCTTCCATGATCCCATGATCTCACATTCCTTTATCTTTTCTTTTTATTTTCTCCTATTTTTATTTTTCTCTCTATTTGTTTTTTTTTAATTTTTTTCTTTTTGTTCAATATATTTTACACATATTTCCATACAATGAATGTATGCCCATATAAATATATAATTAAAAGCAGTATTGTATATATGCCTGTGGAAATTATTTGTATGGTAGGCATATCTATCTTTTTTTTTGATCAGCGAAGAAAAATTTCATTAATCAATATGAAATTAAAGGTACAGGAAGATAAAATGCATTGAGAGGTTTTCAGAAAGAGAGGAAAGATCATTAAATAATCTTATTCTTGGTAGGCATATCTATCTATCTAGCTATATATTATATAAGCAAAAATGAGTTTTCGTGAGAAGTTTTTTGAGAACTTTAAAATTTTATAATAAATTTGTGAATTTATCAAATTGAAAAATAAATTTAAATAGTATTGGGATTATAATTATATTTTAATTCTAGCATTATTTATACCGTACCTTTAGGCACGGGCAGACGCTAGTTAATAAATATAAGGGGATGAAAACGAAAGTTGTTGACATTTGAGTTAGTTTTATTTCTTTCAATGAATGGGCAATAGATTTATTTATTTATTTATTTTTTAAAGTTAGACATAAATATAAGATAATGAATAAGTGACACATATGATATATAATCTCGAGAAGAAAATGATCCTATTTGACCGCTATACATTCCTAACAGATCTTTTGAGTGATGAAAAATTGTATGGACCTATCCATTAAGGACATTTCATCTCTCATGCCATCTCTGAGTAGCAAAGTTTCCATGTTTTTGAAAGCTATCAATCACTCTTCTCCCGTATTTATTTTTAGTCTCGCATCGGTTCTGTGACTTTTAGATAGCCAACAATTAAGCCACTAATCACGCAACTAATAAAGTTGGTCACTACGGAGATAACTCATAAAAGTAGTTTAATAAAGAATGATGGTTTTTGAATTTGTCCTACACGCATTTGTCTTGCTAAGATATTTGGACGGCTTAGATCTATTCATATTATAAAACAATGGCTGTGATATATTTTTAAAAAAATATTGTATATGTATATTTTCTATTTTTCCGTTTCTCTCTTTTACTTTTTTCTTTTCTCACCCATCATTCTATGATCCCATGATCCCGCGGCGAGCGTAGCGCTCTGGCCAGCTATACAATACGGCCATCTACAGTCGAGAAGTTACAGCCCGGCTGCCGAGCTCCCAGAAGAGTGGGCTGGCAGTCGGGTTAGGCGATGTTCAGCAAGATTTGTGCTGACAAATGGAATAGTAGCACCACGTGTCGAGAGACTAATGAGAGTGGATTTGGCGCGCATAAGGTATATAAGTAAGTCTGCGCCCCCCATGCTGAGGCAGATGAACATTTGGTGAGACATACACTAAACACTCAACACTCTCCCTTCTCTCTATCTATCCCCTGTGTGTGTGTTCTAACTTGATCGTCGGAGGGGTTTTCCGGCCACACACCGCCGGGTAGCTCATTGTTGTTGTGCACGCAGGTGATCGGATAGAATCGGAGCTCGGAAACAAGGAGTGCGGGCTCGCCTGGATATTTGCTCCCCGCACAGTAGTGAAGATTTAATTATTGAATTTTATAATCCACAAATTAAATGAATTTGAACAATTAATTATTATTTTTAAATATGTTGAATACTTAATAGACTTCATAAATTTAGACCTTATATGAATTTTCAATATCTATATAATAAAGCAGGATGGTTTTTGAATTTGCCCTACACACATTTGTCCTACTAGGACATTTGGATGGTTTAGATCTATTCAAATTATAAAACAACGACTAAGATATATTTTTCAAAAAATATCCTACATGTACATTCTCTATTTTCCCGCTTCTCTCTCTTACTTTTTCCTTTTCTCACCCATCCTTTCATGATTCCATGATCTCACATTCCTCTCTCTTTTATTTTTATTTTTTTATTTTCTCCCGTTTTTATTTTTCTCTCTATTTGTTTGTTTGTTTGTTTTTTTTTTTTTTTTTCCTTTTTGTTCAATATGTTTTGCACATATTTCCTTACAATGCATGTATGCCCATATAATTATATAAGCAAAAGCAGTATTGTATGTATTAGGGGTGAGCATGGTCTGGATTGGACAAGATTGGGTTAAAACCAAGACCAATCCGTTATCTACAGTTCCTGAAAAATTGAAACCAATCCAATCCGTTTAAATTGTGGAACCAATCCGAATTAATCCATTTAAACACGGATTAGATCGGTTTAGGACCACGGATTCACATAATTAAATAACAAAAAAAATATATATAACACTTTAATTTCATAAAAACATAAACATAGCACTATATTAGTTCCACAATAGTAACATGTCTTTTTATAATAGCGACATACTATTAGAATTTAAGCAATCATAATAAAACTAGTTTCACCATACGTATTTAGACCATTACTAATTAAAACTAAAAAATAACAAACAAAAGTAATAAAAGAAAATAATATGTCGATTTAGGTTTGAGTTTAGGTTTTATATGGAATAAGAGAATATACTATGCGAGAGAGTGTATAATAAAAATATAGACTATTTGTATACGGTCCGGATCGGTTCCAATCCGGAACCAATCCGTGGACTACGGATTTTTAATTCTTCACTCCGGAACCGAATCACAGATTCAAAAAATCAATCCAAACCTATCAGATTGGATTGGACTGGATCGGATTACGAATTTTACGGATTCCTTACTTATAGTCCTAGTATATATGCATGTAGAAATTATTTGTATGCTAGGCACATCTATTTATCTAGCTATATATCATATAAGCAAAAGCCAGTTTTCGTGAGAAATTTTTTGAGAACTCCAAAATTTTATAATAAATTTGTGATTTTATCATATTAAAAAATAAATTTAAATAGTGTTGAGATTACAATTATATTCTAATCCTAGCATTATTTACACCATGCCTTCAGGTATAGGTATACGCTAGTTAATAAATATAAGGGGATGAAAATGAAAATTGTTGACATTTGAGTTAGTTTTTTTTTTCTTCAATGAATGGGCAATAGATTTTTATTTTATTTTATTTATTTATTTATAAAATTAGACAAAAATATAAGATAATGGGTAAGTGACACATATGATATTGTAATAACCCTGTTATGTAGAATGCTAATTGGTCCTTAATATGAGTATGATGATGTGTTTAATATGATTTGGTGTACGATTATGTGTAAATATGTGGTTTTGAATTTCTATCTGTTCACCGTAGGAATATCTGTTTGATTTTTCTGCTTTGGAAATTAAATTGAAGGCCTTATCGGCCACAGAACCTGAAATTGATTGCGCCATTGTGGTTGGCATAATTTTTGAACTTACGGTGAAATTTAATTAGAAATTGATTTGGGTCAGATTAAATTGATTAAATTAGCGAGTTAGTGCTCTATTTTTTGATATTATAATAATACTACAAGAGAGAGGCTTTTAATATGAGCACTACACAATCAATTACTCCCTTTTTGCTTCACTTGGCTGATATACACTCTAAGGAGAGGAGAGGGTCGGTTATTAGAGAGAGAGAAGGGAGAAAAATCTATTTTTGATCTTGAAGGCTTGGAAATTTGAAGTCCAACTCTAAATTGGACCATAGATTGAAGGAATTGGGCCTCTAGGTAAGCCATTGACTCTTGAATTCATGAATTGAACTTGTAATCTTGTAAGCTCAAAGTTTATTTGTGATCAAGAGCATGATTTAAATTGGTTTTGGTGAGATTTGGCCATGCATGCATAGAATTGCTTTTAAATTGGCATAAGTTTGCATAATCTAGCATGTAACATGCCAATTAAGCAAGATTTGAAGTTTGATCATGCATGCAAGCTTGGTTTTGTTGAGCTTTATGAGAATAGGCACTATTTGCATCTTTTGAAATGGAATTGGAGCTAAAAGATTGCATGCATGTTTGATTAATGAACTTATATGAGATTTGAAAGCTTGAACCATGAGTTTACAAGAATGTTGGTTTATTTTGAAGAAATGTGACCATGATTTTGAGTAATTGGCCTCCTAATACTTGTATACTCATGGTATGTATTGTGTTTGCATGTTTGGGGAACCAAGATTTTGAGTTTGGAACCTTTGGAGGTCGTTTGGAGCTGAAGAACTCATTCTGAAATACCCAGAATTTTGATGTCCGCTCGAGCGGGAGAACGGCCGCTCGAGCGGGAAATACGTGCTCCCAGCACTTTTTGCAGACAAGGTGTCCGCTCGAGCGGGGGAATTCACGCTCGAGCCGGAAGCTATGTAGACAGACCTTCCGCTCGAGCGCCCGAGTTCACGCTCGAGCGTAATTTTGAAGCAACTAGTACTTTTGCAGACCTATTGGGTCCGTTCGAGCGGATAAGTCCACGCTCGAGCGGGGACCTTGTTTCCTGAAATTTCGTTCATGCGTTCTGTGTTTCGTTCTCCGTTCTCTTTCACTTGTAAGCACTCTTAGGCATACTTTGAGCATTGTAATTGAATTAAAGAGATAAAGATGAAGCCTAAAGAGGAATGTGTGAATTAAAAAACGGATTGAGTTAATTGTGACCCATATATGTTATGTGATGTGTAGGGTCAAGCTCCAGGGCAAATCCACAAGCCGATCACTGTGAGTAGTATCTTAATAAAGATATCTGAAATGTGCTAATTGTCCAATTGCTAACCTTCTTATAAGTTTGTTAATTTGAAGTATGGACAAAAGTCTGATATGACAAGTTTGAAAGGCTTAAATGCCAGTTTGAAATGAAAGTTTGAAAGGCTTAAATGCCAGTCTGATATGACAAGTTTGAAAGGTTTAAATGCCAGTCTGATATGACAAGTCTGAAAGGCTTAAATGCCAGTCTGATATGACAAGTCTGAAAGGCTTAAATGCCAGTTTGAAATGAAAGTTTGAAACGCTTAAATGCCAGTTTGATATGACAAGTTTGAAAGGCTTAAATGCCAGTTTGAAATGAAAGTTTGAAACGCTTAAATGCCAGTTTGATATGACAAGTTTGAAAGGCTTAAATGCCAGTTTGAAATGAAAGTTTGAAAGGTTTAAAAGCCAGTCTGATATGACAAGTTTGAAAGGCTTAAATGCCAGTCTGATATGACAAGTCTGAAAGGCTTAAATGCCAGTTTGAAAGGATTAAATGCCAGTTTGATATGACAAGTTTGAAAGGCTTAAATGCCAGTTTGAAACGAAAGCTTGAAAGGTCGAAAGACCAGTTTGATATGAACGTTTGAAAGGTCTAAGGACCAGTTTGAAATGAAAGTTTGATAAAATATGGGACAAAGGCCGTTTGATAAAATGTAGGCCGAAGGCCGATTGACATAAACGATTGGGCCAAAGGCCGATGGACTTGAATGAATTGGGCCTGAGGCCGTATGATGTGTTTGGAACCTTAGTTACTTAACTTACATATGTCTATGTATGTATGTATTAGTTAGAAATGCAAATTGGGCCCAAGGCCGTTTGATGTATATTGTTCCAATGTATATTCTTTATTTGATATTATTCACTGGCTATCGCTCACGCTCATTCATGTGTTTGTAGGTGAGCCGAGAGAAGTCCAAACCCAGACTCAGTGAAATCTGTGTGGAACAACAAAGGTTTTGGAGAGTCAGCCCTTGCGTCTCACGCACGAGACTTGCCTTCGCCTTTATGTCATTTTGTTCTATGTTGTCATGTCGGCGAAGTTTTTGAGTACATTTGTATATAGTTTTGTTTGGTTGACTCAGTTTTGAATGATCCTGTCTGTATAGAATTTTACATTGCTATACTTTCTGTTGTGAGTTATTAACATATGTATGTCTGGAATGTCATGATGTGTATATAAGCACGGTTCTATGGACAAAGTTTTTAATTTGCTTCCGTTTGGCCCTTTTTACTCTGATGAGTTTTGTCTTATTTGGTTTGAGGCCGCAGGTAATCTTGTGATTACTAGCCGGTTATAGCCTTAACCCATAGGGGCGGGTTCGGGTCATGACAGATATACCCTAAAAAAAAAATTTCTTGTAATTATTCATTTATAATTCAATATTTTTGTTAATTTTAATGAGTTCATGGTGTTTCATGAGTTACTCACTCTTCATTTCAACGACTTCTTCATGCCTTGATCTCATTTTGGCATTGACAAAACTATATTTATCTATTACTTTTTCTCTATACAAAAATATACACATTTAAGTTTTTTTCACTATTTATATAATTTACACATTTTATGAAAATTGGTTTAGAGAATATTTTAAAACTTCAAGTATATTTATTGATGTTTTAAAACTTCAACTACCAGGTAGGTGCTTTTTCTAGCTCCAAGCTCCTCTTTACTGATGTTTGCCTATCATATGTAATTTATATGCAGCTCATCAATAAAGCTTTCTTTTGTTTATTTAAAAAAAAAAAAAAACTTCAAGTATATTGTGGGGATGTATTTTCTGAATACCAACACGTGGCATGGTGACGCCGACGTGTTGGCCGAGGTGCCACGTGTCCTGGTAGTTAAGCCGAGATGATCTCGGAATTGCCGAGGTTATCCCCGAAGATATCGGAATCCGAGATAAACAGATAAGGGACAAGAGTCCTAAGACAAAGAGGGGACTTAACCAAGATAAGGATAAAGCTCTTAGGGAGTTTTATCTTTATCTCTTATAGAGTCCAGAGTAAGCACTAAATTGGAGTTCATAGAAGTCATACTTCTAGTGGGACTTGGATTGAGTATATTATAAAAGAGAGGCACCCCCGTGGGTCTAAGGTATGTAATTTATGTTTTGAGTATTCAGTTTAACACTTGATTATCTTTGAGAGATATACTGACTTGATCGTCGGAGTGCCCCCGGGTGGAAGAACCACCGCCGGAGCTTTTTCTTTCTGTTACAGGTTGCTAAAGCCATCTATTTTGCCTGTGCTCTCCAGCTGATCACTAAACGGGCAGTGTGGTCAGATTTTCACCCACACAATTTGGCGCCGTCTGTGGGAACAAAGGAAGAATAGATGGCCAGTAACGGACAGCAGGAAAATATTGGGGATGACGCCCCCACTGGGAGTGGCAGACCAATTGACCTTGACATTGAAGGAGACAACCACAATGCAGAAGCCCGTGACCAGGGTCACAGAGAGAACGACGTCATCCCAGAAGGTGACACGTCAAAAAGAACAAACCAAGGAAAGTACTACAATGAAGATAACCTCCAGGTATGGAGGGACAGGTGCCTACGGAGGGATGAGGAAGTGAAAGAACTAGCAAACAACTTGGCGGACCTTCAGTCAGTCGTCAACTTCATGATGCAGAATAATGTTATGCAGCCACCATACCCGCTGCAAGATACGCCGATGCCAGCGACCAACACTCAGAAGGGTGAAAGAAAAACAATCCCCGAGGTCCCTCAGCATACCAGGAGCGGAAGGCATTCTCACCGGCCTTCCAGAGAAGTCGGACGGGAAAAGCCGAGGCAAGAAGAGTCCCGAAGGACACACCACATGAAGAATCCAGACCCCAAAGAACATCGACATGTTCAGGGGCAAGTACTCCATTTTGACACAACCCATGAAGAAAGATCCAAACGGACCCACCACGAGGCCGAAAGCAGTGTACCAAAAAGACTAAAATCCAAAGACAGCCGAGCTCCAGGGAGGAGCAAAGAAGACCTAAGGGACTACCTCAAAAGGAGGCAACAGAATGCAGAAGCCGAGGTAAACTCCCCAGTAAAACCGAAGACAGCCTTCTCGGTGGAACTGGACAAATTCGAACCGCCCAAGAGATTCAGTATACCGAGGTTTCAAATCTATAATGGTAAGTCAGATCCAAACTTTCATGTTGGGCTATACCTAAATTCAATGGCATTATATAGCGGGAACGAGCCGTTGCTCTGCAAAGTATTCCCCTCATCCTTTGGGGAAATTGCATCTGATTGGTTCCATAAGTTACCAAAAGGAAGCATAAAGACATGGGAAGGCTTGGCCGAGATGTTTGTGGCCAGGTTCGTGACCAACAAGCTGCAACCCCTGAGGGTTGACGCTTTGATGGCTCTACGAATCACCAAGGAAGAAGGCCTTAGGGCCTATGCGAAGAGGTACTACGAGGTGTTCAACCGAATACCCGAATGCAACCAGGAAGTAGCAGTCGTGTCTTTTAAGAACGGCCTAAAAGATGACTGCCCACTACGGAAGTCTTTGGCAAAAACATTGCCAAAAAGCATGGAAGAACTCATGGCAAGAATTGAGAAATACGCCAGGGCCGAAGAAGATACATCGGGAAACAAAGAGGTGAAACAAGAAAAGGGAAACGGCTCGCCGAAGCGAGGCCGAGTCAACAATGGGCCGACCAAACAAGAAATAGAACTAAGAAATAAACAGGCGGTAACCACGGTATTCCGGATCCCAATCCATAAAATCTTAGATCGGATTCGAAATCAACCTTATTTCAGGGCCCCGGCAAGAGCACCGGGGGAATTCATGGGAAGGAACGTTGGTAGACGTTGTGCCTACCACAATGAAGAAGGGCATCCAACTCAAGGTTGCAGAGCCTTAAAAGCACACTTGGAGGACCTGGTAAGACAAGGCCTTCTGAGGGACCTGGTCGATGAGGCCAGAACAAGGGAAGAGCAGGCAAGGTTGCCTCAAGCACCAGCAGCACCCCCTCCCCCAGCACAGCTACCACAAGCAGGAGAACCGAGGGTGGTTAATGTGATCCACTCAAGGGTCAACGAAAACGAAGTCAGAGGAGAAACCCAGAGGGTAAGACATTTACAACACATCTACCAAGTCGGGGAAAAGAGACATCGGCCAGAAGAATGCCAAGGGCCAATGATAGCCTTTACTGAAGCCGACTTAGAACTGGTCCAACATCCGCATAATGATGCCTTGGTAGTATCCCTCCAGGTTGGGGAGTGCCAAGTAAAACGCATCCTAATAGATCAAGGCAGCTCCTGTGACATCATGTATGTCAGATGTTACAAAGAGCTAGGCCTTCACCCCGATGACCTAGAACAATCAAGCGGCCCGATGGTCGGCTTTAATGGAACACCGACATGGCCACTGGGTGCAACAAGCTTAGAAGTACAAGCCGGCACTAAGAAGATCAGGACGGAATTCCTGGTAATTGACACACCCTCACCATACAACATCATCTTGGGAAGGCCGTGGTTGCATGCAATGGGGGCAGTTCCCTCGACGTTGCATCAACTACTCCGGTTCCCAACAGAGCATGGGATTGAAGAAGTTAGAGGGGATCAACTACAAGCCAAAACTTGCTCCATGGCAGCAATAAAATCCACCTGTAGTATACGGGAGCCAAAGAAAGCAGAAGTTGAAGATGAGGACATGGAAGTCCTAGAAGACGCCGGGAAAGAACCAGCCGAGAAAAGCGAAGAGGCGCTAAAGAAAATCCTCGTCCAGGAGGGCGACGAAGAACGATTTTTTCTTCTCGGCTCAGGCTTAGCTAGAGAAGAGGAAAAAGAACTGGAAGATTTTTTAAGGGCAAACATAGAGGCGTTCGCCTGGACACCTTATGAAATGCCTGGCATTGACCCCGAGGTCACCTGCCACAGTCTGAATGTCGACAGATCGGCAAAGCCTGTGATTCAATGAGCCAGAAGGCCGACGTTGATGCACGTCGAAGCAGTAGAGGAAGAGGTAGACAGACTCCTTGAAGCCAGGGCCATCCGAGAAGTTCAGTACCTAACATGGCTGTCCAACACAGTAGTAGTAAAAAAGAAGAATGGCAAGTGGAGGGTTTGTGTAGACTTTTCCAGCCTCAACAAAGCTTGCCCCAAAGACAGCTTTCCTCTGCCCAAAATCGACCAACTGGTAGACGCCACTTCGGGACATGAAAGGATGAGTTTTTTAGATGCATACAGAGGGTACCACCAGATTGCTATGTACCCTCCAGATGAGGAGAAGACCGCGTTCATCACCCCGAAAGGCCTGTACTGTTACAAGGTAATGCCTTTTGGGCTGAAAAACGCAGGAGCGACCTATCAGAGGTTAGTGACAAAGATGTTTAAACACCTGATTGGCAAAATGGTAGAAGTTTACATCGATGACATGGTCGTAAAGACCAAGAAATCAGAAGGTCATCTTGCCGACCTAAAAGAGGTCTTTGACATACTCAAAAGATATCGGCTCCGACTCAACGCCTCGAAGTGTGCCTTTGGAGTTGGGTCAGGTAAATTTTTAGGATATCTGGTAACAAGAAAGGGCATTGAGGCCAGCCCAGACCAAATCAAGGCCATCCTAGAACTACAGAGTCCGACATCGGCAAAACAAGTTCAAGTGCTTACTGGAAGGGCCGCAGCCCTAAACAGATTCATCAGCAGAAGCTCAGACAAGTGCAGACCCTTTTTTAACCTGGTGAAAAAAGCCACAGACTTCCTATGGACAGAAGAATGTGAAGCTGCCTTAGCCGACTTAAAAAAGTACTTGACCACAACCCCGGTCCTTTCTAACCCAGTTCCAGGGGAGGAATTGTTTTTGTACTTAGCAGTCTTTGAACACGCAGTCAGTGCAGTGCTAATCCGAGAGGAAAAAGGGGATCAGAAGGCTGTCTATTATGTAAGTAAGACTTTGGCTGACGCAGAAACAAGATACCTACCACTGGAAAAATTAATGCTAGCCTTGGTAATGGCTTTAAAGAAATTGAGCCATTACTTTCAGGCACACAAGATTGTGGTCCTAACAGAGCACCCACTAAAGTCCTTGTTACATCAAGGAGACTTAATAGGAAGGATAGCAAAATGGGCAGTAACACTGGGCCAGTTTGACCTAGAATTTAGGCCGAGAACAGCAATAAAAGGCCAAGTTTTGGCCGACTTCGTCGCAGAACTCACACCTGAAGCCATCACACCTCGGGCTCCGTCGAGCCAAGATGAGCATCGCCCCAACAAGCAAAAAGAATCCCAGTCAAAGACAAAAAAGCAAGAGAAAGAAAAGCTCAGACCATGCAGCATCTACATCGGCGATTCATTCAGACTATTCGTCGATGGAAGTTCAAACCGCCAGGGAGCAGGAGCAGGAGTACTGCTGATATCTCCAGATGGAGAAATTGTAGAACAGTCCATCCGTCTGGGGTTCAAAGCCTCCAACAATGAAGCAGAATATGAAGCATTAATTGCAGGGCTAAAGCTAGCAGCAGCAGCAGAGGCAGACGAGGTAATTGTTTTTTGTGATTCACAACTCATTGTTAACCAGTCAACAGGAGAATTTGCAGCCAGAGACGAAAGAATGTCGGCATATGCAAAGGAAGTCGTCCGACTGGCAGCCCTATTTCAGAACTGCAGATTACTCCAAGTTAGCCGAGATGACAACACCTACGCCGACGCGTTGGCTAACCTGGCCAGTTCAATTCAAACTGGAAAAACAAGGACAATTATGATCGATTACATGTCGGCCCCGAGCATAGACAAACAAAGCACCAAACAAGAAGCAATGTGCGTAGACTTGGGACCAAGCTGGATGGATGCAATCATTGCATTCCTAAAAGAGGGGAAGCTGCCAGAAGACCATAAAGAAGCACATAAAATTAGACTGAAATCGGCCAGATTCAGTCTAACAGCAGAAGGCCATCTCTACAGGAGGTCCTTCACTGGACCACTTTTAAGGTGCGTACACCCTTTGCAGGTTGAAGATTTTCTTTACGAGATTCATGAAGGAATTTGTGGAAGCCATGCTGGGGGCAGATCGTTAGCCCACAGGGCCATTACCCAGGGGTATTGGTGGCCCTACATGCAAAAGGATGTCGAAGCCTATGTAAAGAAGTGTGAACAATGTCAAAGGTTTGCACCTTTGATACATCAGCTAGCTGCCGACCTGAACCCAGTATCCAGCCCTTGGCCGTTTGCCCAATGGGGCATGGATCTGGTTGGACAACTTCCCCAGGCAACTGGGCAGAGAAAATACTTGCTGGTAGCAACTGACTACTTTACAAAATGGATAGAGGCAGAACCTCTTGCCAAAATCTGAGATATAGACGTCAAGAATTTTATATGGAGAAACATTATCACTAGATTTGGGATTCCAAGAGCAATAGTTGCCGACAACGGAACACAGTTCGACAGCAAACTTATCAAAAACTTTTGTGCAAAATTCAAGATCAAGAATTATTTCTCAACACCAAGTTTTCCTCAAAGCAATGGGCAAGCAGAGGCATCCAACAAAGTAATCCTGGATGGAATAAAGAAGAGGCTGCAGGCAGCAAAAGGAAAGTGGGTGGACGAGTTGCCCAACGTACTTTGGGCATATCGGACTACGCCGAGAAGATCAACAGGAGAATCCCCCTTTGCCATGGCCTATGGCACAGAAGCAGTCATCCCATTGGAGATCGGCATCCCAGGGATCAGAACCCAGGGAGTAGAGAATGGCACCAATGACATACTCTTAGCCCGAAACCTGGATTTGTCGGAAGAACGAAGAGAGAAAGCTGCAATTCAGCTCGCAGTGTACCAGCAACAGCTTGCCAGAGCTTACAACAAGGAAGGTTAATCCTAGAGATTTTCAAGTCGGCGACCTAGTACTAAGGAAAGTCGTCGGGAACAAGAAGGATCCCAGGGAGGGCAAGCTTGGCCCAAACTGGGAAGGACCCTACAGAATTACTTCAATATTAGGCAATGGAGCTTATCGGCTTGAGGACAATGAGGGCAAAGCATTGCCCAGACCTTGGAATACTTGTAATTTGAAATTTTTCTATCATTAGATATACATCATTGTTTGGCCGATATCATCAATAAAGTCTTTTCAGAATCCTTTCAACATGTATGAGTGATAAAGTTATGCATTGATGAGCATTGAAGACATAATTAATGTGAACCCAAGTCAAGCTCAGGCAAAGTTAAGCCGAGATTATTCCTTAATTCACTTGTTGAAATTTGTAGCAATTTACAAGTTGGAATTAAGCTGATTCCTTATCTTCACTTGTTGAAATTTGTAGCAATTTACAAGTTGAAGTTAAGCCGAGATTATTCCTTAATTCACTTGTTGAAATTTGTAGCAATTTACAAGTTGGAATTAAGCTGATTCCTTATCTTCACTTGTTGAAATTTGTAGCAATTTACAAGTTGAAGTTAAGCCGAGATTATTCCTTAATTCACTTGTTGAAATTTGTAGCAATTTACAAGTAAGATAGATCAAGATCACTGTTTGATACTTATTTGAGAAGAAACTTGCAAAATTTACATTCAGAAATATATGTTTTATACTTGTTAAAATTCATGAAAAGTTTGCAGGTCGGTATCTTGCCGAAGTTTAAGTTTTATAGTTATACCCGAGGTATGTCACCCCGAGAAGATTGCACAAAGGAAGCAACATGAAGAAGCATGCAAAGAACTTCTAAATACAAGACTATGCAGAAACCAGTCAACAGAACATCACAAGATTAAAACATCCATAGAAAAGAACAGTTGCAATTACATATTGAAAAAACCACGTCGGCCATAAGAAGAAGTTTTGCATTGTCCAAAAATTAAGAAAAGTACAAAAGTGCAAAGTACAGAAAAAGAAGGAAAAAATACAAAAGACAATTTTCTCAAGATTCTTCACTGTTAGCCACTGCAGGGATTGGGACCTCGGATGATTCTGGTGGAACCTCGTCGGCCACTTTATCCGCTTGTATCTCGGCATCAATCTCTGCTAATGATTCCTCAACACTTCTTTCTATCAAGAGAAGATTGGACGATAGCTGCCCAGTAGCAGTTTCCCTAGTTGCCTCCTTGACCTCATCACCCTCCTCATCCAAGGTTAAGTCCATAACCTGCTCAGTAGGAGGAGGGGACTTGGCTACGACGACATCCTTGGGTTTTCTCACCAAGGCTTCTTCATTGGTTTCCTTATCTTCATCCTCGGCGTCAGCATCAGATTTTGGTTCACCTTCAGGTGGAGGTGGAGGAAATGGCAAAGGGATGACATCAGCATTCCGAAGGGGCGAGTCAACAGGGAGATCAAGCTTCTTTATCAGGGACATCCAACCTAGGGAAAAACCCCTGTTGCATGCCTGCCTGACTTGAAGCTTATAATCTTCTGCGACGTCGGCCATACCTTGGGCGTAGGCCTTTTCATCGGCCTCTTTGACTTCGGCCTCTTTCGTGGCCAGAGCTTGCTGGAGTTCTTTCTCTGCTTGGGCCTTCTGAGCCTCGGCCTCTCTTTTCTCGGCCTCAGCAACTTTTCTAACAGCCTCAGCAGATTCGGCCTTCTCAAGAGCTAAAGTTTGAACTTTAGTTGCAGCCTCGGCTTGATCCTCCAGTTTTTTCATTTTTGCTTCAAGGGACTTTATCTCTCTCTTCATGGAAGATGCTTCCCTTTTCATATCAACCAACCTTTGACGATTTTCAAAAGATTGCATTGAAAATGAATGGGCATGCTGAATGGCCTGCAGAAAAAACAGAAATGTGAGACAGTACTCTCAGTAAAGAACGGAAGAAAAAATCACAAGTACAAACAGAAATACTTACTTGAACGGAGTGTTGGAGCATGAGAGCGTAATTCTCATACTCACTAAGCTTAGCATTTCGTTCCAAGTCATTCGGAAGGAGAAGAGCAGTGCTGAGGGCGACACCAACGTTAATGTCGTCAGCACTTTCACTAGCCATAATGGGCCTATCCTCCAGGGATAGATCAGGGGCCCAGGGGACGTCGGGCTTCTTTGAAGCTGAGGTCGTCGCAGACGATGACCTTGGCCTCTTTGATTGAGTAGACCCTGAGGGTTGACCCTCAGCTGACCTCTTGGTGGAAACAGAGGTTGATTTTTTGCTTTCTGCCAGCTTTGAAATAGGCACAGCATCCTCAGCTTCGGCATCTGTAGCCTTGGCTTTAGGCTGAGCCTTTTTAACTCTCTTTGGTTTGGGTGGGAGCATTGATTGCGTTGGTGCGGCTTCGGCGTCAGTTGGAAGATCGGCGAGAAGGTCTTGAACGACAGGCCTTGGACGAACCATCTCGGCAGTCTTTACAAGCCTTCGTCGACGTTTACGTTCAGGAATTGGTATTAAGTAGGGGGCCGAAGTTGATGGAAGATCGGCTGGGTCAGATGTGGACTCTTGATCTGTTCGGGATGTAGAAGCAGTTAAGGTTGTGGCCGTGGGTGGAGAAAGACTCTTCTTCCTTTTTCTTGGGACGTCGGGTAAAGTGGATTTGTATGTAGGGATGAAGTTTAGTAACAGTGGGGCTTTTCGTTTATGGATTGGAAGGTTAAGGAGTGTTTTTAGATCTGTTCCTGGGAAGAAGGATTGACGAAAATTTTTCGGTGGCTGACGAAGATCTGCAGGACAAAGAAACAGACGTCAGAAACAAAAAAAATATTAAAGACTTAAATAAAAACAACTAAGTGTTGACTCATGGCTCTTACTCTTGCCCTCTGTAATTGTTCGAGGAAGAGGGTAGAGGTGGACATCTTCATCAGGGCCAAATTCCCAATTTCCAGAAGCAATGAGAAAATCATCTCCAGCCCCCTTGTTGGAGTCTGGGAGGTCGGCTACGATTTTGTACTGAGTAGATCTCGGTTTAAGGTAATAAATGAAACCCCTATCCTTCAGGTCAAGAGGGCACATGGTATAGCAGTATTGAAGGTCGGCCAGGGTATTTCTAAGGTTCTCTTGCCTAGCTAAAGCAATAATACCGTTAATTACCCTATAGGAATTGATAGTAAGTTGCATGGGGTTCAGCCTATAGAAGTAAAGAACTTCGCGAAACAGGGGATCAAGTGGAAGCCGAAGGCCACATTCGGTGAAAGCTACTATAGGGAAGGGCATCGTATGGTCTGTGGGCATGATGGTATCACTGTCCCCAGCTAGTTTAAGATGAACATCGGCTGGGATAGAGAATTCCTGCCTAAAGTATTCAAGTTTTGTTGGGGTATTTACCCTATGCCTCCACATACCCATTATGTCAATTTAAAATATGTTTCAGAAGATGGGCGTTTTTAGGAAGGGTTACAAGAACCTCGGTAAAAATCTAAGAAATGGCTGATAAGGCTTATTTCAGTTTTCCCTAAATTTGAAGGTTCTACGCACAAATCCCAAACCTAAGAACTTTAAAGACCAAGATTGAAGGCACAGATCTGGGGCAGATACAAAAAAGAGAAAACAAAGACGAAGTTTTAGATTCCAGAACAGAGGTATAGCTCTCAGAAACAATAGAGATACAAAAGTAAAAAAAAAAAAATCAAGAACAGTGGCAAAGAGAATGGTGAAAAAGTATAGAAGTTCAAGGAATAGCCACAAATTCAAGATACAAATAAACCCAAGGCTTCGAACAAGATCAGTAATGGCAACAGGCAGACAAAAGCGCAGAAAGGGAAATTAACATTGAAGGGAATGAATCTTACCGGAACAAGTGAAGCCGGGGCAATGTTCGCCGAGCTCAGAAATTGGTTGCAACAGCAAAGAAGGCTTCGCAAGAATGAGGGATTAAGAGCAGTTCAAGAAGAGAGATCGAAGCAATGGCGGATTCGAAGAAGAAAGAGCTTTCAGAGAGAAAAAGAACAAGAAGACAGAATGAAAAAGTGAAGGAAAAGTAGAGGCAAAAAAGAGTTTTGTCAAAAATTTGAAACGGCGGCAAAATTAGGGCAATTATTACGCCTAGAGCAACGCAGGCGTCAGGCGGCGTAGACAAATGGCAGACAGCTTTCAGGCGCGTCACAGACACGCTCCAATGAAAACAAAACACGTGAAAAGGAACGGTTAGATATGCATGACAGCTCATGTGCGTGGGAGAGTACGATCGAAACCTTATTCTCCGAAGAGAACACGTCGGCTGGAAGAGGATTATCTCGGCTAAACAGTTTTTGAACCATTACTCAGAAAAGAAATGGCAAAATATCGGAATAGGTTCCATCACCTCAGAATGCCGAGGTAATAGAACCTAGGGGGCAGTTGTGGGGATGTATTTTCTGAATACCAACATGTGGCATGGTGACGCCGACGTGTTGGCCGAGGTGCCACGTGTCCTGGTAGTTAAGCCGAGATGATCTCGGAATTGCCGAGGTTATCCCCAAAGATATCGGAATTCGAGATAAGCAGATAAGGGACAAGAGTCCTAAGATAAAGCGGGGACTTAACCAAGATAAGGATAAAGCTCTTAGGGAGTTTTATCTTTATCTCTTATAGAGTCCAGAGTAAGCACTAAATTGGAGTTCATAGAAGTCATACTTCTAGTGGGACTTTGATTGAGTATATTATAAAAGAGAGGCACCCCTGTGGGTCTAAGGTATGTAATTTATGTTTTGAGTATTCAGTTTAGCACTTGATTATCTTTGAGAGATATACTGACTTGATCGTCGGAGTGCCCCTGGGTGGAAGAACCACCGCCGGAGCTTTTTCTTTCTGTTACAGGTTGCTAAAGCCATCTATTTTGCCTGTACTCTCCAGCTGATCACTAAACGGGCAGTGTGGTCAGATTTTCACCCACACATATATTTATGAAAATTTTGGAATGTTTGTAGAGTTATAATTAATTTTTGTTAAATTAGATATTCTAGATATAATGATAATTTTTTAAGTTTTGAACTATGGAACCGAATTATTATTATTTTTATAATTTAATTCTAATTCAATTTCAAAATTTCTACCGACTGAATTGGTTACTAATACTGTGAAAATGAATTTAATTCTTGGTTTATTTCAAGTCAATGATGAGCCCCAATGAGATCATCTATGCCAACAATTGGTGGATTCTATTTTAAGTTTAGAAGGAAATCATTTGGTCGAGGTGGTATCATATCAATTAATTGTCAACTATAACAAGGGTTCATTATATTCACCCAAAAAACAAGGGTTCATTATTAAAAATGCTTTTTATTGATTATAAAAAAAAATTTACAAAAAAAAAAGTAAAGAAAAAAGAATCTAACTCTTGTTATAAAATATATCTTATTCACCCAAAAAATAAACAATATCTGGAGTTTCTAATTTAAATTTTAAATATTTTGATTTATTTTTAATTTAAACTATTGACTGTTTTCGTTGAGTAAAACTGATAATTTTTTTTTTTAGTCATTATGTATACTTATATTGAGTTTCATGACTAAAAGACTTTTTGAATCATTTTTATTTAATGAAAACATACAAACAATTTTGATTGAAAATATATTATAAAATTACGATTTAAATTGACAAAATTAAAAATCTAAACTTTATTTTCTTAGAATTTGTTTATTTTTAGTCGATTGACATTTTATGCAAAAATATGCAAACAAATAAAAATGTGATATAATAACTTGTAACAAATAAATAAATAAACTGCTTATTTAGGGTGTGTCGGACCATCCAAAGAGGAAAAAAAAACCAAAAAAAAAACAAGGATTTTGAGATTTTTGGAGATGCATGATTAGGGGTGTGCGCGGTGCGGGTCGGTGCGGTTTGAGAGAAAAATAGAAACCGTATGGCGGGTGGCGGATTGATAAAAGTGTCACTAGAATTTGCCATTTTTCTTATCAAAAACCGACGGTTCGGCTGACAAATAATAGCGGATTTGCCTTGGCGGTTCGGGCGGATTGGCGGTTTATAAAAAATATAATTCAAATTATAAAACTTAAATCAAAGAGTAAAAAAAAGACGAGAGATACCGTGATGTTAAGCATCTTGCGAAGCTTTCTTCTGATGCAGCAAGTGTAGCAACTACGTGATAATATCAACAACTATGCCATCAGTTCATTACAAGCATCTGTGGAAACTACAATGATCAAATACAATACATAAAATTAATATCATTCAGGGTTTACAATATATTGAAAATATTTACTGTTGAAAAGTATTTAGATTGAAAAGTGAGCTGATGCAAGTTTGCAACATGGCCAAAAAAAAAAAAAGCTTGAAAAGTGAATTGGAATACAACTTTATTTTGGATTACTGACATCTTGAATTCCCCTCGAGCAGTAATGTAATACTATATTCTAAGGTATAGAACAACAAGCAAACTTAAGTAAAAAAGAATTTTTAGAATCTTATAAAAACATGATTTAATAGCGGTGCGAGTCGGTGCGGTTTTGAAGAAAAATAGAAACCGGCGGATTGATAAAAGTGTCACTAGAATTTGTCATTTTTCTTATCAAAAATCGACAGTTCGATTGGCAAATAATAACAAATTTGCCTTAGCGGTGCGGTTTGGTGTGATTTTGACGATTTTAATGGTTTCAACGGTATTATGCACACCCCTATGCATGATGATGGCACAGTGGGCTGATCTGGTCATTTTGATGAAAATATCTCTTCTTTTGATTGGATGGAAAACTGGCTTGTTTTTCTTTTGTAGACTTTTGAATCATCGTCCAAATTGGTGGTCAATAATTAATTAATTTTAGATAAGACTTGTGTGGGTGTAACTATGACTTGCATTTTTTACATTTGTGCAAAAAAAAAAAAAAAAAAAAATATGTCTCATAAAAAAAAAAAGGTTTATTATGGGTTACCTACGTTGTTATTATATGGATGAACTTTTCGTGGGGGTGATTTTAATCTTATTCTTTTTATTAAAATTTAAAGTATGTAACAATTTTAAATTTAAAGTAAAAATAAAATTACATCGTTTGTGGTCCATGGTTTTTTTTTTTTCACAAAAAAAGAAAAAAAATGCGTTTTAATATTATTTTATTTTATTTTTGAATTCGAAGTATTTTTATTTGGATCATGTTATGATATACCCTTATGCAAGTTATGACATTGATGGTGTTGATTACCATATCACAAATGTCATAATTAAATCATTGTCAATCATAACTAAAAAAATGTTATAACTAAATACTACATGAGGTATAAGAAAAAATATTTTAGATCATAACTAAAATAATATTATAACCAATATCACAATAACACTAAAATGAGTCATAACTAATATTAAAATAAATCATAATAAAAAATCACAAATATTAGAATTAAGGTATATGGTACACCCCCCCCAAAAAAACCAATGTGTATAATAATTTTTTTTATCCTTATTAACGTCTTATTATGATTAAAAATGTGTTTCTAGAAAGGAGGAGAATTTGGATTGGAGGGTAGGGGTGTAAATTTAGCTTGACTCACTGTCGGGTCGTGCGGACTCCCGCCAAAATACGGACCAGATCAGGCCGGCCCCCTTGTGCAAAATTGCTGCCCAAGCCTAAGCCTAGAGGGTACTCGGGCCTTGAGCAAGCTGGGCCTTGGGCCTGACCATTTTTTTTTATTTATTTTTACTAAAATTTTATTTTTTTCTATAAAAAATGACACTAGGCCTTGGACTAAGCCTTGAGTGGGCCGATGGGCTGGGCTTTGGATTGGGTTGGGCTTCGAAATAAACAGCTTAGGCCCAGGCCCAGGGTCTTGGAATAGGCCTAGTTGGGTCAGGCCACACATGGTCACGGGCAAGTTTCGCGAGCTAATGGGTCACATTTACTGTCACGACCTTAGATTGCCCCTAGAGGTTCAAGCCGTGACTGGCCAGTAATCCCGGATTACCTTCGGCTTCAGAGTCAAATCAATCATAATATAACAATGGGGCTTAGCAGAGATAAAAGCATAAAATAATAACAAGCCATTGAGCAGTACATACATGCCGAAATCATAAGTAGTAAAAACCAAATTTAATTTCATAAAACTTATATACAATAGTCCAAAGTTAGACTCCTCGCTGCACATCATTCATACAAGTTGCAAAATTATCTAAAGAAACAAGAACAAAACAAGACAAAAGTTGGGTTGACAATGCTTGACTCCTCTCGAGTCCAAGCTCGCCCCTTCATAGGGCACTTTCCAAAAGGCTTTATAAGCGTGGACGTCAAGGTGACTTTAAATGTGACATTCCGCTTTCTCACCTACATATATATAAGGGAGAGAGGTGAGGTGGAGCCTAGTGAGTAATATCAATATAAAGGTTTATATGAATGAAGTCCAACAATTACAGTCATATCTCCCATTTTCAAAACAATATAACAATGCCAATAAGGGATTCGATAGAATTCAATCATTTCAATCCCTTTTTTGAAATAGCAATTAACAATCAATCAATTTACGTGGTACATCAAATAGAGTTCAACAAACAATGTGCCAAAGCCAATAGGGTTATTAGGGTCAATCCAATGGGACCTCAACGGGTTGATCAATAATTCAATGTGGATCTTGAAGGTCTAACATCAGAGATCTCTGTGTTTCAATTAATCTAATGGGCCACGGTATTGTTTCCCCCGGGTGAGGGCCAATGGGTCGTGATATTGTTTCCCTCAAACAAGGGCCATGGTATTGTTTCCCCCAAGCGAGGGCCTATTAATCAATGGACCATGGTATTGTTTCCCTCGGGCGAGGGCCAATGGGCCATGGCATTGTTTCCTCCAAGCAAGGGCCTCACTAAAGGATGCCACAAATATGTTTCAAAAAGGGACATTCATTCATTCATATAAAATAACATTTCAAAATCATCATCGTGTAGAAATTTTCAAAACATATTTCGAACATATCTTTACAAGGATATGTTTGAAATATGGATATTTCAAAACAGTGGGTTAGATAGATACTAGGCCCCGGGCGTCCACCTACACAAATACATATTGAAGCAGACGTTCAAAACGAGTAACCTATTTTAATTATTCTCTTATGTGTGTTTCTAGCTTATTGCATGATTAAGGATGGTCAAATGAGGCGGAAGAATGCCTAAATGGGCATAAGGATGTAGTTATGCAGTCACAAGTGTTAGTCAAAAATTGTTAAAACAGGGCCTTCGTTCGAGTGCACACTTGGTTGCTCGAGCCGTCTATAATGACTGCAAAAGTACTGGATGCTTTAATTTTACGCTCAACAGTCGTTCGATAGTTGCTCGAGCCAAGTGCTGAACAAAAGTGTGTTCGCTCGAGTGCACACTTAATTGCTCGAGCCAACGACCAAATGTCTGTAAAAATACTGGATGCCTTCTGTACGAGCACGACATAATCTTCTCGTATAATCCCGTCGATCAAGTTTGCACTCCTCCAAACGTCGTCGCTTTACTACCTGAAAACACAAGCATGAGCTAGCCGGCGAGTGTGTACCGGAAGCCTCTCCGATGCCTAAGTCAGCAAAATAGACAATAGACACAAAAGCTCTATATATTTGAGAGTAAGAATTGTGATACCTGTATATAGGTCCTGTTATGAGCTTTTATAGATTCTACTTGGCACAATCCTAGTAGGACTCCAACTCTCCTCATAAGAGTCCTCCTAGAAATCACACTCCCAAGGATAATGTCTATCATGAAAACACCTTACTCACTGCCTACCAAGTGAGATGGCGGCAACTCTCACTTCAGCTGGTAGCACATTCAACTGAGCTTTCACAACTCAGTGATGCCTTAGGTGACACTGTCATAGTCCTAACTGTAAGATAATGCATGCAGTCGTAGTCCTTAGCTCGGTTCTTCATCATTGACACCTCGGTCCTGTATGTGACTCGGTCTTAGGATTGCTAGGTTAGTCTCCCTGCAGCCCATCTCTGCTCAATCTGAGCCTTGATGTCCCAAGACCGAGCTATCCGAAACTTACTTCAGCCATTAGTTCGGCCCAACGTCTAAGATAGACTAATCTTAGCTTGGCCCAAACTATACGCATAAATTACCTTCTCAATTGCCCTTTAATTCCATTTGCGCAGCATGGTTGGGATTAGATTTCCTTGGCCGCACTAAGATATTCAAACCAACCGAACTAAAATAAGCAACTCAACTGAGCTAAAATTGTAACAACCCTCACCTTACTCTTGTCATACTTGCATACATTCTTGCATGATCTTGCTTTGTTATGTTAATTTGAAGGCTTTGTCTTGCCTTGATTTGCTTAAAGTTGCTTGCATGATTTTGTTCTTTGCTTAGTGTGTGTGTGTGTGGCCGAGGTCGCCTTGAGCTTAGTTCGCCTTTGAACCCTTGTACTTAGAACTGTTTTGAGACCTTGGTCGACCCCCACCTACACCTCGGGCATTTATTGCCGAGATGTTTTGCACCCAGTGAACCTTGTCTGCAGGCAGGTATGGCCTAGGCCGAGATATGGCACGCCCCGGCCAAGGTGTGGCACAGCTTAGTCAAGTGTCGTCCTCCCTAGCCGATGTTTTGTTATCCTGTTGCCAGATCCTTGATTTGAGCCGATGTCATTTCTTGCCGATGTGTTTTACCGAGCTTGCTGCATACGCTTTGTCAGAGACTTGTTTTATCAATCAATCACCTTTTTGAGCTGAACCAACCTGATAGCGCCACGTGTCCGAGCTGATTGTTAAGACAGCCGGCAGACCTTGAAACAAATCATTTTCTTGCCTCAAACCTTTGTTTTGGAGAGAGAAGCTCTAGAGGAGTTTTTGAGTAAGAGTAAGTCTTCTAAGTTTGATCTTCGTGGTTTGAACCGTTGGATTCAAGATTTGAGGTTAGAATCTTGATTTACTTTGATTGTTGTTATTGATCATCTAGCTGCATTGCATGATCGAATCTGTTTTGCATGTCATGCATCGATTTGAAGTTGGTTTTGAAAAGAGAAAATGGTTTTTCATGTGTTTTTGAAGAAAGTCTCGTTTTGATCGAAAAGTTTGGAAATAGAATCATGTTTTGTGTTTGATCTTGCATGACCTCCTTGTATGGGTACCCAGGTCCATGTTTTGAACTCTTGGCATGAAACCTCAGATCTTTGTAACGAGTTTTGATCTTGCATTCATCTTCCTCATGATCATGTTCATCATATTCTTCATGTGCTTCAAAGGGGAACCCAGGTTTCCCCGACTTTGCTTTTTGGTTAAGGCCAGCGGGACCACACCTCGGCAAAGATGTGTGGGACCTCGGCAAGGACCTGGTTGGTACCCAGTGTGTTTCCACGAGACGGGAGCAGTGTTTAAACTCCCAACATGTTTTGCTTTGTTTTTGACTTGGATCTGGTGAGGATGCCGAGATCATCTGCATGCACGTAAAGCTTGTTTTGAGAATGTGATTTGCCATGTGATTGTAGGTCCTTGATATTTGCTTTGAGCCTACACCCGTGGAAAACTATGTGAGTGGAATTACTGATAAAGCTATGTTATACTTGTTTTGATAAATCTTGCTTGCTTTGTTTTGACAAAAGTGTTTTGTTAAGCATGAATGAATAGCTCTTGTTTTGATGTGTCAAGTATACTCCTTGTTTTGGTGCCATCTTTGAAAAGGATACGGTTCTCTCTTGGAAAGTCCCTCGTGCTGGAGGACTCTAAACTTTCGCAGCACTAAGTATAAAAGGATACGGTCCTTGTTAAGTCGGGCTACGGGCCTAAGTAACACAAGTCCCTTGTGCTGGAGGACTCTAAACTTTCGCAGTACTAAGCATAAAAGGATACGGTCCTCTCTTGGAAAGTCCCTTGTGCTGGAGGACTCTAAACTTTCGCAGCACTAAGTATAAAAGGATACGGTCCTTGTTAAGTCGGGCTACGGGCCTAAGTAACACAAGTCCCTTGTGCTGGAGGACTTTAAACTTTCGCAGTACTAAGCATAAAAGGATACGGTCCTCTCTTGGAAAGTCCCTTGTGCTGGAGGACTCTAAACTTTCGCAGTACTAAGTGTAAGAGGATACGGTCCTTTCTTGAAAAGATTACTATGTTAAATCGGGCTACGGGCCTAAGTAACACCAGTCCCTTGTGCTGGAGGACTATAAACTTTCGCAGTACCTTTGACTAAACGATTACGGATCGTACAGCCCTTGATACTTGAAATACTTGATTGATGAATACGGTTCATCCCTTGCTTCGCCGATGTTGTAATACTTGACTGATGAATACGGTTCATCCCTCGTTTTGCCGATGTCAGTAAGCATTCCCTGAGACTTGTAAGACTTAACAGATGAATACGGTTCATCCCTCGTTCGATAAAGATTTTGATGAGTTTTGTTTTGAAAGACTTCGGCTATATTCATGCAAAACCTTTATTTCTAGTACCATTCACTGAGTATCCAAGCTCACCCTCTCTATATATATGTAGGTGATGAGCAGGACGTCGACGACGCCTAGACTGTTTTGAAAGCTTATTTTGGATCCGTGCTTATGTCGGCTTTATTTTGCATTTATGTCGGCGAATCTTGAAAATCATGCGTCTTGGCTTGTAATTGCTGTATTTTGTATATGTCGGCTCAAGAAGCCTTTTGATCAAGATGTAACACATATCTTGCTTTGTTGTATTCAACTTGTAAAGTTAATTGGAAATGTTTGGTATTGCATTTGATCTACGCACAGCTCTTATGGACCACTTGTATTTGATTTATTGCTTCTGCATTTGTGAGCCCCGTTCATTATACTCTGATTTTATTGAGTTTTTGAAAGTTGGCCTTCGGTAATTACGGATTACTGGCTATCACGGCACCAAACTACTAGGGGCGGTTTGGGGTCGTAACAAAAATATTCAACCTAACCGAACCAGAGACGCGTCCGCCATTAGGTGGCTCAGTCTTTTTAGAACCGTGTTTGTCATACAACCCATCATTTCACGTACCTGACGTCGTGCCCTTACTTGGACATATGGCACGCGCCCATTGCCCCTCCGTACTGTGACAGTAGTCTCACATTTACCAAAAGTTTTTGAAAGGTCCTGCCGTTTTGCTTCTATGTCATACAAAACCCATTTTTCAAACAATCATTCTCACTGTTTATCTTCTGTCTTGAAAACCTTCGCATTCTGAGTTCCATACTTGCACTTCTTACGCTCTAGTCCCAAACTAAGCAACTACATCACCTGCTTCGCTTGCCTTCTTGTTGGTGCTCCTTCTGTCGATTGGAATTTGTTTTCATGCCCTGAATCCGTAAGTTGCCTATGCCTCTTTCTCCATTTACTTGTGTACTTTCTATTTTTCTCTAAAAATGGCATTTTAACCTCAAATATTCGTGTTATATCCACTAGAGATTGAACAAATGTCAAAAAATCAAAACTACATGTTCAAAACTAAAATATACTGACTGGAGCTTGAACCAGTCTAGAATCATGTTTTTTATCCAAAATCGTACCGTGACTAAAATAGGAACCTGTTTGCGACGTTTAGGCTAGCTTTTGACCAGACTAGAAATGCCTTGCTCAAGAACCGAGCTATAAACCTTTCATTCCCTCTAAACCGGGCTGAAATGACCTCAGTTTAAGACCGACCTAAAGCCTTGAGCTGGTTCTGTTCCCTAGCCGAACTAAGCATGGTTCGTGATCCACTTGACGCCGAGCTAGGCTTATTTAGTAATGACTATTTACTTATCCCAGTTTATTACCTGGGCATAACACTTTTTATTTCCACTTTGTAGACTTGACTAGGTTTGATAGGCACACCTTGCACTTTTGCCCCTGGGCTCTTTTGCTTAACCGAGCCAACGAAAGTCCACATCAGCGCTGTGGTAGGCTGCAATGTAAATTTACATTTACATAGTAAATTTAAGATAATGGGCAAATACCGCTTGTTGGCGAACTCGCCTGGTGCCATGGCCGAATTCCGAAAGGATTACCACATACTAGACAACGTCCACCTTACCTTGGCCGAGCTAGACACCATGCCATGGGGCAACCCTGGTTTTGTTCCTTTTATCGTGGTGTCCATCGTAGAGGGGGGACTTCGATTCCCAGTTCAACCATTAATCTACGAATTCCTTAGACAAACCAGGCTATGCCCCACTCAATTATCAATCAACACTTATAGGATTATTAACAGGATATCCGAGTTAAATCATTGCCTTGGCCTCAACCTTAGTTTGGCCGAGCTGTTCCATCAGTTTTTTCTTGGCTAGAATAACGACGGATTGGTTTATTACCTTAGAATCAGGAGACGTCGAGAGAAAATTGTCAAGAAAACACTGGACAAAGACTTAAACGATGACAACTTTCTCTGGGTGTTAAGAAATTTTGAAGACCAAGAAGCCCAGATACCGGGCTACAACATTAATTAGAACAAAGGAACAGTTGCTAAGTATAGTCCAGTTTTATTCCTTTCTGTTATCATATCTCATGTCGTGCTAACCTGTGCAAGTTTGCTCATTTTTGCAGATTTAAATTAGCTTAAATCCACTTACGCATATGCCAACCAGGTCGAACTACGAGCCGCACTGTGTTATCGGCATAGAGACTGGAGCGAATTGCTTGACGTGCAACTGACCTACTGCTATAGTGGTAAGAGGAAGACCTGAGTGACTGACTTTCTTTTAGAGTCCTCTCCTGAGCCAGACCCCACCTTTCCCCAAATCAACTTAATCTCACTCACCGAAGAACAAGAGATGGCCAAGAGGAGAGTTGTCCGGGCTTTGATCACCTAATAAGCAATTATCTCGAACGTCGAGGTCCAGATCGAGCAAACTACAACCGGTCAGACCATGGAAACCGTTGTTGCAGAGCCTTCCTCCCAGGCTACTTCATCTTGGTCCAGCAAGAGACCGCACACCTCGGCCTCTCAATCGTAGTAGATGTTGGATGAAGAAGATGTCGAGCCACCTGAGATCGAGCTGCTTGCAAGCCAACCACATCAAAGGGGATGCGCCCCCAGTAGTGCTAGTTCTTCTTCGGTGTAAGCACCAACTATGACTTTCAAAGGCTGTGCCGTGTCCACATCCGTCTCCGTTGCCATCGAAAAAGATCACCTGTTAGCGTTTAGTCTATCAAAAAGCTTGTGTCTTCCAGCCGACATGGAAAAGCATGAGCTCTTGATCGAGCTGAAGGCGATTCGGTTCGCCACAAAGTCGATGGTTTCGGTAAACTCTGGACTTTTCAATATAACTGCTACTTTTCACAATCTCTTAATACGATTAAACTTATCTCTTCTTACACTGTGCAAGCCATCCAGAAAAATCACAATGCCCACCAACATGTGATCGAATTGCGAAGAACGGCTAAGGTGGCCATCGCCGAGGTTTCAAAGAGGGTGAAGAAACCTACGTCCAACAATGTAGAGGACCGTGGTTTCAAGGAGGGTGACGAAACCTGTGTCCAACAATGCGAAGCTGCAAAAGACATTTTCTTCAAGTGCGGCTAGAAGGCTACGGCCGAAAAACTCGGTCAGTCGCACGACTCCGAGGTGTTCCTGAATCCTCCTTCTCACTTCATACCAGGCTATATGACAGACTACACAAATGCCGTCTAGCAAAAATTCCTTCAGGTGGAAGCAGAGGAGGAGGGAAAGGTCCTAGATCTAGTCGACGTTCCCCCCTCCAATACTAACCTCAGTCGGTAGGCTCCATTGCCAGCTCGGTCGAAGCTGCCTAGCTAAGCCGTGCTGAATTTTTCTGATGAAGCGGCTGAGACCGACCTAACATGAGAAGGCAAAACTGGAGCCGGCTTGCCAGATGGTGAGGTCCGCGTTGACTTGGATGCAGAACTAGATGACCTTTTTGTTTGATCAGGAAGCCTTTATTTTTGTCTTTTTGCATTGTTTTTTTTTTTGGTTTTATGAAATGTAACCGGGCTATATGCTCCCCTTCTGTACTTGTTTTCCAATGAATGATTTTTTTTTGTTCTTCTTGCTCGGTTATTGCATTTTTCCTCTATTGTAGTGTGCCATCCTTACTGTATGATTAGCCGAACTAGTTAGCTCGGCTTTACCTTATCTTGCCTACCCCATTTTTTGTTTGGCCGAGATACTTATCTCGGCTGTAGATTGCAAAAAGTGTTAGTTAAACCTGCCAACTTTCTTGAGCCCATATCCTTATCTTGGTTGAAGAACGAAGAAAGTGTTGGTCAACCTGCCAACCTTCTTAAGCCTAGATCCTTATCTCAGCTGAAGAATGACTAAGTGTTGGTCAAACTTGCCAACCTTCTTGAGCCCAGATCCTTATCTCGGCTGAAGAATGAAAAAGTGTTGGTCAACCTGCCAATCTTTTTGAGCCTAGATCCTTATCTCGGCTGAAGAATGAATAAAGTGTTAGTCAAACTTGCCAACTTTCTTGAGCCCAGATCCTTATCTCGGCTGAAGAACGAAAAAAATGTTAGTCAAACCTGCGAACCTTCTTGAGCCTAGATCCTCATCTCGGCTGAAGAATGAAAAAGTATTGGTCAAACCTACTAACCTTCTTTATTGCCCCCCAGTCGGGCAATGAGTACAAACAATTTTTTACAAACAGAGGAAAGAAATTTGTACAGAAAAAATGCCTACTTGTTTTATTAAATGCTAGGAAGAAAAAATTACAAGTGTTTAAGAAAGGACTAAAAATAAAATACTTTGAGATTGGTCGTGTTCCATGGCCTTGGAATAGCTTGACCATCCACGTCTTTTAGGTAATATGCCCCTTTTCTAGCCAAGCCAATCACTCTGTACGGTCCTTTACAATTAGGTCCTAATTTTCCATCTCCAGGCACCAAAGTGTTACCCATTACTTTGTGCAGTATCCAATCTCCAATCTTGAATTGTCTTGAGTGCACCATTTTATTGTGTTTCTTGGACAACTCCTGTTGATACGAGGCAATGTGTACTAGTGCCCTTTCTCTTCTCTCTTCTGCAAGGTCTAATTCTAAGCCTAGGGCCACCCCATTCAAGTCTGGATCAAAAATTTCGCTTCTAATGGTGGGGAAGCCAACTTCCAGAGGGATTACTGCCTCCATACCATAAGCCAAGGAAAAAGGTGTTTCACCAGTTGACCGTCAAGGTGTAGTTCGATAAGCCCATAAGACATGGGGAAGTTCCTCAGCCCATTTGCCTTTTTCTCTTTCCAACCTTTTTTTCAGACCATCTAGGACTACCTTGTTGGAAGTTTCAGCCTGGCCATTGGCTTGGGGGTACGCCGCGTAGAGTTATAAAATTCTATTTTGTATTCTTCCATCAAACTGAGTGCCGTTGTCAGATATCAAAGCCTTGGAGATTCCAAACTGGGTTATGATGTTCATCCAGACAAACTTCTTGACGTCTTTTTCTTTTATGGATGTAAGCGCTTCTGCCTTCTCCCACTTTGTGAAGTAGTCTGTCGTGCGAGAAAGAACTTCCTGCTGCCTGACGCGGTTAGGAGTGGTCCTACTATATCCAAGCCTCACATTGCAAAGGGCCAAGGGCTGGTCAAAGGTATGAGCTTTCTGGCCGGTTGATGTATTTGATGTGTGAACTTCTGACATTTCTCACACTTTTTGACATGTATGGCCACCAATATCCTTATGAAATAGCTCAATAGGCTAGGGATCGCCCTCCTTGATGACTCCCACACACGCCGTTATGAATTTCAAACAAGAATGCTTTAACCTTGCTAGGATGTACATATATCAAATACGGCCCCGTGATGGATTTTTTGTACAACGCCAGGGATGGGGAAAGCCAAAATCGTTGTGACTTAGAAAGAATTTTGTTGGCTTCCTTATTTTCTTTAGGTAAGATGCCATCTTTTAAAAACACTATGATGAGATCCATCCAAGAAGGACCTATATCGGCATAGCACGCTTTGGCCGCTTACGGCTCTTCAATACTTGGTCTTGGTAGGAAGTCTATTAACAATGGGTGTGAGATAGACATATCTGCCATTGATGCAAAATCGGCTAGCTCATTTGTGTAGACGTCCCCAAACGTCCCAGGAGGAAATCCCGTTTTTGTTCATTTGGGCTCACTACAGTTCAGGACTCAATGTCACAGTCCTGTATCTAATCTCGCAGGGTGCAATGCAAGACCGATGAATCATCAAAGAGTCCAAATCCGGCAAATCGTTTTGAAAAACTAATTTTTAGAAAGAAGTGCCTAACATGGACTGCTTTGCCAGATACAGAGTTGCCACCTAAATATTTTATTTTGGGGGAATTTAGGAAACCCTGACTCGTGCCTAAGGCCACGTGTCCGTCATCACCAAAGTTGCCTCGGCTCGGGAACTTGGGTATGATTGGGAAAGGTTAGCTATGAGCACCCCCGCTCGCCCGATCAAAGATCGGCCATTACTAAACATGATATCTTGTTTTTGAAAACACATGTGTTCTTATTCCGGTTAATTAGCTAGAATTTACTATGTGATGCGCACAACACACAAGTATAGACTAGATTGCCTAATTTGGAACAAAGCATCGCATGCCCATTTGTTTTGAAAATGGATTGAAATTTGCTACTCATAAGTAGGCTAAAACACAGGTTTCGACGAATTATTCCAATCCAAGCAACCCAACCTTCACCCACAGGCATTCAGGCAGTCATATCATATAAGCACATAGCCTCATGGTAAGTATGCTGTCATGGCAATACTCACACGCATGCAAGGATACTAAAGCATAAAAGCTTACCTAGTACTCCGAGCCAAAACAAGAAACTAGTTAGTAATCATGCATGATCCTAGTTCATGTTAGCAATGGCTAATGCAACACATGCAAAATGCAACTAAGATAGGCTCGGCTACCCTAAGAATGACATGTGAAATGTGACACCTCAATACACGTATTCAAGTTGGAATTGAAACACAATGCAGTTAGCATGATGCGCCGAGCCCGGTGCATGCAAAATAGATGAATGATGCAAACATGCGAGCATAAGTATGCTAATTGAAACATGTCTTAAACTAACCATCAAAAGCTAGTAAATAAAAGGGAGAAAGACGTGGGGTTGGAAGACATTCACACACGCTCGTACACTTATTACAAATTCGCCCTCTCAATGGAGGGTCCAAATAAATAATACAGACCAAATAAATAATTAAATACTCTAGCTAATTAAATATTACAAAACTCTAACTAATTAAACAAATTAATTAGAAAAGGAGGTGGCCACAGTCCTACGTCGGAATGATGGAATGATGCATGCTTGATCCCTCGCTCGAAAACCCGTTGCCATGCTTCTGTTGCCTTTGTTTGCACTGTTCTATATTTGTGAAAATTGTGAACATCTTAAAGTTGCTTTTGAACCACCCCATGCACACTTTGGGATGCCCTCGGCCAAGAGAGAACAACACCGGCTATGGGGATGTGGCCATCGGCCAAAAATTGGATCACCGGCTGGACACTGATGGTCGGTCGGCACTAAAAGTGGTCAGCCGGCCATTTCTTCCTGTGGAACACTGGTTTTGCTGCAACAGAGGACAAACAGTGTATGGCATAGAAATTGCAAGCCAAATGTATGCATGACCACCCTCCCTATCATGCTATGAACTCAAGGGGGTTTGGTTCTCGACCCTCGGGCCACCAATTACGCATTTTAATGCATGATGGCCAAAGGCGCCAAGTGTGCAATTTGATATCAAATGAAATGCATAAAAACACATAAGGGCCCCAACCTCTATCATGATTGATTCAAGAGGCAAGGGATGCGCACAAAATGCTATGCAACCTAAGCATGCAAGCAACAATGCTATACAAAGCAACTAGCATATAACAATATGTAAAGACAAGCATGCAAACAAGCATGTAACTTAACAAGTATGCAAGATGGATGAACATGCAACATGTCAATAGGCTAACATTTAATAACATGCAAAGGCAAGTATACTTAGACCAATGTAATACATGCATGATGAACTTAACAAAGCAATACAAGCATGCAATAGGCAATAGGCATACAACCTAAACATGTGAACATGTATAGCATTCAACAACATGCAAAATGAAACAAGCATGCAACAACATGGTGAGATGGACTTACACTAACATGGATAGCTCTCAAGCATGCCAAAATCAGTGGCCAAATGGACTAAAATGATGGCCTGACATGCACTAAAATGAAGCTCATGCAATGGCTCACCAATGGGGTATAAAAGCACAACTCTCAAACACATTGAAGGCATGATAAACATGAGAATATGGCACACCTATAAACTCTAAAATATCATATTCAATGATGCCAAAACACTAAAAATGCCTCAAGCAACACATGCAAGGGACCCCAAAACTCAAAGGTAAGCAAGGCTATTACACTGCAACCATGCATGGCAAGCACCAATCGGCCAAGAGGCCTAAAAAAAGAGCTAAGACAGCCTAAAATATGAACAAAACATGTTTGGAGTGTGGCCAAAAGGTGCTAGAATATGGGGCCAAAACAACATGTAATGTGAGCTAATAAGCATGATTTACACTACAAGCCTATGAAGCATGTGAGGGGCCACCAAACCAGCCAAAAATAGAATCGTGGCATGCCAAAATATGACCAAAAATCCACTGAAACATGGTCAATACATGCAAGAATGATGTGCTACTTGGATAAGCTATGAAAGGGATTACTCTACACATGTAAGAGGCAAACAAAGGGGGACAAAACTAGCCATGGACGGAGGCTAGGCATGTCCCAAAAGTCACCAAAAAGTGCCTGAAATAGGCCTCCAAATGATATAAACATATGCACCTTTGATCGGCCAAATATACTAGTAAACAAGACAACAAAGGAGAGGCGATGACTCTCTCATTCTTAGGACCTCAAAACACCATCCCCACCCCGAAGCTCACAAAAAAGGCACAAAAATGAGGCCAAACAAGGCCTAAGAGGGGGAAAACAAACCCAAATACAAAAGTGATCTTAAACAAAGATTAAAAGCATAAAAAAATAAAACTTTTATCAGTTATACACTAAGCTCAAAAGAGCATGCAAGATAGGCTAAAATCTTGTGCAAAAATGGGGAATAAAGAGGGAAAAGGAGTTACCCTTGTAGCTCAGCAAAACCAGCAGGTTCTTGGACCAAAAACCAGCTCTTTAACCTCTGAAAATATCCTCAAAGAACCTTAGATGAATGGTGGAGGTGTGTGGTTGTGAGGCGGTGTGCAAAGGGGCCAAGAATCTCACCCTTTTGAACCCAAAATATAGAGATATAGAGAGAGATATATCTCTTATGCCTTAGACAAATTTTTCAACCTCTCTAAAGGAGAGGGAGGCCCTCTCTTATAGAGAAACAAGAGGGTTCAAGCTTCTTGGAGAAGCTAAAGAGGTTTAAGTTTCTTGGAGAAGCTAAAAAGGTTCAAACGGTTCAAGCTTCCTCAAGAAGCTAAAATAAAGGTTCAAAAGTGTCAAACTTTCTCAAGAAGCTTAAAACAAGGGTTCAAAAGGTTCAAGATTCCTCAAGAAGCTAAAACAAAGGGTGCAAATCCTCCATACACGTGTATGGAGGGCAGGGTCTGTGCCACCTGGCACTAAATATCTGCATAAAGCAGATAAACAAGGTTCGGCCAGCAGAAAAGGCTGTTTGACCAACACAAAGGGCCGGCCGACTAAATACATTGTCGACCGGCCATCACTTTTGGCCGGTAGCAATAAAACAGGGCCGATGGCCTCAGGCTATGGCCGGTGAGATATGGGGATAGCCAACAAGCCATTTCCTGCCTTCAGGTACAAAGACCACAAGTCCTTGGTCCAACCAAGCACAAAACAAATAAGTTGAGAGATCTTGAGGCAAGGCGCGCGACCAAGACCTCTGAGAACTCAAGACAAACATGAACATGGATGATCATCGAGTGTTCAAACGATGAAGTCCAAGTCTTGAGGTCGGTCAAAAATGGGGTGTCTATAGTTGCCCCTCTTTGACAGAACTCGGAAGTCATAATAATGACGGAAGTGAATGTCAAAGCCTAGAGACGACCCATTTTTGACAAGGCCGAAGACTTAGACAAAGCATACAAGCTACAAATAAAGATATGCGCCCGAAGGCAGGGGCAAAATACAAGAACAATGCACAAAGCCGAGCATAACTTATGATCATGCAAATGATGCAGTAATGAAGCAAATCATGCAACAGTTTTAAGCAAGCATATACAAACCAAACTACATTTCATGTAGAAAGGATGTAAGGAAATTATACAATTCTCACTGCGTCTCACGCGGAGAATACAATACCTGTCCGGTTCGTCTGGTCGCGTCGGCTTCAAATGAACCGTACATACAATATCGTGCCTGAAAGAGGAAGAAACTTAACAGGTACAATATCGTTAGCAACATGCATATTAATGCAAGTGAAAAGTGCGTGACAACGCAAGCAAAGTGTGGATGCATGACAATGCAACCTAAGTGTGACGCATAACAATGCGGGTTGGATGCAAGATGATATGCAATATTACAAAACAATGTAATGATATATAATGTATTGAAACAATGCAAATGATATGCAATGCATTTGAGATGATCAAACCACAAGCAGTATAAAACCATACAAATATCATGAAGGCATGGAGATGCAAAAATCAAACTACATCTGACATAGAAATGGTCCTGACACCCTCAACACTAGGCGCGCACACATAATCTCATAACTATGCGTTTCGTAGATAAAACAAGTAATTGAGTGGCATGATATAAGTGAGGAATGACTCACTGAGGAAAGATCGTGATCCTAAATGCTGGATGCAACACACTACACTACAATGCAATGAATGCAATGGATAAGGCCAAACCGTACTTTGCCTAGGAAAGCATGGACACAAACAAACCACGCTTAACACAGAAACGGTGCCGTCACCCTCAACACTAGGTGCGTACACATAATATCATAACCATGTTTCAACACGAAAAGTATAGGCACATACCAGACCAAGCTCAACATGGAAAGGCGCAAGTGATGGATGGAGGTGATGCAGTGAATGCATGCAATATGTGCTATGTACAATGCAATATACATACTAGCTAAAATGCAATGGATGCAGTGGATAAGGCGCGCGGCCAAGCCAAATTTTGCCTAGGAAAGGCATGGACACAAACAAACCACGTTTAACATGGAAATGGTGCCGTCACCCTTAACACCAGGTGCGTACACATAATATCATAACCATGTTTCAATGTGAAAAGTGTGGGCACATACTAGACCAAGCTCAACATGGAAAGGTGCAAGTCATAGATGGATAATGCAGTGAATGCATGCAATATGTGCTATGTACAATGCAAGTGGAGGCGAAACATGCGTGTCGACGCAAGTGAAAAATGCATGACAATGCAGGTGGAAGCGAAACATGCGTGTCGATGCAAGTGAAGAATGCATGACAATGCAAGTGGAAGCGAAACATGCGTGTTGACGCAAGTGAAGAATGCATGACAATGTAGGTGGAAGCGAAACATGCGTGTTGACGCAAGTGAAGAATGGATGACAATGCAGGTGGAAGTGCACTACAATGCAATATATATTCTATATGCAATGAATGCATGTAATGTATGCTATGTACAATGTAATATACATACTAGATGATGTAGTACTTAGGAAGCGAAGATACCTTACAGGGGCAATTGGCAATGACCTACCTCATGCTGTTGGGGATCTTTTGCTTCTTCTTGGTTAAACCACAGGTACTACTTTTCTCCCTAGCTATGATTGCAGCTTTCCCTATTCTCCAACAGGGTGACAGACTAGGTTGATTCGGTATCCAGAATTGAGGCGCATATATAAGCTATCTCAATCTATAGGGTTGCCATACAGATTTCAAGCCGAGGATATACCCCTGGGTATTTAAACCAGACTTTGGTCTCGGAAATCCCGAACCTTTGCATTCTAGGCGTAAGCCATTCGAACTCTAGTTTCCACCATCTCAGTTGGTCCCCTAGGAACTCACCGCAAACACAAGCAGGTGGCTATACCAGACCACTGGGAGTCGTTCGGGCACGACAAACACCAAATGAATTGCACCTTTAGAGGATTTAAGGTCTCCTAGACCGGAGAATGCACAAGACAGTGCGAATGAAGATGCATGATTTAAGGTCTCTTAGACCAGAGGATTTAAGGTCTCCTAGACCAGAGGGTGCACAAGACAGTGTGAATAATGCAATGCATTAACAAGTACAGGTAAGGTGTGCAAGATAGCGCGATAAAATGCAATGCACAAAACAGTGCGATGCGCAAAAGAGCATGATTGAAATGCAATGCACAAAATAGTGCGATTGAGGTGCGCAAGATAGCGCGATGCGCAAAATAGCGCGAAATGAAATGCATGCAAAATGCAATGAGATGCACAAAATAGTGCAATGGAGGTGCACAAGAGAGTGCGAGTGATAAATTGCACAAAACAGTGCGATGCGCTAGGCAGTGCGATGCGTTAGACAATGCGAGTGCACAAGATAGTGCGATGCGCTAGACAGCGCGATGCGTTAGACAGTGCGAGTGCACAAGACAGTGCGAATGCACAAGATAGTGCGATGGAGGTGCGCAAGAGAGCGCGAGTGATAAATTGCACAAAACAGTGCGATGCGCTAGACAGCGCGATGCATTAGACAATGCGAGTGCACAAGACAGTGCGAGTGTACAGGATAGTGCGATGCGCTAGACAGCGCGATGCGTTTAGACAACACGAGTGCACAAGACAGTGCGAATGAGATACAAAGTGTAAGTGCACAAGACAGTGCGAGAGAGATGCAATGCACAAGAAAGTATGAGGAAGGTGCACAAGAGAAGTGCGATAAAGTGCATGTTCTATGCAAGTAAGGTGCATAACAATGTGGGTGGAAGGGTGCATAACAATACAAGATAGATGTGCATAATAATGCAAGTAACGAGCATAACAATGCTAGATAGATGTACATAACAATGCAACGAATGGTGTGCGTAATAATGCGAGAAATGGTATGCATAACAATGCGACGAATGTGCAACTTCAAAAGTGTGTTTGAAACAAAATACCGAATAAGGAAATACAAGCCTTTACGAGACCAAATCCAAACGCGACCTTCGATTTACCTCTCGGAGGGGTTTGTAACACACTCCGCTTGAAAAGGGTACACCCTGTTTGTATTGGCGAGAGATAACATCTGCTGCTGCTTTAATTGCCATTCTGACTTGAAACAGGCTTAAGCTTGGGGTTGAGATAGACTCATACTTCGAAGCACTGACAAGGCCTGAAGAGGTACATCCGGAGTACAATCACAGCATGTACCAAAGTCGAAACACACTAAGATGCTCTGATTTTCCTTCTTTTCTTTTGCTTCGTAGTCTGGAACCCATATAGCTTCAGATAGGTCCTGGTTTTACTGTTCTCATATGACTTGGGTTGAACCCTGCGGTTTTTGAAAGAACAAAATCTTGTTTTGCACAAATGTGGAGAACGACACGGCACTCTGAGCACAAAATGATTTTTTTTGAAATTAAGAAATGAGTTCTCAACCAGGTATTGAGCCTACAACTGAACACAGCGCAGAACGACTCAACAAAGAAAAACAAGAGGTAAACAACCTAAACACATCGAGAAACACTCGAAACGACTCAAAACAAGAATTAAGACAAAACAAAAGACACGACACTCAGACGTGCACAGGGAGCTTGTTTCTCCGGGTATTGTTTTCCACCCTTTCTCATTTGTGATCCTCACATCACTCAGCCCTCAAGCTCTGTTTTTCTGAAAAAGCCATTTTCCTCACTTTTTCTCTCAACGCACATCTCTCTATTCTTCAATCTCTCATTTTTTTATCCCTCCCCTGGGTGGTTGATGGATAAATAAGAAATTGCGGGCTCTTGCCCCTAGCATGCTGTTAGATTCTCTTTCTTCTGCTCACAGCCAGTGAGTTCCTCCCACAGAGGGGTTGCACTAAGATGGGGTATGTAGCAAATTTGCAGCTAACATCGGTTGATGATGCTTTGCTGGGGAGTTTGGACGTGATCAGATCTGTCCAGATGAGGAAGTTGAATATCTTGATCCATTCCAGTTCATGCTTCATACTTGGCTTGATACCTCATTGCTTAGAGGATGTGAGAGCTTTTTGCCCTTTTGAGGTCAGCTTCAGTGGTACCCTTTTCTAGCGAATACGGTGCCCTTTCCGGCAAGTAGAGTGCCCTTTCTGGCAAGTGCGTTGATAAAGGGAAAAAGACTTAACACCTAACTCAACTATGCCCCTAGTTCAACATTTTGACCATTTCTTGTTTTTGGCTTTCTACTAAAACAATTTTGACCAAAATGAGAGTTAGATTAACATGCTTGTTCAATTTTCGGATTTGAAATCATGCAAGTTAGGCTATGAGCACTGAAAATTTTCCTTTTTTGGGTCCAAGAAACGGTCCAGTTTTGGAAAAAATGGGATAATTTTCAAGAGAATCAGTCAACCTCAGTAAAAATTCTCAAAAACCATTTTGGCAAACAGCCACTGCTCAACGAGCACAGAACTTGCTCTTGAGATGCACAACCTCAGATCGGAAGGAAAACTGCCCCTTGTCTGAAGGACACTACATGGAAACGGAAAGTTGCCCCTTGTTTGAATGGCACCGCAGCGTATTGAATGGCAACGGAAAGTTGCCCCTTATTTGAATGGCACCACAGTGCATTGTAGTCAGTCCTCAGAGTGACGAACACAACCAAACTCTTGGATACAGATAAGGCAAAGATGATCAAAGCCATTACATGGACATAATTAATTTGGAAGTGTTTGTGGCTAGACTTTATGATGAAGTTGCCTACGTATCCCAAAAATGGGAATCAAGCCTTACGTAGTTCCGGTAAGGTACACTCGGGTATTAACCTCTCCTTTTTGCGCTCTAACTTTTGCCAAGGCCGCCCTTCCGGGTTTTCAACCTTGCGAGCTATGCTCTTCATTTCTTTTCAATTCTTTTCATTTCTTTTCTTCTTTTTTCTTTTTCATCATTTTTTCATTCTTTGCAGTTTTTTTGTTCTTTTTGTTCTTTTTCTTGCTCTAACTTTTGCCTGGGTCGCCCTTCTGGGTTTTCGGCCCAACGAGCCTCTCAAGGGTAAAAGTGTAGCTTTGTCCATGTCAAATGGTTTTGAGATCCTGAAGTCATCTGAATTCAGGCGAATGGCTACTATTCGCTGACGATGCAGGAGTCTATCCAATGGGGGGCTGAATTTGCCCTTAGTGTTGTGGATAGGAACTCGGTTATCCTTCAGCAACAAACTTTTTTCTTTCTTCCCTTCTAGGATTTGGCATTCTTGCCGATCTTTGTTGATTTGCGGAATGATCCATCTTCGGCTCGTCGAGCGCAATCTGACATCTTTTGCCCCTAGTTCGAGGGGTGTTCCTGATCTAGCTTCATAAGCTTCTTTTGATGAGATTTGATTTTCTTGATCTTTTCTTGCCCCTAGTTCTTGGGCTGCTTCAAATCTGGCCACGTAGGCCTCACATCGTGATTGACCGTTTGAACATTCTGAATTCAAGTTCAAGGTTTGAAAGTGAGGGGTCGAGTCTCGGGGTTGAGAGCGATCCTAAGCTGCACAATCTCAAGAGCGATTCCACACAAGTCTTCATAGGACTGTGCAAAACATTTTTTGAAATCTTTTAAGAAAGCGACTAGTTGCACGCGCCGAAGACAATGTAGAACCAATCTAGATCAAGCCAGGATCCTTCTCAGTACTCACATTAACAAACATGATCTCAATCATTAAGGGCTTAGCATGCCTCTCTTTCTCTCACTTGATCAAATTTTTGCAAATTTCGAGGAATTCCTTCCTCTTTGTTTTCAACACATTGTTCGAAAAGTTTTGAAAAACTTAGGTCAATACAATGACTTAAAGGCACAAAAGAGCAGGTGAATTGCACTTCCGTTTCATTCAAACTTCTGGCACAACTGGCGCAAGGCAGAAGCAAACACAAGAGTGTGAAAATCACTGCTGTTTCATTCAGATCTGTTGGCATAACTGGTTCCAAGGCAGAAACAGATTCAAAAGAAAGCAAAAAGACAAACACAAAACAAAATAGTGATATCCGAAGCAACAACCCCGGAATCACCCAACTTCTATACAACAGGACTGACTCGATACAACAAGACAGACCCTTAATAAAAAAGACAGACTCAAAACAAAGAGACAGACTCAAACAAAACCACAGAACTAACTCAACACCCGAGTCAGAAACTACAAAAGCTAGCATTCGCAGATGCTCAAAATAGTGCGTGCCGCACGCCACATCTGAAGTAAACCGAGCACCGCCCACAGGTGGGCCAACCCCTGATCACAAAACAATACAGGTCCAGAGTACCCGAGGGATATCAGACCCTTCTGGAGCTATGGTTCTGAGACTACTTAGCAAGAGAGAAAACAGACAGTACCTCAGCCTGATTTCACCAAAACAGATATGAGCAAAGCTGAATGACCGTGCTCTCTACTGAATTCTGCCCAAAATTCTGCTTGTAAACTGATACCCTTAGGTAAAATTGATTCCACCAAATACTAATGCCTGCGGGCCTGATACTCAGACTTGCGAACTGATACATGCATTCCCTATAGAGACACACTCTAAAAGCACATAGCAAGCAAGTAAGAGCCAAAGCACCCCTATGTTGGGGTAGGGTTTCCCTGCCCTATTTTGCCAGGAGCTAGGGTTTCACTACGCACGCAGTGGTTTCAAACAACCTAGAATCGGGTAAGCAACTTGTCCTAGTTTGGAATAGTCACTATGGATTTCGAATATGCACTAGGTCGAATGGTCAAAAAGGGTGCCCCAGTAAAAAATCGGGGTTTGTGTTCCCACTGTGGCAGAGCCCGTAACCGGTCAGCCTTATGGCACGCTTCTCAAAGTGAGCCTCCGGCAAACTGTTCAGGAATAGCAGACGGCAAACACGGTGTCCTAGGCAGACCGATGCAAATGCAATGCAAAGAAACACATAAGTGTAGTCAAAACAAGATACCATGAGTTCTAGTCAAGTTCTCTAAATCCCCAACAGAGTTGCCAAAAACTGTAGACGTCCCCGAACGTCCCGGGAGGAAATCCCGTTTTTGTTCATTTGGGCTCACTACAGTTCAGGACTCAATGTCACGGTCCTGCATCTAATCTCGCAGAGTGCAATGCAAGACCGATGAATCATCAAAGAGTCCAAATCCGGCAAATCGTTTTGAAAAATTGATTTTTAGAAAGAAGTGCCAAACACGGATTGCTTTGCTAGATACAGAGTTGCCACCTAACTATTTTATTTTGGGGGAATTTAGGAAATCCTGACTCATGCCTAAGGCCACGTGTCAGTCATCACCAAAGTTTCCTCGGCTCGAGAACTTGGGTACGATTGGGGAAGGTCAGCTATGAGCACCCCCGCTTGCCCGATCAAAGATCGGCCACTACTAAACATGATATCTTATTTTTGAAAACACATGTGTTCTTATTCCGGTTAATTAGCTAGAATTTACTATGTGATGCGCACAACACATAAGTATAGACTAGATTGCTTAATTTGGAACAAAGCATCGCATGCCCATTTGTTTTGAAAATGGATTGAAATTTGCTACTCGTAAGTAGGCTACAACACGGGTTTCGACGAATTATTCCAATCTAAGCAACCCAACCATCACCCACAGGCATTCAGGCAGTTATATCATATAAGCACATAGCCTCATGGTAAGCATGCTGTCATGGCAATACTCATAAGCATGCAAGGATGCTAAAGCGTAAAAGCTTACCTAGTACTCTGAGCCAAAACAAGAAACTAGTTTGTAATCATGCATGATCCTAATTCATGTTAGCAATGGCTAATGAAACGCATGCAAAATGCAACTAAGATAGGCTCGGCTACCCTCAGAATGGCATGTGAAATGCGACAACTCGATACACGTATTCAAGTTGGAATTGAAACACAATGTAGTTAGCATGATGCGCCGAGCCCGGTGCATGCAAAACAGATGAATGATGCAAACATGCGAGTATAAGTATGCTAATTGAAACATGTCCTAAACTAATCATCAAAAGCTAGTAAATAAAAGGGAGAAAGACGTGGGGTTGGAAGACATTCACACACGCACGCACACTTATTACAAATTCGCCCTCTCGATGGAGGGTCTGAATAAATAATATAGACCAAATAAATAATCAACTACTCTAGCTAATTAAGTATTACAAAACTCTAACTAATTAAACAAATTAATTTGAAAAGGAGGTGGCCGCAGTCCTGCCTCGGAATGATGGAATGATGCATGCTCGATCCCTCGCTCGGAAACTCGTTGCCATGCTTCTGTTGCCTCTGTTTGCACTATTCTATATTTCTGAGAATTGCGAACATGTTAAAGTTGCTTCTGAACCACCCCATGCACACTTTGGGATGCCCTCGACCAAGAGAGAACAACACCGGCTATGGGGATGTGGCCATCGAAAAAAATTGGATCATCGACTGGAGACTGATGGTCGGTGGGCACTAAAATGGTCGACCGGCCATTTCTTCTTGCAGAACACTGGTTTTCCTGCAACAGAGGACAGACAGTGCATGGCATAGAATTTGCAAGCCAAATGTATGCATGACCACCCTCCTTATCATGCTATGAACTCAAGGGGGTTTGGTTCTCAACCCTTGGGCCACCAATCACGTATTTCAATGCATGATGGCCAAAGGCGCCAAGTGTGCAATTTGATATCAAATGAAATGCACAAAAACACATAAGGGCCCCAACCTCTATCGTGATTGATTCAAGAGGCAAGAGATGCGCACACAATGCTATGCAACCTAAGCATGCAAGCAAACTAATGCAACATGAGCATGCAAGCAACAATGCTATACAAGGCAACTAGCATATAACAATATGCAAAGACAAGCATGCAAACAAGCATGTAACTTAACAAGTATGCAAGATGGATGAACATGCAACATGATGTCAATAGGCTAACATTTAATAACATGCAAAGGCAAGTATACTTAGACCAATGTAATACATGCATGATGAACTTAACAAAGCAACACAAGCATGCAATAAGCAATAGGCAATAGGCAATAGGCATACAACCTAAACATGTGAACATGTATAGCATGCAACAACATGTAAAATGAAACAAGCATGCAACAACATGGTGAGATGGACCTACACTAACATGGGTAGCTCTCAAGCATGCCAAAATCAGTGGCCAAATGGACTAAAATGATGGCTTGACATGCACCAAAATGAAGCTCATGCAATGGCTCACAAATGGGGTATAAAAGCACAACTCTCAAACACATTGAAGGCATGATAAACATGAGAATATGGCACACCTATAAACTCTAAAATATCATATTCAATGATGCCAAAACACTAAAATGCCTCAAGCAACACAGGCAAGGGACGCCAAAACTCAAAGGTAAGCAAGGCTATTACACTACAACCATGCATGGCAAGCACCAATCGGCCAAGAGGCATAAAAACAGAGCTAAGGCAACCCAAAATATGAACAAAACATGTTTGGAGTGTGGCCAAAAGGTGCTAGAATAGGGGGCCAAAACAACATGCAATGTGAGCTAGTAAGCATGATTTACACTATAAGCCTATGAAGCATGTGAGGAGCCACCAAACCAGCCAAAAACGGAATCATGGCATGCCAAAATATGACCAAAAACCTACTGAAACATGGTCAATACATGCAAGAATGATGTGCTACTTTGATAAGCTATGAAAGGGATTACTCTACACATGCATGAGGCAAACAAAAGTGGACCAAACCAGCCATGGACAGAGACTAGGCAGGTCCCAAAAGTCACCAAAAAGTGCCTCAAATAGGCCTCCAAATGATATAAACATATGCTCTTTTGATAGGCCAAATATGCTAGTAAACAAGACAACAAAGGAGAGGGGATGACCCTCTCCTTCTTAGGACCTCAAAACACCATCTGGATTTCAGTGGTGAAAAGGCCACTACAAGGTGGTCCCGAAGCTCACAAAAAAGGCACAAAAATGAGGCCAAACAAGGCCTAAGAGAGGGTAAACAAACCCAAATACAAAAGTGATCTCAAACAAAGATTAAAAGCATAAAAAAAAGAACTTTTATCAGTTATACACTAAGCTTAAAATAACATGCAAGATAGGCTAAAATCTTGTGCAAAAATGGAGAATAAAGGGGGAAAAGGAGTTACCCTTGTAGCTCAGCAAAACCAGCAGGTTCTTGGACCAAAAACCAGCTCTTTAACCTTTGAAAATACCCTCCAGGAACCTTAGATGAATGGTGGAGGTGTGTGGTTGTGAGGTGATGTGCAAAGCGGCCAAGAATCTCACTCTTTTGAACCCAAAATATAGAGATATAGAGAGATATATCTCTTGTGCCTTGGAGAAATTTTTCAACCTCTCTAAAGGAGAGGGAGGCCCTCTCTTATAGAGAAACAAGAGGGTTCAAGCTTCTTGCAGAAGCTAAAGAGGTTCAGGCTTCTTAGAGAAGCTAAAAAGGTTCAAACCGTTCAAGCTTCCTCAAGAAGTTAAAATAAAGGTTCAAAAGATTCAAGCTTCCTCAAAAAGCTTAAAACAAGGGTTTAAAAGGTTCAAGCTTCCTCAATAAGCTAAAACAAAGGGTGTAAATCCTCCATACACGTGTATGGAGGGCAGGGTCTGTGCCACCTGGCACTAAATATCTGCACAAAGCAGATGAATAGGGTTCGGCCAACAGAAAAGGCCGATCGACCAACACAAAGGGCTGGCCGACTAAATACATTGCCGACCGGCCATCATTTTTGGTCGGTAGCAATAAAACAGGGCCGGTGGCCTCAAGCTATGGCCGGTGATGTGTGAGGATAGCCAACAAGCCATTTCCCGCCCTTAGGTGCAAAGACCACAAGTCCTTGGTCCAACGAAGCACAAAACAAATAAGTCGAGAGATTTTAAGGCAAGGCGCGCGACCGAGACCTCTGAGAACTCAAGACGAACACGAACATGGATGATCATCGAGTGTTCAAACGATGATGTCGAAGTCTTGAGGACAGTAAAAAATGGGGTGTCTACAATTTGCCTTACTATTTTTCTCTCGGCTGATTTGCTCTATCCTAACCACTTCAAATTTCATAATCTCCTTTTTGACCAACTCTTGGTACTTGGTCATTCTATCATCCTTTGCTTTGTAGTCGCCCAAATTTGGTTGACCACTAATTGGGAGTCACTGTATACCATTAGCTCGGTGGCTTCCATATGGAATGTTGACTTCAAACCGGCTAACAGCACTTCGTACTCGGCCTCGTTGTTGGATGCTGGAAATCCAAGGTTCATTTCCTGTTCAATTGTCAGGCTATCTAGTGAGATGAGGAATATGCTAAGTCCTGCACCGTGCCTGTTGGATGCTCCATCTACGAAGAGCTTCCACATTTCTCCTACAAACAACTTCTAGCAAGTGAAGGGATCTAACGACACCTTAGGATTAGGGGTGTTGATGATTTGGTCCTCACTATCTGGAAATCTTAGGATTTTTAGTCAAGTCCTTACTTGTCATAGTACAGTTTGCTCCTTCTTCATTTTCTGTAAGGCTGAATGGTTTGCTATGCAGTTGAGTGACCTGTTGTGGGGGCTGCGCTATCCCTACGGTACCTTTCCCCAATTCCTTGGTCAAATCGATCTGGTAAACTTGATGACTTCTTGGGACAAACTCGGCCACGAAGTCTGCTAAAGCTTGTGCTTTTATTGCGGTTCTAGGCTGAAACTTAATGTCAAACTAACCTAACTCCACCGTCCATTTCAAAATTTGCCCAGAAAAATTTGCCCTTTTAAACAAGGTTTTTAAGAGGAAGGCTGTTAAGATAATCACGGTGTGGGCGTAGAAGTAATGCGACAATTTTCTGGAAGCCATCATCAAAGCTAAGGCCAACTTCTCTAATGGTAGATACCTTGTTTCGACGCCCAACAAAACCTTGCTAACATAAAAGATGGACGGGTGTTGTATTCTCTCAGCTCATACTAACACTGCGCTGACTGCATGCTGGGAAACATCTAAGTATAGAAAAAGTTCTTCTCTTGGTTTTGGGGTGACCAACAGTGGCGGTGAGGTCATGTATTATTTTGAGCTTTGTAGAGCACGGTCGCACTTGTTATCACATTCAAATTTGGCCTTCAGTGCTTGGAAGAACGGTCGACATCTGTCTGACGACCGACTTATGAATCGGTTTAGCACTGCAGCTAGGCCTATGAGATGCTGTACTTCTTTGACTGTATTGGGCCTCTCTAGGTCTTGAATGGCTTTGATCTGAGCCAGATCGGCTTCTACACCCCAGTTGGTCACCAGAAAGCCAAGAAACTTTCCTGACCCCACACCAAAAATGCACTTGGATGCGTTCAGTCGCAATCCGTGGGTTTTCAAAATTTGAAACATCTCAGCTAGGTCCTTGAGTTGATCTCCCTCTTTCTTACTTTTGATCACCATATCATCATTATAAGCTTCCATTGTTCTACCTAACAATGGCTAAAACATTTTGGTGATCATCCGTTGGAATGTTGCCCCTGTATTTTTTAGGCCAAAGGGCATGACCTTGTAACAATATAATCCCCTAGGTATTGTAAATGACGTGACCTCCTGGTCTGGTTTATACATAGTGATCTGATGGTAACCACGATACGCATCAAGAAAGCTAAGTCAGTTATGTCCTGTAGTTAGGTCTATCAGTTGGTCTATTTGTGGTAGAGGAAAGCTGTCTTTCAGGTATGCTCTGTTGACTGTCTTGTAGTCCACGTAAACGCGCCATTTGCCGTTCTTTTTTGGTACCACTACCGTGTTAGAAATCCACCTAGGATAGTGTACATCTCTGATTGCTCCTGTTTCTAGTAGGTTTCCTACTTCTTCCGCCGCTGTCTCTGCGTGGTGGAGTGCCGATCGGCGAGTTCACTATATAATTGGTCTGGCGATTGGGTGGACGTTGAGTTGATGGCAGATGAAATTGGGGTCAATGCTAGGCATATCATACGGCATCCAGGCAAACACTTCGATGTTAGAGGTAAAAAGTTCCATGATCTCTATTGTCTTGGTGTTGGATAGAGATGAGACGAGCCGAGCAAAAAGAACCTCTTTGGATTTTTCTCATTTATCCTTACCTCTATCAAGTCTTCCATTGCCTTCTGTTTGGATGCCTTGCCGACATCTGCGAACAACTCGTTATTTTCTGGCTCCTCTTCCATTTGTACGAACCCTTTTATAGCCCAGCTGCCGTTTACTGTTATGATGCACTGCTTGGACATGATTTGGTCTCCTAAGGCTTCTTCAATCATTCCGGCTTCATTGGGGAACCATAATACTTGGTGGTAGGTAAATGCTACCACTCGTATGGCATGCAACCATGCTCTTCCCATGATTATGTTGTAAGTGGATGGGACTTTCAATACCCAAAATTCCACTTGTTTTGTCATTGTTCCTGCTTTGACTGGCAGAATTATCTTGCTTACTGGCCATTCTGGGATTGAGTTGAAGCCGACTAGAGGGGATGTCGCGAGTGTCAGATCTTTGTCCTCTAACTTGAGTTGCTTGAAGGTCACATTGTACATTATCTCGCATGAGCTGCCTTGGTCAATCAGGATCCGTTTGATGTCAAAATTCTTGACGCGTAAAGTCACCACTAGTGCGTCGTTGTGAGGGCTTTGTAACCTTGCTAAGTCCTTGTCAGAAAATGTGATGACGTTTGTAGCCTCCGTTTTCTACTTTTTCACGGTAGGTTGCTAAGTACCCCTTTTATGTGCTCAGCTTTTTTAATCATCTCTTTGAGTTCACATACTCGTTCAGGCTCGATGATTCCATGTATCATATTGATTATGCCTTGGGGCAGACCGTCAGCTGGTGTCCCATCTGGCCTATTGCAGTCCTGGGGGGCTGGCTATGCTCTCTCTTCAATATATTGGTCCAGGTGGCCTGTGGCCACTAACTCCTTCAGATGTTGCCTTAACGGCGTGTAGTTTTTAATTCGGTGCCCCTTTTTATCATGGAAGGTGCAACAATACCTATTGTCGAAGCCCCTCTGTGCTTCTCCCAACTTGGCTGGCCGCTGAACGAAGGGTTTGTCGCGTATCTCGCTAAGAATTTGGTAGATAGGTTTATTGAACACTGTGGTGATAGCGGTGCGGACTCTCAACTTCCTTGCTTGGGAGTCCTTTTCATTGGCTCGTTTGCCCCTACCATTTTTGTTCAGTCGTTCTTCCTGGCCGACCGTGTTGACTTTTGCCGTAGGGTTTTTGTTTGACATTGTTGTTATGCCAGATTTTGCATTGGTGCGAGCGCCATTTTTTTCCACTCAGATGTGCTGATGCACTATTTCCATTAGGGCCTCTATTGTGAGGGGTGGCGTCATCGTCATTGAATCTCTCAATTTATTGCCTGCTGACAAACCTCGTTTGTATTGTGTGATAGCGAGATTTGTGGGGCAATCTCCAATCTGATTAAAAGTCTCCCAATACCGGTTGTTGTAAGACTTCAATGTTTCCTTCTAGCCTATGTCTATGGAGAGCAGCTGGTCAATCTCCACTGGTGTCTTGGTGTTTGTTCTAAACCTGGTCATAAATGCCTTTGCAAGTTGCGCCCATAAAGCTATGCTGCCTTCTAGCAACCTCTCAAACCATGCCAAACCCAGGTCGCCTAAGCTAGAAGGAAACATGATACACATTAGTGCCTCGTTTCGTCGATTTACGACCATAACTTGGCAAAAGTGGCTCAAGTGCATGTAGGGGTCCGACTTTCCCTCATAAGTTATGAATTTAGGCTGATAGAAGCCTGAGGGTAATGGTGCGTTCTTAATCGCTGGAACAAACGGCGAGCTCTGCAACCTTGCTAACACTTTGTCTGCTAGTTTGTAGGCAAGGCGTGGCACTGGCATCTCGACCTCGACACTCCCATGTGTCCTAGGAGCCAACCGTTGTAGAGCTGAGACCCTACGGGGGTCGCGAGCCTAGGTGTCCTCCTTTCGGGCCGTTTCCTCTAGTACTGTTCGCAAGTCTGTCGACCTAGGCAACTCTGTATGTCTAGATGTTGTTTGGTGCAAATGCAATGGCCAATAACTGTTTCCCTCCGTATCACACCTTTCAGTCCTCGTTCTCTCAGACCTAGAGAAATGAGTCCTAGAAGTCCTTGAGTGCATGTCATTTGTCCTGAGGCTTCTACTTTCAACTTGTGATGGTGTGACTTACCTATCACGATCTTCTGAGTGGCAAGTGTGCATTCTGCCTTTGCACATCTCTTCTTCTGCCACCCCTTTACCTTTTATCTAGCGTTTCATTATCTCCATGTCTGCTGCCATCCTCTGTATCAATTTGTCTTGCTCGCTTCTGCAATCTTCCAGAACCTGAGGATCCATCCGCAGCCTTTGTCTTTCAGGGCTTTAGGAGCGACGAGGACTTGAGCCCCATCTTTCTCGTGTTTCTCTCCATGGATTCCGTAGCTGGGTATCTAATTCTGCCATAGACGGGACAAAAGGTAACCCTTCGCGCCTCCTGCTCCCTTCCGGGGTCTGCCCATCAATAGCAGAATGTGGCAAGTCTCTATTGTGCGCCATTGAATTTAATTGAAGAGGAAACTCATTCAAAAGGTTTGTTCTCTCTGTGTATTCCTACAGACGGTGCCAATTATGTGAGCACGAAATAATCTTCTCGTATAATCCTATCGATCAAGTTTGCACTCCTCCAAACGTCATCCCTTTACTACTTGAAAACACAAGCATGAGCTAGCTGGTGGATGTGTATTTGAGAGTAAGAATTGTAATACCTGTATATAGGTCCTGTCAAGAGCTTTTACAGATTCCACCTAGCACAATCCTAGTAGGATTCCAACTCTCCTCATAAGAGTCTTCCTAGAAATCACACTCCCAAGGATAATGTCTATCATGATAACACCTTACTCACTGCCTACCAAGTGAGATGGCGACAACTCTCACTTCAGCTGGTAGCACATTCAACCGAGCTTTCACAGCTCGGTGATGCCTTAGGTGACACTACTGTAGTCCTAATCGTAAGATAGCGCATGTAGTCGTAGTTGTTAGCTCGGTTCTTCATCACTGACACCTAGGTCCTGTGTGTGGCTCGGTCTTGGGATTGCTAGGGCAGTCCCCCAGCAGCCCATCTTTGCTCGATCTGAGCCCTGATGACCCAAGACCGAGCTATTCGAAACTTACTTCATCCCTTAGTTTGGCCCAACGTCTAAGATAGACTAATCTTAGCTCGGCCCAAACTATACGCATAAATTACCCTATATGTTCGCTCGAGCCATGGCTTTTTCGCTTGAGCAAATTGTGCGAATTTTAGATTTTCCAGATTTGTGTTTGAAGTTCAAAACCAATGATCTCATGTTCAAAACTTGTATGGTTTGTCTCAAATGCTTAGAAACATTTTATAAAACATGTACCTTTGGAAATTATGAAACCATGATCCCAAATTCTTTCCCAATTTTTCAAAACAAAGCTCAAAACATCATGTTCTTTACATGTATGTAACAAACTCTACTGTTTTCTTTCTAAAACATGTTTATATGAAATGTTTAGTGCAAAACCATGAAGAACTTCAAGAAATAACCCAAGTAAGGCCAATGCATGTACGAATTTTGAAGAAACTAAGTTCAAAAGTAAAGAATTATGCATACATGTGCACATTTTACTTGCATTCACTAAACTCTTGTTGATTCGAGCTCATTTCTTTCAATTACATGCAAATGGTTCAACAAATTGGTGAATTCATCTTCCTACATAGTTTAACTTCATGAATTGTAGATTAGAATCATACATAGATCAGCTTGAATTTAGCCTCAATTAAGCTTAATCTTTACAACCTCCCTTGGTTTCTCTTGAATTCTTCTTCTTCTCTCTCTAAAGTGTTGAATTCTCTCTCTAGCTCTCAAATTTTCAACAGAAAGTTGATGTAAAATGAAGTCTAAGCATGTTTAACAAATATATATATGGTGATTAAGGCCTCACTAATCACCTATGCTTAAGGCTAATCAAGTGAGCTTAAATCTAATTAATTATGATTATTTTAATTATTTTGATTCGAATCAAATTTTAATCAAACTTACCATATGATTCTAGAAATTTCAACTAGCTTATTGAATTAACCAATTTTGGTTTTTGAAGTTGCTTGGGCTATTAATTTCGAATTCTAAGTCGACAATTAAACAGAAAATTCACATAGAAACACAAATCTTTCTAATAAACAAAAAATTATACATTTTATGCCCAATCAAATACTAGATAAAAATAATATAGAGGTCAGGGTCGTTACAGTCTTCCATCCTTAAGTAGTAAGTTACCTCCATTTGGAAATAGATACGGGTACCGTTGTTGCATTTCTTCTTCTTTTTTCCGCGTAGCCTCTTTCCCATAGTGTTCCTTCCATTATACTTTCACCATTAGGATAGATTTGTTCCTTAGTTGCTTCACTTGCCGATCAAGGATCCGTACTAGCCATTCCTCGTATCTCATATCATCCTCTAAAGCTATTCAGTGGTAGTCAATTACATAAAATGGATTTCTAAGATACTGTAGACGCTCCCGCGTGGGGGCCTCATGCTACTACAGTTCGGACTCTCGATTTTGTAGTCACGGTTCTTAATCTGAACCAAAGAGTCCAAATCTGGCAAATCATTTTTTGAGAAACAGATTTTTGAAAAAGTAGTGCCAAACATGGACTGCTTTGCCAGATACAGAGTCGCCACCTAAATGTTTTAAAATGGGAGAATTTAGGAAACCCTGACTCGGTGCCGAAGGCCACATGTCCGTCATCACCGGAGTTGTCTCGGCTCGGGAGCTTGGGTACGATCGGGGAAGGTCAGCTATGAGCACCCCCTTTCGCCCGGTCCGAAGACCGGCCTCTACTAACCGTGATATCCAATTTTGAAAACGTTATGTGTTCTTAATCCGGTTATTAGCCTAGAATTACTATGTTACGCGCACAGCAAACAAGTATAGACCAAATCGCCCAAATTGGAACAAAGCATTTCATGTTTGTTTTGAAAATAGTTTGCTACTTGCAAGTAGGCTAAAATGCGGATTTTGCCACCCTCAAGTGGGCTTTTGGAAAAAAGGGTTTTGCCACTATCCAGTGGGCTTTAAAATTCACAGTTTTAACGCATTATCCCAACTTAAGCGATTTGACCTCCACCCACAGGCATTCAAGCAATTTATCTCACGTAAACACTTAGCTGCATGGCAAGCATACTATTATGGCAACATTCACACGCATGTTGGATGCTAAAGCATAACCACTTACATTGTACTCCGTGCCAAAACAATAAACTAGTTTAGCAAATGTGTGTGTCCTAGTTCATGTTATTTTGCCTAATGCAACACATACAAGATGCAATTTTAGTTAGGCTCGGTTAACCTAAATATGGCATACGATATGCAACCAACTGATTCATGTATTCAATTTTGGAATTTGAAAAAACGAATGCGGTTAGTATGATGTACCGAGCCCGGTGCATGTCAACAGATGCATGAATGCACGCATGCGCATCATAAGGTATGTTAATTTAAAGAATGTCCTAATCTACCACCATATGCTGGTAAATAAAAGGGAAGAAAGAAATGGGGATTGGAAGACATACACACACTCACCCACACTTATTACATGTTTACCCTCACTCAGAGGGTTCAAATTAATATTACAGTCCCAAACAATAAACGAATAAAATTATTACAAAAAAAAATAAATGTTCTAATTCAATTTAAAGGGAAGGTGGCGAAGGAAGGAAAAGGGAAGTCGCAGCCTCTGCCTCGGGATGCGCGAGTGATGCATGCTCGAATCTGCCTCGCCCGAAAAACCCGTACTGTGCTCCTATCGTCTCTGTTTGTACTGCCTTGTCTTTCTGAAAATTGCCAAAGTACTGGAGCAAGCTCCTTGCATCCTGCAGAGCACCGCCGGCCAGACAGAATTGCCACCGGCACTTCACAATTACCATCGGCACTTTAAAGGATTCATCGGCACTCCATATAGTGCCGGTCGGCACTAAATTCTGCCGGTCGGCAGAAACTTCCTGCAGAAGACAATTTGACAGCAAACAGAGAACAGACAGTGCATGGTATGGAGTTCTTGGACACATGTAAGCATGGCCCTACTTCTTATCATATTTTGAACTCAAAGAAGCATGACCTTCGACCTTTGAACCATCAATGGTGCATGATGACTCGAAGGATCAAATTTGCCACTTGATGTAAGGATGTATGCAACAAACGACATGAAAACCGAGGCCTTATCAAGTTGGGGTCAAAGGTCCCGATGACCGGGAATCGAGGCACATTGCATCACTTGAAGTATGAATGGTCCTTGACTCCCACACTTGGTTTGACACCCCAAACCAAGTAAATGTAATGCATGTAATGCTCACAAGCCTCAAATGTATCATGCCACCAAGATGTAAAGCACAACAAGCATTATGCACCCAACATGACAAATGTATAATACCAAGCATACAAGATACAAACATGATGCAAACATGGACCAAATTTGACCATGGGATTGATGTGCTACAAAGCTTGATGGAACAACAATGCAACAAACATGGAGCAAGCATGCAAGAGGGCTTAAAGTGGCAAAGGGGCAGGCCCTCACCCTTCTCAAAACAGTGGCCAAAAGTGCTCAAAGTGATAGACAATCAACTCATGTTAACAAGCAAACTTATGGTTCCAAAGTTAAGGCACAAAAGGAGACATTTCACCCTCATTAATATGGCCACTCATGGCACGATTAAAGCAAAGCAAAAACAGAATTTGTGCATGCAAAGTAGGACCCCAAAAACTCCTAATATGGCAGCTAAAATATCTCCCATGAAGCATATGCACTAAAGGCTCATTCTTGGGCATAAGAGGACACATCCTCAAGGCATGAAAGAGGCTATGCATGCACACATACAAGTATGATTCTTGGACAAAAAAAAGGTCCTTAGATGATATTAAATCATGAGGGTGATCACAAACATACATGCTAAAGGCCATCATGCTCAAAACTTTTAAGCCAAAATACAAAGCAACCTTAACACACATGTCAAGCATAACTAAATGGATAACCAACAAACCTTAAGCATGGAAAAACAACACTAGAAACTTCATGGAACTAAGCCAACTTACACAAGGATCATGGCCTAACCATGAGATGTATTTCTAAGCAAGATGGAGCGATACAAAGCAAGTATTACAAGCATATAAAGAGGCCCAAATCCGACCAAAAACAGAGGTTATATATGACCTAAGATGCCTAAAAAAATGCTGAAATGAAGCCAATAGACATCAAGCACACATGCTACCCTTTTGAGCCCAAAAAGTAAGGAAACAAACCATGAAGGGAGAGGGGTGTCCCTCCCCTATGCAAGACTTCAAACCATCCTTTTTTAACACTAGAATACACTGATTTTCAGTGGTCAAGAGACCAAAATGCTGAAGTGAACAAAACCTTATCAAAAAGGCACCAAAATGGACCAAACAAGGCCTATGAGGGTGAGTTTACACTCAAACCACAAAATGATCTTAATGAAAGTGCTAGAGCAGGAAAATTTGAGCCTTTTTTATGTTATACACAAGAGCTAAAACAGTAAACAAAATAGGTAGAGAACCAATGCAAGTTTGGGGAATAAAAGGGAAGATGCTCACCCTTGAAGAACCCTTGAAGAACAAATGGTCTAGCCTCCCTCTTTTGATCAAAACCAGTCCAAAACTCAAGAAACAACTCCTCCAAGTCCCCCAATCTCGGAGTAAGGTGTAATGGTGTGTGTAATGGTGCAAAAGTAAGGTAAAACACACCTTTTGGGTCAAGAAACACACACAAGAAGGGAGAGGGAGAGAGGTATAGAGATAATATGTATCTATATCTCTAAAGGCTGGTTTTTGCTTCTGTTTTTCTAACCTAGAACCAAGAGGAAAGCCCCTCTCTTATAAGGATCCCTCTTGCAAAGCTTATTCAACAAGCTTGGCTAGAGGGAAATCCCTCCATACACGTGTATGGAGGGGGGGAGAGTTGGTGCCAGCTATCACAGCTGGCACAAAATATCTCCATAAAGTGGATGAACAGTGGTCGGCTGCCCAAAAAAGCTATTCCGGCAAAAAACAGTGCCGACTGGCAACATATTATGCCAACCGGCAATAAAGTGTGCCGACCGGCAAACTAAAGTGCCGATGGAAGAGAAGGACCAGCCGGTGGCCTCCAGCCACTGCCGGTGGTGTGTGGGGATGCCTCATAAGGCATTCCCTGCCCTTTCAAGGAAAAACACAAGTGTTTGGTGCAAAACCAGACACTAAATAGTCGAGTTTGGGGATCCTGAGGCAAGGCGCGCGAGCCAGACCTCCGGGAACTCCAAACGAACACAAACATGGATAATCACCGAGTGTTCAAACGGTGACGTCCAAGTCTTGAGGATGGTCAAAAATGGGGTGTCTACTGTTGCCCCTCTTTGACAGAACTCGAAAGTCATAACAATGACGGGAGTGAATGTCAAAGCCCAGAGACGATCCATTTTTGACAAGGCCGAAGACTTAGACAGGCATACAAGACAAATAAGATATGCGCCCGAAGGCAGGGGCAAAATGCAAGACAATGCACGAAGCCGAACATAACTTATGATCATGCAAAGAAAGCTGTAATGAAGCAAACATGCGACAGTTTTAAGCTAGCATACCAAACTACACTATAATGCAGAAAGGATGTAAGAGAATTATGGAATTCTCAATACGTCTCACTCGGGAGATACAATACCTGTGCGGCTGGTCTGGTTACAACAGCTTCAAATGAACCGTACATACAATATCGTGCCTGTAAAGAAAACAAACTTAACAGGTACAATATTGTTAGCGACACGCATGACAATGCAAGGATGGTGGTATACTCGAAATGCGTGACAGCGCAAAGCAAGTGGGGAGCATGAAAATGCTGTGAAGATACAAATAGGTACGTGGAGCAAGCGGTCTACGCAGGCAACAAAATTGATCATGAACATGCGGTCTACGCAGGTGATGAAACTGAACATGCGGTCTACGTAATCAAGACATGCGGTCTACGCAGGTAATGAAATTAAGCATGCGGTCTACGCAATCCAAGACATGCGGTCTACGTAATCAAGACATGCGGTCTACGCAATCAAAACATGCGGTCTACGCAGGTATCGAAATTAAACATGCGGTCTACGCAATCAAAACATGCGGTCTACGCAGGTATTGGAATTAAACATGCGGTCTACGCAATCAAAACATGCAGTCTACGCAGGTATTGGAATTAAACATGCGGTCTACGCAATCAAAACATGCGGTCTACGCAGGTATTGGAATTAAACATGCGGTCTACGCAATCAAAACATGCGGTCTACGCAGGTATTGGAATTAAACATGCGGTCTACGCAATCAAAACATGCGGTCTACGCAGGTATTGGAATTAAACATGCGGTCTACGCAATCAAAACATGCGGTCTACGCAGGTATTGGAATTAAACATGCGGTCTACGCAATCAAAACATGCGGTCTACGCGATCAAGACATGCGGTCTACGCAAGTAATGAAACTAAGCATGCGGTCTACGCAAATCAAGACATGCGGTCTACGCAAGTAATGAAGTTAAACATGCGGTCTACGCAAGTAATGAAACTAAGCATGCGGTCTACGCAAATCAAGACATGCGGTCTACGCAGGTAATGAAGTTAAACATGCGGTCTACGCAAGTAATGAAACTAAGCATGCGGTCTACGCAAATCAAGACATGCGGTCTACGCAAGTAATGAAGTTAAACATGCGGTCTACGCAAGTAATGAAACTAAGCATGCGGTCTACGCAAATCAAGACATGCGGTCTACGCAGGTAATGAAGTTAAACATGCGGTCTACGCAAGTAATGAAACTAAGCATGCGGTCTACGCAAATCAAGACATGCGGTCTACGCAAGTAAAGAGAGGATGCACCATTACATAGCATAATTGAAACAATTCGCGGAGTTCAGAAAGCATGAAAAGGATACGGGGCGGGACATTCTTCGCACGCATCGAGCATTGCTCGCAGAAGTTGTGGCCTGAGGTCAGCTCAAAGGTTCATGTTTTAAAGGTGTGATTTCCCGTATTGTGAGGGCGTCCAACGACGCGGCTGACCCGAACAAAGATGCGGAAGGTGCGTTAACCGCAAGGGGGGTTTCACCGGTATCAATTCTGATACTTGGCTACCCTGCCATTCTACGCTTTATTTTCCTTTTTACTAGCAGTTTAAGCACATTGCACTGCCTCAGGCAGGTTTTATTTTCTTTCTTAAAATTCGCACATTTTGCAAAACATGTGATGGAAATGAAACGAATCATTTTATTCAAAAGATGTTGCATTTGTGGATCTTCTATGCATCGCATCGCAGGGTTTCACACCACAATGTGAACGAAATTGAACTCATTTTGGAAAGTTGCCATCGTAATAATCAGGTAGTGAACCGACTTACAACTCGATAAGCAAAACAAGGACACGACACAACCAAACAAGTGTGAATACAACTCGATAAACAAATCGAGAGCTACAAGAGAGCGAAATACAACTCGATAAGCAAATGTTCAAAACTCGATAAGCAGACGGGCGTGGCTTCGCAAGAGTTTATCGCCGGGGGGGGGGGGGGTTGGGGGTGTTGAAGTTCCCCAATTCTTAGCATAAACAGCTCAGGAAACCCAGGAGGAAGCCCACCGGCACGGTGTAGGGACCACCGGCTGCAAGGAGTGGCTACCGGCCATATGTCTGTTCTGTCGGCAAACTAAAATGGCCGGTCGGCAGGTTGTTTTGGCCGGTCGGCACTAAACGAGGGGGACCACCAGAATGTTGACACCTGTCCCCCACTCACCCTTATCTCCTACAAGAGATCCCAGCTTCGTAGTTTTTCTCATTTTCACACTGATTTGCTCCAATGGAAGAGTTTCTTGCTCAAAATCTCACCACTTGGATTGCTAGCTTGGATGGCTCGGAAAAAGTGAATTTCCGGGGTTTCGGCATAAATGCACTATTCACTCTGAGTCGTACCTCGTTGCATCTCCCGTTTCTTCATGCCGCGGCAAGGTTTTGGAATTCGGTGACACATGTCTTCAGCTTCGCCGGGCAAGAGATATGTCCTACTTTCGAAGATTTCCGAGCTCTAATGGAGTCTGAGCGTGACGAGGAGCTCCTGCCCTGACTTAATTTTGGTCATGCCCAATACTTAGGGCGCATGTGCGGACTCAGCATGCGCGATGCTCGGTCTCTGATGGGCGACGGGATGTTAGACATTCCGAGTTTGGCCAATCAATTTTCTGATGCTGGTGATCGCGGCAACCATCACTAGCAAGGCTTCCGACGGCATGCCCTTTGTTTATACATGCTATCCCATTTTCTATTTGTCTCGGGCTCTGGAGGGGCTAGTGTCCGGCTGATTGAGGTTGCCCAAGGCTTGAGAGAGGGCAAGAGCTGTATTGCCATGGTTCTGGCTGAGACGCTAATGGGCTTAGACGCCTTTTACCGTCATGAGACGTCTAGATTGGCGGGGAGTCCACTACTACTACAGGTAATGTTTCCCACCCGATCTCGCATTTCTGTATTGCTCATATCACTCGGCCCTCGAGCTCAGTTTTTTTTTTCTTACAAAACCCCATTCTCACTCTTCTCTCCTCGTACATCTCTCTATTCTTTAATCTCTCATTTTTCAATCCCTCCCCAGGTGTGGCTGATGGATAAATTGCAGGTTGTGGACTCCTGCCCAGCATATTCAGCTTGCGGCTACTTCTTCCGGCATCGTCTAGTCAATGCCTTGGATGAGGGATGGTGGTTCGCTTGGATGTGCCACTTGTCCGCAGACCATATTGCTTGGTGGTGCCCTTGGTTGAACCTTCCGGCAATGAGTTACAACATGCCTCGGCAGACTGGGATTCAACTGGTTGGTCTCACTCATTGTGTATTCTATTTCCCATTTCGGATTCGACGTCAATTTGGCCATGATCAGACTTGCCCGCCAGAGGGGATAGAGTATCCTGCTGCATTTCCAGCCCGAGGCGCGCAGCTTGCTTGGCAGGCCACTGCGTGGAGGATGAGAGAACTCCTGGCCCCCGCTCCTACTTTTAGTTGCACTTTGTCTGACGAGTGCATAGATTGGCTTAATGAAGAAGCACAGATCGGGCCCAGCTTGGCATCAGAGGCTTCGACCAGCTCTGGGAGGGGGCGCAGGAACACCTGATTTGACCATGCCCTAAATTTATTGCTTTATTAGTACTTTCAAGTTTTCTTTCCTAAATGTAATAAAAAGTAACTTCAATTGTCTGTAAGAGCAGGAGAGCTCTGTTTTGAAATCAATGAAATTGAAAGTTCTGGTACTAAGAATTTTCCACTTTGGTCCGAAAATGGTCAATGTTGTAAAAAGATTATTTGAACGAAGTCAGCTTATATTAAAACTTTTCAAAGGTATTTTTGATGTGGATCAGAACTGGACACGCCTGAGATCTGTCACTCGAGATGCACAACCCCAGATTCCTGCAACTGGAAAGTTGCCCCTAGTCTGAAGAGCGCCGCGGCACTTCATAGCAACGGAAAGTTGCCCCTAGTCTGAGTGGCACTGCACCGGAGATTCCAACGAATGCTGATGAACAAAGATGGCTGAGATGATCAAATGGACAAAGTTGATCTGGGAAGTGTTATGGCTGAACTTCAGGATGAAGCTGCCTACGTATCCCAAACATGGGAATCAAGCCTTACGTAGTTCCGGTTTGGGTTCACTCGAGTATTTTCACTCTCCTTTTGCGCTCTAACTTTTGCCAAGGCCGCCCTTTGCGGGTTTTCGGCCTTGCGAGCTCAGTTTTTATATTTTCTAATTTTTTGTGCTCTAACTTTTGCCTAGGTCGCCCTTTCGGGTTTTCGGCCTAGCGAGCCTCTCAAGGATAGTATTTCTTCAACTTGTCCATATTGATCGGTTGAGAGAATTCTAAGCCATCTAAGTCCATCAGAACCACAGCTCCGCCTGACCAGATAGCTTTGATGATGTAGGGACCAGTCCAATTGGGTCTGAACTTGCCCCTCGGGTCGTGGATGGGAGCTCGGTTGTCTTTGAGTACCAAATCCCCTTCCTTTAGATTTCTGGACTTAACCCTCTTGTTAAAAGCCCGAGCAATCCTGCGCTGATAACTCTGAACGTGGTACAGTGCTTTCAGCCTTCTTTCGTCAAAGAGCATTAGTTCCTCGAACCTGCTCTGCTGCCAATCTGCCTCAGCTATCTGACACTCGGCCAATACCCGTAAAGACGGAACTTCAATTTCAATAGGTAGAACAGCCTCCATTCCATAAACTAACGAATACGGAGTTGCTCCGGTAGAAGTTCTAATTGAAGTCCTGTAGCCCCACAGAGCAAACGGCAACTTATCTGGCCAATCTCGATAGGTCTCCACCATTTTCCGCAGTATATGTTTGATGTTCTTGTTGGCGGCCTCAACTGCTCCATTGGTTTGCGGCCGATACGTAGATGACTTATGAAAAGCCACGTTATACTTTTCCAACAAGTCGACCACTTCTTTCTTAAAGTGGGATCCATTATCCGAGATGATCTCATTTGGCACCCCGTAGCGACAAATGATGTTGTTTCTGATGAACTTTGCGACGTGCGACGCTTTCAACACCGCGTATGATTGGGCCTCGACCCACTTTGTGAAATAATCTATCGCTACCAGGATATACTCATGTCCGTTCGACCCCTTCGGGGTAACAGCTCCGATCACATCGATCCCCCATACGGAAAACGGCCACGGGGAAGTCATGTTATACAACTTGGATGGTGGGACATTCATACGGTTTGCATGGATCTGGCATTTGTGGCATCGCCGAACAAAGCCGATACAATCCTCTTCCATGGTCGACCAGTAGTAACCCTGCCTAAGGATCTTTCTGGCCAACATTACTCCATTCATGTGTGCACCACACTCTCCTCCGTGGATGGCCTCCATTAGGCGCTTCGACTCTTCAGCTTCTACACAGAGCTTATGCATTCCCAGATGACCTCTTTTGTACAGTTTACCTCCGCAGATGATGAACTGAATAGCCATTCTTCTAATGGCCCTCTTATCCTTGGCGCTTGCCCCTAGTGGATACGTCTCCTTTTCCAAGAAGTTCCAAATATCGTAATACCAGGGGTTATCGTCTTGGGCCTCATCTATGGCGGAAATTGACTCGTATGCTGGCGCAAACTTCTGATCAATGATGACTGGACGCATCCAGACTCCCGACGGGATGTCTATCATGGAAGATAGAGTTGTTAACGAATCTGCAAACCTGTTGTTCTCTCTTACAAGGTGGGTGAAATTTAGTTTCTCGAACCGAGGAATTAACAAATCCAAGGTTTGGTGGTAAATTATCATCCTTTCCTCCTTGACCTTCCAGTCTCCTTTTGCTTGAGACACAACAAGATTCGAGTCCCCAATGACGTCCAATCGTCTTACCCCTAGCTCTAGGGCTGCTTCCAGACCAGCAATACATGCCTCATACTCTGCCTCATTGTTCGAGACTCTGAACTGGAGCTTGAATGCTAAAGGGATACGGGAATCGTCAGGCGCTATTAGCAACACTCCTATCCCATACCCATACTGGTTTGACGCTCCGTCAAAGTACATCGTCCAAGTTTCATCCTCGATATGCAGAATGGTTTCATCTGGGAATAGGTACTCAACCGCTTCATCCCCCTCGACCGGGTGGTCGGCAAGGAACTCCGCTACCGCTCTCCCTTTCACCGACTTGCGTGTTACATACTTCAAGTCAAATTCGGAAAGCAATAGCAACCAACGAGCTAGCCTACCCGTAAGTGCTGGTTTCTCGAAAAGATATTTGATGGGATCCAAACGTGAAACCAACATTACAGAGTGAGCTAACAGGTAGTGCCGCAGCTTCCTGGTGGCCCATACCAAGGCCAAACAAGCCTTCTCCAGTGGTGTATAGCGGGTCTCGTAATCCAGCATCTTCTTGCTCAGATAGTAGATAGCCCTTTCCACTTTATCTTCTGACTCCTGCGCGAGCATGCAGCCCATGGTGGTCTCAGTTACTGAAAGATACAATATCAACGGTCTTCCCGGTTCTGGCGGTGACAATACAGGCGGGTTCTGTAGATACTCTTTGATCTGTTCAAAAGCTGCTTGACATCGGCCGTCCCATTGGAATTTCTTTCCTTTCTTCAGGAGGCCAAAAAGTGGTTCACAAGTCAAGGTTAATTTAGAGATAAACCGCCTTATGAATTGCACTTTACCTAGAAAGCCTCGCACCTCCTTTTCAGTCCTTGGTGGTGGCATTTCTAAGATGGCCTTGATTTTGGAAGGGTCGACCTCGATGCCCCTTTGCGTTATCAGAAACCCTAGCATCTTTCCTGCTGTAACACCAAAAGTACACTTCTGGGGATTCAGCCGCAGCCGAAATTCTCTGATCCTTTGAAAGAACTTTTGTAAGGCGGTGTAGTGGCCCTTTCTTTCTTTGGACTTGACAATCATGTCGTCCACGTACACCTCGACCTCTTTATGGATCATATCATGCAATATTGTAGTTGCTGCCCGTTGATAGGTAGCTCCAGCGTTTTTCAGCCCAAATGGCATCACTCGATAACAATATGTACCCCACGGGGTAGTGAATGCAGTCTTCTCCCGGTCTTCGGGCGCCATTACTATCTGATTATAGCCTGAGAAGCCATCCATAAACGAAAGCAAGGCATGTCCTGCCGTGAAATCTATCAGTTCATCAATGTGTGGCAAGGGAAAGTCGTCCTTCGGACTGGCCCTATTCAAATCTCTGAAGTCTACACAGACCCGAATTCTGCCGTCCTTCTTCGGCACCGGAACAATGTTGGCCAGCCAAGTCGGATACTCAGACACCAGCAGGAAGCCTGCATCAATCTGCTTGGTGACCTCTTCCTTGATCTTAATGGTCCAATCAGGGCGGATCCTCCTGAGCTTCTGTTTGACAGGTCGGGCCTCGGGGTCAAGAGGGATTCGGTGCTGTACAATCTCAGGATCGATTCCAGGCATGTCTTCGTAGGACCACGCGAAAACATCTTTGAAATCTTTTAACAAAGCGACTAAGCGCTCGCGTTCCTCAGAAGACAACGTGGACCCGATCTGGACCAGCCGCGGGTCCTTCTCAGTACTAACATTCACAGTAGTGATTTCATCTATTAAAGGTTTAACAAATCTTTCCTGCTCTTAATCAATTAACCGTTGCAAAACCGGAGGAATTTCTTCCTCGTCGTTTTCATCAAAATTTTGAAAATCCTGATTTAAGCAATAAATCAAAGGCACAGAAAAATACTCCGAAACCACATCCATGTCGTTCTCATTAAACACTTCCGAGCCGTCGGATTCCTCTGTTACAACAGACTCAAAAGAAAATGAAAAAGACGACCTAGACAGGACTGTGGCATCCGGGTTATCACCCCCGGGAATACCGGACTCAGACTCAGTTGAGCTGGAATCTGATTCCGACGTACAAGATTCGGTAGAATCAGATTCCGGCTCACTACCTGACCCGGTGCTGCTTGATAAAAAGCCTTCTTCATATTGCCAGATGAGAGAAGGTGCGATGGATGCATCCAAAATAGCTGATGGTAGGCCCGCAGCCGCTTCATTCCCAATCACACATACCGTGGAGCTATCCCCCAAGCGACTCTGTTCGATCGGAGGATCTGAAAGCAGACACGCCAGTGCTGCCCCCATTTCATTTTCGGCGTCCTCAGACTGCACTTCCTTACTTTGCTCAGCCTCAGCCGACAGTTCTGCCTGCCCTTCGGCGATGTCATCCTCAGGTAACTGTAAATCAAAGAAAATCTCAAATCCCGGTATGCGCTTCTTCTCCGTATTGAGCCACGGCTTTGGGAAGCCACAGAATGGAAAGTCCTCCCCCTCCCGGACGAAACGTCCGTTCAGGGTCCCCCGAATGGGCTGGTGCATTAAGTCAAAGGGCTTTCCCATCTGTTTCGCCCTGGCCCTTCCGGCCATTTCCTTTCCTTTCCTTATCCAATCCTCTTTGGTGGGTAGGTAGCCCAAACCAAAGGTATGGGGGTTATGTGGCACTTCGGCCGATGCTGCGGCACCTTTCCTACCGCTCTTGCCTAATCCCATCCCGGGGATGTGCTGGAGTTTGTTCATGAGATAGACTGCTTGGGTGCTGACATACACCCCTTCGTTAGCTGCCATGATGTTCTGTACGACCTGAGCCTCGGCCAAGGTAAAACCTGATATGAACACATCTTCTATACCGTGCTCAATTTCTAGAATAGGCGTAGATACCTCTGGGGGTGGATGAATTGATGAGTTTCCAAAAACAATGGCTATTCCCTTCCCATAGGGGTATTTCACCACTTGATGTAAGGTAGAGGAGACCGCCTTTACCTGATGCAGCCACGGCCGTCCCAAAAGCAAGTTGAACGTTGCAGGAACCTCCAAGACATGGAAATCTATCTCGTGCTGTCCTGGCCCAACTTTTGTTTGAATCTTAACTGTCCCCATTACTTCCCGGCTTGTGTTGTCGTACGCCCGAATCACCTGGGCCGTTGGCACAAAATCCGCGACTTTCAAACCAATCGCATAAGCTATCCTTGCCGGGAAGACGTTGATGGCGGACCCCGTGTCGACAAGTACCACAGGTATCCATTTATCTCTGCACTCGACAGAGATGTAGAGCGGTTTGTTATGGTTCGTGCCCTCGGGTGGCAGCTCTTTGTCAAAAAAACTCAATGTTGGGGAACTTCCTCCCGAAAAGACTAAGCCCACCAGCTGTTCGGGCGTGGTATCTATGGAAAGTTTGGCCTTATCCATGGCTGACAGGACAGCCTGCCTGTGTACTCGAGAAGCCATAAGCAGTCCCCAGATGGAGATGTCTGCTTGTATCTTTTTCAATTGTCTCAATACGGCCTCATCTTCGAGTTGCTTCTCCTTTTGTTTCTCTGCTTCATTATCTTTTCCAGACGCCTCTGGTTGATCTAGGTGCGGAGGCTTGAAATACCGTCCACTCCTAGTCATGTGATCGACTTCGCCGATATACCAGGTATCATCTGGTTGGTTACCTTTCCAATCCTCGTCCGTGTGGGCAAGACATAGATCGTCGTCTTCCCACCACATACCATCTGCGACTGACAAGCATCTGTCTGGTTCTGGCACAACTATCCCGATACTCGCGGTACCTTTTATCCCTATGCTCGCAGCATCCTTCGTTTCCGTGACGGTTTCGACCCCCACGTGGCCTTTTGCTTTCCTGATCCTCTCAGAATCCTCGAATCTCTCTTGTTCTGACTGTGTCAATGCAGTAGATTGCTCACTGATCCCTGTACTCAAAATGCTCCATTCCCGAGCGAAACTCTCGACACCGGCGCTCTCCGGCGATGTATTCTGCTCTTCGACACTCCCAGCCGTCGTTGACATTCCTGCCCCTGCCGGGTGTTGTTCTGACTGGAACTCCTCTATTACATCCGGTTGATCGTCTAACCACCCCATGGCTTCTGCTGACTCTTCATAATCGAACCAGTTGATGGCTGAGTCTTGGTCATCATGAAATTGGAACTTGACAACATCCTTTTCCACGGCCGTCAAATCACCCATTCCCTGTCCTGAATTGTCCCCTCGGATTACACACAGCTCTCCCCCGACTGGAAATTCGACATTTGGTCTATTCTGGCCCACTGGTGAAATGTAGTCACGCGGACTGTAAGCATTCCCAACATCATTCTCAGACTCCGCAGACTTCGGTTTGACAACCTCTTTCCTGTTCTCGATGGTCACCACCACTGGCTTGGGTTGGGTTATGGAGACGTCCATCATGCACAAATCGGTGCAATCAGGGAGGAAAACTTTAGGTTTTGGCAGGTAGGAGGGTGTGATGTAGATACTAGGATCGTAGGATGCGACCCTAGTGTAGATGAAGTTGATTCTTTTGGGTGGTGGAACTTGGTTATGTGTGGGGAGAGGATTTGTGGTAACATTGGGTTTCTCAGGAGGTAAAATCACCCCATTATCAATGAGATCTTGAATTTCATGGCGTAAACGAAAGCATAGGTCAGTGTCATGACCGTGCTGCTGGTGGAACGCACAATACTTGGCCGGGTTGTGGGTGGCGGGTAGTCTGTCGGGGAAGGGCCGCGGCTCTAGGGGCTTCAGATGCCCTTTTCTGATCAAAACCCCCAAAGCTTTAGACAGGGCATATAAAGTGGAGCGAAAGTTCTAGTGTTTCTGGGAGGGTATTTGGCTGTTTGTAAGTTGCTTCCGGACGCACCGGAGAATGGCGTGGCTGCCGTATTTCTCGGGGAAGGGTTAGTGGTGACCATACTCACTTCGGAGGTCCTGGCAGTCGTAGCGCCACTCGGGCCTGCATTAGTACTACGATTGAAATTTCTGCGGGGTTGCTCCCGATCATTATCGATCCACCCTTGTCTTAGGGCGTCTTCGATCTGCACCCCCATTTCATGCAGATCAGCAAAGGTAGGAAAGGGGACTACAATCATCTTTTGCATTAGCCTCGGCTGGAGATTGCGCACAATCATCCGAATCTGGTCTTTGTCCGTGGGTCTTAAGGTCATCATTGAAGCCTTAGCTCGCCATCTGGTTACAAATTCTGAGAAACTCTCCTTGGGTTCTTGTCTCGTTGTCTCGAGATCTCGGGTCGTGATCTCGATTTGTGTGTTATATGAGTATTGCAGGATGAAGGCCTCAGCCATCTCGTCCCAATTTCTCTTGACGTCATCCCCCAACTTGGCGTACCACGCGGACGCTACACCCGACAGGGTACGGCCGAATAAAGACAGCTTCTATAATCTGGTGAGGCCCATTGGCCTTAGGACGTCTGAAAACAGTCGCAGGTGTACCATGGGATCCTCAGACCCGTCAAAACGATCAATTTGGGGCATCTTAAACCGATCTGGCAGCGTCACAGCTGTGTCGATGTATCCATCTCCAATGTCGGGAATGGACTTCGTACCTTGGGATTTCTTGAACAGCTCTTCAAGCTTGTGCATTTTTAACGTCATGGGGTCTACCTCAGACTCAAAGGGAGAATCCGATACATTAACGGGAGTGGGTGCCTTGGATTGTTGAGGCGGAATCGGGGGTGGAGCCGGCCCCGTTGGGATGTCTGTATCTTCTTGGACATTCCGGGCGTTTGGTGTCTCTTCGGGTATTGGAACCCTTAATGGAGGAGGGACTTGCTGCGAAGGTGATGCCCCAGTTTGCTGTTGCAATCTCCCAATTAAATCCGCTTGCTCACTCATAACTGTAGCCTGTTGCCTGGCAAATTCTGCCTGTCGGGCAGCATCTTGCTGCATCATTTTCATGCTTTCCTGAAGTTGGCGCACCATCTCCTCGAAGCTAGCCATACTGTTCTGCTCTGGTCGAATTGCTGGTATGGGTTCCCTCTCTGTGGGTGAAACGGGATCCTGATCCCTACTGTACACAGGTGGGGTAGACGAAGCCCTCTGTACTGACTGTTGAACCGTTATCCTCTGCCTAGTTGCTTTCCGTTTAGTAACCGGGGGTAGAGAATGGTACACTGGTTGTCCTTCTATCAGATCCTCAGATCGATGGAGCCGGCGACCTCTGATCCAGAGTGCTTGGGGAATGTCTACTGGGTTGGACGCAATGATGCTAAACTACCTAGAAAAAAGATAAATAAAGCAATAAATAAACCAACAACTGGACAACACAACGGCATAAAATAAACAAATAATACACAGTTGGATATTCAACACATAGTCGATAAGCCGAACACACTGTTCCTCGTTACTGATCACTGTCCTCAACATCTCTATTCCCAATACTGAACCCTGATACCCGCAGATAACTGATTCTCTTAAAACTGATACTGATGCCCTCAGGCCATGATGCCCAGACTTACAAACTGGTGTGTTCATTTCCCCTGCAGAAATACATTCTAACAGCACATAGCAAGTAAAGAGAGCCAAAACACCCCTATGTTGGGGTAGGGTTTCCCTATCCTATTTCGTCAGGAGCTAGGGTTTCACTATGCACACAGCGGTTCTCAAACAACCTAATATTGGGTAAGCAGCCTGTCCTAATTTGGAATGGTCACTATGGATTCGAATATGCACTAGGTCGAATGGTCAAAAAGGGTGCCCCGGTAAACCGGGGTTTGTGTTCCCATGCTGTCAGAGCCCATAGCCGGTCAGCCTTACGGACATGCCTTGACAAGACAAGCCTCCGGCAAACCGTTCAGGAATGGCATATGGCAAACACTGTGTTCTTAGGCGCACCAATGCACATGCAATGCAAAGAAATACATAAATGAGATCAAAACAGGATATCACGAGTTCGAGTCAAACTCTCTAAATGTCCCCAGCAGAGTCGCCAGAAACTGTAGACGCGCCCGCGTGGGGGCCTCATGCTACTACAGTTCGGACTCTCGATTTTGTAGTCACGGTTCTTAATCTGAACCAAAGAGTCCAAATCTGGCAAATCGTTTTTTGAGAAACAGATTTTTGAAAAAGTAGTGCCAAACATGGACTGCTTTGCCAGATACAGAGTCGCCACCTAAATGTTTTAAAATGGGAGAATTTAGGAAACCCTGACTCGGTGCCGAAGGCGTCATCACCGGAGTTGTCTCGGCTCGGGAGCTTGGGTACGATCGGGGAAGGTCAGCTATGAGCACCCCCTTTCGTCCGGTTCGAAGACCGGCCTCTACTAACCGTGATATCCAATTTTGAAAACGTTATGTGTTCTTAATCCAGTTATTAGCCTAGAATTACTATGTTACGCGCACAGCAAACAAGTATAGACCAAATCGCCCAAATTGGAACAAAGCATTTCATGTTTGTTTTGAAAATAGTTTGCTACTCGCAAGTAGGCTAAAATGCGGATTTTGCCACCCTCAAGTGGGCTTTTGGAAAAAAGGGTTTTGCCACTATCCAGTGGGCTTTAAAATTCACAGTTTTAACGCATTATCCCAACTTAAGCGATTTGACCTCCACCCACAGGCATTCAAGCAATTTATCTCACGTAAACACTTAGCCGCATGGCAAGCATACTATTATGGCAACATTCACACGCATGTTGGATGCTAAAGCATAACCACTTACATTGTACTCCGTGCCAAAACAATAAACTAGTTTAGCAAATGTGCGTGTCCTAGTTCATGTTATTTTGCCTAATGCAACACATACAAGATGCAATTTTAGTTAGGCTCGGTTAACCTAAATATGGCATACGATATGCAACCAACTGATTCATGTATTCAATTTTGGAATTTGAAAAAACGAATGCGGTTAGTATGATGTACCGAGCCCGGTGCATGTCAACAGATGCATGAATGCACGCATGGGCATCATAAGGTATGTTAATTTAAAGAATGTCCTAATCTACCACAATATGCTGGTAAATAAAAGGGAAGAAAGAAATGGGGATTGGAAGACATACACACACTCACCCACACTTATTACATGTTTACCCTCACTCAGAGGGTTCAAATTAATATTACAGTCCCAAACAATAAACGAATAAAATTATTACAAAAAAAAATAAATGTTCTAATTCAATTTAAAGGGAAGGTGGCGAAGGAAGGAAAAGGGAAGCCGCAGCCTCTGCCTCGGGATGCGCGAGTGATGCATGCTCGAATCCGCCTCGCCCGAAAAACCCGTACTGTGCTCCTATCGTCTCTGTTTGTACTGCCTTGTCTTTCTGAAAATTGCCAAAGTACTGGAGCAAGCTCCTTGCATCCTGCAGAGCACCGCCGGCCAGACAGAATTGCCACCGGCACTTCACAATTACCATCGGCACTTTAAAGGATTCATCGGCACTCCATATAGTGCCGGTCGGCACTAAATTCTGCCGGTCGGCAGAAACTTCCTGCAGAAGACAATTTGACAGCAAACAGAGAACAGACAGTGCATGGTATGGAGTTCTTGGACACATGTAAGCATGGCCCTACTTCTTATCATATTTTGAACTCAAAGAAGCATGACCTTCGACCTTTGAACCATCAATGGTGCATGATGACTCGAAGGATCAAATTTGCCACTTGATGTAAGGATGTATGCAACAAACGACATGAAAACCGAGGCCTTATCAAGTTGGGGTCAAAGGTCCCGATGACCGGGAATCGAGGCACATTGCATCACTTGAAGTATGAATGGTCCTTGACTCCCACACTTGGTTTGACACCCCAAACCAAGTAAATGTAATGCATGTAATGCTCACAAGCCTCAAATGTATCATGCCACCAAGATGTAAAGCACAACAAGCATTATGCACCCAACATGACAAATGTATAATACCAAGCATACAAGATACAAACATGATGCAAACATGGACCAAATTTGACCATGGGATTGATGTGCTACAAAGCTTGATGGAACAACAATGCAACAAACATGGAGCAAGCATGCAAGAGGGCTTAAAGTGGCAAAGGGGCAGGCCCTCACCCTTCTCAAAACAGTGGCCAAAAGTGCTCAAAGTGATAGACAATCAACTCATGTTAACAAGCAAACTTATGGTTCCAAAGTTAAGGCACAAAAGGAGACATTTCACCCTCATTAATATGGCCACTCATGGCACGATTAAAGCAAAGCAAAAACAGAATTTGTGCATGCAAAGTAGGACCCCAAAAACTCCTAATATGGCAGCTAAAATATCTCCCATGAAGCATATGCACTAAAGGCTCATTCTTGGGCATAAGAGGACACATCCTCAAGGCATGAAAGAGGCTATGCATGCACACATACAAGTATGATTCTTGGACAAAAAAAATGTCCTTAGATGATATTAAATCATGAGGGTGATCACAAACATACATGCTAAAGGCCATCATGCTCAAAACTTTTAAGCCAAAATACAAAGCAACCTTAACACACATGTCAAGCATAACTAAATGGATAACCAACAAACCTTAAGCATGGAAAAACAACACTAGAAACTTCATGGAACTAAGCCAACTTACACAAGGATCATGGCCTAACCATGAGATGTATTTCTAAGCAAGATGGAGCGATACAAAGCAAGTATTACAAGCATATAAAGAGGCCCAAATCCGACCAAAAACAGAGGTTATATATGACCTAAGATGCCTAAAAAAATGCTGAAATGAAGCCAATAGACATCAAGCACACATGCTACCCTTTTGAGCCCAAAAAGCAAGGAAACAAACCATGAAGGGAGAGGGGTGTCCCTCCCCTATGCAAGACTTCAAACCATCCTTTTTTAACACTAGAATACACTGATTTTCAGTGGTCAAGAGACCAAAATGCTGAAGTGAACAAAACCTTATCAAAAAGGCACCAAAATGGACCAAACAAGGCCTATGAGGGTGAGTTTACACTCAAACCACAAAATGATCTTAATGAAAGTGCTAGAGAAGGAAAATTTGAGCCTTTTTTATGTTATACACAAGAGCTAAAACAGTAAACAAAATAGGTAGAGAACCAATGCAAGTTTGGGGAATAAAAGGGAAGATGCTCACCCTTGAAGAACCCTTGAAGAACAAATGGTCTAGCCTCCCTCTTTTGATCAAAACCAGTCCAAAACTCAAGAAACAACTCCTCCAAGTCCCCCAATCTCGGAGTAAGGTGTAATGGTGTGTGTAATGGTGCAAAAGTAAGGTAAAACACACCTTTTGGGTCAAGAAACACACACAAGAAGGGAGAGGGAGAGAGGTATAGAGATAATATGTATCTATATCTCTAAAGGCTGGTTTTTGCTTCTGTTTTTCTAACCTAGAACCAAGAGGAAAGCCCCTCTCTTATAAGGATCCCTCTTGCAAAGCTTATTCAACAAGCTTGGCTAGAGGGAAATCCCTCCATACACGTGTATGGAGGGGGGGAGAGTTGGTGCCAGCTATCACAGCTGGCACAAAATATCTCCATAAAGTGGATGAACAGTGGTCGGCTGCCCAAAAAAGCTATTCTGGCCAAAAACAGTGCCGACCGGCAACATATTATGCCGACCGGCAATAAAGTGTGCCGACCGGCAAACTAAAGTGCCGATGGAAGAGAAGGACCAGCCGGTGGCCTCCAGCCACTGCCGGTGGTGTGTGGGGATGCCTCATAAGGCATTCCCTGCCCTTTCAAGGCAAAACACAAGTGTTTGGTGCAAAACCAGACACTAAATAGTCGAGTTTGGGGATCCTGAGGCAAGGCGCGCGAGCCGAGACCTCCGGGAACTCCAAACGAACACAAACATGGATAATCACCGAGTGTTCAAACGGTGACGTCCAAGTCTTGAGGACGGTCAAAAATGGGGTGTCTACAGATACCTGCGAAGCATTGATACATGGAATCATTTGGTGGAGGTGGGAATGCTCATCCTGTCAACAGCTCACATGGGTTGTTTGAGAGTGATCATTAGTACTCATGGGATGAGGAAGAAGATATTGATTTGAATCGTGATGCCAATGTATTGGCTTATGGTAATTTTGATGACAATTTCATCTCTCGCTTTACGTGTTATCGGAGTAGACTCTTGTCGAGGAGGTTGAGGCGGAGAAGGCAGAAGCGTAGAGCAGTTAACCGAGTTAGATAGTTTACATATGGGTAGTATCAGATTGCAATCGAACCATGTCACTTGCTTTCACGACCCCAAACCGCCCCTAGTAGTTTGGTGCCGTGGTGGCCAGTAATCCGTGATTACCGAAGGCCAACATCCAAAATTCACACCTAATCAGAGTATAGATATAGGGGGCTCACAAGTGTGGAAGCAATAATCTAAAATACAAGTGGTCCATAAGAGCAGTGCATAAGTCAAATGAAATGGCATACATCTTTACATAGCTTTACAACTAGAATACAAATAGAAATGAAGTACAAAAATACATATTATATCTTGGAAAAAGGCTTCTCGAGCCGACATGTTCAAAATACATAAGCTTAAAAAATTGCCGACATAAACAAAAACACTTGAGCCACAAATCATGAAACATAATCTTCTAGTTTGCCGACATCCTCACTGCCGGCATAAACATACATGCAAAACACACATCTCGACTTAGCCGACTTCTTGGTTGTTACCTACATATATACATAGGGAGGGTGAGCTTGGATACTTAGTGAATGGTATAAGTAATAAAGGGGTTAAATGAATGATTCCCGAGGTCTTTCAAAACAATACATAATATATCTTTATCAAAACCATACTTATCATAGCTTGTACAAAACATGAGATAAATCTTGTTCATCAAACTTGATCTTACAAAACTTACATACTTAACATACGTCAAATCTTATAACATAACCTCGGCATAACCTTGGTCTTTCAAAACTTACTTACTTACTTACAAGACCCACGCGGTAAACCGCCAGTGGCAAAACAAGACCAAGTAAGAAGGCCCGTAGCCCTTTAACACTTGGGTGCTGCGCAAGTTTAGAGTCCTCCAGCACAAGGGACCTATGTTACAAGAGCCCGTAGCCCTTTACCACTTAGGTGCTGCTCAAGTTTAGAGTCCTCCAGCACAAGGGACCTATGTTACAGGAGCCCGTAGCCTTTTAACACTTGGGTGCTGCTCAAGTTTAGAGTCCTCCAGCACAAGGGACCTATGTTACAAGAGCCCGTAGCCCTTTAACACTTGGGTGCTGCTCAAGTTTAGAGTCCTCCAGCACAAGGGACTTTCCGAGAATGTCGTCAAAACAAAGCTTACTTGATACATTGGCATTCAAAACGAAGCTTATACTTGATACATAAAATAGGGATATCATTCATGCTTAACAAATACTTTTATCAAAACAAGGCAAAGCTTTATCAAAACCTTAAGAACATAACTTTATTAAAAATACCACTCACATAGTTCTTGGGACATCGGGATCAAGGCAAAGGTCCAAGTCCTACAAACACATGGTAAAGTCTATTGAATGTACTCTTAAAAACAAGCTTTACATTAATGCAAATGATCAAGGGAAAACATACTGGAAAACATCTAGGGAAAACATGCTGAGAAACATCTAGGGAAAACATGTTGGAAAACATGCTGGGAAACATCTAGGGAAAACATGCTGGAAAACATCTAGGGAAAACATGCTGGGTACTAACCAGGTCTTGGAATGGATGCACAGAAATGATCTAGGCAAAAATGACCTAGCTGAGTGAACTCAGGAGGTCTTAGCCGAGGTCCCACACCTCTTGGCTGAGGTGTGGTTACCTAGGCTTCAGTATGCAGCTGCCTGCTGAGGTGTTACAAAGTGTCGGCAAGGGTGTACCATGGTCGGCCTAGGTGTGCAGTGGTTAGCCTAGGTGTGCATGCAAGATAAACTAACGTGCAAGTGATCATGCAAGGTAGGCCAAGGTGAGATACGATGCTTGGCCTAAGTGTGTGATCTAGGCAAGAGTGGTCTCGGTGATCACACCTAGGGAAATGAAGCCTGGAAATCTGGGTTTCAACCTTGAAGAACATGGGCATGAAGAACATGAAGAACATGAATGCTAAAATCATAACTTGTTATTATAAAATCTGAGGTTTCATGCTATGAATTCAAAAACATGGACCTTAGTACCCATACTTGAAGATCATATGAAAACAAACACGAAAACATGGATCTTGATACAAACTTTCGGATCAAAACATGGCTTTTCCTCAAGAACACATGAATATCACTTTCTCTTTCTAAAACCGAACTTCAAAGCAATGTATGGTTCATGAAACATGCTAGATCATGCAATGCGATTAGATCAACATAAAGAATAACAAGAGTAGATCATGAATCTAACCTTAAAACACGGATCTAACGGTTCGATCTCTAGGGATCAAGCTTGGAAATCTACCTCTCTCTAGAATTCCCCTTCCTCTTCTTAGAGCTTCTCTCTCTTCTAAGACCAGGATATAGCAAATGATATGTTTTTCTCTCTCTGCCAGCTGATTTAACCCTCTGCAGGGATACGTGGCACTACCAGATTGGTTCTCCTCAAAAGGTGATAGAAAGACAAGACAAGTGTATGACAAAGTGTGTACAACAAGCTAGATGACATGGGCACTCCGGCAGGTAATGATCTCGGCTAAGGACATAGGCTTCGGTAAGTAAAGTCTCAATGATCTCGGCTAGGAAGGATGACACTTGGCCAAGCTGTGCCACACCTTGGCCTAGATGTGCCACACCTCGGTCTAGGTCATTCCAGTCCCGGAACAAGATCACTAGGTGCAAGGATCAAGGATCTAGGATCTAGGGCGCCTAGATGATAACATCTCGGCCTAGATGACGCATATCTCGACCTAGGTGATGCACACCTCAGCCTAGATGATGACATCTCGGCCAATATGCCTAGGTGATGGTTGAGGTCAACCAAAGTGGTTCCAAGATGGTCCTAGGGGTAAGAGGTTCAAAGGTGTGACCTAGGCTTGACATGACCTAGGCTTGGTATGACCTAGGCTTAACATGACCTAGGCTTGGCATGACCTAGGCTTGACATGACCTAGGCTTAACATGACCTGGGCTTAACATGACCTAAGCTTCACATGACCTAGGCTTAACATAGCAGGAGAGGAACAAAGCATGCAAGCAACGCTTAAGCAAAACAAGACAAGATTCATGAATGTAAACTTAACAAGACAAAGTTATGTAAATGCACATAAACATGACTACAACATTGAATATGGATTGTTACAGCAACTTAACATGGCAAAACATATAAATGCATGTAACCATGACTAGGCCATAAAATGTGGGTTGTTACACTTGCAGTCCAAGCGGCGGCATTCTAATGGGGATCTCTGCTTAGCGGTGTCGATAGTTAGTATCGGTGAAGCAGATCTGAAGGTTTGGTCTCTCCTTGTAGGATTGTGAATTATCTTAGTTTTAGTGTCAGTTATATCTGGTTGTTTTCATAGATTAGGTCTCATTTTAATTTTTGTGCATAGTGGCTAATCATTCAAAACAAAGAGACAGAATGATAGAAAGAGTCCTTTTAATATTTGTCTTTGAACATGTCTTTGCTTTGCTTCATAATCTATGTATTATGCTTGTCCTGATGATTTCTTCAAAATTTTATGTTCTTTCTAGTTTTAGAAATTCTTTGTTAGCCTCTACAATAACACCACCACACAACTCAAAAGGGTTGGCCTAGTGAGTGTAGGTTGGGGCCTGGGGTGTGTTCCTTTCATGTCTTTAGTTTCAATTCTCATTAAGTGCTATCAATTCTTTGGAACTATGCTCATGGATTTTGCATGAGATTTGCCCTATCTCTGTGGAGGGATTGTTTTGTGTGAGTCTTAAGATTAGTCGAGATGCGGAAGTTGGCTTAGACACCCTGCCATAAAAAATAAAATAACAACACTGCTCAAACACACACACAATATAATAAATAAATAAATAAAAAGAAGAAAAACCCACTTCAACGAAACCACAAATACTAAAATATGGAGAAATTTGATTCACTAGTCACTACCCTATTGTTATATTTGATTTAGCATGATTTAGTTTTCAGGATTTGTTTTTGAGAAATTTTCAAAAAGTAGTTTGGTGAATTAAAAATGAAATCTCATTATTTTTGTATGATTTTTCTCATTTTCTTTGGACAAATAATTTTAAAAAATTTAAAATATTTTTTTAACATTTATTTTTGTTATATTAACTTGTAATTTTTAAAAGAATTTTTAAAAATGAAATCTGAAAATTTTAAATAAATATAAGGATTTTAGCTCAATAAAGGATTTGGTCAGAATGCAAGGCCCAACAACATGTTTTTTGGGTGAATAAGCACAACATGTTCATAAGTCGGTACTCATTTTTTTGTTATTATTATTTTGAATGTCCTCTAGCAAAATTACCATTGAATTTTCGAGTAAAACATTATTGGTTACTTTTAGTAATTGATTTAACAAAGTAGAAAGTTTAGGATCCAAATTTTGGATCTCAGATTTTGTCAAGAATAAATTGTGTGGTGGAAATTGAAATTGTATATTGTGGACTTTATGTATAGAATGAATCTGAATCAAGTGCTTAGAGAAAATACAAATTCAATTAATGTGAGGGAAAAAGGATCTTTGTGAGAGAGGAACCACGGATAAAAGGAAAAAAACATATTGAAAAACATACAGCACAATTAAAAGGAATAATGCAAGAACCTACAAAGCATAAGCAAGACTAGAATTATAGTTTTTTATTTGAAGGGGACACAACAGAAAGTATCTAAAAAGATAGCTTCAATTTTAACAATAAAAGACAAATCAAACACAAAAGGAGTACTATCGTTACACAATAGAAGATTTTGGATTGCATGACTGATTTGATCCAGTAGTAGAGTGGACTAACTCAGTTGACAAAGTTGAGAGCACTTGGATTTATAGTAGCAAAGTCTAGCAAGTCCTTGTTACATTCAAAAAATGCCATATCTTCTTCAATCAATTTAACCCAAGCTTCAATCCCCTCACCATCTCTTGTAGGACTCAACACAACAACATTAGGAACTTCTGTATGACCAACCGTCGCCCAAGTTGGCTTTCCCCACCCAAAATCAGCTTCATTCAATGGCATCCTACTCCAACTTGTATCATTGTATGTGTATACATTTCAACTTCACCTCCTCTCATCTGCAACTTTCTCAACTCTGCCAACGACCCACAAATATCCGACACTCCACAATTTTTGCTTAGTTCTAGCTTACTTTCCCTTATGCTACTTACCAAGTTTGACAAGTTCATTTCGTTTTCACTCTCATCATCGGCGTGCACTACTAGCGGGCGTCCTATGTTTCCGGATGAACTCTCTGGTAATGGCAGCACAAGACATGCTCGCATGTTTGCTGATATGACTAATATAGATGGCCTCCTTGGATTGGTCAATCCCAATCCCAATCTTGATCTAAAAGCATCCATTGCGCATTTCCAAAGGAGTGCCATGACAGCCTCCATGCGGGTAGGTTGTTGTACCCTCACGTTGGCTGTTTCTGCCTTGAGAGCGTGAAGTTTGGAGGCGTTGAACACGTACCTGTTGGGAAAATAAACTTGTTTTTAGTAATTTGGGAGTGATGTTTACCCAAAAAGTTACTCAGAATTTGCTATCAAATGCCAAGATTGATTGATAGTTTGGTCCCTAGTGGTATGTTAGTAAATAGTATTTTGTTATCATTTTAGTGGTTACAAAATAGTGGGTTTTAGTATATAAAATGCCTGAAAATTAGAATGTCAAAATTGTTTTAAAACTTCATATATATAGCTGCTATGTAAGAATGAGAATGAATGAATACAAGTGAAAAGAATATATTCTTTATTCTCCAAATCTCTCTTTCAAATTATTTCGAGTATAGGCATTTTATTTTCAAAACAGTACCTCCTGACAACACCCTTCTGTGGTGGTTTCACATAAACATGTGATGGAGGGGTCTGTAAGTCATCTCCTGCGGGGAATATAGAGGGTGCAGTGAAATCTGGACTCACTGCGTCAGGGAATCCGGACGCAGTGGCAGCCCAGGCCTTGAGGAATGTGGTGAAGGAGGTCGCATCGGCAAGTTTGTAGTTAGTATAGATGCTTATAGCCATTCCTCCACATTCAAAGAAGCTAGCCTGGATGAATAAGAGAGATCCGGACCCCGATTCCTTAAATTTGATTGGAATGAAATAGTTTGGTAATCAACTCCATCGTCGTTGCAATCAACAAAGAGAGGTGCTTTGATTCTTCCAGCTAGAGGGTAGTAGCGAGTTAGGATTTGAGAGAGGGAGTTTTTTAAAAGTTGGGATCTTTCTTCGTAACTAGAACGCCGTGTGTGGCATAGTAGAGAACTACTGGTGTGTATGATGCAGGCGCGAATTGGTCGATAAGAGAGAGTTTGAAAGTTTTATGGTGATGGGGGGCCGGAGAAGATGGCTTGATGGTTTCTCTAGCGATTACCTCAATCTTAATCTCCATCATCGTCGTTGTTATACCTATGTACTATAATGAGTGAAAACTTGGTTTGTTTATCAATTTGCAGCTGTGCGAAAAAACTTTGCATAGTTCCTAGATGTTGACTCTGAATTATTAATAAATATAAGGGGATGAAAATGAAAGTTGTTGACATTTGAATCAGTTTTTTTTTTTTTTTTTCTTTCCTTTTTTTTTTTTGATCGGCAAAAATAAAATCTTTATCGATGAAACATACAGAGTATGAAATATTACATTAATAAAGAGGAGCTTGGAGCTAAGAAAAAGCTCCAAGCGCTGGTGAGGAACCAACAAAAGAGAGCCAGATAAAAGACAAACAGATAAATGAACTAGTCTATAACTTGGAGCTAAGAAACAAAATTGATAGATAAACTGGTAGGAGCAAAAACAGATAGTAAGACTGATAAGCACTAACTTTCCCCCACTTTGACAAGCTTTGCTTACATTAAACAACTGAAACAATGGGGCCACAGCAGAAGTCGTTCACCGTAACAAAGATAGCCTTCCCGAACCATTCAGCCCAATTCAGAACAGCACCCACTAACTACCAGGGCAATACAATACCGCAGAGTAATACAGCAGCCAAAGTACCAGAATCAATACAGCAGCAACCACCAACACAGCAACATACACCAATACAGCAGCCACAACACCAGAATCAATACAGCAGAATCACTATGTAAGTGTAGCAGACCCTCCCAAGCACTTCCTGATTTGCCTCAGATTAAACACAAAATCCTGAACTGAAAAGTTAAAGTCACAGAAAACAGGTTTTAACCAAAAAGCAATCCTATATTTAATTAAGTCACATAGATCCACCAGATTTGGGGGAGTTGCTCTAAACACACACTCATTTCTGCACTTCCATACAGACCACATCACAGCCAATGGAATCACCCTCCAAATCTTCCTTTCTTTCGACTTTAACTTCCCCCTCTGCCCACCACAGCAATAGACTCTCCACAGATCCTGAAATAGCAGCCTGGACATCCCACCAATCCAGCATTGCAGCCCAAACTGTCCACAGAAAGGGACACCAAATTAATACATGATTCACTGATTCACTGCCACTGCCACAAAACACACAAGCTATGGAAGCACTTGGGTTGATCACCCCCACTTTTTGCAGAAATTCTTTAGACTTAGGCCTCGTTTGGGAACAGACTAATTTAGTAACTTTTTGGCTATTTGGCTAAAAAAGTAGGTAAAAAAAACTTATATGTTTGGGATGACTTTTTGGCTAATTACGAAAAGATGTGCAAAAAGTAGAGAGAAAAGAGAATCTTTGACTTTTTGGTATGAGTTGTTGACTTTTTAGCTAAAAAGATAACTTTTTGACTTTTTAACTAAAAAGATAAGTCCCCAAACGGGGTCTTAATTCTTTTTTTCCTCGCAAACCAACCAAAGACCTGCACCTTAGGAGGGATGTACTTAAGCCAAATCAATTTGGTAATACTCATGGTGGCACCTGTATTATCCACACCCCACCTATATAAATCTGCTACTGTTTGTACCCCAGCAGATGACGCTAACCAAGTAGGCCGATCAACACACCCTGGACACACTGCAGGAGCCCCCAGCAGATAATCAAGAAGTCTAGCCAGCTCTTGCTCCTCCCACTCATATAACCCCCTTCTAAATTCAAAGGACCAGCCACCCACTAAACTTTTCTTATCAGCCAAAATTCTTAAAGATTCCTTTTTATCCAAAGACAACCTATACAAGATTGGAAATTCATCCTTCAAACAAGCAGACTGACACCAATTATCAGACCAAAATCTAATCCTCCTCCCATCCCCAACCTTCAACCTAAAATTATTCAAGTAAAACTCTTTAAGGCTACTACACTATTCAGCTACAGAAATAATCCCTTTCCATACTGCTGAGTGGCTGCTAGATGAACTTAGTGTTGGAATCCAACCATCAACCTCCATCTTATATCTGCTACAAATTACTCTCTTCCACAAAGCATCCTTTTCACAACCAAACCTCCACCACCATTTAATTAACAAACACTTGTTCACATCCCTTATTTTCCTGATACCCAAACCACCTTTCTCCACTGTTTCAGACAAGTCCTCCCACTTGATCATATGGATTTTCTTTACGAGTTCAGACCCACCCCATAAGAATGTAGCTTGAATCTTCTCCAACTCTCTGGCTACCTCTTCAGACATCTTAAACAAAGATAAGTAGTACACTGGCAATGCTGAAGTTACCGATTTGACAAGTGTTAACCTCCCTGCAAAGGACAACAATTTCCTCTTCCAACCAGCCAATTTGCTTTTGACTTTATCCACAGCTGGTTTCCATGTAGCTTTCTTCCTTAGATTAGCTCCTAATGGCATCCCAAGATACTTTAGAGGTAATGACTTAGTTTTGCAGTTCAACACTGCAGCACAACCATCTAACATCTCCTTAGAAACACCCACACCGCATACAACACTCTTATGGAAGTTTATCTTCAGACCCGACATAATTTCAAAGCACCTTAGCACCCTTTTCAACTTCCTCACTTCATCCACCTCGGCTTCACAGAATAATAATGAATCGTCTGCAAACTGGAGATGAGTTAACAGCACACCATCATGGCCTACCTTAACACCTTTAATGAGATCTAACTGAGAGGCTTGGCTCAACAACATATGTAGACCTTCAGCCGCAAGATTAAACAAAAAAAGGGACAGAGGATCCCCTTGTCTTAGACCTCTTTGTGGGTTGAACTCTTCTGTAGGAGATCCATTAACAAGCACTAAGATCCTTGCAGTTGTTACGCACTCCTTAATCCACTTATCACCAGACCCAAAATTAGAGAGCATTGAAAACAGAAAGCCCCAATTAATAGAATCATATGCCTTCTCAAAGTGCAACTGAATAAGTAACCCCTTCTTTTTGGCTTTCTTCCATCCGTCAACAACCTCATTAGCTATTAACACCCCATCTAGAATATTTCTTCCACTCAAGAACGCAGACTGAGATTCACTTATGATATGAGGCATTACAAATTTCAGCCTATTAGCCAACAATTTTGCTATGATATTGTCGATAGAGCCCACCAAGCTTATAGGTCTATAATCAGATAGCCCTATTGGATTCTCCTTCTTGGGTATAAGGGTTATGAAAGAACTATTTATACCCTTGACCAACTTACCATTGTTTTGAAATTCTTTCACAAAATTAACCACATCACCCTTCATGACTTTCCAAAACTTCTGATAACACATCAAGTTGAAACCATCAGGTCCTGGTGCCTTATTCCCATCACAATCCATCACTGCTGATTTAATTTCTGCTACTGAAAAATCTGATTCTAACCATCCAGACCCCACCCTGCCTTCTATTGATGGGGAAAAACCCCCCAACACAGGTCTTGATGACCAATGCTCTGTGTACTGATTTTTAAAGTGTTCAAACACCTTATATTTCACTTGACATGGATCTTCAACCACCACCTCCCCATCTATTATAGAATTTATTTCATTTCTAACTGTTCTGCATTTTGCAACTACATGGAAGTATCTTGTATTTTTATCCCCTTTCATTGCCCAGTTAAGTCTTGACTTTTGCAGCCATAACCATTCAACCATCATACTCAACCTTCACATCTCAGCTCTAACTTCACTTCTCCTATCTTTTTCCGCACCATCGAGGTCTCTATCCTTAGCCAAAATATCAAAACTATGAAGTTCACCCTCTGCTGCCTTCAACTTGTTTTGTACATTACCAAAAACCTCCACATTCCACCTTCTAAGGCCACCTTTCAATATCTTCAATTTTTGAGACAGTATAAACCCAGCCCATCCTACTACACTGGACTCTTTCCAATTCGACTCCCAGAACCTCTGAAAATCTTTGTGTAAGAACCAAGCATTTAATACCCTAAAGGGTTTTGGGCCCCAGTCCCTCTCATCCTCCATCAAAAGAAGAGGACAGTGATCAGAGACCAGTCTATGAAGACCCCACAGCTTAAAATTAAACACCTCAAGCCACTTTGGGTCTACAAGAATTCTATCTATTTTGCTCCACTTCTCACCAGTATATGAGTTACACCAAGTGAACCTCCTCCCAAGTAATGGTAAATCAGATAGCTCACACTTATCAATAAACTCATTAAATTCTTTCATACCTCTATCTCTCCTCGAACACCCTTTCCTTTCCCCAATCAGCCTAATCTCATTAAAATCCAATCCTAAACACCATGGATTAAGAAATTCCTCCTTCAGCTTCAACAAACAATTCCACAGATTCCCTCTAGAACCCACATCATTAGGTTCATAAATGTTTAGAATAGCACAATCAAATTGGTTAAAGAGAGTACTTGATAATAATATAAACCTTCTATTGCTGCAGCAATCCTTGACTTGGAATATGTCTGGATCCCAAGTACACAATAAACCCCCTACAGAGCCTACAACATCCATCACCATATACTCCATTTTGCCCCTTACCCACACTGATCTGACATCATCCTCTGATAATTCTGATTTCTTTGTCTCTTGAAACAAAACAATATCTACTTTTCTCTCCTTCACAAGCTTCTTAATCTTGCTTCTCTTCTCCTTCCTCCCCAGCCCCCTAATATTCCATGATAAGATCTTCATAAGAAAACCACTGTTTCTCCTATATTCCCCCCAGCTGGTATGCCCTACTCCCCAACGCTCACCCCCCCTTCAATGCGACTAACTAATAAAGTTGGTCACTACGGAAACAATTCATAAAAGTAGTTTAACATACACGTGATATCTAGTCTCTGTTTTACATCTATCTCATTGCGTGAAAATCTTCTATACATTTATAGCATAACTGAGTATTCATTTGGGTTCTCGATTCTAGTATCCATCAGTAAAAAAAAAAAGAAAAAGAAAGAAAAATCTTTCAAAATAATTTTTGGTTGCATCAAAATTATGTTTATTCAATGATGAATTATACCCTAATAAAAAATTTCTTGTAATTATTCATTTAGAATTCAATGTTTTTGTTAATTTTAATGAGTACATGGTGGATTCTATTTTAAGGTTAGAAGAAAATCATTTTGGCATTGACTTCATTTCAATGACTTCTTCATGCCTTTATCTCATTTTGGCATTGACAAAATTTTCATTTACTCTATTTATCTATTACTTTTTTTCTATACAAAAATATACACATTTAATTTTTTTTCACTATTTATATAATTGACACATTTTATAAAAATTAGTTTAAAGAATATTTTAAAACTTAAAGTATATTATGAAAATTTTGGAATGTTTGTAGAGTTATAATTAATTTTTATTAAATTAGATAGTCTAGATATAACGATAATTTTTTTAGTTTAGAAATGTGGAACCGAATTATTATTATTATTTTTTATAATTTAATTCTAATTCGATTTCAAAAATTTTACCAATTGAATTGGTTACTAATACTGTAAAAATGAATTTAATTCTTGATTTTTTTCAAGTCAATGAACACCCTTATGTGATGAGCCCCAATAAGATCATCTATTCCAAGAACAATTGGTGGATTCTATTTTAAGGTTAGAAGAAAAACATATGGTCGAGGTGGTATCATGTCAATTAATTGTCAACTCTAACAAGGGTTCATTATTAAGAATGCTTTTTATTGATTATAAAAAAATAAAATTAAAAAAAAAAAAGAATCACCCAAAAAATAAAATATATCTGGGTTACATACGTTGTCATTATATGTATGAATTTTTTGTGTGGGTGTTATTAATTTTATTCTTTTTATTAAAATTTAAACTATGTAACAATTTAAATTTAAAGTTAAAATAAAATTACATTGTTTGTGGTCCATGATTTTTTTTTACAAAAAAAAAAAAAGAAAAAATGCATTTTAATATTATTTTATTTTATTTTTGAATTTGAAGTATTTTTATTTGGATCATGTTATGGTATATACCCTTATGCAAGTTATGACATTTATGGTGTTGATTATCATACCACAAATGTCATAACTAAATCATTGTCAATTATAACTAAAAAAAATGTTATAACTAAACACTACATGAGGTATAAGAAAAGATATTTCAGATCATAACTGAAATAATATTATAACCAATATGACAATAACACTAAAATGAGTTATAACTAATATCAAAATAAATCATAATAAAAAATCCAAAAAATTATAATTAATGTATATGGTACACACCCCCCAAAAAGAGATGTGTATAATATTTTTTTTCCTTATTAATGTCTTGTTATGATAAAAATATGTTTCTAGCAAGGAGGAGAATTTAGACTCGAAGGTAGAGGTGTAAATTTAGCGTCACTCACTGTTAGGTTGTACGGACTCCCACCAAAATTCAGATCAGACTAGGCGGGCCCACTTGTGTAAAATTGCGGCCCAAGCTTAAGCCTAGAGGGTACTCGGGCCTTGAGCAGGCTGGGCCTTAGGCCTGACTATTTTTTTATTTTTTATTTACTAAAATTTTATTTTTTTCCATAAAAAATGACACTAGGCCTCGGGCTAGGTCTCGGGCTAAGCCTTGAGTGGGCCGATGGGCTGGGCTTTGGATTGGGTTGGGCTTCGAAATAGACAGCTTTGTCCTAGGCCCAGGGTCTTTGGCTAGGCCTAGTTGGGTCAGGCCACACAGGGTCACAGGCAAGCCTCGGGTGGACTGCAAGCTAATGGGCCAATTTTACTGTCACGACTCTAGTCCGCCCCTAGAGGTTCAAGCCATGACTGGCCAGTAATCTCGGATTACCTTCAGCTTCAAAGTCAAATCAATCATAATATAACAATGGGGCTTAGTAGAAATAAAAGCATAAAATAATAACGAGCCATTGAGCAGTTCATACATGCCGAAATCATAAGTAGTAAAAACCAACTTTAATTTCATAAAACTTATTTACGATAGTCCAAAGTTAGACTCCTCACCCCACATCATTCATACAAGTTGCAAAATTATCTAAAGAAACAAGAACAAAACAAGAAAAAAGTTGGGTTGACAATGCTTGACTCCTCTCGAGTCCAAGCTTGCCCCTTTATGAAGGCACTTTCCAAAAGGCTTTAAAAGGGTAGACGTCGAGGCGACTTTAAATGTGATGTTCCGCTTGCTCACCTACATATATATAAGGGAGAGAGGTCAGGTGGAGCCTAGTAAGTAATATCAATATAAAGGTTTATATGAATGAAGTCCAACAATTACAATCATATCTCCCATTTTCAAAACAATATAACAATGCCAATAAATGATTCGATAGAATTCAATCATTTCAACCCCTTTTTGAAAATAACAATTAAGAATTAATCAATTTGCATGTTACATCAAATAGAGTTCAATAAACAATGTGCCGAAGCCAATAGGACCATTAGGGTCAATCCAATTGGACCTCAACGGGTCAATCAATAATTTAATGTGAATCTTGAAGGTCTAACATTAGAGATCTTTGTGTTTCAATTAATCCAATGGGCCATGGTGTTGTTTCCCCCAAGCGAAGGGCAATGGGTCATGGTATTGTTTCCCTCAGGCAAGGGCTAATGGACCATGGTATTGTTTCCCCAAGGCGATGGCCTATTAATCAATGGACCACGGTGTTGTTTCCCTCAAGCGAGGGCCAATGGGCAATGCTATTGTTTCTTCCAGAGAAGGGTCTCACTAAAGGATGTCATGACTATGTTTCAAAAAGGGACATTGTAACAACCCTAACCTCTAATTAACATGCAATCCATGATTAAGAATGTTTAATAAGTAATTAAAGTGAAATTTTGCATTCATTACGGGTGTTATGTGTTATATGAGTTTCTATCTATTCTGTGTAGGAATATTTGTCTCTAATTTTATTCTATTTTGTAAATTAAAGGCCCTATCGACATCCGATCATGAAATTGACTTGGTTTTTGTGTTATTTAGAATTTTTAGAATTTTATGGTAGGTTTAAATAAAATTTGGTTTGGAAAGATTAATCAGATTAATTAAGGGCACTTTGATTAGCTTAAGCTAAATTAACTAAAGACCACTAAGCAATCCTATATAAGGCCAATACACTTCTTAAACTCACTTCTTCATCACTTAATTTGCACTCTTGAGCTCAAAATCGTGATAGAGAAATAGAGGGAGAGAGATAGAGTGAGGGCGCTTGAATCCAAACTAGGAGGAGAGGAATTGTTTAACAATTGAAGGGAATTAGAGGAATTGCCCAAGAACTTGCTAGGATACAAAAAATGAAGAGTCTAGGTAAGAAATTCAACCCTTATTTTGAGACATCAAGCTAACTTACATGGATATTGAAAGGAATTTAATGGTTACTTACATAAATTGGACCTTAGAAGTAGAATTAAGGATCAACACATGCATGCATGCATAATTCAAGAAGTTGAGTTTGAATTTTATCTCATACCTCACATGCATGGAGTTATTTGTACTACATTTTGAGAGTTCAACATGGTTTTACACTCAAACACCTTAATTGTCCATGTTTTGGAAGCCAAAGTTCAAGTTCTTACATGCATGTGTTTTTAATATGAGTTTTGAATAATTCACTTACTCTTGGGCCTTGATTTTATGAAGAGATCCTCAATTCTTCATGATTGACAAGTTTACAAGTGTTTCGTTAAGTTTTTGGCCCAAAAAGATGAGTTTTGATGTGTTGAATTCAAGTTTTACAGCCTGGAGATGAATCTAGAAATTCCAGAATTCAACCCCTCCGCTCAAGCGGCAGATACTGCGCTGGAGTGACCACAATGTGATCTTGTACCTCCGCTCGAGCGACCAAAGGTTTGCTTGAGCGTAAAATGCATGCTCTCAGAAGTTTACATGTTTTTCAGATCGCTCGAGCGACAAGAGTTGCGCTCGAGCGAGGACGTGAGTCTCACGCTCGAGCAAGCGTTGAGCGAAAAAATCGAGCAACCAGTACTTTTTCAGAGTTTACAGACCACTTGAGCGAGGGAAGTTGCACTTGAGTGGCCCCTCACATGTTTGCATGTCCGCTCAAGCGAGGGAAGTTGCACTCGAGCGTGACCCCTGTTTTTAGTAAGTTTTGTTAAGTGTTTCCAAATGCATTTTGGCATCCTCGTTGCATCTTAGGCATTTCTAAGCCAAGATTAAGACACAATAATGAGAGTAAAGGCTAGAAACACACTAAGAACGAAATGAAATAAGTTATGTACAATCCAAGCGTGTGTTTCAGTATATGTATCTGTTACGTTGGTGTAGGTCTTGCACTGTGAGCTGTTAATCCATTGGTTTGCTATCAAGCTATCTGTGAAGCTATCTACGAACAATAACTTAGTAAAGCTATGTTCAATATGAAATACTTTTTGAACATTATAATATGATATGAACTGTTTTTGAATGATACAAAAGGCTATTTTGTGATTATATGAATGATGATCAAATTCTTTGAAATGCCTTTGTGGTATCCTTAGCGGAGGCCCTCACCCAGAGAAAAAAATACTGTGGCTTATGGTTATGAGGCCCTTGCCCTGGGGAGATAATATCGTGGCCTAGGCCCTCGCCCGGGGAAATAATACCGTGGCATAGGCCTTTTCTCGGGGAAAATAATACCGTGACCCATGTATGAGATATGTTACCTGGTACTGGAGGTTCCATTATGGAACTTGATATGCTTGACCAACATGACATGTTACGCTAAAGGAAGTACCACACATGGTTTGAATATGAATATGAATATGAAGATGACTTTGTTTCTGATACGAATACGAACATGACTATGTTTCTGATTTGATAAGAGATTTGAAATCTGATTTCTGGATTTGATATGTACATCATTTATTAAAATCTTTACTCTGTTATTAGTCACTGGATTCCTGCTCACTATTTATATTATGTATGTAGGTGACCACGCCTGTGACCAGACTCAGAGTTAAGGACCTAGCGTCTCTATTTTGTCAGCCAGCCGTTGTGTTTCCGAGGAGGTTCCTTTTTGTGAGCGATTCAAGTCTAAATGGCTTATGTTTAAGACTTTGTTTTCGTTGAGTATAAAACAAGTTCAGTTCATTTGTACACTGGGCTAAGCCCTACTTTTGTTTATCTGTATATGAGAGTGATGCTCGACTAACGTGAATATAAATAATGTCACATGTATGTTATTAAAGTTTTAAATTTCTGTCTCATATATGTCATCACAGCTCTATGGATTACGTTATTTTATATATTTGCTTCCGCAGCCCTTAATTATTAGTCATTCTGTTAAGAGGCATTTGGTAATTCGAGGATTACTGGCTGGTTACGATGATAAACCTATTGGGGACATGTTTGGGTTGTGACAGAGTGGTATCAGAACAAGCGTCTTACCGCACACACAAGTCCATATGAGCTATAGGATGTCCTAGAAAAGAAGTAGGGACATTCATGTGCATGTGTGAGTGTGTGAGTTGATTACTGTGACAATTGGATCTGAACATGAATTCAACTTGACCTCACAAGAATGAAACAAATGAACTGAAACTGAATATTCTAAACATTATGGAAGGGATTACTCACCTGTATTTATTATTGTTGTGTTTACCTATAGCACATGGAAAATACAAGAAGTAATGGTGCCATGGAATCCTCTGAGGCCCGAATGAGCCGCATGGAACAAATGCTTACAATTTTAACTAAGGCAATAACATAACAACAGAGGCAATAACCTTTGCCCCCTCCACCTCCACCAGCACAAAAATGAGCCAGATAACAATGACATAATCAACTTGACCCAGAAGTTCATGAAGATGAAATCGCCAACTTTCTTGGGTGGTATTAAACCCTTAAAGGCAGAAACATGGTTACTCGAAATGGAAAAGTTATTTGAAGTGTTTCCTTGCTTTGCGACACAAAAAGTACTCTTGGTGAGCTACACTTTAAAGGATGAAGCCCGGAGATGGTGGCTGTTAGTTCGAAATAACAATGGGGATATGACATGGGCTCAATTCAATGAGATATTCTATAACAAGTACTTTCCCCTATGTTTCAAAGATCAGAAAGTGTCAGAGTTTCAAGAACTTAAGCAGGGCAGGATGTCCGTGGCCAAGTATGAAGCCAAATTCACTGAGTTGGCTCGATTTGCCTCATACATGGTGGATACTGATTACAAAAAGGCATGAAAATTTGAAGGCAGCTTGGATTTGGAAGTGTTTGACTGAGTAGGCATTTTGAAGTTTCCTACCTATGTGGAAGTCTTAGACAGAGCGATAATGGTGGAAGCCACCTTGGCAGCAATGAAACAAGCCAAGGCACCAATCACAGAATAGAGAAGTAAAAGATCCGGATTCAATTTCAAGAAGGGCCGGTCATTTAAAAAAAAAAAAAGAATACGGGATCCTCCAGTAACTCTAGCCAAAATAGTGGCTCTATTCCAAACTGTCCTAATTGTGGAAGAAAGCATAGGAGAGTGTGTTACCATGCATCTGGTACCTGTTACCGATGTGGCAAAGTTGGCCATATGATGAAAGATTGTCCACTTGGGCTTGAGAATGCCAATCGCCCGCGGCAAGTTTAGTTGGGTCTGCCTCGGTGGCCAAGTTAAATGTTAGAACTAATGTCAAGGGTAACATTGGGAATGAAACGTTGAGGCAAGGGAGAGTGTTCACACTAGTTCTCGGAGATGTACAGAACACTGAGTCTGTGGTGTCAGGTATAATTCCCATTTGTTCCCAAAATGCATATGTTTTGATAGATTCTGGTTCTACACACTAATTTGTGTCGCATGCCTTTTCTCGGAAATTAACTAGGCCCTTAGAATCCATAAACTATTTATTGTCTGCATCTACACGATCTGGGGGTTCTATGGTATGTGCATATGTGTATCTAGCATATGATATTGTGATTGGTAATGTGACATTGTATGTTGACTTATTGCCGTTGGGAATTGATCATTTTGACTGCATACTAGGTATGGACTGGTTAACGAAGTACTGTGCGACTATTAACTGTGTAAATAAATCTGTTGTATTTCGTCCACTTGGTTTACCTGAGTTTGTGTTTACTGGGAATGGGGTAGTTCCTCCCCCATACTTGATTTCTGCTATGAAAGCTGTTAAACTACTTAGGAAAGGATGTAGGGGTTACATGTGTTGTATTTTGACTGAGAGTTCTGATAATTCTAATGTAAAAACTATTCATGTTGCTTGTGAATTTCCTGATGTGTTTTCGAATGACCTACCTGGAGACTTAGTTGATAGAGAAATTGAGTTTACCATTGAAGTAGCACCGGGAACACAACCTATTTCTAAGACACCTTACAGAATGTCAACCTCAAAACCGAAAGAATTGAAAACCCAACTTCAAGAACTGTTAGACAAGAAATTGGTTCACCTGAGCACTTCACCTTGGGGTGCTCCAGTTTTGTCTGTTAAGAAGAAAGATGGGTCCTTGAGGTTATGTATAGATTATCGGGAACTGAATAGAGAAACTATCAAGAATAAATATCCATTGCTTCGGATAGATGATTTGTTCGACCAACTTCAGGGAGCCCGAGTGTTTTCTAAAATTGATCTTCGATCGGGCTATCATCAATTGAAAGTTAAAATAGAAAATATGGAGAAAACAACATTCAGAATTAGATATGGGCACTATGAATTTTTGGTCATGCCATTTAGGGTAACGAATGCACCAATAACATTTATGGACCTAATGAACAGGGTTTTCAAACAGTATCTCGATGAATTTATCACTGTGTTTATTGATGATATCTTGATTGATTCTAAAAGTAGGGAAGAACACGAGAATCACGTGAGAACTGCTCTACAGACTTTGAGAGAAAGGAAATTGTATGCAAAATTGTCCAAATGTGAATTTTGGCTTGACAGCGTGGCATTTTTGGGTCATGTAATCAACAAAGATGGCATATTAGTGGATCCATAGAAAATCAAGGCTATTGTTGATTGGCCAAGACCAACCAATGTATCTGAAGTTAAAAGTTTTATGGGACTTGCTGGTTACTATAGAAGATTTGTGAAAGATTTCTCAAAACATACTATGCCATTAACACAGTTGACACAGAAAAACATGCCATTTGATTGGACTAATCAACGGGAGTCAGCCTTCCAGGAATTGAAGACTAGATTGGTAACTGCACCTATCCTGACATTGCCTAACGGAACCGATGGGTTTTAGATTTACAGTGATGCCTCCTACAAAAGCTTGGGGTGTGTGTTAATGTAGAACGGGAAGGTAATTACTTATGCCTCTCGAGTGCACACTTGGTCGCTCGAGCTAATGGCCAAATGTCTGTAAAAATACTAGATGCCTTCCATGTTCGCTCGAGCCATGGTTTCTTCGCTTAAGCGAACTGTGCGAATTTTGGGTTTTCCAGATTTGTGTTTGAAGTTCAAAACCAATGCTCTCATGTTCAAAACTTGTATGGTTGGTTTCAAATGCCTAGAAACACTTTATAAAACATGTACCTTTGGAAATTATGAAACCATGATCCCAAATTCTTTCCCAATTTTTCAAAACAAAGCTCAAAACATCACGTTCTTGACATGCATGTAACAAACTTAATTGTTTTCTTTCTAAAACATGTTTATATGAAATGTTTAGTGCAAAACCATGAAGAACTTCAAGAAATAACCCAAGTAAGACCCATGCATGTATGAATTTTGAAGAAACTAAGTTCAAAAGTAAAGAATTTTGCATACATTTACACAATTCACTTGTATTCACTAAACTCTTGTTGATTCTAGCTCATTTCTTTCAATTACATGCGAATGGTTCTACAAATTGGTGAATTCATCTTCCTACATGGTTTAACTTCATGAATTGTAGGTTAGAATCATATCTAGAGCTTGAATTTAGCCTCAATTAAGCTTAATTTTTACAACCTCCATTGGTTTCTCTTGAATTCTTCTTCTCTCTCTATAGTGTTGAATTCTCTATCTAGCTCTCAAATTTTCAGCACAAAGTTGATGTAAAATGAAGTCTAAGCATGTTTAACAAATATATATATATATATATATATATATATGGTGATTAAGGCCTCACTAATCACCTATGCTTAAGGCTAATCAAGTGGGGCTAAATCTAATCAATTATGATTATTTTATTCTAATTATTTTGAATCAAACTTATGGTTTTAAAAATTTCAACTAGCCTATTGAATTAACTAAATTTGGTTTCAGAAGTTGTTTGGGCTTTTAATTTTGAATTCTAAATCGACAATTAAACAGAAAATTCACATACAAACAGATAAGTTTCTAATAAACACAAATTATGCAATTTATGCCCAATCAAATACTATATGAAATAATACAGAGGTTAGGGACATTACAACCTTCCATTCTTAAGTAGTTTGGTTCTCCAAACTTAAGTTACCTTCATTTGGAAACAGATATAGGTACCGTTGTTGCATTTCTTCTTCTTTTTTCCGTGTAGCCACTTTCCTGTAGTGTTCCTTCCAATATACTTTCACCGTTAGGATAGATTTGTTCCGTAGTTGCTTCACTTTTCGATCAAGGATCCGTACTAGCCATTCCTCGTATATCTTTATGTACACAGAAGGTTAGTGAAAAACAATATTGTGAAAACCTTGTCCTTTACCATGTTGCATGTCTATATATTTTTTTTTTGATTAGCAAAAAAAGCACTTTATTGATGAGAAAACATACATTACATATGAAAAACAATATTGTGGTTTAGGTCTTTAAGGGTGTAGCAAATGGTTATTAGTTTGAGTTATAGTTAGGCAAGAAAAACTTATAGGTTTGGGTGTTGTTCTAGGTTGTAAATGCCCAATTGATGAATAGTAAAAGAGAACAACCGTGGGCTGGGTCGAAATATTTTTGTGTTCCTGAATTTTTGAAGGAAAACTCTCATGTTTGTAAAATAGGGCTTTGAAGGCATGTATAGGAGTTTAATAGTGTCAGGTTGTGGGCTTTTAATAGCTAACATAAAGCAAAAAGTTGAAGAAGATTTTGTTAGGGCTCTAACTGGATTCAACTTTTTGCTTTATGTTTGACGAGCTCACTTGTTGGAGAAGATTTTGTTTTGATTAGTATATTAAAGAAAAGTGCCAAAAGGGATTCGAACTTTGGAGAAGCTTTTTCAATCAAGTTCTCTTTTAAATTTGAAAATTACCACAATACCCTTGACCTCTAAAACATAACAATACAAATAAATATATAAAACTGAACTGGATGGAGAGTAGCTTAAAGAATCTATAATTTCTTGTTTGGAAACAGGCTATTTCATTAACTTTATAGCTTTTTATGAAAAGATGTACCGAAAAATAGAGAGAGTGATGTGATAATTTATAGTGATTTTGTGACTTTTTGTCTAAAATAGCTACTTTCCAAATGAGGCCTAAATTAGGTCTTGATTAAATCTGAAATAGACTATTGAATGAAGTTATGATGTTGCCTCATTTGCGTTTGCTTTATCTTGGGGGTTATTTTGGGCTGCATAAAAACATGTGAAGTTGTATTTATCAAAGAAAGGAAAAAGAAAAAAAGAAGAAGAAAAAAGTGGAGTTGTGAATTCATACGGAGTCAAAACCCAAGTTCATGTAGCTAAGCTGTCTGCATTGTTTTGACATTATTATCAATTTAAATCTTTTTGATGTTGTTTTTTTCATTTTAAGATGCCCCCCCTTGTGAACTTTGTAGGTCTAAATTCGAAATGGGCATGTTTGGAGTCTAAAATTCTTTATGCATATCTATATTTTACTTAACCATGTTGGTTGCATCAAAATTGCATCTTAGAAGTTCTAATATATGGGGAGTGCACCGAACACATGCACATGCACATGCAGGTGGGCTTATGCACACATATTTAAAGCTGCATACTGTTAGACCATCCAGAACCCAACTTGTCCTACCTTGAACCTTTTACCAGCTCAAGACATTGATGTGTTGGTTTAGGAATGGACAAGGTTTTCAAGGTCTAACCTGAGTATAGGTTGGATTTGGATATGCTAGCATAGTCTAACATGTCCAAATCCACACCCAAGTCCAAATTCAGGTAATACAAGAAAACTCAATGCTGGTTTTCATAGTAATTGTATTACCAACCCTAGCTGCTATTGTTTTTGTTTTAAAAAGTTGCAAACACAAACATATAGAAATGCCCAAATTTGGGGGCATGAGATCCTTGGAGATAAAGTTTTGTTGATTTTGGTGTCTTTAGCTTTTCTATGGGAGGCTTAAGCTTATGCTTCAACAATGAAATGCTCAAAATGGATAAATTGAATTGTCTCAAGAAATCCTTTGTGGCAAATAAGCTTATCCAACTGTTCTAATAATTTTTTATTTATTTTTTTCATTTTTATTTATTTAATGTTTATTATATTATTAATTTTTTTTGGGTTCATTATTATCATACATGAGTTGGACTTGTTTCTGTTCTATTTGCAGGTCAAATTTGTCGTTGTCATTACTTTTAGATTCTGAAGTTTTAAACCTTGTCCTTTACCATGTTGCATGTCTATATATTTTTTTTTTTGATTAGCAAAAAAAGCACTTTATTGATGAGAAAACATACATTACATATGAAAAAACATCAATAAAGAGAGGATGTGCAAAAAGCATCAAAGTACGCCCCCCGAATCCCAACTAGGTTGGCACCAAGGAGGATACCCAATCATTTGCTAGCACCACCGAAAGTTGGTGAGAAACCAACAAGAAAAGAGAGGAAAAACAACACAAGCCCCAAGGCCATTAGAAGATACACCAGCAGAAACAAGGAAAGAAAATTCCAAAGCAATTCAACCTAGTAGCACCAAGCAGCTGCAGTTCTAACTCAAGAGCCACTGTTCTAACTCAAGCAACTTGCAGCTTGAATAATTCCCACCAATGCAGAGCAACAGGCCCAATTTCATCACAGAGCTAAGCAAACCAACCAGAACAGAACTTAGCAGACCAACTGAATACCAACTCTATATAGCCACAAATCCAACTTAATACTCTAGCAGACCTTCCACGAGACTAATCCCCAAGACTATGCATCCACAAACTCAAACACCATTCCAGAGGTGCAAGATTAGCAAACAATTAAACAAGCTGACATGTGTATAGCCAACTAGCAGCATACATCAGCAGATCAGCATAATTCCTTGAGCTAATAATTCCTTGTGCTCATTATGCTAGCATAATCTCCACAGCAGCGCATCCATAAATAGCAACTCCCAACTCCAAGCAGCCTAGCCTAGCTTCACCTTCCAGCAAATTGTTTAGTACTCCATTAGTAGACAACTAACATCAGTGAAGCACAGAATTGTATAGCCAACTAGCAACATAGAATTGTGCAGCCAAAGCCAGAACACTAGCAGAGTGCCACAACAGAGCAGAAGCAGCCTAGCCAAGCTTTACATTTCAGCAAATTGATGAACACTTCCAGGCATGTTGCAGCTTTAATCACAGAATCAACAGTAGATAGAATCAGCAGATTGATGAGCACTCCAGGCTAGTCTGGTATAAAATGATCATAGAATCAGTAGCAGCAGCTTAGTATACTCAACTTAAGCATCACCGATGCTAGCACCTAAGAGCATAGCAATTCCAGGCGTAAAAGGCAATAAAAGAACACAACACAACTTCATATGAGTTGAACTCTAAAGCTAAAACAGAGTACTGCACCCCTGAGCTCAACATCAAACTTCAACTAGGCAGACCTATGCACAGCTGCAAAGCACCAGCAGACTGAATGTCTCCTCCATATGATGCGCACCCTTATTTTCCAATACACAAACACACATAACAACAAGCATTAAACCTCTGATGGCTTGAACTTCATCTAACAAAGCACAACCAATCAAACAGAATAGAACCAACAAGCAAAACCACCAGGTGAAGATAAAACAAAACACCTAACCACTCATCTGATGCAGACCAGTTTTAGTCTAACAGTCACCATGGCAATCACCTTATCAGATCAGCAAGACAGAGATGAGCATAGAAGGCACAAAATAGATAGCCTTCCAGCAGCAAGAGCACAATCTAGCAGACAAATAAAGCAGTCCAATCAAAACCACTACTAATCAAACAATACAGCAAGAGCACGATCTACAAACGACCATATACCACCATAGCAGACAACATTACAGAATAGCAACACAGAAACAGCAGATGCCTCCTTTCCTCAAGGAAACCTAACTAGAAGAGAAACACTCCTTAAAACCTAACTACCAGCCCACCATAGCAGTCCACCAAAATCAATCAGCAAGACTTGCAGCCCTTCACTACCTATACAAAACTAGCTCACAACAGCGCCCAAACTGACTAGGCAGAAACACCACCAGCAGGTACACCCAGAGGATAGATAACTTGCAGCTAATAAACTACACCAGCAGACCAGCACAGATAGCGGCTACAGTACAAGGGATTTATGTAGTCAATATTCTATAGAGAAGTTTTAGATGCAGTGCATTAATTGAAAATTAGGTTCTAATTTATGCTGTTGGTGGTTTTTGTAAATATTTGCAAAATTTTGTGTCATCTATTGTAAGTTTTAGTTGCAGTGCAAAATTTTCATTGTAAGCTGCATATTTATGCCTGGCCTCATTTAGGAACTAAATATTTTAACCAAAAAGTCAAAAAGTCACTATAAGTTGTCACATCTCTCTCTCTCTACTTTTTTGTATATGTTTTCATAAAAAGTCAAAAAGTTACTAAAATAGTCTGTTTTCAAACAAGGCTAGGCTTTCTTGAGATGGTACAATTTATGCATTTTGAGCATTTCCTCAAGGGACATCTTGACTGTTATATCCTAATATTGTTTATGGAATGTAAAAGATTCATATTGCATATACACAATTATTTATTATTTTTTTCTTTCTACATTTTATCTAAACTTATGTGGTTCCATAAGAACTGTAGTACGGTATTCATTCAATTTTGGATCGTTGTTATAACTCAGCTCATCTAGTTACTTAACTGTTGTGTGTTGGATTGTATGCTTCGGCTTGTAGTGTCTCATGGTGGCTTCATCATGTTCGGCAAAGGAAATAATAATGAGATAATTTATGAAATATTTTCTTTTTTTTGAACGGCAAGAGAGAACTTTATTGATGAGAGCATACAAAGTATGAGGAAAACATCAATAAAGTGGAGCTTGGGGCTAGCAAAAGCTCCAAGCTCCAGTTGGCAATGGACCAACAAACAAACAAAAAAAATCAACACCAAAACCAGAACTGAGCAAAGCAGATCAGAACCAGAGCTAAACAGATCAGAACTGAGCAAAACAAATCAGGCCAGAGCTAGACAGATCAGCCCAAGCAGATCATCACCAAGACATGCACCAGATCAGAGCAAAACTAGAGCAAAACAAGTTAGAATAGTCCCAGAAGATCAGTACCAAGACCAGAGCAAAACAAATCAGAACTTGAGCAAAGCAGATTAGATGAGAGCAATACAGAATAGACCAAGCAGATCATCACCAAGAACAACACCAGAACAGAACAGAGCTAATAGCAAGATATGCACCAGAGCTTCACCAAATTCAACCAAAACTTCTTATGATGCAAAATAGCATTGATTGTAGTAGGACTCAAAAATGCATGAAGACTACGAGGGCCTACCACCAAGGCAATATCTGATTTGAGGGAAACTGAAAAGGAAGTCATGAATTGAAAATTGAAACCTTTTGCATGCAGCTTTATACCAGAAAGCTAGTCTGGTGATAATGAGTTCATGAAGATCCTGAAGCTGTGGTTGTGAGCCTTGGAAAAGACATTCATTTCTGTGTTTCAACGATGACCATATAGTCACCAGAGGAATAGCACTCCAAATCCACATTTCTTCATTTCTACAGCTACGTCCAGCCCACCACTGGAACATCCCTTGTATAGACCCAGGGACCACCCAAACTACCCCCCACCATTGTAAAAGCTTTGACCAAACTCTCCATACCATGGGGCAAAAAATCAGCACATGATCAATTGATTCTTGCTGGGACTTGTAGAAAGTACACAGGGTAGAAGAATACCTGTCCAAAATTCCAAGCTGCTATAGGAAAACCAATGTTTTAACCTTATATCACCAAGCAAGCCAGCCAAAGAATTGCACTTTGGGAGGAAGATAATTAATCCACGCCCATCTACTGAAGATGACATTAGCCCCAGAAGCAAGGTTGGTATGCTTATAGAAAACAGAAACAAGGGATTGACCTGGTTTAGCAGTAGACCAGAGTACCAAATCATTGACCTGAAGATTAAGAGCAGGTGCTCCACTTAACATTCCATTTAGTCTGAGTAGCTCATCTTTTTCCCATTCAAATAGAGGTCTCCTGAAGGTGATTGCCAATTGTAAGAGTTTCCTCTGATCTCCACAAGGTCCTTAACAGATCCCTCCTTATCATTAGCTAACCGAAATAGCCTCGGGAATTCATCTTTAAGAGAGATAACTCCACACCATTTGTCATGCCAAAATTTCATTCTGCAACCATTACCCACTCTTAATTGTAAGTGGGAAACATAAAATGTGAATAAGGATACCTTCTGCTCAACTGCTGATACAATATCACTCCAAAGTCTAGATAGAATAATGCTTGAGTTAAGATGAGGCAACCATTTTCCTCTCAGGAATCTGTATTTACTGCAGAGAACCCTCTTCCATAATGAGTCATGTTCCGAAGCAAATCTCCACCACCACTTGAGAAGCAAGCACACATTTACATCTCTAATTCTTCTTATACCTAGCCCACCTTGGTTGATACTTTTGGTTGCTTCCAACCATTTCACCAGATGAATTTTCCTCTTCAATTCTGAGCCCCCCCATAAGAACGAAGCTTGTATTTTGTCTAACTCCTTAGCTATTCCTTCAGGTAGTTTGAACAAAGAGATAAAATACACTGGTAGACTAGATAGCACTGCATTCACCAATGTTAATCTTCCTGCAAAAGATAGGAATCTCCTTTTCCAACCGGCAAGTCTCATTTTGAATTTGTCAATAATAGGTTTCCAAGTATTCTTTCTCCTAGGACTTGCACCCAACGACAGGCCTAAATAGTTTAATGGCAATCTTTGAGTCTTGCAATTAAGAAAGATGGCAAACTCATGAAGATCTGAATCTGAAAGGCCAATCCCACATAGCACACTTTTATGATAGTTAATTTTTAGCCCTGAAGCTATTTCAAAGCATCTAAGAATCCGCTTCAAACAAAGTACTTCTGACATTTCAGCTTCGTAGAATAATAAAGAGTCATCTACAAATTGAATGTGAGAGATCACTACACGATTGGATCTAATGATAGCCCCTTGTAACAAATTCAGTTCTCTAGCTCTCTGCAGGAGTATATTCAGTGCTTCTGCAACCAAAATAAATAGGAAAGGTGATAGTGGATCACCTTGCCTTAGGCCTTTTTGGGGACTAAATTCCATGGTAGGTGAACCATTAACAAGGACAGATAGTCTTGCAGTAGAGACACATTCTTTTATCCAAGAAGTCCCCTTAGCACTAAAGTCAAAATTTGCTAGCATTGAGAAAAGGAAGTTCCAATTAATGGAATCAAAAGCCTTTTCGAAATCTAGCTTAAACAACAGCCCTTTTTTCTTAGATTTAGACCAACTATCCACCACCTCATTTGCAATTAGAATACCATCAAGTATATTCCTTTCACCCAAGAAAGCTGACTGAGTATCTTCTATAATCATGGGCAAGACTCTTTTAAGTCTGGAAGCAAGGACTTTTGAGAGAAGTTTGTAAATTGCCCAACCAAGCTAATAGGCCTAAACTCATTCAGATTGATGGCTTTATCTTTCTTAGGGATGAGAGAGATAAAAGTACTATTCAGACCTGAGATTAATCTGCCATGGGCATGAAATTCTTTCATAAAGTTAACCACTTCCTCCTTAATCACCTTCTAATATTTTTGAAAAAACATCAGGTTGAAACCATCTGGGCCTGGAGCTTTATTCCCATTGCAATCTCTAACCGCTGCCCAAACCTCCACTTTAGTAAATGCCTCTTCAAGCCCATGGAATGAGTCATTGTGCCTTGCACTTTTGAAGTCCCCAACAAGCACTGGTCTGATCAACCATTCTTCTGTGAAATGCTTTGAAAAAAAGGCCTATACTTCATTCTTAACTTGACTTGGCTCATCAAGAACTAAGTTTCCTTTTGTGATAGAGTTGAGTGAATTCCTATTTTGTCTGTTGGTAACTGAAACATGGAAGTATCTTGTATTTCTATCTCCTTTCAGATTCCAGTCAAGCCTTGATTTTTGGAGCCATTCCCATTCCAACTTCCTGCTCAACCTCCGTATATCATTTCTGGCCTCCCTTTTCAACTTCAGTTCCTCCTCGTCCAGAGGCTTGGTTTCAGCTATCAAATCCAGTTCATTGAGTTTATATTCAGAATTTTCAAGTTTGGAAGTTACGTTGTCATACACCTCTTTGTTCCATTTTTTCAAAGCCATCTTCAGATTATAAAACTTTCTTTGTAAAATAGAGCCAGCAGATCCAGAAACACTGATATTGTTGCCAGGTTTCCCCCACAAAAGAAGCAAAAGTAGGGTGCAAAAGCTAAGCATTCAAAAACTTGAAAGGTTTAGGCCCCCAATCCCTCTTATCCTCCACGAGCACAATTGGACAGTGGTCAAATACTACTCTTGGAAGACCCCAAAGTTTGAATTTATATCTCTTCATCCACAGTGGATTAATGAGGAATCTATCAATCCTGCTCCATTTGTTTCCATCAAGAGCATTACACCATGTATATTTTCGCCCTATCATTTACAAATCTACCACCTCACACTTATCTATGAATTTATTGAACTCTTTCATGCCCCTATCCCTTATTGATGTTCCAACTCTTTCACCTAAATTTTTGATCTCATTGAAGTCACCACCAAGGCACAAGGGCTTAGGGAAGGAATTTTTCAGAGTGAACAGTGTTTCCCATAGTTTACCTCGGCTTACAACATCATTGGGAGCATAGATGTTTACAATTACACAATCAAATGAGTTTTGGAGTTTACCTGAGAGTAGTATGAAGTTCTTGTTGCTGCAACAATCTGACAGTTGGAAGACATTGGGGTCCCAGATGCATAAAAGCCCCCCAGCCAGCCCAACAGCATCCACAGCCATCAATTCAAAGCTATCTCTAGGCCAAAAGCTTTTCACCATTAAGTTAGTCATCCTTGATTTTTTTTGTTTCCTGAAACAATGCCCAATCAATTTTCCTTTCAAATAAAACTTTCTTAATCTTTCTTCTCTTTTCAAGCCTTCCAGCCCCTCTGATATTCCAACTCACTATTAATTGGTTGATTACCTGCGCTTCCTACCCCATATAGTCAATACCCAGCACTTTCCCCAACTATAATGTAGCATAAGCTTCTTGATTTCTGCTGGCTGATAGGTTCTGAGGTTGTGAGTTGTGATTTGAATTTATGGCAGCATTGTTGATTACCTGAGCTTCCTGCCCTTTATACTGAATACCCAGCACTTTCCCCAACTGTGATGTAGCACAAGCATCTTGATTTCTGCCAGCTGATAGGTTTTGAGATTGCGAGTTGTGGTTTGAATTGGTGGCAGCATGAGATCTTGCCATGGCGCCTTTACTAGTTCCACAACCTTTCTGACCAAATTTTCTAGCAAACCCTGAGAATCTACCAATGAACACGGGATTCTTGTTAACTTTCCTTTTGCCTTTCTTTATACGAATATTGATGGGTGTTGAGAATAAGGGGCTGTATGAAAAACTATTATTAGAATGGGACCCCACATCAAAGATACCACACCCTAGGCTTTCAGAAGATGAATTAGGAACATAATCTTTAGATCTAATGGGCTGGACACAGGCTGCCCCAGTGGGTTGTAACCCAAAATGGACAAAGCGTAAGTCTATTTCCAAACAAATGCCAGGATTAATCTTGGATGGCTCACTAAGGCTCTTAATGAAACTAGGAGTTAGGACCTGACTATCCACCACTGTAGGTGCTAACACAGCTAGTTGAGGATCATGATTGTGTTCTATTATAGGGACCTCCATACGTGTGTGGTTGATATGATTAGACCAATGCTTCTGTCGCAGTCTTCCCTCCGGTAATGATGATTCTACCACACAAGTATTTTCTTCATTTGAATTTCCCCCCGAAGCTTTAGTCTCCTCTACTACTGAGGCATTACTCCAACTACCACCAACCTCCAACCCAACATTGTTCTTCGACCTGCAAGCCATGGATGCATTTGACACCTCATATTCCCCAGCCACATCATCTACTCTGGCATCACCCTCTACCTCCAGATTGGTACCTGTAATGGGCTGGTGATTAATTTTGGAGCATCCATCTTCCTTAGCCCCATTGGTAGTAGTTCCTTTGTAGCTGAATAATGCATTTTCTGAATTATACTCTTCGTAAACTCTTATGGGGTAAAGTTTGCCTTTGCATTCCAAGTTTAAACTCGTGCTAATGGAGTCCATAACACCAGTGATTAATTTGAGCCACCCACAACGAAGAGATTTGGGAGAGCAAATGTTGTCATTCAGAAGAACCACCTCCCTCCCCCCTATAAACTTCCAATCTTTTTGAAAGTAACTGAATTCCACAAGTTGAGGGGCACACCATAGCACCTGATCCAAACATATCTCTCCTGTTGGAGATGCATACCAGAGTGCCACTCAGTGATGTAGTCGCACCAATCATGAAACCAAGCTTCAAGTTGAGATTTTTCCTTCAACAGATCTTCTCTGGAATTAAAGGAGATGATTGCATCTCGACCACTACCTTCTCTAACCATCACGCTCAACATACCTCTCTTTTTGAGCTCATTTTTCACCTCCTGAACAGAGTATTCCATTTTAAGCCTCATGATCAAGCTCTCAAACAACCACTCATTGCCTAGCTCTTCTACTTTGATAGTTGTCTTAGGTGGGCATCTTGAATCGGTGCTCTTGATAACATCTGGAAACGTTCTTCCATCAATCCTTTGATTCCAATTACTGTTGACGGTCGAAGCAAATGGCTTGCGTGACTCTGGTTGTCTAGCTGGTTTTAGATTTACTTTCCTCCTATCATCTATTCCTTTACCATACTCTGTGGTTTTGACTACTAGCAATTTATCATCAACCCACAAGCCATTTGCTTTCTGCTCTGCTATTCTGGCTGTGATGGAACAGTCATACCTGATGAACCCAAATCTTGTATTTGTCGATTTCCTTCTCTTGCTTGGTATAAATGCATCCTTTACTACACCATACTTGGAGAATAGTTTGTAGAAACTTCGCGAGTCCATAGGTTCAAGGAGGTTGTCCACAAAAAGGGTGAATAAACCAGCCCTTCGATCTTCATACCAGGAGCTGTGTGGCACTGGCCTTCCTCTCTGCTTAACCACTGGAATCCAACCTCCTTCTCTTCGCGAGTGCATTCGCGAGTGCATTCCTTCGGGTTATGAAATATTTTTCTTGGGAGTAATGATTCATGGATATCCTTAAATATACTGTCTTTGTTATATATTATAGGAGAAGCAACTAAACATTAGATGGCATGAAAAATTCTCTCGACTGATTTGAGTCCTATATGAAAGGTGATTTGTTGATTTAACTTCTACGATTAACCCAAAAACTTGTTTGCTTATTCTCAAATTTTTGAAAGGAAATTTGCTGATTTAGAATGTTTGATCTGTCACTGCGCGTTTTATTTTGTTTTGGTTTGGTATGAGTATCAGGTTTGATTTGTGAATGGCAAAAGTTGGCAAGGTGCAGCCGCAGTCCGATTGTCGACATCATAGGGTCACCCCATATCCATTACCTTCTCATTCTTCAAAGGTTTTGAAAGATGTCCATCCGAAGAAGAAACGTTCAAAGGCACCAGAGATAAAACAGTGGGACGATGCAACTTGCTCGGTTTGTATGGAGTACCCTCACAATGCTGTCCTCCTCCTCTGCTCCCCTTACGACAAGGATTGTCAACCCAGATTGCAGAACCATGGCTTGGGTCCATTGGCGAATCGGGTCTTCTAGGGTTAGGTTGCCTCAGTGAAAAGACACAAGTTTCTGAGCTTTTGTGTCCACTTTGCCGGGGGCAGGTGAAAGATTGGACAGTGGTGGAACCAGCACGCAAATATTTTAATACCAAGAGGAGAACCAGCACGCAAAGAACTGAGGAAGCACGTAAAGGCAGAGCACCCATGTGCGTGTCCACGGGAAGTGGACCCTACACACTTGCAGAGAAATGGAAAAGGCTTGAACACGAGAGAGAACGAGAGGATGTGATGAGCACGATCAGATCGCCTATGCCGGGGGCAATTGTAATGGGAGATTATGTAATAGAGGGGAACTATCGTGGCGGCTTTTCTGGAGACTACGATGTGGATGATGCTATTTTCAGGTTGGAATCATTTGGTGGAGGTGGGAATGGTCGTCATGTCAACAGCTCACATGGGTTGTTTGAGAGTGATCATCAGTACTCATGGGATGAGGAAGAAGATATTGATTTGAACGTGATGCCAATGTATCGGCTTCTGGTAATTTTGATGACAATTTCATCTCTGGCTTTACGCGCTATCGGAGCAGACACTTGTCGGGGAGGTTGAAGCGGCGAAGGCGAAGGCGAAGGCGTACAGCAGTTAACAGAGTTAGTTAACAGAGCAGTTTAATGGTGGCCCAATTGGGAGCAGTCCTGGGATTAATTTTGTAGGGGATCAGCCCAGGACCCCTGTCTCGGAAGGCCCTGTTAAGTTTGGCCTACTTCCTATACAAAGAAATGGTTTGGGCTATAAACAGATTAGCAACACTCAAGTTTCAAATGTTTCTGAAACCCAAATCCATAGGGAGGTGGGTACTCATAAACGTAAGGTAAATGGAGCGCTGACAGTGGTCAATCCAACTGCAACCAGAAAGCATACTTGGAAGGGGAAATGTACGACTGGTAAGCAAAGGAAGAAGAAAGGGAAGTTGGTTGGTGGCATAAATGGGGGGGCATCGTCTTTAAATTTAAGGAGAGGAGCCATTTTCAGGTCTGCTGTAGCTGCTATATCACTCTCCATAGCAGGAGAATCAAGCCGTGGAAGGTTACTGTTGTCGGAGGCGGAAGCATCACTTGAAATTTGGAAAGCTCTTGGTCTTGATTACGAAGGGAAAGAAGAGGAGGTGATAAGCCATTTACAAGATCTGGAAACTCAAGATTTAGAAAGAGCCAGGACAAGGGATGGTGATGTTAATTAATTTAGCAATTCCAGGGGGTCAGAGTGTTTAGCACTGTTAAATGAAGATACAATCATGGAATGTAAGAGGGTTTGGGCGACCAGAAAAAAGGAGAAAGGTTAAGCAAAGTCTTGCTGAAAAAAGAGTGGATATTGTCTTACTTCAAGAAACTAAGAAATCGGAAGTCAATTCAAAGTTGGTTAAGTCTTTATGGCCGAGTGACCACTTTGAGTTCATGTCTGTTGATGCAATTGGTAGAGCTGGAGGACTACTTTGCATATGGAATCCGGATGTTTTCCAATTGAAGGCTAGCTGCTGCAACCAGAATTTCTTGCTGCTCTCAGGTACAATTTTTCATAGTTTCGAGTGTGCTATCATCAATGTTTATGGTCCTAATGAGGCGGCAAAAAGAAGAGAGGTGTGAGAGTGTTTAATTAGATTAAAATCCATTTTTCTAGGGCCGTGGTGTTTGGGTGGGGACTTTAATGAAATCAGAACCATTTCAGAAAGGATTGGGTGCTCCAGACGGGATAAAGGGATGAGGGATTTTAATAATATGATTGCTCAATTGGAATTAATGGATATGCCCATGCTCGGGAGGAAGTTCACTTGGTGTAATTCCCAAGATAGAGAGAAGTGGAGTAGACTAGATAGATTCCTACTTAACCATGATTGGGTGCAAACATTCAATTGCAAATTATGGGGTCTTCCTAGACTGTTGTTTGACCATTGTCCCATTATTTTAATGGAGGATGATAGGGATTGGGGCCCTAGGCCGTTTAGGTTTATCAATGCCTGGCTGTTACATCCTAATTTTCTCCCTTTTATGAAGCAAACCTGGTTAGAGCTTATGGTGGATGGATGGGCAGGGTTCAAGTGTCTTATGAAATTTAAAGCTTTGAAACAAGCACTAAAACAGTGGAACATGGAGGTGTTTGGTAAGATTAAAGCTAAGCTTAAAATTGTAGAAGATGAAGCTCATGCTCTTGATCTATTAGCTGAAGAAAGACCACTTCTTGCACCAGAACAGGGGAGAAGAAAGGAAGTTAGGAGTGAAGTTTGGAGACTCAGTAAAATGTTGGAATGGATTTGGTTGCAAAAATCTAGAAGCAACTGGGCATCTAAAGGCGATAGAAATACTAGGTATTTTCACATTTTGGCTTCTACTAGAAATAGTAGAAACTCTTTGTGTTCAATTCTTGTTAATGGATCATTAATTGAGGAGCCTCTGGGAATTAAGGAAGAAGTTAAGACTCATTTCATGAGGTTATTCTCAGAATCTTAGAGCCACAGACCTGAATTAGCTGGTTCTTTTAAGAACATTGGTGGTGCTCAAGTGGTGGAACAATTTGAGGCTGTTTTCTCAAAGGAGGAAATCAGAGAGGTAATCAAGAGCTGTGAGGGCAATAAGGCCCATAGGCCTGATGGGTTCAACATGTCTTTTTTCAAGAAGTGTTTGGGCATTGTAAAACATGATGTGCTTCAATTCATGAGAGAATTTCATCAGAATGCAACCTTGGTCAGAGGGCTTAATAGCTCCTTTATTGCTCTAATCCCAAAATCTGATAGCCCATCTGGTTTGAACTAGTATAGGCCCATTAGTTTGATTGTCTCTTTATATAAGATTCTTGCTAAGGTGCTAGCAAACAGGATTAAAGAGATGATGCCTAGGATAATTAGCGATATTTAGTCAGCTTTTTTAGAGGGAAGGCACATACTAGATGGGGTTTTGATAGCCAATGAGGTGATTGGTGGGTGGAAAACAGCTAATAGAAGAGGATTGGTAATCAAATTAGATTTTGAAAAGGCGTATGACTCAGTTAACTGGGAATTCTTATTCTCTATGCTCTCAAATTTTGGCTTTGGAGACAAATGGGTGAGCTGGATGAGAACTTGTGTGTCTTCTGTTAAGATCTCTGTCTTGGTTAATGGGTCTCCAACATTTGAATTTAGTCCCCAAAGGGGTTTGAGGCAAGGTGACCCATTGTCACAATTTCTTTTCAACATTGTAACAGAGGGGATGAATACCTTGTTGAGTAGAGCCAAGGAGTTGGGATTCAAAAAAGGGGCTGAGGTTGGTCGAAGTGGTGTTATAGTTTACCATTTACAATTTGCAAATGATACTATATTGTTTTGTGAAGCTGACTGGGTGGAAGTGATGAATCTCAAACGAATTCTGAGATGCTTTGAGGTCTTATCGGGTTTGAAAATAAACTACCACAAGAGTGTCATTTGTGGTATGGGGGTGAATGATGGGCTGATACAAGATTTTGCCACTAGTTTTAATTGTCTGCAACAGAAGCTTCCTTTGAAATATTTGGGAATGCCTTTGGGGGCAAATCCAGGCAGGAAAAGTACTTGGTCACCCGTTTTAGATAAATTCAAGAAAAAATTGTCTACCTGGAGGAGAAGGGTGCTTTCTTTTGCTGGAAGGTTAACTCTAATCAAATTTGTTCTGACCAACTTGCCTATTTGTTACTTATCTCTGTTCAAGATTCCTATAAGGGTGGCTAAGGAGATTGAAAAAATCCACTCAGCCTTCCTTTGGGGTGGATATGATCTTAGAAGGAAGGTGCATATGGTGAAGTAGGGGTTTATCACTAAAAATAAGTCTCTTGGTGGTTTGGGTGTGAGAAGGATTAGAACTATGAACGAATGTCTTTTACTAAAATGGTGGTGGAGGTTTGGGTCTGAACATCAATCTTTGTAGAAGGAAGTGATTTGTAGGAAATATAATATAGAGGGAGGTAGATGGTAACCAAGTTTGGTTGGCAGAGGATCTAAGTTGTGGTCTGATATAATTCATAATGTTTCGTGTAATTCAAATATACATAACTTCTACCTTAATAATGCCAAGATTGTGTTGGGGGTGGAAGGAGATCACTCTTCTGGTTGGATAAGTGGGCAGGTACTGTCTGCTTCAAGGAGGAATTTCCTAGGCTGTTTTCCTTATCTTCTAACAAGCATGGTGTGGTAAACAGCTTCTTTCAAAGAATGGGGTGAAGCTGGCAGCTGGACAGTGGAGTTCATAAGAGCATTGCGGGTTTGGGTGGAGCAAGAGTTAAGTAGACTCTACATTCTGCTTGGTACTGTACCTACACCTTGTAGCAACAAAACAGATAAACTAATATGGAAGGCAGACACCTCAAGGACGTTCACTGTTTCTTCAACTTATAATTGGTGTGATTCTTTCCATGGGGCTAAGCTGGATATGGCAGGATCAATTTGGAATAATTGTGCTCCACCCAAAGTGCAGTTTTTTGGGTGGTTGGCTTGGCACGGTAAGGTTAAAACTTCTAGCTTTCTACAAAGAGCTGGGATCCTTGATGGGAATGCGGATATTGTCTGTGTGTTTTGTCAAAGTGAGGTAGAAACAATGGATCATATTCTTCTTTTTTGCCCTTTTGTACGGAGGCTTTGGTCAAACATTGTAAAATGGTGGGGTTTTCAGTGGGTTATTCCTGGCTCCGTTAATGGAGTGCTACAGTGGTGGTCTGGGTGTAGAATGAAAAGGTTGGAAAAGAAAATTTGGACAATTATCCCTCTAGCCATTCTCTGGTCCACCTGGAAACACAGAAATGAGTGTGTGTTCCAGCGCATCTAACCGAATTGGGACGAATTGTGTGATATTGTGAAGGTGAGAGTAGCAATGTGGGTAAAGTCTTCTCCAATGGTTGTGATGTTCTCTATTACTGATCTTGTGTATAATCTGCAACAAGTGCAGCACTGCATCAGGAATGGAGGCTGAATCTGCTGTTAACTATGCTCTGCTGTTGGACTGCAATGTGGTGCTACTGCTGGTCTGGTTGGGCAAGCTAGCTACAAGTACTGGATGCAAGTCCTGATGGTGATCTGTGTTATGTTGTTGGCAATCTGTTTGCAGGGTTGATGAGCTGTTATGCCAGGTTTAGCAGTGGCCTCTACTGTTGGGTTGCTATGTTGCTATGGTGTGCTGCTACTGTAAGTACTGGCTGCAAGTGGGCTTTCACTTTGGGATGTTATACTGATCTGTTAGAATGCCGAGGTCTGCTAGAATGTTATGATTGAATCTGTTGGTCTGATGGTGGAATCTGGTGGTCTACTGGTTAGAATCTGCTTGCAAGTTCTGAGTTGGGCTGCTTTGCTGCTTTGGCCCCAGTTATGCATTGGTGATGAGATGTTATTTTGTTACTTATCTGTTCTGCTAATGCTCCAGCAGAGGGGCTTTTGGATGAATGGTCTTCAAAGGTTCAAGTAGGCACTATGAATTGGTTTTGGCTAAGGTTCAAGTACGCTAAGACTCTGAGTTGCTATCGCTATTGGTTGAGACTCAGAAGAAGCTGGTATGGCTGTGTTGAGATGCTATGCTGCTAATAGTTGAAGAGCCTCTGCAACAGTCATCAAACCTAAATTCAAGTCAGTAATTTACCATGCTTGCACAGGTTCAATGGGACTCATTTTATTGCACTGTTTAATGTATAAAATACATATCTTTTTAAAAATCTGTAATGAAAACTTTCAAACCTCTAAATCACTTGTGTTGTCCGAAACACTCTGTATAACCCATATGAGGATGGTCAGAACAGCTCCTGAATCGAATTCCCTTTTTTTCCTGAATTCTTTAGTCTGTCTTGCCGTTATTACTATTGCTTTCGAGTTTAGAAGGATGAGGATCGACAAGGAATGACTTCAAATGTTTGAACATCTCTTGCGACTTCTCCACATTGATTGCATGACCTGCATTCTTTATGATCACTAGTTATGTGTTCTCACCCAGATGCCTGAAAAAATAAATGGAACATGATTCAATGAAAAATGAATCAAGCCTCTGACTTTAAAGCAATTCAAAATATTAGAAAATGCAAAAGCCCCACTTGGTTGCCAAGAAGACAAATGATATTAAAACTGAAGAAATCTTGCAAATAAAAAAGGTTACAAGTTGTCATTTTCTTTTCCTCCAATCTCTTGGAAACCAAAGAGGGCCAAAATACAAAACCTTACATCTAAAAAATGTTACTAAAATTATAAAATTCTTTCTATTGACCTTTTTAATCTGTGCACCAATTCCAGTGGAAATATTTGATCTTGATCTCCCCAAATTATTAACATGGGCTACATCATGGAGAAATTATGCCATTAGCGAGCCAATCAAACTAGTAACTGAGAAACAAAGCAGGAGCTAAATAATATGGTGACAGACAAAATAAGAGATACAAAAACCTGAGTTATCTTGGGAAGATCAGAGAGTTTTATATCCTTATGTGCAATGCCTGGACCAATTCTTTTCTTTCTTAAAGGTATTTTGTACACATCACTTGCCCACATAGACTAATTCACAAAAGCAGTTTCAGGAAAAACAATATAGGGTAAATCCCACTTCCTAGAATCTTAACTTGTGATAGTAAGAAATCAACAAATTCATAAATTTAAGACTAGCAACATTACTATGTGTTACAGAGTACAGACTACAAACATATTATTTAGGCAAGCTCTGAAAATTACTCATCAAACATTACAAGAAGGAAGTCCTTTATGAAATGTGGCTAAAAACCCAATCTTTGCATTTACCAGTAAGACTAAGCACGAAGATTGTCCAGCAATCAAACCTCATTACGTTCAAAATTTGCAAATAATAGCAATTTGTGACAATATAGAAGAAATCAATATTAAGCCATAGAATACATTTAAAAATATATATATCATTTTTATGTAATGAAGGAGAATTAAAATGCAAGTCTTGGATTTGTGATGGAAATTTTTTCAAACATAGCAACTCAAACCTGGTGAACTAAGGATTCTTCACACTAGATAATGAAATGACCCATCAACTCTAAAATACCCAACAATATGGCAATGTTTCACACAGGTATTTTATCAAACACAAGGGCTTCTACACCGTTTCCCTCTCCCAACCCTCCTCTGGCTCCCTAACTTCTTCATTCCCCTTAGGAACCCTTATCCCAGCTGTTTACACTTCCCCTTCCGCCCCTTGCCACAACCCCTCCAACCCTTTACTACCATAGATCCATTGCCTTCTTCCCTCTTATCCACAACCACAAAACTACTTTTTTTCTCCACCACAAATCTGAAATGCTTGCCCTTTCCCTCCTTACTATAGCACCGCTAGCCCTCCTCCTCCCACACCGCACCTCCGTTACACCATTCCATCCCCACCACAGCGCCACCATGTTACTAAAAACCCTTACCCCACCATTAAACAACTACGAGAGAGAGAGAGAGGCCATACCTTTGTGTGTTTTGCAAGAGAGGGATGAGAGAAAAACTGGAGCACCAACAAAAAAAAAAAAAAGAGTATGGGAGAATTAGTAGGGTTCCTTTTTTTCATTACTACAAATCTCAAAGTTTCCCCTTAAAGATTGGTTGGTGATAAAATAATTATGTCTCTATATAATGAACAATCAGAAAACTCAAGTGTGATACTGGATAATGGTATACTTATGGACCCGAGGTCGTTTTGTTATGTTATTGCTGGGCCTGAGGCCGTTCAGATATAAGTTACATTGATGACAGCCTGAAACGGGGGCGTGATAAGTGATGACATGTCGATGTCTCATCAACCTTAGTATGATTTGAATTGATTACGACTCATGGCCTAAGGCCGAGGAAGGTAGTGTACATGTCGATGTTCTACCTACCCTCTAGTGTGCAAACAGTTGTTGATATGTGGGCCAGAGGCCGTTCTGTATGATATGCGGGCCCGAGGCCATTCTGCATTCACATTGGGCCCGAGGCCGTTTTGGAAATGACTATAGAATAAGATCAGATATGTGAACCATATACTTAAAAGTATTCCGATTTGTGTTCGACTAAAGGTAAGATAAGTTTGGAGAACCAAACTTCCTAATGGGAGGAAGACTGTGATACCCTTGTTCCATATTATGCTAATTTATCCTCCTTATGCACATGATTATGTGTTTGATATGATTTTGAGTGTCATTTATATGAATATATGTGGTTTTGAATTTCTATCTGTTCACCGTAGGAATATCTGTTTGATTATCTGCTTCGGAAATTAAATTGAAGGCCTTATCGGCCACAGAAATCGAAATTGGCTGCGCTATTGTGATCAGCGTAAGTTTTAGCGCCTACAGTGAAATTTGATTGAAAATTGATTCGGATCAGATTAAATGGATTAAATTAATGTTATGGTGCCCAATTATTTTATATTAAAAGAATGTATTTGAGGGAGCTTTTAAAAAGGACCATTATACACACTCAATTCCTCTTTTTGTCCATTTTGGCTAATCTAACTCTCTAGAGAGAGAGAGACCCAAAATTAGAGAGAGAAAATGGAGATCATCTAAGTTTTGCTCTTGAATCTTGGAAGTCTTGAAGATTACTCAAGAATTTGCTATAGATTGTGAGAATTAAAGCTCCTAGGTGAGTATTTCATGGATTCTAGCTTGTAATTTTGTAAAATTAAAGTTGATTAATGATCAAGAGCAAGAATTGTGCCATAAGTGAAGGAATTGTGTAGTATTTGATAAATTTGAAGTCAATTGATGCATGTATGTAGGAAATTGCTATGAATTTCCATAATTGAGGACAATGTGTGTAATCCATGTAGGATTTTGGTTAAAGCTCATGTTTGTAATCATCATTTGCACCATGTAAGTTGAAATGAGAGTTATATCCCACATGCATGTACAATTTATGGAAATATGAGTTGAAATACATGGAATTGTTATGTTGAAAATTAGTTTGGTGTTGATTGGGACATGCATGTGATTAAATTGTGAAATTGAGCTTCATAATGATGTAATTTGGTATTTATACCATGTTAGTAAATGTATATGTGAAGAGATAGCCAAAAACATGTATTTTGAACCTTTGAATATCAAGTTGAAGCTCAAGAACACATTCTGGAAAACCTAGAAAATTTGACGTCCGCTCGAACGGGAGAACCGCCGCTCGAGCGTGAATTTCAAGCTCCCAGTATTTTCTGCAGACATGGTGTCCGCTCGAGCGGGAAAGTTCACGCTTGAGCAGGGAGCCATGTAGAGAGGCCTTCTGCTTGAGCACCAGAGTGCACGATCGAGCGTAAATTCGACATAACCAGTACTTTTGCAGACCTCATGGGTCCGCTCGAGCGGGGACCCTGTTTTCTGAAACTTTGAAAAGGCATTCTGAGTTCCGTTTTCCGTTTTCTTTCACTTCTAAGTACTCTTAGGCATGCATTGAGTATTGTAATTAAGTTAAAGAGATAAGAATGAAGCCTAAAGAATAATATGTGAATTAAAAAACGGATTAAATCGTTTGTGACCCATATGTGTTATATGATGTGTAGGGTCAAGCTCCAGGGCAAATCCACAAGCCGATCACTGTGAGTAATATCTTAACAAAGATATCTGAAATATGTTATTGTCTAAATTGCTTACTTCTATGTAAGTTTCATAAGTTCATTGATTTGATTGGTGGACAATGGTTGTTATACTAAATGATTGGGCCAGAGGCCGTTTTGATAAGAATGAATGAATGGGCTAGAGGTCGTTTTGACAAGAATGAATGAATGGGCCAGAGGCCGTTTTGACAAGAATGAATGAATGGGCCGAAGGCCGTTTTGACATGAACGAATGGGCCGAAGGCCGTTTTGATAAGAATGAATGAATGAGCTAAAGGCCAGTTTGACACGAATTTTGACACGAATAACAGTTTGACATGCATGAATGGGCCAGAGGGCAGTTTGACATAAATAAATGGGCCAAAGGCCAGTATGTTTGGAAGCACAGTCACTTGACTTAAATTGTGTATATATATATGTTAAATAGAAATATGAATTGGGCCCAAGGCCGTTTGGAGCATGTTGTTCTACATACCGTTTGTATAACTCTTTTATTTGATATTATTCACTGGGCTGTCGCTCACGCTCATTCATGTGTTTGTAGGTGAGCCAGGAGAAGTCCAAACCTAGCCCCAGTGAAGTCTGTATGGAACAACTAAGGTTTTGAAGAGTCAGCCCTTGCGTGTCTCACGCACGAGACACGTCTTCGCCCTTCTGCCATTCTATGTTATTTCGTCATGTTGGCGAGGACTTTGGTGTATGTCTGTATATAGCTTCGTTTTGGCTGACTTAGATTTGAATGATCCTGTCTGTATAGAACTTTTGGTTACCATACTTTCTGTTGTGAGTTATTAACATATGTATGTATGGAATGTTATGATGTGCATATAAGCACGGCTCTATGGACAAAGTTTTAAATTTGTTTCCGTTTAGCCCCTTTACTCTGATGAGTTTTGTCTTATTGGGTTTGAGGCCGTAGGTAATCTCGTGATTACTGGCTGGTTATGGCCTTAACCCATAGGGGCGGGTTCGGGTCGTGACAGAGTGGTATCAGAGCACGAGTTAATAACTCACACACTTGTCCAAAAGAGCAATAAGTGTCTAGAAAAGATCTAGGATGCATTCATGTGATAAGTATGAATTTGGAAGCATCGAGAATACGCTTAACTGTTAAATGTGAACAACTATGTGTTATGAGTTTGTGAACTGCTTGCATCGCAAATTGTTTGAATACGTATGCTTTTTTAGTATACGCATACCTGTGAATCTTTTGTACAAAGTATAATGCAAGTTTAATCAAATATTGAGAACATGTGATAATATGAGATGTGAATTATTGCACTAATGTGTACAACAAGTTTGTTTCGTTATAAGGCACATATATGAGCATATGAGTCATGAGAAGTTGCTTATGTGCATTCGATTCTACAAATGGGTGTCTATGTGAAATATGAACATGATTTGAGTATATAACTACTTAGTAAATGTTCAGCATGCGATATCTAATAAGTATGCAATCATCTGTTACGTATGTGATTAATTGTATCTTGATGATACATGAAATGAGAATATAACAACGTGCGAATGTACCCATGTGTATCTGTGTTTATTTTTGTATTGGGCACCCCAGTAATCGGCAAGGTTTAATAAGAGTTTGTGTAGAGAGTGGGTAAATTAAGGGCATATGAGTTGGAAGGCTCTTCCACAACCCGACTTGTTAGACTGGAAAGAATAGTACAAGAAATGGCCGAGATCTTAAGACAACAATGCCAGTTGCCGCTACAGCAAGAACCTTTGCCACCACTAGTGTAAGAAACATTGAGGAGTTTGTTATCGGATTTCTGGGGTTTGTTATGGGTGTGGTGAAATGGACTGTATGGTGAGGAACTGTCCCCGGACTGAACAAAATGTGGATAAATCTTCTGCCTCAGCTAGATCCGTACCAATGGTAGGAATTGCTAATCAGGATAGAGTAATCACACTCATCCCAGAAAGCGCTCAAAATATTGCGACCGTTATCCCAGGTATCTGTACTGTTTATAAATGAATGCTTATGTGTTGATTGATTCTGAATTAGTACATGTGTACATCTTTGTTTGGGATGTTATTTGAGTCGGATCGGCATATTCTTTCGTATCTGCTGCATGTGCATCTAGATTGATTAGACCCACAAGATCGAGACCGTATTCATTGAATGTATATGTTCCATTTGGGAAATTTGTGAAGTATGTGTTGGGATATCGAATAACTCTACACATGCACATGTACATCTAAACCTATGCTCGGGGTGATTTGTTATATTACTACCTTCATTGACTAAACCACTGGAATTGTGACTCTGTGATTGTGTGACTGAGTTGAGCACCCCAAGTAATGAGCTCTATAACTTTGAGACCATACATTTTGATTGGTAGAGAATTGACTGGATTATGTGACTATACTGGGCCCGACTCATAAACCTATGTTTTGCGACTAATTTGGAACCTCTGCGTGACAAATCCTGTATTATGTGTAACCGAAGAACTTTGCTTAATGTGTTACTGTGTACCATGTGCTTGCATATAAGACCTATTTGAGAATTTCTATACTGATTATGATATATACCTCCTGATATGAACGCCTACATGTGCAACTACACCTAAACTTATGTGAACAGTGCCATATTGTACATGATTTGAAATACTTTGACATAAACATTTGTGATAAATGACTCCGATATGATTTTGAGAACTGATGGACTTAGAATAGTTGTAAAACTATCGACTAGGTACCTAAGCAACGAAGTGTGCCTTACAAAACCAAAAAAATACCCCATTGAGAAAACTTTTATCTTATTCAATCTGATAGAACTTTTGTTTGATTGGGCCTGTTAGAACCCTTATTTGATATAATTTGATGGGACCTTTGCTCAATTTGGTTTGGCAAGACCTTTAACGGGATTAATCTGATGAGACCCTCTATCTGATTTGACCTTGTTAAGGGGAAGTACGGATTACGTATGAATAAATAGCCAGATTATTCTTGGCAGGAAAATTGATAGACCCAAAACATGAATCCGTTTGGAGTACTTGACTTATTTGAAAGACCTTTTGCGGGCTATCAATAGATTGATCTAACCATGAACGCCGTTGAGAACCAACCTTCAACTATTGAGGACACATGTGTTAGAAATGAACTGAATTGTGCAAATCCAGTGATCGAGTGTCTTAAGGAACAATGCTGGTGTATTATCATATTCTTGCTTATTTGACGCTATGGAAGCCAATGACAATAGATTGATTTGACTGTAAACAATGATGAATATTTATCCTCGACTAATCAGAATGTGTTTCATATGTCTGCTTCAGTGTTATTGGATTTTGGGAAATCAGGTTATGTGAGTGGTATTGTGTTTGTTTTGATGACATTCTTGAGACGTCCTTTTGTGCTAGGGGACGTTAAGCCTATGTAGCACCTTTGTCAAGATACCTCTTTTGCCACCGACGGTTTTGTACGAGTGGGTTTGTCTAATCGATCTCAGGTCGGCCACCGACGGTCGTAAACGGGTGTGCTTTGATTCCGAGATGATTATTCATTTGTTTTTTCCGGGATGTCATCCTTTGGTATTATGTGGGTGTTATTGGCATCCAAGAAGCTTTTAAAAACCCTGATTGTCCGAAAGTATGTGAATTCAGTACGCTCTGTGTAAATAACTGTTCAGTGCCATTATATTCTGTAATTGGGGCTTTGGGGATGTGTAAATTGTGCTTAATATGTGATTGACTCCTTTGGTATTGTCCTTGACATCATGGGGATTTGTATATGCATTGCTTTATGCTTTTGACGATTATCAGATAATATAGAGAGACTCGATAGGACAGGGGATTGAATATGGACTGAATTATAAACCGTAAACTATTGAATGAATTGAGGACACGTGTATTATGTTAGAAATTGATTGCTTCGATGCTACCTTTGTTGATTCGGGAATCAGTATCTGGATCCACTTCATATTCCTGAAGACTTTTGGTTAAACTTGGATAACTGCGATGAGTCACTAAACTAAGTACTGAATTGGGTTGTGAATTGCGGAATTATTGAGAAATGAATTGAACTTCTGTGATAAGGAAATGGATCAAACTTCTATGGTAAGGTTAGTTGGCATTTGAAACAAATATGTCGGCAACCTATTGTGAAGAAGGAAGTTGTTGGATTTGTGTCTAAATGTTTTCAGTGCCAATGAGTCAAAGTTGAATAACAGATATTGGCGGAACTACTACAACCTCTCTCTATTTCGGAATAGAAATGGAAATATGTGACTACGAATTTCATTGTGGGACTACCTCGAACGCACAGGGTATGAGTCCCGTTTGGGTTGTTGTATATAGAATTACTAAGTTTGCCCATTTCCTCGCTGTAAAATTTTCGTATGATGGTTGTAGACTAGCCACTGTTTACACTAATAAGATTGCTCGTTTGCATGAGGTCCCAGTATCTATTGTTTTAGACAGGAATCCTAAAATATGTTTGAATTCTGACGAACCTTCAAGGGGTAATGGAGACTGGATTGTGGTTCGACGTTGCTTGCCGTCCGAAAATCGATGTATAATTAGAAAGGACGTTTGGGAGAAATGCCCCAAATACATTTAGTAGATCTTTCAGGGAATTTGGGAAGTCTATTCATTATTGGCAGACTCTGCTTACAACCACAGCTTACACTCTAGTTTCGATAGGGCACCATACAAGCATTGTATGAAAGAAAAGGTAAGTCTCTAACTGATTGAGAAATGAGCGTTGCTTGATTTTGGGACTAAGTAAATGGCTATCAAAAAGGATTGGAACCGTTGAATGAAAAGTGTTCCGATTTGTGTTCAACTAAAAGTAAGATAAGTTTGGAGGACCAAACTTCCTAATGGGGGGAAGACTGTGATACCCCTGTTCCGTATTATGCTAATTTATCCTCCTTATGCACATGATTATGTGTTTGATATGATTTTGAGTGCCATTTATATGAATATATGTGGTTTTGAATTTCTATCTGTTTACCGTAGGAATATCTGTTTGATTATCTGCATCGAAAATTAAATTGAAGGCCTTATCGACCACAGAAACTGAAATTGGCTGCGCCATTGTGATCAGCATAAGTTTTAGAGCCTACGGTGAAATTTGATTGAAAATTGATTCAGATCAGATTAAATTGATTAAATTAATGTTATGGTACCCAATTATTTTATATTAAAAGAATGTATTTGAGGGAGCTTTTAAAAAGGGCCATTATACACACTCAATTCCTCTTTTTGTTCATTTTGGCTGATCTAACTCTCTAGAGAGAGAGAGAGACCCGAAATTAGCGAGAGAAAAGGGAGATCATCTAAGTTTTGCTCTTGAATCTTGAAAGTCTTGAAGATTACTCAAGAATTTGCTATAGATTATGAGAATTAAAGCTCCTAGGTGAGTATTTCATGGATTCTAGCTTGTAATTTTGTAAAATTAAGGTTTATTAATGATCAAGAGCAAGAATTGTGCCATAAATGAAGGAATTGTGTAGTGTTTGATGAATTTGAAGTCAATTGATGCATGCATGTAGGAAATTGCTATGAATTTCCATAATTGAGCACAATGTGTGTAATCTATGTAGGATTTTGGTTAAAGCTCATGTTTGTAATCATCATTTGCACCATGTAAGTTGAAATGAGAGTTATATCCCACATGCATGTACAATTTATGGAAATATGAGTTGAAATACATGGAATTGTTATGTTGAAAATGAGTTTGGTGTTGATTGGGACATGCATGTGATTAAATTGTGAAATTGAGCTTCATAATGATGTAATTTGGTATTTATACCATGTTAGTATATGTATATGTGAAGATTGAGCCAAAAACATGTATTTTGAACCTTTAAATATCAAGTTGAAGCTCAAGAACACATTCTGGAAAACCCAAAAAATTTGATGTCCGCTCGAGCGGGAGAACCGCTGCTCGAGCATGAATTTCGAATTCCCAGTATTTTCTGCAGACATGGTGTCCGCTCGAGCGGGGAAGTTCACGCTCGAACGGGGAGCCATGTAGAGAGGCCTTCCGCTCGAGCGTCAGAGTGCACGATTGAGCGTAAATTCGACATAGCCAATACTTTTGCAGGCCTCATGGGTCCGCTCGAGCGGGGACCCTGTTTTCTGAAACTTTGAAAAGGCATTCTGAGTTCCATTTTCCGTTCTCTTTCACTTCTAAGTACTCTTAGGCATGCATTGAGCATTGTAATTGAGTTAAAGAGATAAGAATGAAGCCTAAAGAAGAATATGTGAATTAAAGAACGGATTGAATCGTTTGTGACCCATATGTGTTATATGATGTGTAGGGTCAAGCTTCAGGGCAAATCCACAAGCCGATCACTGTGAGTAATATCTTAACAAAGATATCTGAAATATGTTGTCTAAATTGCTTACCTCTATGTAAGTTTCATAAGTTCATTGATTCGATTGGTGGACAATGGTTGTTATACTAAATGATTGGGTCAGAGGCCATTTTGATAAGAATGAATGAATGGGCTAGAGGCCATTTTGACAAGAATGAATGAATGGGCCGAAGGCCGTTTTGACATGAACGAATGGGCCAAAGGCCGTTTTGACATGAATGAATGAGCCGAAGGCCGTTTTGATAAGAATGAATGAATGGGCCAAAGGCCAGTTTGACACGAATAACAGTTTGAAACGAATAACAGTTTGACATGCATGAATGGGCCAGAGGCCAGTTTGATATGCATGAATGGGCCAGAGGCCAGTTTGACATAAATAAATGGGCCAAAGGCTAGTATGTTTGGAATTATAGTCACTTGACTTAAATTGTGTATATATATATGTTAAATAGACATATGAATTGGGCATAAGGCCGTTTGGAGCATGTTGTTCTACATACCATTTGTATAACTCTTTTATTTGATATTATTCACTGGGCTATCGCTCACGCTCATTCATGTGCTTGTAGGTGAGCCAGGAGAAGTCCAAACCCAGCCCTAGTGAAGTCTGTATGGAACAACTAAGGTTTTGAAGAGTCAGCCCTTGTGTCTCACACACGAGACATGTTTTCGCTCTTCTGCCATTCTATGTTATTTTGTCATGTTGGTGAGGACTTTGGTGTACGTCTGTATATAGCTTCGTTTTGGCTGACTTAGATTTGAATGATCCTGTCTGTATAGAACTTTAGGTTACTATACTTTTTGTTATGAGTTATTAACATATGTATGTATGGAATGTTATGATGTGCATATAAGCACGGCTCTATGGACAAAGTTTTAAATTTGCTTCCGTTTAGCCCCTTTACTCTGATGAGTTTTGTCTTATTTGGTTTGAGGTCGTAGGTAATCTCGTGATTACTGGCCGGTTATGGCCTTAACCCAGAGGGGCGAGTTCGGGTCGTGACATTGGAGGTCAGTCCTAGTCCAGCCCCAGCAGCTTTTCTTTTGTTAACCCTGTTGTGTCCAAGCAATTAAATGAAGTTACTCATTTTTGTGGAATTCCTTCCGTAGCTCTTAGCATTGGTCACTAGCCTTTTGTTAAATGTTGATAACATGTATAACTTCATCATCGAGGTTTTTGGTTATACCCCAAGTTACGGGGTTGGGACAGTATATATGCGTGTATATAGTTGTCACTTATGTATATGCTTCTTTATGTGTTGGATTATGTGATGATAATGTTTGTGGTCCTGGCATTTAAACACTGGCTCAATGGATGTCATTTTAAAATTAATATCTGCTTTCGTTCAGGCCCCATATGATATAAGTTGGTCGTGCTACTGGCTAGTGAGTTTTGAGACCCGTTATGGGTCGATCATGCCCAAACTTTTAGGGGTGAGTTTGGGGCATGACAGATTAGGTCTCATTTTTATTTTTGTGCATAGTGGTTAATCATTCGAAACCAAAAGACAGAATGATAGAAAGAGTCCTTTTAATATTTGTCGAGTGTCCTAGTATTTTTCTTTGAACATGTCTCTGCTTTGCTTCATAATCTATGTATTATGTTTGTCCTGACGATTTCTTCAAAATTTTATGTTCTTTCTTGTTTTAGAAATTCTTTGTTGGCCTCTACAATAACACCACCACACAACTTCAAAGGGTTGGCCTAGTGGGTATAGTTTGGGGCCTGGGGTGTGCTCTCTTAATGTCTTAGATTCAACTTCCATTAGGTGCTATTAATTCTTTGGAACTATGCACACAAATTTTGCTCGAGATTTGCCCAATCTGTGTGACGAGATTGTTTTGCGTGGGTCACAAACACTAAAATATGGAGAAATTTGATTCACTAGTCACTACCCTAATGTCATATTTGATTTAGTTTTCAGGATTTGTTTTTGAGAAATTTTGAAAAACTAGTTTGGTGAAATAAAAATGAAATCTCATTATTTTTGTATGATTTTTCTCATTTTTTTTGGACAAAAATAATTTTAAAAATTTTAAAATATATTTTTTAACATTTATTCTTGTTATATTAACTTGTAATTTTTAAAAGAATTTTCAAAAATGAATTCTGAAAATTTTAACTAAATATAAGGATTTTAGCCCAATAAAGGATTTGGTCAGAATGCAAGGTACAACTTGTTTTTTGGGTGAATAAGTACAACAACATGTTAATAAGTCGGTACTCTTTTTTTTTATTATTATTATTTTTAATGTCCTCTAGCAAAATTCTGGCCATTGAATTTTCAAGTATAACATTATTGGTTACTTTTAGTAATTGATCTAATAAAGTAGAAAGTCTAGGATCCAAATTTTGGATCTCAGATTTTGGCCAATAAAATGAATCCGAAATACATATTGATATTCTGAATAAATTTTAGTGTATTATTCTTGTAGTATCCCTCTTAATAAAGTGTTTAGAGAAGATTCAAATTCAAATAATGTGAGAGAAAGGATCTCTGCGAGAGAGGAATCACCAGTCAAAGGAAAAAAACATATTGAAAAACATACAACACAATTAAAAGGAATAATGCAAAAACCCACAAAACATAAAGGTGTCGTTTGGTAACACTTACGTTTTTCAGTTTCTGTTTATATTTATAAAAATTTAAAAAACTCAAATAAAAACTTGTTTGGTAAAATTTTTGATTTATAAATCAGTGGTCTCAGTTTATAAATTTGGCCAAAAAATGAAAAAACAAAAAATGTGTTTCCGATTTGAGTTTTGAGTTTTTTCTTTTTTTTACCACCCAACACTAGCCACCACCCGCTACCATTTTCCACCACCGTCTTCTGCCACCACCAGCCACCACTCGCCACCACCCGTCACCACCAGCCACCAGCCACCACCCACCTGCCACTCACTCGCCACCACCACCACCACCACCACCACCCACCCACCCACCCTTCGCCACCACCACCATCACCACTCATCACCCACCTACCATCCACTCACCACCACATACCACACGCCACTACCATCCACCGCCCGCCACCTACTTGCCACCACCACTCACCACCCACCTGCCACCACCATCCACCACCTGCCACCACCATCCACCACCCACCACCACCAGCTACCTGTCACCAACCCGCCACCACCAACCACCACCCACCACCCACCACCACCACCATCACCCACCACCCACCCGTCACCCACCTACCACCACCACCCACCACTCACCACCCATCACCACCACCACCACCACCCACTCGCTACCACTTACCACCCGCCACTATCACCCACTCACCACCACCACCCACCCGCCACCACCACCACTACCACCCACTCGCTACCACCCACCACCCGCCACCGTCACCCACCCACCATCACCACCCACTACCCACCACCTGTCATCCGCCACCCACCACTCACCACCTACCTACCACCACCACCCACTCGCTACCACCCACTACATGCCACCGTCACCCATCCACCCACCATCACTACCCACCACCCACCCGCCACCACCCGCCATCCGCCACCCACCTGCCACCACCACCCGCCACCCACTCGCTACCACCCACCACCCGCCACCGTCACCCACCCACCTACCACCACCACCCGCCACCCACCTGCCACCACCACCACCACCACCCACCCGCCACCACCCACCACCACCAGCTACCCACCACCCACCGTCACCACTTTCCACCACCGTCTTTCCGCCGCCACTTGCCATTTCTCATTCTTTTTTATATTTTTAAATTTTTTTAAACATTTTGTTAATTACCAAACGCGTTTGTAGTTTATGTTTTTCTAAAAATAAACAAAAAATAAACAGAAACCAGTTTATAAAATTTTTGTAAATATAAACTGAAAACGTAAACGTTACCAAACACACCCAAAAGTAGACTAGAATTACAGTTTTTTTATTTGAAGGGGACAGAACAGAAAGTATCTACAAAGATAACTTCAATTTTAACAGAAAAGACGCATCAAACACAAAAGGAGTACTATCGTACACAATTGAAGATTTTGGATTGCATGACTGATTTGATCCAGTAGTGGACTAACTCAGTTGAAAGAGTTGAGAGCACTAGGATTTATAGTGGCAAAGTCTAGCAAGTCCTTGTTACATTCAAAAAATGCCATGTCTTCTTCAATCAAGGTAACCCATGCTTCAATCCCCTCACCATCTCTTGAAGGACTCAACACAACAACATTAGGCACTTCTATATGACCAATCGTCGCCCAAGTTGGCTTTCCCCACCCAAAATCAGCTTCATACAATGGCATCCTACTCCAACTTGTATGTGTATACATATCCACTTCACCTCCTCTCATCTGCAACTTTCCCAACTCCATCAACAACCCACAAATCTCCGACACTCCACAATTTTTGCTTAGTTCTAGCTTACTTTCCCTTATGCTACTTACCAAGTTTGACAAGTTCATTTCGTTCTCACTCTCATCATCGGCGTGCACTACCAGTGGGCGTCCTATGTTTCCGAACGAACTCTCTGGTAATGGCGGCACAAGACGTTCTCGCATATCTACTGATATGACTAATATAGATGGCCTCCTTGGATTGGTTGATCCCAATCCCAATCTTGATCTAGAAGCATCCATAGCGCATTTCCAAAGGAGTGCCATGACAGCCTCCACGCGGGTAGGTTGTTGTACCCTTGCGTTTGCTGCTTCCGCCTTTAGAGCTTGAAGTTTGGAGGCGTTGAAGACGTACCTGTTGAGAAAATAAACTTGTTTTTTGTAATTTGGGAGTCATGTTTACCCAAAAAGTTACTCAGAATTTGCAATCAAATGCCAAGATGGATTGATAATTTGGTCCCTAGTGGTATGTTAATAAATCGTATTTTGTTATCATTTTAGTGGTTTACAAAATAGTGGGTTTTAGTATTTAAAATGCCTTAAAATTAGAATGTCAAAATTGTTTTAAAACTTCATATATATATAGCTGCTATGTAAGAATGAGAATGAATGAATATATTCTTTATTCTTCAAATCTCTCTTTCAAATTATTTCGAGTATAGCCATTTTATTTTCAAAACAGTACCTCCTGACAACAACATTCTGTGGTGGTTTCTCATGAACTTGTGGTGGAAGGGTCTGGAAGTCATCTCTTGCTGGGAATATAGAGGGTGCTGTGAAATCTGGACTCACTACGTCAGGGAATCCGGATGCAGTGGCAGCCCAGGCCTTGAGGAATGTGGTGAAGGAGGCCGCATCGGCAAGTTTGTGGTTAGTATAGATGCCTATAGCCATTCCTCCACATTCAAAGAAGCTAGCCTGGATGAGTAAGAGAGATCCGGACCCCGAATCCTTAAATTGGATTGGAATGAAATGGTTTTGTAATTCACTCTTGGGTTGCTCAAGAATGGAGGAAATTGGACAGTTGACTCGAGTTTCAATGTAATCAACTCCATCGTCGTTGCAATCAACAAAGAGAGGCTCTTTGATTCTTCCAGCCAGAGGGTAGTAGCGAGTTAGGATTTGAGAGAGGGAGTTTTTTAAAAGTTGGGATCTTTCTTCGTAACTAGAACCGCCGTGTGTGGCGTAGTAGAGAACTAGTGGCGTGTATAATGCAGGCACGAATTGGTCCATAAGAGAGAGTTTGAAAGTTTTAAGGTGATGGGGAGTCGGAGAAGATGGCTTGATGGTTTCTCTAGCGATTACCTCAACCTTAATCTCCATCATCGTCGTTGTTGTTGTCATCGGTTGTTCTGTCATAGTTTGTTGCGATACCTATGTACTACAATGAGTGAAAACTTGGTTTGTTTATAACAATTTTCAGTTGTGTGAAAAATTTTTGCATGGTTTGCCATTTAAATATGCAACCTAACATATGTTCATACACCGATTCCACGTTCCTAGATGTGACTCTAAATTATTAAAGGGATGAAAATGAAAGTTGTTGACATTTGAGTTAGTTTTTTTTTCTTCAATGAATGGGCAATATATATATATATATATATATATATATATATATTATATTATAAAATTAGACATAAATATAAAATAATGAATAAGTGACACATATGATATATAATCTCGAGAAGAAAATGATCCTATTTGACCGCTATACATTGCTAACAGATCTTTTGAGTGATAAAAAATTGTATGGACTCCTATTCATTAAGGACATTTCATCTCTCGTGCCATCTCTGCGTAGCAAGGTTTCTATGTTTTTGAAAGCTATCAATCCCCTCTTCTCCCTGCGTAGCAAGGTTTCTATGTTTTTGAAAGCTATCAATCCCCTCTTCTCCCGTATTTATTTTCAGTCTCGCATTGATTCTGCGGCTTTTAGATAGCTAACAATTAAGTCACTAATCACACAACTAATAAAGTTGATCACTACAAAGATAACTCATAAAAGTAGTTTAACATACATGTGACATCTATTCTCTGTCTTACATCTTTCTCATTGTGTGAAAATCTTCTATACATTTATAGCATAAAGTATTCATTTGGGTTCTCAATTCTAGTATCCATCAGTAAAATAAAGAAAGAAAAATCCTTCAAAGTAATTTTTGATTGCACCAAAATTATGTATTATTCAATGATGAATTATACCCTAATAAAAAATTTCTTGTAATTATTCATTTACAATTCAATGTTTTTGTTAATTTTAACGAGTACATGGTGTTTCCCGAGTTACTCTTCGTTTCAACGACTTTTTCATGCCTTTATCTCATTTTGGCATTGATAAAACTATATTTGTCTATTACTTTTTCTCTATAAAAAAATGTACACATTTAATTTTTTTTTTCACTATTTATATAATTTACCCATTTTATAAAAATTAGTTTAGAGAATATTTTAAAACTTAAAGTATATTTATGAAAATTTTGGAATGTTTGTAGAGTTATAATTAATTTTTATTAAATTAGATATTCTTTAGTTTGTGTTTGGTTTGAGTTTTTTGAATTCAGTTTTTTAAAAGCTAAGTTTTTTGGTTTTCCTGTTTTTTTTATTTTTAGTGAATATTTTTAAAATTTTAAACATTTTTTTTTATATTTTTTTAGATGCATCTTACTTACATATATTTAAAAAGTAAAAAAATTTGAAAAAATATTTTAAAAAATTAATAAATATATAAATACAAAAAATGTACTGAATTCTCGTTTTTTTTTATATTTTTGGTATTTAGTGAATTTTTAAAATGTTTTTTCATAATTTTTTTACTTTTTAGGTATATTTATGTTAGGTATGTCTAAAAAGTAAAAAAAAATACTTAAAATACTAAAAAAAATCAATAAAAACAAAAAAATACGAAAAACAAGAGAACAAAATTTTTTAAAAAGTGTTTTTAGAAGAAAGGAACGAAGCAAAGTGAGCCCAATAAGATCATTTAGGCCAAGAATAAAGCTAAAGACCCCCAGTGGGGGTTCTGGGAGTCTCTCTTGATTGGCTAAGAAATATTTTTTTTTTTTTTTTTAGTTTCAGCCAGTGACAGCCCCCCACATGGAGGTTGGGGGGAGGGGGGTGCTGAGGGTCGTGTTCTGCTGAGGGTTTCCAGCAGAACTGTTTATGCCAACAATTGGTGGATTCTATTTTAAGGTTAGAAGGAAAGGAAATCATTCCATCGAGGTGGTATCATATCAATTAATTGTCAACTCTAACAAGTGTTCATTATTAAAAATGCTTTTTATTGATTATAAGAAAAGAAAATTACAAAAAAAAAGAAGAAGAAGAAGAAGAAAGAAAAGAAAAAAGAATCTAACTCGTGTAATATATATCTTATTCACCCAAAAAATAAAATATATTTGGAGTTTCTAATCTAAATTTTAAATATTTTGATTTATTTTTAATTTAAACTATTTATTATTTTCGTTGAGTAAAACTGATAATTTTTTTTTTAGTCATTATGTATACTTATATTAAGTTTAATGACTAAAAGACTTTTTGAATCATTTTTATTTAATGAAAATAGACATACGATTTAGATTGAAAATATATTATAAGATTACGATTTAAATTGATAAATTAAAAATCCAAACTTTATTTTCTTGGAATTTGTCTATTTTTAGTCGATTGACGTTTTATGCAAAAATATGCAAACAAATAAAAATGTGATATAATAACTTGTAACAAATAAATAAACAAACTGCTTATTTAGGGTGTGTCAAACCATCCTAAGAGAGTTAAAAATAAAAATAAAAAAAAAAGTTTTTTGAGATTTTTGTGTGGGTGATATTAATATTATTCTTTTTATTAAAATTTAAAGTATGTAACAATTTTAAATTTAAAGTTAAAATAAAATTACATTGTTGGTGGTCCATGTAACGCCCTCAAAATAAAACATAATCATCCATTCATAAAATCCGTAAAACATAATAGAAATGTTACATATTACATTCAACAGAGTGTTCTTTACAAAGGATATTAAACAAATAAATACCCTACGGGCTTACAGCTTTCCAAGTCATCGCTTGGTTACAACAAAAGAAGAGTTCTAACCCTATCCATAAAAGCCCTCGGCTTGGATTTACATTTAACATCAAAACAAATAACAAAAGGGAGTCTTCAACTCCGAAAACTCCCAATCTAAGATCTTAGAGGCGACATATCACCTATACCTGAAAAATGGTGTCCCAAGTAGGGTGAGCCAATGCCCAGTAGAGATATGCTAAATATTACATGAGAATTAACTAAAACATTAGCATCCGATAAATGTTTACTACTTATAAACCAACTTACACCATTTCCATAACCAATCAACATTTACATCATAACAAATCCACTTCTCTTTAAGTATCCAAATCAATTCATTGACATATCTCAATATTATCGAAACAGTTTAAATGAGACTACAACTCATATTATCAACACTTCATATAGATACATCAATCATACACTTCCATTATCTTGCCATTTTACAGAACTACGTCCGAAAGAACCAACACCCAAAATATAAATAAGATTTCGAGACTTTCACCCTGGACACTCCAGCCAACTTAATTATCCATGGAATCCATCTCCTATCTCCTCTCAAACAATTGAGTGCATCCCATTTCTTCTCCCAAACAAGATACATATACAATGTATTTAAACACGTTGTCATATACAATGATTGATTCAATAACATATACGATGTTTATATCCAACCGTCATATTCAATGACATATTCCAATTGATTAGTTTCAATTTACCTAATCATCATACAGTTTCTACAACAATCATGGCTATCCTCCACCGATAGCCCAAAACAGATATATCTAAACAGATAAATAAATTTCTCAACAGATAATATATCGCATTTTACATAAGGGAGTGATTCATCGATTCAACTACACCATTTACTCACAATTTCCTCCAATTTCATATTTCTATAATGATTTCATCATTTACACAAATATTGTATATATTTCAAATTAGGGCATTTTCCCCCTTTTTCAAATATTGTCCACAAGGCCAAATTTTCCCCCATTATACACAATTAATCCATTTTCAAGGTCCCAACACACATATGGAGCCCAAATAAGAAAACCCCACTTTAAAACATTTCAAATTTTAAACCTTAACTTCCCAAAAGTTCCAAATCTTACCATTTATACAAAATGACCAATGTTTATGTTAAAACTCATAAAAATGAGTAGATTATCCTTACCTCAAGAAGAGAAGATGAGCCACGCAAGAGATGAACTCTAAAGATGCCAAAACCCCACTCTATTCGGTTCAAAAGGTAGATCTTAAGATGCTCCAACTTTTTAATGAAGACACAAGCGTGTAGAGATCACCTGATCTAGTCTAAAAAGTAGAGTAAAGGAGTATTTTAGAGAGAGTGGCTCTCAACTTAGGATTTTGGAAAGTTTTAGAGAGAGAAATGACAGAAAGTGATTTAAAAAGTCACTTTCGCAATCTGATATAGGCGCAGTCCGCTCAAGCGTCAGACATAAAAACAGACCCGCTCGAGCGCCAAGACACAACAGCAAGACATTACCCGCTCGAGCGCAATGAGACCCGCTCGAGCGTAGAATACACTCGTCCAGTATTTTATAGACTTCAGACAGTCGCTCGAGCGCTAAAGGGCCCGCTCGAGCTCAGACCCGCTCGAGCGTAAGAAACTCTACTCGATCGTGAAAAACACTTCTGCAGTATTTTTGTGGACACACAAAGTACTAAATGATTGCAAACCCCGCTCGAGCGGGAGACCAAAATTCTGGGCAACAAGGTTTTAGGCCAGCAACCAACCAACCTGTTCTAATCACACCCAAGGCATTCCCAAACTCAAATTCAAAGACTAGGAGGAGGAAAAGACATAAACAACAACATTAAACCACAAAATCCGACTCCGAAACACCATAAAGGTCGAGTTAGAAACCGTGATCGCTATAGTCCATGATTTTTTTTTTTTTTTTTTTACAAAAAGAAGAAAAATGCATTTTAAAATTATTTTATTTTATTTTTGAATTCGAAGTATTTTTATTTGGATCATGTTATGGTATACACCCTTATGCAAGTTATGACATTTATGATGTTGATTACCATACCACAAATGTCATAACTAAATCATTGTCAATTATAACTAAAAAAAATGTTATAACTAAACACTGCATGAGGTATAAGAAAAGATATTTTAGATCATAACTAAAATAATATTATAACCAATATCACAATAACACTAAAATGAGTTATAACTAATATCACAATAAATCATAGTAAAAAATCACAAATATTATAATGAAGGTATATGATACACACCCTCCAAAAAGAGATGTGTATAATAATTTTTTTCCTTATTAACATCTTATTATGATAAAAATATGTTTCTAGAAATGAGGAGAATTTGGACTGGAAGGTAGGGGTGTAAATTTGGTTTGACTCACTGTCGAGACGTACGAACTTCCACCAAAATTCGGACTACACCAGGCCGGCCCACTTGTGCAAAATTGCGGCCGAAGCCCAAGCCTAGAGGGTACTCAAGCCTTGAATAGGCTGGGCCTTGGGCCTGACCACTTTTTAATTTTTTTTTTACTAAAATTTTATTTTTTTTTCCACAAAAAATGACACTAGACCTCGAGCTAAGCCTTGAGTGGGCCGATGGGCCAGGCTTTGGACTGGGTTGGGCTTTGAAATAGACAGCTTAGTCCCAGGCCCAGGGTCTTAGGCTAGGCCTAGTTGGGTCAGGCCACATAGGGTCACAAGCAAGCTTCTGGTGGATCGCGAGTTAATGGGCCAAATTTACTGTCACGACCTTAGCCCGCCTTTAGAGGTTTAAGTTGTGACTGTCCAGTAATCCCGAATTACCTTCGGCTTCAAAGTCAAATCAATCATAATATAACAATGGGGCTTAGCAAAAATAAAAGCATAAAATAATGACGAGCCATTGAGCAGTGCATACATGCCGAAATCATAAGTAGTAAAAACCAACTTTAATTTTATAAAACTTATGTACAATAGTCCAAAGTTAGACTCCTCACCCTACATCATTCATACAAGTTGCAAAATTATTTAAAGAAATAAGAACAAAACAAGACAAAAGTTGGGTTGACAATGCTTGACTCCTCTTGAGTCCAGGCTTGCTCCTTTATGGAGGCACTTTCCAAAAGGCTTTAAAAGGGTAGACATCGAGGCGACTTTAAATATGATGATCCACTTGCTCACCTATATATATATAAGGGAGAGAGGTGAGGTGGAGCCTAGTGAGTAATATCGATATAAAGGTATATATGAATGAAGTCCAACAATTACAATCATATCTCCCATTTTCAAAACAATATAACAATGCCAATAAGTGATTCGATAGAATTCAATCATTTCAACCCATTTTGGAAATAATAATTAACAATCAATCAATTTACGTGGTACATCAAATAGAGTTCAATAAACAATGTGCCGAAGCCAATAGGACCATTAGGGTCAATGGGACCTCAACAGGTCAATCAATAATTCAATGTGGATCTTGAAGGTCTAACATCAGAGATCTCTATGTTTCAATTAATCGAATGGGACACAGTATTGTTTCCCCCAGGCAAGGGACAATGGGTCATGGTATTGTTTCCCACAGGCAAGGGCTAATGGGCCATGGTGTTTGTTTTCCCAGGCGAGGGCCTATTAATCAATGGACCACGATATTGTTTATCTCGGGCAAGGGCCAATAGGCAATGGTATTGTGTCCCCCAGGCAAGGGCCTCACTAAAGGATGCCATGAATATGTTTCAAAAAGGGAAATTCATTCATTCATATAAAATAACATTTCAAAATCATCATCGTGTAGCAATTTTCAAAACATATTTCGAACATATCTTTACAAGGATATTACTCACAATGGGTTAGATCGATACTAGGCCCCGGGCGTCCACCTACACAAATACACATTGAAGCACACGTTCAAAATGAGTAACCTATTTTAATTATTCTCTTATGTGTGTTTTAGCTTATTGCATGATTGAGGATGTTCAAATGAGGCTTAAGAATGCCTAAATGGGTATGAGGATACAATCATGTAGTCACAAGTGTCAGTCAAAAATTGCTAAAACAGGGCCTTCGCTCGAGCGCACACTTGGTTGCTTGTGTCGTCTGTAAAGACTGCAAAAGTACTGGATGCTTGATTTTTACACTCAACGGTCGCTCAATAGTCGCTCGAGCCAAGTGCTGAACAAAAGCGGGTTCGCTCAAGTGCACACTTGGTCACTCGAGCCAACGGCCAAGTGTCTATAAAAATACTGGATGCATTCCATGTTCGGTCGAGCCGTGGTTCCTTCAATCGAGCGAACAGTGTGAATTTTGGGTTTTCCATATTTGTGTTTGAAGTTCAAAACCAATGCTCCCATGTTCAAAACTTGTATGGTTGGTCTCAAATGCTTAGAAACAGTTTATAAAACATGTACCTTTGGAAATTATGAAACCATGATCCCAAATTCTTTCCAATTTTTCAAAACAAAGCTCAAAACATCATGTTCTTGACACGCATGTAACAAACTCACTTGTTTTCTTTCTAAAACATGTTTATATGAAAGGTTTAGTGCAAAACCAAGAAGAACTTCAAAAAATAACCCAAGTAAGGCCCATGCATGTATGAATTTTGAAGAAACTAAGTTCAAAAGTAAAGAATTATGCATGCATGTACACAATTCACTTGCATTCACTAAACTCTTGTTGATTCTAGCTCATTTCTTTCAATTACATGTAAATGGTCCTACAAATTGGTGAATTCATGTTCCTGCATGGTTTAACTTCATGAATTGTAGATTAGAATCATATCTAGAGCTTGAATTTAGCCTCAATTAAGCTTAATCTTTACAACCACCCTGGGTTTCTCTTGAATCTTTCTTCTTCTCTTTCTGAAGTGTTGAATCCTCTCTCTAGCTCTCAAATTTTCAGCAGAAAGTTGATGTAAAATGAAGTCTAAGCATGTTTAACAAATATATATATGGTGATTAAGGCCTCACTAATCACCTGTGCTTAAGGCTAATCAAGTGGGCTTAAATATAATCAATTATGATTATTTTATTCTAATTATTTTGCTCCGAATCAAATTTTAATCAAACTTGCCATATGATTCTAAAAATTTCAACTAGCCTATTGAATTAACCAATTTTGGTTTCTGAAGTTGTTTGGGCTTTTAATTTCGAATTCTAAGTCGACAATTAAATAGGAAATTCACATACAAACAGATGAGTTTCTAATAAACACAAAATTATGCAATTTATGCCCAATCAAATACTAGATAAAAATAATACGGGGGTCGGGGTTGTTACAGTCTTCCATCCTTAAGTAGTTTGGTCCTCCAAACTTAAGTTACCTTCATTTGGAAACAGATATAGGTACCATTGTTGCATTTCTTCTTCTTTTTCTATGTAGCATCCTTCCCGTAGTGTTCGTTCCATTATACTTTCACCATTAGGAGAGATTTGTTCCTTAGTTGCTTCACTTGCCAATCAAGGATCCGTACTGACCATTCCTCGTATCTCATATCATCGTCTAAAGCTATTCGGTGGTAGTCAATTACATAAAACGGATTTCTAAGATACCCGCGAAGCATTGATACATGGAAAACGTTGTGCATTTGCTCCATTCTCAGTGGTAAAGCGACACAATAAGCAACAGGGCCAAGCCATTCCAAAATCTAAAATGGCCCGATATACTACGAAGTTAGTTTCCATTTTCTGTTGAATCTTGTTTGCCTTTTCATTGGTATCACTCAAATAAACACATGCTCTCCCACTTCAAATTTCAAATCTCTCATTTTCTAATCAGCATTACTTTTCTATCAGCTCTGAGTAGTCTTAAGCCTCTATTGGATGACCTTTATCTTTTCAGTTGTTTCTTGCACAAGCTTGGACCTATACTGTCACGAACCCATTCCGCCCATAATTGAATGATGCCGTGATGGCCAGTAATCTGAGATTACTAAAGGCCAACTTACAAAGATTCACACAAACAAAGTATATGTATGGGACATATATGTGTGAAAGCAATAAATTTAAATGTAATTAGTCAAATTAAATAAAATGACATACATATTAACATGGTTTTACAACTTAAATACAAAATAAAATAAACTTAATATTACATCTTGATCAAAAGGCTTCTCAAGCCAAAACATACAAGGCAAATGATTTACAAAACTAAGAAGCATAATCTTCAAGATGCTATAAAAACAAGAACCAAAACATCTTTCAAATAAAGCTTAGGCGACATCGCCTTCTTGTTCATCACCTACATATATATAAGAGAAAGGGGTGAGCTAAAAACTCAATGAATGATATAAGTAATAAAAGTTTGAATGAATGATATCCGAGATTTTATCAAAACAATACATATTATAGCTTGTAACAAAATCAAAGGATGAACCGAGTTCATCAATAAAAGGCTTTCAAAGCTTCAAGTGATGTTTACTAACATCTACATAATACAAAGGATGACATTCATTGACAAAACAAAGGAATAATCGACCCATAATCGATTAGACAAGCCTACCCGTCGGTGGCAAAAGAGATATCTCAAACAAAGGTACTAGTTGCATTAAAGTCCCCTAACACTAAGGACCTTTCAAGAATGTCATCAAAACAAACATATTACTTGATACAAAAACTAAGGGATAATCACTTATGCTTGATCAAATACTTTGTCAAAACAAAGCAAAGCATTGATCAAAAAAATTTAACGTAACTTTATTAAAAATACCACTCACAATATCTCTTCGGTCGAGGGGATTAAGGCAAAAATCCAAGACCTACAAGTACATAGTAATTCCATTTAATGCACTTCAAGAATGTAAGAAGATATGCTCAAAGATGGTTATGAAATGCACTCTCAAAACAAGCTTCAAATGGGTGAAATAGATCCCGACATTTCCTTTCAAACCAAGTCAAGACAAAGCAAAACATGTGCTAAGAGTTAAATTAATGTTTTTCTTTTTGGAAAAGCATGCTGGGTACAAACTAGGTCTTGGAATGGATGTACAGAGATGATGAGCTGGGCCGAAATGGCCTAGTTGGATGAACTCAGGAGGTCTTGGCCGAGGTTCCACACCTCTTGGCCGAGTTGTGGTCTCCTTTTCTAAGATGTGGACTGCTCACCCGAGATGTTACAAGGTGTCGGCAAAGGTGTACATTGGTCAGCCTAGGTATGCAGTGGTCGATCTAGGTGTGCATGCAAGATAGACTAAGGTACAAGTGATCATGCAAGGTAGGCCAAAGTGAGATACAATGCTTGGCCTAGGTATGAGGTCTGCACAAGAGTGGGTCTCGGTGACCACACTTAGAGAAATGAAGTCTGGAAATCTGGGTTTCCTCTTAAAGAACATGAACATAAAGAACATGAATGCTAAAATCATAATTTCTTATTCAAAATATGAGATTTCATGATATGAGTTCAAAAACATGGACCTGGGTATCCATACTTGAAGATTTCATAGAAACAAACACAAGAACATAGAACTTGATACAAACGTTTGGATCAAAGCATGATTTTTCTTCAAGAACACAAGAACATCATTTTCTCTCTCTAAAATAAAACTTTAAATCAATGCATGGCTCATGAATTATGCTAGATCAAACAATACGATCACATTAACATAAAGAGCAACAAGAGTAGATCAAGAATCTAACCTCAAATCACAAATCAAATTGTTCAATGTATGAAAATCAAGTTTGGAAATCTAATTCTCACTCTAAGAACTTCTTCTTCTTCTTCGTAGCACTTCTCTCTCTTCAAGAAAAAAATATGGCAAAGATATGGGTTTCTCAACTGCTAACTGACTTAAACCACTACTGGGACACATGGCACCATCTGATCAAGTCTCCTAAAAAAACGTGCCAGAATGAAAATACAAGAGTAGGTCAAAGTGTGTACAACAAGTAAGGTGGCATGGGCACTCTGACAAGGCAAGGATCCTAGATCAAAACATAGGCTTTGAACAAGTGAAGGATATGTGAGGTCTTCCTCATCTCGGCTAGGAGGTAACACTTGGCTTAGGTGTGACATACCTCGGCCTAGGTTGTATAAGTCAAGGAACAAGATTGCTAGGTTCAAGGATCAAAGATCTTAGATTCGTAGATGATACACATCTCGGACTAGATGATGCACACCTCGGCCTAGATGATGCACGTCTTGGCCAAGATACAAGGCTGAAGGCAGAGGTTAGCCAAGATGGTTCCAAGATGATCCTAGGTGTTGACGCTCAATGGTTTAGGTGTGAGAGATTCAAAGGTGTGATCTAGGCGTGAGGTAGCAAAGATAGATGGCCTAGTGTGATAACCCTGTCCCATATTATGCTAATTAATCTTAATTATGATTGTGGTTATGTGCTTAATATGATTTTGAGTGCTATTTATATGATTATGTGTGTGTTTGAATTCCTATTTGTTCACCGTAGAAAAATCTGTTTGATTTTCTACTATAGAATTTAAATTGAAGGCCGTAGAGGTGTCAGAAAGTGAAATTGACTGTATTTTTGTGCTTAGCATGATTTTTAGAACCCACGGTGAAATTTAATTAAAAGTTGATTCGGATCAAAATAATTAGATTCAATATGATTGAATTAGAGTACCATTACTTAGCCTTAATTCATTGGGTTAGGCAAGCCTATAAATAGGCTTATATACACTCAAGTTCCTTTTTTTGAACTCATTTTGGCTGAGAATACACTAAAGAGAGAGAGAGAGAGAGAGAGAGAGAGAGAGAGAGAGAGAGAAAGCATGGTTTAGAGAGAGAAAGAGGCCAAAATTGAAGACTTTGCTAAGAAATTGGAAGACTAAGGGAATTGGTACAAGATTTAACTACATTTGTGAGGATTAGAGCCTCTAGGTGAGTAAGTGAACTCAACTTCATGAATTTAAGTTCATAATTGAGTGAGTTCAAGCAAGATATGAAATGAATTACAAGAATTGAATTGATTATGATGAATTTGAAGTCAATATAACCATGCATGTATAGAATTGCCATGAATTTGCATAATCTAGCATGTAGCATGTTAATTATGAGAAATTGAGTGCCAAATCATACATGCAAGTATGGTTTTGTTAAGCTCCATGAGTATGAACATCATTTGTTGTGATGCCCTAAAAATCGCGAACTTTGGAAAATATATTATCAATTAAATACAAGGTTTATCTAAGGTTAGGAGTCTAGGAAACGGCACGAATGAGTCTTATGGCCAATAACCAAGTAAGATCCCAGATCGTCAGAGAAGTCAAGTTAGCCTCCCTTCTAAGTCCAGCTTTCTTAGGTAGCGCACTACCCTTTTGATAGATCTTAAATGACATTGACTCAAGGTCTCATAAGCAACGCAGAGATAGGCATAGGATTACAAAGTAAATAATAATTACAGCGTCTTAAATTTTAAATTTACAAAACGAGTTTCATTACTATTACAATCCAAAAAGAATAAATAAAAGCACAATTAGACTAATGAGCAAAATGGTTCCAAACTTTCTCTAAGGAAAACTTAAGTCTTCAAATGTCTTTGACTCTTCGTTGGCTTCGTACATTTCTTTGATACCTGGCATGAAACGCCATGAGCTTTGAATGCCTAGTAAACGCACACATACTCCATCCCTTTTTCCCAATCCAATACATCATCATATTTACAGCAAGCAAGTAGTGAAGCATGATATTCAAGTCAATAACAACAATTTTAATAATAGAGGAAAAGAACATGTCATTCAAATAGATAACAAAGGGTATAATGTTAGTGGTTAGTATTCTAGAAATCCCCCGAAGAGATTTCATCCTCCAAACCACAAGAATCGGACGCGGATTATTCAGTATGCCCCTTCTTTTGCTACTTTGTTGCAGAACTAACCTCAGATGCCTACCAATGGTTATATACCGCATAGCGCCAACCGCAGGACCTCAAAAGAGACAGTAATAATGGGCCTTGCCCAAATCCCTTCTTACACCAAATACCTAGGGTTCGAATACAACCGCTCCATTCAAGGGTTCCGAAAACTACTTGCGCAAGATTTTAACCTCCAAATAGGGAACGCATCCCGTCAACCAATCAATATCTTAGTAATCTTGTCCAAAAATTCGCAACCCATTACCACCCATTAAGTTTCCCGTTTGAATTAGATAATTTAAGTCAGAGTTAGGACATGCTCTTGAAACAACATCTATTGCACTAGTATGAGCAACTAAATAGTACAAATAGAAGGAAATAAAGTTACAACACATGAGATTCACATATGAAGATAGGCACAAGTAGCTCTAGGCATATTCAAGTAGTTAAGGGAATAAATTCGCACATGAATATAATTTTCAGATTTGCATAAATGTGAGCACCATCAAAGCATTAAAATAAAATACATAAACCTATTACATGTGAAATATCATATCGAGACATGATCATAAATTAGTAAGTATATTCATGAACACAAGAGCATAAAACACTAATGAAAACAAAATTTCCAGATTTAGTACTACCTAAAGATTATACACAAAAGGGATACTTCGGATTTTTTTCAGAGCCCGGCCTTCCTATGGTTTGTGGGGAATTTTATCTAGTGTTCAGAACATTTTTTGGAAATGGAATAACTTTTCCAGATTTGTAGTTATTACAGAAATACTCCAGCTCTGTCCAGATTCGTCGACCGTTACGAAAATCAGATTTTCTCATAAACCGCTCACTCGTTTTCAATGAAACAAATTTTCCTTGAACGATAACTCCTTAAGAAAGATTTTGAAATAAAATGGAGGTCCAGAATATTTTTATACATTTTTCTACAATTTTTTTAAGGTGGCTGCAAAACAGATTTTTCTAGCACAGTTCTTGAAAATAGAAAGTTGGTAAGAAAAGAGGTCAGCTAGGGGAAATTTTCCACTTATCTTGTGATGAAAACATGCTAAATAATATATATTAAACTCAAAAATTTAAGGTGAAGGTGTGCCTTTGAAAATTTTAAGAGATTGATAAGGAAAAATGTAGTCTTATACCGTTTAAGAGAAATATAAGAAAGGTAGAATCAAGGCTCCTTTCATTTTTGACACAAGAATATCTTTGTAACACATCTAAAAATACCATTTTAAACTTCTAATAACATGTATTTGAAAAAGGAAAATGGAAGAGAGAGTTGTGTTATGGTTTACTTGAGGGTTGTTGGAATTGCTAGCAAACTTCTTCTCCTATCTTCCACTAAGCTCACCCTCCTCCCTCTCTTCTCTCACTTGAATATAGTGTCGGTGTGTGTGTGGGTGTGTATATGTTCTCAACAAATGGGGATGAGTGGTATATTTATAGAGAATTTGGTGTGAAAAGTCCCAAATGCCCATTGGTTCCAATTCAATTGAATAGTGCCTTGATTTAGTTTAATTGTAATGGAATGAGGGAGGATTAGAACCTTAATTATGTATTTAATTATGATCTAGTTATGTTTAGGGTTAATTTAAATACCTTCTAGTTAGAAGTATACACATATATATAGCAAATCTTTATATTGTTCCAAGATTTCAAGGGATTTGTTTGTACTAAAGTACAATGATTATAGCCTAGGAGGTATGATGGCTAGCCATGTGAAAGCGAATTGATGGACTTGTTTTATATTTTTTTGTGTACAAATCTTGGAAATTGTAAAATATAATGTTAAAAAAAAGATTTTAGAGTACAAGTGTATATATAAATATATAATGGTACTTGTTTGGGGTCAATTTTTGATTTAATAAAAATGTGAGGGTTTGGGCTCAATTAAAGTATCTATTTCAAGTGTAGAGTTAATAAATTAGTGTTGGGAAAAATAATTCAGTTTGTATTATCTTGCTTTGAATTTAAAGGTAAATAACCGAACGAAGACTGTGAAAACCGGAAGTTAAGGTTTAGAGCGATTAATCTAAAATTTGAGAGTTAAATAATTAATATTAGAGTGTTAGAAATGATTTCTAAGCTTCCAGGGTCGATTAGGGTTTGTATGGGTTCATCCATGATGCGTTTTCGGTTCTAGGGTTTAATTTGCGAACAATGAACGAATTAAGGGTTTTATTATAATAACTCAAAATTTAGGGACCTAATAAGGTTTACAAAAGTTAGGGGTCTCACATTTGTACTATTTGAAATAGAAATAGAGTCAATAAGTTACATGCATGCATAATTCAAGCAAGATATGTAACTCGATTTCATGAACTTTGAAGAACTTGAAATAGTTTTTGGAAATTTGGGAGATGAACCATGATTTTGGGACAATTGATTTCAAATTACCTAAGCTTTATTGTCACACAATGTTTGTCTACATTTTGGGTACAAAATTGCAAGTTTTGGAGCCATGGGGGTTGAGTTTTGAAGCTTAAACAGAATTCTGGAAGACCCAGAATTTGACCTGTCCGCTCGAGTGAGGAAAGTCTCGCTCGAGCGTGAAAACTTAGCTCCTAGAAGTTTTGCAGAAATTTGCACTGTGGCTCGAGCGTCGAACTCTACGCTCGAGCGAACCCTGTTTTGAAAAACTCCCCGCTTGAGCGTCAAAAATCTCGCTCGAGCATGAAATTCAACTAACCAGTATCTTTACAGAGTTTTGTAGCCTACTTGAGCGACCAATGCTGCGCTCGAACGGAGAGCCCTGTTTTAGAAATTTTGATAAGGCGTTTTATGTTTTGTTTTCCATTCTCTTTCATTTCTAAGCACTCTTAGGCATGCATTAGGCATTGTAAAGGACCTAAAAGGATAAGAAAGAGGCCTAAGAGAAATAAATAAATTAAGAACGGATTGAATCGCTTGTAACCCGATATGTTATTAAATGTGTAGGGTCAAGTACAGGGGCAAATCCACCGGCAGAACATTATGAGTAATATCTTAATAAGAATGTATTGAAGTATGTTACTTCCAAATGCTCACTTATGTATGAGTTCTACAAAGTTATTAAATTGAATTGGATATTCGTCATACAAATGATTGGGCCAAAGGTCATTTGACATGAATAATTGGGCCAAAGGCTGTTTGACATGAATGATTGGGCCAAAGGCCGTTTGCTAGAAATGAATTGGGGCAAAGGCCGTTTTGACATGAATGATTGGGCCAAAAGTCGTTTGACATGAATTATTGGGCCAAAGGCCGTTTGAAAAAAATGATTAGGCCAAAGGCCGTTTGACATGAATGATTAGACCAAAAGCCGTTTGACATGAATGATTGGGCCAAAGGTCGTTTGACAAGAGCGAATTGGGGGCCTAAGGCCGTTTGATACATTTGGGCCTAAGGCCATTTGATGTATTAGATAGAAACATGAATGGGCCTAAGGCCGTTTGATATGTTTGTTAACTAATTTTCATTCATGTAACTTCCTTGTTTGATATCATTCACTGGGCTTTCGCTCATTCTCATTCATGTGTATGTAGGTGAGCAAAGAGACGTCCAAACCCAGCCTCGGTCAACACTATGAGAGAAAGTCAAGTTTTTTGAGGAGTCAGCCCGAATGTCTCACGCGCGAGACTTTATTTTTGTCCATTTTGTTCTTTTGTTACTCTTTTGCTATTTTGGTGAACATGTTGGATCACCTATGTATATAAGTTTTTGTTTGGCTGACTGCGTATCTGAAAGTTCTTGGATGTATATAAGATGCTAACTCTATTTATATGTGTGAGTTATTATGAAATACCGTTAGAATGATTTTGTTATACCATGTAAGCATAGCTCATTGGACAGAGTTTTTAAATCTGCTTCCGTTTTGGCCCTTTTAATATTTCTAAAATTGTTTGAGGCCATAGATAATCTCATGATTATTGGCCGGTTATGACCTTAATCCTTAGGGATGGGATCGGGTCATGACACTTAGGTTCAACACACAAAGCAAGGAACAAAGCATGGATCTTATACTTAGGCAAAACACAACTACACAAAACTTAGACAAAATATTAAAGTTCACAAGATGCAAGCTTAACAAACCAAAATCATGTAAATTATCATGAATATGATTAAGGAAAAATGAGGGTTGTTATATATACTTTCTACCATACAATGCCTCATAAGGTGCTATGTCGATACTAGATTGGAAACTATTGTTATAAGCAAATTCTGCTAATGGTAGGTAAGTTTCCCAACTATCCTGAAATTCTAGGACGCACATACGAAGCATATCTTTAATGTTTGGACAATTTTCTCCATTTCCCATCGGTTTGTGGATGAAAATTCGTGCTAAATCTGTAACATCCTCAAAAAAATACATAAAACCCATCACTTTAGACATGCATTAATATAAAAGAAACCAACCATTTCTATTCATCAAAGTAATTCTTACAACTGTATTACATATTAACAATAAAAGCAAATGCCCTATGGGCTTACAACTTTCCAAGTCAACACCTGGTTACACAAAAGAAGAGTACTAACTCTATACAAAATAAGCCCTTGGCTTGATATACATGTAATACAAACAAAATGAACAAAAAGAGTCTTCAACTCTCATCATCGTCCAAGCTATGTCCTTGGAGGTGGCATACTACCTGAACCTGAAAATAATGTCCCATATAGGGTGAGCCAACGCCCAGTAGAAATATGCTAAACACAATATGAGCAATAACTAAGACATTAGCATTTGATAAATGTTCAATTTCCATAAATCAATTCATAACCCATTTCCATTTCATGACCACTATGTTCATGTTTCATTTCAGTTTCCATTTCTTATCAATTTCACAATTTACATCAACGGCTCAGAATCTGGCCAACCACTTATATGAGACGGTGACTCATGTTAAACGTTTCCCATTTTACAATAGATAAACATACTAGTTGTATCAACATCTCAACAGATAAGCATACAAGTTGTATCCACATTTCAACAGATATGCATATTAGCTATATCAACACTTCCAAAGATAAGTATATGAGCTGTATCAACACTTCCATAGATAAGCATATAAGCTGTATCAACACTTTAACTGACAAGCATATGAGCTGTATCAGTGGAGTCCATCCCCTATCTCCTCCCAAACAACATCCGGTTTAGAGGTCCATCCCCTATTTTCCCCTAAACCGTGGAGTACATCCCCTATCTCCTCCCCCACACACACAACGTATATACACAAAGGTCATATACACAATCAATCAATACATAACATTAATGTATTCTATCAACCGTCATACTCTATGACATATCCAACTGATTAGTTTTAGTTTGCCTAATCATCATGCATTATCTACAACAATCAAAACTACCCTCCACCGATAGCCCAAGCAATTATTTCTAAACAGATAATAAAAGCTCCAACAGATAAAATATCAATGTTTTCGAAAGTGAGCGATTAATAAATCCAACTCCACTATTCTACTATATAATGAGCCAATTTCATTATTTCCAAATCAATTCCATATAACCACAATTTTTCCAAATTAATCATACCAATTAATTTATACAAGTAATAAGGGTTTTCTACCCCATTTCCCAATATTGACCCAATGGTCCATATATCAACAACCAACAACAATATCATTATTTTGAAATCCACAATACACATTTTAGAATCAAAATAACAAAACCATCTTTTAACATTTTGAAACCCTAAGTCCCAAAATTACCCAACGTCAACACTTTATCAAAGCAACCAAAAATCTATGTCAAAGACCATAAGAGTGAGTAGGAATCCCTACCTCAAAAGATGACACCCAAAGAAGAAGATGACGAAAACGAAGTTGCTCCAAATCACAAGTTTCTCGGATCAAAATGTAGCCCTCGACGATCAACCCAACTTTTACAAAGGCCAAAGGGGAGGGAAGCACTCTAACTAGATCAAACCCTAGAGAGAAGGGAGTTTCTAGAGAGAGAAGCTCTCAAATGGCGGTTTGGAAAAGTAAGAGAGAGAGAGAGAGAGGAAGTGTAGAAAATGATTCAAAAATGCCCAGCTGCCCTCTGTTGTACGACATTCTCGCTCGAGCGTTAACACAACGCTCGAGCGTCAAGAACAAAAACTAGATCCGCTCAAGCGCAAGTAAACCCGCTCGAGCGCCAAGACACAAGAATAAAGTACATCCACTCGAGCGCGAAAACCAGTCCGCTCGAGCGTAGATTTCCCCCTCCCAGAACTTACACCCAAAAAGTACCACCCGCTCGAGCGCGACCGCTCGAGCGTAAAGAAACCCGCTCGAGCGTGAAAAACATGCTTGCAGAAGTTCTGCAGAGCACCAAAATACTGGGAGTGTGCAATCTCCGCTCGAGCGCAATAAGACCTGCTCGAGCGGACCTCCTAAAAACTGGGCAACAAAGAATTGAAACCAAAGCCTAACCAACCTGTAACAACTCTGCCCAATACATCCTAAAACTCAATCAAGCGGAATTAAAGGATGACAACAAGGTATACAACCACCAACATCACGGAACCCAAGTCCGGAAAACAATAAATACAGAAAGGTAAAACCGAAATCGTTATAACCTTCCCCCATTAAAGAATTTCGTCCCCGAAATTAAATACAGGTTTTTCAAAAACAAGATTTTCTTAATTCCCAATAGTATTACAGGCGAAATTCAACAACTCGACCCATTACCGGTCATTCCATCTCTATTCAAGAGGCAATTCACCACATATCTCAATATGTATTAACAACATGCTTTTCCCGAAATTCAATAATTTCTACACACATGTTTCACAATTTTATACCATATTCAACATTCATGATATATCTCCATTTCTACAATACATTGAACACATGCAATGATATAACAAATTTCCATTAACCAAAACATTCACAATGTTTTACAACTTAAGATACATATAATGTTCTTAAAGTTCAACGATTTTACAAAATTACCAATGCATGGTTACACATCAACAAACAAGTCTGGATATTTCTCACGGGCTTCCAACTCACGTTCCCAAGTGGCCTCCTCCACTCCATGATGTTTCCACAAAACCTTTACCAAAGGAATGGTCTTGCCACGCAGGACTTGGTCCTGCCTATCCAAGACCCGAACCGGTCTCTCTTCATACGAGGCATCCTCATCTACCTCTAAGTCGGTCCAATCTAACACATGGGACGGATCCGGCTCATACTTCCGAAGCATACTCACATGAAACATGTCATGCACTCCGGACAACTGCGGTGGCAAAGCTAAACGATAAGTAACTTCCCCAATCCTCTCAAGGATCTCAAAGGGACCGATAAATCGAGGGGATAACTTCTCACTCTTCCCAAACCTCATCAAACCTCGCCTAGGTGATATTTTCAAGAAGACATGATCACCTACCTCAAACGCCAAAGGCCTCCTCCTACGGTCGGCATAACTCTTTTGGCGACTCTGGGCTGTAACAAGCCTCCTACGGATAAGCTCAACTTTCTCCGTCATCTCCCTAACCAACTCCGGACCCAACAAAGGTGCATCACCCACCTCGGCCCAACATACTGGAGACCTACACGGCCGGCCATACAAGGCCTCAAACGGTGCCATACCGATACTAGACTGAAAACTGTTGTTGTAGGCAAACTCCACTAAGGGCAAGTGCCTCTCCCACGTCCCACTAAAGTCAAAGACACAGCCTCGAAACATATCCTCAAGGATTTGAATAGTACGCTAGGACTACCCGTCAGTCTGACGATGATAAGCCGTACTAAAGGTCAACTTAGTGCCTAAGGCACTCTGCAAACTCTGCCACAACCTAGTAGTAAAACGAGGATCTCTATCTGAGACGATCGTCGCTGGGACCCCGTGCAATCTCACTATGTCCCAAATATACAAGTTGGCGAGATGATCTACCGAATCTGTCACGCGCATAGGAATGAAGTGCGCTGACTTAGTCAACCGGTCTACAACCACCCAAATAGCATCACTACCCCGCTGAGTCCTCGGAAGACCTACAATGAAGTCCATAGTGACATGCTCCCACTTCCACTCGGCAATAGGCAAGGGTTGCAACAAACCTGCTGGCCTCTGATGCTCGGCCTTCACTTGTTGACAAGTAAGGCACCTTGATACGAAAACAGCCACATCTCTCTTCATACCCCGCCACCAAAACTGGCGACCCAAATCCCGATACATCTTAGTGCCTCCCGGATGCATCGCAAGGTGTGAATGATGGAATTCTCGGAGTACTTCCTCTCGGCAAGACTCCGGCACAAACAAACGGTCTTGGTATCTCACACTCTGGTCGGGATACACCGTCACACCCTTCTTAACCTTCCCACTGGAAATCTTCTCTTGGAGGGATTCTATCTCAAGGTCACCTCTCTGTGCCTCTAATACTCGAGTCACAAGTGTAGGCTGCGCAACAACAGAAAACAAGGCCGCGGCCTTAACAGATTCGCCCAGAAGCAAATCAAACTCGCCAAGTGCACCCAACATCTCCCATTCCCAGATGGCTATACAAGCTACATCACTAATGGATTTCCTACTAAGGGCATCGGCCACAACATTGGCCTTTCCCGGGTGATAGTGCAACTCAAAATCATAGTCCTCAATGAACTCCATCCATCTCCTCTGCCTCAAATTCAAGTCTCTCTGTGTAAACAGATACTTCAAACTCTTGTGGTCCGAGAACACCTCGAACCTCTCACCATCTAGGTAGTGCCTCCAAATCTTCAAGGCAAAGATCACTGCTGCTAACTCTAAGTCGTGTATAGGGTAATTCTTCTCGTGTATTTTCAACTGACGTGAGCCATAAGCTACCACTTTCCCCTCTTGCATCAACACACAGCCCAAACCCTCTCGTGAGGCATCACAGTAAACCGCATAGCCTAGCCCTCTCTCCGGAATAATCAAAACCAGAGCGGTGGTCAATCTAACTTTCAACTCCTGGAACGACTTTTCGCAAGTCTCACTCCACACAAACTTGACCCCTTTCCGCATCAATCTCATCAACGGTGAAGCTAGCTTGGAGAAATCTTTCACAAACCGACGGTAATACCCAGCTAATCCCAGAAAACTGCGGATCTCAAACACACTCTTAGGCTGTGCCCAATCTTGCACTGCCTCTACCTTGGATGTATCAACAGACACCCCTTCCCCGGATACCACATGGCCTAAGAATTTGACCTCTCCTAGCCAGAACTCACACTTTCCAAACTTGGCATACAGCCTATGGGCTCTAAGTAATTCAAGCACCACTCTCAAGTGTTCCTCGTGCTCTTCCTCAGAAGGCGAATAGATAAGAATGTCGTCCACGAAAACGATCACAAATCGATCTAAGAATTCCCAGAAGATCCGGTTCATCAAGTCCATAAAGACTGCCGGTGCATTGGTAAGCCCAAATGGCATCACCAGAAACTCATAATGGCCATACCGCGTACAGAATGCCGTCTTAGGAATATCCTCCTCCCTGACCCTCAACTAGTGGTAACCCAATCTCAAGTCTATCTTAGAGAAACAATGGGAACCCTTCAACTAGTCAAACAAATCATCTATACGGGGCATAGGATACTTATTCTTAACCGTAGCCCGATTCAACTTTCGGTAGTTGATACACAATCTCAAGGCACCATCTTTCTTTTTAACAAAGAGGGTCGGTGCTCCCCACGGCGAAACACTAGGGCGAACAAATCCCTTATCTAGCAATTCCTGGAGCTGAATCTTCAACTTACTCAACTCGGCTGGGGAAAAACGATAAGGTGCCATAGAAATCGGCGCTGTGCCGGGCACTAAATCAATAGAGAACTCTATCTATCGGTGAGGTGGCAAACTAACGAGATCCTCGGGAAAAACATCCGAATACTCACAAACCACCCTCGGCAATACAATATGGGTCTCATCACACTCACCACTCATAAAGCTAGCAAGTAGACCACTAAGCTTATTCCGCCCTCGCGGATCATACATCGGTGGCAACACACTACCAACCCGATCCCCCAAGAAATGGAAACAATCCCCGCTCAAGGTACAAACTGTGACCCTCTGGCGGTAGCAATCAATAACAGCCCGGTAAGACGATAGCCAGTCCATATCCAAAATAACATCAAAACCCTTCATGGGCATGACAACAAAAGGAAAAGGAAGCCTATGGTCGGCGACCTCTATATCACAACCTCTACATCCGTGTTTCAAAATCAATTCACCCCCAACAGGTGATACAACATAAATAGGAGATGCTAACTGTGCCAACTCCAACTCCAACACAGATGCGAATGCAGTAGATACAAAAGAATGAGATGCACCCGTATCAATCAATACACTAGCAACCGAGTTACAAAACAGAAAGGTACCTCTCACTACTGATGGAGCCGGTACTAGGTCCTGCGCGGTAACAGCATACACGCGCCCTGTAAGCCTTTGATCCACCTGCTCACCTTTAGGAGCAAAAGATTGCTGCACTGACTGGGATGAGAAAGCTTCCGGATTGGCCCTCGAGGCCTGCACATACTGAGCCGGCTGATAACTCTGCGTCTGCCTAGAACCAGATGCTCTTGAAGTGGCACTCAACTGTGGGCAATACCTCTTCAGGTGCCCAGGCTGACCACACTGATAACAAGACAAAGGCTGGCCCCTGCCCTGACTCTGGCCCTGAGGTTTAGCTGAAGAAGAAACAGCTCGCTGACCCCCTCTCTTCTGCGGGCAAACTGAAGACTTGTGACCCAGTTGGCCACACGCGAAACAAGTCAAGCCTCCCTGACTACCTTTCCCAGAGCCCGTACTCGGCACTGGAAAGGTCGATCTAGCCAAACCACCCTGAGACTGCTGAGGGTTAGAACCCCTCTGTCTCCTGCCGTCACCCTGACCATCTTGGCTCCTCTTGGAGCCTCTCTGGCCTTCATCCTCCTCCTGCATCATAATCTCCATATGAGCTGCAGCATCAACCAAACATCTGTACTCTCGGATAAAGGACCCTCCAACTCTCAGCTTGAGTCCACGCCTCAACTTTCGCTCAAACTCAAAACAACGGCGTTCCTCGGACGCCACAAGTTTAGGTGCAAACCTGGACAGACTAGTAAAAGTAGCCTCAAACTCGGCCACTAACAAGCCCTGCTGTTTAAGTTGGAAAAACTGCTCCCTCAGCTTTTCCCTAGCAGCTGAAGATAAAAACTTCTCCTGGAAGGTATTCACAAAAGCCTCCCATGCACCACCAACACTGCCCTTCTCGTACTTCCACCATTGGCCCGCATCTCCCTTCAGTTGGAAGGATGCCAAGGTCACCTACAAAGCTCCGTCCTCGATGCCAAGCATCTCGAACGTCTTCTCCATCTGTTCCAACCACTCGTCAGCCTTAAGTGGCTCATTCGGATCCCCAACAAACTCGTCCGGATTGGACCGGAAGAATTCCCTCTTCAAGAAGGAAGGCCCTGCCTCAACTACGTGGGCCTGATCCTGATTCCCTGCTCTGAGAATACCCAAAGCTCCTGCTATCTCTCGGGCCAAGGCACTTATAGCCTGCTGACCCGCTGGCTCGGCTACATTGGCCTGACCAACTCCCTCCTGCTGTACCGGAATATCATCCGGTAAAGGCATCTCCTGCCTACCACGCCTGCCACGCCTACCACGTCCTCGTCTTGACATCCTAATAAAGGTAACCAAGACCGTTAGCACATTCACAAATGTGCCGAAGCTATAACACTCACATCCTAATGCATGGACAACTGTAACTCACTCCACATAAGCACATAATCACATAAGAAATTACGAATTTCATTTCCGGATAATGATAGTCCCAAGGCGTTAATAGAGTTCCGGTTAGAAACAGCATTGATCAAGTGCTTTTCCAACAAGACTCCCAGAAATCCAAGGATCCAATCAACATCCTAGAAACTACATTCCATACCCACATAGTCACATAAACATGTTATCATATAAGCACATAACACTACATCTAAGTCTCTATCCAGCGAGACAAACTCATTGTGATCCTAATCACTTCCCACGTACCCAAAGTATTCGAACCTGGTACGCTCTGATACCAAGTTGTAACGCCCTCAAAAGAATACATAAAACCCATCACTTTAGACATGCATTGATATAAAAGAAACCAACCATTTCTATTTATCAGAGTAATTCTTACAACTGTATTACATGTTAACAACAAAAGCAAATGCCCTATGGGCTTATAGCTTTCCAAGTCAACACCTAGTTACACAAAAGAAGAGTACTAACTCTATACAAAATAAGCCCTTGGCTTGATATACATGTAATACAAACAAAATGAACAAAAAGAGTCTTCAACTCTCATCATCATCCAAGCTATGTCCTTGGAGGTGGCATACTACCTGAACCTGAAAATAATGTCCCATATAGGGTGAGCCAACACCCAGTAGAAATATACTAAACACAATATGAGCAATAACTAAGACATTAACATTTGATAAATGTTCAATTTCCATAAATCAATTAATAACCCATTTCCATTTCATGACCACTATGTTCATGTTTCATTTCAGTTTTCATTTCTTATCAATTTCACAATTTACATCAACGGCTCAGAATCTGGCAAACCACTTATATGAGACGGTGACTCATATTAAACGTTTCCCATTTTACAATAGATAAACATACTAGTTGTATCAACATCTCAACAGATAAGCATACAAGTTGTATCCACATTTCAACAGATATGCATATTAGCTATATCAACACTTCCAAAGATAAGCATATGAGCTGTATCAACACTTCCATAGATAAGCATATAAGCTGTATCAACACTTTAACTGACAAGCATATGAGCTGTATCAGTGGAGTCCATCACCTATCTCCTCCCAAACAACATCCGGTTTAGAGGTCCATCCCCTATTTTCCCCTAAACCGTGGAGCACATCCCCTATCTCCTCCCACGCACACACAACGTATATACACAAAGGTCATATACACAATCAATCAATACATAACGTTAATGTATTCTATCAACCGTCATACTCTATGACATATCCAACTGATTAGTTTTAGTTTGCCTAATCATCATGCATTGTCTACAACAATCAAAACTACCCTCCACCGGTAGCCCAAGCAATTATTTCTAAACAGATAATAAAAGCTCCAACAGATAAAATATCAATGTTTTCGAAAGTGAGCGATTAATAAATCCAACTCCACTATTCTACTATATAATGAGCCAATTTCATTATTTCCAACTCAATTCCATATAACCACAATTTTCCCAAATTAATCATACCAATTAATTTATACAAGTAATAAGGGTTTTCTACCCCATTTCCCAATATTGACCCAATGGTCCATATATCAACAACCAACAACAATATCATTATTTTGAAATCCACAATACACATTTTAGAATCAAAATAAAAAAACCCTTTTTTAACATTTTAAAACCCTAAGTCCCAAAATTACCCAACTTCAATACTTTATCAAAGCAACCAAAAATCTATGTCAAAGACCATAAGAGTGAGTATGAATCCCTACCTCAAAAGATGACACCCAAAGAAGAAGATGACGAAAACGAAGTTGCTCCAAATCACAAGTTTCTCGGATCAAAATGTAGCCCTCGACGATCAACCCAACTTTTACAAAGGCCAAAGGGGAGGGAAGCACTCTAACTAGATCAAACCCTAGAGAGAAGGGAGTTTCTAAAGAGAGAAGCTCTCAAATGGCGGTTTGGAAAAGTAAGAGAGAGGAAGTGTAGAAAATGATTCAAAAATGCCCAGCTGCCCTCTGTTGTACGACATTCCCGCTCGAGCGGAAAACACAACGCTCGAGCGTCAAGAACAAAAACTAGATCCGCTCGAGCGCAAGTAAACCCGCTCGAGCGCCAAGACATAAGAATAAAGTACATCCGCTTGAGCGTGAAAACCAGTCCGCTCGAGCGTAGATTTCTCCCTCCCAGAACTTACACCCAAAAAGTACCACCCGCACGAGCGCGACCGCTCGAGCGTAAAGAAACCCGCTCGAGTGTGAAAAACATGCTTGCAGAAGTTCTGCAGAGCACCAAAATACTGGGAGTGTGCAATCTCCGCTCGAGCGCAATAAGACCCGCTCGAGCAGACCTCCTAAAAACTGGGCAACAAAGAATTGAAACCAAAGCCTAACCAACCTGTAAAAACTCTGCCCAAGACATCCTAAAACTCAATCAAGCGGAATTAAAGGATGACAACAAGGAATACAACCACCAACATCACGGAACCCAAGTCCGGAAAACAATAAATACAGAAAGGTAAAACCGGAATCGCTATAAAATCTCAATTCTATGCCCGTAGCCAATTGCAAACTCTTCCAAAATCTAGAAACAAATTTAGGATCACTATCCAAAACTATAGACACTGGAACTCTATGTAGTTGAATAATTTCATCAATATAAATAATGACAAGTCTATAGGCATTAAACGAAGTTTTCACAACAAGAAAATTAGCAGATTTCGGCAATCTATCAACAATAACCCAAATAGCATTCATACCTCTAGGTGTTCGAGGTAGACCGACAATGAAATCAAGGAAAATCCCTTACTATAGAGGTGCTATCCACGGTAATATTCATGGTTTGATCATTTATCACACTACATAATTACTCTTGACATCCTTTGCTAATTAGTTTACGTGCTTTCATTGCAGGTATAAATTATGGTGGAGGAGCTACACCCTTACCCTCAAAATAAAATTCATCTTGACCCAGAGGTCAAAATACCACTTGCTTAGATGCACAATCAATGGTTGCATAATACTTAGATAGCCAGTCCATATCTAAGATCACATCAAAATGTCTCATATCAAGGGATAACAAATTAGCATATAAGGTGGCATTTCCAAGTAATAATTCACATACAGAAAACATAGATGAACACAACATAGATTCCCTCATTGGTGATGTGACACATAATATGTAACCTAAGGATTCAATGGGTCTATTCAATTTATGAGCAAATACCATAGAAACAAAAGAAACCCGAATCAATCAATACATATGCAGTTTGGCCACAAATAGAAAGTGTACCTGAAACTACCGCCTCTGTGTTTTGAGTATCTCCTGGAATAAGTGCGATCACTCTTCCTTGCCTTACATCACTTTGTGTTGTCACCAGAGTTGTGTTGGGTCTTGCTACTAGGACTAACCTGGATGAACTTGTAATGCCTCGGTTGCCATTCCGTCGAGGTTGTGTACAATCTCTTGCCATGTGACTGACTTTTCCACACTGATAGTAAGCTCCCGTGGTACGATAGCACAATTGGGTTCCAAATTAGCACTTTGGTTTGAGCTTGAGTTACTAGATTTTGATTTCTTGCTCATTGATGATGTTGCTCCCTTACTAATGTTCTGTCTCTTACCTCTCCATTCGAAATTCCGATTGTGAGCGACTAGGTTTGCCTTTGACATAAGTGCCCTGTTTAACACATCAACATATTTAAGCAGTTTCAAAACATTGATTCTATAAAGGATGGAGTCACGGAGACCTCCATCGAACTTTATGGCCTTTTTGTAGTCCATATCAACCAAATGCAGTGTAAACCATGCTAGTTCAGTAAACTCAGCTTCATATTCTGCCACTGATTTATTTCCCTATTTTAGCTGCTCAAATTTTATCACTTTTCTATCTCAAACACACTACGGGAAGTATTTCTCATAGAAGATCTCTAAAAACTAAGCCCAATTAATCCCCCTGTTAGTATCTCGCACTAACATCCACCACCCTCTTGCTTCATCTTCTAAAGTGAAGGTAGCCAATAGAACTTTTTATGTCTCTGTACACTGAAACACTTCGAACAATTTCTTGATCCCTAACACCCAAGCCTTTGCCTTTAATGGATCAACACCCCCATAGAACAAAGGTGGCTTCATCATTTTAAATTCCTTGGTGAGGGCAATGGTTCTATCATCTGTTTGATGATCTGGCATCGGTGGTACAAGCATCAGAGGTATGGGCTGTGGTTGCTATTGTTGCCATTGTTGTTGTTGTCTTAGGCTTTCAGCCATATCGCGCATCATTCTTTCCATCCTATTAAGATGGTTGGAGGTAGACTCCTCTAGTTCATCTCCTTGTGTTCTCACCATTATCTATATGAAACTTGTATCATGAGAAATACATTGTATGAACACACATATACATATACACATTTTCAAAAGTAATCTCATATTGTCATTCAAATGCAATGAATGCAATTCTTAAGTCTTTTCTAAACATCTTATTGTTCAATGAACAAGTGAGTGAGGTATGACTCATGCTCTGATACCACTCTGTCACGACCCTAGCTCGCCCCTAGAGGTTCAGGTCGCAACCGGACAGTAATCCCAGATTACCTTCAGCCTCAAAGTCAAATCAATTATAATACAACAATGCATAAAGTAACAATGAGCCATTAAGCAGTGCATACATGCCGAAAATCATAAGTAGTAAAAACCAACTTTAACTTCATAAAACTTATATACAATAGTCCAAAGTTAGACTCCTCACCCTACATCATTCATACAAGTTGCAAAATTGTCCAAAGAAACAAGAACAAAACAAGACAAAAGTTAGGTTGACAATGCTTAACTCCTCTTGAGTCCAAGCTCGCCCTTTCACAGAGGCACTTTCCAAAAGGCTTCAAAAGGGTAGACGTCAAGGCGACTTTAGACATGACGTTCCACTTGCTCAACTACATATATATTAGGAAAAAGGGTGAGCTGGAGCCTAGTGAGTAATGGCAGTATAAAGAAAAACATGTTTATATGAAATGTTGAGTGCAAAACTATGAAGAACTTTAAGAAATAACCCAAGTAAAGCCCATGTATGTATGAATTTTGAAGAAACTAAGTTCAAAAGTAGAGAATTACGCATGCATGTACACAATTCACTTGAATTCACTAAACTCTTGTTGATTCTAGCTCATTTCTTTCAATTACATGCAAATGGTCCTACAAATTGGTGAATTCATTTTCCTACATGGTTTAACTTCATGAATTGTAGGTTAGAATCATACCTTGAGCTTGAATTTAGCCTCAATTAAGCTTAATCTCTTCAACCTCCCTTGGTTTCTCTTGAATTCTTCTTCTTTCTCTATAAAGTGTTGAATTATCTCTCTAGCTCTCAAATTTTTAGCACAAAGTTGATGTAAAATGAAGTCTAAGCATGTTTAACAAATATACATATAGGGTGATTAAGGCCTCACTAATCACCTATGCTTAAGGCTAATCAAGTGGGCTTAAATCTAATCAATTATGATTATTTTATTCTAATTATTTTGATTCGAATCAAATTTTAATCAAACTTACCATATGATTCTAAAAATTCTAACTAGCCATTGAATTAACCAATTTTGATTTTTGAAGTCGTTTGGACTTTCAATTTTGAACTCTAAGTCGCCAATTAAAAAGATAGTTCATATACAAACAAATAAGTTTCTAATAAATACAAAATTGTGCAATTTATGCCCATTCAAATACTAGATAAAAATAATACGGAGGTTGGGGTCGTTACATTTACACCACTACTGAAGGGGGTTGTTTGGGCCCGTGGGGCATATCACTGGTCCCGTATCTTATTCAAAGCCTTTCTATCAGTAGGATCAACTTCTACAGTTGCATGATGGGTAGTTTTACTTTTCATTGGGAGCTGATTCGAACCATTCATTTTATTGGGTATTTCATGTATTTCATCCACAAAAAGAATTAGGTTGATCCAATAACTGTAATTTGTTCAATTTACTGTGTTTTTTTCTACAACAATGAACGATAATTTTTGTTTTTAAAAACTAAATCATACATTTTTTTATGACAAAAATAATAAATTAAATAAGTTGTAGATATCAGATCAATCTAAATCGCTTTGTGGATAAAATGCACGAAATGCTCGACAAAATGAACAGTTCGAATTATCAAAACCGAGCTAGTGAAATTGCCCCTCTACTAGAGGGAATCCTCCTCGTAGAAAATGTTTATCCAAGTGAAATTATAGCCATGCCGTAGGGTGTGGTGATGAGAAGGTTAAAAATTCAAGCTGATGGAATATCAATGATTCCTTTAGTTGTAATATAACTTTACTAACAAAACTAACATTCTAATATCTTGACAAGAAAAAATAAATAAATAAGTAAAATTGTTTATTCATATTTGAAAGGGCATTCAACTAGACAAAGAGTTAACCTAACTAATTGGGCAACTATTCTTTAAAATGAGAGTCCCTTTCTTGGACAGAAATATTTAAAAAAAAAAAAAAAAAAGTTTTATATCTAACTTGAGAGACTAGTTGAGCTTTAGTGGGCTCATTTTGGGCTAATTTAAGTCATCATAATCTTTCACTTTTTATACATAGAAAATATCAAGATGATCAAATATCGATAACTATATGTTTGAATTATATTTGTCTAAAAAAATAAACGATAAATATAATTTAATGAGTAATCATATATTTTTTATAATATAAATGTGATTAAAATATATAATTATCGGTATATAATCATCATAATTTTTTATATACATATTTTACTTAATCAATTTTAACAAATAAATGACTCAAATGTCAAATCTCAAAATTAACTCACCAAATTTAAACTATTCTCTCAAATTAAACACGGCAAGAAATTTGACTTTTAGCTATAGACTTGAAAAACACAACAATGGGCTTTTGCGACGTTTAATATTTTCGTCATAAATACAGCCGATGCAATAGCTTCGCAGCAATTCAAAAAAGTCACTAAAAACATTAGACGGCGTTTTTTAAAACGTCGCAAAATCTTTAGCAGCCGCTTACTTTACCGCTAGTGCTGTAATGATGACGTCATTTAGTGACGTTATTTGAAAAACGCCACCTTTCTTCATTTTTAATACTTGCCTTAGATGTGATGTCATGATGACATCATTTAGTTGCATTTTTCATCATTTTTTTCATTTTTTTTTTTTCAGAACACAACCCAATTAATTGAGAATTTCACTAGGAATGGAAATTGAAAATTAACGAAGAATTTATATACATTTAACTAAGAACAGAGATTGAGAATTAACTGATAATTAATATAAAAAAACATAGGTTGGCTCAAATTTGAATTACAATGCCAAATTAAAGACCATAAAAATTCTAGCTCCTTGGAGATTTAACCCTACAACTTTACAAATCTCAATCATATACTGTCAAACAGTTTGAATTTTCTTCAAATCAGCCCCCCATGTTGTTTAGTGCAAACCTAAGGTAAGAATCTTCATTTTCTCCATGAGAACACTGATCAGGTCTGCTTGTACCTACACCACATACATTCTTCATAAAATTAAACAAGGAAGAAATTGGTTACCAATAGGAACCAACTGAAACGAGCAAGCAACACGCTTGAAATCCTCCAAAAAATACCTACAGAATGATCAGGCAACTTCCTCGTAGCATCTATAGCACCCTTGATATTATTCCGTTCCAAAAAATGGCACACCACCTACATTCATTAGAATTTTATATTATCTGCATCCTTACATAAAACAAGATGCTTGAATGCAATTAACATAAGAGAAATAGCAATTTTCTTCAAAATGGAAAATAGGAGGCAAAAGTTTGTCGATTATTACAAACATCCAGTAATTTTCCATGCAGGAAAACTGCTTAATAGATGAGATAATTTCAGCAATCAGCAATAATGCCAAAATAGTAATATATCAGATCCACATACCTGTAATTTTGTCAAGTGAGACCAAAGGGTACTTAAGAATACATCATGATTCTACATCAGATCTTCAGCAGCATTACCATCATTTGCAGATGTCAACTCCCATTCAGTTATTTGTGGATGTCCATTCTGTAAGTTTCCAAGTAGCATGATAAATATTCAAAAGACTACTTGACAAAATCTAAGAATATGTCTGCATTATATGAGAGAAAAGCCTTGAAATAAAAAATAAAAAAAATAAAAATAAAAAAAAAAAAAAATCTGAAATACAAGGTTTTATTTTAGATAGTCCAGAATGGAACACAACTCTCATTACAACAAGCCATTAACACTGGCTAATTTATCTGTTAGTACTGTTTTATCTTTACACAGTCAATTCTTTTAATGAATAACTTTGTCAATCCTTTTATAAACATGGATCCTAAGAATTTGGTGAAATGGCTTAATAGGATCCATGCCAATCCCAAGTAATTGGGAGAAAGGTTTAGTTCAATTGAGTTGTAGCCTATGGTTTCATTACATCTACAGATACGTAAGTTGAGGATTGATTAAATATTTTGCAATGGAGTTGACTGATTAGAGCTATGAATGGTAGATATGAAAGCTAGTGTTAGTTTGTCTTGGGTGAGCGAACTAGCGTGAGGTGGTGGTTATCTGTAACAGAGGGGGTTGCAAAGGGAATGGTGGTGCTTTCATGGTTGATGGAGGTTTGGGTCCAACAAAGGGATGAGAGAAAGAGATAGGTATTTGTTAGAAAATGTATAAATATTTCATTAAAGGTTGATTTTGTTGATACCTTGTAATAATTACGGTTTAGTGACCAGTTCTTTATGGTGGTAATTGACGGCAACTAGACACGATAGAGGTGAAGGTAGTTGGATTTGGACTACTAGGATCTACATATAACAAAATAATGTAGTCTACTTATTCAAAATATCCTATGTGAGTGAGAGGTGATATAAATTGAAACCAAATTACATATCGATTTATCTATGCACAATAGCCACAGAAGATAACTATTTTTGGGGGAGGGGGGGAAACCATAACACGGGGGATATTTTAGCCGTCTCGGGTATTATTTGAGGGGTCTTAGGTATTATTTGAGGGGTTGTATCAGGTGCCTGAACTTCATCACTATTTAATCTCTCTCTCCTTTCAAACCTCTCAACCGGAGTGCGTGTCCTTCCTTGTACAACTGCCACTGCCAAAAGAAAATTTCTGCATGAATCAGATTCTATCAAACACGTCTTTAAAAACTGTGTAGATAGCATTTGATAGCAGACCTCCATTCAAAACTTTAACTGAATTCGTCCCTTCAGTGCCATTGAGGGACTCATTACCTGCAAATAATTGAAGACAAATCAATATTTTGAGCAACAGATTATGTGGGTGTTTGGGAAGTGGGTTTTTATGTAAGTTTTTTTACTTGTAGGATATTATTGGAGAAAAAAATTTTGGTGGTTGGGAAGATAGTTAGGTTTTTTGTGGTTGGATGTGATGTTTGTGAGAGAAAAAGTGAAATAATTATGAGATTGGATGTGATATTTTGTTTGGATTTGTTTTTTTTGGTTTTGCAAGAACTGTCTTTTAGTGGAAAAAAAAAAAAAAAAAAAAAAAACCCAAACAAAAATCTTCCCAAACACCGCCTATTATTATAATAACGTATATATGTAATCAAAAGCTCATAGGTTGCGTATCTATTGTTGAACTCATAGGATTTAACACGAGGAAGGAGAAATCAAATTTAAAATGCATGTAGGGAACAATGTTTAAAATTCTATATCCTTTGACAAGGCTCAAATATAAATGGCATTGATCTGCCAAAAATTCAAAAATGGAAACTAGTAAGAGAATTCAGGAAATATTGGAATGACATGGAGTTTAAGAACATGCTGTTTCACTATATTAGTCTTTCTTTTGAAGAATTTCAAACAGGAAAGGAAATTAAGTTTTCAGAAAACTTTTTGACAAACAATTTTCAGAAATTAATTTAGAAAGAAGTTTCATCAAGTAATCTCCCATTTCTTTCTGAAAAAATTAAAACTACTTCCAGAAATAGAACCAATATACTGAAATTATAAGCGAAGTTTCGATCTCAAAATATAGGTTTATTAACACAATTGGTAAAGAATCCTTAGATTTCATTTTCCAGAGGAAAATCTCATGAAGCAACAACGAGAATATAATGGAATGAGCAAAAAGTTCAGCTGAAGGTGCTATGAGTTTAGAACGGGCCAGCTTCCAATCTGATACTGGTTGATCAAGTTGACAGACAAAAAGATCAAGTATGTCTCTGAAGTCACCAGACATCAACACCCAAACATAAGGGACTGCGGCAGAAATAAATCACACAGGAAAAGCATATAATGGAGGAATATTGCTTCAAGGAAGAAATTAAAACTAGATATGTTAAAAATCCAATGAATAGAAAGATGCAAAAAATTTATGTACAGATTTTTTTGGTTTCTCTTTAAGTGTGGCCCCAAGGAATATAATATCATAATGAAGATTTATCACTATCATAAAGATATGGTAACATCAATGGACATGTAAGATACTGATATCGGTTCAGAACAATTAGAGACATTAATGTAAATTTATAAACACCATGGGCAATACCGATATATCAAGGCCTTGAAAAATGCTATATAATAGATACATCACAAATATAGCAAATATTTCATTCCAGAGGTGGGAGAGAGGTGTATGAGGTAGGGTGGAATGTTGAGGACACCAAACAGAAGATCTAGTCATTATGTTTCTAACCTCTCAATCAACACCGCCAATAGATGAATTCAAATAAATGAAAATGAAATCCAAATATAAAGACATTTTTGGCTAAACCCCGATTAGCAACTTCCATGTAAAAATAAATACTTACTGTCCACGTATATATTTTTTGTTTCTTTAATCTCGTAATCTGGAGACAGGCAGTGGAAATTTGAAGCATTCCTTCTTTGACTCTCAACTTTTGCCAAAGAACTTTCCCGGAGATCACATTTCTGCTCAGAACGGTTAAGTTGAAACTAAATAAATCACAAATATAAAACATAAAATATAAACTAAACTAAACTTTTATTTAAGAGGGATCGTATGAAGAGTAATATCAAACCTGTGGGCCGAAAGGAAGAATGAAAGGTTCATTATCAGGATTTATTATCAGACGACCAATTAACTTTGCAGCCCCAAAAATCCAGGCTTTGACAGAAGATTTCAGCATCCCAATGATGGCTTGGACTGCATGTTTCTCCCTGGTTTGACAAATACCAGTGAGAAAATTCTCGAATAAGGGGGGTTCTTCTCCTTCTATTTTTGGAACAAGCAATTCTGAAATTGGAAATCATAGTTGCATGATGTGAAGAAAAATAAGAAGTCAATTTTTACATAATTTTGATGAATGAAGGCTTTGATGAACGAAAGATTCAAAGATCCAGGAGTGGTGCCAAATTCACAATTGTCTCGAGGGCATTTGTGACAAGTTCCTCATCCTCTGCAAATATTGAGATTATTTTTCAAGCACTTGCATTCAAGGAAAATACAAAGTAAATAAACACTTACATTCTAGGAAAATACAATGTACCATTCATTCCAGGTATGTCAAACTATTTTACAATAATCATTCATATCTTATAAACATCATGGAATATGTCAAAATCACACTAGAGGAAGTCAGAAATTCCCTTAGGCCCCGTTTGTTTTCAGAGGTAAAATGGAGGGCATCTTAGTTGCAGGAATCGCGCAACTAGGTGAGAATCGCGATTCCGCGATTCCTAGTAAGAAACATGTAAGAATCGCGTTTCTGTGGAGAGAGAAACGCGATTCAGTGCAAGATGGGATCGTAAAGGGAAGAGAGAGAGACAGACAGACAGACAGAAACCCTAACCTTCGACGTCAACATGAGAGGAGAAAGGGCTTCGATCATCTTCGTCACTCTCGCGATCGTCTTCGTCACTCTCTCGATCGTCTTCGTCTTCGTCTTCGTCACTTTCTCTGTGCTTCTCTCTCTCTCTTTCTCTTCGTCTCCGCTTCTGCTCTTCATCTCTGTCGTTGTTCTCTTCACACACTCTCTCTTCGTCTCTAGATAGATCATATATAATATATATAATTTATCATATAATATATATATAATAAATATAATTTATCATATATTATATATGTAATAAAAAATATTTAATTATTATTTCTTAACTTTTTAACATATAATAAATAAAATAAATTATCCAATTATTTAAAAGAAATCTAATTAAACCATATATAATAAAAAAAATTATAAAATAAAATATCTAATTTTTCTTTTTATTTATTTTAACATAATTTATTATTCCTTATTTATTATAATTTTTAATAATAAATAAAACAATTAATGTATATTAAAATAAAAATATTTATAAAAAAACTTCTAATGTGCATTAAAATATATATATATATATAGCTCCCCGAGACGCTACCAACCTAAGAAGTTTCTATTATTAAAATAAAAATTAATTATCGGATTTGTTAAAAAATTTTAAAATAAAAGATCTAATTTTTATTTTTTATTTATTTGAACATAATTTATTATTCATTATTTATTATAATAAATTAAATATAATTAATAAAAATAATATATAAGCGCTCCTAATTTACGACTCCTCTAAGTGGCTACGTTCCCCCGCCCCCGCTTCATGCAACTAAGGAGGGGATTAATAATGAGGGGATTGATAGTGAGGGGATGAAGTAAAATTGTGTTTGTTTTGATGATAGTTGTTAGTGTAGGGATTGTTAAATTATTTTTATATAAAATAAATATAAAATAATAAAACAAATAAAATAAATACAAAAACATTAAACTTTAATGTTTTAAAAAAAATGCCCAATATGTAAAAAAAATTTAAAAAATAAAAATTCCTAAAAAAAATAAAACAAATAAAATAATGATTTTTACTTAACAAAAAATACAAAAAATTAAATATTAATGTTCAAAAAAAAATGTCCGACATGTAAAAAATAAAATAAAAAATAAATATAAATAAAAAATTTCTAGTCCGCTGGGCTATTTTTCTAATACCAAGTCTTGAAGGCCCATCCAAATCCCCATGGGGAGGCCCATCCTAATCCGGAGCTCACTATCAATCCCCTCTCTATTTCTCAAAACAAACATAATATTAATGGGTTCCGCCTCACTATCAATCTCAATCCCCCCTCTAACTCTCCAAACAAACGGGGCCTTAGATGCTTACAAGGTCAGTGAACCTCTTTCACTCAAAATCCAATTGATTTTGAATGTGGTCTTTCATTTTCCTGCTTTTTCATGCAGTGCAGTCTTGGTTCATACATAACATGTTCAGGGAATGAAAAATTTAAGATAAATAGAAAAAGTGATGCAATACCCAACTTATACTAACAAGACTAACTACTTCATACTAGTAATCAATTTATCATCTTCTCATGGCTCCCACATCAACTGGGCTGAATCTCATTCTCACCCTTAATCTGAATTTTTTTAAAAAAAATTAAAAAAAATAAAATAAAAATTCAAGGATTCTATTGTTCTTCCTTCAAGACAAAAAGGAATAACATATTCTAATTACATATGTTCATTAGAAATACATAAAATTATGTTCTACCAATATACAAACATAGATTGAAAAAATTGAAACTAATGAGATTGAAATACAGAAAGAGCAAAGTGAATGAGATTCTATTAAAAAGAGAGTAGACCAAAAATAGCAACTGAAAAGATTAAAAAGAGTACAATTTGACTAAAGAGAGGCCAGATCGAAGAGCGAGGAAGATAGTAAATCATGTGTTTGAGACCAAATCTGATGGAGCAATAGAGAGAGAGAGAGAGAGAGAGAGAGGACGAGACCAGAGGGGCGGTAGTGACGGGAGGACTAACCTTAGGAAGAGCTTCAACAGGTAGGGCGCATTCAACGCCATCGCGCTCGAAACCCTAGATAGAATCCCTTCAAAACCCAGTATTCATGATCCCGATACATGATCTCAATCCTTTTTCACTCCTCGGTCTCGTAACCTCACGTTCGTGCAACTCAACCGGTCCATCTTCCTCTGCAAAATTATCAGAATCAGAATCAAGAAAAACAAAAGATCATCAAGAAATTTCAACCAAATCGATTCAAGAATCGATGGATTTAGAATTAGATCTGAACAAGTAATCGAAATCGAACCTGATGAATCTCTCAAGGAGCATGAGGAGAGACACAGAAAACCCTAGATCTAGACAAAATGATAGAGAGAGAATGACAGAGACGAAAAGAGAAATAAAGACAGAGCACCGTTATAAAGTGAAACGCATGCTTATAAGAGGATAACGCGTGCTTTTAATTTCACTTTACACCTTCCACAACATTTGTCAAAAAACGTTGCCTAAAAAACGTGGTTATAGACAACTTTTGTTGTAGTGAAACAACGGGGCCGTTTGGTGTAGCTGTTAAAACAGATTATAAATTATAGCTTGACAGATTATAGATTATGGCTTTAATCAGAAGCTGTTAATCTGTTTGGTGTAGCTGTTGGATTATAGATTTAAGTTGCTGAGTAATGTTTGTTAAATAAGCTGTGAAGTAACTTTTTGCTGTGTAAATGTCTTTTTTACCCTTGTTAGTTGTAAATTGAATTTATTTAGACTTTTTTCTATTAATTACATATTAAGAGATCATTCCAACACCAAATTAACATAACCCTATTATTTTTAAATAATAATACAATGAAATAAATATTACACAAACCCTTATTATTGTTGGAGATTGTGATGGCGGTTGGGAACTCATTTTCTATTAAACAAATCATAATAATAAAAACACTTGAATTGCAACAATGATTTGAACAAACCCTTACTCATAATATTAAAAATCATATCAACAAAAAAATAAAAAAACTAAATGGTGTGTGTGACACATGATAGTACTTACAATTATAGGGTCAATATAATTTAATCTTCATAATTCCTCACAAAATTTTAATGTAATTCATAAGGTAATTTAATGAAATTCCTCATGATAGTACTTAAATTTAATCTTCATAATTCCTCACAAATTACATTAAATTTTAATGTAATTTAATCTTCATGATAGTACTTACAAAATTTTAATGTAATTCCTCACAATTATAGGCAGTGAATAGCACAGGACCATAGTCCTTTAACACACAGCTGGTGTTAAGGATTTGATATTGGGCCTTCATGTTATCAAGGGACCATCAGGTTGAAACCAAAAGGCTGAGAGAGGGCAGTGGTTAGAGCTGTAAAATGATTCAGTATAAAACAGTTCGACTTATGTTCAATTTCTTAAAAGTTCATTTAAGATTAGCTTATTATGTAAACAAATCAAACTAAAACACATTTTGAGGTTTGTTAATTGAATGGCTTAAGCTAAGGTCACAGGCTATGGCTATGTTCAATTGGGGACATTATTCACACTCAGATTATCATATCTATTTCTAATTTGGAAACTTAAATTTCACTGCTCTAGAGGCATTTATGTGTCTGCTGCCAAAAACTTTCCAGGAAAATGTTTCACAAACCAAAGCAACTCGAATTTTAGAATCCTCCTCCTATGGCTACATGTCACCAAAGAAAAAACCAAACCAAACACAACCCGTAAACATCTCTAGTGTGTTCAAAACTTCCCAAGCTTTTGCCTTACACTGTGTTTGGATTGCGTGATTTGGAGAGAAAAGAAAAGAAATAGAGAGAAATGTATTTCTCTTCCTTGTTTGATTATCTTAAGTGGAGAGAAATGGGGAGAAATAGAGAGAAATGGAGAGAAACTCATTTCTCTCATAACCCTTATTTTCAATCTTCCCAAAAGTGGAGAGATTGAGAGAGAAAAGAAATCCACAAATGTTTATATTTTCATAATACCAATTTTATCCCTATAAAAATAAAAGAAATAAAATGATTGAAAATATAAAAAGGTTATTTTGGTAATATAACATTAAATAATTTCTTTTCTTTTCTCTTAATGAAATCTAACCAAACAAGAAAGAGAGAAATCACAATCATTTCTTTTCTTTTATTTCTTACTTATCCAAACAAAAAGGAGAGAAATTACAATCATTTCTTTTCTTTTCTTTTCTCTTATTACTTAAGTAATCATTTCTTTTCTTTTCTCTCATAAGTTACCAAACATAGCGTTAAGAATTTTGGACGTCGTAATTCAACAACCATGTCCCCATAAAAAAGCATATAGCCATACATGGACAGAATCAACAAAAACAAAAAGCCTCATAATCATCACAACAAAGATTCTTTCTCTTTGGATGCTGTTACTATCGTTAGACCAGTTATTTATGCTGTTACTATCGTTATGCTTTGTACCCAATTTATGCTGTTACCCAAACAGAGCATTAATAAACCAACTCCTACACAAATTTTTAACATCAAAATAAATTTCCCCAAATGTTTCCTAAACCCTAACTATTCTTATTTTCCCCAATTTGAACAAATTTGAAATACATACATATATATATATATATATATATATTTGAAATACATGCTGAACAAATTTAAAATAAAAAATAACCAAAACAATACATATATATATATATATATATAAACATGCATGCCGAGCAAGAAAAAGAAAAATCAAAGATGAAGGAAACGAACCAGAGTCGGAAAGAGAGAAATAGAGGAACAGAGAAACAGATCCAGAGTCGGAAACGAATCAGAGCCGCACGTCGCCGGAAGCAAACCAACGCCGGAAACAAACCAGAGCTTCACGTCTCCGGAACTGAACCAGTGTCGCAACTTGCTGCTGCGTTGCTGCTGATCTCTTGCCAAAGAGAGATTAGGGCAAAAAAAAGAGAATATATATAGGTGGTAAAAGGGTCAATATTTCATAACACTTAGACATTTAAGTCAAATTGCAGTCCGCGTTTTACCCGTGAGAATCTGAAGCTGGTTCAACCAGCTTTTGATTTTTATTTTCACCTTGCTTATAATCCGTGGAAGTTGAAGTCGAAGCAGATTCAAGGCTACCAAAAAGCTTGAATTAGCCTTTTTTTTCTTTTTTTCTTTTTTTCTTTTCTTTTTTTTTTAAGCTAAAAGTTAGAAGTTAGGCAAAAAAAAAAAAAAAAAAAAAAAAAGCTCCAACAAACACTAATCCGACTTAAATTTAGAGGTTGTTTGGGATTTTTTAAATAAGTATATTTTTTGATTTTTTATGAAATATAAATTAAATTTAAAATGATGTGATAGGAATATGATGTGACTTAAATTAGATAATAAATTTTTGTCTTTTTAATTTTTTTTAAAGGATGACAAGGAAAACCTTATTGACGTTCATACGATGGAGATCATAAGAATCCCGTAAGATATTATGACAAACTATTCAAAAGAAAAGAGGTGTCCTATCCTATGGGTCCTTTGTAGGTCCTTGATCATTTAGGGTCTGTTTGGTAACATTTACGTTTTCAATTTATATTTATAAAAGTTTTATAAACTAATTTTTATTTATTTTTAGAAAAACATGAACTACAAACGCGTTTGGTAATTGACAAAATATTTAAAAAAATTTAAAAATATAAAAAAGAGTGAGAAATGACAAGTGGTGGCAAGTGGCGGCGAAAGACGGTGATGGAAAGTGGTAACGGTAGGTGGTGGTGGCAAGTGGGTGGCGGATGGCCGATGGTGGTGGGTGGTGACGGGTGGTGGTGGGTAAGTGGCGAGTGGTGGTGGTGGGTGGGTGGGTGACGGTGGCGGGTGGCATCGAGTGGGTGGTGGTGGTGGTGGCGGTGGTGGCGAGTGGTAGGTGGGTGGCAGATGGCCGGTGGGGGTGGGTGGTGGCGGTGGGTGGCGGATGGCGGGTGGTGGCGGTGAGTGGGTGGGTGGCGGTGGCGGGTGGTAGCGAGTGGGTGGTGGCGGTGGTGGCGGCGGCTGGTGGTGGTGGCAGGTGGGTGGCAGATGGCTGGTGGTGGTGGCAGGTAGGTGGTGGATGGCGGGTGGTGGTGGGTGGTGACAGGTAGGTAGCGGGTAGTGGTGGTGGTGGTGGTGGTGGGTGAGTGGGTGGGTGACGGTGGTGGGTGGTGGTGAGTGGGTTGTGGTAGTGGTGGTGGTGGTGGTGGTGGTGGTGGTGGGTGGTAGATGGTGGTGGTAGGTGGGTGGCGGGTGGGTAGTGGGTAATGGTGGTGGTAGTGGTGGTGGCAGTGGTGGGTGGTGAGTGAGTGGTGGTGGCGGGTGGGTGGCAGGTGGCTGGTGGTAGTGGGTGGCTGGTGGTGGCGAGTGGTGGACGGTGGTGGCAGGTGGGTGGTGAGTGGTGGTGGTGGCGGGCAGTGGATGGTAGTGGCAGGTGGTAGGTGATGGGTGGTGGTGGCAAGTGGGTGGCAGGTGGTGGTGGCTAGTAGGTGGCAGGTGGGTGGTAGTGGCGGGTAGTGGGTGGTGGTGGTAGATGGGTGGTGAGTGGTGGTGGCAAGTGGTGGTGGGGGATGGGTGGCTGGTGGTGGTGGGGGGTGGGTGGTGGTGACGGAAAACGGTAGTGGAAAATGATGGCTGGTGGTGGGTAATGTTGGGTGATAAAAAAAAAAAAAAACTTAAAACTCAAAACGGAAACATATTTTTTGAGTTTACATGTTTTGGCCAATTTTATAAACTGAGATCACTGATTTATAAATCAAAAATTTACCAAACAAGTTTTTATTTAAATTTTTTAAATTTTTATAAATATAAATAGAAAATTAAAAACGTAAATGTTATCAAACGGCACCTCAGTGAGTCCCCCATTAACAAAGGAGTATTTTATTCCACGCAGTAATATTATGTGCCACACAAAGCATTCATACCCATTTCCACACCAATGGATGGTGTGAATGTAATTGCTTGGTATAGTTTATTAATGTTAAAAATTGTTAATTAGAAAATAAAAATTAAAAATATTTGTCTCTTGATTTTTAAATAATTATTTTTAAAATTTTTTTTATTTAAACTAATTTTGTTTAATGTGTTATGTGGTTACAATTTGTCTGAGCTATTTGTAGTTTTCTTTTCTTTGTATTTATTTTCCATTGGTCAATAAATTGTTTATTACAACTTTTGTTTACAGTTTATTAGATAAAAAATTAAGATAGCTTACATAAGTTGATTGTGCGAAAGTTAGGATGAGTAGTTTATTAAACAAAAAATTAAGATGGCTTACATAAGTTGATTGCGTGAAAGTTAGGATGAGTAGTTTATTAGACAAAAAATTAACATAACTTACATAAGTTGATTGCGTGAAAGTTTGGATGAGTAGTTTATTAGACAAAAAGTTAAGATAGCTTGCATAAGTTAATTGCATGAAAGTTAAGATGAGTAAGATAGCTTACATAAGTTGATTGCGTGAAAATTGGAATGAGTGGTCAGATTGATGTCGTGTTAATTTATTTATTTATTTTTAGATGGAGTGTTCTCCGGATTATCAAGTTTGTGAAATTTTAGATGGAGTGTTCTCCTGATATCAAATTTGTGAAATATTTGACTATTGGTGCACATTTGTTTCTTAAAAGTCAATTCCGCGGATTGATGGGAGAAAATAATGGATCATTTTTATGGTTTATAAAGCAGCAAACAAACCATAAAAATAGAATCAACCTCCAAAATCCATTAAATACTTAAGTGAGATTTTATGATTAATTTCAAAAATAAAATATAAAGTAAGTTTTTAATTGTTTAATAAACTATGAACATAAATAGACATAAGATTTGAAGAAAAAAAAAAAAGAAGAAAAAAAATGCATGAGTATATACACTTATATGAAATAATTGTCTAAATAATTTTGTGAACCAATTATTAATTTATTTGACAAAAACTTCACAGGTGTCCACACTACCAACACTCCAGATGTTTAGATATGAGATACATGCTATCATCAAACAACTTTTATTACTCTTTGCAAAAGAACATCTTCAATCTAATGCAATCATCAAACAACTTTTATTGTCATCTTCATCTTCGTTGAAAGTTAGGATGAGTAGTTTATTAGACAAAAAATTAAGATAGCTTATATAAGTTGATTGCGTGAAAGTTAGGATGAGTAATTTATTAGACAAAAAATTAAGATAACTTACATAAGTTGATTGCGTGAAAGTTAGGATGAATAGTTTATTAGACAAAAAGTTAAGATAGCTAACATAAGTTGATTGCGTGAAAGTTAAGATGAGTAGTTTATTAGACAAAAAATTAAGATATAAGTTGATTGCCTAAAAGTTAGGATGGGTAATTTATTAGACAAAAAATTAAGATAGTTTACATAAATTGATTGCGTGAAAGTTAGAATGAGTGGTCAGATTCATGTCATGATAATTTATTTATTTATTTATAGATGGAGTGTTCTTCTGATTATCAAATTTGTGAAATTTTAGATGGAGTGTTCTCCTGATATCAAATTTGTGAAATAGTTGACTATTGGTGCACATTTGTTTCTTAAAAGTCAATTCCGCGGATTGATGGGAGAAAATAATGGATTATTTTTATGGTTTATAAAGCAACAAACAAACCATAAAAATAGAATCAACCTCCAAAATCCATTAAATACTTAAGTGAGATTTTGTGATTAATTTCAAAAATAAAATATAAAGTAAGTTTTTAATTGTTTAATAAACTATGAACATAAATAGACATAAGATTTGAAGGAAAAAAAAAAAAAAAGAAGAAAAAAAATGCATGAGTATATACACTTATATGAAATAATTGTCTAAATAATTTTGTGAACCAATTATTAATTTATTTGACAAAAACTTCACACGTGTCCACACTACCAACACTCGATGTTTAGATATGAGATACATGCTATCATCAAACAACTTTTATTACTCTTTGCAAAGAAAAATGCTAATTAGGTGGCAGTGGATCCCGCTATTAATGATGTGATGTTTTAGTCTTGGAGTTATATTTTTTTTTTTTTTTTACTTTTTTAATGCATTAGTGTTATTAGTGGTGATGTTTTTAGTGGGATGAATCATTGCTGCTTTGCAAAAGAACATCTTCAATCTCATGCAATCATCAAACAACTTTTATTGTCATCTTCATCTTCGTTGTGTCGTCATCAGTATCATGATCTTTTTTTTGTTGCCCTGCCAAGTATATGACAATTCTTTCAACATACATTTTAACCTTCTCTGCACATACACAAAATATAGAAACATTCCAAAAAAAACCAAAAAAAAAAAAAAAAAACAAAATTAAAAGAAGAATAAAAATTTATACTATTATACTATTATATTATATTAAATGAGACCCTACCTTGGTTTCTTAAAGTTTTTGCCTTGTGGCATTTACATAATTTAATAATAATAAAAAAAACCTACTCTACAATTATTTATCACTCAACCACATTCTCCAAATAAATACTCTATAATGACTTCTTCTCTTCTCCAATAATTTTCTCAAATCAAATTATTATTATTATTATTATTATTATTATTTTTTACTTGTACTTTTACTTTCTTCCTCTAGTTGTACAATGTTTATCTCTTTTAAAGAAAGTATAAAAGTATTTTTATTCAATTATGGCAAAAGACGTAAAAAACAATAGAAGGCAATCTTTTATTTTTCTTCGATGGTAAGTGATTCAAAAGTTTTTGACTTTTATATTCTCAATGATTGAAATTTTTGTTTATTTGTCTTTTTTCCCGTTAGAAATATTGGTTTTTTTTTTTTTCTTCTTCCCCTTTTACAATCATTCTATTACATGATTTTGTTTTTTTAACTTTTTAATTTTTCAGAGAATGCAATTAAATATTGAAGATGCTCAAATGGATCGAAGAAAAATGAGAAATTGAGGAAGAAAGAGATGTAATAGAAGAAGAACAATAATTATGTTTAGAGATTGAGGGAGAGTTTTTTGGGGCCAAAATTTGGAGGTTTTGATTGGGTTTGCAGAGGCAGTACAAAAGCAAAGTGCAGACTCAAACAAGAGTTGGCTATTTGATGAGTGATTATGTAGAATTTACTTTTATAGAATTCGTAATCCTATTTATTTTTTTCCAGGTTGTTTTACACGAATTTATACAATTCCTCTCTCTCCCCCCCCCCCCTCCTCCAAGATTGTCTTATAACTTATATACTTAATTTTTTTTCTAGATTATTTTAAAACTTTGTGTTGTTCAAAAAAATAATTTTTCAAGTAATTGCTAATCAACATTTATCTTTTGTTTATCTTTGACTGTAAGTGATTTAAAAACTCTTTAGTGTACCTTTTCCAAATGTAACAACGTAATTGGTATGATGTGATACTCCAAAAAAAATTTAAAACTCCTTAGTGTATTTTTTTCAAATGTGACAACGTGGCTGGTATAATGTGACACTCCAAAAAACTAAAAAGTCGTTAGTATATTTTTTCTAAATGTGACAACGTGACCCATATGTGACAATGTAGCAGGTATGATATAACACTTCAAAAAAACTAAAAACTCATTAATGTACTTTTTCCAAATGTGACAAAAATTCTTTCAGCATACATTTTAACCTCCTCTGCACATACACAAAAAATAGAAACGTTGTTAAAAAAAAAAAAAAAAAAAAATCAAACAACAAAAAAAAGCTAAATTAAAAGGAGAATATAAATTTATACTATTATGCTATTATATTATATTAAATGAGCCTCTACCTTGGTTTCTTAAAGTTTTTGCCATGTGATATTTACATAATTTAAAAAAAAAAAAAAAAAAAACCTACTCTTCAATTATTTCTCACTCAACCACATTCTCTAAACAAATACTCTATAATGACTTCTTATCTTCTCCAATAACTTCCTTTAATCAAAAATTATTATTACTATTTAGTTTTACTTTTATTTTCTTCCTCTAGTTGTACATTCTTTTTCTCTTTTAAAGAAAGTATAAATGTGTTTTATTCAATTATGGCACAAGACGTACAAACCAATAGAAGGCTATCTTTTATTTTTCTTCGACGGTAAGTGATTTAAAAGTTTTCGATTTTTATATTCTAAATGATTGAAATTTTTGTTTATTTGTTTTTGTGTTTTTTTTTTTGGTTATAATTATTATTATTTTTTTCTTCTTCCCCTATTACAATCATTCTATTACATGATTTTTTTTTTTTAATTTTTTGATTTTTCAGAGAATGCAATTGAGTATTGAAGAAGCCCAAATGGATTGCAGAAAAATGAGAAATTGAGGAAGAAAGAGATGTAAAGAAGAAGAACAATTATTATGTTTAGAGATTGAGAGAGAGTTCTTTTGGGGCCAAAATTTGGAAGTTTTGATTGGGTTTGCAGAGGAAGTAAAAAAGCAAAGTGCAGATTGATACAAGAGTTGGCTATTTGATGTGTGATTATGTAGAATTTACTTTTATAGAATTCGTAGTCCTATTTATTTTTTTCCAAGTTGTTTTACACAAATTTATACAAATTTTATTTTTTTTCAAAGATTGTCTTATAACTTATATGCATAACTTTTTTTTCCAGAATATTCTAAAACTTTGGGTTGTTCAAAACAAATAACTTTTCAAGTATCAACATTTATCTTTTGTTTCTCTTTGACTGTAAATGATTTAAAAACTCTTTAGTTTATTTTTCCCAAATGTGACAATGTGATGGGTATGATGCGATACTCCAAAAAAATTAAAAACTCCTTAGTGTACTTTTTTCAAATGTGACAACGTAGCGGGTATGATGTGACACTAAAAAAAAAACTAAAAACTCATTAGTATACTTTTTCTAAATGTGACAATGTAGCGGGTATGATGTAACACTTCAGGAAAAACTAAAAACTCATTAATATACTTTTTTCAAATGTAACAAAATATATTGTCACATTAATTCTTTCAGCATACATTTTAACCTCCTCTGCACATACACAAAATATAGAAACGTTAAAAAAAAAAAAAAAAAATCAAACAACAGAAAAAGCTTAAATTCAAAGAAGAATAAAAATTTATACTATTATACTATTACATTATATTAAAAATGAGCCCCTACCCTGGTTTCTTAAAGTTTTTGCCATGTGCCATTTACATAATTTAAAAAAAAAAAAAAAAAAATACCTGCTCTACAATTATTTTTCACTCAACCACATTCTCCAAACAAATACTCTATAATGACTTCTTCTCTTCTCCAATAACTTCCTTTAATCAAATTATGTTTATTATTATTATTATTATTATTATTATTATTATTATTATTATTATTTAGTTTTACTTTAACTTTCTTCCTCTAGTTGTACAATCTTTTTATCTTTTAAAGAGAGTACAAATGTGTTCTATTCAATTATGGCAAAAGTCGTACAAACCAACAGAAGGCTATCTATTATTTCTCTTCGACAGTAAGTGATTTAAAAGTTTTCGATTTTTATATTCTAAATGATTGAAATTTTTGTTTATTTGATTTTTTTTTTGGTTATAATTATTGGTTATTTTTTTTTCTTCTTCTTCCCCTTTTACAATCATTCTATTACATGATCTTTATTTTTTATTTTTTAACTTTTTGATATTTCAAAGAATGCAATTGAGTATTGAAGATGCCCAAATGGATCGAAGAAAAATGAGAAATTGAGGAAGAAAGAGATGTAATAGAAGAACAATTATTAGGTTTAGAGATTGAGAGAGAGTTTTTTTGGCCAAAAGTTGGAGGTTTTGATTGGGTTTGCAGATGAAATACAAAAGCTAAGTGTAGACTCAAACAGGAGTTGGCTATTTAATGAGTGATTATGTAGACTTTACTTTTATAGAATTCGTAGTCCTATTTATTTTTTTCTGGCTTGTTTTAAACAAATTTAAACAATTTTTTTTTTCTTCAAAGATTGCCTTATAACTTATATGCTTAACTTTTTTTTTTCCAAATTATTTAAAAACTTTGGGTTGTTCAAAACAAATAACTTTTCAAGTATCAACATTTATCTTTTGTTTCTCTTTGACTGTAAGTGATTTAAAAACTCTTCAGTGTATTATTCTCAAATGTGACAATGTGGGGGGTATGATATGATACTCCAAAAAAATAAAAAACTCGTTAGTGTACTTTTTTCAAATGTGACAATGTAGCGGGTACGATGTGACACTTTCAAAAAATTAAAAACTCGTTGGTATACTTTTTCTAAATGTGACAACGTGGCTCAAATGTGACAATGTAACAGGTATGATGTAACACTTCAAAAAACTAAAAACTCATTAATGTACTTTTTTCAAATGTGACAAAATATATTGTCACATTAATTCTTTCAGCATACATTTTAACCTCCTCTATACGTACACAAAATATAGAAACGTTATAATAAAAAAAAAAAAAAAATCAAACAACAAAAAAAACTAAATTCAAAGAAGAATAAAAATTCATACTATTATTCTAATATATTATATTAAATGAGCCCCTACCCTGGTTTCTTAAAGTTTTTTCCATGTGGCATTTACATAATTTAAAAAAAAAAAAAAAAAAAACCTACTCTACAATTATTTCTGCTCAACAACATTCTCCAAACAAATACTCTATAATGACTTCTTCTCTTCTGCAATAACTTCCTTTAATCAAATTATTATTATTTTTATTTTTTAGTTTTAAATTTATACATTTTTTTTTTTTCAAAGATTGTCTTATAACTTATATGCATGACTTTTTTTTCCAAATTATTTTAAAACTTTGGGTTGCTCAAAAGAAATAACTTCTCAAGTATCAACATTTATCTTTTGTTTCTCTTTGACGGTAAGTGACTTAAAAACTCATCAGTGTACTTTTGCAAAATGTGACAAACGTGGTGGGTATGATGTGATACTCCAAAAAAAATTAAAACTCCTTAGTGTACTATTTTCAAATGTGACAATGCAGCGGGTACGATGTGACACTCCAAAAAAACTAAAAACTCATTAGTATACTTTTTCTAAATATGACAACGTAGCGCAAATGTGACAATGTAGCAGGTATGATGTAACACTTCGAAAAAACTAAAAACTCATTAACGTACTTTTTCCAAATGTGACAATATATTGTCACATTAATTCTTTCAGTATACATTTTAACCTCCTCTGCACATACACAAAATATAGAAACATTATTAAAAAAAAAAAAAATTCAAACAACAAAAAAAACTAAATTGAAAGAAGAATAAAACTTCATACTATTATACTATTATATTATATTAAATGAGCCCCTAACCTGGTTTCTTAAAGTTCTTGCCATGTGGCATTTGTATAATTTAAAAAGTAAAATAAAATACCTACTCTACAATTATTTCCCACTCAACCACATTCTCCAAACAAATACTCTACAATGGCTTCTTCTATTCTCCAATAACTTCCATTAATCAAATTATTATTATTATTATTATTATTATTATTTAGTTTTACTTTTACTTTCTTCCTCTAGCTGTACAATCCTTTTCTCAGTTAAAGAAAGTAAAAATGTGTTTTACTCATTTATGGCAAAAGACGTACAAACCAACAGAAGGCTATCTTTTATTTCTCTTCGACGGGGAGTTATCTAAAAGTTTTCGATTTTTATATTCTAAATGATTGAAATTTTTGTTTACTTGTTTTTTTTTTTTTTGGGTTATAAATATTTGTTATTTTTTTTTCTTCTTCTTCCCCTTTTACAATCATTCTGTTACATGATTTTTTTTTAAATTTTTTTTTAATTTTTTGATTTTTCAGAGAATGCAATTGAGTATTGAAGATGCCCAAATGGATTGAAGAAAAATGAGAAATTGAGGAAGAAAGAGATGTAAACAAGAAGAACAATTATTATGTTTAGAGATTGAGAGAGAGTTCTTTTGGGGCCAAAATTTGGAAGTTTTGATTGGGTTTGCAGAGGAAGTACAAAAGCAATGTGCAGACTCATACAAAAGTTGGCTATTTGATGTGTGATTATGTGGAATTTACTTTTATAGAATTCGTAGTCCTATTTATTTTTTTTCCAGGTTGTTTTACACAAATTTATACAAAAAAAAAATTTCTTCAAAGATTGTCTTATAACTTATACGCATAACTTTTTTTTCCAAATTATTTTAAAACTTTGGGTTGCTCAAAAGAAATAACTTCTCAAGTATCAACATTTATCTTTTGTTTCTCTTTGACTGTAAGTGATTTAAAAACTCAATAGTTTACTTTTGCAAAATGTGACAACGCGGTGGGTATGATGTGATACTCCAAAAAAATTAAAAATTCCTTAGTGTACTTTTTTCAAATGTGACAGCGTAGTGGGTACGATGTGACACTACAAAAAAAGTAAAAACTTGTTAGAATACTTTTTCTAAATATGACAATGTGGCCCAAATGTGACAATGTAGCGGGTATGATGTAATACTTCAAAAAAATTAAAAACTCATTAATGTACTTTTTCCAAATGTAACAAAATATATTGTCACATTAATTCTTTCAACATACATTTTAACCTCCTCTGCACATACACAAAATATAGAAACATTATAAAAAAAAAAAATCAAACAATAAAAAAAACTAAATTGAAAGAAGAATAAAACTTCATACTATTATACTATAATATTATATTAAATGAGCCCCTAACCTGGTTTCTTAAAGTTCTTGCCATGTGGCATTTACATAATTTAAAAAATAAAATAAAATACCTACTCTACAATTATTTCTCACTCAGCCACATTCTCCAAACAAATACTCTATAATGACTTCTTCTCTTCTCCAACAACTTCCCTTAATCAAATTATTATTATTATGGTATTTTAGTTTTACTTTTACTTTTTTCCTCTAGTTGTACAATCTTTTTATCTTTTACAGAAAGTACAAATGTGTTTTATTCATTTATGGCAAAAGCCGTACAAACCAATTGAAGGCTATCTTTTATTTCTCTTCGACGGTAAGTGATTTAAAAGTTTTCGATTTTTATATTCTAAATGTTTGAAATTTTTGTTTACTTGTTTTGCTTTCTTTTTTTTTTTTTGGTTATAAATATTTGGCATTTTTCTTCTTCTTCTTCGCCTTTTACAATATTGAATGATTTTTATTTTACTTTATTTTTTTAACTTTTTGATTTTTCAGAGAATGCAATTGAGTATAAAAGATGCCCAAATGTATCGAAGAAAAATGAGAAATTGAGGAAGAAAAAGATGTAAAGAAGAAGAACAATTATTATGTTTAGAGATTGAGAGTGAGTTTTTTTGGGGCAAAAATTTGGAGGTTTTGATTGGATTTGCAGAGAAAGTACAAAAGCAAAGTGCAGACTCATACAAAAGTTGGCTATTGGATGAGTGATTATGTAGAATTTACTTTTATAGAATTCGTCGTCCTATTTATTTTTTTCCAGGTTGTTTTACACAAATTTATACAATTTTTTTTTTTTTTTTCAAAGATTGTCTTATAACTTATATGCATAACTTTTTTTTCCAAATTATTTTAAAACTTTTGGTTGTTAAAAAGAAATAACTTCTCAAGTAGCAAAATTTATCTTTTGTTTCTCTTGGACTGTAAGTGATTTAAAAACTCATCAGTGTACTTTTGTAAAATGTGATAACGTGGTGGGTATGATGTGATACTCCAAAAAAATTTGAAAACTCCTTACTGTAGTTTTTTCAAACGTGACAACGTAGTGGGTACGATGTGACACTCCAAAAAAAGTAAAAACTCGTAAGTATATTTTTTCTATATGTGACAATGTGGCCTAAATGTGACAGTATAGCGGGTATGATGTAACATTTCAAAAAAACTAAAAACTCATTAATATACTTTTTCCAAATGTGACAAAATATATTGTCACATTAATTCTTTCAGCATACATTTTAACCTCCTCTGCACATACACAAAATATAGAAACATTATAAAAAAAAAAAAAATCAAACAACAAAAAAACTAAATTGAAAGAAGAATAAAGCTTCATACTATTATACTATAATATTATATTAAATAAGCCCCTAACCTGGTTTCTTAAAGTTCTTGCTATGTGGCATTTACATAATTTAAAAAATAAAATAAAATACCTACTCTACAATTATTTCTCACTCAACCATATTCTCCAAACAAATACTCTACAATGACTTCTTCTCTTCTCCAATAACTTCCTTTAATCAAATTATTAATATTATTATTATTATTATTATTATTATTATTATTTAGTTTTACTTTTACTTTCTTCCTCTAGTTGTACAATCTTTTTCTTTGTTAAAGAAAGTACAAATGTGTTTTATTCAATTATGACAAAAGACGTGCAAACAAATAGAAGGGTATCTTTTATTTCTCTTCGACGGTAAGTGATTTAAAAGTTTTCGATTTTTATATTCTAAATGATTGAAATTTTTGTTTACTTGTTTTTGTTTTTTTTTTTTTTGGTTATAAATATTTGTTATTTTTTTCTTCTTCTTCCCCTTTTACAATCATTCTATTACATGATTTTTTTTTATTTTTTACTTTTTAACTTTTTGATTTTTCAGAGAATTCAATTGAGTATTGAAGATGCCCAAATGGATCGAAGAAAAATGAGAAATTGAGGAAGAAAGAGATGTAAAGAAGAAGAACAATTATTATGTTTAGAGATTGAGAGAGAGTTCGTTTGGGGCCAAAATTTGGAGGTTTTGATTGGGTTTGCAGAAGAAGTACAAAAGCAAAGTGCAGACTCATACAAGAGTTGGCTATTTGATGAGTGATTATGTAGAATTTACTTTTATAGAATTCGTAGTCCTATTTATTTTTTTCTAGGCTGTTTTACACAAATTTATACATTTTTTTTCTTTTCAAAGATTGTCTTATAACTTATATGCATAAATTTTTTTTCCAATTTTTTTTAAAACTTTGGGTTGTTCAGAAGAAATAGCTTGTTAAGTATCAACATTTATCTTTTGTTTCTCTTTGACTGTAAGTTTTTTAAAAACTCATCAGTGTACTTTTGCAAAATGTGATAACGTGGCCGGTATAATGTGATCCTCCAAAAAAATTAAAACTCCTTAGTGTACTTTTTTCAAATGTGACAATGTAGCGGGTACGATGTGACACTCCAAAAAAAACTAAAAACTCGTTAGTATATTTTTTCTAAATGTGACAACGTGGCGCAAATGTGATAATGTAGCGGGTATGATGTAACACTTTAAAAAAACTAAAACTCATTAATGTACTTTTTCCAAATGTAACAAAATATATTGTCACAGTAATTCTTTCAGCATACATTTTAACCTCCTCCGCACATACACAAAATATAGAAACGTTAAAAAATATATATATATATATATATATATATATATATATATATATATATATATATATAAATATCAAACAACAAAAAAAAAACTAAATTAAAAGAAGAATAAAAATTCATACTATTATACTATTATATTATATTAAATGAGCCCCTACCCTGGTATCTTAATATTTTTGCCATGTGGCATTTACATAATTTAAAAAAAAAAAAAATACCTACTCTACAACTATTTCTCACTCAACCACATTCTCCAAACAAATACTCTATAATGACTTCTTCTCTTCCCCAATAACTTCCTTTAATCAAATTAAGTTTATTATTATTATTATTATTATTATTATTATTATTATTATTATTATTTAGTTTTACGTTTACTTTATTCCTCTAGTTGTACAATCTTTTTCTTTGTTAAAGAAAGTACAAATGTGTTTTATTCATTTATGGCAAAAGACGTGCAAACCAATAGAAGGCAATCTTTTATTTCCCTTCGACGGTAAGCGATTTAAAATGATTGAAATTTTTGTTTACTTGTTTTGTTTTGTTTTGTTTTGTTTTTTTTTTTTTGTGTTATAAATATTTGTTATTTTTTTCTTCTTCTTCCCTTTTTACAATCATTCTATTACATGATTTTTTTATTTTTTTTTTTAACTTTTTGATTTTTTAGAGAATGCAATTGAGTATTGAAGATGCCCAAATGGATCGAAGAAAAATGAGAAATTGAGGAAGAAAGAGATGTAAAGAAGAAGAACAATTATTATGTTTAGAGATTGAGAAAGAGTTCTTTTGGGGCCAAAATTTGGAAGTTTTGATTGGGTTTGCAGAGGAAGTACAAAAGCAAAGTGCAGACTCATACAAGAGTTGGCTATTTGATGAGTGGTTATGTAGAATTTACTTTTATAGAATTCGTAGTCCTATTGATTTTTTTTCCAGGTTGTTTACACAAATTTATACAATTTTTTTTTTTTCAAAGATTGTCTTATAACTTATATACATAACTTCTTTTCTAGATTATTTTAAAACTTTGGGTTGTTCAAAAGAAATAACTTTTCAAGTGTCAACATTTATCTTTTGTTTCTCTTTGACTGTAAGTGATTTAAAAACTCTTCAGTGTATTTTTTCTAAATGTGACAACATGGTGGGTATGATGTGATACTCCAAAAAAATTAAAAACTCCTTAGTGTACTTTTTTCAAATGTGATGATGTAATGCCCTCAAAATAAAGAGGATAATCCAAAGCAAGAGATTCGTGAATATAATAGAAATTGTTATACTTTCATTCATCAGAGTTTATATTACAAAAAATATTACATGTATTATACTTTCATAAGCATTCATTTTGAAGCGATGGCATGTAACACTAATTGATTACAACAAAATAAATGCCCTATGGGCTTACATCTTTCCAAGATATCACTTGGTTACAACAAAAGAAAGAGTCCTAGATCTATAAATATAAAACCCTTGGCTTGAATAAACATTTAAGCATAAATATAACAAAAACGGAGCCTTCAGCCCTTGGTACTCCCAAGCTATGTCCTTGGAGGTAACATATCACCTATACCTAAAAATGGTTTCCCAAGTAGGGTGAGCCAAAGCCCAGCCGAGATAAACTAACACTAAGTATGAGATTTAACTAAGATATAAATGTCAAGTAGAAGTCCAATACTCAAGGCTAACTTAAATTCTTCCCATTTCCATTCATTATTGATATCCACATCTTAATCCATTTCTATTCATTCATTTCAATTCGGTTCATAAGTGTAGTTCCTTATCATCTAAAAATCCCAAATGAGACCACAACTCATTCATTCACAATTCAACAACATTCATTATTCAAACACTTCAAACGGCAAGCCATCTTACAGATTCTCGTATGAGGGAATTGGCACTCAAATATACACATATAAGGTTTCGGGACTTTCACCTTGGACACTTCGGCCAACTTATTTTAAAATAGAGTTCATCCCCTATCTCCTCCCAAACAATGGAGTACATCCCCTATCTCTTCCTAAACAAAGATACAATGTATTTAAAGACGTTGTCATATACAATGACTATTCAAATCACATATTCAATGATTTAATCAAACTGTCATATTCAATGACATAATTCAAATGATTATTTTCAATTCACCTAATCCTCATGCAGTTTCTACAACAATCATAGCTATCCTCTACCGATATCTCAAAACAGATATTTCTAAACATATATACAATCTATCAAACAGATAATTTATCAAATTTTCAAAGGTGAGTGATTTATCAAATCCAATTACACCATTCATTCATACACTCCCCCAATTTCATATTTTCCATATTAATCTCATTATTTATACAAAATATTATTCAACACAAATCACGACAATTTTCCCCATTTCCCAAATATTAACCCCAAGGCCAAATTTCACCATTTTAACACTAGAGAACTTCATACACAAGGTCCTATAGGCATTTTTATAAACCAACATGGAAAACCCCTCTTTAACTTTTGATATTAAACCCTAACTTTACCCAAATCCTTCCAAATTCCACCATTTATACAAAATAACAAATATCTAGGTTAAAAACTATAACAAGGTGTAGAATATCCTTACCTCAAGTGTAGAAGCTCAAAGGAGATGAAGAAGAACCTCAAAGGTGTCCAAACTCGATTTTGTTCGGATCAAGAGGAAGCCCACAATATGCTCTAACTCTTTATCAAAGGCAGTAGGGTAGAGACCCTTAGATCATGGAATATTTATAGAGAGAAAGAGTGTGTTTTAGAGAGAGAGAGTGTGTGCCAAATTAGGGTTTTTAGGAGAATGGAAATCAAAAAGTGATGTAAAATCACCCTGTTGCGAACAGATATACACGACCTTCGCTCGAGCGAAGGAGTTGTCACTCGAACAACCAGACACAACAAGTGACCTTGCTCGAGCGCAAGAAGTGTCGCTTCAGAAGTTTTACAAATGCACACGCTCGCTCGAGCACAAGAGGCCTCGCTCGAGCGAAGACCTTAGCCTTCTCAGAAATTCTGTGTTTGGGAAAGAAACCTAAGGACTCTCAATTTTCGCTCGAGCGTAAGAAACCTCGCTCGAACGAAGGAGCAATTTTCACAAGGCTCGCTCGAGCGCAAGAAAGCTTGCTCGAGCGAAGAAGCAAAAATCTAGGCAATAACAATTTAGACCGATTAACAACTAACCTGTTTCAAACACGTCCAACCTATTCCAAAACTCAAATTCAAAGAGTTAAAGGAGGAAAAAAAGACATGGATACAATATTAAACCACGAAACCAGAGTCTGGTAACAAAGGTCGGGTCAAAACCGGGATCGCTATAGACAAAGTGGCGGATATGATGTGACACTCCAAAAAAACTAAAAACTTGTTAATATACTTTTTCTAAATGTGACAATGTAGCGGGTATGATGTAACACTTCAAAAAAACTAAAAACTCATTAATGTACTTTTTCCAAATGTGACAAAATATATTGTTACATTAATTTTTTTAGCATACATTTTAACCTCCTCTACACATACACAAAATATAGAAACGTTATTACCAAAAAAAAAAAAAAAAACTAAATTAAAAGAAGAATAAAAATTTATACTATTATACTATTATATTATATTAAATGAACCCCTACCTTGGTTTCTTAAAGTTTTTGCCATGTGACATTTACATAATTTAAAAAAAAAAAAAAACCTACTCTACAATTATTTCTCACTCAACCACTTTTTCCACATAAATACACTATAATGACTTCTTCCCTTCTCCAATAACTCCTTTAATCAAATTATTCTTATTATTGTTTTTTAGTTTTACTTTTACTATCTTCCTCTAGTTGTACAATGTTTTTCTCTTTTAAAGAAAGTACAAATGTGTTTTATTCAATTATGGCAAAAGACGTACAAACCAATAGAAGGCTATCTTTTATTTCTCTTCAACAGTAAGTGATTTAAAAGTTTTCGATTCTTATGCTCTCAATGTTTGTAATTTTTGTTTATTTGTTTTTTTTTTTAGTTATAAATATTGGTTATTTTTTTCTTCTTCTTCCCCTTTTACAATCATTCTATTACATGATTTTTTTTTTTTTTTAACTTTTTGATTTTTTAGAGAATGCAATTGAGTATTGAAGATGCCCAAATGGATTGAAGAAAAATGAGAGAAATTGAGGAAGAAAGAGATGTAACAGAAGAAGAACAATTATTATGTTTAGAGATTGAGAGAGAGTTCGTTTGGGGCCAAAATTTGGAGGTTTTGATTGGGTTTGAAGAGGAAGTACAAAAGCAAAGTGCAGACACATACAAGAGTTGGCTATTTGATGAATAATTATGTAGAATTTACTTTTATAGAATTCGTAGTCCTATTTATTTTTTGCCAGGTTGTTTTACACAAATTTACAATTTTTTTTTTTTCAAAGATTGTCTTATAACTTATGTACATAACTTTTTTTTTTTCCAAATTATTTGAAAACCTTTGTGTTTTTCAAAAGAAATAACTTTTCAAGTAATTACTTATCAACATTTATCTTTTGTTTTTCTTTGACTGTAAGTGATTTAAAAACTCCTCAGTGTACTTTTCTCAAATGTGACAACGTGGTGGGTATGATGTGATACTCCAAAAAAATTAAAAACCCCTTAGTGTACTTTTTTCAAATGTTACAACGTGACAGATATGATGTGACACCCCAAAAAAACAAAAAACTTGTTAGTATACTTTTTCTAAATGTGACAACGTGGCCCAAATGTGACAATGTAGTGGGTATGATGTAACGCTTTAAAAAAAATTAAAAACTCATTAATGTACTTTTTCCAAACGTGACAAAATATATTGTCACATTAATTCTTTTAGCATACATTTTAACCTCCTCTGCACAAGCACAAAATATAGAAATGTTATATATATAAAAAAAAAAATGAAAAAAAGAAGCAAACAACAAAAAAAACTAAATTAAAAGAAGAATAAAAATTTATACTATTATACTATTATATTATATTAAATGAGCCCCTACCTTGGTTTCTTAAAGTTTTTGTCATGTGGCATATACATAATTTTAAAAAAAAAAAAAAAAACCTACTCTACAATTATTTCTCACTCAACCACATTCTCCAAGTAAATACTCTATAATGACTTCTTCTCTACTCCAATAACTTCATTTAATCAAATTATTATTATTATTGTTATTTTTTTTTTTTACTTTTACTTTTATTTTCTTCCTCTAGTTGTACAATGTTTTTCTCTTTTAAAGAAAGTACAAAAGTGTTTTATTCAATTAGGGCAAAAGACGTACAAACCAATAGAAGGCTTTCTTTTATTTCTCTTCGACGGTAAGTGATTTAAAAGTTTTTGATTTTGATATTCTCAGTGATTGAAATTTTTGTTTATTTGTTTTTTTTTTGGTTATAAATATTGGTTATTTTTTTCTTCTTCTTCCCCTTTTACAATCATTCTATTACATGATTTTTTTTTTAACTTTTTGATTTTTCAGAGTATGCAATTGAGTATTGAAGATGCCCAAATGGATTGAAGAAAAATGAGAAATTAAGGAAGAAAGAGATGTAACCGAAGAAGAACAATTATTATGGTTAGAGATTGAGAGAGAGTTCTTTTGGGGCCAAAATTTGGAGGTTTTGATTGGGTTTGAAGAGGAAGTACAAAAGCAAAGTGCAGACTCATACAAGAGTTGGCTATTTGATGAATGATTATGTAGAATTTACTTTTATAGAATTCGTAGTCCTATTTATTTTTTGCCGGGTTGTTTTACACAAATTTACAATTTTTTTTTCTCAAAGATTGTCTTATAACTTATATACTTTTTTTTCCAGATTATTTTAAAACCTTTGTGTTTTTCAAAAGAAATAACTTTTCAAGTAATTACTTATCAACATTTATCTTTTGTTTTTCTTTGACTGTAAGAGATTTAAAAACTCCTCAGTGTACTTTTCTCAAATGTGACAACATGGTGGGTATGATGTGATACTCCAAAAAAATTAAAAACTCCTTAGTGTATTTTTTTCAAATGTGACAACGTGGCAGATATGATGTGACACTCCAAAAAAGATAAAAAGTCGTTAGTATACTTTTTCTAAATGTGCAACGTGGCCCAAATGTGACAATGTAGTGGGTATGATGTAACCTTTCAAAAAAATTAAAAACTCATTAATGTACTTTTTCCAAACGTGACAAAATATATTGTCACATTAATTCTTTTAGCATACATTTTAACCTCCTCTACACAAACACAAAATATAGAAATGTTATATATATAAAAAAAAATGAAAAAAAGAAGCAAACAACAAAAAAAAAAACTAAATTAAAAGAAGAATAAAAATTTATACTATTATACTATTATATTATATTAAATGAGCCCCTACCTTGGTTTCTTAAAGTTTTTGCCATGTGGCATTTACATAATTTAAAAAAAAAAAAAAAAAACCTACTCTACAATTATTTCTCACTCAACCACATTCTCCAAATAAATACTCTATAATGACTTCTTCTCTTCTTGTTCCGCCCTCAAAATAATACATAATCCCAACATTTAACAGTTCTATGTGTACATGATAGATAAATCACAATCCCCTACATACATCAGAGTTAATATTACAAAATAGTATTTCATATAAGTTACAGATGTTTACAAAGATGATAGAATGCCCTGCGGGCTTACATCTTTCCAAGTTGTTACTTGGTTATACAAAAGAAGAGTTCTAACTCTTTTACAAGTAAAGCCTACTCTACAATTATTTCTCACTCAACCACATTCTCCATATAAATACTCTATAATGACTTCTTCTCTTCTTGTTACGCCCTCAAAATAATACATAATCCCAACATTTAACAGTTCCATGTGTACATGATAGATAAATCACAATCCCCTACATACATCAGAGTTAATATTACAAAAGAGTATTTCATATAAGTTACAGATGTTTACAAAGATGATAGAATGCCCTGCGGGCATCTTTCCAAGTTGTTACTTGGTTACACAAAAGAAGTGTTCTAACTTTTTTACAAGTAAAGCCCTCGGCTTGCATTTACATGTAATCAACAAAACAAATAACAAGGTAGAGTCTTTAACTCCTAAAGCCTCCCAGGCAAAGATCTTGAATTTGGCACGTCTTCTGTACTTGAAAATGGTGTCCCAAATAGGGTGAGCCAAAGCCTAATGGAGATATACTAAATCCAATATGAGAAATAACTAAAACATTATCATTCGACAAAAGACTAACACGTGTAAACCAACTCACACCCTTCTCATAGCCTAACAACAATTATAACCATGTTTTAATCCACTTTCCTTATTTATCCAATTCAATTACTAAGTATGGTTCATTGTCTAACTAAACAATTTAAATGAGACTGCAACTCGACTTATTAATACTTCCGTTATCCACAATTCAAAATGAGACTACAACTCATGTAATTAACACTTCAAATGTCAACTTCATTCATGCACTTCAATTTATAAGGTTTCGGGACTTTCATCCCGGACACTCCAGCCAACTTAATTATCTATGGAGTCCATCCCCTATCTCCTCCCAAACAAAGATACATATACAATGTAACAAAGCATATAATCACACGTGTGTAGTACATCCCCTATCTCCTCCCAAACAAAGGCACATATGCACCGTATTAAAGCAAGTAAGCACATATGGAGTACATCCCATATCTCCTCCCAAACAAGATACATATACAATGTATTAAAGCACATAATCATATACGCAGTACATCCCCTATCTCCTCCCAAACAGTGGAGTACATTCTTATCTCCTCTCAAACAATAATACATATACAATCTATTAAACTCTTTATCTTATACCATGATCAATTAAGGCACATATTCGATGTGTTCTTCCCACTATCATATTCAATGACATATTTTGATTGATTAGTTTCAATTTACCTAATCATCATGCAGTTCTACAACAATCAAGACTATCCTCCACCGATAGCCTAAAGCAGTTATTTCTAAACAGATAAATGAATTTACCAAACAGATAATTTATCACAATTCCGATAGGTGAGTGATTTACCAAACCAACCACACCAACTAGTCCCAATTCCGTCCAATTTCATAATGTTGAAATCAATTTCACATTCCTCCCAATTACCAAATTTATTATACAAGTTAATTATTTAGATTCAATTAGGGTATTTTCCCCATTTTCTCAAACATTGATCCTAAGACCGAATCTCACCTATTAAACCCACAAAACCTCATTTTCACAACCTCAAATGCATATGAATCTTAAAAAAAACAAAACCCCTCTCTTATATAGCACAAACCTCAAACCCTAATTTCCCAAATCGCCAAATCCCAACATTTATACTAAGTGACTAATATTTATGTTAAAACTCATAAGAATGAGTAGATCATCCCTACCTCGAAGTTAGGAGTTCAAAGGAGAAGAAGGATGAAACTCAAGATGCTCCAAATCAAAACTTTTTCAGATCAAAGTGCAGCCCGCACCAGGCTCCACCTTTCTTACAAAGAGATTAGGGTAGACACACCCAAGAACCAAGGGTATTTGTAAAGATAAGGTGTATATAGAGAGAGAGAGTCGGATCTAGGGTTTGGAAGTGAAAAGAGATGAAAAAGTGAAGAAGAAACACGCTGCTGCAACTCATATACTCGAGGCTCGCTCGAGCAAATGAGTGGTCGCTCAAGCGACCAGACACAGACAAACTTCACTCGAGCGCACAAAGCCTTGCTCGAGCGAACAACACGAAGCTTCAAGTCTGCAACCCAGAAGCACGCTCGAGCGAAGGTACAGACCTATCGTATTCTACCATCAAAAGAAGTCTGGGAACTTAAGAAACACCCATTACACCACCGCTCGGGATATAACACCAGCTACTCACCACACACCACTCCCGATGCCAATAACCACTATCTTATATAGGGTCTCACACTCTCTCTAATCAAACTACCTGTCGGTACAAATGCAAATTTGGCGACGTTACCTATCATGAAGAGATAAGTCTGGTCCTAACGAAACTGTGCACTATGTCTCCGTACAACATCATGTTAAATATATAAAACACCAAGTATTAATCACACACTTCACATCCCCTCGAGGGGTTCTCCTGAGAAAAGATCAAAAATCTCTACCGAACACATAAGATTAAATGAGTAGCACCCAAGAAGTTCCGTACACCCGGCAAGTATATCTACTCTAGGCCCATAATAGCCCTGATTAAGATACACATCCCTCCATAATACTTCCAAATTTGAACGCATGGCTTCTCAGCCCTCATTTTCCCAAACCAAGTTACACGCATATAAATGCATTATTACCAAAAATTTTATGGTCACACAACTTATTACATTAATAAAACTTTAGTGCTACAATAAACTCCAATCCACCCAATCCAAGGAAGTTAACAAACAAAGCATATATATATATATATATATATAAACATATGGTTCAGATGTTTCAACATTCCCAAAACAAATTGGTTGCACAATAGAACCCAATGATTACAAAACGATAAACCACCGATTACAAAACGGATTAGTCAAAACAAAACCAACCCATCGGTACTACCACTACTGTCGTCCCTCGCTGGACCGTCAAAGTTGGTCATCCCCAAACATAAGATAACCTACGAGCTTACAAGCCACTGACAAGAACTATTGATGTGCCCCAACTGGCCACACCTGGAACAACTGCGGACTTCCCCAAGTGGGACTTGGGAACTCGACTCTCCTGAGGCCCTTGAAGTCTGGCCTGCTTGTCCCCTAAAACGGTATTGCCCCTGTCCAGTCAAATAAGGCTGGACCCGACTAGGTTGTAAAACCCTCAAAGAAGCCCCTCGCTGAGTACAGAAACGACTGATATGACCTGGCTGATTACACACCCAACAAGTAAACGGCTCCTTAGCACAAGACTGGTTCAAAGTCTGAGCTGATGAAGACCCCAACAACTGCTTCCCTACCGAACATTTGATCGGCCCAAAACTCGACTGATTAGATGATTCTGATGGTACAACTACTGGTCGGACTGCCAACCCTGCTCTCTTTTTCTGTGGGCAAGCTAGGGACTTGTGGCCAAGCTGACCACATTCAAAACAAGTGACAACCTTACGTTCACCCTTTCCCAAACCTAGACTCGGCACTGGAAAAGTAGAGCCGGGCTGAGCTCTCTAAAATTGTTGTGGATTAAAACCCTTCTGCCTCCTAAAAGGCCTACCAACACTCTGAATCACAGGAGTCGTCGAAGTGGCCTCCTCCCTAACCCGACCAACACTCAAAATCGTGGCCTCTCCCCTATTTTGCCCCATAGCTAGCACCGCTGCCTCCACATGAGTTGCAGCCCGGACCAGCACACTGTAACTCCTATGCCAAGACCCCGCAATCCTTTCACGGATGTCGTCACACAGCCTACTCTCAAATTCCAAACAACGCAATTCCTCTGTCTCCACCAATTCTGGAGCAAACCTCGACAGGTTAGCAAACCATGTTTCAAACTGCACCAAAGGGTGTAGTACCTTGGCGTAACTCCACAAACTGTTTCCGCAACTCTTCCCGTGCGGAAGGAGGGAAATCACAACTTCCTCGTCTAGTCATCCTAGTAAAAGTAACAAAGGTATTAGCACAACAACAAGGGTGCCGAAACTATAACACTAGCGTCCTAACACGATGGACAGCTGTAATTCATTCCACGTAAGCACAAAAACACCTAAGCACTTCCGAATTTCATTTCCGAATAATGATAGTCCCGAGGCGTTACTAGAGTTCCGGTTAGAAACAACATTGATCAGGTGCCTTTCCAACAGGACTCCCAGAAACCAAGAAATTACATTCCATACCCACATAGTCACATAAACATGTTATCACATAAGCACATAACATTACATCTAAGTCTCTAACAAGCGAGACAAACCCATTGTGATACTAATCACTTTCCACGTACCCAAAGTATTCGAACCCGGTATGCTCTGATACCAAGTTGTAACGCCCTCAAAATAATAATATTAATCCCATCTGTTAGGTTTTTTTTCTTGGCAATCCCATTTGACAAAACTCCTTTCAGTTGTATTTATTTTCGCACATTTATTTCAGTGAGGCTATGAGTGTTTAGATGCGAATCCAACCCGAATTGAGCCTTTTCAGAGAAGTTTGTGATGCAAATATTTTCAAGATTGCCACTTCGCTGATTATTACGGGGGTCGAGCTGCCCGGTCAGCTCGCGGCCCGAAGCAAAATGCAAAAATGCATTCAAAATTGCCTGTCCGATCATGTTATATTTTTCCAATTTTTCCAGTTTTGGCCTTCCCGCTCGAGCCGGGAAAGGGACGCTCGAGCGGGGATTGGAAGCTCTCAGCATCTCTGCAGTCGCCTGCAAAAGTACTGGATAGTGTGATTTGCCGCTCGAGCGGCAAAACCGACGCTCGAGCGTGGAGCCTATATGAAATCACAGAATTTGAAGTCTCCGCTTGAGCGGGGAAAAGGGCGCTCGAGCAGACCGCGCGATCCCAGATTTCCAGATTTGATTAAAGAGTTGGTTTTCTTCTGAAATTAGGATTGCTTTGGTTTTCTATAAATAATTGGTTTTCTCCCAACACTAGAGAGAACTTCTCCAGATCTTATTTTTGGATCTTAAGGTTTATATCTGGAGAGATTTTGCTAGTTTTCTTTGATGTTTTATTGAGTATTCAACTCATGATCTAAAGAGAGTACATCAAAGGTTTGTTTGTGATACACAAAAGAGAGAGTTATTCTTCAGTTGTGGATTCTGAAGAATTCGAGCCTGAAGCTTTGGTGGAATCCGGAGTGGCTCATCAGAAAGACAATTCCGTGGTGAAGATGGGGTTGGAAGAGGCACATAGAGGTTGGTTCAATTAGGCGTTGTGGATTCGCTAGGTAATTGAGAGTATACCTGTGTAATTCCTTTAAATCTTCTTAGTGGATTGTTCTTGTGGCTGTTGCCCGTGGTTTTTTGATCACAGTTGGAGGTGTCCAATTGTGGTTTTTTCCACGTTAAATCGTTGTGTCTCTTTGTCTTAATTGTTTGATTGGGATTGTTATATTCTGCTTAAAATTGATACATAATCACAAATCAACATCTAGGGAATTTCTAGATTTTTCAATTGGTATCAGAGCAGGTTGCTCGTCTGTTTTTTAAAACTTTAAGAGCGAGATCTTGTTTGATTTGTGATAATGGATACAATTCGTGAAGGAAATTCTATGGTCCGACCACCCCTACTTGACGGATCCAATTATTCTTTTTGGAAAGCTCGGATGAGATCTTTTTTAAAATCTATTGATGAAAACGTTTGGCAATCCGTCATGAATGGGTGGACTGAACCAACAATTACCGTTGATGGAGTAACAATCCCCAAACCAATTGATAAATGGGACACAACTGATTACCAAAATAGTAGCTGGAATAGTAAAGCTATCAATTCTCTCTTTTGCGCTGTCACACCTGAAGAATTTAGTCGTATTTGTAATTGTGAAGTCGCAAAAGAGGCTTGGGATATCTTACAAACTATTCATGAGGGCACTCCTTCTGTTAAACGCTCAAAACTTCAAAGGCTCACATCTAGTTTCGAAAACCTTTCTATGAAAGATAGTGAGACCTTTGATGAATTTTATGCGAAGTTGAGTGACATTGTTAATTCCAGCTTCAATTTAGGTGAAAAAATTCCAGAATCCAAAATTGTGGGAAAAATTTTGAGATCCTTGCCCGATCGGTTCCAACCAAAAGTTACGGCTATCGAGGAGGCTCAAGATGTTGACAACCTTAAGCTGGATCAGTTGGTTGGAAATCTCCAAACTTATGAGGCACATAGGAATTTCAAAAAGAAACAAAAAGATATTGCTTTTAGTAGTACTCATAAAGTGGAAGAGGATTCTGATGAGGATTGCGAGATAGATTCCAAGATTATGGCTGCTTTTGTTAAACAATTTAAAAAATCTTTTTTGAAAAAGAATCCTAATCTTTTGGAATCTACTCATTCTCATAAATCTAAAGGCAAAGATAAACTCAAAATTAATCCTATAGCCAAGAAGGAGAAAGGAAAGATACAAGGGAACTCTGAACGTTTCCAATGCTATGAATGCCAAGGATTTGGCCACTTTGCTTCAGAATGCCCCACTTGTTTGAGGAAGAAAAAAGCCCTTGCTATCACTTGGGATGATGAGTCAGAATCTGATCACGATGACAATGACAACGATGATCAAGGCGAAGAGGGACATAAGCAATTCCTTGCTTTCATGGCGGCTTCTGAAACTGTAGGACAAACAGAGTCTCCGAAGATGTCAGTTGAGAACACCACTGATAATGAATCCTCGGAGAGTGATCATGAAGAGCTTGAGGAAGCTTATGAAAAGTTGTACAAGGAGTCTTTTAACTTATTCAAGTTGAATAACAAACTCACAAAGAAACTCAAAGCATGTGAAAGTGAGAATGTCAAACTTAAGGAAGAGATTTCCGAGGCCAGGATTAATGCCATCAAGGTAGCTGATGATCGACAAGTTCTTTGTGCAAAACTGTTGACTTGTGAGACAGAGAGGAATGAACTGCTGCAAACCCATGCCATGTATGAAGAAAAGATTGAATCTCTTGAGATGTCACAAGTTGCTTTGGAAGAACTAATGATCAAGAAAGAGAAAGAGCTCAAGTGTGCTATGGCTACCATTGGTCTTTGGAACAAAGGATCAAAGACTTTGGAGGATATCATTGGGTCTCAACACATGAGTTGTGACAAGAGTGGCATTGGCTTTGGTGGTAAGAAAGAGCAAAAACAGAGTGCTTCAACATCTCATGATACAAGAACTCAAGGAAAAGGGGGACAAAAGATTCAACAAGAGGAAAGACTTCTCAAACTGCCTAGGGTTGATAAGGTAAAAGAAAAGAAGGTACACCCTGTTTTTATTTGTCATCATTGTGGTATGCATGGTCATATTCGCCCTTATTGTTATAAGTTGCATGGGAGAGTGTCTCAAAAGGGTAGGAATTCGAATACCTTTTGGATTAGGAGACAACCTTACATGTCCAGGCAGAATACCAAGATTCATGAGGGTGTTCACAATGCCACGACATTTACCAAGACCGCTAGACCTAATTTTGTTAAGATCAAAAAGATTTGGGTGAGGAAACTTGACTTGTGTTAATTTATTTATTTGTTTTAGCTTTTGGGTTTTTTGTGTCTTGTTTTTAATGAAAAAAAAAAATGTGTGCTTGTTCATTTTTTTTTGTCTTGTTTTTTTTGAAAAAAAAAAAAAAAAATCCCAAAAAGATTTTCTTAGTATGGTTTTGCAAGCTTGAAATTTTTTGAGTGGTCCTTGGTACATATTGGAATTGATGAGAAAATCCATTACATGTTAATATGTGTGTGCTTTCTGTAGTCATTACTCATTTTGGAGTGTGTGTTCTTTGATTAGTATGTCTCATTCTGTACACACTCTTGGATTAGCAAATTTTGGAGTCTTCCGCCTTAGTGATTATTTTTTTCTCTATGGACTTCTGTCATTGTATCTTTTGCTTTTCTAGAGGAATTGACCTATACTAGCATATCATGGGTGATGTTGAGTCTCTTAACCACCTACCATCCTTTTGCATCTCCATGGCTTTCCCCTTAATTCTTTGCAGTCTAGCCATGAGGAAAAGGCTACCTCAGAGTCACCAACCAGGCCGTCCTTATTATATCCATGCTTCTCTGGTTCGGTTTCCATACTCTTGAGCGTGTCAGCCACCAATGATTGTGCAAAAGAAAAAGAAAAAGAAAAAAGAAAAAAAAATGTGCAAGAGAAAAAAAGCAAAGGAAAAAGCAAAAGCAAAAGCAAGAGAAGAAGACAAAATATGCAAAAGAAAGAAAAAACATGTGAAAAAAAAAGAAGAAAAAAAGGGAAAAGATTCATTGATTGAGGGGGAGCCTCCGCCTTTACTCACCAAATACCCCTTGATTCCTAGTGGTTTGACTTTCCTTTGTCGTACTTAAGATTCTCTTGTCAGAGGTCCGGCTTTCATATCACTACTAGGATTGAATCTAGTATTTGTCGAACTCCAAGTTTCACACACACACTTTTATCATGGGATCTATGCTTTTCACATAATGCATCACTTGCTTTCATGAGGAATCTTCTACAGACTGTGCACATTGTGTATACTAGTAATTGTGCTTCCTGGATAATCTTATGTGTTTTAAGGTACTAATCTGAAATTCCTTGCTTGCTCCACCATATTATTTTTTGTCGTTTTCTTCTTGTTCACTGTTTTCAGTGTTTGTGGTTGCTTTTAGTGAGGAGGAGTTTGGTTCATCTTGATTTGGGTTGGTAAGGGAATTTGGTTTTGCATTGCAAGAGTTGTTTAGCATGAACACTTTGTTATGTTTGGTAAGGGAGATTGGCTATATGTTTTGCATGTTACTATGCACTATTTGCCCTTCTTGTATGTTCATGGTATTTACATCGTCATATCATTACTTGTGTGGTTTATGATCTTGCTTTTGTTGTTTGAGAGTTGTTTTTCATGAGTCTTAATTTTCATCTATTCATGTTTTCCATCTCATGTTTCAAGTTAGTCGTGTCATATACTTTTTCATATACTCTTGTGGGACTAATTGTTGTTTTGGAGATTGTGGCACTAATAACTGTTTTGCAGATCATGACCTTGAGAAAGAAGTTGGTTTTGTTGGCTGTAATGGGTTGGGGTGTTTAGGATTTTATTTGTTAGGTGTGTTTTGTCACGGCATTGCCAAAGGGGGAGATTGTTAGGTTTTTTTTCTTGGCAATCCCGTTTGACAAAACTCCTTTCAGTTGTATTTATTTTCGCACATTTATTTCAGTGAGGCTATGAGTGTTTAGATGCGAATCCAACCCGAATTGAGCCTTTTCAGAGAAGTTTGTGATGCAAATATTTTCAAGATTGCCACTTCGCTGATTATTACGGGGGTCGAGCTGCCCGGTCAGCTCGCGGCCCGAAGCAAAATGCAAAAATGCATTCAAAATTGCCTGTCCGATCATGTTATATTTTTCCAGTTTTTCCAGTTTTGGCCTTCCCGCTCGAGCCGGGAAAGGGACGCTCGAGCGGGGATTGGAAGCTCTCAGCATCTCTGCAGTCGCCTGCAAAAGTACTGGATAATGTGATTTGCCGCTCGAGCGGCAAAACCGACGCTCGAGCGTGGAGCCTGTATGAAATCACAGAATTTGAAGTCTCTGCTCGAGCGGGGAAAAGGGCGCTCGAGCGGACCGCGCGATCCCAGATTTCCAGATTTGATTAAAGAGTTGGTTTTCTTCTGAAATTAGGATTGCTTTGGTTTTCTATAAATAATTGGTTTTCTCCCAACATAGAGAGAACTTCTCCAGATCTTATTTTTGGATCTTAAGGTTTATATCTGGAGAGATTTTGCTAGTTTTCTTTGATATTTTATTGAGTATTCAACTAATGATCTAAAGAGAGTACATCAAAGGTTTGTTTGTGATACACAAAAGAGAGAGTTATTCTTCAGTTGTGGATTCTGAAGAATTCGAGCCTGAAGCTTTGGTGGAATCCGGAGTGGCTCATCAGAAAGACAATTCCGTGGTGAAGATGGGGTTGGAAGAGGCACATAGAGGTTGGTTCAATTAGGCGTTGTGGATTCGCTAGGTAATTGAGAGTATACCTGTGTAATTCCTTTAAATCTTCTTAGTGGATTGTTCTTGTGGCTGTTGCCCGTGGTTTTTTGATCACAGTTGGAGGTGTCCAATTGTGGTTTTTTCCACGTTAAATCGTTGTGTCTCTTTGTCTTAATTGTTTGATTGGGATTGTTATATTCTGCTTAAAATTGATACATAATCACAAATCAACATCTAGGGAATTTCTAGATTTTTCACCATCAATTTAGACATGCATTGATATGAGAGATAAACATCATTCTATTCATCAGAGTAATTCTTTACAAAATCATTACATGTTAACAACAAAAGCAAATGCCCTACGGGCATACAGTTTTCCAAGTTAACACTTGGTTACAAAGAGGAGAGTACTAACTCAAATACACATTAAGCCCTTGGCTTGAAATTACATGTAATAGAACAAAAGATAACACAACCACAAACGTCTGCCTGCCTCTAGCCTCTCAAGCTATGTCCTTGGAGGTGGCATGCTTCCTGTACCTGAAAATGGTGTCCCATATAGGGTGAGCCATAGCCCAGTAGAAATACACTAAACCAACTATAAACAATGACTAAAAGATTAGCAGTTGATAGATGGTCAACACTTGTACACTCGTTTACCTCTCATTACTGTTCCATGACATTCGTGTCCGTGTTACAATTCACTTTCCATTTCTTATTCAACTTAGAGTTTGAAAACAAGGCTCAGTGCCCTTGTCAAAACATTTGATGAGATCATAATTCCCCACTAGAACACTTTCAAAATTCATGATGGATATACATGTTGGTGTCATATCTAAGTCAAACAAAACATTTCCATATTTTTTAACGATATACATTTTAGTGCTATATCAAATCGAACAAACACTTCCATATTTTACGAATGATAATGATATACATTTTAGTGTTATATTAAATCAAACAAACACTTCCATAAGTCTCAAATAATACACATTGTAGTGATGTATTAATGAAACAAAAACACTTCTAATTCGCAGCCTGATACACATTGTAGTGCTGTATCACTGTCACAAGATTCGGTTTAGAGGTTCAACCGCATTCTTCCAATAAACCGTGGAGTACAGCCCCTTTCTCCTCCTACACAATACAATGTATATAAACAATTATCATATACAAATTCAACCTATCAATACAATATTTTGATCTATTAAACCAATTGCCATGTTCATTAGCATACTCAATAGATTAGCTTTAGTTTGCCTAATCATCATACATTGCCTACAACAATCAAGACTATCCTCCACCGATAGTCCAATACAGTTATTTCTAAATAGGAAATAAATGCACCAATTTGATATATTATCAACAGTTTAACTAGGTGAGCGATAAGTGAGTCCAACTACACCCTTTAACCCCATATCTTTCTAATTTAAATATTTCCTATTCAATTTCTCAATTCCCTAAATTACTTGTACAAATTAATTTATCAATGTAATTAGGGCTTTACCCATAATCTACATAACAACACTAAGGTTCCATTTTCTTCAATAGTTCAACATTAGCCTCATTTCTCTATGTCAAACATGCATATAGGTTTACATATAACAAACCCCCATCTTTTGTAAAATTACACAAAGACCCAAACTTTCTCAAAAGTACCCAACAACCCCCAACATATCAAAATGCTAAAATTCAAAGACAAAGCTCATAAGGAGGAGTAGGATATCCCTACCTCAAATTCAAAGCTCAAAGGGAGAAGATGACGAAACTCAAAGTGCTCCAAAACTCGATATGCTCGATCAAAACATAGCCCTCGACGATCAACACAACTTCTGTAAAGGCCAAAGGTGAGGAAATCATTCCTACTAGATCAATACTTAGAGAGAAGTTGAGTTTTAGTGAGAGAAGCTCTCAAATGGCTTTTTCAGAAAAGTAAGAGAGAGAAAGGATGTTGAAATGTGATTAAAAAATGCACAGCTGCTAACTGATATACGCATGATTCGCTCGAGCGGAGAATAGAACGCTCGAGTGTCAGGCACAAAAACTGGACCCGCTCGAGCGCAAGAAGGCCCGCTTGAGCGCCAAGACACAAGAACAAAATACATCCGCTCAAGCGCGAAAACCAGTTCGCTCGAGCGTAGATTACCTCCTCTCAGAACTTTCGTAGACAATGAACTCCCCGCTCGAGCGCCAACAGACCCGCTCGAGCGTGACCCGCTCCAGCGTAAGGAAACCCGCTCGAGCATGAAAAACACATCTGCAGAAGTTTTGCAGAGGCACAGATACTGGAAGTGTGAAAACTCCGCTCGAGCGCAAGAATACCTGCTTGAGCGTACCACTAAAGAAACGAACTCCGCTCGAGCACAGAATCATCCGCTCGAGCGTAACACCAAAAACCTGGGCAACAACACTAGAGACCAAAACTCGTCCTAAAACTCAAACATAGAGAATTAAAGGATGTCAACAAGATATATAACTATCAACCCCACGGAACCTAAGTCCGGAACACTGTAAATAAAGAGAGGAAAATCGGGATTGCTATAAGAATATGACAACAACAACAACCACTAGACTCGAGTCCGAAATACAATACATAACGGGAAAAATCGGGATCGCTATACTTCTCCAATAAATTCCTTTAATCAATTATTATTGTTGTTATTTTTTTTACTTTTACTTTCACTTTTATTTTCTTCCCCTAGTTGTACAATGTTTTTAACTTTTAAAGAAAGTACAAAAGTGTTTTATTCAATCATGGCAAAAGACGTACAAACCGATAGAAGGCTTTCTTTTATTTCTCTTCGACAGTAAGTGATTTAAAAGTTTTCGATTTTGATATTCTCAGTGATTGAAATTTTTGTTTATTTGTTTATTTGTTTTTTTTTATTATAAATATTGGTTATTTTTTTTCTTCTTCTTCCCCTTTTACAATTATTCTATTACATGATTTTTTTTAAAATTTTTTTTTGACTTTTTGATTTTTCAGAGAATGCAATTGAGTATTGAGGATGCCCAAGTGGATCGAAGAAAAATGAGAAATTGAGGAAGAAAGAGATGTAATAGAAGAAGAACAATTATTATGTTTAGAGATGGAGAGAGAGTTCTTTTGGAGCCAAAATTTGGAGGTTTTTATTGGGTTTGCCGAGGAAGTACAAAACCAAAGTGCAGACTCATACAAGAGTTGGCTATTTGATGAGTGATTATGTAGAATTTACTTTAATAGAATTCGTATTCCTATTTATTTTTTTCCATGTTGTTTAACAGAAATTTATACAATATTTTTTTTCCCCAAAGATTGTCTTATAACTTATATACATAACTTTTTTTTCCAGATTATTTTAAAACTTTGTGTTGTTCAAAAGAAATAACTTTTCAAGTAATTACTAATCAACATTTATCTTTTGTTTATCTTCGACTGTAAGTGATTTAAAAACTCTTCAGTGTACTTTTTCCAAATGTGACAACGTGGTGGATATGATATGATAGTCCAAAAAAATTAAAAACTTCTTAGTGTACTTTTTGAAATGTGACAACGTGGCGGTATGATGTGACACTAAAAAAAAAACTAAAAACTCGTTAGTATACTTTTTCTATATGTGACAACGTGGCCCAAATGTGACAATGTAGCGGGTATGATGTAACACTTCAAAAATACTAAAAATTCATTCACGTACTTTTTCCAAATGTGACAAAATATATTGTCACATTAATTCTTTCAGCATACATTTTAACCTCCTCTGCATATACACAAAATATAGAAACGTTATTAAAAAAAAAAAAAATCAAACAACAAAATAACTAAATTGAAAGAAGAATAAAAATTTATACTATTATACTATTATATTATATTAAATGTGCCCCTACCTAGGTTTCTTGATGTTTTTGCCTTGTGGCATTTACATAATTTAAAAAAAAGAAAAAGAAAACCTATGTAACGCCCCAAAAATATATACAGTTGATAAACCCAATAATTCTCAATTATTCCATGATTGCAATGAGAGAGAGAATAATAAATACTACATTCATTAATGTATGGACCGAAAAGCTCATTCTTTTCTATTCATGACTTTCTAGTAGGAATCATAAAAGAAATCACATGCTTTTATACATTCATCATCCTTAAGATATGAGTTTATAGCATGTGATAATAACAAATTAAAGTAACAAAATACAATTTGTGCCTTAACGGCTACAAGTTCCAAGGCTTTGCCCGGTTACAACAAAATGGTTTTCAAACCCATACATAGATAGCCCTTGGCTTGCAAAGAAAAGAAAACAAATAAATAATTGAGCCTTATGCTCCAAAAGGTCCTCCATGCCTTCAATTTAGCAGAGACACAACACTATCACTTGAAAAATGGTTTCCACTAAGGGATGAGCTTTATAAAGCCCAGTAGAGATAATCTAAATAAAGTACACGTAGTTTAACAATATCATGAGGTGCAATGCATATGATATGCCAATGCCAAAAATCATAAGTTTTCTCATTTCGAAATCTCATGCCATGCACTTGTTCGAAAGCATAACCAATTCAATTATCCATTTCATAGAACAAGGGACGGTAAATACGACATTGATAATCCTTCGGTTGGTGTCTGCAAGTAGGCATAACTAGCACTACCAAAACCCCACTTTACCAGTGACTAACTGGAAGGGACATGGTACCTCCTCCGCGCGTGTTTTCGGTCTTTCACCCCGAACACTCAGGCCAACTTAATCAATTCCAATCTACATCCCCTATCCGGACTTACCAAACGTATTTACCCCATAACTCAACACATTTCAAATATTCCCAATGAATCAATTTGAAACAAAACCAATTTCTCAAATCCAATGCGAAAATTTAATCATCAGATTATGCAATGTTCAATGCCATGCATAAATTTGAAATATTTCAATTTACTTATTTCACATGCAACTTCTATAATAGTCAATACCACCTTCCACGGTTGCCTAAACAATTATCTCTATACAAAATAAATTTCAAGAGATAAATATAACTCATAATCTCATATTTTCAATCATTTCAACATAGGAGTAACAATCACATGTTCAATCTCATCTTTCCCAACTTAGTCAAGAATCATAATATTCTTAAAAAAATTCATCAATCTTCCCTTTTTATTCAAACTCAAGAATTCATCAAAAAATTTCATAATGCCAAAAATAACATACGTTTCTTTTAACAATTCTCAATACCTCAACATAATAATATTTTCATCTTTCTCAAAAGTTCAATATTTTGAAATTTAACAATTTTCAAAAGAAACCTCAATGGTTTTCAATATTCCCAACAACATTCTCATAAATCTCATCCTTATAATCATCCACTTTCAAATTCTCATTTGTTCAAATAAACATATATTTTTAACTCTTGTAAGTTTTTCAAAAACTCATCCCAAAAATCTAAATCTTAACATTTAAATTTCTAGGTTTTATTAAAATTTGGGAATTTCTCAAAATAAAATAAAATAAAATACATTCCTCAACATCCATGAGTCATACAAAAACCACACTCAACTAGTAAGAGATTTTCATGGAAAGTTGAGAACTTCCTTCTTTTTATACATTTAATATACCATTAATAAAACCCTAATCTTTTCAAATATCACACTATCAAAATAACACATAATAAAGCTAAAACACATACACAATGTTTAGAAAATTCCTACCTCAAAAGCTAGAAGAGGAAACAAGCAAAAATCCCAATTTTCGACTTTGTCGGATTTTGATCTCCACCAGTCAAAACGTTACTCTCGCCAAGCTCTTCACTTTGATCTTAAGAACTATGGTCTAAAACCTAATAGATTTTGGTAGATCAAAGATTTTATATGATAAAAGTAACAAAAAAAAAAAATCAAAGAGAGAGAGTCGAGAGGCGAGAGAGAGAGAGAGAGAGAGAGAGAGAGAGAGAGAGACCAAAGACAGAGAAAGAAGAAAATTAGGGGAAAATGTTCTGCTGTAACGCCCGACTTTTTATTACTCGAAAACCATTACCAGATTCATTAATTTAATTCAATTTTACAGATAACATGCAGAAAACTCTTTACATCAACGAGTAAGAATAGACAAAGATTCTCTCATCCGAATGCAAATTAAATGCGACATGAGCATAACTAATTAAATTGCCCATAGGCTTACATCTTTAAAAGTAAAGGAAAGGGGTTAACCCTTTTACATCTATGGCATTCCGCCCACAATTAAAAGGCTTGTGGCCAACATGTAAAGAAGATCCCTGACTTTGAAACACTTCTCGACGTTCACCTGAAAAAGGATTAGCAACGTGGGATGAACATAAAGTCCAGTAGGGATCTCAATATGATCCTAAGCAATAACAACTTACAGATAGCTATGATCTTGAATGCTTAGTCTCATACTATAATAATAATGGTGACAGTTTATACAGAAATATACGTATATAAGAACTTTTCCCAAAATCATTCATTTCACTCACCAATGTAAGCAATTCACTTTTCTTTCTTCTTGTTACCTTTTTCCAAAATTCATACGACAATAACAAATTCTAGAAAAACCAATTTCACCAAGCCCATTACGTTTCCTCTCACTCTTCAGACTTGCACTTGATTTGCCTTTTCAAAACATGTTCACAAGTATTCAATATCCTTCACATTATTTACAATCTCAATATAGTATTTACGTCCGTTTCCAATACATTCATATTTATACATGCATACCTTTAGTACAAAAGGAAACAACAGCAACCAACAAGTATCTAATCAACAAATGAGACAACTCGGCCTTCCAAAACTATAACCATCAAAACCCATGACGTACCCATATACACTGAGGCGATAATAATAGATAAGTTTTGCTCTACCTGCCTTAAGCACGGTAAGCCAAGGATACACCTTTCGACAATGACATGCCTATTTACCAGACACACACTGGAAGGTAGTGGTACCTCTGCCAAGTTCTCCAGGCACTAGCTGGAAGGTACTGGTACCTCTGCCAAGTTCTCCAGGCGCTAGCTGGAAGGTACTGGTACCCCTCATTCTAAGTGCGATATACGTTACCGATCATTATAACATGACAAAGTACGACCAACAAGTGTAATGCATACACATAAACTATTCAACAAATTACCACCAACACAAGTGTAATGCATACACAACAATTCAACACAACAATGTCATCCTCCACCGATGACCAAGGACAAAACCTCTAAATGTATGTATTCAACACACGTATTATAATAATTCAACTCTCATGAGATTATAAATCCAACCTCAAGTTAATTTATGAAATTCACATAGTGTTATCATTTCATTCTTCCATTTCAAAAATCAATTCTCTAATTTTCCAAGTTAACATACTCCACCCCTTCATCCCAATTCGTTCTTTTTATTTCACAAAAACTAACTCTATGGATATCAAAGCCATAACCCAACTCAATTTAATATGTTCAATCCAACATAATTTCAATGCCATAGTTAATTCTCCCTTTTAGCTATTAACACTTTTACACAACCCATAATAACAATTCACCCACATTATTCAACTTTACCCCTTTTTAATTCACCAAGTCAAAACATTAAATTAGGGCTTTTTCTTCTTTCAACATAAACATGCTAGATTACTTCCCAATTAACCCAAAGGACCATCAATTGAACAATCTCATTCCTAAATAACAAACCCTAGGTTCTCTCTCATGACTTTCAAAGAAATCCACAATGGATATGATTTTAATGCAATAGAAATCTACACATGTCCATCTATAGATGAGGTATTGAAAAGGAACAAGGAAATCCCTACCTCAAGAGTAAAAGCCCAAAGTAGATGAAGAAGGACTCCCAAAATGCCCAATCTCGGTTTTGCTCGAATCAAGAGAAAGCCCACAAGGTGCTCTAACTCTTTAACAAAGGGAGTAGGGTAGTGAGGTGCTTAGAACAAGGGGTATTTGTTGAGAGAGAGAGAGTTTTAGAGAGATAGGTAGCTAGATTATGGTTTGGAGTAAAAAGGAAATCAAAAAATGATATAAAATCACCCTGCTGCAAACTGATATATTTGGGGTTTTCTCGAGCGAAGGATTCGTCGCTCGAACGACCAGGCACAAAAGAGCCTCGCTCGAGTGCAAGAGGCGTCGCTCGAGCGAACAATGAAAAGCTTTAGGTTTGCAATGCAGAAGCACGCTCGAGCGCAAGAATTCTCGCTCGAGCGAAGGAACACATACCACAAGGCTCGCTCCAGCTCAAGAAAGCTCGCTCGAGCGAAGGGCAACAACCTTCAGGTCTCACAAAGACGCAGACGCACACTCGAGCGCAAGAGTTCTCGCTGGAGCGAAGAGACATACCACACAAAGCTCGCTTGAGTGCAAGAAGCCTCGCTCGAACGAAGAAGCCAAATCCTGGGCAGCAACCTTTTGTTCCAAACTTACCCAACACATCCCACAACTCAAATACATAGAATAAAGGATGGAAATGAGGTATAGACAACGACATACAACCACGGGACTCGAGTCTGGAATACAATAAATGACGGGGAAAAATCGGGGTCGCTATAACCTCCCCCCCTTAAAGAATTTCATCCCCGAAATTTGATGCAAGTTTCAAAATCATGATTATTTCAATTTTCAATATGATTACAACACTCACCAACATGATCCACCTACCGGCCATTTCATCTCTTTTCAAGAGAACAACTTCGTAGTATATACACAACCCATCATACATTCTCAACATGCATTCTTTTGAATTTAACTAACTTCAACACATACATCTCGTGTTTTCCAAAACATGTTCAATGTTTGTAATAAGTTTACTTTTCCAAAACTTAAATAACATATGCAATGTTCAAATGTAACTCGTGTTTCCGAGACATACTCTACATTCATCATCCCAAGTAAAACAAACCATAGAAAACTTAAAAAAAAAAAACAAAAACAAATCGTTCTCTTGTATATAAAACATTTCTCAAAAGGTACTGAAATTTTCACCGTTCATAATCAAAATATATTTCTACATTTTCCATGTGAAACTCAAAAGTTTTGTAAACATTTCTCATAAATAAGGTGTTATCCATAACACATAACCATCCATAATTTAATTGTCAGGGATTACTCATTGAAATTCTTCATACCATTTGAATTAAGTCAAATCCTCGACATTTCTGTTTTAACAAAGCCATTAGAAGACCATAACACTAGGAAAAATTCATTTTCCAATATAACAATCGGTGAACTTCTACCGTCACCTAACAACACCCATCACTCCTATGGTGATGTCACAACCAACATAAAACACAACATTTCTGTAATAACAGTTAATAGAAATAACAACTGTGCTATCAACACAATAAGGCACAAGAAATCCATGATTTTTCAATTTCATTCCGTTATAATCATTGCCATAAATTATCAGCTACACGAGCCAAATACATACGCACACGAAGAATCTCCAACACATTACCCCAACCTGGGGTTACAAATCTCATTCCGGCTTTCCAACCACATACCTGAGACTCAATGCTCGCAAAATCATTCTAAGGCACCCATAACCTATCAACCTTTATACACAAGCCCAAGCTTTCCTCAAGGTGACTACTTGTCAACCAAAACCTGACTAATCAACTCGATAAACCTCTACACTCGATAAACCAAACACTGATGTGCTACTCAACACCATTTACTCCAAAAAAAAAAAAAAAATGGAATTCCACACACAATCCCCCATATTTTAGAATCTCACCAGATTTCTCAAGATCAAATCACACCATCATTGTTTCTAAGGAAATCATCACCCTTATGCCTACGTAGTAAGCCTGCCTTTACACCTCAAACTCAAGACCGACATGGTCAACATCAATCACACAATCCCTCATACATAAATCAATTTTGACCGATGCTACCCTCATTACCCTGAGAACACAAACCGTTCTTCTTTCCAAGGGATACTTCTAGCATCGACTCACAAGATTCTCCTCCTACGCATAAACTCCACCCAACATCTAATAACACCACTAACCTATTTCACCCAGACATAATTACTAACTTATAACAAATCACAACACGAACACTACCCCTATTCAAGATTGATAGAATCACAACGAACTCACTAACCAACAAAACCCAAGACACTAAACAATACACCAGTACCATTCCCACTAACTGAGATACAAATCTCACACTCCCTCAGACATTCTCACATAACTTCACCAATACCACAAAACTCTAAAGCCTCATATTCTTTTAAACTCAACACAACTAGAGCCTTATAATTCGACCCTTCAGATACCACGACACCAATCACATTAACCCACGGATTCCCCGTTCTCAACAAACAACTTTCAAGCTGAACAAGGCTCACAGGCCATTACATATCTATCTCATAATTTAATACCAAACATACAGCAACACCAAGATCATCGATCCCATTAACTTCTCACTACATATGTATAAAAGTGAGTTCAAAATTCCATGCATGCCCCCCCAAATACATGAGGATAAACAAACAACAATATATATATATATATATATATGCAATACATAATCATGATGTCTCAACATCCAACAGTACATTGGTCAACAACAAAAAGATTCACATATTAAATCACCGGCCTCTAATACAAAATCCCCTCTCCAGGGTAATATTGTTGTGTTAGCTAATAAGTCGACCCTCGCGAGGCTCTCGAAGCCTGGCTTGCCCGTTTCTGGTACCAATACCGCCCTCGACTGGACTGATAAGACTGAGTCTACTAGGTTTCGAAACACTCAAAGAATTCACACGCAAAGGGCATAAACGTCTAACATGGCCCAGCTGACCACAATCTAAACAAATAGAAAAGTCCCTACTCTGAGACTGGCTTGAAACCCGAACCTCTCTGGACCTCCCAACAGAAGAGTCCGAAACCCCTGACGAAGATAAGGATTGAGCCTGGGACTGAGCATGTACTCGCCTCCACCTCTTACTGAGCCTAGAGTGCTTATAAACCTCAGGAGTTACCGAGATGGCCTCAACATGGGCCGCTGCCTCAACTAAAGCATAGTAATTTTTCCATAGGGATCCAGCTACTTTCTCTCAGATATCATTACACAACCGCCTCTCGAACTCATAACAATGACATTCCTCTGTTGTCACCAACTCTGGAGCAAACCTTGACAAATTAGTAAATCGCATCTCAAACTGTGCCACAGGAATAGCATCCTGATGCAACTCAACAAACTATTCCCTCAACCTTTCTGGAGCAGAAGGAGGCAAATACTTAGCCAAAAAGGCCTCGGTAAAAGCAACCCACGTGTTACCTACAATATTCTTAGCATACTTCCACCAATAACCTGCATCTCCCTTCAATTGGAAAGTCGCCAAAGAAATCCTCAACTCCTCATTCTCGACTCTGAGCATATCAAGAATCTTGGTAATCTGCTCTAACCAATCCTCTGCCTCCAACGGTTTAGCCTCCCCCACAAACTCCGGTGGATTGGAGCGAAGAAACTCCTTGGTAAGCTTGAGGGTACGCCTGCTGTCGCCCTCAGTGCGAGCTAGAGCATGCTGCACTACTCTCACAATCTCGCGTGCAACTTCCTCCCTGACAGCCGTTGCTGCGACTGTTGGTGCTAAAGGAACCGTTGTGCCTCTACCGGCACTCTTACTACCCATCTGTCCTTTATACCCTCGTGTAGACATCCTATAAAATCCAAAAACAAAACCAAACTTAGTGCACCACACAACAGCCTTCCTCAAGGCACACTTAACACCCTAAAGTCCCGAAACACACATTTGTATTACATATAAACAACAAAGCACCTAAACACATAATCGAATCAAGTCCACAAAGATAACCACTCATCCCGGAACTCTCAAGGAATTCCTATCAGAAACCACGTTGATCAGGCGTGTATCTAATAAGACCTCAAAGCAAGTTCATCGGCTACAAGTACTATCCAAGAAACTTAATCCCATGCTCACATAAATGCAACATACAAGTCCTAACCTTTATGCTAACTATATGCAACGTCCTCACCACACGTAGCAAACCCCGTGTGGTAAAAACCACTTCCCACAAGCCCAAAGTATTTGAACCCGGCTTGCTTTGATACCAAGTTGTAACGCCCGACTTTTTATTACTCGAAACCACTACCAGATTCATTAATTTAATTCAATTTTAGAGATAACATGCAGAAAACTCTTTATATCAACGAGTAAGAATAGACAAAGATTCTCTCATCCGAATGCAAATTAAATACAACATGAGCATAACTAATTAAATTGCCCGTAGGCTTACATCTTCAAAAGTAAAGGAAAGGGGCTAACCCTTTTACATCTATGGCATTTCGCCTACAATTAAAAGGCCCCGTGGCCAATAGGTAAAGAAGATCTCTGACCTTGAAACACTTCTCGATGTTCACCTGAAAAAGGATTAGTAACGTGGGATGAACATAAAGTCCAGTAGGGATCTCAATATGATCCTAAGCAATAACAACTTACAGATAGCTATGATCATGAATGCTTAGTCTCATACTATAATAATAATGGTGACAGTTTATACAGAAATATACGTATATAAGAACTTTTCTCAAAATCATTCATTTCATTCACCAATGTAAGCAATTCACTTTTTTTTTCTTCTTGTTACCTTTTTCCAAAATTCATATGACAATAACAAATTCTAGAAAAACCAATTTCACCAAGCCCCTTACGTTTCCTCTCACTCTTCAGACTTGCACCTGATTTGCCTTTTCAAAACATGTTCACAAGTATTCAATATCCTTCACATTATTTACAATCTCAATATAGTATTTTCATCCTTTTCCCAACACATTCATATTTATACATGCATACCTTTAGTACAAAAGGAAACAACAAGCAACCAACAAGTATCTAATCAACAAATGAGACAACTCGGCCTTCCAAAACTATAACCATCATAACCCATGACGTACCTAGATACACTGAGGCAATAATAACAGATAAGTTCTGTTCTACCTGCCTTAAGCACAGTAAGCCAAGGATACACCTTTCCACAATGACATGCCTATTTACCAGACACACACTGGAAGGTAGTGGTACCCCTGCCAAGTTTTCCAGGCACTAGCTTGAAGGTACTGGTACCTCTGCCAAGTTCTCCAGGCGTTAGCTGAAAGGTATTGGTACCCTTCATTCTAAGCGCGGTATACGTTACCAATCATTACAACATGACAAAGTACGACCAACAAGTGTAATGCATACACATAAACTATTCACCAAATTACCACCAACACAAGTGTAATGCATACACAACAATTCAACACAACAATGTCATCCTCCACCGATGACCAAGGACAAAACCTCTAAATGTATGTATTCAACACACGTATTATAATAATTCAACTCTCATGAGATTATAAATCCAACCTCAAGTTAATTTATGAAATTCACATAGTGCTATCATTTCATTCTTCCAATTCTCTTATTTTCAAGTTAACATACTCCACCCTTTCATCCCAATCCATTCTTTTTATTTCACAAAAACTAACTCCATGGATATCAAAGCCATAACCCAACTCAATTTAATATGTTCAATCCAAAATAATTTCAATGCCATAGTTAATTCTCCTTTTTAGCTATTAACACATTTACACAACCCATAATAACAATTCACCCACATTATTCAACTTTACCCCTTTTTAATTCACCAAGTCAAAACATTAAATTAGGGCTTTTTCTTCTTTCAACATAAACATGCTAGATTACTTCCCAGTTAACCCAAAGGACCATCAATTGAACAATCTCATTCCCAAATAACAAACCCTAGGTCCTCTCTCATGACTTTCAAAGAAATCCATAATGGATATGATTTTAATGCAATACATATCTACCACATATCTATCTATAGATGAGGTATTGAAAAGGAACAAGGAAATCCCTACCTCAAGAGTAGAAGCCCAAAGGAGATGAAGAAGGACTCCAAAAATGCCCAATCTCGGTTTTACTTGGATCAAAAGGAAGCCCACAAGGTGCTCTAACTCTTTAACAAAGGGAGTAGGGTAGTGAGGTGCTTAGAACACGGGGTATTTGTAGAGAGAGAGAGTTTTAGAGAGAGAGGCAGCCGGATTAGGGTTTGGAGTAAAAAGGAAATCAAAAGTGATGTCAAATCACGTTGCTACGAACTGATATATATGGGGCTCGCTCGAGCGAAGGATTCATCGCTCGAGCAACTAGACACAAAAGAGCCTCGTTCGAGCGCAAGAGGCGTTGCTCGAGCGAACAATTCAAAGCTTTAGGTCTGCAACGCAAAAGCATGCTCGAGCACAAGAATTCTCGCTCAAGTGAAGGAACACATACCACAGGGCTCGCTCGAGCGCAAGAAAGCTCGCTAGAGCGAAGGGCACCAACCTTCAGGTCTTACAGAGACGCAGATGCACACTCGAGCGTAAGAGTTCTCGCTCGAGCGAAGAGACACACCACATAAAGCTCGCTGGAGCGCAAGAACCCTCGCTCGAGCGCAAGAAGAAAATACCCAAGGCTCGCTCGAGCGCAAGAAGCCTCGCTCGAATGAAGAAACCAAATCTTGCGCAGCAACCTTTTGTTCCAAACTTACCCAACATATCCCACAACTCAAATACAAAGAATAAATGATGGAAATAAGGTATAGACAACGATATACAACCACGGAACTCGAGTCCAGAATACAATAAATGATGGGGAAAAATCGGGGTTGCTATATCTGCCAACCAAGAAGCAAAGAAAAAGAAAGGAAATGAGGGAGGAGAGAGAGAGGGCCCACGTGTTGCTTTCAAAATTATTATTATTATTATTATTATTATTATTATTTCAAATCAATACAAATATCTATCTATACATATACATCTATATATATCAATTAAAAGTATATTTCAACATCATTAATGACAAAGAGGATATAATATTTTCTCACCACAAAGCATATTTCGTTTGATGGTGCACACCATAAAATTTGTAACTCTCTCAAGATTATAAAATAAATAATAATAACAATAACAACAATAATACATGGTTACAAATGAGTCATGATTCACTCAATTGGGTCCAAAATGAATGGTGTTTAATAATTTAAAATAAATTTCCAACTGAGATTAAACTATAAATGAATTTTAAAAGACTTAAAATGGTCCCCACCATTAACATAATTAAATATGAACCAAAATGATTAAGTATGAGCTAATCAAATAAGCCCTGAAAATTAAATTTATATCTCATTTATTACTCAAGACCCAAGAATTACTATAACCAAAACTAAAAATACTTGCCAAGCAGGCCTTACAAAGTCGAAATGAAGAAGTAATATAATTTTTTTTTTACTAATTTAAATAAAATGATGCACGACACCACAACAATAATAATAAGGGCAAAATTCAATTTGATTCAACTCGTTATAACCTACTCTACAATTATTTCACACTCAACCACATTCTCCAAATAAATACTCTATAATGACTTCTTCTCTTCCCCAGTAACTTCCTTTAATCAAATTATTATTATTATTTTTTTAATTTTTACTTTTACTTTCTTCCTCTAGTTGTACAATGTTTTTCTCTTTTAAAGAAAGTACAAAAGTGTTTTATTCAATTATGGCAAAAGACGTACAAACCAATAGAAGGCTATCTTTTATTTCTCTTCGACGGTAAGTGATTTAAAAGTTTTCCATTTTTATATTCTCAATGATTGAAATTTTTGCTTATTTGTTTTTTTTTGGTTATAAATATTGGTTATTTTTTTCTTCTTCTTCCCCTTTTACAATCATTCTATTGCATGATTTATTTATTTATTTTTAACTTTTTGATTTTTCAGAGAATGCAATTGAGTATTGAAGATGCCCAAATGGATCGAAAAAAAATGAGAAATTGAGGAAGAAAGAGATGTAATAGAAGAAGAACAATTATTTTGTTTAGAGATTGAGAGAGAGTTCTTTTGGGGCCAAAATTTGGAGGTTTTGATTGGGTTTGCAGAGGAAGTACAAAACCAAAGTGCAGACTCATACAAGAGTTGGCTATTTGATGAGTGATTATGTAGAATTTACTTTTATAGAATTCGTAGCCTATTTATTTTTTTCTAGGTTGTTATACACAAATTTATATAAATTTTTTTTTCAAAGATTGTCTTATAACTTATATACATAACTTTTTTTCCAGCTTATTTTAAAACTTTGTGTTGTTCAAAAAGAAATAACTTTTCAAGTAATTACTTATCAACATTTATATTTTGTTTCTCTTTGACTATAAGTGATTTAAAAACTCTTTAGTGTACTTTTCCCATATGTGACAACGTAGTGGGCATAATGTGATACTCCAAAAAAATTTAAAACTCCTTAGTGTACTTTTTTCAAATGTGACAACGTGGTGGGTATGATGTGACACTCCAAAAAAACTAAAAACTCGTTAGTATACTTCTTCTAAATGTAACAACGTGGCCCAAATGTAACAATGCCTCTGGTATGATGTAACACTTCAAAAAAACTAAAACTCATTAATGTACCTTTTCCAAATGTGACAAAATATATTGTCACATTAATTCTTTCAGGATACATTTTAACCTCCTTTGCACATACACAAAATATAGAAATGTTATAAAAAAAAAAGTATAAACAATCAAACAACAAAAAAAAGTAAATTAAAAGAAGAATAAAAATTTATACTATTATACTATTATATTATATTCTATTAAATGAGCCCCTACCTTGGTTTCTTAAAGTTTTTTCCATGTGGCATTTACATAATTTATAAAAAAAAAAAAAAACCCACTCTACATTTATTTCTCACTCAACCACATTCTCCAAATAAATACTCTATAATGACTTCTTCTCTTCTGCAATAATTTCCTTTAATCAAATTATTATTATTATTTTATTATTATTATTATTATTATTATTATTATTATTATTATTTTTTTTTTTTTTTGCTTTTACTTTTACTTTCTTCCTCTAGTTGTACAATATTTTTCTCTTTTAAAGAAAGTACAAAAGTGCTTTATTCAATTATGGCAAAAGACGTAAAAACCAATAGAAGGCTATCTTTTATTTCTCTTCGAAGGTAAGTGATATAAAAGTTTTCAATTTTTGTATTCTCAATGATTGAAATTTTTGTTTATTTGTTTTGTTTATTTTTTTTTGGGTTATAAATATTGGTTATTTTTCTTCTTCGTCTTCTTCCCCTTTTACAATCATTCTATTACATGATTTTTTTAAATTTTAATTTTTTAACGTTTTGATTTTTCAGAGAATGCAATTGAGTATTGAAGATGCCCAAATGGATCGAAGAAAAAAGAGAAATTTATGAAGAAAGAGATGTAATAGAAGAAGAACAATTATTATGTTTAGAGATTGAGAGAGAGTTCTTTTGGAGCCAAAATTTGGAGGTTTTGATTGGGTTTGCAGAGGAGGTACAAAAGCAAAATGCAGACTCATACAAGAGTTGGCTATTTGATGAGTGAATATGTAGAATTTACTTTTATAGAATTCGTAGCCTATTTATTTTTTTTCTAAGTTGTTTTACACAAATTTATATAATTTTTTTTTTCAAAGGTTGTCTTATAACTTATATACATAACTTTTTTTCCAGCTTATTTTAAAATTTTGGGTTGTTCAAAAAGAAATAACTTTTCAAGTAATTACTTATCAACATTTATATTTTGTTTCTCTTTGACTGTAAGTGATTTAAAAACTCTTTAGTGTACTTTTCCCATATGTGACAACGTAGTGGGCATAATGTGATACTCCAAAAAAATTTAAAACTCAGTGTACTTTTTTCAAATATGACAACGTGGTGGGTATGATGTGACACTCCAAAAAAACTAAAAACTCGTTAGTATACTTCTTCTAAATGTGACAACGTGGCCCAAATATGACAATGTCTCCGGTATGATGTAACACTTCAAAAAAACTAAAACTCATTAATGTACCTTTTCCAAATGTGACAAAATATATTGTCACATTAATTCTTTCAGCATACATTTTAACCTCCTTTGCACATACACAAAATATAGAAACGTTATAAAAAAAAAAGTATAAACAATCAAACAACAAAAAAAGTAAATTAAAAGAAGAATAAAAATTTATACTATTATACTATTATATTATATTAAATGAGCCCCTACCTTGGTTTCTTAAAGTTTTGCCATGTGGCATTTACATAATTTAAAAAAAAAACAAAAAAAAAAAAACCTACTCTACATTTATTTCTCAGTCAACCACATTCTCTAAATAAATACTCTATAATGACTTCTTCTCTTCTGCAATAATTTCCTTTAATCAAATTATTTTTATTATTATTATTATTATTATTATTATTATTATTATTATTATTATTATTTTTGCTTTTACTTTTACTTTCTTCCTCTAGTTGTACAATATTTTTCTCTTTTAAAGAAAGTACAAAAGTGTTTTATTCAATTATGGCAAAAGACGTACAAACCAATAGAAGGCTATCTTTTATTTCTCTTCGACGGTAAGTGATATAAAAATTTTCAATTTTTGTATTCTCAATGATTGAAATTTTTGTTTATTTGTTTTGTTTATTTTTTTTTGGGTTATAAATATTGGTTATTTTTCTTCTTCGTCTTCTTCCCCTTTTACAATCATTCTATTACATGATTTTTTAAAATTTTAATTTTTTAACTTTTTGATTTTTCAGAGAATGCAATTGAGTATTGAAGATGCCCAAATAGATCGAAGAAAAAAGAGAAATTGATGAAGAAAGAGATGTAATAGAAGAAGAACAATTATTATGTTTAGAGATTGAGAGAGAGTTCTTTTGGCGCCAAAATTCAGAGGTTTTGATTGGGTTTGCAGAGGAGGTACAAAAGCAAAATGCAGACTCATACAAGAGTTGGCTATTTGATGAGTGATTATGTAGAATTTACTTTTATTGAATTCGTAGTCCTATTTATTTTTTTCCAAGTTGTTTTACACAAATTTATACAATTTTGTTTTTCAAAGATTGTCCAATAACTTATATACATAACTTTTTTTTCCAGATTATTTTAAAACTTTGTGTTATTCAAAAGAAATAACTTTTCAAGTAATTATTTATCAACATTTATCTTTTGTTTCTCTTTGATTGTAAGTGATTTAAAAACTCCTCCGTGTAGTTTTTCCAAATGTGACAACGTGGTAGGTATGATGTGATACTCCAAAAAAAATTAACAACTCTTTAGTATACTTTTTTCAAATGTGATGTGACACTTCAAAAAAACTAAAAACTCGTTAGTGTATTTTTTTCTAAATGTGAGAACGTGGCCCAAATGTGACAATGTAGCGGGTATGATGTAATATTTCAAAAAAACTAAAAACTCATTAATGTACTTTTGCCTAATGTGAGAGCATAGCGGGTATGATGTGAGATTACAAAAAAACTAAAAACTCATTCGTGTAGTTTTCCCAAACGTGACATATGACCCTCGAACGTGGTGGTATGATATGACATTGCAAAAAATTAAAAACTCTTTAGTGTGCTTTTTCCAAATGTGACACTCTAACGTAGCTGGTATGATGTAACCCTAAAAAACTCGTTAGTATACTCTTTTCTTTTTTTTTTCTTCTCCAAATGTGATAGTCTAACGTGGTTATATCTGGTTTAAGACTCGACCCATTTGATATTCTGGATTCGGGTTTCTTGGTTTTGTACTGTCATTTTCGTCTTGTTCCTCTTTTCCCTCCTTGAGTTTGCCTATTGGTATGTGTCGGTTGTGTTTGAAATATGTTGGTAGCTTGTTTTTTTAAAACTTTGGTTTCCTAGATTTTGACCTCTACGCTTGAGTGTAGCTTCTTACGCTCGAGCAGTCTTTACAAACTCTCAATACTTTTTCCCATTTGCAAAACTATTAGGAGAGTGTATTCTACACTCGAGCGGCCCTTCTTGCGCTTGAGAGTTGGTCTGCTGTCTGCAAAACTATTGGGAGTGTGTATTCTGCGCTCGAGCAAAGCTTCTTGCACTCAAGCGGAACAACTTATTGTGTCTGGACGCTCGAGCAACACATCTTGCACTTGAGCGGACTATGCGTATATCAGTTCGTAAAAATCACTTTGTACATCTCTTTTTCATCTCTTTCTCTCTCAAAACATTTCAAAACCCTAAATCTAAAGTTCCTCTCTTTAGAACTTACTCTCTCTCTACAAATACACCAAGATCTACCCATTTCTCCACTTTACTTCATTTGTTAATAAGGTAAAGCTCACCTAGAGCTTCGTTCTCATCCAAATAGAATTGGATTTTAGCTTCCTTGAGGTCTCTCCACTCTCTCCTTGGTCTTCTAGCTTTGAGGTAGTCTACACTCTTTTATGATTTTTAACTTAGCTATTTGTTTTTCCTAAACAATCTTGTGGTTTTGGAGGATTTTGAACAAACCTAGGGTTTTGGTTTAAAAATCAAAAGAGGAGTTTTCAAATGGATGTATGGAAAATGGTTATGGGAGTGGAAATGAGGTCGAATTATGATAAAATTATTGATTTTGATTCTTGGAATGGATTTTGGAAGAAAAAGGGATTTTGCCCTAAATGTTTCAAAAAATTATTTTGTACAAATAAATGGAATTAATGTTGGAAATGTGAAATTGGATGGATATTGATATGGATGGTGGAGTTAGATATGTATTATGACTCACCTTGAAGTTTGGAAAGTTTATCTGTATTGGAGATTTTATATATGTTTAGAAATATCTATTTTGGGCTATCGGTAGAGGATAGCTATGATTTTTGTAGAAATTGCATGAGGATTAGGTGAATTGAAACTAATGTCTCATCCATGTGCATTGAACATTGTTGTTCATTTAATACATTGCATATGTATATGAAGTTGAGAAAAAGTGGTAAATGTTGGAAAGATGTGTGTATCACCAAATTAAGTTGGCCTGTGTGTCTAGGGTGAAAGTCTTGAAAAATGCGTGTGTACATGGGTGCCGATTCCTACGGACAGAATATTCATAAAATGGCAATAGTAGCGCCTGTATAGGCTACGTTTACATGGGTATCGTTTGACAGTTTTTGGCAGACAAAATATCTGTGAAATGTTGTACTAGTTTGAGAATTCCCCATTGCTTTCTACTCTAAAGAATATGATTTGAGAATTGTGATATAAACTGAGCATGACATAGATTTTGGGAAAGAAAAGTGAAACGTTTTGACATAAGCATCGCATATGCATTTCACCCTTATATCTTTGTTAAGATTCATATATTGTGTTGGATTGTTTCTACTGGGCTTTGGCTCACCCTATATGGAAAAATCATTTTTAGGTGTTGGTGATATGACTCTACCAAGAACTTAGCTTGGGAGGATTATGGAGCTCAAGGCTCAGTTTTGTTATTTTGTATTTAATTTTGTACAAGCCTAGGGCTTTATTCGTATTGAGCTTAAGATTCACTTTTGATGTACCCAACCATTGTCTTGGAAAGTTGTAGCCTTCCGGGCATTTCTATTATCTGTTTGACTTCTATTTCACATTTTTGTTGTTGGCACATGCTATAGATTCAGGGTTAGGACTTATGAATGTATATTCACAGGTGTCACCTCTTTTGTACAACTGCGTCTCATATAATGGAATGATCTTATACTCTGATTTATATTATCATTTAATTGTCATTATGGATGGTTTATTGTATTTATTTCAGGGCATTACAACTTGGTATCAGAGCATACCAGGTTTGAATACTTTGGATACGTAGGAAGTGGTTATTACCACAATGGGTTTGTCTCACTTAGCAGAGATATTGTATGTATAGTATGCTTGCATGATGACATGCTTATATGATTATATGGGTATGAGATTTAATTCCTAAGATATTGATTGGGTCTACGGGTTTCTATAAGTCCTATTAGAAAAGCACTTGATCACTATTATTTCTAATTAGAACTCTGGCAATGCCGCGGGATGGTCATTATCAAGGAAGGAAATTCGTATGTGTTTATGTGACTATGTGCTTGTGTGGAGTGAATTACTGTTGTCCACCGCATTGGGATGCGAGTGAGTTAGCTTCGACACATTTGTAAATGTGCTAATCTCTTTTGTTACCTTCATTAGGATGTCAGGATGTGGACGTGGTGGTGTTATGCGTGGTAGGCCTAGAAGGCATGAGGCGCCTTTACCGGATGATATTCCGGCACAAGAGGAAGGAGTTGGTCAGGCCAATGTGTCTGAGTCGACTGGTCAGCAGGCTATGAGCACCTTAGCCCGCGAAATGGCCGAAGCATTGTAGGAATCCATGGACATTCTCAGGGCTGAGAATCAAGTCTAGGCCCAAGTAGCTGAAGCAGGGATGCCATTCTTGAAGAGAGAGTTCTTCCGGTCCAACTCGAACGAGTTTTTGGGCGACCCTAAAGAGCCTTTGAAAGTGGATGAATGGCTCGAACAAATGGTGAAGACGTTTGAGATGCTCAGCATTGGAGATGGTGGTTTGAGAGTGACCTTGGCATCCTTCTGTAGACGCGCCCCGAGGGCTTTATGTTGTGCTACAGTTCGGACTCAAAAGTCACAGTTCTTAATCTGATCTCACAATGTGCAATATGAGATTGATAAATCACCAAAGAGTCTAAATCCGGCAAATCATTTTGGAAATTTGATTTTTAAGAAAGAAATGCCAAACATGGACTGCTTTTCCAGATACAGAGTCGCCACCTAAATATTTTATTTTGAGAAATTTAGGAAACCCTGACTCGTTGCCTAAGGCCACGTGTCTGTCATCACCAAAGTGGCCTCGGCTTGGGAACTTGGGTACGATTGGGGAAGGTCATCTATGAGCACCCCCGCTCGCCCGATCAAAGATCGGCCACTACTAAACATGATATCTTGTTTTTGAAAACACATGTGTTCTTATTCTGGTTATTAGCCTAGAATTACTATGTGATGCGCACAACACACAAGTATAGACTAGATCGCCTAAGTTGGAACAAGATATTTCATGTTTGTTTATTTGAAAATGGTTTGATGGTGCTACTCGTAAGTAGGCTAAGACGTGGATTTGCCACCCTCAAGTGGGCTTAGAAAAATATGATTTTGCCACTCTCAAGTGGGCTTAAAACACACATTTTGATGAATTGTTCCAATTCAAGTAATCTAACCTTCACCCACAGGCATTCAGGCAGTTATATCACATAAGCAGTTAGCCTCATGGCAAGCATGCTATCATGGTAACACTCACACTCATGCAAGATGCTAAAGCATAAGCACTTACCTAGTACTCCGAGCCAAAACAAGAAACTAGTTAGAAATCATGCATGATCCTAGTTCATGTTAAGATGGTTAATGCAACACATGCAAAATGCAACTAGAATAGGCTTGGCTAATCTAAGAATGGCATGTGAAATGCGAGAAGTCGATACACGTATTGAAGTTGGAATTGAAATGCTATGAAATTAGTATGATGCGCCGAGTCCGGTGCGTTCAATACGAATGAATGTATGCAAACATGCTAACATAAGTATGCTAATTGAAACATGACCTAAAACTATCCATCAAAAGCAGGTAACTAAAAGGGAGAAAGATGTGGGGTTGGAAGACATTCACACACGCACACACACTTATTACAAATTCGCCCTCTCGACGGAGGGTCTGAATAAATAATACAAACCAAATGATTAATCAACTATCCTAGCTAATTAATTATTACAAACCCATGATTAATTAACAAATTAATTACAAAAGGAGGTCGCCGCAGCTCCACCTCAGAATGATTGAATGATGCATGCTCAATCGCCTCGCTCGGAAACCTGTTGCCATGCCACATGTTGCCTCTGTTTGCACTGTTTTGCTCCTCTGAAAACTGCACAAGTCCCAAGGATGTTCCTGAACCACTCCCCAAGCACTGTGGGATGTCACCGGCCAAGAGATAGGACCATCGGCCATTGGAAAATGGTTATCGACCATTTGTAAGGCTCTCGGCCAGATTTTGGTAGTCGACCAACAATGAAGATGGCCGACCGGCCATATCTTCCTGCAGAATTCTGTTTTTGCTACAGTAGAGGACAGACAGTGCATGGCAAGGCATTTACAAGATAATGTGTGCACAACCACCTTCCCTATCATGCTATAAACTCAAGGGAGTATGGCTCTCGACCCTTGGACCACCAATCACGCATTTCAATGCATGATGGCTAAAGGAGCCAAGTGTGCGAATTAATGTGGAATGAATGCAACGAAACGCATTAATGCCTAGAACTTTATCATGTTGGATCAAGAGTGTCGGCGATCGAGGATTAAGGCACGTTTCGTTACTTCGAGTACAAAACGTCCCTTGATACTCGTGTTTGGTTTGACACCCCAAACCAAACATAATGCAATGCACGCAACCAAGTACAATGCAACATGGGAATGTAAGGCAATGTAATATGAGCATGCCAAGTGCAATGTGATGCAACCTAACATGCAAACAGCATGGCAATGCAACAAGTATGCAGTACTACAATGCGACCTAGATATGGAAATACACAAAGTGATATGCATCATACAATGACACCAACCATAAGGATGCAACAACATGTAATGCGATAGGCATACAATAATACACAAATGCATGGTCCATGGACTTACACTAATGATGGATAGACCTCAGCCGTACCAAAAACAATAGCCAAAACACCCAAATTAAGGTACTAAAAAAAAGGGAGACATGCAAGGACATACATGGATCCTTAAGTTAGGCAATGATGCACAATCCTCAACCATGAGCAAAATGGGATAAACATGAGAACATGACAATGCAATGGGCTCTGAAATCGTGTGAAGAATGATGCCAAATCATATACACAAGTGAAGCATAGCATGCTAATGGGCTCAATGCCCAAAGCTAGTCAAGGGGCTCTCACCATGGCCATACCAACCAAGCCCCAAAGGGCCAAAGTGACCTAAGAAAGTTCTAGGGTAGGCGAAAACACGGTTAGAACATGCACGGAATGAGGCCAAAATATGCTAACAAGATGGGCACAAACAAGGGGCATGCAAGGCTACAAAGGGAGCATCATACTACGCCTATCACAACCAAACATGGCACGAATTATGCAATGAAAAACAGAGTTATGATATGTCAAAATAAGCCCCAAAACCCAATGAGATGGCATCCCAAAGACCTAATCATGGAGACATACACAATGACCCAATCTTAAGGCACAAAACAACAACTCTTCAAAGCATTGAAAAGATGGAAAACGTAAGTGTGTGGCTGCACTACATGGACTGAAATGTGATTTCAGATGATGCCAAACCATGAGAATAGTCAAAACAATGCATGCTAGCAACTTGGTGCATAAAGCTTAATAAGCTAGGATGAACTAAGGCTATACAAAGCAATGCATGTATGATCAAATCAACACCAAACAGAGCTTAAACATGGTGAAACATGACTAAAAGCTCCTTGGAGTTGAGCCGAAATATGTAAGCATGATAGTCCAAACGCAAGATACATGTTAAGGCAATAGAAGGGATTACAAGGCAAGTACATGGTGCAAGCAAGAGATCAACAAACCAACTTAAAATAGAGGTATATCATGCTAAGATAACACCAAATACTTGTTGAAATGGGGCCAAAACATGCTAAGCAAACATGCTACTATGGTGAACCAACAATGCAAGCAAATGAGACACAAAGGGGGGGGTGTCCCTCCCCTATTCAAGACTTTAAAACCACTTCTCCACCACTGAAAATCCTCTGGATTTCAGTGGTGAGAAGGTCAAAACAAAAAGGTTTCAAAGCTCAAAAAGAAGGTCACAAAATAAGGCCAAACAAGGCCTAAGAGGGGATAGGCAGCCCCTAACCCAAAAGTAACCTTAAACAAATATATTTAGCATATAAAAACAGAACTTTTTTTAGTTGGACACTAAGCTTAAAACAGTATGCAAGTATTGCTAAAAGCTTAAGGAAAAATGGGGAACAAAAGAGTAGGTTCTCACCCTTGAAGAACACTTCAAGAACACCAACTCCAGCACCTCCTTCTGATCAAAACCAACTCAAAAACTCTGAAATCAACTCTTTAGTACCTCAGTAACTAAGGGATAGTGTACCACTAGGTTCTTGAGTGCAAAAATATGAACAAAAACACCATTTAGAACACTATTACACACACAACTATAGAGAGATAAGAGATATACAGAGAGAGTGATATATATATTCTATATCAGTTGCCTGAACCTCTGGAAAGGGAGGGGAGGCTCTCCTCTTATAGGAAGTCCAATTCAAAGCTTCCAAGAGAAGCTAAGTGTTGGTTCAAATCCCTCCATACACGTGTATCGAGGGCAGAGTCTGTGCTCACCAGCTGGCACAGCTGGCATGCACAATGCTTAAAAAAGGCAAAGAAAAGGTCTCAGCCAGAAAAAGTGGCCGATAGACCAAAACAATGGCCGGCTGACCAACTAAAGTGCCGATTGGCTAACACTCTTAGCCGATAGCAAGGCCGGTGGCTTCAGGCCATGGCCGGTGGGTTAAGGGGATGGCCAACAAGCCACTTCCTACCCTTAGGTGCAAAAACCACAAGTCCTTTGTCCACAACCAAGCACAAAACAGTCAAGTTGAGAGATCCTAAGGCAAGGCGTGCAGCCGAGACCTTCAGGAACTCAAAACGAACACGAGCATGGATGATCATCGAGTGTTCAAATGATGACGTCTAAGTCTTAAGGACGGTCAAAAATGGGGTGTCTACACCTTCCAGCTGAAGGGAGATGTAGTTCAATGGTGAAAGTATGCGTGTGGGCGCATTGGAGTAACTTGGGAGGCTTTCGTCGATGCCTTCCAGGATAAATTTTAGCCTCCTATTGTGAGGGAGAAGTTGAGGGACCAATTTTCTCAGCACAAGCAGTTGAGTACACCGGTAACCGAGTTTGAGGCCGCATTTACTAGTTTGTAGAGGTTTGTATCGGAACTCGTGGTGATTGAGGAGCGTCATTTAGAGTGTGAGAGGAGATTGAGGACCAGGCTCATGTTCAAAGTGGCTGGGTCAATGATCAAAGATTATGGACGCCTTGTGGAGGTGGTAGCTCATCTTGACATCGTGATGCAGATAAAGAAGGAGCGGATGAGGGGCTCTTGGAGGAGTCGGGATGTTTAGTGGGACAGTAAGAAGTAGAGAGGTTCTAACTCATAGCAGCCCAGGGAGCTCAGTCGAGGTTCACTTTTCCAATATCGAGTTTGGGTTTTGGAAGAGGTGGTCAGGGAGATTTCACTTGTTTCAAGTGTGGTCAGTTGGGCCACAAGTCTCTAGCTTGTCCGTAGAGAGTAGGAGGGCAGCGATCTGCATCGTCTTCGACTCGTTCTCAGAGCCAGAGTCAGGAGAGAGGGCAGCCACTCACTTGTTATTAGTGTGGGTAGGCAGGGCACATGAAAAGGTTTTGCCCTCAGTTGAGCGGCACACCTAGTACGTCTGGTTCGAGGTAGACACTGAGCCACCAGCTTGCACAGTCAGTACAGGCCTCAAGTGAAAATCAGGGAGCCTCTTCAGCTCAGTTAGTACATCAGGCTTATGCTCCAAGGGATGAGCAGGTAAAGCAGAGACATTTAGGGCGTGTGTATACTGTTATCGCGCCAGACCTAATACCAGTGCCTTCAGTAGTGAGAGATACTTTCTTGTTATGCAATTCTATTGCTGATGTGTTGATTGATATGGGTGCATCCCATTCATTTATCTCACCTACATTTGCATCTGTTTTGGGTTAGAATTGGCTCTATCAGCATCTCCTCTCAGTGCAGAGTCACCTATTGATGGTGAGATTGTTTTGGAATATGGGTGTCGGGGTTGTGACATAGAGGTTGCCGATCGCTGACTTTCTTTTGCACTTGTGTTGATTGACACGTCAAGTTTTGATACTACTTTGGGTATAGATTGGTTGTTATCGTATCAGGCTGTCGTAGATTGTTACCGTCAGAGGGTTACTATATGTACCTTGAGCGGTGATTGTTTTTATTTCATGGGGACAGCGCCGATAGAGTTTTATCACCGGTGTATGATTCACGTTGTCAGAGTGAGCTTAGCTGTCTTCTTGCAAACTTCTTGGGTAGTGAGTGTGATGAAGTCTGAGTTGAGTTGCCAAGGGTAGTTTGTGAATACTCGGATGTTTTCCTTGAAGATGTCACTAGTTTGCCACCTCACCGTGAGATTGAGTTCTTTATTGACTTAGTGCTTGGCACGACACCAATTTCTATGGCACCATATAGGTTTGCACCTACCGAGTTGAGTGAGTTGAAGATTCAACTCCAAGAATTACTAGATAAGGATTTTATCTGCGCTAATACTTCACCTTGGGGAGCATCGGCTCTCTTGGCCAAAAAGAAAGATGGTGTATTGCGACTTTGTATTGATTACCGGAAGTTGAACCGGGTAACTGTTAAGAACAAGTACCTGATGCCTTGAATAGATGATTTGTTTGATTAGTTGAAAGAGTCTTGCTGTTTTTCCAAGATAGACATAAGATCGGGTTATCACCAGTTGAGGGTAAGGGAAGAGGATATCTAGAAGACGGCATTCCATGGCGGTATGACTATTATGAGTTTCTAGTGATGCCCTTTGGGCTGACCAATGCACTAGCCGTGTTTATGGATTTGCTTTCCTAGACCGTTTTGTGGTCGTCTTTATTAATAACAATTTGATTTACTCACCCTCTGAGGAAGAACATGAAGAACACTTGCGGGTAGTACTTGAGTTACGTAGAGCCCACAAACTTTATGCCAAGTTCGGGAAATGTGAATTCTAGCTGGGAGAAGTAAGCTTCTTAGGCCATGTAGTATCCGGGGGAGAGATGACTAGATTCATCCAAGATAGAGGCAGTGAAAGATTGGGAACAACCTAAGAATGCTTTTAAGATTCGTAGTTTCTCGGGGTTGGCAGAATATTATCGGCGGTTTGTGAAAGATTTCTCTAGATTAGCCTCACCATTGGCTAGACTGACGAGGAAAGGAATCAAGTTTGTATGGAGTGAGATTTGTGAAAAGTCTTTCTAAGCGCTTAATGCTAGACTCATCACTACTCCAGTATTGATTATTCTGGAGAAGGATTTTGGCTACTCGGTGTATTGCGATGCTTCACAGGAAGGTTTGGGTTGTGTATTGATGCAAAAGGGGAAAGTAGTAGCTTATGGCTCATGGTAGTTAAAAACTCATTAGAGAATTATCCGACCCATGATTTAGAGTTACGGATAGTGATCTTTACTTTGAAGATTTGGAGGCATTATTTGTATGGTGAGAAGTTTGAGGTATTTTTTTGATCATAAGAGTCTGAAATATTTATTTACACTGAAAGACTTGAATCTGAGGCAGAGAAGGTGGATGGAGTTTATAGAAGATTATGACTTTGAGTTGCATTATCATCCATGGAAGGCCAATGTTGTGGCCGATGCCTTAAGTAGGAAATCCATCAACAGTGTAGCTAGTATTGCCATTTGGGAATAGGGGATGTTGGGTGCTATTGGTGAATTTGACTTGTATCTTGGTGAGTCCGTTGAGTTTGTAGTCTTGTTTTCGGTGGTTGCACAACCTACGCTTGTGAACCAAGTGATAGAAGCATAGAAGAGTGATCTTGAGGTAGAATCTCTCCGGGATAAGATCTTTATTGGAAAGGTAGAGAAATGCTTGAATGTGTATCCCGATTCGAGTGTTAGATACCATGATCGTCTTTTCATGCCGGAGTCTTGTCGAGAGGAAGTACTCTGAAAATTTCACCATTCACGCCTTGCAGTGCATCCGGGAGGCACAAAGATGTATCACGACCTTAGTCGCCAGTTTTGGTAGAGGTGAATGAAGAAGGATGTGGCCGTGTTTGTATCGAGGTGCCTTACTTGTCAATAAGTGAAGGCCGAACATCAAAGGTCAACAGGTTTTTTGCAACCCTTGCCTATAGCCGAATGAAAGTGGGAGCATGTCATGATGGATTTTGCTGTGGGTCTTCCTAGGACTCAATGGGGTAGTGATGCAATTTGGGTGGTAGTTGACCGGTTAACCAAGTCGGTGCACTTTGTGCTTATGAGCGTGAGTGACTTGGTAGATCATCTTGCCGACCTTTATATTAGGGACATATTGAGGTTACACGGGGTCCTAGTAGCGATTCTTTCAGACAGAGATCCACCTTTTACGGCTTGTTGATGGCAGAGCCTACAGAATGCCTTGGGCATAAGATTGACTTTTAGCACTGCGTATCATCCTCAGACTGACGGGCAGTCCGAGCGTACTATTCAGATCCTTGAGGATATGCTTCGAGGTTGTGTCCTCGACTTTAAGGGGCCGTGGGAGAGACACCTACCCTTAGTGGAGTTTGCCTATAATAATAGCTTCCAGTTGAGTATTGGCATGGTGCCATTTGAGGCATTGTATGGCTGACCGTGTAGATCTCCTATGTGTTGGGCCGAGGTGGGTGATACACCAATGTTGGGCCCAGAGTTGGTCCGAGAAATGACAGAAAAAGTTACACTTATCCGTAAGAGGTTGGTTATTGCCCAGAGTCGCCAGAAAAGTTATGCCGACCGTAGAAGGAGACTGTTATCCTTTGAGATAGAAGACCATATCTTCTTGAAGATATCACCTAGACGGGGTTTGATGAGGTTTGGAAAGAGTGGGAAGTTGTTACCTAGATTTATTGGGCCTTTTGAGATCCTTGAGTGGATTGGAGAGGTAGCTTATCGTTTGGCCTTGCCACCATAGCTTTTTAGGATTCACGATGTGTTTCATATTTGTATGCTTCGAAAGTATGAGCCGAATCCATTGTGCGTGTTAGGTTGGACCGACTTAGAGATAGATGAGGATGCCTCGTATGAGGAGAGATCGGTGAGAGTCTTGGATACTCAAGACCAAGTCTTGCAAGGCAAGACAATTCCCTTAGTTAAGGTATTGTGGTGACATCACGGAGTTAAGGAAGGAACTTGGGAATATGAGTCGGAAGTTCGTGAAAAGTATCTGGACCTATTTGTTAATGTTTGAGCATGTATTGAAATTTTTGTTATGTTGATTTAATATAAGCATTGTATATGTTTTGGAAATGTGAATTGTATATTCAGTATTAAAAACTTGTTTATCAGGTTGATGAGAATAAATAACCGGTGGATGGGTCATGGTATTAGAATTGATTGATTATCGTTATTGTAATTGGCTTAAACATAGTTTTAAAGTTTGATTCGTAAATTCGGGGACAAATTTCCTTAGGGGGGGAGGTTATAGCGATTTTGGTTTAAGGCTCAACCCATTCGATATTTTGGATTCGAGTTTCTTGGTTTTGTACTGTTGTTCTCTCCTTATTCCTTTTTTCCCTCTTTGAGTTTGCCTATTGGGATGTGTCGATTTTGTTTGAAACAGGTTGGTAGCCTGTTTTTTTTTAAAACTTTGGTTACCCAGATTTTGTTCACTACGCTCGAGCGGTCTTTGCAAACACTCAGTACTTTTGTAGGTCTACAAAACTACTGGGAGAGTGTATTCTATGCTCGAGTAGTTCTTCTTACACTCGAGCGGTCTTGGCTCGAGCGGCCTTTCTTACGCTTGAGTGTTGGTCTGCTGTCTGCAAAACTATTGGGAGTGTGTATTTTGCACTCGAGCAAAACTTCTTGCGCTCGAACGGAACAACTTATTGTGTTTAGACGCTCGAGCGACACATGTTGCGCTCGAGCGAATTGTACGTATATCAGTTGGTAAAAGTCACTTTTTACATCACTTTTCATCTTTTTCTCTCTCAAAACATTTCAAAACCCTAAATCAAGAGCTCCTCTCTCTAGAACTTACTCTCTCTCTACAAATACACCAAGATCTACCCATTTCTCCACCATACTCTCTTTGTTAAAAAGGTAAAGCTCACCTAGAGCTTCGTTCTCATCTAAATAGAATTGGATTTTGGCTTCCTTTAGGTTTCTCCACTCTCTCCTTGGTCTTCTAGTTATGAGGTAGGGATTTCCTACACTTCTTTATGATTTTTAACTTAGCTATTTGTTTTTCCTAAACAATCTTATGGTTTTGGAGGATTTTGAACAAACCTAATGTTTTGGTTTAAAATCAAAAGAGGGGTTTTGAAATGGATGTATGGAAAATGGTTATGGGAGTGGAAATGAGGTTGAGTTGTGATAAAATTGTTGATTTTGATACTTGGATTGGATTTTGGAAGAAAAAGTGGTTTTGCCCTAAATGTTTCAAATAATTATTTTATATAAATAAATAGAATTAATGTTAGAAATGTGAAATTGGATGGATACTGATATGGGTGGTGGAGTTGGATACCTATTATGACTCACCTTGAAGTTTGGAAAGTTTATCTGTATTAGAGATTTTATATCTATTTAGAATTGTTGTAGAAATTGCATGCAGATTAGGTAAATTGAAACTAATGTCTCATCCATATGCATTGAACATTGTTGCTCATTTAATACATTGCATATGTATATGAAGTTGAGAAAAAGATGTGAATGTTGGAAAGAGGTGCGTATCACCAAATTAAGTTGGCATGTGTGTCTAGGGTGAAAGTTAAAAAAAAAAATACGCCTATACATGGGTGCCGATTCTCGCAGACAAAATAATCGTAAAATGGCAATAGTAGCGCTTTTATAGGCTACGTTTACATGGGTACTGTTTGACGGTTTACCGCGGACGAAATATTCATAAAAGATTGTACTGGTTTGAGCATTCTCCCTTCTTTTTTACTGTAAAGAACACGATTTTAGAATTGTAATATAAACTGAGCATGTTATAGTTTTGGGAAAGAAAAGAGAAACATTTTGACATGAGCATCGCATATGCATTTCACCTTTATATCTTTACTAAGATTCATATATTGTGTTGGATTATTTCTATTAGGCTTTGGCTTACCCTATATGGGAAAACCATTTTCAGGTGTTAGTGATATGCCTCCACCAAGGACATAGCTTGGGAGGATGGTGGAGTTGAAGACTCAGTTTTGTTATTTAGTATTTAATTTTGTACAAGCCTAGGGCTTTATTCGTATTGAGCTTAAAACTCACTTTTGATGTACCCAAGCATTGTCTTGGAAAGTTGTAACCTTCAGGGCATTTCTATTATTTGTTTAACTTCTATTTCACATTTTTGTTGCTGGCACATGCTATAGATTCAGGGTTAGGACTTATGAATGTATATTCGCACGTGTCACCTCTTTTGTACAACTGCGTCTCATATAATAGAAGGATCTTATACTCTGATTTATATTATCATTTAATTGTCGTTATGGATGGTTTATTGTATTTGTTTTGGGGTGTTACAGTGGTGGGCAAGGGCCTCATTAAAGGATGCCATGAATACATTTCAAAAAGGGACATTCATTCATTCATATAAAATAACATTTCAAAATCATCATCGTGTAGCAATTTTCAAAACATCTTTCGAACATTTCTTTATAAGGATATTACTCACAGTGGGTTAGATTAATACTAGGCCCTGGGTGTCCACCTACACCTATCACATAACACCAATACACATTGAAGCACACGTTCAAAACGAGTAACCTATCTTAATTATTCTCTTATGTGTGTTTCTAGTTCATTGCATGATTGAGGATGTTCAAATGTGGCTTAAGAATGCCTAAATGGGCATGAGGATGCAATTATGTAGTCTCAAGTGTTGGTCAAAAATTGCTGAAACATGGCCTTCGCTTGAGCGTACACTTGGTCGCTCGAGCCGTCTGTAAAGAGTGCAAAAGTATTGGATGCTCGATTTTTATGCTCGACGGTTGCTTGTTAGTTGCTCGGGTCAAGTGTTGAACAAAAGTACATTCGCTCACGTGCACACTTAGTCACTCGAGCCAATGGCCAAATGTCTGTAAAAATACTGGACGCCTTCCATGCTCACTCGAGCCATGGTTCCTTCGCTCGAGCGAACAGTGTGAATTTTGGATTTTCCAGATTTGTGTTTGAAGTTTAAAACCAATGCTCTCATGTTCAAAATTTGTATGGTTGGTCTCAAATGCTTAGAAACAATTTATAAAACACGTACCTTTGGAAATTATGAAACCATGATCCCAAATTCTTTCCCAATTTTTCGAAACAAAGCTCAAAACATCACGTTCTTGACATGCACGTAACAAACTCAACTGTTTTCTTTCTAAAACATGTTTATATGAAAGGTTTAGTGCAAAACCATGAAGAACTTCAAAAAATAACCCAAGTAATGCCCATGCATGTTTGAATTTAGAAGAAACTAAGTTCAAAAGTAAAGAATTATGCGTGCATCTACACAATTCCCTTGCATTCACTAAACTCTTGTTGATTCTTGCTCATTTCTTTTAATTACATGCAAATGGTCCTACAAATTGGTGAATTCGTCTTCCTACATGGTTTAACTTCATGAATTGTAGGTTAGAATCATACCTAGAGCTTGAATTTAGCCTCAATTAAGCTTAATCTTTACAACCTTCCTTGGTTTCTCTTGAATTGTTCTTCTTCTCTCTCTAAAGTGTTGAATTCTCTCTCTAGCTCTCAAATTTTCAGCACAAAGTTGATGTAAAATGAAGTCTAAGCATATTTAACAAATATATATAGGGTGATTAAGGCCTCACTAATCACCTATGCTTAAGGCTAATCAAGTGGGCTTAAATATAATCAATTATGATTATTTTATTCTAATTATTTTGATCCGAATCAAATTTTAATCAAACTAACTATATGATTCTAAAAATTCCAACTAGTTTATTGAATTAACCAGTTTTGGTTTCTGAAGTTGTTTGGGCTTTTAATTTCGAATTCTAAGTCTACAATTAAATAAAAAATTCACATACAAACAGATAAGTTTCTAATAAACACAAAATTATGCAATTTATGTCCAATCAAATACTAGATAAAAATAATATGGAGGTCGGGGTCATTACAGTCTTCCCTCCTTAAGAAGTTTGGTCCTTCAAACTTAAGTTACCTCCATTTGGAAACAGATACGGGTACCATTGTTGCATTTCTTCTTCTTTTTTCCATGTAGACTCTTTCCCGTAGTGTTCCTTCCATTATACTTTCACCATTTAGATAGATTTGTTCCTTAGTTGCTTCACTTGCCGATCAAGGATCCGTACAGGCCATTCCTCGTATCTCATATCATCGTCTAAAGCTATTCGGTGGTAGTCAATTACATAAAACGGATTTATGAGATACTTGCAAAGCATTGACACATGGAAAACGTTGTGCGTTTGCTCCATTCCCAATAGTAAAGTAATACGATAAGCAACAAGGTCAAGCCTTTCCAAAATTTGAAATGGCCCGATATACCGCGGAGTTAGTTTCCATTTTCTACTGAATCTTGTTTGCCATTTCATTGGTATCACTCGAATAAACACATGATCTCCAACTTCATACTTCAAATCTCTCATTTTCTAATCAGCATAACTTTTCTGTCAGCTCTGAGTAGTCTTGAGCCTCTGTTGGATGATCTTTATCTTTTCAGTTGTTTCTTGCACAAGTTCAGATTCGTATAAAGCTCTATCACTAACCTCGGTCCAGTAAATCGAAGACCTATACTGTCATGACCCCATTCTGCCCCTAATAGAATGATGTCGTGATGACCAGTAATCTGAGATTGCTGAAGGCCAACTCAAAAAGATTCACACAAACAAACTATATATATGGGGCATACATGTGCGAAAGCAATAAATTTAAATCTAATTAGTCCATAAGAGCTGTGCATAAATTAAACGAAATGACATACATATTAAGATGCTTTACAACTTGAATAGAAAATAAAATAAACTTAATATTACATCTTGATCAAAAGGCTTCTCAAGTCAAAACATATAAGGTAAAGGATCTACAAAATTAAGAAGCATAATCTTCAAGATGCTACAAAAACAAGAACCAAAACATCTTCCAAATAAAGCTTAGGCAACATCGCCTTCTTGTTCATCACCTACATATACATAAGAGAGAGGGGTTAGCTGAAAGCTCAGTGAATGATATAAGTAATAAAAGTTTGAATGAATGATATCCGAGATTTTATCAAAACAATACATATCATAGCATGTCACAAAATCAAATGATGAACCGAGTTCATCAATCAAAGGCTTTCAAAGTTTCAAGGGATGTTTACTAACATCTACATAATACAAAGGGTGACATTCATTGACAAAACAAAGGAATAACCGACCCAGAATCGATTAGACAAGCCCACCCGTCTGTGGCAAAGGAGATATCTCAAACAAAAGTACTAGTTGCATTAAAGTCCCCTAGCACTAAGGACCTTTCAAGAACGTCATCAAAACAAACATATTACTTGATACAAAAACTAAGGGATAATCATTCATGCTTGATCAAATACTTTGTCAAAACAATGCAAAGCTTTGATCAAAAAATTTTAACATAACTTTATTAAAAGTACCACTCACAATATCTCTTCGGTAGAGGGGATTAAGGTAAAGATCCAAGACCTACAAGTACATAGTAATTCCATTGAATGCACTTCAAGAAAGTACGAAGATATGCTCAAAGATGGTTATGAAATGCACTCTCAAAACAAGCTTGAAATAAGTGAAATGGATCTCGGAATTTCCTTCCAAAACCAAGTCAAGACAAAGCAAAACATATGTTGAGAGCAAAATCAATGTTTTTCTTCTTGGAAAATCATGTTGGGTACAAAGCAGGTCTCAGAATGGATGTACAAAGATAAGCTGGGTCAAAATAGCCTAGCTGGAAGAACTCAGGAGATCTTGGCTGAGGTTCCACACCTCTTGGCCGAGTTGTGGTATCCTTAGTTGAGATGTGGACTGCTCGTCCAGGATGTTACAAGGTGTTGGCAAAGGTGTACAGTGGTCGACCTAGGTGTGTAGTGGTCGACCTAGGTGTGCATGCAAGATAGACTAAGGTACAAGTGATCATGTAAGGGAGGCCAAGGTGAGATGCAATGCTTGGCCTAGGTGTGAGGTCTGGGTAAGATTGGGTCTCGGTGACCACACTTTGAGAAATGTAGTCTGGAAATCTAGGTTTCCTCTTGAAGAACATGAAGAACATGAATGCTAAAATCATAATTTCTTATTCAAAATATGAGATTTCATGATATGAGTTTAAAAACATGGACCTGTGTACCCATACTTGAAGATTTCATGGAAACAAACACAAGAACATAGAACTTGATTCAAACTTTTGGATCAAAACATGTTTTTTTTTCAAGAACACAAGAACATCACTTTCTCTCTCTAAAATAAAACTTTAAATCAATGCATGACTCATGAATCATGCTAGATCATGCAATATGATCAGATTAACATAAAGAGCAATAAGAGTAGATCAAGAATCTAACCTCAAATCACAAATCAAATGGTCCAATGTATGAACTTCAAGCTTGAAAATCTAATTCTCACTCTAAGAACTTCTTCTTCTTCTTCCTAGAGCTTCTCTCTCTTCAAGACGAAGATATGGCAAAGATATGGGTTTCTCAACTGCTAACTATCTTAAAACCACTACTGGGACATGTGGCACTATCTGATCAAGTCTTCTAAAAAAGGTGCCGGAATGAAAAGACAAGAGTAGGTCAAAGTGTGTACAACAAGTAAGGTGGCATGGGCACTCTGACAAGGCAAGGATCCTGGATCAAAACAAAGGCTTCGGACAAGTGAAGGATAAGTGAGGTCTTTCTCATCTTCGCTAGGAGTGGTAACACTTGGCCTAGGTGTGACACACCTCGGCCTAGGTCGTACAAGTCAAGGAACAAGATTGCTAGGTTTAAGGATCAAAAATCTCAGATGTGTAAATGATACACATCTTGGCCTAGGTGATGCACACCTCGGCATAGATGATGCACATCTCAGCCAAGATACAAGGGTGAAGGCGGAGGTCAACCAAGATGGTTCCAAGATGATCCTAAGTGTTAACGCTTAATGGTCTAGGTGTAAGAGATTCAAAGGTGTGACCTAGGCATGAGGTAGCAAAGATAGATGGCCTAGGTTCAACACACAAAGCAAGGAACAAAGCATGGATCTTATACTTAGACAAAACACAACAACACAAAACAAGACATGCTCCCATACTTAGAAAAAATATTAAAGTCCACAAGATGCAAGCTTAACAAACCAAAAATCATGTAAATTCTTATGAATATGACTCAGGAAAAATGAGAGTTGTTATATATACTTTCTACCATATAATGCCTCACAAGGTGCTATGCTGATACTTGAGTGGAAACCGTTGTTATAAGCAAATTTTGCCAATGGTAGGTAAGTTTCCCAACTGTCCTGAAATTCTAGGACGCACATACGAAGCATATTTTCTAATGTTTGGATAGTTCTCTCCATTTACCCATCGGTTTGTGGATGAAAAGTCGTGCTAAATCTCAATTCTATGCCCTTAGCTTGTTGTAAACTCTTCTAAAATCTATAAACGAATTTAGGATCTCTATCTGAAACTATAGACACTAGAAATCCATGTAGTCAAATAATTTCATCAATATAAATAGTGACAAGTCTGTAGGCATTAAACGAAATTTTCACAGCAAGAAAATAAGCATATTTCGTCAATCTATCAACAGTAACCCAAATAACATTCATACCTCTAGGTGTTCGAGGTAGACCGACAATGAAATCAATGGTTATATGTTCCCACTTCCATTCTAGAATAGGAAGAGAATGAAGCAAACCTGTTGGTTTTTGATGTTCAGCTTTCATTTGTTGGCATTGAAGGCATTTGGAGTTGTAATTAGCAATCTCTTTTGTCATGTTTGGCCACCAGTACATCTGTTTTAATTCTTGGTACATTTTAGTATTTCCTGGGAGCATAGCAAACATTGACTTGTGAGCCTCATCTAGAATTCTTCTTTTCAATTCTATGTCATTAGGTACACAATGCCTTCCTTGAAATTTTAACACTTGATTCTCAATCGTAAACCCCGGTCTAGGCTTGGTTTTGAACTCATAAAAAATATTTTTAAAGAAATCATCATTCCACTACTTTTGCTTGATCTCTTCTATGATTACTGGCTGGGCTGAAATTGCAGTCAATAAACAGTCTCGTTCATAAGGTACTACTTCCAATTCAAGATTTTCAAATTCACGCAAAAGTTCATTCTGATCTATAAGCAAACAAGCTAAATTCCCCATATTCTTTCTACTGAGTGCATCGGCTACAATATTAGCTTTCCCTGGGTGATAATGGATTTGCAGGTCATAGTCTTTGATCAATTCAAGTCATCTTCTTTGTTGCATATTTAACTCTTTTTGGGTAAAGAGATATTTCAAGCTTTTGTGATCTGTATATACTTCACATTTTAACCCGTATAAATAGTGACGCTAGACCTTTAATGCAAAGACAATAGTGGCGAGTTCTAGGACATGTGTCGGGTAGTTCTTTTTATGAGGTTTTAACTGTCAGGATGCATAAGCAATCACCTTGCCATTCTACATTAAAATACAACCCAACCCTCTATGAGAAGCATCACTAAAAATTACAAATCCTTCAGTACCTGATGGTAGAGTAAGAATTGGAGCAGCAGTCAGCCTTGTTTTCAACTCTTGGAATGCAGATTCTCTTTGGTTTGTCCATACAAATGGCTCTCCTTTTCGAGTCAAGTGTGTCAACGGCACAACCATCTCTGAAACGTCTTTGACAAAACTTCAGTAATAACCTGCCAATACCATGAAACCACGAACCTCTATTATGTTAGTCGGAGTAGGCCAATCTATAATTGCTTCAATTTTTTGTGAGTCAACTGAAATGCCATCACTGTTAATAACATGCCCCAGAAATGTAACCTTATCTAACCAGAATTCATAGTTTTTAAGTTTTCCATACAGGTGTTTCTATCTAAGTGTCCGCAGAGTTATTCTCAAGTGTCATTCATGGTCATCTTTACTTCTGGAATAAATCAAAATGTCGTCAATAAATACATCGACAAAATCATCCAGGAATGGTTTAAAGACGTTATTCATCAAATCCATAAATGTTGCTGGCAGATTAGTAACTCCAAAAGGCATGACTAAGAATTCATAATGTCCATACCTGGTTCGAAAGGCAGTTTTCTCAATATCTTTAGCTTTGACTTTCAACTAGTGATATCCCGACCTCAAATCAATCTTTGAAAATACTTGGGGCCCTTGTAACTAGTCAAACAAATCATCACTCCGAGGCAAAGGATACTTATTTTTGATAGTTACCTTGTTAAGTTCCCAGTAATCAATACACAACCGGAGTGTGCCATCTTTCTTTTTTACAAACAATACAGGTGCACCCCATGGTGATGTACTTGGTCAAATAAACCCTTTGTCAAGTAATCCCTGCAACTGAACTTTCAATTCTTTCATTTTAGTAGTAGACATACGATATGAAGTTTTGGATATAGGTTGAGTACTCGGTACTATATCAATTACAAATTCAATTTCTCTATTAATCAGTTATCCCGGTAACTCTTCTGGAAACACATCGAGAAAATCCCTTACTACAGAGATGCTATCCAAGGTAATATTCAGGTTTGATTATTTATCACACTACACAAGTACTATTGGTATCCTTTACTAATCAATTTACGGGCTTTCATTACAGGTATTAAGTATGGTGGAGGAGCTACACCCTTATCCTCAATAAAATTCATCTTGACCCAAAGGTCGAAATATCACTAGCTTAGATGCATAATTAATGGTTGCATAATACTTAGATAGCCAGTTTATACCAAAAATTACATCAAAATGTGTCATATCAAGGGGTAACAAATCAGCATATAAAGTGGCATTTTCAAGTAATAATTCACATGCAGAATACATAAACAACCACAACATAGATCCCCCCGTTGGTGGTGCAACACATAATATGTAACTTAAGGATTCCATGGGTCTATTGAATTTATTAGCAAATACCATAGAAATTAAAGAATGAGTGGAACCCGAATCAATCAATACATATGCAGCTTAGCCATAAATAGAAAAGTGTACCTGAAACTACCACCTCTGTGTTTTGAGTATCTCCTGGAATAAGTGCGAACACTCTTCTTTGTCTTACATCACTTTGTGTTGTAGCCTGAGTTGTATTGGGTCTTGTTGCTGGGACTGACCTGGATGAACTTGCAGTGCCTCAGTTGCCAATCCGTCGAGGTTATGTACAATATCTTGCCATGTGACCGACTTTCCCACACTGATAGCAAGCTCCCATGGTACGATAGCACACGCCCCGATGTTTCTTTCCACATATAGCACAATTGGGTTTCGAATTAGCACTTTGGTTTGAGCTTGAGTTACTGGATTTCGATTTCTTGCTCATTGATGATGTTGCTTCGTTACTAAAGTTTTGTCTCTTACCTCTCCGTTTGAAATTCTGATTGTGAGCGGCTAGGTTTGCCTCTGACATAAGTGCCCTGTCTAACACATCAACATATTTAGGCTGTTTCAAAACATTTATACTATGAAGGATGGAGTCACGGAAACCTCCCTCGAACTTTTTGCCCTTTTTGTAGTCCGTATCAACCATATGTGGTGCAAACCATGCTAGTTCAGTAAACTGAGCTTCATATTCTGCCACTAATTTATTCCCCTATTTTAATAACTCAAATTGTGTCACTTTTCTGTCCCGAACACACTGCGGGAAGTATTTCTCATAGAAGATCTTTAACAACTAAGCCCAATTAATCCCCCTATTAGTATCTCGCACTAACATCCACCACCTTCTTGTTTCATCTTCTAAGGTGAAGGCAGCCAATAGAACTTTTTGTGTCTCTGTACACGGAAACACTTCAAACAATTTCGCGATCCCTAACACCCAGGCCTTAGCCTTTAATGGATCAACACCCACATGGAACAAAGGTGGCTTCAACTTTTTAAATTGCTTGGTGAGGGCAATGGTTCTGTCATCTGTTTGATGATCTGGCATCGGTGGTACAGGTATTGGAGGTGGGGGTGGGGGTGGGGGTTGCTGTTGTTGCCATTGTTGTTATTGTCTTAGGCTTTCAGCCATATCGTGCATCATTCTTTCCATCCTACCAAGACGGTTGGAGGTAGACTCGTCCAGTTTATCTTCTCTTATTCTCACCATTACCAATATGAAACTTGTATCATAACAAATACATTGTATGCACACACATATACAGTTACACATTTTCAAAAGTTATCTTATATTGTCATTCAAATGCAATGAATACAATTCTTAAGTCTTTTCTAGACACCTTATTGCTCAATGGACAAGTGGGTGAGGTATAACTCATGTTTTGATACTACTCTGTTACGACCCTAGCTCACCCCTAGAGGTTCAGGCCATGACCAGATAGTAATCTTGGATTACCTTCGATCTCAAAGTCAAATAAATCATAATATAAGAATAGGGCTTAACGGAAATAAAAGCATAAAATAATAACGAGCCATTGAGCAGTGCATACATGCCGAAATCATAAGTAGTAAAAACCAACTTTAACTTCATAAAACTTATATACAATAGTCAAAAGTTAGACTCCTCACCCTACATCATTCATACAAGTTGCAAAATTATCCAAAGAAACAAGAACAAAACAAGACAAAAGTTGGGTTGACAATGCTTAACTCCTCTCAAGTCCAAGCTCGCCCCTTTACGGAGGCACTTTCCAAAAGGCTTCAAAAGGGTAGACGCCGAGTTTACTTTAAACGTGACGTTCTGCTTGCTCACCTACATATATATATAAGGTAAATGGGTGAGCTGGAGCCTAGTGAGTAATATCAGTATAAAGAAAAACATGTTTATATGAAATGTTGAGTGCAAAACCATGAAGAAGTTCAAGAAATAACTCATGTAAAGACTATGCAAGTATGAATTTTGAAGAAACTAAGTTCAAAAGTAAAAAAATATGCATGCGTGTACACAATTCACTTGAATTCACTAAACTGTTATTGATTCTAGCTCATTTTTTTCAATTACATGCAAATGGTCCTACAAATTGGTGAATACATCTTCCTACATGGTTTAACTTCATGAATTGTAGGTTAAAATCATACCTAGAGCTTGAATTTAGCCTAAATTAAGCTTAATCTCTAGACCCTCCCTTGGTTTCTCTTGAATTCTTCTCTCTCTCTCTCTATCTCTAAAGTGTTGAATTCTCTCTCTAGCTCTCAAGTTTTCAGCACAAAGTTGATGTAAAATAAAGTCTAAGCATATTTAACAAATATATATAGGGTAATTAAGGCCTCACTAATCACCTATGCTTAAGTGATTATTTTATCAATTATGATTATTTTATTCTAATTATTTTGATTCAAATCAAATTTTAATTAAACTTACCATATGATTCTAAAAATTCTAACTAGCCTATTGAATTAACCAATTTTGGCTTCTGAAATCGTTTAGGCTTTCAATTTCGAATTCTAAGTCGAGAATTAAACAGATAATTCACATACAAATAGATAAGTTTCTATTAAACACAAAATTATGCAATTTATGCCCAATCAAATACTAAATAAAAATAACATGGAGGTCGCGGTCGTTACATTTACACCCCTATTGAAAGGGGTTGTTTAGCCCCGTGGGGCATACCACGGGTCCTGTACCTTATTGAAAGCTTTTCCATCAATACGATCAACTTCTACAGTTGAGTAGGAGATCATTGTCATTTGAGGTAGGAGATCACGTCTTCTTAAAAATATCACCTAGACGGGGTTTGATGAGGTTTGGGAAAAGCGGGAAGTTGTCTCCTAGATTTATTGGACCTTTTGAAGTCCTAGAACGGATTGGGGAGGTAGCTTATCGGTTGGCCTTGCCACCATAGCTTTCTAGGGTTCATAACGTGTTTCATATCAGTATGCTTCGGAAGCACGAGCCAAATCCATCACACTTGTTGGATTGGACCGAGTTAGAGGTTGATGGTGATGTCTCATACGAGGAGAGACCGGTTAGAGTTTTAGATACTCGAGACCAAGTCTTGCGTGCCAAGACAATTTCTTTGGTAAAGGTGTTGTGAAGACATCACAGGATTGTTGTAATTGGTTTAAACATGGTTTTGTTGTTGGATTTAAAATTTTGGGGACGAAATTCCTTAAAGAGGGAGGTTATAGCGATTTTGGTTTAGACCCAACCCATTTGATGTTCTGGATTCGGGTTTCATTGTCTTATATGATTGTTCATGTCTTGTTTCTCCTTATTCCTCATTGAGTTTGGTTATTGGAGTGTCTTGGTTGCGTTTGGAACAGGTTGGTAGCTTGTTTTTCAAAATTGTTGTTGCCTAAATTTTTGTCTCTACCCTCAAGCAAAGCTTCTTGCGCTCGAGCGGTCTTTGAAAACTCTCAGTACTTTTGCAGGTTTGCAAAACTACTGGGAGGGTGCATTATTTGCTCGAGTGGTGATTCTTGCGCTCAAGCAGTGTTGGCTTGAGCAGTACTTCTAGGGCTCAACTGGTGGTCTTCTGTCTGTAAAACTTTTGGAAGCTAGTATTCTTTGCTTGAGCAGTAATTTTTGCGCTCGAGTAGTCCTACTTATTGTTTCTAGTCGCTCGAGCGACACTTCTTGTGCTCGAGCGGTCTACATGTATATCAGTTCGTAAAAGTCACTTTTTGTGTCACTTTTTCATTTCTCTATCTCTTTAAACATTCTAAAAACCCTAGAACTAGAGCTTCTTTCTCTAAAACTCACATTCTTTCTACAAATATACCTAGATCCATTGATTTCTCCACCCTAGTCCCTTTGATAAAAAGGTAGAGCACACCGAGAGCTTCCTCTTAATTGGAACAAAGTTGATTTTCGTCGTCTTTGAGGTTCATCCACTCTCTCTCTCTCTCGTCTTCTAGGCTCAGGGATTCTCTGCCCTTTTTTATGATTTTTAACTTAATTATTTGTTTTTATAAAGAAACATTGTGATTTGGGAATTTTTGGACAAATCTAGGGTTTTGGTTTGAAATCAAAAGAGAAGTTTTCAAATGAGTTGATGGAAATGATTGAGGAAATGTATTTATTGTTGAGTTATGATGAAATGATGGACTTTATTTTTGAAATTGATTTATAAAGGAAATGGGATTTTTCTCTAAGAATATCAAATGTTGATTTTGTAATGATAAACGGAATTTGATGTTGGAAATGTGGAATTAGATTGATGTTGATAAGGATGACGGAGTTGGATATGTATTATCACTCACATCTTGAGATTTTTGGAAAGTTTGTCTTCATGAAAATTATTTATTTGTTTAGACATATCTGTTTTGGTCTATTGGTGGAGGATAGCTATGATTGTTGTAGAAATTGCATGAGAATGAGGTGAATTGGAACTAATTTATATTCATTTGCATTGAATTTTGTCACATCTTTAACAAATTAAAAATGTATATTGTTTTGAGAAAAATGGGTGAATACATGGTGAATTTGGGTAGAGGGTGTGGTTACGATATTAAGTTGGTCTATGTGTCCTTGGTGAAAGACCAAAACCCACGCGGATAGGTGTCGAGCCTTCCAGTTAATACTAGTAAAAATGACAAAGAGTAGTGCTTGTATGGCAAACACGTACCTAGAGATTCAGAGTGATGTACTCACTACTTTGTTTTCTATTGTAAAGGAAATGATTTAACGAATTGTGTTATAAACTTGGCATTGCATGGTTTTAGAAAGAGATATAAAATGTTTTTAACACGAGCATTGCATATGCATTCACTTTATATATTTGTTAAGATTCATAAACTGTGTTGTAGTATTTCTACTGAGTTTTGGTTCACCTTATGTGGGAAAGCCATTTTCAGGTGTTGATGATATGCCTCCGCCAAGGCAATAGCTTTGAAGGACTTGGAGCTGAAGGCTTCTTTTTGTGTATTGTTATATTTATTTTGTACAAGCCAAGGGCTTTAACTGTATTGGATTTAAATTTATTTCATATCTTCAACTTATGGCACATGTTATAGATTCAGGGTTAGGACTTATGAATGTATAACTGCATGTGACATCTTTTGTACACTTTGATTGTATGAAATGACTAGGATATTGTATTCAGAATGGTATTGTTATTTATTAATATTGTGGATGGTTTTATTGTAATTATTTTGGGCGTTACAGTCATTTTGTGCTCGAGCGGTCACTTTGTCCGCTTGAGCGGTGTCACTTATTGTGTCTAGTCGCTTGAGCGGTGTTTTAGTCGCTTGAGTGGTCTACACGTATTTCAGTTCATAAAAGTCACTTTTTGGATCACTTTTTCATCTCTCTCTCTCTCTAAACATTTCAAAACCCTAAATCTAGACCTTCTCTCTCTAAAATTCGTCTTCAACCTTCAAATACTCTCAATCTATTAGTTGTTACACCATTGTCCTTTAGGAAAAAGGGTAGAGCTTGCCTGGAGCTTTGATTTGATCGGAGTAAGGTTTGTTTTCGGCTTCGTCAAGTTTCAACCTTGCTCTGTCTTGTCTTCTTACTTTGAGGTAAGGGTTTCTTTGACCTTTTGTATGATTTTTAACTTAGTTATTTGTCTGTCTAAAGAATATTGTGATTTGGGAGATTTTGTATAAAATATAGGGTTTGATTTTGAAATAAAAATGAGGGGTTTTCAAATGGGTTCTCAAAAATGGTTGTGGGGTTGTAAATGTGATTGAGTTATGATAAAATGGTGGATTTTCATACTTGGAATTGATTTTTAAAGAAAATGTAAATTTTCCCTAAAATCTTGGATGTTTGATTTTGTGAAAGAAAATGGAAATGACTTTGGATTTTGTAAGAACAGAATAATGATTATGTTGATGATGATGGTAGAGTTGGATATGTATTATCACTCTTCATCTCAGAATTTATGAAATTGGATCTTTATTGGAAATTATCTGTTTGAATAAAGATATATGTTTTGTGCTATCGGTGGAGGAAAGCTATGATTGTTGTTGAAATTGCATGAAGATTAAGTGAATTGAAACTAATTTCTCATCCATTTGCATTGAGCATTGTTGCATACTTAACATTGAAAATATATATTATTTTGAGAAAAATGAGTGAATACCTTGATGAATCTGGGTAGGGGGTGTGGTTGTGGTATTATGTTGGCTTGTGTGTCATTGGTGAAAGTCTAGAAACCCGCGCAGTTAGGTGCCGATCCTTCAGTTAGTACTGATCAAAATGGCTTTGGTAGTGCTTGTATAGTTTACTGGCAGACACGTACTTAGAGATTCCCAGTGCTTATAATCACTACCCTGTTTTCTATTATAGAGGAAATGTCTTAATGAATTGAGATATAATCTGGCATAGCATTGTTGTGGAAAGAAATGTAAAACGTTTTGGCACTTGGCATTACATATGCATTTATCTTATAATTTTGTTAAAATTCATACACTATGTTAAGAATATCTCTACTAGACTTTGGCTCACCTTATATGGAAAATAACTTTCAGGTGTTGATGACATGTCTCCGCTAAGGACGTAGTTTGGGAGAACTTAGAGCCAAGAGCTTCTTTTTTTGATATTTGTTGTATTTATTTTGTACAAGGCTAGGGCTTAAACTGTATTGAGTTAAAAACTCACTTGTTGTAACCAAGCATCGTTTGGGAAAGTTGTAGCCATTAGGGCATTAATTTATCTGTTTAAACTTATATTTCATATCGTTTGCTTGTGGCACATGCTATAGATTCAGGGTTAGAGCCTATGAATGTATAATTGTATGCGTCACCTTTTGTATAATGGAAGCATATGAATGGAATGGTATTATTTTCAAAATGTATTGATATTTAAGAAATGTTGTGAGATGGTTTTATTGTTATATTTTCGGGGCGTTACAGCCACACGTGTTTGTATCTAACTTTTCTTCAAATTGTGTGCTTGAAACAATGCAAAGAGGTTATTTGGTTCAAATGAAATTGTATTGACATAATAAAAATAAAATCGACAATAGCATAGGCGTTAGATTCAATTCCACCTATATGCTTGTGTTGTTTTATATAATAATAATAATAATAATAATAATAATAATAATAATAATAATAATATATAAAAAAACCCATGTTAGAAGCTTGCTCTAGGTCTAGAAAAGTTTAGAGCCAACCCTGATTACCATATACATGCATGCACCCATACACACCATTCATCGTACACCACCGATAATCAAATCCTATATAGTGTGTTAGAAACAAGGTGATCAAGTATGAAGTGTCAAGATAGAAAAATTGGAATGTACATAGACCAAGGCATTAACAAAACTAGTCTACCATGTAACTGTTTCTTTGGATAATGAGAAAGTCAGAGATTCAAAATTCGAGTTGATAGAACAATTTCCACCATTTCGTTGTAATCTAACTTACTGATCCCTTTTTACATCCTACTGTATGGGGAAAAAAAAAACAGAGTACTCTGTTAAAAACCTACTTTAACAACCCATTTCCTTTACTCAACTATAACCTCACCCATTTAGTGCAAACAACTAACCAAAAAAAAACAAAAAAAAAAAAACAAAAAAAAAAAAAAAAAAACAAAACAAAACAAAAAAACATTAAAAATAAGATAGTCCTCATACCTTGCTTATCAGCTCAATATGATCTCCACCCAATCAATTTCAGCTTTATAAAAAATAATTATATTTCTTGTCAACCAAAAAAACAAACAAAACTTCATGATTTCCTTTTTCAAACACTTGTAATTCAACCCAAACCACCAATACCGTCCAAATTCCTTGGGCGAGCCCCACAATTGGATAAAAGCACTCTATACATGAACAATAGGGTAGTGTCTGGTTTAATTTTTAAATTAACTTTTGGATTGAAAAAAAAAAATGTTTGGTTTACAATTTTTTAATATTGTTTCAAAATTGTTTTTTCTCTCCTCTCTTTTTGTTTTTGTTTTTTTTTTTCAATCATTTTTTCTCTCTCTTTTATCCTCTCTCACATTCTAATCATCAATTAATCAATTTTTCTCTCACACTCATCTATTCAACTATAAAAAAATAAAAAATAAAAAACCTACAAATTATTCCAAAATTATTTTCAAAACTCATAACCAAACAAGTTCTTAATTTTCAAAACTCTTTTCAAAATCTTACCTTTCAAAACTAAACCAAACGGACCCTAGATTTTCTATCCCCATTATAGAACACACAACAAGCCTCAGAATCTAGAGGGATAATGTTCATTCTCAATAGTAAATCCCTACTAACAATTTTTTCAAGCAAAACACATGAGGTGGCAAATAATAACAACCAATCAACTCTCTTCAACCTCTTCTATCCTTTCAAAATTGTTTGCCATTTCATTAGAGGGGTAATTGGGTGTGATAAAATAGGAGATGTAGCAAAATTCGTACATAAATTTTCTAATTCTTATTCAATCCCAAAAAAATTTCAACTGCTTGTACAAAGAGCATATTGAGGTAAGAACCCCATTCTAGTCCAACATCTATATTAGTTGTCCCTACCCTCAACCTAACTCCTGCAGTCCTTAGCTTCAACCTAACTCCTTCTAGCAATTTAAACATATTTACCCACTCTTTCTCCTGCTAAATCATTGTCTTCTATACTTTGACTTCCACAAAATTTTACCACTATCAAGCTTACATACATCCTTCACATTACATTTGAGATTGTTAATAGCCTTGGATATTTTAAGTTTAGTGACCAATTCCCAAGTCAATATATGCCCATTTCCCACTATTATAAACATATTATTATTTCTCATAATATCCTTAACATTGAATTACTTGCATTCTAATTCCACTACACTCTTCCAAACACCTTAACTGTTTCCATTTTCAACCCTCTAAGGAAGCCATTCTACCATCTCAACATTATATTTGTGGCTTACTAACCCGTTCTCCACAATGCACATTTCTTTCCTTACCAAATCTCCACCACCATTTTGACAAAAGAGCCATATTCATAGATTCTTCAAACCTAAAACACCTAAATCTTTACTAGTGGTTACTTTCTTGCAATTCACTAGATTTTTCAATTTCACGAGATTTATTTAGCTAGTTTCTTGTGGGGTTCTATATCCTAGTAGACATAAGGAAAACATTGTTTCTGTTTAATATGTAAATAATCTACTAGAGTTTGCACATTTTTTTGGCACCCTTTAATACAATAGCTAACTTTACTAATAAAAAATCAACTTAAAACACAAGGAAGAAAAATATCAATCATTCAAGCTTAACCAAATCAAAGGCACCAAAAAATATTAAATAAGAATAGTCACGTAATTAAAGTCGAACACATTTAACAAAGCCAACATTATTTACGCCAAAACAAGAAGGTGCTTGATCTCAAACTAGCACTAAGCATTTTTCAAAAATCTTCCATTGAAACTAATAATCGAAATGAAAAGTAGAGAAGCACACTCAGTCACCCTTTCTCCTAAAAGAGCATCCCTCGGAACACTCAATCACCCTTTCTCCTGAAAGAACATCCCTCGATGAGCCTCGTATGGCCTCCTATTAGCTGGCACAAGATGGTATGGCAGTTTCTACACATCACAACAGTTTGTGAGTGACTAAAGATGGTGGTTCTTTAATTTTTCCAATTGATCAATCAATAAAAATTTACTAAAGTGGAAAAGAACATGATACATCATGTAAATCTATGGTTGGTTTTGAAACTCAATAATTTATTTTTGAGTTTTTTGTTTATAGTGTTTTATTATATTTAGTTAACTTTTTTATATTTCAATAAATAAATAAAACTTAATTTTTATATCCAACTAACTAACCTAGATCTACGTCAAAGTTAAAAGCAAAAATTGAAAAAAAAAAATCACAAAAAATACAAATAGTACATCATTCCTAGTGAACTTTTTCAAGGTTCTTCACAAATATTTGAATTTTTAGGTGTATCAGGTGAATCAATTTGACTAAAATGTTAAAAAAACAAATACAAAAAACTCAAAAATAGCTTTCAAAAACTAATCCAAACAGAACATTTAATTTGAAACCCAAAACAATAACATGAGATCAATAATAATAATAATAAACAAAGTATTACAAAAACTCACATGTTGAAACAGCCTTGGCATTTGACATCCTTTTGCAGAAAAAAAAAATTGAAGAAAAAAAAAAGAATCAGAGCACTATTTGGTTAAAAACAAAACTTACAACAAATTGAGTATCAATTATGAGTGACAGAGTAAAATTTGTGGGGTTTGCGTTACCATGAAGAAGGAATTAGGGGACTGGACCAGACGCTTTAGCTTGTGCTTCCTCTTCTCGAGCTCTGCTAGTGGATTCAACAAATCGATATTATTTGGAAGAACCTGAAAAACAAGATCAAATCTTAATCAATTGTCATGAAAAATCATATTCGATACCATAAAAACCTAACAAATATAGATTTGAAGAATAAAATACAAAAAGAAGGGCTTTGATATGAGGATGAGGTGCGATCGAACTCACCATTTTGTGTGTGTTTGTGTGTTGGAGAATGAGAGAACTTTTCACAGCGAACTCGTAAAAACCCTAGATGAAGACTCCAAAGGATGTAGGGTTGAGAAGAAAGAACCCTAGATTTATAGACCTTTGGATGGATCGGTGTCTAATCTCAGCCATTAGTTTTTGATTTTCTCAAACAATACATATGTATCATATTAGGGGAAAAAAATGGATTTAAGGGTCAAGGGCTTTGAGAATTTCATGTGGAGTTTTTTTTTTTTTCTGAATATTTTAAAAAATGGTAAATTACACTTACAACCTGTACGGGGAGGAAATATTCGTCGCTTTCCGTACTCCTTGGGTCCAAGCTTTGCGTTAATTCGAATGACGTTGTTCAACTTGAGAACAAAAGGACGGTGAGCTACCCAACGAGTGTGTTTGTTACGTCTCCAAATTTTATTTCTCGAAAACATTACCAAAAGCTTTACTTTAAATCTAGATGTTAAATACATTAATGAATACTAATACCCGTTACATTTGAGTAATAAAAATATTGTCCTCTCTCGAATGAATACAACAATGGTACATGCGAATGAATTACATTGAAGTATCCAAAACCAATATTTACATAACAAAACACTCAACAACCATTGATCATTCTGTACATTTTAGTTACACTCTAATAACAATTGTACACCAAAAAGGAAATACAACTTCGTAAATCTTCAACTAGTGTTAGTGGGTCTCTTTCCCCAAAAATGGTAACATAAACATGGGATGAACAATATGTCCAGTAGGAACTTTCAATGGTTCTAAACAATAAATATCCCTAGATACATGTGATCATGAATTCTAGGAGTGATACATGCATATAAAATGTGCTCCTTTCATACTCAAAATACACTACATATAAAATGTAACATCGTTCTCTTAAAGAAATCCATAAAAAGTTGTTTAAAGAAAACCCCTTTCTTGTGTTTCAGTATAATTCTAATATAGTTTTTGCAAATACATTATTAGGAGGTCAATGTTAAGAAAAGAGCCAGCTTACTATAAGTCACAATAAACCATTACTCATTAACCGTGTAAAATAAAGCTACACAGTCCCATGTATTCAACTTTATATCATTATGATTATTCACTCCCCTTATCAAAATCATAAGGGTAGATTTCGTTATCATCGTTCCACACAAATCAGATCTAAACTGGCTTCATTACCAAGCCATGTCATTGCACTACCACGCTTTACCGATCACGAGCCGGAAGAAATGGGGAACCTCACTGTAGACACCCCATTTTTGACCGTCCTCAAGACTTGGACGTCATCGCTTGAACACCTGGTGATCATCCTTATTTGTGTTTGTCTTGAGTTCCCGAAGGTCTCGGCTACACACCTTGCCTCAGGATCTCTCGACTCGACTGTTTTGTGTCTGGTTTTGCACCAAACACTTGTGTTTTGCCTTGGGGGGGCAGGGAATGGCTTGTGGGCCATCCCCACACATCACCGGCCATGGCTTGAGGCCACCGGCTGTGTTTTATTTCCACCGGCCAAATGTTTGGCCGGCTAGCACTATAGATGGTCGACCGGCCATCTTTTTTGGCCAAATTGCATTTTTGGTTGGCCGACCACTGTTCATCTGCTTTTGCAGATATTTTCATGCCAGCTATGATAGCTGGCATACATTCTACTCCCCTCCATACACGTGTATGGAGGGATTTCCCTCTTATCTAGCTTGTCTTGTAAGCTTGCAAGATTGAACCTTTTATAAGAGGAGACCTCTCCTCCCTCCTCTAGGTTAGACAAAAAAATCTCCAGAGAGACCTCTGATATTAGGGTTAGGTTTTGTATCCATTCTATCTCTATATCTCTCTCTTTCTTTGCCTTGTGTGTGTTTGAGTCTTACTATTGCACACAAACACCTAGTCTTACACCCTTTCTTGGTTGTTGAGGGGCCAGAGGTCTGTTCTTGGTGTTCTTGGGTGGTTTTGAGCTCAAAGAAGCAGCTGGTCCACCTGTAGACACCCAATTTTTGACTGCCCTTAAGACTTGGGCACCATTGATGTTTTACTTGGTGGAGAAAGGTGTGCAGGGCAAATGTTTAGTTTCTTCGGCAAGGAGAGAGGCAAATCCTTCAAAACACTTTGTTTAGGGGTTTGGAGTTGAAGAAGAGAGGAAAGGAGAGGAGAAAACTAGTTTGGGAGAAGTTCGGCATGAATCCGGGTAGAAGCGAGTCGAGCAGCCCTCGCTGAATCGGGCTTATCTGTCTGTACACTTGGATTTTAGCTATGGGGCCACTACCGTCGGAAATCTTACTTCCGAGGCTTCATTTTGCACTCAAGAATCTCTTAATGCCAAGTCCGGGTGGGGGAGATATGAGCAGCTGAAGTTGGGCATCATCCCGGTTGGATCGAATCTGCGCGGCTTCACTAAAATGGGCATAACTTTTTCCATAGGAGGAATTTTAATGCAAGGTTTGCGCCATTGGAAAGATAACTTCCGAGGCTTCAATCTGGACATCCACCCGAACTTTTTGACCTCATCAGCCACCCATCGGCACTCCATTTATCCGACCGGCCAATATAAATTGCAGGTCGGCAATATATTGTGCCGACCGGCCATTTATTTTGCCGATGACCTCCTTTTATGGCCGATATGACCCTTTTGCACCCCTCAAGCATGGTGCATGCCAGCTGTGCCAGCTAGCTGTGCCAGCTATTCTCCATTCAAACCCTCTGTCCGAGATTTTGCCTTTTGGGGGGGAAATTTGAACTTGTTTTGTTCCCCCCCTTTTCTTGCCTCTCACCCTCTATATAACCAGCCCTCCACCACCATTTTGAAGGGTTGAAGAAACCAGCTGAGGCACCATTATAGATACAACCCTATATCTATACATTCAACCCCCCCTCTTCCAAGCTCTAAAGTCCATTATCCTTGGCCATTTACACAACAACCCATAGCACAAGGCCTCCATCCTCCATTCCGACCATTTGAGGCTAATTATCAGAGGTTAGGAGCTCCTTTTCTTGGATCAAAGGCTGTTGCATTGCTGCTCTTCAAGGGTAAGTCTTCATTCCCTCTTTTCTAGCCTTGTCTTGCTTCATATCTAAGCCATAGTTGCTTGCATTTTTGGGCTCCGACCCTAACTGGAGATAGGCTTATTTTGAGCCATATTTCATGTTTGTTTAAGGGCCTCTCACTGTTTGAGGCCTCCTTGTTTCACTTGCTTCATTACCTCCCTTGTATGCCATTTTCTTGTGTAGTATTTTTGGCCTATGTATAAATTGTTTTGAGGCATGTCATAAACTGTAAAGGGGCTTATTTTGAGCCCTTATTCAATGTTGTTGAAGGGATCAATACTTTTTGAGGCATTCTTTTTATACTTTGTGTTATATCTCTCTTTTTGGCCATATTTTGCATAGTATTTTTGGCTTGTATATATGCTGTTTTGGGTCTGGCCACCAACTGTAAAATGCCATATTTTGGGCCTCTCTTCAACATTGTTGAATGGCCCCTTTGTGTTTGAGGCCAGCAACCTTCACTTGCTTCTTTGTCCATCCTTTTGCCCATTTCTTGCATGAGGGCTTAGCCATACATGTGTTTGTCTTTGGGCTCTTTTCAGAACTGTAAAATATCATATTTTGGGTCCCTCTTCAACATTGTTGAAGGATCCTTGGCTTTTTGAGGCCTGCAGCTGTGACTTGCTTCATTAGCTTGCTTTCGGGGCCATTTTTGCATGCTAGTTTAGCCCCATTTGCATTTGCTGTTTGACCTTGCTTAGAACTGTAAACATGCTTGTTTTGGGGCTGCCTTGAATCTGTCTTCACATGTCATGATCAAATAATGCATGCTTTGTATAGCTATAGGTCATTGCGTATGCCTAATTTTGCATTTCGAGATCATTTCATGCATCGGGTGCTATATTGTCATGATTCGGGGCTGTTTCGGGTCATATTTTAGCGCTGAAATTTTCATGCTAGCATATCATCTTGCTATGTTTTGTTAGAGTGGCATTTGGTGCCTTAGGTTCGGTCCTCGATTTGCGTGCACGCATTTTGAGTGTCTCATTTTCATCTCATGGCCACTAATGTGGGTGCGGCTGAGGTCCACTCACATTGGTGTAAGTCCATCTTGCATTGTGTATGCCATGTTTCAATGCGTTGTGCATGTTATGTTGTTAGCATTGTGTGTGCCATGTAGTTGTATTGCATGTTTGTATGTTTGCTTGCATGCTTAGGTCGCATGTGCATTGTTGTGCATTGCCTCGCCTCTTGACCAACCATGATTGAGGTTGGGTCCCTTGTATGTTTTGTGTGCATTGCATTTGACATTGAAATGCATACTTGACTCTTTGGCCATCATGCATCGAAATGCGTGATTGGTGGCCCGAGGGTCGAGGGCCATGCTCCCTTGAGTCCATTACATGATAGGGAGTGTGTCCATGCATACATTTGCCTAAAAATTCCATGCCATACACTGCTTGCCCTCTGTTGCTGCCAATTGCAGGTTCTGTAGGAAGCTTTGGCCGGTCGGTTAAATATAGTGCCGACCGGCAATCCATCAATGGCCGATAACTTCATCAGCGGCCGGTGACCATTTCCCATGGCTGGTGGCCATCCCTCCCAGCCGGTGGTATTCCCCAACATCCAGAGAGCATGCCCTTAGACTTTGGCAGTCCTCAGAGGAGCATGACAGTGTTAACAGAGGCAACAGTGCAATGGCAGCGAGTTTTCGGGCGAGATGGGTCAAGCATGCATCATTCACGCATTCCAAGGCAGGCTGTGGCCACTTTCTATTTACATTTAATTTGCTAATTAATTAGAAGTTCTGTAATAATTAATTTAGTATTATTTATTCGGACTGTAATATTTATTCGGACCCTCCGAGTGAGGGCAATTGTGTAATAAGTGTGCGTGAGTGTGTGTATGTCTTCCAATCCCACGTCTTTCTTCCCTTTTATTTACCCGCTTATGATGGTAGACTAGGGCATATTTAAATTAGCATACCTTATGCTTAGCATGCGTGCACCTATACATTTGTCTTACATGCACCAGGCTCGGCACATCATTCTAACTGCATTTGTATTTCAATTCTAAATTGAATACGTGTTAGTTGTAGCATTTCACATGTCATTGTAGTTTAGCCGAGCCTATCTTAGTCGCATTTTGCATGTGTTGCATTAGTCATCTTAACATGAACTAGGATCATGCATATGATTACTAACTAGTTTTTGTTTTGGCTCGGAGTACTCGGTAAGCATTTATGCTTTAGCATACCGCATGCGTGTGAGTGTTGCCATAACAGCATGATTACCATGAGGCTAGCTGCTTATGTGATATAACTGCTTGAATGCCTGTGGATGGAGGTTGAATTACCCAAATTGGAATAATGCATTAAAACTGTGAGTTTTAAGCCCACTAGATAGTGGCAAAATCATCTTTTTTAAAAGCCCACTTGAGGGTGGCAAAATCTGCATTTTAGCCTACTTGCGAGTAGCAAACCATTTTCAAAACAAACATGAAATGTTTTGTTCCAATTTAGGCGATTTGGTCTATACTTGTTCACTGTGCACATAATATAGTAATTCTAGGCTAATAACCGGAATAAGAGCATATAATGTTTTCAAAAGAGGATATCATGGTTAGTAGAAGCCGATCTTCAGATCGGGGGAGAGGGGGTGCTCATAGCTGACCTTCCCCAATCGTACTCAAGTTCCCGAGCCGAGGCAACTTTGGTGATGACGGACACGTGGCCTTAGGCAACGAGTCAGGGTTTCCTAAATTTCCCCAAAATAAAACATTTAGGTGGCGACTCTGTATTTGGCAAAGCAGTCCATGTTTGGCACTTCTTTTCAAAAATCTGTTTCTCAAAATGATTGCCGGATTTGGACTCTTTGGTTCAGGTTTAGAACCGTGACACAAATCGAGTCCGAACTGTAGCGGGGTCCCTCGCGGACGTGTTACACCACCATTTGTGAAGAGGGTCTTCAAGGGTAACATTCTTGCTTTTTTTACCCCATTTTTGCATAGCTTTTTCGACTACCTTGCAACTATTTTTAGACTCAGTGTATAACATATAAAAGTCTTGTTTTTGTCTACTCTAAATAGTTGGTTAAGGGTGTTTTGAGCCTTGATGTTATTTGACCCCTCTTAGGGCTTATTTGACCCTTTTTTTGTGCCATTTTGGTGAGTTCCGGGACCGTTGTGTTTGGGCCTCCTCACCACTGAAATATTGAGGGATTTCAGTGGTGGGGATGGTGCCTTGAGGTCCTAAGAAGGAGAGGGCCACCCCCTCTCCTTGTTGTCCTTGAAAAGGGCCATTTTTGCCTCTTGAGGGAGCACCTAGTTTAGGTTCATGTTGATCATGCCTTAACTAATTTTTGTGCTTATATTGCCATGATATAGCACTGTGTTAAGTTGGTTTAGACATACCTTGCATGCTTTGCATACATGTCTTGTAATGCCATGTTTTCGCCTTAACATGCTTTAGGTTTTGATCCTTTTTCTAGCATGATTTTGGCCAAGCTTTATGAAGCTTTTGTGTTTGTTTTAGCATGCTTAAGTTCTGTTCTTGGTTGTTTTGGTCGACCATAGCATGCTTAGTATAGCCACCTTGCATTTTGGCTTGTTAGACTTAGGTGTGTGAGTGTGTAGCATGCATTACTTGAATTATTTCAGTGGTTTGGAACCACTTACCATGTTATTTCAGTCCTTATAACATGCTTGCATACTTGCATTTGATACTCCTTTGTTGCTTTAAAAGGTTGTTGCCTCATGCTCCATGAATGTGCTTCTTTGTATGCTTGCATGTTTAAGCCACTTAGATGCCATCTAGGTGTTCCCTTAGCATTGTCTAAGTTTGCCTTGAACCTGTTTTAAGACCTCTTGGCGTTGTGAGGCTTGGTTGACTTAGCCGTGGTTTAAGTCTCCTTGACTTGCCTCAAATACTTGGACCAATTGCATGCCATGTTTGTCTTGTTTAAATTGGTTTGGCACCATTATTAACATGATTTCCAGAGTTTACATTGCATGCTAATTGTCCATGTTTAGGCTCTTTTAAGCGTGCTTAAAGATTGCTTGTTTCATGCTTAAGTGTTGGCCCATCAACATGTACATGTGTGTGTGTGTAGGCCCTCATTTCCATAGCATTGGCCACTGTTTTAGGCTTGTTTGGGGGCTGCCTAAATTAGTTTAAGTTCACCCCTTTGCATGTTGTTGCATGCTCACCTTGTGTGTTGTTGCATACTAGTGTGTTGTTGCATGATTGAATGAAGTCACATGCTTGCTTGCATGCTTGGACATCCATATTGTGTCTTGCATACTTGTAGGTTGCATTGCTTCATGCCTTACATGCTTCTTTACTTAGGTTGTGTGCCTAACCTACATTACACATTGCATTGCCATGTTGCACACTAGCCTCCATACCTAGGATGCATTGCATTGGCATGCATGCTTCACCTCTTGAGTTGAGTATGATAGAGGTTGAGCCCCCTTTGCTTGATTATGTGCATTGCATTCCATATCAAAATGCATACTTGATTCCTTGGGCATCATGCATGGCAATGCGCGATTGGTGGTCCGAGAATCGAGAATCATATCCCTTTGAGTCATGAATATGATAAGGGGTGTGATTGGTGCATACATTGCTTGAAATGCATTGCCATGCTATGTTTTTCCCTCTGTTGCTGTCAAAAACAGATTTTGCAGGAAGATTTGGCCAGCCGGACATCTTCAGTGCCGACCGGCCACCCATAAGTGGCCGATGGATTAATTTGTGGCCGGTGACCATTCTCCATGGCCGGTGACCAATTCCCTCAGCCGGTGGTGTTCCACAGAATTCAGGGAAGCAACCCTGAGATTTGTGCAGTCTTCAGAGAAGGATAACAGTCAAAGCAAAGGCAACTTGTGCATGGCAGTGGCTTTCCGAGCGGAGCCGAGCGCGCATTGCATTGGGCCCTCTTCCCAAGGCTATTTACTGCTTTCATCAGATTAGTTAATTTGTTAATTAATTAATTGATCTGTAATATTTAATTAGCTTGCAGGTTAATTAATTTGTATTATTCTTTTGGTCCCTCCGAGCGAGGGCAAATTTGTAATAAGTGTGGGTGCGTGTGTGCATGTCTTCCAACCCCCACTTCTTTCTCCCTTTTACTTACCTGCTTTGATGGTTAGTATTAGGGCATATTTAATTTAGCATACCTTATGCTATGCATGCGTGCATCATTCATCAGCATTGCATGCACCGGGCTCGGCGCATTATGCTAACTGCATAAGTATTTCAAATCTAACTTGAATATGTACATCAAATGGTTGCATTTCACATGCCATCCTAGGATTAGCCGAGCCTATCCTAATTGCATTCTGTATGCGTTGCATTAGGCACTTAACATGGACTTGGATCATACATTGATTGCTAACGAGTCCTTTGTTTTGGCTTGGAGTACACTGTAAGTATTTTATGCTTTAGCATCTCGCATGAGTGTGGATGTCAACATGACCGCATGCTTACCATGTGGCTAGATGCTTATGTGATATAAACTGCTTGAATGCCTGTGGATGAAGGTTTTGAGTTGGAACAACTCGTTAAATTTCAAACTGTTTTTCAAACAAACGGATATGCAATGCTTCGTTCCAAATTAGGCGATCTAGTCTATATTTTTGTATTGTGCGCATCACATAGTAATTCTAGCTAATTAACTGGAATAAGAACACATAACATTTTCAAAATCGGATATCATGGTTAGTAGAGGCCGATTCGGATCGGGCGAGAGGGGGTGCTCATAGCTGACCTTCCCCAATCGTACCCAAGTTCCCGAGCCGAGGCAACTTTGCTGATAACGGACACGTGGCCTTTGGCACCGAGTCAGGGTTTCCTAAATTTCCCAAAATAAAATATTTAGGTGGCGACTCTGTATCTGGCAAAGCAATCCATGTTTGGCACTTCTTTTCTAAAAATCTGTTTTTCTCAAAACGATTTGCCGGATTTGGATTCTTTGGTTCAGATTGAGAACCGTGACAATTCGAGAGTCCGAACTGTAGTGAGCCCAATACGAACAGAACGGGACTCACCCTCTCGGGGCGTTCGGGGACGTCTACAGTTTCTGGCGACTCTGCTGGGGATTTAGAGAGTTTGACTCAAACTCGTGATATCCTGTTTTGATTTCACTTATGTGTTTCTTTGCATTGCATGTGCATTGGTGCGCCTAGGACACTGTGTTGGCCATCTGCTATTCCTGAACGGTTTGCCGGAGGCTTGCCTTGTCAAGGCATGACCAAAAGGCTGACTGGTTGCGGGCTCTGCCAGTACGGGAACACAAACCCCGGTTTTTACCGGGGCACCCTCTTTGACCATTCGACCTAGTGCATATTCGGAATCTATAGTGACCATTCCAAGCTAGGACTGGTTGCTTACCCGAGTTTAGGTTGTTTGAAACCGTTGCGTGGGTAGTGAAACCCTAGCTCCTGACAAAATAGGACAGGGAAACCCTACCCCAACATAGGGTTGTTTTGGCTCTCATTTACTTACTATGTGCTTTTAGAGTGTATCTCTACAGGAATGTACATACCAATTTGCAAGTTTGGGGCACCAGGCCTAAGGGCATCAGTATCAGTGTTTTGGGGAACCAGCTATATCTGCGGGTGTCAGATTCAGTTTTTGGGACAGTGATTTTGGGGAACAGTGATCAGTAGTAGAGTACAGTTATTCAGCTATACTTGTGTCTGTTCTGATTGGGACGAAATGCTGCGTGTTTCTCTTTCAGGGTTCGGAGATTTAGTGTAGAATAGCCAGCGTTCTCCATTGCTGAGGCAAGACAGATTGTGAATTTCATACCACAGGAGCCCCCGCTGCTGGGGCGGATTGTGATCGAGCTCAGCCAACCAGAGGTTGCCTCCAGCTACAGCAACGACGTGTCAGCAACAATCGGGCTTCGCTCTAATGTAGTAACCCAAACCCCCGATCCGGCTTAGGCTAGAGGTAAGAACAAAGTGGGAACAGATACTGATCCCGTCGAACAACTGCTGTGGGCAGCCGAGGCTTTGAAAGCCGGGGGGATGAATAAGCAACAAGTATTCGCAGTCATGACTAAAGCTATGGATGATGCTTTCCCCACTCCAACCGAAGGCAGTTCAAGCTGGGCGGAAAATCGGGATGAGCCCTGTCATGCCAAGACAGTTCCTGTCATTCCTAACCCCATACCAGGAAAAGATCAGAAAGCCAAGGCAGTGCCTGCCAACCCTTTCGCTAGTGTGTCTAGCAAGAACCCTCAGACTTCAAAGTACCTGCCTTAAGGGCGCAGAGTCTTTCATGCCCTCTACATGCCTTTGTCTAGGGCATTTCAAATATTGGCTAAAAAGGGGCATCTTAAACCCCTCGAGCCTCGGCCCCTCCCGAAGAATCTCCCTCTCTCGTATGATGCTACCTTGTACTGCGCGTACCACCAACAGTCCGGTCACTGTACCGATGATTGTTTCCGCCTCCGTCATGAAGTGCAAGATTTGATCGACAATGAGATTATCCTCCCACCTACCTCAGCAAAGTCTGTTACCACTGAGCTATTGGACTTTGAAGATACTGCAAGTTTGTGATCAGGGGTTGGACCACCTGTGGGCGGCACTTGGTGCATTTCGGATATGGCGTCTGGCATGCACTGTTGAGCATCTCCGAGTGCCAATTTTTGTGATTTCTGACTTAGGTGTTGAGTCAGTTCGGTGGTCTTGTTTTGAGTCTGTCTCTTTGTTTTGAGTCAGTCTTTTTGCTTAAGGGTCTGTCTTGTCGCGTCGAGTCAGTCCCATTGTATAGAATGTCAGGCGATTTCGGGGTTGTTGCCTCGAACACCGTTTTGTTTTATAATTACCCTTTTGCTTTCTTTTAAGTCTGTCTCTGCCGTGGAGCCAGTTGCAACCAAGGAATCTAAATGAAACAGCTGCGGCTATCATGCTTCCGTGCTTACTGCTATTTTGAGCTAGTTGTGCCAGAGGATTTGAATGGAATAGCAGTACATTCCACCTGCTCTCTTGTGCCCTGAAAATCATTGCATTGACCTAAGTTTTTCAAAACCTTTTTGAACACTGCGGTGAAACAAAGGGGAAGGAATTCCTCGGGATTTGCAAAACTTTGATCAAATTGAGAGAAAGAGAGGCATGCTAAACCCTTAATGATTGAAATCATGCTTGTTAACGTGAGTACTGAGAAGGACCCTGGCTTGATCCAGATTGGTTCCACACTATCTTCAGCGCGAGCGATTTGTCGCTTCTTTAAAAACTTTCAAAAACAAAATATTTTGCGCGGTCCTGCGAAGACCTGTGTGGAATCGCTCTTGAGATTGTGCAGCTTAGGATCACTCTCAGCCTCAAGACTTGAGCCCTTGCTTTAAAACCTTGAACCACAATCCGGAGTGTTCAACGATCGACCATCAAGGGAGGCCTGTGTGGCCAGATTGGAAGCAGCCCTCGAACAAGAGGCACCAAAGTCAGATCAAGAAGATTAGATCTCATCAGAAGAAGCTTGTGAAGCTAGAATAGAAGCACCCCTCCAACTAGGGGCAAAAATATTCGATGTACTCGAAGAGCCGAAGATGGGTCCTCCTGCAAATCAATACAACAGTCATTCTCCTGGATACGGATGGCTTCGAAACCCTAAAACCGTTTGGCATGGACTTGTTACACTTTTACCCTTTGAGAGGCTCGCTGGGCCGAAAACCCGGAAGGGCGACCCAGGCAAAAGTTAGAGCAAGAGAAAAATACAGAAAGAGAAAAAAAGAAAAATGCAAAGATAAAAAGAAGACAAAAAAATGAAGAAAATAAAAAGAAAAGATGAAAAAGAAAATGAAAAGATACAAAAAAGATGTGAAAAGAAAAGAAGAAAAACATAGCTCGCAAGGTCGAAAACCCGCAACGGGCGCCTTGGCAAAAGTTAGAGCCTAAAAAGTGAAGGTTAATACCCGAGTGTACCTTAACCGGAACTACGTAAGGCTTGATTCCCATGTTTGGGATACGTAGGAAACTTCATCCTGAGGTCCAGCCCCCAACGCTTTCATAGCCACTAAGTCCATGCAATGGTTTTTAATCATCCTTGGTTCCCACGTTTGGAATACGTAGGCAGCTTCGTCCTGAAGCCCAGCCCCACGCACTTTCAAAATGACTGTGGCCATATATTGGTTTTAACCATCTTCGTCTTCTCCGTGTCTGAGAGTTTGGTCGTGATCGTCACTAATGGGGACTGTTTACAAAATGCTGCGGCACTATCCAGACAAGGGGCAACTTTCCGTTGCCATGAGTCGCCGTTCAAACCAGGGGCAACTTTCTGTTGCCGTGCAGTGTCCTTCAAACAAGGGGCAATTTTCCATTGCCTCCGATCCGAGGTTGCGCATCTCGAAAGTAAGTTCTGCGCTCGTTGAGCATAGACCGTTTGCAAAAATAGTTTTTGAAAATTTTTACTGAGGTTGACTATTTTCTCGAAAACTATTTCTTTTTTCCAAAACTTAGACCATTTTGGACCCAAAATGGAAAATTTTCAGTGCTCACAGCCCAACTTGCGTGATTTCAAATTAGAAAATTAAACAAGTATGTTAATCTGACTCTCATTTTGGTCAAAACTATTTTAGTAGAAAACCAAAAATGAAAAATGGTCAAAATAATGAATCAGGGGTACAGTTGAGTCAGGTGTTCTGTCTTTCCCCCATTGCCAACATACTTGCCAAGAAGGGCACAACTGAAGCTGTCATTAAAGGGCTGAAAGCTCTCTCAACCTCCGAGCAACGAGGTATCAAGCCAAGTGCGAAGCACGAATCTGAAGGGATCAAGGTACTCCGTTCCCTTTACCTGGGGCATCGACCAAACGCCACCGGAAGAAACAGCCGTGAGCTAACCATGTCGGGCGTGAACCCACAACTTCCTATTCATCCATTAAACACCCCGGGGAGGGATAAAAATGAGAGAATAAAGAATAGAGAGGTGTAAGTTGAGAGAAAGAGTGAGCAAAAAGGGTTTTGAGAGAAAAATCGAGCCTGAGGGCCGAGTGATGTAAGAATCGCAAATTAGAAAGGGTGGGAAACAATACCCAGAGAAACTGGCTCCTCGTGATTTGAGGTCCCCCATCTTCGTTAACGTGTCTGTATGTCGTGTCTTTTGTTTTGTTCACTTTAACCTTTGTTTTGAGTCTTTTCCGAGTGTGTCTCGTTGTGTTTAGGTTGTTTACCTTTTTTGTTTCCGCTGTTGAGTCGTTCTCGTTGTGTCCAGTTGTAGGCTCATTACCCCGGTTTGAAAAACCCTTCTTCAATTTCAAAAATGAATCGTTTTGTGCTCAGAATGCTGTGCCATTCTCCACATTTGTGCGAAAACATGATTTGGTTCTTTCATACAACTGCAGGGCCCACCCCCGATAAGTGTGAACACAAAAAAACCTATGCCTCTCTAAAGCTTCTGGGTTTCAGATCGCATCTGAGTGTGCTTCAACTTCAGCAGGTTCAATCTTCATGGTCCGTCTTGTCAGATTTGGGCTGTTTGTTCAGGATCCGCTGTGTGCAAAATAAACCAAGCGCTGTGTTATGGGCTGTATGCAGATTAATCCCCAGTAGAGTATGGGCCGAGTGTTCGGACTGAGTAGTGGTTTGTATGGCTTATTTCGCTGTTGGCTGGTTCATTATCTAATTATTACAATACGAGTGTTCAATTTTTCAGACAAAAGATCAATCTCATTTACATTGAGGTGTAATATGATGCAATACGATACAATGTATGAAATGTACAAATATAACACTTTTTCAGATAAAAAAGGTTTGCTTCATTTCGTCATCTTTTCAAGTACGAAATTTTGGAGAAAATAAAAAAAAAACCTGCCTATGGCAGTACAAGGTACTCTAGCTACCAGCAAAAAGTACAAAAAGAAAGAGAAAAAGAAAAACAGCAAAACTCTGGATCAATGTCAAAAGGCCTCGGGCCTACGGATCTGTCCTCGTCCTCTTCCTAGACGATGGTCCAGGAGCATCATCATTAGCGCTGTCATCTGAACCCGAGTCAGTGCCGTCTCTGGTCTCCTCCTCAAATGACTCCGTCTCTGCCTTCGCCTCTACCTCAGCCTCGGACTCATCATCATCATCAGGGACGGGTGCCCGTGAGCTACACCCAACATGGGTGCGCCCCGCCTTGGTGCGGGGGTATACTCTGCCATCTCCTCCGGCAGGAACAGAAGGTCCAGCTGGAGCACCTCCCACAGTAGGGATCTGGAAGGGAGGCTGAAAAACGCAAAAGGCAAATACATCAGTATACTATGAGCAGTGTATCAGTGCAGAATGTAGTGTTCGAATACAGTGTGTGAATACTGTGAGCAGTGTATCAGTGCAGAATGCAGTGTCCGAATATAGTGTGTGAATACTGTGAGCAGTGTGTCAGTTTAGAATGCAGTGTACGAGTACAGTGTATAAATGCCGTAGATAGTGCTGTGAGCAGTCTGTGGGCTACAGTGTGTCAGACGCCGTGAGGGCGGTGTATCCAGTGTCGTGTTGTGCATCAGATATGTGAAACAGTTTATGTATGGTTTGAGACCACGGTTAGAGAAACATACCAGAATGCTGTAAATCGCCAGAAGGTCGAAGCTCTGCTGGAGCATCCCCATCACGGAGGTAGTCAGCTCTAGGGACTGGCGAGTGTACTCAGAAGAGGCCTGCAAAAGCATTAGAAGCATCAGTATTCTGCGGAATATCAAATGAATTGAAATGAACTAACTGTGTATAATGCAAAACGCAGTAGTACATACCGAAGGTAAGCCGTAGAACCCGACTAACTCATGATCAGCCGGAGGGGAAGCAATGGGAATCTAGTAAGTCGCCCCGCCCCGTCCTCTACATGTCATCATCGTGGGTAGTGCTGGCCAGCTACCCCCCCGACCCCTCCGAGTTCCGCTCCTGCCACGGAATCGAGCTGTCCTCGACGTCCCTGTCCCTGTTCCAGCTCCAACTACCGGTGCTGCAGACCTCTCCCTCTCAGCTCGACGGCCACCGCTTAGAGGCCGCATAATGTACGTCCGAACGTACTCTGAGTAGTCGCCCTCGCCCCTAAAGCCCTCCGCGTCCCAGCCGATCGTGTAATCGGCCATCTCCTCGGCAGTACACCTCTCGGTGTCCCTCATGTAGGTAGGAGGCGGACCCGGAACTATCTGCTCTGGCAAACCCAGGGTCTAGCGTAGGAAACGCTCACCCAGGTACCAAGCCCGACAGACCGGGCCCTCCAGCAAAATCTTAAAACGTGCAGTCTCCTCTGCACCAGCAAATCGATCTCGAATCATCGCAGGCAATGGAGCCTAAGGCTGCCAAGTGATCTGTAAATAACATGCAGTTTGTTATCTACTGATGTTGAAAATACAGTGTAAAGCCAAGCCAAATAAAACTCTAAAAGTTGAACATACCTCTCCGGGGGTGATGGTGTCAAAGTAGTGGCGGAAAAAGATGAGCGTCTCCTAGGGCCTCCGCACGCACCTCACGTCAAAGCGGCGCGAGAATGGAACGACGAGAGGGGTCTCTGCGTCTGGCATTGGGGCGAGTCTCGGAAAGTAGGCGTAGACCCACAACTGCAGAGCAAATACCAGCAAGATTATCAGATAAAGCAGAATATAGAATAAAGCAGAAATTGCAGAACCGTGTATTGTGCAGTGTATTGTGCAGAGTGTGCAGTGTATTGTGCAGAGTGTAAAGTCAGTCTAAAACAGAGTATGTGTGTGCCGTGTGTGCAGTATACAGTCAAACGTGAAGCAGACCATAGTGTGTGCAGTGTACAGAGTGTAGAAAATGAAAGGTAGAAATGTAAAACAGAGAAAAAGGTGTACCTCCCAAGCTCGCCAGTAACCCCCGAGTAACTGCCCGCTGCAACGGGAGGCTGAGCTCATGTATCCATATAGAGTGGCTAGAGCAGCGCCACCCCAGTCGAAGCGCAGAATCCGTGTGACGTCCACCAGTGCACTCAACAAACAGAGGGGCATGGTGTTCGCCCGGTCGAATAAGATAGTAGTCCCCAGCAGAAACATGAGGAAGCCGCGTGCGTATCGCTCCACCCCTTCCTGAGTCATCGGAGCCTCCTCGGTCAAGGCCGGCTGAACCCTGAACTGGACCTCGAACCACGAATATCTGACGAAGCCGAGACGCGCGAGAGGCGGTACCTCGCCGAGCAGGTAAATCTGAGTGGCCTCCCACTCGTCCATGTCGGTGTCAAATGGGATCGGATCACCCCCTACCCCGATGCCGATGAGCATCGAGAAATCATAGGGAGTCATCGTCATGTCTCCCGTGGCAGAGAAATGGAATGAGTCGGTGGTGTCCCACCACCTCTCCACCAGAGCAACGAGAAGAGGCCTGTTCGCAGTGAGTCGGGAAAGTCCTCTACAGAAGGCACCAAAGCCGGCCTGATCGACAATGTAACGGACTGCGTCTGGCAGCTCCAGATACCAGTCTCGAGCGGCGGCATTCCCATACCCCCGGCAGGTATGGGAATCTCCCTATATTAAAAAATAACAGTTGCGAAGCAATATTCAATGTACAATTTTGAAGAACATTCAGGATTGGTGACAATACAGCGTGTGTGCACGTTTTCAGATTCAAACAGATATCAGGTGTCGGTGTACTCGAAGTGAATTACGGCATATGACGTGTCAATGTTTCCAAGTGGTCTAGTACAGATACAGCGTGAGTACGCGTTTTCAAGTTCAAACCAACATCGGGTGCCGGTGTGCTTATAGTGAACTACAACATGAGATGTGCTAGTGTGTTTGGGTGGTTCAGTGACAATGCAACGTGTGTGCACGTGTTCAGATTCAAACAGACATCAAGTGCAAGTCTGTTCACAGTCAACTACAACATACAGTGTGTCGATGTATCCGGGTTAAGCAGTTAAAGAATAAAATCAACTATGGCAGTTAAGTGTTCTACATTGTGAAAAATGAAACAGGGAAGAATATACCTCGGAAGCGCCGTATGATAGGTGTGACTCCGGCTCGCGTAGGAGAAGCTCTGGTGGCACACCTCTCGCAAAACTCCAGAACTGACGAAGTCCGTCGGGAGGAAGCACGTGAACCGCCGGCCGGTAGGTTGCCAGGTCGAACGGGCGGACGCTCAAGGGGAGGAGCTCGGCCTCTAGGTCCACCTCGTGATCCGGGGGAGTCCTGCCCGTGGAATATCATCCGCCATGTCAAAGGTGGTGTGAAAATGACCGGGAAAGTGGAAACCGGATGAGAATGCAAAAGGTCAACTAAAAAGTCAACCCCGAGAGGGCGGAAAATGGCCGGAAAAGGCAGGAAATGAAAGAGGCAAGGAAATCCAGAGAAACTCAAGGGGAACAAACCCTAAAAGGTGGAAATAGCAAAAGAAACACCGAAACGAAGAAATGTTCGGTTCAAAATGTTCGAAACGCGAAGAACTTCGCGAATCGAACGATGAAACAGGTGCGAAACGCAAGAAAATGGAGGAGCGAAGGGAAGAAAATATCCTAGAGAGAGAGGGTGAAATTTCGGCCAGGGAAAATGAAAAGAATAGGGTTTGAAACCCTATTTTAAAAGACCCAAGGTGAAAGGACAAAACTGCCCCGATTCAGCAAGATTTGTCTAGTTGGCTAAATTTTTGGCCGGTCTGCCAAATATTTGGCTGGTGAGATGTTTTGATGGCCGGTGACCTCTCCTAATGGCCGGTGAGCCTCCTATAACCTTGTTTGGGTCAGATGTATAGTTTCGGGTATTTATTGCTCAAGATAGTGCAAGAAATGGCATTTCCGAAGCTCAACCGGCCTCCGTTTTGACCTCGGACCGTGTCTTCTGTGCGTGGCACTCGAATATGTGCATGGTGTATTCTTTTTGTATCCTTTTGTCTCTTTTAAGATTCGAGAGTTGCCCCACATGCGTTGTTTTGCAAACACGTGTTGAGTTATACGTCATTATGCTTGCATTGTTATGCAATTTCAATGGTCTGGCGAGACCTTAAATACACTCGGTCTAGGAGACCTTAAATCCTCTGAAGGTGCAAGTCCTTCGGTGTTTGTCGCGCCTGAACGACTTTTGGTACGTTGCATTGCACATGTATTTCAAGCGACTTGCGTCGTCGCATATTCAAGTTCACATGCATTATCATGCATTTCAAGCGATGCGCGTCGTCGCGTATTCGAGTTCATAAGCATTTCGAGCGACATGCGTGGTCGCGTATTCAAGATCATATGCATTGTCATGCATATCACAAGACGTGCGTTGTCACGCATTTGCATCAGCATGCATCAACATGCATCATTTGCATTACAAAAACAAAACAAAAAAACACAATCATGCATTATCATGCATTTTCAAAAGAAAAAAAAAAAAAAAAGAGTAACATGCATTGCCATGCATTTTCCCTTTCATGCACTTTTCATGCATTTCAAAAAAACAAAACAAAAGTATATAGTGCATATGTCATGCATTACATTGTATATAGTGCATATGTCATGCATTCCCCAGTAAATATTGCATATGTCATGCATTCCATTGTATATATTCCATTCCAGTGCATATTGCATTATAGCTTGCATGCATCCACTGCATCACCTCCATTTATGGCTTGCGCCTTTCCTTGTTGAGCTTGGTCTGGTATGTGCCCATACTTTTCACGTTAAAGCACAATTCTGCATGTGTACGCGCCTATTCCACGCTGGTATGTTTGTTTGAGGGTTGCGGCACCTTTTCTGTGTTAGGCGCGGTTTGTATGTGTACATGCCTTTCCTAGGCAAGATTTGGTTTGGCCCGCGTGCCTTATCCATTGTATATATTCTATTCCAGTGCATATTGCATTATAGCTTGCATGCATCCACTGCATCACCTCCATTTATGGCTTGCGGCTTTCCTTGTTGAGCTTGGTCTGGTATGTGCCCATACTTTTCACATTAAAGCACAGTTCTGCATGTGTACACACCTATTCCACGCTGGTATGTTGGTTTGAGGGTTGCGGCACCTTTTCTGTGTTAGACGCGGTTTGTATGTGTCCATGCCTTTCCTAGGCAAGATTTGGTTTGGCCCGCGTGCCATATCCGTTGTATATATTACATTGTAGTGTAATTTTTGCATCCTGCATTAGGATCATGTTCTTTCGTTAGCGGATCATTCCCCACTTATGTCATTCCACCTAATTACTTGTTCTTGCGCCCGTCTACATCACTCATAGTTCTGCATGTGTACGCGCTTTGAGGGTTGCAGCACTTTTTCTATGGTAGACGGACTTGTTACCTCCATCAATCTATTTGACATTTGTGTGGTTTTGAACCGCTCATGATTGGATCATGATTCATAGTTTTGTATATATTGCATATCATTTTGCATTCATTTTGTATGTTGCTAACGATATCATACCTGTTAAGTTGCTTTCTTTTGCAGGCACGATATTGTATGTACGATTCATTTGAATCTGGTGCAACCAGATGAGCCAGACATGTATTGTACTCTCGACGTGAGACGTATCGAGAATTGCATAATTTTCTTACATCCTTTCTGTATCGTAGTGTAGTTGGATTTGCATTTGCTTGCTTAAAACTGTCGCATGTTATGCTTTGTTACAGCTTTTTTTTCATGATCATAAGTTATGCTCGGCTTCGTGCATTGTCGGTTGCATTTTGCCCCTGCCTTCGGGCGTATATCTTGTCTGTCTTGCATGTCTGTCTAAGTCTTTAGCCTTGTCAAAAATGGGTCGTCTCTGGGCTTTGACAGTCACTCCCGTCATTGTTATGACTTTTGAGTTCTGTCAAAGAGGGCAACTGTAGACACCCCATTTTTAACCGTCCCCAAGACTTGGACTTCAGCACTTGAACACCCGGTGATCATCCTTGTTTGTGTTTGTCTTGAGTTCCCGGAGGTCTCGGCTATGCACCTTGCCTCAGGATCTCTCGACTCGACTGTTTTGTGTCTGGTTTTGCACCAAACACTTGTGTTTTTCTTTGAAGGGGCAGGGAATGGCTTGTGGGCCATCCCCACACATCACTGGCCATGGCTTGAGGCCACCGGCTGTGTTTTGTTTCCACCAGCCAAATGTTTGGCTGGCCGGCACTATAGATGGTCGACTGGCCATCTTTTTTGGCCAAATTGCATTTTTGGTTGGCCGACCACTGTTCATCTGCTTTTGCAGATTTTTTCATGCCAGCTGTAATAGCTGGCATACATTCTGCTCCCCTCCATACACGTGGAGGGATTTCCCTCTTATCTAGCTTGTCTTGTAAGCTTGTAAGATTGAACCTTCTATAAGAGGAGACCTCTCCTCCCTCCTCTAGGTTAGACAAAAAAATCTCCAAAGAGACCTCTGATATTAGGGTTAGGTTTCGTATCCATTCTATCTCTATATCTCTCTCTTTCTTTGCCTTGTGTGTGTTTTAGTCTTACTATTGCACACAAACACCTAGTCTTACACCTTTTCTTGGTTTCTGAGGGGCCAGAGGTCTATTCTTGGTGTTCTTGGGTGGTTTTGAGCTCAAAGAAGCAGCTGGTCCACCATTTGTGAAGAGGGTCTTCAAGGGTAACATTCTTGCTTTTTTTCCCCCATTTTTGCATAGCTTTTTCGACTACCTTGCATCTATTTTTAGACTCAGTGTATAACATATAAAAGTCTTGTTTTTATTGACTCTAAATAGTTGGTTAAGGGTGTTTTGAGCCTTGAGGTTGTTTGACCCCTCTTAGGGCTTATTTGACCCCTTTTTTGTGCCATTTTGGTGAGCTCTGGGACCATTGTGTTTGGGCCTCCTCACCACTGAAATCTTGAGGGATTTCAGTGGTGAGGATGGTGCCTTGAGGTCCTAAGAAGGAGAGGGCCACCCCCTCTCCTTGTTGTCATAGCCACCTTGCATTTTGGCTTGTTAGACTTAGGTGTGTGAGAGTGTAGCATGCATTACTTGAATTATTTCAGTGGTTTGGAACCACTTACCATGTTATTTCAGTCCTTATAACATGCTTGCATACTTGCATTTGATACTCCTTTGTTGCTTTAAAAGGTTGTTGCCTCATGCTCCATGAATGTGCTTCTTTGTATGCTTGCATGTTTAAGCCACTTAGATGCCATCTAGGTGTTCCCTTAGCATTGTCTAAGTCTGCCTTGAACCTGTTTTAAGACCTCTTGGCCTTGTGAGGCTTGGTTGACTTAGCCGTGGTTTAAGTCTCCTTGACTTGCCTCAAATACTTGGACCAATTGCATGCCATGTTTGTCTTGTTTAAATTGGATTGGCACCATTATTAACATGATTTCCAGAGTTTACATTGCATGCTAATTTTCCATGTTTAGGCTCTTTTAAGTGTGCTTAAAGATTGCTTGTTTGATGCTTAAGTGTTGGCCCATCAACATGTACATGTGTGTGTGTGTAGGCCCTCATTTCCATAGCATTGGCCACTGTTTTAGGCTTGTTTGAGGGCTGCCTAAATTAGTTTAAGTCCACCCCTTTGCAAGTTGTTGCATGCTCACCTTGTGTGTTGTTGCATACTAGTGTGTTGTTGCATGATTGAATGAAGTCACATGCTTGCTTGCATGCTTGGACATCCATATTGTGTCTTGCATACTTGTAGGTTGCATTGCTTCATGCCTTACATGCTTCTTTACTTAGGTTGTGTGCCTAACCTACATTACACATTGCATTGCCATGTTGCACACTAGCCTCCATACCTAGGATGCATTGCATTGGCATGCATGCTTCACCTCTTGAGTTGAGTATGATAGAGGTTGAGCCCCCTTTGCTTGATTATGTGCATTGCATTCCATATCAAAATGCATACTTGGTTCCTTGGGCCATCGTGCATGGAAATGCGCGATTGGTGGTCCGAGAATCGAGAATCATATCCCTTTGAGTCATGAATATGATAAGGGGTGTGATTGGTGCATACATTGCTTGAATGCATTGCCATGCTATGTTTTGCCCTTTGCTGCTGTCAAAAATAGATTCTGCAGGAAAATTTGGCCGGCCGGACATGTTCAATGCCGATCGGCCATCCATAAGTGGCCGATGGATTAATTTGTGGCCGGTGACCATTCTCCATGGCCGGTGACCAATTCCCTCAGCCGGTGGTATTCCACAGAATTCAGGGAAGCAACCCTGAGATTTGTGCAGTCTTCAGAGAAGGATAACAGTCAAAGCAAAGGCAACTTGTGCATGGCAGTGGCTTTCCGAGCGGAGCCGAGCGCGCATTGCATTGGGCCCTCTTCCCAAGGCTATTTACTGCTTTCATCAGATTAGTTAATTTGTTAATTAATTAATTGGCCTGTAATATTTAATTAGCTTGTAGGTTAATTAATTTGTATTATTCTTTCGGTCCCTCCGAGCAAGGGTAAATTTGTAATAAGTGTGGGTGCGTGTGTGCATGTCTTCCAACGCCCACTTCTTTCTCCCTTTTACTTACCTGCTTTGATGGTTAGTATTAGGGCATATTTAATTTAGCATACCTTATGCTATGTATGCGTGCATCATTCATTAGCATTGCATGCACCGGGCTCGGCGCATCATGCTAACTGCATAAGTATTTCAAATCTAACTTGAATATGTATATCAAATGGTTGCATTTCACATGCCATCCTAGGATTAGCCGAGCCTATCCTAATTGCATTTTGTATGTGTTGTATTAGGCACTTAACATGGACTTGGATCATACATTGATTGCTAACGAGTCCTTTGTTTTGGCTTGGAGTACACAGTACGTATTTTATGCTGTAGCATCTCACATGAGTGTGAATGTCAACATAACAGCATGCTTACCATGTGGCTAGATGCTTATGTGATATAAACTGCTTGAATGCATGTGGATAAAGGTTGGATTGTTTGAGTTGGAGCAACTCGTTGAAATCCGTGCTTTAGCCTACTTGCGAGTAGCAAATTTCAAACTGTTTTTCAAACAAACGGATATGCAATGCTTCGTTCCAAATTAGGCGGTCTAATCTATATTTTTGTGTTGTGCGCATCACATCATAATTCTAGCTAATTAACTGGAATAAGAACACATAACGTTTTCAAAATCAGATATCATGGTTAGTAGAGGCCGATCTTCGGATCGGGCGAGAGGGGGTGCTCATAGCTGACCTTCCCCAATCGTACCCAAGTTCCCGAGCCGAGGCAACTTTGGTGATGACGGACACGTGGCCTTTGGCACCGAGTCAGGGTTTCCTTAATTTTCCAAAATAAAATATTTAGGTGGCAACTCTGTATCTGGAAAAGCAGTCCATGTTTGGCACTTCTTTTCTAAAAATCTATTTTTCTCAAAACAATTTGCCGGATTTGGACTCTTTGGTTCAGATTAAGAACCGTGACAATTCGAGAGTCCGAACTGTAGTGAGCCCAATACGAATAGAATGGGACTCACCCTCCCAAGGCGTTCGAGGACGTCTACACTCACACGTCTTATCAAACCACACGCTTTACCGGGCACTACTCCGGAAGGAAGGCAGAACCTTTATTACGTGCCACGCTTTGTGACTCAAATACGGCAGGAAACGGACCCCAAAACAATATCCCAATCCATCGATATAATTTGTGGGCAAGGCCAACACATCATTTGTTAGGTCCGCCACACATTACCTTAATAATTCACATAACAACTACACTTTATATTCCACCACATTCTTTATTATTCATCAAGTCCTTCATTATTACAATTCCGGCAAAAACCAATAACAACGTTTACTATTTTCATCTCAAAACAATCTAGTAACACTTCACCAAAAACTTACAAGCTCATCTTTAGAAGTATGCACAATTACGATATTCTTGTTATCTCTTTGCTTTACCACATTATCATCATAAGTTATCTAGGATTAGTTGATTTAATTACTAACCTCAATTTATTTTACATAACCTTTCAACACAATTATCTTTCTTTTATTTTTTTTCTTTTTTTTTTTCAACCATCGATTATCATTATTTACTCTTATCTCACAAAACATAAACTTAATTTCATGAATTAAGTGTCAATTGAAACTTTCTTCATTCCCCAAAATAAATTCCATAACTAGGGTTAAGCATAAAATTAGGGCTTTTTACTATTTAACACCAAACATATTCCTATAGCCCAAACATTTCATATTCCGCTTAAATCATCAATTTAACAACCATAAATTAAAAACACTAACTTCTTTACATGCTATTTATGAAAAATCTCCTCAAAATGAGGGTTTTATGCAATAGAAAATACCACTCATCTATCCACAAGATAATATTGAAGAGAATCAAGAAAAATTCCTACCTCTAGCAAGAACAGAAGAAGTCCGACTTTTCGACCTCGCCCAAGAGAAATCCCAAGACGCGTTCTTCGTTTTTATATAAGGGACATGGGGTGAAAAATGAGAGGAGGGAGAAGAAAATTAAGCTTGAAAGCTTGGAAACTCTTAACAATAGGGGGGAAAAAGAAGAGGAAAGAGAAAGAGCAGAAGAGAATGAAATAAAAATGAGCCAAAAAGTACCTTTTAATGTGCTGAATTCGTACTCTCCGCACGAGCGAACAGACCAAACAAGACAGACTGCTCAAGTGACCATTGCTGCGCTCGAGCATAAATCAACAACTCTCAGAATCTCGAATAGACCTGCAAAAGTACAGGGAGCTTCACCAGACCGCTCGAGCAATCACTCCTACGCTAGAGCAAAGAAAAAAATTTGGAGTGCTATAGTGTTACCGAAAAACCTCTCCGACGCTCAAATTAGCATACTTAGAGAAGAAGAAAGAGCCAAAAGAGACAAAAGATAGGTAGCTCTGATAGCAAGAATTCCAGACCTGTTGCATGGAGGTGCTGCGCAATTTATATAGTTTTTGCGCACACTACTCTGCTCATCATTTCCTAGACACGCAGATGTACTATCCTTTCTTCATCTTATACGTGTATGTGACAATACTACCAAATAGTATCAATGAAATAGTTTAACGGTATTAACGTGCATGAACAGTGGATTCCTCCCTCTGCTTCCCAATTGGGCCACGTAACAACTTCTACCAAGCTATGCATAACTTGGCACATGGTTGTCCATTCCAAGACCAGCCTCCACCACCCAACCTGGCTCCAAGATGCCCAACTGGTCAACTGCACCTCGACCAAACCAGTTAAAATCGCCTTGATCCCCTACCACGGCTAACACTTTGCTTGGACCACCTTAGCTCGGTAAGATCTGCCCGGTCCACCAGAGGAACACTTCAGCCTAGGCATTGGATCATGGGCCAAGCTAGGCCCATCATGTTGACAGCTCGGCTCTTTTACATGGTCAAAACTCCTCTTTCAATTGTCACTTAATCCGTTTTGCTCCAGCATGAACCAGATTACTACAATTGGCTGAGCTAGATACCCTAACTGGCTAAATGAATTGCACGGTGTGAATCTGACATCCCAAGGAGCTCGGTACGAATCTCACGTTATAAGGAGCTCAGTACGAATCCAACACCGAAAGTAGCTTGGTTTATCTTGCTATACTAAAAAAACATCGTCTCACGAGGACATACGTCGTCATGTAATAATGCAGGCGCAATTCCCCATGAGACCTTTCAAATTTTTGGTGCCCTTCTGAGGGTGAAGTACATATACCATCTTTAACCTCCTAATTTCCCCACTTTTCATCATTGTTTCTTAGACCATATCCTCTGCGGACCAAAGTGCACTGCTATCTACTCTTTGCATCCAGTGTTTAACTCGAAGAATTTCCATCAGAGTTTTCATTTCCTCTTCACAGTCAGAGCATTTCCCGCCAATCGAAGTGTCGTTTGGAGCTGTATTCCCATGAACTCCCCATTTGGGTAAGTGTTCTTCATCCCTCTTTAATGTTCTTCACTGTTCTTGGGCTTTCTTTGTATTATTTTTACTGAAAATATGATAAGAACATCAAATCCCACAAAAAACACAATTTTACAAGGGTCTCAAATCATCCATAGTGCTTATATGGCCCCCTGGTTCTATTTTCCTTTTGCACAGTTCATCCTCTGGGATGGACATAGGAGGGGTTGTGCTAAATAGGGTAAAAACCAACTTTTCAATCTAAAATCACAATCTGGCCTAGCAAATTTTATGTTTGTCACATATAAGGAACGAGTGAGTTAGGAATAAGAGGAACTTCGGGGGCCATGCAACCAAACAAAATATGTTTCGCTTGCGCGGCCGACCTAAGGCCCAGCTCACTATGAGGTCAAGAAATAATTCGGCTCATAGCTAATCGAACTAATTCCCAGCCTCCACCACCCAACCTAGCTCCGAGATGCCCAATTGGTTAACTGCAACTCGGCCAAACTAGTTAAACTCGCCTTGAAACCCTACCATGGCCAACACTTTGCTTGGACCACCTTAGCTCGATAAGATCTGCCCGGTCCACCAGTGGAACACTTTGGCTTAGGTAGTGGAGCTCGGTTAGCCCTGTCTGGCAGATCCAGTCCATCTCTAGCCCAACTAATCGTAAAGCGATGGGCTGAGCTAGACCCATCATGTTGACAGCTTAACCCTTTTACATGATCAAAACTCCCCTCTCACACCCCTTGAGGTTTGGGTTTAATACAAATTACACCTGAGGTTTAGGAAACTACACTAACCCCCCATGTCATTGTAATTATTTAGACGAAATGAAAACATTGAACTCATGCACTCTCTCTTTTCTTACTTTGTTTTACTTATTCTCTTTTTTTTCTTTCTTTTTTTTCATTTCCTTTGTTTTATTTATTTATTTTTCAATGTAATTCCTCTATTTTTCTACTAGGAGTTGTTACCTTTTATATAAGTAGAGGGGGGTTTGTAAAATAAGACTATTAACAACAGGGGTGAAAATGTAATTTCTAGAACATCAGAGGGTGGGATGTAATTGGACCGAACCTTAGGGGGTGTCAGTGTAATTTACCCTTTAAAAAATCGAACTAGTTACGAAAATAACATATTTTTTAAATTATTTAGTAAATTAACCTATTTTTTGAAATTTGGTTTTCAAAATATAATTTCATGATAAAATTGCATTTTCAAAATGCACTTTCATGGTGACATGGCCGCCTAAGGATGCCAACGTGGGCATGTTAAAATTGCATTTTACAAACACAAGTTTGTCTTGAAGTCGCATTTTCAAAACGCAATTTCAATCCTAACATGAAATGCAATTTCAACACAGCGTAGGCCTGGGCATAATGTTATCCGACTCCCAAAAACCGCCGAACCTGAACCACCCGCACCTATTTAGGCGGTTTCACAGAATCCTTAGGGTCGGATGTGGGTTAGGATTTTCCTATTTTGCGGATTACGGACGGGTCGCGGGTTTTACCCGCACCCGCACTTACATGCACATTCACACTCACCCGCCTGTATCTGTATACATTTTTTTTTTTTTTTTTGAAATCTGGACCGTCAGATTTTCATGTAAGTTTTGTAATACTCTTCACCAATAATCAACCACTTTTTTTCATGTCATTATAATAATATCGCACACTGCCTTGTTTAAAATATTTATTATTCAATTGAAAATTCTTCAATTTTTTTGCAAATCTAGTTATGCGATTTTTTTTTTATGTTAGTTTTTATTTAATTTTCATTCTATTTTTTTGTAATCTAGTTTTAATAAAGGGTAGTGTTAAATCTCCCACAATCAAGAATATTTACAAAATGGGAAAAAAATAAGCCCAAACTTAAATTTTTAACGGAAAAAACTCAATCCGCAAACCTCTCGCACATCCGTGAACCCTATTTGCACAAATCACAACTTGCACTACGAACGGTTGTGGATTTAATTTTTCCTAAACCGCAGAGATGCACGCAGGTCCAAACCCCAAACCGAACCATCAAAAATCGATCTGCGAGCACCCCTACATCATGCTCATTTTGAAGATGTGATTTGAACATAAGGTTTGTATTGCATTTTAACAATGACATTTTAGTTAAATCACATTTTAAGTGTATTATAGCGATTCTAGTTTAGACCTGACCCGTTGATGTTTTGGACCTGGTTTCATTGTCTTGTGTGGTTGTTTGTGTCTTGTTTCTCCTTATTCCTCATTGAGTTTGGTTATTAGAATGTATTGGTTCCATTTAGAATAGGTTGGTAGCTTTTTTTTCAAAATTGTGTTGCCCAGATTTTTGTGTCATCACTCGAGGGGCACTTCCTATGCTCAAGCAGTCTTTATGAACTCTCAATACTTTTGTAGGTCTGCAAAACTACAGGGAGGGTGCATTCTACGCTCGAGTAGTGTTTCTTGTGCTCTAGCGGTCTTATGCTCGAGCGGTTTTTCTTGAGCTCAAGCGGTTGTCCGTTGTCAGCAAAACTTCTAGGAGTTCATATTCTACGCTTGAGCGGTAACTTCCTGTGCTCGAGCGATCACACTTTTTGTGTTTGGATACTCGAGCGACACTTCTTGCGCTCGAGCGGTCTGCGCATATATCAGATCATAAAGTCACATTTTTGAGTCACTTTTTCATCTCTCTTTCTCTCTCTCTCTAAACATTCCAAAAGCCCTAAGTTGAGACTCTCTCTCTTTAAAACCCACATTCTCTCTACAAATACACCTAGAACTGTCGATCTCTTCACCTGTGTCCCTTTGTTAAAAAAGTAGAGTACTCCGAGAGCTCTCTTTTGATCCCAACAAAGTTGGGTTTTGGCGTTGTTGAAGTTTATTCACTCTTTCTCTCATCTTCTAAGCTTGAGGTAGGGATTCTTCACACTTTCTGTGAGTTCTAACTTAGTTATTTGTTATTTCTAAACAATATTGTGATTTGGGAACTTTTGGAACAAGTCTAGGATTTTGGGTTAAAAATCAAAAGAGTGGTTTTCAAATGGATTCTTGGAAATGATTGTGGGGTTGAAAATAAAGTTGAGTTGTGATGAAATGGTTGATTTTGATACTTGGAATCAATTTTGGAAGAAAAAGGGATTTTGCCCTAAATGCCTCAAACGTTGATTTTGTATAAATAATGGAATTAATATTGAAATTGTGAAATCGGATTGATATTAATGAGGATGGCGGAGTTGGATATGTATTATCACTCACCTCTTGAAAATTGGAGAGTTTATCTTTATGTAATTCATTATATGTTTAGAGATATCTATTTTGGGCTATTAGTGGAGGATAGCTATAATTTTTGTAGAAATTACATGAGAATTAGGTAAATTGAAACTATTTTCTCATCCATTTGCATTGGGCATTGTGCATGTTTAACACATTGCAAATGTTTATTATTTTGAGAAAAGAAGTGAATACTTGGTGAATCTAGGTAGGAGGTGTGGTTCTGATATTAAGTTAGCCTGTGTGTCCTTGGTAAAAGACCAAAAACCCGCGCGGATAGGTATCGAGCCTTCCGGTTAATACCGGTAAAAATGACAAATTGCTACTACTTGTATAGTCTACTTGCAGACATGTACCTATAGATTCACAGTGTTGTATTCACAGTCTTGTTTATAATGAAAAGGAAAATGATTCGTGAACTATGTTATAACCTAGCATTGCATGGTTTTGAAAGAGATGTAAAACGTTTTGGCACGAGCATTGCATATGCATTCATTTTATAGCTTTGTTAAGATTTACATATTGTGTTGGATTATTTCTACTAGGCTTTGGCTCACCCTATATAAGAAAACCACTTTCAGGTGCTGATGATATCCCTCCACTAAGGCAGTAGCTTGGGAGGACTAGGAACAAGACCTTTTTTTACTTATTTGTTATGTACAAGCCTAGGGCTATACTTGTATTGAGCTCCAACTCACTTTGGTTGTAACCAAGTACTATCTTGGAAAGTTGTAAGCCTTTAGGGCATTTCTTGTTTCCTTTAACTCGCATTTTATATCTTTAACTTGTATCACATGCTATAGATCCAGGGTTAGGACTTGTGAATGTGTAACTATATGTGCTACCTTTTGTAAAACAAAACCATATGAAATGAAAGGGTATTTATTTTCAAAGAATTATGTATGTACACTGTCGTTATCTATTAGTATTGTGGGTGGTTTATCGTATTTATTTCGGGGCGTTACATGTATTTTCAAGAAATTATAATTTAGGAAACACGATTTTTTGGAATCACAATTTCAAAATACAAAATAAAAATGATTAGTTTAATTTTCAGAATATGCTTTTATTATTAATTTTTTAAGAAATTAAGCTAGTTTGACAAGAATAAACACCAAAAATAATTTTTGAATTTAAAAAAACTATTTGCACTTTTTAAAAATATAAAATCATTTGAAAGTAATGAGTGTTTTTATTTTTCATTTTTTTACTAAATTAGTTTCAAGGTTTTTTTTAAAAAAAATTAGAAATTAAATTCTCAAAACAAAACTAAGCTGAATTGTTATACAGAATTACTATGTGATTCCATATTGCAAAATATTTAAGATAGAAAAATTTTATTCAGTACATAAATATGATTTCATCGACGTTCATACGATTTCATTACGTAATTTAGATTCATACGATTCATTAAATAGTTAAAATAACAAATTTTTTTTTTTGTTATATTTTTTTATGTTTAGGTAATGAAATTGTATGAATTTAGATTATGTACTAACACAAGTTTGCTATAACTATTTTTCAACATAGAATTGCATTTTGAAATTACAATTTCATTGTTTTGCATTTTCAAATTGTGATTCAGTAAAATCGTGCTTTCTAAATTAGGATTTCTTGAAAATCGTTTTTAACTAAAATCTCATTTTCAAAATGTAATACCCAATCTTATTTTTTTTATTTTCAAAACGACGTACCCAATTTTATGTTGAAATCACAACTCATAATGAGTATTGAAAATATCATTTTCACATTAATGTTGAAATTGTGTTTTTAAAATGCAATTTTAAGGCAAACTTGCATTTTTAAAATGCAATCTCAGTATAATCATGTTGACAACTTCATGCAGCCATGTCACCATGAAAGTACATTTTAAAGATGCGATTTTGTCATATAATTACATTTTGAAGACGCAATTTCAAAAAGTAGATTAGTTTGTTAAATAGTTTGAAAAGTAAGTTATTTCTGTATATAGTTTAATTTTGGGCGAATTACACTAATAGTTCTTGTAGTTTGGGGCTTATGTTATTTTGGTCACTGGTCTTTCAATTGTGATACATTTGACTATGAATTTTGAATTTTGTTCCAAATAAGGACAATTGAAGACATTGTTTTTGCATTGCAAGAGCAAAAATAAATGTCAAAAAATTATTTTTGAATTTTTAAAAATTATTTCTACCCACCAAATATAAAATTATATAACAATGATAAATATTTTACATTTTTATTTTTTTTATTTTTTTACCAAATTAATTTTTACTATGTGTTTGGATGATGTTCATATAATGATTGGTTGTTTTTGTTGATGTTTTTGGATAGTTATCATGTAATAGATGGTTGCATTTGTTGTTAACAGATATTTTTGGATAGTTATCGTATAATGGATGGCTATTAAGCTTTTAATGTGTAATCAATAAGTTTAATATATGAAATATTTTTAGTTTTAAATTTTTTGATTTAATGGATTGGTTTAATAATGAAATCAAAGTTATCGCTATGTAACGAAAATAAATATCAAAAAAGAATTTATTTTAAATAATTATTTCTACCCTCCCAGAAGATAAAATTATATAAAAATTATGTGTTTTTAATTTTTTTTCACCAATTTTCTTTAGTTTCTTAAAAAAAAATTCTGAAAACCAAACAAAACAAAACTTTATAACTAAGAAAGTTCCAACATTATTTATTAAAAAAAAATCCTTACATTTCAAACAATATACAAGTTAACCGACACAAAATAAATTGTATGATAACTTTGCCCTTGAAATAGACCGTTTGCGAAAGACACATATTTGATTGTCCTTATTTGAAATAAGATTCAAAATTTAGGGTTAAATGTATCACAATTGAAACGTCAGGAATCAAAGTGACACAAATCCCAAACTACATGAACTATTAGTATAATTCGCCCTTTAAATTTTTAGAATATTCTAAAAAAAAAAAGAAAGAAAAAACTCTGGCAAGTGTAATGAACTAATATTCTTTAGAAATAATGATTCATCCATTAATTTTGCTTCCTAATTTCACTCTAATGGTGTAGAATTAGGGACGCTAAATAGGAAAGAAAAAGAGAGAGAAGTGTGGGATTGTTTCACATTGGAGTGGACCACGTCATTAGGGATGGAATTGAGGGACAAAATTAGGAGATGTAACACCACTCATTTTTTAGGGAGAATTACTTAATATTGGGATAGAGAAAAAAAAAAAATTAGTACAAAAACATGGGGTGCAAGTCATTCTGTAGTGGGGTGCAAGTGACCTTCCATGTTTGCGTATTTTCTTTTTCTTTGTCCAGATGTTAAGTAACCACTTATTTTTTTATGAGAGATGCCTACCTTATTTCTTTGGACCCCCCGCTCTTTCATTTTTTTTTTAATTCCAATTTTGCCCAAAGATAAAATTCCATTTCTATCCTCATCCCTAACCCTCTAACCCTAATTTTCCAAACACTAAGCCTAATTCCACCGGCCATTCCTATCACCTCCGGCAGCCACTGTTCACCCTTCTTACCCTCGTCACCAACCATCTACCTTCCTGTCACCATCAACGCCGACTGTCTACCTTCTTGTCAACCCCAACCACTGCTATTACCACCTTCTTGTCACCCCCAACCACCGCTATCACCAACTTCATTTCCACAACCCTAATCGACCCATTTTCATCCTTAGAACAATCTATCTCCTAAAAATCCCAAACCCTAGACTCTCAAATCGAAGCCTTTGATGCCAATATTAACAAAACCCTCACATGTCTCATCAAACCGCACGCTTTACCAGACGCTACTCCGGGAGGATGGCAGAACCTTTATTATGCACCATGCTTTGTCGACTTAAATACGACAGGAAATGGACCCCAAAACAATATCTCAATCCATCGATATAATTACTGGGCAAGGCCAACACATCATTTGTTAGGTCCGCCACGCATTACCTTAATAATTCACATAACAATTACACTTTATATTCCACCACATTCTCTATTATTCATCAAGTCCTTCATTGTTACAATTCCAACAAAAAACAATAACAATGTTTACTATTTTTATCCCAAAACAATCTAATAACACTTCACCAAAAACTTACAAGCTCATCTTTAGAAGTATGCACAATTCTAGTATTCCCGATATCTCTTTACCTCACCACATTATCATCATAAGCTATCCAGGATTAGTTGATTTAATTAATAACCTCAATTTATTTTACATAACCTTTCAATACAATTATCTTTTTATCTTCAACCATTGATTATCATTATTTACTCTTATCTCACAAAACATAAATTTCATTTCATGAATTAAGTGTCAATTGGAACTTTCTTCATTCCCCAAAATAAATTCCATAACTAGGGTTAAGCATAAAATTAGGGCTTTTTACTATTTAACACCAAACCTTATTCCTATAACCCAAACATTTCATATTCCACTTAAATCATCAATTTAGCAACCATAAATTAAAAACCCTTACTTCCTTACATGCCATTTATGAAAAATCTCCTCAAAATGAGGGTTTTATGCAATAGAAATTACCACTCATCTATCCACAAGATAATATTGAAGAGAATCAAGGAAAATCTCTACCTCTAGCAAGAAGAAGAGAAGTCTGACTTTTTGACCTTGCCCAAAACACGATTTGTTCGAATGGATAGAAAGCTCTTGATGCGCTCTTTGTTTTTATATAAGGGACATGGGGTGAAAAATGAGAGGAGTGAGATGAAAATCAAGCTTGAAAGCTTGGAAACTCTCAACAATAGTGGAAAAAGAGAAGAAGAGAGAGAAAGAGTATAATAGAATGAAATAAAAATGAGCCAGAAAGTACCTTTTAACGTGCTAAATTCATACTCTCCGCTCGAACGAACGTTCCTCCGCTCAAGAAAAAAAAACCAAACAAGACAGACTACTTGAGCGACCACTCTTGCACTTGAACATAAATCAACAACTCTCGGAATCTCGGATAGACCTGCAAAAGTACTTGGAGCTTCACCAGACTGCTCGAGCGACCACTTCTATGCTCGAGTGGAGAAAAACATTTTGGACTGCTACAATGTTGCCGGAAAACCCCTCTGATGCTCAAATTAGCATACTTAAAGAAGAATAAAAAGCCAAAAGAGACAAAAGATAGGTAGCTCTGATAGCAAGAATTCCAGACCTGTTGCATAGAGGCACCGCACAGTTTATATAGTTTCTGCGTGCACTATTCTACTCATCCTTTCCTGAAGACGTAGATATACTATCCTCTCTTCATCTTACACGTGTATGTGACAATACTACCAAATAGTATCGATGAAACAGCTTAACAGTATTGATGTGGATGAATAGCAGATTCCTCCATCTGCTTTCCAATTGGTCCACGTAGCAACTTCTCCCGAGCTATCCACACCCGACACATGGTTGTCAATTCCAAGACTAGCCTCTACTACCCAGCCTAGTTCCGAGATGCCCAATTGGTCAACTGCACCTCGACTAAACCAGTTAAACTCACATTGATCCCCTACCACAGCCAACACTTTGCCTGGACCACCTCAGCTCGGTAAGATCTGCTCAGTCCACCAGTGGAACACTTCAGCCTAGGTAGTGGACTGTGATTAGCACTGCCTGGGGAGCCCTTCTCTGGCCCAACTAATTGAAAAGCGATGGGCCAGGCTAGGCCTATCATGTTGACAGCTCGACTCTTTTGCACGGTCAAAACTCCCCTCTCAATTGCCACTTAATCCGTTCTACTCTATTATGAACCGGATTACCACAACTAGCTGAGCTAGATACCCTGACTGGCTAGACGAATTGCATGGTACGAATCTGGCATCCCGAGGAGCTTGGTGCAAATCTCATAGTATAAGGAGATCGGTGAGAATCCCACGCAGAAAGAACTCGGTGCGAATCCAACACTAGAAGTAGCTCGGTTCATCTTGCTATAGTGACAAAATGTCGTCTCATTGGGACAGGCGTCATCATGTAATGATAGGGATGCGATTCCCCATGAGACCTTTCTAATTTTTGGTGCCCTTTTGAGGGTGATGTACATATACCATCTTTAACCTCATAATTTCCCCACTGTTCATCATGGTTTCTCAGACCATATCCTCCACGGACCAGAGCACACTGTCATCTACTCCTAGCATCCAATGTTCAACTCGAAGCATTTCCGTTAGAGTTTCATTTCCTCTTCATAGTCAGAGCATTTCTCGTCGATCGGGGAGTTGTTTGGAATAATATTTCCACAAACTCCGCATTTGGGTAAGTATTCTTCATCCCCCTTCAATGTTCTTCACTGTTCTTGGGCGTTTCTTGTATTATTTTTACTGAAAATACGATAACAAAATCAAATCCCACAGAAAACACATTTTTATAGGGGTCTCGAATCATCCATAGTGCTTAAATGGCTCCCTGGTTCTATTTTCCTTTTGTATAGTTCATCCTCTGGGATGAACATATGAGGGCCTGGGCTAAATAGGGTACAAACCAACTTTTCAATCCAAAATCACGGTCTGGCCTAGCAAATTTTATGGTTGTCACATATACTGAGCTAGAATCAGGGGAACTTAGAGGGCCGCGCGACTGAGCAAAATCTGCTTTGCTCACACGGCCGAGCTAAGGCCCAGCTCACTATGTGGTCGAGAAACAATTCGGATCATAGGTAACTGAACTAATTCCCAGCCTCCCTAAATTGACTGAGCTAAAACTCCAACTCGTTTGATGGCCAAGATGCCACTTGCATTTAAATTTGACTTTCCACTTATGCAGAATCTTAGGAGACTAGGCACACCAACACAAACGCTCTCAAAGATCGAGAAGTCGCTGCATAGTTTTGCCAAACACGTTCTGCCGAGCAAATCGCACTGTCCTACATGAAGCGATACCATTTCCTGGCAAACACACCAGTCACCTTAGCTGAGTTCTGCCAAGAGTATGGCATTCCTACCAATGCACACTTTGAGTTCGGCAAAGAGGGGGCAACCCCTTAGGGAAGATTAGACTCTTAGCCCTTCATCGTGTTGTCTATTATTGAAGGGGGGCTTCGTTTCCCGGTAAAGTCGTTGATCTGTGAGTTCTTAAGACGCACCGGGCTGTGCCCCACACAAGTCTTCACCAACACTTTCCGCATAATAAACGAGGTTACTGAGCTAAATCATCAACTTGGATTGAATATAGGTCTAGCCAAGATACTTCGGCAATATGTGCTCAGTCACCGCAACAATGGTTTTAATTAGTACCTGAAAGTAAGACCAAACATGGAGCGTCTAGTGACCAGCACTTCGGATAAAGATCATCACGACGATGATTTTTTCTGGGTAATCGGCAACTATGAAACCGCCGATGTGCCTGGTTAGTACATCAGTAAGGACAATGGCTCTGCAAGTAAGCCAATTTCCAAAGTCAGTCAATTTCATTTTGATATTGTTCTGCCAAGCTAACAGACTTCTTTTTGTAGGTGTCGCCAATCTGCAAACGCTATATTTGCACCCCGACGAAGCGGCTATGAAAACCCCATTGCGATACAAAAACTGTACTTGTCACAAGTTGCTCGGTTACATGCCGAGCTACCATTATTTGGCCAAAAGGAAAAGCAAGGTCACATACTTCTTATTTGAGCCTTTCCCTTCCCCAGATCCTAGTCTTCTCGTTGTTTCGTTGATTCGACTGACCGAAGAAAAGGAGACGGTAAAGAGGAATAGAATCAGGGACCTCATCACAGCTACCTCCTAAGAGATACCAAGCAACCTACTTCCACCTGCTTCAACAGTTGGTCAAAGTGCAACGAATGTGCTGGCCTTTGGCCTCTTCCACCGCCCAACCATCTAGTACTTAGTCTCGCTAGGCTTGCAAGAGGGCTTGCTTGGTCGATCCTTCGGTTGAGCTAGAGGTCGAGCTTAACACTGAGCATGTTACCACCGAGGTTGAGCCAATTTTAGCTTGGTAACCAAGATTATGGCACCAGGGCAAGGAGATCCTGGCCAATGCTTTCGTCAAAGAGAATAAGGAGCATCTCCTCGTCTTTGACTTGTCCAAGTCTTTGTTGTTGCCAGGCGACATGCTCGACACCGACCATGTGCTGGACACTCGAATGGTTAAATCCACGGTGAAGTCCATGACCAAAGTAAATGTTATACCAAAAATTGTTTAACTGTTTCCTTGGTTTCATTTTCTGAAGTTTTTGTTTTGCATGCGATCCAGAAGACGCACCTTGTGATGGGCCGCATTGTCAAACTACGGGAGAGGGTGGTTGATGTGACTGCAACAAGGAAGTGCTTTGAGACCGAGCTAGGGGGAGCCAAAGTTTCACTCTAGATAGCCAATGCTGATAACGGCAAACTCCTTGGCCAGCTCGGGAGCGCCGAGCAAGAAAGGGACGCATTATGCACCAAGCTCGAAGAGTTAAAGAAGAAGGAAAATGAACTCGAGAAGGAGGCCAAAGAGCACAGCTTCAAAGATACTGAAGAGAGTTACATCAAGCAAGTTAATGCCACCAAGGACATCTTTTTTCAGTCTGGCTAGAAGGCCGCTTGCGAGAAGCTTGGCCACGGTCCTTCGACCGAGGTGTTCATCTCTCCTCCCCCTCACTTCCTGCCGAGCTACATGCTTTCATATGCCGAGAACGTCTTCAACGCCTTGGAGGCCGAGAAAGGGATGAAGGTCCCAATGGTTGATCTTAGTAGTGACAAAGACATTGGTACAACTGAGCAAGAGAGGACCGCTACAACTGAGCAAGAGTGAGTTGTTCTTGGTGACGACTTTACTGATGATCTATCCCCCTCCCCTTGTCTGACTTGTAAATTTTTCATCTTTTTTCTTTTCTTTTGTTTCTGGATATTGTAACCGTGCTTCTTGCCCCTACTCTTGTACTCAAATTTCTAAATCAATGGAATTTAGTAGCTTTTTGTCATCTATGATTGTGTATAATGCATGTTGTTCTTTGAGCCGAGCAGCATCATCTCAGTCACAAAAAATAAACTCAATTTACCAAGCTGAGCTAGCTCGGTAAGGAACCTCGTGAGCAAATTATTAACTTTACTTGCAAAGAACCCAGAGTTGAGTAAACCATCAATTTCATTTTGTCAAGAAAAATTAGCTTGGCAAAAATCTTGGAGTAGATCCAAACATTAATTCTCTACCAAGCAAGGACAGCTCGGCAAGAGGTTTGGAGTTGAAACACAGCATCAACACCCTCTGTCGAACAAAATCAAACAAAACGTCAACTCCATTAGTCGACCTAAATCAGTTCGGCCAAGACCTTATGTGAGACCCCTAACTTTTGTAAACCTTATTAGGTCCCTAAATTTTGAGTTATTATAATAAAGCCCTTAATTCGTTGATTATTCGCAAATTAAACCCTAAAACCGAAAATGCATCACGGACGAACCCATACAAACCCTAATCGACCCTGGAAGCTTAGAAATCATTTCTAACACTCTAATATTAATTATTTAACTCTCAAATTTTATATTAATCGCTCTAAACCTTAACTTTCGATTTTCATAGTTTTCGTTCGATTATTTACCTTTAAATTCAAAGCAAGATAATACAAACCGAATTATTTTTCGTAACACTAATTTATTAACTCTACACTTGAAATAGATTCTTTAATTGAGCCCAAGCCATCACATTTTTATTAAATCACAAATTGAACCCAAACAAGTACCATTATATATTTATATATACACTTGTATCCTAAAATCTTTTTTTAAAACATTTTATTTTACAAATTCCAACAATTATACACAAAAAAATATATATATATAAAACAAGTCCATCAATTCACCATCACATGGCTAGCCATCACCATTGTAGGTGTAATGAATGTACTATGAGACAATTTTCCATGATTTAAGGAAGAAAAATCTTTGACTTGGTACAAACTTTTATATACATGTATATAAGCAACTAGGTTGGTTTGATTAGGAGGAAAACCCTAACTAGATCATATTTAGTAACCTAATTAAGACCTTTAATCCTCCACTATTCCATTGAATTCAAACTAAATCCAAACTATCCAATCCAATTCCAACCAAGGGGCATTTAGGACCTTTTGCACCAAATTCATTATATAAACAACCCCTCCCCTAGAATTTTACATACAAGAACAACACTTATACACACTATATTCAGCTGAGAGAGAAGAAAGGAAGGAGGGTGAGCTTGGTAGAAGAGAGGAGAGAAAGAAAAAGTTTGCTAGCAATTCCAACAACCCTCAAGTAAGCCACAACACAACTCTCTCTTCCATTTGACTTTTTCAAATACATGTTATTAGAAGTTTAAAATGGTATTTTCAGATGTGTTATAATGGTATTCTTGTGTTAAAAATGAAAGGAGTTGAGCCTTGATTCTACCCTTCTTCTATTTCTCTTAATCGGTAGAAGAATTCCTATCAATCTCTCAAAATTTTCAAAGTCACACCTTCACCTTAAATTTCTAAGTTTAATACATATTATTTAGCATGTTTTCATCACAAGATAAGTGAAAAATTTCCCTAGCTGACCTCTTTTCTCACCAACTTTCTATTTTCAAGAACTATGCCAGAAAAATCTGTTTTACAGCCACCTTACAAAAATTGTAGAAAAATGTATAAGAATATTCTGGACCTCCATTTTATGTCAAAATATTTCTTAAGGAGTTATCTTTAAAGTAAAATTGATTTCATTGAAAACGAGTGAGCGGTTTGTGAGAAAATCTGATTTTCGTAACGGTCGACGAATCTGGATAGAGCTGGAGTATTTCTGAAATAACTACAAATCTGGAAAAGCTATTCCATTTTCGAAAAATGTTCTGAAAACTAGATAAAATTCCCTACCAACATAGGAAGGTCAGGCTTTGGAAAAATCTGAAATAACCCTTTTGAGTATAATCTTTAGGTGGTACTGAATTTGGAATTTCTGTTTTCATTAGTGTTTTATGCTCTTGTGTACGTGAATATGCTTATTAATTTATGATCTTGTCTCGATATGATATTTCACATGTCATAGGTTTATGTATTTTATTTTAATCCTTCGATGGTGCTCACACTTATGCAAATCTGGAAATTATATTCATGTGCGAATTTATTCCCTTAACTACTTGAATATGCCTAGAGCTACTTGTGCCTATCTTCATAGGTGAATCTCATGTGTTGTAACCTTATTTCCTTCTATTTGTACTATTTAGTTGTTCAAACCTGTGCAATAGATGTTGTTTCAAGAGCATGTCCTAACTCTAACTTAAATTATCTAACTCAAGCGGGAAACTTAATGGGTGGTAATGGGTTGCGAATTTTTGGACAAAATTACTAAGATATTGATTGGTTGACGGGATGCGTTCCCTATTTGGAAGTTAAAATCTTGCGCAAGTGGTTTTCATAACCCTTGAACGGAGCGGTTGTATTCGGACCCTAGGTATTTGGTGTAAGGAGGGATTTGGGCAAGGCCCATTATTACTGTCTTTTTTGAGGCCCTGCGGTTAGCGCTACACGGTATATAACCGTTGGTAGGCATCCGAGGTTAGTTCTGCAACAAAGCAGCAAAAAAGGGGGCATATCGAATACTCTGCGTCCAATTCTTGTGGTTGGGAGGACGAAGTCTCTTTGGGGGATTTCTAGATTTCTAACATCTAACCTTGTAATACTTTATTATTGAATGATTATCATGCTTCATTACTTGCTTGTTATAATTGTGATGGTGTATTAGATTGGGAAAAAGGGATGGGGTGTGTGCGCGTTTACTGGGCATTCAAAGCTCATGGCGTTTCATGCCAGGTATCAAAGAAACGTACGAGGCCAACGAAAACTCAAAGACATTTGAAGACTTAAGTTTTCCTTAGAGAACGTTTGGAACCATTTCGCTTATTAGTCTAATTGTGCTTTTATTTATTCTTTTTGGATTGTAATAGTAATGGAACTCGTTTTGTAAATTTAAAATTTGAGATGTTGTAATTATTATTTACTTTGTAATCCTATGACTATCTATGCGTTGTTTATGAGACCTTGCGTCAATGCCTTTTAAGATCTGTCAAAAGGGCGGTGCGCTACCTAAAAAAGCTGGACTTAGAAGGGAGGCTAACTTGACTCCTTCGGCGATCTGGGATCTTACTTGGTTATTGGCCATAGGACTCATTAGTGCCATTTCCTAGACTCCTAACCTAAGATAAACCCTGTATTTAATTGATAATATATTCTCTGAAGTTCGTGATTTTTGGGGCGTCATAGCTTAAAGCAAAACAGCAACTCCATCTGCCAAGCAAAATCAGCTTGGCCAAGAGCTTGGAGTTGAACAAAACATCAACTCCATTTGCCGAGCAAAATTAGCTCCACCAAGAGCTTGGAGTTGAACAAATTATCAACTTTATCTTCCGAGCAAACCCAGCTCGGCCAAGAGCTTGAAGTTAAACAATACATCAACTCCATTTGCCAAGCAAAATCAGCTCGGCCAAGAGCTTGGAGTTGAACAAATCATCAACTCCATCCACCGAGCCAAATTAGTTCAGCAGCTTGTTGCCCCTTATCTGTGGCAATGTACTAAAAATAATAAAACACTTTTACATTCTCATATGAGCCATTGTTTCTATTTCATTAACAGATTGTTGTGAAAAGTTAGGAGAATTACGTAAGGGAATAGGGACTTTACATTGAAAGTAAAGTTAAAAGTAAAACAACTTTAGGTTTGCCGTGTTCCATGGCCTGGAAATGGCTTGACCGTTCAAATCTTCCAAGTGGTATGCCCTTTTGCCCGCCAAATCAGTTATCTTGTAGGGTCTTTCTCAATTTGCTCTCAGTTTCTCGTCGCCTGGAATTAGGGCATTGCCCATTACCTTTCGCAACACCCAATCTCCAATTTTGAACTGTCTGGGATGGATTGTCTTGTTATACTTCTTGGATAATTATTGCTGGTACGCCGCGACGTGAATCAGTGCTTTTTATCTTCGCTCTTCTGCTAGGTCCAACTTCAGAGTGATTGCTTCGGCGTTCAAGTTTGGCTGGAAATTTTTGCTCTAGATGGCAGGCATGTTGATTTCCAACGAGATGACTGCCTCCATGCCATATGCCAAGGCAAAAGGTGACTCTCCTGTCAAACGTCTTGGCGTGGTTCAGTAGGCCCAAAGGACGTTTGGAAGTTCTTTTGTCCATTTTCCTTTTGCTTTCTCCAACTCTTTCTTTATCCCGTCCAAAATGGTCTTGTTTGACGCTTCGACCTGGCCATTCGATTGAGGATAAGCTGGTGTCGAATTATAAAATTCTATCTTTAACTCCTCGCAGAATCCTCTAAACAATTTTCCATCAAATTGGGTGTTGTTGTCAAAGATTAAGGCCTTGTGTACTCCAAACCACGTTATCACATTCCGCTAGACAAATATCTTCACATCATTTTCCTTAATGGGCGCCAAGGGTTCAGCTTTTACCCATTTGCTGAAGCAATCCGTCGCCACAATGAAGAACTTGCAGTTGCTTGGGACGGTTGGAAGTGGTCCCACAATGTCTAGCCTCCACATCGCGAACGACCAAGGGCTTGTAAGAGGAAGGAGTTCTTTGGCCAGTTAATGAATCTGGTGTGTAAACTTTTGACATTTTTACATTTTCTTACATACTTTTGCACGTCAATCTGTATACATGGCCACCTGTATCCCTATGAGATAGCGTGATAAGCCAAAGATCTTCCGCCAATGTGACTTCCACACATGCCTTCGTGGATTTCAAAGACAAAGACTTCAACTTTGCTCAGGTGAACACATTTCAAGTAAGGCCTTGTGAAGGACTTCTTGTATAATGCGCCAGATGGAGAGAGCCAAAACAACTCAGATTTGACTCAAATTTTGTTTGCTTGCTTCTTGTTAGTTGGCAATGCTAGGCCTTGGAAGGAATTCAATCAGCAGAGGGCCAGGTGTTGATTTGTTGACCATGGAGGCCAGACCGATTAACTCATTTGCCCAGTTGTTCCCTTCACGGCCAATTTGTTCAACTTTAACTGCTTGAAACTTCTTGAGCTCTCCCTCACCTGGGTCTGGTACTTGGCCATTCTGTCATCCTTGGCTTCATATGTTCCAGATACTTGGTTAACAGCGAGTTAAGAGTCACTGTAAACCATTAGTTTGGATGCCTTTAGCTGAAGTGCACTCTTCAGTCCGGCTAGCAACGTCTCATACTCGGCCTCATTATTAGACATTGGGAACCCAAGTGTGATTGAATGTTTTACAGTTACACCATCTGGTGAAATCAAGATGATGCCCATTCTAGCACCATGCCTATTTGAAGCGCCATCACATTTCTCTAACGAAAACCTTCCAACATTCTGAAGGATCTTGGGATTTTTGAGGAGCCAAGTGTTCTCCATCTTTTTTGCTCGGCATAACTGTCTGTGGGGTCAGGTCTTTGGTTAGCGGCTTAGCAATTCTCACTTTGAGAATGCCATTATTGGCTGCAACTTGTATAACCTCTTGCCCCCCTGGTGATACATTGTTGGGTCTAACAGATTGTCCTGTTATTTCCAAACCCATCAGCACATTGCTAGGTCTTGGTTCTACAATTGGTGAGTTAACGGCTCGGCATGCAACTTCTGCGACGCTGTCCCCGTTTTGTTTGGTTGGTGGTTTGAGATAAGCTGGAGTGGGAGTTGCTAATTATTTTTGTCGTGCCCACCTCCGATTGTCTGGTTGTATTGGTGAGATCCACCGGGCAAACTAGGTGAGTTCCTGGTGAGAATTCTGCAATGAAGTCGGCCAATGCTTGGGCTTTGAGGGCAATTCAGGGCTAAAATTTGATGTCAAACTGCCTTAACTAGATTGCCCATTTCAAGACTTGATTGGAGAATGTCATGACCCAAACCAGCCCTGGTAGGTTATGGTCATAACCAACCAGTAATCTTAAGATTACCTACGGCCTCAGACAAAACCAAACATACATTGTATTAGTAAAGGGGCCAAACGAAAGTAGTCTTCAAGACTCGATCGGAGAAGTTAGCCTATCATGGCCCAAACTCACCCCAGTAGGTTAAGGTCATAACCGGCCAGTAATCATGAGATTACCTACGGCCTCAGACAAAACCAAACATACATTATATTAGTAAAGGGGCCAAATGGAAGTAGTCTTAAAATTTTTTGTCCATTGAGCTTTGCTTACATGGCATACCAAAACATGTTCCATAATGTAATAATAACTCACCATAAACCAAAATAAACATCTTGTACATCCAAGATCATATAACTATACGGCTAGCCGAACAGAAGGTCTATATACATAGGTGATCCAACGGATCCTCCAAAATAGCAAAAGAGTAAAATAGAGAACAAAAACTGTGTCCCATGCGTGAGACACTCAGGCTAACTCCACAAAACTTGGACTACTCTCACAAGCTTCACTAAGGCTGGGTTTGGATATCTCTTTGCCTACCTACATACATATAAATAAGAGTGAGCGAAAACCCATTGAATAATACCAAAGTAAAGAGGTTATATGAATGAAACCCTCTAGTAGATGATATCCTTGTCAACGACATCAAGCGGCCTTAGACCCAAACATATCGAACGGCCTCTGGCCCAACATACCAAATGGCCTCTAGCCCAATTCATTCTTATCAAACGGCCTGGGGCCCAATTTATGGTTTTCAAACGGCCTGGGGCCCAATTCATGCTTATGAAATGGCCTTGGGCCCAATTCATGTTTATCAAATGGCCTCAGGCCCAATTCATGTTTATTAGACGGTCTTATACAAAAATTTAGGATATAGAATACTTATTCATAAGTAAACAAATCCATGAAGATTAATCAGAAGTAGCAGTTGGAAAATAACATACTTGAAAATATCTTTACTAAGATATTACTCACAGTGTTCCGTCGATGGATTTACACTCGTGCTTGACCCTACACATTTTATAGCACGATGGGTCACAAACAATTTAATCCATTCTTAACTTATTTATTTCTCTTAGGCCTCTTTCTTATCCCTTTAGTTTATTTACAATGTTCAATGCATGCCCAAGAGTGCATAAAAATGCAAGAGAACAGAAAACGGAACGTAAAACAACTTTTCGAAATTTCTGAAACAGGGCTCTCCGCTCAAGCGCAGTTTTGGTCACTCGAGCAGCCTGTAAAACTTTGTAAAAGTACTGGTTGCATGAATTGTATGCTCGAGCGAGATTTCTGACACTCGAGTGAGGAGCCTTGCAAAACAGGGTTCGCTCGAATGCAAGGTTTGCCACTCGAGCCATCGTGTAAATCTCTATAAAACTTCTGGTTGCCTTCATTTTCCACTCGAACAGAAACTCCTTCGCTCGAGCGAAGAGGTCGATTTCTGGGATTTCCAGAATTCCATTTGAAGTTCAAATCACAATTCCAAAGATCCAATTCATGTATAATACATCAAATATGCAAGCATACTCCCAAAAACATATATTCGAAGATAACTTACAACCGCAGTTCAAAAGTTCATGGATGTAACAAATTTCAAACCATAAACTTTATAAATACACTATTCATGTTTTGTATCTTGCATGGACAAGCTTCAAGGCTTAAAATTAAGTTTCAATACATGAAAATTCTTACATGCATATGTCAAACAACCCTCAATTCATCATGATCAACATGCTTCACATTCAAATATGCAAACGTTATGGCCAATTCTTACATACATGCATCTAATGTCCACAAATTTACTAAACTAAACTTAATTTATGTCTTAAGCTTCATATATACATTGAATTCACACTTCTATGAACTTAAACTCATAATTTAGGGTTTATATGCTCACCTAAAAGCTTTAATCTTCTCAATTGGACTAGTCTTTGAGCCTAACTCTTCAATCTTCAAGTTGTGAGCTCAAATCTATAATTTGTGCCCCCTCTCTCTCTAGAACCGTCTCTCTCTCTCTCTCTCTCTCTCTCTCTCTCTCTCTCTCTCTAGAGTGTGATTCAGCCAAATATGAGAAAAGGGGTTCAAATGTGAGTCTACACATTAATCTCCCTTGTATTTATAAGCTAGACTAATCAACATTTCTAATCCAAGCTTAGTGTTAATCAATTAAGCTTTATTGAGCACTAAATTAATCTAATTATTTTGATATGAATCACTTTTTAATCAAATTCCACCATAGGTTCTAAAAATCATGTTGATCGCAATAATATAGTCAATTTTGGTTTCTGTAGCCTCTACAACCTTCAATTTTCAAATTATAGCAATAAATTGGATAGATTTTCCTACGGTGAACAGATATAGTTTCAAAAACATAATTAATCACATAATTAAGGTTAGTTAACACAACACAGAACATGGTTATTATAATCTTCCCCCCTTTAGGAAGTTTGGTCTTCCAAACTTATTTTACCTCAATCCAGAAATAAATGTGGATAGCGTAGCTGCATCTCATCCTACCTTTCCCATGTAGGATCCTTCCCATAATGTTCTTTCCATTATACCTTCACCATTGGGATGGACTTATTCCTCAACTGTTTCACTTGTCGGTCAATGATTCGTTCTGGCCATTCTTCGTATTCCATATTTTCATCAAGTGCTATCCGATGGTAATCAATTACATGGAATGGATCTCGAAGATAATCCTCAACATCGACACATGAAATACATTATGCATTTGCTCGAATCTCGGCGGTAGAGTGTAGACGCGCCCAAAAGTCCCTAGAGGAAATCCCGTTTTGTTCATTTGGGCTTACTACAGTTCAGGACTCAATGTCACGATCCTGTATCTAATCTCGCAGAGTGCAATGCAAGACCGATGAATCATCAAAGAGTCCAGATCCGACAAATCGTTTTTGAAAAATTGATTTTTAGAAAGAAATGCCAAACATGGACTGCTTTGCTAGATACAGAGTCGCCACCTAAATATTTTATTTTGGGAGAATTTAGGAAACCCTGACTCATGCCTAAGGCCATGTGTCCATCATCACCAAAGTTGCCTCGGCTCGGGAACTTGGGTACAATTGGGGAAGGTCACTTCGTGAGCACCCCCGCTCGCCCGATCAAAGATCGGCCTCTACTAGCCATGATATCGAGTTTTGAAAACATTATGTGCTCTTATTCCGGTTTATTAACCTAGAATTACTATGTGATGTGCACAGCATACAAGTATAGACTAGATTGCCTTAAGTTGGAACAAAACATCACATATCCGTTTGTTTTGAAAATGGATTGAAGTTTGCTACTCACAAGTAGGCTAAAACACGGGTTTCGACGAATCATTCCAATTCAAGCAACCCAACCTTCACCCACAGGCATTCAGGCAGTTATATCACATAAGCACATAGCCTCATGGTAAGCATGCTATCATGGCAATCACTCACACGCATGCAAGGATGCTAAAGCATAAATACTTACAGAGTACTCCGAGCCAAAAAAAAAAAAAAAAACTAATTAGAAAACATGCATGAATCCTAACTATGCTGAGATGCCTAATGCAACACATACAAGAATGCAACTAAGATAGGCTCGGCTATTCTAAGATGGCATATGAGATGCTATAGGTAACATGTATTCAACTTGAAATTGAAATACGATGCAGTTAGCATGATGCGCCGAGCCCGGTGCATGCAATACAGATGAATGTATGCAAACATACGAACATATAGATGCTAATTGAAACATGCCCTAAAACTAACCATCATAAGCTGGTAAATAAAAGGGAGAAAGACGTGGGGTTGAAAGACATACATCACACACACGCACACTTATTACAACATTGCCCTCTCTCGGAGGGTCCGAATAATACGAAACCAAATGAATAATGAACTACAGCTAATTATTACACGACATTAACTAATTAACAAACTAGCCAAGTAAGCATGTAAACTAAATGAATGTGACTGCCTTGGCTCTGTTTTGGATGACAATGGATGCATGCGTGCTCGAATCGTCTTTGTCGGGAAATCCATCGCAATGCCCCCGACTCACCTTTGTTTGCAATTGATTTCAGAAACTTGCACAGAGCTCCAAGAGGCTGAAACTCCACTCTGGAAGGCTGTGGGAAGGCTGCCGACCAGCCCTTGGCTATGAAGGCCACCTGCCGACCACCCCTTTGTGGTGGAGACCAAAAAGGGTGGTCGTCCTGCCAGAAAACCTGGTCGGCCGACCACTTTCTGCCCTTGGATTCTGGTTTTCTGCAACACAAAGCAATAGGGAAGCATGGCAAGGTATTTTCAACAAATGTGTGCTCGACCACTCTTCCCGTCATAGCATAGGCTCTAGGGAGTGTAACCCTCGATCCTCGGACCACCAATCACGCATCTCGATGCATGATGGCCGAAGAGTCGAATTACACAACTTAATGTGACATGAATGCACAAATAAGCATCTAAAGCCAACAACTCTATCATGGATAGTCAAGAGTGTCGGCGACTGGGAATCGAGGCACGTTTCATCACTTGGAGTATGAAACGCTCCTCGTTTCTCGTGTTTGGGCTAACTCCTATCCCAAACATGATGAAACAAGAATGGCATGCCCAATGCAACTTCTAGCATGCAATCCTAATGTATAGCATGCAATCCTAGTGTAATGCAACTAAATGATACAAAGATGCAAGGAATGACATGCAACCATGTAAATGGCATTCACAATGCTATGAACTACACATGACATACTCAATGCACATGGACTAAACAATGGCATACACAATGCACATGTGAAGATTAACAAGCACAATGAGATGAACAAGACATGCTCAATGCAATGATCAACTCATGCGAAAACATGGACTATGTGGCATACACAATGAAAGATGGACTTAAACCAAAGTGAATGGGCCTCGGCCACACCCAAATAAGTGGCCAAACATGATGAAATCAAAGTAACAAGACACACATAAGCATGCACAATGCAAAGGCTCGAACCTAAGGCATCAAATGCCACTCTAACAAAGCATGGCAAGGGATGAAATATACCATACAATCATACATTTTTCAGCTCTGAAATGATAGGCAAGATGGTCCCAAATCATGCAAATACGTCACACAATGCATGCTAGATGGCCCGAATACCGAAACTAGTGATGTGCGTTACACTAGAGGTATACAAAGCGATGCACAAATGGAAAAACCAGCCCCAAACAGACCCTAGGTAGGTCCAAGATAGTGGGAAATGACCTAAGATGATGGCTCAAAATGCATAGAAATGAAGCTCATGCTAAGGCTCAAAAATAAGGCATACAAGCACAACTCTCAAACATATTGAAGGAGTGATGAACATGAGAATATGGAAACCTTATATGCTCTGAAATATCATGCTTGATGATGCCAAAACATGTCAAGGGTCCAAACAAGGCATGCTAGTGGACCCGATATGCAAAGCTAGTGAGCTTAAATTGAACTATGGCCATATACAACAATGCATGCATGACCCAAAACACTTCAAGCAGAGCTAAGGAAACCCAAAATACGAATAAAATTAGTTTGGATGATGGCCAAAATATGCTAGGAAAGGGGGCCAAAACATCATGCAATACAAGCTTGTGAACCACGATTTACACTACATCCATATGAAGCACATGAGAGGCCACCGAACCAGTCAAAAAAAGAATCATGGCATGTCAAATGAAGCCCAAAAACCCACTGAAACTTGACCAATGCATGCAAGAATGGCATGCCCCTTTGATAGGCTATAAAGAGGGTTGTTCTACACATGCAAGATGGACACTCAAAATGGCAAAAAGGGCTCTGGATAGAGCCTATGCAGGTCCTAAAACCCACCAAAAAATGGCCTGAAACATGGCTTGGAAGCATGCAAATAAGGGTTCCTTTGTTAGGCCAAATATACTAGTAAACAAGGCAAGGGGTGAGAGGGTCACCCCTCTCTGATTTTGGTTCTCAAAATAGCATAATAACCACTGAAAATCCGCTGGATTTCAGTGGTCAAAAGAGCCAACAAAGCTCAACACAAAGGCCCTAATGCATGGCTCAAAACAAGATGAAATGAAGCATGCAAGGGGGTAAATGACCCCCAACAGAAAAATGGTATTAAAAAAACATGTTAAGGACTTCAAAGAAAGACTTTTTTCAGTTTATGACAAAACCCAAATATGCTTGCAAGTATGGCTAAGAGATGAAGCAAAATAAAAACCAAAAGAGGGAAAGAAGTGTTACCCTTGAAGTTCAGCAACTCCAGCAGCTTTGAAGCCAAAAACTCAGACCTTAGGACCTCTGAAGACCTTCCAAGAAGCTTAGGTTGGTGTTCGAGGTGTTGGGCCAAGAGGTGTAGTGTAAATGTGCAAGAACCATGGACTTTTGAGACCAAAATAGAGAGATATAAAGAGGGAGGTGTGTATGCCTTAGACAAATTTTTTGAACCTTTGCAAATGAGGGAGAGGGTCTCTCTTATAGAGGAAGAAAGGTCCAAGCTTCTTCAAGAAGCTTGTGTAAAGGTCCATACTTCTTGAGGAAGCTATAGCAAAAAGGGTCAAGCTTCTTGAGGAAGCTAGAGCCAAAGGGTCAAGCTTCTTCAAGAAGCTAAAAAAGGCCAAGTTTCTCTTAGAAGCTTAGAGCAAAGGGCCAAGCTTCTTTAAAAAGCCAAAACAAGGTTGCCAATCCTCCATACATGTGTATGGAGGATGCAGTCTGTGCCCTCCAGCTGGCACAGCTGGCACACACTCACAGAGAAAGAAAAAGAGGAAGCTGGCCGACCAGTTCAGGTGGTCGGCCGACCACTCCCCTTGGTCGGCCGACCAGTTCAAAAGGTTCAAGTTGAAGAAAGGTGGTCGGCAGCCATAATTGGTGGTCTCCCAATTCAATGCAAGCTAGTGGTGTAGTGGGAGATCAGCAATTGTGGCTCAAAAGTCAGGGAGACTAGCTACATGTCAAGAAAATCGGCCGACCAGGAAAAAGTGGTCTCCAAGGAGAAAAGGTGGTCTCCCACCCTATACCACCTTCTAAAAAATAAAAATAGGGTCCATGCCAAAAATGAACCAAGACGGATGCAAAACAAGGGTTCGGGGGCCAAAACGCGCGGCCGGAGGCCCCGAAAACTGACTGTTAAGCATCGAGAGTGGCGTGCGACCACGAAGGTGGTCTCCCAAGCCACAGTGTCCCTCTAGGGACAGGAAACAAGGTGTGTTCCAAAAACCGGAACAAACGGAGAAAGTTAAGCGGTTCCGAATCGAGGCGCACGGCCGACAGCTCCAAAAATCGGAAATTGGTCTCTAAACGGGACCAGTGGTCTTCGACCACGAAATGTAGCCTACGGCCACTAAGAGATGGTCCACGAGGCCTCTCCCTCCCATCAGGAAGAGAAAACAGAACCTGGTTCACAAACTGAGGCAAAGCACAAAAGAGTTCCAAAGTCCGGAGGCAAGGCTCTCAGCCGAGACTCCGTAACCTCAGAACGAGCACAACATGCGCAATCACCGAGCGCTCAATCGATGACGCCTGAGTCTTAAGGTTGGTCAAAAATGGGATGTCTACATAAAGCAACTTTATAAGCCACTAGACCAAGCCTTTCCATAATTTGGAACAGCCCGATTTAGCGGGGTGACAATTTGCCTTTCTTACCAAATCTCAACTAGCCCTTCATCGGAATCACACGAATAAATATGTGGTCGCCAATTTTGTACTCAAGAGGCCTTTTCCATACGTCAACATAGTTCTTTTGCCAGCTCTGTGCTGTCTTAAGCATTTGTTGGATGATTTTAATCTTTTCATAAGTGTCTTGCACAATTTCGGGTCCAAATAAATCCCTATCCTCGACTTCTGTCCAACAAATTGGCGATCTACATTTTCTGCCATACAAAGCTTTGTATGGTGCCATACTGATGCTAGAGTGGAAACTGTTACTGTATGCAAATTCAGCTAGTGGCAAATAATCTTCCCAACTTCCCTAAAAATCTAAAGCACACATTCTGAGCATGTCTTCCAAAGTCTGTATGATTCGTTCTAATTGCCCATCTCTTTGTGGATGGAATGTGATACTGAATCTCAGTTCTGTTCCCATTGTTCTTTGTAGACTTTTCCACAATCTAAATACAAATTTCGGATCTCTATCTGATACAATAGATACCGAAACTCCATGTAAGTGAACAATCTCATCAACATATATAGTGGCTAATCTATAAGCATCAAAAGTAGTTTTCACAGATACAAAATGTGCAGATTTGGTCAGTCTATCAACTATAACCCAAATAGAATTCATATCTCTAGGAGTCCGAGGTAAGCCAACAACGAAGTCCATGGTCACGTGCAGGACTTCCATTCTGGAATAAGGAGAGGTTGAAGTAGACCACCTGGTTTCTGATGTTTAGGTTAAACTTGCTGACATTGAAGGCACTTGGACACATATTCTGCGATTTTCCTCTTCATATTGGGCCACCAATAGCTCTGCTTTAAGTCCTGATGCATTTTGTTGTTACCTGGATGCATAGCAAACACCGACTTATAAGCTTTATTGAGGATTCTTTTCTTTAATTCAGGAACATTTGGGACACACATTCAGTTTTGAAATTTCAACATTTCACACTTTGCTTGACTTCATTAACTATTCCTGAAATGGCAGCTATCAACCTTGTTTATGTAACACAACTTTAATTTCAATTTTCTCTAGATCTTGCAGGATTTCTCTCTGTTCAGTGAGTAGACAAGCTAAGTTCCTTGTTGTTCTTCTACTTAATACATTGGCAACTATATTGGCTTTTCCTGGGTGGTATTGAATCTGAAGGTCGTAATCTTTTATTAATTCAAGCCATCTTCTATGCTGCATATTTAGCTCTTTTTGAGTAAATAAATACTTTAGGCTTTTGTGATCAGTATAGACTTCACATTTCGCGCCATACAGATAATTCCACCAAATTTTCAAGCCAAACACAACTGTGGCTAACTCCAAGTCATGTGTTGGATAGTTCTTTTCATGTGGTCTCAACTGTCGAGAGGCATAAGCAATCACCCTTCCGCTCTGCATTAGTACCCAACCCAAACCTTTGTAACAAGCATCACTACATATCACAAAGTTTTCCATACCTGAGGTCAATGTCAAAACTGGAGCAGTGGTTAGCCTTGTCTTCAATTCCTGGAAAGCAGACTCCCTTTCATTAGTCCATTCAAATGGTTGTCCTTTGCGTGTGAGTTGAGTAAGTGGTACCGCTATTTTTGAAAAATCTTTCACAAACCTTCTGTAGTGCCCCAACTAAACCCATGAAATTACGAACTTTCGTTATATTTGTTGGGGTAGGCCAGGTCACAATTGCCTCTATCTTCTGTGGGTCCACTGAAATCCCCTCTTTGTTGATAACATGCCCTAAGATAACAACCTCATCCATCCAAAACTCACACTTCTTTAGTTTAGCAAATAATTTATTTTCCCTAAGTGTTTGCAAGACAGTTCTCAAATGGTGTTCATGTTCAAGTCTACTTTTCAAATATATCAAAATATTGTGGATAAAAACTACAACAAAGTCATCGAGGTAAGTCTTGAAAATTTGGTTCATCAGATCCATAAATGTTGCAGGGGCATTAGTCACTCCAAATGACATAACAAGAAATTCATAGTGACCATACATTGTCCAGAACGCAGTTTTCTCAACATCTTCTGCTTTTACCTTCAATTGGTGGTATCCAGATCTCAAATCAATTTTGGAAAATACTTGTGATCCCTACAACTGATCAAACAAGTCGTCAATACGGGGTAAAGGGTATTTGTTCTTTATCGTTACCTTGTTCAATTCACGGTAGTCAATACACAGGCACAAGGTTCCATCTTTCTTTTTCACAAATAATACTGGTGCACCCCATGGTGAAGTACTTGGTCGAATAAACCCTTTGTCTAGTAAGTCTTGTAATTGGTCTTTTGGTTCTTTCATTTCGACACTAGACATTCTATAAGGGGTTTTTGAGAAAGGCTGAGTGCCTGGTGTAACATCAATAGTAAACTCTATCCCCCTGTCAACCAATTCTCCTGGTAATTCATCTGGGAATACATCTGGAAACTAACGAACAATAGGGATACTAGTCAATTCAACATTCATAGATTGTTTAAACAATATACAGCACAAATAACCCCGATACCCTTTCTTGATCAGTTTACATGCTTTCATTGCAGATATCAAACAAGGTGGAGGCACTACCCCGTTACCCACAAACATAATTTCTTCCTGCCCTAGTGGTCTAAACACAACTTGTTTTGTTACACAATCGATGGTGGCACAGTATTTAGATAACCAGTCCATATCCAAAATTACATCAAAATGCCTAAAGTCCAAGGGTAACAAATCTACCTACAAGGTAGCACTCCCAATACACATATCATAAAACCGACACAGGTGTACCCAACACAGATTCCCCAGATGGAGTCAATTAATGCAAAATCATCCTGCTTATATATAGAGATAGTACCTGAGACAACGGCCTATGTGTTTCATGTATCACCCAGAACGAGTGCAAAGACTCTCCCCTACCACATGGTATCTCTGGTCGTAGTAGGTCTCGTAGTATTTCCCAGTTTTGGGATTGATTCAGTTGAACTAGCAGCCGCTTTTCCGCTGGTTTGGTGACAATCCCTTGCCACATGCCCCGTTTTACCGCACTTGAAGCAGGTCCCTGAAAGTGGGTAGCAAACCCCGCGTTGTTTCTTACCACATTGACTAAGCATTGGAAATGTATCTCTGGAGGAGTTTGAAGTACTTGAGGATCCCGTATTCTATTTCTTTGAAAGTCTTTTCTTGGAAAAGAAGCACTGCCTTTTACTTTTCCAATCAATTGATGGTTTACTCTGCTTGCCTATGTTAGCTTCTGATATTATGGCCTGATCTAGTACATCAACGTAGGTTTCGAGCTTTAGTACATTCACCTTCAACAAAATATCATGCCGGAGACCACCCTTAAATTTTCTCGTTTTCTTATTGTGGACTTGCCTTTTTCTTGTGCCCCGCCTTTCGGAAAAGGTTTGAAAAGAAAGTCTCACAGTTCGGACTCCTGCGGCTCTGAATCTAGCCTCACAAGTGCAATGTGAAACTAATAAACACCAAAGAGTTCAAATTCGGCAAATCTTTTTGGAAAATTGATTTTAAATCAAATAATGCCAAAATTGGACTGCTTTGTCAGATATAGAGTCGCCACCTAAATATTTTTTTTTTGGGAAAATTTAGGAAACCCTGACTCTTGCCGAAGGCCACATGTTCATCATCACCAGCGTTGCCTCGGCTCGAGAACTTGGGTACGAGGGGGGAAGGTCATGAAATGAGCACCCTTGCTCGCCCGATCAAAGATCGGCTTCTGCTAATCATGATATGTTGTTTTATAAATCTCATGTGTTCTTATTTCGGTTATTAGCTAACTTTATTATGTGACGCACACAAGCAAGTATAGACTAAATCGCAAGAATTGGAACAAATTCAACTCATGTTTATTTTCAAAAATGGTTTGAAGTTGTCACCCTCAAGTGGGTTTAAAAGATGCGGATTTGCTACCTCAAGTGGGCTTAAAACATGATTTGCCACTTCGCAAAGTGAGCTTAAAACTTACATTCGTTGAACTGTTCTAATTCAAACAACCAAGCCTTCATCCACAGGCATTCAAGTAGTTTAGCAAATAAGCACATAGCCTCATGGCAAGCATGCGAATCATGGCAATATGGCAATCACACTCATGCAAGTATGCTAAAGCATAAAACTTACCGAGTACTCCAAGCCAAAAAAAAAAAAAAAAAAAAAACTAGTTAGAAAGAATGCATGATCCTAACTATACAAGATGCCTAATGCAACACATGCAATATGAAATTAATAGGCTCAGCTACTAATATGGCATTTGCAATACTTTGATAGCATGCTTTGAAACACATATTCAAAGAAGTATTAAATTGACAATGCAGTTTGAAGGATGCGCCGAGCCTCGGTGCATGCAAGACAAATAAATGGATGCAAACATGCAAGCATAAGATATGCTAATTGAAAATGTCCCTAATCTAACCATCAAAAGCGGTTAAATAAAAGGGAGAAAGACGTGGGATTGGAAGATATGCACACACGCACACACACTTATTATAACATCATGCCCTCGCGAAAGAGGGTCCGAATGAATAAGCATTAACTAGTTACGCTAATTAAGCTAACTATTACGAATCAAAACTAATTAACTATTCTAAGCTAATTAAATATTACAACACAAATTTGAACAATTAGTTACACTAACTAATTAAGTACAACACTTGAATTAACTAGCTATTCTAAGCTAACTAAAGTAATTATATGGCCTCGAGGGTGAGAGATGCATGCATGCTCGAATTCTCCTCCCGAAAATGCCATCGACATGCCATTGCAGCCTCTATTTGCATGTGCTTGAACACCAACAATGCCGCCGACTTCCAGAATGCCTCTGCTTCAACTCAGGAACACACTTGTGCAATTTTTTATTGATGGCCTATTGGCTACTGCCGATGGCCGGTCGGCTACCCTTCCCTGAACTTCCTTTTTTCCTGCAATAAATTTTTTATTGATGGCCTATTGGCTACTGCCGGTGGCCAGTCGGCTACCCTTCCCTGAACTTCCTTTTTTCCTGCAACAGAAAGCAAACAGAGGTAAAACAGTGTATTCTCAAGGAGTATATGTACTGCTACTCTCTTTATCATCACACAAGCTCAAAGGAGTGTAGCTCTTGGCCCTCAAACCATCAACCAAGCATTTTCAATGCATAATGGCTAGAGAACCAAGCTTGTACAAGTTTAATGAGTGCAAAATAGGGCTCAACAAAACCACAACCCTATCATGCATGATCAAGGGTGATGGAGACCAAGAAAAGTGGTGTTTCATCACTTTGAGTATGAAACGTCCCATTTTCCTCGTGTTCGAATTAACGTTCGATCTGAACACATGCAATGCAACACAAAAGATGCTTTATCTTGCCTCTTTTACTTTGTTCATTTTATTTACTCATTTTCGATTACCAATCCATTCTTTAATTGATTAGTCCAAAAAGTGAGTGTCCTCTAATTTAAAGGGGGCTTAAACCACAAGTGTCTTGAGCATGAAAGAGACTTCATGCCGTTGGTTCATTATCAAGTGTCTCAATTTCGCACTTATTGAGCCTGAGTGTCTCAATTTCACAAAACAACCACAATAAGCTTAAATGAGGTAAGTTCTCTACCTTTGAAGCGCAGCACAAAACAGCCACAATCTCAGGCTCAAACCTTCCAAAGGTCAAACTAGGCTCCAAGGGACCTCAGCATCAAAGTGGTCAAGTTTGGTTAAGGGTTAGTGTGCAAAAGTGTAGAGAAAACTAACTACCAGGCACAAAACAAAAAGAGAGAAAAAGAATTTTAGAGAGAGAGGCAGAATTTTGATCCAAATTCTCTAACCCTCAAAAAATGGGAGAGGACACACCCTATATATAGAAAAACAAGGTTTAGGCTTGAAATCATCCTACCATACATGTGTATGAAGATGCACTTCAATGAGCAACAGCTGGCACAACTAGCAAACAAATATCTGAAAAAAGAGAAAAATGGCTGTCGGCCACCACTGGTGGCTGACCGGCCATCAATGTGGCCAACTGGCCACCACTGATGGCCGGTAGGCACAAACCATGGCCGATAGGCTGTGGGGCTGGCCGACAGGCCACCCTCCCCTTCAGACTTGAAACAACAAGCTCTTGGTCCACAACCAAGTACAAAACAGACAAGGTCCAAAGGCTTCAAAGACAAGGTGCTCGGCTAAGAACTTCGGGCACTCAAAAAGAACACAAACAAGCACAATCATCAAGCGCACAAACAATGACATCCAAGTCTTAAGGACGGTCAAAAGTGGGATGTCTACACTTATAGTCGGTATCGATCATGTATGGTGCAAATTTGGCCAATTCAGTAAACTTGGCCTCATACTCGGCTACTGGCATGCTCTTTTGCTTAAGTTCCATGAACTCCGACACTTTCCTATCACGAACACATTGTGGGAAGTATTTATCATAGAAAATCTCTAAAAACCGTGCCCAACCAATATCTTTATGGTTTTCACGCATCAACATCCACCACCTTCTCGCTTCATCTTCTAGTGTAAAGGTGGCTAGCAACACTTTTTGTGTTTCTAGACAAGGAAATGCTTTAAGCAACTTCTCTATACCAAGGACCCACACTTCAGCCTTTAATGGATCCAATCCTTCATGGAACTATGGCGGTTTCATTTTCTTAAACTCTTTGGTGAGGGCTATTATTTGATCATTATTTTGCAAGTCTTGTACTAGCAGTACCGAATGTGGAGGTGGAGTGTGTGGCTATTGCCACTGTTGCTACCACTGTTGTTGTTACCTCAATGTTTCTGCCATTTCCTGTATTAATCTTTCCATCCTATCCATTATGGCAGTAAAGGACTGCCCTAATTCTTCGGCTCTTGTTCTCAACATTATCTGATTAGACTTGCATTATTCTTTATACAAAATGTACACAAGTATGCATATACAAAAGTGCATACATATTTAGGTAAATCACAATGCATATAGCTCATACTTATCATATGAATGCATCCTTGATCTTTTCTAGACGCTTATTGCTCATTTGAACAAATGTGTGAGTTATTAAGCCGTGCTCTGATACCACTCTAGCATGACCTGAACCCACCCCGGTAGGTTAAGGTCATAACCGGCCAGTAATCATAAGATTACCTATGGCCTCAAACAAAACCAAACATACATTATATAAGTAAAGGGGCCAAATGAAAGCAGTCTTAAAAAATTTTGTCCATTGAGCTCTACTTATATGGCATACCAAAACATGTTCCATAATGTAATAATAACTCACACCATAAACCAAAATAAACATCTTGTACATCCAGGATCATACAAACATATGGCTAGCCGAACAGAAGGTCTATATACACAGGTGATCCAACGGATCCTCCAAAATAGCAAAAGAGTAAAACAAAGAATAGAAACTACATCTCATGCGTGAGACACCCGGGCTGACTGCACAAAACTTGGACTACTCTCACAAGCTTCACTAAGGCTGGGTTTGGACATCTCTTTGCCCACCTGCATATATATAAATAAGAGTGAACAAAAACCCAGTGAACAATACCAAACTAAAGGGGTTATATGAATGAAATCCTCTAGTAAATGATATCCTTGTCAACCACATCAAGTGGCCTTAGGCCCAAACATATCAAACAACCTCTGGCCCAACATACCAAATGGCCTCTAGCCCAATTCATTCTTATCAAACGGGCTCGGGCCCAATTTATGTTTATCAGATAGCCTCGGGCCCAATTCATGCTTATTAGACGGCCTTAGGCCCAATTCACGTTATAAAATGGCCTCAGACCCAATTCATGCTTATCAAACGGCCTTGGTCCTAATTCATGTTTATCAGACGGTCTTATACAAAAATTTAGCATATAGAATACTCATTCATAAGTAAACAAATCCATGAAGCTTTGTCAAAAGTAGTAGTTAGAAAATAACATACTTGGAAATATCTTTACTAAGATATTACTCACAGTGTTCCATCGATGGATTTGCCCTCGTGCTTGACCCTACACATTTTATAGCACATTGGGTCACAAACAATTCAATATGTTCTTAACTTATTTATTTCTCTTAGGCCTCTTTCTTATCCCTTTAGTTCATTTACAATGTTCAATGCATGCCTAAGAGTGCTTAAAAATGCAAGAGAACGGAAAACGAAACATAAAACAAATTTTCTAAATTTCTAAAACAGGGCTCTCCGCTCGAGCACAGCTTTGGTCGCTCGAGCAGCCGATAAAACTCTATAAAAGTATTGGTTGCATGAATTTTACGCTCGAGAGAGGAGCCTTGCAAAACAGGGTTCACTTGAGCGCAAGGTTTGTCGCTTTAGCCACTATGTAAATCTTTGAAAAACTTCTAGTTGACTTTATTTTCCTCTCGAGCAGAAACTTCTTCGCTCGAGCGAAGAGGTCTATTTCTAGGATTTCCAAAATTCCGTTTGAACTTCAAATCACATTTCCAAAGGTCCAATTCATGTATAATACATCAAATATGCAAACATACTCCCAAAAACATATATTCGAAGATAACTTACAACCATAGTTCAAAAGTCCATGGATTTAACAAATTTCAAACCATAAACTTTATATATACACTATTCATGTTTTGTATCTTGCATGGACAAGCTTCAACGTTAGAAATTAAGCTGCAATACATGAAAATTCTTACATGCATGTGTCAAACAACCCTCAATTCATCATGATCAACATGCTTCACAATCAAATATGCAAACATTATGGTCAATTTTTACATGCATGCATCTAATGTCCACAAATTTACTAAAATTAACTTAATTCATGTCTTAAGCATCATATATACATTGAATTCATACTTTTATAAACTTAAACTCATAATTTAGGGTTTAAATGCTCACCTAAAAGCTTCAATCTTCTCAATTGGACTAGTCTCTGAGGCTAACTCTTCAAATCTTCAAGTTGTGAGCTCAAATCTACAATTTGTGCCCTCTCTCTCTCTCTAGAACCGCCTCTCTCTCTCCCTCTCTAGAGTGTGATTCAACCAAATATGTGAAAAGGGTTCAAATGTGAGCCTATATATTAATCTCCCATGTATTTATAAGCTAGACTAATCAACATTTCTAATCCAAGCTTAGTGTTAATCAATTAAGCTTAATTGAGCACTAAATTAATCTAATTATTTTGATACGAATCAATTTTTAATCAAATTCCACCATAGGTTCTAAAATCGTGCTGATCACAATAATACAGTCAATTTCGATTTCTGTCACCTCTACAGGCTTCAATTTCTAAATTATAGTAGTAAATTGGACAAATTTTCCTACGGTGAACAGATATAGTTTCAAAAACATAATTAATCACATAATTAACACCCAAAACCATATTAACCACATAATCACAATCATAATTAAGATTAATTAACACAACACAAAACAGGGTTATTACACACCTCTTTCAAACAAGGCCTTTAATGGAAATTCCGTTAGCACGACAATCGTGTGCGCATCGAAATAATGCGCTAACTTCCTAGAGGCCATCATTAGCGCTAAGGCAAGTATTTCGAGTGGCTTGTATCTCGATTCTACAGGGAGCAAGGTCTTGCTCACATAGAAGATCGGAAGATGTTGTATGCTTTCTGTCCTAACAAGCAGTGCATTGATGGCATGCTGAGAGAGCCAAATAGAGGTTGAGTGCTTCCCCTTGCTTCGGCGTGACAAGGAGTGAAGCAGAGGACAGGTATGTCTTTACCTCAACCAATGCCCTGTCACATTCTCATCACACAAAAACTTCAACTTTAGGGCTTAGAAGAAAGGTCGGCAACAGTCTAATGACCGACTGATAAATCTGTTAAGTGCAGCTGCCACCCTAACAAGATATTGCACTTCCTTTGCTGAATTTAACCATTTCAACTCTTGTATAGCTTTTATCTTAGCGGGGTCTACCTCAATCCCTCAGTTGGTTACCAAGAAACCCAAAAACTTCCACGATTCCACTACAAAGGTGCACTTTGATGCATTGAGGCGCTGCCTGTGCCGCTTAAGGATTGTGAACATCTCTACTAGATCGGTTAAGTGGTCGGCCTCGTTTTTGCTTTTGACCACCATGTCATCTATGTATGTTTCCATTGTTCAGCCTAGGAGAGGACAGAAGCAAACATCTTGGTAACCATTCTCTAAAAAGTGGCTCCAGCGTTCTTCAAACCGAAGGACATGACTCTATAGCAAAACAATCCCCTTGGAATTGTAAAAGAAGTAACTTCTCGATCAAGCTTGTACATGGTGGTCTGATGGTAGTCATGGTCTGCATCCGGGAAACTAAAACTATTGTGCCCAGCTCTAAGGTCAACCAGTTGATCGATTCTTGGTAATGAGAAGTTGTCTTTGGGGTAGGCTTTGTTGACTGTTTTATAGTCAATGCAGACTCGCCGCTTGTCATTCTTCTTGGCCACTACCACCGTGTTAAAAATCCACTGAGGGTAGTGCACTTCTTGGATTGCCCCTACTTCTAACAAGTTTTTAACTTTTTTTGCTACCATCTCAGTGTGATAAAGCGCTGATCGCCTTGTTCTCTGTATGACCGGCTGAGCGTCCGGGAAAATATTGTGGCACATAAAGTTTGGATCGACGCCAAGCATATCGTAAGGTGACCATGCAAACAATTCAATATTTTCCACTAAGAAGTTGAAAATCTCTAATCACTTTTGGGTGGTCAAGGATGATCCTAGCAGAAAGAATTTGCTTGGATCGCTTTCGTCGATTTTTACTCCCATCAAGTCCTCAACAACCTTGTCTTCGGCTTTTCTTGCCAATATCATCCAGGACCGTCTGATCTTCTGGTCCTTCAATTATTTATACAAAGTCTTTGACAGCTTGGCTTCCATTTATGGCCACGAAACATTGCTTGGCCATGACTTGATCACCCCATACTTCTTTTATCATCCCAGTGGCAAAAGGGAACTGCATCACTTGGAGGTAAGTTGATGCCACCACTTGCATGGCATGAAGTCATCCTCTACCCAGGATCAAGTTGTAAGTTAAGGGTACTTTCAATACCCAGAATTCCACTTGTTTGATGACGGACCTCACTTTGACTAGCAAGATAATCTTTCTAACCGGCCATTCTGGTTGCGAGTTGAAGCCTACAAATGGAGAAATTGTCAGGGCTAAGTCTTTGTCCTCCAGTTTAAGCTGCTTGAAAGCGTCATAAAACATTATCTCGACCAAGATGCCTTGGTCAATTACGATGCACTTGATGTCGAAGTCTTTGATGCACAACGTGACTACTAGAGCGTCATTGTGCGGGGTTTGGATTCGTTCCAGATCTCTACTAGAAAAGCTAAGGATATCTGTCACTTCGGTCTTGCCTTTCTTCACGATAGGTTAGGCAGACAGAACTTTTCTCGTGTGTTTCACTTTTTTGATCATCCCCCTGAGCTCGCATACCCACGCTGGCTCGATGAACCCATGGATTACATTGATAACGCCTTGGGGAGGTGTGTCTAAGGTGGCCAAGCTATTAGGTTTATCTTGAGCTTGAGGCACAGTCTTGACGTCTCCATCAATGTAACGCTCCAAGTGGCCAGCTGCCACTAACTCTTCCAAGTGTTGCTTCAAAGGCACACAATTTTCTGTGCGGTGCCCACGCTCATCATGGTAGGTGCAGTGATACCTCAGATTAAAGCTTCTTTGTGAATCTCCCAACTTAGCCGGCCACCAGACGTATGTCTCATCACGGATCTTGCTAAGTATGCGGTAGATTGGGATTTTTAAGACCCTGGTGATGCCTGTTCAAGTGTTTAGTTTTCTCTTTGCGTCTTCCGCGGCAACACGAAGATAGTTAGGCTGATCATTGTTAGGAACCTTATCTCGATTGTTGCGGCTAGCACCACGATTTTGCTCTCTTTCGCAGTTGTTCAGACAATTTTGCTCGTGTCCGACCGCGTGAACCTTTTTAGCCGGCCTTTTGTCTGCTGCTACCAGATTCACCTTCATGATAACTACGGTCGCATCATGCTCAACTCAGATGTGCTCATTGATGCGCTGCATCAGCAGGTCGTCAGTTGGTTCATGGTAAACGAGTCTCTAAGTCTATGTCCAACTAGGAGACCGCGCTTGTATTAGGTGATTGCTAGGTTTGTTAGGCAATCAAGAATCTCATTGAATGTTTCCCAATACTTGGCATTGTACACCTTCAACGAATCGCTCATTTTCATCTTGATTCCCAGAAGATGGTTGACTTCTTTGGGAGTTTTGGTGTTGGTTTTGAATTGTGTCACAAATGGTTCCGCCAACTGCTACCACCTTTCAATACTCTTCTCTAGCAGCCTTTTGAACCATTTCAGGCCCAACTCGCCTAAACTTGATGGGAAAACAAGGCATATCAGTGCATTATTTCACCTGTGTCTAGACATAACTTGCCGGAAGTGGCTTACGTGCATGTACGGATCAATCGTTCCATCATAGAGCGTGAACTTGGGCTAGTGGAAGCCAGCGGGGAGCGATGTGTCGTCCATTTCTATGGAAAAAGGGGTGGCGTTCAACCTCGCCAATTCCCTATCTAGTGGTGCTTGCATCGCCAGGCATGGTGGCGACAATACGACTTCTACACCGACTCGTCCTCCAGGGCCCAACCACTACAGCGCCGACACCCTCTATGTCTCTCGCTAGCACGCTCATTTCTCAAATACATCTCTCAGATTTCCCAATCGATCGGAGTACGAGTAGTTTGATGTCACAATCCAAACCTGCCCCTAAAGGTTTACCATCATAACCAGCCAGTAATCCGTGATTACCAAAGGCCTACTTAAAAGTAATAACAATAAACAGGGCTGGCGAAAGCCAATCATTAATAAAATATATCGTGCAATGAGTTGTGAGGACTTATATGAACAAAACAAGTTTTTACAGACGTATATATACACACATTCACTTAAGTCCATAACATAACTTGTACAACAAAAAACATGTTCATAGCTTAGGGATTAAATCCCAATAACAAAACAGTCGGCAATAGAAGTCTTAAACAAAAGCTCTGTGACATGTCTACAGCATTAGATCACAATATAGATGGGCGAACTTAGAATCACCCAAAAGACTTGACTCATAATGGTTTGGAACCTCGCAGTGAGGCACAATAGTTGGCTTGAAAAAAAAAGAAAAAAACAAACAAAAAACAAAATGGGGGTTCAGGTCGACGCCGCTATGACTAATCCGGTGCTTGATCACCTACATACATATAATAAACAGTGAGCTAAAGCCCAGTGAATAACATATGTGTAAAAGGGTTTGTGAATGATGTCCTTATAACAATTCAAAATGATCAGATTCAGTAGCGAATAAATTCACAAAGTGGTATTTTAGACATGTCATAGTCATATGAAATCATAACAGTCATACGTGGTACACCCAATAACAGAATAGTACAAAAGATCTTAAAGACTGAACAATCAGTTTAGTTCCAAAGAATGGAACAAATAGAGATCTCTATAACAGTAGGAGTAACAGTAACAATAACAGTATCAGTAACAGTAACAAATGATATGGATGCCACAAGTGTAGTTTTCGAAATAAGATAATCATTCAATCAATAAATAGTATCATTTCATTTCAGGAAACAGTACATTTAATCAATCAGAAAATAATTATAATTGAACATAGCTTTACACATTGTTACTCATAGTGGGTTTCTTGACTTATGTGCTTAAGATGCGGCGTCTGACCTAAACAAGCAAATTCAAGCGCAACACAATTACATTCATGTCATTCAGTCAATTCTATGCAGTTTGAAACTTATACATATTCGGTTTCTAGTCACTATTCAATTCAATTGCTTCTTACGTGGTTTCTACTCCTTACATAATCGTTCAGTCATAACTTTTTGTTCTTTAGTTTCTTTCATGCTTATGATATGCACATGAATGCAATTGCACATGAAAAACACTTTAAAACCATACAAACAGAGGCCAAAAAGGTAGTAAAATTGAGCGAAAAAAAAATCAAGTCTGCCCTGTTGGCCGTAGGTGCGGTGGCCTTGGCCGCACATGCGGTGGCCACAGCCGCTCAAGCGTGCAGAATGCATGATGCAAGGGAGGGTTGGCTGCTCGTGTCGCAACCCAAGTCGCTTAAGCGCACAAATACACGTTGCACAAGGGAGCTAGCCGCTCGTGCGGTGGCCTAAGCCCCTTGAGCGGTCTAGGCTGACATGTTGTCTGAAACATGCTCTTCATTTTGGAGTGTAACCTTTTGTAAAACCAACTCAATTTTCATGCATTTCACCTCCAAAAATTCATATAAACAAGCTAGAATTTGGGTCTTAAACATCAAATAAAAGTCAAAACTTGTAAACAAATTCCAAATTTCCAATTGGAAAGATCATAGGCTCCAATTAAATTACAAAAGTATAGGCCATGTGGTTTTAGGCTTCCATCTCAAAATGCATGAAGAAATTCCCTTGGAAACTTTAGAATACATAAGGATTATGCAAGAAAATATGTGTATAAATCAAAATGTCATGAATTCATGCCATGCATGTTGAATTCAAGGCCAATTCCCTTCAACTCTTTTCTTACTTAGCTTGCATGTTCTAATTTGTCAATTACCACAATAAAACTCCCAATTGACCATGAATTCATCTTAATTAACCTTATATCTTAGAAGATGATGAGTGTAGGAGTCTCAATTTCAAGAAATTGAATGAAAGTCTTACCTTAAATTGATGAAATTGTGAAGAGCTAAATTAACTTCAATGTTCTTCCTTTTCCTTTTCTTTCTCTTTGTTGAGCTCTCATTCTCAAAGTCTCTCCCTCTCTCTCTATGTGTATATCTCTAGGCCACCAAGGTCCACTACCTCTCTTCTATATTCAATTGATGAATAGAACACTAACTCTTTTCTTAGACATACATTAGGCTTAAATTAATTAGGCTAATAAATTAATTAAAATCAAATTCACTCAAATTAAATTAATCCTCATCATTTATGACTTATATCAAACTAATTTTAATTATGATAATGTGAATTAGGCTCTAATTGCCTATCCCAATATTTAATTCCAACTTGATAAAATTCTGAATCAAACAGGTTCAATTCATAACTCTACCTATTTGTTCACAATAACAATACCATATATATATATATATGCATATCACACATGGCACATAATTCATAATTAACACATAATCACATGTTCAATGCAAATCACATAATTAGCTTAATTAATCAAGGAGGTGTTGTCACATTCTCTCTCCCTTAGGACGTTTGGTCCTTCAAACTCAATTACCTTTCTCCAAGAAGAACATAGAATCAAGGGGGAAGAAGTCCGGATATCTTTTCTTCATATCGTCTTCCCTTTCCCAAGTCGCATAGATGCCACCATGATTTTGCCAATCCACTTTTACTAACGGAATTTCTTTGTTTCTTAACTTCTTGATCTGGCGATTGACAATCTGAATGGGCCTTTCTTCGTAAGTATAATCATCACTCAAAAGAACATGTATAGGCTCAAAAACATGAAAAGGATCTCGAAGATAATCCCACAACATTGGGACATGTAAAACATTATGCATATGGTCCATTTCGGAAGGGAGAGCTACCCGATATGCCACAGGATTAATATTTTCAATGATTTCATACGGCCCAACATACCTTGGTGCTAACTTGCCCTTGGTTCCAAAGCGAGTTTGCCCTTTCATTGGTGTCACCTTAATAAAAACATGATCACCCACTTCATATTTCTTGTCTCGCCTTCGGACATCCACGTAACTTTTCTGTCGACTTTGTGCAGTTTTCAATTGTTGTTGAATTAGCTTCACTTTTTTTGTCGTTTCTTACACAATTTTAGGCCTAAGTAAAAGTCTGTCTCCAACTTCTTTCCAACAAATCAGTGACCAACATTTTCTACCATATAAAGCCTCGAAGGGCGCCATGCCAATGCTTGAATGAAAACTGTTATTGTATGCAAATTCAGCCAAAGGCAAATGGGTTTCCCAATTTCCCTGAAAATCAAGAACACACATACGCAACGTATCCTCCAGCATTTGGATTGTTCTTTATGACTAGCCATCGGTTTGTGGATGATATGCACTGCTCAATCTCAATTAAGTTCCCAATGCCATCGGTCTGTGGATGATATGCATTGCTCAATCTCAATTAAGTTCTCAATTAAGTTCCCAATGATCAAAAACAATTAACACAGGCACTCCATGCAATCTTGCAATCTCATTAATATAGATAGTAGCCAACTTATCCGTATTATAAATGGTTTTGACAAGTAAGAAATGAGCAGATTTAGTCAAACGGTCAACAATAACCCAAATTGAATCCATATCTCTATTGGAGCGAGGTAGTCCAACAATAAAATCCATGGTGATATGCTCCCATTTCCACTCTGGTATTGGTAGTGGTTGAAGCAATCCTGTGGGTCGTTGATGCTCGGCTTTGACTTGTTGGCATTGTAAACACTTAGACACAAATTCACAATTTCTTTCTTTATTCCCGGCCACCAAAAATTAAGCTTCAAATCTTGATACATTTTTGTATTTCTTGGGTGGATAGAAAATTTTCAATTCTGGGCTTCGTGCAAAACTCGCTTCTTTAACTCAACATCATTCAGTACACACAATTTAACTTGAAATGTCAACACGCCATTTTCAAAAATAAAGTCTGGCCTTAGTTTGGATTCCTGTTCATCAATAATCTTCTTCAAAAACTCATCTTGCAACTGTTTTTCTTTAATTTCTTAAAGTGCTGTGCAGAGCTAGCGGTAAAATCCCGCCTTATTCTGGTAGGACAATCTCAACTTCAAATTTCTCAAGATCATGTAGCAATGCTCTTTGCCCGGTAAGTAAGCAAGCCAAATTCCCAATTGATTTCCGACTAAGTGCATCGGGAACGGTGTTAGCTTTCTCCAGATGGTACAAGATTTGTAAGTCATAATCCTTTATCAATTCCAGCTATCTCCGTTCTCTCATATTCAACTCTTTCTAGGTAAAGAAGTACTTTAAGCTCTTGTGATCTGTATAAACCTCACATGTTGCCCCATATAAGTAGTGGCGCCAAATCTTCAATGCAAATACTATTGCGACAAGCTCCAAATCATGAGTCGGATAATTCTTTTCATGTAGCCTCAGTTGTCGGGAAGCATATGCTATCACTTTACCATTCTACATCAATACACACCCCAAACCCTTATGAGAAGCATCACTAAAAATAGTAAATCCATCTGTACCTGAGGATAAGGTGAGAATCGGTGCAGTCACAAGTCGAGTTTTCAATTCTTCAAAGGCTGATTCTTTTTGATCGGTCCAGTCAAACGGTACCCCTTTCTGAGTCAACTGAGTCAAAGGCAAAGCAATTTTGGAGAAGTCTTTTACGAATCTTCGGTAATATCCGGCCAAACCCAAGAAACTCAAGACTTCGGTCACATTCGTCGATCTAGGCCAATTCACAACTGCTTCTATCTTCTGTGCGTCAACTAAAATGCCATCTTTATTGATCACATGCCCCAAAAACATAACACTGTTAAGCTAGAATTCACACTTTGTCAGTTTTGCATATAATTTCTTCTCTCTCAAGGTTTGCAAAGCAATTATCAAGTGATGTTCATGTTCCTCTTTACTTTTCGAATAAATCAAAATGTCATCTATAAAAATAACCACAAATTCATCGAGTAATGGCTTGAAAATTCTGTTCATGAGATCCATAAAGTAGCAGGCGCATTAGTAACTTCGAAAGGCATAACAAGAAATTCATAATGTCCGTACCTTATTCGAAAGGTAGTCTTTTCTACGTCTTCAGCTTTGACTTTCAATTGGTGGTATCCCGATCTTAGATCAATCTTGGAATATACTTGGGCACCTTGCAACTGATCGAATAAGGCATCAATGCGAGGCTACGGATACTTGTTCTTCACTATTACCTTGTTCAACTCACGATAATCAATGCAAAGCCTTAATGAGCCATCCTTCTTTTCACAAATAAGACTGGAGTGCCCCATGGTGATGTACTAGGCCTAATAAATTTTTTGTCCAACAACTCTTGCAACTGGACTTTCAACTCTTTCAATTCAGTAGGTGCCATTTGGTACGGAGCTTTGGAAATTGGTTGTGTCCTCGGTATCACCTCAATAATGAACGCAATCTCTCTGTCAATCAAATCCCCTGGAAAAACATCTGGGAATTCCCTAACTATAGAAATATTGTCCACATTAGCTTTCTTATCAGCGGGCACAATCAATACACAACACAAATACCCGTTACACCATTTTCTAATCAATTTGCATGCTTTCATAGATGAAATCAAATATGGGGGAGGTACAATGCCAACTCCATTAAATATAAATTTAGGTAGTCCAAGTGGACAAAAAATAACTTGTTTTGTTACACAATCAATAGAGGCATGATATTTTGTTAACCAGTTCATCCCCAAAATTACATCAAAGTGATCAAGATTCAGAGGTAACAAATCAACATATAAAATACACCAGTAGGTGAAGATACAGCCAATAAATAATTCATGGGTTCTAATGGTCTAGATAATTTTCTTGAAAAAGCATGTGATACATATGAATGTGTAGACCTCAATTCAATCAAAATATAAGCATTTTGAGCAAAAATATGAAATATACCTAACACTACTATCTCAGTATTTTGCACATCTCCTGGTACAAGTGCGAAAACCTGGCATTGTCTTACAGTTTCTCTCCCTGTAGCTTTAGAATTGGGTTTTGGTGTAGTGGTTGATGTTGCAGCACTTGCTACGGGTCTACTAGTGCCTTGAGATACGAGAGGACAATCTTTGATTATGTGGCCCATCTTGCCACACCTATAACATGCCCCAAAAACTTTGTAACAAGCCCCTTTATGTCTTTTGCCACATTCTGGACAAGGCGGTATAGAATTATTTCCTTGGCTAGAACTACTTGTCAACCCTGTATTCTACTTTTTATTTTGTGAGTTGTTCCTGCCCTTTTTGAAATTAAAACCTGGTCTCTTACCCGCCATTTAGTCACCGGCATCTTAGCTTACTTCAAAGCTGCAATATTTGCCTCAGCCATGATAGCTCGGTCAAGGACATCCACATTCTTGATTAATTTGACAACATTAATCCGGTCAAGTATCTCCACATTGAGTCCTCCCTCAAATTTTCTAGCCTTTTTATAGTCAGTATCTACCATGTGTGGTGCATATCAGGCAAGCTCGGTGAACTTAGCTTTATATTCGGCTACTGACATGGTACCCTGTTTCAGTTGCTCAAATTCAGATACTTTCCGATCCCGGACACATTGAGGAAAATACTTATCATAAAAAAGCCTCTTTGAACTGATCCTAAGTCATAGTGTTGTTGGTATCACGAATAAGCATCCACCATCACTTTGCCTCTTCTTGTAAAGTGAAAGTAGCCAATAACACTTTCTGTGCCTCCGAATACGGAAAAACTTCAAATAATTTTTTAGTTTCCAAAATCCATGCTTCAGCTTTCAATGGCTCAAGGCCACCCTGGAATGTCGGTGGTTTCATTTTGTTGAACTTTTGTGTTAAGGCTGTGACATCATCATTGTTTGCTTCAACTGGCACTGGTGGCGAAGGAAGAGGTGGAAGTTGTTGATTCTATTGTTGTCTTAAAGCTTCAGTCAATTGTTCAACCATCCTTTCCAATCTTACAATTCTTGCTTCTGATGATTCAGTATCCTCTATGTTTCATGCATTCTCCATGGCACTATATAAAACAAGGTAATAATAAACATAGGACAAATGGTTTTCATATTCATGTTAGTACATATACACATATCATGTCCACACACTCATATTTATGCTCATGCAATGCCTTATTTTATTTTTGTAGGACATCCTATAGCTCATTTGGACATGTGTGCGGTATAACTTATGCTCTGATACCACTCTGTCACGACCCAAACCTGCCCCTAAAGGTGTAGCGTCATAACTAGCTAGTAATCTGTGATTACCAAAGGCATGCTTAACAATAATAACAATAAACGAGGCTGATGGAAACCAATCATTAATAAAATATATCGCCAATGAGCTGTGAGGACTTATATGAACAAAACAAGTTTTTATAGACATATATCCACAAATTCACTTAAGTCCATAACATAACTTGTACAATAGAAAACATGTTCATAGCTTAGGGATTAAATCCCAGTAACAAAACAGTCGGCAATAGAAGTCTTAAACAAAAGCTCCATGATATGTCCATAGCATTAGATCACAATATAGATGGGCAAACTCACAATCACACCCAAAAGCCTTGACTCATGATGGTTTGGAACCTTGGGGTGAGGCACATTAGTTGGCTTGACCTAAAAATAAAATAAAAAAAAAAGGTTCAAGTCGACGCCGCTACGACTGATCCGGCACTTGATCACTGATATATATGTATATAATAAACAGTGAGCTAAAGCCCATTGAATAACATATGTGTAAAGGGGTTTATGAATGATGTCTTTATAACAATTCAAAATGATCAGATCTAGTAGTGAATAAATTTACAAAGTAGTATTTCAGACATGCCATAGTCATATGAAATCATAGCAGTCATACGTGGTACATCCAATAGCAGAACAATACAGTAGGTCTTAAAGGCCAAACAGTCAGTTGATGGCTATCAATACAGTAACAGTAGTTCTAAAGATTGGAACTAACAGAGATCTCTATAACAGTAAAAGTAGCAGTAACAATAACAGCTGCTATGGATGCCACGAGTACAGTTTACAAAATAGGACAATCATTCATTCAATAAATAGTATCATTTCATTTCAGAAAACAGTACATTTAATCGATTAGAAAATAATTACAATTGTACATTGCTTTACAACACTGTTCTTCACAGTAGGCTTCCTAACTTATGTGCTTAAAATGCAGCGTCCGACCTAAACAAGCAGATTCAAGTGCAACACAATTACCTTCATGTCATTCAGTCAATTCTATGTAGTTCGAAACTTTTACATATTCGGTTTCTATTCACTATTCAATTCATTTGCATCTTTCGCGGTTTCTATTCCTTACCTAATTGTTCGATTATAACTTTTTGTTCATTAGTTTCTTTCATGCTTATGATATGCACACGAATGCAATTGCACATGAAAAACACTTTTAAAACCATACAAATAGAGACCTAGAAGGTAGAAAAATGGGGCTAAAACAAAATCGGGTCTGCCCTATTGGCCGCACGTGTAGTGGCCACGGCCGCTCATGCGGTGGCCACAGCCACTCGAGTGTGCAGAATGCATGATGCAAGGGAGGGTTGGCCGCTCATGCGACAGGACAAGCCGCTTGAGCGCACAGAATACATGCTGCACATGGGAGTTGGTCGCTCGAGCGATGGCCTAGGCCACTCGAGCGGTCCAAGCTGACATGTTGTCTGAAACATGCTCTTCATTTTGGAATGCAACCTTTTGTAAAACCAACTCAATTTTCATACATTTCACCCCTAAATATTCATATAAACAAGCTAGAATTTGGGTCTTAAACATCAAATAAAAGTCAAAACTTGTAAACAAATTCCAAATTTCCAATTGGAAAGATCATAGGCTCCAATTAAATTACAAAAGTATAAACCGTGTGGTTTTAGGCTTCAATCTCAAAATGCATGAAGAAATTCCCTTGGAAACTTTAGAATTCATAAGGATTATGCAAGAAAATATGTGTATAAATCAAAATGTCATGAATTCATGCCATGCATGTTGAATTTAAGGCCAATTCCCTCAACTCTTTTCTGACTTAGCTTGCAAGTTCTAATTTGTCAATTACCATAATAAAACTCCCAATTGACCATGAATTCATCTTAATTATCCTTATATCTTAGAAGATGATGAGTGTAGGAGTCTCAATTTCAAGAAATTGAATGAAAGTCTTACATTAAATTGATGAAATTGTAAAGAGCTAAATTAACTTCAATGTTCTTCCTCTCCCTTTTCTTTTCTTCTCTTCTTTCTCTTTGCTGAGCTCTCACCCTCAAAGTCTCTCCCTCTCTCTCTCTACATTTATATTTCTAGGCCACCAAGGTCTACTACCTCTCTTCTATATTCAATTGATGAATAGAACACTAACTCTTTTCTTAGACATACATTAGGCTTAAATTATTAGGCTAATAAACTAATTAAAATCAAATTCACTCAAATTAAATTAATCCTCGTCATTTATGAATTAAATCAAACTAATTTTAATTATACTAATGTGAATTAGGCTCTAATTGTCTATCCCAATATTTAATTCCAACTTGATAAAATTACTGAATTAGACAGGTTCAATTCATAACTCTACCTATCTGTTCACAATAACAATACCATATATATATATATATATATATATATATATATATCACACATGGCACATAATTCATAATTAACACATAATCACATGTTCAATGCAAATCACATAATTAGCTTAATTAAACAAGGAGGTGGTTGTCAAACTAGACGTCATTGACGGACGTGAGGAATGATAGTTGTTGTCCTGAGTGCGAGATTTCCTGCCTGTGCAACGGAGTCATCAGCTCTGGAGCTCCTTGTAATGGAGAGTGAAGGAGTTCGCCATCTGTTCCGACTACCGGAACAGTGGGATTTGGTGCGCTCATTGTGGTTTCCGACTCCAGCAACATCCTTTTCCCATCATATGGCGCTTCATGCCCTCAATCTCCATCATCATCTTCCTAATGATGATATCTTGGTCTCTCAGCTTGCTTTCCAAGTGCAGAGTGTGTGATTCTCACCACCGACGATGCCTTTCTGGGCTTAGTGATCGTCCAGAACTCCTTGAGCATTTTTCTCGCACATCTCTAGGAGGTTTTCACGTGGAGGTCTCCAAACCAACCATCATCTGAAAGGCGAGCAAGTCATCACGATGCCAAACTGACTCTGGAGTAATGTCGTCGATAACGGACTTCGGAATGTCATCATTGTTCTCCATGAAAAATGATTAGAAAAGCTTGGAGGACAAGCTTGTGCAGGGAGGAAATATTCATCACTTTTCGTACTCCTTTGGTCCAAGCTCTACATTTCTCTAAATGACGTCGTTCAACCTAGAACAAAATGATGGCGAGTTGCCCAGCGGGTGTGTTGCCAGAAAACCCCTCTGACGCTCAAATTAGCATACTTGGAGAAGAAGAATGAGCCAAAGGAGACAAAAGACAGGTGGCTCTGATAGCAAGAATTCCAGACCTATTGCACGGAGACGCCGCGTAGTTTATATAGTTTATGCGTGCACTACTCTACTCATCCTTTCCTGGACACGTGGATGTACTATCCTCTCTTTCTCTTACACGTGTATGTGACAATACTACCAAATAGTATCATGAAATAGCCTAACAGCATTGACGTGCATAAACAGCGGATTCCTCCCTCTGCTCTCTAATTGGGCCACGTAACAGCTTCTACCGAGCTATCCATAACCCAACGCATGGCTGTCCATTCCAAGACTGGCATTCACCACCCAGCCTAGCTCCAAGATGCCCAACTGGTCAACTACACCTTGGCCAAACCAGTTAAACTCCCCTTGATTCCCTACCACGGCCAACATTTTGCTTGGACCACCTCAGTTCAGTAAAATCTGTCTGGTCCATCAGTGGAACACTTCAGCCTAGGTAGTGGAGCTTGGTTAGCCCTGTCTAGCGAATCTAGTCCATCTCTGGCCCAACTAATCGTAAAGCGATGGGCCGAGCTAGGCCCATCATGTTGACAGCTCGACCATTTTGCACGATCAAAACTCCCCTCTCACACCCCTTGAGGTTTGGGTTTAGTATAAATTACCCCTAAGGTTTGGGAAATTACACTAACCCCCCGTGTCATTATAATTATTTAGACGAAATGAAAACATTGAACTCATGCACTCTCTTTTTTCTTTCTTTGCTTTACTTCCTCTATTTTTTTTTTCATTTCCTTTGTCTAATTTTTTTTTTTCCAATGTAATTTCCTCTGTTTTTCTACTAGGAGTTGTTATTTTTTATATAATTAGAGGGGTTTGTAAAATGAGACTATTAACCACAAGAGTGAAAATGTAATTTCCAGAACATCAGGGTTGGGATGTAATTGGACCAAACCTTAGGGGGTGTCAGTGTAATTTACCATTTAAAAAATCAAACTACTTATGAAAATGGCATATTTTTTTAATTTATTTAGTAAATTAACCTATTTTTTGAAATTTGGTTTTCAAAATACAATTTCATGATAAAATTGCATTTTCAAAATGCACTTTCATGGTGACATGGTCAACTAAGGGTGCCAACGTAGGCATGTTGAAATTGCATTTTACAAACACAAGTTTATCTTGAAGTCGCATTTTCAAAACACAATTTCAATCCTAACATGAAATGCAATTTCAACACAGCGTGGGGCTGGGCATAGGGTTATCCGACTCGCGAAAACTGCCCAACCCGAACCACCCGCACCTATTTGGGCGGTTTCGCAGAATCGTTAGGGTCGAATGTGGGTTAGGATTTTCCTTTTTGCGGGTTATGAGTGGGTCACGGGTTTTACCTGCACCCGCACTCACACTCACACTCACACTCACCCACCTGTATCAGTATACATTTTTTTTGAAATCTGGACCGTCAAATTTTCATGTAAGTTTTGTAATACTCTTCACCAATAATCAACCACTTTTTTTCATGTCATTATTATAATATTATAACATTATAATAATATCACACACTACCTTGTTTAATATATTTATTTTTCAATTGAAATTTCTTCAATTTTTTTGCAAATCTAGTAATGTGATTTTTTTATTTTTTTTTTTTGTATGTTAGTTTTTATTTAATTTTCATTCTAATTTTTTGTAATCCAGTTTTAATGAAGGATAATGTTAAATCTCCCATAATCAAGAATATTTTTAAAAAATGGGGAAAAATAAGTCCAAAAATAAATTTTTAAAGGAAAAAAACACAATCAGCAAACCACCAGCACATCCGCGAACCCTTTCCGCATAAATTGCAACTCGTACTAAGGGCAGTTATGGATTTAATTTTCCCTAAACCGCAGTTATGTACATGGGTCCAAACCCCAAACCGAACAATCAAAAACCAATCCGCGATCACCCCTATAGTGTGCTCATTTTGAAAATGATATTTCAATATGAAATCTCATTTTGAAGATGTGATTTAAACATAAGGTTGGTATTGCATTTTAACAATGAGATTTCAGTTAAATCACATTTTAAGTGTATTATAGCAAATTTGGTTTAGACCCAACCCGTTGATGTTTCAGACCCGAGTTTCATTGTCTTATGTGGTTGTTCATGTCTTGTTTCTCCTTATTCCTCATTGAGTTTGGTTATTAGAATGTATTAGTTGCATTTGGAACAGGTTGGAAGCCTTTTTTTCAAAATTGTGCTGCCCAGATTTTTGTCTCTTCGCTCGAGCGGCACTTCCTACGCTCAAGCAATCTTTATGAACTCTCAGTACTTTTGCAGGTCTGCAAAACTACTGGGAGAGTGCATTCTACGCTTGAGTGGTGTTTCCTGTGCTCGAGCAGTGTTATGCTCGAGCTGTTGTCCATTGTCTACAAAACTTCTAGGAGTTTGTATTCTATGCTCGAGCAGTAACTTTCTGCCCTCAAACAGTCATACTTTTTGTGTCTGGAAGCTTAAGCAACACTTCTTACGCTTGAGCGATCGGCGCGTATATCAGATCGTAAAGTCACCTTTTTGAGTCACTTCTACATTTCTCTCTCTCTCTCTCTCTCTCTCTCTCTCTCTCTCTCTCTCTCTAAACATTCAAAAAATCCTAAGTTGAGACCCTCTTTCTCTAAAACTCACATTCTCTCTACAAATACACCTAGATCCGTCAATCTCTTCACCCGTGTCCCTTTGTTAAAAAAGTAGAGTACTCTAAGGGCTCTCTTTTAATCCGAACAAAGTTGGGTTTCGGCGTCGTTGAAGTTTCTTCACACTTTCTCTCATCTTCTAAGCTTGAGGTAGAGATTCTTTGCACTTTCTATGAGTTCTAACTTAGTTATTTGCTATTTCTAAACAATATTGTGATTTGGGAACTTTTGGAACAAATCTAAGATTTTGGGTTAAAAATCAAAAGAGTGGTTTTCAAATGGATTCTTGGAAATGATTATGGGGTTGAAAATAATGTTTAATTGTGATGGAATGGTTGGTTTTGATATTTGGAATCAATTTTGGAAGAAAAAGGAATTTTGCCCTCAAATGTTGATTTTGTATAAATAATGGAGTTAATATTTTGAAATTGTGAAATTGGATTGATATTGATGAGAATTGTGGAGTTAGATATGTATTATCACTCACCTCTTGAAAATTGGACAGTTTATCTTTATGAAATTTATTATCTGTTTAGAGATATATATTTTGAGCTATCGGTGGAGGATAGCTATAATTATTGTAGAAATTACATGAGAATTAGGTAAATTGAAACTATTTTCTCATCTATTTGCATTGGGCATTGTACATATTTAACACATTGCAAATGTTTATTGTTTTGAGAAAAGAAGTGAATACTTGGTGAATCTAGGTAGGAGGTGTGGTTTCGATATTAAGTTGGCCTGTGTGTCCTTGGTGAAAGACCAAAAACCCTCGCAAATAGACATCGAGCCTTCTGGTTAATGCCAGTAAAAATGACAAATTGGTAGTACTTGTATAGTTTATTTGCAGACACGTACCTAGAGATTCACAGCATTGTATTCACAGTCTTGTTTATAATGAAAAGGGAAATGATTCATGAACTATGTTATAACCTAGCATTGCATGGTTTTGAAATAAATGTAAAATGTTTTGGCACGAGCATTGCATATGCATTCATTTTAAAGCTTGTTAAGATTCATATATTGTATTGGATTATTTCTACTGGGCTTTGGTTCACCCTATATGGGAAAACCACTTTCAAGTGCTGATAATATGCCTCCGCCAGGGCAGTAGCTTGGGAGGATTAAGAGCGAGAGCTTCTTTTACTTATTTGTTATCTTTGTTTTGTACAAGCCTAGGGCTATATTTATATTGAGCTCCGACTCACTTTGGTTGTAACCAAGTACTATCTTGGAAAGTTATAAGCCTTTAGGACATTTCTTATTTCGCTTTAACTCTCATTTTATATTTTTAACTTGTATCGCATGCTATAGATTTAGGGTGAGGACTTGTGAATGTGTAACTGTATGTGCTACCTTTTGTAAAACGAAACCATATGAAATGAAAGGGTATTTATTTTCAAAGAATCATGTATGTACATTGTCGTTATTTATTAATATTGTGGGTGGTTTATTATATTTATTTCGGGGCGTTACATGTATTTTCAAGAAATCATAATTTAGGAAACGCGATTTTTTTGAATCACAATTTCAAAATACAAAATAAAAATGATTAGTTTAATTTTCAGAATATGTTTTTCTTATTATTTTTTTAAGAAATTAAGCTAGGTTGACAAAAATAAATGCCAAAAATAATTTTTGAATTTTAAAAAACTATTTGCACGTTTAAAAAGATAAAATCATGTGAAAGTAATGAGTGTTTTTTTTTTTCATTTTTTTACTAAATTAGTTTCAAAGTTTTTTTTTTAAAATTTAGAAATTAAATTCTCAAAACAAAACCAAACAGAATTGTTATACATGACAAAAATAAACACCAAAAATAATTTTTGAATTTTAAAAAACTATTTGCACGTTTAAAAAGATAAAATCATGTGAAAGTAATGAGTGTTTTTATTTTTCATTTTTTTACTAAATTAGTTTCAAGGTTTTTTTAAAAAAAAATTAGAAATTAAATTCTCAAAACAAAACCAAATAGAATTGTTATACAGAATTAGTATGCGATTCCATGTTGCAAAATATTTAGGATAGCAAAATTTTATTCTGTACATGAATATGATTTCATCGACATTCATATGATTTCATTACATAATTTAGATTCATATGATTCATTAAATAGTTAAAATAACAATTTTTTTTATTTTTTATGTATATGTAATGAAATTGTATGAATTTAGATTGTGTACTAATACAAGTTTGCTATAACTATTTTTCAACATAGAATTGTATTTTGAAATTACAATTTCATTGTTTTGCGTTTTCAAATCATGATTCAGTAAAATCTTGTTTCCTAAATTAGGATTTCTTGAAAATCGTTTTAACTGAAATCTCATTTTCAAAATGTAATACCCATTCTTATTTTTTTATTTTCAAAATGACATACCCAATTTTATGTTGAAATCACAACTCATAATGAGTATTGAAAATATCATTTTCACATTAATGTTGAAATTGTGTTTTGATAACACAAAGTAGTGTTGAAATTGTGTTTTGAAAATGTAATTTTAAGGTAAACTTGCATTTTTAAAATGCAATCTCAGTATAATCACATTGACAACTTCATGCGGCCATGTCACCATGAAAGTATATTTTAAAAATGCGATTTTGTCATATAATTACATTTTGAAGACGCAATTTCAAAAAGTAGGTTAGTTTGTTAAATAGTTTGAAAAGTAAGTTATTTCTATATGCAGTTTAACTTTGGGCGAATAACACTAATAGTTCATATAGTTTGAGGCTTGTGTCATTTTGGTCAGTATCTTTCAATGTGATGCATTTGACCCTAAATTTTAAATTTTGTTTCAAATAAGGACAATTGAAGACACTGTTGCTGCATTTCAAGGGCAAAAATAAATGTTTACTACTCCTTTGCAAATCAAAAAAAATAAATGTCAAAAAATTATTTTTTAATTCTTTAAAATTATTTCTACCCACCAAATATAAAATTATATAAAAATGATAAATCTTTTACATTTTTATTTTTTTACCATATGAATTTTTTGTATGTGTTTGGATTATGTTCATATAATGACTGGTTGTTTTTGTTGATATTTTTAGATAGTTATCATGAAATAGATGGTTGTATTTGTTGCTAACAGATATTTTTGGATGGTTATCGTATAATGGATGGTTATTAAGCTTTTAATGTGTAATCGATAAGTTTAATATATGAAATATTTTTAGTTTTAAATTTTTTTGATTTAATTGATTGGTTTAATAATGAAATCAAAGTTATCACTATTTTTGACTTTTAAAAAAATATAAATTAATTTAACGAAAATAAATATCAAAAAAAATTATTTTAAATAATTATTTCTACCCTCCTGGAAGATAAAATTATATAAAAATTATGTGTTTTTAATTTTTTTTTTACCAATTTTTTTTTTTTTTTTTTAGTTTCTTAGAAAAAATTTCTAAAAACCAAACAAAACAGAGCTTTATAACTAAGAAAGTTCCAACATTATTTATTAAAAAAAAAAAGACTATTACATTTCAAACAATATACAAGTTAACCAACCCAAAATAAATTGTATGATGACTTTGCCCTTGAAATAGACCGTTTGCGAAAGAAACATCTTTGATTGTCCTTATTTGAAACAAGATTCAAAATTTAGGGTTAAATATATCATAATTGAAAAGTCAGAAACCAAAGTGACACAAATCTCAAACTACAGAGACTATTAGTATAATTTGCCCTTTAACTTTTTAGAATATTCTAAAAAAAAAAAAAACTCTGGCAAGTGTGATGAACTAATATTTTTTAGAAATAATGATTCATCCCTTAATTTTGCTTCCTAATTTCACTTTAATGGTGTAGAATTAGGGACGCTAAAGATGAAAGAGAAAGAGAGAGAAGTGTGGGATCGTTTCACACAGGAGTGGACCACGTCATTAGGGATGGAATTGAGGGACAAAATTAGGTGATGTAACACCACTCATTTTTTAGGGAGAATTACTTAATATTGGGTTAGAGGAAAAAAAATAGTACAAAAACATGGGGGTGCAAGTGACCCTCCATGTTTGCGTATTTTCTTTTTCTTTGTCCAGCTATTAAGTAATTACGCCTATTTTTTATGAGAGCTGCTATTTACACCTACCTTATTTCTTTGGACCCCCTCTCTCTTTCATTTTTTTTTTAATTCCAATTTTGCCCAAAAGATAAAATTACATTTCTACCCTCATCCCTAACCCTCTAACCCTAATTTTCCAAACCCTAACCCTAATTTCACTAGCCATTCCCATTACCTCCGGCAGCCACCGTTCACCCTTCTTACACTCAACGCCGACCATCTACCTTCTCGTCACCATCAATGCCGACTCTTCACCTTCCCATCACCCCCAACCACCGCTATTACCACCTTTCCGTCACCTCCAACCACTGCTATCACCACCTTCATTTCCACAACCCTAATCGACCATTTTTCATCCTTAGAGCAATCTCTCTCCTAGAAATCCCAAACCCTAGACTCTCAAATCAAAGCCTTTGATGCCAATATTAACAAAACCCTCAAATCCCTCCAAAATCACGAGAATTCAATTTTGAAGCAACAGCCTGCCGCCGTAGCCCTCATCAAGGAGAAAAATGAGATGATGATTTCGGATATCGAAAAGGTGGAGAGCAGAGAAAGAGAGGGGAGTTTGTTGGAGGTGCTGAGAATATGTTGTCGGATGATGGATTTGAAGGGATTTGTGAGGTTTCTACTAGCGAAGAGGAAGGAGTTGGTGATGTTGAAGGCGGAAATCGTGGCAAAGGTGAAGGAGTCAGTGGACGCTATGAGGTTGGTGCTAGACACGATGGAGGAGTTTGTGGAGATAAAGGTTGGGATGGTGATAGGTGGTGATAGTGGAGGTTGGGAATGGAGATGGGGTTGGGCAGGTAAGGTGGACTGCCAGCAATGAGGGCTCTGGCAATAGGAAGATTGCAAAAGAAAACGTAGGGTCCAAAAGATGAGAGGTCCAATAAATTTGTATTATGTATCTGAATTTTTTAAAAAAAAAAATAAATGTGATGACCTTGCCACATATAATATTTTATATTTAATTAATCAAGGTGATTTGGATTTTAATTAATTATTATTTTAAATTAATTGTGGAATTGATGAACAATGTCGGTATTGATTCGTATGTAATTTTATAAAATAGCTATTTCGGAATTAGAAATTAAAAACTTGAGTGGCTCAAGAAGGTGAATTTGACGAATTGAATTATTTGAATTTTGAGTCATATGAGGGTCTAATTAAATATTCAATTCAATTTAGTAAAATTGAGATTTTATTACTTGGGTCCGAATTGGAGTTGATTAAGTCATGACAATTGAGAATTTTGGTTATTATGAATTAAATTTATTCATGGGATGTCTAATTTGAATATGTAATTTATTGACGAAAATTTGGTGTCTAATCAAAAATTTAAGGCCTAAATGATTTGGGAAATCAAAATTGATGATAGCAATAAGTTGAATTTAATATATGGAGTCTTTTTGGGAGTTAGATTAAAAATTCGATTCAGAATGGTAAAGATTAAATATAATTAATTGGGCCTTGATGGAAGTCAAATTAGACTAATTAAATTATGTGGGAATTACAATTAGTTATGATTAAGTAAGCTAATGTACAATTAGTGTGCTAAACTAATCCTAACATACATCACCACATGGATTAATTGAAGGTGGACAAGTGTCCCACCATTTTAATAAAATAAAATATAAAAAAAAAATGGAATAGATGAAATCAAGAAGAGGATAGGCTATGTATTAAAGCCTTAGAGCTATACATCATCCATGTTTATGCTTTTGGAACAAGAACAGCCGAGTGAGAGAGAGAGAAAACCGTGAGAGAGAGAGAGAGAGAGAGAGAGTTCAATTCTTTAGAACTTGCTGGAAATTTTGAAGGAAATTCAAGAAAGGAAAAATGGAAGATCATCAAGCAAATATCAAATTGAAGATTAAAGGTAAGGATTTCAACCTTGATTTTTGTAGAATTCATGTATTACACTTGAAATTGATTATGAGTTTGAGTTCAATTTCATGTAATTTGGAAGAAATTAGAAAATAAAGATGAAGAGATTAAGTTAGGTTCATGGTTATGAAAATTAATTATTTTGGGTTTGATGTGGTGATTTTGCATGAAATTAAGCCTCATTGTTACATGCATGAGTAAATTCTACAAGTTTAATACTCTAATTATACATGCATCATGGATTTTCTCGAATTTGAACCAATTCAATCTCATATTTTGAAAAAAAAATGGAAAAAGCTTTAGAAAGATCAAACTTATGGAAATTTGGAATTAATCCTAAAGTAAGACAAAGTTTTGATTTTATTATGAAAATTATGAATTTGTTTGATCCATGCATGTAAATGAATTTAAAAGTTTTATTCAATTTAAATATATTTTGGAACATCAATGATCATAAATTAAGTTTTTGGTTAAAAATTGAGTCAGGTTGAAATTCTAAGAAATTGATTTTGTAATTCATTATTTAAGTTTGATTTTTGTTATTAATAATGAAATTGAATTCCTTTTTTACATACATCATGAAATTTTCAAGAGTTTTGAGAGTTTATTTCATGTTTTAAAATTTGTGGGTTTGAAATCGGGTTTGATATAAAGAAAATGAATTAAATCTAAATTTGGACAATTTGGGAATAAATTATAATTTATATTTGAGAATCAAAAATTAGTTTGATTTTGATTTAAATTTCTTACATGTAAATATTTTTGAAAGGACTTTATAGCTTTAATTTGTGTTTTATAAAACAAAGAAAGAAGAGTGTTGGAATTATTAGATTCATGAAATTATTGGTTTAATGATCAAAGAGATTTTGTATTAGAAATTGGAAAATTAGTGATGGATTTATCTTTATTAATAAAATTACATATTTAAATTGGTTCATGCAAAAGTTTAAGTTTTGAAAATGTATTTGGAAATTATTTTGTTAGTTTTGAAAGTACAGAAAATTTGTGACCAAAGGTGCGCTCGAGCGGAGACCCTATTTTCAGCATATTTCGACTAACTCTTTTAAGTGCCTATTTGCATCCTCATGACATTCTAAGTATTTTTAGGCACCAATTGGACTCATATAGTCATGGAATAAAGTAGAAATACATAAAGAGAGCTGAATTAAAATGAAATGAATATTTAATGGTGCTTCTGTTGTATCTTTGTTGTGTGATTTGTATAGGTGGACGTCCGATGCCTTGTATCGACTTAACCCACTGTGAGTAGTAACTTTGTAAAGATATGTTCACGTCATATCTATTTTGCATTCCTTATTGTTATATGTAATCAAATGAATGGTTTATCAAAATGATATTTCTCTATAGATGAATGAAGTTCACGTTGTTTTGTGACACCTATTGAACATTGACCCTTGCCTAGGGGAGATTAATGCCATTGACCCTTGCCTGGGGGAGATTAATACCAAGGCCATTGACTTGATTGAAGCACACAGAGATCTCTAGTGTTAGACCCTTCGTGGTCCATTGGATTGACCCTTCGTGGTCCATTGTTATTGAAATATTGTTACTCTATTGGATGTACCACGTAAATTGTCATTGAATGAGTATTGCTATTGGGATAACATGGATCATTGAAAATTGAATTGAAATCGAAATTGTATTGAAAATGCTATCGAACAATGGTTTTATTGTTTCAAGGGATTGATATGATAACTCGTTAAATTGTTTTGCCTATTGAAATGGATTGTTTCAAGAAATGAAACATATGTTTTGATAAGGGATTTGATATGGAAAATTTTTTGTTATAAATTTGATATAATAAGGCAAATGCCTTATTTTGAAAATGATCTAAGAATTGTTTCGAAATTGTAAGACATGTTTTTGTACTATGTTGTCGAACTTCATTCATTTAACCTCTTTATTCTATTACTACTCGCTGGGCTTTAGCTCACTATTTATATATATATATATATATATATGTAGGTGAGCAAACTAAGCAACAAGGATAGAGAAAGTCTCGAAGTCTACTCGTGTCAGCCTTTTGAAGAGCTTTTGGGATGGAGCAAGTTAGGCTCAAGTAGAGCCAAGAATATCAGCCCCTTAACTTTGTCAAAGCTTTGTATTTTGCTAAGTCTTAGTGTATATGTGTGTGAGATATATAGGATATGTATATGTATATAAATTATTATTGTGTTTAAATGTTTTAATTATTTTAGTCGTGTATGCACAAGCTCAATAAACATTATTATTATTCTGTTTCGCTTCCACTTTAGGCCCCGATATAATTTAAATATTTTGAAATTTTGCCTTTAAGGCCGAAGGTAATCTTGGATTACGGCAAGTTACGATGCTAAACCTATAGGGGCGAGTTTGGATCTTGACAATAAAAAATAACAAATTCTAAATATAAATTTTAGATTTGAATAGTTGATATTTTGTGACTATAAGTAGGGATGTATGTAGTGCGGTTTAGTATGGTTTAAGGATAAATTAAAATCAAACCGTGGATGTCGAATTGACTATGTATTAACTATAGCGACCGGGGTAGTTTCTAAGGCGGATTATAAATTTCAATTGTGAATCAAACCAACCCTAAGGGTGATAAACGAACTAAACAGCTCAAGCTCGACTCGTATTTGGCTCTTTGAAAACTCATTCAAGCTAAGTTCGTTAAGTAAACAAGTCAACTTTAAACATATTTTGAAATTTGTTAAAATTTTCAAATCAAGTTTGAACAGTCAATTGTTCATTTGGTTTGGCTCGATAAGTCTAAAATTATATAATATATCAAACTACTCAATCTCAGCTCGAAAAAAAGTTTGTTTGAGATCGGCTCAAAAATTTAACAACTAAGTTTAAACATATTTTAAAACTCGTTAATGTTCTCAAACCAAACTTAAACAATTACCTGTTCGACTCATTCAACTCATTTATCACCCTTAACTATAAGATATTTGAAATAATAAACTTAAAACATTTTTTTATGAATAATCTACATATAAAGAGTGACAACATTAATAATTTAAATTATGAAAAATTGGTGATAAGTCCACTTTTATGGATGTATATTATATTAAGTTCAGTGATTGATCTGCTTTTATTTTATGGACATAGTTAATGAAAAATTGGTTAGAAGTACAAATTATTATTTTAAAGAAAAAAAATCATTTTTACCCTTGTATGTTTTCTATTTCTACTTTTTCTTTTTATTCTCACACACTACTATCAATCGCCACTTACCGCTGGCGACTAACTTTGGACAAACAGACAAGTGAAAACGTGAACAAATAGGTCAGAGTAATTGTAACGCCCCCAAACTAATACCATAGATATAATCCAAAGCATAAACAACAATTACATAAATCAGAATATGAATAATCATTTCATTATGTAAAGTTGATAATACAAGAGGGTTTAACATAAACAAATGCCCGTCGGGCTTACATCTTTCCAAGAGATAACTTGGTTACAATAAAAGAGAGTCATAAGCTCTTTACATTTAAGGCCCTCGGCTTAAAAAGAAAACATTTAACACAAAGCAAAATAACAAAAATTGAGCCTTCAACCCCAAATCCTCCCAAACTATGTTCTTGGAGGTGGCATATCACCTACACCTGAAAATGATTTCCCAAGTAGGGTGAGCCAAAACCCAGTAGAGATATACTAACGCAATGTATGAAATTTTACTAAGATATAAGCATTAAATAAATGTTCAATACTTAAAACCAACTAACATCTATTCACGACCAATCAATAATGACATCAAAATCACATTCCATTTCCATTCATTTATTCTAATCAACCCACATATATAGTCCCTTGTTATCTAAACAATCCCAAACAAGACTACAACTTCAATAGCAATCATTACCCAAACACTTCAATTCTCTTTGCCATTTTACAAAATTCTCATCCGAGGGAACCGACACCCATATATATATAAGATTTCGAGACTTTCACCCTGGACACTCTGGCCAACTTAATTTTCAATGGAGTCCATCCTCTATCTTCTCCCAAACAATGATACATATACAATGTATTAAAGCACAAAACCACATATGGAGTACATCCCTTATCTCCTCCCAAACAATAATACATATACATTATATTTAAAAGCATCTTCATATACAATGACTATCCACAACACATATTCAATATCTTAATCATACCATCATATTCAATGAGGTAAATTAAACAATAGGTTTCAATTCACCTAATCCACATGCGGTTTCTACAACAATCATAGCTATCCTCCACCGATAGCCCAAAATAGATATTCCTAAACAGATAAATAAATCTATCAAACAGATAATTTTCCAAATTTTCCATAGGTGAGTGATTTATCAAATCCAACTACACCATTCGTTTACACATTCTCCCAATTTCATATTTTCCCTATCAATTTCATTATTTATACAAAATAATTATTTGACACAAATTAGGACAATTTTTTCCTTTTTTCCAAATATCAATTACAAGCCTAAATTTCATCATTTTAACTCATATAATCCCATCTTCAATACCCTACATATATTTTCATGTCCCGAAATAGAAAACCCCTCTTTCAAATCTTAAGCGCAAACCCTAGTTTCACCCAAATGCTTCCAAATTCCACCATTTATACAAAATGACAAATACCTAGGTTAAAAATCACACTAAGGTGTAGAATATCCCTACCTCAAGCGTAGAAGCTCAAAGGATAAGAAGGAGATCCTCAAAGATGACCAAACTCGATTTTGCTCGGATAAAATGGAAGCCCACACAATGCTCTATCTTTTTAATAAAGGGACTAAGGATGAAAGATCCCCAAATCAAGGTGTATTTGTAAAGAGAGAGAGTGTTTTAGAGAGAGAGTGTGCAGGATTAGGGGTTAGGGATGAAACGAAATCAAAAAGTGAAGTAAAATATCTCTGCTGCAAACTGATATACGCAGTCTTTGCTCGAGCGAAGGAGTTATCGCTCGAGCGACCAAACACAACAAGTGACCTCGCTCGAGCGTAGAACACAAAGCTTCAGATCTGCCACAGACGCACACACTCGCTCGAGCAAAGGAACAAATAACACAAGGCTCGCCCGAGAGCAAGAATCCTCGCTCGAGTGAAAAACTTAGGCCTTGTTTGGTTTGTGTTTCCCAAAAATTTTTGAGAAAAATTCTCTACAAATAAGTTTTCAAAAATAATTAAACCAAACAAATTTTCCCAAAAAAATTTTCCAAAACTTGTTTGGTTTATAATTTTTCCAAACAAATCTCTCTCTCATACACATTAAATCAATCACTATTTCCAAAACTCTCTCTCAAAATAATTTTTCAAAACATCTTTTGAAAAAAATCAAACCAAACAACTTTTCGTACTTTTTATCTCTAAAACTCATCTCCCAAACATACCCAATCTTCCCTAGAAATGTTGCGTCTGAAAGGAAACTGAGAGCTCCTAATTCTCGCTCGAGCGAAGACGCAAATTACAAAAAGCTCGCTCGAGCACAAGAAGCCTCACTCGAGCGAAGAGGCCAAAATCTGGGCAACAACAATCTAAACCAATTAACAACCAACCTGTTCTAAACTCGCCCAACAAGTTCCAAAACTCAAATACAAATAGTTAAAGGAGAAAAACAAGACATGGATAAAATATTCAACCACAAAACCCGAGTCTGAAATACATCAAAGGTCGGGTCAAAACCCGAAATCGCTATAGTAATATGATCTTTGAAATTGTTGTTGTTCTTTCAAACAAACAAACAAACAAACAAAGTTTGAAACAATTACCTCAAAAAATTTAAATTAAAGCCATTGACCTGAGTACCCTTTAAATTATTAAATAAATATTATTTGGTTTCATTTTTCAGGATTCATTTTTCAGAAAATTCTACTTTCTTATTTTTCGTTTTTTTTTATTGAATTTTTTAATATTTTAAGCAATTTTTTTACTTTTTAGACACACCTAACATAAATACACCTAAAAAGTAAAAACAATTGTAAAAAAAATCTTTTAAAAATTCACTAAATACCAAAAAAAAAACCAAGAATTTAGTACATTTTTTTATATTTTTATGTATTTATTAATTTTTTAAAATATTTTTTCACAAATTTTTTACTTTTTAGATACATCTAAGTAAGGTGCATCTAAAAAAATAAAAAAAATGTATTTAAAATTCTAAAAATATTCACTAAAAACAAAAAAACACAAAAACCAAAAAAATTCAATTTTCAAAAAACTTAATCTAGAAAACTCAAACCAAACACACTGAATATTTTTGTTTTCTATATTTTTTATTTTCACTGAATTTTTTTAATATTTTAAACTCTTTTTTTTTAATTTTTAGTTACACCTAACATAAATACACTTAAAAGTATAATATTGTGAAAAAAATTCTTTAAAAAATTCATTAAATACCAAAAATACAAAAAAATAAAAATTTAGTACATTTTCATATTCTTGTGTATTTATTGATTTTTTAAAATATTTTTTTATAAATATTTTTTTTTACTTTTTAGATACATCTAAGTAAGGTGCATCTAAAAAAGTAATTAAATTACTTAAAATTTTAAAAAATTCACTAAAAATAAACAAAAACTACGAAAAATTAAAAAAAAAAAACTCAATTTTTAAAAAAAATAAATTTAAAAAATTGAAACCGAACACAGTGAATAAATCTCACAAATCCAACTTAGACAGTGCAGTACAGGGCAAGTACAACATATTTCTAATCCCCCACAATGGTCACATACTAATGTTGTTTTCATAACAAATTTCACTAATTCACTTACTCATAAGTTTGCCATTTAAATTGCTCTTATCAATCTGAAGAAGAAAAAAAAAATGCTCATATTATATTATTTTAGAGGGCATCATTTTAAATTCTAAAATTTTGTTATTGTAACTTATATATGTGTAAAACAATTTAGTGAGATTTGTTAATTTATTAACAAAAAATTTTATCAATTATGCGGCAAACTAACAAAAATGAAAATACACTTTTATCTTGTAGTTAGACAGAATAATGCAATGGTTGGGTAAAATAATGTTACTAGCTGAGTAAGAAAATGTTACTAGGTGGGAGAAAATAAGAAATAATCAAGCTGATATAGAAAAAAACAAAAAGAAAATAAAATGTTTTTACTTCAAAAAAGTATTAGGTATTTCTTAAAATATTTGCTACTTACGCCATACACTATTAATTTCACTTAACTGTCAATTAATGGAGCAGGTCATTTATTATGTGATTGAAAACCTCAAATGGATAAGATGTAATTTCTTAAAAGTGAATTGAAAATCTGTATTTTTAATCTTAGGGAATGTGTATTTGTAATTTACCCCAAATATAATTAAATGTCGAGTTATTTCCTTACCCCAAAAAAAGAGAATATAAAATATAACCCTACTCACTATATTTGGTTTTAATTCTGGATTCAGTTTTTTAAAAATTATTTTTTATTTTTATTTTTTCGTGTTTTTGTATTTTTAGTGAATATTTTTAAAATTTTAAGCAATTTTTTTTACTTTTTTAAATGCACCTTACTTAAATGTATCTAAAAAGTAAAATATTTGTAAAAAGATATTTTAAAAAATCAATAAATATACAAGAATACGAAAAATGTACTGAATTCTTATAATTTTTTATATTTTTAGTATTTAGTGAATTTTCTAAAAAAAATCACAAATATTATATTTTTTAAGTGTATTTATGTTAGGTGTATTTAAAAATTAAAAAAATTGCTTAGAATATTTTAAAAATTCAGTGAAATCAAAAAAACACGAAAAACAAAAAAATTTAATTTTCTAAAAAGTGAATACTGAAAATCCAAACCAAACAAATTATGCATTTTTGTAGTACTATTTGCACCTATTTTTCTCATACTAGTTTGAACCTCATGCGCTACACGGGTGCAGGTCGCAATGTTGTTGGCGGGCACATGAGGATCACAACTTTGTTGGCGGGCAAGATGCCTCTACGTTGCATCATTGTATTTAACGTTATCATATTTTCCTTCTACAAATTTTTTTCTTTGGGAATGATTTCAACCTGCGAATCATCCTTCAAATTAACGGACTAACCAAGCTCATAAAGAAAGATTACTTGGAAAATATCGTGCATAATGCCTTAACATAACCACCCTATGTCTGTCAATGATATGCAACAAGTCAACAATATGCAGTCATGTGGTCATTCTCTCTATTTTTTCTGAAAATAGTTCTAGAACACAAGATAATAACATGCACCCTTATTTGTCTATTGTTTTCATGCTCATTGCCTCCATGAAGCCTCTGCCTTAGTCTCTTAGCAATAATATCTGGGGTTGGTTTGGAGTACAATTGCAATCAGACTGCAAAATACTATGACATTTAATGTTCATTTGATGAACCAACTAACAATGCAATCAAAGCCAAAGTTGAATAACAAAGAAATTGCGAAGAGTGACACCTTCTCTTCACATAATGCCTCAGCAGTCAGTTTTTGTATAGTCATATAATTCAATTGAAAGTAACACCATTTGGTTGACAACCTTGACTGTGAACTTAACCCTTTTTCCACAGCAGTCTTACATGGTATTTATCTTCCCAATACTTCCATCAACAAGATCATATAATGTTCTAACTTGCCACAACAATATTGGAGTTCATCAACTATTTTTGCATCCTTGATCCTTGTGAATTATCCACATCCAAAAATATGGATTATTTTCACAAAATTCTAAATTGGCTGGCCATTCCATGCAATGGTGAAGAGTTAAAACTATTTGAGAAAGGCTATTTTTCATCATTTAACATCACTGAATCTGTCATATCTGGAATTTCATTTTCAGCAAGCATATCCAAACAATTCATGTCAACAGAAGAAGAACCCAATCTGCTCTTAGTTTCAATCTCTTTCCATCCCAGGCTTCTTCTTAACCCTCTCTATCTTACGTTAGTCTAATCTTAGCTCCCTAGTGAAGTTAGAACCCTGATTCTATAATATAATATGAATTTCAACTTGATTCTAGTGAAGTTAGCTAGGCTTCTTCTTATTTAAGTTGCTACACTGATCCCTGGAGTTCTATAAGTTGATATTAGGAGTCAACCTTGCACATATCAACTATTTTTATTTTTATTTTTATTTTCTTTTTTTTTTTTATTTTCTTTTTTTTTGGCTACTGGTCTAATATGTTGGCCTATGTGGATTCATCTATGAGCGGCCAAGGCCACTCTGTCTTGGTTTGTTTCTTGGGCTACAAGAAGCTTTTCTTTTTGCTATTTTGGTGGTGTTGTCCTCAAGTTCGTTACTTACCAACTTGGTGAAGTGCTATCAAATAATTAGGCTTGTTGTGATGTAAAGATTTATAATTCAAATCTTGCATGGACCAAAGGAAACCAGGCCAAAGCCATTTGAATTTATAAGTGAAAACAAAGCAACAACACGATAAATTATCAAACAGAAACCCCAATGAATTTTAATTGCCTTGAAAAATTATACTTTCATTTGGGTTTAAAGTTCTATCTATGGTGGAGAGGATCACCACTGTCACGACCCAAACCTGCCCCTATAGATTTAGAATCGTAACCGGCCAGTAATCTTGGGATTACAGAAGGCCTCTAAGACAAATTAGCTTAGGGGCTAACGGAAGCAAATAACAAATATACATCATCTATTGACCTATGCAGACTTATATGAGACGGAAAAATTTTAAACTTTTTATATATATATTTACACATCACCCTTACGTCATCATATATATACAGATTAGACAAAAAGGGACTTAACCCTATTTACAAAATAAGCAAAGACTTGTTTAACCAAACAAGAAAACAAAACTTGAACTTTATGCATTTAACCATAATTGCTAGACATATCCGGAACCTCCACGAGAGGCACATAGGTTGGCTGACAAAACAGAATCCAGGCAAAAGCTCTAGACTTGGTCACGCGCCTGATCACCTACATACATAAATAATACAGTGAGCTAGAGCCCAGTGAATAATAATAGAGTAAAGATTTTACTGAATGATGTCTATACAGAAACAGAGTCTTGTACGTGATCAGATGTCAAAACAGAAACAGATTCATATACGTAGTCATATTCGAATTCAAAGTACGTACATTTCACATTATAGTGCATGGCACATCCATTAGCATTAACAAATCCGATGACCCATGAAAGGACGATCATAAAGGCATTCTGATGACCCATAAAGGGATATCCATAAGGCATTCCAATGACTCATGTGCACAGAGACGTTTCCGATGACCCATAAAGGGACGGCCATAAAGGCATTCTGATGACCCATAAAGGGACGGCCATAAAGGCATTTCGATGACCCATAAAGGGATGCAAAATATCACATGATGCTATAGATGCCACAAATACATTTCAAAAATTTAGGCGATCATTCATTCACACAAAACATAGCATTCCGAGAAAACTGATCATTTCATATTATCAAAAATAATTAAAGTTAAACATAAATTTACAGAGTTCTTACTCACAGTGTTCAAATGCCGGGTCCGCCCTTGTAGTTGACCCTACACAATTCATAATGCACATAGAAATTGGGTCACAATACAATTTATTCTGTTCTTTAACTTGTTTAACATTCTTAGGCTTCTTTTATGTTCTTTAATTCATTTACAATGTTTAATGCATGCCTAAGAGTGCTTTGAAAAGAAAGAGAACGTAAAACAAAGTATAGAATAACTTTTTAAAATTTCTGAAACAGGGCTCTCTACTCGAGCATAGCTTCGGCCGCTCGAGCGGACCTCTTTGGTCTGAAAAAGTACTGGTTACTTGTATTTTACGCTCAAGCGAGACTTTCGACGCTCGAGTGAGAAGCCTTGCGAAACAGGGTTCGCTCGAGCGTACACTTTGCCACTCGAGCGACAATACAAATTTCTACAAAACTTCTAGGAACTCAATTTCCACGCTTGAGCAACGCATTTCTCGCTCGAGCGGACATGCCAAGTTCTGAGTTTTTTCAGATTATGTTTGAGCTTCAAACTTGGTTCCAACCAATGTAATTAATATCATAAGACTTATATATAACTTTTAACATGAATATAAGGGCCAATTTTACAAAATTTGAATCTCAAATTTACATAATTCCATCTCATAAACTTGAATCATATCAAACTCACTTCATAACTTCAAGGCTCATGCAAATTAATTTCCATATCATTTTGAAATATACATGCATGTGAAACATAGGCTTCATTTTCAACTTAAATAGTACAATTAATGATCAACTTCATGGAATTCAACATTATCATGCTTGCATGTGCCAAATAGCCTTCGATTCATTATGAAATGCATGTTTGTACTCAAATATGCAAACTCATGACAATCCTTTACATGCATGTACACACAAACTTCAAATTCATCAAATTCAACTCAATTCATGTTCGTCATAGCAAGCCTAATTCCAAACTCACAAATTCTAAAACTTGAATTGAGCTTTCAAAATAATTTCAAAACTTGAGTTCATACATGGCTTGTCTAAATATACAAACTCTTAAATAATCAAGAAAATATAATCGATTTTAAATCATTTACATCAAAACTCCTTTAATTTATAAATTAAGCTCATTGTTCATAAACCCATAAATTTCCAAAGCTTAATTCTTATTTCATCAAAACATGAAATCAATTATTAGAAATCCATTATGCATGTACAATTAGAATACTAAAACTTGTAGAATTTATCCATGCATGTAAAAATTAGACTCAATTCATGCATGATATTCCAAAATCAAACCCAAAGTAATTAATTTCTTATTTAACTTCATAAACTTGATCTTGGCTTTAATTCTTTATTTTCTTGTCAACTTTTTTAGCAAACATTACAAATATGTAATTCCAATAAAACTAACTAATTTAATATGTTCAATAACATGTTTAAATTAAATAAAGCTCTTAAATTACATTACATGCATGGGTTAGAGATTAAAATCAAACCAATTTTTAGGTTTCAAAACAAAATCAAAACCTCAATTAACTCCATGATTAAACCCTTTTTTTTTTTTTTTATGAACTCAATGTTTTCAAAACATTTTCTTCAAAATCAAATGCATAATAAACTTGAATGGCTCAAATCCTCTCAAAACTCATGGTGCATCCAAATATACATTTCACATATATCAAAGTTTCCAATCCCAAGCTCAATTTGAAGAATTCTTACAATTATTTCCATAACCACAAACATGCATGTAACCCATTTCATGTTTAGAACCCAATTTCCTTCCATAATTTTGAATCCAATTCAATTTCTTCATTATTTTACTAATTCCTCTTAAATCATGAAATTGAAATTATAAACTCTTTTAAAGAAATATTTGCATATATGAAATTAGGATCAAAACTACTGATTTTATATTTTTCCCAAGCAAATCATAATTTAATTCTTGAATTACTCTAATTTAGGTTTTTATTAATGTCTTTCATATCTAACCCAAATTTAAACTCACAAGTCTTTTTACACATGAATTAAATCTAAAACTTTGAAATTCTAACTTGCATGTAAGGATGAGCCTCAAACTTATATAAAAATCAAACTCAAACAAATTAATTTTCAAATTTATTTCCATAATCCTAAACCTAACTTGATTTTCTTCATCTTCTTTTTTTTTTTTTGATCGGCTTCTTCATCTTCTTTTTGATTACACGAAATTGAATCTAAATCCTTTTTAATTTCAGCTTTTAGGTGCTTAATCTACAAGATTTGAACTTAATTTCCATACCTAGAGTTCTAGAGTGATGAATTTCTTTTGAATTTCCTTTTCCTTTCTTTAGACCCATGCGTCCTTGAGCTCCATCTCTCTCTTCTTGACATAGAGCAACTCCCCCTTCTTTTTTTGTCCGGCAACTAAGTGCATGAAATACTCTCTCTCTCTCACATGGGTTTGCTCCCAGCAGAACACCCCAAATGGGCTTTCATTCAAATCTTTCAACACATACACACACATGCACCTCTCTTTGATGACACATTGCACACGTGCACCTTGGTTCAAGCTTCCAGCACATCACTTATACATATATATATATATACACAATTAGAATTCTCAGTACACCCACACAAGTTTCTCTGCACACCCACACACACTCACAATTCTAAATTCTCCCTTAATTTAATTTGTGATTTAGATTAGTTTAATTAAATAACACTTAGTCATAATAAATCTTAATTAATACATAATTAAATTAATTACAACTAATCATAAATTTCACATAATTTAATTTGTCTAATTTGACTTCCTTTAGAACCCAATTAATTATATTTAATTTTATTATTCTGAATCAAATTTTTAATCAAACTCCCAAAAGGCTCCAAATATCAAATTAAATTTATTTCCATCCTAAATTTTGGTTTCTCAAATTATTAAGGTCTTCAATTTCGGATTAAACTTCAAAATCTTCGCCAATAAATTACATGCTCAATCGAATACGTCACAAATAAATTTAATTCATAAAAACCTTAATTCCCAATTCTCAGAACTTAATTAACTCTAATTCGGACCCAATTAATCAAGTCTCAATTTCACAAATCTGAATCGAATATTTAATTAAATTCCCATATAGTCTGATACTCAAAATTAAAATAATTAAATTCACTATTTGTACTTTCTTGAGCCATTTCGGCTTTCAATTTCTAATTTCAAAAATTAATCCTCAATAGAATCATATATAAATCAATCTCCATAATTTTCGTAAATCCCAAATTAAATTAGAATAACTGGCAATTAAATTTTCAAATCTTTTTAATTAATTAAGTGATAATCATTATACGTGGTGGGGTCGTCACAACCACTTATATAATTTTGAACAAACTTGCATGTGCTCAAATCATTAGAATGTTATTATTAGAATAAAAAATTGGAAGTTATACCTTAAATTTTGAAGAATTTATGGATAGGCACATAAAGATATTTGAATTGTTTTCTAAGGGATGAGCAACAAAAGGAAACATTAAAATGCTTTAGAGGTTGTTTGGGATGTCCTAAATAACTGTACTTTTTGACTTTTTAGACAAAAAAATAGAGGGGAAAAAGATGGTTGTATGGATAATTTTTTTATTTTTTATGAAAAAATGTGTACTAAAATATTGTATAAAAAAGCAAAATTACCATTTTACCCCTACTGTATCTAAATGCCTATTGACTTGGATTGTCCAAGAAGCCAAACGGTGGGCAACAAACATGTATAGGAGCAGATTGCCTACAGTCCAAGATCGGACTGGACGGTGCTATTTGGCCCGTGGGGGCCCACCACGGGTCCCGTTTTGATAATCGAAACCGTTCAATGTGTAGAACTCGTTGAGTATTATATGGCTGTAAAAAATCATGTTGATCAGATATCGATAGCTATCTGATCAGATAAGTTTTTTGTCAACCGTTAATTTCTTCACCATCTAATCTTTTTTTATAAAATTGATTTGATCATATAGTTATTGATATCCGATCAATGTGATTTTTTATAAGCATATAGTACTCGACGAGTTCTACACATTAAACGGTTCAGATTATCAAAACGGAACATGTGATGTTCCCCCACGGCCCAAACAATATTATCCTGTGTATCATGAGAAGTGCATCCAGCTGGCTAATATGTACCAGCATTGTAGACAGCACATCACTTCAATACACTTTTTGACTTGTACTTTTTTTTTGTAAATTTATTTTTTTTATATTTTTTTTATAAATAGTGATAACTTTTTGACTGTTTTAATAACTTTTTAGCTTTTTATCTTGTCATGGATGCCAAACCAGCCCTTAGTAAGAATGCAAATCAAATACTTATCACAATATTTGGATGTGAAAGGTTCTTAAGAAGTTTCACTTCTTCCTCAAGCTCTCTAATGTGAACCTATTAAGCAAATTTAAAGCAATGATTCAAATATATAGGACCACAAACACAATACTTCATATACAAATTACCATAAATATAAATAAAGCAATTAAATTGGAAGTGATTTTCTGTTTTGAAGCACTCTTACTACAATTGAAACCTTCTTAGATACATACCAATACCAAAAACAATTGAAAAACTAATACAAAACAAATAAATATATCCAAAAGAATCACCATAAACAAAATATATCTTTTAGAAATAAAGGAGCATCAAATCCAAAATCAGTAAGAGCACTTTTCAAAAATAAATAAATAAAAAGTATATGAACATTACCTCAAAACAAAACTCACTACTCACATCCTCTGTGCACCATAACTCATCATCATTCTGCAAATCACCACTGAATAATGTGCCAGATAAAGCTTAAGTAAATACAAAAGTATTCAATAAACACCAAAAATATTTTGTCTAATTTGAAACTATGAGTAAAAATATGACCATCTATTTTATTTTCAACTTAATATTAACAATCAAGTTAACCTTAATGTTCACATTAACCCATTTAATGTAACAATCCTTAACCCATTTGACTGACATGAAATAAAAATGGGTGTTAACATGAAACCAATTTTTTCCTTAACTCCCATTTGATTTGATAGAAAGTGAGAGCTTTATTAGTGATGGTGGAAATGATGGGATGAAACGAAGAAAAAAAAGCCCCGAGTATCCAAATTTGTAGAGAAAAGATAAATTCAGCATTGACAAAGTATCCTAATTTCTAAAATTTTGGGTTGAGATCTAAGTACCGAAAATTGGAATTCTCTAATAAATTTTAAAGAGAGAAGTAGAACCTCATGAGAAATGAACAAATATAGTCATATTGAAGAAACTGTGTGTGTGTGTGTGTGTGTGTGTGTGTGTGTGTGTGTGTGACAGAGAGAGAGAGAGCGTGAGCTGACCTATTGAGCATTGAGAAACTGATGATTAAAGTCAAGAAAATCCTCTCCTCCGATTTGTTACCGCAATGTTGCTGATTTGGACCCACCGATCTAGCAAGTCTAGCACCCAACGAACCCACTATCTGCAAAGTCGCTAATCTACTATGTATTAGGTTTTCAGGGGAATAAGTGACTAATATGGGTGAGGCCGTGACCGTTGCCAAGGAGATTGAAGATGAAGAGTGAGCTCTGAGAGTGAGAGATGAGGGAGACAACCCAATTTTGAATTTTGAATGAGAGAGAGAGAGAGAGCTAGCTGAAGGGAAAGGGATGGAAGGGAAGAAAAAACATGAGGAGAAAATGTATATAAACCGTAGGATGTATGTGAACAAACAATCTCAACCATTGAAAAATAATTTATCTCTTGGACATTTTTTAGCTGTTGGATTGAATCAATCTAATAGTCCACATTTTGACAAAAGAACAGAAGTCCCATCAGGATTCAAAAACCACCCTTCCTAGAAAAGGAGAACGGGTTGAACCGGAATCGAACTATGACGTAATAAATATATTAAAATTATATTTAAATAAAAATATAAGTAATAAAATTATAAATTAAAAATATTAAATTATCTTAAATATTTCTCCTAATATTTTTTTACTGATATAATAATGTATTTTAAAATATTATTAATTTTAATTTTGGAAAAGGAAATCAAATATTCAATGTTTTATCCATATGATTTTAATTCAAATAATTTGATTGAAAGAAGAACAAAAATTTTGGAGAGATATCAAATTTCAATATTCCCTCCAATATATTTGATTGAATTCCACATGAATTTCTTGAGATTTTTTGGAAGATTTTTTTTTCTTATAAATAGATAAAGACTTTCACGATAATTTCAAACTCTTAATGGGGTTCCTGACAAGAGGAGACCCTTGAAAGAGAGTTTCCAATTAAAATTTTCTTATATTCTTCTATATATATATATATATATATATAATAAGAAAGAAAGAGAAAAGAAAGAAAGAATAAAAAAAAAAAAAAGTTGGAAGAAAACAAGAAAAAATAAAATTTTCAATTTCAGCGAACCGACTCTAGGTCGACTGGTTCACCGGTTCAATCGTCGATTTTTCCGATTCTCTCTAAATAAGCAGATTTTTAGCTTCGAACGGTTTAGAGGGTATACCTAGACCGGAACCCGAACGGTCGACGGTTCAACCAGTCAAACCGGCCGGTTCGATTTTCAAAACCATGATATAGATATATATATTATATTTATAAGGTTTAATGGTGTATAATCTTTTCCCCATTGATGACCAATGTACTGGTTTTACAGTTTCAGAATGTAGAAGAATTATGCAGATGGCAAATTGAAGATTAACGATACCCAATTGTAAATGAACAAGAACTAAATATGGTACCATTATCTAGGTACATGAATGTTTACCACCAACAGGTAAGCTGGTGGAATTGGGATCCTCCCCTTGAGGCCCCTCCTTCATTCCCTCCTTGTAGGGGCCTTCGGGTCCACTTTGAGGCCCAGTTTTGATAATCCGAACCGTTCATATTTTTAGATTTATTCAGTATATCATACCTGTAAAAAATCAAGTTGATCGAATATCATAAAGTATGTGTTCGGAAAACTGTTTATTAAAAAATAGTTTGTAGTCCCAATTTTCTGAACGCATACTTTCTGATATCCGATCAACTTGATTTTTTACAGGTATAATATACTGAATAAATCTAAAAATATGAACGGTTCGGATTATCAAAACTGGGCCTCAAAGTGGACCCGAAGGCCCCTACAAGGAGGAAATGAAGGATGGAGCTCAAGGAGGGGATCTGGACTCAAGGTGGTGACCAACACTCATCCTATTATTTTATTTTATTTTTTTAAATAAGTATTTTCGACAAATTCCAAAGCCGTAAACCATCTACTGTTTCCAAATGCTCAATAGTCAACAACCAAAACAAACACAAACATCTGACAAAAGCCAATATTTTAAGTTCAAACACGTGAAAACATAATCTCTAGCAAACTTGTAGAACTCCTAGTATATTGGTTCGTAATTCTGTCCAGGTATAACTGAGCCTATATATACTTCACTGAATAGCACATACCTACTGCAATTGTTGAAAATAAATTGACATACAGATTGATGACACTGAGCCCTCTGTTTTCATTCAGCAGTAGCTATCTTTTTTTTTTTTTTTTTTTTTTTTTTGGGGGGGGGGGGGGGAGGGGGAGGGGAGGAATTGTCACAAACCAAACTCATGGCATTGCATCAAACAGTTGGTGCAAACTCAGAAGAAATTCATGGCAAACCATAAATGTATCAGCACAGACCAAACTCAGAAATAGAGAACCCAAGACAATTTTCAATCAAGCAAACATAGGATAATGAAAGTAGGAATTGGATTGCACAACAAATGGAATGTGGAAGTTGAGAAATGGCATACCTCGTTTGTTTCTTGACCAGATTCAGAACAGTTTGCACCAAGGCAACAATTACACCTCCTAAAATAGAAGAGCTTATGGAGGAAGCCTCAGGAGAAAGCTGAATCAGCACAGGTGACAAGAGGTGCAGGCAGGCTTGTTTGAGAAGCTTCATCATCAGCAGATCTTGCCGAAGAAGCCGCAAACGGTGCAATCTTCCAGAAGGGTGAAGTTGCCATCTCACCTCCGTTAGATGGACTGCTGTTAGAGGCATTTTTTTCTTGCTTTTATAGTATGTTATAGATAGGTACAGATTATAGATATGTGGATGATTTCGATCCCACGGGGAAAAGGTTAGAAACCAAGCGGGGAAAAGGTTTGAAAAGCGAGCGAGCAAGCAAGCAGCAGCATTATACCACTGTTACACATTTTTTTCACAGGTTATAGAAATGAGTGTCAACAAGCTTATATGAGGTAGCAAAATTCATGTGCAACCGTGTTCATCCATGATCTAAATAAGGTTAGAGTGTGTTTAAACTTGTACTTTGATTAACCAATTTTATGTTTAAATATCAAGTAGCAACTCAATCTCACAATCTACCGTACCCAATAATTTTATAAATAAAAATCTATTAGTGATTAATTACATTAGTTAGGCATATCTTTCAATTACCATATATATGCATGCACCGATTCACATAACATTCTCCATTCCCATACACACCAAAATGATAGTTCCTCGTGCCTTGCTTATCAGCACAAAGATCTCCACCCAATCAATTTCAGCTTTATCAAAAACAATTCTATTTCTTGTCAACCAACCAAACAAACAAATCTTCATGATTTCCTTTTTCAAACAGTTATAATTCAATCCAAACCACCAGGCTGCTATACCTTCCAAATTTCTTGGGCTTAGCAATGAAGATCCCCACAATGGGATAGAAGCACTCACTCCATACATTCCAAGCCCTGCTGCATAACAACAATAATACATGAACTGCAGATTTTCTACTGCCAACACCGAACACACAACTACTAGTCTCAGAATCTGGTGGGATGATGTTCATTCACAGTAATAAATCCCTAGTAACAATTTTTTCAAGTAGAACACCAGAAACCTTGGTGGTATATCATTTTTCTATACAATTCTAATAATAAAATTCTTGTTCAATCCCAGAAATTTCTCCACCTGCTTGTACAAAGAGCTTACCGAGATAAGAACAGCTCATTCTTGTCCAACATCGATATTTGTTCACCCTCAGTCCCTAGCTTCAACCCAACTCCTAGCAATTTAAACATGTCATTTAACAACTCTTTCTCCCACTAAATAATTAATCTTATAAACTCAAATTTCCAGAGAATTTTACTGCCCTCAAGCTCATACATGAATCCTTCACATTTGAGATTATATATAGCATAATAGCATTGGATATTTGAAGTTCAGTGACCAATTCCGAAGTCACTCTATGCCTATTTTCCCACTCATATAAACAGATTATTTCTTACATCTCTAACATTGAATTCCTCGCATTCTAATTACACTTTACTCTTCCAAACACCTGAATTTTAACCATGTTCAACCCTCCAAGGAAGCCATTGTACCATCTCATCATTATATTTATGGCTTACCTGACCCCTTCTACACAATGCATTTTTTTCCTTAAAAAATCTCTACCCACCATTTTGACAAAAAGAGCCATATTCATAGCACTAAGATTCTTCAAACTCAACCCACCTGAATCCTTAGTGGCGGTTACTTTCTTACAATTCACTAGAGTTTTCAATTTAACAGATTCATACTTGACTGGCTTCTTGGCCGGCTGTATATACTAGTTAGACATACAGAAAACATTGTTTTCGTTTCCCTTTTGGCAACACCAAAAATAAACAATTTATTGACTTATTTAGATAGCGTCACTTCTCTAATTTTCTACATGTCTTTTCAAAATAAGTGAAGAAAATTAATCATACCCAAAACAAGTCATGAGTTTGCACATTTTTTGGCACTTCTTAATACAATAGCTAACTTTACTAATAAAAAAATTAACTTAAACACGAGGAAGAGAAACATCAATCATTCAAACACAACCAAACCAAAAGCACCAAAAAGTATTATATAGGAATAGTGAATCGAAGTCAAAAGCATTTACTAACAAATTCAACATGATAAAACCCAAACAAGAAGGTGCTTGATTTAAATCTAGCACTAAGCTCTCAAAATTCTTCCATTGAAACTAGTAATTGAAACAAAACACAGAGAAGCACACTCAGTCTCCCTTTCTCCGGAAAGAGCAACCCTCAGTGAGCCTCGCACGGCCTCCTGTTGGCTGGCACAAGACGGTCTGGCAGTTTCCACACACCACAACAGTTTGCGAGTGGCTAAAGACAGTGGTTCTGCAATTTTACCAATTGATAAATAAATAAAAATGTCCTAAAGCGGAAAAGAACATGACACATCATGTACATCTCTGTTTGGTTTTGAAACAGAAGTTTGGCAAGTTAAAAAAAATAGTCAAAAGTAAAAAAATCACAGTAAAAAAAAATATCAAACTACTATACAAAAAAATCAAAAATTCCCTTCCTACTTTTGACACTTTTATTTTCTTAAACAACCAAAAAATCATCCAAGCATACTAATTTTTTTTTCCAGATCATCTTTAGCCAAAAAATTAAAAAAGTTACTAAAATAACCTATTCCAATACAACCATCAATAATTATATTTTAATTAAAAAACACTTCATTTCTATATCCAACTAAGCTAGATGTACTTAAAATTTTAGAAAAACTACTGAAAGCCACCAAAAACAACACCAAAAAAGCATTTTTTAGTGAAATTTTCAAGTTTCTTCAGAAATATTTGAAATTTAAGGTGCAACAGGTGAATCAGTTTGACTAAAATGTGAAAAACAGTACAAAAACCTCAAACAGCTTTTAGAAACTACACCAAACAGAGCATTAATTTGAAACCCAAAAAAATAACACGAGATCAATAATAATAATAATAAACAAAATATCACAAAAACTCACATGTTGAAACAGCCCTGGCATTTGACATCCTTTGGCAGAAAAAAAAAAGATGAAGAATCAGAGCAATATTTGATTAAAAACAAATCTTACAACAAATTGGGTAACAATTATGAGTGACAAAGTAAAAATAGATGGGTTTGTGTTACCATGAAGAAGGAATTAGGGGACTGAACCAGACGTTTTAGCTTGTGCTTCCTCTTCTCGAGCTCCGCTGGTGGATTCAACAAATCGATATCGTTTGGAAGAACCTAAAATTTCACAAATAACATTAAAACGAGATCAAAACTCACTCAATCATCATGAAGAACCTGATTCAATACCATAAAAACCTAACAAAGACGGTTACAAATCTGAAGAATGAAACACCAAAACAAACAGGGTTTTGATATGAGGACGAGGTGTGATCGAACTCACCATTTTGTCTGTGAGTTGGAGAAGTAGAGAGCTTTTTCGCAGCGAACTTCGCAAAATCCCTAGATGAAGTCTCCGAAGGATGTGGGATTGAGAAGGCCGAACCCTAGCTTATCGTCGCATATATATGCGAAATTGGAATCAATGTAGACCGTTGGATGGGTCGGTGTCTAATCTCAGCCATTATTTTTTGGTAAATTACAATAAACTCCCTTAAAATATAATTATTTTTTGTCTCCCTAAATTCAAAATTCAATAATAAACCACCTTAAAATATTATCTTATTACATTAATCTTTTTTGTTAGAATTTTATTAGAGATTTAAATGAAATCAAGTCATGCATGAAATATATGACATGATTTTTAAATAAAAGTAATACTCTAATTTATTAATTTTATTCGTACTTTGTCTTTATTATTTTAATGGCAAAATATAAATGAGATCACCAGATAAAAATAGGGAAAATTACCCATAGGTCCTACGTGGAACATGTGGACACTATTTAATCCCATAACTTTTTGAGTACACCCAAAAGTCCTTTCCCCTCTCTCTCTCTGCTTTTTGCTTCCCTCTTTACGCCTCCTCCTCTAACCCTAATCTCAGTCCTAAAGTCAAACAAGAAGGCGATGAAGAACAAGAACAAGAACAAGAAGACGATGAAGAACAAGAACAAGAAGACGCTCATCCTCAGATCTGTGCTTAGATTGAACAGATTTGTGTATATATCTTTGTCAATTTCTCTCTCTTTCTCTCTCTATTTACAGATTTTTTTTGGGATAGTTGTTGATCTATGGTTGTTGTTGTTGATGATGAAATAGATCTATAATATCATTGAAACAGATCTGTAATGACTCAGATTTGTATAGATATCTCACAGATTTGTAATGAGAAAATTTTCGAATTCTGAACAAGTAATTTTCGAGTTTTAGTTACAGGCGGTGAAAACTATAAAATTTTACAGTTTCAAATTTTTTTTTTGGTGCTGGAATGAATCATGGTTTAAAATTGTAAAATTTTGCAGTTTTATAACATTTTTTAGAACTGTAAAATTTTATAGTTTCATAAAATGTTTTAAACATTCCGACGAGTCTCCGGCGATGTTGAACATTCCGACGAGTCTCCGGTGACCGTTTGACGGAAGTCTGACGATAGTAAGATGTGAACAGTGTCTGTAAATTAAAAAAAAAAAAAGATTTTTTGGTAACAATTAAAAATGTATTGGACTAATTGGTGCAAGTATTTTGTTTTGGGATTAGCTGGGTTTTGAACTTAGTACATGGGACTTATCAGTAAGTTCCCCATAAAAATATTATTTTCATAAAATTCAATAAGTGTTATGTGCTTCATATATGACCTGATTTTGTGTAAATCCCTAACATAATCCGAACAAAAGAAATTAACTGTAATAAGATAATATTTTGAGATGGGTAACTATTAAATTTTGAAATTCATGAAAGTAAAGTGTAGGTAAATCATAATTTAAGAAGCTCCACTCTAATTTACTTCTCTCTCTCTCTTTTTTTTCTTAAATAATACATCATATTAGGACAAAATATTGGATTATAGGGTCAATGACTTTGAGAATGGCAAGTGTGTGATTACATGAACTGATATTTTTTATTTTTTTATTTAAATGTAATGAATTAGATGGAATTAATAATATTCTTATTATTATTAACTAGTAATAAATTTTTATTATGTATCTGAATTTTCAAATAAAATAAAATGTGAATACAAATTTTAAATTTAAATAGTTCATATTTTATATTGTTTTTAATTAAAAAAATTAATTAATTCATATATGACATAAATGTATATCTAAATTTAGTTATATTTTGTGACTATAAATAGGAGTAATAAACAAATCAAGCAGTTCAAGCTCGGCTTGTATTCAGCTCATCAAAAACTTGTTGGATCTCAATTTTATAGGAAAATAAGTTAATCTTGTACTAATTTTAAAACTCATAGAGCCTAACCACTCATGGAGGAGTGGGAAGAGGTAGAAGAAAAAGAAACCCCCATGGAAATTGTTCTTAAAGCTTGAGAATCCTCCTCTCCAAACCTTAGTTTCTGCTCTCTTTTGAAATATTTCGAACCCTAATCCAGCCTCATTTTTGGCTTTTTATCCCTCAATTATTTTTATCGCAGACAAAAATCGAGCACGTTTTTCCAAGGTACAGCCGCTCGAACTCCCACAATTTTCGCTCGAGCGGTGGTGGACTGCACGTGCGGTGAGATGGCAGGTGGAAAATTTTCACTACTCGCACGAATAATCTGCTTTTGCGCCACTTTTCACTTGAATCTGCATATTGCTTGTCAAATCTGTACAAATGCACAAAATACATCATCTTCACTAAATAAACAAAATTCAAATACTATAAATGTAACTGAAGCAACCTCAATGTGGTGCCTTTCAGCCTACATCATGAATACTTGGTGAATCTGGGTAAGGGGTGTGGTTACGATATTAAGTTGGTCTGTGTATCCTTGGTGAAATACTAGAAACCTGCGCGGATAGGTGTCGAGCCTTCTGGTTAATACCGATAAAAATGACAAAGAATAGTGCTTGTATAGCGTGCTAGTAGACGCGTACGTAGATATTCACAGCGTTGTACTCACCGTCCTGTTTTCTATTGTGAAGGAAATGGTTTTATGAATTGTGTTATAAACTTGGCATTGCATGGTTTTGGAAAAAGATATAAAATGTTTTCGGTACGAGTATTGCATATGCATTCACCTTATATCTTTGTTAAGATTCATAAACTGTGTTGTAGTATTTCTACTGGGCTTTGGCTCACCCTATGTAGGAAAATCATTTTCAGGTGTTTATAATATGCCTCTGCCAAGGCAATAGCTTGGGAGGACTTGGAGCTGAAGGCTTTTTTTTGTGTATTGTTATATTTATTTATTTATTTTTGTACACGCCAAGGGCTTTAACTATATTGGATTTAAATCTATTTTTGTTATAATCAAGCATTGTCTTGGAAAGTTGTAATCTTTTAGGGCGTTTATTATTTGTTTAACCTTTATTTCGCATCTTTAACTTATGGCACATGCTATATATTCAGGGTTAGAACTTGTGAATGTATAACTGCATGTGACATCTTTTTGTACACTCTATTTATATGAAATAGATGGACTATTGTATTCAAAATGGTATTGTTATTTATTAATATTGTGGATGGTTTTATTGTAATTATTTTGGGGCATTACAACTTGGTATCAAAGCTACCAGGGTTTGAATACTTTGGGATCGTAGGATTTGGTTATTATCACAATGGGTTCTTTCGCTAGTTAACATTAGAAGTAAACTTGGTATGCTATGTGATAACATGCTTATGTGACTAAGTGGGTATAGAATTTAATTCCTAAGATATTGATTGGGTCTACGGGTTTCTAGAAGTCTTGTTAGAAGAGCACTTGATCACTACTATTTCTAACTGAAACTTTGGTAGTGCCACAGGACAATTATTGTCTAGAAAGGAATTTCATATGTGTTTACGTGATTATGTGTTTATGTGGAGTGAATTATCTGTTGTCCATCGCATTAGGACACGAATGAGTTAACTTTGGTACATTTATAAATGTGCTAATCTCTTGTCTTACCTTTATTAAGATGTCAGAACGTAGACATAATGGTAGTAGGCATGGCAGTCCTAGATAGCAGGATGTGCCATTACCAAATGAAATTCTGGCACCAGAGGAAGGAGTTGGTTGGGCCAATGTGCCGAACTAGTTGGTCAGCAGGCCATGGGCACTTTGGCCCGTGAAATGGCCAAAGCTTTGCGGGAATCCATGGACATTTTCAGAGCTAAGAATCAGGTCCAGAACCATGTTGCCGTGACGGGGCTGTCGTTCTTGAAGAGGGAGTTCTTCCGGTCAAATTCGAATTAGTTTTTGGGAGATCTGAAAGAGCTTAAAAGTAGATGAATGGCTCAAACAGATGGTGAAAAACATTTAAGATGCTTAGCATCGAAGGCGATGGGCTGAGAGTGACCTTGGCATCCTTCAAGTTGAAGAAAGATGCGGGTCAGTGGTTGAAGTTTGCGCGATAGGGCATTGGAGTGACTTGGGAGACCTTTGTCAACGCCTTCTAGGATAAATTTTTGTCTTCCACTGCTAGGGAGAAGTTGAAGGAGCAATTTTTGAAGTTTAAGCAGCTTAGCTTACCAGTAGCTGAGTTTGAGGCTGCTTTTACGAGCCTTTCTAGGTTTGCATAGGAACTTGTGGCGACTGAAGAACGCCGTTGCATTGAGTTTGAGAAGAGGTTAAGGAACGGGCTTCTTTTTAAGGTAGCTAGGTCTATGATTAGGGACTACAAACGTCTTGTGGAGGTGACAACTCATCTTGAGACTGTGGTTCAGATGGAGGAGAAGTGGATGAGAGGCTCCAAGAGGAGTCAAGAGGTTCAGGAGGAGACTCGGGACAGTAAGAGGCAGAAGGGTTCCACCCCACAACAGTCCTAAGGAGCACAGTCTAGGTCCACTTTTCCTGTACTGAGTTCTAGGCCAAAGAGAGGTGGTCAGGGAGGGTTCACTTGTTTCAAGTATGGCCAACTAGGTCACAAGTCCATAGTTTGTCCACAGAAAGGAAAATGGTAACAGTCTGTGACTCATTCTCAGAGCCAGAGTCAGGGGAGAGGGCAGTCGCTTACTTGTTATTAGTGTGGGCAGTCAGGATACATGAAGAGGTTTTGCCCTTAGTCGGGTGGCACATCTGGTGCGTCTGGTCAGAGGTAAACATAGAGCCATCTACCTACACCGTCAGCACAGGCCTTGAGGGCCAATTAGGGGGCCTCCTCAGCTTAATTTGTGTATCAAGCTTATGCTTCGAGAGATGAATAGGTAGAGAAAATACCTATAGGGCGTGTGTATTTTGTTACCAAACCAGATTTAGTGTTAATGCCTTCAGTAGGAAGAGGTAACTTCTTATTGTGTAATTCTATTGCCAATGTGTTGATTGATGTGGGCGCATCTCATTCTTCTATCTCGTCTACATTTGCATCGGCATTAGGGTTGGAAGTGGCTCAGTTAGCATCTCCACTCAAGGTAGAATCACCAGTTGGTGGAGAGGTTGTGTTGGACTAGGGATGTCGGGGTTGTGAGATAGAGGTCACCGATCGCCGACTTCCTTTTGCATTTGTATATATTGATATGTTTAGTTTCGATGTTATATTGAGTATGGATTGGTTGTCATCCTATCGAGCTGTTATAAACTATTACCGTCAAAGGGTTACTGTATATACCTCGAGTGGTGATTGTTTTTATTTCTTGGGGGACAGAGTTAATAGAGCCTTGTTACTAGTGTGTGATCCACGTGGTCGGGGTGAGCTTAGTCTTCTTCTTGCTACTTTCTAGGGTGTTGAGAGTGACATGGTCCTAGTTGAGTTACCGAGAATAGTTTGTGAATACCCTGATGTCTTTTCTAAGGATCTTACTAGTTTACCACCTCACCGTGAGATTAAGTTCTTTATCAATTTGGTGCCTGGCACGGCACCGATTTCTATGGCTCCATATAGATTTGCACCTGCGGAGTTGAGTGAGTTGAAGATTTAACTCCAAGAATTATTAGATAAGGGTTTTATCCGACCTAGTACTTCACCTTGAGCAACACTGGTTCTTTTTGCCAAGAAAAAGGATGGTGCCTTGCGACTTTGTATTGATTACTAGAAGTTGAACTGGGTAACTGTTAAGAACAAATACTCATTACCACGTATAGATGATTTGTTTGACCAATTGAAGGGGTATTGTTACTTCTCTAAGATAGACCTGAGATCAGGTTATCACCAGTTAAGGGTAAGGGATGAGGATATCTAGAAAATGGCATTCCGTACGCGGTACGGCCATTATAAGTTCCTAGTGGTGCATTTTGGGTTAACCAATGCACCGGCCTTATTTTTGGACTTGATGAACCAAATCTTTCGCCAGTTCCTAGACCATTTTGTGGTTGTCTTGGTTGATGACATTTTGATTTACTCACCCTCAAAGGAGGAACACTTGCGAGTTGTGCTTGAGTTTCTTAAAGCCCACAAATTGTATGCTAAGTTTGGGAAGTGTGAGTTCTAATTGAAAGAAGTGAAGTTCTTAGGCCATGTGGTAACTGGGGAAGGGATGACTGTAGATTCTTTCAAAATAGAAGCAGTGCAAGATTGGGAACAACCTAATAATGTCTTTGAGATATGTAGTTTCTTGGGGTTGACCAAGTATTACTATCGGTTTGTGAAGGATTTCTCTAGGTTAGTATCACCTTTGACTAGACTAACGACGAAGGGAATCAAGTTTGTGTGGAGTGAGACTTGTGAGAAGTTGTTCTAAGAACTTAAGGGCCACTGCTCCAGTGTTGATTATTCCAGAGAGGGATTTGGGCTATTCGGTGTATTATGATGAGTCTCTAGAAGGTTTGGGTTGTGTCTTGATGCAAGAAGAGAATGTAGTAGCTTATTGTTCACGTCAGTTGAAAACACACGAGATAAACTATCCTAGTCATGACCTAGAGTTAGCAGTGGTGATAGTTTCCTTGAAGATTTGGAGACATTACTTGTATGGTGAGAGGTTTGAGGTATTCTCTGATCACATGAGTTTGAAGTATCTGTTCTCACAGAAAGATTTGAATCTAAGGTAGAGGAGGTAGATGGAGTTTATAGAGGACTATGATTTTGAGTTGCACTATTATCTGGGAAAAGCCAACGTAGTGGCCGATGCCTTGAGTAAAAAGTCCATTAGCAGTGTAGCTAGCATTGTCATCCGGGAATGGGAGATGTTGGGTGCTGTTATCGAGTTTGACTTGAATCTTGGTGAATCTGTCGAGTCGGTAGCTTTGTTTTCCATAGTTGCAAAACCTACACTCGTGAGCCGAGTTGTAGAAGCACAAATGGGTGATCACGAGGTAGAAACCCTACGGGAGAAGATATCTAGTGGGAAGGTGGAGAAGGTCTTGAATGTGTATTTTGACTTAAGCGTTAGATACCTTGACCATTTTTTTTGTACCGGAGTCTTGTAAAAGATGAGGTACTCCAAGAGTTTCACTACTCACACCTTGTAGTGCACCCGAGAGGCACAAAGATGTATCCCGACCTTAGTCGCCAGTTTTGGTGAAAGGAGAAGAATAAGGACATAGCCGTGTTTGTATTGAGGTGCTTTACTCGTCAACAAGTGAAGGCCGAACATCAAAGGCCAATGAGTTTGTTACAACCCTTGCCTATAGCTGAGTCAAAGTGGGAGCATGTCACAATGAATTTTGTTATGGGTCTTCCGAGGACTCAATGGGGTAACGATGCCATTTGAGTGATAGTTGATCGGTTAACTAAGTCAGCGCACTTTGTGCCTATGCGCACAAGTGACTTGGTGGATTTCTTGCTGACCTTTATGTTAGGGGCATAGTTCGACTTCACAGGGTCCCTGTGACTATTGTTTTGGATAGAGATCCACGTTTTACAGCTCGGTTGTGGCAAAGCCTACAGAATGCTTTAGGCACTAGATTGACTTTTAGTATCGTCTATCATCCTCAAATTGATGGGCAATCAAAGCGTACTATTCAGATTCTAGAGGATATATTTCGGGGTTGTGTTCTTAACTTTAAGGGGTCATGGGAGAGGCACTTACCTTTAGTGGAGTTTGCCTATAACAATAGCTTCCAATCAAGTATTGGCATGGAACCGTTTGAGGCCTTGTATGGTCAACCATGTAGATCTCCTGTGTGTTGAGCCGAGGTGGGTGATGCACCTATGATAAGTCCTGAGTTAGTCTGGGAAATGACGGAGAAGATTGCACTTACCCGTAAGAGGTTGGTTACGGCTCAAAGGCCTCGTTTGGAAACAGGCTTTTTTAATAACTTTTTGGCTTTTTGCCTAAAATATTATGTAAAAAAAACTTATATGTTTGGGAAGAAATTTTTGACTTTTTACGAAAAAATGTGTAATAAAATAATATAAATAATTAGAAGTTGGAAAATTAAGTTCAACCCATGTGGCTTCACCTAACCTGTTATCAGGTGAAGTAATGCCGAGGACAATTTTGCAGCATGAAGTGACCTGTGCTTTGGGGAAAACATTGAAGTTGTTGACAAATTTATCAAAAAGGTGCATACATACAAAATATTTTTTTTTTGTATATAAAAATATTTTTTTAAATATTTTAAATTTGCTAACATAAATACAATAAACGTATAAAAATATTTTAAAAAATCTTTAAAATGTTAACATACGAAAAGTACAAAAAACAAACTTTTTATTAATTTTTGTAAATATTTGTGTACACATTTTACTTTTTCCATACATGTACGAGAAGGTGCATACATACAAAATTTGCTTCAAATTTGTAATATACTACAAACAAAAAAACAAGGAAAACAAAAAACCAATTTCCAATGATGGCTGCCTACTACACTATCTTTGATGAAGCTACTGCGCATAGGTTTGTAGGCCACTGTGCATAGGTTTGTAGGATAAAAATTATAGGCTTATTAGTTTTTTTGGTGACTTTTTGACTTTTAGGCTAAAACTACCATTTGCCAAACGAGGGCAGAGTCGTCAGAAATGCTATACTATCATAGGAGGAGACTATTGTCATTTGAGGTAAGAGATCACGTTTTCTTGAAAATATCACCTAGATGGAGTTTGATGAGGTTTGGGAAGAGCGGGAAGTTGTCTCCTAGATTTATTGGACCTTTTGAAATCCTAGAGCGGATTGGGAGGCAGCTTATCGTTTGGCCTTGCTGCCACAACTTTCTGGGGTTCATGATGTGTTTTATATCAGTATGCTTCGGAAGTACAAGCAGAATCCATCATACTTGTTGGATTGGACCGAGTTAGAGATAGACGAGAATGTCTCGTATGAGGAGAGACCGGTTAGAGTTTTAGATACTCGAGACCAAGTTTTACGTGTCAAGACAATTCTTTTAGTAAAGTAGTTGTGGAGACATCACGGGATTGAGGAAGCAACTTGGGAGCGTGAGTTGGAAGTTCGTGAGAAGTATCCGGATCTATTTGTTGATGTTTGAACATGTATTGAAAATTTTGTTATGTTAATGTAATTTAAACATTGTATATGTTTTGGAAATGTGAATTGTATATTCAGTATTGAGAACTTGTTTATCATTGTTATAAGAATGAAATGACCGGTGGATGGGTTATGGTGATGAATTTGATTTACGATCACTGTTGTAATTGGTTTAAACATGGTTTTGTTGTTGGATTTAAAATTTTGGGGACGAAATTCCTTAAGAGGGGAGGTTATAGCGATTTTGGTTTAGACCCGACCCATTTGATGTTTTGGATCTGGGTTTCATAGTCTTATATGATTATTCATGTCTTGTTTCTACTTATTCCTCATTGAGTTTGGTTATTAGAGTGTCTTAGTTGTATTTGGAACATGTTGGTAGCTTGTTTTTCAAAACTGTTGTTGCCTAGATTTTTGTCTTTACGCTCGAGCGGTCTTTGAAATCTCTCAATAGTTTTGCTGGTCTGCAAAACTATTAGGAGGGTGCATTCTTTGCTTGAGCGGTGATTCTTGCGGTCAAGCAGTATTGGCTCGAGCAGTACTTCTAGGGCTTGAGCGGTGGTCTTCTGTCTATAAAACTTCTGGAAGCTAGTATTCTTCACTCGAACGATCCCACTTATTGTGTCTGGTTGCTCGAGCGACACTTATTGCGCTCGAGTGGCCTGCGTGTTTATCAGTTCGTAAAAGTCACTTTTTGAGTCACTTTTTCATTTCTCTCTCTCTTTCTTAACATTTTAAAAACCCTAGATCTAGAGTTTCTCTCTCTAAAACTCACATTCTATCCACAAATACACCTAGATCCATTGATTTCTCCACCCTAGTCCCTTTGATAAAAAGGTAGAGCACACCAAGAGCTTCCTCTTAATCGGAACAAAGTTGATTTTCGGCGTCTTTGAGGTTCCTCCACTCTCTCTCTTGTCTACTAAGCTTGAGATAGGGATTCTCCGCACTTTCTTATGATTTTTAACTTAGTTATTTGTTTTTATAAAGCAACATTGTGATTTGGAGATTTTTGGACAAATTTAGGGTTTTGGTTTGAAATCAAAAGAGGGGTTTTCAAATGAGTTGCTGGAAATGATTGAGGAAATTTATTTATTGTTGAGTTAGATGAAATGATGGATTTTTATCTTTGAAATTGATTTATAAAGGAAATGGGATTTTGCCCTATCAAATGTTGATTTTGTAATGATAAATAGAATTGATTTTAGAAATGTGGAACTGGATTGATGTTGATAAGGATGGCGACGTTGGATATGTATTATCACTTCCATCTTGAGATTTTCGGAAAGTTTATCTTTATGAAAATTATTTATCTGTTTAGAGATATTTGTTTTGAGCTATCGGTAGAAGATAGCTATGATTGTTGTAGAAATTGAATGAGAATTAGGTGAATTGAAACTAATTTCTATTCATTTGCATTGAAATTTGCCATATCTTTAACACATTGAAAATGTATATTGTTTTGAGAAAAAAAGGGTGAATACTTGGTGAATCTAGGTAGGGGGTGTGGTTATTAAGTTGGTTTGTGTGTCCTTGGTGAAAGAGTAGAAACCCGCGCGGATACATGTTGAGTCTTCTGGTTAATACCGGTAAAAATGACAAAGAGTAGTGCTTGTATAGCAGACACATACCTAAAGATTCACAGTGATGTACTCATTGTCCTTTTTTCTATTGTAAAGGAAATGGTTTTACGAATTGTGTTATAAACTTGGCATTGCATGATTTTGAAAAAAGATATAAAATGTTTTTGGCACGAGCATTGCATATGCATTCACTTTATATCTTTGTTAAGATTCATAAACTATGTTGTAGTACTCACCCTATTGGAAAACCATTTTCAAGTGTTGATGATATCCCTCCGTCAAGGCAATAGCTTGAGAGGACTTGGAGCTGAAGACTTCTTTTTGCGTATTATTGTATTTATCTTTTTTTTTTTTTTTTACAAGCCAATGGCTTTAACTGTATTGGATTTAACTTTATTTCGCATCTTCAACTTATGTTATTGATTCAGGGTTACGACCTATGAATGTATAAACTATATGTGATATCTTTTGTACACCTTGATTATATGAAATGGATAGGGTATTGTATTCAGAATGGTATTGTTATTTATTAATATTGTGGATGGTTTTATTGTAATTATTTCGGGGCATTACAGTCATTCTACACTCAAGCAGTCACTTTGTTCACTCGATAGGGCTACTCAAAAACTCAAACCAGTAATCCGGACCGAACCAGACCGAACCATACAGTTTGGTTCTGTTCTATTTAGAACCGATTCGGTTTCGGTTCAAGAAATATTGAGAACCGTAAAAATAGTTCAGTTAATGGATTTTATGAAAAAATCATGGTTCGAACCGAACCGAACTGAATTTTAAAATATATACAGATATATTTATATATATATATAAAATATTTAATAACATTTTTCATGTCTCTCCCTCTCTCTCTAAACATTTCAAAACCCTAAATCTAGACATTCTCTCGCTAAAACTCATCTTCAACCTTCAAATACTCTCACTCTATTAGTTTCTACACCATTGTCCTTTGGGAAAAAGGTTAGAGCTTCCATTTGATTAGAGCAAGGTTTGTTTTCGCCTTCGTCAAGTTTCAACCTTGCTCTCTCTTGTCTTCTAGCTTTGAGGTAGGGTTTTCTTCGACATTTTGTATGATTTTTAACTTATTTATTTGTCTTTCTAAAAATATTGTGATTTGAGAGATTTTAGATAAAATCTAGGGTTTGATTTTGAAATCAAAAATAGGGATTTTCAAATGGGTTCTCGAAAGTGGTTGTGGGGTTGTAAATGTGATTGAGTTATGATAAAATGGTGGATTTTCATACTTGGAATCGATTTTTAAAGAAAATGGGATTTTGCCCTAAAATCTTGGATGTTTGATTTTGTGAAAGAAAATGGAAATGACATTGGATTTTGTAAGAACGGAATAATGATTATGTTGATGATGATGGTAGAGTTAGACATGTATTATCACTCTCATCTTGGAATTTATGAAATTGTATCTTTATTGGAAATTATCTGTTTGAATAAGATATATGTTTTGGGTTATCAGTGGAGGATAACTATGATTGTTGTAGAAATTGTATGAAGACTAGGTGAATTGAAACTAATTTCTTATTCATTTGTATTGAGTATTGTTGCACACTTAACATTGAAAATATGTATTACTTTGAGCAAAAAGAAGTAAATACCTTTGTGAATCTGGGTAAGGGGTGTGGTTGTGGTATTATGTTGGTCTATGTGTCCTTGGTGAAAGTCTAGAAACCCATTCGGTTAGGTGGCAATCCTTCCGTTTAGTACCCGTAAAATGGTTTTGGTAGTGCATATATAGCCTACTGGCAGACATGTACCTAGAGATTTACAGTACTTGTAATCATTGCCTTTTATGTTATAAAGGAAATTTTTTAATGAATTGAGATGTAATTTGGCATAACATGGTTTTGGAAAGAAATGTAAAATGTTTTGGCACTTGGCCTTGCATATGCATTCTTCTTATAATTTTGTTAAGATTCATACACTTAGGGCTGGGCAACAAACCCACCCGCCCGCACAAACTGCCCGACCCTACCCTACCCGCAGTGCTTTGGGCGGTTTCGATGTAGGTAGGCGGGCGGGTGCGGGTCAAGAAATTGGCAAAAGATCGGGTTCGGGTCGAACCCGACCCGCCCGCAACCCGCATCTTTTTTTTTTTTTTTTTTTTTTTTAAAAGAAAAAATAACTAGTTATTATTATTATTTTTTGCATTTTGGATGGATGGAGATAACTAGTTATTATTTTTATTTTTACATTTTGGATGAAAGTAAAATTTATTATATGGGCACTTATATAGATTATCATGATCTAATGATATTTAAATTAGTGTTACTAGTTTGACTTTTATTTATACATATATAAAAAAAATCATTATATTCCATTAGTCTAGTAGACACAGTTAAATATGATATTTTAAATTGTCATTCTATTATCACATTATTGCATATTAAAAGCTAAACAGTGAAGATTAATCCACTATTAAAATTAGTGTTACTAGTTTTACTTTTAAGAGTTTGTTTTTGCATATTTAAATTCGTGTTACTAGTTTGACTTTTAAGGGTTTGTTTTTGCAAGCTAAGGAGGAAGATTAATTACTATCCTCAAGCATGGTTCCATATCATCTTATCTAACATGTGGACTATTTATTATGATCATGAATTGTATATCTTGTAATTTAATATATAACTCTTCTAAAAAAAAAAAAGTGTTTAGAAAGTAACAAAAAATGTCAAATTTGCTTAAGTTTAAAAAAAAAAAAAAAAAAAACTAAACCGCAAACCGAACCGCATCCGCCCGCACAAACCGCGAACCGCATCGCGGGCGGTTGTGGGTCCATTTTTCCCCAACCGCATAAGTGCGGGTCGGGTCGGTTTTGACCCGCACCCGGCCAAAACCGACCCGCGAGCAGCCCTACATACACTATGTTAGAGTATCTCTACTAGGCTTTGGCTTACCCTATGTGGAGAACAACTTTCAGGTGTTGATGATATGCCTCCGCCAAGAACGTAGTTTGGGAGAACTTGGAGCCAATAGTTTCTTTTTTTGATATTTGTTGTATTTATTTTGTACAAGCCTAGGGTTTAAATTGTATTGAGTTAAAACTCACTTTGTTGTAACCAACCATCATCTTGGAAAGTTGTAGCCATTAGGGCATTAATTTATCTGTTTAAACTTCTATTTCATATCGTTTGCTTGTGGCACATGCTATAGATTTAGAGTTAGAGCTTATGAATGTATAATTGCATGCATCACCTTTTATATAATGGAATCATATGAATGGAAGGGTATTATTTTCAGAATGTATTGATATTTAAGAAATGTTGTGAAATGGTTTTATTGTTATTATTTTCGAGGCATTACAGGCACACGTGTTTGTATCTAACTTTTCTTCAAACAGTGTGCTTGAAACAGTGCAAAGAGGTTATTTGCTTCAAATGAAATTGTATTGACACAATAAAAATAAAATAGACAATAACATAGGCGTTAGATTCAATTCCACCTATATGCTTGTGTTGTTTTATTTGATAATAATAATTATTATATTATAGATATATAAAAGACCCATGTTAGAAGCTTGCTCTAGGTCCAGAAAAGTTTAGAGCCAACCCTGATTACCATATACATGCATGCAACCACACACACCATTCATCGTACATCACCCATAATCAAATCCTATAGTGTTAGAAACAAGATGATCAAGTATGAAGTCTCAAGATAGAAAAACTGGAATGTATACAGACCAAGGCATTAACAAAACCAATCTATCATGTAACTATTTCTTTGAATAATGAGAAGGTCAGATATTCAAAATTCGAGTTGATTGAACGATTTCGATCCTTTCGTTGTAATCTAACTTACTAATCCCTTTTTACATCCTATTGTATGGTATAAAAAAAACAAAACAAAAACAAAAACAAAACAGAGTACTCTGTTAAAAACCTACTTTAACGGTCCATTTCCTTTACACAGCTATAACCTCACCCATTTAGTGCAAACAACTAAAAAAAAAAACTATTAAATATACGATAGTCCTCATACCTTGTTTATTAGCTCAATATGATCTCCACCCAATCAATTTTAGCTTTATAAAAAACAATTATATTTCTTGTCAACCAAAAAAACAAACAAAACTTCACGGTTTCCTTTTTCAAACACTTGTAATTCAACCAAAGCACCAATATCGTCCAAATTTCATGGGCGAGCCCCACAATTGGATAAAAGCACTCCATACATGAACAGTAGGGCAGTGTTTGGTTTAATCTTTAAATTAACTTTTGGATTGAAAAAAAAAAAAGAATAAAAAAACGTGTTTGGTTTACCATTTTTGAAAATTGTTTCAAAATTGTTTTTTCTATCCTCTTTTAGTTTTTTGTTTTTGTTTTTTTATACATCAATCAATCGTTTTTTCTCTCTTCTCTATCCTCTCTCACATTCTACACATCAATTAATCATTTTTTCTCTCATACTCATCTATTCAACTATAAAAAATAAAAAAATAAAAAACCTACAAATTATTCCAAAATTATTTTCAAAACTCATAACCAAACAAGTTTTTAATTTTCAAAACTCTTTTAAATAACTTATCTTTCAAATCTAAACCAAACGGACCCTAAATTTTCTGTCCCCATTACAGAACACACAACAAGCCTCATAATCTAGAGGGATAATGTTCATTCTCAATAGTAAATCCCTAGTAACAATTCTTTTAAGCAGAACACATAAAGTGGCAAATAATAACAACCAATCCACTCTCTTCAAACTCTTCTATCCTTTCAAAATTGTTTGCCACTTCATTAGAGGGGTAATTGGGAGTGATAAAATGAGGGATGTAGCAAAATTTGTATAGGAATTTTCTAATTCTTATTCAATCCCAGAAAATTTTCAACTGCTTGTACCATTACAAGCTTACAAGGGGCATTCCCTAGGCCTTACATCACCAACAATATAAATAAAACAAACAAAACCCAAACACTACACAAAACTAACCAAGGAACCTAACAAAATACAAATATAAAGATCATTGTCCAGCCGACAAAGGTGCAACAAAAATAAAATAAATGATTAAAACTTGCAGAAGCAAAGGATTGACCAATACAGAACTAGAGTCCTATTAACAGCTGCAGCTATAGCCTTAGCTACATTGCAGCAGCTAGATCCCAGCTTATACCAAAATAGAGCCAGTGATAAAACCATTGCAACAACAACATTACAATAGGCCAGCATCTAGTAGCAACCACCTCACAATAACATTGCAGCAATAGCAACCCAACAAGCATTAGCCACTAGGGTGGCAGTGACAGCAGCAGCAGACCAACAGTCCAGCAACAGCCATCAGCCACCAGCAGCATCAGACCAGTAGGGCAGCACCATTGCTCTAGCAGCAATCCGACCAACTGCCAAACAACACCATCACCTCCCAATAGCATCCAAAAAAATAACACTGGCTGGGCAAGAATTTAATCTACCAGGTAAAGAACACTAGAGCAACTTGATCACTTTATCTACCAGGTGAAGAACCTCAGCAACAATACATATTAGCACAAGAAGATACAACGCACTCAAATTATATGCTTACCTCCACTAACCTGTTCAAAAACCATACTAACCTGTTCAAGAACCACATACAATAATATGGATGTCTAAAACAGGCCCAAACAAGGCATATAAAGGGAAATGAAAACTCAACCAATATTGTTACAAACAAAAACAATAATCATCCAAGCCATCACAAAAGAAGCCCATGTACAGCTCACACGGGAGAGCAAATCAAAATAAAAACAATATCAAACACAAGCACTAACATCTGGAAGGAGCCACCAAGAAACATGAGGATAATCCAATTTCTCTATAACTTGTATTTCTCTATAAAACATACAAAAAAAAATCTATATATAACAAATAATACAAACTAAACTTAACACAATATCATAACAATTAGTAATGTAACCAAATTAATATCAAATACATTTCAATATCCCAAATTTTATTAAAATATCTAACAATACTAAATATAAGAATCCAAAAATGTGTCTATCTATATCCAACAATCCCAAACATAATAATTCCAAACAGTATCTAAATATTCAACAAAATAACCTATAAAACGAACAAAGAAAAATAAAACGAATGCCTACGTGCGAAACGACAAATTATCATATCTTTAATGACCATATTGTACTGAACCACTAACATCCATCATCAACCTGTGAACAAAAGGATAAAAACACGAGTATTTTATCAATGCATTGACTTCAAAAATAATATATAAATACAGTTAAAATTAATTGAATTAATTAAACTTATTTCCTTTTTAAGTGTAAAAACACGAGTATTTCATCTTTTTTTGAATTAGTTAAAAATTGAGCCTAATTTCCAAACCAAAAGTTTCATGCTTTTACCGTGAGTTTCTACAAGTCACTTTTGTCCTTAATAAGGTGTTCAAACCAATTCCTGGGCATTTTCATGATTATTACATGGTTTTCTCTATTTTAAAGTTGAAGAGTTCAAAAAATGCAAGTTTGAGCTTAATTTTGAAATCGGGAGTCTAGTACTTGTTCCATGAGTTTGTATAAGTCACTTTGGTCCTTACTAACTGATTATTGGGTATTTCTATGGCTAATTCAAATTTTTGGTGATTTTCTTCACAGAGTTTTGTATCCTATTTTTAAACCTAAAGTTTATGTTTTAGATTATTATAGAAATGTATTGCATGTTGTAAGTTTATATAATTTTAGATTGTTGACACATGTTATTCAAGTTAATAAAATAAATCAGTTTAATGAGGTGCAAATTTACCTCTATTTCAACCGAGAGAAGTTTCATCCTCCCTTAATGCCCGATGCATCCTCCCTGACACTGTTGCTTGAAACTAACCTCGGAATGCTTGCTAGATCTATCCCACTTTTTGCAGCACAACATTTGAATAACAACTTGCATTGTACTCATGTTTCGAGCGTGGTCAAGTAACTATTTTCCCTGGTCAGCTAATTGTTGTCGGTGGTCAACTAACTTCTGTCAAAGAACAATCACCTCGAAGCTAGGAGACTCAAAATGTGTGGAAGATGAATTAGTGTCCCTGTGGATCCCATATCCCTTCAAGTAGACATACCTTTTCCCAAGTACTTCCCTGAAAATCTGCTCCTCAAATAATGGATGTGTGATACTAAGTTAAGACTGCTCAGCGATCTTTGAAACCATAGTGGCCTATGAATGAAATATAAGTAAGCTTAAAACATAATATCAAAATGCAAACATATATTATTGAAATTGAAATACTTATGGTTGTTGTTCCTTAGCCGTGCTATTTATCCACCCTCCCCCATGTCGGTGATGTTTGTGGGTGTCCTCGAATAGTTTCATAATAGTCGGTTTATTTCCTTGTACCTTTCATTTCATTAGATTTTCTAGTCAAACAATAATTCTGTATTTATAATTCAGTATGTTAAAATTTGTAAATCTACACTTACAAGCATAGATGCTCGTGATGCAAACGATCTCGAGCCACTTGTATGATTATATTTCACACAACCTCTTACTTTCATTGCATTCTTTGACTTTTCCTACAAATAAAACAAAAATACGTAACATTAATTAATATACAAGGATGATATTATTTTAGTAAATGTTTTTATAAATACCATCCAATCGTCAGTTTCTCACAGATTGTCAATCGTCCATTTCCAATCATCCTGTGTACAAGGATATATTGTATGACTTTTGAGGTCAGATACTTTGTCTTCTTTAAGGGATTTGTAGTGCGTGTGTAATCTACTTTTCCATTCAGCGTATAAAGTTAGGCACTTCTGATCAATAATACATCCCTAAAGTCAAAAATTTGTTGCAATTGGAAACAATAAAATTCAATATATTTTATATATCATTGCGATTGAGATAAATAACATGTTGGATATATAATACGTATAATTCAAATTGCCCCAACTCTTGTAACAATGGACTCTCTTAACCCAAATTCAATGGCTATCCATCCATCATTTTAGACTGAGGCATCAACTCGAATTTGTTGACCAAGAGCTGCTGCTAGCGGTGTGGCGTAATCCCCTTCTATTGCTTTGGTCAAACGGTTAAGTGTAACGGGTATTCGATTACCATGTTCCTTTCTAATCTTCTCTGTATTCTTCCCTCGAGTCGATCCTCATACACGCTTCTTGACCAAAACTAGAATTGATGCTATTATGACTAAAATTTTATTCAAGGCAGTCGACATAAAACATGAATGCTCTAAATAAATATTGAGATAAGAAATTATCATTTCATTTAAGTGGTCATTAATTTCTCACCTTCACTGTTAGTGACAATACATGGGCTCGAAAGGTAGTCATGTTGAGTGGCTAAGGTAGGGAGCCGATCATGCCTAGTATATAAGGTGGGAAGATGGATAGGTTGGGTCGATACCTCAGGTGTGCTCTCTGAATGATTAACTTGTGCTGCTAACGGTCGTCTCAAAAGAGTAAGCGTATCTTCATCAGGAGTACTTCTCTCTTCCCTAAGTGTTTGTGAAGCTATTAGGCGAGCTGGAGACCTACTTGTTTTCTTACCAGGACCCATATGAATATCCTGACATAATATAAAAATGAATTGTTAGTACATTTTCAATAATTTAAGGATGCTTATTAAAAAAAATTTGAAATAACTAGACATAACACAAGTAATATAACAAGTGAAAAAATAGAGAAATTACTTTTTATACACATGTATTACCTCAATCACTTGAGAACCAAATGGCTCGCCATTATCACTTGAAGAACTTAGCCCTTCATCATCATCAAGTGGTTGATAGTCCTCGTCATTATCACGTTCACCTACCTTTCTCTTTCCCACCCTAGAACTTTTACTATTGTCCTTTTGAATAGAACCAAACATTGAATTCTTGAGGGTCTTTATCCTTGGAGCATCAAATCTGATTTTATTTTTTTGAATTGTTTTTTTTCTGTCCTTCTCATATTTCATCATCTTCTGGACCAAGTTGCCGGGCTTCATAAATAATTTACCGTTTGTGGACATCTTTACAACTATAGATATGGTATATAATTAATGAAATGAAATGTAATGTGAAACAATGCTATGAAATTTGAAAAACAATGCCATGAAATGTAAACCAAACAATTTATTATAAAATTATAACACTTTGTCCATAAAATAAAAAAGAAAACATTACATATCATAATCTATATCAAGATCTATGTTAAGATCTACATCAACATCAGGTTGTCCATGTTGTTCATCATCTTCACCATCATTATATCATTGTGTCATCCTCATCATCATTGTGAACTAAATTCTTTGCCATTAGTTAATCATTGAAAATGATCTCGGGATCCATATCATCGCTACTGTATTGAACATCATTATCTTGGATCACTACCCCAACACCATCAATGGTTTCATCCTGTTGAAAGCATCATTGGAGACATCATCCCGCTCTGGTATATCCCATACTCCCCGATGCTTAACCGGTTCGACGACTCTCTAAGTTTTGCCTTTGTTGGTATCATTGACGTAGAATACTTGTCTCACCTGACTAGGTAAAACAAATTGGTCATCTTTATAGCAAAGTCTTGTAGCATCAATACTTGTGACATGTTTCATCAGAGTATATTTTATTCTTTTGACCAGTGTCATACCATTCACATTGGAACAAAACCATTGTACCCCCATGCATGTATTTCAATTCCCATATTTTGCACAAGTAGTTGTAAAAATTAATTTGGTTCCCATTATGGTCCCCTTCTACACTATTTTGGCACGTACGACGATTTTCACGATTTCTAGTGTGGAATTAAATTCCATTGCAGATGCACCCAGAATAAAAGTCAATTACCGATCCAGTACCATTTGCTAATGACCACAATTCGTCAATTGCTTCAGGTTATCCTTTCGTTCATAAATCATTCATCTACATAAAACACCATATAACAAGTGTACTAAGTTAATGTGAATTGAAACTTATTACATGAGTATTCAATTAAGTTATTTAGTATATCTTACACGATTTTTGAACCATTTTGGGAATTCTTCTTGTTGTACCTGAGTTATGTCACGTCCTTGTAGATTACGTGCAATATTCTTGTGCTCACTACCCAAGGAAATGTGATACACGTAAGTAACTTAAAAGAGTTTGAAACAAAATGGAACAATTATGCATAAACATAATTAAATTGCAATACATACTCAATATATGGCTCCACCTCAGAGCTATAGTACAACACAAACTAGTGAGCCATTTCTCGTTCATTCTGCGAAGGGTCAAGAGCCCTTGTGATAGGTGAGAACAAACGAGCATTTTGGGTGAAGACCTCCATCCCGGGACCATGTTCCCCACCATCATCATTTCTTTTGGGTTTATCAATCCCTTTTAAGTATATTGAACAAAAAGTGAGGCACTCTTTGACAATGTAAGCGTCAGCGATAGAACCTTTTGGATGTGCTCTATTACTAACATACCCTTTCAAAGTCCCAAGAAACCTTCAACCAAAATTGACAATGAAAATTATGCTTGTTGATGCAGGAAAATTACTCCTTTGCACAATAGTCTTTTATGGGTGGATTTTTGCACAATAGTTTACTTATAAAAAAATTAATAAATAACCATATGTTCATAATGATTACCTTTCGATCGAGTACATCCATCAATCTTGCACCGGTCTAGCAAACATGGCCTCACGCGGCAAGTGAACAACCAAATGGACCATCACATCAAAGAAAGCTGGAGGAAATTTTTTCTCCAACTTGCATTGTATGAGCACAATTTCTTCCTCCATTTTTTCCAAATCACTCTGCCTTAATGTTTTTGAGCATAGTTCTTGGAAGAAATTGCCCAACTCAAATAGTGTTATAGAGATCTCCTTGTTCACAAAACCACGCATGACAATTGAAAGAAGTCGCTGAAGCAGGACATAATCATGGCTTTTCATGCCTGATAATCTTCCATTTTTAGAAGTCATACATTTGCTGCATAGCCATCTGGATAACTAATAGTCTTCAAGAATTCACAAAAACCATCTATTTGTCGAGTATCCAATGTGTAGATTGCCCGAGGCTTGACAACAGATCCGTTATCTTTCCTCTGTAGATGCAATTCTTGCCTTATGCCAATTTCTTGCAAATCATCAAGTGCTTTGTATGTGTCCTTGTTTTTCTCGTATGTGGCCAACATTGTTCCATAAAAGTTTTCACAAATTTTCTTCTCAATGTGCATGACATCAAGATTGTGTCGGAGCTCTACTTTCTTCCAATATGGTAGCTCCCACATTATGCTTTTCTGTGTCCAATTCAATTCTTTAGACTCTTGTGGTCTTTTCTTGTTGGTAGGATCCTTTCTAAACTTGACTTCCCGCAATTGATCCAATCGAGCTATTACTTTTTCAACCAGTAAATCCAAGGATTTCTTCCTAAGCTCAGTTAAACCATCAAACTTCTTGTCCTTCCTCCAACGATGGTTATTAGGCAAGTAAGCCCGAGACCCACCTACCCGATCTTACTGATCAACCCACGTGATAACGAATTATCATTACAAGGAGGGCAAGCCAAATAACCTTTAGTTCTCCATCTGGATAAGTCACCATATGAAAGGAAGTCATTTATGGTCCACATTACAGCTGCATGCATCTGGAAGGTCTGTTCAGTGGAGGCATCGTATGTCATCACGCCATTCTCCCACAACTCCTTCAACTCATCAATCAATGGCCTTAGGTAGACATCAATATCAGTCCCTGGTTGATTACTACTAGGAATAAGTAAGGACATCATGAAAAATGGGGCCTTCATACATCTCCAAGGTGAGAGGTTGTAGGGTATGAGTATGACAAGCCACATGCTATAGGAAGTGCTCATGTTCCCAAAAGGGTTGAATCCATCGGTGGCTAGACCCAACATAACATTGCGAGTCTCTTGAGCAAACTTTGGATAATGCAAATCAAATTCCTTCCACTCTTTACAATCAGCCAGATGCCTTCCTACACCATCAACAACACGCTTATCAATATGCCATCTCATGTCTTTAGCCGTCTTCCTAGACATGTACAATCTTCTCAACCTAGGTGTCAATGGAAAGTAACGCAATATCTTGTGAGGGATCTTTTTACCCTTGCTATCATTTACTCTATACCTAGATGCTTGACACGCGGGACATTTTTCCAAGTGAGCATTCTCTTTCCAAAATAGTACGCAATCATGTTTACATGCATCGATGAGCTCGTATCCCAAGCCCAAGTCATGTAATAACTTCTTGCACTCATAAATTGACCCTGGCACCACATGGCCTTCTGGTAGGAATCACCTTTGTATCTCCAAAACCTTGTCAAAAGATTCTACCTTCACATGTAGCATCTGAATAACGAATGATAACAAAGTATCTGAGTTTTTGCAACCTGGGTACAAGCGACAATGAGAAGCATCTAACAATTTATCAAAGTTTCGTACATCCTCTCTTTTTAGAGTATCACCCTCCGTACAATTCCCCCTCTAATAGTCCTCTATCAGTTCATCATATTCACCATTGCTTTCATCAAGGTTATTGTGTTCTGGAAGTTCACCATGTTCTAACCAAGTGGTGTATGATACTATCATCCCACTTATGAGCAAATGAGCCTTCACAATATCGTACTCCTGCTTATGAAAGTTACAACAATTGATGCATGGGCACTTAATCTCCCTAGCGTCATCCAAATGAGCCTTTGCAAATTCAATAAATGAGTTCCCCTATCTACATATGGTTGACTAAATCTGTCAGAAATTAACATCCAACTCCTGTCCATATCTGATTATAAGATAGTAGTTAATACCAATGGGACACAACCTTTATTTATTTATTTATTTATTTATTTATTTATTATTATTATTATTATTATTATTATTATTATTATTAAACATAAAGACAAAGTAGTTAATATTATTATAGAGTGACACATCATCATTAGTAAAGGTGCATCTACCTATAGGTTTATTTAATATTGTATCAAGGTTTCGATCAACAAATCCTTTAAAATTCTATTCTATCTACATGTATTATGTATTAAGTGTTTTTTACATTTATCAACAGAAAAAAAAAGTGTTTTTTTATTTTACATTCCTAAAGTTAGTGATGAATTGGATAAGTGTCAAAGGAAAGTGAAATAGCAATAGCAAGCCTAAGCCTATGTTGTGGACAAAAAAATGAAATCTTAACAAAACAACACAGAACTAAAATAAAATTGTTGCCCCTAAAGCACCAGAACAGCCACAGAACAAAAGCAACAAACAACAAGACAAACTCAAAAAATAAATACATGGTCTATCTGGTTTGGATTTTCAAATGAATTTTATAATTAGATGTTTTAAAAGAGTGCAAAATTTGAAATTTTGTTTGAGTGTATATTTTGAAAATAGTTTTTATAAATTTGAAATTAAAAATTTATTTGGTTTTGGAGTTTCAAAAAAACAGTTTTAAGTTTTAAACTTAAATTAAATGAAATTAAAAACCTACAAAAACAAACCCATATATTAAACGCATATATAGTGTATCATTTATTTTTTAGTGGGGTGCATTCAAACTATTTAGAAGCAATGCAAAATGAGAACAATAATGCTTATCTAAGTTGAATTTCCTTGTGGATTTAAATATGAATTCATCTAAGTTGAAGGTCGTGCTTTCCTCTTTTCATGCTTATCTCCATTCAAATTGAAGAGCCCTATAGGACTGAACTTGGATATGGAACCCTTGGATTATCAAATTATGGTCGTGGTAATTCCTAAATGTTGTTGCAAGTCAATAGCATGCATGGTTTGCTCTGTCATAGGTATGTTATTTAGCCCAATTCTATTTTACATTGATAGGACCCACCTTTATTAATAATAGACCATGAATGAGTCACTTCAGATGTCTTGTAAATTTTCAATTATCAGAAACACCACTAAAATAATATCATATGATTTTCAAACTACCTAATAATTTTACATTTCAAATTGCATAACAGTTAAAAAAAAAATACATCAAATTACACCACAAAACAGACTATGCTAGCACATGACCCTTGACGAAAAAGAAACCATCAGAGATTACTTGACTTTAGCCTAGCCTTTCAGCCAAACAAAAAAAAAAAAAACAACCAAACTCAACACACACAACAACAACAATCAGCAAGAAACCCAACATATAGCTGCCATGTCTTCAAAGCAAACTAGCAAGAACAAAGCATACCAAGTTTAGGAGAACATTCCCAAAAAACCAAATGCGTAGTTGGTGAGACTAGCACACAAATGAATAAAATACATAAAAACACTACAGCGAATTGAAAACAAAGAAACAAAAACCACCCAATCCCTATCTACATTTTCCGCACTCTTGGATTATCAAATTATGGCCCTAGTAATTACTAAATGTTGTTGCAAGTTAATAGGCTATGTTCATGAGGTGATGGGAAGGTTGCATTTTATGGCTGCTACTGTATCTTGTGTAAGCTGTGTTTAGGTAATTGAGGGGGGTATCAGTTGGTGTTTTGGTTGGAGCTTGGAAGTCTAGAAGTTTAACCAAGTTGCTATTGCTACTAATGTTTACAGATATGTTGCTGCTGCCAGTTGATGACAATTGCTGTTCCCAGTTGCTGCTGCTGCTACAAAGTTGCTGACAGTTGTTGCTGCTGCTACAGAGCTGTGTTGAGCCTTGGGTGTTTATTTGTAGCTTCGGGAATTATTTTACCTTGGTGATATTCTGTTATTTCTACTGTTTTATTTCTCTTTATTGGCTGGTTGATTGGACCCTCTCCAATCTTGGGTTAAGTGCTAGTATATGATTGATAAGAAAGTAGGGGAAAAGCAATAAAGAAATTACTCTGATCTATTTTTTTTATTTTTTATTTTATCTCTTTCAGTTGATTATCATTGTAGTTTTAGTCTATGTAAATTGGTAGAGAAATTTAAAATCAGTTCGAATATATTGAAATCAGTCCTGTTAAACGAAAAATCAAATATCTGGAATCAAATCCTAGATTCTAACGCTAATAACAATATTAACAAAACTCACTAAATATAGCTTAAACTTTATAATCATGTTATTTAAGCTAGATTAATTACCTAAACTGCGGTTACTTCAATTTTTTTCTTTTTTCTACGCTCTGTCCATATTTTACTGATGGTGTGGTTTTGCTTTCGTTTTGTGTGTTTGGTTACAAGGCATCCATGGATGACCATACGTTGAGATTCACACTGGCTTTTCTGTAAAACGTGTGGTATAAGTAAAATTGTTACAAATTCTTTATTAATATCTTTGTACATCGTGCCTTTAGGCACCTACATACACTAGATATTTGAACTCACCATAAATCGAAATTTTAAACTCATCCTATAAATATTTAACTCATCATTAATTGCACCAACTCCGCAAGTCCTAAGCCCGAGTAAAGGAAGAGGGTTGTGTGTTGGGTAACTGATAGCCAACATGTAAAAAAGCCGCTCAGATCCCTTATGACAATGAATCCTACTTTGAATCGATTAAATTCTAGGTCATTCCCCTCAAGTGATGTGTTGCGCCTACCTCCGGTGTTTCGAAAAGTGAGCAAGAGGTGCCGCATCGACGCCTGGGTGCGGTGAAAAAAGGGCAAAGGTTCCCGCATTTTTCTAGACGAGCATGGCTAAAGAAGCTAGTCCAAAACTATAGGTTTAGGTAGTCACTTAGAATATATAAACTTTAACTAGTAAGACAATGGAACTGGTAGATGTTATGATTAGGAGGAGAGTTAGTATAGCATGCGTACAAGAAACTAAATGGACAGGGTGAGAAAGTTAGGAAAATTGAGGATACTAATTTTAAACTGTATTATAGTGGTAAGGATATGGGGTAGGAATCATAGTTGCCAAGGGTCTTGTGAAAAATGTAGTGGCGGTCATTAGGAAAGGGGATAGGATTATGTTAGTTAAATTAGTTATTGGAGAGAATATAATGAACGTTATTAGTGCATACGCCCCTCAAGTAAGATTAGATGATCAAACTAAGAGGGATTTTTTAGAGGGAATGGATGAGATTTTACAGGAGATACCCATCAGCGAGAACCTAGTTATAGGTGGAGATTTCAATGGCCATGTAGGTATAGATAAACTAGGCTATGAAAGGGTGCATGGTGGATGCGGTTTTGGTAATAGAAATGAGACTAGAGAGAATATCTTAGATTTTGCGTTAGTTTTTGACCTGATGGTGGCCAATACTATGCATAAGAAGAGGGAGAAGCATCTGACAACCTTTAAGAGTGGGTTAATTAAGAGCCAAATAGATTACTTTTTTAGTAAGAAAAGTGGACTACCTAAAATGCAGTGATTGTAAGGTGATTCTTGGAGAGAGCATGGCCTCTCAACATACGATTTTGGTACTAGATTTATGTTTTAAAGGGCAATACCAACCTAAGAAGGATGGTGGGTGTCGTAGGACGAGATGGTGAGACCTAAAAATGGATAAACTAGAAATATTTAATAATAGAATGGATAAGAAAGGTGCTTGGGACTTGGAAGATGATGTTAACACTATGTGGAACTCGATCGTCAATTGTATGAGGAGAATCTCAAAGGAAGTGCTTAGAGAGTCGAAAGGAACAGGACCCAGTTCTAAGAAAACTTGGTAGTGGAAAGAAGATGTTCAAGCGGTAGTTAAGGCAAAAAAAGAGTGCTTTAAAAAGTGGCAGAAGGATAGAACTGATGAATTCTTAAGAGCTATATATTGGCTAATAAGGAGGTCAAGAAAGTAGTGAGATAAGCTAAGTTGAAAGCTTATGATGACCTATACACTAGACTAGATAGTAAGGAGGGAGAGAAGAGGGTATACAAATTTGCTAAGATATGAAAGAAGAAAATAAGAGATTTTAATCAAGTTAAGTGCATCAAGAGTGAAAATTCTAAGGTATTGGTGAAGGATGAAGAGATTAAGGAGAGATGGATAAACTATTTTGACAAACTATTAAACGAGGAACATGGAGGTACGCCAATAGGGGAAGAAATAGCCAGTCATATGATAAACCAAGACTATAGATTCTATCGCAAGATTAGGAACTTTGAAGTAGAGATTACAATCAAAAAGATAAAATCAAATCAGACTTTTGGACCCGATGATATCCATATTGAAGCGTGGAAGTGTTTGGATAAAAAGGGGTTACTTGGTTGACTAGGTTGTTTAGCAAAATTTTGTTGACTAGGAACATGTCAGATAAATGGAGGAAGAGTATTTTAGTGCCAATCTATAAAAATAAAGGAAATGTCCAGAATTACAACAACTATAGAGGAATCAAGCTAACATGTCATACAATGAAAGTGTGGGAGAGGGTGACGGAACGCTGATTGTCGGATATAACAGAGGTGTCAGAGAATCAATTTGGGTTTATGCCTAGCAGGTCAACAATGGAAGTAATCTATCTATTAAGGAGAGTAATAGAAAAGTATAGAGAAAAGAAAAAAGACATTCATATGGTGTTTATCGACCTTGAGAAAGCATATGATAGAGTGCTTCGGGATATAATATGGTGGGTGTTAGAGAAGAAACGAGTGACAAAATGTTACATTGATGTGATTAGGGACATGTATGAAGGGGTGGCGACCACTATTAGATCATCCGTTGGAGAGACAAATGAATTTCCTTTTCACTATAGGGTTACACAAAGGATCTACCTTAAGTCCTTATCTTTTTGTGTTAGTTATGGATGAGTTGACAAGAAATATTTAGGATGACGTGCCATGGTGTATGTTTTTTGCAGATGATATTGTGTTAGTGGATGAGACTAGAGAAGGAGTTAACACAAAGTTGGAGATTTGGAGAAAAACACTTAAATCTAAAGGATTCCGGATAAGTAGAACTAAGACATTAACAATGAATGCAGAGGAGAAGTGAAGATTAAGAACCAAAAACTGCCTAAGAGTGAATATTTACGTTATTTAGGGTCGATTATCACAACGGCGGGGGAGATTGATGCAAATGTGGCCCATAGCATTAAGGCGGGATAGCTTAAGTGGAGAAGTGCGTCTGGGGTACTATGCGATAAACGAATAGCCACTAGACTAAAAAAAAACCTGGTACCTGCTCGAAGTAACCCTCTTGCCCTCGCTAAGGCACTATTTTGCCTAGCTCGCACGATAGGTCTCCTTCCCTCACACGATTGCCTTGAAGCAGCCCTTCCCTCACAACTTCCCGACACCCCTCGCACCAATCCCAACTTCCCTCACAACTTCCCCTCACCCCTCACACCAATCCCAGCTTCCCTCGTAGTTTTCCCCTTGCACACTTGATCTCCCTCCTCGCGGCTGTGCACCTCGCAATACCCCTTTTCTTCTCGCTTAACTCCTAACACTATTTGGGACCCTCGCGTTTGATCCCCCTCCCCTCGCCTGTTTCGGCAATTCTCCTCCACTCTCCCCACCTTCACGTGCAGGTACCTTTCTTTCCCTCACTGATTTTCTAACCTTCTCCCTCACTACAGCCTTTCTTTTTACCCTTCTCCCTCACTGTTGCTCTTCTTCTCTTTTTAACCTTTTTCACCGATTAAAGAAATTGGTTCTAGATCAACAAATCACTATGATTGATACCCAAATCATTTAAACCCAATAACCAACAGTGACCGGACCCAAACACCACATGGGTCTTCACAAAAAAAATTTTGGGTTACCCTCATTTCAATTTTTTGTTGTATCACTCACAACATTTTTTTTGGGTCTCCCTCGCTTTAATTTTTTGTTATATCACTCACGAATTTTTTTTTTTTTGGATTTCCCTCGCTTCAATTTTTTGTTATATCACTTATGAAATTTTTTGGGTCTCCCTCGCCTTAATTTTTCTCTCCCTCACCCTAATTTTTTATCACTCATGAAATTTTTTGGTCTCCCCTCGCCCTAATTTTTTTTTATCACTCATGAAATTTTTTGGGTCTCCCTCACCCTAGTTTTTTTTATCACTCATGACATTTTTTGGGTCTTTCTCGCCTTAATTTTTCTCTTCCTCACCCTAATTTTTTATCACTCATGAAATTTTTTGGGTCTCCCCTCGCCCTAATTATTTTATCACTCATGAAATTTTTTGGGTCTCCCTCGCCTTAATTTTTCTCTCCCTCGCCCTAGTTTTTTATCATTCATGAAATCTTTTGAGTCTCCCTCATCTTAATTTCTCTCCCTTGCCCTACTTTTTTATCACATGACATTTTTTGGGTCTCCCTCACCTTAATTTTTCTCTCCCTCGCCCTTAATTTTTTTATGAAATTTTTTGGGTCTCCCTTGCCAAAATAATTTTGCTCTCCCTCGCCCTAATTTCTTTTACCACTCATGAAATTTTTTGGGTCTCTCTCGCCATCATAAAAAAAAAAAAAAACTTCCTCGCGCACTTACTCCTTACCTCGCCACAATCAATGCTCGCTTGCCTTGCCCTACTTTCTTCCCTCGCTCACCCACTCCACCATTGTGGGTCTCCTTCCCTCTTTCGGCAAACAACGATAGGGCACACACACGCCAACTTCAACGCAGTGGTAAAGCAAACCACAACCTAGATTCAAAGGATTCAATGGTGCCAGGTAAAGCAAAACCCACAAAGCAAGAGGAAGAAGAAAGAATAGGCCAGTGCTTTGCAACAAAGACACGACACAAACATATGGTCCAAAACACAGGTCGCGATTAAAATTGCAAGAACAATGCAAAAATAAGCCCCGCAACACAAGTATTGAATAGAACAAGATCAAGCGGTTTGGCGCCTTTCCTCAAAACTATTTTCCTCCAAAAAGCTAAAACATGACATGTTTCGGAAACAAGACCTTGAGGCAAATACAAAGGCAGTCACAAGCTTCATATCTCTATTCTCCAAACCCAAGAAAAAGTTCTTTAACCCATAGGCAACGACATGATACGCATAAGGAGGCACCTCTTTACCCAGTATACAAGATAAATCATTATGATACAAAAACTCAAGCCTCAATTTTTCAGAACACTTGGAACATTTTCAATAGGTGGATCCACACGGTGATTCAGTGAAGAAAGCAAGGAGAAGCAATTCCAGCCACATCATGTACCAGTTAGCCGCACCACTCAATTGCGCACAGTCAACTCATTGGACAGAGAACAACTTAGCCTTGGGCTATGGCAGAGCTAACTATCATTAAAATGAAAACCTCCAAGGAAAGGCAACAAAACCAGTGAAGCGAAGCGTCCTCATTGCGGAATTTGCTCCTTTCCAATTTCTCCTGCAAACTTGCAAAACTGTTAAATTCATCCCCTCTTTCCCAATGCAAGTTCTTTATAAGTAACAAAGCTTCGATGCAAAATAGTTAACAACAGAAGCAAATTCCTACTCAATTGCTAACACCCCACCCTTAACTTCAACAAACCATTCACTTAAAAGATGGCTTCTGAAAGACAAACGCGTTGAGATAATACCATTTGATGGCCAGTGAACAACAAGGCTCCACACTCCACCGTTTGGCGACAAATGAACGAGGCTCCAAACTCTAGAGGTTTAAATTACAGAATTTCCAACCCTAACTCTGGAGCTTCGAGCTCCAATCCCACTCGCCGCCGTCTAGTGTGCGAGTTCTTTCGAAAAATGCTTACCATGCCTCCATGGCAATTCCAAGAGAGTTTGTTCGAATCCCCCTAGGTTCAACACCCAACATCCTTTTATACTGTCCTGGAGGTACCCGAGGAACTTCAGAGCAAAATAAGGGGATGGTACAAGCAGTTAACACTGCCAAATTGCCACACGTTACCGCCCTTTTCCACTTGGTTAATGCCAAATCAAGAAGGCAACTTTAGTCTCCAGGGATCCACTTGTCAAGCAAGGTAGGTGCTGATCCCACATTTCGAGAGAATCCGAATCAATATCCTCTCACAAAGACAGAGAGAAAGGGATTTTGACCACTACATTTCCATCATGTCAGCCCCATTGGAAAACCCAAATGAAGATTTGGGACTTGGATAGGATATAAAAGACTTTGCAAGCCTCACCGTGGGAGAAGATAGTGCTTCCAACAAGACCCTACCAAGCACTCCACGCAGCACCCTGCTTAACACCCTTTTCTTCAACACTGAAGGTGCCGCTCGTCCTAACTTCCTCCAACACTGCATGCACCTACATTCTAGCGGATGCTTCCACCTCGTCATCATCACAAACACGAAAAAAAAAGGGAAGTGAGGCCTAGTTCATAAGCCATATCATTGGCTATCCTAAGACGAAGGCTTTGGCCCTCCCTCCTAGCTGCATGGAAAGGGTGATGGGCGAAATTTGGTGCCTATGGAACGAAACTGAAATCTCTTGTGAAATGGTGGAGATTCCATGGAATCGAGCCTTCGCCCAACAAGCCCACATCTTCATCCGGCCGGCTCGCAATAGATGAAACTTTAAATGTAAACACTCAGTGAACAATTCAAATCCCCCATTGTATCAAAAGCCTAATTTTAGATAACTCTATTTAAATACTTATCCACATGAACTAATATTTTTGAAACTTTTTAACATAGTCATGTCATTTACAAATACTCTCATTAGCTTTAAGAGCATCTATACATGGGGGCATTATTGTGGGTACTTGTATCAAGCTCAATACGCGGCAAGCCCTATGAGTGTCACATCACCAAAATCCCACCCACGTGGCAGACCAATAAGGCACCACGTAGGCATACCCTAAGGGCGCTGTGTGCCAAGGCACCACGCAAAATCAAAACTATATGCTTAGCCGAAGTAGGAGCATACATACAAGCCCAAATATATCTAAATATGAAGAGTCCTGCAATAAGCAGCACCATGGCCCCGTAGGGCCCATGGTCCTTCATTCCTCGCGTGAAGATCAAACAACAATATAATCAGCCCCTGGCTCACTTGGACTTGGATTGATAAACACCAGCTCTCCTAAACATTGAGATAGGCTTGCGACTCATTCTCCTACTTAGTCGCTTGGAAACATTAAGATAGGCCCCCATTCTCCTACTTGGTCGATTGGAAGCGAGCCCCTCTCCTAAACATTGAGATAGGCCGGCAGCCCATTCTCCTACTTGGTCGCTTGGAAGCAAGCTCTTGGCTACCAATTCACCTACTTGGTTACCTGGGTTGGGAGTAGGACCCAGGCACTACTACTTGAGATCATCAGAGGATATTGGACTGGCGGCTATGGTCATGGGATCGTCGAGATGGTTGTCTTCTTGTTAAGACAGCTCCATCTCGACCAGGTTTGGAGAAGAGGCAACAACGACCTTACATTTATGCCATTCGCTGCATAAACGAAACGTTACTTTCCGCCTGCCGTCAAGCCACATACGGCAAAAGGGCTTATATAACTTCAGGCAAAGTTGAGGAGAACGAGCCACCTATTCAACAGTTTGCTTGGGCTCCAATACTTCTATGGCCTATAATGTATCGTATATGTAGCAAGACACTGCACCACAACACAACTACATAATTCTAACACACTAAATCTCACACTTAAACATTCCCTCTCACATTCTACATAAGTGTTCAAGGTCCATCACTACCAACCTCTCCCTCTCCAAGCTTGCCTTGACCTCCAACTCTCCACCTATGGTGATCTCAGGCTATTGGAGTGCCCGCCACCCAAACCACCTCCAACCACACTTCTCACCCACATATATCAACAGAAAGTATTTGAAAGAATAAAGAAAAAAAATTAAAATTTCAAAAAATGCAAAAAGGTGAGGGAAAAAAAGAGACAAATGTTTACCATTGTAAAGCAACATCAATTGTGATTCCATCTGCTTGTTTTCTGAAACCCACAATATCATGAAGTGGTTTTTGGATCAGAGAACTGTTAGTCACTACTCAACAAAAAGCATAGTGCAAATGTCAAGTCTATAGCAGCGAATATCACAATCATGCAATTAGTAAACAATCATATCCAGCCTTCACATATCAACAGAAAAATAACATCTAAGTTTAGCCTTTGTGATGCTGTCAACATTCACGTGCAACTTTTGGGTGCAAAAGTTGGATGATTAGGCGTCAAAAGAAAATTGTGGTTGATTTGCTCAAGTCACAATGGTCATATACTGGTTGTTAGAATCATGCAATTCGTACGAATTAAAATAATCATGCAATTCACAATGGCCAAAATGATTCCAACCATGTTGTTGATTCAAAAATTGAATAAATCAAAAGATTTAATTTGCAATTCACTAAGAGCATGTTCTGTTTTGTGTTTGTTTGCATAATACATGTAACGATGTTTTTGTCTATCTATAAAGAAACAAAAATAATAATAATTAGCTATATTGATATTTATTCCATTTTAAGCATCGTGCATATATTTTATATGTATATATAAAATTATATACTATATTAAATAAAGTGAATATTCTATTTTAGCAAAACGATTCACGATTTGACAACAATATTAAGCTTGTTTGCTAACTTTTATATTTACAGAATTTTTAAAAACTATAAACAAAAACTCGTTTGGTTTCTGTTTTCGTTTTCAAAAAGTTGTAAACAGTTTACAAAATTTATTAAATGTTGTAAACCTGGTTTCGCTTTCTCTCATTAATTATAAATTATTAACAATATACTATATGACATTGGGGAGGGGGAGGGGGGGGGACAAATCTGTCCCAAACCTGCCCCGTTGCCATCCCTACTCATCGTTGTCAGCTACCATCATCAATGACCTCCTCCATCAACCACCTTTGGCCACCACATCTCACTGGCAGTTACCACCTTTAGCCACCACCTTTTCTTAAAAATCACTTCAGGCAGTGGACCGGCCACCATCTTCGACTATTGACAATCACTTTTGATCAACACTTCTTTTGGCCAATAACCACCTCCAGTCATTGCCAACTGCTTCATAATCGTGGCAACAATTCCGGCCACTACCTCTCGTGGTCAACAACCACCTCCAACACTATCCCCAATCGTCAACAATCACCTCTCGCAATCCCTATTTTCACTTGTTTCCAAACAAAATTTTAAATACTTATGTACCAAACATGCTTTTTGTTTTCATTTTTATCCAAAATAAACATAACCAAGTTTAATGTTTTTTTGTACAAAAAATAGTAAACTGTAAACATTGCCAAACGACACCTTAGTTTTCTCATCTATTCAATTTTTTTGTTCAAGTTTGATTCAAGTCACAATAGTCGTATTAGTTTGTTCATTTATTCAAATTTTTCGTTCGAGTTTGACTTTTGGTGTCAAGCTCAGTTCATCTAAAACTTAAAGGGGGCTATGGGTTTTCTTTTCATATTTCTAGTTGGACCCAATAACCCTAAATGCATGCTAAAGTAAATAGTTTTTGATGTTTTACAATCATAATGCTGAAGCTAAAGATGTGCAAGCAACAAGATCTACAAAGCTGTGATTGGCGCAGCAAAATGATGAGAAACCTAGAGGGAAGAAAAGAAAAGAAAAAGAGAAAAGATCTACAGACTTCAGTTTGGATGTAGAATGTTGTAAACTTGAAGAATTGATAAATAGCAATAACAAAATTAGTGAGCTATAAGAATAGAAGAAATACACAAATAGCATACTTCAATATTCATTGAACTGGCTCTTCTCTAGATCCGTATCCTCTTTCTTAAGAACAATAGCAAGCTGTAAAGATTGAAACAGGGGGATGGTGAACAGTAAAATACATGGACTTAAAAGTCACAAAAACTGGCAGCACATCAACAAAATGAAATTACATTTTACCATTAGAAAAATAATACTAAAGGCTAAAGGTCCATTTCTGACAAGAAATGTATATAATGAGAGACAATAATTGACATAAAGCAAATTAAAAATATTTGGGCAGTTTGTAAGATACTGAAAAAAACTTTTCGCTGAAAGAATAAGCAATTATTTTCACAGGAACTTGTTCTAGAATGACTAGCCATAGATCTCCAATCATCAAACCTGAAACGCACATCAGATACAGGAAAAACTACTTATCCACTCCTGAAATCATAACTTTGTTGGAACTGAAGTTTAGTACTTTCGAGTTGTTCTACTTAGAAATATCCAGAAATGTTAAACAAAAATTTCACCCTCGCATCTCAAGTTATTTCGTAATCCCAAGGGTATAATACCTTATACTTATAGCTTCACAGTTACAAGTCATTTTCTTACTACTTTTGTAATGCCCCAATTTTTATACCCAAATGATAATACGATAACCATGGTTCTTTAAAGTAAAACTGAAAATAAATCCCCACTTGCATTACATGATACAAATAGTCTTCAGGCGATAATACATTCACTTCGAATCAAAATAACATAAACAAATAGATACCTCCAAGGGTTTACAAGTTTCTAAGGCTTAGGCTTAGTTACACAAAATGGTTATTCAAACCCACACAAATACAGCCCTTGGCTTACAAACAGAGTTATAGCAAAATGAGAGTCTTGTACTTTCAATACATATTTCTTCGCCATTAGTTAGGCAGAATCACATATTTTCCAGCACAAAAATCCCATAGGGTGAGCATAAAGCCCAGTAAGAAATCCTTAACAAAATATATATATTTTATACAAGTCTCAAGAGATGAATGTACATGCCATGCTATGTTTTTTTTACAAATAAATCATATCTTTATCTTTTGAAAACCATCATGCTCAATGATGCCATGAAATGTTTATTGTTCAAAACTTTAACAATTTAATTCAAGGAACGGTAAATACAACTCTGGTAATCCCTAGGTCGGTGTCTACAAGTAGACTACACAAGTACTACCAAATTATCATTTTTACCGGTATTAACCGGAAGGCTCGACATCTATCCGCGCGGGTTTTCAGTCTTTCACCCCGGACTCTTAGGCCAACTTATTCAATATCTACACCACCTATCAAGACTTACCAATGTATTTACCCCAAAACCATTTCATAAAAAACTTGTTTTAATCCCTAGGTCGGTGTCTACAAGTAGACTACACAAGTACTACCAAATTATCATTTTTACCGGTATTAACCGGAAGGCTCGACACCTATCCGCGCGGGTTTTCAGTCTTTCACCCCGGACTCTTAGGCCAACTTATTCAATATCTACACCACCTATCAAGACTTACCAATGTATTTACCCCAAAACCATTCCATAAAAAACTTGTTCCTCAACATTCTTTTCTCAATACAAGTTTTCAAATCAACTTTCAAAATTTAATGTAATCAAATGAATTGATATGCCAATTTCACAAGATAAATATAAATACTTTTATTCCAATTTATCATCCAAGGAATAACACAATTCCCTCTTCTCAAGTATCCTCAACAATTAGTCATTTCAAGACTATTTCAACGTTTTGAACAATAATTTTCAAAATGAACGACAATTCTTATATTCCCTAAAATTCATCATTATATAAAAATAAATAAGAAATTTTTCAAACATCCATTTATTTTGGCACACAAAATAAATATAACAATATCATTCGTGGATTTTCAATCTCTTTTAAAAATCTCCAATTTCTAGGTTTTCTCACCAAAACTATACAACTCAAATCTTTTGAAAGAAAACGTTCCAAAATCATCTTTTTTTCAATCAACGAAGATCAAAATCCATAAGATCATTTTAAAAGAACAAGAGACAAATCCACTTTCAAAATCGTTCAACTTCTTGAATTGACAATCAATTTTCAAAGTTATCGAAGGATGATTTCAAAAATCATCTAGATATTGCAAAAATATATATATAACTCTACGAAAATCCCTACCTCAAGTGTTGAAGAAGAATTGAAATAAAACACCAAAATCAACGATGTCTAAACTCGATCTTCACCACACACAACGAAGCCCTTAAGATGATAACCAACTTTGGTGAAAAACTTAGGTCTACATCCCAATGAATTTGGAGAAATCAAAGAGAGAAGATGACTTCTGGAGAGAGAAGCTCCAAAACTGAAATTCTAGAGAGTTTTAAAGAGAGAGGACTGAAAAAGTGATTTGAAATATTATATTCACAAACCGATATAACATGGTCCGCTCGAGCGTGGAAAGCCCCGCTCAAGCATCAAATACAAATTCCCAGTACTTTTGCAGACAGGTCAAACTTCTAGAACCAAACATTCTCCGCTCGAGCACATAAACGGCCGCTCGAGCAGACAAGCAATTTCGAATGCATTTTGCATTTTTGCTTCGGGGGCGTTGCCCCTCGACCTCGCCACGGCGCTACCCTCGGACCCACCCCCTCGATTCCCGTAAACTGACCGAGTAGCTCGATCCTCGACATAATCAGCGAAGTGGCAAAACATGAAAGATACGCTACAACCCGATACAAACATGAGACATTACCTATTCCAAACACACCGCTACAACCCGAAAACCAAAATAAGGGGAATACAGGAAACTAAGATACGTAACACCGTTCAAAACCATACCAACCCGAGCCCAAAACACCACAAAGAGACAGGTCAAAATCGAGATCGCTACAACTTTGGGTCTCTCGTTCTCTTCCTATTGCCATTACTTTGGGTCTCTCATTATCTAGCTAATCAGATGCAAGCCAACAAAAATCTGCGTCGATGTTATTGATTTTGTATATGGGAAGCACTATACATAGATAGAAGCAAGCTTTATGAAAGGAACAGACAAAATGAAAATCAAGCTGACAAGTAATGGACACAAAATATATTTTCCCAGGGTATGTTAACTTCCTTATAGATTAAGCCACATATTGCAAGAGGGTGTGAGGAAGGAATTTTTGGCATCAGTCATTCTTCAGTGAAATATTGATTCTATCAAACAGTCCACTTTAGAATCAAGTCCCCCTGAATAAGGCCCCATTATTCCCGAACAAGTTCCTTCGCTACCTGGTGGAACCAGCCAGGGGTATTTGGCATAAGCGGGGAGAGCATCTGAAGAGTTGCTTCACCAAAGGTGATTACACGCTGACCTGAGCAATCACTGGTTACAACATAATACTACAATCAATAGAATACTGATTGATTCTATTCAGGCAGTCAGCTGCCTAACGCCCCACCTGCAAGCACTAGATCCAGGGATGTCACCTTATTCTCAAACCTAGTATCTTGGATGATAGGAACTGATGCAGAGTATAAGAAACTCAAAGAAGGCTAAATTCAAAGAAATGATGATACTTGGACATTGACATGATTTCATAAAGAACTTGATAGAAATCTTCGATAATTATGTTTCTAGTATTATTAGTCTTATTTTATTATTATTTTTATGTTCTCTAGGATTTTTAAGATTAGGGGTATTTTGGTAATTTTATATTTACTGACATGGGTTATATGGGTCACCCACTGGTTGTTTTATGGGTCAAGTTATTTAATTGAGTTTTATTTATGTTTCTTATTTGATCTTAAATTAGTTTTGGAAGTCTAAGATATTATAGTAGTTTCTTTTTTTTATTCTAGTTGGTTCAGGAAGTTTCTAAAGTCTATATAAAGCCATGTAATGCCTCTTATTCAATAGAGTTGATATTTTATAAAAAGTTAAAAGAGTTTTGAAGCTTCTTTATGGATTGTGTGATGCAATCAAACCCCAAGTATGATGCCTATGGAATCTAAGTGTGATGCCTAGACCTATCTTCTTCTTCTCCTTTCTTCTTTTATGTTTCAATTTGCTATTCTCGGATTACTATTTACAGCCCTCTAAAAGTGCATTTTTCAACCTCAAAACTCCATTCAATCACCCTCAAATCAACCCTAATCCCTCCCCCTACCTATTAGCCTTCAATTTACTCTTGAAACCATAAATTACTCACTGTTTAGGGCATCAAATAACCTCTGTTTTGAAAATCCAGCACTTTCCCTATTTGTCCTGCATCAGGAACTCTTGTAGGCTTTTGTTGCATACAAATTCTGTAGGGCTAACCAAATTTGTTGAGAAAAAGGAAAGCCTCACAACCAAGCACTCCCAGCACCAAAAGCAGAGGCTGATAACTGTCAGGTTGTCAAGGACACATCTGAAGAAGAGGCAGCAGGCACCCTCTAAGTTAAACAGGGGAAAATTAGCAAATGTGATACCAAGCTCACTACATCGAATTAGGTCCCCAGTTTAGTCTATGGACATTCATTGTGCCAACTCTAATGTGGAACCTATGTTATTTCATCATAGCTTCAAATTCTACAACCTGTTGCTCCATCTGCTGGTTTGAGATATGTAGGGGGAGATGAGCAATGCAAGTCGAGGTAGAGCAGGCCAGCCCTTTTTATGCACCGGCTTACCTATAAACTTCTAACCATTATTGCATGGACACATTTTTATTGCAAAGAAAATTTAAGTACGATATGTGAAACAATTGCAAAGGTAATCAGATTATTATTATTTTATTATTGAATGCGAAGTACAAGTTAAATAGGCACATAAGAAACTCTAAAATCTTAATTGCATATGCCAAGGCTAAACTACCATTAAGTACTAATCTAAATAACATAAGAATAATTCAGCATATTTCACAATATGCACTCATCAGATTGAGATGGACCACATCTCCACATTCAAGGAGCTGCAAAAATAGAAAGCAGATTCGACTAAAGGTTGGTAAATGTAGAGGAAAATTCCACCTTGTTCAAAGTATTAAAATAAATATAAAAAAAAACACCAAATTCAAAAAGAAAAATGAAGAATTCAAGAGACATGCTAAAATCAATATTTAAAAGTTTCACAGATGCAATGCAACAGAACTACAAGCAGGTTGTAATGAATCCACCTCAGGGTTTAAATATGCAAGCTCCCTAATTCGTCCAGCAATGGTGGGGTAATCAAACTGAATTGCAGTAGTGAATACTGCATAAAGGTTCATAGTCAGAAAAAGAATATGGAATCATTAAAGGCAACTATCACTAAGGAATTGAATACCAGATAATGAGAAGCATAAAGGATTTAGGAAGTCATGACTAAACTTCATTGTCAGGCTTTGGGGACTTACCTTTTTAGCCAAAAAGTCAAAAAGTTACTATTTTAGCCAAAAAGCCAACAACTGATACCAAAAAGTTAAAGATTCTCTTTTCTCTCTACTTTTTGCACATCTTTTCGTAATTAGCCAAAAAGTCATCCCAAACATATAAGTTTTTTTTATCTACCTTTTCAGCCAAATAGCCAAAAAGTTACTAAATTAGCCTGTTCCCAAACGAGGCCTTAATGTGTGTCCCTAGACGATCTTTTGATTCATCTGGAAGCTCGTGACATTTTAAAGTTGTTATAGGCTTTCCATGGGAATATTTTTGTTGGTATTCCTTCCCATCACGCCAAACAGTAACTTCTAATGCCTGTGAACCAAGACATGATAGAAATAAATGACTCGGTCCTAATAAATAAAGACCGTTGATGCCAGAAAACTTGAAATCCCAAATATAACTAAGACATAACAAGTTGAGAAAGTTTAATTACAAATTTTTAGTTTTTAAAAATAATTAATAATAATAATAATAATAATAATAATAATAATAATAATAATAATAATAATAATAATAAAAATAAAAAACAAAAAGAAGAAGAAAAAAAGTTGTGGAATGTTCATTAGCAAGTAAAATGTAGAGTGCCTAATACAGTTTGACAGCAAAGGGACACAAGCAGCATGTTTAATGGCCAAATCAAGGCAAAGTAGATGAACTCTAATGAAAAGAGTTAAAGCAAAAACATTTGGAGATTCTTGTGCTATCCTAAAACACGGTTGTCGAAATTGGGAATCCTAGTACAATCCAACAAGAAGGAAAAGGAAGTCCAATTATTTTTTCATCAAGTGCCTAGCCAGGTTCACTTGCTAGTTGTTCCTGCCACCCACTTGGTGGGCAAATTGCTCATTATTCATAGTCATTGCTGGAAATTGAGAAAATGAGAACTGAATGAAAATAAAAATGATGAAAAGGATATCAAACAGGCCCTTAGACACCTATATATTCAAATAATATCAGAGTGTGAAAATGCAATTAGCATTAGTAACCCCTTCCATCAATATTCTAAATGTAGGCATGTAGCACAGAATAGAAGTACAAAATTCATTTCACTGTTAATCAAAAACCCATACTGTAATGTTAAAACCCTATAAAGTTTTCCCACAGCTGTACTATCTGCACTAGAAAGGACAGGTAAGTGACATCAAAATTGGAACATTAAAGCCTAAATCCTATTTCCCTGCCAAGAGGAACTCAAATGCTCTCCTCCAACATTTAAAAGAATAAACGAAACTAATAGATACATGCATCTTAATCAACTTAAATGCAATGGCCAATACAGGTATAAGAAATGAAAGTAAACACCTCAGATAACGCATTCACAACAGACAAACCCACGCCATGTAGTCCACCTGAGACACTGTAACCACTACTTGAACCACCAAATTTGCCACCTGCATGTAAGATCAGTTGCCAAATACTATTTACACCATATTTGAACAATTAGAAAGATTGTCTCCATCAGCTATTCAATAACAAATATGTATACTGTAACATATGTATACATGAGAAAACACATACATGTGCCGATCAACATGTCCTCACAGCTTTGTGTTTTGTTTATGCATATTTTCTATGAAAGCATGTCAGTAAAGAATTGAATCCAAGCTCTATGGTTGTGTCCATGTTTTATTGATAATAGAAATATTAAAAACACAGTTTTTTGAACATTCTTCTTTGCAAATCTTTCCATCAAGTCATACCGACCAAGATAGCGGATTGCCAATTCCCAAAATGTCGATCTTTTTCTAGCAATGTATTTATATAAATATAAAGATAGATAGATTATACATGGATGCACATGCACTAATACATATATATTTATATCAATATATATATTAAGTCACCAATTTTCCCAAAAGTCTTAAGTTGTTAGGAAATAGACCCAACAATGTATATCAAGCTATTTAACACCCTCCCTCACGTGCAACCCTGTCTTGCACATGGAGAGACAAACAGATAACCAAATAGAAGGAGAAGCAAACAATCAAACAGAGAGGAAGAAACCAAACGGGGGCCTTAACACCAAATGCCAACAGAGAGACTTGAACTCAAGACCTCTCTCAAGAAAAGCTCTAATACCATGTTAAGTCACCAATTTTCCCAAAAGCCTAAGCTGTTAGGAAATGGGCGCAAAAATGTATATCAAGCTATTTAACAATACATACAGTACAAACATATACAAAAGCACCCACTAACAACTTCTATTTTGTTTGTTTTCCTATCCTTCATCCAAACTATTCCTCATGTATAGTTGTAGAAGCCCAATAGATAGATAGATTACACATGGATGCACTAATACATATAACCAAACCAGCCTTAAGTCCCATCAAATGGGGTCGGTTACATGAATCCTTCTTCTCCACTCAACTCTATCAAGGGCAATTTCGTTAATCAAATTAAGAAGATTCATATCTCTATTTACTACACTAGCCTATGTCAATCTAGGTCTGCTTCTTCCCCTAATACTTCCATCTATTGTCACTGTATCGCATTTCTTCACTACTGTCTCTATTAGTCTCCATTATATATGACCAAACTGTCTCAGTCTATTTTCTCTCAACTTATCTTCTATTAGTACTACTATTACCTATTCTCGAATATACTCATTCATAACTCTGTCTTTTCTAGTCTTGCCCTCTGTTGTTAGAATCGTACGATTTGCGATTCGAATCGTACGATTCGGTTCGATACACACAGAAATCGATTCGAACAGGTACATGGAATCGCAAATGGTACAGAATCGCATCTGAATCGATCGATTCACGCTACGAATCGAAGAATCGCTGAATTGCACGATTCCTTACAGTCGCGGGTCGACCCAGTTTTCTTGGACCCGAATGGAAAAAATTCAATTTTTAGCCCAATTTTTTTGCTTTTTCTTGGCACAAGATGGGTCGCATGGTCTTCTAAGACCAAAAGACAGTCCAACCAAGGTAACCCATGGTCTCTTTTTACTCCAAACAAATAAAACCCTAGAAAGACTCACCTCTCTGTTCGACGCAGAGCTTCGTGGTCCCTCTTCTCACTGTTTGGTGGTCCCTTGCTGCTGGAATCTACTTCGTGGCCCTTCGTATAGTCTTCAAAGCTTTATGAAAGTTTGTCGTCTCTTGGGTTTCGATTTTGTTTGAGGTATTACCAGACAAACTTCATATAGGTAATATAAAATACTATATTCACTTTATACTCCTCCTTTTCCTTTACTTTATTGTCTATTGTGGACTGTAGAAGTATCCATTACTTTATTGTCTATTGTGGACTGTAGAAGCACTAAAGCTGCTGCTGTGTGGGTGGGATATTAAAAAAATATTTTGCTTTTTTTAATGGATAAAAAAAATATGAAAAACAAAAAAAAAAGTGGGAAACGAGATCCGACATGGGACCATTGTACCCGTGTCAAAGATGACAATAGAATGCATTTGAGATGTAATTATTGTGGAAAAGATTATTGGGGTGGAGTGATTCGAATGAAAAATCATTTAGCCGGAACTCATGATAATGTTGGTGCTTGTAGTCAAGTTTTTGAAGATGTTATGCATATGTTTTTACAACTCTTAAGTGGAAAAAAACAAGACAATATTATAGATGTTGATTGTTTTGAAGAAAAAAATATTGAGAGGAAAAATAAAAGGGGAACTATGGATGCGTATGTCACAAAGGGGAGGACAAAGCAACAAAGTTTGAATCAAATGATGAAGCAAAGGGAGCCCGTGATTAGAGATATTTGTAGAGTCATTAATGGGCATGCATTGGCTTTAATTTAGTGAAAAGCCCCTTGTTTAAAAAGATGTTGAAGTCGGTTGGTAAGTATGGTGTGGGATTGAAACTACCAAGTAATCATGAAGTGAGAGTATCTTTTTTGAAAAAAGAGGTTGATCATGTGAATGCAAGTTTAGAAGTGTATAGAAAAGAATGGAAGAAGAAGGGTCGCACTATAATGTCCGATGGATGGACCGAATGAAAGTCTCGCTCTCTTACTAATTTCCTTGTTAATAGTCCAAGTGGAATGGTGTTTATTAAATCAATAGATACCTCCGGTGCAATTAAAAATTCTATGAAATTATTTGAGATGCTTGATGACATTGTGAATGAAATTGGTGAAGAAAATGTGGTTCAAGTGGTAGCCGATAGTGCATCGGCGTATGTGGGTGCCGGTAGATTATTGGAAGAGAAGAGGACTAAATTGCTTTGGTCCCCATGTGCGGCACATTGCCTTGACTTAATGTTAAGTGACATAGGTGAGTTGACGGTTTTCAAAGATTCAATAATTAAAGCCAAAGAAATCGCTGTGTGTACATTTATAGGCATGCTTGGGTGCTTGATTTGTTCAGAAAATTTACAAAGAATAGGGAGTTGACAAGACCCGCGGTTACTAGATTTGCCACCACCTTCCTTACTTTAAAAAGTTTCCAAGATAGAAAGCTCCAACTTAGAGCTATGTTTGCATCGGAAGAGTGGGCTAGAAGTAAAAAAGGCACAAGGAACAATCTTGGGAGATGCTAGATTTTGGAAAGCAATCAAGTATTGCTTGAAGTGTGTGCTCCCTTTGGTGAAAATTTTGAGGCTTGTGGATGGTGATGCAAAGCCGGCAATGGGATTTATTTATGAAGCTATGGATAGAGCGAAGGAAGAAATTGCTTCAAACTTGAACCATGTGAGGGGTAGATATAAGCGCATTTGGGAAATTATTGATACTAGATGGGATTTACAACTCCATAGGCCTTTGCATGCGGCGGCATATTACCTTAATCCAATGTAAGTTTTTTACTATTTTTGTCTAATTATTTGTGTTGTGTTGTGTGACTTATATACAAAATGTGTAATGGAATTTATTTATGAATTTATCTTTCTTTCTAGATTTCATTATCAAGAAAACTTCACTGCAGATACGGAGATGAAAATTGATTTATTTAAAACCATTGAGAGGATGTACCCGGGTATAGAGGATAGAGTGAAGGTTGATGAGCAATTAGAAAAGTTCAAGAAGGCCGAGGGTACGTTTGGTATGAGCATGGCCATCTTGACAAGGGAAAAGAAACAACCCGGTAAAATTTTTTAATATGAAATTGTATATTCACAATTTCACAACAATTATGTTGGCAATGGCATGCATTATTCTCTAACATCTCTTTATCATTTAATTACAGCTCTATGGTGGGAAAGTTACAAAGAAGAGTGCAAAGAGCTTCAAAAGCTAGCTATTAGAGTGCTAAGTCTTACTTGTAGTGCCACCGGGTGTGAGAGAAATTGGAGCACTTTTGATCATGTGCACTCGAAGAAAAGAAACCGGTTGGAGCAACACCGGTTAAATGCTTTGGTTTTTGTGAAGTATAACATTCAACTTGAGTTGAGGCAAATTAAGAGACAAGAAAGGGGTGAGACTTATGATCCTATTTATTTATCGGATATGGAATCCGATGATTAATGGATCACTGAGAAAGAGGATCCATGTCTACCCGAAGATCATTCATGGATAGACATCCAAGAGTGCTTCGAAGATGATGAAGGAACAACTAGCAAAAAGAGAAAAAGAGGTATAATTTTATATTTTAATTTTTAAATAAGTTAATTTCAAAGATTTAATTTGTATATTTTCACATTTACTTGCTCATTCATAACCTTTTTTAATTTATTAATGTAGGACCAAGAAATTTAAATGCCACCGATAGAGGAAAAAGAAAAGCATTTGAAGATGATGATGAAGTTGAATTGATTGAAGGTGGGGAAGAGGAAAAGGAAGAAGAGTTTGATGAAGTAACTATGGTAGATGATGATGAAGATGATGAAGATGATATTGACCTTGGAGATGATGAAGATTGAAATGAAGACTGTAGGTGAGAGGCGTGGTTAGAGGTAGTCCGGGAAGATGGCGGGCACTTCAATGGCTTGGGATCACCGGAGGTGGAGAGGAGGAGATCAAGGCAAGCTTGGAGAGGGAGAGGTAGGCAGTGATAGACCTTGAACACTAATGTAAAGTGAAAGAGGGTGTTTAAGCATGAGACTTGGTTGTATTGTTGTTGTTGTGTCTCGCTGCATATACGATGCGTTATATAGGCCACAGGAGTATTGGAGCCCAAGCAAACTGTTGGACAGGTGACTCGTTCTCCTCAACTCTGCCAAAAGTGATATAAGCCCTTCTACCGTTTGTGGCTTGACGTCAGGCGGAGAGCAACGTTTCATGGTAGGCGGAAAGTAAAGTTTCGTATATGCATCGGATGACATGAATGTAAGGTCCTTGTTGCCTCTTCTCTAAGCCTGGTCGAGATGGAGTTATCTTAGCAAGAAGACAACCATCTCAACGATCCCATGACCTCAGCCGTCAGTCCAGTATTCTCTGATGATCCCGAGCAGTAGTGCCTGGGTCCTGCTCCAAACCCAGGTATCCAAGTAGATAAATGGGCCAGGGCCCACCTTGGTGTTTAAGAGAGCCAGGGGCTCACTTCCAAGCGACCAAGTAAGAGAATGGGCCACGGGCTTATCTCAATATTTAGGAGAGCCATTGTTTATCAACCCAAGTCCAAGTGAGCCGGGGGCTGATTTTATTGTTGTTTGATCTTGGAGCGAGGTATGAAGGACCATGGGCCCTGCAGGGCCATGGTGCTGCCTATTGCAGGGCTCTTCATATCTAGATATATTTGGGCTTGTATATATGCTCCCGCTTAGGCTAAGCATATAGTTTTGGTTGCCTTGGCACATGGCGCCCATAGGGCTCGCCATGTATCAAACATACGACATGCCCGACGTGGTGCCTTATTGGTCTGCCATATGGGTGGGGTTTTGGTGATGTGGCACCTATAGGGCTTGCCACGTATTGAGCTTGATACAAGTACCCACAATAATGCCCCCCTGTACAAATGCTCTTATAGCTAATGAGAGTATTTGTACATGACTATGTTAAAAAGTTTTGAAAAATATTAACTCATGCAAACAAGTATTCAGATAGAGGCTTTTGATAAAATGGAGGCATTTGGATTGCTCATGGAGAGTTTACATTTTAAATTTCATCCGGTGCAAGCCGGCCGGATAAAGATGTGGGCTTGTTGGGCGATGGCTTGATTCCGTGGAATTTCCACTACTTCATAGGAGATTTCGGCTTCGTTCCATGGGCACCAGATTCCGCCCCTCACCCTTTCCATGCCGCTAGGAGGGGGGGCAATGGTCTTGGTGTTAGAAAAGCCCATGATTTGGCTCATGAACTAGGCCTTGCTTCCCTCTTTTTTTGTGTTTGTGATGATGACGAGGTGGAAGCGTCTGTTAGAATGTAGATGCATGTAGTATTGGAGGAAGTTAGGGCGAGCGATGCCCTCAGTGTTGAAGAAGAGGATGTTAAGCGAAATGTTGTAGGGGATGTTTGGCTGAGCACTGCGGGGAGCGCTCTCTTCACCCATGTTGAGGTCTGCAAAGCTCTCTATGTCCCACCCAAGTCCCAAATCTTCATTTGGATTTTCCAATGGTGCTAACATGATGGAGATGTGGTGGTCTAGATCTCTCTCTGTCAGTCTTTGCGAGAGGATGTTGATGCGGATCCTCTCAAAATGTGGGACTAACACCTGATTTGCCTGGCAGGTGGATCCCTGGAGAGTGAGGTTGATTTCTTGGTTTAGCAAAAACCAAGTATGAGACAGTGGTATTGTGTAAAGTTCTGGAATGGTTAGTGCCTTGTACCATCCTCTTATTTTACCCCGGAATTCTTCCGGCACCTCTACGACTGTATGAGCAGATATTGGATGTTGGATCCAAGGGGATTCAAATAACTGATCTTGGAATTGCCATGGAGGCATGGAGAGCATCTTTCGAAAGAATTCACACATCGGGCGGCGGCGGTGAGTAGGAGTGGAGCTTGAAGCTCTAGAGTTGGAGTTTGAAGCTCTGTAGTTTGGACCTCTTGGGTTTGGAGCCTTGTTCACCGGCCGCCAAACGGTGTTATCTCGGTGCCCCTTTCTTCCGGAAGCCATTTAGAGAGAATGGGTTGTTGAAGTTAAGAGAAGAGTGTTGGCGAGTGAATATGAATTTGCTTGCGTTTTTTTTTTTTTTTTTTTGTGTTATTGACCTGCATTTGTGCTCTTATAAAGATGGGGTTGCATCGGAAAAAGGGGGGTAAACTTACTGACTTTTGCAGCTTTTGTTGGGAAAGAGCGATCTATGGGGAGGACAACTCATCCATTAGAGTTATAGCTTTAGAGCAGACCATTAATGGCTACTAATTTGGAGTTGCTATGGTAGTGTGCAATATCTTTTTAGAGAGTCTAAGGTTGTTGCAGTCTGTTTTTAGTGTTTATAATAAGCAAAGAGCAACTTTTTGATTGGTTTAAAGATTTTTTTCTTGGGAAGGTACAACCTCAGAATGTATATTTAAATTTTTTTATTTTATTTTATTTTATTTATTATTATTATTATTTTTTTGAATTAGGATCTCTGTTTGTTCCTTTTACCCATTGTACAAAAGAATGTGTTATGGACTTGGTTACCCGTAGCTGGGTTTTTGTTTTTGTTTTTAGATTAATGCACCGTTAAAAAAAAAAAAAAGTTCCAAAGTCTCTCAAGTTGATTTCTGGGTTTCTATACTCCCTCTCCTCCTCTCTTTAAAGTTGGTTGGCTACCTAAGTTGTATTCAAGCTTTTAGAGAGAACCAGAGGTTGTCATTGGTGGATCGCGAGAGTGGGGAGTGGTGCAGCAGTGGTGAGGCGACTCTCACACTTAGATTGCGACATTAGAGGTTCAATTTCTGGGTATAGAAGAGTGGCTAGCTTTTTGTATTGTTTGTTTGACGGTGGTGAATCGAACTTCGAAGTTGCGAAAGGGGAAGAGAGACGAGTTGGGCAGAGAAAGAAAGGAAGGAAGAAGAGTGCTGCGAGTCGCGGAAGTTGCCGTTAGACGAGCCATAGGGGTGCTGTGAGGCGATTGGTTAGGCTATTGGAAGTTGAGTTCTGATTCTAGGTTGGCTGCTAGGGCTGGGGTCTTGCCGATCGTGAGTGGGTTTGCTCGTGATTGAAGAATCTGTGAGTCATCGATAGAGGTTGAGGTTTCGATCTGTTGGAATCAGTAAAGTTGGGTTTCTAAGGGTTATTGCTATGGGTGGAGCTTGAGAGGAGCAATCGAATTAGGAAGGGGAAGAAAGAGGAGCGGCGGATACGCGCGGAGCTCGTCGCGGTTGCTGCCGTAGGTTGTAAAGGTATGGGTCTGCTCATAGTTGATTTGAATTATGTTTTCATATATAGATTCATATATATATATATATATAAGGTATTGTTTTGTGAAAAATAGAAGGCTGTTGAAAAATAAAGGTGAGCCACGTAATATAAAAATAAAAATATTTTTTTATTATTATTATTTTTTTTTATTTTTTTATTTTTTTTTGAGCATGAGGCAGATCAAAAAAAAAAAAAAAAAGAGGGTTGTGTTTTGGAGAATTGGAGAGGTCTATAATAAAATGTTAATTAGGTAAAGAGTGAAAAGGTTGGAAGGTTATTAATAACGAATATTGGAGAGGTGTAAGCTTAGGAAATAATAATAAACTGGTAGAATAAATATTGGAGATGTGTAAGGTTAGAAAATAATAATAAACTGTTAGAATAAATGTTGGAGAGCTATGGAGTTGGAGACATGTACTTGGCAAAATTTTAGGATTGTATTGAGAGCTATGAGAGAATAAAAATATATATAAGTTGCAGCGAGGGGAAGTAAAGATGAACGCGGGGGGTGGAGGGAGTTGCGAGGAAAATGAAGATGAATGCGAGGGATGGAGGGGAGTTGCGAGGGATGGGTTTTGTTATGCGAGGGAAAGGGGCTATTTCAAAACAGTGCCTTGGCCTTAGTGAGGGAAAAAGTGGTTTTTTTATGTTTTTTTTTTTTTTTTGGTGGGAAGGGTTATGAGAGGGAAAGGGGCTATGCGAGGGATGGATTGTGTTATGCGAGGGAAAGGAAGATGAGTGCGAGGGGTAGGGGTTACATGTTAGGGGTGAGGAGAGTTGCGAGGGATGGGTTTGGTTGTGCGAGGGAAATGGGCTATTTCAAAATAGTGCCTTGGCCTTAGTGAGGGTAAAAGTAGTTTTTTTTTTTTTTTTGGGGGGGGGGGGGGGGCAGGTAGGAAGGGTTATGCGAGGGAGGGGGTTATCTCAAAATAATGCCTTAGCCTTAGCGAGGGAAAGAGCTTTTTTTTTTTTTTTTTTTTTTTTTTTTTTTTGGGAAGGGTTCTGCGAGGGAAAGGGGCTATGCGAGTGATGGATTGTGTTATTCGAGGGAAAGGAAGATGAGTGCAAGGGGTAGGGGGGGTGCAACTCTTTTTTTTTTTTTTTTTTAACTTCGGTGGGAAGGGTTACATGGGAGGGGTGCGAGGGATGGGTTTGGTTGTGTGAGGGAAAGGGGCCATCCCAAAATAGTGCCTTGGCCTTAGTGAGGGAAAAAGTGTTTTTAAACTTCGGTGGAAATAGTTAGAAAATGAGCGAGGGATAGAAACATATGTGAAAGGCGAGGGAGAGGGAAATTGGAACGAAGGTGTACTTCATGCGAGGGATAGAAGCCTAGCAAGGGGAAGAGGCCTAACTCATTTTTTTTTTTTTTAATTTTTTTTTTATAACTTCGGTGGAAATAGTTAGAAAATTAGCGAGGGATAGAAACATACCTGAAAGGTGAGGGAGAGGGGAATTGGAGCAAAGGTGTACTTCATGTGAGGGATAGAGGCCTAGAGAGGGGAAGAGGCCTAAGTCAACTTTTTTTTTTTTTTTTATTGGTACAATGTATTTCGAGTAAAATGCACCTTGATGGTGAATGCCCTTTTTGATTTGTAAGTCTTGTGTTGATGCAGGAAAGGCGAGGTTTTGTGATATGGCTAAAGTAAAAGGGGGAAGTGTTGTTTCCCGTCGTAGCGCAACAATCACTAGCGGGTTCTTTTGGCATTTCCAAGTCAAAAGTGGGTAAATCCAAGAAAAATCTTTTTAAGGCCAAAAAGGACACGGAGCCTCCAATCGTCCCTCTAGCGGAATATTGGTATAGGGCACCTTTCTTTGGTGCCATGGATTTGTTTTGGGCGAGGGCGGACTTGTTTGATGACAATGGCGGGGACTCAACTGATTTTCTTCTTGGTGGGGTTGAGCCAGAGAAAGGGGTTGAAACTTTTGTTCCTCCAGAGTCTATTGTACGTTTTCATGTGAAGAGGGGCACCTATCCTTATTCTTTTCCGGCTTTTGAGGATTATAAGGGGCCCAAAGATGACTTTGATCTCTGGAGTGCAGCTATATTTCGACATCCCTCATATTGTGAGGTGCTTACTGAAGCTAAGATTGCTACTGTTATTTCTCAGTGTATGCGGATTAGACGGGAGCCATCTTGGCTGGAGTTCGCATTGTCACGTTGGAGTTCAAGCTCCCATACTTTTATTGCGCAGTGGGGCGAAACGACCCCTACTCTAGAGGATGTGACTATCTTGACGGGGTTAGAGCACCTTGGATCAGCAAATCCTAGCGAAAGAAGTTTGTCCCTTAGCCAGATGGCTATTGTTGGGAGATTGGAGGAGGCCGTGGCACCGGCAGGGAAGTTATTGAGTCGTTATCAAAATAAAGTGTTAGTAACACCTCGATCACGAAAACGACCAAAAAACACTTTCGGGGGATGGCTTCGGTACTGGTTTTGAGATCTTAGGCATCAGGTGCAAGGAAATGCAGAGGACGGATTCATAGGTCCAGGGATGGAAGGGGACAAGTGGGGGAGTGATGAGCATTTAGCTGCTTTCATTACATATTGGTTGTCGAGGTACATCTTGATGGATAGACCTCAAGATGGTATCTGCCTTGAGCTCTTTCCTCTTGCTACGATTCTTGCTTCCGGTCGTCCGATTCCGTTGGCTCCTTTATTTCTGGGGGGGCTATATAGGAGGTTAGATATGTATCAAGAGGGGGTTGATCGTTCCAGAGGACGATATGATGTTACTAGCTTCCTCCCTACTACATTTCTGCAGTTGTTTTTGTATGAGAGATTTCCTAGCTTGGCCCCTATGCCAAAGGTGTTTTCCATTGAAGAAAGTGAGCCGCGTTCTGCTAGGTGGGCTGAGGGATGTGTACAGGAGAGTTTGGCCAGCATTTTTGATTTTGAGGACAAGTTTGTTGCTCGTCCTTATGTCATGCCAGTTTGTGGAGTATCTTTTACCATTGCCTATCGCCTAGATGATTACGAGCTTGTTCTCGAGCCAGGTGTGTCTTATTTGGGGGATGCGGATTTAGTGATGGTCCTTAGCACCGTTTCTGGGTATTTACCTTATTTTGTGAATGGCACATACGGTGTGGTGGCCTATAATCCTTTGAGAGTTGCTCGACAGTTTGGTTTGGACCAAGGGGTTCCTCAACATCTTCCTTCCCCTGTACCTTCGGCCGCCGACTGTATGCAATTATATGTATACTCTTTTCTTTCAAAAGAATTAAGGCGTCGGGGGCGAGTTGTGCTAGCAAGTAAGGGTAGAATTGGTGGAACCACCCCTAGCTGGAGGAAGTATTGGAGATGCAATCTTGCATTATTTCGAGCTTTCTTGAGTAGTGATCTTGATCCTGTCCATGTTAAGCTCATTCCGTCTGATGACCCTGAGTTATGTATGGCTCGCGGAAAGCAGGGCTTGTCAGCTGCAGATAGGGGGGAACTCAGCCCACTGGCTCGCTTATCTAAGGTGACTATTGCTTTGGAACAAACCCAGATAGTTTCTCCTGACCGTCCTTCTAGTGCCAAGCGTAAAAGGCCACCCCTTTCCTCCGTTCTTGTTCCAGTGCCTGGGAGAGTACCTCCAAAGATTGGAGGTATAGATCCGCCTACTAAAACCAGGGTTGCCCGCCAAGCGAGGGGTTGCTCGACTGACACCATTGATTCGTCACAGGTAAACTCATATTTCCTATTTTGGAATTATTTGTGAGTTTGTGGCGTTTCTAATATGTTTGTATTAAAATACCTGTATTGTTTGCAGGGGTCAACTGGCGCGTGTCAGATAAAATTGGCGCGGCATAAAGTCTTGCCCATGGGTGCTGAGGACGATGTAGAAAATTCAAAGGATGATGAAGAGGGCTCGGATCAGAGTCTTGAGATTATGGGGGCAAGGGATGATGTTGAAGACGATATTGGATGTGACATGGTTAGTGCTAGGCCTTCTTTGTTGGATACACCAAATTCTAGGGATGCATTGGTTCCTTTGCGGGCCAAGATTGGAGGTGGTGTCCCTATTGCTCGCTTGTTTGAAGGTGGTTGTAATTTTTCACATAGCGATGTGCTTAGCTCACGAGTTGGAGGTGCAAGTACATCCGTGAGCTTGTCATGTGGCATTGGCTCTTCTGCACCCATTTCTTTACATGCTTTTACCACCTCTGCAAGCCTAGAGAGTAATGTGCCCACCATTCCTTCGAGCTCCGAACTTAGGGTCAACTCGCCTATTGTTTCAGCTGGTTCAGACTTGGGTGGTGTGCTCGTGCATGAGTTGTTTGGCTTTATTCAAAAGGATGCCAGTGATATTGGGAGTAGCCTTCAAAAGCCGTCACTACCAACTATTGATGGAGATTATTTCCTCATTCATGCTACTGATGGAGATTTTTCTCCTATTCATCTTCCCCGTGGCAGTGTGGTTCTTAAAGAGATCGATGGGAAGGAAAAGCTACTGGATCCAGCTGTGTTGTTTGCCGGGGTAAAAGCAGAGTTAATTCCTCGACTACTCTTTGTTCTTCATTATAAACCCACCACTTTCATGCACTTGGGTAGCTCTTATCTTCGGACTTATTTTTTGGATGGTTTTGGAGAATTCCTTAAGGAGCTTTACAAGTTATCCCCGGAGACAGCTTCTCTTGATGAGGTGTTGGCCCAACGTGCTGTTTTGGGCGAATTTCGAGATGGTCGGATTAACAGATTGGAGGTGGGTTGGTTGGATGATTGGTTATCTCTTCTTGAATCCCAAGTCAGGAGGAGGATGATTAAGGCTGAGCTAGGCGAAATAGATAAGGCTTTGGTTGTTGCTGTGCGAGTGGAGGAGGAATGTAAGCTATCTTTTGAGGGAGCACAGAAAGCTTTGAATGAAGCAGAATTGGCGACTTCTAGCTTGAGACAAAAGAAAGCGATTCTTGAAGCAAGATTGGCGGGTGAGGAAGAAGAAGATCAAGCTTCCAGAGTCTTGATTTAGTTGGATCATAGCTTTGTAGCATATGATAGCTTTATAGCCTAAAACTTTTTTGTATGTTGGAGATTTGGGCCTCCCTTTCTTTTTTGTAATTGAAAATCTTCAACTACTTAATGGAGCTGACTTTATAGTTAGAGCGTCATCTTTTATTATTTGTGATTATAGTTAGAATAAGTGTGGAAAAGGACGATATTCATTGAAAAAGCCCAAATGGGCACAATGAGTAATTTCTAAGGATAGTAAGCCTTTAACCATTTTGCATTGATAGGGCTCAAAAGGGTTTGAGAGTTCGGCTCAGAAATTCTGTAATATCCATTTTCATTGACTTCCCTTACTACAATAGGACCTTGCCACTTAGGTGTGAACTTATGGGTTGATGTTCCCCTTATGACGTGAGGGGCAGCCCGTAACACTAAATCACCTTCTTGGAACTGTCTTGGGCGTACCAGAGTATCATAAGCTCTAGCTATACGGCTCTGGTAAACTCTAAGATTAGTCTGGGCTTTGTCCCTTCTTTCATCAAGGACTTCCAGCTCTGACGGTCTAGAGTACGGGCTAGTTCCACTTCGGAGGGCCATACGAGCTGAGGGTATGGCAATTTCCACTGGGAGGACGGAACGAAAATGGGGTCATTTGAGTTGGTCTTCTTTTGGATGTTCTGTATGCCCAGAGCGCCAATGGAAGCACATGGGCCCAGTCCCTTTGATAAGCCTTGAGAGTCCTTGAAAGAATTCTAAGGAGTGTTTTGTTTGTTGCTTCAGCTTATCCATTCCCCTGGGGATAGTAAGGCGTTGATTTATGGTGTGTGATGTCGTAGGAGACTAAGAGTTGCCCCACTTGGCGGTTGACAAAAGGGGTCCCATTATCCGAGAGGATTACTCTAGGTACACCAAAATGACATATAATGAATTCTCGAATGAAATTAGAGACAGCAGCTCCTGTTGCCTTCTTCAAGGGGATGGCTTCTGCCTACTTTGTGTAAGTCTCCGTGGCCGCTACAATCCATATGTGTCCCTTTGACGGTGGAGAGATGGGGCCAATAAGATCCATAGCCCACGCGTGAAAAGGCCATGGTGAGCTTGAACTATGCAGGTCGGTGGCTGGTGCGTGAATAAGGTTTCCATGGAGTTGACAAGGTTTGCAATGTTTGGCATACATTTTGGCATCTGCTTCCATGGTAGGCCAATAATAACCTATATGCAGAAGATACTGGAATAGCTTGGTTCCACCTTGGTGCTCCGACCCGTGAGCAAGTTCTAAAACTTTTTGGATTTTTGCTCCCGATAAGCAACGTAAAGGCTTCCCATCAAAGCCTTGCCGAAAAAGCTACCCTTGCTGCAAAAAGAATTTCGGAGCTCGCTTCTTGATTATTGCAGCTGCAAAGCGGTCTGGCGGCAATGATGCTCCTTTGAGGTAATCTATATACACCTGACGCCAGTCGGAGGTGATTTCTATGAAATTGCATTCAGCTTTTGAAGGGAATTCCTGGCATTTGGTGCACTTCTCTTGAAGGTCGTTTGCTTCCTTGGCCATGGTAGGCCAGTAATATCCTTGTCGTTGTAGCCTCCTATAGAGGCTTACGTCTCCTGTTCCGCAAGAGCGGTTGTGAACCCCTTCTAGCTTAGACTTGGCTTCGGTAAGATCGATGCAACGTGCTAGCAGACCCCCAGGCCCTCTGTAGTAGAGGACTCCTTGGTAAATCATGAAGTGTTTGATTTCGCATAAAGGTAGTTTACCTGAGAGGGCACGGAGTTCATCGATGATTAGGGCTCTCTAGTCGGCGGGTTCTTTTTCGGGAAAGATAGTTGTTACCGAGCACGGTATAGAGCGCTTCAGAGCTTCTATCTTAGTTGATTCTTCCGCGAATTCTACCTTAGAAGCCAAGGTAGCAAGGGCGTCTGGGTGTCGATTGTTGGAGTGAGGAGCATGTTCTATCCTTACTGTGTCAAATTTATCTATCAACCTTTGGACAATGGTTCTGTATGAGGCCAAAGGGGGCTCTTTGATAGCATAGTCTCCATTGGTCTGCTTGACCACCAGATTAGAGTCGCCTTTGATACATAGGAGACTTACTCCTAGATGGAGTGCTGCCATGAGTCCTAATATCAGGGCTTCGTATTCCGCCTCGTTGTTAGAGCACTTAAAATCCAGTTTATACAATAAATTGACTTCAGTTTGATTTGGGAAATAAGGACTATTCCAGCTCCTCCCTTTTTAGAGGTAGACGATCCGTCGAAGCTCAAACTCCATTCCCTTTCGGTTTACTTCAGCCTCTTGGAACTCATCTCCTGGCAATTCATCCGAGGGCGGCTCATGTTCTCCACTGAGGAAGTGAGCCAAGAGGTCAGCGAGCGCTTGACTCTTGATAGCCTTGGGAGCCTTGCAAGTAATGTCATATTCTACTAAAGATAGGAGCCAACGGGCTGGCCTGTCGGAGAGCGCTGATCTAGTGAGGAGAAATCGGATAGGATCGCTTCTGGTCATGAGATGGATGGGGTAAGAAAGAAGGTAATGGCGGAACTTTTTGGCAGCAAACACTAGGGCAAGGCAGTGCCGTTCAATGGGGGAATATCGGATCTCAGCCCCTTGGATGACTCTGCTTATGTAGTACACAGGTCGTTCAAGTCCGTCAATTTCCTGGGCGAGCAGAGCTCCGACTGATTTCGGCGTAGAAGTGATATAGAGGAGTAAGGGCCTCGCCGGCTGAGGAGGAGTCATGGAGAGAGGGGATGTTAAAGCTGACTTCACTCCTTCGAATGCTTGTTGGTGTTCCTCATTCCAAATGAACCTGACATCCTTCTTTAGTAATGAATTGAAAGGTCGTGTTATTTCGGCCATAGCTAGGATAAACCGTCTCAAGTAAGATGCCCGACCAAGGAAGGTTCTTAACTCGTCTAGATTGGTTGGTCGTGGCATATTTTTGATGGCGGCGACCTTTGCTGGGTCGGGGTCTATCCCATGGCGATGAACGATGCAGCTAAGGAACTTGCCGGCAGTGACTCCGAATGCGCATTTAAGCGGGTTCACTCTGAGTCTGTATTTCTTACAACGTTCAAAGACTCTTTGGAGATCTTTGAGATGACTAGTCTCCTCTTTGGATTTCACTACCAAATCATCAATGTAACATTCCAAGGACTTGTGCAAGATATCGTGAAAAATGGCTGTCATAGCTCTCTGGTATGTTGCTCCCGCATTTCTCAACCCAAAAGGCATTACAGTATAGAAAAAGTTACCTATAGGAGTGTGAAATGTCGTCTTTGGGGCATCCTCTGGAGCCATCTTGATCTGGTTGTAACCGCTGAAGCCATCCATGAATGAGAACATATGGTGCCCCGCCGCTGAATCAATCAAGGTATCTATGTATGGAAGTGGGAACTCATCTTTGGGGCAAGATTTGTTTAGATCTCTGAAATCGACGCATACTCGAATTTGACCATTCTTTTTGATAACTGGGACGATACTAAAAAGCCAGGTGGGATGTTGGATGGGTTTGATAAACCCTACTCCAAGCAGCTTTACCACTTCGTCCTTGATGTTGAACTCCACCTCGGGCTTATAAAATCTTACCCCTTGCTTGACTGGGTGAGCCAGGGGGATGACGTTCAAACGGTGCGTGGTAACATCTCTGTCTAATCCTGGCATTTCTTCATATGTCCACACGAAAACGTCCGAGTACTTCTTGATCAACTCGATGAGGGGCCCCCTTTGTTCTGCTGGAAGATCTTTGCAAATGAAGATAGGACGCCTGGATTCCCCTTCAGGGGCTATGTTGATTTCTTCTAGTTCTTGCTTTTGGGGCCGAGGGCCGTCCTGTAAACACTCCGGAGCAGGTCGAACATCTTGCAATTCATCTTGCTTTAGGATTGCAACTGAGTTGGCGGGGACTTGGTTAGGAGATGAAATGGTTGCCTTGGCGAGGGGTTTAACTTTTGAGCCTTCGGCTCCATCCAAATGAGTTATCACAGGACAATAAGATCAGTCAAAGTGTTTATCTGTTGCTGGAAAAGCCGCGACTTTTTTTCTCCTACTACTCTTCTTGTCTCTACTTTTTTATTCTTTTCCATTGGCGGGCGTTGGGTCAGCGCAGACAAGGTGTAACAACAGTGATCTTCTCCACTTAGTTCGCGATGGGCGATTGCTACGTCATCTAGCTGGGGGTCGGCATTGGTAACATTTGCCAACCCCTTGCACCGTCATAAACGGTATACCACTCTGCCATCTTTTGTTTGAAACCTGGTGACTTTAGGGAGCTTTCTTGAAGGCTCTAATTTGGTGAATGTCTTTCTGCGAGGTGGTGATGAATCTTCTTCAGAGAGGTCGTCCCAGCTGGGTATAGGAGTTCCTCGAAGTGGCAGGGGAGGTTTATCTTCATCGACATGATTGTAAAATACCGCATCTGCCTTGTGGGCTTCATCTACTCGAAAAGGCTTTTGAGAGCCAGCTATGGCTACTACCTCATTGTTGTAAATTGCTTTGACACATTGATGGTAGGTGGACGGAATCGCAGCATATCTGTGAAGCCAAATTCTCCCTAGGAGAGCCTGATAGGTCGTCTCTGCTTCTATAACATGGAACTTAGTAGTGGAACGAATTGGTCCCACTGCTAAGTCTAACTGGACATGACCAATGGTTTTAATTTTTTGGCTTCCAAAACCGGTGATGGAGATGGGTTGTATGACTAAGTGCTTTGGTGGGATCCCACCTGCCTGGAAAGTAGAATAAGGCATTACATTGAGTGAAGCTCCTCCATCCATGAATCCTCTTTGAAACTCCATCCCATTGATGAATACTGGGATGTAGAGGGGACGGTTATGTGGAAACAGTACTTGTTTGTCAGCCTCAGTAAAGGTTATTGCCAAGGAGTTGTTCTGAAATACTTTCCTTACTGATTCGCTTACACTCATGCATGTTTCACCGTTTTGCTCCGCAAGTCTTAAAAAGGCCTTGGTGGCTTCAAAGCGTGTTGCTTCAGACAGGCTGAATTGGTCAAAGAACCAACTTTGTTGATTTCTTAAGCGCTATCACACGCTTGGTCTCAAAGTCGGGACAAGTGGGAGCTGCGGGTTCAGAGAACTCGCACACCATCGGCTCTTCCATCTCGTCATAATGCGACAGCATCATGACCGTCTTGCCATTATCCTTGTGGCGCAGGAGGGGATCTTGCAAGACATCTTCTGTTTGGCGGGGTAGCTCCAAAGCGTCGTCAAACATCATTTTTCGAACTAGGGATCTGAGTGCCCAACATTCCGTAGTAAGATGTTTAACGGAACGGTGGTATATGCAATAGTCTGCCCGCGCTTGATCCTTTTTGGTGACAGGTCGCCTTGGCTCGGGAAGGTGAACTTTTCCATCTTCTACCCAAGCGTTGAGGAGTGCTTGTGCCTCGTCCATTGATATAGGTAACGGTGGGGAAATTTGATCATACCTTCTCTTTTTTGCCTGGGAGTCTCCTCTTCCTCTAAAGGGGCCGTCAACTGCATATACAGCATGATTGCGTCGGTTAGGCCTCCATGAGGAAGGTTGAGGTGCCGTTGGTCGCCACGAGTGGGGTTGTGGTGCTGTCATTTGTGCCCCTGATCTTACTGTTTCACTTATGTTTCGGGCCGCAGCACATAAAGCGAAAAAGTCAGGGAAGTGGTGGTTAACCAACTGGAGTTTATAAGTCGTGAGCATTCCTTCAATGCACAATGACACCAGTTGGTGTTCTTCCATCGGGTCTTGAATATCTACTACTTTTTCCCTGAAACGGCGGACGTAAACGAGGATGTCCTCCCCAAGTCGTTGTGTTTCCCTCATAAGATGAAGGGTGGTTAACCTTTCTTCAACGTAGAAGAACTTGATGTAAAACTTTTTTACCAAGTCTTCCCATGAGGAAATAGAGCCAGCAGCGAGGTTAGCATACCACGAGAATGCTCGATCTGTGAGGGATTTGGAGAATTCCCTCATGTAGAGGTTTCGGTCCTCTCGGTGAGCTCCAAAGGCGTCAAGAAAGTGTGAAACATGCTCCCTAACATTCCCTTTTCGTCCGTCGAAGCGAACAAACTTGGGTACTGTATATCCTGCCAGATATGGAAGACTTGCAATGTGAATAGGGTAAGAGGGACGGAGGTCCAATTCTGGGGAGGCAAGGATGTGACCTTTGTTTGTCTGAAGTAGACTGTGTATGTGTTCTCTTACTACTTCCAATGTTAATGGCTGGGAAGGGTTCTGATCCACCGGGAGAGCTGGGGAGCTAGTCGAAGTCACTGCGGTGGGAGCTCCGCCAATGGATCTAACTTGCGGTGGAGGTATTTGGCTGGGAGCTGACGGAGGGAGCGGGGCGACTGTTTGTTCTCCCACCTGGGTTCGTAAGTTGTTTTGCGTAGCGAGGTTGGCTTCCGAGCCATTCTGGGCTAATGGCGGAAGGCCATTTTGTGATGTTGAAAGAGGGTTATATGATAATGGAAGTGTAGGTGCCCTTTGTAAGGCTAGTAGGGCATCCATTAAGAGTTGTTGGTTCTGTTGAAGAGAGGTGATGCTCTCAGTCAACGCACGTAGTTGGTCCGTTATGACCGGTTGGGAAGATTGTTCTTCTGGAGAACCGCCGGAGTTGTGTTCCGAGGTCTCTGCCAGGGTCTCCCTACCGCCACCTTGGGATGTTGCTATTCCAGTTCCAGTGTTCTTTTTGGGTGCCATGTGAAGCGAGCACCACTCTTCCCCAGCAGAGTATAAAGTGGGTGAGAGGTGTGGTTAGAGGTAGTCCGAGAAGATGGCGGGCACTTCAATGGCTTAGGATCACCGGAGGTGGAGAGGAGGAGATCAAGGCAAGCTTAGAAAGGGAGAGGTTGGCAGTGATAGACCTTGAACACTAATGTAAAGTGAAAGAGGGTGTTTAAGCATGAGACTTGGTTGTATTGTTGTTGTTGTGTCTCGCTGCATATACGATACGTTATATAGGCCACAGGAGTATTGGAGCCCAAACAAACTGTTGGACAGGTGACTCGTTCTCCTCAACTCTTCCAAAAGTGATATAAGCCCTTCTGCCGTCTGTGGCTTGACGGCAAGCGGAGAGCAACGTTTCATGGCAGGCGGAAAGTAACGTTTCGTATATGCATCGAATGACATGAACGTAAGGTCATTGTTGCCTCTTCTCCAAGCCTGGTCGAGATGGAGTTGTCTTAGCAAGAAGACAACCATCTCAACGATCCCATGACCTCAGCCGCCAGTCCAGTATCCCTCTGAAGATCCCAAGTAGTAGTGCCTGGGTCCTGCTCCCAACCCAGGCATCCAAGTAGAAAAATGGGCCAGGGCCCACCTTGGTGTTTAAGAGAGCCAGGGGCTCGCTTCCAAGCGACCAAGTAGGAGAATGGGCCGCGGGCTTATCTCAATGTTTAGGAGATCCATTGTTTATCAATCCAAGTCCAAGTGAGCCGGGGGCTGATTTTATTGTTGTTTGATCTTGGAGCGAGGTATGAAGGACCATGGGCCCTGCGGGGCCATGGTGCTGCCTATTGCAGGGCTCTTCATATCTAGATATATTTGGGCTTGTATATATGCTCCCGCTTAGGCTAAGCATATAGTTTTGGTTGCCTTGGCACATGGCACCCATAGGGCTCGCCATATATCAAACATACGACATGCCCGACGTGGTGCCTTATTGGTCTGCCATATGGGTGGGGTTTTGGTGATGTGGCACCTGTAGGGCTTGCCACGTATTGAGCTTGATACAAGTACCCACAAAGACTTTTTGGAATTTTTAACTTTGTTTAATCTAACTTTTGTTTTGTATGGTCTCTTTTTAACACAAGTTACTTCACAAGTATAGATTAGAGTTTTGAAAAGTTTAGAACTTGTCAAGTTGTGAACCTTATTCATGATCATACATTCATAGAATCATATTATAATGAATGTGGATTGCCCTATAGATATGTTGTGATGTGAATTTACATAAATTATATCATAAATACATAAATATAATATAAGATGATAGATCACAGTGGGGCTCGGACCCACATCTCTTGCCATAGAAGCGTCTTACCTATTTAGACCACGTGATCATTATGTAAAGTAACATTTTTATTACTTTAAATCTAAATATTTCATATTATAATATTTAAGTGTATAAATATGTTTTTTTTATGTAATTTAGAAAATGTAAGTGAATCTTTACGATTCACGATTCGATTTGATTCGCGATTCGGTACATGGCTATTTCGATTCACGATTCAAATCCCGATTTGACAACTATGGTCTTGCCACACATCCACCTTAGTATCCTCATTTCAGCAACACTCCTCTTATCTACATATTATTTCTTAATTGCCCAACATTCCGTCCCATACAACATCGTTGATCGAATAGCCGTTCTATAGAACTTTCCTTTTAGTCTAGTGGGTACTTGTCTATTGCACAGTACCTCAGACGCTACTCCACTTAAGACACCCTGCCTTAATTGTATGAACCACATCAGCTCCAATCTCCCTAGCCGTTGTGATAATCGATCATAAATAACGAAAATGTTCACTCTTAGGTAATTCTTTGTTCTCAATCTTCACTTCTCCTCTACTTCCATTGTTACTGTTACGAAAATTACACTCCATGTACTCTGTCTTTGTTCTATTTATCCTAAATCCTTTAGATTCAAGTGTTTCTCTCCAAGTCTTTAACTTAGTATTAACTTCTTCTTTAGTCTCATCCACTAACACGATATCATCTGTAAAAAGCATACACCATGACACATCATCCTGAATATTTCTCATCAACTCATCCATAACTAAAGCAAAAGATAATGACTTAAAGTTAATCATTGGTGTAACTCTACAATAATTGAAAATTCACTTGTCTCTCCTTCAAGCAATCTAATAATAGTCACCACACCTTTATACATATCCCTAATCACATCAATATAACCTTTTGTCACCCCTTTCTTCTCTAACACCCACCATATTATATCCTGAGACACTCTATCATATGCTTTCTCAAGATCGATAAAAACCATATGAATGTCTCTTTTCTACATATATATATATATATATCAATATATACATACAGTACAAACATATACAAAAGCACGCACTAACTTCTATTTTGTTTGCTTGCCTATCATTCATCCAAACTATTCCTCCTACATAGTTGCAGAAGCCTAACAAGAAAATCTGACAAAGGTTTACGTAGTACACTGAAAACTCAAAGGTTGAAACAAGGCGGAGCCAGGATTTTTGCCAAGCGGAGGCAAATCTTACTAAAACTATATACGGATTTTTTTTCCTAATTGGCAATTCTGGACACACGTCATACATGTGTCCTACGATTTTTAGAGCCATACACACTTTTGAACACTTGGGAGATTCACGTCCAATGTTTAGATACACATGAAACACATTACAAATATGAAGAAAATAACATGGGATCAAATGATAAAAGAAAAAAAATGTAGATTTATACATATTCCTCCTCTAAACTTTAAAAATTAGTATTATGTTATATTTTATCATCTTTAAATGAAATGTTTATATATAGAAAATATATAAAACTATACATTTTGAACATGTCCCCCATGTCTTGTGTTCTGCATTTTTAAAATTTGTTGCTTTAGTGTGTCTGTATCATGTCACGTAGCCATGTACATGCTTACTAGGTCAACATCAAACATGCATGTGCCATATTGAAAAAGAGAGGCAATATGATTAGAGATCAAAAAGAGACGGAAAAAAACATAAAAAGATGGGGAAAATTAAAAAATAGAGACAAAAATCATTTGGGCAGAACCATAAACAAGCAAAAGTGTGGCCTATCAGTCAAAAAACATGGTGAGTAGGGGCAAGTCGCCTGAACTGAAATCAATTTTAAATGTGTAATATAATAGTTACAGTGGTTAACGAATAGAAACTCAAAGGCGGCAATTGCCCGTCACTAGACCTAAAGTGAGTTGCATTGGGTTGAAATAAACAAATAAAGCTTGTCATTTTCCCTTGTTTCACATAATTGGCATGCCTAGTATGAGTTTTGTGCAAACATATAGAAAATAAGAATTAAACTGGAAAAACATGGGATTGGAACAGTGTTTTTAAAGGCTCAAGGTGCACTAAGGCGTTGAAGGTCTCTCGGAGCCCAAGCACAAGGCAAGGCGCAGGTTTTATTGAAGTAAGGCGCAGTCTTAGTAAAAAATAGAAAAATTTAAATAGACTAATTATTCATAGTACTAAGACAATTTTTTAAAAAATAAAAGGTAATCAAGATTCAAGACAAAATATAGAATAATTCTCAAAGCCATAAAAGTGCATATTACATAACATTCCAATTTTTAAAGATAAAATAATCCACATTTAATAAAATAAAAATAAAAACATAAACACTAAACATCCAAAACATAAATATCTAACAATTACTAATATGTCTTAACACTTAAAAACATCAATATCAAAAGAAATGGTAGGTTGGGTCGGTCAGTCAATCATCATCCTCAACATCAATGGCAAGCAAACTATCAACTTCTTCTCCATCAGTTAATTTATATCCCTCAACATCCTCCTCTGTGTCATCTGAGCCCACTTCCTCTTCATCTATTAATTGAAGTGGAGTTAATCTTGATGATTTAGACATCCTTGATTGTGCCTTTGAGCATGAACTTGTTGCTCTACTTGCATGGCTACTTTCTTCTATTCCAAAAGCTCTAGCAACAGTGGCCCACGTCAAGCCATCATCATCATCAAACACAGGCTCATTATCTTCATCTGATTCTCCATCCACCCTTCCAAACAACCACTCATTGCTTTCATCAATATTTTGCAAAGATATGGGATCAAAAGTATTGCGCATGTCATACCTAAATCTCAATGTTCTATTATATTTGACAAACACTAAATCATTGAGACGACGTTCCAATCTATTTCTTTTCTTGCTATGAAGCTGGAAGTATTAAAAAGATATTAAATTCTATATAATGAGAATAAAAAATATTTGAATTGAACAAAAAATTAGTTAGAACGTTAAATACTCACATGTTCAAACACACTCCAATTTCGTTCACAACCCGATGAACTACATGTTAGGCTAAGGACTTTTATGGCAAAAGTTTGCAAGTTTGGAGTTTTAGAACCATATAATGCCCACCAATCAGCTGTGATAATCACTAGTTAGAAATAATTGTTACCAAGTATTGAGTTTTACTAAAAGTTTTACTAAAAATAAACTCTATGAGTCTATAATATATTACTTGGTACCCTTGTATTTCTTTGCCTAATCGCAACAGACTTGCCAAAAAGACTCCCGGCCTTCATATAAATACTCATCTCATTAGTGATCAAATCTTGAACAATGACATCCAGGACCAACCTTTGCATGCATTCATAAAATCCATTCATCACTTCATAATCTTTTTACATCTCTAACGCTTTTGGGCTATGAAGCACCGGTACTCCTAAATGTTGCCGTACAAGTACCGGGTACGTACCTGGTATGGGTACGCGTACCGGTACGGCTGCACGCGTACCGGGTACGGCCAAAAGGGGTCTGGTACGTCTGGTACATTTGGGTACGGCATGGGTGCGGAGGGGGTACGCCATGGGTACGTTCCGGGGCAAAAAATACTTAAAAACTACATGTATACATATATATATAGAGAGAGAGAGAGATAACCTCGTGCTTTAAACATACCATAAACACATCTATAGAGGGAATCGAGAGAGAGACAGAGGAGATGGAAGAGATCGAACCTGATAGTGTAGAGAGGCGTCGCCTTTGTGTGCTAGGGCAATGAAGGATTCTAGGGTTTTCTCTTCGATCGATCGATCAATCGTCTCTCTCTTTGACCGATCTTCTGCTCACTGTTGATCGATCGTCTTCGTCTCTCTCCTTTCTCTCTCTCTCCGTCTCTCGATCGCCTCTGTTCTCTTGTTCTCCCTCTTCGTCTCTCGATCGCCTTTGCTCTCTCGCCTCTGCGTCTGCTCCTCTTCGTCTTTAACCCCTCAGATATATAATATAATATATATAATATAAGATATATAATATAATTGGTTATACATATAATATATATAATATAATATATATAATATAAGATATATAATATAATTGGTGATACATACAATATATAATAATATAATAAATAAATTTTTATATATAATGTAATTGATCATGTATAATATATAATATAATTGATCATATATAATATATATAATAAATTTTATAAATTATAATTTTTATCATATATAATAAAAATATATATATTTATTGGCGTACCGCAGCCGTACCCGTATCATACTTTTTTAAATTTTGACGTATCGACGTACCCGCACTCGTACCCGTACCGTACTCGTACCCGTACCTATGCTTCATAGCTTTTGGGTAAAAGAATTCTGGGTTAAGAAAGTGTGCAGCTGCATGTAAAGGCCGATGCAATTGGACATCCCATCTTTTGTCGATGATTTCGAAGATTTCATTATACTTCTCTTCTTTATGATCAAATGAACTTGCAATGCATTCTTTTCCATTGCCTCATAAATGTATCCCATGGGAGGTTTCTTCTCAGAATCAACCAATCTAAACACTTTGACAAGAGGACCCGAGACCTTAAGGGCAAACACAACAATATTCCAAAATGACGTCATCAACAAAGTTTGGGCCATTCTTTTACCTTGTGGCCCCTTTGCCCATTTGCTTGAGGTCCAGTCTTCGGAGGTGACCATCTTTCTAAAATTGTTTTTTTGTTGATGCATCCTAGACAAAGTCAGAAAGGCGGTTGCAAATCTAGTTTTTACAGGCTTGATCAAATTCTTCAGATTTATATAGCGCCTCATCATGTTTAGCAACGTAGGCCGGTTGTAAATATAGCCATGTACTACAATACCTCTTTCAAATGTCTTTTTCAGTCTAGGTATCTTGAAAATGTCTTCTAATATCAAGTCCAAGCAATGAGCGGCACATGGTGTCCAATACAAGTGTTCATATTTGGCTTCCAAAAACCTCCCTATAATGTAACAATAACGAAGAATTATTATTTTCAAGTTTTTAAATACAAAACAAACTATGAGTAAACAATTTTGATGTAAGAAATGAAAAAATATTCTTACCGGCCAACACATTAGCTGCAGCACTATCAGTGATAACTTGCACCACATTCTCTTTTCCAACTTTCTCCACAAACTTGTCTAGTAATTCAAATAGCTTTTGCCCATCCTTTGAATAGTTAGAAGCATCAACCGACTCAACAAACATGGTTCCTCTTGGACAATTAACTAAAAAGTTAATCAATGTCTTTCCTCTCTTATCAGTCCAGCCATCAGCCATTATGGAACACCCGTATTTTGCACAATCCTCTTTATGATTCTTCATCAAATCTTCAGTATGTTTCACTTCTTTTTTGAGTTGGGTAACCAGCACTTCATGGTAAGTTGGTGGCTTCATACCAAGACCATATTACCTAATGGCTTCAATCATTAGTCCAAAACTCTCATAATTTACTGCATTAAAAGGGATACCAGCATCATACATCCATCTTGCAAATCTTTGCACTGCCCGAGCTCACATTTCTTTTTTGTAAGGGTCATTTGCATCAATTTTGGTTTGCTTCTCTTTTGCTTGGTCTCTTCGATTTTTCACCACTAATTCAGGATTGGGTGTGAAGTAAACATCCATAGGCCCTTTTCTCTTTGGCATTTTTTATTTGGATTTGGATGAACCTTGGTTGCTACTTGTCAACTTACGGCGTTAATTAACATTGATCTCAACATCATCATCTTCATCTTCATCTTCATCTTTCATGTCCATGTCCATGTCCATGTCCATGTCCATGTCATCAAAATCGAGCAACATGTTCATTTCTTCTTTTTGTCTTCTTTTTTGACATGAACTCTCTAATCTCTTCTCTTACATGAGCTGGACACTTCGGGCAAACAGTGACATTCATATAATCTCTCGCGAGGTGTTGTTTCACCCGATAAACACCTCTATTTGATACTTTACCACAAAAATTACATTCAAACTTGTTTAGATTATTCTCCTCTACCAAATAAGCATATTGCCGCGCCGGATCTTTTCTATTACTTTCAGATGTCATTTTCTACCTAGTACTTACTACACAACACAAAAAATAAATAACAGAAAAACAATTTCAGTAAAATGAATGTAATGTATGTGACGAATTAATTAATGTATGTAATGTATGAATCAATTTCAGTATAATGTATGTAATGTATGTCATTTTCTTTTATTTTTTCTTTTTTTTTTTAACAGATACGGACTCAAAACAAAGGGAAAAAAGAAAAATGAAAAAGAAGAACAGAGAACTAACTAGCAGAATGAGAAAAAGAAAAGAAGCAGAATGAGAAGAAGGAAAAAACAAAAACAAAAACAAATTTCACCCAGCAACTAGCAACGAAGAAGGGAAAGGAGTAGAAGAAGAAAAGGAAAAAAATTCACCCAACCCGGCAACAAGCACAACCAGCGAAGAAGGGAAAAAAAAAATAAAAAAAAAAAAGAAATCCAGCGAAGCAACAAAGAAGAAGAAGAAATTCACCCAACCCAACCCAACAACAAACGAGCGAAAAAAAAAAAAATCACTTGAGCTTCGAATTCAAACAGTGAAGAAAAAAAAAATTTGCTAACAGAGGTTCGAAGAAAAAGAAGAGTAACTGGTTCGAGAGAGAGAAGAGCCCAATCGAAGAAGTGAAGGAGTCGAAGAAGCCCAGTCGAAGGAGACAACACAGATTAGGGATTTGATTTGAGTCGTCTTCTGATTTCGATTGTATTGTATTGTATTGTATATGAGTTGTAATCGTATGTGTTGGAGGCTGTTGGAACACAATTTTGAGCCATCAGATCTGAATTACAAATAAACAGAGAAGCCCGACTAGGCGCCTCTCTGTGCCTCTCCCAGTCGCATCCAAGGCGCGCGACTATTATACTGCGCCTCGCCTTAGCCTCCTTAAGTTGCACCGGCTGCACCTCGCCTTGCCTGGCGCCTAGGCGCGCGCCTAGGTGCGCCTTTCCCAACACTGGATTGGAATGTTGACCAGATGACCCCCAGTCTAAATCATACTAACAAATTTAAAGTGCAGTTTGTGCATTATGCAATAATACCATCAACAAAGTCTCCAAAGCCGATTTTTTGGTCACTGGGTGCAAGTCCGTTGGAATCTGCAATGCACACATGATACATAGAAGTAAGTGAAAAATTGCAATAACACATCAAAAGCTGGTCTAAATGAATTTTATAAGCAAAATCTAACAACATGACATCTTTCTAAACATAATACAAAAGTAGCATTTTTGTCTAGACGTTCTAAACATATTAGAGACCAAATAATCATCACAATTCAAAGTCATATACTTTTAACAACCAAAAATACATATCCCGAAATTATGTCCAGTATTTTGTATGGTTTCCACAATAGATAGCAGCCTAGGCAGGAAACATCATGTGAATTAGCCCTTAGTCACACTGATATGCATATCAAATAATCATCGCAATTCAAAATCATTAACTATAAACAACTAAAAATACATATCCCAAAATTATGTCAAGTATGCCGTGTGGATTCCAAAGAAGTAGCAGGCTAAGCAGGAAACATCATGTGAATTACTCCTAGTTACATTGATATGCATAAATTGCATCCATAGTTGGGGATAATCAGGACTCTTTCAACAAGTTCATTAAATGTGCATCATGCATGGCTGAGTTTCTTCTTCCATAAATTTGGGATGAGAAAGAAATAGAGAATAAAATAAAGTCTATGTCCAATTCCTAAAGCCTGATTTTCTATAAACTGAAACAACATTCAGAACATAAAAATCCTTATAAGACTCCGACATGTTAAATATATCTACTGCAAACTTTTCTTTTCACTGGTCCCAGATAAAATAAGACTCAAAAATATATAAAAATATGCCACTATTAGAGATCTAGGATATTATGTTGTATCAAATACATAATGATAGCCTCCTGCATTTTATTCATTGAGCTTCCAATGAGAAAAGTTCAATGTAAACAACTCTACTATCACAAGGCACGTAATAATTTTCTCAAGAAAGAAAAAAAATTATTATTTGCATATAAAAGCATATCATGAAAAATGCCATTTGAGGGACATCTCTTTCACAACATCACATTCATCCAATTTTGTATCACACTGTAGAAAACCAAGCAAATTGCTAGAATATTCAACAATGTGCAATGTGGCTAAATAGGGACCCATGCGCGTGCACACAAAAACCGAGCATATAGTCATGTGAGAGCATGCTAACATTAAGCATTCATGTCAACAATCTCAATACATCCCCTGCAAAGAAAACAGCCTGGTTTATGCCTCACCAAATCTTTACACCTAAGAGAACTCCTCCTTGGCTACAGAAAGTAGAATACAAACATACCCCACACCCATTGTCAGTAATGCTCACTGACTTGTCCGAATGTAAGACGACATCTATCTTTCAAGCAAAACCTGTTTGTGCCTCGTCAACAGCATTATCTGATATTTCATAAACCTAAAAGAAATTAACATCAGTGAATCTTGTAACTCATGTTTAGATAAAATAGACTTGGCACAATGAGAAGTGTTAATGCAGAAAAGGCAAAAAGGTAAAGAAGATACCAAATCGTGCAAACCACGAGGTTTGGTGCTTCGAATATACATTCCTGGTCTTTTCCTAACAGGGTCTAAACCTTCCAGTACGTGAATGAATCAGGTAGCCATCATAGGAAAATAAACCAGAAGTAAGCCAACAGGAGAGCTAAAACAAGATTACAAGATATGTGTATATGCATACATCTATAGTATCTTCAAATCGCTTCCATAAACACCTAAATGAATTGCATTGTATAGTTCATCTGCTTCTTTATGACAAGAAATGTGATTTCAAAAAGCCTACTGCAAAATTTAAAAATGGAATTATGCGTCTATGAACAACACATGGTGATTTTCATGGCATCTGTCAGTGTTAACGATTTCTTTTAGAGAATCAAAGAAACTCCAAAACTATGCATTTGTTAATAATATGAATCTGCCCACAATCCACAACATAAGTTCATAGGCCTGTCTAAAGCTGTGGGTCACACCTCATGAACATAACTTAAACCAAACGAATTCCACATGCCTTAATCCTAATCAAAGTTTTAAAGGGCATTAGGTTTTGAGTTTTAGGAAACACTTCCCAAAGGCTTGCACATCACAATCTGAGGCGAGCATCTCAGGTGCGGCTTGTACCCCTTTTGCATATAATATGAGGATTACGCATATGGAGAGCTTGTCTTGAGTTATTATTAAACTTAGTCTAATAGATGGTTTAAATATAAAAAAGAAGAATCTCTTTTATAAAGATATTTCATGGGCAAAATCAAGTAAATGACTAACTAAGAAAAAACACAAAGCTAAGGTTCAAGTGAGAAGCTCAAAAATTGAAGCTTAAAATGTCGATTTCACCTTCAATAAGGGCAAACTTCCATAACTGCAGTGAAATGTTCAACGTCTTGAGCAGAAAAGTATTTACACCTTCATATTAAACTTTTAAACATTTTTTACCACTATAAAATATTTTATGTATTTGTTAAAAATAAAAATTGAAAACCATACATCTCGCCTCATGAGGGGGTAAAGTGCCTCATGTTACAAGCTTGCCTTAAAAAACTTCTATCCTAATAACTTGAGATTGGCTATGTTGCGCAACCATTTCCTGTCTAATCTGTGCAGCTACATCCTCAATTAAGTCCAAGGCAATTAAGTCATTCGCACAGCACCAACCCACATTCTGTTAATCTAATATGATTAGACCACCAAGCACCCTTCTCTTTCCATCCTTGATTACCATTGAAACGATCGACTATCACCATCTTCTATGATTGACTATCCAACATCATCTACGTTCTTCTTCAACCTTTGAACTCCTAAAACTTCTATACCACCTCCATCCATCCCCTACCCATGTCATCTCAACTCAAGTAAGAACACAAAATGGCTATGAAGAACAGACACGGACACGGACACAGACATGGGACACGGCAATTTCCAAAAAATGGGGACATAGACACGGCGAATTATTATTATTATTTTTTAATATATGTTTATGTGTTATGTAGGTTCATATTACATTCATCCTAAATCAAAATTAACAAACACTAACATAGTAACATTAATTCAACAAATATAACCACTACATTTAAACAAATTAATAGATCATCCATTCACAAAAAAAATCATAATAAACAATAGCAAGAACTAAGACAAGAAGGGAAAAACATTCAACATCCAACAATATTCTTCGCAAAAGCACTAAATAAGAGAGGCAAAAGAAGAAGAACAAGAAGAAAAAGGGAAAAAAAAAAAAAAGTGAGCCCCGCCATGTCCCATGCCGTCCCGATATGGACACGCGTGTCCCCGCCGTGTCCCCTACAAAAAAATTATTAAATTAAAAGGTCACACCATCCGGCCATGTCCCCGGCATGTCCGCGTGTTGGACACCGCCATGGCACCGATTTTGGAGTGTCCATGCTTCATAGCAAAATGGTACCTCTCGATTTCCACAACTCGCACTTGAAAACCAACCATCCCTATTTGACCTTGACTTGCCTCAACTATTACCCAAACATCAATAAAGTTTCGATGAAACAAGGACAAAGCAACCCTAAACACTACAAAGAACCACTTGAGCTCCTCAACCTGTAGCCAAATCTAAAAGTGACACCTAGATGATTGGATACTCTGTCTCTCTCCACAATCGCAAACAAACTCAAACCTCCTTCTTCATCAATCAAATCTATAATTTTCCACCCTCATTGAACCAACACTCTCCTGCAATATCCCATCTCAACTATTGATCATTGTCTCTTCTATTATATGCCCATTTTCCTAATCTCTCCAATGAGTTGGAGATCTATCAACATAATAAATAATGTTAGTGATTACAAAAGATGATTCTATATTTGCATTTATGTCTCACCCTTTCCTTCCTCATTTTCAAATATTTCCAAGATGAAAAGTTGTATCAAATATCAAGGTATTTGAAGTTCGAAAAAATCAACTATCTTGAATCAAGTAAATAAGCCTTTCTGTAATAGATTGCTTCATATTTTTTAATTGATTGAGGCCAAGATCCGAACTTTTGACTTGTACCTACACCCCTTTCAAGTTAAAAACTAGATCTTAATAGCAAGAAACTCCTACTTGATGATGTTTCTTACTCAGAAACAAGATTCCATGCTCCCAAATAACAAATTGTAAGGAAATCACTTCCGTCAATGAACAAATTCACTCCCAATTAAGCACCTTTTAAACATACATATATCACAGAAACAAAAGAAAAATAACTCAAACTTTTCTAATAGTTTCTATTTACATAATATGTATTTATACTTAACAAAGACAATTTGTAGTTGACATCAATTTCTAATAGTTATTCATATTTTAACACATATTTCAACCAAGCAAAAAATAATAATTTTTAGAATATATTTATTTATTTAATATATAAAATATATACACACTACCAACCTTAGAAACTTCCATATGCTTTCACTCCTCCGCCTTCACCACTCCCCCCCCCCCCGGTCCCACTTCCATTTCATGCAACTAAAAATTAGATTGGTCGGCACAACTAACATTCTTTCTCAATTTTTTGAAGATATAGAAGTTTCAATAACATGACCAAAAGTAAAAGTAATAATAAAAAAAAAATTAAAAATATAAATTAATGTTTTCTAAGAGATTCTAGTTAAAAATATAATATATATATATATATATATATATATAAATATTATAAAAAGGGCAAATTTCACTTTACCCCCCTGTGTTTTGGGTCAGGTGCGGATTACCCCTGACATTTGAAAATTACCACATAACCCCCACGTGGTTCATGGACTAAAACACACGCTAACTTCAGTTAACTGAACATATAAATTGACTATTATACCCTCATCTTCTTACTCTTCTCTATAACAGTAGAGAGAGAGAAAGCTAGAGAGAGAGTGGAAACACTATTGTCATTTTCTCTCTCCTTGTTTGCCCCCTTTTCAACCCCACTTGAATCCAAAGCTCTCAGCCTCTCCAAAGATCAGATTGTCTCTTCTCTCACCCAAGTAAGTCCCATAAACTTACACAACTCTGTCTCTTAAAGTTGATTTTATTTTTATTTTTTTTTCAATTTTAATTGATACCCATTTGTTTGAATTGCTTGTTTGTGCTTGAATTCTAGGTGGAGAAGACAATTGATCAAGTTCAGGAAGTGGGTTCTAGTTTTTTCGATGTGGCACAACTTGTTTTTCGGGATGCACACCATGTGCTTGAACAAATATATTAAGGCATTCACCGACATGCACACCATGTGTTTGAATTTGGGCTCGTTCCATTTCGGTAAAAGGCTACTTACAGTAGAGATTGAAGAAACGAAGAGAGATGTGTTATATATATATATATGTGTGTGTGTGTGTGTGTGTGTGTGTGTGTGTATGTATGTATGTACACATGATCAAGAAAAATGGATATCAGAAAAATGGGTTTGAATTTGAATATGTGAACTGAGTTTGTATATGATCAGAAAAATGGGCTTGGATTTGTATATATACAAATATATATATATATATATATATATATATTGCTGGAAATTTGTGTTAATGCATATAATAAGATAGTGGCATGTATATAATATGATAGTGGTGTTGGTCGTAGATAGTGGCATGTATAGAATATGATAGTGGTGTTGGTGGTAGATAGTGGCATGTATATAATATAATAGTGGTAGATAGTGGTAATATATAATATGTAAGTGGCATATAATGGGTTATAATGATGTTTGTAATATCTCCTATATAAGGAGTGTCATTTGGTCTTGTAAAATAAGAAGTTTTGAATATAACAGAAATATATTCTTTCTTCCTCATATTTTCGGAGTTCTTCTTCCTCATATTTTCTAAGTTGGTATCAGAGCAACAAAAAACACAGCAGCCCTAAAACCGTCATAGCCATGTTGGAAGTCACGTCCGAAACCACTTCAACCCCTGCCGCTGCCATTCCGGTGAAAACGTCCAACTCTCACTCTGTCCAAATCACCACCATCCCCCTAAATGGTGATAATTTTCTCCGCTGGTCACAATCTGTCCGAATGTATATCCGTGGGCAAGGAAAGATCGGTTACATCACTGGTGACAAGAAGGCTCCTGCTATTAATGATCCGCTGTTCGACAGTTGGGACGCTGAAAACTCTATGGTTATGACATGGTTGGTCAATTCCATGGAGGAGGATATAAGCTCTAATTACATGTGCTATCCTACTGCACAAGAATTGTGGGATAATGTTAGTCAGATGTATTCTGACCTAGGAAATCAATCTCAAGTTTTCGAATTAACTTTGAAGTTGGGAGAGATTCGTCAAGGAGATGATTCCGTCACCAAATATTTCAATTCGTTGAAAAGGTTGTGGCAGGATCTTGACATCTTCAACACATACGAATGGAAATCGGTTGACGACTGCAACCACCACAAGAAAACTGTGGAAGACAGTCGTATTTACAAGTTTCTTGCCGGCCTCAACATTGAGTTCGATGAAGTGCGAGGAAGAATTATTGGCAGACCTCTTCTCCCATCCATTGGCGAAGTATTTGCCGAAGTCAGAAGGGAAGAGAGCCGAAGGAGCGTCATGCTTAAGAAAAAAGGTACTGGTGAATCAATTGAAATTTCTGCTTTAATTAGCGATGCTGCGGCCAACAAGGCTACAAATTACCAGCGCAGGTTTGATGATAAGCCACGGGTCTGGTGTGATTTTTGCAACGACCCTCGCCATACACGCGAAACGTGTTGGAAGATCCATGGCAAACCTGTCAACTGGAAAAGCAGCAAACAAGGAGAGAAGAATCGTGGCTTTCCTACCGCTAATGAAGCCGATTCAGGTCCCTTCAACAAAGAGCAGATTGATCAACTCTTAAAGCTGATAAAATCCAACTCCTCATCCGGTACTCCTAGTGTTTTGTTGGCACAAACAGGTAGAAATCCTAAAGCCTTCTCTTGCCTAAACTTCTCTCAGTGGATCATAGATTCCGGTGCCTCCGATCACATGACAAGTTTTTCCCATTTATTTAGTACTTATTTCCCTTGTTCTGGTCATGACAAAATCAGAATAGCCGATGGTAGTTTTTCACCTATTGCAGGAAAAGGATTTATTAAACTAACTGAGAAAATTAATCTCAATACTGTTCTTCACGTCCCCAACTTAGCCTGTAACCTTTTGTCTGTCAATAAACTATCTAAGGATTTTAATTGTCGTGTTACATTTTTTGAATCCCATTGTGAATTTCAGGACCAGAACTCGGGGATGATGATTGGGCGTGCTAGGATGCTTGAAGGTCTTTACTACTTTGATGAAGTACCTGTTAGTAATAAAAAAGCTCAGAGCTTTAATAGTACTAGTTCAATCTATGTCCGAGAAAAAATAATGCTATGGCACTATAGGCTAGGACATCATAGTTTTCTTTATCTGAAACATTTATGCTGGAAATTTGTGTTAATGTATATAATATGATAGTGGTGTTGGTGAAGGATAGTGGCATGTATAGAATATGATAGTGGTGTTGGTGGTAGATAGTGGCATGTATATAATATGATAGTGGTGTTGGTGAAGGATAGTGGCATGTATAGAATATGATAGTGGTGTTGGTGGTAGATAGTGGCATGTATATAATATGATAGTGGTAGATAGTGGTAATATATAATATGTAAGTGGCATATAATGGGTTATAATGATGTTTGTAATATCTCCTATATAAGGAGTGTCATTTGGTCTTGTAAGAAAAGAAGTTTTGAATATAACAGAAATATATTCCTTCTTCCTCATATTTTCGGAGTTCTTCTTCCTCATATTTTCTAAGTTGGTATCAGAGCAACAAAAAACACAGCAGCCCTAAAACCGTCATAGCCATGTCGGAAGTCACGTCCAAAACCACTTCAACCCCTGCCGCTGCCATTCCGGTGAAAACGTCCAACTCTCACTCTGTCCAAATCACCACCATCCGCCTAAATGGTGATAATTTTCTCCGCTGGTCACAATCTGTCCGGATGTATATCCGTGGGCAAGGAAAGATCGGTTACATCACTGGTGACAAGAAGGCTCCTGCTGTTAATGATCCGCTGTTCGATAGTTGGGACGCTGAAAACTCCATGGTTATGATATGGTTGGTCAATTCCATGGAGGAGGATATAAGCTCTAATTACATGTGCTATACTACTGCACAAGAATTGTGGGATAATATTAGTCAGATGTATTCTGACCTAGGAAATCAATCTCAAGTTTTCGAATTAACTTTGAAGTTGGGAGAGATTCGTCAAGGAGATGATTCCGTCACCAAATATTTCAATTCGTTGAAAAGGTTGTGGCAGGATCTTGACATCTTCAACACATACGAATGGAAATCGGTTGACAACTGCAACCACCACAAGAAAACTGTGGAAGACAGCCGTATTTACAAGTTTCTTGCCGGCCTCAACATTGAGTTCGATGAAGTGCGAGGAAGAATTATTGGCAGACCTCCTCTCCCATCCATTGGCGAAGTATTTGCCGAAGTCAGAAGGGAAGAGAGCCGAAGGAACGTCATGCTTAAGAAAAAAGGTACTGGTGAATCAATTGAAATTTCTGCTCTAATTAGCGATGCTGCGGCCAACAAGGCTGCAAATTACCAGTGCAGGTTTGATGATAAGCCACGGGTCTGGTGTGATTTTTGCAACAAGCCTCGCCATACACGCGAAACGTGTTGGAAGATCCATGGCAAACCTGTCAACTGGAAAAGCAGCAAACAAGGAGAGAAAAATCGTGGCTCTCCTACCGCTAATGAAGCCGATTCAGGTCCCTTCAACAAAGAGCAGATTGATCAACTCTTAAAGTTGATAAAATCCAACTCCTCATCCGGTACTCCTAGTGTTTTGTTGGCACAAACAGGTAGAAATCCTAAAGCCTTCTCTTGCCTAAACTTCTCTCCGTGGATCATAGATTCCGGTGCCTCCGATCACATGACTAGTTTTTTCCATTTATTTAGTACCTATTTCCCTTGTTCTGGTCATGACAAAATCAGAATAGCCGATGGTAGTTTTTCACCTATTGCAGGAAAAGAATTTATTAAACTAACTGAGAAAATTAATCTCAATGCTGTTCTTCACGTCCCCAACTTAGCCTATAACCTTTTGTCTGTCAGTAAACTATCTAAGGATTCTAATTGTCGTGTTACATTTTTTGAATCCCATTGTGAATTTCAGGACCAGAACTCGGGGATGATGATTGGGCGGGCTAGGATGCTTGAAGGTCTTTACTACTTTGATGAAGCACCTGTTAGTAATAAAAAAGCTCAGAGCTTTAATAGTACTAGTTCAATCTCTGCTCAAGAAAAAATAATGCTATGGCACTATAGGCTAGGACATCCTAGTTTTCTTTATCTAAAACATTTATTTCCAGAATTATTTAAAGGGATTAATTGTTCTTCTTTTTATTGTGAAAGTTGCATTTTTGCAAAATTTCATCGCTCTACTTATTTGCCAAAACCTTACCAGGCTTCCAAACCTTTTTATTTGATTCATAGTGATGTTTGGGGCCCTTCTAAAATCACTACTCTTTCTGGTAAAAAATGGTTTGTTACATTTATTGATGACCATACCCGCTTATGTTGGATTTATTTGATGAATAAAAAATCTGACGTGAAAATTTTATTCACAAATTTTTACAATATGATTGAAAACCAATTTCAAACCAAAATTGGTATTTTACATTCTGATAATGGAACATAATATTTCAATGAGCAGTTGGGTGCGTTTTTGGAAAAAAAGGAGATTTTTCATCAATCTACATGTCGGGATACCCCTCAACAAAATGGCATTGCAGAACGAAAAAATAAACATCTACTTGAAGTAGCACGTGCTATAATGTTTTACATGCATGTTCCTAAATATTTATGGGGTGAAGCAATTTTAACAGCCTCTTATTTGATAAATAGGATGCCTACAAAGGTGTTAACATACAAAACACCTTTTGATTGTCTCAAAACTTTTTTTCTTGACACGAGGTTGTTTTCTGATTTACCCGCCAAAGTTTTTGGATGTACTGCCTATGTTCATGTTCCCAGTCAATTTCGTTCAAAACTTGACCCCCGTGCTATAAAATGTGTTTTTTTGGGTTATTCCTCAAACAAAAAGGGGTATAAGTGTTTCGATCCTCAAACCAAGAAATTTCATGTGAGTATGGATGTGTCATTTGTAGAAACAAAATCCTATTTCCCCAACACTTCTCTTCAGGGGGAGACAAGTGGAGTAGAAGACCGTTTTTGGGATATTTCTATCCCGCTCCCCAATGTCATTTATCCTACACAAAAACCACATCTGTCTGATAATGATCACTTAGGAGAACCAAGTTCTATGGTGCCTAGTCAAGAAGATTCTTGTTTAGGGGGAGAAGTACTACAAAATGATCTAAATCCTGAGCTTCAGGTTTATACTAGGAAGCGATTTCATCTGAGGAATAATGACCCGAATGTCCATCCTAATGACCCGAATGTCCACCCGAGTTCTGGCATCGAAATTTTAGGTAATCCTATTCCTTCTATTTCCGACCTTGATGTTCCTATAGCAATTAGGAAAGGTGTCCGAAATTGCATTAAACATCCTATTGCAAATTACCTCTCCCATCAAAGACTGTCTAAAAACCATAGAGCTTTCACATCTAGGATTTCACACTTGTTTGTTCCAAGGAATATACAGGAAGCATTGGATGATCCGAATTGGAAATTAGAAGTCATAGAGGAGATGAATGCTTTAAGGAGAAGTGGTACTTGGGAGATAGTTGATCTACCCAAAGACAAGAAAACAGTTGGGTGTAAATGGGTGTTTACGATAAAATGTAACGCAGATGGAAGCGTTGAGAGATACAAGGCGAGACTGGTGGCTAAAGGCTTCACTCAAACTTATGGGATTGACTATCAGGAGACGTTTGCTCCTGTTGCTAAAATAAATTCCATCAGAGTACTGTTATCTCTTGCAGTAAATTCAGATTGGCCTCTACATCAACTTGACATTAAAAATGCATTTCTCAATGGTGATCTTGAAGAGGAGGTGTTCATGAGCCTACCGCCGGGATTTGAGCAGAGACTTGGAAGCGACAGAGTATGCAGATTGAACAAGTCATTATACGGACTCAAACAATCACCAAGAGCGTGGTTTGAACGCTTTGGGAAGGCAGTTATCAGTTGTGGCTTCTCGCAGAGTCAAGCAGATCACACAATATTTTATAAACATTCAAAAAACAGTAAAATTGCAATTTTGATTGTTTATGTTGATGACATCATTTTAACTGATAATGATGAAGCAGAGTTAGCAGCCCTCAAAGAGAAACTCGCAAAAGAATTTCACATTAAGGATCTGGGAGCCCTCAAGTATTTCCTCGGAATGGAATTTGCAAGATCCAAGGAAGGTATATTCGTTAATCAGAGAAAATATGTTCTTGATCTCCTTAGAGAAACAGGTATGCTTGGTTGTAAGATGGTGGAGACTCCGATCAAGCCTAACTTGAAGTTACAAGCTGCTAAGGCTGAAGAAGTCAAAGAGAGGGAACAATATCAGCGACTTGTCGGGAAATTGATTTACTTGTCTCATACGCGGCCTGATATTGCCTTTGCAGTCAGCATGGTAAGTCAGTTCATGCACTCACCAGGGGCAGAGCACTTTGAGGCCGTTTATAAGATCTTAAGATATTTGAAAGGAACTCCAGGGAGAGGCTTACTGTTCAAGAAACATGGACATCTTCAAGTTGAAGTATACACAGATGCAGACTGGGCAGGAAGTGTTACAGACAGGAGATCAACATCCGGATACTGCTCCTTTGTAGGTGGGAACCTAGTTATATGGCGGAGTAAAAAACAGAATGTGGTAGCTAGAAGTAGTGCAGAAGCAGAGTTCAGAGCTGTTGCCCATGGAATCTGTGAAGTAATGTGGATTAAAAGAATTCTTGAAGAATTAAAGCTTTCTCACCCGACACCTATGAAGGTCTATTGTGACAACAAAGCAGCTATATCTATAGCTCATAATCCAGTTCTACATGATCGCACAAAACATATAGAAGTGGATAAACATTTCATCAAGGAGAAAATCAATGTTGGCATAATCTGTATGACCTACCTTCCAACAGGTGAACAATTAGCTGATGTGCTAACGAAGGGACTACACAAGAAGCAATTTGATAAGCTGACTAGCAAGCTGGCTATGGAAGATATCTTCAAACCAGCTTGAGAGGGAGTGCTGGAAATTTGTGTTAATGCATATAATAAGATAGTGGCATGTATATAATATGATAGTGGTGTTGGTGGTAGATAGTGGAATGTATAGAATATGATAGTGGTGTTGGTGATAGATAGTGGCATGTATATAATATGATAGGGGTAGATAGTGGTAATATATAATATGTAAGTGGCATATAATGGGTTATAATGATGTTTGTAATATCTCCTACATAAGGAGTGTCATTTGGTCTTCTAAAATAAGAAGTTTTGAATATAACAGAAATATATTCCTTCTTCCTCATATTTTCGGAGTTCTTCTTCCTCATATTTTCTAAGTTATATGTATGTACAAATGATCAAGAAAAAATATATATATATGTGTGTGTATATATATACAAATGGGTTTGGATTTGTATATGTATGCACCCACTTTTTTTTTTTCTTTCTAATTTTCCTCCCCTCATTATCTTATATTATCTTATTCTCTTCTTCATGATTGTCTTCAACAATTGGATTATAAAGATGTGCTTGTTCTCTCTCTTGATTGTATGCACCCACTTCTTCTTCTTGATTCTCTCTCTAAATTTAAAGATGTGTTTGTTCAAAGAATTTAAACAACCTTGGTTTTGGAGAAACCTTTTTTCAGAAATGTATTTGTTCATTCTGTGAGAGAGGAGAGGGAAGAAGAATGGCAAGCTTTTGTAAATTTAAAAGTGTAAGGGGTATTTTGGTCATAAAATATAGCTTACTCTCTTCATGGGCGTGTGAACCTCACAGCCTGTTAATTTAGATGGAAAAGTGGACGGTACGTTTTGGTCCACGAACCACGTGGGGGTTATGTGATGAAGTTTGCCCTGCCCTCAAAAAAATGATGAAGTGCTCATATCAAATTTTGGTTCAAAAAGCTGCCACATTTTTCATTAGGTGCTAGCTTAATAATTTCATTATTTTACTTCTAATGTTCAAAATCAAAATCACAAAGCATGATTGAGTGGTCAAAAGAAAAAACAGCAGGTAAGACTTTATAAAAACATTTAACCACTATTTTATTATATTTTTTTATGTTTACTTGTTTAAAAGTAAATACATCTTAGGAAAGGTCACAATTGAGCTAATGATGTAGAAGTAGAACGATTAGGGTAGTAGGGCTTTTGGAGCTGGTTTTAATTGGATTTTATGGCTGAAATTGCAATAGAAGTATAGGGGACAAGGAGTCTTCGTTTAGGGTAAATAATGGGCAAGAGTTGAAGTATGAAAAGATGGGATTTTGGCACTGTTAGGGGCTGTGAATCATACCCGTGAACAGTGTTTTTTGGGCTGTTAAAAGTGCAGAAAATAAAAGAGGGAAAGAACGGGAAGGAGATAAATCTAGAAATCACTCCTAAGCATCATACCTAGGGTTTGATTGCATCACACAATCCATAAAGAAGCTTCAAAACTCTCAAACTTTTATAAAATATCAATTCTATCGAATTAGAAGCATTATATTATATGACTTTATATAGACTTGAGACTTCCTAAACCAACTATAACTAAAAAAGGAAACTAGTAAAATGTCTTTGACTTCTAAAACCAATTTAAAACTAAATAAGAAAAATAAATAAACTCAATTAAATAACTTGACCAACAAGACGACCCATGGGCGACCCCTACAGCCCATAACAGCAATAATAATTACCAAAATACCCATGATAGCACTATCATGGGATAGAAACACAAATGCCAAACTATCATACCATTTCAATGAGCCTAGTCAAAAAAACACCACAATGATTGAGTTTGACTCATTTCTTAGGTAACAGTAAAATTATGACTCAACCTCAATGTGGTTAAATAAATAGTTGACTTGGGCAAACCTTAAGAGAGAAAAGCTCAAGACATGCTTTAGTTATTCAATTTGTTTACAACCTAATGTGAAATAATAAAAAATAAAAAATTACTATTTAATTAATAATCATGAGTCAAAACAACTTAAAAACAAAAATTACAAACCAATGAAGAAACAGTTCCAAAATTAAGTGCTCATCGTAATCATCGTGTAAATAAGATTACCCAAATAGTATTTACAAGCTAAAACATCAATATGTTGGTTTAGGGGTCTAAAGACCCAAAACATGTACTTCCATGAGTTTCTAGGGGTGTGCCAATCAATTAATAATAATTCAATGCTCCAATATTCTAATGCAAATATGTTTGGTTAAATATCACTTAGTTGAAACATTTTTAGATTGTGTATGTTATAGCCACAAATCTAATAAATTTTCCTTTCACTCACTGGTTAATACATAACATAGTGTGGACTCTTTTCGGATTACACATATCATAGCCAGAGAATAGGGATGGTCACAGGTCAGGTTTAGGGAGGGTTTGTTGTAATCCACCCCACCCCGTTTCATATCGGGTGCAGGGAAAATCGAGGGGGTGCGGGGCGGGAGACGGGGTTAATTTTACAAGTTAAAAAATGAAAATATTAACAAAAATCATAAATAATATTGAATATTACGGATAATAATTTATACTTAATAAGAATTGTAACACGTAAGATAAAAAGCAAATGAGTAAAAATTAATATTAAGTACAATATTTTAGTGTATTAGTTTTATTATAACAAAAAAAATTATATATTATATAATATACATATACATATATTAATAAATATAATCGGAGCAGAGGTCGGATAGAATAGGGCGGGGAAGCAAAACTCATCCTTGTCCCACTTCCTCAAAACCGGGCAAGGAAAACCTGTGCAGGGCAGGACAAGGGATGCGGGTGCGGAGCGGGGGAAATCTCTCTCTCTCTCTCCTGCCATAGACATAATTTTTAAATTTAACTACATATTAACTTAAAGACCATGAAATTATAACCTAATTTCTAATTTTGAACTCAAATTCTAATTTTTTTAACTTAATTTCCAATTTAACCTCATTTATGATTACAAAAACACACATATATACAAAATATATATTTATGTTTATATATATAAAGCTCACTGTTTGACTTTGCATCAATCATAGATATCACAAACAATTAGTTCAAAAGGGAAAAAAATCACCATCAAAGGAATGCAAAAGCCACAAAAGAAACAAAATCAATCAATCAAACAAAATATTTGATTTCAGTGCAGTGTGTCGTTGCTTCCTATTGCTGAACTACGAATCACCATAGAAAAAGCCAATCTACAAATTATTAGTATTATTAAATTAGCGTAGAGATCTTATTGTGCTAAAAAATTGTTTACTTTTTACACCCAAAGGGGGAGACGGTCAAGGGTATTGCGGGAAGAGGGAGGCGGTCGCGATGGTGGTGGGGGAGGAGAAAAGGGTGGCGGCGTGGTGGCTTGAAGAAGTGGGGAAGGCAAGGGAGGTGGTGGATGGCGGCAAGGGGAGCTATAAAAGAGGGTTGATGGTGTCACAAGATGAAGGAGAACAGAAAGAGAGGGATGCTAGTTTCGTGGCTGGAGGGGTTGGGGAGGGCTTGGGAGGTGGCAAAACAACGAGAGAGGGTTGCTGGTTAGGTTAGGGTTTTGACATGGTTTGAATGAAGAAGATGAAGTGAAGGGTAACATTGTTAGGGTTGTTAGGGTTTGGTGGTAGTGATGAAGATAAGGGTATAAATGTATTTTTTCATTTTAATTTTAGTTTAATTTTGGATGAAAAAAGTAATGGTTACAGTTTAAGTCTGAAGCCACATGGGGTCTTTGGCTATTTTTTAACCATAAAGGAGTAAAGTGCTCCCGCCTTAAACCACAAGAGGAGTAAAGTGAATTTTTCCCTTTTACATTATATATATTTAGCAACCAACTCAACAATGTCACCTTTCACACTAACTGATTACAATTCATAGAGGCCATGTTTGATTCACAACACTAATAGTGAGGTATTAATAATCCTATCAAATTAGTGTGGTATTAACTATCCCACCCCTACCCCATTACTAATAATCCTACAAATTTGTTGGATTAATTATCCATTGGATTAATAATCATAAATCAAAGTGTCAAAACAAACATAGGATGATTGGGCCCACGGATTAATAATCTCAATCCCATGCTTTAATCCTTCCAATCAAACATACCCAGAGGGTACAGTATTGATTTTATGATCCAAATGGGCAAAATGTTAAAACTAATAGCTTGCACTAAGAGGATTGTGGTCATATGATGATCACTTATTAAGAGAAGTTAGAAATATTCAATTATTTCATGATTGATTTTATACTTTACTTATATCACATGTTTTCTTCTCATTTATTTGTTTAAATTAGAACTGTTTAATTGAAACCACACGTTATCTAAATTAGTTCCTTATATAAAAAAATTGCCTAGAAAATGTATATCATGTGACTCTACCAAGTTTGAATGACAGCTAAAATTGTCAATAATTTCTTCTTTATAGCACATTGACAAATTTTCAATCAAATTCAAGCTTTGCCAACCTAAATCAGGCCTATAAAAACCAAGTTCCCATTTGTTTTCTCTGCTACTTCTACATACTTCCCACCACTCCATTGAATTATGTTTATAATGCATATTACATATAACTACTTAACTCAGCATGACTTCTTCCTCCATTGATAAGCCATCAAAATAACAACTAAATGGCATTAACCACACAAACAGCAGTGCCATAAAGATCGTAACCCATCAATTTACCTGAATTTGTTCAGACCCATAAGCTTTTGAGGTCGAACTTTCCTGAACATCTTCTGTTGCAATGCTTGATGACATGAAAGCTTGCGGAGACACTACATTTTGCATCAAAAAACTACTTGACACCCATCACAATCGAAAACTCATCCTGGAGCAGTATTGATTTTATGATCCAAATGGGCAAAATGTTAAAACTAATAGCTTGCACTAAGAGGATTGTGGTCATATGATGATCACATATTAAGAGAAGTTAGAAATATTCAATTATTTCATGATTGATTTTATACTTTACTTATGTCACATGTTTTCTTCTCATTTATTTGTTTAAATTAGAACTGTTTAATTGAAACCACATGTTCTCCAAATTAGTGCCTTATATAAAAAAATTGCCTAGAAAATGTATATCATGTGACTCTACCAAGTTTGAATGACAGCTAAAATTGTCAATAATTTCTTCTTTATAGCACATTGACAAATTTTCAATCAAATTCAAGCTTTGCCAACCTAAATCAGGCCTATAAAAACCAAGTTCCCATTTTTTTTCCCTGCTACTTCTACATATTTCCCACCACTCCATTGAATTCTGCCAACTATAGCTTTCACTAACTAAAGCTCTTATGTTTATAATGCATATTACATATAACTACTTAACTCAGCATGACTTCTTCCTCCATTGATAAGCCATCAAAATAACAACTAAATGGCATTAACCACACAAACAGCAGTGCCATAAAGATCATAACCAAGGTTCTGAAAAGCGGTTGCGGTCGCCGTAACGGTGGCGGTGGCGCGGTTGCGGTTGCGGGGTGTAAAGGCCGTAGTGTAACGGTTGCGGTAACCGAAACCGTGAATTTTTTTATTTTTCGCACAATTTGAAAAAAACTTACCGATACACAAATTTTTTTTCCATGATCATATTTATTGGGTTTTAAAACAAATATTGATCAATTTTTATAAATTTTTAAGTTTGATTCAATATATTTCATATTTTTAAATCACTATAAACTGAGTTTTTTACATTTTATTTTAATAATTAATGACTTTATATTTTACAAAAAATAATCACTAACTATTATATATAAGATAAACAATGACAAAAGTAAGAGAATAAATAAAAGTCTAAATATATATATATATATATATATATATTAATCAAGCCAAATAGATAATGACCACATTTATTATTATTATTATTTTCAAACAATATATAAATAGACACAAACAAACAAAATGTTTGAGTGATAATAGCTGAATAGAATAGCATAGGTCTTACAACTTCAACAAATCAATAACATGTTCTTCATCTTCCCTATTCTCTCTCTCTATCTCTTGTTCCTCCATCTTCCCTCTTCTCTCTCTATCTCTCTTCCCCCATTTTCAATTTTTTTTTTTTTTGTATTTTTTTGTGTTTTTTTGAAAGAAGCAATTCGGAACCGTTACGTAACGGTGCGTAACAGGCCGTTACGACCGTTACGGCGCCGTTACGACCACTATAGCAGCCGCTATGGCCGATACACCTGTGAATCTCAATCACACTGCAAAAGTGGCCGTAACGGGTGGCAGTAACTACCACAACCGTTACGTAACGGTTGCGGCCGCTTCTTAAAACCTTGATCATAACCCATCAATTTACCTGAATTTGTTCAGACCCATAAGCTTTTGAGGTCGAACTTTCCTGAACAGCTTCTGTTGCAATGCTTGATGACATGAAAGCTTGCGGAGACACTACATTTTGCATCAAAAAACTACTTGAGAAGGAGTAGAGCCTGTTAACAACGCAACATAATGAAAAAATGCAGTAAAGTAAAGAAACCCCAATTTCAAACCTTAAGGCCATGTTTGGTTCATGGATTTGGATAGAAATTTTGGAAGAAAAAGAGAAAAGTTAAGTAAAATGTGAATGAAATAATGCTACATTTCATGAACTTTCACACACTTTTTTCCCTTTCTATTTCCAAACAACTTCCCAAATCCAGCGTAATAGGCTTAATATATAAGACAACTAGAAAGAGTCTAGAATGTAACTTTTAATCCAGAGATGGCATAGCTACTCAAAACTCTTTAAACTCTGCTTGATTAGTGAGAAAATGCAGGAAAATAAAGAAACCCATATTTCAAACCGTTAGCCTTAATGGTATAAGAGAAAAATTAAAGAAAGCATTCTAATTAGTACTTTAAAACTCTTGAAATATACATATACATTCAAACAAAAGTCTAAATATTGTCCCATTTTACTACTTTTCCTGTGCAAAAGCACACAAAAACATAAGACACATAGTTGAAAGCATAACCTCTCATATTTTCCTACGTTTTCTCAGAAACCAAACAGGTTATACAGAAAGGGTACCTGGTTCTGAGAAGAAGCGAAGAGCGAGAGAGAGAAGAGAACGAGGAGAGAGAAAGACCGCGGGAGTGAATAGATGAGTTAAGTGACAAAACGCGAGGCCATTAACCAAAGAGCACAGTTGAGAGGAGGTTTCAGAAGGGCCATTCGAGTAAGCAAAAATTTTCTCGCGCTTTCTCGGCCGAGAAAATTGAGGCTTCTGCCGTGAGTTCTTTTGATTTTTGGTAATGAATTTGGATGAATATGGAGATGTAAAACCCCTTCAATTTTCCCTCTAAACCCTTCCTTATGTTTTTTAATTGGAAGAACAAAATTTTGGGCCAAGTTTTGTTGGGCCCAATGGTAGAATCTGGGTTAGCCCAAAATGATTTGGGCTTATTGAAGTTTGGTGGGGCCCAATTCAAATATTTGAAATGGGCTAATCTTAGACTGGACTCAAGCTCGTTGGGCCAATAATAGAAGCTGTAGCTGCTTTTCAATGGGACATTTATGGCCAATCTTATTTATCGGACTTATTTATCTTTAAATTTAAGAGTTTAGTATAATTCAAATTGATCCGGTTTAGAAGTAAACAAAAACCAAACTATTACTTACTATTCTATGAAATCTATAATCAAACTAAACCAAACTATGAAAATTTTATAATCAAGCTAAACCGAACCAGTTAACCCCAGTTCGGTTCAAATTAAAATTACAATTTTTAGAAATATTGTCAACATTCATAATATGATCACAAAATACTATTTAGGTAATTGTTTACAACTATACAAGAACAAACTTGCAAAAGCAAAAAATTACAACTTATGTATACATTAGATATTAATAAGATATATGAGTGTTTATGTATGTAACCAATTATTATTATATATATATATATAAACGATTCAATTCAATTCCAAATCAGACCTATAACTATAAAAACACGGATTGATAAGTCATTTTTCATACCCAAAATAAATATTAAAAACCAAATAAAAACTATTATTCAATAGAATAGCAGTTAAGATGAGGCATCGTTCCAATGGAAACAAATAAGCTAGTGTACATTAATTTCAGATCAATTCCTAAATTAATTCAATAAAGATTGTTCATATGATGATAATTTAAGTTATAAAAAAAAATATTAAAAACTAAAAGTAACAAGAGCAATGTAAAATTAAGATTAGATATGAAAGTGAGGGTTTTAGGGTTATTACTCCACCACCAATCTCATAGTTAGGATTTATTGATTTACTTCATGAAAAATCACTATTATGATGATAATGATATATCATGGCTACAAATACCAATAACATCTTCAAGAAAAATTCATATATTCAAATCAGGTACATGAATCATCATTGTTGACACAAAGCGTCTACATTAAACTAATGCCATAGACGTGCCTTGCCTTCCCTAGGTACGACTCTCTCTTTTTTTTATCAGAAGAAAATTCCATTAAGGATAGCCAAAAAATAAAGCATACACCAAACAAAGTAAAAATATTACAAGAAGCCCAAAGATGAAAAACTATGAAAATATCCAAACGCACCATAGTACTCGTGTTTGTATTGCGAAGCAGAGCCAATCATAAGAGTTTGGCGTTGGAGCATATCTGAGATAAATCATAGGTTACAACCACAACACCAATGGACTCCAAAAGCACAACCAAAAACCAAAGAAAAGAAAGCAAAAAAAAAAACTTGACCTTAGACCCAAAACGGCCAGATCTGTGTAGGTGGGTCAGATCCATGGCAGATCTGGTGGCGAAATGTTAGTGATAGCTTTGGCATAAGTCAGTAAAGGGAGAACAAGGCAAATCTAGAGTTAGCGGGAAATGGAGAGGAGAGAGTGTTATCCACATTGTGTAAATGGTGTGATTAAATAATACAAATAATTTAATAATTAACCATTTAAATTCCAGAATAAGAAACGTGTTGAACATTACAAGTTGAACATAAATACATAATAAAGTAAAATGGAAAAAAAGAAGCAAACCGAAACCTACACTAGACAATGTCCTTAAAATAGATTCGTCGCCTCATCGATTGGGTACTGGAGGTTCTTCGACATCTATCTTCCAAGATACGACGGTTAGACCGGCTACAGCAAAGCACCTACTGTGTAGCTTTAACAAACAGAACTAAGGCAACACTCTCTCACTAGGAAGAATAAAAACTAGAGAAAACTAGAAAACAAGAATTCCTGGAGGAGGAAAACTAAAGGAGAGGGGCCTCTTTTTATATATATGGAGGAAGAGAGGAAAAGGCTCCTTCCATCAAGGCCTATTATAAAATGTAGAATTAAACTCTGTAAAACAGATAGATTTAATCCATTATGAATATAGAGGAGTTACCAGATTTCGCACGCATGCGTATTGTGTATATTCCTACAGCCACATATCTAGTTTGGCCCAAGAAGATTAAGATGGGTGGGCCAAGAACACAACCCAACCCAACCCCCATACTTAATCCAGGCCAGCAAGCCTCAAGCCCAAGATCTATGATCCACGATCCACGAACTCGGACCTAGACCCGGCCCGGTCCGAGCAGGCCTCGCGCGCACGCGCACATTTGGAAATTTTTTCATAACCAACTTGGTCTATAATCTTGGCCCAAGTCCATTCTTGAAGCATCCATAACTCCTTTCCTTCGAAAAATTTAGATGCCCCAAAGGATTCACACCCTTAGGCAAAAAATAGGATTTAAATACCCATCAATGCTTTCCTTTATAATCAATGTGAGATAGAATATTACACACCTTACCCAACACCTCTTTCATGAGGCCAACTTAATGAGTCAATTTCTCATTCAAATCTTAATGGTTTTTGGTCATTCTTTTTGTGGTGTAAAGATCTCATTACAAAAAATCTAAACCCACTTTAATCCACCTCAATAGAGGATTGGCACCCACTATCGCAATAAAGTCACCAAAAAACCATTAATTCCCAATAATCTCCCACATGAATAAAAATTGACCGAATAACAACAAACATACAATGTGACGCCCCAAAAATCGTGAACTTCAAAGAATATATTATCAATTAAATATAGGGTTTATCTAAGGTTAGGAGTCTAGGAAATGGCACTAATGAGTCTTATGGCCAATAGCCAAGTAAGATCCTAGATCGCCGGAGGAGTCAAGTTAGCCTCCCTTCTAAATCCAGATTTCTTAGGTAGCGCACCACCTTTTTGACAGATCTTAAAAGGCATTGATGCAAGGTCTCATAAGCAACATGGAGATAGGCATAGGATTACAAAGTAAATAATAATTATAGCATCTCAAATTTTAAATTTACAAAACGAGTTCCATTACTATTACAATCCAAAAAGAATAAATAAAAGCACAATTAGACTAATAAGCGAAATGGTTCCAAACTTTCTTTAAGGAAAACTTAAGTCTTCAAATGTCTTTGACTCTTCCTTGGCTTCATACGTTTCTTTGATACCTAGCATGAAATGCCATGAGCTTTGAATACTCAGTAAACACACACACACACACCATCCATTTTTCCCAATCCAATACACCATCACAATTATAACAAGCAAATAATGAAGCATGATAATCATTCAATAATAAAAGATTACAAGGTTAGATGTTAGAAATCTAGAAATCCCCCAAAGAGACTTCGTCCTCCCAATCACAAGAATCGGACGCGGATTATTCGGTATGCCCTTTCTTTTGCTGCTTTGTTGCATAACTAACCTCAGATGCCTACCAATGGTTATATACCACGTAGTGCCAACTGCAGGGCCTCAAAAGAGACAGTAATAATGGGCCTTGCCCAAATCCCTCCTTACACCAAATACCTAAGGTCCAAATACAACCGCCCTGTTCAAGGGTTCCGAAAACCACTTGCGTAAGATTTTAACTTCCAAATAGGGAACGCATCATGTCAACCAATCAATATCTTAGTAATCTTGTCCAAAAATTCGCAATCCATTGCCACCCATTAAGTTTCCCGTTTGAGTTAAATATTTTAAGTCAGAGTTAGGACATGCTCTTGAAACAACATCTATTGCACAAGTTTGAACAACTAAATAGTACAAATAGAAGGAAATAAGGTTACAACACATGAGATTCACATATGAAGATAGGAACAAGTAGCTTTAGGCATATTCAAGTAGTTAAGGAAATAAATTCGCACATAAATATAATTTCCAGATTTGCATAAGTGTGAGCACCATCGAAGGATTAAAATAAAATGCATAAACCTATGACATGTAAAATATCATATCGAGACATGATCATAAATTAATAAGCATATTCATGAACACAAGAGCATAAAACACTAATGAAACAGAATTTTCAGATTCAGTACTACCTAAAGATTATACTTAAAAGGGCTATTTCAGATTTTTCCAAAGCACGACCTTCCTATGGTTCATAGGGAATTTTATCTAGTTTTCAGAACATTTTTCGGAAATGGAATAGTTTTTCCAGATTTGTAGTTATTTCAGAAATACTCCAGCTTTGTCCAGATTCGTCGACCGTTACGAAAATCAAATTTTCTCACAAACTGCTCACTCGTTTTTAATGAAACCAATTTTACTTGAAAGATAACTCCTTAAGAAAGATTTTGACATAAAATGGAGGTCCAAAATATTTTTATACATTTTTCTACAATTTTCGTAATGTGGCTGTAAAATAGATTTTTCTGGCACAATTCTTGAAAATAGAAAGTTGGTGAGAAAAGAGGTCAACTAGGGAAAATTTTCCACTTATCTTGTGATGAAAAAATGCTAAATAATATGTATTAAACTCAGAAATTTAAGGTGAAGGTGTGCCTTTGAAAATTTTGAGAGATTGATAGGGAAAAATGTAGTCTTATACCAATTAAGAGAAATAGAAGAAGGGTAGAATCAAGGCTCAACTCCTTTCATTTTTTACACAAGAATACCATTATAACACTTCTAAAAATACCATTTTAAACTTCTAATAACATGTATTTGAAAAAGGAAAATGGAAGAGAGAGTTGTGTTGTGGCTTACTTAAGGGTTGTTGGAATTGCTAGCAAACTTTTTCTTCGTCTCCTCTCTTCTACCAAGCTCACCCTCCTTCCTCTCTTCTCTCTCAGCTGAATATAGTGTGTATAACTGTTGTTCTTTTATGTAAAATGCTAGGGGAGGGATTGTTTATATAATTAATTTGGTGCAAAAGGTCCTAAATGTCCCTTGGTTGGAATTGGATTGGATAGTTTGGATTTAGTTTGAATTCAATGAAATAGTGGAGGATTAAAGGTCTTAATTAGGTTCCTAAATATGATCTAGTAAGGGTTTTCCTCCTAATCAAACCAACCTAGTTGCTTGTATACATGTATATAAAAGTTTGTACCAAGTCAAAGATTTTTCTTCCTTAAATAATGGAAAATTGTCTCATAGTACATTCATTATACCTACAATGGTGATGGCTAGCCATGTGATGGTGAATTGATGGACTTGTTTTATATATATATATATATATATATTGTGTGTACAATTATTGGAATTTGTAAAATAAAATGTTTTAAAAAAAGATTTTAGGATACAAGTGTATATATAAATATATAATGGTACTTGTTTGGGGTCAATTTGTGATTTAATAAAAATGTGAGGGCATGGGCTCAATTAAAGTATTTATTTCAAGTGTAGAGTTAATAAATTAGTGTAAGGAAAAATAATTCGGTTTGTATTATCTTGGTTTGAATTTAAAGGTAAATAACCGAACGAAAACTGTGAAAATCGGAAGTTAAGGTTTAGAGTGATTAATCTAAAATTTGAGAGTTAAATAATTAATATTAGAGTGTTAGAAATGATTTCTAAGCTTCCAGGGTCGATTAGGGTTTGTATGGGTTCGTCCGTGATGCGTTTTCGGTTCTAGGATTTAATTTGCGAACAATCAACGAATTAAGGGCTTTATTATAATAACTCAAAATTTAGGGACCTAAGAAGATTTACAAAAGTTAGCGGTCTCACAACCTATCCCCCTTAAATAAATTTCGTCCTCGAAATTTTAGCCATTCTTCATGTCTCGAAATGTTGTGGACAATTGCATCCTAGTGTTGCCAACGTATTTTCAATCATTCAGATCGTCTTCTCCACTCAAGTTCTTTCCCGTTCTGTCCTTAGTCTTGTTCTAATAGTAGTGTTTTGAATCGAATTCCTCCTCGATTAATGACTAAAGAAATGCGTTAATCTTTTGCGTTCTTGAAAACTTTGAACTGTTCATCATATGGGTAATGACATTGTTGTTCCAGTGTGAGGGCTTGTATTGCCAAATCCTTGATGTGGTGATCTACTCTTTCCTTTGGTAATTGTTGATGCCATTGAGTTTGTTGATTTGTTGAATCATGAAAACTAATCTACCTCCCTTAAAGCATTTCGTTGGATGGGTAAGCCGTCTCCTTCTTTTGGCAACTTTTGATAATAGCTAAGGTACAAGTAACAAATCTATTTTTAGGATGAGGTTGATGTCTGGTATGCTCATTCTTTGGGAGTCAAGGATTGTCATACATTCAATTTCTAAGGGTCCACAAGTTCTAATGGTCCGATATAGCATAGTTACGAGGGATGTGATGGATAAAACATGTACTTAAGAATTATGAGACGAGTGTAAAAGTACCAAGACTTGGATTAATTAAGGAGAATTTACACCTTATGCTCGGATCACAAAACGTCCTTCAAAGAAGGTCCTAACTATTATCCTAGTTGTACTTTCCTTAAGTTTTTTTTTGCGGTTCCTTACTTGTCCCTTCGATACGGCGGTGAGATCTTCTTCTGCTTGTAGTGTGAATGCTCTACCGATTGGCCTCTAACTACTGCTAAACCTAGGCCTCTTGTTGTTTCCTGGCCATTGATATACTCGACCAGCTTGTTATATTTGTCCATGGCTTTTGACCGCTAATCCCTTGCGTGTTTGCTCCCATTTCTTTTACCTGATATCCTGATTGAGCAAGTTGAGGACACTTATTCTTAAAATGTCCTGGTTGGCCGCACTTGTAACATTTCCTCATTATATTCCTCCATTCTTAACTACGCCTTTGTTGACCTTGTGTTCCCTTATCATAAAGTGCTAATTTGGTTTGGTTCCTAATATCCTTCACCTTGAAATTTTGTTGTTTAGCAGTCTCTGACTTAATCACCCATGGTTATTGTCTTAAGTGTTTGTCTTGATCTCTGTCCTGTTGGGGACATTCGAACCCCCTATGTCCCATTTGTTGACAATGATAGCACTAGATCAGCCTTACTGGTCTTTCTTGAAAACTTTTCTTCAAATTTTGTTGTTGTGGTTGTTGTGCTGGTAGCCTGGAATAAGGTTTTTTTTTGTACCACATTTCCCTTTTGGTTTCTCTGGGGTCCTACAAATGATCGACTCTCTTTCCTTTTGCTCCAAATCCTCCTTGTGTTAGCTACTTCCCTATCTAAGGTAGTGTCTACTACTTTATCATATGTTTGGAGTCGTTGAGGTAAGACCCTTTCTCTAATTATAGGGTCTAGGTCCCACTCGAATCTTCGCGCCTTTTCTTTAGCATTTACTACATATTGAGTTATTGTGTCTTGCTCTAGCTTCTGAAATTCTTGAATTCTTTCCTGTTTGATCGCGTCCGGAAGATACTTTTTTAAGAATAGATTTCTAAACTGTGCGCATGTCATCATTGTGATGTCCCAAGATTTCTTGATTAAGGTCCACCAATGGTCTGCTTCCCCTCCCAGTTCATATCCAGCTAGAGTAATTCTATCAGCATGCTCTATTTCTCCTATTGTATCTCGTATTTTCTCAATATGCTGAAGCCAACTTCTTACCGTCCTTGAATCTAATACTCCTGTAAACTTAGGTGGTTTTTGTCCCCTAAACTTTAAAAAGAAGTGAGTCCTACCATCTTGTCTATTTCCTCTTCGGTATTCTAATCCTTTCAAAATTTGACCCCCGATATGCAAAATTTCAATCGTGTGCATTAGTTCATTCTCAAAATTTTGAGTTCCCAACACCATTTTCCTATTGTATTGGACTCAAGTGTAGTCCACCATTTCTCTGTTTTATGTAGTAAGGCATAAGCTGGAGTCTAATTATGGATGCAAAAGGGTAATCAACTAATTTTAAGTTAGAGTTATCCAAGGGTGTTTGAAACAATAAGATCAAATAGTAGATAACAAATTTAGAGAAAAACACAATACTACTTCATATATAATAGTAGGTGCCATTACAAAAGGTAGTAGGCTTCATTACAAAAGGTTACACTATTGCCGCGATAGATGAGGTTCAAGACAAGAACCCCTGGTATTATGACATTTGGAATTTTCTAGAGAATGATACGTATCCACCAAGGGCAAATGCCAAGGATAAACGGAGAATATGGCGTCTGGACGTCCAATTCATCATCTACGAAATTTTTTTGTACAAAAGAGGCCATCTGGGAATGCATAAGCTTTGTGTCAAATAAGAGGAGTCGAAGCGTCTGATGGAGACCATCCATGGGAAAGAATGTGGAGCACACATGAATGGTGTGATGCTGGCTAGGAAGATCCTCAGACAATGTTATTATTGATCAACTATAGAGGAGGATTGTATCAACTTTGTTCGGCGATGCCACAAATGTCAAATTCATGCTAATCGTATGAACATCCTACTGTCAAAGCTTTACAACATGACTTTGCCATGGCCTTTCTCAGTTTGGGGAATTAATTTCATTAGGGCAGTCTTGCCAAAGGGTTGAAATGGACATGATTACATTCTAGTGGCGATTAACTATTTTACCAAGTGGATGGAAGCTCAGTCTTATTCTGTGTTGAAGACGTCACATATGGCCAAGTTTATTAGAAACAACATCATCTGTAGGCATGGGGCCCCAAATGAGATCATCTCGAATAATGGCTCACACTTCACAAAAGAGGTGGTCGATTTGCTCGAGAAATACAACGTGGCTTTTCATAAGTCATCAACGTACAAACCACAGACTAACAAAGCTGTTGAGGCCGCTAACAAGAATGTCAAGAACATCCTACGGAAGATGGTGGAATCTTACAAAGACTGGCTAGATAAATTGCCATTTGCACTCTGGGGTTATAGAATGTCAATTCGAACATCTACAGGGGCAACCCCCTATTCTCTAGTATATGGGATGAAAGTTGTTCTGCCGATTGAGATTGAAATACCGTCATAACGGATTATGGTCGAGTGTCAGATAACAGAGGTGGATTGGCAGCAGAGTAGATTTGAAGATTGATGTTGTTTGATGAGAGGAGGTTGAAGGTGTTATATCATATCCAAGGATATCAGTGCAGAATTGCTAAGGCTTTTAACAAGAAAGTCAAATCTAGAAATCTCAAGAAAGAAGATATGGTGCATAAACACAACCGAGCTCTTATTCATAACCCTAGGGGCAAGTTCAGGCTCAATTGGACTGGTCCTTATATCATCAAATTTGTCTGGTCAGGAAGAGCGATTATCCTTATGGATTTAGAGAGCCTGAAGTTCTCACAGCCGATTAACATGGACAAGTTGAAAAAATACTATCCCTGAAAGACTCACTAGACTGAAAATCCAAAAGGGTGAACCAGAAGTGTAGTTTAGGTTATTCGTGTATCCTGCTACGCAGAAGTGTAGTTTGGGTCGTTCTTGTTCCTCTCTATGCGGAAGTGTAGTTTGGTTTGTTCTTGTTCCTCTCTACGCGAAAGTGTAGAAGGATTGTTTCTGGTCAACCTTGCTACGCGGAAGTGAAGTTAGGTTTGTTTTTTTTTAACCTCTTTACGCAGAAGTGTAGTTAGGTTTGTCCTTTCTACGCGAAAGTGTAGTCAGGAATGTTTCTTAACCTTTCTACACGGAAGTGTAGTTAGGTTTGTTGTTTCTTAACCTTTCTACGTGGAAGTGTAGTGAGGATTATTTTCTTGTTAACCTTTCTACACGGAAGTGCAGTGAGGATTGTTTTCTTGTTGACCTTTCTACGCAGAAGTGTAGTTAGGATGGTTTCTTGTTAACCTTTCTATGTGGAAGCATAGTTAGGATTGTTTCTTGTTAATTTTCTGCACGGAAGCGTAGTTAAGATTGTCTCTACAACCTTTATACCGCAATATGTAGTGTGGCTTATGCCCTTTTCTTCATTTTTGGGTGGTATGCTCATTTATGATTTCAATTGTTACATTGCATTGAATCGCATCTTCCTAATTTATGAGCGGTATGCTCGTTTGTGTTCTCAATTGTTGCATCACATCATATATCATTTTATATCCCTGTCCTTGAACTATGCTGGTTTGATTCCTTGCAAAGAGATACGTAGGCAACTTTCAAGTTCAACCAATTGCATTTATGTCTTGATTTCTTGCTTAAGTCATGTGGCCGTGTCAAATGGGTCGTCTTTAGACTTTGACATTCACTTGCATCATTTCATGACTTCGAGCTCTGCCAAAGAGGGGCAACTGTAGACGCCCCACTTTTGACCGCCCTTAAGACTTGGGCTCCTCAGGTTGATCACTCAATGATGAAATAATATGTTGTACAAACGTTCGGTTTCTTCAGTAAAAAGCCTTGGTTTTTAGTCTCAGACCCTAGAACCTTGCACCTCTTTTTGACCAAGACTCAATTTTTTTTTAGCCTGACCACTCAGAGGCCTGCTGGCCAACAGGTGGCTGCTAGGGTAAAAATTAGTCGCCGGCTGTCCCCCTACCGGGCCGATCGGCCAGGTTTCCCGACAGAACATATATTTGCTGCCAACTATGCATGCATTGCATTAGCTGGCTCAATACAGATATTTTCGAGATAACAAACTGTTTTTCTATATATACTTGACCATTCCTTATGGTTTTAGGTTAGAACAATTCACCAAAGCTCAAAAACTTGCTAAGCACTCTCCCACTATATCTTGCAATATACATACACTTCCTAAACCAAAAATTTGAGGCTCCTTATTGAGGTTCTTGAGCTCAAATATCAGCCCTTGAGAGTGAAAACTTTGTGGTTTGTGAACAAAGGAGTAACTCCTCTTCAAGAGGTATAACTTTGGCTATCCTCACACTACTTCTTCCTTCTCTTTTCTTGTTGTTTTCACACTATTTTTGGACTGTTTTGGTGGGCTTAAACTTATGATTTAAAGCTACAAAAGGTAGAGGGGTTAACCACCATTATTTGAACCTTATTCTATAAGCTTTTATCCTTGTGTTTCCCACTTGCCTCTCAACCTTTGGCCACTATTTTTCAAAGTTTTAAGAGACTAAAATATGTGATTTTGAGGTCCAAAAAGTGGAGGGGTTAGCCACCCTTCCTTAGGCTTGCTTACTAGCTTTAATTCTCTTTCATTTTTGCTCACTTTTCTAAGCTTTTCAAGCTGATTTTCTAGCATTGTTTGTTGTTTTTAGGACTGTTTTAGTATGTTTATTTAGTTTATGCTTTGAATATTAGGCTTGTGTTGTTGTAAGTCCTCATAGGTTTGGTGGTTTAGGCCCTAGACACCAACCTATTTGAGTTGATAACTTTTATTTCATAGCTTTCATATATATACTCACACTTCTAATAATCATTTATGCAACCTTCCTCCTTTCTTGGTTTTCTTTCTCTTTTCTTAAGAGTTGTTTCAAACAATTGATGGATGTTTAACGCATGAGAAAGAGACCTTCCATGTTTAGTGGTTTAATCTCTTTGGAGGTTCATTACCATGGCATTACATCTCTCTTATGCCAAGAACAACTTCTTATTTGACACTTCTTTTCATTAGTGGATGAAATTATCACTTTTGGACAAAATTGTGATAACCCTGTCCCGTGTTATGCTAATTAATCTTAATTATGATTATGGTTATGTGCTTAATATGATTTTGAGTGCCATTTATATGATTATATGTGTTTTTGAATTTCTGTCTATTCACCGTAGGAAATCTATTTGATTCTCTGCTATAAAATTTAATTAAAGATCGCAAAGGCTTCAAAAAGCGAAATTGACTGTATTTTTGTGCTTAGCATGATTTTTAGAGCCTACGGTGAAGTTTAATTAAAAATTGATTCAGATCAAAATAATTAGATTAAGCTGATTGAAATAGGCACCATTAATTAGCCTTAATACAAGTTGATTAAGCAAGTATATATATATATGGCCTATTTATAGTCAAGCTTGGCATTTTGAGCTCAAAATCTGATACACACTCTAGAAAGAGGGAGAGGGACAGTTCTAGAGAGAGAATAAAGGCAAATTTGTGGAATTAAGCTAGAAGCTTGAGAATTTGGAAGCTAAGTTCAAGAATTAGCTATAGTTTAAAGAATTGGAGCTCCTAGGTGAGTAATTGAACTCAACTTCATGAGTTTAAGTTCATAATTAAGTGAATTCAAGCAAAATGTGCAATTAAGTGCAAGAATTGAGTTGATTATAATGAATTTGAAGTCAATATGGCCATACATGTAGAGAGTTGCCATGGGATTGCATAATCAAGCATGTAGTATGTTAAATATGAAAAATTGAGTACCAAATGATACATACAAGCATGGTTTTGTTGAATTTTATGATTATAGGCACCATTTGTACCATTTGAAATAGTATTGGAACCTATATTACACATGCATGGATAATCCATGTAGTTATGAAGTTTGGTTGCATGTGTTTTGAAGTTGTCACGAAGAATATGAAATGATTCAAGAATTGGATCATGGCTTTAGGCAATTGGTCTCAAATTATCTATATCCTCATGCTATGTAATGTCTTTCCATGTTTTTGTACCAAAAATACAAACTTTGGACCTTTGAACATCAAGTTTGAGCTTCAAAGAGAGTTCTGGAAAACCCAGAATTTGACTTGTCCACTCGAGCGAGGAAAGTGTCGCTCGAGCGTGAAAGTCGAGCTCCCAGAAGTTTTACAGAAATTGCACAGCGGCTCGAGCAGCCAAAGCTGTGCTCAAGCATACCCTATTTTTCAAGACTCCTCGCTCGATTGTCAAAAGTCTCGCTCGAGCGACCAATCTTGTGCTCGAGCGGAGAGCCCTGTTTCAGAAATTTTGAAAAGTTGTTTTACGCTCATTTTGTTTCCGTTCCTTTTCATTTCTAAGCACTCTTAGGCATGCATGGAACATTGTAAATGAGTTAAAGGGATAAGAAAGAAGCCTAAGAGAAATAAACAATTTGAGAACAGATTGAATCGCTTGTGACCCGATATGTTATAAATTGTGTAAGGCCAAGCGTAATGGCGAATCCATCAGCAGAACACTATGACTAATATCTTAATAAGAATGTATTGAAGTATACTACTTTCCAAATGCTCACTTATATATGAGTTCTACGGAGTTGTTAAATTGAATTGGATATTCGTCATGCCAATGATTGAATAAAGCCGTTGGAATATGATTATGATTACGACGTGCTCATGATCTCAAATATGAAATGCACATAACATGAATAACTAGGCCAAAGGCTGTTTGATACGAATGTTAGGCCAAAGGCCGTTTGATATGAATGTTGGGCCAAAGGCTATTTAGTATAAATGATTGGGCCAAAGGCCGTTTAACATGAATGTTGGGCCAAAGGCCATTTGATATGAATGATTGGGCCAAAGGCCGTTAGACATAAATGATTGGGCCAAAGGCCGTTAGACATAAATGATTGGGTCAAAGGGCATTTGACATGAATGATTGGGCCAAAGGCCATTGGACATAAATGAATGGGTCAAAGGCCGTTTGACATGGATGAATTGGTCCCGAGGTCGTTTGATAAGAATGAATTGGGCCTGAGGCCGTTTGATGCACTAGATCGAAACATGAATGGGCCTAAGGCCGTTGGATATATCTGTTACAAATTTCATTCATGTAATTTCTTTATTTTGATATTATTCACTGGGCTTTCGCTCACTCTCATTTATGTGCTTGTAGGTGGGCAAAGAGAGGTCCAAACCCAGCCTCAGTAAAGAATGTGAGAGGGAGTCAGTTTGAAGAGTCAGCCCGAATGTCTCACGTATAAGACTTTGTTTTTGTTCTTTTGAACTTTTGTCTACTCTTTTGCTATTTTGGTGAACACATTAGATCACCTATGTACATAAGTTTTTGTTTGGCTGGCTGTATGTTTGAAAGTTCCTGGATGTACAGAGATGGTAATTCTACCTATGTGTGTGAGTTATTATGAAATACTTTGGCTAATTTTACTATGCCATGTAAGCACAACTCATTGGACAAAATTTTTTAGTCTGCTTCCATTTTGGCCCCTTAATTCTGTTGAATTATGTTTAATCAGGTTTGAGGTCATAGGTAATCTCATGATTACTGGCCAGTTATGACCTTAATCCATAGGGGCGGATTCGGGTCATGACAAAAATGGTTAAAGAATAGAAACGTAATAAAAAAGGACTAAAAGAGGTACAAGATAATAAAATTGAGTTCGGTTCAATCGGACGTTATATTGAACCCATTGAGTCTTAAGACATTTCATACTCTTTAGTGATGATAATGGTTCAAGAATCAATGTCTACCGCTTTCCTTGAGGTAACTCCATGATAGGGAGGAGGTTTTTGTTAGTCTTTTATTGTCATTCATTGAGCCTTTGTCCCATCGATTCATAGATCATCATGCAACAACCTTATGATCATTGATGATTTGTGGATCGATTCTACTTCTTCCCTGATCAATTGCATGATAGGGAGAGGTAGAGAGGATAAACATTCCCTGGAAACACTATGTTTTTGCTCTGTTTCTTTTCTGCTGTAACAAGGCAACACCTAAAAATAGTGGTCGGTCGGTAGGCCACCCTACCATCCGGCCGACCACTTTCCAAAAGCAGTGGCATTTTTCTTGCAGAATAGAGCAGAAGCTGGGGCAAAAAAGAAATTTATTTTCTGATTGTTTACAGAACAGTTTAAAAAGCAAAACAAAGTTTCCGGGAGGATGTTCTCAATTGTGCACATGGTTCTTCGGCTCTCGTTTGAATTAATTATTTTAATAGCTCTTAGATTAATGTGTTGAAATTAATTAGTTAAATTCCTTTCAATTTGTAATAGCTAGTTAATATAGTTAATTAATTTGGCGTTGTAATAGTTAGTTAGTTAGGACATTTATTCGAACCCTCTTGCATGAGGGCAAACTTGTAATATTGTGTATGTCTTCCAACCCCCATTTTTTCTCCTTTTTCTTTACTCGTTATGATAGATAGCATATAGCATCATGTTTTCCTTAGCATTTTCCATGACTCTCATCCATTCGTTTTGCATGCATAAAGGTTCGGCTCATCATACTAATCAATGTCAATTTCAAATTTCTTACTCAAATACGTGCTTCGTCGCATGTCTTGAATTGACTCACATGCCATGCTAGTAGTTGAGCTTATTAATTACATATTGCATGTGTTGCATTAGTCATTTGCATTGTTAGGATCATGTATTTTTTAAACTATTTTTCTTCTATTTTGGCTTATCTCAGTTGAGTACTAGGTGAGTATTTTTGCTTTAACATATTGCATGCATGCGGTTATTGCCATCTCAAGCATGTTTTCCATGAAGCTAAGTGCTTAAGTGATATACCTCTTGAATGCCGGTGGATGAAGGTTTTTTTACTTAAGTTGGGATAATTTGATTAATGTACATATGAGATCACTTTTTTAAGTGGTACGTATTCAACCACTTGTCAACACGAACATGAAATCAAAGCGTTCCAAATTGGGCAAATTAGTTTATACTTGTGTGCATCACATAGTAAAGACAACATAAAAAAAGAGCATATATTGTACATAAGAATCACATCATGATTAGTAAAGGCCGATTTTTGATTTGGTGAGTGAGGTGCTCAATTCATGATTTTTCCCTCTCATACCTTAGTTCCTGAGTCAAGACACTTTGGTGATGATGGACAAGTGGCCTTTGGCAGGAGTCATAGGTTTCCTAAATTTTCCAAAAACATTTAGGTGGTGACTCTAAAATCTGGCAAAGCAGTCTATTTTTGACATTTTTGATTGAAAATCAATTTCTCAAAGATTTGCCAGATTTGGACTCTTTTATGTTTATCTATTTCACATTGCTCTTATGAAATCAGATTCAGAACCACGAGAGTTTGAACTGTAGGGCTATCGTATCTGAAGAGACTAAACCCTTCCGAGGAGCACGAAAAACAAGCTACACTACCTCAAAGTGGTATAACGAAAGATGAAGGTCCACTCGATGAGCTTTCGAAACACAATGATTTATTCAGATCAAAACGAAGCTCTTGATAAGGATAACAACTTTAATGAAGGCCCAAAGATCGATTCTTGCTCTTCCTAGATGAAATCTAGGTTTTTCTTACTAGGGTTTTGGAAAAGGGGCTGCTAGAGTGAGAAGGAGAGTGGAAGAAATTATTTGGAAAAGTGTTTGGATCGCAATATAACTTTGTTGTCTTGACCAGACCGCTAGAGCGAACTTTTCTTCACTCAAGTGAAGTGCCAAATACAAAGGGACCGCTTGAGCTAACTTTCCACCGCTCGAGTAGTAAACGCAAGGTCTCAGAAGTTTTGTAGAGTTATAGTGAAAATACTAGGAGCACCAATTCTTTGCTTGAGCAAACTTTCCATCGCTCTCGCAGTCTTGTATGCAAAACTGCGAGATACTGGGAGTTACAAATCTCTACTCAAGCGACCAAATGACCGTTCGAGCGGTCACCGAATAACAGCTATTACAGCCTACCCCTCTTAAGGAATTTCGTCATCGAAATTTGCTCAGTTCCTGCCAAAACAACTCCAACAATTCCCAAGAAAAATGGATATCACCATAACAACAATCTCAACCATTACCACTTCTCAAATCAACACAAAATCAAAGCTAACTTCAAACAATAACATGGAAATTTTGATTTCTTTCATTAATCTCCTTTTACAATCTCTCTTACAAGGATCCAAAATTTACAAACAACAAGTTTACATGTCATTAAATAAATCTGGGTATTTCTCAGAACTTCAGCTTCTTACACCCAAGTGGCTTCTTTTATCCCATGGTGGTGCCATAATACCTTGACTAAGGGAATAACCTTGCCTCTCAAAACTTGTTCTTGAGTGTCCAAGATATTAGCGTTCTCATCCATCTCTAAATTTGTCCAATCCAAAACATGGGAAGGATCCGGTTCATATTTTCAAAGCATAAAAACATGAAACACATCGGGCACTCCAGATAATTGCAGTGGTAGTACAAGGCGATAAACCACCTCTTCCACCTGATCTGTGATATCTAAGGGGCCAATGAATCTAGGTGACAATTTTCCATTTCGCCTAAATCTCATCAATGCTTTTCTAGGCGATATTTTCAAAAATACATGATCACCCACATCAAACGATACGGGTCTTCTTTTTCGGTCTGTATAGCTCTTCTGTCGGCTCGGAGCCGTAACTAACTGTTTTTGACTGAGAGCTATTTTCTCTGTGGTCTCACGAACTAATTTAGGTCCAAGCATAGGCCAATCTCCGACTTCGGTCCAATACACCGATGACCTACATGGTCACCCATATAAAGCTTCAAAAAGAACCATTCCAATACTAGCTTGATAATTATTATTGTAAGCGAATTCTGGCAAAGGTAGGTGTCTTTCCCAAGAACCTTTAAAATCTAGTACACAAGCCCTCAATATATCTTCTAAGATTTGGATAGTGTGCTCGAACTGTTCGTCAGTTTGTGGGTGGTAAGTGGTGCTAAAAGTTAATTATGTACCCATAACGGTTTATAGTCTTTGCCACAATTGTGCGGTGAAATGAGGGTCTCAATATGAGACGATACTCACCGGAACCCCATGAAGTCGGACAATCTCTTTAACATAAAGTTCTGCCAAATAATCAACTGAGTCTCCCAAACACATAGTGAGAAAATGAGCCGACTTAGTTAACTGATCCACTACCACCCAAACTGCATCATTACCCCTTTGTGTTCTAAGAAGGCTCGAAACAAAATCCATAGTAATATGTTCCCACTTCCATTCTGCGATAGGCAAGGGTAGTAATAACTAGGTCAGTCGTTGATGTTCTACTTTGACTTGCTAACAAGTTAGACACTTGGACATAAAAGAGGCCACATCTTGCTTCATACCCCTCCACCAAAATTGTCAGCTAAGATCATGGTATATATTTGTAAGAAATGAGTGGTGAAATTCCTGCAGTATGTCATCTTTACACGATTTTGGTACAAAAAGGCAGTCTAGATACCAGATATTTGATTCAAAATCTACCCTCAAACCCTTTTCCTTCTTCTCTTATGCAATCTTCTCCTTGATTACCTCAACTTCCAAGTCACCCCGTTATGCCTCTATAACCCGAGTAATAAGTGTCGGCTATGCAAGGACGAAAAATAAAGTGGCATGCTTAGAAGATTCACTAAGATACAAATTAAATTCACCCAAGTCGCCTAACATTTCCCATTCCCTAATTGCAAGACTAGCAATAGCACCTGCAGATTTTCTACTCAAAGCATCGGCCACAACATTGGCTTTTCTAGGATGATAATGTAATTCAAAATCATAACCTTCTAAAAATTTCATCCACATTCTTTAACGTAAATTCAAATCCTTTTGGGAAAACAAGTATTTAAGGTTTTTATGATCTGAGAACACCTCAAATTTCTCCTATTCAAATAATGTCTCCACAATTTTAAAGCAAAAATAACTCCAGCTAGCTCTAAATCATGAGTCGGATAATTTTTTTCGTAGGTTTTCAATTGGCACAAACCATACGCCACTACCTTACTCTCCTTCATCAAAACACATCCCAAACCTTCTCTAGAGGCATCACAGTACACAGTGCAACCCAAACCTCTTTATGGAATGACTATGACCAGTGCAGTGGTTAATCTAGTTTTCAGCTCTAAGAAGGATTTCTCACATGATTCATTGCAAACAAATTTCACTCCCTTTCTCGTTAGCCTAGTCAACGACAAAGCTAACGAGGAGAAGTCTTTCACAAACCGTCTATAGTAACCGGCTAGACCCAAGAAACTATGAATTTCAAATGCATTACTAGGTCGCTCCCAATTATGTATAGCTTCAATCTTTGAAAAATCTATGGCCACCCCATTCTTAGAAACAACGTGACCTAAGAATTTTACTTCGGAGAGCTAGAACTCACACTTTTCATACTTAGCATATAATCTGTGCTCCCTAAGTAATTGTAACACAATGCGATGGTGCACCTCATGTTCTTTCTCAAATGGTGAATATATAAGAATATCATCCACAAAAACTACCACAAATTTGTCAAGATATTCTTGGAAAACCCGATTCATCAAGTCCATAAAGTTGGTAGGAGAATCGGTTAAACCAAATGGCATCACAAGGAATTTATAATGGCCATAATGAGTATGAAAGGTCATCTTTGGAATATCCTCTTCTTTCACATGTAATTGATGATACCCCGATCTTAGATCTATCTTTGAGAAACATTGAGAACCCGTAAGTTGGTCAAAAAGATCATTTATTCTAGGCAACAGGTATTTATTTTTAACTGTAACTCTATTCAGCTTGTTGTAATCAATGCATAGCCACAAACAACCATCTTTCTTTTTTTTGTTACAGTACAACCATCCTTCTTCTTTGCAAAGAGAGTCGGTGCTTCCTAATACAAGGTACTAGGGTGTATAAAACCCTTATCTAACAACTCTTGTAATTGCTCCTTCAAAATGAGCAACTCTACCGAAGCAAATCTATAGGGTGACATAGAAATGGGTGTCATTCCCGGCACTAGGTCAATAGAAAATGCAACCTCATGATGAGCTAGCAGCTTGGTGAGCTCCTCTAGAAAAACATCTAAATACTCACAAACCATCCTAGGGGTTAACCCTCGTGTTTCACTATTCCCATCATTCATCAACATTGCAATAAGGGAAGTGAATTTTCCTTAACTCCGAGAGTCATATGATGGCATTAAAAGTCTATTAGTTTTATCCCCTATAAAATAAAAATAGTCACCCCCAGCAGTACACACGGTAATTCTCCCCCGGTAATAATTTATCACAACACGATAAGAGGACAACCAGTCCATATTGAAGATGACATCAAAACCCGTCATCTCTAATAGCATCAAATTGAAAGGAAGTCAGCGGTCAGCAACTTCAATCACACACCCGCAGCACCCGTGGTTCAATACCATCTTACCCCCAACCCGATGATTCTACCACGAGAGAAGATTCTAATGGTTCAACTTCTAACACCAACATGGATGCAAATGAAGATGCTATGAATGAATGAGATGCCCTCGTATTTATCAACACATTGGCCAAGTATTATATATAAGACATGTACCTCACATCATCATTGGCCCAGTCGACTATTTAGACGCGGTGACAGCATAGACTCTCCCTTGGGGTCTCTGTTCACTCATCTGTTAATAGGCATGTTGCACGGTCTGTGTAGAGGTAGCTTCGTGTGCAACTTGAGAAGCCTATCCAGACTGAACTGGCTGATGAGTTTGCCCTTGGCTCTGTCCTGCTTGAAACCCTAAAGCATTGGCCATCCTGGCAATCTGAGGAAAAAACTTCTTCATATGACCCGGCTGGCCACGCTGATAACAAATGGGCAATTGACTTCCACCCAAGGTTTGATTCTTAAGACGAGTAGAAGGTTGACGTTGTTGGTTACCTCTCTGCGGACATGTAATGGATTTATGACCCTACTCACCACATCGATAACAAATGATCCCACTCTATCCCGTATTATTCGTACTTTTTCCTGACACAGGATTTGATGATATGAATGGTAACAGTAGTAAATTAGAAAATGTAAACCTCTTCGACTTCTTCGATGCCATAGAATCCCCTCAAGACTCTGTAAAACCGTGTCTCTTAAGCCACCGCCTTTTTTCCTAACCTTTAAGCATGATCTTAACAAGTGCTGAGGACTCCACTAACTGGTTGTAATCTCATATCATATTTCCCATCACCTTCATCAAGATTCTTGGCCCCAGCCTCTTCCTCTTTTTAAACTCTGGAGACCTTCATTATTCTAAAATGAGATAAACTCGTAAAGGTAGCCTCAAACTCTGCCACTGTGGAGTTGGACTGTTTAAGTTCCTCAAACTCTCTCCGCAAACGCTCTCTCATAGTGAGAGAAAGGTATTTCTCTTGAAAGGCATTTCCACCATTAGTCAACATCCCCCTTCAATTGGTAACTAACAAGCACCACCGAAGTTCACCACACTGAATATCCAAAATCTCAAAAGATTTGGTGATTTGCTCAAGCCATTCATCCGCCTTTAACAGTTCAGCACCCCTAAGAAATTTAGCGGGATTGGAATGGAAAAACTCAATTTTCAAGAATGAAACTCTAGTCTCCCCTTCGATAGTTCTAGCCGCTTGCTCGGCTCTAAGAATATCCATTGACCCCCTAATAACGTCAGCCATCTCCTGACCTAGCACTCCTACAGCGTCTTGGGCCGGTGGAGCGGCCACATTATTTTGACCAACTCCTTCTTCTTAAGGAGGGATCTTTGGTTGAGCTAGGATCCCGACCAACTCGATGAGGTCTGCCACTACCTCTACCACATCTAAACCTCCTATATAAGAGTAGATGTGGACAAGATTAACTCATAATTCATATACTAGTTCATCACTTCTCCTAAAGTCTCAATCTCATTCTCAACACATGCGCACATAAACAAACAAACGTATACGGATCCCTCTCCCAAGATATCCACTCATTCCACATTCAAGGATTTCTTAGTGGAAAAAACATTGATTAAATGCCATTCCAAAAGGACTTTGATGAATGTAGTGGACACAAATCTTATCCTAGGGGATTGCCCCCACACACATCTAATCATATAAACACATAATCATATAAGACCATCAACCCCTCATCCGAGCATGACAACCCACTATGACGTCACTTCCTGTGAGCTCTAGGTATTTAACCGATTTGCGTTGATACCAAATTGTAACACTCCACCAAATATCATTTACATAGAACAGTTAAAAGTACATTCTTCACATACACGACACAATTCCATTTGAATATTTTTCTTTCTTATTGAATGGTAGAGTTTGTTTACAAAACAATTACAAAATACTTATCCTTGTTCAGTGAGCTAGAGAAGATTACAAAACAATTGCATTGTCCCTCTAGTTTAATAATTACATTGAGACCTTTAAAACAAAATTACAAAACTTAAAACAAAATAGAAAAGGAGTTCCATGGTTTCATTACAACTTCAAGTTCACAAAAGATTAGACTTTTTAATAAATAAAAATAGAAAATAGAAAGCCTTTTTCTTTTTCTTCTTCATTGACGGGTTTGGGGCTCTTCATTTCCTGAAAGGTTAGTAAATAGGAATGAAAATTTGCCCAGTAGAGAATAACTTTAACTAGTGTAGAATTTACCTCACATGCCCTCCAGTAGCCTTCCAGCAGCTCCATCTTTCAGCAGGATATGGAGCTCACGTACCCATAGAGGGTGGTGAGGCTAGCTACACCCCAGTCATACTCTCTCACTCGCTTGAGCTCCACCATGCCGCTCAGTAAATAGAGTCCTGCAGTATTATCCTTGTTCATAAACAGGGCAATATCGAGGACATGAAGAAGAGGGCATACTAGGCAACCTCCTCTAGAGTCACTAGCTCTAACCTGTAGAGGTACTGATAGAGCCAGTTGTACTGAATCATCCCATGATGAGTGAGTGGTCGGATAGCCCCAGGAAGGTAGGTCTGAGCGACCGGCCACTAGCTCAAGTCAATATCAAACAGGGTCGGATCACCCCCTACCGAGAGACCAGTGATCATGGAGAAGTCATATGGGGTCATCGTCATCTCCCTGGTGGATGAGAAGTGGAAAGAGTTGGTGGTGTCCTACCACCTCTCAACTAAGGCATCGAAAATTGACCAATCCACCTGTAGTGATGCAAGGCCCAAGCAGAATGGGCCGAATCGGGCTCTGTCCACTAGAGTACGGAGCTCGGTGGGGAGGTCCCTGTACCGGTAGCGACGGTTGTGGATGCTTTCATAACCCCTTATCAGTCGGCCAGTGACTTGTGACGAGAAAGTTGTTAACATACAAGAGATTAGAGCTATCAAAAGAGTTTAGAGAATTGATACGCTAAAAAAGATGGATAAAAGAGAATGAATATCGTAGAGGACTCATGGGAGAAGTGCCTCAAGCACTCCCGAACTAACACGTCCTCTACGACCCGCCAAGAGAACTCAATAAAGCGTAGCATCCCTCTAAGGACCATCGTTTGCATACGAGGTTTGTAGGCCGCAGGATCAAATGGCGTCATCCTCAAGGAGACTGGCTTTGGCGCTGCATCAACGTCCTCAACCATGATGTCGTCATTGTGTCCCTCAACATCCGTAGTGGGCACGGGAATATCATCTCCAGGCACAGGTGAGGGTATGTCACCCACTACGACGATAGTAGGTGGTACGACATCCTGCGGAGCGATGTCACTAGCCATGACAATCTGTGCAATCAAAGAAAGAGTATAAGAAATCCAACCCAAGTTGTGAACAAAGAAAAAAAAAAAAAAAGCCCAAAAGGGAATTTGGAAAAATGTTGAAATATTCAAACAATGTTGACATTTTGGCAGAAAAATGCAAAATCAGTGGCTAATTGAAAATAAATAAATAAATAAAATTCAACAATGTTAAACTGGGGGCAATGTGTATGTTAAAGTAAAAAAAAGACAAAAACAATTTCCAGCAATGTGAATTCAAGGTTAAGTTAATGGAGTTTGTACTAAAACATGGAAATGCTTCTCAAAAAAATCCAATTCAAATTGAAATTCGTGGATCAAGTTTGTCCCAATGAATAGGGCACATGGTTTGTGAATAATCTAGGCTAAACTCAAAGAGATTTGTTCAATTCATAGGCAATCGATCAAGCATTCAATGAAATCGCAACAAAATTGTGAAGACCAATAAGCATCATCTGAAATCAAGGGCGAAATAGTGTACAATTGCCTAATATTGAACTAGAATTCAAGCAATTCAAGGCACATATTGCATAATTTTAAAAAATTGTTCAAATTTGTGAGCAATTAATCAACGTTTGTTTGGAAACTTACCTTAGTTGTGAAAAGCCCCAAAAATTAGTCCAATATGTGCAAAATCAAGACCAAAACCATGAAAAACAACGAGCAAATCTGCAAAATCATGGAAAATGGTGAAAGTTTACCCAAATTCTTGGAAATCATGCAAACAATCAAGCCTAAATCAAGTATTGAACACCTAAAGAATGAAATCAAACAAGATAGTCCCGAAACTTACATATTTCAGAATCCGATTGGTGAGAAATATGGAAAACTGTGGCTAGACCCAAGTGAAGAGCAGCGTGGGTTTAGGGCAAACCAAAATGAAGAAGAAATCTAGAGAGAGAGAGAGAGAGAGAGAGTTTTGAAAGGTGAGATACGTGTTTTGAGCTTGGGTGTGTCAGAAATGAGCCCTGGATGAGCTTTTAAACCAATCGGGTTGTCAAAACCCGTATTTTGTACCGTACCTGGTTTAGTTGGCCGAGTGTCTTATGTTTTGGCCGAGCATGTCATATTTTGGCCAGGTAGACCCTGTTTTGGCCATGGGGATCATGTTTTGGCTAGCTATTTCATAATTTGGTTGAATTCCTCTGATTTTGTACGAAAATTTCAAAAACTGGCTGGGTCACTCCTATTTTGTGCTGTTGGTTTCATGCGATGCGGTCAAGTGTGCTTGTTTTCATCAAGTGACAACTAAAGGGCACACCCAAATCACCTCCATTCTTAGAAGTTTAAAAATAGCATTCGGAATGTATGCTTTAGTGTTTCAACACTGATTTAGACCTGGTTAAAACCTTCCATCTCTCTATATGAAATATGGTTAGGTACGCCTATTGGTCATACCACATTTCCTCCTCTCGCATGAAACGCGTTAGGATTTCAGATAGATCAGTTAAAACCTTCTCACTCTATGTATGAAATATAGTTAGGTACGCATGTTGGTTACACCACCTTTCCTTATCTCGCGTAAAATGCATTAGGATTTCAGATTGTCGGTTGTTTTCTCATTCTCTGTATGAAATATGGTTAGGTACGCCTATTGGTTACGCCACCTTTCCTCCTTTCGCATAAAACGCGTTAGGATTTCAGTTTACCTAGTTAAAACCTTTCCCCTCTCCGTATGAAATACGGTTAGGTACGCTTGTTGGTTACACCACATTTCCTTCTCTCATGTGAAACGCGTTATGATTTCAGATTACCTGATTAAAACCTTCCCCCTCTCCGTATGAAATATTGTTAGGTACGCCTGTTGGTTACACCACATTTTTTTCTCTCACGTGAAACGCGTTACGATTTGAGATTACCCGGTTAAAACCTTCCCTCTCTCCGTATAAAATATGGTTAGGTGTGCCTGTTGGCTACACCACATTTTCTCCTCTCGCGTGAAATGCGTTAGGATTTCAGATTACTCGGTTAAAACCTTTCCCCTCTCCATATGAAATACGGTTAGATACGCCTATTGGTTACACCACCTTTCCTCCTCCCGCGTGAAACACGCTATGATTTTAGATTAAATAGTTAAAACCTACCCCCTTCTCGTATGAAATACTGTTAAGTACACCTATTGGCTATACCACATTTCCTACTTTTGCATGAAACGCGTTTGGATCTCAAGTTCACATTTTCTCCTGTCACTTGAGATGTGCCCAACTTTGAACCGACTATGCAAAAACGTGTAAGTCCAACTTTCAACCAGCTGTGCGAAAATACGTAAGTCGAACTATCAACTGGCTGTGTGGGAGTAAGTCCAACTTTTAATTACATTTCAAGCATGTTATTTGCATGAGGTTTGCCTCACATGTTGTCATCTTTAAAGCTTTATCATCATTTCATTGAATTGCATTGATCATGAATTTTCAAAAAAATTGGCTTTGCAAAGTGTGTAAGTCCAGCTCTCAAATGCATTTCGAGCATGTCGTTTGCATTCGACCCCTGAACTACGCTAGTTTGATTCTTTGCAAAGGGATAAGTAGGCAACCTTCGGGTTCAACCAATTGCATTTCCATTTTGTTTGTTTACCCAAGTCTTGCGGCCTAGTCAAAATGGTCGTCTTCGGGCTTTGACATTCACTCAGGTCATAAAATGACTTCGAGTTCTATCAAAGAGGGGCAACTGTAGACACTCCATCTTGATAGGCCCTAAGACTTGAGTGCTTTCTTTTGATTACCCGATGATAAAAATAAAAAGGTATTTCTCAAAACATCCTCAATAAAAAAGACAAAATTTTTGCTTCATTTCCAACCTAAGCTTGTTTTGGCCAGATGTTTAAAATCCATTCAAAACTCCCTTTCGAAACTTTCTTCCCGTGCTTTGTTCTGAGTATTTTTGTCATGTTCTGAGGCTCATTTTCAAACTTCAAACTGAAACATTTTCTAAGGAAACTGAGCAAAAAATAGTGTCAAAATAAGAGAAAATGATGATAATTTTGTCAAAAAAAAAAAATCCTATTTTGTGCAAATTAGTTAAGCCAATGCCAACTTTTTGGCCGACCAGCCACAGAATTGACCAGCTAGCTAATTAATTGGTCGGCCAGCTAATTTTCCCAAAAGCAAGGCAGTTTTGGCAGAATTCTTGTTAAATTTGTATGGGACATGCCATTCTAGATCTTTCTTGATATATTTATGCACAAGATACACACTTGCTCACCCTCTATTATCTTCATTGGCCTCCATTGTCGAAAGAGCATTTGTCTCTTACCCCAAAAGGTGCATCCAATGCAATCATCCTTGTCACCCCATCATTGTTTTCTTCTACCTTGTCTTCTCTCACCTGCTCCATTGAGCCTTGCAAATTGTGTATCAACCCATTTCTCATTGTCAAGAGAGTTGGCCTCTTCAACAAAGTCCTTGGCCTTTATCATCTTATGGCCCTTGTTTTCTACCTTGTCTCCCACCATCTTTTCCACTAAGCACATTTGCATTGCCTAGAAAAAGGTGATCAGATTGTTAGGAGAAAGGGATTAATTTAGAGAAGAGATTTTTAGAGAAAAGAAAGAAGTTTAAGCTTTGAAGCAAAAACTCTCATTTTCTATATACACCATCATACACTGATATTCCATCCTTGATACACCAAAACCATTCCAAAAACTCTGATATAGCCAAATTCCAGTAGCCTTGATCAAGAAAGAGTGAGTGTTTTTTTTTTTTTTTTTTTTAAAGAAAAAAAAAACAGAGAGTTCTCCTACACACACTGTTAAACAACCCAAAAACACCATTCAAACAAGAATTTCAAATTTTCAAACTGAGAATTAAGAATACACTTCCTAAACTTGAGGGAAATCAAAAGCAAGTTTGGAAATCAAATCCTTTCTTTGGAAGGTGAATTTTCCACACTTTTTATTTTCTTGCATTTCCTTTCTCATATTACTTTTCTTGTTTTGATTTCATATCATAAACTGTTGTAATCTAGTTAGACATGGTGAGTTAAGCCACCCACATGCCTCTTGTTTGCTTTTTGTTTGGATACAACAAAACTGAGTTTTAGCCTGGCCTAATTGGCCAGCCGGCCAATTGATTTATTAGCTGACCGGCTAAGTTTTTAGCCAGCCAACTCATCTTTTGGTCAGCCAGCCAACGTCTCTTGGACAGAACCCAGCACCCTCCTAGCGTTAAGCAGAACGGTCTTTGACGGTCTCTGAGGCCCCCTAAAGCTTTTTTTTTTTCCTTTTTTTTTTCTTTTAATTTAAGAGAGATCTATGAGGATATATCTTTTTGTATTGTTTTCTTTCTTTTCCCTATTCAGATTTGTAATATTCAAATGTTGTAATAATTTCCCGCCCCTCTTCTTTCTATTCCATTCTTTTACTCGCTTTCCTTACTTGTACATATGTAGTATATTTTGTTTATCATCATATCCATACTTTACATCCATATTTCATGCATCTAGATTCAGTTAAATTTGCATTTTTGGGTTTAATCAGTTATTACGTGATTTTGTTTGCAATTTCATGTTCCTGATATGAATCATATGTCATATTTTAGAAGTCGAATCACTAGTTGCATATCATGAATGAATTGCATTAAAATATTGTATATAGGATCATGCATCTTTTTACTAACTTTATTTTGCAATTGTTTACGGGACGTCTGTAAATATATAAGCTTTTATGCTTTACCATCCCGTTTTTATGTGTGTTTCTTACTATGTTTAGCATTTTACCATGTGGTTATGTGCTTATTTGATATATCTCTATGAGTGCTTGTAGATGGAGGTTGTGTTGTTCAATTTGGAGCAAAATAGATTTTCATGTCATAAACTCAAATTTCCTTCAAGTTATTCAAAATGCTTTCAAAGATACATAAAATCGAATTGTTCTACAATAAATGACATAATCTATATTTGTTTGCCACACAGTAATTTTAGCATTTATTAAATAATCGAAATATAAACATATAAAGCAAATAAAATACATATCATGGCTTAGTAGAGGCCGATATTTTGATCGGATGAACGGGGGTGCTTAATTAATGACCTTCCCCCCATCATACATAAGGTTCCGAGCCAAGCATCCTTAGTTACGATGAACAGCAGCCTTGGCACGATTCATGAGTTTCCTAATTTTTCCAAAATATTAGGTGGCAATTTTGAGATCTGATGATGCAGTTCATTTATGGAAAATGTTTTGTAATAAAATGGATTTTATGTAAAAGTTACCAAATCTAGACTCTCATCTACGTTTCACATTGCACTTGTGAAACTAAATCGAAGAGATCGAGGGTCCAAACTGTTTAATGTGCTTGGGTACCCCCCATCACGAGGCATGTTACAACTACATAAGAAAAAACTTCTTTTTTTATTTTATTTATATTTTTAACCATTGATCATGCCTCAATGGTCTTCATCGATCATCAATTGGCCTATCATGCCTCGATGAAATCTAAGAACCACTAGTTGGATAGCTGCTGCTTTAGGCCGTAAAAGATTTATTGGAACTAACAATCTTTTGCGCTCCTAACTTTTCACCATAAAAGTAGAAGGTAAATCTCTACAGATCTACTTATCCAATTCTCTAACAAGAAGTTAGGTCACAATGTCTACAAAATAAAGTTTCAAACTCATGTTAATCATAGCCTACGTCAAAGTAAACCCCACCCCTTATGAGAAAGTCTTCTAATAGTCTACACTTTCCTCAATGGTGTGACTTTTCAATATCTAGCGAGCCTTATGCCTCAAAAAATGACTATCCAAATCGCGTATAACTTTAGAACAGTTTTGCGTCATACCGGAAAGTCAACCAAATCCTAGAAATTGTTAATCCTCAAAGATTGCGTCTTAAAATGCGCAACATTGATCCACTTTCTAAAAGAAGGGACTAGAGAGCATTTGGCACTATCTTATGCTCTTTATTATCTTATGGCGCAATCATGAATGTTTCTCTCTCAATCACCCAGTGATAACATGAAAATTTTTCACATTCGCTGTCACAAAAATAATTTTTTTTGAGTATTCTTCTCTAATGAAGTAATCCACTAGAAGGCATGTCGCTCCCACTGTCTCTAGGATATTGAAAATTTATTTCCATTCTTAACTAGGCTATATAAAGCACCATACTTAGAATTCTCTACCTCATAAAGTTCCAAAACTCTATTCACGTTACTTCTGCTGAGAAAACTTTATGTGACCAAATGCGCCAATACAGATGCCCTTTTGCGGCTTTCTAACTTACTTGTGCACAGCCATTGCGAACAAATTTGAACATTCACATGAGAGCAAGATATCGCAAGCGAGTGGGCCCAAGAGGGCCTACTCAAACCATCCATGTCATCTTCTCGTCAATGTGATTAAGTACAATAAGCCACCGGTTCATAACCAATGTCATAAACTAATTACAATCATCCTAATGTGTGAGTTCTCAAAAACAAGTGTAAAGGTTTAGATCAAACTAAGCAATGACTCAAGACTAACTCACGTTCACTAGATCATAAAAGGATTTCATGGAGATATCAAGTGCACCTAAGTTGCAAATTTAACTAGTAAGTATTAATCCCTTGCACCTTCAAGCCAATTTTATTTTTCATACACTTTACTACATTTAGTTAAAAAATAACGATACTCCTCTTATCATCTCCATTTCTAACTTCATAGGTAGTTGCTCCTAATTCTACTATACAGTACAAGGAGAGAATAAGCTACTAACCTATGATTGCTCCTCAAGCAACTTAAGCGCAAAATTAGGTTAGAGTCTCTAATTCAACACAATGTTCTCATGAGCAATACGTCAAATTCTTAAAGTCGTAACAACCAACTTGGCATTGACATTTTAATTACTATGCTGTAACTTTTGCACTTAGTGATATAACATCATTCAAAGGCGTTAGCCTAGCTATGGAATCATACAAAGAAGTATCTCCACAAGTCTCACACTCAAGTGTGGAAACAATAAGTGTCCAGACTTAGACAAGTTGGCAGTGTTAATAGATTTTGCAGCCATTAGACGCTAATCTTCTCACTTAGAGTTAATAGATTTTGCAGCTTCTAGGCTTTAATCTCTTAACTTTAAGTGATATTTCAAAACACATTATCATAGTGCGTGAAATTTTTTTCATCCACTCCCATCAGTTAGGTAGAGAGCAAAACACTACTCATACTGGCTACTCGTCTTACACTTAATGACTACTTCATTTAAGCTCACATTTTTGGATGATGTGCCTTTTGGATGTTGTTTCATCAAAAAATGCAATATTATTACAAGTCAAATTACAAAGTCAATCTGCGTAACTCAATAGTCACGATCACATCTAGATCTATTGAGGGCTTACTAATTTCAGAACTCCAAAGTGCCAATTAAAACTGCTTAGCACAATGCTAATCATAGCGCACATATCAATTTTTATTGCGTCAATTAAGGCAATAAAAACACGGCAACGTTGAGTTATGTTTCCTTACTTTGGCTCATCTAAGGTCTAACCTAAAGTCTGCAAGACTTTTTGCTTATCTAAAAAATAGAATTATATTGTTCACATTTGAACATCTCTACTAAGTCTAGGTCAACCAAATTAACTTCCATAAATTAAGTCAATTAGAGGAAGAAAAAGAAAATGTGCATTGGGATTAATTTGATTAGCATATCATATCACAATACAATTTTGCCGCAAATATCTAAATTAAATAGTGACAATATTGCACAATTCGCAAGATCAAAAATCCACTATGCTCGTAATCATCTTTTGCATCACAAGTGACAATTATCTAAAATTTAACTTAATTCATGCGCAAAATATTGATTTTCGGGAGAGTAAATCTACAAAGATTTCTCTCAACCAAATAACCTCTCACTAACTATGGCATGTCTAAAGTATGATAAAATATTTAACTCTACATGATAGCTCAATGTAATTCGTAAAAGAAAACATGTTAGAATATTTAATCATGGAATGAAAATTCACTAATATAAAACAACATACTATAAGTTCTAAGCATTTAAAAATAAAATAAATAAAATACTTAACATGTTTTGTACAATATTTAAATAATGTGATAACATATTTCTATAATTTCTATAATTTTCTAAAATTTTCTAGAATTATAAGTAATTAATAATTACACTGAAAATTAGAAATAAGTATTACAGAATCTAAAAACATACAACAATACTACCAGTAAATAAAACATTATTATAATGGTGTAAAATTTCAAGTACAGAATACAAGTCATACTCCCCCACGAGCAATTTAACGTAAAAATATTGAATTATTCATTGATTACAATGTTTTATTTTTCAAAAAATTCTGAAATTTTAATGTACTGTAGAAAAATGAGTTACGAGTCCAATTATATAAGTCATACTTCAACCAGAATTATAACGAATAATATAGAAGTAATTAACGTAATTTTTAAATTAAAAGCAAGGGTAAATTACAAATACACCCTTAGAGGTTTGATTAAAATATAAATTGCCCCATGTAGTTTTGGAAATTACATTCCACTCCCTAAGGTTTCTAATTTCATAACAAATCGCCCATTTTGTTAATAAATCGTCAAATTAATTAACAGTTTTTAATGGTGTTAGAAATATGTTTCAATAATAATTTAAGTAATTTTATTATTGTATAGGAGAGCAATTATGAATTTCATTTTTTTGGTCAGCTCTGTTTAATAAAAAATACCAACAAGGAGGTATTTTGTAATTTTCTAAACTACAGGGGCAATATGTACTTTAAACAAACCTCAGGGAGTATATTTGTAATTTACCATAAAAAGAAACAAACTAAACCTTAACAGTCACATCGTCTACGTCAACGCTTACATCAGCAGTTTGCGTCAGCGATGACGTTAGGGCATGTCAGACATCAATGGCGTCAATGCGCATCATAATGCGTCAGCACACGCATGTGTGTGGGTCCCACGCGCCACCCAGGCTCTGTTTCGACCCTATTTTAGCACTATCTGAATCGATTTTTTGAGAGGAATTCAATGGTGGTCTCAATTTTTTGTTATGACAAGTCTAAAATCGGGAGAGTAATTCACTATCTCTCTCTAGTGAGAGTCGGAGTGCATATTTTCTACACTTCATCTTCTTCAATGAACTACCAAAAATACAAAAACGAACCCAAATTAGAGTTTATGATTTCTCTAAATTCGTAAGTCAGAATCAGGCTCATAATACATATACATATTTTTATGCACAAATAACACGAAAACATCCAACAATGGCTCAGATACCAATGTAGGAAAAAATAAGAAATAATAATACACAACGGAAATAAACGGATTCGAACATACCTTTTTACCTCAAATTGATTCCATGGATCATGTAGGTAAATCACGTGCCTACATTAATGTCTTTGTATAATTCTTAGCAGTGGGGTTGAACAACTAAAAAACTACCCATACTATTCACAGTACAAAGGTTATTATATGTTTATATGGAGAGAGAAAGAAGAAAGAGTCCAGGAAAGAGAGAAAAAAAAAGATATTGATTATGCATATGGTAAATTCTTACTCACCCACTGTTGGCTACATATTTTGTAAAAGCCAGTTGCAGTTCGACACGTGGCATAGTAAGGGTAATAAAGGAAGGTTATTCAAGCCTTTAATCCTGATCGTACATGTGGCAATAACTATTGGTCCTCACATGATCTGAGTAACACTAGATCAAATAACGGGATGCAAGATGACGTGTCTTCAACGGTTACTCATATTCAAATCCAGTACAAGAGGGAAGCTCAACTGCCAGTAATGGCATAATGGAGCTACTTTTAAGGAAGCATGATCAGCGATCATGGAGGAGCAGTTCGACGGATCGAAGTGCAGTTCGAAGGTCATCACTGACGAGTATAAATAGCAGAGCAGCCCCCAGGAAAAAGGACGGACTCAGATCATACAAACCAGTCATTTACTTCATATATTTTCTTTTCCAGTCATTTACATTTCCAGTCTTTAAATACCTGTTCTTTAAATACCTGTACTTTAAATACCAGCACTGCACTTCGATTCATAGGAGTAGCTTCAAGTAGATTCAAGTAGATTGCTGTTGTAAACCTCTCTGAGGCTGAGTTCGGACCATTGTAAGTGTTCATTTTTATGAAATACTTCAATTGTTCTTCATATTACTGTTTTCTCTCTTAATTTCTCCTAAGTCAAGCCACCAGTAAAAGTCCTCTTCATTGAGGCTGAAAAGAACTAAAACACAATCGTCTGATAATTGGTTGGCAATCACAATTTCTGTAAGGACTGATTGATCCTTGCTGGCACGCTCACATTCACAAAAATACCCTTCGAAAAGCCAAAAAGCCAACATATATTTTTGGCACGCCCAGTGGGACTTAATTAAAAATGGCTAGAAGAAGACGACAAGGAGAAAGTGAACGCTTCGAAGAAGGCGTGGAAGGAGAGGTAGAAATACCAAATCCAGAGGATAATGTAGTAACACATCCCGTGGAAACTCCTATATTGTCAGAACCTATGGTCGAACAGACCAGTACTTCTGGACAAGAACCATATGTTCATATTATTGGACAAAACCAAGGAATTGGACCGTCCACTGTGCCATTTATTCAACCAACAAATCCATGGGATGGTTTAGTAAATGCCATGGGACAACAATTAATGAACACAATGGAAAGGTGGGCAACATCCTTTTTGGATCGAATGAATAACCACCAACCAACAAACACAAGACACACGGAGGAAGTCGTAAATGTCCCCCAACAAAGATTGGCTAGAGAAAAACAGCCTATGTAAGTTAATGGACATACTAATGGTCAAACTAGTACCCAAAACTTTGAAAGACCATCGCCTCAGTCTTGGTATGAACCCATTTCAAGGCCTATAGCAGGCCAAAATACCTCAGTACTTAATAATGAAGCCACACAAGTTGGTGGATCTGGCCAAGCACAAGAAACTGGCATAAGAGTGGTTACAAATCCCATGTTCGAAGCCATACCTGGCACGAGGGGGTACACTAATCCCTTATTCGAATTTACACCCGGGGGGTTAGAGGGTTTTCCCACAAATGGCAGAGACACAACACCTGTTCTAGCACCTTTTGCAGGTCCTTTCGTGGGTCATGCTCAAAGAGGTTACCCATACCCTCAACAGCAACCTGCATTGCAAGGACAACCAGCCCCAAATTTACCGCCTTATGGACCAAGAGGACCACAAGCACAAGTTTGTCCACCAAATCCTGTGTTTGCCCCTCCAGTAGTGGTTCAGCAGGCACAAAATATGGTCCCTAGAGACCAGATTGCTGATATTGTTAGGGAGATATGTGGGCCAATGGCTCGGGGGGTCCAGACTCCCATATACAGAAAACCATACCCAGAATGGGTGGATAGGGTACATGAATACCCGAGGGGATTTAGGATACCAGATTTTACCCTTTTTTACGGGACTGGAAATCAATCAACGATAGAACATATTGCTAGGTTTGCTGCTCAATGCGGTGAGTTTACTAACCATGACTATATGAAACTGAGATTATTTCCAAATTCCCTAACAGGGGGAGCATTTGTATGGTACATCAACCTTACACCTGGCTCCATTCAAAATTGGCAACAAATGGAAGAGGCATTTCATGCCCAATTCTTCCAATCAGAGCCAGAAGTATCTATGGCAGATTTGGCTAGATTGAGTCAAAGGCCTGAAGAAAAGGCTACTCAGTTTATTGCCATATTTAAAAGGGCTCGAAATAAATGTAGAGTTATCCTGCCAGAGCCAGAATTCGTCAGATTGGCTCAAAATGGTTTGGAATTCAGGCTTCGAAAGAAGTTTGATTCAACTGAATTCAGAGATTTGGTCGAACTGACCTATAAGGTGTCTCGATATGAAGCATTATTAGAAGAGGAACAAGATCGAAATAATGCATCATATAAGACATATTATAGAGATCCTAATTATGAAATAGATGCAGCAGAGATTGTAGGCAAAGAACCTGTAATCTGTGAAGCATTAATTCATAAGGATACAATTATAGACCAGCAGTTTAAAAAAAAGATTTTCACAGAAAATACTCTTTCGATTTAACAAAAGCAGATGACATCTTTGATCATTTGCTCACGGCTAATTTCCTTAAGTTACCTAAAGGAGTAAAACTACCATCTCCAGATGAACTGAAAGGAAAAGTATACTGTAAATGGCATAATTCTTGGTCTCACTCGACTAAAAACTGCATTGTTTTTCGAGACAGGATCCAAGAACAGATTCGGAAAGGAAGTTTGAAGTTCTCAGCTAAAACAGAAAAAGCCATGGGAATTGACAGTGATCCCTTTCTAGAAGTTGGAGAGGCAGCAGCCAATGTCATTACATCAGATTTCCAGAACTTGTCCTTGACAGAATTGGAGGAAGTCAATGTGCAGATGCATGTTGCTAATCAAACCAACGTCAAGAAGAATACTAGAAGACCACCAGTTATTGAACAGGGTTCCTCACACTAGATGGAACGTTCTGATGAAGAATCACTGGATGATGATTCTTTAGAAGCAGCGGTGATGCAGAGAATGTGCCCCAGGTGCAGACTCAGTTACAAGTGGTTGAAGTGGCTTCCAACTGATGGGAAGCAATACTACAGGGATGTTCAGAGACGTCCTAAATCAACCAATGCTTACAACAAAAGGCCGTATCCGGCTAGTGATAGGCAGAGACCACCAGTGGTTGAGCCTGTGGTAAACAGAATGCATGACAAAGGCAAGAAGCTCTTGCATGAATCCAGGCCACATAACTATTATAGAATGGAGAGTAGCCATTCTGAAAGAAAGCTGGAGAGAGGTTCAGTTCATGGAATCAAAGCCAGAGATTGGCTCCCTAGACCAGTTTCACGCAGGACAGAAAATGGTCACCCTTATCGAAGGTCTGAATCAGATTCAAAACATGAGGACAAAACCAAACACTTACCTTCACGGCCAGTTTCGAAGATGGCTTCGAAGGTGGAAAAAGGCAGGTCAGCATCTGAATCAGTAAGCTCATGGGTACCTGGGGTCCTGGATTGGTTTGTAATGCAAAACAAACCTAGGGAGGTGCTTGCTTATGGAGATACTGTAAACCAAGGCAGGATGATCAAGCCTCCTATGGTGGCTCCGAACAACTGGGTGCTGCTTAAACACCCAAAGACGAGGGAACCAGACATGATCCTAGTCATCTCAAGATCACAGAGGAGAAAAATTCAGCGCAGGTACACCCAATACCAGAAAGATCTGAAGGAAAGTGGAGAAAATTCTTCACCAGTCAAAATGGAAGGAAGGAAGAACCCAAAGTCAGACCATGCTCCAAAGCCGGTTCCACAGAGCAAAGTGGTCTGCAGCCGAGAACAATTGGCTAAGGTTCATGCCGAACTAACAGCTAGAGAGAAGTCTAGTCTTGTTGGATTGGAGAAGACCCTGATGGAGACAGATAGCGAGACCGAAGAAGAGAGTAACGTAAGCCAGAAGAAAGAGGTTGTGGAGGAAGAGATGTTCGAAGCCTTCATGGCTGAGCAAACGTTTCTGACTGAAGAACCAGTTGAGAAAGATCCTTCGAATGGATCAGTTAGCAATGAAATACCAGAATGCATCATGCAGGATGTTTCTGAGGGAGTCGACCAAAGTAACCAAGAGGGGGAACAAGTACAGCCAGCCATCCAGTTTGGCTCGTTTCCCCCAGTCTCAGTGAACATGGTACACATACTACCACAGGAATTCCGAGCTGGAGATGAAAACCAAGAGGGGCAGGAAGCTGATCCAGTTCAGATTTCTAGTGAAGACTCGCAAGCAAGCATGGTGCAAGATAACTTCGAAATGGTTACACCGATGGAAGATGAATCTGAAAGTGAGGAAGTGGTAAGCATCAATCTATCGTATCCATTCGAGTACCCCTCAGATTCGATGACGCAGCACGTCAGGCCTTTGTACATCAAGGCTTTCTTTGATGGAATACAGCTGAACCGAGTCCTGATAGATAATGGGGCAGCAGTAAACCTACTCCCGAAATCTTCTTTGAAGAAACTAGGAAAAAAGAATCCCAGGTTGATACCAACCAGCACAACCATTGCTGGTTTTACTGGAGATAAGCAAATGGCTCAGGGGATTCTTCCCATTAATTTAAGTGTGGGAACCAGGGATTGTATGACAGCATTCTTCGTAATCGACAGTAATGCTAAATACAATGCTTTGCTTGGAAGGGATTGGATCCACACTAACAAATGTGTACCTTCTTCTTTACATCAGAAAATCATGATGGCTCTAGGCAATGGAGAGACAGAGGAAATCGATGCAGATCCTCAACCCTTCATAGCCTGTGCAGACTTTGCGGAGGCTAAATTGTATATTGAGGGAGTAACACCTCTCAGTATACTGATGAAAGATGACAGCTCAGCCGAAGTGACGGCTGATGAGGAGGTGACACACCTAAAGCACTTAGTCCAAAAAGGTGCTGATGAAGAGGTTGTCCTTAGAGATGACAATGATGCCTGGTTATAGGCAAAGAGAGGAACCGCAAGAAGCCAAGTCCTTGGCTTTGATTAAATTTTCAGCATTGGACATAAAAGCAATAGTCCAGAAAGTTCAGGAGCAAGAGAGAGAGGCCATGATAATTGGCCGCAAACAGCAGAAGCAACAGGCTGGAGTCTTGACTCTTGATAAGTACTGTGCATTGGACATTGAAACAAAAGTCCAGGAGATACAGGAAGAGGAAGCCTTGTGGACAGACTTTGTCTACGAGGAGGAGGACAGAGATATTGAATTGAAGAACCTGGGGGCAGAACCAAGCTTGAAGATCACTTCAAAGGTAGCAGAAACCAGAGGGAGTTCTCATGCACAAGACCCTTTAGAAGAAGTAAATCTAGGGGAAGGTTCTGTACAACAGCCCACTTACGTAAGTACTTGTTTGAACGCTCTGGACAGAAACCAGCTTTTGGTTGTTCTGAAGAAATACAAAGATTGCTTTGCATGGTCTTATAATGAACTACCAGGATTGGACAGGTCATTAGTGGAACATAGGCTCCCTATGAAGCCTAATTTCAGGCCATATAAGCAGAAACCAAGAAGGATGAGTCCATAAGTAATTCAGAAGGTCAAGGAAGAGATCCTTAGACTCCTCAAGGCAGGTTTTATTAGAACAGCCAGGTATGTCGAGTGGCTATCTAATATTGTGCCTGTAGTCAAGAAGAATGGCAAAATGAGGGTATGTATCGATTTCAGAAATTTAAATCTGGCAACTCCCAAAGATGAGTACCCCATGCCTGTAGTGGATTTGCTGGTGGACAGTTCAGCAGGTCACCAAGTCTTGTCAATGATGGATGGGCATTCCGGCTATAACCAAATCTGCATTGCAGAAGAAGATATCCACAAGACAACATTCAGATGTCCTAGGAATATTGGCACCTTTGAATGGGTTAAAATGCCATTTGGTCTGAAGAATGCTGGAGCTACATATCAAAGAGCCATGAACACCATCTTTCATGATCTTATTGGAGGATATTTGGAATGTTATATTGATGACATTGTGGTTAAATCCCAATCCATGGAAGACCACCTGTTTCACTTAGAAGCAGCTTTTGAAAGGATGAGGAAGTTCAAGTTAAAGCTCAATCCTCTTAAATGTGCTTTTGGTGTATCATCTGGAAATTTCTTGGGCTATGTTGTTCACAAGAAAGGAATACAGATTGATCAGAATAAAGCCAAAGCAATCATCGAAGCCAAACCCCCATCAAGTAAGAAAGAATTACAAAGGTTCCTTGGGCAGGTTAACTTTCTTCGAAGGTTCATTTCTAACACTGCAGGGAAAACTAAAATATTTTCTTCCTTGTTAAGGCTGAAAGATGAAGAGGAATTTGTGTGGACAGCAGAGCATCAAATTGCTTTCGAAGGTATCAAGGCCTACTTGGCTAACCCTCCAGTGCTGATGCCACCAAAGGGGAACAAGCCCTTGAAATTGTACATAGCTGCAGCAGAGGATTCATTGGGAGCTTTCTTAGCCCAAGACAATGAAGAAGGCAAGGAGCAAGCTATTTATTACCTTAGTAGGTTTTTAAATTCTTGTGAATGTAAATATTCAGCTGTTGAAAAGCTGTGTCTTGCTTTGTATTTTGCTGCAATAAAATTAAGATATTATCTTTTGCCTACAACTGTCTTGATAATTGCAACCACAGATTTGGTTAAATATATGTTATCTAGACCAATGTTGAGGGGAAGAATTGGCAAATGGATACTTGCCTTATCAGAATTTCATCTAGAATATGTCCCTCAAAGGGCAGTAAAAGGGCAAGTTTTAGCCAATTTTTTGGCAGACCATCCATCTCAAACAGAGAGCCAAGAAGTAATGGAACTTGGTATGGCCAGTGTTGAGCCATGGCAAATGTGGTTCGATGGGTCGAAAGCCAATGGCTTAATTGGAATTGGTATTGTAATCAAGTCTCCACAGGGGACAGAAACTACCCATGGTTTTAGAGTGGATGAAGCTACCTGTTCCAATAACCAGGCTGAATATGAAGCCTTAATTATGGGACTAGAGATTGTTATTGGATTACAAGTACATGCGGTTGACATATTTGGAGATTCTCAATTGGTGGTTAACCAAGTGAAAGGAATTTTCAAATGTCAAAGCATAAGTATCCTGCCATATTATGTTGTTGCATTACATTTGCTTTCTCAGTTTCAAATAGTAAATGTAACTCATGTTCTAAGATTCTTGAACAGTAGAGCCAATGATGTGGCTCAAAAGGCTTCGAACTTCAAGAGAAGGGATAATACCCAACGGGACATAAGCCAAACAACATATCAGCAATTAATTCAACCTTTGAATAAAAGGAATGTGATCTTGGAAGTCAATCATAATGACTTACAAGAACAAGATTGGAGGCATCCAATAATGCAGTACTTGGCTGGTCCATCTTCGAAGGCCAGTAGAAAAGTTAAATTGCAGTCTATGCAATATATGATATATGGTAATGCTCTCTACAAAAGGGGGGGAGATGGCTTATTATTAGAATGTCTAGGCCCGAAAGAAGCATTAACAGCCATGGCTGAGGTTCATGAAGGCATCTGCGGTGCTCATCAGCCTGGTGTAAAAATGAGATGGTTGCTTCGAAGGCATTCCTATTATTGGCCAACCATCCTTAAAGACTGCATAGAATATGCAAAGGGGTGTGAGGCATGTCAAAAGCATGGCACAATAAGGCACGTGCCCATAACTGACCTACATGCAGTAGTGAAGCCTTGGCCATTTAGAGGGTGGGCCATGGATATGATGGGAAAAATACACCCACCTTCTTCGAAACATCATTGTTTCATTCTAGTGGCTACTGACTACTTCACTAAATGGGTCGAAGCTAAGCCATATAAGGCTGTAGACCAAACAGAGGTTATTAGTTTTATTAAAGATTTGATCCATAGATTTGGCATCCCACAAACCATAACAGTTGATAACGGAACTGTGTTTGATGGGAAGATGGTGAAGGCTTTTGTGGCAGAATTTGGAATTAGTCTTGTTAATTCCACACCCTATTATGCACAAGCTAATGGTCAAGCTGAGTCATCCAATAAGTCTTTGAAAAAAGGAATACAAAAGGTTGTGGATGACAATCCCAGGGATTGGCATAACCTATTATTGGATGTTCTGTGGGCATATAGGACCTCACCGAGGTCAAGCACAGGAGTCACTCCCTATGCTTTGGTGTATGGACATGATGCAGTCTTACCAGTAGAGATTAATGTTAAATCTTTGAGAGTAAGATGTCAAGATCAATTGAATCCTGAACAATACCATCAAAGTATGTGCTTAGAATTAGAAGGCGTAGATGAAGCCAGAATTTTGGCATTAAATAGCATTCTTTTCCAAAAGAAGAAAGCAGCCAAGAATTATAATAAGAAAGTCAAACACATTGGCTTTGATGAAGGTGATTTGGTATGGAAGACAATACTCCCAATTGGGATTAAAAGCCATAAGTTTGGCAAATGGTCACCTAATTGGGAAGGACCATATCAAATTCATAGGGTTCTGCCTTTTGGAGCATACCATTTAAGAAATTTGAATGGTTATGTACATCCCAAAAAGATTAATGGCAGATATTTAAAACCTTATTTTCCAACCATTTGGGAAACACAAGGGATAGAGTGAAACACCATATGCAAAAACACAAGCTTGTTCAAGTAATATTCAAAATATTGTGCTTTCATAAAGATTAAGTACATCGTGCCACAAATTGGCCCAAAAATCATTACAATGCTCTAGTTGTTTTTGTACAATAGCTTTCCTATTGCTAAGAGAAGGAAATAATTGAATAGCCGCAGCCATGTCTTCTTTTCGATTAGCCAGCCCTTGATTGGTGATGTGCAGTTTCTTATCAGTTCGAACCAAGGCTTGGTTTACCGCGGCTAACTCCTCTTCGAGCTGAGCTTTCTTCTCCAGAAGTTGGACTCGAAAGTGGGAGGCAGAAGAGTGTTGTTCTTTCAGAGATGATACTTCGGTATGCACTTGAGAAACAAAACTCTGGTCCTTAGCCAGCTTATCATCCGCAGCCTTAGCAGCATGGCAAATGTTGAGATAAAAATCAATAGTAGCTGCAGCCTGAGATAGATGACTTGAGACACTCATGGCAGACTGCTCAGCAATATTACAGCATTGAAGGAACCCATTTCTGATGATAGGCCTTTGTAAAGCCTCGAAGGGGATCCTTGAAAATGAAGTCAGCAGTTGCAAGCATGTGTCCAAATCTACTGAAGGTACAAAAGGCTTGTTACTGGAGGAAGGAGAACTCTCGAAGATTTCCAATAAGGAGTTAGCCAAGGCTAACGGCTCAGCTTCAGCAGTAGAAGTGGGAGAGGTAGAAGGTATGTCAAAAAGACTAGCTAGTCTTCCTTCAAAAATGTCTACCTCATCCCTTGACATTAAGGGCATAGAGAGTGTTGTGGTGGAAGACGCAAAGGGCTGCATAAGGATGGGAGAAACAGATGGAGCATCTTTGGCAGCCTCTATGGTCTTGGCCACCAGCAAATCAAGAGAAGAGGGACTGGAAGTGGGCATTGGTGATGAACCATGAATTGAAGGGCTACCAGTGTCTTCTGTGGAAGAATCAACTGCCATTGGGAATGGAGTAGCAGTTGGATTTTCTACAAAGGATGGAGAAAGAGCAAGGCTCGAAGAAAAAATAGATTGAGGTAGGTTACGAGCCAAAAAAGGGAGGTATGGCTCTAATCCAATAAAGAGAGAGGCAGGAATACTGGGACTTAAAGAAGGTACGCCAAATATAGGCTTTGGAGATGGAAGTACGATTTGAACAACCCTGACTTTCTGCATTTGATCAACCTCAACCGAAATTGAGGAAGGCCTTATTGGAAAGGTGAGTGCAGTAGTTGTCGCTGAAAGAAGAAATGCAGAACATTGTTAAAATTCAATACCACAGGCTAACAAAGTAAAAAAACAGCAGAGGTATGAAAGAAATTACTTGTTCCAGAGGCGCTAGTACTGATGAGAGAACTGCGGAGAGAGTAATGTCCAGCAGTCTGCTGCCTTCTTACCATTTCCCCTTGTGCTGCATCGGCAGCAGCAGCTTCCTCTCTTTGTTCTTGCCATCTTTTCTTGGCTCTCTCAAATACAACGATTGCCCTGGAATGTTCTTGTTCGACTGCCTTATGAGTAGAATCCTCAACATGGTCAATGACAGGAACAGTCATTCTCTTTCTCTTCTCCCTCGGCAGAGATACAACCAATTCTTTTCCAACCTCCCCTTCTTCAGATCGGGGTTCAGACTCTCCAGAGATAAGTTCTTTCTCCGCTATTATGACGATTGCCTCGCTAACAGGATTTTCAATGGCATCAGATGAAGACACAGCTACCTTTTGTCTCTTTGTTCTTTGTAAGGGCACTTCCTTCTCTGACTCAACCTCTCCTTCTTCTTCAAGAGATTCAGGTACTTCAGGAGGAAGGACTAGTCTCCTTTTTGTTTTTTGTTGTTTCTTCTTGAGAATAGCTAAAGTCTCAGCTCCCTTGGGAGACTCTTCTTGTGGAGACCCTACACCAAAAGCATGAGTATAAGAAAACCAACAAAAGATTCAGAAATGAAAGGGGAGGAGAAGAACTTGAAGATACTCACCCTTCTTCGAAGCAGCTCTAGTAACTCTGGCTGGAAAGGGTAAAGTGGCAGGAGTAGTGGTGACAAATTCAGGAGGGGGATAAGTGCTCTGGGCTGTTGTTGACTTATCCTTCGAAGGCAATCCCAACCCCACCAATAAGTCATGAGGATGTGCAGAGAGGCGCACTTCCATATTGGCTGTCCACCAGTTCTTAAACCTTTTTAAGACTGAGCCAAAAGGGCGAAAGGGGATAAATTGGAATTCACTCAATTCCTTCAACAGTCTGAGTACTGCTGCCTCTGGTTTGGATTTGGGTATTCTCAAATCTCTGGCAGTGAGATGGACATTTGAAAGACTGCAAAGAGGAACAGGTATCCCTTGAGAGAGCCCAAATTGCCTTGCAAATTGAGAAGGGCAGTATACCTCTGATATGCATTTATAGGCTCGAGGGTTCAGAGTGCCAATGAACAGCTCCCTTGGTAATAATATAGAGGCCCACATATCTTTGTGGGGAGAAGTGGAACATTCCTTATCAGCCAGAAAAGATTGTAGCCAGGTTGGCCCTCTATTGGCTTCGAAAGGACAAAAGAAGGAAGCAGATGGAGAGATAGGAAGTTGATAAAAGAAGGTGAAGTAATAAGCAAAGGAAGCAGGGTAAAGGGCAATCCGAGCATATTTTTCCCCGTAAGTACTAGGATCCTGAACAAGGAATCCTAAACACTTGGGATGTAGGTCAGTGAAATAAGCAAAGAGCCAGAGTTGGAGCACCCAGAGGGGACCTCCTTGGTTAGCATCGAGGGGTTTTTCGCAAAATTAGGAGCAGGCTCTGTAGACATGACCTAGAAGATAAGGAGCAAGAGCGATATGTTTCTTCAAGACGAGTGCCTTCGCAAGTGGAGCAAACTCAGGCATAATCCTCTGAGATGAGGTGCAAAAGAGAAATTTGCATAACCAGTATAATATGAAGGAGAAGAATTCTCTGTCCCGCACAGGACCTTCTCTCTTATTTTCAGCCTTTACGAAGTCACTATAAGAAGAGTTTAGGGCTGGGAGAGAAAATTTGACAGGAAGGTCTGGATAGTTGGGAGTAAAAGGAGAACCATGGGGTGAAAGCCCTAGGAGATGGCAAATATCAAGAACGGTGGGGGCCATCATACCACACCGAAACTGGAAGAAATTGAAAGCTATATTCCAAAAGCATAAGGCAGCAGGAATCAAAAAGGGGTCTTCAGGAATAATGAACCTGGAAAGTCGAAGGGCATCGAGGATATAAAGCTCTTGTAGGTCATCTTCTCTCGCAGGCACTACTCTGTCATACCATTCCTCCCATTCAGTCCTCAATGTCGGCCAGCAACGATGAGGACGGTTTACCCTCCAAGTTCCCCAATCAAGTCTTTCTTCGTAAAGAAGGAAGTGGTCCTCCAAACGAGGGTACAGAGCTGGGAATTGAGCAGGAACCTCCCGGAAGATAGGACCCAGGATGTACTCCTGTTTGTTGCTGTGGCGAGGAACGAAAAGACGACCATCGATGTTACTTGACTCACCAGATGTCAGCTTGCTGATTTCTTCATCAATACAATGTTTCAAAGCCATGGTAGGACTGATTTGGTCGCCAGCAAGTACTTTTAGAGAGGAGGGATCCATTGGTAGTAAGCAAGAGAAGAGCAAAGAAGATCAGAAAAACCAGTAGAGAGAAGGGTTTGAAAAAGGCAAGAGATTTCGGAACACGAAACGAGAGGGTTTTAAAACCTTTGTGTCCGAAATTATACCCCGTAAGTCGTTAAGTACTAAAAGTACGAATGCGGGGAATTTCTTCCAAATTGATAGTTTTGGAGGGAAGAGCTTATTCTGGGGATTGGGGCCAGCTTCGAAATGAAATATTTGGCTTCGAAAACAAGATCTTGGCGTCAGAAAATCAAATAACAACGGCTTCGAAATACATAAGTCAGCTTCGAAGCCTAGTATCTGCTTAAAGGTGCTAAATTGCTTGATTATGGGTCTGTTTAGGAATCAAAGTAACGACCTTCGGAGCAAACCCTAGTATTCTCTGAGTATGAGAAGCGCTGTTCAGAGCATACTACATGCTTAAAAATGCCTGAATGCTCAAAAGTATTGGTCTACTTCAAAAAATCCAAAGACCCGTTTGAAGGTTATCAGTCAAAATGACTCTTTAAGGAAGAGGGGCACTGTTCGAAACATCCAAGACCAATCATTGGTTTCTGTATGAGCAAGTGGGAATTGCCATAGGTTGCCCTTCGAAGCCAAAAGAGATTAGTTTAAAATTGATTGGCTATATCAACCATGACCATATATTGGTTACAGTTATTGTTGAAAAAGTAAAGTCATTGAAATCGAAGTACTAAAATAATATCTGCCAGAATTGTCAATTATACTCCATGAATTGGACAAAGACATGATTGGTTCTTTTAGTTCTTCATTAAACAGTTGATTCGAAGGATGAGATTGTTCAATTCGAAGTTGTGAGTTAGCTTTTAGAGATGAAAGGAAATAGAGTCAAACAGTGTTAAGTACAGAAAGACTTTGTTTATATTAAAGCCAAGATGATTACATTAAGTAACTCTATCTGGGCACAAATTCAAGCTCATAAAAATAAGGAATAGAATAAATAACAAGGTCATGAAATTTTGTCCAGCAATGGTCAATAAATTTCTGTTCTTTCTTTATTATTTCTTCTATCTCTTCTAAAGTTGATTGCATAAGCTGATGAGCTCTCACTTCATAATAGAGTTCTTCAGCCTTTGCTTCGAAGGCCTCTTCCCTTGATTTTTGTTCCAATTCATCTATAACCAAATCATCCCAGTATGCAGAATCTTTATTCCTGAAGTCATCGAACTCTTCGATAAAATTCTCTGCTTCATATTGGGCATGAATTCGGAGAGATAAGAGTTGATCCAGATTTTGGATGGTGATTTTAGAATTTCGATGCCAGTAGAGGAGCACTGGGAGTTGGTCCAAAAACAAATGAAGCTCTGCTTGGGCAATAGGGTTGAGAACATGACCTCTAGTCAAGATATCACAAGCCCATTGAAAGTTCTTAAGAGGAATGTCATCCTCAAGAACATTGAAGGGCAGATGGGAGAAAGCCGCGAGCAAAAGTTGAGCTTGCTTTCGCTCGGCTGGAGAAGGGGGTGACGGAGGTTGGTAAGGTGGAAAGACTTTGTCCATTGGAAGGGCAAGTCTTAGTTTTTCTGTCCAAGAAAGGATGGGAGGAGGAGAAGGAGAAGATGACTCTGTTTCAGAAGACGAAGGGGAAGGAGCAGGTGTTTCTATCTCAGAAGATGCAGATGCAGAAGAAGGTGTGGATGCTTCTATTATGGGAGATGGCACGGGAGCAGAAGGAACAAAGGCATTAATGTAGTCAAGCCAATCAGAAGAACAAATCTTCGCCTTTTTGGCTAAAAATGAAGGGGTGTACCCTTGTGCTTCTTCTGGACGCTGGGCAGGGTGCATTATCTTCGTAGGCATGGAAGAAGTATACCAAGCCACAAGCAGATTCTCCTCCAAGCTACGTCGAAGGTCAATGGGCACGTAAGGGTAGACCACTGAGCTTCGAGCGTAGGAGGGAAACTCCAAGGGGTCAGTAAACTCAACAAAATGGTGATTGATTCGCTCCCTTAGATCATAAGTCTCAGGAGCGAACCAGCTTGTCCAGCCAGAAGCTCCAGAGGATGAAGAGGTCACAGTTTCATCCCATGCAGAGGTCTGTGAAGAAGAGTTTCCTAGATCCATATTTGCAACTTGTCGAAGCAAAGGCTCGAGGGTAGTTCGGTCAGAATACAAAGGGAGCTTAGGGGAAGAACTCTTTGTATCTGTAAGTTTGTAAACCAAAGGATTAAAGGCAATGTGTTCATAGTCCAAAGGTTTATAATCTGCAAAAGCCTCCATTACCTGAATATAGGAGGGCGGGTAAAGGTGGCTAATGAATGCGTGGAGGTTCTTTCGAGGGGGAACAACATCACTCAAAGGCTCTTCATATGCTTGATCAATAGAAAGGGAAGTTGATGCAGCCATAGCCTGTTCGAATACTAAGGTATTGGGATGTTCGACGAGTTAATGCAGATGATCTCCAAATGGATGACGGTTGTGTTTCCAGAATATGGACTCCATACACGTTCTGGAAGCGCGGGAAAACTGCAATTCACTAATATCACCAAGTATTGGGTATATTAGTGCGGGGGGTAATGTTGGCTACATATTTTGTAAAAGCCAGTTGCAATTCGACACGTGGTATAGTAAGGGTAATAAAGGAAGGTTATTCAAGCCTTTAATCCTGATCGTACATGTGGCAATAACTATTGGTCCTCACATGATCTGAGTAACACTAGATCAAATAACGGGATGCAAGATGACGTGTCTTCAACGGTTACTCATATTCAAATCCAGTACAAGAGGGAAGCTCAACTGCCAGTAATGGCGTAATGGAGCTACTTTTAAGGAAGCATGATCAGCGATCATGGAGGAGCAGTTCGACGGATCGAAGTGCAGTTCGAAGGTCATCACTGACGAGTATAAATAGCAGAGCAGCCCCCAGGAAAAAGGACGGACTCAGATCATACAAACCAGTCATTTACTTCATATATTTTCTTTTCCAGTCATTTACATTTCCAGTCTTTAAATACCTGTTCTTTAAATACCTGTACTTTAAATACCAGCACTGCACTTCGATTCATAGGAGTAGCTTCAAGTAGATTCAAGTAGATTGCTGTTGTAAACCTCTCTGAGGCTGAGTTCGGACCATTGTAAGTGTTCATTTTTATGAAATACTTCAATTGTTCTTCATATTACTGTTTTCTCTCTTAATTTCTCCTAAGTCAAGCCACCAGTAAAAGTCCTCTTCATTGAGGCTGAAAAGAACTAAAACACAATCGTCTGATAATTGGTTGGCAATCACAATTTCTGTAAGGACTGATTGATCCTTGCTGGCACGCTCACATTCACAAAAATACCCTTCGAAAAGCCAAAAAGCCAACACCCACGTATAATGTATATTATGTGGGAGAGTTATTACCACCCACAACTCTATCTTCTTAAGTGATGAGATAGTGAGTTATATACACTTATCCCTAAGATAAGTTGATTCAAAATGATTCTCTCTGAACAAGGTCTTTCAATGGGTCATATGTCATGTCACTATAGGCAAACCAATCGAATATGGGTTCTAAATCCGACCCAATTCTCAACAAACTTGTGATTAAAAAAAAAAAGGATCAGCTCCTCTCTAGTTGGGTTTTCCAACTGGAGCGTCTTGTTGGGCTTTTATGGGTTTACAATATAATTCATATCAATAATTCAAATTATTAATCGAATATTAATAACTATTTGATCAGATTATATTTATATTAATAATTTATTTTTAAAATCATAATTACTATTGACAGAAATTTAATCTAATTAAATTTCTATCAATATCTAATCAACGTAATTTTTTATATAAACGAAATATTTAATGGGTCATAAATATTGACTAGCTTAGATTATCGATGAAAACTCCCCACTGAACTCATAAAACCTAACATATATGTTAGTTCAATTTCAAACTAGAAAAAAGGGTCGAGCCTTAAAAAAGTCTCTTCCACAATGCTGACATTTGTCTCCTGCCAATTATTTATTTATTTATTTATAATTGAAGGTCATTTGTTTCTTAAAAGTCAATTTCACGGATTGATAGGAGAAAATAAGGGATCATTTATTTATGGTAGAGAAAAAGTCGAGCCTTTACACACAAAAAAAAAAAAAAAAAAAAAAAAAAACAACAACAACAACAACAATCAATAGGTCCTAATAATTGGACTTGATTTTTATCAAATTTAATTAAAAATAAGTCTTGATAAAATTATTCCTAAAAATAATTTTTTTGTGATAACTTTTTATATATGTCGCTAAAAATTAATAATTAGTAACTTTTTATGTTATAATTTTTATAAATTGAGGCTAAAACTTATAATAAATGACTTTTTTTTATGACAAATTTTTCTCATAGAATTTATTAGAAAATAAATCCACTTATTAAGACTTACACATAAATACTCTTAAAAAAAAAAAAAAAAAAAAAAAAGTCTCTTTCACAATGCTCACATTAGTATCATGACAATTATTTATTTATTTATTTTTAATTGAAGGTCATTTGTTGCTTAAAAGTCAAATCCACATATTGATCGGAGAAAATAAGGGATCATTTATTTATGGTATGTATAAAGCAACAAACAAGCCGTAAAAATAGGATCAATCTAAAATCCATTAAATATTCAAGCAATATTTTATGAGTAATTTTTACAATAAATTCGGAATTAATTTTTAATTGGTTAATAAACAATGAACATTAATAGGCATACGATTTGAAAAAAGCAAAATAAAAAAATATGAGTATACACAGTTGTATTAAGGCCTCGTTTGGGAACCTTTTTTTTTAGTTAAAAAGTCAAAAAGTTACTAAATTAGTCAAAAAGCCAACAACTCATACTAAAAAATCAAAGATTGTCTTTTTTCTCTACTTTTTGCACATCTTTTCGTAAAAAGTTAAAAAATCATCCAAAATATACTAGTTTTTTTTAGCTTATATTTTAACTAAATAGCCAAGAAATTACTAAATTAGTCTGTTCCTAAACGAGGTCTAAATAATAATTGTCTAAATAATTATGTGAATCAATTAATAATTTATTTTTACAAAATGCTGCATGTGTATCCACACTAGTAACAACCAAGATGTTTAGAACAGAGATGCATGTTCTCATCAAACAATTTTCATTACTCTTTCACATCTTCAATATCATGCAATCATCAAACAATTTTTAACGTCATCATCGTTGTTGTCATCATCAATATCATGATCTTTTTTTACAGCGCTGCCAAGTACATGAAAATGCTTTCAGCATACACCTTAATCTCCTCTGCACATACACAAAATAAAGAAAAATTAAATAAAATAAAATAATTAACAACAAGAAAGCAGGATCAATAACAAAAACTAAATTAAAAGAAGAATGAATATAATGAATAGTGGCATTTACAAAAATGTGAGAATGTGTTCTTCTCTCACTGGTTTTCGTCTTCCTTCCATCGTTTACTTCACTCTGTTCATCAGTTACTATATGCTGGTATTTCCACTGCCTCTTTGTCAGATGAAGCAACCCACAAAACGATGGTGACCATCTCCATCTACACTTCTGCTTAAGCTATTGTCAGCTCAAATAACATAAAAATCAGCAATGCTACAAACACACATGGAAGATAAGTACAAAAATATATATATATATATATATATTAAAAATCAAACGTGCACAAAAAATAAAATGTGTCTCAATTTCATCTAGCTCACATCACAATAGATTTGAATCCGTAACACACTTCATTTTCAGTGCACTTTGGTTTGCACATTTTCTGTGTAGTATAATTTTTTTTTTTTTTTTTTCCTTTCATGTTGAGAGTGCATGTGAATAGCAAGAGTTTAGACTTTTAGGTTAGGGTTTACCTTGGTTTTGGACTTTAAATTATTTTGAGGACACTGTTGTTGGTGGGAATGCGCATGCCTTAATTCTTGAGCATAGGCTAGGAGTTGTGCCCGACGGTCATATCCACGTGTTCTCATGGTGGTTCGACGTGGTTTGGAGGAGGAGGAAAATGGGTGTGGCTTCATTCTCTTGATAGTATCATTTTTGTGATGTGTTTTGATTATTGGTGACTCCACATAGATGGTAATGAGGACTCCATTGTTGCTGCTGGCCTTGTTTTTCTTCTCATTCTTAGTCCTCCTCTCTGTATGTGTCTCTTCCTTGATACCCATCAAAAAGGATTTTTGGTCTTTCAAGAATGAGCTGGTTGAGATAAATAGACTGTGTTCTTAAAAAAATTGAGTATTGTTATTCAGACTTAAAAATTAGTCTCAGTTCCTAAATCCATTAATATGTTAATAATTAATGGATTATTTTCTTGACATATCACTTAGGGTAAAAAGTGTACTTATATATAATTTTCAAAAAAATTAAAGGTAAGATTGTAATATATTTTAATCATTGTCACATGATACTTCAAGAGCATTTAACACTAAACTGATTAATATTAGCGCACAGTCGACTAGCGGTGGGCCTGACATACAAATCCGAGTAATGCTATACAAAACTTTTATACACGTATACAATTTCAAGCAATTTTTTAATTTTTAATTTTTTTTTTCACAGAATCATGTATACATATTAGTATGTAAAAAAAAAAAAAAAAAATGAATTTAGTTTTTTTTTTTTTAATTTCATTTTTAAAATTTTCTTATATTTTTTTCTTACTATTTAAAAAAAAATTAAAATCCAAACAAAAAGTTAAGAACAAATATAAAGTATTTAAAATTTTACCATATGGCTACTACTGGGTTCACAGTTACTAAGCTGAGAACAAAAATTAAAATAAAATAGGTTAATTATCAGTTAGTCCATTAAGGAGACTTAACTGCCTATAAATTCAATTAACTTTTTGAATGCACCGATAACTCTTATAATACATATATTGCCCTCATTAAATTCTCATGTATCAAGTTATTTCTCTCTCCCTCCCCTCAAGTGCATCACACCACCATTATTTCTAGCCACCACTGCCACTATTGCCGACCACTACCAACATCGCCAACCACCACCATGCGTTGGCCACCACCATTGTCACCATCCACTGCCGTCGTTCATTGGTTACCACCACCGAGCTACATGCCACTATTGCCGATCCACTACCATCATTTCCCAACCACCTCCACCATCAACGATCTACACTTCACTATCACTGATTTACACTCATAGCCAATCCATTGATCTAGTTCTAGATCTACATTGATTAAGTTGTTTCAATGGTGAAAACGACTCCAGGTGACTCCAAACAATAGTGTTTTCCAAATTTTGCCCCCCATCTCCCCTTTCTGTCTCTCTCTGTCTCTTTATTTCTAAAAGCAAATTTGTCACGAATTTATTCATTAGTGATAAATATATCAATCTATCTTATTTTGTATGTGTATGTAGGTATGGGGGGTGTCTTGTGAGTAAGTGAGTGGGAGTGAATGAGTCGGATTTAGCATCTCTAATTTTTTACAAATTACTCAATAATAAATTTATCACTGATATGTTTAGTGAAAATGTGTCTTTGATTCTTTGGTTGATCTTTTATTGATCTATGACGGTGAAGATTGATTTGAACTTTTCTTGGTAAAATTTTTATTTTCCTTTTCATCTCTCTATATATGTGTGTGTATGTGTGTGCATGAGTGTTATTACTACCATATCTAAGTAGGTGGTGGCAGTAGCGATGTGGTGAAGATGAACATTATTTTTTGTTAGAAAATGGTTAGGAAAATTTTGACAGAGATTGGAGATGATTGTCAGTAGTTATGCACGGTGGCTGGAGGTGGTCGTCGAAGGTTGAAGGTGGTTACTAGCAATCATTATCAAAGTTAAAGGTTGTTGCCAATAACCGGAGGTAATTACTGACAACAATGGGTGATAACGGTAATGTTATGGTTGATGTGCTGAATGTGATAAGGTAAGGGTATTTTTAGGATATTGATAGTTAAAAAGAAAAGGCTGACCTTATAAGTAAATAAGTAGAATCAATAGAACCAGCTCATAAGTGCTCCAAATAAAATCACCTTCCCCTGGCAACAGCAATAGGGGTCTACAATTGGACAATGAAGCAAGGTTAGCCTAGAACTAGATAACTAGATAGGATTCTTATTATGACAACCCCAACCTCTATAGTATTATATTACAGTATTTTAAGAATCTTAATTGCATGATTGTCTGATTAAATGTGTAATTACATGCTTAATTTCATGATTATCTATTGATACATAAAACATATGTTTGCTTACCGACTTAGAAAGCCCAAATAACTTGAGAAACCAAAATTGACTAGTTCAATAAACTAATTAGAATATTTGAATTTTTATGGCAACTTTAATTGAAATTTGATTCGGATCAACATAATTAGAATAAACTAATTAGAATTAATCAAAGCTAAGGGGGATTAATTAGTCCTAACTAAGTTTAATTAACTTAAGCTAATTACAACTTATATGAGGCCTTAATCATAATTTGAGATCATATTATGCAACACATGGGCTGAGATTGTTGAGAGAGAGAGAGAGAGAACAAAGAGAATTTGAAGGAGATTGGACGAAGACTTGGAGAATTAAACAAGACGACACCTGAATTCAACTCTAGGTATGGAAATGACACCCGACTCTTGTAAATAATCCACAAATGAGATGAATTCACCAAGCTTTGTGACCATTTATGCTAGAATCATCATAGTTGTGGAAGGATTGAGCATGATCATATACATGCATGCACAAATTCTTAACTTTGAGGTTGAATTTTATCAAAGTCATCACATGCATGAGTTGTAGACACATAACCATAAAGAATTCTACTTGGTTTCCTATCTTTTATACCAAATTGTTGAGTTTTGAAAAGAAAATAATCAAATTCAAGACATGCATGGTTTATAACATGAAGTTTTGAATTTGGTTTGAGAATTTTCCATGATTTTGAGTAATTGGTTTCAAATTCAGAGTGTTTTCATGTTACACAATGTTTTTCCATGTTTTTGTACCAAACTTGCAAGTTTCAAACCTTTGAATGCATGTTTTGAACTTTAAACACAATTTTAGAGATTCCAAAATTCAAGCAAATCCCTGGAGTGAAGAAAGTGTCGCTCAAGCGTAAAATTCAAGCTCCCAATATTTTTGTAGACAATTGCACAGTGGCTCAAGTGACAAAGTGTTAGCTCGAGCGAACCCACTTGTACTCTGTCCTTGGCTCGAGCGACCGTCGAGTGTATAAATCAAGCAACTAGTACTTTTGCAGAGTTTTGCAAACCACTCAAGTGACCAAAGTTGCACTCGAGCGATGAGCCTGTTTTTAGCAAATTTTGACTAACTCCTTTAAGTAAGAAGAGTTAAATTAAAGCGAAATGGATATTGAGTGGTGTTTCAATTGTGTATTTGTTATGTGTTTTGTTTAGGTAGACGTTCAAGGCTTAGTATCGACTTAATCCACTGTGAATAGTAACTTTATAAAGATAGGTTCAAGTTACATCTATTTTCGAAACTGTTATTGTTCTTGGATTCAATATATGATTGATGGAATGGTTTATTAAAATGTTATTTTTCCTTAATGAATGAAGTTCCTTTTAAATTGTATTCGTGGCATCCATTGATTATAGGCCTCCACCTGGGGGAAAAAATACCACGACCATTGATTATAAGCCCTTGCCTGTGGGAAACAATACCATGACTATTAGATTGATTGAAACACAAAGATCTCTGATGTTAGACCTTAATGGTCCATTGGATTATTGAATGACCCGTTGCGGTCCACTGATTGACCCTTATGGTCCATTGTTATTCCAGTGTTGTTACACTATGGATGTACCATGTAAATTGTTATTGAGAAATCAAAGAACATTTTGAATTGAATGGAAATGAGAATTGTCTTAAAAAAACTATTGAACTTCATTCATTTAACCTATTTATCTTGTTATCACTCATTGGGCCCTAACTTACTATTTTTATATATATGTAGGTGAGCAAGCTAAACACCAAAGTTAGGGAAAGTCTCAAAGTCTACCCCATGTCAGCCTTTTGAAGAACTTCCAAAGTGAAGCAAGTTAGGCTTGTGTGGAGCCAAGCAATTAAACCCCTTTTGTTTTGCAATCTCGTTTTAGTGCTTTAATGTTGTATAATGGGGTTATTATTTAATTATGAATTGTGGAGTTTTAATGTATGAATTAGATGTTTAAAACTTTGTTTTGTATGTACATAAACAGTTACAATATGAGGTCTTTTCATATAAACACAGCTCAATGGATTATTGTCAAGTCTTATATTGCATCCGCTAAGCCCCACAAATTAATCTAACGATGTTTTGTTAATGGAGGTCGTAGGTAATCTAAAATTACTGGCTGGTCATGACGCTAAACTTATGATGGCGGGTTTGGGTCATGATAGATTAGTATCAGGGGACGAGTTATATCTCACTCACTTGTCCATTGAGCTATAAAGGGTCTAGAAAAGACATCAGGATTGCATTTATGTACATTTGCACATTGGACTGATATAATTTTGTGATTTATATAGATTTGTGTGCATAAATATATTGTGTTTGTCGTAATACAAAGTTTCATATAGAAAATGGTGAGAACAAGAGGTGATGAGCTAGAGGAGGCAACCTCCTCAAGATTGGATAGAATGGAACGAATGATGCAAGACATGGCTGAAGCTATAAGACAACAGCAATAGTGGCAATAACAACAGCAATAACCACCACCCTACCTCCAATGCTTGTGCCACCTCTAGTACTAGGGTGTCAGACAAGCGATTGTACTTTTTCTTCAACTAAGGAGTTTAAGAAAATGAAACCACCACCGTTTCATGGCAGGGTTGATTCGTTAAAGGCAGAAGCTTGGGTTCTAGGAATCGAGAAGTTAGTTGAAATGTTCCCATGTACCAAGGCTCAGAAGGTACAATTAGCTGCATTCATATTAGAATGTAAAGCAAGACATTGGTGGATGTTGGTTCGAGAGAGAATAGGGGCATCACTTGGGCTCATTTTCTAGAGATCTTCTATGAAAAATGCTTTCCATAGTGTGTAGAGATAGAAAAGAATCCGTGTTTGAACAGCTCAAGCAAGGAAGCGAGTCAGTCGTCGAGTGTGAAGCCCAATTTACATAATTAGCTAGCTTTATGCCGCACATGGTTGATACAGACTATAAGAAAGCTAGAAAGTTTGAAGGAGGCCTACGTGACTCGATTTTGGAAAGAATTAATGTACTAAAACTGCCGAAGTATGTGGATGTGTTAGACAGAACTTTGATGTTAGAGGTGAACATGGCCAACCGTAGTCAAAAGTTTGAGTGGAAAGGCATGAGACAAAATTTTAACATGGGAGCATCATCTACAACAAGTAAAAAGTCAAAATCTGGAACTTCTAGCAATTCCAACTCAAAACAAAGTGCAAATTCAGTGTCTACCTGCACTGTATGTGGAAAAAGCATTGGGGCATCTGTTATCGCACTACCGAGGCTTGTTGTCAGTGTAGAAAAGTTGGGCATATGGCGAAGGACTGTACCTAGTCACGTCATGGTGATAACTGGGGAACTACAAGCTCAACTGCATCAGTTCGTACAGCAAAATCAAATGCAACACCTACCACCACAAGAAATTAACAATGGCAAGAAAGGGTCATTGCATTAATTCTGGGGGACACTCAAAATAAAGAGGCTGTTGTTTCTGGTACTTTCCTTATTTGAAATCTAGATGCATATGTGTTAATTGATTCAGGCTAGACATATTCGTTCGTATCTTCTGTGTTCGAACATAGATTCAATAGACCCATGGAATCATTGCCTTATATATTGTGTATTTGCTCTATCTGGGAAACCTTCTTTATGTTCATCAATATATCGTGCTTGTGAAATACGTATTCAAAATGTGACATTGTTTGTGGATCTATTGCCCCATGATATTAAACATTTTGATGTAATTTTTGGAATGTATTGGCTATCTAAATATTGTGCAACTATTGATTGTGTAACGAAACGGGTTTTGTTTAGACCTCCAGGACATGATGAAATAGTGCTCATGGTTAATGGTGTAGTACCTCTACCTTACTTGATTTCTGCAATGAAAGCTTGTAAATTGCTTAAGAAAGGTTGTTAAGGGTATCTGTGTTGTGTAATGACTGAACAAACCATAGATGTCACCCTAGACAATATACCAGTAGTGAAGAAATTTCCTGATGAATTACTTGGACAACTGGTAGATAGAGAAATTGAGTTTATAATTGATGTAATACCAATACACAACCAATCTCTTAAACTCTTTACTGTATGTCCACTACTGAAATGAAAGAGTTAAAAATTTAGTTGTAGGAATTGCTTGACAAGGGGTTCATTCGCACGAGTACATCGCCATAGGGTGCACCAGTGCTTTTTGTGAAAAAGAAAAATAGGACCCTTAGATTGTGTATTGATTACCGAGAACTTAATAAGGTAACAGTGAATAATAAATACTCATTACCACGTATTGATGATTTGTTTGATCAGTTGCAAGGGGCTCAAGTATTCTCCAAAATTGATTCGAGATCAGTTGCAGGGGGCATGTTATTAACAAAGATGGCATTTCAGTTGATCCTTAAAAAATTGAAGCAATTGTTGATTGGCCTACTCTGACTAACGTGACAGGAGTTCGTAGTTTTATGGGATTGGCAGGTTATTATCGAAGATTTGTTAAAGACTTCTCAAAAATTACAGTGCCATTGACTCAATTGACTCAAAAGGGGGAACCATTTGAGTGAACATACCAAAGAGAATTTGCATTTCAAGAATTAAAGACAAGATTGACCACAACTTTAAACCTTACTATACCCTCGGGTACGGAAGGATTTGTAATTTATAGTGATGCATCTTATAAGGGTTTGGGTTGTGTCTTAATGCAGAATGGCGGAGTGATTGCTTATGCCTCCTAACAATTAAGAACACATGAGAAAAACTATCCAACACATGACCTGGAATGTAGCAACCCTTACTTTACTCTAGTCATGCTTGCATGTATTTACATGATCTTGTCTTGTTAAGTTGCATTGCAAACCTTGATTTGTTTCGCATAAGTGTTGTTTGCATGTTTTGTTCCTTGCTTGGTGTGAGTTTAGCCGAGGTCGTCTTAAGCCTAAGTTACACCGTTGAACTTCTTACACCTAGGACCATCTTGGAACCACCTTGGTTGACCTCCACCCTTACCCTGATATGTTGGCCAAGATGTCATTATCTAGGCCGAGGTGTTCATCACCAAGGCTGAGATGTGTATTATCTAGGCTGAGATGTTGTACTAAAGTGATCTTGTCCCTGGACTGGTACGACCTAGACCGAGGTGTGGCACATCTAGGCCAAGTGTTGTTCTTCCTAGCCGAGATCATTAAGATCCTACTTGCCAAAGCTTTGTCCTAGCCGAGATCATTACTCGCCGAAGTGCCCTTGTCACCTTACTTGTTGCTTACACTTTGTCATGCTCTTGTCATATCAATCTATCACCTTTTTTAGGAGATCCAACCAGCCGTTGCCACGTGTCCCAGCAGAGGGTTAAGTCAGCCGACAGAATTAGAAACATATCATTTTGTGTCATATCTCTTGCATGGTAGAGAGAGAAGCTCTAGGAAGAGGAGAGGAAGTTGGGGTGAGAGAGCTAGATCCCAAACTTGATCTTTAAAGTTTGAGCCGTATAATCCGTGTTTTGAGGTTAGAATCTTGATTTACTTTTGTTATTCTTGATGTCAATCCGATTGCATTGCATGATCTAGCATGGTTCATGAACCACGCATTGATTTAAAGTTTGTTTTAAAAAGAGAAAATGATGTTCTTGTGTTCTTAAGATAAAACCATGTTTTGATCCGAAAGTTGGTAACAAGTTCCATGTTTTTGTGTTTGTTTTCATGAAATCTTCAAGTGGGGGTACCCAGGTCCATGTTTTCGAACTCATCTCATGAAATCTTAGATTTTGAATGAAGGAGTTATGATTTTAGCATTCATGTTCATATTCTTCATGTTCTTCAAGGGAAACCCAGATTTTCCCAGACTTCATTTCCTTGAATGTGGTCGTCGGGAACACACCTCGGTTAAGAGGTGTGAGACCTCGGCCTAGACCTGGTTAGTACCCAGCATGTTTTTCTGAGATGGAAAGGCAGTGTTGCAACTCTCAGCATGTTTTGCTTCGTTTTGACTTGATTTTGAAAGAAATGCCAAGATCCTTCCTGTCATGTAAAGCTTATTTTAAGGATGCATTTCATATCCATCATTGAGCATCTCACCTTGTCTAATTTAAACACACTCAATGGGATTTATTATGTGCTTGTAGGCCTTGGATCCTTTCTTGTAATTCCTACACCTGAAGAACTATGTGAGTGGTATTTTAAATAAAGTTATGTTATAAAGTTTTGATAAAGCTTTGCTTTGCTTTGTTTTGGAAAAAATATTTGTTAAGCATGAATAAATACCCCTATTTTGTGTATCAAGTATTAGCCTTGTTTTGGATGACATTCTTGGAAAGTCCATACGTGCTAGGGGACTTTAAACCTTTGTAGCACAAGTCCGTACGCGCTAGGGGACTCTAAACCTTTGTAGCACAAGTCCGTATGTGCTAGGGGACTTTAAACCTTTGTAACACAAGTCCGTACGTGCTAGGGGAATCTAAACCTTTGTAGCACAAGTCCGTACGTGCTAGGGGACTTTAAACCTTTGTAACACAAGTCCGTACGTGCTAGGGGACTCTAAACCTTTGTAGCACAAGTCCGTACGTGCTAGGGGACTCTAAGCTTTTGTAGCACCTTCGTTTAATGTCATCCCTTGTATTATATTGATACTAGTAAGCATCCCTTGAAGATTTGAAAGACTTGATTGATGGACTTGGTTCATCCCTTGATTTTGTATAGTATACTATGTATTGTTTAGAGAAGAGATCTTGAATGTCATTCATGTAAAAACCTTTATTACTGGTATCATTCACTGAGTATCCAAGCTCACCCTCTTATATATATATATATATAGGTGATGAGCAAGAAGGCAGAGACGCCAAGATGATTATTTGCAACTTGTTTTGGCTTCGTATTTTTGTAGCGTCTTGAAGATCATGCTTCTTGGCTTGTAGTTACTTCTTTTGTTTATGTTGGCTTGAGAAGCCTTTTGATCAAGATGTATTTTGTACCTTATTTCATTGTATCCAAGTTGTAAGCTATATTAAGACGTATGTCATTTCATTTGATCTATGCACAACTCTTGTGGACTATTTAGTTCTAAATTTATTGCTTTCGCACATGTAAGCCCCATATGTATACTCTGATTGTGTGTGAACCCTTGCAGGTTGGCCTTTGGTAATCTCGGATTACTGGCCATCACGGTACCATTCTACTAGGGGCGGAATGGGGTCGTGACATGGAACTTGCTGCAGTTGTTTTTGCATTAAAGATATGGCGTCACTACCTGTATGGAGCTAAATATGAAGTGTATACCGATTTTAAAAGCCTGATGTACTTTTTCACACAGAAGGAATTGAATATGCGACAGAGACGATGGCTTGAACTGATTAAGGACTATGATTTACAAATTCACTATCATCTGAGCAGGGCCACCACAGTGGCTGATGCACTCAATAGAAAGAATATGGGGAATCTAGTCTGTTTTCTCACAGATCGGAGAGAGTTACTGCAAGAATTTGAAAAGCTTAAGATTGAATTGGTGCCTTTTGAACAAAATAGCTTGATAGCCACAATGTTCGCTAAACTAGCGATTATTGAAGAAATCAAATAGAAGCACGTGAATAATGAGTTTTTGAAAAAGATTTGTGATGAGTTTGAAACAAAGCCTAAACTAGGGTTCACAATTGAAAATTCAGTGTTGAAATTTAAAGGGAGATTATGTGTTCCTAATGACACAGATTTGAAAATAAGGATTTTGGAGGAGGTTCACAAGTTATTATTTTCTATGCATCCCAGAAATACCAAGATGTACCAAGATTTAAAGTTTGTGTATTGAAGGCCCAACATGAAAATAGAGATTACTGACTTCAACTCCAAATGTCTACAACGCCAACAAATGAAAGCAGAATATCAGAAACTGGCAGGTTTACTTCAATCCCTTTCTATTCTAGAATGGAAATTAGAGCATATAACCATGGACTTCTTCGTCGGATTACCTCGATTAGCTAGAGGTATGAATGTTATTTGGGTTATAGTAGATAAATTGACAAAATCTGCTCATTTTCTTGTTGTGAAAACTTCCTTTAACGCATATAGACTTGCTACTATCTTTATTAATGAGATTATTCAATTGCATGGGGTTCCAATGTCCATTGTATCAGATAGAGATCCTAAATTTGTTTCTAGATTTTGGTATAGTCTACAAAGTGCAATGGGGATAGAGTTAAGGTTTAGTACATCATTTTATCCACAAACTAACGGACAAACCGAGAGGACTATTCAGACCTTAGAAGACATGCTTCGTATGTGTGTTATGGTTTTTTAAGGCAGCTAGGAAACATATTTGCCATTGACTAAGTTTGCTTAAAACAATAGTTTCCATGCTAGTATCGGTATGGCACCATATGAAGCACTGTATGCCAGAAAGTGTAGGTTGTAGTTTGTTGGACAGAGGTTGGTGATAGGGCTATTTATGGAACATAACTTGTGCAAGAAACAACCGAGAAGATAAAAACCATTTTGCAAAGGCTCAAAACTATACAAAGCCAACAGAAAAGCTATGTAGATCAACAAAAAAAGGACTTAGAGTATGGAGCAGGGGATTACGTATTTATTAAAGTAACACCGATGAAAGGGCAGACAAGGTTTGACAGAAAGGGAAAATTGACTTCTCGCTACATCGAGCCGTTTCAGATTCTGGAGAGACTGGGTCTTGTCACCTACTGTATTACTTTGCTACGGGGAATGGAACAAATGCACATGTATTTCATGTATCCATCCTTTGTGGGTACCTTAGAGATCCATTCCATGTGATTGATCATCATTCGGATTGCATTACATGAGAATATGGTTTATGAAAAATGGCCCGTACAAATCATTGACTGACCAGTGAAGCAATTGAGGAACAAAACTATCCCTATGGTGAAAGTCGAGTGGAAAGAATATTATGGGAATGAAGCCACTTGGTAAAAAGAGGATGAGAGACTGTGATAACCAAACTTTCTAAGGATGAGAGGCTGTGACAACCCCAACCTCCGTAGTATTATATTACAGTATTTTAAAAAGCTTAATTGCATGATTGTCGGATTGAATGTGTAATTACATACTTAATTTCGTGATCATCTGTTCATACATAGAATATATGTTTACTTACCGACTTAGAATCAAAAATTGAAAGCACAAACGGCATCAGAAACCGAAATTGACTAGTCCAATAGGCTAATTAGAATATTTGAAATTTTATGGAAACTTTAATTGAAATTTGATTCGGATCAAAATAATTAGAATAAACTAATTAGAATTAATCAAAACTAAGGGGGTTAATTAGTCCTAACTAAGTTTAATTAACTTAAGCGAATTACACCTTATATAAGGCGTTAATCATGTTTTGAGATCATATTATATAACACATGGGATGAGAATGTTGAGAGAGAGAGAACTCAACTTAGAAAGAGAACAAGGAGAATTTGAAGGAGATTGGAGGAAGACTTGGAGAATTAAGCAAGACAACACTTGAATTCAACTCTAGGTATGGAAATCACACCCAACTCTTGTAAATAATCCACATATGAGATGAATTCAACAAGCTTTAAGACATTTACGCGAGAATCATCATAATTATGGAAGGATTGAGCATGATCATATACATGCATGCATAAATTCTTAATTTTGAGGTTGAATTTTGTCAAAGTCATCACATGCATGAGTCGTAGACACATGACCTTAAAGAATTCTTCATGGTTTCCTATCTTTCATACCAAATTGTTGAGTTTTGAAGAGAAAAGAATCAAATTCAAGACATGGATGGTTTATAACATGAAGTTTTGAATTTGGCTTGAGAATTTACCATCATTTTGAGTCTTTGCTTTCAAATTGAGAGTGTTTTCATATTACACAATGTTTTTCCATGTTTTGCAAGTTTTGAACCTTTGAATGCATGTTTTGAACTATAAACATAATTCTAGAAATTCTAGAATTTGAGTAGATCGCTCGAGCGAAGAAAGTGTCGCTCGAGCGTAAAATTCAAGCTCCTAGTATTTTTGCAGACAATTGCATGATGGCTCGAGCAACAAAGTGAGCGCTCAAGCGAACCCACTTTTACTTAGTCCTTGGCTCGAGTGACTGTCGAGCGACCGTCGAGCGTAAAAATTAAGCAACCAGTACTTTTGCAGAGTTTTTCAGACCGCTCGAGCTACCAAAGTTGTGCTTGAGCGAAGACCTTGTTTTTAGCAAATTTTGACTAGCTCCTTGAAGTGCATACTTACATCCTCATATCATTTCAAGTATTCTTAGGTACTAATTGGACTCTTATAACCATGGAATGTGTTAGAAACACATAAGTAGAGTTACATTAAAGTGAAATGGATATTGAGTGGTGTTTCAATTGTGTATTTGTTATGTGTTTTGTTTAGGTGGACATTCGAGGCTTAGCATCGACTTAACCCACTGTGAGTACTAACTTGATCAAGATATGTTCAAGTTATATCTATTTTTGAAACTGTTATTATTCTCGGATTCGATATATGATTGATGGAATGATTTATTGAAATGCTATTTTTCCTTAATGAATGAAGTTCCTTTTGAAATTGTATTCATGGCATCCATTGATTATAAATCCCCGCCTGGGGAAAACAATACAATGGCCATTGATTGTAGGCCCTTGCCTGGGAAAAATAATACCATGGCTATTGGATTAATTGAAACACAAAGATCTTTGATATTAGACCTTAATGGTCCATTGGATTATTGAATGACCCATTGTGGTCCATTGATTGACCCTTGTGGTCCATTGTTACTGTAATGTTGTTACACTATGGATGTACCATGTAAATTATTATTGTATTGAATATTGTTATTGAGAAATCAAAGAGCATTTTGAATTGAATGGAAATGAGAATTGTCTTGAAAAACTATTGAACTTCATTCATTTAACCTCTTTATCTTGTTATTACTCACTGGACCCTAGCTCACTATTTTTATATATATTTAGGTGAGCAAGCTGAATGCCAAAGTTTGGGAAAGCCTCGAAGTCTACACCGTGTCAGCCTTTTGAAGAACTTCCAAAGTGAAGCAAGTTAGGCTCGTGTGGAGCCAAGCAGTTAAACCCCTTTTTTTTTCCAATCTCGTTTTGGTACTTTGATGTTGTATAATGGGGTTTTTGTTTAATTATGAATTGTGGAGTTTTAATGTATGAATTAGATGTTTAAAACTTTGTGATGTATGCACATAAACAACTACAATATGAGGTATTTTCATATAAGCACAACTCAATGGAGTATTGTCAAGTCTTATATTGCTTCCGCTAGACCCCACAAATTAATCTATGGATGTTTTGTTAATAGAGGATGTAGGTAATCTGAGATTATTAGCCGGTCATGACACTAAACCTATAGGAGCGGCTTTAGGTCGTTTGGGTAGACTATTTGACGGCCAGCTTTTGAAATACAAGAAATTTTATTTACACCCCAAAAAATATTTAAGTGAGTCTAATTATTCAGTACACTTTTTAAATTTATTTAAAATTATAATTTATTCTCAGTACATCCTTTTTTTTTTCCTTTGCAAATTACCCTTTTGAGGTACATCTAAATAAAACAAATTTTAAATTACTTTTGAAAAATATATCTTTTGTTCACGTGCATACAAGGAACACGACTAGGGAACCCAGCACCGACGAAAGGAGATAGCGAAGGAGAAGGAGATGGTGAATTCCATGTTTGGACTTTCAGAACCATACAAAGTGAATTTGTTTGGTCCTGAAAGTCTGAACAGTAATGACGAAAAACAGGCTGAATATTCGTTTATATATATATATATATATATAAACTCATAGAAATCAATAATTACACTTTGATATTTATGTGAATACTTACATTCTCTTTGATGAATTGCTTCAAACAACTATTTTGATTATTACTCTCTTCCATTATTTAATTTTGTTCAAACTTTTTTCTATTTGCAAGTAACAAAATAAAAAATAATGATGTTAATAATAATGGTGAGTTTTGGTGGGGAAGATTGAAATTTTAGAGTAAGGAAGAAGAAGAAAAAAAAAAATTTGAAACTTGGGGAAGAAGATAAAAAGATTTAGATAGGAAGAATACGTATAATTGATTATAATATACTATAAGAAAAAATAATATTTTTACTTTAAGGTTTAATATATGTTGTCTTTATTAGTAAATTTAAATTAGAGTATAATAAAAAATAAAATTTTAAAATTTTAATTAACCGTACTAAATTAATTTTTGAATTCAAACAGAATGAGCGTGAAATACGTCTCTCATCTCGAATTGGCCTTTTCTTTTTCGTCAAAGTTATTTAATGAAATTCTAATCTTTTGAAATACTTTGTCTAAATAATTTGTTGTGGCAACAACATCTACCCTATGATTAGATGAATACAAAAAGGCTCTGACATTCAAAAATTTTAATTTTGTGCTTGGTTTTGAATTTTGTTATGAATTTTTTTTTTAAGAAGAGAGAGAGAGAGAGAGAGAGAGAGAGAGTCGAATTATTTTCACAAATTCCTTTCATTTGTGAATCCCTCGTACAAATCTAAATCCAAATGTATACAATGATACAAAGATATGGTATATTCATTTTTTAGATCTATTTTTTTAAATTTAATAATGTGTAAATGATATAATCAATTGATGATGGGTGAAGATATAAGAGAGAGAGAGAGAATTACCTTAGATATTTTAATTAATTACCATATTATTAGATTTAAAAATTGAGTCTAAAAACTTATGCTGTTGAGGGATTCACGGAGTAGATTGATTGATGGCCTTACTAAAAGTTGGAGAGTTACATCTTCTCTTCAAGGTGAAGCATTAACCTGTAGGTGTGCATGCCGATTAGCACAAGCCCGCAACCTAGATATGGTGGAGATCGAAGGGAAATGCGGTGTCTGAAAATGCTCCGTCTTGGAAATGCGTTGTGATATTCAGCGACATCAAGCGCTTGGCTGCTCAAGGAAATTTCACCTTTAGTTGGAAGCCTAATAGCTAACCGAGCTGCCCCTCGGGTGGCCCAAGCTTCTCTTCATGGAATTCTTCCAATTGACTGGGTTCCTTTAGCTCGGTTGCTTCAAGAGCTCTGAGTTTCGCTATTCTTTGTATCTCTGCTTGTTTGTTTCTCTTGTATTACTTTCTTTGTTAAAAATAAAAATAAAAATTTGCAATGCCCATAAATTTATATACATTTTTATTTGAGCATGATCATCCTTGCTAGAACTTGTAAATTTGGGCCTGTTTGATGGGCCTAAAAGTGACTGAATTTTGCTCGAATTGGAAGGCCTACTAGTAGATCGTTTATTTGTATTTTTCAGTTAAATAAGTTTTATTTATTTCTTTTTTATTTTTCTTTGCCATGTGATAGATATCAATTGATTAATAGAGTGTTTTTTACCAGGCCGGTCCACGTCCTTCATTGATTCAAATCTAAAATCTCACCTCCAACATCACTTGGGTGCTTCTCATAACAACTTGGTGTATAGGTCGAGTCTTATATAAGTCAAAAAATCATTTTATCACTTATTTCATAAATAAAAATAAATAAATAAAAGTTTAAAAAAAAATTAAAAAGAAAATAAACAAACAAACTTAATTAATTAAGCCAAGAACTAGTTGTGTAGTGGGAAAAAAAAATAAAAAATACTTACCTCTAGGCAAATTCAACACTCACTTCCGGTCATGTTTGCAACAAATCCACTTGAGTTGAAGAATAGTGGTAACTGATTGTTTGGAGTTTTCAGATCAAGATAGCCTAATGTGTAAGCAAAATAATGAATCACGTAGAACCGTCCACAAATGCCCTTGTATTGTCACTACACGAAATGACAGTTTTGGCAACTAAAATATTGATTGTCAAAAGTCTCATTTTTGATCGCCGAATCTAATTAGCGACTAAATTATTTTGACGCCAGGTTAGTCACCTATACCCTATTGGCGATAGAATTGGCGACTGAACTATTTTTGGTCGCCGAAAGTTAAATATTTGGCTACTAGACTTTGGTTAGTCACGAAAAGTGATCTTTTGGTGACTAAATTATTAGTCGCCGAAATTGAACTTTTGGCTACTAAACTTTGGTTAGTCGGCAAAAGTATCTTTTGGCGACTAAAATATTTGTCGCCGAAAGTTCTCACATAAAACTAAATTAAACTATTAGAGACTAAAATTTTGGTCGCTAATAGAATACGGACATTTATGACCAAAAACTTTAGTCGCCAAAGGATGTTATGTTTTTAGTGACTAAAATATTTAGTCGGCAATTAAACTTTCCTCATTCTGAATTTTGGTTTAGCTACTATGTGGTTTGGTCGCAAAAAGCCATTTGGTTATTTTTTGTTACTAAATTATTGGTCACCAAAACATTTGCTTACATTTTTAGCTACCAACATATTTAGTCACCAAATACTATATTAATTTTTTTTTTTTAAATTTCTGAACCACCCGTATCGATTATTAGTGCAACCTGTACCTTGTATAAACAATATAATCCATCAATACTAAATATATTATCAACCATTCAACAATGTGCACATATTTTACTTCCAACCATCAAAAAAATTTATATTCAATGTCCAATTCTAAATGTAATACAAATTCCATACGAACCAAGTATAATCTAACCCCAATAATTTAATTCCATACATAATGGAGGATTAACCAAATTTAATATCCAAAAGGAAATCTATACCACACCAAAAATTTATTCTGTACCACCCCAAAAACTAATTTGTATCACGTCCAATGCTAATTTCTATCAGGCCAAATTTTGGACATTTAACACGCAAAAAAACTAATTTGTATGAACCACTATATATACATACGGAGATACAAAAACAAAGCTCTTCCGTACTTGTCAAAAAAAGTCATATCCACATTTGTACGTCAAAAACCATCTGCAAAAAATAATAATAATAATAATAATAATAATAATAATAATAATAAAAAAATTAATCATTAGCATATATTGGCCAATTTAAAATTATAAAAAAAACATATAAAACTTGAAATTAAGTAATCTTTTCAAATTAATCATTAGTTTTGCATACTCGAATATATATGAAACAAATTTTTTGATGTTCAATCTGAGTACATACAACATATGAATCTAGTTGCTCTATTTGATGTTGCTAATAAATTGATGTTGCTATAAAAGTAATCCTAATAATAACTAGAAATTCAAACACTGGATTTTGACAAACTATTTGCCTCAAATTGAAGCTAATAGCAGACCTGCTAATGGATGCTACCAAGGGTGTTAAGCCTCTTTATTGATTAGCGCTTCTTCTTGCCGCCTTTTGCAGCATTAGATTTTGATGGGGTTGCAACCAGGTAGACAAACGAAGCCATAATGGAGATCACAGAAATCAAGGATCCATGCTTTGCCAACAACCTCTGCAGATAGAGTCAAGTCGGAAAAGTCGATCAGTTCTGCAGTAGTCCTAGAATTCATTCAAGAGTGCTTTCATATATGATGATAAGATGGATATAAATACATGATTAACAGTACAAAGATATCTCTTGAAAATAAATCAAAACCAAAACAACAAAACATGTTGGACAACCCAAATATATCTTTTTTGATTTTTTATATTTAACATAAACTTTGATTTTTGGCAAAACTTTTTTTTTTTATTTATATTTTTTGCTCCATCTTCTTGTTCACCCAATGTTGGTCCCACTATTACTCCATTTGTAACATGTAGCTCATTAATTCACTAACCTCTAGCATATGCACTCCTAATTTTTCCTATGCAAGTGCATATAATAGTAATGAGAAAAATAACAGCTATAGTTATAAAACTATTTGTATCCTGCGGTTCAAAACTTTAAAAAAATGATAATAATAATAATAATAATAAGGGGTAATAACAAGAATAGGACATACCTTAGCCTGAGAAAATTTGGTCAACGCCAACCACAATGCCATGTAAAAACACAAGAATGTCACTAAGTGAACAAGGGACAGTGTGTCTATAAAGAAATTGATTGATAAATCTATTACTTGAGAGAGACCTACCCACTCAAACTTTTTCACCGGAGGTTTGTCTGCGAGGATATCTAAAGGCAGAATTGGAGTCGAATAAGCCTCCTAAAAATGGTAACAGTGAAAAGATTGCAAATCATTCACATTAAATAGATAAATACATGTGTACACATTTTTCTATATATACAAATGAAATAGCTGGAATGCCAAACCTGTAGAGCAGCCTTTGTGGGGATGCGGAATGTGATAACTGCTGGTGCACCATAGAACAGTGCTTGTACTTCGGACTCCAATTCAAAAGCATGCGATACAAGAGCGCCACTGCTGATTATACAAGTTAGCATGATAAAAATAAAGATATTAATTCAACAAATTGGAATATGGAGTCTTTGCAGAATGTGAAACTCACACATCAAGCCTTTCCCATGACATTGAAGTGTTTCCACAGATAATGTGAAAAACATCTTTGGACCAGCTATCATCCGTTAGACTTATATCATATGCAGTCCTGAAGATACAATACAATGTACAGAAAATACCAAAGTGTAAGAGGGCATAATGTAATCAAGAAAAATATGAAATTACACCCAAGAAAAGTCAGCAGTTGTTATTAGAAGGAGAGAGTGAGAGAGTACCAAATATCAACAAGAATCTTATGTAAGGCATTAACAACACATTCCATGAAGTGAAATGGTTGAAAAATTAACCGTGTGATCATAGTTTGCAAATAGATTAGATTGCATTAATTTAAATTTTTATAATCAAATAGTTACTCAATAGGAGAAAAGGAAACTTGGATAAAACAACTTAGTAGGAATGAAACCAATACCCTTTCCTTGATCAAACCTTTGTTTAAATATCAAATAGTCATGACAACAAAGTAAGAAAAATGAACCCAATACGAAAAAAGAAACATAATCAACTCATAACATGCAACTAAATATATTTGGCTCCATAACTACAATTGTCAATTGAACATTTGCCTCTGATGAAAAAGCAAAAAGTATCTTTGTTCCAAAGGCAAGTATCAAATGCTACTTTTAGGTTTGCAAGCAAATGCAACTTACAGAAATGATCACTACTCTCGATGAACTCTATTACGAAGAAAAAGAATACTGAGGTTTTTATGTAATAATTTTTACATAAAAAATATTTTTTTACCTATGTACCGGTTACTTACTTTGCTAGTTGAAGCCTTGACCCTTTCGACCAATGATTTTATCTATCAACATACTATATTTCAAAAATTGGTCACATCCTCTCTATCAAGTGATATAAAATATTATAAAAAAGTGGTACCTAATATAGCACTCTCATCTGGGAAAGAGGTATTCCAAGATCCACTAATTGACAAACCAAAAAACAAGGAAAAGAAAAGGATGGAATGTCACATAGAATATTATAAATAAATAAAAAATCATATTGGACCTATAAATCATTTGTTTAATTGACAAATGTATCTGCCTTTTCCTTGGGAAGAAATGAAGAAGTTATTTGATGGTGGGGTGGGGTCAGCAAAGGCAAGAATTATGTGGTCTTGTTTTGAAGCCTTTTTTGGGGATCATGGTTTCAAGGGGGGATAAATGAAAAATTGGTTGTGAACATGTGATAGAATTGGGTTGTTGCTATAATATGATTTGAGCTCAAATTGAAGAATTTGAAAGGAAAATGAAGTGGAGGCCCACATAGACATATAGTTTGTCTGCAAAATTCATTATATAGATCGCCATTCCTTATGCAGAGCAGGAGGGTTATCTATGTGAGAAGTTGTGTCTTGGCTTAGGGCCAGCCAAGTTAGATAAACTTGGCCAAATACTACTTTGTCTGCAACATTTCCCTCGGAAAATACTTACAAATAATATGCACTTTTCTGAGAACGAATGAAGAGCTTTTTTTAATTTTTTATATTATAAGTAAATTATAGAATGTATCACAAAATAGAAATAATGAATGGAATTCACGTGTGAACGCTCACCCTTTACCTTTATTTTGTAAACTAAACTTTTTGTAATTAGCATGGGGCAAGGATTAGATTGTTGAAGAGAATCATTTCCATTGCCCTGTTGCCTTTGCATTTGCACCAACTAGCCATTCTTCATAATCTTGATTGATGATCACATATATGCTGTATTTGGTTTGGAGATTTGGGAAGGGATTTGAAAAGGAAAAGGAAAAAGGTGTGTAAAACTAGGTGAAATGCAAGCATATTTTATTCACACCTTTTTAGAAAAACTAGTTTTGGTTTCCTTTCCAAAACTCTTTCTAAATCTCTCAACCAAACACAGTGATAGTGTTTGGTTTGCTAGAATAAAGGTGGATTAGAATGGAGTGTTTAGACTTGCTTAAAAAATATGTGATACATACCAATCCTCTTGTTCTTATTTGACACAATTTAAAACATTGAAGATCAAATGTAGTTAATGATTTTGTTAGCAAGTGTTGTAAGGACATTAATAACAAAATTTAAAATAATCATACAATTTTTATTGCACACAATTTTATAAAAAATGTACGAACATTACAAATTTCTTAATAAGTGATTTCAAGGTATTAATTATGACCGTGAGCTAATTAAAAAGCACCTTAGAATTCTAAAGTGGTCTTTCAACATATTTGTTTCAGAAGAACTTTTTTAGCACGACTTTTAGCTTTTTAGCTAAATTAGCTCTGTTTGAGAAGAGAGTTTTGACTTTTTGACTTTTTTGTGAGAGAAAAAATAAAATAATTATGGTTTGGATGTGACATTTTATCTTATTAACTTATTTAATTTATTTTTTTTTTTTGTACTTTTTTAGTCCCAACCAACTTCTATATCAAAAAAAAAAAAAAAAAAAAAAAAAAAAAAAAAAACTTCCAACCAACTTCCCAAACGGGAACATAATATTTTCCTTTCATTTTCAGGCAAATATCTTTCACTTAAAATTGCAAAAATAACACCATCTCATCATTTTATGAATTTTACACATAAAAATTTAGTTTGTAAATTATTTTCTATTTGAAATAGCCAAAGATAAATTCATTTTATTTTGTGGCTGTAGACTTAAAGGGTACGTTAGATGCCTTGCCACAATTGAAAATATTGTCCCCTCTAATGTAATCCAACCTCTACAATGCAATTCATCCCCACAAATTATAACAATGATAAAAACAAAGTTAATAATTAATAGGGAAAAATTTACTTTACCCCTTTGTATTTTAAGCTCAGAACATTTTATCCTTATGATTGAAACGTTTTACCCCTTATGATTTAAAAATATACGGAGAACTATCTTGTAATTTTGAATTAAATAGTAATTCAAACTCTGTTAACGATAGGCTTAAAATGACCATAATACCCCTATGGCTTTTCTTCTCTATTTGTATACTTCTCTTAATTTATTTCTCACTCTTTTATTATACAAAAAATTCATACATATAAACGTATTTATATATATACAAACAGAATTATACAACCAAATTTATATATACACACAAACAGATTTTATATATACAAACATATTTTAAATCATACATAATATAGATTTATATATACACACTATGTATACACACCAACACAAACAGAGAAAACACCATTCCAAACCAATTCAATAAAAATCATATTAAAACAAAACGAATAACTACTAAAAAGAAGAGTCACAGCTAAGAATCAAATCCAAACCATTAATTTGACCTGCACATACAAAGACATTGAGAAAATAGAAGAACTCATTTGGATTTGTGTCTTTTGAGAGATACCTAGATGGTGTTCTGGACTGAGAGAGGCATTGTTTCAAACTGTTTCTGAGCCATCGTAGTTACGAAGAAAAGCATAAATTCAATAATGAATCAAAATACAAAAAAGAAAACATTCACTTGAAAATTTGGGGTGATGAAAAAATGAGATTGCTCGAATAATCTTCCAATGGATTCGCATTGTATACAACAAAAGCATTAAAAAAAAATTTAAAAAAAAATCTAAATGATAAACAAGAACAAATGCAGCCATCAAGCCCATAATCCTAAGATCAAAACAGAGCAGAAAACCCTAGAAGAAGAAACCCCATCGATTTGGGGTTGGGTATGTGTGAAGGTATGCAAATGGAAGAAGAAAATCCTAGAGGCTGAAATTAGGGGAAGAGAGACCGAAAGATAGAGAGAGGGAAAAATAGAGAGGGGACATACCTGGGGCAATGCTCCAATGGTGGATTGACGGTGCTGCTCGTGTGCGATGGTGGTGATGCTCCTGTACCCGATGAAGATGGAGACAAAAGCGAGGGAGAGAACTAGAGGAGGGCAGAGGCGTGAGAGAGTGAGAAAGAGAGAGAGAGAGAGTCACAGAGTGAGAGATAGACGACGTATGAGAGTTTGAACGTGTGGAAGTGTATTTTTTAAACGTAGTTTATTTTCTTTCTCGACCAATTTTTGTAGTCGCCAATAAAAAATAAAGACGTTTTTCCGACTACCGACTTTAGTAGCCAATTAATTTTTCCTCCAAAATCTGAAGTCTATTTTTTAAATGTTTTAATTATAATCGCTGATTAAAATTTAGTCGCTAAAAGTAAATTAATACCGACTAAATTATTTTTAGTAGCTAAAGATTATACATTTAGGGACCAAAATTTTTTTAGTCGCCTATAGGGTAATTTTTTAGCGACTAAGTAATTTTTAGTCGCCTATTGAGTAACTTTTTAGCTACTAATTGTATTTTAGTTGCCTATTGGGCTATTTTTAGCGACTAACTGTGTTTTAGTCACTGATTGGGTCATTTTTTAGCTGCTAATTATGTTTTAGTCGCCAGTAAGTAATATACGGCTACTAAAAAATTTTAGTAGCTAAAATATGAAACATTGCCGACTAATTCAAATTTTAGTCGCCAAAGGGCTGACTTTTGGTGACTAAATTAATTTTAGTAGCCAAATTTGATCGCCAAAAGTGTAATTTCTCGTAGTGTATGGATTCATTCTTAGGGTTGCCCCAGACCCCATTCACATCCAATGGTAGGGCGGAATTATGCAGCATAAAAACCTTTGAATAAATCTTTGTTGGAATCTTATCTATGACTATTAACACTGACCTGTGCTTTTTATTTGGTTCATTACTTAAATCTTTTCTCTGATTCCTTTTCTATTATCTGTGGATTAAAAAGGAAAGGTTTTCATTAATACTTTCTAATTTCTTTTTTTTACCTTTTGTGGGGACGTAATTTTGGGGCCAAGCCACGTGGCCGAGGTGATTGCCAAGATACCACATGGACAAACCAGAGTGCCGATGTGGTTGTGATATAGCCGAGATACAGTGCGGTAATATCGGAATCCTAGATATTTGGATAGAGGACAAGAGTCCTAGATAAGTTACACACTTAGATCGGATAGGGATGAGGCTATTGAGTAGTTCACCCATATCTAACTAAGAGTTCGAGATAAGTGTTATGCTTAAGTCTTGTGAAGTGAGACTTCTAGGGGACGAGGGCACCACTGGTTATAAAAGTAAGACACCCCCACAAATCTAAGGTATGCTTTTACTTATACACTGTTCATTTGAGTTAATATCTTTGAGAGATAAGTGACTGACTTGATCATCAGAGTGCCTCCGAGTGGACGAGCCACCGTAGTGTTCTTATCTTCTTGTGTGTAGGTGCGTGATTTAATCTATTATGCTGCATGCTTCCCAACTAAGTTCCATATTTGGTTGTGAGGTCAAAGATCAATATCCACAATTTGGTGTCGTCTATGGAAACTTAGTAAAGAATAGATTTCCAACGCTGGACAAGAGGTGAGAGTTGGGAAAGACATACATAGTGAGGAAGAGGAGTACATGGATCCAAATGTTGGAGGAGGAAACAATGGCGAACAAGCGCAAGAAGTAAATCCTAAAACAAACAATGCCGCTAGGGGCCTAATGGCCCATGAAGAGGCAACCGAGAAGAATATTACAAAGAGAGCAACTTCCTGGTATAGAAAGAAAGATGTTTGAGAAGAGACGACGAGGTGAAAGACTTGGTGAACAAATTGACAGACCTGTAAACCGTGGTGAACTTCATGATGTAGAACAAAGTGATACAACCAGCATTGCCCTTATCGATAATGTCGATCCTAGCAATGAATGCCAATGCCTAAAAAGAAGGACAAACCGCGGTACTAACCATCCCACAACATGAGAAAAGGCTAGGGAACTTGCACCAGGGATCACAGAACACCAGGCGAATAGAATCACAACGGGAGGAGTCACAGAGAACCCCGAAAACCAGAGGAACCCAAGTCAGAGAATCTTGGCAAATCAACAGGGAGGGCCTCTGCTTTGACGACATAATAGACGTGGAGAAGTCCAAGAGGACGGATCCCAACACTAGAAGCAATGCACCAAAGACACTAAAATCAACCGATAGCTAAACTCCTGGGCAGACGAAGGAAAACTTGTGGGATTACCTGCAGAGGAAGAGGTAGGGAGCTGAGGTCACGTCCACCGCACTGCTGAGAATGCCTTTCTTGATAGAGTTGGATACGTTCGAGACACTAAAGAGATTTGGTATACTAAGGTTCCAGATTTATGATAGTTAGTAAGATCCAAACTTTCACGTTGGTTTATATTTAAATGCAATGTCTGTGGAGTGGAAACAATCAATTGTTATGCAAGGTGTCACTACAAGAAATAACACTTTTAGCGACCAACTTTTTGGCCGCAGAAAGCTCATATCTTGTCGCTAATAGTTTTTAATGACCAAAAAATGTTGGTCGCAATTTAGTCACCAAAAGACTGTCACAGAAGGTTTTTTGAAGTTGGTTGCGGAAAGTTATAATTTGCGACCATATATTTTGGTCGCGGAAAGGATTTTAATTTGTCAAAATTTGATCATTTTTCGACCAAAAATTTGGCCGATGAAAGTTAACATTTGTGACCACCTATTTTGGTCGCTAAAAGTTAACATTTGCGGCCACCTATTTTGGTCGCTAAAAGGGTTTAAATTTGTTGAAAGTATGAATTCGTGACTATTTATTTAGTCATTGAAAGTCTATGCTTTAGCGACCACGTCCATGGTCACCAATAGTTATTCCTAGAAGCTTCTCAAACACCTATTGCGACTAAAATTTTATTGGTCGCAAAAGAGCTTTAAATTTCAAAAATTAATTTTTTAAATCTAATACTATTTTTTTTAATCCCTATAATACATTTACAATTAATGCATAATTCATGTCCATCCAATCAATTTCAACATACCAATCCATCAACAATCCAATCTAGAAACAAAAAACCATCGACTATAAAACCGAAATAGTAGTTAATCTATCTAATTACAACCACTTGTCAACATGAACACATTACAAGTCCAAAATTACCATCCATTTGTTTAGTTTACAACGAATTTACATCAAAAACATATTTACCAAAACCATTAGAGATTCCAAAAACCATTAATATCCAAGTGTGTGTCATATTTGTCCGATGTGAAATATATCCCAAAAAAAAAATGTATAAGCAGAACTTAGAATTAATGCATCGGCAAACTCAGGTCCATAAACACGCATGAAGAAACCTCTAGCAACTTGCAATAAAAAAACATGAAGAAAGCATTGTCAATAATAATATTTTTGCATACATTTCTATTTAATTTTGTAAAAATCCGTGGATCTAATTCCACTCCCAAAACTAGCAATCACACACAGCCTTATTGCCTAGTCCAAAAAATAAAATAAAATAAACAAAATAGGGAATTAATCTAACTAGAGAATGTTTCATTGATGGTGGCAACAATCATCAAAGTTTTTCAAAAACAATTATTAATTTTCTTGATAGGAAACATGTAGAAATATTCAAATGAGTCACAAGCAACTTAAAAAGCTAGAAGGCATTTTTCCCAATGTCAATTCTAACTGGAGTTCTTACACTTAGGATTAGATTCTTATAGTTATTTCCTAGTAGAACCAAGATTTCCCTACCATTATAAATTTGGCTATGATCCTCTCTAAGTAGAAATTAACTCAACTACCAATTACATCCCCACTAAAATTAATCAACATTTGAAAAATAAAGAACGAGTTAAGCTTGCAAAAAATAAGCAATCAAACGTGCCTAATTATATTAAAAGAATGTTAGGTTTAATAAATTAACCAAAAATTTTATATATAGCAAAAACTTTGTTTTGGTTGGTGGGGGGGAAGAAAAGGAAAAATCTAGACATGGTTGAAGAAACAATTATCTTTAGCGATAAGGTAAAAGAAACAATTCTACTCAGTGCAGATGTACATCCAAAAAATCTTGGTAATATACTTCATCAATTTCTCTAGAATGGAGTTCGAAATTAAAGAATTATTTTTTGCTTACCTTGCAAGAATGAAAAAAAAAAAAAAAAAAAAAAAAAAAAAAATGGCCTAAAAACTGACAGTCAAACAAATAAAGAAAAAAAAAAGTCAGCAAAAAGCCGGCCATTAACATATCAATTTGGAAAAAAATTACTAACATAATTGCTAATAAATTCACAATTTAAAACTATAGCATAACATAATTACACCATAGATGACAAAAGAATTACAAAGGTACTTCTGATTGCTTCTTCAAGCAACCATCAAATGGAACCAGTTAACAGAGTGGATGAACGATGCCATTGTTTTGTGAGGAAAACAATCATTGATGTTGTAAAAACTTCACCATTCAACATTTTAGAGTAACAAAAGGCAAAATGGGGATGCACTCAGTTCTAAGGTGCTAGACTAAGATTGGCCTAATAATACTTTAAGGACCTACAACAAATTATGAATTACAAAAGAAGGTGAAAAGGAAATTACTTGCTCCACCAAAGAGGTTTTAATATACCAAGGTGAAACAGCGTTACTCCTGATATTGTCTTTTGCCCACTCACATGCCAAATTCCTTGTAAGTTGATTAATTGCTCCTGGGAGTGATGAATAAACATGATTACAACTTTTTGTGACATAACCTCTACAAGTATACTGCAAAATCTTGCAATAATGATCAGATCAAAAAATAAATTACCTTTAGTTGCTTCATGGACAGACATAAACTTCAGTGACACAAAGCCAAAGACAGGGGAAGTGAATACAACATTTCCTACTCTTGATGCTTTTAAAAGAGGATGTGCAAGTTGGCACATATGAAAAACAGATTCAAAATTCGTCGCAAAGAGTGTAGCATATTCTTTGGCAGTGAACTCTACCATTGGCTTCCTTATGTTGGTTCCATCATTATTAATTGTAGACACCCCATTTTTGACCGACGTTAAGACTCAGACGTCATCGTTTGTGTGCGTGATGATTATGCATGTTTGTGCTCGTTTTGAGTGCCCGAAGATCTCGGCTGTGCGCCTTGTCTTTGAGCCTCTAAACCCTCTGTGTTTTGGCCTGGTTTTTGGACCATGCCTTGGTGCCTTTGCCTGGAGGGAGAGAGAGGCCTGTAGGCCACTTTTTGTAGCTGTAGGCTACTTTTCCCTCTTGTAGGCCACTTGCAGTGGCCGACAGGCTAGTTTTTGGAGCTTTCGGCTGAACGCCTTGTCTCGGGACCTCTTGACTCTCTTCTTCTTGGTTTGTTTTTGGACCATGCCTTGGTGCCTTTGCCTGGAGGGAGAGAGAGGCCTGTAGGCCACTTTTTGTAGCTGTAGGCTACTTTTTCCTCTTGTAGGCCACTTGCAGTGGCCGGTAGGCTAGTTTTGGGAGCTTTCGGCTGAGTGCCTTGTCGTGGGGTCTCTTGGATCCCTTTCTTTTGGTTTGTTTTTGGATCATACCCTGTTAACCCTTACCTAAAGGGAGAGGAGGGCCTGTCGGCCACTTTTGGTGGTTGTAGGCCACTTGAAGTGGCGTACGGCCTTTTTTCTATTTTTGCAGATATTTTTAAATATTTTGAGCCAGCTGTGGCTCACTAAGCCATCCTTCATACACGTATGGAGGGATGAAGGCAAGTTTCAAGCTTGTCAGGCAAGCTTTTGCTTGCATTGCTTATAGAAGGAAAGACCCATCTCCCTTTCCAGAGGTTCAGAATTTTTAGAAACAAAATTCACTCTCTCTCTCTAGAATTCTCTCTCTACATATATATTTTTGTGCTTGAAAGTTCTTGAAAGTGGGAATTCTTGGTGCATTTGCAAAGGGACTCTTGATCAAACACCTCTACCTTGAGGCTAAGGTGCCTGGAAGTCTTATTTGAGCTTTTAAGGGCTGATTTTTCCTCAGAAGTTGCTAGTTTTGTAGTTGTACTTCAAGGGTGATTAATTTCCTCTTTTAAGCTTATTTTAATACACAAGCTTAGCCACCTTTGCATGTTATTTTAGGCCTAGCTTTCAACTACAAAAAGCTTTATTTTAAAGTGTTTAAAATGGTTGTTTGAGGCCTTGTTTGAGTTAGTGGTGGTCTACCCCTTTTGGTAGCTTGTTTTGCTTTGCTTTGTGCCATCTCTTAAGGCCTTTGAGATCATCTTTGTTTAGCCTTTTCACCACTAAATTCCAAAGGAATTTTAGTGGTGGAAAGTGGGTTTTGAGACCCAAAATGGATGGGTTTGTGCTTTGTTTGCATGTGTTGTTGGACTTAACACTTTGGCATGTTTTTCTACCCTCTTGAGGCTCTATCTTAGCATGTTTTTGGCCTTATTTTGCCATGTTATAACTCTGTTTTGGGTTGGTTTGGCCTCATGTTGTTTTCTTTTTGCACTTGTAATGTAAACTTGTTCACTAGCCTAACATGCTTCATAAGTTAGCTTGTTATTCTAGCATGTATTGGCTTCACTCCAGCATGTTTTGGTGTTATTTTGGCATGCTTTAACTCTGATTTTAGTTGGTGGGGTCACCTCTTGCTTGGTCTTTGTACTTGTAGTGCGATCCTCCTTGTAGGCTTAACATGCATCATGCTTTGTACCTCTAATTCTAGCTTGTTTTAGCTCTGCTCCAGCTGGTTCTTAGCCTTGTTTTGACTTGCTTAAACTCTGTTTGGAATGATCTTGGCCCTTTGGGGCTTGCCTTGTGTGGACATAGTGTAATGGCCTTTGCTAGTCTTGTGTCTTAGGGCCCCTAGCATGCCTTATTTGTGACATATGTGTGATATAGCATCATTTGGTATGTAAATTCAGAGCATAAACTTCTGTCGTACTCTCATGGTTATCGCTCTTTCATTGTGTTTGAGACGTGTGCCTTTGTGCCTTATTTGTAAGTTACCAAAGGAGCATGATTTTCTACTCTTTTGAGCCTTAGTTTGAGCATGTTTTTGCTACTAATTTGCCATGTTGTAACTCTATTTTGGGCTGGTTTGGTTGTTTAAGCTTGATATTGCATGCCCCTTGTGTTATGCTCTTTGCTAGCTTCAATGCTCTTGGCTCTTAGCATGGATTCCATGGTTTGTTTGCATGATTTCAAGGTCTTTAGCATCTCATTTCAGTGCTGAAATACATGCCATTGCACTCCATTGTTTACTCCTTCATTTATTTTGAAAGAGGTCTTGAGCCCCTTGTTGGCTTGAGCATGGAATTGAGGCTCTCATGCCTAATGGTTTTAGCCTTCTCTTGAGGGCTTCCACTAACCAAAAGCATGAAGCTTCTTCCATGCTTAAGGTACTTGTGGTTTGGACCATCTTTCCCATTAGAGGACAATCACATTTGGACAAATCAATTAAAGGATTAATTGGTAAGATTAAAATGTGTAAACAAAATTGGACCAAGTAAAACATGTTAAACTAAGCATACAGTGTTTGCATTGCATTGCCTTGCCTTTGGATCGGACGTTAATCCAAATGCGAGAAATGAGAGACGTTTCATACTTGAAGTGATGAAACGTGCCTCATTTCTTGGTCGCTGTCCCCCTTGATTGTGCATGATAGGGTGGAGGCCTCTTGAGTCTTGCGTGTTATTTGTGCATTCATAAACTTGTACAAACTTGACTTCTCGGCCATCGTGCATTGCGATGCTCAGTTGGTGGCCCGAGAGTTGAGTACCGCACTTCTTTGAGCTTGAGAAATGATAAGGAGGGTGGTCGTACACACATACCCTGCAAATGCCTTGACTTGCTCCTTTTGTAGTCAGTTCGCAGCAAAACTGGAGTATGCAAAAGCAACTGGCCAATCGGCCAGAGGAAGTGGCCTACAGCCTCCCTGGTGGCTGACAGTCCACCAGCTTGAAGATGGTTCAAAGTAGTTCTGGTTCTGGAGCAGAAGCAGCCTGCGAATTGGTTCAGTGTTCAGGAATCAAAGTGAATGCAAACAAAGGCAACCGGTGGCAAGGCGACGGGATTTTGGGAGGAAGCCGATCGAGCATGCATGCATCCCTCGCCCTCGAGGCCTTTTAACTGCTTTACTTAGCTAGTTAATTTATTGGCTTTGCACTTAATTAGTTAATGTGCTTAGCTAATCAATTTTGTGTTGTAATAATTAGTTAACTAGTTAGTTAATTAGTTTGTTTGTAATAATTAGCTTAATTAGCGTAGCTAGTTAGCTTTCATTTCATTTGGACCCTCCTTCGAGAGGGCATAATGTTTTAATAAGGGTGCGTGTGTGTGTGCATGTCTTCCAACCCCATTTCTTTCTCCCTTTTGCTTACCCGCTTTCAGTGGTTAGATTAGGGCATGTTTCAATTAGCATACTTATGCTTTGCATACGTGTATCATTCATTTGTCTTGCATGCACGAGGCTCGGCGCAACATTCAAACTGCATTGTATTTCAATACCTATTTGAATACATGTATCAAATGTCGCATTCATATGTCATGATTAGGTAGTCGAGCCTACTTAGTTGCCTTTTGCATGTGTTGCATTAGGCATCTTAACATAGCTAGGATCATGCATTGATTTCTAACTAGTTTTCTATTTTGGCTCGGAGTACACTGTAAGTGTTTATGCTTTAGCATCCTTGCATGTGTGTAAGCGACTGCCATGACAGCATGCTTGCCATGGGGCTATTTGCTTAATTGCTATAACTGCATGAATGCCTATGGATGAAGGCTTCATTGCTTGAATTGGAACAATTCATCAAAATGTGAGTTTTAAGCCCACTCGGAGTGGCAAATCATCATGTTCTAAACCCACATTGTTTGGTGGCAAATCTGCATTTCTAAGCCCACTTGAGGGTGGCAAATTCAAACCATTTTCAAAAGCAAACATTGAATTGTTTTGTTCCAATTCAGGAGATCGAGTCTATACTTGTATGTTGTGCGCATCACGTAGTAATGATAGATTAATAATCGGAATAAGAACACATGTGTTTACAAAAACAACATATCATGTTTAGTAGAGGCCGATCTTTTGATCGGGCGAGCAAGGGTGCTCATTTCAGGACCTTCTCCTCTCGTACCCAAGTTCCCGAGCCGAGGCAACTTTGGTGATGACGGACATGTGGCCTTAGGCACGAGTCAAGGTTTCCTAAATTTCCCAAAATAAAATATTTAGGTGGCGACTCTGTAATCTGGAAAAGCAGTCCATGTTTGCTGCTTTTTGATTAAAATCGATTTACCAAAACGATTTGCTGGATTTAGACTCTTTGGTGATTTATTAGTCTCACATTGCACTTTGTGAGATTAGATTTAGAACCGTGACAGGAGTCCTGTAGACGTGCCCGAACGTCCCGGGCTCTGCGCGCGAAATTGCGCGAAAATCCGTTTTGTTCATTAGCATACTACAGTTCGGACTCAATGTCACGGTTCTGAATCTAATCTCGCAAAGTGCAATGCAAGACCGATAAATCACCAAAAAGTCCAAATCTGGCAAATCATTTTTGAAAATTGATTTTTATAAAGAAGTGCCAAACATGGATTGCTTTGCCAGATACAGAGTCGCCACCTAAATGTTTTTGTTTTGGAAAATTTAGGAAACCCTGACTCGTGCCTAAGGCCACGTGTTCGTCATCACCAAAGTTGCCTCGGCTCGGGAACTTGGGTACGAGAGGGGAAGGTCATGTAATGAGCACCCCCGCTCACCCGATCAAAGATCGGACTTTACTAACATGATATTTTGTTTTTGAAAATACATGCGTTCTTATTCCGATTATTAGCTAGAATTACTATGTGATGCGCACAACACACATGTATAGATTAGATCGCCTAAGTTGGAACAAAACATCTCATGTTTGTTTGTTTGAAAATGGTTTGAAGGTGCTACTCGCAAGTAGGCTAAGACGTGGATTTGCCACCCTCAAGTGGGCTTAGAAAACATGATTTTGCCACTCTTAAGTGGGCTTAAAACTCTCATTTGATGAATTGTTCCAATTCAAGCAATCCAACCTTCACGCACAGGCATTCAAGCAGTTAAACATATAAGCAGTTAGCCTCATGGCAAGCATGCTGTCATGTTAACACTCACACACATGCAAGATGCTAAGGCATAAACACTTACAGTGTACTCCGAGCCAAAACAACAACTAGTTAGAAATTATGCATGATCCTAGTTATGTTAAGATGCCTAATGCAACACATGCAAAAATGCAACTAAAATAGGCTCAGCTATCCTAAAATGGCATATGATATGCAATTTGATAATCATGTATTCAAGTAGGAATTGAAATACAATGCAGTTAGTATGATGCGCCGAGCCCGGTGCATGCAATACAGATGAATGGATGCAAACATGCAAGCATAAGTATGCTAATCAAAACATGACCTAGAACTAACCATCGTAAGCGGTTAAGTAAAAAGGAGAAAGACGTGGGGTTGGAAGACATTCACACACGCACGCACGCACACTTATTACAAAATTCGCCCTCTCGACGGAGGGTCCGAATAAATAATACAAACTAACTAATTAATCAACTATCCTAGCTAATTAATTATTACAAAACTCTTAACTAATTAAGCAAATTAATTAAGTTACAAAACAGTTAAAGCGGTCTCAAGAGGAGGGACAAATGCATGCTCGATCGACTTCGCTCGAAAATTCGTTGCCATGCCTCATGTTGCTTATGTTTGCACTGTTTTGCACCTCTGAAAACTGTACAAATCTCTGTGATGCTTCTGAACCACCACATGGACACTCTGAGAGGTCATCGGCCAAGAGTTAAGGCCATCGGCCAAAGGATAAGGGCCATCGACCACTTATGAGGCTATCGGCCAAGCATTGTTAGCCGATCGGCACTGCAGATAGCCGATCGGCCATCCTTCCGGTAGACTGCTCCTTTTTGCTGCAGCAGAGGACAAACAAGGGCATGGAAATACATTTGCAAGAAAATGTTGTGCAACTACACCCCTTATCAAGTTTGGAACTCAAAAGAGTGTAGTGCTCGACTCTCGAGCCATCAATCACGCATTTCGATGCACGATGGCCAAAGAGGCTGAGTTGCACAATTTAATGTGAATGACATGCATGAAAACACACAAATGCCTTAAAGTCTATCATGTTGGATCAAGAGTGTCAGCGACTGAGAATTGAGGCACGTTTCATCACTTCAAGTATGAAATGCCCCTCGTTCCTCGTGTTTGGCTTAACACCCCAAACCAAACACAATGCAATGTATGCGACATGGAGAAGCTATGCAATGCAACATAAGCATGCCAAATGCAAATGTAACAAGCATGCAAAATGAAATGCAACCTAAGCATGAAAACATGCAATGTACCAAGCATGCAACAACATGCAAAAATCATGCAATGCGACAAGCATGCAACAACCACAAAATGGAACAAGCATGCAACAACATGCAAGACACATACATAATGGACTTAAACTGCAGATGGACAGTCCTTAGCCATGCCAAAAACAGTGGCCAAAGTGATGAATTGATGACATGAAATGCACATACAAACATGTATGCCAATTGGCCCAAGAATTAAGGCATGAAGACACCAACTCTTAAGAGCACTTAAAGAGTGAAAGGTCTGGATAAGTGACAATACTATAGGCCCTGAAATTAAGCATGGAATGATGCCAAATCAACCACATAACACAAGGATAGCATGCAAAAAACCTCAAAGCTTGAAACTTAGCAAAGGGACTTAAACCACGGCCATGCAAAGCAAGCCCTAAAGGGTCAAGGGCACCCAAAACAGTCCCAAGACAGGTCAAGACAAGACCAAAAACAAGTTTGAACCTAGCCAACACAAGCTAAAACAAAAGTCCAAAAAGCATGAGGCATGCAAGGCTAACAAAGGGGGATTACACTACACCTATGACAACCAAACATGGCATGATTTAACCAATAAAAATCAGAGTTATGGCATGTCAAAATAAGCCCAAACATGCACTGAAATGGCATCCCAAAAGCCTAAGTATGATGGCATGCACAATGATCCATTCTTGAAGCACAAAACACCAACTCTTCAAAACATCAAAAGGGTGGCAAATGCAAGTGTATGGCTACACTACATGGACTGAAATCTCATATGAAATGATGCCAAATCATGAAAATGGTCCAAGCAATGCATGCTAATGACTTGGACACTCAAAGCTAACAAGCTAGATTGAACCAAGGCTATACAAAACAGTGCATGCATGACTAAAACAACATGAAACAGAGCTCAAGCATGGTAAAACATGACGAAAAGCATCTTTGAGTTGAGCCAAAACATGCAAGAATGATAGTCCAAACACAAGATGCATGTTATGTTAGCATGCAAAATTGCTCTATAAGTGTATGGTGCATGCAAGAGGTCATCAAGACAATTTTAGACAGAGGTATAGCAGGGAAAAATAACACCAAATACTTACTGAAATGGAGACAAAACAAGCTAAGCAAGCATGCTACCATTATGAGCCATTTATATTAGCATATGAGACACAAGGAGAGGGGGGTGTCCCACTCCTATTTAAGACTCTAAAACCACCTTTCCACCATTGAAAATCCTCTGGATTTCAGTGGTGAGAAGGTCAAAACAAGATGGTTCCAAAGCTGAAAAGGGAAGGCACAAAACAAGGCCAAACAAGGCCTAAGAGGGGGTAGACAACCCCCAACACAAAAGTGACATTAAACAAACATCACAAGCATGAAAAATTAGAACTTTTTGTAGTTTAGAGTTAAGCTTAAAACAATATGCAAGTAGGTCTAAAAGCTTAAGCCAAAACAAGGGATTAAAAGGTAGTTAACTCACCCTTGAAGAACATCTTCAACAACACAACTCCAGCAACTTTTTTGAGTTCAAACCAACCCAAAAACACTAAAATCAACTCCTCAGTACCTCAGTAACAAAAAGATGGTGTTCTAGTAGGTGTTTGTGTGCAATAGTATGAAGAAATCACACTTTTGAGTACAAACAAGAGCAAATGGAGAGAGAGAGAGAGAGAGGGGTAAAATATAGAGAGAGATATCCAATTTCAGAACCTCTGGAAAGGAAGAGGGGCCTCCCTTCTTATAGAATTTCAATTCTCAAGCTTGTTCAACAAGCTTGAGTCTTGAAGCAAATCCCTCCATACACGTGTATGGAGGATGAGAATTGTGCTCACCAGCTGTCACAGCTGGCACAAAATATCTGCAAAAAGCAGATAGAAAGGCCTCAGCTCAAAAATATGGCCGATCGACCAAAAATAGTGCTGATCGGCCAACACTTATGGCCGATGGCAAGAAAACATGGCTGATGGCACAAAGCCTTAGCTGATGGGTTGCAGGGATGGCCAACAAGCCACCCTCTTCCCTCAGAAGCAAAACCACAAGTCTTTGGCCAAAAACCAAGCACAAAACAAACAAGTTGAGAGATCCTAAGGCAAGGCGCACAGCTGAGACCTTCGAAACTCAAAACAAACACGAGCATAGATGATCATCGAGTGTTCAAACGATGACGTCCAAGTCTTGAGGACGGTCAAAAATGGGGTGTCTACAGTTGCCCCTCTTTGATAGAACTCAAAAGTCATAAGATGACGGGAGTGAATGTCAAAGCCCAGAGACGACCCATTTTCGACAACGCCGAAGACTTGGACAAGCATACAAGATAACAAACAAATGTGCCTGCAGGCAGGGGCAAGATGCAAGTGGCATGCACAATGCCGAGCATAACTTATGATCATGCAAAGAGAACTGTAATGAAGCATAACAACCAACAGTTTAAGCAAGCGAATAAGAATCAAACTACATTTCATGCAGAAAGGATGTAAGAGAATTATACAATTCTCACTACGTCTCACGCGGAGTACATACAATACCGTCTGGTACGTCTGGTCGCGCCAGCTTCAAATGAACCGTACATACAATATCGTGCCTGGATAAGAAAGAAACTTAACAGGTACAAAATAGTTAGAAACATGCATAGTAATGCCAGTGAAAAGTGCGTGACAACGCAAGTGAAGGGGTGCATGACAATGCAACCTAAGTGTGACGCATAACAATGCGAAGGGGTGAGTGACAATGCAACCTAAGTGTGCGCATAACAATGCGAAGAAGTGCATGACAATGCAACCTAGGCATGCGCATAACAATGCAGAGGGGTGCATGACAATGCAACCTAAGTGTGTGCATAACAATGCAAAAGGGTGTATGACAATGCAACCTAAGTGTAACGCATAATAATGCGGTTTTGAAAGAAGCATAATAGCGCAAATAAAACATGCGTGACAACGCAAGTAAGGGAATGCATAACAATGTAGTTTGAAATAAGCATAACAATGCAAGGAGGGCATGCGCGACAATGCAAGCCAAGGGCATAAACACATATAAGTAAAGCACGCACGACAACGTAAGCAATGTGTAACAATGCGACGATAAGCATAAACACATGTAAGCAAAGCATGTGCGACAACGTAAGCAATGTGTAACAATGCGAGGATAAGCATAAACACAAGTAAGTAAAGCACGCGCGGCAACGCAAACAATGTGTAACAATGTGAGGATAAGCATAAACACGTGTAAGTAAAGCACATGCGACAACGAATGTGTAACAATGTAAGGATAAGCATAAACACATGTAAGTAAAGCATACGCGACAACGCAAGCAATGTGTAACAATGCGAGGCATAAACACATGTAAGTAAAGCATGTGCGACAACGCAAGCAATGTGTAAAGCAAGAGAGGCATAAACACATGTAAGTAAAGCATGCATGACAACGCGAGCAATATGTAACAATGCGAAGCATAAACACATGTAAGGAAAGCATGCGCGACAATGCAAGCAATGTGTAACAATGCGAAGATAAGCATAAACACATGTAAGTAAAGCATACGCGACAACGCAAGCAATGTGTATCAATGCGGCAACAAAGAGAGGCATGTGTTCAACGGAAGCATGGTGAAGACATGTTATTCGCGATGTTGAGATGCAACTTCAAAGCAAGAGGAGGCATGCTCAATGCAAGAGCAAAAAGACATATAACAAGCGCGCTTGTAAGCAAACATGACAAAACATTGTAATGCAACGTATTCAAAGTGATTTCCGAATCTCGCAATATACAAAAGGATACGAAAAAGGGTACATCTAGTGTGTATCAAGTGCCGCACACGAAAGACACGGTTCGAGGTCAATACGAAGGTCAGTTAAGCTTCAAAAGTGTACTTTCTTGCACTTTCTTGAGAGATGAAGGTACTAATCAACATAATTGAACCAAACAAGGGTATAGGAGGTGCATCGACTACAAGGGGAGGCCATCGGCCATCCATCAGCCACAAAAGGAGATCATCGGCCAAAAATTTAGCCGATCGGCTAACAATTTGGCCGATCGGCAAAAATGGCAATTTCGGGGCAATTTTGTCCATTCACCTCGGGTCTTTAAATATAGAGCCTCAAACCCTATTTCCTCACTCTTCCCTTGCTGAAAATCCTTGCTCTCTCTCTCTAGGTCATTCTCTACCCTTAGATCCGAGCTTTTCCCTTATTTTTGAGCCTCCCGCGACGTTGATTCGCGAAACCCTCTTCGTTTTACACATTTTGAACTGAACGAAACACATTTTCAGTGCCACATTCTTAATTTCCACCACTTGGGGTTTGTTTCCCCCGAGTTTACCTCGATCTTCGTGCCTTTTCCTACACTCCGACCTTTTCTCTCATTTTTCACCCCTCGGGGTTGACTTTTGGTTGACTTTTTGCATTTTCACCCATTTTCCACATCCTCAGCCATTTTTGCACTCTTCTTGAGATGGCAGACAACATTCCACGGGGTGGGACTCCCCCAGAGATGGACACAAACCCTGAGGTCGAGCTCCTACCTCTTAGCATTCGACCATTCGACCCGGCGACATACCGGCCGACGATACACATACTGCCTCCTGATAGCATCCATCAATTTAGGAGCTACGCGCGAGGTGCGCCATTGGAGCTCCTGCTACGCGAACCGGAGTCGCACCTTTCCTACGGCACTGCTGAGGTACATTCTTCCCCTCTTTTATTTTCTGCAATGTAGATTGTACGCTTCGGATAGCCAGCATTGTTCTATAATTGATTAACCCAAACACACTGATACATGACATGCTTAGTTCACCGTGAGCACACTTACACCCGATAGCTGTGTAAACTCGAACACATACACACACACTGTATTTTTAGCAATTCTGAATGCATTCAAACACTGTATTTCTAACATTACTTCGCAACTGTTTGTCTTGAACACAGGGAGATTCCCATGCCTTCCGGGGGTATGAGAATACCATTGCCCGAGAATGGCACATGGAGTTGCCCGACGCGGTTCGCCACATCGTTGACCAGGCCGGCTTCAGCGTCTTCTGCATGGGACTCTCGCCCCTCACTGCGAGTAGGCTCCTTCTTGGTGCACTGGTGGAGAGGTGGTGGGACACCACCGATTCCTTCCACATTTCTGTTCTAGGGGAGATGACGATGACTCCCTTCAACTTCTCGATGTTCACCGGCATTGGAGTATGGGGTGATTCGATTCCCTTTGACACCGACATGGGCGAGTGGGATGCTGTCTGCTCAGGGGCTATTGGCGAGCCTGGGAGGTACATTTTCTCTTTCTATTTTACAATTTTGCTTTACACTATTTGTACACCACACATACTGCATACACGTAATCTGCTTTACACTGGTTATACACTGCACACACTGCACAATACACTGCACATCGTTCTCTAATTTCTGCTTTATCTGCATACTGCCTTACTGATAAGCATACTCATTGTGGCCCTTTTACATTCTGTAGTTGTGGGTGTATGCCTACTTTCCGAGGCTTGCCCTAGTGCCAGATGTAGAGATCCCTCTCACTGTCCCATACTCTCATCGATACGATCTGAGGTGTGAGCGGAGGCCGCAGAAGTCTTTCCTATTCTTCCGCCGATACTTCGATACCATTACCACCACAGAGGTATTTCAAACATTACAGTTTATTTAAGCTTCGCTTTGCATTATACGTTTAATAGTAGATAACAAACTGTATATCTTGTCATTTGCAGATCACCTGGAAGCCCTGCGTTGTGTTGCCAGATACGGTGAGAGATCAGTATGCGGGTGCTCGGGAGACTACCCGATTTTAGATTTTGCTGGAGGGTCCGGTCTACCGGGCTTGGTATTTTGGAGAGCGCTTCCTGCGGCAGACTCTCGGCATACTAGAGCAGATAGTCCCGAGGCCACCTCCTACCTATATGAGGGCTACCAAGAGGTACACCTTGGAAGAGATGATGGATTACATGATCAGCTGGGACTCTGACTTCTTCAGAGACGAGGGCGACTACACCGAGTTCATCCAGGCTTTTCTCATGCGTCCTCTGACCAGTGCTCGTCGAGTCGAGAGGGAGAGGCCTGCAGCGCCAGTAGCAGGAGTAGGAGCACCGAGGGCGACTCAGGCCCGTGACAGGAGTGGGTCCCAAAGGGGATGGGGAGTTGAGTGGCTAGCCCTGCACACCACCATGACATGCCGAGGATAGGGTGGGGAGACTTACCAGATACCCATCGCTCCTCCTCCAGCTGATCATGAGCTTGTCGGAGTTCGCGGCTTGACCCCGGTATGTGTTATATTTTGCATTATTGTAGACACCCCATTTTTGACCGACCTTAAGACTCAGATGTCATCGATTGAGCACTTAGTGATTGCGCATGTTGTGCTCGTTCTAAGGTTTCGGAGTCTCCATTGAGAGCCTTGCCTCCGGACATCGGGACTCTTTTGTGCTTTGCCTCGGTTTGTGAACCAGGTTCTATTTTCTCTTCCCGAAGGGAGGGAGAGGTCTCATAGACCATCTCTCAGTGGCCGTAGGCTACTTTTCATGGTCGTAGACCACTGTTCCTGTTTGGAAATCAGTTTCTGATTTTCGAAGCCGTCGGCCGTGTGCCTCGGTTCGGGACGGCTTAACTTTCTTTGTTTGCTCCGATTTTTGGCGCACACCTTGTTTCCTCTCTCTAAAGGGACACTGTGGCTCGTGAGACCACCTTTGCGGTCGCACGCCACTTTCAATGCTTAACAGTCAGTTTTCGGGGCACTCGGCTGTGCGTTTTGACCCCCGAACTCTCGTTTTGCATCCATCTTGGTTCATTCTTGGCATGGACCTTGTTTTCATTGTTTGAAAGGTGGTACAAGGTTGGGAGACCACCTTTTCTCCTTGAAGACCACTTTTCCCCCGCCGACCAATTTCCTTAAGAGGTAACGGGTCTCCCTCACTTTTGGGCCACAATTGCTGGTCTCCCACCACACCACTAGCTTGCATTCAATTGGGAGACCACCAATTGGGGTGGCCGACCACCATTCACTCACTTGAACCTTTTGAACTAGTTGGCCGACTAGGAGGAGTGGTCGGCCGACCACCTGAACTGGTTGGCCTGCCTCCTTCAGTTCTGTCTCTGTGAGTTGTTGCCAGCTGTGCCAGCTGGAAGGCACAGAATGGATCCTCCATACACGTGTATGGAAGATCTTCAAGCTTGTTTTTTAGCTTCTTTGAGAGGCTTTGGACCCCTTTGGCTACAAGGGAGACCCTCCCCCTCATTGGTAAAGGTTCAGAATTTTGGTCTAAGGCATACAATACCTCTCTCTCTATATCTCTACATTCAAGCTCAAAAAGTGCTAAGTTCTTGCCCTTTTGCACATTACCTTTTGGACTAACACCTCCAACACCAACCTAAGCTTCTTGGAGGGTCTTGAGAGGTTCTAAGGAGCTGCATTTTTGGTCCATAAGCTGTTGGAGTTACTGAGCCACAAGGGTAACACCCTATTCCCTCTTTTGAGCTTTATTTTGCTCTATCTTTTAGCCATACTTGAAAACATTTTTGAGCTTCGGTGTAAACCAAAAAAAGTCTTCAAGGGTAACCCCTTGCATGCTTCATTTCGCCTTATTTTGAGCCATGCATTAGGGCCTTTGCATTGACCTTTGTTTGGCCTTCTAGCCACTGAAATCTAGTGGCTAGCATGCTATTTTGAGTGCCAAAATGAGAGAGGGGACCCCTCTCTCCCCTTGTTTTGTTTCCTAGCATATTTGGCCTAACAAAGGATCCCTTATTTGCATGCTTCCAAGCCATGTTTCAGGCCATTTTTGGTGAGTTTTAGGACCTTCATAGGCCCTTTCCAAAGCATTTTTTACCATATTGGGTGTCCATCTTGCATGTGTAGAATAACCTTCTTCATAGCCTATAAAAGGAGCACGTCATTCTTGCATGCATTGACCATGTTTCAATGAATTTTTGTGCTTTATTTGGCATGTCATATCTTTGACTTTTGCTGGTTTAGTGGCCTCTTGATTTCCTCACATGCTTGTAGTGTAAATCCTCTTTACTAACATACATTGCATGCTATTTTGGCCTTTGATTCTAGCATATTTTGGCCATACTCCAAACTAATTTTGTGCATGTTTTGGACTACCTTAGCTCTATTTTTAGGCCTCTTGGTTGAATGATGCTTGCTGTGCATGCTTGTAGTGTAATACCCATGCCTAGCTTTGAGTTTTGAAGCTTCTTGCATGCTTGAATGGTGGTGTTTTCATGTTTTGGGGTCATTGAGAATGTCATTTTAGAGCCTATACTTGTGCCACATTCCCATGCTTTCCAATCTTTAAATGTGTTTGAGGGTCGTGCTTAAATACCTCATTTATAGGCCATAGCATGTGCTTCATTTCTTTGCATTTTGAGCCATCATTTTAGACCATTTTCCCACTGTCTCGACCTGCATAGGGACTATTTGGGGCTGGTTGTGTCATTTGAGCATTGCTTTGTGTACCTCTAGTGTAATGCACTTCACTAGTTTCGATATCCCGGCCATCTAGCATGCATTGTGTGAGGTGTTTGCATGATTCGGGACCATCTTGCATGTCATTTTAGAGCTGGAAAATATGTGATTGTATGCCATATTTCATGCTTACCATGCTTTGGTGGAGTTGCACTTTGTGCCTTAGGTTTGGTCCCTTGCATTTGTGCATGTTTGCATGTGTGTTGTTGCTTCATTTTCATCATGTATGGCCACTGATTTTAGTGTGGCTGAGGCCCATTCATTTTAGTTTAAGTCCATCTTGCATTATGTACGTCATATCCATGTTGTCGCATGCTTGATCGTTGCATTGTGTATGCCTTGTTCATGTCTTCGTGCATACCCATCTTCGTATGTGCATTGCGTATGCCATATAGTTCATGTGCATTAAGTATGCCATTCTTAGTTCATAGCATTGTGTATGCTAGTGGCATGTTTGCATATCATCCCTCGCATGCTAGCATGATTAGGTTACATTGCGCTTAGGGTTGCATGCTAGTCGCATTGTGTATGCCATGTATATTGCATTGTGTTTGGAATAGGATTTAGTCCAAACACGGGAAATGAGGGACGCTTCATACTCCAAGTGACGAAACGTGCCTCGATTCTCGGTCGCTGACACTCCGGATTATCCATGATGGAGTTTAGGCCTTGTTGTGTTTATATGTGCATTCAATCTACATCGAGTCGTGCAATCCGACTCCTCGGCCATCATGCATCTAGATGCGTGATTGGTGGCACGAGGATCCAGGACTGCACTCCCTGGAGCTTGTGCAATGATGGGGAGAGTGGTCATGCACACATATGTTGAAAATACTTTGCCATGCCCCTTTCTCGCTCTCTGTTGCAGCAAACCGGAAACCAGCAACAAAAACTGGTCAGCAGCCTTCTGGAGCTTTGTACAGTGTTCTGGGACCAGTTGCAAACAGAGGCAAATTGGGGCATCGTGATGAATTTCCCGACAAGGCGACTTGAGCATGCATGCATCCCTATCATTCGGAACAGAGCTGAGGCAGTCCATTTTGTTTAATTTGCATGCTAGTTTCCTTACTTACTTAGTTAATTCGTTAATTAATTAATGTTGCGTAACAATTAGCTTGATTAGCTTAGATTAGCTAGTTGGTTGTGTATTATTCATTCGGACCCTCCGAGGAGGGCAATGTTGTAATAAGTGTGCGTGTGTGTGGTGCATGTCTTCCAACCCCACGTCTTTCTCCCTTTTATTTACCAGCTTACGATGGTTAGTTTAGGGCACGTTTCAACTAGCATACTTATCCTCGCATGTTTACATCCATTTATCTGTCTTGCATGCACCGGGCTCGGCGCATCATACTAGCTGCATTGTATTTCAATTCCGAGTTGAATACGTGTATTAGTCATTGAATTTCATATGCCATTTTAGAATAGCCGAGCCTACCTTAGTTGCATTTTTTTGCATGTGTTACATTAGGCATTTCAGCATAGTTAGGACTCATGCATGATTTATAATTAGCTTCTTTCTTTGGCTTAGAGTACTCGATAAGTATTTATGCTTTAGCATCCTTGCATGCGTGTGAGTGACTACCATGATAGTATGCTTACCATGAGGCTATTTGCTTATGTGATATAACTGCCTGAATGTCTGTGGGTGAAGGTTGTGTTATTTGAATTGGAACAATTCATCAATTGAGAATTTTAAGCCCACTTGAGAGTGGCAAAATCATGTTTTCTTAAGCCCAATTGAGGGTGGAAAAATCCACGTCTTAGCCTACTTGCAAGTAGCACCTTCAAACCGTTTTTCAAAACAAACATGAGATGTTTTGTTTCAATTCAGGCGACCCAGTCTATACTTGTATGTTGTGCGCATCACATAGTAATTCTAAGCTAATAACCGGAATAAGAGCACATACGTTTTCAAAACTCGATATCATGCTTAGTAGTGGCTGATCTTTGATCGGGCGAGCGGGGGTGCTCATAGCTGACCTTCCCCAATCGTACCCAGTTCCCAAGCCGAGGCAACTTTGGTGATGATGGACACGTGGCCTTAGACAACGAGTCAGGGTTTCTTAAATTTCCCCAAAAATAAATATTTAGGTGGCGACTTTGTATCTGGCAAAGCAGTTCATGTTTGGCACTTCTTTCTAAAAGTCAATTTTTCAAAAAATGATTTGCCGGATTTGGGCTCTTTGATGATTCATCGGTCTTGCATTGCACTCTACGAGATTAGATACAGGACCGTGACATTGAGTCCTGAACTGTAGTAAGCCCAAATGAACAAAACGGGATTCCCTCCCGAGACGTTCGAGGACGTCTATAGTTTCTGGCGACTCCGCTGGGAAGTTAGAGAAGTTGACTCGAACTCTTGATATCTTGTTTTGATTACATTTATGTGTTTCTTTGCATTGCATTTGCATTGGTGCGCCTAGGACACCGTGTTTGCCATCTGCTATTCCTGAATAGTTTGCCAGAGGCTCGCTTTGAGAAGCGTGCCATAAGGCTGGCCGGTTACGGGCTCTGTCACAATGGGAGCACAAACCCTGATTTTTATCGGGGCACCCTTTTTGGCCATTCGACCTAGTACATATTCGGAATCCATACTGACCATCCCAAATTAGGACAGGTTGCTTACCCGATTATAGGTTGTTTGAAACCGCTGTGTGCGTAGTGAAACCCTAGCTCCTGACAAAGTAGGATAGGGAAACCCTACCCCTCCATACGGGTGTTTTTGGCTCTCACTTGTTTGCTATGTGCTTTTAGGGTGTGTCTCTACATGAATGCGTATATCAATTTGCAAGTCTGGGTATCAGGCATGCGAGCATCGATATCAGTGTTTTGAGAATCAGTTATATCTACGGGTATCAGATTCAGTTTTGGGGCATAATTCAGTGGAGAGCACAGTCATTCGGCTTTGCTCATATCTGTTCTGATGAAATTGGGCTGAGATGCTGCTTGTTTTCTCTTTTGCTAGGTAGTCTTGGGAACCATAGCTTCAGAAGGCTTCAATTTCCCCCGGGTACATTGGACTTGTGCTGATAGACTTTGTCAGGTCAGAGATTTAGTTCAAGGGCAATCAGTGTTCCTTTGCCAGAGGCAGGGTAAAACGGCCTGTCAAGCACAGATCATCAATTCAACAGTCTTCGGATCAGTGATCATTATCCACCTCACCTGTGCGCAGTTGGGCTGAGATATCTGTTTCCACCTAAGAAAAGGGATGCACACTTATTTAGTTCGATCAGCAGTTTTCAGTTAGCATGGAAGAGATGATGCGTCAGCTCCAGGAAGTATGAAAACGATGAAGCAGGACGCTGTTTGTCAAGCATAATTTGCCAAACAACACGCCGAGGTCATGGCTCAACAGGCAGAGTTAATTGCCAGGCTACAACAGCAAACCGGAGCATCCGCTTCACACCAGGCTCCTCCCCCACCAAGAGTGCCAATACTTGGGGAGACAGCTAATGTCCAGGAAGATACGGACATTCCAACAGGGTTGGCTCCGCCTCCAATCCTACCCCAGCTATCCAAAGCACAGACCAACCTGCCAAATTCTCCCTTTGAGTTCGAGGTGGACCCCACAACACTAAAAGTAAGCAAGCTTGAAAAGTTATTCAAGAAATCTTAGGGTGTGAAGTCCATTCTAGACACAGAGGATGGATACACTGATTCGGTGGTGACATTACCGGACCGATTCAAGATGCCACATATCGATCGTTTCGATGGTTCTGGAGACCCAATGGTGCACCTCCACCTATTTTCTGATATCCTGAGGCCAATGGGGTTGACCACAGCCCAAAAACTGTCACTATTCGGTCGAACCATGTCTGGGATAGCCACAATCTGGTATGCAAAATTGGAGGACTCTGTGAAACAGAACTGGGAAGAGCTGGCTGAGGCCTTTATTGCTCAATACTCCTACAATACACAGATAGAGGTCACAACTCGTGATCTCGAAGTCACCCGCCAAGAACCAAAGGAAGACTTCTCAGAGTTCGTGACAAGATGGAGAGCAAAGGCCTCAATGATGACTACCAGGCCTTCTGACAAAGATCAGATCAGGATGATTGTTCGGAATCTACATGGCAAGCTGTTGCAAAAGATGGTCGTCCTACCTCTGTTTACCTTTCCAGCCCTTCATGAAATGGGGGTTCAAATCGAGGATGCCATTAGACAAAGAATCTTTGTGGAAAATGATGAGCCTTTGCGGAAGAATGTTGTTCGCAGTTCCAATGCTACTACTGATGGTAGCACAACTGTAAAAATAGACTCTATCACCACTTCCCTCAATGGCCAAAAACCTGCCACTTCAAATCGGCCCCCAGGCCCGAAAGTTCAATCCTCTTTACATGAGTCTCTCTCAAGCTTTGAAAAAATTGCGAGAAGAAGGGCACCTAGAACTCCTAGAACCCCAATCCCTTCTAAATCCTCTTCTACCAAGATATGACCCAGCTAAATATTGTGCCTATCATCAACAACACGATCATGATACGAACCATTGCATTCGTCTCCGTCATAAGATTCAGGATCTTATTGACGAAGAGACCCTAGCTCCACCCAAAGGACCTCAGGTTAGTACTGACTCGTCACCTCCCCACCTCAGCCTCATCCATATACTACCATCCACCTTCGACCCCAGCATATACATCACCCCAGCCTATCTACCCAAGCCTGAGGTGTTTATTCCGGAAAGCATGGACTTATGCATGATGGGTGCACCTGAATTCCAATCATCTCAAACCCGTGAACCTACTACTTCTGAGTTGATGAGAATGATTGAAGATCTTCAAAGAACTGTGACAGATCTGGCCTCCGGGACATTCGCTCCATCATCGGTCACATCACATGCTAGGAGTTTTATGACAAAAGGCTCCCCAATCTTGGGACAGGTTGTATTGGAAGAAGGCCAATCCCTTGGCGAAGTGAAGGCCAGTGGTAAGAACAAGGTAGGGGCAGGCATTGATCCCCATGAACAACTTTTGTGGGCTGTGGAGGCTTTGAAAGCGGAAGGGCTAAACAAACAGCAAGTGCTCGCAGTTGTTGCAAAGATTGTGGAGGATAGTTTCGTCACTCAGAATGAGAGCAGTTCGAAGCAAGGGAAAAACCGGGAGAAGGGTCATCGTACCAGAAACGATCTTTTGAGCTCTAATCCTACACTCGGAAGAGATCGACAAACCAGGCCAGCACCTGCCAACCCCTTTGCTGGTGCGTCCAGCAAAAATCCAGTAACTTTGAAGTACCAACCCCAAAGTCAGAGGGTCTTCCATGCTCTCTATATGCCTTTGTCCAAAGCTCTCCAAATCCTTATTGGACAAGGCCATCTCAAACCCCTTGAGCCTTGGCCTCTCCCGAATCCTCTTCCGACTACGCATGATGCTGCCCAATACTGTGCCTTCCATCAACAAACCGGTCATGGCACCGACAATTGCTTTCGTCTTCGCCACGAAGTGCAAGATTTGATCGACAACGGGGTCATTGCCGCGCCAAGCTCGGCGAAGTCTACCGGCACTGGATCGGTGAACTTGGGCGATAATGTGACCATGTGATCAGGGGATAAACCACCTGCGGGCGGCACCCAGTTTACTCCAGATGTGGCGTATGGCACGCACTGTTTTGAGCATTTGTGAATCTTGGTTTTTGTACTTCCTGACTTGGGTATTGGGTCAGTCTTGTTGTTTTGTATAGAGTCAGTCTTTTTATGCTGAGTCAACCGGGTCTGTCTTGTTGTATCGAGTCAGTCCTGTTTTGTTGGAGTCGGGTGATTTCGGGGGTGTTACCTCGGACATCACTTGCTTGTTTTGTGTTTGTCTTTTCATTTTCTTTTGAGTCTGTTTTTGCCTTGGAGCCATTAATGGCAACAGATTTGAATGAACAACAGTGATTTTCACACCCTTGTGTTTGCTTCTGCCTTGCGCCAGTTGTGCCAGAAAATTTGAATGAAACAACAGTACTTTTTGCCTACTTTTCTATGCCTCGAACTCATTGCATTGACCTAAGCTTTCCAAAGCTTTTCAAACACTGTGATGAAAACAAAGAGAGAGGAATTCCTCGGGTTTTGCAAAGTTTGATCAATTGAGAGAAAGAGAGGCATGTTAAGCCCTTAATGAATGAAATCATGTTTGTTAATGTGAGTACTAAGAAGGACCCTGGCTTGATCCAGATTGGTTCTACACTGTCTTCAACGCGAGCGATTTGTCAGTTTCTTAAAAAATTTCAAAAAAAATGTTTTGCGCGGTCCTGCGAAGACCTTTGTAGAATTGCTCTTGAGATTGTGCAACCTAGGATCGCTCTCAGCCTCGAGACTCGACCCCTTGCTTTTGAACCTTGAACTTAGATTCAGAATGTTCAATGGTCAACCACCATGTAAGGCTTGTGTGGCCGGATCAGAAGCAGCCCATGAACTAGGGACGAGAATATCAGATGTGATCAAAGGAAGCTTGCGAAGCTAGATCAAAAGCAGCCCTTGAACTAGGGGTAAAAATGTCAGATGTGCTCGAAGAGTCAAAAATGGGGTCACTGCTCAAGCTAATGAAGGTCGGCAAGAATGCCAAATCCCAGAAGGGAGAAAAGAAGAAAGTATTGCTAAAGGATAACCGAGTTCTTATCCACAACATTAGGGGCAAATTCAGTCCCCCATTGGATGGACTCCTGCATCGTCAGCGAACAGCAGCCATTTTTCTGGATTCAGATGATTTCAGGATCTCAAAACCATTTGAAATGGACAAAGCTACACTTTTACCCTTGAGAGGCTCGCTGGGTCGAAAACCCGGAAGGGCGACCCAGCCAAAAGTTAGAGCAAGAAAAAGAAGAAAAATGAACAAAATAAAAATGCAAAGAATGAAAAAAAGAAAAGAAGAAATGAAAAAAAAAAAACAACAACAACAACAAAAAAAGAGAAGAATTGAGAAGAAATGAAAGAAGAACAAAGCTCGCAAGGTTGAAAACCCGAAAAGGGCGGCCTTGGCAAAAGTTAAAGCGTAAAATGAGAGGTTAATACCCGAGTGTACCTAACCCCGAACTATGTAAGGCTTGATTCAAATCTTTCGGATACGTAGGCAACTTCTTTCTGAAGTCCAACCACAAACACTTCCAAATCGACTGTGTCCATGTAATGGTTCTGATCATCATTGTCTTCTTTGTATCCGAGAGCTCGGTTGTGATCGTCACCTTGAAAACTGGTTACAGTGTGCTGCGGTGCTATTCAAACAAGGGGCAACTTTCCGTTGCCATACAGCGCACTCCGGTGCCATTCAAACAAGGGGCAACTTTCTGTTGCCATGCAGTGCCGTTCAGACAAGGGGTAATTTTTCATTATTTCGGATCTAAGGTTGTGCATCTCAAGAGTAAATTCTGTGCTCGTTGAGCAGTGGCCATTTGTAAAAATAGTTTTGAGAATTTTTAATGAAATTGAATAATTTTCCTGAAAATTACTTCATTTTTTTTCCAAAACTGGACCATTTCTTGGACCCAAAAAAAGGAAATTTTTCAGTGCTCATAACCTGACTTGCATGATTTCAAATCAGAAAATCGAACAAGCATGTTAATCTAACTCTCATTTTGGTCAAAATTGTTTTAGTAGAAAGCCAAAAATAAAAAATGATCAAAATGATGAACTAGGGGCACAATTGAGTCAGGTTTTCTGTCTTTTCGCCTTTATCAACGCACTTGCCAGAAAGGGCATCATACCTGTCGGAAAAGGGCACCACTGAAGCTGATTGCAAAAGGACAGAAAGCTCTCACATCCTCCAAGCAACGAGGTATCAAGCCAAGTGCGAAGCATGAACTGGAATGGGGCAAGATATTCCACTCCCTCATTTGGACAGATATGATCACGTCCAAACTCCCCAGCAAAGCATCGTCAACCGATGTCAGCTGCAGATTTGCTATACACCCAGTTGTAGCACAGCCCCTCTGTGGGAGAGACTCACCGTTATAAAGAAGAATGAGAATCTGGTAGAATACCAGGGGCAAGAGCCCACAACTTCCTGCTTATCTATCAACCACCCAGGGGAGGGATAAAAAAATAAGAGATTGAAGAATAGAGAGATGTGCGTTAAGAAAAGAAGTGAGGAAAGGGTTTTTTCAGAAAAATAGAGCCTGAGGGCTGAGTGATGTGAGAATCACAAATGAGAAAGGGTGGGAAACAATACCCGAAGAAACTGGCTCCTCGCGAACTGAGAGGTCTCTCGCTATTGGAACACATCTGAGTGTCGTGTATCTTGTTTTTTTATTTGTCTCGATTTTTGTTGAGTCGTTTCAAGTGTCTGTGTTTGTGTTTAGGTTATTTTACCTTTGTTTTCCTTTGTCGAGTCGTGGTGCACTGCGTTTGGTTATAGGCTCAATACCCAGTTGAGATTTTATTCTCACTTTTAATTTCAAAAAATCGTTTTGTGTTCAGAGTGCCGTGCTGTTCTCCACATTTGTGCAAAACAAGATTTGTTCTTTCATAAAACCGCAGGGTTCAACCCAGGTCATGTAAGAACAGTAAAACTAGGACCTATCTGAAGCTATGAAAGTTCCGGGCTGCAAAGCAAAAGAAAAGAGGGAAAATGTCGGGCATCTAAGTTTATTTCAACTTCTACAAGTTCCGTTATTGCATCTTGTATGCTCAGAATGAGTAGTGTCTTGTATGAGCTGTGTGCCGAATAAACTGAATACTGTGTTATGAGCTGCGTGTTCAAAATGAGCAGTGTGCTGATACGAGCTGTGTGTTCAAAGTGAACAAAATACTGTGTTGACTATTTCATTGTTTCAGGCCAGAATGGCAATCAGAAGTGCTCTCCTTGAGTACCATTCCCCATCAAAGTTACCTTGGCTTTGTAATGAGGGAAAGTTGTGAGTATGATCAAGAAGAAAATGGCATTTGTGGGTTCTACGTGCAGAAGTTACCCTTTGTCAGCATTTTCAGCACCTTTGTACTGTGAGTTGAAGGTAAGAGTTCGAAGAACACAAGGGGAGATCCTCGTCAGAGTAAAGGCGTTTACCGCCACTCACTCCATAAGGTGCTTTCTAAAGTGCCGCTTTGTTTGTTTATTGCATTCCCTAAACATCATGCTCTAAATTGCTTGTAACATGTACTGTATCATCGTACCTATTGCATTTATCAGCATATTGTGTTATCTTGTACCATTTGTCCTTTTACGCCGAGCGGCGTTTAGGATCGTTGTCCTCCTGGGCTTTCTCAGGTTGCGCCGAGCACGCGCCTGATAGTTTGTTTCGGACCTCCTCTCACAATTTCAGTGTGGTTTGAGTGTCTCTTTCCTCACATGATTTCAGCGTGTTTGGAATTTATCTCAGGTTGCGTCGTGTACGCACTTGGGCAGTTTGTTTTCGGACCTCCTCTCACGATTTCAGCGTGGTTTGAGTGTCCGTTTCCTCACACGGTTTCAGCGTATTTGGAATTCATCTCAGGTTGCGTCATGTACGCACTTGGGCATTTTGTTTTCGGACCTCCTCTCACGATTTCAGCATGGTTTGAGTGTCCCTTTCCTCACACGATTTCAGCGTGTTTGGAATTCATCTCAAGTTGTGTTGTGTACGCACCTGGGCGGTTGTTTTCGGACCTCCTCTCACAATTTCAGCGTGGTTTGAGTGTCCCTTTCCTCACACGATTTCAGCGTGTTTGGAATTCATCTCAGGTTGCGTCGTGTACGCGCTTGGGCATTTTGTTGGACCTTCTCTCATGATTTCAGCGTGGTTTGAGTGTCTCGTTTGTTATACAATTTCATTGTGTTTGGAATTTATCTCAGGATGCATGATGCGCTGGCCTGGGCGGGTTTTATCTCAGGTTGCATTGTAGATGCGCTGGGCGGGTTGTTGGACCTCCTCTCACGATTTCAGCGTGGTTTGAGTGTCCCGTTCCTTACACGATTTCAGCGTGTTTGGAATTTATCTCAGGACGCCTGATGTGCGGGCCTAGACGGGTTGTATCTCAGGTTGCGTCGTGTACGCACCTGGGCGGTTTGTTTTCGGACCTCCTCCCACAATTTCAGCGTGGTTTGAGTGTCTCATTCCTTACGCGATTTCAACGTGCTTGGAATTTATCTCAGGACGCCTGATGTGTGGGCCTGGGCGGGTTGTATCTCAGGTTGCGTCGTGTACGCACCTGGGCGGTTTGTTTTCGGACCTCCTCCCACAATTTCAGCGTGGTTTCAATGTCCGTTTCCTCACACGATTTCAACGTGTTTGGAATGTGTCTCAGGTTGCGTCGTGTACGCACCTAGGCGGTTTGTTTTCGGACCTCTTCTCACGATTTTAGCATGCTTTGAGTGTCCCTTTCCCCACACGATTTCAGCGCGTTTGGAATTTATCCCAGGTTGCGTTGTGTATGCGCCTAATGGGTTGTTTTTCCTCCTCTCATGTTTCCAGCATGCTTGGAATATTTCACCCTTTGCATCTACTGTACTATCTATCGCATTGCACAGTTTTGTGGACCTTACTTGCGTTGTGCACGCATTTTATCGCGCTATTTTACACATCGCACTGTTTTGTGCACATCTGCGTCACACTGTCTTGTGCATTCACTTTCACTCGCACTGTTTTGTGCATATTGTTATTTGTATCATTCGCACTGTCTTGTGCACCCTTCGGTCTAGGAGACCTTAAATCCTCCAAAGGTGCAATTCCTTTGGTGTTTGTCGTACTCGAACGACTTCCGGTGGTCTGGTATAGCCACCTACCTGTGTTTGCGATGAGTTCCTAGGAGACCAACCGAGACGGTGGAAACTAGAGTTCGAATGGCTCATGCCTAGAAAGCAAAGGTTCAGGATTTCCGAGACTAAAGTTTAGTTTAAATACCCAGGGGTATATCCTCGGTTTGAAATCTGTATGGCAGCCCCATAGATTGAGATATCACGTGTATGCACCTCAATTCTGGATACTGAACCAACCTAGTCTATCACCCTATTGGAGAATAGGGAAAGCTGCGACCATAGTCAGGGAGAAAAGTAGTACCTGCGGTTCAACAGAAAAGAAGGGAAAGGTCCCCGGCAGCATGACGCACGATATTGTTTGTATGGTTCATTTGAAGCTGGTGCGACCAAACGAACCAGACAGGTATTGTATGTACTCTACGTGAGACGTAGCGAGAATTGGATAATTCTCTTACATCCTTTCTGCATGAAATATAATTCGATTTGTATTAGTTCAAAACTGTCATATTCATTGTGTATGATTGCTTCGTTACAGCTTTCTTTGCATGATCATAAGTTATGTTCGGCTTCTTGCATTGTCACTTGCATTTTGCTCCTGCCTCCAGGCACATTTCTTTATTATCTTGCCTGTTTGTCTAAGTCTTTGGCCTTGTCAAAAATGGGTCGTCTCTGGGCTTTAACACTCACTCCCGTCACTTGTGACTTTCGAGTTCTGTCAAAAAGGGGTAACTGTAGACACCCCATTTTTAACCGACCTTAAGACTCAGACATCATCAATTGAGTGCTCGATGATTGCGCATGTTGTGCTAGTTCTGAGGTTTCGGAGTCTCGGCTGACAGCCTTGCCTCCGGACTTTAGGACTCTTTTGTGCTTTGCCTCGGTTTGCGAACCAGGTTCTATTTTCTCTTCCCGAAGGGAGGGAGAGGTCTCGTAGACCATCTCTCAGTGGCCATAGGCTACTTTTCGTGGTTGTAGATCACTATTCCCGTTAGGAGACCAGTTTTCAATTTTTTGAGCCGTCGGCCGTGCGCCTCGGTTTGGGACGGCTTAACTTTCTCCGTTTGCTTCGGTTTTTGGCGCACACCTTGTTTCCTCTCTCTAAAGGGACATTGTGGCTTGGGAGACCACCTTTGTGGTCGCACGCCACTTTCGATGCTTAGCAGTCAGTTTTCGGGGCACCCGGCTGCGCGTTTTGACCCCCGAACCCTCGTTTTGCATCCGTCTTGGTTCATTCTTGGCATGGACCTTGTTTTCATTGTTTGGAAGGTGGTACAAGGTTGGGAGACCACCTTTTCTCCTTGGAGACCACTTTTTCCCCGCCGGTCGGTTTCCTTGACGGGTAACTGGTCTCCCTCACTTTTGGGCCACATTTACTGGTCTCCCACCACACCACTAGCTTGCATTCAGTTGGGAGACCACCAATTGGGGTGGCCGACCACCATTCACTCACTTGAACCTTTTGAACTAGTCGGCCGACCAGGGGCAGTGGTCGGCCGACCACCTGAACTGGTCGGCCTGCCTCCCTCAGTTCTGTCTCTGTGAGTTGTTGCAAACTATGCCAGCTGGAAGGCACAGAATGGATCCTCCATACACGTGTATGGAGGATCTTCAAGCTTGTTTTTTAGCTTCTTTTAGAGGCTTTGGACCCCTTTGGCTATAATGGAGACCCTCTCCCTCATTGGTAAAGGCTCAGAATTTTCATCTAAGGCATACAATACCTCTCTCTCTATAGCTCTACATTCAAGCTCAAAAAGTGCTAAGTTCTTGCCCCTTTGCACACTACCTCTTGGCGTAACACCTCCAACACCAACCTAAGATTCTTGGAGGGTCTTGAGAGGTCCTAAGGAGCTGCATTTTTGGTCCATAAGCTGTTGGAGTTGCTGAGCTACAAGGGTAACACCTTATTCTCTCTTTTGAGCTTTATTTTGCTCTATCTTTTAGCCATACCTGAAAACATTTTTGAGCTTCAGTGTAAACTAAAAAAATTCTTATTTTGAGGTCTTTAACATTTTTGTTTTAGATCATTTTTCCGTTAGGGGTCATCTACCCCCTTACATGCTTCATTTTGCCTTATTTTGAGCCATGCATTAGGGCCTTTGCATTGACCTTTGTTCGGCCTTCTAGCCATTAAAATCCAGTGGATTTTCAGAGGCTAGCATGCTATTTTGAGTGCCAAATGAGAGAGGGGTGACCCTCTCTCCCCTTGTTTTGTTTCCTAGCATATTTGGCCTAACAAAGGAGCCCTTATTTGCATCCTTCCAAGTCATGTTTCAGGCCATTTTTGGTGAGTTTTAGGTCCTACATAGGCTCTATCCAGAGCATGTTTTTCTATATTGGGTGTCCATCTTGCATGTGTAGAATAACCCTCTTCATAGCCTATCAAAGGAGCATGTCATTCTTGCATGCATTGACCATGTTTCAATGAGCTTTTGGGCTTTATTTTGCATTTCATACCTCTGAAGTTTGCTGATTTAGTGGACTCTTGATTGCCTCACATGCTTGTAGTGTAAATCCTCTTTACTAGCTTACATTGCATGCTAATTTGGCCTTTGATTCTAGAATATTTTGGCCATACTCCAAACTGATTTTGTGTATGTTTTGGACTGCCTTAGCTCTATTTTTAGGCCTCTTGGTCGAATGATGCTTGCTGTGCATGCTTGTAGTGTAATGCCCATGCCTAGCTTTGAGTTTTGAAGCTTCTTGCATGCGTGAATGGTGGTGTTTTCATGTTTTGGGGTCATTGAGAATGTCATTTCAGAGCCTGTACTTGTGCCATATTCCCATGCTTTCCACTCTTTAAATGTGTTTGAGGGTCGTGCTTAAATACCTCATTTATGGGCCATTGCATGAGCGTCATTTCTTTGCATTTCGAGCCATCATTTTAGACCATTTCCCACTGTCTCAGACCTGCATAGGGACTGTTTGGGGATGGTTGTGTCATTTGAGCATTGCTTTGTGTACCTCTAGTGTAATGCACTTCACTAGTTTCGGTATCCGGGCCATCTAGCATGCATTGTGTGAGGTGTTTGCATGATTTGGGACCATCTTGCATGTCATTTCAGAGCTGGAAAATATGTGATTGTATGCCATATTTCATGCTTACCATGCTTTGGTGGAGTTGCACTTTGTGCCTTAGGTTTGGTCCCTTGCATTTATGCATGTTTGCATGTGTGTTGTTGCTTCATTTTCATCATGTACGGCCACTGATTTGAGTGTGGCTGAGGCCCATTCATTTTAGTTTAAGTCCATCTTGTATTGTGTATGCCTTGTTCATGTCTTCGTGCATGTCCATCTTCGTATGTGCATTGCGTATGCCATATAGTTCATGTGCATTGAATATGCCAATCTTAGTTCATAGCATTGTGTATGCTAGTTACATGTTTGCATATCATCCCTCGCATGCTAGCATGATTAGGTTGCATTGTGTTTAGGGTTGCATGCTAGTCGTATTGTGTCTACCGTGTATATTGCATTGTGTTTGGAATAGCGTTTAGTCCAAACACGGGAAACGAGGGACGTTTCGTACTCCAAGTGACAAAACGTGCCTCGATTCTCGGTTGCCGACACTCCAGATTACCCATGATGGAGTTTAGGCCTTGTTGTGTTTATATGTGCATTCATTCTACATCGAGTCGTGCAGTCCGACTCCTCAGCCATCATGCATCGAGATGCATGATTGGTGGCACGAGGATCGAGGACTACACTCCCTAGAGCTTGTGCAATGATGGGGAGAGTGGTCATCCACACATATGTTGAAAATACTTTGCCATGCCCCTTTCTCGCTCTCTGTTGTAGCAAACCGGTAATCAGTAGCAAAAACTGGTCAGCAGCCTTCTGGAGCTTTGTATAGTGTTCTGGGACCAGTTGCAAACAGAGGCAAATTGGGGCATCGCGAAGGATTTCCCGACAAGGCGACTTGAACATGCATGCATCCCTATCATTCGGAACAGAGCTGAGACAGTCCATTTTGTTTAATTTGCATGCTAGTTTCCTTACTTACTTAGTTAATTCGTTAATTAATTAATGTTGTGTAACAATTAGCTTGATTAGCTTAGATTAGCTAGTTGGTTGTGTATTATTCATTCGGACCCTCCGATGAGGGCAATGTTGTAATAAGTGTGCCTGTGTGTGTGATGCATGTCTTCCAACCCCACGTCTTTCTCCCTTTTATTTACTAGCTTATGATGGTTAGTTTAGGGCACGTTTCAATTAGCATACTTGTGCACGCATGTTTGCATCCATTTATCTGTCTTGCATGCACCGAGCTCGGCGCATCATACTAACTGTATTGTATTTCAATTTCGAGTTGAATACGTGTATCAGTCATTGCATTTCATATGCCATTTTAGAATAGCCGAGCCTATCTTAGTTGTATTTTTTTGCATGTGTTGCATTAGGCATTTCAACATAGTTAGGATTCATGCATGATTTCTAATTAGCTTCTTTCTTTGGCTTAGAGTACTCAGTAAGTATTTATGCTTTAGAATCCTTGCATGCGTGTGAGTGACTGTCATGATAGCATGCTTACCATGAGGCTATTTGCTTATGTGATAGAACTGCCTGAATGTCTGTGGGTGAAGGTTGTGTTATTTGAATTGGAACAATTCATCAATTGAGAGTTTTAAGCCCACTTGAGAGTGGCAAAATCATGTTTTCTTAAGCCCACTTGAGGGTGGAAAAATCCACGTCTTAGCCTACTTGGGAGTAGCACCTTCAAACCGTTTTTCAAAATGAACATGAGATGTTTTGTTCCAATTCAGGCGACCCAGTCTATACTTGTATGCTGTGCGCATCACATAGTAATTCTAGGGTAATAACCGGAATAAGAGCACATATGTTTTCAAAACTCGATATCATGCTTAGTAGTGGCCAGTCTTTGATCGGGCGGGTGGGGGTACTCATAGCTGACCTTCCCCAATCGTACCCAAGTTCCCGAGCCGAGGCAACTTTGGTGATGATGGACACGTGGCCTTAGGCAACGAGTCAGGGTTTCCTAAATTCTCCCAAAAATAAATATTTAGGTGGCGACTCTGTATTTAGCAAAGCAGTCCATGTTTGGCACTTTTTTCTAAAAATCAGTTTTTCAAAAAACGATATGCCGGATTTGGACTCTTTGATGATTCATCGGTCTTGCATTACACTCTGCGAGATTAGATACAGGACTGTGACATTGAGTCCTGAACTGTAGTAAGCCCAAATGAACAAAACGGGATTCCCTCCCGGGACGTTCGGGGACGTCTACAATTATGTACAGTCATTTCATTTCATTTGATATCCCGCAGAATACTAATCACCTCAACACTTTTACAGGCTTCGATTGAGTACACTGGACAGTCACTGGAGCTGACAGCCTCGGTGATGGGGATGCTTCAGAGGAGTATTGACCTGTTGACCATCTACGGCATCCCGGTGAGTTCTTTCAACCTCGGTCTCAAGACTCTGCATAATCTATTCCATACATGGTCTAATGCATCACCTTATCAATACGGCGCTTGATACACTTCACTCACATACCTCTCACGACACTGATACACTAGTACAACATTCATACACTACTCACGGCATCCATACGCTGCTCACAGCATTCATACATTGTGTTCGATATTCATACACTACTTACAACATTTATACACTGTACTCATACACTATATTCGGTATTCATGCACTGCTCATAGCATTTATACACTATACTCATACACTGTATTCGATATCGTACCCGACTTTGCACAATATAATTGATGTTTTTGCTGACTGTTCTTTTCAAGCCCCATTCCAGATACCGGCCACATGGAGTGCCTCAGTAGGACCTTCAGCGCCTACCAGAGCAGCAGGGGGAGCCAGACGGGGGATGACGATGCATAGCCGAGGCAGACATAGACGTGTTTGTGCTCGACTGTTCTTTTTTGCTTTATTTTTCTTTTTACTAGTAGTTTTGCACATTGTACTGCGTCAGGCAGATTTTATTTTCTTCAAAACTATGTACTTTTTGCAAAAGAAATATGATGGAATGAAACAACTCTTTTGTTGAAAAAGTGTTACATTTGTACATTCTATGCATCGCATCGCATCACATTACATAACAATGTAAACGAGAATGAACTTTGTTTTGAAAACTAAACACTCGAATTGCATTGATCAGGTAGTGAACCAACTAACAACAAAACAACTCGATAAGCAAAACAAAGAACTTGACAAGCTAACCAAATGTAAATACAACTTGATAAGCAAAACAAAGACTTAAAGAATACAAAAATACAACTCGATAAACAAAAGTACAACAACTCGATAAGCAAATTGAAGTAACATAGGCGCGACTTCGCAAAATCATCACCGGAAGGCATTTGAAGTGGAACTAGTCACAAGTTCTCAACATCTCCAACACATAGACAGCTTAGAGAACAAAATGAAGGGCCATCAGCCAAATTGAGAGGCCATCGGCCAGCATTACTAGCCGATCGGTCAAAAAAGATAGTCGGTCGGCACTCTTTTTGGCCGATCGACCAAAAATGGTAAGCACCTCCAGAATGCTGACACCTGTTTTCCACTGAACACCTTATCTTCTACAAAAGCCTTAGCTTCGGAGTTTTCTGCATTTCAGCTCAATTTTTGCACCAAATGGAAGCATTTCTTGTCCAATATCTCACAAATTGGATTGCCAACTTGGATGGCTCGGAAAAGCTGAATTTCTGGGACTTTGGCATAAATGCACTATTCACGTTGAGTCGCACTCCGCTGCGTTTTCCGTTCCTCCATGCCGTAGCAAGGTTTTGGAATCCATTAACACACGTCTTTAGCTTTGGCAGACAAGAGATGTGTCCCACCTTCGAGGATTTCCAAGCTTTAATGGAATCCGAGCGTGATGAAGAAATCTTGCCTCAATTCCGCTTTGGCTACGTCCAAGCATTGGGACGGATGTGCGGCCTTACTTTGCACGACGCTCGGTCATTGATTCACGACAGAGTGCTAGACATTCCGAGCTTAATTCGTCGATTTTCTGATGCCGGTGACCGCGGCGATCATCATTGGCAGGGTTATCGGCGACATGCGCTTTGCTTATGCATGCTGTCTCATTTCTTGCTTGCCCCAGGCTCTAGAGGGTTTAGCACTCGTTTGATTGAAGTTGCGGAGGGCTTAAAAGATGGCAAGAGCTGCATCACCATGACGCTAGCTAAGACATTGATGGGTTTGGACGCTTTTCATCGCCAGGAGACGACTAGATTCACGGGGAGTCCACTACTACTACAGGTAATGTTTCCCACCCTATCTCACATATATTGCGATAGCTCTCTCCACTTTGTCCTTAGACTCCTGTGCAAGTATGCAGCCCATTGTAATTTCAGTCACTGAAAGATACAGAATCAATGGTTTTCCCAGCTCAGGCGGTGATAACACAGGTGGGTTCTATAAATATTGCTTGATCTGTTCAAAAACAGCTTGGCATCGGCCGTCCCATTGGAACTTCTTTCCTTTTTTCAGGAGACCAAAGAGTGGTTCACAAGTCAAGGTTAATTTTGCAATAAACTGTCTTATGAATTGTACTTTACCCAGAAAGCCTCGCACCTCATTTTCAGTCCTCGGTGGTGGCATTTCTAAGATGGCCTTGATTTTAGAAGGGTCGATTTCGATGCCTCTCTGTGTGATCAAGAACCCTAGCATTTTCCCTGCTGTAACACCAAACGTACATTTCTGAGGATTCATCCGCAACCGATACTCTTTGATCCGTTGAAATAATTTCTGCAAGGCAGTGTAGTGGCCCTCTCTTTCCTCGGACTTGACAATCATGTCGTCCACGTACACCTCAACCTTCTTATGGATCATATCATGCAAAATCGTGGTCGCAACCCGTTGATATGTAGCTCCAGCATTCTTCAGCCCAAACAGCATCACCCTATAGCAATAGGTCCCCCACGGGGTGGTGTAAGCAGCCTTCTCTCGGTCTTTAGGCGCTATCAATATCTGATTGTAGCCACAAAAGCCATCCATGAATGAGAGCAACGCATGCCCCACAGTGAAGTCCACTAATTCGTCAATATGCGGCAGAGGAAAGTCGTCCTTCGTACTAGCCTTGTTCAAATCCCTGAAGTCCACACATACCCGAATTCTGCCGTCCTTCTTCAGCACTGGAACTATATTGGCCAACCAAGTTGGGTATTCAGATACTAGTAGGAACCCTGCGTCAATTTGCTTGGTGACCTCTTTTTTGATCTTGATAGCCCAGTCCGGGCGGATCCTTCTGAGTTTCTACTTAACAGGTCGGGCCTCTAGGTCAAAAGGGATCTGGTGCTGTACAATCTCAGGATCGATTCCAGGCATGTCTTCGTAGGACCACGCGAAAACATCTTCGAAATCTTTTAATAAAGTGACTAAGCGCTCGCGCTCTTCCGAAGACAACGTGGACCTGATCTGGACCAGCCGCAGGTCCTTCTCAGTACCAACATTAATTGAGGTGATTTCATCAACCAACGGTTTTACAAACCTCTCCTACTCTTGATCAAGCAAATATTTCAAAACCAGAGGAATTTCTTCCTCGTCATTTTCATCGAAATTTTGAAAGTCTAAATTAATGCAATAAATCAAGGGCACAGAAAAATACTCAAAGGCCACGGCCATTCCATTCTCATTAATCACTTCTAAGTCGCCTGATTCCTCTGTTACAATAGACTCAAAGGAAAAAGAAAAAGACGATCTAGACAGGACTGTGGCATCCGGGTTGTCACTCTCAGGAATACCAGACTCAGACTCAAACGAGCTGGAACCTGATTCCGACTCCACAGACTCGGTGAAATCAGATTCCGGCTCACTACCTGACCCAGTGCTACTCGATAAGAATCCCTCTTCGTACTGCCAGATGAGGGAGGGTGCGATGGACGCATACAGAATGTTTGAAGATGGGCTCGCAGCTGTTTCATTCCTAATCATGGACACTGAGTTATCCCCCAAGCACTCTTGTAGGATCGGAGGATCTAAGAGTAGACAGGCCAGTGCTGCCCCCATTTCAACCTCGGTGCTCTCGGAATCCTCTTCTTTGCACTGCTCAGCCTTAGCTGATGGGTCTGTCTGCTCTTCGGCAACATCATCCCCGGACAACTGCAAGTTAAAGAAGATCTCAAATCCCGGCAAGCGCCTCTTTTCTGCATTTAGCCATGGCTCTGGGAAGCCGCAGATTGGAAAGTCTTCCCCCTCCTGGACAAAGCGTCCGTTTAGGGTGCCCTGGATAGACCGAAGTATCTACTCATAACGCCTCCCAGTCTGCTTGGCCTTGGCTTTTCCAGCCATCTCTTTGTCTTTCTTCATCCAGTCCTCTTTGGTAGGCAGATAACCTAAGCCAAAGGTATGCGGGTTGTGCTACACTTCGGCCGATACTGTAATGCCCTTCCGGCCACTTTTTCCTAGTCCCATCCCAGGGATGTGCTGGAGCTTGTTCATGAGGTACACAAACTGTGCACTGACATATAATCCCTCATCAACAACCAAAATGTTCTGTACGACCCTGGCCTTCGCTAGGGTAAATCCTGATATGAACACATCCTCCATGCCATGCTCGATTTCCAGAACCGGTGTAGACACCTCTAGCGGCGGATGGATTGACGAATTCCCGAAAACTATAGCCACCCCTTTCCCGTGGGGGTATTTCAACATTTGGTGCAGGGTAGAAGAGACCGCCTTCACCTGGTGCAGCCACGGCCGCCCTAGGAGTAGATTAAAGGTTGCGGGAACGTCCAAGACATGAAAGTCAATATCCTACTGTCCTGGACCAACCTGAGTCCGAATCTTCACGGTTCCCATCACTTCTCTGCTGGTATTATCATAGGCCCTTATCACCTGGGCAGTTGGCACAAAATTCGCGGGCTTCAACCCGATTGCATATGCCGTCCTCGACGGGCATACGTTGATAGCAGATCTTGTGTCGACAAAAACCACTGGTATCCATTTGTCTCTACATTCGATAGAGATGTAAAGAGGTTTGTTATGGCTTGCACCCTCAAGTGGCAGCTCCTTGTCAGTGAATGTCAACGTCGGGAAAGCTCCTCTCGAAAAGACCAGTCCTACCAGCTACTCAGGCGTGGTATCTATTGAAAGTTTAGCCTTGTCCATCACAGAAAGGACAGCCTGTCTATGAACTCTTGAGGCCATAAGCAGTCCCCAGATGGAGATGTCTACTTGTATCTTCTTAAGCTGTTTCAGTACAGCCTCCTCCTCGAGCAATTTATCTTTCTGCTTCTTTGCCTCTTTGTCCTTTCTGGACGCCTCTAGTTGACCTAAGTGCGGGGGCTTGAAATACCGCCCACTCCTAGTCATGTGGTCAACTTTGCTAACACACCAGGTATCATCTGGCTGGCTTTGCCCCCAGTCTTCATCGGTATGGGCAAGACATAGGTCGTCATGTTCCCACCACATGCCATCTGCAGCCGACAGACACCTGTCCGGCTCCGATACTACTATTCCTGTGCCCGCAGCACCTTGTGTTCCTTTGCTCGCAGCACGCTCTGTTCTTGTACACACAACACGTTCTTTCCTCGCAGGGCCTTTGGCCTTTCTAGCCCTCTCAGAATCTTCGATCCTTTCCCGCTCAAACTGCTTTAGTGCAACCTACTGTTCAGTATCTTCCATACCCAAACTGGTCGTATTCTGAGCAAAATTCTTAACACTGGTGCTCTCTAGCGGTGCATTCTGATTCTCAGCCCTTCTGGCCACTGTTGATGTCCCTGTCCCTGACGGACCCTGTTCTGGCTTAGGTTGCTCAATAACATCTGGTTGGTCGTCAAGCCACCCGGTAGTTTCCACTGACCCTTCCAGATCAAACCAACTGATAGTCACGTCCCCTGAGTCTTGTTCGTTGAAAAATTGGAGGTTTGCAATGTCTTCTCCCAAATCCGCTAGGTCATCTAGCCCCTGATTAGGTCCATTCTCCTGGACTACACAAACCTCTGCCTCCACTGGCAATTCCAGATTTGACCTAGCCTGGCCTGCTGATGTAATGTAACTGCTCGGGTTGTACATGAAGCTCGCAGACCCCTCAGGCTCTGTATAATCATTCTCATCTGCCCCCACAGTCGACCCACTTCTATCTTTGATAGCCACTACCACCGTTTCAGGTTGGGTTTGGGAGATGTCCAACATGCACAAGTCAGTGTTGTCTCGAATGAACACCTCCGACTTGGGTAGGTGGAGGGGGGTGATATATATGCTAAGGTCGTATGACACAACCCCAGTTTGGATCAAATTAATGCGTTAGGGAGGTGGAGCTTGGTTATGTGGTGGGAGAGGGTTGGTTGTGACATTCGGTTTCTCCGGAGGCACGATCACCCTGTTGTAAACGAGATCCTGAATCTCATGACGCAATCTATAGCACTGGTCGGTGTCATAACCATGTTGTTGGTGAAAGGCACAGTACTTCGCCGGGCTATGGAAGGGGGGAAGTTTTTCTGGAAATGGTTGCAACTCTAGGGGCTTCAAGTGCCCTTTCCTGATCAAAACCCCCAAAGCCTTAGACAAAGACATGTATAGTGGGGTGAAGGTTCTTTGGCCTCGGGGTGAAAACTTGGTTGTTTGTGAGCTACTTCCAGATGCACCGATGAATGGTGTAGCGGTAAGGGTTCTTGGGGTGGTGGTGGTAACCAAACTCACATCTGAAGCTCTGGCAGCTGCAGCACTGCTTGTGCATGCATTCGTACTGCAGTTGGATGCCCTCTTGGGCTGCTCTCTCGCATAATCAATGAGGCCCTGTTTCATGGCCTCTTCGATCTCACCCCTATCTCATGTAGATCCGCAAAGGTGGGGAGGGGGAGAACGATCATCTTCTGCATGAGCTTGGGCTAGAGGTTATGCACAACCATCCGAATCTGATCTTTGTCAACAGGCCTGATGGTCATCATCGAGGCCCTGGCCCTCTACCGGGTCATAAAATCAGAGAAGCTCTCCTTCGGCTCTTGCCTAGTTGTCTCAAGATCACGAGTTGTGACCTTGATCTGTGTATTGTAGGAGTATTGAGCTACAAAGGCCTTAGACATCTCCTCACAATTCCTCTTGACAGAGTCCTCTAGTTTTGCATACCAAATAGCCGCTACACCCGACAGGGTCCCGCCAAACAAGGAAAGCTTCTGCAATCTGGAGAGGTCCATCGGCCTTAAGATATCCGAGAACAGCCGCAAATGAACCATAAGATCTCTAGACCCGTCAAAACGGTCTATGTGCGGCATTTTAAATCGATCCGGCAGAGTCACGGCCGAGTTAGTGTACCCATTCTCAATATCCGGAATGGATTTCACGCTCTGGGACTTCTTGAACAGCTTTTCAAGCTTGCTCACTTTTAGCACTATGGGGTCCACCTCAAACTCAAAGGGAGAATCCGATAGATTGGTAGGTGCTTTGGATAGCTGGGGTAGGATTGGGGGTGGAGCCGGCCCTGTTGGAACATCCGTATTATCCTGGATGTGTGCAGTGTCCCCAACTATGGGAACTCTTGGTGGGGGAGGAACCTAGGCGAAGCAGATGCTTCGACTTGCTGCAGTGGTTGTCATTGCTGTAGTCTAGCAATCAACTCTGCTATTGTGCCATAACCTCAGCCTGGCGTACGGCAAATTCCGCTTGACGGGCAGCATCCTGCTGCATGGTTTTCATACTTTCCTGGAGCTGACGCATCATCTCCTCTATACCTGCCATATTGTGCTGGTCTATCTGAACAACCGGTATATTTGTCCCTATAGTAGAAGCTGAGACCTCAGCCTGACTGTTCACTGGTGGGGTAGACCACTGATTTGGCGACCGCTGTACTGATACACTGTGCCTTTTTGACCTCCGTCTGGTAACCGGGGATAAAGAAAGGAACAATGCTTGTCCGTCTATCAGATCCCTGGATCGATTAAGTCTACGACCTCTAACCCAGAGTGCTCGGGGGATATCTTCCTGGTCGGATGCAATGGTGCTAAACTACCTTGCAAAAAGATAAATAAAGCATAATAAGGAAATAATGAACAGAAAAACGGACAGCATAACGGCTTAAGTAAAGACAACACACAGTTGGTAAACACAAGCTGAAATAACTGTTCTCAACCACTGATCATTGTTCCTGTAAACACCCCATTTTTGACCGACCTTAAGACTCAGACGTCATCGATTGAGCGCTCGGTGATTGCGTATGTTGTGCTCGTTTCGAGGTTTCGGAGTTCTTGGCTGAGAGCCTCACCTCCGGACCTCGGGACTCTTTGTACTTTGACTCGGTCCGTGGACCAAGTCTTGTGTTCTCTTCATGGAGGGAGGGAGAGGTCTTGTAGACCATCTCTCAGTGGCCGTAGGCTACTTTTTGTGGTCGCAGGCCACTGTTCCTGTTTGGAGACCAGTTTTCAGTTTTTAAAGCCGTCGGTCGCGCGCCTTAGTTCGGGACCGCTTAACATTCTCCGTTTGGCACGATTTCTGGCACACACCTTGTTTCCTCTCTATGGAGGGAAACTATGGCCCTGGAGACCACCTTTGTGGTTGTACGCCACTTTCGATGCTTAACAACCTGTTTTTGGGGCACCTGGCTGCGCGTTTTGACCCCTGAACCCTCGTTTTGCATCCGGCTTGGTTCATTTTTTGGCATGGACCTTGTTTTCATTGTTTGGGAGGTGGTACAAGGGTGGGAGACCATCTTTTCTCCTTGGAGATCACTATTCTCCCGCCAGCCTTCCTGACAGGAAGCTAGTCTCCTTGGTCTTTGAGCCACATTTACTGGTCTCCCACCATACCATTAGCTTGCATTCAATGTGGAGACCATCAAATGGGCTGGCCGACCAACTTTTTTTGGGTTAAACCTTTTGAACTGGTCGGCCGACTAGGGGAAGTGGTCGGTCGACCACCTGAACTAGTCAGCCTACTCCCTTCTATTTTGTCTGTGTGAGTGTGTGCCAGCTATGCCAGCTAGAAGGCACAATTTGTATCCTCCATACACGTATGGAGGATCTTGAGCCTTGGTTTTTAGCATCTTGAAGAAGCTTTAGCCTTGTATCTCTATAAGAGAGGTCCTCCTCTTCCTTGGCACAGGTTCTGAAATTGCTCTAAGGCTCCAAGATATATCCCTCTCTATATCTCTACACTTTGAGTCCAAAAGGGTCTCATTCTTGCACCTTTACACCACATCTCATAACCACACACCTCCACCATTGTTCTAAGGTTCTTGGCGGGTCTTGAGAGGTCTCAAAGAGTTGGTTTTGGGATGGAGAAGTTACTGGTTTTGCTGAGCTACAAGGGTAACACTTTTTCCCTCTTTTAAGCTTTATTTGGATCCATCTCTTAGCCTTATTTGAATGCATATTTGAGCTTTGTTGTCAACTGAAAAAAGTATTTTTTTGAGGTCCTTTTGATGTTTTTCTAAGGTCATTTTGTTGTTGGGGGTCATCTACCCACTCGCATGCTTCATTTTGCCTTGTTTTGAGCCATGCCCTAAGGCCTTGTGTTGACCTTTGCTTGGCCTTTTAACCACTAAAATCCATCAGATTTTCAGTGGTTAAAATGTGCTTTTGAGAGCCAAAATCAGAGAGGGGTGACCCTCTTCCTCCTTGTCTTGTTCACTAGCATTTTTGGCCTTACAAAGGAGCCTTTATGTGCACACCTCCAAGCCTTGTTTTAGGCCCTTTTCAGTGACTTTTAGGGCCTACCTAGGCTCTTTCCAGAGTTGGTTTTGTCACCTTGGGTGTGTCTCTTGCATGTGTAGAATAACCCCTCTTATAGCCTATCAAAGGAGCATGTCATTCTTGCATGCATTGATCATGTTTCAGTGGGTTTTTGGGCTTTATTTGGCATGTCATATCTCTGAATTTTTCTGGTTTAGTGGCCTCTTGACTGCTTCATATGCTTGTAGTGTAAACCATGCTCACTAGCTTCCATTCCATGTTGTTTTGGCCATTGATTCTAGCATATTTTGACCATGTTTTAAACTGATTTTATTCATGATTTGGGCTGCCTTAGCTCTGTTTTGAGGTCCCATAGTCGAATGATGCTTTCCATGCATGCTTGTAGTGTAATACCCTTGCCTAGCTTCGAGTTTTGAAGCCTCTTGCATGCTTAACTTGAGTTGTTTTCATGTTTTGGCATCATTGAACATGTTATTTCAGAGCTTATACTTGTGCCATATTCCTATGTTTTCCACTCTTTAAATGCGTTTGAGAGTTGTGCTTGTATGTCTCATTTTTGGGCTATTGCATGAGCTTTATTTTTGTTCATTGCAAGCCATCATTTTAGTCCATTTTGCCACTGTTTTGGGTCTACATAGGGACTGTTTGGGGTTGGTTTGGTCATTTGAACATCGCTTTGCATACCTCTAGTGTAATGTGCTTCCCTAGTTTCGGTATTTGAGCCTCCCAACATGCATCGGGTGAGTTGTTTGCATGATTCGGGACCATCTTGCATGTCATTTCAGAGCTGGAACATGTGTCATTGTATGCCATATTTCATCCTTGTCATGCTTTGGTAGAGTTGCGCTTTGTTCCTTAGGTGTGGTCCCTTGCATTTGTGCATGTTTGCATTTACCTTGTTGCCTCATTTTCATCATTTTGGCCACGGATTTGGGTGTGGCCGAGGCCCATCCATCTTGGTTTAAGTCCATCTTGCATTGTGTATGCCCTATAGTCCATGTTATCGCATGTTTGATCATTGCATTGTGTATGCCTCATTCATAACAATGCGTATGTTAGTGCATTGTGTATGCATGCCATATAATCCATGTGCATCAGTATGCCATTGATTAGTTCATAGCATTGTGTATGCCATTTGCATGCTTGTATGTCATTCTGTGCATCTTCGCATCACTTAGTTGCATTGCATTTAGATCGCATGCTAGAGTTGCATGTGTATATGCCATGCCATTCTACTTGCCGCATTGTGTTTGGAATAGGAGTTAGTCCAAACACGGGAAATGAGGAACGTTTCATACTCCATGTGATGAAACTTGCCTCAATTCCCGGTCGCTGACACTCTTGACCATCCATGATGGAGTTGTTGGTTTTAGTTGTTTATATGTGCATTCATGTCCCATTGAGTCGTGCAATTCGACTCCTCGACCATCATGCATCGGGATACGTGATTGATGGCACGAGGATCAAGGACTACACTCCCTAGAGCCTATGCAATGATGGAGAGAATGGTCGGGCACACATATGTTGAAAATACCTTACGTTCTCTCTCTCTTGCTTTTGTTACAGAAAAAGCAGAAACCAGGAGAATGAACTGGTCGGCCGACCAGGTTTTCTAGCAGGCCGACCACTTTTTCTGGTCTTCACCACCAAGGGTGGTCGGCAGGTGGTCTCCAAGGCCATGAGCTAGTCGGTAGCCTTCCCACAGTTTCCCTGGGTAGAGTTTCATCTCTCTAGAGCCTCTTGCAACTTTCTGAAATCAATTGCAAACAAAGGCGAGTCGAGGCATCGCGATGGATTTCCCGACAAGGCGACTTGGGCACGCATGCATCCTTCATCATTCGAGGTAGAGCTGAGGCAATCCATTTCATGTAGCTTGCATGCTAGTTTATTTGCTTCCATAGTTAATTTGTTAATTAGCTAGTGTTGTGTAATAATTAATTAGCTAGAATAGTTAGTTAATTAGTTGGTTCTGTATTATTTATTCGGACCCTCCGTCGAGAGGGCGAATTTTGTAATAAGTGTGCGTGTGTGTGCTGCATGTCTTCCAACCCCACGTCTTTCTCCCTTTTATTTACCAGCTTACGATGGTTAGTTTTAGAGCATGTTTCAATTAGCATCCTTATGCTTCGCATGTTTGCATTCATTCATCTGTCTTGCATGCACCGGGCTCAGCGCATCATACTAACTGCATTGTATTTCAATTTCGAGTTGAATACATGTTATCTGTAGCATCTCATATGCCATCTTAGAATAGCCGAGCCTATCTTAGTTGCATTTTGCATGTGTTGCATTAGCCATCTTAACATGAACTAGGATCATGCATTGATTACTAACTGGTTTCTATTTTGGCTTGGAGTACTCGATGAGTGTTTATGCTTTAGCATCCTTGCATGCGTATGAGTGAATGGCATGATATCATGATTGCCATGAGGCTAACTGCTTATATGATATACCTGCCTGAATGCTTGTGGGTGAAGATTGGATTATTTAAATTGGAACAATTCATCGATTGCGAGTTTTAAGCCCACTTGAGGGTGGAAAAATCTGCATTTCAGCCTACTTGCGAGTAGCAAACCGCTTTCAAAAACAAACATGTGATGTTTTGTTCCAACTCAGACGATCCAGTCTATACTTGTATGTTGTGCGCATCACGTAGCAATTCTAGGCTAATAAACCGGAATAAGAGCACATGTGTTTTAAAAAACTCGATATCATGCTTAATAATGGCCGATCTTCGATCGAGCCAGCAGGGGTGCTCATGAAATGACCTTCCCCAATCGTACCCAAGTTCCCGAGCCGAGGCAACTTTGGTGATGACGAACACGTGGCCATAGGCAACGAGTCAGGGTTTCGTAAATTCTCCCAAAATAAATATTTAGGTGGCTACTCTATATCTGGCAAAGTAGTCCATGTTTGGCACTTCTTTCTAAAAATCAGTTTTTCAAAACGATTTACCGGATTTGGACTCTTTGGTGATTTATCAATCTTGTATTGCACTTTGCGAGATCAGATTAAGAACCGTGACATTGAATCCGAACTGTAGTGAGCCCAATGAACAAAACAAGATTTCTCCCGAGACGTTCGGGGACGTCTACAGTTTCTGGCGACTCTACTGGGGAGGTAGAGAACTTGATTCGAACTCATGATATCTTGTTTTGACTACACTTATGTGTTTCTTTGCATTGCATTTGCATTGGTGCACCTAGGACACTGTGTTTGCCATCTGCTATTCCTGAACGGTTTGTTGGAGGCTGCGTGCCATAAGGCTGACCGGTTACGGGCTCTGCCACGATGGGAACACAAACCCCGGTTTTTACCGGGGCACCCTTTTTTGACCATTCGACCTAGTGCATATTCGGAATCCATAATGACCTTTCCAAACTAGTACAGGTTGCTTACCCGATTGTAGGTTGTTTGAAACCGCTGTGTGCGTAGTGAAACCCTAGCTCCTGACAAAATAGGACAGGGAAACCCTACCCCAACATACGGGTGTTTTGGCTCTCACTTGCTTGCTATGTGCTTATAGAGAGTATCTCTACAGGAATGCATGTATCAGTTTGCAAGTCTGGGTATCAGGCCTGTGGGCATCAGTATTAGTATTTGGGAATCAGTTATATCCGCGGGTATCAGATTCAGTGTTGGGGCATTAATTTGGGGAACAGCGATCAGTGGTCAAATACAGTTATTCAACTATGCTTATGTTTGTTCTGGTGAAAATTGGGCTGAGATGCTGCCTGTTTTCTCTTTCAAGGTCCAGAGATTTGATTCAGAGCAACCAGTGTCCTCCATCGCTAAGGCAAGGCAGAGAAAGGCCAGTCAAGGCTCACTAGTTCATCAGATCCGTCAGCCACCAGTCACATCACCTCTGTTCAGTTCAGCAGACTCGCGATGACACATAATCCAGAAAAAATCATGGTTGTGGCTGCCACACTAAACCAAGGAATTATCTTGCAAGGTGAGACCGATGTTGAGGTACCACACCCGCCTAGGTTGCTTGCCGCGCATCCAATCTGGGAACCCTAATTATTTCAAACCCTTGAACCCACCATCTTTGAGCTGATGGAAATGATTGGCGATCTCCAGAGATCTGTGGTTGATTTAGCCTACGGAATGTCGGCTTCGCCACCGACTGCATCGTATGCCGGGAATTTCATGCCAGAAGCGCCCCCGCTATTAGGGTGAATTGTAATTGAGCTCAGCCAACCTGAAGCCATCCCAAGTTCCGGCAATGGAATGTCGACAACAACGGGGCTCCGCTCTGACGTAGCAACCCAAACCTTCTACCATGCTGAAGCGATGGTAAAAACAAGGTGAAGGTGGGCACCGATCCCTACGAACAACTCCTATGGGCTATTGAGGCTTTGAAAGCTGGAGGACTGAATAAATAGCAGGTGCTCGCTGTTGCTGTAAAAACTGTGAATGACACTTTCCCCACTCAGACTGAGGGCAGTTCAAGCCAGGAGAAAAATCGGGAGAAAGACCATCATAGTGTGCCCAGCAAAAATCCACAAACCTCGAAGTACCAACCCTGAGGTCGCATGGTCATCCATGCCCTCTATATGCCTTTGTCTAAGGCTCTTCAAGTCCTTGTTGAGAAAGGCCACCTCAAACCTCTTGAGCCTCGCACCCTCCTGAATCCTCTTCCAGCTAAGCATGATGGTACCCAGTACTGTGCGTACCATCAACAAACCGGTCATGCCACTGACAATTGCTTCCGTCTTCGCCACGAAGTATAGGATTTGATTGACAATGAGGTCATCCTCCCACCTAGTACAGCAAAGTCTACCGTCACTGGATCAGTGAATCTGGAGGATAATGTGATATGACCAGAGGGGTTGAACCACCTGCGGGCGGCGCTCAGTTTACTTCAGATATGGCGTATGGCACGCACTATTTTGAGCATTTGCGAATGCTAGTTTTTGTACTTTCTGACTCGGGTATTCAGTCAGTTTTGTTGTCTTGTATATAGTCAGCCTTTTTATACTATGTCAGTCGGGTCTGTCTTGTTGTATCGAGTCAGTCCTGTTGCACAGAAGTCAGGTGATTCCAGGGGTGTTACCTCGGACATCACTCTCTTGTTTTGTGTTTGTCTTTTACACTCTTTTGAGTCTGTTTCTGCCTTGGAGCCAGTTACACTAGAAGATCTAAATGAAACAGTAGTGATTTTCACACTCTTGTGTTTGCTTCTGCCTTGTGCTAGTTGTGCCAGAAGTTCTGAATGAGATGGCAATATTTGACTAAAAACTGTGTCTTTTCTGTGCTTTGAAATCATTACATTGATATGAGTTTTTCAAAACTTTTTGAACATTGTGATGAAAACAAAGAGGAAGGAATTCCTCGGGATTTGCAAAATTTGATCAAATTGAGAGAAAGAGAGGCATGCTAAGCCCTTAATGATTGAGATCATGTTTGTTAAGGTGAGTACTAAGAAGGATCCTGGCTTGATCTAGATTGGTTCCGCACGGTCTTCAACGCGAGCGACTAGTCACTTTCTTAAAAGATTTCAAAAAATATTCTGCGAGGTCCTGCAAAGACTTGTGTGGAATCGCTCTTGAGATTGTGCAGCTTAGGATCACTCTCAACCCCGCGACTCGACCCCTCTTGCTCTCAAAACCTTGAACTTGGGTTCAGAATGTTCAATGGTCAACCACAATGTAAGGCCTGTGTGGCCAGATTCGAAGCAACCCTCGAACTAAGGGCAAGAAAGTCATATCAAGAAGGTCAGACGTCGTCAAAAAAAGCCTGCAAAGCTAGATCAAAAGCACCCCTCGAACTAGGGGCAAAAAATATCAGACATGCTCGAAGAGCTGAAGATGGATCATTCTGCAAATCAATGAAGACTGGCAAGAATGCCAAATCTCAGAAGGGAGGAAAAAAGAAAGTTTGTGCTGAAAGACAACTGGCTTCCTACCTATAACACTAGAGGCAAATTCAGCCCCCATTGGATGGACTCTTACATCATCAGTGAACATCAGCCATTCTCCTGGATTTAGATGACTTCAGGATCTCAAAACCATTTGACATAGACAAAGCTACACTTTTACCCTTGAGAGGCTCGCTGGGCCGAAAACTCGGAAGGGTGACCTTGGCAAAAGTTAGAGCAAGAAAAAAAAAGAAAAAAGAAAAAAAATACAAAGAATGAAAAAGAAAAGATGAAAAAACATGAAAAGAAATGAAAAGAATTGAAAAGAAAAGAAAAACATAGCTCGCAAGGTTGAAAACCCAGAAAGGCAGCCTTGGCAAAAGTTTGAGCGTAAAAGGAGAGGTTAATACCTGAGTGTACTTTACCCCCAAACTACGTAAGGCTTGATTCCCATGTTTGGGATACGTAGGCAACTTCATTCTGAAGTCCAGCCATAAAACACTTCAAATTCAACTGTCCTGTCTATGAGATTGAATGGGTCATCTTTGTCATTTCTGTATCCAAGAGTTCGGTTGTGACCTTCACCATGAAAACTGATTACAGTGCGCTGCGGTACTATTCAAACAAGGGGCAACTTTTCATTGCCATACAGTGTGCTGCGGTGCTATTCAAACAAGGGGCAACTTTCTGTTGCCGTGCAGTGTCCTTCAGACAAGGGGCAATTTTCCATTGTTTTTGGATCTGAGGTTGTGCATCTCAAGACTCAATTCCACGTTGGTCAAGCAGTGGCCGTTTGCAAAAATAGTTTTTGAGAATTTTTACTGAGGTTGACTAATTCTCTCGAAAATTATTCTTTTTTTTTCCCAAAATTGGACCATTTTCTTAGATCCAAAAAGGAAAAATTTTCAGTGCTCATAACCTAACCTGCATGATTTTAAATCAGAAAATCGAACAAGCATGTTAATCTAACTCTCATGTTGGTCAAAATTGTTTTAGCAGAATGTCAAAAACAAAAAATGGTCAAAATAATGAACTAGGGGCACAGTTAAGTTAGGTGTTCTGTCTTTTCCCCATTGTCAACATGCTTGCCAGAAAGAGCATCGTATCTGCCAGAAAAGGGCACAACAGAAACTAGCAGCAAAATACCAAAAGTTCTCTCATCCTCCAAGCAACGAGGTATCAAGCTAAGTGCGAAGCACGAACTGGAATGGGGCAAGATATTCCGCTCCCTCACCGGGACAGATCTAATCACGTCCAAACTCCCCAGTAAAGCATCATCAACCAATGTCAATTGCAAATCTGCTGCACATCCAGCCGCATCACAACCCCTCTGTGGGGGAAGTTCACTGTTGTGAGCAGAAGAAAGAGAATCTAGCAGAATGCTAGGGGGCAAGAGCCCGTAACTTCTTGTTTATCTATCAACCACCTAGGGGAGGGATAAAAAATGAGAGATTGAAGATAGAGAGATGTGCGTTGAGAGAAAAAGTGAGGAACAGGGCTTTTTCAAAAAAAAAAAAAATAGAGCTTGAAGGCCGAGTGATGTGAGAACCTCAAATAAGAAAGGGTGGGAAACAATACCCGAAGAAACTGGCTCCCTGTGAACCGAGAGGTCACCCGTCTTTGTGTTGCGTCTGGGTGTCGTATCTTTTGTTTTGTTCGTCTCAATTCTTTCCTTGAGTCGTTTTGAGCATCAATAAATGTGTTTAGGTTGTGTACCTTTTGTTTTTCTTCGTTGAGTCGTTTTAACTGTGATCTGTCATAGGCTCAATACCTGGTCGAGAACTCATTTCTCCATTTCAAAATAAATCGTTTTGTGCTCAGGGTGTGATGCCATTCTCCATATTTGTGCAAAACAAGAATTCGTTCTTTCATAAACCACCGGGTCCAACCCAGGTCATGTCAGAACAATGGAACCAGAACCTATCTGAAGTTTTGGGTTCCGAATTGCGAAGCAAAGGAAATTAAGGAAAATTCGGAGCATCTGAGTGTGTTTCGACTTATGCAAGTTCCCTCTTTACATCCCGTGTGTTCAAAATGAATAGAATACTGTGTTATGAGCTGTGTGTTCAGAGTGAGCAGTGTTCAAAATGGGTTGTATGTTCAGAATAAGCTGTAAGTAGAACAAATCAAGTACCGTGTTATGGGCTGTGTGTTCAGAGGGAACAGTGTTCAGAATGGGCTGTATGTTCAAAATAAGCTATGTGCAGTATACATAATGTACAGAGAATAGAGAATGCTGAGTGCAGAATTAGAATACAGAATGCTGGGTGCAGAGAGCTGAGTGCAGAATATACAGAAAATGCAGAATGCTGAGTGCAGAATGCATAATACAGAATGTAATGTGTGTTGTGTGCAGCGTACAGACAATCGAAAGCAGGACTGTAAATCAAGAGGGTAGAATGTACCTCCCAGGCTCGCCAGTAACCCCCAACTATGGTCCTCCGCTCACGGGAGGTCGCGCTCATGTAGCAGTAAAAGGTAGCGAGGGCAGCGCCACCCCAATCAAAGAGCTGGACCCGTGATAGGTCCACCATAGCACTGAGCAGATAAAGCCCAACTGTGTTCCCCCTGTCGGAGAACAGTGTGGTCCCGAAGAGGAACATCAAAATCCCTGGGCATATTGATGTATGGCCTCAATGGTCTGGGGCATAGTCCTCCGGTACTACTCTGAGAACCAGGTGTACCTGACGCTACCTGATGATCTGTCGATCGACGGACGGTCTCTGAGCAGATAAATCTACGCAGCCTCCCACTCGTCCATATCTGCGTCATATGGAATCGGCCGGCCTCCTACGTCAAGGCCCGTTAGTATGGAGAAATCAAATGGCGTCATCGTCATATCCCCCGTAGCCGAAAAATGGAAGGAGTTGGTGGTGTCCCACCATCTCTCTACAAGTGCGCCCAGGAGGGTCCTGCTCGCTGGATGACGTGACAATTCCACACAGAATGGGTCAATCCCTGTCTCGTCCACAATGTGTCGGACAGTATCTGGGAGCTCCGCATATCACTCCCTTGCAAGGATAGATCCATAACCCCGTATGAAACGGGAGGACACCTGCATTCAAAGTGAATAGATGTATTCAGTTCAAATGAAAATGTTTGAGCTGCGTGTTCAGAATCAAATGCGTGCAGATGAAAACATTTAAGCTGCGTGTTCACCAAAACATTTGAGCTGCGTGTTCAAAATTTCAAAAAGATGTGGGCTGCCTGTTCACCAAATTTGAGCTGCGTGTTCAAAAAACTTCAAAAAGATATGGGCAGCATGTTCACCAAATTTTTGAGCTGCGTGTTCAAAATTTCAAAAAGATGTGAGCTGCGTGTTACCACAAAATTTTGAGCTGCGTGTTCAAATTTCAAAAAAGATGTGAGCTGCGTGTTCACCACAAAAGTTTGAGTTGCGTGTTCAAAATTCAAAAATGTGAGCTGCGTGTTCACCACCAAAGTTTGAGCTATGTGTTCAAATTTCAAAAATGTGAGCTGCTTGTTCACGACAAAAGTATGAGTTGCGTGTTCAGAAATTCAAAAGTTTGAGCTGTGTGTTCAAAATGCAAAAGTGTACTATGTTATGAGCTGTATGCCGATCAAAACAGAATGCTGTGTTATGGACCGTGTGTTCAGATTGAGCACTGTTGTAAGCCGTGTTCAAATTAACAGAATACTGTATTATGAGCTGTGTGTTCAGAGTGAGCAGTGTTCAGAATGAGCTGTGTGTTCAGAAATGAAAATTTATGAGCTGCGTGTTCAGAATTAAGAATGAGCTGCGTGCAAATGAAAATATATGAGCTGCATGTTCAGAATTGAAATGTGTGAGCTGCGTGTTCAAAATGAAGTGAATGAGCTGTGTGTTTAGAAATGAAAATTTATGAGCTGCGTGTTCAGAATTAAGAATGAGCTGCGTGCAAATGAAAATGTATGAGCTGCGTGTTCAGAATTGAAATGTATGAGCTGCGTGTTCAAAATGAAGTGAATGAGCTGTGTGTTCAGAGATGAAAATTTATGAGCTGCGTGTTCAGAATTAAGAATGAGCTGCGTGCAAATGAAAATGTATGTGCTGCGTGTTCAGAATTGAAATGTGTGAGCTGCATGTTCAAAGTGAAGTGAATGAGCTGTGTGTTCAGAGTAGAAAAAAGCTGAGCTGGGTGTTCAAAATTGAAAAATGAGCTGTGTGCCCAAAAAATTAGCTGTGTGCCCGAAATGAGCTACGTGCCCAAAATGAGCTGTGTGCCCAAATGAGCTGCGTGCCTGAGATATGCCGTGTGCCCGAAATCAGCTGTGTGCTTGAAAATTGAACCGTGTGCCCAAAATGAGCTGTTTCGGGCCGTGTGCCCGAAAAATGAGTTGTGTGCCCAAAAATGAGCTGTGTGCCCCCAAATGAGCCATGTGCCCGAGATCTACCGTGTGCCCGAAAAATGAGCTGTGTGCCCAAAAAATTAGCCGTGTGCCCGAAATGAGCTGTGTGCCCAAAAAATGAGCTGTGTGCCCCTAGATGAGCTGTGTGCCCAAGATTTGCTGTGTGCCCGAAATGTGCTGCGTGCCCGAAATGAGTTGTGTGCCCAAAATGAGCTGCGTGCCCGAAATGAGTTATGTGCCCGAATAAGTTGTGTGCCTAGATAAATAGAGTGATGTGTTTCGAGCTGCGTGCCGAATGAACAGAATATTGTGTTGTGAGCCGCGTGCCAAACAAACAAAGTGTTGTGTTGTGAGCTGTGTGTCAAATGAATGGAATGCTATATCGTAAGCTGTGTGCTAAGTCTTGCATTGTGCATGCATTTTATCGCGCCATTTTGCGCATCGCACTGTTTTGTGCACCTTTACTTGCATAGAAGATGCATTTTATCCCGCTATTTTGCACATCGCACTATTTTGTGCACCTTACCTGCATTGTGCATGCATTTCACTCGCACTGTCTTGTGCACCTGTATAGCACTGTTTTGTGCATTCCCTCTGCATCGCACTGTCTTGTGCACTCTCCGGTCTAGGAGACCTTAAATCCTCTAAAGGTGCAATTCCTTTGGTGTTTGTCGTGCCCGAACGACTTCCGGCGGTCTGGTATAGCCACCTGCCTGTGTTTGCAGTGAGTTCCTAGGAGACCAACTAAGACGGTGGAAACTAGAGTTCGAATGGCTCATGCCTAGAACGCAAAGGTTCGGGATTTTCGAGACTAAAGTCTGGTTTAAATACCCAGGGGTATATCCTCGGCTTGAAATCTGTATGGCAGCCCCATAGATTGAGATAACATGTGCATGCGCCTCAATTCTGAATACTGAACCAACCTAGTCTGTCACCCTGTTGGAGAATAGGGAAAGTTGCGACCACAGTCAGGGAGGAAAGTAGTACCGGCGGTTCAACCGAGAAGAAGGGGAAGGTCCCTAGCAGCATGAGGTAGGTCAATGCCAATTGCCCCTGTTAGGTACCTTCACTTCCTAACTACTACATCATCTAGTATGTCCATTGCATTGTACATAGAATATATTGCATGCATTTACTGCATATCCATTATATCACTTGCGCCTTTCCATGTTAAGCTTAGTCTAGCATGTGCCCACACTTTTCGCGTTAAAGCATGATTATGTGATTATGTGTACGCACCTATTCCACTAAGGGAATTGTGGTTTGAGGGTGACGACACCATTTCTGTGTTAGATGTGGTTTGTTTGTGTCCATGCCTTTTCTAGGCAAAATATGGTTTGGCCGCGCGCTTTATTCAATTCATCCATTGCATCCATTTCATCGTATTTTAGTTTGTTACATTCAACATTTAGGATCACGATCTTTCCTCAGCAGATCATTCCCCACTTATATCATGCCACCCAATTACTTGTACTTTGTGGTCTCTCTGCGAAACACATAGTTTTGCATATGCTCGCACCCCTTTCATGTTGAAACACGGTTCTGTTATGTGTAAGCATCCATGCTGAGTTGTGGCCAGTACTAGGATGTAGGCACTTAGCTTGTGTTAAGCGTCGTTCGGCTTGTGCCCACTGCCTTTTCTGTGTTAAAAGTAGTTTGATTTTGCATCTCTATCCCTTTATGATATTTGTGTGATTTTGTATTGCTTGTGGTTTGATCATCTCACGTACATTGCATATCATTTGCATTGTTTCGTTACATTGTATATTATTACATTGTTTTCTAATATTGCATATCATTCGCGCTATTTTACGCATCGCGCTATCTTGCGGATGGCACTGTCTTGTGCATTACATATCATTCGTGCTATTTTGCGCATCGTGCTATCTTGCGCATCGTACTGTCTTGTGCACTGCATCATTCGCGCTATCTTGCGCACCTCATCTGCACTTGTTAGTGCATTACATTGTGTTGCATCCCTACCGCATTGTCATGCGTTACACTTAGGTTGCATTGTTTTGCATTCCTTCCGCATTGTTATGCGTCACTTTTAGGTTGCATTTTCTTGCATCCCTTCCGCATTGTTATGCGTTACACTTAGGTTGCATTGTTTTACATCCCTTCCGCATTGTTATGCGTCACACTTGGGTTGCATTGTCATGCATCCCTCCGCTTGCGTGGTCACGCACTTTTTACTTGCATTGCTATGCATGTTTCTAACAATATTGTACCTGTTGAGTTTCTTTCTTTTACAGGCACGATATTGTATGTATGGTTCATTTAAAGCTGGCGTGACCAGACGAACCGGACGGTATTGTATGTACTCCGTGTGAGACGTAGTGAGAATTGCATAATTCTCTTATATCCTTTCTGCATGTAATGTAGTTTGGTTTGATTTCGTTCGCCTGCTTAAACTATTGCATTTATTGTGTATAATTGTTTCGTTACAGCTATCTTTGCATAATCATAAGTTATGTTCGGCTTCTTGCATTGTCACTTGCATTTTGCCCCTGCCTGAGGGCACATTTCTTTGTTATCTTGCATATTTGTCTAAGTCTACGGCCTTGTCAAAAATGGGTCATCTCTGGGCTTTGACATTCACTCCCATTACTTATGACTTTCAAGTTCTGTCAAAGAGGGACAACTATAGACACCCCATTTTTGACCGACTTTAAGACTCAGACGTCATCGATTGAGCGCTCTGTGATTGCGCATGTTTGCTCGTTTTGAGGTTTTGGAGTTCTTGGTTGAGAGCCTCACCTCCGGACCTTAGGACTCTTTGTACTTTGACTCGGTCCGCGAACCAAGTCTTGTTTTCTCTTCCCGGAGGGAGGGAGAGGTCTTGTAGACCATCTCTCAATGGCCGTAGGCTACTTTTCGTGGTCGCAGGCCACTGTTCCCGTCTGGAGACCAGTTTCCGTTTTTCAGAGCTATCGGCCGCGCGCCTCGGTTCAGGACTGCATAACATTCTCCGTTTGGCACGGTTTTGGGCACACACCTTGTTTCCTCTCTCTAGAGGGACATTGTGGCCCGGGAGACCACCTTTGTGGTCGCACGCCACTTCCGATGCTTAACAGCCTATTTTCGGGGCACCGGTTTGAGCGTTTTGACCCTCGAACCCTCGTTTTGCATCCGTCTTGGTTCATTTTTTGGCATGGACCTTGTTTTCATTGTTTGGGAGGTGGTACAAGGGTGGGAGACCACCTTTTCTCCTTGGAGACCACTTTTCTTCCTCCAGCTGATTTTCTTGACAGGAAGCTGGTCTCCTTAGTCTTTGAGCCACATTTACTGATCTCCCACCATACCACTAGCTTACATTCAATGTGGAGACCATCAAATAGGCTGGCCGACCAACTTTTTTTTGGGTAAAACCTTTTGAACTGGTCAGCCGACCAGGGGAATTGGTCGGCCGACCACCTGAACTGGTCAGCCTACTCCCTCCTGTTTTATCTGTGTGAGTGCGTGCTAGCTGTGCTAGCTGGAAGGCACAGTTTGTATCCTCCATAGACGTGTATGGAGGATCTTGAGCCTTGGTTTTTAGCTTCTTGAAGAAGCTTTAGCCTTGTATCTCTATAAGAAAGGCCCTCCTTTTCCTTGGCACAGGTTCTGAAATTGCTCTAATGCTCCAAGATATATCCCTCTCTATATCTCTACACTTTGGGTCCAAAAGGGTCTTGTTCTTGCACCTTTACACCACATCTCATAGCCACACACCTCCACCATTGTTCTAAGGTTCTTGGAGGGTCTTGAGAGGTCTCAAAGAGTTGGTTTTGGGCTGGAGAAGTTGATGGTTTTGCTAAGCAACAAGGGTAACACTTTTTCCCTCTTTTAAGCTTTATTTGGATCCATCTCTTAGCCTTATTTGCATACATATTTGAGCTTTGTTGTCAACTGAAAAAAGTCTTGTTTTGAGGTCCTTTTGATGTTTGTTTAGGGTCATTTTGTTGTTGGGGGTCATCTACCCCCTTGCATGCTTCATTTTGCCTTGTTTTGAGCCATGCCCTAAGGCCTTTGTGTTGACCTTTGCTTGGCCTTTTAACCACTAAAATCCAATGGATTTTCAGTGGTTAAAATGTGTTTTTGAGAGCCAAAATCAGAGAGGGGTGACCCTCTCCCTCCTTGTCTTGTTCACTAGCATTTTTGGCCTTACAAAGGAGCCTTCATTTGCACACCTCCAAGCCTTGTTTTAGGCCCTTTTTAATGACTTTTAGGGCCTGCCTAGGCTCTTTCCAGAGTTGGTTTTGTCACCTTAGGTGTGTCTCTTGCATGTGTAGAATAACCCCTCTTATAGCCTATCAAAGGAGCATGTCATTCTTGCATGCATTGATCATGTTTCAGTAGGTTTTTGGGCTTTATTTGGCATGCCATGTTGCTGACTTTTCTAGTTTAGTGGCCTCTTGAATGCTTCATATGCTTGTAGTGTAAACCGTGCTCACTAGCTTCCATTGCATGTTGTTTTGGCCATTGATTCTAGCATATTTTGACCATGTTCTAAACTGATTTTATTCATGATTTGGGCTGCCTTAACTCTGTTTTGAGGTCCTATAGTCGAATGATGCTTGCCATGCATGCTTGTAGTGTAATACCCTTGCCTAGCTTCGAGTTTTGAAGCCTCTTGCATGCTTAACTTGAGTTGTTTTCATGTTTTGGCATCATTGAACATGTTATTTCAGAGCTTATACTTGTGCCATATTCCCATGTTTTCCACTCTTTAAATGCGTTTGAGAGTTGTGCTTGTATGCCTCATTTTTAGGCTACTGCATGAGCTTCATTTTTGTGCATTGCAAGCCATCATTTTAGTCCATTTTGCCACTATTTTGGGTCAGCATAGGGACTATTTGGGGTTGGTTTGGTCATTTGAACATCACTTTGCATACCTCTAGTGTAATGTGCTTCACTATATTTGAGCCTCCCAACATGCACCGGGTGAGTTGTTTGCATGATTCGGGACCATCTTGCATGTCATTTCAGAGCTGGAACATGTGTCATTGTATGCCATATTTCATCCTTGTCATGCTTTGGTAGAGTTGCACTTTGTTCCTTAGGTTTGGTCTCTTGCATTTGTGCATCTTTGCATGTACCTTGTTGCCTCGTTTTCATCATTTTGGCCACTGATTTGGGTGTGGCCGTGGCCCATCTATCTTGGTTTAAGTCCATCTTGCATTGTGTATGCCCTATAGTCCATGTTATCGCATGTTTGATCATTGCATTGCGTATGCCTCGTTGATAACATTGCGTATGTTAGTGCATTATGTATGCATGCCATATAATCCATGTGCATTGAGTATGCCATTGATTAGTTCATAGCATTGTGTATGCCATTTGCATGCTTGCATGCCATTCCGTGCATCATCGCATCACTTAGTTGCATTGCATTTAGATCGCATGCTAGAGTTGTATTTGTATATGCCATGCCATTCTACTTGTCGCATTGTGTTTGGAATAGGAGTTAGTCCAAACAGGGGAAACGAGGAACGATTCATACTCCAAGTGATGAAACGTGCCTCGATTCCCGATCGCCGACACTCTTGACCATCCATGGTGGACTTGTTGGTTTTAGTTGCTTATATGTGCATTCATGTCCCATTGAGTCGTGCAATTTGACTCCTCGGCCATCATGCATCGGGATACGTGATTGATGGCACGAGGATCGAGGACTATACTCCCTAGAGCCTATGCAATGATGGAAAGAATGGTCAGGCACACATATGTTCAAAATACCTTCCCTTCTCTCTCTTGCCTTTGTTGCAAAAAAAGCAGAAACCAAGAGAATGAACTGGTCGGCCGACCAGGTTTTCTAGCAGGCCGACCACCTTTTCTGGTCTTCACCACCAAAGGTGGTCGGCAGTGGTCTCCAAGGCCATGAGCTGGTCGGCAGCCTTCCCATAATTTTCCTGGGTGGAGTTTCATCTCTCTGGAGCCTCTTGCAACTTTCTGAAATCAATTGCAAACAAAGGTGAGTCGAGGCATCGCGATGGATTTCCCGACAAGGCGACTCGGGCAAGCATGCATCCTTCATCATTCAAGGCAGAGCTGAGGCAATCCATTTCATGTAGCTTGCATGCTAGTTTATTTGCTTCCTTAGTTAATTTGTTAATTAGCTAGTGTTGTGTAATAATTAATTAGCTAGAATAGTTAGTTAATTAGTCGGTTCTGTATTATTTATTCGGACCCTCCGTCGAGAGGGCGAATTTTGTAATAAATGTGCGTGTGTGACGGAGGGTCCGAATAAATAATACAAACCAACTAATTAATCAACTACCCTAGCTAATTAATTATTACAAAACTCTTAACTAATTAAGCAAATTAATTAAGTTACAAAACAGTTAAAGTCGCCTCAAGAGGAGGGACAAATGTATGCTCGATCGGCTTCGCTCGGAAATCCGTTGCCATGCCTCATGTTGCCTCTGTTTGCATTGTTTTGCACCTTTGAAAACTGTAAAAGTCTCTGTGATGCTTCTGGACCACCACATGGACAGTTTGAGAGGTCATCGGCCAAGAGGTAAGGCCATCGGCCAAAAGATAAGGGCCATCGACCACTTATGAGGCTATCGGCCAAGCATTGTTAGCCGATCGGCACTGTAGATAGCCGATCGGCCATCCTTCCTGCAAACTGCTCCTTTTTGTTGCAGCAGAGGACAAACAAGAGCATGGAAATACATTTGCAAGAAAATGTTGTGCAACTACACCCCTTATCAAGTTTGGAACTCAAAGGAGTGTAGTGCTCGACTCTCGAGCCATCAATCACGCATTTCGATGCATGATGGCCAAATAGGCCGAGTTGCACAATTTAATGTGAATGACATGCACGAAAACACACAAATGCCTTAAACTCTATCATGTTGGATCAAGAGTGTCAATGACCGAGGATTAAGGCACGTTTCATCACTTCAAGTATAAAAATGCCCATCATTCCTTATGTTTGGCTTAACACCCCAAACCAAACACAATGCAATGTATACGACATGGAGAAGCTATGCAATGCAACATAAGCATGCCAAATGCAAATGTAACAAGCATGCAAAATGCAATGCAACCTAAGCATGCAAACATGCAATGTACCAAGCATGCAACAACATGCAAAAATCATGCAATGCGACAAGCATGCGACAACATGCAATGCGACAAGCATGCAATAACCACAAAATGGAACAAGCAGGCAACAACATGCAAGACACATACATAATGGACTTAAACCGCAGATGGATAGACCTCAGCCATGCCAAAAACAGTGGCTAAAGTGATGAATTGATGACATGCAATGCACATACAAACACGCATGCCAATTGGCCTAAGAATTAAGGCATGAAGACACCAGCTCTTAAGAGCACTTAAAGAGTGAAAGGTGTGGATAAGTGACAATACTATAAGCCCCGAAATTAAGCATGGAATGATGCCAAATCAACCACATAACACAAGGATAGCATGCAAAAAACCTCAAAGCTTGAAACTTAACAAAGGGACTTAAACCATGGCCATGCAAAGAAAGCCCCAAAGGGTCAAGGGCACCCAAAACAGTCCCAAGACAGGTCAAGATAAGACCAAAAATAAGTTTGAACCTAGCCAACACAAGCTAGAACAAAAGTTCAAAAAGCATGAGGCATGCAAGGCTAACAAAGGGGGATTACACTACACCTATGACAACCAAACATGGCATGATTTAACTAATAAAAATCAGAGTTATGGCATGTCAAAATAAGCCCAAACATGTACTGAAATGGCATCCCAAAAGCCTAAGTATGATGGCATGCACAATGATCCATTCTTGAAGCACAAAACACCAACTCTTCAAAACATCAAAAGGGTGGAAAATGTAAGTGTATGGCTACACTACATGGACTGAAATCTCATATGAAATTATGCCAAATCATGAAAATGGTCCAAGCAATGCATGCTAATGACTTGGATACTCAAAGCTAACAAGCTAGATTGAACCAAGGCTATACAAAACAGTGCATGCATGACTAAAACAACATGAAACAGAGCTCAAGCATGGTAAAACATGACTAAAAGCTTCTTTGAGTTGAGCCAAAACATGCAAGAATGATGGTCCAAACACAAGATGTATGCTATGCTAGCATGCAAAATTGCTCTACAAGTGTATGGTGCATGCGAGAGGTCATCAAGCCAACTTTAGACAGAGGTATAGCATGGCAAAATAACACCAAATACTTGCTAAAATGGAGCCAAAACAAGCTAAGCAAACATGCTACCATTATGAGCCATTTATATTAGCATATGAGACACAAGGAGAGGGGGGTGTCCCTCTCCTATTTAAGACTCTAAAACCACATTTCCACCACTGAAAAATCCTCTAGATTTCAGTGGTGAGAAGGTCAAAACAAGATGGTTCCAAAGCTGAAAAGGGAAGGCACAAAACAAGGCCAAACAAGGCCTAAGAGGGAGTAGACAACCCCCAACACAAAAGTGACCTTAAACAAACATCACAAGCATGAAAAATAAGAACTTTTTGTAGTTTAGAGTTAAGCTTAAAACAATATGCAAGTAGGTCTAAAAGCTTAAGCCAAAACAAGGGATTAAAAGGTAGTTGACTCACCCTTGAAGAACACCTCCAACAACACAACTCCAACAACTTTTCTGAGTTCAAACCAACCCAAAAACACTAAAATCAACTCCTTAGTACCTCAGCAACAAAAGGATGGTGTTCTATTAGGTGTTTGTGTGCAATAATGTGAAGAAATCACACTTTTGAGTACAAACAAGAGCAAATGGAGAGAGAGAGGTAAAATATAGAGAAAGAGATGAATGATGTATATATCCAATTTTTAGAACCTCTGGAGAGGGAGAGGGGCCTCCCTTCTTATAGAATTTCAATTCTCAAGCTTGTTCAACAAGCTTGAGTCTTGAAGCAAATCCCTCCATACACGTGTATGGAGGATGAGAATTGTGCTCACCAGCTGTCACAGCTGGCACAAAATATTTGCAAAAAGCAGATGGAAAGGTCTCGGCTCAAAAATATGGCCAATCAACCAAAAAGAGTGCCGATCGGCCAACACTTATGGTCGATGGCAAGAAGACATGGCCGATGGCACAAAGCCTTAGCTGATGGGTTGCAAGGATGGCCAACAAGCCACCCTCTTCCCTCAGAAGCAAAACCACAAGTCCTTGGTCCACAACCAAGCACAAAACAAACAAGTTGAGAGATCCTAAGGCAAGGCGCACAACTGAGACCTTCGAGAACTTGAAATGAACACGAGCATGGATGATCATCGAGTGTTCAAACGATGACGTCCAATTCTTGAGGACGGTTAAAAATGGGGTGTCTACAAGTCCAAACTGTAGTAGCTAGAACCCAAATCCGCGCCCTCTCCGAAAGGGGGCCGCGCAGAGGAAGTTCGGGCAGTCTGCAGATCTACAGATTTAAACCACAAAATCCAATGTCCCCATAAGTTCAGTAGATGGTAAAAGCACAATGAAGTGAAGCATTGCAATTCTAAAATGTTGATCCCTGGAAAATAAGATATACTAATCGTATCTGGGGCTCTTAAGTTCAAATCTCATCACATAAGGAAAGAATCGGTAAAACATCTAAGTTGCAACCATGTTTGAAGGGACATGACACCAACACACCACCTTTTTAGAAGGGTCTATGCTTTTTAGCTTGTAACTTGTCTCATACAGTACAATTGATAATTAGGACCTCTTATCAACAACTTGGATGTCTTTGAGCCAAAATTCCATTATTGCCTCAACTCAATTGCATCCAATTAAAAAAGAGTTACTTGGACTGGGGCAGAAACAATTCCGTAAAAATCCTACGAAACTATAAAGCTTCTTTGGGAACATTATGACTGTATTTGGATCATAGATTTGGGTAGAGACTTGGAAAGAAAAAGGGAAAATGTAGGTGAACTATAGTTATATTTTATTTACATTTCACTCACCTTTTTTTTCCTTTCCCTTTCTTTTTTCCATTTCCAAATCTTTATTCAAATCCATGATCCAAACACAGCTTATATGAATCCTCGATAAGAACATTTCAAGCCCCAAATTTATTTAAGGCAGTATGTCAATTCCCAACTCCCATAGAATGAACATAACCATAGCTTTAAGGCCAACTACAAAGCCTTCTAATCTACATTACTTGGGCTTATAATTCTGAACATCAACATTAATTTAAACTAAATGCCCACTTTAAATCTACAAAATCTCACACAAAAGCACACAATGCTTTGTTTGACTTCTCATCGTCATCATCATCACCAAAACATTTATGCACAAAATCAATCAACTAAATATTTTAAAGAGTGCAGAAAATGGGAATATGGAGACTTACAAGAATGTTGAGCTTGCCATTGAAGACAAAGGAGATAGAGTCCATTAGCTCCTCTAGCTGGAGGCAAGACAACACATCACAAACCGAACCCGTAACTCCAAATCTTTCATCTTCCCAATCTCCCAAACACCTCTTCAGTTTTGTTTCGTGCTGAGCACAGGTATGCACTTTCACCCCGAGTCCTATCAGTTCCTCCATATTCGCATGCCTACATAAATGTAATTACACCCAGATTCCAATTTCAAAATTAGGGTTCTACAAAAAAAAACCCATTACATATATATAAATAGAGAGAGAGAGAGAGAGAGAAAGAGATAGAAAGAAAGAGAAAGTGAGGGAAGACCTAATTCCGCGAGTGCCACCGGTGACGAGAGCAGTCATTCCATGGAGGGACCATCTTTTGCTATTGGGTAGGCTTCAAATGGAGGTGGTGAATTGAAGAGAGCAATTGTTGTTGATTGAGAGATAACTATGAACAGTAGTTTCTAGAGATCAAAGTTTTAGAGATAGATTCACTGACGAGAGTGAAGAGGTTGCTCCGAAGAGGGTCTGAGAGTGGGCGAGTGTGTGACCTTTTGACTCCCCAAGTCCTATGCCAAAAATTAGGCCAAGTATTGCAGTCCGTTTGGATCATATCATAAGTAAGAAAAATAAAAAATGAAAATTAAAAATTAATATTTAATATTTAATTTTTTAAGTTGAAAAATTATTTGATAAAAATTTAAGTATTGAACTAAAAATAAGTTGTTTGATATGTAGAAGATTAAATTTAAAATTTATTCTTTTTCAATTGTATATTTCAATTTTTATATTGTGATGGTGGCGGTAGTGATGGCGATGATTGTACGATGGTCATAGTGGTGGTGGTAGTGTTGGCATGGTGGTAATGGTGGAAGTGTTAATAGTGATTATGGTGATGGTAGCAATAGCGTTGATGGTGGCAACGATGGCAGCAATAGTGATAATAATAGTAGTAAAATGATGGTGATGCTTATGGTAACAATGACAATAGTGATGAAGATAGTGGTGGTGGTGGTAATGGTGGCGACAGTGGTGGCAATGACATGATGGTGATGGTAGTGGTAGCGGTAGTGGTAGCGGTGGCATGGTGGTCGTAAAGATAGTGATGGTGGTGGTAATGGTAGCGGTGGTGGTGGAAGTGAGTTTATAATAATGGATATCGATGCTTAGGTTTAATATTTATATATAAAGAAAAAAAATTAAAAAAAATTACTACATTTCCTTATTTCATCATCCCCAATTACACTTCTAATGAGGTGACAAACAATTTTCAAAGGAGAGGAGAGTTTGAAGAAAGTTGTTTGGTTGGTATTGTTTGCCACCTCATTAGAGGTGCAATTGGGGGTAGGGTGATGAAATAGGGGATAGAGTATTTCTTTTTATAAATTCAGTCAGAATTAAATAAGTTCCATATGACTTAAAATTTTCTTAAGTTTTAGACTATATTTTAAGACACTTAAATTTTAAAATAATATTAATTGTGGTTATCAAACAAACTTAATTGATTTTTTTACTTAATACATTCAGTTTTAAATGCTAAATTAGATTATCAAACAACCCCGTGGAGTCCCATTTATTAACATTTTTAGTTTACTTAAAAAATAACCATTTTATTTTATGTAACCACGATTCACTTGGTCACCAAAAGTTTAGAAATACTGCCTAATTTTTTTGTTCTCCCGCCACTACCTTCAATGACAAGCAAAAGGTTCTGTATTAGCTACCAAAGAGCTATTGGTTGCTAAAACTTTGATCATTCGCGACTAAAATTTATTTGGTTGCAGAAAGTAAACTATTTCTAACCAAAATGTAGTCGCCAAAAGGTTTTGAGATCCCCTTTTTTTTCCCCCTCTCCCGCCATTACTTTCTGCGACCAAAATTCTTTTTTTGGCCACAAAAAACTACCTATTAGCTACCAAAATGTCGTTGGACGCAAAAACACAACTCATCAACGACAAAAAAAATGTTAGTCGCAGAAAGTCAACTATCTCGATTGCCAGCAATGGCGTATACCGATTAGATGATAGCGATGGCAAGGAGTTGCCAAGACCTTGGAATACTAGCAATCTAAAGTTCTTCTATCATTAATTTTCATTATTTTTTTCTATGTAATTTAGATTATTTTTAACTGAAGCATTGATTAATAAAATAGTTGGATTTTGTTCTTTACAAAAGTTGTTACTTAATAGTTAATGGACAATCTTAAGTCGATGTTCCAAAAAGGAACAAGACTTTTAACTTAAACTTGCTAGAATGGAAAAGTTGAACTAAGTTAAAGAGATGTTTCAAGGAGAAACAAGGCGAAACTAGCCATGATTTGGTTAGTTTGTATGAAAAGTCGAGGTAGGTAGTACTCTCGATGCACTAAGGTTAAGTCTTGAGTATTTTTTTTAGACGAGCTCAACATGATGATCTCGATCATGGATGTCTAAGTTAGACTTACACAAGATTCAGGTGATGTATCTGAGAAGTGAACCTAAGTCATGCTTATATTCACATTAGGAGGCAGGAAGCATGGATGAGTTAAGAGAATGTGATACTTGTAAAAAAATTTAGAAAATTTGTTGAGTTGAAGTTATCTGAGATGTTTGATAAAAGTTTTATCTTAGATTTTTTAACCCGAGATAACTATCCAATATATTATACTTCGAAGATTTTGAGAAAATGCAAAGCATAAAAACAACAAATGTATACAAAATAGTATGAAAAACAGCAAGCATTCAACACTTAGTCAAAAATAGACATGCATTCAAAGGAATAACTTGTTTCAATACATCAGAAGGCACTCCGGCCTAATAAGAATAGAAGTGTTCAAAGAAGAGAAAAGCTACAACTAACAGTAAAGAAGGAAAGAAAAATCCTAAAGTGCTAGATTCTAGAGCAATATTCTCAGACTATTCCATCTCAACAATTGGCGTTGTGTCAACCTTGGTGGACAATGAAGAAACTTTCTCAGCCTCGGCATCAACTGTTATCTTTGCGTCAATTTTCCTTAGACTCTCCTTGAGACTTTTGTTTACAACAACGATCTTGGTCTCAGAGGTGTCGACCTACTCTGGGAAGATGTTTTTCGAGACCTCATCCTTGTCCTTTCAAATAGGTCCTGGACCTGATTATTCAGCGTTGGGGACTTAGACCCAGCTGCAACAACGTCAGCCTCTTCTTCCTCATCCTCGGATTGGTCAAAAGGGAGGGGAAAGGCACATCAAGTTGGCTGATATCCCGAAGAGGTGAGTCCTCAGGGATAGAGAGTTTTTTTAAGAGCCGCAACCTAGCCAAGGTAGTAACCCTTGTTGTAGTCCAGGTTGACTTGTTTCTTGTATTGATCCCACACATCGGCCCACCCCTCTTCGTAGGCTTTTTCATCGGCGGCCTTGATCTTGGCCTCTTTGGTTTCAAGGGCCTTCTTTAGTTTACTCTCAGGCTCGGTGGCCCTTTCTTCAGTGCCCTTGGTAGCAGCCTCGACCTTGTGTTCTGCTGCCCTGGTTGCACTAACTTTGTCTATTTGACTTTTAATCCTAGACTCGTCCTTGTTAAGTTGAGAGAGGAAGCTTGCAGCCTCTTACGTCTTTTTAGTCAAGTCTTTTTTCATTAACTAGCCTTGATTGCATAGGAGTGGACGTGTTGAATGGCCTACAAGGAAATAAACGAATTAGTAATATTTTACTAAGTATGGAGGACTGAATTTAAAAATAAGAGTACGGGAAGTTACCAGAACTGAGTGCCTCATCATTAAGGCAAAATTTTCATACTGGTTGTACTTGCTAATTTGGCTTAAGTTTGTGTAGAGGAGAAGGCCCGTGGTTAATGTAGCCCTAACTTCGATGTCTTTGAAAACGTTGTCGCTAACTTTCAGAAGTTGATCACCCACTTGGATCTCAGGAAGCCAAGTGTCCTCGGGGAGGATGTCACTTTTACCCCCAAGACCAATAGACCTCGGCTTCTTTGCAGGAGGGGCATCAACAGAGTCAGTCAAAGCTAGTCTCTTCTTGGATTCAGCTAATTTTGAGATTGGCACAGTGTCCTCAAGATCCTTCTCCTCGTCAGAAGTGATGGTTGTGACTCTAGCATTTTCCTTGGCCTTCTTCATCTTCTTTGATTTTTAAACAAACTGAGGGAAATGGGTGGATTAGACCGTGATGACCTCAAGCAAACTGACTAGTAGGTCCTCGGCGACTGCTAGCTTACGACCCATCTTTTTAGAGATGGCAACGATGATCACTTCAGTGCTGAGTCTGAATATAGAAAGATCAAGACGCAGATTAGCATGGTCGTATAGTAGAATATCGGTACCTCAACATTTTTTGCACGTCCTCCCAACTGGAGCGTTTATGGGTCAACAACGACATTGGCATTGAGCTGGTGCAATGTGCTAGGATAGAGCCAAAGTTGACGGCTGGTCAACTAGGTATCCTTGATTTGCCCTTGAAGAGGCAAGTGGCATTGATGCGGAAGGTGGGGTCTTGTTTCTTGATAGGACATCAGGAAGTGGAGACTTGTACGTGGCTATGTAGTCCAGGAGAAAGGGGCCTTTGTGAATGTTGATGGCCAGGTCTAGAAGCCTTTGCAGATCGGCTCTATGAATGTAGTACTTTTGTAAAGTTCTTCTCGGGCTGGAAAAGATTTGGTTAAAAGAAAATGGGAGTTATATGATCAGCAATATGATTAAGTGAAAAACTTAAGCAGATAATTGACGACAAGTGTGTATTCTAAGGGCAACTTACTTTTGTGGTCTCCTAAAATACTTCTGGGGATTGGAAAGAGGTGTAGGTCGTCGTCTGGAGCAAACTCCCAATTACCCGAGATAGTAAGATAATCATCTCTTGTACCCTTGTTGGAATTAGGGAGGTTGGCGATTATCTTGTAGGCTATGGACTTCGGTTTGAGGTAGTAGGTTATGCCATTTTTGGATTGAAGGGTGCACATCATGTAGCAGTACTAGACATCTTAGAGGTTTAATTGGGCTCTATGTTAGCGATTAGGTTCGGCTATACTGTTGATTACACAAAAGGTGTTGATGGCTAGTTGTATGGGATTTATTCTGTATAAGTGAACCTTTTTCCTAAATAGGATATTAAGGGGGAAGATAATTCCGCCCTCAAGGATTGACACTACAGGGAATGGCTTGTAATTGTCTCCATGCATAATGGAATCATTTTCACCAGCGAGTCTGATATGGACATCGGTTGGAATGTTATATTCTTGGCTAAAATTCTAAATCCTAGTGAAGCTATCTACTCTCCATTTATGCATGCCCATGACCTCGGCTAGATGGTTTTGGTATTGTTTTCTAAAAAATGTTATGACCCTAGGAACCTCGGTGTAACCTAAGAAGTATTGGGGCAAAGATTCTGGGAATCTATAGGAGATTGTAAACACAATTTGTTTTAGTTTCCCTAATGTATAATGTTCTAGCAAATCCCAATCCTAAATCTAAAGGAGGTAGGGACAAGAGGCAATGATCTGAAATAACAAAGAAAAGACAACCAGATTCAGAAGATGAGGACTAAGACGCATGGACACACATGGAAAATATAGAAAAGGCAAGAACACATCCAAGGTATGAGCAAATTCAAATGCAAAAGCATAAAGAGGCGGTAAACATGGGCTCAGAATTTGGCATGGAAGTACGAAGAACAGAAATTGAAAAAAACAGAGCATTAAAACGCAGAGGATATAAGCATGGCAGCAACATGAATAAAGATACATTATAATCAAACAAAGGAATAGTAAAGAACTGAAATAAAAAAGGGGATGACCCAAGGACTTACAAATTGAAGTCGTGGGAATGAGGGTTGGAATTGTGTTTGTCGAAGTTAAACGGTGCTTTCGATCGGAGCAGAATAATTGACCATTTGCCAGAGACGATGAACACGAGCAGTTGCAGAAAGCTTCGAAAGCTCGACAATGGAGATTTTAGCGAGAGAGAGAGTCTGAAGAAGTTGTAATCGCAAAATGAAGAGATGGAAAGTGTGTTATGTGGGAATTCAAAAGGCGACAAAGCTAATGATTTAACCGCCTAGGGAGACATGCCCGTGATGACATCAAATGACGTGGGGTAGAGTTGATGTGACATAATGAGGATGTGATTGGTACGCTCCAATCTGGTAATAACACGTGGAGGTAATACGGTTGAGACAGTTATGACACAATAACTCACGCGCAGTAAAGGCTCTTAAAATTCTTGAAATAGAGGAGTCATGATCTCGATTGAAATGATGCTTTCGGTTGAGATGTTGATCTCAGTTGAGATGGTAATCTCAGTTGAGATATTGATCTCTATTGAGATGTTGGACTAGGATGAGATAGAACATGATGATTCTTGATTCTTGGTTCTTGGTTCTTGATCTGAGATGCCTGTATCCTTGTTTCATGAAGCCTACGAGTCATGATCTCGATTGGAGGAGTATCTCTAGCATGTTAGTTAGTTGACATGTTGGAAGATTAGACGATATAGGTTCCATCATCTCAAGTTGTCGAGATAATAGAACCTAGGGGGTAGTTGTGGGGACGTAATTTTAGGGTCATGCCACGTGGCCGAAGTGATTACTGAGGCGCTACGTGGACGAGCCAGAGTGATGAGGTGGTTGCAGTATAGCTAAGATATGGTGCGGTAATATCAGCATTCGAGATGTTTGGACAGAGGACAAGAGTCTTAGATAAGTGAAGCACTTAGTTCGGAGAGAGATGAGGCTCTTGAGTAATTCATCCATATCTAACTAAGAGTCCGAGATAAGTTTTATGCTTGAGTCCTGTGAAATGAGACTTCTATGGGACGAGGGCACCACTAGTTATAAAAGTAAGGCACCCTCATGGGTCTAAGGTATGCTTTTACCTGTGCACTATTCATTTGAGTTGATATCTTTGAGAGATAAGTGATTGACTTACTCGTCAGAGTGCTCCCTAGTAGACGAGTCACCGTAGTATTCTTATCTTCTTGTGTGCAAGTGTTTGGTTTAATCTATTCTACCGCGTGCTCTCTAGCTAAGTTCTCTATTTGGTTGTGAGGTCAAACTTTGAATCATTTTTTTAATCATTTTTTTTTTTTTAAATCTTTGAATCTTTGAGCTCAAGTGTTGGAAAAAAATGGTTTTTGGGTGACTTTAATGTGAAATTAAATTAGGTCCCAACCATTGGTTGAGGTAGGATTAAATGGGTTTAGATGTTTTGTAACAAGGTCTTTACACCACAAAAAAAAAAATGACCAAAAACCATTAAGAATTGAATGAGAATTTGTCTCATAAAAATGACCTCATGAATGAAGTATTGGGAATTGTGTATAACTAACTACCAATCCCACATTGATTGTAGAGGAAAACTTTGATGGGTATTTAAACCTCAAGATTATAAGAAGGGCATGAGCCCTTTGGGGCATCCAAATTTTTCGAAGGAAGTGAGGCATGGATGCTTCAAGGATGGGCTTGAGCCAAGACTATGGTCCAAGTTGGTTATGGCAAAATTTCCACACATGCGAGCGCCGCTCGCCCGCTCAGACCGAGTCAGGGCCAGGTCCGTGGTCTGTGACCCGTGGGTCGTGGATCATGGATCTTAGGACTTGGGCTTGAGGCTTGCTGAAATGGGTTAGGTTTGGGCTGGGCTGAATTGGTGGTCCACTAACCTAATCTTTTTGGGTTAAGTCTGCTGCAGATATATACACTTGTGTATATAGATTATATATCTCATATATATTATTGCTCCATCAGTTTTGGACCATTACTCCAGCAATTTTACAGGAGTAATGAGCATTGGTTGCCAATCTTAATGGGCATTGGTTGCTAGCCTTCATGGTTGGAGGCTCCTCCTCTCTTCCCCATAGTGTATAAAAAGAGACCCATCTCCTTTGGTTTTGGTACAGAATTTTGCTCTCAGATTATAGCCTAGTTAGTCTCCTCCCATATAATTTTCTTCCTGTGTTGAGAGAGTGCTGCCATTGTCGGTTCGCCAAAGCTAACAGAAGGTGCTTCTGCGTTAACCGATCTAAACCATCTTATCTTGGGAGACAGAAGTTAACCACATCTTACATTTTATGAAACTGTCGACCTAAAAATAAATTGGCCCATTGTTGTCTTGAAATGAAACTTTGTGGGTTAGTCGATTGAAAGGATTGCTTTATGTTGTCTCTCTTTTTCTCGACTAATTTTTTATTTTTATTTTTTTGTTGTTGATAGTTGTAAGGAATTTTGGCTTATCTAATTCTAAACTGAATTTGGTGGATTTAAATGTGGTCCTACAGTAAAGAAGAATATATGCTAAAGAGGCGGCTAATCTAGTTTAAAGACACTGTAATATCACACAAAATTTAGTTTGATTCCTTATTTTTAATATTTCGATTAACTATGTATATCTGTTAATCATGTTTTATGCTTCATGCTCTAGAATGTAATTTATCAAATATAAATTTATTTGATGTTCTATTTTAATAAATCATGAATCTATTTATTTTATTTAAGTATACTATTTGGACAACAAACTTAAAACACACCACCTATACTTATCATGAAATTGTACATATAGAATTCGTGTATTAGGACACATAGATTCATTTTCGGATTGTGCACTCAGCCCACCGTTTTCATTTGCAGTGAATGTTTATGATTAGGGGGAAAAAATAATAATAATAATATTATGTCCACTGTATATGTTGACCACTAATATTTATTTATATATATATATATATATATATTGTTTTTCCAACAAGTGCATATAGGCTATTGGTTTTATATTCAATATATGCATACGCTACTTGTTTTGTTCCCCAGTTGTAACTTGTTTTTTTTTTTTTTTTTTTTTTTGCCCTCACTGTTCGTGATTAGAAAATAGATAGGCTACTAGTGCATGCTTAGAATAATACATAAAAACAAAACAGTTGCTTGCTGAGGTTGTTTTTTTTTTTTTTTTTTTTTTTTTGTGGTCTATACATAGTTCTAGTAGTGGTTTTTTTTTTTTTTTTTTTTTATGCCTAATGTATGTGTGGGACATCCATGATTAGCCTAATCAAATATATTCCAAACCCACATTGTTTCTTGTATGGAGTACATGATTAGGAATATTGTAGAATTGCCAATTAATATATGTAAGGGTCTGTTTTTGGTTTTTCCAGTTTGATTAGAATGTTTTCTCTCTTGCATAATTTATATGCTTATTTAGTTCTAAAAATAATTTTATTTTATGAGGATGATTAATTATTTCCTACCATGTTAATATTGACTTGCTAAATATCTTCTATTGTTTAGTTAATTCACATGTGTTTTAGATTCTAGAATTGTAGGATAATTTGCATGTTCAAAAATATTCTAGATTTTGATTCGTTACATGCCTATTATTTTTTAGACTATTTGCATGATTTTAATTGCTAGAGTTAATTACACGTTTAATGTGAACTAAATTTATATATATATATATATATATATATATAACTCTTGACTATTAATTTTAATTTAATTCTTAGAGTTATAGTTTTATTTTTGTAACTCTTGTCAATTAAAAGTGTTAATTGTATATTTATTTACACGATTATTGTGTTATAATTCCCTATAACTCTTGTCAATAAATTTTTAGTTTAATTTTTAGAGTTATAAAGTTTGTAATTCATTTGGGATTTATAAGTTTAATTGTATAACTTATCTAGCATAATTAACTTTGCTATTAAATTAATTGATTAATTTTACAAGTTTCTTTAGATTATTTGTTTGTATTTTGTAGTTTGCTACTAACCTTCTTTGTAGGCATACCCTATGCAAAAGGGAATTGAAACAATACAAATCCAAATTAATAAAATTTGGGAGTGCAAGGAAAAGGAAAGGAAAAATAATTTTGGACTACTTACAATCCTCAATTTGGATCGGTTTACTCGTCTTATATTTGAAGCAATTTTTTTGCTTGAGATTTATTTGGTTGTTTACCAATTTGTAAAAGTAAGTTTTATTTGCTTGTATTGTTGTAGCAATTTTTTTTATTGCTTGTAATTTGGTTAACAATTTTTAAATTGCTTGTAAGTGTTGAACCTTGGTTTGTTTTAACCTAGTTCATCCCTTGAAAAACTTAATTCTAAAACTTGTTTCTCATGGACTATGAGCCAACATGCTCTTGAAAGTTTTGTCAAAAGGTTAACTGCATTTTAAGTGGGACCGATGTGACCTCTCCAGTCATCCTGGGAACATTCTTGACCATGTTCAATTCTAGGTTTAATGGTGAGACTAATTTTGAATTAATTTTTCAACTGTGGGATTTTCTAGTGTTAAGTTTAATTTTTGGAAACATAGAAAGTGATATTCTGTTGTATTTTTCAGAAATGACAACTATCACCGATGCTGCTGCTACTGCTACTGCTACTGCTAATGTTGGTGGCGATCTGAACCCTGGGGCAACTGGCTTGCCAACCCCAACTGTGACCTCTGTGATCAACCCTGGTGCTACTCCGGCTGTCACAGGAGGACCACTCAGTCACCATGAGCGCCCAGAGAAATTTGCTAGGGTGAACTTCAAGAAATGGTAGCAAAAGATGTTGTTCTACTTGACCACGCTGAACCTTGCAAAGGTTTTGAGCAAGGATCCTCCAGCCGTGGCAGAGAATGAGCCAAACAGGCTCATGTCACTTGACACATGGAAGCAGACAGACTATCTTTGCCAGAACTATGTGTTCAACAGCTTGGCAGATTCACTCTACAGTGTGTTTTGTGCCAAAAACTCAGCAAATGGGTTATGGGAATCTCTGGACAAGAAATACAAGACTGAGGATGCCGGGGCAAAGAAATTTTTTATTGGTCAGTTCTTGGACTTTAAAATGATAGCTTCAAAAACAGTGATAAGCCAAGTCTAAGAGTTCCAAGTAATCTTGCATGAAATTCATGCTGAGGGGATGCCTTTGAACGCGTCATTCCAATTTGCTGTGATCATTGAGAAACTTCCCAATGGTTGAAAGGATTTCAAGAGCTACTTGAAGCACGAGCGCAAGGAAATGTCAGTTGAAGAGCTGGTTGTCCGACTCCGGATTGAGGAGGATAATAGAAAACAATGAGTGAGTACGTCCTCTATGATGGCCAATGTCATTGAGCATGGAAAATCTTCTGAGGTAAGGAAGAAGCACCCTATGAAAAAGGGCTCAAAGTTGGGGCCAAGGGGTGGTGCTACAAAGAAGCTGGCATACAAGCCGCGGGAATTTGGTTATCGGTTCTTAGCAAAGTGCTACAACTGTGGTAGCGAGGGGCATCGGGCTAGTGACTGCCGCAAGCAAAGAAAGCAATACAAGACCAAACCTCATGCTCACATGGCAGATGAGGATGACATGCACTCGTCTGTTGTTTAAACTCAATGTAATGACTCTTATTCCAAAGATGAATAAAAATGCTTCTTCTTCTGCTTACATGCTTGAGTCTTCCAATTTGTGACGTGGTAGACTAGGACATGTGAACTTTGAATCTTTACGTAAATTAATCCAGTTAGATCACATGCCATCTTTTAAGATTAATCTGAAACACAAGTGTGAAACTTGTGTTGAAGCGAAATTGACAAGCTCTTCATTTCATTCTATTGAAAGAAGTTCAAAGCCATTGGGCTTAGTGCATAGTGATGTGTGTGACTTAAAGTTTACACAATCACGTGGTGGCAATAAATACTTCATCACTTTTATTGATGATTACACTAAGTATTGTTATATTTATTTGCTCAAAAACAAAGATGAGCCTATTGATAAGTTTGTTCTTTATAAGAATAAAGTTGAGAATCAATTAGGCCGCAAGATTAAGGCTTTAATAAGTGATTGTGGTGGTGAGTATGAATCACCATTTATTGAGATTTGTGCTCAATCCAGGATTATCCATCAAACCATGGCGCCTTATTCTCCTCAATCAAATGGGATTACTGAGTGGCAGAATAGGACAATAAAGGAGATGATGAATGGAATGTTGATAAGTTCTGGATTGACACAGAACTTGTGGGGGGAACCAATTCTCTCTGCGAATTACATTCTAAATAGAATCCCTCAGAAGAAAATAGACAAGACTCCATATGAATTATGGAAAGGCCGCAAGCCTTCTTATAATTTCTTACGAATATGGGAGTGTCTTGCAAAAGTGGCGGTACCTACACCCAAGCAGGTTAAGATATGTTCGAAAATCGTGGATTGTAAATTCATTGGTTATGCACAGAATAGTAGTGCATATAGGTTTCTTGTGCACAAGTCTGATATTTTAGATATCTACAAGAATACCATAATGGAGGCAAGGGATGCGTCTTTATTTGAAGACATATTTCCTTGCCGAACCTGAGGAGAGGATCAAAGTTCTGAGAACGAACATGAAGATGATCAAGATGATGATCAAGAAGGTGATCAAGATGATAATCAAGCAGATGATTAAGATGAGGAAGTAGATGCGCCAAGAAGGACTAAGAGAGCTAGGACTACCAAGTCCTTTGGCCCGGACTTCTTGACTTATATGTTAGAGAGAGAACCTCGAACTTTCCATGAAGCTGTGACTTCAATTGAAAGTCTCTTATGGAAAGATGCTATTAAGAGTGAAATTGACACTATCTTATAGAACCATACTTGGGAGTTAGTTGATCTACCCCCAAGCAGTAAGGCCTTGGGGAGTAAGTGGATTTTTAGAAGAAAGATGAAGGTTGATGGGTCAATTGATAAATATAAAGCTAGGCTAGTTATCAAAGGATACATGCAGTGAAAAGGCCTGGATTACTTTGATACGTATTCACCTGCGACAAGGATTACATCCATTCACATGGTGATTGCGATAGCCGCTTCCGTGGTCTAGAGATACATCAAATGGATGTAATGACAACTTTCTTAAATAGAGATTTAGATAAAGAAATCTGCATGGAATAACCCGAGGGGTTTTCAGCTCCAGAGAAAAATAAGAAAGTCTATAAGCTTATCAAATCATTATATGGTTTGAAACAAGTGCCTAAGCAATGGCATAAGAAGTTTGACAACGTTATATTGTCAAATGGGTTTAGAATCAATGAGTATAACAGGTGCGTATATGTGAAAGACACCGACAGTAGTTATGTTATTTTGTATCTATACGTAGATGACATACTCATTGCTGGTAGTAATGCTGAAATGGTTCGAACTACCAAAAGATTGTTAAACTCTAAGTTTGACATAAAAGATATGGGCCTTGCAGATATCATTCTAGGTATTAAGATTACCAGAACATCTAGTGGTATTATACTCTCTCAGTCTCATTATCTTGAGAAGATACTTGAGAAATGTGAAAAATCAAATACAAGTGTGTCTAGGACATTGGTAGACGTAAGTCTACATTTGACCAAGAATAATGGTGAGAGTGTCTCTCAGCTAGACTATTCTCGGGTCACTAGAAGTTTGATGTATCTGCTAAGTTGTATAAAGCCAAAGTAGGCTTAGTAGATATACGAGTAATCCAAATGCCACTCATTTGAAAGGCATTATGCGAGTGTTAGGTTATTTACGCTACACCCGGGATTATGAGTTGCATTATACTAGATACCCAGCAGTACTAAAAGAGTATAGTGACGCTAATTGGATATCTGATATGAAGGACTCCAAATCCACTAGTGGTTATGTGTTTACCCTCGGAAGGGCAGTCGTGTCTTGGAAGTCTTCCAAGCAAACGTGTATATCGAGATCAATGATAGAATCTGAGTTTATTGTTTTGGATAAAGCAACTGAAGAAGCTGCATGGCTTCGCCAGTTTGTTGAGGATATTACATGTTGACCAAAACCTGTGCCTGCTATCTGTATTTATTGTGATAGTTAATCGGTGATTAAACGGGCACAGAGTCATATATATAATGGAAAGTCTAAACATATTCGTCATAGACGTAATTCCATACTACAACTACTCTCTAATGGAGTTGTCTCGCTAGACTATGTAAAGTCTAAGGACAACATTGCTGATTCGCTAACCAAAGGGTTAACTCGAGAGTTAGTAGAAACGTCGTCAAGAGGAATAGGCTTAAGGCCTTTAGTAATGTTACCGGAACGGAAAACCTAACCTAGTTGATTGGAGATCCCAAGACCTAGCTTTAAAGGGATAACCTAATTTCGTGTAACGAGTGAGTCACTGAAGAAGTAAATCCTCTTACTCATTCCTTTGTACAGTGATATCCGGTGGGAGTAGAAGGTTAAGATAATATTTTTAATGACCTAGGTGATATAAATAGTCAACCGTGGTATAATGCGATACTTTATATAGGTCACCTATGTAAGTGCGAAGTGGGGCCACTTCTTTAAGAATTGGGAAGACCAAATTCTTTAAAACCATTCACTGAACTAGGCTAGTGTTCCAGGGCCATACTGGACACACCAGTGAAAACAAGAACAATGGTTGGACTAACTCCTATGTGAGGTCTATTGTCTCGGTTTACACAAACGGCAAAACAGTTCAAGACATCACGTTCACCGATCAGCCAGTAAATCCGATAGGCTTTCACTATGAAAGGTTCAAGGCCAACAGCTACCTTTTCTGATGTAGGGTTAGTCTATATTCTCTCTCTCCGAGTCTTTGTTGTAAACGTTGTCCGTTTTCTTTATTAGGTCAATTTTTATTCATGTGGGGCATTGTTGGAAAAAATAGTTTTTTGGTGACTTTAATGTGAAATTAAAATTGATCTGAACCATTAGTTGAGATGGGATTAAATAAGTTTAGATTCTTTATAACAAGGTCTTTACACTACAAAAATAATGACCAAAAACCATTAAGAATTGAATGAGAAATTGTCTCATAAAGATGGCCTTATGAATGAGGTATTGAGAATTGTGTATTACTACCAATCCTACATTAATTATAGAGGAAAACTTTGATGGGTATTTAAACCTCAAGATTATGAGAAGAGCATGAACCCTTTGGGGCATCTAAATTTTTTGAAGGAAGAGAGGCATGGATGCTTCAAGAATGGGCTTGGCCCAAAACTATGGTCCAAATTGGTTATGGCAAAATTGCCACATACGCGCGGGCGCCGTCCATCCGCCCGAACCAGGCCGAGTCCGTGGTCCGTGAGTCATGGATCATGGATCTTGAGTTTGGGTTTGGGTTTGGGTTTGGGCTGGAAGCTTGAGGCTTGCTAGAATGTGTTAGGTTTGGGTTGGGCTGGGCTGAATTGGTGGTCCACCAACCTAATTTTTTTGGGCCAAGTCTACTGCAGATATATACACTTATGTATACAGAATATATATCTCATATATATTATTGCCTCATCAATTTTGGACCATTTCTCCAGCAGTTTTGCAGGAGTAATGAGCATTGGTTGCTGGCCTTCATGGCTGGAAGCTTCTTCTCTCTTCCCTATAGTGTATAAAAGGACACACATCTCCCTTGGTTTTGGTACAGAATTTTGCTCTCAAATTATAGCCAAGTTAGTCTCCTCCCATACAATTTTCTTCCTCTGTTGAGAGAGTGCTGCCATTGTCGATTCACCAAAGCTAATAGAAGGTGCTTCTGCATTAGCTGATCTAAACCATCTTATCTTGAGAGACAGAATGCGACATTCTTCCAGCACCCACATTAGGCGGCTAATCTATTTTAAGGACATTGTTGTATCACACAGAATTTGGTGTGATTCCTTATTTTCAATATTTCGATTAACTGTGTATATCTGTTAATCATATTTTATGTTTCATACTCTAGAATGTAATTTATCGTATATGAATTTATTTGATGTTTTATTTTAATAAATTACGAATTTATTTATCTTGTTTAAGTATACAATTTGAACAACATCAAGCCCATCTTAAACTTGACCACGTGTCGAAACCAGATTAATTTGGAATCAACTGTCTATTCTAACTTTGGTCTTATAGCTTTACTTGATCATTACCTATGATTTTTGTTCATAATTCATGAGCTTGGCTTATTTTAGACAATCATTGAAGAGTATAGATGCCTTCACATGCGCAGGTTGTTGAGCTGGTGAACAGGAGGGATCTTCAGGGCCAACAGTCCAATTTCATGGCAACAAAAGCAACCACAAAAGAAATAATAAAAATTGTGGTTTCTGTGTTTGTCTTACTCGTCTGGATCAAATGCACAAAGCCAAACAAAGCTGTTAAATATTAATAAAAAAATGTCACCTTCACATACAAAATTCTTATTAAAATAGAGTTTGAGTAGGATATAATGTACATAATTTTGTCGGCACTTCCAAAAAAAACAAAGATTTAAGAAGGCAAGATACATGTAATCAAATTAAGGTTAAGTTTGGCATCTTTCGAAAAAGTTAAAAAGTTAAAAAGTCATTATTCTATTTAAGGTCAAGTTTGACATCCTCTAAAAAATTCAAAAAGTCAAAAAGTTACTATCCTATTTAAGTCACATCATCTTATTTAAGTTACATCACCTCTCTAACACATCACTTCAAACCCAACCCAAATTCAACCCATATTTCATAAAAAGTCAAAAAGTGCACTTATTTAGTCTTCCCAAACTTGGCCTCACATCATTTTATTTAAGTCAGATCACATTTTTACCACATCATTTTAAACCCAATTCATATTTTATAAAAAGTCAAAAAATATATTTATTTAGAACATCTCAAATAATTTTTAAAATTTAATATATATATATATATATATTTTTTCTCTGACATCATCTTTTTTATTTGAGTTCAGTTCCCCCACAATGTGACGAGAGTCTTCCAAAGTTATTTAATTTTGTAGAGCAGTTTGCCAGTTGGCCCTAATTCTATGGACGCCATTCAACTTTTGAGAAAGGAACCTTTTTATTTAATAATATTTGTACTATTATATAAATTGAAAGAATAATGCTTGGGACTCCTTTTAGGGGTCATTCCCTCACCCCTTTGTCACGTGGCGGGTGATAATTGGAGGAGCAGGAAAAAAAAGAAAAAGAAAAAGAAAATGTAACCAATAAGAGAGAGAGGGGGTCAAACGGGGTGGGGGAAAAAGGAGGATAAATCATTGTTGAAATTGAAAAATGTTCCAAACCACTAATTCAAGAATTCTAATAGTACTAATATTGGGACAGATTTCACATGATGAAATATTTTGACCTTGTATCTTTTTATTTATTATTATTATTTTTTAATTTATTAAAACTATTAATGGTCCAAAATTAATGATACCAATCACTGCTCATATAAATTTATAATGAGCCTGATATGAACACAAAATATCAGAACTTTTTGTTTTATCAAAATGTCTTTATGTAATTCTAATTGTTTAATTTAACATTCATAGATATGTAATTGTCTCATTTCAATTACACCCATATAGATATATATAATTGGGAAATTCTGTATGCCATATGTGTATTTGGTTATAATCTTTATGGTGTTTGATTATAATTTATTGTAGTATTAGTTATGATTCATTTATAATGTTAGTTATGCTATTATTGTGATTATAATCCAATTTTTTTTTTATTATACCTTTTGTGATATTTAGTTATAATTTTTTTTTTTTTAAATTATGATTCTCATAAAATTAAATTATAACATTTATAAATATCATAACTTTTAGTGTATATATTTTATATATGTTTTGAGAGAGAGAGAGAGAGTGAAAAAGAGAACCCCACCACCAGAAACCAAGGTGACTCCATGATTCACCAAAGGGCCAATATCTGCTCACCCACATTAGGCTTCTGTGAGCTGCCCCCTCCCATTATGATTTGTGACCCCTTTCTATTTTTGTTACCACTCCCCTCCTCCCATATATACATTTATATATAGTCAAAAATAAATAAATAAATAAATAATTTACATACAAAGTTCAAAAAGCTATTTCGAATATAAAATAAAATACTCATATCTAAAATCTATTTGATACAATCACTTCATCATTTTTCACTTTTGGGGCTCAGTAACTGCGGCCCTGTTTTTGATCATTGGCCATTGGGGCTCCCATGCGCCACTCATTTTCCACCCACCGCTTCTCTCTCTTTTTATTTATTTACTTATTTATTTATTTGCCTCTTGGCTTGAGATCAAACTCAGCTCTCTCTTTACCTTTCTCCCGCCCCAGTTTAGCCATTATGTCTATTTAATTATTAATATGTATTGCTAAGGCTCATGCAAGTTGATTATCTATTAATGGGGAATCTTATCATCTAATAAATAATTCGGCATAGTTAAAAACAAACCCAAAAAAAAAACTTATCGCAACATGCATTGCTTTATTTATGATCCATGAATGAAGTCTTGTTCCCCTAAAAAAAGAAGCAGTGGGCTTCCCTACATTTTAACTGGTTGATACTGTCCGAAACTCGTGAAGTTGATCACAAATCTCATTTTGATATTCATTTCATAAGATCTTTTATGTGTATTATCTATATAAAATATTAAGTTAATTTGATAATTATAATTAGGAAAAGATTATGGTACGCATCTCTCAAACGGTGTGGACCATATGTACTTTATAACTAAAAAAGAAAATAATAAAATTTTATACTTTCTGAGTCATAAAAATAAAAAATAAAAAAACAAGTTATTATCAAGCACCACATGAGGCATAACCAAAGATTTTATGAACCATAACTAAAATAATATCATAACTAAAGAAGAAAATTGATTATAACTAAAGTAGAAAATTTCATAATTAGAGGTGCATATCCCTTCCAAATGATGTGTATAGTAGAATTTCCCTTATAAATAATTTAATTTATCGTGTTTGTTACACACAAAAAAATCAAGTGTTCATTTTTAAAAACACACTTGTCTATTTTTTTGAAGACAAATGTGATAAATTGAATAAGTTATAATTATTGAATCAACTTAATTTTGTGTATGGGTGATATTTACAAACGGCTTGACAAAATGAACGATTTAAATTATTAAAACATGATCTGTGATGAGTTCCACAGTACTAAATGATTTAAATCATCAAAACTAGAGGAAAATCCAATTCTACAAAAATACAGGTTGAGCTTTAAACTTGAGAGCAGTTGAGGGGCCTGTTGGGCCAACCACAAATCTCGTTTTTGATAGCCTGAATTGATCTTTTATAGGACCCTCAATGTATATCACCCGTGGAAAAAAAAATAAGGTCGATCTGATAATCATAATATTTTATTTTTATCACATTTGTTTCCAAAACAATGAACAAGAAGTATGTTTTCTAAAAATAGATTATCAATTTTTTAGAGACAAATATAACAAATAAAAGTCTTACGATTATCAAGTCGATCTAATTTTTTTTATAAATTATAATCAAGGGCCTTACCAAATGAACGGCTCAACTAATCAAAATGGGACTTATGGTAGACTTTACAGGGCCTTCAAGTTCTTCCAAATTCATATTTAAAAAATAAGAAAATAAAAAAAATAACTCAAAAAAGTATCTCATAAAATGTCAAGAAATTATTTTATAGGTTTAAAATTGGTGTGGTATGAGTTACAGCCAATAAGGTTAGAGACATTAACAATTAATTCTAACAACAAACAAACTAATTAATGCGATTTTTATGACATTTTCGTTGTTTTAAAATTTTGAATAGTTGAGTTTAAAAATTGTTAAAAATATTACTTTCTTTCTTAGTGGGAATTTTATTTTATTTTTTTGACTTTTTTTAATTGCTTTTTTAATATTTTCCAAACGTACTTACTTTTTAACTGATATTTTTTAGTGGATCCGAGACATGGCATAAACAAGTATGTCTCAGGACAAATGATAAATTTAACAAACCTTAACGTCATTATTAGATGACATTATGTGTTTATTGATTAATCCCTTGTCTTGCTGGACTGCTATGTTCCAAAAATAGTATGACATTCTGTATAAATTTTTATGTTTGCTGCTAATTATAATTATAATAGGGTTACCGTCACACAAATCTTCCCTTACAAACCCCCCAAATGACGTGGAAAGGAATTGGTTGGAAGGTTTCACTATAAAAAATTAAGATTTAGAGATTAAAATTTGGGAATAAAATTAATTTTTAAAGACTAAATATTTTTGTTGCGAAAAGTGTTATTATATTTTTAGCAACGAAAATTGAATACTAGTAATGAATTATTATCTTTTTGGACCAAATTTTTTGTCTAAAAAAATAAACCATTTTGAGACCAAATTATTTTGTCCCTAAAATCTATTTATTAGTGACATTTTTAAAATGTTGTCGCTAAAAGCCTTGTTTTTTACTTTTCAGAACAATCTTTTAGTGACTATTCTGACGACGATAGAAATTAGTTTCTAAATGTCTTTGCAACAAAAATTTCACTTTTAGAGACTAAATAATTTAATCTCTAAAACTCTTATATATTGTAGTGTTTTGAGAGAAGAGAGGAGTGTAGGAACATGATTCAATGTCATTCGGATGAGATTTGTAGAGAAAAAATTGTGTGGATAAAATATTTTTCTTATAATTATTGGGATATATAATGGTGTGGATATGAGATAAAAGAGTTTTTTTTCCCTCCGATTTTGGTTTTCATGCCAAATTTTTAAGTAACGTAAAAAAGAACTTTGATATATAATTATAAATATCATAACATTATTGAAACTAAATTACAACAATATTAGTCACACTAAAATAGTGTTTAGGAGCAATTGAATTTTGTTACTCTTATTTTCTACCATTTTTCTTAACAAATGGATAATTGAATTATTTTTTACTTATTTATTTTGGAGATATTGCACAATTGATATTAATAACTCTAAAATCTCGTGAGTCTTGATATTTCTTTATTTTATTAGCCAGAGTTGAAGTGATTTTCTTATTTAAGATACATGCAATTAACCGTAAATATCATAATGAAACAACCTAATTTTGTACATATAGCCTTTAACGTGACATACATTGTTGGATTTATTGTTTTACGAATAGCTTGATACTTTTTTAATGGAAAACGTTTGGTAGCTCAAAAATAATTGGCTCGAATTGGCTCGAAACTCAAAACGACGCCGTTTTGGATTCTCTTATTGGTAAGATATATGAAAATTCTCTTACCGGTAAGATAATTTTTATTAAGGACTTTTCTTAAGTGTGCAACTTACACCTTACACTTACGCCTTTCTGTTTGCTGTCCTGTTTTATGTTTACACCTTCCACTTACGCCTTTTGTGTTGGTTGCATATAGTGTGCAACCTTAAAGGGTTGCACACCATAACAGCACCCTTTTATTAAATATTCCTCTCGTAAAACGAAACTATCGTTTCAAAAGACGTCATTTTAATTTCGAGCCAAATTTGAGTTCAAAAATTTCGAACTACATACCATAATCGTTTTTGAATAATTGATGATATGACAGAGAGTTTTGGTTCGTCGAGCTCTTGAATATAAATTTGGCTCAAGATCATTTGTTTAAGGGGGCTAATAATGAAGAAAAGAAAGAAAAAAATTTATTTACTTGTTGAGGATTAATAAAAGTGAATCGGGAGTGAATCTTGTTTTGGAGCTTTTTTTTTCTTTTTTCTTTTTTTCCCTATAATGATAAGGATAGTAAAAAATAAAAAATAATAAAAATAAAAACTCAATTTTACCTTCTTAGTTTGAAAAATATTCAATTAGGCCATCTCAGTTTTGAGATACTTAAAAAATGCCCATATTTCTATCACTTTTGTCATGTTCTTCACAAACCTTATAAATTCTTTATTTTATCCCTATTATTAATATTGAGTTAAACTACGTAGGTCTATTTTTGGGAAGTAGTTCTTTTTTACTTATTGGTGTATTAAGAAGAAAAAAAACGTATAAAAAAATAAAGATGTTATATGATCCAAATAAGTTAATAAATTGACATTTTTTTTTTCTATGTTCCCAAAAAGAGACCTTAGGCCTCGTTTGGGAACAGGTTATTTTAATAATTTTATAGTTTTTTAGCTAAAATATGAGGTTAAAAAACTAAAATATATTTGTAATAACTTTTTAATTTTTTACGAAAAAATATACTTTTTGGTATACTTTATAGGCTTTTGATTTTTTAGTAACTTTTTTATTTTTAGATTAAAACTATTACATACCAAACGAGGCCTTAATCTCAAATTTTTTATGTATCCCATTTATTTAAGACAATCATTTCCATTTAATTTTACTTCCTCCAAAGCTTACAATAAATAATAATAATAATAATAATAATAATAATAATAATAATAATAATAATAATGTATTAGCAATGAACTGAAACATATTTTCATGAATTTTTATGAAATGAATAGTACTCAATATCCTGTATCTAATGATGATTTGGTGGGTGTTATAGAATAGAGTTTAGGAAAGAATTAGAATTTGTGTGGCGAAGATTAATTTATTAAGATGTGAGATTCATGCGTGAAATGAATTATAACTAATGATTGTTATTTCTAGACCAATTCTAGATAATAAAAAAAAAAATTAAATTTCTAATCCCTCTATAGATTTTAACGTTCACCACTGCTAACCAATGAAAATAACTAGTACTCAAGCATGTCATTTCTAAAATTTAACCTAATAGACTTTGCAACGAAGAATATAGATTGTTTAGTTAGTTTGTTGACTGCTAACTCATCTTAGGAGAGTAGAGCATCGAAAGGAAAAATGAGTGGGACATGTGCTAGGCCAGCTCTTCCATATGTGTGTGTGTGTTGAAGTTTTTCCACCAAAAAGAGGGAAGTAGTTGGTTCTCTTGACTTTGTCTCTCTTTCTTTCTTTTATGTTTTTCTTTATTCCATTTCCCCGTGTACATATAGATGCAGATAGGGAGAAAAGAGGTAAGTAGTGTAGAGTGGTGTGTGAGCAACAACCACAGAGTGTATAATCTATGTGTAAGAGAGTGAGTTCTATAAAGGGTTGTGAGGTGTGAGTTGTAATCTCCCTTCAGGAAATTCTATAGTCAGTAATCTCTCTCCGTGGACATAAGCTATTGCCTAACTACGTAAATCCCTTGTGTTATTGCTTGTGATTGCTTGTTGGTATGCCAAACAGGTTCCCGGATCTTAACAAGTGGTATCAGAGCCTGGTGGAAAAAAAATGGTGCGTTTTTTCAAAACCTGTCAAATTTTGAAGTTGTCGAAATCAGGTTTTGAGCACACTATGAGGGCCATCTCATCAAAAGGAGTCCGAAACTGCGAAGCAGAGTCCAAGATGACCCCGGACGCGCTATCATGGGCCACCTGTGAATCCCAGTCTCAACACGCACCTTAATGCACAGTTAAAGGTTGACGAAGAGTGAGTCTGAGCTTGGATCTGACATTTAGCGTGACATTATCAACTCAGGAGCCAAGCTAAGCCACCCTCGAGCCACCAGCCAGCGTGCCACGTGTCTACCACGTTAGCAGCCACCTGTCCGCCACGTCAGTGACACACCAGCATACATGTTAGTGCCACGTGGCTAATATGTCAGCAGTCCAGATCAATCGGCTAACCCGACCTGACCCAACAACAACCGATCCGACCAGTCTAGAAACTAGAGAAGTTATCCGATGCTTTTGCGATGCTGGCGCAATGATTGATCTGAACCGTCAAGATTTTTTTTGCTATATCTAGGCGATTTTGAGTCTGATTTTGACGATCCAATAGTGGTTTGCAACTATTTAGAGCATTCTTGACACATTTATACGGTCAAATTTTTGAATTAGAGTTTTCTGTAAAAAGAAAGAAGATAATGGAGGAATATACTTCAAATTCAATGATAAAGTTAACTACTTCCAATTATGCAATCTAGAAGCCATGAATACAAGACATCCTATATTGCAGAGATCTGTTTGAACCCTATTGTGCTTGAAGGAGTCAAACCGAAAGAAAAGAAAGATGTAGACTGGAAGAAAATGAACCGAAAAACTACAGGTTAGATCAGACAATGGATTGACCACAGAGTGTTCTACCATGTCGCCCAAGAGACAGATGTTTATGCCCACCCAGAACAAAGCCTTACTGATGTAAAGGCTTGTAAATCTAAAGTTGAAGAATGGTGTGTCTGTCACCAAACACACCAGTGAATTTAAAATTTTGGTGAATCAACTTACAACCGTCAAGATGTCCCTGGATGATGAAATGCAAGCCGTACTATTGCTGAGTTCTTTACTGGATAGCTAGGAGACGTTGGTGGTTTCTCTTAGTAACTCTGTACTAGAAAGGAACCTAACTATAAGCATGGTCACAGACACCATATCTATTGAAGAGACAAGGAAGAAAGACATGGGGAGTAATCAATCCCATGCCCTTGTCACAAAAGGTAGAAGGAATGACAAAGGTAACGGAAAGAGCAAAGGAATAAGCAAGAGCAGGGGCAGATAGAACAATAGGAGTAAATCCAGAGACAACAAAGATCAAGGAAACTCCAGCTTTACTTGTTTTCACTGTGGCCAAGAGGGTCACATAAAGAGAAACTGTCCAAACCGAAAAGATAAAGGCCAAAGAAGTAAATCAAAAGGAGATGAGAACACGACAATCACAATAACTAATGAGATACTTCTTGCAGTTGGTGAAGAGGAAAAGTTCCTTCATGTAACTGGGGACAGCTACATAGAGTAAGTGGTAGACACAACTGCATCCTATCACGCCACCTCCCACAGAGAACTCTTCAGCTCGTACAACACTAAAGATTTTGGCATTGTTCGAATGGGAAATTCTAGCTATTCAAAGATTGCAGGTATTGGAGACATTAGTATTCAGATTATTGTAAGATACAAGCTGGTTCTCAAAGATGTGAGGCATGTTCTAGATTTGCGCTTCAATCTTATCTCTGGAAGTACCCTAGACCGACAGGGCTATACAAATACATTCGATAATGGTCATTGGAAGCTAACAGGAGGTGCTTTGACAATTACCAAAGGAGAAATGTCATCTACACTGCACAAGACTCAAACAAAGATCTGTCCAGGGAGTCTTAATGTAATAAGAGACAAGGAGTCACCAGACTTATGGCACAGAAGACTAGCTTGCATGAGTGAAAAGGGATTGCATCTGTTGGCGAAGCAATCCAGGATATCTTTGTCCAAGGGTAATGCTCTTAAGTCATGTGATCATTGCCTATGTAGCAAGCAACATCAGGTAGCCTTCAGTTCAACGAGCAAGAGGAAATCAGAAGTGCTCAACATGGTCTACTCAGATGTTTGTGGCCCCATAGAGTTACTTGGCGAGCGTAATTATTTTCTGACTTTCATTAATGATGCATTAAGGAAGTTGTGGGTGTATTTCCTAAAGGCAAAGGACGTGGTATTCCAATACTTTAAGGAGTTCCATGCAATAGTGGAAAGAGAGACCGAGAAGAAGTTGAAGTGTCTTCGCACAGACAATGGTGGTGAGTACACTTCCAATGCTTTTGAAGCATGTTGTGTGCCAGTAGAGGCATTCGACACAAGACAACAATTCCCGGCACCCCACAACACAATGGTGTGGCAGAGAGGATGAACTGCACTATTGTTAAGAGAGTCAAATACATGCTCAGAATAGCAAAGTTACCAAAGTCATTCTGGATTGAAATTGCCCCGTACAGCCTGTTATCTCATCAACAAGTTGTCTTCAGTCCCGCTGAACTTCAAGATATCTGAAGAAGTCTGGTCCAGAAGAAAGGTATCATATTCTCACTTGAGAATCTTCGGATATAAGGCATCTGCATACATCTCCAAGGAAAACAGACAGAAGTTTGATGACAAATTCACTCCATGCATATTTGTGGGCTATTCAAATACAACGTTTGGATACAAGTTGTGGGCCCCAGTGAACAAGAAGATGTTCAGGAGTAGAGATATTGTGTTCCATGAAGTCCAGACCATAGCAGATTTTGAGAAATCTGCAAAATCTAGAGTTGTCATCACTCTAGACTTGTTTCCATCTCTCGAACCATCACAAAATGCTAGATCTGATGGGGTGTAACTGGAAGTGCTAGAGTTGCAGGATCTTATGCCAGAAATTGAGGATCATGAGAAAAGAGATGAATAGCTGAATAAAGATGGTGTTGAACAGTGGGAGCAACCCCATCCATCAAAGGCAATTAGACCTCAGTTGCAGAGATCGGGAAGAGTTGTTGTGTCATCATCCAAATTTCCCGCTTCTAAGTATATTTTGATTATTGATGAGGGGGAGCCTGAGAGTTTTTCAGAAGCGAAGAGCCATACAGAGAAAAACTGCTGGATGTAAGCCATGAAGGAGGAGATGAGTTCTCTGTAGAAAAACAACACTTATTAGCGTGTTCCACTTCCAAGAGGCAGGAAAGCTTTGAAGAACAAATGGGTGTACAAGTTGAAGAAAGATGGCAATGGAAAACTACTTCAACATAAAGCTCACTTGGTTGTCAAGGGTTTTAGGTAGAAGAAAGGAATTGATTTTGATGAGATCTTCTCCCCAATTGTGAAGATGATTTCCATTCGAGTAGTATTGGGATCAGCAGCTTGCTTGAATCTGGAGCTAAAACAGATGGATGTCAAGACTGCCTTTCTTCACGATGATTTGGAGGAAAAGATCTACATGGAGCAACCAAAAGGTTTTGAACTTAAAGAGAAATAGAATCTGGTCTGCAAACTAAAGAAGAGTCTCTATGGCCTAAAGCAAGTGCCAAGACAATGGTACAAGAAGTTTGATTAATTCATGATTGATCACGAGTACCAGTGAACAGTAGCAGACCAGTGTGTATACTTCCGAAGGTTTTCGGATGAAAACTTCATTATCCTACTATTGTATGTCGATGATATGTTGATCATAAGACAGAATACTACTATGATCAACAAGTTGACAAGGACTTGTTACAGTATTTTGACATGAAGAATTTAGGGCCAGCACAGCAAATTTTGGGCATGAAAATTGTTCATGACAAGAAAGCCAAAAAAATATGGTTGTCATAAGAGAAATATGTTGAACGGGTGATTGAAAGGTTCAACATGAAATATGCCAAGCTAGTCACCACACTACTAGCCAACCATTTCCAGGTAACAAAGCGTTTGTGTCCCATGACCAACTCTGAAAGGAATGAAATGGAGGCAATCCCTTATTCTTCCACAGTAAGAAGTTTGATGTATACAATGGTGTGTACCCGGCCAGATATAACTCACGCAATTGGCATTATGAGCTGATTCTTTGCCAATCCAAGAAAGGAGCATTGGAACATTGAGAGCCAGTCAAATGGATTCTTCGGTACTTGAAAGGAACTTCAAAGATGTGTTTATGTTTTGGGGGAGCTAAACCAATTTTGGAAGTTTTACAAATGCAGATATGGCAAGTGATCTTGAAGGTAGAAAATCTATATCAGGATTTCCGTTCACTGTCGAAGGGGGAGCTATTTCATAGCAATCCAAGTTGCAAAAGTGTATTGTTTTATCTATAACAAAGGGAGAGTACATTGTTGCCATAAATGCTAGAAAAGAAATGTTGTGGTTGAAGCGGTTTCTCCAATACTTGGGTCTACAGCAGGAAAAGTATAAGGTACATTGTGATAGTCAGAGTGCAATTAATCTAAGCAAGAATTTCATATACCATTCCCGTACAAAGCACATTGATGTCCGGTATCATTGCATACGAGAAGCGATGGAGAAGCAGCTAATGAAACTAGTGAAGATTCACACGAACAAGAATCCTTCTAACATGATGACCAAAGATTGTCACCAAAAACAAACAGGAAGTTTGCAAGAATCTGATTAGGATGGACTTTAAGTGAGAAGTAGGTTATAGAGATGAGCGTGGAGGGAGAGAATTGTTGACTTCCAGCTCATCTTGGGAGAGTGGAGCACCAAAAAGAAGAATGAGATGGCCATGTGCTAGGCCAACTCTTCCACAAGTATGTGTTGAAGTTTTTCCACTGAAAGAAAGAGAGTAGTTGGCTCTCTTGACTTTGTCTTTCTTTCTTTCTTTTTTGTTTTTCTTTGTTCCCTCTCTCCGTGTATATATAGATGCAAATAAGGAGAAGAGAGGCAAGTAGTGCAGAGTGGTGTGTGAGCAACAAGCACAGAGTATATAATCTGTGTGTAAGAGAGTGAGTTCTATAAAGGGTTATGAGATGTGAGTTGTAATCTCCCTCTGGGAATTTCTATAGTGAGTAATCTCTCTTTGTGGACGTAAGTTATTACCGAACCACATAAATCCCTTGTGTTATTGCTTGTAATTGCTTGTTGGTGTGCCAAACAGATTCCTGGATCCTAACATATTTAAGCTAGAAAAAGAAATTGCATTCCAACTAAAATAAGACAATTACAATTTGTGAGTTAAAAAGTATAGAATTAATGATTACAAAAAGTAATGTTTACCTTTTACGTTTTTTTCATTACCAACTATAGAATTATATAAATAATTTAGGTAAGTACTTTTTCTATTCTTATGTAGAAAAATGTGAACGAGAATGTATACTTCTTCATAGGTACTTTTGGAAGTATGATTATAAGGTTTGTGAATGAGAGGGGAAAAAATGATAATAATAATAATAATAATAATAATAATAATAATAATAATAATAATAATAATAATAATAATAATAAATTTTAAAAAATAAATAAATAATAAGAGGCATCTTGAAGAATTTCAAAAATAGGCTGTCAAACGTGAAGTTTTCCAAGAAAAATCTCATTTTTACCCTCTTGGTTTGGCAAATGTTTATGCCATCTTCATTTTGAAAAACTTCACATGCAATTGACATAAGTCTATCTAATAATTGCACTGGTCATGAAATTATTTGAGCTTTTTAGTATATGCACATCTGTCCAATCCATATATTCCTTGACTAATCATACATTCATGTTGAACCAAGCTTAATTCATTCATCAATAACATTAATCCGTCAATTCCACGCGAGTCCAACAAAGATTATTGCGTAAATCCTTAACATTTCATGATTGTTGATTAGTATTTGTCATCAAAAAGTCATTTAAATCCAAAAAGATCATCTTGTGAAATTTATGATAGTATCGCATTTAAATATATCACAACTATTGTAATATATCACTAATTTATAATTCTATATTATTGTACTTCACACATTCATAATAAAATATAAATGACTTTTCTTTAATAGTTAGTAATTTCTTCTAAACATAGGACTAATCAAGAGTATTCAACTAAGCTGTGAAATTTTATCCCAACTCATAGGAAGGAACCTATCACTGGGATAAGAGGGGAATACCACCAAGGAGCACTACTTTTTCTCTCCTACCAAAAAAAAAAAAAAAAAAAAAAAACCTATGCCTTGAAATACAATTGAGATAAAAATTTAGTTACGTAAAACATTTTTGTTGAATAATGTTAGAGATATCAAAAATTTTATCAAAAATTTCACATGAATGTGAAAAATTTACATATAAAACATTTGATAAAAAAAAATTGATAAAACTTTTAAAATTTATGACATTTTTCTTTTGCTAAAAGATATGATGTACAAAAGTGAATGGCGCTAAAAACAAAACTTTATACATAAAGTAAAACTAAACTAGTTAGAATGTCAAAAATATCATACCAAAATCGATAGGCATTTCTTGTGAAGCATATAATGAATCCACTGATCCACCAAAAGTAAATAAATAAATACACATGGTTTTAAAGTTCCTACTAGCCAAAGTCAAACTACATCCACTTTTGTAAGCAGGGACGTTCTATCCAAACAAAGAAAGTTTTATCCAAAATCATTATGCAAGTTTGATGGTTTACTCTAGCCGTGTAAAGCTTTCGGGCAATTACATTTACCTAATATTATCCTCTTTCTTTTGCATGCGGATTGTAAAAGCATGATTAGATATTTACACATTAGGTTTCGTTTGGGAACATGTTAATTTAGTAAATTTTTTATTACTTGATTAAAATATGAGTTAAAAAAAATTAGTATGTTTGGGATGACTTTTTAACTTTTTTACGAAAAGATGTGTAAAAAGTAGAGAGAAAAGAGAATTTTTGATTTTTTGGTATAGATTGTTAGCTTTTTGATTTTTTTAGTGACTTTTTGACTTTTTGACTAAAAAAATCACTTGCCAAACAAGGCCTAAAACATTACATTTTGTTCATGATTGTCTATTTGTTAATAAGTTTGAACTAATTGTCCACGCAATGATCTAGCCATTTCTATTAACGTAATTATCTCATTTTCATAGCTTGCTTGTGCAATTTACTTTCGTGCACATGTGTATTGGCATGGGGAAATTTATTACATTTGAACAAAGGAGCTAAGTTGGTGTCACTACTCGAGGAGCGGTGCTTTACTTATAATTGGAGGTGCCTAACTTTGGAAAATTTAATTAGGTAGAAATTAATTTAATTAAGTGTGATTATTAGTTTAAAATTTTCTTTTATTCACTTGGCCATCCCTTTATCATTTGTAAATTATCTTGTTAGCCTCATAGGTCAAAAGGTGACACAGTTAAATTTGGATATATATTAAAATAAACTGGTCCATGAGATAAATTGGTTTCAATGGTGCCCATAAGGAAAGCTTGCCAATTAGTACATCTACCATCTCTAAGGGTACACTGAATACTGGTATTCTAGCCTAACAAGGTTAAAGACTTGAAGACTATCTGGATAAGCCCTATATGAATGTATCTATATTTTTTGAAAAAAGGTGCAAGATACAGGATATGGAGTGATTTAATTATTTCATCATTATTCTGGAAAGGAACAGCATACTCAAAGGTTTTAATCAACTTTTTACTGGTAAAATCAAAAGTTTTAATTTTATAAATTGTATCTAGTTTGCCAGTTGGAATTGTCCATTTGTCTAAGGCTTCCTTAACATCTTGGTAAACCACGAGTTCTGCTACTTCTGATGTAGAAGCTACTGTATTAGCTATGGACGTAATTGTTGAAGTTTTAGTATTCATGATGTTTACTAGTGACCATATATGTATAATTTAAGTAACGTATAAACTCAATATGAGTTGTCATAAACTTGGTTTTCATACCAACTAGGTGCTTGACACAGGAATCAGGATAAGCACGTCTGTCAAAGGCTTACTGGAAACCAGACCTAAATACAATCATTGTAACAACAGCCCTAAACCCCATACACGAGTTGGGTGACGTCCCACTTACCCTCAATCTGATCAGTCCGTAATTAGCACACACCCAAGAATACTACAACCCATATTATGATTATACTAAACTCAAATTATGCCATACATGGTCTCATATACTGTTTTACTATTGGGGAGGAGGCCTAAGAAAGGCTGCCAAACGGCAGATCTCCTCTTGGATACTATTCTGTAAGAGCTATGAAATGATCAAGTTTTTCTAGTACTGATAGTATAGATGATTGTAAATAATTATCTAAAACTAAACTTAAATATAAAGAACAGACATGTTTATGAAATTCTAATGCATCACATAAATAAGTGAGTAATTCAACAGGTATACATAGAAGAAATACTTACAAAATATTTTTAGTGCTCCAAACTGAACAACTACTTAATATTACAAAAAAGAGAGAGAAAGAGAGAGAGTCTAAAAGAAGAGAGTCTTAAAGAAAGAGTAAAAATTGTTCGTGCCTCAACAAGAGTGAAGCCTTTCCTTTTTATACACAAATTTGAAAATTAAAAAAAAAATAGGGTTGAAGACAAGTGGCGTATCCTAGATGGCTTGGAGTCGATCGCCCTTATCTTCAACCTTCGTGGGAATCTTATCTCTTTCGTCATGGAGTGAGATAGCTGTAAGCTCCTTTTCTGGATAGCAGATAGAGAATCTATTTTTTTGAAAGTTACGTTAGTTGTTTTACTGTTTGTTGTCTCCTTGTGCCGACATTTGGCTGGAAAGGAATTCTGGAGTCAAGGAATCAAGCTTTGCCTTTTCTTTTCTTGTCCTTGGCTAAAGCATCGAAGATCATGCCGGTGAGAGAATCCCAAAAATCTCCAATATTTTATGCAGCAATAATGACGTCATCTGGATTTTGTGATTCTCTTCTCAAGACTGGATCTTCACTGCTACACACAGGTCGAGCAGCCAGTACTGGTGGTGTTTCTTCTTCATCTTCATTACTGTGGATGAACACCGTGTGATAGATGTATCATCTCGAGATTGAAACTAGCTAGTGATGGTTTGAAAGAATTTCTCCTTCATGTAGTCCATACTTTTGACAATGAGTTTTGTTTGTGAAATATTTGGAAATTGTTGGCGAAGAGCCTCCTAAATTTCCAAAAATGGATTGCTGGATGATACTGGAGGGGGAATGGCCTTGGGTGCCATATTCCAACAAGCTTTAGAATTAGCTTTAATTCTCTAAATGAGTTTTTCCTAGTGAGGATCCATACCTTTACTTCACCACTTAGCATAAAATACTTGCTTCAAGCAGGGAATACCGATTGGCAAATAATCACACTGAAAATCCCATTTTCAAATCCAAGGGATTCCAACATTAATAACAAAGATAACCCAAGATTTGGACATGGCAATTTCCCTGTTGCCTAAAGTGTGAAAATAGGCAATTTGCTACTCACTGAATTTGGGTTTGAGAGCTTTTGGTAAAATACCCTTTGGCGGACCAAATTTATTCCACCAAAGAAAAAAACCAATTAGGTATACTAGATTTTAAAACATCTTGGAAAATTTTGAAAAACCAAGAATGGTCGTTGACTGAAATGAAGAGGGTTGTTTGTTCTCTGGGCCTCCACAAGGGTGTGGGCAAACTCAACTGAAGCAGTGTCAATAAGGATTTGCTCATAGACATAACAGTATTGGTAGAAATGAGGGGGGAAAGCTTGATTGGTAAGATACCTTCTCCTGATTCCCCATGGATCCCTCATCCATATTGTTCATCTTATTTTTCAATAATGAGTATTGTTTCCTCTGTAAGAGCTATTGGGGTGAAAGTATTTTCTAGATTAGAAAGATGTGATTCTTTCATAGTATTAGATTCTCCCTAAGAAGTTTTACTGGATTGGCCTTTCGGCTTAACTGTAATCCATGAATACTCAGAGGTATCTTGGAGGTTTGGCTGGTGAGGCGAATGTCCCTGTCCACTGCCTCGGTTTCCCCGACCTTTGCCACGACTACCACTCATGAGCCCTACAAATATTCTCTGGTTAGATAATATGATAAGGAGTTGGATTCTCCTTTGATATGTTCAGTATCAAAATCAAATAAAGAAAGTAAGCTTTGCCAAGTGGCGAATATCTGTATGTTACTTGGTTAAAACTGCCTTTGTTGAACTACTATTAACTCTGATTAAAAAATGTTAATTTAATAAATCATCTTGCAATTTAAGAACACATTTAACAATGGAAAAACATTCTTTTTTAATTGTCAGATAATTTAAAGAAGCATTTTTCCAAACATCAGAGGTGAATCATAAAGTTCTTCTTTTTCTGTATTAGGATTTAATTGTTTAAGGATACCGCCATATCTGATATCAGAAGCATCGACTTTCACGATCTTTTTCCATGTTGGATTTGCTAAAGCAAGACAAAGAAGTTGCTTAGCTTTAAGCTTAATTTTATGGACTGCTCTAGTATGTGCTTTAGTCCAAGGTTCTGGATTTTTTCGTAATCTGGAATAAAGAATAGTTGTATCTTGCGCCAAGTGTTCATAATAATTTGCAATATAATTTAAACTACCAAAAAATCTCTAGAGTTAAGTTTTATCTTTAATTTCATCTGGAAACTTAGAAGCAAATTTAATGCTTCTATCTATCGGGATAATAGTGCCATTATGAATATTATGGCCAAGAAATCTAACTGTTGTTTGAAAAAGTTTCATTTCCGGCGCAGAAATCACCAAACTATTTCTGGATACAACATTCTTAAATATATTAAGATGTTTAATATGCTGGTCAATAGAAGATGAAAAAATTAACACATCATTTATATAACAAATTGTAAATTTTGTAAGTGGGTTAAAAATATCATTCATAATATTCTGGAATTCATATGGTGCATTTTTTAATCCAAATGACATAACATTCCATTCGAAATGCTCAAACGGTATTGTAAAAGTAGTTTTATATCCATCATACTCAGCTATCTGGATCTGCTAATATCTTGATTTCATGTCAAACTTAGAGAATATAACAGCATCCTAGAGTCGATCTAAAAGATCTTTCTTATTTGGAAGAGGATACCTAATCCATTTCAAGGCATCATTAAGAGACTTATAATTAATTACCAATCTTGGCACACCTCATTCTTTTTCTACATTTTTATTAACATGGAATGTTGTATAACTCCAAGGGGAGTAGGTTTTTCTGATTAACTTTTTTTCAAGAAGATTTTCAATTTTAGTTTGGCAAAGTTTTAGATACTCTTTGTTCATCTGGCTACGGCGAGCTTTTGGTAGGTATATAACGCTCATCAAAGTCTGGTTCATATCGGAGAGAGACTATGTGCCTTTTACAATCCCAAAAAGCATTGGGAATATCACTGCAGACTTCTGATTTAAATTCTTGTTCAATTATTTTGATTTTATTCTGGAGGGAAGGTTGTAACCTCTGATCAATACTTAAGAAAGAAATTTCTTTTTGGAGAAAATTTATCTATTTTTCTTTAAAGTCAACTAGATCTTTGATTTGATCTAGTTCTTTTGTATAACGTTTTGTAATAAATTCAAACACAATGATTTGATTACTGATAGTGTTATGAATACCTACTCAATCAACCTTGTCTATGGGCATTAATAGACATAGAAAAGGAGTCCCTAAGATAATAGTTTAGGACATATTTCTAATAAGAACAAAAGAAGTAGGGAGACAAATCCCTTGATTATAGATAGAAGTGATCCGGATGTACCATTTCAAAAAAGTGACTCAATTCATTAATAACAAATACTAATCATCCTTCTTTTCTAGAGTGTCTTCGGTAATTATACCTTTATTCTTTTAGGGTATTTGAGATAACTGGTGGTTAATTTTGAGAATCTTTGAATTAATTGTTTGGTTAGAAGATTTGAGATTTTTAACTTCTGTTTTCAAGACATTAATTTTCATTTTGAGATCTTGTATTGTTACTGGTTTTTCTTAAAAGGAAAAGGTTTTCATTCGATCCATAATTTCTCGCATATTGTAATGTTCTACAGGAAGAAATTTTTCAAATTTTTGGGTTTGATAACAGACTTCTAAAAGTTTTAGTTTCATTTCTAGATCCTTAACCTGGTCAATTAAATCTAGAATAGATTTTTGATTGTCTGTTAGTATATAAAAACTGGGTCCTCAAATGTTGAGACCATTTATTTCAACAATGGCTTTCCAATAATTGGATTATGTAATTGCATTTAGATGACTGGTGGTACAGGGACACGGAGTATCATCAAGAGATTCATCGGACTCAGAGTCAAAATAAAGCTCACTAAGCTCATCATCAGGGATCTGATTTAGAGTCAGAATCAGAAGAGTTAAGCAAAATCTTCTATAACTGTTGTTTGAGACCTTCATCAAGAGAAAGCTTATTAGAAAGTTGGTTAAGTTTTTGGTTGAGTTTCTGTTTCTATTTGGTTCTACACTTATTAGCATAGTGTCATATTTTGCCTCATTTGTAACAAGTTGTTGTAGATCTATTCTTCTGAACACTAGATTTTTGTTTGCCTTTATAGTGTGTCTTAGGCTTTTACTAGTAAGAAGAACCCTTATATTTCTTAGAGTAAGATTTTCTAGAAGATTTTTTGTAAGTTTTAATCTGCCTAGATCGCCTAGACTTTGAAGGATACTGGGTTTTGGTGTTGTAGGCTAATTGGTCGCAAAATTCACTAAGCTCTTTTTTGCCTGTGAGATTTTGTTTTTTCATGAGATACTGCAGTTTGAGGTCATTACATAAAAGATAGACCTTCTTCAATAATAAGACCAACAAGTTGACCATAAGTATACTGGTTACAAAGAATAGTCATACCATTGTGACGATCCCTAATTTTTTTCCTAATTTTGTTTACAAAGAGATTAGGGAGGCCATCAATAAATTTGGCCTTCCGATGGTCATTGTTAGCATCTATGCGTTGCATGACTTTAAATAGGAAAACATCTTTATACCATCTGAAATGGGTTAAGGATGGACAACGTAGAAGAAGTTCACGACCTCGGTCACCACTAGCGATTTCAGATCCGACAAAGTGGTGAAGGATAGTTTGGGTTAGGGTATAGACAGTATCTTCCCTATTTCTTGTGGTGCCAGTGATTGGATCGGTTTCAATCTTAATAGAGTTAAGAATTTCATTCTATTGAGTTGGTGTGAGAACATTGTCCCACCATCCTTTAAGAATGCCGGTAAATCCATTGATGATGTATCGTGCTATTTGGCTATCTGTATTATCATTTTGTTTACAGACTGTTTTGTACATAAGTATCTGGTGGATGGTCTCAAAAATTTGGTATTCTGATTTACCATCTATGTTCCATTCATAAATGGTTTTCCCATGATAGGATTTCTGAATGTGAAGAAAATCTTCTTCATAAAGAATATCCTGGGGAGTAGGTCAGGAATAGTAATACCTACTTGGTCCTGTTAAGGCCATATGACTGATTTGTTGGGGGAAATAAGTCTTATTGACATATTGTATTTCCTGGAAACTATTCTGGATTTCAAAGATTTGTGATGGCATAAGGTCATCATCTTCTTCACTATTTGAAGGAGGATGAGGCTATTGCTGAGAAAGCACATTAATCTGGTGACTGGAAGATCTATTCGGATGTTTTTCATTTTATTGACAATGGCGTCAATAAACTCATCATTCTGTTTAGGAGGTTTAAGTTTAAAGTTTGAAACCTTTAAAGGTGGTTTGATACTAATTGGTTGAAGATCTTTTTCTAGTTTAAAACTTAAGGAACTAAGTTTTTGATGTTCAACAAATACAGTAACTGAGTCTTCAATTATGGTTAGTTGTTTTCCTACAGTTTGAAGGTACAGGTTGGTGTAATTATTCTGTTTAATGAGAGGATTAAGATCAATAACCTTTGTAGGGTCTCTTTTTTCTAGAGTAACAGTTGGTTTAACAAAAGCTGTAATCACCAACAGAGCACTTGAACAAGAAACTAAGCTAGGCGCTAATTCTAAAGACTGTGGTGGAGGATATATCGATTTGATACTTTTCCCTTCTATTGTCAACCAAGTCTTGTGAAAATCATCTAAGACATTAAGCTGTGGCTCTGGAAGAAGTTCCATAACAGTGGCAAATTCAAAATACCACTTAGGAAAAGGGATAATTTTCTAATGTTTTTCTAAATGAAAGTAATACTGGTTTTTTAATCGCTCAAGCTGTTGAGGATTGTGATAACTAAGGTACCATTGTCTAAATTCTGGGAATTTGGGTTGCATGAATTCCTAGTAATAAGACGACTTATCTCACTACCTAGTGTAAAATCCATCAAATCTCAAAATTCATATCGCTGGCCGTACGGCTTTCCCTACCATATGATGGCCTTCTGGTGTTATATACTCCATGAGGTATTTGGTTTTCAGAAATATGAATTCTTTGAATTACAAATTCTAGTGGTGGTTCACTAGGTGGTATAGAAGGCATACCTTGTAAGATAGATTCTGGAGGTTCTAAAGTAAATTGCCTAGAAGAGTCAGGTAAATCTACTCTATACGATGGTGTAAACCTGGAACTGGTACTAGACATACTTCTAGTTAAAGGTCGATGAAATTAGAGGTACACATTTCCTCCTTGTATCTAAATGACCTGGTCAAGTGTTTGGCGTACTATAGGTCTTGCTGGAACAACATTTGGTATTTGCCAATTTTCTGGAAAGGTAATATCCTTCCATGGTATCTGAGAGGGTAATTTATATGAGAATTGGGCCGAGCTGGGTTGTTATGGGCCTCGGTGTGAAGAATAAGTAAAAAGGCCAAAAAATTACTCCGGTCTTGAAGAGGATTAAATTTAGTCCGGTCTCAAGGCCAGAAGTTAGACTGGTTCGAAGGACTCTTGGTGATTAGCTCGGTTGAAGGATGCTTTGAACGTATACCGGTCATGGCGCAACTAAACTAGATCGGTCTATACCTTGGTAAAAAGATAGTTCGGTTTTGGGCATACCCTGGTAGGTGGAAGAGGAACAAAGGACAGAGAACCAAACCAATTATAGTTCGGCTAAGTAGGGCCATGCTTACTTCAGTCGTATGGTAGTTCGGCCATGGTAAAACCATCTCATTTGGTTTAAGCAGTGAGGGGGGTGTTGAAGGATAAGCATTATCCTTCAGGAGTATGAATCCTAGAAAAACTCTGCATGGAGGAGTAGAAGTCCTACTAGGATTGTGCCACACGAAACCTATAAAAGCTCACAAACATCACCTTTGGAGGGGTAACACAACTTTGATTCTCGAATTCACAGAGCTTCTTGTCTACTTGTCTGTTTTTCTGACTTAGGCATCGGAGGGGTTTCCGGCACACACTCGCCGACTAGCTCACGTTTGTGTTTTCAGGGAATAAAGCGACATCGTATGGAGGAGTGCAGACTTGATCAACAGGATTATACGAGAATGTTTATTTCTTTCCCGTACAATTGGCGCCGTCTGTGGGAAAAATAGATAGGACAAAACCTCTTGATCAAGCTATACCTCTTTAGGAACAATGGGGCACAATAAAGATTTACCACAGTCCGCCATCGACGAGCAAACACCAGATGGGGGTGCAAGGCGCGAAGGACTACCTTCTATCCCTCCCATGGCAGACTTGGAGCCCCAACGACATAACTCCAGGAGGGATACTAGGGGGAGGCGGACTAACAGCCCCCGTCACTCTCATTCACAAAGTCCTGACAGACAAAGGCGGAGGATTGATCCTCAAGTTCTGGAGGACAGCGTGAAGGAGCAAGACGAATTAATAAGGACGATGGCGGCGGACATGGAGGCCTTGAAGCGCCAGATGAAGGGAAAAGGAGTGACGACAGGAGAGGGGCGCAAAAACAAGACGCCCCCTCGCCGCTCAGAAGACCATGGAAGGCATTCCACACCATCACAAGCAGAGAGTAGAAGCCTCAGGACAGGCGATACTTAGTCTAGAACCTCTAGAACTCGTTACTCCAGGTCTGAGAGAACGAGATCATTGAGGTCTTACATAGAGGGAAGTACCTACCGACCCTCACACTCGCACCAAACATCATCCAAACAGACGGAGTTGCCCAGATCATCCGATTTGCGGATCATGCTGGAAGAAAAGGCACGATGGAAGGAGGACACTAAGGCGCGCGACTCTCGCAGAGTTTCTGCCCTTCAACGATTGGCTCCTCGATCGCATGGAAGTGTCGAGGTTGGAATGCCATTACCACGCCCTGCCTACAAACCGACGGACAAAGCATTAGCGAGGCTGCAGACCTCGCCGTTCGTTCCGGTAATTGAAAACGCGCCCCTACCTACAGGCTTCCTTCAGCCCAAATTCACTACGTACGAGGGGAAAACGGACCCCTACATTCACCTATGCCACTTCCGCCAGGTTATGGCAGTATATCGGCGAAACGAGGCTCTAATGTGCATCCTCTTCCCGTCAAGCCTTGGCGATCTAGGCTTGACTTGGTTTGAAAAACTTCCAGAAGGCAGCATAGCCTCCTGGGTGCAATTGGCGGAGGCGTTTGTCACAAGGTTCAGAACAAACACCAAAACCGCGGTGGAGATTGACCAGTTACACTCCATCGACATGGATGAAAAAGAGACGCTAAGGTCCTACAATAGTCACTACTGGGAGACATTCAACCAGATTGGGGACTGCCTCACCAATCTCGCCATTGCACAGTACAAAAGAGGCCTTCCAGTCGGGAATAGACTAAGGGACTCGATCACCATGACACCACCCCTCACCATGGAAGCCTTGATGGAAAGAGTGCATCAGCACATCAGGGTAGAAGAGGATAGAGCCCGTGCCAAAACAAAATCCGGCACCACCGCAGTGCCAGAGAAAAAGGCCTCGACAAAGGTCAATGCGGTAGATCGTCCAAGCAGAAATGGACGAGGCAGGCGAGACAACGGAGAGGGCCAAGATAAAAGATGGTTGAGAGTCCGCACTGCCATAACCACAGTCTTCAAGAAACCGATCTACCGAATCCTAAGTGAAATACGGGATGAGCCTTTCGTCAGATGGCCAGCTAAGCTTGGGGAAGCTCAGAAGGACTATGACAAAAGATCACGGTGCACCTTCCACAAAGAAAAGGGGCACCGCACTGAAAATTGCACGCCATTGAGACAGCACCTGGAGGAGTTGGTGGCAGCAAGTCACCTGGATAAATACATTGAAGGAGGGGCCCAACCAGCCCCCCAGGACCATAACAACCCCAACGGAATGCCAATCGACGCCCCATCTCAAGGCGTTATCAATGTGATACGTGAAGTTTTCGAACCTGAGCGTGTATGCGAGCTTAGAGGATCAATCAAAAAGGCTGCGCATTTAAGAGAGGTACAAAGTGCCCAACCTGCCATCAAGAAGGGGAAGACAGAGGCCACGAACGTCATGTCTTTTTCAGAAAAGGACTTGGCAAGGATATATTACCTTCACAATGATGCCTTGGTTGTCACTCTCCGAGTCAAGGATTTTGACATCAAACGGATCTTGATAGACCAAGGCAGTTCATGTGAAATAATGTACTACAACACCTTTAAACAGTTAAAGTTACAAGATAAAGACTTGGCACCTGCCGTATCTCCCCTGATTGGATTCAACTCCATGCCAGAATGGCCCATTGGCAAAATAATCCTCCCAGTCAAGGCAGGAAGCGTGACGAAACAAGTGGAGTTCTGGGTATTAAAGGTCCCCTCCACTTATAACATCATCTTGGGCAGAACATGGCTGCATGCCATGCGATCGGTGGCGTCATCCTACCACCAAGTAATGCGGTTCCCCAACGACACCGGTGTAATTGAAGAGGTCTATGGAGATCAGATTATGTCCAAGCAATGCTTTATCACGGTGAATGGCAGCCGCGCTGCCAAAGGATACGTTCATTCGGTGGAAGAACCTGAGAGCAATGAACTGTTCGCAGATGTAGGCAAAGCAGCTAATCAGAAAGCGGTGGAAGACTTGGTAGAGGTAAGAATAAATGAAAAGAACCCGGATAAGTTCTTTTTGCTCGGTCCTTCGTTGTCCAGCACTGAGAGATTAGAGGTCTTGGAATTTTTAACCTCTAATATCGAAGTGTTTGCCTGGACACCATACAACATGCCAGGCATTGATCCCAACTTCATCTGTCACCAACTCAATGTCCACCCATCCGCCAGACCAATCATTCAACGCACCCGTAGATCGGCACTCCACCATGCCGAGATAGTGGCTGAAGAAGTAGGAAACCTGCTAGAGGCAGGAGCAATCAGAGAGGTGCACTACCCAAGATGGATCTCCAACACAGTTGTGGTGCCAAAGAAGAATGGCAAGTGGCGTGTCTGTGTCGACTACAAAACAGTCAACAAGGCATGTCCGAAAGACAGCTTTCCTCTACCACGTATAGATCAACTGGTCGACCTAATAGCGGGGCACAACCGACTTAGCTTTCTGGATGCATACAGAGGCTACCATCAAATCGCCATGCATGAACCAGACCAGGAGGTCACATCCTTTACAACTCCAAGAGGACTATACTGTTACAAGGTCATGCCCTTTGGCCTAAAGAACGCAGGGGCAACATTCCAACGGATGGTCACCAAGATGTTTGAACCATTGTTAGGCAGAACAATGGAGGCTTACATCAACAACATGGTGGTCAAGAGCAAGGATGAGAATGACCATCTCAAGGACCTAGGCGAGATGTTTGAGATCCTGAAGAAACACAAGTTGCGCCTCAATGCATCCAAGTGTGCGTTCGGAGTAGGATCTGGCAAATTCCTGGGCTTCCTTGTGACCAACCGGGGTATAGAAGCAGACCCCTCCCAGATCAAAGCAATCCAGGATTTGGAGAGACCAAACTCAGTAAAAGAAGTGCAGCATCTCACCGGCATGGCAGCTGCGCTCAATCGGTTCATAAGCCGATCATCGGACAGACTACGACCATTCTTCCATGTACTAAAAGCCAAGTTCGAATGGGATGAAGAATGCGACCAAGCTCTGGAAAGCTTGAAAGAATACATGTCTTCTCCACCATTGCTGGTCACCCCAATACCTGGAGAAGAACTCTTCCTGTACCTGGCAGTCTCTCAGCACGCAATTAGTGCAGTGTTGGTCCGTGAGGAAGTCATCACATCTGCCCATCTATTATGTCAGCAAGACATTGCTGCGAGGCGAAACAAGGTATTTGCCACTGGAAAAACTGGCATTGGCCTTGATGATGGCCTCAAGGAAGTTGTCGCACTACTTTCACGCCCACACCATAATTGTCCTCACAGTTTTCCCATTAAAAGCTCTGTTTGAGAGGGCAAACTTTTTTGGGCGAATCTTGAAATGGGCAGTTGAGTTGGGACAATTCGACATCAAGTTCCAACCTAGGACCGCGATAAAGGCCCAAGCTTTGGCAGACTTTGTCGCAGAATTCACCCCAGGAAGTCATCATATCTGCCCAGTCGACCTGACTGATACAACCAAACCAGGAATAAAAATTGACGTCGGAATAGCGCAACCCCTGGTACAGGATATTCAATCAGATCCCATGGCAGACCAGACTAAAGATAGCAAAGAAGAAGCAAACCAAGCTGCACCAAACCATGACTCACCAATAAATAAAGACTTGGTACAATCAGATGGCGAGGGGCAGACCGCAAACATGGACCTTGAAGAAAACACCAGCAACATTCTTGACCCCACGACATCATCTGACCCCTCTACTTGCTGGAAATTGTTCGTTGGAGAGATGTGGAAGCTCTTTGTGGATGGAGCATCCAACCGACATGGTGCAGGACTTGGCATAGTCCTCATCTCACCAGATGGCTTGGTTGTGGAGCAAGCAATCAACCTTGGCTTCCCAGCATCAAACAACGAAGCGGAGTATGAAGCACTTCTTGCAGGACTCAAAACAACATTCTACATGAAGGCCACCGAACTAATGGTCTACAGCGACTCACAGCTGGTGGTAAACTAAATTTCTGGCGACTATGAAGCAAAGGATGATAGGATGGCCAAGTATCAAGAATTGGTCAGAATAGAGATCAAGAAATTTGAAGTAGTGAGGATAAAACAGATTGGCAGGGAGGAAAACAGCAGAGCAGACGAACTAGCAGGCTTCGCTTCAATGGCAGATACTTCTATCCCTCATCTATTGCTCATCGACTACTTACCAAGACCAAGCATTGAAGACCCCGAAACAGAAGAGGTATGTTGTGCCGAGCTAGGCCCCTCATGGATGGATCCCATCATACTGTTCTTAAAAGATGGCGTCTTACCGGAAGAAAAGAAAGAAGCCAACAAAATTAGAGCAAAGTCACAGCGATTTTGGCTCTCCCCATCTTTGGCATTATACAAAAAGTCGTTCTCAGGACCCTATCTAAAGTGTGTCCACCCCAGCAAAGTGAAAACATTCTTATACAAGATACATGAAGGGGTGTGCGGAAGCCATCAAGGAGGAAGATCGCTAGCTTACAGGGCCATTTCGCAAGGATACTAGTGGCCATACATGCAGGCAAACTCAGAGAAATATGTGAAGAAGTGAGAGAAATGCCAAAAATTCGCACACCAAATACATCAACCAGCTAGAGAACTCCTACCATTGACTAGCCCATGGCCTTTCGCAATGTGGGGCTTAGACATAGTAGGACCACTTCCAACAACACCCGGCAACCGGAAGTTCTTTCTCGCAGCAACAGACTACTTCACAAAGTGGGTGGAAGCAGAAGCATTGGCATCAATCAAGGAAAAAGATGTAAAGAAGTTCATCTGGCAGAATATCATCACTCGGTTTGGCATACCAAAAGCCCTAATCTCAGACAACGGCACTCAGTTCGACGGTAGAATCTTCAGAGGCTTTTATGAAGAGTACAAGATAGAGTTCTATAATTCTACACCGGCATATCCCCAAGCAAATGGACAGGCAGAAGCTTCAAACAAGGTAGTCTTGGATGGGTTGAAGAAAAGGTTAGAGAAAGCCAAAGGCAAATGGGCGGAAGAGCTTCCTCATGTTTTATGGGCTTACCGCACCACACCTCGGCGGTCAACAGGAGAAACACCATTCTCCTTAGCCTACGGTATGGAAGCTGTAATCCCACTAGAAGTTGGCCTCCCCACAATTCGAAGCGGAAATTTTGATCCAGACTTAAACGGCGAAGCCATAACATTGGAACTCGACCTTACAGAAGAAAGAAGAGAAAGAGCACTAGTTCACATTGTCTCATATCAGCAAGAGTTATCCAGGAAATACAACAAGACAGTGCATCCAAGGCAATTCAAGATCGACGATTGGGTACTACGCAAAGTGATGGGAAGCACCTTGGTACCGGGAGATGGCAAGTTAGGACCCAACTGGGAAGGACCTTACAAAGTGGTTGGATTAGCAGGCAAAAGGGCATACCACTTGGAAGATACGAATGGCAAAGCGATTCCCAGGCCATGGAATACTGCTAATCTCAAGTTATTTTATTTTTAGTTTTTTCTTTCAAAATTTGGTGTAATTTTTTCTCCTCATCAATAAGACAAAGTCAATTCTTTTCAGCATAGTTATTTTCTATACAAGATAGTTTTAGCGACGTTAGGAACATTGCAAACATTTAATTCTAAGCTGGCTGGAAAAATCAACTTAGAGGTTGGCTGGATTAAACCAACACCCCTCCTAAACCCAGGATAAGGATCCAGGCTGCAGGACGTTTGGTCGAAATAACCAAACACTTTACTTTAGGTTGGCTGGAAAAACCAATCTAGAGGTTGACTGAATTAAACCAACTCTTGGTACTCTTTAGCCGAAGTAAGGACAACGGCTAAAGAGTGGTTGGCTGGATTAAACCAACTCTAAGTACTCTTTAGCCGAAGTAAGGACATCGGCTAAAGAGTGGTTGGCTGGATTAAACCAACTCTTGGTACTCTTTAGCCGAAGTGAGGACATCGGCTAAAGAGTGGTTGGCTGGATTAAACTAACTCTTGGTACTCTTTAGCCGAAGTGAGGACATCGGCTAAAGAGTGGTTGGCTGGATTAAACAAACTCTAAGTACACTTTAGCCGAAGTAAGGACATCGGCTAAAGAGTGGTTGGCTGGATTAAACCAACTCTTGGTACTCTTTAGCCGAAGTGAGGACATCAGCTAAAGAGTGGTTGGCTGGATTAAACCAACTCTAAGTACTCTTTAGCCGAAGTAAGGACATCGGCTAAAGAGTGGTTGGCTGGATTAAACCTACTCTTGGTACTCTTTAGCCGAAGCAAGGACATCGGCCAAATAGTGGTTGGCTGGATTAAACCAACTCTTAGTACTCTTTAGCCGAAATAAGGACATCGGTTAAAGAGTGGTTGGCTAGTAAGCTCAGTTAGATTGCTCAGCTAAGACCAGAATAAAGTATCTCGGCCGAAAAATATTGTGTTTCGTTCCAGTTGCAGTTAGAAAGCAAGCACAAAAAAGCAAAGTATTTAACCCGGAATAATAGTTAGTGCAAAAGAAGATGATTCTCATTAATCAAGTTCAAAGCGATTACAAGGGAGGGGCTCCCAGCCCGGTTACAAGTCAAAGCAAAAACAAGAAAAAGAAAAAAATACAAAATCAACTAAAAAGGTCATCTATTTCGACATCTAGCTCGGCATCAACCCGAACTCCGGTTTCAGACGGAATTACAGTCTGAGTTGGGAGCTCGGTCTCGGCCTGGAGCTCGGTTTCAGCAGATTGCTCAATGGTCAGATCTTCTACCGCAGGCTCCGCCCAAACTGATTGTTTAGCTGGAACATTGTCAGCCGAAGTGTCAGTTGGCTCATTCTCTTCATCGTCGTCGTCAGACGCTTCAAGGAATTGCTTCTAAAGATCGATTGCATACTCCGCCAGTGAGGCCAGAATAAAATACAGAGGAGCATTGTAGACCTCGGTGTCGGGACCGCAACCGAGCTGCTCCACGGCACCCCTCCAGCCGCACTTGAAGAACAAGTCCTTCGCAGCTTCACACTGCTGGATGTATGCAGCTTCGCCTTCCTTGAAGCCCTTCAACTCGACATCTTCAGCTTTCTTCTTCAAAACGTTTATTTCGGCGTCCTTAACACCCTCAAGTTTCGCCAGTTCCCGCAGATACTTGTCTTTCATCTCAGTTAGCGCTCTTTGTTTGTCGGTGTTAGCCGAGGTAACTAGTCCGGTTAGACGAGTTATCTCAGCCTCCAGCTCAGCCGTCCTCTGTTGGGATTGATTTAGTTCGGCATCCTGGCTTCGGCTTCTGCCATGGCTTGCCTAGTTATTTTCCTTAGCTCCAACACTCGCCTATGAGTGATATTGTTTTTCTGAATGGCCTGCAAAAGAATTGTTTCTTTTTTAGCCGAACTGAAACTTGGAAGAATTAGAAAGATCGAAAAAAGCTACTTACTAGAATCATTGATTTCGTTGAAGACCGGATGGACTTCAGTTCGGTGTTCAGTTGATTGTGGTGGTGCTCCATGTCTTTTGGAAGACACACACTCTTGGCCAGATTGAAGGCCAGTACGTGATCCTTCTCTGCGACCACCGAGTCGGTGTCCTGGATATCTCGGTTCTGGAAAGTGAGCTTGGGTGCCCACTTGAAAGAGCTAGATCGGTCGGATCGCTCCGGCTAAGGGCTCGGTGGAAGGCTTGGTGGCGGAAGAATGGTCTGATCTTTTTCCACAAGGCGCTGCTCGGTTTGGCTAGTCCGGGCACGCTTGTTCGCCCGAGATGATAAAGGCTGTTGGGATGGTAGGGCCACCACGGCTTCTTGTGTTTGGTTTGGTGGTGGTACCTCGGCCCTGTTTGTCTCGGTCAAGAGGGCCCTGACTCTGTTTCTCTTGGCCATTTCTTCTTCAGCGGTCAGTGGGATTAGCCTAATTTGTGGCAAGGTTGGGTCCGGTTCGAGGGCCTCTTCTAGCAGAAAGTCAGTCACTCTCGCTTTTCGGCGGCCGCTGTATCTGTATGTCGGTTCAAAACTTAACAGCTTGGCCCAACTCCGTTCTGGATACCGTAGTGCGGCGCGGAGAGTGCCTAGATTGGGGTAGCTGTAAAGTGATTGAAGGTGGGTTGAATCTGCGAAAAAAGACACTATTAGCTAGGCTGCAGAATAGGAAACCGAAATAAAACAAAGCAGATAAGGAAACCGAAGTAATTATACCAGGTGTTCCTTTTTTCCAATTAATACTTCGGCTAGGAATCTGGGCTTGGTGATCCTCAAAGTTCCCAGACACCTAGAAAAAATCGTCATCATTCAAGTCCTTATCCAGTGTGTTTTTTATTATTTTCTCACGTCTACGACGTATTCTAAGATAGTACACCCAGCCGTCTTCCTTCGAACCTATGGAATACTGGTGGAAGATTTCGGCTAGACCAAGGTTAATGCCTGCTTGGCGGTTCAGTTCGGCTATACCCATTATTATACGATAGGAGTTAGTGGAAAGCTGGGTTAGGCATCGTCTGGTTTGCCTAAGGAATTCACAAATTAGGGGTTGGACTGGAAATCTTAGCCCGGTTTCTATTATTGAAAGAAGGGTAAAGGGTACAAAGCCTTCTTTGCCCCATGGTACAACATCTTGTTTGGCTAAAGTGAGTTGGACGTCGTCGGGTATATTGTAATCTTCTCGGAATTTGGCTAGATCGCCCAGAGTATTTACTAAAAATCTATACTTCCCCATTTTATTTTATAAGTTATGAATAAATTAGATCGGTGGCAAAATTGTGCTCAATAGCTCAGCTGAGTGCTCAGAGTGCCTGGGCAACCTAAGTCTGCAAAGTGGAAAACAAAGGTGTTAAGCACAGATCGTTAGACCGTGCTACAAAGAAAAAAAAAGCAAAGAAAATAAAAGACCTACTTCGGCTATGTAGGATATTACAGGATCTATCTCAGTTCCAACAAGGTGATTGATATCTCGGTTGAGGGGAGGTTCTGTTAGACTGGTTGAGCTCCTAGGGGCAGCTTTTTGAGTTCGGTCTAAAAACTTAGAAAGCTGGTTTAGCCCCGAAGCCGTAGTTCGGTCGGAATTGAGGTTTTCCCAGTACACTGATTGCAGAATTAGTTCGGTTTCTTATCTCGGCTATGATAAAACAAAAGGTTTGACTTATTGAAACTACTCGTACGAGTGTTAGTTCAGTTGTATAGTCTGGTCTCACTGGCATCAAACTACAAACAGTTTACTAGTTCGGTTATGTGTAATTTTGGATCAAAAACAGTGTTCTACAGGTTATTTCATGAATACCTGAGGATTATACTAACCTAGTGTTTTCAGAAGAAGCAAAGCGAATGGAAAAAAAATGTGTTTTGCAAAAACACACAAAACAAAGTACGAAAACAAGGAAAGCAAGATAGAGGTGCAGTGCTTACCAGATGAAGAGGCAAGAACTGGAGATGAGAGTAGCAGCAATGGAGAACATGAGCTCAGAGGTTGAAGAGCAATGGAGGTTCAGAGAAAGAAGTTGAATAGTATGGTGAGTGATTTTGAAATACAAAAGAGTTTGTGTTGGTGAAAAAGCTGGAGGCGGGAACTGTTCGAATATTACGAAGTACGAGGATGGCGTTACAAATGTGGATGGCCAATAGCAACCTGCCACGTGTCGTTAAAATGGGAATCAATTCAGATTCTGTGATTGAAGAGACATTTGACCGGACAAGCGGAGCCCGGTGTGTAATTAGCTCGGCTGGATAGGCTGGAAGGTTTTAGCTCAGCTGGATATGCTTAAGGGGGTTTTTTTAGCTCGGCTGGAGAGGCTAAAACATAGTTTAGCTCGGCTGATAAACAGGTTATCCCTATCATGCTATGCAGATGGAATTAAGGGGCAATTGAGAGGGTAATTTATATGAGAATTGGGCCGAGCTGGGTTGTTATGGGCCTCGGTGTGAAGGGTGTGTAAAAAGGCCAAAAAATTACTCCGGTCTTGAAGAGGATTAAATTTAGTCCAGTCTCAAGGCCAGAAGTTAGACTGGTCCGAAGGACTCTTGGTGATTAGCTCGGTTGAAGGATGCTTTGAACGTATACCGGTCATGGCGCAGCTAAACTAGATCGGTCTATACCTTGGTAAAAAGATAGTTCAGTTTTGGGCATACCCTGGTAGGTGGAAGAGGAACAAAGGACAGAGAACCAAACTAATTATAGTTCGGCTAAGTAGGGCCATGCTTACTTCGGTCGTATGGTAGTTCGGCCATGGTAAAACCATCTCACTTGGTTTAAGCAGTGAGGGGGGTGTTGAAGGGTAAGCATTATCCTTCAGGAGTATGAATCCTAGAAGAACTCTGCATGGAGGAGTAGAAGTCCTACTAGGATTGTGCCACACGAAACCTATAAAAGCTCACGAACATCACCTTTGGAGGGGTAACACAACTTTGATTCTCGAATTCACAGAGCTTCTTGTCTACTTGTCTGTTTTTCTGACTTAGGCATCGGAGGGGTTTCCGGCACACACCCGCCGGCTACCTCACGTTTGTGTTTTCAGGGAATAAAGCGACGTCGTACGGAGGAGCGCAGACTTGATCAACAGGATTATACGAGAAGGTTTATTTCTTTCCCGTACAGTATCATTCTAGGAGCTACTACATGGGAGTTAAATAGGTTAGTATCTATCAAGACTGTATTTCCTGTTTCACTACGTTTTCTGGTATAAGGATATAAGGTTGTCAAAACCTTCAAATGAATCCTAATAATTGCTGCTAAGAGAGGTGATCCTGGTAAATACTCATAACTATAAGTAAGAACTCTTAGTTCTAAGATTTTTGAAAGATTTGGGTCAAAAAGAGACACACTTAAATCCGGATATATATTAAAATAAACTAGTCCATGAGATAAATTGGTTTCAATGGCGCTCATAATGGAAGCTTGCCAATTAGTACGTCTATCATCTCTAAGGGTACACTAGATATTGGTATTCTGGCCTAACAAGGTTAAAGGCTTGAAGGCTATCTGGACAAGACCTATATGAATGTATCTGTATTTTTTGAAAAAGGATGCAAGATCCTGGATATAAAGTAATTTAATTATTTCATCATTATTCTGGAGAGGAGCAGCATGCTCAAAAGTTTTAATCAACTTTTAACTGGTAAAATCAAAAGTTTTAATTTTATAAATTGTATCTAGTTTGCCAGTTGGAATTGTCCATTTGTCTAAGGCTTCCTTAACACCTTGGTAAGCCACGAGTTCTGCTGCTTCTGATGTAGAAGCTATTGTATTAGCTACGGAAGTAATTGCAGAAATTTTCAGTATTCCTGATGTTTACTAGTGACCATAGTACGTCAAACACAAGGAGGAAACGTGTACCTCCAATTTCGTCAACCTTTGACTAGAAGTACGTCTAGTACCAGCTCCAAGTTTACACCATCATATAGAGTAGATTTACCTGACTTTTCTAGGAAATTTATTTCGAAACCTCCAGAATCTATCTTACAAGGTATGACTTCCATACCACCTAGTATAAACTTAATAAATATAATTTAAACTGTTGTGTGTCGAAATAATACTCCATATTTAGTTTAAACCGCTATGTATTTAAAAAAATTTATTTATTAATAAAAAAAATGCTTCTTTAAAGGAATGGATATTAGGGTCGTAATTAATATGGTAAATATAAATAATGCATTGAAATTAGGGACTTATTAACAAGTGTCCCTAAAGACAAAAAAATTTGAAGAGTACAAGACACTTTTCACTAAATTCAATACATTTTAACTGAAATTAGTATACTTTTTAATAGTCTTACATATTTTTAACATGCTTTATACATATTTTCTAATATTAAACAATGCATAAGGAGTACTTGTTAACATTTATCTTGAAACTATTGAATTCAAACCTTTTGAGATAGCAAAGCTATATTGTTAAATTGAGAGTTTCTTGGCTTGTGCAAATTGCAGCAGATGAACACTGAGGGAGGTCTAGACGTGAGAGACTCTGAGAGGTTGGTTGAGTGGGAGAGTTTTATTGTTTTTTTTTTTTTTTTTTTTTGAGTGCGATTACCTATGAGTGAGCAACTTTTAATAATACCACAAATTTTAATTTTGACTTGAGAGAGTGTGAGTCGATTGTGCTTATTTTAGAATTTGTACGAGTAAGAAATAATCTTTCTCGTATAATCTTGTTGATCAAGTCTGTGCTCCTCCAAATGTCGTCGCTTTACTCCCTGAAAACACAAACGTGAGCTAGCTGGCGGGTGTGTGCCGGATACCTCTCCGATGCCTAAGTCAGCAAAATAGATAAATAGACAAAAGCTCTGTGTATTCAAGAATCAAAGTTGTGTTACCTCTCCATAGGTGATGTTGTAAGCTCTTATAGGTTCCGCATGACACAATCCTAGTAGTACTCTTATTCCTCCGCGTAGAATCCTCCTATGAGTCACACCCCTGAAAGATAATGCTTATCTTTCAACACCCCTCTCACTGCTTAAACCAAGTGAAATGGTTTTACTTCGGTAGTATGACAAAACGACCGGGATAAAACAGCCATGCTAAACTGGCTGAAACGACCGAGCTGTAACTAGCTCGGTTCTCTCCTCTGTTACTTGTACTTCAGTGTCACCTGTTGAGACCGTGCTATCCATAGTGTGCCTAGACCAAGCTATTCAACAGCAAGGTCCTCAGAAAAGGCCCAAAATACCTCGGCTCAATATGGTTTGACCGAACTAACTGTCGCCGCTCTGACCATGCCGACCGAGCTAACTACAAAGCTCTTTTAGACCGGGCTAACTTCAAGGCCCTTTTACTCAGTCCTTACTGTGGCCCACAGAATGGCCCATTACCCAGCTCGGCCGAATTTACATATAAATTACCCTCTCAATTGCCCCTTAATTCCATCTGCACAGCATGATAGGGATTAGAATAATGTTTGAGGGCCCGAAATGCTTGGCTCGAATGTGGCTCGAAATTTTCTTTTTCCTTCAAACATTTTCCTTTCTCTTTTCCCTCTGTTTTCTCTCAATGAAACAGACAGCAGAAGGAGACAGAGGAAGAGAGAAGAAGAGAAGGGGAAGGCAGAGGTGGGTGGATGGGTGGAAGAGAAGAAAGAGGGAGGGGGAACAGAGACAGAGAGAGAGCTGGAATCACCGTCGCAAACCACTGGTGCCGCCATCACCGTCGATCACAAACCCCTCGAGCCACCGGCGCCGCCTGTGTGTATGTATACATACACAGATCTGTGTGTATACACGTCGTTTTGATGTTTTTTTTTTTTTTCTTGCATTTTTCTGCAGATTTTTCTGAACTCGTTGGGTCTGCAGATCTTTTTCAGATCTTGTCCATCATCAAAATGGATGTTGATGAAGATGTTCATGTTGTTGATCAAATTATAATCTGCTCAAGCTCCGCCAGTTTTGAGCTTTCAAATTAACATCTTGTTCATTATCCTTTCCAAGCGAATTAACATCTTCATCAACATCAACTCGTTGGGTCTGCAGATTCTTTGACATCAAGAACAAAAAACAAATCAAAAAAAAAAAATCAAGAACATCATCATCATCAACACATAAGCCAACAATTGCCAACAATTATTTATTTATTTTTTCTTTCATTTTCAGAACAACATCAAGAACAAAACAAAAATCAGAAAAAAAAAAAAATCAAGATCTATTTGTTTGTGTTCCCAAGCTCTTCTTCCTTCTTTCTTCATCTTCATCTTCTTTCTTCATCTTTTTCCTCCTCCGTTCTTCTCTCCTTTCAGTTCTGGAAAAAAAAAAAAAAAAAAAAAAAGGTGCCAAAACCACATCGTTTTGGCACCTCGAGCCATTCGAGCCGGAAGTGATTCGGGCTACCTACCAGAACTGATAGGGATTATCTTTTACCAGCTGAGCTAAAAACTTTAGCTTTTCAACCGGGCTAAATCCACACTGGGCTACCCATCTGTCCGGTCAAAAACGTCTCTTCAGTCGCTGTAACTGAACCGCTTCTCATTCCAAAAACACGTGGCACACTCTCATTGGCCCAATGTAGTTGTCACGCCGTCTTCGTACTTCACGTATTTTGAACAATCCTGCCTTTTTTCCTTCCCTTTTCACAAAACAAACCCTAAAGCTTTGAATCCATCATTTCACTATTCACCTTCTCTCTCTCTTGCTTGAGCCTCCATTTCTGCAACCACTATTTTTGGCAAAGCTCGTGTTCGTTGTTGCTACTGCTTCCATCTCCAGCTCCTTCATCGTCATACTTGTAAGTAACTTAATCCTCTTTCCTTTTTGTTGATTTCATATTTATTTTGTACAACATAGTATGTGTATTTGTATGTTTTGGCAAAAACACATATTCCTATTTTTGCTTTAGCCTCGTGTTTCCTGGAAAAAACCTTGTAATATGACCACTGTATATATGAGCAATCCGAACAATTTTCCCTTTGATCCAAAATTGCACTCCAACCGAACTAGGATACTATTTGTATTTAGGCGCAAGCTTAGCCAAAGTTAATTAACCAAACTAAAACCTGTGGTTACAATAGGTCTAAGTACCTTTTGCCACACTTTAGCCAAGCTAGCGATCTGCCTCAGGTTTGCGTAATACCGCGCTAGAAAGCCACAATCACCGACCGAGCTAAAATTTGGGGCTAAACCAGCTTCCTTAGTCAAAATCGAACTAGAATGCTACCCAAAAGTTCCCACCGAGCTGCGCACTTCACATTTACTTAACCTGGCTAAGGTCCTTTGTTTGAACCGAGCTAAGAATGAATAGTAACCTACGCAGCCGAGCTAAGACAGCATTTATCTTTCCTTTTATGCTTTTAGCACAGTCCATCGATCTGTGCTTAACATTTTTCCTTTTCACTTTGCAGACTTAGGTTGGTCAGGCATTCCCTTGAACGCTTCAGCCGAGATACTCCATATCATCTCAACACCGAGATAACACTTGAGGATATTTTATACATAATTTAAGCCCATATGGGAAAGTATAGGTTCTTAGTAAACTCACCAGGTGCTATGGCCGAGTTCCGAAGGGACTACCATATCCCTGATGACGTACACCTTGGTTTAGCCGAACTAGATACTACTCCTTGGGGAAAACAGGGCTTCGTTCCCTTCACCCTTCTTTCTATTGTAGAAACCGGACTTAGATTCCCTGTGCAGCATCTTTTCTGTGAATTCCTTAGGCAAACCAACTTCTGCCCTACCCAGCTTTCCACAAATTCGTACCGCATAATAAATGGCATCGCCGAGCTAAACTGCCGGGCTGGCCTTAATCTCGGTGTAGCCGAGCTCTTCCACCAATATTCCATACGATCTGCTAAAGATGGCTGGGTTTACTATCTAAGAATAAGGCGCCGGCGTGAAAAGATAATAAAGAATACCCTAGATAAGGATGTAAACGATGATGATTTTTTCTGGGTTTCTGGGAACTTTGAAGACCAAGAAGCCTAGATCCCAGGGGATCGGATAAAATGGAATAAAGGAGTCGCCGGTATAATTACCTCGGCTTAGTTTTCTGCTTTCTTTTACCTCGGTTTTCTTATCTTGGACCGTGCTAACTGTTGTCTTTTTACTTCATGCAGATTTGAACTTTCTCAAGTCCCAGTACAGCTACCCCAACTTGAATGCACTTCGCGCCGCTCTGCGATATCCCAACAGAAGCTGGGCCGAGCTACTGAATTTTGAACCGACATACAGATACAGCTGCCGTAGGAAGACCAGGGTGACCGATTTCCTCTTTGAGCCTTCACCAGAGCTAGACCCAACCTTGCCTCAAGTCAATTTGATCCCGTTGACAGCGGAGCAACAGATGGCCAAGAAAAGAGCAGTAAGGGCCCTCCTAATCGAAACAAACCAAGCCGAGGTACCACCAGCCAGCCAAACTCAAGAGACCGTGGTAGCCCTGCCAACCCATCAGCCTTCATCATCTCGGGCAATCAAGCATTCTCGGACTTCCACAACCGAGCCACGCCTTGTCGATGAAGATGAAACCGTGGTTCCTCAAACCACTCCACCAAGCCCTCTACCTGAGCGCTCTGACCGAGCTAGCTCTTCAAAGTGGGTACCAAAGATCACATTTCAGAACTGTGCTATCAAGGATTTTGACTCTGTGGTCGCAGAAAAAGACCATTTCCTGGCGTTCAACCTCGCCAAAAGCGTTTGCCTTCCAGCCGACATGGAGCACCACGACCATCTAACCGAGCTGAAGGCCATTCGCTCAGCCACAAAATCAATGGTGCTGGTAAGTTACCCCATTGTTTGTCTTTCTAATTTGAACAACTTTCCGCTCGGTTTCTTTTAAAAGTTTCTTACCATCCTTTTGCAGGCCATGCAGAAAAATCACATTGCTCACAAGCGAGTGCTGGAACTGTGCAAAACCACAAGGCAGGCCATGGCAGAAGCTAATGCCAAAACCACCGAGCTGGATGAGTCAAAGAAGCAAATAGCCATGCTACAAACCAAGATGGCACGTCTGACCGGTCTTGTCAGTTCGGCTGAGGCAGATAAGAAAAAGGCCGCGGCCGTGGTAAAAGATAAGTACCTGCGCGAGCTGGCCAAGCTTGAGGGCAAGAAGAACGCTAAAATTGCCAAGCTGGAGAAGAAAGTAGACGATGCAAAGGACCGGGGTTACAAGGAGGGAGAGGCCACTTATATAAAGCAATACGAAGCTGCGAAAGATCTCTTCTTCAAATGCGGATGGAAGGCAGCTGTGGCGCAGCTCGGTCATGGTCTAGAGACTGAGGTCTTCAACCCTCCCCTGTATTTCATACCGAGCTGTATGGCAGAGTATGCTGTTGCCATTCAGCAAGAATTTCTGCAAGAGGGAGAGGACGAAGATTCTGCTCGAGAGGACAACACCCAGCCTGGCCGTTAGTCTATCTCCCCAACTCCAGTGGTCTCCATCCCTCCTTTACTTGTTGTGTCTGATGCGATGCCTTCATCTGAGCTCAACCAAGGGGGGCTAGGCACAACCGAGCTACCTCTAGGTGAAGACCGGGTTGTTCTAGATGCCGATTTAGATGACCTCTTTGCTTGATTATGTATTTTTCTTTTCTTTAGGTGCTAACTCTATAAGTTTTTGTAACCGGGCTATGGCCCCATCTTTTGTACTTTGACTTTGCATTATCAATGAAATCATCTTTTGTTTTCCTCAACTGTCTGTTCGGTTTACTTCTATGCTTGTATTTACTTTTCTAAAATAATCTGAATGAATTAAATTCTCTGGCCGAGATGTTTATCCCGGTCTTAACTTTGCAATCTAACTGGCCATACCTGCCAACCTCTTCAGCCTAGATCCTTATCTCGGCTGAAGAACAATAAGTGTTATCTAGGCTGAAGAACAATAAGTGTTGGCTTTTCTGGCTAACCTCTTCAGCCTAGATCCTAATCTTAGCTGAAGAGTAATAAGTGTTGGTTTGTCCAGCCAACCTCTTCAGCCTAGATCCTTATCTCGACTGAAGAACAATAAGTGTTGGTTTTTCCAGCCAACCTCTTCAGCCTAGATCCTTATCTCGACTGAAGAACAATAAGTGTTGGTTTTTCTAGCCAACCTCTTCAGCCTAGATCCTAATCTTAGCTGAAGAGAGCTCAAAGTTGGTTTTTTCTACCAACCCTGAGTGAAGGGTTTGGTTAGCCAAACGTCCTGCAGCCTGGATCCTTATCATGGGCTTAGAAAGGGTGTTGGTTATTCCTGCCAACCTAGAGTAAAGTGTTTGGTTATTCTTGCCAAACGTCCTGCAGCCTGGATCCTTATCCTGGGCTTAGGAAGGGTGTTGGTTATTCCTGCCAACCTAGAGTAAAGTGTTTGGTTATTCCTGCCAAACGTCCTACAGCCTGGATCCTTATCCTAGGCTTAGGAGGGGTGTTGGTTATTCCAGCCAACCTCTAAGTTGGTTATTTCTGCCAACCTAGAGTAAAGTGTTTAGTTATTCCTGCCAAACATCCTGCAGCCTGGATCCTTATCCTGGGCTTAGGGGTAATGTTGGTTTTTCCAACCAACCTCTTCAGCTCAGATCCTTATCTTGGCTGAAGAGAACTCAAAGTTGGTTATTCCGGCCAACTCTGCTTATGTTGCCCCTAGCTCAACTTTTACAGAATAAAACAATTATGCTGAAAAGAAAACTACTTGTTTTATTAAGAAAAAGAAAAATTACAAGTACTTTAAAGAAAAGCTAAAAATAAAATAGTTTGAGAATGGCAGTGTTCCATGGCCAAGGAATGGCTTTGCTGTCCTCGTCTTCCAAGTGGTATGCCCCTCTTCCTACTAACAAAACCACTTTGTAAGGTCCTTCCTAATTGGACCCTAACTTACCGTCTCTGGGTACTAGGGCGTTTCCCATTACTTTGCGCAGTACCCAATCTCCAACCTTGAATTGCCTTGGATGTACTGTCTTGTTATACTTTCTGGACAACTCTTGCTGGTATGAGACAATGTAAACCAGTGCTCTTTCTCTTCTTTCTTCCGCAAGGTCGAGTTCCAAGACTATAGCTTCCCCATTTAAGTCTAGATCGAAATTCTCGCTTCTAATTGTGGGGAGGCCAACTTCTAGTGAGATTATTGCCTCCATGTCATAGGCTAAAGTGAATGGTGTTTCTCCGGTTGATCGCCGAGGTGTGGTACGGTAAGCCCATAAAACATGAGGAAGTTCATCAACCCATTTGCCTTTTGCTTTCTCTAACCTTTTCTTCAATCCATCTAAGACGACCTTGTTTGATGCTTCTGCCTGGCCATTTGCTTGGGGGTATGTCGGTGTAGAGTTGTAGAATTCTATCTTGTACTCCTCACAAAAGCCTCTAAAAATTTTGTCGTCGAACTGAGAGCCATTGTCTGATATTAGCGCCTTGGGTATGCTAAACCGAGTGATAATATTCTGCCAGACGAACTTCTTCACATCTTTCTCCTTTATTGATGCTAGTGCTTCTGCTTCCACCCACTTTGTGAAGTAATCAGTTGCTGCAAGGAAGAATTTTCTGTTGCTGGGTGCCGTCGGAAGTGGTCCTACTATGTCCAAGCCCCACACTGCGAAGGGCCATGGGCTAACTAATGGTAGAAGCTCTCTGACCGGTTGATGTATTTGGTGTGCGAACTTCTGATATTTCTCGTACTTCTTGACATACTTCTCTGAATCTGCTTGTATGTAAGGCTACCAATATCCTTGCGAGATTGCCCTGTAAGCCAATGATCTTCCCCCTTGGTGGCTTCCGTATACGCCTTCGTGAATCTCGAACAAGAATGCTTCAACTTTGCTGGGATGAACACACTTTAGGTAAGGTCCTGTGAAGGATTTCTTGTACAAGGCCATTGATGGGGAGAGCTAAAATCGTTGTGACTTTGCTCTAATCTTGTTCGCTTCTTTCTTTTCTTCAGGTAAGATGCCGTCTTTTAAAAATACGATGATGGGATCCATCCATGAAGGGCCTAGTTCGGCGCAACATACTTCAGCTACTTCGGGCTCTTCGATGCTTAGTCTTGGCAAGAAGTCGATCAAAAATGGATGTGAGATGGATGTATCTGCCATCGAAGCAAAGCCTACTAGTTCATCCGCTCTGCTGTTTTCTTTACGACCGATCTGCTCTATCCGTACTACTTCGAACTTCATGATCTCTTTTCTGACTAACTCTTGGTACTTAGCCATCCTTTCATCCTTTGCCTCGTAGTCGCCTGAAATTTGGTTTACAACTAGTTGGGAGTCACTGTAAACCATTAGCTCGGTTGCCTTCATATAGAATGCTAATTTCAGTCTTGCTAAAAGTGCTTCATACTCCGCCTCGTTGTTTGATGTTGGGAAGCCAAGGTTGACTGCTTGTTCCACTACTAGGCCATCTGGTGAGATGAAGACTATGCCAAGTCCTGCATCGTGCCTGTTGGATGCTCCATCCACAAAGAGCTTCCACATCTCTCCAACGAATAGCTTCCAGCAGGTGGAGGGATCGGATGATGCCTTGGGGTCCTGAGTGTTGCTGGTGTTTTCTCCAAAGTCCACTTTTACTGTTTACCCTTCACTATCTGATTGTACCAAGTCTTTATTTGTTGATGAGTCTTTGCTTGGTGCAGCATGGTATGTTTCTTCCTGCTCGTTATTACTCCGATCTGTTTCGGGGTGTGACTGGGCATCCTGTTTCAGGGGTTACGCGCTTCCTGTCCCTATTTCGGTTGCACTAGTCAAGTCAACTGGGTAGATGTGATGGCCTCCTAGGGTGAATTCTGCCACAAAGTCTGCCAATGCTTGGGTTTTTGTTGCAGTTCTGGGTTGAAACTTGATATCGTACTGCCCCAATTCCACCGCCCACTTCAAGATTTGCCCAGAAAAGTTCACCCTCTCAAACAAAGCTTTTAATGGAAAAACTGTGAGGACGATTATGGTGTGGGCATGAAAGTAATGCGACAACTTCCTTGATGCCATCATCAAGGCCAATTTTTCCAATGGTAAGTACCTAGTTTCTGCACCCAACAATGTCTTGCTGACATAAAAGATGGGCAGATGTTAGATTCCTTCTACTCGGACCAACACTGCGCTAATTGCATGTTGTGAAACTGCCAGGTACAAAAATAGTTCTTCTCCAGGTACTAGGGTCACTAGCAACGGTGGGGAAGACATGTATTCTTTCAAACTTTTTAGGGCGCGGTCGCATTCTTCATCCCACTCAAACTTGGCCTTTAATGCTTGAAAAAATGGTCAACATCTGTCTGACGACCGACTTATGAACCGGTTGAGCGCGGCTGCCATACCGGTGAGATGTTGTACTTCTTTCACTGAGTTGGGCCTCTCTAGATCCTGAATTGCTTTGATCTGAGAAAGGTCTACCTCTATACCTCGGTTGGTCACCAGGAAGCCTAGGAATTTTCCTGATCCTACGCCGAACGCACACTTAGATGCATTAAGGCGCAACTTGTGCTTCTTTAGGATCTAAAACATCTCGCCTAGGTCCCTGAGATGGTCATTCTCATCCTTACTTTTGACTACCATATCATCAATGTAAGCCTCCATTGTTCTGCCTAACAATGGTTTGAACATCTTGGTGACCATCCGCTGGAATGTTGCCCCTGCGTTTTTTAGGCTAAAGGGCATGACCTTGTAGCAATACAGTCCTCTTGGCGTTGTAAAGGATGTGACCTCCTGGTCTAGTTTATACATAGCGATCTGATGGTAACCTCTATACGCATCAAGAATGCTAAGTCGATTGTGTCCTGCCGTTAGGTCTACCAGTTGGTCTATCCGTGGTAGAGGAAAGCTGTCTTTTGGGCACGCCTTGTTGACTGTTTTGTAGTCCACGCAGACGCGCCATTTTCCATTCTTCATTGGCACCACTACTGTGTTGGATATCCATTTGGGATAGTGCACTTCTCTGATGGCTCCTGCCTCTAGAAGATTTCCCACTTCTTCCGCCACTATCTCGGCGTGGTGGAGTGCTGATCTGCGAGTGCGCTGTATAATTGGTCTGGTAGTTGGGTGGATGTTCAATTGGTGACAGATGAAGTTTGGGTTAATGCCAGGCATGTCATACGGCGTCTAGGCAAACACTTCGATGTTAGAGGTCAAGAATTCCATGACCTCTATCCTCTCAATGCTGGACATAGATGAGCCAAGCAAAAAGAACTTTTCTGGGTTCTTTTCATCTATTCTTACCTGTACCAAGTCTTCCACTGCCTTCTGTTCAGCGGCTTTGCCAACATCCGCTAACAATTCATTGTTCTCAGGTTCTTCCACTATCTGAACAAGCCCTTTGGCAGCGCGGCTGCCATTTACGGTGACGAAGCATTGTTTGGACATGATCTAATCTCCAAAAACCTCTTCAATTACTTCGGCTTCGTTGGGGAACCGCGTTACTTGATGGTAGGTTGACGCTACCAATCGCATGGCATGCAGCCATGTCCTTCCCAAGATTATGTTGTAAGTGGAAGGGACTTTCAATACCCAGAATTCCACTTGTTTCGTCATGCTTCCTACTCTGACTAGGAGGATTATCTTGCCAACTGGCCACTCTAGCATTGAGTTAAATCCGATCAGGGGAGATACGGCATGTGCCAAATCTTTGTCCTCCAATTTCAATTGTTTGAAGGTTTCGTAATACATTATCTTGCATGAGCTCCCTTGGTCAATCAAAATTCACTTAATGTCATAATCCTTGACGCGGAGAGTGACGACCAGTGCATCATTGTAAGGGCAATATATCCTTGCCAAGTCTCTGTCTGAAAAAGACATGACGTTCGTGGCCTCTGTTCTCTCCTTTTTAATGGTAGGTTGTGCACTCAATACCTCCCTTAAGTGTTCAGCCTTCTTGATCATTCCCCTGAGCTCACATACTCGCTCAGGTTTGAATACCCCATGTATTACGTTTATCACACCTTGAGGTGGGTCATCAATCAGCATTCCGTTTGGGTGATCGTGGTTCTGGGGGACTGGCTGCGTCCCTCCCTCAATGTACTGGTCTAGATGCCCAACTGCCACTAACTCTTCCAGATGTTGTCTCAACGGCGTGCAATTCTCAGTGCGGTGCCCTTTTTTCCTTATGAAAGGTGCACCAGGATCTTTCGTCATAGTCCTTTTGTGCCTCTCCCAATTTAGCTGGCCATCTGACGAAAGGTTCATCGCATATCTCACTGAGAATCCGATAGATCGATTTTTTGAACACCATGGTAATGGCAGTGCAGACTCTCAACCACCTTTTATCATAGTCCTCTCTATTGTCCCGCCTGCCTCACCCGTTTCTGCTTGGACGTTCTACCGCGTTGACTTTTGCCGAAGTCTTTTTATCTAGTATTGCGATTGTACCAGACTTTGTTTTAGCACGAGCGCCATCCTCCTCTACCCGAATGTGCTGTTGTACCCTCTCCATTAAGGCTTCCATTGTGAAGGGGGCGTCATGGTAATTGAGTCCCTCAGCTTGTTTCCGACTGGAAGACCTCTTTTGTATTGCGCGATGGCGAGATTTGTGGGGCAATCTCCTATCTGGTTGAAGGTCTCCCACTAACGACTGTTGTAGGATCTCAACGTCTCCTTGTCGCCCATGTCAATGGAGAGTAGCTGATCGATCTCCACCGGCGTCTTGGTGTTTGTTCTGAATCTTGTCACGAACGCCTCTGCCAATTGTGCCCAGGAGGCTATGCTGCCTTCTGGTAGCCTTTTGAGCCAGGTTAAACCTAGGTCGCCAAGGATGGATGGGAATAGGATGCACATCAAAGCCTCGTTTCGCTGGTATACTGCCAAAACCTAGAGAAAATGGCTAAAGTGCGTGTAGGGGTCTGTCTTCCCCTTATACGTGGTGAATTTGGGCTGAAGGAAGCCTGAAGGTAGGGGTGCGTTCTCAATCGCCGGAACGAACGGTGAGGTCTGCAGCCTTGCTAATGCTTTGTCTGTCGATTTGTAAGAAAGACGTGGTATTGGCATTCCTACCTCGACGCTTCCATGCGTCCGAGGAGCCAACCGCTCAAGGGCTGAAACTCTGCGAGGTTCGCGTGCCCTGGTATCCTCCTTTCATCGTGCCCTTTCTTCGAGCACAGTCCGTAAGTCGGACGATCTAGGCAACACCGTTTGCCTGGATGATGTCTGGTGCATGCGTGAGGGCCGATAGGTGCTTCCCTCAGTGCAAGACCTCAATGTTCTCGTTCTTTCAGACCTGGAGTAACGAGTCCTGGAAGTCCTTGATTGAGTGTCGCCTGTTCTGAGGCTCCTACTCTCTGCTTGCGATGGAGTGGTATGCCTACCACGATCTTCTGAGTGGCGAGGGGGCGTGTTGCTTTTGTGCCCATCTCCTGTCGCCACCCCTTTTCCTTTGATCTGGCTCTTCATAGCCTCCATGTCTACCGCCATCTTCTTTATTAACTCATCTTGTTCCTTTACGCGATCCTCCAGAACTTAAGGATCGATCCTCCGCCTTTGTCTTTCTGGACTTTGAGAGCGACAGGGGCTGTTAGTCCGCCTCACCCTTGCATCCCTCCGGGGATTCTGTCGTTGGGGCTCTAAATTTTCCATAGGAGGGATAAACGGCAAACCTTCGCGTCTCCCACCCCCCTCTGGGGTTTGTCCGTCGATGGCGGACTGCGGCAAATCTTCATTGTGCGCCATTACTTCTAATTAGAGAGGAAAAGCTTGATCAAGAGGTTTTGTTCTTTCTGGTTTTCCCACAGACGGCGCCAATTGTACGAGCAAGAAATAATCTTCTCGTATAATCCTGTTGATCAAGTCTGCGCTCCTCTAAACGTCGTCGCTTTACTCCCTGAAAACACAAACGTGAGCTAGTTGGCGAGTGTGTGCCGGATACCTCTCCGATGCCTAAGTCAGCAAAATAGACAAATAGACAAAAGCTCTGTGTATTCGAGAATCAAAGTTGTGTTACCTCTCCATAGGTGATGTTGTGAGCTCTTATAGGTTCCGCATGGCACAATCCTAGTAGGACTCTTATTCCTCCGCATAGAGTCCTCCTAGGAGTCACACCCCTGAAAGATAATGCTTATCTTTCAACACTCCCCTCACTGCTTAAATCAAGTGAGATGGTTTTACTTCGGTAGTATGACAAAACAACCGGGATAAAACAGTCATGCTAAACTAGTTGAAACGACCGAGCTCTAGCTAGCTCGGTTCTCTCCTCTGTTACTTGTACTTCAGTGTCACCAGTTGAGACCGTGCTATCCATAGTGTGCCTAAACCGAGCTATTCAACAGCAAGGTCCTGAGAAAAGACCCAAAATACCTCGGCTCAATATGGTTTGATCGAACTAACTGTCGCCGCTCTGACCATGCCGACTGAGCTAACTATAAAGCTCTTTTGGACCGGGCTAACTTCAAGGCCCTTTTACTCAGTCCTTACTGTGGCCCACAGAATGGCCCATTACCCAGCTCGGCCCAATTTACATATAAATTACCCTCTCAGAATCTAAGAAGAAAAAGATGAGAGGAAAAGGGGGAGTCCAGTGAAAGAGGAATGAAAATATATGTATCTATATATATATATATATATATATATTTTATCACATTTTTTTGTTTTTATTTTTGATAAGTAACTATTTTTCTGCTTATGAAAAAAAAACAAATTAAACTATTGATGAGATTTTAGTATTAAGGGTTTGAAAAATTTTAAGAGCCCACAGCACATTTATCTGGTGTTGAAGATGCAGTGTTTTTTTTTTTAAGTGTAAAAATTATAAATATAGATATTAATAATTTCAATTAATAAAATAATATGAATTTTTTATAAATATATATATTCACCATTGAATCAATGACACAAAAGCTAAAAATGTGAAATTTTAAATTTTCAACCAATAAACTTACTAAAACACTATAATAAAATTTAACAGTCATGTTTAATTTGTCTCTTAAAATATATTTTTGAAAAAGAATTTCCAAAAACATGTTTGGTTAAAAAAAATTTAAAAATTATTCCAAAATCACTTGTCTCCCTACTACACATTAATCAATCACTTTTTTTCTCACACTTATCTATTCAACTGAAAAAAAAAAAAAAAAAATCATTCCAAATTTCAAAGCTATTTCCAAAATGTACAAGCAAATAAATTTTAAAATTTTTTAAGGGTAAATTATTTATAAGTCTTATTTGGAAGACTTATATAAGATATGGTCGTATAAAAAAACTTATAAGTTAATAGGTTCTGTGGTTTTCCTGTGGACACATCTACCCTTAATCTTACTTAATTAATAACCTAATTAATGATAATACCATATATAGGAAATGAAATGTTACCATAGATTGTGATCTTATCTATATGGTTAGAAATTTGAAATTCAAAATAACCTAATTAATGGCAATACCATATATGAGAAATACAATGTTACCATAGATTATGATCATATCTATATGGTTAGTATAGGGAGATATTTTGCGAATGATGCCTTGGCCGAGGTGTATCTGAGATGTCAGCCAAGGTGCCACGTGGGCAGGTCATGTTGTCGAGGTGGTTGCGGTATTACTAGGGTTCAGTGCAATATAACCAAGGTTCGGTGTAGTAATACCGGAATCCCAAGATATTTGGATAAGGGACAAGAGTCCTAGATAAGAGGAGGCTCTTAGTCTGGATAAAGATAAGGCTCTTGATGAGTTTATCCCTATCTAACTGAGAATCCGAGATGAGTATTGAGCTTGAGTCCTATGAAGTGAGACTTCTAGGGGACTAGGTCATTGTTGGCTATAAAAATGAGGCACCCGATGGGTCTAAGGCATTTTTTAATTTATGTATTGAATATCTATGCAAGATCTTTGAGAGATTGATTGATTGATTGACTTGATCATCGGAGTGCCCCCGGGTGGATGAACCACCGCGGTATTCTCATTTTCTTGCTTGCAACTGGTTGATTTCATCTATTCTGTTGTATGCTCTCCAGTTGAGTTCCTTGTTAGGTTGTGTGGTCAGAAATTAACACCAACAATTTAGTGCCGTTTGTGGAAACTTAGCATATAATAGATCGCCAACAACGGGCAAGGAGAGAGCATCGCGGATGATCTTTACAGTGAGGAGGAGGAACATATGGATCATAATATTGAAGGAGGGAACAATAACGAAGAAGTACAGGGGATCGACCCCGGGGCCAACAATGCAGGAAAGGGTTGCGGCACGAACAAGAAGGGTAGTTGAGATAAATACTACCACGAAGGCAATCTCCAACTATAGAAGGATAGATGCTTGAGAAGAGATGAAGAACTGAAGGACATAGCAAACAAGTTGACAGACCTGCAGACAGTAGTCAACTTCATGATGCAAAACAACGTGATGCAGGCGACGTTTTCCTTACAGGACACACCAGCTCCAACAGGCAAGGCCAATACCCAGAAGGAATGACAAAAGACAGCACCCACTGTCCCACATTATGCTAAAGGATAGGAAAATTCACATCGAGTGTGTGCGAGAGTCACAGAGAACACCACGGACCAAAGGGACCTATGGTAGGGGATCTTAGCAGATCCAGGGGCAAGGCCTTTGTTTTGATGATGCAGTGGATGAAGGGAAGTCCAAGAGAACACACAATTACACTGGAAACAATGCGCCGAAAAGGCTAAAGTCGATTAATAGCCGAGCTCCCGAATCAACGAAGGAGGACCTGAGAGATTACCTCCAAATAAAGAGGCACAATGCTGAGATCACATCCAGCGCCTAGCCGAAGACGTCATTCTTAGTGGAGTTGGATGCGTTCGAGGCGCCGAAGAGGTTTAGCATGCCGAGGTTTCAAGTTTATGATGGTAAGTTTGACCAGAACTTTCATGCCAACTTATATTTAAATTCAATGGCTTTGTGGAGTGGGAACGAGCAACTATTGTACAAAGTATTCCCGTCGTCGTTTGGGAAAATAGCGTCAGATTGGTTCTACAAACTCCCAAAAGGATGCGTAAAGAGTTGGGAAGGCCTGGCTGAGATGTTTGTGGCCAGGTTTGTTACAAACAAGTTGCTTCCACTAAGGGTAGACTCCCTACTGGCTTTGAAGAACAGCGATGGCGAAGGTCTTAGGGCCTACACCAAGAGGTACTATGAGGTTTACAACTAGATTCCAGCTTGTAACCAAGAACTCGCAGTCATGTCTTTTAAGAATGGCTTGAAATATGATTGCCCACTCCAGAAGTCGCTTGCAAAGAGACTCCTGAAAAACATGGAGGAGTTAATGGCGCGGAGAGAAAAATACGCCAAGGTAGAAAAAGACAACAAGGGAAAGAAGATACCAAAACAAGAAAGGAGAAACAGCTTGATGAAGTAAGGCCGAGGGAATACCGGCGTTGACATACCAGAGTTGATGTTGAGATCCATGCAGGTAGTAAGTATAGTCTTCAAGATTCCTATCTATAAGGTCTTGGAGAGAATCAAGAACCAGCCATACTGCAGGGCACCACAAAGGGTCCAAAGGGAGTTCATGAGCAGGAATCTTGGGAAGCGCTGTACCTATTATGAGGAAGATGGGCACATGACACAAGAGTGTCGGGCTTTGAAGTTGCACCTAAAAGATCTGGTTAGATAGGGACACCTAAGAGACCTAATCAATGAAGCAAAAACAAGAGAGGAGCAAGCAAAGATGGCCCAAGCACCGGCAGTACCACCACTACAAGTAGAAGGGCCACGGATAATCAATGTGATTCACTCGAAGGTCAATGAGAACGAAGTGCGATGGGAGACTCAGAGGGTAAGGCATCTATAACATGTCTACCAAGTCCAACAGAAAAAACCCAGGACAAGTGGACATCAAGGGCCAATGATATCTTTCACCAAAGAGGACATGGACATGGTTCAACATCCCCACAACAATGCACTAGTGATGACATTGAAGGTAGGAGATTGTCAGGTGAGGCACATATTGAATGATCAGGGCAGCTCTTGTGACATCATGTATGTCAGATGTTACAAGGAACTTGGCCTTCACAAGGATGATCTAGAGCAATTTGGCAGCCCTATGGTTGGATTCAATGGGACGCCGATGTGGCCTCTAGGAGCCACGAGTCTAGAAGTGCAGGCAGGAACCAAAAAGGTAATGATAGAATTTACTATGATAGACGCTCCCTCCCTATACAATATTATTCTGGGAAGACCTTGGTTGCATGCAATGGGGGTTGTTCCCTTAATGTTGTACCAGTTATTGCTATTCCCAACTGAACAGGGGATTGAAGAAGTAAGGGAAGACCAAGTACAGGTGAAAAATTGCTCCATGGCAGCAATGATGTACACTTACAATTTAAGGGAAGCAGAGAATGCAGAAATTGAAAGCGAAGACCACGAGGTCTTAGATGATGTTGGCAAAGAGCCTGCCGACAAGAGCGTAAAACCCTTGAAAAAGGTTATTGTACAAGAAGGAGATGAGAAGCGATTCTTCCTTCTCGGCTCTGGCTTAGCCAAGGAAGAAGAAAGGCAAATAAAAGTCTTTTTAAGGGAAAACATAGAAGTGTTCACTTGGACACTCTATGAGATACCAGGGATTAGTCCCGAGGTCACCTGCCACAAACTCAACTTGGATAGGATGGCCAAGCCAGTGATTTAGAGAGAAAGGAGACCAACTTGGTCCATGTGTAGGTAGTAGAAGATGAGGTGGAAAAGCTGCTAGTGGCACAAGCGATCCGAGAAGTAAACTACCTCACATGGCTGTCCAATACGGTTGTGGTAAAGAAGAAGAATGCAAGTGGAGGGTATGTGTAGACTTCACCAGCCTAAACAAAGCGTGCCTGAAGGACTGATTTCCCTTGCCCAAGATTGATTAACTTGTTGACGCCACATCAGTGCATAGAAGAATGAGCTTTCTCAATACATACAGGAGATACCTTCAGATAGCATTGTATGCCCCAGACGAAGAAAATACAGTATTCATCACCCCAAATGGACTTTACTGTTACAGGGTAATGCCCTTTGGGTTGAAGAATGCGGAAGCGACATACCAGAAGTGGGTTACCAAGATGTTCAAGCACTTAATCGAGAAGATTGTGGAAGTCTACATTGACGACATGGTTGTCAAGAGTAAAGAACTAGAAGATCATCTAGTAGACCTAAAGGAAATCTTTGAAATATTTAAGGTATACCGACTTCGGCTGAATGTCTTAAAGTATTCATTTTGGGTAGGATCTGGTAAGTTCCTGGGTTACTTTGTAACCAGGAGAGGAATTAAAGCGAGTCTATATTAGATCAAGGCCATCCTTGATTTGAAGAGTCCAACGACAACAAAGCAAGTCTAGATTTTGACCGGTAAGGCAGCAACCCTAAACAGATTCATCAGCCGAAATTCAGATAAATGTAAGCTATTTTTTCAGTTATTAAAGAAGGCTACAGAATTTCTATGGACAAAAGAGTGCGAAGTCGCCCCTGGCCAACTTGAAAAGGTACTTGATAACAGCACCTGTATTGTCAAACCCGATACTAGGAGAAGAATTGTTCCTATACTTAGCGGTTTCAAATCACGTTGTCAGTATCGTGGTAATTCGAGAGGAAAAAAGGAAGCAGAAAACAATGTACCATGTCAGCAAAACTCTGGCCAATGCAAAGACCAAGTACCTGCCCTAGAAAAGTTGACAATTGCTTTAGTAATGGCTTCAAAGAAATTGAACCATTACTTTCAAGCCCACAAAATCATGGTGCTTACAGAGCACCCACTAAAATTCTTGTTGTAACAAGGAGATCTGACATGCAGAGTAGCATAATGAGTTGTACTTTTAAGTTAGTATGACCTAGAATATAGGCTAAGGACAGCGATAAAGGGTCAGGGTCTAACCGACTTTGTAACAGAGTTCACTCTAGGCCCGACTCTGAGGCAAGTACCAGTGAACCTTGGCCTCATATGCCTAGAAGAAAAAGAAGAAAATTATTTGGGCCCACGAAACCCCACATCGGGAAAACAGAAGAATGTTGAAGAAAAGTTAAAACCCTGCGATATTTACACTGGGGATTCCTTCCGTCTCTTTGTCGATGACAGTTCAAACCGACAAGGAACAGGCGATTCCTTCCAAATGTGATATGATGAATAAGAAAATAAGGTACAATATAGAAACAAATTAGGAGTATAATAGTACACTAATACCATTCATATACAACTCATAGAACCTTATGAAATACATTCCTATTTAAATAGGACTTCAAACTCTAAAAAAATAGTCATAAAACTTCATGAGAGGGAGATTAATAATCTGGCTTTGGGCCATGGACGGAGCTGGACAGAAGATGGCCGAGCATGTTTGGGCCGAGCTAACTTGGGCCTGATTAGAGTGGGATTTGCTTGGTCGAGGCTCGCCCCTGTTTAGGCCGAGCTAACTAGGGCTTCCTTTGAGATGATCTTGCTCGGTCCAGGCCTAGGTCTGAGGTCCAGTTCCCATGTTTGGACCGAGCTTCCCCGGATTTGGACTTGCTCGGCTGAGGCCTATCCCCGAGGTCTACTTAGCCGAGATGAGCGTCTGCTACCGGGTTTTGTAGGAGCATGATTAGCTTGGTGGGAAAAGTCTTCTGAATGCCCGTGTAACCTATCTGGAACTGTCCTACTAGAGTGCTACCGAGCTCGGCTGTTATGGAGCTCGGCGAGTGGAGCACTCGGGCACGTTACGCAGCACGATCATGGAAGGCCGAGGTGATTCCGCCGGGCTGCCGAGTTCCCGCTAATGTAGCCTGATGGTTGGGTTAGGTGGTGATTGCTGGATTTGTGCTGACAGATGGGAGAGCAACACCACTTGTCAAGAGACTAATGGGTGCAGAGTTGAGCGCAGAAAGTATATAAACGTGACTGCGCCCCCATGCTGGATATAGAACATCATTTGGTGAGATAGACTTACATTCATTGAGCTTCTCTCTCTCTCTCTCTCTCTCTCTCTCTCTGAGTGTGTGCTAGCTTGACCGTCGGAGGGGTTTCTAGCAACACACCGCTAAATAGCTCACCGTCGTTGTGCTTTCGGTTGATCAGATAGACACGGAGCTTGGACGAAAGAAGTACGGACAGTGACAAATATTTGCTCCCCGTACACTTCACATTAAATAAATCTTTCAAATATAACTTATAAATATTTTTTTCATTTTTTAAACTCTCTCCAAAAAATTATTTTTAAAATAATATCTCAAAACACAAATCATACAAGGCAAACATCTTTCACATTAATATGTGCCATTTATGTGGAGGATTTAACCCAAAGCATTTAGTTTATCACCATTGGAACTTTCAACTTAGATCGGAGAGTCGAGATTTTTAACCGTAAGAATTATTAAACGAAAATTTTTTTTATTGATAAGAGTTTATGAAAATATGACTTAATAAATTTTTTCCAAAATTATTATTAATAAGAATTTTCTATTTAATAACTTTTATTGGTCAGAATCTTTCACTTAATAATTTTTATTGATTAAAGACTTTAACTGTTAAATTCAATTAAAATTTTAATAGGAGACAAGTTATTTCTCAACCAAAAACCAAGGCCCATTACGGACAGCCGCAGCATGCAGCTGTAGCCTCGGCTTCACCTTGAGCCGCTGCTCTCACCTTCAAGCCGCCAATCTCTCTCTCTTTCCCTCTCTCTCTCTCTCTCTCTCTATTATTATTATTCACACACATATTATATTTATATGACGTCACGATCCAGTTTTACGGTGCGAGTAACCCCCCTATATAAGACTCCAACGTGGTCTCTCACTTCTTGTTTCCAGTGGAAAAACATATGCCCCCAAAAAAAAAAATTATAAAACAAAAAATCATCAAGAAAAAAAAGAAGTAGAGACCGAAAGTGTGGCACCTTTCTTTCGAACCATAGTCTTCAATGGCGGCCTCTGTCCAAAACCGACAGTTCAGTCGCCTCGACCAGAGTCTATCCGGCGTTCCTCACACCTTTAAACCCGGTCCGAACCACCGCTCCGACTCCTCCGTCCGAGCCTATAGCTTTCCTTATACTCCTGAAATTAGCCGACCCATTAAACCGGTAGTTTTCGAGGATTCCTCGTCCGAAGATGAGGCTGAGAATGATTATGACAACGCATTAAACAAAGAAAAAATGGAATCTGAACCGTTGGTTTTCGACTCGAGAGACGAAGGAACCGCCGATAATTGGGTGGAGCGAAACCCGTCGATGATCCGACTCACCGGGAAGCACCCTTTCAACTCGGAACCTCCCCTGACCCGACTCATGCACCACGGCTTCATCACCCCCGTCCCGCTCCACTACGTCCGGAACCACGGCCCGGTCCCGAAAGGAACCTGGGAAGACTGGACCGTTGAGGTCACCGGTCTAGTCAAGCACCCGACCCGGTTCACCATGGACCAGCTGGTCACCGAGTTCCCGAGCCGCGAGTTCCCAGTCAGTCTCGTCTGCGCCGGTAACCGCCGCAAAGAACAAAACATGGTGAAGAAAACCATCGGGTTCAACTGGGGCGCCGCCGGAGTGTCGACTTCGGTGTGGCGCGGCGTACCGTTGCGGTGTGTCCTGAAGCGGTGCGGCATCCTCAGCCGTAAAAAGGGAGCACTAAACGTGTGTTTCGAGGGTGCCGAGGATCTCCCCGGCGGCGGTGGGTCTAAGTACGGCACGAGCCTGAAGAAAGAGTTCGCCATGGATGCATCGCGGGACATCATATTAGCGTACATGCAAAACGGTGATCGTTTATCACCAGATCATGGGTTCCCAATACGAATGATCATACCGGGTTTCATAGGAGGTCGTATGGTAAAATGGCTAAAGCGTATCATAGTAACAACTCAGGAATCAAACAGTTATTACCATTTCAAAGACAACCGAGTCCTTCCCTCCCACGTGGATGCCGAACTTGCCAACTCCGAGGGTACCCTCTCTCTCTCTCTCTCTCTCTCTCTCTCTCTCTCTACTTTTGTTTGTTTCTCTCTCTAAAGGGTGTTTTGGGAAGTAAATAAAAGCTAATTTTTAATTTTTTATTCATTTTGAGTCACATCAGTGTGTTTGATTTGAGTTTTTTTATTAAATTTTTTAAAAATTGAATTTTTTAATTTTCGTATTTTTTTGTTTTAAATTAATATTTTTAAAATTTTAAACATTTTTTTTACTTTTTTTAGATGTACCTTATTTAGATGTATTAAAAAGTAAAAAAAAATGTGAAAAAATATTTTAAAAAATTAAGAAATACATAAAAATACAAAAAATGTACTGAATTTTTGTATTTTTTTATATTTTTGGTATTTAGTGAATTTTTAAAAGATTTTTTTTATAATTTTTACTTTTTAAGTGTATTTATGTTAGGTGCGTTTAAAAAATAAAAAATTTGCATAAAATATTAAAAAAACTCAGTAAAAATAAAAAAACACCGAAAATAAGAAAGTAGAATTTTCTAAAAATTATTTTTAGAAAAATGGAACCAAACATAGTCAATTTATTTCTCACATTTTTTATTCATAAAAAAATAAAATAAATTAAAAAAATTAAAAAGTTCTCAAAACACCATATAACACGTAATTGTCCTGTATTGATTAATTGATTAGTTGTTGTTTGTAGTATTAAAAATAGAAAAGTAATGATATGATGTGTGATGATGTATGCAGCTTGGTGGTACAAGCCTGAGTACATCATCAATGAGCTGAATATTAACTCAGTAATCACCACACCTTGTCATCAGGAGATATTGCCGATCAACACGTGGACCACCCAGAGGCCATACACGTTAAGAGGCTACGCATATTCCGGTGAGTCACAAACCAGTGGAATACCGTCTTATGCCTCCGTTTGACATGTCCATTTGGGCTAATTTTGTTATATACAATCCGATTGATTATTTTAATCGAATAGAATAAAATATCACATTTAAATTATAATATTTTTTTTTTTATAAAAATAAAAAAAAGTCAAAAATTTATCTTAAATAAGACTTTTTAATCGTTTGGGAATAGACTTTTTTAGTACATTTTTTACTTTTTAGATAAAATATGACGTAAAAAAAAATAGTCTGTTTAGGATGACTTTTTAGTATTTTATGAGAAGATATGCAAAAAATAAAGAGAAAATAAATCTTAAATTTTTGGTATAAGTTATTGACTTTTTAGTTTTTTAATGACTTTTTAGTTTTTAAGAGAAAAAGTAATGTTGTCAAACGAAATTTAAAATAGTCAAATAGCCAAAAGTCAACCCATATTCCAAACGAAGACTATGGAGTCATTTGTGAACAAGCTAAAAAAGTCACAAATCAACTTTTAATCCATTTTTGGTCACATCACGTCTCATATAAAAAAAAATTTAAAAATTTAAAAAAAAATCAAAAAATCAACTTATAATCAATTTCTAAATCACCCATATATTTTGAATTTTTATTATCATTGAAAAGAAAAATGTTGGAAGCTAAATATTTTACCAATATTTTTATTTAGCATCCTTAGTATTACTTTATTGGAAATGATGGTGACAATGTAATGGTTAGTCATTAATCTCTATTTATTTACCCATTAAAATAAATTTATAATAATATTCAGATAGTGATGATGTTAGGTATCAACAAAGAATTAGCTTATTATTAAAAAATTGGAAGATCTATATCATCCTAGTACATGTGAACTTTAAAATTTATGAGATATAAATAATTTAAATAAATTAAAAAATTAATTATTTAAAAGTTAGAGAAAAATATTTTTGACTTCTACTTTTTAATTATCACTTTAAAATATGCTGCATCAAACATACTCATGATTTCATTTGGCAAAACTTTGAATCCAACTGTTAAAATATTTTAATCTTCAAATATATGAATGAGCTTCATTTTGAGTTTTTTTTTTTTTTTTTTTTTGGGGGGGTCCGGCATCGAGGTATAAATCTATTTTGCACATTTTTTTGTATATTTGTTTCTTAAATAAATAACTTTGGCTCCGTTTGGCAAGAGCTAAACGGGATTTTTTTGGCTATTTTAGCCACAAAAGATAAAATAGGTTATTTTAGCCACAAAAAATAAATTATCACATCCAACCCATAATCATTACATTCTTCTCTCACAAAAAAAGTCAAAAAAGTCAAAAAGTCAAAAAGTCATTCCCAAACCAAACTTTTTAGCCCAGGCTAAAATAACCAAAAAAATCAAAAAGTCAAAAAGTCAATCCACTTCTTAAACGGAGGCTTTATCGTATGTAAAAAAGTGTATTGAAACTCCAATTATTTTAGTATTATCTTTACATCTTATTATAAAAATGATATTAGAATAAGTTTCGGGACACAAAACAAATGATTGAAAATGATTTTGACCATATACGAGGAGGCCTGTCCATTAGGCAAGTTTGATAATTATATTGGATCAAATAAATAATAAACAAATTCATTATAATGATCTAGATAATTTTTTTATTGTTTTTTAGTTGGGCCCCCAAATAATTTGGTTTTAGTTTAAAGTTGATTGTAAAAATATAATTAATAAATAAATGAATTAAAAATATAACAAATTGAAAAATATGTAAAAAAAATTATTCGTGAAAACTTAATTAATAAAGTTTGCCTTTCGAAAAGTAAGAAAAATCAAATTTAAATTAAAAAAATTTATAATGAGAAAAATTAAATTATAATTATTTAAATTAATATTTAATTCTTAAAAAGTTTTCGTTTAACTTTTCCGGTGATGCTCCAAAAGTAGTTGGGCGGCCATGAGATGGGATGATGAAGGGAGAAGGGGTACTGCTTTAAGGAACAGCAGTTATTACTGTTCTTTTTTGGGACGTCTCTCTGTGTTTTTTTTTTATAATAATTTATATTCTTTATATTATAAGATTCGTTAGGAATATTATTCAGATAAGAAATTTAAATTAATTGGATATTCATGATCTCCGTCTTAATTGTTTTTAAAAATTTATAAAAGTTACAGAAACAAATGTGCTTTACTTATAGAGTTACAGTTTTCTAATTAATTTAATTTTTTATATGGATGATCTACTCAATGAACCTTATAATATGAACAATTTAAATTATCAAAAAATACTCAGAATAACCTCTCACAAAGAACACAACAGTAACCACACAGCAATACCCTTCTCCGATGATGTAGTCCATTGTTAATTAAATGATTTTATTCAAATTTTTTGAATTAAGATTTCGATAATTTGTTTTATAAATTTGAACTTTTTGTTGTCATGTCAATAGTATGATCCTCTCTATTATTATTACTATTATTTTTCTTTTGGGGCCGGTTGTCACGTGCTTACTTATGGAAACGAGGAGAGTGTTTGGACCTATATATAACGAGGGAGGATATATGAAGTTGGTTTGGGATGTGGGTTGATTTTTTGGATTTTTAGTTTTTTGTTTTTTGACTATTTTAGTTAGGTTAAAAAGTTTGGTTTGGGAAGAGATTTTTGATTTTTTAAACTTTTTTTATGAGAGAAAAATATAATAATTATGAATTAGATATGATGTTTTGTTTGTTGTGATTAAAATAATTTATTTTATCTTTTTTTAACTATTTTGATCACAAATCATCTTCCCAGACATCTTTCCATCGGACCCCGAGTGTGTTTGCGTAATGAGAACTGGAATTGCCAAACCAAACAAGAAAAAGGTTTACGTCTTTTATGGTTTGTTGTTGCAGATGGGTTAAAACATTTCTATATTTTGAAGTGTCCTCGCCGCAAAAGTAAAGGGTATGTTTGGTTTGTGTTTGAGAGATGTGTTTTAGAGATAAAAAGTACGAAAACATGTTTGGTTTAGTTTTTTTTAAAAGATGTTTTGGAAAATTATTTTGAGATAGAGTTTTGGAAAAAGTGATTGATTTGATATGTGTGTGAGAGAGATTTGTTTGGAAAACTTGTTTGGTTTACAAGTTTTGAGAAATTTTTTTGGGAAAATTTGTTTGGTTTGATTATTTTTGAAAACTTATTTGTAGAGAAAATTTCCCAAAATTTTTTCAGAAAATCAAACCAAACGAGCCCAAAATCCTTTTGCGGTATTTGTATTCTCATCCATGACTTCTTCTTTTGTTTTTTTTTTTCCCCTTTTCTTTTCCCACCACTTCTCCCAAGCGTGTGGCTTTCACTCTCCCTTATCACCCTCGTCTTTTTTTTTTTTTATTTGAAATAATAATTAAAAAAAACACTGCTTACTACTATTATTAGGCCTAGTTAAGGAACAGGCTAATTTAGTAATTTTTTGATTATTTGGCTAAAATATGAACTAAAAAAAACTAGTATGTTTGGGATGGCTTTTTGACTTTTTACGAAAAGATGTGCAAAAAGTAGAGAGAAAAGAGAATCTTTGACTTTTTGGTATAGATTGTTGGCTTTTTGGCTAATTTAATAACTTTTTGACTTTTTGACTAAAAATGAAGGTTCCCAAACGAGGCCTTAGTGTTAAAAAGTATGTACAAAAACAATATTCAAATTAAGATTAATTAGTAAAAAATTTATTCTTATGAAGTCATATGTTATTTGATTCATGATTTAATTATTTTTGTGATAAGGATACATGTTGAAAAATAGGCAACGACAGTTGTAAGTGACGGTAAGATAGACAGATAGATAACATTGAACAGATAAAGAGTTTTTTTTTTTATATTGAGAGTGGGATATTGTTGACCACAAATAGTACTCACTTGCTGATTGTTTTGGACAAATTTATATATTTTTAAATTTTTTTTTTTATATAAAAAAAATTAGGAGGAGGGAAGAAAGTGACGCGTGTAGAGGTGACGATGGATGGAGGGGAGACGTGGCACGTGTGTGAGGTGGAGCATAAAGAGAAGCCCAATAAGTATGGCAAATATTGGTGTTGGTGCTTTTGGTCCCTGGAGGTGGAGGTCCTGCACCTGGTTGCAGCCAAGGAGATCGCGGTCCGAGCCTGGGACGAGACTCTCAACACTCAACCCGAGAATCTCATCTGGAACCTCATGGTACGGCCCTACCCTACTTATTTATTACTAATATATTATTACTATTTTAAATTAAAATATCAAGTTATTTTTTAAATTGGGTCTAGTTTTGACGAATTTCTTAAAATAAGCTAAAATGTGTTTATAAACTACGCTTTCACTGTTTTCAGGATTCTCCTGTGAAAAATTAATGAAATAGTAAAAGCGTGATTACAAATCACATTTTTAATTAAGAAAGCGTGGTTACAAATCACGTTTTTAAATAATTTTTTTTTCTTTCAAAAAACGTGGTTTCACTAGAAATGTAAAAACATGTTTTGAAACAACGTTTTCCATAGAAACCATCCCACGCTCTGACACACACACCCCCACAATACTCACGCGCACACACACCCACAACACTCAGGCACATTAATTTTTATATATAATAATAATTAAATATATATAATAATTTATAATAACAAATAATAATTAATTATATAATTTTTATAATTTTTGTAAATATACATTATTTTTATATAATTTTAATCTTTCAAGTGGTTAGAAATATTTTTTTACAAATTAAATTGAAACAACCATACGCATGTATATAACCTGCCCAAAAGTTAAAATGATAATTATTTTTTACCCTTAAATGATAAATATTTTTTATTTTTTATTTCTTAACCAAATTAGTTTTTAATTTTTTTTAAAAAAAAAATTTAAATCAAATCATACATAACTTAAAAATCTTTTGATAAATGACTTACATACATATGGTTTGCTTTTTAAATCACACCATCCATACCCTTAAACCATAACCTAAAAATCATACCATCCATACCCTTAAACCATAATCAAAAAATTTTTAGGTTATGTATGGTTTGATTTTTAGAATTTTTTTAAAAAAATTAAAAATTAATTTGGTTAAGAAATAAAAAATAAAAAATAATTATCATTTTAACTTTTGAGCAAGTTATATACATACGTATGGTTGTTTTAATTTAATTTGTAAAAAATTATTTCTAACCACTCGAAAGATAAAAATTATATAAAAATAAATTATATTTACAAAAATTATAAAAATGATATAATTGATTATTATTTACTATTATAAATTATTATTATATATAAAAATTAATGTGTGAGTGTTGTGGGTGTGTACGCGCGCACGTGAGTGTTGTGGGTGTTTGTGAGTGTCAGAGTCTGGGATGGTTTGTATGGAAAATGTTGTTTCAAAATACGTTTTTACATTTTAACAGTAAAAGCGTAATTTGAAATCACATTTTTTGAAAAAAAAAAATTTTATTTAAAAGGGTGGTTTGTAATCTCACTTTTTTAATTAAAAGCCACGCTTTTACTATTTCACTAATTTTTTGCAGGAGGGTCCTGAAAACAGTGAAAACGTGGTTTGTAACCACGTTTTAGCTTATTTTGAGAATTCCATCAAAACTAGGCTTAGTTTGAGAAATAGCTTAGTATTTTAGCTTATTTTGGAAAAAATCCCTAAAATCTTGCTTGTGTTTTATATTTTAGGGTAAGAATTCTTCTCAATTCATTGTGTATCTCCAATGGTAGTAGGCATTTTATCTATCTAAATATTACTATAAAGTATACATTTTATTTTGCTTGTCAACGATTCATGTTTCTACCCCAACCATGCTCTTTATTTTAGCTATTCATCCAAATACTATTAACTTTATAGAATGCCACCTCAGCAACAAAGATGGAGGGAAATAATCTTAATGATTAAATACATTTTGCCTAGCCTTGAAGGCTAGCTACATGTAGCTAGTGAATGTGAGCTGAGCCAAAATGCCTAAGCATATACCTAGTGCATTGGAGTTGAAAAAAGTGAGTCACATTAGGCATTTTGACTAACAAGCATTATATGCCTAGTGGGTTGGAGATGCTCTTATCCATTATAGATTCCTCTTTTATGTCTTCTTTGAATTAGGAATTTAGGTAAGAATTTAAAAATAAAAAATAAAGAAAAATGGGAGAAAAATACAAATGAAATATAAGTTAATTTTGTTTCATTTCCTTCACAAAATTTTTATATAAATTTATAATCTAAACACCTCTTTAATGATTTAGGGCTTTTTGATAATATACAAAGTCCTCGTTTGGCATGTTGATTTGAGGAGTTAAAAGGCTAAAATAGTTTTCAAAAAAAAATAAATAAATTAAAAAATTAATAAAATAAAATGTTACATTCAAAGTATAATTATTATTTTTTTTTTAAACACAATAAAGGCCGCATCCCAAAGCCGCATCCCAAAACTACAAGCAAACATTACGAGAGGAACTCCCTCTCAGCTTGTCATTAGCTAGAGCCAGCTCCACAGAGGGAGAGGCTATTAGTAGAATTTCAACTTCAACCATACCAATAGTAGCCTTGGCTAACAAGTCCGCACAACGGTTGGCTTCCCTTCCGATGGTGTGCAACTCACATTGCCAATTTCGCTTGAGCAACTCCCCAATCTCTTGGCAGAGGTTGAAATTAGGATCCACCTAGCATGAAACCGTGATGGCTTAGATTGCTTCCACAGAATCTGATTCTATAATAACATGACGGTATCCTTATCCAAGCCCATTTGTAGGCCACGGCGAATGGCTTATAGCTTTGCCACTAATGGCGCAGCTCGCCCAACATATATTTGAAACCACCAATCCAATCCCCCGTGTCCGAGCGTAGAGCCTTGCTAGAGTGGTTATTTACCGCTCCATCTACATTGATTTTTAGCCACCTACCAGTAGGGCTGCAAAACGAGCCAAGCCGAGTCGAGCCGACCTTTAGTATGTTTGGACTTGTTTATTAAGATTTTAATGAGCTCGAGGTCGAGCTCGAGCTGAATAAAAAATTAACGAACCGAGCTCGAGCTGAGTTGGCTTAGGCTCGACTCGAGCTCGAGTCTGTTCACGAGCCTTAACGAGCCAAAAAAATTATAAATTCATACTTACATGTGAGACTAAAGTTACAATTAAAATTTTGATTATACAATTATATATACAATATATATAAACATACTAAAAAAAAGTCCATATTTTACTAAAATAATAATATCTACTATCACTGTTATGTAAATGTACTATCTATAGTTAACTATTATTTACATTTATATTTTTTAAATATATAAAGAACATATTTCTCTTATTTTTTATACATATTTTTATATTATTTAATATATAAATAATAAATATTAAACGAGCCATACGAGCCGAGTTTTAGAATGTTTGGGCTTATTTATTAAAAATTTAACGAGATCAAGCTCGAGCTCGAACATAGAAAAAATTTAACGAATCGAGTTCGAACGAGCTCTTACCGAATCGAACTCGAGCCTGTTCATGAACGGCTCTGTTCATTTGCAGTCCTAACCACCAAGAGGAGGAGCCCAAGAAATCATGACTCTATTACGAGAGTTTAAGTTGGAAAGATTACTACGAACTAGAAATCATTCTGTCTTACAAAAGTAAAAAAAAAGACAAAAACAAAAAAAAAAAATATCCAACTTAAAATGAAACTTTTTAATCTCAAATTAAAATAGTCAAAAAAATTAAAAAATCAATTCACATATCAAACAAAGCCAAATAGTCAAAAGTTAAAAAGTCACAAAAAAAATATTAATTATTCTCTTACTTTTTCACACGTCTATTAATAAAAAATTAAAGAGATAATTATAGTTATTTCTACATATAATAGCTTGTTTGGTTTTGATTTTTACAAAGCACTTTTTAAAAAATTAAACTTTTTTATTTTTTATTTTTTTTTTGTTTTCAATGAATTTTTAAAATATTTTCAACATTTTTTTTGAATTTTTAGATACATCTAACATAAATACACTTAAAAAGTAAAATATTTGTAAAAAAATGTCTTTAAAAAATCCACTAAATATCAAAAAATGCAATATATATATATATGCGTGTGTGTGTGTGTGAAAATTCAGTACATTTTTTATATTTTGTGTATTTATTAATTTTTAAAAAAAAATTCACAAAAATTTTTTCTTTTTAGATACATCTAAGCAAGGTGCATCTAAAAAAGGGGGAAAAAATTGCTTAAAATTTTAAAAATATTCACTAAAAACAAAAAAAAAACAAAAAATGAAAAAATCAATTTTTAGAAAACTGAATTCAGAAAGTCAAAATCATGAAATAATTTAGTTACAATTATTTTATGAATCTAATTTTTTTTATTTTTTTATAAATGATCTATATGAAATTTGAATGATAAATATATTAAATTATTAAAATACGACTCCTTACTAGGATTGCAACTGGGACAGATTTGGATAGATTGAGATATTATCCAAAATCGGTCCAAGTTGTGTTAAGAGTTATCTAAGCTAGCTCAAAGCCGAATTGTAACTCAAGTTGTCTGCCTAAGGCTGGCCCGAGTTAAATCCGAATTGCACATGAATTTTATTCATTTTTCTTGTTTTAGTGCAACTAAGTTAATTAATTTGTTAAAATTATATTCTATTTATAGTTTTTTAAATAAAATCATTAATAATATCAAAACAAATCATTTATCTAATGTAAGAAAGATGCCACTATGATCATCTTTATAATTTATGAGACAAAACATTTAAATAAAATTTGTGTTGTGTTACTTGTGTTTATAATATTTTCAATATGATCTAACGATCTAAAGCCTCTGTTTGGCAAGATGGTTTTCAGGCTTTTTTGACTATTTTAGCCACAAAAAACAAAATAGGCTATTTTAGCCATAACAAATAAAACATCACATCCAACCTATAATCATTACATTCTTCTCTCACAAAAAAAGTCAAAAAAGCCAAAAAGCCAAAAAGTCCTTCCCAAACCAAGCTTTTTAGCCCAGGCTAAAATAGCCAAAAAAGCCAAAAAGTCAAAAAGCCAATATCATCCAATGATTAATAATTTATATGTATATTCAATATTTTTATAAATTTATATATATAATTCAGGCTTTGGATTGTTCGAGTTGTTCTATGTCTCCGTCCAAGCATGTCTAAATTTAATTTTGATTTTTAAATTTTTATTCAAACTTGTACCGAATTTAAATTTTTTTTGGTTCAAATCCTAAAAAATTTCAAACTTGACTCGAATTGCTCGAGTTGAACTTGTCCAAATTGTACCCGACTCTCACAAGCCCTAATTGTACGTGCCAGTCGACCAATAACCCCTCCTTTTTCCTTTTTTTAGATGGCAAAAACCCTTTCCTTTTATTTAATCAAAATTTGTTTTTCAAAAAGTCAACTTTTTATCAACTTTTCAAAACACCACTTTATATTTTTTACACATTTTTTTTGACACAAAAACAACTCTTTACTATGGTTTTTAACATTTCTCATATTTGAATCTCAAGGTTTTTAATTTTCATTTGTCTCACCAAACACATAGAGATAGAGATGTATATGAATATTGTCGTTTGGCAGAAAAATATATATGGGCTCTTTTGGGTTAGATTTTTTTTTTTTTTTTCCGTTTGAGTTGACCTTTTTATTTGTTTTGGACTGTTGTAAGGGAAAAAGTAAAATTATTATGATTTGAATATAATATTTTATTTTATTAACTTATGAAATGTTTGAAATAATTTAAATAAATATATTTTTATACTTTTTATAAATAAATTATAAAATATAAATTAAATTTAAAAGGATATAATAAAGAGTTAATGTGAAAAAAAATCTTAGCCAAACGATGCCAATGTCACGTAATATCAAAAAGGAATGCGAATATAACATTCACGTGACGTGACGTTCAGGTGGCTGCCTCACCCGCAGTTTCAAGATGAATGACTAATAATTTGACAAACTTATGCAAGCCATTTTCAGGAATAGTCCCCCACTCCATTTTCCATATTGGTGATTGAAACTAGCTTTGATGATGGTGCCAAGTTCCATTCACGTGTCGTCATCAAAACGAATTTTAATTGGTCATTATTGGAGACATAAGATATTAAATTTGAGGCTTAAATTTAATTACTGTAGTATTCCTCTAGTTTAAATAAATAATAATCTAGATGACTTGTTCCCTTTTATATTCCTAGAGTTTAAATAAATAATTTTAGAATTTTATCCGGATTATAATTGTGTGGTGATGATTGATTGATGCTGTGTGGGTCCATATATGTATTATATATATATATTTTTTTTTATAGAAGAGTAAATTTTATTAAGAAATTGATTTTTTTTTTGTCCTAAATCAAATTAGAGAGGTGTTGATAATTCGAATTATACACATTTTAATATTCATTAAGTATATAATATTTATAAAAAATTAAATCAATTGAATAATAACAATCACATCTTCAATTTAGTTTTATATGAAAAAAAATAGACCGTCAAAAAAAATAAATAATTTATATAAAGTTAATTTTCAAAACTAAATTAGCTTCTGTTTGAGAAGCAAGATTTGGGCTAAAATAGTTATATAAAAAAAATATATTACTTTAGTTCAATAAGACAAAATATTACATCCAATACATAATCATTACCTTCTTTCTTTAACAAAAAAAAAGTTAAAAAGCTAAAAAAGTCAAAAGACTTTTCCAAATCAAACTTTTTAACCCTAGGTTAAAATAGTCAAAAAAGTTTACAAAGTTAAAAAATGAATCCACCCAAACGGAGGCTTAGGCCTCGTTTGGGAAGGCTCTATTTTAGCCAAAAAGTCAAAAAGTTACTAAATTAGCCAAAAAGCCAACAACCCATACAAAAAAGTCAAAGATTCTCTTTTCTCTCTACTTTTTGCACATCTTTTCGTAATTAGCCAAAAAATCATCCCAAACATACTAGTTTTTTTAGCTCATATTTTAGCCAAATAGCCAAAAAATTACTAAATTAGCCTGTTCCCAAACGAGGCCTTAGACTTGGTTTGACATAATTTAAAAAAGTCAAAAAGTCACTATCATATTTAACTCATATCATCTTATTTAAATCACATTACCTCTTTACCACATCACTTTAAACTCAATCCATACCTAATTCATATTTTATAAAAAATTAAAAAATATACTTTTATCCCAAACAACCCCATAGACTGTCCGGTTAGATTTGAGACCGAAGACGGTCCAAATCCTTTTATTAAACGTTCACTTTCGCTGTCACTTCTTCTGTTTATTACCCAATTAGGTGAGTACGGATGCTCATGGGATATTAGTGCAGATATATTTAATTAAGCATATTTATATATAAATTTTAATTTATGAATTTATATTTTATTAAATATTAATTAAGATTTTTAAGTCTTATTAATTTTTTAATAATTTGAATTGTCCTTTAAATAATAATTATTTACCATTTATGATTATATATAAAAGAATATGACGATTTGATATTTATTATGATTTTCAAAATTTTAAAATAACAACTTTCAAATTAAAAAAATTTTAAAAACAAAATTATGTGCAAAGAAAAAAAAAACTAATCAGTGTGTTTGGTTTCAGTTTTTTAAATTTAATTTTCTGAAAACTGTGTTTTTTAATATTTCATATCTTTTTGTTTTTAGTGAATTTTTTTAAAATTTTAAGCAAATTTTTTTTTTTTTTTTTTACTTTTTGAGATATACCTTACTTAGATGTATCTAAATAGTAAATTATTTGTGAACAAATATTTTAAAAAATTAATAAATACATAACAATACGAAAGATGTACAAAATTTTTATATTTTTGGTATTTGTTGAATTTTTTAAATATTTTTTTCACAAATATTATATTTTCTAAGTGTATTTATGTTAAATATGTCTAAAAATTTTAAAAATGCTTAAAATATTAAAAAAATTCAGTAAAAATAAAAAAAATAGGTAAAACTAAAAGTATAATTTTTTGAAAAATAAATTCTAGCAATTTGAAACATTTTTTTGAAAAAGTTGAATTATGTTTTTTGTACAAAATTGAAAGTTTTGTATCTATAAAAGAGAATGATAATGGAACATTGATGTGCAAAATTTTTATAAAAAAAATACTTCAAAAAAAAAATTGATAATGTTTTCAGTTATAAAATTGATAATATTCTCGGTTTTATTAGATAATTGAATCAAACTAAAAAGGGTAAAAACGTTTAATTTCATTCTCTGTTTTTTTTTTCATCAGTTAGTGAAACAATTATCTTGAACATTACTATACAAAATTAATAATATTCTTAGTTTTAAAAATTAGGAAAAATTAATATTATTATCAGTTTTATTAAATATGATCTATTCATTCAAAAAATCTTACATAAGACCTTAGTTACGATAACATTTATAAGTAAGACTTTTAGATAATTAGCTTTTTAATAATGTATTCATTTCTTTGATTTTAATAAGTTTTTAAATTTTAATTATTCATTAAATTAATAATTTTTTTTTAGTTACCCATTAATTTAATGCATTTATTATTAAATGTTTTTGTACATTTTTATTAAACTAATAAATACATTAGAGCATCTCCAACGGTTCACCAAAATTTTCATCAAATCTGAGTAAAAAAGTGACTTTTTTCTCATTTTGATACGGAGGGCTCCAATGGTTCATCAAATCAAATTTTCATCAAATCTGAACCGGGACAACCGGTTGGTCGACCTGCCAGTCGACCGGTGAAGGCAAATTTTTTTTTTTTGAATTGTTTGAACCTTTTCAGTAAACTGTTTGACCTTTTTTCCGGGACGACCGACTGGTCCACCGGTAAGGCAAAATTTTTTTTTTTTAACTGTTTGAACTTTTTTTTGAACTGTTTGAACCCTTTAGTGGTCGACCGGTTGGTTTTCGCCAACGGTCAGAAACAGTGATTTGGTGAAACGCTGAGCCTATTCTCATTTTGGTGAAAGGTTTGGTGAATTCTCGATTTGATATCGATTTGATGAAACCGTTGGAACTAAAAAAAGTGACTTTTTCACCAAATTTTAAATTTGATGTCAGGTTTGGTGAAGCGTTAGAGATGGTCTTACTGCTTAACTAACATGACGCACTTGTTAACGGTTGATTATTCAGTAGTATTCTAGTAGTACCAGTTAGGGGTGTGCGCGGTGCGGGTCAGTGCGGTTTGAGAGAAAAATAGAAACCGTATGGCGGGTGGTGGATTGATAAAAGTGTCATTAGAATTTGCCATTTTTCTTATCAAAAATCGGCGGTTCGGTTGGCAAATAATGGCAGATTTGCCTTGGCGGTTCGGGCGGATTGGCGGTTTATAAAAAATATAATTCAAATTACAAAACTTAAATCAAAGAGTAAAAAAAAGACGAGAGATACCGTGATGTTAAGCATCTTGCGAAGTTTTCTTCTGATCCAGCAAGTGTAGCAACAACATGATAATATCAATGACTATGCCATCAGTTCATTACAAGCATCTGTGGAAGCTACAATGATCAAATACAATACATAAAATTAATATCATTCAGGGTTTACAGTATATTGAAAATGTTTACTGTTGAAAAGTATTTAGATTGAAAAGTGAGCTGATGCAAGTTTGCAACATGGCCAGAAAAAAAAAGATTGAAAAGTGAATTGGAATCCAACTTTATTTTAGATTACTGACATCTTGAATTCCCCTCGAGCAGGTATGTAATACTATATTCTAAGGTATAGAACAACAAGCAAACTTAACTACAAAAGAATTTTTAGAATCTTATAAACACATGATTTAATAGCGGTGCGGGTCGATGCGGTTTGAAAGAAAAATAGAAATCGGCGGATTGATAAAAGTGTCACTAGAATTTGCCATTTTTCTTACTAAAAAACGGCGGTTCGATTGGCAAATAATAACGAATTTGCCTTGGCGGTGCGGTTCGGTGCGATTTTGGCAGTTTCGGCGATATTATACACATCCCTAGTACCAGTAGTAGTCTAGTAGTATAATCACTTGATGATCTATGATTGTATAATTGGTAGAGAAGATGAAATATTAATTATTTATATTGGGCAATTGAAAAATATGATGAGACATAATAAATAGTAATTTGTGAGAGAGTATGATCATATGATATTTTGAGAATACCTAATAATTTTCCCTCGTTAACATAACCCATTCTTTTTAGCAAAAAATGATACGTCACTTTTTTATTCTCACAAATTATGTTAATTATGAAGTCTGGAATATAAAAATTATGTCATTGACCTTGTTTTTATTTGTGAAAAATTTTTTAATAAAAATTTTAATATTAAAAATATTTCAATAGTATATAAGAAGGGTAAAAAGAAAAAAACACATGAAAGTTGGATGCGGTGATAGTGGCGGTGGCATAGCAGTGGAGGTGAGATTGTATTTTAAAAATGAAAAATATTTGCTGTTCAAACAAATTTATTTTCATTGATTATGAAAAATATTTTTTTTGTAAACATCTCTTTTTCATTATACTAAATGCCAAAAAATATATAATATTTTCTGTCCAAGGGTTTGTCTTATGAATGTGGTATTGAGCTGCGCCATGCATTTCCTCATGAAAGCTTACGTTGTGCAAATAATGTTTACAGGGAATGATGAACAATTGCTGGTTCCGAGTAAAGACGAATGTGTGCAAGCCACACAAGGCCGAGATCGGAATCATGTTCGACCACCCAACTCAGCCCGGAAACCAGTCCGGTGGCTGGATGACCCGGCAGAGTCACCTCGAGAACTCATCCGAGTCTACCCAAACCCTAAACAAGAACCTCTCTTCACCCTTCACAAACACCACCTCAAATCTCTACTCAATGTCCGAAGTCAAAAACCACAACTCGGCCGACTCATCATGGATCGTCGTCCACGGCCACGTCTACGACTGCACTCGGTTCCTCCTCGACCACCCCGGCGGCGCCGACAGCATTCTCATCAACGCTGGAACCGACTGCACCGAAGAGTTCGATGCTATCCACTCCGACAACGCCAAGAAACTCCTCGAGGACTACCGAATCGGAGAGTTGAACATGACCCAGTTCGATCCGATCAAAGAAGTTCCTCGATCGAGAACCATTGCCCTCGTTCCACGGGAAAAAATTCCATGCACGCTAGTGGAAAAGACTTCGATTTCTCATGACGTCAAAAAGTTTAAATTTTCATTGCCATGTGAAGAACAAGCGCTGGGATTGCCTGTGGGGAAGCATATTTTCTTGTGTGTAACCATTGATGGTAAGCTATGCATGCGAGCCTACACGCCGACGAGCTCGGTTGACGAGGTGGGTTATTTTGAGCTTGTGGTGAAGATTTACTTGAAGGGTTCGAACCCTAAGTTCCCTAATGGTGGACTCATGACTCAGTACTTGGACTCAGTCCCATTAGGGTCTGTGATAGAAGTGAAGGGTCCATTAGGGCACATTGAGTATACAGGAATGGGAAGTTTCACTGTGCATGGCAAACACAAGTTTGGTAAGAGGTTGGCTATGATCGCGGGTGGGACGGGCATAACACCGATATATCAGGTGATTCAGGCAATCTTGAAGAATCAGAATGATGATACAGAGATGTATTTGGTGTATGCGAATCGGTCGGAGGAGGATATATTGCTGAGGGATGAGCTTGATGCTTGGGCTGACAAGTGTGATAGGTTGAAAGTGTGGTATGTGGTGGGAAAGACAGTGAGGGAAGCGTGGAGATATAGTGTGGGGGCCATCACCGAGAGTATCCTGAGGGAGCACATCCCTGGTCCGTCCGATGAGACGCTGGCATTGGCGTGTGGGCCACCGCCGATGATTCAGTTCGCCGTGCAGCCTAGTTTGGTGAAGATAGGATATGATATCAAGAATTCTTTGTTGGTGTTTTGAAAAAGCCAAGAACCGAAATCTTCATACATAATTCAATGATGGAGACTAAGAAAGAATTTGATGACAGAAGATATTAAGGTCTAATATTTCTTTGTTATCTCATGTATTAAGTATATGTGTTTTATTTCTCTTTGGTATTTTCTAAATCTTCTTCTATTTCAATTTCCCTACAGAGCTATCGAATATAGTTTTTTTTTTTTTTTGACCCCTGTAATTAGTTGTAATCTATATATATAAGGAAAATGATATTTCTAATAACAAGGCTTGTGGGAGCTCTAAACTCTCAAATTAAATTTTATGATTTTTTGATTTTTAAATAATAAGAAATATTCTATTGGTTAAACTCTTATTTAATCATAACAATAAAACTCTAATTATTCCATAAATTACGATTTTTAAAAGGAAAATATGCTCAACTTTTCGAAATTGAAATTTGTGTGCTACTATATATGGAAGCAATTTACTAAAATCTAATTATTTTTTATTTTTAAAAAAAGTTTATTGGTTAACTCTAATTTAACCATAACAATTAAACTCTAATTATTCCATAAATTAGGACTTCTAAAGAAAAGTATGCTTAATTATTTTAAAATTCAAATTTGGATGCGACTAATATGAAAGCAATTCACTAAAATCTAATTATAATCATAAAAAAACTCTAATTATTCCATAATTAAATTATATGAATATTAGATATATTGAATAAGTAGAATTAGATAATTTAAATGATAACACTTCGCTATAAATAATAATAGAACAAAATGATACATTAATTAAGTAATAAAAAAAACTTAGCGAAAAACTTAAAAACAATTAATGGATTAGATAAAAGGCAAGTATATGTACCAATGGTAGAAAATAAATAAAAAAAATACTACCTCTGTCCCATTTTATTAGTCCCTTATTTTATTTTTAATTATCCCAAAATGCATATCTATTTTGAAAAGTCAAAACCTTAAATTTATAAATTTCCAAAATTACCCTTACTAGTAATTATAAATAGATTTAAAAATGAGAATAAAATGGTGTTTTTGTAATTAATGCTTTAAAATTTGAATTCAAGTATAATAATTACTTGTCTTCTTAAAAGTTAAAATTTCTCAAAAGGGACTATTAAAATGTGATAGAGAAAGTGTTATGGATAATTATCTTTACCCTAAAACTCACCATAAAAACTAACGCTCACTTTTTAAAGGTAGAAAAAATTTCAAGAATTTTTTGAAATAAAATTTTAACTTGATAAATTTTTTTACTAATTTATAATATTTTTGGACATATAATTTGTTTTCATAATCCTTTCACAGACTAAATAAGTTTGAATTAAATACTTTAGGTACTTAAAGGATTCAATCAATAGTTATGGATAAAATAGACTTTAATGTATATATTTTAGGGACTTAATAGACTCAATCGATTGTTCAGGTACTAAGTAGACAATTTGGCGATAGTTTAGAAATATAGTGTGATTAAAACACATAGCTATTATGTCCAATCACATAGATTTTTTTTTGTTTGGGCAAATTACACAGGTAGTCCTTATATTTTTTCGTTTGTATCATTTTAATCTCTACAGTTTCAATTGGCTCAATTTTAACCCTTAATTTTAGATTTTGCATCAATTTGATCTAATTGATAACGCTATTAGAGTTTTTGACAAAAAATTTCACCAAATTAGTTGAGTTAAAGTCACTAAACTTACTTACCCAAAAAGTCACTAAATTGATCGAGTTTTTAAGTTTACTCCTAAAAGTATGATATATGCTGTTTTTGTGCACATTTGTCATAAAAAATGTTAACAATTAGAATCAAATGGACTAATTTGCAAGAAAATAAGAAATTCAGAGTCAATCGATTAAATTGAAATTATAGTGACCAAAATAACACAAAAGCCAGAGAACAAGGACTAGCAGTGTAATTTGTGATTTTTTAATTAATATTTTACTCAACGAAATATGTAAATGATTTGGATTAGTGAAATTGATCTACCAACCCAAACTGTTACCGAAGTTGGCTTCAAAATGGGCTTATTAAATCCGGTTCTCTCAAGTTGAATAATGAACTGTAAAAAATTAAAACTTTAAACTGAATTTGTACCATATATTAATATTTTAAATTTTTTTTTATTTTAATTTAAATATGTGATGTGAGTATGTCTTTTACTTCTTTCGCCTTTGATGGATACAAACTATGCGCGGCAGCTCTGTGGGCAAATCGTCGGCAGCATCAATATAGGTTTGATGATCAGTGAATCACACCATATTCACCCAAAAAATAGTGAGGAGTTATATTAGACCTCTCAAATAAATTATTAAAATTTTTATTAAATTTTTTATATGAATGTGAGATTTATATATAATTTGTATCAATCTCACACTTTTTATAATAAAAAATTTAATAATTTCTTTAAAGTTTAAAGCATTTTCCAAAAATGAATAACACCATAGAGTCGTCATTGTCAGATATTGAAATTTGGCGTGGTTTTGAAAACTGGATTTCTTGATTTCCAATGCAAAGGTTGAAGATTTTGAGGTCAACAAAAGCATAATAATGTTGGTAAATATATCAGCACTTACGCCTATCTTGAAAAGAAAGACAACAGTTAATTTTTTTTTTTTAAATATATATAAAAAAATAAAAAGATAATATAATTGAAATAAGTCATTAAATTAATAAATTGATTTTTTTTTCTTTTAATTGTCAAAATAATTAGCATGGATCGATTGTTACAAAGTTTGGTTTTCTTCCAATCGGATGATATAATTTGATAACTTGTTATTGCAAGTTGGTCAGTCATCATCCTAATTATTTTGACCATGTTTGGTTTGTTTTTAAAACATAATTTTAATCAAAAAAAATAAAAATAAAAAAGTTTGTTTGATTAATAAATTTTTAAAGTACAATTCAAAACTCAATTTTTTCTCTTCTCTTCTCTCTCATTTTCTTTATTTTTTATTAATAAATTAATCAATCATTTTTTTTTCTCCTCTCTCTTCACTCATTCTCTCGTATTCTACACATCAATTAATTAAATTTTCTCTCACACCCATCTATTTAATTAAAAAAAGATAAATTACACTAGTGGTCTCTATAGTTTGGGGTTTGTGTCACTTTGGTCCCTAACTTTTCAATTGTGACATATTTGACCCTAAATTTTGAATCTTGTTCCAAATAAGGACAATTGAAGACACCATTACTTAATTTCAATGGCAAAATCATCAATTTAATTAAATATAAATTAATTTGACAAAAATAAATGTCAAAAATATACTTTTGAATTTTTAAAAATTATTTCTACTCACTGAAGATAAAATTATGTAAAATTGATAAATTTCTTATACATTTATTTATTTATTTATTTTATCAAATTAATTTTTATTATATGTTTGGATGATGATCATGTAATGGGTGGTTGTTTTTATTTTCATTAAATTAGTTTCTATTTTTTCAAAAGTCAAATATGACGACAATTTTGATTTCATTATTAAACCAGTCCATTAAATCAAAAAATCTAAAACTAAAAATATTTCATATATTAAATATATCGATTACACATTAAAATCCTAACAATCACCCATTACATGATTATCATCCAAACACATAATAAAAATTAATTTGGTAAAATAAATAAATAAATGTCTAAAATATTTATCAATTTTACATAATTTTATCTTTGGTTGGTAAAAACAATTTTTAAAAATTTAAAATATTTTTTTGACATTTATTTTTGTCAAATTAATTTATATTTTATCAAATTGACAATTTTGCCCTTGAAATTAAGTAATGGTATCTTCAATTGTTCTTATTTGGAACAAGATTTAAAATTTAGGATTAAATATGTCACAATTGAAAAGTTAAGAACCAAAGTGATACGACCTCTAAACTATAGGGACTGTTAGCGTAATTCGTCCACTAAAAAAATACAAATCATTCCAAAATTATTTTTCAAAACACATGACTAAATAAATTTTTAACTTTTAAAATTCTTTTCAACAATTTATCTTTCAAAATACAACTCAAAACTTATTTTAAAAACTGAACCAAACGGGTTTCTCTCTCTCTCTATTTGTTATAGTTGCAGTCGTACACTCAAGTTTATTTCTGAAACTCTTTTAAGTCAATAAATTTAAGTTTGAATTCTTTTCGATAGAAAAGTATATTATTTTTTTAAAAAATAAATTTATTTGTTCAAAATTTATTTATTTATTTTATCTATTTAAATGTTATATATTTCTACAACTCTATGTATACGTGTCACATATTTATTTTTCTATCCATTCAATATTACATATCTGTCCACCTTACTTCCACCAGTTAGGGACAGCCATTTTAGTTCGATTTGAGGGGGCCCACCCATACTTGCGCGAATGGGGTAGATTTTACCCGACCTGACACTTATGTGGAGTGGGGATAGATTATATTTTGGTCACTCACAATAGGGGTCGGGTGGGGGCGAGTATTAGGGGTGCGCATGGTGCAGTTTGAACGGTTTAAAAATAAAATTGTAAATGAATGGCGGATAAGCGGATTGACGAATTGACAAATTGCAGTTTTAGCGATTTTGAGCAAATTGACATATTGAAAAATATTCTAACCAATTATCAAACATTTGCACAATACATTACAATAATTTGCATAATATTTTTCATATATATATATATATATAATTACTAATGTGTAACAAATTTCACATATTAAATCTCTTTCATACTTATTTTTACTTTGATATTTCATTATAGGTTAAAAACTATATATGTATTAATTATAGTGGAGTGGAGTGGAGCAATTTCTAAGACAGATTATAAATTTTAAAATTTAAATTACAGTGCGAATTGATGCGAATCAGTGCTGTTTTAGACGATTGAGCAGTATTTTGCATAGCCCTAGCGGGTATTGCCTCACCCGATCCAAACCCGACCCGATATAATTAATAATATATACAAATAAATAATATATATATATTATAATTAGATATAAGAAAAGAATACTAAAAGTCTGTAGTTCTATTTAAATAAATAATAATTCTGAAAGTCTCACTGTTTGTATATATGGAAACAAGATAAATTATTTAGGGGTTGTTTGGGATGTCTTAAATAAGTGCACTTTTTGACCTTTTGAACTAAAAAGTTGAGGAAAAAAATATTGTTGTTTGGGTTAACCTTTTGACTTTTTATGAAAAAATGTGTATTAAAAAATTGTATAAATTAGTGTGTAGGGAAAAATTAGAATTAGGAGTTGTGCAGTCGTAATTTTTGACTTTTGGTAAATAGTGATAACTTTTTAACTTTTTAAGTAACTTTTTGACTCTTTGACCACATGCCAAACTTGGCCTTAGGCCTCGTTTGGCAAGAGGTTATTTTAGTCAATTAGTTAAAAAGTTATTAAATTAGTCAAAAAGCCAACAACTCATACCAAAAAGTCAAAGATTCTCTTTTCTCTTTACTTTTTGCACATCTTTTCGTAATTAGCCAAAAAGTCATCCCAAACATACAAGTTTTTTTTACCTACATTTTTAGCCAAATAGCCAAAAAGTTACTAAATTAGTCTGTTCCCAAACGAGGCCTTAGTGTGTTAAAGGATTTATAATTCTCAATTGTGTTGGCTATTTGAAATGTGATTGGGTATTCGCAGGGATAGGGATAGGGTTGAAAAATTTTGCCTGTAGCAAGATTGAGACGGACGATGGTTGGTTTGAAAGTAGGGGCGGGGGCTGAGGATGACAAACCCTCATGTGACCATCCCTACCACCAATCACCATTAGTCGTTGACAACCTTTTTGAGCCAATTTTTTGGTGATGGCGACGATGACTTTTTCGACAATTTTTTAATGAGTTATCGCTAAAAAATGTTACTCTTTGTGTAAATAACATATGACTCCGTAAGAATTGACTTTTTATCAATTAATCATTTGGAGAGTTCATATTAATTAAATATAAAAAATAATTTATTTTCTATCTCTCATTTTCACATTTTTTTTTTCATTTTTCATTGGAGAATATAAATTAAAAAATGATACTTATTTTAAATTGATATGTGTCAAAATAAACTAAATTAGGACACTTGTCAAGCTCATACGTAAAAAAAAATAACAAAAATATGAACCAAATAATCAAATTAAAACTGGATTAAAAAATATAAATTAAATTATTCAAATTAACACTATAAAAAATAAAATAAAATATGAATTAAACTACAAATGTGAAATTGTAATTAATCCTTAAAATAATATTAAACCTTGGTTGTCCATTATAATGTTGTAGTGATGTTTGGTGCACTGAGCTATTAGATTGGAGTCGACGAATGACGTTGTCCACAGAAGGAAGGAAGGAAGCATATTGGGTTGGCCACTGCGGCTTTGGAAAGGCACACAGAGAGGCACAACCGTTTACGGTCAGCCACAAACATGTGGCCTGACGACCCCTCCCACTCTCCTCTCGTCTTGCCCCTATTCACTTCTGTTTCAGTTAATATGTTGCTTCGTGTTTGGAAAGGCCATTAAACCTTGTCTTTTCACCTCAACTCCTTGGACCCTCTACCCACTCACACTCCCTTGTCTTTGGTTTTGTCATCTTTCAAAATCTGTGTGTTTCGATTATAATTTAAAAAGAGAAATGGAGAAAATATTAATAAAATAAGGAGGCTTTTCTCCAGTTAAAAAAATAATAATTGTAAGGCGTTGTTGAATTCATATGGATCTGTTACGGAACTTACATTGATAATATGATATATTTAATTTGTAAAATTCGTCGAGTATTTTATTTCTGTAAAAAATTATATTGATTAGATCATATTAATAATTCGTTGACACAAATGTAATCTGATCAACAATGTATGCTCTGTGGTGAGCCCGTGGAGGCTCAACAGTATCCTCCAATTACTTTTTCTTAAAATAAATAGGTTTTAAGTTTGAATTTATGGAGACACGTTGACTTATATTATAATCAAACTACTCACACACTAACAGTTATATTGTGAAAATAATAATAATAAATGTTCAAATAATATACATTTTTTGTTATTGAAAAAGTTGAGTGAATTTTTAAACTGTGTTAGAGTTATGAATTTATAAAAAAATTTAAAAAATAAAAAGAAAAATGTAAGTAAAATATAATTTTATTTGACATATATTTTACACATTTTCTTCTTTCTTTTTTTCAAAATCTTATCCAAATACAACCTAACTCTCTCTCTCTCTCTCTCTCTCTCTCTCTCTATTATTTACTTTTTAGTAAAAATAAACAGGCATTTTTTAACTTAAATAAATAATAATAATAATAAAAAGGTTAAGGGTGTGTTTGCTATGTGTTTTGAGATAAATTTTTAAAAAAAATTAGGGATAGAGTTTAGAAATTTTTTTAGTTCGTTCAGTTGTATATTTTGAAAATAATTTTAGAGTTTGGAATGATTTGATATTTTGTTGTATTTAAATAGATGTGTGTGAAAGAAAAAATGATTGAGTGTTGTGTAAGGGAGAAAAATAATTTTGATTTTTTTTTCAAAACATTTAAACTAAACAAAATTTTAAGTTTTTTTTTCAAAAATTATTTGAGATACAAACCAAACAATCTCTAAAAAAACCGAAAGGAAGCCTAGCTAAACTAGCTACTAATCTAAAAGCGTGGCTAGTGGCTATAGTTTAAGCCGACGCAAAATTAAGCAGCTTGTTGGTTGGTAACACTTCTGTAATGAAATATATATACAAATCTTTTGGAAAGTTGGTAAAAATTCAGTTTTTAATTTTTTATTTATTTTAAGTCATATTATCTCTTATGAAAAGATAAAATAAGTTGAAAAAGTTAAAAAATTAATTTTTTACCAACTTTTTAAAATACCATATAAGAGCATCTTCAACGGTGAACCAAACATAGCATCAGATTTAAATTTTGGTGAAAAAGTCACTTTTTGGAGTTCCAATGATTTCAGCAAATTGGTATCAAAATGAGAATTCACCAAAAAATTCATCAAAGTGGGAACAAGGTACAAATTTCACTACTTTACTTTACTGTGCGTGACCGTTGGAGGAGACCAACCGGTCAACCAGCCGGTTGACTGGCCGGTAGACCAACCGGTCGACCGGTTCCTTTCAAATAGGTAGGTTCAAATCGGTCAAAAAGCTTAAACCGGTAAAAAAAAATAAATAAATAAAAAATTTGTCTTACCGGTCGATCTTTCCTTTTTGATGTATGGTTGGAGGAAGAAATATTAAATTAAGAAAAATTAATTTTTTTTTACTCATATTTAACAACAGAGGCACAGCCCTCCCGATGAAATAAAAATAATAATAATAATAATAATAAATTATTAATATACACAACTTTTGAATCTAGCATTAATAATATATAATTTTTAGAAAAGATGGCGCCTACTTTTGCTATTGTCAAGCAGATTGGGCCCACTATTAATTAGAATGGCCTACGCCTCTTCTTTCCAGTAAAAATAAAAAAAAAATTGGCTGAACATAGATAAACAATAAAATATATTTAAAATTTTACTTCTTTTTCTACCGTAGATCATTTTTAGTCACAAAAATTGTTAAAATTAGACTTTGTAATGAAATGAAATATGAATTTCTTACCAACTCTTTACATGTGTACATTGGGAAGGAAATTATTGAAAATTTTATCACGGAATTAATCATTAAAAACTTTCGAGATATGAAAAAAATATCAAGTCCTACTTTAATAGATAATTGAATTGATTTGTATAAATAATTATTTAATACATAAATTTACTTTTTTTTCATATATTAAATTCACTAAATATATGATTATTTTATTTTTTACGTACTAATTTAATATTAAATTATACTTTATTTTTTGAATTTAAAAAAATAATAATTGATATCAATTCATATAAAAAAAATTTAATCATATCTTGGTTCCCGCAATTGAATTTCTAATTTTCGTCCCCATATATAATATTACATTACAAATTAATATTAATATAAATACATATAAATATAAAATATAGAGTGGTCCATGCAAACTTTGAAAGAGCTCCCAGGACATTGGGTTTGGAATACTCAATTATTGGTAGGGCAGTACATATTGGTTGTGGAAACGTCAAAAATTTGGTGAATGTGTTGTCGCTCTCTCCACTAATAAACATTATACTAACGCTAGACATATTTTATAATTTTTTTTAATTTATTGATGTGACATTATCATATTATCATTAAAATAGAATTTGTTTTAATTTTTAAAATTTTATTATTATATGACACATTAATTAATAATAAAATTAATGAAATTATTAGTTATTATATTACATTTTTCACAAAATAAAGGGTAAATTACAGCCACCTTCCTTGAAGTTTATAATTACTTTGGCCTCCTTTGCTTTTTTGAAATTACACTAGCCTCCCTTGATGTTTATTTTTGATTTACAAATTGCTCCAATCCGTTAGTTAATTGTTAGTTAGACTAACAGTTTTATTTTTTTATTTTTTTGTGAGAAAGTCAATTATTAATTGTTAAATTAGCACATAAGGAGATTTCAGTTTGGTTTGTATAACATTTGAGTGATTAACTGTAAATTAAGAATAAAAGAAATTAATTAATCATTTTTTAGGTAAACAAATTAATATGAATTATTAAAACCAAATGAGAAATACAAGAACTTGTATACATGTAATGAAATAAATTATATGTATACATACATATTTATAATTAAACCATGTGAGTATTTAGAAATAAATTATTTAATACTACTCAAATAAATACACGTGGTATCTCAATTTGATAAATAAATTATGAGTAAATTACAAACACATTCCCTGAGATTTGCTTAAAATATAGATTGTCTCATGTGGATTAAAAAATTACAAATATCTCTTTGTTAGAATTTTTTATTTAACAGAATTAACTAAAAAAATGAAATTCATAATTACTCTTATATACAATAATAAAATTACATAAATTATTAATTAAAACATATTTATAATATTATTAAAAACTGTTAATTGACTTTATGATTTATTAATAAAAGGAGCGATTTGTTATGAAATTAGAAACCTCATAGGGTGGAACGTAATTTCCAAAACCACAATTCGTATTTTAATTAAGGGGTTGTTTGGGGTGTCCTAAATAAGTGCACTTTTTGACTTTTTAGACGAAAAAATTGTAAAAATTGATTTGTAGGGAAAAATTAAGATTGGGAGTTGTGCAGCTGTAATTGTTGGCTTTTGGTGAATAATGTTAACTTTTTAACTTTTTGAGTAATTTTTTAACTTTTTGACTGTTTTACAATATGCCAAACTTGGCCTAAATCACAGGAGGTGTATTTGTCCTAATACTAGGTTATTCTAGAATACAAACTATTTTATGTGTACCATATATAATTATAACATTTGTGATCTTGAGATTCTAACAATTACATTGAACTCTCCTTTTAATTTTTTTTTTTGAAATTACAATGATTACATGGAAATATAATTTCAACAAAAAAAAAAAAGAAAAAAAGAAAAAAAGAAAAAAGAGAAGCCAGAAATGAGTGTAATTTACCCAATAGAGCATTTTATTTTATTTTATTTTTGTTACAAGGAAATCCTCCCACTCTCCCGCAGGTCCAAGACAGCGCCCCATGAGGAGATCACCATGGTGTCCTGTTGTCCGTTCCGAGTAAGAGACTATAATCTGGAAGCTTGTTCCGACCTCCCAAGGCAAGTTTCGATTAAGTTAGGACTCGCACAGCGAGGAGCATTAAACCCACACCAAATAGCTGATTAGGCATTCTTGAGCTCTAACCTCCTAACCAACAGTGCTTTGCCTAGAAAATTAATCCAAAAAAAAAAAAAAAACTTGTGACCTTAAAATTTAAACTCCAAAATCTTACCACAATGTCACAACCCCTTGGGTCCAATAGAGCATTGATGCCAAAGCCGGCCAACTTATTTGATTGCCAGTAGTTGGCGTGGGTTCACAGAACAACACCAATCAAAACTGATCGCTATGATTGTTTTTGGTCAACATTAATTTTGTAAATAATAATGTTAGAATTTTCATTTTTTCTTACCGTATTTTGCTTATTCTAAAAAAGTTAAATTTCTCTCGTGTGGATATCACAATATAAGAGAATTTAAGAGGTTTATAAGGCTTATCATGAATCTTTTTTTTGATGATATGAACTGTTTAATTTATAAAATTCTTAATTTATATTATTTATAAAAAGAATTAGCTTGATCTCCAAATTTATGGAATCTAACATTCCGTTTGTTTGGAAAAAAAATATTTTCTAATACAAAACATTTTACAAAATTTTATTTTCATAAAATGTTTTCTAAAGAAAATATTTTTCTATATTTGGTAGTGATGGTGGTAGAACAAAAGTGGAGGTGAAGGTAGAGGCAGCGGTGGTGGTGGTGGTGGTGGTGGCGGCAACAGTGGCATCGGCATCGACATCGACATCGGCGGCGGCGGCAGCATGGTGGTTGGGTGACAACAATGATAATGGCGACGGTGACGGTGATTATGGTGATGGTGATGTGGTAATAGAGGTGAGAGTGGTAGAAGTGGTGGTGGTGGTGTGACGTTAGTAAAATTTTAGTTCAAAAAATATTTTTCGTATTTTAAAAGTACCCAAATAGACTTATTTTTCATTTATTATAAAAAATATTTCCTTAACTTTCATTTTCTATTTTATCAAAAACTAAAAAATATAAAAAATATTTTTTAAAAAGTATTCCCCGTCCAAACAAATGGAGCACCATATAAACCAGAGTCTTTTAACTTATTGGTTTTGCAACACTACTTTATGTCTGAGCTTGTCAGTTCAAATTTTATATAAAAGAATTTGATATTCTGGAGAAGAGTTTGACGCCGTTAACTCTTTCTCATTATGAGGATTGTGATTGTAGGGGTTTATGATTTGTTTTTTTTTTTTTTTTTGGCTTGGCTTCTGTCCAGTTCGAAAGATTGGATTATGTTGTTGGGCTTATAAAGGTTCACCACGGATCTCGTTTTGATAATCGGAACTGTTCAATATGTAGAATTCGTCGAAAACAATAAACTTATTAAAAATCACGTTAATCGGATATCGGTAGCTATGTGATCAAATCAGTTTTGTATAAAAAAAATAGACAGTGAATAAATTAACGGTTGACAAAAATCTAATTTGATTACATAGCTACCGATATCCGATTAACGTGATTTTTTACAGGCTAATAGTACTCGACAAATTCTACACAATAACGGTTCAGATTATCAAAACGAGACCCGTGATGAGATCCCACGAGCCCAACAGCACTATTCAATCTGATTAAGAACTAAACAGAAACCCACGCTTTTTTTTTTTGTGCGGTGATTGTTGAGTTGTTCTAGGTGGTTTCTTTGTGACGGTAATTGGGCTAGTAAAATATGCTTTGTTGAATTATAAATTGTCCATTTGTTATAAGTGTTATTATATTTGTAATTAATTTTCTATCAATTGACAAATAAAAATAATTAAAACACCACATAGACTTGTTTTAAAAAGACGGTATATTTTATTTACAATTACACTCAACATTTGTTATTTTTTACCAATTGATTATTTAATCATTGCTAGCTATTGCTAATTTGAATATGATTTCTCTACTATAATTTCCTACAATTAAAATTCGTAAAGCAAATAATTCAACCGTTCAAAATTGAAAACAAAATAAAATTACTTAATCATTGCTAATCCTTTTTACCAACTAATTATTTGATCATTGCTAATTTCAATCTGATTTCTCTACTATAGTTTCCTAAAACTAAAATTCATAAAGTAAATAATTCAACAGTTCAAATTAAAAATAAAATAAAATAAAATCACATTAAAATCATATTTTTTAAAATATCATAATTTTTATTTTAACTTTAAACATAAATGATTAGACTAGTGAAAAAACAATTATATAGAGATTTATTACAAAGAATTGTGATAGCCATCACTTTCATCTCTGTTCCTATCATCAACAAACTATATATCATCAAGATGATGGCTAAATGTTTGATAATTAAATCAACTAAAGTGTTATGAATGGTTTGGGGGAGGCTAAACAAATAAGAAAGCTGCCCCATATAGACTTTTCTGTAGAACTTTTACAAGTCATTTAGTTGCTATTTATCTCTGAAAATGACATTGAAACAAATATCTGGCACAGAAGTTTTATCAAATTAGCTGGAAAAAATAATACCCAAAAAAAGGAAAATAAAAAGTAATGGTTACTGTACGGGTGAAATATCCTTTGCTTTCCGTACTCTTTGAATTCAAGCTTCTTGTAACAACGCCTGACCTGAAGACAAAGAAAGGGTGAGCTGCCCGGCGGTGTGCTGCCGGATAGACCCTCCGACGATCAAGTTAGATCACTTGAGGAAGAAGAGTACTGTTTTAGAGTGAGAGAGAGTTGTTCAGATAGCATACCTCCAACGTTCCCCTTCTTGCCTTTTTCTAGGCTGGCCATGCACCCTCAGGGATTGTGTGGGCACTACCTCTGTTGTCCTTCCCTGGACAGGTGGCAGTGCTCGCCTCTCACTACCTTACGCGTGTAAAAGCCAAAACCTCCAAATAGTATATGTGAAACTGCCAAACGGTATTGACGCGTGCTAGGAGTGGATTTCTCTTCCGTCACACCATTGGTCCAGGTGGCACACTCTACCGAGCTGTAACGACCGGCATGTCCCTTGGAAGGAAACGCAGTCACAGTCAACACGGCTGAGTTGTAAGGTGTCGATCCTTCCGGACTGGCTGGCCGTGAATTGTACCAGCCCTCGCCCCGATTTAAATTCATTCCGAGCCATGCTTTGCTCGGTCCAGACGCACCATTATGGATTCGGTCGATTGCCTAGCCGAATCACAACTCGGTCTGGCTTTATACGCGATTCCACGCTCCAGCTGACGAATGTAGCACAGCTTGGGGAATCACTTCGACCGAGCAAACGGCTCTTGTAAGGCCTGTCATAACTCGCGTTATTGTAGCTCGGTCGTACTTGTTCGGCGCAAATCTCCCTCTCAATTGCCCCTTAATCCTATCCGAGCTAAGCGTGATTGGGATTACTGCCATTACCGAGTTATCCTAGTTGGTCGGTCTTCTAAATTGCGCCATTAGTCTCGTCACCGGTCGTACAGCCGCACTGACAGAACCATGACTTCGATGCCACGTGGCTTCACATCATTGGACCTGTGCAGCGCCACAGCTGTCTCCCTCACGCGCGAAATTCAAACGGCTGCCGCCCTTTGGATTTCCCACTCTTTTTATACGCATATGAGGGGTCATTCACGCCCTTACTGTTCATCTTCACTCTAGAGACAAAACCCTAGCCTCTATATCTTCAAGCTTCTTCCCTTACTGACCTTACTGTTCTTCTGCTTCATCTACGTCTATTTTTATTCCTTCAAAGGCTGCTATTAAGCTCGAGAGGCTAAACTCTGCTTGGCACCCAATATCGGTGAGTCCCTCTACCCCTCCCTCGTATTTTTATGTTTCAGTTCTTCGTGTTCTTCATTTATACTTTTCCAAGCTTTTAACTAGGCTGTTAGGATCATACTGGTGCCCCTTTGGAGCAACACTAGCACACCCTAGGAAGAACTGGAATCAGAGAAGTAGATGGGGCTCCCATGCTCCTTGTTTCTCCAAGTATCAATGCACAAACTTCGAATTTAGGATGAACTGTCTGAACCCTGGGTAAGATCGAGCTAAATAAATCATTTAGATCCATAAATAGGATTTAGCCGAGCAAAAACTTGATAAACAAAGGAGAATGCCAACTTACCAACACTATTGACTTGGCCACCGAGCAGAGCACCTTCAGGTCGGATAACTCTTCGTGCTTCTTCATGTCGGCGGGAAGGAGTAGTCCCTTGGTCATGTTGAAACCAAGAGAGTAATCCTTGTCCGCATAGACTGAGTCCGCAGTGGAAACAGCCCGGCCTTTGTATGATAACTCGGGCTACCAGACAGGGGGGGCACTGGATCGTGTGGATGGCCCGGTGATCGGTTGGTCAATCTGGTCCCCCAAGTCGGTAGAAGCGTGCTCGGTTAAATCCTCATCCGCTAGATGCTGTTCGGCCTGATCTTTTCTCGGCCTCTTCTTCGATCGGCCAACAGCCTGTTCGCTGGTCAGAGCCAATATAGCCCCCTCCCCTTGCGCGGCTGGCGTGGAAGAAGTCCCCCCAGCCGCCTCCAGTGGCTGAGAGTCGCTCGCCTCGCCGGTGATCATTGACTTGATAGGACGGATTTTCGCCATTTCTTGCTCGGCCGTTAAAGGGACCAGTTTGATCGGTGAAAGGCTTGGATCTGGTTCTGGAGAGGGCGCACGCAGAAAGTCGGTTACCCTACTCTTGTGCGGCGCGGTGTAGTGGTAGGTCGGTTCGAAGCCGAGTAGCTTCGGTGATTCTCGCTCCTCGGCCGGATGACGCAGCAAAACCCTTATGGCTTCCTGGTTAGCGCGGGAGTAATCTTCTGCCAAGAGCTTATAATTTGCAAAAAAAAGACAAGTGTTAGATCGGCAACAAGAAGACCAATGCAGAAAGAAGATAATACGGTTCGACAAGATACTTACCGGCGCTCCTAAAATCTTTCCTAATGTACCAGCCCGGTATGGACGCCTCGGTGTCCTCATAACGACCGGACACCCACAGGAAGTCGTCATCGTTGGTTTCTTTATCCGGATTACCCTCGATGAGTTTTGCTCGGCCTTTCCTAACCTTCAGATACCAGCAAAACCCACCCTTATTTTTGCTAAGACTATATTGGTGAAATATCTCGGCGAGGCCGAGATTCAGACCGAGTATTCTATTTAGCTCGGCCACACCATTTATTATTTTGTATGTATTGTTGGAGACCTGGGTCGGGCAAAGCCTGGTCTGTCTCAAAAACTCGCAGATCAGGGGCTGGACCAGGAACCGTAGTTCTCCTTCCACTACGGACACGACCGTGAAGGGGCACTTGTCTAGCTCGCCCCATGGGGTGTCTCCTCTCTTGGCCAGCTCTAGATGAATGTCATCCAGAATGTTGTACTCTCTACGAAACTCGGCCAGTGCCCCGGTAGAACTCACCATGAACCGATATTTCTCCATCTATCTCGGTTTTAGTTATTGGGCGATTTATTTCGTATCTCGGTGAAAAGTTTTTGTGTGTTTGCTCGGACCTTGAGCTTCACCGGTGGTAATGCTGAACGGGCCTTGTCGGTCCTAGTTTGTTCTGCATTGTGAAGAAATAAGTCCAAGGGTTAGTGCGGCATAAATTGCACGGCTTCTATGTGGAGTTCCTAGCTCGGTAAAAGGTTTCTGGGGCGTTTGATCGGTTCGACTCCTACCTTAGCTCGACTATCTGGCCGATTTGGCCTCCCTAGTTCGGTTCCGGCTTTCAGCTCGGTCGAGGCCCCAGAAGGAGACCACAAACAAGTTTTTGCTCAGCTAAGTCCTATTTATGGATCTAAATGATTTATTTAGCTTGGTCTTACCCAGGGTTCACGCAGTTCATTCTAAATTCGAAGTTTGTGCATTGATACTTGGAGAAACAAGGAGCATGGGAGCCCCATCTATTTCTCCGATTCCAGTTCTTCCTAGGGTGTGCTAGTGTTGCTCTAAAGGGGCACCAGTAAGATCCTAACAGTCTAGTTAAAAGCTTGGAAAAACAGAAATGAAGAACACGAAGAACTCAAACAAAAAAATACGAGGGAAGGGTAGAGGGACTCACCGATATCGGGTGCCAAGCAGAGTTCAGCCTCTCGAGCTTAATAACAGCCTCTGAAGGAACAAAAATGGATGTAGATGAAGCAGAAGAACAGTAACGTCAGTAAGGGAAGAAGTTTAGAGATATGGAGGCTAGGGTTTTGTCTCTAGAGTGAAGATGAATAGTAGGGACGTGAATGACCCCTCGTATGCGTATAAAAAGAGTGGGAAATCCAAAGAGCGGTTGTCCTTCTGCCCCACCGTGTGAACCTTTCCCGCCATTCTTCTGTCCGCCTCGGTCGGATTAGCCTTCACGGTTACAGAGGTGGCATCATCCTCCATACGGATGTGTTCGTTGATCCGTTGCATCAAGGACTCCATGGTTGCGGGTTGGTGCATTGTAAGCGAATCTCGTAGCCTATGCCCGACTGGGAGACCACGCTTGTATTGAGTAATCGCCAGATTGGTGGGGCAGTCGAGGATCTCATTGTAGGTTTCCCAATACTTTGCATTGTATGCCTTTAACGAACCTCCAGACTCCATCTTGATGCGCAGGAGATGGTCGACCTCCTTTGGTGTTCGAGTGTTGGTTTTGAATCTGGTGACGAAGGCTGCCGCTAGTTGCTGTCATCCCTCGATACTCCCCTCCGGAAGCCTTTCGAACCATTTCAAGCCCAGTTCTCCCAAGCTTGCTGGGAATATGAGGCATATCAGGACGTCATTGCGCCGGTGTCCAGCCATTACTTGCCGGTAATGACTCACGTACATGTACGGATCTGTCTTACCATCGTACAAGGTCACCTTAGGCTGGTGGAATCCGGCAGGGAGTGGTGTACTCTTGATTTCTAGAGACAGCGGCGTAGTCGTAAGTCTCGCCAGCTCTTTGTCCACAAGGGCTGGGGCCACCACTCTGGGCGCTGGCATTGCCACTTCCTCACTGCAACAGGTTTGGGAGCTGAGCCTCTGCAATGCCGGCAGTCTTTGAGTCTCTCTACGGCGAGCCCTCTCTTCCAACACATCCCTCAAGTCTTCGGAACGGGCAGAAAAAGAGTATTGTGATGTCGACGATGGGCGTGAGGGGCGGTAGGTGCTGTCGCGAGTGTGAGATTTGCCCACCTGCGAATCGGAGGCCCCGACCCCATAACTCCTGGTGATAGAGAGAGTGTGCCTCCGTTCTTGTCGGCGACTACCAGAATGAGGAGACGGGGTGTGCTCACTGAGGCTGGTCTCTCCAGCGACACCCTTCTCCTTGATCTAGCGTTTCAGCATCTCCATTTCAGCTTCCATTTTGCGAATGAGGGCGTCCTGGTCTTTGAGTTTGTGCTCCAGACACTGTGCATGCAACTCCCCCTGCCGTCGACAGCCCTCTAGACTCTTCGAGCAATCAGAACTCCTTGCGCGTTTGTCTCGCACACCCCTCAAAGAGGTCTGCAGGCCCGTTATGGCTGGAATAGCGGGGGGGCCTTCCCTCCGTCGAATAGATTCTGGCGTGACACCATCGACGATGAACAACGAAGTTTCATCGCTGTTTGCCATGGAAACAACCGAAAAAGCTTGAAGAGCAAGGTTTGTGTGTCAAGAAGTTTTCCCACAGACGACGCCAATTGTACGGGGGTGAAATATCCTTTGCTTTCCATACTCCTTGAACTCAAGCTTCTCGTAACGACGCCTGACCTGAAGACAAAAAAAGGGTGAGCTGCCCGGCGGTGTGTTGCCGGATAGACCCTCCGACGATCAAGTCAGATCATTTGAGGAAGAAAAGTACTGTTTTAGAGAGAGAGAGAGTTGTTCAGATAGCATATCTCCAACGTTCTCGTTCTTGCCTTTTTCTAGGCTGGCCATGCAGCCTCAGGGATTGTGCGCGCACTACCTCTGCTGTCCTTCCCTGGACAGGTGGTAGTGCTCGCCTTTCACTACCTTGCGCGTGTAAAGGCCAAAACCTCCAAACAGTATGTGTGGAACTGCCAAACGGTATTGACGCGTGCCAGGAGTGGATTTCCTTTCCTTCACACCATTGGTCCAGGTGGCACACTCTACCGAGCTGTAACGACCGACCTGGCCCTTGGAAGGAAACCCAGTCACAGTCAACACGGCCGAGTTGTAAGGTGTCGATCCTTCCGGACTGGCTGGCCGTGAATTGTACCAACCCTCGCCCTGGTTTAAATTCATTCCGGGCCATGCTTTGCTCGGTCCAAATGCACCATTACGGATTTGGTCGATTGCCCAACCGAATCACAGCTTGGTCTGGCTTTATGCGCGATTCCATGCTCCGGCCGACAAATGTAGCACAGCTCTGGGAATCACTTCGACCGAGCAAACGGCTCTCGTAAGGCCCGTCATAACTCGTGTTATTGTAGCTCGGTCGTACTTGTTCGGTGCAAATCTCCCTCTCAGTCATTTTTCAATATTCCTTGCTTCTTGTTCGCGTCTTCTTCTTTATTTAAGGATTGTTTGGTGCAGTTTATCCATGCGTTTATAACTTTTTTTTGATGTAGGAGTTTGTGTTTGATGTAGCTTCTATTTGCAGTTCATTAAGCAAAAGTAGTTAAAGAAACTAAAAAAAAAAAAAAATTAATTACCTAAGAAAAATAAGATGAGAAAATCTAATTATCTAAAAGTTATTGGGGAGAAGTACTTTTGATTTTTACTTTCTTATTATTAACTTTCAACTAATAATAAGTTGTACCAAACAGGTTGGTTTCCTATTAATAATGTTAGTACTTAGGCCATGTTTGACAATTAACTAAAATAGCTAAAAAATCAATATAAAAAGTTAATTTATTCTTTTTAATTTTCTACATATTTTTTTATAAAAAAAAATTAAAAACTCAATTCTCAAACCAACTCTTATTACGCCATGTCCTTGTACAATAATTAACAAAAGAATAATAATAATCATAAAAATTGATTTCTGAACAGTCCAATAGCTAGAGAGAAACCTGGCTCATGAAAAATAATAAAAGAATGTGATCATCAACAACACATTACGACTTGTTCATTTGGCATCCAAAATCATGGAGTTGTTATTTGATGGTTTTAAAACATTACTGCACACTGTTTATCACTAGATGTTTATTAAGTTGTTCTTTAAAATTATAACAAAAAATATCGAGATTTACAATTTTAACAAGTAAATATAAAGTTGGAATATTACGTGGATCTGTCACAAGATAATCACATTTTTTTTTCCAATGAAAGCGTAATTTTATTGTACCAAAAACAAGAAAAATTTTAATGATGGATTTTTGTATTTATTGTCAAAAATATTTTTTCTAAATGTACTACAGTGAATTGTACCAAGAAGTATAATATATATATTTTTTTTGGTATTGGATCAATAGTAATGGTATTTTCAAAAGGGTTAATTAGTAAAAAATCCATTTCTATGGAGTCTTATATTATTCGTTCAAGGTTTAATATATATATATATATATATATATTCTGATAAGGACGTGCATTGAAAATTGGCCGAAAAAGTCATCGATGGTAAGGTGGATAAATAGGTGACATTGAACAAATAAGTGACATAAGTAAAGATATATGCCATCTGAATAGATAATTGAACAAATAAACGACATATATACAGATATATGACATTAGAGGTCCATTCTTTTTGGACATATAATATCCTTTTACCCTAAAAAAAAAAAAATAAGTTTAGGCTTGTTAGCCCAACATTTTCAAAAATGCCTAAATACCCATTTCAAAACTAAATAGATGCAACTTGGGTATCAAAAATAAATTGGGCCCCAAACAGAGCATGTGGATCCGATTTGTCTGAAATTCGTATTCCTTTTGCTATCCCTTAAAAAATAAAAAAATAAATAAAAAAGTCACAACAAGATGTTTATACCAAAAACTTGATAAGAATAATGTAATAATATTATTATTGTAAATAAATTCATCTTTAATAGTATTTTGTTTTGAAATGAAAAGTTTATAAAGAGTCACATCATTATGCCTCCGTTTGGAAAGTTAGTTTGGAGGCTTTTTTTTGATTAAAATAGTCACAAAAAATAAAATTGGCTTTTTAGCTCAATAAGACAAAACATCACATCCAACACATAATCATTAAATTCTTTCTCTCACAAAAAAGTCAAAAAAATCAAAAACCCTTTCCAAATCAGGCTTTTTAACTCCAGACTAAAATAGCCAAAAAAGCCAAAAAGCTAACCCACTTCCCAAACGAGCTCTATATATGAATTTTTTTGTTTGTGTAGCACTACTCGTTTCAATTTTAACAAAATTTAATTTAACACAAAAATAAAATTTAATAAAATTTGTTAATGTGTTCAATTTCTAAAAAAATCTTATCCATGGCACTCATAAGATATGTATATATATATATATATATATATATAAAAGAAAAAAAGAGAGAAGAATTCAATACTTGCCTAATACTAGGGTGCTGTTTGGTAACACTTACGTTTTATGTTTTCTGTTTATATTTATAAAAATTTTAAAAATTCAAATAAAAACTTGTTTGGTAAAATTTTTGATTTATAAATCAGTGGTCTCAGTTTATAAATTTGGCCAAAAAATGAAAACACAAAAAATGTGTTTCCATTTTAAGTTTTCAGTTTTTTTTTTTTTTTACCACCCAACACTAGCCACCACCCGCCACCATTTTTCACCACCGTCTTCCGCCACCACCCACCCCCCACCACCACCTGCCACCACCACTCACCACCCACATGCCACCACCACCCACTACCCGCCACCCACCACCCATCTGCCACCCACTCGCCACCACCATCCACCCCTCGCCACCACCACCCACCATCCATCTGCCATCCACCCGCCACTACCATCCACCGCCTGTCACCACCACCCGCCACCTACTTGCCACCACCACTCACCACCCACCCGCCACCTACTTGCCACACCACTCACCACTCACCTGCCACCACTAGCCACCTACCACCAGCACCCACCTGCTACCTACCTGCCACTAGCACCCACCCGCCACCCACCTGCCACCACCCACCACCACTACCACCACTACCCACTCGCTACCACCTACCACCCGCCACCGTCACCCACCCACCCACCACCACCACTACCCGCCACCTGCCACCACTACCCACTACCCGCCGCCACCACCACCACCCACTTGCTACCACTCGCTACCGTCACCCACCCACCCACCATCACCACCCACCACCCACCACCCATCCGCCACCACCCACCACCATCCGCCGCCCACCTGCCACCACCACCCGCCACCCGCCACCACCACTCACTCGCTACCACCCACCACCTGCCACCGTCACCCACCCACCCACCACCACCATCACCACCACCCACTCGCTACCACCCGCCACCGTCACCCACCCACTCACCCACCCACCACCACCACCACCCACCCGCCACCACCCACCACCACCAACTACCCACCACCTACTGTCACCACTTTCCACCACCGTCTTCCGCCGCCACTTGCCATTTCTCACTCTTTTTTATATTTTTAAATTTTTTTAAACCTTTTGTCAATTACCAAACGTGTTTGTAGTTTATGTTTTTCTAAAAATAAACAAAAAATAAACAAAAACCAATTTATAAATTTTTTGTAAATATAAACTGAAAACGTAAACGTTACCAAACATACAGGATTTTCATTTGGAAAATATCGACTGAATTGTAAGTGTTTTAGTATTTATTCGGCCTTGTAAAATTAGAATTTTATATCTGTCTATTCATATGTTACTACGTTGTTCAAGTATCAGATAAAAATACATAAATGTTACATAATGTATATGAAAAATGCTTGGGAGCACTAATTAGTGCTCCCACTAATTAGGTGGCAGTGGGTCCCGCCATTAATGATGTGATGTTTTGGTCTTGAAATTGTATTTTTTTATTATTTTTTTATTTTTTTAATGTATTAATGCTATTAGTGGTGATATTTTTAGTGGGATGAATCATTGTTGTAATGTATATACATATATAAACACAAATATATTTTTGCGTGGTTGTTTGTACTGAAAATAATCGCTCAATCGGATGATGCCATGTGATGATGGTCATGTAAATAAATGGCTGTGCATGGTAGGTTTATTGAATATTTTATATTCTAGAAAGTTTGATAATCTACCTCTACAGTGTCTTTTTAGAAGGCCCATTCAAACCAAAAGGTAACACGTGGTGGGAGTGACCCATGAAAATGGAGGTACTTGGTAATTTTATCAAGTATATCTATCATCAGATAATAGAATGGTACTTTCCAAATATATAAGAATTAGTTTAAAGATATTATTCTATCAATATTTCCAGCAATGGTACTTTCCAAATATATAAGAATTAGTTTAAAGATATTATTCTGTCAATATTTCCAGCAGAATGTTTTCCTACATTTTAGGAGATTGTTGTTAACCATTATCCCATTTGAATCACCATATAACTACAATTTTGGGATTTGGCTTGATGGTTACGACACATGTCAATCATTCATCACACTTGAAGTCCAACTACCTATGATTCAGTGGCCAAAAAAATGTGACAGCAATTGAATCTCTTACAAATTAGTAAATTCAACACATGTAGGAGATTATTCAGCATATTTAGACATATTTGGACATCAAGACTTGGCCATGGGACACATGGCAATCATCTAAAGCATAAGGTTTCCACTATCTATATCATTCAAGGACTAAAATTGGAGGGCCTTAACAAATCCTAAAATGAAGGCTTCTCTTGGACCAAGTATGGGACACTTGGCAACTACCTAAAACTCCACCCATCATCCAACGACTCATATTTTTAAGAGGATCTAGTCAACCTTATTCATGAGGAACAAACAACCACTTGCATAAAAGGAGGCTATTGGGACATATGTCACTGTAGGAGCAATCCAGCACCCCACTTTCAGGAGATCATGAGTGATTTTTAAGAGGTTGTTATTGATTTCTAGGAGCTAGTGACGATTTTCAAGAGGCTCCAACATCTACAAATACAATAATTGAAGATGAAGTAAATCCCAATCAATCCAACATTCAACGCAACTTAGTACATAGCACAGTGCTATCCTTAGTTTAGCCCTAATTAAATTTAGGAGTAGACTTGAAAGATATCTTTGCCATAGATTTAGCTTTAGTTTCTTAGTTTCCATGACGTCCGTGTCAAATTAATGTGTGTGTGTGTGTGTGTGTTTTTTTTTTTCTTGGGCATTGTTTTGGAACTTAAATTGTGTTCTAATTCTATTTTGTAACTCAATTTCATGTTTTTAAACTTGTTCTTATGCTTTTGTAATTTTCAATCCATTGAATTTATAAAATTATGTGTTTTGGTATTCATTTCCCGTTATTTATCTCTTTTTTTGTTTTTATTTTTTTACAGTAAAAACTCCATCGAGATTTTAAGTCATCTTCATTGAGGTAAAACAAAAAGCAAGAGGTATTTTTTTTATTTTTTTATTTTTTTAATCCCTTTGAGCCTCACACAACCTCTTGTTTTAGAGGTCAAATTTTTCCAAGTACATTTATGCACGCCCTCAAATCACGCAAAGCCTCCTGGTTTTGGTCAAAACTTGTGTTTTAGTTAAAAAGTATATTTTTGTATTTTTTATGCACGAACATCTTTTGGCACGCCATATGGGACCCATGAAGTTACTAAGGGAAAATGTCAGGAAGAGGTAGAAGAAAGAATCTCGCAGAAGGTCAGTAACTTGGTAAGACATCACCAAATAGTTATGCCTCAACTGTAGATCACACTTCTGCGGCACAAAATGCATTTTCTCAAGAGTTGAAAAGTGACAGAAAAATTCAGAAACTATCTCATTAGAGGGAATCGTGAAGTTTCCCAAGAGATTTCGCGATCCTTTAATGAAATGAAGGAGTCCCAACAGGAGCTTATGACGATCATTAACAAGATGGTGGCTATGTTTGGAGACAGAATACAACGCTTACTCTGTCTGCTGCTCTATAGTTTGGAACCATTGGACAACAACTAGAAGGCATCGTGCCTAGAAGTCTAGTGATCGACGTTCCAACTCCATTTGCGAATGGTCAGGGTTCGTCATGCACTACCCTTGTTCTAGGAGGATGAGTTACAGACATCAGAGGGCATCATGTTCAGACGACCCTAGAGAGAATGACTGATACTTCTGTCCAACAATAAGGATTCATAGGACTTTAGCAGAAGGTTTTGTCACACCAACATGAAATCTTCCTAACCCATTGTACAATCCTTCTATAGTTGGTCTCGGGGCGCAACATCTGTTTGTCCAACCTCCTACTAATGTATCAAGCATTTCTGGTTTAGAGTCACAACAACATTCTTCTGTGCAGCAGGAGTACTCTCAAGAGTTACACCACACAACAGAAGACATCAAGGATCGTTTTGAAAAAGCAAATCAGGAGATTTCTTGTTTTGTCACTACATCCTTGAAGGAGCTCACAGAAAGGTGGGCATGTTTGAAGAAAGTAGGCAACCATTTTCACAATCGATTATCCTACAAGTTTGAGCAATGGGACTACATCGAAAAGGAATTTTGCTCAATGCACCAATCAATGCTCATATATAACGTCCTGGGGTCTATCAAGGATCCTTGTTGAGCACTCCTACTCCAGGAGATCTTTATTCAAACTCAGGGGCGACATCCTCCTAGAAGATCACCAAAAGGAAGATTTGGCTTTGCCAATGGGCAGGTAAGCGAACAAAGGCCTATCAACAATACCCAAGGTTAACCAATTTGGAGGTACAACCAGTTGTTCAGTCCTTATTTGGTTGACTTACAAGGGAAAAATTAGTTTGCTCAACACCACTTTCATCAACATGACATAGTTCCTTTTTCCATAACTCCTATAGGATTTTATCAGGCTTTATCATCCCATAGCCCAATCCCAAGGGAGCAAGGAGCAGAGGGCGGGGGGCATCCTTGTCACAGGTTGTCAGAAAGTGAGAATGACCTTGCCAAAGATCCTTTTCCTATAACTAAGTAGGAGATCGAGCCTTACTCTAAAATCAAGTCAGAAGTCAAACTTAAAGTAAGCCAAAACATAGTCCAGAAGATCTAACAAAAATTTCCTCTAAAAAGTGCACAATGGGGTCAAAATGATGTTGGAGAATTTGATGATATTTTGGTTGGGGGTATAAATCTTCTTCTTATATCATAGAAGGTGATGAAGAACCTCCTTCTCCTTCTCTATTTAATGAAGACCTTTTGGTACCTTTCTCAAAAAAAAAAAAAAAGCGTTACATGTGTATGCCAACTTTTGGTTTAGTACATGAAAATCTATACCCACATTAGGTTTGTGGGGCACATAAGAAGAGGATATTATTTTCATGGCTTAAACAAAAACAATAAGGTGATTAGAAGAAGTCTCAAGTCACATAGAAGGTTTTATAGGTCGAACAAACATCTCCATTCTTCAAAATGATTCATCAAATAGTTTAAAGGATGTGTTGAAGGAAGTAAAGAGTATAAATCAAGTAAAAAAGTTCGGTCTATAATAAATTCAGTTTTTTGAGAAGAAATTGCAACTTATTTCATGTTTGAGTAGTCGAATCAAAGTTTTGAAAAGGCCTAATATTAATTTCAAGTCTACCAAGTACTTCAGGCCTTCTAGCCCAAAGAACAGGCCCTAAGATGTAGCAAGCCTCTCAAGTGAAAGTATTGGTCTTTCAGAATGTTTGAGAAGGCCTAATGGAAGTGTCAAGCTTGACCAACATCTCAGGCTTTCTGGCACATTGAACAAGATTCCTTTATAGTATGCCAGAAGTTTTATATAGGAGAACTAGCTATGCACTTCAACATTCTCTTGTAAGAAACTCACTCAAGGTTGGTAGAAAGAAATGAGGTCAGAATAGAAGAGCTCAGATGCTAGTTTATGGCTGCTTGAGCTTTGTTAAGGAGGTCTAAGATCGTTGTGTATATTTGAGAGGTGTTTAGAATTTAGAGGCTCTTAAAGAAGCTTTGTCAAGTCTACAGAAGGTAGTTTAAAAAGTCTTGATGAAGGCCTATTAAGTCTGCAAGAACTAACTCAGAAGGTCTGGTAAGGATTCAAAAGGTCCCAATGAAGACCTGTCAAGTCTCTAGAAGGCAATCTAGATGGCTTGATTTGTAAGAGTGAATCTAGAAGGTCAGATAAGGATAAAGGAGTACTTGTTGAATTTCACTTCAAGGGGTCTTAATGAAAGCCTATCAGAAGGATTCCAGAAGTGGCAAACAATCAAACGTCTCCTTTTAATTGAACATAACAAAGGAAACATTTGAGGGTGGCAATGTTTATACTGAAAATGACTGCCCAACCGGATGATGCCATGTGGCGATGGTCATGCAAATAAATGGATGTACATGGTAACTTTATTGAATTTTTTAATATTTTGGAAAGTTTGACAAAACTACATCTAAGGTGTTTTTTCGAAAGGCATAACCAAATTAGAAAGTGGCACGTGGCAGGGGTGACCTATGAAAGTGGAGGTGCTTGGTAATTTTATTAAGTATATCTATCATCAGATAATAGGGTGGTAGTTTCCTAATATATAGGAATTAGTTTAAAGATATTATTCTATCAATATTTCAAGCAGAAGATTTTCATACATTTTAGGAGATTATTGTTGACCATTATCCCCATTTGAACCACTATATAACTACAATCTTGCTATTGGGCCTGGTGGTTATGACACATGCCAATCATCCATCACACTTGGAGTCCAACTACCTATGATCCAATGGCCAGAAAAATGTGACAGAATTCAGCATATTTATTCGGGCATCAAGACTTGGTCATGGAAGGCAATTATCTAAAACAGAAGGTTCCCATTATCTATATCATCTAACGACTAGAATTTGAAGGCCTTAACAACTCCTAAAATGAAGGCTTCTCTTTGACCAAGCATGATGTAAAGCCCCAAAATAAATAGACATGCGAAAGCCACCATTCTATATAAACATATGACATTATAACATAAGAGTCACTTAATTCCATCCAAGAATATACAACATGCTCGACATATACATTGATACACCAACATTAACCTTAACACATGATCAAGAATAATACTTGAATCATTGCAAAACAATGCCTTAGAGGCTACAAATTTCCAAGGCTTAGCCCGGTTACATAAAAAGAGTTAAAACTCAATACAAAGAACCCTTTGGCTTTAACATAAAACAAAACCACAACCAATTGAGCCTCAATCTCCAAGATCCTCACGGAGGCATGCCAATCCACCTGAAAATGGTTTTCCGTGTAGGGTGAGTATAAAGCCCAGTAGAGACAATCTTAAAAACATGTGTGATGTTTAACAATGTCACAAGGTGAATGCATATGCAATGCCATGATAATAGATGGGTTTTCTTGTTTGAAACAATGCTATGCAAGAGTTTCAAAATCACATTTCCAAGACTTTCCGTTAAAAACTACACAATGGTAGATACAATGGATAAATCTCTAGGGCTGGCAGTTAAAGAAATAGTAAGCTATACCAGCTAACTATGCCATTTTACTAGGATTATCTGGATGGAATCGGCACCTACCACGCGGGTTTCTAGTCTCACACCATGGACACACAGGCCAAATTAATTACTAAACCCCCTTACAACTTTACCATTTTATTTACCCTTGCCAAAGACACAATACATGTGTTTCCAATCGAATAATTCAAAATATTAAAATCTCTAATTTACAAATCCATGATATACACAATGCTGACTGTAAACAATTCCATTTCCTAATCAATATGCAATTTTTAACACACGACAATTCTATCCTTCACCGATAGGAAAAACAGTTATCTCTAATGCAATTATTAAAACATAACAACAACAACAACAACAATAATAATATCCGAAATGATATCAAAGCCCGAATCTAAATGATTCATACAAAATCTCCAAGATTCTCGAAAGCAACATTCACACTCCAAAACCAATCATATAGTTTTCCAACAAAACCATTTCAAAAGGAGTAACCAATACTTGATATTTCCCAATAGTTCAAAACATTATGCAACTAAGCTTCCATTCATCAAAATCTCACAACATTTACAATTTATTTATTTTCCAACAAAACATCCAACACCCTGGGTTTTGATAAACTTTTGGAGATTCCTTTCCAAAATATAATTTTTGTCCAAAAACCTCCTTACACAACAACTACTAGCGTACCAATTTCAATCATAATCGAAAATAAGAGTTTTTTCTCCTAAATTTGTGCATTAATACATATATAATCCAAAACATAGTTTTTTTTGAAATCTCGTAACTAACAAAGATAGCATATAACAAGGCTAAGTAACATACACACTATTAAGAAAATCCCTACCTCAAAGCTAGAAGAGAAGAAAGCCTAAATCCCAAAATCTGACGGCGACGAAAATGTGAACTCTCCAGATCAAAACGAAGCCCTCAACACCCTCTACCTTAAAGTCTTAAGTACTAGGAGTAAGAAATGGGTAGAAGTAGATGAAAACCAAGGTTTTGCGGATAAGAAACTCGAAAATGGCAGAACAGAAAAGAGAGAAAGAAAAAGATGAACTCCAAAAAGACATTTTCTACTTTTCGTGGGTACATATAGAATCAACACATTGCTGGCGCGAACAACCCTTACGGGCACAAGCTACAAATCGCGACCCCTCGTGGGCCATGCACTTTCCTCCCATACACTGACCTGAAGACGCAATTTGGTTGTAGCCCATCATGGGCACAACTATTAACAAACCACATTGTGGACGCGATTAGGACCATCGCGACCGCCACTAGCCAAACTAGACCGATTGCTCTTAGGTTTCAAGGTTTTACGCTAAGGTTCCCAGCAACAAAAAAGACCCAACACAAAGAAGACAACCCATAATAGGTGTTAACTCAAAACAAATGAATAAGAAAGAGATTGTCATACATGGGAGACTTGGCAACCATCTAAGACCCCACCTACCATCCAACGGCTCATATTTTTAGGAGGATCTAGTCAACCCTATTCATGAGGAATAAACACCCACTTGCATGAAAGGCAGAGGCTATTGGGACAGATGTCATTACAGGATGTAATCCAGCACCCCACTTTTAGGAGATTTGAGGGATTTTCAAGAGGTTGTTGCGGATTTTTAGGGGTAACCACGATTTTCAAGAGGCTCCAGTACATATAAATACAAGAATTGAAGATGGAACAAACCCCAATCAATCTAACATTCAACACAACTTAGTACATAGCTGTAGACACCTCATTTTTGACTAAGCCTTAAGAATTGGGTGCTCCCTTTTGAGTTCTCAATGATAAAGATGAGATGTATTAATCTTACAAAGTTTTTCAACTAAAAAAACCTAAAGATTGAGCTTTAAACCATCCAAATGCCTGTTTTCGACAAAATATTGTTTGACCAAAATAGAAAACTCTTTCAAAATGAGTTTAGTGGTGCAATTCCAGATACTACCACAATGTTTTGAGGCTCTTATTTTCAAAATTAAAGTGTTGTATTCTTTCAAACAAACTGAGCAAAGAATATAGTGAAAATGAATAGAAGGGATGAAATCCTCTGAAATACCTGTTTCTCCTTTCAAATCAAGCTAACCTTTTCTTGTTGATCAAACGATGTGCTTTCTGATTGGCCGGACACCATATGTTGGCCGGTCAAAAATACGCTCAACCGATCACCAAGTCAAATGGCCAGCTGAATGTTCTAGGTACAGAGCATTTTTGGGAATTTCAACTTGTCCAGTACACTTTCCACAAATATCTTAGATATTTACACCCTGAGCTCTATAAGTAAAACTTGGCAGCTCATTTCAAAGGGTTGAAAAGTTTTGCCCAAAGCTGATATGAGCCTCTTGACCCTTCCCTCTCTTAGCCACATTTTCTACTTACCACCCTTTGGCTTTGGACATCAAAACTCCATTGAAGCTTGATCCTAAGCTCCTTTCTAAGACTCTTGGACAAGTGGCTTGAGGGAATAAAAAGGGACTTTGTGAATAAAAAGGACCTATCCTCTTAGGAGGTGATATTCTCACACCTGTAATCATCTTTCTCTCTTTTCTTCTTTATTTCAAGCTTTGTTTTCACTATGTAATTGTTGTAGAGATGTAACAAGTCCTCATGGATATGGAGAGAGTAGATTTAGCCACCTATCCATTGAGTTGATAACTTTTTCTTTACTTTCTTGCTTTCATTGGTTTCAACTTCTAGTTTTTATGTACCTTGGACCCTTGTGAATGTGTTTGGGAGTAGCTATTAGCCATCCATTCACAGATTCAATAAGTAGGGTAGTTTTTCTTGTTGTTACACTCCTCCTCTTCACCTATCCTATCTCTCAAGTGTATCAATCCATGTGTTTCAACTCTTTACTCAATGTCAATGAGTGCTAGGGGTTGTTTCATAGGATTACTTGGGTGATCCATGGGATTTGATATTGAGAAGTGGTGTCCTTACCTTTTCATTGAGTATTTTGAGAAGTAAAACGAGAGATTTTTAGGTCAAAGGAACTTGAAACCTCCCTTCTCAATCATTTGTGAACATAGAAAGGGGTATAACCACCCTTATTCTATGACTAGATGAGGAGTTTTTAATAAATTTGATGAATCCCTTATTTTAATAAGTAAATCTTCTACCAAGAAATGATTTGCATTAATCAACACTCTTCACTTGATAGCATGGATTTAAGTATTAATTTTCCCATATTTACAATGAGAAGATGTAGGTTCCTATATATTTTTAAGGCCTGAATTTGTTCTTATTTTTGATTTATTTAGTTATTGATTTATTTCAAAGTATCTATTGTGTATATTTGTTTATATCATTGTTGAGGGTTATAGCCTATTTATCTCTTTCTCAAGTGATCCTTGTGAATATAAAGGATACAATGGATGAGCACTCTTCACAAAGTGTCTTTTGGTTTATGTTCTGGAACTTTTGCACTTACCTAAATCCTAACTGGAAGAAAAATTCGGTCGGCCACTTTCTTGTTCGGCCAACCCATTTTGTGTTTGACCAAACATCTGCTCCTAAGAACAAAGAAAACAGTTTATGGGGAGTGTTCTCCTGGGTGGTTCTAGAGCTCCTGGATGGTTTATTGGATTTATGTAACATGATTTGTTAGATTCAACAGTAGTTTAGCTGAATCCGTTTATTATTGTAATAATCTCCCTCTCTCTTCCCTCTTTTTTTATTCGAATTGTTGTAATAACTTCCAACCCCACGTCTTTCTAACTCTTTTATTTATTTTCTTTCCGTCTATATTGTACAATATCATGTTTTATTCATCATACCTAAATATTGCATCATACCTATATATTGCATCCATTTTTCATACATCTAGGTCCGGTTCATCCGCATTTGTGAAATTTGTTATTTTTAAAAATGAGTACGTGTGTTGCCTCATGTCTTGAGATGATATCCATGTCATATCTTTGTATCTAGACTCCTAGGCACATGTCGTATATGTATGGCATTAGTTGATTGTATGTAGGATCATGCATATGTACATACCGAAACGTTTCTTGGGACTCACCTCAGAGTACTATGTGAGAATTTTTGGCTTTGGTTTTAGCATATTACATGCGCATGTTCCTTATTACATCTGTTGCTATATCATGAGGCTAAGTGCTTGGATGAGATATCTGTTTGAATGTTAGTGGATGGTAGTTGTGTTGCTAGTATTGGAATGTAATTGATTCGAATGCTTCTGAGTTTGAGTGCAAAGGCTTTTTAAAAAATGCATGAAACCGAAGCATAACCAAAATCATTGACACAATCTATATTTGATTACCTCAGATAGTAATGATAGCATTATTAATAATCGAAACATGAATACATATTGATTATAAAAATCACGTCATGACTTAGTAGAGGCCAATCTTCTGATCAGGTGAGGGGGGTGGTCAATTAATGACGTTCGCCTTTCATACCTAAGTTCCCAAGCTGAAACACTTTGGTTATAATGGGCGGTGGCCTTTGGCACGAGTCATAGGTTTTCTAATTTTCTCAAAAGCTTAGGTGGTGACTCTGAAATATGGTAATGTAGTCCATTTCTAACAAATGTTTTTGTAATAAAATAGATTTTCTATAAAGGTTGCTGGATCCAGACTCTCATTTTCTATTTCACATTGCACTAGTGATATCAGATTAGAAATCAGCAGTTTGAACTTTTGGGCACGCTTGGTAACTCCAAAGGCATCCCACAGTTTCTGGCGACTTTGCTAGGGAGGTTAGGAGAACTTGACTCCTTCATGATATGGATTTTATTTTCATATATGTGTGTATATATATATATATATATATGTAGACACCCTATTTTTTACCATCCTCAAGACTAGGAAGTCATCGCTTGCACACTCGATGATTATGATTGCATGTGTTCGTTTTGAGTGCTCGAAGTTCTCGACAGAGTGCCCTGCCTTTGAGCCTTGAAACCTTATCTGTTTTGTGCCTTGTTTTGGACCAAAACCCTGTTTTTGCTTGCCTGGAACTTTTGGTGACCTGTCGGCCACCACCATAGGCTGTCAGCCATAGATAATGGTTGTCAGCCAGGGGTGTGGACGGTCGGTTACCAGTGATGGCCGACGGCCACCAATGCCTTTTTCCAGATATTTGCTGACAGTTGTGCCAGCTGTTAGCACAATAAGCTACATCTCCCTACACGTGTATGGTAGGATGTTTCTAAGCTTAAGAGTGTTTTTCTATAAATATGGGGGTTCCTCCCTCATTTTGAGAGGTTAGCAATTTTGAAGCAAAATTCTTCTTCTCTCTTTAGATCTCTCTCTCTTTCTCTCTCTCTCTCTTACAAATTTGTGTGTGTATGCTTGGTTTCTCTACACTTTAGCCTACATCCCTTAAACCAAATTCTCTCACCTTTGAGCTGAGATTACTTGGGGCCTTCTTGGAGTTCTTGAAGGAGGTTTTGGCTTGAATTTGTGCCTAAAGGTGTTCTTTGCTTCAAGAGGTAGAAAACTAATCTTGTTAGCTTGCTTTTAATACTTGTTTTACCATCTATTTCAATTGTTTTTGGTCTGGTTTCGAACCGTAAGAAGCTCTGTTTTTGTGACTTAAAAGTGGTGGTTTGAGCCCTTTTTTTAGTTAAGGGTGATCCACCCTTCTTGCTTCTTTGCTTGTATAGCTTTTGTGCTTTTCATTCATCACTTTCAAACCAAATTTTTTGGGCCTTTTAACCACTGAATTTGAGAGTATTTTCAGTGGCCAAAAACTTGTTTTGAAGTCCAAAATTGGAGGGGTTAGCCTCCCCTCCTAATGTCTTGTTTGCATGCGTAGTTAGCTTCATATGTTAGCATGTTTTTCTAGCTTAACTTAGCTCAAGTCCAGCATCTGAAATAACTTGTTTTAGCTCTATTTTGGGCTGGTTAGTTTGTTTGAGTCTTGTTTTGCATAGCTGTAGTGTTAATTCCTTCACTAGTTTGATGTTTTAAGACTTTAATCATCATTGGTGTGAGTTGGTTGCATGTTTTTAGTGCTTTTATCATTCAATTTTTGCACATACAATCTCTGCAATCTCCCTCATTTCTTCACTTTTTTATTTGTTTTGAGGGTTGTTTCAACCTTAGGGTTCTTTAAGCTTGAGGTTGAGGCTCATGCTTAATAGTTTAATCCTCCTTTGAGGGTTCATTACTAACGGCATGAACCTTCTCTCATGCCTTAAACTACCCTTTGGTTGACACTTCTTTCACTTTAGAAGACACTCACCAATGGACTAATTGACTAAAGAATGGTTTGGTAATTAAAATGAGTAAACAAAATTGGCAAGTAAAAGTGTGCAAGATAAGCATTCTTTGTGTTGCATTGTATGTATTCAAATTGGACGTTAATTTGAACACAAGAAAAATGGAACATTTCATACTCAAAGTGATGAAATGTGTCATTTTCCTAGGTCACTATTGCCCTTGATCATGCATGATAGGGTGGTGGTCATTTTGGTCTTGTTTGTGCATTTATTGAACTTGTACAAACTTGGTTCCTTAGCCATCATGCATGGAAATTGCTTGATTAATGGTTTGAGGGCCAATAGTTTCTCTCCTTTGAGCTTGTGTGATGATAAGGAGAGTAAACAGTACAAACAACCTCTGAGAATACACTATTTTGCTCTGTTTTGCTCTCTGTTGCAGCATAGAAGTGTGAGCCAGCAGTGGCAGACAGCCACCATCAGTGGCCGACCGGCCACCATTGGTAGCTGACCAGCCCCTTGACCCTCTTGTCGTCCATCAGTGATTTTTGCATAATGTGATGGTAAGATGAAGTAGAGGTGTTCTGGAAGTTGGCAGAATTTTTAGTGATCAAATGTGCAAATAGAGGCTTGCAGCAGCAAGACAGTGGCTTTTCGGGTGTAGAATCGAGCATGCGCATGCATATCCATCACTTCCCGGGGCCAAGTAGTTGATTACTTAGTTTACTTGCAATTGGCTTGTAATCCTTTAATTAGCTAAGTAGTTAATTAGATGTGATGTAATTATTTAATTAGTTAACTAGAATAGTTAATTAGTTTCAGTTTGTAATAATTAGTTAGCTTAATTAGCGTAGCTAGTTAGTTAGCTTATTCAGTTGGACCCTCTTTCGCGAGAGCATAATGTTGTAATAAGTGTGTGTGCGTGCGTGTGTGTATGTCTTCCAACCCCACGTCTTTCTCCCTTTTATTTAATCACTTTCGATAGTTAGATTAGGGACATGTTTTAATTAGCATATCGCATGCTTGCATCCATTCATTTTTCTTGCATGCACCGAGCCTCAACACATCATTCAAACTGCATTGCAATTTCAAATACTTCTTTGAATATGTGTTTAATCGCATATTGTTCAAATCGATTCATATGCCATATTAGTAGCCGACCTATTAATTGCATTCTTTGCATACGTTGCGTTAGACACTTAACATAGTTAGGATCATGTATCTTTCTAACTAGTCTCTGTTTTGGCTTGGAGTACTCAGTGAGTCTTTACACTTTAGCATACTTGCATGAGTATGATTGCCATATTGCCATGATTAGCATGTTTGCCATGAGACTATGTGCTTAAATGATTAATTGCATGAATGCCTGTGAATGAAGGTTTGTTGTTTGAATTGGAATGATTCAACAAATGTATGTTTTAAGCTCACTTTGTTGAGTGGCAAATCATGTTTTAAGCCCACTTGTTTGGTGGCAAACCCGCATCTTTAAGCCCACTTGAGGTGGCAAATTCAAACTATTTTAAAAAACAAGCATGAGTTGAATTGTTCCAAATTGAGCAAACTAGTTTATACTTGCTTGTGCGCATCACATAGTAAAGCTGGTTTAATAAATCAGAACAAGAGCACATAATGTTTATAAAAATGCATATCATGATTAGTAGAGACTGAACTTTGATCGGGCGAGCGGGGGTGCTCAATTCATGACCTTCCCCTCTCGTACCGAAGTTCCTGAGCCGAGGCAACTTTGGTGATGACAGACATGTGACCTTTGGCACGAGTCAGGGTTTCCTAAATTTTTTCAAAACAAAAAATATTTAGGTGGCGACTCTGTATCTGGCAAAGCAGTCTAATTTTGGCATTATTTGATTTAAAATCGATTTTTCAAAAAGGTTTGCTGGATTTGGACTCTTTGGTGTTTATCAGTTTCACATTGCACTTGTGAGACTAAATTCAGAACCGCGGGAGTCCGAACTGTGAAGCCTTTTTTTTCAAACCATTTCGAAAGGCAGGGCGTAGAAAAAGGCGAGTCCACAATATATTCATTGTATTTTATGCATGGTGCGTTTAAGTCACTGTATTTTCCATCTAACATCTCAGACAACTTGCCACACGTGGGTTCTGTTATGATGGGAATATAAGCCTTGGATATGGATCACCAATGTATTGCTTGATCATTCCTTCACTTATAGGTGTTGGGAAGAGTAAGTATATCAAGTGTCTTGTTGAGGTACCCTTTTTGACCAAATTGACTTAGTACATATATTCATCTCTAGTAACTTCCATAATTAGGATAGGATAACCCAAGCCCCCATAGGGTGTTTTGTTTGCCTTACCCGCTATGTGCTGTGTATGAGGATCAGATACAGTGGTTTGTTATCTCATATCAGTGGCTCAGATACATTAGTGGTTGGGTTAAGAACAAGTTTAGTGGGGGTATTAAGTGGTTGGTGGTACAGATGTAATGATTAAGTTGAAATGCTACCGGATTCATGTCTGATATATGTGTTGTGACCCGAGTTACTGTCGAATTTGTGTTTGATGTATGTTTTGCTTTCTTTGTTTGTTTTTCTTTTTCTAGGTAGTTGGTTCAGCATACCTTCAAAAAATTCTGACACCCCTAAAACCCTGTGGACTCGAGCTGGTAGGCTTCGCAAAACTACAGATCTAGTTCAAGGTCAACCAGTGTTAATGTCACTTCCATCAGTATCCAGAAGAAGAGTCAGGCAGGCACAGTTGATTCAGAGTCCGTGTTAGTCACCTCTCAGATCTCCACAAATTTTACATTAGTTACCCCTCAAATTTCTTTTGTTTAGTGCCCAGTAAACCATTTTCTAGTCTCTGCAATGACTTAGAATCTATTGGACATTGCGGAAATGATCGCTAATCTCCAATGATCCATGGATGCTATTAATCACACAGCAGCCGCTCAAGGTGATGTCATCATTGGGATGCAACAACTAACTGGGGTAGCTGTTACCCATCCACTGTTAGTTAATTATCCGGATCTAGACCTATCTCCGCCAATCTAGAATTTCCCAGGTTTTGGCCAACCAGAAGAACTGGCCCAGGTTCCCATTCTTAGAGCTCTGGTACATCCAGCTAAAGGGCTTTTTTCCCTTGATATTACCAAATTTGATCCTGCCATACTGAAGATAGCCAAGTTAGATAAGTTGTTCAAGAAATCCCAAGGGATCAATTCTATTCCTGATATTGAGGACGAGTATATAGAAACAACTGTGAAATTATCAGAAAGATTCAAGATGCCATATGTTGATTGATTTGATGAATCAGGGGACCTTATGGTGTATATCCGCTTATTCTCAGATATTTTGAAACCCATGGGTTTGACCCGTCCTCAGAAATTGTCTCTATTTGGAAGAACTTTGTCGGGAATTGTTGTTACCTGGTATGCCAAGCTGGAGGACAAAGTGAAGCAAAGTTGGGAGGCATAGGCTGAGGCATTCAGCACCCACTACTCCTATAACATATACATTGAAGTAACTACTTGGGATTTAGAAGCAACTCGCTAAGAACAAAAGGAAAGCTTTGTTGAATTTATTACAAGATGGAGGGTCAAGGCAGCCATGATGGCTAATAAACCCTCAGAAAAGGATCAGATTCGGATGGTGGTGAGAAATCTTCAAAGCAAGATGCTATATAAGATGATAGTCATCCTGCTCTTTACCTTCAAGGATTTGCACGAGATAGGAGTCTAGATTAAAGATGCTATGAAACATGGGATCATTGTAGATGAGAAAGAACCTATAAAAAAGACTTTTGTTTGCAGTTTCAATGTTACTAGCAGTAATAACACAGCTGCAAAGCCATCAGAAGTCAGTAATGTCACTACATCAGCTAAAACAGCCACCCCTTTGCTAATGCCACCCCACAACCCTAACCGTGATTTTCATCCACTCTATATGACCCCAACTCGAGCAATAAAAATACTGGTAGAAAAAGGCATCTTAAACTTCTTGATCCTCGACCTCTTCCTGACCCACTTCCACCCAAGCATGATGCATCCAAGTACTGCACTTTCCACCGGCAATAAGGTCATGAAATTGACCGATGCATTCGTCTTCGCTATTAGATCCATGATCTCATAAATCACAAAATAATAGCTCCACCACAGAGGCCAAATGTCACCACCAACCCGTTGCCTACCCATAACCACATTCCGCTACCTCCCTGTCTTAACCTTATCAATACATTACCTTCCACCTTTAAACCCAGCATATACATTACTCTTTCTCATTTAACCAAACCCTGAGGTCGGCATTCCTGAGAGCATTGATCTGTGCATGATAGATGCACTTCAATCTCAGTTGGAACCCAAAGACCCTATGGTGGCAACATCTAAGGAATGGGAGACAATGATAGAAAAAGAAGAAGAGAAAGGCATGAAGGAAAAAACAAAGCTGGAAACAAAAACAACAGATGTACCAGTAATAGAAACCAAGAAATTGCCAAAAGAAAGAAACGATCCTAGCAAATACATTGTGCTAATTGACCATCCAAAACTAAAAGTCATTTTACCTAATGCATTCTCTATTAATGTCATTAGGGAAGACGTGCTTGAGCAAGGATTGGACAAATTGGTTGACTTGGATAGCCTCCAGCTATTTGAAGAACAAGACTAGAGAGTGGTATAGATTAAATGGTGGGGCTCAAATGATCTAGCCAATGTTCATGGATAGACAAGCAGTGAGGGGGATTCAGATATAGAGGGAAGTGATGAAGGAGCAAGAAAAAAGGCACAAGCTTGTAGAAAAGAAAAATGGAAGAAAAAGGTAGGCGAAGGTAGTAAAATCGGAGAAAGTAATGAGCCAGAAAAATCCAAAGCGGGAGAGATTGAGAAAGAACTAAGGGTTGAGAAATAAGAGACTAGAGAAAAAAACACCAAGACTAGAGAGAACTAGACCAACTAGTCCAACCGCAGAAGAAAATAGAAGGAGATCCAATCTGGCATGAGCGCACTTAAGAAGAAGGGAAATCTTTGTAGAAATCTGGTCAACATTGCCTTACTAGCCAAAAGGAGATGATTGCAATGTAAAACTGATACATGTTGAGCCAGATGATTGTCTGTCTATAAAAGAAGGATAGTGCTGGGAAGACAATGATCTACACTTTGCCCACATTGATAAAGGTTGGGGAAACAATGTGCCAGACGACACCTGGTATTATGAGAAAATTGATCATCTAACTAGGAGCAGACATTTCTTGAAGCCATCACACCTAGATCAAGGTGAGCATGCGGGAAAAGATGTGGAAAAAGGAAAAGAGAAGAAAAAAGAAAAAGAGGAAGATCTGGTCCTTAAACAACTGAAGAAGATCCAAGCTAACATCTCAATCTGGAAGTTGCTTATGGAATCACAAGAACACTAGCAGACTATGCTCACAGGATTAAGCAAAGCTAAGTTGTCAATCGATACCACACCATATCAGCTGGTATCATTGATCACACTAACTGGGCCAATTTCATCCATGTCTTTCTCAAATAAAGAACTTTCCCTAGAAGGATTAGAGCCCAACAAGCCTTTGTATATGTCTCTGGAATGTAGGAAAAAGTGGGTCCCTGTGGTCCTAATTGACATTGGATCGACCATAAATGTATGCCCATTGCGCACTACTTATGCCATAGGGTTAAAACTGACAAACTTTGTGCCGACAAATTAGCTGATCTGAGCATATGATAACACTAGTCAGGAGGTTATGGGTATCATTAAAGAACATATTTTGGTAGGACCATCTGAGCATGAAACTAAGTTCTACATCATGAATGTGCCGGCGACATTCAACTTATTGTTAGGTAGGCCATGGCTACACCAAATGAAAGTCGTTTCCTCCATGACGTATCAATTAGTAAAACATCCACATATTGAAGGAATCACTACTGTGTTTGGGATTTCATCAATCCACCCTTTGCCCGAGGTTACAACCCCAGTATTAGAGATAAATCATGGGGAAAGAGATGTTTTTCTTTCTGGATTCACTTTAGCCGAAGCCTAGTTAGTCTATACAATCATGGCTGATGAAGAAGGAGTATACTTGAGTGCTCAGTTAATCTATTTCATGAGCAAGTTAGGACATATCCCGGGGATGAGACTGGGAAAGAGTGGTAGAAAAGGAGTTGTTGTGGTAGGAGAAGTTACCCACACTCCTCACTCATTTAGGTTAGGATACAAACCTACAAAGAAAGATTAGAAAAAGAAGGAGAATGAGGTCAGAAAAATGGTTAAAGCTAAGAGGGTTGGCAAGTAGTATGAATTGAAATATAAACCGATCTGGGGAACCTTGAATGGGCGTTTTATTAGAGAGGGAGATGATTTTCCCTTTTACGGTTTTCCGGAACCATGGGTTAATATCGAGACAAAGGAGCCTCTCTCCGGATTTGAGGTTTTGTTTGATCACCAGCTATCTGAGAGTAAGGATAAGGAAGTGAACTATGGTAATTGCATGGACCAGGATGGGAGCAACCATCTAGGCAAAGCAGAAGAGGACCAAGTGGAGTTGACACTGGTTGGCTGTGAACTAGCATTGAATTATAGCGTTTTGAGGATGCCAGTATTTTTTGTGATTAGGGAAGGATCATTTATGGACTGTAGTGACCTTATTTTGGATGCGTTTGAAGCACCTTGTTTGACTTAACAACTTCAGAAGGGTTGCATTGTGGGGTCTGAATCTAATAGTGAGTCCAAGTCTGATTCTACTGAGTCTGTGGAGTTAAAGTCAGACTTGAGTTCTTTTAACGAGTCTGAGTCAGGTGGTTCTGAGAGTGATGACCCAGATGCCACTATGTTGTTGTTCCAGTCGTTCATTCTTTTTTTTTTTTTTTTTTTTTTTTTTTTTTTTTTTTTTTTTTTTTGAGTCCACTATAACTATCGAACTAGGCTTAGTAAATGAAAATGATATGGATTGTGCTTACTTTTCTATGCCTTTAATTTATTGCATTGATTAAGATTTTTAAAACTTAGATGAAAATGAAGAGGAAAAAATTCCTTGGGCTTTGAAAAGTTTGATTAATTAGGGGGAAGAGAGGCATGCGAAACCCATGGTTGACGAGATTGTTCCAATTAATGTGGGTGCTGAGAAGGATCCTTGCTTGGTCTAAATTGGTTTTACAGTGTCTTTGGAGGAACGTGAGTGATTAGTCGCTTTATTAATAGGATTTGAAAATGTTTTTACATGGTCCTATGAAGATATGCTTAGAATTGATCTTGAGATTGTTTATCACAGGATCCCTCTTGGTCCTGAGGCCCAACCTGTCAAGAAGTAGCTTTGTAGAATTCAGCCAGACTAGGGTGCTGAAGATTAAGGAGGAGGTCACCAAATAGAATAATGCACGATTCTTGATTATGGCAGAATATCTGACATGGTTGGTAAACATTGTGCTAGTTCTAAAGAAGAATGGTAGGATCCGAGTTTGTGTCGACTTCAGAGATTTGAATAAGGCTAACCCTAAAGATGACTTTTCGCTACCGCACATTAATGAGTTGGTAGATTTCGCTGTGGATCACGCTCTATTTTCATTCATGGATAGGTTTTGAGGGTATATTCAGATTTCCATGACACTTGAAGACAGAGAGAAGACCACTGTCACGACCCAAACCCGTCTCTATAGGTTTAGCATCGTAACCAGCTAGTAATCCTGGGATTACCAAGGGCCTCTGAAACAAATTAGCAAAATTAAAGGGGCTAGCATAAGCAAATATCAAAATACAATGTCCATAGAGCTGTGCATACGTGTATGGGACAGGAAATTTAAACTTAATTTACATATACATTTGACGTCATAAATACATCCGTCTTACATCACCCTTACACAGAAAAAACAAAAACATGTCTTAGTCTTTAACATGGTTCACCAAACTTGATCACTTCTTAAGTCGAGAACCTTCTCGGGAGGCACGGTGGTTGGCTTAACAAAATAAAACTCCAAGCTAGCAACTTAGGCTTGGTCTCGCGCCTAATCATCTACATACATAAATAATACAGTCAGGTGAAGCCCAATGAATAGCAACAAAATAAAGGGTTTATGAATGATGTCTATCACAAATTCGAAAATTAGAGTTCATATCAAAAATAAATTTACATACTTATACAGAATTCATAAACAATTATATGTGGTACATCCATTAGCTAACAGATCATATTGGTCATAAGACCCATATGCATAGTCGGTACCGAAGACCATAAGGTCAACATCTTTGTGCATATATAGCCATGGTATTGTATCTTCCAGGCGAGGGCCACGTGAACATAGACGTCGATATTGTTACCCCTAGGCAAAGGCCACATGAATATAGGACATGGTATTGTTTCCCTCGAGCAAGGGCCACATGAACATAAGCCACAATATTGTTTCTCTTGGGAGAGGGCCACGTGAACTAAGGATGCCACAAATACATTTCAGAAATAGGACAATCATTCATCTATACAGAAAATATCATTTGAGAAAACAAAGCTTATCATATCATTTTTTTCAAAAAATACTTATAGTCAAACATAGTTTTACAGAGTTGTTACTCATAGATTGCTCCAGAGGCTGAACAGATCACTTGAACAAAATAGATCTATCAGGTGGGTGTTAATGCTTAACCTACACAAACACATGACAGATACATATTGAACACACGTCCCAAAGGTGCTTACTTATCATTTCTCTTTCTTGGTGCGTTTCTATCTCTTATCCTCATTATTGTAGCTTAAACATGGCCTAGGAATGCCTAAGATGCAATGAGGATGCAAAAATGCACTTTGAAACACTGAGCCAAATTTCTGAAAATAGGGCAGTTCTCTCGAGTGAATCTTTGGTCACTCGAGTGGTCTGCAAAGTCTATAAAAGTACTGGATGCTCTCATTTCATGCTTGAGCCAACTTTTGGTCACTCGAGCCAAGGTACAAAACAAAAGGTGGTCGCTCAAGTGCAACTTTGGTTGCTCGAGTCAACCCCCAAACTCTGCAAAACTTCTGAAAGCTCAAATTTTACACTTGAGCGGTGTGACCAAATTTTGAAATTGTCATATTGCTATTCAAGAAGCACAACTCAAATTCAAAACTTCAAAAAGAATTTTTTGGGCCCAAAACTTGAGAAGACATATAGAAAATCATAGAACTTCATGAGTTGAAAGTTGTTTCGCAAAATCAAAGCCCATAAGCAAGTCAATTGTTCAAAACCAAACTCGAAATGTATATGTATATAACATGCATGTATTAACATGGTTTCTTTCTTTCAAAACATGATTCAAGATATGATCAATTGAGATAAAATGGTATGGAATATAATGAATTCTCAAAACAAAGTTAAAACAATAACATGCATGGAAGAATTCTTAGAAAAGAAACTCAAATTATGATGGAATGAGCATGCATGCTTGATTTACTACGCAATTATACTTTCTTAGCTAAAATTATACATCAATTCCTATATCCTCTTGAGATCTCATGTAAACTAACTTGAGCTCGTAGAGTATGAATTGAATTCTTACCTAAAGTCCACAATTCTTTGAATCCTAGTGAGTTCTTGGGTAATTTCACTAATTTCCTTCAATCCTCTAGCAATTTCTCCTTTCCCTCTTCTAGGATTTCAAAACTCTTCTTTTCTCTCTCTCTCTTACTTTTTGGAGGCTCCAAGGATGATGAAATAGATGAATAGTAATAATTATATAACTCAATTAGCCTTATATAGGTCTAGTTAGAGAAACTTAATTAATTCTTGTTCAAGCTAAGCAATTATAATTATTTTATTCTAATTATTTGATTCCAAATCAGTTTTCAATTAAACCTGCCATAAAATTTCAAAAATCCCAAATAACACATAAACCTAAGCAATTTTGTGTTCGAACACCGATAAGGCCTTCAATTTGTATATTGAAATAGAAATTTAGACAAATATTCCTATGTCAGACAGATATAAGCACAATTAACACAAAACACATGGAATTAACTCATAATTTCTTCTCAATCACTCATTAGGCATTCTTAATCATGGATTATAGACTAATCACAGGTCGAGGTTGTTACAACGACATTTACTACTTAGTGGGGGACTTACTGTTATCGGGTCATGTCATTTGGGTTAAAAAATACTGGAGCCACTTAGTATAGAGTAGCAACCACCATATTGCATAACATGATCCATAGAGAGGTTGATGTATATGTGGATGATATGATTGTCAAATCCAAGGAGCAAGAGGGTCATTATGATACATTGAGAAGGTTTTTCGAAAGGATTTAGGAGTACAGGTTAAGGCTGAATCCACAAAAATGTACTTTTGGGGTGACTGCAGGAAAGATGTTGGGGTTTCTAATAACGTGGAATAAAGGTTGACCGGTCCAAAATCAAAGCTATCTTAGAAATACCCCCACCAATGATTGAAAAGGAGGTGCAGGGATTTCTAGAAAAAGTGCAATTCATAAGAAGGTTTATCTCAAAATTAGCCTTGACTTGTGAAACATTATTCGGCTTGTTGAAAAAAGGAAAGAAATTCCAATGGGATGAACAATGCAATTTTGCCTTTGGGCAAATCAACCAGTACCTGTAGAATTCACTTGTGTTGTCACCCCCTCGAGCAAGGGAAACCATTGATCCTATACCTTTCAGTGACTGAGTCTACAATGGGCTACATGCTAGCACAAGAATCAGAAGAGAGAGTGGAAAAGGCCATATACTATCTGAGCAAGAAAATATTAGGATATGAGACCCGTTACACCCTTTTGGGAAAAGGCTTGTCTAGCCTTGGTCTGGGCTACTACAAAGTTGAGGCACTACTTGTTAGCAAACTCAGTAATCCTGGCTTCAAGATTAGATCCCATTAAATATCTTTTTGAGAAACCAACACTTATCGGTAGGTTGGCTCAATGGTTACTTTTGCTTTCCAAGTATGATCTTCGATGTCACTTGCAAATTTGTCAAGGGAAGAGCTATAACAGAGTTCTTGTCTAATCACTTGGTTAAAGGAGAAGAAGATGTAGAGTATGTATTCGCAGATAAAGAAATTTTGTAGTTGGAAGAGGACACCTGGAGATTGTATTTTGACAGAGCTGACAATCAGCATGGGTACGGCATAGGAGTGTTGCTTATAGCACCCAATGACTCCTATGTATCCTTAGCTTTCAAGCTTCGATTTAAAGTGTCCACAACCAAGCAGAATACGAGGCGTGTATAGTTGGACTGGAAACAACTCTAGAACTATGGGCAATAAGATTGGATGTAATCGGGGATTCCAACTTAGTTGCGTCTCAAGCCAACGAAGATTAGAAAGTAAAGGAAGAGAAAATGAAAATTTATCATCAAACCTTGGATATGCTGGTCCCAAGATTTGAACAATTGTCATTTACATACTTGGTGAGAGAAAACAATAGGTTTGCTGATACTTTGGCAACCTTAGCTTCAATGGTGGACATACCAATTGGGGTAAAGATGCGTCCAATTATCATAGAGCAAAGGTATTCACCGGCGTACGAGATAATAACTACAACAGAAGAAACCCAAGATGAGGGTCCTTGGTATTTTGACATTTGAAATCTTTTAGAGAAAGAGATATACCCACAAGGGGCAAATACTAAGGACAAAAGAGTGATACGAGGTTTGGCCGTTCAATTCATCATCTATGGAGATAAATTGTATAAGAGAGGTCATCTAGGAATGCATACGTTATGTGTGGAGGAAAAAGAAGTGAATCGCATCATGAAAGCTATCCATAGAGGAGAGTGTGGGGCTCATATGAATGATATAATGCTAGCAAGGAAAATCCTCAAACAAGGGTACTGTTGGTTAACTATGAAAAGTGACTGTGTCAGTTTTGTCCGGCGATGCCATAAATGTCAGATTCATGCCAATCGCATGAACATTCCCCATCAAAATTGTACAACATGACTTCACCATGGCCTTTTTATGTATGGGAAATTGATGTAATTGAGGCAGTAATGCCAAAAGAATCAAATTGATATGAGTTCATATTAATAGCAATCGATTACTTTACCAAGTGGGTGGAAGCACAGTTGTATTCAATGTTGAAGGTGTCTCATATGGCCAAGTTTATCATAAACAACATCATTTATAGGTATAGGGTTCAAATGAGATTTTTTCAACAACGGTTCGCACTTCAAAGGAAAAGAAATATAATGTGGCCTCCCACAAGTCATCAACGTATAGGTCACAAACCAATGGAGCCATTGAAGCAGCAAACAAGAATATAGAGAATATCCTACAAAAGATAGTGGAAACTTACAAAAATTGGCCAGATAAACTACCTTTCGCATTGTAGGGCTATAGGATAACGATCTGAACATTTACTGGGGTAACTCCTTACTCTTTGGTATATAGGATGGAGGCAGTGCTACCGATTGAGATAAAGGTGCCTTCGCTGAGGAATATGGCTGAATGTTAGATAACAGAAGCTGATTAGAAATAGAATAGATTTGAAGAGCTGATGTTATTTGATGAGAAAGATTGAAGGAATTATACCATGTACAAGGGCACCAGCTAAGGATTGTCCGAGCATTCAACAAGAAGTTTAAGTCCATAAATCTGAATGAGGGAGATCTGGTATTGAAGGATAACCGGACTCTAATTTATGATCCTAGGGGCAAGTTTAAACCCAATTGGACTGGTCCCTACATCATAAAGTCAATTTGGTCGAGAGGAGCGGTTTGATGGACCTAGATGAACTGGAGTTTTCATAACGGATCAACATAGAGAAGTTAAAAAAATACTATCCTTGAGAGGCTTTCTAGGCCAAAAACCCGAAAGGGTGACCCATGCAAAAGTTAGAGCAAGAAAAAGAGAAAATGAATAAAATGGAGCTCGTAAGGTTGAAAACCCGAAAGGGTAGCTTTGGAAAAAGGTAAAGCGCAAAAGGAGAGTAAATACCTGGGTGGACCTTAATCATGAACTACGTAAGGCCTGATTCCCATTCTTTCATTCCGAAGTTCGGCTCCACCTTTTTCCAATTGAGTTGTCTTGTCTATGATCAATTGGTTCATTTTGTTTAGATTCAAATCTGGTTGTCTAGACCTTCTTTTCTGTGATAAATATGGTTGCAAGATAAATCCGATTGGCGATACAATAATAAAAGAAAGCGCAGAGAGTTCATGTCAGGAATGATGATTTGGGGATGTGCATTTTAAAGATTGATTTTAGGTATGTTAGGTAGTGACCGTTTGTGAAAATGTGTTTTGGTGTTTTTAACAAAATTGATTGACTTTTGCTCAAACATATTTTGCAAAGTAGACCTTTCATTAGGATTTGAGAGGAAACTTTTCAATACCCACCATCTTTGATTACATGATTTTAAAACAAAAGTGGAACAAACATACTTATCCAAGTCCCATATTGATTAAAGCATTTTATATCATAAAGCTAAGGTCAAAGTAATAAACTGGGGTATAATCAAGTCAAGCCCATGGCCCTCTCCCTACTGTCTCAGAAGACTCTGCTAGTAAGGATGTGCCTACATATGCCTCCTCCTCAAGCCAAAGCAGGCACTCACTAGAAAGAACATGATTGAAGGCATCAGCAGGAGCCAGGAGCTCACTCATCCTCCAGGCAGTTGCATACCAAGAAAGGTGCCTAGCCTGGAACAAAAACGAAGCTGGATACTTGATCCCATCAGCAGGGCGAGTCTGATTATGTCCAAATTGTCGCCTAAATCGAAAAGAGTAGTAGGCCGATCAATTGCACACTTGACTGGTGGAATTTACTGTATTTCATTTGAGGTAAGTTTAGCCAAGGGCAATGCTAAGCAATGTCCGTTGCAGACCTCCTGCACATCCAATAGCACAATAGACCCTTTGAAGAAAAATCTACTAGTTGGGCTCGAAAGAAGCAATTCCTAGCTGAGTATCGAGCATAAGAAGTCATTACTTTCAGTTCATCCATCAACTATACCTGGAGAGGGATGAAAAATAAGAGAGATTAAAGAATAGAGAGATGCACGTGGAGTGAGAGAAAGTAAAAAACGGTTTTAAGAAAAAGAATTGAGTGATAGGGGCCAAAGTGATATAAGAAATATAAAGTAAGGAATGATGGGAAACAGTGCTTGAAGGACTAGTGGACTCCCAACAAATCGAGAGGTTTCCCATTTGCGAAATGCATCCAAGCCCATTAAAGTCTTAGCTAACACTAAGCCTATGCAACTCTAACCCTTTTGAAGTCGTTGAGCCACCTTGATGAGCCTAATGCTTGCCTTAGTACCGCTGTAGGCAAGCAAGTAGTGTGAAAGTAGACATATGCAAAGCGCATGCTGACGATACCCTCGCCAAATAGGGTCACTCCCATCTCCAATAGTATAAAATCAATGAATCAATTTGAACATGTCTAGATCCCCACCGTAAGCCAGGGATCGAGCCTCATTTGGAGTTTGTCCATACATCGGGGCTAAGGCTTGAGCATTACCGAAATTAGGCTGAGGCATGATTTCTTCATCTCGGGAAAGTTCCATTAATGCCCCGAAAATCCTCCATGGTTGGGCATAGCTCTTGCACACCAAAGTGGAATGCATGTGTGATCGTATCCCAGAAACGAACTGCCACCTGGAGGAAAAAAAGATGGAGTGGGGTCCAACTCTGGAGCCTAGCTATAGTTGGGGCTTTCATTTTTAGAAGGAACTCCTCAGTTTTTCCACTTCTGGGTGAAAAGGAAGCCGTGGACCAGCTTTTAAAAGGGATAAGGTCACATGAGTGCTTGATAGTTGTATCTAACTGTCTGACTGGAACCATTGATCGGCTGGTCACTTTTGGCTTGGTTGGGCAAATTTATGGCCGACCAATCCCTAGAGTTGCAGAAATAGTGTGGTTTTACAATCTAACTTATGGATTTGTTTCAGGTCTTGTTTTGAGTCCTTTTCATTCGAATAAGTGTAAATAGGTGTGTTTAGGTTATTTTTGATGTGTTATGAGTTTATCGAGTTGTATTTTATGTTTTGGTCAATTATAGAATTAATTTCATATTCAGAACTCATCCAAATATAACCATTCTCAATTTCAATTTCAAAATAAAAGGCGTTATGTGCTCGAGTGCGGTGCCTTGCATGTTTAGACATCCAAGGTGGTCCAAAAACAAAAGTATTTCATTACTTACCGATCAAAAAGTGTTACAAAGTTTTTTAAAATCCTATCTGAAGCTATACATGATTTTTAACTACAAAGCAAAAGAGATATACAAAAAAGAAAAATGAAAAAAATAAGAGAATCAGGGTCGACTCGCTTTCTTTGTCCTCTTCGCTGGTGAAATCCCAATTTTGTCTCCATCAGCACCACTACCCTCACCCTATCTACCTCACCTCTAGTCTCATCACCACCTTTTCCATCATCACTACCAGAGCCACTAACGCTCCCGTTGCTACTAGCGTTATCTCCACTACTATCATCTCTGGAGCCACTGCGCTTCTCATCATCATCGCTATCATCATCGTCATCAGCATCGCTACCCTATGAGTGCTCGATGTTAATACTCGCATCTCTATCCTCCTCGTTATCCTTAGAGGTCTCATCAGTAATGAGGTTTTCCTTCCTAGAAGCGATGGGAGTCCTCTTTGAGAAGGAAAAGCTCACTACTACCTGGGTACCTCTACCTTTGCCTCGACCAAGGGCGCCTCTGCCATGGCCTCTGTCACCCCCAAGCTGGAGGATGTCCTACTCTCCTCTCGACCATCATTAGTACCGTATCAAGCTAAAATGAGGGGTTGACAAGAAACAAAATGTCAGACTAGAAGAGTGTAAGAGCGAAGACAATCTATCAGAGAATATCAGGACAAAAGTATGTGGCAAACAATATAGAATGAATTAAAATGGGATACCTGAACTCTAGCTGCGGTAAGGGCATGCTCCCTTATCCGCACCATGTGGACTAAAGACTTAATCACCTTTAGGCATCACTTGGTGTAGGCTGTAGGAGGCAACAAATAAAAATGAAAGCATGAGTAAATCAAAGTAAAGCAATGGAAACATGAGTAAAGTAGAGTAAAGTAATCAAAAACATGAGTATAGTAGGGTAAAGTAGTGTAAAGCATGAATAAAGCAGAATAGAGCGAAATGAATTAGTGTGCGAGTATCTAAGAAAGCTATGGAAGAAATAAGATATACCTGTCTTATATCTGGAGCGAGGATGAGCACCCGATCCTTAGGAAGCTCCAGAGAAACCTCCCTAAGGGCACCACTCGACCACATATATGTGAATGAGAATGAAAGTGCTGGAAACTAGTGGCAGGGTCAATCTCCAAAATAACAACTATAGGAGCAACACCTATTGGGGCACGGGTACTAGCAAGAAAAAGAGCAGTAGATGCAGCATCTTCTAATACTTAGGCAGTGTCTAGAGTGATGGGAGGCATAATATGGGATTGCAAGAAGGCAGTATAATCTCTGGGCATATGGCATAGATCCGCATTTTGACTGTCCATCATGGCCTTGAGCTCAACCATGTCAATAATCAAGTCAGCAGTCCTCATACAGATGAGAGGTGGAGATGAAATATCTAGAACTGCGTAGTCTAAGGTCTGGCTCAAGAATAACTCTCCCAAGTTCAAGCCCGGCTAAAGGGGCCCATAAAGAGTATTCTCGCCTTGGAGGCTACCTAAGATTCGGCGTACCACTTCCTCTCAGTTTGAGGCATAATAATCCAAGGGTGCCAGTCAACCTGCATGCTTAACAGAATGAGTTGCAATTAGAAGTCCAAGTCAAGGAATGAAAAAAGATATGGTGGATTGAAATTAGTAGGAGTTCAAAATGCTTACCTGGGCACGGGTCACGATATGAAAGAAGTATAAAAAATGGGTAAAGCTGCGGGACTGGTAGTCTCACGGCCTGAGGGCCATATCAAAGTACAGAGATCGAGGCTTCGGTCTCATGGCTTGGGACTAGAGCTAACTCGGGGAAGTAGGAGTACGCCCATATCTGTATAGAAAAAAGAGAAATGATATCAAATAATAGTCAGAAACAAAATCATGAATGAGATAGAATATGCAAGCTAGAAAATACAGCAAAGTGAACTAAAAAGGATAGAGTATACCTCCTATGCCCGCCAGTATACTCCAAGTAGCCTTTCTATCTTACGAGAGGATGAGCTCGCATAACTGAACAAGGTGGCTAGGTCGGTGCCTTCCCAATCATAGTCTATCATCTAGAAAATGTCCATCATTGTGCTCAAGAAATATAGTCCAATGGTATTCTCCCTATTCGTAAACAGGGTAGTATTGAGGATGTATAGAAGAAATTTGCGAGCATACTGGGCAGTGGCCTCCAGAGTGTCTGAATACATGTCATGGAACATCCGGTATAACCAACTATAACGTATAATCCCTAGGTTATCCTGTGGGGGAACGACCAACATCCTAGGAACTCATATATGAATCAAAAGGGATAAGGGCTGATCGTCATCTCCCCCAAAGAAGAAAAGTGGAAGGAGTTGGTGGTATCCCACCACCTCTCCATGAGAGCTACAACGGTTGAGCTGGCGGCTTGTAGCTGGGTAATCTCTATGCAAAATGTGTTGAAGTTGACCTGCTCTACTAAAGCCCGAACTCTGGCGAGGAGAACCTTGTACCAACAATGAGGGAATTGGACCGTCCTATACCCTTTTATCTGTCGGTCATCATCCTGTTGCAAGAGAATTGATTAGTACAGTGCAGGTATGAATAAATGTAAAGAAACACATGTGTTTGATATTAATTCTTACTAGTTGTGAACTGTGGGATAGGTGCAACTATCGCTTTTGAAGTAGCACATCAGGAGCAACTCTCGATCTAAAATCGGTAAATCTGAGCATGCTACCGTGAATTAAACAGTGAACATCGGGTTGGTAAGTGGTCGGATTAAATGGTCTGAGGTGTAGCGGTGATAGCTCTGGACCGAATACAGGAGGGATGATATCCTCTACCGCCAAGGCCAAATCATCTACCTAGATACCTACATTCTCAGCAAGTATGTGAACATCGGTCTCGGGGACCGAAAAAGGCATGTCAGTCTTTGGGATGGCGAGAAGAGGGCCCCCATGAAGAATATCAACATCTATCAAGAGGAATAGGTGTGAATGAACCGAAAATGAAGGGGAGTGAGGAAGAAATACCACAAGTCTAACCCAGGGCACCCAAAAAACCCAAAAAAACAAAGAGAAAAGTGAGAAACAAAGGGAAATAGGTAGGAAGCTTCATCGAGACGTATGAAACATGTAATAATAGGTAGGAAACTCAAAGTCAATCGAATCACAAATCAATCGATTCAAAATGTGGAGAAAGATGGTGGTTTTGAAGGAAAATGAGCGTGGGTTATTGGGTAAAATATGGGAGTGAGAAAATCTAGAGAGAGAGAGTAGAGAAGAGGAAGAGTGTGTTTTGAAAGGTGTAGAAATAAAGGAAAAGTTGGTTTATATTTATAAACTTTTCAGAAGTAGAAAGGTCAAAACTATCCTTGGAAACCTGAAACAGTCGGCCGATCCCTCATATGTTTGGCCGGTTGCTTTTTTGACTTGCAGCCAAAATAAGTAGCCGGTGTAGGTCTTTTGTATGGGTAGAGTCCTATTATTGTTTGAATGAGCTGTGTTTGTGATTGAAATGTAGGGTTGCTACTAATCAGGTTTAGTACATTGTTAATATGTCAATATGTGCCTAGAAAATCAAACCACACAACAAAGGAATCCGATCGATGCATAAGAAGACTTCTATTAAACAAAAGAGGATTACAAAAGAGTTTCAACTAGGAAAAGGGTCTTAAATCCATTACAAGCAAACCATATTTCACAAGAGGATAGTCTTAGGACACACAAGTCCTAAACAACATTATTTTATATGCGTCGAATGCCTCGTGTACATGAAGATGTGTTCCTTGTTCTTCGAAGAGCAAAATGAATAAAAGTAGTGCCCGAAGTTGGCCTACTCTACGAGAGAAATGCTATAATGATGCAAGAGGTGTGAAAGGCTTCTCGGTGCATCATCATCATTGCCAAAAATCGCCATGGTCACTGAAGTTTCCCTCGACATCAGAAACAGCTGCCATGTTATCCTCATCATTGTTACTTACTGTTGGAGAGTCCGGAGTTGGCAGTCGGAGTAACTCCAAGTCTTCATCCTAAAACCAAGAGTGTTATTCATGAATATGGAAGTGAAGAATAACAATATGAAGAGAGAGACAACTGAAAGTTTAAAGTGTTTACCTCTAAAAAGTTGGTGAGATGAGGAGACAAAGATCCCATGGATAAGGCACTTTGATTGTATCCATGAGTTGGCATAGGGCTGAGTCTATAGAAATAGCCATGAGCATGAGCGTAGATCAGGGATCGGTTATAAGTCTCCTCGTGGCCACAAACTGTCCTCCTGTTGTTGATGGTAGGTTCCTCTGAAATAACCCATGGTTCCTCTTTTTTTTTACAAGTGAGTCTTCTCTCACCACTATGGCCTCTAAAGGGAGTTCTTGAATGTATTACCTCTAAATCAGGAACTAGGGCATCGCCGGAGTTTTCATCAGACTAACCAGATGTAACGCCCCAAATTTCTAGCCCAAATGATAATACAACAATCATGGCTCTTTCAAGAAAAATCGAATATAAATCTCCAAACTTACATTACATGATACAATAGTTCTTCATTCAACAATACATTAATCCAACAAGTAAATAGACAAATAAATACCCCCAAGGGTTTACAAGTTTCCAAGGCTTGAGCCTGGTTACACAAAACGGTTATTCAAACCCACACACAGACAGCCATTGGCTTACACAAAGAGTGTAGACACCCCATTTTTGACCGACCTTAAGACTCAAACGTCACCAATTGAGCGCTTGGTGATGTTGCATATCGCGCTCGTTCAGAAGTCTCAGAGTCGCGGCCGTGAGCCCTGCCTCCGGATTTCCGAACCCTCTTCTGTGCCTTGCCTCGGTTTGCGAACCAGACTCGGTTTTCTCTGTTTCTTTTCCTGAGGGGAGGGAGAGGTCCCGTAGACCATCTCTCAGTGGCCGTGGGCTACATTTTGTGGCTGTAGGCCATTTTGCCCATTTCAGAGCCCGGTTCCCGGTTTTCGGAGCCGTCAGGCCGTGTGCCTCGGTTCGGGACCGCTTAACCATCTCCTATTGCCCCGGTTTTTGGCATACTTCTTGTTTACTCCCTTTTTGAGGGACACTGAGGTCTGAGAGACCCACTTCATGGTCGAATACCACTTTCGGTGCTTAGCAGCCCATTTTCGGGACCCCGAACTGCGTGTTTTGGCCCCCGAGCATTCGTTTTGCATCGGTTTTTGTTCATTTTTGGCAGGTACCTCTGTTTCATCACCAGGAAGGCCGTAGAAGGGTGGGAGGCCAGTAATTGTTTCAGCAACCAGTTATATATCCTCCAGCGCCCTCCGACACCCGTTTTTCTCACTTCCGAGCCAATGTTGAACACCCCTGGGCCATTTTCTTGAACTTTTAACCACATATTTGTGATGTACACACATGGGAGGACCCTAAAAGTTTGTGGCCGGCCAGTAATTCCACCTGACCCTTTTGACCCCCTCCTAAAAATGGCCTATTCTCTCTTCTGTTTTACAGTTTCCAAATTCGAACCACAGGGTTATGATGAGGGTACCTGGGAGGACACCTTTTTGTGGTGGCCGGCCAAAAAATCAGCTTGACCCTTTTGACCCCTGGCCGACCGGCTAGGGGAGGTGGCCGGCCGGCCACCTGCAACTTTGAAAAGTGGCCGGCCTTGATCCTTGCAATATGAACTTTACAGCTGTATAGCTGTTTCCCCCAGAAAATATCTCAATCCGGGGGACAGCTGTTGGGGGAGAACTTGGTCTTTTTTTCCCCACTCTTTCCCTCCATTTTCTCCCTCTCCTTGGTCCATATAACCAGGGGCCAGCATTTGTATTAGGGGTTACAAAAAAATCCATTAAGCCTCTTGCATTATATCCCCTCTCCTTCTCTCATTTCTACCCTAAAACACCCAAGTTTCATCCCCTTTTCTTCACTACCACCTAACACCATCACCACCACTCCATTTCCAGCAGCAAGGAGGGCTTCTCAGAGGCTAAAGGTGCTGCAACTTGGTCCAAGAAGCAACCAAAGATTGGTCTACAAGGGTGAGTTGCCATTTCCTTCTTTTTAGCTTTTTTTTTGCAACATTTCTTAGTCTCTCTTTCTTTTTGCTTTGAGCTCTGGCCATAACTGAAAGTGGTCATTTTTTGAGCTTATTTTCACCTTTCATTAAGGATTTTTCTCTGTTTGAGTTTTCTTTTTGGCACTTGCTTCAATACCCCTTTGTATACCATCATTCTTGCATGATATTTTTGGCCTATATGTGATCTGTTTTGGAGCATTATGTAAACTGAAAATAGGATTATTTTGAGCCCCTCTTCAACATTGAAGAAGGGCTCAACACTGTTTGGGACCTTCATGCTATACTTGCCTTTATATTCTCTTATTGGGTCTCATTTTTGCATGTCTTGGCGGCCTATTGTGCTTTGGTTTTTGGTCATTTTACAGCACTGAAAATAGTCTTATTTTGGCCCATTCTTCATGTTTCATTTAGGGCCTTTCATGGTTTGGGACCTCCATATGCCACTTCATGTTATATCCCTCTTTGGTCCCCATTTTTTGCATGTTTCGGCAGCCTATTATGCTTCGGTTTTTGGTCATTTTACAGCATTGAAAATAGTCTTATTTTGGCCCATTATTTATGTTTAATTAAGGGCCTTTCATGGTTTGAGGTATATTTTATACACTTCATGTTATATCTCTCTTTTGGTCCCCATTTTTGTATGCTTTGGAAGCCCCTGATGTTGCTGTTTTTGGACTTTGGTCCAAACTAAAAACAGCCATATTTTGACCCCCTTGTCATGTTTCATTAAGGGTCTTTGGCTGTTTGTTGAATATTTTGTATACTTTGTGTTATAGCCACTTTTGAGCCTCATTTTGCATTGCATTTCTAGCATGTTTGTATACTGATTTTGGGGCTGCCATAAACTGTAAATGTGCATATTTTTGGTCCCTCTTCAGTGTTTTAGAAGGGCATTCTTCAGGTTGGGTTTTGCATATACCACTTGTTTCATTGCCCTCTCTTGGCCCCTATTTTTGCATACCATTGTTGCCCTATCTTTGCTTGCAGTTTGGCCATGATTTGTACTGGTAAAATGCTAATTTTGGTGCTGCCTTGCTACTGTCTATTCATTGCATGTCCATATTGTGCATGTTTGGTATAGCTATAGGCCATTTTGGGTGCCAAAATCCATGTTTCGGGACTATTCCATGCATCGGGTGCACTTTCGCCTCATTTCGGGGCTGTTTTCCCCCACATTTCAGTGCTGAAATTCCCTTAACATGTGCCCATATCATATTTTCATGTCATTTGCATTGCGTATGCCATTGTCTCGGTTTGCGTGCCCGTGTGCACGCGTTTTGAGGCACTTCATTTTCATCCATCGGCCTCTTATGTGAGTGCGGCTGAGGCTCTTTCATGTTAGTATAAGTCCATGTTGCATTCTATATGCCATTTTAGCCCTATTGCATTGCGTATGCCATTGCCTCGGTTTGCGTGCCCGTGTGCACGCATTTCGAGGCACTTCATTTTTCATCCATCGGCCTCTTATGTGAGTGCGGCTGAGGCTCTCTCATGTTAGTATAAGTCCATGTTGCATTCTATATGCCATTTTAGCCATATTGCATTGCGTGCCATTGCTTCGATTTGCGTGCCCGTGTGCACGCATTTCGAGGCACTTTTCAAAGTTGTCATACTGTATGCTAATTGAAATATGCCTTAATCTAATCATCATAAGCAGGTAAATAAAAGGGAAGAAAGACGTGGGGTTGGAAGACATACATCACACTCACCCACACTTATTACAATTATGCCCTCGCACAGAGGGTCCGAATAGATAGTACAGTCCCGAATAAAAGAATATTACAGTCCAAATAATACAGTCCAAATAATATACAAATTCCTAATTAATTAATCAAATTAACTAAGAAAGCTGTAAAACTGGCGTGCAAGCCAGGGACTGCCTTGCTCCTGATGAATGATGTATGTTTGGGCTGCCTTACGCGGAAATCCACTGGGATGCCCCAATTAGCCTCTGTTTACACCTTTTCTTGAAATGCGCGCCAAACTCCAAAAAGTTACTGATTCTTCATTTTGATGCAACAGAGAGCAGGAAAGGGGCATGGCAATGTATTTTCACAGATATATGCATGCCTCGATCCTCGTGCCACCAATCACGCATATCGATGCATGATGGCAGAGGAGTCGAAATGTGCAACTCAATATAGAATGAATGCACGTATAAACACAACGAGAACCTAACTCCATCATGGGTAATCCGGAGTGTTGGTGACTGGGAATTGAGACGCGTTCCATCACTCGGAGTACGAAACGCACCTCGTTTCCCGTGCCCGGGCTAACTTCTATCCCGAACACGATGCAATATGCATGATATGCATGAATGCAACTAAGATACAGCCTAGTATGCACAATGCTATGAAAATGAGATGTCTCGAAATGCGTGCACACAGGCACGCAAACCGAGAAAATGACAGAATGTGATCTAAGATACAACCTAGTATGCACTATGCTGTAAAAAAGAGATGCCTCGAAATGCGTGCACACGGGCACGCAAATCGAGAAAATGACATACGCAATGCAAATGACATGGAAATATGATATGGGGTTACACTAACATGAGAGAGCCTCAGCCACACTCACATAAGAGGCCGATGGATGAAAGTGAAGTGCCTCGAAATGCGTGCACACGGGCACGCAAACCGAAGCAATGGCACGCAATGTAATATGGCTAAAATGGCATATAGAATGCAACATGGACTTATACTAACATGAGAGAGCCTCAGCCGCACTCACATAAGAGGCCGATGGATGAAAAATGAAGTGCCTCGAAATGCGTGCACACGGGCACGCAAACCGAGGCAATGGCATACGCAATGCAATAGGGCTAAAATGGCATATAGAATGCAACATGGACTTATACTAACATGAGAGAGCCTCAGCCGCACTCACATAAGAGGCCGATGGATGAAAATGAAGTGCCTCGAAACGTGTGCACACGGGCACGCAAACCGAGGCAATGGCATACGCAATGCAAATGACATGAAAATATGATATGGGCACATGTTAAGGGAATTTCAACACTGAAATGTGGGGGAAAACAGTCCCGAAATGAGGCGAAAGTGCACCCGATGCATGGAATAGTCCCGAAACATGGATTTTGGCACCCAAAATGGCCTATAGCTATACCAAACATGCACAATATGGACATGCAATGAATAGATAGTAGCAAGCCAGCCCCAAAATTAGCATTTTACCAATACAAATCATGGCCAAACAGCAAGCAAAGATAGGGCAACAATGGTATGCAAAAATAGGGGCCAAGAGAGGGCAATGAAACAAGTGGTATATGCAAAACCCAACCTGAAGAATGCCCTTCTAAAACACGGAAGAGGGACCAAAAATATGCACATTTACAGTTTATGGCAGCCCCAAAATCAGTATACAAACATGCTAGAAATGCAATGCAAAATGAGGCTCAAAAGTGGCTATAACACAAGGTATACAAAATATTCAACAAACAGCCAAAGACCCTTAATGAAACATGACAAGGGGGTCAAAATATGGCTGTTTTTAGTTTGGACCAAAGTCCAAAAACAGCAACATCAGGGGCTGCCAAAGCATGCAAAAATGGGGACCAAAAGAGAGATATAACATGAAGTATATAAAATATACCTCAAACCATGAAAGGCCCTTAATGAAACATGAATAATGGGCCAAAATAAGACTATTTTCAATGTTGTAAAATGACCAAAAACCGAAGCATAATAGGCTGCCGAAACATGCAAAAAATGGGGACCAAAGAGGGATATAACATGAAGTGGCATATGGAGGTCCCAAACCATGAAATGCCCTAAATAAAACATGAAGAATGGGCCAAAATAAGACTATTTTCAGTACTGTAAAATGACCAAAAACCAAAGCACAATAGGCCGCCAAGACATGCAAAAATGGGACCCAATAAGAGAATATAAAGACAAGTATAGCATGGAGGTCCCAAACAGTGTTGAGCCCTTCTTCAATGTTGAAGAGGGGCTCAAAATAAGCCTATTTACAGTTTACATAATGCTCCAAAACAGATCACATATAGGCCAAAAATATCATGCAAGAATGATGGTATACAAAGGGGTATTGAAGCAAGTGCCAAAAAGAAAACTCAAACAGAGAAAAATCCTTAATGAAAGGTGAAAATAAGCTCAAAAAATGACCACTTTCAGTTATGGCCGGAGCTCAAAGCAAAAAGAAAGAGAGACTAAGAAATGTTGCAAAAAAAAAGCTAAAAAGAAGGAAATGGTAACTCACCCTTGTAGACCAATCTTTGGTTGCTTCTTGGACCAAGTTGCAGCACCTTTAGCCTCTGAGAAGCCCTCCTTGCTGCTGGAAATGGAGTGGTGGTGATGGTGTTAGGTGGTAGTGAAGAAAAGGGGATGAAACTTGGGTGTTTTAGGGTAGAAATGAGAGAAGGAGAGGGGATATAATGCAAGAGGCTTAATGGATTTTTTTGTAACCCCTAATACAAATGCTGGCCCCTGGTTATATGGACCAAGGAGAGGGAGAAAAGGGAGGGAAAGAGTGGGGGAAAAAAGACCAAGTTCTCCCCCAACAGCTGTCCCCCGGATTGAGATATTTTCTGGGAGAAACAGCTATACAGCTGTAAAGTTCATATTGCAAGGATCAAGACCGGCCACTTTTCAAAGTTGCAGGTGGCCGGCCGGCCACCTCCCCTAGCCGACCGGCTAGGGGTCAAAAGGGTCAAGTTGATTTTTTGGCCGGCCACCACAAAAAGGTGTCCTCCCAGGTACCCTCATCACAACCCTGTGGTTCGAATTTGGAAACTGTAAAACAGAAGAGAGAATAGGCCATTTCTAGGAGGGGGTCAAAAGGGTCAGATGGAATTACTGGCCGGCCACAAACTTTTAGGGTCCTCCCATGTGTGTACATCACAAATATGTGGTTAAAAGTTCAAGAAAATGGCCCAAGGGTGTTCAACATTGGCTCGGAAGTGAGAAAAACGGGTGTCGGAGGGCGCCGGAGGATATATAACTGGTTGTTGAAACAATTGCTGGCCTCCCACCCTTCTACGGCCTTCCTGGTGATGAAACAGAGGTACTTGCCAAAAATGAACAAAAACCGATGCAAAACGAATGCTCGGGGGCCAAAACACGCAGTTCGGGGTCCCGAAAATGGGCTGCTAAGCACCGAAAGTGGTATTCGACCATGAAGTGGGTCTCTCAGACCTCAGTGTCCCTCAAAAAGGGAGTAAACAAGAAGTATGCCAAAAACCGGGGCAATAGGAGATGGTTAAGCGGTCCCGAATCGAGGCACACGGCCTGACGGCTCCGAAAACCGGGAACCGGGCTCTGAAATGGGCAAAATGGCCTACAGCCACAAAATGTAGCCCACGGCCACTGAGAGATGGTCTACAGGACCTCTCCCTCCCCTCAGGAAAAGAAACAGAGAAAATAGAGTCTTGTTCGCAAACCGAGGCAAGGCACAGAAGAGGGTTCGAAAATCCGGAGGCAGGGCTCACGGCCGCGACTCTGAGACTTCTGAACGAGCGCGATATGCAACATCACCAAGCGCTCAATTGGTGACGTCTGAGTCTTAAGGTCGGTCAAAAATGGGGTGTCTACAGTTGCCCCTCTTTGACAGAACTCGGAAGTCACAAGTGATGGGAGTGAATGTCAAAGCCCAGAGACGACCCATTTTTGACAAGGCCGAAGACTTAGACTAATCATACAAAATAAACAGAGATGTGCCCGCAGGCATGCCCGCAGGCAGGGGCAAAATGCAACCGACAATGCAAGAAGCCGAAGGTATCTCATGACTAGGCAAATGCAGCAAGCTGTAATAAAGTGTGATTGATACACCAAGTGAAGCAGAGTATGATGGATATACGCAAAGTGTGATAGGTGCACTATGTGAACAGAGTGTGATCGATACACTAAAAGCGAACACAAAGTGTGATAGATGCACTTAATGAACAAGTGTGTTGGATACACTAAAAGTGAACACAAAGTGTGATAGATGCACTGTGCGAATGAAGTATGATAGATATGAATGAAGTGTGATTGATACACTAAGTGTGAACACGAAGTGTGACAGATACACTTAGTGAACAGAGTATGATTGATATACTGAAAATGAACACAAAGTGTGATAGATGCACAATGTGAGCAGAGTATGATTGATATACTGAAAATGAACACAAAGTGTGATAGATGCACTTAGTGAGCAGAGTATGATTGATATACTGAAAATGAACACAAAGTGTGATAGATGCACTTAGTGAACAGAGTATGATTGATATACTGAAAATGAACACAAAGTGTGATAGATGCACTTAGTGAACAGGTATGATGGATATACTAAAAATGAACATAAAGTGTGATAGATGCACTTAGTGAACAGGTATGATGGATATACTAAAAATGAACACAAAGTGTGATAGATGCACTTAGTGAGCAGAGTATGATGGATATACTGAATGTAAACACAAAGTGTGATAGATGCACTTAGTGAGCAGAGTATGATTGATATACTGAAAATGAACACAAAGTGTGATAGATGCACTATGTGAGCAGAGTATGATTGATATACTGAAAATGAACACAAAGTGTGATAGATGCACTTAGTGAACAGAATATGATGGATATACTAAAAATGAACACAAAGTGTGATAGATGCACTTAGTGAACAGAATATGATGGATATACTAAAAATGAACACAAAGTGTGATAGATGCACTTAGTGAACAGGTATGATGGATATACTAAAAATGAACACAAAGTGTGATAGATGCACTATGTGAGCAGAGTATGATGGATATACTAAAAATGAACACAAAGTGTGATAGATGCACAATGTGAGCAGAGTATGATTGATATACTGAAAATGAACACAAAGTGTGATAGATGCACTATGTGAGCAGAGTATGATTGATATACTGAAAATGAACACAAAGTGTGATAGATGCACTTAGTGAACAGGGTATGATGGATATACTAAAAATGAACACAAAGTGTGATAGATGCACTATGTGAGCAGAGTATGATTGATATACTGAAAATGAACACAAAGTGTGATAGATGCACTTAGTGAACAGGTATGATGGATATACTGAAAATGAACACAAAGTGTGATAGATGCACTTAGTGAACATGTATGATGGATATACTAAAAATGAACACAAAGTGTGATAGATGCACTTAGTGAGCAGAGTATGATTAATATACTGAATGTGAACACAAAGTGTGATAGATGCACAATGTGAGCAGAGTATGATTGATATACTGAAAATGAACACAAAGTGTGATAGATGCACTTAGTGAGCAGAGTATGATTGATATACTGAAAATGAACATAAAGTGTGATAGATGCACTATGTGAATATGTGCATGGTAGATACACAAAATGAGAATGTTTGTGATAGATACACAAAATGAGAATGTGTGTGATAGATACACAAAAGAAATGGTCTTAAACCGAACTTCTTTGAATGAACCGTACATACAATATCGTGCATGAATGAGAAAGAAACTTGATAGGTACAATGCAATACAATGCATGATGTTTAATGAACGCAATAAACAAGCGTAGCGGCGCTTTAGAAAGCACCTCATGAGGTGAGTGGCGGTGAACCGCTCTTCTCCGATGGGGATCTCCCCTTGTGCTCTTCGAACACTTACCTTCAATCTTACAATATGAAGGCTCTGAAATATTGACAAGGATTCTTCACGTAGAACACTTTGGACGTTGCCTTTCTTCCTGATCATATTCACAACTTTCCCTATTCTCCAACGGGGTGATAGACTAGGTTGGTTCAGTATCCAGAATTGAGGTGCATACACGCTATCTCAACCTATGGGGCTTCCATACAGATTTCAAGCCGAGGACGCGCCTCTGGGTATTTAAACCAGACTTTAGTCCCGGAAATCCCGAACCTTTACGTTCTAGGCATCAGCCATTCGAACTCTAGTTTCCACCGTCGCAGTTGGTCTCCTAGGAACTCATTGCGAACATAGCCAAGATGCCTCTGGCGGGGAATGGTACTCAGGAAGAGCACTTTTGATCGCCATTTTGGGTTGAAGCAGCCTTGATCTTGAGCTTGAGGTAGAGGCACACTCATACTTCGGAGCTTTGGCAAGACTTGAAGAGGTACACACGGAATGTAGTCTCGGAACTTATTGAAGTTGGAACAAACTCAGATACCCGACATTTCCTCTTTTCTTTTGCTTTGTAGTCTGGAACCCATATTGTTTCAAATAGGTCCTAGTTTTGCTGTTCTGACATGACCTGGGTTGAACCCTGCGGTTTTATGAAAGAACGAATCTTGTTTTGCACAGATGTGGAGAACGACACGGCACTCGGAGCGCAAAATGATTTTATTTTTGAAATTGGGAGATGAGTTTTCGACCAAGTATTGAGCCTACGACTGAACACAGCAAAATGACTCAACAAGGAAATAAAAGGCACACAACCTAGACACATTGAGTAACACTCGAAACGACTTGAAACAAGAATCGAGAAAAAACAAAAAGACACGACACTCAGACGTGCACAGGGAGCCTGTTTCACCGGGTAGTGTTTCCCACACTTTCTCATTTGTGGTTCTCACATCACTCGGCCCTCAAGCTCTATTTTTCCTAAAAAGCCCTCTTCTCACTTTTTCTCTCATCACACGTCTCTCTATTCTTCAATCTCTCATTTTTCATCCCTCCCCTGGGTGGTTGATGGATGAACAGCGAACTGTGGGCTCGTGCCCCTAGCATTCTGCTAGATTCTCTTTCTTCCGCTCACAGCTAGTGAATTCCTCCCACAGAAAAGTTGCGCTACAACTGGGTGTGTAGCAAGTCTGCAGTTAACATCAGTTGATGATGCTTTGCTGGGGAGTTTGGACGTGATAAGATCTGTCTAGATGAGGAGGTGGAATATCTTGCCCCATTCTAGTTCGTGCTTCGCACGTGGCTTGATACCTCGTTGCTTGGAGGGTGAGAGAGTTTTCAGCCCTTTGTTGTGCCCTTTTCTAGCGAATACGGTGTCCTTTCCGACAAGTAGAGTGCTCTTTCTGGCAAGTATTTTGACAAAGGGGAGAAGACAGAACACCTGACTCAACTGTGCCCCTAGTTCATCATTTTGACCATTTTTTGTTTTGGTTTTCTACGAAAACAATTTTGACCAACATGAGAGTTAGATTAACGCGCTTGTTCGATTTTCTGATTTAAAATCATGCAAGTTGGGCTATGAACACTGAGAGTTTTCCTTTTTTGGGTCCGAGAAATGGTCCAGTTTTGAAAAATGGAGTACTTTTCGAGAAGATTAGTCAACCTCAGTAAAAATTCTCAAAAACTATTTTTGCGAACGACCACTGCTCAACGAGCACGGAACCTACTCTCGAGATGCACAACCTCGGATTCGATGGAAAATTGCCCCTTGCTTGAGGGGAATTGCATGGCAATGGAAAGTTGCCCCTTGTTTGAACGGCACCGCAGCACGTTGAATGGCAACGGAAAGTTGCCCCTTGTTTGAACGGCGCCACGGCGCATCGAATGGCAACGGAAAGTTGCCCCTTGTTTGAACGGCCTTGCAGCGCACCGAGTGGCAACGGAAAGTTGCCCCTTGTTTGGATGGCACCGCAGCGCTTTGTGGACAGTCCTCAGAGCGACGAACGCAACCAGAGTCTCAGATACAGAGAAGACAAAGATGACCAAAACCATCGCATGGACACAATCGAATTTGAAGTGTTTTACGGCTGGACTTCAGAATGAAGTTGCCTACGTATCCCAAAGATGGGAATCAAGCCTCATGTAGTTCGGGGTTACGGTACACTCGGGTATTAATCTCTCCTTTTTAGGCTCTAACTTTTGCCAAGGCGCCCGTTGCGGGTTTTTGACCTTGCGAGCTGTGTTGAGAGTTTTATTCTCTCAACACACATTTCCTCACCTTTAGTTAGGCGGCATCACCACATCTTTTCCTGCACAAAAATCCTGTGGGGTGAGCATAAAGCCCAGTAGGAAATCCTTAACAAAGTGTATACATTTTATACAAGTCTCAAAAGATGAAATGCACATGCCATGCTATGCTCTTTTGAAAGAAAATCACAATTTTCATCTTTGAAAACCATCATGCTCAATGATGTCATGCAATTTCAATTCTTCAAAACTTAACAATTCATTTCAAGAGCGGTAAATACGATTTTGGTAATTCCTAGGTCGGTGTCTGCAAGTAGACTATACAAGTACTACCAAATTGTCATTTTTACTAATATTAACCGGAAGGCTCGACACCTATCCGCGGGGGTTTTCGGTCTTTCACCCCGGACTATCAGGCCAACTTATTCAATATCGTCTATACCACCTATCAAGACTTACCAACGTATTTAATCCAAAAACATTTCATGAAAACTTGTTTCTCAACATTCTTTTCTCAATGCAAGTTTTCAAATCAACTTTCAAAGTTTAATATAATCAAATGAATTGATATGCCAATAATACAAGATGAATATAAATACTTTTATTCCAATTCATCATTCAAGGAATAACACAATTCCCTCTTCTCAAGTATCCTCAACAATTAGCCATTTCAAGACTATTTCAACGTTTTGAACAATAATTTTCAAAATGAACAACAATTCTCATATTCCATGAAATTCATCATTTATATAAATATAAATAAGAAATTTTCCAAACACCCATTTATTTTGACATACAAAATAAATATAACAATATCATTTATGGATTTTCAATCTCTTTTAAAAATCCCCAATTTCTAGGTTTTCTCACCAAAACTATACAACCCAAATCTTTTGAAAGAAAACTTTTCAAAATCATCTTTTCTTCAATCAACGAAGATCAAGACCCATAAGATCATTTTAAAAGAACAAGAGACAAATCCACTTTCAAAATCGTTCAACTTCTTGAATCAACAGTCAATTTTCAAAAGCTATCAAAGGATGATTTCGAAAATCATCTAGATCTTGCAAAAATATATATATATAACTTAAAGAAAATCCCTACCTCAAGTTTGAAGAATAATAGAGATGAAACCCCAAAATCAATGATGCCTAAACTCGATCTTCACCGCACACAACGAAACCCTCGAGATGATAACCCACTTTGATGAAGAAGCAATGGCAAAACTCAAATGGATCTTGAGAAATCAAGGTTTTTGATCTAGTTTGTGTAGAGAAATGTAGAGAAAAGGGAGATGAAATGCTTTTAGAGAAAGATATACAAAAGTGATCTGAAATATCAGATTCACGAACTGATATAACATGGTTCGCTCGAACGTGGAAAGCCCCGCTCGAGCGTCGAATACACCTTCTCAATACTTTTGCAAACAGGTCAAACTTCTGGAACCAAACATTCTTCGCTCGAGCGCATAAACAGTCGCTCGAGCGGACAAGCAACTTCGAATGCATTTTGTATTTTTGCTTCGGGGGCGCTGCCCTTCATCCTTGCCTGGGTGCTACATCGGACCTGCCAAGGGGCGCTGCCCCCTAGACCCTCGCGAGCTGACCGAGCAGCTTGATCCCCGACACAGTCAGCGAAATAGAAAAACATGAAAGATACGCTACAACTCGATACAAACATGAGACATTACATATTCCAAACATACCGCTACAACCCGATAACCAAAATAAGGAGAATACAGGGAACTAAGATACGTAACACCGGTCAAAACCATACCAACCCGAGCCCCGAACACCACAAAGAGACGGGTCAAAACCGGAATCGCTACACCAGAAAAGTCTAAATAGTGAGGCATGCCCATATCTTGATGAACACTTGGAGAGAGAGATGAAGAGGAATGTTATAAGCCACTTGAAGTAAGAGAATACATATAAGGTCACATAAACAGTAAATTCGGGTGGTTGTAAATGACTTGCAGGCAATGTACTGCCTTTTCAGAAACTGTCAGAAGTTGAAAAGTCAAGACAGCCTCAGAAATGGCCCGAATAGGCTGACCGAACTCATGTTTTGCTTGCCGGTCCAGGTAATAGCCGGCGAGACCTTGGAAAGTTACTCCAACTAATCTGGTGAGTCTTAGTGTGTCAGAACAGAAGCAATGATGCATTTTTAGAATTTAAGAGAGAAAATGGTGCTCAGACGTGTGCATAAATACTAAGATATAAAACAAATAAAAGAATTGGAAGTCATTCACAAACAAAAAATATTTACATATATGTGGGCCATGAACAACAAAGTTGTTTACAAACAAGTAGTTACAAAAAATTTCCTTGGCACTCGAATAATTGCATTTGAGGGTCTAACAAGCTATACAAAGGAAGAATAAAGCAAAAACAAGAGAAGATCACCAAAATGTGGAATATGAACTAAACAGCTAGAACAATTGTCTTGAGAGGTAGCATAATACCAACTCCAACGGATTTGTCGTTGCCACAGCTAGCATCACTGCAAAAAATACTACTGCCAGCAGAGGAGTCATTCGGGGGCCCACCCAGCTCGTCATCTTCCTTATCATCATCACTGTTGATAATGATCACCTCAGGAGGGGTAACCTTGTCCTGTAAACAAGGAGTGTGAGTTAGAAAATGGGAAAGTTGTATGCAACCATTCAGAGGAAATGATCAATTTTAGGTGACTAACCTCATGATGAAAAGCTAGAAGGTGTGGAGGTAATAAGTCCTGTGACAAAAGGCTGCATCCCCGTCATTGCCGCCCTCGGATTTTCATACCTTGTCACTCATAGGGAGCATGTCCTAGACCATAATAGCATCCCCATCCATGAGCCCAAGTCTGTATAGGCTCACCATCTGCTACCTGCCCACAACCACTGGTACCACCATGGGGTTGTCCTAAACCATACTTCCTCACATATGTCACGATGTAAGTAAGCTCCGGGTCAATACCGTTAGTGATGGCCATGGCAAGAGCCTCTACCACAATGTTCCTCGAGGACGTGTCACTGTTCTCTAGTATGTTTGGGTAATTGAAATCGATTGGAGAGTTAGAAAGAAATCATCATTGGCCATGGGTGACAATCAGAAGAAGTTCCAAAGAGTTGGGAGAGTGTTTTCGGATGAAAATGAAGGGAAGACGGATGGTCACGCCTTTTTATAAACTTTCAAAGATATGAAAATACTGTTATGACCCTATAAATACCCGATAGGGCCGGCTAACTACCTTTTAATTCGGCCAACCAAAATTCTAGTTTGCCAAATAATCATCAACATATGTTGGAATAAAGGTGTTTAGAAATGTGCAGTAGTTATCCATAGGTGTATGGTTGACATCCCTGTAGCATTTTGAGGTACCATCATTTAGCAGCAGCAACGGAAAGGAAGGTTTGTCCCTATTTTGTTGTTTTTTCTTGCATTTGCCTCAGCGGCATAATGCTTCTATTGTTGAAATCGCTCCCCACACGTGCAAAGTGTGTAAGGTGTGGAAACCTCAGTTAATACCGCCCTTTGCGCGGCATGGCGGTTAACACCACCCTCGATTAATACCGTCCCTTGCGCGGGTTGGCGGTTAACACCATCTTTTCTCCTTTCATGTTGTGATATGCTGGGAGTGTGTTGGGGAGTTCCTTGTTGCTATGAGTTTTAGTCATATATAGGGCTACAAACGAATCGAACTAAGCCGAGCTTTGCTGAGCTCAAGCTCGACTCGTTTACTTATCGATATTGAGCTCGAGCTCATCTCATTAATATTAATAAAACTCGAACTCGGCTCGTCTCGGCTCGGCTCGATAATTTTTTTTAATATTATTTAAATAAAAAGTATTATTTATATTATTTAATATATAAATAATATATTTATGCTATTATTTATATATATTTATATATTATTGAATATATAAATAATATATTTATTAAATAATTTAAATAAAGATATACGAGCTGAGCTTGACAAGTTGAGCTTATGCGAGCTCGAGCTCGGCTCGTTTACTAAACGAGCCTAATATTCGAGCTTGAGCTTGACTCGTTTACTAAACAAACCGAGCTGAGCTAAGCCCTTAACAAGCTGAGCCGAGCCGAGCCAAGCCGAGCTTGTTCATGAATAGTTCGGTTCATATTTAGCCCTAGTCATATGTGACTTTGGCTATTGCCATCCTTGTTTATTTCCCTTTTGTGTTGTGGCACGTATGGATTTTGCATTTCTTTCATTCGTGTAGAGCATGCTTGTATGTGTTGTGCGCCATTCTTCATACTTTTTGTGGTTATTAGCTTGCTTTGTGTCATTTGCTTGAGGTCCTCCTCTTTCTTTTGCCATCTTTACAGCTTTATCTTTGTTCCACCTTGTCACATTCCGTGGCGTTCGCATCACGAAGCTTTTCAAAACTCTAGCAGTGTGGTACACGTAAGCCTAATTATCAAATCATGGCAGCGCGTGGTACGTAAGCCCAACTTTTTAAATGTTTTGAGCATGGCATTTGCATTCTAGCTCTGAACTACGTTAGTTTGATTCCTTGTAAAGGGATATGTAGGCAACCCTCGAGTTCAACCAAACTGTATCTGCATTTTGTTTGTTTGCCCAAATCTTACGGCCTTATCAAAAGGGTCGTCTTCGGGCTTTGACATTCACTCCCGTCATGAAATGATGCGTTGAGCTTTGTCAAAGAATGACAACTGTAGACATACCGTTTTTGACTAAGCCTTAAGACCTGGGCGCTCCCTTTTGAGTTCCAATGATGAAGATGAGATGTATTAATCTTACAAAATTCTACAACAAGAAACCTAAAGATTGAGCTTTAAACCATCCAAATGCCTGTTTTGGACAAAATATTTTTTTGACCAAAATGGAAACCTCTTTCAAAATGAGTTTAGAAGTGGAATTTCAAACAGTACCACAATGTTCTGAAGCTTATATTTCAAAGTCAAAGTGTTATATTCTTTCAAACAAACTAAGCAAAGAATATAGTAGAAATGAATGGAAGGGATGAAATCCTCTAAAATACCTGTTTCTCCTTTCAAATCAGGCTAACCTTCTCTTATTGATCTGACGATGTTCTTTCTGACTGACCGGACACCATATGTTGGCCGGTCAAAAATACACTCAGCCGATCACCAAGTAGAATGGTCTGTTGAATGTTCCGAGTACAGAGCATTTTCGGAAATTTTCACTTGTCCAACACACTTTCTACAAATATCTTCGACATTTACTCCCTGAGCTCTATAAATAAAGCTTGGTAACTCATTTCAGAGGGTTGAAAAGTTTTTCCTAAAGCTCATAAGAGCCTCTTGACCATTCCCTCTCTTGGCCACATCTTTTACGTACCACCCTTGGCTTTGGACATCAAAACTCCTTTGAAGCTTGATCCTAAGCTCCTTGCTAAGACTCTTGGACATTAAACAATACATCTAAAGTGGCTTGAAGGAATAAAAAGGGAGTTTGTGAATCAAAAGGACTTATTCTCGTAGGAGGTGATATTCTCATACCTTTAATCATTTTTTTTTTCATTATGTAATTGTTGTAGAGATGTAACAAGTCCTCATGGATGTGGAGAGAGTAGATTTAGCCACCCATCCATTGATTGATAACTTTTTCTTTACTTTCTTGCTTTTTTTGGTTTCAATTTCAAGTTCTTATGTACCTTGGACCCTTGTGAATGTGTTTAGTGGTCGCTATTAGCCATCCATTCACAAGTTCAATAAGTAGAGTAGCTTTTCTTCTTGTTACACTCATCCTCTTCACCTGTCATACCTCTCAAGTGTATAATTCATGTGTTTCAACTCCTTACTCAATGTCAATGAGTGCTAGGGGTTGTTTTATAGGATTGCTTAGGTGATCCATAGGATTTGATGTTGAGAAGTGATGTCCTTACCTTTTCATGGAGTATTTTGGGAAGTAAAACAAGAGATTTTGGGTCAAAGAAAGTTGAAACCTTTCTTCTCAATTATTTGTGAACATAGAAAGGGGTGTAACCATCCTTGTTCTATGACTAGATGAGGAGTTTTTAATAAATTGGATGAATCCCTTGTTTTAGTAAGTAAAGCTTCGACCAAGAAATAATTTGCATTAATCTACGCTTTCCACTTGATAGCATGGATTTGGGTATTGATTTGCTCTTATTCACAAAGAGAAGATGTAGGTTCTTATCTATTTCTTGAGCTTGGATTTGTTCTTATTTTTGATTTAGTTAATTATTGGTTTATTGCAAAATATCAGTTGTATATATCTGTTTATATCATTGTTGAGGGTTATAGCCCATCTACCTCTTTTCCAATTGATCCATGTAAACAGAGGGGGTAGAAGGAATGAACACCTCTCAGAAAGTGTCTTTCGGCTTATGTTCTAGGATTTTTGCACTTACCTAAATCCCAGCCGGAAGAAGAATTTGGCCGACCACTTTCCCGTTCGGTTAGCTCATTTTGTGTTTAGTTGGACATCTCCTCCCAAGAACAGAGCAAACAGTTTCTGGGGAGTGCTTTCTTGGGTAGTTCTGGAGCTTCTGATGGTTTATTGGATTTATTTAACATAATTTGTTAGATTCAACAATAGTTTGGTTGAATCCATTCATTATTGTAATAATCTCTCTCTCTCTCTCTCCCCCTCCCCCATCATTTCTTATTCGAATTGTTGTAATAACTTTCAACCCTATATCTTTCTAACCCTTTTATTTACCTGCTTCCCGTGTATGTTGTATAGCATCATGTTTTATTCATCATACCTATATACTGCATCAATTTTTCATGCATCTGGGTCTGGTTCTTCTGAATTTGTGAAATTTGTTATTTTTCAAAACGAGTATGTGCGTGGTCCCATGTCTTGAGATGATATCCATGTCATATCTTAGCATTCGGACTCCTAGGCGCATGTCGTGTATGTATTGCATTAGTTGATTGTATATAGGATCATGCATATGTACATACCAAAACATTTCTTGGGACTCACCTCGGAATACTATGTGAGAATTTTTAGCTTTGGTTTTAGCATATTGCATGCGCATGTTCTTTATTACATCTGTTGTTAAGTGTTTAGATGAGATATCTGTTTCAATGCCAGTGGATAGAGCTTGTATTGCTGATATTAGAATGTAATTGATTTGTATGCTTTTGAGTTTGTACAAAAAGGCTTTTTCAAAAATGCATGAAATTAAATCATAACCAAAATTAGTGACACAGTCTATATTTGATTACCTCAAATAGTAATGGTATCATTATTAATAACCATAACATTTTTTGGGTGAAAAAAAAGAAATGTTCTAGTTATTAATAATGATACCATTACTATTTGAGGTAATCAAATAGTAATGAATAACCAGAACATGAATATATATTAATTATAAAAATCACATCATAATTTAGTAGAGGCTAATATTCTGATCGGGTGAGGGGGTACTCAATCAATGACCTTTACCTTTCATATCTAAATTCTTAAGTTGAGACATTTTGGTTATGACGGATGGTGACCTTTGGCATAAGTCATGTGTTTTCTAATTTTCCCAAAAGATTAGTGGTAACTCTAAAATATGGTGATGTAAGTCCATTAATTTCTGGCAAATGTTTTGTAATAAAATGAATTTTCTATAAAGGCTGCCGGATCTGGACTCTCATTTTCTGTTTCACATTGCACTAGTGATATATGTTGAATTTATAAAAGTATGTGTTTTGGTATTCATTTCCCTTTATTTACCTCTCTTTTTGACATTGAAAACTTCATAGAGATTTTAAGTTCTCTTAATGGAGGCAAAACAAGAATCATGAGGTTTTTTAATTCATTTGAGTTTCACACGACCTCCTATTTTAGAAGTCGGATTTTTCCAATTACATTTCCACAACTTAGGCACTATTGACTTGACACCTACAAATCATGCAAAACTTTATGATTTTGGTCAGAACTTATGTTTTAATAAAAAAAATTGAATATTTTTATATTTTTTTGCACGAACACTGGTATAATTAGTTTTCAAGTTTTAATCAGATTTAATTAAGCATGTAAGGAAAATGTCCTCTGCTCTTATAACGGGTAAGCTATGAGTTTGGTTGGATGAAAATGAGAGAAAATGACTCTGACGGACCCCATTGAAATATAATTGAATCTAGAATGCTACTTCTAGAATACACCAGAACTAGTAGTGGAAGAAAAGGATAAAAAGGAGAAAGAATATATGCATACATGCTTCTTTATAGTACTTTGATTTTATGCTGAGAATACTGCCCATGATTGTAATTTATATGCACAATAGTTTCTCTAAAACTTTTTTTCTATTTTTTTTTATTTGGGTACAAATTTAAAAAGATTAAAAAAAAAATTAAGTAAAACGTAAATGAAATATAATTACATTTCATACGTTTTTTTGTATAATTTTTTTCTTTATTATTTTTAAATTTCTACTTAAATCTATAAACTAAACACATCGTAAAAGTAATTTAGCGCATTTTGATTTCACACGAAAGATAACTGTTTGAGATATTCTAAAACAGATGTTGCCAAAATTTTGTAACAACTTCAAACTTTGGGATAACTAATGATCTACCATTGTATACTAGCCCAATTTAAGAGCCTTGGTCAAATCTCTCTGTTTGCATTTTTGTTTTGGGTTAGGTTTTTTCCATATTTACATTTCTGTATTAGAGAATTTAAGAGATCTATAGTGTCTACCACAAGTCTAGTTTTGATGATCCAAGCCGTTATTTTTTTCGACTCGTTGAATAGAATATTCATATAAAAAATCAAGATGATCGGATATTGATAGCTATATGTTTAAATTAAAAGTGTATTACAAAAAATGCATAGTTATTCTTGAAATTATATTTATCATCTATTTTTTAAAATAAATATGATTCAAACATATAGTTACTGATATCCAATCATCTTAATTTTTTACATAAATATTATATTCAACAAATCTAAAAAAATAAACGGTTTGAATTATCAAAATCAATTTCAAAATGGACCCATCACCCAAACACTTTTTTAAATTAAAATAACGATTTAAGAGAAGCCAAACCTTTTGTTTTTATTTATTTATTTACATCCAATTTCTCTTTATAACATGTTTGAACATGAGGAAAGGTATTAAAAAGCGTGATATGCATTAATTATTGAGCTCTTTTTTTTTTTTTTTTCGAACAGAGAACATATTCTCTTTTAGTCCAAAATTTGGATATGAGAGCGTTTTCTTGTGTCATACAGCTCATTATAGGTCCATTTCGATGATCCATACAGTTTATTTAGTAGAATTTTTTCCGTATATCATTTATATAAAAAATTAAATTGATCTGATAACTGTAACATGTTCAATTTATTGTACTTATGTCTTCAAAAATGAAAATTTTTAATTAATTAATTAATTAATTTATTTTTTATGATAAATGTAATAAATTAAATATGTTCAAATTACTGAATCGATCTAATTTTTTTGGTGGATGATATATATAAATAGACTTTACAAAATGAATAATTCTAATTATTGAAACAAAACCCATCATCTATCCCATGAAGCTCGGATAACATATTCCAATTCAGATTTAGACAGGGGGGAAGCCAGCCGGATAAGTAATTGGGATCTCACAAGAACACAGCTAAAGTTGTAGTGAGGCTTCATTTTAGGGCAGTTGATGTTAGAATACAATACAAGACAAATTTTGTCTGTCCAATTTCATGAGAGATCAGCAGCAACCGTCACAAGCAGCAGATTCAGCTCAATTTTGCTCCAACTCATAGTGGATAAAAAGGAATAATAAATCCACAAAGCATAAGAATTTAAGAATCTGACTTTCATGCCTATTACTTTATGTCGACACAAAGGACCAGTGGTGTAGTAAATTGTGCTTCCCTCTTTTTTCCCTCTATATAATGCAAGAGATGAGATAACATTTTTGCATATATTTGCTTTGCATTACTGAAAAACAAAAAAAAAAAAAAAGATTTGAACTTGAATGGCTCAACTGGGTTCTCTCTCTGCTGAAACTGAGACACTGAGCCATGTCTCCAGACTGGTGGAGGCGTTCAGGGCCTTTGACTCCGACAACGATGGCTCCATCACTGCTGCAGAGCTTCGTGGGATCATGAGCTCACTTGGGTACTGTTCTAGAATTTTAATAAAAATAAAATTAGTGTGGAATTATTTAGTTGTTTGGCCAGTATAGAACTACTATTTGTTTTAAATGATTCTGTTACAAAATTGATATGGTGTATTCAAGTGTGCCATTATTGAAAAATGTTAACAGGTTAATCTAAGCATTTGTGTGTGCTAAACTCTGACCACACAACTAAACTTCGATTTTTCTCTTGTAATTATGGGAACGAAGCCACAGAGCATATGTGCATCTAGCCCGGTTGCTCATCAATCCTCTCAAAAATAATCCGATAGAGTAATAATCAACTCAAATAATAAATTGCATAACTTACACCCACGGGTGGGACATGATGTTACTTTTGTGCTTGATGCATAGTGATGAATGTTGTGTGGTCTATAAGACTTGTTTTGAGTCTTATTTTGATGATATAAACCATTCAAATTTTAGAGAATATCAAGAAGAATATACCTGTAGAAAACAAGTTAATTGAATATCGGTAACCCTTTCATCAAAACACATATGTATATATATATATATAAAGAATATGTATGCATCAAACTGAATACAAATGTAATTTGATGAACGTGTTGCCAATATCCACTACAAGAAAAAACACTTTCCGTGACCAACATTTTGGTCGCGAAAAGTACCATATTTGGTTGCTAAAACCTTTTTGCGACCAAAATATGTTGGTCGCAAGTTGGTCGTTAAAGCTTCGTCATAGATAGTTTTCTGCGACAAAAAAAGCCTTTGGTCGCTAAAAGTGAGCATTCCCGACCAACTTTTTTGGTCGCGGAAAGTCCAATTCATATTAGCCAAAAGTAAACTTTTAGCGACTAAAGATAAGTTGGTCGCCAAAAGTCAGCACCTTGACCCAAAAACAATAATTCTTTTGGGCTGCCTAGGACTTGAACTCCTAACCAAGGAGTCACTATACACCCAATCCACTCTGCCAATAGCATGCTTCTTGTTCATAATTGGCAAAAAAATATATATAACCCATAAAAATTAGGTTATTTATTATTTTGTAAAACTTTTAATGCCTAAACAGAAAAATAGCATGTAATTACAGTAGTATCATTTTTTTTTTAAATTTATCCCACCATAACTTTTTGTGACCAACTTTTTTTTTTGGTCGCCAAAGGGTAATCTTCCGCGACCAAAAAAGCCTTTGGTCGCCAATAGTATACTTTTCGCGACCAACTTTTTTTTTTGGTCGCCAAAAGGTGATCTTCTGGGACCAAAAAAGCCTTTGGTCACCAATAGTATACTTTCTGCGACCAACTTTTCTTTTGGTCGCCAAAGGGTAATCTTCCGCGACCGAAAAAGCCTTTGGTCGCCAATAGTATACTTTCCGCGATCAACTTTTTTTTTTGGTCTCCAAAGGGTATACTTTCTGTGACCAACTTTTTTTTTGGTCGCCAAAAGGTGATCTTCCGCGACCAAAAAATCCTTTGGTCGCCAATAGGTATACTTTTCGCTACCAACTTTTTTTTTGGTCGCCAAAAGGTGATTTTCCGCGACCAAAAAATTGTGGTCGCCAAATGTTAAATTTTGGTCGCAGAAAGTGGACTATTTACAACCAAAAAAAATAGGTGGTTGCCAAAAGTGTTTTTTCTTATAGTGATCCGATTAACTTGATTTTTTATAAATATATTCTTCTCGATATTTTTTAAAATTTGAACGGTTGATATCATCAAAATAAAATTCAAAATGAGTATCATAGGCTATACAACAGTCTTCGTTGAGCATGAAGCACAACAGTGACCCCAATTCCCACCGGTGCCTAAAGTGTGCCTTGCTTCCTTGTAGTCATCATGTTTGTAACAAACTCTTAGAGAATGTTTGGTATAATGGAATGAAATGAAGCATGTTTGGTATAATGGAATGAAATGAAGTGAGAAGTGAATGAGAATGAGAATGGAATATAAGGTTGAATAGAATGGAATGTATATTCCCATTCCATTATTTGGTTGCCAATATGGAATGACATAGGAATAGCATGATAATTCTCATTCTCATATTTGGTTATGCTTATTAAACTCATGAAATGGAATAAATTATTATTATTATTATTAACAAGCATAGATCATGATAATGTTGATAGTTGTAGTGGTGGTAGCACCGGTGACGACATCAGTGGTCGTGATAGCAAGGATAGTAGGATGGTGGTAGTGGTGGTAGTAGGTTATTATGGCCTTAGTGGTGGCGGTAAGGTGGTGTTGTGGTTGCGATGGTAGCGACGGTGGTGGTGGTAGTGGGCAATGGTAGTAGAGTGGTGGTTCTCGCAATGATGATGGTAGTGGTATAATGTTTATGAAGGCGGTAGTAGTAGTGGTAAGGTAGTGGTTGTGGCAGCAGAAGCAGTGGTGGTAGTGGGAACGATGGTAGTAGGTTAATGGTTCTAACGATGTTGATAGTGGTGGTTTTATGGTTGTAGATGTGGTGATAGTGGTTTGTGACAGTAGTGGTGGTAGTAGTGGCAATATCGGTAATATAGTGGTGGTGGTATGGCAGTTGTGGCGGCAACTATGGTAGTGATTGTGGTGGTAGCAATAGGGTGGTGGTGGTGGTAGTTGTGGTGGAATATGTGGTAGGAGAATGGAATGGTGGTAGTGACTAAATAATAATATATTTTTTAAGTGTCAATAAAAATAATGATAATAAAATGTTACGGTAATTCCATGATAAGATGAAATGACCATTCCTTAAATTTGAGGAAGGAATAAGTATTCTCACATTTGGTTGGAATAGTCATTCGAATGACATGACTATTCGTACTTAGATATGGCGCACCAAACAAGGGAAAATGAATGCAAAGTTAGAATAGACATTTCATTCCAGCCCATTCTATCATACCAAACGTACTTTTTATCTTCTTTATGAATAATAAATCACCTAAGGTTCACCTCTTTTAGTTGGATTAGGATTAACCCTTCTAATGATTCCCATCATATCCAACATAGGAGTCAACATTCAACATTTTTATCATCGTACCAACATTATCACTATCATAATTTCCATCTTGTCTACATGACTTGGCTGTCGAGATGCATTAAAAATTTATATAGATCATGATAATGTTGATAGTTATGGTGGTAGCAGCGACGGTGATGACATCGGTAGTCGTGATAACAATGATAGTAGGCTGGTGGTATTGGTGGTGGTAGGTTATTGTGGCCTTAGTGGTGGCAGTAAGGTGGTGTTGTGGTTGCAATGGTGGTGATGGTCATGGCAGCGGCCGTGGCTAATTGTAGTAGAGTGGTGTTTCTCACAATGGTGATGGTATTGGTGTAATGTTTATGAAGATAATAGTAGCAATGGTAAGGTAGTGGTTGTGGCGATGGAAGCAATGATGGTAGTGAGAGCAGTAGTAGTAAGATAGTGGTTTTAATGATGCTGATAGTGGTGGTTTTATGGTTGTAGATGTATGATAGTGGTTGTGGCTGTAGTGGTGATAGTAGTGACAACATCAGTAATACGGTAGTGGTGGTATGGCAGTTACGGTAGCAACCATGGTGGTGGTGGTGGTGGTGATCATAGTGGTGGCAATAGGGTGGTGGTGGTGGTGGTGGTGGAATATGTGGCAGGAGAATGGAATGGTGGTAGTGGCTAAATAAAAAAATATTTTTTTAAGTGTCAACAAAAAATAATAATAATAATAATAATAAAATTTTATGGTAATTCTACGGTAGAATGAAATGGCCATTTCTCAAATTTGAGGAAGGAATAGACATTCTCACATTTTGTTGGAATAATCATTTGAATAGCATGACTATTTCAACTTAGATATGGTGTACTAAACAACGGAAAATGAATGCAAAGTTAGATTGTGCATTCAATTCTAACCTATTCTATCATACCAAATGTGCTCTTATCTTTATGAATAATAAATCACCTAAGGTTCACCTCAATTAGTTGGATTAAGATTACAAAAATGTTTCAGAGCTCTAATCTAGGAGCTCCAGGGGAGCACTAACTAGGGGGTCCCACATCATGATGTGATGTTTTACTTTTTTGTTTTTTTTCTCCACTGCTGACTTATTAGAACTGACTCTAGAATTGCTGATTTAGAACTCCGAATCAAAACTGTTAAGATTAACCCTTCTAATGATTCCCATCTGATCCAACATAGGAGTCAGCATTCAACTAGGACTATTGTCCTTTTTTGTACATCTCAGATCTGGTGTGAATCTTTTCCACACCTCGGCGGCCAATTCACGTAGACAAGACAAAAATTTTATCCCACAGATTTTGAATTATTTTAGCATAATTTAGTGGCTAATAATTTAGATATGTGTTTAATATTTTATACATTTATATGATTCAGGCTTCAAGTTGCCCAGGATCTTTGCCTAAGTCAACAGGTGAGAAGGTGCCTGGGCTAATAGGTGAACTGCTGCAGCTTATCCTTGTCATTGTTTTGTTTTATAATTTGGTTCACCTGTCAGTGCCACAGTCCTGGGTCTTGGTTTGGCCTCATTTGGTTCATAATCTGTTGGGTTAATCTGCTCTGTTTTTTTGTATTGATTGAAGTGTTGGGTGAACTCTGGTTTGTCTGCTATGAAGTTTTGTGGCTGCATAGTCTTCATTATAGTTTTTGTTCAGCTTTTGTCAAGTATTATGTGAAACCATTAAGGTGAGAAGGTGACTGAGCTAGTAGGTGAACTGCAGCAGCTTATCCTTGTCATTGTTTTTGGTTTATAATTTGGTTTACCTGTCAGTGCCACAGACCTGGGTCTTGGTTTTGCTTCATTTGGTTCATAATCTGTTGGGTTCATCGGGCTTCTATCTGCTCTGCTGCTGGGCCTACACGTGGAGTCCTGTACTTGGAGCTTATTGTTGAGGAGTTTGGTTCTGGCATTGATTGAAGTTTTGTGGACAACATTTGTCTTGGTTTGTCTGCTAAGAAGTTTTGTGGCTGCATAGTCTTCATTATAGTTGATACATCTGCTTTTGCTCTTTGTTGGTTTCTTACCAGCTAGGAGCTTCGAGCTTCCCTCCTTGTTGATATAAATTTTCATACTTTGTATGTTTCATCAATAAAGTTTTCTTTTGCCGATTAAAAAAACAAAAAAAAGAAAAAAGAAAAAAGAAAAAAATAAAAAATAAAAAATAAAAAATAAAATTGATTTGACTTCCTGAATTTCTACCCAATTCAGCATGGAATTAAAAAATATGTTCAAACTTCAAAATTTTCATTTGTTTTGTATTGGTATATTTACATGGGAAGAAACAATAACTTTAGAATAATAACTTCACGCCTCTCATTTTTAATGCCAGATCTTTCGCCTTTATTTTCTGTTTATGCTTGTTGATTTTTGCAATTTTTATATTAATCTATATCATTACATAAATTGATTCTAACAGGTACAACCCAAGCGAAGAAGATGTGGAGGCAATGATGCAGAAAGGAGACAAAAACAAGGATGGTGTGCTGAGCATTGAGGAGTTCTTGGAGATGAACACAAATGAGTTGGGACTTGGTGGCCTCCAAATTCATCTTACAATCGCTCTCCAAGCTCTGGATGTCGCAGACGATGAGGACTTGACGGCCAAGGAGTTGCATGAGGTTCTTGGGAACATGCAAGGTGGTGACTTGTCTCTCAACTTTTGTGAGGAAGTTATCGCTTCCATGGATAGGGATGATGATGGTGCTATTAGTTTTGAGGACTTCAAACTTATAGTTAATGCCCTCCTCTAGTCCTCTAATTTACAAGCTATAGCCTTGGATTGCATGGTTAAGGTAGAACAAATATGTATGGCAATAATCTCCAAGAGTCTGTATGGAGCTTTGTTCTTCTGTCAGATATTATGATAAAAGTTTTTCATAATGGTATGTGATAAAAAAAGTCAGATGATAGTGAAATGATGAACTTCTGTCCTCGTTCTTCAATTTGTGTCGTATAATCATAAACATAATTTTGAATAATCATAAGCCGGCACTGGAATTAGCTATGTGGAGATCTTGTGATTCTAATTCATGAATGAGCTGAGAAACAATGAAATTAGATTATAACATTTATGAACGATTTTATAGCCTAAATTGAAACTCCATTAATAAAGCTCCAATCAATTATAATATATATGTGTGGGAGGTGAAATTCGAACTACTACTTTGTCACGCAAAGCATTGGCGGAGCAGAACATGTGACAAGATTCCCGAGTTGTTTGGACGATTAAGCAGCCAAGCTCCTTCCTAGGTCGAACGACTTAGTTCTAGCAATGGGTGGATGAGGTCGAATGGGAATTCCACTTCGTGTGAAAAGGTATCATTCATTCCAAGAGCATCGCAAACGTGGGATATAATCCCACAAAAAGTGAAACAATGAGGGAAGTGCCAAACATTCTCAACTAACCACTACGGTCAGTGAAGCTCAATTATGAGTAAGTGCATACACATCAAGCCAGGTAAACAATCAGAAGAATTGGAGAGTCCCTGGCTACTGACTCTAGTCATAGTATTTTTCATTTGAATTTGAAGGAAGCAACTTGCGGAGAGATTTTCCGACACTGTCTAAACAATGTGGTAAGTTTTTTTCCCCACAGAATGAATAAATTGATATAAAATAATATTTATAATGTATATAATAATGTGATTTTCACTTCTGAATCCTGATTTAAGTTTAGAAACTAACTGGAGCTTGATAATATTTACTGAGCCAAGCTCCTGCATGAATTTGTGCACCAATAATAAACAAATTGAGCTCGAACGCAGCCCTTTACTTAACTCAGCTCGATTCATTTGTAGACACTACTCGTCACAATTTTTTTTATTACATAAAAAAATATCACACAACATATCATAGCTAAATTTTTTTTTTGACTCGACAATTAAACTCCGTGGATGCAAAGGCACTCAAGGCGACAAAGTTGCCAGTTGCTCTACTCATCAAATTTTCATGTCATAAGTTAGTTCATTAACAATACGTTACAGTGCTCCTCAATTCCTTCTCATTCTTATAACATGAACGAACCAAATCACATCTTCCCAAATTTTTAAAACTCTCATGTGTGCAAAATGTTTCCCTAGATCAACATATTCCCTAAGAATGACAAAAATAATTGCATTACCAATAGTTCATTATCACACAACACCCAAACATGAAAACACCAAAATATTTAACTAGTAACTTTTTTTATTAATCAATGAAAATAATGATAATTTTTTAATAAGTTTTTCTTTTTTTTTGGTGATCGTAATGCCAATAAAAGAGTAATTTATACATTGACATATTTTTTAAACAAAAAATGTTTAAGAATTTAAAAAAAATTATTTCTAAATTTATACCTATTAAGTTGCATGTAAATTATTAATTGAGAAAAATATTTTAAAAATAATGTTTGGTTTGTGTTTGAGAGATGCGTTTTAGAGATAAAAAGTACGAAAAGTTGTTTGGTTTGGTTTTTTTCAAAAGATGTTTTGGAAAATTATTTTGAGAGAGAATTTTAAAAAAAATGATTGATTTGATGTGTGTGAGAGAGAGAGATTTGTTTGGAAAACTTGTTTGGTTTATAAGTTTTGAGAAATTTTTTTGAAAAAATTTATTTGGTTTGACTACTTTTAAAAACTTATTTGTAGAGAAAATTTCCTAAAAATTTTTCAAAAATACAAACCAAACGAACCATATGGGTGTCCTGCATTTGTTTTTTTAAAATGAAAAAATACACCAAACCAAAGTTGTCACCAAGTTCACACCCAACCCAACCCAACCCACGTTAAGTGAGTGCAATGATGGATCAAGGGGTAGATGGGAGTGACCGTAGCTCAAAAAAACTTGAAAAATATAAAATATTATATTAAAAAATTTTAAATAATTAAAAATTATGAAAACTTATACTAGCAAATATATTTTCGCACCCCAAATAATGAGTGCTTATAGATAGAATGACAAATCTTTCGTCCCAACCAAATTATTGACTTACCCACTTTGACAAGACCTCAAAAAAACAAACAAATAACAATGAAGTTAGACAAATGGGTGGTGGTGGGATTGTTAGTTGTTCCACTCTTTATACTTATCTGCCCAACTACTAGTAGTTGTTGTTGTTCAAGAATCAAAACCAATACTCATAAGGCGATAACAGCAATGCCAATCAAGTCCATGGATGGTCAATGGAGCGGCGGTGGTTCCGGCCAACAGGGAGGGTGGAACTTCTGGTGCGGCAGCGGAGCATCGCCTGACGGTAGGTGGGATTACCGGTGGGGTGTTGGTTCGGGCCCTGGTGGTAGCACTTGGGCTTTTGGCTCGAGTTCCGGTCAGAGTGGTGGTGGTGGTGGTGGGTTCGCAGTCGGATGGGGCAGCTCCAGTTCAAACGGCGGCGGCGGCGGGGGTTTTGGATTTTATGACGGCGGCGGCCGTAGCGATGGCAGCTTTGGGTCTGGGCATAGTGGCGGTGGCGGCTGTGCTGGTTTGAATTTTAATGCGAGGTTTGATGACGATGGTGGTGGTAGTGGTTGTCATAATCCTCCTAGCCAACCCGGGTCCAATGTTAATAACAATCGTGCTGCTGGCACCAGACCTAGCATGAATTAATGTGTCCGTTCTATTGTTTATATAAATATATATAGTTGATTATGTATTTCACAGTACTTTCTATGTACTTTAAGCTTTGTTATTTGCCAAGCTAATAAATTAGCATTATAATAAAATTTTATAGATCTTTATATATAGAATATTGTTATTGAAATCTAAAAATTATATTCAATTTTTAATTTTAATCATGTGACAATCAGGATATTTAAATTAATATTTTCTTTTATATCTTTTCTAATAATTAATCAATTATATCAGTTACACATAATTAGGTTTAAGTCTAAAAAGGAAATTTATATATCATTTTACTTGAATATATATTATAAGCATCAATAGTTCTAAATTCTATGTATATATAAAATGTGATTGACTAAGAAAAACCTCGACTAAGTTTACGGAGTAGGAAAAACTTGATTAAAAAGTTGTTTATAATTCATATGTAGAGTGTAGATCTGATTATCGTGTTGTTAAATTACTTTAGGAATAAATCTTAATCTTAAATTTTAAATGATGAGTAATTTTTTTTTTCTTCATTTTCTTGGTTTGAAATTAGCAAGTCTAATGGATATACAGAGTTTGGTCTAAAATTAGCCATTTTTAACTAGTCTCAAAAACTATTAAGTTTGGACAATTTTCTTGTGGAAAAACCAGCAATAGCAAACGAAATTAGCACCACATCCTTTTACTACCTCCATTACTAATGATCATCCCAAATGTAGTTGAGCCTGACTCTATTACGAGATCAGAATTTTCACGAATTAAGTTGCCTCATCTATTTGGTCGTCACACAAAGGTGAGATAGCATTTGGTATAATTTTTAAATAATGATTTGGATTTCAATTTTTTTTTTAAATAATAACTAAACAAAATTTTCAAAACTCAATTCAAAAATATTTTTCAAAATTTATAACCAAACTCTTTTCAAAACTCTATTTAAAAAAAAAAATCAAAAATTATTTTTTTAGTTTGATCTATAAAATTATATTTCATTTTTTATATTTTTTCAAAAAATATTTTATTTTCTTTTGTTTCTTCCAAAAAAATATATTTTTTTAATTTTTTAAAGTATTGGCAAAATAATTTGTTGTGATTTAGGTATATATCGGCGATCCAAAATCTTTTAAAATTGAATTTGTTTTTAAAAAAAATCAATATTTAAAAAAATATTTAAATATTAAAAAAATATATTTAAAATATTTAAATAAAATACAACGCACAAATGTAGTACATACAATGCACATTAAAAAATAAATAAATATTTAAACAAAAAATAGGATTTTTTTTTTAAGATTCCTGATATTAAGATTTTATACGATAAATGATATACAATATTTTCATAGTAGTTAAGGTCTTTTAACATTTTTACAAAGCAAATTAAACTAAGAGCAATTTGGCTTGACTTAGAGAAATTTCTCTAATTTCATATTACACAAAGAAATTTTTACAAAGAAATTTCTTTAAGTGGGGTAAAATTTTTCTGAGTCGGACAAAATTTCTTTGAGTCAAATTTTCTCTCTAAAAATGTTGAGGGACCTTAGCTAATAAAAAAAATATCTTGGACCTCTCATATTACACAAAGTTGGAGAGGGATGTTTCACTAATTTTTCCTAAAAAACATTTAACCTGAAAAAATAAAAATAAGAAAAATTTTAATTCTTAAAAAAAAAATACACAAAACAATTTTAAAAAACAACTCAAAACTTTCTTCAAAACTCATAACCAAATAGGTTTTCTCTTTTCAAATCTCATTTCAAAAACTTATTTTTCAAAACTCAAATCTCATTTCAAAAATTAAACCAAATGGAAATCAAAATAACTTTTTTTAAATAAAAAAAATGTAGCATTTGGTTAAGTTATGGAAACATGATTTCAATAAAAAAAAAATTCAAAACACTTTTTAAAATTCATAACCAAACACTCAATTCAAAAAAAAATTTCAAAACTCATAACAAAACTCTATTTTTAAAACCAAAAATAAAATATAAATAAATAATTCAAAGAAAATATTTTTTATTTTGTTCTTTAAAAATATTTTTTATTATTTTTTAATTTTTTTGAAATTTTTTTTTGAAAAAAATATATATTTTTTAATTTTTTTAAGTATTAACCAAATAATTTGTTATGATTTAGATATGGGCAGTCCATTTTTTTTTAAATTTAAAAAAGCAATTATAAAAAAATTAAATATTTTAAAAAATAAAAAATATATTTAGAATATTAAAAAATAAAATAAAATATTTAAAATTAAATTATATATTTAAAATAAAAAAAATTATAAATAAAATGTGTTTAAAATATTTTTTTAAAAAATATAGTGCACAAATGTATTAAATACAACGCACATTAAAAAAAAAATTAACTAAAAAAATATGGGAGACTTATTAGAAAATTCTTTTTCAAATATTTGTATCCCAATTAGTTTATAAAATATTCTTATATTCCAATAAATCCTATTATTTGAACATTTGATCTACCAAATCATAATTCTCATATTTAAAATATTTTATGGACATTTTTACCCTTATAAATATTTTTTGAACGGTTAGCAATTTGGTAATGTAAACATTCATATTTTACAATGTAAATATTCACATTGACGGTGTGAACATTCACATTATGGAACATTCATACTGTAAATATAAATATTATGAGGAATATTTTGGTAACTATGTCATTCACATGGCTTATTGAAATATAAGAAAATAATGTGGACTACATGGAACATAAGTAGGCGAAAAAAGATTTATGAAAAAATGTCCCAAAAGATATTTAGGGAGCTTTCTTGATAAATCCCATTTCTAAGAGTTTTATACCATAAAACCTAAATTGTTTTTGATTATCCCCTTAGGTCCCATTAGTATAGTAAGAGCAAACTACCCTCAATATCTTCCACACCTATTCCATTCTGAAATCAAAACCGATCTTATTCTATCGTCCTTCCAGATTTCACTCCAGAAATCACTCATTTCCAAAATCGTCATCGTTGCCCCCAAAACTCCCAAATCGTAACCCTGGGTTTCACATCGCTTTACTACCATTCTACCATCATCCACCGTCGCCCATCGTTGCTGGCCACTGGTATTCCAAATTGACTCACCACTGCGAACATTTACATCGATTCAACTATGGTTTGTTTTTTTCTATCTAACCGTGTTTCGTTTGTTGATGGTTGACTGTCTTTTGACTTTTTCGACGATTTCGAGAACCCCCCACAATGAGGAGCAAACGTAAGCACCATAATTTCATCTTGTTTTTTTCGTTAAATATGAATATAAGCAACCGATGTAAACATTTACGTGTCCTTGCTATTATTGTTTCTTTTTGTTGTGATTTTGTAATGAACTCCCTATTTTTTCTCCTTTTGTGAATGTTGATGTTATTGATTGTTAATGGTGATATAATAATTAGAACGCCCAATTTCTTATGTTTTTTTCCTCATCTTTTGGTTAAATGTAAATAGTTACGCAGATGATGTAAATATTTACATCATATTGTAATCCTTGTTATTGGGAAACAACCGATGTCAACATTGACATCATGTGCCTAACTAATGTAAACGTTTGCACTATTTGTTGTTGTTGTTGGTTTTTTGTTGTCATGTGCTATTGTTTTGTGATAAACACCTTATTTCCCCCTTATGTCAATGTTAGGCTTGTTGATGTTGATTGCTGATGGTAATAAAATAATTAGAACCCTTCAATTTCTGATGTTTTTTCCCCATCTTTTGGTTCAATGTGAATTCCTACACAAATAATGTAAATATTTACATCATATTGTTATCCTTGTTATTGAGTGACAACTGATGTCAGCATTCACGTCATGAACATAACTGTTGTTAACATTTACATCATTTGTTGTTTGTTGTTGGTCTTTTGTTGTCATGTGCTATTATTTTGTAGTAAACTTCTTATTTTCTCCCTTTATGTCAATGTTGGACTTGTTAGTGTTTTTGATTGTTGATAATGATCAAATAATTGAAGCCCCCCAATTTCTGATTATTTTCCTCTCTCTTTTTGTTCAATGTGAATTCATACACAAATAATGAGTAACAACCTATGTAAACTTTCATGTTAGGGGTGTGTAGCTCGGCTTTTTCGCGCCCGCTTTTAGAAGCTCGAAAGAAAGTCCTACAGTTTGGACTCCTGCAGTTCTGAATCTAATCTCACAAATGCAATGTGAAATTGATAAACAACAAAGAGTCCAAAGCCAGCAAATCTTTTGGAAAATCAATTTTGAATAAAAAATGCCAAAATTGTACTACTTTGCCAGATACAGAGTCGCCACCTAAATATTTTATTTTGGAAAAATTTAGAAAACCCATGACTCGTGCCAAAGGCCACGTGTCCGTCATCACCAAAGTTGCATTGGCTCGGGAACTTAGGTACGAGAGGAGAAGGTCATGAATTGAGCACCTCCGTTCGCCCGATCAAAGATCAGCCTCTACTAATCATGATATGTCTTTTTATAAACATTATGTGCTCTTGTTCCGGTTATTAGGTTGGCTTTACTATGTGATGCGCACATACAAGTATAGACTAGTTTGCTCAATATTGGTAAAATTCAATTTCATGTTTGGTTTTCGAAAATGGTTTGAATTTTCCACCTCTAGTGGGCTTAAAGTTTGCGAATTTGTCACTCAACAAAGTGGTCTTAAACATACATTCGTTGAATCGTTCCAATTCAAACAACAAACCTTCAACCACAGGCATTCGAGCAGTTTAGCCTCATGGCAAGCATGCTAATCATAGCAATCACTCACACTCATGCAAATATGCTAAAGTATTAAAAACTCACCTAGTACTCCAAGCTAAGAAGATATGAGTTAGAAAAAAATGTATGATTCCTAACTATACAAGATGCCTAATGCAACACAAGCAATATGCAATTACTAGGCTCGGCTACTAATATGGCGTATGAATCAATTAAAGACATGCGGTCTAAGTACGTATTCAATGAAGTATTTAAATAACAATGCAGTTTGAATGATGCGTCGAGCCTCGGTGCATGCAAGACAAGATGAATGAATGCAAGCATAAGGTATGCTAATTGAAACATGCCCCTAATCTAACCATCAAAAATGGATAAATAAAAGGAAGAAAGACGTTGGGTTGGAAGACATAAACATTATTTACATTTTGCTCTCACGAAGGAGAGTCCGAATGAATAGAGCTACCTAGCTAACTAAGCTAAGCTAATTAAGCTAATTAGGCTAATTAGACTAATTATTACAAACCAAAATGAACTAAATAACTAAACTAATTAACTAATTATTACATCACTTGAATGAACTAACTAGTAAGCTAACTAATTAAGTTACAATACGAATGTAAACATAATGAATAATTGAAGCCTCTAACTACGCTGCCACTACTCCGTTTCAGGAAATGAAAGATGCATATCCTCGGATACTGCCCGAAAAAACCTCCGTACTGCTTTCGAAAGCCTCTATTTGCAGAGTTAAACACTTCCAGAACCATTTTGCTCCATCTTACCAAAATTCTGGTGAGGTTTACATCAGTGGCCAGCCGGCCACTAGTAAGTACTGCCAGCCATGGAACTGGCCTGCCGGCCATTTATGGTGCTTTGTCAGCCATGGATGATGGCTTGCTAGCCATTGATGCACTATTTCACCTGCTACAACAGAGGACAAACAGAGCAAAAAGAAGGCATTCTCATAGATTGTTTGCATAACTCACCCCCTCTTTTCATGAACAAATCCAAGGGAAGGTAAACTTAAGCCAGAAACCACCAATTCAAGCAATTTCATTGCATGATGACTTGTGACTCAAGAGGTGCAAGTTCAATAAATGCAAAATGAGACACAAACCTCCTTCATTTCATGAAAGATCAAGGGAAGAAGCTAACCTTGGAGACTTGGATCATTTCATCACTAACAAGTATGAAATGGTCCAAGTTCCACATGTTCAATTAACGTCCGATTGAACACATCAAAAACACAACCAAATTCTTATCTTGGCTCACTTTTAGTTTCAATTGCTCATTTTAACTTTACTAACCATTCCTTAATCCAATTAAGTCCAAAAGGTGAATTAAGGTCCTCTAAAGCAAAGGAAATGTCAAACAAGGGGTAGTTTAAGGCATGAGAGAAGTTTCATGTCGTTGGTAATGAACCCTTAAAAGAGAATTAAACCATTAAGCAAGGACTTCAATCTCAAGCTTAAAGAATCCCAAGTTTGAAACAACCCTCAAAGTAAATTTTAAAAAATTAAGAAATGAAGGAGGTTGCAGAGATTATAAGTGTTGAAATGAAGTGCAAAAACAACACCAAAGCATGCAATCAACTCCAACAAGAGGTGCCTAATGGCCTAAAACACCATTCTTGTCACATTTACACTACAACCATGCAAAACAAGACTCAATTGACCCAAACATCCCAAAACAAAGCTAAAGTAGTCTAAAACAAAGGCAAAAACATGCTAGAATATAGCTACAAAAACCTAGAAAATCATGCTAACATAGAGAGCTACCTAGGCTAGCAAACAAGACACAAAGAAGGAAGGCTAACCCCTCCAATTCTGGACTTCAAAACATATTTTTTGCCACTGAAAATACTATGAAATCCAGTGGTTAAAGCCCAAAAAATGTTGGTTTGAAAGTGGGAAACAAAGGTGTAAAAGTCTAAGAAGTAAGGAATAAAGAAGGTGAGACACCACTCTAACCTTAAATGGCTTAAAACACCAATTTCAGCCCATTAAAACATAGATTTTTGCAGCACAACAATGGCCCAAAAATATTGAGAAAAGATGGCAAAAAGAGTATGCAAAACAAAGTGTACAAGACAAGTGCTATGCCTCTTGAAGGGAAAAGTAGTTCTAGGCAACAAACCAAACCAAACCAAACCAAAACCCACGTAAGAAGCTCCAAGATAGCTTTAAGCATCCTTAGCTCTAAGACAAACCCTTTTGGTCAAGGGTTGATAGGCAAGAGTATAGTGTATCTAAGTAACTAAGTACAAAATTTCAAGAGAGAGAAAGAAATGTAGATAGTGAGAGAGAATTTTTGTTCCAATTTTTCTAACCCCCAAAAATGGGGGATGAGACCCCCTATATATAGAAAACATGAAATCTATACAAGGAGATCTAGCCCTCCACGTGTGGACAAATGCAAACATCTATGCAGACAGCTAGCACAGCTGGCATAAAATATCTGCAGAAAACACTGGTGGCTGGCAAGGCATCATTGATGGTAGGCAAGGCACATCAATGGCTAGTAAGAAAGACGACCGGCAGCCTCCAAAGATGGTTGACAGGCCACCAGAGATTGCAGGATAGAAATGCCAAGGCATGGTCCAAAAATGAGACAAAATGGATGTTGGGTTTGCAAGGGCTATGGCACTCCGTTAAAGACTTCGAGCACTCGGTGAGCAAACAGACTCATCACTGGATGTTCCTGCAAGAACATCTAAGTCTTGAAGGGCCGTCAAAAATGGGGTGTCTATAGTTACCCCTCTTTGACAAAACTTGGAGTCGTCAAATGACGTGAGTGAATGTCAAAGCCTAGAGACAACCCATTTTGACAAGGCCGTGAGATTTGGACAAACAAACAAAACAGAAATAAATGGTTGCGCCCGCTGGCTGCGTACGATCTTTACAAGGAATCAAACCAACGTAATTCCGGGGCAAAATGTAAATGATATGCATGATGCAAGAACATAACTTATGATCATACAATGAGGCTGTACAATGAAACATTTAAATGCAAATGCTATGCCAAGAAAAGGCCACATAACTGAAACAAGGTACAACAATTCCAATTACGAAAAGAAATAAGTAAATAAACATGCCATGCGTGAGAATCATGAGTCAAACCACATTTCATGCAGAAAGGAAGTAAGAAAATTATGCAAGTTTAACTATGTGCCACGCAGGAAAGGTAAAGGGCGATGTACCTGTCGGGCACACCCGAGGTCTCAACCAAGATTCTAACGCAATGTACGCGGAAGGAGAAAAAGGATGATGTGAACACGGGGACGCACCCAAATGTTTTTTAACTGATGCAAACAATCCTAACGCATCTCACGCGAGAGGAGGAAGAGTGGTGTGAACACTGGGACGCACCTGAATATTTTTAACCGAAGGCGGTGGTGTGAACATCGAGGCGCACCTGAATGTTTTTCACCGAAGGGGTGGTGTGAACACCGAGATGCACCCGAATGTTTTTAACCGAAGAGGGGGCGGTGTGAACACCGGGACGCACCCGAATGTTTTTAACCAAATGGGTGGTGTGAACGCCGAGATGCACCCGAATATTTTTAACCGAAGGGGTAATGTGAACACCGGGACGCACCCGAATGGTTTTAACCGAAGGGGTAAAAGGATGCGATTCTAAGGGTACGAAAGATTTGACTTGGAACTTCTCTTAATGAACTATACATACAATATCATGCATGTGTAGGAAAAAGACTTAACAAATACGATACATAAATTGTCATAAGATAAACCAAACACAGTCTTAACAAAAACCAAGGCTATATACAAACTTGGTCACACAAGACCACAAAAAAAAAACAAAGAGAAAATCAAAAGCCTCATATGTGAGGCAACCTAGGCTGACTTCAAAAACTCGGTACTCTTTCACAATTTCACTAGGGCTGGGGCTAGACATCCCATTGCTCACCTACATACATATAGATAGAGAATGAGCTAACGCCTAGTGAATAATACCAGAATAAAGAGGTTAATGAATGACTGTAGCTTGACTTTTTTGCCCCCCTTTCAGAAGACGAATAAGTTGTACAGTATCGGACTTCTGCAATTCTTAATCTAATCTCACAAGTGCAATATAAAATAGATAATTACCAAAGAGTCCAAGTCTGGCAAATCTTTTAGAAAATCGATTTTGAATCAAATTGCACAAAAAAATGGACTGCTTTGCCAGATACAGAGTCGCCGCCTAAATATTTTGAAAAATTAGAAAACCTATGACTCGTGCCAAAGGCCACGTGTTCGTCATCACCAAGATTATCTCAGCTCGAGAACTTAGGTACGAGAGGAGTAGGTCATGAATTGAGCACCCCTGCTCGCCCGATCAAATATCGGCCTCTACTAATCATGATATGAATTTTATTTACATTATATGCTCTTGTTCCAGTTTATTAGGCTAGCATTTACTATGTGATGCGCACACACATAAGTATAGACTAACTTTGCAAGAATTGGAACACTCGATTCATGTTTGTTTTGAAAATTGTTTTGAATATGTACCACTTGAAAAAGTGATCGCATATGAACATTACTCAAATTATTCCAATTCAAGCAACTAGCCTTCATCCACATGCATTTAAATAGTTTATCATCTAAGCACTTAGCCTCATGGTGAGCATGCTTGACATGGCAACATCACACTCATGCAATATGCTAAAGCGAGTAAAGGCTCACCCAGTACTCCAAGCCAAAAAAGATAAGAGAGTTAGAAAAATGCATGATCCTAACTATGCAATATGACTAATGCAACACATGCGATATGCAATTAATAGGCTCGACTACTAATATGGCAAATGAAGCAATTTGATAACATGCGATCTAAGCATGTATTCAAATAAGTATTTAAATGGCAATGCAAGTTAGAATGATGAGCCGAGCCTTGGTGCATGCAATACGAGTGGATGCAAACATGAAGAATGCTAAACAAATCATGATGTCCCTAGTCTAACCATCGTAAGCTAGTAAATAAAAAGGAGAAAGACGTGGGGTTGGAAGACATACACATTATTACAACATTGCGCTCTCACGAAGGAGAGTTCAAATGGATCAACTAACTACCTAACTAGCTAAGCTAAGCTAATTATTACGAAACAAATTAAATTAACTAAACTACTTGACTAATTATTACAAAAAATGAATTAACTATTCTAGTTAACTAACTAATTATTACAACACTTTACAAAATTAACTAGCTACAACTAATTAATTACAACAAATGCTTAAACTAAATATTTAAACTTAAACATGCTCGGTATGCGAGGAATGCTCATGCACGTGCTCGGTTTCCACCTGAAAAGGCCATTGTTTTGCTTCCAGAAGGTCTCTGTTGCACAGTAGAACACTTACACTTCTGTCCACTTCCAGAATAGCTCTGCTCTGCTCAAAAAACACACTGCTGGATTTTGCATTGGCGGCCGGCCAGCCAAGAGTGAGGGCCTACTGGCCACTACTATAGAGAACAAACAAAGCATACACAGGGTATTCTCAAGGGTTTGTTTGTACAATTCACCCCTCCTTATCATGAACCAATCGAAGGAGAGACAAAATTTGGTCCACAAACCACTAGCTCAAGCAATTTCAATACATTATAGCTTATGAATCAAAGCGTGCAATTTCAATAAATACAACAAAATAAGACTCTAACTACCTCCTTTTCATGAAATGATCAAAGGAAGTGGTAACCTTGGAAACTTAAACCATTTCATCACTAATGAGTATGAAATGCCTCAAACTTCCATGTGTTCAATTAACGTCCGATTGAACACAACCAAATTCTTATCTTGCACCAATTTTAGCTTCAATTTTAATACTCCATTTTAGATTACCATCCATTCTTTAATTCATTGAGTCCAAAGAGTAAATTTAAGTCCTCTAATGGAAAGAGGGCTCAAACCAAGAGTTGATTTGGGCATGAAAGAGACATCATACCATTGGTAATGAACCCCCAATGGGATTAAACCATTAAGCATGACATCTCAATCTCATGCTTAAACAAACAAGTAGTTTGAACCACTTTCAATGCAAAAAAAAAAAAAAAAAAAAAAAAAAGCCAAGAAAGGAGAGAGGTTGTAGAGATGATTAAGAGTGATTACAAGTATGGAAACCAATAAATAAATGCAATCGACTTAAATAAGGTGGTGTCTATGGCCTAGAACACCAAACTCATAAGGACAATTACACTACAAGCATGCAAACAAAGCTCAAATGTAACTATCAACCAAAAATAATGCTAAAATAGTCTAAAAAAAGCCCTAAAACATGCTGGAATTGAGCTAAAAAATGCTAGATTAATAAGTTAAAACATAGCACAAGTTACGCAAGTAAACAAGACAAAAGGAAAGGAGGCTAACCCCTCCAAATTCGGACTTCAAAACATGATTTTGGCCACTGAAATAACTCTGAAAAACAGTTTTTAAAAGCTCAAAAATAGATAGTGCAAAGGTAGGAAACACAAGGAAAAAGGCCTTCAAAACAAGGTGCAAAGAAGGGTGAACCACCCCTCAACCTTTAATGGCCATAAAACCCAAGTTTTAGCCCAAAAATAGTTAGAAAACAACAAGGAAAATAGTGAATAAAGCAAGTAAATAGGCAAAGCCTTATACCTCTTGAAGAGAAGATTCAATTAGAAGCAATAAAACCACACAAACACACCCTCAAGAGCTCAAACAAGGCTCAAAGACACCTCAACTCAAAGATGGAGAGGTTTGGTTAAGAGTGTATAGGCAAAGGTTAAAGATGTGTAGGCAAAAGTATATAAATTTACTAGAGAGAGAGAATTGTAGAGAGAGGAAAAATTTTGCCCAAAATTTTTCTAACCTTAAAACATGAGAGTGAGGCGCTCTATATATAGAAAACATGAATTTTCCTTAAGAACATCCAGCCCTACACGTGGGAGCAGATGCATGCATCTGTGCAAACAGCTGGCACAGCTGTCACAAAATATCTGCAAAAGACATTGGTAATCGACCAACCATCACTGGTGGCGGGTAAGCCATATTAGTGGCCGGCAACCAAGAGTGATGGCCAGCAACCCAAAGAGGTGGCCGGCAGGCTACCAGAGGCTACAGGCTTGAAAAATAGTGAGTTTGGTCCAAAAATGAGGCAACAGGGGTGTAAGGGTTAAAAGGCTCAAAGCTATGGCTTTCTACTAAGGCCTACGAGCACTTGACAAGCGTATAGACTCATCATTGGGTGCGCAAGCGATGATGTCCAAGTCATAAGGGCAGTAAAAAATAGAGTGTGTACAGTTTCCCCTCTTTGATAGAACTCGGAGTCATAAAATGACGTGAGTGGATAACAAAGCCCAGAGACGACCCATTTTGATAAGCCGTAAGACTTGGACAAACAATCAAGACATAAATAAATGGTTGCGCCCTCATACTGCCTACGTATCCCTTTGCAAGGAATCAAACCAACGTAGTTCTGGGGCAAGATACAAATGATATGTACAATGCAACTTTGAAAGCTAGACTCACACACTTTGCGAAGCCGGCCATGTTGAAAACTCGTGATCATGAAAGATGATGCAATAAGCAAAAATTCGATAAGCAATATAACAAGACATGAATGAGCAGCTTCAAGCTTAAAACCAACACAGGTTTCATACAAAAAGATATGAAACACACTCTAACCATGCCAAAATGCAAGACGAGGAAAGGAAACAAGGCTCAGGGCTACGTTTCATGCATCTTGAGAAACTTAAGAACAAAAATCGCTCGGGGTCACGTTACACACGTCCCAAGAAACTGAAGAACAAAAACCGCTTGGGGTCGCATTTTACGTGTCCCAAGAAAAAGCAAAACCACCCAAGGCCGCGCGTCACGCACCCTGAGATACAAGAGAAACTGCTCGGGTTCACATTTCACACGACTCGAGAAACAAGAAAAACCACTCACGCTCGCGTTTCATGTATCTCAAGAACAACACGCCCAGCGCCATGCTTCACGCGTCCTAAGATAAGAAAAAAATCACTCGAGCTCGCACTTTATGCGTCCCGAGATAAACCACACCCAGGGTCGCGCGTCACGCTTCCTGAGATACTCTAATCGCATTGAAATCACGAGAAGAGAAAAAAAATAGGTCGGGTTCATGCTTCACGCGTCCCGAGATAAAACACGCCCAGGGTGGCGCATCGCGTGTCCTGAGATACTCTAATTGCGTTGAAATAGCAAGAAGAGGAGAAAAATTGCTCGGGCTCGGGCTTCATGCACCCCGAGATAAAACAGAGATATGTGCGATAGATGCACAAAGGTGAACAAATGCGATAGTTACACAAAGTAAACAAGTCAAATAAGTGACAACGCATATTCTATGCCTGATAGAGAACCGATGCACGATGTTAAGTGAAGGCATGTTCTATGCAAGATACAAAAGCATATTCTATGCATGAATAATAAATGATGCAAGACAAGCATGCAACATACGTATATGTGAAATGCATATTCTAAGCAACAAAATAGAACGAAGGCATAAAAAGAATAAAAGCGACATTCGATGGCACCTTCCAATTTACCTCTAGGAGGAATTGTAATATGTTCAAAAATGAGTCGTTCATGTTGACAAGTGATGAACATCGTGCGCCAAAACGCAATTTTGAGCTTCCGTAGAGACAATTTGGACCCAACAACGAACCTTCCCTACACTTCTCAGGAAATAAAGACATAAAACAGCATCAAGACATAGAGGAGGGCTACCGGCCTCTTGCCGGCTACATGGAGAGGCTGGCGGCCACCAGAAAGCCTTGCCAGCCACCAATGTGGCCAGCTACCGATGGCAGATTTGGGGCTTTTTGATCTTTTCACCCACGGGTCTTTAAATACAAGCCCCAGGGGTTCATTTCCTTATAACCCTAGGTCCAAAATTCTTCCTTCTCTCTCTCTCTAGACACTTTTTCTCTCTAGATTTGCACTTTTTACACGTTTTCCAACGCCCCACGCATATTTTCTTCGCAAAACCCTCTTAGTTCTCTTCCTTCTGAACCGATTAGATTTTGATTTCGATGCCTTTTCTTAGATTTTCACCACTTTAGGCTTGTTCTCCTCGAGTTTCTCTCGAGTTTCATGCACTTCTCCCAGTTTTGACTTTTTCTTCCATTTTCTCTCTCCTAGGGTTGACTTTTCCAAGTTTATCCTCTTTTCTCTATTTTTCTTCACTTTTTACCTACTTTTCACCCATTTTCCAAATAGCAAATGAGATACCACATGACGGGGCTCCTCCGAAGGTTCCACCTACATTTCCACCCATTCTTGAGGTAGAGGAGCTGGTAGTTGCCGAGGTTGGCGAGGCGGCTGAGGGCATTGAGGCCGACCTCGAGGCAGAGTTTGAGCCAAAGCCGCAACCATTGAGGGTACAGCCTTTGATCCGGCAAGATATCATCCCCGCATGCATATATTGCCATTGGGAGGCATTAGTTATTTTAGCGCCTTTGCTCGTAGTGCACCAGAGGACCTTCTGTTGAGGGAGTCGACCTCCCACCTGTCAGCTAGCGCCACTAAGGTACGAACTCTGTTTTCATGCATTCATACTTGCCTTTTCACTGCATTTCTTGCACTGCCTTTTATCCAATTCATCTATTCTTTGGCATAAGGAGAGTCTCGTGCCTACAGGGGGTACAGAGCTACGACAACGAGGGATTGGTATGAAGAGCTCCCTGCCAGAGTTCGTGACATCATTGATGAGACCAGCTTCGGCCTTTTATGTTCCAACCTGACACGGGTCATTGCGAGTTGTCCTTTTCTAGGAGCGCTTGTGGGGAGGTGGTGGGACACCACCAACTCCTTTTACTTCTCTACTGCCGAGGAGATAACGATGACTCTCTACGACTTTGCCATGATCACGGGCTTAGGAGTAGGGGTGGTCTGATCCCTTTTGACACCGACATGGGGGAGTAGAAGGCGGCCTGGATCGAGCTGTTGGAAGCACGCCCACCTCTGTATCGGCCAGCCATGGTTAGATACAGTTGGTTCGCTGAGTAGTTTCGAGGGAGCGAGCCCGAGACATAAGAGGAGATGGAGCAGTATGCTAGAGGCTTCCTGATGTTTGTCCTTGGTACCACCTTGTTTTCGAACAGGTGGAATATCGTGGGCTTATATCTATTGAGCGCCCTGGTGACTCTTCCCTGGGTACGCTTCTATGACTGGGGTAGAGCTACCCTCGCCACCCTGTATGGCTATATGATCTCTACCTCCCACTGAGGGGAAAGCTGATCGAAGGCTACTGGCAAGACTGAGAGGTATACCTTTCAGCTCCATCTTTGCACTATACACTTTCTGCTTTATATTTGCTCAACACCTGTGCTTTTTGCTTTGCACTTTCTACATCTGTTCATACATTGTGCTTTCTACTTTGCATTTTCTATATCTGTTCTATATTTATTCATACCCTGATAACCACTTACCACTGCATTTTCCTTGCAGCTATGGGTTTATGCATATTTCCAACTCTTGCCCCAGAGCCTATGGAAGAGCTCCCCCCCGATGGTCCCTTACTCGAGGCGATATGATGGCCGATGTCAGCATGGGACTCGCAAGACCTTTGCTTTCTTCCGCCACTACTATGACACTGTGGCTACCCACGAGGTAACCCGAAACACAGTCATTTTTTCTTTAACACTGCTCTGGTTTACACTTTAGCAACTGACAGCAACTGACAATCTATACACTCTCTGTTTGCAGATCATGTGGCAGCCTTGGACCATGATACCGGTTAGGGTACAGGACTAGTATGCCAGGGGTTGGGCCACGTCGTGCTTTCACATCCTACTAGAGGGCCCAGTCTACTGGGCCTGGTTCTTGAGTGAGTGGTTCGTCCGTTAGACCGTGGGCTTGCCGAATCCAGTTGTTCCGATGCCAGCGCCAGAGTCTATGAGGTTAGCAGACACCTATTCATTGATGCAGTCACCCAGTTTATGGTGGGTGTAGATGCTGATTTCTTCAAGGGTGAGGGTGACTATGTGACCTTTTATTCAGAGCCACCTTATGCCACCTCTGACAAGCGCTCGTTGAGGACTCCTAGGCGAGAGAGGAAACTAAGGCCCGTGCTAGAGGGGCTCTCCCTGTAGAGCAGAGCACCCATTGGCCAGAGCTTCCCACTGCGCTCACATGTTGGTGATATACTAGGGTTGCTTACCAGATCCCGATTGAACCGGCAGAGGCTGGACACGAGCTTGTCAGAGTCCGGGGTTCGTCTCAGGTATGGACTATTCTTTACCGTTTGCACCCCACATTTCATTTCTGATACATTTATTACAAACACTAATCATCCAAATGCATTTGCAGGCATCCATAGAGTACATAGGGAGTTGTCTCGAGCTGATAACCTCCTTGATGGGCATGGTACAAAGGAGGGAGATGCTGCTCGATCTCCACAGTATTTCTTTCAGGTTGCAGTTCATACTATCAAATTTGCACTGATGCACTGGCATTTCAGCCGTAGTCTTTCCCAAGTTGCACTGATACACTGCATTGGTACACTACATTCACACATTGTACTAATACTGTGTCTAATTTCTGCATACACTCATTCTGCATACTATGCTTGCATCTGACACACACACTGTAACTGATAAGTTGGCAACTGTCTTTTTCAAATCCCATCTGTACTGATGGCTCTGGCGGTAGCAGCAGCGATAGCATCGGCAGTACCTCATCTAGTAACAAGAAAGAGAGACAGAGATAGGGGTACCCAAGGCCAGAGCAGTCCTCCTGAGCTCATCTTGAGCGATGATGATGTTGAGACTAGTGACTCCAAGGAGTCGGCAAATAGGCATTTTAAGTCATTTGAGAGCGGAGATGATGATACTGGCTCGGTTTCTGAGAGTGGAGGTGTTACCGAGGAGGGTTTTGGGACAGAGAGTGGAGATGATACCAGCTCTAGTTCTGGCTTAGAGATTGATTCAGACAGCGGCGCTGATGAAGATAGTGCTTAGAGTCCTCTCCTCCGAGGAAGAGGACGAAGAGGGCCGCTCAGGCCTAAGGTGACTAGTGCTGATTTTTTGTACTTTTGCTTAGTTTCTTTGGTTGGTAGCATTAGTGTATGTATAGTTTCAGATAGATTTTATTTTTTCTTTGAAACTTATACTCCTCTTTTGTAAAAAACCATGATCGGAATTGTCATTTTTGCATCATGAGCACCATATTTGCATGAAATGGACATAGAATTGAATTGGCCAAGAGCACTTGCTTGAAACAATATTCTTAATTAGGTAATGAGTCGACCAACAACCGAAATACAAAATACAACATACAACTCGATAAACAAAGCAAAAACAACTCAAATATAAATGAAGAAACTTTCTAAAATCAAGAAGACTCAAAACAAGACCTTAAAATACCCGAAGATCAAAACAAAACGCAAGCCTCCAGCATTATTCAGCACAAATGTGGATGGCAGGCCTGAAAAGAAAGCTGCCTGCCAGAGATAGAGCTTGCCGGCCATAGAGAGTGGCCTGCAACATGGCCTGCCGGCCACCTGTCGGCCACAAATGTGAGAATCGCCATATTGCTAACAGTTGGCTTCCACTCACAACCTTATCTTCTACAAAAGGTTCAGCTTCATGAATTGTTCTCTAGAACTTCATTTCAACTGCAATTTCTTCTACAAATGGAGCCTTTTTTTGTCGAAAAGTTCTCGGACTGGATAGCTGCTTTAGACGGCTTGGAGAAGGTAAATTTATGAGGTTTTGGTGTAAATGCACTTTTTCTGTTGAGTCGTTCTCCACTTTGTTTTTCGTTCCTCCATACCGTGACTCGATGCCGGGACCTGATTACACATGTCTTTCACTTCGGGGGACAAGAAATATGCCCGACAATTAAAGAATTTCGGCACTAATGGAATCCCGACGCGATGAGAAAATCATGCCACATCCCCGTTTTGGCTACGCCCAAGCTTTGGGACGGATGTGTGGGATCACTCTGCACGAGGCTCGATCTTTGGCCCACAACGGAGAGCTAGACATTCCTAGCTTAATTCATCGATTTTCCAACGTCAGTGATAGAGGCGACCTTTTTTGGCAAGATTTTTGGTAACATGCCCTCTGCTTGTGTATGCTTGCATATTTTCTTCTTACCCCTAGTTTTCGCGGATGTAGCAATCAATTGAATTGGTGCAAGCCTTGAAAGAATGCAAGAGTTGTATTAGTTTAGCACTGGCTGAGACCTTGATGGGCTTGGGATGAATTTCATAGGAGAGAGACTACCAGATTAGTGAGAAGTCCACTACTTCTTCAGGTATTGTTTCCCACCCTTTCTCATATGTGTTTCTCATATCACTCGGCACTCATGCTCTATTTTTCTCTTAAAGCCCTTTTCTCACTTTTCTCTCAACATACATCTCTCTATTCTTTATTCTCTTTTTTCTTCCATCTCTTCCCAGGTGTGGCTTATAGATAAACTGAAGGTACTCTTGCCCTGAGTACTCAGCTCAAGGTTACTTCTTTCGCCATTGACTAGTGGATTTTCCCAACGAGGGGTAGTGGTGCGATTGGATGTGCAACAAGTCTGCTGCTGGCATAGCTTGGTGCTGCCCCTAGCTTAATCTGACCGAGATGAGTTACAGCATGGCTCGACAGCCTGGCATCCAATTGATCGGCCTCATGCACTGTGTGTTCTACTTCCCTTTCTGGTTCAGACATCTGTTCAGGCACGATCAGACCTGCCCAGATGAGGGGGTAGAGTACCCGATTTCATTCCCCATCTGTGGTTCACACTTGGATAGGCACCTCATTGCTTGGAGGATGAGAGAGCTTCCAGCCCCTGCCCCTAGTTTTAGTTACACCCTTTCTGGCAAGTGTTTGGCTTGGCTCGAGGATAAGGCATAAATTGGGCCCACTTTGGCTTCAGAAGCTTCCACAAGTGCGAGCAAAGGACGTAGGAGTACCTGACTCACCTATGCCCCTAGTTTATTGCTTTGACCTTTCTTTTCAAGTTTTTCGGTGTAATAAAAGCAACTTTGATTTGTGTCGGAGAGGTGGAGAACTTTATGTTAAAATCAATGAAATTAAAATTATGAGCACTGAAAATTTTCCTTTTGGTCCAAAAATGGTCTAAGTTGTAAAAGGTAAAAATTTGAACAAAATCAACTTTTATCAAAACCTTTCAAAACCATTTTCAAGAGGATCACCACCTGACAGACACAGAATCTATCCTTAAGATGTACAACCTTGAATCAAAAGATCATAATTGCCCCTTGATTACACACACTGCTGCTTTGCATTGTAACCGGCTATTCTCCTCAGAATGAAGATCACAACCGAACTCCCAAGTAAAGAACGGACAAAGATGACCTAATCAAACACATGGATAGGGGACTTCAGGATGAAGTTGCCTACGTATCCCAAAGATGGGAATCAGGCCTTACGTAGTTCGGTTCAGGTTCACTCGAGTATTAACACTCTTCTTTTGTGCTCTAACTTTTGCCAAAGTTACCCTTTAGGATTTTCAACCTTGCGAGCTCAATTTTCTTTATTTCTAATTTTTCATGCTCCAACTTTTGCCTAGGTCGCCCTTCAAGGTTTTTGGCCTAGCGAGCCTCTTAGGGATAATATTTCTTCAACTTGTCCATGTTGATCGATTGTGAAAATTCCAGGCCATCCAGGTCCATGAGAATAAGAACTCCACCCAACTAGATAGTTTTGATAATGTAAGGACCAGTCCAATTGGGTCTGAACTTGCCCCTAGGGTCAACAATGGGAACTCGGTTGTCTTTTAACACCATATCCCCTTCCTTGAGATTTCGGGACTTAACTTTCTTGTTAAAAGCCCTAGTAATCCTACGTTGATAGCCCTGAACATGATACAATGCTTTCAGCCTTCTCTCATCAAACAACATCAACTCCTTAAACATGTTCTATTGCCAGTCTGCCTCTACTATTTGACACTCAGCCATAACTCGCAGCGACGGGACTTCTATTTCAATTGGCAGAACAGCTTTCATCCCATAGACGAGTCAATAAGGAGTTGCCCCTGTGGACGTTCGGATTGAAGTTCTATAGCCCCAGAAGACGAATGACAATTTGTCTGGCCAGTCCCTGTAGGTCTCAACCATCATCTGCAAAATATTCTTGATGTTCTTGTTGGCGGCCTCAACAGCTCCATTGGTTTGCGGCCTACATGTAGATGACTTATGAAAAGTCACATTGTATTTCTCCAACAAGTCTATCACCTCCTTCTTGAAGTGGGAGCCATTATCTCCGTACTGGCAAATGATGTTGTTTCTGATGAACTTGGCCACGTGCGATGCTTTCAACACTGCATAAGACTAAGCTTCCACCCACTTTTTAAAGTAATCAATTGCCACCAAAATGTATTCATGCCCATTCGACCCTTTTGGTGTGACTGCGCCGATGACGTCAATTCCCCAAACTGAAAAAGGCCATGGTGAAGTCATGCCGTACAGTTTTGACGGTGGGATATTCATGCGATTAGCATGAATTTGGCATTTGTGGTATCGCCGAACAAAACCAATACAATCCTCCTCCATGGTGAACCAGTATTAACCTTGCTTGAGAATCTTCCGGGCTAACATCACTCCGTTCATTGCGCTTTGCACTCTCCTCCATGGATGGCCTCCATTAGGCGCTTTGATTACTTTTCTTCGACACATCACTTGTGCATTCCCAGATAACCTCTTTTGTACAGTTTACCTCGGCATATGATAAATTGGACGGCTAGTCGCCGTATTCCCCTTTTGTCATTGGCATTTGCCCCTAGTGGATAAACTTCATTTTCCAATAAGTTCCAAATATCATAGTACCAAGGATTTTTGTCTTGCACTTCATCTATTGCGGCGATAGTTTCATAGGTCGACATGTATTTCTGCTCAATGATGATCGGACGCATCCAAACTTCAAGTGAGATGTCTACCATGGATGATAGAGTTGCAAAAGCATCAGCGAACTTGTTGTTCTCTCTCAGTAGATGCGTGAGTGTCAGCTTTTCAAACCTAGGAATCAGAACATCCAGAGTCTGGTGATAAACCTTCATTTTTTCTTCTTTCACTTTCCAGTCTCCATTTGCTTGAGAGATAACTAGGTTCGAGTCCTCGATAACATCTAACCTTTTTGCTCCTAATTCCAGGGCTGCTTCTAAACCAGCAATACACACTTTATATCTTGCTTCATTACCGGACACCTTGAACCGGAGTTTGAAGGCTAAAGGTATATGGGAATTGTTAGATGCTATCAACAACACACCTATCTCATAGCCGTACTGATTGGCTGCTCCGTAAAGTACATCGTCCAAGTTTCCTCTTCAACTTGCAGAATGGCTTCATCTGGGAACATGTATTCCACCGCTTCATACCCTTCTACCGGGTGGTCTGCCAAGAACTCCACTACAGCTCTCCCCTTGACCGACTTGCGGGTGACGTACTTGAGATCAAATTCGGAGAAGAGAAGAAACAAACGAGCTAGCCTACTCGTAAGCACTGGTTTCTCAAAGAGATATTTGATGGGATCAAATCTCAAAACCAAGATTACAGAGTGGGCTAACAAGTAGTGTCTCAACTTCCTTGTAGCCCATACCAAGGCTAGGCAAGCTTTCTCCAGCGAGGTATAGCTGGTCTCATATTCCAGCATTTTCTTGCTCAAATAGTAGATGGCTCTCTCCATCCTATCTTCAGATTCCTAAGCTAGCATGCATCCCATAGTTCTGTCTATTACTGGCAGGTACAGAATCAAAGGCTTCTCCGGCTTTGGCGGCGACAACACAGGCGGGTTCTGGAGATACTGCTTAATCTGCTCAAAAGCGAATTGACATCGATCATCTCATCAGAATTTTTTTCCTTTCTTCAAGATCCTAAAAAGTGGTTCACAAGTCAATGTTAATTTGAAAATAAACTGTCTTATGAATTACACTTTACCTAGAAAAGCTCGCACCTCCTTTTCAGTCCTTGGTGGTGGCATTTCTAGGATGGCCTTGATTTTTGAAGGATCTACTTCGATGCCCCTTTGTGTGATCAAAAAGACCAGCATTTCCCCGCTGTCACGCCGAAAGTGCATTTCTACGAATTCAACCTCAATCTGTATTCTCTAATACGTTAAAAGAATTTTTTCAAGCTGGTGTATTGGCCCTCTCTTTCTTTGGACTTGACAATCATGTCGTCCATGTACACATCAACCCTTTTGTGGATCATATCATGCAGAATAGTGGTTGCAGCCCTCTGATAGGTAGCCCCAGCATTCTTTAGCCCAAACGGCATAACCCTGTAACAGTAGGTCCCCTATGGCGTAGTAAATGTAATTTTCTCTCTGTCTTCGGGCACCGTCAGAATCAGGTTATACCCAGAAAATCCATCCATGAATAAGAGCAATGCATGGTCCCTGATGAAGTCTACCTACTCATCAATATGTAGTAGGGGAAAATCATCCTTCAGACTAGCCTTATTCAGATCCCTGATGTCGACACAGACTCTGATTCTGCCATCCTTCTTTGGGACTATAACAATGTTGGCCAACCACGTTGGATACTTAGATACAAGCAAGAACCCTGCCTCAATCTGTTTGGTAACTTCTTCCTTAATCTTCAAAGCCCAATCCGGACATATTCTCCATAACTTCTACTTGATGGGTTGGGCCACGGGGTCAAGAAAGATCTGATGCTGTACAATTTCAGGATCGATTCCAAGCATGTCTTCATAGGACCAAGCAAAAACATCTTTGAAATCTTTTAATAAAGCGGCTAAGCGCTCGCGCTCCACCATAGACAACGTGGACCCGATCTAGACTAGACACGGATCTTTATCAGTACCCACATTAATATCAATGATTTCATCGACACAGGGTTTTGCAAACCTCTCCTCCTCTCGATTAATCAAGTTTTTCAAAACCAGAGGAATTTTTTCCTCATCATTTTCATTAAAATTCTAAAAATCTTGGTCAATGCAATAAACAAGTGGCACAGAGAAATACTCAAAATTGGCAGCATTCTCATTCATAAGATCCAGCTCTTCTATTACAATCGACTCAAAAGCAAAAGAAAAAGAGGACCTGGAGAAGATCTTGGAATCCAGGTTATCACCCCCAAGAATATCGGACTCAGACTCAGAAGAACCAGAATCTGATTCCAACTCCGCAGGCTCAGTGGAATCAGATTCTAGCTCATCACCCGACTCAGAACTAGACAAGTAGCCCTTCTCCAACTGCCAGATAAGAGATGGTGCCTCCAATGCATCTAAAATACTACTAGATGGGTTCACACCTGGTTGGTCCCTGATCATGGAGATGGTCAGGTTATCCCCCAAGTTCTTCGAGTCAATCGTAGGATCTACAAGAAGACATGCCAGTGCTGCCCCTACTTCAAGCTCGCTATTGTTCGCGTCACTTTCGATGCTCTGTTCAGCATCAGCACTCAGTTCAGCCTTGTCCTTGGTGTCACTATCTTGTAGTTGTAAGTCAAAGAAGATTTCGAATCCGGGGACACGTTGCTTTGCAGAATTCATCCAGGGCTTTGGAAAGTCGTAAAAGGGGAAATCTTCTCCCTTCCGAACAAAGTGACCATTCAGCATTCCCCAGATTGGCCTATGAACGAGCTCATAGTGTTTCCCGGCTTGCTTGGCTCTAACTCCACCTCTGATTTCTTCACTTTTCCTGACCCAGTCCTCTTTGGTAGGCACATAGCCTAGACCAAAGACATGCAGGTTGTGTCGCACGCCTGCCAATGTTGTGACGCCTTTCTGGCCACTTGTTCCAAGTCCTATTCTTGGCACATACTGTAGCTTGTTCATGAAATAAATAGATTGGGTGCTGACATACATGCTCTCATCAGGGGCCAAAATGGTCTGCATTGCCCGAGCCTCAGCCAAAGTGAACCTTGAGAGGAATATATCCTCTTTGCCATGAGCCACTTCCAGCACTAGTGTAGTTACCTCTGGCGGTGGGTGAATTGATGAATTCCCCAAAAAAAATAGCCACTCTTGCCCTGTGAGGATACTTCAGTATTTGGTGGAAGGTAGAGGAGACAGCTTTTACATGATGCAGCCAGGGTTGCCCTAACAATAAGTTGAAAGTGGCCAGCACATCCAGGACATAGAACTCGACATCCTGCTGAGTTGGGCCTACTTGAACTCTGATTTGTATCGTGTCCATAACCTCCTTGCTCGTATTATCATATGCCCGAATGACTTGGGCCGTGGGCACGAAGTTTGCTGGTCTAAGGCCGATGGCAAAAGTTGTGCGGGAAGGACATACATTGATAGCTGACTTGGTATCGATCAACACGGCACCTATTTTTCCTTACACTCAACAGATATATACAAGGGCTTGTTATGTACTGAGCCTTCCGATGGCAGTTTTTTATCAAAAAAGGTTAGGGTTGGCCTGGCGCCACCTGGGAAGACCAATCCGACAAGCTATTCAGGGGTAGTGTCAATGGACAATTTAGCCTTGTCCATTGCCGACTGTACAGCCTGTCGATGTACCCGGGAGGCAATGAGAAGACCCAAAATTGAGATGTCAGCTTGGATCTTCTTAAGCTGCTTCAACACTGCCACTTGCTCCAACTACTTCTCTTTCTATTTCTCAACCTCTCTATCCTTCCCAGATGCCTCAGCTTGATCTAAGTGTGGTGGCTTGAAATACCGTCCACTTCTTGTCATGTGACCTATCTCTTTCGCATACCACTTATTGTCCAGAAGGCACTCACCCCAATCTTCATCAGTGTGAGCCAGACGTAGATCATCATCATCCCACTATACACCTTTGGCAGTCGACAAATAGTTGTCCAACTCCGTTTGAATCACTTTCACTTCATAAGTATCCACCGCAGGGTGTTGGGCCAATACTACTTTCTATTTGTCTTCAACCTTCTCTTGTTCAAACTGCTTCAATGTAGCTTCCTATTCTATGTCCATAGTGCTCACAGTGCTCAGTTTTTGAGCTGAATTTTCCACACCGGTGCTCTCCGACAGTTTTCGCTTTTCATCGGCCATTCCGACCACCACAGCAATTCCTCCTTCCTTTTTCTCCAATTTCATTTCAGTTCCTTCCTCCATGTTTGGTTCATCACTTAGCCACCTGGAGTTGTCGGTTGATCCATTAAAATCAAACCAGTCAATCTGTATATCCCCTTGATCTTGTTCATCAAAGAACTGCAAGTTGTCTAGATCCTCCTCAAGCTCCGCCAAATCATCCAAACCTTGGCTCGGGCCATCTTCCCTAACCACATTAACCTCCACTACAGTTGGCAACACCAATTCTTGCATGACTTGCCCAGTCGGCACAATGTAGCAGCTTGGATCATATCCCCCCTTAGGCAAGTCCTCAGAACTCTCTGGCAACGGACTCGTATTTCCCTCTAAGACAAGCCTTCCTTCTACTGCAACTGTCACCACCACAGGTTTAGGTTGAAGTGCGAACGTGTCCATCATGCACAAATCAGTGCTTTCAAGAATGAACACCATCGGTCTTGGTAGGTGGAAAGGAGTAATATATATGCTAGGGTCGTAGGGGATGGCCAGTGTATGGATTAGGTTTAGATTTTGAGGTAGGGGAACTTGATTGTGGGCCAGGAGAGGGTTTGTAGTTACATTTTCTTTCTTAGGTGGTGCAATCACCTTGTTGTCAATGAGGTCTTGAATCTCATGACGTCATCTGAAGCATTGGTCAGTATCATAACCATACTGTTGGTGAAATGCACAATACTTGGTTGGGTTGTGTTTCGGTAGGAGAGGATCAAGTAGTAGACGAGGCTCTAATGGTTTGAGGTGACCTTTTTTAATCAACACCTTCATGGCTTGAGATAAGGGCATGTAGAGTTGGGTAAAGGTCCTCTGGGATCGGGCAGGGTTGTTCGAAGTTTGTGGAGTTGTATTGGCAAAGGGATTGGCGGTCTTAGTTGTGGTGGTGACAACGCTCACATCCGATGGCCGTGCAGCTGTACTACCACTGATGGTTGCATTGGAACTACGTACAAAAGGCCTTTTTGCCTGCTCTTTCTCATCAATAATCAATCCTTGTTTTATGGCATCTTCAATCTGAACCCCCATCTCATGAAGCTCGGTGAATATGAACAGAGGTAGGACGATCATTTTCTGTAACAATTTCCCATGCAGATTGCAGACTACAATCCTTATCTAGTCTTTCTCAGAAGGCCTTGTGGTCATCATTGAAGCTTTGACCCTTCACCTCCTCACAAATTTTGAGAAGCCCTCTTTTGGCTCTTGGCGCGTTGCCTTAAGATCACGAGTTGTGACCTCGATTTGTGTGTTATACGAGTACTGAGCAATAAAGGCCTCGGCCATTTCCTCTCAACTCTGCTTAAGAGAATCATTCAGCTTTGCATATCATATAGTTGCTATACCAGACAGGGTCTGGCCAAAGAGAGACAGTTTCTGCAATCTGGTTAGGCCCATTGACCGCAGGATGTCTGAAAATAGTCGAAGATGAACCATGGGATCTTCGGAGCTGTCAAATCTATCAATATGCAACATTTTGAACCGATCTGGCAATGTCATTGCAAAGTCAGTATACCCGTCCTCTATGTCGGGAATGGAGTTAACACCTTGTGCTCGCTTGAATAGCTTCTCTAACTTGTTGACCTTAAGCACAATTGGGTCTACCTCAAACTCAAACGAAGCATCGGTTTGATACATAGGTGCCTTGGAGGATTGCAGTGGGATCGGCTTTGTTGGATTGCCCTGATTCTCGTGGACATTAGCTCTATGGGTAGTGGCTCTAGGTGCCGGGATGCCCGTAGGAGGTGGATAAGATGAAAAAACCGCTACCGACTGTGGTTATTGTTGTTGCAACCTGTTTATTACCTCAGCGTGACGTGTTGTGACCTCGGCCTGACAAGCAGCGTTTTGTTGCAGGGTTTCAACTGTTTGCTGAAGATGGTGGATCAATTCCTCCATACTGACTGGGGGATACTGTTCCATCGGAATAGGCGAGTGATCTCGTACTGGACTAGATATAGAAGACTATCCCTGAGCTTGACTAGATGCAGGTGAAGTGAGGGATGACTGTTGTAGAAACTGGACCAATGAACTCTACCTAACTGTCCTCCGTCTAGTAATCGGTGGGAGTGAAGTAAACACGAGCTGTCCCCTAACAAGATCTTCGGCTTTGCAAAGCCTTCAGACTCGGGTCTAGAGCACTTGGGGGATATCCAAACTTTCCAAAGCTATGGTGTTAAACTACCTAGCAAAAGGAAATAAAGCAAAAAGAAAGCAATAATTAGAAACTGCACAGCACCTCAGCTACTGATGTTAACAACACACAGATGTAATCAAAGCTGTAGGACTGCACTCAACACTGAATTCTACCCCCTAAAATGGATAGCAAACTTGTAACTGATACGCACATTCCTGTACAGTTTCACTGTAAAGCACATACCAATTAAGTAAGATCCAAAACACCCCTATGAGGGGGAAGGGTTACCTTGTCCTAGTTTTTTCAGGAACAAGGGTTCATTATTCAAACAAAGTGGTTTCACGCAATCTTGTATTCAGGTAAGCATCCTGTCCTAGGTTGGAACAGTCTCTATGGCTTTCCAATGTGCAAGACTACCTAATATACCTCTTACACCTAACACTAAGAAGTTAAAAGAGGATCAAACGGTACAATGGTAGTCCAGATCTAAGGGTTGTGTTCCTATCATGGCAGAGCTCGTGACCGGCCAGCCTTTTAGCAAGCTTTTCAGGCAAGCCTCCGGCAAACCGTCCAGGAATAGCAGATGGCAAACACAGTGACTTCAATGCACCAATGCAAATACAATGCAAAGAAACATATAAGTATAGATAAAATTTCATATCATGAATTTTGAGTCAAGTTCTGTAATTTCCCCAGCAAAGTCACCAGAAACTGTAGCTCGATTTTTTCGCGCCCCCTTTCGGAAGACAAATAAGCCCTACAGTATCGGACTCCCGCGGTTCTAAATCTGATCTCACAAGTGCAATATGAAATAGATAATCACCAAATAGTCCAAATCCGGTAAATCTTTTGGAAAATCGATTTTGAATCAAATTGCCCAAAAAATGGACTGCTTTGCTAGATATAGAGTCGCCATCTAAATATTTTAGGAAATTTAGAAAACCCATGACTCATTCCAAAGGCTACGTGTCCATCATCACCAAGATTGTCTCGGCTCGAGAACTTAGGTATAAGAGAGAAAGGTCATGAATTGAGCACCCCCGCTCGCCCGATCAAAGATCGTCCTCTACTAATCATGATATGAATTTTATTTATAGTATATGCTCTTGTTACGGTTTATTAGACTAGCATTTACTATGTGATGCGCACACACATAAGTATAGACTAACTTTGTAAGAATTGGAACACTTGATTCATGTTTGTTTTGAAAATTGTTTCGAATATGTATCACTTGAAAAAGTGATTGCATATGAACATTACTTAAATTATTCCAATTCAAGCAACTAACCTTCATCCACCTGCATTCAAACAGTTTATCATCTAAGCACTTAGCCTCATGGTGAGCGTGCTTGAAATGGCAACATCACACTCATGCCATATGCTAAAGAGAGTAAAGCCTCACCTAGTACTCCAAACCAAAAAAGATAAGAGAGTTAGAAAAATGCATGATCCTGACTATGCAATATGACTAATGCAACACATGCGATATGCAATTAATAGGCTCGGCTACTAATATGGCAAATGAAGCAATTTGACAACATGCTATCTAAGCACATATTCAAAGAAGTATTTAAACAGCAATGCAAGTTGGAATGATGAACCGAGCCTCGATGCATGCAATATGAGTGGATGCAAACATGAAGTATGCTAAACAAAACATGATGCCCCTAATCTAACCATCATAAACTAGTAAATAGAAAGGAGAAATATGTGGGGTTGAAAGACATACACATTATTACAACTTTGCACTCTCACGAAGGAGAGTCCGAATGGATCAAATAACTACCTAACTAGCTAAGCTAAGCTAATTATTACGAAACAAATTAAATTAACTAAACTTCGTAACTAATTATTACAACAAATGAATTAACTATTCTAGTTAACTAAAATAATTATAAGACGAAATCGAACAACTAGTTAACTAACTAATTATTACAACACTTTACAAAATTAACTAAGTACAACTAATTAATTACAACAAATATTTAAACTAAATATTTAAACTTAAACATGCCCAGTATGCGAGGAATGCTCATGCACGTGCTCAGTTTCCACCCGAAAAGGCCACTGTTTTGTTTCCAGAAGGTCTCTGTTGCACAATAGAACACTTACACTTCTGTCCATTTCTAGAATAGCTCTGCTCTGCTCAGCTCAAAAAACACACTGCTGGATTTTGCATTGGTGGCCGGCCGGCCGGCCGGTCAGGAGTGAGCGCTTGCTGGCCACCGCTGCAGGGTTCATCTTGCTGCAATAGAGAACAAACAGAGCATACACAAGGCATTCTCAAGGGTTTGTTTGCACAATTCACCCCTCCTTATCATGAACCAATCAAAGGAGAGACAAAATTTGGTCCATTTCATGAAATGATCAAGGGAAATGGTAAACTTGGAAACTTGAACCATTTCATCACTAATGAGTATGTAATGCCTCAAGCTTCCATGTGTTCAATTAACGTCCGATTGAACACAACCAAATTCTTATCTTGCACCAATTTTAGCTTCAATTTTAATACTCCATTTTAGATTACCATCTATTCTTTAATTCATTGAGTCCAAAAGGTGAATTTAAGTCCTCTAATGGAAAGAGGGCTCAAACCAAGAGTTGCTTTGGGCATGAAAGAGACATCATATCGTTGGTAATGAACCTCCAAATTGATTAAATCATTAAGCATGACATCTCAATCTCATGCTTAAACAAACAAGTAGTTTGAACAACTTTCAAAGGAAAACAAAGCCAAGAAAGAAGGGAGGTTGCAAAGATGATTAAGAGTGATTACACGTATGGAAAGCCATAAATAAATGCAATCGACTCAAATAAGGTGGTGTCTAAGGCCTAGAACACCAAACTCATTAGGACAATTACACTACAAGCATGCAAAACAAAGCTTAAATGCAACTATCAACCAAAAATAGTGCTAAAACAGTCTAATAACCACCCTCAAACATGCTGGAATTGAGCTAACAAATGCTAGATTAATAAGCTAAAACATAGCATAAGCTAGGCTAGTAAACAAGACACAAGGAGAGGAGGCTAACCCCTCCAAATTTGGACTTCAAACCATGATTTTGGCCACTGAAATAACTCTGAAAAATAGTTTTTAAAAGCTCAAAAAAAAAAAAATAGTGCAAAAGTGGAAAACACAAGAGAAAAGGCCTTCAGAACAAGGTGCAAAGAAGGGTGAACCACCCCTCAACCTTTAATGGCCTTAAAACCCAAGTTTCAGCCTAAAAATATAGAGTTTTTACAGCCTAAAAGAAGATGGAAAACGTCAAGGAAAATAATGAATAAAGCAAGTAAATAGGCAAAGCCTTATACCTCTTGAAGAGAAGAATCAATTCCAAGCAATAAAACCAAGCAAACACACCCTCAAGAGCTCAAACAAGGCTCAAAGACACCTTAGCTCAAAGATAGATAGGTTTGGTTAAGAGTGTATAGGCAAAGGTTAACGATGTGTAGGCAAAAGTGTATAAATTTGCTAGAGAGAGAGAGAATTGTAGAGAGAGAAAAAATTTTGCTCCAAAATTTTTCTAACCTTAAAACATGAGAAAGAGGCCCTCTATATATAGAAAACATGAATTTCCCTCAAGAACATCCAGCCCTACACGTGGGAGCCGTTGCATGCATTTGTGCAAAAAACTGGCACGACTGTCACAAAATATCTACAAAAGATAATGGTAACCGGCCGGCCATCACTGGTGGCCGACAACCAAGAGTCATGGCCGACAATCCAAAGAGGTGGCCGACAGGCTACCAGAGGCTACAAGCTTGAAAAATAATGAGTTTGGTCCAAAAATGAGGAAATACAGGTGCAAGGATTGAAAGGCTCAAAGTTGTGGCTTTCCGCTGAGGACTTTGAGCACTTGACGTGCATATAGACTCATTATCGGGTGTGCAAGAGATGATGTCCAAGTCGTAAGGGCCGTCAAAAATGGGTTGTCTACAATGAGATTCCTGTATAAATAAATCATACTTGTACTTAATACATAAGAAACCCAATTCTCATTCACAACAGACTTAAGCACGTCATAACGGAATGACTTGGGGTCCAATCAATTATAATCGAAACGACATGCGGTCCAACCTATTCATTCATAATCAAAACAACCTTTGGTCTAACATATTCATACGCGCGTTGATAATTATGATCATATTCACATTTGTATTCACATTCAAAACAACCTTCGGTCCACTCAATTCCTTGTTCGAAATGACCTTTGGTCCATAGTCATGATCATGTTTTCATGCATACTCATAGTCAAAACGACCTTTGGTCCAATTAATTCCATATTCAATATGACCTTTGATCCATTTAGCAAACATACAAAATTACCTTCGGCCCAATTCGTAGATAAGAAAACCATAGGTCTATCTTGTTAAACATTCTAAATGGCCTTAGGCCCATCCCGCGTCCTTATCAAATATACCAAATGACCTTGCCCCCATTTCATATTCTCATCAAACATACCAAACGGCCTTGGGCCCATTTTGCCTTCGTACAAAATGACCTTTGGTCCATTCTTACAATTTCGTGCTTATCAATCATGTTTCAAGTCTTTTACAAATCAGACAAGTAGAATACTCATTCATCGTACAAATTCATGAGTTCGAAAAACTTACCACATAGGTAGTATTTAGAAAATAACATACATGAAAATATATTTATTAAGATATTACTCATAGTGTTTAGTCGGTTGATTCATCCTCAGAGTTGACCCTACATAATTCATAACACATACAGAAATTGGGTCACAGTACAATTCAATCCGTTCTCAAATTCATTTATCTTTCTTAGGCTTCTTTCTAACTCTTTAGTTTATTTACGATGGTCAATGTATGCCTAAGAATGCTAAAAAATGAAAAAGAATGGAAATCAGAACATAATACAACTTTTGTAAGTTTCCTGAAATAAGGTACTTTGCTCGAGCGCAACATTGGTCACTCGAGCGAACCCCTTGATCTACAAAAGTACTAGATGCTCTTATTTTAAGCTCGAGCCAACTTCTTGGTCGTTCAAGCCAAGACTGAAAGTAAAGAATGGTCGCTCGAGCAGTCTTTTGGTCGCTCGAGCCAACCTCCAATATCTGTAAAAGTGCTGGAAGCTCGAAATATACGCTCAAGTGACAATTTCATCACTCGAACAAACTGGTCAAATTTTAGAATTTGCAGAATACTATTTGAGCTTCAAAACACAATTCTAAAGCTCCAAAGTCAAACATGACATACTCTTGACTTCATATACTCATTACTAAACATAAATATTAGCTCAAACTACACAAATCAATGTCCAACTTGTGGAATTCACCATAAAGTCCCAAATCATTTCAAATTCTTTTCATAACTTCAAAACTCATGCAATTAGGTTCCATAACTTCATGAATTATGCATGCATGTGAAATGTAGTCTCTAATTTCATAAAATGGTATAAATGATACTCATATTAAGTTCATATCTTGCACTAAGTAGTCTCTAGTTAGTCTCTAAATGTACTCTCTAGTTATGCGTGCGTCTGTTATTTGATACTAAATTCTTCATGTTAAGTTCATATCCTGCACTAAGTCACCAATTCTTCTTGAATTCTCACATTATATGATTTCAATTTACAATTTGAGGTTTAAGTACTCACCTGGAGCCTTCAACTCTTCAAATTTTAGCTTGAACTTGAGTGAATCTTGCTAATCTCCAAGCTTTGAGTTCAATCCCTCAAGCTTTCCCCTTCTCTCCCTTGATTTCTCTCTCTTTCTCTCTCTCTCTATAGTGTATAATCTCAGCCAAGACTTGTAGATGAGCTCAAATATATGAGCGTAAACATTAATTAGTCCTATATATAGTGGGTGATTAGCTTAGACTAATCAATCTTGATTAAGGTTAAGCAATTACACTTATTTTAATCAATTTATTCTAATTATTTTGATCTAAATCAATTTTTAATTTAATTTCACAGTGGGCTCCAAAAATTATGCCAATCATAATTATAGCAGAATACTCGACAGATTTTCCTACAACGAGCATATATGAATTCAAAAGTGCATATAATCACATGCTTAGCATCCAAAATCATTTTTAGCACATAATCACACGTATAATTAATGTATAACAGCATAACACATAACGGGTTATCATATTTTCCCCCTTTTAGGAATTTTGGTCCTCCAAACTTATATTACCTTCCGTTCGAAACAAATGTGGGTAGTGTTGTCGCATCTCATCTTTTTTCTCCCACATGGTTTCCCTTCCATAATGCTCTTTCCATTTCATTTTCACCATTGGAATAGATTTGTTTCTCTGTTGTTTTACTTGTCGGTCAATGATTTTTTCTGGCCGTTCTTTATGTTTTATATTCTCCTCAACAGCTATCCGATGGTAATCTATACATGAAACGGATCTCAGAGATAACCCTTCAACATCGATACATAGAACACATTATGCATTTGTTCCATGCCCGGGCGTAAAGTAACTCTGTAGGCAACTGGGCCAAGTCTTTCTAGAATTTGAAATGGCCCAATGTAACAGGGTGACAACTTACCCTTCTTACCAAATCTTGACTAGCCCTTCATTGGAATTACACGGATGAATACACGGTCGCCAACTTCATATTCAAGTGGCCTTTTTCTAGCATCTGCATATCTGTTTTGTCTGCTCTGTGCTGTCTTCAGCCTTTGTTGAATAAGTTTGATCTTTTCGGTGGTGGTTTGCACAATTTTAGGCCCAAGCAAGATTCCATCCCCGACTTTTGTCCAACACTATGATCTACATTTTCTACCATATAAGGTTGCATACGGCGCCATGCCAATGCTAGAGTGGTAGCTGTTATTATATACAAATCTTGCCAATGGTAAGGGCCTGTTTGGTAACACTTACGTTTTTAGTTAATATTTACAAAAATTTTATAAACTGGTTTTTGTTTATTTTTAGAAAAACATAAACTACAAACGCGTTTGGTTTGGACAAAATGTTTGAAAATTTTAAAAAATATAAATTAAAAGAGTGAGAAATGGCGAGTGGTGACGAGTAGTGGCGGATGGTGGCAACAAAAGACGGTGGTGGTAGGTGGATGGCGATGAAAGACGGTAGTGGTGGGTGGTGGCGGCAGAAGACAGAGATGGAGGGTGGTGGCGAAAGATGGTGGTGGAAAGTGGTGGCAGGTGGCGGTGGCAGGTGGTGGCGGTGGAAGATGGTGGTGGAAAGTTGTGGCTGGTGGCGGTGGCGGGTGCGGCGAAAGGTGGTGGTGGAAAGTGGTGGCAGGTGGCAGGTGGTGGTGGCAGAAGACGGTGGTGGAAAGTGGTAGCAGGTGGCGGTGGCGGATGGTGGCGGTGGAAGATGGTGGTGGAAAGTGGTGGCAGGTGGCAGGTGGTAGTAGCGGAAGGAAGTGGTGGAAAGTGGTGGCGAGTGGTGGTGGTGGAAGACGGTGGTGGGTGGTGGCGGTAGAAGACGGTGGTGGAGGGGGGTGGTGGTGGCGGAAGACGGTGGTGGAAAATGGTGGCAGGTGGTGGCGAGTGGTGGGTGGTCAAAAAAAAAAAATGAAAGCTGAAAACGTAAACTCATTTTTTGAGTTTAGAAATTTTGGCCAAATTTATAAACTGAGACCAATGGTTATAAACCAAAATATTTACCAAACAAGTTTTTATGACAGTTTTTAAAAATTTTGTAAATATAAACTAAAAACTAAAAACTTAATTGTTAACAAACGCCACCTAAGTAATCTTCCCAACTCCCCTAAAAATCTAAGGCACACATTCTGAGCAGATCTTCCAAAGTCTGTATAGTCCGTTCCGACTGTCCATCAGTTTTCGGATGGAATGCAGTACTAAGTCTCAATTTTGTTCTCATTGCTCTCTGTAGGCTTCTCCAAAATCTAGAAACAAATTTTGAATCTCTATCCGACACAATAGACATCGGTACTCCATATAAATGGACAATTTCATCAATATGTATAATGGCAAGTCTATAAGCATCATAAGTAGTTCGAACAGGAAGAAAATGTGCAGATTTACTCAGTTTATCAACTATAACCTAGATAGAATTCTTACCTCTCAGGGTTCAAGGTAGACCAGTAATAAAATCCATGGTTATATGCTCTTATTTCCATTCCGGAATAGGGAGAGATTAAAGTAGACCTGCCGGTTTTTGGTGTTCAGCTTTAACTTGCTGATATTGAAGACATTTAGACACATATTCTGCAATTTCCCATTTCATATTAGGCCACCAATAATTTTGTTTCAAATCCCGATACATCTTGTTGTTGCTTGGATGCATTGCAACCATTGACTTGTGGGCTTCATCCAGAATTATCTTCTTTAAATCATAGATGTTCCAAACACACAATTTGTTTTGTAATTTGAACACTTTATTCTCCACATTAAACCCCCAGTCTTGGATTCCTTTCAAACTCATCAATTATCTTCTTGAGGAACTCATCCTCTCTTTATTTCTGTTTGATCTCATCAATTATTGTCGGTTCAGCTAGAATGGTGGCTATCAATTTTCCCTATTCATGTAATATTACTTCAATCTCAGATTTCTCAAAAACTTTTAGTACTTCTTCTTGTTTAGTAAGCAAACAAGCTAAGTTTCCAGTCGACTTTCTGCTCAAAGCATCGGCTATGGTGTTGGCTTTACCCAGGTGATACCCAATTTGGAGATCATAATCTTTTATCAGTTCAAGTTATCTTCTCTGTCACATGTTGTAGCTAGATTTTCGTGCTCCTCGGAGGGGTTTAGTCTTCTCGTGTATGATAGCCTTACAGTTCGGACTCCCGTGGTTCTGAATCTGGTTTCATAAGTGCAATGTGAAACAAGACAAAAGAATGAGAATCCAAATCCGACAATCCTAAAAAAATCCAATAATCATCAGAGATGCCAAAAATAGACTGCACAGCCAGATTTTGGAGTCGCCACCTAAATATTTTTAGAAAATTTAGGAAACCCGTGACTCATGCCAAAGGCCACTTGTCTGTCGTAACCAAAGTTGTCTCAGTTCGAGAACTTAGGTATGAGAAGGAAAGGTTATGAATTGAGAACCCTCTTACCCGATCAAAGATCGGCCTCTACTAATCATGATGTGATTTTTTTCAACATTATATGCTCTTCTTCTGATTTTATTATGCTAACTTACTATGTGAGTGTAGCTCGACTATTTCGCGCCCCCTTTCGGAGAGCTCGAATTGGTCCTACAGTTCAGACTCCTATCACGGTTCTGAATCTAGTCTCACAAGTGTAATGTGAACCTGATAATCACCAAAGAGTCCAATCCGGCAATCCATTTTGGAAAAATCGATTTTAAATCAAATAATACCAAAACTGGACTGCTTTTCCAAATTACAAAGTCGCCACCTAAGTATTTGTTTTTGGGAAATTTAGGAAACCCTGACTCATGCCAAAGGCCATGTGTTCGTCATCACCAAAGTTGCCACAGCTCAGGAACTTGGGTACGAGAGGGGAAGGTCCTGAAGTGAGCACCCCCGCTCGCCCGATCAAAGATCAGCCTCTACTATCATGATATGTTGTTTGATAAACCTCATGTGTTCGTATTCTGATTATTAGCAAACTTTACTATGTAACGCACACGAGCAAGTATAGACTAAAATTGCAAGAATTGCAACGAATCGATTCATATGGTTTGAATTTTCCACCCTCAAGTGGGCTGAAACACAGATTTGCCACATTAAGTGGGCTTAAAACATGATTTGCCACTTCGCAAAGTAGGCTTAAAATATACGATCATTGAATTGTTCCAATTCAAACAACAAGCCTTCATCCACATGCATTCATGCAGTTAATCATTTAAGCAAATAGCCTCATGGCATGCATACGAAACATGGCAATATGGCAATCACACTCATGCCAGTATACTAAAGCATAAACTTACCGAGTACTCCAAGCCAAAATAAAATACTAGTTAGAAAAATGCATGATCCTAACTATACAAGATGTCTAATGCAACACATGCAATAACGCAATTAATAGGCTCGGCTACTAATATGGCATATGATCGATTTGATAACATGTGATAAACACGTATTCAAATAAGATATTGAAATTGCGATGCAGTTTGAATGATGCGCCGAGCCTTGGTGCATGCAAGACAAATGAATGGATGCAAACATGCAATCATAAAGTATGCTACGTGAAAATGTCCCTAATCGAACCATCGAAAACAGTTAAATAAAAAGGAGAAAGATGCGAGGTTGGAAGACATGCACACGCACACGCACGCACGCTTATTACAACATTGTGCCTTTGCGAAGGAAGGTCCGAATGAATAAGAGCTAAGCTAATTAATCTAAGCTAGGTAACTAATCTAATTAAACTAATTAGACTAATTATTACAAATCAATCAATAACTAGAAAATTAATTACTAATTATTACAACACTTAACCAATTAGCAAACTAGTTAATTAAAGCAAATGCGCACTAACTAATCATGTGAAATATCTAAACTACACTGCCACATCTCTGCTTCGGGAAGTGGAGGATGCATGAGCTCGGTTTTCGCCCCGAAAAGCCCTCATTTTGCTCTTGAGAGGCTTTGTTTGCAAGGTTGAACATAATCTAGAATCTTTCTACTCCACCTTACCAAAAACTTTCTGAGGATTACACTAGTGGCCTGCCGGCCATGGTTGTTTGCTGCCGGCCCCCTGCCGGCCAAAAATGTGCCTTGCCGGCCAAGAGTGAACCACTACCGGCCACCAATGAGCCACAGATGGCCACTAGTGTTCTGAATCACCACACTACAACAGAGCACAAACAGAGGAAAATGAAAGGTTTTCCAAAGGTATGTTTGTACTATACCCCTCCTTATCATCTCAAAATATCAAAGGAGTGACCCTCTTGGATCCAAAACCACCAATCAAGCATTTTCAATGCATGATGGTCAAACATCCAAGGACTACAATTTCAATAAATGCAATAAACAAGACTCGAGGCCATCACCTTATCATGTGTGATCAAAGGCAATGGAGACTATGGAAATTGACTCATTTCATCACTTTGAGTATGAAATGCTCCAATCTTCCTTGTGTTCAATATAACGTCCAATTGAACACATGCAATGCAATGCAACACAACATGCTTAACTTGCTTAAGTTTTACTTGTCAAATTTCGTTTACACATTTTAAGTTACCAAACCATTCTTTAGTCAATTTTTCCAAGGTGAGTGTCCTCTAATGAGAGAGGTGTCAACCAAGGGATGATTTAAGGCATGAGAGAGATCATGCCGTTTGTTAGTAGAAACCCTCAAAAGAGGATTAAAACCATTAAGCACAAATCTCAATCTCAAGCTTAAACACAACCCTAAGGTCAACCAACCCTCAAAGCAAATGAAAAAAGTGATGAAATAAGGGAGGTTGCAGAGATTGTATGTGCTGAAATTACATCCAAAATGACACTACAACATGTAAGCAACTCATGCAAACCATGTTTAAAAGCCAAAAACACCAAACTAGTGAAGATTACTACACTTTAGGCATGTAATACAAAGCTCACAAGGTACAAACACTTCAAAACAATCCCAAAACAGCTTAAAAAGAGTCCTAAAACATGCTTGAAGTAAGCTAAAAAACACTAGCATAAGAGGCCAACACATAGCACAAACTAGACTAATAAGCACAATTGCACTACAAGCCTACAAAGCAAGCATCAAGTGACTTACCCCGCCCCAAACAGAGGCAAAACAAGTCAAAATAGTAGCAAAAGCATGCTGAGATCAAGTCACAAAATGCTAGAAAAACATGGTCACATATTAAGCTATCTACACATGCAAACAAGACACAAGGAGGGGAGGCTAACCCCTCCACTTTTGGACTTCAAAACAAATTTTTTGCCACTGAAATAACTCTAATTTTCAATGGTTAGAAAGGCCAAAAAGTTTGATTTAAAAAGCTTTAAAAGATGTTACAACAACTTAGCAAGCAAGCTACAAGAATGGTGGACCACCCCTAACTCCAATCAAACCTCAAACCACCATTTCAGACCATAAAAATAGAGATTTTCAGAGGTTGAAACTAGCCACAAAACAGTATGAAAATATGGCAAAACAAGTATTTAACTTAAGCTTAAAACACAAGTATTCTATCTCTTGAAGACAAGATGCAATTTAGGCAACAAAATCAAGCAAAACCAAGCCAATATCCTTTTCTAAAGGTCAAAGAGGGCCTCAAGTAACCTCAACTCAATGGTGATCAAGTTTGATCAAGGGCTTATATGCAAAAGTGTAGAGAATTTAGGCTTAAAGGCACAAAATATCAAGAGAGAGAGAGAAATTTTTTGTCTTCAAAATTTTCTAACCCCCTCACATGCAAGAGGGGGCTTCTATATATAGAGAATGCAAAATCCCCTCAAAGAGATCTAGCCATACACATGCAAGCAGATGGCTCAATCTGTACAAACAGTTGGCACAAAATATCAAAAAATATCTACTGATACACTAGTGGCCAGCCGACCATCAGTGATGGCCGGCAGGGCACATCAATGGCCGGCAGGCCAAGATCCATGCCCGGCAGGGCCCAAGGATGGCCGGTAGGCCATGAACAATAACATGCTGAAAGGACCTACACATGGTCCAAAGACGAGACAAAATGGATGCAGGGTTTGGAAAACTCAAACCTGTGGAACTTTGAGCGCTCGACGAGCAACCAAACTCATCATCGGATGTACCTGCAAGAACATCTAAGTCTTGAGGACGGTCAAAAATGGGGTGTCTACAGTGAGGCACACAAGTATAGACTGTTTCGCTTGCTTTGGAAATGACTTAATTTTATGTGATGATTTTAAAAGAGTTTTAAGTGCACACAACTCAAAAAAAAAGAAGTAAGCTTATACATATATTTGATCAAAATCATCCCCAATGCAAGTAAAATAACCTTCATCCACAGGCATTCAAACAGTTCATTTTGAGTAAACACGTAGCCTCATGGTAAGGTGCTAAGCATGGCAACAATCACATTCATAAATATGCTAAAGCCAGAAATACTCTCCTAATACTCCGAGGTAAGCCAAAGAAAAAGAAAGCAATTAGAAAAATGCATGACCCTAATAATGCACATGACTAATGCAACACGACTAATGCAACACATACAAGAATGCAACTATTAGGTTCGGCTTATTATATCATATGGATTAACTCAAAGCATGCAGTAACGCACGTATTCAAGTAAGTAGGAAACGACAATAATATAGAAAAATGATGAACCGAACCTTAATGCAGACAAAAATGGATGCAAAGCATGGCAATGATATGAAACGAAAACCTAATACTACATACAACCACGGTAAACATGTAAATAAAAAAGAGAAAGAAATGGAGGTTTGAAGACATACATCATATATTACAAATTTGCCCTCGCACTAGAAGGTCTGAATGGCCTGCTTAACTAATTATTACAAAATACTAATGAATAAACTAATTAATTAACAAATTATTACAAAATAAATATCAAAGTTACTAATCTAATGGACTTGAATGAGCGGCGAATCGCATGCACACAAGCGAGAACATCCTCCGGAAACCTCTGCTTGCTACCAGAAATTGTCTTATTAGCAGTCAGAAAATAGTTCTGTTTCGGCTTCAAAATCTGTTCTATTTTGCTGAAAAATTACCGTTGTCGTATAACATTCTTGGCCGGCCGGCCACTGTTTCTGAGGAAAACCATACTGCAACAGAACTGGAACGAAGCAAAACAGAGTGTTTCCAAAAGCTGTTCATCCTCCCTGTTCCCTCATTTCATGAAGATTTTCAAGGAAAGAGTAGGTTTGCTTCCCAAATCAATCATTGCAAATTTGTTGCATGATGATCTGTAAAAGCAAAAGGAAAAGACTTGGCTAAACACACAAAAAAGTGCTATGCTCCTTACCTCCTTCCTATCATGGAATTACTTCAAGGAAGAGGTGGAAATGCTTCACAAATCATCAAACATCACAAGATAGTATGTGATAATTATAGAGCAAGTAAAATAGCAACTCAAAAATTGTTGTCAACTCATCTCCTTACTCGTAGAATAAGGATGAAACATCCATTTCCATGCTTCAAAGTGGAACTAGGAGAGAGTTTTCAACACTTCTCAAGAAAGAGTTCTCTAGGAGCAACAAAGCAAGTAAGGAAAAAAAAGATAAAAAGCAATCTATCTATCAAAGCTTAAACACATAACTTGCCAAAGTTGTTGACAAGTCCTCTTTTTTTATGGAACATGGATGAGACATCCATTTCCATGTTTCGAAAATGATCGATAAGAGAGATTTTCAACACTTTGAACACGGAAACTACTACGTAGCTTCAAGGTGGACAATAGTAATATGATAGTAAGAAATTTACACTAGTAAAGCAAACTTGTGGCGAGGTGGCTAAGTCTAAGCTCTAATCCTCCCATGACCATAAGGTTCCAAGTTACATAAGGAAAGCTATAACAAAGTAAAAACGATCAACTCAAATGGATTGGCCACAATATCCTAAACAAGCCAAATCCGATAGGATTTATAACAACACAAATACGATATTTAAAGCATAGGAAGTAAGAGCACATGTAGTGGGCAAGACTAGGACCCTTTTATAAACCCGTATTCAATTCATATCACACAAAAACAATATAAAATAGTGTTAAGAGGTACTGAAAGAAAAAAAAAGGTGGCTAGCTCACTCACTTTGAACAAAGTTTTAATCACATTTTAAGCTTACAATAGCTCTGAAATCAGTATGTAAAGACAAACAAAAAAGAGAGGAAAGATGGTGAAAGAGTTCAAAATTCACCTCTTGAAAGAGAGGATGAGCTTCTTTGCTAACAAACCTCATTCTCAACACTCTTAAGTATCTGAAATTATGTTCAAGAACCTCAACAAAAGCTTCAAGTTTAATCTTGTATGGTGTATCTATTGTGTATGTATATTGCAAGAGATGGGAGAAGTATGTTCGACAAGCTACAGGCTCTTGGAGATTTTTTCTAACCCCAAACCATGGGGGGGTTGTTTTTATAGAAAAATAGCTTCTCACATCGAAAATATCTATAAAAGAGACAGTTGATCCAAAGCATGTGCATGGGAGCAACTAGCAGTTGGCAAAATATCTGCTATGCTGAACCTAGTTGGCTGGCTTTAAGGGTGTACGGCCGACCCAATGAAAATGGCCTGCCAGCCATCTACTAGCCAACTATTTCTAAGTAGCCAGGCTAGAAAAAATAAGATTTTGGTCAAAATGGGGTGCAAGGTTTAGGTTTTAAAGCTCAAAACTGAATCATTTTGCTAAAGATGTGAACGATTGCACAGCGAAACATTTCATCATCAGGGTGTTCAGAGTGAAGCGCCCAAGTCTTCAAGGTGGTCAAAATGGGTGTCTACACATGTTCAGTTCTTTTTGGGTGAAGAAATACTTTAGACTTTTATGATCTGTATAAACCTCGCATTTTTCCCCATACAAGTAATGCCGCCAAATTTTCAATGCAACCACGATTGTGGCCAACTCCAGGTCATGCGTCGGGTAGTTTTTTTCATGTGGTCTCAATTGTTAGGAGGCATAAACAATTACCCTTCCGTTCTGCATTAACACACAACCCAGACCCTTGTAAAATGCATCACTAAATATTATAAAATTTTCTATACTTGAAAGCAATGTCAACATTGGTGCAGTAGTCAATCTCGTTTTCAGTTCTTGGAAGGAAGATTCCCTTTCATCATTCCATTCAAACAGTTGTCCCTTGCGTGTAAGTTAGGTGAACGGTACAACTATCTTGGAGAATTCTTTCACAAACCGTTTGTAATACCCAGCTAAGCCCATGAAGTCGCGGACTTTCGTTACGTTAGTCGGTGTAAGCCAATTCACAATTGCCTCTATCTTCTGTGGGTCTACAAAAATCCCATCTCTGTTGATAACATGCCCTAAGAAGATAACCTCATCCGACCAAAATTCACATTTCTTCAGTTTAGCAAATAATTTCTTTTCTCTAAGTGTTCTCAAGAGAATTCTCAGATGTTGTTCATGTTTAGTTCTACTTTTTGAATATATCAGAATATCATTGATAAAGACCACAAAAACCTCATCAAGGTAGGATTTGAAAATGTGGTTCATAAGATCCATAAATGTTGCAGGTGCAATAGTCACTCCAAATGGCATTACAAGAAATTTGTATTGACCACACCTTGTTTGAAATGCAGTCTTTTCAACATCCTATGTCGTTACCTTTAACTGGTGGTATCCGGATCTTAAATCAATTTTTGAAAATACTTGTGATCCCTACTGCTGATCAAACAATCATCAATACAGGGCAAAGGGTATTTATTTTTGATCGTTACCGTGTTCAATTCTCGGCAGTCAATGCACAAACGTAAAGTCTCATCTTTTTTCTTTACAAATAAAAACGGTGTGCACCGTGGCGAAGTGCTCAGTCGGATAAACCCTTTATCAAACAATCATCAATACAGGGCAAAGGGTATTTATTTTTTATCGTTACCTTGTTCAATTCTCGGCAGTCAATGCACAAACGTAAAGTCTCATCTTTCTTCTTTACAAATAAAACCGGTGTGCCCCGTGGCGAAGTGCTCAGTCGGATAAACCCTTTATCAAGCAAGTCTTGCAACTATTCTTTCAATTCTTTCATTGCAACAGTTGACATTCTGTAAGGAGTTTTGGGGATGGGCTGGGTGCGTAGCGCAATATCGATAGTAAACTCAATTTCTCTACCAACCAATTCTCCTAGCAGTTCATCAGGAAATAAATCTAGAAATTCTCTAAAAATAGGAATACTATCCATTTCAACATTCATAGATTGCTTAGTGAAGATACTACACAAGTAACCCCGACTCCCCTTCCTAAGCAGTTTACATGCTTTCATTGCTGAAATTAGATATGGTGGAGGCACTACACCATTACAACAAATTCAAATTCAACATGCCCTGGCAATCTAAACATAACTCGTTTTGTTACACAATCAATGGTGGCATAGTATTTTGACAACCAATCTATACCCAAAATTACACCAAAGTGTCTAATGTCCAAGGATAACAAATCCACATATAAAGTAGCACTGCCAACACGCATATCACAAATACGATACACAAATGTACATAAATCAGATTCCCCAGATGGAGCAGACACACACAATAGATATGGCAATGATTCTAGGAGTCTATTCAATCTAGATGCAAATGTAGTAGACACAAACGAATGTGTTGATCCGGAATCAATTAACACAAAAGCATCTTGATTACATATAGAAATAGTACCTGAGACAATGGCTTCTGTGTTTCACGTGTCACCTAGAACAAGTGCATAGACTCTCCCTTGTCTCATTGTGTCTCTGGTAGCAACAGGCCTTGTGGTATTCCCCAGTTTTGGGATGGATCCGATCAAACTAGCAGCGGATTTTCCATTTCTTTTTTGCTCAGTTTAGGTACAATCCCTTGTCATATGTCCCATTTTACCACATTTCAAGCAAGCCCCGAAGATGCAGTAACAAACCCCATGATGTTTCTTACTACACTAATTATACGTTGGTATCGTATCTCTGGTGGAGCCTAAAGTTCTTGAGGATCTTGTATTTCACTTTTTCGGTGATCCCTTCCTTGAGAAAAAGCCATGTCTCTTACTTTTCTAGTCAATTGGTGGTTTACTCCGATTGGCCATATTAGTTTCCGACATTAAAGCCTAATCCAACACATCAACATAAGTAGGCAGTTTCAATACATTCACTCTTTCTTTCCTTCTTATAGTCAATGCCGACCATATGCGGTGTGAACCTGGCCAATTCTGTAAACTTTGCCTCATATTGTGCCACAGTCATATTGCCTCGTTTACGTCCCTTAAATTCAAACACTTTTCTATCACGGGCGCATTGTGGAAAGTATTTGTCGTAGAAGATCTCCAAAAATCGTGCCCAATCAATACCTTTGTTATTCACAAAAATTAACATCCACCACCTCCTCGCTTCGTCTTCAAGCATAAATGTTGCCAACTATAGTTTATGTGCTTTGAGGCATGGAAATACATCAAATAGCTTTTCTATGCTGAGGACCCAAGTCTCTGCCTTCAATGGATCCACTCCCCTGTGGAATGTCAGCGGTTTCATCTTCTTAAACTTCTTGGTAAGAGCTATTGTTCAGCCATCATTTTGAAAATCTTGCATAAGTTGTACCGGGAATGGGGGTGGTGATTGTTGCCACTTCTATTGCCATTGTTGTTGTTGCCTCAATGTTTCTGCAATGTCTTGTATCAACCTTTCCATTCTATTCAGTCTGGCAGTAGAGGATTCCTCTATCTCATTGGCTTTTGTTCTCATCATTATCCGATAAGACTTGTATTATATTTCATACAAAACCATGTACACAATATCTATAGACAGAAAGAGCACACATATATAGATTGGCAACAACTCATATATCATGTAGTCGCATACTTCAGAACACAATATCAGCTAGTCACATATTTCTGAACACTTTAGCATATTCTTAATGCACTTAAGCATATATTTATCTTATAAATGCAACTTAAGTCTTTTCTAGACACCGTTTCGCTCATTTGGACAAATGTGTGAGTTATTACTTGTGCTCTGATACCACTCTGTCATGACCCGAACCCACCCTAAGAAGTTAGGATCATAATTGGCCAATAATCATGAGATTACCTACGGCTTTAGACAGAAAATCAAACATATTTATCGATAGGAGGACAGAAGCGAAAGCAAAAACACAAAGATTGTCCAATGAGCTATGCATATGTGGCAAAATAAAAACCTTTCACACATATATAATAACTCACACATCACATATCTAAGTAATTTATAGATGTCTAGGATCATTCAGAAATTGTCATATGATAAACCAAAAAAAGTCTTAACGAAAACCAAGGTTATAAACAAACTTGGTCACACATGACCACAAAAGAAAACAAAGAGGAAAATCAAAAACCTCAAACATGAGGCAACCTTAACTGACTTCAAAAACTTGGTACTCTTTCATAATTTCACTAGGGTTGGGGCTGGACATCCCACTGCTCTACATACATATAGATAAAGAGTAAGCTAACGCCAGTGAATAATACCAGAGTAAAGAGGTTAATGAATGATATTAGTGTATAAATAAATCATACTTGTACTTACGACATATGAAACCCAATTCTCATTCATAACAAACTTAAGCACATTGTAAAAGATCAACTTCGAGTCCAATCAATTATAATTGAAATGACCTTCGGTCCAACAAATTCATTCATAATAGAAATGGCCTTCAGTCTAACATATTTACACGCACGTTGATAATCATGATCATATTCACATTCAAAACAACCTTTGGTCTACTCAATTCCTTGTTCGAAATAACCTTTGGTCCATAGTCATAATCATGTTTTCATGCATATTCATAGTCAAAGCGACCTTTGGTCCAAACAATTCCTTTTTCAATATGACCTTTGGTCCATTTAGCAAACATACAAAATGACCTTCAGTCCAATTCATAGATAAGATGACCTTAGGTCTATCTTGTCACACATTTTAAATTGCCTTAGGCCCATCCCATGTCCTTATCAAATATACCAAACGGCCTTGCGCCCATTTCATATTCTCATCAAACATACCAAACGACATTATGCCCATTATGTATTCGTACAAAACAACCTTTGGTCCAATCTTGTAATTTCATGTTTATCAATCACTTTTCAAGTCTTTTACAAATCAGACAGGTTAGGATAATCATTCATCATACAAATTCATGAGTTCGAAAAACTTACCACATAGGTAGTATTTAGAAAATACTTTTACTAAAATACTACTCACAGTACATGAAAATACTAATATTACTCACAGTGTAGAAAATACTTTTACTAAAATATTACTCACAGTGTTCAGTTGGCTAATTCGTCCTCAGAGTTGACCTTACACAATTCCTAACACATACAGAAATTGGGAGACAATACGATTCAATTCGTTCTCAAATTTGTTTATCTTTCTTAGGCTTCTTTCTAACTCTTTAGTTCATTTAGGATGCTCAATGTATACCTAAGAATGCTCAGAAATGAAAAAGGACGAAAATCAAAACATAATACAACTTTTTAAAGTTTCCTGAAAACATGGTACTTCGCTTAAGCGTAACATTTGTTGCTCGAGCGAACCCCTTGGTCTGCAAAAGTACTAGATGCTCTCATTTTATGCTCGAACCAACTTCTTTGTCGCTCAAGCCAAGACTGAAAGTAAATGGTGGTCACTCAAGCCAACCTCCAATGTCTGTAAAAGTACTAGAAGCTCAAAATGTATGCTCGAGTGATAATTCCATCGCTCAAGCGAGCTGCTCGAATTCTGGAATTTCCAAAATTTTGTTTGAGCTTCAAAACACAATTCCAAGGCTCCAAATTCGAACATGACATACTCTTGACTTCATATACTCATTACTAAACATAAATATTAGCTCAAACTACACAAATCAAAGTCCAACTTCTGGAATTAACCATGCATGTCCCAAATCATTTCAAATTCTTTTTCATAACTTCAAACTCATGCAATCAGGTTCCATAACTTCATGAATTATGCATGCATGTGAAATGTAGTCTCTAATTTCATAAAATGGTATAAATGATACTCATATTCATGAGACTCACCAAAATTATGCATGCATGCATGATTCGATACCAAATTCTTCATGTTAAGTTCATATCTTACACTAAGTCGCCAATTTTTCTTGAATTCTCACATTATATGATTTTAATTTACAATTTGAGGTTTAAGTACTCACCTAAAGCCTTCAACTCTTCCAAATTTAGCTAGAACTTGAGTGAATCTTCCTAATCTCCAAGCTTTGAGTTCAATCCCCCAAGTTTTCCCCTTCTCTGCCTTGATTTCTCTCTCCCTCTCTCTCTCTCTCTCTCTCTATAGTGTATAATCTCAACCAAGACTTGAAGATGAACTTAAATATATGAGCTTAAACATTAATTAGTCCTATATATAGTGGGTGATTAGCTTAGACTAATCAATCTTGATTAAGGTTAAGCAATTACACTTATTTTAATCAATTTAATCTAATTATTTTGATCCCAATCAATTTCTAATTAAAATTCACGGTGGGCTCCAAGAATTATGCTAATCATAATGATACAGTCAATTTTGGTTTATGTCGCCTCTACGGCACTCAATTGCAGATTATAGCAGAATATCAAACAAATTTTCCTTCGATGAACAGACATGAATTCAAAAGTGTATTTAATCACATGCTTAGCATCCAAAATCATATTAAGCACATAATCACAAGTATAATTAAAGCATAACACAAAATGAGGTTACCACACATTTAGCACCGCCTATCATCCTCAGACTGATGGGCAGTCCGAGCAAACTATTCAGATCTTAGAGGATATGCTTCGGGATTGTGTTCTTGATTTTAAAAGATTGTGGGAAAGGTATTTACCTTTGGTGGAGTTTGCCTATAATAATAGTTTTTAGACGAGTATTGGTATGGCACCGTTTGAGGCTTTGTATGGCCAACCTTATAGATCTCTACTATGTTAGGCCGAGATGGGTAACGTACCTATCTTAGGTCCTGAATTAGTTAGGGAAACATCAAAGAAGGCCGCACTTATTTGTAGGAGGTTTGTATCGGCTCAGAGTCGTCAAAAAAGTTATGCCGACCGTAAGAGAAGACCTCTATCTTTTGAGGTAAGAGATCATGTATTCTTGAAAATATCACCGAGACGGGGTTTAATGAGATTTGGGAAGAGTGGGAAGTTGTCTCCTAGATTTATTGGGCCTTTTGAGATTCTAGAGTGGATTAGGGAGGTAACTTATCATTTGGTCTTGTCGTCCCAGCTTTCCAAGGTTCATGACGTGTTTCATATTTGTATGCTTCGGAAGTATGAGCTTGATCCTTCACACATGTTGGATTAGACCGAGTTAGAGGTAGATGAGGATGCATCGTACAAGGAGAGACGGGTATGGGTTAGATACTCGAGGCCAGGTCCTGCGAGGAAACACCATTCCATTGGTTAATGTGTGGTGGCAACACCATAAGATTAAGGAGGCGACTTGGGAGCGTGAGACGGAAGTCCGTGAGAAATATCCGGACCTATTGGTTAATGTTTGAGACTTATATTGAAAATCTCATTCATGTTGTATTATGTAAACATTGTATATGTTTTGGAAAGCTGAACTGTAATATTCCGTGTTGATAGACTTTGTGTTATTATCATTGCTAGTATGAATGGTTACAAGTTTGATCTAAATCTAGTGATTATTAGTTTAAGTTAAATTTCAGGAACAAAATTCCTTAATGGATGAGATTATAACGATTATGGTTTAGGCCTGACCCATTTCTTGCTTTTGAATCCTTAACTATTTTTCATTTCATTTTCATTTCGTTACTAGTTGAGTTTGGTTATTTGAGAATTATTGTTGTGTTTGAAATAGGTCTAGAGTTAATTTTTCAAAAGAGTTGTTGTCCAGATTTTTGCCTGTTCGCTCGAGCGGTCTTTTATAGTCTGTAAAACTTTTGGAAGTAGAGTATCTTCGCTCGAGCATTATTTCTTTCGCTCAAGCGATCTTTTGCAGGTTTGAGTTTCAAGGAGCAGGCATTGTGTGCTCAAGCGGTGTTTTTGGTCGCTGGAGCGGTGTCACTTTTTTTTGTTTGATGCTCAAGCGGTGTTTTGGTCACTCGAGCGATCTGCGTGTAGTTCGGAAAGAGGGCTTTCTGAGTCACTTTTCATTTCTGTCTCTCTAGTTCTTGTATTCAAGTCCCAAATACTTCCAAACTATTGATTTCTTCACCCTAGTCCTTTGGAGAAAAAGGTCGAGCACGTCAAGAGCTTCATTTTAATCAGAGGAGACATCGTATTTGGCTCCACCAAACTTCAAGTCTTGCTCTCTCTTGTCTTCTAATCTTGAGGTAGCGATTTCTTCAACCTTTGGTATATTTTTACCTTAGTTATTTTTCTATCAAAAGAATCTAGTGATTTGGGGATTTTGGATTAAACCTAGGGTTTGATTTTGAATTGAAAATGAGGGGTTTTCAAATGGGTTCTTGAGAAAGGTTGTGGAGAAGTGTTCATGGTTGAGATTTGTTATAATGATAGATTTCTTTACTTAAAATTGATTTTGAAATTAAAAGGGGTTTTGTTCTAAAATCATGAATATTTGGTTTGTGAAAGAAAATAGAAAGTGATGTTGGATTTTGCAATAATGGAACGAATGTGTATATTGATGATGATAGTGGAGTTGAATATGTAATATCACTCCTGTTTTGAAAATGATGAGATTGTATCTTTTGTTGGAAATTATTTGTTGAATAGAAATATCTGTTTTGGGCTATCGGTGGAGGATAGTTTTGATAGTTATAGAAATTGCATGAGGATTAGGTGAATTGAAACCAATTACTCATATATCATGCATTGTGCATTGTTTCATACTTAAACATTGAAAATGTACTATCTTGAGAAAAATAGGTGAATACTTTGGTGAATCTTGTTAGGAGGTGTGGTTGTGATTATTATGTTGGCCTGTGTGTCCTTGGTGAAAATTCAGAAACCCACGCGGTTAGGTATTGATCCTTCTGATTAGTACTAGTGTTTTGTATCTACTGCCCTATTTTCTGATAATAAAGGTTATTTCTGAATTGATATATATATATATATATATATAATCTAGCATTGCATTGTTTTGAGATGGAAATGGGAAACGTTTGATAAATGGCATGCATATGCATTCAATTTATGACTTCGTTAAGATTCATATATTGTGTTAAAATATCTCTACTGGATTTTGGCTCACCTTATATAGAAAACAACTTTCAAGTGCTGATGATATGCCTCCACCAAAGACATAACTTGGGAGGACTTGAAGCCAAGGGCATCCTTTTGTTTATTTGATGTAATTATTTTTGTTCACACATTGAGCTTTAATTGTATTGAGTTAAACTCATTTTGATATCCCAAGTACCGGCTTCGAAAAAATGTAGTCATTAGGGCATATAATTACTTGGGTTTTCTTTTTTCCCAATGTCATACACATGTCATATGCTAGAGATTTAGAATCTAGGATTTATGAATGTATACTCACATATGTCATCTTTTATATGATCAAGGATTATAAATGGAATATAAAATATGTCATTTTTTATCAATTGTAATGAATATTATGTGATAGCTTCTTGTTATTGTTTCAAGGCATTACAACCTCAATGTATATATTGGCGTTCATTCAACCACCAAATGGGAATCTCACCCCAATCAAATCCGTGATTCCCTCAATGTGATCCCACGAAACAATATTTGTCTCTCCAATATTTCTTCTACAACGAATTGATCAATTCAAATATATGTGGAACAAGGCCATAAACGTAAAATCCCACACATGATAATATATTAAAACTACCTTATCAAAATCAGTGGAACTAATTGGTTCATAAGAAATCAAAAAATACTAAATGGATCACAATTCCTCCAAAGGAGATTTACAGGTAAATTTTCCTAATATGGATTCAAGAAGATATACAGGTAGATTTACAGGTCCTCAGGAAAGACATTGGTGTATTCACAAACCACCATTCGCAACTCAACCCGGATTTTATTATACTCACTACTCAAAAGCTAGCAAGAAAATAACTAAGTTCACTCCGCCCACGCGGATCATACACCGATGATAAGACTCTATCCACCCGATCCCCCAAGAAATAAACACAGTCACCGCTTAAGGTACACACAGTAACCCTCTGACGGTAGCAATCTATAATAGCCCGGTATGACGATAACCAGTCCATACCCAAAATAACATCAAAACGAATCATGTCAAGCAAAACAAATGCAAAAGGTAATCAACGACCTGCAACCTCGATGTCACAACCCCAACACCCCTGTTTCAGAATAACTTCACCACCAATAGGCAACTCTACACAAATAGGATATGCTAACTGTGCCAACTCCAACCCCAAAACCGATGCAAATGCAGACGAAATAAAAGAATGGGATGCACCCGTATCAATCAACACATTAGCAACTAAATTGCAAAACAAGAAGGTACCTCTCACTACAGAAGGAGAAGGTACAAGATCTGGCGCTGTAACAACATACACACTTCTAGTAGGTCTCTGCTCTACTTGCTCAACCCTCAGACCATAAGTCTGATGCACTAACTGAGCCAAAGAGACTCCCTGATTGGCCCTCAAGGCCTGTGCTGACTGTACAAGCTGCTGACTCTATGTCTGCCTCGAACAAGACGCACCAGATGTGCCACCAAACTATGGGCAAGACCTCTTCAGCTACCCCGCCTACCCACACTGATAACAAGTGGCCGGTTGCCCTCTACCCTGACTCTGGCCCTGAGAATGAGCTGAAGATGAAACTACTCATTGCCCTCCTCCTCTCTGCGGGCAAGCTGGAGACTTGTGGCCCAACTGACCACATTTAAAACAAGTCACATCTCCCTGACCACCTCTCCTAGAACCCGAACTCGGCATTGGAAAAGTAGACCTTGACTGTGCTCCCTGGGACTGCTGAGGGTTAGAACCCCTCTACCTCTTACCATCCCCCTGACTGTCCTGGCTCCTCCTAGAACCCCTCATCGTTTCCTTCTCAACCTCCATGATGGTATCAAGATGGGTCGAGGCCTCCACAAGGCGCCCATAGTCTCTAATCATGGATCTAGCCACTCTAAACATGAGCCCGGTCCTTAACTGTTTCTCAAACTCCAGACAACAGCGCTCTTCAGTCGCCACAAGCTCGAGTGCAAACCAAGATAGGCTAGTGAAGGTAGCCTCAAACTCAGCCACCGGTGTGTTCAACTGCACTAGCTTAGAAAATTGGTCTCTTAACTTCTCCCTAACAGTGGGAGGCAAAAACTTCTCCTGGAAGGCGTCAACGAAGGCCTCCCAAGTCCCTCCAATGCGTTCCCTCGCATACTTCCACCATTGACCCGCGTCTCCCTTCAACTAGAAGGACACCAAGGTCATTCTAAGGCCTCCATCTTCGATGCCGAGCATCTCAAAAGTCTTCACCATCTGCTCTAGCCACTCATTTGCTTTCAGTGGCTCCTTGGGATCACCCAAAAACTCATTAAGATTCGACCGGAAGAACTCTCTCTCCAGAAAAGATGGCCCTGCTTCAGCTACCTGGGCTTAGACTTGATTCTCTGCTCTGAGAATGTCCATAGATTCCCACAAAGCTCTGACCAATTCACAGGCTAAGGCGCTCATGGCCTATTGACCCAATGGTTCGGCCACATTGGCCTGACCAACTCCCTCTTCCTGTGCCGCAATCTCATCCGGTATAGCTATTTGGTGCCTCCTAGGCCTACCACGCCTGCCACCATCACGTCCAAATCTTGACATCCTAATAAAGGAAACACAAAAGATTAACACATTCATAAATGTGCTGAAGCTAACTCACTCACATCCTAATACGTTGGACAACAATAATTCACTCCACATAAGCACATAGTCACATAAACACATACGAATTTCCTTCCTAGATAATGATCGTCCCGTGGCGTTGCTAGTGTTCCAATTAGAAACAACAGTGATCAAGTGCTCTTTTAATAGGACTTCCAGAAACCTGTAGATCCAATCAACATCTGAGGAACTAAATCCCATACCCATATAATCACATAAGCATATATCGTCCATACTTAAGCCTCTAACAAGCGAGACAAACCCATTGTGGTACTAACCACTTCCCACGTACCCAAAGTATTCACATCCGGTACGCTCTGATACCAAGTTGTAACGCCCCCAAAACAATATAGCAAATACAACCCAATCACATGCTAATAACTACATAAATCGGAGTAAATAGCCATTTCATTACATGAAAGCTAAGGATACAAGAGTATTTAACATAAATAAATGCCCCATTGGCTTATATCTTTCCAAGCATTGGCTTGGTTACAACAAAAGTGAGCTTCGCTCATTATATCTTAAGCCCTTAGCTTTACAAAAATATACAATCAAAATAAGAAGCTCTTGTTCTTGAAAATCTCTCCAACGTTATTACCTTGGTGGAGGCATTCCATTATTACCTGAAAATGATTTTCCCAAATAGGGTGAGCCACAATCCAATGGAAATCATCTAACACAATATATGAAGTTTAGCGGAGATATAAATACAAAGTGCATCAACAATGCTTGTGATAAAATTTTTCACAACATTATATACTCATAAGATATCAATTTCAAGTCTTAATCCATTTCCTTTCAATTCATATTATGTTCACTTATCTATCTCAATTCATGAGTCAATTTCGTTATTTCTCAACAACCGAATTGAGGCTATAACTCAAAAATTTTCAAATCATACAACACATATGCATAAACACTTCAAACTTCCATTTCACGGATATTTCGTCCGCGAGCAACCGTCAAACGGGACCCATGTAAAAGTAGGCTATACAAGCACTACAGTTGCCATTTTATAGATATTTCGTCCGCGGTCTAGGCACCCATGTATAATTTCGGGACTTTCACCCAGGACGCTCCAACCAACTTAATTATAATGGAATCCATCCCCTTTCTCCTCCCAATCAATCTATGCAATGTATTTAAACACATAATCAAACACTAGAGTACATCCTCTTTCTCCTCTTAAGTAATCATACAAATACAATGTATTTAAACATAGTCATATTCAATGACAACCAATAACAGATTAGTTTCAATTTACCTAATCCTCATGCAATTTCTACAACACTCATAGCTATCCTTCACCGATAGCCCAATGCAGATATTTCTAAACAGATATACAATCTCAAGACAGATAATTTGTCCAAATTTCCAAAGACGAGACATATCATCTACTGAATTTCTCCATCCATTTCGATACTTGCCCAATTTCATTTATTTACACAAAATAAATATCACAACAATTTGAGGGCAAACTCCCTCTTTTCTCAAATATCAACCTAGTGCCCAAAATTAACAATTTTGGCATCATACAACATCATTTTCAAAACCCATATTCCTCTATTTCATTTTTACAAAAAAAAAAAGCCCATCTTTTCCATGTACACCCAAACCCTAGGTTTGTTTCAAAAGTTTCCAAAACCCACCAATGTTACACAATAACAAATAACTAAGCTAAAAACTATATGAGAGTGTAGAAGAATCCCTACCTCAAAGAGTGAAGACGAGTCAAGCAAAAGTGAAACATCAAGGACACCGAAACCCACTTCTATTCGGATCAAAATGAAGATCTTGAAACATTTTACCTTTTTCTCAAAGGCACTAGGGTGAAGAGATCAATGGATCTAGATGAAATCGAAGAGAAAATGTGAGTTTTAGAGAGAGAAACTCAAGATCTAGATATTTGGGGAGTTTTAGAGAGAGAGAGAAGAAAAAGTCATTCAAAATGCCATCTTCAGAGACTGTTATACACGCAGTCCACTCGAGCATGGAAAGTGATGCTTGAGCATCAGACACAAAGTTTCACTAGAGCATGAAAAGTGGCGCTCGAGCGGGGGATATGCTCTTTTAAAAGTTTTGCAGATGAAGGACCCCGCTCGAGCGCAAGAATGGCCTCTTGAGCGTAGGAGCAAAATTTGTGAAGCCTGCTCGAGGGCAAGAATGCCCGCTCGAGCGAAAGAGCCAAAATATGGGCATCACAGGTTTGGAAAAACATGCAACCAACCTGTTCCAAACGCCCAACTGCATTTTGATAACCAAAATAAAAGAAAAGACAAGGGAAAGAGATACGAATAACCATTCAAAACCATACCAACCCGAGTTTGGAATACATTAAGTTATGGTTCAAAACCGGAATCGCTATAACCTCTCCCCTTTAAGGAATTTTGTCCCTGAAATTACAAATCAAGTTCAAAATCAAAATTAAACCATTCGCAACAAGTTAATCTCACAAGTTCAATACCATAACTCATTCCCCGGTCATCCACCCTTATCAACTCGATACACAAGTCCCATATCAAAATGAAATTTACAATTTCTCAAAAACATTTACAACGTTAAATCAAATCCTCATTTTCAAAATTTCACATAGCATATACAATGCTTCCAAAAGTGATGCAATACATAAGATATTCCATATCCTCAAACATATACAATGTTTATATAAAATCCATGTTTCCAAAATGCTCATAACATATACAATGTCATACTTAGCTTGCGTTTTCAAAACGTTCTCAACATATACATTGTTTTCATATTGAAACATATACAACGTCTTTACATTTCATTTACATAATGAAATCCCCAATGTAAAATTAAACATCAACAAATAAATTCGGATATTTTTCACGGACTTCCAATTCACGTTCCCAAGTTACTTCCTCAATTTCGTGATGCTTCTACAATACTTTAACCAAGGGAATCGTCTTGCCTCGCAAAACTTGATCTCGTCTATCCAAGACTCTCACCGGTCTCTCCTCATAAGAGGCATCCTCATCTACCTCTAAGTCGGTCCAATCCAACACATGCGATGGATCCGGCTCATACTTCCGAAGAATACTAATATGAAACACGTCATGCACTCTGGAAAGTTGTGGCGGTAACGCCAAATGATAAGCAACCTCCCCAATCCGCTCAAGGATCTCAAAAGGCCAATAAACCGAGGGGATAATTTCCCACTCTTCCCAAATCTCATCAAACCCCGCCTAGGTGATATTTTCAGGAAAACATGGTCTCCTACCTCAAAAGACAAGGGTCTTCTCCTACGGTCGGCGTAACTCTTTTAGCGACTCTGGGCTTTAACCAACCTCTTACGGATAAGTGCAACATTCTCTGTCGTTTCCTGAACCAACTCTGGGCCCAACAAATGTGCGTCACCCACATCAGTCCAACACACTGGAGATCTACACGGTCGGCCATACAAGGCCTCAAACGGTGCCATGCCCATACTCAATTGGAAGCTGTTATCGTAGGCAAACTTCACTAAGGGTAAGCGTCTCTCCCACGACCCTTTAAAATCAAGGACACAATCTCGAAGCATATCCTCAAGGATTTTGATGGTACGCTCGGACTGCTTGTCAGTTTGAAGATGGTAAGCAGTGTTAAAGGTCAATCTAATGCCTAAGGCACTTTGCAAGCTCTGCCACAACCGAACTCTGAAATGTGGATCTTTATCCGAAACAATCGTCACTGGGATTCTGTGCAACCTCACTATGTCCCTAATGTACAAGTCGGCAAGATAGTCTACTGAATCACTCACACGCATAGCTATAAAGTGCGTGGACTTAGTCAACCGGTCAACTACCACCCAAATAACATCACCACCCCGTTGAGTCCTCAGAAGGCCCACAACAAAATCCATCATGACATACTCCCACTTCCACTCGGCTATAGGAAAGAGTTACAACAAACCAGCTAGCCTCTGATGTTCGGCCTTCAATTGTTAACAAGTAAAGCACTTCGATACAAACACAGCTACATCCTTTTTTATACCTCTCTACCAAAACTGGCAGCTACGATCGTGATATATCTTTGTGCCTCTCGGATACACCCCAAGGCATGAATGGTTAAACTCTCGAAAGTACTTCCCCTCGGCAAGACTCCTGTACGAACAAACGATCACGGTATCTCACACTCTGCTCAGGATACTGATTCAAGCCCCTCTCCACTTTCCTACTGGAAATTTTCTCTCAGAGGAATTCTACCTCAAGGTCACCCTTCTGCACTTCTAACACTCGATTCACTAGTGTAAGTTGTGCAACTACTGTAAACAAGGATACAGACTCAATAGATTCGCCAAGATGTAAATCAAACTCACCAAGAGTACCCAACATTTCCCATTCTCGGATGACGACACAAGCTACACTGCTAATTGATTTCTAACTCAAGGCATCAGCCACACCGTTGGTCTTTCCCGGATGATAATGCAACTCGAAATCGTAATCCTTTATGAACTCCATCCACCTCCTCTGTCTCAAATTCAAGTATTTCTGTGTAAACAAATACTTCAGACTCTTATGATAAGAAAATAGCTCAAATTTCTCCACATACAAATAGTGCCTTCAAATCTTTAAGGCAAAAATCACCGCTGCTACCTCTAGGTCATGGATAGGGTAATTCCTCTCATGTGTTTTCAACTGCCGTGAGCCATAGCCTTCCTCTCTTGCATCAACACACAACCCAAACGTTCCCATGAGGCATCACAATATACTGAATAACCCAAACCCCTCTTCGAAAAAATCAAAACTGGAGTTATGGTAAGTCTAACCTTAAGTTCCTGGAACGACTTTTTACAAGTCTCATCCCACACAAATTTGACTCCCTTCCTCGTCAGTCTAGTTAAAGGTGAAGCTAGTTTGGAGAAATCCTTCATAAATCTCCGATAATACCCTGCCAATCCCAGAAAACTACTGATCTCGAAGGCATTATTAGGTTGTGTCCAATCTTGCACTGCTTCTATTTTGAATGAATCTACAGTCACCCCTTCCCCGGATACTACATGGCCTAAGAATTTAACCTCTTTTAGCCAGAACTCACACTTCCCAAACTTAGCATACAGCCTATGGGCTCTAAGCAATTCAAGCACCACTCGTAAGTGCTCCTCGTCTTCCTCCTCAAAAGGTGAGTAAATCAAAATGTCATCCACAAAGACAACCACGAAACGATCTAGGAACTCACAGAAAATCCAGTTCATCAGATACATAAATACAGCTAGAGCATTAGTTAGCCCAAAAGGCATCCCTAGGAACTCGTAATGGCCATACCGCGTACGGAATGCCGTCTTCGGGATATCTTCCTCCCTTACCCTCAACTGATAGTAACACGATCCCAGGTCTATCTTAGAAAAACAACAAAACCCCTTCAACTGATCAAACAGATCATCTATACTAGGCATTGGGTACTTATTCTTAACAATGACTCGATTCAACTTCCAGTAATCGATACAAGGCTCCATCTTTCTTCTTAGCAAAGAGGGCCAGCGCTCCCCAAGGTGAAGTATTAGGACAGATAAAACCCTTATCTAACAACTCCTGGAGCTGAATCTTCAACTCACTCAACTCAGCGGGTGCAAACCGATACGGTGCCATAGAAATCGGTGCCGTGCCAGGCACTAAATCAATAGAGAACTCAATCTCTCGGTGAGGTGGTAAACTAGTAAGGTCCTCGGGAAAGACATCAGAGTATTCACAAGCCACCCTTGGAAACTCAACCTGAATTTTATCACACTCACTACTTAGAAAGCTAGCAAGAAGAAAACTAAGTTCACTCTGCCCAAATAGACCATACACCGTCGATAAGACTCTATCCACCCGGTCCCACAAGAAATAAAAATAGTCACTGCTCAAGGTACATACAGTAACCTTTTGACAGCAGCAATCTATAATAGCCCAGTGTGACGATAACCAGTCCATACCCAAAATAACATCAAAACTAATCATGTCAAGCACAACAAATGCAAATGGTAATCGGCGACTTGCAACCTCGATGTCGAAACCCCGACACCCCTATTTCAGAATAACTTCACCACCAATAGGTGACTCTATACAAATAGGAGATGCTAACTATGCCAACTCCAACCCCAAAACTGATGCAAATGCAGACGAAATAAAAGAATGGGATGCACCCGTATCAATCAACACATTAGCAACTAAATTGCAAAACAAGAAGGTACCTCTCACCACAGAAGGAGCAGGTACAAGATCTCGAGCGGTAACAGCATACACATGCCCAATAGGTCTCTGGTCTACTTGCTCACCCCTCGGAGCATAAGCTTGATGCACTGACTGAGTCGAAGAAGCTCCCTGATTGGCCCTCGAGATATGTGCTGACTGTGTAGGCTGGTGACTCTATGTCTGTGTAGCTCGACTTTTTCGCGCCCCCTTTCGGAAGGTTTGAAAAGAAAGCCCTACACTTCGGACTCCCACGATTCTAAATCTAATCTCACAAGTGCAATGTGAAACTGATAAACACCAAAGAGTCCAAATCCGGCAAATCATTTTAGAAAATTGATTTTGAATCAAAAGTGCCAAAATTGGACTGCTTTTCCAGATACAGAGTCGCCACTTTAATATTTCATTTTTGGAGAAATTTAGAAAACCCTGACTCGTGCCAAAGGCCACGTGTCCGTCATCACCAAAGTTGCCTCGGCCTGGGAACTTAGGTACGAGAGAGGGAGGTCATGAATTAAGCACCACCGCTCACTCAATCAAAGATCGGCCTCTGTAGACACCTCATTTTTGACCGTCCTCAAGACTTGGACGTCACCGTTTGAACACTCGGTGATTATCCATGTTCATGTTCGTCTTGAGTTCCCGGAAGTCTTGGCTACGCGCCTTGCCTCAGAATCTCTCGACCTGACTGTTCTGTGTTTAGTTTTAGCACCAAACACTTGTGTTTTTGCCTTGAAGGGCGGGAAATGGCTTGTTGGCCATCCCCACATTCCACCGGCCTTCCCCTAGCATCACCGGCTGTTTAGGGGCGCCACCGGCCATGGTTTCCTCAAATCAATGGCCGGTCGGCACAATATTATGCCGACCGACACTTTACTTTGCCGGTGGCATCTTTTGCTGGCCGGTGTGACTCCTTTGCACCCTTGAGGCATGGTGCATGCCAGCTGTGCCAGCTGGAATGCACCATCACTCCTCCCCGTGCAGTTTTTGGCTGGTGTGAGCCTTTGAACCCCATTTCCTTCTAGAAGCTTGAACCCTTTGGCCAAGCTTCTTGGGGAAGCTTGGCCAGCTGTTTTAGCTTCTCCAAGAAGCCAAGGCTCCTTTGCACCCTTTGCCCCTTTCCTTTAGCTTCCTTAGGAAGCTTTAGTCTTGGCCCTTTGCCTATTTAAGCAAGGATCCCCTCCTTTTGTTAGGGGTTGGAGCTTTTGAACCAAAAAAACCAGAGCTTCTATATCTATACATCTGATATATCACTCTCTCTCTATATATCTCCCTCTCTCTCATCCTTAGGGTGTGTTTGGAAGCCTAAAAGTGCATTTTGACCTTACTTTTGCACTAAAACACACACCATTACACCTTGCTCCGAGATTGAGAGGCTTTGAGGGTTGATTCTTGAGCTTTTGGACTGATTTTGATCAAAAGAAGAGGGCTGCATTGGCTGTTCTTGAGGCTTCTTCAAGGGTGAGACACTTGCTTTAGTTTCCCCAATTTTGCACTAGTTTTCTACCTGTCTTGCATGCTGATTTAGGCTTTATGTTTAACATGAAAAAGTCTTGTATTTTTGTGCTTAAGAACTTTCATTTAGGGTGTTTTGTGGTTTGAGTTCAAACTCACCCTCTTAGGCCTTATTTGGCCTTTTTGGTGCTTCCTTTGTGAGGCTTTGTTCGCTTGAGTGTCTTAGTCTTCTCACCACTGAAAACCAGTGGATTTTCAGTGGTGAGGAAGGTGGTTCGAAGTCTTGTATAGGGGAGGGACACCCCTCTCCCTTCATTGCCTCATTTCCTTGCCTTTTGGCTTAAAGGGGACCATGCATGCTTGATCATTTTTGGTCCCATTTCAGAGGTTTTTGGGTGTCTCTAGGTCGCATGTTATCTCTGTTTTTGGTCAGATTTGTGCCCTTTTGCATGCTTAACATACTTGCTTTACATTCCTCTATTTGGCCTAGAAATGCATCTTGTGTTTAGGTCATGATTCTTGCATGTGTTAGCCTAATTTCATGAAGGTATTGGCATTACTTTACCATGTTTAAGGCCTGTTGGCCATCTGTTTCAGTCATGCTTGCCATGTTTGGTGTCATCTCTTTGTGTTTTGGCTTGTAAGCCTTGAGTATATTGGCCCCTAGCATGCGTAGCTTAGACCATCCTCTTGATTTGGCATCATTTAGGATCGTATTTCAGTCCATAAATCATGTTTGCATGTTCGCATATGTGACCTCTTTTATGCTTTGAGGACGTGCCCTTTTATGCCTAGAAATGAGTCTTGGTGCATGCATCTCATTGGAGCCACTTAAGCTGCCATATCAGGGGGTTTCGGAGTCTTTTTTTTGCATGCTAGGATTCTGTTTTTGCTTGTCTAATTCATGCCATGAATGGTCATCTTAGTGGAAGTAAAGTGCCCCCTTTTTGTGCCTTAGCCTTGGGTCCATTGGCTTGCGTGTTGGCATGAGTGTTTGTCCACCATTTTGGGCACTTTTGGCCACTGTTTTGGGGTGGATTGAGGTCTGCCCCTTTATGGTTTAAGTCCACCATTGCATGCTTGTCTTATGTTTGTTGCATGATTGCTTCATTAGATGTTGTAACATGATGATCCTATCGCTTAAATCGTCCATGTTTGCATTGCATTTGCATCTTGCATGCCTAGCATTGCATACTTGCCATGGTAGTTGCATGCCATTTGGCATGCCTTGCATCTTAATCTCATGCTGTATCTTTGAGTCATGTTTGCATAACATGCATTGCATTACTTGGTTTGGGGTGTCAAACCAAGTGTGAAGGTTAAGGAACGTTCATACTATAAGTGATGTAACGCGTCTTAACTCTCGGTCACCGGGGCCCTTGACTTCGACATGATAGGGTCTTGGTCCTCATTTGTGTGTTGCATGCATTTTTACATCAAATGGCAAGCTTGATCTCTTAGACTATCATGCACAATTGATGGCTCGAGGATCGAGGGCCATGCATCCCTGAGTTCAATACATGATGGGGAACATGACCATGCTCACATGTGCCTGAAATCCCATGCCATATATTGCATGTCCTCTGTTGCTGTCAAAACTGTCTTCTGTAGGAAGTTTCTGCCGACCGGCAGTTTTCAGTGCCGACCGGCAGTCCTCCCTGGGCCGATGGATATCTTCAATGGCCGGTGGACATTCCCTTCAGCGGATGGTGTTCCACAACTTTCAGGAGACCTGTTCCAGAACTTTGGCAATTTTCAGAGAAGCAGGGCAGTGTAAACAGAGGCGGCAGTGGTATGGTACGGACTTTCCGGGCGAAACGGGTTCAAGCATGCATCATTCGCGCATCCCGAGGTGGGGGCTGTGGCCACCTATCTTTTTGCATTCATTTTATTAATTAATTAGAAATTTTTTAATAATTAATGTGTTTATTATTCGGACTGTAATATTTTATTTGGACCCTCCGAGTGAAGGCAATTATGTAATAAGTGTGCGTGAGTGTGTGTATGTCTTCCAACCCCACGTCATTCTTCCCTTTTATTTACCCGCTTATGATGGTAGACTAGGGCATGTTTTAATTAGCATACCTTATGCTATGCATGCGTGCATTCTTACATTTGTCTTGCATGCACCGGGCTCGGCGCATCATTCTAACTGCATTTGTATTCCAATTCCAAATTGAATACGTGTTAGTCGTAGCATTTCACATGTCATTGTAGATTAGCCGAGCCTATCTTAGTTGCATTTTTTGCATGTGTTGCATTAGCCATCTTAACATGAACTAGGATCATGCATGTGATTACTAACTGGTTTCTGTTTTGGCTTGGAGTACTAGGTAAGCATTTATGCTTTAGCATACCGCATGTGTGCGAGTGTTGCCATGATAGTATGATTACCATGTGGCTAGATGCTTATGTGATAAACTGTTTGGATGCCTGTGGGTGAAGGTTGGATTGTCTGAGTTGGAAAAATTCGTTGAAATCCGTATTTTAGCCTACTTGCGAGTAGCAAATTCCAAAATGTTTTTCAAGACAAACGGATATGCAATGCTTATTTCCAAATTAGGCAATCTAGTCTATACTTGTGTGCTGTGCGCATACAATAGTAATTCTAGGCTAATAAATGGAATAAGAACACATAACGTTTTCAAAAACGAATATCATGGTTAGTAGAGGCCGATCTTCGGATCGGACGAGAGGGGGTGCTCATAGCTGACCTTCCCCAATCGTACCCAAGTTCCCGAGCCGAGGCAACTTTGGTGATGACGGACACGTGGCCTTTGGCACCGAGTCAGGGTTTCCTAAATTCTCTCACTTTAAAATATTTAGGTGGCGACTCTGTATCTAACAAAGCAGTCCATGTTTGGCACTTCTTTTTCTTAAAAAAAAACTGTCTTCTCAAAACGATTTGCCAGATTTGGACTCTTTGGTTCATATTAAGAACCGTGACACAAAATCGAGTCCGAGCTGTAGCGCGGGGTCCCACACGAGCGCGTCTACAGTTTTTGGTGACTCTGCTGGGGAATTAGAGAGCTTGACTCGAACTCGTGATATCCTATTTTGATTCCATTTATGTGTCTCTTCGCATTGCATGTGCATTGGTGTGCCTAGGAACACAGTGTTTGCCATCTGCCATTCCTGAACGGTTTGCCGGAGGCTTGTCTTGTCAAGGCATGACCATAAGGCTGACCGGTTATAGGCTCTGACAGTATGGGAACACAAACCCCGGTTTTACCGGGGCACCCTTTTCGACCATTCGACCTAGTGCATATTCGGATCCATAGTGACCATTCCAAGTTAGGACAGGCTGCTTACCTGATGTTAGGTTGTTTGAAAACTGCTGCGTGCATAGTGAAACCCTAGCTCCTGACAAAATAGGACAGGGAAACCTTACCCCAACATAGGGGTGTTTTGGCTCTCTTTACTTGCTATGTGCTTTTAGAATGTATCTCTACAGGGAACATACATATCAGTTTGCAAGATTGAGTATCAGGCCTGAGGGCATCAGTGTCAGTTTATGAGAATCAGTTATCTGCGGGCATCAGGTTCAGTTTTGGGGGACAGTAATCCTGGGGAACAATGATCAATATCGAGGAACAGTGTGTTCAGCTTATCAACTGTGTACTATAAATACCTAGCTATGCGTTGTATGTGTTTATTTTACGCCGTTGTGCTGTCCGATTGTTTGTTTATTTATTGCTTTATTTATCTTTTTGCTAGGTAGTTTAGCACCATTGCTTCCAACCCAGTAGATATTCCCTAAGCACTCTGGATTAGAGGTCGTTGGCTCCATCGATCTGAGGATCTGGTAGACGGACAACCAGTGCACCACTCTCTACCCCTGGTCACTAGACGGAGGACAGTTAGGCAGAGGGCATCAGTTCGACAATCAGTACAGAGGGCTTTATCTACCCCGCCTGTGTACAGTAGGGATCAGGATTCCGTTTCACCCATAGAAAGGGAACATATACCGATAATTCAGTCAGAACAGAACAGTATGGCTAGTTTAGAGGAGATGGTGCGCCAACTCCAAGAAAGCATGAAAGTGATGCAGCAGGATGCTGTCCGACAGGCAGAATTCGCCAAACAGCGGGCCACAGTTATGAATGAACAAGCAGAGTTAATCGTGAGGTTGCAGCAGCAAACCGGGGCATCTGCTTCACAGCAAGTCCCTCCCCCACTAAAGGTTCCGATACCCGAAGAAACACCGAATGCCTGGAATGTCCAAGAAGATACAGACATCTCAACGGGGCCGGCTCCGCTCCCAATTCTACCTCAACTATCTAAGGCACCCACTCCTATCAATCAACCGGATTCTCCCTTCGAGTCCGAGGTGGACCCCATGGCATTAAAAATGAGCAAGCTTGAAAAGCTGTTTAAGAAATCTCAAGGTGTGAAGTCCATTCCGGACATTGAGGACGGGTATACCGACGCAGCCGTGACGCTGCCAGATCGGTTTAAGATGCCACAAATTGATCGTTTTGACGGATCTGGGGATCCCATGGTGCACCTGCGACTGTTTTCAGACGTCCTAAGGCCAATGGGCCTCACTAGACTGCAGAAGTTGTCTCTATTTGGCCGGACCCTGTCGGGTGTAGCGGCCATATGGTATGCCAAATTAGAGGATGATGTCAAGAGAAGTTGGGACGAGATGGTTGAGGCCTTCATCTTGCAGTACTCATACAGTACACAAATCGAGATTACGACCCGGGATCTTGAGACAACGAGGCAAGAACCCAAAGAGAGCTTCTCAGAATTCGTAACCAGATGGCGGGCTAAGGCTTCGATGATGACCTTAAGGCCCACGGACAAAGACCAGATTCGGATGATTGTGCGCAATCTTCAGCCGAAGTTGATGCAAAAGATGATTGTACTCCCCTTCCCTACCTTTTCTGATTTACATGAAATGGGGGTGCAGATTGAGGATGCCTTAAAGTAAGGCTTGATTGATAATGACCGGGAACAACCCCGCAGAACTTTCAATCGTAACACTAACGCAGGCCCGAGTGGCGCTACAACTACCAAGACCTCCGAAGTGAGTATGGTCACCACCAACCCTCCCTCAAGAACTATGGCAGCCGCACCATTCTCCGGTGCGTCCGAAAGCAACCCACAAACAGCCAAATACCCTCCCAAAAACACCAGAACCTTCGCTCCGCTTTATATGCCCCTGTCCAAAGCTCTGGGGGTTTTAATCAGAAAAGGGCATCTGAAGCCCCTAGAGCCGCAGCCCTTACCAGAAAGACTCCCCGCTGCCCACAATCCAGCCAAGTATTGTGCATTTCACCAACAACACGGTCATGACACCGATCTGTGTTTCCGATTACGTCATGAGATTCAAGATCTCATTGATAATGGGGTGATTTTGCCTCCTGAGAAACCCAACGTTACTACGAACACTCTCCCCACACATAACCAAGCTCCACCACCCAAAAGAATCAATTTCATCCATACTGGGGTCGTGTCCTACGATCCTAGTATTTATATCACACCTTCCTATCTGCCTAAGCCGAAGGTTTTCCTTCCCGATTGCACCGATTTGTGCATGATGGACGTCTCTATAACCCAACCCAAGCCAGCGGTGGTGACTATCGAGAGCAGGAGAGAGAAGACTCCAAAGGAGAAGGGGGTTGTTGAGCCAGAGTCTGCGGAATCTGGGAGTGATGTTGGGAATGCTTATAGTCCGAGTGACTACATTTCGCCAATAGGCCAGAATAGACCAGATGTGGAATTTCCAGCAGGAGGAGAGCTATGTGCGATCCAAGGGGACAGTCCAGGACAGGGAACAGATGATTTAACGGCTGTGGAAGAGGACCTCGCCGAGCTCCAGTTTTACAGTAACCAAGATCCAAGAGACTAAGCCGTCAACTGGTTCGACTATGAGGAGTCGACAGAGGCCACGGGATGGTTGGACGATCAGCCAGATGTGGTAGGAGAATTTCAGCCAGAACAAGGCCCAGCAGGGGCAGGAATGTTAGTAACAGCCGAGAGGATCGAAGAACAGAGTACGTCGCCGGAGAGCGCCAGTGTCAAGAATTTCGCTCGGGATTGGAGCATTTCGAGTACGGGGATTATCGAACAGTCGGTTGCATTGACACAGTCAGAATAGGAAAGGTTCGAAGATTTTGAGAGAATCAGGAAAGCAAAAGCCCACGTGGGGGTTGAGACCGCCGCAAGTACAGAAATGGAGAATGCCGCGAGCATAGGAATAGAAGGTACTGCAAGTATCGGAACAGTCATGCCAGAACCGGACAGGTGCCTGTCAGCTGCAGATGGAATGTGGTGGGAGGACGATGATCTATGTCTTGCCCACACAGACGAGGATTGGGGGGGTAACCAACCAGATAATACCTGGTATATCGGCGAAGTCGATCACATGACTAGGAGTGGACGGTATTTCAAGCCTCCACACCTAGACCAACCAGAGGCGTCTGGAAAAGATAGGGAGGCAAAGAAGCAAAAAGAAAAGCAACTCGAGGATGAGGCCGTATTGAGACAATTGAAAAAGATACAAGCAGACATCTCCATCTGGGGGCTGCTTATGGCTTCTCGAGTATATAGACAGGCTGTCCTTTCAGCCATGGATAAAGCCAAGCTTTCTATAGACACCACGCCCGAACAGCTGGTGGGCCTAGTTTTTTCGAGAGGGGCTACCCCGATGTTGACCTTTTCTGACAAAGAACTGCCACCTGAGGGTGCAAACCATAACAAGTCACTCTACATCTCTGTGGACTGCAGAGATAAATGGATACCCGTGGTGCTTGTCGACACAGGGTCCGCCATCAACGTCTGTCCGGCAAGGGCAGCCTATGCGATCAGTTTGAAAATCGCGGATTTTGTGCCAAAGGCCCAGGTGATTCGGGCGTATGACAACACAAGCCGGGAAGTAATGGGAATAGTTAAGATTCAAACAAAGGTTGCGCCGAGACAGCATGAGATAGATTTCCATGTCTTGGAGGTTCCTGCAACTTTCAACCTACTTTTGGGGCGGCCGTGACTTCATCAGGTAAAGGCAGTCTCCTCCACCCTACATCAAGTGGTGAAATACCCCTATGGGAAGGGAGTAGCCATCGTTTTCGGAAATTCATCGATTCATCCGCCGCCGGAGGTATCTACGCCTGTTCTAGAAATCGAGCACGGTATGGAAGATATGTTCATATCGGGTTTTACCTTGGCTGAGGCTCGGGTCGTACAGGACATCATGGCAGCTAATGAAGGGGTATATGTCAGTGCTCAAGCAGTCTATCTCATGAACAAGCTCCAACACATCCCCAGGATGGGATTGGGCAAGAGCGGCCGGAAGGGCGTCGCAGCATTGGCCGAAGTGCCACACAACCCTCATACCTTTGGATTGGGTTATCTACCCACCAAAGAGGACTGGATAAGGAATGGAAAGGAAATGGACAGAAGAGCCAGAGCGAAATAGATGGGGAAGCCTTTTGACTTAATGCACCGGCCCATTCAGGGTACCCTAAACGGACGCTTCGTCCGGGAGGGGGAGGACTTTCCCTTTTGTGGCTTCCCAGAACCATGGTTGAACGCGGAGAAGAAGTGCGTACCGGGGTTTGAGATTTTCTTTGATCTACAGTTACCTGAGGATGACATTGCCGAAGAACGGACAGACCCATTAGCCGAGGCTAAGCAAAGTAAGGAAGTGCAGTCTGAGGACGCTGAGAATGAAATGGGGGTAGCGCTGGCATGTCTGCTTTCAGATCCTCCGATTGAACAGAAGTGCTTGGGGGATAACTCCTCGGTATGCATGATCGGGAATGAAATGGCTGCGGGCCTACCATTAACTATTTTGAATGCATCCATAGCGCCCTCTCTCATTTGGCAGTACGAGGAAGGATTTTTGTCCAACAGCACCGGGTCAGGTAGTGAGCCGGAATCTGATTCCACCGAGTCTTGTGAGTCAAAATCAGGTTCCAGCTCGACTGAGTCTGAGTCCGGTATTCCTAGGGGTGATAACCCGGATGCCACAGTCCTGTCTAGGTCGTCGTTTTCTTTCTCTTTTGAGTTTGTTGTAACAGAAGAATCGGACAGCTTGGAAGTATTTAATGAGAATGATGTGGATGTGGTTTCTGAGTATTTTTCTGTGCCTCTGATTTATTGCTTAAATCAGGATTTTCAAAATTTTGATGAAAACGACGAGGAAGAAATTCCTCCGGTTTTGTAACGATTAATTGATCAAGAGCAGGAAAGATTTGTTAAACCCTTGATAGATGAAATCACTACTGTGAATGTTGGTACTGAGAAGGACCCGCGGCTGGTCCAGATCGGGTCCACGTTGTCTTCGGAGGAACGCGAGCGCTTAGTCGCTTTATTAAGATATTTCAAAGACGTTTTCGCGTGGTCCTACGAAGACATGCCTGGAATCGATCCTGAGATTGTACAGCACCGGATCCCTCTTGACCCCGAGGCCCGACCGATCAAACAGAAGCCCAGAAGGATTCGTCCAGACTAAAATTAAGGAAGAAGTCACCAAGCAAATCGATGCAGGCTTCCTGCTGGTATCCAAATACCCGACTTGGTTGGCCAACATTGTTCCAGTGCCAAAGAAGGATGGCAAGATCCGAGTATGCGTGGATTTCAGGGATTTGAACAGAGCTAGTCCAAAGGACGACTTTCCCTTGCCACATATTGATGAGTTGGTGGATTTTACAACGGGGCATGCTTTGCTCTCGTTTATGGATGGTTTCTCAGGCTACAATCAGATAGTGATGGCACCCGAAGACCAGGAGAAGACTGCATTCACTACCCCGTGGGGGACATACTGTTACAGAGTGATGCCGTTTGGGCTGAAGAATGCTGGAGTCACATATCAACGGGCTGCGACCACAATATTGCATGATATGATCCATAAAGAGGTTGAGGTGTACATGGACGACATGATTGTCAAGTCCAAAGAAAGAGAGGGCCACTACACCGCCTTACAAAAGTTCTTTCAAAGGATCAGAGAGTTTCGACTGTGGTTGAATCCTCAGAAGTGTACATTTGGTGTTACAGCGGGAAAAATGCTAGGGTTTCTGATTACACAAAGGAGCATAGAAGTCGATCCTTCCAAAATCAAGGCCATCTTAGAAATGCCACCACCAATGACTGAAAAGGAGGTGCGAGGCTTCCTAGGTAAAGTGCAATTCATAAGACGGTTTATTTCAAAACTAACCTTGACTTGTGAACCACTTTTTGGTCTTCTGAAGAAAGGAAAGAAATTTCAATGGGACGGCCAATGTCAAGCAGCTTTTGAACAGATCAAAGAATATTTGCAGAACCCGCCCGTGTTATCACCACCAGAGCCGGGGAAATCGTTGATATTGTACCTTTCAGTAACTGAGACTACCATGGGCTGCATGCTCGTACAAGAGTCAGAGGACAAAGTGGAAAGGGCCATCTACTATCTGAGCAAGAAGATGCTGGATTACGAGACCCACTACACTTCGCTGGAGAAGGCTTGTTTGGCCTTGGTATGGGCTATCAGGAAGTTGCGGCACTACCTGTTAGCTCACTCTGTAATGTTGATTTCACGCTTGGATCCCATCAAATATCTTTTCGAGAAACCGCCACTTACGGGTAGGCTAGCTCGTTGGCTGCTGTTGCTTTCTGAATTCGATCTGAAGTATGTAACGCGCAAGTCAGTAAAAGGAAGAGCGGTAGCGAAGTTCCTTGCCGACCACCTGGTTGAGGGGGATAAAGCGGTTGAGTACCTATTCCCAGATGAAGCCATTCTGCACATCGAAGATGAAACTTGGACGATGTACTTTGACGGAGCGTCAAACCAGTACGGGTATGGGATAGGAGTGTTGCTGATAGCGCCGGACGATTCCCGTATCCCTTTAGCATTCAAACTCCGGTTCAAAGTCTCGAACAATGAAGCAGAATATGAGGCATGTATTGCTGGCCTAGAAGTAGCCCTAGAACTAGGGGCAAGACGGTTGGACGTCATTGGGGACTCGAACCTTGTTGTGTCTCAAGCAAAAGGAGACTGGAAAGTCAAAGAGGAAAAGATGATAATTTACCACCAGACCTTGGATTTGTTAATTCCTCGGTTTGAGAAACTAAAATTCACCCACCTAGTAAGAGAGAACAACAGGTTCGCAGATTCACTAGCAACTCTATCTTCCATGATAGATATCCCGTCCGGAGTCCGGATGCGTCCAGTCATTATTGATCAGAAGTTTGTGCCGGCGTATGAATCAATCATTGCCATAGACAAAGTTCAGGATAAGAACCCCTGGTATTACGACATTTGGAACTTCTTGGAGAAGGAGGCGTATCCACCAGGGGCAAATGCCAAGGATAAAAGGGAAATCAGAAGAATGGCTGTTCAGTTCATCATCTGTGGGGGTAAGCTGTATAAGAGAGGTCATCTGGGAATGCACAAGCTCTGTGTAGAAGCTGAAGAGTCGAAGCGCCTGATGGAGGCCATCCACGGAGGAGAATGCGGGGCACACATGAATGGGGTAATGCTGGTCAGAAAGATCCTCAGACAGGGCCACTACTGGTCTACCATGGAAGAGGATTGCATCGGCTTTGTTCGGCGATGCCACAAATGCCAGATCCATGCAAATCGCATGAACATCCCACCGTCAAAGCTATACAACATGACGTCCCCATGGCCGTTTTCAGTTTGGGGAATCCATGTGATCGGGGCTGTTACCCCGAAGGGATCGAATGGGCATGAGTTTATCCTGGTAGCGATAGATTACTTTACGAAGTGGGTCGAGGCCCAATCTGATGCGGTGTTGAAGGCTTCACACGTCGCGAAGTTTATCAGAAACAACATCATCTGTCGCTACGAGGTCCCAAATGAGATAATTTCAGATAACGGTTCCCACTTCAAGAAGGAAGTGATAGACTTGTTGGAAAAATACAATGTGGCTTTTCATAAGTCATCCACATACCGGCCGCAGACCAATGGAGCGGTTGAGGCCGCCAACAAGAACATCAAGCATATACTGCAAAAGATGGTGGAAACCTACCAGGATTGGCCAGATAAGCTGCCATTTGCTCTGTGGGGCTACAGGACTTCAATTAGAACTTCTACCGGAGCGACTCCGTATTCATTGGTTTATGGGATGGAGGCCGTTCTACCTATCGAGGTTGAGGTTCCGTCATTGCGAGTATTGGCTGAGTGTCAAATAGCCGAAGCAGATTGGCAGCAGAGCAGGTTTGAGGAACTCATGCTTTTTGATGAGAGAAGACTGAAAGCACTGTACCATGTTCAAAGTTATCAGCGCAGAATTGCCCGGGCTTTCAACAAGAAAGTCAAGTCCAGGAATCTAAAAGAAGGAGATTTGGTGCTCAAAGACAACCGAGCTCCCATCCACGACCCTAGGGGCAAGTTCAGACCTAATTGGACTGGTCCCTACATCATCAAAGCTATCTGGTCAGGTGGAGCTGTGGTTCTGATGGACCTAGATGGCCTGGAATTCTCCCAACCGATCAACATGGACAAGTTGAAGAAATATTACCCTTGAGAGGCTCGCTAGGCCGAAAACCCGAAACGGCGGCTTAGGCAAAAGTTAGAGCACAAAAAAATTAGAAAATATAAAAACTGAGCTCGCAAGGCCGAAAACCCGCAAAGGGCGGCTTTGGCAAAAGTTAGAGCGCAAAAGGAGAGTGAAAATACCCGAGTGAACCTAAGCCTAAACTACGTAAAGCTTGATTCCCATCTTTGGGATACGTAGGCAACTTCATCCTGAAGTTCAGCCATAACCATTTTCCCCGATCAACTTTGTCCATTTGATCGTCTCGATCATCTTTGTCTATTCAGCATTCAAGGGTTCGGTTATGGTCTCCGGTATAATGCTTTGCAGACTAGGGGCAACTTTCCGTCGCCATGCAGTGTCGCGGTACTCTTCAGACTAGGGGCAACTTTCCAGTTGCAGGGATCTGGGGTTGTGCATCTCAGTGACAGATCTCAAGCATGTCCAGTTCTGATCCATATCGAAAATATTTTTGAAAAGTTTTAAATAAAAGCCGACTTTGTTCAAATTAATCTTTTTACAGCTAAGACCATTTTTTTTTTTTTCGGACCAAAACGGAAAATTTTCAGTACCACAACCTTCAATTTCATTGATTTCAAAACAGAGTTCTCCTGCTCTTGCATACAATCGAAGTTGCTTTTTATTACATTCATAAAGAAAACTTGAAAGTACTAATAAAGCAATAAATCCGGGGCATAGTCAAGTCAGGTGCTCCTGCGCCCCCTTCCAGAGCTGGACGAAGCCTCTGATGCCAAGCTGGGCCCAATCTGTGCCTCTTCATTGAGCCAATCCACGCACTCGTCAGACAAAGTATAACTGAAAGTGGGAGCGAGGGCCAGGAGTTCTCTTGTCCTTCACGCGATGGCCTGCCGAGCAAGTTGTGTGCCTCGGGTTGGAAATGCAGCAGGATACTCTATCCCCTCTGGCGGACAGGTCTAATCATGGCCGAATTGGCGTCGAATCTGAAATGGGAAGTAGAATACACAGTGAGTGAGACCAATCAATTGAATCCCAGTCTGCCGGAACATACTGTAACTCATTGCCGGAAGGCTCAGCCAAGGGCACCGCCAAGCAATATGGTCTGCGGACAAGCGGCACATCCAAGCGAACCACCATCCCTCATCAAGGGCATTGACTAAACGGTGCCGGAAGAAGTAGCCACGAGCTGAATATGCTGGGCAAGAGTCCACAACCTGCAGTTTGTCCATCAACCATACCTGGGAAGGGATGAAAAATGAGAGAATAAAGAATAGAGAGATGTACGAGGAGAGAAAAGTGAGAATAGGGCTTTGTGAGAAAAGACCGAGCTTGAGGGCCGAGTGATGTGAGCAATGCATATGTGAGATTGGGTGGGAAACATTACCTGTAGTAGTAGTGGACTCCCTGCTAATTTGATCGTCTCATGACGATAAAAGGCGTCTAAGCCCATCAACGTCTTAGCCAGAGTCATGGCAATACAGCCCTTGCCCTCCTTCAAGCCCTGGGCAACCTCAGTCAGCCGGACACTAGACCCTCCGGAGCCTGAGACGAATAAAAAATGAGATAGCAGGCACAAACAGAGGGCATGTCATCGGAAGCCTTGCCAACGATGGTTGTTGCGATCACCGGCATCAGAAAACCGATCGATCAAGCTCGGAATATCCAGCATCCCGTCACAAATCAGAGACCGAGCGTCACGCATACTGAGTCCACACATTTGCCCTAAGGATTGGGCATGGCCAAAATTAAGTTGAGGCAGGAGCTCCTTGTCGCGCTCGGACTCCATTAAGGCTTAGAAATCTTCGAAGGTAGGACATATCTCTTGAACAAAAAAGCTAAAGACATGCGTCACAGGATTCCAAAACCTTGCCGCGGCGTGGAGAAATGGAAAGTACAACGGGGTACGACCCAGAGTGAATAGTGCATTTATGCCGAAACCCCGGAAGTTCAACTTTTCCGAGCCATCCAAGCTAGCAATCCAAGCTGTAAGATTTTGAGCAAGAAACTCTTCCATTAGAGCAAATCAGTGTGGAATTGAGAAAAACTACGAAGGTGAGGTCTTTTGTAGGAGATAAGGTTGGGTGGAAGACAGGTGTCAACATTCTGGTGATTCCTTCATTTATGTCCGGCCGGCCAAATATTGTGCCGACCGGCCATAATTGTTTTGCCGACCGAACAAGTTTCTGGCCGATGGACACTTCTTCTGGCCGGTGGCCTCACCCCCTGGCCGATGGTCTTCCTCCTTGTTCCCTGAGCTGTTTATGCTAGGGGTTGGGGAACTCTACCACCTCCAATCTCCCCTCGGTGACCGATTCTTGCAAAGTCACACCTGTCTGCTTATCAGGTTATTGTACATTTGCTTATCGAGTTGTATTTCACTCTCCTTAAGTCTTTGATTTGTTTATCAAGTTGTCCTCACACATGTTTGATTATATCGTGACTTTGTTTTTGCTTATCAAGTTGTAAGTCGGTTCACTACCTGATTATTACGATGCAAGTACTCAATATTCAAAACAGGTTCAATTTCGTTCATATTGTGGTGTGTTACCTCGCGATGCGATGCATAGAAAATTTACAAACGCAACACCTTTTGAACAAAATGGTTGTTTCATCCCCATCACGTGTTTTGCAAAATGTGTATTTTTTGAAAGAATAAAACCTGCCTGAGGCAGTACAATGTGCTTAAACTACCAGTAAAAAGGAAAGTAAAGCATAGAATGGCAGGGTAGCAAAGTGTCAGAATTGATACCAGTAAAACTCCCCTTGCGGTCAACGCGCCTTCTGCGCCTTTGTTCGAGCCAACTACATGGTTTGGCCTCTTCATCACTTGAAACAATGCAAGAAAGCATACTTTTGAAATGTGGACCTTCGAGTTGACCTCAGGCCACAACTTCTGCGAGCGATGCTCGATACGTACGAAGAACGTCCCTTCCCGTATCCTTTTCATGTCCTGAGGATTTCCACAAATCGCTTCGATTATGCTGTGTTACAGTACTTTACATTCCCGCATCATGGATAACATGTTCTTACTTACCTGTGTACATTCAACTCTTCTCATACACATTACTTGCGTAGACCGCATGTTTTGCTTGCGTAGACCGCATGTTTGTTCAAATTCATTACTTGCGTAGACCGCATGTTTGCAATCAATTTCATTACTTGCGTAGACCGCATGTTTTGCTTGCGTAGACCGCATGTTTGCAATCAATTTCATTACTTGCGTAGACCGCACATTTTGCTTGCGTAGACCGCATGTTTGTTCAAATTCATTACTTGTGTAGACCGCATGTTTTGCTTGCGTAGACCACATGTTCGTTCAAATTCATTACTTGCGTAGACCGCATGTTTTGCTTGCGTAGACCGCATGTTTGCAATCAATTTCATTACTTGCATAGACCGCACGTTTTACTTGCGCAGACCGCATGTTTGTTCAAATTCATTGCTTGCGTAGACCGCATGTTTTGCTTGTGTAGACCGCATGTTTTGCTTGTGTAGACCGCATGTTTGCAATCAATTTCATTACTTGCGTAGACCGCACGTTTTGCTTGCGTAGACCGCATGTTTGTTCAAATTCATTACTTGCGTAGACCGCATGTTTGTTCAAATTCATTACTTGCGTAGACCGCATGTTTTGCTTGCGTAGACCGCACGTTTGTTCAATTTTATTACTTGCGTAGACCGCATGTTTTACTCGCGTAGACCGCATTCTTATGTTCAATTTCATTACCTGCGTAGACCGCATGTTTGTAATCAATTTCGTTGCCTACGTAGACCGCGTGCTCCACTTACATATCTATGCCTTCACAGCATTGTTATGCTTCCCACTTGCTTTGCATTGTCACGCATTTCGAGTACACTATTATGCATGTTGCTAACGATATTGTGCCTGTTAAGTTTGTTTTCTTTGCAGGCACGATATTGTATGTACGGTTCATTTGGGGTTGGTGCAACTAGACGAGCCGTGCAGGTATTTGTATCCTCCGAGTGAGAAGTATCGAGAACCGCATAATTCTCTCACATCCTTTCTGCATTGTAGTGTAGTTTGGTGTATGCTAGCTTAAAACTGTTGCATGTATGCTTCGTTACAGTTTTCTTTGTATGATCATAAGTTATGTCTGGCTCTGTGCATTGTCTTGCATTTTGCCCCTGCCTTCGGGCGCATACCTTGTTTGCCTTGCATGTTTGTCTGAGTCTTCGGCCTTGTCAAAAATGGGTCGTCTCTGGGCTTTGACATTCACTCCCGTCATTGTTATGACTTTCGAGTTCTGTCAAAGAGGGGCAACTGTAGACACCCCATTTTTGACCGTCCTCAAGACTTGGACGTCACCGTTTGAACACTCGGTGATTATCCATGTTCGTGTTCGTCTTGAGTTCCCGGAAGTCTTGGCTGCGCGCCTTGCCTAAAAATCTCTCGACCTGACTGTTCCGTGTTTAGTTTTAGCACCAAACACTTGTGTTTTTGCCTTGAAAAGCGGGAAATGGCTTGTTGGCCATCCCCGCATTCCACCGGCCTTCCCCTAGCATCACCGGCTGTTTAGGGGCGCCACCAGCCATGGTTTCCTCAAATCAATGGCCGGTCGGCACAATATTATGCCGACCGGCACTTTACTTTGCCAGTGGCATCTTTTGCTGGCCGGTGTGACTCCTTTGCACCCTTGAGGCATGGTGCATGCCAGCTGTGCCAGCTGGAATGCACCATCACTCCTCCCCGTGCAGTTTTTGGCTGGTGTGAGCCTTTGAACCCCATTTCCTTCTAGAAGCTTGAACCCTTTGGCCAAGCTTCCCGCTAGCTGTTTTAGCTTCTCCAAGAAGCCAAGGCTCCTTTGCACCCTTTGCCCCTTTCCTTTAGCTTCCTTAGGAAGCTTTAGTCTTGGCCCTTTGCCTATTTAAGCAAGGATCCCCTCCTTTTGTTAGGGGTTGGAGCTTTTGAACCAAAAAAACCAGAGCTTCTATATCTATACATCTGATATATCACTCTCTCTCTATATATCTCCCTCTCTCTCATCCTTAGGGTGTGTTTGGAAGCCTAAAAGTGCATTTTGACCTTACTTTTGCACTAAAACACACACCATTACACCTTGCTCTGAGATTGAGAGGCTTTGAGGGTTGATTCTTGAGCTTTTGGACTGATTTTGATCAAAAGAAGAGGGCTGCATTGGCTGTTCTTGAGGCTTCTTCAAGGGTGAGACACTTGCTTTAGTTTCCCCAATTTTGCACTAGTTTTCTACCTGTCTTGCATGCTGATTTAGGCTTTGTGTTTAACATGAAAAAGTCTTGTATTTTTGTGCTTAAGAACTTTCATTTAGGGTGTTTTGTGGTTTGAGTTCAAACTCACCCTCTTAGGCCTTATTTGGCCTTTTTGGTGCTTCCTTTGTGAGGCTTTGTTCGTTTGAGTGTCTTAGTCTTCTCACCACTGAAAACCAGTGGATTTTCAGTGGTGAGGAAGGTGGTTCGAAGTCTTGTATAGGGGAGGGACACCACTCTCCCTTCATTGCCTCATTTCCTTGCCTTTTGGCTTAAAGGGGAACATGCATGCTTAATCATTTTTGGTCCCATTTCAGAGGTTTTTGGGTGTCTCTAGGTTGCATGTTATCTCTGTTTTTGGTCGGATTTGTGCCCTTTTGCATGCTTAACATACTTGCTTTACATTCCTCTATTTGGCCTAGAAATGCATCTTGTGTTTAGGTCATGATTCTTGCATGTGTTAGCCTAATTTCATGAAGGTATTGGCATTACTTTACCATGTTTAAGGCCTGTTGGCCATCTGTTTCAGTCATGCTTGCCATGTTTGGTGTCATCTCTTTGTGTTTTGGCTTGTAAGCCTTGAGTATATTGGCCCCTAGCATGCGTAGCATAGACCATCCTCATGATTTGGCATCATTTAGGAACGTATTTCAGTCCATAAATCATGTTTGTATGTTCGCATATGTGACCTCTTTTATGCTTTGAGGATGTGCCCTTTTATGCCTAGAAATGAGTCTTGGTGCATGCATCTCATTGGAGCCACTTAAGCTGCCATATCAGGGGGTTTCGGAGTCCTTTTTTTGCATGCTAGGATTCTATTTTTGCTTGTCTAATTCATGCCATGAATGGTCATGTTAGTGGAAGTAAAGTGCCCCCTTTTTGTGCCTTAGCCTTGGGTCCATTGGCTTGCGTGTTGGCATGAGTGTTTGTCCACCATTTTGGGCACTTTTGGCCACTGTTTTGGGGTGGATTGAGGTCTGCCCCTTTATGGTTTAAGTCCACCATTGCATGCTTGTCTTATGTTTGTTGCATGATTGCTTCATTAGATGTTGTAACATGATGATCCTATCGCTTAAATCGTCCATGTTTGCATTGCATTTGCATCTTGCATGCCTAGCATTGCATACTTGCCATGGTAGTTGCATGCCATTTGGCATGGCTTGCATCTTAATCTCATGCTGTATCTTTGAGTCATGTTTGCATAACATGCATTGCATTACTTGGTTTGGGGTGTCAAACCAAGTGTGAAGGTTAAGGAACGTTCATACTATAAGTGATGTAACGCGTCTTAACTCTCGGTCACCGGGGCCCTTGACTTCGACATGATAGGGTCTTGGTCCTCATTTGTGTGTTGCATGCATTTTTACATCAAATGGCAAGCTTGATCTCTTAGGCTATCATGCACAATTGATGGCTCGAGGATCGAGGGCCATGCTTCCCTGAGTTCAATACATGATGGGGAACATGACCATGCTCACATGTGCCTGAAATCCCATGCCATATATTGCATGTCCTCTGTTGCTGTCAAAACTGTCTTCTGTAGGAAGTTTCTGCCGACCGGCAGTTTTCAGTGCCGACCGGCAGTCCTCCCTGGGCCGATGGCTTCATCAGCGGCCGATGGATATCTTCAATGGCCGGTGGACATTCCCTTCAGCGGATGGTGTTCCACAGCTTTCAGGAGACCTGTTCCAGAACTTTGGCAATTTTCAGAGAAGCAGGGCAGTGTAAACAGAGGCGGCAGTGGTATGGTACGGACTTTCCGGGCGAAACGGGTTCAAGCATGCATCATTCGCGCATCCCGAGGTGGGGGCTGTGGCCACCTATCTTTTTGCATTCATTTTGTTAATTAATTAGAAATTTTTTAATAATTAATGTGTTTATTATTCGGACTGTAATATTTTATTTGGACCCTCCGAGTAAAGGCAATTATGTAATAAGTGTGCGTGAGTGTGTGTATGTCTTCCAACCCCACGTCATTCTTCCCTTTTATTTACCCGCTTATGATGGTAGACTAGGGCATGTTTTAATTAGCATACCTTATGCTATGCATGCGTGCATTCTTACATTTGTCTTGCATGCACCGGGCTCGGCGCATCATTCTAACTGCATTTGTATTCCAATTCCAAATTGAATACGTGTTAGTCGTAGCATTTCACATGTCATTGTAGATTAGCCGAGCCTATCTTAGTTGCATTTTTTGCATGTGTTGCATTAGCCATCTTAACATGAACTAGGATCATGCTTGTGATTACTAACTGGTTTCTGTTTTGGCTTGGAGTACTAGGTAGGCATTTATGCTTTAGCATACCGCATGTGTGCGAGTGTTGCCATGATAGTATGATTACCATGTGGCTAGATGCTTATGTGATAAACTGTTTGGATGCCTGTGGGTGAAGGTTGGATTGTCTGAGTTGGAAAAATTCGTTGAAATCCGTATTTTAGCCTACTTGCGAGTAGCAAATTCCAAAATGTTTTTCAAGACAAACGGATATGCAATGCTTATTTCCAAATTAGGCAATCTAGTCTATACTTGTGTGCTGTGCGCATACAATAGTAATTCTAGGCTAATAAATGGAATAAGAACACATAACGTTTTCAAAAACGAATATCATGGTTAGTAGAGGCCGATCTTCGGATCGGACGAGAGGGGGTGCTCATAGCTGACCTTCCCCAATCGTACCCAAGTTCCCGAGCCGAGGCAACTTTGGTGATGACGGACACGTGGCCTTTGGCACCGAGTCAGGGTTTCCTAAATTCTCCCACTTTAAAATATTTAGGTGGCGACTCTGTATCTGACAAATCAGTCCATGTTTGGCACTTCTTTTTCTAAAAAAAAACTGTCTTCTCAAAATGATTTGCCAGATTTGGACTCTTTGGTTCAGATTAAGAACCGTGACACAAAATCGAGTCTGAGCTGTAGCGCGGGGTCCCACGCGGGCGCGTCTACAGCCTCTACTAATCATGATATGATCTTTATAAACATTATGTGCTCTTATTCCGGTCATTAAGCTAGCTTTACTACGTGATACGTACAAACAAGTATAGACTAGTTTGCTCAATTTGGAACAATTCAACTCACGTTTGTTTGCGAAAATGGTTTGAATTTTCCACCTCAAGTAAGATTAAAGTTTGCAGATTTTGCCACTAAACATAGTGGGCTTAAAACATGATTTGCCACTCAACAAAGTGGTCTTAAAACTTACATTCATTGAATCAATCTAATTCAAACAACAGGCCTTCATCCATAGGCATTCAAGCAGTTTAGCACTTAAGCACATAGCCTCATGGCAACATTCACATTCATGCAAGTATGCTAAAGCGTAAAAACTCACCTAGTACTCCAAGCCAAGAAAATATGAGTTAGAAAAATATGTATGATTCCTAACTATGTTAAGTATCTAATGCAACGTATGCGATATGCAATTAATAGGCTCATCTACTAATATGGCATATGATTCGATTCAATAACATGTGGTTAAACATGTATTTAAAGAAGTATTGAAATGACAATGCAGTTTGAATGATGCGCCGAGCCTCGGTGCATGCAAGGCAAGATGAATGGATGCAAGCATAAGGTATACTAATTTGAAATATGTCCCTAATCTAACCATCAAAAGCGATTAAATAAAAGGGAGAAAAACGTGGAGTTAGAAGGCATACACACACACACACACACACTTATTACAACATTACACCCTCGTGAATGAGGGTCCGAATGAATAAGCTGACCAACTAGCTACGCTAATTAAGCTAACCAATTATTATAACACTTGAATAAATTAACTATTCTAGTTAACTAATTACAAAACGAAATCAAATAACTAGTTAAACTAACTAATTATTTACAACACTTAATTAGCTACAACTAATTAATTACAACACGTATTTGATCTATTGCTTATTAAACCAATTAGCTAATCCCGGGAAGCGAGGGATGCATGCATGCTCGTTTTTTCACCCAAAAAAGCCACTGCCTTGCTACTGAAAGCCTCTGTTGGCACATATGAACACCAACAAAGCTGTCCACCTCAAGAGCACCTCGGCTCCACCTTACCAGTACACTGTGCAAATTTCATTGGTGGCCAACAGAGGGCCGGTCGGCTACCAATGATGGTCAGTCAGCTACCATTGGTGGCTGGTCAACCATTGGTGATGGCTGTCTACCACTGCTGGTTTAAACTTCCTTGCGGCAACAGAGAGCAAAATAGAGCAAAACAGTGTATTTCGCAAGGGTTGTTTGCACACTTTGCCTCTCCTTTTCATGAGGAAATCAAACGAGAAACAAGATTTCGTTCACAAAACCACCAATCAAGCAATTTCATTGCATGATGGCTTGTGAAACCAATTGTAAAAGTTTAATAAATGCAAAATGAGACCAAAATGACCATCACCCTATCATACATGATCAAGGGCAATGGAAACCAAGAAAAATGGCACATTTCATCATTTTTTAGTATGAAATGTCCCATTTACCTTGTGTTCAAATTAATGTCCGATTTGAATGCATGCAATGCAACACAAAGGAATGTTTATCTTGCCTCTTTTACTTGCCAATTTTGTTTACTCATTTTAATTACCAAATCATCCTTTAATCAATTGAGTCCATTGGCGAATGTCCTTTAATGGAAGGAGGGTTCAAACCACAAGTTGCTTTGGGCATGAAAGAGGCATTACACTATTGGTAATGAACCCCGTAAGAGATTAAACCATTAGGTGTAGCACACCTCTATTTCACACTTAGGCAAACAAGTGGTTTGAAACCACTTTCAAAGCAAAACCAAAAGGTGAAGAAATGAGGGAGAATGCAGAGATTATAAGTGCTAAAATGAAGTAGAAAAAGCACTAAAACATACAATCAACTCACACCAATGATGGTTAAGGACTTGAAACACTAAGCTAGTGAAAGGGGTTACACTAAAACTATGCAAAACAAGACTCAAACGAGCTAACCCGCCAAAAACAGAGCTAAAATAGGTTATTCCAAAGGCTAAAACATGTTGGACCTGAGCTAGGCTAAGCTAGAAAAACATTCTAACATGTGAAGCTAACTAGGCATGCAAACAAGACAAAAAAATGGGAGGCTAACCCCTTCAAATTTGGACCTCAAAATACGTTTTTTGCCACTAAAAAACCTCTGAAATTCAGTAGTTAAAAGCGTCAAAAAAAGTTGACTTGAAAGTGATGAATAAAGGCACAAAAGCTTTACAAACTAAGAAGCAAGAAGGGTGAACCACCCCTTAACTGAAAATGGCCTCAAACCACCACATTTAGGCCACAAAAATAGAGTTTTTGACAGTTCAAAACCAGCCCCAAAATAGTTCAAAAACAATAGAAGAAGATGGCAAAGCAAGTGTGCAAAACAAGTATAAAAAGAGTGTTATACCTCTTGAAGGGAAGACACAAATGAGGCAATAAACCAAGCCAAGACCACCTTCTAAAGCTCAAAAAGGGTCTCAAGCAACCTCAGCCCAAAGATAAGCAACTTTGCTTAAGGGTTGATAGGCAAACTTGAAGTGTATCTATACTTGTATGCACAAAAGTTCAAGAGAGAGAGAGAAATCTAGAGAGAGAGACTCCCAAAATTTTTCCAACCTTGAAAACAATAGAGAAGGTCCTCTATATATAGAAATATGTGGCTTCAGGTCGAAAATATCAATATAGGACAGCTAAAGTTGTGTGGAACTGATGGAGGGAAAATATATGCACAAAAAACTAATTTTTGACACCAGTGGCTGACACATCCGTGGCTGACATGCTTCACGGCTGACCGACACATGGCCGTCAAACCTCTCTAATGGCCGGCAAACAAAAAACTGGTTTCTTGTCCCGACTTCAAACAGGCATATCTCCTTCGTCCGGACTCCTTTGCAGGTCATTCTTAAGTCTAAATTGAAACCTCGGAAGTCTTCTTTCCAATGGTGGCAGCCTCATATCAAAATTCCAAGTGTGCAAAAAGATATGCCTATTTTAGTGAAGACTACTCAGTTTTGGTCCTACCAAATTGATGCCTAACTTCTCCCAAACTAGTTTTTTTTCTCTCCTCTCTAATTTTCTTCAACTCCAAACCTCTAAATAAGATGTTTTAAAAAAATTTTCAAAGAGTTCACCTCTCTTCCATTTATTTCCACTTGGCCCTTGCTTGGTTTATCGAAATGTGCAACATTTAACGAAATGCGAGCCTCGGAACATCGTAAAAGAATTTTTAAAAATATTTTGAAAGAGAAGGTTTTAAGGTCTAAAATTGTTTGGGTCAAAAATAGTTTTGGTCCAAAATAGGGTGTAAGGTTGGGATTTGAAGCTCTCCTTGCCGAAGAAAATGAACATTTTCACAGCATAGCTTTCATCATCGAGTGATCAATCAATGACACCCAAGTCTTAAGGGCGGTTGAAAATAGGGTGTTTACAGTTGCCCTTCTTTGACAGAGCTCGAAGTCATGAAATGACGTGAGTAAATGTTAAAGCCCCAAGACGACCCATTTTGACATGGCCGTAAGACTTGGGCAAACAAACAAAATACAAATGCAGTTGGTTGAACTCGAAGGTTGCCTACGTATCCCTTTGCAAGGAATCAAACCAGCATAGTTCAGGGGCAGAATGCAAAATGATACACAATTGTAATAAAATCATGCAAATGATGTACAATGTGACAAAATATCAAACCACAAGCAGTGCAAAACATACAAATATCATAAAGAATTGGCGATGTAAATCAAACTACGTTTTATATACAAAAGGTACCGGAGCACTCTAACCACAATTCTTACGGAATAGATGCATGCACATGTAGAACTATGTTTTTCGTAGAAAGAGAAAGAGTACAAGTAATAGGATGGTATCATATAAGTGAGGAATGACCTGCTAGGAAAATATAATGATCCTAAATGTTGAATACAACAAGACAAAATATGATGCAATGGATGCAGTGAATAAGGCGTAAGCCGAACCACATTTTACCTAGAAAAGGTATGGACACAAAACAAACCACGTCTAACACATTAAAGGTGCCGAAACCCTCAGACCACAATTCATGCAGAATAGGCGCATACACATGCAGAGCTATGTTTTAACGTGAAAAGGTATGGGCACGTGCCAAACCAAGCTTAACATGGAAAGGATACAAGCAATAAAATAGTTAATGTAGTAGATGAATAGGGTGACATACTCCAACCACGCTGGAATCATGAGAAGAGGGAGAGAAAATTCCAAACACGCTGAAATCATGTAAGGAAAAGAATACTCAAACCATGTTGAAATAGTAAGAAGAGGGCAAGCAAATCCCAAACACACTAAAATCGTGTGAGGAAATGAACACTCAAACCACGCTGGAATCGTGAGAAGAGGTCCTAAGAAAAGCCAATTAGGGGCGCATTCCACACATCTTGAGATAAATTCCAAACATGCCAAAACACAAGATGGGGAAAGAAAACACCGCTCAAGGTAAACCGAGAATCAAAAACCGCTCGGGGTCGCATTTTACGCGTCCTGAGATAAATTCCAAACACGCTGAAATCGTGTGAGGAAAAGAACACTCTAACCACGCTGAAATTGTGAGAAGAGGTCAAAAGCCACTCGGGAGTATGTTTCATGCATCCTGAGATAAATTCCAAACACGCTAAAATCGTGTAAGGAATGGAACACTTAAACCATGCTAAAATCATGAGATGAGGTCCTGAGAAAACCATTCAGGGGCATGTTCCACGCATCCTGAGATAAATTTCAAACACACTGAAATTATGTAAGGAAAAGAATACTCTAACCACGCTGAAATCGTGAGAAGAAGTCCAAAGAAAAACCAATCTAGAGCACGTTCCACGCATCCTGAGATAAATTCCAAACACACTAAAATCGTGTGAGGAAATAGACACTCTAACCACACTGAAATCGTGAGAAGAGGTCCAAAGAAAACCAATCAGGAGCGCGTTCCACGCATCCTGAGATAAATTCTAAACACATTGAAATCGTGTGAGAAAAGGGACACTCTAACCACGCTGAAATCGTGAGAAGAGGTCCAAAGAAAACCAATCAGGAGCGCGTTCCACGCATCCTGAGATAAATTCCAAACACATTGAAATCGTGTGAGGAAAGGGACACTCTAACCACGTTGAAATCGTGAGAAAAGGTCCAACGAAAAGTCGATCAGGGGCACGTTCCACGCGTCCTAAGATAAATTCCAAACACGCTAAAAATCGTGTGAGGAAAGGAACACTCTAACCACATTGAAATCGTGAGAAAAGGTCCAAAGAAAAGTTGTCAGGAGCGCGTTCCACGCATCCTGAGATAGCCCCGGGGGACAACGATCCTAAACGCTGCTCAACGTAAAAGGATAAATGATACAAGATAACACAAGATGCAAATAAATGTAATAAGTGCGATGATATGATACATGCTACAAGCACTATAGTGCACGACGTTTAGGGAATGCAATAAACAAACAAAGCGGTGCTTTAGAAATCACCTCATAGGGCGAGTGGCGATGAACCGCTCTACTCCGACGAGGATCCCCCTTTGTGTCCTTCGAACTCCTTCCTTCAACTCATAGTTCAAAGGCCCTTAAATGCTAACAAGGGGTAATCTCTGCATGTAGAAGCCACAGATGCCTCTTTTCTTCCTGATCATATTCACAACTTTCCCTATTCTCCAACGGGGTGACAGACTAGGTTGGTTCAGTATCTAGAATTGAGGCACACACATGCTATCTCAATCTATGGGGCTGCCATATAGATTTCAAGCTGGGGATACACCCCTGGGTATTTAAACCAGACTTTAGTCTCGGAAATTCCAAACCTTTGTGTTTTAGGCATCGTTATTTGAACTCTAGTTTCCACCGTCGCAATTGGTCTTCTAGGAACCCATTGCAAAACACAGCCAAGACGCCTTTGGCAGGGAAATGGTGCTCAGGGAGAGCAATCCTAATTGCCATCCTAACTTGAAGCAGGCTTGAACTTGAACTTAAGGTAAAGGTACACTCATGCTCCGCAGAAAAGACAAGGCCTGAGAAGGTGCATTCGGAATGCAATCTCAAAATTTTCTAAAGTTGAAACACACTAAGACGCTCCGAATTTTCTCTCTTTTCTTTTGCTTTGCAGTCCAGAACCTATATAGCTTCAGATAGGCCCTTGTTCCATTGTTCTCACATGACCTGGGTTGAACCCTGCAGTTTTATGAAAGAACAAATCTGTTTTGTACAAAAGTGGAGAATGGCACAGCACTCTGAGCACAAAATGATTTATTTTTTAAATTGAAACCAAGAATGAGTTCTTAACCAGGCATTGAGCCTACGACTGACTACAATACACAGCGACTCAACAAAGAGAAAATGAAGGTAAAACAACCTAAACACATCTATTAACACTAGAAATGACTCAAAACAAGAATTGAGACAAACAAAAACAACAAACACAACACTCGGATATGTTCCAATGGCGAGAGACCTCTTGGTTCACAGGGAGTCTGTTTCTCCGGGTATTGTTTCCCACCCTTTCTCATCTATGATTCTCATATTACTCTGACACTCAATCTATTTTTCTCTGACAAGCCCTTTCCTCACTTTTTCTCTTAACACACATCTCTCTATTCTTTAATCTCTCTTATTTTTATTATCCCTCCCCTGGGTGGTTAATGGATAAGCAAGAAGTAGTGGGCTCTTGCCCTTGGTATTCTACTAAATTCTCTTTCTTTCGCTCACAACTAGTGAGCTTCTCCCACAAAGGGGTTGTGATGCGACTAGATGTGCATCAAATTTGTAACTGACATCGGTTGACGATGCCCTTGGCTAGTTTGGATGTGATCAGACCTGTCCAGATGAGGGATTGGAATATCCTGCTCCATTCCAGCTCGTGCTTCGCACTTGGCTTGATACCTCACTGTTTGGAGGATGAGAAAGCGCTTGGCCCCCTGCTGCTAACTTTAGCTGTGCCCTTTCTGGCGAGTACATTAATAATGGGGAAAATAAAGAAAACCTGACTCAACTGTGTCCCTAGTTCATCACTTTTACCATTTTTTGTTTTTGGCTTTCTGCTAAAACAATTTTGACCAACATGAGTGTTAGATTAACATACTTGTTCGATTTTCTGATTTGAAATCATGTAAGTCAGGTTGTGAGCACTAAAAATTTTCCTTTTTTGGGTCCAAGATATGGTCCAGTTTTGGAAAAAAAATAGAATAAGTTTCAAGAAAACTAGTCAACCTCACTAAAAATCTTCAAAACTGTTTTTGCAAATGGCCATTGCTCAACCAACACGGAATCTAATCTCAAGATGCACAATCTCAAATCTGAACTTGATTTGTCTTGCAGCTGAATCTTGTAACGGAATAGGACAACTGAATTTGAACGAAGACGAGCCAATTTGCACATTGATAAGATAGCCAAGTTTGAATAAGGATAAGCCAATCAACATGGATGAGACCAACAAGCTGAAAATGGTTAGGGCCGAACTTCAAGATGAAGTTGCCTACATATCCTAAGGATGGGAATCAGGCCGTACGTAGTTCCAGGTTAAGGTACACTCGGGTGTTGACACTCTCCTTTTTGCGCTCTAACTTTTGCCAAGGTCGTCCTTCTGGGTTTTCAACCTTGCGAGCTATTTTTTCCTTTTCTTTTCATTTCTTTTCCTTTTCTTTTCTTCTTTCTTTTTTTCTTTCTTTTTTTGCTTTGTTTCCATTTTTTCATTTTTGTTCTTTTCTTTTCTCTGCTCCAACTTTTTCTTAGGTCACCATTCTGGGTTTTCGGCCCAGCGAGCCTCTCAAGGATAGAAAAGTTTAACTTGTCCATGTTGATTAGTCGTAGGATCTCTAGCCATCTAAATCCATGAGAATGGTTGTTGTTGCTGACTAAATAGTCTTGATGATGTGAGAGCCCATCCAATTGGGGTCTGAATTTGCCCTTAGCGTTGTGGATAGGAACTCGATTGTCCTTCAGCAAAACTTTTCATTTCTCCATTCGTGGGATTTTGGCTTTCTTGCCGATTTCCATTGGTTTGTGGAATGACCCATCTTTTAAATCTTTGAGCACATCTGACATTTTGCTGCCCCTAGCTCAAGGGATGCTTCTAATCTAACTTTGCAAGCTTCCTTTGATGACATTTGACCTTCTTGCTCTGACCTTCTTGCCCCTAGTTCAAGTGTTGTTTCCGATCCGGCCATACAAGCCTTATATCGTGATTGATCATTTGAAAACTCTGAGTCAAGGTTCAAGGTTTAAAAACAAAAGGGGTTGAGTCTCGAGGCCGGGAGTGATCCTATGTTGTACAATCTCGAGAGCGATTCCATGCATGTCTTTGTAGGACCATGCAAACATTTTTTGAAATCTTTTAAGAAAGCGACTAGTCGCTCGAATCAAAGACAATGTAGAACCAATCTAGATCAAGCCAGGATCCTTCTCAGTACTCATATTAACAAACATGATCTCATTCATTAAGGGCTTAGCATGCCTCTCTTTCTCTCAGTTGATCAAATTTTTACAAATCCTGAGGAATTCCTCCCTCTTTGTTTTCATCACAGTGTTAGAAAAGTTTTGAAAAACTTAGGTCAATATAATGATTTCAAGGCATAAAAAAGGCACAATTTTGGTCAATTACTGCCATCATATTCAGAACATCTAGCTCAACTGGCTCAATAGTAGAAACAAACTTAAAAAGAAGGAGCAAAAAGATAACCAAAACAAACAGGAAAATGATGTCCGAGTTAACACCCCCGAAATCACCAACCTCCTACACAACAAGACTGACTCGACTGACTCAGTACAAAAAGACTGACTCAGTGTCACATAGTCACATAGTCACATTATCCCCCAAGTTCATCGATCCATTACCGATAGACTTTGCAGGACCTGGTGAGATGATGACCTCGTTGTCAATTAGATCTTGTATTTCATGGCGAAGACGAAAACAAGCGTCAGTGTCAGGACCGGTTTATTGATGGAAGGCATAATACTTGGCAGCATTATGCCTGGTTGGAAGGGGATCCGGAAGAGGCCGAGGCTCAAGGGTTTTGAGATGGCCTATCTTATAAGGATTTGGAGAGCTTTGGACAAGGTCATGTAGAGGGGATTGAAGGTGCGGTTACCAGTTATGACAGGCTTGACAGAGGGCATGGTAGGTTTTGACTGGGTTTGATGATCTCTTACGGGTGTAGGATTGAAGCTGAAAGGGGCGTTTCTGGTACGACATCCCTTTTCCCTGCTTGCCCCTTGATTCAGAATTCTCTCATCCTGAGTGAAAAAAGTGTCATCCATAGTCTTTGCAATAACTGGGAGCACTTGCTGTTTGTTTAGTCATTCGGCTTTCAAAGCCTCAACAGCCCACTGAAGATGTTCATAGGGACCAATGCCTGCCCCTACCTTGTTCTTGCCATTTGCCTCCACTTTGCCAAGGGATTGGCCTTCTTCCAATGCAGCCTGTCCCAAGATTGGGGAGCCCTTTGACATGAAATTCTTGGTATGTGATGTGGTCAATGATAGAGCCAATATCCCAAAGGATAGATCTGTCACTGTTCTCTGAAGATCTTCAATCATGCTCATTAGCTTAGAAGTAGTGGGTTTGTGGGTTTGAGATGATTGGGGTTCAAGTGCATCTATCATACACATGTCCATGCTTTCTAGAATGAACACCTCAGGCTTGGGTAAATTGGCCGAGGTAATGTATATGTTGGGGTTTTAGGTATATGGCAGTGTATGGATTAGATTGAGATGTAGAGGTGATAGGTTAGTGGTGGCCTGAGGTCCTTTTGGTGGAGCCATGATCTTTTCGTCAGTAAGATCCTAAATTTTATGACGGAGGCGGATGCAACGGTTTGTATCATGACCATGTTGTTGATGATAGGCACAGTATTTAGCTGGGTCAAATCTTGGTGGAAGAGGATTTGGAAAGGGTCAGGGTTCTAGGAGTTCTAGGTACCCTTTTTCTCGCAGCATTTTCAAAGCTTGAAAGAGACTCATGTAAAAAGGATGGAAATTTTAGGCTTGGGGCCGATTTGAAGTGGTTGGTTTTTGGCCATTAAGGGGAGTGGTGACCGTGTTTACTTCTGAGCATTTCGCAGCTGTGCTACCATTAGTAGTAGCATTGGAACTGTGAACAACATTCTCCTTCAAAAGCTTATTATCTTCCACAAAGATCACTTGTCTGATGGCATCTTTGATTTGAACCCCCATTTCATGAAGCTCTGGAAAGGCAAACAGAGGTAGAACGATCATCTTCTGCAGTAACTTTCCATGTAGATTCCAAACAATCATCCTGATCTGATCTTTTTTGGAAGGCCTTGCAGTCATCATCGAGGCATTTGCTCTCTATCTCGTTGCGAACTCTGAGAAACCCTCCTTTAGCTCTTGGCGGGTGGCTTCGAGATCACGAATTGTGACCTCGATTTGTGTGCTATAGAAGTATTAAGCAATAAAGGCCTCAGCCATCTCTTCCCAGTTCTGTTTCATAGACTCGTCCAATTTCACATACCAGATTGCGGCTATCCCAGACATGATTCGGCCGAAGAGAGACAACTTCTGGGCTGGGGTTAGACCCATTGGCCTCAGTATGTCAGAAAACAGGCGGAGGTGCACCATTGGGTCTCCAGAGCCATCGAAGCAGTCGATATGCGACATTTTACACTGCTCCAGTAAGGTAACTGCAAATTCAGTATACCCTTCCTCTAAATCCGGGATGGAGTTCACTACTTGTGCTCATTTGAATAACTTCTCCAGTTTATTGACCTTGAATGCAGTTGGGTCAACCTCAAATTCAAACAAAGCTTTGGCTTGATAAACAGGAGCTTTAGAGGCCTGTGCTGGGATTGGCTCCGTCAGATTGCCGTGAGTTTCTTGGACATTAGCAACATGGGCAGTGGCTTTGGGTGTCGTGTTACCCGTGGGAGGTGCATGAGATATAGAAGTCGCGGCCGGTTGTGGCTGTTGTTGTTATAGCCGAGTTATCACTTCGGCCTGACGAGCCGTGATTTCAGCCTAACGGACTGCGTGCTGCTGCAGTGCCTCGACTCTCTGTTGCAGGTGCTGTATCAATTCTTCCACACTGGCTGGGATACTGAGCCATGGAAATGGGTGATTGAACTTGTGCTGAGCTGAATGCAGACAACTGTTCCCAGACCAGACTAGACCCCGGTGAACTGAAGGGTGACTGTTGTAGAAACTTCAATGGTGAATTCTGGCTCAACCTACTTCGTCTTCTAACCGGTCGGAGTGAGGTAAATACAAGTTGCTTCTGAACAATTTCCAACCTAACAAAGTCTATCGACACAAGTCCAGCGTACCTGCGAGATATTGGAGCCTTCTGAAGCTATGGTTCCAGGACTACCTTGCAAAAGAGAAAACAGACAGCATCTCAGCCCAATTTCACTAGAACGGATATGATCACAGCTGAATGATTGTACTCTCTATACTGAATTCTGCCCCCAAAACAGATACCAACTTGGCAACTGATATGCAAATCCTTTTATAGTTTCACTGTAAAGTACATACCAATTAAGTGAGAGCCGAAACACCCCTATGAGGGGATAAGGTTACCCTGTCCTAGTTTTGTAGGAACTAAGGTTTTCACTATGCATAACAAGTGGTTTCACACAATCCTGCATTCGGGTAAGCAACATGTCCTAGTTTGGAACAGTCTCTATAGTTTCCGATATGCAACTAGGCCGATTGGTCAAAAATGGTACCTCACCAAGACTACCTAATATACCTCTCAGACCTAACACCGAGAAGTGAAAGGAGGATCAAACGGTACAATGGTTGTTCAGATCCAAGGGTTGTGTTCCCATCATGGTAGAGCCCGCAACCGGTCAGCCTTTTGGCAAGCTTTTCCAAGCAAGCCTTCGGCAAACTGTTCAGGAATAGCAGATGGCGAATACAATGACTTAGGCACACCGATGCAAATGCAAATGCAAATGCAAAGAAGCATATAAGTGTAAATAAAATGTCATATCATGAGTTCAAGTCAAGTTCTCTAAATCCCAAGTGGAGTCGGCAGAAACTATAGCTCGACTTTTTCGCTCCCCTTTCGGAAGGTTTGAAAAGAAAGCCGTACAATTCAAACTCCCATGGTTCTGAATCTAATCTCACAAGTGCAATGTGAAATTGATAAACACCAAAGAGTCTAAATCCGACAAATCGTTTTGGAAAATTGGTTTTGAATCAAAAGTTCCAAAATTGGACTGCTTTGCCAGATACAGAGTCGCCACCTAAATATTTTATTTTGGGGGAAATTTAGGAAACCCTGACTCATGCCGAAGGCCACTTGTCCGTCATTACCAAAGTTGCCTCGGCTCGAGAACTTAGGTACGAGAGGGGAAGGTCATGAATTGAGCACTCCCGTTCACCCGATCAAAGATCGGCCTCTACTAATCATGATATGATTTTTTTATAAACATTATGTGCTCTTATTCCGGTTATTAAGCTAGCTTTACTACATGATGCACATAAGCAAGTATAAACTAGTTTGCTCAATTTGGAACAATTCAACTCATATTTGTTTGCGAAAATGGTTTGAATTTGCCACCTCAAGTGGGCTTAAAGTTTGTGGATTTTGCCACCAAACATAGTGGGCTTAAAACATGATTTGCCACTTAACAAAGTGGTCTTAAAACTTATATTCATTGAATCGTTCCAATTCAAACAACAAGCCTTCATCTATAGGCATTCAAGCCGTTTAGCATTTAAGCACATAGCCTCATGGTAACATTCACATTCATGCAAGTATGTTCAAGTGTAAAAACTCACCTAGTACTCCAAGCCAAGAAAATATAAGTTAGAAAAATATGCCTGATTCCTAACTATGTTAAGTGTCTAATGGAACGCATGCGATATGCAATTAATAGGCTCAGCTACTAATATGGCATATGGTTCGATTTGATAACATGCGGTTAAACACGTATTCAAAGAAGTATTGAAATGACAATGCAGTTTGAATGATGCACCGAGCCTCAGTGCGTGCAAGACTAGATGAATGGATGCAAGCATAAGGTATGCTAATTTGAAATATATCCCTAATCTAACCATCAAAAGAGATTAAATAAAAGGGAGAAAAACGTGGGGTTGGAAGACATACACACGCACACACACTTATTACAACATTACGCCCTCGCGAAGGAGGGTCCGAATGAATAACCATCAAAAGTATGCTAATTTGAATGATGCGCCGAGCCTCAGTGCATGCAAGACTAGATGAATGGATGCAAGCATAAGGTATGCTAATTTGAAATATATCCCTAATCTAACCATCAAAAGCAATTAAATAAAAGGGAGAAAGACGTGGGGTTGGAAGACATACGCACGCACACACACTTATTACAACATTACGCCCTCGCGAAGGAGGGTCCGAATGAATAAGCTAACCAACTAGCTACGCTAATTAAGCTAACTAATTATTACAACACTTGAATAAATTAACTATTCTAGTTAACTAATTACAAAACGAAATTGAATAACTAGCTAAACTAACTAATTATTTACAACACTTAATTAGCTACAACTAATTAATTAAAACATGTATTTGATCTATTGCTAATTAAACCAATTAGCTAATCCCAGGAAGCGAGGGATGCATGCATGCTCGATTCTTTACCCAAAAAAGCCACTGCCTTGATGCTAAAAGCCTCTGTTTGCACATATGAACACCAATAAAATTGTCCACCTCTAGAACACCTCTGCTCCACCTTACCAATACACTGTGCAAACTTCATTGGTGGCCAACAGGGGGCCGGTCGGCTACCTATGGTGGCCGGTCGGCCACCAATGGGCCACTGTTGGTTTGAACTTCCTTGTCGCAAAACAAAGCAAAACAGTGTATTTCTCGAGGGTTGTTTGCATACTTTGCCTCTCCTTTTCATAAGGAAATCAAAGAAGGGACAAGATTTGGTTCACAAAACCACCAATCAAGCAATTTCATTGCATGATGGCTTGTGAAACCAATTGTGCAAGTTTAATAAATGCAAAATGAGACCAAAATGACCATCACCCTATCATGCATGATCAAGGGCAATGGAGACCAAGGAAAATGGCACATTTGATCACTTTTGAGTATGAAATATCCCATTTACCTTGTGTTGAAATTAACGTCCGATTTGAACACATGCAATGCAGCACAAAGGAATGCTTATCTTGTCTCTTTTACTTGCCAATTTTGTTTACTCATTTTAATTACCAAATCATCCTTTAATCAATTGAGTCCATTGGCGAGTGTTCTCTAATGGAAGGAGGGTTCAAACCACAAGTTGCTTTGGGCATGAAAGAGGCATTACACTGTTGGTAATGAACCCCCTAAGGGATTAAACCATTAGGTGTAGCACCTTCATTTCATACTTGGGCAAACAAGTGGTTTGAAACCACTTTCAAAGCAAAACCAAAAGGTGAAGAAATGAGGGAGATTGCAGAGACTATAAGTGCTGGAATGAAGTAGAAAAAGCAATAAAACATGCAATCAACTCACACCAATGATGGTTAAAGCCTTAAAACGCTGAGCTAGTGAAAGGGGTTACACTACAACTATGCAAAACAAGACTCAAACGAGCTAACCAGCCCAATAAAGAGCTAAAACATGTTATTTCAAAGGCTAAAAATGCTGGACTTGAGCTAAGTTAAGCTGGAAAAACATGCTAACATGTGAAGCTAACTAGGTATGCAAACAAAACACAAGGAGGGGAGGCTAACCCCTCCAAATTTGGACCTCAAAATAAATTGTTTGCCACTGAAAAACCTCTAAAATTCAGTGGTTAAAAGATCCAAAAAAAGTTGATTTGAAAGTGATGAATAAAGGCACATAAGCTTTACAAACTAAGAAGGAAGAAGGGTAAACCACCCCTTAACTGAAAATGGCCTCAAACCACCACCTTTAGGCCAAAAAAATAGAGTTTTTGACAGTTCAAAACCAGCCCCAAAACAGTTCAAAAAAAAATAGAAGAAGACGGCAAAGCAAGTGTGCAAAATAAGTATAAAAGGAGAGTGTTATTGCTCTTGAAGGAAAGACACAAATGAGGCAATAAACCAAGCCAAGATCACCTTCTAGAGCTCAAAGAGGGTCTCAAGCAACCTTAGCCGAAAGATAAGTAACTTTGGTTAAGGGTTGATAGGCAAACTTGAACTGTATCTACACTTGTATGCACAAAAGTTCAAGAGAGAGAGAGAAATCTAGAGAGAGAGAATTGTAGAGAGTGAGACTCCCAAAATTTTTCCAACCCAGAAAACAATAGACAAGGTCCTCTATATATAGAAATATTTGGCTTCAGGTTGAAAATATCAATATAGGATAGCGAGAGTAGTGTGGAATATGTAGAGGCAAAATATCTGACCAAAAAATTGATTTTCGACACCCATGGCCGACAAACCTCATCCACGGCTGACACATGGCTGTCAAACCTCACTAATGGCTGGCAAACAAAAAATTGGTTTCTGGCCCCGATTTCAAACAGGCATATCTCCTTCGTCTAGACTCCTTTATAGGTCATTCTTGAGTCCAAATGGAAGCCCCGGAAGTCTTCTTTCCAATGGTGGCAGCCGCACATCAAAATTCCAAGTGTGAAAATAGATAAGCCTATTTTAGTGAAGGCTGCTCAGTTTTGGTCCTACCAGATATGCCTAACTTCTCCCAAACTAGTTTTTCTTCTCCCTTCTCTAATTTTCTTCAACTCCAAACCTCTAAGTAAGATGTTTTGAAGATTTTTTCAAAGAGTTAACCTCTCTTCCATTTATTTCCACTTTGCCCTTGCTAGGTTTACCAAAAAGCGCAACATTTAACAAAATGTGAGCCTCGGAACATCGTAGAAGAATTTTCAAAAATATTTTGAAAAAGAGGGTTTTAAGGTCTAAAATTGTTTTGGTCAAAAATAGTTTTGGTCCAAAATGGGATATAAGGTTGGAATTTGACGCTCTCCTTGCCGAAGAAAATGAACATTTGCATAACATAGCTTTCGTCATCGAGTGATCAATTAATGGCACCCAAGTCTTAAAGGCGGTCAAAAATAGGGTGTCTACAGTCTGCCTCGAATCAGACGCACCAAATGTGCCACCCAACTATGGGCAAGACCTCTTCAGGTGCCCCGCCTGCCCACACTGATAACAAGTGTGCGGCTGCCCTCTACCTTGACTCTAGCCTTGAGAGTGAGCCAAAGACAAAGCTGTTCGCTACCCTCCTCCTCTCTGCAGGCAAGCTGGAGACTTGTGGCCCAACTAGCCACATTTAAAACAAGTCACATCTCCTTGACCACCTCTCCTAGAACCCAAACTCGGCACTGGAAAAGTAGACCTCGACTGTGCTCCCTGGGACTCTCCTGAGGGTTAGAACCCCTCTGCTTCTTACCATCCCCCTAACTGTCCTAACTCCTCCTAGAACCCCTCATGCTTTCCCCCTCAACCTGCGTGATGGTCTCAAGTGGGTCGCCACCTCCACAAGGCCCCCATGGTCTCTAATCATGGATCCGGCCACTTTAAACATGAGCCCGGTCCTTAACCACTTCTCCAACTCCAGATAATGGCGCTCCTCAGTCGCCACAAGCTCGAGTGCAAACCCAGACAGGCTAGTGAAGGTAGCCTCAAACTCAGCCACCGGTGTGTTCAACTGCACTAGCTTAGAAAACCGGTCTCTCAACTTCTCCCTAACAGGGGGAGGCAAAAACTTCTCCTGAAAGGCGTCGACGAAGACCTCCCAAGTCCCTTCAATGTGTCCCCGCGCATACTTCCACCATTGACTCGTGTCTTCCTTCAACTGGAAGGATGCCAAGGTCATTCTCAATCCTCCATCTTCGTTGCCGATCACCTCAAAAGTCTTCACCATCTGCTCTAGCCACTCATCTGCTTCTAGTGGCTCCTTGGGATCACCCAAAAGCTCATCCGGACTCGATCAGAAGAACTCCTTCAGAAAAGATGGCCCTGCTTTAGCTACCTGAGCCTAGACTTGATTCTCTGCTCTGAGAATGTCCATAGATTCCCGCAAAGCTCCGGCCATTTCACGGGCTAAGGTGCCCATGGCCTGCTAACCCACTAGTTCGGCCACATAGGCCTGACCAACTCCCTCTTCCTGTGCCAAAATCTCATCCGATATAGGCATCTCGTGCCTCCTAGGCCTACCACGCCAGCCACCACCACGTCCAAGTCCTGACATCCTAATAAAGGTAACATAAGAGATTAGCACAATCACAAATGTGTCGAAGCTAACTCACTCGCGTCCTAATATGTTGGACAATAGTAATTCACTCCACATAAGCACATAGTCACGTAAACACATACGAATTTTCTTCTTAGATAATAATCGTCTCGCGGCGTTGCTAGAGTTCCAATTAGAAACATGAGTGATCAAGTGCCATTCTAATAGGACTTCCAGAAACCCGTAGACCCAATCAACATCTTAAGAACTAAATCCCATGCCCATATAATCATATAAGCATATATCGTCCATACTTGAGTCTCTAACAAGCGAGACAAACCCATTGTGGTACTAACCACTTCCCACGTACCCAAAGTATTCAAACCCGGTATGCTCTGATACCAAGTTGTAACGCCGCCAAAATAATATAGTAAATACAACCCAATCACATGCTAATAACTGCATAAATTAGAGTAATTAGTCATTTCATTACATAAATGCTAAGGATACAAAAGTATTTAACATAAACAAATGCCCTATTGGCTTATATCTTTCCAAGCATTGGCTTGGTTACAACAAAAGTGAGCTTCGCTCATTACATCTTAAGCCCTTGGCTTTACAAAAATATACAATCAAAATAAGAAGCCCTTGCTGTCGAAAATCTCTCCAACGCTATTGCCTTGGTAGAGGCATTCCATCATTACCTATAAATGATTTTCCCAAATAGGGTGAGCCACAGCCCAGTAGAAATCATCTAACACAATATATAAAGTTTAGCAGAGATATAAGTACAAAGTGCATCAGCAATGCTTGTGATAAAACGTTTCACAACATTACATACTCATAAGATATCAATTTCAAGTCTTAATCCATTTCCTTTCAATTCATATTCCCTTCACTTATCTGTCTCAATTCATGAGTCAATTTCGTTATTTCTCAACAATCGAATTAAGGCTACAACTCAAAAAATTTCAAATCATACAACACATATGCATAAACACTTTAAACTTCCATTTCACGGATATTTCGTCCGCAGGCAGCCATCAAAAGGGACCCATGTAAACGTAAGCTATACAAGCACTACAGTTGCTATTTTACAGATATTTCGTCCGCGGGCTAGGCACCCATGTATAATTTCAGGACTTTCACTAGCACACTCCGGCCAACTTAATTATAATAGAGTCCATCCCCTTTCTCCTCCCAATCAATCATTCATACATATGTAATGTATTTAAACACATAATCAAACACTGGAGTGCATCCTCTTTCTCCTTCCAAGTAATCATACATATACAATGTATTTAAACATAGTCATATTCAATGACAACCAACAAGAGATTAGTTTTAATTTACCTAATCCTCATGCAATTTCTACAACACTCATAGCTATCCTTCACCGATAGCGAAATACAGATATTTCTAAACAGATATACAATCTCAAGACAGATAATTTGTCCAAATTTCCAAAGATGAGACATATCATCTACTCAATTTCTTCATCCATTTCGATACTTCCCCAATTTCATTTTTTATAACACCAATTTCATTTATTTACACTAAATAAATATCATTACAATTTTAGGGCAAACTCCCTCTTTTCCCAAATATCAACCTAGTGTCCAAAATTAATAATTTTGGCATCATACAACATCATTTTCAAACCCCATATTTCTCCATTTCATTTTTACAAAAAAAAAAAAAAAGCCCTCTTTTCCATTTACACCCAAACCCTAGGTTTGTTTCAAAAGTTCTCAAAACCCACCATTGTTACACAATAACAAATAACTAAGCTAAAAACCATATGAGAGTTTAGAAGAATCCCTACCTCAAAGAGTAAAGACGAGTCAAGCAGTAGTGAAACACCAAGGACACCGAAACCCACTTTTATTCTGATCAAAATGAAGATCTTGAAACACTCTACCTTTTTCTCAAAGACACTAGGGTGAATAGATCAATGGATCTAGATGAAATCGAAGAGAGAATATGAGTTTTAGAGAGAGCAACTCAAGATCTAGATATTTGGGGAGTTTTAGAGAGAGAGAGAGAGAGAGAGAAGAAAGAGTCATTCAAAATGTCATCTTCGCAAACTGTTATACACGCAGTCCGCTCGAGCGTCAGACACAAAGTTTCGCTCAAGTGTAAAAAATGGCACTCGAGCATGGGATACCCTCTTTCAGAAGTTTTGCAGACGAAGGACCACGTTCGAGCGTGAGATTGGACACTCGAACGTTGTAGCGATCCCGATTTTAACTCATCTCTTGTGGTGTTCTGGGCTCGAGTTGGTATGGTTTTGAACGGTGTTACGTATCTTAGTTTTCCTTGTATTCCCCTTATTTTTGGTTATCGGGTTATAGTGGTGTGTTTGAAACAGGTAATGTCTCAAAATCTTTAGATGCGAATCCAACTCGAATTGTGCCTTGCAGAGTTGTATCGGAAGTTAATTCTTTCATGTTTTGCCACTTCGCTGAGAATGTCGGGGGTTGAGTCACCCTATACAGCTTACGGAGGTCAAGCTTGCCGAAACAAAAATGCAAAATGCATTCGAAGTTGCTTGTCCACTCGAGCGGCCATTTATGCGCTCGAGCGGAGAATGTTTGGTTCCAGAAGTTTGACCTATCTGCAAAAGTACTGGAAAAGTGTATTCAACGTTTGAGTGGGGCTTTCCACGCTCGAGCGGACCATGTTATATCAGTTCGTAAATCTGATATTTCATATCACTTTTGTATATATCTCTCTCTCTCTAAAAATATTTCCTCTCCCTTCTCTCTACATTTCTCTACACAAACTAGATCAAAAACCTTGATTTCTCAAGATCCATTTGAGTTTTGCCATTACTTCTTCATCAAAGTGGGTTATCATCTTGAGGGCTTCGCTGTGTGCGGTGAAGATCGAGTTTCGACACCGCTGATTTTGGAGGTTTTATCTCATTTGTTCTTCAAAACTTGAGGTAGGGATTTTCTTAGAGTTATATATATATATTTGCAAGATCTATATGATTTTCGAAATCATCTTTTGATAGCTTTGAAAATTGATTGTTGATTCAAGAAGTTGAGCAATTTTGAAAGCGGGTTTGTCTCTTATTCTTTTAAAATGATCTTATGGGTTTTGATCTTCGTTGATTGAAGAAAATATGATTTTGAAAAGTTTTGAATTGTATAGTTTTGGTGAAAAAACCTAGAATTTGGGAATTTTTTTTAAAAGAGACTGAAAATCCATGAATAATATTGTTATATTTATTTTGTGTGTCAAAATAAATGGATGTTTGGAAAAAAATTTATTTATATTTATATAAATGATGAATTTCAAGGAATATGAGAATTGTTGTTCATTTTGGAAATTATTGTTCAAATAGTCTTGAAATGGCTAATTGTTTAGGATACTTGAGAAGAGGGAATTGTGTTATTCCTTGGATGATGAATTGGAATAAAAGTATTTATATTCATCTTGTGTTATTGGCATAACAATTCATTTGATTACATTAAACTTTGAAAGTTGATTTGAAAACTTGCATTGAGAAAAGAATGTTGAGAAACAGGTTTTCACAAAATGGGTTTAGGGTAAATACGTTGGTAAGTCTTGATAGGTGGTGTAGATGATATTGAATAAGTTGACCTAAGAGTCCGGGGTAAAAGACCGAAAACCCGCGCGGATAGGTGTCGAGCCTTCTAGTTAATACTGGTAAAAATAACAATTTGGTAGTACTTGTATAGTCTACTTGCAGACACCGACCTAGGGATTACCAGAGTCATATTTACCGCCCTTGAAATAAATTGTTAAGTTTTGAACAATTGAAATTGCATGACATCATTGAGCATGATGGTTTTCAAAAGATGAAAATGTGATTTATCTTCAAAAAGGGCATAGCATGGCATGTGCATTTCATCTCTTGAGACTTGTATAAAATGTATATACTTTGTCAAGAATTTCCTACTGGGCTTTATGCTCACCCTACGGGATTTTTGTGCAGGAAAAGATGTGGTGATGCCGCCCAACTAAAGGCGACGAAATGTGTGTTAAGAGTACGAGACTCTCATTTTGCTGTGACTCTGTGTGTAAACCAAGGGCTGTATGTATGTGGGTTTGAATAATCGTTTTGTGTAACCAGGCTTAAACCTTGGAAACTTGTAAACCCTTGGGGGTATTTATTTGTTTATTTGCCTATTGTTGGATTAATATATTTTTGCATGAAGAACTATTGTATCATGTCATGTAAGTTTGGAGATTTATATTAGGTTTTCCTTGAAAGAGCCATGATTGTTGTATTATCATTTGGGCTAGAAATTTGGGGTGTTACAAGCGTCCAATGTATTCTCCCAGTATTTGCAGAGCTACAAAAATACTGAAAATTGACAATTCCCTCTCGAGTACAAGAATGGTCGCTCAAGCGTAGGAGCAATATTTGTGAAACCCGCTCGAGCGGAAGAGCCAAAATCTGGGCATCACAGGTTTGGAAAAACACGCAACCAACCTGTTCCAAACGTCCAACTACAATCTGATAACCAAAATAAAAGGAAAGACAAGGGAAAGAGATACGAATAACCATTCAAAACCATACTAACCCGAGTCCGGAATACATTAAGTTATGGGTCAAAATCGGAATCGCTATATGAGGTTGTTTTATATATGAATATATGGACCTAAGGTCGCTTTATATATGGATATATAGGATCCGAGGTCGTTTTTCTTTGATATGATCTACTTGAATTTGATATGAATGGGAAGAGTATTTCAAATGATTAAATTATAAGTATGTTTTTGTGTGATACGAATATGATTTTATTTAATACGAATCTCATTCATTAACTTCCTTACTCTGAAGTTATTTACTGGGCTTTAGCTCACTTCGTTTTATATATATAGGTGAGCAGCGAGATGTCCAGCTCCAGCCCTAGGGAACCAATGAAAGAACACCAAGTTTTATGGAGTCAACACAGGATGCCTCACGGAAGACGCTTTTATCTTTCGATTTCCTGTTTTCTTTTGTTGGTCATGTTTGGCCATATCTGTAAATAAGTTTTGAGCTTTGTATGATAATGATCTTTTGAATGGTCTTGGCTTTGTAATATCTTTTGTATATGAATGGATGTGAGTTATTAACTAAATGAGATGTCTTTGATACACCATATATGCACAGCTCATTGGACAAAATTTGTTAGTCTGCTTCCGTTTCTGGCCCCCCAACATTAATTAAATATTTTTGTTAATTCTATCTTTGAGGCCGAGTAATCCGAGATTACTGGCCGGTCATGGCCTAAACCTATAAGAGCGGGTTTAGATTGTGACACATCGTATGTTTAAAGATTGGTAAATCTACAACTCCATCGACGACTGAAACTTTCTTCGTTGTTGTCTAACTTCTCATCGATTTCAGAATTAAAAACAAAAGGGTAAATCTTTCAATAAAAATACACCTATCCAATATTCTTGCTCTTCTCACAAGAAATTGTTAGTTTAATAGACTTGAGGCATTAAAAAATAAGGAGACTTACGTGTAAGTCCTAAGGTGACCTCATTGTTCAATAGGTTCTATGATAATTAATGATATTTTTCATTAAACACTATTAAAAAACCGTCACTAATTATTAATTTTCAGTGACAGTTTGAAAATTGTCACAAAAAATGTCACTAATTATAAGTTTTAAGGACAGTTTAAAAACATTGTCATAAAAAAAAATCACTAATTTTTAACTTTCAGTGACTGTTTAAAATTCATCACAGAAAAGTATCACTAATTGTAAACTTTTGCGACAATTTATAAAATCTGTAACCAAAAAAAAAAGTCACTAATTGTCAATTTTTAGCGACATATATAAAAAATCGTCACAAAAAATTATTTATAGCTACAATTTTACAAAAACTTATTTTCAATAAGACTTGATGGATATTAAGTCCAACTATTAGGAACTATTGATAGTTTACCCTAAAAAAGTATTAAGTTGTCCTTTTCCTATTAAAAAATTATCATGAAAAAAACTACTAGGACTTGATAGGTTTTAGCTAAATTTCTCAATATTTTAGTGTTTAAATTTTAATATAGTGAAAAAAAAGTTAAATTTTATCTATTATATACATATAAATATATTTAATAAATATAATCAAAACAAAGTTGGATAGAACTAGACAGGGGATGTAAAACCTATCTCCACCCCCTACTTTCTCAACAGGACGAAAAAAAATTCGGATGGGATAGGAGGTGCACACTAGACACATTGAACCACCAAGTGTGCGGTGATTTGTAAATTGACTTGTTAAAATAAAATTTATAACGCCCCAACTTTTATTACTCGAATCCATTATCAAATCTTTTATATTATTACCAATTTCAATGATGTCATACACATGCCACACAGTCAAATAGATAAATAGTGGCATTCTCTCTCCGAAGTAATGATGATATACAAACAAAATCTCACATTGATTAACAATTAAATGAAAAGTGTCTACCCTCATATAATACATGGCATCCAGCCAACAAATAAAAGGTTCCGTTGCCAACAATTAAATAAAAGATTTCAAGTCTAAACAATCCCTTCAGCCATGTACCTGAAAAGTTTGTCAACACATTGGATGAACACAAAGCTAGTAGAGATCCCAATGTGATCCTAAACAATAACAACATACAAATATCTATTACCATGAATGCATCAAGACATAAGATATAGATAATGTGACAATGTAATAATTAGAATATACTTATATAAGTATAGTTTCTCCCAAAAACATTCATTTAACACCACAAGGTGTAAAACCACTTGTTCCCTTTCCAATTATTCCGTTTAGTTCCAAAAACACTTTTACACAACACAATCCTTCTCATTAAACGTCCACACTAATATAAAAGAATTTCCATCTCCACACTTGTTTCAAAAATGCACTCTCATATACATACCACATCCCAAACTCATAGTTCAACCCACTTCACACGCTTATACAATAACACATCTAATACTTTCCCTGACCATAGGCCCAAAGGCAAGGAACACGGGTAATAGGATACTAATAAATAGATATTTCTAAATACAAATAACTTAACGTAATACCTATTTCTATTTCCACCAGCATACTGCGCGGATAGCAAATGAGACAACCCACATAACACATAACGCTTTACCGGCCTTACTCGGAGGAGAACGACCCCAGGGTCAAACTTTACTAGGCACAAACCAGAATGGAGAGGAACCTATCACAAGGTGCCACACTTTACTAGCTCAACCGAAGAGAAATGGGCCTCCATTCACACTTTACTGGGCACAAACTGGAAGGGAGAGGAACCTCAGTCAAGGCGCAACGCTTTACCGGCCTCACCCAATGGGAAATGGACCCGTAAACAGCATCACAAATGTTCTAAGGCATAACCAAAACACAAACGTAAACATCCACATAATCTATTCAGCAACAACAATGTCATCCTCCACCTATAACTACAGACCCATCTCTTATAATATAAACCCATAACTAATTCTACCTTTTTAAATTAACCATTTCTCATTTTAATTCACAAAAGAGATACACTGATCATTTTATTTCCAAAACCAAATCCATTATATCAAATTCTCAACATCTCCAACCCTTAGCTAAACCCCTTTTCCTAAAACAAATCCGATTCATAAAACACAACTACAACCCAACTCAACACAAAATTAATCAAAACAACTATTAAACCAAAATAGATTCTCATTTTAACGACTGAATCACTAATCTAATTGTTTAACACATGACTCGGTTAGCTTACATCTTTACCCCTTTAATATTTTCTTCAAGTTTTTGTCTTATGTTTTAAAGCTAAAATCTTTTTTTTATTTTATGACACCCTTCCCTTCTTAAAATTGAAACTAGGGTATTTGATACAATTGTTGTAGTATTCAAAAATCAAAATCAACATATTGAAATATAGAGTTTTGGTTTCAAAACCATCATTGTTGGCTGAGGAAAAATCTGGTTTTGTGAGGTTCTAAAGCTAGTATTTTTTTTATTACTATTTATAATTTATGTTTTCTTTGAATTTTTTTCTCATGTTTTGAAACTACAATATGATTTTTTTTTTCTTCCCATATTTTGAAACCCTTCCCTTCTTGAAATCGAAATTAGGGCATTTGATTAAACTGTTGTAGTATTTGAAGATTAGGGCAACAATATATTTGAAGATCGCATTTCTTTTAAAAGGTTTCTTTGAATTATTTTCTCATGTTCTAAATCTACAATTTGATTTTTTTTCCCCCCTCATCCAAAACCGCTCTCATTTTAAAATGAAAATTAGAGCTTTTGATTCAACAGTTTTAGTATTCGAAAATCAAAATAATCAATGATATCAAGATTGCATAAATTCAATTATTCAAGAGATGCCAATGGGGAACCAGTTGTGACATCTTTGAATTAAACTCATATTTTCTTAGTGTTGTGGCACAGGTATATAAGGTATTGTTGATTGTTGTGGCATCTCTCAATTGTTTAACAATTTGAACCAAGTATGGATTTGGATTGGAGTGCTTTATTGTTTCATGTAATTGATGGGTTCTATTCACCTTTGATTTTTTTTTTAAGCAACCTTTTTTTCGTTTTCCATATAACACACCCCCATCTATATATTACTTATCTATACATATAGTAATCTATTGTCATAGAAAGTTAATTGGTCACTCAAAACTATGGCTCCCTTAATATAATCTGGAAATTTGAATCCAAGTTTATTACATTAAATTTTTAACTTTGTTTTGGTATGTATTGCTTGGTTCTTTTTAATTTCATTAGATAAACAAAATGTGCACTTCAAGACCATCAGTTGAAGGTTTGGGTCTATCATGCTTGAAGCTAGGAGTGTAAATTTGGCCCGACCCATGTCGGGCCTCGCAGGCTCCCACCATAATTCAGGTCGGGCCAGAGCAGCCCACAGGCCAGAAAATTAGGCCCAAGCCCGGACCCAGGCTCAGGGGGTATTCAAGCCTTGGGTGGGCTGAACTTAGGCCAAGCCGGTGGGCCTGAGCCTAGGCTCGGGCTCGGGCTTGGGCCGGGCTTGGGAAAGCTTAAATATTTTTTTTATTTTTTCTACCAAAATTTTATTATTTTTCATTAAAAAAGACATGGGGCCTTGGAAGGGGCGAGCCTTGAGGGGGCCTTAAGTAGACCCACGGGTTGGGCTAAGTGGGCTAGGCCTACTAGTCGGACCAGGCTTGGCTTCAAAATGATGGCACAGGCCCAGGGTCTCAAGCTGGGCTCAGGCCCAGGCCTAAATGGGCTGGCCCACCCCTGGCCACAGGCGGGCTTCAGGTCGCAGGCCATTTTTGCACTCCTACTTGGAGCTCATGATACTATTTGGTGAGTTTTGAAAATAAAAAACTACTATCTTTATGAGTGACAGTATTGAAATAGGAAGCCCATTAACGAAATTGATAGCCTTAGTCAATTGGTATTGCACTGAACATTTAACATGTTGCATGTGTTGATACGAAAATATTTTGAAGACCTTATCAATCAGAATATCTCATTTTTTTGCAAAGAATTCTATCTATGCAAACTTTGTGATTATAATATCTATGAAGACAAATTATAGATCAATTAAATTTTGTTACTGTGACATGGATGTGATTGTGTTTGATTTGAGATTGGATGTAAAAGCTAAATTTAGCATATGCAATATAATGTGTTGATTTGGGAGGGTGATTGATTTTAATTAAGATTAGATTGTGTTTTGAGTGCCTAAAGGCATGTATCCTTAGGTTAGATTGTGTTTAACTTCAATTTTTATTTTTTGAGATTACAGAGCATTAGATGCTGTATATTGTTTAGTGTTTAATTTTTATTTTTATTTTTGGAGATTGCATAACATTGATTGGTGTGCTTTATTTGGTATTCAATAATTTTTTTGGATTGCAAAGCATTGAAAAGTGTATAATAGACCTTGCTGGTGTGCTTTTTGACAGGTTATTCTTTTTCTCTTTTTTTTAATTTATATATATATATATATACATATATTTGTTGATGTGGGGCCTATACTTTGGTGTTTGCTTAGAGTTTAAAGTTGGATTCTTTAAGTTTCCATAGCGCTTGGCATTTTCAATGCATAGAAACATATTTATATTTCATTTCCCAAACAGATCAGGGAAATTCACTCAAAGCGACCTATTAAAGAAGATACAATGCAAGTGAAATTTTACTTAACATAGGTTTAATGGTCGGAACTTTTCATGTATTTTTGGTTTCTATGGAATTATCATGATGGAGTAATAGGTTATATACATTTATCAATTAATCATTAGCTTGTATTTAGCTTCTTGTTTTTAAAGCATTTTTTTGTTCATAATTATAGTCTTATTTTCTATGGCTGATGGAAAAAATAAAATAAGGCATTTGCAGTTTCTAGCTAATTGTTTTTATAATGTACTCGTGTTTGTTCAATTTCATTACCATAGTTGGTAGGACTAATCTGTGAGCTGAAAGCTTTTCAATGGAACTATGCTTATTAGTATTTGTATTCTTAATGATCACAGACATGGCTGGTTTAGCGCCAGAGGTTCTCAATTTGATACTTGTCAATATGATATGCTGAAATGAACGACGTGTAAGTTTCAGTCATTTGATTCCATAAACATTCATTGTTATTTTGCTAGCAAATTTGAAGGCTTGGCAAGTTGGTAACTTTGATTCACAATTAACTTCGAATTTTCCCTAAATCTCTTCTTAGGATAAGGTTGACTTTAAATTTTCCCTAAATTTCTTCTTAGGATATGGAGGTAGCTAGAGTTCTTGTATTCTAAAAATGATAATGCTTCTCAGGTTGTGAGAGCTTTTGCATTCAACTATTGTTGGGAATTAGTATACCCAAAGGCAGGTACCAAAATTTTTGACTCTTTAGTTTTTATGTAATTGTTGAATTCATATCAATTTTCTTTCTTTTCTTTTTTGTAATTGCCGAAAAGCTCTGGATGAAGTTATTTTCATATATATTTTGAAAGAATTTAGAGAGCACACTGTGTACTTTCTTTGCGAAAATGACTTCTTTATAGTATTGCAAGTGCATGCATGACAAGATGTTTGAGGTACCTCATTTTACATATATCCTTGAGGCCTTTTTAGGTGTTCGGATTTTTAGGTGTTTGGGCAATTAGATCATTAATTTTATCAATTGCATTATCTTTTTTCTCGTGGTTGAAATGAAAAAAATAGGCTAGGTCTCTCGAGCCTTGGCTTGACAATTGCTAGTGGGATATCTATTAATTTTTTATTTTTGTTTTAAATAACAAAAAAATGAGTAAGTTTATTTCTATGCTTTTAGCAGCATCTAAACTAATTTGTGTTATTTTTATTCAGGTTAGATTACTTGGAGAGATGCAAAATGTGGTCAAAGACGACAGAACATTCAAAAACTTTGAGTTTTTCTCAAGTTTTTTCATTTTTAAAGCTGATTTTTATTGTGTAATTATAGTTAAAAAAAAAAACCCTTTTATTCCTTTACTTTCAGTGTAAATATTTTTCCAACATTTGACTTTCATTTATGAAATAGATGAGGTTATTAGCTATTCATATGTGATCAATGTTGTGATTCAAAGAAAATTTTTCTACAAATAATATTGATTATATTTTAGATATTAGTTTTGTTTAGATTTAAATCGCAGTTTATATGTTGTGATTGATAGTCATATTTTGTGGTTGAGCAATTTTTTTTTATCACGCACACTAACCGTGATGAGAAATGTATATAATTGTGATCTTATCTCATTATTAGTTATGCATTATTTAAGTTTAATCTTAGATTTTATTGGTTATTAATCACACTTAAAATATGTGACCTAAATGTTTATTATCACGGTCAAAACATGTGATAGAATTATGTTTTAATGACAGCAAAAAAGTGTGATTGAAAATGACCATTAACAATCACACTCTCAATTATCACACTTTGACAAAATAAAAAACTGATAATTAAATGATATATATCACACTTAAAATTTGTAATCTATTTATAATTTTGTAATAGTAATAATCTTAACATCGCGACCAAAGTCTAACCCTTCGCGAGCGCGATCTCACAAACACAACAGGTCGCAGGCACGACCACCTCGCGGTTGCGATCTATCTAATCGTGGCCCCTCGCGGGCAACACACTCTCTCCCAGCCAATAGACCTGTAGGCCACATTTGATCATGGCTTGTTACGGCCCCTCGCGAGCGCCACTAACCCAACAAAGGAAACCTGGGCTGCTACTCAGTAGCCAACCCGAGGCATGACAAGGGTCCAAACCTCCCAAAATCGTCAAATTCACCCGAGAAAACCCCATTTCCCAACCAAAAATAAAGTGGGTCCGGTTTTCTAACTTGGGCCACTACAAAATCTGCAAGTCATTTTTCTTAAGTTGTTGGGGAAAAAAAAAATTGGAAAAATATTTTTAGTTTAAACAAACTGAATCACACATTATCAAACAAATTGAGTTTCGACTTTTTATTAAAAAAAAAATTGAAGAAAAAATTCGACTCTTTGACTTGTATATGTTCTTTTATTTTAAAATTAAACAATTTGTGTATGAATAAATTTATTTTTCAAATTACGTTAAATTATATTACCGACCACGTTTTTTGTACTTATTTGTAATTGAGCTTCACTGACTGTTAGGGTTGTGTAAAATAACGTTCAATTAGTTAAAATCACACTGATTCGCACCAATTCCTATCCATCTATCTGCTAATCGCGGATTAAACTTTGAAATTTATAATTTACATTCGAAATCGCTCCACTTCACTATAGATAATATACACATTTTTTTAACTTCTAATTAAATATCAAAGTAAAAATAAGTGTGAGAAAGATTTAAGATGTTAAATTTGTTTAAAATTGGTAGTTATATACATGAAATATATTATATAAAATTAGTTTGCTATATATATATATATATATATACGAAAAATATTGTGCAAATTAGTATTATATATTATACAAATGCTTGATAATTGTTTTAAAAAATTCTTCAATTAATTAGCAAACTGCCCCATACTGCCTAAATCGCAGTTTGGTTATTTGTCAATCCATCATTCACAATTTGATTTATAATTTTATTCTCTAACTGCTCAAACGGCACCGTGTACACCCTTAACGGCAACAATGGTGGTGGGGACAATATAGCGACTCTGGTTTAGATCTGACATGTTGATGTTTTGGATCCGGGTTTCATTATCTTATATAGTTGTTCATGTCTTGTTTCCACTTATTCCTCATTGAGTTTGGTTATTGTGGTGTGTTGGTTGCATTTGGAGCAGGTTGGTTGCTTGTTTTTTTTTTAAACTGTTGTTGCCCTAAATTTTGTCTCTACGCTCGAGCGAAGCTTCTTGCGCTCGAGCGGTGTTTGAAAACTGTCAGTACTTATGCAAGTATACAAAACTATTGGGAGGGTGCATTCTTCGCTCGAACGATGATTCCTACGCTCGAGCGGTCACACCTTGTTGTGTTTGGACACTCGAGCGACACTTCTTGCGCTGGAGCGGTCTGTTCGAATTTAGCAACTATAAAAGTCACTTTTTGTTACGTCTGGATCACTTTTCTCTCTCTCTTCTCTCTCCTTCCGCCATTATTTGTTGAGCTTTCAAGCTCTTCTACCTGATTTTCATCTACTTTTATACATCTTTGACCCTAGTTGAAGTTGAATTTTTGGGCTTTCTTCTCTTTATTGCTTGAGGTAGGGATTCTTTTGTTCTTTTTCAATACTTCGTCTATAGATAGACATGTGGTAGATTTTATTGCATAAAAATCACATCTATTATGGATCTTTCGAAAATCATGAAAGGGGATCTAGGGTTTGATCATTGGGAGTCAAATTGATTAAATTGGTTGTTGTTTGATTAGTTGGGGAGTGATTCAAGGTGTTTATGTTAAGAGAAAGAGAAAGCCCTTATTTGTTAAATTGACCTAACGAATTAAAAAAGGGATAAAATTGAATAAAGATTGTGTCCTGATAAATGGAGTTGTGTTATTGTGTTGGTAGCATAAAGGGGTGAATTAATTTTGGTATCGGAATTTGTTTGGGTAATCATGCTAAGTTCAGTTAGGTTATGGCTTGGAATTTTATGAATGAGGTTTTCTTGAAATGTGGAAATTCATTTTTGGAAAGAAAATGATTTGGACATGTAAATTTGGAAAACAAAAGAGTTGGTTTTGAAAAGAGACGAAAACAAAAGAAAGAAACTATGACGTATTATGAATTCACATATAAACTTGAGGTTGGGTTTTGAAACTGTTGAATATTGTTATTATTATCATCGTTGTTGGACTTAAGGTCAAGTAAGCATCGGATTATCGTATTACGTGTTCTTATATATTTTGCTTAGAGGTTGTGTGAGTGATTTTCAGATCACATTGCCCAACTCAGTATTTAGCTGGAGAACACTGGCAGAATAGATGACACCTGGCTAACCTGCAACAGAAAGAGAAGATTCCGGCAGTGGTTCGTCCACCCGGGGGCACTCCGACGATCAAGTCAGTATATCTCTCAAAGATAATCAATAGTGCTAAACTCACTATTCAAAATATATATCGCGTACCTTAGACCCACGAGGGTGCCTCTCTTTTATAGCTAACTCAATCCTTGTCCCAACAGGAGCCTTGCTCTAATGGACTTAGGATTACTATTAATCTTGGACTCCTAGTAGGATTGGGATAAACTCCCTAAGAGTCTTATCGTTTCCCAACTGTAGTCTTCTCCCTTTTTAGGACTCTTGTGCCTTATCCGCTTATCTCGGATTCTGATATCTTCGGAGGTAACCTCGGCCCCGCCGAGAGCACCTCGCCATATGACTAGGACACGTGGCACCTCGGTTGATAAGTCGACGTCACCTTAGCCACGTGTTGGTACTCAGAAAATATATCCCCACAACTGTCCCCTAGGTTCTATTACCTCGGCATTCTGAGGTGATGGAACCTATATCAGTACCTCATGCTAGTATATCGGCTTAATTCGAGATCATCATCGTAGGCTGACATGTCTTCTTAAAGATCAAGAATTCCAAGAGCTCCTTCACGCGTACGAGCTGTCATACATAACAACTCAACCGTTTAGCCACGTGTTTTCTCCTTACTGGATCGTACTCCAAACGCGCTTATAAGTCGTTTCGTGCCTACATGCGTCATCTGACGCATTCGCTGTTCCAGGCGCATTAATTGCCCTCTTTTGCCGCCTTTTAAGTTTTTGACAAAACTTGTTTCCCCCTTTCGTTTTTTTCACTTTACATTGTGTAGACGCGCCCGTGGGCCTCATGCTACAGTTCGGACTCGATTTGTGTCACGGTTCTTAATCTGAACCAAAGAGTCCAAATCTGGCAAATCGTTTTTGAGAAACAGATTTTTGAAAAAGTAGTGCCAAACATGGACTGCTTTGCCAGATACAGAGTCGCCACCTAAATATTTTAAAATGGGGAAATTTAGGAAACCCTGACTCGGTGCCGAAGGCCACGTGTCCGTCATCACCAAAGTTGCCTCGGCTCGGGAACTTGGGTACGATCGGGGAAGGTCAGCTATGAGCACCCCCTCTCGCCCGGTCTGAAGACCGGCCTCTACTAACCGTGATATCCAATTTTGAAAACGTTATGTGTTCTTAATCCGGTTATTAGCCTAGAATTACTATGTTGTGCGCGCAGCAAACAAGTATAGACCAAATCGCCCAAATTGGAACAAAACATTTCATGTTTGTTTTGAGAATGGTTTGCTACTCGCAAGTAGGCTAAAATGCAGATTTTGCCACCCTCAAGTGGGCTTTTAGAAAAGATGATTTTGCCACTATCTAGTGGGCTTAAAACTCACAGTTTTAATGCATTATTCCAATTTAGGTAATTCAACCTCCATCCACAGGCATTCAAGCAGCTATATCACATAAGCAGCTAGCCTCATGGTAATCATACTGTCATGGCAACACTCATACGTATGCGATATGCTAAAGCATAAAAGCTTACCTAGTACTCCGAGCCAAAACAGAAACTAGTCAGTAATCATATGCATGATCCTAGTTCATGTTAAAAATGGCTAATGCAACACATGCAAAGATGCAATCTAAACAGGCTCGGCTATCCTAAAGATGGCACGTGAAATGCTGCAACTAACAAGTTCTCAACTTGGAATTGAAATACAAGTGCAGTTAGCATGATGTGCCGAGCCCGGTGCATGTAAGACAGATGTATGGATGCACGCATGCATAGCATAAGGTATGCTAAAATAAATGTGCCCTAATCTACCATCATAAGCAGGTAAATAAAAGGGAAGAAAGAAGTGGAGGTTGGAAGACATGCACACCACGCACACACACTTATTACAGACACGCCCTCACTCGGAGGGGTCCAAATAAATATTACAGTCCGAATAAATAACTAACCACATTAATTATTACAGAATTTCTAATTACTGAACAAAATGAATGCAAAAAGAAGAAAGGTGGCCACAGCCCCCGCCTCGGGATGCGCGAACGATGCAAGCTTGAACTCGTCTCGCCCGGAAAGTCCTTACCATACCACTGCCGCCTCGGTTTACACTGCCCTGCTTCTCTGAACAGTGCCAAAGTACTGGGACAGGCTTGTTGCACACTGCAGAGTGCCACCGGCTGGGGGAAATGCCCACCGGCAGTGCATAATTTCCATCGGCAGATGATGTAATTATCGGCCAGCCACCAATTGCCGGTCGGCACTAAATGATGCCGGTCGGCAGAAACTCCCTGCAGAAGACAATTTTTGACAGCAACAAGAACAGACAGTGTATGGCATGGAATTTCAAGCAAGTGTATGCACCAACACATCCCTTATCATGCTTTTGACTCAAAGGGGGATGTTCCTTGATTCTCGGACCGCCAATTGCGCATTTCGATGCGTGATGGTCCAAGAAACCAAGTATGCGCTTTGATTTCAAATGTCATGCAAACCAAACAAACACATAAAGCCCAACCTCTATCACATGATCAAGGGGCAAGGCGTGCATGCCAATGCAATGCAACCTAGGCATGCAAACAAGAATACAAGCATGCTATGCAACTACATGGCATACACAATGCTAACAACATAACATGCGCAACGTATTGAGACATGGCATACACAATGCAAGATGGACTTACACCAATGTGAGTGAACCTCAGCCGCACCGACATCAGTGGCCATAAGATGAAAATGAAGTGCCTCGAAATGCGTGCACGCGGGCACGCAAACCGTGGCAATGGCATATGTAATGCAATGGCTAAAATGGCATGTAGAATGCAACATGGACTTATACTAACATGAGAGAGCCTCAGCCACACTCACATGAGAGGCCGATGGATGAAAATGAAGTGTCTCGAAATGCGTGCACACGGGCACGCAAACCGAGGCAATGGCATGGAAAATGATATGCAAACATGCCAATGGGATTTCAGCACTGAAATGTGGGGGAAAACAGCCCCGAAATGAGGCGAAAACACACCCGATGCATGGAATAGTCCCGAAACATGGACTTTTGGCACCCGAAATGGCTTACAGCTATACAAAGCATGCACAATATGGACATGGAGCATGAAGGCAGAAGCAAGACAGCTCTGAGACAAGCATTTTTACAGTTTATGACATGGCCAAACAGCAAGCAAAGATAGGGCTAAAATGGCATACAAAAACGGCCCTAAGCATGAGATTATGAAGCAACTCACAGCTGCTGACCCCAAACATGTTAGGGCCCTTCAACAACATTGAAGAGGGGCCACAAATAAGCCACTTTACAGAACTGTAAAAACCTTAAAAACAAACATAGATATGGCTAAGCGCTTATGCAAGAAAAAGGGCCAAAAGGTGGCCAAAGAGGCAAGTGGTATGTGCACAGCCCAAACTGAAAAATTCCCTTCTACAACATTGAAGAGGGACCAAAAATAACCATATTTACAGAACTGTTAAAAGGCCAAAAACAGAAGCATGATAGGCTGCCAAAGCATGCAAAAATGGAGACCAAAGAGAGGATATAAAGGCAAGTATAACATGGAGGTCCCAAACAGTGTTGAGCCCTTCTTCAATGTTGAAGAGGGGCTTAAAATAAGCCTATTTTCAGTTTACATCAGGCTCTAAAACAGATCACACGCAAGCCAAAAATTCTATGCAAGATTATGGCATTCAAGGAGGATATTGAAGCAAGTGCAAGCTACTGTCCTCAAACAGTAAGAGGTCCTCAATCAAACATGAAGAGGACCTCAAAATATGATGATTTACAGTTTGGGTCGGAGCCCAAAAATGCAAGCAACTATGGCTTAGATATGAAGCAAGAAAAGACTAGAAAATGGAAGATGAGGACTCACCCTTGAAGACCAGCAAACCAGCGCCTCTTGGACCAAGTTTAGGTGCTCCTAAGCTCTGAAGAACAGCCTCAAGTTGCTGCAATGGAGTAAGGATGCCTTGTGCTATGAGTTGATGAAAAAATGGCCCAAGAACAAGGGTGTTTGGTGGTTGAATGGGAGAGATATAGTGAGAGATGAAGGGATATATGTATGTATATATCAGATATATCTATATATCTCTGGTTTTTTGTTCCAAAAATCCAACCTCAACAAAGGAGGAGGAGAGGCCCCTTATATAGGCAATGCTAAGCTTCTAAGACAAGCTTCAAAGGGACAAAGGGGTTTAAAGGGGAGGTCAAGGCTTGTTGGAGAAGCTTGGACAGCTGGTAGGCTTCTTGAGGAAGCCAAGATAAGGGGTCAAGGCTTCCTCAAGAAGCCTTGAGCAAAGGGTGCAAAAGAGGGGTCCAAAGGTGGTCAAGGGTTCAAAATAGCAACATATATGCACGGGGGAGTGTGCTGGTGCATTCCAACTGGCACAGCTGGGATGCACCAGGCTTGGAGGGTGCAAATGGTGCAAACCGGCCAGAAAATTTGGTCGTCGGCCAAAATAAAGTGCCGGTCGGCACAACATATTGCCGACCTGCAATTTATACTGGCCGGTCGGATAAATATAGTGCCGGTGGATGGCCGGTAAGGTCAAAAAACGGCCGGTTGGTGTCCAAATTGAAGCCCCGGAAGTAAGCTTTCCGACGGTGGTGGCCCCGTAGCTAAACTCCAAGTGTACAGATAGATAAGCCCGATTCAGCGAGGGCTGCTCGACTCGCTTCTACCCGGATTCATGCCGAACTTCTCCCAAACCAGTTTTCTCCTCTCTTTTCCTCTCTTCTTCAACTCCAAACCCCTAAACAAAGTGTTTTGAAGGATTTGCCTCTCTCCTTGCCGAAGAAACTGAACATTTGCCCTGCACACCTTTCTCCGCCAAGCAAAACATCAGTGGTGCCCAAGTCTTAAGGGCGGTCAAAAATGGGGTGTCTACAGTTGCCCCTCTTTGACAGAACTCGAAAGTCATAACAATGACGGGAGTGAATGTCAAAGCCCAGAGACCACCCATTTTTGACAAGGCCGAAGACTTGGACAAACAAACAAAATACCGATAAATAAATGGTTGTGCCCACTGGCTGCCTACGTATCCCTTTGCAAGGAATCAAACCAGCGTAGTTTAGGGGCAGGATGCAAATGATATGCAGGAAGACTTTGATAATTAGACTTATACGCCACGCGAAGCCAGTTTGCACTCAAAACAATGCAAGGTACTAACAAGTACAAGTGAGGTGCGCAAAATAGCACGAATGTAAACTGCACAAAACAGTGCGATGCGCAAAATAGCGCGAATGTTGCACTGCACAAAACAGTGCGATGCGCAAAATAGCGCGAATGTAGCTGTGATGAAGCAATTATGCAAAATAAATGCAACATTTTAAGCGAATGCTATACCAGCAAGTAGACATGAACCAAACTACATCTCATGCAGGAAGGATGTAAGAGAATTATGCAATTCTCACGAACATGTGCGTTAGATACACAAAAGTGAACGAAGTGTGATAGATGCACTAAGTAGACAAACATGCGTGATAGATACACAAAAGTGAAGAGAGTGTGATGGATACACTAGGTAAGCGTAGTGTGATGGATACACTAAAGGTGAACACAAAGCGTGGTAGATGCACCTAGTGAACAAGTATGATAGATATACTGAAAGCGAACACGAAGTGTGATAGATGCACTTAGTGAGCAAGTATGATAGATATACTAAAAGGGAACACAAAGTGTGATAGATGCACTATGTGAACAGAGTGTGATTGATACACTAAAAGCGAACACAAAGTGTGAAAAAAGTACGATTGATATACTGAAAATGAACACAAAGTGTGATAGATGCACTATGTGAACAGGGTGTGATTGATACACTAAAAGTGAACACGAAGTGTGATAGATGCACTTAGTGAACAGAGTGTGATTGATACACTAAAGGTGAACACGAAGTGTGATAGATGCACTCAGTGAACAAGTATGATTGATATACTAAAAATGAACACAAAGTGTGATAGATGCACTATGTGAACAGAGTGTGATTGATACACTAAAAGCGAACACAAAGTGTGATAGATGCACAGTGTGAACAAAGTATGATAGATATACTGAAAGCGAACACGAAGTGTGATAGATGCACTTAGTGAGCAAGTATGATAGATATACTAAAAGGGAACACAAAGTGTGATAGATGCACTGTGTGAACAGAGTGTGATTGATACACTAAAAGCGAACACAAAGTGTGATAGACGCACTTAGTGAACAGAGTGTGTTTGATACACTAAAGGTGAACACGAAGTGTGATAGATGCACTCAGTGAACAAGTATGATTGATATACTAAAGGTGAACACGAAGTGTGATAGATGCACTTAGTGAGCAAGTATGATTGATATACTAAAGGTGAACACAAAGTGTGATAGATGCACTTAGTGAACAAGTATGATTGATATACTAAATCAATGAAGTGTGATACAGAAAACGAGAATGTGTGTGATAGATACACAAAATGAAAGAAGTGTGATTGATACACTAAGTGAGAGTGCAATAGACACAAAAGCGAATATGTGCGTGATAGATACACAAAATGAGAATGTGTGATTGATACACTAAGGCAAACGAAGTGTGATTGATACACTAAGGCAAATGAAGTGTGATTGATACACTATATGAATGAGAGCGTAACTGATGCATGATTGATACACTAAGTAGATTAGAGTGTAATTGAAATTAGAGTGTAATTGATACACTAAGTGAATGAAGTGTGATTGATACACTAAGCGAATGAAGTGTGATTGATACACTAAAGTGAGTGTGTGTGATTGATACACGAAAGTGAATGACCTTAAAACGGAACTTCTTTGAATGAACCGTGCATACAATATCGTGCATGACTGAGGAAGAAACTTGATAGGTATAATGCATTACAATGCAAGTGAAGTGGATATATAACAATGTAAGTAGAAGAGTGTATAACCTTGAAGCAGGATTGATCTTGCGCCTGAGGTAAAGGTACACTCATATTTCGGAGCATTGACAAGGCCCTGAAGAGGTACGCCCGGAGTACAATCACGGAATTTTCTGAAGTTGACACAAACTCAGATACTTCGATTTTCGCTCTTTTGTTTTTGCTTTGCAGTCTGGAACCATCATAGCTTCAGATAGGTCCTGGTTTCACCGTTCACACTTATCGGGGGTGGACCCTGCAGTTTTATGGAAAAAAGAATCTTGTTTTGCACAAACGTGAAGGATGACACAGCACTCTGAGTACAAAACGATTTATTTTTGAAATTGAGAGATGAGTTTTCGACCAGGTATTGAGCCTACGACTGAACACAGCGAGCAAGACTCAACAACGGAAAACAAAAGGTAAACAACCTAAACACGTCGAGACACGCTCGGAACGACTCAAAGCAAGAATCGAGACAAACAAAACAAAAGACACGACACACAGACGTGCACAGGGAGCCTATTTCACCGGGTATTATTCCCACCCTTTCTTATTTGTGATTCTCACATCACTCGGCTTTCAAGCTCTATTTTTCTGAAAAAGCCCTTTTCTCACTTTTTCTCTCATCGCACATCTCTCTACTCTTCAATCTCTCATTTTTCATCCCTCCCCTGGGTGGTTGATGGATAAGCTGGAAATTGTGGGCTCTTGCCCCTGGTATTTTACCAGACTCTTGTTCACAACAGTAAGTTTCTCCCATAGAGGGGTTGTGCTACAACTGGGTGTGTAGCAAATCTGCAGCTAACATCGGTTGATGATGCCCTGCTGGGGAGTTTGGACGTGGTTAGATCTGTCCAGATGAGGGAGTAGAATATCTCGCCCCGTTCCAGTTCGTGCTTCGCACTTGACTTGATTTCTCATTGCTTGGAGGATGAGAGAGCTTTTAGCCCTTTGTTGTTGACTTCAGTTGTCCCCTTTTCTGGCAGGTAGAGTGCCCTTCTTGGCAAGTATGTTGAAAATGGGGAAAAGACAGGAAGCCTGACTCAATTGTGCCTCTAGTTCATCATTTTGACCATTTTTTTATTGGTTTTCTACGAAAACAATTTTTGACCAATATGAGAGTTAGATTAACACACTTGTTCGATTTTTGATTTGAAATCATGCAAGTCAGGCTATGAGCACTGAAAATTTTCCTTTTTTGGGTCCAAGAAATGGTCCAGTTTTTGGAAAAGATGGAACAATTTTCGAGAAAAGTAGTCAGCTTCAGTAAAAATTCTCAAAAACTATTTTTGCAAACGGCCAATGCTTAACAAGCACGGAACCCACTCTTGAGACACACAACCTCGGATTTGGAGGAAAATTGCCCCCTTGCTCGAAGAGAGCTACATGGCAACGGAAAGTTGCCCCTTGTTTGCACGGCACCGCAGCGCATTGAATGGCAACGGAAAGTTGCCCCTTGTCTGAATGGCACCGTAGCGCATTATAATCAGTCCTCGAAGCGATGATTGCAACCGAACTCTCGGATACAGAGAAGGAAAAAATTATCAGAACCATTACATGGACACAGTTGAATTTGAAGTGTTTTACGGCTGGACTTCGGAATGAAGTTGCCTACGTATCCCAAAGATGGGAATCAAGCCTTACGTAGTTCGGGGTTAAGGTACACTCGGGTATTTAACCTCTCCTTTTTAGGCTCTAACTTTTGCCAAGGCACCCGATGTGGGTTTTCGACCTTGCGAGCTTTGTTTTTCTTTTCTTTTCAATTCTTTTCATTTCTTTTCTTTTTTTTTTTTGATTTTCTTTTTTGTTCTTTTCTTTGCATTTTTTTTTCTTTTTTGTATTTTTCTCTTGCTCTAACTTTTGCCTGGGTCGCCCTTCCGGGTTTTCGGCCCAGCGAGCCTCTCAAAGGGTAAAAGTGTAACAAATCCATGCCAAATGGTTTTAGGGTTTTGAAGCCATCCGTATCCAGGAGAGTGGCTGTTGATTTGCAAGAGGACTCATCTTCGGCTCTTCAAGCACGTCTGACATCTTTGCCCCTAGTTTGAAGGGTACTTCTGTTCTAGCTTTGCAAGCTTCTTCTGATGAGGTCTAATCTTCTTGATCTGACTTTCTTGCCTCTTGTCCGAGGGCTGCTTCGAATCTGGCCACACAGGCCTCATATGGCGGTTGACCATTGAACATTCTGAATTTAAGTCCGAGGTTTGAAAACAAATGGACAGAATCTTGAGGCTGAGAGCGATCCTCGGCTGCACAATCTCAAGGGCGATTCCACACAAGTCTTCACAGGACTGCGCAGAACATTTTTCGAAAGTTTTTAAGAAAGCGACAAATCGCTCGCGCTGAAGACAGTGTGGGACCAATCTGGATCAAGCCAGGATCCTTCTCAGTACTCACATTAACAAACATGATCTCATTCATTAAGGGCTTAGCACGCCTCTCTTTCCCTCAGTTTGATCAAATTTTGCAAAATCTGAGGAATTCCTTCCTCTTCATTTTTATCACCGCAGTGTTCAAAAAGGTTTTGAAAAGCTTAGGTCATTACAATGACTTCAAGGCACAGAAAAGGCAGGCGAAGAGCACTGTCATTCCATTCAAAACTTCCGGCACAACTGGCACACGGCAGAAGCAAACACAAGAGTGTGAAAATCACTGCTGTTCGTTCAAATCTGTTGGCACAACTGGCTCCCTGGCAGAAACAGACTCAAAAGGACAAACACAAAGCAAAATAGTGATATCCGAAGTAACACCCCCGGAATCACCCGACTTTAACAAAACAGGACTGACTCGATACAACAAGACAGACCCGACTGACTCAGTATGAAAAGACTGACTCAATACAAATTGAGAAGACTGACCCAATACCCAAGTCAGAAAACACAAAAACTAGCATTCGTAAAATGCTCGAAACAGTGCGTGGCAAACGCCACAACTGGAGTAAATTGAGTGCCGCCCACAGGTGGTTCATCCCCTGATCACATATTCGTACTATCCCCCGAGTTCACTGATCCAGTGGTGATAGACTTTACTGAGCTGGTGCGGCAATGACCTTGTTGTCAAACAAATCTTGTACATCATGGCGCAGACGAAAGCAGCTATCGGTCTCATGACCGGTTTGTTGGTGGTACGCACAGTACTTAGTCTGGTCATGCTTTGCAGGGATAGGATCGGGTAGGGGCCGTTGTTCCAACGGTTTCAGATGTCCTTTCCGGAGTAAGACCTCTAGAGCCTTTGACAAAGGCATATGAAGTGGAGTGAAGACCCTCTTGACTCGAGGTGGATATTTGTTTTTTTGTGAGCTACTTCCGGACGCACCGGTGAATGGGGTAGCTGTTTTTGATGCAGTGGTGGTAACCATGTCTACTTCAGAAGATCTTGCACCTGCATCACCACTAGTGGTCGCATTCGAACTGCGGGAAAACGCCCTCCTAGGCTGCTCCTTCTCCTGGTCAATGAGGCCCTGCTTCATAGCATCCTCAATTTGTACCCCCATCTCATGTAAATCTGAAAAGGTGGGGAAGGGAAGAACGATCATCTTCTGCATGAGCTTGGGCTGGAGATTGCGCACAATCATCCGAATCTGATCTTTGTCGGAAGGCCTTGTAGCCATCATCGAGGCCTTAGCCCGCCATCTGGTTACAAATTCTGAGAAGCTCTCCTTGGTTTCTTGCCTCGTTGTCTCGAGATCCCGGGTCGTGATCTCGATTTGTGTGTTATACGAGTACTGCAGGATGAATGCCTCAGCCATCTCGTCCCAACTTCTCTTGACGTCATCCTCTAATTTTGCATACCATACGGCCGCTACACCCGACAGGGTCCGGCCAAACAAAGACAGCTTCTGCAATCTAGTGAGGCCCATTGGTCTTAGGACGTCTGAAAATAGTCGCAGGTGTACCATGGGATCCTCAGATCCGTCAAAACGATCAATTTGTGGCATCTTAAACCGGTCTGGCAGCGTCACGGCTGCGTCAGTGTATCCGTCCCCAATGTCCGGGATGGACTTCACGCCTTGAGATTTCTTAAACAGCTTTTCAAGCTTGCTCATTTTTAATGCCATGGGGTCCACCTCGGACTCGAAGGGAGAATCCGATTGATTAATAGGAGTGGGTGCTTTGGATAGTTGAGGCGGGATCGGGGGTGGAGCTGGCCCAACTGGAATGTCCGTATCATCCTGGACATGGGTTGCCTCCCCGAGAATGGGAACTCTTGGTGGGGGAGGAGCCTGATGTGAAGTAGATACTCCAGTTTGCTTCTCCAATCTGGCAATTGTCTCTGCCTGTTGGGCTATGACCACAGCCTGTTGCTTGGCGAATTCTGCTTGACGGACAGTGTCTTGCTGCATGGCTTTCATACTATCCTGGAGTTGGCGCACCATCTCTTCCAGACTCAACATATTGTTCTAATCTAACTGAACAACCGGTATATCTGTGTCGGTAGCAGACTTGGAAATCTCAGCCCGACTGCTCAAAGATCACTGATCTGGTAGCTGTTGTACAGGTGGTCTGTGCCTGACTAGCCTTCTCTGGCCCTGATTATCCTTGAACTGAGTCTCTGACCTGACAAAGTCTATCAGTACAAATCCAATGAACCTCGGGGGATATTGGAGCCCTCTGAAGCTATAGTTCCACGACTACCTTGCAAAAGAGAAAACAGACAGTATCTCAGCTTGATTTCACCAGAACAGGTATGCACATAGCTGAACGACTGTGCTCTCTACTAAATTCTGCCCAAAATTCTGCCGGTAAACTGATACCCTCAGGTAAACTGAATCCCAAAATACTGAACTGGTGCCCGCAGGCCTGATGCCCAAACTTGCAAACTGGTATGTACGTTCCTGTAGAGATACACTCTAAAAGCACATAGCAAGTAAGGAGAGCCAAAACACCCCTATGTTGGGGTAGGGTTTCCCTGTCCTATTTTGTCAGGAGCTAGGGTTTCACTATGCACACAACAGTTTCAAACAACCTATCGGGTGAGCAACCTGTCCTAGTTTGGAAGGGTCACTATGGATTCCGAATATGCACTAGGTCGAATGGTCAAAAAGGGTGCCCAGATAAAACCGGGGTTTGTGTTCCCATACTGTCAGAGCCCATAACCGGTCAGCCTTATGGTCATGCCTTGACAAGACAAGCCTCCGGCAAACTGTTCAGGAATGGCAGATGGCAAACACGGTCTCCTAGGCGCACCAATGCACATGCAATGCAAAGAGACACATAAATAAGATCAAAACAGGATATCATGAGTTCGAGTGAAGCTTTCTAAATTTCCCCAGCAGAGTCGCCAGAAACTGTAGACGCGCTCGTGGGCCTCATGCTACAGTTCGGACTCGATTTGTGTCACGGTTCTTAATCTGAACCAAAGAGTCCAAATCTGGCAAATCGTTTTTGAGAAACAGATTTTTGAAAAAGTAGTGCCAAACATGGACTGCTTTGCCAGATACAGAGTCGCCACCTAAATATTTTAAAATGGGGAAATTTAGGAAACCCTGACTCAGTGCCGAAGGCCACGTGTCCGTCATCACCAAAGTTGCCTCGGCTCGGGAACTTGGGTACGATTGGGGAAGGTCAGCTATGAGCACCCCCTCTCGCCCGGTCTGAAGACCGGCCTCTACTAACCGTGATATCCAATTTTGAAAACGTTATGTGTTCTTAATCCGGTTATTAGCCTAGAATTACTATGTTGTGCGCGCAGCAAACAAGTATAGACCAAATCGCCCAAATTGGAACAAAACATTTCATGTTTGTTTTGAGAATGGTTTGCTACTCGCAAGTAGGCTAAAATGCAGATTTTGCCACCCTCAAGTGGGCTTTTAGAAAAGATGATTTTGCCACTATCTAGTGGGCTTAAAACTCACAGTTTTAATGCATTATTCCAATTTAGGTAATTCAACCTCCATCCACAGGCATTCAAGCAGTTATATCACATAAGCAGCTAGCCTCATGGTAATCATACTGTCATGGCAACACTCATACGTATGCGATATGCTAAAGCATAAAAGCTTACCTAGTACTCCGAGCCAAAACAGAAACTAGTCAGTAATCATATGCATGATCCTAGTTCATGTTAAAAATGGCTAATGCAACACATGCAAAGATGCAATCTAAACAGGCTCGGCTATACTAAAGATGGCACGTGAAATGCTGCAACTAACAAGTTCTCAACTTGGAATTGAAATACAAGTGCAGTTAGCATGATGTGCCGAGCCCGGTGCATGTAAGACAGATGTATGGATGCACGCATGCATAGCATAAGGTATGCTAAAATAAATGTGCCCTAATCTACCATCATAAGCAGGTAAATAAAAGGGAAGAAAGAAGTAGAGGTTGGAAGACATGCACACCACGCACACACACTTATTACAGACACGCCCTCACTCGGAGGGGTCCAAATAAATATTACAGTCCGAATAAATAACTAACCACATTAATTATTACAGAATTTCTAATTACTGAACAAAATGAATGCAAAAAGAAGAAAGGTGGCCACAGCCCCCGCCTCGGGATGCGCGAACAATGCAAGCTTGAACTCGTCTCGCCCGGAAAGTCCTTACCATACCACTACCACCTCGGTTTACACTACCCTGCTTCTCTGAACAGTGCCAAAGTACTGGGACAGGCTTGTTGCACACTGCAGAGTGCCACCGGCTGGGGGAAATGCCCACCGGCAGTGCATAATTTCCATCGGCAGATGATGTAATTATCGGCCAGCCACCAATTGCCGGTCGGCACTAAATGATGCCGGTCGGCAGAAACTCCCTGCAGAAGACAGTTTTTGACAGCAACAAGAACAGACAGTGTATGGCATGGAATTTCAAGCAAGTGTATGCACCAACACATCCCTTATCATGCTTTTGACTCAAAGGGGGATGTTCCTTGATTCTCGGACCGCCAATTGCGCATTTCGATGCGTGATGGTCCAAGAAACCAAGTATGCGCTTTGATTTCAAATGTCATGCAAACCAAACAAACACATAAAGCCCAACCTCTATCACATGATCAAGGGGCAAGGCGTGCATGCCAATGCAATGCAACCTAGGCATGCAAACAAGAATACAAGCATGCTATGCAACTACATGGCATACACAATGCTAACAACATAACATGCGCAACGTATTGAGACATGGCATACACAATGCAAGATGGACTTACACCAATGTGAGTGAACCTCAGCCGCACCGACATCAGTGGCCATAAGATGAAAATGAAGTGCCTCGAAATGCGTGCACGCGGGCACGCAAACCGTGGCAATGGCATATGTAATGCAATGGCTAAAATGGCATGTAGAATGCAACATGGACTTATACTAACATGAGAGAGCCTCAGCCACACTCACATGAGAGGCCGATGGATGAAAATGAAGTGCCTCGAAATGCGTGCACACGGGCACACAAACCGAGGCAATGGCATGGAAAATGATATGCAAACATGCCAATGGGATTTCAGCACTGAAATGTGGGGGAAAACAGCCCCGAAATGAGGCGAAAACACACCCGATGCATGGAATAGTCCCGAAACATGGACTTTTGGCACCCGAAATGGCTTACAGCTATACAAAGCATGCACAATATGGACATGGAGCATGAAGGCAGAAGAAAGACAGCTCTGAGACAAGCATTTTTACAGTTTATGACATGGCCAAACAGCAAGCAAAGATAGGGCTAAAATGGCATACAAAAACGGCCCTAAGCATGAGATTATGAAGCAACTCACAGCTGCTGACCCCAAACATGTTAGGGCCCTTCAACAACATTGAAGAGGGGCCACAAATAAGCCACTTTACAGAACTGTAAAAACCTTAAAAACAAACATAGATATGGCTAAGCTCTTATGCAAGAAAAAGGGCCAAAAGGTGGCCAAAGAGGCAAGTGGTATGTGCACAGCCCAAACTGAAAAATTCCCTTCTACAACATTGAAGAGGGACCAAAAATAACCATATTTACAGAACTGTTAAAAGGCCAAAAACAGAAGCATGATAGGCTGCCAAAGCATGCAAAAATGGAGACCAAAGAGAGGATATAAAGGCAAGTATAACATGGAGGTCCCAAACAGTGTTGAGCCCTTCTTCAATGTTGAAGAGGGGCTCAAAATAAGCCTATTTTCAGTTTACATCAGGCTCTAAAACAGATCACACGCAAGCCAAAAATTCTATGCAAGATTATGGCATTCAAGGAGGATATTGAAGCAAGTGCAAGCTACTGTCCTCAAACAGCAAGAGGTCCTCAATAAAACATGAAGAGGACCTCAAAATATGATGATTTACAGTTTGGGTCGGAGCCCAAAAATGCAAGCAACTATGGCTTAGATATGAAGCAAGAAAAGACTAGAAAATGGAAGATGAGGACTCACCCTTGAAGACCAGCAAACCAGCGCCTCTTGGACCAAGTTTAGGTGCTCCTAAGCTCTGAAGAACAGCCTCAAGTTGCTGCAATGGAGTAAGGATGCCTTGTGCTATGAGTTGATGAAAAAATGGCCCAAGAACAAGGGTGTTTGGTGGTTGAATGGGAGAGATATAGTGAGAGATGAAGGGATATATGTATGTATATATCAGATATATCTATATATCTCTGGTTTTTTGTTCCAAAAATCCAACCTCAACAAAGGAGGAGGAGAGGCCCCTTATATAGGCAATGCTAAGCTTCTAAGACAAGCTTCAAAGGGACAAAGGGGTTTAAAGGGGAGGTCAAGGCTTGTTGGAGAAGCTTGGACAGCTGGTAGGCTTCTTGAGGAAGCCAAGATAAGGGGTCAAGGCTTCCTCAAGAAGCCTTGAGCAAAGGGTGCAAAAGAGGGGTCCAAAGGTGGTCAAGGGTTCAAAATAGCAACATATATGCACGGGGGAGTGTGCTGGTGCATTCCAACTGGCACAGCTGGGATGCACCAGGCTTGGAGGGTGCAAATGGTGCAAACCGGCCAGAAAATTTGGTCGTCGGCCAAAATAAAGTGCCGGTCGGCACAACATATTGCCGACCTGCAATTTATACTGGCCGGTCGGATAAATATAGTGCCGGTGGATGGCCGGTAAGGTCAAAAAACGGCCGGTTGGTGTCCAAATTGAAGCCCCGGAAGTAAGCTTTCCGACGGTGGTGGCCCCGTAGCTAAACTCCAAGTGTACAGATAGATAAGCCCGATTCAGCGAGGGCTGCTCGACTCGCTTCTACCCGGATTCATGCCGAACTTCTCCCAAACCAGTTTTCTCCTCTCTTTTCCTCTCTTCTTCAACTCCATACCCCTAAACAAAGTGTTTTGAAGGATTTGCCTCTCTCCTTGCCGAAGAAACTGAACATTTGCCCTACACACCTTTCTCCGCCAAGCAAAACATCAGTGGTGCCCAAGTCTTAAGGGCGGTCAAAAATGGGGTGTCTACACATTGCCTTTATTCAGAACTCTTTCTCTCTCTAGCTTCCTCTAATCCTCCATTTTTCCAAGCTCTGAAGCTCTGCAACTTGCTCCATCCATTTCTTCCGTTGAAGTTCTTGCCAATCTGTTCTGCTGCCCCCGTTCTTCTGACTTCGGCGATCTCAAGCATCGGCCTCTTTTCTCTGGTAAGTCGCCATTCCTCCTGGTTTTCAGTTCTTGTTGTGTTCCATGAAATTCTGTTTTATCATTTAGTCGCCATTGCTGTTTTACTCGAATATTTGATTTGCAAATCATGTATCTGAACGTGTTTATTTCATAATTTTGCTCTTTGTCCATGTCTTGAACACTCGCATTGTTCACATGCCTGTTGCTTTCTGCCACTGTTCTTGGCCTAATACACTTGTGCAAAATTTTTGTCTTGATTTCTTGATGTCTTCATCACCATTCTTGTTTCTGAAACGGATCCCTGTTTTTCTGTTTTCCAGATTCGTTCCTTCAATCTTCATCTCCATAGCTTTAGGTTTGGGACTTGTTTGTAGAACCCACAATTTTTAGGAAAAACTGAAACGAATTCCTTCTAGATCCATACAAACCCTTATCATAGCATATTTGTAGATTTTTAGCCGAGGACCTTTAAACCCTCCAAAAAATACTTCTTCCTGAAATCCAATATCTCCATTTAAGCCGATGTCATGGCTATGTGGGAACATAGGGTAAACACCCCCTAAAAATTAAGGTACTTTAGGCAGGAGTTCGAAATCTCGACCGACGTTCATCTGAGGTTGGCTGGGGAGGATGACTCTATCATGCCCGATGAAAACCTCATGCCTTTCCCAGTGGTTGCATTTATTGAGTGCAGACTTAGATTTCCACTTGACCCTTTTTTCCGTCAAATCCTTCATTTCTATAAGTTGAACCCAATGCAACTTGCCATCAACTCTTATCGAGTTATTAGCGGTACCATAGCTTTAGCCAAACAAAAGAGTGCTAGGATTAATCTTGCCGATTTCCAGAACTGTTATACCATGTGTCGTCTAAAATCGGAAAAAGGTCACATCTATTACCTTAAGCCAAGGTCCACTGAATACAAAATCATTGTCGACCTCCCTGACTCCAACAAGGGAGCGGGGGATGATTACTTCATCGTCTCGGGAAACTGGGAGTTTCAGCCAAACGATGACCTCCATCTTTATCCCCTTAGTCGAACAGTTTTCGGGGAAGGAGCTGGTAAGGGCCACCCTTCACAAATTTTCTTGTTTTCTTGTATAAAGTTTTCATCATTCTTTTCTAATGTCTATGCTTTTTTCTTCTTTGCAGTTCTTCCTCAGCCACCAAAGGGCTTCCGTCAGTCTTTTTTTCCCAGCGAAGACATAAAGAAACTACTGAATTTACCAGTTCACAAGCGAAAGGCCCCTCTGCTTCTCAACTTTATCCCCACTTACAAGTCAGCTCTCCCCGACGTCCCAAAAAAGAAGAAGAAAAGCCTTTCTCCACCTTCTGCCACAACTCCACAAGTTGCGTCCACATCTCAGACAGACCAAGGATCAACCTCTAATCCAGCTGAGCAACCTTCAACCTCGGCTCCATACCTGATTCCGATATCCCAGCGCCGTCGCCGACGTCGAATAGTTCTTCCTGCTGAGATGGGCCGTTAAAGAGCCGTTGCAAAAGATCTCCTGGCCAGTATCCCCTCTAATATTGACGCTCAGCCAACACAAACCCAGCCTCCACCAAAACAGAAAAGAATCAAAAAGGCTCAACCAAAGGCAAAGGTGCCTCAGATCGATTCTGAGGATATCTTGCCAATTTCCAAACTGGCTCCGAGTGAGAAAACTGCCTCTGTCCCCGCGAAGAAGTCCGCTGAAACACTTCCATCCGAATCTACCAAATCCAAAAGGCCGAGGTCATCTTCTACAACGACCTCGGGGTCTAAAAAGCCTGATGCCCCCTAGGCCCCCGAAATCACTCTGGAAGATAAGCTTGTTATGGCTAGTGATAGTGCCGATGACATCAATGTCGGTGTTGCCCTTAGTACTGCTCTGCTTCTTCCAGGCGATCTGGAGCGAAACGCCGAGTTCAGGGAGTACGAGAACTACGCTCTGATGCTTCAGCGCTCTATTCAGGTAAGTGTTTTTGCTTGGTACTTTTTCTTTCTTTCTCTTCATTTCATACTTAGAATATTTTCTAATACTTCTGTTTTCTTTTAGGCCATCCAACATGCCCACTCTTTCTCAATGCAATCTTTTGAGAACCGTGAGAAGCTAGCTGAAAAGAAGAGGGTGGTCTCCAGCCTTCAAAAAACCAATAAAAACTTGCAATCCAAGATGAAGACCCTGCAGGATCAGGCCGAGGTCGCAATTAAAGCAAAAGACGAAGCTGAGGAGAAGGTTGGTGCTGCTGAGGCGTATAGACGTTCCCGAACATCCCGGGAGGAAAATCCCGTTTTGTTCGTTTTGGGCTCACTACAGTTCGGACTCAAAAGTCACGGTCCTGTATCTAATCTCGCAGAGTGCAATGCAAGATCGATGAATCATCAAAGAGTCCAAATCTGGCAAATCATTTTGAAAAATAGATTTTTAGAAAGAAGTGTCAAACATAGACTGCTTTGCCAGATACAAAGTCGCCACCTAAATTTTTTATTTTAGGGGAATTTAGGAAACCCTGACTCGTGCCGAAGGCCACGTGTCCGTCATCACCCAAGTTGCCTCGGCTCGGGAACTTGGATACGATTGGGGAAGGTCACTTCGTGAGCACCCCCGTTCGCCCGATCAAAGATCGGCCTCTACTAACCATGATATCGAGTTTTGAAAACATTATGTGCTCTTATTCTGGTTATTAGCCTAGAATTACTATGTGATGCGCACAGCATACAAGTATAGACCGAATCGCCGGAATTGGAACAAAACATTTCATGTTTGTTTTTGAAAGCGGCTTGCTACTCGCAAGTAGGCTTAAAATGTAGATTTTGCCACCCTCAGGTGGGCTTAGAAAACATGGTTTTGCCACTATCTAGTGGGCTTAAAACTCGCAATCAATGAATTGTTCCAATCCAAGTAATCCAACCTTCACCCACAGGCATTCAGGCAGTCATATCACATAAGCACATAGCCTCATGGTAAGCATGCTATCATGGCAGTCACTCACACACATGCAAGGATGCTAAAGCATAAACACTTACTGAGTACTCCAAGCCAAAACAGAAGCTATGTTAGAAATCCATGCATCATCCTAACTACGGTAAAATGCCTAATGCAACACATGCAGGAATGCAACTACAATAGGCTCGGCTATTCTAAAGATGGCATGTGAAATGCTATAACTAACAAGTATTCAACTCGGAATTGAAATAAAATGCAGTTAGTATGATACGCCAAGCCTAGTGCATACAAGACAGATGAATGAATACAAACATGCTATCATAAGTATGCTAATTGAAACATGCCCTAAACTAACCATCATAAGCTGGTAAATAAAAGGGAGAAAGACGTGGGGTTGGAAGACATACATCACACACACGCACACTTATTACAATAATTAGCCCTCTCTCGGAGGGTCTGAATAAATAATACAGTCCGAATGAATAATTAACTACTCTAGCTAATTAAATATTACAAAAATCCTAATTAATTAACAAATTAACTAGGAAAGCAAATAAACTAGCATGCAATACTACAAGTAATGGACTGCATCAGCTTTGTTCTGACTGATGAAAGATGCATGCATGCTCGAGTCGCCTTGTCGGTAAATTCCATCGCGATGCCTCGCCTCACCCTTGTTTGCAATTGATCTCAGAAACTTGCACAAAGCTCTAGAAGGTTGAAACTCCACCTTGGAAAGGCCACCGACCAGTTATTAGCATGGGAGACCACCTGTCGACCACCCTTTGTGGTGGAGACCAAAGAGGGTGGTCGGCCTGCCAAAAAATCTGGTCGGCCGACCAGTTTCCACCTCTGGTTTCTGATTTTTCTGCAACAAAGGCAAGAGAGGGAAAAGGCAATGTATTTTCAACAAATGTGTGCATGACCACTCTCCCCGTCCTTGTATAAGCTCAAGGGAGTGTAGTCTTCAATCCTCGTACCACCAATCACGCATCTCAATGCATGATGGCCGAGAAGTCGAATTGCACGACTCGATGTGAAATGAATGCACATATAAACAAGTAAAGCCAACAACTCTATCATGGACAGTCAAGAGTGTCGGCGATCGAGAATCGAGGCACGTTTCGTCACTTGGAGTACGAAACGTCCCTCGTTTCCCGTGTTCAGACTAAACCCTACTCCAAACACAAAGCAATGAGATGGCATACACAATGCGACTAACATACAACCTAGCATACGCAATGCTATGGGCTAAAATGGCATATACAAATGCACGTGACATAACATGGCATACACAATGCACTTACGAAGACTATCATGCGCACATAAACTAAATGGCATATACAAATGCAAGATGGACTTACACCAATATGAGTGGACCTCAGCCACACTCATATCAGTGGCCATATGATGGAAATGAGACAACCGAAATACATGCAAGCATGCACAGATGCAAAGGACCGATCCTAAGGCACAACATGCAACTCTAACTAAGCATGGCAAAGGATGAAGTATGGCATGCAAGCACACATTTTCTAACTCTGAAACATAATGTACAATGGTCCCGAAACATGCAAACGACTCACACAATGCATGCTAGATGGCCTGGATACCGAAACTAGTGAAGTGCGTTACACTAGAGGTACACAAAGCAATGCACAAATGGAAAAATCACCCCCAAACAGACCCTAGGCAGGTCCAAGACAGTGGGAAAATGGCCTAAAATGATGGCTCAAAGTGCATGGAAATGAAGCTCATTCAATGGTCCGAAAACAAGGCATTTATGCACAACTCTCAAACGCATTTAAAGAGTGGAAAACATGACAATATGGCGTGCATGTAAGCTCTGAAATATGATGTGAAATGGCCTCAAAACATAAAAACACCTCAGCATATGCATGTAATAGACCTCGAAACTCAAAGCTAAGCATGGATATTGAACTACAAGCATGCAAAATAAGCATCATTCAATCATGAGACCCAAAAACAGAGCTGAGGCAGTCCAAAATATGCACAAAATCAGTTTAAGGCATGGCCAAAAAGTGCTAACATGAAGGGCCAAAACAATATGCAACATAGGCTAGTAAGCATGGTTTACACTACATGTATATGAAGCACATGAGGGGCCACCAAACCAGCCAAAAACAGAAACATGCCATGCTAAATCATGCCCAAAAACCCATGGAAACATGATCAATGCATGCAAGAATGATGTGTCCCTTCGAAAGGCCAATAAGGGGGTTATTCTACACATCCATAATAGACATTCAACATGGCAAAACCACCTCTGGACAGAGGTTATGATGGCCCTAAAACTCACTGAAATGGGCCTGAAATGAGTCTAGGAAGCATGCAAATAAAGGCCCCTTTAAAAGGCCTTGAAGAGGATTACTCTACACATGCATAATAGACATTCAACATGGCAAAACCACCTCTGGAAAAAGGTCATGCAGGTCACAAAACTCATCAAAAATGGCCTGGAGCATGGCTTTGAAACATGAAAATAGGGGCTCCTTTGTAAGGCCAACAAAGCTAATAAACAAAACAAGGGGTGAGAGGGTCACCCCTCTCTGATTTTGAGGCTCAAAATAGCATGTTAGCCACTAAAAATCCACTGGATTTCAGTGGCTAAAAGGTCAAACAAAGCACAATACAAAGGCCTAGATGCATGGCTTAAAACAAGATAAAAACAAGCATGTAAGGGGGTAGATGACCCCCAACAGAAAAAAAGGCCTTAAACAAACATGTTTAGAAGCTCAAAACAAGACTTTTTCCAGTTTATGACAAAGCCTAAATATGCTTGCAAACTAGGCTAAAAGATGAAGCAAAATAGTGCTACAAAGAGGGAAATAGAGAGTTACCCTTGTAGAGCAGACCTCCAGCAACTTCTGGGCCAATGTAGCAACCCTTCAACCTCTGAGAAATAGCTCCAAGGTGCTTGGATGGATGGTGGAAAGGTTAAGCTAAGGGTTGGTGTGTGATAGGCCAAGAACTATGGAGTTTTGGAGGCAATATAGAGATACAAGAGGGAGATATATGCATGTATGCTCCAGCACTTTTCTGAAACAAGGCCAAGGAGGGGAGGCCCTTCCTTTATAGAGGAGAAGGCCTAAAACTTCTCAAAGAAGCTTAAAAGCTAGGCCAAACATCCTCCATACACGTGTATGAAGGATGCACCAAATGCCTCCCAGCTGGCACAGTTGGAACACACTCAAAGAGAGGAAAAAGCAGATGGCTGGCCGACCAGTTCAGGTGGTCGGCCGACCATGCCCCCTGGTCAACCGACCAGGTTCAAAAGGGTCAAGTTCAAAAGGTGGTTGGCCAGCCCATATTGGTGGTCTCCCAAGTGAATGCAACTCAGTGGTGGTATGGGAGACCAGAAAATGTGGCTCAAAAGTGAGGGAGACCACCTACCTGTCAAGAAAATTGGCCGACCAGGGAAATGTGGTCTCCAAGAAGAAAAGGTGGTCTCCCACCCACTACCACCTTCTTAACAATGAAACTAGGGTCCATGCCGAAAATTAACCCACACCGATGCGAAACGAAGGTTCGGGGGCCAAAACGCGCAGCCGGGGGCCCCGAAAACTGACTATTAAGCATCGGAAGTGGCGTGCGACCATGAAGGTGGTCTCCCGGGCCACAGTGTCCCTCTAAGGAGAGGAAACAAGATGTGTGCCAAAAATTAGAGCAAACGGAGGTAGTAAGCGGTCCCGAATCGAGGCACACGACCGACGGCTCCAAAAACTGGAAACTGGTCTCCAAACGGGAAAAGTGGCCTACGACCACGAAACGTAGCCTACGGCCACTGAGAGATGGTCTACAAGACCTTTCCCTCCCTTCGGGAAGAGAAAACAGAGAGAATAGGACCTGGTTCGCAAATCGAGGTAAAGCACAAAAGAGTCCCGAAGTTCGAAGGCAAGGCTCTCAGCCAAGACTCCGTGACCTCAAAACGAGCACAATATGCATCATCACCGAGTGCTCAATCAGTGACGTCTGCGTCTTAAGGTTGGTCAAAAATGGGGTGTCTACAAGGCGATAAACAAAGTCCTTCAAGCCCAGCTGAAGGAGGCTGAGGATAAAGTGGCCCAGGCCCAAAAAGAGCTTCAAGACACCTTGGCCACCAAAGAGGCCGAAATCAAGGACGCCGATAAGAAGGCGTATGCCCAGGGCATGGCCGATATCACGGAGGCCTATGAAAAGCAAGTCAAGCAAGCATGCAACAAGGGTTTCTCCCTTGGTTGGATGACTTTGCTGAAGAAACTTGATGTCCCTGAGGACTCCTCCTTGAGGAACGCCGATGCCATTCCCCTGCCATTCCCTCCAACTCCACCTCCTAGTCAATCTGAGAACGAATCTGATTCTGAGGATGAGGCCGAGGAGGAAGTTTTGGTGAGGAAATCAAAGGAGACTACTAGGACCAAGTCCCCTTCTCTGAATGAGCAATCCTAGACTTGACTCAAGATGAGGAGGGTGAAGAGGTCCCAAAAGATGCTGCGGCTGAGAAGACATCGGTCATCGTTCCCCTTGCCGACAAAAGCCTAAATGAAACTCTTGCAGAAATTGACGCCGAGCTCACGGCGGATAAGGCTGCTGAGATGTCTTCCCAACAATCGTCTGAACTTCAAACTCAACCAACTGCTACTGCTGAGGAGTCTTAGCCTTATGTTTTTCCCTTCTTTTCCTGTACTTTGTTTTTCTTTTTTGAAGTACTGTAACCTTCTCCACATTGCCGATGTGTTTTTAATACAACAACTCTTTTGCTTTTGAATGCTTGCATGCTTGCTTTGTATGCCTCCACACTTGGGATATTTTTGCATATCTTTAATATATACTTCAATCCTCGTGCAATCTTCTCGGGGTGACACATCTCGGTTATACAAACTGATGTTTTACCTCGACAAGTACCCAAGTACTTTTCTTGGCATAACATTGGTTTCATCATGTAAATTTTTTTCATAAAATTTCAACAAGTGTTTAACCTTGGCTTAACTTTAACTTGTAAATTGTCCACAAATTTCAACAAGTGTTTAAGCAATGATTTTAGTTTAACTTCAACTTGTAAATTGTCCATAAATTTCAACAAGTGTTAAACAATGATTTCGGTTTAACTTCAACTTAAAAATTTCAACAAGTGTTGAACAATGATTTCGGTTTAACTTCAACTAGTAAATTGTCCACAAATTTCAACAAGTATTAAACAATGATTTCGGTTTAACTTCAACTTGTAAATTATCCACAAATTTCAACAAGTGTTAAAACATGATTTCGATTTAACTTCAACTTGTAAATTGTCCACAAATTTCAACAAGTGTTTAAATAATGATTTCCGTTTAACTTCAACTTGTAAATTATCCACAAATTTCAACAAGTATTTAAACAATGATTTCAGTTTAACTTCAACTTGTAAATTGTCCACAAATTTCAACAAATGTTAAACGATGATTTCGGTTTAACTTCAACTTGTAAATTGTCCACAAATTTCAATAAGTGTTAAACAATGATTTTGCCTCTCTCTGCCCCCTCATGTGAACCTAAGTTCTACTTGGATTCTCATTATACATGTATTCTAGAGACAATGTCAAGTATCTTGAAACGAAAACCAAGCTGAAGCTTTATTTATTTACTTCGGCAAATGACAAAAGAACAAAGGAATTCTAATGATAGAAAAATTTCAAATTAAAAGTGTTCCAAGGCCTTGGCAACTCTTTGCCCTCATTATCTTCAAGCCGATAAGCCCCATTACCCAGTACCGAGATTATTCTGTAGGGTCCTTCCCAATTTGGGCCAAGCTTCCCCTCTCTGGGATCCTTTTTGTTGCCGACGACTTTTCTCAAGACCAGGTTGCCGACTTGGAACTTCCTTGGGTTAACCTTCTTGTTATAAGCTCTGGCAAGCTGCTGCTAGTATGCTGCGAGCTGAATCGCAGCTTTCTCCTTTCGTTCTTCAAGAAGATCCAGATCTCGGGCTAAGAGTACATCATTAGTTCCGTTCTCTACTCCCTGGGTTCTGATTCCTTGGATGCCGACCTCCAGCGGAATAACTGTTTCTGTGCCATAAGCCATGGCAAAGGGGGATTCCCCTGTTGATCTTCTCGGCGTAGTCCGATATGCCTAGAGCACATTGGGCAGCTCGTCCACCCACTTTCCTTCTGTTGCCTGCAGCCTCTTTTTTATCCCGTCCAGAATTACTTTGTTGAATGCTTCTGCTTGTCCATTGCTTTGGGGAAAGCTCGGTGTTGAAAAGTAGTTCTTGATCTTGAACTTTGCACATAAGCTCTTAATTAGCTTACTGTCAAATTGTGTTCCATTGTCTGCAACTATTGCTCTTGGAATCCCAAATCTGGTGATGATATTTTTCCAAATGAATTTCTTTACATCCACATCTCGGATTTTGGCAAGGGGTTCAGTTTCTATCCACTTAGTAAAGTAATCAGTTGCCACTAGCAAGTACTTCCTTTGCCCAGTTGCTTAGGGTAGTTGCCCAACGAGATCCATGCCCCATTGGGCAAATGGCCAAGGACTGGATACAGGGTTCAGGTCTGCTGCTGGTTGCTGTATCAGTGGTGCAAATCTCCGGCACTTTTTACATTTCTTCACATATGCTTCTGCGTCCTTCTGCATGTAAGGCCACCAATACCCCTGGGTAATGGCCCTATGGGCGAGTGATCTGCCCCCAGCGTGGCTTTCACAAATTCTTTCATGAATTTCATATAAAAAATCTTCAACTTGTAAAGGATGTACGTACCTTAAAAGGGGTCCAGTGAAGGACCTTCTGTAGAAATGCCCCTCTGCTGTCAGACTGAATCTTGCCGACTTCAATCTGATCTTGTGTGCCTCTTTGTGATCGTCTGGTAGCTTCCCTGCTTTCAGGAATGCAACAATTACGTCCATCTAGCTTGGTCCCATGTCCACGCATATTGCTTCATGCTCTGTGGATAGTGGCTCGACGCTCGGGCCTGACAAATAGTCGATCATTATTGTCCTTGCTTTTCCAGGTTGTACTGCACTAGCTAGGTAGGCCAACGCATCGGCGTGGCTGTTAACATCTCGGCTAACCTGAAGTAGTCGGCAGTTCTGAAACAAGGCTGCCAGCCTGATGACCTCCTTTGCATAGGCCGACATCCGTTCATCTCGGGCAGCAAACTCGCCCATTGTCTGGTTGACAATGAGCTGGGAGTCACAGAAGACTATTACCTCGTCTGCCTCTGCTGCTACTGCCAGCTTCAGTCCTGCAATCAATGCTTCATACTCTACTTCGTTGTTTGCGGCTTTGAACCCCAAACGAATGAACTGTTCCACTATTTGTCCATCTGGAGATATCAGCACTACTCCTGCCCCCACTCCCTATCGGTTTGAACTCCCATCAACGAACAGTCGAAAGGATTCGCCGATGTAAATGCTACAGGGTCTGAGTTTTTCCTTTTTTTTTTGTTCTTTCACCTTTGGCTGAGCTTCTCCTTGCTTGTTTGGACATCGTTCACCCTGGCTCAACGAAGCCCAATGTTCGATGGATTCTAGCGTGAATTCGGTCACGAAGTCGGCCAAAACCTGGCCTTTGATTGCTGTCCTTGGCCTGTACTCCAGATCATACTGGCCTAGGGTGACTGCCCACCTGGCTATTCTTCCTGTCAGGTCTCCTTGTTGCAGTAAGGACTTCAAGGGGTGTTCTGTTAGCACCACAATTTTATGAGCCTGGAAGTAATGGTTCAACTTCTTTGAAGCCATTACCAAAGCCAGTGCCAATTTTTCTAAGGGTAGATACCTCGTTTCTACATCGGCTAGGATTTTGCTTACATAGTAAACAGCCCTTTGTTCCCCTTTGTCTTCTCGGACTACTATTGTGCTTATCGCATGCTCTGAAATGGCTAAGTATAAAAACAGCTCCTCTCCAGGTTATGGATTTGAAAGGACTGGAGTTGTGGTCAGATACTTCTTTAGGTCGGCCAAGGCGGCCTCGCATTCTTCGGTCCACAGGAAGTCTGTGGCTTTCTTTACTAAGTTAAAGAAAGGTCTGCACTTGTCTGAGCTTCTGCTAATGAATCTATTCAGGGTTGCGGCGCTTCCAGTTAGCATCTACACCTGTTTTGCCGATGCCGGGCTCTTCAGTTCTAGGATGGCCTTGATCTGATTTGGGCTGGCCTCAATGCCCCTTCTGGTCACTAGGTATCCCAAAAACTTACCAGATCCAACTCCAAATGCACACTTCGAGGCATTGAGTCGGAGCCAATATGTCTTAAGGATTTCAAATACTTCTTTGAGGTCGGCCAGATGTCCTTCGGGTTCCTTGGTCTTCACGACCATGTCGTCGATGTAGACTTCCACCGTTCTGCCAATTAGATATTTGAACATCTTGGTTACCAACCTTTGGTAAGTCGCTCCTGCATTTTTCAACCCAAAAGGCATCACTTTGTAACAGTACAGTCCTTTTGGGGTGATAAACGCAGTCTTCTCTTCATCTGGGGGGTATATGGCTATCTGATGGTACCCCCTGTAGGCATCTAGGAAGCTCATCCTTCCATGCCCTGAAGTGGCGTCTACCAGCTGGTCGATCTTGGGTAGAGGAAAACTATCTTTGGGACAGGCTTGGTTTAAACTGGTAAAGTCTACACAGACCCTCCATTTACCGTTCTTCTTATTCACCACTACTGTGTTTGATAGCCATGTCGGGTAATTTACCTCTCGGATTGCCCTGGCCTCGAGAAGTCTGTCTACTTCTTCTTCCACTACTTCGACGTGTACCAACGTCAGTCTTCTTGCTTGTTGAATTACAGGTTTGGCCGACCTGTCAACATTCAGCTTATAGCAAGTGACCTTGGGGTCGATGCCTGGCATTTCGTAAGGCGTCCACACGAACACCTCAATGATTGCTCTCAAAAAAGCTTCCAACTTTTTTCCTCTTCTTCGGCTAAGCATGAGCCGAGAAGAAAGGAGCGTTCTTCATCCCCTTCCTGGACGAGAATTTTCTTCAATGCTTCTTCACTTTTCTCGGCCGGCTCCTTGCCGACATCTTCTAGGACCTCCACGTCCTCGTCTTCGATCTCTGCTTTTTCTAGTTCTCGAATGCTACAGGTGGATTTCATTGCTACCATGGAGCAATTTTTTGCCTGCAGCTGATCTCCTCTGACCTCTTCAATCCCATGCTCTGTTGGGAACCGCAATAGTTGATGCAATGTTGAGGGAACAGCCCCCATTGCATGCAACCATGGCCTTCCCAAGATGATGTTGTAAGGGGAGGGTGTGTCGATTACGGTAAACTCTGTTGTTATCTTCCTGGTGCCCGCCTGCACCTCCAAGCTGGTTGTTCCCAGTGGCCATGTCAGTGTTCCATTGAACCCAACCATTGGGCTATTAGATTGCTCCATATCGACTGGGTGAAGGCCAAGCTCCTTGTCACATCAAACGTACATGATGTCGCAAGAGCTGCCTTGGTTAATCAGGATGCATTTTACTTGGAACTCCCCAACCTGGAGGGATACTACCAAGGAATCATTATACGGATGCTGTACCATCTCAAGGTCGGCTTCTGAAAAGGACACTACTGGTCTTTGGTGCTCCTCTGCCGGATGTCTCTTCTCCCCGACTTAGTAGACATGCTGCATATGCTTTACCTTCTGGGTCTCCCCTCTAATTTCGTTCTCGTTGACCTTCGAGTGAATTACATTGACTACCCGAGGTCTTTGTGGCTGCTGTGCTGGGAGAGGCGGAGCTGCTGGTGCCTGAGGCAGTCTTGCCTGTTCTTCCCTTGTCCTGGCCTCATCGATGAGGTCTCTCAGATGGCCTTGCCTCACCAGTTCTTCCAAGTGTGTTTTCAGGGCTCTACAACCCTGAGTCGTGTGCCCATCTTCATTGTGGTATGCACAATGTCTGCCAACGTTCCTTCCCATAAACTCTCCTAGTGCCTTCGCTGGTGTTCTAAAATAGGGTTGGTTCCGAATCCGGTCCAGGACTTTGGGAATCGAGATTCGAAACATAATTGTTACTGCCTGTGTAGCCCTCAGTTCTGTTTCTTGTTTGCTCGATCCATTGTTACCTCGGCCTCGCTTTGGTGAGCCGTTTCCTTTCTCTTGCTTTATCTCCTTAGTCCCCGACGTGTCTTCTTCGGCTCTGGCATATTTCTCGATTCTCGCCATGAGCTCTTCCATACTTTTTGGCAATGTCTTTGCCAAAGACTTTCGTAGTGGACAATTGTCTTTCAAGTCATTTTTTAAAGATACGACCGCCACCTCTTGATTGCATTCGTGTATTCGGTTGAACACCCCATAGTATCTTTTTGCATAGGCCCTAAGGCCTTCATCCTTGCTGATCTTCAGAGCCATCAATGCATCCACCTTTAATGGCTGCAGCTTGTTTATCACGAACCTGGCCACAAACATCTCAGCCAGGCCTTCCCAAGTCTTCGCGCTTCCCTTTGGTAGTTTGTGGAACCAATCTGATACAATCTCCCCGAAAGATAAGGGGAACACTTTGCAGAGCAACGGCTCGTTCCCACTATACAATGCCATTGGAACCATCGTATATTTGAAACCTCGGCATACTAAATCTCTTCGGCGCCTTAAACCTGTCCAATTCTACCGAGAATGGTGTCCTTGGCTTATCTGGGGAGGTTACCTCGGCGTCGGCATTCTGTTGCTTCCTTTTGAGGTAATCTCTTAAGTCCTCCTTCGTCCGCCCAGGAGCTCGGCTATCTCTTGCTTTCAATCTTTTTGGTGCACTATTTTTAGCTTCGTGGTGAGTCCTTTTCGACCCTTCTCCATGAGTTGCGTCGAAGCACAATGCCTACCCCTGAACATGCCGATGTGCTTTGGGGTCTGCCTCCTTTGTGCGATGCGTCCTCCGTGATTCTTCTCTTCTTGACTCTCTTCATCTGACTTCCCTAGAAGGTCGGTGAGAGTATCTTTCGCTCCCGTTGTGCTGAGGGGCTATGGGGATTGTTTTCTGCCCTCCCTTCTGGGCATTGGCCGCTGGAATCGGCGTGTCCTGCAGCGGGAACGGTGGCTGCATGACGTTATTTTGCATCATGAAATTGACGACCAACTGCAGGTCTGCCAATTTTTTTTTCATCTCTTTTACCTCTTCGTCCCTCTACAGGCACCTATCCTTCCATACCTGGAGGTCGTCCTCGTTGTAGTAGCCAATTCGATCTGGTTTCTTTGGTGCGTCGCCAGTCTGGCCAATGTCTTTCACCCCGTGATTATGGTCACGAGTTTCTGCTTTGCATTCGTCTCCTATGATATCAAGGTCAATAGGTCTCCCACTCCCAGCAGGAGTGTCTTCCCCAATCTTTTCCTTCTGTCCGTTACTGGCCATCTATTCTCCTTTCTTTTCCACAGGCAACGCCAAATTGTGTGAGTGATTTTCCGATCACACTGCCCAACTCAGTATTCAGCTGGGGAACACTGGCAGAATAGATGACACTTGGCTAACCTGCAACAGAAAGAGAAGATTTCGACGGTAGTTCGTCCACCCAGGGGCACTCCGACGATCAAGTCAGTATATCTCTCAAAGATAATCAATAGTGCTAAACTCACTATTCAAAATATATATTGCGTACCTTAGACCCACGGGGGTGCCTCTCTTTTATAGCTAACTCAATCCTTGTCCCAACTGGAGCCTTGCACTAATGGACTTAGGATTACTATTAATCTTGGACTCCCAGTAGGATTGGGATAAACTCCCTAAGAGTCTTATCATTTCCTAACTGTAGTCTTTCCCCTTTTTAGGACTCTTGTGCCTTATCCGCTTATCTCAGATTTTGATATCTTCGGAGGTAACCTCGGCCTCGCCGAGATCACCTCAGCGTCATAACCAGGACACGTGGCACCTCAGTTGACACGTCAGCGTCACCTTAGCCACGTGTTGGTACTCAGAAAATATATCCCCACAGGGGTCTTGTCTTTGGCCATCGGTGGAGAATGATATTGTGATACTGAATAGATTTTGTGTATGTAGTACACTCAGGTTATTTATATTTGTGAGTTATGTGGTGGTTGGAAATGCGCTCGCGCTGAGAATAAGGGGTACCATTACCTTCCAGCTAGCGCCTGGAGAATTGGTTGCACTGAGAATGTGGGGTAGCAATACTTTCCAGTTAGTGCTTAGAGAACTTGGTAAAGGTACCATTACCTTCCAGCGGGTGTCTGATAAATTGGCGTGAGTATTGGATAGGTGTATCATTGGCTTACCGTGCTTGAGGTTGGTAATGCGTTATTGGGTTTCTCGTTATTATCTCAGATCGCTTTATGTGTTTCATGCGTAGTGATGATTATTTTGTAGAGGATATCACTTGTCTTATATGGTTATGTAAGGAGTATTTTATATGTATCATCTTCATGTTCATTTGGGATACTTCTATTCGGAAATTGTAATTTGGAATTGGGTGTGAGTTCAGTAATTGGGAAAAGTAAATGGATCTCGTGGGTTTGTTTTCAAATACCTATTATTGTTTGGAAAGTGTAAAATAAAGAGGTAATAAGAAGAAAGAAAAGTGAGCGGTTTGTGATTGTTGAATAAATTGAATGATTTTGAAAAAAGTACCTATGTAAGTAATCTTTATGTATAAACCGGCACTTATGTATATGGTATGACTTAAAGCATTCATGATTATAGCTATCTGTATGTTGTTATTGTTTAGGATCATATTGGGATCCCTACTGAACTTTATATTCATCCCACGTTGCTAATCCTTTTTCAGGTGAATATCGAGAAGTGGTTCAAAATCGAGAATCTTCTTTTTTTCGTTGGCCACGGGGCCTTTTAATTGCTGGCTAAATGTCGTTGTTGCAAAAAGGGTTGAACCCTTTCTCTTTTATGTAATGATGTATGCTTGCAGGCAATTTATTGTAATCATGTCACATGTTGCATTATTTAGTATACGATTAAGAGAGTCTTTATTTGCCAGTATTTGCCAAGGTATTGGACTTCTGTCTGCTATCTCTAAAATTATTTATAATAAGGATTTGGTAATGGAATCCGAGTAATTAAAAAGAGGAGTGTGACAGGCAATACGGTGGTGGAAATGGTGATAATAGAAAAGAATGGTAGTAGTAGTCAATGACGGAGCTATAAAGGGAAACAGGGGCACATGCCCCCCTCATTTTTGAATTTTTTATTTTTTATTTTTTTGCATATAAGGAAACTAAATAACAAATAGAAAATTTATATGAAAATAATATTTAGAATGATTTCTTAATGACATTTTTCAAATTACGAAAATAAAGACGGTTGGTTTTCATAGAAAATGAAATTATTTTTGATAGAAAATGAAGAAACTACAATAAGCCATATTATTATGTACGAAAAATTTATTAAACAAAAAAAAAAAAAAATTAGTGCAACAGTGATACTAAATCATCACTTACATGTAAACATAGTTAACCCCACTATGAAAATGTGAAATTATTAAATTGTTAATTGTATTTGACAAGTGGGACTAACCTTCCATGCGTTATTTTACTATTTGTTAGTGATGTTATATATCGATGATTGATGTGGTATCATTATTATTTATATATTATTATATAATCTATTATTAGGCATACAAAACTCTTTTGCATTGTTTATAATATACTAGTTACAACACCATATTTCCAACTTGGATTTTTCACAAAGTCAATTGTAGAAGCAAAAATTTTAAAACTTTTATTTAAATATTTAAAATTTTGTGCTTAGTATTAATTTAAAAAATTATTATCTATTGTTATTGATTATGACAAAAAATAAATTGAAATTTTAATTAACAAGTGGTCCTTCTTAATTATTTTTCTGATTCCGTCACTAGTAGCTAAATGATAATATTTGTTGTAAGTATGAAAATATATATATATATATATATATATATATATATATATATATATATATATATTATGGTGATTCCATAATAAAATGGAATAACAATTCCTTCAGTGAAAGAAAAAAAATAGGCATTCTCATATTTTATTAGAATAGCCATTCCAATAGAATGACTATTTCCATTGAGAAAGGCGTACTAGGGGATTCAACTTGGATTGGTTCAACCCGAGTAACCCGAGCCCCTCCTGAATTTTTTTAGGACTTTAATAAAATATTTTTGAATTCGGAATGGGATTGGACAAAAATTCGAAAGGCCAAATTAAAACTGTGGGAGGGCATGAACAAAGACATCAAACAAACCAACAACCTGAAGCCTAAATTATATATATATATATAAATTATTAGATGTTGAATGATATTAAAGTAATTTAAATCATTAGATCATAATGAATATATATTATATATACAACTAATATAACACAAAATTTTAATTTTTTTTCTCAGTCATAAATTGTAAAGACCATCACAATGACATCTCTCTTACATTATTTATAAATTATTTCCTTTAATGTTATTAATAATTTCATAAAAAAGGTATATAAATTGAGTTTAATTTAACAAATTAATTAACTTAGTTGCGCTACAACAAGAAAAAACAATTGAAATTCATGTACAATTTGAAAAACTCAAACAATTCAGATTTAACTAGTCGGACTTGAATAGACAATTTTGGATTATAATTTAAACTTAAGCGAGTCTGAATAACTCTCCACACAACTTGTACTAAGTTTAGACAACCTCTCAACTCACCCAAATTTCACTCCTAATTCGTACCAAACAAGAAAAAATTAATGCAAAACTAAAATGAACATATTCCATTTCAGCCTATTTTATCATACTAAACATGTTCTCAAAATAATATTTCCAATTCAAACAAATGCTCTTAGAATGATATTTCCAATTCAAACAAACAGAAGCCTAGACCATGAAACAAATTTTGAGTTCGACTTCTTTTTAATACATTATTAAGAAAAGATGGAAAAAAATTAGTAGTTGAGTTGCAAGTGTTTTTTCTTATTGTGAAATTAAATAAAGTATACAAATAAATTTATTTTCCAAACTATTTTAAACCATAATTGCTAACCAATTTCGAATTACAATTTGAACTTAAGCGAGTCTAAATAACTCTCAGCACAATTTGTACTAAGTTTAGACAATCTCTTAATTTGTCCAAATCCGTCCAAATTTCACTCCTAATTCATACCAAACAAAAAAAAAATTAATGCAAAACTAAAATGGACATTTTCCATTTCAGCCTATTCTATTTTAGTAAACATTTTCTTAAAATAATATTTCCAATTCTATAATATTTCCAATTCAAACAAGCAAAACATGTCCTTAAATTAATATTCCCAATTCTATAATATTTCCAATTCAAACAAACAGAATGAAACAAATTTTTGAGTTCGACTTCTTTTTAATATATGAGAAGTGCTGCAGACCTCTGGGGGTCGCGCCCCAGTGACGTGGCGCGCCCTCACTGGCTGATAACCAAAATAAATAAATAAATAAATAAATAATTTTTTTTTTACCCAATCATGGAGCTACACCTCACTGGGGGTCTGAAGCATTTTGCTTAATATATTATTAAGAAAAGACGGAAAAAAATTAGGGATTGTTTGGGATGACCTAAATAAGTGTACTTTTTGTCTTTTTATGAAAAGATATGCAGAAAAGTAGAGAGGTGATGTAATAAAAAAAAAGATAAAAAGATGAATTATTTTGTGTATGCCAAACTTGGCCTTAGTAGTTGAGTTGCATATGTTTTTTTTCTTATCGTGAAATTAAATAAAATATACAAAGAAGTTTATTTTCCAAACTATTTTAAACCATAATTACTAACCAATTTTGAATTACAATTTGAACTTAAGTGAGTCTGGGTAACTCTCAACACAACTTGTACTAAGGGTTGGTTTGGGATGTTCTAAAAAAGTGTACTTTTTGACTTATTGGTGGGTTTGGGTTTGGGTTGGGTTTGGGTTGGGTTTGATGTGATGTGTTAGAGAGGTGATGTGATTTAAATAAGATGATGTGACTTAAATAAGATAGTGACTTTTTGACTTTTTAACTTATTTAGTGCATGCCAAACTAGCCCTAAGTTTAGACAACCTCTCAATTTGTTTGAATCCGCCTAAATTTCACTCATAATTCATACCAAACCAGAAAAAATTAATGCAAAACTAAAATGGACATATTCCATTTCAGCCTATTCTACCGCACTAAACATTTTCTTAAAATAACATTTCCAATTCTATAATATTTTCAATTCTTTCTTAAAATAACATTTCCATTTCTATAATATTTTCAATTCTTTTTTTTGAACCAGTATAATATTTCCAATTCAAACAAACAAAACATGTTCTTAAAATAATATTCCCAATTCTATAATATTTCCAATTCCAACAAACAGAAGCCTAGACCATGAAACAAATTTTTGAGTTCGACTTCTTTTTAATACATTATTAAGAAAAGATGGAAAAAATTAGTAGTTGAGTTGCATGTGTTTTTTTCTTATTGTGAAATTAAATTAAGTGTACAAATAAATTTATTTTCCAAACTATTTATTCTTCCTCAAAAAATATATAAAATAAAATAAAATAAACGTTTTTTCATTTAACATCACATTAAACTACAAATTTTCTCCAAATCTTTACACTTACGTAAAAAAGAATATATTATTAGTAATAACATTTTTTTTAATAAAATTGCTAATCGCAATAGTTTGGAAAAAAATAAATTAATCTGTACACTAGTTATTTAATTTTGAATAAAAAAGAAACCCAAAAAAAAAAATTTACAATTAAAACTAGTGCAAAGCTTAATGAGCGATTAAACTTGTGTGATCAATGAACAAAAATAATAATAATAATGCAGAATATCAAAGCAATTCAAACCCTAAATTAACAAACTCAAATTAGTCAGAAACATTGGTACACCAAAAATTACTTCCTGAAATAATTTCCAAAAACGATACAGTAGATGGTTCAGAGACTGAAAAACTCAAACCCTAAACCTAACCATTAAACCCATGTTTCCACTTCACCCCAGAGATTTTGACAACACCACCATCACCACCATGCCTATGCGCCATACCCACCCGGGGAGAGAATGAAAACACGGGTCATCACATCATCATCATCAATATACTCCACATGAGCGCATATTAGCCTCCTCCTCCATACACCTACTATTTTAACCTACCCTACACTACATTCATCCAATTATTATACTACTACTAATCATATCATGTACAACATCCAACCAACAACCCCATCTCAGACACACATCCCCATACATAGGGAGAGAGAGAGAGAGAGACGAAGAGGCGACGGGGTGGTTCAGTTCTTCAAGGGCCTTCTATTGACTGTTTCCAAACATCTCCCAATGGTAGTCGGCGAAGTCAAGGAGGCCGTACCATCACGAGGCGGCGATAGAACTACCGGCAAATACTCCAAGTTTGAGCAAACGAAATTCGAGTTTCTAAAATGTTTCACCAGATCCTCTTTTCCCTACATTTCCAATAATAACCACAATAAACATACATGTGCATAAACATATGTGTACTAAAAATGTTGAGCAGAATATTGTTAGATTACTTGAATTCGGGCCCAACTGATTTCACAGATTTTATTAGATTGTCGAACAACGCCGAAGCTATCTTCAAAGATAGCCCACTTATGGTTTTGGAGCAACCCTTGAACTTTTGTTGCAGCCATGGCAGTTGTGAAGTTCACAAATGCATATCCCAAATTGTCTCCCCTCCTGCCCATATTTCAAAACCCACCTCAATTTTTAAACTTAGTATTAAATTTCTCAGGCTTGTAATAACATGCATTTTAACATACATAACATCAATCCGTATGTTTAGTGGTGAAAAAGAAGATAAGATATACCAGAAATCCATTGGCAGGTACACAAAATCATACTCAAAGCTAACCGACTCAGACTCCGACTTGGCCTTGTCGTTCTGCTCCTGGCAAAGATTGTCAAGGAAAGCCAGCAACATATTCCTTCTGCAAATGATGTTCACAAGGTTCAAATGAGGAAACAATACCACTAATGTCATTTTATCAATGAATATGTATGCCAAAAAAATAAAAACCTAAAGAGTATTTCTGTGTATGTTGACTACTTTGTCACTCATAAATGATAGTAGTAGATAGTAGTTATGAAACATACTAGCATGCATGAATGAATGGATGGTGTAAAAGCATGTTTGTGGGGGAGATAAGACTTTAGATTTCAACTTTTTTGACAGATATCCGCTTACCAGAGATAGGGACAGAAAGGAGAGAGAGGGCGAACAGAACATAAACTTCCACTTTCAATCTTTTTCCACAACTATGGTCAGAGATAAGACTCGGATTTTTAGGACCATCCTAACACATAAACAGTGAGAGAGAGAGAGAGAGAGAGAGCGTGTCAAAGAACCCTAATCAACACAAAATGGAGTGGGAGTAAATGTTGTGGAGTCGGAACAAATGAAATTGAAGCCCTAAGTTTAAAAAAATGGGAGCAACATAGCTCCCATCGAACAAATATCGCAAACGAAAACAGTCCAGAGGCACTTTCCAATTCTCAAATGAATGTGAAATATTTTGTAAAATACTACTCGAATTACAAATTCGTAAAAAGGGTACCAAAAACCATTCCCAATATCAACCGATAAAGATTCTCCTCTCCCTCTCTCTCTCTCTCTCTCTCTCTCTACACACACACCAGAGATAGAGAGCGAACCTGTACTGGTAAGGTATGTTCTTAATCATGACGGTCGTCCTCCCAGAGAGTGAAACATCGTCTGAAGATGGTGGTGGTGGTGGTGGCGGCGGTGGTGGTGGACGACGACGATGAGGAGACGAATCGACACAAGCATCAACATCCTTACCTGACTTGCTTTCTTTAGGCATCCAAACAGGACGACTAGTACCATATCTACAAACCCTGCCTCTATAGCTCAAACCAGGACGCCCTCTGTCAAGCCTCTTCTTTTCCCGCATGAATTTGCCCCCGGTTTCCCCAAAACCGCATGAGGCGGTGGCGGTGGGAGGAGAGGACGGTGGTGGCTGCGCGGAAAAGGGTTGTGGCTGAGACCGTAGATTGTACCAACTTATTGGGTGATGGTAGGTCGGCAAGAAGTTGAAATACATGTAGTGCGATGGTGGTGGAAGCCAGTGTGCCGGCGGGGGTAATAGCTCCGGCGGTGGTTTCTGATAGACATGGCGCGCAAGGTAAAGGGGATTGGGATACCAAGATTGGGCTTTCGGGTTCAAGGGCTTAGATAAAACCATGGCCATGATGATCAATCAACCAAATCAACAACAAAAAACAAGAACAAGAAGACGAAAACGAAGCGACGCACCCACGGAAAAAGACCCCCGAGCAAAGAGACTAGCCTTTCTCATAAAGGGCCGAGGAATCCTGTACATAATTTTTTTTTTTTTTTTTTTTAAGGTATAAAATTATACGGTTTAAAGAGGTGTCAAAATACATACTTAAATGAAAAGGAGAAAAATACGGAATTGGATTTTCTAAAGTAAACATCTTGCTTGTTTTTATTTTTCAAAAAATATTTTTTAAAATATTTTACTTTCTTATTTTTTATATGTTTTCTTTTTATTAAATTTTTTTAATATTTTAAGTAATTTTTTTATTTTTTAGACGCATCTAACATAAATATACTTAAAAAATAAAAAAATTATAAAAAATCTTTTAAAAATTCACTAAATACCAAAAATATTAAAAAAATACAATAATTCAGTATATTTTTTATATTTTTATGTATTTATTAATTTTTTAAAATATTTTTTCACAAATTTTTTACTTTTTAGATACATCTAACTAAGGTGCATCTAAAAAAGTAAAAAAAAATGTTTAAAATTTAAAAAATATTCACTAAAAATAAAAGAATACGAAAACTAAATAACTCAATTTTCAAAAAATTTAATCCAGAAAACTCAAACCAAACACACCGAAAAGAATTTCAATACAATAACATTGCCTAGATAAATTATCTATAAAATTGGTGAAAAAATAAATTAAGAGCATCCGCACTGAAATTTTCAAATTTTCAAATTTTTAATTAAATTAAAGTTATTTTATTATTTTAACTAGTCACTTTTTAGAACATCTTCAAAAGGAACAGTTAAAAAAGGCTTGTTAAGCATTTTAACTAATGTAACTCTAATTTTGGGCTCCAATAGGCTGACTATTGGGCTAACTACTTTACTAGTCGACCTTTTTGCTAGTTACAATTAAAAAGCCCTATAGACTCTCCAAACAAATATGTATGTATATGTTTTGAATTTTTGTATATTTATGTCTTGGATTTGGGATTGTATACATTTTATATTTATATATGCGTATGTAGTAATTTTATATGTTCTTTCAATTCTGTTTGATAAATTACGAAATAACTTATTTTGTATTTTGTATTTTTTTTCTCCTCATTCTACAGATTTTGTATGCTTGTATGGGCAAATTTATTATTACTACAAATTTACATTAGTAAAATATCAACAATTAGTATTTTTTGTTTTAAAAATTAATTAAGTTAGTTTGAATAATTAGCTAAAATAAAGAGTGTGGTTGGAGAGCACAATAACTAAAGTAATTAGGTAAAATAAATAGTGTACTTTTTTCGTACTTTGCTTAGTGAAAAGTAGAGAGTGTGGTTGGTAGCACCTACTGCATCAAATTCTTTATTTTAACTTATTCTAATTAAAATATTATTTTCTTATTGTGTTGGTTAATCTTTCTTTTTTTATTAAATTGATAATTTACCAGCCAAACAATTCTTAAAAAAAAAAAAAATTACCCTTGACCGGTTGACCGGCCGGACGTCCGATAACACACAAGTAACGATGAACAGTGTCTCGCTTGTTGTAACGAGTTACTGTAGCCATCGTAAATTTTGACGAGCTGCAAGTGAGTTTGATGGAGTTGATTTTTTGAAGTTTTTAACTAAAAGATGATTTTGAAGAGCTTTATGAAAATACTCTAACAGACTATATTTATTTTCAATGTAACTTACAATCTATTAAATTTAAATTGAATTATGTTAATTTGTGTCATTATAATATATATTAAGAAATTAAAAATATTAGGAGTATAAAATTTTACATTAAAAAATAATTTAATAAAAATATATAATTTTTTAAAACATATTAGGTAAATTACACTCACCTCCCCTGAGATTTCTGACAAATACAGGAATCTCCTCTGTGGTTTGAATAATTACATAAATTTTCCTTACTTTAACTAACATTATCAAGATTCCCTCATTTTGTAACTTCTGTTAGCACAGGTAACAGAACCTGCTGATATCATCAAAGATAATCCCAATAATGCCCTCAGGGTTCTTGAACTCAGCTATATATACCCAAGGCAATTGATTCATCTTCATAACCAAGCACAACACAAAACTAAAAGTAAAGAAGCACAACACAGAGCTCCACAACCAAGCACAACACATGAATGTTCCCACCATGCACATTCACATTAAGTATTTATAAATTTTAAAAAAAAAAATTTTAAAAAAATTGACATTAAGTACAACCAACCATTCCCATAAATAAAATAAAATAAAAAATCAAGTCCAACACATGTATTTTGAAATAAATAAAGCATAGTCACAAATCAAGTCCACAGTCCAACACAAGTCACAAATAAAGCATAGACAAGCATAATAATGCAATATATATATATATATATATAGGAAAATGCTAGAAGTCCCAAATTTTCTACCAAATAAATGACCAAATGTCTCACATGGTGTGGGGCCCACAAAATTGCGGACCCCACACCCATGTGAGACATTTGGTCATTTATTTGGTAGAAAATTTGGTATCCCTAGCATTACCCATATATATATGTGTGTTCTGAAAATGTATTATAACTCTCACATTCCATAAAATGTAGGATCATATGGATATGTCATCATCAAGGAATGGAGAGGGGGTGATCAAGTATATGAGTAAGATCTGCTATTGTGAGAGCAAAGCTGCAATTAAAGTCACTAAATCAGAGAAAAATATATGCAGATTGTATTATTTTTGCCCACATAGGAAATGCTCTTTTTAGGACTGGTGCAAACCAGTAAACTCATCTGTTGGAGGACAAATGATGATGGAAGACATTGAAACTACTGCTAATAGACACACTCTACCCTATGAAGAAGATACTACTACTATGAATTTAATTGACCAAATAGGGGCTATGCAAACAAGGATGCAAGTACTTGAAGCAAACATGGGGTTTATGAAGATAGTAATGATTATAAATGTTGTATTATGTTTGATTTTCTTGATGGTTGCTGTGAAAATGTAATAGGAATTGCTAAGACTTTAAAACTTTTGTAATGTTTCGTAAGAATGTTTTGTAATAGAACTTATGTGATCATCAACATATAAGTATCATGTAGTTATTTGACTATTACACTATTACATTACATTCCCAAAATATAAATGTAAACACCAAGTAAATATACATCATACCTAGTACAAAAAAACAAAAGTTAGTACATCATCATACTGCTATGTTGCTATGCTTGCTTTTTGATGTCCACTACAAAAATACAAAAAGTGGAACATATGCTCTGTTGCTATGCTTACTATTTCATGTCCACTACAAAAATACAAAAAAGTGGAACATGATCTTCACTAACTGTGTACTAAAGCAATATGTATTATATATCTTGAAGTTATGATAAGCACTTGTACCAAAAACATCATCATCTTAGCTAATTCATCTGCAAGAAACAATGAAACAAACAAAAAGAACTACTGTTGGATTCATGCAATGTAAAAAAATAAATAAATAAATAACCATATATGTGCATGCTAAAGTAATGTAATAGGAAGACCAAACAAATAAGAAAAACTTACATGTACATGCTTGGCATTGGCCTTGCTCCTACCTCTTCTAGTTGAACTTCATCTCCCACTTGTTGAAGTGTTCCCTCTACTTGATTGTCTTCTCACAGATGAAGTGCCTCTCCCAGTCGATTTTTCCCTCCCAGTTGAAGTGCCCCTGCCAAATGAAGTGCCTTTTCCAATTAAACTGCCCCTTCCAACTGAATTGCATTTGACAGAACCTCTGTCCCTATCAACAATTGTGACATACCCCCTAGGGGTAATTGTTTCATTGCCCCTACCACCACTTGTGCCACTGCCACTAGCTCCACCCCTTATTGGACCTCTTTGGCAAGTTCATTTATTGTTGGAAAATAGCTTTGATGTTTTGGAAGAAAAAAAAAACAAAAAAAAAAACCTTCTTTTTTGCTAAACTTTGAACATTAATTAAGATGGGATCCAAGCATTATTTTTGACGTTATTAATTGGATTCATGTTTAATGTCACGTAGTGAATAAAATTGTGTATTTGGTTGCTCAAAACCATTTTCGGATGAATGAGGATTCAACGGGTGTTTTCAGGTTCATGGAAATGACTTTAGGTGGGTTTTTTATACATTTGTGAAATGTGCTTGTCCCACAATGGAAAGGCTTATGGATTTGTATGGGTTTATATACTCTAGCTTGGGATACTTAGGATAGGCCCCAATGGGTGCCTAAGTTTGTAGAAATGTGAGGCTATGGGTAAAGTGGGCTAGACCTAGTGGACCTAAAACAAAAACCACACAAGCGTGCTGCCATCCGCCCGGTCGAGCGAACAGTCTAGGTTGGGCCTGGGCTTGGGCTTGGGCTTGGGCCTGGGTGCGTGGTGTGAGGTTAGGTTGGGCTTATCCATTCCAATGCTTATTTTTTTTGGCTAAAAACATTTGAATCTTTTTATTTATTTTTAATTTTGGATTCAAAATTCAAAATAAATTGGTCTAATTTTTTTTCCTTCACCCAAATAGATCCCTAATGGATTCATACCCACCCGAACAGGTTCAAAGAGTTCAAACTAGGTTCATACCTGTTGAATTCAAACTGAATCTGTCCAAACAGTATTGAATCTGTCCGAACATTTCCATCTGTTTGGCACATGTTCGGTATAAACCACCATTTCTCCTATAAATAGTCGGCCATCCAGTATTCATTTCCATCGAAAATGTTCCAAAACTCTTCTATTTCTTCTTATGTTCGTCCTCTTGTTACTCATGCATCTGTTTACATTTAGTCTCTAGGAAAAGAAAAAGAAAGAGTTACAGTATAGTTTGGTTCGCAAGACTTGATTTTGTAGTGCTACAAATCAAGTAGTAGTCGTTGCATCCTGGGAAGTAGATGCCGTTAAAACTCGAAGCACTGAAGCGAAGGCGAAATCTACTTTAAGGGGTTTGTGTCCAACACAAGCCTCGACATTTAAAGTTTCTATAAGCAATTAATTCAAAATTTAATTATAAAATTATTTTTTGAGTTATATAATTTTGTTATTTTTTTTTAATTTTACATTTAATTTACACATACACACCACTGTATGAATAACAATCTTAAAGTAGATTTTGTTTTTATTTATTTCTGTGTTGGACAGACAAATATTTTGTTTCGAAAAATTAAATAGTAGTCATATACTGTTTAATTTCTTAAACAGTAATAACATACTGTTTAATAATTTCTTTGATAGTATAGTAGTCATATATTATTTATCATTGAAATTTTGTTACAAAATATTATTTTGTATATTTTGTGTGTAAATTCTTTTCCGTATAAATTTGTGATTTGTGTTTTAATTATTTCGTCAAAAATATGACAACTGAAATAAACAGCACTAAGACTGTTATTACTCTGACCCCTACACCTATTGTGCTAGTGATGACTCCGGTAGTACCGGTAAATCATAGGGAGATGTCAGAAAAATTCAATAGAAATGATTTTAAAAGATGGCAACAAAAAATGATATTTTATCTTACGACATTGAATTTAGCTCACTTCACTCATGAAAAAACTCTGGCACTAAACGAGGGAGAAACTAACCGGTAAATGGTTGCCGCAGTCGATGCATGGAAACGTAGTGATTTTCTGTATCAGAATTATATCTTTAATGGGTTGAACAATTTACTGTACAATGTGTATAGTGTCAAAAGCACTGCTAAAGAACTGTGAGAATCTCTAGATCATGAATATATGACAGAGGATACCAGTACAAATAAATTTATTGTCGGTCATTTTCTGAATTTTAAAATGATGGATTCCAAGATAGTTATTAGCCAGGTTCAAGATCTTCAATTAATTCTCCATGACATACATACGGAAGGAATAGTTCTTAGTAAATCTTTCTAAGCAGTGACAATCATTGAAAAATTGCCACCATCCTAGAAAGAATTCAAGAATTATCAAAAATATAAGCACAATGAGATGAAATTAGAGGAACTGATAGTGCGACTTAGAATTGAGGAGGACAACCGTGGTTTCAACAAAAAGTCAGGATACCATATCATGCAAGCTAAAGCAAATGTTGTGGAACATGGACAATGGTCAAAGTTCAACAACAAGAAGTGGAAGCATGATGGCAGTGGCCCTAAACAAGGATCCACAAGTAAGATCAACAACGGGTTCAACAAGAGGTTCAAAGGCAAATGTTTTGTGTGCGGCAAAGATTGGCATCGCACTAAGGATTGTTACGTTCGCAAGGACGGAGGGAGTTTGAGCAAAAAGCCAGCACAAGCCAACATAGCTAAGGCTTTTTCTCTTTCCAATGAAGTGGCAGACATCAATCTTGCTGTAGTAGTCTCTGAAGCACATTTGGTGGGCAATCCCAAGGAGTGGTGAGTGGATAATGGAGCAACCTGCCATATCTGTACAGATAAGAAGATGTTCACAACCTACAAAATAGTGAAAAATGGGGAACACCTTTTTATAGGAAACTCCTCTACTCCAACTGTAGAAGGATAAAGAAAGATCGTACTGAAAATAATCTCGGGGAAAGAACTTACACTCAACAATGTACTCCATGTGTTAGAGATTCAGAAAATTTTGATTTCTGAATCATTGTTGATCAAGAATGAAATTAAATTAGTCTTTATATCTAACAATGTTGTATTTTCCAATAGTGGAATGTATGTGGGGCGAGGTTATATGAGTGATGGGCTTTTTAAGCTCAATGTACTAACTGTTGTACCAAAATTTGGCTATTAATAATAAGAATACATCTTCTGCTTATATTGTTGAGTCTTTTTTTTTTTTATGGCATAGTAGATTAGGACATGTTAATTTTAATTCTTTGTGTAGACTTGTTTCTTTAGAATATTTGTCAAACTTAGAGTTTGATCCTAATCATAAATGTAAGATTTGTGTTAAGGCAAAACTCACTAAGGCATTATTTAATAAAGTAGAAAGAAGTACTGAACCTCTAAGTTTAATTCACACATATATTTGTGATTTAAAATTTGTTCAAACTAAAGGAAGTAAGAAGTACTTTATTTCTTTTATTAATGATTGCACTCGATATTGCTATATTTACTTATTGAGAAGTAAAGATGAAGCCTTAGAAGCTTTTAAGCAATATAAACTTGAGGTTGAAAATCAACTTGGCAAAACTATTAAGATAGTGAGGAGTGATAGAGGTGGTAAGTATGATGCATCATTTGAGGAATTTTGTTCTGAACATGGTATTATTCACCAAACCATTGCACCCTATTCTCCTCATTCAAATGGAGTTGCAAAGAGAAATAATCGAACTCTTAAACATATGATAAATGCCATGTTGATTAGTTCAGAGTTACCTCAAAACTTGTGGGAGGAAGCAATTTTGTTTGCTAATTTTATACTTAACAGGGTACCCCATAAGAAAATTAATCAAACACTTTGTGAATTATGGAAAGGTCGACAACCTGCCTACAATTACCTCAAAGTGTAGGGGTGTTTGGCCAAGATCAGACAAAAAACTGTTGATTGTGTGTTCATTGGTTATGCAAATAATAATAGTGCATATAGATTTTTAGTTCATAGATCTGAAAATCCTTATATGTATGTAAACACTATTATTGAGTTAAGGAATGCATCGCTTTTTGAACTCATTTTTCCTTGCAAGGAAATTGAAGAGACAAGTTCAAATAAAAGAACTTTTGATACTACTATGGGTGGCAGTGAAGACCAAAATGATAATGAAGCAGATGAATCTAGACGTAGCAGGAGGGCTAGGATCTCTAAATCATTTGGTGCAAACTTTCTGAAAATGAGCCTCAAAACTTCAAGAAAGCAATGTCAAGTCTTAAAGCTCCATTGTGGAGAGAGGCTGTGAATAGTGAAATTAAATCGATACTGTAAAATCATACTTAGAAACTAGTGGATCTTCCACCAGGATGTAAATCTCTTGGATATAAGTGGATATTTAACAGAAAAATAAAAAGTAGACGGTGCAATTGATAAATACAAGGCTAGGTTTGTTGTTAAGGGATACAAGTAGAAGGAAGGCCTTGATTATTTTAACACCAATTCACCAGTGACAAGAATAATATCTATTCGCATGCTAATTGCGATTGCAGCTTTGTATAATCTGAAGATACATCAAATGGATGTTGAAACAACATTTTTTAATGGCAAGTTAGATAAAGAAATCTATATGAAATAACCGAAAGAGTTTCACGTTTCCGGCCAAGAGGAAAAGGTTTGTAAACTTATCAAATTCCTTTATGGTTTAAAACAAGTTCCGAAACAATGGCATGAAAAATTTGATCACACTATGCTTCAAGATAAACGAATGTGACAAATGCGTCTATGTTAAAAGCACAGACAAAGGCTATGTCATAATTTTTCTTTATATGGATGCCATGCTCATTATTGGAAGCAAAAATGACATGATTAAATCCACAAAGAAAATGTTGAACAAAAAATTTGACATGACAAATCTAGATGTCATTCAAGAAATAAAAATTACTAGAACATCTGAATGATATACTTTATCTCAGTCTCACTATGTTGAGAAGATTCTGAAAAAAATTGGAAAACATAATGTTCGTCCTGCTAAAACACCTGTTGACATTAGCCTTCATTTGACAAAAAATACAGGTACAAACATATCACAATTAGAGTACTCTCGAATAATCGGAAGCTTGATGTACTTAAAGAATTGCACTAGGCCAGATATAGCCTATGCTATAAGCAAATTGAGTAAGTACACAAGTAATCCCGGGTCCAATCATTGGAAAACGATAATTAGAGTACTTAAGTATCTAAGACATCCCTAGAATTATGGCATACATTATACCAAATATCCAGCAGTACTCGAGAGGTATAGCAATGCAAATTGGATATCGAATACTAAAGACTCAAAATCCACCAGTGGATACGTCTTTACCCTGGGATATAACGCCCTCAAAATAAAACATATAAACCCACTATCTATGATATTCATAGACAGAAAAATAAAACATATTTCCATATATCAGAGTAGTTTTACAAAAGTAATACATGTTGACAACAAAAGTAAATGCCTCGTAGGCTTACAACTTTCCAAGTCAACACTTGGTTACATCAAAAGGAGAGTTCTAACTCTCTGCAGCAAAATAAGCCCTATGCTTGAATTTACATGTATCACCAAAAAATAACAAAATAAATAAAAGGGTCTTCAACTCCCAGGACCTCCCAAGCTACGTCCTTGGAGGTGACAAAACATTTAAACCTGAAAATGATGTCCCATATAGGGTGAGCCAATGCCCAGTAGAGATATACTAAACCAAGTATAAGAAATAACTAAAACAATAGCATTTGATATATAGTTGACACTTATAAACCAACTTACACACTTTTCAATTCAACATCAAGTACATCCATTTTTCATTTCAATCTCCTTCACTTATACAGTTTCGATTCATAATTATGGCTCAGAACCTGGCCAAACAATCCAATGAGACTATAGCACATACTAAAACACTTCCATATTTCATAATTCACATGAGAATATAACTCATATTAAAACACTTCCATACTTCAAATGATACACAAATTTGCTATATCAGTGGAGTCCATCCCCTATCTCCTCCCAAACAGGTTTGAGAGTCCGTCCCCTATCTCCTCTCAAACCATGGAGTACATCTCCTATCTCCTCCCAAACAATATACATATACAATATATTTAAACACTTATCATATACCATGATCAATCAATACACAAATTTGTTGTATTACTCCAACCGTAATATTTATTGACATATTCAATGTGATTAGTTTCAATTTTCCCTAATCATCATACAAAGTCTACAACAATCAAGACTATCCTCCACCGATAGCCCAAAGCAGTTATCTCTAAACAGATAATAAATTTATCAACAGATAAAATATCGACATCTTCATAGGTGAGTGATTAAATTATCCAACTACACCATTTACTCCCACAATTTTCCAATTTCATGAATTTCACTTCACTTTCACATTTCCCCAAATTAATTATTCAACATAATTAGGGCATTTTTCCCCTTTTCTCAATATTAGCCCAAAGGCTCGATTTCATCGATTTAACAACAATAACAATTTCATTTTCAATGTCTCATACACACATAGGCTTTCACATTTGAAAACCCCCCTTTTTTAAAACCTCAAATCAAACCCTAACTTTCTCAAAATAACTAAGCAACACCATCAAATCAAAATAACCAAAATTTATGTTAAGACTCATAAAATAGAGTAGGTTATCCCTATCTCAAATTTCGGAGCTCAAAGGAGAAGATGAAGAAATTCGAAAGTGCTCCAAACCCCAAGATTTTCAGATCCAACGTAGCCCACACCAAGCTCTACACTTTTTACAAAGGGACAACGGTGGAAGATCACTAAAACTAGATGAAACCCTAAAGAGAAGATGGAGTCTAGAGTGAGAAGCTCTCAAGTTTGGGTTTTGAAAAGTCAGAGAAAGATAGCAGGTCGAAAAAGTGATCCAAAAAGCTAAAACTCGGATTGATATAATACACAATTCGCTCGAGCGTGGAACGCCCCGCTCGAGCGTCAGACACAGACTCACGCTCGAGAGTGAAAAGCGCCGCTCGAGCATCAAATGCACACTTCCAGAAGTTCTGCAGACGAAGTCCCCGCTCAAGCGTGAAAGTGGGCGCTCGAGCATCCGATGACCTGTAAAGAAAAGTACTGAGGGTTGGATAATCCCGCTTGAGCAGAGAAGCAAAAGTAAAGGGCCCGCTCGAGCGTGAAGGCCAAAAGCTGGGCATCAACTCTCGGTTTCCAAACACAACCAACCTGTTGCAAACCTGCCCAACACAACCCAAGACTCAAATACAATAGTAAAGGATGGGAATGAGAATAAGACAGACAACAACCAACATCCACGGACCCGAGCCCAGAATATAGTTTAAACAAATAAGGGAAAACCGGGATCGTTATAACCTCCCCCCCTTAAAAAATTTCGTCCTCGAAATTAGATATAAGTTTCAAAAACATGATTTCTCAATTCCCAACAATATTACAATTCAATAACCAACATCTCCACCCATTACCGGTCATCCCATCTCTATTCAAGAGGTAATTCACAATATAATTCAATATGCATTAACAACATGCCTTTCTTTGAAATTCAAAAATTTCTAATATCATATACCACCATTTCATAACATATTCAACGTTAATAATATATTTGCATTTCCATAACGCATTCAACATATACAATGCTAAATTATCTTCCATTTTCAAGACATAACCAACCATTACAATATTCCCATAAACCAAAACATATATGATGTTTTACAACTTAAGATATATTTAATGTTCTTAAAGTTTATCAACAAAACAAAACCTCCAATACATGGTTAAACATTATCAAACAAGTCCAGATATTTCTCACGAACATCCAACTCACGTTCCCAAGTGGCTTCCTCAACCCCGTGATGTTTCCACAAAACTTTCACTAAGGGTATCGTCTTGCCTCACCAGACTTGATCTCGCCTATTCAAGACCCGCACTAGTCTCTCCTCATACGAGGCATCCCCATCTACCTCTAAGTCGGTCCAATCCAATACATGTGACGGATTCGGTTCGTACTTCCGAAGCATACTAACATGAAACACGTCATGCACCCTGAACAACTACGGCGGTAAAGCTAAACAGTATGCAACCTCCCCAATTCGCTCAAGGATCTCAAAGGGACCAATAAATCGAGGGGACAACTTCCCACTCTTCCCCAACCTCATCAAACCCGGCTTAGGTGATATTTTCAGAAAAACATGATCACCCACCTCAAATGCCAAAGGCCTCCTCCGACGGTCGGCATAACTCTTTTGGCGACTCTGGGCTGTAACAAGCCTCTTACGAATAAGCTCAACTTTTTCCATTGTTTCTCGCACCAACTCCGAGCCCAACAAAGGTGCATCACCCACCTCGGCCCAACACACTGGAGACCTACACGGTCAGCCATACAAGGACTCAAATGGTGCCATGCCAATACTCGACTGGAAACTATTGTTATAGGAAAACTCCACTAAGGGCAAGTGCCTCTCCCACGACCCAGTAAAGTCTAGGACACAGCCTCGAAGCATATCCTCAAGGATCTGAATAGTATGCTCGAACTGCCCGTCAATCTGAGGATGATAAGTTGTGGTAAAGGTCAATTTAGTACCCAAGGCACTCTGCAAACTCTGCCACAACTTAGCAGTAAAACGTGGATCTCTATCTGAGACGATCAACACTGGGACCCCGTGTGACCTCATTATGTCCCGAATATACAAGTCGGCAAGATAATCTACCGAATCTCTCATGCGCATAGGAATAAAGTACACCGACTTAGTCAACCAGTCTACAACCACCCAAATGGCATCACTACCCTACTGAGTCCTCGAAAGACCTACAATGAAGTCCATGGTGACATGCTCCCACTTCCACTCGGCTATAGGCAAGGGTTGCAACAAACCCGCTGGCCTCTAATGTTCGGCCTTCACTTGCTGACAAGTAAGGCACTTAGTGTAATAACCCCGACCTCTAATTAATGTTAATTCGCACTTAATTATGCCTAACAGTAGATTAGGAGGAATTTGGAATTAATTTGCATGTGTGTTGTTCGATTTTTGTGTTCTATCTGTTTGGTGTAGAACAATCTGTTCATGTTTTGACTTTGAACTGCGAATTGAAAGCCTTATCGGCGCCCGATTCCAAAATTGATTAGTGTTATGTGTTAATTAGAATTTATGCGATTTTATGGTAGATTTAATTTAAATTTGATTTGGTATGATTAAATAAAGTTAAATTACATCAACTTAAATTAATTGCATCTTTGCCACTAGTGGGCACTTTAGGCCATTAATAGATTTTATATCTTTTTGCGTCATTCCTTCATTCTTTCTTAGACCAATTTGAGAGAGAGAGGGAGAGTAGGAGAATTTGAGTTCAACAAGAGATTTAGCTCGAAGACTTAGATAAAATTAAAGAAGAATTGCATATTTGAGCGCCTACACCTAGAATTCAAGACCTAAGGTAGAGATTTCATCCCCTTGAACTTGAATTTGAATTGTTTCTTTCATAGTTCATGGTTAATTAATGTATAAAGCTAGGCATTGGGTTAAAATGTTGAATTGAGGATTAATTCATACATGCATGCATGTTTCATAGCATTTTGAAGGATGAGTTTCAAGAATTTCTTCATGCATGTGTTGATTTCATTCTAATTTTGGAAACACAATGAGTTTCATGTTGTTTGATAGCATTTGATCATGTTTTGGAGAGCCTTAGCTCAAAAATGCACATGTATGTCATGTTTTGGATCATCTATAAAGTTCAAGTTGAGTTTGTGCATAATTAGTTTGCTCTTGGGCCATGATTTCTTGAAATAATGCTTTTATCATGTTGTTTTATGGGTTACCAACTGTTTTCCAAAGTTTTGGCCCAGAAAAATGAGTTTTGGATGGTTGAATGTTGAATTTCATGTTTGCAGGTCAATCTGGATTTTCCAGAAATTTGACCCATACTCGAGCGTGAACCCTGAGTACATGCATTCTGCTCGAGCGGCGATAGTTTCGCTCGAGCGTGAAATGTGTATACCCAGAAGTTTGTGTGTTTTGCAGTCCGCTAGAGCGAGGGAACCCACGCTAGAGCGAGACTCTGAGTCTCGAGCTCAAGCGTAGGTCGAGCGCTCGTCGAGCATGAAAATCTTGCATCCAGCACTTTTGTCAAATTTTACAGTCTTCTCAAGCAGGGAAGTCCACCCTCGTGCGGAGCTTCGACATCTGCATGTCCGCTCGAGCAGGGAAAGCCATGCTAGAGCGTGGATCTTATTTCAACAAATTTTATAAAATGTTTTTCAATGCATTCTTGCATCCTCATTCCATCCTAGGCATTCCTAGGCCATGTTTAAGACTCCATAATGAGGATTGAAGGTTAGAAACACACTAAGAGCAAACGAATCATGTTGTGTTCATTTCAAAAGTATGTTTCCAAGTGTGTATCTATTATGTGTTCTGTAGGTCATGCGCCATACACTGTTAACCTATCTGCTCCGTCTGTCTATCTCAAGGCCAACTATGAGTAATAATTTAGTAAAGTTATGTTCAACTGTATTTATTTTCTGTGTGATAAAATGAGATCTGTTTTCTGAAATGATATGTCCTGTTCAATGAATGATTGTCCAATTTCTGATATGTATTCGTGACATCCTTAGCATCATGTGATATCTGTTGGCTGTTACCCCATATCGGAGGTTCCTTTATAGAACTTAATCTGTTAGCACTCTGTTACCCGTACCGGAGGCCCCGTCACGGGGGCTCAGCATATTTCTGTTCTGTTCTGTTACCCGGATCCGGAGGTTCCTTTATGGAACTGGTTATTCGTAACCTCACATGTATATGTTCTGTTCTGTTCTGTTCTGTTAATGCTGATGGATGTATCACGTATGCTTGCGCATGACTTATGATTTCTGTCTGTATATGATCTGGACAAATTATGATTTTGATATGAAACTGAATTATGATTTCTGAATCTTTTCGGACTCATTCATTGAAACCCCTTTACTCTGTTATCGTTCATTGGATTTTCGCTCACAGTTTATATTATATATGTAGGTAAGCCGGCGTGTGACCAGGGCCAGAGTTGACGGCCTTCGTTTATGTTTTTGTCAGCCAACCGTTGTGACTCCCGAGGAGGTCCCGATTGAAGTCTATTTCCATGGTTGTTTTTGTGCTTATGCTCGTCTCTGTGACTACTTTGTAAAGTCAGGTCTTGGAAAGTTCACTTCTGTAAATATTTTGTAAATATTGGTGTCCTTGACTGGCATGCTTATGTATATATATAAGTTTTGAAATGTTCTGTCCCATGTATGTTATCACAGTTCATTGGACCTTGCCTATTTTGTATAATTGCTTCCGCAGCCCCTTACTATTTGCTAATCTGTTCAGAGGCCTTCGGTAATCCACGGATTACTGGCCGGTTACGATGCTAAACCTACAGGGGTGGGTTTGGGTCGTGACATTTAGACACAAAAAATGCCACATCTTTCTTCACACCCCGCCACCAGAACTAGAGACCCAAATCACGATACATCTTAGTGCCTCCCGAATGCACCGCAAGGCGTGAATGGTGAAACTCTCGGAGTACTTCCTCTCGACAAGACTCTGGCACAAACAGATGGTCTCGGTACCTCACACTCAGGTCAGGATACTCAGTCAAACCCTTCTCAACCTTCCCACTGGAGATCTTCTCCCGGAGAGATCCTACCTCAAAGTCACTCTTCTGTGCCTCTAACACCCGATTCACAAGTGTAGGCTGCGCAACTATAGAAAACAAAGCCGCAGACTCAACAGATTCACCCAGAAGCAAATCAAACTCGCCAAGTGCACCCAACATCTCCCACTCCCGGATGGCTACACAAGCTACATCAGTAATGGATTTCCTACTAAGGGCATCGGCCACAATGTTGGCCTTTCTGGTGTGACAGTGCAAATTAAAGTCGTAATCCTCGATAAATTTCATCCACCTCCTCTACCTCAAGTTCAAGTCTTTCTGTGTAAACAGATACTTCAGACTCTTATGATCCGAGAACACCTCGAACCTCTCGCCATACAAGTAATGCCTCCAAATCTTCAAGGCAAAAATTACAGCTGCTAACTCCAGGTCATGCGTAGGATAGTTCTTCTCATATATTTTTAACTGACGTGAGCCATAGGCTATTACTTTCCCCTCTTGCATCAACACACAACCCAAACCCTCTCATGAAACATCACAATACACCGCATAACCCAAACCTCTCTCCGGAATAATCAAAACAGGAGCGGTGGTAAGTCTAACTTTCAACTCTTGGAACGACCTTTCACAAGTCTCACTCCATAAAAAATTTGACCCCTTTCCGCGTCAATCTAGTCAATGGTGAAACTAGCCTGGAGAAATCTTTCACAAACCGGCGGTAATACCCAGCTAATCCCAGAAAACTATGGATCTCAAAAACACTCTTAGACTGTGCCCAATTTTGCACTGCCTCAATCTTGGATGTATCAACAGACACCTCTTCCTCGGAGACTACATGGCCTAAGAATTTAACCTCTCTTAACCAGAACTCACACTTCCCAAACTTAGCATACAACTTATGGGCTCTAAGCAACTCAAGCACCACTCTCAAGTGTTCCTCGTGCTCTTCCTCTGAAGGTGAATAAACCAAAATGTCGTCCACGAAAACGACCACAAAACGATCTAAGAACTCCCGGAAGATCCAGTTCATCAAGTCCATAAATACGGTCGATGCATTGGTGAGCCCAAAAGGTATCACCAGAAACTCATAATGGCCATACCGCGTACGGAATGCCGTCTTCGGGATATCCTCCTCCCTGACCCTCAACTGATGGTAACCCGATCTCAAGTCTATCTTAGAGAAACAACGGACCCCTTTCAACTGGTCAAACAGATCATCTATACGAGGCATAGGGTACTTGTTCTTAACCGTAGCCTGATTCAACGGTAATCAATACAATGTCTCAAAGCCCCGTCTTTCTTTTTAGCAAAGAGGGCTGGTGCTCCCCACGGTGAAGTACTAGGGCGGATAAAGCCCTTATCTAGTAACTCCTGAAGTTGAATCTTTAACTCACTCAACTCGGCTGGGGCAAAACGATACGGTGCCATGGAAATCGGCGTTGTGCCGGGCACTAAATCAATAGAAAACTCCATCTCTCGGTGGGGTGGCAAACTAACAAGATCCTCGGCAAAAACATCCGAATACTCACAAACCACTCTGGGTAACTCGATCTAGATCTCATCACACTCACTACTCATACAACTAGCGAGAAGGCAACTAAGCTAACCCCACCCTCGCGGATCATACACTGGTGGTAAAACACTATCCACCCGATCTCCCAAGAAATGAAAATAATCCCCGCTCAAGGTACATATGGTAACCCTCTGGCAGTAGCAATCAATAACAGCCCGGTATAACGATAACCAGTCCATACTCAAAATCACATCAAAACCCGACATAGCCATTACTACAAAAGAAAATGGAAGCTGGCAGTCGGCGACCTCTATATCACAACCTTTACACCCTTGTTTCAAAATCAACTCACCCCCAACAGATGATACTACACAAATAGGAGAAGCTAGCTGTGCTAACTCCAACCCCAAAACAAATGCAAATGCAGCAGATATAAAGGAATGGGATGCACCCGTATCAATCAACACATTAGCAACCGAGTTGCAAAACAGAAAAGTACCTCTCACAACAGATGGAGCCGGTACAAAATCCTGTGTAGTAACAGCATACACGCACCCTGTAGGCCCCTGATCTACCTACTCACCTCTCGGAGCAAAAGACTGCTGCACAGACTGAGACGATGAGGCTCCTTGATTAGCCCTCGAGGCCTGAACTAACTGAGCTGGCTGAAAACTCTACCTCGACCCAGATGCACCAGATGTGCCACTCAACTGCAGACAAAACCTCTTTAGGTGCCCTGCCTGACCACACTGGTAACAAGAAATCGGCTGACCTCTGCCCTGACTTTGGCTCTGAGGACGAGCTGAAGATGAAGCTACTCTCTGCCCTCCTCTCCTTTGCGGGCAAGCTGGAGACTTGTGGCCCAGCTAACCACATTTGTAACAAGTAACGTCTCCTTGACTGCCACTCCTAGAACCTGAACTCGGTACTGGAAAGGTAAATCTCACAAACGCACCCTGGGACTGCTGAGGGTTAAAACCCCTCTGCCTCCTACCATCCCCCTAGCTATCCTGACTCCTCTTGGAGCCCCTCAACCTCTCCTCCTCCTCGTGCATAATAATCTTCATATGGGCCGCAACATCCACAAGGCGCCCATACTCCCAAGTCATGGACCCCGCAACACTCGTCTTGAGCCCGTGTCTTAACTTCTTCTCAAATTCAAGACAATGACGTTCCTCAGACGCCACTAGCTTAGGTGCAAACCTAGATAAACTGGTAAATGCGGCCTCAAATTCGGCCACTGGTATATTCAGCTGCTTGAGCTGACAGAACTGATCCCTCAACATCTCCTTAACAGCGGAGGCAAAAACTTCTCCTGGAAAGCATCTACAAAGGCCTTCCAAGTCCTAACAATACGGCCCCGAACAAACTTCCACCACTAACCCGCGTCTCCCTTCAGCTGGAAGGACGCCAAGGTCACCTTCAAAGCCTCATCTTCGATGCCAAGCATCTCAAACATCTTCATCATTTGCTCAAGCCACTCATCAGCCTTTAGTGGCTCTTTGGGATCACCCACAAACTCGTCCGAATTTGACCAGAAAAACTCTCTCTTCAGAAAAGAAGGCCCTGCCTCAGCTACATGGGCCTGGGCTTGATTCTCAGCCCTGAGAATGTCCATGGATTCCCTCAATGCTCCTGTCATCTCACGGTCTAAGGCGTCTATGGCCTGCTGACCTACTGGCTCGGCCACATTGGCCTGACCAACACCCTCCTACTGCGCCGGAATTTCATTCGGTATAGGCATCTCCTGCCTCCTAGGCCTACCTCACCTACCATCACGTCCTCGTCCTGACATCCTAATAAAGGTAACGAAGACATTAGCACACTCACAAATGTGCCGAAGCTATAACACTCACATCCTAATACATGGACAACTGTAATTCACTCTACGTAAGCACATAATCACATAAGCACATACGAATTTCATTCCCAGATAATGACAATCCCGTGGTGTTACTAGAGTTTCGGTTAGAAACGGCAATAATCAAGTGCCTTTCCAATAGGACTCCCAGAAACCCAAGGATCCAATCAACATCCTACAAACTAAATCTCATACCCAAATAGTCACGTAAACATGTTATCACATAAGTACAAAACATTACATCTAAGTCTCTAACAAGCGAGACAAACCCACTGTGGTACTAACCACTTCCCACGTACCCAAGTATTCAAACCCGGTACACTCTGATACCAAGTTGTAATGCCCTCAAAATAAAACATATAAACCCACCATTTATGATATTCATAGACAAAATAATAAAACATATTTCCATCTATCAGAGTAGTTTTACAAAAGTAATACATGTTGACAACAGAAGTAAATGCCCGTAGGCTTACAACTTTCCAAGTCAACACTTGGTTACATCAAAAGGAGAGTTCTAACTCTCTATAACAAAATAAGCCCTAGGCTTGAATTTACATGTATCACCAAAAAATAACAAAATAAATAAAAGGGTCTTCAACTCCTAGGACCTCCCAAGCTACGTCCTTGGAGATGGCATAACACTGAACCTGAAAATGATGTCCCATATAGGGTGAGCCAATGCCCAGTAGAGATATACTAAACCAAGTATGAGAAATAACTAAAACGCTAGCATTTGATATATGGTTGACACTTATAAACCAACTTACACACTTTTCAATTCAACATCAAGTACATCTATTTTTCATTTCAGTTTCCTTCACTTATACAGTTTCGATTCATAATTATGGCTCAGAACCTTGCCAAACAATCCATTGAGACTATAGCACATATTAAAACACTTCCATACTTCACAATTCACATGAGAATATAACTCATATTAAAACACTTTCATACTTCAAATGATACACAAATTTGTTGTATCAGTAAAGCCCATCCCCTATCTCCTCCCAAACAGGTTTGAGAGTCCATCCCCTATCTCCTCTCAAACCATGGAGTACATCCCCTATCTCCTCCCAAACCATGGAGTACATCCCCTATCTCCTCCCAAACAATATACATATACAATATATTCAAATACTTATCATATACCATGATCAATCAATACACAAAATTGCTGTATTACTCCAACCGTCATATTTATTGACATATTCAATGTAATTAGTTTCAATTTTCCCTAATCATCATACAAAGTCTATAACAATCAAGACTATCCTCCACCGATAGCCCAAAGCAGTTATCTCTGAACAGATAATAAATTTATCAACAGATAAAATATCAACATCTTCACAGGTGAGTGATTAAATTATCCAACTACACCATTTATTCCCACAATTTTCCAATTTCATGAATTTCACTTCACTTTCACATTTCCCCAAATTAATTATTCAACATAATTAGGGCATTTTTTCCCTTTTCTCAATATTAGCCCAAAGGCTTGATTTCATCGATTTAACAACAACAACAATTTCATTTTTCAATGTCTCATACACACATAGGTTTTCACATTTGAAAACCCCCTGTAGACACCCCATTTTTGACCGTCCTCAAGACCTGGACGTCACCGTTTGAACACTCGGTGATTATCCATGTTTGTGTTCGTTTGGAGTTCCCGGAAGTCTCGGCTCGCGCGCCTTGCTTCAGGATCCCCGAACTCGACCGTTTAGTGTCTGGTTTTGCACCAAACACTTTTGTTTTGCCCTTGAGAGGCAGCGTGGGGCTTGTAGACCATCCCCACCCACCACCGGCAGTGGCTAGAGGCCACCGGCTGGTGTTTGCTGCCACTGGCAATGTAGTTTGCCGGCCGGCACTATTTGTTGCCGGTAAGCATTATTTGTTGCCGACCGGCACTCTTTTTGGCCAAGATGTCATTTTTGGCCGGCCGATTGCTGTTCATTTGCTTTTGCAGATATTTTTAGACAGCTGTCTTGCTTTTGCTCCCCTCCATACACGTGTGTGGAGGGATCTCCCTCTTGCAAAGCTTGTCTTGTAAGCTTTACAAGACAATATAGAGAGAAGCTCTCTCTAAGGCAAAAAGGGGAGGCTTGGTTAGAGAGTTTAGATATTTTTGAGAAAAAAGAACAGCCATTGTTAGGGTTTGAGTTCTAGGGTTAGAGTTGGATACACACTCTATCTCTCTTTCCCTCTCTTTTGTTCACTAGGTGCTTTGTGTCTTACTATTGCACACAAACACCTAGTGTTTCACCTTCCTCTTGGAACTGAGGTTCTAAGGGACTGATTTTGAAGTTTTGGTGTTGGATTCAAGCTAAAGGAGGCCATTGGAGCACCATTTGTGAAGGGGTCTTCAAGGGTGAGATTCTAGTCCCTTTTTCCCCCATTTTTGCATTGATTTTATACCTATCTTAGAGCTGTTTTTGTGATTATTGTATAACATAAAAAAGTTCTATTTTTAGGCCCTCTTTATTGTTTATTAAGAGTGTTTTGTTGTTTGAGGGTTGTTGACCACCCTTAGGCCTCAAAAGGCCTCATTTTGAGCCATTTTGTGCTAGCTCCGGGATTTTGATGTTGAGGTCTCTTCACCACTGAAATCTTGAGGGATTTCAGTGGTGAAGATGATGCCTTGAAGTCCCAAGAAGGAGAGGGCCACCCCCTCTCCTTGTTGTCCTTGAAAAGGGCATGTTTTGGCCTCTTAAGGAAGCCTATGCTTGAGTGTGTGTTGAGCATGTTTGGTTTGTTTTTCATGCTTATATATCCATAATATAACATGATCTTAGGTTGGTTTTGGAACTCCATGTATGTTTAGCATAGTTGCCATGTAATGCCTTGTTTATGCCTTAATGTGCCTTAGGTTGTTAGCCTTTGTTGGAGCATGTTTTAGGCTTAGTCTTGTGAAGATTTTGCGCATATCTTGCCATGTTTTAGCTCTGTCCATAGTCGTTTGGGTTGATCTTGGCATGCTTGATATAGCTCCTTTGTATTTGGGCTTGTTGGCCTTGAGTATGTGCGTGTGTAGCATGGCATCTTTGCATTGTTTTGGTGATTTGGGACCATTCTATATGCCATTTCAGTCCCATTCCCATGCTTGTTTGATTGCCTTGCATGCCTCTTTAATGCCTCATAAGCTTGTGTAGCAATGCTCCATGTTTTGGTGCTTATTCATGCTTTCGTTTTAAGTCATTTGAATGCCATTTAAATGATCCTTGAGGGTTGTATTAGCATGATTTCAATGCTTATGTTGCATGCTAATTGCTCTTGTTTATCCCTTTCAAGTGTGCTTAAGGGTTGTTTAAATTGTGCCTAAGTGTAGGCCTTCCATCATATGTATGTGTGCATGTGTTTTGGCTTCTTGTTTTGGTCATTATGGCCACTGTTTTAGGCCTTATTAGAGCTGCCTAATTCATGTATAAGACCATCTTAGCATTAGTTTGCATTACCATATGTATGCTTGTATGCTTGCATGAGTGCCTTGCCATGCCATGTTGCATCCTTAGCTTGTATGCCTAGGTTGCATTGCATCTTGCATGCATTCCTTGCCCCTTGACTTGGGTGATAGGGATTGGGAGTTTTGTTTGATTGGTTTGCATACATTTGAAATCAAAGTTGCATACTTGGTTCTTTGGGCCATCATGCATGGAAATACGTGATTGGTGGTCCGGGAACCGAGGCACATGTCCCTTTGAGTCATTACAATGATAAGAGACATGGTTGGTGCATACATGCTTTGAATTGTGCTGCCATGCTTTGCCTTGCCCTCTGTTGCTGTGAGTTGTAGGTTCTGCAGGAATACTCTGCCGACCGGCAGTGTAATGTGCCGACCGGCAACAATTTCTCTGCCGACAGATTCAATTTTGTGCCGATGGCCATACCACACTGCCGGTGGCAATCTCAATCAGCCGGTGGTGATCCTCTCTGTCCAAGGGATCAGTCCTGAGACTTTGACAGCCTCCAGAGGAGGAAAGGAAGGAAAACAGAGGCAGCCCATGCATGGTGGCGCGCTTCCCGAGGCGTTTTCCTGTTTTAATTAATTTATTTAATTTGTTAATTAAATTAGTTAATTTGTAATATTAATTAGCTTGCATAGTTAATTAATTTGTAATATTTATTCGGTCCCTCCGAGCGAGGGCAAGTCTGTAATAAGTGTGTGTGGGTGGTGTGTATGTCTTCTAACCTCACTTCTTTCTTCCCTTTTACTTACCCGCTTTAATGGTTAGTATTAGGGCACGTTTAATTTAGCATACCTCATGCTATGCATGTGTGCATCCATGCATTTGTATTGCATGCATTAGGCTCGGTACATCACGCTAATTGCATCAATACTTCAATTCCCAAACTGAATACGTGATAATTGTGCATTTTCACATGACATGTTTAGGATAGCCGAGCCTATTCTAACAACACTTTGTATGCGATGCATTAGGCACTTAACATGGACTTGGATCATGCATGTTTGCTAACAAGTTCTTTGTTTTGGCACGGAGTACGATGTAAGTATTTCCGCTTTAGCATCTCGCATGTGTGTGAATGTTAACATGACAGTATGCTTGCCATGCGGCTAGATACTTATGTGTTAAACTGTTTTGAATGCCTGTGGGTGAAGGTTGGATTGTTTGAGTTGGAAGAACTCATTGAAATCCGTGTTTTAGCCTACTTGCGAGTAGCAAATTCCAAAGCATTTTCAAAACGAACGGATATGCAATGTCTCTTTCCAAATTAGGCAATCTAGTCTATACTTGTTTGCTGCGCGCATAACATAGTAATTCTAGGCTAATAATTGGTTTAAGAACACATAGCGTTTTCAAAATTGGATATCACGGTTAGTAGAGGTCGGTCTTCGGACCGGGCGAAAGGGGGTGCTCATAGCTGACCTTCCCCGATCGTACCCAAGCTCCCAAGCCGAGACAACTCCGGTGATGACGGACATGTGGCCTTCGGCACCGAGTCAGGGTTTCCTAAATTTCCCCATTTTAAAAATATTTAGGTGGCGACTCTGTATCTGGCAAAGCAGTCCATGTTTGGCACTACTTTTTCAAAAATCTGTTTCTCAAAATGATTTGCCAGATTTGGACTCTTTGGTTCAGATTAAGAACCGTGACACAAATCGAGAGTCCGAACTGTAGCGAGGTTCCCCCCGCGGGCTTGTTACAGTTTCTGGCGACTCTGCTGGGGATTTAGAGAGCTTGACTCGAACTCATGATATCCTGTTTTGATCTCATTTATGTGTTTCTTTGCATTGCATGTGCATTGGTGCGCCTAGGAACACAGTGTTTGCCATCTGCCATTCCTGAACGGTTTGCCAGAGGCTTGTCTTGTCAAGGCATGTCCGTAAGGCTGACCGGCTATGGGCTCTGACAGTATGGGAACACAAACCCCAGTTTTTTTACCGGGGCACCCTTTTTGACCATTCGACCTAGTGCATATTCGGAATCCATAGTGACCATTCCAAACTAGGACAGGTTGCTTACCCGATGCTAAGTTGTTTGAAACCGCTGTGTGCGTAGTGAAACCCTGGTTCCTGACAAAATAGGACAGGGAAACCCTACCCCAACATAGGGGTGTTTTGAGCTCTCTTTTACTTGCTATGTGCTTTTAGAGTGTATCTCTACAGGAACGCATATACCAGTTTGCGAGTTTGAGTATCGGGCACGAAGGCGCCAGAATCAGTATTGTTGAGAATCAGTTATCGGGAATCAGTTATCCGCGGGTATCAGATTCAGTATTTTGGGAACAGAAATCTGGGAACAGTGATCAGCAGTAGGGTACAGTTGTTTGGCTACACCCGTGTTTGATCAGTTTGGGCTGAAATGCTGTCTGTTTTTCTTTCAGTTCAGAGAGTTGCAGAGTTGATACAGAACAGCCAGTGTCTCCCCTTTGATGAGGCAAGATTTATGGCGACACAAAGTTCAGAAGAAATTGTGGTTATGACGGCTGCATTGGAGCAGGGAACCGCTCCGCAGAGTGAGGCCAACATCAGTATGTCACACCCGCCCAGGATGCCCGTTGTGCACCCAGTCTGGGCTCCCCAGTTATACCAGGCTCGTGAGCCCACCACCTTCGAATTGATGGGGATGATAGGCGATCTCCAGAGGTCCGTGGCCGATCTGGCCTATGGAATGTCGACTTCACCGCCAGCGGCGCCGTATGCCGGGAATTTCGTACCACAGGAACCCCCGCTACTGGGGCGGATTGTGATAGAGCTCAGCCAGCCAGAGGTGGCTTCCGGCTATAGCCACGACATGCCAGCACCAACCCAGACCCTTGATCAGGCTGAGGCCAAGGGAAAGGACAAGGCAAAGGTAGACGCCGACCCTATTGAACAACTGCTGTGGGCAGTCGAGGCTCTGAAAGTCAGAGGAATGAGCAAGCAACAAACATCTGCAATAGTGACCAAAGCTGTAGATGACGCTTTCCCCGCTCCAATCAAAGGCAGTTCAAGCCAGGCAGAAAACCGGGATGGGCCCCGTCATGCCCAGACAATCCCTGTAGTTCCCAACCCTGCACCGGGAAAGTTTCAAAAAGCCAAGGCAGCGCCAGCCGATCCTTTTGCCAGCGCATCTGGCAAGAATCCTCAAACTGCAAAGTACCTGCCCCGGGGGCGCAGGGTCTTTCACGACCTCCACATGCCTTTGTCTAGGGCATTGCTAATATTGGCAAAGAATGGGCACCTTAAGCCTTTGGAGCCTCGACCACTCCCGAAGAATCTCCCCGCCACTCATGATGCTACCTTGTACTGCGCGTACCATCAACAGTCCGGTCACAGTACCGATGGATGTTCCCGCCTTCGTCATGAAGTGCAGGATTTGATTGATAACAAGGTTATCCTACCACCTACCTCAGGCAAGCCCGTCACCACTCAGTTGTTGGATTTCGAGGGCTCAGATACTGCGAGTATGTAAAGTGAACCGCCTGCGGGCAACATTTGGTGTATTTTGGATGAAGCGTCTGGCACGCATTTTTGAGCATCGGTGAAACCGAGTTTTGTAAATCCTGGCTTGGATATCGAGTCAGTCTTTTTTGCTTAAGGGTCTGTCTGGTTGTATCGAGTTAGTCCCCGTTGTATATAATACCAGGCGATTCTGGGGTTGTTGTCCCGAACACCGTTTTTGTTTTGTAATTATTATCTGTTTTTGTCGTGAGTCTGTTTCTGCCGAGGAGCCAGTTGCACCAACAGAGCCGATTGAAACAGCTGTTGCTATCTCAACTTCATGCTTGCTTTCAGCATAAGTACCAGAGAATTTGATCGGGCTGACAGTACATCTCGCCTGCTCTCCTGCGCGCCAAACTCATTGCATTAACCTAAGTTTTTTTTTTTTTTAAAAAAAAACAAACCTTTTGAACACTGCGGTGATGAAAACGACGAGGAAGGAATTCCTCGGGTTTTGCAAAATTTTGACCATTTTGAGAGAAAGAGAGGCGTGCTAAGCCTTTTAATGAATAAAATCATGCTTGTCGGCGTGAGTACTGAAAAGGACCCTGGCCTGATCCAGATTGGTTCCACACTATCTTCGGCGCGAGCGATTCGTCGCTTTCTTAAAAACTTTCAAAAACAAATGTTTTACGCGGCCCTGTGAAGACCTGTATGGAATCGCTCTTGAGATTGCGCAGCCTAGGATCGCTCTCAGCCTCAAGATTCAACCTATTTGTTTTCCGAGTTTGAACCCGTTCAGAACGTTCAGAAAGTTCAACGGACAAACGCCATGAAAGGCCCGTGTGGCCAGTTTGGAAGTAGCCCTCGAGCAAGAGGCACCAAAAGCCGAATCAGAAGGAGTAGATCTCGCCGGAAGAAGCTCGTGGAGCAACCTTGATGGATTCTTCTGCAAATCAGTGCAACAGCCGTTCTCCTAGACACAGAGAGGCTTCAATTCCAAAAAACCATTTGGCATGGACTTGCTACACTTTTACCCTTTGAGAGGCTCGCTGGGCCGAAAACCCGGAAGGGCGACCCAGGCAAAAGTTAGAGCAAGAGAAAAATACAAAAAAGAAAAAAAAAAGAAAAGAAAAAGAAAAAATGCAAAAAAAAAAGAGAGGAAATAGAAAATGAAAAGAAGCTCGCAAGGTCGAAAACCCGCATTGGGCGCCTTGGCAAAAATGAGAGCCAAACAAAGTGAAGGTTAAAATACCCGAGTAGACCTTAACCGGAACTACGTAAGGCTTGATTCCCATGTTTGGGATACGTAGGCAACTTCATCATGAAGTCCAGCCCCCAACGCTTTCATAGCGTCTCAGTCCATGCAATGGTTTCGATTTCATTCCCAAAGTCGAGTGGCCAACACCCTTCAAGGTGATTGTGTCCATATATATGTTGTGACCATCTTCGTCATCGCTGTGTCCAAGAGCTCGACCACCGCCAATGAAGACTGTCTGCAGATTGCTGCGGCACCATCCTAAACTAGGGGCAACTTTCCGTTGCCTCCCACCCCCTTTAAACCAGGGGCAATTTTCTATTGCCTCCGATCCGAGGTTGCGCATCTCGAAGGGTAAGTTCTATGCTTGTTGAGCATCAGCTGTTTGAAAAATAGTTTTTGAAAATTTTTACTGAAGTTGACTATTTTCTCGAAAACTATTCCATTTTCCAAAATCGGACCATTGTCTTGGACCCAAAAAAGGAAAATTTTCAGTGCTTGCTGCCTGACTTGCACGGTTTTCAAGTCAAAAATCGAACAAGTATGTTAATCCGACTCTCATTTTGATCAAAACTGTTTTAGTAAAAAGCAAAAACAAGGAATGGTTAAAATGATGAACTAGGGGCACAGTTGAGCCAGGCGTTCTGTCTTTCCCCCGTCATCGACGTACTTACCAGAAGAGCGCTCTACCCGCCAGAAGAAATAGCCGTGAGCTAACGGTGTTGAGCATGAACCCACACCTTTCTATTTATCCATCAATCACCCCGGGGAGGGATGAAAAATGAGAGAATGAAGAATAAAGAGGTGTAAGTTGAGAGAAAAGTGAGGAAAAGGGTTTTGAGAAAAAAATCCAAGCTCGAGAGCCGAGTGATGTGAGAATCACAAATCAGACAGGGCGGGAAACACTGCCTAAAGAAACTGGCTCCTCGTGGTCCGAGGTCCCCCATCTTCGCTAACGCGTCTGTATGTCGTGTCTTTTGTTTTGTATATCTCCACCTTTGTTTTAGGTCTTTTTCGAGCGTGTCTCGTTGTGTTTAGGTCGTGTACCTTTATATTTGAGTCCTCCCCGCTGTGTTCAGTTGTAGGCTCGATATCCCAGTTTGAAAAACCCTCATTCGATTTCAAAAATCATTTATGCTCAGAATGCTGTGCCATTCTCTATATTTGAACGTGTTTCGACTCCAACCAGTTCCATCTTTGAGGTCCGTCCTGTCGAATTGGGCTGTTTGTTTGAGAATCGCCGTGTGCAGAATGAATCGAATGTTGTGTTATGAGCTGTATGCAGATTAATCCCCAGTAGAGCAAGGGTTGTGTGTCCAGAATCAGGCAGTGGATTGCTTGGGTGTATTTTGTTGTTGGCTGTTTAAGTTATCTGATTATTACAGTGCAAGTGTTTAACTTTTAGACAACCAATCAATTTCATTTACATTGAGGTGTAACATGATGAGATGCGATGCAATGCATGAAATGTGTAAATGTAAACACTTTTTCAGATAAAAAGTCCGTTTCATTTAACTATCTTTTCAAATGTACAAGTTTTGGAAGCAAAAATCTGCCTGCGGCAGTACAAGGCAATCTATCTACCAACAAAGAGAAAAGTACAGAAAGAAGAAGATAGCAAAAATCTGCATCCATGTCAAGCAACTCCGAAGGGCCGTCAGTCTGTCCTGGTCCTCTTCCTGGACGAGGGTCCAGGAGCATCATCAGCGTCGTCGTCAGAGCCCGAGCTAGAACCGCCTCCGGTCTCCTCCTCCGATGACTCGGACTCTGCCTCGGCCTCCGCCTCTGACTCCTCGTCGTCGTCGTCATCCGGGACTGGAGCTCGCGAGCTACTCCCGACGTGAGTACGCCCTCCCCTGGTACGGGGAAATATCTGGCCCTCCTCATCTCTCCCCCGGGCAGAGACAGAAGGTCTAGCTGGAGCACCTCCCGCCATGGGAATCTGGAAAGGAGGCTGAAAGAGTACACAAAAAGGGAAATGCATCAGTATGCCGTGAGCAGTTTATCAGTGCAGAATGCAGTGTGTGAGTACAGTGTATGAATGCCGTGAGCAGTTTAACAGTGCAGAATGCAGTGTGTGAGTACAGTGTATGAATGCCGTGAGCAGTTTAACAGTGCAGAATGCAGTGTATGAGTACAATGTAAGAACGCCGTGAGCAGTTTATCAGTACAGAGTACGGTGCAGAATGTAGTGTATACAGTGTGTCAGATACTGTGAGATTAGTGTATCGGGTGTTGTGCCGTGCATCAGATTATGCAAGTCAGTATATGAATGGTTTCAGGCCAGTGTCAGAAGGACATACCGGTATGCTGTAGACGGCTAGGAGGTCAAAAGTCCGCTGGAGCATCCCCATCATCGAGGCATTCATCGCCAACGACTGACGGGTGTACCCAGAAGAAGCCTGCAAAAGTATCAGATGCATCAATATTCTGTGGAATATCAAGTAAACTGAGATGAATGACTGTACAAAATGCAGTAGAACATACCGGCGGTAAGTCGGGGACGTCAATGAACTCATGACCAGCGGGTGGAAGGGCGAAGGGGATCTGATAGGTCGACCCATCCTGCCCCTGGAAAGTCAGTACAGCAGGCAGGGTAGGCCAGCCAGCTCCCCGTCCTCCCTGCGCTCCACCCCTACCACGGACCCGAGCCCTCCTCGAAGATCCAACCCCTGCTCCCGCTCTGGCCCCAGCCGCCGATGCTACAGGCCTAGCCCCCTCTGCTCGACGACCACTAAAGGGGCGCATCAGGTACGTCCGCACGTACTCCTGATAGTCGCCGGTGCCTCGGAAGCCGGCCTCCTCCCAGCCGATGGAGTAATCATCCAGCTGCTCAGTGGTAAGCCCCTCGGTCTCCCTCATCTCTGCAGGAGGGTGAGCCGGGACTATCTGCTCAGGTAACCCGCGGGTCTGGCGTAGAAAACGCTCCCCCAGGTACTAAGCCCGACAGACCGGGCCCTCAAGCAGAATCCGGAAACGCGAGGTCTCCTCAGCACCAGGGAACCGACCCCGCATCGCCGACGGCAAGGAAGCCCATGGCCGCCAAGTGATCTGAAAGTGACAGACAGTTTGTTATCTACTGTTATTGAAATATGCAGTGGGAAAGCGAAGCTAAATAAACTGAAAATAAAACATACCTCGGCCGGGGTGATGGTGTCAAAATATCGGCGGAAGAAGCCGAATGTCTCCCGTGGTCGCCGGGTGCATCTCCCGTCGAAGCGACTCGAGAACGGGACAGCCGGAGGAGGCTCCGCGACTGGTACGGGTGCAAGCCTAGGGAAGTAGGCGTAAACCCACAGCTGCAAAACAGATGTCAGTATGACCATCAGATAAAGCAGGATACACAGAATGAAGCAGAAATGGCAGAGCCGTGTGTTGTGCAGTGTATTGTGTGCAGTGTACAGTGTCAGCAGTGTACAGTCAGTGTAAAACAGAATGTATGGGTGTGCCGTGTGTACAGTATACAGCGAGTGTAAAGCAGATTACAGTGGGTGCAGTGTACAGAGTACAGAGAATATCGGACAGAAATGAAAAGCGGAGAAGAAGTATACCTCCCAAGCCCGCCAGTAGCCTCCGAGGAGCTGGCCGCTGCCGCGAGAAGCCGAGCTCATGTACCCATAGAGAGTGGCCAGAGCAGCGCCACCCCAGTCATAGTGCAAGGTGTCCCGGACGTCCACCAGTGCGCTGAGAAGACAGAGAGGCACGGTGTTCGCCCGGTCGGCGAAGATGGTAGTCCCGAACAGGAACATGAGGAAGCCGCGAGCATACCTCTCCTCGTCCTCCGGGGTCATCTGCGCCTCCTCCTCCAATGCGGGCTGGACCCGAAACTGGACCTCGAACCAGGAGTATCGGACGAAACCTGGACGAGCTAGTGGTGGGGCCTCCCCCAGTAGATGGACCCGAGCGGCGGTCCACTCATCCATGTCGGTGTCGAAGGGGATCGGATCACCCCCTGCCCCGATGCCTGTGAGCATCGAGAAGTCATAAGGGGTCATCGTCATGTCCCCTACAGCAGAAAAGTGGAAAGAATCGATGGTGTCCCACCACCTCTCCGCCAAAGCAGCAAGAAGAGGTCTGCATGTGGACAACCTAGAGAGCCCTCGGCAGAAGGTGCCGAAGCCCGCCCGGTCCACGATGCGTTGGACCGCATCAGGGAGCTCATCATACCACTCCCGTGCACCAGTATTCCCATACCCGCGAATGGTATAGGAACCCTCCTGTAAACAGAAAATAACAATTGCAAGACAACATTCAAAATGCAGTTTTGAAAGGACAGGTATGGCATGTATGCAAGTTTGTCAGATTCAGGCAAATACCGGGTGCCGGTGTGCTTGCAGTGAAATACGTGTGCTGTGTCAGCGTGTTTGGGTGTTTCAGAACAGATGTGGCATGTGTGCAAGTTTGACAGATTCAGACAAATACTGGGTGCCAGTGTGTGTGCAGTGAAATACAGTGTGCGCCGTGTGTTTGGGTGATTCAGGGCTAGTGCAGTGTGTGTGCATGTGTCAGTCTCAAACAGATATCAGTTGTATGTATGTTTACAGTCAACTACGGTCTACGGCGTATCAGATTTTAGCAGTTAGAGAATACAACTAACTATGGCAGTTTTGTGTCCTACATTGCAGAAAGTAAAGCAGAAAGAAGGGAGTTACCTCGGAAGTGCCGAATGAAAGGTGGGAGGTAGGCTCACGCAGCAGTAGCTCAGGCGCCACATGCCTCTCAAAGCTCCGGAACTGACGCAGGCCGTCTGGGGACAGAACATAGATCGCTGGCCGGTAGGTCACCGGGTCGAACGGGCGCTCGCTCAGTGGTAAGAGCTCGACCCCGGGATTCATCTCGTGGTCCGGGGGAGTCCCGCCACGTGGAATGTCATCCGCCATGTAGAGAATGATGTGAAAATGGCCCGGAAAAGGAAAATCGGGTCGGAATACGGAGAGTCAACCGGAAAGTCAACTCCCGAGAAGGTCGGAAATGGCCGGGAAGGCCGGAATGTGAAAAGGCACGGAAATGAAGAGGAAAGTGAAGGGAACAAACCCCGAAAAGGCGAGAACGCCAAACGAGGCACCGAAACGAAAATGTGATCGGTTGAAAACGTCCGAAACGCGAAGAGAAACGCGAATCCGACGACGAAACGGGCGTAGAACGCGAAGAAACGGAGAAACGGGGAAGGAAAAACGCTCTAGAGAGAGAGTGTGAAGGTTTTCGGCGGTGGAGAAGTGAGGAATAGGGTTTTCAAACCCTATTTTATAACACCCAAGGTGAAAAGTCAAAACTGCCCCGCACCAGCAACTGTTTGCCGGTCGGCAATGTTTTGTGCCGGCCGGCACTTTTTTGTGCCGATAGAATTGTTTTTGTGCCGATGGCCAGCCGGTGGCCTCATCTTTCGGCCGGTGGGGTTCCCACAGCCTTGTTTAGGCCATTTGAGTTGTTTTTGGTCTTCATAGCTCAAGAAAGTGCAAGAAAGTGCATCTCCGACGCTCAACCCGCCTCCGTTCTGACCGCAGACCGTGCCTTCAGTGCGTGGCGCTCGAATTCGTGCAAGGTGTATCCTTTTTGTATCCTTTTAAATTCAAAGTTACCTCATGTGTGTGTTGCACGAGTTCATCACACTACTTCTGTGCATTGCATCGCGCTGTCGCGCGCCACACATTTGCATTGTTATGCACGTGTTACATGCGTTACAACACGCACCCCTCTGCATTGTCGTGCACATTTCTCATGCATCATCATTGCATTTCCATTCCATGCATCGCCATGCATTCTGGAATACGTGCGTTGTTGCGCATTTAAGCCCATTTACATTCCGTGTGGCATGCGTGTCACACTTGTCATCGCACTGTTTTGTGCATTTCAAACCTCGCGCTGTTCTGCGCATTGCACTGTTTTGTGCATTTCGAAATTGTTCGCGCTGTTCTGCGCATCGCACTGTTTTGTGCATTTCAAACCGCGCGCTGTTCTGCGCATCGCACTGTTTTGTGCATTTCGAAATTGTTCGCGCTGTTATGCGCATCGCACTGTTTTGTGCATTTCAAAATTGTCGCGCTGTTTTGTGCATTGTATTTCAATCGCGCTGTTTTGTGCATCGCACTGTTTTGTGCATTTCGAAATTGTTCACGCTGTTATGCGCATCGCACTGTTTTGTGCATTTCAAAATTGTCGCGCTGTTTTGTGCATTGTATTTCAATCGCGCTGTTTTGCGCATCGCACTGTTTTGTGCATTTCGAAATTGTTCGCGCTGTTCTGCGCATCGCACTGTTTTGTGCATTTCAAAATTATCGCGCTGTTTTGCGCATCGCACTGTTTTGTGCACCTCACTTGCATCTTGCATGTATCCATTTCGCGCTATTTTGCGCATCTCATTGCATTTTGCATGCATTCCATCGCACTGTCCTGTGCACTCGCGTTGCCTAACGCATAGCGCTATTTTGCGCATCATACCATCGTGCAATACACGGTCTGGCGAGACCTTAAACACGTACGGTCTAGGAGACCTTAAATCCTTGGGAGGTGCGAAACCTCCGGTGCATTGATGTGCACGTTTTTTTTATTTGGCATATAAGTCCATTTGCATCAACTTACATTCCATACGGCATGCGTGCCTCCTTCTTGCATTGTCATGCATATTGCTAACAATATTGTACCTGTTAAGTTTGTTTTCTTTTCAGGAACGATATTGTATGTACGGTTCATTTGAGGCTGGAGCGACCAGACGAACCGGACAAGTATTTAGCGGTCTGGCGAGACCTTAAACACGCACGGTCTAGGAGACCTTAAATCCTTTGGAGGTGCGAAACCTTCAGCGCATTGTCACGCGTCTTGTAAATACCCCCGTGGTCTGGCGAGACCTTAAACACGCATGGTCTGGCGAGACCTTAAACACGTACGGTCTAGGAGACCTTAAATCCTTGGAAGGTGCAGGACCTTTATTGCATTGGTGTACACACTATTGCTTTGTACATATCTTAAGCCGCGTGTTGTCGCGCATTCCATGCAACATGCATTTCATACATCATTTGCATTTCAAAAAAAACAAACAAACAAAAACATGCATTGCCATGCATACATTTTGCATTCCGGTCTAGGAGACCTTAAATCCTCTGAAGGTGCAATTCCTTCGGTGTTTGTCGTGCCCGAACGACTTTCGGTGGTCTGGTAAAGCCACCTGTCTGTGTTTGCGATGAGTTCCTAGAAGACCAACTGGGACGGTGGAAACTAGAGTTCGAACGGCTTATGCCTAGAACGCAAAGGTTCGGGAGTTCCGAGACTAAAGTCTGGTTTAAATACCCAGGGGTTTACCCTCGGCTTGAAATCTGTATGGAAGCCCCATAGGTTGAGGCGGCATGTCTACGCCTCAGTTCTGGATACTGAACCAACCTAGTATATCACCCTGTTGGTAAGATAGGGAAAGTTGCAATCATAGTCATTGCATCATAGTGCATTGTCATGCATTTCCATTGTAGCTCGCATGCATCCATTGCATTTTCCCCAGTAGGTCGCATTGCATTGCATTGTCATGCATGTTGTAAATATCCACTCCATTGCATATTTGTAAATATTGCATTGTAGATTGCATGCATTCATTGCATCATCTTCCGCCTATGGCTTGTGCCTTTCCAGGTTGAGCTTGGTCTAGTATGTGCCCTTACTTTTCATGTTAAAACACAGTTCTGCATGTGTATTGCGCCGATTCCACACTGATATGTTGGTTGAGGGTTGCGGCACCTTTTCTGTGTTACACATGGCTCGTATGTGTCCATGCCTTTCCTAGGCAAGATTTGGTTTGGCCTGCGTGCCATATCCATTGTATCCACACCCACTCCATTGCATATTTGTAGATATTGCATTGTAGCTTGCATGCATTCATTGCATCACCTTCCGCCTATGGCTTGCGCCTTTCCAGGTTGAGCTTGGTTTGGTATGTGTCCTTACTTTTCATGTTAAAACACAATTCTGCTGTGTATCGCGCCGATTCCACGCTGATATGTTGGTTGAGGGTTGCGGCACCTTTTCTGTGTTACACATGGCTTGTATGTGTACATGCCTTTCCTAGGCAAGATTTGGTTTGGCCTGCGTGCCATATCCATCCATTACATTGTAGTGTAATTTTTGCATCCGGCATTAGGATCATAGTCCTTTCTCCAGCAGGTCGTTTCCCCACTTATGTCAATTCCACCCAATACTTGTTCTTGCGTCTGTCTACAATACTCATAGTTCAGTTGACCGTTCTATGGTAGACAGACTTGTTACCTCCATCAATCTATTTGACATAGGTGTGGTTTCGAACCGTTCGTGATTGGATCACAATCCAAATGCTTTGCATGTAGCTTGCATTGTCTCAAATACATTGCATCTTCATTTGCATTGTTTATACATTGTTTTGTATATATTGCATATCGTCTTGCATCCATTTTGCATTGTCATGCATGTTGCTAACGATATTGTACCTGTTAAGTTTGTTTTCTTTGCAGGCACGATATTGTATGTACGGTTCATTTGAGGTTGGTGCAACCAGACGAGCCGCACAGGTATTGTATCTCCCGAGTGAGACGCATTGAGAATTTCATAATTCTCTTACATCCTTTCTGCATTGTAGTGTAGTTTGGTATGCTAGCTTAAAACTGTCGCATGTTTGCTTCGTTACAGCTTTCTTTGCATGATCATAAGTTATGCTCGGCTCTGTGCATTGTCTTGCATTTTGCCCCTGCCTCCGGGCGCATACCTTGTTTGTCTTGCATGTTTGTCTAAGTCTTCGGGCTTGTCAAAAATGGGTCGTCTCTGGGCTTTGACATTCACTCCCGTCATTGTTATGACTTTCGAGTTCTGTCAAAGAGGGGCAACTGTAGACACCCCATTTTTGACCGTCCTCAAGACCTGGACGTCACCGTTTGAACACTCGGTGATTATCCATGTTTGTGTTCGTTTGGAGTTCCCGGAAGTCTCGGCTCGCGCGCCTTGCTTCAGGATCCCCGAACTCGACCGTTTAGTGTCTGGTTTTGCACCAAACACTTTTGTTTTGCCCTTGAGAGGCAGCGTGGGGCTTGTAGACCATCCCCACCCACCACCGGCAGTGGCTAGAGGCCACCGGCTGGTGTTTGCTGCCACTGGCAATGTAGTTTGCCGGCCGGCACTATTTGTTGCCGGTAAGCATTATTTGTTGCCGACCGGCACTCTTTTTGGCCAAGATGGCATTTTTGGCCGGCCGATTGCTGTTCATCTGCTTTTGCAGATATTTTTAGACAGCTGTCTTGCTTTTGCTCCCCTCCATACACGTGTGTGGAGGGATCTCCCTCTTGCAAAGCTTGTCTTGTAAGCTTTACAAGACAATATAGAGAGAAGCTCTCTCTAAGGCAAAAAGGGGAGGCTTGGTTAGAGAGTTTAGATATTTTTGAGAAAAAAGAACAGCCATTGTTAGGGTTTGAGTTCTAGGGTTAGAGTTGGATACACACTCTATCTCTCTTTCCCTCTCTTTTGTTCACTAGGTGCTTTGTGTCTTACTATTGCACACAAACACCTAGTGTTTCACCTTCCTCTTGGAACTGAGGTTCTAAGGGACTGATTTTGAAGTTTTGGTGTTGGATTCAAGCTAAAGGAGGCCATTGGAGCACCATTTGTGAAGGGGTCTTCAAGGGTGAGATTCTAGTCCCTTTTTCCCCCATTTTTGCATTGATTTTATACCTATCTTAGAGCTGTTTTTGTGATTATTGTATAACATAAAAAAGTTCTGTTTTTAGGCCCTCTTTATTGTTTATTAAGAGTGTTTTGTTGTTTGAGGGTTGTTGACCACCCTTAGGCCTCAAAAGGCCTCATTTTGAGCCATTTTGTGCTAGCTCCGGGATTTTGGTGTTGAGGTCTCTTCACCACTGAAATCTTGAGGGATTTCAGTGGTGAAGATGATGCCTTGAAGTCCCAAGAAGGAGAGGGCCACCCCCTCTCCTTCTTGTCCTTGAAAAGGGCATGTTTTGGCCTCTTAAGGAAGCCTATGCTTGAGTGTGTGTTGAGCATGTTTGGTTTGTTTTTCATGCTTATATATCCATAATATAACATGATCTTAGGTTGGTTTTGGAACTCCATGTATGTTTAGCATAGTTGCCATGTAATGCCTTGTTTATGCCTTAATGTGCCTTAGGTTGTTAGCCTTTGTTGGAGCATGTTTTAGGCTTAGTCTTGTGAAGATTTTGCGCATATCTTGCCATGTTTTAGCTCTGTCCATAGTCGTTTGGGTTGATCTTGGCATGCTTGATATAGCTCCTTTGTATTTGGGCTTGTTGGCCTTGAGTATGTGCGTGTGTAGCATGGCATCTTTGCATTGTTTTGGTGATTTGGGACCATTCTATATGCCATTTCAGTCCCATTCCCATGCTTGTTTGATTGCCTTGCATGCCTCTTTAATGCCTCATAAGCTTGTGTAGCAATGCTCCATGTTTTGGTGCTTATTCATGCTTTCGTTTTAAGTCATTTGAATGCCATTTAAATGATCCTTGAGGGTTGTATTAGCATGATTTCAATGCTTATGTTGCATGCTAATTGCTCTTGTTTATCCCTTTCAAGTGTGCTTAAGGGTTGTTTAAATTGTGCCTAAGTGTAGGCCTTCCATCATATGTATGTGTGCATGTGTTTTGGCTTCTTGTTTTGGTCATTATGGCCACTGTTTTAGGCCTTATTAGAGCTGCCTAAATCATGTATAAGACCATCTTAGCATTAGTTTGCATTACCATATGGATGCTTGTATGCTTGCATGAGTGCCTTGCCATGCCATGTTGCATCCTTAGCTTGTATGCCTAGGTTGCATTGCATCTTGCATGCATTCCTTGCCCCTTGACTTGGGTGATAGGGATTGGGAGTTTTTGTTTTATTGGTTTGCATACATTTGAAATCAAAGTTGCATACTTGGTTCTTTGGGCCATCATGCATGGAAATACGTGATTGGTGGTCCGGGAACCGAGGCACATGTCCCTTTGAGTCATTACAATGATAAGAGACATGGTTGGTGCATACATGCTTTGAATTGTGCTGCCATGCTTTGCCTTGCCCTCTGTTGCTGTGAGTTGCAGGTTCTGCAGGAATACTCTGCCAACCGGCAGTGTAATGTGCCGACCGGCAACAATTTCTCTGCCGACAGATTCAATTTTGTGCCGATGGCCAAACCACACTGCCGGTGGCAATCTCAATCAGCCGGTGGTGATCCTCTCTGTCCAAGGGATCAGTCCTGAGACTTTGACAGCCTCCAGAGGAGGAAAGGAAGGAAAACAGAGGCAGCCCATGCATGGTGGCGCGCTTCCCGAGGCGTTTTCCTGTTTTAATTAATTTATTTAATTTGTTAATTAAATTAGTTAATTTGTAATATTAATTAGCTTGCGTAGTTAATTAATTTGTAATATTTATTCGGTCCCTCCGAGCGAGGGCAAGTCTGTAATAAGTGTGTGTGGGTGGTGTGTATGTCTTCTAACCTCACTTCTTTCTTCCCTTTTACTTACCCGCTTTAATGGTTAGTATTAGGGCACGTTTAATTTAGCATACCTCATGCTATGCATGTGTGCATCCATGCATTTGTATTGCATGCATTAGGCTCGGTACATCACGCTAATTGCATCAATACTTCAATTCCCAAACTGAATACGTGATAATTGTGCATTTTCACATGACATGTTTAGGATAGCCGAGCCTATTCTAACAACACTTTGTATGCGATGCATTAGGCACTTAACATGGACTTGGATCATGCATGTTTGCTAACAAGTTCTTTGTTTTGGCACGGAGTACGATGTAAGTATTTTCGCTTTAGCATCTCGCATGTGTGTGAATGTTAACATGACAGTATGCTTGCCATGCGGCTAGATGCTTATGTGTTAAACTGTTTTGAATGCCTGTGGGTGAAGGTTGGATTGTTTGAGTTGGAAGAACTCATTGAAATCCGTGTTTTAGCCTACTTGCGAGTAGCAAATTCCAAAGCATTTTCAAAACGAACGGATATGCAATGTCTCTTTCCAAATTAGGTAATCTAGTCTATACTTGTTTGCTGCGCGCATAACATAGTAATTCTAGGCTAATAATTGGTTTAAGAACACATAGCGTTTTCAAAATTGGATATCACGGTTAGTAGAGGCCGGTCTTCGGACCGGGCGAAAGAGGGTGCTCATAGCTGACCTTCCCCAATCGTACCCAAGCTCCCGAGCGAGACAACTCCGGTGATGACAGACATGTGGCCTTCGGCACCGAGTCAGGGTTTCCTAAATTTCCCCATTTTAAAAATATTTAGGTGGCGACTCTGTATCTGGCAAAGCAGTCCATGTTTGGCACTACGTTTTCAAAAATCTGTTTCTCAAAACGATTTGCCAGATTTGGACTCTTTGGTTCAGATTAAGAACCGTGACACAAATCGAGAGTCCGAACTGTAGCGAGGTTCCCCCCGCGGGCTTGTTACACCCCCCTTTTTTAAAACCTCAAATCAAACCCTAACTTTCTCAAAATAACTAAGCAACACCATCAAATCAAAATGACCAAAATTTATGTTAAGACTCATAAAATAGAGTAGGTTATCCCTATCTCAAATTTTGGAGCTCAAAGGAGAAGATGAAGAAATTCGAAGGTGCTCCAAACCCCAAGATTTTCGGATCCAAATGTAGCCCACACCAAGCTCTACACTTTTTACAAAGGGACAAGGGTGGAAGATCACTAAAACTAGATGAAACCCTAGAGAGAAGATGGAGTCTAGAGTGAGAAGCTCTCAAGTTTAGATTTTGAAAAGTCAGAGAGAGAGTAGGTCGAAAAAGTGATCCAAAAAGCTAAAACTCGAACTGATATAATACACAGTCCGCTCGAGCGTGGAACGCCCCTTTCGAGTGTCAGACACAGACTTACGCTCGAGCGTGAAAAGCGCCGCACGAGTGTCGAATGCACACTTCCAGAAGTTCTGCAGACGAAGTCCCCGCTTGAGTATGAAAGTGGACGCTCGAGCGTCCGATGACTTGCAAAGAAAAGTACTGAGGGTTGGATAATCCCGCTTGAGCGTCAAAATCCCCGCTCGAGCGGAGAAGCAAAAGTAAAGGGCCCGCTCGAGCATGAAGGCCAAAATCTGGGCATCAACTCTTAGTTTCCAAACACAACTAACCTGTTTCAAACCTGCCCAACACAACCCAAGACTCAAATACAAGAGTAAAGGATGGGAATAAGAATAAGACAACAACCAACATCCACAGACCCGAGCTCGGAATATAGTTTAAACAAATAAGGAAAAACCGGGATCGTTATATGGGAGGTACTGCAGTCTTTTGGAAATCCTCCAAGCAGACATGCATAATAAGGTCGACAGTGGAATCTGAGTTTATCGCATTGGATAAAAACAGGAGAAAAAGTAGAATAGCTTCGTAATTTCTTAGAAGACATTCCAATGTGGCCTAAACTTATGTGAACTATATGCATTCACTATGATAGTGAACCAGCAATAAGACGGGCACAGAATCATATATATAACGGTAAGTCTTGACACATTTGTCGAAGACATAATACCATTAGGCATTTGCTCTCACATGGAATAATTTCTATAGAACATGTAAAGTCAAGAGAGAATATTGCAGATCTATTGACTAAAAGGCTAGTCAGAGAGCAAGTGTACCATTTATCAAGGGGAATGAGATTGAAGCCTATTACTTAAAAGTCACTATAATGGCAACCCAACCTAGTTAACTGGAGATCCCAAGATTTAGGTTTAAAGGGACAACCGAATTATGAATGACTTTACGTATCACTAAGGTTGTTTTCTCCTAGCCATTTCTATGATAATAAGAATGATACCTATAATGTAAATAGGATAAGTTGTGCTTTTAATGATTCTTATAGCTTGGACATCCAAGTGGGGTATAACAGGATACTCTTAATAAGAAGTCACCTATATGAGTGTGAACTAGGTCAGTTCTGTGAGATTGAGACGACTAAATTCCCTAGAGCACTCATGAATTACCAGGCATTGTTTAGGGCCAAAATAAACACAACCGTAAGAACCAAACTGTGTCTATGGATACACTATGTATAGTCTATTGTCTTGGCTTACACAAATAGCTGAACAGTTCAAGGCATCACGTCTACTGGTTAGCCAATAAGTCCGATAGGCTTTCACTAGAGAAGGTTCAAAGCCAAAAGCTCCTTATCTCGATGTGGTGTATCTTCTTAATGTACTCTTTCTTTGTTTACATCTTATTGCATGTCCATTATTGTGAACTCCATTCATGTAGGGGATTGTTGGAAAATGGCTTTGATGTTTTGGAGAAAAAAAAATCTTATTTTTTGCTAACTTTGAGCATTAATTAAGGTGGGACCCAAGCGTTATTTTTAACATTACTAATTGGGTTCATGTTTAATGCTGCGTACTAAATAAAATCATGTATTTGGTTGCTCAAAACCATTTCCGGATGAATGAGAATTCAATGCACGCTTTTGGGTTTGTAAAAATGGCTTTAGGTGGGTTTTCTACACATTTATGAAATGTGTTTGTCCCACATTGTAAAGGCTTATAGATTTGTGTGGGTTTATATACTCTAGCTTGGGATACTTGGGATGGGCCCCGAGGGATACCCAAGTTTGTGGAAGGGTGAGGTTATGAGTAAAGTGGGCTAGACCCATTAGACTCAAAACAAAAACCACACGCGTGCGCCGCCGCTACCATCTATCCTGTCAGTCAGGCGGGCTAGGCCGGTGTCACGATCCAAACCCGTCCCTATGAATTTAGCATCGTAACCGGCCAGTAATCATTGGATTACCAAAGGCCTCTTAACATAATAACATATAGTTAGGGGCTGCGGAAGCAAATGCACAACATACGAAGTCCATTGAGCTGTGAAGACATACATGGAACTGAAAATCTTAAACTTTATATACATACGAGTGACGCCATAGGTATAATATTTACACGTCACTTTCAAGTACATACAAAAGGCGAACTTGTTCATAAAAGAAAAGAAATAGTCTTATACATTCACATTGGCACAGCCACAATACATGACTTGATCTGGAACCTCCTCGTGAGGCGCAAAGAGGTGGCTGACCAGCAGAAAATACCCCAAGCATCATCTTAAGCCTTATCACGAGCCCGCTCACCTACATACATAATAAATAACTAGTGAGCAGAGGCCCAGTGAATAATAACAAAGTAAAGGGGTAAATGAATGATGTCCCATAACTGTGGCTGAAACTAAAATTCACATACGTATTCTCATTCTGAGCATATATAGAATTCATAGTTCATGCTTAGTCTTACTTAGTACATCCATTAGCGCTGACAGAACACACACAGAATGTCTTAAATCATACTTATCAGTTCTATATAAGAACCTCCGGCTAGGTAAAAATAATTTGTCAGTCCCATAAAAGAACCTCTGGACTGAGAACTTGTAAACTTGTCAGTTCCACTTAGGAACCTCCAGCCGGGTATAGATAGCTTGTCAGTCCCATAAGGAACTTCCGGTACCGGGAACTTGCATATACTTGAATCATAGCATAATGTCATAAGTGCTTGTTAGACTTGGACAATCATTCATTGCATAAAACATGACATTTCATATAACAGTTCTTAATCCGTGAGCAGAAAATAATTTACTTGAACATAACTTTACTAAGTTATTACTCACAGATAACTGGTAGCTCCAAATTGGCAGCAAAGTAGGCAATTCACATATCCTGAGGCTCGTGACCTACATAACATGGCGGATTCATAAATTGAATACACATGCTCGGATATTTCATTTGTTCTTAGTGTGTTTCTAGCCTTTAACCTCATTATGGAGTCTTAATCATGGCCTAGGAATGCTTAGGATGGAATGAGAATGCAAAAATGCATTTGAAAACATTTTTCAAAACTTGCTGAAAATAGGGTCCACGCTCAAGCCTGGATTTCCTCGCTCAAGCGTTCATGCAGAAGGTGAGGGTTTACTCGAGCGTGACTTACTTCGCTCGAGCGGACTGTAATCTTTGAAAAAGTACTGGTTGCTTGTTTTTCACGCTCGACGAATGCTCGATCTCCGTTCGAGCGTGAGACTCAAATCCTCGCTCGAGCGTGACTTCTGTTGCTTGAGCATGCTGTAAAACACATGAACTTCTGGGTACATGCATTTCATGCTCGAGCGTGCCTCAGGTCGCTTGAGCGGAAATGTACGCACTCAGAGTGTTCGCTCGAGCGCAAACTCCTACGCTCGAGAGTGAATTCAAATTCTGGAATTTTCAGATTTGATCTCCAAGATTCAAACTCAAGCTAAACACTTCAAAACTCACCCCTCTTGGGCCAAAATTCTGCGAAACATTAAGGAATTCATAAAACATCAAGATTTAAAGATTATTTCATGAAATCATGGCCCAAAAAGATGGCAATTGGTCACAAATCCAACTTAAGCTTCATCAATGCTCTAAAACATGACATGCATGCATTTCCTTGAACTCAATCATCCCCAAAACATGATCAATTTAGACAAATTGGTAGAAAACGGGATAAGTTCTCAATGTATGATTGAAATGAACACATGCATGAAAGAATTCTTTGAAATCATGCTCAATTTATGAAGAAATGGACATGCATGCATGGTACAACTTAACTTTCCTTAATCTTAGCTCAATTCTTGCATCAATCAACATAATTCTCTTGAATTCTTGTAGGAGTGAGTCGAATGAAAGTTTAAGGGATGTAAGACCTACCTAAAGTTCTTAATTCTTGAACTCTTGGTGAATCCTAGCTCAAATCTCTATTTGCCCTTTATTTGCCTAGCAATTCTTCATTTTCTTTCTTGAGATCAACTCTCACTCTCTAATTCTCTCTCTCTCACGTTTTTACCACTTGGAGGCTCAAAGATGATATGAAAGCAAAAGGCTCCAAATGAGGTGTATATGCCTTATGTAGGCTTAAGTAGAAGTATAATTAAATAAGGCCAAATAAATGTGCATTAAATTAATCTAATTTAATCGTTCCAAATCGAATTTCAATTAAACCTACCATAAAATTCTAAAAATCCCAATTAACACATAAATCAAGTCAATTTCTGAATCGGATGCCGATAAGGCCTTCAATTCGCAAACCGAAAGAAAAAACATGAACAGATCTTTCTACGTTAAACAGATATAAACACTATAATGCAATGCACACATGCAATTTACTCCAGAATTTCACCTTAATTACTAATTAGACATAATTAATCATGGATTAACGTTAATCAGGGATCGGGGTTGTTACAGCTGGACTGGGCCTGGGCCTGGGCTTGGGTGCGGGTGCATGGTGTGAGATTGAGTTTGGCTTGTCTTGCCCAATACTTATCTTTTTGGCCAAAAACATTTGAATCTTTTTATTTATTTTTAATTTTGGATTCAAAATTGAAAATAAATTTGTCTAGTTTTTTTTTTCTTTCACCCAAACAGATCCCTAACGGGTTCATACACGCTCGAATAGGTTCAAAGGGGTTCAAAACAGGTTCATACCTATTGAATTCAAACTGAATCTATTCAAACAGTATTGAATATGTCCGAACAGCTTCCATCTGTTTGGCACCTGTTCGGTATAAGCCATCATTCCTTCTATAAATAGTCAGCCATCCGGCATTTATTTCCATCGAAAATTTTCCAAAACTCTTCCCTTTCTTCTTCTGTTCGTCTTCCTGTTGCTCCTGCATCTGTTTACATTTAGTTTGTAGGAAAAGAAAGATAAAGAGTTACAGTATAATTTGGTTCGCAAGACTTGATTTCGTAGTGCTGTAAATCAAGTAACAGTCGTTGCATCTTGGGAAGTAGACGCCGTTAAAACTCAAAGCACTGGAGCGAGGGCAAAATCTACTTTAAAGAGGTTGTGTCCAACACAAGCCTCGACGTTTAAAGTTTTTGTAAGCAATTAATTCGAAATTTAATTTATATAACTATTTTCCGAGTTATGTTATTTTGTTGTTGTTTTTTTTTTAATTATTCATTTAATTTACACACACACATTACTGTGGGAATAACACTTATTATGTCCAAATTACACGCACCATTTGCATCTCAAGGTATTAGATCTCTTACTTTGACTTGTTCCAGCTGGAGGCTCATGAGCAAGCCCTCTTCCTAGTATTCCTTGGCCTTCCTGGTAATCTTTTTAGAGGTGGGGGTTGTAAAGGGTCCCCAGGTATAAATGTGCACATAACATGGTCTAATATGGAATGTATTATCCTACCATTAGCTCTCAAGTAAGTTTGCTTAGAGTAGTATGGGTGGACAAAATCTTCTAAGGTCAATCTACTATGATAAATTATCGCCACAACATGTTTGCATGGGATCCCATAAATTTCCCACTCTATACATACACAAGTCATTATGCCAAGATGGACAACGTGATTCACCCCGTCATTATCCTTCACCTCATATTCATGACCTCCTACATACTCTACTCTACAATATCTTGACCATTTCAGTGTGACCTCAAGTTGTTTCTTAATGTTCAAAGTCACATTAGACTTCCATTGTAGAGCCTTCTGATATCTCATATGCAACTTACCTATCAACTTGCACCTTATGCTCTCCAACATGGTTAAAATAGGCTGACATCTCATATTTCCTAACCAATTGTTGAAGGACTCTGTCATGTTATTTGTGATGTGATCGGTCTTTATTCTACCATCAAATGCATACATAGACCTTCCTTCAACTAGAAATTTTTGCAACCATATGAAGTATCATTTTATATATCCTTAATGGCTTGCATAGCCTGATCATACTCCCTTTGATTATATGCTCTTGCTGCCTCCCAAAATTGCTTCCTCAATATCAATCCAGGAGATTTTGCTCTAAAATTGTTGAATAAGTGTAGGCAATATCTTCTATGAGTAGCCTCTTGTATAATCTCACTCATAATCTTATCAAGGCCCTATACACACAAACAGTGAAACATTAGTAAGCATTACAAGTTTCAAATTAGAGGATAATGCATTATGTAAGTGAATTAGTTGTTCAATAAGTAAGTAAATTACCTTTTGTTGATCAGACATGATGGTCCATGGCCTAGAAGGCAGTGCATCTTCCATTACTGTTCTCAAGTTTCTTCGTTGTTTCTTCACATCGATCAGTCTTCTTCAAAGATTTCGTCTCTTTCTCTCTCTCTCTTCTTTCTCTTTAAAAAATTAACTATTTTTTTCAAAATAGAGAGTGAATTAGGGATTTAGGCTAGAATGGGTATCATCGTCTTTTCGTCCTCAAAAGCAAAGGTAATAAGGTCATTTAATATATGCAACTAACGTCGTTTGTGCCAATATGACAGGATAGGAGAATCTTAACAATGTCAATTAAAGTATGAGAGGCTTATGTAATTATTCAAACCACAGAAAAGGTCCTTGTATTTATCAGAAACCTCAAGGGAGGTAAGCATAATTTACCCAAACATATTTAACACTTACTTTTGTGGTACACTTTTTTAAATTTAAGGTTACTTAGAATGATTGAAATAAGTATGTTTTTTAACTTTTTAAAAAAAGATGTGTAATGTAATAAAAAGGTATGACCTAAATAAATGGTAATATAATCTACATAAAATTAAAAAACAAAAAAAGAAGCTAAAATAACACATGCCAAACAATCCTTCGCACTATGCACAGCCCTTTAGAGTAAAATTTAAAATAAAATTTCAATCAGTGTGTTTGGTTTTAATTTTTTTTAAAATGAGTTTGTTATTTTTTGTGTTTTTTGTTTTTAGTGAATATTTTTAAAATTTTAAGTAATTTTTTTATTTTTTTAGATACACATTACTTAAATGTATCTAAATAGTAAAATATTTGTAAAAAAATATTTTAAAAAAAATTAATAAATACACAAAAATATTTAAAAAAAATATACTGAATTTTCATTTTTTTTTTGTATTTTTGATATTTAGGGATTTTTTTTATAAATTTTTTCACAAATATTATGCTTTTTAAGTGTATTTATGTAAAGTGTGTCAAAAAATTAAAAACAAAATTACTTAAAATATTAAAAATTTTAGTGAAAAAAAAATAAGAAAAATAAAAAATAAATTTTAACAAAAAATAAATTTTGAAAATTAAAATCAAACAGGGTGAATGGTACATAGAGATTGTTTAATATAATTTTATAATGTTAAAAATATGTGTGAAATCAATATATTATATAAGGAAAACGGGATTTCTAATCTACAAGTTTTGTGGGAGTTCCAATATCCTAATTCTAATTTTCTAATTTTTTGATTTAAAAAAAAAAACTCAGCATTTATTAATTTCTCTCAACCCACAAACCCTTTTCACTTCTCTCATAATTACTGCAGCATCATTTTCAATTTCTCTCATACACTATGGTTACACACAAAATAAAGAAAAAAAGAATTTAATTATAGATCTCAAAAAGATATAACATCTAAATTTGAATTATGATTTAGTAATATAATTATCTATTTTTTTAATGTATATCTATCAAAATTTTAAATCACTTAATGTGACAAATTAATCAATTTTCTAAAATTATTGCTTTTTTAATTTATAAAATAGATTAAAAAACTATTGATTGATTTATTAATTTAATAAAAAAAATATCTCATAATCTCTCTATCCTAATCTCTCTCACCGATTTCAAATATATATATATATATATATTAAAACTTGCTTTCCTTATTTCTTTTCCAAAAAATTAGATAACATTTTTCATGAAAGTTGTAGATATCTATCTATATCTTATATATTATATTATAACATAACAAAAAAAAAAAACTAAAAATCAGATATACAAACAGATAAAATTAATAAATTTGATTTTTATTTATTCAATTAAAATATTTCTTTTGCATCTCAATATCAAATTTTAAATTTTAAATTTTTTTAAAGTTTATCTAAACAAATCTAATTTTTGATTTTCAAAAAAAATAAAAAAAAAACTCAGCATTTCTTGACTTCTTCCAACCCACAAACCCTTTTTACTTCTCTCATAATTACTGTAGCTCCCTTTTCAATTTCTCTCATACACTCTGTTTCCACACAAAAATAAAGAAAATAAGAATTTAGTTATGGATCTCAAAAAGAAAATACTACTAAAATTTTAAATCACTTAATGAGACAAATTAATCATTTTTCTAAAATTTTGCTTTTTTAATTTATAAAATAGATTAAAAAACTATTGATTGATTTATTTATTTAATAACAAACATATTTCATAATCTTTCCATCCTAATCTCTCTTCCCGATTTAAAAAAATATATATATTAAAATTTTCCTTCCTTATTTCTTCCCCAAACAATTAGAGAATATTTTTCATAAAAGTTGTATATCTATATCTTATATTATAAAATAAAAAAAAATAAAAACTGAAAATCAGATATACAAACAGATAAGATTAATAAATTTAATCTTTATTTATTCAGTTAAAATCTTTTTTTTTTTTTGCATCTTAATATCCAATTTTAAATTTTAAATTTTTTTAAAGTTTATCTAAACAAATCTAATTTTAAAATATCTCCCATCATTATATTTTAATTCAATAAAACCCACATGTTTATCACAAATCTAACTCACATCATAACTTACCTAAATAATAATAATTAAAAATAAATAGAAACCATAGATAAATTAAATTTTAAAAAAATAGATACCTACAACTCCATCTAAAATAAATTTTTAAAAAAAGTCGAATAGAAACCACACAAAAATAAAAAAGATAAGAATTTAGATATAGATCTTTAAAAATATGATAATATCTAAATTTAAATTATGATTTAGTAAAATAATTATCTATTTTTATGATGTATATATATATATATATCAAAAATATAAATCACTTAATGAGACAAATTAATCAATTTTCAAATCTTATTTAAAGAATAATCTGATTAGTCATCGTAACTCCTAAATTTTGTGGGCACTTACAGAGGGGCTAATGAATTCGGTTAGGTGAGGTTTAAGTTGTTTGAAGTAATATTCTCCACCTCTATAAATTTATTTAATTTTTAATTTTATCTTTTCCTTGTGTGATTCTCTTTCTTTACTGTTGGTTTCTGTGCGGGGAGCAAATATTCTGGCAAGCCCACACTCCTTTCTTCCAAGCATCCCCTTGTCCGATCGACCTACGAGCACAACGGCGGTGAGCTACCCGGCGGTGTGTGGCCGGAAAACCTCTCCGACGATCAAGTTAGACACACACACAGGGATAGAGAGGGAGAGAGAGGAGGGTGTTGAGTGTTTAGTGTATGTCTCACCAAATTGTCATCTGTCTAGGCATGGGGGGCGCAGACCCGCTTATATACCTTCTGCGCCCTAAATCTACTCACATTTGTCTCTTGACACGTGGTGCTGCTATCCCATCCGTCAGCACAAATCTTGCTGTACATTACCTAACCCAACTGCCAGCCCACTTTGCTGGGAGCTCAGCAACCGGGGTACAGCATCACAGCCGCCGATATCCAGGCTGCACTTCAAGCCCAAGTGTAGCAATAGCCGAGCTCCATCTCTATAGTGCTCGACTGCATTCCGGCGAAACCGAGCTCCGGAAAGGTCACGCCGATCAACCAAAGGCCTTCCTGCCGAGCTTCTAGAACGAGCTTTCCTGCCGAGCCAAAGGCGTATGCCTTCTGGCCGAGCAACGCAAGTTGCACGGTCACCACCGGTGCGAGTAGTTCGGCCACGGGCCGGGCGGCCCAAACTCCGGGCAAGTCCTAAGCTATCTCGGCCCAACATGCCCTTAGGCCTTCAACTTGCTCGGCTTTTATCTCGGCCCACTCCCGGCTCATAAATCTCCCTCTCAATTGCCCCTTAATTCTGTCTACGCAAGCGTGACTGGGATTATTTATCCTGACCGGGGTAACACTTCCTCGGTCTTCGGTTTTGTAAGAAGTCAACCGAGCTAGTTTTCTTGCTCGGCTCCGTGATTCACTCAGTCGACACCTCGTCTGGCCTTTCTGTCTTTTCAACTCTGACGCTGCCATTAATGGGGGCACGTGTCAATCTCTTATTGGCCCTCGAGCAGCCAACCCAACTGTCCCCTCAAATTTGAATTTGGGCATCTTCTCTCCCTCTATAAACATGCCCCTTCTCGCTTCCTTTCATTCCTACTGCCTCTCTTCAAGTTTTTGACGTTTTAGAGCTCAAGCACCCACAGCAAAACTTCGTCCCTGCCATTCCTTGCATTAGTGCTCGAAGAAGTTGGCCCTGCCCTTAACTGGTAAGTTCCTTGAACCTCGTTTTTTGCTATTTCAGTCGGCGTTTCACATATTAGGGCACTAAAAACATAGGTTTTAGGGCATTAGGCACCCAAAACCGTCCCTAACCCTTCACTCTCCTTGTTGTTCTTCATTTTCTCTGATGAACACTGAGGATCTGGAGCGGACCGGGCTCCAGGTCTTCATTTGATCCAAAAAATCATTACGACCGAGCAAATGACCAATTTGCCAAAACCTTTAGCAGAAACCGGGGTAGGCAGGGAGCTTGGCCGCTCGACCGGGCTAACATCTAGTCCACTTGAGGGGCCGAGCTCCTTGGTACACCTTCAAGACCAAGGTGGTTGGCACTCTTCATGACCGAGCTAAAGTCAAGCTCGTTTTGCGCGACCACGCTCACACTTACCATTGTCATCCTTTTCCTGCAAAGTCCAAGGGGACCACTTGAACAAATATTGAGGCTCTCAAAGACCGAGCAACCATCAAGACACCAGTCTGTGCCATTCCACCTTAGCCGAGCTAAATCAGCCGGCTACAAATGGGGCACTTCCGCTTCCTAGTTGACACCCCGGCTGCCTTGGCCGTATTCTGGGAAGATTACAGTATCCCGGCAGATGTTCACCTAGAGCTCGCCGATATCGAGACAACCCCTTGGGGCAGACTAGACCAGTGCCCCTTCACTGTTCTTTCCATTGTTGAAAGAGGCCTCCGCTTCCCAGTCAACCCTCTGTTGACCGAGTTTCTGTGCCGCACCGGGCTTACACCCACACAAGTATCAACCAACACCTACCGAATAATCAACGGCATTCACGAGCTAAATAACCGGGTAGGAACCAACTTAGGTTTAGCCGAGATACTGCGACAGTACACACTTGGTCACATGGGCGACGACCTCTCCTATTACTTAAAAATTCGACCGAGTAAAGAAAAGATAATGACCGGCACCCCAGACAAGGACTTACACGATGACGACTTTTTCTGGGTGTCTGGCAACTATGAAATGGCAGACGTACTGGGCTGGTTTATCAGCAAGAATTTCGGCTCCACATGTAAGCCGTGCAACCTTGCTCGATCAATTGCCTTCGTTCCATATTCTGTAAATAACTAACACTTCTCTTCTTTCCTTTGCAGCAATCCAGGCCTTACAAGCCAACTACCACTACCCCAACGAGGAAGCCATCAGGGTCGTGCTCCGTTATCGCAACCGGGATTGCAAGAAACTGCTCAGCTACACCCCGACATACTGGTACTCTGCTCCACGCCGGAGTAAGGTCACAGACTTCCTCCGTGCTCCATCACCTCCTCCAGACCCAACACTACCAGACGTGCCACTAATCCGATTAACCGAGAAAAAAGAGTTGGCAAAACGTAGCCGTATCAAAAACCTCCTCACCGCAACATCCGCCGAGATACCGAGCGTCGTCACCCGCGCTCTAGCTGCCGATCAATCAAGGGGTGCCATGGTGGCATTGGCGTCTCCAGCCGCTGGTCAAGCTAGCCAAGAAGCCTGCCGGGCTGGGAAAAGGCCTCGCGCAGATCCCTCTGCCGAGCTGGTTGAAGAGCTGACTACCGAGCAACCAACTGTCACCATAGACCCCACGCCGGCATAGCGTCCGCAGCTCAAACACCGGGGTAAGTAGATCCCGGCAACGGCCCCGTGAAGGGCGACAAAGAATATCTCCTTGCCTTCGACCTCTCCAAGGCCCTTCTCCTGCCGAGCGACGTGGTCGGGAGCGACCATGTCCCAGACACCCGGCTGGTGAAGTCGGCCGTGAAGTCCATGACCAGGGTAAGAGTCTCAAACTTATACTCAAATTTTCACAAGTGTTTGCACGGCTTCCACTCTGATCCAATCTTCTTCTTGCAGGCCATCCAGAAGTAACACTTGGTCATAGAGCACATCCATCGACTGCGGCAAAAGGAAAACGACACTGCCAGTCAAGTCCAAAGCCTTCAGACTGAGCTCAGCCGAGCAAAGTCCTCTCTGCAGATTGCCAACGCTGACAACACCAAGTTGCTCAACCAACTTGGCGACGCCGAGAAAAAACTGGATGAGCTCCAGGCCGAGCTAAACGCACTCAAAGAGTCAAGGGAGAAAGAGTGCGAAGACGCCAACAACGCCGGCTTTAAAGAGGCCGAGGACAGTTATAAGAAGCACGTCTTCACTACCCAAGACATCTATTTCAAAGCAGGTTGGAAGTCGGCCTGCGAACAGCTTGGTCAAGGTCCTGATACCGACGTGTTTGCCTCCCCGCCAGCTGTCTTCCTACCGACCTATCTTGTGTCGTATGCCAACGACGTCTTCAGCGCATTGGAGGCTGAGGCCGAGGAAGGACTTGAAGGAGCAGCCGACGCAGATGCTGAGGGAAAGGATCGCCAAGAGCAGGAGCAGCCCAACCAAACTACGACCGGCGATTGAGGTCAAAGCCCACCGATCAACCTGGAGGAAGCTGGCGACGAATTCATTAACCTTTCCCCCTTAGTGTAGTTTTCTTAGTTTTTCTTTCTTTTTGCTTAGTACATGTAACCGGGCTGTCTGCCCCACCTCTTGTACATATTTTTATCATCAATGAAAAAGCTCAATTTTCTTGAAGTGTTGGCACAGTCAGCTGAGTAACCTCAACCGGACAAAATACTCCGGCAACATCAACCCTTTCAACCGGTGTGAATCATCTCGGTTGAGAATACAAAAGTTGAGCAAAACATCAACTCTTTCAACCGGAGTGAATCATCTCGGTTGAGAATACCCAAGTTGAGCAAAACATCAATTCTTTCAACCGGAGTGAATCATCTCGGTTGAGAATCTCCAAGTTAAGCAAAACATCAACTTTTTCAACCGGAGTGAATCATCTCGGTTGAGAATCTCAAAACTTAAAACAACATTAAAAATGTTGAGGCAAAGATGAGTCGCTTCTATATATTGACAAAAATGAATATTACATGAAGTGTAAGGCAAAAAATTTCTTTGCACAAAAACAAAGCTAAAGCTAGAAATAATATAGCTTGACGTTGGCTGCATTCCATGGCTGGGGTATTCCTCTACCATCCAAGTCCTCCAGGTGATATGTCCCCTTGCCCGCCAGACCGGTTATCTTGTAGGGTCCTTCCGAATTTGCCCCTAGTTTGCCTTCGCCTGGCACCAGGGTATTGCCCATGACTTTCCTCAAGACCCAATCACCTACTTTGAACGGTCTGGGGTGCACCGTTTTGTTGTATTTCCTTGAGAGCTCTTGTTGGTAGACAGCCACATGGATGAGAGCATTTTCCTGACGCTCTTCCACAAGATCTAGTTCAAGAGCAATGGCTTCGGTGTTCAGCTCGGGTTCAAAGCTTTCACGTCTGAGAGTGGGCATGCCGACTTCCAAAGGTATGACTGCCTCCATGCCATAAGCCAGAATAAATGGAGTTTCCCCAGTAGACCGTCGCGGGGTTGTTCGGTATGCCCAAAGGACGCTGGGGAGTTCCTCTGCCCACTTTCCCTTGGCCTTCTCCAACCGCTTCTTCAACCCATCACGTATGATCTTGTTTGACGCCTCGGCTTGGCCATTGGACTGTGGGTAAGCCGGAGTAGAGTTGTAGAATTCGATCTTTAAATCTTCACAAAACCCTCTGAATAGGCGACCGTCAAACTGGGTGTCGTTATCAGAGATCAGAATTTTGGGGACGCCAAACCACGTGACCACGTTCTGCCAGACAAACCGCTTCATGTCTTTCTCCTTGATTGTTGCCAAAGGCTCCGCTTCAACCCATTTGGTGAAGTAGTCTGTGGCCGCGATAAAGAACTTCCGGTTGCCTGGTGATGTTAAGAGCGGCCCCACTATATCTAGCCCCCACATCACAAAGGGCCAAGGGCTAGTGAGGGGAAGAAGTTCCCTGGCCGGCTGGTGGATTTGGTGGGCAAACCTCTGGCATTTCTCACACTTGCGAACATATTTCTGGGCGTCGGCTTACATGCACGGCCACCAGTAGCCTTGTGAAATAGCTCGGTAGGCCAAGGACCTGCCCCTATATGACTGCCACAGAAGCCTTCGTGAATTTCGTAAAGGAAGGCTTCCACGCTGCTAGGGTGCACACACTTCAGGTAGGGACCGGTGAAAGACTTCTTGTATAAAGCACCTGATGGAGAGAGCCAAAACCGCTCGGACTTCACCCACACTTTATGTGCTTCCTTCTTGTCAGCTGGAAGGGTCCGTTCTCTGAGAAAGAGGATTATAGGGTCCATCCAAGAAGGACCTAGCTCGGCGTAGAGTACTTCTGTCTACCCGGTTTCCTCAATGCTGGGCCTCTAAAGGAATTCAATCAAAAGAGGGTTGGGAGATGTGTTGTCGACCATAGAAGCAAGGCCGACGAACTCATCTGCTCGGCCATTTTCTTTTCGGCCAATCTGTTGGATCCTGATCGCCTGAAATCGCTTGATGTGGTCTCCGACCAGAGCTTGGTACCTAATCATTCTGTCATCCTTTGCCTCGTAAACCCCAGAAACTTGGTTAACCACAAGTTGGGAATCACTGTAAATCATTAGCTCGGATGCTTACATCTGAAGCGCGCTCTTGAGACCGGCCAATAGTGCCTCGTACTCGGCCTCATTGTTAGATGCTGGGAAGCCAAAGGTGATAGAATGTTCAATAGTCAGTCCGTCTGACAAAATCAGAACTATACCCAGCCCGGCACCGTGGCGGTTCGAGGCTTCATCAACAAAAAGTTTCCACATTTCGCCGACAAAGAGCTTCCAACACTCTGAGGGGTCCTGAAAAGCTTGAAGGTTGATGGGATCACGGTTGCTCGGTTGTTCGGCTTCCGGTCCCGTGTTGAGCCATTCCACTTCAGCCCCCCTTAGTGATTCGGTGTCGGACTCTGTAAGTTGATCCATAATGCTTAAGTCCGTAGGTGAATCGCCAGGTTGCAGTATTATGCCGGCCGCAAGCTCTATGCTGAGCGGTTCCATTTCTTCCCTCATCGGTGATGTGGTGTCGGACAAAGCGGGTTGGTCAGTGATACCCAACTCCGTCATCGCATCACCGGGCTGTAGTATCGTATTAACTGAAGGGGCTTCGGCGGGGCGCGCAAGTTCCGCGTCGCCATTGCCGTCGAGCTGGCATTCACCTCTTCATCTGCCACGGCAATATCGACCGGGCATACCGGATGAGTTCCAGGTAGGAATTCAGCAACGAAGTCAGCCAAAGTCTGGGCTTTTATGGCTGTGCGCGGCTGGAACTTCACATCAAACTGTCCCAATTCGACCGCCCACTTAAGAATCAGACTAGAGAAGTCTGCCCGTTCGAACAAAGCTTTGAGAGGGAACTCGGTCAAGACGATGATAGTATGGGCATAGAAATAGTGTGCCAACTTTCTTGAAGCCATCATCAAAGCTAACGCAAGTTTTTCCAGCGGCAAGTACCTCGACTCTGCCGGTAACAAGGTTTTGCTGACATAGAAGATGGGTAGATGTTTGATTCCTTCCGACCGAACAAGCACCGCATTGACTGCATGCTGCGATACGGCCAGATAAAGGTAGAGTTCTTCTCCGAGCTCCGGTGTGACCAACAACGGCGCTGAAGACAAATACTCCTTAAGCTCAGCCAAAGCCCGGTCATACTCTTCATCCCATGAGAACTTTGATTTCAAAGCTTGAAAAAAAGGGCGGCAGCGATCTGATGACCGGCTTATAAATCGGCTAAGCGCGGTGGCCATTCCGGCTAGATGCTGCACATCCTTAGCCGAGCTAGGCTGTTTTAACTCTTGCACGGCTCGGATTTGTGTAGGGTCTGCTTCAATATCTCGGTTCGTGACTAGGAAATCCAAAAATTTTCCGAATCCCACGCCGAAGGCACACTTAGACGCATTCAGGCGTAGCTTATGCTTTTTGAGAATGGCGAACATTTCGACCAAATCGGACAAATGGTCTGCTTGATGTCGGCTCTTAACCACTATATCATCAATATAAGTCTCCATTGTCCGGCTAAGCAGAGGAGCGAACATTTTGGTCACCATCCTTTGAAAAGTTGCCCCGGCGTTCTTCAAACCAAAAGGCATGACTCGGTAACAGAAGAGTCCCCTTGGTGTAGTAAACGAGGTGATCTCCCGGTCGGGCCCATGCATGGCAATCTGATGGTAGACGCGGTAGGCGTCCAAGAAATTGAGCCTGTTATGTCCAGCCTTTAAGTCCACATGCTGGTTTATTCTAGGCAGAGGGAAGCTGTCTTTCGGACAAGCTCGGTTGACGGTCTTGTAGTCAACGCAAACTCGCCACTTCCCATTCTTCTTGGGCACCACGACCGTGTTTGAGATCCACCGAGGGTAGTGCACTTCCCGAATTGCTCGCGCCTCAAGTAAGTACTTCATTTCCTCCGCAACTACCTCGGCGTGATGCAGCGCCGATCTCCTTGTGCGCTGAATGACCGGCTTTGCTCCGAGGAAGACATTGAGATGATGGCATATAAAACTCGGATCGAGACTGGACATGTCGTAAGGTGACCATACGAAGATTTCGATGTTGGACATCAAAAATTCAACCATGTCGGTCATTTCTTGGACTGTAAGGCTTGAGCCGAGCAAGAAGAACTTGTCCTGATCCTCTGTACCAATGCGCACTTCCACCAATTCCTCGACAGCTTTGTCCTCGGCCTTGGTGCACACATCGTCAAGGAATCCCCGGTCTTCCGATCCCTCAATCTTTTGAACGAATCCTTTGGCGGCTCGGCTCCTGTTGACTACTACGAAGCATTGCTTCGACATGACTTGATCGCCCCAAATCTCCTCGATTGCCCCCATAACCGAGGGGAATCTCATCACCTGATGATAGGTCGACGCTGCGGCTTGCATAGCGTGAAGCTATCCCCTTCTAAGGATCAAATTATAGGTGGATGGCGCCTACAACACCCAGAACTCTACTTGTTTGACCACGAATCCCTCTTTGGCCGGCAGGATAATCTTTCCCAAAGGCCACTCCGATTATGAGTTGAAACCAACCAGTGGCGAAGTTACTGGGGCTAGATCTGTATCCCGGAGTTTGAGCTATTTAAAGGCGTCGTAATACATGATCTCGACCAAGCTTCCCTGATCGATCAAGATTCGTTTGACGTCAAACTCTTTGACGCAGAGTGTAACCACTAGGGCATCATTGTGCGGCGTCTGGATGCGCTCTAGGTCTCTTGAGGAGCAACTGATCACATCTTTCTCTTCGGTCTTCCCCCTCTTGATTGCAGGCTGAACCGACAAAACTTCCCTCATGTGCTCTGCCTTCTTGATCATACCTCGGAGCTCGCATACACGCGCCGGTTCCACTATGCTGTGGATGACATTAATAACCCCTTGCGGAGGCGCATCTCGGTCATCCGGTCCCCGCGGGTCAACCAGAGCTGGATTGGCCTTCACGCCGCCATCAATGTAAAGGTCCAAGTGTCCGGCTGCGACTAGCTCTTCCAAGTGTTGCCTCAAAGGCAAACAGTCCTCTGTTCGGTGGCCTCGCTCTCGGTGAAACGTGCAACGGTACCTCGGATTAAAGCCCTTCTGTCCTTCGCCTAACTTAGCAAGAAACTGGACATACTCCTCGTCGCGGATTTCACTAAGTATGCAATAGATTAAAATCTTAAAGACCGTGGTGATGCCTGTCCTTGCTTTCAACCTTCTGTTTTCATCGGCTACGTCATCTCGATCATTCCGACGTCCCCTACCCCGGTTTTTGCGATGAGTGCCACGGTCCGATTCCTCAACGCGGTCGCTAGATCGGTCGGACTCCTGCCTGACCGCGTGCACTTTGCCAGCTGACCTCTTGTCCGCTACTACCGGAGTTGTTTTCGCGCTAGATGCTGACGCATCATCCTTCACATAGATGTGCTCATTGATGCGCTGCATTAGCTGGCCCATGGATGTCGGTTGGTGCATGGTAAGCGAGTCCTGCAATTTATGTCCGATCGGGAGACCTCACTTGTATTGTGTGATTGCAAGGTTGACCGGGCAATCCAAAATCTCGTTGAAGGTCTCCCAATATCTGGAGTTGTATGCCTTCAATGTGTCGCTCAGTTCCATTTTGACACTCAGTAAGAGGTCAACTTCCTTTGGCGTTTTCGTGTTGGTTTTGAAGCGCGTCACGAAGGCCTCGGCCAACTAAAGCCACCTTTCTATGCTCCCCTTCGGCAACCTCTCGAACCATTTCAAGCCCAGTTTGCCTAAACTTGACGGGAAGATAAGGCACATAAGTGCGTCATTTCGCCTATGCACGGCCATGACCTGTCGGAAGTGACTCACATGCATGTAGGGATCGGTTTTCTCGTCGTAGAGTGTGAATTTAGGCTGGTGGAAGCCTGCCGGAAGCGGTGTCGTTTCTATCTCCAATGAGAAAGGGGTGGCGCTCAGCCTTGCCAAGTCTGTATCTAGAAGGAGTGGCACTGCTTGGCAGGGTGGAAGCATTCCGACCTCCTCGCTGGCGTGAACCCCATAGGATAGCCGCTGGAATGCCAGCACTTTCTGAGCCTCCCGCCGCGAGCTCGTTCCTTCAAGACTGCCCGCGAATCCTCTGAACGAGCGGAATAAGAATACCTCGACGTTGTTGCCGGACGTGAGGGTCGATAGGTACTGTCTTGCGCGTTGGACTTCTCCTCGTGCAGGTTGGAATCTCCAACCTTGTAACTTCTGGTAATGGAAATGGACGCAGTGTGTCGCTGACTCTGACTGCCTGAACGGCGGAGTTGGGTGCGCTCACTGTGGTCTCCCACTCCAACTACATCCTTCCCTTTGACATACCGCTTCAGCTCCTCCATCTCCGCCGCCATTCGCCGGATGACGGCGTCCTGATCCCTTAACTTGTGTTCCAGACGTCTGGCATGTGATTCTCTTCGCCGCCGATGACCGTCTGGACTCCGTGAATGACCATAACTTCTTCTGCGCTTATCCCGCGTATCTCTTGAATGTCCTCTTGGAGAAGTCTCCAGGTCCGCCATCGGAGGAACGATGGTGGGATGCCCTTCTCTCCGTCTGCCTGACTCCGGGGTAATTCCGTCGACGGCGGACAGCAGAATCTCTTCGTTGTTCGCCATGGACGGTGATCAGACGAGCCTGGAAGACAAGGTTTTGTCTGCAAAGTTTTCCACAGACGGCGCCAATTGTACGGGGAGCAAATATTCTGGCAAGCCCGCACTCCTTTCTTCCAAGCACCTCCTTGTCTGATCGACCTGCGAGCACAACGGCGGTGAGCTACCCGGCAGTGTGTGGCCGGAAAACCCCTCCGACGGAAAACCCCTTCGTGTTGTATTTTTAGTTATGAAATTGAAATCAAAAGAACTATAAATTAAATTATTGGATTAATAATGAAACATCATATTAATTATTGTTAAATATCACTTCGCTTCATATTTAATTATAAAATTATATATTTGTTTTAATCATAACTTTTAAATTTGTATATTTTCATAACAAGAGGTATATCCTCAGTTAATCTCATGTAATCAAATTTAACTTTTTTTAAATACAAATTATTAAAATTGCACAAATTATTAATAACTTTTCATATATTTATGTATGTATACATATATATATATATATATATTAACTTTTTTGAACTAATAATTTAAAAAGTTATAAATATAAAAGTTAGCTTATAACTTTCCTATATACTAAAAGATAAAATATTAAATTACTTTAAAATAATTGTAATATATATTTTTTAATTTATAAAGCCTCCGTTTGGAAAGCAGGTTGGCTTTTTTGTTTTTTGGCTTTTTTAGTTATTTTAGTCTTGGCTAAAAAGTTTAGTTTGGGAAGGGCTTTTTGACTTTTTGACTTTTTTTTTAAGAGAAGAGTGTAATGATTATGGGTTGTATGTGATGTTTTGTTTTTTGTGGCTAAAATAGCCTATTTTATCTTTTGTGGCTAAAATGACCAAAAAAACCTAGAAAAGCCTTTCCCAAACGGACCCAAAGTCCAGTGCATAGCACAGGTTATTATTAGTATTTAAAAAGATAAATTACAAACACACTCTCTGAGATTTACTTAAATTATAAATTATTTCTGTGGTTGTAAAAATTATATTATGTCCCATAAGATTTCTAATTTCATAATAAATAGGTCATTTTATTAATAAATTATCAAGTTAATTAATATTTTTTAATAATATTAAAATTTTATTTTAATTAATAATTTATATAATTTTATTATTGTATAGGTGAACAGTTACAAATTTTATTTTTTTAATTAATTTTATTAAATAAAAATTTCTCACAAAGAAATATTTATATTTTTTTAAATTATAAGAAGTAATTCGTATTTTAAGTAATTTATAATTAAGGTATATTTATAATTTATAAGAAGTAATTTATATCTACACTATATATTAAGTAAAAGGGAGTTTTTAACCCCAAGCCTTGTAAGAGTTTCAATCTCTCAATCTAAATTTTCTTTTTCTTTTTTTTAATTTTTTTTAAAAAAAATCTTAGCATTTATTAATTTCTCTCAACTCCCAAATCTTACCCTCATAATAACACTTTAATGTATTAAGAACAAGCATAAAAAAAATTCTTTGAAATACAACACATGAATTTCTTGAAAAGTTTCAACACATATGATTATTATCACTCATAATAACACTTGAATGTATTAAGAACAAGCATAAAAAAAATTCTTGAAAATTTCAACACATATGATTATTATCAAAATATTAAACTTTAATATAATATAATAAAAAAAGACATTTAATTCATTGAAAAATCAAACACATATGATTATTATCAAAATATTAAACTTTAATATAATATAAAAAAGGAAAAAAAGAAAACATTTAAAAATCACAATTCACATACATAGATAATTGTAAACACAATTCTTGCATAACACGGGTGATATGCTAGTATGTTACAATTAAAAAGTTAAGCATTAAAGTGACACAAATCTTAAACTATAGAGACTGTTTGTATAATTTATCCAAATTTTTATTTTGGGATGGGCTTGTTTATAATCAAGGTAAATTATAAATTAAGGTATATTTATAATTTATTCTATTTAAAATGTAATTTCTATTTTCAACTTTCAAAGGTGTGTAAATGAAATGAAAGGAATCGGACGGTGGAGATGGGACGGAAGGATAAAGTAGTAGGCATGCATGCTACTAAAGTAGACAGAGAGGTAGCCTTTTGGGATATGATGGTTTTTCACAGTTTTGGGGTATGATATGAATATATCTCCAGAATGATGGAAATTGGATTGGAGGAGTCGTAAGATACGTATATCCTCTCATTTAATGTCTCTATTTCTCTCATCATAATAAAAGACAAATCCAAGGCTGCGTTTGGCGGCGGATGTGAGGGGACAATCTCTGCTCCCACAGGGAAATAACAGCTGATGTGCTACTGGATTTATAGCTAAAATTTGGTACATGAACTAAACTGTTGGGTTTAGAATTGAAAAAAAATTGGGAGCTTCAGATCGATAGCTTTAGCCTCCGTTTTTGAAGTGTGTTAGGTTTTTAATTTTTTAATTTTTTGATTATTTTAATTTAGGATTAAAAAGTTTAGTTTAAAAAATATTTTTTAATTTTTTGGTTTTTTTAATTTTTTTTTGTGAAAGAAGAGTGTAATGATTATGAGTTGGATTTGATGTTTTGTTTTTTATGGCTAAAGGCTTATTTTGGGAAGATGGTAAAAAGTGACTTTTTGACTTTTAACCAAGCTTTTCGCTTTTTTAAACAAATGATTTAGGAAGTTGGTAAAACTTGACTTTTGACTTTTTAGATTAATGTTTGTTTATGATGTCAAATCATAATAAAATGACCAAACTACCCCCATTTATTTAAAATATTTACAACTTCACCTATGTAACACATTTTGACCCATGAGGGTAAAATTGTAATTTCAACGTTGGCTAAAAACCAACTTCCCAAATGAAAAAAAAGACAAAAAAGCCAACTTTTGGCTTTTGCTACAAACCAAAAAAAGTGACTAAAAGCCAACTTCCCAAAATAGCCCAAAATAATCTATATTAGCCCCTAACCCACCAAAATTAACTTCCCAAACTATGCCTTAATAGTATTAGGTTCCGTTTGTTTGGGGTTATAGAAAGGGGATTGAAATTATTAATTAATATATGAATCTCATATTTTGATCTTAATTTTTCTTATTTAATTTTTTACATTATTAATGGTCTTTTAAAATTTTCAAATTAAAAAGATATATCATTTCAATTTAGAATTATAAGAAAAATTACAGAAAAATAAAACAATTTAAAATAATTATTAAAAATTATGAATATTCAATAATTACATGATAAATGGAGTTTAAAAAATTAATACTTGAGAACATTCACATAGCGCTCATTTGGGAAGATAGATTTGGAATTTTTATGGTTAAAATAATCATAAAAAAATAAAATAAATTTTTTAATTTAATAAAACAAAATATCACATTCAGTCCATAATCATTATATTTTTTCTCTCACAAAAGTTAAAAAAACCAAAAACTCTATTCCAAACGAGATTTTTTAGTCCCATACTAAAATAGCTAAAAAATCAAAAAGTCAAAAAACTAATCCACTTTTCAAACAATTTAAAAAAAATTAATTTTCTATTTCAGTTAGTTTTTTTTGTATGTACACATTACATTAAACTCTTTATTTTAAAATTAAATTTTATAAATATTCATTTTGTATTATTAAAAAACAGCCAAACTAGAGAAGTTAATTTGTATTGTTGTATATATGCAGCTTCATTTTCCAAAAAAAAAAAAAATGCCCAGTAGAAATTGTCCAACTAGACATCCAACGTGTGTATAAAATATATTCCATTGTTTAATATTCCTAAAAAAAAAATTGTGAAGCAACTGATCGTCCGATAAGATGTTCGGTCACTTTTAAAAATAAATAATAAAATTTTATATAACATGTGAACAGGTTATCGCTATATGCGACAATATACTATAACAAAGTTAACTAAAAGCTAGTTTAGAAATAATTTATTGAAATTGATGGAGTAAGAATTTTATGATTTATTAACTATATTTAACCAAAATCTATATTTGTTGAAGCTAATGTGAATGCTCTAAATGTAGCAAAATTACACTTTTACCCTTTATACTCTCTACTGTTTTACTCTCTTCTTTTTTTTCCTCATTCCTCCACCATTTATAGTTCATATTCAAAAAACAAAAAGAAATATGCCCAGTAGCGGTTGTCTAGTTGGGCATCCAAAGTGTGTATAGGATATATTCCAATTTTCATATTCCTAAAACAAAAAATAAAATAAAATAAAAAATAAAATAAAATGTGCAGCAACTGATCATCCGGTAGGATGTTCGGTCGCTCTTAAGAATAAATAATAAAATATTATATAACATGTGAACAGTTTATCGCTACATGCAGCAATGTATTGTAGCAAAGTTAACTAAAAACTAGTTTAGAATTAATAAGTTGTGGAGATTGATAGAGTAAGAATTTTATGATTTATTAGCTATATTTAACCAAAATCTATATTTGTTAAAACTAATGTGAATGCTCTAAGTGTAGCAAAATTACACTTGTACCCCTCACAATTTTTTTTTACTCTCCTCTTCTTTTTTTTTTTCTTTTTTTCCCCCTCATTCCTCTACCATTTGTAGTTCATATTCAAAAAACAAAAAAAAAACATAAAATATGCCCAGTAGCGGTTGTCCAACCGGACATCCAAAATGTGTATAGGATATATTCCAATGTTTCATATTCCTAAATTTTTTTTTTTTAAAAAAAAAAAAAAACCAAAAAAATATGCAGCAACTAGTCGTCCAGTAGGATGTTCGGTCACTTTTAAGAATAAATAATAAAATGTTATATAACATGTGAACAGTTTATCGCTACATGCAACAATGTACTATAACAAAGTTAACTAAAAGCTAGTTTAGAAATAATTTGTTGAGATCGATGTCAAAAACTGCTACAATAGCCTATTTATAGCAGCATTTTCCAGGCTGCTGCAATAAAAAACACTGCTAAAACCTGATTTTCTTGTAGTGAGTAAGAATTTTATGATTTATTAGCTATATTTAACCAAAATCTATATTTGTTGAAGCTAATGTGAATGCTCTAAATGTAGCAAAATCACACTTTTACCCCTTATACTCTATTTTTTTACTCTCCTCTTTTCTTTTTTCTTTTTTTTTTCCCCCCTCATTCCTCGACCTTTTGTAGTTGCTAGTCACTCTTTTGCTTACATTTCTAGCCACTAGCCACTCATCTTTCACCTCTTCTAAGCCCCTACTAGCCCCACCTTCCTTTAAACCTCTTAGAATAACTTTAACACCCTTCTTTGCGATGCAATTGCTGACATCCCATTCCCAACCCTCCGACATCCTCATCGTGTCTTTCACTTATCTTTCCCCGCAAACTTTTCTCATGTGAGGCCCCTAACTTTTGTAAACCCTATTAAATCCTTGACTTTTGAGTTATTATAATAAAGCCCTTAGTTCCTCGTTTATTCACAAATTTAACCCTAGAATCGGAGACGCATTGCGAATGAACCTGTACAAACCCTAATCGACCCTGATAGCTTAGTATTCGTTTCTACACTCTAATATTAATTATTTAACCATGAGAACCCTAACCTTTGTAATTTTATTTAGACCCTTACTTTTGAATTATTTTAATAAAGACTCTCGATTTCTTATTTTAGCTATAGAGTCGAAAAAGCGCGCCAATCAAAATCTTGCATACCCTAATTGAACCCGGAAACTCAAGGATCATTTTCAAAGCCCTAATAATAATTAAATTAATTCCCCAGTTATGTTTTCCTCTCAAAACCCTAGGTTTTCGGTTCTCATTACGAATTGTCGTTTAATTTGAAACGAAAAAACTTTAACCGAATTAAATTCTCAAATCCTAATTTAACTAAATATTACACTTAAATGAATGTTCCAATTCATAAATTAAGACCTTAGCCCTCACATTTTACTTAAATTATAACCCAAATTAGTACCTTTATATATATATATATATATATATATATATATATATATATGTTATGCCCTAATTCAATCTTTGTTTGTACACAAAATCTATAAAATTTACATCAATTGTATACATAATCTTCCCAAATCCAAGCACATGCCCGGCCACCCCCCCTAGGCTATAATTATTGGCACCTTGAGAACAAAATCTTTAAGATCATGAAAAATAAATCACGACTTTGGTACCAAAAGATTTGCAATGAATAAATTGATTTATATATTTAATGTATTTGTAACTAGAATGGATTAAATTAATCCTAAGCCTAACTCGATCATAATTAAGTACATAATTAAGGTGTGGGATGCCTTCGGGGTTACTAAGCATGCCCAACAGTTCAAACTCCCAATCTCCGATCAAATATCACTAGTGCAATGTGAAACAAAGAACGAGCGTTCAAATCCAACAACTTTTATAGAAAATTTATTTTTATTGCAAAACATTTGCTAGAAATGGACATGTCACGACCCAAACCCGCTCCTATAGGTTTAGCATCGTAACCGGCCAGTAATCATGGGGTTACCGAAAGCCTCTTGTCAAAGATCAAATAAGAAGGGGCTAACAAAAGCACGTATACAAATTTCACATTCATAGAGCTGTACACACATACATGGGACATAAAATTTTAAACTTAATTTACAAGATTGTGACATCATCCCCTTGTGTCACTCTATATACAGATACACAAAAGATATGCTCAGCCAGTAACAGAAGAAATACAAAAATAAGTCTTAGACGTTATTTACAAAAACTGGACCTCTTCTCAAATAGGAACCTCCTCGGGAGGCACAATGGCTGGCTAACAGAACGGAACTCCAAGCAATTAACTCTGTGCCCAGCCACGCGCCTGGTCACCTACATATATAAACAATATAGTGAGATAGAGCTTAGTGAATAATGACAAAGTAAAGGATTTATTAATGTTGTCCAAAACCGATTTAGAATCAGAGTTCATATCAGAAAACAGATTCAGATTCACATACTTATTCAGAAGTCATAAGCATTTATATGCGGTAAATCCATTAGTTATTAGATCAATTGATCACCCACATGTATAGTCGGTACCGACGACCATAAAGGTTAATATCTTTTGCACATGTAGCCATGGCATTGTATCCCCCAGGCGAGGGCCACTTGAACATAGATCACGGTATTATTTTCCCCGAGTAAGGGCCATATAATCATAAGCCACGGTATTTTTCCCCGGGCAAGGGCTATGTGAACTAAGGATGCCACAAATACATTTTAAAAGATTGGACATTCATTCATGTTTCACAAAATAGCATTTCACAAACCATATCATATCTTATTATTCTGAAATTACTTATAATCAAACATAGTTTTATAGAGTTATTACTCACAAATAGCTCCGGTAGCAGAATAGTCAGAATAAATGGATCAGACAGTTTATAGCACGTGACATACATAAACACATAGTGTATACACATTGAAACACACACTCGGAAAACACTTAACTCATTCTAGGTGTGTTTCTAATCTTTATCCTCATTATTATGTCTTAATAAAGGCTTAGGAATGCTTGAGATGTAATGAGGATGCCAAAATATAAGTTGAAACACTTAGTCAAATTATCAAAAACAGGGCAGTTCGCTCGAGCTCAACTTTGGTCGCTCAAGCAGACCCCTTGGTCTGCAAAACTTTTAAGAGTTCTCATTTTACACTTGAGCGAAAGGCTTGGTCGTTCGAGCCAATAAAGAAAACAAAGGGTGGCCGCTCAAGCGCAAGTTCTGTCGATCGAGCCTAGGCCCATGTCTACAAAAGTACTGGAAGCTCGCATTCTTCACTCGAGCATAGACTCTACCGCTCGAGCAAAGAGTGCGAATTCTGGAATTTCCAGATTGCTCTCTAAGCTCCAAAACTCAAATTTAAAGCTTCAAAATGCATCCCTTGGGCCCAAAACTTGAGAAAACATGTCTAAACTTATAAAACAACATGAATTAAAAATCATTTCACAAAATCAAGGCCCAAAAGCATGCCAATTGTTCAAAGTCAAACTTGAATTGTGAAAACATAACATACATGTAATGGTATGAACTCCAACTTTCCAAAACATGATCAAATAAGGTAAAATGGCATAGAATGCGATGAATTCTCAAAACCAAACTAGAATTACCTCATACATGAAAGAATTCTTTTGAAAACAACTTTAGAATTTCATGAAATGCACATGCATGCATGAATTGGTTCTCAATTCCATTCTTTTATCTTAATTCCCATGCTAATTCACCTATTTCACTTGATTTCATGTACTTAACAACTCAATTACATAATTGAAGCGTTGGAGTCTTTCCTTTAAGGCTTAATTTGTAAGAATTCCAAGTTGTTCTTCCCAAATTTCAAGTCTTTAGCTTAAGTTCAAGCTAATTCCTCAATCTTCCTCTTTTTGGTCTCAATCTCTAGCTCTCCCTCTCTCTCACGTTTTAGTGTTCAAAGAAATGAAGGTGAGATGATTCTAAAGTGTACACATAAGCCTTATATAGGTCAATTAGTGAAGTTTAATTAAACTAGGCTTAAGACTAATTTATGGGCATTATTGTATTCTAATAGTTTGATTATGAATCAAATTTTAATTAAGCCTATCATAAAATTCTAAAAACTCTAAATAACACATAAACGGAGTCAAATTCACGTTCAGACGCCAATAAAGCTTTCAATTTGCATACCGAAACAAAAGCACAGACAAATATTCCTACCATGAATAGATATATACACATGCAATTAACTCGGAATTTTTTTCTTAATTACTAATTAAGCATTCTAAAATAAGGTTTGGTAACTAATCACAGGTCGAGGTTGTTACAGGACTATATTACCATATTTTAGAGTCGCCACCTAATCTTTTAGGAAAATTAGGAAACCTCTGATTCATGCCAAAGGCTACTGTCCGTCATAACCAAAGTGTTTCGGCTCAAGAACTAAGGTATAAGGGGAGAAGGTCATTAATTGAGTACCACCGCTCACCTGATCAAAAAGATCGGCCTCTACGAAGTCACGATATGGTTTTTATGATCCACATATATTCATATTCCGATTATTATTAATACTAACATTATTATTTAAGGCAATCAAATATAGATTGTGTCACTGATTTTGGTTATGCTTCGATTTCATACATTTTTTGAAAAGCCCTTTTATACAAACTCAGAAGCATAGGAATATATTACATTCCAATACAAGCAACACAACCTCTATCCATTGGCATTCATTCAGATATTTCAATTAAGCACTTGGTCGCATGGTATAGTAATGGGTACAGTAAGTAACATATACATGCAATATGCTAAAGCAACTAATCGCTCACCTAGTACTCTAGATTGAGCCAAAGAAATGTTCTGATATATATGCCTGGTCCTATATGCAATCAACTAATGCAATACATACATGACATGCATCTAGGAGTCCGGATACTAGGATGCGACATGGATGTCATTTCAAGACATGGGATAGCACATGTATTCAAATTGAAAATAATAAAATCCACAGATACAGATGAATCGGACTTGAATGTGTGAAAAGTGGATACGATATATAGGCATGATAAATAAAATATGATGCAATACGGAAAGCATATAAATAAAAGGTTACAAAAACGTAGGGTTAGGGAGATTATTTCAACAACTCGAATAAGAAAAGGAGAGGAGAGAGAGATTATTATAACACTTTGAATAAATAATTAAAAATAAAGGGATTGAAGAATTATTACAATAATGAATGGATTTGGCCAAATTAATGCTAAAACTAACAAATCAGGTTAAGTAAAAAAATAAATTAACCAGTAGCTCCAGAACCACCTAGGAGACCACTCCTTCGAAGTTGTCTGCTCTGTTCTTGGGAAACTTAGCCGGCTATGGACCATAATGACTGGCCAAACAGAAAAAGAGACGATCGAATCTATCTTTTGGGCAGAATCTGGACTTATGCAGGGATTTCAGAATAGAAGCCATGCACACTTTCAATGAAGTGTTCATCTCTTCTGCCTCTTACACTCACAGAAACCACTTTAGAAAGATGAAGATGGGCTATAACCCTCAATAATGATATAACAGATATATACAACAGATATTTTGCTAAAAAAAAAATCAAATGGATCAAAACAAGAACAAATTCAAGCCCAAGAAATGAATAGGAACCCACATCTTCTCTTTGCGAATAAGGACAAATTAATACCCAAATCCATGATATTAAGTGAAGAGTGTAAATTAATGCAAATCATTTCTTGGTGGAAGCTTGGCTTTTAAAACAAGAAATTCATCAAAGCCATTGAAAACTTCTCATCTATTCGTAGAACAAGGATGTTTCCACCATTTTCTATATTCGCAAATGATTGAGAAGGGAGGTTTCAATATCCTTTGACCCAAAATCTCTTGTTTTACTTCCAAAAACAACCCATAAGAAGGAAAAACACAAACCTTTCAACATTAAATCCCAAGAATTCCCCTAAGTAATCTCATGAGACAACCCTTCTACTCATTATCATTGATCATAAGTTGAAATACATAGATTAATATTCTTATGTGAAAGGATAGGTAAAGAATAAGGGTGTAACAACACAAAGAAAACTATTCTATATATTGAACTTGTGAATTGATGGCTAAATGCTACGACCAAACACATCCACAAGGATTCAAAACATATAACAACAATGAAATTTAACTAAAGAAAGCAAGAAAAGAAAGAAAAAGCTATTAACTCAATGGATAAGTAGTTAAATCTATTCCATCCGCATCCATGAGGACTTGTTATATCTTTATAGCAGCTGCATGATGAAAATAAAGCTTGAATCAAAGAAAGAAAAGGGAGAAAGATTAATTAAAGGGTAAACTACAAATAAATCCTAATAGTTGGACTTAATTCCCATTAAAGCCTATTCAAAATAAGTCCTATTACAATCGTTGCTAAAAATAATTTTTTTGTGACAATTTTTAACATATGTCGCTAAAAATTGACAATTAATGACCTTTTTTTTGTCACGATTTTAATAAATTGTCTTATAATTAGTGACGTTTTTCTGTGACGAATTTTTCAAACTGTCATTGAAAGTTGAAAATTGGTGATCTTTTTTATGACAAGTTTTTTAAACTGCCTCTAAAACTTCTAATTAATGACATTTTTTGTGACAAAATATTCGAACTGTAGTTAAAAATTAACAATTAGTGGCACTTTTTTAATATTGTATGATAAAAAATGCCATTAATTATCATAGGGCCCATTGGATAATAAGTCTATTTAGTTGGACCTACACGTAAGTCCCCCATTATTAAATGTGTGAGAATATCACCTCGTAAAGAGGATAATTCTCTTGATTTACAAACTCTCTTTTTAATTCCCTCAAGTCACTTTAGATGTGTTGCTTAATGTCCAAGGGTCCTAACCTGCAACCCAGGATCAAGCTTCAATGGAGCTTTACTATTCAAAGCCAATAGGTGGTAGGTAAGAGGTGAAGGAAAGAGAGACAGGTCAAGAGGCTCTTATGAGTCTTGGGCAAAATTTTCAACCCTTTGGAATGAGCTGCCGAGCCCTATTTATAGAGCCCAAGGTGTAAATATCTAAGATATTTGTAGAAAGTGTGCTAGACAAGCTGAAATTTCTGAAAATACTGTATACAAGGAACATTCAGCTGGCCATTCCCTCTGATGTTCGACCGAATGCATTTTTGACCAGCCATCATATGTTGTCCAACTAGTCAAAGAATACACGATCGGATTAACAAGGAAAGGTTAGCCTGAATTGAGAGGAGAAACAGGTATTTAAGAGGATCTCACCCCTTTCATTCATTCCCACTATATCCTTTGCTCCACTTTGTTTGGAAGAATACAACACTTTGATTTTGAAAATATGAGCCTCAGAATATTATGGTAACGTCTGGAATTGCACCACTAAACTCATTTCGAAAAGAGGTTTCCATTTTGGTTGAAAAATATTTTGTCCAAAACAGGCATTTAGATGGTTTAAAGCTTGACCCTTAGGCTTCTTGTTATAGAACTTGTAAGATTAACACATCTCGTCTTCATCACTGGGAACTCAAAAATGAGCACCCAAGTCTTAAGACTGGTTAAAAATGGGGTGTATACAATAATCATCCCTCATTCCATTACATTCAAACTAATCAAAGAATTATTCAATTCATTTGAAACCAATGGACATTTTAGACTTTCCAAACCAAATTCTTTATAAATACACCACTCCCCTCATCATTTGAAAGAAATTGAACTTCACTGGGCATTCAAGTAAGCCACAACACAACCCTCTATTTTATTTTCCTCTTTCAAATACATGTTCTTAGAGGTTCTAAACATTATTTTCAGATGTTTTTAATGTTCTTCTTGTGTTAAAAATGAAAAGAGTTGAGCCTTGTTTGTGTTTTCTCTTAATAAGCACAAAACTATCTTTTTCTACACCTATCTCACATAATTTTCAAAGGCACACCTTCAATCCAAATTTCTAAGTTTAATATATATTATTTAGCATGTTTTCATCACAATAGAAGTGAAAAATTATCTATGGTTACCCTCTTTTCTTACTTTTTCCCTTATTTCAAGCTTTGTGGTCAAAGAACAGATACTTACAACCTACTTGCAAAAATTCTAGAAAAAAGTAAAATCTGATTAAATTAGTTTTTTATTTTAAAACCTTCCTTTAAATGCTATCTTTCATGGGAAAAAAAAAAGGTTTTATCAAAAAAGAGTGAGTGGTTTGAGAGAAAACCCAATTTTTATAACAGTCGACGAATGTGGACAACACTGAACTATTTCTTAAATAAGAAAGGGGTGGTTTGGAATATTTTAAATAAGTTTACTTTTTTAATTTTTATTTAAAAAAAAAATGTGTAGAAAAGTAGAGAAAGTGGTTAGAAAAGTAAAGAAGAGATGTTGATAGATGTTGATTGATATGACACAAATAAGTGTATGTAGGTAAAAAAAAGTGCACTTTTTTAGTTTACTTCAAACACCTACAAAAAATTTAGGAAAGTTATACACTTCTTAAAAATGTTCTGAAAACTAAGGGTCTGTTTGGTAACGTTTACGTTTTCAGATTATATTTTAAAAAAATTTATAAACTAGTTTTTGTTTATTTTTAGAAAAACATAAACTACAAATGCGTTTGGTGTGACAACCCTCACCTTTGATTAGTGTTAAATTGTGATTGAGCATGATAAATAATTGATTAAGATGAAATCCTAAATTGACTGCATGAGTGTATTATTTTAAATGCATTTCTATCTGTTTGATTACTGAATGATCTGTTCGTGTTTTAATTTCGGATTGCGAATTGAAGGCCTTATCGGCGACCGATTCATAAATTGATTAGTGTTATATTCTAATTAGGATTAATATGTTTTTATGGTAGGTTTAATTAAAATTTGATTAGGAATGATTAAATTAGAATTGTTAAAGTTAAATTATTTGAGCCTAGTTAGTTACATGTTTTGCCTTTGAGTGGCCCATTCTCAAAAGCATTGTTTGGGGTTAATTCATATACTTTGACACACCACTCTTCAGCCATTTTCAAGACCAAAACGTAAGAGAGAGAGAGAATTCGAAGAAGAAATTGTTCCAACAAAAGTTTGGCTTGAAACTTAGGAGAAATTGAGGAAGGCTTGAGAGATTAGGCTCCTACACTTGGAATTCTAGACTTAAGGTAAGAAATTCATCCTTTTAATTATGAATTCAAGTAGTTACATGCATGGTTCATGGAAGAATTGGTGATTAGAGTGTAGAATTAGTTTAAAATGATGTATTGAGAAGCAATGTGTGCATGCATGCCTATATCATTGAGTTTTGAGGTCATTTCCATAAGAATTTCCACATGCATGTTCATATTTTGGTTATATTCTAGAAATTCACCATGTTTTTGAGCTCAATCTTGCATTTGGTCATGTTTTGGAGCATTAGAGTTCATAAGAACTCATGCACATTGTGTTCTTGCTATGTTCTTGAAGTTTTAGTTGAGATTGTGTTCTATTGGCACACTTTTGGGCTTGATTTTATGAAATGATTTTTAAAACATGTTGTGTCATGGGTTTCTAAGTGTTTTCCAGAAAATTGGCCCAGAAGGATCGAGTTTGAAGCTTTAGAAGGTGAGTTTTGTGCTTGGGGATCAATCTGGAAATTCACGCTCGAGCATGAAATGCATATGCCCAGAAGTTCATATGTTTTGCGGTCCGCTCCAACGAGGTAATCTGCGCTCGAGCGAGAGTCTGAGTCTTACGCTCGATCGTGGGTCAAGCTTCAATCGAGCGTGAAAAACGTGCAACCAGTACTTTTTCATGAGTTTGCAGTCCGCTCGAGCGAGGGAAGTCACGCTCGAGCGGAGCCTCTTTGTCTACATGTCCGCTCGAGTGGGGAAATCCACGCTAGAGCGAGACCCCTATTTTCAGCAAATTTTGAAAAGTGTTTTAAAGTACATTTTTGGCATCCTCATCCCATCCTAGGCATTCCTAGGCCATGTTTAAGACATCTTAATGAGGATAACGTTATAAAACCACACCAAGCCATATAGGGGCTAAGTTATTAATCCCAAATGTGTAACTTAGTGTGTGTTCATTCTGCAACTGTGTAGGGTTGGCACCCGAGGACGCTAACTAGCCTGTCTATAGCCCAGTAATTTGTGAGTAACAATGTTGTAAAGATACGTTCAATTATAATTATTTCTGAACAATTGACTGTACTGCTTTCTGAAATGATATTATTTACTGAATGAATGTTTGTCCTATTTTACGAACTGTACTTGTGGCATCCATAGCAATTTACTACTACTGTACTGTTACTGTTACTGCTACTGTTATAGAGATCTCTGTCGGTTCTAATGTTTGGAACCACTATTGTTTACTGTTTGATGGCCATCAACTGACTGCTCGGTCTATTAAGACCTACTGTACTGTTTTGCTATTGGATGTACCACATATAATTGTTATGATTTCTAATTGACTGATATGGCATGAAATATGAACCACTAATTGAATAACTGATCTACTGATGCGAATGACTGTTTTAATTACTGAAATGACATTCATTCTCAATCCCTTTACACATTTGTTATTCGCTGGGCTTTAGCTCACTGTTTATATTTATATGTAGGTGGCCAGGCACCGGACCGAAGCTAGATGCGTCAAGTTAAGCTCACGTTTTGTCAAGCCAACCATTATGCCTCATTTCGAGGTCCCGAGTCTGTTCAAGCCAAGGCTGTTTTGGGGTGTTCCAAAGTCACCCTTTTGTCTTTATTTTGTAACGAATGTTTGAGACTCGACTGCACAGTTATGGTAAAGGGATTAGGTCCCTAACCTGGATGTTATGTGTATCTGATATGTATATATGTTTTGGTTATGGATGTGGCTTTATTCATAAAAGTCTTTTTCCATTCAGTTTTTCACAGCTTATTGGACATATTTTATTTACTGTTTGGCTTCTGCCAGCCCCTTACTATGTACTATTGTTATTACTGTTAAGTAAGCCTTTGGTAATCACGGATTACTGGCCGGTTACGATGCTAAACTCATAGGGGCGGGTTTGGGTCGTGACAGAATGGTATCAAAGCACGAGTTATACCGCACACACGTGTCCAAATGAGCTATAAGATGTCCTAGAAAAGTGATTAGGGCATTGCATGAGCATAAGAAAGTGTTTGTGGCCATGATATGAATACTTGTGCTAATGTTCTTAAGTAAGCAATTTCTGATGAATCTGAATCATCTGAGGCAAGAATGGCAAGGTTAGAAAGAACGGTTGAACTGTGGACTGAGGCCCTTAGACAACAACAGAACCAACAGCCCCCACCTCCTCCAATACAACCAGAACCGAATGTTCATGACAATGTAATTTCTTTGACACAGAAGTTTAATAAAATGAAGCCACCATCATTCCAAGGGGGCCTTGAACCATTAGAGGCCGAAGCATGGGTTTTAGAAACTGAAAAATTGTTTGAAGTGTTTCCTTGTTCGGGGGCACACAAGGTATTGCTGGCTACCTTTACTTTACAAGAAGAAGCTAGACGGTGGTGGATGCTCGTTCGTGACACCAATAATGCTATGACTTGGCCTCAGTTTAAAGAAGCCTTCTTTGAAAAATATTTTCCCATTGTGTTAGAGACCGCAAGGTAACTGAATTTGAATAGTTGAAGCAGGGCACCATGTTAGTAGCAGAATATGAATCTAAGTTCACTGAACTCGCCCGATATGCGCCACACATGGTTGATACTGATTATAAAAAGGTCAGAAAGTTTGAAGGCGGGCTTAATGTAGAGATACTAGATTGAATCAATGTTTTGAAATTACTTAAATATGTGGATGTCCTTGACCGAGCAATTATGGCCGAGGCAAATGTTACTGCATTGCAATAGGCTAAGACACTGACGACCGAATGGCAGAGTAAGAGGCGAGGCTTCAATTTCAAAAAGGACTGAAATAACTCATTGAATAAGAAGCAAAACACAGGGTCAACAGGCAGCTCTAGTCAAGGAAACAGTTCCATACCACCCTGCTCCGAATGTGGCAAAAGGCATAGGGGAGTTTGCTACAAGATTTCTGGTGCATGTTACAGGTATGGCAAGGTGAGCCACATGGTTAAAGATTACCCTTCCACATCTCAAGGCAATAGTAAGGTTGCAACTAGTGCCGCAGTATCAACTGTTACACCAAAACCCAATCCCAAAGCTACTGGAAAGAAGCCTTTAAGGCAAGGCCGGGTGTTTGCGCTTATACCGGGAGACGTGCAGAACACCGAGACAGTTATGTTAGGTATACTCTCAATCGATGCCCAAAGTGCTTATGTCCTAATTGATTTGGGATCTACACATTCATTTGTCTCTCATGCTTTTTCACGAAAACTAAATAGACCACTGGAACCCATGAACTATTTGTTAGCTATATCTTCACCTGTTTGGGGATCTATGACTTGTGCTTATGTGTATCCTGCATGTGAAATTGTTATTGGGGATGCACTGTTGTATATTGATTTACTGCCTTTGGATATTGATCATTTCGATGTGATTTTGGGAATAGACTGGTTAACGAAATATCATGCTTCCATAGACTGTGTAACGAAACAAGTTATTGTCCACCTGGATTGCCTGAATTTGCATTTAACGGGGTTGGAGTAGTACCTCCCCCATATCTGATTTCGCCCATGAAAGCATTCAAATTAATTAAAAAGTGGTGTAATGGGTATTTATGTTGCATATTGACTGTACCTGCTGATACTAAAGCTAATGTGGACAGTATTCCTATAGTCAGAGAATTCCCAGTTGTTTTTCCAGATGACTTGCCAGGGGATTTGATTGATAGGGAGATTGAGTTCACCATTGAAGTGTTACCGGGTACACAGCCAATTTCTAAAGCTCCGTACAGAATGGTGCCTACTGAATTGAAAGAATTGAAAATTTAGCTGTAAGAATTGTTGGATAAAAAGTTCATCAGGCCCAGTACTTCACCGTGGGGCGCACCAATTTTATTTGTGAAAAAGAAAGACGGCTCACTAAGACTTTGTATTGACTACCGTGAATTGAACAAGGTAACAGTGAAAAACAAGTACCCACTGCTTCGTATTGATGATTTATTTGACCAATTACAGGGTGCTCAGGTTTTCTCCAAAATTAACCTTAGATCCGGATATCACCAGTTGAAATTCAAAATAGGGGACATTGAAAAGACTGCCTTCTGAACGAGGTACGGACATTATGAATTTCTTGTTATGCCTTTCGGAGTTACTAATGCGCTTGTTGCATTTATGGACCTTATGAACAGAATTTTCAAACCATTCCTCGATGAATTTGTGGTAGTTTTTATAGATGACATTTTGATCTATTCCAAGAGTAAGGAAGAACATGAACGTCATTTGAGGATTGCCTTACAGATCTTAAGAGAACAGAAACCGTATGCAAAACTAACAAAGTGTGAATTTTGGCTTGATAATGTGATGTTTTTGGGACATGTGATTAGTAAGGATGGCATCTCAGTTGACCCACAGAAGATTGAAGAAGTGGTGAATTGGCCCAGATCGACTAATGTTACTGAAGTTCGAAGTTTCTTGGGTTTAGTCGGGTACTACAGGAGGTTCGTGAAAGATTTTTCCAAAATTGCTCTACCATTGACTCAATTGACTCAAAAGGGAATATCATTTAACTGGACTGATTAGAGAGAATCAGCTTTCCCGGAATTAAAGACTTGACTTGTGACTGCAGCGATTCTTACCCTACCCTCAGGTACAGATGTATTTACTATTTTTAGTGATGCTTCTTATAAGGGTTTGGGATGTGTATTAATGCAGAATGGTAAAGTTATTGCGTATGCTTCCCGACAACTGAGGCCACATGAAAAGAACTACCCTACTCATGATTTAGAACTTGCCGCAGTGGTATTTGCATTGAAAATTTGGCGCCACTACTTATATGGGGCAACATGTGAAGTGTACACAGACCACAAGAGTCTGAAATATTTCTTTACACAGAAAGAGTTGAACATGAGGTAGCAGAGATGGTTAGAACTGATAAAAGACTATGACTTGCAAATTCTGTACCATCCGGGGAAAGCTAACACCGTTGCTGATGCACTTAGTCGAAAATCAATTGGAAATTTGGCCTGCTTACTCACCGAACAGAAAGAACTGCTATGTGATCTTGAGAAATTTGAAGTTAAGATTGTTCTACGAGAACAAGGTTGGACATTGGCTGCTATTTCTGCCCAACCGGCACTTATTGAGGAGATTAAAGAGAAACAACACCAGGATGACTTTTTGAAAAAGATCATTGATGAACGGGAATCCAAACCAAGGCCGGACTTTAAATTTGAAAATAATGTATTGACATTTCAGGAAAAGTTGTGTGTACCAAATGATTCTGAACTGAAAAGGTGAGTTTTGCAGGAAGGCCACAATTCAAAACTTTCCATCCATCCAGGAAATACAAAAATGTACCAAGACTTGAGACTTAATTTTTGGTGGCCGGGAATGAAGAAAAAAATTTCCGAATTTGTGTCAAAATGCCTACATTGCCAACAAGTCAAAGCTGAACATCAACGACCCGCAGGCTTACTGCAGCCCTTACCAATACCGGAGTGGAAATGGGAACATATTACTATGGATTTCTTTGTCGGATTGCCTCGCTCCAGTAATGTATGGATTCAATTTGGGTTATTGTTGATCGATTGACTAAGTCTGCTCACTTCTTACCTGTCAAAACAATTTATAATGTGGACAAATTGGCTACAATTTATATTGATGAGATCGTCAGATTGCATGGAGTGCCTGTGTCTATTGTTTCTGATAGGGACTCGAAGTTTACATCGAGATTCTGGCACAGTCTACAAACGGCATTGGGTACCGAATTGAGGTTGAGTAGCGCATACCATCTTCAGACAAATGGCCAATCAGAAAGAACCATCCAGACTCTGGAAGACTTACTGCGTATGTGTGTTCTTGACTTCCAAGGAAATTGGGAAAGTCATTTACCTTTAGCTGAATTTGCCAACAACAATAGTTTTCACTCGAGTATTGGTATGGCGCCTTTCGAGGCTCTATATGGCAGAAAATATCGATCTCCTATTTGCTGGGCAGAAGTTGGAGATGGGCCTTTACTTGGGCCCGGAATTGTACATGAGACTACAGAAAATGTGAAACTGATCCAACAAAAGTTGAAAACCGCACAAAGCCGACAGAAAAGTTATGCAGATGTACGAAGGCGAGACAGGGAATATGAAGTGGGTGATCATGTTTTTGTCAAAGTGACACCAATAAAAGGACAGACTCGTTTTGGGGCTAAGGGTAAGCCAGCACCAAGATATGTTGGGCCGTATGAAATCATTGAAAAGATTAATCTAGTGGCGTACCAAGTAGCGCTTCCTCCTGAAATAGAGCATATGCATAATGTCTTCCATATTTCAATATTGAGGGATTACCTTCGAGATCCCTTCCATGTTATTGAGCCTACCCATGTGGTACTGAGCGAGGACTTCACTTATGAAGAACGGCCTATTCAGATTGTACACCGACGAATCAAGAAGTTGAGAAATAAAGAAATTCCGTTAGTGAAAGTGGATTGGCAAAACCATGGTAGCAGGGAAGACGATATGATAAAAAGATATCCTGAATTATTCCCCCTAGATCCAGTGTTCTTTCAAAATGAAGGTAATCTGAGTTTGGAGGACCAAACTCTTTTTAAGGGGGGGAAGACTGTAACAACCCTCACCTCTGATTAGCGTTAAATTGTGATTGAGCATGATAAATAATTGATTAAGATGAAATCCTGAATTGATTGCATGAGTGTATTATTTTAAATGCATTTCTATCTGTTTGATTACTGAATGATTTGTTCGTGTTTTAATTTTGGATTGCGAATTGAAGGCCTTATCGGTGACCGATTCAGGAATTGATTAGTGTTATATGCTAATTAGGATTTATATGTTTTTATGGTAGGTTTAATTGAAATTTGATTAGGAATGATTAAATTAGATTTGTTAAAGTTAAATTATTTGAGCCTAGTTAATTATATGTTTTGCCATTGAGTGGGCCATTCTCAAAAGCATTGTTTGGGGTTAATTCATACACTTTGACACACCACTCTTTAGCCATTTTCAAGACCAAAACATAAGAGAGAGAGAGAGAGAGAGAGAGAGAGAGAGAGAGAATTGGGAGAAGAAATTGATCCAACAAAAGTTTGGCTTGAAACTTAAGAGAAATTGAGGAAGGCTTGAGAGATTAGGCTCCTACACTTGGAATTCTAGACTTAAGGTAAGAAATTCATCCTCTTAATTATGAATTCAAGTAGTTACATGCATGGTTCATGGAAGAATTGGTGATTAGAGTCTAGAATTAGTTTAAAATGTTGTATTGAGAAGTAATGTGTGCATACATGTCCATATCATTGAGTTTTGAGGTCATTTCCATAAGAATTTCCACATGCATGTTCATATTTTGGTTATATTCTAGAAAGTCACCATGTTTTTGAGCTCAATCTTGCATTTGGTCATGTTTTGGAGCATTGGAGTTCATAGGAACTCATGCACGTTGTGTTCTTGCTATGTTCTTGAAGTTTTAGTTGAGATTGTGTTCTATTGGCACACTTTTGGACTTGATTTTATGAAATGATCTTTAAAACATGTTGTGTCATGGGTTTCTATGTGTTTTTCAGAAAATTCGCCCAAAAGGATCGAGTTTGAAGCTTTAGAAGTTGAGTTTTGTGCTTGGTGATCAATTTGGAAATTCCAAATTTTTTATCCACGCTCGAGCGGAGGACTTCACGCTCGAGCGTACACTCTGAGTACATGCACTTCTGCTCGAGTGTCAATATTCATGCTCGAGAATGAAATGCATATGCCCAGAGGTTCATGTGTTTTGCAGTCTGCTCGAGCGAGGTAATCTGTGCTCGAGCGAGAGTTTGAGTCTCACGCTCGATCATGGGTTGAGCGTCAATCGAGCGTGAAAAACGTGCAACCAGTACTTTTTCATGAGTTTGTTGTCCGCTCGAGCGAGAGAAGTCACGCTCGAGTGGAGCCTCTTTGTCTGCATGTCCGCTCGAGCAGGGAAATCCACACTCGAGCGAGACCCCTGTTTTTAGCAAATTTTGAAAAGTGTTTTAAAGTACATTTTTGGCATCCTCATCCTATCATAGGCATTCCTAGGCCATGTTTAAGACATCTTAATGAGGATAACGTTATAGAATCACACCAAGCCATATAGGGGCTAAGTTATTAATCCCAAGTGTGTAACTTAGTGTGTGTTCATTCTGCAACTGAGTAGGGTTGGCACCTGAGGACGCTGACTAGCCTGTCTATAGCCCAGTAATCTGTGAGTAACAATGTTGTAAAGATACGTTCAATTATAATTGTTTCTGAACAATTGACTGTACTACTTTCTGAAATGATATTGTTTACTGAATGAATGTTTATCCTATTTTACGAACTGTACTTGTGGCATCCATAGCAATTTACTGATACTGTACTGTTACTGTTACTGCTACTGTTATAGAGATCTCTGTCGATTCCAATGTTTGGAACCACTACTGTTTACTGTTTGATGGCCATCAACTGACTGCTTGGTCTATTATGACCTATTGTACTGTTTTGCTATTGGATGTACCATATATAATTGTTATGATTTCTGATTGACTGATATGGCATGAAATATGAGCCACTAATTGAATAACTGATCAACTAATGCGAATAACTGTTTTAATTACTGAAAGGATATTCATTCTCAACCCCTTTACACATTTGTTGTTCACTGGGCTTTAGCTCACTGTTTATATTTATATATAGGTGGCCAGGCATCAGACCGAAGTTAGATGCGTCAAGTTAAGCTCACTTTTTGTCAAGCCAACCATTGTGCCTCACTTCGAGGTCCCGAGTCTGTTCAAGCAAAGGCTGTTTTAGGGTGTTCCAGAGTCACCCTTTTGTCTCTGTTTTGTAACGAATGTTTGAGGCTCGACTGTACAGTTATGGTGAAGGGATTAGGTCCCTAACCTGGATGTTATGTGTATCTGATATGTATATATGTTTTGGTTATGGACGTGGCTTTGTTCATAAAAGTCTTTTTCCATTTAGTTTTTCACAGCTCATTGGACATCTTTTATTTACTATTTGGCTTCCGCCAGTCCCTTACTCTGTACTATTGTTATTACTGTTAAGCAGGCCTTTGGTAATCACAGATTACTGGCCGGTTACGATGCTAAACCCATAGGGGCAGGTTTGGGTCGTGATATTTGGTAATTGACAAAATGTTTAGATTTTTTTAAAAGTATAAAAAAGAGTGAGAAATGGCAAGTGGTGGTAAGTAGCGGCGAAAGACGGTGGTGAAAAGTGGTGACGGTAGGTGGTGAGTAGCGGGTGGGTGGTGGTAGTGAGTGGGTGGGTGACGGTGGCGGGTAGTGAGTGGTAGCGAGTGGCTGGTGGTGGCAGGTGGGTGGCAGATAGCAGGTGGCGGCGGGTGGTGGTGGTGGTGGTGGTGGTGGTGGGTGGGTGGGTGGGTGATGATGGCAGGTGGTAGCGAGTTGGTGGCGGTGGTGGTAGCGGGTGGCGGGTGGTGGTGGGTGATGGTGGCGGGTAGGTGGCGGGTGGTGATGGTGGGTGGGTGGGTGACGGTGGCGGGTGGTGGGTGGTAGCGAGTGGGTGGTGGTGGTGGTGGTAGTGGTGGCTGGTGGCGGGTGGTAGTGGCTGGTGGGTGGTGGATGGCGGGTGGTAGTGGGTAGTGGCAGGTAGGTAGCGGGTGGTGGTGGTGGTGGTGGATGGGTGGGTGATGGTGGCGGGTAGTAACGAGTGGGTGGTGGTAGTGGTGGTGGGTGGTGGGTGGGTGGCAGATAGCTGGTGGTGGCGGGTGGCTGGTGGTGATGGGTGGTGAATGGTGGGTGGTGAGTGGTGGTGGCAAGTAGGTGGCGGGTGGTGGTGGTGGGCGGTGGATGGTAGTGACGAGTGGTGGTGGTGGCTGGTGGATGGCAGGTGGGTGGTGGCTAGTGGTGGTGGCGAGGAGTGAGTGGTGGTAGCGAGTGGGTGGTGGTAGCGGGTGGTGGGTGGTGGTGACAAGTGGGTGGTGAGTGGTGGTGGCAGGTGGTGGTGGGGGGTGGGTGGTGGTGGCGGAAGACGGTGGTGGTAAATGGTGGCGGGTGGTGGCTAGTGTTGGGTGGTAAAAAAAAAAAATGAAAACTGAAAACGAAAACACATTTTTTGAGTTTACATTTTTTAACCAAATTTATAAACTGAGACCACTGATTTATAAATCAAAAATTTTACCAAACAAGTTTTTATTTGAGTCTTTAAAATTTTTGTAAATATAAACAGAAAACTGAAAACGTAAGTGTTACCAAATGACACCTAAATAAAATTCTATACAAACCATAGAAAGGCCAAGTTTAGGAAAGATCTAAAAATGTCTCTTCAATTGCAATCTTTAATGTGCACCAAATCTGAAAATTTACCTTTGTTGATGAACTTATGTTCTTAATTTCATGGATGTGCTTATTATCACGTGTTCATGACTTGGTATGATATTTTCATGTGTTATGGTTATGTTCCTTACCATAGTTCTTTGATGATGCTCATGTTTATATAAAAATTACTGTCTCGATTAGTTTGTTCTAACTTTAACTTAAGATATCTAACTCAACAAAAAACTTAGGGGTTGTTTGGGAAGTATTAGATTAGTATATTTTTTGACTTTTTACGAAAAAATGTGAAATATGGGTTGAGTTTGAAGTAATGTAGTAAAGAGGTGATATGATTTAAATAAGATGATTGTGACCTAAATAGGATAATGTGCTAAAATTGTATGTGCTATTTTAGCACATGCCAAACAACTACGTAATTGGGGTGGTAATTGGGTTTCGATCATTTGAATAATGTTATAAGAAAATGTTATATTTGAGTTGAATTGGTTGGCGAGACATGTTCCCTATTTGAAGTAAAGTCTTGCGCAAGTGTGTTTTAGAACTCTAGCGTGGCACGGGAGGTATTATGACTGCTTAACAGAATTGGGAGGTATAAGGATGGCAATGAAGGTCTCTTTTTTGGGTGGGTGCAGTGAAGGTCTCACACAGGGAGAGTATCCTTGGAAGTCCATTCCCTTAGAGTAGATCGTGATGTCACCACTAGGGTATGCAATGTAAGTGCGTGGGCATCATTGGTAATTGTGCGATAAGTGACACATTGGTATTTGTTTAACCAAGAGGGAAGTCGGAATTGCCCATTGCCAGTGTTAATGGTTGCGTAGGAATGATATTCCACAGGAAGTTGCTTAGAACTAACTTGATTGACCGTTATTCTTGAGAACTGAAATTTATTATAAGCTCTGCTTGATTGTTACTTCTACTATATGTTATGATCATGTCATTATTGTGTATTGGATTGGGAAAAAGGAACGGTGCGTGTGCGTATTTACTGGGCATTGCTCATGGTGTTTCATGCCAGGTATTGAAGACTATTAGATCGGTTGAAGGCAAAGCTGAAGCATTTGAGGACGTATGGCTATCCTAGAAGAATTAGAAACTAGTTTTATAAATGTGTTTTGAGATTGTAAGTGTTAAATCTCCTGTTGTATTTAAGATATAATTTTGTAATTATTATATATCTAAACATATCTTTTGTATTACTTATACCTTAATTTATCATCGACTCATGCAGATCTTGTATTAATACGTTGTTAAGATTTGTCAAAAATGTAGTTTTGCTATCTAAGGTGGTTGGACTTTGAAGGGATTCTATATTAACTCCTTTGACCTTCCTGGAATCTTACTTGGTTATTAACCAAATGACTCATTAGTGACGTTTCCTACTCTTGTAACCTTAGATAAACCATGTATTTATTTGTTAATATATTCCTTGATTTTCATGATTTTTGGGCATCACACATCATCTCCATATCAAGATCTCACAATCTTAAATGTTGCACACCCTAATACTTGTGATAAGAGTACAACTCAATTAGAGCATAAACAAAAGCATAAGTCATAGAATTAGCAAGAAAGTTGTCCACTTCAACAACAACTACATGCACATGCTTCTGCAGAGAGTTGTATTCCCTCTAACTGAATTAGTTAAAGATATATATATATATATATAGGTTCTATAGGAGTTAGCAGTTTGTTAGATTGTATTCAACTAGTATAAATACAAGTGTAATATCTCATATTAAATAAGATTGGAAATATCTCATATTTGTTTCATGGAATTAGAGCTTCAGAGCTCAAACAAGTTGTGATCATTCTTCTATTCTTAAAGCTTCTCTAATGGTGGCATCATCTTCCTCTTCTTGTCCCTTCAATCTTACACTTCTAATCTCTAATCTCAATTCTTTTATTAGTGTCAAACTTGATGCTACAAACTACATAGTATAGAAGACTCAGCTTTAGAATATCCTTCGAGCAACCAATCTCCTATGCTATGTTGATGGTATTTTGCCATGTCCTTCTATAACAATCAAGTATTCAAATGGAAAAAATGAAATCAATCCTGAATTTCTATACTTTGATAAAGTGATGAATTGTCAAAGAGAGCATCTAAATTAGGAGGCAGGCCCGGTTTAATAGAAATATGAGAAGAGCAAGATTTACAATATAACATCCCAGCCTTATTAAGAATCTCCTGAGCATACTTCTTCAGAGAAAGAACATAACTAGAACTAGAGACCTCAACTGAAATGCCTAGAAAGTAGGATATTGTAGACACTCCATTTTGACCGCCCCTAAGACTTGGGTGCTTCATTCCGAACACCCAATGATGAAAGTTATACTGTGCAATCTTTTGAAACTCTCAGCAAAGAAGTTCGAATTCAAGCTCTAAACCCTAGCGGGAATCCGCCAGCTGGCTTTTTTTGAAGATATTTACGACCAAAATGTCTCAAATTCTATAAATAGAGCCTCTCCCTTTTGAATTGAGGGTTAAAAAATTTTCCTAAAGGCTTTGATGGATATTGAGAGTTAAAACCATCCCCCTTGCTTCCTTGATCTTCAAACCTTCTTAAACTATACATACACAATACATACACCATTAAAGTTTGTTCTTGAAGCTTTTTGTTGAAATTTCAAACCATATTTTAGAAACTTGAGGGTGTTTAGAATTAAGTTTGTTAACTAAGAACTTACTTCTCTTTTCAAGAGGTATAATTTTGCATATTCTTCCTTACTTCTCCTTCAATTTCTCTCTCATTTTCTTGTTTTATATATTGTTTTGAACTGTTTTGGGAGGCTGAAATATGCGATTAAAAACTACAAAAAGTGGAGGGGTTAGCCACCCCTCCTTAGGCATAATCACAATAACTTGTTCTTTACTTTCTTCCTTGCTTTCTATTAGTTTTACCACTATTTTTTTGGTATTTGTGTTATGTTTAATGCTTTAGTTTATGCTTTGTAAGTCCTCAAGGATTGGGTGTGCTTAGGACGTAGCAACCTATTCATTTGAGTTGATAGTATTTCTTTTATTTTTATAGCTTTCCTTAAAGTATATTGGAACCTTGTGACCATGGGGGGTTTAGAGCTTAGCCACTCCACCACAAGTTTGATACTAGTTGTAAAATTTTCTCTTTAATAACATTGTTGTTTACCTCAAAGCTAGGTGATAGCTTCCGTGTCAAAGTATTGAAAAACTCTTTTTTCGATCATTTTCAAAACATGGAACGGGTGTCTCATCCTTATTCCATGAGCAAAAGAGGAGTGGTTAACAACTTTGACGAGTTGTGTGTTTAAGCTTTGATAGATAGCTTGCTTTTTGATTTTCTCTCTTATTCCTATTATTGCTCATATAGAGCTCTTTTTCGAAAAGTGTTGAAAACTCTCTTCTAGTTCCACTTTGAAGCATGGAAATAGATGTTTCATCCTTATTCCATGAGTAGGAAGAAGAGTTTACAACAATTTTTGAGTTGTTGTAGTTTTCTTAGTCTTAGTCGCTTCTATAATCATCACATACTATCTTATAATGCTTGATGGTTTATAAAGCATGTCCATCTCTTCCTTGAAGTAATTTCATGATAGGAAGGAGGTGAGTAAAAGAGTCTCGTTTTTTATTGTGCTTAGTAAAGCCCCTTTCCTATCGCCTCTAAGATCATCATGCAATAACCTTGCGATGATTGATGATTTGAGAAGCGAATCTACTCCTCCCTTGAGTATCTTCATGATAAAGAAGGGCAGAAAGGATAAATATCTCTTAAAAATGCTTTGTCTCCACTGTTTTTACCTCAGTGCACAAAACATGTTCTTTTACCAAAAAATGGGCCACATCTATTTTTGAATAGACCTGATTGGGCTTCAAAGTAATGTAAACAGAGTGCAGTTGCTGAAACACAGAGTAGTGGCTAAGATTAAGACAGGGCAGTTTTCCTGAAAGCAGACAGAGCAGTTTCTGAGGGATGTTCTCATTCGCACACATGTGGTTCGTGTTCATTTTTAATACTTATTGTTATAATATTTGTAAATGTAATAAATTAGAGGATTATTCATTCGATGATGTAATAATTAGTTAATTAGGTCATTCGAACTCTCTTGTAAGAGGGCAAATTTGTAACACTTGATGTATGTCTTCCAACCCCCATTTCTTTCTCACTTTTGTTTAAATGCTTATTATCATTGTTTATAGCATCATATTTTTGTTTCCATCATTCCCATGCCTTGCATCCATTTTAGCACACATTAAAGTTCGGCTCATTATACATAGTGCTCTTATCAATTCCTAAATGATTATGTGTGCTACCTCGTGCTTTGAGTTGCTTCATATGTCATATTAGTAGCCGAATTTATTAGTTGCATTGTTCTATGTGTTGCATTATCCATTTTACATATTAGGATCATGTATTTTTTCTTTCTCTAATTATTTCTTTTTTCTTCGGCTTGTCGCGGATGAGTACTAGGTGAGCATTTTTGCTTTAGCATATCATCCGTGTGCGTATTATCATATCTGGCATACTACCATTAGGCTACTTGCTTACTTGAAATATCTCTCTGAATGCCAGTAGATGGAAGCTATTTTACTTAAATTGGAATGACTTTGATTATTGTACATATGAGCTCAATTTTCTTTTGAGTTGCACATATTCAAAAACTCTTTTCAAGAAAGCATAAAATCAAAGCGTTCCAAAGTAAGCGACGTGGTCTATACGTGTTTGCTTCACATAGTAATGTTAGTATATTAATAATCAAAACATGAGCATATGATGTCCATAAAATTCACATCATGACTTAGTAGAGGCCGATCTTTGATCAAGTGAGTGGGGTGCTCAATTCATGATTTTCCCCTCTCATACCTAAGTTCCCGAACCAAGACAACTTTGGTTATGATGGACAAGTGGCCTTTGGCATGAGTCACGGGTTTTCTAATTTTTTCAAAAATATTAGGTGGTGACTCTGAAATCTGGCAATGCAGTCCATTTTTGGCATCACTTGTAATTAATGGATTTTCTAAGGATTTGCCAAATCTAGACTCTCATTCGTTTTTTCTGTTTCGCATTATACTTGTGAAATCAAATTCAGAACCATAAGAGTCTGAACTATAGAGAATCGCATCCAAGGAGACTAAACCCCTCCGAAGAGTACGAAAAACTAGCTACAGATATATTGCCTAGTTCTTTCATGGAAAAGGCTTGATGCATTTGAGTAACAAGAGCCTGAATGTATGTGGCATTATTACCAATGACCAAAATGTCATCAACATAAACCAGTAAAGCAATAAAAGTAGAACTTGTCCTTTGAATGAAAAGAGAAGAATCACACTTACTATTCTTGAATCCTTGTGAGAGTAAAAAGGATGAAAAGGTGGAGTACCAAGCTCTTAGAACTTGCTTAAGGATATACAAAGTCTTGTGAAGTTTACAAACATGACCTGGTTGAGAAGAATGTTCAAACCCTGGTGGTTGTAACATGTAGACTTCTTCTTCCAGCACACCATGAAAGAAAGCATTGGAGATGTCCAATTGCTTGATAGGCCAATTGTGATGTAAGGCAAGACATAGAAGGATTCAAATGGTAGGCAACTTAGTAACTGGACTAAATGTTTCCTGGAAATCAATTCTTTCCTGTTGGAGATAGCCTTTAATCACTAATCTAGCGTTATGTCAAGCAATAGCCCCATCAAAATTTTTCTTAACCTTGAACACCCATTACAACCTATGGCATTCTTACCAGGGATAAAAGAAACAAGGGACCAAATCTTTTGTTTGTGAAAAGCTTGAAATTCCTCCAACATAGCTTGTTTCCAGATAGATGTAAGCAAAGCTTCCTTGTGAGAAGGAGGCTCAGTATCATGATAAGAGAATGACGAAGCAGCCTTAATAGCAAACAGAGCAGCTTTAGACCTAGTAACCATAAGATGACAATTTGATGTAGATAGAATAAGAGGTACTGAGACAGAAGGGACAAAAAGAGGTAATTGAATGGAAAGAGATTGAATAGGAATAAAAGGCTGAGTTAGGGGAGAAACAAGAGGTAATGAGGCAGTATTTCTAAGAGAAGAAGGTGCAGACTCTATTGGAAGAGAAGATGATGGTACTGAAAAGGAAAAAGAAGATGAAACTAAAGATGGAGGAGTGGTACTAGGAATAGAAGAAGAAGACCAGAAGAAGGACTAAAGAAGAGGTAATTGGGAAGAAGAAAAAGATTGAGAAGAGGGATAAAAAGAAAAGGGAAACATTTGTTTATTGAAGATCACATATCGGAGAGGTAAATTGTACTAGTTTTGAGATCAAGACATCTATAACATTTGGCAAAAGAATGATACCCCCAAAACACACACTCAATAAACTTAGGTTGCAATTTTGTAGAGATATAAGGCTTGATCCAAGAAAAACATTGACAGCCAAATACCCTGAGGACAAAAAATGTGGTGTTTGATGGAATGAAATTTCAAAAGGAGTTTTGGGAGCCAATGTAGAATAAGGCAACCTATTTATCAGATAAGTAGCATAAGCAATGGCATCAAACAAGTAGTGAAGAGGAATAAAAGAATGATATAATAAAGCAATGGCAACTTTAGTGAGATGTGTATATTTCCTTTCAACCACACCATTTTGAAATGGTGAATAGGAATATGAATATTGATGTACAATACCCTGAGCTAAAGTAAAGGCCTTCATTTTATTATTAAAGAATTCAGTTCCACCATCTATTCTAAGAATTTGAAGTGATGTGCAGAATTGTTTCTCTGCATAGGATTTGAACTCAAGAAATTTATCATACACTTCACTTTTGTAAGTCAATGAATATAACCTAGTAAATTTGCTAAAATCATCCACAAAAAGAAAATAATATTTGTAACAAGAAGTAGATTCAAACAGGCCCCAAACATCACTATGTATTAAGGAAAGAGACTTATTAACAGTTGAATTAGACAATTGAAAATGCAATGTATGACTTTTTGTAACACAACAATCAACACAATTCAATGAATTGATTGAATTAGATGACTTGAGGTCTAAATGTGACCTAAGATGCTGAAATTTCAAAGCACTAAGATGTCCTAGCCTATCATGCCATACAGTACTAGAAATAGAAGATGAATGACTAGGATGCACTTGAGTAGCAAAATTGGTGCGAGCAATATATGAAGTAGGAACAACAGATATAGTGTGATCAACATGCGATGATGTGGATGGAAGAAAATTATATAAGCCATGCAGATTAGAGCCTTTGTGAAGAAGTTTCTTCGTAAGCTTGTCTTGAATCACAAATTGAGTGTCATCAAACTGATAATACAATTGTTATCTTAAGCTAATTTTTTCACAGAGACAAAATTAGAAGATATTGAATCTGTATAAAGCACATTGTTAAGTTTGAAGGCATAACGAGGAGAAGGAATGAGACCTTTACTAGTATTTTGGATTGGAATGGAGTTTCCATCACCTATAGTAATATGATCTGAGCGTTGATAAGGCTAATAGAAACTAAGATGACTAAGATCATTAGTCACGTGGTCTGTTGCTGTAGAATCCAAATACTAAGGACTTGGAGTTGAAAGAGAGCCTAAAGAAGAAGGAACCATGGAAACTAATGAAGAAGTAACAAAAGCTCTTTGTTATTGTTGTGGATTGTGATTTTGAGACTAATATGAAGAAGAGCTAGGTTGATTTTGAGATTGAAACTGTGGATCCATGCGATGCCAACACTCCAGTGCTGAATGATTCAAACCTCTAGAAATTTGATAGATTTGATTAGAGAACCTTCATCTGCCTCGAGATGAACCAAATTGACCGTGGCCTCTACAAGATCCTGAATTTTTCCCTTCTCTTCCACCTCTAGAATAAAATAGACCTTGAGATTGACCATAATTCTGAGCTCTTGAAGAAGTATTGAACGAATTTGCAGATAAAGGATATGGAGTTTATCCGTCAACACAACAAGGAAGGTTTGTTGCTCTGAGAATGTTAGAGAGTTGAGTGCTCTGAGAATGTTAGAGAGTTGAGTCTTTCAAATGATGAAATTTAATCCATCAAGCTTAACTGTCACAAATGATAAAAGATTAAAGATTTACAAAGTTAAATTCGAAGGAAGCGAAGAAGATAGAGATGGTGAAGATGCCATGGATCAATTGCTCGTTAGCGTTGTTGCTCTGATACCATATGGAAAAACTGTGATTAAATCATCTTTCATGTTACTGAAAGTATTACATTTTCTATATTTATACACAAAGATATAACAAACTAATAACAAACTATCTAACCATCTTAACAAACTTGTAACCTCCTAACTAACTACGAGCTATGGACTGATATGGATTGCAGAGCAACTGAGCTGTATTGGAGCTGCAGCTTAGGCTGTGACCTGAGCTAATCTAGGTTGTGGTCTAATGTGGCCTGAGCTCTTGAGCTATGATCCTCAACAAACCCAAAAGGTTAGCCAAACAGTAAAAATTTGATGTTAAGATTAAGATCTTGAGTTCGAATAACAGTTTGGCCGGTCATTTTCTTTAGAGTCCTAAATTAATTGAGGTGTGCACAAAATGATCTGGACAACTAACTGTAAAATAAATAAAATAAGTTGACATACGGAGAATTTGATAGAAATTCAAGTAATTTTACTCTTCATTATTGAGTGTGCTAAAAACTGTTGAATTCGCAATCCTAGGTTAAATTGGAGTGTTTGAACCATATGGTAACTACATGACCACCACTTTAAGTGGTACTATTCACGAAAAGAAATTTTTGAAGATTTTTCATTTTCTAACAAGAGTGTGACAAAATTTAATTTTCATTTATTTATTTTTACTACACTTAGCAAAAATATGCGGAATTTTTACTTATTTATTTATTTATTTTTATCATAGATACAAAAATCTTACATGAGTACTCACTTTGGACATGTTTAAAAGTTAAAAGTTTCTAATTAGAAAATAAAATTTAAAATCACTCATTTTCAAATAATTAACCTTTTAAACTTAACTTAAATTATTTATACTGAATTATAAATTATAGAAAAAATTAGTCTAAGATCTCTCTCCCATTTTTAATAATGGAAGAGATCCACAGTATTATTTTGTGATGTCTAAAGTCTCTTAACCCCCGACACTCATATATCACAGAGAAATTTGATCCCCTCAAACCAAACTGCCTTTCCCACTCTTCATCTCTCTCTATGCTCTTCTCTCTCCGACGAACTCCATCTCTATCGTCGGAGTTCATCATCGGAGTCGTCGTCTTCTCCAACTCTCTCTCCTCCATCAAGTGAAGCTCACTGATATTGGAATCGAAGCGTATCGCGACAAGAAGACAACCCAATAATGGGAGTGAAAAACGATATCATCACCATCAAGGCCGATGATGGAAGTGATACTGTCACTTTCATGTTTGAAAGCCCTAGTAAGCTTCTCTTAGTTCTTTCTCCTCCGGCTCCGTCCTCTATTGGTCCTGGAACAAGGTCTCTCTATTTCTCTCTCTCTCAACTCATACACATACAAACATCTATATATATATAGTATGAAGTTAAACTGTTTGACAAAATACTTCTTAAAACTCCAAAACACATAACTGTGAGATTTGATTTGACAAAACTCTTTTTAGAACTGTAAAACATATAGTTGTGAGCTTTGAAGCTAACCTGTTTGATAAAATGCTTCTTAGAAAAACAATCACAGATAAAAACAATCACAATTTTCTCTAGTTTTAGAGAAAATTGTGATTGTTTTTGGTTTCTAAGTAGCCCAATTTTCTCTGGTTTGTTCAAAACACAGAGAAAATTGTAATTGTTTTTTGGTTTCTTAGTAGCCCAATTTTCTTTGGTTTGTTCAAAGCATAAAGAATTTTTTTTTTTTTTTTTTTTTTTGTTTCTAAGTAGGTCAATTTTCTCTGGTTTATTCAAAACAGTCGCATGTTATTGTTTTTGGTTTATAAGTAGTCCAATTTTATTTGGTTTGTTCAAAACACAGAAAAAATTGTGATTTTTTTTTTTGTTTCCAAGTAGCCAAATTTTCTTTGGTTTGAAGAGAATTTCTCTGGGAAGTCCAGAGAAAACTACAGAAATTTGTAAACCAAAGAAATTTGTGCAAACTAAATAAATTTGAAGAGAAATTCTCCAGATTGAAATTTCTCTAGATCGATGTGTGAGAGACTTTAGACATTATAAAAATATTATATGTCCTTTATGTTATAAAATTTTAATACCATGGACCCTAAAAAAAAACCCCTAAATTATATCATACAATTTGACATAAAATAAGTTATAAGCAGCATTTTCAGGTAATTTAGGCCTCTTTTGAAAAGTGACTTATAAGTCAATTTATTGATTTTTTGACTTATTTAGATTATATTATCTCTCTATTTTTTACATATCTTTTCATAACTGGTTAGAAAGAGTAATGGTAGAGGTCCTAAAAGTTCTATCAAAATTTTTACTAAATGTCTCACATAAATGTGAGATTCACATCATGTGGGTCTCATGCGAGTCTCACATCTATGTAAGATATTTGATAAAATTTTTAAAATCTCTAATATTTTTTGGATAAGAAAATCAACTTATTTAACATTTTTTAAAATAATCCTTAAACATGAGAGAGAGAGAGAGAGAGAGAGAGAGAGAGAGAGAGAGAGAGAGAGAGAGAGCGAGCAGTATTGTGGTGTGTTGACAATACATGAATGAGGGAAGGCTTTTTGGGCAGGTGAAGTATAGAATAGAGGTAAGGTCCCCGGAGACAGTGTAGGCAGCAAAAGCACGATTTGCATTTTCCTTACTTGCAAACGTACTCTGTCCCTCCCAGATTTCACTCTATTTTTGTTTCCATTTTTGTACTTTATTTCTCCTTCGCCTTGTGCCATGCAAAAACTCAAAACTCTGGTTTTAATTTTTTGAATTTAGTTTTTTTTTAAATTAAATTATTTATTTTTTGTATTTTTAGCGAATAGTTTTTAAATTTTAAGTAACTTTTTTATTTTTTAAATATGCCTTACTTAGATATATCTAAATAGTAAAATATTTGCAAAAAATATTTTTAAAAATTAATAAATATATAAAAATACGAAAAATATAATGAATTTTCTTATTATTTTTCATATTTTTTGGTATTTACTATATTTTTTAAAGATTTTTTTTACAAATATTATACTTTTTAAGTGTATTTATATTAGGTGTATCTAAAATTTTTTAAAATTACTTAAAATATTAAAAGAAATTATTAAAAATATTAAAATACAAAGAAAAAAAATTAAAAATTATTTTTTAAAAATAAGAACCAAACAATCTGAATCTTTCATCATCCCTGACATCCTCTTTGTCAATTTCGCAAAATCCAAATAACAAAAGCTCTACATATATATGTACACTGAAAATCCACATATTGTTTGATATTTGGGTTGACCATTCCTCTTTTGTCTTTTAAGCCCAATGTGCAAAATAGTTCATTGTCTGTCTCTTTCACTATAGTTTAACTAGAATGATAATTCATGTCGTGCAAATATATAATAAAAGCTTTTAATAGTTTACTTTTATGGTGCTGCAAAGTATATGTGATAGATTACTAAAACAAGTGAGGGAGAGAAAGAGAGTCAAGAAGAGTTTCTAACCCCAAACAAACAGTCGGCTCATTTCTTAAATGGCACATCGGCAATCTTGTGCCAGCACGTGGCATAATAATACATTTATTGTATAATTTTAGATAATTCTTTTAAAAAAAATATGATTTTTTTTTTATTGATAAATCTCATTTAAAGGTGTTCTGACTTAATAAGTCTACCGGAAAAAATTATAACTTAAGCCTCGTTTGGCAAGTGACTTTTTTAGCCAAAAAGTTAAAAAGTCACTAAAAAAAATTAAAAAGCCAACAATCTATACCAAAAAGTCAAAGATTCTCATTTCTCTCTACTTTTTACACATCTTTTCGTAAAAAGCTAAAAAATCATCACAAACATACTAGTTTTTTTAGCTAATATTTTAGCCAAATAACCAAAAAAGTTACTAAATTAGCCTGTTCCCAAACGAGGCCTTAATTAGTCTTATATATTTATACTTTTAGGCCATGTTTGTTTGGGTGGACATGAGCTTGGGATTAGACTAATAGTCCAATAAAATTATTAATCCGATATTTGGTTAAACAATTGAAGTACGGATTAGTTATTTTAAACTTGACTATTAGTTAAGATAGGATACATAATCCAACGGATTGGTAGTCCTAGGACTATTAGTCATGGGAATACTAATCCAGTCCGCCCAAACAAACATGGCCTTAGGGTTTGTTAGTTTGAATGGACTGGATAAGAGGGATTGTAATCCATCAGACTGTTAATCTTGGGATACATTGTCCCTAGACTATTTGATTGGACTGGATTTGTATCTTATGTTTGTTTAGTCATAGGATTAGATGTCTAGATTGAACTATTCTATTGAATCCCATATTTGTTTGGGATATTATGGAGAAGGATAAATACTCAAAAAAACTATTTTGCCCTTTTGAATTATTTACTAAATAATAGTATTAAATTTGAATTATAAATTTTATTTATTTTTTTTGCTAGAACGTTTAAAAAATTAAATAAATAGAATATTAATAAAAATTACATTAATTTATTTTAATTTGTAGTTGAGACAAGGCCAATCAAATTTTTGTTTCTGTAAACAGAGCATAGATTGTACTTTCTCTTAACAAACAACAAGCAAAAAAAGCACTACTAGAATTTTTTGCCATCTGCCATAGATCCAAGGTACATAAAAGATAAATAAATAAATCAAACAGAGCACTAAACCAAGACTGGTCACAGACCTTCGAATTAAATATATTAAAAAAATTAAAAAAATAAATAATGAGAATGAATCTCAAAATCAAATATGTAGAACTTGATGCAAATGAATGAAAATAAAAGATGCAGAATGAACTTGAGTTTCAAAATCAAAGATGTAAACTGAAAAAAACTAAAAAAAAAAATGAAAAGAAAAATATTAAATACCAGAGGTCACAAATGTAATTTCATTTAATCCTATGGGATGAGTTATCCCATGGTTTTCTATCCCACCCACCAATTCACCCCTCATGGGATACAACACTCCCACACATATGGGACTAATAGTCTGAAAGGTCTATTAGTCCGGAGCAAAATTTTTTAATCAAATAACAGACTAATAGTCCAATCTAATGCTTAATTTTTCAAAACAAACACCACCTTATTCCATGATGTCATTTTTTTCTTGATTTATATTGTTTGTTGGACTATTATACCCTTATGTCTATTATTGATATATATTTTATAGAAAAATGATATACACATTTCTTTTTTGTTGTTACCTCTATTTTGGTAATTACCATTATTCACGTTTTTCTTTTTAATCAATTTCATTCACATTTGTGATATTATTTTATTGTGCTAGGGTTTTGAAACTTTCTATTTGGTAGGGTTTAAAAACTCTAGTTTACTCATGGTGGTGAAATAATATTATATTTCTCCATTGTTGAAATGAAGTTTTGTATTCCTCCATTGTCATTTTGTGTTTAAAATTCTGTGTTCGTCATTATTACTCTATGTTCGAAACTCTATGTTTCTCCATTGTTGTAAGTTGAAGCTTTATTTATATTCAGTCAATTTTATTACAAACATATTCTTTAAAGATGTGTTTGGTTTGATTTGCATTGGTGGAATAACGATATTGTATAGATTATTAATGATAGTGATAATAATAAAGATGAGGATGTGAGAGATATTTTTTTTTTTTTTTGTTTTTAGAGCGATTGAGTTTTTTTTTTTTTTTTTTCTAATTCTATTGCTGTCATTGTTTCAATTTTGTTTGTCAATCAGTGTGAATGTTCACATTTCACATTATTTGAAAGTCTGAGAAATAAGTGTTGGAATATAGATGTGGGCATAATTATATATTTTGCAAGATGTGAATGTTCACATATTATTAGTTATTTATTATTATACTTATTATTTGAACAATTATTTTTTTGTTACCATTAAACAATTGAAATAGTCATTTTTTTCTTTCAATTTTGTTTCGTATTGCAGTGTGAAGGTTCACATTGGTATAAATTTAGTTTTTTTAAGGTTAGTGGTATATTAATTGTAAATTGTGAACATTCACATTGTATTTTGATATGAGTTTTTTTTTTAATTTTTTTTCAAAAATTAGTTATATTTTGTTTTGTTTTGTTTTGTTTTTTTTTTTTTTTTACTATGCTTATTGGTTGAATAATTATTTTTGTTACTATTGAACAATTGAAATAGTTGACATTCGTATGAGTTTATTTTTTATTTTTTTTAAACTAGTTGTATATTAATTGTAAATTATGAACATTCACATTATATTTTGGTATAAGTTTTATTTTTTTGAAAGTTAATTGTATGTTTATTGTTGTCATTACTAGTTAGTTAAACAATCATTTTTGTTACCATTGAACAATTGAAATAGTCAATTTTCACTTTTTTTCAATTTTGTTTTATATTTTCATGTTGTAGTGTAAATGTTTACATTAGTATGAGTTATTATTTTAAGGTTACTTGTATGTTAATTATAAATTGTGAGCATTCACATTATATTTTGGTATGAATTTTATTTTTTTGAAAGTTAGTTGTATGTTTGTTGTTTATTGTGAACATTCACATTGTACTTTAGTATCAAAAGTTAGTTGTATATTTATTGTTTGCTGTGAACATTCACATTGTATTTTGATTTTCATTTAGATTTTTTGTTGTGTTATTTTTAAAATTTTTAAATTATAAAAGGATTCAAAATTCATAATTTGATATTTTCTCCATAGAATATGGGAGAGATTTTCTCCTTTCTCCATGTAATATGGAAAAGATTTTCACTTTAAAATGAAGGAGATATTTTCTTCATAAAATGAGGGACTATTGTTATGTACTATTAGTTTTAACAAAAATGAGTGAGACCACTAAAAAGATGAGTACTAATAGCTCTAAAGTGGTGTGAGACTCACATGATGGGATGTTTTGCTCGTGTTTTTTTTTTTTTTTTTTTTTTTTGAATTTCCACCTCATTAGTGGTCTATCAGTGCTCCCAAATTAGTGGGATGAATCATTGTTGTAGTTTTAAAATAGAAACGTATGGAAAAAAATTCAAAATGATGATTTGGACATATTATATTAAACAGGACTTAATGAAATACTTAAAAGAAATATGGATTAAATAGAATAAAACACTTAGAAAAAAAATTTATCAAAAAACAATCCAAAAAATAATAATTCACATTGTCCTAAAACTTGTACAATTACGATGAATTTGAAATAAAAATAAAAAATGTGTAAATTTATTTAAAAACAACATTTGAATTTAATGAAAAACTCTTGAATCTCATCTTAATAAGAGCATCTCCGACAATGAGTAAAAAAATTTTTTTGATATTAAGCCTCCGTTTGGAAAGTAGATTGGCTTTTTGATTTTTTAATTTTTTTGACTATTTTAGTCTGGGGCTAAAAAGCCTAGTTTGGGAAGGACTTTTTGGCTTTTTTGACTTTTTGACTTTTTGATGAGGTGTCTTCCTGTTCATTTACCAAAGTGCCCTGGTTGTTGTTGTTTTTTTTTTTTTTTTTTTTTTCTTATTTTCGGTTTGGATTTGGCTTTTTTTGCTAACTTTTTTTTTTTTTTTTTTTGATTTTGGGTTTGGATTTCGCGTATTTTGCTTAAATTTTTATATTTTGGTGTATTTTGGTAAAATATTTCTTTTTTTATTTTTTTATTTTGGGTTTGGATTTGCCGTATTTTGCTTTATTTTTTATTTTTTTTAAATTTATGTTTTTGTCATTTTTATTTTTTTATACATTAATTAGTTCTTGTTTTTTAATTTACGTTTTTTGTCTTATTTATTTTTATTGGTATACAATAACATTTTTTTTATTTATGTATTTCATTTATTTGTAAATTACGTGGCAAATGGTAATTTATGTTTTTATGTTTTTTTTATATATATTTTTGAATGAGGCGTATTTTTCTCGTTATTTTTTTTTAATTTACATTTTTGTCATTTTTTAATTCGTACATGTACGGGGAAGAAATAATTCTCCTCGTATAATCCTGTTGACTAAGTCCACGCTCCTCCGTACGACGTCGCTTTGTTACCTGAAAACACAAACATGAGCTAGCCGGCGGGTGTGTGTCGGAAACCTCTCCGATGCCTAAGTCAGAAAACTTGACAAATAGACAAAGCTCAATGTATTCAGGAAGCAAAATTGTATGTTGTGTTATGTTACCTCCTCCAAGGTGATGCTGTAAGCTTTTATAGGTTTCGAGTGGCCCAATCCTAGTAGGACTTTTATTTCTCCATGCAGAGTCCTCCTAGGATTCATACTCCTAAAGGATAATGCTTATCCTTTTACACCCCCCCACTACTTAAACCAAGTGGGATGGTTTTTACTACGGCCGAACTACCATTTAACCGAAGTAAACTGGCTAAGCTGAGCCACAGAGTAGGTCGAACTATCCTTAGCTCGGTTTTCTCCATCCACTCCTTATCTCGGTTCTCCTGTTCAACCATGGTGTGTTTAGACCGAACTACCGAGTAGCAAAGTTTTGGCCGTTCTAACCATACTACGTCGTAACTCTGAGACCGGCCTAACTCCAAGTTGCCTCCGGACCCGAAGTAGCTTTACAATTCCTGAGCCGAAGTAACTTCATCTCTTTTGACCGAAGTAACTTTATTTCTCATGGGCCGGAGTAACTTCTCGGCCCATTTTACCCGGTCCTTCGTACTTTGGGGCCATAAAGTTCATTTCATAGCTCGGCCCAATTTTCACCAAAAATTACCCTCTCAGTACACATTAATTTGTTTTTATATTTCAAAAATAGGTTTTCATGTGTTTTATTTATTTGTAAATTACATGGCAAATGGTAATTTTTGTTTTTTTTTAATCTTTTTTGATGAGGCGTATTTTTGTCGTTCGTTTTTTTTTTTCAATTTACGTTTTTGTAATTTTTTAATTCGCACTAAATATTTTTGAATGAGGCATATTTTATTTAAAATAATTTATGTATTTTAAGTTTTTTTTTTTTTTTGCAAATGGTTTTTTCATGTGTTTTTTATTTTTATTTTTTTTTTATTTTCATTTTCTGTGAAATGATAAAAAGTGAGGTTTTATTTTATTGTCCTGTGTAATTTAAATAATTTAATTTTAATTTAATTTTAATTTTAATTTTTATTTTAATTGTAATTTTATTTTAAATATTTAAATAATGTAAATAATCTAAAAAATTTAATAAGCAAAAATTTAAAATAAATATTCAAAAAATTTAAAGCGTAAAAATTTAAATAATTTAAAATGTTAATATTTTAAATTTAAAAATAACTCTACACTCAAATCGTAACCAAACACATAAAATAAAACTCAATTAATAAATTATTTTTAAAACTCATAACCAAACACATAACTTGAAACTCCATACTACTTTCAGAAGTCTACACTGAAATCATAACCAAATACATAACAAAAAAAATTAAAATATTTAAAACTTTTTTTTTTTGGATGAGCAGTATTTTTGTCATTCTTTTTTTAAAAATTTTCCCTACACACTAATTTATACAATTTGTTAATACATATTTTTTCATAAAAATCAAAAAGTTAACCCAAATATTCTTTTTTTTTTTTCAATTTTGTAGTCAAAAAAGATAAAAAAGTATACTTATTTAGGATACCCTAAACAATCTCTTAATATAATATTTTATTTTATTAAACTAAAAAATTTATTTTTATTCTTTTATGATTATTTTAGGGGGGGAAAAAAACCCAAAATCCTTCCATGTCAAAAAATAGTGACAGTGGGTCAGTACCCCAAAAGTCACGCTGAGGGAACAATGCCAAGAATAGCTTCTTCTCTTTTCAGGGTATTTTGGTAAATTTACCCTACAAGGGATTGAACCCAACACATTGATTTCTGTTTTGTCTGGACGTGGCTAAATAAACCTAATTTGTCCAGACGTGGCTAAAATAGCCTCAATTTTGCTTCCCAAACGGTACCTAAATGTTCTAACAGAGAGTTTTGGCTTTTCATCAAAGCTATTGAATAACTAGGTGGATGACTGGCCGGTCGACCAACTAGTGTGATTTTTTTTTATAGATTTTTACCTTAAGGTGGCCATTCAGGAGACATCCAACAACGACAATAAACAGTGATTTGATGAAAAAAAAAATTATTGATTTTCAGTTTGATAAAAGACAAGTAAAATCTTCAATTTAATACCTATTTGAAGCAATCGTTGGAGCAGAAAAATAACTTATTTTTTATCAAATTCAAATTTTTTAATGAAAAATTTAAGTAGTCATTAAAAATGATTTAACAGTACTAAGCCTATTTAGTATAACCCTTTCCACACTGAGGGCCATTTGACAATTTGATTTCTTTTTGTGTAATTGTTGTATATTCTTAGCAATATTGCTACCTAGTTTGCTTTTTTGGGCTGGATTCTGTAAGGTGTTGTTTGGACAATGGGGCTAATTACGGGAATAGTTTTGAAAATTCAAAATTATTTATATAAAGAACTAAGTTGATTTGATAATTTTGGTATATTTTATTTTAGGGCCTGTTAACATGTGTTTTAAAGACACATGATAAGGAAGCACCAAGGATCCTTTAGAGTATTTTTTTCTTAAAATTTTCTAAAGTGGTGTATTGTGTGGTTGAGATTTAATGTTGAAAAATTGATGTGACTTGTCATTAAATCTCAACCACACAATGCACCACTCTAGGAAATTTTAAGAAAAAAAAAACTCTAGAGGATCCTTTCTCATAAGGAAGTTTGAAAGTACTGTACATTCTTTATTACATTTACTTTCATGCAAAACGTATAAATAGACAAAATATCTTAACATATGTCTTAAGAGCACACATTAACAAAACTCTTTATTTTACAGCATTTGTCTCAAAAAAATGAATGGTTAGTGTATTTTTAAAAATTGACCATTTATTTTTTTTCCAAGACAAATGTGATAAAATAAATATTTTACAATTATTAGATCGACCAAATTTTTTGCGTGAATAATATAAATGAACAGCCCTAAAAAATTAACAGTATGAATCGTTGAAATGGGATGCCTAATAGATTTCATACACCCAAAACAAAACCTGTCCAGTTCAGATTTGGATTCAAGAGAATCTAGTCCCCTTTTTTAAAAAAAAAAATTGTGATTGATTGATCTAAACAGCGGCCTATAAAAAATAAATCGACAATGCTAGGTAACTCAAATTTTTGTGGCTCAAATGGCTCAAAACTGTTAAAACGACGTCGTTTTGACAGATTTTGAGTGTAAAACGACGTCGTTTTAACAGATTTGAGCCATTTGAGCCACAAAAATTTGAGCTACCAAACATTTTTCAAAATAAAAAGATAATGTAACTTAAAAAAAAAAAAAAACTTTTAATTAGTGTTTGAAAAATAACTTAATAATTACATAATATTTTGTAACCGAGAAAAGATATAACATAAAAATGTGTGGGTACCCCACCCTCTTATAATAATTTAAAAAAATTACAATTCAGTAAATTCTCCTCAAAATAATTATAAATTTATATAACATTTTATAAATCTTTAATAATTAAAAGGGAGATGATTCAGGGCCCGAAAACGGGGGGGCTCGAATGCCCCGTATTTCCACTTTAGGTAAAAAAAAAAAAAAAAAAAAAGGAAAAAAGAAAGAAAAAAAGAAAACAGTTTCCAAAATTAGAAATTAGGGGTATTAGGGGCAAATTTTTTAGGGCCACCAATCATTTTCCTAATTAAAATTATAATTTTTTTTCATGAATTTACAATTATTTTGAGAATCCTTTACAATTTCTCCTAATAATTTTCTTGAAGTCTCAAACTAGAGTCCGAACAATCCCAAAAGAAAATGCACGAAGAATTTGCTAGTATTAGCTTTTGTTTTCTTTTTGGTTCGTACAACACAACCTTTTGTGATTTCAAACGTTCTGTTCTATTTTGTATCCATCATCGTTTGACTTTCACTGAGCCACGCAAGCTACAAACCTCAACAAATACAAAACAGAGAGAGAGAGAGAGAGCTTGTTGTTTGTTATCTTTCTCTGAGCTGTATCATCCATGACCCTGTGCCATTTCGGCCTAAATCCATATAACACCCTTTGGTGATTTCAAACGTTCTGTTCTATTCTGTAGCCATCATCGTTTGACTTTCACTGAACCACGCAAGCTACAAACCTCAACAAGTACAAAATTGAGAGAGAGAGAGAGAGAGAGAGAGAGAGAGAAGCAACCGAGCTTGTTGTTTGTTATCTTTCTCTGAGCTGTATCATCTATGACCCTGTGCCATTTTGGCCTAAATCCATATAAGGTGTCGTTTGAGAAGTGGGTTGATTTTTTAATTTTTTGATTATTTTAGTCTGGTTTAAAAAGTTCGGTTTATGAAGGATTTTTTGATTTTTTAGGCTTTTTTTTTGTGAAAGAAGAATGTAATGATTATGGGTTGGATGTGATATTTTATTTGTTGTGATTAAAATAATTTATTTTATTTTTTGTAATTAAAATAATCAAAAAAAAAAAATCCCAAATAACTCTTTCCAAACGGAGCCTGAGACAGCCTATTCTCAGTTCATGGCATGGACACACTACCTTTTGGATCCTTTCGGACTTTTGGGAAAGTGAGTTAGAAATTAAAAGTTAATTTTTAATTTATTTTGAATTTTTGTTTGGTTTGTATCTCAAAATATAATTTTTAAAAAAAGTTTTTAGATTTTTGTTTAGTTTAAATTTTTAAATTTTTTTTTCTAAAATCACCTCTTCTATATATCAATCAATCATTTTTTTTTCTCTCATCTCTTATTCTCAATTACTTTTTTCATCACACACATCTACTCTACTTTACTCTACTCTAACAAAATATCAAATCATCCCAAATTCCTAAACTCTAAAACTATTTTCAAAATATATAACCAAATAAACTAAAAAAATTTCTAAAAAAAAATTTATTTCAAAACACAAACTAAACACACACATAATTTTTTACATTTTTATATAAATTTTAAAAAAACAATTAAAAAATAAAAAATTTAACTCTTAACTATCTTTCCAGAATAACTATTGGTGTTTTCATTCATACCATTTATCTATTTGCCTGCAGATACTGGAAAGCCCCTTGCTAATATAAAGGGAAATGATAAAGACCAATAAAAGTGGTGTTCTAAAGCAACTAGTAATGATGTGGCATTTACTCTTTTTTTTAAAAAAAAAAAATTAGACACAATAACACTGTGGCAGTAGGTAAGACCCACTGCCACATCATAAATAGTGACACTAATTAGTGCTCTCACTCATTTTCCATATAAAGGCATTGTTTATTGTTCTTATTACTATATGAGAGGGAGACTTATGGCCTGGCTTTGGGCCGTGGTAGAAGCCGGACAGGATAGGGCAGGGCATGTTTGGGCCGAGCTAAAGTGAGCCTGTTCAGAGTAGGTTTTACTCGGTCGATGCGCAGGCCCCGTTTAGACCGAGCTAGCTTGGCCGAGATGATCGCCTGCCAACCTGGGTTGCATGGGTCGCGCGTGTAGCTCGGCGGGTAAGGCCTTCTGTTCACCGACTCGACTTGTCTTTAGCTCGGCTCTGCTGGGATGCTACCGAGCTCGGCTGTTATGGAGCTTGGCAGGTGGAGCACTTGGGCACGTTATGCAGCACGGTCGTAGGAGACCAAGGTGATGCCTTCGATCTGCCGAGCTCCCGCCAATGTTGTCTGACGGTTTGGTTAGGTGGAGATTACTAGATTTGTGCTGACGGATAGGAGAGCAGCTCCACTTGTCAACAGGATAATGGGAACAGATTTGAGCGCAGAAAGTATAAAAGCATGACTGTGCCCCCCATGCTGGAGGGGACATCATTTTTGATGAGATAAGACCTATATTCGTTGAGTTTCTTTCTCTTTCTCTCTCTAAGTTAACTTGACCGTCGGAGGGGTTTTCGGCAACACACCGCTGGGTAGCTCACTGCCGTTGTGCTTGTAGGTCGATTGGATAGACAAGGAGCTTGGACGAAAGGAGTACGGGCTCCGCGGAATATTTGCTCCCCGTACAATTGGCGCCATTTGTGGAAAGTTTGATAGACAAAACCTTGTCTTCCAAGCTCATCTGATCGCCTTCAATGGCGAACAACGACGAGATATCGTTGTCCGCCATCGACGATGTTACCTCGAAGTCTGCCAGACGGAGAGACTGACTTCCCGCCGTTCCAAACATGGTGGGCCTGGAGATTTCCCCAGGAGGACATTCAAGAGACGTGCGGGATAAGTGCGGTAGAAGTTTTGGCAACTCTTAGAGCCCAGACGGGCACCGGCGGCGAAGAGAATCGCACGCTAGGCGTCAGGAGCACAAGTTAAGGGACCAAGACGTCGTCATCCAGAGAATAGCAACGGAGATGAAAGATCTCAAACGGCATGTCAAAGGAAGGGTGTTGCTGGAGTGGGAGACCACAGTGAGCGTACCCAACCACGCCGTTCAGGCAGTCAGAGCCAGCAGCACACTCCCTTCCTTTCTATCACCAGAAGCTACAGGGTTGGAGAATCTGACGCGCCTGTAGAGAAGTCTAGCGTGCAAGATAGTACCTATCAACCCTCACATCCGGCGACGACATCGAGGTATTCCTATTCCGCTTGCTCGGAGGACTTGCGGGCAGTCTTGAAGGAGCGGGCTCGCCGGCGAGAGACTCAAAGGGTGCCGGCGCTTCAGCGGCTATCTTACGGGGGCCGCGCCAATGAAGAGGTCATAATGCCACTACCCCGCCCAGCCATGCCTCTCCTTCTAGACACAGATTTGGCGAGGCTGAACGTTACCCCCTTCTCCCTTGAGATAGAAACCACTCCGCTCCCTGCGGGCTTTCACCAGCCCAAGTTTACGCTCTACGACGGAAAGACCGATCCATACATGTATGTAAGCCACTTCCGACAAGTCATGGCCGGACATAGGCACAATGACCCTCTTATGTGCCTTATCTTCCCGTCGAGTTTGGGCGAGCTGAGCTTGAAATGGTTTGAGACCCTGCCGGAGGGAAGTATCAAAAGGTAGCAGCAGTTGGCGGAAGCCTTTGTAACTCATTTCAAGACCAACACTAAAACGCCGAAGGAAGTGAAACACCTTCTTAGTGTCAAAATAGAGTCGAGTGACACACTCAAGGCATACAACTCCAGATACTAGGAAACCTTCAATGAGATTTTAGATTGCCCGATCAACCTGGCAATCACCCAATATAAGCGCGGTCTACCGGTCGGACATAGGCTGCGAGACTCGCTTACCATGAACCAGCCGACGTCCATGGGCCAACTAATGCAGCGCATCAATGAGCACATCCGAGTAGAGGATGATGCGGCGGCGTCCACCACGAAGACAACTCCGGTGGTAACAGACAAGAGGCCGGCTGGCAAGGTGCACGCGGTCGGACAGGATACTAACCGTCAAAATGACTGCGCCGAGGAATCTGACCGAGGGTTGAATCGTCAAAATCGGGAAAGGAGACGTCGGAACAACCGAGATAAATACCCCCGCGATGACGTAGCTGCTGCCAACAGAAGGTTAAAAGCTCGGACGGGCATCACCACGGTCTTTAAGATTCCAATCTATCGCATACTTAGTGAAATCCGTGACGAGGATTACGTCCGGTTTCCTGCTAAGTTAGGCGACGCGCAAAAGGGCTTCAACTCGCGGTACCGCTGCACATATCACCGGGAGCGAAGACACCGGACAGAGGACTGTTTGCCTCTGAAGCAACAGTTGAAGGAGTTAGTCACAGCCGGACACTTAGATCTTTACATCGATGGGGGTGTTAAGGCCGCGCATCTCGCCCTGGCTGATCCACATGGACCGGCTGACTTGGAGGCACCCCCTCAAGGAGTGGTTAATGTGATCCACGGCATAGTGGAGCCGGCGCGTGTATGCAAGCTCTGCGGAATGATCAAAAAAACAAAACACATGAGGGAAGTTTTGTCAGTCCAGCTCGCAATCAAAAGGGGGAAGATCGAGGAAAAAGATGTGATTAGTTTCTCCACAAGGGACCTAGAGCGCATTCAAACGCCACACAACGACGCCCTAGTGGTCACCCTCCGCGTCAAAGAGTTCGATGTCAAGCGCATCTTGATTAACCAGGGAAGCTCGATTGAAATTATGTACTACGATGCGTTCAAACAACTCAAACTCCAAGATACAGACTTGGCTCCAGCTACTTCGCTACTGGTAGGTTTCAACTCGCAACCGCAATGGCCTTTAGGAAAAATAATTTTACCAGTCAAAGCCAGAACCGTGGTTAAGCAGGTGGAGTTCTGGGTACTGCAGATGCCGTCTACGTACAATCTGATCCTCGGTAGGGGATGGCTTCACGCTATGCAAGCTATAGCGTCGACCTACCACCAGGTTATGAGATTCCCCTCGACTATGGGGGGAAATTGAGAAAATTTAGGGCGATCAAGTCATGTCGAAGCAATGCTTCCAGGCTGCCAAAGGCTTCGTCCAAATGATCAAAGGACCGAAGGACCAGGGAGTCCTTGAAGATATGGGCGCCAAGGTTGAGGACAAAGCTGCTGAAGAGTTGGTGGAAGTGCGGATTGACACGGAAAGTCCGAACAAGTTCTTTTTGCTCGGATCAAGCCTTACCGCCCAAGAAAGAACGGAGATGGTAGAGTTCTTGATGGCAAATATCGAAGGCTTCGCATGGTCGCCCTATGAAATGCCCGGCATCGATCCAAGCTTTATTTGTCATCACCTCAATGTTTTTCCCGGTGCACGGCCGGTCATTCAGAGAACGAGAAGATCGGCGCTGCACCACGTCGAGGTAGTCGCGAAGGAGGTAAGAAACTTGCTTGAGGCACGGGCTATTCAGGAAATGCACTACCCTCGGTGGGTTTCAAACATGATCGTAGTGCCCAAGAAGAATGGGAAGTGGCGAGTTCACGTCGACTACAAGACCGTCAACCGAGCTTGCCCTAAAGACAGCTTTTTCCTGCCCTGAATAGGCCAGCTGGTGGATCTAACGGCCGGACATAACAGGCTCAGTTTCTTGGATGCCTACAGCGGTTATCATCAGATTTCCATGCATGGCCCCGACCGTGAAATCACCTCATTCACTACTCCAAGGGGACTCTTCTACTACCGAGTCATGCCTTTTAGTTTGAAGAACGCCGGGGCAACTTTCCAAAGGATGGTGACCAAAATGTTTGCTTATCTGCTAGGTCGGACAATGGTAGCTTATATCGATGACATGGTGGTCAAAAGCCAACATCAAGCAGACCACTTGTCCGATCTAGCCGAGATGTTCGCCATTCTCAAACAGCACAAGCTACGCCTGAATGCATCCAAGTGTGCCTTTGGTGTGGGATCCGAAAAATTCTTGGGCTTCCTAGTCACAAATCGAGGCATTGAGGCAGACCCCACACAAATCAGAGCCGTACAAGAGTTAAAGTAGTCAAACTCGGCGAAGGACGTGCAGTATCTTGCCAGTATGGCAACCGCGCTTAACAGATTCATAAGTCGGTCATCAGATCACTGCCGCCCTTTCTTTCGAGCCTTAAAATCCAAGTTTTCATGAGACGAGGAATGCGACAAGGCTTTGGCCGAGCTAAAGGCATATTTGTCTTCTGCTCCATTATTGGTGACACCAAAGCCCGGCGAAGAACTCTACCTTTATCTGGCCGTCTCTCAGCATGCAGTTCGCGCGGTGCTTGTTCGGTCAGAAAGCATCCAGCATTTTCCCATTTTTTACGTCAGCAAAACCTTGCTACCAGCAGAGCCGAGATACTTGCCGTTGGAAAAACTTGCCTTGGCGTTGATGATGGCCTCAAGGAAATTGGCGCACTATTTTCATGCTCACACAATCATCATTTGACCGAGTTCCCCCTCAAAGCCTTGTTCGAGCGGGCGGATTTCTCCGGTCAAATCCTCAAGTGGGCGGTCGAATTGGGACAATTTGACGTCAAGCTCCAACCACGAACTGCCATAAAAGCACAGACCTTGGCCGATTTCGTTGCTGAATTCTCACATGGCATTCATCCGGTATGCCTGGTGAATCTTGCCACGACAGCTGAGGAGGTGAATGCAAGCTCAACCGAATTACACGGCAGGGCGATATTGGCGACACGGACTTGCGCGCCCCGCCGTAGAACCTCCAGCCGGCATGATACTGCAGCCCGGCGATGTGGCAACAGACTTGGGCATAACAGACCAACTTGTTGGGTCCGGTGTCGTATCACCGAGGGGGGATGAAATGGAACCGATCAGCATTGAACCTGAAGTCGAACAACCGAGTGATCGCGATCCAATCAACCTTCAAGCCTCCTAGGACCCCTCAGAGTGTTGGAAGCTCTTTGTCAGTGAAATATGAAAACTCTTTGTAGATGGAGCCTCGAACCGTCACGGTGCCGGGCTGGGCATAGTTCTGATTTCACCAGATGGTCTGACCATCGAACACTCCATCACCCTCGGGTTCCCTGCATCAAACAACGAGGCTGAGTATGAGGCACTATTGGCCGGGCTCAAGAGCACCCTTCAGGTGCACGCATCCAAGCTAATGGTTTACAGTAATTCCCAACTCGTTGTCAACCAAGTGTCTGGGGTTTACGAAGCTAAAGATGATAGAATGGCAAAGTACCAAGCTCTAGTGAGAGAACATATCAAGCGATTCCAGGCAATCAGGGTCCAACAAATTGGCCGGGAAAACAACGGCCGTGTGGATGAGTTAGCCGGTTTAGCTTCCATGATCGATAAAATATCTCCCAGCCCTCTATTGATTGAGTTTCTTCCTCGACCTAGCATCGAGGAAACTGAGCAGACAGAGGTACTTTGCACTGAGCTAGGTCCTTCTTGGATGGACCCTATTATCCTCTTCCTCAAGGAGCGGACCCTCCCGGCCGATAAAAAGGAAGCGCATAAAGTCCGGGTGAAGTTAGAGTGGTTTTAGCTCTCTCCATCTGGCGTTTTATACAAGAAGTCTTTCACTGGCCCTTATCTCAAGTATGTACACCCAAACAGCGTGAAAGCTTTCCTGTACGAAATTCATGAAAGTATATGCGGCAGTCACATCGGGGGTAGATCTTTGGCCTACCGAGCTATCTCGCAAGGGTATTGGTGGCCGTGCATGCAAGCGGACGCTCAAAAATATGTTCGCAAATGTAAGAAGTACCAGAAGTTCGACCACCAAATTCACCAGCCGGCTAGAGAACTTCTTTCTCTCATAAGCCCTTGGACTTTTGCGATATGAAGGCTGGACATAGTGGGACCACTCCCAACGGCACCAAGCAACCGAAAGTTCTTCATCGCGGCTATGGACTGCTTCACCAAATGGGTTGAAGCTGAGCCCTTAGCAACTATCAAGAAGAAAGACGTCAAACAGTTTGTCTGGTAGAATGTGGTAACGTGGTTTGGCGTCCCTAAAATTCTATTATCTGACAATGGCACCCAGTTTGATGGGCGTCTATTCAAAGGATTTTGTGAAGAATTGAAGATCGAATTTTACAACTCCACCCCGGCTTACCCGCAGTCCAACGGCCAAGCCGAAGCATCAAACAAGACCATTCTTGATGGGTTGAAGAAAAGACTTGAGAAAGCCAAAGGAAAATGGGCTGAGGAACTCCCAAGTATCCTTTGGGCATACCGGACGACCCCGAGGCGATCTACCGGGAAAACTCCTTTTGCCTTGGCATATGGCATGGAGGCGGTCATCCCATTGGAAGTTGGCATGCCCACCCTCTGTAGTGAAAGTTTTGAGTCCGAGCTGAACTCTGAAGCCATCGCCTTGGAATTGGACCTAGTGGAAGAGCGCCGAAAAAGGCTCTAATCCATGTGGCCGCATACCAACAAGAGCTTTCTAGAAAATACAACAAAACGGTGCACCCCAGACCGTTCAAAGTTAGGGATTGGATTTTAAGAAAGGTGATGGTCAACACACTGGTGCTGAGGGAAGGCAAGCTAGGGGCAAACTGGGAAAGACCCTACAGGATAACCGGTCTAGCAGGGAAGGGGGCATACCACTTGGAACATTTGGATGGCAAAGGCATACCCCGGCCATGGAATGCAGCCAACCTCAAACTGTACTATTTTTAAGTTTTTCATAGTTTTTATGTTATTCTTTTGAGTAAAGACTTGTTTGCCTTACACTTCAGAATGTAATACCCTTTTTTGTCAATATAATAGAAGTGACTTATTCTTGCTGAAGCATTCTGCTGTTTTCGATGCTTATTTTGAGATTTCAACCGAGATGTTTTACTCCGATTGAACGAGTTGATGATTTACTTAGCTTAAACTGAGATGTTTTTCTCCGGTTGGATGAGTTGAAGATTTACTCAGCTTAAACCGAGATGTTTTACTCTGGTTAAGCGAGTTGATGATTGTACTCAACTTTGTGATTTTAACCAAGACGTTTTACTCCGGTTGAACAAGTTGATGATTTTACTCAACTTTGTGATTTCAACCGAGATGTTTTACTCTGGTTGAACAAGTTGATGATGTACTCAACTTTGTGATTTCAACCGAGATATTTTACTCCGGTTGAACGAGTTGATGATTTTACTCAACTTTGTGATTTCAATCGAGATGTTTTACTCCAGTTGAACGAGTTGATAATTTACTCAACTTTGTGATTTCAACTGAGATGTTTTACTTCGGTTGAAAAAGTTGATGATTTACTCAACTTTGTGATTTCAACCGAGATGTTTTACTCCGGTGGAACAAGTTGATGATGTACTCAACTTTGTGATTTCAACCGAGATGTTTTATTCCGGTTGAACGAGTTGATGATTTACTCAACTTTGTGATTTCAACCGAGATGTTTTACTCTGGTTGAACGAGTTAATGATTTACTCAGCTTAAACCGAGATATTTTTCTCCAGTTGGATAAGTTGAAGATTTACTCAGCTTAAACCGAGATGTTTTACTCCGGTTAAGCGAGTTGATGATTTGCTCAACTGTCATTTAGCCCGAGATGATTTTGCTCTGGTTGAATGAGTTAATGTTTTATCAACCAAGATGGTTTATCTCGGCTATATGAGTTGATAATTCATTTAAGGACGAGTTGATGATTTGCTAAGCCAAGGTGCTTTACCCCGGCCAAAGTTGTTTAGTTTAAACACAGTGTAAACACTTAACAAAATCAGAACTTTTCATTAATGAGGAATAAAATTACATACGGTGGGGCTGGCAGCCCGGTTACATTCTTAAAAACGAAGAAGAAAAAGACAGAAAACTCCACTAAGGGCGACAAGTCGGCGAAGTCATCCCCGGTTGTGGTTGCCTCCAGGTCGACCGTGTTTCTTTGATGCTGGTCTCAACTTGGCCGGCCTGCTTTGGGCGGTTATCTCCCTCGGTAGTTTCCTCGGCTGCCTCCAAACCTTCTTTTTCCTCGGCCTCAGCCTGCAACGTGCTGAAGACGTCATTGGCATATGGCACCATGTATGCCGGCAGAAAGGCAATAGGGGAAGAGGCAAACACGTCGGTCTCAAATCCTTGGCCGAGCTGTTCGCAAGTAGCTTTCCACCCGGACTTGAAGAAAATGTCCTTGGTGGCCTCCACTTGCTCGGTATAGTTTTCCTCGACCTCATTGAAACCTTCGTTGTTTGCCTTGTCCAGTTTGTCCTTCCTCGATTGCTTCAACGCTTCCAGCTCAGCCCGGAGAGCGTCTCTTTCTTTCTCGGCAGTACCCAGCTGGTCGAGCAATCTGGAGTTGTCGGAGTTTGCGATCTCCAAAGAAGCTTTTGATTGGCCCAGCTCGGTCTGAAGGTGCTCAACCTGGCTAGCAGTGTCGGTTGCCTTCTGCCGGAGTCTGTGAATCCGCTCCATTACAAGGTTTTGTTTTTGGATGGCCTGCAAGAAGAGAGTTGATTAGAGAGGGAACCGAGCAAACACTTGGAAAAATTTGAATAAAGCATGCAAAACTCTTACCCGAGTCATGGACTTGACCGAGGACTTCACCAGCCTGGTGTCGGCACTTGATCGCTGTCGACCACGTCGCTCGGCAGTAGGAGGGCTTTTGTCAGGTCGAAGGCTAGGAGGTGTTCCTTGTCGCCTTTGACTGAGGCGGTTGCCGGGATCTCCTTACCCTGGTGCTTCAACTGGGGCTTCCAGGGCGGTGGTAGCTAGGTTGTGATCGTGGGTTGCTCAGTGTTCGGCTCCGCGACAAGCTCGGCTGAAGGATCGGCGGTTCGAGGCCTTTTTCCAACTCGGCGAGTGTTCTTGCTGGCCTGTGATGGGGGGGTTAATGCCAAGGCAATGACGGCCTCAGATGTTTGCCCGGCTCTTGAAGTGCGAGGTAGGATGCTCGGCAGCTCGGTGGATGTGGCGGTGATGAAATTTTTGATGCGGCTTCGTTTGGCCATCTCCTCTGCCTCGGTCAGCCGGATGAGGGGCACGTCAGGTAATGTGGGGTCAGGAAGTGGCGACGGCACTCGAAGGAAGTCTGTCACTCTGCTCCGGCGTGGAGCGGAGTATCGGTAGGTTGGTATGTAGCCGAGAAGTTCGTGACAATCTCGATTTCAGTACCGCAGCACGGTTCTGATGGCTGCTTCGTTGGGATAATGGTAGTTGGCTTGCAAATCCTCAATTGCTGCAAAAGAAGAAAATATATTAAGTACGGAATTTAGAAAGGAAGAAATTTTGACCGAGTAGTTAGCACGGCTTACATGTTTCACCGAAGTTTTTGCTTATATACCAGCCCGGCACGTCGGTCGTTTCGTAATTACCGGACACCTAAAAAAAGTCATCATTGTACATGTCTTTGTTCGGGGTGCCGGTCACTATCTTCTCCTTGCCCGGTCTGATCTTTAAATAATAGGCAAGGTCGTCGCCCGTATGCCCGAGGGTATACTGGCAAAGTATTTCGGCTAATCCTAGGTTGGTTCCTAGCCAGTTCTTCAGTTCGTGGATCCCGTTAATTATCCTGTAAGTGTTGGTTAAGACTTGGGTCGGTGCTAGCCTGGTGCGCCACAAGAACTCGCACAAAAGGGGGTTAACCGGGAAGCGGAGGCCACCTTCTATTATGGAGAGCATAGTGAAAAGGCACTGGTCTAGTCTGCCCCAGGGGGTTGTTTCCTCAGCACCGAGCTCGAGATGTACGTCGACTGGGATACCGTATTCTTCTCGGAACGCGGCTAGAGAGACCGGCGTATCGACCAGGAAGCGGTAGTGCCCCATGTGTAGCCGGCTGGTTTTAGCACGGTTGTGTTGATTTGGCACAAACTCTTGTTTTGTGGCTGCTTGGTCTTTGAGAGCCTCAGTGTTAGTGCGTGGTCCTCTTGGACTCTGCAGGAGAAGAAGGGTAAGTGTAAGTAGGAGCGCGGTCGCGCAAAACGAGCTTGACTTTAGCTAGGTCAGGTGGAGTGCCAGACCACCCCAGTCATGAAGGTAAATCTAGAAGCTCGGCCGCTCAAGCGGACCAGATGTTAGCCCGGTCAAGCGGTCAAACCCTCTATCTACCTCGGTTCCTACATGAGTTTTTTGCACACTCATAATTTGCTCGGTTTAGATGTTTTTTGGGATCAAAAGAAGACCTGGAGCCCGGTCCGCCCCTGATCTTCATGTGTTTATCACTGGAGCTAAAGAACAGCAAGGAGAATAGGGGGCATAAGAGGTTTTTGGGAGCTATATCCTAAAACCTATTACTTTTATGCCTTAAGATATGAAATACCGAAGGAAAAAGCAATAAAGGGGTTCGAAGAACTTACCAGAATGGGGCAGAAGTCGAATCTTCAAACACGAATACAGAAGAGGGCAACAATGGAGCTTGATGAGGGCACTGCAACATTAGGTCGTCTGGAATGGAAGTGAGTCAGTAAGAAGAAAATGAAGGGGGAGTTGGCATGTTTGTAGGGGAAAACAACCGCCAAAATTCGAATACGAAAAGACGTCGGGGTTTGCTGCACGAGGCCAATAAATGATCAACGCGCATCCCTATTGACGGCGGCGTCAGTACTGAAGAGACAAGATGTAAAGTTGAGGCGTCAACCGAGCAAGCCTTGAAACCGAGCATGGGAAGTAGCGCGGTTAACGTCTTCTAAACTGAGGAACAGCGGAGAATATACCCCGGTTGGATCATGTAATCCCAATCACGCTTTCGCGGACGGAATTAAGGGGCAATTGAGAGGGAGATTTATGGTCTGGCTTTGGGCCGTGGTAGAAACCAAACAAGATAAGGCTGGGCATGTTTGGGCCGAGCTAAAGTGGGCCTGTTCAGAGTAGGTTTTACTCGGTCGATGCTCAGGCCCCATTTAGACCGAGCTAGCTTGGCCGAGATGATCGACTGCCAACCTGGGTTGCATGGGTCGCACGTGTAGCTCGGTGGGTAAGGCCTTCTGTTCATCGACTCGACTTGTTTTTAGCTTGGCTCTGCCGGGATGCTACTGAGCTCGGCTGTTATGGAGCTTGGCAGGTGGAGCACTTGGGCACGTTATGCAGCACAGTCGTGGGAGACCGAGGTGATGCCTTCGGTCTGCCGAGCTCCCGTCAATGTTGTCTGACGGTTTGGTTAAGTGGAGGTTGCTGGATTTGTGCTGACGGATGGGAGAGCAGCTCCACGTGTCAAGAGGCTAATGGGAGCAGATTTGAGTGCAGAAAGTATAAAAGCATGACTACGTCCCCCATGCTGGAGGGGACATCATTTTTGGTGAGATAAGACCTACATTCATTGAGTTTCTTTCTCTCTCTCTCTCTCTCTCTGAGCTAACTTGACCGTCGGAGGGGTTTCCGGCAACACACCGCCGGGTAGCTCACCGCCGTTGTGCTTGCAGGTCGATCGGATAGACAAGGAGCTTAGACGAAAGGAGTACGGGTTCTGTGGAATATTTGCTCCCCGTACACTATACGAGGAGTAAAATAATGTTTCCTAAAAATCCCTAAAAGGCCATCTGAACTTTCCAAAGGGATCATGATGACAAACCCCAAAGTTGCACCTCCTTCCAAAATATTTAGGTTTTAAAAATGAAAAATGCGTGAGAGCTCGAAATTGAACGAGCTCGAATCCCTCGAATGTTAAAACGATGTCGTTTTGGCAATTTTTTTTTCTTGTTTATATCTGAGTTCAGAGGGGAGTGAGAGAGGGGGAGAAAGAGAGAGGAGGAGAGAAGAGAGACGGAAACAGAGAGAGAGAGGCGACGGCGATAGCGGGGCAAGCCGACGGTGATGAAGGGTGCGACGGTGGACGGTGATGGAGGGTGGGTGCGACGGTGACCGACCAGATCTGATGGAGCACCACCTAGATCTTAATATTTCTCTCTTTTTTTTCTTTTTTTTTCCTTTTTTTTCTGGCTCTGTGTTGATGATGGTGATGTTGATGAAGATGTTTTTTTTTTTTTTTTTTTTTCTCTGTAGTTCTGTGTTGATGATGGTGATGTTGTTGTTGATTTTTTTTTTTTTTTCTAGTAGATCTAGATCTGATGGATCTTCTTCTTCTTCTCTCATCTTCTTCTTCTTCTTCAAACAAACGAGGAAAAAAGGAAAAAAGGAAAAAAAAAAAAAAAAAATCCCAAAACGACGTCGTTTTGGGATTTCGGACGATTCAAGCCGTTGGTAATTCGAGCTACGTAGCGGAGTTGTTTAAAAATTTTGACCCAATTTTCCATATATATTTTATTTTTGGGTGCAAATGATTTTGTTATATATTTCAGTCTTTCTGTAGTACAGTATTATTAGTAGTCCTTGTTTACAAATAAGTTATTTTGATTTATTATTTACCCTTGAAAAATCTAATTATATATTCAATTGTCCTTATTTGGAACAAGATTCAAAATTCAGGTTCAAATGTGTCACAATTGAAAAGTCAAGGATCAAAGTGACACAAGTTCCAAACTATAGGAACTATTTGTATAATTTGTCTTTTTTTTATTATTTTAAGTTTGGCCAAAAAAAATTATGTTTGGAATAATAATTGATTTGGTGATGGTAAAAAAGATAATAATAATAATTATGGATTAAATGTGATATTTTGTATTATTAACTATTTTAATTTATTTTGTTTTTATTGAGCATTATAACTGAATAGCCTCTAGTCAAACAATGCATTTATTATTGGCCTTGCTTAGGAAGTTAACTATTTTAGTTGACTATTTAACTTTTTAGCTATTTTAACCTATCTAAAATGATTGTGTTTGAAAAGTTAGTTAATTTTTTATTATAGGTGATTGATGATTATGAGTTAAATGTGACATTTTAACTTATTTTTATTTTAATAAATTATTTTAATTTAATTTTATATTTTTAACTTTATATTATGAGTTAGACGTGACAGTCAGACTACTTATAGTCGAATATTTGCTAGTACACAGTTTCCATTCTAGTTCATTAGTACGCCTATAATTTTGGACTTTGACCATGTCCACTATATGTTTGTATTGAAATATTTTTATTTTATATCTAATGGTTATGAAATAAAAATATAAATTTATAATTATTTTAAATTAAAAAAATTACCATAGAGCATCTCCATCAAAATAATTATTTTTATTTTTTAGCTAAAATAATAAATAAATCACTAAATTTCACCTCTATCAAATTAGCTATCAAGTTAATTATTTTAGTTTTAATAATTTTAACTTAACCTATGTAATAGTAGTTTACCATACAGTATTATTTTTTATATTTTTGAAATAACTGTGTTGAGTTTTAACAAATAATTTCAAATTAAAATGAATAAAATAATATTTAAATAGTATAGAAAGTAATAAAAAGTTTGTTGAAAAATATACTAAGGGCTAGTTTGGCATGTACTAATAAGTCAAAAAGTCAAAAAGTCACTATCTTATTTAAGTCACATTATCTTATTTAAATCACATCACCTCTCTAACACATCAAACCCAACCCAACCCAAACCCACCAATAAGTTAAAAAGTGCACTTTTTTAGGACATCCCAAACCAACTCTAAAACGGATATAAAATCATAATAAAAAAAGTAATTTTAAATGAAAATATAATAAAATTTTAACTGGTTTAATATTGATACTTTAACGGAACCTAGCTATTATAAGTGGGTGGTTGGGAAGTGGATTTTTTTAGTTGTAGGATATTATTGGAGAATTTTTTTTTTTTGTGTTTGGGAAGATAGTTGAATTTTTTTGTGATTGGGTGTGATGTTTGTGAGAGCAAAAGTGAAATGATTATGGAGTTTGATGTGTTTGTTTGGATTTATTTTTTTTGATTTTGTAACCACTTTGTCTTTTAGTGAAAAAAAACAAAAAACAAAAACCAAAAAATTTCCTTCCCAAACATAGCCCAAATATGTAATATTGAGGGGTTGTTTGGGATGAACTATATCACTTTTTGACTTTTTGACTAAAAAAAATAGAGAAAAAAAAGATGTATGTTTTGGACAGCTTCTGACTTTTTTACAAAAAAAAAATGTGCATTAAAATATTGTATCAACTAGCAAAATTACCTTCCTACACTTCTCAGCACTGACATGTTTTTCGTGCATGTCAGTGAATTCCCACATCAGTGCATTGTGCTACACTTTTTTTTTTTACCAAAAAATGCAATGTTGGAAGAGGACAAAACCAAGGGTATTTTTATCTTTTTACCCTCTGTCTATTCAGCCTTTTTTTCTCACCCAAACATGTGAATAGTGTTAACTTTTTTACTTTTTCAATAATTTTTTAACTTTTTATTTTTTTTAAGAGATGTCAAACACCTACTCAATCTTTATATTTCTACCAGTTATTAGTACCCAATTCAAGTCCGCAGGGCCGGCCCTGAGTTCGTTGGGGCCTAAGGCGAATTTCAGAAATGGGGCCCTTTTATATTGAAAAAAATTCATGAATAAAACGATAAGTTACAATTTTTTTATTTGTTTGTAACCATAAAAAAATTTAATTACACATATAATCATTAAAATTATAAATAAAATAATTTAATAAAACAAAATTAGAACAAAAAAATTAGGAAAAAATTATTCAATTAAAATTGATATAGACCTAGGTAAAAAAATTTGAGCAAAATTATTTATTTCACTAAAATCTAATATATAAAGAAGGTAAAAATAAAAAATAAAAAAAAATAGGGCCCATATATTGTATGTATTATTTTTCTTGAGCCCAAACACTTTTTTTTTAATATATATTTTCATTTTAATAAATATGAACCAAACTACACTTATAAATAAATATGGAGTAAATCATACATGGACCCAAAAAAATATTTTGGAGCCCTTTAAATTGATCCTAAAACCAAAAAAAAAAAAAACATTGAGCCTATAATATTTTACCAAATTTAGGGGGTCTATGTTATATATGTTTATATGTTTTACCAAATTTAGAGGCCCTATTGTTTTTTATTTATTTATTTATATATTTTCATTTTAATACATATGGGCCAAACACATTTATAAATAAATATGAGTTAAATTATACATGGACCCAATAAAACATTTGGGGCCCTTTAAATTGATCTTAAAATCAAAAAAAAAAAATAAATTTGAACCTGCAATAATTTTTTAAATTTAAAACCTTATTTTTGGACCAAAATATGAGGCGTAAGGCACAAACCTTACATGCCTTAGGGCAGTGCCGGCCCTGCAAGTCCGGTCCCTCTAAAGTGAAAACGTGCAGTAAAATCATGCAATAACTATGGGATTAGACCAGGTTTCTCTCTACCTAGTTACTACTCAATTACAATTAGGTACTTTATTTCTCACTTTCACTTCTCTTATTTTTAGGGCTGGGCATAGGGTTATCCGACCCGTCCAACCCGCCCAACCCTACCCTACCCGCAGACTTTTGGGCGGTTTCGCAAACATGTTAGGGTAGGGTGCGGTTTGGATTATGGCTGAATTTCGGGTTGCGGGCGGGTTGCGAGTTTGAACCGCACCCGCCCAACCCGCCCGCTTACACAGATTTTTTTTTTTTTTTTTTTTTTTTTTTAAATGTGTGAATTCTGAACCGTTGATTTTCATCTTTATTCTACAAACAAAGGTAAAAAAAAAAACCCTAACAATTCATTGTCATCTCATCTCACACATTTGCGCAGCTGGAGCTTGGAGGAGAGAGTTGAGCTCCTTCTCTCATCTCATATCAGTCTCTCTCTCGTTTTTCATCGTCGATCGACCTCTGGTCTGTCTGCTCATCCTTAACTTTGCTTCCTCATCGCCGATCGATCTCTGCTTTCTCATCGCAACTCTGTGCGTGCGCAGCTTCACTTCGAATCTCACTCTCTTCGTGTTTCGCAAGATCGACTCTGCTCAGGTAAGACTCGGTCTCTGTTTTTTTTTTTTTTTTCTTCTTTGAATTTGTTGATGTTGAATCTGTTTTTTTGAATCTGTTTTTTTGATTCACAGGTAAGCTTCACTTCGACTCAGCTTCACTTCGAATCTGTTTTTTTTTTTTTTTTTTTTGAATTCGTTGATGTTGAATCTGTTTTCTTGAATCTATTTTTTTGATTCACAGGTAAGCTTCACTTGGACTCTGCTTCACTTCGAAGGCACACTATGATCACTGCTCTTCTCACTTCACACATACTCAACTTAAATAGGTAAATCAATGAGAAAACATTTGCATGTTAGAAGGTGCTAAAAATAGTGGAACAGGGTAATAATGTAGTTAGTAAGAAGAGATGTAAATGCTCATGTTTCATCTGAAAGAAGAAAAAAAAAAAAAAAAAAAGAGAAAAAGAGAAAAAATTATTGTTAGGATGAAGTGGCAGAGGAAACTACTTTAGTTTAAATTTCAAAAAATCAGTGCTGTATTTAATGGTCTTGGACTCTGCAATTAGATTGATTATAAATTCCCAAATTAATTTACTTTGTTTTTTTAGCTACAGATGCTGGCTTATGTGTTCTTGCAGTGAATTTAACTTTATTTTTTTAGCTACTGATCTGCTGGTTTATTTATATTTGTGATTCTGCATCACTTCATTGTTGATCATTCTGTAAGCTCTTTTAAATGTGTTTCATTGTTTTGTTAGGAGGGTCTTAGTAATGGAATATATTGATGGAATCCCAATTCTAAAGCTTGGAGATGAAATAGCTAAAAGAGGCATAAATCCTGGCGGTAAGATCGCAGCTGCGGCAAAGAGGTAAGCCCATTGATTACCTCAGAGAGTATGAAGTCCTTTTCTGCCAATTTTTTTCTTATCATAATCCCCATTTTTATGCAAAAAGTTCATATCATCTACTTTAAATCCATAACTTACTAGCTTATATCTTAGTTTCTTCTTTTAAGCTGTAAGACATTTTGGGCAGTTTTAATATGTTATTGTAGACGTGTGAGAGAGGTATTCAAACATTGGTTGTTGAAACTTCACATGACAGCCAATCTAATAACTGGTTGGCAGTCCAATGTAGTATAAAAATGATAACATAGTAATCAAAATGATGATATATTTAAAAAAGTTTGAGAATCCCACCATGTTTAGTTTCTTGTGATTCCAGCATTTTGCTCTTAAAAAGTATTTTAATGTAATTAACAAAACAAATGCATGGAATTAGAATTGGAATTAAAAAAAAAAAGGTTTAAAAATAAATTTTTGAAAAAAAAGTTCAATCCGCAAACCGCCCGCAACCGCCCGCATATCCGCGAACCCTATCCGCACAAACCGCAAACCGCATTGCGGGCGGTTGCGGGTTGACTTTTCCCCAAACCGCATACATGCGGGCGGGTCCAAACCGAACCGCAAACCGTCCCAAACCGAACCGCGGACACCCCTACTTATTTTTAATGGGTTATATATGTATACATATATATAATGTTAAATTGTATTTAAATCATGAATTTAAATAGTAATTTGAAAAGAAACTATAGGAAAGCCTGAAAAACTCAACAAAATATTACAATAACGTTTAAAATTTTCATCGTTGATATGACTGCCGCAATAACTTTACAACGTTTGAAAGCCATTGCTAAAACTATTAGACGACGTTTTTTAAAACGCTACAACTTCTGTTTCCGTCACAAACTAACGTGTGATGTCATCATGACATCATCTAGTGATGTTTTTGAAAAAAAATGCCACTTTTTTTTCTTCTCCTGATTCTAAAATAAACTAACGTTTTGACGTTTTGTAGTGTCATAAAATACTCTAGTTTGAAGGAGAATGAATGAGAGATGAGTCTAAGCTATTAAATTAGTGAGGTTCCTTCAAGCTTTAGCTTGTCTCAGTATCAAGAAATGTACTCCAAAAACATTCATTCTTTCTCCTATCATTCATTCATTCATGAAACAATAGGGGAGACCAAAAAAGTAGTATAAGAAACAAGTACAACAAAACCAATTACAATTAACTAACAACGACCTAAAACAATTTAGCCATAGCTGAATAAATGTAGTCTAACCAGTAAAATTTTTTTAATCTTTTTGAAACCAAAATGCATCACCAAACAAGGGTATAACAGTAATCTGTGCCTTGAATCTTTGTTTGTTGGTGGATTTCCTGCTCTTCGAATATTTCCATGAAACCAAATGTTGTTCTGCACTCTCTACTGTTGTGCTCCTCTGTCCCATCTCTTCTTCATTCCAAAGTGATTTCCATAATTCTTCGTTTTAGACATCACGCGATTTCTATATATTGTATTGAAAACAAAATAAACAAACAAGTAAAAGAAAATCAAATCAGTTATTTACACAAAAGTAATTTAACTCTTTTTGGGAAAGAGATTATAAGCAGTTATATATTGGTTTCGTTGCGCTTTTTCTCTCTCACCTATTAGTTAAAGATTCTGGCGCATGATTTAGACCCAGTAAAGCTTCACCGTTTTCTAAGAACGACACATGATCATCATCAGCCAAAAAAGTATTCCTACCAGCACTTGAGTCGACTGGCCATGTCATTGGGATTGCTAAATTCCTGCGCCAATAGAGAAAAAAAGAAAATCAAGAAAAAAAATAATAGTTATGGCTTCTAAATCATGTGTACAAGTAAATAAATCAATAAAATTGGGAAAAATATATGTCAAAAAAGGAAGATACATATCATGCATACCCTTCGAATCTTTTGCATTTGCATCGGTTCATAAAATCGATTGTGTAATTCCCAAATACAGTGTTAAGACAATTAGCTAGTTTTGGTATGTCAAACAATGGAATAATGTCCTAGACCTTTAGAACCTGGACGTCTTTTGAGTTTTCTCTTACAATGTCTACGCTCCAAGCGAGATTCAGTAATCCAATGACCTTGTACAGCTCCAACAGCTCAGAAGAAGTCCCATTCATGTCGAGAACTTTGTCCTATTCATGATACAGTCGCCACCCACTTGAAAGCTTTTCTAATGAATTCATATCTCATCTTGAAAAACTCATCAAATGTCAAAAGGTTATCGAACTTCAATTGAATTTTTCTCTGGCAAGGCTCCATCTTGTTCTGTTTTTTCTTGTTCTTGTTCTTTCTTTCCTTCAATGCTTGGACAATTGCCTTCTTCTAAATTTTTATTTTATTTTATCCGTGTCTTTCAAATCTTGATCATAGATATTGCCCTCGTTATCTTGATTGTTATTTACCTTCCTAATTCCAAAATTATCTCTTTCTCCTCATCCTCCTCATTGTCATCCTCATCCTTGTAATTTTTCGCCTTTTTTTTTCCAAATACAATTGGTACAGCAGTTCAGCATCTTCAAGCAGACATATCATTGACTCCACACTATTGTTCCACCGGGACATTAGAGCAAAACAACTAGCAAGAACAGAGATGCAGTAATCAAGAAAAACATCGATAAGGTCTTCATGATCATCGATCTTCGCTTTCTCCCCATTACAAAATGAAACTATATCTCCCAAACCATAAGTATCATACTGGAATGATTTTCTTACTAAACTCATAAGCCTTGTCGCGACTCCCAACACTGCAATGTTAGTTGGAGCACAAGTCAGTGTTCTGCATTTCATCCTAAATAAAACAAATAGTAATGAACCAACTGTCTTCGTCTTCCTGGTCCTAGGAGGACCCCAAATTAGTTTGACAGAAATCTGATGATGACATTCTCTTGTATCCAAACAACTTAGAACATCTGCCTTTTGGGAATCGTCTAGATTGAAAGAACTGTTGGCATTTCTAGCATTGTGTACAACAACACTGTCATTCTCTTGAGAGTCATACTGGGTACAATCTGTCTCCACCTGTAGAAAGAGTTAACACGAGAAAATCGAAATGAAGAAAAATCTAGCCTAAATCCACAGTAAGGAGAGAGAATGCTATGAGATTCTTACATTTGTCTCAGTACCAAATGCAACAACATAATAGAGCTATTATAAATTTGTTGTTTGTACATTACAAGTCAATGGTTGGAATATATAAGAATTTTCCCATTTCTATTGATGCAGTTGTTAGAATTGAACTTGTAGAAATGTGTTATTGGGCTTTCTTACATAGTTGATTGTCCAAATTTAAATAATTCTCTTGATATTAGTAAATAATCCCTTGTTAATTGAAAATAAAAACAAAAAAGGGACAGTTCTAACCTTGAATTCAGTAGACTCTAGCGGCCTTCTTTCATTGAATTTGTCCAATCTACTTATTCTTCTTCTTTTTTCTTTTCTTTGATATGTGAACCTGCATTTGATAAGAACAAATAACATGAATAAAATGTCATATTGAAAATTTCATAATTAACGATTTACTCACTTCCTCGCACGAACAATGGCAATTAAACGATGAGGTGTATGCATGGGACTGTTGTTGTGAATGCACATGTGTAGAAGCTGGTGCAACAGGCCCACCCATGGCCTGTTGAGACTCTAATTGCTCTATCTGTGCTTGTTAAGATTGGTTTGTGCTTTGCATCTCCATTTGTACTTTATGTTGATTAAGTGTAAAAATTGATGTATTATTGATTGATATTATATGTTGTGTTTACAATGATTCCTATATATAGGAGAGGGTGAGTGTGTAGTAGGTGAGGAGTAGGTGAAGTAGGTGAGTGTGTAGTGGTAGTGGTAGGTGTGTAGGTGTAGTAGGTGAGGAGTAGGTGGAGAGTAGGTGAAGTAGGTGAGTGTGTAGTGGTAGTGGTAGGTGTAGTAGGTGATGGTAGGTTTTAACAGCCCCCCGCAAACTCAAGGGGGATAGGAACTAACCAACTTGAGTTTGGAGAGAGTAACAAAACAAGAAAATAATCTGAAAAATAAAAAATGAATAGGAGACACTGTATGGTCGTGTCAGACCATTGGTGAAGACACTGGATGGTGGTGTCATAACGTTGTAGAGGACACTGGATGGCGGTGTCAGACCGATGTAGAAGACAGTTTATGGGGTCATGTCGGACCGTTGTAGCAGACAATGCTGTAACAGTTGTTGTGACAGTTTATGGAGTCTTGCTGGACCCTTGTAGAAACTAACCGGAATCAATGTCGGGACAGTTTACAGAGTCTTGTCGGACCCCTAAAAAGTCGCACCCTCAAAAGGTGTGCCCAATCTTTCAAAAAGGCGTGCTATCAAAAGGCGTGCCCAATCCATAAAAAGACGTGCCATCAAAATGCGTGCCCAATCCATAAAAAGGCGTGCCAGATATGATGGCGAGGCACGTGAGTGCCTTGGCTGGCGCGCCCGTTTGTCGTCTGGCGTCAAGTGGCGCGCGATACGCGTGGCTGCCTCGGCTATTTAACCAAGGTTGATGCTGAGGCTGAGGCAGACAAAAAACTTCTGAAAATCCTCTGAAAAAACTCTTCCTTTGCTGAGAGAGAAACTCTGTAATACGCTGTAACCAACCCGTCTCTGAAACACTCAGCAACATGGCCTCTTCTTCCCGTCCAGCTACCCAGAACATGGCCTCCTCTTCCTGTGGTTTGCTCACGCTCTTTCCAGAACTGAACGAGTCCACAAGAGAAATAACTGGTGCGGTGGCCAGTGAACCTCAACCAAACACCTCTAGTTTTGCTCCGTTGAACTTTCCGATGCGGTCGGTGGAGCAAAAAATGGCGGTGCAAACTGATATTGAGGCCAATCAGTATACTCTGAAGTCATGTGTGGAAACCATGACTGCGGTCACAAACTTGTCGCACCGGCTGCAGAGCAGGACAAATGAGGTGCAACAGTTAAACTCCCAGCTGGCTTTGCTCCAACGCATGTATAAGGATGCGCGAGCAGAGATAAGTGTGCTAAAGGCGGAAAACAAGGAGCTGAAACGGAAGGCCACCGTGATGTTCCGATTTGGAGGGCCGCCATATGCTGCAGTGGAGGAGCAGGGAGTAGTGATCATGCCCAGTGGAGTGGGAAACACGGAGGCAACACCGGCAAGGGCCGCCCAGGACGGAGGCAAGAAGAAAAGGCCGGCGGCAGAGTAGAGAAGAAAAATCCCACTGTTCCGATTTGTGTTGGTTGTGTTGTGTTTTGTTTTGTTTTGTGTTTTTTTTTTTTTTTTTTTTATGGTGTAAAATGCTGATCGGGGTTGATCCCCAGCATGAAGAAATGACAAGTTTGTAAAATGTTGTTTTTTTTTTTTTGTTTTTTTTTTTGTTTTTGTTTTTGTTTTGAGAGTGTTTTGTTGAAAAAATAAAAATAAAATGAAAGAAAACAAGGGAGAAAGAAAATAGATAAAAAATATTTATAGATGGATTATATGAAAAACATCAGTGCGATTGTTTCAAAATAAAGTGGGGTATTTAAAAAAAGAGGAAAAGTGATTTGGAAAAAATAAATAAAAATAAGTGATTTTTGAAATCAAATGGAGGAGAGAGAGGGACAAACCCATGTGATAAAGTGGAGAGAGAGTCGGTGAGTGGGGTGCAAAAGGTGAAGGAGAAATGATGGATTGAAAATGGTTTGGGTCAAAAGTGGACACTATTAGTGGGGAACATGAGTGCATTGATTATTTGATATAATAATAATAATAATAATAAAAATAAAAAGTTAGAACAGTTGGAGAGAATGAGTGGAGTATGGTAAGGGTTTCATCCAAAGCCAAAATTCCTGCAGCGAATCACTTCGCAAATCCTAGCATGAGCTTTTTCTCTTTCCAGGCTTATTCATGAATTTCCTGGTGATTTCAAGAGCCTCTGGTGGCATTGTGGCAGAGAACACCCCAACCTGGATTTTGGGTGGCAGCAACTGGAAAATATCATTGATCTGATTTTTAAAAACCTCGTGACAGCATTTCATCAGCTTCATCCAAGACAAACATTTTGATGCAAACAGGGCGAAGTGATTGTCTCCGCAACATGTCAAACACACGACCAGGAGTACCAACAACAACATGAACCCCACTTGAGAGAATGCGCTGATCTTCGCGCACACTAGTCCCTCCAACACAAGCATGAACCTTCACACTTTGCTGGGCAAGTTCACGAGTGGGTGGAAGAACCAAAGCTTGGCACTCAACCAAGCTATAATCTAGCTGCTGCAGAATTCCAGAGCAGAATGTTGCAGTGTTTCCAGTTCCAGACTGTCTCGTCATATGAGGTGAAGAATTCTTCTCCATCAGCCTCACACATGACTACAGTTGCACAAATCTTTGTTGATTTTATCAGCGGAATAGGTTGAGGTCCGGCGGGCGGCCAAGGCGAAGTTGCCGCCCGCCGGTGAAGCAAAAATACTAGATTCTAAACCTGCTCTGATACCATGTAAAAATTGATGTATTATTGATTGATATTATATGTTGTGTTTACAATGATTCCTATATATAGGAGAGGGTGAGTGTGTAGTAGGTGAGGAGTAGGTGAAGTAGGTGAGTGTGTAGTGGTAGTGGTAGGTGTGTAGGTGTAGTAGGTGAGGAGTAGGTGGAGAGTAGGTGAAGTAGGTGAGTGTGTAGTGGTAGTGGTAGGTGTAATAGGTGGAGTAGGTGATGGTAGGTTTTAACATTAAGCATAGCTTCCATCATCTCCTTCATTTGCATCTCCATTTGTGTTGTATATTGGTTAAGTTGCTCTTGGACTTGCGTTTGGATGATATGAGTTTATTCTTGTGATTGCCTATATCAACCTCCAAAGACATCTGTTAGAGAATGACCCAATCCATATGTTCGAACACGACCAGGTCGCTCAAGCCCTAGAACTTCTGTCATAATATCTTCATATGTAGCATTGGATTGCGCCCCAAGCTCCTTCATTTGTGTCAGCAATTGTTAATTAGTTAATTAGTAACTAATAAAACTTATATTAACAGAATTGATAAGAGTATCATGAAAACAATCGCAGCTACAAAGTAGATAATAATGGTGCTGCAAAGTATTTGATGATGAGCCATAACTGTAAGAGCGAGAGAGACAGAGAGAAGCAACCAAGCTATATACCATGACCTTAGCAACTTTATCAGTATTTGGTTTGTTATCCTTTGAGTACCCAGCCATCCACACCTCTAAGCGAGTTGCAGGAACTTCATTCTTCTTATTTGTTTCCTATAATTACAACTAAAAGTAACAAAATCAAAATATACAATTTCAATTTGAAATATAAAGAAACTATATACCTCTACTCGAACAACTGAGAATAATTTTCTACCTGTTATGTGATTTAATTTCTTCTTCTTTCGAATTTCTTTGTTTTTTGAACTTTTTTTCTATTACATATGAACACAAACACAAGATAATTTATTAATTAACAAACTCATATTATGAGATTACAATAGAGTTCAATAAACCCATGTAAAAGTATCTCTAATAGCAGCCGCCGCCAATTAAACTAGCAACATTAAATGATACTTGTGCATTCTGAGTGCCCTAATAATAGACTAGCTTCGTCATTGATGCTCATGTACTCTTTCGGGTCAATGAGTTAACCTATCAGCATCATTGTCGAATGACATATACCGCATTTTTTTTTTAACTCTGGCCTTCCACTCTCTCCATTTTTTTCCAACAGATGCCAAAACAAATTTCTTCATCGACTCATCAACATTTGTATTAACTTGCAACAGATGCCAAAACAAACACAGTAAACTAAATTTTATCTCTTGAACTTGACATAATTTTTCAATGTCATCCAACAACTTTCATATTAAAATTAAACATCATATACCTCATCTCTCTCAAACACTTGGCAGACTGAATCACTTGCACTTAACTGACTGTAACTCTCAGTCATCATAAAATCTATACTTAAGAACACTTTTCAAATGGGTTGGAGATCTACTTGTGACAGCAGCAATAGTCATGACAGTTTCTAGCAAACTTGGTAATGAGTGATATTAGCAGCTACCAAGTAGAATGATACATATACTTGAAAAGCAATGAAATGCTAAGCAAGAATCACAAGCTAATACAAATCTTTAATTTATGTGATAAAATGGGCAGTAAAGAAGGTGACAGATGGTTTTACTTTTCCAAAATATTGAGAAAGAAAGCTCATAGTAATTTACATTACATATTGAGAAAGGAAGCTCATAGTAATTTACATTACATAATAATATTGAGAAATAAACAGTAACAACAGCAGTAGCACACAACAACAGCAACAGCAAGCACACATCAATAGCACACAGTAACAACAGCAACAACAAGCACACAACAGTAGCACATAGCAACAACAACAACAACAACAAGCACACAACAGTAGCACACAACATCAACCAGTAAAGCGAAGACCACTATTGAAAAAGAGGTTGACAGAACAACAAAACAACAGTAACAAGTATCCTTTTACCTTAACTTCTCTCCAAATTCTCTCTTTATTTTCCTTTAGTACATGGCTTCAAGTTCTCTAAGTAAAGGGCGTAAGGTTCCCATCTCGAGCTAAAACACCCAAACAAGAAGCCAAATGTGTATGCCCGTCAACCACTTGGTTCAACTCATTAGGCACAATATGTAAAATGCCATCACTTGGGTTCCAATCACTACCATGCAAGACTGTCGGGCTTCTTGAACTATGACTTACTCATCCAAATATCAATATCAAGTTAGAAGATACTAGAGAGAATGATAAAACATTAAAAGAAAAAAGAGCATAAACAGAGAAATCTAATGGAATTAATGCAATTGAATAAAATAATTCATACCAGCTGCAATGTCATGTGTTGAACCAGTACTAGGCAAGCTACCTGGAGGATACCATGACATGGTTGGATCAGGTATGATGCGTGTACTCTCCTCTAAACTTTTATCTGAACTTCCACTATAAGAACTCTCATCTGAACTCCCACTATAAGAACTCTCAAAATTTGCAGAGGCTGAATGTTGCCTCTGCCTAGAGCATCATTGATCTGTCATGCTAGTTTATAGAAGACCACAAGTATAAGTGTAGAATTTTATGGGTTAACAATAAATATAAAGTACAATACATACAATAGTAAATACAAAAACAAAGATTTTATTAACAAAGCAAACAAATGACACATTATAAAAACAAAGATTTCATTAACATGAATATCTATACTGAAAGCACAAATGTAAAAGTGAATATGACACAAAATTATAATATCATATCATTTCTTCGTCATCTTTGGATTGTGTCTGTGTCTGTGTCGATATCCCAAGAGGTCCAATAGTTTCATCAATAATTGTTCCAAATTCACTTTGCCTAACCCAATTTATGCCTTCTTCACAAGCAAACGAAATTGCATCTAACTCTTGGTCGCCAAATCCTTTCACTTCATTGTGATGTACTCCATCATTAGTTGGTTGTTCTCCACACATCTCATACAAGTCTCTAGGTTTCATCTTGACTACAACATCCTAATCAGCTCGAACGGGATCATTAACATAGAAGACTTGTTGTGCCTGAGATGCTAGGATGAATGACTCATCGCTATTTTGTTTCTTTGTATATAACAAATGATTGAAATTAACAAGTGTGAAACCAAAACCATCCTGCTTCAGTCCTTTGTTGTTGTCAATCCAGTCACACAAGAATAACACATATCTATGGTCATATGAGTATTACAATTCAATAATATCTGCCACATATCCATAGTATGCTACTTCACCTTTCACAGGATTCATGTCTTTAGTACATGCATAGCTACAAGTCTTTGTTTTCACCATAACCCTACTATTTTGAGTTTTTCTTCTCTACTCGCGACTCCTCGTATGATATCTAGTACCATTAATTATATACCCACTAAAGCTCGTGGCCTTTTTGCTAGGTCCCAATGCCAAAGTTTTAATCTCAACTGACAACACAGCATTTTCAATAGCTAGAAGCTCTTTAACCTATTTTTACAAAGTTAACAGTATTAAACATCAACTAACAGAGAATTAAAAATCAAAAACATGAGAATTGAAAATTGGAAACATGTAAGTTATTAGCACTTACATGAGAATTGAACCATATGGGAAACTCATCATTGTGACGGCGATCCACATCAAAATCTTTGAGATGACAATGTAACCGCTTAATAAAATCACAATGCTCCCTACACATTTAAAGTACTTATAAAATGCAAGATACTGATTAATGGATCAATAAAATTTTGGAACAAAGATGTGTAACTTACTCTCGATATGGGACAACCGCTGCAGTGTTAAATAACACACATCGATGAGCTTGTACCCATGATGTGTTATCAAGCACAAGCCCTTTTCCTTTTCCTAAAGCATGACCCAGTAATATCCTAGGATTGTTGCTAACATCGTAATTCCTTATCGGTTGATTCAATTTTGACTCGACATCATCTAAGTACATTGAGCAAAAGGTCATACACTCTTCAACTAAGTATCCCTCTGCAATTGAACCTTTTGGATGACTTCGATTACACACATACAAGGTTTTAAAAAGCGACTGCAATCGTTACGTAACGTTACGTAACGGTTTTGGCGGTTACCGCCACCCGTTACGACCGCTTTTGCAGTGTGATTGAGATTAACAGGTGTGTCGACCGTAGCGACTGCCGTAGCGGTCGTAACGGTGCCGTAACAGTCGTAACGGCCTGTTACGTACCGTTACGTAACGGTTCCAAACTGTTTCTTTCGAAAAAACACAAAAAAAAAGCTAAAAATGGGAGGAGGGATAGAGAGAAGAGGGAAGATGAAGAGAGAAAATGGAGGAGCAAGAGATAGAGATAGAGAGAGAGAAGAGGGAAGATAAAGAATATGTTATTGACTTGTTGAAGCTGTAAGACCTATGCTATTCTATTCAGCTGCTATCACTCAACTATTTTGTTTGTGTGTGTCTATATATATATATTGTTTGAAAATAATAATAATAATAATAAGTGTGGTCATTATCTATTTTGATTGGTTAAAATATGTGTGTATATATATATATAAGCTCTTATTTATTCTCTTACTTTTGTCATTGTTTATCTTATATATAATAGTTAATGATTGATTTTTTGTATAATATAAAGTCATTAATTATCAAAATAAAATGTAAAAAACTCAATTTATAGTGATTTAAAAATATGAAATATATTGGACCATACTTAAAAATTTACAAAAATTGATTAATATTTATTTTTAACCCAATAAATATAATCATAGAAAAAAAATATGCATATCGGTAAAAAAATTTCAAATTGTGCAAAAAATAAAAAAATTCACGGTTCCGGTTACCGCAACCGTTACGCTACGGCCTTTACACCCCGCAACCACAACCGCGCCACCGCCACCATTACGACGACCGCAACCGCTTTTCAGAACCTTGCGCATATATGATTTAAGTGTCATAAGATAACTATAAACAAACAAATGCACGCATGACTTTCAATTATAAACAAACAAATGAATACAAATGTAAATTGGAGTAGAATTGTACACCTTTCTATAAAGTACATCCAACAATATTGCACTGGACCGGCAATCTTGGCCTCCTCTGCTAGGTGAATGGGCAAGTGCTCCATTATATCGAAAAAGGATGGAGGAAAAATTCTCTCAAGATGGCAAAGTGTAAGAGCACTTTGGGATTAAAGACGATTTAACCTATCTGGCTCTAGAGTTTTGGAGCACAATTGCTTGAAAAAATTATTTAACTCAATCAATGGTTCAACCACTTTCTTCGACAACAAATTTCTCACTACTATTGGAAGTATTTGTTGCATCAACATATGGTTGTCATGACTTTTCAATCCAAATATGCTATGTTGTTAAAGTTAACACGACGAGAAATATTGGATGCATACCCATCTAGAACTTTGATATTCTTCAGGAGTGAACAAAACAAACCTCTCTCTCTCTATTATTCGTAGCGAAACATGCATGCGGCAAATAGTACTTGTTCCTAACCCCTTTTTTAGGATGTAGTGCCTTTCGAATTCCCATATCTTGTAAGTCTTAAATTGTCCTTTCCTTTCCCTTCAACATTTAATATCGTCCACAATATATTATCACACACGTTCTTCTCAATGTGCATTACATTAAGATTGTGGCAAATCAAATTATGCTCCCAATACGGAAGCTCAAAGAAAGTACTCCTCTTCCTCCAATCATGATTCTCCTCGTCGCCTTCTTTTTCCTTTCATTTCCTAGTTTTTTTTCGTCTGTTAATTGGTTGATACTTAAGCCCTAACTGTCATAACACATTAGCCCTTGATAACTGAGTTGGACATGGTTCAAATTCAGAAGTTCCATCAAAAGATGCACCATCTTTTCAAAATTTATGACTCGCATTCAACCAGTGGTGATGCCCCATGTAACAAATTTTCCTTCCATTCTTCAAATACCGATGTCGAGTACGTATGTTACAACAAGGACAAGCTAAAGTGCCTTTCGTGCTCCATCCAGAAAAATTTGCATATGTAAGAAAATCATTTATTGTCCATAGTAAGATCGCGTGCAATTGGAACATTTGATTAGTTTCTGCATCGTACGTCTGAACACCATTTTTTCACAATTCATTCAGTTCATCCACTATCAAGCCCAAGTAGACATCAATGTTATTTCTAGGTGAAGAAAGACCATTAATGAGCAATATCATCATCATATGAGGTTGCTTCATACCCAACAACGGTGGCAAATTATAAGGCATCTCAATAACTAGCCAATTGTTGTGAGCAACATTCATTGCCTTGAATGGATTAAATTCATCCGTTGCTAAACTTAGTCTAACATTGCGAGGCTCACTCACAAACTTGGGATACAAAGTATCAAAATTTTTCCAGATCGGAGAGTCAGCAGGATGTCTCATTCTGCCGTCATCAATTCAGCCCTCTGCACGCCATCTCATTAATGAAGTAGTTTTGGATGACATGAACAATCTTTGAAGCCTTGGAATCACAGGAAAGTATCTCACAATCTTCTAGAGAATTCTTTGTTGCTTTTTTTTTTTTTATAATTATTTTTCTCACCCTCAAACTATTTGTATCTAGGCATCTGACACACTATGCAATCATCCTTACTAGCTGTCTCCTTTCAATACAGTGAGCAATCTCTTGGGCATGCATGTACATTGTGATAATCGAGGCCCAATTCCCTAAGGAGTACCCTTGTTGCATAGAATGACTTTGGCAAAGTTTCACCTTTTGAGAATGCATCCTTCAAAAGTTTAAACAACATTGTAAAAGACTTGCCGCTACATCCACTAAGGCACTTGATATGCAATAAGCGAACAACAAATGAGAGCGTTGAAAACTTGTGACACTCTGGATGCAACTCTCTTTCGGCCTCCTTCAATAAATTTTTTTTCAGTTTTCTTATTTGGGCCTAGTTCGATATTAGAACTTCTTGTCTCATTACTAGCAAGATGAACCAAGCTTGGTGGAGGAAGTCCGAACCCCTTATATATTATTTCAATGACTTCATCGCCATCATTCGAATCACTGATATTCTCATTGAATGGCACAGACACCAGTAAATCTTCCCCGTGAAAAATCCATCTGGTGTAGCTTGGAAGAAACCCATTGACCATTAAATGTTCCCTTAAAAGGTCTTTCTTTACTAGTTTGACATTCCAACACCATTTACATGGGCATGTGACTTCATTTGATAAAGGATTATTTTGGCATACAAGTTTAACGAATTCCTTAACCCCTTTTATATATTCTGGATGCAACCTATGTTGATTTATCTAATTTTTATCCATCTGACTTCGTCTTACACTACAATTGTCACTGCCTAATCAACAAAGTTCAAAATTATCATTTCATTTTAATTATTCTTAACCTTAATTAAGTACCTTAAAATGCATGTGACATGACACCATTCACCTCTAACTCTTCTCTAATAGGTTGGTTCATCTTACTTTCCCATTCAGGAATGCACAGTTTATCTTGTAAAAAGTAGCTCATACCACTCTATCCATCTCTAACCAAACTTCGGCAACATCTCCCCATGGTTCTCCAAGTACATGACATAGACTGGATGTATTACTATGCACCCGAAGCACATGAGGAGCTACTATACGAAATCTCTACGAGATAGACTACATTTAAGTGGTAGAACTACTAATTACAACATAGACGTGTGCTCCTAAATTGTCCAAACTGGACAATCCAAGAAGAGCCTCATCAAAGATAACTAGATATCTCTAATGAAGATTTATGGACGGGTCTAAGGCCATTTATGCATTCATGGATAATTACTTACTAAATAAACAATTGTCATGATTTTTGCATCCCGGTGGTGCAATCTGAATCAAAATTATCAAGCATGCTAGAAGCATTTCTAGCATGACGCATATTAATGAAGAAACTAAAAGTTCCTACAATGCTCTTGATAGATTATGATATAGAGCTTCATCAAAGATAACTAAGTATCTCTAATAAAGATTCTACAAGAACAACCAGATTATCATGATTGATCACAAAGCAAAAAATTCCATAATTGTAGTTGATGGCAAGTATTTAATAGGAATGTCATGTAGTGTCGAATGAAAAATTCAGAGAAATCATTCGGATCATATACCACTGCTCTCATTGGATTCACAAAATACCCTTGAGAAAATATTCTTTTAGAATCAAATAATTACATTATTGTTTTTCCATCATTTTTCATTTCCAAAGTTACTTTCAGATTTTCTAACATGACTTTTATCGTACCCTATTATCTCATCATCCCATAAACTTGAAGAATTCATGTTATTTTGAATGTGTATCAATTTTAAATGAAACATTAATAATACATTCGACATATAATAAATATATAAAACATATATTTTGATGGGGAACAAACTAACTTGATATTCCCAGAGAAAAATTGCAAAACTCAACAAATGCCATATCCTTCAAATTATGCAGTGCATTGATAGTTAAACTATGCAGGCAAGACAAGACCCTCGATTTCCAAAAAAAAAAAAAAAAATTCCATTTTCTTTCCATTGAACAGAGCAAAATAACAGAATTCTCTGAGATGGACTAATCTATCAAACAGAAGACGTAAAAAAAATGTGGTTAGCTTTCTTAACAGCTGCAATACAGTGTGAGCAGTATACCTATTGCGCCTACTGTGAACAAACACCATTACTCATAAAAAAAAAAAAAAAAGGTGCACCACTTAAACTACTGCAAAATATATTTTTGCTCAAACAAGCTTCATACACAATTACCATTGTGACAATTATTTAAAATTTTCAGCTCAAACATACACACAGTTACATACTCACATAAACAAATACACCAAAAACTAAATACAGGAACATAATAGTTAGTCAAATTCAATTGTATTTTGAAAGCCCCTGTGCAACAAAAACATAAAAGATCACAAAAATGTGTAGATAGTTCAGAGTTTTCATCATGGTGACCTGAAAAGAACACAGAGTCTCTCTCAAACTTAACCTAATATATAGGTAATTAAAGCAGCAAGGAAAAGTACAAATCAGTGTTTTATTTTATTTTCTCATTTCTCAATTTTCTCAACATCCAAACAGTGAACATGGAAAAGAAAAAAAAAGACTAAAAATGTAGTATGAATATAACCTGAAATTGTTAATATCCGATTAACAAAACACACTATACAATACACAATCAAATTTACCAAAATCTAAAGATCAATCATAGAAAGAAAAAAAAAATTGAAACAATACATGAATTTATTAAATTTTCTGAAAATTGTGCCTGAGATAAAGAGCAAGATAGATCGATGAAATTGATGAAGAACACTGATTAACACTGATTTGATCTGAGAATGAAACTCGTACACCGATTAACGGATTTGCGATATGATCTGATCTGATCTAATCTATGATATCGATTTCGGATTTGTGATTTGCAAACTCAAGATAGAAGCTAATAGTGAGAGAGATCGAGTTGGAGTTCAATTAACCTCAAGATCGATGAAGAACGGCTAAAGAGCGGCTTGTGTAAGAGAATGAAATCTTCGATCGTGAGAGAGAGGTTTGAGAGTGAGAAGAGCTGAGTGAGAGAGTGAAATCTGAGAAGAGCTATGTGAGAGTGAGAACAGTGTAACGGAGTATATTCACGGTCTTTTTTTTTTATATATAACTAAAACAGTGAAGCAAAAAGTGGCGTTTTTCAGAACGCCGTTGTGTGAACACCGTTATAACCCCATTTTCCTGTAGTGGAAGAATGAAAAATGATGAATAAAATACAAGTGAAATGTAAAAAAAAACAAAAGTCTGTTTATATGAGCAAAAATTCATTTGAAAAGTTAAATATAAACCAACAAGGGAAATTATCAAAATATTAATGTAGTAGGCATGGCCTTACAATTCTTGAATTAAAGGGATAGGCAAAACAAAGGTGAAAAACGGAACGGATTCGGAGTCGCGTGAAATTTTGTGAGTCAATAGCAAACGTGATTTTAAGCATGACCATGGCAAGGACCCCAGTGGATTTTGGGCAAATTTTATCGTTTAGGTGATTATTTCGCAAATTTTCTATTTTTTGAAGGATTTGAAATTTTAATTACTTCTAATACAGATCTAGAAATTTGATTTCGTAAAACTTGCCATGATTGTGAAAGCATATATTAGTAGTTTCTTTAATGATTCATCCCCCCTTTTCCACCCACCCCCTTTGACCCCCTCTCTCTCTCATTGGTTACCTTTTCTTTTTCTTTTTCTTTTTTTTCCTGCTCCTCCAATCACCCCCTGCCATGTGGCAAAGGGGGTGAGGGGGTGACCCCCAAAAGGGGGTCCCAAGCATTATTCATTACAATATTTTTATTTTTGGTAATTTTGTTATATTTTCTTATTTCTGCATTGCTAATTATGAATTTGTTAATTCTGGTGGCAGGTGGGTGGCAGATGGCGGGTGGTGGCGGGTGGGTAGTAGTGGTGAGTAGGTGACGGGTGGTGGTGGTGGTGGTGAGTGGGTGGGTGACGGTGGCGGTGGTGGGTGGTAGCGAGTGGGTGGTGGTGGTAGTGGTGGCGGGTGGTGGGTGGTGGTGGCAGGTGGGTGGCAGATGGCGGGTGGTGATGGTGGATGGGTGGGTGACAGTGGCAGGTGATGGGTGGTAGCGAGTGGATAGTGGTGGTGGTGGCGGGTGGTGGTGGCAGGTGGGTGGCGGATGGCGGGTAGTGGTGGGTGGTGGCGGGTGGTGGTGGTGGTGGTGGGTGGGTGGGTGACGGTGGCGGGTGGTAGGTGGTAGCGAGTGAGTGGTGGGTGGTAGTGGCAGGTGGGTGGTGGGTGATAGTGGTGGTGGTGGTGGTGGTGGTGGTGGTGGGTGGTGGGTGGCTGGTGGTGGATAGTGGTAGCAGGTGGGTGGTGAGTGGTGGTGGCAAGAAGGTGGCGGGTGGTAGTGGCGGTCGGTGGGTGGTAGTGGCGGGTGGTGAGTGGTGGCGGGTGGATGGCAGGTGGAAGGTGGTGGTGGTGGCGGCGACGGCGAGGGGTGGGTGGTGGTGGCGAGTAGGTGGCAGGTGGGTGGTGGTGATGGAAGACGGTGGTGGAAAATGGTACCAGGTGGTAGCTAGTGTTGGGTGGTAAAAAAAAAAAAAAAACTCAAAATGGAAACATATTTGTTGTGTTTTTATTTTTTGGCCAAATTTATAAACTGAGACCGCTGATTTATAAATCAAAAATTTTACCAAACAAGTTTTTATTTGAGTTTTTTAAATTTTTGTAAATATAAATAGAAAATTGAAAATGTAAGTGTTACCAAACGACACCTAAGTGTTTACTTAATATTCTTTGTGAATGAACGAGTTTGGAAAGAAATTTTACTTTAGGTATTTTTATTTTGAATCAATAAATTTTAAGATTATGAATTACTATTTCACATTTCGCATTTTACATTACACCAAATATCATCGCATATATGGTTTTTAATTAGGGTCAAATGGTAATTTTACAAAAAAAAAAACACGAGGGTAACACCAAAATTTTATAATTTTACAAATGATGTGATGCTATATTATAATAATTTTTTTAAAAGAAAAAAAAGTCAAAAAGGCTGTAAAGAAATAAGTAAAAAATTTGTTTATTTTCATCTTCCCAAAGCAACTGATCAAAGAAGGGTGGGACAGGGGACAGGGAGCCTAGAGAGAATGGGCATTGAGGTGGATGAATGCCAGTTTTGCAGGGAGGGAAGAGAAATGAGAAATGAGAAATGAGAAAGGAGAACGAAAATGGTAGATTTATAATTTTACAAAAGACTTTCACTTATTTGTGATTATTTGGGATAGAGGCTTCGTTTGGGAACAGGTTAATTTAGTAATTTTTTTGTTATTTGATTAAAATATGAGCTAAATAAATTAGTATGTTTGGGATGACTTTTTACGAAAAGAGGTACAAAAAGTAGAGAGAAAAGAGAATCTTTAACTTTTTGGTATGGGTTGTTGGCTTTTTGGCTAATTTAGTAATTTTTTGACTTTTTGACTAAAATAGAGGGTTCCCAAACGAGGCCAGAGTTATTTTTCTCCTTCTTCCAACGAATTGTAATTATTTTGTGTAGGTCTTGTTTTTATTTAGAATAATGTTAGAGATTATGAAAAAATATTATTATCATAAAGAATTTTTATCATTTGATTAAATGTAGTGTTTTATTATAGATGTAATTTAAAAATAGAGAATCTTTTATGATTATCTTCATGATATTTTTTTCATGATTCATAGCATTTATGTAATGTTTTATGGCCTATTTTGAGAAGTAAGAAAAAAAATTAAATTTTTAATTTTTTATAAAAAAATATGTAAAAAAAATAGAGAGGTGATATACTCAAATAAGGGTTGGTTTGGGGTACACTAAATAATACAAAAAGTCAAAAAGTCACTATCCTATTTAAATCACATCATCTTATTTAAATCATATCACCTCTCTAACACATCACATCAAACTTAACCCAAACCCAACCCATATAAGCCAATAAGTCAAAAAGTACACCTTTTTTAGAACATCCCAAACCAATCCTTAAGTCAATAATAAAGTGACTTTTTTCTTAATTGCCAATTATAAACCATATATTCTATAGAAAATGATGAATTTTAATTAATTAAATGAATAAATAGATGTTGTATTCATGCGTTTTATTATGTTGATAGAAAAATGTTAGATTGAAAATAATAAATCAAAAGTTTATATTTATCATTTCATAATAAATTAAGAACTTTTTTTTTTAAAAAAAAATCTCAAACATTTTCTACATATATGTAATTAAAATAAAATACAGAGTGATAAAAAAATGAAAAATTACAAGTCAGTCTATTTTTTTTTTTTTAAATCCAAATCAATGATAAAATTTGAGGTATTTTACAAATACACCCTTTTAGGTTTGCTTCAAATATGAATTGTCTCTTGTGATTTTAGAAATTACATCACGTCTTTTGAAATTTATAATTTTATAACAAGTATCTTTTATTAATAAATTATCAAGTTAATTAATAGTTTTCAATAATTTCAGAAATTTATTTGAATTAATAATTCAAGTAATTTATTATTAGGGCAAATTACAAACACCTCCCTCGAGGTTTGGTAAAAATACAGATTCCTCCTGAGGTTTGAGAAATTACAAATTACCATTTGAGGGTCAAATTTTCATAACAAATTAGGAGAAATTAGGGGGGAATCTGTATAAAAATAAAAACCTTAGGGGGTAATTTGTTATGAAAATATAAACCTCAAGAGGCAGAATGTAATTTCTCAAACCTCAGGGAAAAATTTGTATTTTTACCAAACTTCGAGGGGGTATTTGTAATTTGCCCTTATTATTATATAAAGGAACAATTAAGAATTATATTTTTTAATTAATTTTGTTAAATTAAAAAAAATTGATAATGAGATATTTGTAATTTTTTAAATCATAAAAGATAATTAATATTTTAAATAAATCTTAAAAAATATATTTATAATTTATCTTAAAATTTATAAACATTAATAATTAAATTCATTATTATTTTTTATTAATTTATAAATATTTTTTTAAAAAAATCACTGATGTGTAATGTTTTTAATAAAAAAAATCCGGGTGATAATGATTGGGATGATTTAAAAGATGGCGTAGCAGGAGATTGTGATGGTGAGAGAGTATAGGAGTAGTAGTATGTATAGATGGGGGCAAGATGTGACTTGGGTGATTGAGTGTGCGACCTTAGAGCCTGATATGGTGAGAGGCTCCAAATCTCCTCGCACACTTCTCTTCTCTTCCGCGTGGTATATGTATCATCATAGAGGGGTGATCTAGCATACTAAATTTGAAGTTCTAAAAACGTTATTATTGAGGTGATAATGTAAAGAAAAAAAATAAAAATAAAATAAAGGTTAAATTATCACATCAATAATGGAGTTCACATAATATTACATTATTAGTGATGCTAAATTTGAAGTTCTAAAAACATTATTAATGAGGTGATAATGTAAAGAAAAAAAAAATAAAACAAAATAAAGGTCAAATTATCACATTAATAATGGAGTCCACATAATATTGTATCATTAGTGATGCTAAATTAATGGCACGAAACATTTTTCATCATCATATCAGTCGTCGTCGACCTCTCTGTGCGCGAGAGAGAGAGAGAAAAAGAGATGTTTCTCCAAGCCTTCAAACCTTCGTTTGCAATCTGGATTGATTGTTTAGTTTTTTAATTCTTTAATTATTTTAATTTAAAATTAAAAAGTCTTGTTTAATATAAATTTTTTAGGCTTTGTTTGGTTTGTTTTTCAGAAAAATTTTTGAGAAAAATTCTCTTCAAATGAATTTCAAGAGTAATCAAACCAAACAAATTTTTTTTAAAAAAATTTCAAAATTTTGTTTGATTACCTACTTTCCAAAATCACTCTCTCATGCACATCAAATCAATCACTTTTTTAAAACTCTCTTTCCAAAATAATTTTCCAAAACTATTTCTGAAAAAAGATAAACCAAATAAGTTTTCGTACTTTTTATCTCAAAAATTACTCTACAAACACAAACCAAACACACCCTTAATTTTTTTATTTTTATAAAAAAAATAAAATAATTATAATTTAAATATAATATTTTATCTTATTTAATTAAAATAATTTGTTTTATTTTATACAACTATTTTAACCCAAATCCACATGCCAATCCGAAGCCTCTCGCTCTCTGTTTACCGCTTCCTCCATTTAAGGCTTATTTTGGTAAGTTAATTTATTAATTTATTTAGGTTATATTATTTTATTTTTATTATTATTATATATATATATATATTTAAAAAAAATTATATATTAAAAAAAAGTTAATAAGTAAAATAAAAATAAAAAAGCCATTTCTTGGAATAGGCCTGTGTACATGGGATTCGCATAATCTTATTTTCTCACCTCTCTTGGCCAATTTAGATTAATTTACCAAAAGAGGATTGGTTTAGTAAATAAGACCTTCGTATCTCTCGTTTAAAACTTAGGTTCGAGTGGGATTCCCTGCAAATATGATGTAGGTGTTAAGGGACAATACTCCCTGACGGATATGTTAGAGTAGTCTATCTGCATATTAATTTCCTGAATCAAAAAAAAAAAAAAGATTAATTTTAAATTACACTAGTGTACATATAGCGCTTCTCTCAATTGGCCTGTGTACATATTTTAATTTTAATTTTAAATTACACTAGTTCCTCTTAAGATTTAATTTTAATTTGCATATTACTCCATTTTGATATTTACTTTTAATTTGTAGATTGCTTCATTCAGTTAGTTTGACTAAAGATTTTTTTTCTTAATAATTAATTATTAAATTAGCACAGAGGAGATTTCAGTTCGGTTTATATAACATTTGAGTAATTATCCGTAAATTAAGAATAAAAGAAATCAATTAATTATTTTTTAAGTAAAAAAATTAATATGAATTATTGAAGTAAAATAAGAAACACAAGAACTTGTATATATGTAATGCAATAAATTATATATATAGTTAAGGGCAAATTACATATACCCCCTCGAGGTTTGGCTAAATTACAGATATCCTTAAGGTTTGAGAAATTACAAATTTCTCCCTGAATGTTATATTTGCATAACAAATTAGGGGGTAATTTGTTATGAAATATAAACCTCAGGAGGTAAATTGTTATGAAAATACAAACCTTAGGAGGCGGGATGTAATTTTCAAAACTTCAGGAGGTATCTGTAATTTAGCTAAACCTCAAGAGAGGTATATGTGATTTTCCCTATAGGTAAATTATGTGTATATTGAGAAATAAATTATTTAATACTACTCAAATAAATACAGATGGTGTTCCAATTTGATAAATAAATTATTTGTACATGTGGTAATCAAACTCATGTGAGTATTTATAAATAAATTGTTTCATATTATTCAAATAAATACATGTACTGTCTCAATTTACTTTTTATTAATTTAGATAGTGAGAAGGGTGGTCATTCGTCGGGCCAGACCAAGTCGACACTACATAATAAGAGATTTTGTGTTTGTCTAAGTTCGGCTCGACCCTAATATCGGGCCTCTACTTCTATTCAAACTCTGCCCAAAAAATAATTATAAATCTCAAGCCTACCCATTGGGCTATATGTTAAAAAAAATTAAAATATTCCATAATTAAATTTAATTACACATTATATTTCTTACATAAATATACTGATATCAATGTAAATTAAAAGATTTTGTGTATAAATTAAAGGATTTCTTAAATAAATTCAGGCCTCGTTTGGGAACATGCTATTTTAGTAATTTTAATTTTTTGGTTAAAACATAAGATAAAAAAATTAGTATATTTGAGATGACTCTTTGGTTTTTTTATGAAAAGATGTACAAAAAGTAAAGAGAAAATTGAATCTTTGACTTTTTTGTATAATTTGTTAGATTTTTTGTTTTTTTAATAACTTTTTGATTTTTTTGCTAAAATTTGATGTTGCCAAACAAGGCCGCATTACTACAAATGTGAATTTCAATAAAATTAATAAAGATAAAATCTAGATCCCAACAAAAAAATATATCTTTTAATATATTATAATTAATTGATTAATTTAATAGCGGCCAGGTCAAGTTGGATTGAAAGTATAAATCCCAAGTCTAGTCCATTAATATATTGGGCTAAAAATGTTGGCCCAGCCTGACTCTATAAGCTAAAATAATTTTTTCAAACTTTAAAAAAATAAAACTGGGTCGAGCGGGTTAACAGGCCGATGTCCCCCCCTATGTGAGTATGTACGTAATTATTATTTTTTTTAATTTGATTCACTATCCACTTTGTCATAATAATAAGTTATTTTAGAAAACGTATCATTTTATGGGTAATTCTATTTCCACACACCATTTTCACTTTGTACACATCATTTCTTAGTTCACACATTTATTAATTTAGTTACATTATGTTTTTCTTATTCCACACATCGAATGTTCTAAATATATCCCTAGCTCATAATTTAAACACACACTACACAAAACACATTTATACACATCACAAAAGTAACTTTGGCATATCTAACAATCCACCAACACATTTTCAGCAATTCTTTAGAGCCAATCAGTGATGAAATGATGAAAATATTGATAGAAGTTGATGATTTTTTTTTTGGGATTCGTGATCAACGGTGATAGTAAATTTTCATCGCGATCAAAAAAATCTTAAAATAAATCATATGAAAAGTTTTCATCATTGATTTTTTTTTTCTTGCCAAAAAAAAAAAAAAAAAAAACACTTCCACACCTAAAAGATCACATTTTCATCATTGCATTGGTTGTAAAATCATGGTATTCTCTAAATTTAAACTTACTATGATTTTGTAAATCTTTTATCACACAAATTAAGAATAACGGGAGTAAAATAGAGTGCAACAATGATAAGAGTGAAAAATAATAGAAGAACAATGTAGGCCTTGGCGTGATGTTTTTTTTTTTGTTCAAAAGATGTGCATTGAGAATTTTTGTTCTCAAAGATGTGTACAGAGAAAATTTCGTTTTAAGATTTGTTCTGTATTGATGTCTGTAACGCCCCAAATTTCTAGCCCAAATGATAATACAACAATCATGGGTTTTTCAAAGAAAATCGAATATAAATCTCTAAACTTATATTACATGATACAATAGTTCTTCATGTAACAATACATTAATCCAACAACAAGTAAATAAACAAATAAATACCCCCAAGGGTTTACAAGTTTCCAAGGCTTAAGCCTGATTACACAAAACGGTTATTCAAACCCACATACATATAGCCTTTGGCTTACACACAGAGTCAAAGCAAAATAAGAGTCTTGTACTCTCAGCACACATTTCCTCGCCTTTAATTAGGCGACATCACCACATCTTTTCCTACACAAAAATCCCGTAGGGTGAGCATAAAGCCCAGTAGGAAATCCTTAACAAAGTATATACATTTTATACAAGTCTCAAGAGATGAAATGCACATGCCATGCTATGCCCATTTTTGAAGATAAATCACATTTTCATCTTTTGAAAACCATCATGCTCAATGATGTCATACAATTTTAATTGTTCAAAACTTAACAACTTATTTTAAGGGCGGTAAATACGACTCTGGTAATCTTCAGGTTGGTGTCTGCAAGTAGACTATACAAGTACTACCAAATTGTCATTTTTACCAATATTAACCGGAAGGCTCGACACCTATCCGCGCAGGTTTCGGTCTTTCACCCCGGACTCTCAGGCCAACTTATTCAATATCATCTACACCACCTATCAAGACTTACCAACGTATTTACCCCAAAACCATTTCATGAAAACTTGTTTCTCAACATTCTTTTCTCAATGCAAGTTTTAAAATCAACTTTCAAAGTTTAACACAATTAAATGAATTGTTATACCAATAACACAAGATGAATATAAACAATTTTATTTCAATTCATCATCCAAGGAATAACACAATTCCCTCTTCTCAAGTATCCTCAACAATTAGTCATTTCAAGACTATTTCAACGTTTTGAATAATAATTTCCAAAATGAACAACAATTCTCATATTTCCTGAAATTCATCATTTATATAAATATAAATAAATTTTCCAAACATCTATTTATTTTGACACACAATATAAATATAACAATATCATTCATAGATTTTCAATCTCTTTTAAAAAAATTTCCAAATTCTAGGTTTTCTCACCAAAATTATACAACTCAAATCCTCTGAAAGAAATTTTTTCAAAATCATATTTTCTTCAATCAACGAAGATCAAAACCCATAAGATCATTTTAAAAGAACAAGAGACAAACCCACTTTCAAAATCGCTCAACTTCTTGAATCAACAATCAATTTTCAAAGCTATTGAAAGATGATTTCGAAAATTATATAGATCTTGCAAATATATATATATAACTCTAAGAAAATCCCTATCTTAAGTTTTGAAGAAGAAATGAGATGAAACTCCCAAAATCAATGGTGTCAAAACTTGATCTTCACTGCACACAACGAAACCCTCGAGAAGTTAACCAACTTTGATGAAGAACCTATAGCAGAACTCTAATGGATCTTGAGAAATCAAGGTTTTGATCCAATTTGGTGTAGGGAAATGTAGAGAGAAGGAAAATAAAAGGATTTTTAGAGAGAGTAAGATATGTAAAAGTGATCTAAAATATCATATTCACGAACTGATATAACATGGTCCGTTCAAGTGTCAAATACACTTTCCCAATACTTTTGCAGACAGGTCAAACTTCTGAAACAAAACATTCTTCGCTTGAGCGCATAAACGACCGCTCGAGTGGACAAGCAACTTCTAATGCATTTTGCATTTTTGCTTCGGGGCCGCTGCCGTTTAACCCCGCCAGGGCATTGTCCTAGGATCAGCCAGGGGGCGCTGCCCCCTGGACCCCCGCGAGCTAACTGGGCTGCTTGATTCCCGATATACTCAGCAAAGTGGCAAAACTGGGATCGCTACAACCTTTCCCCTTTAAAGAATTTCGTCCCCGAAATTTCAAATCAAACTACCCAAACAAAGGGTTTCTAGCAATCAAAACCATGCTATTTCATTTTCAAATCACAATACTAACTCTCAACCAAATTCCACCATTTTCACCATGGTTATCTCATTAACAACAACCTCCCAAATACGCATAAACATGAAATTTTCCAAAAAGTAATGGCAACTCTAAAAAACCTTATGCTTAAAATAACAACGGACATATCAACATGTGGTTAACAACTTTAAATACGTTTCCCTCAACACTGGGAAATATTACAAAGAAAAGCAACTTAAGCATTTTCAAATAAATCCAGATATTTGGAGTGGACTTTCGCCTTCCATTCCCACGTCGCTTCTTCAACCCCATGGTGTCTCCACAACACCTTTACCAACGGTATAGTTTTGCCTGTAGCACTTGCTTCCGGGTATCTAATATTTGAACCAGTCGTTCTCTGTAAGAGGCATCCTCATCTACCTCCAAGGCAGCCCAATCAAGTGCATGAGAAGAGTCGAGTTCATACTTCCTAAGCATAGCTACATGAAATACGTTGTGAACTCCCGAAAGTTGTGGCAGTAAAGCTAACCGGTGAGCCACTTCCCCAATTCGCTCTAAGATCTCAAAAGGCCTAATAAACCTTGGAGATAATTTACCACTCTTACCAAATCTCATCAAACCCCGCCTTGGTGAGATTTTTAGAAACACATGGTCACCAACTTCAAAAAATAAAGGTTGTCTCCTCTTATCGGCATAACTCTTTTGTTGGCTTTGGGCTGTAGCTAACCTCTTCCAAATGAGAACTTTCTCGGTTGTATCTCTAACAATTTCCGGACCTAGTAACGGTGCATCACGCACTTCGGCCCAACAAACCGGTGATCTACAAGGTTAGCCATACAAGGCCTCAAATGGTACCATCCTAATACTAGCTTGGTAACTATTATTGTAAGCAAACTCAATCAATGGTAAGTGTCTTTCCCAAGGCCCCTCAAAATCAATGACACAAGCTCTAAGCATGTCCTCCAAAATCTGAATGACACGTTCTAACTGTCCATCGGTTTGAGGATGATAAGTGGTGTTAAGAGTCAACTTAGTTCCCAACGTTTCTTGAAGGCTTTGAGGCTTCGCCATAACTAGGCAGTAAATCGAGGATCCCTATCCGACACAATAGTCACAAGGACTTCATGAAGTCGAACTATCTCTTTAATGTACAACTCTACCAAGTGTTCAACTGAGTCGTTGGTGCACATTGAAATGAAATGGGTAGACTTAGTCAACCTGTCAATAATCACCCAAACGGCGTCATTACCTGGTTGTGTTCGAGGAAGCCCAACTACAAAATCCATGGTAACACGCTCCCATTTCCATTCGGCTATCGGTAAGGGTTGTAACAAACCCGCTAGTCTTTAGTGTTCGGCCTTCACTTGTTAACAAGTAAAGCACTTCGATACAAATAAAGCAACATCTCGTTTCATACCCCTTCACCAAAACTGACGACTAAGATCATGATACATTAGCCTCCCGGATGTATCGCAAGGCGTGAGTGATGGAACTCTCGAAGTACTTCATCTCTACAAGATTTTGGTACAAACAAACGGTCTAGGTAACGTACACTCAGATCCGAGTGAACGTTCAAACCTTTCTCTTCCTTCCTTTTGAAAATCTTAACACGGATTGATTCCACATCACAGTCTTCTCGTTGTGCCTCTATGACCTTACTAACCAAGGTAGGTTGAGCATTCAAAGTAAACAAGGTAGCACTCTCTCCGGACTCACCCAAATGCAAATCAAACTTACCAATAACATCTAGCATATTCCATTCCCGAATGGCCACACTTGCCAAACTACTCATAGATTTTTGACTCAAAGCATCGGCCACCACATTGGCCTTCCATGGATGATATTGTAACTCAAAGTCATAATCCTCCATAAATTCCATCCACCTCCATTGTCATAAGTTCAATTCTTTTTTAGAAAACAAATACTTTAGACTCTTATGATCGGAGAAGACTTCAAACTTCTCACCGCACAAGTAATGCCTCCAAATTTTAAAAGCAAAAATCGCCGCGGCTAATTCTAGATCATGGGTGGGTAATTTTTCTCATGAGTTTTCAATTTTCGTGAACCGTAAGCCACAACTTTTCCCTCTTGCATCAAGACACAACCAAGTCCATCCCCAAACGCATCACAATAAGCAGTGTAATTCAAACCCCTTTCCAGAATTATCAAAACCGGTGCGGTAGTCAATCTAGTCTTAAGCTCTTGGAATGACTTTTCACAAGCTTCACTCCACACAAATTTGATACCATTTCTAGTCAACCTAGTCAAAGGTGCAGTTAGTCTAGAGAAGTACCTTACAAAACGTCAATAATACCCTGCTTATCCCAAGAAATTTCGGATTTCAAAAACATTCTTGGGTGGTTCCTAATCCAGTACGGCATCTATTTTTGAGGAGTCCATAATCACTCCCTCTCTAGACACTACATGCCCTAAAAACTTCACCTCTGTTAATCAAAACTCGCATTTTTCAAATTTGGCATACAATTGGTGCTCACTAAGTAAACCCAGCACTACCCGTAAGTGAGTCTCGCATTCCTCTTCAGAGGTTGAATAAATCAAGATGTCATCCACAAAGACGACCACAAAACAGTCTAAGTATTCCAAAAAAATTATATTCATCAAATCCATAAAGGAAACCGGTGCATTGGTCAACCCAAAAGGCATTACAAGGAATTCACAGTAGCCATAACGAGTACGAAAGGTCGTCTTTTGAACGTCCTCCTCCCGGACTCTTAACTGATGGTACTTCGACCTCAAATCTATTTTTGAGAAGCAACGAGACCCTCTAAGTTGGTCAAACAAATCATCTATTCTGGGTAGAGGATACTGGTTCTTAACTGTAACTCTATTTAACTTGTGGTAATCAATACACAACCGCAATGACCTATCCTTCTTCTTTGCAAAGAGAGTCGGCGTTTCCCAAGGCGATGTACGAGGGCGAATGAAGCCCTCACCTAGAAGTTCTTGGAATTGAATCTTCAACTCATGCAATTTGGCAGGTGTAAATCTATATGGTGACATGGAAATCATGCCAGGCACTAATTCAATGGAGAACTCGATCTTCCGGTGAGGTGGTAAACTAGTAAGATCTTCTAGAAAGACATCCGGGTATTCACAAACTATCCTTGGTAACTCAGCACGAGCCTGTAACAAGTCCGCGGGGGACCTCGCTACAGCTCGGACTCGATTTGTAGTCACGGTTCTAAGTCTGAACCAAAGAGTCCAAATCCGGCAAATCGTTTTGAGAAAAACAGATTTTTTTGAAAGAAGTGCCAAACATGGACTGCTTTGCCAGATACAGAGTCGCCACCTAAATGTTTTTTAATGGGAAATTTAGGAAACCCTGACTCGGTGCCAAAGGCCACGTGTCCGTCATCACCAAAGTTGCCTCGGCTCGGGAACTTGGGTACGATTGGGGAAGGTCACTTCGTGAGCACCCCCGCTCGCCCGATCAAAGATCGGCCTCTACTAACCATGATATCTATTTTTGAAAACATTGTGTGTTATTCCGATTATTAGCCTAGGTTACTATGTAATGCGCACAACATACAAGTATAGACTAGGTCGCCTGAATTAGAACAAAACATTTCATGCTTGTTTATTTGAAGGATGATTTGCTACTCGCAAGTAGGCTTAGAATGCAGATTTTGCCACCCTCAGGTGGGCTTAGAAAATATGGTTTTGCCACTATCTAGTGGGCTTAAAACAAATAGTTGATGATTTATTCCAATCCAAATAACCCAACCTTCACCCACAGGCATTCAGGCAATTATATCACATAAGCAAATAGCCTCAAGGTAAGCATGCTATCATAGCAGTCACTCACACGCATGCAAGGATGCTAAAGCATAAAACTCACCGAGTACTCCAAGCCAAAATAGAAACTTCATTAGAAATCATGCATGATCCTAAGTATGCAGAAATGCCTAATGCAACACATGCAAAAATGCAACTATAGTAGGCTCGGCTATTCTAAACATGGCATGTGGAATGCTACAACTATCATGTATTCAATTTGGAATTGAAAGTACAATGCAGTTAATATGGTGCGCCGAGCCCGGTGCATGCAATACAGATGAATGATGCAAACATGCTGTCATACTGTATGCTAATTTAAACATGCCCTAATCTAACCATCATAAGCAGGTAAATAAAGGGGAGAAAGACGTGGGGTTGGAAGACATACAACACACACACGCACACTTATTACAGTTGTGCCCTCGCGCAGAGGGTCCGAATAAATATACAGTCCCGAATAAAAGAATATTACAGTCCAAATAATATACAAATTCCTAATTAATTAACGAATTAACTAAGAAAACTGTAAAAACTGGCGTGCAAGCCAGGGACTGCCTTGCTTCTGATGAATGATGTACATTTAGGCTGCCTTGCGCGGAAATCCACCGGGATGCCCCAATTAGCCTCTGTTTAGCAGTTATTCTTGAAAAGCGTACCAAGTCCCGAAAAGTTGCTGATTCTTCATTTTGCTGCAACAGAGAGCAGGAAAGGGGCATAGCAATGTATTTTCACAAATATATGCATGCCTCGATCCTCGTGCCACCAATCACGCATACCGAGGGATGATGGCCGAGGAGTCGAAATGCACAATTCAATATAGGATGAATGCACATGAAAACACAGCTAAAACCTAACTCCATCATGGATAATCCGGAGTGTCGGTGACTGGGGAATTGAGACGCATTCCGTCACTCGGAGTACGAAATGCACCTCGTTTCCCGTGCCCGAGCTAACTCCTATTCCGAACACAATGCAATATGCATGATATGCATGAAATGCAACTAAGATACAATCCTAATATACACAATGCTATGAAAATGAGATGCCTCGAAATGCGTGCACACGAGCACGCAAATTGAGAAAAATGCAGAATGCGATCTAAGATACAACCTAGTGTGCACTATGCTGTAAAAATGAGATGCCTCGAAATGCGTGCACACGGGCACGCAAACCGAGAAAATAACATACGCAATGCAATATGGCTAAAATGGCATATAGAATGCAACATGGACTTATACTAACATGAGAGAGCCTCAGCCACACTCACATAAGAGGCCGATGGATGAAAAAGAAGTGCCTCGAAATGCGTGCACACGGGCATGCAAACCGAGGCAATGGCATATGCAATGCAATGGCATGGAAATGGCATATAGAATGCAACATGGACTTATACTAACATGAGAGAGCCTCAGCCACACTCACATAAGAAGCCGATGGATGAAAATGAAGTGCCTCGAAATGCGTGCACACGGGCACGCAAACCGAGGCAATGGCATATGCAATGCAATGGCATGGAAAATGATATGCAAACATGCTAATGGATTTTCAGCAATGAAATGTGGGGGAAAACAGCCCCGAAATGAGGCGAAAACACACCCGATGCATGGAATCTCTCCCGAAATGCAAAATTAGGCACATAGAATGAACTACAGCTATACAAAGCATGCATAATTGGTACATGGAATAAAAAGACAGAAGCAAGGCAGCCCCAAAATAAGCCTTTTAAAGTACAAATCATGGCCAAACAGCAAGCAAAGATAGGGCAACAATGGCATGCAAAAATGGCCCTAAACATGAGATTATGAAGCAACTCACAGCTGCTAACTCCAAATAGGTTAGGGCCCTTCAACAACATTTAAGAGGGGCCAAAAATAAGCCACTTTACAGAACTATAAAAACCCCAAAAACAAACATAGATATGGCTAAGCTCTTATGCAAGAAAATGGGCCAAAAGGTAGCCAAAGAAGCAAGTGGTATATGCAAAGCTCAAACTGAAAAATGCCCTTCTACAACACTGAAGAGGGACCAAAAATATGCACATTTACAGTTTATGGAAACCCCAAAATCAGTACACAAACATGCTAAAAATGCAATGCAAAATGAGGCTCAAAAGTGGCTTATAACACAAAGTATACAAACTATTCATCAAACAGCCAAAGACCCTTAATGAAACATGAAGAATGGGCCAAAATAAGACTATTTTTAGTACTGTAAAAAGGCCAAAAATCGAAGCACAATAGGCTGCCAAAGCATGTAAAAATGGGGACCAAAGAGGGAATATAAAGGCAAGTGTAGCATGGAGGTCCCAAACAGTGTTGAGCCCTTCTTCAATGTTGAATAGGGGCTCAAAATAAGCCTATTTTTAGTTCTTTAAAACGCCCAAAAATGGAAGCGTAATGGGCTGCCAAAGCATGCAAGAAAATGGCATTCAAGGGAGATATTGAAGCAAGTGCAAGATGGGGGGCTTAAACAGGGTTGAGCCCTTAATGAAACAAGAAAATGAGCTCAAAAGAATATCACTTTCAGTTAGGGCCGGAGCTCAAAACAATAAGCATGTATGGCTAAGAAATGTTGCAAAATTAAGCTCAAAAGAGGGGAAATAGGACTTACCTTTGAAGACAAGTCTTGGATGCTCCTTGGCTTGAGTTTGAAGCACCCTTAGGCCTTGGAGAACACCTTCAAACTTCTGGAATGGAGGATGGAAGGGTGGGGGTTGGTGGTGTAGAAGAAATGGTGGTGTTGGACTTGGAGGTTTTCAAGGAAATGAGAGAGATGGAGGAGGATTTGTGTATCAAGGCTTGAAGACTAATTTTTCTAACCTCTATCACCAATGCCACCTGCTGGTTATATGGAAAAAAAAGGGGGAGTAGAGGAGGGGCAAAGGTGGGGGAAAATTAGGCAAGTTTTCCCCCACAAAATATCCCCCGGATTGGGATATTTTCTGGGGAAAACAGCTATACAGCTGTAAAATGGATGTTGTAAGGATCATGGCCGGCTGGTTTTTGGAGCTCCAGGTGGCCGGCCAGCCACCTCCCCTAGCCGGCCGGCTAGGGGTCAAGAGGGTCAAGTTGAAATAGTGGCCGGCCACCACTTTTTAGGGTCCTCCCATGTGTGTACAACACAACCCTATGGTTCAAAATTCAAGAAAAAGGGCCTAGGCTGTTCAATATTAGCCCGGAAGGAGGGGTTCAAAAGGGTCAAGCAACATTACTGGCCGGCCACTAACTTTTAGGATCCTCCCAAGTGTGTACATCACAAATATGTGGTCCAAAGTTCAAGAAAGTGGCCCCAAGGTGTTCAACATTAGCCTGGAAGTGTGAAAAACGGGCATCGGAGGGCGTCAGAGGATATATAACTGGTTGCTGCAACAATTACTGGCCTCCCACCCTTCTACAGCCTTCCCAGTGATAAAACAGAGGTACCTGCCAAAAATGAACGAAAACCGTTGCAAAACGAATGTTCGGGGGCCAAAACGCGCAGTTCGGGGTCCCGAAAATGGGCTGTTAAGCACCGAAAGTGGCATTCGGCTACGAAGTGGGTTTCTCAGACCCCAGTGTCCCTCAAAAGGGAGCAAATAAGATGTATGCCAAAATTTAGAGCACACGGAGATGGTTAAGCGGTCCCGAACCGAGGCACACGGCCAACGGTTCCGAAAAACTGGAAACCGGGCTCCGAAATGGGCAAAATGGCCTACGGCCACAAAATGTAGCCCACGGCCACTGAGAGATGGTCTACGGGACCTCTCCCTCCCCTTAGGAAAAAAAACAGAGAAAACTGAGTCTGGTTCGCAAACCGAGTCTGGTTCGCAAATCGAGGCAAGGCACAGAAGAGGGTTCGGAAGTCCGGAGGCAGGGCTCACGGCCACGACTCTGAAACTTCTGAACGAGCACGATATGCAACGTCACTGAGCGCTCAATCGGTGATGTCTGAGTCTTAAGGTCGGTCAAAAATGGGGTGTCTACAGAGCCCCGTCACTCTCACTATCTAAGAGAGTTGCAAGAAGACCACTAAGCTTGCTCCTACTACGAGGATCAACAGTTGGCGACAAGGCTCTATCAACTCGGTTCCCCAGAAAATAGAAACGATCACCACCCGAAGTGCACACTGTAACTTTCTGACAGTAACAATCAATCATAGCTTGATAAGAACACAAGTAGTCCATGCCTAAAATGACATCAAAACTCAACATATCTAGCAACACAAAAGCAAACGGAAGTTGACGCGCGACAATTTCTATTTCACAATCACGACAACCCCGGTCTAAATCAACTGTACCCCCAACAGGTGACTCTACTCTGAGTGAAGGCACTAACCGTGCTACCTTTAACCCCAATGCAGCAGTAAATGCAGTAGATATAAATAAATGAGACGCACTCGTGTCTATCAATACATTAGCAAAAGAATTACACACAACAAAAATACCTCTCACAATTGAGGATTCTAGCAACTGCTCTGGCACGGTAACAGCATACACGCGTCCCTGTGGCCCCTGATTGACTTGCTCCTCTCTCGGAGCATAGGCCTGTTGTACTGACTAAGCCAAAGCGGCTTCCTAATTAACTCGCAAAGCTTGGAATGATTGAGCTTGCTGGTGGCTCTGAGTCTGCCTTAACCCTGATGCGCCAGATGCGCCTCCCAACTGTGGGCAAGTTCTCTTCATATGCCCCAGCTGACCACACTGATAACAATTAAACCCTTGACCTTTATTCTGAGACTAAGACTGACTTTGAGATCGGTTAGGTGGTGGTACCGTTAACTGCCCTCCTCCTTTCTGTGGGCATGAGAAGGCTTTGTAACCCGGTTGGCCACACTTGAAACACGAGAAGCTACTCAATGCACTTTTTCTGGACCCGCACTAGGCAAAGGAAAAGTGGATCTAGACTGCTATGGTTAGGACTGGGATAGATAGGTGTTCCTGCTCTTCTTGTTATGCCTATAGTCTCCTTGAGACTCTTGGCCTCTAGACCTCGAACTTCGAAGCCTCTCCTCCTCAGCTTGTATGGAAATTTCTACATGTGTTGACATCTCCACAAGACGGTCATATTCCCGAATCATATTTCCGACAAGCTTGAACATAATTTTTGTTTTCAATTTCTTTTCAAATTCAATGCAACAACGCTCCTCCGTTGCCACCAACTCTGGCGCAAATCTAGACAAACTAGAGAAGATCGCCTCAAACTCGGTCATAGGCATGTCGAGTTGTTTGAGGTCTTTAAACCCTTGCCTCAATCTCTCCCTAGCAATGGGAGATATGTACTTATCTTGGAAAGCAACCACAAAAGCTTCCCATGTCGATTCCACTCTACCCTTGGCATATTTCCACCATTGACCCGCGTCTCCCTTAAGGTAGTAACTCGCTAGAGTCACTCTTAGTTCACTATCTTCGATGTGAAGCATCTCAAATATCTTCACAGTTTGTTCAAGCCACACATCCGCTTTCTTGGGCTCGGGGCCACCATGGAACTCATCTGGTTTGGCCCACAAGAACTCTCTAGTAAGGAAACTCGCCCTTGACTCCGCAGTATTCTCTCGGGCTTGATTTTCCACCCTCAACAAGTTCATAGACTCTCTTAAACCCCTACCATTTCTTGAGCTAGGGCCCCCATTGCGGTTTGACCTGTTTGTCCCACCTGCTCGGCCACATTAGCTTGGCCTGCTTGCTTGGCCATATTAGCTTGGCCGAACCCTTCTTCTTGCATCGGAACCCTATGGACCGGTACCTCATGCACACCTTGGCGAGCCCTACCACGCCTTCCACCTCCCGTCTCTACCACCACGGGTTTGACCTCTTCCTGACATCCTATAAATGACAATAGAATTAATTTAGCACACTAACCCACACGTGCCCGCAACTTTCCTTACATGTTTGATCACAATAATGCTATATATTCCTCTACCATATAACAATTAAATTTCACTCCACATAAGCACTTAATCATGTAAACACATACGGATTATACTCTTATGATGAGATTCGTCCCATGAAAAACCAAGAATTCTTAGTAGAATGAGTATTGATCAAGTACCCTTCTAATAAGACCTCAAGGAATTTAACAGGCGCAAACAACATCCCAAAAGTCCAATCCCATACCCATTTAGTCACATAGGCATGTTATCACATAGTCACAAAATGCATAACACTTCCTAAACATGCTAAATGAACCCATTGTGGTTAAACAACCACTTCCCACGAGCTTTAAATATTCAAACCCGGTAGCTCTGATACCAAGTTGTAACGCCCCAAATTTCTAGCCCAAATGATAATACAACAATCATGGCTCTTTCAAAGAAAACCGAATATAAATCTCCAAACTTACATTACATGATACAATAGTTCTTCATGCAGCAATGCATTAATCCAATAACAAGTAAATAAACAAATAAATACCCCCAAGGGTTTACAAGTTTCCAAGGCTTGAGCCTGGTTACACAAAACGGTTATTCAAATCCACACACATACAACCCTTGGCTTACACACAGAGTGAGAGTCTCGTACTCTCAATACATATTTCCTCGCCTTTAGTTAGGCGACATCACCACATCTTTTCCTGTACAAAAATCCCATGGGGTGAGCATAAAGCCCAGTAGGAAATCCTTAACAAAGTATATACATTTTATACAAGTCTCAAGAGATGAAATGCACATGCCATGCTATGCCCATTTTTGAAGATAAATCACATTTTCATCTTTTGAAAACCATCATGCTCAATGATGTCATGCAATTTCAATTGTTCAAAACTTAACAATTTATTTTAAGGGAGGTAAATATGGCTCTGGTAATCTCTAGGTCGGTGTCTGCAAGTAGACTATATAAGTACTACCAAATTATCATTTTTACCGATATTAACCGGAAGGCTCGACACCTATCCGCACGGGTTTCGGTCTTTCACCCCGAACTCTCAGGCCAACTTATTCAATATCATCTACATCACCTATCAAGACTTACCAACGTATTTACCCCAAAACCATTTCATGAAAACTTGTTTCTCAACATTCTTTTATCAATGTAAATTTTCAAATCAACTTTCAAAGTTTAATGTAATCAAATGAATTGTTATGCCAATAGCACAAGATGAATATAAATACTTTTATTCTAATTCATCATCCAAGGAATAACACAATTCTCTCTTCTCAAGTATCCTCAACAATTAGTCATTTCAAGACTATTTCAATGTTTTGAACAATAATTTCTAAAATGAACAACAATTCTTATATTCCCTAAAATTCATCATTTATATAAATATAAATAAGAAATTTTCCAAACATCTATTTATTTTGACACACAAAATAAATACAACAATATCATTCATGGATTTTCAGTTTCTTTTAAAAAAATCTCCAAATTCTAGGTTTTCTCACCAAAACTATACAACTCAAATCCTTTGAAAGAAATTTTTTCAAAATCATCTTTTCTTCAATCAACGAAGATCAAAACCCATAAAATCATTTTAAAAAAACAAGAGACAAACCCACTTTCAAAATCGCTCAACTTCTTGAATCAACAATCAATTTTCAAAGCTATTGAAAGATGATTTCGAAAATCATATAGATCTTGCAAAACTATATATATAACTATAAGAAAATCTATACCTCAAGTTTGAAAGAAGAAATGAGATGAAACCCCTAAAATCAATGGTGTCGAAACTCGATCTTTACCGTACATAACGAAGCCCTCGAGAAGTTAACCAACTTTGATGAAGAACTTATGGCAGAACTCTAATGGATCTTGAGAAATTAAGGTTTTGATCCAATTTTGGCATAGGAAAATGTAGAGAGAAGGGAGAGGAAAGGGTTTTTGAGAGAGAGAGATAAAGTGATCTGAAATATTAAATTCACGAATTGATATAACATGGTCCGCTCGAGCGTGGAAAGCCCCGCTCGAGCGTTAAATACACTTTTCTAGTACTTTTGCAGACAGGTCAAACTTATGAAACCAAACATTCTTCGCTCAAGCGCATAAACGGCTGCACAAGCGGACAAACAACTTCTAATGCATTTTGCATTTTTGTTTCGAGAGCGCTGCCTTAGGCCCCGCCAAGGGGCGCTGCCCCTTGGACCCCCGCGATCTAATTGGGCGGCTCGATCCCTGACGTACTCAGCGAAGTGGCAAAACCGGGATCGTTACAATGTCTATAGTGGTCATTTTGTGTAATGGTAAAATTGAAATAAAAATTTAATTCATTAAGTGTGTGCACAGAGAGTAAATGATGTGTGGAAATAAAATTATCCTCATTTTATGTATGCCATATACAAGTTATAATATTTGTGGTCTTGAGATTTCTAAGAATTACACTAGTTGCCCCCCTCCCATTTTTTTGAAATTACACTAACCTACCCTATGACTAACGCTCCCATTAATGTTGTTAGTCACGAGGGAGATCAATGTAATTTCAAAAAAAATAAGAAAGACTAATATAATTGTCAAAAATATCAGAGGGTGACTATAATTTACCCATTTATTTTATTGGAGCATATCTACTAAATATTTTTTGGGTCAAATTTTATTTGAAATGTTATTATCTATTTTAGAGATTCAACAACTTCCAATAATATTCTTTATTTTTCTTATATATTTTTTCAATTAAATTTATTTTTTAAAAAAATTGACGTGACAAAGACAATTAAATTCGAGAGCAATAATTTTTAGTGTAAATTATAAATACACTCTCTGAGATTTGATTAAAATACGAATCACCCTTTGTGGTTTTGGAAATTACATTCCACTCCCTAAGATTTCTAATTTCATAACAAATCGTCCTCTTTTAGTAATAAACCATCAAGTCAATTAATAATTTTTAATGATATTAGAAATAAATTTCAATTAATAAGTTAGGTAATTTTACTCATTTTATTTTATTAGAGCATATCTACTAAATTTTTTTGGGGTCAAATTTTATTTGAAATGTTATTATCTATTTTAGAGATTCAACAACTTCTTTCAATAATATTATTTATTTTTTATATATTTTTTCAAGTAAATTTATTTTTTAAAAAAAATTGCGTGACAAAAACGATTGAATTCGAGAGCAATAATTTTAAGGATAAATTAAAAATACACTGTCTGAGAATTGATTAAAATACAAATCACCCTCTATGGTTCTGGAAATTACGTTCCACTCCTTGAGGTTTCTAATTTCATAACAAATCGTCCTCTTTTATTAATAAATCATCAAGTCAATTAATAGTTTTTAATGATATTAAAAATAAGTTTCAATTAATAATTTAGGTAATTTTATTATTATATAAAAGAGCAATTATGAATTTTATTTCTTTAGTTAATTCTATTAAATAAATTTTTTTAATAAGGGGCATTTGTAATTTTTTAAATTACATTATTATACTTTTAACAAATCTCAAAAGGTGTATTTATAATTTATCCTAATTTTTTAAGTAAAAAAAAAAAGGTTGTAACAGTCTTGAACGCAAAATAGTTGAACTTTGAAACAATGTTTAAGAATCGGACCGGACCGGACAGACCGATTCAACCAGTAGAACTAGTGACGGAACCTAGTTCCGGTCCAGATGATCCACAAAAACCGGACTAGGCCAAAAACCAGCCTTGTTTGCAAAAACCAGAAAAACCTGTGGTTCAATCGATAAAATTAGCAAACCAGTCGAGGCAAACCAGTCTTGTTTCTCGACCAACCCGGTTTTTTTTTTCTTCTTCGTTTCTTTTCTCTTTCTTTCTTTCTTATATATTTATACACACACACACACACACACACACACACACACATATATATATATATCAAAATTTTGACTAAAAACTCTTATTTCAAGAGTCTCCTCTCATGAGAAGGAGTCTTATTGGAAGTTTGAAGAAATTATGAAAGTCTATTCCTATTAATGGGGAAAAAAATTATTCAAATGCCTTTCATGTTTTTTTTATTTTTCTTCATTTTCTATTTGTTTAATTAATTAAAATTACAATTAATTTCATTGCTTATGAATAAAGATTTGAATTTCAAAATTCCTCCATTTAGATAAAAATATAAAAATTGAAAATTAATTTTATAGTCTATAGATAAAGATAAAAATTAAACAATTAATTTCATAACTTATAGATAATTTAAAATTTCTTCCCATAAATAAACACATAAAAGTTGGTAAATAACTTATAAAAATTAATTTCATGGCCTACAAATAATGATAAAGACTAAATATTAAACAATTAATTTCATAACTTATAGATAATTTAAAATTTATTCCCATAATAAACATATAAAAGTTGATAAATAACTTATAAAAATTAATTTCATGGCCTACAAATAAAGATAAAGATTAAATAATTGATTTTAAAAAAAAATGAAATTATTCCTTTTTTCCCCTTCATTTTGTACTTTAATTAATTTCATTATAGATAAACATATAGAAATTCATAAATAATTTATGAAAATTTATTTCATGACCTATAGATAAAGAAAAAAATTTAAAAAATTATTTAAAAAAATTAATTTCAAGACTTATAGATAAATAAACATATAAAAATTGATAAATAATTTATAAAGATTAATTTCATGGCCTATAGATAAAGATAAAGATTAAATAATTGATTTATAAAAAATTAAAATAATAAAATTTAGATAAAGATATGATTTGTTAATCTATATATCTATCAAAAACATATATATCTAAATCTTTATTTTGATTTACTCTTATTTTTTCTCCTTCTATCACATATCATCTTTTTTTTATTTTAAATTTTTTATCTTATGAAATGACCTTATTTATAACTTCTTATCTCTTATAAAATTCTTAACCTTTTCTTGATAATTTTTATTATTCATTATTATCTACCAAGTGATAAAGATTAAAAAAAATTATTGACTCTGAATGAGAAGAGTATTAATAATGAAATTGGTTAGATTAATTTCGTGGCCTACAGATAAAGATAAAGATTAAATAATTGATTTACAAAAAATTAAAATAATAAAATGTAGATGAAGATATGATTTGTTAATCTATATATCTATCAAAAACATATATATCTAAATCTTTATTTTGATTTGCTCATATTTTTTTCTCCTTCTATCACATATCATATTTTTTCTATTTTAAATTTTTTTTCTTAAGAAATGCCCTTATCTATAACTTCTTATCTCCTATTAAATTCTTAACATTCTCTTGATAATTTTTATTATTTGTTATTATCTACCAAGTGATAAAAATTAAAAAAAAAATTATTGGTTCTGAATGATAAAAGTATTAATAATGAAATTGGTTGGCTCTGAATGAAAAGTGTATTAATAATGAAATAATGTACAGCGATCCTGGTTTTCCCTCCATTGGTTATTGTAATCTGGACTCAGTTCCGTAGATGTCAGTTGTTGTATTTGTTTCTTTGTGTCCTTTAATTCTTTGTATTGGGGTTTTAAGATGTATTGGGCAGGTTTGTCACAGGTAGGTAGTGAGTTTGAACATATAGTTGCTGCCCAGAATTTTGTTCCTTCGCTCGAGCGAGGCTTTTGTCGCTCGAGTGAGATCTGTGTTTTAGATCCTTCGCTCGAGCTAGGGTTCCTTCGCTTGAGCAAGAGTTGGGTGATATGTCTGGTGGCTCGAGCGAGAAATCTTGCGCTCGAGCGTGTGTCTGCGTCTGGTTCAGGACTTGAAGGTTGTGATTCTTGGCTCGAGCGAACTTTCCTTTGCTCGAGCGAGCGAGCTGTATGTTTTGGGTTTCTTCGCTCGAGCGAGCTTTTCTTCGCTGCGTGCTTCTGGGTTGCAGATCTGAAGCTTCGTATTGTTGGCTCGAGCGAGGTTTTTTTGTGTCTGGTCGCTCGAGCGACCACTCCTTCACTCGAGGGAGCTTTGAATATATCAAATCGCAGCAGCTTCTTCTGCATCACTTTTCTTCATCTCTTTTTCTAAAAACCCTAGAACGGCTACTCCCTCTCTGTCTACATACCTTCTCTCTAAAAATCCACCTAGTTCTAGTGGTCTCCTACCCTAGTCCCTTTGTAAAAAGTGTGGAGCTTGGTGTGTGCTTCGTTTCAATCCGAGAAAGTTGGTGTTTAGAGCATTTCGGGTTTTCACCTTCTTCTCCTTTTGGTCTCTTTATTTGAGGTAGGGATATCCTACTCCTTTTTATGGGTTTTGACTTAAATATTTGTCATTTTGATTAGTTGGTGTTGTTGGGTAATTTTGGAAAAAGTTAGGGTTTGGTTTGTAATTTATAAAAGAGGGGTTTTGTGTTTAATAACTCCATGTGTATTTAAGGCCTTGGAAATATGAGTTTGAGAGTTAAATTGGTGGAATTTGGTCTTAGGACCAACATTTGAGAAAAATGGAAAATACCCTAATTTTTGTAATAAATTAATTTGTATAATTAATTTGGGGAAAATGTAGAAATATGAAATTGAGTTGATATCCATGAAATTGGGAAAATTATGGGATTGAAATGTGTAGTTGGGTAATTTAATCACTCAACCATGATGAAAATTCTAGAAATCCCCTAGATGTTAATTTGTGATTATGTATCAATTTTAAGCAGTAAACAACAATTCCAATCAAACAATCAAGACAAATCGACACAACGATTTTACGTGAAAAAACCACAATTGGACACCTCCAACTGTGATAAAAAAACCACGGGCAACAGCCACAAAACAATCCACTAAGAAGATATAAAGGAATTACACAGGTATACTCTTAATTACCTAGCGAATCCACGCCCGAATTGAACCAACCTCTATGTGCCTCTTCCAACACCGTCTTCACCTCGGAATTGTCTTGATGATGAGCCACTTCAGAATCCACTAAAGCTTCAGGATCATATTCTTCAGAATCCACCGAAGAACAACTCTATCTTTTTTATAGAATTAAACAAACAATCCTTTGATGTAAACTTCTAAAACCATGAGTTGAATACTCAATTAAAACATCAAAGAAAACTAGCAAAATATCTCCAGAGATAAACCTTAATATCCAAAAACAAGATCTGGAGAAGTAATCCTAAAATCTGACAGAAACCCGTACTTATAGAAATCTGGGATTGCGAAGCTCGCTCGAGCGAAGATTCTCTCGCTCAGGCGAGGAACCAAAAACGCGTGTTTTCCATAAGTGGCTTCGCTCGAGCCAAACACCCTGCGTTCGAGCGTAAAATCATCTCTTTTAGGTTTTTACACAGACGCAGCCTTCGCTCGAACGAGCAAGGGCGGACATGCAACTTTGAATGCAATTTTGCATTTTGTTTCGGGGGTGCTGCCCCTCGACCCTACCTTGGCGCTGCCCTGGACCCGCCAAGGGGCGTTGCCCCCTGGATCCCCGTGAGCTGACCAAGCAGCTTGATCCCCGTCATAATCAGCGAAGTGACAATCTCGAAAGCATTAACATCACAAACTTCTTTGCAAGGCACAATTCGGGTTGGATTCGCATCTTAAAACTCATAGCCTTACTGAAATAAAAAGTGCGAAAATAAGTACAACTGAAAGGAGTTTTTTCAAACGGGATTGCCAAGAATAAAAACCTAACACATGAAAATGTCGATATTTATCGGTTGATAAATTTACTATATGTTTAGAGATAACTGCTTTGGGCTATCAGTGGAGGATAGTCTTGATTATTGTAGACACTGTATGTTGATTAGGGAAAACTGAAACTAATTACATTGAATATGTCATTGAGCATGACGGTTGGAATAATACATGGAATATGTGTATTGATTGATCATTGTATATGATAATTGCCTAAGTACATTGTATATGTATCTTTGTTTGGGAGGAGATGGGGGATGTACTCTATATGTGCTCATATGCATAAATACTTTGCATATGCATCTTTGTTTGGGAGGAGATAGGGGATGTACTCTATATGTGTTCATATACTTTGACACATTGTTTATGTATTTTTGTTTGGGAGGAGATGTGGGATGTACTCCATATGTGTTCATATACTTTGACACATTGTTTATGTATCTTTGTTTGGGAGGAGATAGGGGATGTACTCCATATGTGTTCATATACTTTGACACATTGTTTATGTATCTTTGTTTGGGAGGAGATAGGGGATGTACTCCATATGTGTTCATATATTTTAACACATTGTTTGTGTATCTTTGTTCGGGAGGAGATGGGGGATGTACTCCATATGTGATTATATGCTTAAATACATTGTATATGTATCCTTGATTAGGGGAAAATGAGGGATGGACTCCATAGATAATTAAGCTAGCTAGAATGTTCGGGGTGAAAGTCCCGAAACCTTATAAATTGAAGTGCATGAATAGAGTTGTTAATTGGAGTATTAATTACATGAGTTGTAGTCTCATTTTGAATCGTGGATAGCGGAAGTATTAATGAGTTGAGTTGTAGTCTCACCTAGATTGATTGGTTAGATAATGAACCATATTGAGGAATTGAATTGGATAAATAAGGGAAGTGGATGGTAGCATGGATGTATTTGTTGTCGGGAGATGAGAAGGGTATGAATTGGTCTGCACATGTTAATCATTTGCCGAATGATAATGTTTTAGTTATTTCTCATATTGGATATAGTTTATCTCTATTGGGCATTGGCTCACCCTTCTTGGGACACCATTTTCAAGTACAGGAGACGTGCCAAGTTCAAGGCCTTTGCTTAGAAAGTTGTCAGAGTTGAAGACTCTATTTTGCTATTTGTTCTATTGATTTCATGTAAATGCAAGCCGATGGCTTTATTGGTAAAAGAGTTAAAAACCCTTCTTTTGTGTAACCAAGTAGCAACTTGGAAAGATGTAAGCCCGCAGGGCATTCTATTATTGTTGTAAACATTTGTTACTTATATGAAATCCTCTTTTGTAATATTAACTCTAATGTATGTATGGAAAAGTGATCTATCTTTCATTTATATAGAACTGTTAGATGTTGGATTTATGTATTATTTTGAGGACGTTACATAATGAAGTCTGCATGGGAGAAGGCAACACAAAAATCTCACAAAATTAATTTTTGTCACTATATTTATACAAGGTAATAACTTCATATTCTTTCTATTAGTTATTAAAAATAGTTTGCATTAGATCATTGTTATGTTTATTTTATTTTATTTTATTTATTTCCTATAAGGTTGTTATTCGTTATATTATTTCTTCATTCCCATCTCTAAATTCTCTCTTTGAAATTTTTGTTTTTTGCAATAATAAAGTTTAGAATCAATTTCTTATCAAATTTGTTTTCTTGGTCCTTATTTTATTGAAGGATTGAAACGAGTAAAACTTTTATTTGATATATGGAATTAACGAAAATAATACAAAGATGATAGGGAAGTACTATATATTTGTCAATATCTCTATGTTATTATTAATTGATTTGCTAGATTATACAATCAATTTAGAACTCACATGATTTAATTCAATGTCTATTACTTTATTTGTATTTGACCATTTTTTCGTTGAGTAACCTATATAATTTTTTTTTGGTATATAATGATTAAAGGTATCATTTGTTATATTTCTTTAAGTACAATTCAAATAGTTTTTCATCATTTTTTTTTAATAAATAAGATGGATTAAAACTATTTTCTTATATAATTTTATAATCTTACGAAATTCTTATCTTGATTAATTTTTTAAAAATGATGTAGAAACTATGCAAGTATTATTCAAACTATGGAGAAGGATATATACTTTGATATGATATACATGTGTCATTGATAGATAAAATCAAAGATAGAGAGTTGCTAACATAATCAATTAATTCACTACAAAAAAATTAACTTTTTGCGACGGCAAAATGCCGTCGCAAATACTCAAAATGTCTCAAAAGGTTTTTTGCAATGACAAATGACTTTTAGCGACAGCAAATGGAGGGTCGCAACAAAGTGGGTCGCAAAAAGATTTTAGCGATGGCACGTTGCCGTCGCCTTTTTTTTTGCGACGGCAAAGTGACTTTTTTGCTACGGAATTTCTTCGTCGCCATTAATATGAAAAAATTTGAGATTTTTTGAGACGGCGCTATGTTGCCGTCGCTAAAGGTGTTATTTGAGATTGCAAAAATGATGTCGCTAAAGAATTTTTATTGCGACAGAGATACCTGCTGTCGCTAAAAAACTATTTGAGACAGGACAATGAGCCGTCGCTAAAAGATTATTTGTGACGGCAAATAGTTCCGTCGCAAAAGGCTTTTATTAAAAATTATTGAAACGTATAAAATATCTGTTTTTTGCGACAATTTGGTGCCGTCGCAAAAAAAAACAAAAAAACAAAAAAACCTGCTGTAAATTAATTAAATAATATTAAAATTACATGTATTCAATGAAAAACAATTTAAAAAAAAAACCAATAATTACATAATAATATAAAAATTCCTGTCTAGAAATAATAATTTCTGGATAATAAATATATTCTTGCATTCACAACGATACATTAACAAAATTAACCCAGTACATAATGTTCCATAATACATATATGATGTTTAAATACATAATGTTATTCATAATTCAAAATAACACAAATCAAAATTAGAAGTTTTCCTCAGCATTCTCCATGGTAGAAAAATAAAAATTAGTGACATTCTTCACAGGCATGAAATCCACAAGAAGCAAAACTCCTACTCCGGAAATATCTGGAAAAAAAAAAATTAATGACAATATAATTATGTGTTAATATGTATTATTAGGAAGTGTAATGTTGTGTATAAATTGCCTTCTGAAGTGCCTAATATTGGTATCATTCTCAATTCAAAAAAGCTTGTACTAAACGTGGGTATAACATACTAAAATGGCAAACTTCCCAAACAAGGCCTAAGCATATCTAGCATTACTCTAAATTGTTACATAAAAGCATAATGGGCCATCTAACAAGTGACAAGTCAAGCATGGTGTGAACTATCTGAAACGTGGCAAACCATACTTGTCACTTATTAGATAACCCACCATGCCTTCATGTTGCAATTCAGCGCCCTCCAAATAACAAAACCTTTTTGTTAACTGCAAATCTCTTTAGTTGTCCTCCCTTGACTATAGCAAAGACACGTCCCCTAATCCTAATTCATGTGGCAATGCAGCAAAAGACATTCACACCGGTAATTAATGTGAGTTTATTTTAAATTTCTTTTATGGCATTACAGCATGAAGAAATAATTTATGGCATTACAGCATGAAGAAACACAAGATACTCCATGATACTAAACCATTTAGACATACCAGTTAAATTCATATAACACAAATTCTATTCATTAAAATTGAATCCCATTCGATATTATCACATGGAATTGAACTTAGAATTCTGGAATTCACAAACTTGTTTCTTTTGTGTGTGTTTTGGTGGGGATAACATGTCAAGGTTGTGTTGGAATATTGTGAAAAAATGAAGGAACAGTTATATCTCTTTATATCTTCTTTTTTCCTTCACAAATCACAGCTTAAAAAGGTGACCTCTTGAAATCGTCAGCATGTTAGCTTTTAAGACTTTGTGTAGTACATTTTGAAATTTTTTACAACAAACACAGCTCAAGCATATCAATATTTTCCTCATTTTCTTCACAAAGCACACAATTAAAAAACAAATGCACACAATTTCTTCAAGTTCTATTTAATTTTGTAAATGACATCAAAGTCAAAACACAATTGTTTTGCAGAGAGTATACTTAGAAAAACATTGTACGAGATTAGTATTAGTAGGTATACAAGCATTAAAAAAACAAGTACATGTTTTAATCGTAGAGGACAAACATGGTGACAAATATGACAATCATGATTCTATTGGTCAAGCAATAAAGCTAGAGGGTAAGAGAGATGAGATTGATGCATTGGAGTATGGGGTTTAGTTGACCCCAATCAAATTCAAAACAACTAACTGAATACATATAATGTATCTAGTTTTTTTATAGGATTTCTCATATGATCACATCAAGTTGAATGAAAAGTATGTAAAAATAAAATTTTTATGACAATCTATACTTCTTGTTTACCATTTGAGATCAATTTAATCTTTTTTGTTTACTATTTTGTAGTCAATCTAGTATGCAAACCAATATATATGCACACACACAAATTCAAGTTTAGTTCTTTGAAATTGACAAAAATAAATAAATAAATTTAAAAATTAAACTGAGTTGAACTAGAACATAGTTTTTAGGAATAATTTCACTCAATAATAGTTGGTCTGCTGGACTTCACCTTGAGGGAGGGAAATATGAATCATTTCATTGAACAAAATTTCTAGAACTGCCACTAAGTATATATATATATATATTAATTTCCCCTTCTCTTTCTTTTTGATCCGTAAATCTTCTACAAACCAAAATTCACACGGATAAAAACAATGGTTATTTTCACCTTTGGCATTTTCATCAAAATTTCCCTTTGCTCGCTCCATTTTCAATTGTGAAAATCAAAAATAAAATAAAATGGTTAAAGTCAAAGGGTCGTGCCTGCAAACAAGTCCAAAAGATGCTTATTTTTCTGTTTAGTCTTTCGTTCTTATATCATGCTGGAAAAAGTAAGATAGTGGCTTTCTTTTCCACCAATTACCAATTATTGAAATAAAAAATATTATGATAAACAATCTATTCCAGTTAGGCAATCAATGATGTGAAGTCTTTATAAAGGGAAAGTGAAATATGTCCACAAAACAAAATAGAAATCAACTCATGGACGCCAACTAAAATTATGTTTCAGAATCTGCCATTAACTATTTTACACAATCTTTAGAAACCTTGATGATTGTTGATACATATTGAAGAAGACCAAAAGGGCATATAACAAAATTCGATGAATATAATGTGGTACAATTTTTTTTTTTTTAAAGGTTCTCTACAGAACTGTAAATCTATTTAAGATTATAAGAAGATAAACAGGATGCCAAGATAAAAGAGTTGCAGTTTTCATCCATTCAGATGAAGGTCACGTATGCTACAAAATTCATTGTTCTTGACAGAAAATCAACTACATTTCACATTTACGAAAGTGGGATTTGATAGTTAGGGATAAACTAGATCGGAATTGGTCAGTTCATCAGCAATCATTATATTGTTTTCATGGTTCACAGTTTCAGACACCATTGAAGTTGTTCAGTATAAGAGTTGAACATATAATTTCCATCAGCAAACACAATTTGGAGGCAATTTAAAGGCTTGGTAATGGAGAAGTTTTAACTTGTTCAGGACTGAGAATGTTCTTTGCAGTCAGAGATATATCAAGCTCAAGATCTGGCTTCTATGAGTCAAACTGAAGTACACACTTATTATCCAAAGATGACTGGGGAAGTCTAATAAGATGCCTATACATGAGTTCCGTGTTCATCCATCTTCAAGGAGTCTCTAATATATGGTTGGGTATGGATTTTATTTTTATGTTTTCAATTTCTGCAATTTTTAAGTATATTGCATTTTGGTTTGTGCTCTCGTAAGTTTAAAAATTTAGGAATAACTCAGAAACAGTCACAATTTTAGTTCTATAGCAGTTTACAAAGGACTTGAATCCCCAAAGTCAACAAACTTGCTTGTACATGAGTTTTCTCCCTCCAGTGAACAATCAAAAGGGTAGAAGGGCACATCAATATTGATATGAAATTCCTCATAATCTTTTTGTGGTTGGTGAGATTTATCATACCGTAATTCATGATTAAGAAAAAGTACCCCTTTATCATTCATATCTTTGTTGTCTCCCTACGCCTATCAAAGAAAAGAAGAAAAAAAAAAAACTTTGTTGACTCGTCTCCCTAAACCTCAACTAAATAAATATTGTAAGATGAGACTACTAAATGAATGCCCCTAATTGTGATTATTGAAAGTTGTGTAATAATATATAAGAACTTCAAAGTTTAAAAAGCACGTTACTAATTTTCAAATGTATCAAGCATAAAATCATGTAAACACCAAAAATAATGCCTACAAGCATAGGATACTTTACATATGGGACACAAACTCTATTCAACCAGGGCTGCTAAATTGCTAGAGATTTGGGACAGCAAAAACCACAAAACATCACAATCCTAATGGACCTCTCAAATTGACAATGAGCCCCTTGGAGAAGCCACAAACAAAAAGTGATTCCAACAAATGAATATCAATCTTTTCAAGCTTGAACTTTTACCATCCGCTTACTGGTACTTTCTATATTTCCCCAGTCATGTATGGATAATAACTATGCTTCTACTGAAAGTAATAATGCTTGGGGTGCTAAATAAAATGGTTAAAGTCACTATGACAAAGAGGGAATCTTCATTTAATATAGGGAAAATTACAAATCAATGGGACAGTAAAAAAAATTTTGCATTTTCATGGTGGTGCAAATTTTTTGCTTGCATGGTAAAAGTCCTTTCTATGTGTTGTACCAAAAATAATGCCATTGATTTACAATTTCTCCTTTAATATACCAATGGAAGATATCACAACACATGATGTGTTTTACTAACCTTTTGTGGTAGTTTGTGTATCTCTCTCTACACAGCTTTAATGGAGGATCAGAAAGGTAATTCTACACTTCGATGCCTTTAAATTCAGCTTCTCTTTTTGTATCCAAACCCCAACTGCCCTTTTTGTTGTATATGTCTTTCATGTGATAGTAAGCAAAAGGTTAGAGCACAACAATGAGACATAAACAGATAATAAAGTTCATCCTTGCAAGGCACAAATATTTCTAAATTTTCACCACCAAAAAAAAAATAAAAAAATAAAAAAAAATCCTAACTTTATTTGCCTACAAAATAGATTTTCCCAAGAAGTAAACGTTGTAGTAACAGGCGTGAAGGCGAGCTAATCAAATCAATACATACATATATATATATATATATATAGAAAGAGAGAGAGAGAGAGAGACCTCGGCAGTTAGGGAAGAGTTTGATGAACCAGGGCGTGAAGGCGAACTGTAACGGAAGATCTGAGCCATACATCTTCGTAGGTGAGGCGCAGACGAGAAGGAGTGACAGGGTAGGACTTGGTGAGGCCAGGCAACATCGGAAGATCTGCTGCTCCAACGCTGCTCCTCCTCCTCCGACGTTGCTCCTTCGCCGCTCGCCGTCGATCGAGAGGGGGGGGTAAGAAGAGATTAGGGATTTTTGGGCTTGAGATTGAATGGAAAAAAAAGGGTACGGGAATACAAAAATAAAAAATAAAAAATAAATTTTTTTTTTTTGGGTCAGAAATGAAATTTAAATAATAAAATAATGCTGTTTAACTTCTTCTTCTTCTTTTTTTTTTTTTTTTTTTTTTTTGCGACGAGGGTTGCCGTTGTCAAAAAAATTATTTTTTGTTAAAATATATATATTTTTGTAGTTAATGAATTTTTTTTAAAAAAAATTTCTTTTTTTTTTAAATTACTAAGATTGAAAATTTATTTGTTTCATTTTTATTTTAATGAAAAAAAAATATTATTATTTTTTATTTGGTAGAAGTAGGGGTAATATTTTAATGAAAAATATTTTCCACTAAAATAAAAGTTAATTTTCTGTGGTCAATGAAAAATATTTTTCTGCGGCCCATTTTTTTTTGTTATTAAAAATCATGAACTAATTTTTTGTGGTAGAGGAGAGGGAGCGACAGTAGTGGTGAAGGTGGTGGATAAGAGATGATGGTGGTGGTGATGGCGAAGGAGATTAGTGGTGAAGTTGTGATAGTGGTAGAGTAGATGGAGTGGCAGGGGTGAAGGAGAAGTAATGGTAGTAATAGTGGCAGTAGTAGTAGTGGTGGTAGTGGAGTGGTGGCAATGGTAGTAATAATGGTAGTCGTAGAGGTGAAGTGGCGACTGTGGTAGTAATGGTGGTAGTGGAATGACGTTTGCAGTAGTGGTGAAAGTGGTAAAGGAGATGGGTGATGAGAGAGAGAGAGAGATGAGTGAGAGACAAATAGAGGAGAGAAAGAGAGACAGAGAGAGACAGAGACAGAGTGATGAGCAAGAGAGAGACAAAGTGGTCACTAAAAATGCATTTTCTTGTAGTGGATAGATAAATCAAGAGGGAGTTCAGTAAATAGAGAAGACAGAAGGGAGAGAATGAGCAACACGAACATAGTGGGAGAGAGAGAAAGAGAAGAGAAGAGAGAGAGAGAGGGAGAAAGAGACAAAAAGATAAAGAGATAGAGAATGAGAGACAGAAAAAGAGACAGAGAGAGAAGAGAGATGAACGAGAGAGACATAGAGAGAGATAGGGAGAAGAGAGATGAGCGAGAGAGACATAGAGAGAAGAGAGATGAACGAGAGAGACAGAGAGAGAGATAGAGAGAAGAGAGATGAGCGAGAGAGACAGAGAGAGATGTGAGAGATAGAGAGAAGAGGGATGAGCAAAAGAGACAGGGAGAGAAAAGAGATGAGAGAAGAGATAGATGTGTGAGAGACACAGAGAGAGAGAGAGACAGATAGACAGAGAGAGAAGAGTGATGAGTGAGAGAGAGGAACAGAAGAGAGAGAGGAAAATGAAAAAATGGGTGAAAAGATATAGACAAAGAGAGAGAGAGAGAACAAAAAAGAGCGAAAATAGATAAACGAGAAAGAGACAAGGAGAGATGAGTGAGAAAGATAAAGAGAAGAGAGATAGAGAGAGAAGAGAGATGAGAGAGATAGACAAAAGAGAGATGGACGAGAGACACAGAGAGAAAGAGAGACAGACAGACAGACAGAGAAGAGTGATGAGTGATGAGTGAGAGAGAGAAAAAGAAGAGAGACAGAGACACAGAGAGAAAGAGAGAGACAGACAGAGTTTATAACTCATAACAAAATACACTACTTCCACACTATTAAAAATTCTGATCAACACTCTTAACCAAACTCTTTTTAAAATTCAATTAAAAAAAATTATTATTAACAGAAAATAACATTAATCAATTTTTTAATTGACATACTACAAAGGAAATAATTTTTTTTTCAAAATAAATATTCAAAAAATTTAAATCATAAATATTTAAATAATCTAAAAAATTAAAATAAATATTCAAAAAATTTAAATCTTAAAAATTTAAATAATTTAAATATTCAAAAAATATAAATAATTTTAAATGTTAATAGTTTAAATTTAAAAACAACTCTACACTCAAATCGTAACCAAAGACATAAAACAAAACTCAATTAAGAAATTATTTTTAAAACTCATAACCAAACACATAACTCGAAACTCCATACTACTTTCACAACTCTACACTCAAATCATAACCAACTACATAACAAAAAAATTAAAATATTTAAAAATATTTTTATAAAATAGAGTTTGAATTTATTTTTATAAAATATTTTAAAATTTTAAAAATTAAAATCGTAATATTTTGAAATTAAAATATTTAAAAATATTAAAAAAATTGTAACACATTTAAATATTAAATTTTAAAATATTTAAATATTTAAAATATTTAAAAAATTAAAATATTGATTTGAATTGAGTTTTGAAAAGAGTTTTGAATTATATGTTTGGTTATGAGTTTTGAAAAGTAATGATTGTGTTTTGAATTGGGTTTTGAGAAATGGGTGTAGAATTATGATTTGAAAACTCCAAACAAACAACATACTCAAATCAATGGCTGAAACTATATTTTGAGATGCTTACCAAACGAAGCCTCTATTTTTTGCAACGGCAAGTTGTGCCGTCTCAAAATGTCACATTTTTTGGGACGGTAAGTTGTGTCGTATCAAAAAGTCACATTTTTTTTGCGACGGCAAGTTATACCGTCTCAAAAAGTCACATTTTTGGCGACGGCAAGCTGTGCCGTCTCAAAAAGTCACATTTTTTGGTGACGGCAAGTTGTGCTGTCTCAAAAAATCACATTTTTTGGCAACGGCAAGTTGTGCCGTCTCAAAAGGTCACATTTTTTGCCACAGCAAGCTGTACCGTCGCAAAAAGTTCCGTCTTTTAAGCCCACTTTTCTTGTAAGAAATTCTTTTTATGAGCAAGGCAACAAACTTAGATTAAATTTTTTTAAAAGCTACTTATAAAGTATAATTAAAAGTTGATATTTATTCATAATTTGATCCCACAATAATAATATACACCACTGATTTAAAAATCCAAGTAAATTTATGATAACTTTTCTAAGTTTATAGAATTTCTCTCTTTTAATGTTTTGTTTAGTTTGATACACGTTATTTTTGTTATCAAGTGATTGTAATATTATTATTCTCAACAATTTTTATAATTAATAATTTTTTATGCATAGACATAATTTAATATTAAAATGATTTATTTATCACACAAAATATATGTAGTTTATTTTTTCCGTGCTATATAAAAAAAAAATGGAGTTTCTAATGAGAAGGCATATCAAAACTCCACAAGCACAATCTAAATTTGTTGAATTTTCAATTTTAAAAAATAATTAATAAATCATACTCTCAAACACACACACACACATATATATATATATATATGATTTTGCTCATTTTTTAATTTTAAATAATGAATTACCAATCCATTGGGCCATTTTTTAAAAATCATTACTGTGGGGACATAATTTTTGAATGATAACACGTGGCCGAGGTGTCACCAAAGTGCCAGCCGAGGTGCCACGTGTCCTGGTTATGACGCCGAGATCATCTCGGCTAAACAGAGGTTATCTGCAAGAATACCGAAATCCGGGATAAGCGGATAAGGGACAAGAGTTCTAGAATGGGAGAAGACTTCAGTTTGGGTAAAGATAAGATTCTTAGAGAGTTTATCTAAATCCTACTGGCAGTCCAAGATTAGCAGTAATCCTAAGTCCATTGAACCTAGACTTCTATTGGGACTAGGTTTGTGTTGGTTATAAAAGAGAGGCACCTTCACAGGTCTAAGGTATACTTTTTATATTCTGAATAGTGAGTTAAGCACTTTTACTATCTTTGAGAGATAACTGACTTGATCGTCGGAGTGTCCCGGGTGGACGAACCACCGTCGGAATCTCTTCTTTTTGTTGACAGGTCATTCGGGTTTAATCTATTCTGCCGGTACTCTCCAGCTAAGTACTAATTTGACAGTGTGGTCAGAAATCTACACATAATTACCTAAACTTTTTCATTCCCTACAATGAAATAAGGAAAGAACAATTATTTGCGAGGGAAACACATATACGGTTTTGTAAACTTTCTAATTAAAATAAATAAATTACAATTTTCTAATTTATTGCTGACGACCGCCTTGATTTTGGTCTTCACACATTGGACAGGTCTTGTGCTTTGGTTGAGTTTGTTTCTCTCTAATTAATTTGTGGTTTCTCTCCATATACCTTCAAGGCACCCATAAACATAATTATACTTCTCCCATAAACAGATTCTCTCTCACTCTCAACAGGTTAGTCAATTCTATCATCACACATACATAATACACAAATCTCTTATAAATTATTGGCATGTATATATTAATTTGATTTTCTAGGGAGACTTGCAAATCCCTTTGCTATAATGTGGGTTTTCTTTTCTTTTTTTTTTTTTTTTTTTTTTTTTTTTTTTTTTTTTCCGCCAACTGTGTGCCTGTTGTGGTATATGAATTTCTTTAACATCATACAAGGGCTATGGATTTGTCTAAATGTGTAAACAATTTATAAAGCTACAATGGATATATATACATATAAATTATTTATATTGTGATGTGGTTTTGCTTTTATATTTAAATCGTATGATATATCATTTATTATTTTTGTAACTAAATATAATAGAATGATCATTGAGTGAATCAAACACTACCTAATTCTATGAACATTGATATGTGCTAGAGAGATTAAATAAAAAATTAAGGAAAATACATATTTTTTATCTTTAAAATTTTAATTTGTAAACCTTTTTTTTTTTTATATAGTTCATGCAACCTATGATTTATGGTTGATTTTTTCTTTTTATAGTTCTAAACTACACAAATTTCTTTTTGTCCACGTGCAAAATATCACTTTGCTATTTTTCAAAAAGTTGAAGTATACCAAAAAAATTAATAAAAATGCCAAAAATATATATACAAATTTTTTTAATTTGTTTATAAAAAAATATTTAGTAAATAAATAAATGAGCTAAATGACTCTTGAGTTGAGCAATAACCATAACAATTTGTTAAGAATTGGATTGTTGGCTTAATAATCGATCCAAATTCGACTTCTAATCCAGAGAAAATTACAATTCAAGATATAAAATTAAAAATATTAGCAGAGCATGGGAAGTACAACTCATGGGCGGGGTGTAACTCAAAAACAGTGGTGCAAAGTCACACCGCTCAATGTTTGTCTATTTTTTGAGGGGTGTGACTTTGAGGGGTGTGACTTTGCACCATTGTTTTTGAGTTACACCCCGCCCATGAGTTGTACTTTCCATGTTCTGCTAATATTTTTTATTTTATATCTTGAATTGTAATTTTCTCTGGATTAGAAGTCGAATTTGGATCGATTATTAAGCCAACAATCCAATTCTTAACAAATTGTTATGGTTGTTGCTCAACTCATGAGTCATTTAGCTCATTTATTTATTTAGTAAATAATTTTTATAAACAAATTAAACAAATTGTATATATATTTTTGGCATTTTTATTAATTTTTTTGGTATACTTCAACTTTTCGAAAAATAGCAAAGTGATATTTTGCACATGGACAAAAAGAAATTTGTGTAGTTTAGAACTGTAAAAAGAAAAAATCAACCATAAATCATAGGTTGCATGAACTATATAAAAAAAAAAGGTTTACAAATTAAAATTTTAAAGATAAAAAATATGTATTTTCCTTAATTTTTTATTTAATCTCTCTAGCACATATCAATGTTCATAGAATTAGGTAGTGTTTGATTCACTCAATGATCATTCTATTATATTTAGTTACAAAAATAATAAATGATATATCATACGATTTAAATATAAAAGCAAAACCACATTACAATATAAATAATTTATATGTATATATATCCATTGTAGCTTTATAAATTATTTACACATTTAGACAAATCCATAGCCCTTGTATGATGTTAAAGAAATTCATATACCACAATAGTCACACAGTTGGCCAAAAAAAAAAAAAAAAAAAAAAAAAGAAAGAACAAAAAACCGGAAAAAAAAAAAGGAAGAACAAAAAAGAAAACCCACATTATAGCAAAGGGATTTGCAAGTCTCCCTGGAAAATCAAAATAATATATACATAAAAATAATTTATAAGAGATTTGTGTATTATGTATGTGTGGTGATAGAATTGACTAACCTGTTGAGAGTGAGAGAGAATCTGTTTATGGGAGAAGTATAATTATGTTTATGGGTGCCTTGAAGGTATATGGAGAGAAACCACAAATTAATTAGAGAGAAACAAACTCAACCAAAGCACAAGACTTGTCCAACGTGTGAAGGCCAAGATCAAGCCTGTCGTCAGCTATAAATTAGAAAGTTGTAATTTATTTATTTAATTAGAAAGTTTACAAAACCGTGTATGTGTTTCCCTCACAAATAATTGATCTTTCCTTATTTCATTGTAGAGAATGAAAAATTTTAGGTAATGATTTTTAAAAGATGGCCCAATGGAATGGTAATTCATTATTTAAAATTAAAAAATGAGCAAAATCATATATATGTGTTTGAGAGTATGATTTATTAATTATTTTTTAAAATTGAAAATTCAACAAATTTAGATTGTGCATGTGGAGTTTTGATATGCTTCTCATTAGAAACTCTCTTTGGGTTATATAATACTTAGCGGTAACCTGTGCGATGCATAGAAAAAATAAACTATATATATTTTGTGTGATAAATAAATTATTTTAGTCTTAAATTATGTCTATGCATAAAAAATTATTAATTATAAAAATTATTGAGAATAATAATATCACAATCACTTGATAACATAAATAACTTGTATCAAACTAAACAAAACATTAAAAGAGAGAAATTTTATAAACTCAGAAAAGTTATCATAAATTTACTTGGACTTTTAAATCAGTGGTGTATATTATTATTATAGGATCAAATTATGAATAAATATAAACTTTTAATTATACTTTATAAGTAGTTTTAAAATTTTTTTTATCTAAGCTTGTTGCCTCGCTCATAAAAAGAACTTCTTAAACAAATCATTAATTGATTATGTTAGCAACTCTCTATCTTTGATTCCCTCTATTAATGACACACACACATCTTATCAAAGTATAAATCCTTCTCCATAATTTGAATAATACTTGCATAGTTCCTACATCATTTAAAAAAAAATTAATCAAGATAAGAATTTCGTAATATTATAAAAATTATACAAGAAAATAGTTTTCATCCATTTTATTTATAAAAAAAATGATAAAAAACTATTTGAATTGTACTTGAAGAAATATAACAAATGATAGCTTTAATCATTATATACCAAAAAATATATATATAGGTTACTCACCGAAAAAATGGTCGAATACAAATAAAGTTATGGACATTGAATTAAATCATATGGGCTCAAAATTGATTGTGTAATCTAGCAAATCAACTAATAATATCATAGAGATATTGACAAATATGTAGTACTTCCCTATCATCTTTGTATTACATTCATTAATTTCATATATCATATAAAAGTTTTACTCATTTCGATTCTTCAATAAAATAAGGACCAAGAAAACAAATTTGATAAGAAATTAATTCTAAACTTTATTATTGAAAAAACAAAAATTTCAAAGAGAGAATTTAGAGATAGGATTAAAGAAATACTATAACGAATGACAGCTTTATAAAAAATAAAAAATAAAAAATAAAAACCAAAAAAAGGAAACATAACAATGATCTAATGCAAACTATTTTTAATGACTAATAGAAAGAATATCAAATTATTACCTTGTATAAATATAGTGACGAAAATTAATTTTGTGAGATTTTTGTGCTACTTTCTTCCATGCAGCCTTCATTATTTCATTATTAATACGCTTCTCATTCAGACCAACCAATTTTATAGCGATCCCGGTTTTGACCCGTTACTTATTGTATTTTGGACTCGGGTTGGTTTGGTTTTGAATAGTTGTTTATATCTTTTTCTGTTGTCTTCCCTTTTATTTTAGTTATCGGGTTGTAGTTGTGCGTTTGGGACATGTTGGTTGCTTGTTTTTTTCAAACCTTTGTTACCCAGATTTTGGCTCTTCCACTCGAACGGGCATTCTTGCGCTCGAGCGGGCTTTACAAATTTTGCTACTACGCTCGAGCGGCCATTCTTGCACTCAAGTGGAATTTGCCACTTCTCAGCATTTCTTTTGTAGTTCTGAAAATGCTGGGAAAGTGCTTTGGATGCTCGAGCGGGGACCTTCGTCTGCAAAACTTCTAGAAATGTGCATTCCACGCTCGAGTGCCAACTTTCACGCTCGAGCGTAACCTTGTGTCTGACGCTTGAGCGGACTATGCGTATAACAGTCCGAGAAGATGATATTTTGAATCACTTTTCTTGTCTTTCTCTTTCTGTCTAAAACTTTCCAAAAAGCTAGTTCTTGAGCCTCTCTCTCTAGAATTCACATTCTCTCTTAAAACTCACCTAGATCCATTGATCTTTCCACCCTGGTGCCTTTGAAAAAAAGGTAGAGCTCGTCAAGATCTACATTTTAATCCGAATAGAAGTGGGTTTCGGCGTTCTTGGAATTTATGTCTTGTGTGACTCATCTTCTTCCTTTGAGGTAGGGATCTTTTCTACACCTTCATATGATATTTAGCTTAGTTATTTGTATCTTGTGTAACAATGATGTGATTTGTGGGTGTTGTAAGCAAACCTAGGGTTTGGGTATAATATGGAAAGAGGGATTGTTGTTAAACATGAAATAAATGAATGTGGGTTGTAGGAATGAGATTAACATGTGTTAAAATGGTTGATTTTGACCTTCGGGTTGAAATTTGGAAAATGAGGGGTTTTGCCCTAACATACCTTGAACAATTATTTTGTATAAATAATGAAATCGATGTGAGAAATGTGAAATTGGGAAAAAGTATTGATGAATGGTGTAGTTGGATTTGTTAATCACTCACCCATGGGAATTTGATGGATTATCTGTTATAAAGATTGTATATCTATATTGGGCTATCGGTGGAGGATAGGAGATGCTAGTTGTGCCAACTAGCATGGGATGCACCCGTATTAATCAACACATTAGCAACTGAATTGCAAAACAAGAAGGTACCTCTCACTACTGAAGGAGCAGATACAAGATCTAGCGCTGTAACTACGTACACAAGCCCTGTTGGCCTCTGATCTACTTGCTCACCCCTCGAAGCATGAGCCTGCTATACTGACTGAGCCGAAGAAGCTTCTTGATAGCCTGTGCTGGCTAGTGACTCTGTGTTTGTCTCGAACTAGACGTACAAATGTGCCACTCAACTGTGGGCAAGACCTCTTCAGGTACCCTGCCTGACCACACTGATAACAAGTGGGCGGCTATCCTCTACCTTGACTTTGGCCCTGAGAACGAGCCGAAGATGATGCTGTTCGCTGCCCTCCTCCTCTCTATAGACAAGTTGGAGACTTGTGACCCAACTGGCCACATTTGAAACAAGTCACGTCTCCCTAACCACCTCTCCCAGAACCTGAGCTCAACACTGGAAATGTAGACCTCAATTGCATTCCCTGGGACTGTTGAGGGTTAGAACCCCTCTGCCTCTTACTGTCCCCCTAATTATCCTGACTCCACCTGGAGCCCCTCATCCTCTCCTCCTCAGCTTGCATAATAGTCTGAAGATGGGCTGCAGCCTCCACAAGGCATCCATAATCTCTAATCATCGACCCGGCCACTCGAAACATGAGTCCGGTCCTCAGCCTTTTCTCGAACTCTAAACAACAACGCTCCACAGTCGCCACTAACTCAAGTGCAAATCTAGAGAGGCTAGTGAAGGTGGCCTCAAACTCAGCCACAGGCGTATTCAACTGCTTGAGGCGAGAAAACTGATCTCTCAACTTCTCCCTAACAGTGGGAGGTAAAAACTTGTCCTAGAAGGCTTTGACAAAAGCCTCCTAAGTCCCTCCGATGCGTCCCCGCGCATACTTCCGCCATTGACTCGCATCTCCCTTCAGTTGGAAAGACGCCAAGGTCACCCTCAACTGGTCGTCCTCAATGCCAAGTATCTCAAACGTCTTCACTATCTGTTCAAGCTACTCATCTGCCTTCAGTGGCTCCTTTGGGTCACCCAAAAACTCATCCGAATTCGACTGGAAAAACTTCCTCTTCAGAAAAGAAGGCCCTACCTCAGCTAGTTGGGTCTAGACTTAATTTTCAGCTCTAAGAATGTCCATCGATTCCCTCAATGCTCTGGCCATCTCGGGGGCTAAGGTGCCCATGGCCTACTGACCTACTAGCTCGGCCACATTTGCCTGACCAACTCCTTCCTCTTGTACCGAAATTTCATCCGGTATAGGCATCTCGTGCCTCCTATGCCTACCACGCCTACCTCCACGACCGCGTCTTGACATCCTAATGAAGGTAATAAAGAGATTAGCACATTTACAAATGTGTCGAAACTAACTCACTCGCGTCCTAGTACATTGGATAATAGTAATTCACTCCACATAAGCACATAATCACGTAAACACATACGAATTTCATTTCCAGATAATGATCGTCTCGTGGCATTGCTAGAGTTCTAATTAGAAATAGCAGTGATCAAGTACCTTTCTAACAGGACTCCTAGAAACCCGTGGATCTAATCAACATCCTAGAAATTCAATCCCATACCCTAATAGTCACATAAGCACGCTATCATATAAGCACATACTGTCTATACTAAAGCTTCTAACAAGCGAGACAAACTCATTGTGGTACTAACCACTTCCCACGTACCCAAAATATTCAAACCCGGTACGCTCTGATACCAAGTTGTAAGGCCCCAAAAATAATATAATAAATACAACCCAAACACATATTAATAATAGCATGAATAAGTAAATAGTCATTTCATTATATGAAGTTAATAATACAAAAGGGTTTAACAGAATTAAATGCCCTATTGGCTTACATCTTTCCAAGCCTTGACTTGGTTACACAAAAGGAGACTAGCTTATACACATTTAGCACTAGGCTTTACAAAAATATACAATTCAAATAAAGAAGCTCTTGCTCCCAAAATGTCCCTCCAAACTATTGCCTTGGCTGAGGTAAGTCACAAACACCTGAAAATGTTATCCCAAATAGGGTGAGCCACAGCTCAATAGAAATCATTTAGCACAATATATGAAACTTAGCAAAAGTGTAAGTGCACTATGCATACACAACGTCAGTGATCAAGACATTCACAATTATACAGTCAAAAAGTACCAATTTCCATTCATTTTATTACATGGACTAGTTTTGTTATCTTTTTAATAATCTAAAGAAAAGTTTGAAGTGTCCATGCATTGTTGATGTGATTTTAGAACTAATAAGTTGAAAACGAATATTTCGTCCGCGGGCTAGGCACCCATGTATAATTTCAGGACTTTTACCCAGGACACTCCGGCTAACTTAATTATAATGGAGTCCATCCCTTTTCTCCTCCCAAACAATCATTCACACATATGCAATGTATTTAAACACAACATCAAACAATGGAGCACATCCCCTTTCCACTCCCACGCAATTATACATGTACAATGTACATAAGCATAGTCATATTCAATGACACACAATAAGAGATTAGTTTCAATGTGCCTAATCCACATGTCATTTCTACAACAATCAAACACTTATTGGTAGTGAGGTCATCTTGAAACAGGAGTGTCGGGGCTGTGACATAGAGGTTGCGGTCGTCGACTCCCATTTGCATTTGTATTGCTTGCTATGTCTAGTTTTGATGTCATCTTGGGTATGGACTGGTTATTGTCATACCAGGCTGTTATAAATTGTTACCGTCAGAGGGTTATTGTATGTACCTCAAGCGGCGACTACTTTTATTTCTTAGGGGACCAGGTGGATAGAGTTTTGTCACCGGTTTGTGATCTGCGTGGGCAGAGTGAGCTTAGTTGTCTGCTTACTAGCTTATTAAGTAGTGAGTGTGATGAAGGCTGGGTTGAGTTGCCAAAGGTAGTTTGTGAATACCCGGATGTCTTTCCCAAAGATCTTGTTAGTTTACCACCTCGCCGAGAGATAAAGTTCTCTATTGATTTAGTGCCTGGCACGGCACCGATCTCCATGGCATCGTATCGGTTTGCCTGCCGAGTTGAGCGAGTTGAAGGTTCAACTTCAGGAATTGTTAGATAAATGTTTTATTCACCCTAGTACTTCACCTTGGGGAACGTCGTCCCTCTTTGCTAAAAAGAAAGATGGAGCCTTGCGACTTTGCATTGATTACCGAAAGTTGAACCGAATTATCGTTAAGAACAAATACCGAATGCCTCATATAGATGATCTGTTTCATTAGTTGAAGGGATCTTGTTGTTTCTCTAAGATAGATCTGAGATTGGGTTACCATCAATTGAGGGTAAGGGAGAAGGATATCCCAAAGACGGCATTTCGTACGCGGTATGGCCATTATGAGTTTCTAGTGATGCCTTTTGGGCTAACCAATGCTCTAGCTGTATTTTTGGATTTAATGAATCGAATCTTCCGTGAGTTCCTAGATCGATTTTTGGGTGTCTTTGTGGACGACATCTCGATTTACTCACCCTCTGAGGAGGAGCACGAGGAACACTTGCGGGTAGTGCTTGAATTGCTTAGAGCCCCATAAGTTGTATGCTAAGTTCGGGAAGTGTGAATTTTGGTTGAGGGAAGTTAAGTTCTTAGGCCATGTGGTATCGGGGAAAGGGGTGATGGTAGATTCATCCAAGATAGAGGCAGTGCAAGATTGGGCACAACCTAAGAACGCTTTCAAGATCCGTAGTTTCTTGGAGTTGGCCGAGTATTGTCAGAGATTTGTGAAGGATTTCTCCCAACTAATCTCACCTTTGACTAGACTGATGAGAAAGGGAGTTAAGTTTGTGTGGAACGAAACTTGTGAGAAGTCATTCAAAGAGTTTAATGTTAGACTCACCACAGCTCTAGTTTTGATTATCACGGAGAGGGGTTTAGGCTATTTTGTATATTGTGATGTCTTACGAGAAGGTTTGGGTTGCGTTTTGATGCAAGAAGGGAAGGTAGTAGCCTATGGCTCGCGGCAATTGAAAACACACGAGAGGAACTACCCTACTCATGATCTAAAGTTAGCGGAGGTGATTTTTGCCTTGAAGATTTGGAGGCATTATCTGTGTGGTGAAAGATTTGAAGTGTTTTTCGATCACAAGAGTCTGAAGTATTTATTTACTCAGAAAGTTTTGAATTTGAAGCAGAGGAGATGGATGGAGTTCATAGAGGACTATGACTTCAAGTTGCACTATCATCCTAGGAAGGCCAATGTAGTGGCCGATGCTTTCAGTAGGAAGTCTATTAGTAGTGTGGCCTGTATCGCCATTCGAGAATGGGAGATGTTGGGTACTCTTGGTGAGTTTGACTTGCACCTTGGCGAGTCCGTTGAATCTACGGCCTTGTTTTCTGTAGCTGTGCAACCTACACTTGTGAACCAAGTATTAGAAGCGTAGAAGAATGACCATGAAGAAAAAACCCTCCGGGAGAAGATCTCCAGTGGAAAAGTAGACCGGGGCTTAAATGTGTATCCAGACTTGAGTGTTAGATACGGTGACCGTTTGTTTGTGCCGGAATCTTGTCGAGAGGAGGTACTCCAAGAGTTTCACCATTCACGCCTTACGATGCATCCGGGAGGCACAAAGATGTATCACGACCTTAGTTGCCAGTTTTGGTGGAGAGGTATAAAGCAAACGTGGCAGTGTTTGTATCGAAGTGCCTTACTTGTTAGCAAGTGAAGGCTAAGCATCAAAGGCCAGTGAGTTTGTTGCAACCCTTGCCTATAGCCGAGTGGAAATGGGAGCACGTCACGATGGATTTTGTTGTGGGCCTTCTGAGGACTCAACGGGGTGGCGATGCCATTTGGGTGGTAGTTGACAGGTTGACCAAGTCGATGCATTTTATAGCTATACGTGTAAATGATTCAGTAGACTATCTTGCCAACATTTATACTAGGGACATAGTGAGATTACACGGGGTCCCTGTGATGATATTTTCGGATAGAGATTCGCGTTTTACAGCTCGACTGTGGCAGAGCTTGCAGGGTGCCTTGGGCACTAGATTGACTTTTAGTACTGCGTACCATCCTCAGACTGACGGACAGTTCGAGCGTACTATTCAAATCCTTGAGGATATGATTCGAAGTTGTGTGCTCGACTTCAAGGGTTCGTAGGAGAGGCACCTACCCTTAATGGATTTTGCCTATAATAACAACTTTCAATTGAGTATTGGTATGGCACCGTTTGAGGCCTTGTATGGCCGACCGTGTAGATCTCTAGTGTGTTGGGCTGATGTGGGAGATGCACCTTTGTTGGGCTCAGAGTTAGTTTCGGAAATGATGGAGAAAGTCGCATTTATTCGTAAGAGATTAGCTACAGCTCAGAGTCGCCAGAAGAGCTATGCCGACCGTAGGAGGAGACTCTTGTCTTTTGAGGTGGGAGATCATGTGTTTTTGAAAATATCACCTAGGCGGGGTTTGATGAGATTCGGAAAGAATGGAAAGTTGTCCCCTCGGTTCATTGGGCCTTTTGAGATCCTTGAACAGGTTGGAGAGGTTGCTTATTGGTTGGCGTTGCCGCCATAACTTTCCAGAGTGCATGACGTGTTTCATATTAGTATGCTTTGGAAGTACGAACCGGATCCATCGCACGTGTTGGATTGGACCGACTTGGACGTAGGCGAGAATGCCTCGTATGAGGAGAGACCAGTGAGAGTCTTAGATAGAAGGGACCAAGTCTTGTGAGGCAAGACAATCCCCTTAGTGAATGTATGGTGGAAACATCACGGAGTCGAGGAAGTGACTTGGGAGCGTGAATTGGAAGTCTGAGAGAAGTATCCGGACTTGTTTGTTGATATTTAAATGTGTATTGAGATTTTGATTACGATGATGAAAAGTGTAAACATTGTATATGTTTAAATTATGAGAACATTGTATATGTTATTTACATTGTGAAAACATGAGTTTATTTTAAACATTGTATATGTTTTGCGAATATGAAATGTCATATGTGTTGTATCACTTTTGAAAAAGCATTGTATATGCCATGTAAAATTTTGAGAACTTGGACCTTGGTTTAAACACTATATATGTTTTGGGAAATTATAAATTTTATTTTTTGTATGGGACTTGTGTGTAATGACCCCCCCAAAAAAAAGTGGTGGTGATTGTTTGGCGTGTATGGTTAGCATGAGGATAATGTTTTTGGGGTGGTGGAAAATTATTTGAGAGAGAGGCTAAGAAAAATTTGAGTGGGAAGGGTTTTTATAATATATATATCTCTCTCTCTCACACACATTAGGAGAGTGGTTACATTCTAGCAAGGGCTTGCTCGCTTTCGGTGGGAAAATGATTAAAAAAAAACAATCAATGGGAAGATAGGTTTTAATATATATATATATATCAGCTCTCTCTCTCTCTTGACAATGATGAGGGGGTGGGACAGGTAGTATTTGATTATTATTATTATGGTGCATGATAGACAATGAAAAAAAGAAAAAGAAAAGAAAAGGGAGGGGGTACGAGTGGTCCATAATAAAAAAAGAGAGTTTGTAGAGAAAAGGTGGTGTGGTCTACTAAAAGAAAAGAGGGGAACAATCTGTGAGGGACAAAAAAAGAAATGAAGAAAGAAAAGAAGAAAGAGGCTCAAATGATCATTATCTCTCTCTCTCTCTCTCAACTTGGTTTTGGAGATGAAGCAAATGCTTCTTGATACACAAAAATGGTGAAGGTAAAATTGGGGGTGGGAGAGACAACATGTTTTGGTGAGACACATGCATGACCTCTCTATCTATCACCTTCTCTCTCTCTCTACAGGGGCAAAACCCATCTTGCTCACAGCCCATGGCTGCCACTCCAGGCGCCGTCATTGTCACCAGCGACCAACACCACTTGCAGCTTCATCTCCGAAGCTCTCTCTCTCTGAGCTCCATCCATTACAATTCCATACCAACAAGCTTCCTTAAGAGCTACGTGGAAAAGGATAGAGAGGGAGGGAAAAATCCTTAATCTGAGCAAAACAAGAGGCATGCACACACAAAGGTAGGAGTCTCTCTCTCTCTCTCTCTCTCTCTCTCTCTCGGGAGCTGCTCTCTCTCTCTCTCTCTCTCTCTCTTTATTTCTTCATTGATGCTCAATCTTTGATTTTAAAATGGGAGTCTTTAGAGTGAGATTTTGCCAGAGTGTTGTAAATGAAAGTCGGAGAGCTCGTCGTGATCTTCGCTATGGTAGTCTCGGATTCATGATCGGACAAGATTTGCCTTCCAGATCTGCTTTTCTTCATTATTTGAGACAGGGACTTTCTTTATATTTTTACATTAAAGCTATGTTAGGATTATTTTGAGAAAATATATCATTATAAGAGGTATTGCATATATATATATATATATTCATATTTTTGTTTGGTAATTTGTGGAAGAAAAATTATGTTGAAATGTTAAGAATGTTGACATTTTGAGATTGATTTTAAAAATATCATTTTGTGTTGATAATTTTGCAAAGAAATCCAAAAATAAAATTTAATAGTTGTATGATTGTATTTACATCGTATTATGATTAAATGATTTATTTTGAGAAATATAAAGTTGAATTTATTTTTATCTTTGATTTGGAATTTATTTTTGAGAAAAATAAATTAATGTTGAGGAATATGGAGTAAATGCTTATGTAGGAATTATAGAGTTGTTTTGGGATTAAAGACTCTAAAAGTGTGATAATCATGATGTTTTGTGAATGTTAATGTATTGAATTTGGAAAAGTTGTGAAATTGTGGTTTGTAGAGATTTGGGAAAATTGGCTAGGCATGAAATGTGGGGGTGTTTTGAGTGATGAGATATGTGAAGTTATGTTTGGTATTATTAATTTGGAAGATGGTGAACATAATGGATTTACTAATTTAATGAATTAAATTAGTTTGGTTAATATTTAAAATCCTTCATAATTAAAGGGAGTGTTATTGGGTTTAAATTCCTAACTTTTAGTATTATGAGATTAAAAGTGATGATGTTAACCAAGAATGAGATTTAGGGAAATAGAGATTAAGTTGATGTGATGTGATATTTGGTCCATAGTTTTACTAGTTGAGTTATGCTATCATAATATTACTTAAAATTCATATATGAGATATTTGAATTGTTTTGGTGGATTTTGACAATAAAAGAAAAGAATATGATTTTACCTCGTTTGGAGTAAATGGATGAATTGGAAGTTGTTGATTTACATGTGGTAAATACATAAACATTGACATTGTTATATTATCTCTTGGGATTGTATCATGATATTATATTGATAGAGATATAAAATTTGATCACAATGGAGCCTTGTGTGGTGGACGTGAAATTGGAACCAATCTAATGCATTGTTATATATTGCATTGCCATCCCATTCATTGTTATCATGGATTTTGAATTGCAATTGAAAACTATTGTTTTGAGAACGGAATTGTTTTTGGGAAACAAAACCATTTGGATTTGATTTGGGTAAATACGTTGGTAAGTCCGACTAGGGGGTGTAGTTTGATATTGGTTAAGTTGGCCTGAGTGTCCATGGTGAAAGACTAGAAACCCGCGCGGATAGGTGTCGAGCCTACCAGTTAATACTGGCAAAAATGACAGATTACAGGTGTCGAGCCTTCTAGTTACTACTGGTAAAAATGACAGATTGGTAGTACCTGTGTAGTCTACTTACAGACACCAGCCTAGGATTACCCGAGTCGTATTTACCATCTTGGAATTTTATTAAAATTGTTGGATCAATGTGTTTTCAAATTAGCATTGTGCACAAGATTTTCAAAAGATGAGAAAAATATTTTGAGCATGACATGTCATATGCATTCATCTCATAAGACTGTATAAAATGGATTTGATGATTTTTTTAATTATTTGATTCAATTGATAATGAGATAATTGAATGAATTGAAAAGGATGTCCTATTGCTACTGAACACGTTTATTTATTTAAGTTAACTTATTGTGGTTGATTAAATAAATTGGATTTAAGAGATTATATAATAAAATCATATGGTTTTGACATGATATGATTTTCACGTATATGTATGAGTATTTTGGTACCCGTATATCTTCTAATGTTTTAATATGGTATTGTTTGGTGAATTAGTGGTTGTTCACCCCCTGCCTGTACATGTGTATAGGAAATGATTTTCGGATTTGAAGATCAAACAATGGGTTTTACCATTTCATAAGTGTAATATATGGATGGATTGTACTACTTCATTTGTTGTTTGGCTGAGTGTTATTTTTTTGTAAAGAGTAGTGTCCTCTCTTTTATTGTAAGCCTTAGGGCATTTCTTTTATTTGTATATAAATGTCTTTATTGTATCACGAAAGAGAACATGTATATTAATTATTTATCATTTCATCAAAGGATGAATTGCCATTTGTAAATGAACTTAGTTAATGAATATTGGTAATGTTATCCGAGTAATAAAATTTGAGGCGTGACATTGTGTATCGAGTCAATGAGGATGGATGACCAGAGAATGGGTCATGGTGTTGAACTTGTAAGAATAACGTTGTTGTGAGTGGTATAACTCGATTTTTGAACTTGATTTGTAATTTCGGGGACGAAATTCTTTAAGGGGGGGTTATAGCGATCCAGATTTTGACCCGTTACTTATTGCATTCCAGACTCGGGTTGGTTTGGTTTTGAATAGTTGTTTATATCTCTTTCCGTTGTCTTCCCCTTTATTTTAGTTATCGAGTTGTAGTTGTGCGTTTGGGACAGGTTGGTTGCTTATTTTTTTAAACCTTTGTTGCTCAGATTTTGGCTCTTTCGCTCAAGTGGGCATTCTTGCGCTCGAGCGGGATTTGCCACTTCTCAGCATTTCTTTTGCAGTTCTGAAAATATTGGGAAAGTGCTTTGGATGCTCGAGCAGGGACCTTCGTCTGCAAAACTTCTAGAAATGTGCATTCTACGCTCAAGCGCCAACTTTCACGCTCGAGCGGAACCTGGTGTTTGACGTTCGAGTGGGGCTTTCCACGCTCGAGTGGACTACGCGTATAACAGTTTGAGAAGATGATATTTTGAATCACTTGTCTCTCTCTCTCTAAAACTTTCCAAAAAGATTGTTCTTGAACCTCTCTCTCTAGAATTCACATTCTCTCTTAGATTTCATCTGGATCCATTGATGTTTTCACCCTAGTGCCTTTGAGAAAAGGTAGAGCTCGTCAAGATCTACATTTTGATTCAAATAGAAGTGGGTTTCGACGTTCTTGGAATTTCTTTCTTGTGTGACTCATTTTTTTCCTTTGAGGTAAGGATCTTTTTTACACCTTCATATGATATCTAGCTTAGTTATTTGTATCTTGTGTAACAATGATGTAATTTTAGGGTGTTGTAAGCAAACCTAGGGTTTAGGTATAATATGGAAAGAGGGAATGTTGTTGAACATAAAATAAATGAATGTGGGTTGTGGGAATGAGAAAATGGTTGATTTTGACCTTTGGGTTGAGATTTGGAAAATGAGGGGTTTTTCCCTAACATACCTTGAACAATTATTTTGTATAAATAATGAAATCGATGTGAGACATGTGAAATTGGGGAAAAGTATTGATGAATGGTGTAGTTGGATTTGTTAATCACTCACCCATGAGAATTTGATAGATTATCTGTTATAAAGATTGTATATTTGTATTGGGCTAGCGGTGGAGGATAACTTTGATTGTTGTAGAAATGACATGTGGATTAGGCAAATTGAAACTAATCTCTTGTTGTTTGTCATTGAATATGACTATGTTTATATACGTTGTACATGTATAACTGTGTGGGAGTGGAAAGCGGATGTGCTCCATTGTTTGAAGTGTCTATGCATTGTTGATATGATTGTAGAACTAATCAGTTGAAGTCTCATTTAGATTATTAAAAAGATAATGAAATTGGTCCACGTAATAAAATGAATGGAAATTGGTACTTTTTGGCTGTATAACTGTGGATGTCTTTATCATTGACGTTATGTATGCATAGTGCACTTATACCTTTGTTAAGTTTCATATATTGTGCTAGATGATTTCTACTGGGCTGTGACTCACCCTATTTGGGATAACATTTTTAGGTGTTGGTGACTTACCTCCACCAAGGCAATAGCTTAGAGGGACATTTTGGGAGCAAGAGCTTTTTTATTTGAATTGTATATTTTTGTAAAGCCTAATGCTAAATGTGTATGAGCTAGTCTCCTTTTGTGTAACCAAGTCAAGGCTTGGAAAGATGTAAGCCAATAGAGCATTTAATTCTATTAAACCCTTTTGTATTATTAACTTCATATAATGAAAGGACTATTTACTCTGATTCATGCTGTTATTAATATATGTTTGGGTTGTATTTATTGTATTATTTTGGGAGCGTTACAAATTTCATTAGTAATACTCTTCTCATTCAGAGCCAATAATTTTCTTTTTTTTAATCTTTATTACTTGGTAGATATTAACGAATAATAAAAATTATCAAGAGAAGGTTGATAATTTAATGAGAGATAAGAAGTTATAGATAAGGGTAATTTATTAGATAAAAAATTTTAAATAAAAAAAGATAATATGTGATAGAAGGAGAAAAAAATATGAGTAAATCAAAATAAAGATTTAGATATATATATGTTTTTGATAGATATATGGATTAATAACTCATATCTTTATCTAAATTTTATTATTTTAATTTTTTGTAGATCAATTATCTAATATTTATCTTTATCTGTAGGCCACGAAATTAATTTTTATATGTTTATTTGTCTATAAGTCAAGAAATTAATTTTTTCAAATAATTTTTTTTTGAAATTTTTTTTATCTTTATCTATAGGTCATGAAATAATTTTCATAAGTTATTTATGAATTTTTATATGTTTATCTATAATGAAATTAATCAAAGTACAAAATGAAGGGAAAAAAAAAGGCAGTAATTTCATTTTTTTAAAATTAATTATTTAATCTTTATCTTTATTTGTAAGCCATGAAATTAATTTTTATAAGTTATTTATCAACTTTTATATGTTTATTTATGGAAAGAAATTTTAAATTATCTATAAGTTATGAAATTAACTTTTATCTTTATATGTAGACTATAAAATTAATTTTTAATTTTTATATGTTTATCTATATGGAGGAATTTTCAAATTCAAATCTTTATCCGTAAGCAATGAAATTAATTTTAATTAATCAAACAAATAGAAAATGAAGAAGGTTGTTCCCAAATGAGGCCGTAGTATACACAAAATAGAGTTAAAATTTATATAATAGGATAACATTATTGCTTATTTTTTAACTACACAAAATTTAAATTTTAAAAAATTATAAGTGGCACTTAAATCTTATCTAATTTTTAACATACTACCTCAATTTTTTTTTAGTTTTTTTTTTTTTTACCATTTTTAAAAATTATAAGTGGCATTTCACTATTATCCAATTTTTTTAACTATTACCCTGTATGGTTCTTCTGTTATTAGAGTTATATTAGATTTTATTTTTCTTTTCAAGTTTATCTTATCTTATTTTTGAATTTTTAAATTTCAAAATCTTTTTTTTTTCAATTACTAAAAATTTCTCTCTACCTCATTTTTCTAGGATTTATCTAATTTTCTTCTTCTTTTTCTTCTTTTTTTTTTCTTTTTTGTTTTTAAGTTTATCTTCAAATTTAAACTTAATTTGTTTGTTTGTGTATCTTATATTTACAGAATCCACTCTTACTCTTGATTTTCAGTTGAATTTTTTTTCTCTAAAATTTATTTAATTAAATATAGTAAGATCACTCAATTATATTATTTCAATACCCATCTAAATTAATATCATAGTATTTAATTGTTAGAATTTTCATATATTTCAGTTTAATCTTTTTAAAGTTTATTTTCAAGTTGAATTTAATATTTTATATTTTAAAATCATCTATTAATTATCCATACAAATTCTAAATATGATAGAATTTCATATATATCTTTTGTTTAAGCATAATCTTTTCAATATAAAAATAATTTTCTGCAAAAGAAACCATGAACAAAGGATTGGGGGAAAAACAATCAACATTGAGCCATTTTTTATCTCTTTTCAGTGCCTAAAAATCTTAAATATTTGCTTTACTTTTGAAATGTATACTTGCATGAGTTTTTGCATTTGTGAGAAAATAAATTTATGCAAATGGATATTATTTTTTTATTTTTAAATTTTTTTGTTACAATCTGTATTTTCCTTATTTCTTTCTTTTTGTTAATAATGTATACCTAAAAATTCAATGTAGGATTCAATTAAATTGTTTGAATCATATCTAATTGGAGGGAGAGTTGAAAATTTTATTTCCTTCCAAAATTAAATCTAGCATTTAATCAATTTGTTTGGGGAGAATGTTAATTTTTTTTAATTTCTTTAAAACTAGTGACTTTTTGTTTTATCAATTATGATTTTATTATATATTATTAGTAAATATTATGCAACACTTTTTTTTTATTATTTCAGTAATTATATATGTTTTTATTTATTTATAATTTTATTTTAATATTAATTATAACGTCACGATTCAACTATTTCGATCCAACGATTGAACTAGTGACCCATCTATCCGATTCCTTTTTCAATTTGCTCACCGATTCGATTTTCAAAACATTGCTTTGAAGAGAAAGTAGTTGACAAATGGACTTCGAAAATTTTATTGGGAGACAGTGCAGCCCATTTTCGTTTTGTACCCTTCTTTTCTAACAATTTCAAAAGGAGGATAAACTCTCTTCCGTATTTCAATTTTTTTTTATATTTTTTTTTTGTATGTTTTAGTTTTAACCCGTATAGATGATTTGAATCATTTATCTCGTAAGTTTCACAATAAAAATCATTCATGTAGAAATTAACTTCATCCGACAATTATAAATACAATAATAAATTGCATTTTTTTATATAAAATAAACAATAAATATAATTAGACTTAAATCATTCATTTTATAAAATGAAATGTGACTTGTTCTCATATTTATAGTTGTCTGATGAAACTAATTTTTTGTATGGATAAACTTTATTGTAGAGCTTACGAAATAAACAATTTAGATTATCGATACGGGTCAAGATTGAAACTTACAAGACAAGTATGGAGAGATATTGCGAGATGAGTTATAGAAGGGAACTTATCCCAAAAGAAGATACATCACAATAATAGAAAGGGATAAGTTTATCTCTAGTTAGGTTTTCTACCTGGAGCGCTATGTTGGGTTTTTGGGGTTATCATAGAGTCTACATTGATAATTCGATCTATCAATGTGTAGGACTCGTTGAATACTTCATCATTGTAAAAAATTATATTGATCAGATATCAATAACTATTTGATCAGATCACATTTCTTTTATTTTTAAAATCATAGTTACCGTTAACACAAATTTGATCTAATCGAGTGACTATTAATATCCAATTAACGTGATTTTCTACAGAAATAAAGTACTCGTTGAATCCTAAATATCTAACAGTTCAAATCATCAATATGAGCTTTATAGTAGGCCCACAGAGACCAACAATACGCTCTAATTTGATTTGGACTGAAGACAAGCCTGGGCCTAATAAAAATATTATATACATAATTTTTTGTCTCAAAACTTGTATGGTATAAATTTAAAATTAGGGTATATTATACAGATCTCTCGAGTTTTGAAAAAAATAAAGGCTTTGTTTGGTTTCTATTTTAGAAATTATTTTAAAACGAATTTTTGTTTGTCTCTATTGAACTTGTTTCATATTTTAGTTAATATTTTTTACTTTTTAGATACATGAAGATTAGATATATCTAAAAAGTAAAAAAAAAATTAACTAAAATATGAAGAAAAAAAAACAAACAAATACCTAAAGAAAAATACGCACAAATTTTTGTTCAAATTTTCATTTATTTTTGGTGTTGTGTTTAAAAAATATTTTAGCCAATTTGTTTTACTTTTTAGATGCATCTTGATTAGGTGCATCTAAAAAGTATAAATAATTTATTAAAATATTAAAAAAAATTCATTAAAAATAAACGAAAACTCATCTAAAAAACATTTTTTGAAAAATTAAACCAAACAGACACAAAAAGTCTAATAATTTTGACATATAGTTATATCAAATTTTCTTAAAATTTTAATTCATATAACATTTAGTTCATTTTTCATCAATAACTTTATAAAAAAAAATCAATATAATTATGTCAAAATTATGAAATTTAATAATTTTTTTTTTAAAACTCGGTCAATGTAATTTACTCTTTAAAATTAATAGAATATATGAGTAAGGTCAACTCTGACATTTTTGGAGCCCAAAACAAACCCCTGATATGGGGCCTTATATAAATTAAAAATAAATAAATTTGAGACAAAAAGATTATTTATGTATTTATTAAAAATAAATAAATTTGAGACAAAAAGATTATTTATGTATTTATTTATTTTTACAGTGCTTGCAAAATGGTTATTTTCATATATAGCTATTAAAATTTATTTATATATATAACCAAATTTACAATAAAAAAATGATCAAAATAATCTGAGCTCAAATACTAAATAAAAAGTGAACAAGCTATAACAAAATATCACTTGACCATCACAATTATCACATTTTTAATTACAAAATTTCTAATCAAACTTATTAACTAAATCTTTTTCAATGGATAAAATTACTAGTTTATTCAATTTTTTTTGTGACGTAGTTGATTGAAGGTAATAATTAATCAATTTCAAATTCGAAAGATCCTTTTCCAATAAATAACTATAATTGGTATAATTAATTATATTATATGCACAATCTATACATTTGATAAACACTCTCTATTAATTTCAAATAACTTACAATAACAATCAATTATGTTTCACTACATTAACCATCTATTAATTTTGAATTTTTACCAAATTTTGTTAGAGCCTTTCAAATTCAGATGGCTTTGTTTTGTTTTTTGTTTTTTTTTTTTCTTTACTAGTATAATAGGGAAAAAACTTTTGAGTGAATATGTGCCATGAATATATTTCTTTAATTATTTTTTTATTGTAAAAATAAAAATGAAAAAGAGAAACAAGAACTAGGGATGAAAATTTGGCTTGGCCCGGCTCGGCCCGGTCCGGTCCATGTCGGCCATGTGAGCTCCTGCCAAAATTCGGACTAGGTCGGGCCGGCCCACGGGCTAAAAATAGGCCCAGGGGTATTCGGGGTTTGGACGGGTCGGCCCGGTGGGTTTGGGCCTGGCCTTAGGCTTAGGCTGGGCCCGACTATTTTTTATTATTATTTTTTATTAAAAAAGACATTGAGCCTCGGACAGGCAGGGCTTTGAATGGGCCTTAAGTGGGTCGATGGGTTGGGCCAGGAAGGTCGAGTCCGTATTCAAAATGATGGCCCAGGCCTAGAAGCTCAGACTGGGCTCGGGTCCAGGCCCAAACGGGCCTATACAGACCTAACCCAACCTAAACTGCAAACAAACTTCGGACCGCCTACGAACCGTGGGTCATTTTACACTCCTAACTAGAATTCCAAAGCCAGGAATATGCAATCATTATATCTCCCACAAAGGTACCATCATACGATGCACGCTCATTAAAAACCATTTACAATATATGCCCCACTCACATTTGAAAAGCACACAAAAAATATATCCCCATACACTACCACTCTCAACTCTCTCTCTCTCTGGTTTCTCAGTGGCCATATTACAGAGCCATTTTGGCATTCTGTCCACCTCCATCAAAGTTCAATTTGATCTCTATTGTGTTTGGAGGTGGCCAAGATGCCAAAATAACATTGTAAATGTTTCTCTGAGAAATCTTAGCAATAGCGTAGTGTTGATATAAAACATAGATGTTATATATATGAGTTTGAATCCAGAGAAAGATCTCGCAGATTGCTTTTGTTCTACAAGTCAGTTAGAGATGGCTATTTTTTGTCTCACGAGGGTAAGTTATTTCTGACTTTGTTTCACAAACAAGCTGAGTTTTAGATATATTCTTGTGCTTTAAAAAATAGAAAATTGTTGTGTATATCCTGGAGTTCATACCTTCAGCTTGTCAGTGCTTTGAAAAAGAGATGAAATATGTGATTATTTATCCATTTGTAATTTTTAAAATTTGGTTTCTAGCATTTGTTTGTTTACTAATGGTAGAAAAGATTTATTATAAATAAAAAAAATCAAAATTATTTTCTTCAATCTTCTCAATAATCAAAACATTACATTGATGTTGCAATTTATCTCAAGGTTCAGAAATCTAAGTTCTTGTTTGCTGATTGTGCAAATTGTATGAGAGGGTTCAAGAACGTCGTTGGAAAATTCAAAGATCTTCGAAGATCCTTGAAGAAGAACTTCGAATTCTCTAGAAGATGATGAGAGGCTTAGATTCTTCAATAGTCTCAACTTAAGAACACAAAGAAAGGAAATGATGGAGATAAGAGATTGGGTGAAGAAGAAGGCAAAGTAGCTAGAGAGAGAATAATGGCAAGGCTCTCCCATGGATCTCCCACTTTCACTTTCTAGGTTGATAATGGAGAAGGGAAATTAGTTCTTTCCCAAGAGTTAATTCTCCAAAATCCATCCCTTGTAAAGCTATGGGTGGGTGTTATTTATAGAACCTCATGATGTAGGATGGAGCCCATGTGCAAGGCACATGGGGAATATTCTCTCTAACCACCTTGTTTGAGGAGGTGACCTCTCTGAGGATGAGGACAACCCCGAAGAGGAGATCAACCTCTCGGCGAACCCTTCTTCTTAGCCACACCTAACCAATGATCCCCAATCACCCCAAAGGGTCAAGGGTAGTCCTAGAGGACGTCCTGCCGCATAAGGGTTAGGGGTAGTTCAAGAGAACGCCCTGCCGCAAATATTGCCGAGTCTCAGGGACCCCCTAGATCGTGCCACCTCGACCCGGGTATAGGCTAGTTTAACCGAAGAGTGAATTTATTTTCACTCACCGTTCTCAAGATCGGGTCCTTTGTTCGAACTTCATTACGCCCATGGTTCTGGTGCGTAGATCCCGGAAAGCCGAGCTCGCAAGTGTTCTGGGACTCATTAACGGAGCGACTTCTAGATTGCGTCTGAATCCATTCGAAGCCAAGTGCTTCGGATCTCTAGATTCGTGGGTCCAAATCCTTTCGAGTTCGAGTGCCTCGGATCTCTAGGCTTGCTTAATACCCTTTCGAGTCCGAGCCCGAGCCCAAGTAAGTCTCTAAGTTCGTGGATCCGAACCCTTTCGAGGCTTAGAGCGATTCGGCCCGTTTGATGGCGATAAATCCGGGCCCACCAATCTTGGACTTACGATAAATTCGGGCCCACCAACCTTGGACTATTGGGCCTAATTAATTTAGTGGACTTAAATTAGCTCCTCTTACATTTTTCCCTTGCGTGTATGAGAAATTGTAGTTTTCTCGGACATGCATAATTTCACCTTGTCAGCCATGCTTCCAATTATGTCTTCGAGAATATTTGGCCTTGACAGAGTCTAAGGATAAAGCTGAGGATTTACCGTAATTTACAATAAAATCGACAAGTAATATTAAATAAATAAATAAATAAATAACTAATCTTTTTTTTTTTGAAAGTCAACCTATTTTTTTTTTTTTTAACATCTGAAAAATATTTCTCCACTCCAGAATAAAATAAACAACCCATCATCATCATTTTATTTTTGAATGTATAAGGCCCACTTTTTCATAGTCAAACTTGACTTTACCTTTTCTTCAATCAACTTATACAATTTCAAATTCACATATTCCCCAGAATATTCGGAGGGTATATTATATATATATATATACACCCCTAACACACTTGAAGGACCATCAGAGCCATCATTTTCTTTTATATTATTATTTTTTCTTTTGAGGATAAGGATAAAAAAAAAACCCTAATCCGTGTCTTTTGGCAAGACCATTTCTCAGCCGACTCTCTCCCTAGATCAAGAGACCAACTCAGCTCTCTTCTTCCTCAAGACTGACCCAGCTTTATTCTTCTTCAATCGGAGCTCCGCAACTACCAAACCAAAGACCACCGTGACCAGCTTGCACACTGGCCATCGTCACATCTCCGAGAACCATCACCATCTTTGTCCGCCTGTTATAGATATTTGAAACACGCCTACCACAACTTGAGGCGCTGCTAGCTCACGCCGACGCCAGTCCAGCCTGCCAATTAACACCATCTCCATCAGCAGTGCAGCAAATCAACGACGCAGAGCATTGACTCGCTCACGGCCATCAGCGTACTTAGCACGTCGTCCGTCGCCACAGCTTCAGATATTATTAGCGTCGCGGCTCGGTCACCGGTTCACGCCAACACCAGCCTAGCTCGCTGTTGGTTGGCCTGTCCTTCACGCTTGATGCCTTGCGTCGAGACCAAACCAGCCTACCATCGGCCTCTCTTTGCTGAAACTCTTCCTCCGGCCTCGACGGTCCAGTGCCAACCACACACGTCGCCCGTTCAACGTGTCGTGTGTGGTCTTGCCTAACGCTGTTCATTTCGTCGTTGGTGTGCCCTTCCTGGCTTAGCAGCATTTTTTCAAAGCTCCGAACACATAGATCTCGACCTTGCTTTACACTCACTGGTTCCAGTAGTGATTAATCAACGCCAACCACATGGCCGGCTCAGCACGGTGTCGGTCTGCCCAGCCGCTCCGCCACCTGCTTGCTCCATTCTCAATTTCTTCTTTGTTCATTGTTGCTTCGAATCTGATCTTGCTACTTCTACCGAAACCCTCTTCTCCTTCTTCTTGTACCATATTATATATATATACACATATATTTATGTTTTGAACTTTGATTTGCGAAATACATATTTGGATTTTTTTTGCAATCTTGCTTATCTCCACTAATTCATTGTTGCTATTGGAAGTACTCACAACGCATCTGAGCTCTGGATACACTAGATCCCGGTCCTGCTCCGCCGGCGACCACCTGTTGCAAACGTCGCGACCCAAGCTGCTGTCCACCTTTCTCTGCTACAACTTTGCCTTCGTCTTTGGTTGTCCAGCGCTTTGCCTTCGTCTTCGGCTGTTCAACGTGAACCACACGTCACATACTCAACGCGATATGTGTGGTTTTGCCTAACACCATCCAGCTCGTTATTCTCACAGCCCAACGCTATTTTTTGAAGTTCGAATCATATAGATCTCAGTTTTTGCATATTCACTGGTTTCGGCCGTGATTAATCAACGCGGACCACGTCGCCCTTTCAACGTGTCGTTGGTCCGTCTAGCACCCTTCTCACTTACTGTTTGTCCAAGCTACACTCACTGCTGCCGACCTGTCTTGGCTGTCCCTGGCGCTGGCTCTACCAATCTCGCCCTTAGTTTTCTCCGACAGTGCCCCCTGCTGTCCTTCTTGGTCAACATCGGCCTTAGTTTGCCAATTTCAATTTGTGTTGGTTCAATCCCTCTCAAGCTAGCTTCATATATTTTTGCTTCTCCAAATCTTTGAATAACTATATGCTGAAACTCATTCTTGAATTCCTTATTTGTATGAATTCTGATTTATAAATTTCTGAATAAGTAACCCATAAATTTTTGGTGTTGCACATCTTGATAAAGAGAACTTGATTTTTCTTTGTGAATATGGGAACAATCAATATTGAATCCTTGCTAATCCCATCGAAGAAATTTGGGTTTTGTTGTCTTGAAATCCATGCTATTGAATCTTGAAGCTGCGAAGGAAATGTAGTATTGAAATTCATAATTTGGAATTTGGCCCTGTGTTGATAAATCTGTCATAAATTGAGTATTAATCTTGATTGCTATTTTGTTGATGCCGAAATCTTGTTTGAACATTGTTGCTTTATGTTGGCTTGAGAGGAACTAGCCCGGAGAGACAAAAACTTGATTGTTGTATTTTCATAAATTTGCTTGAAGGGATAATATTGTTGTAACCTACGTAGATCATTATTATTCGTTGATGTGGCCCCATTCTGTAATGCCTGAATCATGATCTAAAATTGATATTTCTTATCTCGTTTGTCGACTTTGCTATTTCAGGCAAATGAATTCTTGATTGAAATCCACGACCCCGAGGCCCTCAGAATCTTCACTAATGAGAGCAAGGGCTATCCTTCGGAAGTCTGAACGAGAGCAAAACTGTCCCTTAGGAGTCCGAAAGTAGCATACACCTTACTTCGGCAAGAAAGATCCTTCTGGAAGGCAACCGAGTCTACCAAGCTTGCACCAATAGAAGTAAAGATTGTCTCTCAGAAGTCCGAGCAGAAGCAAGGCTGTCCCTCAGAAGTTTGAGCGGAAACAAGGCTCTCCCTCAGAAATCCGAGCGGAAACAAGGTTGTCCCTTGAAAGTCCGAGTGGATGCACACTTCTACTTCGGCAGCTAATGGAAGCAAAGGCTATCCCTCGGGAGTTCGAGTAGGAGTCCACTCTACTTTGAAAATAAAGATCCTCAGAGCTCGTATTGATGAAAACAAGGGCTGTTCTTCGAACTCGCACTAATGAGAGCAAAAGCTGTCCCTCAGAAGTCCAAACGGAAGCAAGGCTGTCCCTCAGGAGTTTGAATAGTAGCACACACCCTACTTTGGCAAGAAGATCCCTTCTGATAAGCCACCGAGTCTCGAGGGCTGTTCTTCGAAAGTCTGAGTGGGAGAACGCACTCTACTTCTGCAAGAAAGATCCTTGAGGCTCGCACTGATAGAAGTGAGGTCTGTTCTTCGAAAGTCTGAGTGGGAGCACACACTCTACTTCAACAAGAGAGATCCTCGAAGCTCGCACTGATGGAAACGAGGTTTGTTCCTTGGAAGTCCAAATAGAAGCAAGGGCTGTCCCTCAGAAGTCCGTGTGGAAGCATACTCTTTTCTTTGGCCAAAAAAAAAAAAAAAAATCCCTTCTAGCTGGTAACCACAAGAAAGATCCCTCCTGGCTGGCAAACGAATTTATCAAGCTTGTACTAACGGAAGTAAAGATTGTTCCCTAGAAATCCGAGCGGAGACAAAGCTGTTTGTCGAAAATCCAAGTGGATGTACACTCATTAAGCAAATGCTATTCCTTGAAGCTCGCATTGATGGAAGCAAGGGCTATTCTTCGGAAGTCCGAGTGGGAACATACACTCTGCTTCAACAAGAAAGACCCTCGAAGCTTGCATTGATGGAAGTAAGGGCTATTCTTCGGAAGTCTGAGTGGGAGCACACACTCTACTTCAGCAAGAAAGACCCTCAAAGCTTGCATTGATAGAAGTAATGACTGTTCTTCGGAGGTCCGAGTGGGTGCAACACTCTACTTTAGCAAGAAAGACCCTCGAAGCTTGCATTGAAGGAAGCAATGGCTGATGGAAGCAGGGGCTATTCTTCGGAAGTCTGAGTGGGAACACACACTCTGCTTCAACAAGAAAGACCCTCGAAGCTTGCATTGATAGAAGTAAGGGCTATTCTTCGGAAGTCCGAGTGGGAGCACATACTCTACTTCAACAAGAAAGACCCTCAAAGCTTGCGTTGATGGCAGCAATGACTATTCTTTGGAGGTCCGAGTGGGTGCAACACTTTACTTTAGCAAGAAATACCCTCGAAGCTCGCATTGAAGGAAGCAATGGTTGATGGAAGCAAGGGCTATTCTTTGGAAGTCCGAGTGGGAACACACACCCTACTTCAACAAGAAAGACCCTCGAAGCTTGCATTGATGGAAGTAAGGGCTATTCTTCGGAAGTCCGAGTGGGAGCACACACTCTACTTCAGCAAGAAAGACCCTCAAAGCTTGGATTAATGGAAGCAATGACTGTTCTTCGAAGGTTCGAGTGGGTGTAACACTCTACTTTAACAAGAAAGACCCTTAAAGCTTGCATTGAAGGAAGCAATGGTTGATGGAAGCAAGGGCTATTGTTCGGAAGTCCGAGCGGGAACACACACCCTGCTTCAACAAGAAAGACCCTCGAAGCTTGCATTGATGGAAGTAAGGGCTATTCTTTGGAAGTCCGAGTGGGAGCACACACTCTACTTCAGCAAGAAAGACCCTCAAAGCTTGGATTAATGGAAGCAATGACTGTTCTTCGAAGGTCCGAGTGGGTGCAACACTCTACTTTAGCAAGAAAGACTCTCGAAACTTGCATTAAATGAAGCAATGGCTACTCTTTGGAGGTCCGAGTGGGAGCACACACTATTTTGGCAACTAATGAAAGCAAAGGTTGTCCCTCTCTGAGTGGGAGTACACTTTTACTGCGTCAAGAAAAGTCCCTTCAGGTTGGTAACCGGGTCTACTATTCCTCTTTCTTCTTCGAGGGGCAATAAAAATTGAAAATTGTTTCAATGAAGATATACAATGTAGAGAAAATAACTTCTAATGAAGATATACAATGTAGAGAAAATAACTTCTAATGGAGATACATAATATAGAGGAAATAACTTTCTTCATAACATAAGAAAGAAAGATAGAAAATTCTTAGACAATGCAGTAAATACAAATTGTAAATGTCATAGATAGACTTCTTCTATGGATTGTTGAAATTTGCCCCTAGAGTTGCAAGATCATTTGGAAAGCTTTCACCAGCTGTTCGGGTTGTGGCCATCATGCACCATCATAGCCATGTCTTCCAAGATATCCTAGGGCTCCTGTTCTCTGAACTCTATCTCATGTGCTTCGACTTTCTTTCTAAAGATATTTTTAAGCATTCGGCACTTTTCTGTAGGATGTCCTAGTGATCGATGGAAAACACAATAATTAGGACCCTCGCGGTCCTTCTTCGGCAAAAGCTCTTCGACATGAGGCAACTTCAGTTCCCCGTCTGCCACCCATTCTTTAACTAACTCCTTCACCTCCTCGACACTACACGGAAAAGGAGTGTCATCTTCATAGTTTTTCCTCTTCTGACCTCTGAATTCCTCCCCCTGTAACTTTTGTGTAGAAGACGCGGAAGCCGCAGTGACAGAAGGTCCTCGGGATTAATTGAAGCTGGCTTTATAACTAGGATCGAACCCGATCTCCTGAGATTGAGGTATGTTGATGTTCTGAGATGCTTCAATTAGTGCCGAGAAGGTAGGTAGTTTGTGATTTACAAGAAGCATCTTGTATCCGTTCAATGCCCCTTCAACACAAATTTGGACCAAGTAGCTTTCCTCCACAGCCTCATGACAGTCCACGGCTTTGTCTTGGAACCTTTTCACATATTCAAGAATGTCTTCACCTTGCCGCTGCTTTTCCTTACACAGGGTAAGTGTGGTCACTTTCTCGGCCACTTGAAAGAATTTGGCGTGAAATTTGTTGACCATCTCCTCCCAACTTCGAACAGAGTTTGGGGCCAAGTTAACGTACCAACTATATGCTCGGTCGGTGAGGGAGTTGGAGAATTCTCTCAGTCGGAGGACATGATTTGAACCATGAATCCCCAAAGTCTCGATGAACCGAACAACATGTTCTCGAGCATTTCCTTGCTTGCCATTGAATTTGATGAACTTCGGCACCGTGTACCCCTCCAGGTATGGATAACTCAACATCTCGATAGGATATGGTGGCTTGACATCCGGATCAGGCAAAGAGGGTAAAGTTCTCATGCCCCATTCGAGATCGAGCATGGCTTGCACATCGACAAGAATGAGAAATTGTTGAGGGAGAGAACTTGATGGTGGTATTCCCGGAACCTGACTTGTAGACCCGAAGACTGAGCTTGGAGCAACTTGGCCATTTGGGTGTTGAGAATTCACCATCGGTGAAGACGCATGATGAAATTGGCCATCAGCACCTATGGACACGCCATTTGGTGATGGGAAGTTGCATTGGGTCCCATAAAGTCTATTGTACGCCATGGCTCTATCGAGTTGGGCTTGCAAACTCGGCATCGGAGCCAAAGGAGACCCACTTGGTACATGAGTAGAATTTATAATCGGTGGAACAAAATTAGGCATGGATGGAGCACCATTTTGTAGAGAAATTTTTGCAGGCTTTCTTTGAACTTCCACAGCCACTGGAACACCATTCATTGCACTGACAACTCCTCCAACCACCGATGGCCCATGGCTTGATCCGCCAGGTGCGTGATTTTGCGTTCCATGGGCCACAGGTTGGCTATGACTTGTTCCTCCTAGCACTTGATTTTGCACACCATTTTGTACAACTTAAGGGAGAATTTGAGGTAGATCTTGATGGTTTTGACCATTTCCAACATTACCATGAACTGGTTGATGCTTCTCAGTGCCGACTTGACCTCCATTTGTTGCTGGTGGTGTGAAATTCGAACCCATCACCAACATGGTGTGTGTGAGATTTTGAAGGGTCATGAGAATCTCTTGTTGAGTGTATTGGAGTTTTTGAATGGCTTCAAGGATGAGAGGTGAGTCTTGAACTTGAGTCCTTTCATCACCCCCATTGGAAGAGCCTTGTTGATGAGTCTCATTATCTGCCATTTTTGTCGGTGTTGTATGAGTTCCAGATCTCGTTGAGACCATTAATCAATCCGCCTCCCTAGTGGAGTCGCCAAATGTATGAGAGGGTTCAAGAACGTCGTTGGAAAATTCAAAGATCTTTGAAGATCCTTGAAGAACAACTTCGAATTCTCTAGAAGATGATGAGAGGCTTAGATTCTTCAATAGTCTCAACTTAAGAACACAAAAGAAAGGAAATGATGGAGATAAGAGATTGGGTGAAGAAGAAGGCAAAGTAGCTAGAGAGAGAATAATGACAAGGCTCTCCCATGGATCTCCCACTTTCACTCGCAAGGTTGATAATGGAGAAGGGAAATTAGTTCTTTCCCAAGAGTTAATTCTCCAAAATCCATCCCTTGTAAAGTTATGGGTGGGTGTTATTTATAGACACCTCATGATGTAGGATGGAGCCCATGTGCAAGGCATATGGGGAGTATTCCCTCTAACCACCTTGTCCGAAGAGGTGACCTCTCCGAGGATGAGGAAAACCCTGAGAGGAGATTAACCTCTCGGCGAACCCTTCTTCTTAGCCGCACCTAACCAATGATCCTCAGTCATCCCAAAGGGTCAGGGGTAGTCCCAGAGGACATGCTGCCGCACAAGGGTCAGGGGTAGTTCAAGAGAACGCCCTGCCGCAAATATTGTCGAGTCTCAGGGACCCCCTAGATCGTACCACCTCGACCCGGGTATAGGCTAGTTTAACCGAAGAGTGAATTTATTTTCACTCACCGTCCTCGAGATCGGGTCCTTTGTTTGAACTTCATTACGTCCATGGTTCTGGTGCGTAGATCCCGGAAAGCTCCAAGCCCGCAAGTGTTCTGGGACTCATTAACGGAGCGACTTCTAGATTGCGTCTGAATCCGTTCGAAGCCAAGTGCTTCGGATCTCTAGATTCGTGGGTCCGAATCCTTTCAAGTCCGAGTGCCTCGGATCTCTAGGCTTGCTCAATACCCTTTCGAGTCCGAGCCCGAGTAAGTCTCTAAGTTCGTGGATCCGAACCCTTTCGAGGCTTAGAGCGATTCGGCCCGTTTGATGGCGATAAATCCGGGCACACCAATCTTGGACTTGCGATAAATTCGGGCCCACCAACCTTGGACTATTGGGCCTAATTAATTTAGTGGGCTTAAATTAGCTCGTCTTACACAAATCAACGAGCTAAACTAAATTAATAGGAAAATATATTTATTTTTACATTTTTATACATATTTTTTAAAGCCGATTTTGTAACTAAAATAATAATAATTAGTAAATTATTTATGATAAAATAGTAGATTTAAGTTTAAGATTCCGTTTCGGTTGATTATTCCGTAGGAAGGGACTACGGCCATGACGTGCTATATGATAGTATGATTAGTGAAAAATATAGAGTATTGATTATTTGTGTTGGATAATTGAGAAACATGAGAAAGGTTAATGAATGGTGCTTGGTGAGGAAGTATGGCCACTTGAAACTCTGAGACTATATTGGCCCCGTTTGGTAGAGCTATGGAAAAGTGATTATAGATTATAACTTAACAGCTTATGGCTTATACCTGTGAACATAAGCTGTTAACTTGTTTGGTGCAGCTGTGGGATTATGAATTTAAGCAGCAAAGTAGTATTTGGTTAATAAACTGTAAAATAACTTTTTACTATATAATTGTCTTTTTTACTCTTATATGATATAAAAAACGATTATTTTGTCATTTTTTTTTCAGTTTTAATTTTCATTAATAAAAGTTAATATAATTAGTATTAATTAGTATCAATTAATATAAAAATTAATACATTTGCTAAAAATGAATGGAAGTATTATTGTCACAATTATTTTCCATTATAAATTAATTAGTATTAATTAATTGCTTAATTAGTATCAATAAATATTAAAATTATTAATTAGTATCAATTAATGGCTTAATTAGTCTCAATTAATACTAAAATTATTAATTAGTATAAATTAATATTAATATTTAATTTTTATTAGTATCAATTAATATTAATAATCAACAATTGTTATTAATTAGTATCAATTAATAATTAATTCATTACAAAAGTATACAATATTAATTTATTAATAATTAATACCAATTAATATTATTTTTTTAATTAATATTGATTTTTTTTTATTTTTCTTGAGAAATATACAATTTTTTATTTTTTAATTAATATAAAAGTATACAATATGAATTTATTAATAATTAATACCAATTAATATTTATTTTTCAATTAATATAGATTTTTTTCTTTTTCTTCAGAAATATACAATTTTTTATTTTTTAATTAATATTAATATTAATTATATTAATATTTGAGTATTGATGAGGACATTTAAGTAGTTTTAGCCCCCCATACCAACTGCGTGCTTAAGTAAAAAAATTTAAGCACTCCCTGACCAGCTTTTGAGATAAGCTGAGAAATAGTTTGATTTAAGCTATAAGCTGGTTAACTTAAGTTGCACCAAACACAATATTTGAGCTTAAATTAAGCTAAAAGCTAAAATAAGCAGCTTATAAGCTCTACCAAACAGGCCTATTGTACAATTTGAATTGGGAGTGTTGTTCAAGCCAATCGATCTCACCATGAGTCTCGTTTTCGTAATTTAAGGATAAAGTTCTCTGTATATATTATTTAGAAAAAAAATTATATTGATATGATAATGATAGTCTTTTCATTTTATCACATTTGTCTAAAAACAAAAGATAATCTTTTTTCTAAAACACTTATTTATTTTTTATAAAATAAACAATTAAAATCATCATAACATAATTCATAGTAGGTTCCATAAACTCGAACAATACCCTCTGAGTCAATATCCAAATGCGGACTGGGAAGATACCTAATCCTTAAGTTTAACCATATCATTATATATTTAATTCTTTTAAGGAAAATGGTATATAAGTTCACTTTCTAGTCCTAAATATGTATAAGTGAAATGATTAGTTGATGATTAGAGAATGTATGAAAAATATAATTGTCTTATATATTTTAATTGGTTGCTACTAGGGGTGTAAATTTGGCCCGGCCTGGCTTGGTCCATGTCGGGCCTCTTGGGCATCGGCCAAAATTCGGGCTGGGCCGGTTCACGGGTTAGAAAATTAGGCCTAAGTCTAAGGAGTATTCGGATCTTAGGTGGGTTGGGCTGACTTCAAAATGTTGGCCAAGACCCAAGCCCAGGGTCTCGGGTTGGGATGGGGCTCAGGCCCAAATGGGTTGGGCCCATCTCGTATCACGTCAGACTTTAGGTAGTTTATGGGTTGTGATTCATTTTTACACTTCCTGATTGCTACATTATTAAATTTGAAAATAAATCTAATTTTTATATTTAAATAACAATGTTTATTTTTTAAACTTTTTCTTTCTATATATAATCCATCTTTCATTATTTTACATATAATATTGCAAAAAAAATAATAGAAGTGGGATGCCAACTTTGGAATGAAAATATTTTGATGATTGGTGTGGACATTGTTGCCAAATGCTGTGAACTTGTGTAGTTTTCTTCTACTATACATCAAGTTGTGCATTGGATTCCAAGAAGCATTAACGTATTAAAAGCATCACTTTTTTAATTGATGGCTACTATTAGTGTTACGGTGGTACATGTATTAATTAATATTTTAATAAATTAAAGATTATTATTATGTTAAAGGTACAATAATGAGTGTTGTGTTTTAATTTGAGATATATTATGGATTTATTTTTATGATTTGAACTGTCCATTTTGTAGGATTTGTTAAGTACTTTGTGTTTACCAAAAATTATATTAATTAGATATCAATAACTATATGATCGAATTGCATATTTTTTATGCTATTTCTCAAAAGGAAAACTTATTTTTTATTTTTTTGATTATCGATCATATAGTTATTGATATCCAATTAATATGATTTTTAGTAGGCATGAAGTACTCAACAAACCTTATAAAATGACGGTTCAGATCATAAAAATAAGCTCATAATACATCTCAAATTGAGGCACAACTGTCACTATTGTGCTAAAGAGCACATCAGTGACCCTTAATCCTATTTTAATTAGTGTATTAACACTAGTTATGATATTATTATTGACCTAATTCATTATACAAATTATAAATATAAAAAATTACTTAAATGATGTCACATCATCAATTAGTATATTAGTTAGTACACTAATTTATACATATAACATTATTCTTAGTATTATTGCATCGAAATGAAATTCTTCTCCACCTCTTATCTTGTTTTCATGTATAATATAAATTTGGACAAATTACACTAACTGTTGGGTATACCTCCTTATTGGAGTGTGGGACCCAATTGATTTAGTAAAAGAGTTTAATTTGGTTTGGTATTAGTTATAATATATTTTTATATATTATATCTAATTTTATGGAGACCTAATTCAATTTGGTAACAACTAGAGTTTTGATAAAAGAAGTCCAAGATTTAATAATATATAGATATATTGTTATGTTCATCCGCAGTATAGGAGCGGCAGCCAACATAAGTTCATAGTTGGTTTTTGGTGAGATAGTGCTTGGCTATCAATTTCCTATATATATATATATATATATTCTTTGGTGAGAGAATGGATGCTAATTGATCATCTTTTAAGTGGATTGGTGCTTTGTTTTGTTGCTGGAGTTTTTCGGAAAAGGGCTACGACAGCTTTATATTTTGTTCTTCTTTAGCTGGTGTTTGGTGACACTAATTTGGATTATTATTTTGGGTCTTTTACAATTTTATTTTGAAGATTTTGTTCGTCTATTTGGTGAAATCTTTCCTCTTATTTATTTATGATTATTTGAAATTCACCTAAGGGTGGTTTTGTGAGACCATTCGTGTCTCATTTGTAATCGTTTGGAAACTATTTGGTTGAAAATGAAATCGGATTTCGATCCTGTGGACGTACCTCACATTGAGGGAACCACGTAAAATTCTTGTGTTGCTTTTGACTTAATTTTTCCGCATTAGTTTTTATTTTCATTGATTGATTTACTTGTGGGGAATTATATATTTTCCCTAACAATTGGTATCAGAGTTTACGATTTATTTGGGTATATTTATCTGTGTAAATCCATGGAGGGAAATGTAGGTCGCATGTCTAGCTTCAATGGAAGTAATTGGGTAACTTGGAAAACTAAAATGAAGGACCTATTATTTTGTAAAGATTTGTATGGGCCTATTGAGGGTGGTACTGGCAAACCCGAGGGTATGAAAGATAATGAATGGAATAGGCTTAATCAAAAAGTCATTGGTGTTATCCGTCAATGGATTGATGACAGTGTGTTTCATCATATTGCTACTGAAACTTCGGCACATGATTTATGGAAAAAATTAGAGTCTTTATGATAGAAAATCAGCCACCAATAAAGCCTTTCTGTTTCGTAAGTTGGTTAATTTAAAATATAAAGATGGCAACCCCATTCCAGAACATTTGAATGAAATAAAGAGTATTGTTAACCAACTTGCTTCTATGAAAATTATTTTTGATGATGAGTTGCAGGTTTTGATGCTGCTTAGTTTTTTGCCCGAAAGTTGGGAGACTTTGGTTGTGACAGTTAGTAATTCGGCGCCCGATGGAGTTGTCACAATGAGCAAAGTCACTAGTAGCTTGTTGAATAAAGAAACTAGAAGAAAATCAGCGGGTTCTTCTCATTCGAAAGCATTTGTTGTGAGAGGCCGAAGCAAAACAAGGGGGAGGAGTAGGACTCTTCATGGTCATGATCAAAGCCGTGACAAATTAAGACATGGTTCTTTTTCAAAGAAAGACATTGAGTGCTATTATTGCCATGAGAAAGGACACATGAAGCGAGAATGCCGAAAGCTCAAGAATAAGGAGAAAATGCGTGACAAAAGTGTGGATAAGAAGCAAGAAGATACAACGGCGGTTACTACCAATGATGATCTCATGGTTGTTTGCGAAGATGATTGTATCAATTTTGTGGGCCAAGAGAGTAATTGGGTGATTGATTCTGGTGCTTCTTTTCATGTGACTTCTCGAGTTGATTTCTTCACTACCTACACCGAAAGAGATTATGGTTCTGTTCGAATGGGTAATGAAGGTTTGTCCAAGATTATTGGCATGTGTGATGTTTGCTTGGAAACAAATTTGGGTTGCAAGTTGTTGCTTAAAGATGTGAGGCATGTTCCTGACATTCGCCTCAATTTGATCTCTACCGAGAAGCTAGATGATGAAGGCTTCAATAACAAATTTGGTGATGGAATATGGAAGCTCACATAGGGTTCTTTGGTGGTGGCTAAGTGTAAGAAGACTCATACACTTTATTCGATGCAAGGAAAAATTTGTAAAGGTGTTGTCAATGCACTTGAAGATGGTACTTCTATCGAATTGTGGCACAAGCGGCTTGGCCATATGAGTGAAAAGGGACTACAAGTTTTGTTCAAGAAAGAGCTTCTATCCGGTTTGAAAGATACACATCTTAAAACTTATGTTCATTGTTTGGCAGGTAAACAACATAGAGTTTCTTTTTATAAAAATTTCCTTCTAGAAAAGAAAATGTTTTGGAGTTGATTCATTCGGACGTTTGTGATCCTTCGAAAGTTATAACACATAGTGGTGCACTTTATTTTGTTACTTTCATTGATGATTATTCAAGGAAAGTTTGGGCTTTTATACAAAAAACTGAAGATCAAGTTCTAGAAGTATTTAAGCATTTTCAGGCCATGGTTGAAAGAGAAACATGGTAGAAATTGAAGTGCATCCGATCAGACATTGGTGGTGAATACATTGGGCCATTTGATGAGTATTGTCGCAGCCAAGGTATTCGGCACCAAAAGACAGTTAAGAAGATTCCTCAACAAAATGGCATTGCCGAGAGGATGAATCGCGTGGAAAGAACAAGGTGTTTGCTTTCACAAGCTAAATTGCCAAGATCCTTTTGGGGTGAGGCAATGAAGACAGCGGTGGACGTGATCATTTTGTCTCATTCCTATCCTTTGAATGGTGATGTTTCAGAAAGAGTTTGGACCGATAAAGATGTGTCTTATGAGTACTTTAGAGTATTTGGTTGCCGAGCTTTTGTTTATATTCCAAAAGATGAGAGGTCCAAGCTTGATAGCAAGTCAAGACAATGTATTTTTCTTGGCTATGGGCGTGATGAATTTGGTTATAGATTATGGGATCCGGTCGACAAGAAAGTTATTCGAAGCCGTGATGTTGTGTTTCTTGAAGACCAAACAATTGAAGACTTTGGCAAAAGTGATCAACTGGAGCCAAAAAGTAGTGATCTCATTGATATGGATTCATCTCCTTCATCTTCAATTGATGATGAAAATGGGAGAGATGTGTAGCCACCCATTGAAGATGTAGAGGATGATGCTAATCCTAATGAAGTTGAGCTAGAAATTGAGGAAGAGCATCCAACTCAAGAACCGCCATCACAACTTGAGTTGAGGAAATCTACAAGGGACCGGCAACCTTCAAGAAAGTATCCTCCCAATGAGTTTGTGTTGATTTCTGATCAAGGGGAGCCTGAGAGCTACCAAGAAGCAATTGAGCATGCAAAGAAAGATGATTGGAAAAAGGCAATGGAAGAGGAGATGAATTCCTTACTTGAAAATCACACTTATGATTTAGTGAAATTGCCTAAGAGGAGGAAAATTCTGAAAAATAAGTGGGTTTTCAAATTGAAGAATGATGGCAAGAATCTGAGGTACAAAGCACGTCTTGCTGTGAAAGGCTTTGAGGAAAAGAAAGGCATTGACTTTGATAAGATTTTCTCGCCGGTTGTAAAGATGTCTTCTATTCGGGTTGTACTTGGCATGGCTGCAAGTATGAACCTTGAAGTTGAACAACTTGATGTGAAGACCGCATTTCCTTATGGTGATCTTGAAGAAGAAATTTACATGGAGCAACCGGAAAGTTTTGTAGAGAAAGAGAAAGAGAAAGAGAAATTTGTTTGCAAATTGAAGAAAAAGTTTATATGGCCTCAAGCAAGCCCCGCGGCAATGGTACAAAAAATTTGACTTTTTTATGGTGAATAATGGTTTTTCTAAAACCACTTCGGATCATTGTGTGTTTGTGAAAAAAATTTCGGATGACAAATTTATTATTATTTTGCTTTATGTTGATGACATGTTAATTGTGGGTCAAGATTCTACCATGATTAACAGGTTGAAATTGGAGTTGAGCAAGTCTTTTGCTATGAAAGATTTGGGGCCGGCAAAACAAATACTTGGTATGAAAATTGTTCGTAATCGCAAAAAGGGGCTGATTTGATTGTCTCAAGAAAGCTACATTGAGAAAGTTCTTGAGAGGTTCAATATGAATAAAGCAAAGCCGGTTGGTTGTCCACTTACGGGTCACTTTAAGCTTAGTTTGAATCAATGTCCTACAAGTGAGAAAGACATGGAAGAGATATTGAAAATTCCTTATGCTTCAGTAGTTGGTTCTTTGATGTACGTCATGGTTTGTACAAGGCCGGATATTGCTCATGTCGTTGGTATGGTGAGTCATTTTCTCTCTAATCCGGGTAAAGAACACTAGGCAATGGTAAAATGGATTCTAAGATATCTTCGAGGGACTTCGAAGGTGTGTTTGTGTTTTGGGGATGGTAAGCCGATACTTGATGGGTTCACAGATTCTGACATGGCTGGTGATGTTGATTCTAAGAAATTTACTTCGGGGTATTTGATGACTTCTGCAGGGGGAGATGTGGCATGGCAATTTATATTACAAAAATGTGTTGCTCTCTCAACTATCGAAGCTGAATTTATTGCCATTACAGAAGCTTTCAAAGAAGAGTTATGGTTGAAGAAATTTTTGCAAGAGTTAGGTTTAAAACAAGAAAAGTATGTGCTTTATTGTGATAGTCAAAGTGCTATTCACTTGAGTAAAAATTCTACTTTTCATTCAAGATCGAAACACATTGATGTGAGATACCATTGGATTCGTGATGCGTTAGATTCGAAATTGTTGCAACTCGAAAAGGTTCACACAGATGATAATATTTCGGATATGTTGACAAAGACTTTGTCGAATGACAAACATTTAAAGTGTCGAACTTTGGCGGGTATGGTTGATGTCTCCACCTAAGTCGGAAGGGGGAGAATTGTTGGGTATACCTCCTTACTGGAGTGTGGGACCCAATTGGTTTAGTAAAAGAGTTTAATTTGGTTTGGTATTAGTTATGATATATTTTTATATATTATATCTAATTTTATGGAGACGTAATTCAATTTGGTAACAACTAGAGTTTTGATAAAAGAAGTCCAAGATTTAATAATATATGGATATATTGTTATGTTCATCCGCAGTATAGGAGCGGCAGCCAACGTAAGGTCATAGTTGGTTTTTGGTGAGATAGTGCTTGGCTATCAATTTCCTATATATATATATATATATTCCTTGGTGAGAGAATGGATGCTAATTGATCATCTTTTAAGTGGATTGGTGCTTTGTTTTGTTGCTGGAGTTCTTCGGAAAAGGGCTACGACAGCTTTATGTTTTGTTCTTCTTTAGCTGGTGTTTGGTGACACTAATTTGGATTATTATTTTAGGTCTTTTACAATTTTGTTTTGAAGATTTTGTTCGTCTATTTGGTAAAATCTTTCCTCTTATTTATTTATGATTATTTGAAATTCACCTAAGGGTGGTTTTGTGAGACCATTCGTGTCTCATTTGTAATCGTTTGGAAACTCTTTGGTTGAAAATGAAATCGGATTTCGATCCTGTGGACGTACCTCACATTGAGGGAACCACGTAAAATTCTTGTGCTGCTTTTGATTTAATTTTTCTGCATTAGTTTTTATTCCCATTGATTGATTTACTTGTGGGGAATCATATATTTTCCCTAACACTAACAGTCCTTATACTTTGGGACCCGTGTCACTTTGGTTCTTGATTTTTTAATTGTAACACATTGGACCCTACATTTTGAATCTTGTTCCAAATAAGGATAATTGAAGATAGCATTGCTTAATTTCAAGGGGCCGTTAATGTAATTTGCCCTATAAATTTTATTGTTTTTAAAATATAATAAATCTTACATATATATACATTATTTTTATTAAGGGGATTTGGTCAAAACTCTCTCATAATAAAACTTTAATACATTAAGGACAAACACAAAAAATATTTCTTGAAAAATTCAACATATATCACTATTATCAAAATATATATATGCAGTAATTTAATATTTTAAACTTTAAAATAATATAACTTTTGATCGGGATGCCATTTTTTAATAAAATTATTATTTTTGAAATTTTCTTATCAAGATCTATAAAACAAGATTCATATTGACTATGAAACTCTTAAAAAATAAAAATACCGTCGAAATTGACGTAAACAGTAACATGTTATTCTGATTTACAGTAATATTTTATTGTTACAAAAAATAGAGTACATATTAAATGAATTAACTAAAAATATACATACACAATATTTTAAAACTTGTATAAAATAAAATAAAACAAAACTATTCCTTTTTAATAGAGTTTTGTGATATATATATATATATATATGCATGGACAATATTATCTATAAAAAAAAAAAGAAATTTTATTCTATCCTTACTCAATTATGCATTTCCTTCTTAGAAAATTTATGAAAAAAAATAAATTAAATTGTCAATTTTTACCAAAGAAGAGTCCAACAAAACGATTTTAACTATATTTCCCTTTTATTAGGTAAATACACGTATATATAGGTTTTCATGTAACATGTATATTTCATTGCTTTCTAAATATATGTGAACCAAAATAGTGTTAAGTAGCATTTATCTTTCTGGTTATAATGGTGTCCATATTTTCTCCATAACTTACTTTTGCAACAATGATTTTTTTTATTATTATTTTTATATTTAATTGGTAACATGTGCGATGCATAAAAAAATAGACTATATATATTTTGTGTGATAAATAATTCATCTTAATCTTGAATTATGTCTTAATAGCGGCAAGGCATGATGTCATGCTATCCTGATAGATGTTAATAATAATTAACCAACAAAATTTCACAATAAAATTTGATATGCATAAAATTATTAATCATTAAGATTGTTGGGGATAATAGTATCACAATCACTTGATAACATAAATAATTTGTATCAGACTATAGTGTCATGCAAAGAAAAAAAAAAACAAACAAACAAACAAAAACAAAGCATTAAAAGAGAGAAATTTTATAAACTTAAAAAAGTTATAATAAATTTAGACTTTAAAATCAGTTGTGTATATTATTATTGTGGGACCAAATTATGAATAAATCACAATTTTTAATTATAATTTCTAAGTATGGTTTTTAAAACAATTTAAGACTCATTTGGGAACATACTATTTTAATAACTTTTTTACTTTTTACGAAAAAAATGTATAAAAAAGTAGAGAGAGTGATGTGACAACTCATAGTGATTTTTTTGACTTTTTAACTAAAATTGAAAGTTGCAAAATGAATTTTTAATCTAAGTTTGTTACCCTGCTCATAAAAAGAATTTTTCAAACAAATCATTAATTGATCCTGTTAATAACTCTATCTTTGATATTTTCTATCAATGACACATACATATCATATTAAAGTATAAATCCTTCTTCATAATCATTTTCGCCATAGCTTGAATAATACTTGCATAGTTCCTAAAACATTAAAAAAAAAAAAAGAAAAGAAAATTCAATATAAGAATTTCATGGGATTACAAAAATTATATAAGAAAATAGTTTGAATCCATTTTATTTATAAAAAAAAAATGATGACAAATTATTTGAGTTGTACTTGAAGAAATATAACAAATGTTGCTTTAATCTTTATATACCAACAAAAAAATCATGTAGGTTACAGAATGAAAAAATGATTGAATGCAACTAAAGTCACAAACATTAAATTAAATCGTATGGGCTCTAAATTGATAATATAATGTAGTAAATCAACTAATAATAATAGAGAGATATCAACAAATATGTAATACTTCCTGTGGGGGCATATTTTTGGGAATGACAACACGTGACCAAGGTGGAACCGAAGTGCTAGCCGAGCTGCCACGTGTCCTGGTCATGACGCCGAGGTGATCTCGGCTAGGCCAAGATTATCTGAGGAGATATCGGAATCCGAGGTGAATGGATAAGAGTCAAGAGTCCTAGAATGGGGGAGGATTTCAGTCTGGATAAGGATAAAAGCTCTTAAGAAGTTTATCTTTATCTATTTGAGAGTCCTGGATAAGTATTGAGCTAGAGTTTATTGAAGCTAGGCTTCTACAGGGATCATGTTAGTATATGCTATAAAAGTAAGGCACCCTTGTGGGTCTAAGGTACGTTTTTTTATATTCTGGCTAGTGAGTTAAAGCACTGTTTGCTAACTTTGAGAGATAATTGAGTACTGACTTGATCATCAGAGTGCCCCCGGATGGACGAACCACCGCCGGAGTCTTATCTTTCTGTGATAGGTCGTTCAGGCACCATCTATGCTGCTAGCATTCTCCAGCTGAGTACCTATTTAGCAGTGTGGTCAGAAATTAACACACATAATTTGGCGTCGTTTGTGGGAAAGAAACGAGAATAGATGGCCAATAATGGACAGAAAGAGAAAATTAGGGATGACATCCCTACTGGAAGTGGTAAACACGTTACCCTAACGTAGAGGAGGATAACTGCAACGAAGAAACTCGAGATCAGAATCCCGGAGAGAAAGACGTCGGCTAGGAGAGAGACGTACCAAAGAAGGCAGACCGAGGCGAGTATTATAACGTGAACGACCTCCAGGTGTGGAAAGATAGATGCCTGCGGAGGGATGGAGAGATAAAGGGAATGGAGAACAAATTGGCGGACCTACAATCAGTCGTCAATTTCATGATGCAGAACAACGTCATGCAACCACCGTTTCTGTTTCAAGATACGCCGATTTCAGCGGCCAAGAACAATGCCCAGAAAGGGGAGCAGAAAATAATTCCTGCAATTCCCCAGCACACTAAGACCAAGGAACACTCTCACCGGCCTTCACGGGAGGTTGAGCGAGGAGAGTCAATAAAGGTAGAATCTCGGAAGACACATCATACTAAAGAAGCTTACACCAAAGAACATCGGCATGTTCAAGGAAAGGAGCTCTGTTTTGACACGACTAATGGAGGGAGGTCCAAAAGGACTCATAACGACACCGGGAGTAGCGCACCAAAAAGGCTGAAATCCATCGACAGCCGAGCTCTTGGGCGGACCAAGAAGGATTTAAGAGATTACCTCCAGAGGAAGCGGCAAGATGCCGAGGTAACTTCTCTAGTCAAACCGAGAACGCCATTTTCGGTAGAATTGGACAAATTTGAGGCCCCAAAAAGGTTCCACATGCCGAGATTCCAGATATACGACGGAAAGTCTGACCCTAACTTTCACGTCAGCTTGTACCTGAACTCAATGACGCTATACACTGGGAACGAGCCGTTGCTCTACAAGGTGTTTCCCTCATCATTTGGGGAAATCACATCAGACTGGTTTCACAAGTTGCCGAAAGGAACTATGAAAAGTTGGGAAGGCCTGGCCGAGATGTTCGTGGCCAGGTTTGTGACAAACAAACTGCAGCCGTTAAGGGTGGACTCCCTGATAGCTCTGAGAATTGGCAAGGATAAAAGCCTCAGGGTTTATGCCAAGAGGTATTATGAGGTGTTTAACTGAATACCAGGGTGCAACCAAGAGGTGGCGGTCGTGTCTTTTAAGAACGGCCTAAACGATGATTGTCTGCTTCGAAAATCATTGGCAAAGACACTGCCAAAAAGTATGGAGGAACTCATGGCCAGGATTGAGAAGTATGCGAGAGCGGAGAAAGACATGCCAGGGACAAAGGCGTCGAAACAAAAGAAGAGAAACGGCTCACCGAAGTGAGACCAAGGTAATACTGGATACAACAAGCAAGATATAGGACTGAGGGTTGCACAGACAGTCACTACCGTATTCCGAATTCCGATTTACAAAATCTTGGAAAGAATCTGGAATCAGCCCTATTATAGAGCACTAGAGAAGATTATTGGCGAATTTATGAGAAAAAATCTGGGGAAGTGTTGTGCCTACCATAATGAGGATGTGTATCAGACTCAAGGGTGCAGAGCCCTAAAGGCACATTTGGAGGACCTGGTAAGACAAGGTCATTTAAGGGACCTGATAAATGAGGTCAGGACAAGGGAAGAACAAGCAAGACTGCCTCAAGCACCAGCAGCACCACCTCCACCAGTACCACAACCACAAGCAGGCGGACCTCGAGTGATCAATGTAATTCACTTGAAGGTCAATGAGAATGAGATACGTGGAGAAACTCAGAAGGTGAAACACTTACAGCATGTGTATCAGGTCTGGCAGAAGAAACCTAGAGCAGACGAGTGCTAGGGACCAACGGTGTCCTTTACTGAGGATGATCTAGAGATGGTACAACATCCACATAACGATACCTTGGTAGTATCCCTGAAGATTAGAGAGTGCCAGATAAAACGCATTCTAATCGACCAGGGCAACTCTTGTGACATCATGTATGTCAGATGTTACAAGGAGCTTAGCCTTCACCAAGATGATTTGGAACAATCCAATGGTCCAATGGTTGGTTTCAACGGAATGCCGACATAGCCCTTAAGAGCAATAAGTTTGGAGGTGCAGGCTGGCACCAAGAAGGTAAATACGGAGTTCACAATAATTGACACCCCATCCCCTTACAATGTTACCTTGGAAAGGCCATGGCTGTATGCAATAGGGGCTGTTCCCTCAACATTGCACCAGCTATTGCGATTCCTAACAGAACATGGAATTGAGGAGGTCAGAGAGGATCAGGTGCAGGCAAAGAATTGCTCCATGATAGCAATGATATCCACCTACAGCGTGCAAGAAGCAAAATTAGCAGAGATTGAGGACGAGGACATGGAGGTCCTTGAGGACGTTGGCAAAGAACCAGCCGAGAAAAGTGAGGAAGTCCTGAAGAAGATCCTAGTCCAGCAAGGGGATGAAGAGCACTTCTTTTTTCTCAGCTTAGGCTTGGCCGAGGAAGAGGAAAATGAGTTAGAGGTGTTCTTGAGAGGAAGCATTGAGGTGTTTTCATGGACATCATACGAAATGCCTGGCATTGACCCTGAGGTCACTTGCCATAGACTGAATGTGGACATGTTGGCCAAACCTGTCATCCAGCGAGCAAGGAGGCCTACGTTTTTTTTGGGTGGGTAAGATAAGGAGGCCTACGTTGATGCATGTTGAGGCAGTATAAGAGGAAGTGGATAAACTTTTGGAGGCCAGAGCCATTCGAGAGGTAAACTACCCAACATGGTTATCAAACATAGTTGTTGTGAAGAAGAAGAATGGGAAATGGAGGGTCTGTGTGGACTTCACCAACCTGAACAAGGCTTGTCCCAAAGACAGTTTCCCACTTCCCAAAATTGACCAATTGGTGGATGCTACCTCAGGACATGAAAAGATGAGCTTCTTGGACGCTTACAGGGGGTACCATCAGATAGCTATGTACCCCCCAAATGAGGAGAAGACTGCATTTATCACCCCAAAAGGGCTGTATTGCTACAGAATGATGCCTTTCGGGTTGAAAAATGCAGGAGCAACTTACTAGAGATTGGTGACTAAGATGTTCAGACTTCTAATAGGCAAAACAGTAGAGGTATACATTGATGACATGGTTGTGAAGACCAAGGAACCTGAGGATCATCTGGTTGACCTGAAACCAGTCTTCGATATCCTGAGGACATTTCAGCTTCGACTCAATGCGTCGAGGTGCGCATTTGGAGTTGGGTCAGGAAAGTTCTTGGGATACTTGGTTACTAGAAAGGGTATTGAGGCAAGCCCAGATCAGATCAACGCCATTTTGGAGTTAAAGAGCCCAACATCGGCAAAACAAGTGCAGATATTGACTGGAAGGGCTGCAGCCCTAAATAGGTTCATAAGCAGAAGTTCTGACAAATGCAAACCTTTCTTTAGTTTAGTGAAGAAAGCCACAGACTTCTTATGGACAGAAAAGTGCGAAGTCGCCTTGGCCGACTTGAAAAAATACTTGACCACCGCTCTAGTTCTCTCAAATCCAGTACCTAGAGAGGAGATGTTCTTATACTTGGCGGTTTTAGAGCATGTAGTGAATGCAATGGTAATCAGAGAAGAAAAAGGAGAACAAATGGCAGTTTACTACGTGAGTAAAACCCTAACAGATGTAGAGACCAAATAATCACCCTTGGAGAAACTGACACTGGCTTTAGTAATGGCTTCCAGGAAGTTGAATCATTACTTTCAAGCTTACAAGATTGTGGTATTAACTAAGCATCCTTTGAAGTCCCTGTTACAACAAGGAGATCTGACCGGCAGGATAACCAGATGGGCAGTGGTATTGGGCCAATATGACCTGGAATTCAGACCCAAAATAGCAATCAACGGCCAGGTTTTAGCCGACTTTGTGGCCGAGTTCACACCAGGTGCCATTATACAACGGGCCCCGTTGAGTCGCGGATTAGGATGTCCAGGTGAATAAGAAGAAACCCAGTGGGGGATAACAGAACAGAAGAAAGAAGAGAAGCTCAGGCCATGCGGTATTTACATTGACAACTCCTTCCGCCTGTTTGTTGATGGGAGTTCAAATCGTCAGGTTGCGGGGGACAGGAGTAGTGCTAGTATCACCAGATGGGTTGATGCTGGAACAATCTATTCATTTGAGGTTTAAAGCCTCAAACAACGAAGCAGAATATGAAGCACTACTCGTAGGATTGAAGCTGGCAGTAGCAATTGAAGCCGACGAGGTGATGGTTTTCTGTGACTTCCAGCTTATCGTCAACCAGGCAATAGACGAATACGCAGCTCGAAATGAAAGGATGATGGCCTATGTAAAGGAGATGGGCAGACTGGTAGCCATATTCCATAATTGTCGCCTATAGCAAGTTAGCCGAGATGACAACAGCCACGCTGATGCCTTGGTCAACTTGGCTAGTGCAATGAAACCAAGAGAGGCAAGGACAATAATGGTTGACTATTTGTCAGGTCCAAGTGTAGAACCACTGAACGTAGAGTATGAGGCAATGTGTGTGGAGATGGGACCAAGTTGGATGGATGCGATAATAGTATTCCTTAGAGATGGAAAACTGCTAGATGATCATAAAGAATCACACAAGATCAGACTGAAGTCGGCAAGATTCAGTATAATAGCAAAAGGACATCTCTACAGAAGATCTTTTACTGGTCCTCTTTTAAGGTGTGTGCATCATTCACAAGTTAAAGACTTCCTGTATGAAATACACAAAGGAGTATGCGGAAGCTACGCATAGGGCAGGTCACTTGCTCATAGGGCCATTACTTAAGGGTATTGGTGGCCCTATATGAAGAAAGATGCTGGAACTTATGTCAGAAAGTGTGAGAAGTGTCAGAAGTTTGCACCTTTGATACATCAAGCAGCAGCAGATTTAAACCCAGTGTCCAGCCCTTAGCCATTTGCCCAGTGGGGCATGGATCTTGTTGGACAACTACCTCAAGCGACTGGACAAAGGAAGTTCCTACTGGTGGCAACAGATTACTTCACTAAGTGGGTAGAAGCTAAACGCCTTGCAAAGATTCGGGACATTGATATAAAGAACTTCATATGAAAGAACATCATCACCAGGTTTGGGATCCCAAGGGCAATAATAGCAGACAATGGTACGCAGCTTGACAGTAAGCTAATTAAGAGCTTTTTGGCAAAGTACAAGATCAAGAACTACTACTTCACTCCAAGCTTCCCTCAAAGCAATGGTCAAACAGAAGCATCCAACAAAACTATCTTGGATGGGATTAAGAAGAGGCTGGAAGCAGCAAAGGGGAAGTGGGTGGAAGAGTTGCCCGATGTACTTTGGGCATATCGGACTATGCCGAGAAGATTAACTGGGGAATCCCCATTTGCCATGGCTTATGGCACAGAGGCAATAATCCCATTGGAAGTCGGCATCCCAAGGATCAGAACCAAGGGAATAGAGAATGAGACTAATAATGCATTTTTAGCCCGAGATCTGGACTTATTGGAAGAAAGAAGGGAGAAAGCAGCAATTCAGCTGGGGGCATACCAACAACAGCTTGCCAGGGCTTACAATAAAAAGGTGAACCCACGAGAGTTTCAAGTTGGGGACCTCGTCCTAAGAAAGGTCGTCGGCAATAAGAAAGATTTCAGAGAGGGCAAACTTGGCCTAAATTAGGAGGGACCTTATAGAGTCATCTCAATCCTGGGCAATAGGGCATATCGACTTGAAGACAGTGAAGGCAAAGAGTTGCCAAGACCTTGGAATACTTGCAACCTGAAGTTTTTCTATCATTAGTTTTTTTGTTTTTTAAAGTTTTTTGTTATTAGTCAAAGTAAATAATAAAATTTTAGCTCAATTCTTAATTTCAAACTTGTGTAATATGACTGACCAGTCCCTTGGCGATGTTTCTGATTGAAACATGACTAGTAACTTAGACTTATTATATGACAGAGTTGAATTATACTTGCATATAATAGAGTTTAACTACGTTGGCAATGTTTCTGATTGAAACATAACGAATAACTTAGACTTACTATATGGCAGAGTTGAATTATACTTGCATCTAATAGAGTTGAACTAAGTTGGCGATGTTTCTAAGTGAAACATGATGAGTAACTCACTCATCATATGACAGAGTTGAATTATACTTGCATATAATGGAGTTAAACTAAGTTGAATTAATCTGGACTTGCCATATCGGCAGAGTCAAACTCAGATTAGAACTAAGTGCATTTGAGTAAGGTTGACAGAGGAACCATGGTGGAGAACCTCGGTTAGTCTCTGTTTGAATCTAACTTCGGCAACAAGGTCACAGCCACATGCTTAATGAGAACCTAAGTGAAACTTAAGTTCACATTAGGGGGCAGAGAGCTGGAGAATGATGAGTAAAAGTTCAAAGTACTTTGGGACTTGTTGAAATTTTTATAGAAAAATTTACAAGCTAGAATTGGCTTAGTACTTGTTGAAATTTTTAGCAAAATTTCCAAGTTAAAGTCAAGCCGAGGTAAATTTGAAAGAAGTACATATGTACTTGCTGAGATTACCAGGTTGCTAAACTTGGAAAATATGGAAGACTGAAGTCTTGATAGAAGACAAAAAGTAAAGTGGCAAGTTTTAGATAACACTTGTGAAAATATTTTTTTACAAATGTTTTTAAGTGTTAAGACAAGGCCGAGATAAACAAGTTAGAAGTTATGTCCGAGGTATTTTACTCCAAAGAGACTGTACAGCTAAAAGAATAAAATTGAAGACATGCAAAATATTCTAAGTATGGAAACAATGAAGCATACAAACATACAAACACTTGAAATAAGAAGTTTTACTTACATTCAAAAGAAGAAAAAAGGCACTTCGGCCTACAGAGGGATTACTTGTTTAGATTACAAAAGCAGCACGTCGGCCAAATATGAAAACAAAAACATTGTTCAGAATGTAAAAAGTACTAAGTACAAAGAAAAAACTTATAGTCAGACTATTTGGCATCGTTGGCAGGCTGTGTCTCGGCCCCATAAGACAACTAGGAAATCTTCTTGGCAGCTTTCTCAGCCTCGAGCTCAGCGTCGATCTCTTGTAAAGTCTGATCAAGGCTCTTCTTGGCGATAGGCACCTTGGATGAAGTCTTCTTGGGGGAGGCACCTTTTGAGACCTCGTTCTCCTCATCCTATGTTAAGTCTAGGACTTGCTCATTCAGAGTTGGGGACTTGGCCCCAGCAGAAACTTCAGCATCAACTACCACCTTGACCTCTTTGTCTTCATCTTCCTCTCCATCTTCTTCTCCTTCTTTTTTTCCCCCCAGCTTTAGCCTCAGATTGGCTTGAAGTGGGAGGGAATGGCAGCGCAAGTCGGCCTTCGTCTTTGAGAGAAGAGCTCTCGGGGACAACCAACTCCTTCAGTGCAGCCATCTAACCAAGGGTGTAACCCTTGTTACATGCCTGTCTGACTTGTTTTTTGTATTACTCGCGGACGTTGGCTGTCCCCTCGGCATAGGCCTTCTTATCTGCCGCTTTGATCTCGGCATCTTTTGTGGCCAAGGCAGCTCGGAGCTTGGCTTGGGCTTCTGCAGTTTTTGCTTCGGCCTTTTTTTTCTCGGCTTTGAGAACCTCAACAACAGCCTCCACAGCATCTGCCTTCTCCTCGGCCTCATCTTGGGCTTGTTTGGCTGCCCTGGCCTGATCTATAAAGACTCTCATCTTGAGCTCGGCGTTATTTAAAGATTTAAGCAAACCAGTAGTCTCCTTGGTCTTGTGGACCAGCTCATTCTTCATTTATTCTGCTTGCATCACAAAGGAGTGGGAGTACTGGATCGCCAAGAAGAAATGCAAAGAGCAAAGTTAGTAAATTCTTTAAGTATGAAAACAGAGAATGGAGGGTACCAAGTATAGGAGTTTACCAGTACTGAGTGTTGCACCATCAAAGCAAAATTTTCATATTCACTAACCTCAGCCATACAATTGAGGTCATTAGGGAAGAGCAAAGCAGTAGAGAGGGCAACGCCGATCTCGATATTAGAAGCACTATTACTTGCTCTGACTGGCTTGTCCTCAATCATGATAGATGGGGCCCAAGAGTCATCAGCTTTTAGTGAACCCGAGGTGGCTACAAAGTCCGACCTCGGCTTCTTTGACTTTGTGGATTCAGAGGGATCAGCCCCTGCAAACCTCTTCTCAACAACAGAGCTTGTTTTCTCAACCTCGGCAAGTTTCAAGATTGGAACGGTGTTTTCAAACTCAACCTAGGTCAAAGAGGCTTTTGGCTTGGCTCTCTTTGCCCTTTTTTGCTTTGGTTTGGGCTGGGACTGTGATGGTGAAGATAGGACTGTGACAACATTGGGGATGTCAGCTAGAAGGTCTTTAGTAACAGCTTTTTTGCGCCCCATCTCGTCGGCGGCAACGGCGACAGTGACTCTAGTGTCGAAGTGGATCGCTGGAAGTGCAGACGATGGCTTGGCTGGATCGTAAGCTGACGCCTCAGTAGTTCGGTGTTTTTGGCTACAAGTTTTGCCTGCGGGGGCGAGCAGTGGAGCACGACGTTGACGCTGGGCTGGAGGAATTAGTTGCTGAGCAAATGTCGATGGCTGCTCTGCTGGGTCAGATGTTGAGGCTTGATCAAGCCTTGGCGATGAAGTAGTTAGGGGAGTTGTCGTAGAAAGTGGAGACTTGCTCTTCTTAGGGACGTCGGGAAGGATGAATTTGTAAGTTGGGATGTAGTTCAGCAGCAGAGGAGCCTTGCGTTGATTAACAGGCAAGTCTAACAGCTTCCTGAAATCTTTGTTAGGGTAGAAGGTTTTGCGGAAGTCTTTCGGTGGCTGAGGAAGAACTGCAAGTAAAAAACAAACATTAGAACATACAAAAGTATCAAATTAATAAAGACTTGAAAGCAAGTAAAGTGACACTTTGTTTTTACCATTACCCTTTTTAAAAATTAATCGGCTCAAAGGGTAGAGGTGGAGGTCATCAACTGGTGGGAACTTTCAGTTGCCTGAGACGGTGAAATTATTATCTCCAGCACCTTTGTTAAAGTCTGGGAGGTCGGCAATAAGTTTGTACTCGGTCGACCTCGACTTAAGGTAATAGATGTAGCATTTTTCTTACTTAAGGCCACAGATGGTATAACAGTATTGGATGTCGGCTAGAGTAATCCTAGCGTTCTCTCGGCTAGCTAGGGTAATTATACCGTTGATGACTCTGTATGAGTTAATGGCTAGCTGTATTGGATTCAGTTTGTAATAGTGAAGGACTTGGTGGAAGAGGATGTCAAGAGAGAACCTAAGTTCACACTCGATGAAAGCTACTATTGGGAAATGTATGCAATTGTCTTTGGGTATGATGGAGTCCTCTTCCCCAGCCAACCTAAGATGAACGTCGGCAGGGATGGAGAACTCTTGCCTAAAGTATTCAAGCTTCTTTGGGGTATCTACCCTCCACCTAAACATACCCATGACGTCGGCTAGAGGGACAAGGTATGGAAATTCAGAAAAACGAGGTTTGTGTGGGTTTCAGGGACCTCGGCTACAACCTAAACAGGTACTGGGGTGAGAGTATTTGAAGATCTTGGAGGAATTTGTTTCAATTTTTCCTAAGAATAGGAGTTCTAGGGAAAATCCCAAACCTAGAGCTACTAAAACAGAGATTAGGAGCAAGAATATGGAAAAAAAGACACAGAAAAAAAGAGAAGAACAATAATTCAGACTCAAGAAAACAAGAAGGGATTTAAGGACATTGAATAAAATGTAAACGTGCACAAAACGAAGACAGTGGCAATTTACAAGAACATCAAGTGTATGAACAGTATGTGTGTGCATGTGTAGACCCATAAATAGAGTGGGCAAACACGAGATTGCAAAACAGAACATGCTCAAACATGCAAATGATAAAGTTTAAAAACACAGGTAAAGACAGGAGAACATGAATACATTTACAAAAGCAGTGTACGAAATGTAACAGAGTTCAAAGTGAGTCAAAAACTGAAAAGAAGGAAAAACAGTGGCTTACTAAGGAAGATGACGCCGGTATAAGGACGCCGAACAGGCAATGACGGTAGATGTAGTAGAATGGTAGATGCTTCGTCGGAGGAGGTGAACAGAGTGGTTGCAGGAAGCTCGAAGAAGGCAACAATAGAGGTTTGAGATTTTTAGAGAGAGAAAAACTTGAAAGCTTGGGAGAAAATGAAGATGCAAAGGTGAAAAGATGGAGAGAGAGAGAGAGAGAGAGAGAGAGAGAGAGAGGTGTTTTTCATTAAAACACAAAAAGGCGACAAAATCGCAATTAGTGTGCTTTGGACGACATGTCTATCAAGCGACGCGCGCAGAAGCAACGCGATCTGATGGCGCGTGTTAGGTACGGATCAATAAGGAAAACACGCGTGGCGAAAATGGTTGAGAAACCGTGTGTGACAGCTCATACGCATGCTGAACTCTTGGAGTTCTTGATTTAATGAAGTAGAGACCTCGGCTAGGAGGACGATCTCGATTAAAAACTTAAAGATTTTTTCTAGGTGGTTTTTGGGCATTGGTAAAACAGATTGCGGTCTTGGTCATATGGGCGCCGACGTGTGATGACCTTGGTAATAAAAGTTAGAGCAAGTCTTAGCCAACATGATATATGAACAAACAACATAGGTTCCATCACCTCAGGATGTCGAGGTAATAGAACCTAGGGGCAGTTGTGGGGGCATATTTTTAGGAATGACAACACGTGGCTAAGGTGGCACCGAAGTGCCAGCCGAGGTGCCACGTGTTCTGGTCATGACGCCGAGTTGATCTCGGCTAGGCCAAGATTGTTTGCGGAGATATCGGAATCCGAGGTGAATGATAAGGGTCAAGAGTTCTAGAATGGGGGAGGATCTCAGTCTGGATAAGGATAAAAGCTCTTAGAGAATTTATCTTTATCTATTTGAGAGTCCTGGATAAGCATTGAGCCAGAGTCCATTGAAAGTAGGCTTCTACAGGGGTCAGGATAGTGCAGGCTATAAAAGTAAGGCACCCTCGTGGGTCTAAGGTATGCTTTTTTTTATTATGGCTAGTGAGTTAAAGCACTGTTTGCTATCTTTGAGAGATAATTAAGTACTGTCTTGATTGTCGGAGTGCCCCCGGGTGGACAAACCACCGCCGGAGTCTTATCTTTCTATGCAGGTCGTTCGGGCACCATCTATTCTGCCGGTGTTCTCCAGCTGAGTACCTGTTTGGCAGTGTGGTCAGAAATTAACACACACACTTCCCTGCCATCTTTGTATTATGTTTATTAATTTCATATATCATATGAAAGTTTTATTCGTCTCAATCCTTCAATAAAATAAGCATCAAGAAAACAAATTTGATTAGAAATTGGTTTTAAACTTTATTATTAAAAGACCAAAAATTTCAAAGAGAGAATTTAGAAATGTGATTGAAGAAATACTATAACTAATGACAGCCTTAAAAAAAATAAAAAATAAAATAAAACGTAGCAATGATCTAATGCAAACTATTTTTAAGAACTAAAAGAAAGAACATCAAATTATTACCTTGGATAAATATAGTGGCGGAAATTAATTTTGTGAGATTTTTGTGTTACCTTCTACCAAGCAGCTTTCATTATTTCGTTATTAATATTTTTCTCATTCAGAACCAACCAATTTTTATTTTTATTTTTTTATTTTATCACTTTGTAGATAATAACGAATAATAAAAATTATGAGTGGAAGATTAAGAATTTAAGAAGAGATAAGAAGTTATTGATAAAGATATTTCATAAGATAAAAAATTCAAAATAAAAAAGGATAATATGTGATAGAAGGAGAAAACAAAATATGAGTAAATCAAAATAAAGATTTAGATAGATATGTTTATGGTAGATATAGATTAACAAATCATATCTTTATCTAAATTTTATCATTTTAATTTTTTGTAAATCAATTATTTAATTTTTATCTTTATCTGTAGATCACAAAATTAATTTTCATAAATTATTTATCTATAAGTCATGAAATTAATTATTTTTTAAAATTTTTATCTTTATCTATACACCGTGAAATAAATTTTCATAAATTATTTATGAATTTTTTATATGTTTATCTATAATGAAATAAATTAAAGTGCAAAATGAAGGGCAAAAAAAAAAAAAAAAAAAAAAAGAAGAGTAATTTCATTTTTTTAAATCAATTATTTGACCTTTATCTTTATATGTAGGTCATGAAATTAATTTTTATAAGTTATTTATCGATTTTTATATGTTTATTTATGGTAAGAAATTTTTAAGTTATGTATAAGTTATGAAATTAATTTTTGGCTCTGAATTCTATTATTAAAAGAACAAAAATTTCAAAGAGTGAATTTAGAGATGGGATTGAAGAAATACTATAACAAGTGACAGTCTTATTAAAAATAAAAAAACAAAAAAAAAAAACAAATAATAATGATCTAATGCAAACTATTTTTAACAACTAAGAGAAAGAATATCAAATTATTACTTTGAATAAATATAGTGACGAAAATTAATTTTGTGAGATTTTTGTGTTGCCTCCTCTCATGCAGTCTTCATTATTTCATTATTAATACTTTTCGCATTCAGAGCCAACCAATTTTTTATATATTTATTTATCTTTATCATTTGATAGATAATAACAAAAATAAAAATTATGAGGGGAATGTTAAGAATTTAAGAGGATATGATAAGGACATTTCATAAGATAAAAATTCAAAATAAAGAAAAGAGATAGTATGCGATAGAGGGAGAAAAAAAAATATATGAGTTAACCAAAAGAAAGATTTAGATAGATATAGATTAGTAAATCATATCTTTATCAAAATTTTATTATTTAATTTTTTGTAAATCAACTATTAATCTTTAACTTATCTGTAGACCACAGAATTAATTTTTATAAATTATTTATCAATTTTTATATGTTTATTTATTTATAAGTCATGATTTTTAAAATTTTTTTTTATCTTTATCTATAGTTCATGAAATATATATGAATTTTTATTTGTTTATCTATAATGAAATTAATTAAAGTACAAAATGAAGGGAAACAAAAAGAAGTAATTTTGTATTTTTTAAAATCAATTATTTAAACTTTATTTTTATTTGTAGGCCATGAATTTAATTTTGATATGTTATTTATCAATTTTTATACGTTTATTTATGATAAGAAATTTTAAATTATCCATAAGTTATGAAACTAATTATTTAATTTTTATCTTTATCTGTAGACCATGAAATTAATTTTCATAAATTATTTATCAATTTTTATATGTTTATTTACATGAAGGAATTTTGAAATTCAAATATTTATCCATAAGCCATGAAATTGATTTTCATTTTAATTAATCAACACAAATATAAAATGGAGGAAAATAGAAAATATGAAAGACAATCAAAGAATGTTGAAAATATGAAAAACAATCAAAGATGATTGCCACCTAAGAAAAAGAGAGTTTTAAAATTATGAGAATTTCGGAATGAATATTTGAAGGCTTTTTAACCAAACAACTACATTTGATTATATATATAAACTAGTGGTAACCCGTGCTATGCACGGGCAAGTAACACAAAATGGTAAACAATGTTGAACATGCTAAAAATTAACAATTAAATACTATGATATTTATTTAGATGGGTATTGAAATAATATATTTAGTGATCTTACTATATTTAATTAAATAAATTTTAGAAGAAAAAAAAGTTGAACTGAAAATTAAGAGTAAGAGTGGATTCTGTAAATATAAGATAAGATAAAAACAAATTAAGTTTAAATTTGAAGATAAACTATAAACTATAAATATATATATATATATATATATATATATAAGAAAATTAGAAATATCCTAGAAAAATGAGGTAGAGAGAAATTCAGTAATTGAAAAAAAAAAAGTTGAAATTTAAAATTAAAAAATAAGATAAGACAAACTTAAAAAGAAAAATAAAATCTAATATAATTCTAATAACAGAAGAAATGGAGAGGGTAATAATTAAAAAATTAGATAAGAGTGAAATGCCACTTATAATTTTTTAAAATTTGTAAAAAAAAAGACTAAAATAAAATCGAGGTAGTATGTTAAAAATCATATAAGATTTAAGTGCCACTTATAATTTTTTAAAATTTAAATTTTGTGTAGTTAAAAAATAAGCAATTATGTTATTTTATTATACAAATTTTAACTCTATTTTGTGTCTACTACCTATAATTTAATCAAATTTTGTCTTCTAAAGCTATTTAATTGAAATAAGAAATAATAAAAAATTATAAGAATATAGAAAGTGAAAATCAGATAAAAATAGAATAAACTTAATTAAGAATTAAAAGCAAGAATCGATCCTGTAAATATAAGATAAAGATTAAAAAAAAAAATCAAATGCAAATTTGAAGATAAATTATACGAATATAGAAAGAGAAACTTAGATAAATTACAAAAGTAAAAGACAGCAAAAAACATAATATGAGATTTAAAACATGTGTTTCTTTTCACATAAGATGCTAAAATTTTTGCATAATTGGTTAAATCACCCGTTTAATTTCTTTAGAACGTTATTTTTGTTCTCCAATGTTTTTGCCTAATTTCATATTGTCATAGAAGTTAGGTTTTGAGATTTATAAATTTATTTATTTATTTATTTCAAATATCCTTGGGTAAGACATAAATTGATGAAAAAATTTGAATTAGAGTCAAACTCATATTTTATTTTTAAATATTTTGAAAATCTTTTTTCTTTAAATATTTTGAAAATCTTTTATATCCATGCCATAAGTAATTAAAAAGTGAAATAAAAAATATAAAAAAAGATAAGAAAAAATAAGAAAATAGAATGAGAGAAGAATGGATGTGCCACGTAGGAAAGAGGTTCATGAAATGTTAGGATTGAGAGTTTTGTTTTGATGAAGAAATTTGAATTAGAGTCAAACTCATCTTCTATTTTTAAATATTTTGAAAATCTTTTATCTTTAAATATTTTGAAAATATTTTATATCCATGCCATAAGTAATTAAAAAGTGAAATAAAAAAGATAAGAAAAAATAGGAAAATAGAATGAGAGAAGAATGGATGTGCCACGCAGGAAAGAGGTTCATGAGATGTTAGGATTGAGAGTTTGAGAGTTTTGTTTTGATGAAGAAATTTGAATTAGAGTCAAACTCATCTTCTATTTTTAAATATTTTGAAAATCTTTTATCTTTAAATATTTTGAAAATATTTTATATCCATGCCATAAGTAATTAAAAAGTGAAATAAAAAAGATAAGAAAAAATAGGAAAATAGAATGAGAGAAGAATGGATGTGCCACGCAGGAAAGAGGTTCATGAGATGTTAGGATTGAGAGTTTTGAATTTTTTAAGAGATCACTACATTTGCTTATATATATAGTATAGATATAGATAGATAGATAGATAGATAGATCTGAAACAAAAAAGTGTTAAATATCTTTTATCTTTTTGGTTAGAATTGTGTCCATATTTTCCCCATAACTTACTTTTAATATATTGGGGCTGGGTTTGGGGGTGTTCCAAAAAATTCAAAAAGTCAAAAAGTTACAAAAAAAAAAAAAAAAAAGAAAAAAATGTATCACTATTCACAAATTAAAAATATAAAAAAATAAATATACATAATGACTTATCAAACCAACTTTACAGAGTATCGTGACAGGGAAACAAAAAAAAAATACATATATAAAATCACTAAGTTGGACGATAATGTTGGGCCCGTGGGGGCCCACCATGAGTCTCTTTTTGATAATTCGAACCGTTAATGTGTGTAACTCGTCCAGAATTATATGGTTATAAAAAATCACATTGATCAGATATCGTTAACTACATGATCAAATCAGTTTTGTATAAAAAATGGATAGTGTTATAATTAACAGCTGACAAAAAAAACTAATAAGATCAGATAGCTATTGATATTCAATCAACATGATTTTTTTACAAGCATATAGTGCTCAACGAGTTCTACATATTGACGGTTCCGATTAGCAAAATGGGACCTTTGGTGGGACTTTTGGTGGGCCCTCACAGGCCGAACAACACCGTCCGATTCAAGCCCAAAAAGGAGGCAATTATTTTTCATATCTTAACCAGCTGACTACACTACCCAAATCGTATGGCCTACTTTACTAACTTCTCATGCACACTTATTTATACAATTTTTTAATATACATTTTTTTCATAAAAAGTCAAAAAGTTAACTCAAACATCCATCTTTTTCCTTAACATTTTAGGCCAAAATGACAAAAAGTATACTTATTTAGGACACCTCAAACAACCTTAGTTTGAGTTTTCTAAAAACATTTTTGAGAAAATTCTACTTTCTTATTTTTCGTAATTTTTTTTACTGATTTTTTATAATATTTTAAGCAATTTTTTTTTTTAAATTTTTAGACATACCTAATATAAATACACTTAAAAAATATAATTTTGGTGGAAAAAATCTTTAAAAAATTCACTAAATACCAAAAATCTAAAAAAAATACGAAAATGTAGTATATTTTCATATTTTTGTGTATTTATTAATTTTTTAAAATATTTTTTCACAAATATTTTACTTTTTAGATACATCTAAGTAAGATGCATCTAAAAAAGTAAAAAAATACTTAAAATTTTAAAAACATTTACTAAAAACAAAAAAAACATGAAAAACAAAAAAGATTTAATTTTTAAAAAACTTAATTCAGAAAACTCAAATCAAACACACTGAATGATTTTTTTTTTTAATGTATTATTGTTGACTTTTTTGGCTTTCGAAAGTTAGAAATGTAATTTGAGTGTGCCAGTAAAGATCAATAAGTCTTTACAAAGATTAATAAGTGCTAACTAATTAGTCAGACAATTGCTTCGAAATTCTTTTAGCCTAAATGAAGAGGGCTTAGTTTTTAGGAGAAAATTAAGAAGACTTAATCAAGGTAAAAGAAAGAGGATATATATGGGTGTTTTGAGAAGAGGGTTAAAAGTTGACTTTTTGGTTTTTTAAATTTTTTTCACTGTTTCATGTGAGAGGTGATGTGACCTAAAATGGGTTAAAAGATGGTTTTTGGCTTTTTTTAGTATGTTGCCAAAACATCCATTGTGGTAGAAATCAAACTTCATTAAATGAACCAAAGTTTACAATTGTACTTTCGCACTTCCATAGTTTTAAAGTGAATTACATCAACGAACTACTTTAGAACTACTTCTAAGAATTTGAAGTGCAGTACAGAAAAATAAAAGACTGAAATTTAAAGGTCTGGAAAACATAAAGTAAATAGGCAAGTTTTCGGGATCTGGTTTTTAGGTCCCTATGTAGCCATCAATGGTTACTTATAGGAAAAAAAACTTCCAGCAATAACTACCCAATAACTATCTAAAACTACCCACTCTTCCACCTTCATTCCCACAATGTCACATATCCCTCCATGTCTTCCACAAAGTTACTTTGTCTATCATATTCTTCACATGTGCTTTAACTTCTTCCACCTTGTCTTCCATGTTCCACTATGTAAGACCACTAACTTTGTAACTTCTCATAACTTTTGATTGATCAAGAAAGTACCACGTGTCCTACAATAATAATAATAGTAATAATAATATTCAGCTTGTTTGGTTCTACTTTTTAGAAAATAGTTTTCAAAAAATTCTACATTTTTATTTTTCGTATTTTAATATTTTCAATGAAGTTTTTTTAATATTTTAAGTAAATTTTTTTCAAAAATTTTTTTAGACACACCTAACATAAATACACTTAAAAAGTATAAATATTTGTGATTTTTTTTTAAAAAATACACTAAAGACCAAAAAAATAAAAAAATACAAAAATTTAGTACATTTTTCATATTTTTGTGTATTTATTAATTTTTTAAAATATTTTTTCATAAACATTTTACTCTTTAGATACATCTAAAAAAAGTAAAAAAAAAAACTTAAAATTTAACAAATATTCACTAAAAATAAAAAAAAAACATGAAAAACAAAAAATTCAATTTTCAAAATACTGAATTCAGAAAACTGAAACTAAACACACTGATTAGTATTTATGGTGTCAACAATTATCTAGAAGTTTTAGATGGCTAGTTTTTGAAAAAAATGAAACATATAATTCCCCCCCCCCCCCTAATTTTGCGTGGAGAATGCTTAATAATCTTGGTAATGTGCGAGAATGTACACAAATTTATAAAAATGTCTGTAATTTTTTTTTTTTAATATCACACGTTATTTTTTGATATGAAGTGCTAAGGGAGAGTGAGGGATGAATTACATTACAATAAAAATAAAGACAATATAATAAAGGGCAAAATAGATTCCTTGTCAAAAATTTTGAATCTCATGAATTTAAAAAGTTCATAATGTTGATAATTGGACAATTTTATTTCGTACTTTGACCCTGGTGACTCTTGTGTCTATATAACTTTCTAAATCACAATTCAATGTTAAATTTGTGTTTGTCAGAAAAGTAGTAATAGAGGTTAAGCTAGTGAAAAATTAGAAATCCAAGTTAATCAAGACAATATTTTGATAAACCCCAACAAAGGATTTAGTTTAGTGGAAGGAGAGACAATCAAAGGACTTACCACTCAAGTGGTTGGTAAGGTCAAATTCCATGAAAACTAAACATCTAATTCTTGGAATTACACTGGATGTTTGTTCGGTCGTTAATTTTAAAATCTCGAAATTAGTCGAGATGCATGTAATTAGCTAGCTTGGATACCAATTATAATATATATATATATATATATATTGATAATAATTTGTTATTCAAACCTTACTTCTAGACCTTGCAAAATCCAATTACATGCTACTTTTTGGATTATCAGCACAAAAAAAAAAAGAAGCACAAAGTTATTTTTGTGCATATTTAAATTTGAGCCCACAATGAACGGGTATATCATAAAATCTAAAAAATGGGAAGCCCTGATTATTTAGGAAGGGCATATAGGGGGAAAGAACTCTAGCATTTGAGTGACTAAGAACTCCAGTGACCCTTTTTTTTTTGGGCGTGGCCCTCATTTGAAATACTGTGATTTTTACATATACAGGCCCAAATGAACCTCAAAATGGATGCTCTGATGTGGTTATAATATGATTTTTTTTTTTAAATTTAATAATCGGTAAAAGATAATTTACAAATATAAATTTGGCAATCAACCATTAAGAGAAAAGTTCAACAAATAGTTACAATCATAGTATAAAAAACTCAACAAAAATTTAAAATTTAAAAAAAAAAAAAAAAAAACAAACAAACAAACAAACAAACAAACAAATATAACAAAGTGAGACAGACACGAAGATAGAATGAATCTTGACCAACAAGCTAACTTGTTGGTTCATACTACACAACAATTATAGTAGCCCTAATCTTTTATTTATTTAATTATTTTTTTTTGGGAGGCAAATTACCCACAAGTCTTTTTTTAAAAGTATGTATTCTATTTAATCCAAAAACCTTTTAGATAGACCCAAAATTTCTATACCCATTCATCTTCTCATCTTTCCTTACATCTTATTTCTTTTCTATATCTCTTTTTCTCTAATATCAGCGACGACCACAAATACGACCACGCCTTCCTTTTCTTTCTTTCTCTTTCTAATTTATAGTCATCGGCGACTGGCGACTATCATTGATTGGGGTTCATGGGTAACCATTGAGCACCACTCCTTACTTCGTGCTCATCGACGGTGAAAGAGATGAGTTTTCGACGAAGAAAATGAATTGATCATCTCAAATCTGATGTAGATCTACTCAGATCTACGTTAAATCCGGTTAGATCTAAACTAAAACATAGTTGTCGGAGTTCAAGCATCTCTCTATATCTGCCTTTTTCCTTCAATCTTTCAGTTTTAATACTTTTTTTTTTTGGTACTATATATTTTCATTTTCTTGTTATAATGAAGAAAATTTTTAAGTTCTGAACAAGTTGTTTTCGAGTTTTAATTACAGACAGTGAAAACTGTAAAATTTTACAATTTCAATTTTTTTGGTGTTGAGTTGAATCATTTTTTAGAACTATAAAATTTTACAATTTCATAATATGTTTTTCAGTTTGATTAATAAAGATAAATACTTAATAGAATCATACTTTAAAATTTTAACATTTTACAATTTCAAAGCTTACTTTTCAGTCTGATCAATATTAAAAATTATTTACTTAAACCCTATAAAAATTGAAAATAACATATATATTTTTTTTATTGTTGCTGTTTATCGTTCTTAAGTTTTTTTCTTCTTCTTTTAGTTTATTAATATTTAACACATTTTGTTATGTTTTTTCACATTAATTTATTAGCTTATTCTTCTTCTTTTTTCGGCAATATTTTAGACATTTTGGTGAGCCTCCGATGATATTTTTGACGTCCAACGAATATTGTAGACATTCCGACGACTTCCAGTGACGTTAAGAATATTCTGGTGATACTCCAATGAATTTATAATGATATTCCGGCGATTTTCCGGTGATGTTGAATATTTGGGTGAGTTTCTGTCTGACGAAAGTTCGACAATAATGTGATGTAGGAGCGCGCCTTTAAATTTAAAAAAAAGAAGAAGAATTTTTTGGTAACAATTAAAAATATATAAGACTAATTGGTGTAATCATTTTGTTTTGAAATTAGATAGATTTTAAACTTTATATATGAGACTTATAAGTAAGTTTGCCTTTTTCTTTTTCTTTTTATTTTTTGTGGCGTTTTTTGTGGGCACTGGGAAAGAGGATAAAACTCAAAACAATGTCCTGCTAGTTGGGCCGTAGCACCAACCCTGGAAACATCAGCCCAAGCTCAAAGTGGCAGCCCACTTACCAAATGGGGACATGAGTGTAAAAAGTTATAGTGGGCCATTGATGGTTATAGGAAGGGGGGACCCAAAGGGGGACCAAATACTAATTGGGAACATGGGTACCTATATATGTCCCTTTGTTTTGGGCGATTCTATTTGCACCAAATAGTAATTTGGTAAATTCAATCAAAATTTTCAAATTTTGATTCTTATTATATTTTAATATAAATTTATTAATAAGGACAATACACATACATATTTTTCATATTCAAGTATGTTTATCTTCTTTCCTAAGTTTTAATTATTTTCTTTCCATCTTCTTTCTCATTCCAAAACTCCAATCCACCTCACTAAAACTTACTATTATCATCAATATCATTATTTCTTATTGAGTTATTACTTGTAAATAGAAAAAAGTTTAAACAAAATCAAATAATAGATAAGAATAATAATCAAAATTATTTTTTGAAACAATCCATTAAAGATGAAGTATTTACATAAATATCAAAATATAAGTTTTGATTTCTGTATTTTATTTATTTATGTAAAAACACATATTCTAGGAATCATATATACTGTCCACACAAAAAGGATATCAAGAAGTCCAGAAAATTTTGTTTAAAAAAAAAAAAAAAAAAAAGCAAAAGAAGCCCAGAAAACACCGGCATACCTCTGCTAAAGGCGTACTCTCTCTCTCTCTCTCTCTCTCTCTCTCTCTCTCTCTCCATATTATATGTACTGATTTATGTCAATACATACATCATCGTTTGCAGCCCAATTTGATTTGAAAGATGTGAAAGTTTCGATCTTGATTTTATTTTATTTAATTTTTTTTAATTTGTTTGATCTGATATAGATGCACCCTAAGGTCATGTTTGTTTGGATGGATATGAGCTTGGGATTGGACTAATAGTCTAATAAAATTATTAATCTGATGTTTGGTTAAACAATTGAAACACGGACTAATTATTTTAAACTTGATTATTAGTTAAGATAGGATACATAATCCAACGGATTCGTAATCCTAGGACTATTAGTCATGGGAATGTTAATCCAGTCCGCTCAAACAAACATGGCCTAAGTTTCTAAGGAATCAGAGGTATGCTAGGAAGCATGACAAGAAGAATGGTGAATTTGCCACTGAGGAGTAAATTGGAGATTGAGATATGTTTTTGTTGAATTACAAACAGTTTTGTTTGATTTAATTCCATTTTACTATCTTTTATTAGCTTAATTTTTTTACCAAGTTTTTGATAGTTTATGAAGCAACAATGGTTGCCAATTCAAGATTTCTAATTTGGAAGAAGGGTATTTCGTTGAAAAATATAAAATGTATTAAGAGTAAATTATAACTCTAGATAATTTAATATAGAGTACTGAAAAATCGAACGTGCTGAATAATTTTTTGATTGTAAATAGAATTCCCCTTTGTTTTTTCCCATTCTTGCAACCATCCTTCCAATGAGATACAGTTAAGCAATTGCATGGACCACAATACAAGTTGGATACACACATTTTAGAGGTTTGATTCTAAGGAACCCCACCAAAATTTTGGAGCAACTACCAAATAATTCCATATGAAAATGATGTGTCAAAAATATTGACAATTCTATTCTTGTGTAGACAACTCTAAGAAATTATTGCATCATAGAAGAGATGGGACACTTTGTGTCTTGTGCTACTGAAACCTCATGCGTGCCACATTCTATTCCATGTCTCAACTGTCCCACCTTATTACTCAAGGTGGAAAAAGGCCAATTATTTTCCATTTCAAGTAGAAAGTTCTATTTGGAAAAAGAAGATGTGTTTGGTTACAAAGATAAAGGATTCTCAATCAAGGCTTAATGTATATTTTTTCTTCTCTATGCACTTCGTTGAATATCTGCAGATTAGTAAATTAGATTAATATAAACTAATGTTCAATGATTTCTCATGAAGTTATCCAATATGTACAATTCATAATCTTTTTAAATTAATTTTTTTTTTCAGTCAATAATAATAATGTACAAGGGTATCATAACATTGTGAAAAAGATAAAACAAGGAGCACATCCTAGTCTATGAAAAAAATATTAATTTTTGAGTTATTGTCTACTCTCAAATTAATTTGATTTTAATGTGTCGCGTTTCTCGTTGGATTTGGATATTTGGAAAGATTTATTGAAAAATAATGTTATATGCACCAATTAGTATATCAACAGATGATGTGACATAATTTTAGAGATTTTAAACATTTACAATTTGTATAATGGGTATGATCAGTAATAATGTCATAATATATGTTAGTACACTAATTAATATAATAATTGGTATATGTAGTACCACCGTTTATTTAATTACACTTCTGTGAGAAAAAAATCAATGCACTGGACGCCAAGAAAGCCATTACTGAGAATGAGGCAAAGGTTTGAGTTGAAACGATTGTAATTTTGTTAATTTTGTGTTTTTTTTTTAATAAGTTAATCTAAAATTTATCTCTAAAAAATGTGAACAATTATAGGAAATTCATACAATGACCAACTCCTCATTCACACAAAATAATAATAATAAAATAAAAACAAAAAAAATATATATATGAAACCAAAACACATTGACTTATTTTAAAAAGTAAATTAAAAGTTGACTTTATGATTTTTTTAATAATTTTTTTTAAAAAAATATATAAAAAAATAAAGAGATAATTTGACACAAATAATCAAAAAAATTTTAAAAACTGCCAAAAGAGGCAATTACCACCGCTCCACCCCTTTGCTTCATTTAATTCCTTTATTTTATAGCTGAGGCCACAAAACTCACCTTTCCATCCTTTTCGCCCATCTATGCACTATCATTTGTGCACGAGGACTCTGATGTAACTCTACAAAAATTTAATAATTTTCTTTTTTTATGTAGATTTATATAATAATAGTATATAAAGATACTTATTTATAAATCTCTTTTTACTTATTTGTATTTATATTTAATTTAAATTATTATTTTTTTATTTTTAATAAGTCTTATGGGTGATATTGTCATCAAAATATCCATAATAATAATATTTACATTGACAATATAAATGTTCCGCGATGTGAACATTCACACTATCAATGTGAATGTTCTCATAGTCAATGTGAATATTCATATTGTAAAATATGAATGTTTATATCACCAAATTGCTAACTGTTCAAAAAATATTTATAAGGGCAAAATTATTCATAAAATACTTTATATATAAGAATTAGGATTTGGTGGATCAAATGTCAAAATAATAGAATTTATTGAAATACAAGAATATATTATAGACTAACGGGGATACAAATATTTGAAAAAGGATTTTTTAATAAATCTCTTTAGTATGTAAAGAGATAAATTATATTCTTACAAATAATATAATGAATGTTATATTTTTTAAATAGATGATATTTTGTTTTAAAATAAAGAGAAAATTGGTGATAAATCTAATTTGAGAATTGTTAATATCTCTGCAAATATTCTTTTATTTTGTATATGGCTATGGCTTTTCTCCAATCCTCTATTGGACTAGAGGTGTTGTTTTGGCCTTGTGGGCCCCATTTTGATGAACCGAACTGTTTACATTTTAGAATTCATTGAGTACATCATCCCTGCAAAAAAAATAAGTCCATTGGATAATGGCAACAACGTGTTTAGATCATTTTGTTATGAAAAAAAATAGACGATGAGAAAATAAATGGTTTATACAAAATTGATCCGAACGTGTGGTTTTTGATATCCGATTGACTTGATTTTTTGCAAGGGTGATGTACTCGGCAAATCCTAAAATGTCAATGATTCGGATTATCAAAATAGGATCTAAAAGTGGACCCACTAGGCTCGACTGGACGGTCCAGTTCGATTACAAACTGGAGACAGTCCAATGCCTTTGTATATCATCATCATGTATATATACTAAATAGCGGACGGGTTAAGACCTGATCCTTTTATACTCTTTGGTTTTGGGTTTTGTATCTATTGGTGTTGTTGATATCTATTCTAGTCTTATTTTATCTTTTGGAAGTTGAGGATTGTTTCTTTTGTGTTATGTTGAAACAAGTGGAATTTGGGTTTTCTGGAGAGGTTTTGGCTATTTGAACTTGAGTCCGTTCGAGCAGTGTTTTGGTCGCTCAAGCGGTATTTTGTTTTTCCCAGATTCAGGGTTTGTAATATGAACTTTTGGAAGTAGGGGTTTTTTTGCTCAAGTGTTCCTATTCTACAGAGGTGATCTTCTGGGAGTTCGGTTTCTTAGCTCGAGCCTAGTTTTGGTTATTCGAGCGATGAGTTATGTCTGACACTCGAGCGGTGTTTTGGTCGTTCGAGCGGTCTATTTGTATAAAGTTACGAAAAAAGTCAGTTTTACTCACTTTTTGGATCTCTCTCTCTCTCTCTCTCTCTCTCCCTCTCTCTCTATAAATATCTAAAACCCAAATGCTCTCACCTCTTTCTAGATTTCTTGCTTAAATCCTCCAATATCTATCAATCCAAGATTTCTCCACCTTCGTGCTTGGGGATTAAAAGTAGGGCTTGATGAGGAGGTCATTTTAATCTCGAAAGTTCGGGTTTTCGTCTCTATCAATTTTGGGATTTTTGTTCATCTTTTCTTTTCTACTTTCGAGGTAGGGATTTCTTTAACGATTTGCATGATATTTAACTTTGTTATGTGCTACTTGATTAGAGTAGCACTTTGAGGGATTTGGATTTGGATTTGGATTTGTTTTTGTTTTTGTTTTTGTTTTGTTTTTTATTCTTTTATTTTTTATGTTTAATGATAAGGCTTCCATAAAGTGTTTCCTAAAACTTTATTTGGATATTTAAAATGATGAATTGTGTTGAAATGGATGTGTTGGTTTTGAAATGAGTGAAACCCCAAATCTTTTTACCAAAACCCTTGATTGGTGTCAAGGTTGTGAAATAAGTTGTGGGGTTGGTTTGTTGTGAGAATTACAGTTTTGAACCACAAATGAGATTCCTTTGAGGAATGTTGAAATGAGACAATGTTCATTGTGAAAATATTGCGGAAGTGGTTCATTATACTTTTGATTTATATATTGTCCAGTTTAGATTATATTGAATAGAGATATCTGTTTTGGCTATCGGTGGATGATAGTATTGCTTGTTATAGAAATCGCATGAGAACTAGGTTAATTGAAACACACCCACTCATTTATTGCATTTATTCAATCGTATCACACTTATGCATTGAAAAGTGTCATTTTGAGGAAAAAGTAGTGAATACCGTTGTGAATCTGATTAAGGGGTGTAGTTATGGTTAATTATGTTGGCGTTTGTGCCCTTGGTGAAAGTCTGGAAACCCATACGGTCAGGTGTCGATCCGTCTGGTTAATATCGGTAAAATGGCTTTTGGTAGTGTTTTTATAGTCTACTTGCAGATATGTACCTAGAGATTTCTAGTATGTGTATTTACTATCCTATTTTCTATTTTGAAGAAAAGATATATAAATTGTGGTTTGAACTTTGGCATAGCTATAGGCACCTCATTTTTTACCAGCCTTAGGACTTGGGCACTCTTTCTTGAGTACCCAATGATGAAAGCCAAGATGTGTTAGTCCTATGTGTCCCTTAGCAGAAAGCCCAGGAGTCAAGCCTTGAAACTAACCTAGCACTTGTTTTTGCCAAAATACTTTTCGACCAGTTGAAAACCATTTTTCAAAATATGTTTGGTTGCACAATTCCAGACATTACTACAATGTCCTAAGTCTCATCTTTTCAAAATAAAAATGTTGTTTACTTTCAAACAAACCGAGCAAAGGATATAGTGGGAATGAACGGAAGGGGTGAAATCCTCTAAAATACTTATTTTTCTTTTTAATTTGTGCTACCTTTACCTTATTGATCCAACGATGTATTTTCTAACTGGCTAGACAACATGTCATGGCCAGCTCAAAATGCATTCGACCGAACACCAAATAGAACAGTCGGCTGAATTGTTTGGGTACAGAGTACATTCAAAAATTTTAGCTTGTTCTACACACTTTTTACAAATATCACAGATATTTGCATTCAAAACTGTATAAGTAGAGGACTAAATATCATTTTAAGGGGTTGAACATTTTGCCTAAGGCCTAGAACAAGGTTCAAGAGCTCCCTTACTCTTCATCACCTTCAACTTACTTGCCTTCACTCTTTTCATCAAAATACCATGAAAGCTTGCTTCCAAGCCTGTTGTTGAGGATCTTGGACACTCTAAGACACATCTAGAGGATCTTGAGGGTACCAAGAAAGGGTTTGGAAAACCAAAAATCTCATCCTCTTCAAGAGGTAAAGTTCTTGCAATTTTTGCTTTTCTCTCTCTCCTGTTCTGCATTTTTAGCTTTATTCTTGTTCTAGACTTGTTGTAATCATGTAATAAGCCCTTGTGGATGTGGTTATGGTAGAAAGTAGCCACCCATTCATTGAGTTGATAGTTTTTCTTCTTTCTCCATAGTTTATCTCTCTTTTCTTGTTTTCTATTGCTAAAATTCATTATTGATGCATATATTGGAACCTTGTGGATGTGATTGGGGTTAAAAAGTAGCCATCAATTCACAAGTTTGATATGTAGAGTAGATTTTTTTTTCTTTTTACACATATTCTCATCATGTATCTTATCATCTAAGCATGTTAATCCATGTGTTTGACCCTATGCTCAATATTAGTGAGTAATAGTGGTTGTTTCATAGGATTACTTGGATGATTATTGAGATTTGATGTTGAGAGGGTTGTGGTTTTCCATATTATTGATTTTTTTTTTTGAAGCAAAACAAGAGATTCTATGTCAAGAGTGTTGAAATCTCTCTTCTCAATCATTCGTGAACATGAAAAGGGGTGGAAACATCCTTATTTCATGAATAGAAGAAATGTTTTTAATAGCTTTTGATGAATCCCTTGTTTTCAAAGCAAAGCTTTCACTAAGAAATGGTGTGCATTAATCTACTCTGTCCAATTAATAGCACGAATTTGGATATTAACTTGTCCTTATTCACAAAGAGATGATGTAGGTTCCCATCTGTTTCTTAGGCTTGAATTTGATCTTGCTTTAATTCATTTAATTCAAGGAATTGTTGCAAAATATCAGTTGTACATATCTGTTCTATCATATTATTGAGGGTTAAGGTCTATCTACCTTTTTCCTAAGTGGTTTTGCAAGTGGGATATGTAGAAGGGATGATTACTCTTTGGAAGATGCTCTTTGTCTGTGTTCTGGATTTTTTGCACCAATTTGAATTCTACCCGAAGGTTTTGTTCGGCCAGTCATATTAGTAGTCAGCCAGTCTATTATGTGTTCGGCCGGATGATTTTTTCAAGTGTAGGACAGACAATTTTTGGGAAGTTCTCTCCCGGGTGGTTCTGGAGATGTGGATTGATTTTCTTTACTTATTTAACATGATTTGTTAGATTCAGCAGCAATTTGGCTAAATCTGCTCATTGTTGTAATAATTCCTCCAATCTTACGTCTTTTCTTCTCATAATTATTCATTCAAGTGTAGTAATAATTTCTCCCCCCCTCTCATATGAATTGTTGTAATAATCTTCCAACCCTTTGTCTTTCTATCCCTTTTATTTGTGTGCCTTTTGTATATATAGAGCATCATGTTTTGTTTATCATACTCATGTATTGCATTTATCTTTTATGCACCTGGGTTCAGCTCATGTGCATTTGTGGGTTTTATCCATTCCAAATTGATTATGTGAGCTAACTCATATATTGAGAGTATATACATGTTGTATATTAGTAGCTGGACCCTTTAGATGCATTTTGTGTATGTATTGCATTAGTTATTTATATACAGGATCATGGATGTATCCTAGTACGTTCTATTATGCTTTTCGGGAGAAGTAGGTGAGCATTGGTGCTTTAGGATATTGTGTGTGTGTGTTTTTTATCGTATCCATTGCTATACCATGAGGCTAAATGTTTAGATGAGATATCTGTGTGAATGCCAGTTTACAGAGATTGATTCTTGTGCTTCTGAATTTGTACAAAGAAGTCTTTTCAAAAATATATGAGATCAAAGCGTAACCGAAACTAGTAACACAGTCTATACTCGTATGTCTTAGATGGTACTGTTAGCATTAATAATAATTGGAATATGAGCATATGTTGACTATAAAAATCACATCATGATTTAGTAGAGGCCGATCTTTTGATCAGGTAAGTGGGGTGCTTAATTCATGACATTTCTCTCTCATACCTAAGTTTCCGAGCCAAGACACTTTGGTTATGACAGATAGTGGCCTTCGGCACGAGTCACGGGTCTTCTAATTTTCCAAAAGATTAGGTGGCGACTCTAAGATCTAGTGATGTAGTCCATTTTCGGAAAAGGTTTGCAACAAAAATGGTTTTTCTATAAAGGTTGCTGGATATGGACTCTCATTTTCTATTTCACATTGCACCAATGAAACTAGATTAAGAGGTTGAGAGTTTGAACTTTAGTATGCACTTGGTAACCCTAAAAACATTGTTTTGGGAAGGGACAACACTTGTTTTGATAATGTCATTCATGTGTATTCACCGTATGACTTTGTTAAACATCATACTTATCATGAAACTTATCTCTATTGGGCTTTATCTCATCCTATGTTGAAATCAACTTTTAGGTGTTGATGGTATGCCTCTGTCGAGGGATTAACTTGGAAGGACATTGGAGTTGGATGCTCATTTTTGTTCTGTAAATTTGTTTTGTGTAAGCCTAGGGTTTTTCTTGTATTGGGTTTCAACCCACTTTTGTTGTCACCAAGCGAAACCTTGGAAAAATTTGTAGCCTTTAGGACATGAACTTGTATTTATCTATTGTTGCCCCTATATATCTGTCATATGTTGTATATGCATAATCTCAGATTGATGAATATATTAACGCATGGGATGTCTTTTGTAATATTGTGAGGAGATGAAAGAATGAATGTTAGTTTTGAAAATGTTCATAACATCTAAATGGTTGTGGTGGGTAAGTTTCCACATATATGAAGAAGGTTATGAGGGTATCTGTTATAATATTTGGGGCGTTACATACTAGCAGTTGACCCGTGCAATGCATAGGCTATTTTTTTTTTTAAAAAATATTTGTTAGTACGATGTGTGTTATATAAAAGAATAATTTTAATTATTTATTTTGATAATATTGGCACTGTCATTCTGTAAAGATATTACTTGAATACTTATATATACTAATTTTAGTTAATTTTTTTTTGTATTTTGAATATTTTGGTTCTATCCTATTATAGAAACGTAATTATCATATAATAAATTTGTATGATATATATTAAATTATAAGATAGTAAAAGAAATACTTATTTTAATATTAAAAATAATAGTTAAATTAGAAGAAGAATTAACGACATAAAACTAAAAGTAATTCTAATTATTTAATTTTTTATTATATTTATTTGAAAAATAAAAATATGTAAAAATAGAAACTAAACCATTTAGTCTTGGGAGTTTTCTTATGGACTAATTAGTCCCCCTCCCCTTTTTTTTTTGTAAGTTTTATTTAGCTGATTTTGGTTCCATTTGAGTTTACATGAATACCCTTTGTATGATTTATTTTCCTAAATGGGTGATTTAGATTTTGGCTGGGAAAGGCAATGCATGGGGTTTTTGATTGTTAACATTGGCTGGATTCTTTTCGGAGAGAGAGTGTTGGGTTATTGATTGTGTCGTGTTCTATTTTTTGGTGGTGACCATATTCTGATTGCGTGATCCTTTTTGGCGGTGGTTGTTGGGTTTTCTGCTCTGATTGTATTGTAATAGGTGAGTGTTTCGGTTGTTTGTTGTTTACATTTGTATGTGTTTTTGTGCGTGGTGCTGGTGTTGTGCCATTGTTGATTTTTTGGGTGTTATTTTGTGATGTTTTTTCTGTGTTGGCTGTTTTGTGTGGTGTGATGTTTGTGTGTTGGGCACTCTTAACCTCACTCACCCTTAGTTGGGTTTCTGATTGGCGTGTTAAATGTCATTTTTTTTCTCATTTCATTTCCGTTTGTATTGGCATTGTAATGGGGTCGGACATGTTGGTGTGACAAGTATGGATGATGGTATGTTGTTGTGCACTTACGAACAAACCAATGTTGTTGTTGTGCACTTACGGACAAACCAATGTTGTTGTTCGGTTGCATTACGCGTTGACATTCGCATAGTTGGTTGATGATATTTGTGGAAAATTCGATGATTTGGTACTGTGGGCGGTGTGTATGTTGTTTGATGTTCCTAGGTATAAGAAGTTTAAGGTGGATAGTGATGACGATATTCAAAACATGTTATGCCTTGGTAAGTCTTTCGAGCTAAATCACATTGATGTCCTTATTCAGACACAAAGTGTTGGAATGGGTGGTAATTTTGGGGCTGTGGATTGCACAGAGAATGGTGGAAATTTAGTGGTTAGTAATCGAAATTTTGGTGTGGATGACTAGATGGATTTGTTACTAACATATTGTCCTAACAGATTGAAGATGTTTTTGTCTACTAAATGGGCTTATAGGATTACCCATGTGAGCCAATGTTTCGAAGGGGTAGCTAATGAATTCTGAGAAGTATTATGCAAGTATGTTATGGAACGTGAATTCCAATTCAAGTACGTGAAAAATGATTCCGTCCGCATTACTGTAGTGCGTAAGTTTACAACGTCTATGGATTGTACATGGTCGGTTCATGCGAGGGTATGAGCATCGAGCAGGGTGTTATGAGTTCAGAGGTTCGATAGTGTGCACATTTACGGCGCCGCTGTACAGACTTATAGGAACTCAAGTACGGGGTTTGATTTAGTGTCCACTATTATTACGGATTAGGTACGTGATCAGTCATTGATGTGCCCTACGGATGTGTTGTTTGATTTAAAAAACGAGTATGGTTTGGAAGTTAGTTACCGTGTATCATGGTTGGGCGTAGAGAAAGTGAGGGGTGAAGTGTATGGGGATCACACTATGTCATTCGACTAACTTAGGTGGTACAATGATTCCGTTATGAAAAACAATCCAAACAGTTATATTAACCTTGAATTTGATTAGAACATTGAGAGGTTCGTTCGGTATTTCATATCATTCTGTGCGTGTATAGATGGGTTCAATCATTGTCGGCCTTTGGTATTTTTGGATGGCACTTTTTTGAAAGGCAAGTTTAAGGGGAATTTGTTTGCCGTTACCGCTAATGGCAATCAAGGTAATAATGTGTCATTTTTTTTGTTTTTGTTTTTTTGTTTTTTTTGTTTTTATTTTTGTTGAAATAACAAACTAATTTCCTCCATATATGTTAAAATTACAATGCATTGTTTTCTCCATAGGAATGGGCTGCCATGAAATTAACACCACATTGGTAATGTAAAACATGTTAACATGCCCATTCCATTTTTTTTTTCTAAATTTTTTAAAACACATATGTTCTATACAGAGGGTTCTTACACATGACACATTGAATTAAACATTTGATTACACTATTTTCATAGCCTACAATTGAACATGTATGATTTGTCTGTAAGGCTATTTCCCGTGGCGTTTGTAATTGTTGATCATGAGAATTCAGATAATTGGGAGTGGTTTCTTTGAAATTTGAAAGAAATTGTTGGTGGCTATCAGACATTAATGTTCGTCTCTAACCGTCACAAAGGTCTATTGCAATCTATGCCAAATATATTCCCGTCGGCACATCACATATTTTTTTTGTTACATTTTCAAATGAATTTACGAGACCAAATGAAATACGTGAATGCATCGCACAAAATTGGATTGGTGCGCAAGCTACGGGAATGTGCTTATGTGCCTACTATAACTTGTTTTAATGATAAATTTGAGGTATTAAAGACGTCTAGCCCGATAGTGATTGAAGATTTTTTGAAAGACTTGCATCCCAAACACTAGGTATAATGATTTTGGTTTAGACTGGACCCATTTTTTGCTTTTGAATATGGGAATCCATGTTCTTAACAATTGTTCATTTCATTTTCATCTTGTTGCTAGTTGAGTTTGATTATTTGGGAGTTATAGTTGTGTTTGGAACAGGTTTGGAGTTAGATGTTCAAGAGAGTTGTTGTCCAGTTTTTTGCCTATTCGCTTGAGCAGTTTTTCTTGCACTCAAGTGGTCTTTTACAGTCTGCAAAAATACTGCAAGTGTGTTAATCTTAGCTTGAGCGGTCTTTCTTGCGCTTGAGTAGTCTTTTGCAGGTCTGAACTTCTGGAAGGGCGTCATTGTGCGCTCAAGCGGTGTTTTTGGTTGTTCGAGCAGTGTCATTTATTGTGTTTGACGCTTGAGCGGTGTTTTGGTCACTCGAGTGGTCTGCACGTATATCAGTCTGAGAAGAAGGTATTTTGAGTCACTTTTCATTCCCTATTCTCTCTATCTCTCTAAACATTTTAAAAACCCTAGATTTTCACTATCGTTCTCTAGTTCTTGCATTCAAGCCCCAAATACTCTCAATCTATTTCTACACTCTAGCCCTTTGGAGAAAAAGGTAGAGTACGTTGAGGGCTTTGTTTTAATAGGAGGAGTTATCATTTTCAGCTCCATAAAACTTTAACCATTGCTCTCTCTTGTCTTCTAATCTTGAGGTAGGGATTTCTTCAACATTCGGTATGATTTTTACCTTAGTTATTTGTCTATTGGTAGAATATGGTGATTTGGAGATTTTGGGTTAAGCCTAGGGTTTGGTTTGAATTGAAAATGAGGGGTTTTCAAATAGGTTCTTGAGAAAGATTGTGGGAATGTATTTGTGATTGAGATATGTTAAAATAGTGGATTTCTTTACTTAAAATTGATTTTGTAAGTGAATTGAGGAGGGAGGGGGGGTGAGGTTGTTCTAAATTATGGATATTTAGTTTTGTAAAAGAAAATGAAATATTATGTGGGTTTGGTAAGAATAAAACAATGTATATGTTGATGATGATGGTAGAGTTGGATATATAATGTTACTCCCATATTGAAAATGAAAAGATTATATCTGTTGTTGGAAAATTATCTGTTGTATAGAAATATCTATTTTGGGCTATTAGTGGATGATAGCTTTGATTGTTGTAGAAATTGCATGAGGATTAGGGAATTGAAACTAATCACTCATGCGTCTTGCATTAAACACTGTTGCATACTTAAAAAATTAAATATGTTTCGTTTTGAGAAAAAATGGTGTATACCTTGATGAATCTGGTTAGGGGGTGTGGTTGTAGTTATTATGTTGACATGTGTGTCCTGGTGAAAGTCTAGAAACTCGCGCGGTTAGGTGTCAATCCTTCCAATTAGTATCGGAAAAATGGTTTTGGTAGTGCTTGTATAGCCTACTGACAAACACGTAGTGTTTTGTATCCACTACCCTGTTTTCTATTATAAAAGGATTATTTTTATAAATTAATATATAATTTGGCATTGCATGGTTTTGAGATAGAAAATGTGAAAAACGTTTGACAAATGGCATGCATGTGCCTTCACCTTATGACTTCGTTAAGATTCATATATTGTGTTAAAGTATCTCTACTGGGCTTTGGCTCACTCTATGTGGAAAACAATTTTCAGGTGCTGATGATAGACCTCCACCAAGGACATAACTTGGGAGGACTTAGAGCCAAGGGCTTCTTTTTTTTATCTGATGTAATTATTTTCGTACAAGCCTTGGGCTTTAATTGTATTGAGTTAAACTCATTTTGATGTAATGAGGCATTGCCTTGGAAAGATGTAGCCATTAAGGCATATAATTACTTGAATTTTTCTTTTATTTTAATTCGTGTATCCATATCATATGTTATAGATTTAGGATCTAGGATTTATGAATACATACTGCATATGTGATCTTTTGTATCATCAAGTTTATAAATGGAATATAAGATATGATGTTATCGACCAATTGTAAGAAATGTTATGAGACAGGCTATTGTTATTATTTCGGGGCGTTACACTGGGCTAAAGTGCATTTCAGGTAGGTGACACTCTGCCTAATGGGGGCTTGAATTGTGCATGGTACTTTCTTTTGTTCATTTGTTGTAGTAGTTATTTGTTCGTTATCATTTCTGTCATTTTTTGTGTTCATATCAGTGGTTTTTCTAGGGGCAACGGTACGGTGAGATGTGTTTAAACGTTGTTGAGTCTTTCAACAATTAGATAAGTAAGGCCCATCATCTTCCAATTACTAGGCTAGTCGATGATAAGGGGTCAAATAATGGAGCCTATGGTGGAGCGCAGAGTTAAATACAATGACAATAGGGCTTGGTGTATTAGTTAGGCTAATGACAATGTATATGAGGTTCACTCCTATCTGTCGGTGTTGGTTGACGTGGCCAAGTGGTCATGTTCTTGTTTTCAGTGACAAATAAATGGGTTCCCGTTGTAACAGGCCCGCGGGGGACCTCGCCACAGCTCGGACTCGACTTTTCGTAGTCACGGTTCTAAATCTGAACCAAAGAGTCCAAATCCGGCAAATCGTTTTAGGAAAACTGATTTTTGAAAGAAGTGCCAAACATGGCCTGCTTTGCCAGATACAGAGTCGCCACCTAAATATTTTATTTTGGGAAATTTAGGAAACCCTGACTCGGTGCCAAAAGGCCACGTGTCCGTCATCACCAAAGTTGCCTCAGCTCGGGAACTTGGGTACGATTGGGGAAGGTCACTTCGTGAGCACCCCCGCTCGCCCGGTCATAGACCGGCCTCTACTAACCATGATATCAATTTTTGAAAACATTGTGAGTTCTTATTCCGGTTATTAGCCTAGGTTACTATGTGATGTTCACAGCATATAAGTATAGACCGGGTTGCCCGAATTGGAACAAAACATTTCATGTTTGTTTTTGAAAATGGTTTGCTACCCGCAAGTAGGCTTGAAACATTTTGATGATTTATTCCAATTCAGATAACCCAACCTTCACCCACAGGCATTCGGGCAGATATATCAGATAAGCACATAGCCTCATGGTAAGCATGCTATCATGGCATTCATTCAGACGCATGCGAGGATGCTAAAGCATAAAGCTTACCGAGTACTCCAAGCCAAAAACAGAAACTATATTAGAAATCATGCATGATCCTAAATATACAAAAATGCTTAATGCAACACATGCAAAATGCAACTATAGTAGGCTCGGCTATTCTAAGATGGCATATGAAATGCTACAACTAACATGTATTCAACTTGGAATTGAAAGTACAATGCAGTTAGTATGATGCGCCGAGCCCGATGCATGCAATACAGATGAATGATGCAAACATGCTGTCATACTGTATGCTAATTGAAATATGCCCTAATCTAACCATCAAAAGCGGATAAATGAAAGGGAGAAAGACGTGGGGTTGGAAGACATACATCACACTCACCCACACTTATTACAGTTGTGCCCTCACTAGGAGGGTCCAAATAAATAATACAGTCCAAATATTACAGTCCCCAAAATAAAAGAATATTACAGTCCAAAATATTACAGAATTCTAATTAATTAATGAATTAACTAGAAAGCAAATAAACTGGCGTGCAAGCCAGGGACCGCCTTGCTTCTGATGGATGATGCATGTCCGGACTGTCTTGCGCGGAAATCCACCGGAATGCCCCAATTAGCCTCTGTTTACACCTGTTATTCTTGAAAAGCGTGCCAAGTCCCGAAAAGTTGCTGATTCCTGGTTTTGCTGCAACAGAGAGCAGGAAAGGGGCATAGCAATGTATTTGCACAAATATATGCATGTCTCGATCCTCGTGCCACCAATCACGCATACCGAGGCATGATGGCCAAGGAGTCGAAATGCACAACTCAATATAGGATGAATGCACATGAAACTACAATTAAAACCTAACTCCATCATGGGTAATCCGGAGTGTCGGTGACTGGGGAATTGAGACACATTCCGTCACTCGGAGTACGAAATGTACCTCGTTTCCCGTGCCCGGGCTAACTCCTATTCCGGACACGATGCAATATGCATGATATGCATGAAATGCAACTAAGATACAATCCTATCATACACAGAATGCTATGAAAATGAGATGCCTCGAAATGCGTACACACGGGCACGCAAACCGAGGCGATGGCATGTGTCTCGAAATACGTGCACGCGGGCACACAAACCGAGGCGATGATATATGTGTCGAAATACATGCACGCAGGCACGCAAACCGAGGCGATGATATGTGTCTCGAAGTACGTACACGCGGGCATGCAAACCGAGGCGATGATATGTGTCTCGAAGTACGTGCACGCGGGCACGCAAACCGAGGCAATAATATGTGTCTCGAAATACGTGCACGCGGGCACGCAAACTGAGGTGATGATATGTGTCTCGAAGTACGTGCACGCGGGTACGCAAACCGAGGCAATGATATGTGTCTCGAAGTACGTGCACGCGGGCACGCAAACCGAGGCAATGATATGTGTCTCGAAGTACGTGCACGCGGGCACACAAACCGAGGCAATGATATGTGTCTCAAAGTACGTGCACGCGGGGCACGCAAACCGAGACAATGATATGTGTCTCGAAGTACGTGCACGCGGGCACGCAAACCGAGGCAATGATATGTGTCTCGAAGTACGTGCACGCGGGCACGCAAACCGAGGCAATGCTAGAATATGATGAAATGATATGGGAATGACAAATGGGCTTATACCAACATGAGTGAGCCCCAGCCACACTCATGGGATGCCGTCGGATAAAAAAATGAAGTGCCTCGAAATGCGTGTATACTGGTACGCAAACCGAGGTGATGCGAAAGCGACGCGAATGTCATAAAAAATGCAACATGGACTTATACTAACATGAGAGAGCCTCAGCCACATTCACATAAGATGCCGATGGCAGAAAATGAAGTGCCTCGAAATGCGTGCACACTGGCACGCAAACCGAGGCGATGATGGAATGTTGTGATATAACATGGAAATGACAAAATGGGCTTATACCAACATGAGAGAGCCTCAGCCACACTCACATCGGATGCCGATGGCAGAAAATGAAGTGCCTCGAAATGCGTGCACACTGGCACGCAAACTGAGGCGATGATAGAATGATATGAAAATGACATGGAAATGACAAATGGGCTTATACCAACATGAGAGAGCCTCAGCCACACTCACATCGGATGCCGATGGCAGAAAATGAAGTGCCTCGAAATGCGTGCACACTGGCACGCAAACCGAGGCGATGATAAAATGTGATGAAACACGGCAAAAATGATATGCAAGCATGCTAATGGAAATTCAGCACTAAAATATGGGGGAAAATAGTCCCGAAATGAAGCGAAATGACATGAAATGCAAGGAAATGTCCCGAAATGCAACATTAGGCATCCGAAATGGCCTATAGCTATATCAAACATGCACAATATGGACATGCAATACAAAGACAGAAGCTAGACAGTCCCAAAAGATGCACTTTCACAGTTATAAACATGGCCAAACAGCAAGCATAGGTAAAGGAAACATAGCATGCAAGAATAGGGGCCAAAAGAGGGGTAATGAAGCAAGTGATATAAGCAAAACTCAAACTGAAAAATTTCCTTCTACAACACTGAATATGGACCAAAAATATGAACATTTACAGTATATGGAAGCCTCAAAATCAGTATACAAACATGCTAAAAATATGATGCAAAATGAGGCTCAAAAGGTGCTAAAACATGAAGTATACAAAATAATCACCAAACAGAAAAAAAGTGTGAATGAAACATGAAGTATAGGCCAAACAAAGACCACTTTCAGTTCGGACCAAGGTCCAAAAACAGAAGAAAAGAGGGCTACTAATTTATGCAAAAATGGGGCCAAATAGGGGATATAACTACAAGTGACATATGGAAACACCAAACAAGGTTGAGCCCTTCCTCAATGTTGAAGAGGGGCTCAAAATAAGCCTTATATCAGTTTATAACATGCTCAAAAACAGATTGCTCATGGGCCAAAGATAGCATGCAAAATCATGACATACAAGATGATCAATGAAGCAAGTATATTATGGAGGGCTCAAACAAGGTTGAGCCCTTAATGAGAAGTGAAGATGAGCTCAAAATATGGCCCTTTTCAGTTAGGGCCGGAGCTTGAAACCAAAAAGAAATGGGGCTTAGAAATAGATCAAGGAAAAGGGTCAAAAGGTTAAAAGAGTAACTTACCCTTGAAGATTTAAGCTTTTGTTGCTTCTTGGATGGATTTGCAGCTTCTTTTGCCTTCTAGAAACCTTCCTTGCTGCTGGAGGTGAGGTGGTGGTGGTAGAGCTTGGTGGTGTAGAAGGAATGAAGGTTAGGGACTTAGGGTTTTTTGAAGAATTGAGAGGGAAGAAGATGGAGTTGGCTATGGAGCTTTGAAGGATAATTTTTCTAACCCTTATGAAGAAGGCCACCAGCTGGTTATAAAGGTTCAAAATGGGGTGTAAAGGTGGGGGAGAAGGAGGGCAAAACTCCCCCACAAAATATCCCCCGGATACAGAAAATATCTGGGGGATATTGCCCCACAGCTGGAAAGGGTACAGTGCAAGAAAGCAGGCCGGCCTCAAACTTTTGCTGAAGGTGGCCGGCCGGCCACACCCCCTAGCCGGCCGGCTAGGGGTCAAAAGGGTCAATGTGATTTTCTGGCCGGCCAGCTACTGGGGAGGTACTCCTATGTGTGTATAACACAACCATGTAGTTGAAATTCCAAGAAAGTGGGCCCAAGGGGTTCAACAATGGCTCGGAAAGAGGGGGTCAAAAGGGTCAAGTTGACTTACTGGCCGGCCATGAACTTTTAGGGGCCTCTCAGATGTGTAGATCACAGATATGTGGTTCAAAGTTCAAGAAAAAAGGTCCAAGGGGTTCAACATTAGCCCGGAAGAAAGGGGTCAAAAGGGTCAGGTGACCTTAATGGCCGGCCATGAACTTTTAGGGGCCTCTCAGATGTGTAGATCACAGATATGTGGTTGAAAGTTGGCAACATTAGCTCCAAGGTATTCAACATTAGCCCGGAAGTGCGAAAAATGGGCGCCGGGAGGCTCCGGAAGAGAGATAACTGGTTGCTGCAACAATTGCTGGCCTCCCACCCTTCAGTAACCTTCCCTGTGATAAAACAGAGGTACCTGCCAAAAATAAACGAAAACCGTTGCAAAACGAACGTTCCGGGGCCAAAACACGCAGTTCGGGGTCCCGAAAATGGGCTGTTAAGCACCGAAAATGGTATTCGACCTCGAAGTGGGTTTCTTAGCCCCCAGTGTCTCTCAAAAGGGATGAAATAAGATGTATGCCAAAATTCAGAGCAATAGGAGATGGTTAAGCGGTCCCGAACCGAGGCACACGGCCTGACGGCTCCGAAAACCGGGAACCGGACTCCGAAATGGGCAAAACGGCCTACGGCCACCAAATGTAGCCTACGGACATTTGAGAGACGGTCTACGGGACCTCTCCCTTCCCTCGGGAAAAGAAACAGAGAAAAACCGAGTCTGGCTCGCAAACCGAGACAAGGCACAGAAAAGGGTTCGGAAGTCCGGAGGCAGGGCTCACGGTCGCGACTCTGAAACTTCTGAACAAGCACGTTATGCAATATCACCAAGTGCTCAACTGGTGACATCTGAGTCTTAAGGTCGGTCAAAAATGGGGTGTCTACAGTTGCCCCTCTTTGACAGAACTCGGAAGTCACAAGTGACGGGAGTGAATGTCAAAGCCCAGAGACGACCCATTTTTGACAAGGCCGAAGACTTAGACAAACATACTGGATAAACAGAGAGGCGCCCGTAGGCATGCCCGCAGGCAGGGGGCAAAATCCAAATGATATGCAAGAAGCCTAAGGTAACCCAATGATCATGCAAATGCAGCAAGCTGTAATGAAGCAAGTATTCGCAAATAGATGCAACAGTTTTAAGCAAGAATGCAAAGCAACAACTACATTTCATGCAGTTAAGAATGCGGAGGATTATTCAATCCCCGCCACGTCTCACACGGAGAAGATACAATACCTGCGCGATTCGTCTGGCCGCACCAGCTTCAATTGAACCGTACATACAATATCGTGCCTGTGAATGAGAGAAATTGCAACAAGCACAATATGCTAACAACATGGATTTAATGTGATTCCGAAAGTTCGACACACGCAGTGCTGGTGAGTGAATGCATCGCAATGCAAGAATGGAACATGTGTGGCAACGCATGCTCAAACACGGAAGTATGATTAACATCAAGAAACGTGCATGTTAATGCAGGTATGTTCATGAAAATGCAAGATAATGTAACACGAGCAGGAATCAGGGCGCTCGTTTGTCATGAAACAACGAGTACAGAAACGCATGTTTCGGCGAAAGTAACTCAATCGCGGCCTCCGATCCGCTTCTTTGAAATGTTACAACTCATTCAAAAAGGATACACTTTGATTTTGATGAGTGAAGATAAGACACATGTCAGAATTTGAAACCGAAGTCCCGACGGAGCAATTTCGCGACCGGAAGTGTACTTTTCTTGAACTTTTTCAGGTCCCGGGAACTCCGATCTTCCTCAAAATTTGCAGAGAGCTAGGTAAGCATGTGAGGATGATGGCCGGCCGTTTATCTTCCCAAGGGGAGGTGGCCAACCGGTTTCCACAAAAGTAGATGGCTGGCCGGCCATTTCTGCAAAAAGCAGATGGCTGGCCAGCTAGAAATAGGGCCCGGCCGGCCATGCCCTTTTTTCGGGGGAATTTTGGTCTTTTTCCCTCCTTTTTGATGCTCTTGCAATCCAAGGCTTGAGGCCTATAAATGGCAGCCGAACCTCACTTCATTTCATGCCTCTTTCAACACTTTTCTCTCCAGTTTTGAGTTTTACGCGCGTTTTCCAACGCCTCGCGCAAATTGTTTTCGTAAAAACACTTAGTTTTAAACACTTTGGAGCGATTAAATTCCGGCTTCGGAGCTTCCTTTTGCATTTTCACCACTTGAGGTAAGTTTATCTTAATATTTGGAATATTTTCTCAGGAGTTGACTTTTGTTGACTTTTTCCAATTTTGGCCCATTTTGCTCATTTTTCCTCCCCTTTTGCAGATTCCTGAAAATGGCGGGTACTTCTTCCCATGGTGGAGGTTTTCCGAGTGCCGGGGATGATTTCGATCCCACGACTCTACCTCCGAGGACCCGACCTTTCATTCCTGAGAGGTACCGTCCGGCAGCTCACGTCCTCCCGCGTGCCGTCTTCCGTCATTTTACCAGCTTCGACGAGGGAGCACCCGTGGATCTGCTTCTCAAAGAGCCGGAGCAGCATCTCTCTCACGAGGCCCGAGAGGTATTTACCTTATCTTCTGTATTTTACATTTCGCACCTTTGCCATGCTTGAATATGTAGTTTAGCTTATGACATAGTACTTTGCTTACATTTTGAACATGTAGTTTCAACACTTGAATTTCTGAACACTCGGCTCATTAATTAATTGCGAACACATAGCCCATATTAGAACACATGGCTCAAACACTGACTTGTCGAACACACAGCCCGAATTCGAAAGTGAACACACAGCCCACACTTTAAATGGAAGTTGAACACGCAGCCCAAACTTCAAATTTTCTGAACACGCAGCCCAGATAGATGGTGAACACGCAGCCCACAATTTAACTGAAAGTTGAACACGCAACCCAAACTTCAAATTTTCTGAACACGTAGCCCAGGTAGATAGTGAACACGCAGCCCAGGTAGATAGTGAACACGCAGCCCACAATTTAACTGAAAGTTGAACACGCAGCCCAAATTTCAAATTTTTCTGAACACGCAGCCCATGTAGATAGTGAACACGCAGCCCACAATTTAACTGAAAGTTGAAAACGCAGCCCAAATTTCAAATTTTTCTGAACACGCAGCCCACAATTTAACTGAAAGTTGAACACGCAGCCCAAATTTCAAATTTTTCTGAACACGCAGCCCAAATTTCAAATTTTTCTGAACACGCAGCCCAGGTAGATAGTGAACACGCAGCCCACAATTTAACTGAAAGTTGAACACGCAGCCCAAACTTCAAATTTTTCTGAACACGCAGCCCAGGTAGATAGTGAACACGCAGCCCACAATTTAACTGAAAGTTGAACACGCAGCCCAAACTTCAAATTTTCTGAACACGCAGCCCAGGTAGATAGTGAACACGCAGCCCACAATTTAACTGAAAGTTGAACACGCAGCCCAAATTTCAAATTTTTCTGAACACGCAGCCCAGGTAGATAGTGAACACGCAGCCCACAAATTAGCTGAAAGTTGAACACGCAGCCCAAATTTCAAATTTTTCTGAACACGCAGCCCAGGTAGATAGTGAACACGCAGCCCACAAATTAACTGAAAGTTGAACACGCAGCCCAAAATTCAAATTTTCTGAACACGCAGCCCAGGTAGATAGTGAACACGCAGCCCACAAATTAACTGAAAGTTGAACACGCAGCCCAAATTTCAAATTTTCTGAACACGCAGCCCAGGTAGATAGTGCAAGTAGCTTATTTCACTTCATCGGCACACAGCCCAAACTTCATTTCATTGGCACACAGCCCTTTTTCATTTCATTGGCACACAGCCCATTTCATTTCATTATTGACACATGTATTCATTCTGAATGCAGGGTAGTTCCCGCAGTGTGCGGGGGTATGGTTCCACTGCCGCGAGGGATTGGTACGCTGAACTCCCGGAGGGCGTCAGAGACTTGGTAGATTTGGCGGGGTTCGGCCCCTTCTGTGTCGGGTTGTCACGTTGTCCTGCCAGGAGGACGCTGATGGCAGCCTTGGTAGAGAGATGGTGGGACACCACCAATTCCTTCCATTTCTCTGCTACCGGGGACATGACCATGACCCCTTTTGATTTTGCTGTATTGACTGGCCTTGACGTCGGAGGTTGGTCCATCCCTTACGACGAGGACATGGGCGAGTGGGAGGCCGCCTGGATGTATTTATTGGGGGCTCGCCCACCTGTTGACAGGGTCTCTGGGAGAGTCCGATATACTTGGTTCTCTTCCCATTTTCGGCGGGCAGAGATGGTGCCCGAGACTCCCGAGGAGACAGAGCAGTATGCTCGTGGCTTCCTGATGTTCCTCTTCGGGACTACCCTGTTCGCCGACAGAGGGAACACCATTAGGCTATATCTGTTGAGCGCTCTGGTTGACCTATCACAGGTCAGTAGATATGATTGGGGTGGCGCTGGCCTGGCTACCCTCTACTTTTACATGAGCGCGACCTCCCGCGGGCGGGGCGACCTACTTGGCGGCTACTGGAGAGCTTGGGAGGTACTTTTCCGTCCCCCTGATTTACATTTCTGCTTCTCATTACTCGTACATTGCACCCACAGCGCACTTTTACAGTCTGTATTCTGCTCTCAGCATTTCGTACTTACATTCTGCACTGCTTTTCTCAGCTATGGGTTTATGTATACTTCCCATCATTAGCCCCAGAGCTGGAGGTGGTAGGGATTCCCGTGACACCATATTCATTGATATTTGAGGGCCCGCACCGGGCGAGGCCTCGAGAGACCCTCCTTCGCCTGCGACAGTATTTCGACACGGTGCGACACTCAGAGGTACCCCAGAACTTTCAGTTCTTTTCATTTTCATCTTTGATTTGCACTGTATATTCTTGATTTCTGATCGGTTTATGCATTTGTCATCCGCAGATTACATGGCAGCCTTGGGCGCCCCTGGGTGATGATCTCCGACTTCAGTATACCGGAGCATCAGGCATCTCCCAGTATAGGGTCCTGCTTGAAGGGCCGGTTGGCAGGGCATGGTTCCTGGGGGAGCGCTTTCTGCGCCAGGTATGGGGGTATCTTTCTCAGGATATTCCCGCAGCACCCCCAGCTAGTATGCGGACCGCTGACAGGCTCTCTTACTCAGAGGTAGTCGGCGCCATGCTGGGTACTGAAGCCTTACTATATATTGAGGAGGGGGACTACGCCACCTACCGTCACATATACTTGATGCCTCCATTGACGGAAGCTCGTATCCCGATGATGAGGCCTGCCGGTACGTCATCCTCGGATCAGGCTCAGGCTCGAGCTACAGACATTCCTTCTTCTAGCAGGGCTGGCGCATCTAGAGGTGGGAGTAGACCGTTTCCTCCGACTCCGTCGATTCATCCTCATGTCGGATGGCCAGATATGCCTACTGAGTTGATGGCGTGGCAATATGGGGCTAGCTTTCCGACTCTGATTCCACTAGAGCCTCCGATGCCCAGTGATCGATACGCCATTGATCCGGACTCACCGCCGGTATGCTCCACTTGTTTTCATTTATCATTCAGATGTTTAGACACTTTTCTGTTCACTGATGATTATGAGCTCATTTTTGCAGCCATCGCGAGGGTACATGAGGAGGTGGTTGGACTGGTGGCCACACTCGAGGGCATGGTCCTACACAGGGAGGCACAGTTGTCTGTCGCGGGCATCCAGGTACCCTTCAATTTTCTGGCATTTATCATACTTCTGATGACATGCTGATTTCTACTGCATCGATAGACTATTTGTGTAGAGCACATCTGACACACACACCTCTTGTACACTGTATTTACATGCATTCACTTCATGTAGCCTTTGCTTGTATCTGCATCTGGTGTATACATTTGGACTGATGCATTTGAATTGAATTCTTTATTTTCAGATACCTTCCTGGTCCGGCCAGCCGCAGACTAGGCCATCCGGGTCTCATTGGGGAGCTGGGCCATCTCGGCCTCCCAGAGGATCTGGGCCATCTAGGCCTTTCCGAGGAGCTCGAGGAGGGCCCGCCCGCAGACGCAGGGTTCATGTTGTGGAGGTGGAGTCTGATGAGGAGGAGGAGGAGGCTACCGACTGTCAGTTCGAGACATCTGTTGAGGAGGGAGGCTCCGGTTTTGGCTCGGGGAACAGAGGCGAGGCTGAGGAGGACCCTGAGGATGACGACTCCGACTCAGATGATGGTGTGGAGGCCGTCCCGCAAAAGAGGACGAGGCGTGCTTCTCGTTCCCGCTCCCGAGGACTTTGATGTTGTTATTTCCTGCTTTATTTTTCTTTTTGCTAGTAGTTTGTAACACTTTGCACATTGTTAGGCAGTTATATTTTTTGTAAAACTTGTACCTTTGTTTGTTGTAAAGCATGATGAAATGAAATAGCTTTTGAAAATATGTTTGTATTTTTAGCATCGTATCGCATCAATTTATTTTGCACAAAAATAAAATTGAATGGAAATGCGCCTTGTGTAATCACCAAGTCAGGTAGTGAACTGACGCAACAAACTAAACAACTCAACTCACTAAGATATAACAGGACCTTAGAAAGTTTACAACTCGATAAGCAAAATGCAACAACACCAATAAACCAGACTTAAACAAAGATTGCTTAAACAGAGCGCAATGTCTCAAAAACACGAAACACGTCCGCTCGACGAACAACTCGATAAGCAAAAACAACAACTCGATAATCAAAACACCTTAACGAAGACAAAGCGTACTTCTGACGATCGGAACGCATCCGAAACGGAGGGAGATGAAGGCCTTTGAGTCTCCTGTTGCCCGGAAATGCTTGGAATTCTCCATCGAAGGATAAAACAGGGTCAAGGAGATACACTGCAGCATTGTCAGCCATCCTTGGGAGCTGGCCGGCCATTTTTGGTGGAGAGAGGCAGCTGGCCGGCCATTTCTGAAAAAGTAAATAGCTGGCCAGCCAGAAAAAGTAGCTGGCCGACCATTCAGTCCTGCAGCCACCATATTTTTGACACGTGTCCCCGTGAATAGTATTTTTCTTTCTATATAAGCCTCAACTTCGGGAACATTCATTTTAACTTAGTTTTAGGCAAAGATGGAGGCATTTCTTGCGGAAAATGTCATATCTTGGATCTCTTCTCTAGATGGCTCGGAAAAGCTGAATTTCCGGGGTTTCAGCTTGAATGCACTATTCACGCTGAGCCGTACTCCGTTACATCTCCCTTTTCTACATGCCGCGGCAAGGTTCTGGAATCCAGTGACGCATGTTTTTAGCTTTGGCGGCCAAGAGATGTGCCCCACTTTCGAAGACTTTCAAGTTTTGATGGAGTCCGAGTGTTCTGAAGTGATCTTGCCCCAGTTCCGTTTTGGTCACGCCCAGGCTTTAGGGCGGATGTGTGGGCTCACAGCGCATGACGCTCGATCTCTGATCTGCAATGGAGAGCTGGACATCCTCGGCTTGATCCACCGTTTTTCCGACGCTGGTGACCGCAGCAACCATTATTGGCAGGGTTTCCGGCAACACGCCCTCTGCTTATGTTTGTTGTCTCACTTTCTGCTTTCCTCGGGCTTTGGCGGGGCTAGCATTCGCCTGATTGAAGTCGCCCAAGGTTTGAGAGAAGGAAAGAGCTGTATTGCCATGACCTTGGCCGAGACATTGATGGGTTTAGATTCTGTCTATTGCCGGGAGGCGACTAGGTTTGCCGGGAGTCCACTGCTACTGCAGGTAATGTTTCCCACCCGACCTCACATATATATATTTGCTCACATCACTCGGCCCTCAGGCTCGGTTTTTTCTCACAAAACCCTTGTCTTACTTTTCTCTCATCGTACATCTCTCTATTCTTTATTCTCTCATTTTCCATCCCTCCCCTAGGTTTGGTTAATGGATAAATTGCAGGTTGTGGACTCTTACCCTGCTTATTCAGCTCGAGGCTACTTCTTTCGGCAGCGCCTAGTCAATGCTCTTGACGAAAGGTGGTGGTTCGATTGGATGTGCAATTTGTCCGCAGACCGCATTGCTTGGCGTTGTCCTTGGCTCAACCTCCCGGCAATGAGCTATAGTATGTCTCGGCTGATTGGGATCCAACTGATTGGTCTAACCCATTGTGTATTCTATTTTCTGTTCCGGATTCTGCGTCAGTTTGGTCATGATCAAACCTGTCCACCGGAGGGGATTGAGTACCCAGCCGCTTTTCCGGTCCGGGGTGCACAGCTTGCCCGATATGCTACGGCATGGAGGACTAGAGAGCTCCTGGCCCCTGCTTCAACTTTCAGTTGCACTTTGTCCGATGAGTGCTTGGATTGGCTCAATGAGGAGGCACAGGTTGGACCCAGCTTGGCATCAGATGCTCCGTCCAGCTCTGGGAGGGGACACAGAGATACTTGATTCAACTATGCCTTGAATTTATTGCTTATTTAGCATTTTCAAGTTTTCATTATGAATGTACTAAAATAAGCAACCTCGATTGTAATGCAAGAGCAGGAGAACTCTATTTTGAAATCAATGAAATTGAAAGTTATGGTACTGAAAATTTTCCACTTTTTGTCCAAAAATGGTCTTAGTCGTAAAAAGATTGATTTGAACAAAATCAACTTTCATTAAAACTTTTCAAAACTATTTTCGATGTGGATCAGAATTGGACACGTCGGAGATCTGTCACTGAGATGCACAACCTCAGATCCCTGCAACTGGAAAGTTGCCCCTAGTCTGAAAAACAATGTGGCACCGCAAAGCAACGGAAAGTTGCCCCTTAGTCTGAGTAACTTTGCACCGTCGTGGCAACGGGAAGTTGCCCCTAGTTTGAACAGCACTGTACCGGAGATCACGATAAATGCTGATGGATAAAGATGACTGAGATGGTCGAAATGGACAGAGTTGATCGAGGAAAAAGTTTTATGACTGAACTTCAAGGTGAAGTTGCCTACGTATCCCAAAGATGGGAATCAAGCCTTACGTAGTTCAGGCTAAGGTTCACTCGAGTATTTTCACTCTCCTTTTGCGCTCTAACTTTTGCCAAGGCCGCCCTTTGCGGGTTTTCAACCTTGCGAGCTCAGTTTTTATATTTTCTATTTTTTTGTGCTCTGAATTTTGCCTAGGTCGCCCTTTCGAGTTTTCGGCCTAGCGAGCCTCTCAAGGATAGTATTTCTTCAACTTGTCCATATTGATCGGTTGTGAGAACTCCAAGCCATCTAGATCCATCAGAACCACAGCTCCACCTGACCAGATAGCTTTGATGATGTAAGGACCAGTCCAATTGGGTTTGAACTTGCCCCTTGGGTCGTGGATGGGAGCTCGGTTGTCTTTGAGCACCAAATCTCCTTCTTTCAGATTCCTGGACTTAACCTTCTTGTTGAAAGCCCGGGCAATTCTACGTTGATAGCCTTGAATGTGGTACAGTGCTTTCAGTCTTCTTTCATCAAAGAGCATGAGTTCCTCAAACCTGCTTTGCTGCCAATCTGCCTCGGCTATTTGGCATTCAGCCAATACTCGTAATGATGGAACCTCAATCTCAATGGGTAGAACAGCCTCCATTCCATAGACTAATGAATATGGAGTTGCTCCAGTAGAAGTTCTGATTGAAGTCCTATAGCCCCACAGAGCAAACGGCAGCTTGTCTGGCCAATCTCGATAGGTTTCCACCATCTTCTGTAGTATATGCTTGATATTCTTGTTGGCGGCTTCAACCGCTCCGTTGGTCTGCGGCCTGTATGTAGATGACTTGTGAAAAGCCACATTGTATTTCTCCAACAAGTCTATCACTTCTTTCTTGAAGTGGGAACCATTATCTGAAATTATTTCGTTTGGCACCCCGTAACGACAGATGATGTTGTTTCTGATGAATTTTGCGACATGCGATGCCTTCAACACCGCGTATGATTGGGCCTCGACCCACTTTGTAAAATAATCTATCGCTACCAGGATAAACTCATGCTCGTTTGACCCCTTCGGGGTAACAGCTCCGATCACATCAATTCCCCAGACTGAAAACGGCCACGGCGAAGTCATGTTGTACAGTTTTGACGGCGGGATGTTCATGTGGTTTGCATGAATTTGACACTTGTGGCATCGCCGAACAAAGCTAATACAATCCTCCTCCATGGTTGACCAGTAGTAGCCCTGTCTGAGGATTTTTCTGGCCAGCATTACTCCATTCATGTGTGCACCGCACTCCCCCCCATGGATGGCTTCCATCAGGCGTCTTGACTCTTCAGCTTCTACACAGAGCTTATGCATTCCCAGATGACCCCTTTTGTACAGCTTTCCCCCGCAGATAACGAACTGAGCAGCCATTCTTCTGACAGCCCTCTTATCTTTGGCATTTGCCCCTAGTGGATATGTCTCCTTTTCCAAGAAGTTCCAGATGTCGTAGTACCAGGGGTTGCCGTCTTGAACCTCATCTATGGCGGAAATCGACTCGTATGCCGGCACGAACTTCTGATCAATAATGACTGGACGCATTCGGACTCCGGACGGGATGTCTATCATAGAAGATAGAGTTGCTAGTGAATCTGCAAACCTGTTGTTCTCTCTTACGAGGTGGGTGAAATTTAGCTTTTCAAACCGAGGAATTAGCGAATCCAAGGTTTGGTGGTAGATTATCATCCTTTCCTCTTTGACCTTCCAATCTCCTTTTGCTTGAGACACAACAAGGTTCGAGTCCCCAATGACGTCCACTCGTCTTGCCCCTAGTTCCAGGGCTGCTTCCAGGCCAGCAATACATGCTTCATACTCTGCTTCGTTGTTGGAAACCTTGAACCGGAGCTTGAATGCTAAAGGAATACGGGAATCATCAGGCGCTATCAGCAACACCCCTATCCCATACCCATACTGGTTTGACGCTCCATCAAAGTACATCGTCCAAGTTTCATCTTCGATGTGCAGAATGGCTTCATCTGGGAATAAATACTCAATCGCTTCATCCCCCTCAACCGGGTGGTCAGCAAGGAACTCCGCTACCGCTCTCCCTTTTACTGATTTGCGCGTTACATACTTCAAATCAAATTCGGAGAGCAACAGCAGCCATCGAGCTAGCCTACCCGTAAGTGCTGGTTTCTCGAAAAGATATTTGATGGGATCTAAACGTGAAACCAACATTACAGAGTGGGCTAACAGGTAGTGCCGCAGCTTCCTGGTTGCCCATACCAAGGCCAAACAAGCCTTCTCCAGCGGCGTATAGCGGGTCTCGTAATCCAGCATCTTTTTGCTCAGATAGTAGATGGCTCTTTCCACTTTGTCTTCTGACTCCTGCGCAAGCATGCAGCCCATGGTAGTCTCAGTTACCGAAAGATACAGTATCAACGGTCTCCCCGGCTCTGGTGGCGACAACACAGGTGGATTCTGTAGATACTCTTTGATCTGCTCAAAAGCTGCTTGACATCGGCCGTCCCATTGGAATTTCTTTCCTTTCTTCAGGAGACCAAAAAGTGGTTCACAAGTCAAGGTTAATTTAGAAATAAACCGTCTTATGAATTGCACTTTACCCAGAAAGCCCCGCACCTCCTTTTCAGTCCTTGGTGGTGGCATTTCTAAGATGGCCTTGATTTTGGAAGGGTCGACCTCGATGCCCCTTTGTGTGATCAGAAACCCTAGCATCTTCCCTGCTGTAACACCAAACGTGCATTTCTGGGGATTCAGTCGCAACCGAAACTCTTTGATCCTTTGAAAGAATTTTTGTAAGGCGGTGTAGTGGCCCTCTCTATCTTTGGACTTGACAATCATATCGTCCACGTACACCTCGACCTCCTTATGGATCATATCATGCAATATTGTAGTCGCTGCCCGTTGATACGTAGCTCCAGCATTTTTCAACCCGAATGGCAACACTCTATAACAATATGTCCCCACGGGGTAGTGAACGCAGTCTTCTCCCGGTCTTCGGGTGCCATCACTATCTGGTTATAGCCTGAGAAACCATCCATAAACGAAAGCAAGGCATGTCCTGCCGTGAAGTCTACCAATTCATCGATGTGCGGCAAAGGGAAGTCGTCTTTCGGACTGGCCCTGTTCAAATCTCTGAAGTCTACACAGACCCGAATTCTGCCGTCTTTCTTCGGCACTGGAACTATGTTGGCCAACCAAGTTGGATATTCAGATACCAGCAGGAACCCTGCGTCAATTTGCTTGGTGACCTCTTCCTTGATTTTGAGAGCCCAGTCCGGGCGAATCCTTCTGAGTTTCTGTTTGACAGGGCGGGCCTCTGGATCAAGAGGGATCCGGTGCTGTACAATCTCAGGATCGATTCCAGGCATGTCTTCATAGGACCACGCGAAAACATCTTTAAAATCTTTTAATAAAGCGACTAAGCGCTCGCGCTCCTCTGAAGACAACGTGGACCCGATCTGGACCAGCCGCGGGTCCTTCTCAGTACCAACATTCACAGTAGTGATTTCATCCATTAATGGTTTAACAAATCTTTCCTGCTCTTGATCAATTAATCGTTGCAAAACTGGGGGAATTTCTTCCTCGCTGTTTTCATCAAAATTTTGAAAATCCTGATTTAAGCAATAAATCAAAGGCACAGAAAAATACTCGGAAACCACATCCACATCATTCTCATTAAATACTTCCAAGCCGTCAGATTCCTCTGTTACAACAGACTCAAAAGAAAATGAAAAAGACGACCTAGACAGGACTGTGGCATCCGGGTTATCACCCCCAGGAATACCGGACTCAGACTCAGTCGAGCTGGAATCTGATTCCGACGTAGAAAATTCGGTAGAATCAGATTCCGGCTCACTACCTGACCCGGAACTGCTAGATAAAAAGCCTTCTTCATATTGCCAGATGAGAGAAGGTGCGATAGATGCATCCAAGATCGGCGCTGGAAAGCCCGCAGCTATTTCATCTCCAATCACAGAAACCAAAGAGTTATCCCCCAAGCACTCTTGGCCGATCGGAGGATCTGATAGTAGACTCGCCAGTCCTACCCCCATTTCAAGCTCTGTGCTCTCAGGATCCACTGCTTCACACTGCTCAGTCTCAGTTGGTGGGTCTGTCTGCGCTTCGGCAACGTCATCCCCAGAGAATTGTATGTCGAAGAAGATTTCAAAACCAGGCACGCGCTTCCCCTCCGCGTTTTGCCATGGCTCCGGGAAGCCGCAGAATGGAAAATCTTCCCCCTCCCGGACGAAGCGTCCGTTCAGGGTACCCCAAATGGGCCTGTGCATTAAATCAAATGGCTTCCCGGCCTTCTTTGCCCTGGCCCTTCCGGCCATTTCTTTCCCTTTCCTTACCCAATCCTCCTTGGTGGGCAGATAACCCAGTCCAAAGGCGTGGGGGTTGTGCGGCACTTCGGCCAATACTGAAACGCCTTTCCGGCCGCTTCTCCCTAATCCCATCCCAGGGGTATGCTTTAGCTTGTTCATGAGGTATATGGATTGTGCACTAACATACATGCCCTCATTCGCAGCCATGACATTCTGCACCACTTGAGCCTCGGCCAAAGTGAACCCCGATAAAAATACATCCTCCGTGCCGTGCTCAATTTCCAAGACAGGTGTTGACACCTCCGGCGGCGGATGGATTGATGAATTTCCGAAAACTATCGCTACCCCTTTCCCGTGAGGGTACTTTAGCATCTGATGTAGAGTGGAAGAGACTGCTTTGACCTGGTGCAACCACGGTCGTCCCAAAAGTAGGTTAAAGGTTGCAGGAACGTCCAAGATATGAAATTCAATGCTGTGCTGTCCTGGACCAACCTTGGTTTGCATTTCAACAGTCCCCATCACTTCTCTGCTGGTATTGTCGTATGCTCTGATCACTTGGGTAGTTGGGACGAAGTCCACGGGTTTCAACCCGATTGCATATGCCGTTCTGGTCGGGCAGACATTAATCGCAGACCCGGTATCAACAAGTACCACCGGTATCCACTTATCTCTACATTCCACAGAAATATAGAGCGGTTTGTTATGACTTGTGCCCTCAGGCGGTAGCTCCTTGTCCGAAAAGGTTAATGCCGGGGAACCTCCTCCCGGAAAAACCAGCCCAACCAGCTGTTCAGGCGTGGTGTCTATGGAGAGTTTGGACTTGTCCATGGCAGATAGGACAGCTTCTCTGTGTACTCGTGATGCCATTAGCAGTCCCCAGATGGAGATGTCTTCTTGTATTTTCTTTAACTGTTTCAACACAGCCTCATCTTCGATCTGCTTCTCCTTCTGTCTTTCCACTTCTCTATCCTTCCCGGATGCCTCGGGTTGGTCCAGGTGTGGGGGCTTGAAGTACCGCCCACTTCTTGTCATATGGTCCACTTCATCGAGGTACCAAGTATCATCCGGCTGGTTATTCCCCCAGTCTTCATCGGTGTGGGCAAGACACAAGTCGTCATCTTCCCACCACATTCCACTGACAGCCAACAGACACCTGTCTGGCTCCGGTCCACTCGCACTCTCAGTGCTCTCTGTCCATATGCTCGCAGCATTGTTTGTCTTTGTGCACACAGCACTTTCAGTCCCCTCAGGGCCTTTTGCTTTTCTGGCTCTCTCAGCTTCCTCAAATGTTCCTTGCTCTAGCTGCGTCAGTACAACTGTTTGTTCAACAGTTCCTGTATCTACAATGCCCATGTCTTGAGCGGAATTCTTAACACCGGCGCTCTCCGGCGGTACAACTTGGTTTTCGGCCGTTCCGACCACAACTGATATTTCTGCCTCTGCCGGGCTCTGTTCTGATTGGGTTTCCCCCACTGCATCCGGTTGATCTTCGAGCCATCCCGTGGCCTCCTCTGATTCCTCATAATCATACCAATTAATTGACGCCTCCCCCAGTTCCTGGTCATCAAGAAGTTGCAGGTTGGCAAAGTCCTCCCCTGCAGTTGTCAGCTCATCTGTCCATAGCCCGGATCTATCCCCCCGGATCATGCATAGCTCTCCTGTCTCTGGCAATTCTACACTTAGCCCAATTCGGCTCGTTGATAGGATGTGCTTGCTTGGATCATAGGCTCCCCCGACAAAATTCTGTCCAGTTTTAGATTCAACAATCTCATTTCCTCCCAAAATCTGCCCTGCCCTGTCTTCGACGGTCACCACCACCGGTTCTGTTTGGGTTTTGGAGATGTCCACCATGCACAAGAAATCAGTGCAATCGGGAAGGAGCACCTCTGGCTTGGGTAGGTGGGTGGGCGTAATGTAGATGCTAGGATCGTAAGATGTGACCCCAGTCTGGATAAAGTTAATTCTTTTGGGAGGAGGAGCTTGGTTATGTGATGGGAGAGGGTTGGTCGTAACATTGGGTTGGTCGGGAGGTGCGATCACCTGTTTGTCAATAAGATCTTGGATCTCATGACGCAGTCTGTAACAACGGTCGGTGTCATGACCGTGTTGTTGGTGGTATGCACAGTATTTTGACGGGTCATATGAGGGGGGAAGTGGATTCGGTAATGGCTTTGGTTCTAGGGGTTTTAAATGATTCTTTCTGATCAGTATTCCTAGAACTTTGGTCAGAGGCATATATAGTTGGGTAAAGGTTCTTTGGCCTCGTGGTTGGAATCGGCTGTTGGCTTGTGTGTTGCTTCCAGACGTGCCGGAGAAAGGTGTGGCAGTCATAGGTCTTGGAGGGGAAGGGGGAGTGGTGGTGACCATACCAACTTCCGAGGCTCTCGTATTTGCAGCGCCGCTCGGGCCTGCATTGTTATTGCGATTGAAGGTCCTCCTCGGTTGTTCTCTGTCCTGGTCAAACAGGCCTTGCCTCATAGCATCTTCTATTTGCACCCCCATATCATGTAAATCTGCGAAAGTGGGAAAGGGGACCACAATCATTCTCTGCATTAACTTCGGGTGGAGATTGCGCACAATCATCCGAATTTGATCTCTGTCAGTGGGCCTTAAAGTCATCGTTGACGCCTTGGCCCTCCATCGGATCACAAAGTCCGAGAAAGATTCCTTAGGCTTTTGCCTTGTTGTTTCGAGATCACGGGTTGTGATCTCGATTTGAGTGTTGTATGAATATTGTGTGACAAAGGCCTCAGCCATCTCATCCCAATTCTTCTTCACCTCATCTGATAACCTTGCGTACCAATGGGAGGCCACACCCGACAGGGTTCGGCTGAATAGTGAGAGCTTCTGTTGTCGTGTTAGGCCCATCGGCCGCAAGACATCTGCAAACAGTCGGATATGGACCATGGGGTCGCCGGTCCCATCAAAACGGTCGATTTGTGGCATTTTGAACCTATCAGGGAGTGTTACGGCCTCCTCGGTATATCCATCTCCGATATCCGGCATAGCCTTGGCCCCTTGGGATTTCTTGAAGAGCTTTTCCAGTTTGCTCAATTTCAGAGCTGTTTGATCAACCTCGACCTCGGATGGAGAGTCCGGGTGATTGGATATATGAACCTTGGACAGTTGTGGTGGAATCGGGGGCGGAGCTGGCCCCGTTGGAAGACTTGTGTCCTCTTGCAGATTTTGGATAGTCGGTACAGTAGTCTGGGTGTTTGGAGGGACGTCTTGGATAGCAGGAGCCTTTTCAGGTAATGGGGCTCCTGCCGGGGGAGGGATTTGGTGTGAAGCAGATGCTGTGCTCTGTTGTTGCAGTCGGGTGATAAGCTCAGCCTGTTGGGTCATAATCTCAGCTTGTTGCTTAGCAAGCTCATCCTGGCGGACAGCATCTTGCTGCATGGCCCGCATAGTTTCCTGCATTTGGCGCATCATTTCCTCAACTCCTGTCGGTGCCGTCATACTGTTCCGATTTGTCTGAACTACTGGCAGATCTGACTCAATGGGGATCTCAATCCAACTATCCACTAATGGGGGATACCACTATTCTGGTGCTCTCTGCTCAGATATACTGCGCTTTCTCTGCTTCCTTTTTGTAACAGGGGGTAGAGAATGGAACACTGGCTGTCCGTCGATTAGATCCTCAGATCGGTGGAGTCGACGACCTCGTGTCCAAGGTGCTTGGGGAATGCCTGTTGGGTTGGAAGCAATCGTGCTAAAACTGACCTAGCAAAAGATAAATAAAGCGAAAAAGGAAATAAATAAACAGATAAACGGACAGCATAACAGCTTAAAATAAAATGCAAGACGCACAGTCGGACATAATCAACACACAGTCAATAAGCTGAAATACACACTGGCCTCGAACACTGATTATTATCCCTGTATCACTGTTCCCGTAAACAGAATCTGATTTCCGCAGATAATTAAATCTCAAATACTGGCTGATGCCCGCAGGCCTGATGCTGACAATACCGAACTGATGCCCGCAGGCCTGATGTCGACAATACCGAACTGATGCCCGCAGGCCTGATGCTGAAACTCATATACCGATCTGATGCCCGCAGGCTTGATACTGACAATACTGAATTGATGCCCGCTGGCTTGATACCCAAACTCATATACTGATACATGCATTCCTGTAGAGACGCACTCTAAAGCACATAACAGATAAGTGAGAGCCAAAACACCCCTATGTTGGGGTAGGGTTTCCCTGTCCTATTTTGTCAGGAGTTAGGGTTTCACTACGCACACAGCGGTTTCAAACAATCTTATAAACGGGTAAGCAACCTGTCCTAATTTGGAATGGTCACTATGGATCCGAATATGCACTAGGTCGAATGGTCAAAGAGGGTGCCCCGGTAAAACCGGGGTTTGTGTTCCCATACTGGCAGAGCCCACAACCGGTCAGCCTTATGGTCATGCCTTGACAAGACAAGCCTCCGGCAAACCGTTCAGGAATAGCAGATGGCAAACACGGTGTCCTAGGCGCACCAATGCAAATGCAATGCAAAGAAATACACAAATGTAGTCAAAAACAGATATCAAGAGTTCGAGTCAAGTTCTCTAAGTCCCCAGCAGAGTCGCCAGAAACTGTAACAAGCCCGCGGGGGACCTCGCCACAGCTCGGACTCGACTTTTCGTAGTCACGGTTCTAAATCTGAACCAAAGAGTCCAAATCCGGCAAATCGTTTTAGGAAAACTGATTTTTGAAAGAAGTGCCAAACATGGACTGCTTTGCCAGATACAGAGTCGCCACCTAAATATTTTATTTTGGGAAATTTAGGAAACCCTGACTCGGTGCCAAAAGGCCACGTGTCCGTCATCACCAAAGTTGCCTCGGCTCGGGAACTTGGGTACAATTGGGGAAGGTCACTTCGTGAGCACCCCCGCTCGCCCGGTCATAGACCGGCCTCTACTAACCATGATATCAATTTTTGAAAACATTGTGAGTTCTTATTCCGGTTATTAGCCTAGGTTACTATGTGATGTTCACAGCATATAAGTATAGACCGGGTCGCCCGAATTGGAACAAAACATTTCATGTTTGTTTTTGAAAATGGTTTGCTACCCGCAGGTAGGCTTGAAACATTTTGATGATTTATTCCAATTCAGATAACCCAACCTTCACCCACAGGCATTCGGGCAGATATATCAGATAAGCACATAGCCTCATGGTAAGCATGCTATCATGGCATTCATTCACACGCATGCGAGGATGCTAAAGCATAAAGCTTACCGAGTACTCCAAGCCAAAAACAGAAACTATATTAGAAATCATGCATGATCCTAAATATACAAAAATGCTTAATGCAACACATGCAAAATGCAACTATAGTAGGCTCGGCTATTCTAAGATGGCATATGAAATGCTACAACTAACATGTATTCAACTTGGAATTGAAAGTACAATGCAGTTAGTATGATGCGCCGAGCCCGATGCATGCAATACAGATGAATGATGCAAACATGCTGTCATACTGTATGCTAATTGAAATATGCCCTAATCTAACCATCAAAAGCGGATAAATGAAAGGGAGAAAGACGTGGGGTTGGAAGACATACATCACACTCACCCACACTTATTACAGTTGTGCCCTCACTCGGAGGGTCCAAATAAATAATACAGTCCAAATATTACAGTCCCCAAAATAAAAGAATATTACAGTCCAAAATATTACAGAATTCTAATTAATTAATGAATTAACTAGAAAGCAAATAAACTGGCGTGCAAGCCAGGGACCGCCTTGCTTCTGATGGATGATGCATGTCCGGACTGTCTTGCGCGGAAATCCACCGGAATGCCCCAATTAGCCTCTGTTTACACCTGTTATTCTTGAAAAGCGTGCCAAGTCCCGGAAAGTTGCTGATTCCTGGTTTTGCTGCAACAGAGAGCAGGAAAGGGGCATAGCAATGTATTTGCACAAATATATGCATGTCTCGATCCTCGTGCCACCAATCACGCATACCGAGGCATGATGGCCGAGGAGTCGAAATGCACAACTCAATATAGGATGAATGCACATGAAACTACAGTTAAAACCTAACTCCATCATGGGTAATCCGGAGTGTCGGTGACTGGGGAATTGAGACACATTCCGTCACTCGGAGTACGAAATGTACCTCGTTTCCCGTGCCCGGGCTAACTCCTATTCCGGACACGATGCAATATGCATGATATGCATGAAATGCAACTAAGATACAATCCTATCATACACAGAATGCTATAAAAATGAGATGCCTCGAAATGCGTGCACGCGGGCACGCAAACCGAGGCGATGATATGTGTCTCGAAGTACGTGCACGCGGGCACGCAAATCGAGGCGATGATATGTGTCTCGAAGTACGTGCACGCGGGCACGCAAACCGAGGCGATGATATGTGTCTCGAAGTACGTGCACGCGGGCACGCAAACCGAGGCGATGATATGTGTCTCGAAGTACGTGCACGCGGGCACGCAAACCGAGGCAATGATATGTGTCTCGTAGTACGTGCACGCGGGCACGCAAACCGAGGCAATGATATGTGTCTCGAAGTACGTACACGCGGGCACGCAAACCGAGGCAATGCTAGAATATGATGAAATGATATGGGAATGACAAATGGGCTTATACCAACATGAGTGAGCCCCAGCCACACTCATGGGATGCCGTCGGATAAAAAAATGAAGTGCCTCGAAATGCGTGCATACTGGCACGCAAACTGAGGTGATGCGAAAGCGACGCGAATGTCATAAAAAATGCAACATGGACTTATACTAACATGAGAGAGCCTCAGCCACATTCACATAAGATGCCGATGGCAGAAAATGAAGTGCCTCGAAATACGTGCACACTGGCACACAAACCGAGGCGATGATGGAATGCTGTGAAATAACATGGAAATGACAAAATGGGCTTATACCAACATGAGAGAGCCTCAGCCACACTCACATCGGATGCCGATGGCAGAAAATGAAGTGCCTCGAAATGTGTGCACACTGGCACGCAAATCGAGGCGATGATAGAATGATATGAAAATGACATGGAAATGACAAATGGGCTTATACCAACATGAGAGAGCCTCAGCCACACTCACATCGGATGCCGATGGCAGAAAATGAAGTGCCTCGAAATGCGTGCACACTGGCACGCAAACCGAGGCGATGATAAAATGTGATGAAACATGGCAAAAATGATAAGCAAGCATGCTAATGGAAATTCAGCACTAAAATATGGGGGAAAATAGTCCCGAAATGAAGCGAAATGACATGAAATGCAAGGAAATGTCCCGAAATGCAACATTAGGCATCCGAAATGGCCTATAGCTATATCAAACATGCACAATATGGACATGCAATACAAAGACAGAAGGTAGACAGTCCCAAAATATGCACTTTCACAGTTATAAACATGGCCAAACAGCAAGCATAGGTAAAGGAAACATAGCATGCAAGAATAGGGGCCAAAAGAGGGGTAATGAAGCAAGTGATATAAGCAAAACTCAAACTGAAAAATTTCCTTCTACAACACTGAAGATGGACCAAAAATATGAACATTTACAGTATATGGCAGCCTCAAAATCAGTATACAAACATGCTAAAAATATGATGCAAAATGAGGCTCAAAAGGTGCTAAAACATGAAGTATACAAAATAATCACCAAACAGAAAAAAAGTGTGAATGAAACATGAAGTATAGGCCAAAACAAGACCACTTTCAGTTCGGACCAAGGTCCAAAAACAGAAGCAAAGAGGGCTACTAATTTATGCAAAAATGGGGCCAAATAGGGGATATAACTACAAGTGACATATGGAAACACCAAACAAGGTTGAGCCCTTCCTCAATGTTGAAGAGGGGCTCAAAATAAGCCTTATATCAGTTTATAACATGCTCAAAAACAGATTTCTCATGGGCCAAAGATAGCATGCAAAATCATGACATACAAGATGATCAATGAAGCAAGTATATTATGGAGGGCTCAAACAAGGTTGAGCCCTTAATGAGAAGTGAAGATGAGCTCAAAATATGGCCCTTTTCAGTTAGGGCCGGAGCTTGAAACCAAAAAGAAATGGGGCTTAGAAATAGATCAAGGAAAAGGGTCAAAAGGTTAAAAGAGTAACTTACCCTTGAAGATTTAAGCTTTTGTTGCTTCTTGGATGGATTTGCAGCTTCTTTTGCCTTCTAGAAACCTTCCTTGCTGCTGGAGGTGAGGTGGTGGTGGTAGAGCTTGGTGGTGTAGAAGGAATGAAGGTTAGGGACTTAGGGTTTTTTGAAGAATTGAGAGGGAAGAAGATGGAGTTGGCTATGGAGCTTTGAAGGATAATTTTTCTAACCCTTATGAAGAAGGCCACCAGCTGGTTATAAAGGTTCAAAATGGGGTGTAAAGGTGGGGGAGAAGGAGGGCAAAACTCCCCCACAAAATATCCCCCGGATACAGAAAATATCTGGGGGATATTGCCCCACAGCTGGAAAGGGTACAGTGCAAGAAAGCAGGCCGGCCTCAAACTTTTGCTGGAGGTGGCCGGCCGGCCACACCCCCTAGCCGGCCGGCTAGGGGTCAAAAGGGTCAATGTGATTTTCTGGCCGGCCAGCTACTGGGGAGGTACTCCTATGTGTGTATAACACAACCATGTAGTTGAAATTCCAAGAAAGTGGGCCCAAGGGGTTCAACAATGGCTCGGAAAGAGGGGGTCAAAAGGGTCAAGTTGACTTACTGGCCGGCCATGAACTTTTAGGGGCCTCTCAGATGTGTAGATCACAGATATGTGGTTCAAAGTTCAAGAAAAAAGGTCCAAGGGGTTCAACATTAGCCGGGAAGAAAGGGGTCAAAAGGGTCAGGTGACCTTAATGGCCGGCCATGAACTTTTAGGGGCCTCTCAGATGTGTAGATCACAGATATGTGGTTGAAAGTTGGCAACATTAGCTCCAAGGTATTCAACATTAGCCCGGAAGTGCGAAAAACGGGCGCCGGGAGGCTCCGGAAGAGAGATAACTGGTTGCTGCAACAATTGCTGGCCTCCCACCCTTCAGTGACCTTCCCTGTGAGAAAACAGAGGTACCTGCCAAAAATAAACGAAAACCGTTGCAAAACGAACGTTCCGGGGCCAAAACACGCAGTTCGGGGTCCCGAAAATGGGCTGTTAAGCACTGAAAATGGTATTCGACCTCGAAGTGGGTTTCTTAGCCCCCAGTGTCCCTCAAAAGGGATGAAATAAGATGTATGCCAAAATTCAGAGCAATAGGAGATGGTTAAGCGGTCCCGAACCGAGGCACACGGCCTGACGGCTCCGAAAACCGGGAACCGGACTCCGAAATGGGCAAAACGGCCTACGGCCACCAAATGTAGCCTACGGACATTTGAGAGACGGTCTACGGGACCTCTCCCTTCCCTCGGGAAAAGAAACAGAGAAAAACTGAGTCTGGCTCGCAAACCGAGACAAGGCACAGAAAAGGGTTCGGAAGTCCGGAGGCAGGGCTCACGGTCGCGACTCTGAAACTTCTGAACAAGCAGGTTATGCAATATCACCAAGTGCTCAACTGGTGACATCTGAGTCTTAAGGTCGGTCAAAAATGGGGTGTCTACACCCGTGTTCCCATGTCGTCGTCGCATTTTGTAATAGCGAGAGAAACATATATGATTCGATTGAGGGGGTATTCCATACTGATACGTTTCAAGTGTTGTACAGCAGAACAATATAGCTTATCCCAACAGTGGGGAAACCGCAGTTCACAACCGATGATTACATGATAGTGCCACCAACGGTGAAGCGTTTGCTGGGAAGGCCCAAACGGAAGAGGATTCCATCAAAGAGCGAGGTAGTGTAGCATATTCACTGTGGTCGGTACAAAAAATTAAGCAACCACAATATGAAGACATGCAAGGAGCCGATATAGATGGGCCACCATATGATTGATTTTTGTTTCCTAGATATTTGGGTTGCTTTCGTCTATCGCATTATGACAAACACATTTTTCACGTCTCAAACTCTTTTTATGTTTCATTTGCTAGCGAAACATTATGTTTATGAGTTTAATAGATGTGCTATGACATTTGATGTCTAATTAATCAATAATTTTGTTTACACCATTGCACGGCCAACCATTTGCATAACTGTGACCTCAATTGCGTGTTTTATATAGTCTGGGGTTGTTTCATACTATTGTTGTGTATTTCAGTGTGTCGTGGTTGATTTTCTCTAATTGCAATTGCTGTATGGGTGGGACTACCTAATTTTATTGGGTTTCATCTTTGATTTCCCATTAAGTTTGGGAACGATGTTCCTCTGCATGGAATGCCTAACATTGTTGACAAGTTAGGCATTGATGTTTTCAGTCTAAAAAAATCATAGCGACCTTGAACCAAGAAACTCCCATTGCCCATAGACTTAAATTAACATACATTTTACTCACAAAGAAAACCGAAACAAGGCAAATTTTGTAATGAATATTCAAATAAGTTTTACGATACCAAATTTTGTAATCTGTATATTCGTAATGTCGCTTTAATGAACAAATGGTTAATTCAACAATTTAAAGCTTATGTGGCGTACAAAGGGCAACGAGAACAGAGCGCCATCAATAATCAGTGTCAACCAAACCAACCCATGTTATGTTCATCATATACAAGATAATCAAACATATATACTCAATCCCCATGTGCTCGGCAGACTACCACACGATAAAGGACCATAATTAAGACTAATAGACCATAATTCCATACCTGCCATTGAAACCCAATCGAGCAAACCCGCATCGCTGACATGTCCATTCCACGTAATGACATACCAACATCATCACTCGATATGGGTTCTCCACACTTGCCATTTGGGATTCAAAACCAATTAAACATAGTGATAACAATGTTACTATTCGCTTAACATACTACCATACCAACATTATCACTCGATATGGATCCAAACGACATAAATGTGTACATGTGTATATAACAAAAATAATATTTTTATTATTCACACCCTAACATAATTGTTCAAAAAGATATAATGGCATCTGACCGAAATAAGATCACTATTCATGTAATCAAAACATCGAAAACGTACTATAAATCACCATCCAAAATATGTGTCGCACTAATATTATCGAAAAACATATATGAGTGTAACGTTGAAATTTTGCATAGAAGAAAAATATATATATATATATATATATAGGTCGCTAAAAACCAACAAAACTGTCAACTGGGAGTATGTGGGGGTGATTGGGGGGGGGGGGGGGAGAGGTTGACAAACATATTAGGCTGTCCTCGCACGAAATCTTTTTTTTGGCTCATTCAAGAACATTTTGATCATCGCAATGCGCAGGATAGTAGGAGTCAGTCTATCCAATGTGTTGTCAATTTCCACTCCATGAACATACTAGCAGATGATGACATAACAACATCACTCTTACCATGCCTCAAAACAAACCAAACCTACAACATAATACCAACAATACTTATGAGTCCAGAAGTTGTTGTGGGCAATCCACAACAGATATAAGAATACTATCAAAATCCTCTCTCCGAACATCGTTCATTGCAACCCTTGGCTTAACGAAACTAGTATGGTAGTTGGCCACTCATTGTTTCTGGTGATCAATGCCAAGTTAATTTAGTTCCATAGCATGCAATGTAACGCCCTCAAAATAAACCCATAATTCATACATTCACGATAGAAGAAATTGACAATATATTCAAGAGAATAAAGTGTACACCTATTTATCAGAGTATTCATCACAAAAGTATTACATGTTGACAACAAAAGTAAATGCCCTATGGGTTTACAACTTTCCAAGCCAACACTTGGTTACAAAAAGAGAGTACTAACTCATACACATTTAGCCCATCGGCCTGAATTTACATGTAATACACAAAAAAGTAAACAACAAAAAGTGGTCGTCAGCCTCTAAGCCTTCCAAGCTATGTCCTTGGAGGTGGCATATCACCTGAATCTGAAAATGATGTCCTATATAGGGTGAGCCAATGCCCAGTAGAGATATATTAAACCAAGTATGAGAAATAACTAAAACAATAGCAATTGATATATGGTTGACACTTATAAACCAACTTACAACACTTTACAATTCAACATCAAGTACATCCATTTTTCATTTCAGTTTGCTTCGCCTATACAGTTTCAATTCATAATTATGGCTCAGAACCTGGCCAAACAATTCAATGAGACTATAACACATATTAAAACACTTCCATACTTCACAATTCATACGAGAATATAACTTATATTAAAACACTTCCGTACTTCAACACTTTCATATTTCAAGTGATACACAGATTTACTGTATCAGTGGAGTCCATCCCATATCTCCTCCCAAACAGGTTTGAGAGTCCATCCCCTATCTCCTCCCAAACCATGGAGTACATCCCCTATCTCATTCCAAACAATATACATATACAATGTATTTAAACACTTATCATATACAATGATCAATCAATACACACATTTGCTGTATTATTCTAGCCGTCATATTCAATGACATATTCAATGTGATTAGTTTTAGTTTTCTCTAATCATCGTACAATGTCTACAACAATCAGGACTATTCTCCACCGATAGTCCAAAGCAGTTATCTCTAAATAGATAATAAATTTATCAACAGATAAAATATCGACATTTTCATAGGTTAGTGATTAAATTATCAAACTACACCACTTACTCCCACAATTTTTCAAATTCATGAATTTCACATCAATTTCATATTTCCCCAAATTAATTATTCAACATAATTAGGGCATTTTTCCCCTTTTGTCATTATCAACCCTAAGGTTCAATTTCATCAATTTAACAACAATAATCCCATTTTCCAAGGTCTCACATACACATGGAGTTTAACATTTGAAAACCCCCTTTTTATAAATTACACACCAAACCCTAACTTTTTCCGAAATTACCCAACAACACCATCTAATCAAAATGACTAAAATTTAGGTTAAAACTCATAGAATGGAGTAGGTTATCCCTACCTCGAAGTTAGAAGCCCAAAGGAGTAGATGAAGAAAACCCAAAGTGCTCCAAATCCACTATTTTTCAGATTAAAGTGAAGCTCACACCACCCTCTATCTTTCTTACAAAGAGATTAGGGTAGAAACACTCTAGAAGTAGATGAAATCTTAGAGAGAAGGTATGTAGAGAGAGAGGGAGCAGTCAGATCGAGGGTTTGTGTAAAAGAGATGGTGAAGAAATAAAGTGTAATCCCGTTGCTACCAATTGATATATTCAAGGCTCGCTCAAGCGAAGGATTGGTCGCTCGAGCGACCAGACACAAAGAAACCTCGCTCGAGCGTAGAAAGCCTCGCTCGAGCCAACAATTCGAAGCTTCAGGTCTACAACCCAGAAGCACGCTCGAGTGAAGAAAATCTCGCTTGAGCGAAGAAACCCAAAACATACAGCTCGCTCGCTCGAGCGAAGGAACGCTCGCTCGAGCCAAGAAATGCAACTCTCAAGTCCAGAACCAGACTCAGACGCAAGCTTGAGCGCAAGACTTCTCGCTCGAGCCACCAGACACATCACCCAACTCTCGCTCGAGTGAAAGAACCCTGAATCGAGCAAAGGATCTAGAACATAGAGCTCGCTCGAGCGAAGAAGCAAAAATCTGGGCAGCAACTATTAGTTCAAACTCGCTACCAACCTGTAACAAACCTGCCCAACATATCCTAAAACTCATATACAAAGAATTAAAGGACGGAAATGAAACTTATACAAAAACCAAGACCACGGAACCTAAGTCTGGAATACAATAAACAATGGAGGAAAAATCGGGATCGCTATAACCTCTCCCCCTTAAAGAATTTCGTCCCTGAAATTAGATATAAGTTTCAAAAACATGATTTCTCAATTCCCAACAATATTACAATTCAATAGCCAACATCTTGACCCATTACCGGTCATCCCATCTCTATTTAAGAGGCAATTCACAATATAATTCAATATGCATTAACAATATGCCTTTCTTTGAAATTCAGAAATTTTCAATATCATATTCCACCATTTCATAACATATTCAATGTTAAAGATATATTTGCATTGCCACAGTACATTCAACATATACAATGCTACATTAACTTTCATTTTCAAGGCATTTACCATAATACTCCCATAAACCGAAACATATACAATGTTTTACAACTTAAGACATATTCAATGCTCTTAAAGTTTATCAATACAACAAAATATTCAACATACGATCATACATCCACAAATAGATCCGGATACTTCTCTCGGACCTCCAACTCGCGTTCCCAAGTGGCTTCCTCAACCCCGTGATGTTTCCACAAAACTTTCACCAAGGGTATTGTCTTGCCTCGCAAGACTTGATCCCGCCTATCCAAGACCTGAACCAGTATCTCCTCATACGAGGCATCGTCATCTACCTCTAAGTCGATCCAATCCAATACATGCGATGGGTCCGACTCGTATTTCCGAAGCATACTAACATGAAACACGTCATGCACTCTGGACAACTGCGACGGCAAAGCTAAACGGTAGGCAACCTCGCCCATCCTCTCAAGGATCTCGAAAGGGCCAATAAATCGAGGGGACAACTTCCCACTCTTACCAAACCTCATCAATCCCCGTCTAGGTGATATTCTCAAGAAAACATGATCACCCACCCTAAATACCGAAGGCCTCCTCCTACGGTCGGCATAACACTTTTGACGACTCTAGGCTGTAACAAGTCTCTTACGGATAATCTCAACTTTCTCCGTCGTCTCCCGAACCAACTCCGAGCCCAACAAAGGTGCATCACCCACCGCGGCCCAACAAATTAGAGACCTACACGGTCGGCCATACAAGGCCTCAAACGGTGCCATATCAATACTCGATTGGAAACTGCTGTTGTAAGCAAACTCCACCAAGGGTAAGTGCTTCTCCCACGACCCACTAAAGTCAAGGACATAGCCTCGAAGCATATCCTCAAGGATCTAAATAGTACGTTCAGACTGCCCGTCAGTTTGAGGATGATAAGCCGTGCCAAAGGTCAACCTAGTGCCCAAGGCACTCTGCAAACTCTGCCACAACCTAGCAATAAAACGTGGATCTCTATCTGAGACGATCGACACTGGGACCCCGTGCAATCTCACTATGTCCCGAACATACAAGTCGGAAAGATGATCTACCGAATCTCCCACGCGAAAAGGGATAAAGTGTGCCAACTTAGTCAACCAGTTAACAACCACCCAAATAGCATCACTACCCCGCTGAGTCCTCGGAAGACCTACAACGAAGTCCATAGTGACATGCTCCCACTTCCACTCGGCTATAGGCAAGGGTTGCAACAAACCTGCTGGCCTCTAATGCTCGGCCTTCACTTGCTCACAAGTAAGCCACTTAGATACAAAAATTGCCACATCTTTCTTCATACCCCGCCACCAAAACTGGCGACCCAAATCACGATACATCTTAGTGCCTCCCGGATGCACCGCAAGGCGTGAATGGTGAAACTCTCGAAGTACCTCCTCTTGGCAAGACTTCGGCACAAACAAATGGTCTCGGTATCTCACACTCAGGTCAGGATACACAGTCAAACTCTTCTCAACCTTTCCACTGGAGATCTTCTCCCTGAGAGATTCTACCTCAAGATCACCTCTTTGTGCCTCTAACACTCGATTCACAGGTGTAGGCTGCTCAACTACTGAAAACAAAGCCGTAGACTCAACAAATTCGCCTAGAAGCAAATCCAACTCGCCAAGTGCACCCAACATCTCCCACTCCTGGATGGCTATACAAGCTACATCACTAATGGATTTCCTGCTATGGGCATCAGCCACAACATTGGCCTTCTCCGGATGATAATACAACTCGAAGTCGTAATCCTTAATAAATTCCATCCACCTCCTCTACCTCGAGTTCAAGTCTTTCTGTGTAAACAGATACTTCAAACTCTTATGATCCGAGAACACCTCGAACCTCTCACCATACAGGTAATGCCTCTAAATCTTCAAGGAAAAAATCACAGCTGCTAACTCTAAGTCATGTGTAGGGTAATTCCTCTCGTGTATTTTCAACTGCCGCGAGCCATAGGCTACCAATTTTCCCTCTTACATCAACACACAACCCATACCCTCTCGTGAGGCATCACAATAAACCGCATAGCCCAAACCTCTCTCCGAAATAATCAAAACTGGAGCAGTGGTAAGTCTAACTTTTAGCTCTTGGAACGACTTTTCACAAGTCTCACTCCATACAAACTTGACCCATTTCCGCGTCAATCTAGTCAATGGTGAAGCTAGCCTGGCGAAATCTTTCACAAACCGGCGGTAATACCTAGCTAATCCCAAAAAACTACGGATCTCAAAAACACTCTTAGGCTGTGCCCAATCTTGCACTGCCTCAATCTTAGATGTATCAATAGACACCCCTTCCCCGGAGACTACATGGCCTAAGAATTTAACCTCTGTTAGCCAAAACTCACACTTCCCAAACTTGGCATACAGCCTATGGGCTCTAAGCAACTCAAGTAACACTCTCAAGTGTTCCTCATGCTCCTCCTCAGAAGGTGAATAAATCAGGATGTCGTCCACGAAAACAACTACAAAATGATCTAAGAATTCTGGGAATATTCGATTCATCAAATCCATAAACACTGCCGGTGCATTGGTGAGCCCAAAAAGCATCACCAGAAACTCGTAGTGGCCATACCGCGTACGGAATGCCGTCTACGGAATATCTTCCTCCCTGACCCTCAACTGATGGTAACCCGATCTCAAGTCTATCTTAGAGAAACAACGGGACCCTTTCAACTGGTCAAACAAATCATCTATACGGGGCATAGGGTACTTGTTCTTAACCGTAGCCCGATTCAATTTCCGGTAATCAATGCAAAGTTTTAAAGCCCCATCTTTCTTCTTAGCAAAGAGGGCTGGTGCTCCCCACGGCAAAGTACTAGGACGAATAAAGCCCTTATCTAGCAATTCCTGGAGTTAAATCTTCAACTCACTCAACTCGGCTGGCGCAAAACGGTAAGGTGCCATGGAAATCGGCGCTGTGCCGGGCACTAAATCAATAGAAAACTCCACCTCTCGATGGGGTGGCAAACTAACAAGATCCTCGGGAAAGACGTCTGAGTACTCACAAACCACTCTCGACAATACAGTCTGGGTCTTATCACACTCACTACTCATACAGCTAGCGAGAAGACAACTCAGCTCACTCTGCCCTCGCGGATCATACACTGGTGGCAAAACACTACCAACCTGGTCTCCCAAGAAGTGGAAACAATCCCCGCTCAAGGTACACACAGTAACCCGCTGGCGATAGCAATCAATAACAGCCCGATATGACGATAGCAGTCCATATCCAAAATCACATCAAAACCCGACATAGCCATAACTACAAAAGAAAATGGAAGCCGGCGGTCGGCGACCTCAATATCACAACCTCTACACCCCTGCTTCAAAATCAACTCACCCCCAACAGGTGATACAACACAAATAGGAGATGCTAACTGCGCCAACTCCAACCCCAAAACAAATGCAAATGCAGCAGATATAAAGGAATGGGATGCACCTGTATCCATCAACACATTAGCAACCGATTTGCAAAACAAAAAGGTACCTCTCATAACAGATGGAGTCGGTACAAGATCCTGCACGGTAACAACATACACACGCCTTGAAGGTCTCTGATCTACCTGCTCACCTCTCGGAGTATAAGTCTGTTGTATAGACTGAGACGATGAGGCTCCCTGATTGGTCCTCGAGGCTTGAACTGACTGAGCTGGCTGTTGGCTCTGAGTCTGCCTTGAACTAGATGTACTAGATGTGCCACTCAACTGCGGGCAAAACCTTTTCAGGTGCCCCGCTTGACCACACTAGTAACAAGAAATCGGATGACCTCTGCCCTGACTCTAGCTCGAAGGACAAGCCGAAGATGAAGCTACTCTCTGCCCTCCTCCCCTCTGCGGGCAAGCTGGAGACTTGTGGCCCAGCTGACCACATTTGTAATAAGTAACGTCTCCCTAACTGCCTCTCCCAAAACCTGAACTCGGCACTGGGAAGGTAGATCTCACAAAAGGGCCCTGTGACTGCTGAGGGTTAGTACCCCTCTGCCTCCTGCCATCTCCCCAGCCATTCTGACTCCTCTTGGAGCCCCTTAACCTCTCCTCCTCCTCGTGCATAATAATCTCTATATGGGCCGCAACATCCACAAGGCGTCCATACTCCTGAGTTATGGACCTAGCAAACCTAACCTTGAGTCCGTGCCTCAACTTCCCTTCGAACTCCAGACAACGGCGTTCCTCAGACGCCACTAGTTCAGGTGCAAACTTAGACAAACTGGTAAATGCGGCCTCAAACTCGGCCACTGGTGTACTCAGCTGCTTAAGTTGACAGAATTGATCCCTTAGCTTATCCCTGACAGCGGGAGACAGAAACTTCTCCTGAAAGGCATCAACGAAAGCCTCCCAAGTCCCTCCAATACGACCTCGCACGAACTTCCACCACTGACCCGCATTTCCCTTCAACTGGAAAGACGCCAAGATCACCTTTAATGTCCCGTCTTCGATGCCAAGCATCTCAAACGTCTTCGTCATCTGCTCAAGCCATTTATCAACCTTCAGTGGCTCTTTAGGATCCCCCACAAACTCATCCGGATTGGACCGAAAAAACTCCCTCTTCAGAAAAGAAGGCCCTGCCTCAACTACATGGGCCTGGACTTGATTCTCAGCTCTGAGAATGTCCATGGATTCCTTCAATGCTCCTGCCATCTTGTGAGCTAAGGCGCCCATGGCGTGCTGACCTACTGACTCAGCCACATTGGCTTGACCAACACCCTCCTGCTGTGCCGGAATCTCATCCGGTATAGGCATCTCCTGCCTCCTAGGCCTACCTCGCCTACCACCGCGTCCTCGTCCTAACATCCTAATAAAGGTAACGAAGATCATTAGCACATTCATAAACGTGCCGAAGCTACAACACTCGCGTCCTAATGCATTGGACAACAGTAATTCATTCCACGTAAGCACATAATCACATAAGCACTTACAAATTTCATTTTCGGACAATGACAGTCTCGAGGCGTTGCTAGAGTTCCAGTAAGAAACAGTGTTGATCAGGTGCTTTTCCAACAAGACTCCCAAAAATCCAAAGATCCAATCAACATCTTAGAAACTAAATCCCATACCCATATAGTCACATAAACATGTTATCAAATAAACATATAACATCATGCATAAGTTTCTAACAAGCGAGACAAACCCATTGTGGTACTAACCACTTCCCGCGTATCCAAAGTATTCGAACCCGGTATGCTCTGATACCAAGTTGTAACGCCCTCAAAATAAACCCATAATTCACACATTCATGATACAAGAAATTGACAATATATTCAAGAGAATAAAGTATACACCTATTTATCAGAGTATTCATCACAAAAGTATTACATGTTGACAACAAAAGTAAATGCCCTACGGGTTTACAACTTTCCAAACCAACACTTGGTTACAAAAAGAGAGTACTAACTCATACACATTTAGCCCTCAGCCTGAATTTACATGTAATACACAAAAAGGTAAACAACAAAAAGTGATCGTCAACCTCTAAGCCTCTCAAGCTATGTCCTTGGAGGTGGCATATCACCTGAACCTGAAAATGATGTCTCATATAGGGTGAGCCAATGCCCAGTAGAGATATACTAAACCAAGTATGAGAAATAACTAAAACAATAGCAATTGATATATGGTTGACACTTATAAACCAACTTACAACACTTTACAATTCAACATCAAGTACATCCATTTTTCATTTCAGTTTCCTTCACTTATACAGTTTCAATTTATAATTATGGCTCAGAACCTGGCCAAACAATTCAACGAGACTATAACACATATTAAAACACTTTCATACTTCACAATTCACATGAGAATATAACTCATATTAAAACACTTCCATACTTCAACACTTCCATATTTCAAGTGATACACAGATTTGCTGTATCAGTGGAGTCCATCCCCTATCTCCTCCCAAACCATGGAATACATCCCCTATCTCCTCCCAAACAATATATATATATATATACAATGTATTTAAACACTTATCATATACAATGATCAATCAATATACACATTTGCTGTATTATTTCAACCGTCATATTCAATGACATATTTAATGTGATTAGTTTCAGTTTTCCCTAATCATCATACAATGTCTACAACAATCAAGACTATCCTCCACCGATAGCCCAAAGTAGTTATCTATAAACAGTTAATAAATTTATCAACAAATAAAATATCAACATTTTCATAGGTGAGTGATTAAATTATCCAACTACACCACTTACTGGCACAATTTTCCAATTTCATGAATTTCACTTCAATTTCACATTTTCCCAAATTAATTATTTAACATAATTATGGCATTTTTTTCCCTTTTTTCATTATCAACCCTAAGGTTCAATTTCATCAATTTAACAACAATAATCTCATTTTCCAAGGTCTCACATACACATGGAGTTTAACATTTGAAAACCCCCTTTTTATAAATTACACACCAAATCCTAACTTTTCCCGAAATTATCCAACAACACCATCTAATCAAAATGACTAAAATTTATGTTAAAACTCATAGAATGGAGTAGGTTATCCGTACCTCGAAGTTAGAAGCCCAAAGAAGTAGATGAAGAAAACTCAAAGTGTTCCAAATCCACTATTTTTCAGATTAAAGTGAAGCTCACACCACCCTCTATCTTTCTTACAAAGAGATTAGGGTAGAAACACTCTAGAAGTAGATGGAATCTTAGAGAGAAGGTATGTAAAGAGAGATGGAGCAACCGGATCTAGGGTTTGTGTAAAAGAGATGGTGAAGAAATGAAGTGTAATCCCGCTGCTGCCAACTGATATATTCAAGGCTCGCTCGAGCGACCAGACACAAAGAAACCTCGCTCGAGCGTAGAAAGCCTCGCTCGAGCCAACAATTCGAAGCTTCAGGTCTACAACCCAGAAGCACACTCGAGCGAAGAAAAGCTCGCTCGCTTGAGCGAAGGAAAGCTCGCTCGAGCGCAAGACTTCTCGCTCGAGCCACCAGACACATCACCCAACTCTCGTTCGAGCGAAGGAACCCTGGATCGAGTGAAGGATCTAGAACACAGAGCTCGCTCGAGCGACAAAAGCCTCGCTCGAGCGAAGAAGCAAAAATCTGGGCAGCAACTATTGGTTCAAACTCGCTACCAACCAGTAACAAACCTGCCCAACATATCCTAAAACTTATATACAAAGAATGAAAAGACGGAAATGAAACATATACAACAACCAACACCACGGAACCTAAGTCCGAAATATAATAAACAATGGAGGGAAAACCAGGATCGCTATAATCATTACAATATTATCAATCGATACACATGCATGTACAAACTCAAAGCGCGTGTCCAACATTTGCTACCAATATGTCAAAAAAAAAAAAAAAAAAATTAACGCACTTACCACTTTTAGCGCAACGTTATAATGCTCATCTCGTACCCCACATCTCGACCTCATAGAATTGTAATGCTTTCGTGCTCTTCTTTTTGAATCGTACACCATTATAGTCTAGTGGTTGGCATGATAAATCAGGTAATGTGTGTATCTGTGCGCTCGTGTGGCCTTCATGTGCACGTTCAGGTACTTAGTTTGCGACAGCGTGCTCGTGTTCCTCATCATGTCTTGTTCACATGTTACATATCAATATAACCCAATTATCATAGAATTTTAGCAGATCAGAATTTGGTGGGGGGGGTGTACAAATTGTAAATACATACTGAACACACACTACTGTAAAAGTATGATGTGTCCACATATTCGGTTCTTTTTGTTGCCCTCTTCTGCAAGTCCATGAGCAAAGCGGCGTATGTGTCGATTACCTTCACCTAAGGTTCTAAAGAGCGGTTGCGGTTGCAGTAATGGTAATGGTGGCAGTGGTGCGGTTGCAGTTACGGAGTGTAAAGGCCGTAGCGTAACGACTACGGTAACCAGAATTGTGAATTTTTATTTTTGTTTTTTGCACAATTTAGAAAAACAACTTACCAATACATATATTTCTTTCCAGAATCATATTTATTGGGGTTTAAAATAGATTTTGATAAATTTTTGTTAATTTTAAAGTATGATCCAATATATGTCATATTTTTAAATCACTATAAAATCAGTTTTTTTTACATTTTATTTCAAAAATTAATGACTTTTAGATGTCATAAAAAAATTTGTGCCATAAAATTGTTGTCATAACACATTACAATAACAAAATAAAAAAATATTTACAATTAAATATTAAATAAAATGATTATAAAAAAATGCAATCACTATTTATTCATTTTAATTTTACATGTTAAGGTAATCATATAAAAATAAAAAAAAATTATAAAGAAAAAAATTCATACATGTTTTTTTTTGGGTTGAATCACTTGAATATTCGTTATCTTTTTGAATTACTTGTAAATAAAAATAGAATAAATTAATTAGTAAAAATGAAATGTACAAAATGTATTAATATAATTATCGATTGAATGTTTTTTAAATATTTTAAAAAAATCAATTACTAACTATTATATATAAGATACTAGAAATAAGAGTTTAAATATATATATTTTTTAAATCAAAAGTTGCTAAATACATTATTAATGACCACACATTCCTTTTTTTTTTTGTTGGGCAAGCAACAGTTGGAGATCACAAACAAAGCAAAACAATAATAAAGAACTCTTCAAGAGGTAGTCGAATAGAACTCGGGTTTTTTACTCTTATAGTAAATTAGATTGACAACATCATTTTTCCTCTGCAAGATTCGTGGATAACATCATTTTCAACACAGGTTCTTCATCTTTTTTCTTCTCTCTTTCTATCTCTCACTCCTCTCTCTTCCATCTTCATCTTCCCTCTTCTCTCTCTATCCCTCTTCTCGTGAACCACTCTTTCTTTTATTTTTATTTTTATTTTTATTATATATATTAAAAACTCAGTTGAAGATGATTGAAAATTTGTAGATCTGAAGATCTGAATCTCAAAATCTATTTAATATATATTTTTTCATCTTTTTTTTTTAAAATTTTAAAAAAAGAAGAATCAGCTCACAACATTGCGTAACGGGCCGTTGCAGTCATTATGGCACCACTACAACCGCTATGACAGCCACTACGACCGACACACATGTGAATCTCAATCACACCACAAAAGTGGGGGTAACATGTGGTGCCTATCGCCGCAGTCGTTACGTAACGGTCGCAACCATTACTTAATGCTGTATTTTGAAACACTGCCTACACCATATGTAAATTTTAATGTTTTAATGTACTAGTAACATTTTATAATTCTGTTTCATAATATGTGATACCAATTATTTTCAAGCATGATGTGGAAGTGTTTGTATAGATTTGTGGTTATTTCGAATTCTGAAATATATATTGCCTCGTGTATGTCTAACTACAGTTAACTTCATCTGAGTGTTGAGTGTTTGACATGGGAGTACATTTTGGATCATCCACGTAAAATAGATTATGATGCGAAGAAATGATTCTTGTATCTAACTTGCATAGTTATTTGACTAGTGTATTATGAATTGCTTAAAATAATTGTACAAAAGAATTTAATGTTACAAACTTATGGAGATATTTTGGATGTTCATAATGTGAAATTAAGTTGCATTTTGAACTATAACTTGATGTATGATTCATATAACGCATGTAAAATTGCACATTTTTTAGTTGATAAACACTACTGCAGTTTCTTTGTCAAATCTCCCTAAAGCATGTATTTATAACCCACTGCCCCCACATAGTAAATATTTACAAGTAATATTAACAAAGAATAACACATTATCAAATAATCTAATTGTTAATTTTAGGGGGCCACGATGCACATACATTCCCATGGATTGAGTTTTGTTGCACTAAATCCTGGACATTCGTGAAGTGCACTTGTATTCTGTTGTCACCACCGTCCCATACTATGGACCTACAATCCATAAATCTAATTTAACAACAAATAAACTACAACATTTGAAACTTATTAACAAATACCATACACAACAACACAACAAAGCATATTACCTGTCACCGTCAAAACTGTACATTTTTTCTAGTAGCTTCATCTCGTCCTCCTTTAACATGTCCTGCATGGCGTGCTTTTGCTTATGCCAAAACCGTTCTAAGTTTTACGCTCCATGTCAACATCCTCAACGTTGTAAATCACACCAAGCTCCGATGTCTTGCACATTGACACTTTGTCGCTCAGTTTTCCATGCCCAACTACCCTGAGGTACTCGTAATTGGACAACGTAAATTCGCGTCTTGGCTTGTTTTTAATGTGTCTAATCAGTGACGTCATCTTAGGCCCAGGGCTGGTAACGGCTATCTTGTCAAGATTCACAACTTCAATGCCGTCCACCACAACAATACGGTCTACTACGGGTTGGACAATAGAGGAATGTCAGTGCTATCCAAACCTGGTACAGTCATACTTGCATACCTATCCACGTAGTTATCATTCAAATCTTCAACCCTAGTGTCGTCTTGAACAAGCTCTGCTGCAAGCATGACAACAGCTTGGATTGTGGCTTGCTTTGTAGTTGTAGGTGACGAGAAATGCTAGGCACTTTTGCTACTCGTCACGTTGCTTGATCCATTACTTTTTTTCTGAACAACTGTTAGAAGATGTGTGCTAATTTGAGCCAACATTTGCAATGGATTGTGTCACTTTGTGCACCTCACGGTCGTCAAGATGGTCCTTCAAATTTGATATTGTCTTTCTCAACTAACCAACCAGCTTGTTAAGGCGTGCAATTTCAGCATCTTTTGCCCCAATAACACTGTCAAATCCTATAAACAAATTAGTTGTCTGCGCCCCAAGCATCTTCTCTATTGACTCGACCTGACTGTCCAATTCACGTACCCGTGCGGACTTCGTTTTAACTTCCTCATCCAAATGATTAATTCTCTTCATAGCCTTTTTAAGTTCATCATTCAGATAATTTGGGTCGGTGCGAACGATGTCACCCGCCAGTGTGCTTGACAGGTCTAACAGATCAGGAAACAACACTGGCCACACTTATCTGATTGCCAATAGCTTCTCGTCCATATTTTTCTTACTATTCGACGTCTCGCTGTTTTGGTTCTCCAATTCACTTACTCCTTTCAAGTCAATGTGACCACCATTACGCGAATCAGGCTGTCAACAATCAAAGCTTGGCTCTACGATGTCCACATCTGGCATATCGACATCAACCCCACGTTCATCCCACATATTCATTGGATCAACATCCAGCACGAATCCCTCAATCTAACTTGGCACATCCCCAATCGACAACGTCTTTAAAAAATAATGCTCATTAATTGTCTTAACAAGCTTTTCACAGTTCACCTATAAATTTTTCACAAAGTTACACACATTAATATCGAAGTAATGAAACATAGAACCACAAATCTTTGTTCACTTTCGTGTCATACCTCAATGGACCTTTCGCCAATAAATTTACACCTTTCAACTTGCCTATGAGTGTACCAAAGTTCCATCTACAAAACCTTGGCATCACATTACACTGCTTTGGTTTCACGATCATCAAGTGCTCACAAATAATAAACTACAATCACAATATGAGGCAAATCATTACATAAAATCATACAATATTTGCTGTTGTGCGTGTGGAGTATGGTGTTTTTTTACATTACGTTGTTGGAAAGACATACCAGTAACACAACAACACAACCGCTAACCTTTTCCGACCTGATGTGCATCTCATTCAGTGACCCAATCAGGTTGTTATGGATTGTTGCAATCTATTCGTATAACTGTAAGGTTTCCACTTTGTCAATTACACGCACAAATGCCCACCCTATCGACTCGCCCGTAGTAGCAAAAAACAACTTCGCACATACGTCCAGACATAACAGCTTCGCTGCACCTTTGTCGTCACGTTCTGTCTTGCCATGAATTGTCGCCTCCAACAGATCTTTTATGACTTTTGAAGATATCCAACCAACGTTTAGACACCGTCTTTGGATGAAATCCGATAGTCCTTTCACCTATTGCGCTGAATCTAATTTCTCTTTACCACATTGTACCCCAAACATCAAACGTATGTCGTTGTTCCTTAATGGAAACCTACGTCCCACAATGTGAAACTTCTCATCGCTCGGCTTGTACATTTGAATTAATCGGCACACAGTGGCATCACACTTCTTGAACGATTTCGGATCTAAATTGTGCACACGTATAGTATCAATCATCACCCAAAATAGGGTTTTCCACAATTGTCGAATATGTCCATCATCCAACTCAAACTCAAGCACAGTCTTGATCACCCCTGATATATTGGATCGGTACATTAGCCTTGATTGGTCGACATCGGATTTCTTAACACTACTGCTAGTTACTTTCTTTTTCTTGAATGACAGTTTTGTTTGTCTCTTCGTGGCCAATTTGGTAGACGTTTGGACAGACAATTGTGAGCGTGGTGTTCTGCCACCAACACTACATTTTTTGCTCTACCGCCCCGCGTTACCTACCACATGTGTCACAGCAACATGTCAAACGAAACATGAACAAAATAGGGAAAACACTATATATAACATTATGACAATTGATGAACAATTATTTACTAACTTCCTTTCTACCACACGATGTATCATTAAGAGAAATACAAGCTACAATGAATTTCAACATCACATAACCAATTAACAACACAACGACCATATAGATTCAACATATCACATTGGTACTGCATGTTGTTAAGATGACTACCATTAACATCACAAATTGCAAAACACATTCGTTCTTAAATTTCCACATCATCACTAACCTAATCACACCCAGTAACAAAGGAACTACCATTGCCACATAACAACACACCCAACAGAACTACCACTTCATCTACTAACAACCACGACAAGTTACTTCAAAACAATAAAACAAGCACTTCAGGTGTTTCGACCACTTAGATCTACCTTTTATTTTCTCATATCATAATTCTTGTTTCACTGTTAATTACTTAGTTGTACATGTGTTTCGGCGCGTATCTCCAACAAGTATATATACATATCAAAGTGTGATTTTATCCATTTTAGTTGTTAGTGTACAATTAATTGAACAACATTCCTGCAACATTAACCATAACATTTTTAACTCATTCAAGTGGATGCATTTTGAAATAAGCTATTTGAATCAATTGTTCAACATTGAAATGAGGCTCTTGAGTTTGAAAATAGTGCATATGCTTTACTCTGTATCTACATCGTGTACAAATATATATATGCCCATGACTTTCCTAACGTCAAGACAACTGTTTGCTCATTTTTCAAACACCAGAACAACCTTAGAGCCTCATTTCAATAATAACAGCTTGCTTCGAATGGCTTATTCCAAAGGGCATTTGTTTCAACAAGTAAAATTCTTCTGGTTGATGTTGCACTTATGCCATTCGATCAATCATACACTAACATATAAACTGACAAATTCACACTTTGACATGACTACATATGAACATCAACCTCAATAACATTAACACACATTGGCCCCAACCACATTACAACATACCATAACAGACTCAAACGTATAAAAATTGCCTGGCAGATGATTTTGTTAACATGTATGTTACTAACATCACATCCCAACTACTAAATAACCCATTCACAATCCACATCACCACTAGGTAATATACAACTAAAACAAACAGGGAAATCGTCACCCCCGTTATGACACACTACCAGATACAACACCATAACTACCACTAACATTACAATTATAGCAAACACACCATAACACACACATAAGGCCCCAAACCGCAAACGGATTCCAACCCACCAATTGCCAACAATAGAAATCACAAATGAAATAGGCATTATATGACCATAACCTTTACTGAAATCACAAAACCCACCATACCATTAACGTCCAACAACATTATGACAAAATTTCTAACATTACAAAACTGAAATCAAATAGAAACATACAATATTATGTTAACAAATCAAGCGTGAAAATTTGGCTGAAACCAGAGATTCAAAATCAAGGTTCAATATACCTGACGACATTTGCCACTAAAAAAATCATTAACGTTGACGACTGGATGATGTTTAACCGTTTATACACGTCCTTAACGTCATCCACAAACACATAAAGTTTTAGCAACCACTCTAACTCGCAGACGGAAATGTAATGCCAAAAGAGAGGGTGATGTATTTTTAGGGTCTGGAAGGGGGGAAGTCAATGTTAATTGAGGTTATGACCTAATGAGGACTCAATGTTGCCTATTTCGGATGGAGCACAAACAAAGCCATCATTCTCCCATTAATATTGGGAAACATTGGGAATGCAAAAATTTCTATATACGTATCTTTTGTTCTGATTTGTTAGAAGGGAAACCAAAAACATCTATGGAAAGCTTTTGGGCATAAGTTCCACATTACCAAAACCCATATTTGCCCCTTTTAGCTGCTGCATCACGCGCTAAAACATGGACCAATTTGTCATTAACACTAGAATGGGACTTATTGGTTCACATGATAAAAGTCAGAACCAAATGGATTAAAAGATAGGGATTTGAGATTTATTAGTGCCTCACCCTATAAATTTTATTAAAAAAAAATTATATATAAATATGTTATAGTTGAATTATCACATAATGATTTTGCATGATTTATATTAAATTATAAGATTATAGAATAGATACTCTTAATTAAATTAAAATATTAACTATATAAAATAAATTCAACAACGACTAATCAAGAAAGAATCTCATAACAACATTTAAACTGAAAAAGAAAAAATAAATGAAAGCATCTAAACGATAATTGTGTGAAATGATTAATCATCTGTAATATAATATCAAAACATAGAAGAACTTACTGTTCAGCAATTGAAAAATAACTCAAGCACTAAATCCAAGCTTCAGAGGTTCTTTGAGAGTATCATTATTGTGTACGTTTTTTCTCTTGTGAGTTGTGAATGAAAGAAAGATTTTATATAATCAAAGTATAATCCATATAGAATTTGAAGTTAGATTTCATGTAAAACTCAAATTGGGTTTGTGAAAGAAGTATTTCTCAAATAGAATCCATATAAAATCGATATTGGGTTTGTGGATTATGAAAAATATATGGAAAAGAAATATTTCTCAAATAAAATCCATATAAAATAGTAAAAGTTAGTATAATTTAAATTGGATTTGGATATGTATATAACTCTATATGTGGAAAATACAGGTTGATGTGGATTTTTTTATTTTATTTTTATTTTTAAATAAGGTCTTGAAATGTACCACTTAAAAAAAAAAACGCTACTTATATATAATTTTAGAGAGAGAATAGGGCACATAATTCCATTATCAAAGGGGTGCTCTAGACAATATAATTAGGGCTGGTTTCCTCCGGTTTATGATCGGACTGGAGGGTATTGTTGGGCTTGTGAGGGCCCACCACGGGCCTCATTTTAATAATCCGAACCGTAGAATGTGTAGAACTCGTCGAGTACTACATGCCTATAAAAAATCAAGTTGATCGAATATCGATAGCTATATGATCAAAACAGTTTTGTATAGAAAAAATGAACGGTGGAAAAATAGACGGTTGACAGAAAACTAATTTGATTACATAGCTATCGATATCCGATCAACGTAATTTTTTATAATCATATAGTTCTCGACGAGTTTTACGTATTAACGGTTCGAATTATCTAAACGGGACTTGTGGTGGGCTCTCACAGGCCCAACAGCAACCCCACTGCCATATAATTTGGCTCACTTTTCTTTTGTCTAATCTTTATCAGGTGGTTGTTAAAATGAAAATTATTGCTGTATAAAGTTTTTCACCAATTAATTAGATAAAAAGGGGGAAAAAATTTAAAACAGTAGCAATGAAAGAAAGAGATGGTTGGTTAATTGTCTCTTTTTATGCAACCTCGTGTTGGGAGTGATGTAGACCCCTTTTTAAGACCAATAAAAATATTTCATTGTTATTTTTTGAATAATGATATATAATTAAATTTTTTATGATAATGTGATTTTTTTATAGTCTATGCGTTTTCAATGAAAACACCTCTCTTCATCATTTCACAAATATCACCGCTACCTCATACTTATCATGAATTATGTATAAAAATGATAAATATATCTATATAATAAACCAAAACAATTTTTGAATTTATCCTACACATATTTGTCTTACTAAGACATTTAGACGGTTCAGATCTATTCAAATTATAAGTTAACGGCTGAGAAATATTTTTCAAAAAATATCCTACATGTACATTTTCTATTTTTCCGCTTCTCTTTTTTACTTTTTCCTTTTTGCACGCATCATTCTATGATCCCATGATCTCACATTTCTTTCTCTTTTCTTTTTATTTTTTTATTTTCTCCCATTTTTATTTTTCTCTCTATTTGTTTATTTTTTTTTATTTTCTCCTTTTTGTTCACTTATTTTTATTTATATTATATGGAAAAGTCTGCGATCCCAGAATTAGGCGCAGATTTTACTGTGCGTAGTGGAGATTATATTAATGAATTTTTTAGTCCACAAATTAAATGAATTTGAACAATTAATTATTATTTTTAAATATATTGAATACCTGATAGATTTTATAAATTTAGACCTCATATGAATCTTCAACATCTATATAATAAGGCAAGAGGCTTTTTGAAAATGTCTTAAAATGTATGTGAGATACATTTTGATCCAATGGCTGAGATGAGTTGATTTTAAGCATGAATGGCTGAGATGCATTGTAATATTTTCAACGTCCCGCCCAAAACAATCCTATCTCCTGCACCCTCTCTCTCTCTCTCTCTCTCTCCAACTTCTCAGGTCTCAAGAGCTCTCTCTCTCTTCCTCTCCCTCCTCTCTACTGCCGCTCCGCTTCCACCGTTGCGCCGCCTCCGATCTCCACCGACAGCCACTCTTCATCTCCTCTCCCTCCCAGATCTCAGATCGTCCTCCGCCGTCACCATGTCTTCCCAAAGCAAACGTAGAGAGATGGTGAAACTGATAGGGTTCTCTCTCACTCTCTCTCCTTCGCATTACAACATGCAAACATCTCTTTCTCCTTCACTCTCACTCTCTGTGTGTATGTATTGATTCGGAGGCGAATCGAGTCTCGCCTTGCATCAACTAAATCATTGAATTTTATTGAATTGTTGCCGCTTTGTTGATTTGTGGTTCAAGATCAACTGGATTCGTTCATTTCTAGGTTTGATTTTCATTCTTTGGCATTTAAATTCGCTTCTGTAACTAGAGATTTGAACAATTCTAATAGGCAGAGCCAGAAACAGATGAAGTCTATGCACAGATCACTTTACACTCAGAAGCAGATGTGAGCTTATTACTGTTAAATCCTTTATTTTTATGCCTTGCAATATTGGGAAAATTGGGTTTTTAAAGTAATTTTGCGTGTGTGAATGTTTTATGGTGATGATAATAGCAATCTGAACCTACAAGTCCTGATCCGAGCCCACCTGAGCAACCGAAACAGACTGTTCATTCTTTCTGTAAAATTTTAACTGCATCTGATACTAGCACCCATGGAGGGTTTTCTGTTCTTCGGAAGCATGCCAACGAATGCCTGCCACAATTGGTAATTTCTCTCATTTTCATTTCCCTCTGTTCGGTTAGTTATCTGAGGAAAAGAAAAAACAAAATTGAAATTATGTTGATGTTATAGTTTCAAGAAATTGGAAAGCAGGCCTAATATATGGGAAATTGGTTGTAATTAGTACTGCTACAGTGGGGTTTTGATTACTCACAATTGTTTGGATTAGGTGATTTAGGGAGAAAAGAAAAGTTACTTTTTTATAATCTCTTGGTGATTGTTAATTTTGTCTCTAAAATTCTCATGAAAAGTGGTTTTGATTTCTCCTTAATCACGTAATAAACCTTTTTTTGTTCTCTTTTCTTTTTCTCTCTCTATTTTTCAAACGATTGGGGATGATAACGGTCTCTTCTCTCTTCTTTACCCAGCTAAATTATTCAAACATTTGAGTTGCCATTTCATATCCTTCAGGACATGACCCAGTCAACCCCAACCTAGGATTTGGTTGCCAAAGATCTTCATGGGCATGAGTGGCGATTTAAGCATATATTCAGAGGCAAGTCCCACCCTTCTTGCAATTTGCTTCGTGCCTTTTTGCCATGTTGTCGTTTAATTCAGGTATAGTCTATAGATAACATACTGAGAGGTGAAATCTATATTTCTTTTCCTTTGCATAAATTGATGATATCAGGTCAACCTCGAAGACATTTGCTTACAACAGGCTGGAGTACTTTTGTGACTTCCAAAAGATTAGTTGCAGGGGATGCTTTTGTTTTCCTGAGGTATTCGATACTTGATTTTTAATTGGTTTAGTTATGTGATTGCCAAGGAACTATAAGGTATTTTTATTCTAGGATTGCCAAAAGGTTTACAAAATAATAAGTTGAAATTTGTGCTTAGCTCTGTACTTATTCTATAGTTGATCCTTTAGCGATTGGTTGACATTGTGTCATGCATTTTATATTTGTTTGAAAATTGAGTACGTTGTGATTTCTGAAATGGGTTTGATGGATTTTGATTTCTAATTTGATTTCTATTGGGTTTGATGGGTTTAATTCGCAGAAATTCGAAGTTAAATGGATTTATAATAATTTGATTTCTAATTTCTAATAATTGTTGTAAACGCAGAGAGATGGTGAAACTGTAAGTCTCTAGCTTTAATTTGGTGTAAACTATTTTAATTGTTTTGGTTGGAGTGGTTGTGATTTCTGAAATGGGTTTGATGGGTTTCGATTTCTAATAATTTGGAATGGATTTGATGGGTTTAGTTAAATTTGTATGAAACAATAATATCAGGAGTCAATAACTCAAAACACACCCACCCAAACAATTATTATTATTATTATTATTATTATGAATTAATTTGATTTATGCTGATTTATTATGGAATGCCTGAATAATTATTGCAAAAAGGGAGTTTCACCATCAACTGCAAAAGTTCATTTCAACCAAAAACTTTCAGTTTTAATAACCATTTGATAGGCTAGCTATTAAATTGTGTAATCATCAGGTTAGATGTGGAAATACTAATCATCAATGTAAAAGGTTTACATCTTGAAATAATAGTTATAAACTCTCTAGGTTAGATACATGTAAGACAGGTGTATTTTGCTGTGAAATGGTGGCAAACAAGGCTTGTGTAGGGCTCTGTTTTGTTTAATTTCTGTTTGGTTGGCGAGAATTTCTGTTTAATTTCTATTTGGTTGGCAAAGAAAGGCTTTGTATTCACACTTTTCTTAACCTAAGGATGGTTTGAATCAGTAAAAATTGTGGATCTTGAATAAAAGTTGCATTCATCTTTGCTGGAATTTGGTTTTTAAATTCTTAAAAATCTAATCTGTGTTTTCAAGACACACTTTTGAGCTGTCATTTGTCATATTTAGTAGGGCATTCATGGTTCTTTATTTTTGCCATAGGAAGTTATTGTGAAATGGGAGTTTGGGTAATGTGGTGATGTAATTATGGTAATCTTGCTTGCATTTTAAGTTGTATTATTATTGGAAATGAATTCTGCATGTCATGGGGTTTGGGATGCTTATCGATGTACACATAAAGATTGTTGGAAATGAATTCTTGAATTTCTATGCTCTGAAACACTTTTATCGATGTACACATAAAGATTACCTTTCTTTTTGGGATGCTTGAAACACTTTTGATCATCACATGTATTTCTTTCCCCTGATGATTCATATTTCTCTGATAAATCAGCCAATCTAGATTGTTGATAACTTGGCAGGCACAGACCTTGAAATGTCATAATGTTTCATCAAGAAACACAACATACTGGATGATAATATCATTTTAGGATCTAATTACGAAACACCTGAAAGGATATTTAACTAACATAATTGTTTTTTTTATAGCATTAATATCTATCTATTCTTATAAAAATGTTTTCTTTTTATTGGGACTAGATCATTGAGAACACTAAATGCAATTCTACACTCTTTTTTCATTGTCATTTTCAATGTTCTGTAAGAAGTTTATGAGTGTGATATACTTGATTTTTTCCCATGCAGCAATGCTTGAAGTATCGAAAACCAAGGCTTTTTGTGAGTTCTTTACCTTTGTTTATCTCATCGAACTGTACTTATAAATTGGCACATACTATGTAATTACTTTCACCAAGAACAAGCTTTCTATTTTATGTGTAATTACTTTCACTAAGAACTGTACTATATAAATTGGCAATCAGGTTTGGTTTTTGGTTTAGTAATGAAATTTTATGCTTACATACACTACTTTCTAAATTTCTTTAGTTTATATCAAGTAACGTTTTTGGTGAAACATCATGAATAAGTATTTCCAATTCTAACCTAGAGAGTTTATAACTATTATTTCAAGATGTATTCCTTTTGCATTGATGATTAGTATTTCCACATCTAACCTGATGATTACACAATTTAATAACTAGCCTATCAAATGGTTATTAAAACTGAAAGTTTTTGGTTGAAATGAACTTTTGCAGTTGACGGTGAAACTCCATTTCATCAAATCTAAATCAAATCAGGGGATTTGTAAAAAAATTTCACCAAATATTCAACAGTCATAGTTTTAATGAAATTTCAGAAAGAGTAATTATTGGATATGCGTTTCTTTCATTAAAAATGGTTAAAACAGATCTTTAGGATAGGTTTGGATTTTTTTAGAAAGATTTGATGAAATAAAAGAGAGTAAGGTTTGAGTGTTCCATATTAGATCAAGCTTTTAACCAAGATTTCTCTAAAATGTGATGAAAAAAAGAGACTAGGGTTGGAGATGCTCTTAGTATAGTGATCCTGCTCTTATTTGTATCTCAGTTAACCAAAATTTCTCTAAAATTTGATGAACAAAAGAGACTAGGGTTGGAGATGCTATTAGTATAGAGATTTGTATTTTCACATCTAACCTGATGATTACACAATTTATTTTTCTTTCTACAATCTTTGTTGGAGCTGAGTACGAGAAGATTTGGCAATATCAGGTATTTATCAGGTTACGGCTTCATGAGTTTTGCCTATTATCATTAATTGTTTTGTTTTTGGTTCTTTTGTTGATGAATTTTCAGTGTGTTGAAATTTTAGAATTGTAATGGATGATTTTCAAGAGTATTAGGTGTTCATTACAATTTTTACTTAATCTATTCAGCTACTCCTGGGATACTCTTGGGATGATTGGGATGATTAGGTGTTCATGATTAGGTGTTCATGCTACTTAATAGAATTGTAATACTCTTGGGATTTCAAGAGTATTAGGTGTTCATGATTTTCAATATTATTTTCAACATTACAATTTTGAAAATACTCTTGGGATTAGGTGTTCATCCATCATCCATTACAATTTTTTTTCAACATTCTTTCATCTGTTCATTTGTTTTTTTGGGGTTCTAATTTTTAAGTTGTTGCTTACAACTTTGCCTTTTTGTTATTGTTTTATTGGGCGTTTTTAGATTTTACATTGTGTTCTCTCCTTGTAATATCTGTTCCATAAATGAAAAATTTGTGTTTGGTAATAGTACTTTTATTTTTTGAAAGAGTTAATTACTCAAACCGAATATGTGTTTCCAATGTGGCAGTAATTCAGGTAGTTTGTAGTTTATTTAGAATTCTTGGGGTTTGTTTAGAATTTCATGGGGCATTCTTCAAATTTTGTTTTTTGAAAAGTTGTATTTGTTGAATCGAATTGAAGCAGGATTGTATAATTTTCAGGTTTGTATTTGTGAATGTGCGATTTCTGGGTTTTTGACTGTTTATTCAATGTTTTGAGAGATGTGAGGTCTGTGAGATTTTGTTGGTTTATTATTGAGTCTTTGTTTTTTGGGTTTGAAACTAATCATTGTGAATCTGTGATGTGTTGTGAAGACATACATGTTCAGGTACGATAGTGTTCATGGACAATGGAAGCATCATGATGTCAAGGTCAAGGACTCAAAAACACCTTCTTTTTGGCGAGAAACAAGTCGTTGTTTTCGGAGTCAGGTAATTATGCCCTTCATTCTCTCAATTCCGTTGCAATTTTTTTGAATCAGAGTATATTTAAATGAAAAGTTTTAATTTTTTTTGGTGTATTTTTAGGAACCCTGATGAAATCCCATGGGGCGAAACCAGAGCCGATTTCATTGTGGTGTCTACTGAAGTTTTCACTGATAAGGAAAAGGTTGCTGCCCACTTGAAGGTTTGATTTAATTTCCTATTTGTTTTTTTGTTTTTTTAAATATTTTTTTGTTCTGATGAAATGTTTTTTGATATGTATAATTGGGTTGATTTAGTTGTCTGCATCATTGATCTGTGATCAAAGTTTGAATCGAATATAACACTATTGTCTCTGTCATTGTTGTTGATTTTTATGCATCGGTTAGATTTTATAAATGTGTTGATTTGGTTGTCTGCATTCAAAGATCAGTGATCAAAGTTTGAATTGAATATAACACTATTCTCTATCATTGTTATCGGGCTGATTTAGTTGTCTGCGTACAATGATCATTGAAGTTTGAGCTGAATGTAACACTATCTCTATCATCATTGTTGATTTTTGTACATCTTGCTTAGTCAGGTTGAAGTTTGAGTTTGCTTTGAAATCCTTGACTTGGGCTCATTTCTGTTTATCATCATTTCTGGTTTCATCTTTGGGATTCTTTATAAATCTGCTGATCAACATTTGAGTCTTAGATAATAGTTTTTGAGTCTTTCTCATTACTCAAATTTTAAAATCACTAAATGATTCGCCTAATGATCATTGTTCGAGTTATTTTTGAAAACATGTTCAAGAACCAAACATGCTGTCAAGAACCAAACAACTATTTTTAAAATCACTAAATGATTCCCAGATGATCCTCTTCATAGGTTCAAGAACCAAACATGCTGTAAAAAATTGCTTCAGTTGACCGGAATGACCTTCCGAGTTCCAACTGTGGATGTTTCAGTTGTGGACCTCACTGCGAGGCTTGAGAAGGCAGCTACATACCAGCAAATCAAAGATGCTATCAAGTGAGTATTCAGATTTCCTTCATTCCTTCAAATTCACCTCATTATGCAGTATATTAGATTGGCAAATTGAGATTTGCATAATTGTATCAAATTTCTTTGGCTGCCAACTCTTGATTAGCATGTGACGAGGTCTTTTATTCTTTCTTGGTTAATTATAGGGAGAAATCTGAGGGCAAACTCAAGGGTATTTTGGGGTCCACCGAAGACGATGTGGTCTCCACTGACTTCATAGGGGACATCAGGTAGATTGTTATACTATTTACCATCTTAATACTCTAGCTGATTGTGTTACTTAACAGTTAAATGCAGTGAATTTGAAATATAAAACAAAAAACAGAAAATATGTAGGTCAACTGGGCTTCTATTTTCATTGGAAGAAGATGACAAATTGGCTTATGTTCCTTTCTTAGGTGGAATCTTACTTAAACCTTTATTAGTCAACTGCAAGTGCCATTTCACACCCACTTTTCTTCCTTTATTGCATTTTCTTTTTGTTAATAGTAAAACCAATACAGACCAGTGCAATGTAGGAATGGCAACAAAATATGTAGGTCATCTGCTTTTAATTTTACTAAAGTATTTGCACTTGGGTCTTTTTATAATCCACAATAGGCCAGTGTATTGAGTTTTCCATTTGTACTTGAGTACCGACATTATGTTTTGTTCCTTTCTTGACTTGGGTTCATTTCTTCCAATTACAAAAACTTTAGTTAGGCCTGTTTATGTTTTCATTTATGTCACACTAATTTAAACTTTAGTTAGGAAAATTATCCAGTTTTATGTCACATTTCTGAGTATTTTTCCAAAAATGAAAAACAGATGACAGAAAATGAAAACATTCGAGTATTCATATGTATATATAATCATAAATATTAAAATTATGGCCATTTTTAGAATTTTTCATTGTCTTCGCTTTTCAAAAAAACTAAAAACAGAAACACAACTAAACGACTAGAAAATTATTTGTTCTATGTCACATATCGGGGTCATATACTATCCCAAAAAAATATATAGCAAAGAAGAAAATATATACCTTTTCCCCAGATCTCATGTCGATTTTATCTTTAAATAGTGTTGGGAATAAATTTAAATTTAAATAGTGTTGGGATTAAATTTAAACAGTGTTAGGATTAAATTTAAATTTAAATAGTGTTGGGATTAAATTTAAATAGTGTTGGGAATAAATTTAAATTTAAATAGTGTTGGGATTAAATTTAAATTTAAATAGTGTTGGGATTAAAAAATAAATTTAAATTTAAATAGTGTTGGAATTAAATTTAAATTTAAATAGTGTTGGGGTTAAATTTAAATTTAAATAGTGTTGGGGTTAAATTTAAATAGTGTTGGGATTAAATTTAAATTTAATCCGTGTTGGGATTAAATTTATAATAAATTTAAATAGTGTTGGGATTAAAAAATGAAGGAGATGGATTACGAAATCAAAATAAGCACATTAATAAGCACATTAATTAACACAGGATTAAAATTTAATTAAAACATTTTCATTAAAATACAGAAATTAAAATTTAATTAAAACATTTTCATTAAAATACAGAAAATAACTTACAATTACAATTGTTGTAGCAACTGTAAGGATCTTTAATTGGGTACAACAGGGAAGCTTTTAATGCTCTCAGAACACTCTGGGTTTTCTTGCAACAATAAAGGGGAAGAAAATTTTCGAATGCCTGAATGCTTACAATTGATTACAATATAAAGGAATAAAAAGCAGAATAGTGAGCATGTGACTTCTGAAAGCAGCTGGCAAATCAAGCAGTAAAGGAGATGCTGTCGGATGCTTTCGGTGGAGTGATTGCACAGCTGAGCAGCCTTTAGCAAAAGTTGATTGGGTGAATAGTGACGGTGAACAGTAAAAGTGAACAGTAACTTTTGCTATTCATTACTTTCCGTGGAACATGTGAGTAAAGGAATCAATATAAATATCAATTAGCAGCTTTTCTCAAAAGAGTATTGATTGAAGCTAATTTATATTTATATGGAATCCAAGGTTGATTAAATAAATGGATCCTGAGCATCTTGAAACTCGGGTCCTGAATATTGATTGGTTGATTCTTCAGAGGAATGGACCTGAGCTGAATCATCTGAATTGTTTGAATCGGTGGATTGGGCTTTAGCTTGATTCAACAGTTGATGGGCCAATTGGATCATGTCTTCTTTGGATGACTTGGATTTACTCTTGACCTTGGGCTGAGCAGGAGGTGGAATAGGCTTTGCCTTGACTTTGGATTTTGATTTGGGCTTTGATTGGGCTGGTTGAGCAGCAACAGCTTTGGACTTTGATTTGGATGATTTGGGCTTGGAGCCACTAGATGAGGGGCTTCCAAGATTGACTGGAGGAAGACTAGGCTGACTTCCTTGAGTAACTACAGCAGTTGGGTTCTGCTGGGCTTTAGCAAGAGCAGGAGTTGGAGCACATTGATCAGGTGGGAATTCTTCTTGAACAATTTCAAGAATTCTGGGAACATTGAACTTAACCCACCATTTAACTGTGTGTTGGCGGATGATGATATTATCATCAATCCCATAATGCCATTTAAATAGCCATGGAATTTTGTATTTAGCAATAAATATGAGTAATAAGGGAAATTGCCGTTGGTGAGTAGAAAATGGGTAAACAGAGGCAAAATACTGAATTATGTGACTGAGATCAACAGGGAGGATATCTGAAATGGCGCCATAGTGAGTCCACCATCTCAGAAACCAGGTGGGTAATTCAGATTTGAATTTCTGATCAAAGGAGATGAACCAAGAATGACTAAAAGTTTCATTTTGGTACAAGAAAATCTTGAACCAAGCATCAACGTAATCATGGTAATTATATTGAATAGAATGGCCAGGTAAATCACGAAGCTGATTAGGATTGCCCCATTCAGCCATGGAAACAATGTTGTGAATATAGAGTGAATGGTATAAGACCTTATAGGCATAGGTGCGGTCCTGAATTGGTTTGATCAAAATGGAATGGTGATTGATTAGAATATCCTTGTAGTAGGCTAGGGTTTTTTCTGGATGGGAAAGGGTGAAATGGCATCCAGAGCCGAAATGGAATTTAGCAATGTCATTGATGGTTTGATTTCGTGGGTGACTAGGTTCTTTATAGAACAGGTTAGTAACATGGGAATTGGTATATTCAGACCGAGATGACTTAACAGGGTTAACTGGGAATGGAGTAACTGAAACGGATTGGCTAGATACAAAAGGATCAGAGGCCAATGCAGATGAATAATCAGGGCGATGAATAGAACCAAGGGTTTGGTAACGGTTAATGAGGTCGAGTGAATAAGAGGGAGTAACTGACTCCAAAGGAGGAGGGACAATAAGTTGATTTGGTTTATTGGAAGAGGAGGCCAAAGCCTTGGAAGGAGGCCTTGGACGAGACATCTGTGAAATAATAAACAGTGATTAGCAACCAGAAAGGAGATCAAGATAATCTTGGTGATGATGTAAACAATTGTAGTTGTGAGCAAGTAAATTGCGGCGAGCTTGAATTTGTTGGTAATTGATGTATTGGGCTCTTTTGGTAGTGGGTCTAGCTAATTTGAGGCGGTGAATGTGATGGGTAAGCTGTTTAATTAAGGTTTTGAAATAGGTAATTCGGGATTTATGGTAAGCAGTAAATGGTGTAGTCATCCCTTACCCCCCTGTAAAAATTCCCGGGTAAGAAAATCAGGTAGGGAATTTTGACAACCAGGTATATAGGTAATATCAAAATCAAAAATACTTAAAATAGCTTGCCATCGAGCAAAAATTTGTTTACTGGCAAGATTTTGAACATCTTTTTCAAGAACATATTTAGCAGATTTGCAATCAACACGAAGTAAGAATTTTTGATTTAAAATATCATCTTGAAATTTTTGAATACATAAAACAGTAGATAAAATTTCTTTTTTAATAGTACTATAATTGAATTGTGCTTTATTCCAGACACCAGAATGATAGCGAACAATTTGTTCAGATGATTGAGGAGTAAGTTGCTGAAGTAGAATGCCACCATAACCAATATCGGAGGCATCAGTTTGAATAATTTTGAATGAATTTTCAGTGGGAATACCAAGACAAGGAAGGGACTTGACATATTGTTTGACTTGTTGGACAATAAAAGTATGAACAGAAGACCAAGGAGGAGGATTATCCTTTAACCGATCAAATAAAGGTTGACAAGTTTTCCTAAGGTCTTTATAAAATTCAGCAATGTAATTGAGAGAACCTAAGAACCGTTGTAATTGAGTTTTATCAAGAATTTCATCAAGAAATTTGGATGCAAATTCAATGGATCGACTAATGGGTAGGATAGTATTATGATGAATATCATATCCTAAAAAGCGAACTTTAGTTTGAAATAATTTGATTTTAGGAGCAGAAATAACAAGACCATGACTTTTAATTGCGTAAAAGAATGCAGTTAAATGTTTCCAATGTTCACTAATTGATTTTGAAAAGATTAAGATGTCATCAATATAAATAATTGAAAAATGACTAAATGGGTTAAATATGTCATTCATAATATGTTGAAATTCACTAGGAACATTTTTTAAACCAAATGGCATTACATTCCATTCATATTGACCGAATGGTGTGTTAAATGCAGTTTTATATCGATCTTTAGGATGAATTTGGATTTGCCAAAAACCACTTTTTAAATCGAACTTACTAAAAATAACAGCTTGACTAAGTCGTTTAATTAAATCTTTTTTTATTAGGAATAGGATACCTAATCCATTCTAAAACAGCATTTAATGGTTTGTAATTGATAACTAACCGAGGGACACCTCTTTCTAATTCAGCATTTTTATTAACATAGAAAGCAGGACAGGACCAAGGTGATTTACTTGGGCTAATTATGCGATTTCTTAATAATTCATTAATTTCTTTTTTGCACATTTCAAGTAATTCATGATTCATTTGAATAGGTCGAGATTTAGTAGGAATTTGTGATTCATTAAAATTTTTAATATAGGGTAAGGTAACGACATGTTTTTTCCTATGCCAGAAAGCAGTAGGTAAAGTAGAACAAACAGTTGATTCAAGTTTTAATTTAAAATCATTAATTTGGGAAACAAGAACGGGATTAGTTAATTGTTGGTCAATGCGTTTGTGGTTTATTTCGTCTTTAAGAAATGTTAAATGCCGAGTTAGGCGGTTAATTTGATGAGAAATAGAACAATCTTTTAATTGGTTTAAGTGTAATAGTTCAGGAGGAGATAGAAATTGGAACGTAACAGGTTGTCCTAAAACATGTGTAGTTATTCCGGTACTAGATGTAGTAAAAGGATATAATAAATAGATAAATGGAGAGCCTAAAATGATTTTATCAGTCATATTGGTGACTAGGACAAAAGAGGTTTTAAAACATACATTGTCTTGGCAAACATGTACTTTTGGTAATTTATATTTGATATGCATTTTAGTACCATTAGCAGAGGTTAATTTTTCTTGACATTTCTCATAATATGTAGTAGGAAGTAATCCTTCTTGTATGCAATTTAAATCAGCACCAGTATCAATTAAAGCAATTAATTCTAATTCAAAATCATTAACAATTATTTTGATTTTAGAATACCACTTTTGAATGTAAAGTTTGTTGATTAAACTTAATCGTTTTTCTTCAGGATTGTTAGACTGAGAGTGGTGTGATCAGTTATCAAATATTAAGTGATCCGGATTAGGATCAGATTCATGTTCAGATTCATGTGGGGATTCCAGATTATTAGATTGGAAATTATCTAAACTTTTATTAATTTTTAAAGTAATAATTTCATCTTCTAATTTGATATCTTTTTGTTGTAAATCCTTGATTGTTTGTTTAATCTGATTGATTTCTTGTTGTAAATCTTGTAATGTGACGTCTTTTTGTTTATTTTTAAATCTTTCTAAAGTTTTGGATAGACTGATTATAGGTTTATCAAACTTAGGTTTGGAATCTGATTGGATTAATAAGGATCTTAATTTATCAGTATATTTTTGTTTTAACTTGGGATCGTCTAATTTACTAATTAGGTCGATTAGAGCAGATTCTTCTTGAGTATTTTTGGTGAGAACAGTAATTTGTTTAACAGGTTTGCAACAAATATCATTACATCCTATTTTAATATTATTATCAGAATCATCACTAGGGGATTGGGAATCAGATGAAGTATCTGGATGATCAGAAGAAGTACTACTGGTAGGTTGATTTAATTGAAAGATTTCATACAATTGATTTTTGGAATTATCATCAAGTTGAAGTTGATTAACTCTGTCTTTTAATTTTTGTTTGTCTTTACATTTATTTGAATAATGTCCTTTTTGACCACAATTATAACAAGTAACATCTGTAGTGGATTTAGATTTTGGATGAGATTTGGATTTATAATATTTCTTTTTGGGTTTAGTATAGAATTTATCATTGGATTTGGAAGGTGTATAGTGCTTTTTATATTTATTGGAATGTTTGTATGATGATTTATGTTTGGAGTATTTGTGTGATTTCCTACGAGAGGGTGCAACAGGATGTAAACCATATTGTTCACAGAAATTTCCTAATTCGTACTTAGCTTTATGTTTATCTTTATTAGCTTTTTGAGTAAGTTTGAGGTCAATACACATTTTTAAACCTTCTTTTTGAATAGTGCTAATTATATCACCATACGTGAGATTATCATATTCAATAACACCAGTGGGTTGACTAAGAACATCTCTAATTTTATGGGCAAATAAGCTAGGTAATCCATTAATAAATTTTTCTTTCCAAAATGATTTAGTACAGTCTTCTCTTAACATGACGCGAGAGGTAAATACATCTTTATACCACCTAAAATCACTTAAGGTTGGACAGGTGAGATTACTTAATTGATCATGGATGCGAGAATAAATATTGGTAGGGGTTCCAATAAAGTGTCGAACTATGGTATATATTAATTGATTAATTCCATCAGGGTGACAACATCCTATAGATTCATCAAAAAGAGGGAGACCATTTTCATCAGTTTGATTGGCATAAATAACAGAGTCACGGTCTGTTTCAGTGAGATATTTTTCCCACCAAGATTTGAGCATACCAGTAAATCCAGAGGTAAGTAAGGAAACAATTTCAGGTTGAGAGTATTGGGGATAATTACTGAGATAACTATTGGCGACCATAGATAAATGATTTAATTTTTGAAGGATTTGATCTTCATTGAGACCATCAATATTCCATTCGTATAATTTTTTAGCAGAAACAGAAAATTGATTACTAATATTTGTTTCTTCAAATTGGAGATCAGGAGGAGTAGGTCGAGAATACCAGTTTTTGGTAGTTTGAGGATTAACTTTAGGATAATGAATTTTATTCAGATGAGACGATTGAAATTGTTGAGCTAATTGATTTATTTCATTATCAGTAGTGTCAGTTTCAGATTGATCGAAAACAGTGTTGGTAATAGGTTGTTGATTTAAAACAGTAATACCTTTATCTTTGGAAGCAGAAGTATCAGAGGGAGTTAATTTAGTAAACAACTGTTCAATAGCTTTGACAGTAGATTGATCATTAGTAACTAGACTAGTTCTTTTGGAGCGATGACTAGGGAGATTAAGTAGAGGTTGATCTAAGGGTTTAATAATTTGTGTAGATTGGCTATCTAAATTAGTTTCTAGTTTATCTAATTGTTTACCAATCGTTTTTAGACATTGATTTGTATAATTATTCTGTTCAATAACTTTCTTGATTTGAGGGTCAGTGCCAGGTAATTTAAAAGGAGAGGCTGGAATTTCAGAACCTTGGTGATCAATAATTATATTTTCTAAGGGAGGATGATTAGAGCTAACAGAAGTATTAGGAGAAGTCTTCCACTTATGTTTGGTGATTGTATTAACCTTTTTGTAATATTGATCCATATAATCAAAGAAAGATAATTCGAAACCATATTGAACCATAAAATCATACCATTTTCTAGTTATGCAAGATTGTTGAGCAGAATCATATTTAGCGCGATAAGCATGTCTTTTAGTCCTATTTTCTTTGGATCTAAAATCAATAAGTAATTTATCTAGATCAGGAGTAAAATCCTTTTTGATTGTCATGAGTTGGGGATTTACTGGTTGTATAAATTCTTCGAAATCAGTTTGAGTTGGGGAATTATTTGAAGCTATTTCTTCTTCAGGAAAATGTGAGGTAGTAGTATAAACAGGTTTACTGATTTGAGAAGTTGTAGAATTATCAATTCCTTTTAATTTATTTTTGGAAGTTGGATTAGTTGGACCAAGATGGATTTGACTATTTTTTCTAAATAGCGGAGTGTTAAATATCTCGTCTTCAGTTGATATTTCAGAAGGGACACTAGATGTACTATGTCTAGAAGACTGACTGCGATTAAATTTAATATTAACTGATCCATCATTATTTTGCTGGATATGTTTAATGTCTTGGATGGAGGATTGTTGTTGATTATGTTTGTAATTTTCATTGACAGTAACCCATTGGTCAGGTAAATTAATATCTTTCCATTCAATCATGTGAGGAATATTAATATTTGATTCATTAGTACTACTGCTTTGGATTAGTAAAGTTTTATCTTTGGGACTTTTATGTAAAGCATGAACATTTAAATTAGTTTGCATACATTTATAGTGAACACGATAAATCAAAGCAATATTATGAGAAGAATCTAACATTTCAGTATATTCACCATGTAGTTGAATGTTTAATGTTAATGCTTTGAGAATATGTGGATCTCTTAAACTTAATGTAAAATCAGGAAAACAGTTAAAATGTACGGGACCTTTATTAAGACCAGTTTCCATCATTCCCATTAAACTAGCATTATAATAAATTTATAATAAATTGAAATAGTGTTGGGATTAAATTTATAATAAATTTAAATAGTATTGGGATTAAATAGTGTTGGGATTAAATTTAATTTTATCAAATTAAAAAATAAATTGAAATAGTGTTGGGATTAAATTTATAATAAATTTAAATAGTATTGGGATTAAAAAATAAATTTAAATAGTGTTGGGATTAAATTTTATATTAAATATGTAATTTTATCAAATTAAAAAATAAATTAAAATAGTGTTGGGATTACTTGAAAAACCGACCTGATCAGCAGAATACAATGGAGGTGGTTTCGACCATTCGGTTGTGGTTGAGGTTGATGAAATTAATTCTTATCTCGGATAGATATTGAATTTAACATATAAAAAAAACATATAATCGACTCAATCAACTTATTCATGTTTCAAGTTGTACGCATATGAATAAGTTGATTGAGTCGATTATATGTTTTTTTTATATATTAAATTCAATATCTATCCGAGATAAGAATTAATTTCATCAATCTCAACCACAGCCGAGTGGTCGAAACCACCTCCATTGTATTCTGCTGATTAGGTCGGTTTTTCAAGTAATCCCAACACTATTTTAATTTATTTTTTAATTTGATAAAATTACATATTTAATATAAAATTTAATCCCAACACTATTTAAATTTATTTTTTAATCCCAATATTATTTAAATTTATTATAAATTTAATCCCAACACTATTTAAATTTATTTTTTAATTTGATAAAATTAAATTTAATCCCAACACTATTTAATCCCAATACTATTTAAATTTATTATAAATTTAATCTCAACACTATTTAAATTTATTATAAATTTAATCCCAACACGGATTAAATTTAAATTTAATCCCAACACTATTTAAATTTAACCCCAACACTATTTAAATTTAAATTTAATCCCAACACTATTTAAATTTAATCCCAACACTATTTAAATTTAAATTTAATTCCAACACTATTTAAATTTAAATTTATTTTTTAATCCCAACACTATTTAAATTTAAATTTAATCCCAACTCTATTTAAATTTAAATTTATTCCCAACACTATTTAAATTTATTCCCAACACTATTTAAATTTAAATTTAATCCTAACACTGTTTAAATTTAATCCCAACACTATTTAAATTTAAATTTATTCCCAACACTATTTAAAGATAAAATCGACATGAGATCTGGAGAAAAGATATATATTTTCTTCTTTGCTATATATTTTTTTGGGATAGTATATGACCCCGATATGTGACATAGAACAAATAATTTTTCTAGTCGTTTAGTTGTGTTTTTGTTTTTAGTTTTCTTGAAAAGCGAAGACAATGAAAAATTCTAAAAATGGCCATAATTTTAATATTTATGATTATATATACATATGAATACTCGAATGTTTTCATTTTCTGTCATCTGTTTTTCATTTTTGGAAAAATACTCAGAAATGTGACATAAAACTGGATAATTTTCCTAACTAAAGTTTAAATTAGTGTGACATAAATGAAAACAGAAACAGGCCTAACGAAAGTTTTTGTAATTGGAAGAAATGAACCCAAGTCAAGAAAGGAACAAAACATAATGTCGGTACTCAAGTACAAATGGAAAACTCAATACACTAGCCTATTGTGGATTATAAAAAGACCCAAGTGCAAATACTTTAGTAAAATTAAAAGCAGATGACCTACATATTTTGTTGCCATTCCTACATTGCACTGGTCTGTATTGGTTTTACTATTAACAAAAAGAAAATGCAATAAAGGAAGAAAAGTGGGTGTGAAATGGCACTTGCAGTTGACTAATAAAGGTTTAAGTAAGATTCCACCTAAGAAAGGAACATAAGCCAATTTGTCATCTTCTTCCAATGAAAATAGAAGCCCAGTTGACCTACATATTTTCTGTTTTTTGTTTTATATTTCAAATTCACTGCATTTAACTATTAAGTAACACAATCAGCTAGAGTATTAAGATGGTAACTAGTATAACAATCTACCTGCTGTCCCCTATGAAGTCAGTGGAGACCACATCGTCTTCGGTGGACCCCAAAATACCCTTGAGTTTGCCCTCAGATTTCTCAAGGCTCGCAGTGAGGTCCAACACTAAAACATCCACAGTTGGAACTCGGAAGGTCATTCCGGTCAACTGAAGCAATTTTTTACAGCATGTTTGGTTCTTGAACCTGTGAAGAGGATCATCTGGGAATCATTTAGTGATTTTAAAAATAGTTGTTTGGTTCTTGACAGCATGTTTGGTTCTTGAACCTGTTTTCAAAAATAACTTGAACAATGATCATTAGGCGAATCATTTAGTGATTTTAAAATTTGAGTAATGAGAAAGACTCAAAAACTGTGATCTAAGACTCAAATGTTGATCGGCAGATTTATAAAGAATCCCAAAGATGAAACCAGAAATGATGATAAACAGAAATGAACCCAAGTCAAGGATTTCAAAGCAAACTCAAACTTTAACCTGACTAAGCAAGATGTACAAAAATCAACAACGATGATAGAGATAGTGTTACATTCAGCTCAAACTTCAATGATCATTGTACGCAGACAACTAAATCAACCCGATAACAATGATAGAGAATAGTGTTATATTCAATTCAGACTTTGATCACTGATCTTTGAATGCAGACAACCAAATCAACACATTTATAAAATCTAACCGATGCATAAAAATCAACAACAATGATAGAGACAATAGTGTTATATTCGATTCAAACTTTGATCACAGATCAATGATGCAGACAACTAAATCAACCCAATTATACATATCAAAAAACATTTCATCAGAACAAAAAAATATTTAAAAAAACAAAAAAACAAATAGGAAATTAAATCAAACCTTCAAGTGGGCAGCAACCTTTTCCTTATCAGTGAAAACTTCAGTAGACTCCACAACGAAATCGGCTCCGGTTTCCCCCCATGGGATTTCATCAGGGTTCCTAAAAATACAAAAAAAAAAATTAAAACTTTTCATTTAAATATACTCTGATTCAAAAAAATTGCAACGGAATTGAGAGAATAAAGGGCATAATTACCTGACTCCGAAAACAACGACTTGTTTCTCGCCAAAAAGAAGGTGTTTTTGAGTCCTTGACCTTGACATCATGATGCTTCCATTGTCCATGAACACTATCGTACTTGAACATGTATGTCTTCACAACACATCACAGATTCACAATGATTAGTTTCAAACCCAAAAAACAAAGACTTAATAATAAACCAACAAAATCTCACAGACCTCACATCTCTCAAAACATTGAATAAACAGTCAAAAACCCAGAAATCGCACATTCACAAATACAAACCTGAAAATTATACAATCCTGCTTCAATTCGATTCAACAAATACAACTTTTCAAAAAAAAAAATTGAAGAATGCCCCATGAAATTCTAAACAAACCCCAAGAATTCTAAATAAACTACAAACTACCTGAATTACTGCCACATTGGAAACACATATTCGGTTTGAGTAATTAACTCTTTCAAATAATAAAAGTACTATTACCAAACACAAATTTTTCATTTATGGAACAGATATTGCAAGGAGAGAACACAATGTAAAATCTAAAAACACCCAATAAAACAATAACAAAAAGGCAAAGTTGTAAGCAACAACTTAAAAATTAGAACCCCAAAAAAACAGATGAACAGATGAAAGAATGTTGAAAAAAAAATTGTAATGGATGATTGATGAACACCTAATCCCAAGAGTATTTTCAAATTTGTAATGTTGAAAATAATGTTGAAAATCATGAACACCTAATACTCTTGAAATCCCAAGAGTATTACAATTCTATTAAGTATCATGAACACCTAATCATGAACACCTAATCATCCCAATCATCCCAAGAGTATCCCAGGAGTAGCTGAATAGATTAAGTAAAAATTGTAATGAACACCTAATACTCTTGAAAATCATCCATTACAATTCTAAAATTTCAACACATTGAAAATTCATCAACAAAAGAACCAAAAACAAAACAATTAATGATAATAGGCAAAACTCATGAAGCCGTAACCTGATAAATACCTGATATTGCCAAATCTTCTCGTACTCAGCTCCAACAAAGATTGTAGAAAGAAAAATAAATTGTGTAATCATCAGGTTAGATGTGAAAATACTAATCTCTATACTAAGAGCATCTCCAACCCTAGTCTCTTTTGTTCATCAAATTTTAGAGAAATTGTGACGCCCTCAAAATTAACCCATTATATATATATCATTGACATGCATTATTTAAAGAAGACAATTTATTAATTCATTCATCAGAGTATTACTAAACAAAGCATTACATGTAACATCGAATAAAATGCCCTACATGCTTACATCTTTCCAAGCCAACACTTGGATTCAAAAATATGAGTTCTAATCTCAATACAAGAAAAGCCCTAGGCTTGAATGTTTACATGTACTAATAAATAAAAACTATTAACTAAAGGTAGTCTTCTTCAATCCAGAAACCAAACCCTCCCAAGCTAAGTCCTTGGAGGTAGTTTTTCACCTGAACCTGAAAATGATGTTCCCATAAAGGGTGAGCCACAGCCCAGTAGAAATATACTAAACCACATATAAGCAATGAATAAAGCAATAGCATTCAACAGATGGTTAACCAAAATAATCAATTACTTCATTTTACAGTCTCATGACACTATTGCCAAAGATACGTTTTACTTTCCAATTTTATCAACATGGCTCAGAACCTGGCCAAACTTATAACAGTGAATCACATATATCATATTCACATCCTTCCAATATCAACAAACAAATGAGACTCAAGCTCAAATCAAATACTTCATACTTCCAGATTGATACACATTTTAGTGCTGTATCAATAAAACACTTCTATATAAATAAGCACACATAAAAGTGATGCTAATGGAGTCATCCCCTATCTCCTCCCAAACAAAATCCGGTTTAGAGGTCCATCCCCTATCTTTCCCTAAACCGTGGAGTACATCCCCTATCTCCTCCCACACACAAAACAATGTATGCAAATGCAATGCTCAATCAATACACGTATTTTCTGTATCAATGCCATAGTCAAAATTAATGACTTAACCAATGTGATTAGTTTCAGTTATTCCTAATCCACATGCAATGTCTACAACAATCACGACTATCCTCCACCGATAGCCCAAAACAGTTATTTCTAAACTGAAAATAACTATGTCAACAATTCAATAGACAAATGATTCCAATTACCCAATTACGCTATTTAACCACTGAATTCCCCAATTCCATGAATTTAACCATCTTTTCCCAATTCCATGAATTACTTATACAAATTAATTCAATAATACAACTAGGGTTTTTCCCAAAATTTACCAAAGTATCCCCAACATATCAAATTACCAAAGCTTAGAACAAAACCTATAAAATGGAGTAGGAAATCCCTACCTCGAAGAAAACAACACAAATGGTGAAGACAAAGATGAGTGCCCAAATACCAAAGTGCTCCAAATCGCCAAATGTTCAGATTAAATGAAAGCCCTCGACTCCCTCTATCTTTTTAATGAAGGATCTAGGGTAGAAACACACCCTAAGTGGATCAAATCTAAGAAAGAAGGTGAGTAGGGAGAGAGAGAAGTCGGACCTAGGGTTTGGAATCAAAAGAAAATGAAAAAGACTGATCAAAACCCGCTGCTGTGTATATAAACTGGACAGGCTCGCTCGAGCGAAGACATGGTCGCTCGAGCGACCAGACACAGAAAAGCAACGCTCGAGCCAAGGAAGCCTTGCTCGAGCCAACAACCCAAAAGCTCGCTCGAGCGAAAGAAAACTCGATCGAGCGAAGAACTCAAACCCACAGGTCTGAAACCAGACACACGCTCGAGCGAAGGAACTATTGCTCGAGCGAAGAACAAACTAACTCGCTTGAGCGAAGAAAAGCTCGCTCGAGCCAAGAATGCACAGCTACAGGTCCAAATCAAACGCAACCTCTCGTTCGAGCGAACAACTCCTCGCTCGAGCGAAGAACCAAAAACCTGGACAGCAACACTTGGTTTCTAAACCCAACCAACCTGAAACAAACCTGCCCAACACATCCTATAATTCCAAATGAGAAAATAAGGGACAACAACAACAATTATACAATGACAGAATCTACGGAACCTAAGTCCGGATACAATAATCAAATGGGAAAAGACCGGGGTCGCTATAGAAATTTTGGTTAACTGAGATACAAAAAAGAGTAGGATCACTATACTAAGAGCATCTCCAACCCTAGTCTCTTTTTTTCATTAAATTTTAGAGATAGTTTGGTTAAAAGCTTGATCTAATATGGAACACTCAAACCTTACTCTCTTTTATTTCATCAAATCTTTCTAAAAAAATCCAAACCTATCCTAAAGATCTGTTTTAACTATTTTTAATGAAAGAAACGCATATCCAATAATTACTCTTTCTGAAATTTCATTAAAACTATGACTGTTGAATATTTGGTGAAATTTTTTTACAAATCCCCTGATTTGATTTAGATTTGATGAAATGGAGTTTCACCGTCAACTGCAAAAGTTCATTTCAACCAAAAACTTTCAGTTTTAATAACCATTTGATAGGCTAGTTATTAAATTGTGTAATCATCAGGTTAGATGTGGAAATACTAATTATCAATGTAAAAGGAATACATCTTGAAATAATAGTTATAAACTCTCTAGGTTAGAATTGGAAATACTTATTCATGATGTTTCACCAAAAACTTTACTTGATATAAACTAAAGAAATTTAGAAAGTAGTGTATGTAAGCATAAAATTTCATTACTAAACCAAAAACCAAACTTGATTGCCAATTTATATAGTACAGTTCGAAGTGAAAGTAATTACACATAAAATAGAAAGCTTGTTCTTGGTGAAAGTAATTACATAGTATGTGCCAATTTATAAGTACAGTTCAATGAGATAAACAAAGGTGAAGAACTCACAAAAAGCCTTGGTTTTCGATACTTCAAGCATTGCTGCATGGGAAAAAAATCAAGTATATCACACTCATAAACTTCTTACAGAACATTGAAGATGACAATGAAAAAAGAGTGTAGAATTGCATTTAGTGTTCTCAATGATCTAGTCCCAATAAAAAGAAAACATTTTTATAAGAATAGATAGATATTAATGCTATAAAAAAAACAATTATGTTAGTTAGATATCCTTTCAGGTGTTTCGTAATTAGATCCTAAAATGATATTATCATCCAGTATGTTGTGTTTCTTGATGAAACATTATGACATTTCAAGGTCTGTGCCTGCCAAGTTATCAACAATCTAGATTTTCTGTTTATCAGAGAAATATGAATCATCAGGGGAAAGAAATGCATGTGATGATCAAAAGTGTTTCAAGCATCCCAAAAAGGAAGGTAATCTTTATGTGTACATCGATAAAAGTGTTTCAGAGCATAGAAATTCAAGAATTCATTTCCAACAATCTTTATGTGTACATCGATAAGCATCCCAAACCCCATGACATGCAGAATTCATTTCCAATAATAATACAACTTAAAATGCAAGCAAGATTACCATAATTACATCACCACATTACCCAAACTCCCATTTCACAGTAACTTCCTATGGCAAAAATAAAGAACCATGAATGCCCTACTAAATATGACAAATGACAGCTCAAAAGTGTGTCTTGAAAACACAGATTAGATTTTTAAGAATTTAAAAACCGAATTCCAGCAAAGATGAATGCAACTTTTATTCAAGATCCACAATTTTTACTGATTCAAACCATCCTTAGGTTAAGAAAAGTGTGAATACAAAGCCTTTCTTTGCCAACCAAATAGAAATTAAACAGAAATTCTCGCCAACCAAACAGAAATTAAACAAAACAGAGCCCTACGCAAGCCTTGTTTGCCACCATTTCACAGCAAAATACACCTGTCTTACATGTATCTAACCTAGAGAGTTTATAACTATTATTTCAAGATGTAAACCTTTTACATTGATGATTAGTATTTCCAAATCTAACCTGATGATTACACAATTTAATAGCTAGCCTATCAAATGGTTATTAAAACTGAAAGTTTTTGGTTGAAATGAACTTTTGCCGTTGATGGTGAAACTCCCTTTTTGCAATAATTATTCAGCCATTCTATAATAAATCAACATAAATCAAATTAATTCATAATAATAATAATAATAATAATAATAATAATAATAATAATAATAATAATAATAATAATAATAATAATAATAATAATAATTGTTTGGGTGGGTGTGTTTTGAGTTATTGACTCCTGATATTATTGTTTCATACAAATTTAACTAAACCCATCAAATCCATTCCAAATTATTAGAAGTCGAAACCCATCAAACCCATTTCAGAAATCACAACCACTCCAACCAAATCAATTAAAATAGTTTACACCAAATTAAAGCTAGAGACTTACAGTTTCACCATCTCTCTGCGTTTACAACAATTATTAGAAATTAGAAATCAAATTATTATAAATCCATTTAACTTCGAATTTCTGCGAATTAAACCCATCAAACCCAATAGAAATCAAATTAGAAATCAAAATCCATCAAACCCATTTCAGAAATCACAACGTACTCAATTTTCAAACAAATATAAAATGCATGACACAATGTCAACCAATAGCTAAAAGATCAACTATAGAATAAGTACAGAGCTAAGCACAAATTTCAACTTATTATTTTGTAAACCTTTTGGCAATCCTAGAATAAAAATACCTTATAGTTCCTTGGCAATCACATAACTAAACCAATTAAAAATCAAGTATCGAATACCTCAGGAAAACAAAAGCATCCCTTGCAACTAATCTTTTGGAAGTCACAAAAGTACTCCAGCCTGTTGTAAGCAAATGTCTTCGAGGTTGACCTGATATCATCAATTTATGCAAAGGAAAAGAAATATAGATTTCACCTCTCAGTATGTTATCTATAGACTATACCTGAATTAAACGACAACGTGGCAAAAAGGCACGAAGCAAATGGCAAGAAGGGTGGGACTTGCCTCTGAATATATGCTTAAATCGCCACTCATGCCCATGAAGATCTTTGGCAACCAAATCCTAGGTTGGGGTTGACTGGGTCATGTCCTGAAGGATATGAAAAGGCAACTCAAATGTTTGAATAATTTAGCTGGGTAAAGAAGAGAGAAGAGACCGTTATCATCCCCAATCGTTTGAAAAATAGAGAGAGAAAAAGAAAAGAGAACAAAAAAAAGGTTTATTACGTGATTAAGGAGAAATCAAAACCACTTGTCATGAGAATTTTAGAGACAAAACTAACAATCACCAAGAGATTATAAAAAAGTAACTTTTCTTTTCTCCCCAAATCACCTAATCCAAACAATTGTGAGTAATCAAAACCCCACTGTAACAGTACTAATTACAACCAATTTCCCATATATTAGACCTGCTTTCCAATTTCTTGAAACTATAACATCAACATAATTTCAATTTTGTTTTTTCTTTTCCTCAGATAACTAACCGAACAGAGGGAAATGAAAATGAGAGAAATTACCAATTGTGGCAGGCATTCGCTGGCATGCTTCCGAAGAACAGAAAACCCTCCATGGGTGCTAGTATCAGATGCAGTTAAAATTTTACAGAAAGAATGAACAGTCTGTTTCGGTTGCTCAGATGGGCTCGGATAAGGACTTGTAGGTTCAGATTGCTATTATCATCACCATAAAACATTCACACACACACAGAATTACTTTAAAAACCCAATTTTCCCAATATTGCAAGGCATAAAAATAAAGGATTTAACAGTAATAAGCTCACATCTGCTTCTGAGTGTAAAGTGATCTGTGCATAGACTTCATCTGTTTCTGGCTCTGCCTATTAAAATTGTTCAAATCTCTAGTTACAGAAGCGAATTTAAATGCCAAAGAATGAAAATCAAACCTAGAAATGAACGAATCCAGTTGATCTTGAACCACAAATCAACAAAGCGGCAACAATTCAATAAAATTAAATGATTCAGTTGATGCAAGGCGAGACCCGATTCGCCCCCGAATCAATACATACACACAGAGAGTGAGAGGGAAGGAGAAAGAGATGTTTGCATGTTGTAATGCGAAGGAGAGAGAGTGAGAGAGAACCTTATCAGTTTCACCATCTCTCTACGTTTGCTTTGGGAAGACATGGTGACGGCGGAGGACGATCTGAGATCTGAGAGGGAGAGGAGATGAAGAGTGGCTGTCGGTGGAGATCGGAGGCGGCATAACGGTGGAAGTGGAGCGGCAGTAGAGAGGAGGGAGAGGAATAGAGAGAGAGCTCTTGAGACCTGAGAAGTTGGAGAGAGAGAGAGAGAGAGAGAGGGTGCAGGAGACAGGATTGTTTTGGGCGGGACGTTGAAAATATTACAACGCATCTCAGCCATTCATGCTTAAAATCAACTCATCTCAGCCGTTTGATCAAAATGTATCTCACATACATTTTAAGACATTTTCAAAAAGCCTCTTGCCTTATTATATAGATTTTCTAAATTAATAACTTGAATTCAGCTTTAAACAATTGTTGCTAAAGGGCTTTAAACAATTGTCGTAGAGTATAGTCTGTTAAATATATTTTTATAACTGCATTTTAATCTTAATATTATTTACACTGTGCCTTTAGGCACGGGCATACGCTAGTCTATATAATAAAGCATGACGGTTTTTGAATTTGTCCTACGCACATTTGTCCTACTACGACACTTGGACGGTTCAGATCCATTCAAATTATAAAATAACGGCTGAGATATATTTTTAAAAAAATATCCTACATGTACATTTTCTATTTTACCGTTTCACTCTCTTATTTTTTCCTCTTTTCACACATCCTTGTATGATCCTATGATTTCATCTTCCTTTTTCTTTTCTTTTTATTTTTTTTATTTTCTGGCATTTTTATTTTTCTCTCTATTTGTTTATTCGTTTATTTCCTCTTTTTTGTTTACTTTTTTTTATTCATATCATATGGAAAAGTCTGCGATGTCAGAATTAAGAGTTAGATTTTACTGTGTGTAGTGGAGATTATATTATTGAATCTTTTAGTACACAAATTAAATGAATTTGAACAATTATTTATTATTTTTAAATATATTGAATATCTGATAGACTTCGTAAATTTAGATTTCTTATGAATCTTCAACATTTATATAATAAAACATGACGGTTTTTGAATTTGTTTTACACACATTTGTCCTACTAGGAGATTTAGACGGCTTAGATCTATTCAAATTATAAAATAACGGTTGAGATATATTTTTCAAAAAATATCCTACATGTACATTTTTTATTTTCCCGCTTGTCTCTTTTACATTTTTCTCTCTATTTGTTTTTTTTTTATTTTCTGCTTTTTGTTTACTTATTTTTATTCATATTATATGGAAAAGTCTGCGATCCCAGAATTAGGCGCCAGATTTTATTGTGTGTAGTGAAGATTATATTAATGAATTTTTTAGTTCACAAATTAAATAAATTTGAACAATTAATTATTATTTTTAAATATATTGAATACCTGATAAATTTCGTAAATTTAGACCTCATATGAATCTTCAACATCCATATAATAAAGTAGGACGGTTTTTGAATTTGTCCTACACACATTTGTCCTACTACGACATTTGGACGGTTCAGATCTATTCAAATTATAAAATAACGGCTGAGATATATTTTTCAAAAAATGTCCTACATGTACATTTTCTATTTTTCCGCTTCTCTCTCTTACTTTTTTCTTTTCTCACCCATCATTCTATGGTCTCATGATCTCACCTTCCTCTCTCTTTCTTTTTTTTTTTTTTTTATTTTCTCTCGTTTTTATTTTTTTCTCTATTTTATTTATTTATTTTTATTTTCTCCTTTTTGTTCAATATATTTTACACATGTTTCCATATAATGTATGTATGCCCGTAATACACTAGAACATTATAGGCATACATACAATCTCTATATAATTATATAAGTAAAAGCAGTATTGTATGTATGCTAGACACATCTATCTATCTAGCTATATATTATATAAGCAAAAGTGAGTTTTTGTGAGGAGTTTTGTGAGAACTCAAAAATTTTATAATAAATTTGTGATTTTACCAAATTAAAAAATAAATTTAAATAGTGTTGGGATTACAATTATATTCTAATCTTTATTATTTACACCGTGCCTTCAGACATGTGCATACGCTAGTTATATTATATAATATAAGCAAAAACATTAAGGACTATTTGAGTCCCAAAATTTTAATATATTTTTTGTGATTTTTAATTTTTTAAATACAAAAAATATATTTATAATTATTCTATTGGTTCTTTCCAATTTATTATTATTTTTGTTTCAATTTTATCGAATAGTTTAATAATCAATATGATAAGTTCTCTAAAAAAAAAAAAGAAAGAAAAAGAAGAAGAAGAGAGAGAGAGATCGAGATCATACTCCCATTTCTCCTTTCAAAATTCTAACTATACAAAAGGAAAACAAAAAATAGATAAAGAAAAACATTAACAAAAAAGAAGTTAATGAAATAAAAACATCAAAATTCAACAATAGTTATAAATATGCATATTTTACAGTTGCATTCCTCTCAAAAAAAAAAAAAAATATAAATAAAATAAAACCTAGTGATCATATATCTCCAACAAATATATTTTCTATACCTATCACAATTGAGGTTTGTTTTAACCATTCCAATGTCTTTCTCAAGGACAATAAAAGTTACACAAATTTCAATTATTTTATGCTGTCAATTTGTTTGTCAATATAGATGTATATAATGGTGTACTGGTATCCTTTTTTTATTTTTTTATTTTTGTGCGCTCATGTGTTTATGCATTGTGATGCTTTCTTCTTCTTCTTATTTTTTTTTTTTTCCGGTGGACTATTACTATAATACTTTACTGTGTGAGTCCTATTGAAAAATTACATATTGGGGAAATTTTATTATCAGACTTTTGGAGATAATTTTTTGTAGTAACTTTTATATATAATAGTTTTTAAAGATATATAATATCTTCATTTAAATAAATATATATATATATATATATTTTCTACAATTTTCTTTTTTCTCAAAATTCAGTTAACATGTGAATATATATCTATTGTTAAGCTTTTGATTTCTAAAGTTCAAACTTCAATTTTATAAAATTTAGAAATTAAAAATTATATAAATACACATGGCGTATTACCATTGGTTGTTCAACTTTAAAGTTTTAATTGATTCATTGATTAATATGGAAATTTGTTTTAATTTATTAATTTATGAACTATCACTTACATATTATTAGGTTTTAGAAAATGATTCTAGAAAGGGGGCTTGTATATAATTTTCTTTTAAAAAAATAATATTAGACATTAATGAATTTTCTGTAAATATTTTATTACTAGATACGAAGGTGATAAGATTCATATTTATTTATTAATGTGAATTTCATGTCTAGTAATAAAACAAGGCAAATGCTAACAAGTGCATCATGAGCATTGTTTAATATTGTAAAGTTTATAAAAAAGTGTCTTGAAAATATATAAAAGTATTAAAAAGTGTATTTATTTTAGTAAAAACATATTAAATTTAATGAAAAATATATTATCTTTTTTTAAAATTTTTTTTTATCTTTTACTTATACTCTAATGCTATGTTTGGTTGAGGGATTTGAGGAGGGATTTGGAAAGAGAAATGGAAAAAATAGGTGAAATGTGAAAAAAATATGCCTACATTTCACATAGTTTCACACATCTTTTTCTTTTTTCTTTGTAAATCCCTTCCTAAATCCCCAACTAAACACAGCGTAAGAGAACTTGTTAGTAAGACCATAAAACAAATATGATTACGAATCTATTTATATACAAAATTAATTTTCTAATAGTGGACAGAAGGGTAAAAAGATCAAAAGTCTACGTGAAGTTATCTTCATTTGACTGGAAAGCTTATCACCGTGTTTAACCAAGCCACCATCATGCAAGTACAATATAATATAGCTTCATTTTTTATAGGAACTATAAAGGATTGAAGACACCATAATTAGTATTCCCCTTTTTACTTTCTTTGATAATATTTGATTTAAGAAGTTGAGGTGCAGGTGTTACCCCATTATGCATACAGGTGGCAAACAGAGATTATGAGATCAAATGAGTTATGTATTAAAATAATTTAATTTAAATTTATTTATTTAATAAATAAATTTAAATAAGTTAAGCTGAATTGTTTACCAATAAAACAAATTAACTACTCCAGCTCGTTTATTTTATTCAAATGGATGGTAGTAGTAGTGATAGTTATGATAGGTTCTTTACTTTAACAAAATTCAATGGGTATCTACACCGGATAATTATTATTATTATGGGAATAGTCTATAATTTCCCATCTAAATCTCATTTAAACTCAATTTTAAATAGGTTTCTAAAATGAAATCCGTTTATAAATGGTTTATGGATATGGACAGTTTAAATGAAATTTAAGTAGTGAAATTGGATGGGTTTACAATTTTGGATCAAGTTTCTAAGCTTTAATTATGCACCATTCAAGCATTGAATAAATATCATTAACTTTTGTAAATAGAAGACCTCAAGATAGCATAATTGGGTTTTCCATTTAATTTTCCATCACACAGTTTTTCTTTCAATAAGGTAGATGAACAATAATTGCAGTATTCATGTATGGATGTGTACGTGTTTTTGTTTTTGTTTTTAGATGGGGAGGTGTATGTGTTGTATGTACAATTATTGAGGCGTGGCCTTCACGGTCTCCATGTACTCATAAATGGCCAGCTCCTATTATGCACGAATCAAATAAAAATAATAAAAAAAACCATTTATTACTATTTATCATTGAATTTATTTTATCATTTTTTTATATATAATAAAAATTACATATGTTTATAGACCTTATTATATTTATATAAAAAAATAGTGAAATTTATTATTTTACATAGGAAGTTGTGGTGGCTAAAAATCGAAACTAGGCTGCGGCGGCAATGTAGCAGATATAGCTTGATTCCTAACCTGAAAAATACTTAGAGAAAGGTAAAGGGGGCGACTAGAGCAGCATGGGAACCCTTTGAGGCTTAAGTCAGAGATAAAGTAGACAAATGTGCTAGATTCTAAGAGTAGGGTTTAGGTTGAAGTGAATGTCTACCTCAATGGTGTTGATTGCTTTCCCTTTTGTAGCTGGCTCCTACTAGCTGTTGTGGGCTGTTAGGTGTCTCCTCACTCCTCACGTCAACCCCATTTCTTTAGAGATTATGTTCCACCAGGTACAGATTTCTAGGAGTTAGTTGCCTCACATGGAGGGACGTGGGTTGACTTGGTCTGCGCCCTTGCTTAGCGTGCTTATTGCCACCTTTCTTCTATCTTAAAATTCCCTTGACCTAGTTTGGTCCTGGGCCTTTAGGCCAGACCCAAATTATCCTGGGCTAACTTTTCATTTTGCTGGTGTTGTGACCTTTCTGTTGCTAGTCCAGGACTTTCAATCCTACCTCAGCTTGATTTGTTTTAGCCTTTCAAAATTCCCCCAAACTCTGGCTTCTTTTTTGGGCTGAAAAAAGGGGTCAAAGTTTTGATTACAATTGTAGGGATTTTTGCTTGTAATTCTAGGGATTCGTGCCTATTGTTTTAATTTTCAAATGGTGAGATGTCTTTTCGCCTATCGCACTGCCTCTTCTTCAAGACACGTGGCCTCAAACCATTAGCCCCAAACCGACGCTTCTGCCATACATACCGATGGACATGTCCGTTCAAAATTATTCTTGGCACTTTAAATTTTCTACCAGTGCCATGATCCAAACCCGCCCTTATAGGTTTAGCATTGTAATCGGCCAGTAATCCTAGGATTACTGAAGGCCTCTGAACAGATTAAACAAAATAAGGGACTAGCCGAAGCAAATATACAAACATATAATGTCCATAGAACTGTGCAGACATATATGAGATAGAAAATTTAAACTTATATTCACATATATGTGACGTCATATATACATCAACCTTACGTCACCCAAAAACAGATAAAACAAAACGGGACTTAGCCCTATATACAATCTAAACAAAAGTCTTGTCCCATAAGAGAAAAGAAAAAGATAAAACAGACACCACGTGCACTTGATTTGAATGCTTGAACACTAGGGAACCTCTTGAGGAGGCACTGTGGTTAGCTTGACAAAACAGAATGCCAGGCAATAGCTTAAGCCTGGTCCAGTACCTGATCACCTACATACATAAATAGGACAGTGAGCTGGAGCCCAGTGAATAACAACAAAGTAAAGGAATTATGAATGATGTCTAAAACAGATTTCAGTAATCAGATTTCAGAATAAATTCAGATTCACATGCTCATACAGATTTCATAAACAGTTGTACATGGTACATCCATTAGATAACAGATCGGATTGGTTATAAAGACCCACGTGCAGAGTAGGTGGTCATTAAGACCATAGTCGGTACCGACGACCTTAAAGGTCAACATCTATGCGCACACATAGCCATGGTATTGTTACCCCTAGGTAAGGGCCACATGAACATAGGCCTCAGTATTGTTACCCCCGGGCATGGGCTACATAAACATAGACCACGGTATCGTTACCTTTGGGCGAGGGCCACATGAACTAAGGGTGCCACAAATACATTTCAGAAAAATGAATATTCATTCATGATTCATAAAATAACATTTCAGAAACAGATCATATCATTTCTGTCAGAAAATACTTATAATCAAACATAGCTTTACATAGTTGTTACTCACAGATAGCTCCAGTAGCAGAACTGTAATGACTCAATTTTTTATTTATTTATTTTTTATTTTTATAGCCAGCGCATAATTTAATTGAGTCGAATTTGATTGCTATGTAAATTCTGTGTGAAAGTAGTTCGGTTTTGTATTTTTTAAAAATAGTTTCCGATCTCAGAAAATTATGAACTTTTTATATGTTGTTCCCATATGAGTCTATCACGTTGGATAAAAATCTTAGAATTTAATGATGAGTATTTATTTTATGAAAATTCACGTACTGATTAATGTTCAGTTCAATTTATAGCAGAATTTAAAATTGAGTTTTGGGTGTTCGGACTATGATTTAAGATAAATTTTTTAGGGTATATTTTGGTATATAATTGGACCATATTTGACTTATGGGTAAGACCCATGACTTAGATTTAATTTAAATTGAGTTTGTTTAATGACTTACGTTTAACTGTTTGATCCTTTTAAAATGTGATTGGTAATAACCATCTTGGGAGTTGTTATTATTTATTATATAGGATTATAATAAATATTTAATAGTTGATTTTATGGTGTGTACCATATAATGAAAAATTATATATTTTTGTAGTAAATAAAATGGGCGTATATTTTGTGGTGAGTAAAATATTATATTTTGTGATATTTACAAGCAAACAAGATATATTTTGTGGTGAGAAAATATTATATCTTTTTATCATTAATAATGTTGAAATATAATTTTAATTGATATATATAGATATACATGTATAAATAGATAATTGTATTGATTTGAAAAAAAAAAACATTATTAAATTGAAACAATGAGGCCGACCCACATGGGTGCTACTCTCCCACTTCTTTTTTTTTTTTTTTCTCTCTTTTTTTTTTTTTTTTTTTTTTTTCTTTTCCTTCTTTCTTCTTCTTTACTTCTTTCATTCTTCTTTTCAATTGCACAGCTCATTTTCTCTCTCTCTCGGCTCTCGGCTCTTTCTTTCTCTGAATTTTTTTTTGTGTTACTTCTATCATATAAAGTCTTTGATCTACCAAAATCTATTCGGTTTTAGAACAGAGTTCTTAAGATCAAAGTGAAGAGCTTGATGAGAGTAACGTTTTGACTGGTGGAAATCGAAATCCAACAAAGTCAAAAATTGGAGTTTTTGCTTGTTTCTTCTTCTAGCTTGAGGTAGGGATTTTTCCTACATTTCTTTATGCACTTTTCTTGATTATATGAAGTTTAGAGTTGCATATAATTTAATTAGAATTTTTTAAAAATTTGTGATTTATTTGCTTAAAAGAGAAATTTTGAGAAAAATAAAGAGTTGATACCCAAATTGCGAAAGTGTAAACTTGGAAAATGTTTGTATGGTTATGAAAGAGCTATATTTTAAATTTGAACAAAAACGAACTTCGAATCAATCGGTTTTGAAATTTTTACCGGTTTGCGACCAAAAGAGTATTTTTAAAGAAAACAAAGGAAGTATGTTTAACTTTTGGGGATTTTAATCAAAATAGGATGTCATAGTTGAATAATACTTAGAGAATGAGTTTGGAAATAAAATGATCTTTTCTTGGGTATTAACGGTATTATTTTGCTTGATGTATTTGTTGGAATAAAACCGACATGATTAGAAATGGACCTTGAGAGGTTACCGGACGTGATTGTGATATGAAAACTACTGTAGTTATTCATATTTGATGAGATGTGGAATAGATTGTATTTATCGAAGTTTTTTTTGAAATTTAATTGTTTAAATATCTGTTTAGAAATATCTGTTTTGAGCTATCAGTAGATGATTGCCATGATTGTTGTAGAAATGCATGAGACTTAGGTAAATTGAACCACATTTCTCATTTGTTACATTGGACATTGTATTACATTCATTTCATTAGAAATGTATCGGTTTTTGAGAAATGTTTGGAAATGTATCTATTTGCAAAAATATGAATACTTGGTGGATCTGGGTAGGGGGTGTAGAACTATGCGGTTAGGTGTCAAGCCTTCCAGTTTACAGGTAAAAATGATAGTGGTAGTGCATTAGGGCCTACTTGCAAACACTCACCTAGAGATTCACAGAGTCTGTATTCATGTAACAGATATGATTTAAAATGGAAATGGTTTTATATCTGTTATTACATCTCAGCATTGCATGCTTTATAAAAAGAGAGAAATTGTTTTATCATGAGCATAGCATGAGTATACTCCTCTTTAGTCTTGTCATGGTTCATATGTTGTGTAGTATATCTCTATCGGGCTGTGACCCACCTTATAAGGGAAACCATTTCAAGTACAGGTGCTATGCCTTTGCCAAGGCATTGACTTGGAAGGACTCGGAGCTGAGGCTTCATTTTTGTTTTATTGTTATTTATTGAATGTAAGCCCAGGGCTGTATTTGCGATGAGTTGAAACTCCATTTTGTATAACCAAGAATGTTCTTGGATAAATTTGTAAGCCTGTAGGGCACTCATTATATGTTTGGCTTCCATTTCATACTTGTTGTAAAATGCATGCTTGGGATTGGAGCTGGGGCATTTAGATGTGAACAACATATATTTGGTATTTGGGATTAAATGGAAATGGATGTATGTAATAGTTAGCTAGATATATGTGTTTGTCTATTAAGTGGGTTTGTTGTATAAATAGATATACACTGCCCAATTTTTGGGGCATTACAAGAACATATCACGTGGATAGAACAAACTGATCAGGTGGAGCTAACATGTGACCTACACAAACACATGACAGATATACTTGATCATTTGTCCCAAAAGTGCTTAGCTTATTATTCTTTTTTCTTAGCGTGTATTTCTAACTCTTATCCTCATTATTGTTACTTAATCATGGCTAAGAATGCCTTAGATGCAACGAAGATCCAAGGATGCACTTGGAAAACACTTAGTAAAATTTCTAAAACAGGGCAGTTTGCTTGATCAAACACCTTGGTCTGCAAAACTTTTGAGATGTAGCGACCCTAATTTTCTTAAGTCATTATTTATTATTATTATGGTTATTATTATCTTATTTTATTTTTGGCTTTATTAATTATGTGATCACATGAGAATTTAATGTGATATTTAATGAATTTAATGTGGTAATTAATTATATATAATTAACCTAAATATTTATATTTGTTATCTAAAAAAAAGGGGTGTTATATATATATATATATATATTTAATCTTATAATTATATTTATATATATTGTAATTATGTTGTATAATATAATATAATATATTATAATAGTGTATTAGGTTATTATATATTGAGATTTAGGTTTATAATATAATATAATTATGAAGTCAATTAGGTTAGAAGTTAATTAGAAGAAACAAAGAAAAAAAAGAGAAGTGCTGTGCGACGGTGGCAAGACCAGTGAGAGAGAGAGAGAGAGAAAGAGAGTAATCAAAGAAAGAAATTAATCAAAACATAATGCGGTGTGTGGTTGTGTGTGGCGTGAAAAGGGACAACAGAAGAGGAGAGGAAGATTAGGGTTAGGGTTTTGTTTTGGTGGCTCTATTAATCCTTCAAATATTTCTTTGATCTTCAAAAAAATTATTGTGAGTACAAAACCCATTTCCCTTGATTTATGTTTAATTCGCTATTTTTATTTATTTATTTTTATTTATTTGATGTTGAATTGATTTTATATTTGTATGTAGATGATTGATTGATTTTAATTATTTTGATTAGTTGTGCATGCAAGATTTAGGATTTTTATATAGATTTATTTTATGGTTGTAATTACACTCATGATTATATGAAATTAAAATTAATTAGGAACCCATAGATAAATTCCTTATACTCCACCATGACTCCATGGATTGTTGTTTTATTCGAGTGTTGGTGAGAAAAAATGTATAAAAAAAGTGAGGAGTATAAGATTTATATGAATGTCTTAGGGTTGGCATTGTTATGTTTGTTCTCATGAGTGAGATGTTTATGTATATTGTTGCCTCGTTCTCATGAGTAGACAAGTGCTTTGATTTACGCGCGTATATATATGCTAACCATCCGGGGAGTGTGGGTCAAACTCGGGACGATATCCCCGTGCAAGTTTGGCTTCGGAGCGGTGTTAGGTATACGGAAGGCACATGGGATATATGTGTAGGCCGGAAGTGGAGGCCGTAGTGGTGGAGTTAAGGTACAAAGAATTTAATTATGAGTTTATTGTTATAGTGTGTATTGTATTGATTTGTACAGGTTGAAAAATAGTAAATGACCTCGATAAATTATGAAATTTGAGCAGAGGCATGTATACGTGATTCTAGACAACTTTTGTGTTTTAACTTTTTATTAAAAAGATCGATTAGAACTTATAACCGGATAATCTTGGTAATTGTAGTTTTGATTTATTTTAGCAATGTAGATTTTAGAGGCTATTTTAACCCACGAAACAAGCTCATTTTTATTGGTTTCGCCTAAACTAAATTAAAACATTATTCTGCACACTTTTTCGTGTTTTGAACTTTTCTGAAAAAAATCATCTTAGGATAGTTTCTGTTCATTTTCAGTTTCAGATTTTTCAGTTAAATTCTGTCTAGGTTTTCTATCAAGTTTTTCTCTCAACCTGATTAGTTTCTGTTAAATTCGTTGGCATTGTCTATTAGGAAATTTGATTATGTACAATTTTCGTTCTTTAAGTTTTGGTCAATTCGAATTATTTAAGCATGAAACGGTATATTTTTATACTTCTTCAGCAAGTTACTTATGACTAAATTATACTAACTTTATTTTTTTTGCAGGATGGTGGGTCTTACTAACTTTGTATGCAGGGCTGACCCACTATATTTTTATTTCTATTTTGTTTATTTTATAATCAATTTATATTTCGTTGTGTATGGACAAGAAACTAACTGCCACCGTATCCCAGGAAACTACCTATTCGTCTCAGTGCGGTTGAAACTACTTGTCTTGTCCCGTAACAAGAATTAAATATATTTTTGTTTGTGTCTGGTGGACATGTGGGAGTTGAATTTTGTACTCATACCAGTATACGTGTATACTAACCCGTTTTGTCTCTTGGCAACTCAGGTGCGTTCTGTTTGAGCACAGCCGAGCTTCCTTTGCAGGATTAGTTGAGGCTATGGTGGTGACAAGAAATAACTATGATCGTAGGACATGTCGTTTGGACTTCTTTTATTTTCTTGAGCTTAGGGTTGATATTAGTTTATGTATTTATTATTTTTTTTAACTTTAGTATTGGGATAATTTGGCATGATTTGTAACCGTATATTATTTAAGTTATTTTGACTAGTTGTTGCTACCTTAATGTTGAGGTATTGGTTAGTTATGAAATTATGGTGGATGGTTTGGTTGGCGTTTAATTTTTTTGTTTCATCCCTAGGATTTGGATGATGGAATATTGATTGGGGTTTAGTCATAATTTAATATTTAATTGTCTAAATTTTGGGGCGTGACAGTTTGGTATCAGAGCTCTAGGTTACCCTAGATTTGTGAGAGTTTAGGTGATCCTCGGATTTTGGAAACATGGGTTAGTTGGTTTAGGTTAGTGGTTGAATTGATTCTAAGTATTTATTAACGAATTTTTGTGTGTGTGTTTAACTTGAAGGTGATGGCTGGAAGGTATAATTTGAGAAGCGTTGAGCCTAATGGCATAGGGGAAGAAACAACTGCTAACGCGGCGACAGCGGTAGCGGTGGCGATGGCGACGACTGCTACTAGGACAACGGCGACTGCTACCGAGGCAACCAATACGGTGAAGGTTAATGTTGGGTAGATGATGGCTTAATTACTTTAAGATGTGCAGAACAATAATCAAAGTCAGCAGGGAGATCTATTTGCGAAGAGAAACAAAGATTTTGGTTCTTTGGGAGGTCAAAAATTCTCTGGAGATGGAGGACCCATTGCAGCTGACGCTTGGGTTCAGAAATGTGAGATGGTGTTTGGTCGTATGCAGCTCACCGAGGTCCAAAAAAAGGAGTTGGCGACACATCAGCTTGAGGGAGCAGCCCTATTTTGGTGGAACTCGTTGAAGGAGGGTCTAGATTTGATAACTTTGACTTGGGCAAATTTCAAGACTCGTTTTGACCGAAAGTTTATTCCTGCTGCTATTCGGTCTCAACTGATTGATGAATTTTTAAAGTTGACTCAAGAGGGTAGAACAGTGATCGAGTATGTCACCAAGTTTAATGAGTTGTCTCGTTATGCCCCTTACTTGGTTGACACGCAAGAGAAGAAGAATGAGAAGTTTATTAAGGGATTGAATCATTACCTGTCTAAGTCCTTTATTCTCTTTGATGCTGAACCGTTTGATAGAGTTCTTGATTTGGCACTGAAGTGTAAGGAAAAGGAGAAGCAGTTTAAAGAAGGGATGGCCAAGGTCGAAGAGACTTCTAGAGGGAGTCACTTCCAGTAGCGGGATGGGAACAAATACCAACCCTATGATCAAAGGCATAGGGGTCAGCAGTTTCAAAGGCCACAACAACAAGGTAGTCAGGGAAATTTCAGGCCTCAGGGTAATTTTCGGCCTCAAGGCAATTTCCAGTCCCAGGGGCACTATTTTTAGAGACAGGATGGTCCACGCCCACAGGGTTATCAAGGATAGCAGCAGCAAGTGCCACAGTTGGGTTATCGTCCTCCCGTACCTCAGTTGGAGGGCCCCCTACCTATCAGACCAGTAGCACCTCAACCGATCAATAGGAAGTGTTTTGGCTGTCAGCAGTTGGGGCATGTAATCAAGGATTGCCCTCTGAGATAGTAGGTGCGACAAGGTCAGGCAGCTCCATCCAGGGCATTTGCAGTGATGCCAGGAATTGACAAAGTGCAAGATACTTTTAATCTCTTTCAAGAACCCATTAGAGTACTTTTTGATACTGATGCCTCTCATTCTTTTATATATAGACAGTTTGTAGAAAGAGAACGTATTGTAACTATCTCCTTGTCTAGACCTATTCGTGTTGAGACCCCTTTAGGAGGGGCAATTACTCTTCATGTCATGTGTAAAGATTTTGAGATTGACTTTGTGGGCAAGGTCTTGTATGCAGACCAAATTGTTTTAGGGTTTGAGGGGTTTACAATTATTTTGGGTATGGATTGGCTGCGAAAACACTTTGTGACTCTAGATTGTGCTCGAAGGACTGTAAATATAGATATTCTCGGTATGCCACGGCTTACCCACACTTCTAGCGATGGACAAGAGTCGGTGATGACGAGTTTTCTGTGCTCGGTAGAAATCCCTAAGCAGGATATTAGTGAGGTAGATGTGGTACGTGAGTTTGAGGTGTATTTCAAGAGATATCTGGACCTCTACCCCGACGGGTAGTAGAATTTCACATTGACCTAGTGCCAGGAACTGCACCGATTTCTAAGGCGGCATATAGAATGGCATCTAAGGAGCTTGTGGAGATGAAAAAGCAGCTGGAAGAGATGCTTCAGAAAGGGTTCATTCGTTCAAGTAACTCCCCGTAGGGAGCACCTGCGATCTTTGTCTCCAAGAAAGATGGCACTCTCCGTATATGCATAGATTACAAAGAGCTAGACAAGGTGACTATTAAGAACAAGTATTCGCTACCTAGAATTGATGACTTGTTTAATCAGTTGAAGGGGGCAGCCATGTTCTCTCAATTTGATCTTAGAACGGGTTACCATCAGATGGGTGTGTCAGAGGAAAGTATACCGCTAACTGGTTTTCAGACCCGGTACGCGTTGTACGAATTTCCTGTAATGCCTTTTGGTTTGACCAATGCCTCTGCCTATTTCATGGACTTGATGAACAGAATTTTTCAACTGTATCTAGATAAGTTTGTGATTATCTTCATAGAGGATATCCTGGTGTATTCTAAGAATGAGGAGGAACACAGAGAACACTTGAAAGTCGTGTTGCAGACTTTGAGGGAGCAGCAATTATACGCTAAGTTTAGTAAGTCTCATTTTTGGGAGAAAGAAGTTCGATTTTTGGAGCCTGCTATGTCCAATCAGGGAATAGCGGTAGATACTGAGAAAGTTGTTGCGGTCAAAGAATGGGAGCAGCCTACGAACCCTACAGAGGTGAGAAGTTTTTTAGGACTAGTCGGTTATTACAGGAGATTTATATAGAAATTTTTCACTATTGCAGTACCCATGACCAAGTTGACCAGCAAGAATGTGAAGTTTGTATGGACAGATGATTTTGAGAAAGCTTTCCAGGAGTTAAAGCAACGGTTGACTATAACATCAGTGTTAACTATACCAGTACAAGGGGAAAAGTTAGTGGTGTTTACTGATGCAAGTGGAACTGGCTTAGGATGTGTGTTGATGCAGCATCAAAAGGTTGTATCTTATGCTTCTCGACAATTAAAACCTCATGAGAGACGATACCCTACTCATGACTTAGAGTTGGCAGCAGTTATTTTTGCGTTGAAGGTGTGGCGACACTACCTGTTTGGGGAGCACTTTGAGTTGTACACGGATCACAAGAACCTCAAATATCTATTTTCTCAAAAAGAGCTGAACATGAGGTAACAGAGGTGGGTTGAATTCGTCAGTAGTTATGATTTTGAGATTCTTTATCACCCGGGAAAAGGAAATGTGGTCGCAGATGCACTTAGTCGACAACATGGGATTATAGCTTCTTTGATGATTCAAGAATGGAAGTCCTTGGAGTTAATTTTGATGCATGATGTTCAACCAATAGAGAGTGCTGAGAGGGCATACATTGGCAGTTTGACTGTGCAGCCGACGTTACTGGGTAAAGTTTGTCAGATGCAGAATTTAGATGGGTTTCTCGTCAGCAAGCTCTATGACCTTGTTGTGGATCTGATCGATGATTGTCCTATTAATTGGTCTGTGGACTCAGATGGGAGATTGTGATTCAATGGCAAATTGTGTGTACCTAACACTGTTGAATTGAGGAAAAAGATTATGGATGATGCCCATAGGTTCCGATATGCCATTCATCCTAGTGGGACTAAGATCTATCATGACCTGAAGAGGACGTTTTGGTGGAAAGGTATGAAGAAAGACGTAGGAGAGTATGTTTCTTGATGTTATGTGTGTCAACAGGTTAACTTTTGCAGCCTTTTGAGATTCCTACTTGGAAATGAGAGTACATCTCTATGGACTTTGTGGATGGATTGTCGCGGTCTAAGCGAGGCAATGAATCTATTTGGGTGATAGTGGATCGACTTACCAAGTCTGCTCATTTTATTCCTATCAGTGTTCACCATACTGCGGATAAACTAGCTAGGTTGTATATTCGGGAGGTGGTGCGACTTCATGGCGCACCAGTTTCTATAGTTTCGGATCGTGATCCATTGTTTGTGGCAGAGTTTTGGAAGAGTTTTCAGCATGCTTTGGGTGCTAGGTTAGACTTGAGCATGACTTATCATCCTCAGACGGATGGGAAAACTGAGCGAGTAAATCAGATCTCGGAGGATATGTTGAGAGCTTGTGTCCTCGATCTCGGTGGTAGTTGGGAAGAACACTTGCCATTGGTAGAGTTTGCTTATAATAATAGTTATCACTCCAGTATCGGGATGGCACCTTTTGAGGCTTTGTATGGGAGGCCATGTTGATCACCTGCTTGTTGGATGGAGGTAGGAGATGCGCCATTGTTAGGGCCAGAGTTGCTGAGAGAGACCACGGAGAAGGTGAACATTATTTGGGAACGTATTAAGACTGCACAGAGTCATCAGAAGAGTTATGCTGATAGAAAACGTATGGGGGTTGAGTTGAATGTTGGAGATTTTGTGTTTTTGAAGGTCTCACCGATGAAGGGTATCATGCGGTTCGGAAAGAAGGGAAAGTTGGCACCTAGATTTATGGGACCATATGAGATCACTGAGAGGATTGGTAATGTGGCTTACAAATTACCTCTATCACCTGGTTTAGGTATGATTCATAATGTGTTACATGTATCTTTATTGCGGAAGTGTGTACAAGACCCTTCCCAAGTAGTATCGCCAGAAGTGTTGGAGATTAATGATAATCTAACGTATGTGGTGTGACCGGTTACTATTCTAGATCGGGATGTAAAGCAGTTGCGGCACAAGAAAGTGAACTTAGTGAAAGTGCAGTGGAGTAAGGATGAGAACGATATTACCTGAGCATTAGAAGAGAAAGTTCGGCGTATGCGCCCAGAACTTTTTGCTTAAGTACTCTCTCCTATCGAATCTCGAGACGAGATTCTTTTGCGGTGTGTATATTGTAGTGATCCTAATTTTCTTAAGTCATTATTTATTATTATTATGGTTATTATTATCTAATTTTATTTTTGGCTTTATTAATTATGTGGTCACATGAGAATTTAATATGATATTTAATGAATTTAATGTGGTAATTAATTATATATAATTAATCTATATATTTATATATTTATATTTGTTATCTAAAAAAAGGGGTGTTATATATATATAATCTTATATTTATATTTATATATATTGTAATTATCTTGTATTATATAATATAATATATTATAATAGTTTATTAGGTTGTTATATATTGAGATTTAGGTTTATAATATAATATAATTATGAAGTCAATTAGGTTAGAAGTTAATTAGAAGAAACAAAGAAAAAAAAGAGAAGTGCTGTGCGGCGGCGGAAAGCCCAGTGTGAGAGAGAGAGAGAGAGAGAGAGAGAGAGAGAGAGAGAGAGAGAGAGAGAGAGAGAGAGAGTAATCAAAGAAAGAAATTAATCAAAACATAGTGATGTATGTGGTTATGTGTGGCGTGAAAAAGGACAACGGAAGAGGAGAGGAAAATTAGGGTTAGAGTTTTGTTTTGGTGGCTTTATTAATCCTTCAAATATTTCTTTGATCTTCAAAAAAATTATTGTGAGTACAAAACCCACTTCCTTGATTTATGTTTAATTCGTTATTTTTATTTATTTGATGTTGAATTGATTTTATATTTGTATGTAGATGATTGATTGATTTTAATTATTTTGATTAGTTGTGTATGCAAGATTTAGGGTTTTTATATAGATTTATTTTATGGTTGTAATCACACTCATGGTTATATGAAATTAGAATTAATTAGGAACCCATAGATAAATTCCTTATACTCCACCATGACCCATGGATTGTTGTTTTATTTGAGTGTTGGTGAGAAAAAGTGTATAAAAAAAGTGAGAAGTATAAGATTTATATGAATGTCTTAGGCTTGGCATTGTTATGTTTGTTCTCATGAGTGAGATGTTTTGTATATGTACATTGTTGCCTCGTTCTCATGAGTAGACAAGTGATTTGATTTACACGAGTATGTATATGCTAACCATCCGGGGAGTGTGGGTCAAACTCAGGACGATATCCCCGTGAAAGTTTGGCTTCGGAGCGGTGTTAGGTATACGGAAGGCACATGGGATATATGTGTAGACCGGAAGTGGAGGCCAAAGTGGCGGAGTTAAGGTACAAAGAATTTAATTATGAGTTTATTGTTATAGTGTGTATTGTATTGATTTGTACAGGTTGAAAAATAGTAAATGACCTCGATAAATTATGAAATTTGAGCAGAGGCATGTATACGTGATTCTAGACAACTTTTGTGTTTTAACTTTTTATTAAAAAGATCGATTAGAACTTATAACCGGATAATCTTGGTAATTGTAGTTTTGATTTATTTTAGCAATGTAGATTTTAGAGGCTATTTTAACCCACGAAACAAGCTCATTTTTATTGGTTTCGCCTAAACTAAATTAAAACATTATTCTGCACACTTTTTCGTGTTTTGAACTTTTCTGAAAAAAATCATCTTAGGATAGTTTCTGTTCATTTTCAGTTTCAGATTTTTCAGTTAAATTCTGTCTAGGTTTTCTATCAAGTTTTTCTCTCAACCTGATTAGTTTCTGTTAAATTCGTTGGCATTGTCTATTAGGAAATTTGATTATGTACAATTTTCGTTCTTTAAGTTTTGGTCAATTCGAATTATTTAAGCATGAAACGGTATATTTTTATACTTCTTCAGCAAGTTACTTATGACTAAATTATACTAACTTTATTTTTTTTGCAGGATGGTGGGTCTTACTAACTTTGTATGCAGGGCTGACCCACTATATTTTTATTTCTATTTTGTTTATTTTATAATCAATTTATATTTCGTTGTGTATGGACAAGAAACTAACTGCCACCGTATCCCAGGAAACTACCTATTCGTCTCAGTGCGGTTGGAACTACTTGTCTTGTCCCGTAACAAGAATTAAATATATTTTTGTTTGTGTCTGGTGGACATGTGGGAGTTCAATTTTGTACTCATACCAGTATACGTGTATACTGACCCATTTTGTCTCTTGGCAACTCGGGTGCGTTCTGTTTGAGCGCAGTCGAGCTTCCTTTGCAGGATTAGTTGAGGCTATGGTGGTGACAAGAAATAACTATGATCGTAGGACATATCGTTTGGAATTCTTTTGTTTTCTTGAGCTTAGGATTGATATTAGTTTATGTATTTATTATTTTTTTTTATGACTTTAGTATTGGGATAATTTGGCATGGTTTGTAACTGTATATTATTTAAGTTGTTTTGACTAGTTGTTGCTACCTTAATGTTGAGGTATTGGTTAGTTATGAAATTATGGTGGATGGTTTGGTTGGCGTTTAATATTTTTGTTTCACCCCTAGGATTTGGATGATGGAATATTGATTGGGGTTTAGTCCTAATTTAATATTTAATTGTCTAAATTTTCAGACGTGACATGAGAGCTCTCATTTTACGCTTGAGTGTACTTCTGGTTGCTCGAGCTAGGGCTTATGTCTGCAAAAGTACTGAGAGCTTAAATTTTATGCTCGACAACTTTGGTCGCTCAAGCTAAGGTTCAAAACAAATGGTGGTCACTCTAGCGCAACTTCTGTCACTCGAGCTATCCCCCAAACTTTGCAAAAGTACTGGAAGCTTGCATTCTTGGCTCAAGTGCAATTTTCACCGCTCAAGCGAAAAATGTGAATTCTAGAATTTCTAGATTGCTCTCTAAGCTCCAAAACAAATTCTTTTGGGCCAAAACTTAAGAAAACATTTGGAAACTCATATAAGAACATGAAATGAAGTTTAATTCACAAAATTGAAGACCAAAATCAAATTAGTTCTTCAAGACCAAGCTTGAACCTTTATGTATATAACATGCATGTATTAGTTTGGAGTTCTTTCTTCTCAAAACTTGATCAATTAAGATAAAAAGGCATGAAAGTTGATGAATTCTCAAAACAAAACTATGATCAATGCATGCATGTGAGAATTCTTTGTAAACATCTTCAAAACTTCATGGAGTATGCATACATGCATGGATTGCTTGCCAATTCTACATTCTAAGCTTAATTCTCAAGTGCAACCACCTAATTTTCATCCATTAAACAATCAATTAAAAAATCAAAGGGTTGGGTTTCCACCTTAGGTCTTGAATTCACAAGTTAGTGGCTTGATTCTTCCAAAGTTAGGCAAATCCTTGAATTTCCCCTTGAACTTCTTTCAAATCTCTCTTTAGAGTGTTGAATTCTCTCTCAAGCTTTCACTCCTCCTCTCTCTCACATTTGTTGCTTAAGAAGATGGTAGAAATGTGTTTCTCCAAACTTATATTAGCCTTATATAGGCTTGATTAGTGGGGTTTAATTAAGCTTGGCTTAAGACTAATCAATTGGAATTATTTTATTCTAATTATTTGATTCCGAATCGAATTCTAATTAAACTTACATAAAATTCTAAAAATTCTAAATAACACATATACGTCGCCAATTCCATGTTCGGATGCCGATAAGGCCTTCAATGCACAGATTCAAACAGAATATTATAGACACTCCATTTTTGACAGCCCTTTAAGACTTGGATGTTTTTGCAGGTACATCCGATGACGAGTCTGATTGCTCTCCGAGCGCTCGAAGCCCTCAGTGGAACGCCATAGGTTTGAACCTTTCAAACCCTGCATCCATTTTGTCTCATTTTTGGACCATGTCTTGGTCTTTCCCTCTTGCAGTCTCTGATGGCCTGCCAGCCATCTATGAAGGCTGCCGGCCAGAGCTTCTGGTTTGCCAGCCATTGATGTGCCTTGCTGGCCATCAATGATGCCTTGCCGGCCACCACTAATGGCCGACCCCCCACTAGTGTTTTCTACTGATATTTTATGCCAGCTGTGCCAGCTGTTTGCACAGATGCTTGCATCTGTCCACACGTGGAGGGCTGGATCTCCTTGTATAGATTTCATGTTTTCTATATATAAGAACCCCCTCTTTTTTTTTTGAGGTTAGAAGATTTCAAACTCAAAATTTTCTCTCTCTAGATTTCTCTCTCTTTTTCTTACAATTCTCTACACTTTTGCCTACTTACACTACACTCTTGCCTTTACTTCCTTAACCAAACTTGATCACCTTTGAGTTGAGGTTCTTTGAGGCCTTCTTGGAAATCTACAAGTTGATTTTGGCTTGAATTGTTGCCTAGAATCACTCTTCTCTTCAAGAGGTATAATATTTGCTTTGTTAGCTTACTTTGTATACTTGTTTTCGTTTCTTTTTCTCCCTATTTTGAGTTGTTTTTGGATTATAAAAACTCTGTTAAAGTGGGTTAAATTTGTGGTTCGAAGCCACTTTAAGGTAGGGGGTGGTCCACCTTTCTTTGTACCTTGTTTGTAAGGCTTTTGCACCTTTGTTTCTCACTCTCAAACCAACTTGTTTCAGGCTTTTAACCACTGAATTTCAGAGTATTTTTAGTGGAAAAAAACGTGTTTTAAAGTCCAAAATTGGAGGGGTTAGCCTCCCCTCATTGTGTCTTGTTTGCTAGCCTAGTTAACTCTATATGTTAGCATGATTTTCTAGCCTTTTGTAGCTATATTCCAGCATGTATTTGTCTTTGTTTTGAACTACTTTAGCTCTTTTTGGGGCTATTTGGGTCAGTTGAGTCTTGTTCTGCATGGTTGTAGTGTAAAGGTCCTCACAAGCTTGGTGTTTTAGGCTATTAGGCATCTCTTGTATGAGTTGATTGCATGATTTGGTGTTGTTTTGCACTTTATTTTAGCAATAATCACCTCTACAACCTCCCTTTTTTCTTGGTTTTTCTTTTTGGTTTGAAAGTTGTTTCAAGTCATTTGTTTGCCAAAGTGTGGAATTGAGGTTTCATACTTAATGGTTTAATCCCTTTGGGGGTTCATTACCAATAATATGCGACTTCTTTCATACCCAAAGAAACTTGTGTTTTGGGCTTTCTTTCCATTAGAGGACTCTAACTCACCTTTTGGACTTAATTGGATTAAATAATGGTTGGTAAGTTAAATGAGAAACTAATAGCTTGGGACTAAAATTGAGTAAGATAATAACTTGTGTTTTGTGTGTTCAATCGGACGTTAATTGAACACAAGGAAAATTGGGACATCTCATACTCAAAGTGTTGAAATGTCTCAAGTTTCCTAGGTCTTCATTGCCCTTGATCATGCATGATAGGGTGATGGTTCTTGAGTGTCTTGTTTTGCATTTATTGAGCTTGCATATCTTGAATCACAAGCCATCATGCAACGAAATTGCTTGAGTTGGTGGTTTGTGGTTTAAGTTCACAACTCTTTGGATTTATCCATGAAAATGAGGGGTGAATTGTGCAGACAATCCTTGGAAAAACCCTTTTTTTGCTCTATTTGTATTCTGTTGCAGCATGGTGATTTGGTGCATCAGTGGCCGGCAGGCCACCATCCATGGCCTGCAGTGCACTATAGATGGCGGCAGACCACCTTCTTGGCCGGCAGATGCCCGGTAGCATTCATCCATGGCCGGCTGGCCACTGATGTAAACTTCAGCAGAATGTTGGTAAGGTGGAGCAGAGTGGAAATTTCAACTCTGCAAACAGAGACTTTCGAGAGCAGAACGGAGGTCTTTTCGGGTGGCATCCGAGCATGTGCATTTTCCATTTCCTGAGGAGGAGTAGTGGCAGTATAGTTATAAGTTTTAATTACTAGTTTACTTACATTTGTGTTGTAACTTAATTTGATTAGCGTACTAGTTAGTTAAATTAAGAGTGGTTTAATAATTAGTTAATTAGTTTAGCTATTTATTTCATTTGGTTTGTAATAATTAGCTTAATTAGCTTAACTTTAATTAGTTGCTAGTTAGCTTGGTTATTCATTTGGACTCTCATTCATGAGAGCAAAATGTAATAATGTGTATGTCTTCCAACCTCATGTCTTTCTCTTTTTTATTTAATCATGTTTGTTGGTTAGATTAGGGTCATGTTTCAAATTAGCATACTTCATGCTTTCATCCATTCATCTTGTCTTGCATGCACCGAGGCTCGGCACATCATTCAAACTGCATTGTCATTTTAATACCTTCTTTGAACACGTGCTTAGACCACATGTTTTGGATTAATTCATATGCCATATTAGCAGCCAAGCCTCTTAAATTGCATATTACATGTGTTGCATTAAACATCTTGTATAGTTAGGGATCATGCATATTCTTTTTCTAACTCATATCTTCTTAGCTTGGAGTACTAGGTGAGTTTTTAGTGCTTTAGCATACTCGCATGAGTGTGAGTGATTGCCATGTCTAGCATGCTTACCATGAGGCTAAATGCTTATTTGATAAACCGCTTAAATGCCTGTGGATGAAGGCTTGTTGTTTGAATTGGAACGATTTAATAACTGTGCGTTTTAAGCCCACTTTGTTGAGTAGCAAATCAGTTTTAAAGCCCACTTTGTTTAGTGGCAAATTCGCAAACTTTAAGCCCACTTGAGGTGGCAAATTCAAACCATTTTCGCAAACAAACATGAAATTGAATTGTTCCAATTTGAGCAAACTAGTCTATACTTGCTTGTAAGCATCACATAGTAAAGTTATTTTAAAAGCCGGAACAAGAGCATATAATGTTGATAAAAATCATATCATGATTAGTAGAGATCGATCTTTGATCAGGCGAGCGTGGTTGCTTAATTCATGACCTTCCCCTCTAGTACCTAAGTTCTCGAGCTGAGACAACTTTGGTGATGACGGACACGTGGCCTTTGGCACGAGTCATGGGTTTCCTAAATTTTTTCAAAATAAAATATTTAGGTGGCAACTCTGTATCTGGCAAAACAGTCCAATTTTGGCATTTTTGTTTCAAAATTGATTTTTCAAATGATTTGTCGGATTTGGACTCTTTGGTGTTTATCAATTTCACATTGCACTTGTGAAATTAGATTCAGAACCGCGGGAGTCTGAACTGTAGGGCTTTCTTTCGAGCTTCCGAAAGAGGGCACGAAAAAGTCGAGCTACAAATATCGACAAATATTCCTACCATAAACAGATGTAAACACAAATAACACATAGAATGCATAATTAATTCATAATTTCATCTTAATTACTTGTTAAGCATTTTTAATTAAGGATTAAAGGCTAATCACAGGTCGAGGTTGTTACAACCAGAGTCCTTCTTCCCTCAATACTCACTAGTTTCTTCTGGAAAAAAAAGTAAGAGGGAAGATTTTGGCTTTAGCGTTTCTGATCCGACAATTTTTCATTCCAATCTTGTTTCTGGTGACTATAAGTCTCCTTCTTTCTCTCCCATTTGTTGAATTTGTTCATTTTCTGGTCTTATGGGCAAGTATCGTGTCCTTCTGGAATCTCCTTCCCCATTAACCTCCTTTCGTGAGCAATTTGGCATCCCAGATGATGTCCATATACGTTTGCGGATGATTCTGATAATCTCGAGGGTGGCCCATGTAACGACTCCGACCTTCGTACTATGTTTCCATAATATTTTATTGGGCATAAATTGCATAATTATGTGTTTATTTGATATTTATCTATTTGTTTATGAGTTATCTATTTATTTGTCAACTTAGAATTCAAAATTGAGAACACAAATGACTTCAGAAACCAAAATTGGTTGATTCAATAGACTAGTTGGAATATTTAGAACCATATGGTAAGTTTAATTAAAATTTGATTCGGATCAAAATAATTAGAATAAATTAATTATAATTGTCTAAACTTAAGCCCAATTGATTAGTCTTAATCATGTGTGATTAGTGAGGCCTTAATCACCCTATATATATTTGTTAAGCATGCTTAGACTTCATTTTACAACAACTTTGAGATGAAATTTAGAGATAAAGATGGTGAACTCAACATTGTAGAGAGAGAGGAAGAAGGAGAATCCAGGGAGTTCAAGTGGGATTAAGGAGATTTAGCTTAATTAAAGCCTAATTCAAGCTCTAGGTATGATCTATACCTATAATTCATGAAATTAATCCATGTAGGATGTTGTACTCACCAAATTCTAGGACCATTTGCATGTAATTGGAAGAAGTAAACGTGAACCATCAACAGTGTAGTGAGTTTGAGTGAATTGTGCACGTGCATGCTTAGTTCTCCATCTTTGAACTTGGATTCCTTCAAAATTCATACATGCATGAGACTTACATGAGTTATTTGTTGAGATTCTTCATGGTATTTCACTTAACACTTCACATAAGCATGCTTTGTAAAGAAAAGAATTGAGTTTGTTACATGCATGTGTAGACACCCCATTTTTGACCGACCTCAAGACTTTGATGTCATCATCTGTGCACTCGGTGATTGCGCATGTTTGTGCTCGTTATGAGTTTTCGGAGCTTTAAGCTGAGCGCCTTGTCTCGGGACCTCTTAACTTTCTTCTCTTTGGTTTGTATTTGGACCATACCTTGTTAACCCTTGCATGGAGGGAGGGGAGGGCCTGTCGGCCACTTTTGGTAGTTGTAGGCCACTTTTTCCTCCTATAGGCCACTTGGAGTGGCCGGTCGGCTAGGGGGAGTGGCCGGTCAGCCACCTTGAGTGGCCGATGACCATTTTTATGTTTTTGTAGATATTTTTGGTGCCAGCTATGCCAGCTGCTGGGCATAGAATGCATCCTCCATACACGTGTATGGAGGGATGGTAACAAGCTTCTAGCTTGTCAAACAAGCTTGAGGCTTGTAATTCTATATAAGGGGAGGTCTCTCCCCCTTTCAAGGGTTCAGAATTTTTGGGAGACAAATATTTACTCTCTCTCTAGAATTCTCTCTCTCTCTCTCCCTCTCTCTCTCTCTCTATTGTGCTTAGAAGTGTATTTTCTTTGTATCTTTGTACACAACTCTCTTAGCCAAACACCTTACCTTGGAGCTGAGGTTTCTTGAGGTTTGTTTGGAGCTTTTTAAAGTTGGTTTTGGCTCAGAAGTGCTGTTGTTGCTGCTGTTCTTCAAGGGTAAGCCATATTCTTTTTAAAGCTTTGTTTTAGTTGCTTACTTAGCCATCTTTGCATGCTATTTTAGGCCTAGCTTTTAACTACAAAAACCTTTGGTTTTAAGGCTTAAAAATGGTAGTTTAAAGTTTTTTTGGAGTTAGGGGTGTTTCACCCTCTTTGGTGGCTTATTTGCTAAGTTTCTTGCCTTCCTTTAAAGCTTTTGAAACCATCTTGTTTTGGCCTTTTAACCACTAAATTCCAGAGGAATTTTAGTAGTAGAAAACTTGTTTTGAGGTCCCAAATAGGAGGGGGGAGTCCCCCCATTCTCTTGTCTTATTAGCATGTGTTGTTGGCCTACCAAATGAGCATATGTTTCAATCCTCTTGAGGCTTAGTTTGAGCATGTTTTTGTGACTTTTTGGACCTCTTATAACTCTATTTTTGGCTGGTTTGGTCACCTCTTGGATGTTTCATACACTTGTAGTGTAATCCTACTTGCTAGCCTAACATGCTTCATGTCTTAGCCTATAACTCTAGCATATATTGGCTCCACTCCAACATGTTTTTGGCCATTATTTAACATGCTCTAACTCTGATTTTGGTTGGTTGGGTCACCTCTTGCTTGGTTTTTGTACTTGTAGTGCAATCTCACTCATTAGCCTTGCATGCTTAGTGTTTTGGCTTATCATTCTAGCTTATTTTGGCTACACTCCAACATGTTTTTGGCATTGTTTTGACATGCTTTAGGACTATTTTGAGTGGTTTTGGCCTCTTGGGGCTTGCTTTGTATAGCTATGGCATAGTTGGCTTTGCTAGTCTTGTGTTTTGAGACCCCTAGCATGCCTTATTTGCAATGTTTGCATGTTTTGACATCATTTTATACATGATTTCAGAGCATAGAGTGTAGTCACACTCACATATTCCACTCCTTTATGGCTTTGAGAGTTGTGCCTTTATGCCTTATTTATGGGCCAATACATGAGTATGCATTTCTTGCTATTTGAGCTTCAATTTCAGCATGTTGTAGCCTCTGATTTAGCATGATTAAGCTCTGACCAGAGCTGGTTTGGTTGTTTGTGCTTGATATTACATGCTTCTAGAGTGATGCTCTTCACTAGTCTTGATGCTTATGGCTCTGAATACGTCTTGCATGCATTGTTTTCATGCTTTGATGTCATTTAGCATCCTATTTCAGTGCTGGAATATGTGCCATTACATTCCATCTTTCAGTGTTATATCCCTTTCGAAAGTGGTCTTAGGCCCTTTGTTGGTTTGAGCACAAAATTGAGGCGTTCATGCTTAATGGTTTTAGCCTTCTCTTGAGGGTTTCTACTAACCAATGGCATGATGCTTCTTTCATGCTCAAAACGCTTGTGGCTTGGTCCGTCTTTCCAATTAGAGGACTTCTCACTTTTGGACTTAACCGGTTAAAGGACTTATCGGTAATCTAAAACGAGTAAACAAAATGAATCGAAGTAAAACATGCCAAGGTAACATGTTTGTGTTGCATTGCATGTGTTTGGATCGGACGTTAATCCAAACACGAGAAACGAGGGGCGTTTCATACTCAAAGTGATGAAACGTGCCTCATTTCTTAGTCACCGACACCCTTGATCGTGTATGATAGGGTGGAGGCTCATCGAGTCTATTTGTGCATTCATTGACTTGTACAAACTTGGCTGCTCGGCCATCGTGCATCGCGATGCTCGGTTGGTGGCCCAAGAGTCAAGTACCACACTCCTTTGAGCTTGAGAAATGATAAGGAGGGTGGTTGTACACACATATCCTGCAAAGACCTTGCTTTGCCTCTGTTGTTCCTTGTTTGCAGCGAAATTGGAGAATGTAGGAGCAAGTGGCCGACCGACCAGAGGAAGTGGCCTACCGGCCACTTTAAGTGGCCTACAGCCCTTTTAAGTGGCCGACAGTTCTCAGGCTAAGAGGTGGTTAGAAGTTGTTCTGGTTCTGGAGCAGAAATAGCCTGGAGATTGGTTCGGTGTTTAGGAATCATGGCGAATGCAAACAGAGGCAACCGGTGGCAAAGTAACGGACTTTCGGTAGGAAACGGAGCAATCAAGCATGCATGCATCCCTCGGTTTTCGAGGTCGTTCATTTAATATGCTTAGCTAATTAGCTAGTTAGCTTAGTCATTTTTGTAATTAATTAGCTTAGATTAGCTAGTTATTCAATTGTGTTGTACTAATTAGTTAACTAGAATAGTTAATTAGTTTAGTTTGTAATAGTTAGCTTAATTAGTGTAGCTAGTTAACTCTCTTTTATTCGGACCCTCCTTCGAGAGGGCATATTGTTGTAATAAGGGTACGTGTGTGTGTGCATGTCTTCTAACCCCCACTTTTTTCTCCCTTTTACTTATCAGCTTTTGGAGGTTAGATTAGGGCATATTTCAATTAGCATACCTTATGCTTGCATGTTTGCATCATTAATTTGTATTGCATACACCGGGCTCGGTGCATCATTCAAATTGCATCGTATTTCGATACTTATTTGAATACATGTATCAAAGTGTTGCATTAATATGTCATGATTAGGTAGCCAAGCCTACTTAGTTGCATTTTGTATGTGTTGCATTAGGCATCTTAACATAGCTAGGATCATGCATTGATTTCTAACTAGCTTTCTGTTTTGGCTTGGAGTACACTGCAAGTGTTGTCACTTTAGCATCCTAGCATGTGTGTAAGTGACCGCCATGATAGCATGCTTTCCATGAGGCTATTTGCTTAAGTGATTAACTGAATGAATGCCTGTGGACGAAGGCTTCATTGCTTGAACTGGGACAATTCAATAAAATGAATGTTTTAAGCCCACTTGGTTGTGGCAAATCATGTTTTAAGCCCACTTGAGGGTAGCAAATCCGCGCTTTAGCCTACTTGCGATTAGCACTTTCAAACCATTTTCGAAAACAAACATTGAATTGTTTTGATCCAATTCTTGTGATTGAGTCTATACATGTATGCTGCGCGCATCACGTAGTAAGTTAGATTAATAACCGGAATAAGAACACATGTGTTTATGAAAACAACATATCATACTTAGTAGAGGCCGATCCTTCGATCGGGCGAGCGGGGGTGCTCATGTTTTGACCTTTCCTTCTCGTACCCAAGTTCCCGAGCCGAGGCAACTTTGGTGATGGTGAACACGTGGCCTTTGGTGTGAGTCAAGGTTTCCTAAATTTTCCAAAACAAAATATTTAGGTTGCGACTCTGAAATCTGGCAAAACAGTCCATGTTTGGCGCTTTTTGATTAAAATCCATTTTCTAAAACAATTTGCCAGATTTAGACTCTTTGGTGATTTATTAGTCTTACATTGCACTTTGTGAGATTAGATTCAGAACCGTGACAGGAGTCCAAACTGTAGTAAGACCAAATTCACGCCTTCTCTGAAAGGGGGGCGCGCAGAGAAAGTCGGGTCTACAGCATGTCAAGAACTTGATGTTTTAACCTTTGTTTTGAAGAATTGAAAGAGTATTTGAAATTATGGCTCCTTAATTTCCAAAGATTCATGTTTTATAAAGTGTTTCTAAGATTTTGAGACCAACCATGTAAGCTTTGAACTCGAAAGGCATGTTTTTGAACTTCAAACACAAATATTGAAAACGTAGAATTTGTCCAGTTCGTACGAGCGAAGAATTCATCACTGGAGTGAAAAACGAATGCATCCAGTACTTTTGCAGTCTTTACAGACGACTCAAGCGATGAAATGTGCGCTCAAGCGAACCTTCTGCATATTGTTGGACTGCTTGAGCGACCATGTGTGGGCTCGAGCGAATACCCTGTTTTTAGTAAATTTTGCCTAACACTTGTAAGCACATGTTTGCATTCCCATGCCCATATAGGCATTCTTTTGCATCATTTGAACATTCTTAATCATGAAATAAACTAGAAACACATGTAAGGAAAATGAATTAAGATACGTTGCTTGTTTCGAATGTGTGCTTTCAATGTGCTTTGTCGCTATGTAATTTGTGTAGGTGGATGTCCAAGGCCTAGTTCAATCTAACCCACTGTGAGTAATGTCTTTATAAGCTATGTTCGAAATGTATTTGAAAATTGTACAAGATTGATATTTTGAACTCTATGTTTCTATTCATGAATGAATGTCCATTTTTGAAACATATTCGTGGCATCCTTTAGTAAGGCCTCGCTTAGGAGAAACAATACCATGGCCATTAGCTCTCGTTTGGGGGAAACAATACTATAGCTCATTGGAGTAATTGAAACACAGAGATCTCTGATGTTAGACCTTAAAGGTCCACATTGAATTATTGGATAACCTATCTTGGTTTTATTGGGTTGACCCATGTGGTCCTATTAGCTTCAACACATTGTCTATGGGACTCTATTGGATGTACCATGTAAATTGAATGATTGTTTATCACTATTGCAAGAAGGGATTGAAATGATTGAATTATATTGAATTGCTTATTGGCATGTATTGTTTCGAAAATGGAAAATATGATTGTAATTTGTTGGACTTCATTCATACAATCTTTTATATTGATATTACTCACTAGGCTCCAGTTCACCCCTCTCCCTTATATATATGTAAGTGAGTAAGTGGAACATCAAGTTTAAGGCCGCCTCGGTGTCTACCCCTTGAAGCCTTTTTGGAAAGTGTCTCTGTGAAGAGGCGAGCTTGGGCTCGAGAGGAGTCAAGCATTGTTAACCCAACTTTTGTTTTTCTTTTGTTCTTTTGTTAATTTTGCAACTTGGATGCATGTAGTTGGGTGAGAAGTTTAACTTTGAAATATTGTATATAAGTTGTATGAAGTTAAAGGTCTTTAATACTTATGATTTCGGCATGTATGCACGGCTCAATGGTTTGTTACTATATTATGCTTTTACTTCCGCTAAGCCCTCTTGTTATATTATGATTGTTTGACTTTGAGGCCGAAGGTAATCCGGGATTACTAGCTGGTCACGGCCTGAACCTTTAGGGGTGGGCTAGGGTCATGACAGCCCAGATTACACTTGCATGCCCCTCGTTGCCATTATTGAGGGAGGGGTAAGGTTTCCCTTAAACCCACTTTTGAGAGAGTGCATGTGCACTTGGTCCCTTGCCTCCATTTAACTCTTTGTTAACGTCTGTGGAGTTGTGAATGGGGTTGTTAAGTTAAACCAAGCCTAAGGCACCCACCTTGGACAGATGAAAATTCTGTCCATCTATGTTCTTACAGCCTGCAATGCCAAAGCCCAAATTGAGGACCTTAAGTATTGCCTGAGGCTAAAAAGTGCCTTAAAGAAACTCATCACCCTCCTTCTAGAAACCAACAAGGACCTAGAAGAGGATATTGTGACAATGTCTGGGAACTGGGAATTCAAGAGCTCTCCACATACCTAGCGTATACCCAGAGCCTTCAGAAGAGTAGGTTTTTCCATTCTTTATTCTTTATTTTTCCTTTGAACTTGCATGGCTGACTTGTTCTTAACTGTTTCTTCTCTTTTTGCCAGATCCCAACATCAACGTATTGAAACACTTTTGTGAATACGTTGTTTGTCAGGAAAAACTAGAGAATATTTAGAACCTCTTTAAGGAGTGGAAGTCTGCTCTAAAATTTCTGGGTTTTGAATCCTTTACCTCCCATTTGAAAGATGAAAAGTGGTCGTCCCAAGATTCTTTCGAACAACAAGAAAGCTCTACTAGTGGTCACACCAAAAGAATTTATGATCCTATCATCAACCTTACTGAACCATCCATGGACTTAGAGGTCGAAGATTTGGTTATTTCCCTTGTGCGCCATTCTTCAAGAACTTCGAAAACCACTACCCTTTCTTTCGCTAAGAAAAAAAGAAAATTACAAAAAGGTGCAGAACTTCTGGCAGTGAATCAAGAAGTAGGAGCCGCACATTCTACAACCACCGCCCCTACTGCCAGTGCTTGTATCGATGCTGGTGGGTCCATTACCTTTGAATCTGTGAAATTGAAATGATTTGCCTCTCTTGTAGCCGCTGTTGCTGTTGTTGACCGAGAGGACCCTGTTGCCAAACGCCCCCAAGACACAAGGGGGTAGCAAGACTGTGTCCTACGAGGTTTTTGATGATCATTTTAGGCCTCAAATGATACTTCCCAACCGTTGCTATATGTCTAAGAATGACAGCCTAATGGAAGTTCCAGAACTGAGCTTCTAACTCAGCAAAGGTTTTACCCTGCCCAGGGACATGGCCTCCCTTCAGTGTTAAGATGATATTTCTCTAGTTCGTATTTGTGTGGTCAGCACTTTCAGGGTAAGTCTCTTTGTACCCAAGCTTTTTCTGTTCCTTGCATTTAACTTTGACTATGTTTAATCACTTTTCCATTCTGCAGGCCATCCAGGTCTGTCATGAAAGTCTGACTAGAATGGACTCTTACAAGGCTTAAGCTTGCATCCAATCTATCAAGGCCTACGGTACTTTGAAATCTGTTACTGATATGGAGAAGAAACTCATGTTGATGTCCAACCAGGTTCTGAAGCTTACAAGTGAGAAAGAAGTTGCTAAGAGTGCAGCCCAATTGGCCGAGACCCAACTAGAAGAGTCCTAAGAGAACTTGGCCTCTACTCTTGCTGTGAATGAGATGCTGAAGAAAGAAGATAAGGCGAAGCTAGAGAAATGCCGCAAGGACATTAATAAGAAATATCTACAACAGATCTACAAGCTTCAGGGTGATATGTTCATTAATGGCTGGAGGGCTACCTTGGCTAAGGCTGGGATTACCCTTGGTTCCTTCCGGTACTCTAATCCAATTCTGTTCTGGAAGAAAGATTCACCACCAGCGGAGGAAGCTAAAGGGGAGGACTCTTAGGAAGACCTTGAGGAGGATATGGAGGCTATCCTGAAGAGGAGTGCCCAGAATGCTGTTGTTCTTATTGATGAGGTTGAACTTCCTGCCCCTTAGCCTCAAGAGAAAACTTCATTTACTACTCCATATGTTCCTCCTGCCACATAAATTCATACCCCTGCTAAAGGTGGGGATGTTGGAGCTGTTTCTTTTAGAGCTTCTAAAGTTGGTGTTACCCAGACCCCTGCCGTGATAAATGATAGAGAGACTTGCCTTTTTTTTTTCTTTTTTTTTTTTTTACTGTGGCCCAAAAACTTTGCATGGTCCAGTACTTTTGATGTAATTGTAACTTTTTGCCAATAGAAATTTTTGTGTTTGCTTTTATCTAAGTATTAAGTACTTTTCTATTTTTCTATTTTTTTTTAAATAAGTGTGTAAGGCGTCCTGTTTGCCTTCCGAACTTGGATGGTTTTGAAAACAAAGGCAACCAAGCTACAGAAAATTGACAAAATGCTAAATTTGAAGAAATTTGACTAAGGCAAAGTCCAAGGAAATTTTAATGACACATGAATTTTGAAGAATTTTGACTAAGTAAAAAATTCAAATACCATTGTATATGAGGAGGTCTGCTTTCTTGGATGTAAAAAAGCCTTTACAAGATCCGTTTAAGTCTAAGAATCCTAATCCAGAACTGGATTTGCTTACTTTTCTAATTCAGAAACCGAACTACATTCTTGAGTAGGAAAGTCATCTTTCTTGGACTAAAAAATTCTTTTAGTCTTAAGAACCTCAATCCAGAAAAAGATTGTTTTGCTTTTCTGACTCAGAATCCTTCATACACTCCTAAATAGGTGTGTTTCTGTAAGGACTTACTTGAAAAATAACATCCAAAAGAGTCTTGAACGATTTGTTAGCATACAAGAACGTAGCTGCGATACAGGACATGATTAAATCTTGTGCTGGATTGTCATTTGTTCTTGTAATCAAGCAATTGCTATAAATTGTACTTAAGCAAAAAACCATTGGGAACAGAATTTGCAAATTAAGAATTCCACAAAAATTGCATATTTACAAACTGTTTTTGAAACAAATACATAATGAACATAAATCATAAGGTTTGCAATGTTCTAAGGACGATGAATAGCCTTGCCATCCATATCTTCCAAATGATAAGCCTCATTTCTGCCTATTGAAATGACTTGGTATGGGCCCTCCCAATTGGGGCCTAGCTTTCTATTAATTGGATTCTTATGGCTACCCAGAACTTTTCACAGGACCAGATTTCCTGGCTGAAATTCTCTAAGGTGGAATTTCTTGTTGTACCATTTTCAGAGCTACTTTTGATAATTTGCCAATTTGAACAAAGCTGTTACTTTCCTTGCTTTGATTAAATCCAGAGTGCGGGCTAAGGCTTGTTCATTTTACATCTCTTCATAAATTTCTAATCGCATTATGGGCAATCCAACTTCCAATGGGATAACGATTTCAATTCCAAAACCAAAGCGTAGGGTGTCTCACCTGTTGCTCTTCTAGGCGTTGTACGGTAGGCCCAAAGAACATTGGACAGCTCATCAGCCCACCTTTCTTTTAGCCTTTCTAAGCACTTCTCCATCCCATTGAGCACAGTCTTGTTAGAGGCTAGCTCCTGACAAGATAGGATAGGGAAACCCTACCCTTCCATAGAGGTGTTTTAGCTTTCACTTGCTTGCTATGTGCTTTTAGAGTGTGTCTCTACAGGGAATGCATGTATCAGTTTGCAAGTTCGAGTATCAGGCCTGCGGGCATTAGTATTTGGGGGAATCAGTTTTACCTGAGGGTATCAAATTTGAGACAGTGATTTGGGGGCAACGATCAGTGTTGAGAACAGTGTGTTCAGCTTACAAATGCCAACTGTGTGTTGTCTTTATTTTTAAGCCAAAATGTTGTCCATATTCTGGTTGTTTGTTTCCTTATTATGCTTTATTTATCTTTTTGCAAGGTAGTTTAGCATCATTGCTTCCCACCAGGCAAATACCCCTCGAGCACTCTGGACCAGAGGTCGAAGACTTCATCGATCTGAGGATCTAGTTGACAAACAAGCAGTGTTCTGTTCATTACCCCCGGTTACTAGACGGAGGTCAGTTAGGCACAGTACATTAGTACAACGGGTATCAGATCCGCGGTCCTTATCCACTCCACCAGTGTGTAGTCGGGCTGAGGTTTCCGTTTCTACCGTAGAGAGAGATACACCTGTTGTTCAATTAGATCAGCACCTTATGGCAAGTATGGAGGACATGATGTATCAGCTCCAAGAGGCCATGCAAGCCATGCAGCGGGATGCTGCCCGCCAGGCAGAGTTTGCCGCATGTCAGGCAGAGGTTGTAGCTCAACAAACAGAGCTGATTGCCAGACTTCAGCAACAACAACAACCATAGCAAGCCGGAGCATCTGCTTCGCATCCACCCCCGCCTCCACCTAGAGTTCCAACACTCGGGGAGACTGCAAACGTCTAGGAAAATACGGACGTCCCAACGGGGCCAGTTCCACCCCCAATCCTACCTCAGCTGTCCAAAGCACCGACTAATCTAGTGGATACACCATTTGAATTTGAGGTGGATCCAACGGCGCTGAAAATGAGCAAGTTAGAAAAGCTGTTCAAAAAAGCTCAAGGCGTTAATTCCATTCCAGACATAGAGGATGGATACACCGATTCGGTGGTGACTTTGCCGGACCGGTTCAAGATGCCGTATATAGACTGTTTTGACAGTTCTGGGGATCCCATGGTACACCTGCGGTTGTTCTCAGATATCCTAAGGCCAATGGATCTCTCCAGACTGCAAAAGCTTTCCCTCTTCGGCCGGACTCTGTCGGGTGTTGTGGCTATTTGGTACGCAAAGCTGGAGGATTCTATCAAGAGAAGCTGGGAGGAGATGGCTGAGGCCTTTATAGCTCAATACTTCTACAATACGCAGATCGAGATCACAACTCGTGATCTCGAGACAACCAGACAGGAGCCAAATGAGGGCTTCTCCAATTTTGTAACTCGTTAGAGGGCCAAAGCTTCTATGATGACCATAAAGCCGGTTGACAAGGATTAGATACAGATGGTTGTGCGCAACCTCCAACCCAATATGATGTAAAAAATGATCATCTTACCCCTTCCCACCTTTGCGGATTTACATGAGATTGGGGTACAGATTAGGGACGCCATGAAGCAGGGTCTGATTGACCACGAGAGAGAGTAGCCCAAGAGGGTATTTACCCGCAGTTCAAATGTAGGCACGAGTAATACTGCAGCTGCCAAAACTTCTGATGTGGGCGTGGTCACCACCACCACTTCAAAAATGCTTATAGCTATACCCTTCACCTGTGCGTCCGGAACCAGCTCACAAACAGCCAGATATCCACCTCGAGGCCAGAGAACCTTTTCTCCACTGTACATGCCTCTGTCCAAAGCTCTGGGGGTTTTAATCAAGAAGGGGCATCTGAAGCCCCTGGAGCCATGGCCATTGCCAAGTAACCTCCCACCAACCCATAACCCGGCCAAATACTGTGCCTTTCACCAACAGCATGGTCACGACACCGACCAGTGCTTTAGATTGCGTCATGAGATCCAGGATCTCATCGATACAAGGTGATCGTGCCTCCGGAGAAGCCGAATGTCACCACCAACCCACTCCCACCATATAACCAAGCTCCACCTCCCAAACACATCAACCTGATCCAAATCCCGGCCATTCCATATGACCCAAGCATATATATCACACCCTCCCACCTACCCAAGCCTGAGGTGTTCATCCTATACAGCACAGACTTGTGCATGTTGAGCATCTCCCTAACCCAACCCGAACCGGTGGTGGTGATTGTCGAAGACAGAACCGGGATGACTTTGGAGGCAGATGGGAATGATAATTCAGAGCTTGAGGGGTCTGCGAGCTTTGCGTACAACCCGAGTGGTTATATCACATCAACAAATCAGGTTAAGCCAAGGGTAAAGTTGCCAGTTGGGGCAGAGATCAGCGTGGTTCGGGAGGATGGACCTAGTCAGTGGTTAGATGACCTAGTAGAGTTGGAGGAGGATATCGTGAATCTACAATTCTTCAATGAACAGGATCTGGGGGATGTGAACATCAACTGGTTCGACTTAGATGGATCAGCAGAAAATACTGGGTGGCTCAGCGACGAGCCAGATGTTGTTGAGGCACCTCAGCTAGAACGGGGGCAATCAGAAGCTGGGATATCAGCAGTGGCCGGTATGGCTGAAAATTAGGGGGGATCGCCGGAGAGCACCGGTACTAAGAATTTTGCTTGGGATCCAGGCAGTTTGAGTACAGTAGGCACTGAACAGGAGGTTGTATTGAAGCATCTTGAGCAAGAAAAGATCGAGGATCTTGAGAGGGCTAGGAAGGCCAAGGCCCCTGAGGGGACGAAATGTGCTGCGGCACAGAAACAGTTGCAATGGAACCGGACAGCTGTCTGTCAGTTGCCGACGAGATGTGGTAGGAAGACGACGACTTACGTCTTGCCCACAATGACGAAGATTGGAGGTAGAACCAACCGGATGACACCTGGTATGTTGAGGAGGTTGACCATATGACCAGGAGTGGGCGGTATTTCAAACCCCCACACTTAAACCAGCCAGAGGCATCTGGGAAGGACAAAGAGGCGAAGAGGTAGAAAGAAAAACTGCTCGAGAAGGAGGCTGTACTAAAACAACTTAAGAAAATTCAAGCAAACATCTCCAACTGGAGACTGCTTATGGCCTCAAGAGTTCACCGACAAGCTGTCCTTTCTACAATGGACGAGGCTAAACTTTCAATCGATATAACTCCGGAGTAGTTGGTAGGGTTGGTTTTCCTGGAAGGAGCTTCCCCGATCTTGACCTTCACTGACAAGGAACTGCCGCCTGAGGGCTCAGATCATAACAAACTACTCTATATCTCTGTCGAGTGTAGAGAGAAATGGATACCGATGGTCCTTGTTGACACAGGATCTGCTATTAATGTGTGTCCGTCAAGAACGACATATGCTATCGGGTTGAAGGCCGCGGATTTTGTGCCTACTGCCCAGGTGATACGGGCCTATGATAATACCAGTCAGGAGGTGATGTGGACCATACGGATTAAGACTCAGGTTGGTCCGGGGCAACATGATATTGATTTTCATGTCTTGGATGTTCCCGCAACCTTCAACCTACTCCTAGGGCGGCCGTGGCTGCACCAGGTGAAAGCGGTCTCTTCCACCTTACACCAAATGTTGAAGTACGCCCACGGGAAGAGGGTGGCAATCTTTTTTTGAAATTCTTCGATACATCCGTCGCCAGAGGTTTCTACACCAGTTCTGGAGATTGAGCATGGCGCGGAGGATGTATTTCTATCAGGATTCACCCTAGTCGAGGCCCGGGTTGTACAAAATATGCTAGCTGTTGATGAGAGGCTATACGTCAGTGCACAGTCTGTCTACCTTATGAACAAGCTTCAGCACATCCCTGGGATAGGATTAGGGCGAAGTGGCCAGAAGGGCATTGCAACATCGGCCGAAGTGCCACACAACCCACATACCTTTGGCCTAGGTTATCTACCTACCAAAGAGGATTGGGTGAGGAAAGGAAGAGAAATGGCCGGAAGAGCCAAGGCAAAGCAAGCCAAGAAGCATTATGAATTGGTGCACCGATCTATCCAAGGGACCCTGAAAGGACGCTTTGTCCGGGAGGGGGAAGATTTCCCGTTCTGCGGCTTTCCAGAGCCATGGCTAAATGCAGAGAGACAGCGCTTGCTGGGATTTGAGATTTTCTTTGACTTGCAATTGTCTGGGGATGAAGTTGCCGAAGAGCAGACAAACCCACCAGCTGAGGCAGAGCAGTGCAATGAGGAGGATTCTGAGAGCACAAAAATCGAGATGGGGATAACACTGGCTTGTCTACTCTCAGATCCTTAGATCGTATCGGAGTGCTTGGGGGATAACTTCTTAGTTTCCATGATCAGGGATGAAGCGGTTGTGGGCCCATCTTTAGGCATTCTCGATGCATCCATCGCACCCTTCCTCGTCTGGCAATATGAGGAGGGCTTTTTATCGAGCAGCATTGGTTCAGGTAGTGAGTCGGAATCTGATTCCACTGAGTCTGTGGAGTCGAAATCAGGTTCCAGCTCGTCTAAGTCTGAGTCCGGTATTCTTGGGGGTGATAACCTGGATGCCACTATCCGGTCCAGGTCGTCTTTTTCTTTTTCCTTTGAGTCTGTTGTAACAGAGGAATCAGGCGGACTGGATGTTATTAATGAGAATGGTACGGTTGTGGCTTCCGAGTACTTTTTTGTGCCTTTAATTTATTGCATTAATCAAGACTTTCAAAATTTTGATGAAAACGACGATGAAGAAATTCCTCCGGTTTTACAATATTTGCTTGATCAAGAGCAGGAGAGGTTTGTAAAACCTTTGGTTGATGAAATCACCACAATTAATGTTGGTACTGAGAAGGACCCGCGGCTGGTCTAGATTGGGTCCACGTTATCTTCGGAGGAGCGCGAGCGTGTAGTCGCTTTATTAAAAGATTTCAAAGATGTTTTCGCGTGGTTCTACGAAGACATGTCTAGAATCGATCCTGAGATTGTACAGCACCGGATCCCTCTTGACCCAGAGGCCCGACCTGTTAAGCAGAAGCTCCGAAGGATCTGCCCGGACTGGGCTCTGAAGATCAAAGAAGAGATCACTAAGCAGATTGACGCAGGGTTCTTGTTGGTAACTGAATACCCTACTTGGTTGGCCAATATAGTTCCGGGCCAAAGAAGGACGACAGAATTTAGGTATGTGTGGACTTCAGAGATTTGAACAAAGCCAGTCCGAATAATGACTTTCCTCTGTCGCATATCGACGAATTAGTGGACTTCACTGCTGGGCATGCGCTGCCCTCGTTCATGGATGGGTTTTCAGGCTACAATCAGATTTTGATGGCACCTGAAGACAGGGAGAAGACTTCTTTCGCCACCCCCTGGGGAACCTATTGTTATAAGGTGATGCCATTCGGCTTGAAGAACGCTTAGGCTATGTATTAACGGGCTGTGACTACGATTTTGTACGATATGATACATAAAGAGGTTGAGGTGTACGTGGACGACATGATTGTCAAGTCCAAGGAAAGAGAGGGCCACAACACCGCCTTGCAGAAATTCTTCCAAAGGATCAGAGAGTATCGGTTGCGGTTAAATCCTCAGAAATGTACATTTGGTATTTGTAGACACTCCATTTTTTACCACCCTTAAGACTTGGGCACTACTGATGGTTTAGTTGGTGGTGAAAGGGGTGCAGTGCAAAGGTTCGATTTCTCAGGCAAGGAGAGAGTCAAATCCCAACTTTACAGCCGTTTTGGACCAAAACTATTTTGAATGGTTTTTCGACCTTAAAACCCTCTCTTTCCAAATAGTTTTTGAAAAAGTTCCTACGATGTTCCGACGCTCGCATTTTGTTCAATGTTGCACTTTTCGGTAAATCGAGCAAAGGACAAAGTGGAAATGAATAAATGAGAGATGAAATCTCTGAAAAATCTTTCAAAACACCTTGTTTAGGGGTTTGAAGTTGATGAAAAGAGGAGAAGAGGGAAGAAACCCAGTTGGGGAGAGGAGTTGGGTATGAATCGTTAAGAGAGAGCTGGGCAGCCCTCGATAAATCAAACTTATCCATTTTCACACTTGGATTTCAGCTATGAGGCCACCACCATTGGAAATAAGACTTCCGGGGCTTCATATTTCACTCAAGAATCTCCTAAAGCCGAGTCCGGATGGGGGAGATATGATTGGTTGCAGTTGGACATCATTCCGGTTGGACCGAAACTGAGCAGCCTTCACTGAAAGAGGGATATCTCTTAGCACAGTTGGAATTTTAATGCAAGGCTGCCACCATTGGAAAGCTTACTTCCGGGGCTTCAATTTACACACAAGAATAACATGAAAAGGCATCCATATGAAGGAGTTAGGCTTACTTTAAATCGGGGACTAGGACTGATTTTTGCTACTGGCCTCTATGGGAGTGTGCCGGCCTTGAATGGACAATGCCGTCCAAGAGTGACCCCTGCCAGCCAAGAATAGTGTTCTGCCAGCCAACAATGGTAAAGGTGCCAGCCATTGATGAAAATATCATAATTTTGCAGATATTTTGCTCCAGCTGTCTCTCTTGAGATATTTTCGGTGGAAAGCTTGTATTTTGCTATATAATGAAGCCTTGTATCTCATATTGAAGGGTTAGAAAATGTTGGGAGCTTCTCACACTAAAATCCCTCTCTCTCTCTCTCTACAATTTTCAGAGCTTAATCTCTGCCTCTCTCTAGAGTTCACTCTCTATTGCCCTTTTATGCTAGAAGGCTTGCATACAACCATCTTCAACGTATCAACCCTTAAGAAGACTTGATAACCATTGGGCTGAGATCTCTTGGAACCTACTTTGGGCTGCTAAAGTTTGGTTTTGGCTCAAGAAAAGGGGTTGTTCTTGTGCTGTGCTTCAAAGGTAACCTCTTATCCCTTTTAAGCTCTTTGTGCACTATTGTTTTGCCATCTTTCTACACTGTTTTTGGGGTGGTTTTGAACTGAGAAAATCTCTGTTTTTCAGTCCTAAAAATGGTGGTTTAAGCCTTGTTTGGCTAGGGGGTTGTCTCTCCCTTTTGCTCCTTGGCTTGTAAAGCCTTTTAAGCCATCTTCTAAGGCCTTTCAAAACAAATTTTTGTGGCCTTTTAACCACTGAAATCCAAAGGATTTTCAGTGGTAAAAACCCTGTTTTGAGGTCCTAAATGGGTAGGGGTTGTCCCCGCTCCTCTTCTCTTTTTTGCATGTCTTATTGGCTTATCAAATGAGCATGTGTTTCTACCAATTTGAGGCTTAGTTCAGGCACTTTTTTTTGTGACTTTTAGGACCTGCCTTAACTCTATCCATGGCTAGTTTGGTCACCTTATGCATGCTTTATACACTTGTAGTGTAATTCTTGCAAACTAGCCTTATATGCCTTATGAAGTAGCATGTTTGTTAAGCATGTATGGGCTCCATTTTAGCATGTTTTTGGTCATTATTTAGCATGTCATGACTCTAGCTAAAGTTGATTTGATGGCCTCTTGCATGCTCCATGCACTTGTAGTGCATTTTCATTCACTAGCCTAATGTGTATCATGCTTTTGGCTCGACTCTAAGAATATTCTGTTCATGTTTTACCATGTTTAAAGTCTGATTCATGTTGTTTTGGCCATGCATGCATTGCTTTGTATAGCCATGGTTCAATCTTGCTCGCTAGCTTTGTGTATTGTGTCCATTAACATGCATTGCTTGGACTATTTTCATAATTTGGCATCATTTGAAATGTTATTTCAGTCCATATATTGTTGCCATACACTCACTTTTGACACTCTTTCAATGCTTTGGAGAGTTGGTGTCTTATGCCTTAAACATGAGCCATTGCGTATGCCATATTGCCTAAGCTTGTGAGCTATGATTCCAGTGTGTATTTGGTCCTATTTTGCCATGATATAACTCTGATTTTTGTTAGCAAAGTCATCTCATGCTTGGTTTTGGTAGGTGTAGTGTAATCATACACATTGGCCTAGCTTACTTGATGTTTTGACCCTTCATGCTAGCTTGTTTTGGCTTTGCTCCATACATCTTTTAGCATTGTTTTGGTATAATTTAGGACTATTTTTGGTTGTACTTGCCATATGGTTCTTATATTGCATAGCTGTAGCGCAATTAGCCTTGCTAGTTTTGAGTTTTGAGCACCATAGCATGCTTAATTTGTGACATGTACATGATTTGGCATCATTTACCTTGACATTTCAGAGCATATAGACTTTCCATGCTCCCACTTCTTTCACCCTTTGAGTGCCTCTAAGGGTTATGCATTGTTGCCTAGCTTATGGACCAATATGTGTGCATGCATGTCTTGCCTTTTGGTGCCTTAGTTTTGGTGTTAATGGCTACTGTTTTGGATCCTCTTAGGTCTATCCATATGCGGTTTAAGTCCACTAAGTGTTTTATTACATGGTCCTCACCATTGCATGTTTGTTTGCATGTTGTTGCATGTTCATGATGTTTGGCATGCTTCTTAGATAGCATGTTGTCGCATGCTTGTTTCATTATATTGTTATTTGCATTGCATGTTTGCATGTTTAGGTTGCATTGCATTTGGCATGCTTGAGTTGCATTGCATTGTGTGTGCATGCCTTGTGATGCATTGTGTTTGGATAGGGTGTTAGTCCAAACACGGGGAACGGGGGACGTTTCATACTTGAAGTGATGAAATGTGCCTTAATTCTCGGTCGCCGACCCTCTTGATCATGCATGATAGAGGTTAAGGCATTTATGTGTTTTTGTGCATTCATTTGACATTGATTTGTGCACACTTGGATCTTTGGCCATCATGCATCAAGATGCGTGATTGATGGTCTTGGATTTGATTATGCCTCTCCCTTGATGTTTTGAGATGATATGGGGTGGCATAGTGCGTACATACCCTTGGGAGACCCTCATTTTTCTCTATTTTGTGCTCTGCTGCAGCTTGGTGTCACAGCACACCAGTGGCTGGCACCCCCCTTATTGTTGGCCGGCAGATCTTCGTTTCTGGCCGGCAGTGTGCACTCTTGGTTGGCAGGATGGTCGGCAGCAGATCCCCATGGCCGGTAGGCCATTGGTGCACTCCTCAGCATGTTTTTGGTAAGATCCAGCAACTAGTTCTTAAGGACACCTTGCAGACAGAGCCTCTAAAGAGCATCCGGAGAGCTTTCGGGATGAGAACCGAGCATGCGTCTTCCGCTTCTTCGATTAGAGTTAGACCAGCATAGTTTAAAGCTTTTCTTATTAATTAGCTTGAATTTGTAACTTAATTAATTTGTTTAATTAGTTTTGTGATGTAATAATTAGCTATAGCTTGTTATTCAATTCGGTTGTGTAATAATTAGTCTAATTAGATTATTAGATTAATTAGAATAGCTTAGCGTAGCTAGCTTGTATTATTTATTCGGACCCTCCGTCGAGAGGGCGAATTTTGTAATAAGTATGCGTGTGTGTGATGCATGTTTTCCAACCCCACGTCTTTCTCCCTTTTACTTAACCGCTTACGATGGCTAGTTCTAGGTCATATTTCAATTATCATACTTATGCTCGCATGTTTGCATCCATTCATCTGTAATGCATGCACCGGGCTCTGCGCATCATACTAACTGCATTGTGTTTCAATTCCTAATTGAATACATGATTATCAAGTTGCATCTCATATGCCATCTTAGAATAGCCGGGCCTACTTTTAATTACATTTTGCATGTGTTGCATTAGCCATCTTAACATAGCTAGGATCATGCATTGATTACTAACTAGCTATTGTTTTGGCTTGGAGTACTAGGTAAGCTTTTACGCTTTAGCATCCTTGTATGAGTGTGAGTGTTGTCATGGTAGCATGCTTACCATGAGACTATTTGCTTAACTGATATAACTGTCTGAATGCCTGTGGGTGAAGGTTGGATTACTTGAGTTGGAACAATTCAGTGAAATGCGAGTTTTAAGCCCACTTGAGGGTGGCAAATCCACGTCTTAGCCCACTTGCGAGTAGCACCTTCAAAACCATTTTCAAACAAACAAACATGAGATGTTTTGTTCCAATTTAGGCGATCTAGTCTACACTTGTGTGTTGTGCGCATCACATAGTAATTATAGGCTAATAACCGGAATAAGAACGCATGTGTTTTCAAATACAAGATATCATGTTAGTAAAGGCCGATCTTTGATTGGGCGAGCGGGGGTGCTCATTGCATGACCTTCCCCTCTCGTACCTAAGTTCCCGAGTCGAGCCAACTTTGGTGATGACGGACGCCTGGCCTTAGGCAACGAGTCAGGGTTTCCTAAATTTCTCCAAAAATAAAACATTCAGGTGGCGACTCTATATTTGGCAAAGCAGTCCATGTTTGACATTTCTTTATAAAATTCAGTTTTTCAAAGCGATTTGCCGGATTTGGACTCTTTGGTGATTTATCGGTCTTGCAATGCATTTTGCGAGATTAGATTCAGAACCGTGACATTTGAGTATGAACTGTAGTAGCTCAATGAACAAAACAGATTTTCGAGCCATTTCGCGCGCGGAGCTCGGAACGTTCACGTCTACAGTGTTACAACAGGGAACATGCTGGGGTTCTTGATCACACAAAGGGGCATCGAGGTCGATCCTTCCAAAATCAAAGCCATCTTAGAAATGCCACCACCAAGGACTGAAAAGGAGGTGCGAGGCTTTCTGGGTAAAGTGCAATTCATAAGACGATTTATTACAAAATTAACCTTGACTTGTGAACCACTGCTTGCTCTCTTGAAGAAAGGAAAGAAGTTCTAATGGGACGATCGATTCCAAGTTGCTTTCGAGCAGATCAAGCAATATTTACAGAACCCACCTGTGTTGTCACCGCCTGAGCCGGGGAAACCGTTGATTTTGTACCTATCAGTGACTGAAACAACAATGGGCTGCATGCTTGCACAAGAGTCTGAGGACAAAGCGGAGAAGGCTATCTACTACCTGAGCAAGAAAATGCTGGATTACGAGATCCGCTACACTCCACTGGAGAAGGCTTGTCTGGCCTTGGTATAGGTTACCAGGAAGCTGAGGCACTACTTATTAGCTCACTCTGTAATATTGGTTTCGAGATTAGATCCCATCAAATATTTCTTCGAAAAACCAGCACTTACCGGTAGGCTAGCCCGTTAATTTGATCTGAAGTACATGACGCGCAAGTCAGTGAAAGGGAGAGTGGTAGCGGAGTTCCTAGTCGACCACCCAGTTGAAGGGGATGAAGCAGTTGAGTATCTGTTCCCAGACGAGGCCATTCTGTATGTCGAAGAAGAGACTTGGACGATGTACTTTGACAGAGCGTCAAACCAGTACAGGTATGTGATAGGGGTGTTGCTGATAGCACCCGATAATTCCCGTATACCTCTAGCATTCAAACTCCGGTTCAAAGTGTCGAATAATAAGGCAGAATATGAGGCATGTATTGCTAGACTAGAAGCTGCCCTAGAACTAGGGGCAAAACTCTTGGATGTCATCGGGGACTCGAACCTTGTTGTATTTCAAGCTAAACAAGATTGGAAAGTTAAAGAAGAAAAGATGAGAATCTATCACCAGACCTTGGACGTTTTGATTCCTCGGTTTGAGAAACTGAATTTCGCCCATCTGTTAAGAGAGAACAACAAGTTCATTGATTCATTAGTATCTCTATCTTCTATGATAGACATCCCTTTTGGAGTCCGGATGCATCCGATCATCATCGAACAGAAATTCGTGCCGGCCTACGAGCTGATTGCTGTCATAGATGAGGTACAAGATGAGAATCCCTGGTATTACGACATCTGGAACTTCTTGGAAAAGGAGGTGTATCCGCCAGAGGTAAATGCCAAAGATAAGAGGGCAATTCGAAGAATGGCTGCTTAGTTCATCGCATGCGGGGGTAAACTGTACAAGCGAGGTCATCTCAGGATGCATAAGCTATGCATTGCTGCTGAAGAATCCAAGCGCCTGATGGAGGCCATCCATGGAGGAGAGTGTGGAGCACACATGAGCGGGGTGATGCTAGCTCGGAAGATCCTTAGATAGGGTTATTACTGGTCCACCATGGAGGAGGATTGTTTTGGCATTGTCCGGTGATGCCACAAATGTCAGATCCATACAACCCGCATGAACATTTCGCCGTCAAAGCTGCACAACATGACTTCGCCATGGCCGTTTTCAGTCTGGGGGATTGATGTAATTGGGGCTGTCACTCCGAAGGGATCCAACGGGCATGAGTACATTCTGGTAGCGATAGACTACTTCACGAAGTGGGTTGAGGCCCAATCTTACGCAGTGTTGAAGGTGTCGCACGTCGCTAAGTTCATCAGAAACAACATTATCAGTCGTTACGGGTTCCCGAATGAGATTATTTCAGATAATGATTCCCACTTCAAAAAGGAGGTGATCGACTTGTTGGAGAAATACAATATGGCTTTTCATAAGTCATCTACATATCGGCCGCAAACCAATGCAGCTGTTGAGGCCGCCAACAAGAATATCAAGCATATTTTGTAGAAGATGGTAGAAACCTACCGGGACTGGCCAGATAAACTGCCATTTGCTCTATGGGGCTACCAGACCTCAATTCGAACTTCTACTGGGACAACTCCGTATTCCTTGGTTTATGGGATGGAGGCTGTTCTACCTATCGAAGTTGAGGTTCGTCATTATGGGTATTGGTTGAGTGTCAGATAGCTGAGGCAGACTGGCAGCAAAGTAGGTTCGAAGAACTCATGCTCTTTGATGAAAGAAGGCTGAAAGCACTGTATCACGTCCAGGGTTATCAATGAAGAATTGCCTGGACTTTCAACAAGAAGGTTAAGTCCAGGAATTTGAAGGAAGGGGATCTAGTGCTCAAAGACAACCGAGCTCCCATCCACAACCTTAGGGGCAAGTTCAGACCTAATTGGACTGGTCCCTACATCATCAAGTCAATCTGGTCGGGTGGAGCTGTCGTTCTGATGGACCTAGATGGCTTAGAGTTCTCCTAGCCGATCAACATGGACAAGTTGAAAAATACTATCCCTGAGTGGCTCGCTAGGCCAAAAACCCGAAAGGGCGACCTAGGCAAAATTTAGAGCACAAAAAATTTGAAATAATAAAAACTGAGCTCGCAAGGTTAAAAACCCAGAAAGGGCAGCCTTGGTAAAAGTTAGAGTGCAAAAGAAGAGTATTAATACACGAGTAAACCTGAGCTGAACCACGTAAGGCTTGATTCCCATCTTTGGGATACATAGGCAACTTCATTCTGAAGTCCAGCCATAAACACTTCCAAATCAACTTTGTCCATGTGATCATGTTGGTCATCTTTGTCTATTCCGCATTCAAGAGCTCGGTTGTGATCCCCAGTGCAGTGCTATTCAAACTAGGGGCAACTTTCCAGTTGCTGGATCCGAGGTTGTACATCTCAGTGATATATTTCGGGCGTGTCCAGTTGTGATCCATATCGAAAATGGTTTTGAAAAGTTTTAATAAAAGTTGATTTTGCTCAAATTAATCTTTTTACGACTTAGACCATTTTTGGACCAAACGACAAATTTTTAGTACCCACAACCTTCAATTACATTGATTTTAGTATAGAGTTCTCCTATTCTTGAATACAAATTGGAGTTGCTTTTTATTACATTCATAAAGAAAACTTGAAAGTACTGATTAAAGAAAATAAACCCGGGGCATAGTCAGGTGTTCTTGAGCCCCCTCCCAGAGCTTGTGGAAGCCTCTGATGCCAAAGTAAGCCCAACCTGCACCTCCTCATCGAGCCAAGCTATGCACTCATCAGAGAGGGTGCAACTGAAAGTGGGAGCGGGGGCCAGAAGCTCTCTTGTCCTCTATGTTGTGGCATACTGAGCTAGCTGTGTGCCTTAGACTGAAAATGCGGCAGGGTACTCTATCCCCTCTTTCGGGCAAGTCTGATCATGCCCAAATTAGCACTAGAGTCGAAATGGGAAGTAAAAGACACAATTTGTCAGGCCGATCAACTGAATCCCGGGCTGGCGAGACATGCTGTAGCTCATCACCGACAGATTAAGCCAAGGGCAGTGCCAAGCATTATCGGCAGTAGACAGACTGCACATACATTCGCACCACCATCCCTCATCAGGGGCATTGACTAGACGTCGCCGGAAGAAATAGCCGCGAGTTGAATATGCTGGGCATGATTCCACAACCCTTAACGTATCCATCAACCATATCTGGGGAGGGATGAAAAATGAGAGATTAAAGAATAGAGAGGTGTACGTGGAGAGAAAAGTGAGAAAAGGGTTTTGAGAGAAAAATCGAGACTGAGGGCCGAGTGGTGTGAGAAATATATGTAAAATAGGGTGGGAAACATTACCTGCAGTAGTAGTGGACTCCTCGCGAATCTAGTTGTCTCTCGGTGATGGAAAGTATCCAAACCCATCAATGTCTCAGCTAGTGTCATGGCAATGCAGCTCTTGCCCTCTTTTAAGCCCTGGGCAACCTCAATCAAATGGACGCTGGACCCTTCGGAGCTTGGGGCAAGCAAGAAATGGGATAACATGCACAAGCAAAGCGCATGTCGCCGAAAACCCTGCTAGTGATGATCGCCGCGGTCACCGACATTAGAAAACCGACAAATCAGGCTCGGAATGTCCAATTCTCCGTCGCAAATCAAAGACCAAGCGTCATGCAAAGTGAGCCTGCACATCCGTCCTAAGGCTTGGATATGGCCAAAACGGAATTGGGGCAAGATTTCTTCCTCACGCTCGGACTCCATCAAAGCTTGGAAGTCTTCGAAAGTGGGACACATCTCTTGTCTGCCAAAGCTAGAAACATGAGTTACTGGATTCCAACACCTTGTCGCGGCATGAAAGAACGGAAAACGTAGCGGGGTGCGGCTCAGCGTGAATAGTGCATTTATTCTGAAGCCCCGGAATTTCAGCTTTTCCGAGCCATCCAAGTTAGCAATCTAGTTTGTGAGATTTTGGACAAGAAATGCCTCCATTTGGTGCAAAAACTGAGTTGAAATGGAGAAACTACGAAGCTGGGGCTTTTGTGGATGAGAAGGTGTTGAGTGGAAGACAGGTGTCACCAATCTGGGCACTTTCTGCATTAATGGCCGACCGGCCAAGTTTGATGGCCGACCGACCATCTTTTTAGCTGATCGGCTAGTTCTTGTGGCCGATGGTTCTTTATGGTGGCCGATGACCTCCCACCTTGGCCGATGGCCCCTTCCTTGGTTCTTTGAGCCGTCCATGTCTTGGAAGTGTTGAGAACTTATGTCTTGTTCCACTTTAAATGCCTTTTTGTGACGATTTTGTGAAGTCGTGCCTGTGTTACTTCAATTTGTTTATCGAGTTGTTGCATTTTTGTTTATCGAGTTGTATTTTGCATTGATCGTTAAGTTCTTGTCTTGCTTATCGAGTTGTATTTACATTTGGTTAGCATGTCAAGTCCTGGTTTTGCTTATCGAGTTGTTTTGTTCTTTCAGTTGTCAGTTGGTTCACTACCTGATTAGGGCAATGCAATTCGAGTGTGTAGTTTTCAAACAAAGTTCAATCTCATTTACATGTTGTGTGATGCGATGCAATGTGATTTTTAGAATGTAAAATGTAACACTTTTTCAACAAAAAGCTACTTTCATTCCATCTTGGTTTCTTTTTACAAAAGAGCATAAGTTTTAAAGAACATAAAACTGCCTGAGGCAGTACAATGTGCAAAAACTAGAGGCAAAAAGGGAAATAAAGCAAAAACAAAACATCTGAATTGGCACCAGTCGCCTCAAGAGCGGGAAGCCCTCCTCGTCATCTTCCTCAACGAAGGCCCGGAACTGCCACCGTCAGCTCCCTTACCTGAGTCTTAACCTGAGCCATCTCCAGCCTCATCTCCATCCTGAGAAGACTTTGACTGTGGACTCACTGCCTCCTCATCAGACTCGTCATCATCTGGGACAGGCACCCGCGAACTACTCCCGGTGTGAGCACGCCCGGCTTTGCTATGGCTGTACGCTGGAGTCCCTCGTCCTGCTCCCCTTGCTGCTCGGGGAGGCACTGAAGGTCCCGCTGATGCGCCCGCTGTGGCTGGTATCTGGAATGGGGCCTGAAAAGAACAATTTGGCAAATGCATCAGTTATGCTATGTGAAGCTGAGTATGGTATCAAATACAGTACGTGGTTACAGTGTATGAATGCTGTGAGCAGTATATGAACGCCATGAGCGGTGAATGATTGCAGGTATAAGGGTCGTGGCTAGTATATGAGACGTAGTGTATCAGTGCCGTGAGTGGTATGTGAATGTGGTGTATCAAATGCAGTATTGAGCAGATTATAAAGGGTTTTAGGATGAAAGTTGAAAGAACTTACCCGAATACCGTAAATACTGAGCAGGTCCGTGCTCCTCTGCAGCATCCCCATCACCGAAGCCGACAGCTCCAGAGCTTGCCCAATGTACTCTATAGAAACCTGCAAAAGTGTTGAGGTAATTAGTAATCTGCGGGATATCAACTGAAATGAAATGAATGCACAGAATGTAAAGTATAGCATATACCAGGGTTGAGCCTCGAACTTCGACGAGCTCATGATTAGCCGGGGGAGGAGCTATGGGAATCTGATAAGTCTCTCCAGCCCGTCCTCGGCATGTCATGGTAGTGGGTAGGTCTGGCCACTCCGTCCTCTGTCCCCTCCGGGAACCCCTCCTGCCATGGGCCTGGGTTGCCCTCGATCCTTCCACTCCTTCTGCTGTGGCTACAAGTCTCTCTCTCTCACCTCGGCGAACGCTGGCCAAAGGCGGCATGAGATATGTCTCGATGAAGACGGTGTAGTCGCCGTCGAGCCTGAAGTAGTCGACATCCCAACCTATCGTGAAATCAGTCATCTCTTGAGGAGTGTACATCGTTGTATGCCTCATGTGCGAAGGAGGTGGCATTGGAACCACTGGCTCAGGTAAACCAAGGCTCTGTCGCAGGAAGCGCTCACCTAAATACCACGCTCGGTAGACCGGACCCTCAAGCAAAACCCGAAATCGGGCAGTCTCCCGAGTGCCCATATACTGGTCTCTAACTGCGTCAGGCAGCACTACCCAGGGCTGCCAGGTGATCTACAAATGATGGATATACAGGTTGTTATCTGCTATTGAAAGTGTAATATAAAGCAAAGCCTAGATGAACTGTAAGGTTTGAAATACCTCCGCTGCGGCTATAGTTTCAAAATATCGACGGAAGAATGAGAAAGACTCTTGCGGCCTCCGCTCGCGTCTCACATCATACCTATGAGAATATGGAACCATGGGGGGCATCTCTACCTCTGGCTCAAGAGCAAGCCTCGGGAAGTAGGCATATACCCACAACTACAGAATGTGAAAGGGGTAATAATAAATATGTTTATCAGTAAAGTAGTATACAAATAAAGCAGAAATCAGAGAGTGATGTGCAGTGTCTTGTGCAGTGTGTGTGGTGTACAGATAATGTAAAGTAGGACTGTAAAGCAGAAGGGAAAGATGTACCTCCTAGGCTCGCCAATAGCCTCCTAACAGGTGCCCACTCCGGCGAGATGAGGAACTCATATATCCGTATAGTGTGGCCAGGCCTGCGCCACCCAGTCATAGCGCCGGATGCGAGTTACATCTACCAGTGCGCTCTAGAGGTAGAGGCCAACGGTGTTCGCCCGGTCGGCGAAGAAAGTAGTGCCCAACAAGAACATGAGGAACCCCCGGGCGTAGTACACGGTCTCTTCGCGGGTCGTCAGTGTCCCTTCCTGAACTAGTCAGCGAACCACGAATATCGCACCATCCCTGGTCGGGAGAGAGGTGGGCGAATCCCTAACAGAAGATCTGAGCAACATCCCACTCGCCCATATTGGTGTCGAAAGGAATCGGATCACCCCCTACTCCGATACCGGTGAGCATGGAGAAGTCGAAGGGAGTCATCGTCATCTCTCCTGCTATAGAAAGGTGGAAGGAATCGGTGGTGTCCCACCACCTCTCCATTAAGGCGCCTAGAAGAGGCCGACTCGCAGTGAGGCGCGAGAGTCCCATGCAGAATATACCAAAACCAGCCTTATCGATGATGTGGCGGACATCATCGGCTAACTCCATGTACCAATCTCATGCAATGGTGTTCTCATAACCCTGGAAGGCATGAGAATCTCCCTGTGTTCCAGACAAATAGATGCAAAGCAGTGTCAAGAAATACAGTGTATGCATGTGTTCAGAATTGATAGAAGTGCAGTGTGTACATATGTTCGAGTTGACAGAAGTATCATGTATGAGTGTACTTAGAATGAACTAGGCATGTGATGTACAAGTGTGTTTGGGTTAATCAAATGAATTGTGATATTGGCTATCTGAAGCATATGACCTATATTGCAGAAAGTAAAAAGGAAGAGTATACCTCAGTGGCGCCATAGGATAAGTGCGACTCCGGCTAGCGTAGCAGGAGGTCCTCTGGAGCACCTCGCACAAAGCTCATGAACTGGCGAATACTGTCGGGAGGCAACACGTGTACGTCAGGATCGTACGTCGTCGGGTCGAAAGGCCGAACGCCGAGCGGCAAAGGCTCGAACTCGGGATCCATCTCCATCCCTGGAGCAGCCCCACCCTGTGGAATATCATCTGTCATCTCGAGAAGAATGAGAAAATGGTTGAAGGTATGGAAAATGGGCAAGAATGCCAAAAGTCAACAAACAGTCAACCCCGAGGGGTGAGAAATGGAAGAAAATGTCGAAGTGCGGAAGAAGGCACGAAGATCAAGGGCAACTCGGGGGAAACAAACCCCAAGTGATGGAAATCAAGAATGTGGCACCAAAAACACTTTTCAATCGGTTCAAAGTGTTTGAAACGACGAGGATTTTGCGAATCGAAAGTTTTGGGAGGTTTGAAAACATGTGTAAAGCTCGGATCGAAGGGAGGAAAATGATCTAGAGAGAGAGAGGAGAAAGGATTTCAGTAAGGAAGAAGTGAAAGAATAGGGTTTGGAACCCTATACTTAAAGACCTGAGGCAAGTGGACAAAATTGCCCCGAATCTGCCACTTTTGGCCGATCGGCCAAATTGTTGGCCGGCCAGCCACTTTTTTGGCCAATGGAGTTTTCTTGCGGCCGATGGCTGGCCGATAGCTCCCTCTTGTGGCCGATGGACCTTCAATGCCCTTATTTGGGGTTTTCCTGTTTATTTGTACGCTCATCTCTCAAGAAAGTGCAAGAAAATACACTTCTGAAGATTAAGCAAGCTCCGTGGTGATCTCGAACCATGTTTTCCATGTGTGGCACTCAATACACACAAAATGTATCCTTTTTCGTATCATTTTGCATATAACTAGATTCAAAAATTATCTTTGAATGTGTGGCTTTACAGTGTTCTTATCACGTTCACGAAGTTTGCATTTGTTATATGCCTCTTTCACTTTTGCATCGGACATGCATCATCGCGTTTGCAAGACATATGCGCGTTGTGTCAAATAGGATTCGTGTTCATATTGCATAGAGTATGTACATTGCATGGAACACGTTTTAACCTTGCTTGTATAGAATGTGCACTTCTCACCTTGGCATGAAATGCGCGTCCTAATGTTGCATGGAGCATACATTTTAGTTGCATTGTTATGCACGTTTCAGTTGCATTGTTATGCACATTCCGGTTGCATTGATATGCACATTTCAGTTGCATTGTTATGCACTTTTTACTTGCATTGCTATGCACTTTTCACTTGCATTGCTGTGTGCTTTTCACTTGCATTGCTATGTACCTTTTCACTTGCATTGTGTATGCATACGTTTATCTCGTATTGGTATTGTATCTTGATGTAACGTTGAACATGTGTTTCTGCTATGTTGTACCTATTGAGTTTCTTTCTTATGCAGACACGATATTGTATGTACGGTTCATTTGAGGCTGGTGCAACCAGACGATATTGTATGTACGGTTCATTTGAGGCTAGTGCAATTAGACGATATTGTATGTACGGTTCATTTAGGGGAATGCCAGGTTAGACCTTTTCTTTCCTTTGAGTTCGTTTTGTTTTGGTTAGAAACACCCAGGCGCGCTCGGTGTTTACGCTATACCCTTGTTAGAAGCATTGGGACGCACTCCGATGTTTGTACAACTCCTCAGTGCTTGCAATGCTACCATTTTCTCTCTCGCGTGTGATACACTGAGAGGTGTACCTTTCCCTCTTTTGCGTGTGATACGCTGAGAGGTGTACCTTTTCCTCTCTCGCGTGTAATACGCTGAGAGGTGTACCTTTCTCTCTCACGTGTGTGATACGCTGAGAGGTGTATCCCTTCCCTCTCTCGCGTGTGATACGCTGAGAGGTGTACCCCTTCCCTCTCTCGCGTGTGATACATTGAGAGGTGTACCTTTCCCTCTCTCGCGTGTGATACGCTGAGAGATGTTGCTTTTTCCTCTCCTGCGTGTGATATGCTGGGAGATGTTCCTTTTTCCTCTCCTGTGTGTGATATGCTAGGAGATGTTCCTTCTTCATCTCCTGCATGTGATATGCTGAGAGATGTTGCTTTTCCCTCTCGCGTGTGATACACTGAGAGATGTTCCTTTTTCCTCTCCTGCGTGTGATACACTGAGAGATGTTGCTTTTTCCTCTCCTGCGTGTGATACATTGAGAGATGTTGCTTTTTCCTCTCTTGCGTGTGATACGCTGAAAGATGTCCCTTTTCCTCTCCTGCATGTGATACGTTAAGAGATGTTATGTTTAAGACTCTAGGTATTCTCGGTAGTCGCTTTTAGTCTTCTCCGCGTGAGACGCAGTGAGAATTGTATAATTTTCTTACATCCTTTCCGTTGGAATGTGTGAGACTGTTGTTTTTTATTTGCTTGCTTAAAATGTTGTATTTATTTTTCATAAAGGCTTCATTACAGTCCTCTTTGCATAATCATAAGTTATGTTCTGCATTGTGCATATCATTTGCATTTTGCCCCTGCCTGCTGGTGCATCTCTTTGTTATTTTGTATGTTTGTCTAAGTCTTCGGCCTTGTCAAAAATGGGTCGTCTCTGGGCTTTGACATTCACTCCCGTCATCTTATGGCTTTCGAGTTCTGTCAAAGAGGGACAACTGTAGACACCCCATTTTTAACTGTCCTTAAGACTTGGACGTCATCATTTGAACACTCGATGATCATCCATGCTCGTGTTCGTTTTGAGTTTCTGAAGGTCTCGACTGTGTGCCTTGCCTTGGAGCCTCTCAACTTGTCTGTTTTGTGCTTGGTTGTGGACCAAGAGCTTGTGGTTTTGTTTCTGAGGGAAGGGGGTGGCCTTTTGGCCAGCCCTTCAACCCATCGGCCATACCCCCTGCCTATCGGCCATGAACACTTTCTATCGGCCATCAGTGGTGGCCGGTCGGCACCTTTGATGGCCAGTCGGCCATGTTTGTTGGCCAAGGCCTTGTTCTTTGCTTTTATAGATATTTTATTGCCAGTTGTGCAAGCTGCTGAGCACAGAATTCATCACCAAGCCTCTAGCTTGTTCAACAAGCTTGAGACTTGGATTTCTATAAGATGAGAGGTCCCTCTCCCTTTCCAGAGGTTCTGAAATTTGCATTAGATCAAATATATATCTCTCTCTCAAGAACTCTCTCTCTCTCTCTCTCTCTATATATATATATATTGCTTGAAAGTGAGGTTCTTCACATATTTTGCCTACAACCCTTAGCCAAACCTCTTGACCTTCGAGCTGAGATTCCATAGGACTTGTTTTAGCATCCTAAGGTTGGTTTTGGCTCAAAAAAGCTGCCGGTTTTGTTGTTCTTCAAGGGTGAGTCCCATATCTTCTTTTCAGCTTTGTTTTGCTTAAGTACTTAGCCATCTTTGCATGCTTCTTTTGACTTAGCTTTCAACTGTAAAAAGCTTCATTTTTAAGTTTTAAAAGTGTTTGTTTGAGGCCTCTTTGGTGTTGGGGGTGGTCTATCCCCTTTTATGCCTTATTTTGCGTTGTTTTGAGCCATCTCTTTAGGCCTTCGAGATCATCTTCTCTTGGCCTTTTAGCCACTAAAATATAGTGGGTTTTTAGTGGTAGAAAGTGTGTTTTGAGGCCCCAAATAGGAGGGGGTTGTCCCCCTCCTCTTCTCTTGTTTGCTTGTGCTGGTGGCTCACCAAAACAGCATGTATTTCTATCTTCTTGAGGCTTTGTTTGAGCATTTTTTTGTGATTTTTCAGACCTGCCATGACTCTGTTTTTGGCTGTCTTGGTTACCTTTTGCATGCTCCTTGCACTTGTAGTGCAATTCCACTCACTAGCCTAGCATGCTTACTACTTTGGCCTATGGCTCTATTTCAGTATGCTTTTTGCCTTGATTTCACATGCTCTAGGTCTAATTTGAGTGGTCTTAATCATGCATGCTTTGCTTTGTATAGCCATAGGGCAATCTTGTTCACTAGCCTTGTGTTTTGAGTTCACTAGTATGCATTGCTTGGGCTATTTGTATGATTTAGCATCATTTGATGCATGATTTCAGTGCATGTAGTGTGGTCATACTCTCCCATGCTTCACTCTTTCAATGCTTTTGGAGGATTGTGCTTTATGCCTTAAACATGAGCCAATATGTATGCCATCTTGCCTAAGCTTTTGGGATGCCATCTCAATGTGTTTTGGGTCTTATTTTGCCATGATAGAACTCTATTTTTGGTTGGTTAGAGCATCCCTCATTTGCTTCTTATACTTGTAGTGTAATCATGCTCATTGGCCTGGCATGGTTAGTGTTTTGGTTTCATTCCATGCATGTTTTGGCATTGTTTTGACCTGCCTTGAGACTGTTTTGAGTCATCTTGGCCCTTTAGGGCTTGCTTGATATGGCTATGGTGTAAGTATCTTTGCTAGTCTTAAGCTTTGAGCCTCCTAGCATGCCTCATTTGTGGTAGTTGCATGTTTTAGCATCATTTGGAATGATATTTCAGAGCATATAGTGTTGTCACACTTCCATGTTTTTCACTCTTTAAGTGCTTTTAAGAGTTGACCCTTATGCCTAGTTGATGAGCCATCACATGAGCATGTGTTCTTGGCCCTTTTGTGCCTAAGTTTTGGTGTGTTGGCCATTGTTTTGGACCTTCTTAGGTCTGTCCATATGTGGTTTAAGTCCATTGAGCATTGTGTTGCATGCCTCTTGAACGACGCTCCTTACTTGCTTTGACGCTTTAGCCTTCAAACATGCCATGCATGCATTATTCGCATGATGGAGCCTCATGCATGCCACTTTAGCATTGGTAGATAGCATGTTGTTTGCATGTTGTTGCATTGCATTGTGTCTTGCATGTTGTTGCATTGCATTGTGTTTGGATCGGACGTTGATCCAAACACGAGAAATGAGGGACGTTTCATACTTGAAGTGATGAAACGTGCCTCATTTCTTTGTCACCAACACCTTTGATCATGCATGATAAGGTGGAGGTTCATGGAGTCCTATGTGTTACTTGTGCATTCATCGAAATTGTGCAAGCTCGACTCTTTGGCCATCATGCATTGAGATGCGTGATTGATGGCTCGAGAGCTGAGCACTATACTCCTTTGAGCTTGAGACATGATAAGGAGTGTAGTTGCACACACATTTCCTTGCAAATACACTGTCATGCCTCTGTTTGTGCTTTGTTGTAGCAAAAGGAGAAATTACAGGAATCACTGGCCGACCGACCATCAAAGCTGCCGACCGGGCCACCAAGGCTACCGACCGGCCATCAGAATTGGCCGATAGCCATTAACTTTGGCCGATGGCCATCCCTCTTGGCCAACCACCCCTCAGCATGTTCCTAAGGTGAATCAGAAGCATCTTGGAAGTTGGCACAATTTTTAGAAGTACAGAAGTGTGCAAACAGAGGCATCATGAGGCACGGTAGTGGATTTCCGAGAGAAGCCGACCGAGTATGCATCTCTTCCTTGCCCGTGAGGCCATTTTATTACTTATGATTAGTTCATGTAAACTAGTCATTTGATTTGTTTTGTAATATTCTAATTAGCTTAGCATAGCTATTTGTTTCAATTTGGATTGTAATACTTAATTAGCTAGAGTTAGTTAATTAGTTTACTTGTAATAAGTAGCTTAGCTTAGTGTAGTTTAGCTTATTATTCGAACCCTCCGTCGAGAGGGCACAATTTTGTAATAAGCGTGCGTCTGTGTGTGAATGTCTTCCAACCCCACGTCTTTCTCCCTTTTACTTATCAGCTTTTGATGGTTAGTTTTAGGATATATTTCAATTAGCATCCTTATGCTTGCATGCGTGCATCATTCATCTGTCTTGCATGCATCGGGCTCGGCGCATCATTCAAACTGCATCGCATTTCAATACTTATTTGAATACATGTATCAATTGTTGCATTCATATGCCATCATAGATAGCTGAGCCTACTTAGTTGCATTTTGCATGTGTTGCATTAGGCATTGTTGACATAGCTAGGATCATGCATTGATTACTAACTAGCTTCTATTTTGCCTTGGAGTACACTGTGAGTGTTTATGCTTTAGCATCCTTGCATGTGTGTAAGTGACTGCCATGATAGCATGCTTGCCATGAGGCTAACTGCTTAAGTGTTTAACTACATGAATGCCTGTGGATGAAGGCTTCATTGCTTGAATTGGAACAATTCAATGAAATGTTAGTTTTAAGCCCACTTGAGATGGCAAATCATGTTGTTTTAAGCCTACCTTGTTTGGTGGCAAATCCGCGCTTTAGCCTACTTGTGAGTATCACTTTCAAACCATTTTCAAACAAAGAAACATGAGATGTTTTGTTCCAACTTGAGCGATTGAGTCTATACTTGTATGCTGCGTGCATCACATAGTAAATTAGATCAATAATCGGAATAAGAACACATGTGTTTTTAAAAACAACATATCATGTTAGTAGAGGCCGATCTTTGATCGGGCGAGCGGGGGTGCTCATTTCAGGACCTTCCCCTCTCGTACCCAAGTTCCCGAGCCGAGACAACTTTGGTGATGACGGACACGTGGCCTTAGGCACGAGTCAGGGTTTCCTAAATTTCCCAAAAATAAAATATTTAGGTGGCGACTCTGAAATCTGGCAAAGCAGTCCACGTTTGGCGTTTTTTGATTAAAATCGATTTTCCAAAACGATTTTCCAAATAGATTCAAAACCGTGACAAGAGTCTGAACTGTAGTAGCTAGAACCACGAGTCGCGCCCTCGCGCGCGGAGCGGAGTTCAGGCGGTCTACGCTCATCGACAATCGTCAGGAGTGAGGTGTATCCTTTTTAAGTACATTATGACCCCTCCGAGAGGTAAATCGAAGGTTGCGTTTGAATTGGTCTCGTTAAGGCATGTATTTCCTTATTCGACATTTTACTTCAAACATGCTATTGATGTTGCATTGAAAGTGCATTGTTGTTGTGCATGGAATGTATGTGCTGTGTTGTGTTGTACTACACAAGTTCTTATGTCTCCACAGAGTATGCGCGTCACATCGTATTGCATTTTGCATGCTTTTATGTTTGTGTAGGAATTGTCCGTACCTGTTGCATTGAACATGCATTTGGTGTTTTGTATATAGCATGCCTCTCTAAGCATTGTGTTATAGACATTTGTTTTGCATGGAATATGCATGTTGCATTGTATTGCATTGTACATGCTTCTATACTTGCATGGAATCTGTATAGGCCGTGTCGCTTAGAATATACATCTTTTTACGTCTGCATAGAGTATGCATCTCTCGCTCTTGCATAGAATATGCGCTTCTTATGTTTGCATTGAGTATGCCTTAGCATTGTCGTGCTCCTGCATAGAGCATGCATTCTTGTGCCTGTCAAAGTTTCTCTTTTGTGCAGGCACGATATTATATGCACAGTTCATTCGAAGCTAATGCAACCAGACGATATTGTATGTACGGTTCATTCGAAGCTAATGCAACCAGACCATATTGTATGTACGGTTCATTCGAAGTTGGTGCAACCAGACAATATTGTATGTACAATTCATTCAGAAAAGTTCCGTTTAAGATTGATTATGTCTAGTGTATCTACCACACTTTGCTCACTTAGTGTATCTACCACACTTTGCTCGCTTTGTGTATCTATTACATATGCTCGCTTTGTGTATCTATCACATGCTCGCTTTGTGTATCTATCACACATGCTCACTTTGTGTATCTATCACACGCTCGCTTTGTGTATCTATCACACATGCTCACTTTGTGTATCTGTCACATGCTCGCTTTGTGTATCTATTACACATGCTCACTTTGTGTATCTATCACACGCTCGCTTTGTGTATCTATTACACGCTCGCTTTGTGTATCTATCACATATGCTCACTTTGTGTATCTATCACACATCCTTACTTTGTGTATTTATCACACGCTCGCTTTGTGTATCTATCACACATGTTCACTTTGTGTATCTATCACACATGCTCGCTTTGTGTATCTATCACACACTCGCTTTGTGTATCTATCACACATATTCACTTTGTTTATCTATCACACATGCTCGCTTTGTGTATCTATCACACATGCTCACTTTCTGTATCTATCACATGCTCGCTTTGTGTATCTATCACACATGCTCACTTTGTGTATCTATCACACATCACACATGCTCACTTTGTGTATCTATCACACACTCGCTTTGTGTATCTATCACACTTTGTTCGCTTTGTGTATCTATCACACATGCTCGCTTTGTGTATCTATCACACATGCTCGCTTTCTGTATCTATCACACATGCTCACTTTGTGTATTTATCACACATTCACTTTGTGTATCCATCGCACATGTTTACTCTATGTATCTATCGTCGTTAATCTCGTATGCCTTGGGCATTGTTGTTCTTTCTCCTCGCGTGTGCGACGGGTTAGACCTCCTTTGGTTAAGAGTGTTTGGAATGCTTGTACTACTCCTATTCCTTTCGCGTGCAACGTGTCAGAATCTTGTTTGAGACCTCGAGTGTGTCCGACGATCACTTTGGGCCTTCCTTGCGAAAGGCGCAGTGAAGATTGCATAATTTTCTTACATCATTTCTGCATGAAATTTAGTTCGGTCTGTAATTCCCACACATGGCGTGTTTACGTACTTATTTATGTACGAGTTTGCTGTAGCATTTCTTTGCATCACATTTGTATCTAGATGTTTTTTTACAACCCTCTTTGCATAATCATAAGTTATGTTCTGTATTGTGCATGTTATTTGCATTTTGCCCTTGCCTGCGGGCGCATCTATTTTGTTATCTGGCCTGTTTGTCTAAGTCTTCGGCCTTGTCAAAAATGGGTTGTCTTTGGGCTTTGACATTCACTCTCGTCATTTCATGACTTCCGAGTTCTATCAAAGAGGGGCAACTATAGACATCCCATTTTTGACCGACCTCAAGACTTTGATGTCCTTGTCTGTGCACCCGGTGATTGAGCATGTTTGTGCTCGTTATGAGTTTTCGGAGATTTCGGCTGAGCGCCTTGTCTCGGGGCCTCTTTACTCTTTTCTCTTTGGTTTGTTTTTGGACCATACCTTGTTAACCCTTGCTTGGAGGGAGGGGAGGGCCTGTCGGCCACTTTTGGCAGTTATAGGCCACTTTTCCCTCCTGTAGGCCACTTGGAGTGGCCGGTCGGCTAGGGGGAGTGGCCGACGGCCATTTTTTTGTTTTTGCAGATATTTTTGGTGCCAGTTGTGCCAGTTGTTGGGCACAAAATGCATCCTCCATACACGTGTATGAAGGGATGGTAACAAGCTTCTAGCTTGTCAAACAAGCTTGAGGCTTGTAATTCTATATAAGGGGAGGTCTCTCCCCCTTTCAAGGGTTTAGTATTTTTGGGAGACAAATATTTACTCTCTCTCTAGAATTCTCTCTCTCTCTCTCTCTCTCTCTCTCTGTTGTGCTTAGAAGTGTATTTTCTTTGCATCTTTGTACACAACCCTCTTAGCCAAACACCCTACCTTGGAGCTGAGGTTTCTTGAGGTTTGTTTGGAGCTTTTTAAAGTTGGTTTTGGCTCAGACGTGCTGTTGTTGCTGCTGTTCTTCAAGGGTAAGACATATTCCTTTTAAAGCTTTGTTTTAGTTGCTTACTTAGCCATCTTTGCATGCTATTTTAGGCCTAGCTTTAAACTACAAAAACCTTTGTTTTTAAGGCTTAAAAATGGTAGTTTAAAGTGTTTTTGGAGTTAGGGGTGTTTCACCCTCTTTGGTGGCTTATTTGCTAAGTTTCTTGCCTTCCTTTAAAGCTTTTGAAACCATCTTGTTTTGGCCTTTTAACCACTAAATTCCAGAGGAATTTTAGTAGTAGAAAACTTGTTTTGAGGTCCCAAATAGGAGGAGGGAGTCCCCCCTCCTCTTGTCTTGTTAGCATGTGTTGTTGGCCTACTAAATGAGCATGTGTTTCTATCCTCTTGAGGCTTAGTTTGAGCATGTTTTTGTGACTTTTTGGACCTCCTATAACTCTGTTTTTGGCTGGTTTGGTCACCTCTTGCATGCTTCATACACTTGTAGTGTAATCCTACTTGCTAGCCTAACATGCTTCATGTCTTAGCCTATAATTCTAGCATGTATTGGCTCCACTCCAACATGTTTTTGGCCATTATTTAACATGCTTTAACTTTGATTTTGGTTGGTTGGGTCACCTCTTGCTTGGTTTTTGTACTTGTAGTGCAATCTCACTCATTAGCCTTGCAGTGCAATCTCACTCATTAGCCTTGCATGCTTAGTGTTTTGGCTTATCATTCTAGCTTATTTTGGCTACACTCCAACATGTTTTTGACATTGTTTTGACATGCTTTAGGACTGTTTTGAGTGGTCTTGGCCTCTTGGGGCTTGCTTTGTATAGCTATGGCATAGTTGGCTTTGCTAGTCTTGTGTTTTGAGACCCCTAGCATGCCTTATTTGCGATGTTTGCATGTTTTGGCATCATTTTATACATGATTTCAGAGCATATAGTGTAGTCACACTCTCACATATTCCACTCCTTTATGGCTTTGAGAGTTGTGCCTTTATGCCTTGTTTATGGGCCAATACATGAGTATGCATTTCTTGCTATTTGAGCTTCAATTTCAGCATGTTGTAGCCTCTGATTTAGCATGATTAAGCTCTGTCCAGAGCTGGTTTGGTTGGTTGTGCTTGATATTACATGCTTCTAAAGTGATGCTCTTCACTAGTCTTGATGCTTATGGCTCCGAGTACGTCTTGCATGCATCATTTTCATGCTTTGATGTCATTTAGCATCCTATTTCAGTGCTGGAATATGTGTCATTGCATTCTTTCATTGTTATATTGCTTTCGAAAGTGGTCTTAGGCCCTTTGTTGGTTTGAGCACGAAATTAAGGCGTTCATGCTTAATGGTTTTAGCCTTCTCTTGAGGGTTTCTACTAACCAATGGCATGATGCTTATTTCATGCTCAAAACGCTTGTGGCTTGGTCCGTCTTTCCAATTAGAGGACTTCTCACTTTTGGACTTAACCGGTTAAAGGACTTATCAGTAATCTAAAACGAGTAAACAAAATGAATCGAAGTAAAACATGCCAAGATAACATGTTTGTGTTGCATTGCATGTGTTTGGATCGGACGTTAATCCAAACACGGGAAACGAGGGGCGTTTCATACTCAAAGTGATGAAACATGCCTCATTTCATAGTCACCGACACCCTTGATCGTGTATGATAGGGTGGAGGCTCATCGAGTCTATTTGTGCATTCATTGACTTGTACAAACTTGGCTTCTCGGCCATCGTGCATCGCAATGCTCAGTTGGTGGCCCGAGAGTCGAGTATCACACTCCTTTGAGCTTTAGAAATGATAAGGAGGGCGGTTGTACACACATATCCTGCAAAGACCTTACTTTGCCTCTGTTGTTCCCTGTTTGTAGCAAAATTGGAGAATGCAGGAGCAAGTGGCCGACCGGCCAGAGGAAATGGCCTACAGCCCTTTTAAGTGGCCAACAGTTCTCTGGCTAAGAGGTGGTCAGAAATTGTTTTGGTTCTAGGGCAGAAACAGCTTGGAGATTGGTTCGGTGTTCAGGAATCAAGCGAATGCAAACAGAGGCAAACGATGGCAAAAGTAACGGACTTTCGGAAGGAAGCGAAGCAACCGTGCATGAATGCATCCCCCACTTCCCAAGGCCGCTCATTTAAATTGCTTAGCTAATTAGCTAGTTAGCTTAGTCATTTTTGTAATTAATTAGTTAAGTGTTTAATTAATTAATTCGGTTTGTAACTAATTAGCTTAGATTAGCTAGTTATTCAATTGTGTTGTAATAATTAGTTAACTAGAATAGTTAATTAGTTTAGTTTGTAATAGTTAGCTTAATTAGCGTAGCTAGTTAGCTCTCTTTTATTCGGACCCTCCTTTGAGAGGGCATATTGTTGTAATAAGGGTGCGTGTGTGTGTACATGTCTTCCAACCCCCAATTCTTTCTTCCTTTTACTTATTGGCTTTCGGTGGTTAGATTAGGGCATATTTCAATTAGCATACCTTATGCTTGCATATTTGCATCATTCATTTGTATTGCATGCACCGGGCTCAGCGCATCATTCAAACTGCATTGTATTTCGATACTTATTTGAATACATGTATCAAAGTGTTGCATTCATATGTCATGATTAGGTAGCTGAGCCTACTTAGTTGCATTTTGCATGTATTGCATTTGACATTTTAACATCGCTAGGATCATGCATTGATTTCTAATTAGTTTTCTGTTTTGGCTCGGAGTACACTGTAAGTGTTTTCACTTTAGGATCCTTGCATGTGTGTAAGTGACTTCCATGATAGCATGCTTGCCATGAAGCTATTTGCTTAAGTGATTAACTGAATGAATGCCTGTGGATGAAGGCTTTATTGCTTGAATTGGGACAATTCAATAAAACGAATGTTTTAAGCTCGCTTGGTTGTGGCAAATCATGTTTTAAGCCCACTTGAGGGTGGCAAATCCGCGCTTTAGACTACTTGCAAGTAGCACTTTCAAACAATTTTCGAAAACAAACATTGAATTGTTTTGATCCAATTCTCGTGATTGAGTCTATACTAGTATACTGCGCGCATCACGTAGTAAGTTAGATTAATAACTAGAATAAGAACACACGTGTTTATGAAAACAATATATCATGCTTAGTAGAGACCGATCCTTCGATCGGGCGAGCGGGGGTGCTCACGTTATGACCTTCCCCTCTCGTACCCAAGTTCCCGAGCCGAGGCAACTTTGGTGATGACGGACACGTGGCCTTTGGCACGAGTCAGGGTTACCTAAATTTCCCAAAACAAAATATTTAGGTGGCGACTCTGAAATCTGGCAAAGCAGTCCATGTTTGGCGCCTTTTGAATAAAATCGATTTTCTAAAACGATTTGCCGGATTTGGACTCTTTGGTGATTTATCAGTCTTACATTGCACTTTGTGAGATTAGATTCAGAACCGTGACAAGAGTCTGAACTATAGTAAGACCAAATTCACGCCCTCTCCTAAAGGGGGGCGTGCGAACAAAGTCGGGTCTACGGCATGTCAAGAACTTGATGTTTTAACCTTTGTTTTGAAGAATTAAAAGAGTATTTGAGATTATGGCTCCTTAATTTCCAAAGATTCATGTTTTATAAAGTGTTTCTAAGATTTTGAGACCAACCATGTAAGCTTTGAACTCGAAAGGCATGTTTTTGAACTTCAAACACAAATATGGAAAACGTAGAATTTGTCCAGTTCGCTCGAGCGAAGAATTCATCACTGGAGTGAAAAACGAATGCATCCAGTACTTTTGCAGTCTTTATAGACGACTCAAGCGATGAAATTTGCACTCAAGCGAACCTTTTGCATATTGTTGGACTGCTTGAGGGACCAAGTGTGGGCTCGAGTGAATACCCTGTTTTTAGTAAATTTTGCCTAACACTTGTAAGTACATGTTTGCATTCCCATGCTCATATAGGCATTCTTTTGCATCATTGAACATTCTTAATCATGAAATAAACTAGAAGCACACGTAAGGAAAATGAATTAAGATACGTTGCTTGTTTCGAACGTGTGCTTCAATGTGCTTTGTCGCTATGTAATTTGTGTAGGTAGATGTCCAAGGCCTAATTCAATCTAACCAACTGTGAGTAATGTCTTTATAAAGCTATGTTCCAAATGTATTTGAAAATTGTACAGGATTGATATTTTGAACTCTATTTTTCTATTCATGAATGAATGTCCATTTTTGAAACATATTCGTGGCATCCTTTAGTGAGGCCTCGCTTGGGAGAAACAATACCATGGCCATTAGCTCTCGCACGGGGGAAACAATACCGTAGCTCATTGGAGTAATTGAAACACAGAGATCTCTGATTTTAGACCTTAAAGGTTCACATTGAATTATTGGATAACCTATCTTGGTTTTATTGGATTGACCTTTGTGGTCCTATTAGCTTCAACACATTGTCTATGGGACTCTATTGGATGTACCACGCAAATTGAATGATTGTTTATCACTATTGCAAGAAGGGATTGAAATGATTGAATTATATTGAATTGCTTATTGGCATGTATTGTTTCGAAAATGGAAAATATGATTGTAATTTGTTGGACTTCATTCATATGACCTTTTATATTGATATTACTCACTAGGCTCCAGTTCACCCCTCTCCCTTATATAATGTAAGTGAGTAAATGGAACATCAAGTTTAAGGCCGCCTCGGTGTCTACCCCTTGAAGCCCTTTTGGAAAGTGTCTCTGTGATGAGGCAAGCTTGGGCTCGAGAGGAGTCAAGCATTGTCAACCCAACTTTTGTTTTTCTTTTGTTCTTTTATTAATTTTGCAACTTGGATGCATGTAGTTGGGTGAGAAGTTTAACTTTGAAATATTGTATATAAGTTGTATGGAGTTAAAGGTCTTTAATACTTATGATTTCGGCACGTATGCACGGCTCAATGGTTTGTTACTATTTTATGCTTTTACTTTCGCTAAGCCCTCTTGTTATATTATGATTGTTTGACTTTGAGGCCGAAGGTAATCCGGGATTACTAGCTGGTCACAACCTGAACCTTCAGGGGTGGGCTAGGGTCATGACAGCCCAAATTACACTTGCATGCCCCTCGTTGCCATTATTGAGGGAGGGGTAAGGTTTCCCTTAAACCCACTTTTGAGAGAGTGCATGTGCACTTGGTCCCTTGCCTCCATTTAACTCTCTGTTAACATCTATGGAGTTGTGAATGGGGTTGTTAAGTTAAACCAAGCCTAAGGCACCCACCTTGGACAGATGAAAATTCTGTCCATCTATGTTCTTACAGCCTACAATGCCAAAGCCCCAACCGAGGACCTTAAGTATTACCTGAGGCTAAAAAGTGCCTCAAAGAAACTTATCACCCTCATTCTAGAAACCAACAAGGACCTAGAAGAGGATATTGTGACAATCTCTGGGAACTGGGAATTCGAGAGCTCTCCACATACCTAGCGTATACCCAAAGCCTTCAGAAGAGTAGGTTTTTCCATTCTTTATTCTTTATTTTTCCTTTGAACTTGCATGGCTGACTTGTTTTTAACTGTTTCTTCCCTTTTTGCCAGATCCCAACATCAACGTGTTAAAACACTTTTGTGAATACGTTGTTTGTCAGGCAAAACTAGAGAATATTTGGAACCTCTTTGAAGAGTAGAAGTCTGCTCTAAAATTTCTGGGTTTTGAATCCTCTACCTCCCATTTGAAAGATGAAAAGCAGTCGTCCCAAGCTTCTTTCGAACAACAAGAAAGCTCTACTAGTGGTCTCACTAAAAGAATTTATGATCCTATCATCAACCTTACTGACCCATCCACGGACTTAGAGGTCGAAGATTTGGTTGTTGCCCTTGTGCGCCATTCTTCAAGAACGTCGAAAACCACTACCCTTTATTTCGCTAAGTAAAAAAGAAAATTACAAAAAGGTGCAGAACTTCTGGCAGTGAATCAGGAAGTAGGAGCCGCGCTTTCTACAACCACCGCCCCTACCGCCAGTGCTTGTATCAATGTTGGTGGGTCCATTACCTTTGAATCTGTGAAATTGAAACGATTTGCCCCTCTTGTAGCCGCTGCTGCTGTTGTTGACTGAGAGGACCCTATTGCCAAACGCCCCAAGACACAAGGGGGTAACAAGACTGTGTCCTACGAGGTTTTTGATGATCATTTTAGGCCTCAAATGATACTTCCCAACCGTTGCTATATGTCTAAGAATGGCAGCCTAATGGAAGTTCTAGAGCTGAGCTTCTAACTCAGCAAAGGTTTTACCCTGCCCAGGGACATGGCCTCCCTTCAGTGTTAAGATGATATTTCTCTAGTTCGTATTTGTGTGGTCAGCACTTTCAGGGTAAGTCTCTTTGTACCCAAGCTTTTTCTGTTCCTTGCATTTAACTTTGACTAAGTTTAATCACTTTTCCATTCTGCAGGCCATCCAGGTCTGTCATGAAAGTCTGACTAGAATGGACTCTTACAAGGCTTAAGATTGCATCCAATCTATCAAGGCCTCCGGTACTTTGAAATCTGTTACTGATATGGAGAAGAAACTCAAGTTGATGTCCAACCAGGTTTTGAAGCTTACAAATGAGAAAGAAGTTGCTAAGAGTGCAGCCCAATTGGCCGAGACCCAACTAGAAGAGTCCTAAGAGAACTTGGCCTCTACTCTTGCTGTGAATGAGATGTTGAAGAAAGAAGATAAGGCGAAGCTAGAGAAATGCCGCAAGGACATTAATAAGAAATATCTACAACAGATCTACAAGCTTCAGGGTGATATGTTCATTAATGGCTAGAGGGCTACCTTGGCTAAGGCTGGGATTACCCTTGGTTCCTTCCGGTACTCTAATCCAATTCTGTTCTGGAAGAAAGATTCACCACCAGCGGACGAAGCTAAAGGGGAGGACTCTTAGAAAGACCTTGAGGAGGATATAGAGACTATCCTGAAGAGGAGTGCCCAGAATGCTGTTGTTCTTACTGATGAGGTTGAACTTCCTGCCCCTTAGCCTCAAGAGAAAACTTCATTTACTGCTCCATATGTTCCTCCTACCACATAAATTCATGCCCCTGCTAAAGGTGGGGATGTTGGAGCTGTTTCTTTTAGAGCTTCTAAAGTTGGTGTTACCGAGACCCCTGCCGTGATAAAAGATTGGAAGACTTGCCTTTTTTTTTTATATATATTGTGGCCCAGAAACTTTGCATGGTCCAGTCCTTTTGATGTAATTGTAACTTTTTGCAAATAGAAATTTTTGTGTTTGCTTTTATCTAAGTATTAAGTACTTTTCTATTATTTATTTATTTATTTATTTATTTTAAATAAGTGTGTAAGGCGTCCTGCCCCTTAACTTGGATGGATTTGAAAACAAAGGCAACCAAGCTACAGAAAATTGGCAAAATGCTAAATTTGAAGAAATTTGACTAAGGCAATGTCCAAGGAAATTTTAATGACACATGAATTTTGACTAAGTAAAAAAAATTCAAATACCATTATATATGAGGAGGTCTGCTTTCTTGGACGTAAAAAAGCCTTTACATGATCCATTTAAGTCTAAGAATCCCAATCCATAATTGGATTTGCTTACTTTTCTAATTCAAAAACCGAACTACATTCTTGAGTAGGAAAGTCATCTTTCTTGGACTAAAAAATTATTTTAGTCTTAAGAACCTCAGTCCAGAAAAAGATTGTTTTGCTTTTCTGACTCAGAATCCTTCATACACTCCTAAATAGGTGTGTTCTTGTAAGGACTTACTTGAAAAATAACATCCAAGAGAGTCTTGAATGATTTGTTTGCATACAAGAACGTAGCTGCAATACAAGACATGATTAAATCTTGTGCTGGATTGTCATATGTTCTTGTAATCAAGCAATTGCTATAAATTGTACTGAAGCAAAGAACCATTGGGAACAGAATTTGCAAATTAAGAATTCCACAAAAATTGCATATTTACAAACTGTTTTTGAAACAAATACTTAATGAAAATAAATCATAAGGTTTGTAGTGTTCTAAGGACGACGAATAGCCTTGCTATCCATATCTTCCAAATGATAAGCCTCATTTCCGCCTATTGAAATGACTTGGTATGGGCCCTCCCAATTGGGGCCTAACTTTCTATTAATTGGATTCTTCTGGCTACCCAGAACTCTTCACAGGACCAGATTCCCTGGCTGAAATTCTTTGAGGCGGACTTTCTTGTTGTACCATTTTCAGACCTACTTTTGATAATTTGCCAATTTGACCAGAGCTGTTACTTTCCTTTCTTTGATTAAATCCAGGGTGTGGGCTAAGGCTTGTTCATTCTGCATCTCTTCACGAATTTCTAATCGCATTATGGGAAATCCAACTTCCAATGGGATAACGATTTCAATTCCAAAACCAACGCGTAGGGTGTCTCACCTGTTGCTCTTCTAGGCGTTGTACGGTAGGCCCAAAGAACATTGGGCAGCTCATCAACCCACCTTTCTTTTAGCCTTTCTAAGCACTTCTCCATCCCATCGAGCACAGTCTTGTTAGAGGCTTCTGTTTGACCATTGCTTTGAGGATAGCATGCGGTTGAGAAAAGGGTTTTTATTCCTAATCCTGAGTAGTAATTGTTTAACACGCTGCAGTCGAATTGTGTACCATTATCGGAAATGAATGCAAGTGGGATAGCAAACTTGGTTATGATGCTACGCCAAGCAAAGTTCTTGATATCCTTGTCTTTAATTGTGATTAGTGGCTCAACTTCCACCCACTTAGTGAAATACTCTGTTGCTACCAATAGAAACTTTTTGCATCCCCTACTTTTTGGGAGTGGATGAATCAAGTCTATGCCCCACTAAGCAAAGGGCCAAGGGCTGGTTAGTGGGTGAAGATCTGCCACTGGCTAGTGAATCAGAGGAGAAAAATGTTGGCACTTATCACATTTCTTGACATACGCGTATCCATCTTTGTGCATGAATGGCCACCAATAGCCCTGAGTTATTGCGTGTTTTGCTAAGGACCGCCTTCTAGTGTGCGTTCCAAAAATTTCTTCATGTAGCTCATATAGGATGTTTTCAATGAGGGTTATGTCACGACCCCATTCCACCCCTAGTAGAATGGTGCCATGATGGCCAGTAATCCAAGATTACCGAAGGCCAACTTACGAAGTCACACAAAATCAGAGTATACATATGGGGCTCACATGTGCGGAAACAATAAATTTAAATCTAAATAGTCCACAAGAGCTGTGCATAGATCAAATGAAATGTCATACATAACGTGGTTTTACAACTTGAGTATAAATAAAATAAATACATATTACATCTTGATCAAAAGGCTTCTCATGCTGACATATACAAAGCCAAGAAGCATAATCTTCAAGATGCTACAAAATATGAATCCAAACAACTTGCAAATAATCATCTAGGCGTGACCGCCTTCTTGCTCGTCACCTACATATATATATGGAGAGGGTGAGCTTGGATACTCAGTGAATGATATAATTAATAAAGGTTTGAATGAATGATATCCGAGATCTTTATCAAAATAATACATATAATAACTTGTACAAATCAAGGGATGAACCAAGTTCATTTATCAAATCTTTCAAAGCTTCAAGGGATGCTTACTAGCATCAATATTATACAATGGATGACATTCCTGACAAAACAACGGAATAATTGACCCGGAATCGATTAGACAAACCCACCCGCACAAGGCTGTTAGTGGCAAGGGAGATATCTCAAACAAAGGTGCTAGTTGCATTATAGTCCCCTAGCACTAAGGACTTTCCAAGAATGTCACCAAAACAAGATAATACTTGACACAAAAACTAGGGATAATCATTCATACACGAACAAATACTTTTCCAAAGCAAAACAAGCAAGGCTTTATCAAAACTTTATAATATAGCTTTATTAAAAATGTCACTCACGTAGCTCTTCAGGTGTTGGGATTGCAAGCAAGGATCCAAGGCCTACAAGTACATAATAAATCTCATTGAATGCATTTCAAGACGACAAGAAAAGATGCTCAAAGATGGATATGAAATGCATTCCTAAAACAAGCATTACATGAGTGCAAATGATTTCGGCATTCCCTCAAAGCAAAGTTAAGCCAGAGCAAAATAGGCTGGGGGTTAAAACACTGTCTTTTCATCTCGGGAAAACATGCTGGGTACTGACCAGGTCTTGGCCGAGGTCCCACACCTCTTGGCCGAGGTATGGTCTTGATGACCACATTCAGGGAAATAGAGTCTGGAAATTCTGGGTTTCTTTTTGAAGAACATGAACATGAAGGACATGAATGCTAAAATCTTAACTTCTTTATTCAAAATCTGAGATTTCATGAGATAAGTTCGAAAACACAGACCTGGGTACCCATACTTGAAGATCTTATGAAAACAAACACAAAAACATGGATCTTGATACAAACTTTCGGATCAAAACATGGTTTTTCTTCAAGAACACAAGAACACCATTTTCTCTTTCTAAAACAACATTTTCTCTTTCTAAAACAACTTTAAATCAATGCATGGCTCATGAATCATGCTAAATCATGGAATGTGATCGAATAAACATAAAGAACAACAAGAGCAAATCAAGAATCTAACCACAAAACACGGATCAAATGGTTTAGACTCTAAGGATTAAGCTTGGAAATCTACTCTCACTCTAAGAACTCTTCTTCCTCCTCCTAGAGCTTCTCTCTCTTCCTAGAACAAAGATATAGCAAAATGATGTAGGTTCTCTACTGCCAGCAGACTTAACCCTCTGCTGGGACACATGGCAACGACTAGTTGGCTCTCCTCAAAAAGGTGATTGACTGACAAGACAAGAGCATGACAAAGTGTGTACAACAAGTAAGGTGACATGGGCTCTCCGGCAGGTAATGATCTCGGATTAGGACGTAGGCTTCGGCAAGTAAGGTCTCAATGATCTCAGCTAGGAAGGATAACACTCGGCCTAGCTGTGCCACACCTCGGCCTAGATGTGCCACACCTCGGTCTAGGTCACACCAGTCCAGGAACAAGATCACTAGATGCAAGGTTCAAGGATGTTGGATGCCTAGATGATAACATCTCGGCCTAGATGATGGCATCTCGGCCAATATGCCAGGGCGAAGGTGGAGGTCAACCAAAGTGGATTCCAAAATGGCCCTAGGTATAAGAGGTTCAAGGGTGTTACCTAGGCTTAAGATGACATCGGCTCCACACACCAAGCAAGAAACAAAACATCCAAGCAACACTTAGACAAAACAAATCAAGGTCTGTATATGCAACTTAACAAAACAAATTCATGTGTATGCATGTGAGCATGACCAAGATAAAGCAAGGGTTGTTACAGGTTAGGTGAACGCATATAAGTATGGGCTGTGAAGGACTTTTTGTGCAGGACTCATTTTTTTGAGATCCAGAATCTGGGCGCTCTTCTTTTGACTTTACTGGCTTCCTTTTTATCTTTAGGGAATATTCCCTTCCTGATGTAGTTGATGATTGGATCCATCTAGCTTGGCCATAACTAGTGCATAGGATTAGCTGTTTTGCTTTGCTCCTGGCAAAATACTGGGCTGAGGTAGAAACTTAATCTCAATGGTTCTGGCCACTGCCTTTTCCACCGCTGAAGCAAGGGTGGCCAGGGCATCTGTGTGGAAGCTATGGTCTCTACCTATTTGGATGATCCTGAATTTTTGAAAAGATTTGACCATGTCCTCGACTCTATTTAGATAGGCTTGTATCCTTTCGTCCCTGGCGATATACTCTCCAGTGAGTTGGTTAACCATTAACAGGGAATCACAGTGTACTGTAAGGTCTTGAATGTTGAGAATTTTTGCAATCCTTAGTCCTGGAAGTAAGGCCTCTATAGGCACCTGTAGACATTTCATTTTTAACCACCTGTAAGACTTGGGTGCTTTATCTCGAGCACTCGATGATTAAAGTTACGCTATGTCGACCATTTGAATTCTCAATGAAGGAATTCGAATTTGGGCTCTAAAACCCTAGCCCTTTATGCCAAAAAAATGTTTTAGACCTCAGGAACCTATTTTTTGGAACATCCTGCCAACCTACACTGAACCCATAATAGGGAGGCAAGGGAGCCACATTGGAACTTGGCTGTTTCTCATTGGGGCCCGGCCGTGGCTATTTGGACCTGACCAGGTCTTTTGGGTAATAAACAAAGTCTAAGGCAGGGATCTGCTACCTGTCCTCTTTTGAAGATATTTATGACATATTTGCCTCAAATTCTATAGATACGAGGCCTTACCTCTGTTTTGAGGGTGAGAGAATTTTGAACACCCTAAAAGGCAATTGAGAGCTCCTCCTTCCATTGCAAGGCATCCTTTGCTCTTGTATCACCTTTGAGTTATACTTGCACATTAGATACACCATTCGAGCTTGGACTTGGAGCTTTTGTTGAGACTTTGACACCATAATTCAAAGGCTTGAGAGTGCTTTGGGTCAACTTTGATTTGCGACAATACATCCTTTTTAAAGATGATAAACTCTTATCATCTCTTTCCTTTGTTTATACTAATCATTTTCTTCATTTTCTCTGAGTTTGTGCACTGTTGGAAGCCATTTTCAAGGGTTGAAATATGTGATTTAATTCACAAAAGGTGGAGGGGTTAGCCACCCCTCCTTAGGCTTGCTTGCCTAGCTTGTCCTCTCCCATTTTCATTTACTTCTTCCACCCTTTTTAAAGTGTTTTAAATACTTTTTTTTTGTGGGTTTTAGGGGCTGTTTAATTTCTTTAATTAGTTTATGCTTTGAATATCACGTTTGTAGTGTTGTAAGTCCTTATGGATTTGGTTGTTTAGGCCTTAGACACCAATCCATTTGAGTTAATAGTCTTTGTTTACTTAGTTTTCAAGTAAATAATCTCATTTTTGCAATAATCAACTTCGCATAATCATCTCTGCAACCTCCCTTTTTTATTTGATTCTTTTGACTAAGAGTTGTATCCGACACGACATTACCGTTCAAAGTATAAGAAAGAGACCCCTCATGTGCTAAATGGTTTAATCTTTTCGGAGATTCATTACCAGGGCATTACATCTCCCTTTTTTGATACTCCTCTTAATCGTCGGTGCATTGTTTCTAAGGGACTAGTTTTTAATTTAGACCCTTGAAAATCTCAAAGAAAGGTTTCATTACAGCTTGTCATTGAGTTTGGATTTGAGGCCATTATCGCCCTTCTCGGGTTTGACTCTGAGTCTATTATCACTCGAGAATCGGTTTGATTCCTTCTTTGTGATTTCCCCCATAGAAAAGGGCTTGAAAAGTTTATTTCTCGGGTTAAGCTATGCTTGTTCATCTTTATTGCTTTTGGACTTAGTGGATGTAAATATCACTTATAGACAAAATGGAATAAAAGATAAGAAATGGAGAGGTAAGATAAAATTGGCTTAAAAATTAGATTGAAATCGACATGAAGAGCTAATAAAATTGGTTGGATTCGGTCGGATGTTATACTGAATCCGTCACTTCAAGAGTCATCGCATACTAATTTCGTGATGTTTGATGGTTCTTAAAGCGTGTCTACCCCCTTTCTTGAAATTGACTTCCTGATATGAGGGAGGTACTGTTAGTCTTTTAGTTTTTAGTAAATTCTTGTCCGGTTGATTCTCAAAATCATCACGCAATCAACTTTTGATACTTGATGGTTTGAGACCCGAATCTGCTCCTCCCTTGAACATCTCTATGATAGAGAAGGGCAGAAAGGACAAACATGGCTTAGAAACACTCTGTTTGCATTGTCTGCATTGTTTTCACCTCAGAGCACAAAAATAGTCTTCTGTAAAAAAAATAGGGCACGACTGGATTTGTTTGGCCCCCACTGCGCCTCATTGTGGGCCGGCCAAGCTCCAAAGTTTGGTAAGCAAAGCACTTTTGTTGAAACTGAGAACTGTGGTTGAGGGTGAAACAGAACAATTTCCTAGGAGGCAGACAGAGCAATTTCTAAGGGCTGTCTTCGTCGGCACGTGTGGGATCCTTGTTCATTCTTTACATATTATTGTTGTAATCGTTGTAATAAATTAGACAGTATTCATTTGGATTTGTAAAGACACTTGGACATTTGGACCCTTTTGCATGAAGGCACATTTGCAATATTGTGTATGGCTTCCAACCCCTATTTCTTTCTCTCTTTTATTTATATGCTTATGGTATCATCATGTTTTACATTTTCATGTCATTACCATGTCTTGTATCCATTTTTTGCATGCATATGTTCAATTCATCATTCTAACATTTTTACCATTTCTTACTTACTTGATATGTGCGCTAAATGCATGCTTTGAATTGAGCCATATGTCATGTAATAAACCGAACCTACTAGTTGCCTTTTGTATGTGTTGCATTTCTGAATATTAGGATATGCATTTTTCTAACTAGTTTATTCTATTTTGGCTTGCCTCGATTGAGTACTAGGTGAACATTTTTGCTTTAGCGTATTGCATATATGTTTGTATTGCCATAATCAAGCATGTTACTATGAGGCTAAGTACTTATTTGATATATCTCTTGAGTGCCTATGGATGAAGGCTATTTTGCTTAAGTTGAGATGATTTGATTAATGTACATATGAGCTCACTTTTTCAAGTAGTACATATTCAAAACACTTTTCAAAACAAACACTTTGAAATCAAAGCATGTCAAAGTGAGTGAAATAGTCTATAATTGTGTGCTTCACATAGTAAATTAGCATTAATAATCAGAACAAAAGCATATAATGTACATAAAAAATCGCATCATGATTAGTAGAGGCCGATCTTTGAATGGGTAAGTGGGGTGCTCAATCCATGACCTTTCCCTCTCATACCTAAGCCCTCGAGTCGAGACACTTTTGTGATGATGGACAAGTGGCCTTCGGCACGAGTCACGGGTTTTCTAAATTTTTCAAAAATATTTAGGTGGGGACTTTGAAATATGGTAATGCAGTCTATTTTCAGCATCTTCGATGATAAATAGATTTTCAAAAGATTTACCGGATTTAGACTCATTTATGTTCTTTATATTTCACATTGCACTTGTGAAACTAGATTCAGAACCACAGGAGGCCGAACTGTAGGGCTATCGTATCTGAGGAGATTAAACCCCTCTAAGGAGCACAAAAAGCAAGCTACAACACACCATTTTGACTGGCCCTAAGACTTGAGAGCACAATACACAACCTTGAGGGTGATCAAAAGGAAGTTTGGAAATAAAGAAGTTCATTCTTTCTTTGGTTTTCAATCTCTTTCATTTTCTTGCATTTTTTTATCTTATATTTGTTTTCTTGCTTTAATTTCATATTAGTTTTGTTGTAAGCTAACTGGAAGTGGTTAGTTGAGCCACCTACGTATTCCTTGTTTGTTTCTTTTCTCGCTGTTGCAACAAGACAGGTTTTGCTAGGCCTAGTTGGTCGGCCGGTTAGCTTCTTTTGGACGAAATGGAGTAGTCTTCCAGGGTTGAGCATACCAATTTTTGATGGTCTCCAATGGAGTAGTCTTCTCCGAAATGGACTAGTCTTCCAGTGTTAGCTTTTTTTAGACGAAATGGAGTAGTTATCATTTGAGTGTTTGGTGAGGTTTTTTATATATATTTTATTTTTTTGTATTATTTTCCTCATTCCTCTCTCATTCAGTTTGTAATTACTTATTCAAAGTGTCATCATAATTCCCCCGCTTCTCTCTATCTCGTTCTTTTACTTGTTTCCTTTGTGAATATGTATCATATTTTATTTTTCATGATATCCATGCTTTGCATCCAAGTTTCATGTATATTCATTCGGCTAAGTTTGCATTATGGATTTAATCAATTCTTATGTGATTATGTGTGATGCCTCATGTTCTTGAGATGATTCACATGTCATATCTTAGAAGTCGAATCTTTAGTTGCATTTCATAGTGAATTACATTAGGATTTTGTATATAGGATCGTGCATATTTCGCTAACTTTGTATTGTAGCTATTCACGGCAAGTCAATAAACATGTAAGTTTTTATGCTTTAACATCTCCTTTGTGTGTGTTTTTCTTACTATGTTTAAGCATCCTACCATGTGGCTAGTTGCTTACCTGATATAACTGTATGAATGTTGGTGGATATTTAATTTGGAATGATGTTGATTTGCGTGTTTGTAAACTTAATTTCTTTGAGTTGTACATCTTCAAAACTTTTTCAAAATACATGAAATCAAATTGTTCCAAAATGAATGGCATAATTTATACTTGTTTGCTTGACATAGTAAATTGTAAGATTTATTAATAACTGGAATATGAACATATAAAGTCAACAAAACTCATATCATGGTTTAGTAAAGGCCGATCTTTGATCAGGTGAGTGGCGGTGCTCAATTAATGACCTTCCCCTCTCATACCTAAGGTTCCGAGCCAAGTATCTTTGGTTACGATGAATAATGTCCTTGGCATAAGTCACGGGTTTCATAATTTTTCCAAAATATTAGGTGGCGACTTTAAGATCTGGTGATACAGTCCATTTTTGGCAAAGATTTTCTAATAAAACGGATTTTCTATAAAAGTTACTAAATTTGGACTCTCATCTATGTCTCACATTACACTCGTGAGACTAGAAAAAATAAATCGAGGATCTGAACTGTTTAACACGCACGAGTACCCCCCAAGCATGTTACAGTTTTTGGCGACTCTGCCGGGGATTTTATGAAACCTTGACTCGAACTCCATGATATGACTTTTATTTTCAATTATATGTTTATTGCATTGCATGCATTTGTGCACTTAAAGTCCGTGTTACCCAGAAACTGGTGGGGGCACAATCAAACTTTTTGTGACATTATACCTATCTCTACACTACTTTTGAGGCCTTGTGCTATAACCTTTTTAGATCGGTCAAAAAGGTAGCTCTGTTATCTAAGGTTCTCAGACTTCAAAGAGTGGCTACATTGACTTGTCTGACTTCTTGGGATCATCGTTGGTTATTACCTAAAGGACTATTTGGTAGCGTCAACTTGACTTCAACCCGTAAAGTAGATATAGTACCTTCCAAAATTATGACTGGATGCTCTCCCATTTCTAGTATGTATGATACCTCTTGTTTGAATAATGAAGCCCTAGATCATTTCAAAGATAAGATAGGGTAACCCTAGCCCCCATAGGGGTGCTTGTTCTCTTTCTTACTATGTGTTATGTGCAATGTATGGGGATTCTCAGATTCATATGAGTGGTTCAGTCATTTCAGTTTATGGGGTTCAGTTCAGTTTCTTGGCATGATTTAGTAGTAATCACTTGAGCTGGCATGCTGTTGAAATTTGATTGGGGTTCCATTTTATTTTTGCTAAGTCATTATAGCTAGTTTCAAAAAAGTTTGATCCCACAAAGTCTACCAGCATGAATCCCAAGAACGTATGGCATATCATGATTGAAGAATGACCACCTGTTGATTGCACGAGCTTTATTTTGAATGCGATGGATGGCCCTCACTTAAACTAGCAATTTGAGAAGGGTTTCGTTTCAGGTTATGAATCGAATGTTGAGTCCAAGTCTGATTCCATCAAGTCTGTGGAGTCGGAGTTAGACTCGAGGTAGTCTAGTCAACCAGAATCTATTGATTTCATGAGTGCTAACCTAGACATCTCTATCATGTCTAGGTCTTCTTTGTCATTTATTTTGAGTTTGTTGTCATCACTGAGTCATTCTTTTGAATAAAAATGCTATAAATTATGCATTCTTTGTGCCTTTAGTTCATTGTATTGACCTAAATTTTCAAAACTTTTCTTTTAAAATTTTGATGAAAACGAAGAGGAAGAAATTTCTGGGGTTTTGAAAAATTTGATTGATTGAGAGAAAGAAAGGTGTGCTAAGCCCTTAATGGATAAGATTATTTTAGTTAATGTGGGTATGGAGAAGGATCCTCGTTTGGTCCAGATTGGTTCCTCACTGTCTTCAAAAGAATGTGAGTGATTAGTCGCTTTATTAAAATATTTCAAAAAAATATTTTTGCGTGGTCCTACAAAGACATGCCTGAATTTAATCCTGAGATTGTACAACATAGGATTCCTCTCGACTTGAGGCCCAACCCCCCTAGCTTTCAAACCTTGATTCAAAATATTCAATGACAAACCAAAGTATTAGGCTTACATTGCTAGATTAGAAGCAGTCTTTGAACTAGGGGTAAAAGGTCGGATGTGATCAATGATTCAAAATTGAGTTGTTTCCCAAGCCTATGGAGACCGGCAAGAAAGTCAAATCTCAGAATTTTAGAGAAGGAGATTTAGTGCTGAAGGACAATTAATGTAGAGACCCTAATTTTTGTAATTACCATCAAATCCCTAACCATGAGTTTATTTCAATAAAGCCCTTGAATTTTCTCTTAATTGCATTTTAAATCCTAGAATCGGGAAGCATCGCGGATTAATTCAAGTAAACCCTAATCGATCCCGTAGATTAATAATCACCTTTAAAACCCTAATATTAATTATTAGACCCTATAATTGTAGATTAATCACTTTAAAATCTTAATTCCCGGTAATGCTGTTTTTGCTCGGTTTCTCGCCTTTGTTTGCGCATTAATTTAACAGGACCCAAATTTATTATTCTAACTATTTTCTAATGTTAGTATATTATATACGAAATATCAAGGTTGTATAAATTTAGACTTGGTCCCTATATGCTTCTATTTTATTTCATTCCAAATCTTAATTGTAATATTTTCTTAATTAATTTACTTATGCCTATTATTTTATATTTATAAATACAAATATCTTATATATATATATATACATATTTCTTGGAGCCCAAGTTGTTGGTCATGTGATGGATGAAAGGGCCTTGATGGCACCTTTGACAAATTGCACTTATAGAACCTAGCCCCTAAGAAACCTCTCAATCCTTCTCTCTCTATATATGCACACTTCTCCCCCCTCATTTTACACATTTTTCAGCCATGCACTAGAGGAGTGAGGGAGATTTATCTTGGAAAAAAGAGAGAGAGAGAGAGAGAAGAGAAGAAGAAAAAGAAGAATTGTGTTGAGTCTTGTACAACAAAGGTAAACATACATCACCTCTTCTCTCAAATTCTTTTACCACTTGTTTTTCCCCTCCTAATGCATGCTCTTTATATATATATATATATATATATGTTGTAGTCTAGGCCTACACTTTTGTATAAATGTGTATTAATCAAGAAATAGTATGCTTCACTTTCTTTCTTAAATTTCCAGCAGCAAATCTTTTCCCTCTCTTGAATTTATTTTCCTATCAAAACTCCATAAACTCAAAATCTGTTTTTATGGTGTAATATTTGGTATGTGTAGAGTGTGCAATAATTTTGGTAGGACCTAATGATGTATTTTTATAACCTAAACAAATTTTCTAAGTTTGTTACTCATAGAATCATAAAAACAGTCAACTTTCTCTATTTTTATAAAATTCCAGAAAAATAATATTGAGTCGACTTTTAGGTCAAAATCTTAATCTTGGTGTTATATTTTAACTAAAATTTGTTTGAACTCAAGAGAGTGAGGGGTTCGAGAGAAAAATCGATTTGCGTAACAGTCAACGAATCTGGACAGATCTTGGTAATTCTGAATTATCTTAAAATCTAAAATACCTATCCTACTTTCGTAAATTGAGTTTGAAACTAGACTTGTTTATATACAAACTCACATAAGGCTAGGTACTTAGGGCCAATAAAATTATTTTTTTCATAATTATTTTCAAACTGGTTCAAATTTGGAAATCCGGAAATTTGTGTTAATATGCTCTTATTTGGTTTGCAACTCTTATATTCTATGTTTCTTGAATGTTTTAGTCTTGATATGTAATCTATGATAAATTGTGAATTTCCTTTATCATGAATAAATTACTTGTTGTTTAGTTTGGATTCGTAATTATATTGACCATGCTTTGCTATAACTGAGAACATAATGCACTGAATAAAGGGGAAATCAAATGGGATGGCAATGGGTTACGATCATTGTATTAAATTTTACAAGATAATGAATGATGGATTCAAGAGTATGATATAGTGGAATGTGTTCCATTTTTGTGAAGTCTTGCGCAAGGGTGCTTTCGAACCCTAATATGTCACGGGAGGTATTCTGGCTGCTTAACGGAAATGGGAGGCATAAGGGTGGCAGTGAGGGTCTCACACAGGGAGAGTATCCCTGGAAGCTCGTTCCTTTGGGGCAGACCGTGATATCACCACTCGGGCATGTAACCTAGGTGCGTGGGCATCATTGGTAATTGTGCGGTAAGCGACGCATTGGTGGTTATGTAGTAAGCGACGCATTAGTATTATATTAACTAAGGAGGAGTCAGAATTGCCCGTGGCCAGTGTTAGTGGTTGGGTAGGAACGGTATTCTGTAGGGAGTTTCCTAGAACTAACTAAAATTGACTATTATTCATGAGAACTGAAATTTAATTATAAGCTCTGCTTAATTGTTGCTTTCGTTGTATGTTATGATCGTGCAGTTATGTTACTTGTGTATTTGGAATGGGAAAAGGGTCGGGGTGTGCGTGTTTAGTGGGCATTCCAAGCTCATGGCGTTTTATGCCAGGTGAAGGCGAGTTTTACACTGAGAACGAAATCCCTAAAAGTTTTGAGGAACTATGGCTACCTTAGAGATTAGATTTTATAATTCCTGTATTTTGGATAATCTTTTTGTATCAAGGAACTGATCTGTTTTTAAAGACTTGAAGAGTTTTATCTGTAACTATTATTAATATTTTCTTTTAGTGTAATTATTTGTATTTTGTACTTAAAAATGATGTGTATCCGCTAGTTAAACCCTGGTGTATCGTTGTATTATATTATCAAATTTTGGGGCGTCACAATTAAGTTCCTATCCACGACCCTAGGCGCAAGTTTAGACCCTATTGAACAGATCCTTATATCATCAAGTCTAGTCAAAAGGAATAGTCATTCCCATAGATTTTGATGGCCTATAGTTCTCATAACCAATCAATATGGACAAGTTGAAACAAAACTATCCTTGAGAGGCTCGCTGGGTCGAAAACCCGGAAGGGTGACCCAGGAAAAAGTTAGAGCAGAAAACAAGAAAATAGAAAATGAAAAATGAAGAAAAATTAAAAATTAAAAATGAAAAAATAGAAAAAGAAAAATGAAAAAAAGTTGACAATGTCAAAAATCCGGAAGGGTAGCTTTAGGAAAAATTCAAGTACAAAAATAGAGTGTTAATACCCGAGTAAGCCTTACCTTAGAACTACGTAAGGCCTGATTCCTATCTTTAGGATACATAGGCAGCTTCGCCTTGAAGTTCGGCCCCAATCATTTTTCAACTCACTCATCTCGTCCATGTTCGATCGGTTGTTATCCTATCCACGTTAGATTGGTCCGTTTGATTCAGTTGTCCTATTTCTCTTTCATGATGGGTAGTTGCTAGACAGATTCAGTTGTGCATCTCACGGGTTGATTTCATGTTGATCGGGCAATGGCCATGTGCAAAAATGGATTTTGAGGACTTTTGATGAAGTTGACTAATTGTCTCGAAGATTATTTCATATTTTGTAAAATCTAGACCATTCTTTGGACCAAAAAGGGAAAAATTTCAGTGCTCATATTTTGGCTCATATGATTTCAAAACAGAAAGTGGAACAAACATGCTAATTTACCTATCATGATGATCAAAATCATTTTAGCAAAAAAAACAAAAGTAGTCAAAATGATGAGCTAGGGGCACAATCAAGTTAGGTTTTTTTGTCTTTCCCCGTATTCTCAACAGTCTCCATTTACATTGTCAATCATTTGCAAAAAAATGCAGTTGACTAGCGGTGTTTTTCTTTTGGGTTTTGAATCTTGTTCTACGGAACCACACCCATGATATTCTTACATTACGCCCATGAGCATTGCGCCTGTGATAGTCTAAATTGTGCTCGCGATAGTCTAAGGAGTGGTTTGGGATGTTCTAACTAAGTGCACTTTTTGACTTTTATTATAAAAAAAAATGTGTAGAAAAGTAGATAATTTGGGTAGAAATGTAGAGAGAAGATGTTGATAGATGTTGATTGATATGACCGAAATAAGTGTATGTATGCAAAGAAAGTGCACTTTTTTAGTGCATGCCAAACACCTACTAAATTGTGCCCGCAAGTGTCGTGCCTGGGATGTTTATAACTAGGCCCGCGATTGTTGCTTCTACGGTGTTTATAATCGTGCCCACAAAGAAGCTCTGTGTTTTTTCTATTCCGGATAGTGTCAATCGGTCTGTTTAGTTTATTTTGCTTGGTTTTTCTTCCATTGAGTCATTTTTTGATTTATGGTCAGTGATACGCTCAGTATTCAATTCAGAATTCATTAAAATGTAGCCATTTTCAATTTCAAGATTCAAAACAAAATGGTTTTCATGCTTAAGTGCCATTTGTGCCCTCAAATTTGCAAAACAAACTCTTTTTATTGAATTCCAAGGATCAAACCCTGATCAAAGTTGTACAAAAGGGACTTGAAGCTAAGTGCCCACTCCCAAACAAAAATACAAAAAAGGAAAAAAACATTTCAAAAATACACGAAAAAAAGAAAAAAAAAAAGAAAGATGGAGAAATTTTCTCGGATTCTGGCGTGGCCTAGCAGCAAAGATTATAAACTGACTTATTTGAAATTTTTTTTGTCTCTCGACTCTATCGTCAACTACCTCGCCACATCTTCACTCTCAGGAAGCCTTTGAAGACTCTGCCTCGACATTAGCATAGCTTCCAGAAGATATTACTTCCCGCCAGCCGTCAAATGTGGAGTACGAAGGAACTCCGAATTGAGCTAGGGAGGTGGCCTATCGTTTCAACTTTTTGTTCTACTTTTTCAATGCACTAATCTCTACTCGAGCATCCTTATACATATGTTAGAGTAAGGAGAGTTGGGCGCTTAGCTGATGCACTTCACTCGTCCTACCCTGCAGCTAGTGGGACAAATTGGAGACTGCGGTCATGGTCTCCACGCAAGATTTCAATGTGTAATGATCGGCATTGATGTTAGACTATTCTTCCATCAATTGCTCGACTGAGAATGCAAGAATGCTAAGAACAGGGGCATGGGCACTTTGTCAAGGCTCATAAGAGCCAGTGTCGGCATTCTCAATTGGGGATTCATTAAGGTCTGGGAAAAGGGAAAGAGTATGGCAAGAATGGGCCATAGCAGAGGAAAGTAATGTCTCCAAAAAGAAAATTGTCGAAGTAATGGCAAAGAGAGTTTGCAGCTTTATGCTTTGTCTCTCTCACAGGCCTTGGCTGAAGAAGAAAATGGAGAAGTAGAGGCCAAGGGAAGAGAGATTGCTAAGGCAATATTTGACAAACGAGGCCGGTCCAGCTGCTGTCGGTCAGACGCACCATGATTGTTGAAATCGCGTGCCAGACACGGTGCTCAATGAAGACGAATAGGGCAAGGAGAAAGAGAGAGAGAGAGAGAGAGAGAGAGAGAGAGAGAGAGAAATAAAACAAGGGAATGAGAGATATGTATGTAATCTGTATATATGTACACCGTATATGTATCTGTATGTATGTATGTGTTCGTATGTATATGTATGTATCTGTATGTCCGTATGTGTTCGTGTATATGTATTTGTATGTATCCATATATTTATATAATTTGTATGTATATATTTTGTCTGTGTGTATGTACATAGTACATATTTTGTATATTATTTGTACTTGTATATGTATATATGTAAAAAAATCAAAAACAAAAAAGAGAGAAAATTGTGGAAAAAAACAAGGAAAGAAAAGAAAAGAAAATAAAAGAAAAAATCATTTTGTGCATCCATCGTATTATTTTTGCATCATATGATCATCACACAAGCACTATCTATTACATCTGTTATGCATGGTTATAACTACTTGGCTACAATATATTCACATCAATATTTGATTACAATTTTTTTTTCAATAGTTAATACTGGCCCTTTTTTTGGGTTGGTGGTTAAAACCACTCGGTTAACTCTGGCCCCTCTTCGAGATGACGATACTATCCCTTTCTCAAGTTGTCGGTTAAAACCACCATCGGTTAATACCTCACTTTTCTTGTGTTGTTGGTTAAAACTATCCATCGGTTAATACCTCCCTTGTTTTGGGTTGATGGTTAAAACTATTCATCAGTTAATACCTCCTCTTTTGGGGTTGAAGGTTAACACTACATCTCTACTTTATGTAAGTATGTTTGGATTAACAAATCCAAGGTTTGGTGGTAAATTATCATCCTTTCCTCCTTGACCTTCCAGTCTCCTTTTGCTTGAGACACAACAAGATTCGAGTCCCCAATGACGTCCAATCGTCTTACCCCTAGCTCTAGGGCTGCTTCCAGACCAGCAATACATGCCTCATACTCTGCCTCATTATTCGAGACTCTGAACTGGAGCTTGAATGCTAAAGGGATACGGGAATCGTCAGGCGCTATCAGCAACACTCCTATCCCATACCCATACTGGTTTGACGCTCCGTCAAAGTACATCGTCCAAGTTTCATCCTCGATATGCAGAATGGTTTCATGTGGGAATAGGTACTCAACCGCTTCATCCCCCTCGACCGGGTGGTCGGCAAGGAATTCCGCTACCGCTCTCCCTTTCACCGACTTGCGTGTTACATACTTCAAGTCAAATTCGGAAAGCAATAGCAACCAACGAGCTAGCCTACCCGTAAGTGCTGGTTTCTCGAAAAGATATTTGATGGGATCCAAACGTGAAACCAACATTATAGAGTGAGCTAACAGGTAGTGCCGCAGCTTCCTGGTGGCCCATACCAAGGCCAAACAAGCCTTCTCCAGTGGTGTATAGCGGGTCTCGTAATCCAGCATCTTCTTGCTCAGATAGTAGATAGCCCTTTCCACTTTATCTTCTGACTCCTGCACGAGCATGCAGCCCATGGTGGTCTCAGTTACTGAAAGATACAATATCAACGGTCTTCCCGGTTCTGGCGGTGACAATACAGGCGGGTTCTGTAGATACTCTTTGATCTGTTCAAAAGCTGCTTGACATCGGCCGTCCCATTGGAATTTCTTTCCTTTCTTCAGGAGGCCAAAAAGTGGTTCACAAGTCAAGGTTAATTTAGAGATAAACCGCCTTATGAATTGCACTTTACCTAGAAAGCCTCGCACCTCCTTTTCAGTCCTCGGTGGTGGAATTTCTAAGATGGCCTTGATTTTGGAAGGGTCGACCTCCATGCCCCTTTGCGTTATCTGAAACCCTAGCATCTTTCCTGCTGTAACACCAAAAGTACACTTCTGGGGATTCAGCCGCAGCCGAAATTCTCTGATCCTTTGAAAGAACTTTTGTAAGGCGGTGTAGTGGCCCTTTCTTTCTTTGGACTTGACGATCATGTCGTCCACGTACACCTCGACCTCTTTATGGATCATATCATGCAATATTGTAGTTGTTGCCCATTGATAGGTAGCTCCAGCGTTTTTCAGCCCAAATGGCATCACTCGATAACAATATGTACCCCACGGGGTAGTGAATGCAGTCTTCTCCCGGTCTTCGGGCGCTATTACTATCTGATTATAGCCTGAGAAGCCGTCCATAAACGAAAGCAAGGCATGTCCTGCCGTGAAATCTATCAGTTCATCAATGTGTGGCAAGGGAAAGTCGTCCTTCGGACTGGCCCTATTCAAATCTCTGAAGTCTACACAGACCCGAATTCTGCCGTCCTTCTTCGGCACCGGAACAATGTTGGCCAGCCAAGTCGGATACTCAGACACCAGCAGGAAGCCTGCATCAATCTGCTTGGTGACCTCTTCCTTGATCTTAATGGCCCAATCAGGGCGGATCCTCCTGAGCTTCTGTTTGACAGGTCGGGCCTCGGGGTCAAGAGGGATCCGGTGTTGTACAATCTCAGGATCGATTCCAGGCATGTCTTCGTAGGACCACGCAAAAACATCTTTGAAATCTTTTAACAAAGCGACTAAGCGCTCGCGTTCCTCAGAAGACAACGTGGACCCGATCTGGACCAGCCGCGGGTCCTTCTCAGTACCAACATTCACAGTAGTGATTTCATCTATTAAAGGTTTAACAAATCTTTCCTGCTCTTGATCAATTAACCGCTGCAAAACCGGAGGAATTTCTTCCTCGTCGTTTTCATCAAAATTTTGAAAATCCTGATTTAAGCAATAAATCAAAGGCACAGAAAAATACTCCGAAACCACATCCATGTCGTTCTCATTAAATACTTCCGAGCCGTCGGATTCCTCTGTTACAACAGACTCAAAAGAAAATGAAAAAGACGACCTAGACAGGACTGTGGCATCCGGGTTATCACCCCCGGGAATACCGGACTCAGACTCAGTTGAGCTGGAATCTGATTCCGACGTACAAGATTCGGTAGAATCAGATTCCGGCTCACTACCTGACCGGGTGCTGCTTGATAAAAAGCCTTCTTCATATTGCCAGATGAGAGAAGGTGCGATGGATGCATCCAAAATAGCTGATGGTAGGCCCGCAGCCGCTTTATTCCCAATTACACATACCGAGGAGCTATCCCCCAAGCGACTCTGTTCGATCGGAGGATCTGAAAGCAGACACGCCAGCGCTGCCCCCATTTCATTTTCGGCGTCCTCAGACTGCACTTCCTTACTTTGCTCAGCCTCAGCCGATAGTTCTGCCTGCCCTTCGGCGATGTCATCCTCAGGTAACTGTAAATCAAAGAAAATCTCAAATCCCGGTACGCGCTTCTTCTCCGCATTGAGCCACGGCTCTGGGAAGCCACAGAACGGAAAGTCCTCCCCCTCCCGGACGAAACGTCCGTTCAGGGTCCCCCGAATGGGCTGGTGCATTAAGTCAAAGGGCTTTCCCATCTGTTTCGCCCTGGCCCTTCCGGCCATTTCCTTTCCTTTCCTTATCCAATCCTCTTTGGTGGGTAGGTAGCCCAAACCAAAGGTATGGGGGTTATGTGGCACTTCGGCCGATGCTGCGGCACCTTTCCTACCGCTCTTGCCTAATCCCATCCCGGGGATGTGCTGGAGTTTGTTCATGAGATAGACTGCTTGGGCGCTGACATACACCCCTTCGTTAGCTGCCATGATGTTCTGTACGACCCGAGCCTCGACCAAGGTAAAACCTGATATGAACACATCTTCTATACCGTGCTCAATTTCTAGAACAGGCGTAGATACCTCTGGGGGTGGATGAATTGATGAGTTTCCAAAAAAAATGGCAACTCCCTTCCCATAGGGGTATTTCACCACTTAATGTAAGGTAGAGGAGACCGCCTTTACCTGATGCAGCCACGGCCGTCCCAAAAGCAAGTTGAACGTTGCAGGAACCTCCAAGACATGGAAATCTATCTCGTGCTGTCCTGGCCCAACTTTTGTTTGAATCTTAACTGTCCCCATTACTTCCCGGCTTGTGTTGTTGTACGCCCGAATCACCTGGGCCGTTAGCACAAAATCCACGACTTTCAAACCAATCGCATAAGCTGTCCTTGCCGGGCAGACGTTGATGGCGGACCCCGTGTCGACAAGTACCACAGGTATCCATTTATCTCTGCACTCGACAGAGATGTAGAGCGGTTTGTTATGGTTCGTGCCCTCGGGTGGCAGCTCTTTGTCAGAAAAACTCAATGCTGGGGAACTTCCTCCCGAAAAGACTAAGCCCACCAGCTGTTCGGGCGTAGTATCTATGGAAAGTTTGGCCTTATCCATGGCTGACAGGACAGCCTGCCTGTGTACTCGAGAAGCCATAAGTAGTCCCCAGATGGAGATGTCTGCTTGTATCTTTTTCAATTGTCTCAATACGGCCTCATCTTCGAGTTGCTTCTCCTTTTGTTTCTCTGCTTCATTATCTTTTCCAGACGCCTCTGGTTGATCTAGGTGCGGAGGCTTGAAATACCGTCCACTCCTAGTCATGTGATCGACTTCGCCGATATACCAGGTATCATCTGGTTGGTTACCTTTCCAATCCTCGTCCGTGTGGGCAAGACATAGATCGTCGTCTTCCCACCACATACCATCTGCGACTAACAAGCATCTGTCTGGTTCTGGCACAACTATCCCGATACTCGCGGTACCTTTTATCCCTATGCTCGCAGCATCCTTCGTTTCCGTGACGGTTTCGACCCCCACGTGGCCTTTTGCTTTCCTGATCCTCTCAGAATCCTCGAATCTCTCTTGTTCTGACTGTGTCAATGCAGTAGATTGCTCACTGATCCCTGTACTCAAAATGCTCCATTCCCGAGCGAAACTCTCGACACCGGCGCTCTCCGGTGATGTATTCTGCTCTTCGACACTTCCGGCCGTCGTTGACATTCCTGCCCCTGCCGGGCCTTGTTCTGACTGGAACTCCTCTATTACATCCGGTTGATCGTCTAACCACCCGGTGGCTTCTGCTGACTCTTCAGAATCGAACCAGTTGATGGCTGAGTCTTGGTCATCATGAAATTGGAACTTGACAACATCCTTTTCCAAGGCCGTCAAATCACCCATTCCCTGTCCTGAATTGTCCCCTCGGATTACACACAGCTCTCCCCCGACTGGAAATTCGACATTTGGTCTATTCTGGCCCACTGGTGAAATGTAGTCACGCGGACTGTAAGCATTCCCAACATCATTCTCAGACTCCACGGACCCTGGTTTGACAACCTCTTTCCTGTTCTCGATGGTCACCACCACTGGCTCGGGTTGGGTTATGGAGACGTCCATCATGCACAAATCGGTGCAATCAGGGAGGAAAACTTTAGGTTTAGGCAGGTAGGAGGGTGTGATGTAGATACTAGGATCGTAGGATGCGACCCCAGTGTAGATGAAGTTGATTCTTTTGGGTGGTGGAACTTGGTTATGTGTGGGGAGAGGATTTGTGGTAACATTGGGTTTCTCAGGAGGTAAAATCACCCCATTATCAATGAGATCTTGAATTTCATGACGTAAACGAAAGCATAGGTCAGTGTCATGACCGTGCTGCTGGTGGAACGCACAATACTTGGCCGGGTTGTGGGTGGCGGGTAGTCTGTCGGGTAAGGGCCGCGGCTCTAGGGGCTTCAGATGCCCTTTTCTGATCAAAACCCCCAAAGCTTTAGACAGGGGCATATAAAGTGGAGCGAAAGTTCTAGTGTTTCTGGGAGGGTATTTGGCTGTTTGTGAGTTGCTTCCGGACGCACCGGAGAATGGCGTAGCTGCCGTATTTCTCGGGGAAGGGTTAGTGGTGACCATACTCACTTCGGAGGTCCTGGCAGTCGTAGCGCCACTCGGGCCTGCATTAGTACTACGATTGAAATTTCTGCGGGGTTGCTCCCGATCATTATCGATCCACCCTTGTCTTAGGGCGTCTTCGATCTGCACCCTCATTTCATGCAGATCAGCAAAGGTAGGAAAGGGGACTACAATCATCTTTTGCATTAGCCTCGGCTGGAGATTGCGCACAATCATCCGAATCTGGTCCTTGTCCGTGGGTCTTAAGGTCATCATTGAAGCCTTAGCTCGCCATCTGGTTACAAATTCTGAGAAACTCTCCTTGGGTTCTTGTCTCGTTGTCTCAAGATCTCGGGTCGTGATCTCGATTTGTGTGTTATATGAGTATTGCAGGATGAAGGCCTCAGCCATCTCGTCCCAAGTTCTCTTGACGTCATCCCCCAACTTGGCGTACCACGCGGACGCTACACCCGACAGGGTACGGCCGAATAAAGACAGCTTCTGTAATCTGGTGAGGCCCATTGGCCTTAGGACGTTTGAAAACAGTCGCAGGTGTACCATGGGATCCTCAGACCCGTCAAAACGATCAATTTGGGGCATCTTAAACCGATCTGGCAGCGTCACAGCTGTGTCGATGTATCCATCTCCAATGTCGGGAATGGACTTCGTACCTTGGGATTTCTTGAACAGCTTTTCAAGCTTGTGCATTTTTAACGTCATGGGGTCTACCTCAGACTCAAAGGGAGAATTCGATACATTAACGGGAGTGGGTGCCTTGGATTGTTGAGGCGGAATCGGGGGTGGAGCCGGCCCCGTTGGGATGTCTGTATCTTCTTGGACATTCCGGGCGTTTGGTGTCTCTTCGGGTATTGGAACCCTTAATGGAGGAGGGACTTGCTGCGAAGGTGATGCCCCAGTTTGCTGTTGCAATCTCCCAATTAAATCCGCTTGCTCACTCATAACTGTAGCCTGTTGCCTGGCAAATTCTGCCTGTCGGGCAGCATCTTGCTGCATCATTTTCATGCTTTCCTGAAGTTGGCGCACCATTTCCTCTAAGCTAGCCATACTGTTCTGCTCTGGTCGAATTGCTGGTATGCGTTCCCTCTCTGTGGGTGAAACGGGATCCTGATCCCTACTGTACACAGGTGGGGTAGACGAAGCCCTCTGTACTGACTGTTGAACCGTTATCCTCTGCCTAGTTGCTTTCTGTTTAGTAACCGGGGGTAGAGAATGGTACACTGGTTGTCCTTCTATCAGATCCTCAGATCGATGGAGCCGGCGACCTCTGATCCAGAGTGCTTGGGGAATGTCTACTGGGTTGGACGCAATGATGCTAAACTACCTAGCAAAAAGATAAATAAAGCAATAAATAAACCAACAACTGGACAGCACAACGGCATAAAATAAACAAATAATACACAGTTGGATATTCAACACATAGTCGATAAGCCGAACACATTGTTCCTCGATACTGATCACTGTCCTCAACATCTCTATTCCCAATACTGAACCCTGATACCCGCAGATAACTGATTCTCTTAAAACTGATACTGATGCCCTCAGGCCTGATGCCCAGACTTACAAACTGGTGTGTTCATTTCCCCTGCAGAAATACATTCTAACAGCACATAGCAAGTAAAGAGAGCCAAAACACCCCTATGTTGGGGTAGGGTTTCCCTGTCCTATTTCGTCAGGAGCTAGGGTTTCACTACGCACACAGCGGTTCTCAAACAACCTAATATCGGGTAAGCAGCCTGTCCTAATTTGGAATGGTCACTATGGATCCGAATATGCACTAGGTCGAATGGTCAAAAAGGGTGCCCTGGTAAACCGGGGTTTGTGTTCCCATGCTGTCAGAGCCCATAGCCGGTCAGCCTTACGGACATGCCTTGACAAGACAAGCCTCCGGCAAACCGTTCAGGAATGGCAGATGGCAAACACTGTGTTCTTAGGCGCACCAATGCACATGCAATGCAAAGAAATACATAAATGAGATCAAAACAGGATATCACGAGTTCGAGTCAAACTCTCTAAATTTCCCCAGCAGAGTCGCCAGAAACTGTAGACGCGCCCGCGTGGGGGCCTTCGCTGCTACAGTTCGGACTCTCGATTTTGTAGTCACGGTTCTTAATCTGAACCAAAGAGTCCAAATCTGGCAAATCGTTTTTTGAGAAACAGATTTTTGAAAAAGTAGTGCCAAACATGGACTGCTTTGCCAGATACAGAGTCGCCACCTAAATGTTTTAAAATGGGAGAATTTAGGAAACCCTGACTCGGTGCCGAAGGCCACATGTCCGTCATCACCGGAGTTGTCTCGGCTCGGGAGCTTGGGTACGATCGGGGAAGGTCAGCTATGAGCACCCCCTTTCGTCCGGTCCGAAGACCGGCCTCTACTAACCGTGATATCCAATTTTGAAAATGTTATGTGTTCTTAATCCGGTTATTAGCCTAGAATTACTATGTTACGCGCACAGCAAACAAGTATAGACCAAATCGCCTAAATTGGAAAAAAGCATTTTATGTTTGTTTTGAAAATAGTTTGCTACTCGCAAGTAGGCTAAAATGCAGATTTTGCCACCCTCAAGTGGGCGTTTTAGAAAAGACGGTTTTGCCACTATCTAGTGGGCTTAAAACAAATATAGTTTTAACGCATTATCCCAATTTAAGCAGTTTGACCTCCACCCACAGGCATTCAAGCAATTTATCTCATGTAAACACTTAGCCGCATGGCAAGCATACTTTTATGGCAACATTCACACGCATGTTGGATGCTAAAGCATAACCACTTACATTGTACTCCGTGCCAAAACAATAAACTAGTTAGCAAATGTGCGTGTCCTAGTTCATGTTATTTTGCCTAATGCAACACATACAAGATGCAATTTTAGTTAGGCTCGGTTAACCTAAACATGGCATATGTATGCAACCAACTGTTTCATGTATTCAATTTTGGAATTTGAAAATACGAATGCGGTTAGTATGATGTACCGAGCCCGGTGCATGCCAACAGATGCATGAATGCACGCATGCACATCATAAGGTATGCTAATCTCAAAAATGCCCTAATCTACCATTATAAGCAGATAAATAAAAGGGAAGAAAGAAATGGGGATTGGAAGACATACACACACTCACCCACACTTATTACATGTTTACCCTCACTTAGAGGGTTCGAATTAATATTACAGTCCCAAAATAATGAACAAACAAAATTATTACAAAATTTCTCTAATTAATTAAAGGAAATGAAGCAAAAGGAAAGAAGAGGGTGGCCACAGCCTCTGCCTCGGGGTGCGCGGATGATGCATGCTCGAATCCGTCCTGCCCGGAAAACCCGTACTATACTCTTGTCGCCTCTGTTTGTTCTGCCTTGTCTTTCTGAAAATTACCAAAGTACTGGAACAAGCTCCTTGCATCCTGCAGAGCACCACCGGCCAGACAGAATTGCCACCGGCACTTCAAAATTCCCATCGGCACTTTATCGGATTCATCGGCATTCCAGATAGTGCCGGTCGGCACTAAATTCTGCCGGTCGGCAGAAACTTCCTGCAGAAGACAATTTGACAGCAAACAGAGAACAGACAGTGCATAGCATGGAGTTTTTGGACGCATGTAAGCATGGTCCTACTTCTTATCATATTTTGAACTCAAAGAAGCATGACTTTCGATCCTTGAACCACCAATGGTACGTGGTGGGTCAAAAGATCGAATTTGCCATTTGATATGAAAATGTATGCAACAAACAACATGAAAACCGGGGCCTTATCAAGATGGAGTCAAAGGTCCCGATGACCGGGAATCGAGGCACATTGCATCACTTGAAGTATGAATGGTCCTTGATTCCCACACTTAGTTTGACACCCCAAACCAAGTAAATGCAATGCATGTAATGCTCAACAAGGCTCAAATGTATCATGCCATCAAGATGTAAAGCACAACAAGCATTATGCAACCAACATGATAAATGTATAATATCAAGCATACAAGGTACAAACATGATATAAACATGGACCAAATTGACTATGGGATTGATGTGCTACAAAGCTTAATGGAACAACTATGCAACAAACATGGAGCAAGCATGTAAGAGGGCTTAAAAATGGCAAAGGGGCAGGCCCTCACCCTTCTCAAAACAGTGGCCAAGAGTGCTCAAAATGATAGACAATCAACTCATATTAACAAGCAAACTCATGGTCCCAAAGCTAAGGCACACAAGGAGACAACTTACCCCCACCAACACGACCTCTCATGGCATGATCAAAGCCAAGCAAAAACAGAATTTGTGCATGCAAAATAGGACCCCAAGACTCCTAATATGGCGGCTAAAACATCTCCCATAAAGCATATGCACTAAGGCTCATTCTTAGGCATAAGAGGACACACCCTCAAGGCATTAAAGAGACCATGCATGCACACATACAAGCATGATTCTTGGACAAAAAAAAGGTCCTTGGATGATATTAAATCATGAGGGTGATCACAAATATACATGCTAAAGGCCATCATGCTCAAAACTTTTAAGCCAAAATACAAAGCAACCTTAACACACATGTCAAGCATAACTAAATGGATAACCAACAAACCTTAAGCATGGAAAAACAACACTAGAAACTTCATGGAACTAAGCCAACTTACACAAGGATCATGGCCTAACCATGAGATGTATTTCTAAGCAAGATGGAGTGATACAAAGCAAGTATTACAAGCATATAAAGAGGTCCAAATCCGACCAAAGAAAGAGGTTATATATGACCTAAGATGCCTAAAAAAATGCTGAAATGAAGCCAAGAGACATCGAGCACACATGCTACCCCTTTGAGCCCAAAAAGCAAGGAAACAAACCATGAAGGAAGAGGGGTGTCCCTCCCCTATGCAAGACTTCAAACCATCCTTTTTTAACACTAGAATACACTGATTTTCAGTGGTCAAGAGACCAAAATGCTGAAGTGAACAAAACCTTATCAAAAGGGCACCAAAATGGACCAAACAAGGCCTATGAGGGTGAGTTTGCACTCAAACCACAAAATGATCTTAATGAAAGTGCTAGAGCAGGAAAATATGAGCCTTTTTTATGTTATACACAAGAGCCAAAACAATAAACAAAATAGGTAGAAAACCAATGCAAGTTTGGGGAATAAAAGGGAAGATGCTCACCCTTGAAGAACCCTTGAAGAACAAATGGTCTAGCCTCCTTCCTTGGATCAAAACCAGTCCAAAACTCAAGAAACAACTCCTCCAAGTCCCTCAATCTCGGAATAAGGTGTAATGGTGTGTGCAATGGTGCAAAAGTAAGGTAAAACACACCTTTTGGGCCAAGAAACACACACAAGAAGGGAGAGGGAGAGAGGTATAGAGATAATATGTATCTATATCTCTAAAGGCTGGTTTTTGCTTCTGTTTTTGTAACCTAGAACCAAGAGGAAAGCCCCTCTCTTATAAGGATCCCTCTTGCAAAGCTTATTCAACAAGCTTGGCTAGAGGGAAATCCCTCCATACACGTGTATGGAGGGGGGGAGAGTTGGTGCCAGCTATCACAGCTGGCACAAAATATCTCCATAAAGTGGATGAACAGTGGTCGGCTGCCCAAAAAAGCTATTCCGGCAAAAAACAGTGCCGACCGGCAACATATTATGCCGACCGGCAATAAAGTGTGCCGACCGGCAAACTAAAGTGCCGATGGAAGAGAAGGACCAGCCGGTGACCTCCAGCCACTGCCGGTGGTGTGTGGGGATGCCTCATAAGGCATTCCCTGCCCTTTCAAGGCAAAACACAAGTGTTTGGTGCAAAACCAGACACTAAATAGTCGAGTTCGGGGATCCTGAGGCAAGGCGCGCGAGCCGAGACCTCCGGGAACTCCAAACGAACACAAACATGGATAATCACCGAGTGTTCAAACGGTGACGTCCAAGTCTTGAGGACGGTCAAAAATGGGGTGTCTACAGTCCTGCGGAGAGAGTTGATGCTGCACTCCTATGGCATTCCGGTAACTTTTCAATTTTCTTACATTTTGACCATCATATTTCTGCCGATATGCCTAAACTGAACATCTCATTGCACTGATTCACTGTATGTGTGGAAAAGTGGTTTGGAAATTCTCTTCAGATCCTAGGAGACGCTAGTGATCCTCAGCTAGTCACCCGAAAAGATACAAAAGATACAAACACTCTGGTTGGGGGTGCCAGAACTAGCACTCCGACGGACAAGTCAGTTCAGACACTCAGGATAGCTTGTTTACTTAGTTAAATGAAGTGATTCTTACATACCTTTCTCAATCCATTGTTCCTGTATTTATACCTGTTCCTTTTGATCCGCGGGGCCAAGGCCTACTTTTTAATCATTGTCCTTTCTCTTATTCGGCTCTAAGGATCTACACTTATTCGGCACATATATTATATTCGACTTCCCATTTTTGTAGGATACAGCTAATTAATATCAGTCTTCTAAGGTACGCACCTTCTGATTTTGCCATTATTCGGCTCCCACAATTGCCCTCCGAACTCCCCATTGATGGTTAATCGGTGTGTTTGGTCTTGAATTGGAAAAGCCAAAATAGGTTAGGCGGCTTCACGTACCCCAATACAGATGTCAGAATGCGCACACCTTTTCGGTCATCATTGCACTTTCCCTCCTCATTCGTGCGTCTCGCATTTATTGCTATTTGAAATTTCAGTCTTTTCGAGTGCACATTTCGTCGAGTATTCGAGACTCTTGGACCGTCAGCGGGTATCCCTTCTCTGACTCGCATTTTCTGCAACTCTTCTCCGTCTACCCTCGTCCTCCTTGCTCCTCGTAAGTCTTCTTCTCTTTTCTTTGCAATCCTACTTTCTGTTTGTTATTTTAATTTTGGCGAACCCTTGATTCCCCGTAAAAATGGCTAAACACTTGAAAGACCTCCTTTCTGAGGGTCGTGTTTCCGGATTCCGGCGATACTTTTCCATCCCCGTCGATGTTCATCTATCTCTAGTGACGGACAATACTCTGGATATGGTGAGAGAGGATCGAAATTCAATCGTCTTTCCTCTCCTATCCATTGCAGAGGGCGGGGTCCGTTTTCCCCTACATCCATTCCTTAGGGCCATCCTCTGCCATTGGGGTCTGATTCTTTCTCAGCCCAACGTAAACTTTTTTCGAATCATAATGGGGATCGTAGAGTTGAACTGGCATCTCAGGATCGATCTTGGCATTCCGGCCATTCGGCACTGCTAAGCTTTAGCCAAATCTTCCGGTCGGCTTGGGCGGTACTTTCTTAGGGCCAAGGATACTGACCATCATTTGGTAACCATGCTTGCCAGTTCTGGTAAGCGTGTGGACGATGTAATGGTCAATGTCCGAGGGAACTGGGAATTTAGCGAAGGCGAGGGTCGCCTAGACCCTATTCCCAGACGGAGGGGTGAACCAGGTTGCCGTGTGTCTCATTGCGTTTATTGAACTTTTCTTTCACTTGGCCTTCTCTCCATGTTTAACCCTTTATCTTTGCAGGCAGTAAATTGAAGAAGATTCTGGTTTCTACTGACGACGCAGTCCTTGCACAGATTGCGACTGCACTCGGATACTTCGGCCGTCCAAATGTACAGAAGCAAGGGAGAGCGGCCCACATACTTCTTCGATACGAGCCTACTTATACTACTTTTTCGGCGGCTGACAACATTCTGATTCCATCCGGTGATCAACACCTTGCGGCTCTTATCTTCCCTAGCTTCAGGAGCCTTAGGCAAGTTGGTCTCGAAGCTTCTGATTCGGGGCAAGACGTGGAGCCGGTGGTAGAGGTAGTTGCCAAACCAGCCAGAGAGTTCACTGAGGAGGTCGAAGAGGTTGATGAGGTCCTAAACTCGGGGTTTGAGGCAGCCAGACTTAGTCACCCTACCTCGCCGTCCACTTCGGGTCGGGCGGAGTTTTCTTTTGGAGATATTTTTGGAAGTTTGGGAGACTTACCCAGTTATTTTTTTGAATGTATGGTTGGGGAAAACCTCATGCAGATGGCTCGAAAGAAAAATGCCGAGCGAATGGCCGTCTGGAAAAAAAGCCGAGGCCGCTCGTTCTGGACCTGCCTTGATTGAGTTTTTCGAACCCGTTATTCAAGAGCAGACTCAGATTGTTGCGGCCGAAACGGCGAAAGAAGATGAACAACCGGTCATTGAAGAACAATTGATTTTGGAAGAGCGGGACAAGAAGCGTAGCACTGAGGGATGGGCCGGTTTGGAAGATAGTCCTGCTGACAAAAGGCCTCGCTTAGAAGAGTCGGACGTGGTTGTTCCTTTCATTGTTCAGCCAAAGATCAGAGACATGCCGATTTCCTCTGACGCATCCATCATTACCGACCCAGTGGTAGCTTTGAGCCTGGCGGCTTCAGTCTCCCTACCAGCTGATAAGGCATCCTTTCATGCCGTGCTGGATTTGGTGGTCGTAGCCCTATCTGTGCAGTCGGCCCTTTTGGTAGGTGAACTTGACTTGTTTTGATTTTGGTTGGCTATGGCATCTAACGATCCCAACTTGTTTGCAGACGGTCAGCAGGATCGTCAACTTAGGCCGTCGCCTACACGATGCCCTTCAGAGGATTGACCGTTTACAGTTAGAAGTGGGCGATCAAAAGAGCAGAGCTGAGTTTGAGATGATGAGAGCCACAATGGAGACTGCGCGAGCCGAAGCCGAAGTAGAAAGGGCTCGGACTGCCTATCATCTCCGTTCTGATGCCGAAGATAGGGTGAACGCGAGTAAAGAATCGTTTAGGCTAGCCAAGGAGGTGCTTAACAAGGTGGAGACTGAGTTAGTAGAGTTGAAGGCGGCCAAGGAAAAGGCAGAATCTGAGGCTTCTGCCGCATTCGAAGCAGGAAAAGGCGCCGCTTTCAAGGAATACGTAGATGAAGTCCCCAAGTTTGAGAATCGGGGATTCAAACATGGGTGGCTTAAGGCCCTTGATGCCGCTGGGGTTACATTGGCCTTGCCAATTTCCTATGAGCAGGTGGACGTTGAGCCACTTGAGTCTGACCCCGAGGATTGATCTGGGAGTTATTCGAATTTTATGAAATGCTTTCCCTTTTGATGTATGTTTTTGTTTTAAGGACTTTTGTTGGTTCCGAGTAGTTTTCATGTATAAATTGGTTACTGTTTGTGCTCAATTTATTAATGAAAATTACTTTGTCGTTTCACTACTACTTATGCGCAGTTTGTGATGTTATATTGGTGAAGAATTTTTGCCTTTCACTACTTTAGATAAAATGATTACTCTGTTGAACTTTCTACGATTGAATATCTTGGCAATATTGACTTATCATTCGTATGCCGAATAGTTCGTAGGTATTACACTAGTGAACCAATTCATGGGCCGGCTGGGGCACTTAATCCAAATAGATTGATTAATCTTCCCTTGCCCCAGGCGGTGCATGATCATTCGGGCGCCGGATGAGACGAACTCAGGAGTTTTGAAGTCGATTCATGGGCCGGTTGGATCACTTAAGCCTAATATATTTGACCAATCAATCTGCCCTTGCCCCAGACGGTGCATGATCACTCAGGAGTTTTGAAGTCGATTCATGGGTCGGCTGGAGTACTTGAGCCGAATATATTGATAAATCTATCTGCCCATGCCCCAGGCGGTGCATGATCATTCGGGCGCCGGATGAGACGAACTCAGGAGTTTTGAAGTCGATTCATGGGCCGGTTGGATCACTTAAGCCAAATATATTTTATCAATCAATCTGCCCTTGCCCCAGGTGCTGCATGATCACTCAGGAGTTTTGAAGTCGATTCATGGGCCGGCTGGAGCACTTGAGCTGAATATATTGATAAATCTATCTGCCCTTGCCCCAGGCGGTGTATAATCATTCGAGCGCCTGATGAGACGAACTCAGGAGTTTTGAAGCCGATTCATGGGCCGACTGGAGCACTTAAGCCGAATATATTTGATCAATCTATCTGCCCTTGCCCCAGGCAGGAGCACTTAAGCCGAATATATTGATAAATCTATCTGCCCTTGCCCCATGGAGTGCATGATCACTCAGGCGTCGGATGAGACGAACTCAGGAGTTTTGAAGCCGATTCATGGGCTGGCTGGAGCACTTAAGCCGAATATATTTGATCAATCTATCTGCCCTTGCCCCAGGCTAGAGCACTTAAGCCGAATATATTCAATCACTTAAGCCAAATATATTGATAAATCTATCTGCCCTTGCCCCAGGCGATGCATGATCATTCGGGTGCCAAATAAGACGAACTCAGGAGTTTTGAAGTCGATTCATGGGCCGACTGGAGCACTTAAGCCGAATATATTGATAAATCTATCTGCCCTTGCCCCAGGCGAGTCGATCCAGTCGGCGTCGGGAGATTGAGGTTTTCACAATTAATGAGATTGTCTCAAGGGTGCTGCCTCTGTAAAGGATAAATGATTAAAGGTACAACTTTTATGAGCACAGTAAGCAACTGACTCCAGCTTTTGAAGGTATCGTGTGAATGTCGAACAGACTCTTCTTTAACAACAGAGGGGAAGCAAGGATGCTAGTTGAGCTGGGTGGAGACATGAATCGAGGTGGTGACCCTTCGCGCACAGGGAGTAGGAGTTCCAGGGATCGAGAGAGGCGTCAGTCTCCTCGACGTCGAAGCAGGTCGCCCAGGCGGGACAAGTAGTTGCAGGGCAGATCTCCTCAACCTCGAGTCGAGAGGGGATCTGACGCTTATCTGTGCCCATTAAGCTTTGCGGTATTTGTGGGGAATAGACCCATGACAGAGGCGGACTCGATCGTTCGAGACCCAAATGTAGCGATCGAGTTTGCTCGACAAATTTTTCCTCCGGAGGTTCAGCAATCGATGGTAGGTCGACAGGACTACGAAGTATTTTGTGAAGGCATTCATGGGGCGGTGAAAGGGCTTTACACTGCCTATGAAATCGGCATGCGACTGCACGCCGCCCGCCGAGAAATGGAGAAGAAGGAGGAACGTATTCGAAGTTTGGAGGCTCACGCGGAGGCAGCTGAGCGTGAGTTAAGAAAGACCAAGGCAGCTCAGGCACAACCCGCCAAGCAGGGAAAACCAATCGTGGAAGAAAGGGTTACTAGTCGGCTCATCAGTACCGCGCTTGCCGATCGTGAGACGGCGAGTATGTTCGCAATGGAGACCGCGAAGGGGAGGGCCTATGAAAAAGGTTTTCATGAAGGCCGAAAAGTTGGAATCAAAAAGACTAAGGAGAAACTTGCCGAAGAAGTTTGCCGATGTGAAAATCGTGGATTTAGACACGGTTGGATCAAGACATCTCAAGCCGCGGAAGCTCTTCGAGCGTCGGGCATTGATTCGGCATCGCCACTCTACCACAGTAAACATTTTCCGTTTTCCATTTTTGAAGTCGAGAAGAGTGAGGATGAGGGTGACGCCGCATAAATATACCTATTGTAAGATTGAAATGCAGATCACGTTCAAAACTATGTAATTTATTGTTTGTTTGATTGAATAGAAGTGTTCTATTATAAATATTTCGTTGCAGTTCGTATTCGGCATGTACGTGTTTCGTTTTATTGTATACATGTTTGAATGAATGTATAAACGTTGATCGGTCCGAGTATCTGTTAAGTGTCCAGTGATACGCCGGTTTATAGGTAGGGTTGACCCATACGTAATAGCCGTTTATTCCTGAATGAGGCCATTGTAACTTGAGGAAGCCGAAAACAAGTGAGTAGAGTGGCTGCGGCAAATTTGACTCGGCTCGGGGCCTAGATTTTTGGCCAGTGCATGTGTTTCAAAAATTCGTTTGGATAACTAGGCCGTGGCGAATGTCAACCGACGTTTGTCTCATGGAGTTTAGCGTTAATGAAATTGCCTCGGGATTGGGGCCTCGAGATCGCTGCCAGTATTGAAAATAAAAGGAGTGGGCGCTTCGCGCAGATAAACAATCACTTATTATGTGAGGTGAGATAAGTGGGGATGTTAGTTAGAGAGGCTCGGAGTTCAGCCGAGCTTGGTGTTGCAATGGAGCGTGGCAGAGGACCCATCCGTATGGGAGGTAGGGCATCCAAAAGTTGGCATAAGTCTTCAAGTCGTCGAAGCAGATCACCCCGAAAGGAAAGGCAACGACCGTTGGGTTTATCCTTCCTTGTCCTGGATCTTTGCCTTGACATTGTTAATGGTATCAGGGGAAGTTTGGCAATGCGCAAGTCATGGGCTTGGGCACAGTTGGCTTAAGGCATTCAAAACCGTGGAGAACGTCCAGGTGACGGGAGTTGATTCGACGCTGCCGCTTTACCAATGCATCTTTTTCCCTTTTTAGCTTTTGAGGTTGAAAATGGGTATTGTAATGCTCAAATACAGGTTGCGTTTATGTAACAACTGTTTGATTAAAAAAAAGGTTTTATTTCAAACATTTGCGTCTTATTCAGAATTTTTTATATGCCTAGTTAAGCACATTATTTCGGATGTTGGCATGTTTTGTTTTGTTTTGTTTTGTTCGTGCCGAAGGGTACTCCGAATACGGAGACTTAATCGGCCCTAAGGTGTCATACACCAAAAGGGGCTCCGAATCCGGAGACTTCATCAGTCCTAAGGTGTCATGCACCAAAGGGGGCTCCAAATCGGGAGACTTAATCAGCTCTATGGTGTCATACACCAAAGGGAGCTCCGAATCCGGAGACTTAATCGGCTCTATGGTGTCATGCACCAAAGGGGGCTCCGAATCCAGAGACTTAATGTGGCCAATCGTGATATCCACGAAGGGCGCTCCGAATCCGGAGTCTTAATCGGCCCTAAGGTGCCATGCACCAAAGGCGCTTCGAATCCGGAGGCTTAATCGGCCGTAAGGTGTCATGCACCAAAAGGGGCTCCGAATCCGGAGACTTAATCGGCCCTAAGGTGTTATGCACCAAAGGGGCTCCGAATCCGGAGGCTTAATCAGCCCTAAGGTGTCATGCACCAAAGGGGGCTCCGAATCCGGAGACTTAATGTGGCCAATCGTGATATCCACGAAGGGCGCTCCGAATTCGGAGTCTTAATCGGCCCTAAGGTGTCATGCACCAAATGGGGCTCCGAATCCGGAGACTTAATCGGCCCTAAGGTGTCATGCACCAAAGGGGCTCCGAATCTGGAGGCTTAATCGGCCCTAAGATGTCATGCACCAAGGGGGTTCCGAATTCGGAGACTTAATCGGCCCTAAGGTGTCATGCACCAAAGGGGGCTCCGAATCTGGAGACTTAATGTGGCCAATCGTGATATCCACGAAGGGCGCTCCGAATCCGGAGTCTTAATCGGCCCTAAGGTGTCATGCACCAAAGGGGGCTCCGAATCCGGAGACTTAATCGGGCCTAAGGAGTCATGCACCAAAGGGGCTCCGAATCTGGAGGCTTAATCGGCCCTAAGGTGTCATGCACGAAAGGGGGCTCCGAATCTGGAGACTTAATGTGGCGAATCATGATATCCACGAAGGGCGCTCCGAATCCGGAGTCTTAGTCGGCCCTATGGTGTCATGCACCAAAGGGGGCTCCGAATCCAAAGACTTAATCGACCCTAAGGTGTCATGCACCAAAGGGGCTCCGAATCCGGAGGCTTAATCGACCCTAAGGTGTCTTGCACCAAAGAGGGCTCCGAATCCGGAGACTTAATGTGGCCAATCGTGATATCCACGAAGGGCGCTCCGAATCCGGAGTCTTAATCGGCCCGAAGGTGCCATGCACCAAAGGGGGTTCCGAATCCGGAGACTTAATCGGCCCTAAGGTGTCATGCACCAAAGGGAGCTCCAAATCCGGAGACTTAATGTGGCCAATCGTGATATCCACGAAGGGCGCTCCAAATCCGAAGTTTTAATCGGCCCTAAGGTGTCATGCACCAAAGGGGGCTCCGAATCCGGAGACTTAATCGGTCCTATGGTGTCATGCACCGAAGGGGGCTCCGAATCCGGAGACGTAATGTGGCCAATCGTGATATCCATGAAGGGCGCTCCGAATTCGGAGACTTAATCGGCCGTAAGGTGTCATGCACCAAAGGGGGGCTTTGAATCGTCGACATGACGAGCGCTACAATGTGGTTTGAGAAATGAATTGAGCGACGAAGAAAAATAGTTTGCATTGCAGAAGTGATATATATACAAGTATCAAGCCCACAGGTCGGGTCAGTGATAGGGTTTTCATAAAATCTCTGCTTGTGCTGATTGCGGGGAGCCACGGATTTCTTCAATGCCATGGGATGTCGGGAAGTGCACAAGCTGTTGATAAGTGCTTGGAACGACCTTCATAATATGTAACCAGGTTCGCCCCATGATGACATTATACGGCGAATGGAGCTTTACGACCAGGAATTCTATTTCGACCATTCTGGAGCCCGCTCAAACAGGTAGTATGATCTTCCCTAACGGGTACTCAGGATTCGTATTAAAGCCAAACAATGGGTGAGGCGCTGGAGACAGATCTGACTCGTTGAAGCCGAGTTTGATGAAAGTTTTGTAATACATAACCTCTGAAATACTCCCTGGGTCTATGAGAATGCATTCAATGGTGAACCGATTTACGTGTAATTTGATGACCAATGGATCGATGTCGGAGGCTATTGTGCCACTAAGATCGAAGTCATTGAAAGTAATTGTCGGAGCTTCTCTAGGCCATTCGGTCGGAATACGTTACTTTTGGAGGATTGGATGCTATTGAATTGTGTGCACGGTTGGGGATGCTGGCAGGCTGTAGATTATATGGATCACGCCAAGTGGAGGTGAGTCCTGCCTCAAGGCTAATGCCTTGATTGGCTTTCCCTTTCTCATGTACTGTTGCAGTCGGCCGTCTTGCACCAGTTCTTCCAGGTGATCCTTTAATGCGTAATAACTCTCGGTTTCGTGGTCGTGATCTTTGTGATACTCGCATCGCCTATCCCTTCTTCGCGTGTCGGGTGGCCCCACCATCTTTGACGACCATTTGAAGAATGGAAGGTGTTGGACTTTGGTCATTATTGCAGTGATTGGTTCTGACAACTTTGTGTACTTCTTGTCGGCACGCCTTGAGCGCCTACTGTTGACTTGCAGTTGTTCATTCGTCCGGTGGGAGCATTGATCGCTTGATTGGCGAGAGTCTTGCCTTTTGTCTCATTTAGCACGTTGCCGTGGCTCAAGGCTCGGAGGTGGCACGAAACTTATTGGTTGAGCAATTTCAAGGGGGGCCGTTTTGTTGGACATTTGTCCGGCTTTTATTTTCAAGGCATCATCTTCCACTTTGCGATACTCTTCAACTTTTTTCATCAACGCCTAGACTGTTTTGGGGGTCTTCTGGTCAGGGAACTGCGAAGAGCACTGTCAAGATGTAGTCCCATTTTGAAGGCAGTGATGGCCATGGAGTCGTTGCAAGCGTCGTCGACGAGGTTGAAGCACTCCCAATAGTGCACCGAATACGCCTGAGCGTTTCTCCTGACTGGATCTGCATAGCCCAGAGAGAGTCGGCCTGTTTCGGCTGTACCTCGTTGGTGATGAACCTGGCCCTGAAGGATTTCTGTAATTGATGGAAGCTTTTGATCGAAGCCGGCTCCCGCTTGTAATACCACCTGATAGCTAATGGGCCCAGGCTGCTGGGGAATATTCGGCACATGAGGGCTTCGTTGTCTGCATGTAATGTCATGGCCTACTTGTAGTGACGGATATGATCAGTGAGGTCTGATTTTCTGTCATAAAGAGTGAATGACAGAGCTTTAAACTTCTTGGGCAGGGCCACCCTTGCAATCCATCGGACAAAAGGATCGTGCTGGTCCTCTTCATCTGAACTGCTTCTTCTGCGCTTGTTCCTTGTATGTAGACTCTTTTCAAAGGAGTTGGAAGTTTCGGATCGTTCCTTCTTGTTGAGCTCCATGGGTAATGAGCTGGAGTCGCTATCGGTATCCTTTGGTCGGGCTCGAGGTCGTTGTCCACCTGCCCTCGGAGGTCGTTTGGGATCTTGGCACACGGCTTCTTTGGATTTTGCTACTTCCAGGGCCAAATCTTGACGGAGACGTTCATTTTCAGCAATCATGTTCTCCAGCCTTTGTTCATTATGCTTTTCTTGTTCCATGATCGCTTGCATTGTCTCCTGCGCTGAAGTCGTTGGTGAGTCGAAGTTCAAGGCGCGTCTTGCAGCGATGGTTTCCTTTCCGAGCATATTTGCTGGAGTGAGGTCATCTCTCAGTGCGGTCTCGTCAGTGGCTATCGGAGGATCTTCAGTCACGCCTGCCATGGATGTATTTGAGTATTCCCACAGACGGCGCCAATTGTGGAGAAGTGGTTTGGAAATACTCTTCAGATCCTGGGAGACGCTAGTGATCCTCAGCTAGTCACCTAAAAAGAAACAAACACTTCAGTCGGGGGTGTTGGAATTAGCACTCCGACGGACAAGTCAGTTTAGACACTCAGGATAGCTTGTTTATTAAGTTAAGTGAAGTAATTCTTACATACCTTTTTCAATCCATTGTTCCTGTATTTATACCTGTTCCTTTTGATCCTCAGGGACGGGCCTACTTTTTAATCATTGTCCTTTCTCTTATTCGGCTCTAAGGATCTACACTTATTCGGCACATATATTATATTCGGCTTCCCATTCTTGTAGGATACAGCCGATTAATATCAGTCTTCTAAGGTACGCACCTTCTGATTTTGCCATTATTCGGCTCCCATAGTATGTATAGATCACATCTGACGTCACACACCACATGTGCATACTGTATCTGCTTTTTGCAAATATTTAGCTCGCACATTACACTTGCATCTGATATACACACGATGGCTAACATATGTTCAAACTGCCTTTTCAGGTGACACCCCTCCAGACAGGACGATCAGAGGCAGAGGCAAGACCATCAGGACCTACTCCAGCAGTAGGCGTGTAGACACCCCATTTTTGACCGACCTTAAGACTCAGACGTCATCGATTGAGTGCTCGGTGATAGTGCATGTTTGTGCTCGTTTCGAGGTTTTGGAGTTTTCGGCTTAGTGCCTTGCCTCCAGGCCTCTGAACTCTTTGTGTTTTGGCTTGGTTTGTGGACCATGCCTTTTTGCCCTTGCCTGGAGGGTGAGAGAGGTCCGTAGACCGCTTCTTGTGGTTGTAGACCACTTTTCCCTCCTGGAGACTAGTTTTCGATTTTCAGAGCCTTCAGTTGCGCGCCTTGTCTCGAGACCGCTTAACGTTCTTCGTTGGGCTTGGTTTTCGAACCATGCCTTGTTGCCTTTGCCTAGAGGGATACAGAGGTCTGGGAGACCACTTTTTGTGGTCCTAGACCACTTTTCCCTCGTAGACCGCTTTTAGTGCCCCGTAGACTAGTTTTCGAGGCTTCCAGCTGCGCGCCTTGTTCTGCAGACTCTCGTCTGGCATCCTTTTTGGTTTGTTTTTGGCACAAACCTTGTTTTCCTTGATTGGAGGGTGGCATAAGGGCGGGAGACCAGTTTTTCCCCTTAAAAACCACTTTTCTTCCCCGCCAGCCAGTTTTTTGGTCGACCAACTGGTCTTTTTGGTCTTTGGACAATCAAAAGTGGTCGGCCACCAAACCATTGGCTTGCTTTCATTGTGTAGACCACCTCCCCCCACCTGCCGACCACTTTTTTCCTAGCAGACCACTTGTGGTGGTCGGCTGACCACTACAAGTAGCTAGCCGACCACTTAAATTGGTCGACAGCTTTCTAGCACCTTTCTGAAGATCGTTTGGTGCTAGCTGTAACAGCCGGAGGGCACAGAAACCATCCTCCATACGTGTGTATGGAGGGATGGCTTAGAGCCTTAAGCTTGTTCAACAAGCTTGAACTTTGGTTCTCTATAAAAGAGAACCTCTCCCCTCTTGCTTTAGGTTCAGAATTTTGTGCTTGAGGTATACATATACCATCTATCTCTATATTGCACTTGCTCTTCATATTTGTGCCTTAAAGTGTCTATTTTTCACACTTTTGCACACAAACACATAGTGAAACACCATACTCTTGGAGGTGAGGCATCTTGAGGTTATTTTTGGTGTTTTTGGACTGGTTTTGATCCAAAAAAGCTGCTGGAGTTGTTGCTCTAAAGTTGTTCGACAAGGGTGAGCTTCTAACCTCTTAAACCCTTGTTTTTTATTAAGCTTTTGGCCCTATTTGCATGGTGTTTTAAGCCTAACTTTCTACTGCAAAAAGTTCTGATTTTTAGTGCTTAACATGTTTGTTTAAGGCTTATTTGGTGTTGGGGGTGATCCACTCCCTTGTATGCCTTGTTTGGCTTTATTTTGCACCATCACTTTTGGCCCTTGAGATCACTTTCTCTTGGCCTTTTAACCACTGAAATCCAGTGGATTTTCAGTGGTAAAACTTGTGTTTTGAGGTCCCAAATAGGAGAGGGTCATCCCCTCTCCTTGTGTCTTGCAAACTAGTCTTGTATGCCTCATGTTTGAGCATGTCTTTCTAGCATGTTTTGGCCATATCTTAGCATGTTTTTTTATGTTGTTTTGCCATGCCTCATATCTGTTTTGGTTACGTTTGATAGCCCCATGCATGCACCATGCACTTGTAGTGCAATTTCATTCAATAGCCTAATGTGCATCATGTGTTTGGACCATCATTCTTGCATGTTTTGGCTTAACTTCAGCAAGATTTTGGTCATGTTTTAGCATGATTAATCTCTGATTTATGTTGTTTTGGTCATGCATGCCATGCTTTGTATAGCCATAGTGCATTCTAGCTCACTAGCTTTGAGTTTCCAAGCCACTAGCATGCTTTGCTTGAGCTATTTTCATGATTTTGCATCATTTCATATTTGATTTTATAGCATGTTTCATTGCCATGCCCTCACATTTGTCACTCTTTCAATGCTTTGAAGGGTTGGTTCTTTATGCCTTAAACATGAGCCTTTGTGTATGCCTTCATGCCTAAGCTTGCGAGCTATCATTTTAGTGTGTTTTGGGGGTTGTTTTGCCATGATATAACTCTGATTTTTGTTGGTGAAGCCATCTCATGCTTGGCTTTGGTAGGTGTAGTGTAATCGTTCCTTTTAGTCTTGCATATTCCATGCCTCATACCCTTCATGTTAGCTTGTTTTGCCCATACTCTGTGCATGTTTTAGTGTCATTTTGGCATGCTCTAGGACTGTTTTGAGTTGTATTGGCTATATGCTTCATGTATTGCATAGCTATAGTGTAAGTGCCTATGCTAGTTTCAAGTTTTGAGCACCATAGCATGCTTCATTTGGAACATGTACATGATCTGGCATCATTTACCATGATATTTCAGAGCATATAGCATTTTCATGCTCCCACTTCTTTCACTCTTTGAGTGCCTTTAAGGCTCATGCATTGTTGCTTGGCTTATGGACCAATATCTATGCATGCATGCTTAGGCCTTTGAGATCCCATCTCAGCATGTTTTGGTCCTTGTTTTGACCTATTTGAGCTCTATCCATGTTTGGTTCATTCATTTGAGCGTTGTGTTGCATTGTGTAGTCCCCTTTACTAGCTTTCATGCTTAAGGACCCTTGCATGCCATACTTGTGTTGTTTGAGTGGTTTGGTACCATTTCATACATAATTTCAGTGCATTTAGTGTTGTCACATTTCCACATTTGTCACTCCTTGAGTACTTTTGAGAGTTGTGCTTTTGTGCCTACTTGATGAGCCAATGCATGTGCATGCATGTCTTGCCCTTTTGGTGTCTTTGTTTTGGTGTTTTGGCCACTATTTTGGGCATGATTGAGGTCTGTCCATATTGGGTTTAAGTCCATTGAGCATGTGGTTTGAATGTTGTTGCATGCTTGTTACATTGCATGCTTGTTGCATTGCATGATATTTGCATGCTTGTTGCATTGCATATTGTTGCATGCTTGTTGCATTGCATGATATTTGCATGGTTGTTGTTTGCATTGTTGTTGCATGCTTATGTTGCATTACATTTTGTTGTTGCATTGCATCATGGTTGCATGCTCATGTTGCATTGCATTGTGTTTGGATAGGGTGTTAGTCCAAACACGAGGAACGAGGGACGTTTCACACTTGAAGTGATGAAACGTGCCTCATTTCTTGGTCATCGACGCTCTTGATCGTGCATGATAGAGTTTAAGACATTTATGTGTTATTTGTGCATTCATTTATATTGAGTTGTGCAATCTTGGCTTCTCGGCCATTGTGCATGGCGATGCTTGGTTGGTGGCCCGAGAGTCGAGAACTACACTCCCTTGAGCTCATGAAATGATTGGGAGGATGGTTATGCACACATACATTGCAAATACATTGCCTTGCCCCTTCTTGTTCTCTGTTGCACAAAGTGGAGTTGTACAGCATTTTCTGGTCGGCAGACCAGTAAAAGTGGCTGGCCGACCACTTTTTCTAGTCTGCAGCAAAGGTAAGTGGTCGGCAGGTGGTTAGCAACACCAATAAGTGGTCAGCAATGCTTCAAGAGGTCTCCTGGATGGAGTAAAAGCTTTCTGGAGCTTTGTGCAAGGTTCTGAGAACAATTGCAAACGGAGGCAAGTTGGTGCATCGCGATAGATTTCCGAACGAGGCGACCGAGCATGCATGCACTTCTCGCTCCAAGCCCCTTTCTTTTACTGCTTTACTTAGCTTCTTTACTTAGCTAGCTAATGCTATTTGTTTTTGTACTTAAGTAGTTAATGTACTTAACTATTCAATTTATGTTGTAATAACTAGTTTGTTAATTAGCTTGTTTTGTAATAATTAGTTAACTAGGATTAGCTAATTAGTTTTGTTTTGTAATAATTAGTTTAATTAGCTTAGCTTAGCTAGCTTAGCTTATTCATTCGGACTCTCCGTTGAGAGGGCACAATTGTTGTAATAACTATGCGTGTATGTGATGCATGTCTTCCAACCCCCATTTCTTTCTCCCTTTTACTTATCAGCTTTCTATGGTTAGTTCTAGGACATTTTTCAATTAGCATCCTTATGCTTTGCATGCGTGCATCCATTTACCTTTCTTGCAGGCACCGGACTCGGCGTATCATACAAACTACATTGTGTTTCAATTCTAATTTGAATACATGTATCAATCGTTGCATTTCACATGCCATCTTAGAATAGCCGAGCCTATCTTAGTTCCATTTTGCATGTGTTGCATTAGACACCTTAACATAGCTAGGATCATGCATTGATTACTAACTAGCTTTTGTTTTGGCTCGGAGTACTAGGTAAGCTTTTATGCTTTAGCATCCTTGCATGTGTGTAAGTGACTGCCATGATAGCATACTTGCCATGAGGCTAGCTGCTTAAGTGTTTAATTGCATGAATACCTGTGGATAAAGGCTTTATTGCTTGAATTGGGACAATTCATCAAAATGTGCGTTTTAAGCCCACTTGAAGTGGCAAAATCACCATATTTTCTAAGCCCACTTGAGAGTGGCAAAATCCACGACTTAGCCTACTTGCGAGTAGCATCTTCAAACCATTTTCAAACAAACAAACATGAGATGTTTTGTTCCAATTTAAGCGATCTAGTCTATACTTGTATGTTGTGCGCATCACGTAGTAAGGTTAGCTAATAAACCGGAATAAGAACACATGTGTTTTCCAAAACAGTATATCATGTTAGTAGTGGCCGATCTTTGATCGGGCAAGCGGGGGTGCTCATTGCGTGACCTTCCCCTCTCGTACCCAAGATCCGAGCTGAGGCAACTTTGGTGATGACGGATTTGAGGCCTTAGGCACGAGTCAGGGCTTCCTAAATTTTCCAAAAATAAAATATTTAGGTGGCGACTCTGTATCTGGCAAAGCAGTCCATGTTTGGCACTTCTTTATTAAAATCGATTTTCCAAAACGATTTGCCGGATTTGGACTCTTTGGGTGATTTATTGGTCTCACATTGCACGTTGTGAGATTAGATTCAGAACCGTGACACGAGTCCGAACTGTAGTAGCGATGAACAAACGATTCGTGCCCTCGCGCGTAGAGCGCGAGTTCCGGGCGGTCTACAAGGCGGCCGAGGGAGGCGTCAGGAGCCTGTTACACACGATGATGATGATGAGTCTGGCGAGGACGAGGGGTCATCAGATGGTGGCGGCGATGCTGAGGAGGGCTCCGAGGATGAGAGCGGAGATGACTCTGGTTCAGACGGCCGTGCTGATGGTGACAATGCTCTAAAGTCCTCTCAGTCGAGGAAGAGGGTGAGGAGGGCCTGTCAGTCCTAAGTTGGATGGCGCCGATTCAGACGCTTTGCTTTTTCCTTATTTCTCTTTTTGCTTTAGTTTTTGCACGTTGTACAGTCTTAGGCAGTTTTATTTTCTTCAAAACTTGTACCTTTTGTAAAGAGAAACCATGATGGAATGAAAACAACTCTTTTTTTTTGTTTTTTGTTCAAAAAGTGTTGCATTTTGTATTTCTAAGCATCACATCGCACCATTTTGCACAAAAATGAGATTGACGAATTATTGAACATTCGTGTATTGCCAAGTCAGATAGTGAACCCACACAACAAACAAAACAAAACAGCTTAAAGAACAATTCGATAAACGAATTACAACAACTCGATAAGCAAAAAGCAACAACTCGATAAACAAATCGTAACAACTCGATAAGCAAATGCATATTGGACAAACAAAACAACAAGACGCATTCGAAGCAGAAATAAACTTAGATTTTCAGCATTCTGAGCACACAGGAAGGCTAAGGGCTCCCTGCTGGAGACAAGAAGCAGCTATAGACCACTTAGGTCCATTGCCGACCAAGAAAAGTGATTGTTGACCACTTTTGTTGTCGGTCGACTAGAAAAGGTGGTCGGCCGACCGGTTATGCAGGGGCGTCCCCAGATTTTTGCCACTTGTCCCCCACTAAAGCCTTATCTTCTATAAAAGGCTACAGCCCCGTAATCTCCTCATTGTAACTCAATTTTTTCCCAAGATGGAAGCATTTCTTGCCCAAAAACTTTTCAATTTGCTCGCAGCTTTAGATGGCTCGGAAAAGTTAAATTTTCGGGGTTTCGGAATAAATGTACTATTCACACTTAGTCGCACCCCACTGCATTTTCTGTTCCTCCATCCAGCAGCTAGGTGTTGGAATCCGGTAACTCATGTTTTTAACTTTGGCGGACAAGAGATATGCCCCACTTTTGAAGATTTCCAAGCTTTGATGGAATCTCAGCGTGGTGAAGAGATCTTGCCTCAATTCTGTTTTGGCCACATCGAAGCCTTAGGATGGATGTGTGGGCTTACTTTGCATGACGCTCGGTCTTTGATTCGCGATGAAGAATTGGACATCCCCAGCTTGATTCATCGGTTTTCTGATGCCGGTGACCGCGGCGATCATCACTGGCAACGTTTTCGGCGGCATGCATTTTGCTTGTGCATGTTGTCTCACTTCTTGCTCGCCCTTGGCTCCGGAGGGTCTAGCGTCCGTTTGATTGAGGTTGCCTAGGGCTTGAAAGAGGGCAAGAGCTGCATTGCCATGACACTAACTGAGACACTGATGGGTTTGGATGCCTTCCATCATCGGGAGACGACTAGATTCACCGGGAGTCCACTACTGCTGCAGGTAATGTTTCCCTCTCTACTCATATGTGTATTCCTCACATCACTCGACCCTCAGGCTCGATTTTTCTCTCAAAACCCTTTTCTTACTTTTCTCTCCACATACACCTCTCTATTCTTTAATCTCTCATTTTTTATCCCTCCCCAAGTATGGTTGATGGACAAGTTGAGAGTGGTGGACTCATGCCCAGCATATTCAGCTCACGGCTATTTCTTCTGGCAACAACTAGTTGATGCCCCAGATGAGGGATGGTGGTGCAAATGGATGTGCAATCTGTCTGCTGTCAACATTGCTTGGCGCTGCCCCTGGCTTAATCTACCGGCGATGAGCTACAGTATGTCTAGGCAACCGGGCATTCAGCTAATCGGCCTGACACACTGTGTCTTTTACTTCCCATTCCGAATCCAGCGCCAATTTGGACATGATCGGACGTTCCGGAAGAGTGGATAGAGTACCCTACTGCATTTTCGGTCTGAGGCGCACATCTAGCTCGATATGCCACAACATGGAGGATGAGAGAGCTTCTGGCCCCCGCTCCCAATTTCAGTTGCACCCTCTCTGATGAGTGCATAGCTCGGCTCGATGAAGAGGCGCAGGTTGGGCCTACTTTGGTATCAGAGGCTTCCACAAGCTCTGGGAGGGGGCGCAGGAACACCTGACTATGCCCTGAGTTTATTTGCTTTAATCAGCACTTTCAAGTTTTATTTATGAATGTAATAGAAAGCAACTTCAATTTATAATCAAGAGTAGGAGAACTCTATACTGAAATCAATGTAATTGAGGGTTGTGGGTACCGAAAATTTTTCGTTTGGTCCAAAAATGGTCTAAGTCGTAAAAAGATTAATTTGAGTAAAATCAACTTTTATTAAAACTTTTCAAAACCATTTTCGATATGGATCAAAACTGGACACGCCTGAGATCTATCACTGAGATGTACAACCCTGGATCCAAACAACTAGAAAGTTGCCCCTAGTCTGAATAGCACTGCACTGGAGATCACAACCGAGCTCTTGAATGCAGAATAAACAAAGATGACCAACATGATCACATGGACAAAGTCAATTTGGAAGTGTTTATGGCTGGACTTCAGAATGAAGTTGCCTACGTATCCCAAAGATGGGAATCAAGCCTTACGTAGTTCGGTTCAAGTTCACTCATGTATTAACACTCTCCTTTTGCACTCTAACTTTTGCCAAGGCCGCCCTTTCGGGTTTTCAACCTTGCGAGCTCACTTTTTATTATTTCAAATTTTTTCTGCTCTAACTTTTGCCTAGGTCGCCCTTTCAGGTTTTCGACCTAGCGAGCCACTCGGGAATAGTATTTCTTTAACTTGTCCATGTTGATCGGCTGGGAGAACTCTAGGCCATCTAGGTCCATCAGAACGACTGCTCCACCCGACCAGATTGACTTGATGATGTAGGGACCAGTCCAATTAGGTCTGAACTTGCCCCTAAAGTCGTGGATGGGAGCTCGGTTGTCTTTGAGCACTAGATCCCCCTCTTTCAAATTCCTAGACTTAACCATCTTGTTGAAAGCCCTGGCAATTCTTCGTTGATAACCCTGGACGTGATACAGTGCTTTCAGTCTTCTCTCGTCAAAGAGCATGAGTTCTTTGAACCTGCTTTGCTGCCAATCTGCCTCAACTATCTGACACTCAGCCAATACCCATAATGACGAAACCTCAACTTCGATAGGCAGAACAGCTTCCATCTCATAAACCAAGGAATACAAAGTTGCCCCAGTAGAAGTTCGAATTGAAGTCCGGTAGCCCCAAAGAGCAAATGGCAACTCATCTAGCCAGTCCCTGTAGGTTTCCACCATCTTTTGCAGAATGCGTTTAATGTTCTTGTTGGCGGCCTCAACAGATCCGTTGGTTTGCGGCCAATATGTAGATGGCTTATGAAAAGCCACGTTGTATTTCTCCAACAAGTCGATCATCTCCTTCTTGAAGTGGGAACCATTATCTGAAATAATCTCATTCGGGACCCCGTAGTGACAAATAATGTTGTTTCTGATGAACTTAGCGACATGCGATGCCTTCAACACTGCGTAAGATTGGGCCTCAACCCACTTCGTGAAGTAGTCTATCGCTACCAGAATGTACTCATGCCCATTGGACCCCTTTGGAGTGACAGCCCCAATTACATCAATCCCCCAGACTGAAAAAAGGCCATGGCGAAATCATGTTGTACAGCTTCGACGGCGAAATGTTCATGCAGTTTGCATGGATCTGGCATTTGTGGCATCGCCGGAAAAAGCCAATACAATCCTCCTCCATGGTTGACCAATAATAACCCTGTCTAAGGATCTTCCGGGCTAGCATCACCCCGCTCATGTGCGGTCCACACTCTCCTCCATGGATGGCCTCTATTAGGCGCTTAGATTCTTCAGCATCGACGCATAGCTTATGCATCCCGATATGACCCCCTCTTGTACAGTTTATCCCCGCAGACGATGAACTGAGCAGTCATTCTTTGAATTTCTCTCTTATCTTTGGCATTTGCCCTTGGTGGATATGCCTCATTTTCCAAGAAGTTCCAAATATCGAAATACCAAGGGTTCTTATCTTGTACCTCCTCTATGGCAGCAATCAGCTCGTAGGCCTCGGCGACTTCAATCAAACGAGTGCTAAACCCTCCAGAGCTTGGGGCAAGCAAGAAATGAGACAGCATGCACAAGCAAAACGCATGTCGCCGATAACCCTTCCAATGATGATCGCCACGATCACCGGCATCAGAAAACCGACAAACCAAGCTCGGAATGTCCAGCTCTCTGTCGTGAATCAATGACCGAGCGTCGTGTAAAGTAAGGTCGCACATCTGTCCTAAGGCTTGGACGTGGCCGAACCGAAGCTAAGGCAAGACTTCTTCATCGCACTCGAATTCCATCAAAGCTTGGAAATCCTCAAAAGTAGGACACATCTCTTGTCCGCCAAAGCTAAAGACGTTTGTCACTGGATTCCAAAACCTTGCCGTGGCATGGAGAAACGGAAAACGCAGCGGGGTGCGACTCAAAGTGAATAGTGCATTTATGTCGAAGCCCTGGAAATTTAACTTTTCCGAGCCATCCAAATTGGCAATCCAATTTGTGAGATTTTGGATAAGAAACTCTTCCATTTGGTGCAAATCAGAGCTAAAATGAGGAAAACTACGAAGCTGAGGCTTTTGTAGAAGATAAGGTGTTGAGTGGAAGACAGGTGTCAGCATTCTGGAGGTGCTTGACATTTTTGGCCGATCGGCCAAAAAGAGTGCCGACCGACCATCTTTTTTGGCCAATCGGCTAGTAATGTTGGTCGATGGCCATTTCTTGTGGCCGATGGCCTCTCCTCTTGTTGTATGAGCTGTCTATGTGTTGAATATGCTGAGAACTTGTGATTGGTTCCACTTCAAATACCTTCCGATGATGATTTTGCGAAGTCGCAACTGTGTTACTTCAATTTGTTTATCGAGTTGTTGTACCTTTTCTTATCAAGTTATATTTTGCTTTCTTTAAGTCTTTGTTTTGCTTATCGAGTTGTATTTACATCTGGTTAGCTTGTCAAGTTCTTTGTTTTGCTTATCGAGTTGTTTTGTTGTTAGTTGGCTCACTACCTGATTAATTGCAATTCGATTGTTTAGTTTTCAAAACAAAGTTCAATCTTATTTACATTGTTATGTAATGCGATGTGATGCTCAGAATGTACAAATGTAACACTTTTTGAACAAAAAATAGCTGTTTCATTCCATCATTTCTTTTGCAAAAGTACATAGTTTTGAAGAAAATAAAACCTGCCTGAGGTTGTACAATGTGCTCAAACTGCCAGTAAAAAGAAAAATAAAGCAAAAAATAAGAAGAAAAGCAGCAAAATGTCTGGATGGGTGTCGGTCGCCTCAAATGCAGGGGTCCATCCTCGTCCTCTTCTTGGACGAAGGTCCAGGATCGCCGCCGTCATCTCCGCTGTCTGAGTTGTCTCCAGCCTCACCCTGGGACGACTCTGCCTCCGTATCGGACTCATCATCATCAGGGAAAGGCTTCCGTGAACTACTCGCAGCACGAGCTCGCCTGTGTCTGCCTTGGCTGTGGATCGTCATCCCTTGCCTGGCTCCCCTAGCTGCTCTGGCAGGCGCTAAAGGTCCTGTTGGAGCACTCACTGCGGCCGGTATCTGGAATGGGGCCTGAAAAGAACAAATGGCAAATGCATCAGTAATACTGTGCAAAGCAGGGTATGAATAGCGAATACAGTATATGAGTATGGTGTATGAATGCCGTGGGCAATGCTGTGAGCAGTGTATGAATGCTATGAGTACAGTGTATGAATGTCGTGGGCAATGCTGTGAGCAGTGTATGAATGCTATGAGTACAGTGTATCAGTGCCGTGAGTGGTATGTCAATGCAGTGTATCAAGTGCTTTATCGATAATGTGATGTATCAAATCAATACGGAACAGAATGTGTGAAGTTTTTGAGACTGAGGTTGAAAGAACTCACCAGGATGCCATAAATGGTCAACAGGTCGATGCTCCTCTGCAGCATCCCCATCACTAAGGTCGTCAGCTCCAGAGACTGACTAGTGTACTCGATGGAAGCCTGCAAAAGTGATTGAAATCATTAGTATTCTGTGGGATGTTAAATGAAATGAAATGACTGTACAGAATGCAAAATAAAGCACATACTGGGGTCGAGCCGCGAACTCCGACAAGCTCATGACCACCCGGAGAAGGAGCGATGGGTATTTAATAAGTCTAATAAGTCTCCCCACCCTGTCCTCGGCATGTCATGGTAGTGGGCAGGGCTGGCCACTCTACTCCTTGTCCCCTCCGAGACCCACTCCTACTACGGGCCTGAGCCGCCCTCGATGCTCCCGCTCTTGCCGCTAGTGCTGCAGGCCTCTCTCTCTCGACTCGGCGAGCACCGGTCAGAGGCCGCATGAGATAAGCCTAGATGAACTCGGTGTAGTCACCCTCGCCTCTGAAGGGGTCAGAGTCCCAGTCGATCGTATAATCCATCATCTCCTCCAAGGTTTACCTCTTGTTATGCCTCATATGGGTAGGAGGTGGACTCGGAACTATCTGCTCCGGTAAGCCGAGGGTCTGGCGCAGGAAGCGCTCACCCAGGTACCAAACTCGACAGACCAGGCCCTCTAGCAAAATCCTAAACCGAGCAGTCTCCTGAGCACCCGCATACTGCTCCCTCACTGCGTCAGGCAACGGAGCCCAGGGCTGCCAAGTGATCTACAAATAATGGGATATAAAGTTTGTTATCTACTGTTGAAAGTACAGTGTAAAGCGAAGCTTAAATGAACTGTAAAGTTTGAAATACCTCTGCGACAGTGATGGTGTCGAAGTATCTACGGAAAAATAGGAAGGACTCCCATGGCCTCCGCTCACACCTCACGTCATAGCGATGAGAATATGGAACGCCGAGGGGGATCTCCGCATCCGGCACTAGGGTAAGCCTCGGAAAGTAGGCATACACCCACAACTGCAGAGTGTAACAGGGCAAATATGAGTATGCTTATCAGATAAAGCAGAATGCAGATAAAGCAGAAATCAGAGAATGATGTGCAGTGTATCGTGCAGCATGTGAAGTGTATTGTGCAGTGTGTGCAGTATATAGCCAGTGTAAAGCAGATTGCGTGTGCGCAGTGTGTGTGGTGTACAGATAGTGTAAAGCAGAACTGTAAAACAGAAAGGGAAGGTGTACCTCCCAGGCCCGCCAGTAGCCTCCAAGCAAATGTCCGCTGCGGCGGGAGGATGAGCTCATATATCCATAGAGTATGGCCAATCCTGCGCCACCCTAGTCGTAGCGGTGGATCCGCGTCACGTCCACCAATGCGCTGAACAGATAAAGGGCGACAGTGTTCGCCCGGTCGGCAAAAAGGGTGGTCCTGAGCAAGAACATGATGAATCCGCGAGCGTACTGCTCCTCCTCCTCCTGGGTCGTAGGCGCCTGTACCCTGAAGTGGTCTTCGAACCAAGAGTACCTCACGAACCCTGGCCGGGAGAGAGGTGGCCAAGCGCTGAGCAAAAACATATGGGCGGCGTCCCACTCATCCATATCAGTGTCAAAGGGAATCGGATCACCCCATACCCCGATACCGGTGAGCATCAAGAAGTCGAAGGGAGTCATCGTCATCTCCTCTGTAGCAGAAATGTGGAAGGAATTGGTGGTGTCCCACTACCTCTCCACCAGAGCACCAAGAAGGGGTCTACTCGCAGTGAGGCGCGAGAGTCCCATGCAAAAGGTGCCGAAGCCGGCCTGATCAATGATGTGGCGGACCGCATCGGGAAACTCCATGTACCATCCTCAGGCAACGGTATTTCCATACCCCCGGAATGCATAGGAATCTCCCTGTGTTCAAAGACAAACAAATGCGAAGCAGTATTAAATATACAATGTTTGAATGCATTCAATGTTGACGAAAATGCAGTGTGTGTGCATGCGTTCAAGTTTAAACAGATATCATGTGTGGGTGTGCTCACGGTAAACTAAACATGTGATGTATCAATGTGTTTGGGTTATTCAGTTAAAGAACAGTATTGGTTATCGAAGATATCTGATCTACATTACGGAAAATGAAAGAGAGGGGAGAATGTACCTCAGCGGCGCCAAAGGATAGATGCGACTCTGGCTTGCGTAGCAAGAACTCCAATGGCGTACCTCGCGCGTAGCTCCGGAACTGATGGATGCTATCAGGAGGTAGTATGTGAATCGCCGGCCGGTATGTCGCCGGGTTGAATGGTCAAATGCTAAGAGGTAGGAGCTCGACCTCAGGGTCCATATCCATCTCCGGGGGAGTCCCACCTCATGGAATGTCGTCTGCCATCTCGAGAAAGGTGCAAAAATGGTTGAGGGTGCGGAAAATGGGCAAGAATGCCAAAAGTCAACCCTGAGGAGTGAAAAATGGGAGAAAAGGTCAGAGTGTGGGAAAGGCACGAAGACTGAGGGTAACTTGGGGAAAACAAACCCCAAGTGGTGGAAATTGAAAATGTGGCACCGAAATCGAGTTTTGTTCGGTTCAAAGTGTGTAAAACGAAGAGGGTTTCGCGAATCGAACGATGTAAAAGGCTCGGAAACAAGAGAAAAGCTCGGATCTAAGGTTGGGAAATCACCTAGAGAGAGAGAGGAATGTTTTTCGAGTTTAAGGGAGTGACGAAATGGGGTTTGAGGCCCTATATTTAAAGACCCAAGGTGAATGAATAAAACTGACCCGAAACTGCCATTTTTGGCCGATCGGCTAAATATTTGGCCGATTATCTCTTTTGGTGGCTGATGGATGGCAGATGGCCTACCCTTGTGGTCGATGCACCTCCAATGTTCTTGTTTGGGTCAGTTGTGTTGATTGGTACCCTTATCTCTTAAGGAAGTGCAAGAAAATACACTTTTGAAGCTTAACCGGCCTTCATGTTGACCTCGAACCGTGTCTTCTGTGTGCGGCATTCGATATACGCGAGGCGTATCCTTTTTCGTATCCTTTTGTATGTTATGAGATTCGAAAACCGCCTTGAATATGTCACATTATAATGTTTTGTCATGTTTGTAATAAGCGCGTTTGTTATATGTCTTTTCGCTCTTGCATTAAGCGTGCCTTGTCTCGTATTGATGTTGCATCTCAACACCGCAAATAAAATGCCTCCGTCATGCTTGCATTGTCATGCACATCTCTTTCGCATTGTTATGCACACACTATATGCATTGTCGCGCACGTCATGCTTGCATTGTCATGCACATCTCTTTTGCATTGTTTTGCACATCTAACTTGCGCTGTCACGCACGTTACTTGCATTGTTTTGCACATCTATCTTGCGCTGTCACGCACTTTACTCGCATTGTTTTGCACCTCTTTAACTTACGTTGTCACGCACGTTACTTGCATTGTTTTGCACATCTATCTTGCGCTGTCACGCACGTTACTTGCATTGTTTTGCACATCTATCTTGCGCTGTCACGCAGGTTACTTGTATTGTTTTGCACATCTATCTTGCGCTGTCACGCACTTTACTCGCATTGTCTTGCACCTCTTTAACTTGCGCTGTCACGCACGTTGCTTGCATTGTTACACACATTGTATGCGTTGTCACGTATGCTTTGCTTACATGTGTTTGTGCACCTTCTCGCATTGTTACACACATTGTATGAATTGTCGCGTATGCTTTATTTACATGTGTTTATGCTTTTCCTCGCATTGTTACACACATTGTATGCATTGTCGCGTATGCTTTACTTACATGTGTTTATGCACCTTTCTCGCATTGTTACACACATTGTATGCGTTGTCGCATATGCTTTACTTACATGTGTTTACGCATGCCCTCCTCGCATTGTTATGCTCGTTTCAAATTGCATTGTTATGCATCCCACTTGGCTTGCATTGTCACGCATGCCCTCCTCGCATTGTTATGCTTGTTTCAATTGCATTGTTATGCATCCCATGGCTTGCGTTGTCGCGCATGCCTTTCTCGCGTTATTATCCGTACACTTAGATTGCATTGTCATGCACCCAACACTTGCGTTGTCACGCATGTTTTACTTGCATTGTCATGCTTATTTCAATTGCATTGTTATGCACCCCCCACTTGCGTTGTCGTGTATGTTTTACTTGCATTGTCATGCTTATTTCAGCCGCATTGTTATGCACCACCTTACTTGCGTTGTCGTGCACACTTGTCGCATTGTCATGCACACCTTACTTGCATTGTCACGCACATTTTGTTCGCATTGTTATGCGTACACTTAGGTTGCATTGTCATGCACCCCTTCACTTGCGCTATTACGCACTTTTCACTTGCATTGCTATGCATATTTCTAACGATATTGTACATGTTAAGTTTCTTTCTTTTACAAACACGATATTGTATGTATGATTCATTTGAAGCTGGTGCGACCAGACGAGCTGGACGGTATTGTATGTACTCTGCGTGAGACGTAGCGAGAATTATATAATTCTCTTACATCCTTTCTGTATGAAATGTAGTTTGATTCTTATTCACTTGCTTAAATTGTTGCATGTTATGCTTCATTACAGCTATCTTTGCATAATCATAAGTTATGTTCTGCATCGTGCATGTCATTTGCATCTTGCCCCTGCTTACGAGCGCATATCTTTTTTATCTTGTATGCTTGTCTAAGTCTTCGGCCTTGTCGAAAATGGGTCGTCTCTGGGCTTTGACATTCACTCCCGTCATCTTATGACTTTCGAGTTCTGTCAAAGAGGGGCAACTATAGACACCCTATTTTTTACCGTCCTCAAGACTTGGACATCATCATTTGAACACTTGATGATCATCCATGCTCGTGTTCGTTTTGAGTTCCCGAAGGTCTCGGTTGCGCACATTGCCTTAGGATCTCTCAACTTATTTGTTTTTGTGCTTGGTTGTAGACCAAGGACTTGTGGTTTTGCTTCTGAGGGAGGAGGGTGGCTTGTTGGCCATCCCCTCAACCCATCGGCTAAGGCATTGTGCCATCGGCCTTGTTTTCTTGCCATCAGCTAAAAATGGTGGCCGATCAGCACTTTATTTGGTCGATCGGCACTTTGTTTGGTCGATCGGCTATATTTTTTAGCCGAGACCTTTCCATCTGCTTTTTACAGATATTTTCTGCCAGCTGTGACAGCTGGTGGGCACAATTCCCATCCTCCATACACGTGTATGGAAGGATTTGTTTCAAGACTCAAGCTTGTCGAACAAGCTTGAGAATTGATATTCTATAAAAAGGGAGGCCCCTCTCCCTTTCCAGAGGTTTAGAAAATTGATATAGAAAATATATCCCTCTCTCTCTACATTTCTTCCTCTCTCTCTATATTTGTGTGTGTTTGTGCCTAAAAGGGTGTTTTGTCTTCACTTTTGCACTACAATACCTAGTAATACACCATCCTTTGGTTGCTGAGATCCTTAGGAGTTAGTTTTGGTGTTCTTGGGTTGGTTTGAACTTAGAAAACCTGTTGGAGGTGTGTTCTTGAAGAGGTTCTACAAGGGTGAGCTCTTAACCTTTTAAACTCCCATTTTTGCTTAAGCTTTTAGACATACTTGCATGTTGTTTTAAGCTTAGCTTTCTAATACAAAAAGTTCTGATTTTTCACGCTTGAGATGATTGTTTGAGGTCACTTTTTGGTTGGGGGTTGTCTACCCTCTCTTAGGCCTTGTTTGGCCTTGTTTTGTGCCTTCCCGTTTGAGCTTTGAAACCATCTTGTTTTGACCTTCTCACCACTGAAATCCAGAGGATTTTCAGTGGTAGAGAAGTGGTTTTAGAGTTTTGTATAGGAGAGGGACACCCCTCTCTCCTTGTCTCTCATTTGCTTGTATTTATGGCTCATATTGGTAGCATGTTTGCTTAGCATGTTTGGGCTTCATTTCAGCAAGTATTTGGTGTTATTTGGCCATGATATACCTCTGTTTTAAGTTGGTTTGATATCCTCTTACATGCATCATACACTTGTCTTGCAATCCTCTCATTTGCCTTAACATGCATCATGCATTTGGACCATCATGCTTGCATATTTTGGCTCAACTCAAAGGAACTTTTAGCCATGTTTTACCATGTTTAAGCTCTGTTTGGTGTTGTTTTAGTCATGCATGCATTGTTTTGTATAGCCTTGGTTCAATCTAGCTTGTTGGCTTTGAGTGTCCAAGTCATTAGCATGCATAACTCGGACCATTTTCATGATTTGGCATCATTCCCTATGTGATTTCAGTTCATATAGTGTAGCCATACACTTGCCTTTGTCACTCATTTAAAGCTTTGAAGAGTTGGTGTTTTATGCCTTAAGAGTGTGTCATTATGCATGCCTCCATGTTTAGGTCTTTGGGATGCCATCTAAGTGGGTTTTTGGGCTTATTTTGACATGCCATAACTCTGATTTTCATTGGTTAAGTCATGCCATGTTTGGTCTTAATAGGTGTAGTATAACACCCCTTGTTAGCCTTGCATGCCTCATGCCTTTTGAACTTTTGTTCTAGCTTGTTTTGGCCTTGATCCATGCATGTTTTAGACTCACTTTGATATGCTTTAGGACTGTTTTAGTTTGCTTGGGCCATTGGCTTCATGTTTTGCATAGCCTAATGTAAGTCCCTTTGCTATCTTCAAGTTTTGAGCCTCTTGCATGCCATACTTGTGTTGTTTGTGTGATTTGGCATCATTCCTAGCATGATTTCAGAGCTTGTAGTGTTGTCACGCTTGCATGCTTTTCACTCTTTAATTGCTTTTAAGAGTTGGTGTCTTCATGCCTTAATTCTTGGGCCAATTGACATACATGTTTGTATGTGCATTTCATACCATCGTTTCATCACTTTGGCCACTGTTTTTGGTATGGCTGAGGTCTATCCATTTTCAGTATAAGTCCATAGATCATGCGGTTTGTGTGTTGTTGCATGCTTATCGCATTGCATGTTGTTGCATGATTGTTGTTGATATTGTTGTTGCATGCCTATTACATTTTATGTTTGCATGTTTAGGTTGCATTGCATTTTGCGTGCTTGGCATATTACATGTTTGCATGTTTAGGTTGCATTGCATTTTGCATGCTTGGCACATTACATGTTTGCATGTTTAGGTTGCATTGCATTGTGTATGATTGTTACATTAGCTTGTTTACATGCTTAGGTTGCATTACACGGTTTGCATGCCATTATCATTATGTTTAATATGCTTGCATTGCATTGTATTTGGTTTGGGGTGTCAAACCAAACACGAGGAACGAGGGACGTTTCGTACTTGAAGTGACGAAACGTGCCTCAATCCTCGGTCGCTGACACTCTTGATCCAACATGATAGAGTGTGAGGCATTCATGAGTTTTTGTGCATTCATTCCATATTGATTTGTGCAATTCGGGCTCTTTGGCCATCATGCATCGAAACACGTGATTGATGGCCCGAGGGTCGAACACTACACTCCTTTAAGTTCCAAACATGATAAAGGGTGTAGTTGCACAACATTTTCTTGCAAATGTATTGCCATGCCCTTGTTTGTCCTCTGCTACAGCAAAAGGAGTATTCTGCAGGAAGAGATGGCCGGTAGGCTATCTTCAATGCCGATTGGCTAACAATTTTTGGCCGATATCATCAATTGTGGTCGATGGCCATTGTTCTTTGGCCGATGGCCTCTCACAGTGACCATGAGGTGGTTCAGAAGCATCACAGGAACTTTCACAGTTTTTAGAGGAGCACAAGTGTGCAAATAGAGGCAACATGAGGCATGGCAATGAATTTCCGAGTGAGGCGATCGAGCATGCATCATTCAATCATTCCGAGACAGAGCTATGGCAGCCTCTTTAATTTCATACTTAGTCTGTTTTGTAACTTAATTAATTTGTTTAATTAGTTAAGAGTTTTGTAATAATTAATTAGCTAGGGTAGTTAATTAATTAGTTGGCTTATATTATTCATTCAGACCCTCTGTCGAGAGAGCGAATTTTGTAATAAGTGTGCGTGAGTGTGTGAATGTCTTCCAACCCCACGTCTTTTTCCTTTTTACTTAACCGCTTACGATGGTTAGTTCTAGGTCATGTTTTGATTAGCATCCTTATGCTATACATGTTTGCATTCATTCATTTGTCTTGCATGCACCGGGCTCGGGGTATCATACTAACTGCATCGTATTTCAATTCTTACTTGAATACATGTTATCAAGTGTTGCATTTCATATGCCATTTTAGAATAGCCGAGCCTATTTCTAGTTGCATTTTGCATCTGTTGCATTAGCCATCTTAACATAGCTAGGATCATGCATTGATTACTAACTAGCTATTGTTTTGGCTCGGAGTACTAGGTAAGCTTTTATGCTTTAGCATCTTGCATGAGTGTGAGTGTTAACATGACGGCATGCTTGCTATGAGGCTATTTGCTTAACTGATATAACTACCTAAATGCCTGTGAGTGAAGGTCGGATTACTTGAATTGAAACAATTCATTGAAATGCGAGTTTTAAGCCCACTTGAGGGTGGAAAATCATGTTTTCTAAGCCCTCTTGAGGGTGGCAAATCCACGCCTTAGCCTACTTGCGAGTAGCACCTTCAAAACCATTTTCAAACAAACAAACATGAGATGTTTTGTTCTAATTTAGGCGATCTAGTCTATACTTGTGTGTTGTGCACATCACATAGTAATTATAGGCTAATAACCGGAATTAGAACGCATGTGTTTTCAAAAACAAGATATCATCTTAGTAAAGGCCGATCTTTGATCGGGCGAGCGGGGGTGCTCATTGCATGACCTTCCCCTTTCGTGCCTAACTTCCCAAGCCGAGGTAACTTTGGTGATGACGGACACGTGACGTTAGGCAACGAGTCAAGGTTTCCTAAATTTCCCCAAAAATAAAACATTTAGGTGGCGACTCTGTATCTGGCAAAGCAGTCCATGTTTGGCACTTCTTTATAAAAATCAGTTTTCCAAAACGATTTTTCGGATTTGGACTCTTCGGTGATTTATCGGTCTTGCATTGCACTTTGCGAGATTAGATTCAGAACCGTGACATTTGAGTCCGAACTGTAGTAGTCCAATGGACGAAACGGATTTTGCTCTCGTTTCACGCGCGGAGCCCAGGACATTCGGGCGCGTCTACAACTGTGCGCTGACGTATAGCCCCTCATCAACAGCTAGTATATCTTGTACAACCCGGGCCTCAGCTTGGGTGAATCCTGACAGAAATACATCCTCTGCGCCATGCTCCATCTTCAGAATTGGTGTAGAAACCTCTGGCGGCGAATGTATTGAAGAATTTCCAAAAACGATTGTTACCCCCTTCCTGTGGGGGTACTTCAGCGTCTAGTATAAGATGGAAGAGACGGCTTTCACCTGGTACAGCCACTGCCGCCCAACGAGTAGATTGAAGGTTGTTGGTACATCCAAGACATGGAACTCAATGTCCTGTTGCCCCGGGCCAACCTGAGTCTTAATCTGTATGGTCCCTATCACCTCCTGGCTGGTATTATCATAGGCCCGAATCACCTGGGCTGTAGGCACGAAATCCACGGGCTTCAACCCGATAGCATATGTCGTTCTCGACGGACATACATTGATTGCAGACCCCGTGTCGAGCAGGACCACCGGTATCCATTTCTCTCTACACTCCACATAGATGTAGAGTGGTTTGTTATGATCTGAGCCTTCGGGCGGTAGTTCTTTGTCGGTGAAGGTCAAGGTTGGCGAAACTCCTCCCGGGAAAACCAGCCCTACCAACTGCTCAGGAGTTGTATCAATTGAAAGCTTGGCCCTATCCATGGCTGTAAGGACGGCTTGTCTGTGAACCCTCGAGGCCATAAGCAGTCCCCAAATGGAGATGTCTGCTCAAATTTTCTTTAGCTGTTTTAGCACAGCTTCCTCCTCTTGCAACTTTTCTTTCTGCCTCTCAGCTTCTTTGTCCTTCCCGGACGCCTCCGGATGGTCCAAGTGTGGGGGCTTGAAATACCACCCACTCTTGGTCATATGCTCAACCTCCTCAATATACCAGGTGTCATCTGGTTGGTTCTGCCCCCAATCCTCATCAATGTGGGCAAGACGTAAGTCGTCGTCTTCCCACCACACGCCGTCAGCAACCGACAGACAGCTGTCCGGCTCCGTTGTAATTGTTTCTGTGCTCATAGCACATTTCGTCCCCGCAGGGGCTTTGGCCTTCCTAGCCCTCTCAAGATCCTCGATCTTTTCTTTCTCAAGTCGCTTCAATATAGCCTCCTATTCAATGTCTACTATACTTAAACTGCTCGAATCCCGAGCAAAATTCTTCGCACCGGTCCTCCCCGGTGATGTTTCCTGATTCTCAGCCATTCCGGCCACTGCTGATATCCCAGCTTCTGATTTCCCCTGTTCTGGCTGAGGCGCCTCAACAACATCTGGCTCGTCGCTTAGCCACCCCGTATTCTCTGTCGATCCATCCAAGTCGAACGAGTTGATGCTCACATCTCCCGGGTCCTGTTCGTTAAAGAACTACAAATTGGTAATATCCTCTTCCAGCTCTGCTAGGTTATCTAACCCCTAACTTGGTCCATTTTCTCGAACCACACTGATTTCTACCCCAACTGGCAACTCTACCCTCGGCTTAGCCAGGTTTGTTGATGTGATATAACCACTTGGGTTGTATGTAAAGCTCCCAGACTCCTCAGGCTCTGAATCAACATTCTCATCTGCCTCCGAAGTCATCCCAGTTCTGTCTTCGACAATCACCACCACTGGTTTGAGTTGGGTTTGGGAGATGCTCAACATGCACAAGTCCGTGCTGTTTGGAATGAACACTTCAGGCTTGGGTAGGTGGGAGGGTGTGATGTATATGCTTGGGTCATATGGAATGGCCGCAGTTTGGATCAGGTTGATGTGCTTGGGTGGTGGAGCTTGGTTATCTGGTGGGAGTGGGTTGGTGGTGACATTTGGTTTGTCAGGAGGTGCAATCACCTTGTTGTCAATGAAATCTTGAATCTCATGATGTAGTCGAAAGCAGAATTCTCATGATGTAGTCGAAAGCAGAAGTCGGTGTCGTGACCTTGTTGTTGATGGAATGCACAGTCTTTAGTTGGGTCATGCTCTGGAGGGAGAGGATCGGGTAAAGGCCGTTGTTCTAACGGTTTCAGATGTCCTTTCCCGAATAGGACCCCTAGAGCTTTAGACAAAGGCATATAAAGTGGGGTAAAAACCCTCTTGCCTCGGGGTGGATAGTTTGCTGGTTGAGAGGTGGTTCTAGACGTACCGATGAAAAGTGTGGCAGTTTTTGGGGTGGTGGTGGTGACCATGCCCACATCAGAAGTTCTGGCAGCTGCACTATTGTTGGTAGCTGCATTCGAACCGTGGGTAAACGCCTTCTTGGGCTGCTCTCTCTCGTGGTCTATCAAACCTTGCTTCATAGCATCCTCAATCTGTACCCCAATCTCGTGTAAGTCTACAAAGGTAGGGAGGGGTAAGACGATCATTTTCTGCATCAGCTTGGGTTGGAGGTTACGCACAACCATCCTTATCTGATCCTTCTCGAGTGGCCGAGTTGTCATCATGGAGGCCTTAGCCCTCCATCGAGTGACAAAGTTAGAAAAGCCTTTTTTCGGCTCTTGCCTGGTCACTTCAAGATCACGGGTTGTGACCTCAATTTGGGTGTTGTATGAATATTGTGCGACGAAGGCCTCAGTCATTTCCTCCCAGCTCCTTTTCACTGAGTCCTCCAGCTTGGCGTACCAAATGGACGCAATACCCGACAGGGTCCAGCCGAAGAGTGATAGTTTCTGGAGTCTCGTTAAGCCCATTGGGCATAAAATATCTGAGAACAACCTCAGATGAACCATAAGGTCGCCCGAGCCGTCAAAACGGTCTATGTGGGGCATCTTGAATCTGTCCGGCAATGTTACCGCCGAATCAGTGTAACCATCCTCTATGTCTGGAATGGAATTGACCCCCTGGGCCCATTTAAACAGCTTTTCAAGCTTACTCATCTTCTGAGCGGTTGGGTCCATCTCAGATTCAAACAGTGTATCTGTTGAGAAGGCTGGTGTCTTTGAAGTCTGTGGTAGAACTGGTGACGGGACTGGCCCCGTTGGAGCGTTCGTATCTTCTTGGACGTTTGCAGTATCCCTGAGTGTTGGAACTCTAGGTGGGGGTGGGGGTAGGGGTGGGGGTGGGGCTGGATGCGAAGTAAATGCTTCGGCTTGTTGTGGTTGATGCTGTTACTGAAGTCTGGCAATCAGCTTTGCCTGTTGAGTTACCACTTCTGCCTGACGTCCAGTAACCTAGGCCTGGCAGGTAGCATCCCGCTGCATGGCTTGCATGGTCTCCTGGAGCTGACGCATCATGTCCTCCATACCTATCATAAGGTGCTGATCTAACTGAATAGGTGTATCTCTCTCTGTGGTAAAAACGGAAACCTCAGCCCGACTGCTCACTGGTGGGGTGGACAATGATCGCTGAACCAACGACTATTGTACTGATATTCCCTTTGCCTTGTAACCGGGGGTAATGAAAAGAACACTGCTTGTTCGTCAACTAGATCCTCAGATCGATGAAGCCTTCTACCTCTAACCCAGAGTGCTTTGGGGGAAATTCCCTCCTCGGAAGCAATGATGCTATACTGCCTTGCAAAAGATAAACAAAGCAAAATAAGGAAACAACAAGCAGAAAAACGGACAGCATTTCAGCTTAAATAAACACAACACATAGTTAATAATCACAAGCTAAAAGAACTGTTCTCAAACACTGATCGCTGTCCCCAAATCACTGTCTCAAATCTGATGCCCCCAAAATACTGATGTTCTCAAATTGATACCCAAGCTTGCAAATTGATACATGCATTCTTGTAGAGACACACTCTAAAAGCACGTAGCAAGCAAGTGAGAGCCAAAACACCCCTATGGTAGGATAGGGTTTCCCTGTCATATCTTGTCAGGAGTTAGGATTTCACTACCCACGCATGCAGTTTCAAACAACCTACATTCGGGTAAGCAACCTATCCTAGTTTGGAATGGTCACTATAGCTTCCGATATAAAACTAGGTCGAATGGTCAAAAAGGGTGCCTCAGTGAAAATTGAGGTTTGTGTTCCCATCGTGGAAAAGCCCATAACCGGTCAGCCTTATGGCACGCTTTTCTAAGCAAGCCTCCGACAAACCGTTCAGGAATAGCAGATGGCAAACACGATGTCCTAGGCGCACCAATGTAAATGTAATGCAAAGAAACACATAAGTGTGAACAAAACAACATATCATGATGTTCGAGTCAAGTTCTCTAAATCCCCAGAAGAGTCTCTAGAAACTGTAGACTGCCCGAAATCGCTCTGCGTTCCCCCCTTTCGGAGAGGGTACGGATTTGGGTTCATGGCTACTACAGTTCGGACTCCTATCACGGTTCTGAATCTAATCTCACAAAGTGCAATGTAGGACTGATAAATCACCAAAGAGTCCAAATTCAGAAAATCGTTTTGGAAAATCAATTTTGAATCAAAAAGCGCCAAACATGGATTGCTTCCAGATTTCAGAGTCGCCACCTAAATATTTTGTTTTGAGAAATTTAGGAAACCCTGACTCATGCCTAAGGCCACGTGTCCGTCATCACCAAAGTTGCCTTGGCGCGAGAACTTGGGTACGAGAAGGGAAGGTCCTGAAATGAGCACCCCCGCTCGCCCGATCAAAGATCAGCCTCTACTAACATGATATGTTGTTTTATAAACCTCATGTGTTCTTATTTGATTATTAGTTAGCTTACTATGTGATGCGCACAACATACAAGTATATACCAAATCGCTCAAGTTAGAACAAAACAACTCATGTTTGTCTTTTGAAAATGATTTGAAGTTGCTACCCTCAAGTAGGCTAAAATGTAGATTTGCCACCCTCAAGTGGATTTAAAACATGATTTGCCACTCCAAGTGGGTTTAAAATGCACATTTTGATGAATTGTTCCAATTCAAGTAATGAAGCCTTCATCCACAAGCATTCATACAGTTAATCACTTAAGCACATAGTCTCATGGCAAGCATGCTATTATGGCAGTCACTTACACACATGTAAGGATGCTAAAGCAAAAACACTTACAGTGTACTCCGAGCCAAAACAAGAACCAATTAGAAATCAATGTATGATCCTAATTATACAAGATGCCTAATGCAACACATGCAAAATGGAACTAAAATAGGCTCGGCTAGCTAAGATCGCATATGCATACAACTTGATAACATGCTTTGAAACACGTATTCAAGTAAGTATTGAGATTCAATGCAGTTTGAATGATACGCCGAGCCCGGTGCATACAATATGAATGAATGACGCAGACATGCAAAGCATAAGGTATGCTAATTGAAATATGCCCTAAACTAACCATCAAAAGCGGATAAGTAAAAGGGAGAAAGACGTGGGGTTAGAAGACATTCACACACACACGCACACTTATTACAACATTGGCCCTCTCGACGGAGGGTCCGAATAAAATAAAAGCTAACTAGCTACGCTAATTAACCTAACTATAACAAACAAACTAATTAACTAACTATTCCAGCTAATTAATTATTACAAACCAAATTGAATAACTAGCTAATCTAAGCTAATTAGAATATTACAAAGCACTAAGCTAAATTAATTACAGCACAGGTAATTAACTACAACTAGCTAACAAAAGCGATAAATGGCCTCGCGGGCAAGGGAGATATGCATGCTCGGTTGCGGGGATTTAGAGAACTTGACTCTAAATCAGCCAAGTGATGTCATATCATGCAAATAGCTCAAAAAAGCATGCCAAGAGGCTTGAGTTACAAAGCTAGTCAACGGCTTTACACTACAACCATACTAAGCAATGCTCAAATGACCTTAAGCACTCAAAACAGACCTAAGGCAGGTCAAAATGGTAGCAAAAACATGCTAGACTTGTAACATAGATGGCAAGAAAGATATGCTTCCGTATTAGCTCACAAACAAGGCGTAAGGGCACAACTCTTAAACACAATGAAAGAGTGATAAACATGAGAGTATGGAAGAAGTTTACGCTTTGAAATTACATATCAAATGAAGCCATATCATGCACACATCACAAATAGCATGCTAGGGGTCCCAAAGTACAAGGCTAGTAAAGCCAAATACACTATAGCTATGCAAAGCCAAGCATGCATGACCAAAATCACTCAAATCAGACCTAAAGCATGCTAAAAAATAGCCAAAAATGTGCTGGAGTAGAGCATACACATGCTAGATCATAGGCTAAAACACCAAATGCACTAGGGTAGTAAACAAAATTGCACTACAAGTGCAAGCAGCATGCAAGAGGCAACCAAATCAACACAAATCAGAGTTATGACATGGCAAATAATGGCTAAAAACATGTTGAAATGGAGCCAATTCAAAACACGAAGACATGCTACTTTGCAAGGCTACAAGTAGGATTACACTACAAGTATAAGAAGCATGCAAGAAGTGACCAAGACAGCCAAAAACAGAGTTATGGCAGGTCTAAAAAGTCACAAAAATGAGCCTAAACAAAGCCTCTAAGAAGTAGAAACACATGCTCTTTTAGAGGGCCATCAACACATGCAAACAAGAGAAGAGGATGGGGGGACCACCCCCACCCATTTGGGACCTCAAAACCACTTTTCCACCACTAAAATTCCTTTGAGTTTCAGTGGTAAGAAGGCCAAAAAGAGATGGTTCCAAAGGCCTTAAAAGATGGCAAGAAGCAAAGCAAAACAAGCCACCAAAGGGGGTAAACCACCCCTACCTCAAATAAATCCTTAAACAACCATTTTAAACACTTAAAAATAGAAATTTTTGCAGTTGAAATCTAAGCCTAAAATAGCATGCAAAGGTGGCGAAATATGCAACCAAAACAAAGTTGTAAAGAGGGTATAACTCACCCTTGAAGAACCACAGCAAAACAGCAACTTCTTGAGCCAAAAACCAGCCTTTTGAAGCTCAAATATGACCCCTAAGAACCTCAGCTCAATGATGGTGGTGTTTGGGTAGGTGTTTGTGTGCAAAAGGGTAAAGAAATAACACTTTAAGAAACAAATATGGAGAGATAGGGAGAATTCTAGAGAGAGAGAGAGAGTTTTTGCTCTTAAAATTATGAACCCTCTCTAAAGGGGAAGCACCTTCCCTCATATAGAAATGCAAGCTAAAGCGTGCTTGAATCCCTCCCTACACGTATAGGGAGGATGCATTCTGTGCCTAACAGCTGGCACAGCTAGCACCAAAAATATCTGCAGAAAGTGAAAAATGGCCCCTGACCACTCAAAGTGGTCGACCGTCCACCCCACCTAGTCGACCGACCACCTCAGGTGGTCGACAGGAGAGACACATGGTCGACAGGGAAAAAATGGGGTCACCCAAGAGAGGAGAAGGTGGTGGCATACTGCTGACCACTTGAGGTGGTCGACCGACCACCCACCCTAGCTGACCGACCACCCAAAAGTGGTCTATAGGGGAGAAAACTAGCTGGTAGGGGAGAAAGTGGTCTACACCCCTACTTCTCCCTCTAGGAATAAGGGGGCACCAAGGTTTGGCTTAAGACAAGCACAAAACCAAGAAAGTTCAGAGACTCAGGGGCAAGGCGCGCAACCGAAAACCTCGGGAACTCCAAACGAGTGTGAACCTACGCAATCATCGAGCACTCATACGATGACGTCCAAGTCTTTAGGACGGTCAAAAATGGGGTGTCTACACCTGCTCTACGGGTTAGTGCAAGCCTTGTGTAGACACCCCATTTTTGATCGACCTTAAGACTCAGACGTCACCAACTGAGAGCTCGGTGATGTTGCATATTGTGCTCGTTCTGAGGTTGCAAAGTCTCGGCTGAGAGCCTTGCCTTCGGGTTTCGAAACCTTTTCGTGCCTTACCTCGGTTTGTGAACTAGGTCCCGTTTTCTCTGTTTTCTCGTCCTAAAGGGAGGGAGAGGTCTCGTAGACCATCTCTCAGTGGCCGTAGGCTACGTTTCGTGATCGTAGGCCATTTTTCCCGTTTGGAGATCAGTTTATGGTTTTCTGAGCCGTCGGCCGTGTGCCTCGATTCGGGACCGCTTAACTACCTTTGTTTGCTCCGATTTTTTGGCACACACCTTGTTTCCTCTCCTTAGAGGGACACTGTGGCCCAGGAGACCACCTTCGTGGTCGCACGCCACTTTCGATGCTTAACAGTCAGTTTTCGGGGCACCCGACTGCGCATTTTGGCCCATGAACCTTCGTTTTGCATCGGTGTGGGTTCATTTTTGGCATGGACCCTAGTTTCATGGTTAGGAAGGTCGTAGTAGGGTGGGAGACCACCTTTTTTTCTTGGAGACCAGCTTTCTCCTTGGAGACCACTTTTCTCTCTCCTCCAGCCAGTTTTCTTGTCGGGAAATTGGTCGCCCTCACTTTTAGGCCATAATTTCTGGTCTCCCATACCACCATTGTGTTGCATTCATCCGGGAGGCCACCTATACGGGTAAGTCGACCACCTCTGATGATTGACCCTTTTAACCCCTTGGTCTCCCTCACTTTTGGGCCACAATTTCTGGTCTCCCACCATACCACTGAGTTGCATTCACCTGGGAGGCCACCAATATGGGTAGACCGACCACCTTTTCTTATTGACCCTTTTGACCCTTGGTCGGCTGACCAGGGGGAGTGGTCGGCCGACCACTTAGACTAGTCGGCCAGCTTTCTGCTTTTTTGTCTCATTGAGTTGAAGCCAGCTGTGCCAGCTGGAAGCCTCAGAATGCATCCTTCATGTATGGAGGATGTTTAGGCTTGGTTTTAAGCTTCTTGGAGAAGCTTTAGACCTTCTCCTCTATCAAGGAAAGGGCCCTCTTCCATTGCTAGGGTTCAGAATTTTTGGCCTCAAGCATACATACACTTCCCTCCATATCTCTCTCCTTCAAGCTTCAAACTCCATTGTTCTTGCACCCACTGCACTACACCTCCAAGCACAACACCTTCATCATCAACCTAAGCACCTTGGAGCTGATTTTCAAAGGTTGAAGAGCTCCTACCTTGGTCCAAAAGTTGCTGGAGGTCTTCTCTACAAGGGTAAGTTACCATTTCCCTCTTTGTAGCTTTATTTTGCTTCATTCTTTAGCCTTATTTGCAAGCATTTCTGGGTTTTGACATAAATTGAAAAAAGTTTTTTTTTGAGCTTATAAACATGTTTGTGTGAGACTTTTTTTCTGTTTGGGGTCATCTTCTCCTTTGCATGCTTCATTTCCTCATGTTTAGGGCTATGCATTAGAGCATTTGTATTGGTCTTGGTTTGGCCTTTTGGCCACTGAAATCCAGTGGATTTTCAGTGGCTAACATGTGTCTTTGAGCTTCAAAATCAGAGAGGGGTGACCCTCTCACCCCTTGTTCTCTTTACTAGCTTTGTTGGCCTTACAAAGGAGCTCCTACTTGCATGTTGTGAAGTCACATTTCAGGCCCTATTTGGTGAGTTTTAAGGTCTTCCTTGGCTCTGTCTGGAGCCCATTTTTCCATATGAAGTGTCTATTTTGCATGTGTAGAGCAATCCCATCCAAGGCCTTTCAAAGGGGCTTTCATTTGCATGCTTCCTAGACTAATTTCAAGGTCTTTTTGGTGGGTTTTAGGACCCTAATAACCTCTACCCAGAGGCCATTTTGCCATTTTGTGTGTCCATCATACATGTGTTGAACAACCCTCTTATTGGCCTCTCAAAAGAGCACCTCATTCTAACATGCATTGACTGAGTTTCAGTGGTTATTTGGGCATATTTTAGCATGGCATACTTCTATTTTTGGATGGTTTGGTGAGCCCTCATGTACTTTATATAGCTATAGTGTAAATCATGGTTCACTAGCTTTCTTTGCATGCTTTGTTGACCCTTGATTCTAGCACATTCTGGCCATGCCTTAAATTGATTTTGTGCATATTTTGGACTGCCCTAGCTCTGTTTTTGGGTCTCATGGTCGAATGGTGTTTGTTTTGCATGCTTGTGGTTCAATACACTTGCTTAGCTTTGAGTTTCGGGGTCCATTACATGAATATACTGAGGTGTGTTCATGTTTTGGACCCATTATACATCATATTTCAGAGCTTGTTTGAATGTCATATTGTCATGTTTTATACTCTTTAAATGCGTTTGAGAGTCGGGCTTGTATGCCTCATTTACCGACCATTGAATGAGCTCCATTTCGCTGCATTCCGAGCCATCATTTTAGGCCATTTCCCCACTGTTTCAGACCTGCCTAGGGTCTATTTGGGGTTGATTTTTCAATTAGTGCATTGTTTCGGGTACCTCTAGAGTAACGCACTTCACTAGTTTCGGTACCCGGGCCCCCTAGCTTGCATTGTGTGCCATGCTTGCATGTTTCGGGACCATTTTATACCATGTTTTAGAGCTAGAATTTGTGTGTTTGTATGCCATATTGCATCATTTTTCATGCTTTGGTAGAATGGCATTTGATGCCTTAAGATCGATCCCTTGCATCGTGCATGTTTGCATGTGTTTCGGTTGTCTCATCTCCATCATATGGCCACTGATGTGAGTGTGGATGAGGTCCACTCATGTTGGTGTAAGTCCATCGTGCATCGTGTATGCCATTTTAGTCCATAGCATTGCGTATGCTAGGTTGCATGTTAGAGCATTGTGTATGCCATGTTACATCACGTGCATCGTGTATGCCATTTTAGTCCATAGCATTGCGTATGCTAGGTTACATGTTAGTCACATTGTGTGTGCCATCTCATTTGCATTGTGTTTGGGATAGGAGTTAGCCCGAGCACAGGAAACGAGGGACGTTTCGTACTCCAAGTGACGGAACGTGTCTCAATTCCCGGTCGTCGACACTCCGGATTAACCATGATGGAGTCTAGGCCTTGTTGTGTTTCTATGTGCATTCATTTCACATTGATTCGTGCAATTTGACTCCTCGGCCATCGTGCATCGAGATGCATGATTGGTGGCACGAGGATCGAGGTGTGCATACATATGTGAAAATACTTTGTCATGCCCCTTTCTTGCTCTCTGTTGCAACAAATTAGAAATCAACAACTTTCTAAAGCCTTGAACAGCATTTTGGGATTAATTGCAAACAGAGGCGAATTAGGGCATCACAATGGATTTCTGCGCAAGGCAACTCGAGCATGCATCTTTCATCATTCGGAACAGAGCTGAGGCGGTCCATGAATTTGCATGCTAGTTTATTTCCTTTCCTAGTTAATTTGTTAATTAATTAGGGTTTTGTAATATTTAATCATTCATTCGGACTGTAATTATTTATTCGGACTGTATTATTTATTCGGACCCTCCGAGCGAGGGCAATGTTGTAATAAGTGTGCGTGAGTGTGATGTATGTCTTCCAACCCCACTTCTTTCTCCCTTTTATTTACCAGCTTATGATGGTTAGATTAGGGCATGTTTCAATTAGCATACTTATGCTCCCATGTTTGCATCCATTCATCTATCTTGCATGCACCGGGCTCGGCGCATCATACTAACTGCATCATATTTCAAATCCAAGTTGAATACGTGTTAGCTATAGCATCTCATATGCCGTCTTTAGAATAGCCGAGTCTATTGTAGTTGCATTCTTGCATGTGTTGCATTAGGCATTTCAGCATAGTTAGAATCATGCATGGATTTCTAACATGGCTTCTATTTTGGCTTGGAGTACTCGGTAAGTGTTTATGCTTTAGCATCCTTGCATGTGTGTGAGTGACTGCCATGATAGCATGCTTACCATGAGGCTATGTGCTTATGTGATATACCTGCCTGAATGCCTGTGGGTGAAGGTTGGGTTATCTGAATTGGAATAATGCATTGACTGTGAGTTTTAAGCCCACTAGATAGTGGCAAAATCATATTTTCTAAGCCCACCCGAGGGTGGCAAAATCTGTATTTTAGCCTACTTGCGAGTAGCAAACCATTTTTGAAACAAGCATGAGATGTTTTGTTCAAATTCAGGCGATCCGGTCTATATTTGTATGTTGTGCGCATCACATAGTAAATCTAAGCTAATAACCGGAATAAGAGCACATAATATTTTCAAAACTTGATATCATGGATAGTAGAGGCCGATCTTTGATCGGGCGAGCGGGGGTGCTCACGAAGTGACCTTCTCCAATCGTACCCCAATTCCCGAGCCGAGGCAACTTTGGTGATGACGGACACGTGGCCTTAGGCAAACGAGTCAGGGTTTCCTAAATCTCCCAAAATAAAATATTTAGGTGGCGACTCTATATCTGGCAAAGCAGTCCATGTTTGGCACTTCTTTAAAAAAAAAAATCTGTTTTCAAAAACAATTTGCCAGATTTGGACTCTTTGATGATTCATCGGTCTTGCATTGCACTCTGCGAGATTAGATACAGTTTTCATGACATTTGAGTCCTAAACTGTAGTGAGCCCATAATGAACAAAACGGGATTTCCCCCCCGGGACGTTCGGGGACGTCTACACCTTGGAATTGCCTCAGTACACATCATCTCCTTGGACCGTTGTGTGTACCTCTTTTTAGGGGGGCATGAGACTCCATTGTTCAGTCCTTGAGGTGCCAATGGTTGGTTATAGGCCTGCTTCAAGGTTTTGACTTGGTTGGCGAGTTCCTTGAGCTGCTAATTTATAATGCATATGGTTTGGTCGCGACTGGTCAATTCTTGCATCCAGTTGTTGTTTTCAAAGCTTTCAATGGTGAGTAACTTCCTCTCTTCTTGCTCACGTTGTTCTTGCGATGTTCCAGCATTCAAAGGACGCCTCTGGTGGCTTGGGAGAGGTTTCCATCATATTCGCCTTTGGTGAATTGGTTGGCGTCTTCTGCCGTCATAGATAGACTGGAATCTTAGCAGATGGAGCAAGGCTTTTAGCTGTAGGATTCCCATAAACGACGCCAAATTGTGGTGGGTAAAAATCGAACTACTAGGCAACGGCGATGACACGGCGGATGTAGCTCGATTCCTAACTTGAAAAATACTTAGAGAAAGGTAAAAGGGGCAGCTGGAGTAGCCTGGGAACCCTCTGATGCCTAAGTCAGAGATAAAGTTGACAAAGGTGCTAGATTCTAATAATAGGGTTTAGGTCAAAGTGAATGTCTACCTCAATGGTGCTAACTACTTCCCCTTTTGTAGTTGGCTCCTCCTAGCTGTTGTGGGCTGTTAGGTCTCTTCCCACTCCTCACATTGACACTATTTCTTTAGGGATTATGTTCCGCTAGATGCGAATTTCTAGGAGTTGGTTTAGCCTAAGATGGAGGACGTGGGTTGATTAGGTTTGCGCCCTTCCTAGGCGTGTTTACTGCCGCCTTTTTTCTGTCCTAAAATTTCCTAACCTGGTCTAGTCCTGGGCCTTCAGGCCAAACCCAAATTATCCTGGGCTAACCTTCCATTTTGCTGGTGTTATGACCTTCCGGTTGCTAGTCCAAGACTTTCAGTCCTACCCTAGCCTGATTTGTTTTAGCTTCCATAGAAGTCACAAGAGAAGTGAAAAATTAAGTGAAATATAATGCTATTCAAGCTAACAAATCTCACAATCGCACATTTTTATTTGGTCCAATCACACACGCATGTGATGAAGACAAGAACGAGATGAAAGAAATATATTTAGATCACAGATTTAAGTAATGATTTAGAAATAGAAATATATATATATATATATATAAATATACAAATTGCATGGTGTAGTCCACATATATGACTATAGAGAAATTGTTCTCAATGCAATAAACATGAATGAAATGGATACAAACAATAGCCACCCTTTCACTGAAAATTTATCCATGGGAACAACTAATTTTGTTGGTTTTATTTATATAACAATGTGGTTTGCTTCTCCTAAGAGGGGGGGGAAAAAAAAAAAGTACATGACTTTTTTAGACTATAATCTTAAAAAATACATGACTTTTTTAGAGAGAAAAAAAAAATACATGACTTTTTTAGACAGTAATCTTAAAAAATAGTATCGGCAAAAACAACCTATGAAGTAATGTTCTTCTTTGTTAAACCAAATTAAGAGTGGAAGTGAGATCTCGTATCCAAGCTTGAGAGTTCATAACTTCTTTAACAAATACCATTACACCTAAAGATTGTTCTTCTTTTGGCGAAACATTTATAAACGTGAACTTGATCATAAGAGATGACCTCTCACTATAAGAAAATAAAGTTTATTAATGTTTAGCCTCTCTAGAATGGTTCTGAATGCATCGATCTAAGCCCTAAAATTTAAGCCTTCAAATATTTTTTAGTCTTTGTAACTGAAATTCTAAGCATTTATGTATTTGTGCCTAAACTCCAAAATTTAAGCCTTCAAATTAAATCCAAGTAATTGCTTCAATCTCACACACTCAACTAAAAAAAACCTATCAACTCAATATAGACATTGGAGATTTTGTTTATTGAAAATAACCAACTTAACACAAGCTATACTAACACTAACATAGAAATTTACAAATTGCTTTGTAGATTTCGGATTTTATAGGCTAATCGGTTCCAATGAAATTAGTAACTGCATGAACTACAATGCACAATCAAAGGAAACATTACTATATGCCTATTAATTTAAATTAAAGTAATGCTGTGATAACCAATTTTTTTTACAAAAATAAAATATGTATATAGAAATTAAGACAAGAATAATGTGATATGACAATGATATTTTTGTAATAATGAATCTTTGTAATGGTCATTTTGACTTCCAATAAATGGACATAAATGAAACCCATTATGTATGATTTTTTTATATTCAAATTATATTTATATAACGTTACTCAAATTTTAATATTAAATATGTTTATTATTTGATGTGTTGTTGCAATGGATCGAACTGTCCATACAACACTTTGCATTAATCCAAAGTGAGTTTTATCATGTTGTTAGCTAATCGCGATAAATGTATGTGTCTTAGATAAGAACTTGAAGACTGAGCAGTTTAACCAGAGACTAGATTAAAACAAATTTGAAAGAGACATGGTGCCCAATGATTCAGACTCTCAAATTTGATATATAGTTTAAGCACTCTTTAACTGAAAAGATCATTGTCTTTTTCAATTTGCAAAAGATTATTATATTTTCAATGTGCTTAATTAGTAATACAGCTGTCCAAATCAGTTTCATGAGTATACCCCCAAATTAGAAGAAATTCCTTTAGTACACTCTAGCCATGCCATATGATGAGAATTTCAAAATATAATATAATCTCATAATACAATTATATAATCAAGAATGCATTGATTTAGAACATAAGATCTCGTGTCATCAACGAGTACAGATCCTCTCCTTGCAAAGACTTACGAGCATGCGTCCTTGCAACGGCTGAGATCAGCCGTTGCACATCCAACGGCTGAGATTAAAAAAAAAAAAAAAAAAAAATTCCAATTTCTATTCTATTCGTTCCCGCCCAAAACAAAACATAGAGTTGGTCTGAACTCGTGGGAAAACACATACTCATTGAACACAGTCAGTGGTTCTTGTCCGAACGGCGACTGAACGGCGACCCAATACCGGCGGCGACCCAGTGTACCCAGTCTCCACGCCGTTGCAAGGACCGACGACGCCACAGGTCAGTTCCCCTTTGCCTCTGTAAATCAGAAATTAATGTATATCAAGCTTAATACTGTACTACTCTCCAGACTTACTCTCTCCAGACTGCTGCGTTTTTTCCTTATGAAGCTTAATCTTAACAGATAGGTTCATTGATAAAAAAAATAGTAACGGCGTAATGGAAATGAACCCTAACGGCGTAATGGAAATGAACCTTAACGGGTAAAAAATATGGACAAATCTGTTAAGGTTGATTTCCAATCTGTTAAGATTAACCTATCTGTTAAGATTAAAAAAAAATAGATAAAAAATTAATGGGCAAATGTGTTAAGAGACAAAATCTGTATTTGAAGATCTACAGATTGAATATTCAATCAGTTTCTGTATTTTAAGATTTTAATCAGTTTCAAAATCTATTTAATTAGTTTCAGTATTTGAAGATTACTTTTAATGGACAAATGTGTTAATTTATTTTGTGTTAAACCACAGATTTTGAAATCACAGATTTTACTTTTAATTCAAAATCTGTGTTAATGAAATCAATAGGGTATGTTACCACGTGGTTATGTAATCAACATTTAAAATTTGTGAGTATGCTAGTAGCAGATCCTCATCAAAATTGCCTATTTTTAATTCAACATTCAAAAATTGTGAGTAGGCTAGCAGCAAATCCTCACTCATTCATTGTTATGTAATCAATAGGGTTTTTAAATATGTCCAAAATTAATTCAACATCTGCACTATCTGCACTCTATTTTGTTTCTAACACAGATTTTGAAATATAATTGATCTGCACTCTATAAAGTAAATATGTTGAATTGATTTCATTGGTGTAACACAGATTTTGAAGATTACTCTATTTAATCAGAGGTTTGCCAAATGATTTTGTAACATAAGTTATTTAATCAGTCATGTGAACAGATAAGGTGTTTACTGGAATGTGATGAATTTTTTATTTATGTAGCTAAGATTTTATTTATATGGGTTTTCAGTTGCATTTTCATATGGATATGGAACCTGAGAATGATTGTGCTTGGAAGCCAAAACAGGGAATGACATTCGATTCTGAACAATGTGTGTATGATTTTTATAATACATATGGAGGAAGAATGGGGTTTAGCATAAGAAGGGATTTCTGTAGGAAGAACAAGATCAATAACCAACTTATTTGTAGACTTTTGGTTTGCAACAAGGAGGGATTTTGGAAGGGTGACAAACGAGACCCATTGTCAAAAAACCCAAGAGCTGAAACTAGGACCGGTTGTGAGGCTCGACTTTATGTCAAATTAGATGAGGGTACTGGGAAATATGTTGTCACTGATTTCAAAGAAAAACACAACCATGATCTTGTATCACCCGAGTGTGCCCACATGTTGCCGTCACAAAGAAAGATATCGACTACCCAAGCAATTGAGTTAGATTTGGCGGCACAATCTGGTCTTCGTTTAGGCCAGTCTTTTGAACTCATGGGTAGGGAAGCTGGTGGGAGGCAATGTCTTGGGTTTACAAAGTTAGATCAGAAAAATTATTTGAGAACCAAAAGACAACAAAGTTTAGCATATGGGGAAGTAGGCAATGTATTGCAATACTTTAAAGAAAAATCTTTGCAGAATCCTTCCTTCTTTTATGCTTTCCAGTTAGATAATGAAGAACAAATAACGAATATGTTTTGGGCTGATGCACAAATGATCATGGATTATGCCCAATTTGGTGATGTTGTCACTTTTGATACTACTTACAAGTTAAACAAAGAACATAGACCCTTCGCGTCTTTTGTGGGATTCAACCATCATAGGGAAACAGTTATATTTGGTGCAGCCTTGTTGTATGATGAGACCGCCGAATCGTTTGTATGGTTGTTTCAAAATTTTCTACAGGCTATGTCAGGAAAGGCACCAAAAACGCTGTTCACTGATCAAGATGCTGCAATGGCTAAAGCCATACCCATCGTTATGCCGGACACAAGTCACCGTTTGTGTACTTGGCATTTGATGCAAAATGCATTGAAGCATGTTAATTGTTTGTTCCAAGATAAGGGAGTAAAGGGTGTACTAAATAAGTTCTTCTTTGACATTGAAGATGCAAATCAATGGAAGTTAGAGTGGGCAGAAATGCTTGATAAATATGATGCGCATGAAAACCATTGGTTAAAATTGACATTTGCGGTGAAAGAAAAATGGGGTTGGCCATATGTTAGATCAACATGGGTTGCGGGAATGAGTACCACACAACTTAGTGAATCTTTTAATGCTTTTTTGAAGGATTACATTCGTTCTGATTTTAACTTAAATGAATTCTTCATGCATTTCGAAAGGGTACTTTACGAGAAGCGATACAAGGAGTTAGAAGCAGGATATGCTTTGTGCCAAAGGTTGCCAAAGGTGAAAGCAACAATAAGAATGTTAATTCAAATGGGTAATGTTTACACAAAAAAGATATTTGAAGAATTTCAAAATGAGTACTTTCGATCAATTGAATCGGACATAGAAGCAATTGAATATGGCGAGGCTAGTACCATTTACACAGTTGTTGATGTTGGTAACAAACATGCACGGAAAGTGAAGATGGAGAGGGATGGGTCATTGTGTTGTAATTGTACAAAGTTTGAAAGGGAAGGAATCTTGTGTTGTCACTCATTGAAGGTTATTAGAGACATATTGAAGATGAAAGAGGTTCCTCCACAATACATTCTAAAGAGGTGGACGAAACAAGCAAGAGCCGAAACTGTGAAGGACATTAAGGGGAATGACATTCAAGTGGATGTGAAATTCCAGCAAGCCTCGCGGTATAAGACATTGATGACCGCATTTAGAGCACTAGCAAGTAGAGCTGCTGAAACTGAAGAAACTTATGATTTTTGTGTTGCACACCTTGCTACATTAGGTGCAAATATTGAAGGCAAGTTAGGTGCTCTTTTTGGTGCTGGAAATGAAGTAAGTAATGATCATGACACCCAAAGCTTTGAAGTGGATTGCGAAGATGTGAATCATGTTGTGCAACCAAAAGGATTTAAGAAAAAACTGGCAACTAGTAAGGGCAAAAGGAGGGTAAAAGGTGGATTCGAAGTGGCGCTGATAGCGAACTCCAAAAAAAAATCCCGTGCTAACAGCTTCGCTTCGTCACAATCTATTGCAAGTCCAACAGTTGCACCTTCTCCATTACTATTGGAGGAGAGATCTATGTTCGTCAACATGTTCCTCCTCTTCAACCTCTTCCTCCCCGTCGTCATTTTCCTCCATCTTTGCCCATGGGTGGTAATTCTATTCCTCCGTCATTGATGAATCCCACATATCATGTAAGTATTAGTACAATATATGTATGTTTTTTTATGGATATAATATGTGACTCAACCCGTAATTGCGAAGCGTAATATATGACATTGTTCTTTGCCAATTTGCAGGACATGTACGTAGTGCATAATTCAGTGCCAAATTTAATGCCGCAACGGTATCCTGCTGAACCAACATTCCAGTCACTACTTCAAGGTTCATATGGATATGACATTGGGTTTCGATATTCTCAAGAATCAAACAGTCCAATGTGGAGTCAGGTTTGTCGTTGATGTGTTTTGAATCTGTTGCTGAAATTTGTATTTGAAGTAGCTTTTTTTTGAAATTTTTTTTTTTTCCAATTAAATTCTGTGTTTCTCCATTTCAGGCCATGGACAAGCACAAAGACAAGCAAACTGTAGATGAAAATGGCATGCAAAGTGAAGTGATACCATCTCAAATTGTGAAGCAAACTCATGCTGAATTGGTGCACAAATTTTGATGTTGCTCAGAAGTAATGTTGAAATTGCTGTTCAAACTCCACTCCAATGTCTATTGAAATTGTGTTAAACATGTGTGTTCAAACTACTGTTGTATGTGTGTTGAAATTCTGATTTAGTTTAATGAGAATGCTTGTGTTAAAATTCTGATGGTATGTTCATGGCTTGTTGACTGCTGGGAATGGTATGCTAATGATAGAACCAAAATGTGCCATAACATGTGTTGCATCTCAAATTGTGAAACAAACTATTGGTTTGGTCTGGTTTCGTATGTGCCATAACAAATTGTGAAACAAACAAATTGTGTTGCATCTCAAATGTGCCATAACAGATAGGTTCATTGATAACATTAATTGATAACAGATAATAACAGATAAGAGAGGTTCTGCTATGTTCTAGTCTGGTCTGGTCTGGTTTCGTATGGTCTGGTCTGCTTCTGTTCTGAATCTGCACTCAACAATGCTGTATTGGTTTGTGATTGTGTTTTGAAATAGTAACAGATAGGTTCATTGATAACCTTAATTGATAACAGATAATAACAGATAAGAGAGGTTCTGGTCTGTTGTGGTCTGCATCTGCTGGTCTGGTCTGCATCTTCTACTCTGGTCTGGTTCTGCTCTGCTCTGGTCTGCATGTGCTACTCTGGTCTGGTCTGGTCTGCATTTGCTACTGTGGACTGGTCTGGTCTGCATCTGCTATAGTTCAACACAACCCTTGATACAATTCAAAATAGTATTACATAGCATAAATAATGGTTTTGTTATACAACAAAAAGGTATCAGATAGCAACAATACTGTTTTGGCACTAAATAATATCAGATAGCATAAATAATGGTCTGCTTTGGTCTGTTGGGAATGGACTGCTCTGGTCTGAATCTGCATCTGTTGTGGTCTGCATTTGCTTCTCTGCATCTGTTGTGGTCTGCATCTGTTGTGGTCTGCATTTGCTACTCTGCATCTATTGTGGTCTGCATCTGTTGTGGTCTGCATTTGCTACTCTGCATTTGCTACTCTGCTGGTCTGGTCTGCATCACTGTTCTGGTTCTGGTCTGCTTCTGGTCTGGTCTGGTCTACATCATCTACAGATAATAACAGATAAGAGATAACAGATAACAGTAATGGTTCAAATGCCATACATTAATGGTTCAATGATAACAGATAATAATGATAACAGATAACAGATAATAACATTCATTGATAACAGATAACAGTAATGGTTCAAATGGCATACATGGTTGGTAACACAGCTGTCTTGGTTCCATCATTCATTGATAACAGTAATGGTTCAAATGCCATACATGGTTGGTAACAGAGCTGTCTTGGTTCCATCATTCATTGATAACAGATAAGATTCCATCATTCATAACAGATAATATGGTACATTCATTGATAACAGATAACATTCCATCATTGGTTCCATCATTCATTGATAACAGATAACATTCCATCATTCATTCATTTATTCATTCCAAAATATGCCATACTTCATTCAGCAGCTAATAGATAATTCATTCATTCATTCGAAAATGTACCATACTTCATTCCAAAATTCATTCCATTCATGCATTCGAAAATGTACCATACTTCATTCCAAAATTCATTCCATTCATTCATTCGAAAGTTGAGGCCACAAGTTGAGGAAAATAGATAATAGATAACAAGCTAACAACTTCATGTACATACAAGCCAAAATGCTACAAACTTCCAAGTTACATCATAAAGTAGAAAATCGTAGCAAATACAATGAAGTACACCATCGCTTTGATATTCCTTTCCATCCTTTGAAGCCTTCGACCATAGTTCGTTTCCATGGAATGAAGCCTCGTCCTGACATCGTTAAAGTCTTGTACTGTTATACCATCACAAGCTGTATAGTTCGTACGGATTCTGGACGTAACGTCTTCATCATCTTCATCCACGAACTTGAAGTAATTGCAATGGGGAGTGGGAGTCTTACTCTGCAATGCATGAGAATAAGTTAGTCAAAGAAGACAAATATTAATTTGACTACTAAACGAAGAAAACAGCTAGAATTACAAACTTACATATCTTGATGGGCAAACAAAGAACAAACGTCCTTCATTTCCATTCTCATTGGTTTTTACAATACGTATGGCAGCGGTTCTTCCACAATTGCACACTCTTGGTTGTAGTCTTATGTTGCTAATGTTAGAGGAAGATGCCATTTTTCAAAATCTGCATACATGACAAATATTTGAACCATGGTAGTTCCATAGAGGAAAAGGTGAAATCTGACTAAAGAGAACACCTGTGGAAGATGAAAATATTTGAACCATGGTAGTTCCTAGCAGTTTCAGGGATATACCCTTTCATTCTCATTAATATTCTTCTACTTGGTTTGGTTTGGCTTGGTTTGGTTTGGTTTAGCTGTGGCTAATTGCCTAAAGAGAACACCTGTGGAAGAAGGTGAAATCTGACAAAGGGTGTGACAAAAAACCCACATGTAGCTCCTCTCCACACCCATTTATTCATATCATATTATTCATTCATGCCCAGTTGGACATAAGTCATTTCACTATCACATATCTGGTCCAGCTGCCACAACCCTAACCCAACCCTCCCTCCCCTACTTTTTCATTTCGCAGTTTTTTTAATTTGTACTCAAATGAATGACGGAATCAGATACAATCTTCTTAACATGTAAGCGTTATAAAAATATATAATTCACTTAGCGTGGTAAGATTGTGTTCGATTCTAAATTCATCTCATAAAATAAAATAAAATTATATCAAATTCCGTAACCCGTTTCCATATTTCTCAACTATTTCTTTCATTTCATTTCATTCATAATTGCCATCTCTCTCCTGTGTGTGTATGGAAGAGAGAGAGAGAGACACTCAGAGAGAGGACCCCTGAGGCGGCCTTTAAGCACCCATAACTTTCTCACATTCCATCCATCCATACTGTTATTTTACTATTAAGCACCCATAACTTTCATTCATAATTGTGATTCACTATTTGCAAAATATCTATATTTCTATGAATAAATGAGTATTTACTTGTGATTACTTGAACACGAGAGTCTAGGGGTGGGATGCAACAAGTTGAGCTTCCTATCTACTTGCATAGCACTTCAAACCAAGAGGAATTCTTTATCTACTTGCTTAATATATTCCTTCACCCACTTGATAGGTAACTGAATATTACTTTCCTCCTATCTAACTGATTATTGCTACAATGTATGATTTTAAGTAATGGTTCAGCTAAACCAAAATGTGCCATACTTAGATAATTACTTCAACTATCATATTGCCATAATCAGATAATTAGTTCAACTATCATTTCATACACAGAACAAACTAATTAACACTGAAAGCAAATACTCATGCTGAATTAGTTGCCATAACATTTCATACACAGAACAAACTCATTAACACTGAAAGCAAATTCAAAGCCCAAATGAACACTGATTTTTATTATTCATGTCAATGTTTCAGAGATTTGAAATCAAAGCCCTAATTTCTCAATCCCAAATCAAAGCCCTATTCAGAGATTTGAAATCAAAGCCCTAATTTCTCAATCCCAAATCAAAGCCCTATTCAGAGATTTGAAATCAAAACCCTAATTTCTCAATCCCAAATCAAAGCCCTATTTTCTGTTCGAATCCCTATTCGAATCAAAGCCAAATCAAACCAGTTTTTTCTGTTCGAATCTGACATCGAAGCCCCTAATTTTCAAATTTAAAACATATTTTCTCAATCTCAATCACACAATCCTAACATCTTCAGTTCAGAGTTTCGAATACTAAACTGCTTCCTCTATGGTCTCAGAACCCAATTCCTGGAAGTGGGTCGCCGGTGCCGCCGTCTGGGGGACTGGTCGCCGGTGAGAGTAGATTCAGTGGAGGGGGACGAGTGAGTGGGAGGAGTGCAAGGCGGAGTGAAACTGAGGAGTGAGAGTGATTCTCATACTATAGCGACGGGCGGGAACGAACAGAATAGAAATGGGAATTTTTTTTTTTTTTTTTTAATCTCAGCCGTTGGATGTGCAACGGCTGATCTCAGCCGTTGCAAGGACGCATGCTCGTAAGTCTTTGCAAGGAGAGGATCTGAACTCGTCATCAACAAGAGCCATAAAAGAAATTGGATATGCCAGAAGTGCAAAAGAAGATGAGCATTAATCTCTTCCAAACTTTGGTATCACTGCTGTCTTATTTAAAGGCACAGCTTTATGTCATTTTCTTAGCTCATAAGCACCAACTATTTGTTGAGACCACTTGCTGTTGGTTTGCATCAACAAATTTTGGGCTAAAATCAATGTCCTTTTAGTTCCATTCTGGCTGGACATTCGAAGTTTAACACTTTGCCTGGTCCCACTTTTTAAAAAACACTTTTTAAAAAATTTTATTTTCTTATTTTTCGTTTTTTTTTTTACTGAATTTTTTAATATTTTAAGCAATTTTTTTTTTTTACTTTTTAGACATACTTAACATAAATATACCTAAAAAGTAAAAAAAATTGTGAAAAAAACCTTTTAAAAATTCACTAAATACTAAAAATACAAAAAAAATGAGAATTCAGTATATTTTTTATATTTTTATGTATTTATTAATTTTTTAAAATATTTTTTTATAAATTTTTTACTTTTTAGATACATCTAAATAAGGTGCATCTAAAAAAGTAAAAAAAATGTTTAAAATTTTAAAAATACTCACCAAAAACAAAAAAAAATACGAAAACCAAAAAACTCAATTTTTAAAAAATTTAATCCAAAAAACTCTAACGAAACACACTGAATGTTTTTTTTTTTTATATTGGTTTTGAATTTCAGTAGCAAAATCTTACTCCAAATGCATTATTATAACATTAAATATTCTATTTTTCACTCTCTCGAGATTAACCACAAGCCTTCTGTTCAATCATTATGTGATATATGTGAGATGAAAGATTAAATGTACTCAAGAAAATAGTCGGGGCAAAGTCATGAGCCCCCCAAAAGAAAAATGTAAATGGGTTTTATTAATTAGTGTATTAATGAAATTAGTTAATAAAGCTTAGAAAACTTAGTTGGATCCTAATGCATATGCACAATGTTGTTTAATATTTTGCACAACCCAAATAGAGGCTGGTTTGAAAATGCAAGAGTCTTCATGGGAAGTTATCAATGAAGTCAACCACCATATGTATCACTAATTAATTCTCTTATTTAAAGACATGGCTTTATGTCAATATCTGAACCTGTAAACCTTTTCTTTTTTTTTTTCTTTCTTCAAAAGGACCTATATACCTTCACATCCTAACCAAAAAAATAATAAGGAAGGGGACAAAAAGATGTAATACATTTGTATCAAAATTGACCTAATCTCTTCTTTTACAAAGAATATGGAAATAGCTCAAAATTCCTATCTGCCTTGAAGGATTTCTCTCATTTCAAAAATAATCAACCACTTATCAGTTTAAAAATAATGTAAGGAAAAGACTCGCTGGCCAAAACTGTGTCGAGGCCTAATTAAATAATCTGTTAACTAATAAACTCCTCCGGCAATCCAGTAATTTACTCTAAATTAATTGGACTTGTTTAGTTTGTCACTCTTATACACTCTTAACTGAAAGGTCGGTCAAGAGTCAATCCTTATTAAACACCAATATTAATTATTTATGTTCTATTTTACAGAGCCTTCGTTTAGTTATTTATTTATTATAAGACTTTTTCTTGTATTGATATAGTGATTATTGGAATTGAACTTGTGGATTTGTCCTATTAAACTTCCTTATAAAGTTAATTGTCTAATTTGATATAAATCTTTTAATACTTATAAATAATCTACTAACTTTTTAGTTGTCATTTGGCAAAAACTTTTTTAATTCACTTTTTGAGTTGAGACTTTTTTTTGTTTAGGAGTAAAAAGTTCATTTAAATTGGTTTTTTTTTTTTTCTTTATGAGAAAAAAAATGAAATGAATATGATTTGATTGTGATATTTTATCTTATCAATTTATTTAACTTATTTTGTCTTTTATATTTTTTTTAGTCTCAATGGAATAGCCAAGGGAAGCCTTTAATATGGAATGTTATTAATATATCATGAATTAAACGTTTCTCGCAATGGTATTTTTGTCTTTTTACAATCTTATAAGATAATTGTTTCTCCCAAGTTATAACTGAGGTGACATTTTAGATTATAAGCGGCAAGGCATGCAAGTCGTTTTTTTTTTTTTTTTTTTTTGAAGTTAAAATTTTTATAATTTTTGATTTTTTGTAAATGAATCTAAAATAAATATAAAAAAATAAACTAAAAGAAAATTTGAAAAAGTCAAAGATAAGCGAAAATGGTCCACTATTTTTTTGCTTATTTTTGTCTTTTCTAGACTTTTTCAAACAAAAAATAAAATAAAATAATTTTTGCATTTGTCTCATCAAGCAAAATCTAGAAGTCTAAAATGTTTTGAATTTTTTTTAAAAAAAGTTCACTAAAGTTAAAAGGGGTAATTACACCCCAAAATATATATATATATATATATATATTCAAGGTTTGAACTTTGATCATTGTAACAAATATACCCTAAATTTTAAATTTTATCAATTTAAACTCTAATCTTTTGATTTATTTTCAATCTAAACCATCTGTTTATTTTTGTTGAGTAAAACCAACAAAAAAGAAATATTTTAACCATTAAATTCAATGTACGTTTATATAAAATATTTAAAATATCATTTTCATTGAGTTCATAACCAAAATATTAATTTTACTTAGCAAAAATAGTCAGTTGGTTTAGGTTGAAAGTAAATAAATAAATAAATAAATAATTGAATTTAAATTAATAAAATTAAAAATTCAATATTTATTTTATTACAAGAGTCAAACCCTAGGCTTTTCTATGTAATTCTCGCATGTGAAAAATAACTCACCAAAAAAGCAAACTCCAAACTGGATAAGCTCCTCTCCATACCTCTTTATACTCCTTACACGCACTGATGATCTAAATCGTCTATCTTGTAACCCTCGCAATATTGAAGGTCATCCATGCTAAAAATTAGCTTCATCGGACGACTATAAACATGGGAACAAATCGCATTTTGTTTTATAAAATCGATTATTTAAATTTAATTATATTTACTTTCATTGTATAAAACAATATGCAATTTATTTTTGTATTTATAATATTATGATGAAATTGATTTTTTACATGAATGACCTTTATTATGGGATTTACGAGATAAACGATTTAGATTATCGATGCGGATTCGAATTGAAACTTACAAAAAGAATATGAAGAGTTATGGAGGGAAACTTATCCCCATTCAAACACCCGATTTCACATGGACATCCCCCCCCCCCCCCTCCCCAAAAAAAAAAAAATTGAGACTTGGTTATAAGGGTTACCCTTGACATTTTGTAGTTTTTGGTATTAATCAAGAGTTATTTCCTTTTACCATAAAAAAGGAGTTGTTTCTTTATTTTTGTATATATTTATACTACCCACGGGATAAAAATAATAAATTTAATTATATTTTTTTTAATAAAAATTTAAGTGCTATATTATTTATGTTTCAACATTACACTAACAATATAATTTATGTAGAATATTTTATATGTTGTTAAGAATTTTTTTTTAATTTATTAATGTAATAAAAAAATTATTTTGCAAAAATAAATATTACATTTTAATATAAACATTTGAAAGTAGTGTTAGTGCGTTTAAAAACTTACTAAATTATAAATACACCCCCTAAGATTTAATTAAAATATGAATCGTCTCTTGTGGTTCTAAAAATTACATTCCACCCTATGAGATTTCTAATATCATAAAAAATTATATTTTTTTATTAATAAATCATCAAGTCAATTAATAATTTTTAATAATGTTAGAAATATGTTTCAATTAATAATTTAGGTAATTTTATTATTATACAGGAGAGTAATTATGAATTTTATTTTTTTAATTAATTCTGTTAAATAAAAAATTATAACAAAGGGGTGTTTGTCATTTTTCAAACCATATGGGGCAATCTGTACTTTAAGCAAATCCCGAGAGGTGTATTTGTAATTTATCCTTAATTATACATTGAAAATTCATCTAAAGGTTTAAAATACTTCAATGTGAGTTTTATATTAAATCTTAATAAAATATTTATCATTCTTTATTTAATATTAAAAAATTAAGTTCTACTAATTACAAATTATTTAAAAAATAGCATTATTAATTCATTACTTGAATTTTATTTATTTATTTTATTAAATATATTCAAGTCTAATCTAACTTAAAAATTTTATTTTTTCAATTATGAAAATGTTCCTAATATAAAAAATGTAATGAACTATGTATTCACATCTAAATTTCGATTGAATATTTTTACTTTATCACATACTTACTTTGTAACGCCCCAAATTTCTAACCCAAATGATAATACAACAATCATAGCTTTTTCAAAGAAAATCGAATATAAATCTCCAAACTTACATTACATGATACAATAGTTCTTCATGCAACAATACATTAATCCAACAACAAGAAATAAACAAATAAATACCCCCAAGGGTTTACAAGTTTACAAGGCTTGAGTCTAGTTACATAAAACGGTTATTCAAACTCTCACACATACAGCCCTTGGCTTACACACAAAATCACCGCAAAATGAGAGTCTCGTACTCTCAATGCACATTTCCTCGCCTTTAGTTAGGCGGCATTACCACATCTTTTCCTACACAAAAATCTCATAGGGTGAGCATAAAGCTCAGTAGGACATCCTTAACAAAGTATATACATTTTATACAAGTCTCAAGAGATGAAATACACATGTCATCCTATGCCCTTTTGAAAGAAAATCACATCTTCATCTTTGAAAACCATCATGCTCAATGATGTCATGTAATTTCAATTCTTCAAAACTTAACAATTCATTTCAAGAGTAGTAAATACAACTCTGGAAATCCCTAGGTCGATATCTGCAAGTAGACTATGCAAGTGTTATCAATTTGTCATTTTTACCAGTATTAACCGGAAGTCTTGACACCAATCCGGGCGAGTTTTCGGTCTTTCACCCCAGACTCTCAGGCCAACTTATTCAATATCATCTATACCACCTATCAAGACTTACCAATGTATTTATCCCAAAACCATTCCATGAAAACTTGTTTCTCAACATTCTTTTCTCAATGCCAGTTTTCAAATCAACTTTCAAAGTTTAATGTAATCAAATGAATTGATATGCCAATAACGCAGGATGAATATAAATACTGTTATTCCAATTCATTATCCAAGGAATAACACAATTCCTTCTTCTCAAGTATCCTCAACAATTAGTTATTTCAGAACTATTTCAATGTTTTGAACAATAATTTTCTAAAATGAACAATAATTCTCATATTCCCTAAAATTCATCATTTATATAAATATAAATAAGAAATTTTTCAAAGATCCATTTATTTTGACACACAAAATAAATATAACAATATCATTCATAGATTTTCATTCTTTTAAAAAAAAAATCCCAAATTCTAGGTTTTCTCACCAAAACTATACAACTCAAAACTTTTGAAAGAAAACTTTCCAAAATCGTCTTTTCTTCAATCAAGGAAGATCAAAACTCATAAGATCATTTAAAAGAATAAGAGACAAACCCACTTTCAAAATCGTTCAACTTCTTGAATCAACAATCAATTTTCAAAGCTATCGAAAGATAATTTCGAAAATTATATAGACCTTGCAAAAACATATATATATAACTCTAAGAAAATCTCTACCTCAAGTTTTGAAGAAGAAATGAGATGAAACCCGCAAAATCAACGGTGTCGAAACTCGATCTTCACCGCACATAACGAAGCCCTCGAGATGATAACCAACTTTGGTGAAAAACTTAGGTCTAAATCCCAATGAATTTGGAGAAATCAAAGAGAGAAGATGACTTCTAGAGAGAGAAGCTCCCGATCTGGAATTCTGGAGAGTTTTAGAGAGAGAGAGGACTAAAAAAGTGATCTGAAATATCAGATTCACGAACTGATATAACATGGTCCGCTCAAGCGTGGAAAGCCCCGCTCGAGCATCAAATACACTAACCCAGTACTTTTGCAGACAGGTCGAACTTCTGAAACCAAACATTCTCCGCTCGAGCGCATAAACGGCCGCTCGAGCGGGCAAGCAACTTCGAATGTATTTTGCATTTTTGCTTCGAGGGCGCTGCCCTCGACCCCGCCAGGGCGTTGCCCTCTAACCTGCCAAGGGGCGCTGCCTCCTCGAACCTCGCGAGCTGATCGGGCAGCTCGATCCTCGACCGGCCCAGTCAAAGTGGCAAAATATGAAAGAAGGGTCGAAATTGGGATCGCTACATGCTTAAATTAACCTTATTTGTGATATTATACTATGGATAAGATATTACATGCCTTTGATTGGCTTCCTTTAAAAATAGTGATCTTATTTAAGATAAACTCAATTTTATATATGAAGAAAGTAATTTTTTTTTTTATTTAATCACAAGTAAAATAGTATGATAGGTTAAGTTATCATAAAGAATGTGTCAAACATAATCTTAACTAATGAAATTGATAAGTTTAAAAATATTAATTAAGTCCAAAACTATGTATTTATCTCATCAATCATACTAACACAATTATGTCAATTAAAATTACATTACATAACACTAAATAAAGTAAAAATTTCTCAAATTTAATTTCTTGTTATCGATAATAAAATCATCTTGTACTATAATTTATATTCAGAAAAAGAGTTTATAATAATGAATTTTAATTTGCAAACAAATTATTACTAAATTGATTAAATTAAAACTTGTGTATGGACTTATTCCTTGATTTTATACCCTCGTTCATGGGTTTAAACCTTTTCCAAAAAAACAAAAAAAAAAAAACTTGTCATAACAAAGAAATTAAATTTCAAATATTATCGTTCTATTACCTTAATATAATATATAATATGATTTAATTAGCAAGCTTGGTATTAAGTAACATAATCATTTAATTATGATTAATTTAGTGTTTTTTTTTTTGTGTAAAAATTTTAGGAAAATTAACCCATAAATCCTATATGGAGGAATATTGATTCATTAGTTCTAAGAGTTTTCTTATGAACTAATTAGTCCTTTTTATTTTGAAAAATTGTATTTATTTGATTTGGTGTTATTCGAGTTTAAGTGAATGTCCTTTTGTGATTCATATTTCCAATTTTTGTGATTTGTTTTTGGGATAGGAATGGAAAGATGAGATGTGGAAGATTTTTTTTGAGAGATTTGTGGCTGAAGTATTGGTTGTCGAGCGGGAAAATCTATATTTATGTTAGTATGATTTTCTGGTGTTACATGAGAGTATTACATTAAAGTGCTACGTTTGGAAAAATTACACTAAAGAGTTTTTGTGTGTTACATTGATTGGAGTGTTACATTTGGAAAAAAAAATACACTAAGTAGTTTTTTTTTTTTCAATGTTACGTTATTACGTTTGAGAAAAGTACACTAACGAGTTTTTTAGTATGTTACGTTGGAGTGTTAAGTTTTTGGAGTGTTACATTTGAAAAAAGTACATTAAGAAGTTTTTGAGTGTTACGTTTGAGAAAAATACACTAAAGAGTTTTTAGTTACATTGGAGTATTGCGTTTTCATAGTGTCACATTTGGAATAAAAATACACTATGAAATTTTTATGTGCCACATTGATTGGAGTGTTACGTTTGAGAAAAGTATACTAAGGAATTTTTTTGAAATGTTATATTGTTACGTTTAAGAAAATTACACTAAAGAGTTTTTTAATGTGTTGCATTAAAGTGTTACGTTGTTGTAGTATTATATTTGGGAAAAGTACACTAAAGAGTTTTTTTGAAGTGTTACGTTAGTAATTTTAACATTATGAGAAAATCTGCATTTATTCCTTAACACATGACACACGGGCATTTATGTTTAGCCATTTATGTAATTCATTCTAAAATAACTCTATAAGAAAAAATGAAGGACCAAATAATTCATAAGATCAATATTTAAGATTGATTGGTGTTTCATCCAAAATTTTAGTTTAAAATTTATTATGAGCGGTGAGGGCTTATGGCTAGCAATTGTAATATTCTTTGGAATCTTGATATCTTAATTTTGATTTCGTAGTATATTATTTCAAATTTCTTTGTAATTTTAATAAACAATTCAATTTTATAAATGTATTTAGCTTAAGTGTTGATTTAGGTAGGAGAAACTAGATTAGTTATAAAGATATTTTACATTTCTATCAATGAGTTTAATTTGACTGGTTCATGATAATTTTGAAACTTCTTAAAATTTAAGAATGAATTATAGTTTAATGTTAATAAACTTATGCACAAGTCTCAATTCATACTATGATTTTTGCTTCAATCGAAAGATGGTATTTTATGAATATCTAAATTACCAATATGTCCTACTTTTGAAACTTGTTACTCATTAAGTCCTATTGATAAATTTATGATTTTTGCTTCAATCGAGTTTTTTTGAAGCTAAACTCGAATTTTTGGCACCTTTTATGAATATCTAAATTCATACTATGATTTTTGCTTCAATTGAGTTTTTTTGAAGTGTTACTACTTAAGCGCAAGAAATACCACTCGAACGAGGATACCCTACTCCCCAAACCTTTAGAGACCTGCAACATACTGGGAGATCTCAAAGATCGCTCAAGCGCAAAAAATACCGCTCGAGCAAGGATACCTTACTCCCAGAACCTTTGGAGACCTGCAAAATACTGGGAGACCTGCAAAATGTTTTGGTCGCTCGAGCGGTTTTTGAAATCTCCCAGTATTTTGCAGGTCTCCAAAGGTTCTGGGAGTAAGGTATCCTCGTTCGAGCGGTATTTCTTATGCTTGAGCGGTCTTTGTCAGTCAGCAAACTTTTGGAAAGGGGTCATTGTGCGCTCGAGCAATGTTTTGGTCGCTCGAGCAGTGTGATTTGGTCGTTCGAGCAGTTAGCGCATATATCAATTCGGGAAATGGGATTTTTCAATCACTTTTTCATTTCCCCTCTCTCTTTCTCTCTAAAACCTTTCAAACCCTAATTTCTTCACTTTCTCTCTCTAGTTATTACTTAAAACCTCAAATACTCCATCATCCATTGATCTCTCCACCATTGCTCCTTGGAGAAAAAGGTAGAGCTCGTCAAAAGATTCATTCTAATCGAAGAATATCTCATTTTCGGTTCCATCAAAGTTTCATCCTTGCTCTCTTCCTCTTCTAATCATAAGGTATGGATTTCGTTGACCTTCTAGTATGATTCTTAACTTAAATATGTGTTCTTTGTCAAGTATTGAAATTTGGGAAATGGGGATTTTGGTTTTAGGGTTTAGATTTTGAAATATAAAAGAGAGGTTTTCCAATGGGTCCTTGAGAAAGGTTGTGGGAATATGTTTATTGTTGAGCTATGTTGAAAGGTTGGATATATCTTCTTTAAAAGTATTTTTGGAAGAAAAAGGTATGTGATTTGAAAATGATATTTGATTTATGAAAGAAAAATTAATGTTGTTGGGTTTTGAAAGGAAGAAATGAATGTGATGTTGATAATGAGGGTGGAGTTGGATATATGTATCACTTCCATTTGAAGAATTATGAGACTATAATTATTGTTGAAAAACTATCTATTGATTAGAAATACTTGTTTTGGACTATTAGTGGAGGATAGTTTTGATTATTACAGAAATTGCATGAGGATTAGGTTAATTGAAACCAATTACTCATACATCTTGCATTGAGCATGTTTCGTACTTAAACATTGAAAATGTATTGTTTTGAGAAAATGAGGTGTATACGTTGGTGAATCTGATTATGTGGTGCAGTTGTGGTTATTATGTTGGCCTGTGTGTCTTTGGTGAAAGTCCAGAAACTCACACGGTTAGCTATCGATCCTTCCGATTAGTACCAATAAAATGGCTTTGATAGTGCTTGTATAGCCTACTTGGAGACACGTATCTAGAGATTCCCAGTATTTTGTATCCACTGCCCTATTTTCTAACTGGAAAAGTATCATCATTGAACAGAATCACATCTTATTGAAACATGGCATTATTTTGAAAGAGAAAGCATGATGTTTTGGAAAAATAACATGGCATTGCATTGCATTCACCATGTGATTTTGTTAAGCTTTATACGTTGTGTTTGAATATCTCTACTGGGCTTTGGCTGTGATGTCCAAAAAATCGGGAACATCAGAGAATATATTAACAAGTAAATACAGGGTTTATCTAAGGTTACAAGAGTAGGAAACGTCACTAATGAGTCCTTTGGCTAATAACCAAACAACATCCCAGGAAGGTCGGAGGAGTCAATATAGCCTCCCTTCTAAGTCCACCACCTTAGATAGCAAAGCTACTTTTTTGATAGATCTTGACAAAGTATTAACACAAGACCTACATGAGTTGACGGATTATAAAGATAGGTTACAAATGATATATATAATAATTACAAAATCATGTCTTAATTACAATAAGCAATTAATCACTTACAATCCCAAAATGTGTTTACAAAACTAGTTCTTAACTCTCATAAGGTAACCATACATCTTAAAATACTTCAGCTTTGCCTTTGACTGGTCTAATAGCCTTCAATACCTGGCATGAAATGCCAGGAGTTTTAAATGCCCAGTAAACGCGCACACACCCCGTCTCTTTTTCCCAATCCAATACACCATCACAATTATAACAAGTAAGTAATGAAGCATAATAATCATTCAATAATAAAGGATTACAAGGTTAGATTTTAGTAATCTAGAAATCCCCCAAAGAGATTTCATCCTCCCAACCACAAGAATTGGACACCAGACTATTCAGAACTCCCCATTTTGCTGCTTTGCAGACCTTCCCACAGATGCCTGCAACGGTTACATACCGCGCAGCGCCGGTGGACCTCAAAAGGGACGGCGAAAAGAAAAAGGTCTTATCATCCCGAATCCAACCTTATCTTTCCAAAAAAGTTATATCCTCCTGAGTGTCTCATCTGAACCCAACCTTATCTCACCAAATCAAATCATTACAAAGAGTCTGAATAAATCCGTTCCATTCTAGGGTTTTCACGATAACTACTTGCACAAGACTTATCCTTTAATTAGGGAGCACATCCCATCATTCCATACATAACACATCTCTTCATTATTCAAGTGATCGAAAACCCAATACCACTCCAATTAAGGTTCCTCTTGAGTTAGATGTCTTAAATTAAAGTTAGAACAACCTAACAAGATAGTAATATCCACATAAGCATGAGCATCATTATATGATGAGGATAAGGAACATAACCATAACACATGCGATATCATACCAAGACATGATCATATACTGTCACGCCCCAATAAAAATAACTTAAACCCATCAATATAAACATACATTTATATACGATAGATCCACATTTCCTCAATTCATCAGAGTACTTCATTACAAAAGTATTACACGTTAACAACAAAAGCAAATGCCCTACGGGCTTACAACTTTCCAAGTTAACACTTGGTTACAAAAGAGAGTACTGACTCGGTTACACATTAAGCCCTTGGCTTGAATTTACATGTAATACATCAAAAGAAAAAAAAAAGGCAACAAAAGTATGTCTGCCCCTAGCCTCCCAAGCTATGTCCTCAGAGGTGGCATGCTACCTGTACCTGAAAATGATGTTCCCATAAAGGGTGAGCCGCAGCCCAGTAGGAATATACTAAACTGACTATGAACAATACCTAAAAGATTAGCAACTGATGGATGGTCAATACTTACACTTCCATTTACATCTTATTATAATTCCATGACAAACAATTCTATATTACAATTCACTTTTCATTTCTTATTCAACTTTGAGTTTGAAAACAAGGCTCAGTACTCTGGCCAAAACATTTGATGAGATTGTAGTTCATCACTAGAATACTTTCGAAAATCAAGGTGGATACACATTTTGGTGTTGTATCAATAACACATAAACTACTTCCACACTTCACAAACGATAATGATGTACATTTTAGTGCTATATCAAATCAAACAAACTTTTTAATAGATAAGCTTATGAGCTATATCACTACTACAACAGATAAGCATATGAGTTATATCAATGCTACGACAGATAAGCGTATGAGCTATATCAACATTTCAATAGATAAGCATATGAGCTGTATCAATACTACAACAGATAAGCATATGAGCTATATCAACATTTCAATAGATAAGCATATGAGCTGTATCAACACTTCAACAGATAAGCATATGAGCTATATCAACATTTCAATAGATAAGCATATGAGTTGTATCAACACTTCAATAGATAAGCATATGAGCTGTATCAACACTTCAACATTACAATGGGAGAGCATATGAGCTGCATCCCTGGGTCCATCCCCCATCTTCCCTTAGCCATAAACTGGTTTAGAGGTACATCCCCCATCTTCCCCTAAACCATTAACCGGTTTAGAGGTACATCCCCCCATCTTCCCCTAAATCGTGGAGTACATCCCCCATCTCCTCCCATACACAAGTAATGCATATAAACACAGAATCACATACGCAATCAATCAATACAAAAAGTTAACGTATTCTATCAACCGTCATACTCTATGACACATCCAATTGATTAGTTTTAGTTTGCCTAATCATCATGCATTGTCTACAACAATCAACACTACCCTCCACCGGTAGCCCCAAGCAATTATTTCTAAGTAGGAAATAAATGCACAAATGGATAATACATCAACATTTCGACTAGATGAGCAATAAAAGATTCGGCTACACTCTTTAGTCCCATACATTCCCAATTTCAACATTCTCAATTCAATTCCTCGTTTTCTTCAATTAATTATATGTGTTAATTAATTAAACCAATCAGGACAAATTACCATAATTCACAAAACAACCCTAAGGTTCCATTTCCATCAATGTCCCAACATTAATCTCATTTCTCTATGCCTAACATGCATATAGGTTTATATATTTAAAACCCCAACTTTTGTAAAATTACACAAAGGCCCAACCTTTCTCAAAATTACCCAACAACCCCCAACATATCAAAATGCTAAAATTTAAAGACAAAGTTCATAAGATGGAGTAGGTTATCCCTACCTCAAAAGCTGGCACTCAACGGGAAGATGAAGAAACTCAACGTGCTCCAAAGCTCAATATTTTCGGATCAAAAGGTAGCCCTCGACGATCAACCCAACTTTTAAAAAGACCAAAGGTAAGGAGAACACCCTAGCTAGATCAAACCCTAGAGAGAAGTTAGGTTTCTAGTGAGAGAAGCTCTCCAATGGAGTTTTAGAAAAGTAAGAGAGAGAGTGTGGATGTAAAAAGTGATTTAAAATAGCCTAGCTGTCAACTGATATACGACTCTCCCGTTCGAGCGGAGAACACAACGCTCGAGCGTCAAGGACAAAAAGCTAGGTACGCTCGAGCGCAATAAGGCCCGCTCGAGCGCCAAGGCACAAGAATAAAGTACATCCGCTCGAGCGGGAAAACCAGTCCGCTCGAGCGTAGATTTCTCCCTCCCAGAACTTACACCAAAAAGTACCACCCGCTCGAGCGCTAACAAGTACGCTCGAGCGCGACCCGCTCGAGCACAAGAAACCAGCTCGAGCATAGAAAACACATCTGCAGAAGTTTTGTAGAGGCACGAAATACTGAAACTGTGAAAACCCCGCTCGAGCGCAAGAAGACCCGCTTGAGCGGACCGTTCAAAAACTGGGCAACAACAATGGGAGCTAAAGCTCTACCAACCTGAAACAACCGAGCCCAACACATTCTAAAACTCAAACAAAAGAGTTTAAAGGTTGACAACACGATAGGTACAACTGCTAACTCCACGGAACCGCGTCCGAAAAACAACTGAACAGTAAAGGGATAACCGGGATCGCTATATATACTAATACGCATATTCATGAAGACAAGAGCTTGGAATACCAATGCAAAACTAAATTTTCGGGTTCAGTACCATTTAAAGATTAAATCAAAAGAACCATTTCAGATTTTTCTCGAGCCTGGCCTTCCTATGGTTCGTAGATAATTTTATCTAGTTTTCAAAACATTTTTTGGAAATGGAATAGCTTTTCTAGATTTTTAGTTATTTAAGAAAGACTCCAGTGCTGTCCACATTCGTTGACCGTTACGAAAATCAGATTTTTTTACAAAACCGCTCACTCTTTTTCAATGAAACCAATATTTCATGAAATTTAACTCTTTAAGGAAGTTTTTGACATAAAACTGAGGTCCAAATGAATTTTCTATATTTTTATAGAATTTTTGAAAGTTGGTTATAAAACTGGTTTTTCATACACAATACTCAAAATAAGAAGATTGGTGAGAAAAGAGGCCAACTAAGGAAAAAATTTCACTTCTTTTGTGATGAAAACATACTGAATAATGTATTAATAACTCAGATTTTTAGAGTGGTGGTATGCCTTTGAAAATAATGTGGGATATGGGAAGAAAAATGTAGTTTTGCATCTATTAAAAGGAAATATGAGTAAAAGAAATGTCAAAGCCCAATTCATCAACTTTGAACACAAGAGCACCATTACAACACATCTAAAAATATGATTTTAAATCTCTAATAACATGTATTTGAAAAAGAAAATAGAATGAGAGATGGTGATGTGGCTTACTTAAGGCTTGGTTGGTTTGCTAACAAGACTTTTGTTTCTCTCCTTTCCTCCACCAAGATTACTCTTTTTCCCTCTGTTTCTCTCAGCTGAATAGGGTGTTTGTGTGTGTGTTCTTGTGTCCAAAATGCTAAGGAAGAGGTGGTATTTATAATAAAATTGGTGTAGAATGTCCAAATTGCCCATTGGTTGGAAATGGATTGGATATTTTGATTTTAGTTTGAATTCAATGGAATAGTGGACAATTAGAGGCATTAATTGATTACCTAAGTGTCATCTTGTTAGGGTTTTATCTTAATCAAATTATCCTAGTTACAAGTACAATGCATATATGAATCTATATATATAAGGTTTGCACCTAGGTGAAAGATCTTCCTTAATTTATGCAAGTTTGTTTTAAAAAGTACACCTATTGTATCTATGGCCCTGTTTGGTAGAGCTTTTTTTAAGTTAAAGCCTGATAATCAAAAAGCATAAGCTAAAAGCACCCCTACCCTAGCTTTCAAATAATCATCTTTTTTTCAGCTTATTTAAGATATTTCTACCTGTGGTGAAGTGATTTGGAAATACTCTTGGATCCAGTTAGACGATCTTGATCCTTTGATTGCTACCTGAAAAATGGATGAACACTCCAGTCATGGGTGCCGGAATTAGCACTCTGACGGACAAGTCAGTATTCTCTCAAATTTTACTTCTTTCTCAAGTTATCTCTTTTTTTACATACCTCACTTTCGTTGACATTCCTCTCTTTTTATATTACGTCCGGGCCCAAGGGTTGGGCCCACTCTTGATCTCCCACATAGTTATTTAGTCAGCCTTCCAATTGAGTGTTGGCTCCCATTTGGCTCCTTATACGGCCGATTCGTATATTCGGCTTCATAAGCCCCTGGTTAAGGCCGAATTACGTTCAACCTGAGGTCTCAAATGCCTTGGGTTGCCTAATAAGTTATAAACAGAAACTGCACCAAACAGTCTGGTACAGACTCCTAAATCAAAATAAGCTATAATCACCCCCAAAAAACTATAACAAACAGTCCCTATATATGTATGGCCAACTACATGATGATGATTTGAGGGGATTTTTTTTTTCTTTTGTGTACAATTGTTGGAAATTTCAAAATACAGTATTCTAGACACCCCATTTTTTACTGTCCTTAAGATTTTGGTGCCTCAAGTTGATCACCCGATGATAAAGTACTACGTTGTGCAAATTGTGCAAGTTCCTCAGCAAAAGAGTTTCGGTTTTCCAACTTTGGAGAATCTTGTACCACCTTTGGACCAAAACCTGTTTTTTTTTTCCAAACCTGTTTTTTCCAAGCCTAACCACCCAGAGGCCTACAGGCCAACAGGTGGCCGGCTGGCCAGAAATTGGTGACTAGTCGTCCCATAGCTGGCCGGCAGGCCATGTTTCTCGGCTGGCAGATATTTTGTTGCCAGTTGTCCCCCCATGTGTATGCATTATACCAACTGTCTCTATACAGCTGTGTTCGACAGAGGCACTGGTTTTTCTATATATACATGACCACCTCTCTTGAAATTAAGTTAGAAAAAATTCCAAAAGCTCAAAAACTCTCTCTCTCTCTTTATCTTGCAATGCACATACTGTGAGAACCCGAATATAAAATTTAGTAAATAATTAAATAATAATAATATTACAATCTCAAATATTTTGATGGTGAATCATAAAGTGCAAATTAAAAATTTGGAGGGTCGTTTAACTAATTTTAAAACCTAAAATAAATTTATGGTGAAAGTCTTTAATTTAGAAGCAAAATTTATTATTTATAAATAAATAAATAAGTGTCAAATTAGTAAGCATATGTTGATCTAATAATATTTGTATTTTATTTAAATTAATGGAGAGAAAAAAATAATATAAAACAAGGGATAATTATTTAGAGTTTTGTTTATATATATATATATATAACAACCCTAGGGTTCCTAATCAACACTATAGCAGCAGCAGCAATAGAAATGTGAGAGAGGAAGAGAGAGCAACAGATAGAAAAGAGAGAGGGAGAGAAAGCACCCTTGTGTCTCAACAACTCTCTAAGGTATTAATCAATCTATTCTTGTTCTATTATAATATGTTGTTTACATAGTTATGGTGCTTTTGGGTGTTGTGAGTTGGTGGAAGAAAAAGGAAAGGATTGGTAGATTGGTATAGTATTCTAGAAATTTTAATTGAATTCATAATGTTGCTCCTAAGAATATTAATCTGCCAGCAAACTTTAGAAATCATGAAACCATATCAAACAAATGAATTTTGAACTAACATTTTTACAGTAGATCAATTGCATATTGAATTGCATATCTGAATTTTTTTTCATAATTTTTGGGAGTCAAAATCCATATAAACTGATGCGTTCAAATCTGTCCAGAAAATTGGTTTAAACAGTAAATTCGGGGGTGTTGTTCTCTTTGGGTATGAATTTGAAAATTTTCAAATTAGCGTCATTAGAACCGTTTACGAGTCTAGTTTCTTACATTTTTGGCCTTGTGTTGATTGCTCCTATATACTAAGAGAACCATTAATTTATTTAAAGTGTTACAGAAAACAACCTGTTTGGGCATAATTAATTGTAAATAATTATTTTGATAAGAAAATCAAGTAAAACCAATTGGATTTGAAACTTAGGATATATTAGTTGATATCTGGAGGGTTTTGGAATTTTTCGAATGGTGTAGAGTGGGTTTTTAATTTTCAGAGTTAGTGAACAGTTTGGGAAAACCTATCAAAAATTCTATTTTATCTCAAAGTCACATTAATTAAGTTTCGACCGAAACCCATGTCTTGGGTGATTTTAGACCTTGAAGAACATGAATTTAGGTAATATTTAAGAGTAACGGTGAGTTGGGTTGAGCCATGTTAGTGCGCTTTAGTTGAGATTACTTAGTTCATATTCTTTAGTATTTTAAATTAATAGTGACGTGTAGTTTCTATACTTGGTTCAGGGCACTAGTTGGACTTTTATACTCTATTCGAGGATTACATTATTTCGTTTCCAGGTGAGTAGTTTCATGCTACATATTTTTATAAATGTTCCCCTACCCTGAATTGTTGGAAAATTTAATTGTTGTTTCAGGACTAAACTGTTTTGATAAATTATTATATTGTCAATGTAATCAAATTATTTCTGAAACATGTGTGAACTTGGCATACTGTAAACTATTTGTTTTGGTCTCATGTTTATAATGGTGAACTACCATGTTTTGTGAAACTGATGTGTATTGATTATTGGGACCACATGTGTATTTAGTCCAGGGAAATTATTCCACTGTGTGTGGTGACTCTGGCCACTAGGGAACAGATCCAGGTCAGGCCATGATGATTTTAGTGCTCAACGATTGTAAGGAAAAAACCTAGGTTAAGCTAGGTGACCTTCAATCAGATCGTCTTAGAGAAAAGGCCCAGGTTGCCACCCTGAGGATAACTCTTAGTTCGGTATTGGATCCAACGAGGCTTATAGCCTTGAGAACTATGTGGCATGTTACTTGTTATTTCTTGGTATCCAGAAAATCATTGGTGTTCATGTTGTAATCTATTTTAAGTGAAAAATGTCATTTATCATGTTCTCGAGAGATATGAGTATTTTAACTGTTGAACTGTGGAACCTTCTTTTGTGAAACAAATTATCTTTACCAAACCGTATGCCAATCTAGTTTCTGTAATATATATCTTATTTTGGAATTGATCCCTGTTTTCAAAACTGTATATACTATCCATGTTGCTACTCACTGACCTATCAGCTGACTTAGTTGTTTACCATTTCCAGGTGTTAGAAGGACTTAGAGTGGACTCATGGCGTAGTGGGGACTCAATTGCATGGACCTCTAGGACATTCATTTATTTTGTTTTAGACTGTTATGTCAAGTTTGTGGATATTTATATTTATATTTATATTTATTTTTATTGAGGTTCATTTAGGATTATATTGATATGTGGGTTGTTTTTATCCCATAAGTTTGGATGGTATTGATTACGGTTGATTTTTCCGTTTATACTTGTGGCATGACACTGGATTGAGTTTTGGTTATTTATTAATGGACTGTTTTATAGTTATTCAATGTGTATGGTTACGTATTTAAGCTTACGTGCGCCTTGGGCTAAGGCCCTGTAGGCCACGACCGGTCATACCCGGGTTTGGGGTGTGACACATACACCTTACCTATACTTCCTAAACCAATATTTTAGCTCTCCTTGCTGAGATTCTTCCATCTAAATTTTAGCTCATGAGGGTGCCTACTTGTGAGTTTGTGAATCAAAGAGTTACTCCTCTTCAAGAGGTATAACCTTGGCCTTCTTTACACTGCTTCTCCCTTATCTTTTCCTGCTATCTTTGTACTGGTTTCACACTATTTTTATGGGTTAAAACTTATGACTTAAGGCTATCAAAGGTGGAGGGGTTAACCACCCTTTTTTTAACCTTGTTCTCTAAGCTTTTGTCCTTGTGTTTCTCATCTATTTTCTAACTTTTTACCTTCTTTTTTTTTAGAGTTTTTAAGATGCTAAAAATGTGATTTTGATGTCCCAAAAATGGAGGGGTTAGCCACCCCTCCTTATGCTTGTTTGCTAGCTTCATTTCTCCATTATTCTAGTTCACTTTCTCTAGCTTTTTCATACTAATTCTAGCACTGTTTTTGTGAGTTTTAGGACTATTTTAATGTGTTTACTTTATTCATGCCTTATATAGTATGCTTGTAATATTGTAGTCCTCATAGGTTTGGTGGCTTAAGCCTTCGACACCAACCTATTTGAGTTGATAGCCTCTATTTGATGCTTTTCATACATGTGCTCATACTTGCAATAACCATCTCTGCATCCTCCTTCCTTTCTTAGTTTTATTTGTTTGAGAGTCATTTCAAACGAGTGTTATTTAAGGAATGTGAAAGAAACCCTTCCATGTTTAATGGTTTAATCTTTTCGAAGGTTCATTACCAAGGCATTACATCTCTCTTATGTCAAGAACAACTTCTTATTTGACACTTCCCTCCATTTAGTGAACTTAATTCTCATTTTTGGACTAAGTGATTAAAGAATGGAAAGGTAATTAAAAGAGGCTAATAAAATTGGACTAAAATGGTAACAAGAGTAATAAAATCAAGTCAGGTTCAATCGAACGTTAATTGTACCCATTGAGTCTTGAGTCATTCCATACTCTTTAGTGATAATAATGGCTCAAGAATCAATATCTGCCACCTCCCTTGAGGTAACTCCATGATGGGGAGGAGGTTTTGTTGGTTTTCATTTTCCATTTATTGAGACTTTGTCCCATCGATTCATAGATCATCACACAACGAGTTTGCTTCAATTGACGGTTTGTGAATTGAGTCTCCCTCCTCCCTTGATCTGTTTCATGACAGGGAGAGGCAGAAAGGACCAACATCTCCTAGAAATACTCTGTTTGTGCTCTGTTTCTTTTCTGTTATAAAAGGGCAGACCCCCAAACTAGTGGCCGGCCGACCACTTTTTCTAGCCGGCCAGCCACCTTTTGTTGAGCAAGCAGTGGTATTTTCCTAGCAAAATAGAGTAGAGGCTGGGGAGAAAAGAGTTTAATTTTCTACCTGCAAAACAAAATAATTCTGGTAACAAAATAGAAGAGTGTTTGGAAGGAAATTCATGTTCATGCATGTGCGATTCTTTGCTTTTGGTGGCTCGTGAAATTAGTGCTATAGAAGTGTGTTGTAATTAATTACTTAGATTCCTTTGAGCTTGTAATAATTAGTTAATTTGGACTTGTAATAGTTAGTTTAATTCAGATATTTATTCGGACCCTCCTGCGCGAGACCAAATATGTAATAATGCATGTATGTCTTCCAACCCCCATATTTTCTCCCTTTTATTTCCCTTCTTATAATGGTAACATCATGTTTTACATTTTCATATCATTACCATATGTATATATCCATGTTTGCACGCATAAAGTTTGGCTTATCATACTAATCCATGTCAATTTCAACTTCCTTAATCGAATACGTGCTTTTATCGCGTTCCTTGAATTAACTCGCATGCCACGCTAGTAGCCAAGCCAATTAATCACATGTTATATGCATTGCATTAGTCATGTTGCATTGTTCAGGATCATGCATTTTTTCTAATTATTTTCTTTCTTTTGTCTCGCCTCGGATATTTGGGGTAAGCATTTTGCTTTAGCATATTGCATGCGTACAATTGTTGCCATGTCAAGCATGTTTACCATGAGGCTAAGTGTTTAGTTGATATACCTGTTTGGATGCCTGTGGATGAAGGCTATTTTGCTTAAGTTGGATAATTTTGATTAATGTACATATGAGATCACTTTTTCAAAGTGACACATATTCAAAACACTTTTCAAACAAACATGAGATCAAAGCATTACAACTTCTGTGAATTAGTCTATGCTTGTGTGTATCACATAGTAACGATAGCCTAATAATTGGAACAAAAGCATATAATGTAAATAAAAATCACATCATGATTAGTAAAGACCGATCTTTGATCGGGTGAGTGGCGTGCTCAATTCATGACCTTCCCCTCTCATACCTAAGTTCCCGAGCCGAGACACTTTGGTGATGACAGACACGTGGCCTTTAGCACGAGTCACAAGTTTTCTAAATTTTTCAAAAATATTTAGGTGGCGATTCTGAAATCTGGCAATGCAGTCCATTTTTCACATTTTTGATTAAAAATCGATATTCCAAAAGATTTGTCGGATTTGGACTCTTTTGTGTTTATCCGTTTCACATTGCACTTGTGAAACAGATTCAGAATCACGGGATTCCGAACTGTAGGGCTATCGTATCTGAGGAGAGTAAACCCTCCGAGGAGCACGAAAAGCAAGCTACAAGTGTATAAAATAGGTTTAAAGGTACAAGTGTTTGTATATATATAATAGTACTAATTTGGGGTCAATTAGTAACTAAATAAAAATGTGAGGGCTTTGGGTTTAATTTATGACTTGGAACATTTAATTAAGTGTAGTATTTAATTTAATTAGGATTTGAAAATTCAATTCGGTTAAAGTTTCTTTATTTCGAATTAAACAGTGAATCATACTAAGAACCGGAAACCTAGGATTTTTGTGCGTGTAATATAATTAGAAAATTAATTTAATTATTATTAGGGTTTTGGAAATGATTCCTGAGCTCTAGGTTTAATTGGGGTTTTCGAATTTTTGGTTGGCGCGCATTTTCGACTCTATAACTAATATTGAAGACAAATAAGGATTTGAGGGTGATGATATGCCTCCACTAAGGACTTAGCTTGGGAGAACCGTGGAGCTGAAGGCTCATTTTTGTTTCTTGTTATAACTATTTTTGTACAAGCCTTGGGCTTTAACTGTATTGAGTTGAGCTCATTTTAGTTGTACCCAAGTATCATATTGGAAAGATGTAACCACTAGGACATAAACTTGTCTGTATAATCTTTTATTTCAATTCACTCATATGTGGCATATACTATAGATTCAAGATCTAGGATTTATGAATGTATACTCGCATATGTCCTCTTTTGTATCGTAAAAGAATACAAATGAAAGGTTATTATTTCGCATGTGTTTCTATTGAATATCATAAGATGGGTTGTCATTATCATTTTAGGGCGTTACAATAAGTTTTTCAGTTTCAATTTACTCTATGTTAGAGTTTGTCCAATTATATATAGTTAAGAATTTCATTCATATTTTTTATTTAAATATTTTTAAATTAAAAATAAATAAATTTTATTTGGACTCTTCTTTTAAACCTCAAATTAGATGCAATTTAGATATGATTAAAATTATATTTTTAATTTTTCATCTACAAATTTTTAAATTAAAAAAAATGATTAGATAGACCAGTAGTTTTATACATATATATCTTATGCCAAACACTTTAAATTTTTATTTTTTTTTAATAGATGGGTTAAAATATACCATTAAAAATATATGTATTTTTAAACACGACACATGGACCTTTTTAATTTATGTTTACATGTGCTATGGGAATTTCTTTTTTAATTAATAGATGTGGGTAGACACCCCATTTTTGACGACCCTTGCGACTTGGACATCATCGCTTACACACCCAATGATGGGTGCATATGCCTGTCAAGTGCTCAAAGTCCTCAACAGAATGCCACAACTTTGAGCCTTTCAAACCTTGCACCCCTATTGCCTTGTTTTGGATCAAACCTAGTGATTTTCAAGCCTGCAACCTCTGGTGGCCTGCCGGCCACTGCTTTAGGCTGTCGGCCATTGCTCTTGGTTGTCAGCCACCAATGTGTTTTGCAGATAGTTTGTGACAGTTGAGCCAACTGTTTGCACAGATGCTTGCATTTGCTCCCACATGTATGCCTAGATGTTTTTGAGGGAATTATTTGGTTCTCTATATATAGAGGGCCTCCCCTCTTGCTTTGGGGTTAGAAAAATTTTAGAACAAATTTTTTCCTCTCTCTCTACAATTCTCTCTCTCTCTCTCTCTCTCTCTCTCTCTCTCTCTTGCAAATTTCTTAACCTTTGCCTATACACTTTTAACCAAACCTCTCCATCTTTGAGTTGAGGTATCTGTGAGCCTTGTTTGGACTCTTGAGGGTGTGTTTGCCTTGTTTTATTGCCTAGAAGTGATCTCCTCTTCAAGAGGTATAAAGCTTTGTCTCTTTACTTGTTGTATCTACTCTTTTTCTTGCTATTTTCCAACTATGTTTGGGCTGTAAGAACTCTGTATTTTTTGGCTGAAACTTGGGTTTGAAGGTCAATAAAGGTTTAGAGGTGGCTCACCCTTCTTTACACCTTGCTCTCAAGGCCTTGACTCTTGTGTTTCCCACCTTTACATTATCTTTTTTTTGAGCTTTCAAATACTCATTTTCAGAGTTATTTCATTAGCTAAAACCATGGTGTGAAGTCCACAATTGGTGGGGTTAGCCTTCCCTCCTTGTGTTTTGCTTACTAGCCTAGCATGATCCATGTTTTAGCTTATTATTCTAGCTATTTTTGTCTTAATTCCAGCATGTTTTAGGACTTATTTAAAACTATTTTAGGACTGTTTTTAAGTGTTTGTTGCATTTGAGCTTTGTTTTGCATGCTTGTAGTGTAATTGTCCACATGAGTTTGGTGTTTTAGGCCTTAGACATCATCTTATTTGAGTTGATAGTGTTTATTTATGGCTTTTCATGCTTGTGATCACTCTTAATCATCTCTACAACCCCTCTCCTTTCTTATCTTTTGTTTTGCTTCGAAAGTAGTTTCAAACTACTTGTTTGTTTAAGCATGAAATTGAGATGCCATGCTTAATGGTTTAATCCCTTTGGGGTTTTATTACGAATGGTATAATGTCTCTTTCATGTCCAAAGCAACACTTGGTTTGAGCCATCTTTCTATTAGAGGACTTAAATTCACCCTTGGACTCAATTGATTAAAGAATGGATGGTAATCTAAAATGGAGTAATAAAATTGAGGCTAAAAAAGGTATAAGATAATAATTGGTTAGGGTTCAATCAGACATTAATTGAACCCTTGAGTCTTAAGTCGTTTCATACTCATTAGTGATGAAAACTGTTCAAGAGTCATTGTCAACTACTTCCCTTGATCTTTCACGATAGGGATGTGGTTTTGAGGGTCTTGTTTTGTTGCATTCAATGAATTTGCACACTTGGTTCATAAGCGATCATGCAATGAAATTGCTCAGATTGATGGTTTGTGAATCAAAGCTTACTACTCTTTTGAGCTGTTCAAATGATAAGGAGTGGTAAATTGTGGAAACAAATCCTTGAGAATGCACTGTCTCTGCTCTATTTGCTCTCTGTTATAGCAAGGAAGTTCAGTCACCAGTGGCCGGTAGGCCATCATCAGTGGACTGCAGGCCCTCTGCTGGCCACCAATGTAAAATCCAATAGTGTACTCCCCCAGTAGAACAGAGTTGGTCTGGAGGTGGAAATCAGCTTAAATGTTCTATTGTGTAACAGAGGCATTCAACAGCAGAAACGGTGACTTTTTCAACTGGAAACCGCATTCATGCATGAGCCCTCTCATCAATCCTCGGGATCCGTGTTATAAGCATATTGGTGTTGTGATTAAAATAGTGGCTTTGTAATTAATTAGTTAGAATAGCTAATTCGTCTCATGTTGTAATTATTTTAATTAGCTAGATTAGTTAATTAATTCAGTTTGTAATAATTAGTTAAGTAGTATAGCTAAATTATTCATTTGTTGTTGTAATTGCTAGTTAATTAGTTTAGCTAATTACTTAGTTTATTCAGACTCTCCTTCGTGAGAGCGCAATGTTGTAATAATGTGTATGTCTTCCAACCCCACGTCTTTCTTCCTTTTATTTACTAGTTTATGATGGTTAGTTTAGGGGCATCATGTTTTATTTAGCACTCTGCATGTTTGCATCCACTTTTATTGCATGCACCGAGGCTCGGTTCATCATTCTAACTTGCATTGTTAGTTAAAATATGTCTTTGAAAGCTATCAAATTGATTCATATACCATATTAGTAGCCGAGCCTATTAATTTCATATCACATGTGTTGCATTAGTTAGAGCAAGCAGTTTTCTAACTCTTTTCTTTTAGCTTGCCTTGGAGTACTAGGCGAATATTTTTGTTTTAGCATATTGCATTCGTATGTTAGTGTTGCCATGTCAAAGCATGTTTACCATGAGGTTAAGTGCTTAATTCATAAATTGTTTGAATGCCTGTGGATGAAGGCTAGCTGCTTGAATTGGAATAATTTGAGTAATGTTCATATGCGATCACTTTTTTAAGTGGTACATATTCGAAACAATTTTACAAACAAACATGAATCGAGAGGTTTCAATTCTTGCAAATTAGTCTATACTTGTGTGTGTGCGCATCACATAGTAATGTTAGTCTAATAAAACCAGAATAAGAGCATATAATGTAAATAAGATTCATATTATGATTAGTAGAGGCCGATCTTTGATTGGGTGAGCAGGGGTGCTCAATTCATGACCTTCCCCTCTTGTACCTAAGTTCCCGAGCCGAGACAATCTTTGTGGTGACAGATACGTGGCCTTTGGCACGAATCATGGGTTTCCTAAATTTTCAAAAAATATTTAGGTGGTGACCCTATATCTAACAAAGCAGTCCATTTTTTGCAATTTGATTCAAAATTGATTTTTCAAAAGATTTGCCAAATTTGGACTCTTTGGTGTTTATCTATTTCGGATTGCATTTGTGAGATTAGATTCAGAAACGCAGGAGTCTGATACTGTAAGGCTTATTCATCTTCCGAAAGGGGGTGCGAAAAAGTCGAGCTACAATGTGCAATAAATATTTTGATGCCTAAAAAATTATTAGTTCTTTAGATACCGCATGTTTTGTTTAGTTTTCAAAAATAAAAGTAGAAAATTTTGAAATAAATATTTTTAAATTTGAAATTATATATTCGAAATTTTCTTGTTTAGTTTTATTTATTTTTTACTTTCTATATTAAGATTTTAAAATTTTGAAACCCTAGATATAATTAAATGGACTAAAGTTTTATATTTTTAAATTTTACTTTATTTTTTATTGGCATTACTTGAAAATGTTGAGAATGAGGCAAATAAATGAGATTCGTCAATGATTTTCCATATTAGTATGGTATTTGAATTTTGAAATTTAAATTTAAAGGATAATTAGAGTTCTTTTATAGTTGGTTAACCAATAGAATTTTTTTAATTATTTAAAAATATAAAAAAATAAGAAAATTAGTTTGAAATTTTGGAGCTTAAAAATATATTAAAAAAATAATAAAATTGAATAGAAAATCAAAATAAATAAATCAAAAAAGTTTAAAAGTTGAACACTTAATTACATACCTCCATTCACTGCTCTCATATTACAATTCATACAACCCTTAAAAAAAATAAAAAATAAATAAAATAAAATAAAAAAATTGAATGGAAAACTAAAGCAAAAAATATTAAAAGTTGAACACTTAATTACATACCTCCATTCACTACTCTCATATTGGAATTCATACAACTCCAATTAAAAACAATTTGAATAGAAAATCAAAACAAATAAATAAAAATTGTTTAAAAGTTGAACACTTAATTACATACATCCATTTACTGCTCACTAAGGGTGATCATCGATCTGGCTAACCTGTCCAACCCAACCGAACCAACCCAATTGATTTTGGGTGGATACGTGCCTTTGGCAAGCGGATGCGGATGAAATATTTCAAAATTCACGGATATGATTCGGATGGCGGATCAATCATCCCACACCCACATGAACCCGATCCGCCCGAAAATGAAGTTCCAAAAAAAAAAAAAACTGCTAACGAGTAACAACATAGATTAGAAATAATAAATATATATTTTGTGAAAATAAAAAACAATAACCTAAACATATGCATGCGTTGTGCCATGGCCTATTATAGACTAATAATACATATTTTTTCAAATTATTAGTTATTAGAGATTATAAAAGTTATGAATTATAATTTTTAAAAAATTCCTAAAATTTGTAAAGTCCAAATTGCCAAACCGATCACATCCATTTGCCAACCTGCTTGGCCAATTTAATCTACATTCACCAAATCGGTGGACGGATGCGGATTGACTTTTTCCAATCTACCTAATTTTGGATGGATGGTGGATGCGACGCCACTTGACCCAACCCGATCCGCGATCACCCCTACTACTCACAAATTCATTTTTCAACAATTGTACACATTGTCATTGTCAAAAATAGTAAAACAAAGTTCATAATGGGGTAAGAGATTGAGTAGGTATCAAGTTATACTAAGTGAAATTCTAAAATAGAATAATATGATAATTTTTTTAATAACCACCTTCCTTAGTTTTGCTCTCTACAGTGTTATTTTCCCCTTGCCATGATTTGTTCTTACTGTGTAGGTATAAAGCGAGAAATAAAGTGAGAAATGATAGTAAATAGCTTATGTCATGCCCCCAAATCGCCTCCTCAACCCCATGGTGTCGCCACAACGCCTTAACTAATGGAATAGTCTTGCCTCGCAAGATTTGGTCTCGAGAATCTAAAACCCGTATCAGTCTCTCCTCATACGAGGCATCCTCATCTACCTCTAACTCGGTCCTATCCAACACGTGTGAAAGATCAGGCTCGTACTTCTTGAGCATACAAATATGAAACACGTCATGATGGGAGCATACAAAGCTACGTCTGAAGAGAGACGTAGCTTGTGAATAAGTAAAGGTCGAGCACCAACGACTAGCGGGTTTGTTGAAACCCTTACCTATAGCCGAGTGAAAATGGGAGCATGTCACGATAGATTTTGTTGTAGGTCTTTCGAGGACTCAACGAGATAATAATGCTGTATGGGTGATAGTCAACTGGTTAACTAAATCAGCACACTTTGTACCTATACGCACAAGTGGCTCGGTAGATTATCTTGCTAACCTTTGTGTTAGGGACATAGTTTGACTTCATGGGGTCCCTATTACTATCGTTTCAGATAGAGATCCTCGTTTCATGACTTGGTTGTGGTAGAGCCTACAGAATGCCTTGGGTACTAGATTGACGTTTAGCACCACCTATCATCCTCAGACTGAAGTGCAGTCTCAGTGAACCACATAAATCTTAGAAGACATGCTTCGGGGTTGTGTTTTTGACTTTAAGGGGTCGTGAGAGAGGCATTTACCTTTGCTGGAGTTTTCCTATAATAACAGTTTCCAAGTGAGTATTGGTATGACACCATTTTAGGCCTTTTATGGCCGACTGTGTAGGTCTACAATATGTTGGCCAGAGGAGGGTGATGCATCTTTTTTAGGTCTTGAATTAGTCTAGAAAATAACGGAGAAGGTCGCGGTTATTCAGGCCTTTACTTATTCACAAGCATACAAAGCTACGTCTCTCTTCATCCCCATCCACGAAAGTTGATGGCTAAGGTCGTGGTACATCTTTGTGCCTCCGCGTGTACCAGAAGGAGTGAATGGTGAAACTATCAGAGTACCTCCTCTTTATGCGATTCTGGCACAAAAAGATGATCCAAATACCTTACACTCAAGTCAGAATAGACATTCAAGCCCTTCTCTACCTTTCCGCTAGTTATCCTTCCTCAGATAGCCTCTACTTCATGATCACCCCGCTGTGCTTCTATAACTCGGCTCACTAGTGTAGGTTGTGCAACTACAATGAACAAAACGGTCGATTCAACAGACTCACCAAGATGTAAGTCAAACTCGCCAATAGCCCCCAACATCTCACATTCCCGGATGTCAATACAAGATACACTACTTACGAATTTCCTACTCAAGGCGTCAGCCACTACATTGACCTTCCCCAGATGATAGTACAACTCGAAATCATAATCCTCCATAAACTTCATCCACCTCCTCTGTCTCAAATTCAAATCCTTCTGTAAAAAAAAATATTTTCAACTCTTGTGATCGGAAAACACTCTCACCATATAAATAATGCCTCTAGATCTTTAAGGCAAATATCACTGCCGCTATCTCTAGGTCGTGAGTAGGATAGTTTCACTCATGTGTTTTCAACTGTCGCGAACTGTACGTTACCACTTTCCCCTCTTGCATCAACACACCACCCAAACCTTCTCAAGAAGCATCACAATAAATTGAATAATTCAAACCCCTCTTCGAAATAATCAATACTGGAGCAGTGGTGAGTCTAACCTTAAGCTCTTGGAATGATTTTTCACAAGTCTCACTCCACACAAATTTAACTTCCTTCCTCGTCAATCTAGTCAATGGTGAGGCCAGCCAAGAGAAGTATTTCACAAAACGTCAGTAATACCTAGCTAAGCCCAAGAAACTCCGAATCTCAAAGGCATTCTTAGGTTGTTCCCAATCTTGCACTGTCTTTATCTTAGAAAATTCTACAGTCACCCCTTCCCTAGATACCACATGGCCTAAGAATTTAACTTCCTTTAACCGGAACTCGCACTTTCTGAACTTAGCATATAAATAGTGGACTCTAAGACACTCAAGTACGACCCGCAAGTGTTCCTCATGTTCCCCCTCGGAGGGTGAGTAGATTAAGATGTCGTCAACAAAGACAACCACGAAACGGTCTAAGAACTCATGAAAGATTCGATTCATCAAATCCATAAATGAAGATGGTGCGTTGGTTAGCCCAAAAGGCGTCACTAAGAACTCATAGTGGCCATACCACGTACAAAATGTCGTCTTCAGAATATCTTCCTCCTTCACTCTCAACTGGTGATAACTCAATCTCAAATCAATCTTAGAAAAGCAATAAGACCCCCTGAACAAGTCAAACAGATCATTTGTACGAGGTGATGGGTACTTGTTCTTAACAGTTATCCGATTCAACTTCTGGTAATTGATGTACAGTCACAAAGTGCCATCATTCTTCTTAGCAAAGAGAGTCGGTGCTCCCCAAGGCGATGTACTAGGGCGAATGAAGCCCTTATCTAATAGCTCTTTGAATTGAATCTTCAACTCATACAACCTGGCAGGTGCAAACCTATACGGTGCCATGGAAATCGGTGCTGTGCTGGGCACTAGGTCAATGGAGAACGCAATTTCTCAGTGGGGTGGCAACTAGTAAGATCTTCTGAAAAGACATCCGGGTATTCACAAACTGCCCTCGGCAAATCAACTCGGACCACATCACTCTCATTACCTAAGAAGGCTGCACAAAGACAACTAAGCTCGCCCCGACCATATGAGTCATATACTGGCAACAAAACTCTATTAGCTTGGTCCCTCAAAAAATAAAGACCATCACTTCTTGAGATGCACACCATAACTCTCTGACGGTAACAATCTATAACAGCACGATACGAAAACAACCAATCCATACCTAAAATGACATCGAAACCCAACATGTCTAATAATACAAAAGTAAAAGAAAGTTGGCGACTGGCAACCTCTATCTGACAACCACGACATCCCTAATCCAAGATAACCTTATCCCCAACTGGTGACTCTACCCTAAGTGGAGACCCTAATGGAGCCACTTCTAACTGTAAAACTGATGCGAATGTAGATAAAATTAAGGAATGAGATGTACTAGTATCAATCAGCACATTGGTAATAGAATTGAATAACAGAAAGTTACCTCTCATAACAAAGGGTGCTGGCAATTGATCTGGTGTGGTAACAGCATACACATTCCCTGTGGGTCTCTACTCTACCTGCTTACCCCTCGGAGAATAAGACTGGTACAACGATTGAGCCAAAAAGGCTCTCTGAATGGCCCTCGAGGCGTATGTTGAATGGGTAGGTCGATGGCTCTGTGTCTACCTCGAACCAGATACACAAGATGTGCCACCTGCCTAAGGGCTAAACCTCCTCAAGTGCCCCGACTATCCACACTGATAAGAGGTAGGCGGCTGTCCTCTCCCCTGACTCTGGCTCTGAGGACGAGCCGAAGGCGGTGCAAACTGTTGCCCTTCTCTTCTCTGTGAGCAAACTGAAGACTTGTGGCCTAGCTGACCGCACTTGAAACAAGTGATCCCACCCTGACTACATCTCCTTGAGCTAGAATTCGGTACATAAAAAGTGGACCAGGCTACCTTGAAAAGGAGCCCGGTCCTCAACCTCTCCTCAAACTTGATGCAACGGCGTTCCTCCGTCGCTACAAGTTCTGGTACAAACCTAGAGAGACTAGTAAAAGTAGCCTCAAACTCGGCTACTAGTGTGTTTAGCTGCTTGAGCTTCAAAAACTGATCCCTCAACTTCATCCTAGCAATGGAAGGGAAAAACTTGTCCTAGAAGGAGTTAACAAAGGCCTCCCAAATCCCCCCAATGCGTCCTCTCACATATTTCCACCACTGACCCGCATCTCCCTTCACTTGGAAGGATGCCAAGGTCACCCTCAAACTGTCGTCCTCAATGCCAAGCATCTCCAATGTCTTCAGTATCTACTCAAGCCACTCATCTGCCTTCAGTGGCTCCTTCGGATCCCCTAAAAACTTTTCCAGATTTGACTAGAGGAACTCCTTCTTCAGAAAGGACAGCCAAGTCTCAACAACATAGGCTTGGACTTGATTCTCAACCTTGAGAATGTACATAGATTCCCATAAAGCTCCAACCATTTCATGGGCCAAAGCGCCCATAGCTTGCTGACCTATTGGCTCGGGTACGTTGGCCTGACTAACTCCCTCTTCCTGCGCCAGAATATCATTCGATAATGACACCTCTTACCGTCTAAGCTTACCACGCCTACCACCACTACGTCTACGTCTACGTCTACGTCCTGACATCCTAATAAAGGTAACACAATAGATTAGCACATTTACAAATGTGTCGAAGCTAATTCACTCATGTCCTAATACGATGGACAACAAATAATTCGCTCCACATAAGCACTTAATCACATAAACACAAACGAACTTCCTTTCTAGATAGTGATCATCCCACGACATTGCCAGAGTTCCAATTAGAAATAGCAGTGATCAAGTGCTCTTCTAACAAGACTTCTATAAACTCATAGATCCAATCAATATCTAAGAAATTAAATCTCATACTTATTTAGTCACATAAGCATGTTATCACATAATATACTAGGTCTATTTCTAATATCATCTAGCAAAATAACCCATTGTGATAAAAACCACACCCCACGATTCCAAAGTATTCAAACCCGGTAGCTCTGATACCAAGTTGTCACACCCCTAAATAATAACAATGCCCAACTCATGACATTCTTTACAATGATCAATAACTTTATTATTAGGGAGAAGTAACACGAAATAATTATATGCCCTAATCGCTATATCTTTTCAAGTCGATGCTTAGGTACAACAAAATGAGTTTAACTCAATACAATTAAAGCTCGAGACCTAAACAAAAATAATTACATCAAATAAACAAAATGAAACCCTTGGCTCCATGTCCTCTCAAGCAACGTCCTTGGTGGAGGCATATCATCAGCACTTGAAAATTATTTTCTACATAGGGTGAGCCAAAGCCCAATAGAGATACTCTAACACAATATATGAAACTTAACAAAATTATAATGTGAATGCACATGTATGCTATTTGTCAAACATTCCTCATTTTTCATCTCAAAATTATGCAATGCCAGATTATTAATCAATTCATGAAAATAATCCTTTTATATCAGAAAATAGAGCAGTGGATACAAAACACTCCGAATCTCTAGGTACGTGTTGCCAGTAGGCTATACAAGTACTACCAAAGTCATTTTACTAGTACTAACTTGAAGGATCGGCACCTAACCGCGTGACTTTTTGGACTTTCACCCAGGATACAAAGGCCAACAATATAAACCAAAACCATACCCCCTAACCAGATTTACCAAGGTATTTATTCCTTTTTTACTTAAAAATAAATACATTTTCAATGTTCAAGAATGAAACGATACTCGATGCATAATGTATAAGAAGTTGGTTTCAATTTAACCTAATCCTCATGCAATTTCTACAACAATTAAGACTATTCACTACCGATAGCCCCAAACAGATATTTCTGCTCAACAAATAATTTTACAACAACAAATAAAATCGCATAAATTTTAAAATGGAAGCGATAATAAATATTCGACTCCACTCTCATCATCAATGGATACATTCTCCATAGCTTTTCAAAGCCCAACATCTTTCTATTTAATTCTATAAACCAAATATCAATGATTTTCCAACAAAATCTCATTTGTTCTTTAAAATCTCATTTAATGAGTAGGTTTCCGAATTTTCAACACAACCCAACAATATACACCTTCCACAACATTCTCAAACATTTATTTGAAAAACCCCTCTTTTACTTTCCAAAACCAAATCTTAGGTTCAACCAAAAATCCCCAAATCCCCTTTTCAAAGAGCAAAGAGCAAATAACTAAGCTAAGAACCATATTAAAGGTTGAATAAATCCCTACCTCAAAGTAAAAGACAACAGAGAGTAAAAGGTAGAAGCTTGATAGAGTCAAAAACAACAACTCATCCGATTAGAACGAAACCCTCAGCATGCTCAACCTTTTTTTTTCCAAAGGGTTAGGGTGAGGAAACTAAGGGATTGGGAGTATTTGGAGCTAGAGTGCAAGAACTAGAGAGAGTGTGAAGATTTAGGGTTTTAAAATGTTTAGAGACAGAAAGAGATGAGAAAGTGACTCAAAATGGCCCGCTCCCAGACTAATATACGGACAGACTGCTCGAGCGACCAAAACACCGCTCAAGTGTCACAATAAGTGAAATCGCTCAAGCGACCAAAAACACCGCTCGAGAGCACAATGATCCCCTCCTAGAAGTTCAGACCTACAAAAGACTGCTCGAGCGAAGTTACCACACTTCCAGTGGGTTTGCAGACTGTAAAAGACCGCTTGAGCGAAAGAAAGACTGCTCGAGCGAACAGGCAAAAATCTAGGCAACAACTCTTTGAAAAACTAACTCCCAAACCTGTTTCAAACGCAATCACAACTCCTAAATAACAAAACTCAACCAGTAACAAGATGAAAATGAGATGAACAACGGTTAAGGACTTGGATTCTCGAATTCAAAAGTAAGAAATGGGTCAGATCTAAACTAGAACCATTATACCTTATGAATAAACTGTAATGTTTAAGGGTTATGATGGCTGTATTGAAGTTATAATGCTGTAGGGTTTTGAAATTGACCAAAATATGTAATGGAAGAAAGGTTAGGTAGAAAAGAGCATAAGTAAGAAAGTTTATATACTCTATTTCCTTTTCAAATTCCACAAATCATCATATAATATTTAATTTTAAGTAATTAATATGGTGAGTTAGCCAATAATTTTTTATTTTAAAATTAAAAAAATTAATTCCTGCTGAAAAAAGAGGCTAATTAGCTTAGGTAATATATATATATAGTATTATTTTTTTTATTATGGAAAGCAATTTTTTAAACCATGTGTATTTTATTATGTAGCAAATTTTGAAATTTGAATCCCTAAATCATAGGTGAATATTTATTTACTGATTTGTTGACTGTGATTTAAATTTTAAATTTTAAATTTCAATTTTTAATAGCCTATTAATATTTTTCTCTAAAAAATAACCAAAAATCAACAAAATTGGTTTTGAATTTCGAAGCTTTTGAATTTTTATAGTTAAAAATACATTGTTTCATATATATATATATATATATATAGATTGGAAGTGGTCCTAAATCATGGCACGTGGATAATAAATTGCATTTAAAAGCAGTCCTTGTTGACTTAAAACTGAAAATGCTTTTTCTTTTGCTTTTGGCATCAATTTTACCATCAAAAATTAAGATCAACTTTATGCAATGAAGCATAGGGGGGACATGTTGGAGGACACCACTTTTCTCATATATGTTTAGTCATTGCCACATTTAATTGCAAGGTTTAGTCAAATGAGTGGTGCCATAGCTTCTCATTGCGTGCTTTAATTTTGTTCACACAAATCCCAAACTTCAAATTGTGGTAGTCTAAGCCCACAAAAAAAATCTCATGATTAACAAAATTCTGTCAAATTTGCTTCTTAATTTTAAAGAACCGTCGTGTAAAATTTTTGTTGTTTTTCCAAGATTTCATGTCAATATAATTATAATTTTTATGTTATATTTAAAAGGCAAGAACAAACAAGTGGAATGTAAATCTAAGTACTTTTTGAAAATTTTCGTGATTCGAAACAGATTTAATTACAGCAATTTTTAAATAATCAAAAAATAACAATATAAATCATCTAGCACATACGAAAGTAATTTAGATTGTTATTTTATAAATAATAAATTGACACAAACAATTTTTACATGAAAAAAATCATAGTTGGAGCACTTCCAATTATGATAAAAAAAAAAATCACGGGTGAAACACCACTAATCAATCCATTATGAAGAATGAAAATACATAAAATTACCAAACAATTTACCCAACACTTTGTAAAATTGTCTTCAACAACTTGTACCTCTTTCATCAACAATGTAAGGCCCGTGTGGCCGAATTCAGAATGCTCAACGGTCAACCACAATGTAAGGCCCGTGTGGCCGGATCAGAAGCAGCCCATGAACTAGGGGCGAGAATATCAGATGTGATCAAAGGAAGCTTGCGAAGCTAGATCAAAAGCAGCCCTTGAACTAGGGCCAAAAATGTCAGATTTGCTCAAAAAGTCAAAAATGGGGTCATTGCTCAAGCTAATGAAGATCGACAAGAATGCCAAATCCCAGAAGGGAAGAAAGAAGAAAGTATTGCTAAAGGATAACCGAGTTCCTATCCACAACACTAGGGGCAAATTCAGCCCTCCATTGGATGGACTTCTACATCATCAGTGAACAACAGCCATTCTCATTGATTCAGATGGCTCCGAGATCTCAAACCATTTAACATGGACAAAGCTAAACTTTTACCCTTGAGAGGCTCCCTGGGCCGAAAACCCGGAAGGGCGACCCAGGCAAAAGTTAGAGCAAGAAAAAGAACAAAAAAAAGAAAAATACAAAGAATGAAAAAAAGAAAAGAAGAAAAGAAATGAAAAGAATTGAAAAGAAAAGAAGAACAAAGCTCGCAAGGTTGAAAACCCAGAAAGGGCAGCCTTGGCAAAAGTTAGAGCGCAAAAGGAGAAGTTAATACTCGAGTGTACCTTAACCCGAACTACGTAAGGCATGATTCCCATGTTTGGGATACGTAGGCAACTTCATTTTGAAGTCCAGCCACAAACACTTCCAAATCGACTGTGTCTATGTAATGGTTCTGATCATCGTTGTCTTCTCTGTATCCAAGAGCTCAGTTGTGATCGTCACCTAGAAAACTGGTTACAGTGTCCTGTGGTGCTATTCAAACAAGGGGCAACTTTCTGTTACCATACAGCGCGTTGCGGTGCTATTCAAACAAGGGGCAACTTTTCGTTGCCATACAGCGCGCTGCGATGCCATTCAAACAAGGGGCAACTTTCCGTTACCATGCAGTGTCGTTCAGACAAGGGGCAATTCTCCTTCGGATCTGAGGTTGTGCATCTCGAGAGTAGGTTCCATGCTCATTGAGCGGCGGCCGTTTGCAAAAACAGTTTTGAGAATTTTTACTGAGGTTGACTAATTCTCTCGAAAATTATTTCACTTTTCCAAAACTGGACCATTCTTTGGACCCAAAAAAGGAAAATTTTCAGTGCTCATAACCTAACTTGCATGATTTTAAAATCAGAAAATTGAACAAACATGTTAATCTAACTCTCATGTTGGTCAAAATTGCTTTAGTAGAAAACCGAAACCAAAAAAAATGGTCAAAATGATGAGCTAGGGGCACAATTGAGTCAAGCTCCCTGTCTGTTTCCCCATTGTCAGCATACTTGCCAGAAAGGGCACTCTACTTGCCAGAAAAGGGTACAACTGAAGCTAACAAACAAAGGGCCGAAAGCTCTCTCATCCTCCGAGCAGCGAGGTATCAAGCCAAGTGCGACGCACGAATTGGAATGGATCAAGATATTCCACTCCCTCATCTGGATAGATCTGATCACGTCCAAACTCCCCAGCAGAGCATCGTCAACCAATGCCAGCTGCAGATTTGCTACACATCCAGTTGTAGGGCAACCCCTCTGTGGGAGAAACTCATTGTTGTGAACAAGAAGAAGAATCTAACGGAAGGCTAGGGGCAAGAGCCTGCAACTTTCTGTTTATCCATCAGCTGCCCAGGGGAGGGATAAAAAAAATGAGAGATTGAAGAATAGAGAGATGTGCACTGAGAGGAAAAGTGAGGAAAGGGCCTTTTCAGAAAAACAGAGCCTGAGGGCCGAGTGATGTGAGGATCACAAGTAAGGAAGGGTGGGAAACAATACCCGGAGAACTGGCTCCTCGTGACCTGAGAGGTCTCTTGTCTTTGGAATACGTCTGAGTATCGTGTCTTTTGTTTTGTTTGTCTCGATTCTTGTTTTGAGTCGTTTCGAGTGTTACCCGATGTGTTTAGGTTGTTTACCTTTTACTTTTCTTTATCGAGTCGTTTTCGCTGTGTACAGTCGTAGGCTCAATACCCAGTTAAGAACTCATCTCTTAATTTCAAAAAAATCGTTTTGTGCCCAGAGTACTGTGCCATTCTCCACATTTGTGCAAAATAGGATTTGTTCTTTCATAAAACTGCAAGGTTCGACCCAGGTCACATGAGAACAGTAGAGCAAGGACCTATCTGAAGCTATATAGATTCCAGACTTCAAAACAAAAGAAAAGAGGGAAAATTCGGAGCATCTGAGTGTGTTTCAACTTCTGCAAGTTCCGTCATTGCATCCCGTCCGTCCATCCAGAATGAGCTGTGTGTTCACAATGAGCAGTGTGCTGTTACGGGCTGTGTGTTCAGAATAAACAGAGTACTCTGTTATGAGCTGTATGTTCAAAATAAACCGAGTACCGTGTTATGAGTTGTGTGTTTGGAATGAGCAGTGTGTCATACGAGCTATAAGTTCAAAGTGAATAGAATACTGTGTTGATTGTTTCAGAGCCAGGATGGCAATCAGAAGTGCTCTCCTTGAGGACCATTCCCCATTAGAGTAAAGCGGTTTACCGCCACTCACTCCATGAGGTGCTTTCTAAAGTGCCGTTTTGTCTGTTTATTGCATTCCCTAAACATCATGCTCTACATTGCTTGTAACATGTACTGTATCATCGCACTTATTGTGTTTATTTGCATCTTGTGTTATCTTGTATCATTTATCCTTTTACGTCGAGCTGCGTTTAGGATCGTTGTCCTCCTGGACTTTCTCAGGTTGCGCCGAGCACGCACTTGATAGTTTGTTGGACCTCCTCTCACGATTTCAGCGTGGTTTGAGTGTCCCGTTCCTTACGCGATTTTAGCGTGTTTGGAATTTATCTCAAGTTACGCCGTGTACGCACCTGGGCTCTCACGATTTCAGCGTGGTTTGAGTGTCCCTTTCCTCATACGATTTCAGCGTGTTTGAAATGTATCTCAGGTTACGTCGTGTACGCACCTAGGCGGTTTGTTTTCGAATCTCCTCTCGCGATTTTAGCGTGGTTTGAGTGTCCATTTCCTCACACAATTTCAGCGTGTTTGGAATTTATCTCAGGTTGCGTCGTGTATGCACCTAGGCGGTTGTTTTCGAGCCTCTTCTCGCGATTTCAGCTTTGTTAGACTGTTCTTTTCCTCACACGATTTCAGCATGTTTGGAATTAATCTTAGCTTGCATTGTTATGCACGCTCCTTTCCGAAACACCGGAATACGTCCTTATGTTTCTCCTTCTTTTTGAAACACCGGGATACGTCCCTATGTTTCTCCATTTTTGGTTAAGAGCATCTGGAATACATTCCAATGCTTGAGCCATTCCGAAACACCGGGATACGTCCCTATGTTTCTCCTTCTTTTTGAAACACCGGGATACGTCCCTATGTTTCTTCCTTTTCGGTTAAGAGCATTTGGAATACGTTCCAATGCTTGAGCCATTCCGAAACTCCGGGATACGTCCCTATGTTTTTCCTTCTTTTCGAAACACCGGGATACGTCCCTATGTTTCTCCCTTTTCGGTTAAGAGCATCTGGAATACGTTCCAATGCTTGAGCCATTCCGAAACACCGGGATACGTCCCTATGTTTTTTCTTCTTTTCGAAACACCGGGATACGTTCCTATGTTTCTCCCTTTTCAGTTAAGAGCATTTGGAATACGTTCCAATGCTTGAGCCATTCCGAAACACTGGGATATGTCCCTATGTTTCTCCTTTATTCCAAAACACTGGGATATGTCCCTATGTTTCTCCTTTATTCCTAAACACTGGGATATGTCCCTATGTTTCTCCTTTATTCCTAAACACTGGGATATGTCCCTATGTTTCTCCTTTTTTTCAAAACACTGGGATATGTCCCTATGTTTCTCCTTCTTCCCGAAACACTGGGATATGTCCCTATTTTTCTCCCCTCCCACCTGCATTGTCATGCAAACTTTATCTGTGTTGTTATGCTTCCCCTTCGCATTGTTATGCGTCACACTTAGGTTGCATTGTCATGCATCCCTCGACTTGCGTCATTACGCACTTTTCACTTGCATTGCTATGCATATTCCTGACAATATTGTACCTGTTGAGTTTCTTTCTTTTACAGGCACGATATTATATGCACGGTTCATTTGAAGCTGGTGCGACCAGACGAACCGGACGGTATTGTATTCTCCGTGTGAGACGTGGCGAGAATTGTATAATTCTCTCACATCGTTTCTGCATGAAATATAGTTTGATTTGTATCCGTTTAAAATTGTTGCATTTATTGTGTATATTTGCTTCATTACAGTTGTCTTTGCATACTAATGAGTTATGTTCGGCTTTGTGCATATCGTTTTGCATTTTGCCCCTGTCTGCGGGTACATCTTCTACTTATCCCACCTGTTTGTCTAAGTTTTCGGCCTTGTCAAAAATGGGTCGTCTCTGGGCTTTGACATTCACTCCCGTCGCGTATGACTTTCGAGTTCTGTCAAAGAGGGGCAACTGTAGACACCCCATTTTTGACCGACCTTAAGACTCAGACGTCATCAATTGAGCGCTCGGTGATGGTGCATGTTGTGCTCGTTTTGAGGTTTCGGAGTTTCGGCTGAAAGCCTTACCTTCGGACCTCAGGACTCTTTTGTGCTTTGCCTCGGTTTGCGAACCAGGTTTTGTTTTCTCTTCCCGAAAGGAGGGAGAGGTCTCGTAGACCATCTCTCAGTGGTCGTAGGCTACTTTTCGTGGTCGTAGACCACTGTTCCCGTCTAGAGACCAGTTTTTAATTTTCGGAGCAGTCGGTCGTGCGCCTCAGTTCGGGACCGCTTAACTTTCTCCGTTTGGCACGGTTTTTGGAGAGCTTGAACATTTTGAACCTTCGTTTTAGCTTCTTGAGGAAGCTTGAACATTTTGAACCCTTGTTTTAGCTTCTTGAGGAAGCTTGAACCTTTTGAACCTTTGTTTTAGCTTCTTGAGGAAGCTTGAACCTTTTGAACCTTTGTTTTAGCTTCTTGAGAAAACTTGAACCTTTTGAACCCTTGTTTTAGCTTCTTGAGAAAGTTTGAACCTCTTGAACCTTTTGCTCTAGCTTCTCCAAGAAGCTTAAACCTTTGCTCTAGCTTCTCCAAAAAGCTTGAACCCTCTTGTTTGTCTATAAGAGAGGGCCTCCCTCTCCTTTAGAGAGGTTGAAAAAAAAATTTGTCTAAGGAAAAGCACATATATCTCTCTATATCTCTACATTCTAGGCTTAGAAAGGGTGTTTGTTCTTAGCCTTTAACACCACACCTCATAGCCACACACCTCCACCATTGATCTAAGGTTCTTGGAGGGTCTTGAGAGGTCTCAAAGAGCTGGTTTTTGGTCCAAGAAACTGCTAGTTTTGCTGAAGTTACAAGGGTAACACATTATTCCCTCTTTTAAGCTTTATTTTGCTCCATATTTTAGCCATACTTGAAAGCATATTTGAGCTTTGGTGTAAACTAAAAAAAGTCTTATTTTGAGTCCCTTACCATGTTTGTTTAAGATCATTTTTCCGTTGGAGGTCATCTACCCCCTTGCATGCTTCATTTTACCTTGTTTTGAGCCATGCCTTAGAGCATTTGTGTTGACCTTTGTTTGGCCTTTTAGCCACTGAAATCCAATGGATTTTCAATGGCTAGCATGCTATTTTGAGTGCCAAAATCAGAGAGGGGTGACCCTCTCTCTCCTTGTTTTGTTTTCTAGCATTTTTGGCCTTACGAAGGAGCCCTTATTTGCATGCTTCCAAGCCATATTTCAGGCCATTTTCGATGAGTTTTAGGACCTGCATAGGCTCTTTCCAAAGCTTGTTTTTCCATATTGGATGTCCATCTTGCATGTGTAGAATAACCCTCTTCATAGCATATCAAAGGAGCATCTCATTCTTGCATGCATTAACCATGTTTTAGTGGATTTTTGGGCTTTATTTGGCATGTCATACCTCTGAATTTAGTGGCCTCTTGATTGCCTCACATGCTTGTAGTGCAAATCCTCTTTACTAGCTTACATTGCATGCTATTTTGGCCTTTGATTCTAGCACTTTTTGGCCATGCCTTAAACTGATTTTGTGCATGTTTTGGACTGCCTTAGCTCTGTTTTTGGGCATCATGGTCGAATGATGTTTGCTATGCATGGTTGTAGTTCAATACCCTTGCCTAGCTTTGAGTTTTGAAGCCTATTGCATGCGTATTTTGAGGTGTTTCCATGTTTTGGCATCATTGTGAATCATATTTCAGAGCTTATATGTATGCCATATTCCCATGTTTTCCACTCTTTAAATGTGTTTGAGAGTTATGCATGAATACCTCATTTTTTGGACCATTGCATGAGCTTCATTTCCATGCTTTGCGAGCCATCATTTTAGTCCATAGTTGCTACTGTTTTGGCCTGCATGCATTGTGTGAGGTGTTTGCATGATTCAAGACCATCTTGCATGTCATTTCAAAGCTGGAAAATATGTGATTGTATGCCATATTTCATGCTTACCATGCTTTGGTGGAGTTGCACTTTGTGCCTTAGGTTTGGTCCCTTGCATTTGTGCATGTTTGCATATGTGTTGTTGCTTCATTTTCATCATGTATGGCCACTGATTTGAGTGTGGCTGAGGCCTATTCATTTTAGTTTAAGTCCATCTTGCATTATGTATGCCATATCCATGTTGTCTCACGCTTGATCGTCGCATTGTGTATGCCTTGTTCATATCTTCGTGCATGTCCATCTTCGTATGTGCATTGCGTATGTCATATAGTTCATGTGCATTGAGTATGCCATTCTTAGTTCATAGCATTGTGTATGCTAGTTGCATGTTTGCATATCATCCCATGCGTGCTAGCATGATTAGGTTGCATTGCGATGAGGGTTGCATGCTAGTCGTATTGTGTATGCCATGTATATTGCATTGTGTTCGGAATAGGGTTTAGTCTAAACACGGAAAACGAGGGACGTTTCGTACTCCAAGTGACGAAACGTGCCTCGATTCTCGGTCGCCGACACTCCGGATTACCCATGACGGAGTTTAGACCTTATTGTGTTTATATGTGCATTCATTTTACATCGAGTCGTGCAATCCGACTCCTCGGCCATCATGTATGGAGATGCGTGATTGGTGGCACGAGGATCGAGGACTACACTCCCTGGAGCTTGTGCAATGATGGGGAGAGTGGTCATGCACACATATGTTGAAAATACTTTGCCATGCCCCTTTCTCGCTCTCTATTGCAGCAAACCAGAAACCAGCAGCAAAAACTGGTCAGCAGCCTTCTGGAGCTTTGTATAGTGTTCTGGGACCAGTTGCAAACAGAGGCAAATTGGGGCATCGCGATGGATTTCCCGACAAGACGACTTGAGCATGCATGCATCCCTATCATTCGAAACAAAGCTGAGGTAGTCCATTTTGTTTAATTTGCATGCTAATTTCTGTACTTACTTAGTTAATTCGTTAATTAATTAATGTTGTGTAATAATTAGTTTAATTACCTTAGATTAGCTAGTTTATTCTGTACTATTCATTCGGACCCTCCGAGGAGGGCAATGTTGTAATAAGTGTGCGTGTGTGTGTGATGCATGCCTTCCAACCCCACGTCTTTCTCCCTTTTATTTACCAGCTTATGATGGTTAGTTTAGGGCACGTTCCAATTAACATACTTATGATCGCATGTTTGCATCCATTTATCTGTCTTGCATGCACCGGGCTCGGTGCATCATACTAACTGCATTTTATTTCAATTCCGAGTTGAATACGTGTATTAGTTGTTGCATTTCATATGCTATTTTAGAATAGTCGAGCCTATCTTAGTTGCATTTTTGCATGTGTTGCATTAGGCATTTCAGCATAGTTAGGATTCATGCATGATTTCTAATTAGTTTCTTTCTTTGGCTTGGAGTACTCGGTAAGTATTTATGCTTTAGCATCCTTGCATGCGTGTGAGTGACTGCCATGATAGCATGCTTACCATGAGGCTATTTGCTTATGTGATATAACTGCCTGAATGCCAATGGGTGAAGGTTGGGTTATTTGAATTGGAACAATTCACCAATTGAGAGTTTTAAGCCCACTTGAGAGTGGCAAAATAATGTTTTCTTAAGCCCACTTGAGGGTGGCAAATCCATGTCTTAGCCTACTTGCGAGTAGCACCATCAAACTATCTTTCGAATAAACAAACATGAAATGTTTTGTTCCAACTCAAACGATCCAATCTATACTTGTATGTTGTGTGCATCACATAGTAATTCTAGGCTAATAACTGGAATAAGAGCACATAATGTTTTCAAAACTCGATATCATGGTTAGTAAAGGCCGATCTTTGATCGGGCGAGCGGGGGTGCTCACTAAGTGATCTTCCCCAATCGTACCCAAGTTCTCGAGCCGAGGCAACTTTGGTAATGACGGACACGTGGCCTTAGGCACGAGTTAGGGTTTCCTAAATTCTCCCGAAATAAAATATTTAGGTGGCGACTCTGTATCTGGCAAAGCAGTCCATGTTTGGCACTTCTTTCCAAAAATCAGTTTTTCAAAACGATTTGCCGGATTTGGACTCTTTGATGATTCATCGGTCTTGCATTGCACTTCGCAAGATTAGATACAGGACCGTGACATTGAGTCCAAACTGTAGTAAGCCCCAATGGACAAAAACGGGATTTCTCCCAGGACGTTCGGGGACGTCTACAGTTTCTGGCGACTTTGCTGGCGACTTAGAGAACTTGACTCGAACTCATGATATCTTGTTTTGACTACACTTATGTGTTTCTTTGCATTGCATGTGCATTGGTGCGCCTAGGACACCGTGTTTGCCATTTGCTATTCCGGAACGGTTTGCTGGAGGCTCGCTTTGAGAAGCGTACCATAAGGCTGACCGGTTACGGGCTCTACCACAATGGGAACACAAACCCCGATTTTTACCGAGGCACCCTTTTTGACAATTCGACCTAGTGCATATCAAAATTCGTAGTGACCATTCCGAGCTAGGACAGGTTGCTTACCCGATTATAGGTTGTTTGAAACCGCTGCGTGCGTAGTGAAACCCTAGCTCCTGACAAAATAGGACAGGGAAACCCTACCCCAACATAGGGGTGTTTTGGCTCTCATTTGCCTGCTATGTGCTTTAAGAGTGTGCCTCTACAAGGAATGCATGTATCAGTTTGCAAGTCTGGGTATCAGGCCTGAGGGCATCAGCATTTGAGAATCAGTTTTGCCTGAGGGTATCAAATTCAGTTTCGGGGCAGTAATTTGGGGAACAGTGATCAGTGGTCGAATACAGTTATTCAGCTATGCTCATATCTATTTTGGTGAAATCAGGCTGAGATGCTGTCTGTTTTCTTTTTTTGCAAGGTAGTCTCAGAACCATAGCTTCAGAAGGCTCCAACATCCCCCGGGTACATTGGACTTGTGTTGATAGACTTTATTAGGTCAGAGATTCGGTTCAGAGCAACCAGTGCTTCCTTCGCCAGTGGTAAGGCAAGAAAAGGCCAATCAGGCACAGATCACCCGTTCAACAGTCCCCAGTTCAGCGGTCATTATCCACCTCACACTGTGCGCAGTTGGGCTGAGATATCTATTTCCACCTCAGAAAGGGGATACACACTTATTCAGTTAGATCAGCAGTTTTCAGTTAGCATGGAAGAGATGATGCGTCAGCTCCAGGAAAGTATGAAAACCATGCAGCAGGACGCTGTTCGTCAAGCAGAATTTGTCAAACAACAGGCCAAGGTCATGGCTCAACAGGCAGAGTTAATTGCCAGGCTACAACAGCAAACCCGAGCATCCGCTTCACACCAAGCTCCTCCCCCACCAAGAGTGCCAATACTTGGGGAGACAGCTAATGTCCAGGAAGATACGGACATTCCAACAGGGCCAGCTCCGCCTCTAATCCTACCCCAGCTATCCAAAGCACAGACCAACCTGCCGGATTCTCCCTTTGAGTTCGAGGTGGACCCCACGGCACTAAAAGTAAGCAAGCTTGAAAAGTTATTCAAGAAATCTCAGGGTGTGAAGTCCATTCCGGCTATAGAGGATGGATACACCGATTCAGCGGTGACATTACCGGACCGGTTCAAGATGCCACATATCGATCGTTTCAATGGTTCTGGAGACCCAATGGTGCACCTCCACCTATTTTCTGATATCCTGAGGCCAATGGGTTTGACCACGGCCCAGAAGCTATCACTATTCGGCTGAACCTTGTCTGGGATAGCCACAATCTGGTATGCAAAATTGGAGAACTCTGCGAAATAGAACTGGGAAGAGATAGCTGAGGCCTTCGTTGCTCAATACTCCTCCAACACACAGATCGAGGTCACAACTCATGATCTTGAAGTCACCTGCCAAGAGCCAAATGAGGGTTTTTCAGAGTTTGTGACGAGATGGAGAGCAAAGGCCTCGATGATGACTACGAGGCCTTCCGACAAAGACCAGATAAGGATGGTTGTGCGCAACCTCCAACCCAAGCTAATGCAAAAGATGATCGTCATACCCCTTCCCACCTTTGTGGACCTACACGAGATTGGGGTGCAGATTGAGGATGCTATGAAGCAAGGCCTTATTGACCAGGAGAAGGAGCAGCCCAGGAGGGCGTTTACACGCAGTTCGAATGCGACCACCAATGGTGACGCAGCTGCAAGATCTTCTGAAGTTAGAATGACCACCATCACCCCAAAAACAGCCACCCTCTTTGTTGGCACATCCAATCCAAACCCCTGAACTTTGGACTATTTACCCCGAGGCAAGAGGGTTTTCACCCCACTTTATATGCCTTTCTCTAAAGCTCTAGGGGTCCTACTCAGGAAAGGACATCTGAAACCGTTAGAACAACGGCCTCTGCCCGATCCTCTCCCTCCAAAGCATGACCCGGCTAAGTACTGTGCTTTCCATCAATAAACCGGTCATGACACTGACAATTGCGTCCATCTTCGCCACGAGATACAAAATTTGATTGACAACAAGGTCATCGTCGCACCGGGTCCTGAAAATTCTATCGGCACTTGATCCATAAACTCCTAGGGGATAATGTGACCATGTGATCGGGGGGATGAACCACCTGCGGATGGCACTCAGTTCACTCCAACTGTGGGGATGGCACGCACTATTTTGAGCATTTGCGAATGCTGTTTACTTTACTTTCTGACTTGGGTATTGGGTCAGTCTTGTTGTGTTGTGCAGAGTCAGTCTTTTCTTACTGAGTCAGTTGGGTCTGTCTTGTTGTATCGAGTCAGTCCTGTTTTGTTGGAGTCGGGTGATTTCGAGGGTGTTACCTCGGACATCATTTGCTTGTTTTGTATTTGTCTTTTTGTTTTCTTTTGAGTCTGTTTCTGCCTTGGAGCCAGTAATGCCAATAGATCTGAATGAAATAGCAGTGATTTTCACACTCTTGTGTTTCCTTCTGCCTTGCGCCAGTTGTGCCAGAAAACTTAAATGGAACGACAGTGCTCTTCACCTGCTCATTTGTGCCTTGAAATTGTTGCATGGACCTAAGTTTTTCAAAACATTTTCAAACACTGCGGTGAAAATGAAGAGAAAGGAATTCCTCGGGATTTGTAAAAAAAATTGATCATTTGAGAGAAAGAGAGGCATGCTAAGCCCTTAATGAATGAGATAACGCTTGTTAATGTGAGTACTGAGAAGGATCCTGGCTTGATCCAGATTGGTTCTACACTGTCTTCAGCGCAAGCGATTTGTCGCTTTCTTAAAAGATTTCAAAAAAATATTTTGCGCGGTCCTGCGAAGGCCTGTGTGGAATCGCTCTTGAGATTGTGCAGCCTAGGATCACTCTCAGCCTCGAGACTCAACCCCTTGCTTTCGAACCTTGAACTTTGATTCAGAATGCTCAACGATCAACCAAAATGTAAGGCCCGTGTGGCCGGATCAGAAGCAGCCCATGAACTAGGGGCGAGAATATCAGATGTGATCAAAGGAAGCTTGCGAAGCTAGATCAAAAGCAGCCCTTCAACTAGGGCCAAAAATGTCAAATGTGCTTGAAGAGTCAAAAATGGGGTCATTGCTCAAGCTAATGAAGATCGGCAAGAATGCCAAATCCCAGGAGGGAAGAAAGAAGAAAGTATTGCTAAAGGATAACCGAGTTCCTATCCACAACACTAGGGGCAAATTCAGCCCTTCATTGGATGGACTTCTACATCATCAGCGAACAACAGCCATTCTCTTGGACTCAGATGGCTCCGAGATCTCAAACCATTCAATATGGACAAAGCTAAACTTTTACCCTTGAGAGGCTCGTTGGGCCGAAAACCCGGAAGGGCGACCCAGGCAAAAGTTAGAGCAAGAAAAAGAACAAAAAGAACAAAAAAAAGAAAAATGCAAAGAATGAAAAAAAGAAAAGAAGAAAAGAAATGAAAAGAATTGAAAAGAAAAGAAGAACAAAGCTCGCAAGGTTGAAAACCCAGAAAGGGCAGCCTTGGCAAAAGTTAGAGCGCAAAAGAAGAGGTTAATACTCGAGTGTACCTTAACCCGAACTACGTAAGGCTTGATTTCCATGTTTGGGATACGTAGGCAACTTCATTTTGAAGTCCAGCCATAAACACTTCCAAATCGACTGTGTCCATGTAATGGTTCTGATCATCGTTGTCTTCTCTGTATCCAAGAGCTCGGTTGTGATCGTCACCTTGAAAGCTGGTTACAGTGTGCTGCGGTGCTATTCAAACAAGGGGCAACTTTCCGTTGCCATACAGCGCGCTGCGGTGCCATTCAAACAAGGGGCAACTTTCCGTTGCCATTCAGACAAGGGGCAATTCTCCTTCAGATCTGAGGTTGTGCATCTCGAGAGTAGGTTTTGTGCTCATTGAGCAGTGGCCGTTTGCAAAAACAGTTTTGAGAATTTTTACTGAGGATGACTAATTCTCTCGAAAATTATTTTACTTTTCCAAAACTATACCATTTTTTGGACCCAAAAAGAAAAATTTTCAGTGCTCATAACCTAACTTACATGATTTTAAAATCAGAAAGTTTAACAAGCATGTTAATCTTACTCTCATGTTGGTCAAAATTACTTTAGTAGAAAACCGAAACCAAAAAAAAATGGTCAAAATGATGAACTAGGGGCACAGTTGAGTCAGGCTCCCTGTCTGTTTCCTCATTGTCAGCATACTTGCCAGAATGGGCACTCTAGTTACCAGAAAAGGGCACAACTGAAGCTAACAAACAAAGGGCTGAAAGCTCTCTCATCCTCCGAGCAGTGAGGTATCAAGCCAAGTGCGAAGCACGAATTGGAATGGATCAAGATATTCCATTCCCTCATCTGGACAGATCTGATCATGTCCAAACTCCCCAGCAGAGCATCGTCAACCAATGCCAGCTGCAGATTTGCTACACATCCAGTTGTAGCGCAACCTCTCTGTGGGAGAAACTCACTGTTGTGAACAAGAAGAAGAATCTAACGGAAGGCTACGGGCAAGAGCCCGGAACTTTCTGTTTATCCATCAACCGCCCAAGGAAGGGATTAAAAAAAATGAGAGATTGAAGAATAGAGAGATGTGCGCTGAGAGGAAAAGTGCGGAAATGGCTTTTTCAGAAAAATAGAGCCTGAGGGCCGAGTGATGTGAGGACCACAAGTAAGGAAGGGTGGGAAACATACCCGGAGAACTGGCTCCTCGTGACCTGAGAGGTCTCTCATCTTTGGAATACGTCTGAGTGTCGTGTCTTTTGTTTTGTTTGTCTCGATTCTTGTTTTGAGTCGTTTCGAGTGTTACCCGATGTGTTTAGGTTGTTTACCTTTTACTTTTCTTTATCGAGTCGTTTTCGCTGTGTACAGTCGTAGGCTCAATACCCGGTTAAAAACTTATCTCTTAATTTCAAAAAAATCGTTTTGTGCCTAGAGTACCGTGCCATTCTCCACATTTGTGCAAAACAGGATTTGTTCTTTCATAAAACTACAGGGTTCGACCCAGGTCACATGAGAACAGTAAAACAAGGACCTATCTGAAGCTATATAGATTCCAGACTGCAAAACAAAAGAAAAGAGGGAAAATTCAGAGCATCTGAGTGTGTTTCAACTTCTGCAAGTTCCGTCATTGCATCCTGTCTGTCCAGAATGAGCCGTGTGCTGTTACGGGCTGCGTGTTCAGAATAAACGGAGTACTCGTTATGAGCTGTATGTTCAAAATAAACAGACTACCATGTTATGAGCTGTGTGTTCGGAATGAGCAGTGTGCTATACGAGCTATAAGTTCAAAGTGAACAGAATACTGTGTTGATTGTTTCAGAGCCAGGATGGCAATCAGACGTGCTCTCCTTGAGGACCATTCCCCTTCAGTGTAAAGCGGTTTACTGCCACTCACTCCATGAGGTGCTTTCTAAAGTGCCGTTTTGTCTGTTTATTGCATTCCCTAAACATCATGCTCTACATTGCTTGTAACATGTACTGTATCATCGTATTTATTGCGTTTATTTGCATCTTGTGTTATCTTGTATCATTTATCCTTTTACGTCGAGCTGCGTTTAGGATCGTTGTCCTTCGGGACTTTCTCAGGTTGCGCCGAGCACGCACCTGATAGTTTGTTGGACCTCCTCTCACGATTTCAGCGTGGTTTGAGTGTCCCGTTCCTTATGCGATTTCAGCGTGTTTGGAATTTATCTCAGGTTGCGTCGTGTACGCACCTGGGCGGTTTTGTTTTCGGACCTCCTCTCACGATTTCAGCGTGGTTTGAGTGTCCCTTTCCTCACACGATTTCAGCGTGTTTGAAATGTATCTCAGGTTACGTCGTGTACGCACCTGGGCGGTTTGTTTTCGGATCTCCTCTCGCGATTTTAGCGTGGTTTGAGTGTCCATTTCCTCACACAATTTCAGCGCGTTTGGAATTTATCTCAGGTTGCGTCGTATACGCACCTAGGCGGTTGTTTTCGAGCCTCTTCTCGCGATTTTAGCTTTGTTAGAGTGTTCTTTTCCTCACACGATTTCAGCATGTTTAAAATTCATCTTAGCTTGCATTGTTATGCACGCTCCTTTCCGAAACATCGGGATACGTCCCTATGTTTCTCCATCTTTTTGAAACATCGGGATACGTCCCTATGTTTCTCCCTTTTCGGTTAAGAGCATCTGGAATACGTTCCAATGCTTGAGCCATTCCGAAACACCGGGATACGTCCCTATGTTTCTCCTTCTTTTTGAAACACCGGGATACGTCCCTATATTTCTCCCTTTTTGGTTAAGAGCATTTGGAATACGTTCCAATGCTTGAGCCATTCCGAAACACCGGGATACGTCCCTATGTTTTTCCTTCTTTTCGAAACACCGAGATACGTCCCTATGTTTCTCCCTTTTCGGTTAAGAGCATCTGGAATACGTTCCAATGCTTGAGCCATTCCGAAACACCGGGATACGTCCCTATATTTTTTCTTCTTTTCGAAACACCGGGATACGTCCCTATGTTTCTCCCTTTTCGGTTAAGAGCATTTGGAATATGTTCCAATGCTTAAGCCATTCCGAAACACTGGGATATGTCCCTATGTTTCTCCTTTATTCCAAAACACTGGGATATGTCCCTATGTTTCTCCTTTATTCCTAAACACTGGGATATGTCCCTATGTTTCTCCTCTTTTCCGAAACACTGGGATATGTCCCTATGTTTCTCCTTTTTTTTTGAAACACTGGGATATGTCCCTATGTTTCTCCTTTTTTTTTGAAACACTGGGATATGTCCCTATGTTTCTCCTTCTGCCCGAAACACTGGGATATGTCCCTATGCTTCTCCCCTCCAACCTGCATTGTCATGCACACTTTATCTGCATTGTTATGCTTCCCCTTCGCATTGTTATGCGTCACACATAGGTTGCATTGTCATGCATCCCTCGACTTGCGTCATTACGCACTTTTCACTTGCATTGCTATGCATATTCCTGACAATATTGTACCTGTTGAGTTTCTTTCTTTTACAGGCACGATATTGTATGTACGGTTCATTTGAAGCTGGTACAACCAGACGAACCAGACGGTATTGTATTCTCCGTGTGAGACGTGACGAGAATTGTATAATTCTCTCGCATCCTTTCTGCATGAAATATAGTTTGATTTGTATTCGTTTAAAATTGTTGCATTTATTGTGTATATTTGCTTCATTATACCTGTCTTTGCATAATCATGAGTTATGTTCGGCTTTGTGCATATCGTTTTGCATTTTGCCCCTGCCTACGGGCACATCTCTTGTTTATCCCGCCTGTTTGTCTAAGTCTTCGGCCTTGTCAAAAATGGGTCGTCTCTGGGCTTTGACATTCACTCCCGTCGCGTATGACTTTCGAGTTCTGTCAAAGAGGGGCAACTGTAGACACCCCATTTTTGACCGACCTTAAGACTCAGACGTCATCGATTGAGCGCTCGGTGATGGTGCATGTTGTGCTCATTCTGAGGTTTCGGAGTTTCGGCTGAGAGCCTTACCTCCGGACCTCGGGACTCTTTTGTGCTTTGCCCCGATTTGCGAACCAGGTTCTGTTTTCTCTTGCCGAAGGGAGGGAGAGGTCCCGTAGACCATCTCTCAGTGGCCATAGGCTACTTTTCATAGTCGTAGACCACTGTTCCCGTTTGGAGACCAGTTTTCAGTTTTCGGAGCCGTCGGCCGTGCGTCTCGGTTCGGGACCGCTTAACTTTCTCCGTTTGGCACAGTTTTTGGAGAGCTTTAACATTTTGAACTTTCGTTTTAGCTTCTTAAGGAAGCTTGAACCTTTTGAACCCTTGTTTTAGTTTCTTGAGGAAGCTTGAACCTTTTGAACCGTCGTTTTAGCTTCTTGAGGAAGCTTGAACCTTTTAAACCCTTGTTTTAGCTTCTTGAAGAAGCTTGAACCTTTTGAACCTTTTTTTAACTTCTTGAGGAAACTTGAACATTTTGAACCCTTGTTTTAGCTTCTTGAGAAAGTTTGAACCTCTTGAACCTTTTCTTTAGCTTCTCCAAGAAGCTTGAACCGTTGCCTCTAGCTTCTCCAAGAAGCTTGAACCCTCTTGTTTCTCTATAAGAGAGGGCCTCCCTCTCCTTTAGAGAGGTTGAAAAAAACTTTGTCTAAGGAAAAGCACATATATCTCTCTATATCTCTACATTCTAGGCTTAGAAAGGGTGTTTGTTCTTGGCCTTTAACACCACACCTCATAGCCACACACCTCCACCATTGATCTAAGGTTCTTGGAAGGTCTTGAGAGTTCTCAAAGAGCTAGTTTTTGGTCCAAAAAGCTGCTGGTTTTGCTGAAGCTACAAGAGTAACACACTATTCCCTCTTTTAAGCTTTCTTTTGCTCCATCTTTTAGCCATACTTGAAAGCATATTTGAGCTTTGGTGTAAACTAAAAAAAGTCTTATTTTGAGGCCCTTAACATGCTTGTTTCAGATCATTTTTCCGTTGGGGGTCATCTACCCCCTTTGCATGCCTCATTTTACCTTGTTTTGAGCCATGCCTTAGAGCATTTGTGTTGGCCTTTGTTTGGCCTTTTAGCCACTAAAATCCAGTGGATTTTTAGTGGCTAGCATGTTGTTTTGAGTGCTAAGATCAGAGAGGGGTGACCCTCTGTCTCCTTGTTTTGTTTTCTAGCATTTTTAGCCTTACAAAGGAGCCCTTATTTGCATGCTTCCAAGCCATGTTTCAAGCCATTTTCGATGAGTTTTAGGACCTGCATAGGCTCTTTCCAAAGCTTGTTTTTCCATATTGGATGTCCATCTTGCATGTGTAGAATAACCCTCTTCATAGCATATCAAAGGAGCATCTCATTCTTGCATGCATTAACCATGTTTTAGTGGGTTTTTGGGCTTTATTTGGCATGTCATACCTCTAAATTTTTCTGGTTTAGTGGCCTCTTGATTGCCTCACATGCTTGTAGTGCAAATCCTCTTTACTAGCTTACATTGCATGCTATTTTGGCCTTTGATTCTAGCACTTTTTGGCCATGCCTTAAACTGATTTTGTGCATGTTTTGGACTGCCTTAGCTCTGTTTTTGGGCATCATGGTCGAATGATGTTTGCTATGCATGGTTGTAGTTCAATACCCTTGCCTAGATTTGAGTTTTGAAGCCTATTGTATGCGTATTTTGAGGTGTTTCCATGTTTTGGCATCATTGTGAATCATATTTCAGAGCTTATATGTATGCCATATTCCCATGTTTTCCATTCTTTAAATGTGTTTGAGAGTTATGCATGAATACCTCATTTTTGGACTATTGCATGAGCTTCATTTCCATGCTTTGTGAGCCATCATTTTAGTCCATATTTGCTACTATTTTGGCCTGCATAGGAACTGTTTGGGGCTGGTTTGGCCATTTGAGTATTGCTTTGCATGCCTATAGTGTAATCCACTTCACTAGTTTCGGTATTTGGGCTATCTAGCATGCATTGTGTGAGGTGTTTGCATGATTCGGGACCATCTTGCATGTCATTTCAGAGCTGAAAAATATGTGATTGTATGCCATATTTCATGCTTACCATGCTTTGGTGAAGTTGCACTTTGTGCCTTAGGTTTGGTCCCTTGCATTTGTGCATGTTTGCATATGTGTTGTTACTTCATTTTCATCATGTATGGCCACTGATTTGAGTGTGGCTGAGGCCCATTCATTTTAGTTTAAGTACATCTTGCATTATGTATGCCATATCCATGTTGTCACATGCTTGATCGTCGCATTGTGTATGCCTTGTTCATGTCTTCGTGCATGTCCATCTTCGCATGTGCATTGCGTATGCCATATAGTTCATGTGCATTGAGTATGCCATTCTTAGTTCATAGCATTGTGCATGCTAGTTGCATGTTTGCATATCATCCCTCACATGCTAGCATGATTAGGTTGTATTGCGTTTAGGGTTGCATGCTAGTCGTATTGTGTATGCCATATATATTACGTTGTGTTGGGAATTGGGTTTAGTCCAAACACGGGAAATGAGGGACGTTTCGTACTCTAAGTGATGAAACGTGCCTCGATTCTCGGTCGCCGACACTCCGGATTACCCATGATGGAGTTTAGGCCTTGTTGTGTTTATAAGTACATTCATTTTACATCGAGCCGTGCAATCCAACTCCTCGGCCATCATGCATCGAGATGTGTGATTGGTGGCATGAGGATCGAGGACTACACTCCCTAGAGCTTGTGCAATGATGGGGAGAGTGGTCAGGTACATATATGTTGAAAATACTTTGCCATGCCCCTTTCTCGCTCTCTGTTGCAGCAAACCGGAAACCAGCAGCAAAAACTTGTCAGCAGCCTTCTGGAGCTTTGTATAGTGTTCTGGGACCAGTTGCAAACAGAGACAAATCGGGGCATCGTGATGGATTTCCGACAAGGCGACTTGAGCATGCATGCATCCCTATCATTCGAAACAGAGCTGAGGCAGTCCATTTTGTTTAATTTGCCTGCTAGTTTCCTTACTTACTTAGTTAATTCGTTAATTAATTAATGTTGTGTAATAATTAGTTTAATTACCTTAGATTAGCTAGTTTATTCTGTACTATTCATTCGGACCCTCTGAGGAGGGCAATGTTGTAATAAGTATGCGTGTGTGTGTGATGCATGCCTTCCAACCCCACGTCTTTCTTCCTTTTATTTACCAGCTTATGATGGTTAGTTTAGGGCACGTTTCAATTAGCATACTTATGATCATATGTTTGCATCCATTTATCTGTCTTGCATGCACCGGGCTTGGCGCATCATACTAACTGCATTGTATTTCAATTCCGAGTTGAATACGTGTATCAGTTGTTGCATTTCATTTGCCATTTTAGAATAGCCGAGCCTATCTTAGTTGTATTTTTGCATGTGTTGCATTAGGCATTTCAGCATAGTTAGGATTCATGCATGATTTCTAATTAGCTTCTTTCTTTGGCTTGGAGTACTCGGTAAGTATTTGTGCTTTAGCATCCTTGCATGCGTGTGAGTGACTGCCATGATAGCATGCTTACCATAAGGCTATTTGCTTATGTGATATAACTGCCTGAATGCCTGTGGGTGAAGGTTGGGTTATTTGAATTGGAACAATTCACCAATTGAGAGTTTTAAGCCCACTTAAGAGTGGCAAAATCATGTTTTCTTAAGCCCACTTGAGGGTGGCAAATCCATGTCTTAGCCTACTTGCGAGTAGTACCATCAAACCATCTTTCGAATAAACAAACATGAAATGTTTTGTTCCAACTCAAACGATCCAGTCTATACTTGTATGTTGTGTGCATCACATAGTAATTCTAGGCTCATAACCGGAATAAGAGCACATAATGTTTTCAAAACTCGATATCATGGTTAGTAGAGGCCGATCTCTGATCGGGCGAGCGGGGGTGCTCACGAAGTGACCTTCCCCAATCGTACCCAAGTTCCCAAGCCGAGACAACTTTGGTGATGACGGACACGTTGCCTTAGGCATGAGTCAGGGTTTCCTAAATTCCCCCAAAATAAAATATTTAGGTGGCGACTCTATATCTAGCAAAGTAGTCCATGTTTGGCACTTCTTTCTAAAAATCAGTTTTTCAAAATGATTTGCCGGATTTTGACTCTTTGATGATTCATCGGTCTTGCATTGCACTCCGCGAGATTAGATACAAGACCGTGACATTGAGTCCAAACTGTAGTAAGCCCCAATGGACAAAACGTGATTTCTCCCGGGACGTTCGGGGACGTCTACACCTCAATAATAAGATCTGATAGTTGTAACTCTAAAATCTGACTTCTGTGCAGCTTTATAGTGAACACCGCTCGAGCCATGGAATGGCCGCTCAAGTAATGTGACTCAAGTGCGTGAAATCCATAAATGCCTTTGCTCGAGTGGTAAAACTTCGCTCGAGCGGTTAGGTAAAAAAATCAGGCACAAATTACAATTGAAGCTATGTTTGTTTGCGAAATTGACAACACAAAGAGACCTAAAAATCTCCCCCTTTGTCAATTCCCGGACAAAACATTCTAACAATTATTCCAAACTGACACACACACTAGACATAAACTCCTAACCGCTCTAACACGGTGCAAAGCGAGCCACCTTGAGAGATTATAAAACACCACACACAAAAATAGCAAAAAATAATAAATATAATCCAAATAAATGACCAGAAATAATAAACATAATAATCCAAATAGCAAATAAGTCACCCCTTTTTTGTCCAGGAGAGACAAAGTTACACAAAACTGTCCAAAGAACCAACCCAATATGAACAACAAAATACTATCCAAGGGATAAAGAAAAAAGACAAAACATGTCCATGGACAAATAAAACAAAGATACATGAAACCAAAGTATGTCCATAGATAAAAAAGAGCACAACCAATCACTGATATGGTAGAGGTGGAGGCTGCTACATTTGGAGAAGGGATAAGATCTAAGCGAGCTGCAAGGATGACTGATCAACAGTATGCTCAATACGACTGAGTTAGTCATCAAATGCATCAATCTGAGCGTCCATCTGGTCTAGGCACTAGGTTATAGAATGCTCAAACTGACAAAGCTGGTCCCGAATAGTCTATGGACGGACATCACGCTTATCCTCACCGACAACCGCAGAATCGAGCTCGACCTCATTGGTGGTCTTCACCTGCATTAGAAGTACTTGCCCCGGAAGAATCCCCTTTAACATTTCTCGACTCTGGGAGACAATCTTTTTGGTAAATGGTTTGATTGGGGTTGCATACTTATCATCATTGGAAGTTGGAGTCTCAAGGGAGGTGAGAAAATGATTGATGAGTCAACCATAAGGACGACCTGAAGACTTTTTACCCCCAAAAACTATTATCATTTTTTTGGATGAGGAGAGTTGCAAGATTAATGGACAGTTGGTGGTCTATATAGTATAAAACATAACCTTGTTCTTGGGTAATGTTGGAACTATGGGTGGTAACAATGGGTTGGCACAAAGAATCAGGTTAAGCAGCCAAAAATGAGAGAGGAGCTCATATTGTTTGATCAAAGCCCCTTTAACCCAAACTTTTAGTGTACCACACAAATCAAATGCTACTAGGTTGAAATAACAGGTGAGAGAGGCAAGAAATCGATAATAATAGTTCTAACGTGTGGTGTGACAACCCCACTTTGTATTATACTATTAAGTGGTAATTATACTTACGATTATGTGTTTAATGTGAATTTGGATGCTAATTATGTGATTATGTATGTTCTTGAATTCATATCTGTTTATTGTAGGAAAATTTGTTCGGTATTCGGTAATAAGCTAAAATTGAGAGCCGTAAAGGCGACAAAAATCGAAATTGACTGTGTCATTATGATTAGCATAATTTTTAGAGCATACGGTGAAATTTAATTAAAAATTGATTCGGATAAAAATAATTAGATTAAATTCGATTAAACTGGAGCCTTTATTAATTAGCACTAAACCTTGATTAGCCATTTTGATTAGTCAAGCATATATATAGATTAAGTTATGTGTTTAGACTCATTTTGAACACTCAAAAATCTGAGGAGAGCCATTTTAGAGAGAGAGAGTGATCCATTCTAGAGAGAGAGAGAGATCATCTTTGAAGATTTGCTCAAGCGAATTGAGGATTGTGAAGAGTAGCTCAAGAATCTACTAATACAAGTGATAATCAAAGCTCTAGGTAAATAACTGAACTCTAATTCATGAGTTTAAGTTCATAATTATGTGAATTCAAAAAGAGTATGTAAATAAATGTAAGAATTGAGTTGAACAAGTGGAGATTAGGATCAATACGTGCATGCATGTATAAATTTGTTATATTTTCTCATATTTGAGTATAAACCATGATAATCATGTTGAATTGGGAGTTATTTGATACATGCATTCATGAGTCATAAGGTTATGAAACTCAATTCCATGTTTTGAAAATGAGATAACAAGAGTTCAAGCTAGATTCACATATGTATGAAAGTTGAGAGTTTCATTTTGTCAAATTCATGAAGTTTATGGTTCAAATTTTGATGAATTCATGGAATTTTGGAACAATGGGCTAAAACTAACTTCAAATATATGTATTTGAAAGTGTTCTTGCATGTTTGAGTGAGTCATGCATGAATTTGGAGCCTTAAAGTTGTGTTTGAAGCTCAAACAGAATTTTGGAAAATCCAAAATTCGAGCAGTTCGCTCAAGGGATAGAAGTGTCGCTCGAGCGTACATTTTAAGCTCCCAACACTTTTGTAGACATTGGGGTTGGCTCAAGCGATCAAAAGACCGCTCGAGCGACCACCCTTTATTTTTAATCTTGGCTCAAGCAACCAAAATGTTGACTCGAGCGTAAAATGAGAAAATCCAGTACTTTTGCAGACCAAGAAGTCCACTCAAGTAACCAATATTGCACTCGTGTGAAGTGCCCTATTTTTGACAAGTTATTTTATGTTTCCATTTCCATTCTTTTTCATTTCTGAGCATTCTTAGGCATATATTGAGCATCTTAAATAAACTAAAGAGTTAGAAAGAAGCCTAAGAAATATAAACGAATTTGAGAATGGATTAAATTGTATTGTAACCCAATTTTCGTATGTGCTATGAATTGTGTAGGGTCAACCGCGAGGACGAATCAACCATCTGAACACTATGAGTGATATCTTAGTAAAGATATTTTCATGTGTGTTATTTTCTAAATACTACATGTGTGGTAAGTTTTCCAAACTCATGACTTTGTATTATAAATGAGTATTCTACCTATCCGATTCATAAAAGACTTGAAACGTAATTGATAAGCACGAAATTATAAGATTGGACCAAAGGTCGTTTTGTATGAATACACAATAGGGTTGTTTGGTATGTTTGATGAGAATATGAAATGGGCCCGAGGCTATTTGGTATATTTGACAAGGACACGGAATGGGCCCTAGGTTGTTTAGCATATTGGACAAGATAGGCCTACCTAAGGTCATCTCACATATGAATTGGACCAAAGGTTATTTTGTATGATTGTTAAATGGACCAAAGGTCATTTTGAACAAGGAATTGATTGGACCAAAGGTCGTTTTCAATGTGAATATGATTATCTTATAAACGTACGCATGAATATGAATTTGAAAGTAATAGACCTAAGGTCATTTCGTACATACGATGTGATGGACCAGATGGTCATTTGTGCATGGATCCATCAAATATGAACATGATCTTGAATTGAATATATGCATAGATATGACTATGGAAATGTTGGACCCAAGGTCGTTATGTCCCTTTGACATGTACTATGTATAATGGATTGGACCAAAGGTCGTTCTGCTATGATTTGTTTAAGTACGTTATGAATGGGAATTTAGCAACTCTGGCTTAAACCCAACCTGTTTATTGTTTTGGATTGGAGATTCCTTGTTGTATTTGGTTGTTCATGTCCTTATTCATCTTGTACTTCATTGAGTTTGGCTATTGGACTATCGTTGTCGTGTTTAGAACAAGTTGGTAGTTTGTTTTTCAAAATAAATTCTGCCCAAATTTTGGCCTCTTCGCTCGAGCCGTCTTTTGTCGCTTAAGCGGTCCTTATGAACTCTCAGTACTTTTGTAGGTCTACAAAAGTACTAGGAGGGTGGTGTTTTACCTCGAGCGGTCCTTTTTGCGCTCGAGCTATCATTCTTGCGCTCGAGCGGTCTTTTCGAACTCTCAATACTTTTGTAGGCCCGCAAAAGTACTAGAGGGTGGTGTTCTTCGCTTGAGCGGTAACTTTGTTCGCTCAAGCGGTCTTACTTGCTGTGTCTAGTCGCTAGAGCAACCATTCCTGCGCTTGAACAATCTGCTCGTATATCAATCCATAAAGTCACATTTTTGGATCACTTTTTCACATCTCTCTCTCTCTCTCTCTATAAACACTCCAAATTCTCAGATCTCTTTCCTCTCTCTTTAGTTCTTGAATATTTGGCCCAAATACACCTTGATACACCAATTTCTCTACCCTAGTTCCTTTGTTAAAAAGGTAAAGCTTACCTAGAGTTTCGTTTTCTTCAGAGCAAAGTTCATTTTCGGCTTCGTCAAGTTCCAACTCTTCTTCTTCTTGGTTCTTGTGTTTGAGGTAAAGATTATTTTAACCCTTTTTATGATTTTTAACTTACTTATTTGCTTTCCCAAACAAGATAGTGATTTGGGGATTTTTGAATAAAACTTAGGGTTTGGTTTTGAAATCAAAAGAGGAGTTTTCAAAATGGGCTTTTCTATATGATTGTGGCTTTATATAAATGGTTGGGTTGTGCTAAATGATGAATTTTATCTATGGAGATTGCTTTTTAAAGAAATGGGGTTTTGTCCTAAATTATGGGAATTTGATTTTTGAAGAGAGGAAATAGAATTGATGTTGGTTATATCGAATTGAAACAATGATGATAATGGTGGAGTTGGATATGAATTATCACTCCTACTTGGAAATATTGAAAAGTATATCTGTGTTAAAAATTTATTTATCTGTTTAGAGATATCTGTTTTGGGCTATTGGTAGAGGATAGCTATGATTGTTGTAGAAACTGCATGAGAATTAGGTAAATTGAAACTATTTTCTCATCCATATGCATTGAGCATTGTAAGATATCTAACATATTGAAAATGTTGTTGTTTTAAGAATAATGGGTGTACACCTTGGTGAATCGTGTAGTTATGGAATTATGTTGCCTTGTGTGTCCTTGGGGAAGTCCAGAAGGCTAGGTGTCGAGCATTCTAGTTAATACCGATAAAAATGACAAATTGGTAGTGCTTGTAGCCTACTTGCAGACACATCCTAGAGATTCTCAGTGTTGTATCTACTGCCCTGATTTCTATTGTAAAGCAAATAGATTATTGAATTGTGATGTAACCTAGCATTGCATGGTTTTGGAAAGAGATATAAAATGTTTTGACACATGCATTGCATATGTATTCACCTTATAACTCTGTTAAGATTCATACACTGTGTTAGAGAATCTTTATTAGGCTTTGGCTCACTCTATGTGATAAATCATTTTCAGGTGCTGATGATATGTCTTCGCCAAGGTAATAGCTTAGGAGAATTTGGAACAAAGAGCTTCTATTTTTGTTATTGTTGTATTTATTTTGTACAAGCCTAGGGCTTTATTTGTATTAAGTTTAAACTCACTTTTATCGCAACCACGTATTGACTTAAAAGTTGTAGCCATTAAGGCATTCATATATCTGTTTGACTTTTATTTCATATTATTAACTTGTGGCACATGCTATAGATTCAGTGTTAAGGCTTATGAAAGTATAAATGCATGTGTTACTTTTTTGTACACTTGAAGTATATGAATGGAAGGTGATTATGTTCGGAAATATATTGTTAATTAATGACTGCCATGGGATAAATATTGGTTATTATTTCGAAGCGTTACAACTTGGTATTAGAGCTACCGGATTCGAATACCTTGGGATCGTGGGGGAGTGGTTATTATCACAATGTGTTCCCTTGCTAGATGATATTAGGAATAAACCTGGTATGCTATGTGATAACATGCTTACGTGACTAAGTGGGTATGGGATTTAATTTCTAATTGATTAGGTCTACGAGTTTCTAGAAGTCCTGTCAGAAGAGCACTTGATCACTGTTATTTCTAATTAGAACTCTAGCAACATCGCGGGACGATCATTATCTAGAAAGGAAATCCGTATATGTTTATGTGACTACGTGCTTATATGGAGTGAATTAATTGTTGTCCACTGTTTTAGGACGCGAGTGAGTTAGTTTCAGCACATTTGTAAATGTACTAATCTCTTGTGTTCCCTTTATTAGGATGTCAGGATGTGGACGTGGTGGTGGTAGACGTAGCAGGCCTAGACAGTAGAAGGTGCCATTACCAGATGATATTCCAGCGCAGGAAAAAGGGGTTGGTCAGGCCAATGTGGCACTGGTTGATTAGCAGGTCATGGGCGCTTTAGCCCATTAAATGGTCAGAGCTTTGTAAAAATCCATGGACATTCTCAGAGCTGAGAATCAAGTCTAGGCCCATGTTGCCGAGACAGAGCCGTCTTTTCTGAAGAGGGAGTTCTTCTCGTCGAATCCGGATGAGTTTGTGGGTGATTTGAAAGAGCCACTGAAGGCGGATGAGTGGCTAGAGCAGAGCTGAGAGTGACCTTGGCATCCTTCTAACTGAAGGGATGTGCGAGTCAGCGGTGGATGTTTGTGCAAGGGCACATTAGGGGAACTTGGGAGGCTTTTGTCAATGCCTTCCAGGACAAGTTTATACCTCTCACTATTAGGGAGAAGTTGAGGGAGTAATTCTTGAAGCTCAAGCAGCTTAACACACAGGTGGCAGTGTTTCAGGCTGCCTTCACTAGTTTGTCGAGCTTTGCACCAGCAATTTGTGATTCGATACAAATTTAATTGCAACAATCCCCAAACAATCAAAACTAACAATCTAAATCATCTAGCACGTACGAAAGTGATTTAGATTATTTTTTCACAATTAATAAATCGACAAAAATGATTTTTACGTGAAAAAAACCATAGTTGGAGCACCTCCAATTGTGATTAAAAAAAACCACGAGTGAAACGCCACTAATCAATCCACTATGAAGAATGAAATACACAAGATTATCAAATAATTTACCCAACACTCTATAAAATTGTCTTCAACATCTTGTGTAGCCTTCGTCTCATAATTGATTAGTCTGATGTTGAATCCACAACACCCACGTCGAATCCATGACAATGAGCTACTTTAAACTCCTTCAAAGCCTTCACGCTCGAATCTTCAGAATCCACCGAATATGAACTCTTTGATTTGAATTATCAAACAACCCTTTGGTGTAAACGATTTAGATCATGAGATTAACTCACCAAGACATCAAAGGAAACAAGTAAAGTACCTCTAGATAAAAACCCTAACCCTCAAGAATCAGATCTGGAAGTTATAACCCTAAAATTTAACTTCTGCATAGCTTTATAGTGAATAGGGTCGCAAAAACCGCTCGAGCCATAGAATGGTCGGTCGAGCGGTGTGACTCAAGTGCGTGAAATCCATAAATGCCTTCGCTCGAGCGGTAAATGCTTCGCTCGAGCGTAAAATTAGAATTTTCAGTATTTTTGCAAGCTCCTAGAACTACTGAGAGATCAACTTCTTCACTCGAGCAGTAAATGCTTCGCTCGAGCAATCAGGTAAAAAATTCAGACATAAATTACAACTGAAATTATGTTTGTTCGCAAAATTGACAACACAAAGAGACCTACCACTTTTCTTTTTTTCCAATGTCTAGAAGTGGTTTGGAAGTATTATAAATTTGATAATGTTGTTCTTTTTGTGTTTTTTTTTTTTTCTTAAATGAAAAAAATTATTCAATATACATAAATGTTTTTAAAAAAAATAAAAATAAAATAAAAAACATATTAAATGAGTTGGTGAAATATCGCTAGAGAATGGCCTAAGGTCATGAGGTGACCTACAGTTGTGCAAAAGTTAGAGAAGAGGTGCTAGAGGTGCGCTAAATTTGCTATTAAAAAAAAAAAAAAAACTACTGAAATCCGTGTCATACGAGGCACAATGAAACTAGTAAAGTTTTATACTAAATTCACAAAATTTACGAAGTCATTAAAGGTAGACTTTACTTCAAATTTGACACAAAATATAATAATATTATAATATAACAATTCATATAACTAAACTTGAAAAGATAAAATTGAGTTTCTTGGCACTTCTTAACGATAACAATTCATATATGTCAAGAAATAAGCTTTGTCATTCAAGCCTTTCAAGGTCTAATAGTAAGCACAAAAGCACAATAATAAGTTACCGTGTGGTAATTGATTTTTTTAGTTAATTTTTTAACTACTTAACTATTTTAGTTTGGGATTGAAATTTTCTTTGGTTTGGCTTAACTTTTTTTACTTTTAAGAAGAAAAATAAATAAATAAAATGATTATAATTTTAATATAATATTTTATCTTACTAACTTGGTTAACCTATTTTATCTTTTGTATTTTTTAGTTAAAAAGTCAATGCCAAATGAAACCCTGGACAATTTGAATCATCAACTCGTAATGAACTCATCAAGACCGAACAACATTCTCGACACAAGTTTCTCCCTATTTTTTTTTTTTTTTTTTAAGTACCCTGACCTAAAAACAAACTGAGGCATCGTTTGGCAAGTGGCTTTTTTAGCAAAAAAGTCAAAAAGTTACTAAAAAAGTCAAAAAGCCAACAACTTATACCAAAAAGTCAAAGGTTCCCTTTTCTCTCTACTTTTGCACATCTTTTCGTAAAAAGTCAAAAAGTCATCCCAAACATACTAGTTTTTTTTACATCATATTTTAGCCAAAAAATCAAAAAATTACTAAAAAAATATGTTCCCAAACGAGGCCTGAGTCAAAAAGTCAAGGTCATAGGCTAAATTTTTTTTAGTAAAATGCCATTATTCAAAACATGTTTGTAAAAACACACAAAAACAACTAATACATTGGCAGGACGGCTAGGATGTCCCAATTTAATAAAGGTGGACACACTTTTTAATATAATTTTTAGTGTTACGTCTCAAAATTTTCATTATTCAAAATTTTTACATGATTTAAAGACCATGAGTAAATTACGACGTGAGAAAATGTGTATTTACTGTAAATTATTGGAATTATTTAGAACTTTTTATTATTGGATAAATTACATTATGCACACTTGTATTTTATATCTAATCTTAGGCCTTGTTTGGTATGATCTCAAAAAGTCAAAAAGTCACTATCTTATTTAAGTCGCATCATCTTATTTAAGTCATATCACTTCTCCAACACATCACTTCAAACTCAACCCATACTCAACTCATATTTCATAAAAAATCAAAAAGTATACTTATTTAAATCATCCAAAACCACCCCTAAATTTGGTTAATTTAGGTCTGTTGTTTGTCCATTAATTGTAACTGTTCACCCATTGCAGTCTTTGTTACATTGGAATATGGTCCTTTCTTTAGTTTAGTGTTAAATTATCCTTCCATTAGTTATGGTTACATTATAATATGGTCTTCCATTAATTTAGTGTGAAGTTAACATAAAAATGTTGTAGACTTTTTGTTTTTGCTTTATTAACGTAAAATTGCCCCCCAAACAAAACCGAAACCATGATGAGAGTGCAGACTCTCACAATGTACAAAGATGAGATCAAATCAAATCTTTCGTACCCTTAATATTATTATACTTTTTAGGCATGGCATGGCAACACCTATCAAGAAAAAAAGGGACCCCTAATGAGTTATATTAATCCCATTTGCCAGGTCTACTACACAGTTTGGTCACCCACCCACCCTCACTCTCACTATGGTCCGATATGCCCATCCTCATTCCCATTTTCTACAACCTTGAAATAACCTTCTTTTTATTCATATTTTCAAATTATCAAAAATCAAGAATTGAAAAGGTTTTGGAAAATATGCACCTGTTACGTATTTTTGTGGTGTATATTGTGTATTTTTATGATAAATATTACATAATTTTTTTGTAGAGTTACGACAATTTGTGATTCGGAAATGAAATTTCACATTTTGTGATAATATTACGCATTTTTTTATCCAAACATTTTCTAACCAAAATATATGTAACATTGCCACAAAAATGTGTAACATTACATAAAATATATAACTCCATTTCTAAATAACAAATTGTCATAACTCTATACAGATTTTTCTACTAAATAGGGTCATTTTTTAACATTTTTTTTTTCCTCAAAATTAGGTCATCTCAAACTTGCCTTATTTATGAAGTCATGGTCTAATTTGATGCAATTTTAAATATAAAAAAATTACAATTGAGAAATAAGTTTATTATATATATATATATATAAACAATAAAAAAAACTTAAGTTTGGTAAATAACTCCATATCTACTTGTATAAAGCTGGAGAATGTTATATGCATACAAATATGTATTTTGAGGAACAAATTCTCTCCAATATATTATTTGGATTGATATATGTGTTATTTGGATCTATGGAGCCCATTACAGATTATTGATACCTTATTATACTCACTTTTAGATCTCACTCTAGTGATCTGCATTATTTATCTAGAAAGCCTCCAAATGTGGATCATCATCCAAAAACAAAAAACAAAAAAACTAGTTTCATTCAACAATCGTATCTACGCAATTTTTTTATGTTAGTCTTCAAAAAAAAATGGACGACAAATATAACTTTAAAATAAGCCATTTATTTCTAAAAAGAAATATAATGAAATTATGTGAAAATGATTATCATTTGAATTTGGTTTTTTATGGATGATCTATCCAAATGGTTCTAGAAGATGAATGACGATTGTAATCACCAAAATCATTTTTCTAAAATGTCTATTGTATACTTCATCATCCATATGTCCATCACCTTCATCCATGTAATGCCCCAAAAATAATAATAACAACCCAACTCATAGTATTTAATATAAATATAACATATGAGACAAGAATCTTCCATTTATACTCTTTCATCATACAAAAGATGACATATACGCGTATAAATTCATAAATCCTAGATCCTAAATCTATAACATATAACATGTGTATAAGAATTGAAATAAAAGGAGAATCAAGTAATTTTATATCCTAATGGCTATATCTTTCCAAGTCAATGCTTGAGTACAATAAAATGAGTTCAACTCAATACAGTTAAAACCCAAGACTTGTACAAAAATAATTACATCAAAAGAAAAACAAAAAAAAAACTCTTGGCTCCAAGTCCTCCCAAGTTATGTCCTTGGTGAAGGCATATCATCTGCACTTGAAAGTTGTTTCCACACAGGGTGAGCTAAAACCCAGTAGAGATACTTTAACACCATGTATAAATCTCAACGAAATCATAAAGTGAATGCATATGCAATGCCATTTATCAAACGTTTTACAATTTTATCTCAAAACAATGCAATGTCAGGATTATATAACAATTCATGAAAAAATGTATATCATAAAATAAGGCAGTGGATACAAAACACTAGGAATCTTTAAATACATGTCTGCCAGTAGGCTATACAAGTACTGTCAAAGCCATTTTATCAGTACTAACAGGAATGATCGGTGCGCGGGTTTCTGGACTTTCACCAAAGACATATAGGCCAACAATATAAACCACAACCACACTCCTAAACCAGATTCACCAAGGTATACTCCCTTTTTCTCAAAAATAATACATTTTCAATGCTTAAGTATGAAACAATGTTCAATGCAAGATGTATGAGTGATTAGTTTCAATTCACCTAATTCTCATATAATTTCTACAACAATCAAAGATATCCTCCATTGATAGCCCAAACAGATATTTCTATTCAACAAATAATTGCTAACAAAAAATATAATCTCATCATTTTCAAAATGGGAGCGATATTACATATCTAACTCCGCCCTCATTATCAACAGATACATTCATTTCATCTTTCAAAACCCAACATCTTTTCCCTTTTCTTTTCGTAAAACCAACATTAATAATTTTCAAATAAAACTTCATTTATTTCCAAAAATCACTTTTAAATAAAGATCCTACCATATTTCAACACAATCCATCAATATACACACATCTATAACCCTTCTCAATCATTTATTAGAAATACCCCTCTTTTACTTTTCAACACCAAACCCTAGGTTTGATTCAAAACCCTCAAATCACTAAATCTTTTTAATGAGAAAATAACTAGGTTAAAAATCATAAGAGAGGTTGAAGAAATACCTACCTTAAGAATTGAAGAGGAAGAGAACAAGTGTGAAACTTTGGCAGAGCCAAAAATGATATCATCTTCGATTAGATTGAAGCTCTCAACGTGCTCTACCTTTTTCTCCAAAGAATCTAACACCGGAACAGGTCTCTCTTCATACGAGGCATCATCATCTACCTCTAATTTGGTCTAATCTAGCATGTGTAAAGGATCAGGCTAGTATTTCATGAGCATACAAATGTGAAACACGTTATGAACCCTTAAAATCTAGGGTGGTAAGGCCAAACAATAAGCTACCTCCCCAATGCGCTCTAAAATCTCAAAAGGCCCAATAAATCTAGGAGATAACTTCCCACTCTACCCAAATTTCATCATACCCTGACTCAGTGATATTTTCAGGAATACGTGATCCCTTACTTCAAAAGATAGAGGTGTCCTCCTATGGACAGCATAACACTTTTGGCGACTCTGAGCCGAAAACAACCTCTTATGAATAAGTGCAATCTTCTTTGTCGTTTTTTGGACTAACTCTGGACCTAACATAGGTGCATCACCCACCTCGGTCTAACACATAGAAGATCTATAAGGTCGGCCATACAAGGCCTCAAAAGGTGTCATATTAATACTCACTTGAAAGTTATTATTGTAGGCAAATTCCACCAAAGGTAAATATCTCTCCCACGATCCCTTAAAATTGAGAACGCAAGCCCGGAGCATGTCCTCTAAAATCTGAATGGTGCGCTCAGACTACCTGTCAGTCTGAAGATGATATGCGGTACTAAAGGTCAACTTAGTGCCCAAGGCACCCTGTAGGCTCTGCCACAACCGAGCCGTAAAACAATAGTCACTGGAACCCATGAAGTCACACTATATCTCTAACATATAGGTTGGCAAGGTAGTCTACTGAGTCACTCGTTTGCATGGGTACAAAGTGTGCAAATTTGGTCAACCGGTCGACAACTACCCATACCGCGTCATTACCCCATTGAGTCCTTGGAATACTTACAACAAAATCCATCATGACATGCTTCCACTTCCACTCGGCTATAGGCAAAGGTTGCAACAAACCCGCTAGTCTATGATGTTCGGCCTTCACTTATTGACAAGTAAGGCACTTCGAAACAAACGCGACTACATCTTTTTTCAACCCCCTCCACCAAAACTGGCGAGTAAGGTCATGATACATCTTTGTGCCTCCCAAGTATACCACAAGACATGAATGGTAGAACTCTTAGAGTACCTCCTCTCTACAAGATTCTAGCACATAAAAAGGTCCCCTGAACATTCAGGGACCTTTGTTTGGAGCCCCTCATCCGTTCCTCCTCCGCTTGGATCATGGTCCTTAAATGGGCCGCCGACTCCACAAGACGACCATAATTCCTAATCATTGACCTAGCTACCTTAAAAAGGAGCCTAGTCCTCAACCTCTTCTCGAACTTGATGCAACGGCGTTCCTCCGTTGCCACAAGTTTCGGTGCAAACCTCGACAAACTAGTAAAAGCAATCTCAAACTCGACTATCGATGTGTTTAGCTGTTTAAGCTTCAAAAACTGGTCTCTTAGCTTCTCCCTTACTGTGGGTGGCAAAAACTTGTCCTGGAAGGCATTGACAAAAGCCTCCTGAGTCACACCGATATGCCCTCGTGCAAACTTTCACCACTAACTTGTATCTCCCTTTAGCTAGAAAGAAACCAAGGTCACTCTTAACCCATCGTCCTCGATACCAAGCATCTCGAACATCTTTACCATCTGTTCCAACCACTTGCCAGCCTTCAGTGACTCTTTCGGATCCCACAAAAACTCATCCGAATTCAACCAGAAGAACTCCCTCTTTAAAAAAGATGGCCCTGTTTCTGCAACATGGGCCTGGACTTGACTCTTAGCCCTAAGAATATCTATGGATTCCAGCAATGCTCTGGCCATTTCGTGGGCCAAGGCACCCATGACCTGCTGGGCTACTGGCTCGACCACGTTGCCATGACTAACTCCCTTCTCTTGTACTAGAATTTCATCCGGTATCAGCACATCCTGTCGTCTAGGCCTTCCACGCCTACCCCCGCCATACCCACGTCCAAACATCCTAATAATGGTAACACGAAAGATTAGCACACTTACAAATATACTGAAGCTAATTCACTCACGTCCTAATACGGTAGACAATAAGTAATTCATTCCATATAAGCATCGAATCACATAATCACAAACAAATTTCCTTCATAGATAATGACCATTCTGCAACATTTCCAGAGTTCCAGTTAGAAATAATAATGACCAGGTGCTCTTCTAATAGGACTTTTAAAAACTCGTTGATCCAATCAATATCTTAGAAACTGAATCTCATACCCATCTAGTCACAGAAACATGTTATCACAAAACATACCAAGTCTACTTCTAATATTATCTAGCGAGACAAACCCATTGTGGTAAAAATCACGTCCCACGATCTCAAAGTATTCAAACCCGATAGCTCTGATACCAAGTTGTAATGCCCCAAAAATAATAACAACAACCTAACTCAAAGTATTTAATATAAATATAACATGTGAAATAATAACCTTTCATTTATACTCTTTGATCATACAAAAGATGACATATGCGTATATAAATTCATAAATCCTAAATCCTGAATTTATGACATATGACATGTGCACAAGAATTAAAATAAAAGAATAATCAAGTAATTTTATACCCTAATGGCTACATCTTTCCAAGTCAATGCTTGGGTACAACAAAATGAGTTCAACTCAATACAGTTAAAGCCCAAGGCTTGTACAAAAATATTACATCAAAAGAAAAGCAAAAGAAGCTCTTAGCTCCAAGTCCTCCTAAGCTATGTCCTTGGTGAAGGTATATCATCTGCACTTGAAAGTTGTTTCCATATAGGGTATGCTAAAGCCCAATAAAGATACTTTAACAGGTTCTATAAATCTTAACAAAGTCATAAGATGAATGTATATGCGATGCAATTTGTCAAACGTTTTACATTTCCATCTCAAAACATTGCAATGTCAGGACTATATCACAATTCATGAAAAAATATCCTTTACATCAAAAAACAAGGTAGTGGATACAAAACACTGGGAATCTCAAGGTACGTGTCTACCAGTAGGCTATACAAGTACTACTAAAGCCATTTTATCGATACTAATCGGAAGGATCGGCACCTAACCGCGCAGGTTTCTGGACTTTCATTAAGGACATATAGGCCAATAATATAAACCACAATCACACCCTCCTAACAAGATTCACCAAGGTATACACTCATTTTTCTCAAAAATAATACATTTTCAATGTTTAAGTATGAAACAATGTTCAATGCAAGATGTATGAATGATTAGTTTTAATTTACCTAATTCTCATGTAATTTCTACAACAATCAAAGCCATCCCTCCACCGATAACCCAAAATAGATATTTCTATTCAACAGATAATTTCCAACAAAAGATATAATCTCATCATTTTCAAAATAAGAGCGATATTACATATCTAACTCCACCCTTATTATCAATAAATATATTCATTTCATCTTTCAAAACCAAACATCTTTTTCCTTTTTTCTTTCATATAACCAACATTAATAATTTTCAAATAAAACTTCCTTTATTTCCAAAAATCACTTTTAAAGAAAGATCCATCCATATTTCAACACAATCCATCAATATAAAAATATCCATAACCCTTGTCAATCATTTATTTGAAAAACCCTTCTTTTACTTTTCGACACCAAACCCTAAGTTTAACTCAACCCCCCCCCCCCAAATCACTAGATCTTTTTGATGAGCAAATAACTAGATTAAAAATCATACGAGAGGTTGAAGAAATCCCTACCTTAAGAATTGAAAAGAAAGAGAACAAGTGTGAAACTTTGGCGGAGCCGAAAACGATATCCTCTCCGATTAGATTAAAGCTCTCAACGTGCTCTACCTTTTTTTCCAAAGGACTATGGTGGAGAAATCAACGGATGATGGAGTATTTGGGGTTTTAAGGCAAGAAGTAGAGAGATAGTGTGAAGAACTAGGGTTTTGGAATGTTTTATAGAGAGAGAGGAAGTGAAAAAGTGATAAAAATTTTCTTTTCCCAAACTAATATACGTGTAGACCGCTCGAGTGAACAAAACACTGCTCGAGCATACAGTCGCCCCTTCCTAGAAATTTTTCAAACTGAAAAAGACCGGTCGAGCGCAAGAATTACCGCTCACGAAGAACACCCTACTCACAGAAGTTTTGTAGACCTGCAAAAATACTGTGAGATCTCAAAGATAGCTTAAGTGCAAGAAAGACCGCTTAAGCGAACAAGTGAAAATCTGGACAATAACTCTTTTGAAGAACTAACTCCCAACTTATTTCAAATACACCAATAACTCCCAAACACTCAGACTCAACTAACAATACAGTGCATAAGGACATGAACAACTAATAATCCCAAATCTAAGAGCATGAAATGGATCGAGTCTAAACCGAAACCGTTATAATCCAAATACTCATATTCATATTTGAATAATACATACGGTTGCAAAAATGAGGGCAATTAAGTAAAATTATTAAATAAAGGGAGAGTAATTGTCATTTAACGGTAGTACATTAGAGGTGAGCATGGTCCGGATTAGGGTAAAATCATGACCAATCGGTTATCTACGGTTCTTAAAAAAAATGGAACCAATCCAATCCATTTAAATCGTGGAACCAATCCGAACCAATTCATTTAAATACGGATTTGATCGATTTAGGATCACGGATTCACATAATTAAATAACAAAAAAAATATATATAACATTTTAATTTTATAAAAGTATAAACATAGCATCATATTAGTTCCAAAATAGCAACATGTCTTTCCATAATAATGACATACTGTTTTAAAATTTAGACAATCATAAGAAAACTGCTCCACTATAAGTATTTAGATCATTACAAATTAAAACTAAAAACCAACAAACAATAGCAATAAAAGCATATACTACGTGGATTTAGGTTTGGGTTTAGGTTTTATATAGAATAAGAAAGGATACTATGCAAAAGGGTGTATGATATAAATATAGGCTATTTGTATATAGTTCAGATCGGTTTCAATCCGGAACCGTGAGGCTTAATCCAGAATCGATTCGTGAACTACGAATTTTTAATTTTTCAATCCGGAACCGAATCACAAATTTAAAAAACCAATCCACACCTACTGAATTGGACTGAACTGAGTCGAATTATGAATTTCACAAATTCTTTACTCAGCCCTATAATACATATTTAAATACAAGGATAATATAATAATTTCATCACCTCCATTAATATCATTAAAATTGGCATCACTGCATGATAGGTAAATAAATTTTCTTTTAATGAATTGCCTTATTATTATTTAACAAAATAGGAGAAATCTTATATGTAACTTCATATTATTCCCATGAAACTTCCACCAAGAAATGTATTCATTGATAAATAAATAAATAAAATTTTATTTATTTATTTATTTTTTATTATTATTGTCTACTTTAGGTCTACACAATTTGAGTAACTCAAGGTATAGGTCCATAGGTCATTGAAAAATATTGTAAAATAAAGTGAGATAGTCCATTCCAATTTTCTCAATCTTGTAGTCTTACTCTATTTTTATTTAATTTTTTAATTTTTTTCACATTTTTCATGTGCATACATGCAAGACATGCTCCACCTACTTCAATGACACTAAAACTCCAAAATATATATATATATATATATATATATATATAAATTGGATAGGCATTAGAAAATGTGTAGTCAATCCTTTGGTACATTTGTTTAGTTATTCTTTTTTTGCTACCTGACAATTATATATCTTACATATAAAAATAGTTCCATATTGTGCTTCCACTCATATACATTATGACACCTTTATGCAGCCATTGTACATCCACAACAATATTTCTAGTGATATAAGATTGACCAAATTAATAAATTTATTGTTATATACCAAGAGAGTGGGAAGCACATAACAATCCACTTAAGGGTCAATGCTGTGCTTTGTGTTTTATTTAATGTTATTTTTGGTAGGGAATAAGACAACTTTTTCCATTATTATCTACACTTTCAGGAAAAGCATTCAAATTAATACCCTGAAAAATAGACAAGTTTTATCTAAAATTTTAACACTTTTAAACCAATTTCTTTTTACTTTGGTAAATAACATAAAGTATGACCACAACATGGAAGTCAGCCAGGTAAACTGATTCCATTATGCTATTAGGGTTCCAAAATTATATATATATATATATATAAAATTCATCAAAAGAAAATCAAAGTTGCATAATAATATTTAAAAGAGACACAATTTTAAATATTTTAACTATTAAAAAATGAAAATTAGTATTAGAATTCCTCTTACATATGAAAAATTATTCGGTAATTCAAGAATATTCGTGTTTATGCACCCCACAAATCACTAAATACCAAAACCTTGTTATTTGTCAATGTTACAAAGTTATAGGCCCTTTTCACCAATAATAAAATTCCTAATACATCATCTAATCATGCCCCGAATCACCAAATAACTTCTCCTCAGGCCATATGAAACAGAGAAAATCTAAATGGTGATCAGTTTGATTGACTCTAGGCCATCCATTTTCATCCACATGACATGACCAATCAGTTGACTGTTTTTCATAAATTACAAGATTATTCTCAATTGTACTCTCATGGTCTCCAGCCCATCACTTGGCAATGACCTCACCAATCACCAAACACTATTCTATTTACTGTTCCTCTTAATAAACCATGTCTCTCCACCAATAGCATCTCACAATATTCTTGAGTCACCGTGTGGCCCTGACCAGAACCACCAAACAACTTCTCCCTCCCTCCAGAATAAAACAACTTAGAAGGCCATAATATTTGTGGTTACAATGGCTCAAAACTGTCAAAACGACATTATTTTGGGTGTAAAACATACCAAAACGATGTCATTTTGACAGTTTTGAGCCATTGTGACCCCAAAAATTGTGACCCTCAAACATTTTCCATAATAAAATAGGTTGTAGAGTAACCTGTTTTAATGTCATAAAAAAAATGTTAGTGATTTTAAAAATTTTATCAAATATCTTATATAGGTATAGGCCCATATAATGTAAGTCTCACACACATGTGAAACATTTGGTAAAAATTTTAATAGAACTTTTAGAATCTCTAATATTACTCTATTGTCACTGTTTATACTTTTCTCTATTTTAATTTCTTATATTTTAAAATTTAAGGTTAGTATATTTAATGTAATTTTAATGAGGTAAAAAAATTTAAATAGATAACAAATAATAATTGTTAGAAAGCTAACAAAATAATTCTTTTTAAATTTTACATTTTTATAATTAATTTTTAACTTGCAAAAAGAGTTATATTAAAGAAGACCAACGACATAAAACATAAAACAGACCGTGACATGACTACAAGGTCTCAAAAGGGAAATTTATTAACTCAACCCAGCCACACGATCTTTAGGGAGAATTACGAATGAGTGGGTTTTTTAAAATATATATATATATATATATATTTAAATACTAAAAAAAAAAGTTAAAAATTTAGTTATTAATATTTATAAAATTATCATTAATATATATATATATTTTTTTTCCAAATTTACACCAAACAGTAATTTCTCCTAATCTTTTTTTTTCTAATCATTTTTCTTCCAAATTTATTTCTTGAAATCAAAAGCTAATATGGGTGAAAAAAAGAACCAGCTCAATGGACTCGAACCAGTACAGTAACCATAGTACACGAATGACAACGAGTCTTTGGAGTAATTCTATTTACACATACTAAATCCTTCTCTCAGTGCTCATCTTTTTTCCAGACACACTTATGTTGTGTTTGGTTGAGAAATTTGAGAAGGAATTTGAAAAGAGAAAAGAAAAAGATCGGTGAAATATGAAACATACATACATTTCATCTAATTTTACACACATTTTCTCTTTTCATTTCCAAATCATTTCTTAAATCTCCCAACCAAATACAATGTTAATGAATTTGAAATCTTATGGTTTGCTCAGTACACATCCTACCCTACCACAAATACCCTCATCTTCATCATTCAAACCCTAACCCTAGCCCCCTAATCTTTATCTTCTTCATTAATCGGTGACCAACCACCTTCTCTGTCAACAAATTGTACTGAAACCTCCGCCCATCCTTCTATCATTGTTAGAAGCCATTACCAATCCATTTACTCCACAACATCTAATTTCACAATCCACTATTTCTTTATAAACCCTAGGCACTGTGACCCCCATATTTACACTACCCCATATGCCATGAATATGGCGTCTTTCTATGAAGAGATTAAGGAAGATGATATCGAATATGAAGTTGGGAAAGATGGCGCTACAGAAAAGTAGTCGAGGTCACCACCAAAGGAGCAGTAAGGGATTACGGCTTAGGAATTAAGGTTTTGAATGAAGAAATAAGGTTATTTCGATAATTTTATTTTTGAACAAAATTATAATTTTAAAAATGAAAAAAAATTCATTAAGTGTATGCACAAATATTATAGTATATGAAAATAAAATTACCCAAGCCTATAACCACCAAATTGACAAAATTGGCCCTCCCCGAACTTTGGAATAAAAGTGTCATCCTAAAATATATATAAAAAAAAGATTTAAATGTGACCTGCATTTCTGCCACGTGGACAGTGAAATCCCCCACAGTGGGGACCGAATTGATTTTGGGTCAAAATGATCCAAAATTCTTGCATTTAAATTTTGGCATGTCCCCTATGTATATAAGTAAATCTTTATGGACTCTCCTTAATCTTCTAAACAAGAATTAAACACAAAAATATATAATAATAATAAATAAATAAAAAATCATCAACAGTACAAAGAGATGGAGACAGTGAACAAAGAGAGAACAAAAATAAGAGAAACACCAGCGCATCTTTCTCTTGCTTTCTCTCCTTTTCATGTCTTACTCTGCTTAAACACTTACTGCCCCAATGCCCCTCTCTCTCTCTCTCTCTCTCTCTCTCTCACTGCAACCAAAAGAAAAGCAATCACCCTTCCCCTCTCTATCTCTCCACTTCTCTAGAGAAAGAGACTGACCCCATTATATAATATATATATATATATATATACATCATATCATGTGTGTTGAGAAAGAGAGAGAAAGAAATGGGTCCATTCGTGAATAAAAATTTTTAAAAAAAATGCCCGAAAAAATCAGGATTGAATAACATATCCATCTCTTTCTTCTATAAGCTGTACACTTTCACTTTTTATTCCAATCCTCCTCCCACTTTGAATCTTCTCTCTGAGAAACATTTTGCTCTGTTCCCTATACCTATCTTTCAAATCTTCACCATCATTGTTGGTTACCACAAAAATTTTAAAAACAAAGAAAACAAAAAAACAAAATACAACAAAAAGAAATCATAATCCAATTTTCCCTCTCCCCCCTGAATGTACAAATGAACTTACCATGGCTGATTCCACAAAATTCAGCCACGAGAACACCCACAACCCAACACCTCCGATCCGATCTGATCTCGGACCCACCGCCACTTATTTGCAATGCCCCCAATCTGTATCTGACCCCACCAGAACTACTGTTCAGTCAGGGGCAATAGCGCCAGATTTCCAAGCATCATCTTGCTCCAAAAAAATTGGGACTTGAGTTTCCTTTGGTGAATCTTGCAATCAAGACAATCTTGAATCTCTTCACTTTTCTCTCTATCTGCTGCTATCTGTCTTCTACAAAGATTCTCCCTACAAAATCCCGAAACCTCTTTGAGTACAGCTTCGGATCAACAGCAGAGATTGAGGTAGGGTCAGCTTGTAAGGATTTGTATGCGTGCTCTAGCTTCTTGCTAATGTCATAGTCTTGCAAAATGTCAATGATCCCAAAGTAAAGGACAACTTCATAGGTTTCACCGTTGCGTGAAGGGGTCAAATTACCAAATCCGCCTGGGCTATATTGATCGAAGTCGCTCCTTCGAGCCACCCGCTCTGCCCTTGCAGGCATGTTGGCCCCCAACCTGATCAATGGTTTCCTGATACAGGACATGTTCAAATTCAAATTCAGTATTATATTTATTCTGGGTAATAAATATATAACCCATTTCAAGCATTACAAAGTCCTAATAGAAATTGACAGGAAACTACATTTTTCCATGTTATCAATTGATGTTCACCATAGCAAATTGAAAAGCAACATGGCAATTTGGCAACACACATACAACATTCACTCTAGAGTTCAATAACTGCGTGGAATTACAGCAACAATTATCAAACATAGACTAGTTCTTATTTTAGGAAGGGAATAATAGAACCATATCTTGTGTATGCCCCACAAACAGCTGTTTGCTTATGAGCTACCACAACAATGTTGCCACAACCACCAAAACCATTTTCAATTATTCCAAGCAACAAGATCAAATTCAATTTAAGAAATTATTGTTGACCTAAATACCATTCATCTTATAATGTTAAAACTCAACCAGAACATGCTTTCATAATTGTTTCAAGGAAAGAAAATCTTTGGGTGTTAGTTAATAACTTAGGATAAGATTATTGACATTTCAAATTCAGAAAGGTAAGTCCCCTTTCGAGTATCAGAACATACCGTCCAGCGAGAACCCTATCCATGTCTTGTAGCTCTGCTTCAAGGAATCGGCAGCCACGCATAAACTTTTCATTTTGAAATGAATCCTTCTTCCCTGAAAATCAACCCAATTCAGTTCAGCATTCTTGCCACCCCTACAAATTTAACTACCTATGAATAGTTGTGATAATAAACACTAATTACCAGTTCGCAACATGAATGGTGAAAGACCCATTTTATCGCCAGTGTTGTCATCACGGAAGTGAAGACCAACTAAGAGACTATAATCCATGATTCTCTCTGCTTCCAAGAACTGACAGTCCCTATCAATTTGTCTGTAAATAAATTAAAGCATAAAATAAGTTTTAAGTATGAAATAGAGTAAGCACAGCAATCCAAACACAGTCAGAAATTAGGTCCAATATAAAACTAACTTTATGAGTTCTTGAAACCAGTTTCCTTGGATGCGAAACACAAAGTTCAGATCAAGGTCCTTAAGGGTAGTGGTTTCATCAATCTCCCCTTCAGGCTTGTCAGTTGTCCGGCCATGGGATGATCCTTTCAGGTCAAATCGTCTGTGGATTCGATACTCTGAGCAGAACAAGTTGCCTATTACGATGAATCGGGTCTAATTTCCACACACACACACAAAAAAACATAGAATGTAGTTAGAAATATGCAGAATTTCACATTCATGGATAAACAGCCAGAACTATGATAATTTGATTTTCATATCCCCGACATACCTTCAAGCCACCCACTGGCTTAACGCAATGTACACCAAAGAATTTTGTCACTAGTGAATTTTCGTAACGACAGACATGCTGGTAGTAACTTGGTAGCATCTTAATAAGAACCTGAACATAGAAATTACAAAATTTCAATCCCTAAACCTGATTGTGCCACGTTTTGGATGTCTTTTTGGATAACAAAGTCAGGTGTAAGTTACAAAACAAACAATAACAGGTTTGCCATTTGTGTAATCATAATAAACTTCGATCAACTATCATTGAATTTTTTTCACAAGACCGAAGTCAAATGTGGTCGGCAACTAACCTTGACTTCTGATTTCTTCACTGTTTTTATCATAAACCTGTCATCCTGAGTCAAGTAAAAGAAGCTTCCACTCTTCCCCGGAGATGAAAGCTCCCTCAGAGCGTCATTCCCGCAAATAGCTAGCATGTAATCCGCAGGATCAACTTGAAATAGCTCCCTCAAATGTCTGAATACCCAAAAATTCAAACCACCATTCACAACCACAAAAGTCTAGATTATAATATGGTAGTCAACATTGTGCGACTCAGATGATAAAAAACGTGCGACACAGGAATCGAACATTGAATGAAATTGAAAATCACAACAGGGCATTTCAATAGAATCAGTAATACCTAAACACCATGGGACAATAATCTTTCCACCGGAACTCCCAAGATTGATGGGGTGGTGTAATCTTTGATCCTTCTGATGGAAACCTAGTCCAGAACTTCTCCTTGGGATCGAAATCACTAGGTTTAAGGTCCCGTAGAATCGAAGCATGTTTCCCTACTGAATACCTACAATACAAGTAATCACCAACAATGCTAAAATTAACAAAACCCTCTAATTAATCAATCACAAGAATGACACAAAAAAAATTTAAAAAAAAAAAAATGCCGTGAACCAAATTCAATGAAATAATACCTAATACCCAGCTGGAGATTCAGCATCAAATCATAATTCTTATGACCTTTAGATATTGTCTGCCCTGGTTTCTTCACCTCACCACCAGTGAAACAACAGGGACCTCTCCGAAACTGCTTAATCTCTTCACAACCCCACCCTTTACCATCCCTATAGAACATGGAGGCCTCCACATTATCGATTATGTCACAAGTGATGTCACCAGCTTCTCCATCCGATTCCCAAATGCAAATCCTGGGAAAAGCCCTCTCCACGGACGACCTCTTCTTGGTGGCCGTGGAAGCCACCATTACGCAGTTGTCATCAATCTTGTGATTGAAAGTCAAGCTCTGGCGCTTATGATCGTTCCCAACAATGGATGTATTGTTTCCGGGATAGAAAGTCCCATTGAGAATCTGTTGTTGTGGGTTCTTGGAATCAGTGGTGTTACCGCTCTCTTTGCTCCAGCTTCCGATGTAGCAACTACCATCAGGCCAAGTAAAAACTCCATTTCCTTTTGGAACTCCGTTTTCCCAATTTCCATCGTATCGATTTCCATTCGACCAAATCAACATTCCTCTTCCATTGATAACTCCGTTTCGCCACTCACCCACGTACTCGTTTCCGTTCTTCCAGACGTACCTTCCGTGGCCGTCTTGGAGGTTGCGCCGCCAGAGGCCGTCGTAGAAGTCGCCGTTGGTGTAGCGTTTTTGGCCGTGGCCGTGTTTACGGTCGGCGACCCATGAACCACGGTACGTATCGGCGTCGGATCCGATAAAGGTACCGAACCCGTCCATTCGACCCGATTTGAAATCGCCTTCGAAAGTGGCTCCCGAAGCCCACGAGAACTTGCCTTTCCCGGATGCTTTCCCTCTCTTCCACTCCCCCTCGTACATACACCCGTCGGTCCACAGGTACTTTCCCGATCCGTGTGGCGCGTTTCCCGAGAAACTTCCCGTGTAGAGATCTCCGTTCGGAAGAAGCTTCTCCGCGGCGGCGGTGGTGGTTCTGGTTGTGGCTTGGGATCGGCTGCGGGATACCACAGCCACTGATTTGGTATCTGGTTCTCTCTCTCCTTCTTCCTCTGATTTCTTGTTTTCTTCATCAAATGATGACAATACTGGCTCTGGCATTTTGCTGATGTGCTTTGCCTCTCCTAGTCTCGCCGGAAACGAGCTGAGTCCTCCAGCTTCACTGGCATTTCCAGCTTTGTCTATATTATGTATTTATTTTTCTGTCTAATATTTGAGTCAATCTCTCTCTAGAAAACCTGTATTCTAGATTTGTAGAGAGAGAGAGAGAATGGGTGGGGAATCTGTAAACAGAAGAGGAAGGGAAGAAGGGCAAATAGTAGAGATAGAAAGATAGAGAAATAAACATACATACAACATAAAAGAGTAACTTAAAAATATTATATAAAAAACAGCCGTGCTTCAGGGCCCGAAAACAGGGGGCTCGAATGCCCCGTATTTCCATTTAAGGTAAAAAAAAAAAAAAAAGGAAAAAGAAAGTAAAAAAAAACAGTTTCTAAAAATGGAAATTAGGGGTATTAGGGGCAACTTTTTTAGGGCCACCAATCATTTTCCTATAAAAAATTAATTAATGAAGAGAGAGAGAGAGAGAGAGAGAGAGAGAGAGAGAGAGAGAGAGAGAGAGAGAGGGGGAGGGGGAATCATGAGCCGGCATTGTAATTGTCTAGGTAACGGTTGCTACAATGCTAATGTCCACCATAGCTCACCTTATTTTGTGTTAATTACATTTTAGTATTTTTATATTTAAAAAAAATTAAAATTTATTTTTATTTGTGACATTAATTTTTTCTATCAAAGTTTGATTAACGCACCAAGGATCTTTTAGAATATTTTTTTTCTAAAGTTTTTTAAAATTGTGTATTGTGTGGTTGAGATTTAATGCTGAAAAATTGATGTGACTTGTCATTAAATCTCAACCACACAATGCACTACTCTAGAAAACTTTAAGAAAAAAAACTCTAGAGGATCCTTGCTCGACTCAGTTTCTAATAAAATTATAAAAAAAAAATAATTATGTGTCCACCATGTTTGGAGAAGTTATTGGTTGGTTTTAGGATATCATCACCTAATGTTTCAATAGTGTTATGATTAATAGAGGAGTAAGGTTTACGAATTTGTATTGAATGATTAAAAAATATAAGGAGGTCGGGTGAGTTGTGACTAGTGTAGGACATATCCACGTGAAATTCCAGCACTAATTAATAATTTTTTCATGTGTAGACATTTTTGTCTTCTGTTTAGATCATAAATTTGAAATATTTAATTTTTTTTGTTGTCTTTTAAATAAAAGAAATTGATCAATAAATCTCATATGTTAAATTTGTGATATATATAGTCCTATATTTATTTATATTATTTGTGATTCATTTAATTTTTTTGAACATGTAACGACTCATTTGCTATTATAATCTCCTTAATTGTTATTGTTTGTTAACGTCTTACATTTAGAAAAAGTAAATTAAGAATTTTTTTAGGTATTATATTTGGAAAAAATACATTAATAATTTTTTTAGCAAACTTTCTAGATGTATCTAATGTTATATTATACTTGTCACATTGGAGTGTTACATTAGATTGTTATATTTGGAAAAAAGTACACTAAGAAATTTTTTCTTAATGTCACATCATAGTTACATTAGATTGTTATATTTGGAAAAAAGTACACTAAGAAATTTTTTCTTAATGTCACATCATACCCGTTACATTGAAGTGTTACATTTGGAAAATGATAAAAAAAGGTATTGATATGATATAAAATAAATCTAAAAAGAATTGATGGAGTCTTCATTTGGAATGTGGGCTTGTTTTTTGACTTTTTGATTATTTTAATCTGGGGCTAAAAAATATCGTTTTGGATGTTTTTTTTGGCTCGTTTGACTTTTGTAAGAGAAAAAATAAAATAATTATGATTTAGATGTGATATTTTATCTTATTATATTAAAAAATCTGTTTTTGTCCTTTTATAACTAAAATTATCTCAACTCAATCCAAACCTTCATGCCAAACAAAATCGGAATACCTTTTGAAAACAATAAGACTTATGTGATCATAAGAAAAAAAAATACTATAGAATAAGATTATGCAAGATTGTGAGACGGGACTTTTGGATAAAATTTCCTTTAAACAATGAATTTTGATAGGAATTGAAAACAAAAAGAGAAATCAATAAATTAATAAAAGAAAGTTTAACTTGTATTTAAGGGCAAACTTTTTACCTTATGTGGTTTGACTCATATATGGTTTATCTCTTAACGTCTAGAAATAATCATATAAATCCCTTTTGGTTTGTGAATTGATACACTATTAAGTCGGTTAACAATTTAAATAAAAAGACTAAAATATTCTTGTACTTTTCGTCATTTGTTTGAAAGGCAAAATATATTTTAACTCTCTGTGCTTTATTCTATGTGTAATTTATCGCTTGAACTTTGGTAATAAGCATATAATCCCTTTATATCTACCACGTGTTCCATACTTAATATTAAGTTGGATAGAATACTTAACGGTGTACTTTAATCTACAAATCACGTGAAGATTATGTGGTTATTTCCAAACGTCTGGAGATAAATCACACATAACTCAAATCATAGGGAAGTAAAGTGAAATTTGCCCTATAATCACATTTTTCATAACCATTATTATATTTTTTTGAATTTATACTTAAATTTAAAATTAAAACATAACCTTAAAATGATTGTATATCAATGAGCTAATTTATCAAAAATTTTGGCCACCTATATAAATATTCAAATTTATTTCCGATGTACCAAAAAAATATAAATATTCAAATAGCATGGTAAGTCATACAATTTATTAAATATGATTTATTTTTATAGATACATGTAGATGGTGAAATAAAATCGATAATAAATAATATTTTCCTTAATATTTTTTATTTTAGTGGACCTTTTGTAATTTTTAATTAAAATTATATGGTTTGATTGGTTTCGGTGAAAAAAAAATTGATGACAAATAACATTTTTTAATATAATTTTATTTTAGTTGACCTTTTGTCATTTTTAATTAAAATTATATGGTTCGACTGGATTTAGAAGTAAAATTTTTGAAATAAAAAATCGATTAAAAAAAAACTCTTTGTAATTGCATCAGCATAATGTAAGTTTTTTATTTTTATTAATTTTTCTATGACAATAAGCCCTAGACTCTTACTAGTGAAATTTACCAATGAATCCAATTTTGTACCCCAACCGTTCCCCAGTTCTCTCTCACTCTCTGGTTTCATTGTGACGTTACAGAAAAGCTTAAGAAGTGAGAAATTCTAAACTTATTTGATTTGTATCTCAACATATAATTTTTTAAAAAAAAATTTAAAACTTTGTTTAGTTTAAATTTTTTGAATTTTTTTTAAAATTATTTTATCTCTCTTAGACATTAATCAATTATTTTTCTTTCTCCCCTCTCCTCTCTCTTTTTCAATTATTTTTTTTTCTCACACACATCTGCACAACTATAACAAAATATCAAATTATTCTAAACTCCCAAACTCCAAAACTATTTTCAAAATATACAATCAAACAAATCAAAAAAATTCTAGACTACCTCCCTAAATTTTTTATAAAAAATTTATCTCAAAATACAAACCAAACACACCACTTATTTTCACACATTTAGAGTTTGTTTGGGTGTGTTATATAAGTATACTTGTAATTTTTTATCTTTTTTGGGTCACACTGCATATCTTTTTATAAAAAGTCAAAAAACACACTTATTTAGATCATCCCAAATAACCCCATGCTATTTTTTATTTAGTTTTAGAATTATGATTTCAGTAAGCTGTAATTTAAGTGTGAATTATGAGTTGAGTTTTTTTTTTTTTTTTTTAAATTTTTTTGTTTGATTATGAGTTTTGAAAAGTGTTTTGAGTTTTGAGTTTTTTAATTTTAAATTGTATTTTGAAATTTTTTTGATTTATTGTTTTAAAATATTTAAAAAGGTTTAAGAAAATTTTATTTTTTATTTTAAATATATAATTTTTATTTAAATCTTTTCAAGTTTTTAATTTTAAATATTTTATTTTATTTTTTAAATTTTTTTAATTTTAATATTTTAAATTCAAAACACAACTTCACACTCAAATCATAACTAAACACATAATTTCAAAACTCAATTTAAAAACTATTTTCAACATTCATAGCCAAACACATAACTCGAAACTCCACACTATTTTCAAAACTCTACACTCAAATCATAACCAAACGCATAAAAAAAATTAAAATATTTAAAAATATATTTATAAAATTAAAAAAAATTAAAATAAAAATTATATATTTAAAATAAAAAATAATTTTTTTTTTAATATTTAAAATATTTTAAAAAAATACAACACACAAATGTATGAAATATATAGTGCACATTAAAATAAATAAATAAATATTTAAAATATAAAATATTTACCCCCAAAAAATAGCATTAAGAAATATTTTAAATATTTAAAAATAATAATGTCAAAAAAATTCAAAATACAACTCAAAACTCGTAACCAAATAATTTTTTTTTTCTTTTCAAAACTCAACTAAAAAATAACTCAAAACACGACTCGACATTCAAATAATAATTCCAAAAATAATTTTAAAAAATAAAATAAAAAATATTTTTTTGATTTTTTTTTTTAAATAGAGTTTTGAAAAAAGTTTGAGAGTTTTGAATTGAGTTTTTAGTTATGTATTTAGTTATGAGTTTTGAAAATAATTTTTGAATTGAGTTTTAAATAATTTTGAGTTGTGTGTTTGGTTATGAGTTTTGAAAAAGATTTGAAATTTTTTTAATGGAATCATAATTTCAAAAGAGAACCAAACATAGCTTTAATTATTTTAGTACACATTTTTTCTTAGTACACATGCCTATTAATTCGATTATTAATTAATTTTCTCAATCCACATACTAAAAGTTATAATTATACCCTTCACACATAACCATTGTACACACACCACTTAACCCTTCTTTCTACACACTTGTTGATTTACTCTACTTCCACATTTGTAGATCCATCCACATGAAGACCCTTGAAGACTAAAGTCTAAAGTGAAGTGAAGACACTTTTCCTCCATTGAAGACTCTATTGAACCTTCATTGAAAACCCTCCAAAATATTATTGAAGGTAAGGCATCTGTTTATTTTGTTATTTTATTTACCATTTTGTTATTACATTTACCATTTCTAGATTTCTTTGCACTCCATTGCTATAAAACCCTCGATTTTTTCCTATGATTTTCGGTTTGGGAATTTTGGCACTGGTTTTACGAAAGTATACATGTAATTCGGAACTTAACTTTCGAATAAAAGTTATTAGTTCAACTAATTAGTTTCAAAAAAAAAATAAAACAAATCAATAGTTAGTTTCCGAATTTAATAAATTATTTCGGTTTTCTAGTTCCGAATATTTGCAATATGTTCGACATTTGGATTCAGAATGTTGTGTGTTGTTTCAGCACTGAAGTTCCGAATTGAAACTTTTTTAAAAAAAAATATTTAGACCAAGTTACATAGGTCACCAAGATTGGTTTAACCTTAGGTTTTTTTCCAACAATATTATTTTATGAGTATGTTTATTTATTTTATTTTATTTGTGAACTTCAATACATAACAATAGAAAAGAAAGTAAAAAAATTGTGTGCGGTATTGGTATTCCCACATTATATTGTTAGCACAACTAGTTGTTATTTCTATATTGGTTGATGACTACAATTTGACTATTTAATTGTATATTTGTTAGTGTTTTCACTATAAATACTATATTAGGTTGACGAAAACAATTTTCCTTATGCAGATGGATGTCGGTCCCAGTCAACGTCAATCAATAACAGCTCCGAATAGAAGACTGTGAATTAGAAAATGATGAATGTGGACGTAGACAGGCTCAAGTGCATGATGATGATGCACGCATTGCCATGGATAATGATCCTATACACGATGCACCAGTTATGGACGATATTGCTATGGATGATGACCCTACTGGTGATGATGCTGACATTGTTGATGAAAATATCCTTACTTAGCCATTTCCAAGAGAGCCAACTGATCCATCAATCCTTAAAAGTTTTAAATGTCATGTTGCCGCAGTTATTTGGAATGGTGCTGACGAAAAGAAGGCCCTTGAAGTGTCATAATCACTCGCTTAAGATTCGTTCATGGTCGTGGTGGGAACAAGGAAACAATGCTACATTTGTAAACATTATGGAGTTGTCAAGACTTGCACACTTAGCTCGTTGCACGCACTGATTTGTCAACAAAATTGTTGTGTCCAGTTTTGTTGAGAGATGGTAATTGGAGACAAATACATTCCATTTGACTATTGGAGATATGACTATCACATTAGACAATGTCGCCACTATCCTAGGGCTTCCCATTGTATGAAAATCTATTAAGGTGCATAAGTTGTCAGAAAGCGGGCCATTGCATTAGTAGTTAATACATTGGGAATTAATGAGCAAGAGGTCAGACATGAGATGTCCAATGTTGGCGACAATTCAGTGAGGCTTGAGTAATAGAGGCACATTTTCATAATGTTATAGACGATTATTCAATGGAAAGAATTGCATGTGCAGGTAGAGCATACTTGCTATTTTTGTTGGGTTGTATACTTTTCAGTGACAAGACTGATACTAGGATCTCCGTTGTTTATTTGAGCTTGTTGTCCAATTTGACAATAGTACATTTATATGCTAGGGGTGTTGCTGCATTGGCATACTTATACAGACAGTTGTGGTACGCTAGCAGGTCCGATGTGAAACAAATAGCCAGTTACATGACACTCCCTAAAGGATGGATTTATGAGCACTTTCGTGGAGTCCGACCACACCTGAATATGAATTACACTCAAGACATATCAGATGTTTATCGTTGGACTTCTCGGAGAGAGTTTGGTGAAGAGACACAGTTGCATACTTTTCGAGAGGAGGTTAATAGGTTGGGTGTACACAATGTAAGTTAAAAAGTCCTTCAAAATTTAAAATCTATTTAATACAAATTTTACAGTTGGTTATTTGGGACCTCGTATCAAAGTTGTAGAGATGTCCATACGTGTCACCCGGTTATGTTCTACCATGTTTGCCTGAAGTTTTTGGAAGTAGTTTAACCATATCACCCTGATAGAGTTTTGTGACAGTTTGGCAGAGTGCAGACAATCCCTAATTCACTACTTGGCCCTATGCGTGCTTCTCGAGGAGCCACAGCTCCACGATATAATGTTATGTATGCATACTTGGACATCATTTAGGAGGCATAGGACAACCATGTGTTATTTGAGTGGATGAGGAGTACATCGGTACGGTAGCCTTGGGATTATGTTCCTGGTTACATGGATTGGTACCAAACTATTACCTATATGTATGTTCAAAACCCAGCGCGTCGTTCTCAGGTGGACCCGAATATTCATCATTATCAGTATCCTAGCCAAGACGCACAGGTATCATCTTTTTCATTTATATTACAAATTATGTATGTAAACTGTTTAGACAATGTATATAATGTTGTACTTGTCCTCGTAATGTAGCATATGTTACAGATATATCAGATTACTTATCCTTTCGTTGAGGTTAGCTATGAGAACAGTGTTCAATATCTTGATAGGCTTTACTATGCAATTAATGCAATTAAACACCTTCTGCAAGATCAGCACATTGGCGAAGTTGTGCCCAGCACATCCACTCAGGGTTAGTCTACACTCAGCTCTTCTACTACACATTACACTCGTTGGTCATGTAGTTGATAGTAGTTCATAATGTTATATTAGGTATTTTGTGATGGTGTTGGTGGATGTACAAGGAGATGAATATTATTATTATTATTGGATTATGTACTTTTTGGATACTTTGGTGATTTAGTAATTGGTATTTGTAGCTCGACTTTTTGCGCTCCTTTCGAAAGACGGATAAGCCCTATAGTGTCAGATTCTTGTGATTCTAAATCTGATCTTACAAGTGCAATGTGAAATAGATAAACACCAAAGAGTCCAAATCTAGCAAATCTTTTGGAAAATTGATTTTAAATCAAAATGTCAAAAATTGACTGCTTTGCTAGATACAGAGTCGCCACCTAAATATTTTTAGAAAATTTAGGAAACCCATGACTCGTGCCAAAGGCTACGTGTCTGTCATCACCAAGATTGTCTCAGCTCGGGAACTTAAGTACGAGAGGAGAAGATCATGAATTGAGCACCCCGGCTTGCTCGATCAAAGATCGGCCTCTACTAATCATGATGTGAATCTTATTTACATTATATGCTCCTGTTCCGATTATTGGGCTAGCATTACTATGTGATGCGCACACACACAAGTATTAACTAACTTGCAAAAATTGGAACACTTGATTTCATATTTGTTTTGAAAAGAGTTTGCGAATGTGCCACTCGAAAAAGTGGGCTTAAATGTACATTAATCAAACTATCACAATTTAAGCAATTAGCCTTCATCCACAGGCATTCAAACAGTTTATCAGATAAGAACTTAGCCTCATGGTGAACATGCTTTACATGGAAACATTAACACATTCATGCAATATGCTAAAGTAATGAATGCTCACCTAGTACTCCAAGCCAAAAAAATGAAAGAGTTAGAAAAATGCATAATCCTAACTAATGCAATATGACTAATGTAACACATGCGATATGCACTCTAAATAGGCTCGGCTACTTAACATAACATGTGAATCAATTTGATAGCATGCGATCTAAGCACGTATTTCAAAAAGCATTAAATTAACAATGCGAGTTAGAATGATGCATCGAGCTCAATGCATGCAATACAAGTGGATGAGAACATGGAGTATGGTAAATGAAACATGATGCTCTAAACTAACCATCATAAGCAAGTAAATAAATGGGAGAAATACGTGGGGTTGGAAGACATACACGTTATTACAAGTTTGCGTCCTCACGCAAGAGGGTCTGAATAAATTGACTAGCTAACTAATTAAAGCTAATTAACTAACTATTACAAACCCAAATGAAATAAATTAACTAAACTAGTGAATTAATTATTACAATAACAAATTAAATAACTAGTCTATAAATAATTAGAATACAAAACTAACTAATTATTTATAAAACGAAATTAACTAGCTACAACTAATTAATTACAACACTTTATAAAATTTAAAGAAATGACTAAGCTAAGTAATTAAACTAAACAGCCCTGAGAAGTGAGGAGTGCTCATGCATGCGTGCAAATTTCTACCCGAAAAAGCCACTTTCTGTTGCCAGAGAGCCTCTATTGCACAGTTAGAACACTTGCACTGCTTTTCACCTCAAAATTAGCTCTGTTTTGTTTCAAAAAACCATTGCTTGGTTTTGCAAAGGTAGCCGGTAGGCCAAAAGTAGTGGCCGACTGGTCACAAAAGTGAGCCTGCCGTCCAAAAAAGTTGGCCTGCCAGCCAAAAAAAGTTGGCCTAGTTCCAGAAAAAGTAGAGCACAACTAAGGTATTCTCAAGGGTTGTTTGTACAACTTACCCCTCCTTATCATTAAACAACTCAAATGAGTGCTAAATTTGATTCATAAACCATCAATCGATGCTATTTCATTGCATGATGGCTTATGAACCAAAGAGTACAATTTCAATAGTATGCACAATAAAAGACTCTCAAACCCCCTCCCTATCATAGATTGATCAAGAGAAGTGGTTGACAATGACTTTTAAACCGTTTTCATCATGAACAAGTATGAAACGATTCAAAACTCAAGGGTTCAATTAACGCTCGATTTAACCCTAACCAAGTTATTATCTTGCATCATTTTAGTCCCAATTTTATTACTCCATTTTAATTACCAACCATTCCTTAGTTCATTAAGTTCAATAGTGAATATTAAGACCTTGTTTGGGGCGTCCTAAAAAAGTCAAAAAGTCACTATCCTATTTAAGTCACATCACCTTCTACCACATCAATTCAAACTCAATCCATATTTTATAAAAAGTCAAAAAGTGGACTTATTTAGAATATCCCAAACAACCCCTAAGTCCTCTAATGGAAAGAATCATCAAACCAAGAGTTGTTTTGGGCATGAGAGAGACATTATGCCGTTGGTAATGAACCCCCAAAGGGATTAAACCATTAAGAACAACACCTCAATCTCATGCTTAAACAAGCATTTGGCTTGAAGCCACTTTCAAAACAAAGAAAAAGCCAATAAAGGAGAGAGGTTGCAGAAGTAATTAAAGGTGATCACAAGTATGGAAAATAAGAAATAAACACTATCAACTCAAATAGGTTGGTGGTTAAGGCCTAAACTACCAAGCCTATGAGGACAATTACACTACAAGCATCCTATACAAAGCTCAAGTGTAATGAACACTCAAAAACAGTCCTAAAACATGCTGGAATTAAGACAAAAAATAGCCAAAATGATAAGCTACAACATGGAGCTATGTAAGCTAGTAAACAAAGCATAAGGAGAGGTGGCTACCCCTTTCATTTTTGGACTTCAAAACATGGTTTTTGCTATTGAAAAACCTCTGAAAATTAGTATTTAACTCAAAAAAATGGTGACAACAAGGTGGGAAATACAAGGGTAAAGGCCTAGGAAGTTAGGTGGAAGGAATGGTGGGCCACCCCTCCACCCTTATTGGCCTTAAACCACAAGTTTTAGCCTAAAATTTTAGAGTTTAGACAGCCCAAAACAGTAGAAAAAGAGTAATAAAAATGGCAAACAAAGCAAGGAAACAAGCCAAGACTCATACCTCTTGAATAGGAGAACACTTTCTAAGAAACATATCAACACTTACACACCCTCAAGCGCTCAAAGTAGACTCAAAAGTACCTCAGCTCAAAGACCACAAGGTTTGGTTTAGAGTGTATAGGCAAAGGCTCAAGAATTTGCAAGAGAAAGAGAGAATTATAGAGAGAGAGAGAGAAAGAAAGAAAATATTTTGCTCCAAATTTTTTAACCCTCAAAAATGGAAGGGGAGGCCTTCTATTTATAGAAAAACATGCAACTCCCTCAGAAACATCCATACATACACGTGTAAGTAGATGCAAGCACCTGTGGAAACAGCTAGCACAGCTAGCATAAATATCTACAAAAATACACAAGTAGCCGGCAGCCTACAAAAAGGGGCCGGCAGGTCCCAGGGTTTTTTGGCTTGAAAAATTAGGGTTTTAGTCCAAAACAAGGAAAGAGGTGTATAGGGTTTGAAGGCTCAAAACTATGGCATTCTGCTGAGGACTTTAAGCACTTGACAAGCATATACGAATTCATCATTGGGTGTGCAAGTAGTGACGTCCAAGTCGTAAGGGCGGTAAAAATTGGGGTGTCTATAGTATTTTATCAGTGGTACACTTTAATATAATTATTACTCTTTGTATTATGTACAAGGAGACATGTATTTTGTGATGATGTGAATGGATTGAACTACTAGTTAATAATATTTTCTCTCTTTGGATACTTGTTGGTGAATATTATTACTCTTTAATAGAAGTTGCACTTGGTTAATATTATTTTCATTGCATTTTGTATTCAGACAATGTAAATAATATGATATTCATTCCATACATAAGACAACTATAACTCATATGATATTCCATCAAAAAATGGCCATTACAAAATCCAATGGCAAAATGATATCCATTTCATAACTCCATGCTAGTATAAATCATAAAAACTAATGTCTTAAACCATTCAAATATCCTAGAACTGCTCTATAATACATCAGTCAATGTCAACTATATCAAATGTCTCACGTTTCAAATATCCTAGAACTGCTTTCTAATACATCAGTCAATGTCAACTATATCAAATGTCTCACGAGTAGCTATATTAGGTCCTATGTTGCCTTTGATTTTTTGAATGCGGCTAGCATATGCATTCTCCCATTTTGATGCACACGGGTGATGGTGAACTCGCCAAGGCATAACAATTGGGGGAACTGGATAATCGGCTTCCAAAAATAACTGCACGAACATCCAATGAGAATTCAACCAAATTAATATAATAATAAAACATTACATATATTTACCATACATCAAAATTACGAATATACAATTATTAAACAACAATGGTAGGTAAGTTTCATATGTTTATACCTGCACAAAATGATTTCCATTAACAAATCCATTGGCAATCTCGCGACGATCAGCTACGGTTACTGGCGGTGATCTCAAAGGTAAGAAAATGAGACATTGTTATAATGACAAGTGGTACAAGATTCTATTATAAAATGATGCAATCAGATACCCCGTGTCAGGCATAGTCATCCAACAAGCAAAGTATGGGTTATCTTCAAAATATGACAGGATGTGTGTCAGCTCCTTAACGCTCTCATGTGACTCGTATAGAACCCATAATAGCTCCAAAAACCACAATTCCCATCACTATCTACATCATTCATCAACTTTATGAATGGTTTTAAAATAGGTGGGAAGTCACAAGCATATGTACTCGGTAAACTTGTTCTGGTACGATACGTCATTGTCTTCATATTCCGTTTATTCTCATGTACTTTCTAAGCTCTTTTTTTCTTTGATTTACTGGAAACTAATGTGCTCTGGCTATCATGGTCATCGTCAACCAACTCAAATGCACATGGGTCACGACGGCAAGATATATCAACTTTCTTATGTCCTTAAGGTGGATTAGGCTTCACATCAGGTTTAATAAGGAAAAGTGCTCGCTGGGTTTGCAATTTCCCTCAACTTTTTCAACATATCAAATTACATGGCACTATAAGACTTATTGAACCGCTTCAAAATCATCTCAAGTTCTGAGACACAAGTTAATACCAATTTTTCAATCATTGGATTGTGCACACATATATTAAGTCGTGTCCAATGTACATGTATACTACCGAGTGGAATAGGACAGCCTTGTCTCATGTAATCTGCAATCTCGTGAGCACAAGGTAAACTATGTGTGCACCTAAGAACACACCCATATACTGCAACATCAATTCCAACTAATTTTCTCTCTTCCTCTCTGTCAACACATACTCCAATGCATAAATAGACACATTACTTCGAAGCTTTCTGAATTGAGAAGGTTTGAATTGATGTTGTACAACAGTCAAACTCTTCTCGAATGATGCTTTTACTTGAACGTGATGCAACTCAAGTAGACAATGTATTTTTTCAAATGATATCTCAAATGTCGTTTGACTTGAACCTAATTGCCTCTTCAACCTAGCGTGACCACTCTCAACCCTTGTCATACGGATGTGAACAAAAAATAGTCAAGTATAATAATTAAAAACAACAATATGACTTATAAGAAAATAAAAAAAAAACAAATATTATCGATTGGTTGTAACATTGCCAAATTGAATATACATGTTCGTATGTAATTTAACAAATTTTTCTTTATATGGATTCAACCAACTCATAGTAACATACTTGACTGTCACAATAGTTACTAAAATCCTTATGCAGTATAGCAAGGTGATCATTGTACTTCTCTTCAGTCGATGACAGTACTAAATAGTTTCATGCAGTGTTAAACTTTTCACATTTTTCTTTTGTTTCAAACATTTTCTTGCATTTCACCAACATATTCTTATTAATATGCCAACGATATAACAAATGTCGAGCATTCGGAAATGTGTTCTCAATGGCATTCATCAAGGCAAGCTCTCTGTTTGTGACAATGACTTCGGATAAAATACTGTTGTCCATAAGATCATACAATGTTTGTAACATCCATGCATAATTATCAACCCGCTTAGTTTGCAAGTATGCGAAAGCCACGGAGAATGTCATTTGAGTTGATGTCACTCCTACAATTTCAAGAAGAAAAAATTGATATATATTCGTCTTATATGTACAGTCCATAGTCAACACATGAAGGAATGTACGAAGCAAATCCAAGCTCACTAGATGTGCCCAAAACAAGTCCGTGATAGTCATAGAGCCTTCCTCACATCGATGACGCTCAATGTACTTATGTTTCGTTAATTCACCCAACGGCTGTTATATCTAAGATCTACCAACTTTTTGTAGAACCCTACATCGATGTCGTACATTGTAAACTGTCTTTATTGTGCTCATATTAAGGACATCCCTCTGTTTGAGTGTAATGAGTATTTCTTTTGGTCTTACCAAGCTATTTGACATATCTACTAATAGTGACTTCTCATTAGCTGGCAATCTCCCTGCATATGAATGTCCATACAGATGCTGAACTAGATGATTATGCAGTTGACAAACTACATTCAATGTCCATTCATCGTTTGTTTTCAACTTGTATGCCCTCAAATTAAATGGACATTCACACTTTTTGTACTAGTTTGTCTCAATAAGTCTTTCGAGCCATTTTTCAACTTGTTACTCGATTTATACTTGCTACTCCGCTCATAAGCAAAATAAATTCTTGGTCTCTTGCGACCGCCACCATAGTCCGACATCTTTATAATAATAACAAAGCTATTTGTCCTTCCAATATCATGTACCCAAATAAGCAATTCATTCTTATTGTCAAAAATCTATATATAATGTCACACAACTTTCATAAGAACAAACTAAGTAAATTAATTAATAAAAATTATTAACTTACGAAAAACATGTTAAAGGTTACCTGTTTTACTGTAAAATGACTAGTACAATCCACCATAATATCATATTGAACATCAGTTTGTTCAATGCATGGAATCTAAGAAGGGAAAAAAGAAAAAATTTAAGTCGGCAGTATAGAGCCGAATAAAATAATATAACACGACACTTGATAGTGGAAATAAATTAATAAATTCGATTTTCAAATATCAAAAAAATTATCAAAAATCGGTATTCAAGTATCAAAATAATCTATTATTTTCGAACTTAGTGTGTCGATATAAATTAAATAATTCAGCAGTTGATATCTGAATATAATGAAATAATTCGGCACTGGTTGTCCAATTGAAAAGCGTGAAAAGAAAAAGAAATTGTGCAAAACTAATTTTTTTCATCACTAATTTTGCTATCACCAGACATATTTTTGCTTGAGTTTGAACTTCCATTGTTTTGCAACTCTTCCATAACAAAATCAAGCAAAAATTGTGGAACTAATAAGAAACAATTAAATAATAGAGTATAAACATATAGATTAAAGCAATATGAGAGTTGTTATGAGAGAGTATTGCTTTGCAAACAATAGAAGAGTATAGAGTGTGGAGCAAGTAAAGTGACAACAATTAGAAGAAAAAAAAAAAAAAACTAGGGTTTAGTTTTTTTTAGTTAAAAAGTTTACACAGAGATTTTTTTTTTTAATTTTTAAAAGATATATACAGAGAATATTTTCATATAATATTGTGGGTGTTAGTGGATGTCTATAATGTTCATTTTAATTTAAGATATAATTATTATTAAAATAATATTTTATTAAATATGTGCACTGAACTAATTACGTGTGTGGAAATAAAATTTCCCTTAGCAAGTCCAATGGACACCAGTAAGTAAGGGAAGCTTCTATTTGCACACATCCATTCCACTCTGTGCACACACTTAATGATACTTATTTTTATTACAATTTTATCTCTAAGTAAAATTACTATTATGGACATCACACACAATTCAAATAAACACAAGTTTTCATTGCACATCCACATTCAGACTCATGTTAAAGCTATTGAAGCTCCACAAGTCCATTGTAGCTACTCCATTCTTCCATACTCAGTTTGCTAAACCTTCACAGTCCATCCTCATCCTTTGAAACCCTTCATTGTTAGCTTCCATTCATTAGTTGACACACTAAACACCTTCATTGTTGATTCTTTGCTTTTCATTAGTTTACACACTAAACCTCATCCTCATTCATCATTGTTGTGGAAGATTTCTCTTCTAAAAATTCAGATTTTTAGAAGCAGATAAATGTTTATGAGAAAGATAGCCAAGGAAAAGTGAGTTTTGCTATGTAAAAGTCTTCCCTTTTTTTTTCCTAGTGTCTTTTGGAAAACTAGGGTCGAAATATCTCAATTTATTCAATAGTCTACTAACGAAATTATTATTTAGTTTTGGAAGTTGTCGTCAGATATAATTTAATGTTTTCGACATTCAACTTCTGAATTGGTAAAAATAATTTGGACAACTACATTTGAACGGTAGCATTTTTTTCAACGTTGTACTTCTAAATGAAGTAAATTTTTTTTTTCATTTTATATTTCAAATTTGTAAATTGCATACTAAATTTGCAGTTTCAAATTGCAAATTTGTCTTTATAATGCCATTTCAAATTTGTAATGTTATACAAAACATGCAGGAATATGTCTCAACTCAAGGAAGTTAGGTTTGCGCGGATAGTGTGTTGGGTTTGTCAACAGAAATCATTTTGTCCAGGTATAAGAGAAGCTTATCATTTTGTGCATGTACAGGAAGTTATGAGGCATGACCACTAACTCAAATGACAATTGGTGCAGGTTTTTTTTTTTATAACTAGGCCATCTAGTTCCTCCTATAGCCACTAATTGGAAAAAGTACCATTACCCTTGCGTTGTCGACTGGGATGATGTATATGTGCACCACATTCTATATTTCAAGGACATCATTCATGATACTATAGCTAGTCGAGAGACATTTCATGTTGTTGATGTTGAATGACACATGTATGCATTTGACAATGTTAGAACTATGGAAGAAATTAATGGATGTGTTTTTTGATGTTGATGTGTTATGTGGCATGGATTGAATGTTATCAACCATTGTTACCACTACATTCTAATAAGAGAATATCATTTACAATGTCATCAACCATTGTTACCATTCCATTCTAATAACAAAATATGTTTTATAATGGCATTACAAGATGTGTACAGCAATGTCAGCTTACAAAAACACAACAAAAAATTCATCAACTGACAAATAACATGTCACAAATCATCTGTATGCCTACGGCTAGGCCTACGACTGTATGTCAATGTCGGAGATGAAAAGAGACCTGCAATACAACTAGGTCCAGCTTTGTTAATGTGCTGACCTTTAAGGACATAAGTCATAGCCTCGATAACTTGGTAAAGTCGATGAGGATGTCGAATCCCGTCCTCATGACCAGCCTGAATGATAGGATGTGCAATCCTCAATACATGTGCAATATGCTGCATTTGAAAAGAAGATCACATTTTAAGGAATATATCAGAAAAGCAAAAGTAAGTTACAAATGCATAAAAGAGGATAATATATTACATCAGCATGTTGGCTGAAAATCCTGATGTTCATGCACATGTGGTCTATCAGTGCGCTTAATATATAGGTGCGAGATATTCTTATACCAATCCATGTAACCTAGTACACATTCCTAAGGCTGACGAACTGGTGTGCTCCTCTGTTGCTCAAATAACACATGGTTATCCCCAACCTCCCAGATCCTATCCAAGTTCTATACATAACTGTATATTATGTAGAAATATTGCCTCGAGTACCATGAATGGGAGCCAGCGGTGCATCTAGGATGGTTTGAACCCTGCTAAACTGCCTCAGAACTCTATCTAGATGATAGGGTTCGACCATGTCTAAGCACTTCAAGCATCCATGGTAAAGCGTAATCGGGTTACATGGATGCCGGTCTCTGCAACTCTGGTATGGATCTCAAATAACCTGTAAATATAAAGTGTTTTTAAATTAAAGTATATAAAGGGTAAGATAAATGGAAAGTGTTAAAATTATCTCAAGACGAGTAAACTTACATCAGCTACTACCAAACTGTCAAGCTCCGCTCGAAAAGATTTCAAATGATCAATGAAGGAACTCACCTCTCTCCTAGATGTCTAATGGTATACGCGTGGCATGTTTTCATTGTAGCCCATGTTCTGGTGAGGTCGAAAGTGCTCATAAATCCACGCCTCTAGAAGAGTCATATAACTACCGATCTGCTTAACACCGGACTAGCTAGCATACCCCAGCTGTCTGTATAAAAATACTAATGCAGCAGCCCCCAGGCGTAAGTATGAATGAATCCCAAATCTATCAATAAGCCAAGGTAAACAAAAGCAACCCTGCTGCCAATCTTGTCACTGAAGAGCGTACATCCCAATAGAAACAACAAATAAGCTCTAGCAGTGCACTGTATGGCCTCCTCTAGGTCTGGATCTGTGACACCAGCAAACTGACTTCGCAACCACTCAAGCCTGACTGAATTCCCACTAGCAGTAGAAACCTCATCATATGCTACACGTTCAGTGATCCCCAAGCCAGAAACCAGTAGTGTAACTGCTTGAAAATCCGTTACATCTGGTATGCTAACTGATCTGTCTACAATGGGAAGGCTAAGAATAGTGTCAACATCATCCAAGGTCAAGGTCATCTCACTAACTACCATATGAAATGTGTTCGTCTCAAGTTGTCATCTCTCAACAAAACTGGAGATTAGAAGCTTATTAACGAACCAATAAGTGCAACAAGCTAACTGTGACAGCCCAGACCGCTCAACAATGGCTTTGAATATGGTGTTGTTGTCTACTAACCACCATAGCCATGCAAAGATCTTCGAAGAGTGATTATGACACTTTAGGGGCCTCGTTCCTATAAAACAAATGAATATCTCATTAGGAACTACCATATAACACCAAAAAAAATCATATACATATGAATTTCACTTCTACTCAGGAATGTTTTCCTCCCTCTACCAAACAGCTGCAGCGACATGACTATTGAAACTCCGTAGTATTGATGGATCAGTCGGTCTAACTGGAAAAGCATGAGTAAGGTCCTCTTCCTGGACAGTAGGAGAATCAGGTAAAGGGGCATCATCCACGGCAATGTCAAGTATGCCATATCCTTCAACTCGTCTTTGGCTTTGGCTACGACTTTGACTGGCATTGGAGATATCATATTCTAGCGGAACTAGATCACGACCTCGACTTCGTCCTTGCCTACACCCACGCCCTCGTCCCCGTTCATGGTCAACATCCAATTCACGGCGTCGTCTATTTGAAGCAGTAGTTGGGACACATTGTTGTCATTCAAAATCCATATTATCTGCAAAAATTTATATATTTAATGAGTATACAATTGTAAAAAGAATATACAAAAGAGGGGGGGGAACAAAAAATCGTTCAGAAGTTGAAAACCGCAAATATCTATTATGTTTGAAAGTTGAAAACCAAAAAACCACATTAATTTCGGAAGTTCAATGTCGTCCGAATTAAACATATTTGGAAGTTGAATGTTGAAAAAATGAAAAAAATTCGGAATTCTACTGTTGAAATAAATAATAATTTTCAGAATGCTACTTCCGAACACGTTGTTTATTTTCGGAAAATCAATTCCAAATGAGGAACAGATTGCTTATTTCGGTGGGCTATGCGTTCGTTTCAAAAATGGTAAAAACAAACCCTACATTACAATGAGGATTGAAATAATTAAACTAACCTAAGTTCTCCAAATGTAAAGAATTCCTTCAATGATTCACGTGAGATGTCTTTAATGGCTCAATGAGATGTCTTCAATGGATGGATGCAACTTTTGGGGACGAAATGTAGAGTGTGAGAGATGGGTGTGTGTGTGTGTGTGAGACGGGTTTGGGGGTCTGGGTGTGTGTGTATGCATGATTTACATTTGAGGGTAGATGTGGAATAAAAGGTGTGTGCAGTGAGCAAAATGAATTGGGATTAATTTTTTAAGTGTGTATATTGAGAAGGATGTGCATAGAGTGAAATGGGTGTGTGCAAATAGAAGCACCCGTAAGTAAGCTATCCTCTAATATATTCGTCCATTGCTTTCCACCTTATTTACCTTACTGCCATTATTGTTATCCCCTCTAGTCTAGCTGAACTGTCCAAAGTTTCTCGATTATGCTGGTTTTATTTTTTATTTTAGGGTAAATTATGTCATTAGTTTCAAATTATTGTCACTTGTTATTGTAATTTTAATTTAAGATTTGATTTGTCTCCAATTGGATAGTTCAATTAGATCGTCCAATCTAGTTTTTTTTTAGATTTGTCTCGATGATCCAAAATATTCAATATGTAAAATTCTTCGAGTATTCCATCCCTACAAAAAATTATGTTAATCAGATATCGATAGTCACTTGATCAGTTTATATTTCTGTCAATAATTTTTTTTTAAAATCAGATTTATCATTGATAAAAATGTGAACTGATCAAATAGCTATCAAAATCCGATTAATGTGGTTTTTTGCATTAATGAAGTATTTGATGAGTTTTACATATTAAACGGTTCAGATCATTGATTTGGGCTCCGTGTTGTGTTCATTGAGACCCAACAATACAATTCAATCCGATTAGAACTAGAAACAAGCCTATCTCTTAATTTAAACAATTTGAATTTCATACTTTCAATTTATTGTAAAATTGTCTCTCCATCTTACACGGTTAATATTTTGAACAAAAAAAGATCGACCGCAAAACCAAAGAGATTAAAATAAAATTCAAAACAAAATATAAGAATCACTAATAAATTATATTAGTAATCCTTTTAGTTTCTTTTAAATTGTAACTATATAAGTGATGGAGGAAATAAATCGCAACAAAATTGAAGTTTAATGTTTAAATTGTTCAAATTAAAATATGGAAAGAAAAGTAAAATTATATTAAAACTAAAATGAATTATTCTACCTCATTAATTAAGGCATTAGCAGTAATCTGCTGACATTATTCATACACCATTTATTTATTACAAATTGCTTTTTCTAAATTAAAATATGAGAACTAAAGTAAAATTTTATTAAAATTAAATTGAATTATTCTACCAAATTAATTAAGACATTAGCAGTAATCTCCTGACAATGGGGGTGTTTGTTTCAGCTTTTCAGAGCCAACTTATGGCTTTTAGCTTTGAAAAAGTTATTTTGGACTGTTTGGTTAAATTTGTTTCAAACAGCTTCTGATTCTAACAGCTTATTTTAACTCAAAAAAGCTGATTCTGAGAAGCTGCTCACCCCTTGCTTCTGATTATCAGCTTCTGCTGTGGACATGTTAATTTATGGTTATACTCTTAAATTTTTTTTTTTTTAAAATAAAAAAAAGACTCAAATGGACTATAGATTATTATTATTATTTTTTATGAGAAATGTAGACAAACAAAAAATAAAAATTAATTGAAAAAGCTATTTCATAACTTATTTAATAAACACTACTCAACAACTTAAATTTATAATTCAACAGGTACACCAAACAGATTAACAACTTCTGATTAAAGTCATAATCTATAATCTGTTAAGCTATAATCTATAAGCTGTTTTAACAGCTACACCAAACAGGATCAATATACACCATTTATTTATTACAAATTGTTTTTTCTAAACAAAATCTATTCAGTTTTAATAACCACAATGTTTTTCCAAAAATCTGGTGTTGGGACTAAGGTCTCGTTTGGGAACAGACTTTTTTAATAATTTTTTAGTTATTTGGTTAAAATATGATGTAAAAAAAATTAGTATGTTTGGAATGAATTTTAAAAGTAGAGAGAAAATGAAATCTTTGACTTTTTGGTATAGGTTGTTGGCTTTTTGACTTTTTAAATAATTTTTTGACTTTTTGACTAAAAAAGCCACTTGTCAAACGAGACCTAAGGCCAAGTTTGGCAAGTTGAAAAAAAGTCAAAAAGTTAAAAAGTTACTCAAAAAGTTAAAATGTTATCACTATTCACCAAAAGTCAACAAGTACGGCTGCACAACTTTCAATTCTAATTTTTCCCTACACAATAATTTATACAATTTTTTAATACATATTTTTTCATAAAAAGTCAAAAAGTTAACCCAAATAACCATATTTTTTTCCTCAACTTTTTAGTCTAAAAAGTTAGAAAGTATACTTATTTAGGACATCCCAAACAAAATATTCCTAATTTTGTTACTTGACATATGTTGATTGAGTTTCAAGAGGATCTTTAAATATATATATATATATATATATATATTTATATATATATTTTTGACACTGTATGACCTTTTATCAGCCAAGTTTTATAATGAGACCAATGGTTTGGTGTTTATAAAAATTAACGAATCACCCAACTTGATGCTAATGGTTGAGAAAATTAAATAATTAGTAAAAATGTGTTTTGTAGACTAGGAGAGCTTCATTTTATTTGATATAATTTTTTAAAAAACTTGAAAGTTAATAATTAGAAATTATAATTTTGTCTCATAGTAAATCTTCTCTACAACCAATTTATTAATTTTTAAGTAGAAATCACTATTAGAAATGGCCCTTTTGCAACATTTATTTATTTTTTGACAAAGGCAAAATAACCATTCACATACTTTTTAAAAAATAACCAAATATTGTTGTAAATAAAGTGTTGCAAATAATAATAAATAAAAAAAGGTCCTAAATTGCCTCAAAATAAATTTTATTACTAAACAACCATTTTGTCAGTGAGAGAAAACTAACATTGTTGCATGGTAATATTTTATGTATAAATTAAGGCCATGTTTGTTTGGGTGGACATGAGGTTGGGATTGGACTAATAGTCCAATAAAATTATTAATCCAATGTTTGGTTAAACAATTGAAATAGGAACTAATTATTTTAAACTTTACTATTAGTTAAGATAGGATACATAATCCAACGGATTCGTAATCCTAGGACTATTAGTCATGAGAATACTAATACAGTCCGCCCAAACAAACATGGCCAAGAGATTTGCAACCAAAAAAAAAAAAAAGTAAATGTTTACACTAGTTATATAAGTCTAATACAAACATTTTAGTAGCTTTTTTATAAGCTTTGGAAATGGAGGTGCATGATGATTCATAAAGGCATGGACCTATCCTAACTTGGGTGGTCCCTTAATGGGCCCATTAATGTGTTGGATTATCCTATTAGACTTCCATGATCGTCACCCACATGTGGAACCAAAAATTCTAGGAATAATTAAAAAAAAAAAAGCTCAAAATTTAAGTCTTCTAATAAAATATATTTTTAATTTTTAATTTTATCAATTTAAATTTTAATATTTTGATTTCTTTTTAATTTAAATTATTTAATAATTAAAATACTAATTTTTTTTTATCATTTTTATTTAATGAAAATAAATAAATAGTTTAAATTGAAAACAAATAAAAGCTTATGATTTAAATTGACAAAAATTAAAAACTCAGCGTTTATTTTGTTACAAGCTCAAACCTTAGTCTTTTTTTATTATTATTATTTATAATTTCTCCAAAATTCTATTCACTCAAAAAGAATTGTCCCACACTTTTGTATAGTAGAAATTGAATTGGTGTAATGTGAAATCTAAATATCGAATGAGTATGAATCATAAATTAATGTTTTTGAGAAAAATTCAAGGTAGAATTTCTCAATTTATAATACTACTAATGGGACAATTATAAACAAAACCTGCAATATTTCTGAAAGAAAAATGTCACGGTGCCAAATTAATTTATCCAAAATTTTCTGGGTAGTATATTTGTATAGTAGAAATTAAATTGACACAATGTGAGTCCAAATGTGAAATAACTTTGAATCATAAATTGATATTTTTAAATAAAATTCAAGATAATATTTTTGCAACTATAGTATTATTCTTTCTGAAATGTCTCGTCCAAATTGCTTTCATGTGGCTAAAGATTTGTTTTTTAGATAATAGAGAAAGCATGCTTGTGCTCTTTAACACTCAAAAAGTACAACTAATTCAAGATATTAATAATCATCAATTATATGCAACAAAAAAATTAATAATCATTACTCACAAAGAAAACAAAAATTTAATAGCCCAAATTTGGTGAATGTTAAATATACATTTGGATGCAATATTATTCCCATAAAAGAAATTCAAAGTGCAAAATTGGTACTTCACATGTCTTACAGTGTTGTTTTCGGGAGCTTCTATTTACACACACTAAATCCCCTCTCCACACACACTTAATGAAGGAGGTGTGTGGGAAGTGTAGAGAGGGGAGATGTGTAGAAAGTGTGTTGTGTGTGTGTAAATAGAAGCTCCCGTTGTCTTCGACCAATGATATATTGGAACTATTATGGAGTAGATGTCAAAATTTGAATACTAAATTATAAGCTATACAAAAATAAAATTTCTCACCTTGTCTTTCTTGAGTTATCATTTTCTTTTTCATGTTATCTTATTTTACTAATATCAAATATACTAATAGGGAATTATACCTAAGTTGAATAAACATACCAATAGATGTCCATGGAGTAAAAATGCTAAAAATATTTAGAAAATATCTAGAATTTAATTGTATAATATAAATTTAAATTTGGTATAATGTGATGAATCTGCCCCTCACAATTTAAATTTATATATTTTTAAATATTATTTCTTGAATACTTAACATTGTTGAATGGATATGAAGGTGAGGTAGGACTGCAACTTAGTTAAAAAATTATTGTCAAAATAAACAAAAGAGGAATTTGTGTTGCAAATTATAACCCATGTTCATCTTTAGGAAATCCAATTGAAATAAATACATATATATAGATATCTTAAAAATTTTCTTTTGGATTAAATTACACTGACACTCACCATCGAAAAACAATTTACACTGACACTCCTCTAAAATTTGGAAAACATATGTCAAGTTTTATAGTTTTGACATAATTATATTAAATTCCGTTAATATTCTAATTCACATTTCTTGACTTCATTTTCAACAATAATTCATTAGTTATATGGATACAAAAATATGATCATTTTTTACACATGATTTTTTTTCCTTGTTTATCATTGTGTATTCACATCATTTGTAAAATTTTTAGTCCCTTTAGCCTCCGTTTGGAAAGTGGGTTGACTTTTTGACTTTTTGGCTATTTTAGCCTGGGCTAAAAAGCTTGGTTTGGGAAGGGCTTTTTGGCTTTTTGATTTTTTTGACTTTTTTTGTGAAAGAAGAGTGTAATGATTATGGGTTAGATGTGATGTTTTGTTTTTTATGGCTAAAATAGCCTATTTTGTCTTTTGTGGCTAAAATAGCGAAAAAAGCCCACTTTAGTTCTTCCCAAACGGACCCTAACAAAATAGAAATTTATATAATTATGTCAAAACTGTAAAATTATTTATATTTTTTTTCCAGACTTCATAGAAAGTCTGTGTAATTTTCTTTTTCTTTTTTTGTTCAATACATGAGCTCATTATTCAATGATAATTGAAATAAGAAATTTATATAATTATGTCAAAACTGTAAAAATATTTATATATATATATATATATTTTTTTTTTTAGACTTCATAGAAAGTCAGTGTAATTTTCTTTTTCTTTTTTGTTCAACACATGAGCTCATTATTCGAGGATAATTGAAAGTAAGACTTTGTGAAGTTCACATCTAATACTATTTATCGCCTCTTATGTTGAAACAAATAAATTTTGTTTATTAAGAGACAAGCAATTGATTAGCTCAAAAACGGATTCCAGATAGGGATGTTTTGGAGCTAGTTATCGGTTATTTTAGTTAGATTTTTTATTTTTACGAAAATATGAACAGATAAATAAAAAGAATAGTTAACTTTTTTGTAATAATTTTTTGGCTAAAATAAAAACTTTCCAAACTTGCCTTAACTAGTAACAAGTCACACAAGTCTTGGATTTGAATCCTGAATTCTTATTTTTTTCCTAACTCACAAATTTTCAAAAGAAAAGGAAACATGGGAGAGGGAGAAAGAGAGATTAACTTTTGAAGCCTAGGTTTGACAGCAACTTTTCTGCAATTTTTTTTTTTTTGAATTTGTTATATTACTTCAATTTTTATTTTTTATGTTTATGGGATTCTAATATTTAAAAATTTGTATTATCTAAAAAATTAGATTAAAAAACAACTTAAAAAGCCAAGTCAATACATTTACACCCATTTTTTAGACTCACTTTTTAAATTTAGTAATGATTAAAAAGATGATTGATTGATAATTATAAAATATTTAATTATCAACCAATTATCTTTTTTACACATGACTGAGTTAGAAAATGAGTCTAATTTTTAAATCTGCATAACAATACTCTTATACAAAAAAGCGTAACTTTATCTTGCCATTGACTAATATAAGTTATTTCTTTCATTGAATTGATGCCGTATTGCAATGAAAAAAAGTTAGATAATTTCACTTTTTGTATTGTCAAAATTGTTACTATTTTCCAATGTTTTAAAGTGTCCATCAATGGTGCCCCAAATTATCACTAAGCCCAAACAACTAGTTATTTTATTTTATTTTTTATTTTTTGGGAAATTTAAAAAGAAAAAACTTTTCTCATGTACATTCAACACTGCAATATATTAGATTCACAAAGGTATTACATGCGCAAAATTAAAATACATAAACTGCACTATGTAATTTAGATTTATGACTCACATAACATTTACGATGAATCTCAACTACAAATCATCTTTCTTTGTGTTTTAATCATGTAGAATTATCATCTCTAATAGCATCTCCAACGGTAGTAGGCATTTTACCTATCTAAATATTACTATAAAGTATATATTTTATTTTACCTATCAACTGTTTTATGTTTTTACTCCAACCATGCTCTTTATTTTAGTTATTTATCCAAGTACTATTAATTTTATAGAATGCCACGTCAACAACAATGATGGAGGGAAATGATCCTAATGATTGAATACATTTTGCCTAGCGTTGAAGGCTAGCTACATGTAGCTAGTGAATATGAGTTGAGCTAAAATGCCTAATCATATGCCTAGTGCATTGGAATTGAAAAAAGTGAATCACACTAGACATTTTAACTAACAAGTATTATATGCCTAGTGCATTGGAGATGCTCTTAGAATTTATGCAATGGCCAAGCATTTAAGCCCCTCGTGAGAGGAAACCAGCCATCATGCTTAGCATGGGACTTTGTCCATCCTAATTATGTGCATTGGTGGCTCATAAAAATAGTGAATGAGGTTCACCTTAGTCTTCATGAATCATGACCATTCGCACAATTAATAGTGTCAGCTTATTGATGGCCATAATGGGAACAATGAGGCCAAGATGTATACTTCCAACCACCACATTGATCAATATAAACCAGCTTATCTCTTTTGTTTACTTTAGATTACATGATTATTGTTAGTGAACAAATCAAAAAAATAAAATAAAAATTAAGACATTGATTAGGTCGGATACATTGAGGATGGTGATTCTAATTCCCATTGTATAAGGTTATATAATTTCCTTAATCAGCCTAATGACCTAATGATATTTAGGGATTGTTTGGTTAGCTTATCTAAGTTGTTTAAAAAAAAAAAATTTGTTATCAGAGTGTGTACCAAACAGTTTGATATATTTTTTACTTACATTTTATTAGACAAAAATAACTTAAATAATCAGAAAAAAATTAATTATTTAGAAACTAGAGGAGAGATACTTTTGACTTTTGTTTTTTAATTTTCAACTTCTAATTTATAATAAATTATACCAATTAAGCTCTGATTTTCTCCCATATTATTCTATTCCAAATAATTTAGTTGTTTGGTAAAAAAAAGACTTGAAACAGAAAACCAAGAGAGAAGGGGGTACATAATCTTTAACCCCGAAGTAAGTTGTTGACTATTTTTTATGTCATTTTTTTTCCTAGAAAAACTTAAAAAAAAAAAAAAATGTTGTGCATTTCAACGGTCTTCGATATTGACTCGTTGATCAGGCATTTTTTTTTTTTAAGGGTGAATTATATTAACAGTCTCTATAGTTTAGAATTTGTATTATTTTGATGTTTAATTTTTCAATTGTGATGTATTTAACTCTAAATTTTGAATATTGTTTCAAATAAGGATAATTGAAGGCACTGCTGCTCTATTTGAAGGGCAAAGTCATCATATAACTTATTTTGTATTGGTTAACTTATATATTGTTTGAAATATAATGATATTTTTTTTAATGAATAATGTTAGAACTTTTTTTGTTATAAAATTTTGTTTGATTTAGTTTTCAGAATCTATTTTCAAAAATTCTTCTAAGAAACTAAAAATTAAATTGGTGAAAAAAAATTAAAAACACATTATTTTTGTATAATTTTATCTTTTGGGAGGGTAGAAATAATTTTTTAAAATATTTTTTTTTGATATTTATTTTTTGTTAAATTAGTTTTTATTTTTCAAAAGTCAAATATGGTGACAACTTTGATGTCATCATTAGACTAATCTATTAAATCGAAAAATTCAAAAATAAAAACATTTTATATATTAAACATATTGATTATATATTAAAAGCCTAATAACCATCTATTACATGATAATCATCTAAAAATATCTGTTAACAACAAATACAACAATCTATTACATAATAACTATCCAAAAATATCAACAAAAATAACCACCCATTACATGATCATCATTCAAACACATACTATAAATTAATTTGATAAAAAAAAAAAAAATAAAAAAGTAAAAGATTTATCATTTGTATAAAATTTTATCTTTGGTGAGTAGAAATAATTTCAAAAAATTTAAAAATATTTTTTTGACATTTATTTTTGTCAAACTAGTTTTATATTTTATCAAGTTGATGACTTTGTCCTTGAAATAGAACAACAATGTCTTCAATTTTCTTTATTTGAAATGAGATTTAAAATTTAAGATTAAATATATCATAATTGAAAGATCAAAAATTAAAATAATATAAGTCCCAAACTACAGAGATCGTGAGTGTAATTCGCCATTTTTTTTTGTCTCGTGAAGATATTGGAAGTAGTAATTAAATAGTTAAAGAAGGACAAAATTTAATCCTTGAGCACTTCTTCTTTTTTTTTTTTTTTTTAATTCAATCCTTGAGCACTTTCAAGTTGGGTATTCATGGCCTTTTGATATTATAATGGTGCTCAATATAGTTCATGTCCATCATTACCTTGTACAATTATATACTATAATACTAGGGTAACAACAAATTTCTTTATTCTTTGAGATTATCTACGTTCTTTGAAAAATCAACCATAAAATTATAAGTAGATGCCATGGGACCTTTGATTGCTCATCCATATAATATTTTAAATTTTCTTCTTCACAAAGTTACGTCAACCAATTGATGCTTTTTATTAAAAAAAAAATAAAAAAATGATGCTTTTTATTAATTACATGATCTAATCCATTAGGACCAATCAGCACCATGTACTATTATTATAATAATGCAGTTCAAAAAATAATTAAAATAACTAGAAAATTGAGTATCAAAATTTGAACATATCTAAAACTTAATACTTGAATTTGATCACTATAAAATAGTGCCTTCGATTTAGTAATAATATAGGAGCTATTGTAAATGTGTAATTATTTATTAGTTACGGAGTACTATATGATATCTCATATATATATATATATATATATATATAAGTATTGTTTTTTTTTTTTTACATGACACATTTTAAAGGCTTATTTTTTTCTAACCACATCATGATATCTTTTCTATTTACATCTAAAGTTCTACACAAATTCAATTTCAATTATAATAATTAATTTTATATGAACTCTATTTGAAAAATATTTTAACTTAATTATCATTTGAAAAAAAAAAATTATCTCGATAAACAAATAAATAAATAAGACAGAATGTGCTAAATTATATGCATCGCACAGATTAAATTATTATTATTTATTTATTTATTTATATTTTTAGTTTTTGTCTATCTTATTGATGTCTTAATATTAATTTATATTTAATTTTTATTTTATACAATATGTATTATAGCGATTCCGGTCTTAACCTGACCCTTTTGTATCTTGGACTCGGATTTCGTGATTTCGTAGTGTTATTCATGTCTTTTTACCCTCATAATTCCTTGAGTTTGGCTATTGGATTATAATGGTTGCGTTTGGAACAGGTTGATTGCTTGGCTTTCAAACTTTTGTTGCCTAGAATTTTACTCCTCCGCTCGAGCTGCACTTTTTGCGCTCGAGCGAGCTTTGTGAACTCTCAGTACTTTTGCAGGTCTGCAAAACTACTGAAAGAGTATATTCTACGCTCGAGCGGTCTTAGCTCGAGCGGCCTTTCTCACACTCGAGCGTTGGTCTGTTGTCTACAAAACTACTAGAAGTATGCATTCTGCGCTTGAGCATCACTTCTTGCGCTCGAGCAGAGCAACTTCTTCTGTCTAACGCTTGAGCGTCACTTCTTGTGCTCGAGCGGACTGTGCGTATATCAGTTTGTAAAGGTCACTTTTTACATCACTTTTTCACCTCTTTCTCTCTCTAAACATTTCAATCCCTAAACATTTCAAAAACCCTAGATCTAGAGCTTTGCTGTCTAAAACTCATCTTCTCTCTTTCAAAACACCTAGATTCGTTGGGTTCTCGACTCTAGTGTCTTTGGGGAAAAGGTAGAGTATCTCAAGAGCTCCATTTTAGTCTGAACAAAACTTGGTTTCGGCGTCTTTGAAGTTCCTCCATTGCTTCCTTGACCTCTAGCTTCGAGGTAAGGACTTTCTACACCCTTTTATGAGTTTTAAATTAGTTATTTATTGATGTGTAAAGAATATTGGAACTTTAGGATGATTTTGAGCAAACCTAGAGTTTTGGTTTAAAATCAAAAGAGGGGTTTTCAAATATATATATTAAAAATGGTTATGAGAGAAGATGTGAGGTTGTGTTGTGATAAATTTGTTAATTTTGATACCCGAGGTGGATTTTGGAAGAAAATGGAGTTTTGTCCTAAAATATCTCAAATAGTTATTTTGTATAAATAAATAAAATTGGTATTGGGAATATGAAATTGGATGAATGTTTATATAAATGGTGAAGTTGGATATGTATTACCTCTCACCTATAGAAATTTAGATAATTTATCTGTCTTGGAGATTGTATATCTGTTTAGAAATATCTGTTTTAGGCTATCGGTGAGGATAATTATGATTTTTGTAGAAATTGCATGAGAATTAGGTGAATTGAAACTAATCTCTTATCAGTTGTCATTGAATATGACTATGTCTTTGATACATTGTAAAAGTATGATGTTTGGAAGAAGAAAATGGGTAGACATCATTGAATTAAGTTGGCCTGTGTGTCCAGGGTGAAAGTCCCGATAACCACGTGTATACATGGATGTCGATTCCCACGGACGAAATATCTGTAAAATGGCAAAAAGAAAGTATTTGTATAATGGTTGTGTTGGTTAGAGACCCACTGAGTTGTACCCTTGTGGACTCTCATTTTTCCGCGCCATGCCTTTTGGAAAGGGTTGAAAAGAAGGCCCACAGTTCGGACTCCTGCAGTTCTGAATCCAGTCTCACAAAGTGCAATGTGAAACTGATAATCACCAAAGAGTCCAAATCCGACAAACCTTTTTGGAAAATCAATTTTAAATCAAATAATGTCAAAATTGGACTGCTTTTCCAGATACAGAGTCGTCATCTAAATAGTTTATTTTTAGGGAAATTTAGAAAATCCTGACTCGTGCCAAAAGCCACGTGTCTGTCATCACCAAAGTTGCCTCAGCTCGGGAACTTAAGTACGAGAGGGGAAGGTCCTGAAATGAGCACCCCCGCTCGCCCGATCGAAGATCAGCCTCTACTAATCATGATATGATGTTTTATAAACATTATGTGTTCTTATTCCGGTTATTTAAGCTAGCTTTACTACGTGACGCGCACAAGCAAGTATAGACTAGTTTGCAAGACTTGGAACAATTCAACTCATGTTTGTTCACGAAAACGATTTGAATTTGTCACCTCAAATGGGCTTAAAAATGCGAATTTGCTACCAAACATAGTGAGCTTAAAACACACATTCGTTGAACTATTCCAATTCAAATAACAAGCCTTCATCCACAGGCATTCATGCAGTTTAGCAAGTTAGCATATAGCCTCATAGCAAGCATGTGAATCATGGCAGTATGGCAATCACACTCATACAAGTATGTTAAAGCGTAAAACTCGCCGAGTATTCCAAGCCAAAACAAAAACTAGTTAGGAAAAAAAAAAATACATGATCCTTAACTATGTTAAGTGTCTAATGCAACACATGCGATATGCAATTAATAGGCTTGGCTACTATATGGCATATGAATCAATTTAAACAACATGCGATTAAACACGTATCCAAAGAAGTATTGAAAGTGTAATGCAGTTTGAATGATACGCCGAGCCTCGGTGCATGCAAGACAAATGAATGGATGCAAACATGCAAGCATAAGGTATGCTAATTGAAAATGTCCCTAACCTAACCATCGAAAGCGATTAAATAAAAGGGAGAAAGACGTGGGGTTGGAAGACATGCACACACGCATGCACACTTATTGCAACATTACACCCTCGCGAAGGAGGGTCCAAATAAATAAAAGCTAACTAGCTAGCTAAGATAATTATTACAACACAGTATTTAACTAACTACTCTAAGCTAATTAAATATTACAATTCTTAACTAACTAATTACAAAGCAACTAAGTTAATTCATTACAACATGAATTAAACAACTAACTAACTATACAAGTTAACTAAGCGGCTTCGGGAAACGAGGGATGCATGCATGCTCGGTTCCTCCACCCAAAAAGCCACCATTTTGCTACTGCGAGCCTCTATTTGCACATTTGAACACCAAAAATTCTGCCAACTTTCAGAATACCTCTGCTCCACCTGAGGAACACACTGTGCAAATTTCATTAGTGGCCGACAGGGGGCCTGTCGACTACCAAAGGTGGCCGGTCGGCTACTGGTGATGGCCGGTCGGCCACTGATGACATGAACTCCTCTTTTTACTGCAACAGAGAGTAGACAGAGCAAAACAGTGTATTCTCACAGGTTTGTGTGCACTGTTTACACTCTTTGTCATCAAATAAGCTCAAAGGAATGAAACTCTTGGCTCTCAAACCACCAATTAAGCAATTTCCATGCATGATGGCCAAAGAACCAAGTTTGTACAAGTTTAATGAGTGCAAAACAAGACTAAAAAAGACCACCACCCTATCATGCATGATCAAGGGTGACGGTGACCAAGGAAAGTGTCACATTTCATCACTTTTGAGTATGAAATGTCCCATTTTCCTTATGTTCGAATTATCGTCCGATTCGAATACATGCAATGCAACATGAAAGATGCTTATCATGTCTCTTTTACTTGTCCAATTTTGTTTACTCATTTTAATTACCAAACCATTCTTTAGTCAATTAGTCCACTGGTGAGTGCCCTCTAATGGAAAGATGGCTCAAACAACAAGTTGCTTTGGGCATGAAAGAGGCATCACATTGTTGGTAATGAACCCCCTAAGAGATTAAACCATTGGGTGCAATATCTCCATTTCACACTTAGGCAAACAAGAGGTTTAAAGCCAGTTTCAAAGCAAACAAAAGAGTGAAGAATGGAGGGAGATTGTAGAGATTTTAAGTGCTAAAATGAAGTGCAAAACAACACTAAAACATGCTATTAACTCAAAACAATGATAGTTGAAGCATTAAAACACCAAGCTAGTGAAGGAATTAACACTATAACTATGCAAAACAAGCCTCAACTGAACTAACCAGTCCAAAACAGAGCCAAAACATGTTATTTCTGAGGCAAAAACATACTGGACTTAAGCCACAAAAAGCTAAAATAATAAGTTAACATGTGAGGCTAACTAGGCGTGCAAACAAGACACAAGGAGGGGAGGCTAACCTCTCCAATTTTGGACTTCAAAAGTTGATTTTTGCCACTGAAAAATCTCTGAAATCCAGTGGTTAAAAGGCCCAAAAAAGTTGATTTAAAAGTGATGAAAAATAGTACAAAAGCTTAACAAACGAAGAAGCAAGAAGGGTGGACCACCCCTAACTCAAAGAGACCTCAAACCAACACTTTTAAGTCACAAAAACATAGTTTTTGACAGTTCAAAATCAGCTCAAAAATAGTTGGAAAAGATGGCAAAACAAAGATACAAAAGAAGCTTAAACAAGATAAGTATTATACCTTTGAAGCAAAGCACAAAATAGCCAACAATCCAAGCTCAAACCACCTTCTAGAGTTCACACAAGACTCTAGGTAATCTCAGCACAAAGGTGAGAGTTTTTGGTTAAGGGTTGATATGCAAAAGCTAAGGACTTATGAGCAAATGTGTACAAAATATCAAGAGAGAGAGAGAATTCTAGAGAGAGAGAGAAAGCTATTTTAGCTCTAATTTTTCTAACCCTCTAAAATGGGAGAGGAACCCCCCTATTTATACAAAAACCACCCCTTGAGCTTAGAAACATCTCACTATACACGTGTATGGAGATGCAGCTTAATGTGCAACAACTGGCATAGCTGTCAATAAATATTTGGAAAAAGGCACTAGTGGCCATTGGCCACCACTGATAGTCGACCGGCCACCACTGGTGGCTGACAGAATCATCCTGTGGCTGACAGCCTTGGGTGGTGGCTGACAAGTCACCAAGAGGTGTAGACACCAAGTTTTGGTCCAAAACAAGGCACAGAAATAACAAGGTTCGAAGGCTCAAAGACAGGGCATTCCGCCGAGGACTTCGGGTGCTCAAAACGAACACAAACACACAATCATCGAGTGCACGAGCGATGATGTCTAAGTCTTGAGGACTGTCAAAAATGGGGTGTCTACAGTTGCCCCTCTTTAACAGAACTCGGGAGTCATGAAATGACGGGAGTGAATGTTAAAGGCCAGAGACGACCCATTTTTGACAAGGCTGAAGACTTGGACAAGCAAATAAACAAGACAAAACAAATGGTTGTGCTCACAGGCTGCCTACGTATCCCTTTGCAAGGAATCAAACCAGCGTAGTTCTGGGGTAAGATGCAAATGATATGCACAATGTAGGAACATAACTTATGATCATGTAATGAGGCTGTAATGAAACATCTAGATGCAAATGTCATGCAAAGAAATGCTACATTCATACAAACCGAAACAAGGTATGGCAACCTCATACACGAAAGTAAGTAAGTAAACACGAACCGAACCGAACCAAACCACATTTCATGCAGAAAGGATGTAAGAAAATTATGCAAGCTTAACTATACGACGAGCAGGAAAGGCAAGACATGACACAACCATCGAGCGCACCCCAGGTCACTACCGAGATCCTAACGCGTTGCACACGCGAGGAGAAAAGGATGGTATAAACACCAGGACGTACCCGAATGCTTGAAATCGAAGCATCCTAACGCGTCGCACGCGAGAGAAGAAAGTGATAATAAGAACACTAGGATGCACCCAAATGTCTCTAACCGAAGTGTCCTAACACGTCGCACGCGAAAGGAGAAAGAGGGTGAACACTGGGACGCACTCGCGTGTTCGAAACCAAAGCGTCCTAACGCGCCGCACGTGAGAGGAGAAGGCGATAACAAGAACATCGGGACGCACCCAAATGTCTCCACCGAAGCGTCCTAACGCGCCGCATGCAAAAGGAGAAAGAGGATGGACACTGGGATACACCCGCTTGTTCAAAGCCAAAGCGTTCTAACGCGTCGCATGCAAAAGGAGAAGGCGATAATGAGAACACCGGGATGCACCCAAATGTCTCTAACTGAAGTGTCCTAACGCGCTGCATACGAAAGGAGAAAGAGGGTGGACACCGGGACGCACCCGCGTGTTCAACGCCAAAGCATCCTAACGCGCCGCACACGAGAGGAGAAAAGGGTGAACACCGGGACGCACCCGCGTGTTCGAAACCAAAGCGTCCTAATGCGCCGCACGCGAGAGGAGAAAGAGGGTGGTGTAAACACTGGGCGTACTCGAATGTTTCTAACCGAAGCGAGTAATTTGAAGAACAAGAATGATTTCACCTAGAACTCATCTGAATGGACCGTACATACAGTATCGTGCCTGTATAAGAAAGAGACTTAATAGGTACAGCGTAGTAAGGGCGCATGTTCTATGCACAATAAACAAAGCATGTTCTATGCAAATGTAGTAACAGCATGTTCTATGCATGATAATTAGAAGCATGTTCTACGCTATAATAGAGAAGTGCACGTTCTATGCAGCAAATGATGAAAGATATGTTCTATGCATATTCTATGAAACAATAGAGAAATGCATATTCTATGCAACAATGGATTGAATAGCAACTTTCGATTTACGTCTTGGAAGGGTTGCAACAAGTTAAAAAGGATACACTTCATTCGTGTTGATTAGTGATGAATCATCATGCACCGACGACACGGTTTGGAGCTTTCGCACAGGTAATTTGAGCTTAAAAAGTGAACTTTCCTTGCACTTTTTAAGAACTGAAGACACAAAACAGCAGCAAAACACAAAAGAGGAGCTCTGGAAGCTTGACGACCACCAGGGAGGGATGTCGGCCACCTGTCGGCCACCAGTGGTGGCCGACCTGCTATCGATGGCAGATTGGCCTTTTTTGGTCTTTTTACATTCGGGTCTTTAAGTACACACACCCAAACTTCATTTCTTCACTTCCTCTTGTCCGAAATTCATCCCTCTCTCACTCTAGACCTTTCTTCTCTCTAGATCTGAGCTTTATACACGTTTTCCAATGCCCCATGAAAAGTTGATTTGCTAGAACCTCTTGATTTCCTTCGTTTTGAACCGATCAAAAACTGATTTCGGTGCTTTTTTCTTCATTTTCACCACTTGAGGCTTGTTCCCCTTGAGTTTCTCTTGGGTTTGGCGCTTTTTCCTGGGCTTTGACTTTTTCTTCCATTTTCTCTCTCCAAGGGTTTGACTTGAGTTGACTTTTGGCATTTTCCACCCATTTTTCTCATTTTCTTCACTTTTCATCGACTCTTCATCTATATTCCAGATGGCGGAGTTCAAGGCAGGGTTCGATTCTGATGCAAAGCTGGAGCCCTTACCATTGGGAGTGAGGCCTTTTAACGTAGCAAGGTATCATCCCCAGACGCACATTTTGCCTGCTAATGGCGTTAGACACTTTACTGATTTTGCTGATGCACCGGCGGATCTCTTATTGAGGGAGCCAGACTCCCATCTTTCAGCCATTGTTGTTGAGGTACGAACTCTATGCACTTGCTTATCTGATGTTCTTTATTTGCATTTCTTGCGCTAATCACACGCTTGCATTGTATTTTCATCAATGCGATTGCATTTGTTTTGCACTTCCTTTTCATCAAATTGTATTTACACTAATTCCCCTGTTTTCTGTTATAGGGTAACGCCCAAGTATACAGGGGCTATGGGGCCACGACAGCCAAAGATTGGTATGGCGAGCTCCCTGTCGGAGTACGAGCTATTGTTGACATGGCAGGCTTCGGCCTATTTGCTCTGGATTGACATGAGTCATAGCGAGCCGTCCACTTCTGGGAGCACTAGTGGAGAGATGGTGGGACAGCACCAACTCTCTCCACCTTTCCACTACCGAAGAGATGACGATGACCCTTTACGACTTCGCTATGATCACAGACTTAGGTGTAGGGGTGATCCGATTCCTCTTGATCCTGATATGGGGGAGTGGGAGACAGCTTGGATTGAGCTTCTGGGGATGCGCCCGCCTTTGTTCCAGATAGCCCAGGTCAAATACAGTTGGTTCAAGGAGTGGTTCTGGGGGACCGTACCAGAGATAATAGAAGAGATAGAGCACTACGCTCGGGGTTTTCTGATGTTCCTCTTCGGTACCACCCTGTTCGCGAACAGGGCGAACACTGTAGGGCTATACTTGCGAGCGCACTGGTGGTCAGTCCCTGAGTGAGTTTCTATGATTGAGGCAGGGTTGGCCTCGCCACCTTGTATGGCTCTATGAGGTCGACCTCCCGCGGGATTGGATACTTGATCGGAGGCTACTGGCGGGCCTGAGAGGTACACATCTCAGTTCCCTCTTTACACTTTGCATTTTTCGTTCAGCACTTCTTGCTTTACATCTGTTCAACGCATGTACTTTCTGCTTTGCACTTCCTATATCTGTTCATATACTGTATGCTTTCTACTTTGCATTTTCTGTATTTGTTCAAATTGTATTGATCATATATCCCTGCGCTTTCTCCACAGCTATGGGTGTATGCATACTTCCTGACTCTTGCCCCAAAGCCAGAGGTGGAGATTCCATTGACGATTCCCTTTTCATGGGTGTATGATGGTCAGCTTCGGCGCAGGACTCGCGAGCCATTTTCTTTCTTTAGGCATTACTTTGACACCGTAGCTGCTCAAGAGGTAACCTAAAACACGGTCATCATTTGCTTTCACACTGTTCTGATTCACATTGTAGCCATTGACAGCAACTGACAATCTATACCACTTCTCTTTGTAGATCACATGGTAGCCATGGGCTACAATACCGAGAAGAGTTGGAGGCTGGTATAATGCGGCCTGTGGCATGTCTCGTTATTATATTCTACTTGAGGGTCCGGTCTGCCGGGCCTAGTACTTAGGCGAGAGAGTCATATGCCAGTCTCTGGGTATGCCTGCTCAGCTCATATCGATGACGCCGCCAGAGTCCATGAGATAACGGACATCCTATCTGTTGACAGAGTTATCTAGTTCATGGTGGGCTTGGAGGCGGAGTACTTCCAAGTTGAGAGTGATTATGTAGTCTTCATTCAGACACACCTTATGGCACCTCTGACCGGTGTTTGTAGAGGAGAGAGAGCAAGAGCTCTTATTGCGAGGATGGGGCCTAGAGCGATCAAGGCAGCCAGGGCCTATGGTAGAGGGGATTCTCAGGTGAGGCAAAGGACCGGCTGGCCGGAGCTACCTACTGCACTCATCTGTTGGCGGTATACCGGGGAAGCATATCAGATCCCTATTGAGCCTGCGACAGCTGGGCACAAATATGTCAGAGCTCATGACACACCCCTGGTATGTACCACATTTTTTAGCTTTCCCATCTCTTTCTGATATCTGTTCTCTCTAGACATTGATCATTCCCTAAATGCATTTGCAGGCACCCCCAGGATACACCGAGGACTTACTGGAGCTATTAGCCTCATTCGAGGGCATGATATTGAGAAGGGAGGCACTGCTCGGCTTCCACGGCATTTAGGTAATTTCTTCAGTTTTCTTACATTCCAGTTATCAAATTTCTGTTGACACACTGAAACTAACATTTCAATTGAACATTTCCCCACACTACACTGACACACTGCATCTGGCCCACATTGCACCGATACACTGCATCTGAAATACTGCACTTCCACACCATACTCATATATTGTATCTAACTCTTGCATACACTCATTCTGCACATCATACTTGCATCTGATACACATACTGTGGCTGACATATGACAATCGCCTTTTTAGGTTCCACCCGTACCGACAGCACCAACGGTGGCTGCAGTAGGACCATCAGTGCCCCTTCCGGCGGCAGGTAGGAGAGAGAGATAGGCTCTAGCACACAGCCGAAGCAGAGCCAGGGACACCGGAGATGAGAGTGGACCTTCCGAGCCCATTCTGAGTGATGACGAGGTTGAGACCAGTGAGGCCGAGGAGGCAGCGAGTCAGCACGCTGAGTCATCCGAGAGTAGAGATGATGACGCTGGCTCGGGTTCTGCTAGTGGAGATGATGCTGAGTCAGGCTTTGAGGCAGAGGGGAGCGACGATTCTAGTTCTGGTTTACAGAGAGGTGCAGACAACGGCGCTAACGGAGACAACTCTGAGGCTCTGCCCAAGAAGAGGATGAAGAAGGCCTCTCGAGACTGAGATAGCTGGCGCTAATTTTTTGTATTTTTGCTTAGATTCTTTTTGTTAGTAGTGTTATCACTTTGTACAGTTTTAGACAGGTTTTATTTGCTTTAAAAAACTTTCACTCTTTTGTAAAAAGTAACCATGATCGGAATAAAAACTAGTTTTTTGTACGGAAAAGTGTTGTATTTTGCATTCTGAGCACTGCATTGCATAAAAATGAGAGTGAACTTGATTGATGGAATTTGAACATTGCATTGGCAAAACCTTCTTAATTAGGTAATGATCCGACCACCAACAAAACAAGAAAAACAATGTACAACTCGATAAATAATCAAGTATTATACAACTTGATAAACAACACATAACATACAACAACAAATATAACTCGATAAACAAAACAAGACAAATACAACTCGATAAACAAAATAAGACAAATACAACTCGATAAATAAATTGAAATAAAACGGCTCAACAAAACTTAACTAAAACGGGACAACACAATGCGCAAAGAGCAGAACAAAACACAGATTCTCATCACTCTCAACACGCAGGAAGACCACAAGACAAACAAGAATGCTGCCGGCCATGAACAAAGGATGTAGGCCACCAGTGGTGGCCGGTCTGCTACAAAAGGTAGCTGTCGGCCATCACCACTGGCTGGTCAGCCATTAGTGTGAGGGCCCTCCAGATTATTGCCACATGTCTTTCACTCAGTGCCTTATCTTCTACAAAAGTTAGGACTTCATAGTTTCTTCATTCCAGCTTTGTTTTTGCCACAAATGGAGCCATTCTTTACCGAAAAACTCTCTAATTGGATTGCAACTTTAGATGGCTCGGAAAAAGTGAATTTCTGGGGTTTCGGGATAAATGCACTATTCTCGCTAAGCTGTTATCCGCTTTGTTTTCCGTTCTTTCACGCCGTGGCTAGGTGTTGGAACCCGATTACGAACGTGTTTAGTTTCGGGGGGCAAGAGATGTGCCCTACAATTGAAAAATTCCAAGTTTTGATGGAATCCCGATGTGACGAGGAAATCTTGCCCCAGTCTCGTTTTGGTCATATCCAAGCCTTAGGAAGGATGTGTGGGCTCACTTTACATGAGGCTCGATCCTTGGTTCACAATAGAGAGTTGGATATTCCCAACCTCATTTATCGATTTTTGACACCGGTGACCGCGGTGACCGTCTTTGACAGAGTTTTCGACAGCGTGCCCTTTGTTTGTGTATGTTGGCTCATTTTCTTCTTGCTCCAAGTTTCGGAGGGTCTAGAATTCGCTTGATCAAAGTGGCCCAAGGCTTGAAAGAGGGCAAGAGCTGTATGGGCTTAGCATTGACCAATACTCTGATAGGCTTAGACGCCTTCCATTGGCTCACTTTAAAAGCACATAACAAGCAAGTAAGAGCCAAAACACCTCTATGATGGGGTAGGATTACCCTGTCCTAATTTCGTCAGGAGCTAGGGATTCACTACGCAAAGCAAGCGGTTTCAAACAATTCCTGCATTCGGGTGAGCAACATGTTCTAGTTTAGAACAGTCTCTATGCTTTCTGATATGCAACTAGGCCAATTGGTCAAAAAAGGTACCTCAACAAGGCTACCTAATATACCTCTCACACCTAACACCGAGAAGTGAAAGGAGGATCAAACGGTACAGCGGTAGTTTAGATCCAAGGGTTGTGTTCCCATCGTGGCAGAGCCCGTAACTGGTCAGCCTTTCGGCAAGCTTTTCCAAGCGAGCCTCCGGCAATCCGTTTGGGAATAACAGATGGCAAACACTGTGACTTAGGCGCACCAATGCAAATGCAAATGTAAAGAAACACATAAGTGTAAATAAAACAACATATCACGAGTTCAAGTCAAGTTCTCTAAATCCCCAGTGGAGTCGCCAGAAACTGTGGACTCGCCTTTTTTCGCACCCCGCTTTTGGAAAGGATTGAAAAGAAGGCCTCATAGTTCGGACTCCTACAGTTCTGAATCTAGTCTCACAAAGTGAAATGTGAAACTAATAATCACCAAAGAGTCCAAATCTGACAAACCTTTTTTGGAAAATCGATTTTAAATCAAATAATGCCAAAATTGGACTGCTTTGCCAAATATAGAGTCACCACCTAAATATTTTATTTTTGGAGAAATTTAGGAAACTCTAACTCGTGCCAAAGGCCACGTGTCTGTCATCACCAAAATTGCCTGGGCTCGGGAACTTAGGTACGAGAGGGGAAGGTCCTGAAATAAGCACCCTCGCTCGCCCGATCAAAGATCGGTCTCTACTAATCATGATATGATGTTTTATAAACATTATGTGTTCTTATTCCGGTTATTTAAGCTAGCTTTACTATGTGACGCGCACAAACAAGTATAGACTAGTTTGCAAGACTTGGAACAATTCAACTCATGTTTGTTCGCGAAAACGGTTTGAATTTGCCACTTCTAGTGGAATTAAAAATGTGGATTTGCCACCAAACATAGTGGGCATAAAACACACATTCGTTGAACTGTTCCAATTCAAATAACAAGCCTTTATCCACACGCATTCATGCAGTTTAGCAAGTAAGCATATAGCCTCATGGCAAGCATGCGAATCATGGCAATATGGCAATCACACTAATGAAAGTATGCTAAAGCGTAAAACTCACCGAGTACTCCAAGCCAAAACAGAAACTAGTTAGAAAAAAAAAATACATCATCCTTAACTATGTTAAGTGTCTAATGCAACACAAACGCATGCACACTTATTATAACATTACGCCCTCACGAGGGAGAGTCTGAATGAATAAAAGCTAACTAGCTAGCTACGCTAATTAAGCTAAGCTAATTATTACAACACAATATTTAACTAACTACTCTAAGCTAATTAAATATTATAATACTTAACTAACTAATTACAAAGAAACTAAGTTAATTAATTACAACACGAATTAAACAACTAACTAACTAGACAAGTTAACTAAACGGCCTCGGGAAACGAGGGACGCATGCATGCTCGGTTCCTCTACCCGAAAAGCCACCGTTTTGCTGTTGTGAGCCTCTGTTTGCACATTTGAACACCAAAAATTCTGCCAACTTCCAAAATACGTTTGCTCCACCTTAGGAACACATTGTGCAATTTCATTGGTGTCGGCTACCAAAGGTGGCTGGTCGGCTACTGGTGGTGGCCGGTCGGCCACTGATGACATGAACTCCTCTTTTTGCTGCAACAAAGAGCAGACAGAGCAAAACAGTGTATTCTCACAGGTTTGTGTGTACTGTTTACACTCCTTATCATCAAACAAACTCAAAAGAGTGAAACTGATAGCTCTCAAACCACCAATCAAGCAATTTCCATGCATGATGGCCAAAGAACCAAGTTTGTACAAGTTTAATGAGTGCAAAACAAGACTCAAAAAGACCACCACCCTATCATGCATGATTAAGGGTGACGGTGACCAAGGAAAGTGTCACATTTCATCACTTTTGAGTATGAAATGTCCCATTTTCCTTATGTTCGAATTAACGTCCGATTCGAACACATGCAATGAAACATGAAAGATGCTTATCATGCCTCTTTTACTTGTCCAATTTTGTTTACTCATTTTAATTACCAAACCATTCTTTAGTCAATTAGTTCACTGGTGAGTGTCCTCTAATGGAAAGATGGCTCAAACAACAAGTTGCTTTGGGCATGAAAGATGCATTACACTGTTGGTAATGAATCCCCTAAGGGATTAAACCATTAGGTGCAATACCTCCATTTCACATTTAGGCAAACAAGAGGTTTAAAAGCCACTTTCAAAGCAAACAAAAGATTGAAGAATGGAGGGAGATCATAGAGATTTTAAGTGCTGAAATGAAGTGCAAAACAACACTAAAACATGCTATTAACTCAAAACAATGATAGTTGAAGCATTAAAACACCAAGCTAGTGAAGGAATTAACACTATAACTATGCAAAACAAGCCTCAACTGAACTAACCAGTCCAAAACAGAGTCAAAACATGTTATTTCTGAGGCAAAAACATGCTGGACTTAAGCCACAAAAAGCTAAAATAATGAGCTAACATGTGAGGCTAACTAGGCATGCAAACAAGACACAAGGAGAGGAGGCTAACCTCTCCAATTTTGGACTTCAAAAGTTGATTTTTACCACTGAAAAACCTCTGAAATTCAGTGGTTAAAAGGCCCAAAAAATTTGATTTAAAAGTGATGAAAAATGGTACAAAAGCTTAACAAACAAAGGAGTAAGAAGGGTAGACCACCCCCTAACTCAAAGAGACCTCAAACCAATGCTTTTAAGTCACAAAAATAGATTTTTTGACAGTTCAAAATCAGCACAAAAACAGTTGGAAAAGATGGCAAAACAAAGACACAAAACAAGCTTAAACAAGGTAAGTATTATACCTTTGAAGCAAAGCACAAAATAGCCAACAATCCAAGCTCAAACCACCTTCTAGAGCTCACACAAGACTCCAGGTAATCTTAGCCCAAAGGTGAGAGTATTTGGTTAAGGATTGATATGCAAAAGCTAACGACTTATGAGCAAAAGCATACAAAATATCAAGAGAGAGATAGAGAATTCTAGAGAGAGAGAGAGATATATATATTTTAGCTCTAATTTTTCTAACCCTCCAAAAAGGGGAGAACCCCCATATTTATAGAAAAATCACCCCTTGAGCTTAGAAACATCTCACCATACACGTGTATGGAGATGCAACTCAGTGTGCAATAGCTGGCACAACTGTCAATAAATATCTGAAAAAAGGCGCTGGTGGCCGTCGGCCGCCACTGATAGCTGTCGACTGGCCACATCCACGGCCGACAGCCTTGGGTGGTGGCCGACAGGTCACCAAGAGGTCCAGACACCAAGTTTTGGTCCAAAACAAGGCATAGAAAGAACAAGGTTCAAAGGCCCAAAGACAGGGCATTCCGCCGAGGACTTCGGGCGCTCAAAACGAACACAAACACACAATCATCGAGTGCACGAGCGATGAGGTCTAAGTCTTGAGGACAGTCAAAAATGGGGTGTCTACAACCCTTCGTTTGGTTGTCTGAATGAAATGGTGAATGACTTATGAATTGAGATAAAATAAATTGAGATATAAAGCTCGACATGGCATGTTTTTGTGAAAAGGTTATAAATGATTTCATCATGGTCACTGAATATGTTTATCATACTTATATCTTTTATAAGATTCATACATTATGTTAGATTGTTTCTACTGGGCTTTGGCCCACCCTATTTGGAAAAAATCATTTTCAGGTGTCGGTGATATGCCTCCGCCAAGACAGTAGCTTGAAGGGATTTGGAGCAAGAGCTTCTCTTTTGTTGTATTTATTTTGTATAGCCAAGGGTTTTAATTGTGTTGAGTTAAACTCATTTTTGTTGTAATTAAGCAGTGACTTCGAAAAATGTAAACCTTTAGGGCTTATGAATATCTGTTTAGCCTTCGTTCCTTTCTATTACCCGTAACACATGCTGTAGATTCAGGGTGAGCTATTTATGAATGTATATCGCATGTGTCACATTTTGTATATTAACTCTGATTAATGGAAGCTTATCATTTCATTTATGTTACCTCGTATTAGTTGTCTTGGGTTGGATCATTATAATTATTTTGGGGCGTTACATGTATAAATAATTCAAAAAGAATATTAAAAAAAATCAATATATACTCAACATATTTAATTTATGTATTTTCTTCTTAATTCAATCACAACATATTTCTATTTAATCTTTTAAATAAATTTTGTGTAGTTCTAATTCTACATATTTTTATTTTCCAACTAAATATAAAAATAAAATTAAAATTATACAATTAGAATTACTTTTAGTTTTATATTACTAATTCTTTTTCTAATTTAATTATTATTTTTAATATCAAAATGAGCACTTATTTTAATAATTTTTAGGTCCTGATATTAAGATTTTATAAGATAAAAGACCTACAATATTTTCATAGTAATTAAGGTTTCTCAACATTTCTACAGAAAAAATTCAACTCAAAGAAATTTTGCTTAACTCAGAGAAATTTCGCCATGACTCAGAGAAATTCAATTTTTATAGAGAAATTTCTCTGATTTCACAGAAAAATTTTGAAATTTCTCTATGATCATACCAAAGAAATTTTGAAATTTCTCTGAGTCGGGACCAAAATTTCTCTAAGTCGGGTGAAATTTCTTTGAATTGAATTTGTTCTGTAAAAAATGTTGAAGGACCTTAACTAATAAAACAAATATCTTGAACCTCTCCTATTACACAAAATTGGAGAGGGACATTTCACTAATTTTCCATTTATTTTACTATCTTATAATAATATATATCATATAAAATCATTATATGATAATTACACTTTTATAGCACAATAGAATTAATGTTATCAAAATAAATAAATAGTTTAACTAAATTTATTATATATAAGTATTCAAGTAATACTTTTATACAACAATAAGGCTAATATTAGTAAATGAAATAATTTAAATAAAAATTATTTTAAATTAAAATTTATATATATTTTTTTGTAACACATATTATAGTATAAAACATCATTATTAATTAAAGTTAACTTCATTGTAATTTTATGTCAGACATCATATTTCTAGAAGTGATTTACATACACATGTAGCATCCAATTTAATATTGATTGGTTAAAATAATGGAACTCAATATTTTTTTGTTAAGTTTTTAAAAGATAAATTGACAGAAAATGTAAAATGATAAATAATGTGGAGTATTATTAAAGAATAATAATTTATCGAAAATGATTGTGTATATTTAAGACATCTATTGATATTTCTTGAATAATCTTTAAACAAAATTTTTGAATTTATAGTATTACTAATAATGTACTTTCATGAGCTCTGCCAAAAAAAATATACAAAAAACAATTTAGCTGGAATAAAAATTTTATGGTTATTATGATATGTTACATAATTAATCAGAACTCATTTGAGAACTAAAATTATTAAAGTTATAGAGATTTTGTGCCTGATTCTCTTTGGAGATAATGTTTATGATTTAAATTTATAATTTTTTATGCATCAATATGAATAACTCTTACGATCTTACTGATGTAAGCATAAATCCTACTTTTGAGTCAACTAACGTTAAGCATTTTTTCGTATAATAAAATACTTAAATATTGTCTTATAAAAATATTATTATACATTACAATCAAATATCAATTGAAGTATAATTAAATAATTTAAATAAAAAATTATTAGTATAAAATATCATTATTAATTAAAGTTAGCTTCATTGTAATTTTATTGATATAAGCATAAATCCCACCTTTGAGTCAACCAACCTTAAGTATTTTTTCGTGTAATAAAATACTTAAATATTGTCATATAAAAATATTATTATACATCATAATCAAATATCACTTGAAGTATGATTAAAGACCCGATACACCACTTTAGACATAACAAAAAAATAAGAAATCTGTAAAGACATTTTCAATTAATAACCAACACAATACACCATGAGTTATAACCAAGTCATAATTTGTATATTACAGAATTTTTTGCTATTTTTATTTTTTTTAAAAATATTTTAATACACGTGAAATTCATGATTTTTGATAAATTTAATTAATGCAAATGAGGATTTGATTTCAGGTTTAAAATAAAAGAAATTATTTTTATGAGCCTATTTTACATAAAATCATACACAGTGATAACAATTTTCATCAACCATTAACAAATCTGTTTATATTTGACTTCATTTGTTAAAATTTTCTACACATAAATTATTAAACTCAAAATTAATTTTTTATTTTTAAAAATAAATTCTCATACATCACACAAGTCACCTACTAGTTACTTACATAAAACCAATCCCGTAGTGAATTTGTTTTTCCGAATGGAACATATTGACATGATATTTGTTAACAACTAAAAAAAAAATTTTTTTGTTTGGTTTGTATTACGATGGAAACTATCCCATAAAAGTTTAAAAATATCTAATAATTTTTCAATGTAAAGAGCTAATATGTTTGAATGAGTTGAAGCATTTTATAAAAATAAAAAATAAATAAAAAAATGGCCACAAAAAAAGTAGAGTTATTTCAGTTGTGTGGATAAGTATACAAGGTTATTGGAGAAATATTGTGTGTGTTTGGTTTGAGTATTTTGGATTAAATAATTTTTTTTTTTGTTTTTCGTGTATTTTTTATTTTTAGTGAATATTTTTAAAATTTTAAACATTTTTTTTTACTTTTTTAGATACACCTTACTTAAATGTATATAAAAAGTAAAACATTTGTAAAAAAATATTTTAAAAAATTAATAAAGGAAAACTTGTCAACCCTTTTTGATAGTTGAAAGATACTCCTCCTTGGTCTTCTACTCATACTGCTATTGTTCAACAAGTCAAAAAATATGTCAAGATCTTGCCTTGTCTTGGCATTTCTACTGAAAATTCATTCAAAATTATTCAGACTGATATTTTTGATGTTGGTTATGATAGCATTCTCCTTTAGAAAATCACTCCCCAGTCATCTGAACAAATTGTTCGTTTTCATTCTAATGTTTGGAACAAAGCACAGAAAAATTATAATACTATTAAAAAGAAATTTTATCTATTGTTTTATGTATTAGTAAATTTGAAGGTGTCATTTTAAATCAAAAATTCCTATTACGTGTTGATTGCAAAAGTGCTAAATATGTTTTGGAAAAAGATGTTCAAAACATTGCTAGTAAACACATTTTTGTTCGATGACAATCTATTTTAAGTATTTTTGATTTTTATATTGAATATATTCCTAGTAGTCAAAATTTTATCCCTGATTTCCTTACATGAGAATTTTTACAAGGAGGATAGTGCATCATGCCTACTCCTTATTGTTCTACAAACTAATTACAAGTCACAAGATACCGCAAAACTATTCGTTATTATAAGTTTAAAATATCCTATTTAAAGTCATTACAAAATGACCATTACCTTCATCAAGACCTTTACCTTCAGTTCAATCAGATTAGAAGTTATCGCAATTTCATTGCTCATTACACTAATCTAGTTAACTTTCATATGGATAGATTAGATGTCCTTAATGGATGCTAATTTACTTTTGTCATTTTTCTTACAAATGTCAAGCCACAAACCTACTACAAAGCCTCTTGCCATTGTGCCATCCAATCAACCCATTGTTGCACCTCTAATTGATCTAGTCAACCGATACCAAATTCTTGGTAATAATCTTAAACCTAGTTACACTTCGGCTTTGGCTTCAGACCCTTTTGCCTGCCAGTCAATTACGCCAATGCCTCCTAACAAGTCTACCCCAAGAACAGATTATATTCTTAAACAATCGTTCAATCTTTTTTACAAAGAACCAGTATATAGACACCCTATTTTTTACCGCCCTTAAGACTCGGGCGCCACTGATTGCTTACTTGGTGATGAAAGTTGTGCAGTGCAAATGTTTGATTTCTTCGGCAAGAGGAGCGTTAAATCCCAAACTTACACCCCTTTTGGACCAAAACGTTTTTTGACCAAAAAATATTTTAGAACTTAAAACCCTCTCTTTCAAAATATTTTGAAAAAAAGTTTCTATGATGTTCCGAAGCTCACATTTCGTTAAATGTTGCGCTTTCCGGTAAACTGAGCAAGAACAAAATGAAAATGCATGAAAGAGAGGTCTACTCTTTGAAAAAAATCTTTAAAACATCTTGGTTAGAGGTTTGGAGTTGAAGAAAATTAGAGGAGAGGGAAGAAACCTAGTTGGGGAGAAGTTGGGCATGAATCGTTAAGAGAGAGTCGAGCAACTCTCGCTAAATCAGGTCTATCCATTTGTACACTTGGTTTTCAGATATGAGGCCACCACCGTTGGAAAGTGGACTTCCAGGGCTGCATTTTGCACTCAAGAATCTCCTAAGTCCGAGTCCGGATGGGGGAGATATGGCTGGTTGAAGTTAGGCATCAATCCGGTTAGGACTGAAACTGAGAAGTCTTCACTAAAAGAAGGATATCTCTTATCACACTTGAAATTTTGATGTGAGTCTGCCGCAATTGGATAAAATACTTTTGGGACTACAATTTAGACTCAAGAATGACCTGCAAAAAAGTCCAGATGAATGAGATATGCTTGTTTGAATTGGGGCCAGAAACTGGTTTTTTGCTTGTCAGCCACCAATGAAGCTTGTCGGCCATGTGTCGGTCAGAAATGCATTTTTTCGACCACCAGTGGTGGCCGACAGCCACCAGCAGTAGCAGATCGGCCACTAATAGTGGCCGTCGGCCACCAATGATGGCTGGTCAGCCACAAGTGTCCAAAAGCTCAGATTTTGCAGATATTTACCTCCAGCTGTCTCCCACAAGCTCCAGCTGTCTGTTTTGTTGATATTTTCGACCAAGGCTCTCTTTTTTCTATATATAGAGGCCATATCTCTCAGATTTCAAGGTTGGAAAGTTTGGGAGCCTCTCTCTCTCTGTGGATTTCTCTCTCTCTTGCCCTTTTGTGCATACAAGTAGAGATACACTTCTAGTTTGCCTATCAACCCCTAACCAAAGTTTCTTATCCTTGGGTTGAGATTCCTTGGAACCTTCTTTGAGCTTTAGAAGGTGATTTTAGCTTGATTTGGTGCCTCATTTGTGCCTAAAGTGTGCTTGGCTTCAAGAGGTATAACCTTTACCCTTTAAGCTTGTTTTTCATTCTTGTTTTTGCCATCTTTTTGTTCAGTTTTTGGGGTGGTTTTGAACCGAAAAAACCTCTATTTTTGTGGGTTAAAAGTGTTGGCTTAAGGCCATTTCAAGTTAGGGGGTGGTTCACCCTTCTCACTCCTTTGTTGTTAAAGCTTTTGTGTTATCTTTCCTCACCTTCAAATCAAAATTTTTGGGCCTTTAAACCACTGAAATTCAGAGGTTTTTCAGTGACAAAAACCTTATTTTGAAGTCCAAAATTGGAGGGGTTAGCCTCCCCTCCTTGTTGTCTTGCTTGCATGCCTAGTTGCCTTATATGTTAGTATGTTTTTGTTGCTTAACTTAGCTTATTTCCAGCATGTTTTTGCCTCTGATTTGGGCTACTTTAGCTCTGTTTGGGGCTGTTTGTGTTGTATGAGTAGTCTTTTGCATGGTTGTAGTGTAGTCCCATGTTTTAGTTACTTTTGTCTTCATTCCAGCATGTTTTCCAACTGATTTTGGACTATAAAAACTTTGTGTTTTTGGGCTGAAGCTTGGGTCCTAAAGCCATTAAAGGTTGAGGGGTTGATAGCCCTTCTTTGTACCTTGTTTTGGAGGCCTTTGCCCTTGTGTTTTCTACCATTTTGTTATCTTTTTCCAAGCTTTTAAACATTAATTTTCAGAGCTATTTCAGTGGATAAAAACATGTTTTGAAGTCCAAAAATGGAGGAGGTAGCCTCCCCTCCTTGTGTCTTGCTTACTAGTCTAGCATGTTTCATGTTTTAGCCTTTTATTCTAGCTTGTGTTAGCTTAATTTCAGAATGTTTTAAGCCATATTTTGGGCTGTTTTGCATCTGTTTTGGGCTAGTTGTTGCTTTTGAGCTTTGTATTGCATAGCTGTGGTGTAATTTCCTTAACTAGCTTAGTGTTTCTAGGCATTGAGCATCATTTGTGTGTTTTGGTTGCATGTTTTAATGTTTTTTCATGCCTAATTCCAGCACCTAAATATCTGTGACCTCCCTCACTTCTTCACTTTTTCATTTGCCTTGAGGGTTGGTTAACCTTCTGGTTGTGTTTAAGCTTGAGATCGAGGTTCGTGCTTAATGGTTTCAATCCTCTTTTGAGGGTTTCTACTAACCAAAGGCATGACCTCTCTGTTGCCTTAAATCATCCCTTGGTTGACACCTCTTCCATTAGAGAACACTCACCTTGGACTTAATCAATTAAATAATGGATTGGTAAGCTAAAATGAGTGAATAAAAATGAACAAGTAAAAGTGTGCAAGATAAGCATTATTTGTGTTGCATTGCATGTGTTCGAATCGGACGTTAATTCGAACACAAGGAAAATGGGACATTTCATACTCGAAGTGATGAAATGTGCCACTTTCCTTGGTCTCCATTGCCCTTGATCATGCATGATAGGGTGGTGGTTGTTTTGAGTCTTGTTTTGCACTCATTAGCTTGTACGAACTTGGTTCTTTGGCCATCATGCATGGAAAATGCTTGGTTGGTGGTTAGAGGGCCAAGACTTACACTCTTTTGAGCTTGTGTGATGATAAGGAGGGTAGCAGTACATACACTCCTTGAGAATACACTACTTTGCCTCTATTTGTTCTCTGTTGCAGCAACAAAGGAAGTTCAGGGAAAAGGTAGCCGACTGGCCACCAGTAGTTGCCGACCGGCTACCAATGGCAGCCGACCGGTCATCAATGAAAAATTGCACGAGTGTGCTCCTGAGTTGGAGCAGAGGCATTCTGGAAGTTGGCAGCACTGTTGGTGTTCAAGCATGTGCAAACAGAGGCTGCAATGGCAAGGCGGTGGCATTTTCGGGTGGAGAAGTCGAGCATGCATGCATCCCTCGCCCCTTGAGACATTTAACTGCTTTATTTAGTTCATTAGTGGTAGCTAATTTACTTGTTTTGTAATTAGTTAGTTGAAGTGTTTAGCTAATTAATTCGTTCTGTAATATTTAATTAGCTTAGAATAGTTAATTAGTTTTTGTTTGTAATAGTTAGCTTAATTAGCGTAGCTAGTTAGCCTATTCATTCGGGCCCTCCTTCGCAAGGGCATAATGTTGTAATAAGTGTGCGTGTGTGTGTGTATGTCTTCTAACCCCACGTCTTTCTCCATTTTATTTAATTGCTTTCGATGGTTAGATTAGGGCCATTTTCAATTAGCATACCTTATGCTCGCATGTTTGCATCCATTCATTTGTCTTGCATGCATCGAGGCTCGACACATCATTGAAACTGCATAGTCATTTCAATACTTCTTTGAATACGTGTTTCAAAGCATGCTATCAAAGTGTTGCAAATGCCATATTAGTAGCCGAGCCTATTAATTACATCATTGCATGTGTTGCGTTAGTCATTTAACATAGTTAAGATCATGCATTTTTCTAACTAGTTTCTATTTTGGCTTAGAGTACTTGGTAAGTTTTTCGTTTTAGCATGCTTGCATGAGTGTGATTTCCATATTACCATGTTTCGCATGCTTGCCATGAGGCTATGTGTTTACATGCTAAATTGCATGAATGCCTGTGGATGAAGGCTTATTGTTTGAATTGGAACAGTTCAACAAATGTGAGTTTTAAGCCCACTTTGTGCAGTGGCAAATCATGCTAAACTGCAAATGCTTTAGTCATTTTAAAAGAATATATCATGATTAGTAGAGGCCGATCTTTGATTGAGCAAACAGAGGTGCTCATTTCAGGACCTTCCCCTCTCGTACCTAAGTTCCCGAGCTGAGGCAACTTTGGTGATGACAGACATGTGGCCTTCAGCACGAGTCAGGGTTTCCTAAATTTCTTCAAAATAAAATGTTTAGGTGGCGACTCTGTAATCTGGCAAAGTAGTCCAATTTTGGCATTATTTGATTTAAAAATCAATTTTTCAAAAAGATTTGCCGGATTGGACTCTTTGGTGTTTATCAGTTTCACATTGTACTTGTGAGACTAGATTTAGAACCACAGGTAGAGTCCGAACTGTGAGGCCTTGTGAAGCCTTGAAAAATGTTTTCTCTTTAAATTTTTTTTTTTAATTATTTGCTTAAAGCCCCTCAGTTATGAGAATTATTTCGAATCTTGTTGATTAATATTGTTTTTGTTGTTTTTATCAAAACAGGAATATCCTTAATAGTGGCCATTCATATTCTAACTAGTGTCCATTCATAGTCTAACTAGTGTTCATTTAATTCTAGTTAGTGTTCATTTAATATCAATTAGTGTTTAGTGTTCATTTAATATCAATTGGTGTTCATTTAAATCTCAAAGTAGTGGTTCATTCATAACCTAACTAGTGGGCTAGGGTCCTTTCATTTTTCAAGTAGTGGTTCCTTCATATAATAACTAGTAGGCTATAATGACAACCTTTCAGTACCAACTACACCAAGGTTGCCTATAAATATCACCAAGCAACACTCTCACACTTCCACATTCAACCTAAGGAGAGGAAAGAGAACAAGAGAGGAATTTTGAGAGGAAGAGGAAGGGAGAAGAGAGCCATCTTGTTCAAAGCTTAGCATGTAAACCACAACACAACCTTCTCTTTCATTTTCCCTTTTTCAAATACATGTCTTAGGGTTCTAGATAATGTTTCAGATCTGTTATTTATTAGTTACTTGTGTTAAAAATGCTAAGAGTTGAGTATTGATTCTATCTCTTTTGTATTTTCCCATCTCGGTACAAAACCATCTTTTTCTCCATATCAATCTCTCAACTTTCCAAGGACACACCTTCAAGCAAACTTTTTGAGTTAAATATATGCTGGTTAGCATGTTTTCTTCAAAAAAGAAACAAAAACTTTCCTTTGGGTGGAGCCCTTTTCTTATAAATCTTCTTGTTTTGGACATCTACCCTAGAAACTATTTTTACCGCCCACTTTCAAAAATTGTAGAAAAATGTATAAAATTATTCTTGACCCCTATTTTAGGTCACAATTTTCCTTAAGGAGTTAGCTTTCAAATAAAATTGGTTTCATTGAAAAACATTAAGCAGTTTGCAAGAAAATCAAATTTTCGTAACGATCGACGGGTCTGGATAGAATCTGGACAGCGCTGGAATGTTTTCTAAATAACTTAAAATCTAGAAAAGCACACCCATTTCCGAAAAATGTTCTAGAAACTAGATCAAATTCTCTACGAATCATAGGAAGACCGAGTCCGGTGAAGGATCTAAAATAGCCTTTCATTTTAATCTTTATGTGATATTAAATTTGGAAAATTTGTTATGTATGGATGTTTTATGTCCTGGTATTCATGAAAATGTGTTATGATCATATCTTCGCAAGATATTTTATGTGTTATGTTTTGTTATTTATCTTTCTCATCTTAAGGATGCATGTTTATGTGGATATTATTATCTTGTAAGTTGGACTAACCTTGACTTAAAACTTTTAACTCAATGGGAAACCTAATTGGGAGGGTATTGGGTTTTCGAGCACTTGAGTAATGGAAAGATGAGAAAATGTGTTATATGGTTGTTGGGATGCGTCCCTAATTGGAAGTTAAAGTCTTGCGCAAGTGGTTTTCGGAACCCTTGAACAGAGCGGTTGTATTCGGACCCTAGGTGGTTTGGTGTGAGGAGGGTTTTAGACAAGGCCCTATTTCACCGTCTCTTTTGAGGCCCTGCGGTTGGCGCTATGCGGTATATAACCGATGGTAGGCATCCGAGGTTAGTTCTGCAACAAACCAGCAAAAGATGGGGCATACCGAATAATCCAAGTCCGATTCTTGTGGTTGGGAGGACAAAATCTCTTTGGAGGATTTCTAGTTTACTAACAGTTAACTTGCAACCATTTATTTATTTGTTGTGTTATGTATCATGCTCTACTACTTGATGTTATATTTGTGATTGTGTATTGGACTCGGGAAAAAGGGTTGGGGTGTGTGTGTTTATTGGACATTCAAAGTTGTGTTATGCCAGGTGCCGAAGAGGAACATATAGCTGGAGACGACGAGCCTGTAACATTCGAAGACCTTTGGCTATCTTAGAAAAGTTAAAAATTTCTCTTTGGATATTTTGTAAGACTCGTATGAAGATTTAAATTTTATTTCGGATGTAATGTAATGGAATAAGCTTTTAAAATTAATATTATTATGGTTGCTATGTATTGGTATTCCACAAAAGTAGACGTATACATCTTAACAGTGACTCTCCCCTTGGCTACAATCAATAGTGTAGTATCGGGGCGTTACAACTTGGTATCAGAGCCTAGGTTCAACCCTTAACCCACACAACCCAATATGCTACTCTAGAAGCCCTTACCACTTTATCTTATTTTATCTATCACGCTGCTATATTTAAGGTAGACTGACAAATAAAAATCTTTTTCTACCTTAGGATGTCAACGGGAGACTATCCAGGACGCGATATCAGTCTCGACTCGTGGGGTACTTTCCGTATGCAAGGAAGGAGGGCCATGTCTGTCAGCCCCAACTTTAGCCGCCGATGCTGTGTGAGTGCCGCCGAGGAAATGATCAGAACGAAGATACGTAAGGTGGAAACGGAGTACTCTTGCTATACGTGGGAGCAGAAGAGGTCTCTGGTGCGGCGCCGCCTACAATTTTTGAGCTGGGCAACGAAGAAGACGGTCCAAATGAAGCAAGATGATCAGAGGATAGACTCCTTGATACACCGAACTTTGACCACCATAGCATACCACCGACCAGCGACTCAGGTTGAAAGCTACGCATCTTGTTATCAAGGGCCAAGCAACAATCAACCAAGGAATATAGAGCAACCACCAGAAAAGAATGGAGTAACCCCAGCCTACCCTATAGAGGTGTCGTCTGAACACAATCCCCCCTCACCAACGTACACCCCCTGCTCTCCGAACCAAGCCACTGACTCCGCTGAGGAAGATCCAGAAGAAGACTTTGATTGGTCGGGAAACAAGAACTAGTTCGAGAAATAGTAAAGCTAGACTTTTGTAAGATCCGCTGATGGGATCCTTAGAATAAGACAGCCTGAACTTTGTAATGCGTAGATGCCCTTTAAATGTAACTCCGAATAGGAGCCCTTTTGGAATGATGCCTATTATAATATACGAATGATGTGTTGATCTATGTTGTTGACTGTTATTTGTTTTAGTACACTCTAAGGAAACTGAACTTTCATTTCAAATCTAAATAGTAAGATTTTCTAAGACTGGAACCAACTCACCACGTGCCATGAACAGAATGGTGGACATGCGCGCTAATGACTATGCCGGAACTAGCAACAACGCACGAAACCGCCCCAGAAACCAACGCGGACCCGTCCCCACAGGGGCTGACATTCTCAATAATCTAGGACATCAAATTTTGGAGGGATTAGGGCAAGTAAGGAACAATCGGCAGAATGAGAGGACTCGACTCTTTTTTGAGTTTCGAAAGCAAAGGCCTCCAAAGTTCACTGGTGTGCCGGACCCAAAGGTAGCTGAAAACTGGCTTCGGCAGATAGAGAAAATGCTAGACACCATGGGCATAACCGAGGCCGCTGATAGAATAGCTTTGGCAGTATTTGAGCTTGATGATGAGGCTGACCATTGGTGGGAGTTAATCAAGAGCACTCGTGACGTAGCGAGCCTATCATGGAACCAGTTCAGGGAACTGTTCCTAAATAAATATTTTCCAAATACAGTCCGTCGAGAGCGAGTCAAGGAATTCCAAAACCTGGAACAAGGAAACATGACCGTGACCCAGTATGCTGCAAAATTTGAAGAACTAGCCCATTACGCAACTAGATATGTAGCAAATGATGAAGAGAAGGCAAGGATGTTCGAGTGGGGGTTGGACCTTACAATCAGGGAAAGAGTTCTTCCGCAACGACTCCCCACATTTGCTGAGGTGCTGGATACGACGTTAGAGTCTGAGAGAGAAGTAACAGACGCTAGAAAGGCTTGGAACAAGAGAAGAGGGCTCAGAGGAACCCAAAAGGAAACATGACGCCAAAGCCCTACTCCAGACCATAACCACAACAGCAATAGATCTAGAGAGGAGGCTATCAACAAAGGCCGACGGGACAAATCCAGTGCTTTCATTGCCAACAATTAGGGCACAAATAGAGCGAATGCCCCCAACTCCCTCTATCTAGGTACCAAGGAGGAGGTTCCGGAGCAAATGCCCAGGCATTAGGTCGGCAGAAGCCTTGGACGAACAAGACAGGATCGACTGGACTGCAGTACCAGAAGAATGGGGAAACTCAAAACACCAAGACTAGTGGCAACCAGAAGGCAACCGGCAGAGTCTTTGCCTTGCAAGAGGAAGAAGCATACCCGTTTGTTATTGAGGGTAATTTAGTATTATACAATTCTTGGGTGCATGTTTTATTTGATACTGGTGCATCACATTCCTTTATATCCTCTGCTTGCGCTCAGTCATTAGGACTTGTATGTGAACCCTTAGAAACTGCCTTAAATGTAATGTCACCTACGGGAGGATGCATTCAGATAGGATTGATCTGTAAGGACTGTAAGCTAGGAATGTCAAACCTACACTTAACGTGTGACCTTTGTGTCATGGAAATGTCAGACTTCAATATTATTTTGGGCATGGATTGGTTGTCTGCCCACCGAGCAGTGATCAACTGTCATCAGAGGAAAGTGGTAGCTCACACACTAGATGGAACTCGTTTCCAGTTTAAGGGGGATAGACAAGACCCCATGGCTTCAACAAAACATAGGACGCAGTGGAGCGATCAAATTGCGGGTAGGATAGCAAGTCTGATTTTGAATGAGGAAGGCCAAGAAGAATTAGAACTTCCACGCATAGTATGTGAATATGCAGATGTATTTCCTACGGAGTTAACAGGATTGCCACCAACCCAGAAAGTAGATTTGAGCATCGAGCTACAACCTGGAACCACCCCAGCAGAATTACGAGAATTGAAGACACAACTACAGGAATTGCTCGAGAGAGGATTCATTAGGCCGAGTATTTCTCCATGGGGAGCACCCGTGTTGGTCGTTAAGAAGAAGGATGGGTCGTTGAGGCTATGCATAGATTACCGTCGACTTAATCGAGCCACGATTAAAAACCGATACCCACTCCCAAGAATTGATGACCTTTTTGACCAACTTAGAGGCTCCGGGTGCTATTCAAAGATCGATCTCAGGTTAGGTTACCATCAACTACGAGTCAAGGAGGAGGACATACCAAAAACTGCCTTTCATACTAGATATGGCCACTATGAGTTCGTAGTAATGCCCTTCGGACTAACCAATGCACCGGCAGTATTCATGAGCCTAATGAATAAGATCTTTAGACCATACCTCGATCAGTTTGTGGTAGTATTTATTGATGACATCTTGGTATATTCAAGATCTAAAGAAGAGCATGAGCAACATTTAAGGACTGCCCTTCAAGTTGTTAGGGATAATCGGTTATATGCCAAGGCAAGAAAATGTGAGTTCCGGTTGAATGAAGTAAAATTCTTAGGGCATATAGTATCAGAGAATGGGATTGTGGTGGATCCAAACAAGGTGGAGGCAGTATTAGACTGGAAACAACCAAAAACTGTGTCAGAAATTCACAGTTTCTTAGGATTGGCCGGTTATTACCGGAGGTTCATCCAAGATTTCTCCAAACTAGCCAAACCAATGACTCGTTTGACGCAAAAAGGAGTAAAGTATGAGTGGGATGAAGCTTGCGAAAAATCCTTTCAAGAGTTAAATAAGAGGTTAACTAGTGCACCAATTTTGACCATCCCAAAACGAGAAGTGAGGTATACTGTGTATTGCGATGCGTCTAAAGAAGGGTTAGGGTGCGTGCTCATGCAGAATAGAAAGGTAGTCAGGTATGGATCTAGGCAGTTGAAACCTCATGAGCGTAACTACCCAACACATGACCTGGAGTTAGCAGACGTAGTTTTGCCCTAAAGCAATGGCGACATTACCTATATGGGGAACCATTCGAGATTTTCACAGATCACAAGAGTTTGAAGTATCTATTTACACAGAAGGACCTCAACTTGAGACAGAGACAATGGATGGAGTATCTTGAGGATTTCCAGTTCACTCTCTCATATCATTCTGGTAAAGCCAATGTAGTAGCAGATGCTCTCAGTCGTAAGAGCAGAGGGATGATGGCTAGGATCTCCATCAAAGAGTTGGATATGGTTAAGACATTCAATGAGTTCAGGATCCAAATAGAATCTCAAGATGCAAACGAATATCTTAGTGCACAGAAGGTGATGCCTAAGTTGATGAATGAGATCATGGAGGCCCAGAAGCACGATCAAGAGGTAGCTTATATCAAGGGACGTCTGGAATCAGGAGAACCCATGCTCAACTGGGAAATTCATCCCGATGAGAGTTTAAGATACCGAGGTAGATTGTTTGTACCAGGTGACGAGTTACTTCAAGAAAAGGTACTTAAGGAATGTCATCATTCTGTATTTGCAGTACATCCAGGAGGGACTAAAATGTACCAAGATTTAAAGAGGTAGTATTGGTGGAATGGAATTAAGAAGGAGGTGGCTAAATTTGTGGCAAAATGTCTAACATGCCAACAAGTGAAGGCGGAGCATCAAAAACCAGGGGGAATGTTGCAACCTCTACCAATAGTCGAATGAAAGTGGGAGTACGTGACAATGGACTTTGTGACAGGTTTGCCTAAGTCACCTAGAGGGCGCAATGCTATATGGGTAATAGTGGATCGCCTCGCCAAGTCAGCACATTTCTTACCTTATAGGATGACTGACACTTTAGAATCCATGTGTAGGCTCTACATTGGAGAGATCATTCGACTACATGGAATTCCAGTATTTATTGTGTCAGACCGTGATCCTCGGTTCACCTCTCGATTCTGGGGAAGCTTGCAGGAAGCTCTTGGTACTGAGTTATGTTTTAGCATCGCCTTTCACCCGCAGACGGATAGACAATCTGAACGCACCATCCAGACACTCGAAGATATGTTGAGAGCGTGTGTAATGGATTTTCAAGGAAGTTGGGAACGACACCTACCCCTAACTGAGTTCGCCTATAACAATAGCTTCCAAGCTAGCATTGGTATTGCACCCTTTGAAGCATTATATGGACGACCATGTAGATCGCCGATTTGTTGGGTGGAAGTGGGAGATGCAAATCTGATAGGACCCGAACTTGTTCTAGAAACTACTAAGAAGGTCAAATTGATCCGACAACTGTTAAAGAGTGCTCAAGACCGTCAGAAGAACTATGCAGATAGGAGGATAAGGCCATTGATATTTGAAGTAGGCAATCACATCTTCCTAAAGGTGTAACCTAGGCGTGGAGTAGTACATTTCGGGAAAAAAAGAAAACTGTCACCACGATATATTGGTCCTTTTGAGGTATTGGAAAGAGTGGGTGAAGTAGCATATAGACTAGCTCTACCTCCGCAGTTAGCAGGGATACACGACGTCTTCCATGTATCTATGTTGAGAAAATACATCGCCGACTCATCACACGTCCTCAAATGGGATGAAATCAGTCTTGACAAAGATGCTACATTTAAAGAAGGATCGATAGCAATACAGGATAGCCGAGAGAAGAACCTTAGAGGCAAAACGGTTCACTTGGTTAAAGTGCTATGGCATCATCGGGGAATTAAGGAATCTACTTGGGAACATCAGGATTGGGTGAAGGCAAACTACCCCGAGCTTTTCGAAGGTAGTATGTAGTTGAATTTCGGGGACGAAATTGTTTTAAAGGGGATAGGTTGTGAAGCCTTGAAAAATGTTTTCTCTTTAAAAACAAAAAAAAAAAAGGTTTTAATTATTTGCTTAAAGCTCCTTAGTTATGAGAATTATTTCGAATCTTGTCGATTAATATTATTTTTGTTGTTTTATCAAAACAGGAATATCCTTAATAGTGGCCATTCATATTCCAACTAGTGTCCATTCATAGCCTAACTAGTGTTCATTTAATTCTAGTTAGTGTTCATTTAATTCTAGTTAGTGTTCATTTAATATCAATTAGTGTTTAGTGTTCATTTAATATCAATTGGTGTTCATTTAAATCTCAAAGTAGTGGTTCATTCATAACCTAACTAGTGGGCTAGGGTCCTTTCATTTTTCAAGTAGTGGTTCCTTCATATAATAACTAGTAGGCTATAAAGACAACCTTTCAATACCAACTACACCAAGGTTGCCTATAAATATCACCAAGCAACACTCTCACACTTCCACATTCGACCTAAGGAGAGGAAAGAGAACAAGAGAGGAATTTTGAGAGGAAGAGGAAGGGATAAGAGAGCCATCTTGTTCAAAGCTTAGCATGTAAGCCACAACACAACCTTCTCTTTCATTCTATCTCTTTTGTATTTTCCCATCTCGGTACAAAACTATCTTTTTCTCCATATCAATCTCTCAACTTTCCAAGGACACACCTTCAAGCAAACTTTCTGCATTAAATATATGCTAGTTAGCATGTTTTCTTCACAAAAGAAACGAAAACTTTCCTTTGGGTGGAACCCTTTTCTTATAAATCTTCTTGTTTTGGACATCTACCCTAGAAACTATTTTTACCGCCCACTTTCAAAAATTCCATAAAAATGTATAAAATTATTCTTGACCTCTATTTTAGGTCAAAATTTTCCTTAAGGAGTTAGCTTTCAAATAAAATTGGTTTCACTGAAAAACATTAAGCTGTTTGCAAGAAAATCAAATTTCTGTAACGATCGATGGGTTGGATAGAATCTGGACAGCGCTAGAATGTTTTCTAAATAACTTAAAATCTGGAAAAGCAAACCCATTTCCGAAAAATGTTCTAGAAACTAGATCAAATTCTCTATGAATCATAGGAAGACCGAGTCCGGTGAAGGATCTAAAATAGCCTTTCATTTTAATCTTTACGTGATATTAAATCTGGAAAATTTGTTATGTATGGATGTTTTATGTCCTGGTATTCATGAAAATGTGTTATGATCATATCTTGGCAATATATTTTATGTGTTATGTTATGTTATTTATCTTTCTCATCTTAAGGATGCATGTTTATGTGGATATTATTATCTTGTAAGTTGGACTAACCTTGACTTAAAACTTTTAACTCAACGGGAAACCTAATTGGGAGGGTATTGGGTTTTCAAGCACTTGAGTAATGGAAAGATGAGAAAATGTGTTATATGGTTGTTGGGATTCGTCCCTAATTGGAAGTTAAAGTCTTGCGCAAGTGGTTTTCGGAACCCTTGAACGGAGCGGTTGTATTCGGACCCTAGGTGGTTTGGTGTGAGGAGGGTTTTGGGCAAGGCCCTATTTCACCGTCTCTTTTGAGGCCCTGCGGTTGGCGCTATGCGGTATATAACCGATGGTAGGCATCCGAGGTTAGTTTTTCAACAAAGCAGCAAAAGATGGGGCATACCGAATAATCCGAGTCCGATTCTTGTGGTTGGGAGGACAAAATCTCTTTAGAGGATTTCTAGTTTACTAACAGTTAACTTGTAACCATTTATTTATTTGTTGTGTTATGGATCATGCTTTACTACTTGATGTTATATTTGTGATTGTGTATTGGACTCGGGAAAAAGGGTTGGGGTGTGTGTGTGTTTACTGGGCATTCAAAGCTCACGGTGTGTTATGCTAGGTGCCGAAGAGGAACATATAGCTGGAGACGGCGAGCTTGAAACATTCGAAGACCTTTGGCTATCTTAGAAAAGTTAAAAATTTCTCTTTGGATATTTAGTAAGACTCGTATGAAGATTTAAATTTTCTTTGGGATGTAATGTAATGGAACAAGCTTTTGAAATTAATATTATTATGGTTGTTTTGTATTCGTATTCCATAGAAGTAGACGTATACACCTTAACAGTGACTCTCCCTTGGCTATAATCAATAGTGTAGTATCGGGCGTTGCAGGCCTTCTTTTTAAACCCTTTTCGAAAGGCGGGGGCGCAAAAAAAGGCGAGCCCACACAGTCCACAAAAATATCCACAATGTCCTTGAATTAGTCAAATCCTATTTCCTTAATGGATAACATTTCATTCCTTCACATCCTGATAAGTCAATAACCTTTTATAAGGATATTCTTTTCCGCCATAAGTCAATAGTCATTAAACCTATCTATGATCAAGTCCAGACTAGTAAAATCATTTATCATTCCTTGTACATTCATAATATTGTTTCCATGGAAGAATGAGGTCTCCCTTTTCTACTTCTAGACCTCCTAACCATGATATACAATATAGTTACTATGATTACATTGATGCTTGATTCAAAATCCTCCTACATCAAAACGAGTCATATAGTCATTCTTGGTTTTTCTTATTTGACTACAAATTCAAATCAAAATTCCCTTTTTGGTTCCTGAGATGGTGGTCATAACATGGTGTCATCCCAGAAATCATCCTTTCTGAGTTAATAGAACAAGTCAATTACTTCTCTTCCATTTACAAGCTTAGCCAGCATAAAAGTCAGTTTCTTTGGTTACTTCACTTTATGTCCAATATAAAGTCACTTGGATTTTTAAATGGCAATGCAGCCTATCAAATAACATAGTCAGTCGTCAACATTTTGTTAAATGGTGGGATGCATTCAAAGCCCATCGAATTATTGAACAAGTTCAGTAAGAATTTCCGGTTAACATTCATGCCCTAACTCCTGCAATGGTCAAGTCTCAGCAAAACCCAAATGCTTCAGTCACACGAGGAAGCCCACTTCCTCTCATTACAGTAAGAGTTGGAAGCCCATCAACCGGCATTGAACCTTCCAAATCGAAGTCCTCCAAGGCCAAGCCCAAAGCAAAGCCCAAGTCAACCTCTAGTGATGATTGATCCAAATGGCCAAATTATTGATGGCCCAAGCAAAGTCACAAATTGAAGATTCAGCCTCCTCTGTAGCCTCAACCAATCATGATCCATATGGTTCACAATTCCAAGATGCTCAGGACCCATATGCCTAAAAAAGTCTATATATATACATCAGCTTCAATCACTACTCTTACTTTGAGAAAAGCTGCTGATATATATATTGATTCCCTATCAATCAACTGTACAGTCACATTTCCTCACTGCAAATATATATATATAAAAAAAAAAGAGTAAAAAAGTTGTCAGTCACAGAAAGATGCTCTCAATACCCATGTGCCTCTGATTTTCAATCTTTTCAAGTCACAAGTTTCACAGTATTTTCCAGTTTTTAAAGTCACAAGCCTCATAGCTCCAGTCACAGGCCTCACAGTTCCCAGTTTACAAGCTTAACAGTTATCCACTTTGCCTATAAAAAAAGCTCCTCAGTCAAGACCAATCCAGAGTGGGAAAGAGTTCACCAATTTCTCTCACAATTTCTCTCAGTTTCTATAAAATTTCTAGTTTGTTTTAAAATTCAGTTATTAAGGATACAAGTAGAAGCTATATTTTCCAATTACTTCCAGTAAACAATTATGTATTTTCTGATTATTTCAATAAACGATTGTAAGTTAATTTAAACAATTGTAAGTTTATTTTATTTATGCCTATTTGTTCTTATTTAAAATATTCTACTTATTTTATTTAAGTTTATTTAAGTTTTATTTAAGTTTATTTAGTTTATTTTAGATTTATTTACTTTAGTTTATTTAACTTGTTTATGTGCTGCTTCCGCTTCTTTGGTATCAAAGCCAAGTTTGTTGATGATGTTGAGTTATTGTTCAGTTATTTCAGTTTAATTCTTCTAATTTTTCTTTTATATTTTAATTCTCATCTTCTTATTTTTGCTTAACTTATCCCTGTCTTCCACTTTGCCAGTAGCCACCCACCTTCTGTCCCACATCTAGTGTAAGTCCTTTGGTTAGGCAGTTGATAGATATAGGGGTTCTCGGAAAGGGTATGAGCGAAAACATAGTATGAGAAAACAATATAAGTTATAATAGAATTTAAGAAAAATTGGATTAATTTTATAGAATTAAAATGAGTCAATTATTCAGAAGTAACTCTTCAGTTAGCTCTAGATCTACAACTCTAGCTCTTATATACCTAGTACGGATTTACTTATTAATGAAGAAGGACATGAATTTCAAGATGTAAAAATTGATTTAAGTTGGAATATCCCTAAGGTAAAAACTAGAGAAATCTATAAAACCAGTTTTTTACTATCAACCATCAATGTCGATCTACAAGTCAAAACTGTTGAACAAGTTTATGCTTTAACTAAAATTAGAGAAACTTGTCAATTATTATCCAAAGAGTCAATCAGAAAACATCTTAAAGATGGTCATAATTTTATTCATCTAGGATTAATTCAGGTAGGAATCAAGCCATTAACCCAACAAGGTAAAAATACTTCTGTTCTTTTATGCTTAAGAGATGCACGTTTTATTGATTATCATGATAGTTAATGGGTATGATGCAATCAGGCCTTCATAAAGGTCTTGTCCATTTTAATTGTTTTCCTGATTTTACTTTAGGTCTTAGAGATTCTCATATATTAAAAGCCTTAACATTAAATATTCAATTATCTGGTGCATTTACTAATATGTTAGAAAGTGTTCATAACATTGCTTTAATTTATCGAATCTATTATAAATGTATTAAAACTAATCTAAATGTTTAATCTATAACAAAAAGTCCAAAGGATAAAACATTACTTATTCAAGGCAGTACAAATTGTAGACACCCCATTTTTGATCGCCCTTAAGACTTCGGTGCCACTGATGGCTTACTTGGTGATGAAAGGTGTGCGGTGCAAAGGTTCGATTTCTTTGGCAAGAAGAGCGTCAAATCCCAACCTCACACCCCATTTTCAGACCAAAACAATTTTGACCAAAATGATTTTTAGACCTTAAAACCCTCTCTTTCAAAACATTTTTGAAAAAAGTTTCTACGCTGTTCTGAGGCTTGCATTTCGTTAAATGTTGCGCTTTTCGGTAAACTGAGCAAGGACAAAGTGGAAATGAATAAAAGAGAGGTAAAATCTTTGGAAAAGATCTTTAAAATATCTTGTTTAGAGGTTTGGAGTTGAAGAAAATAAGAGGAGAGAGAAGAAACCCAGTTGGGGAAGAAGTTGGGCATGAACCGTTAAGAGAGAAAGTTAAGCAGTCCTCGCTAAATCAGGCCTATCCTTTCGTACACTCAGATTTCAGCTATGAGGCCACCACCGTTGGAAAGTGGACTTCTGGGGCTTCATTTTTCACTCAAGAATCTCTTAAATCCATGTTCGGATGAGGGAGATATGGCTGGTTGAAGTTGGGTATCAATCCGATTGAGCTGGAAATGAGCAACCTTCACTAAAAGAGGCATATTCTTTTACACACTTGGAATTTTTATGTGAATCCACCACCGTTGGAAAGAAGACTTCTGGGACTTCAATTTAGGCATAAGAATGACCTACAAAGAAGTCCAGACGAAGGAGATATGCTCGTTTGAAGTTGGACCTGGAGAGCAGATTTTTGCTGTCGGCCACGGGTGTGTACAGTCGGCCACGGATGTGTCCGGTCGGCCACTAATGTCCAAAACTCATATTTTTTGCAAATATTTCTCCTCCAGCTGTTCTACATTGTGCCAGCTATCTCTAAATCAGATATTTCGACCAAGGCTCTCTTTTTTTCTATATATAAAGGCCATATCTCTCATATTGCAAGGTTAGAAAGTTTGGGAGCCTCTCTCTCTAAAATCTCTCTCTCTCTAGATTTCTCTCTCTCTTGCTCTTTTGTGCATGCAAGTAGAGAAATACTTCTAGTTTGCCTAGACATCCTTGACCAAAGTTGCTTATCTTTGGGCTGAGATTTCTTGGGACCTTCTTTGGGCTTTGGAAGGTGTTTTTAGCTTAATTTGGTGCCTCATTTGTGCCTAAAGTGTGTTTGGCTTCAAGAGGTATAACTCTTACCTTTTAAACTTGTTTTGCATAACTTGTTTCACCCTCTTTTGTCCTGTTTTTGGTCTGGTTTTCAACTACAAAAACCTCTATTTTTCAGTTCTAAAAATGGTAGTTTGAGCCTATTTTGTGTTAGGGGGTTGTCTTTCCCTTTTGTTCCTTAGCTTGTATAGCTTTTTGTGCCATCTTTCAAGGCTTTCAAATCAAACTTTTTGGACCTTTAAACCACTGAAATTCAGAGTTATTTTAGTGGTGTTTCAGTGGTGAAAAGCATGTTTTGAAGTCCCAAAATAGAGGGGTTGGCCTCCCCTCCTTGTGTCTCACTTGCCTGCTTAGTTAGCATTACATAGTAGCATGTTTTTCTAGCTTAATTTAGTTTAATTCAAGCATGTTTTAAGCTCTATTTTGGCATGTTTCAACTCTATTTTGGGTTGGTTGGAGCACTTGTTGCTTGTTTTTTATACTTGTAGTGCAATTGTGCTCATTAGTCTAGCATGCCTAATGGTTTAGCCTATTATTCTAGCTTGTGTTAGCTTGACTCCAGCATGTTTTTGCTACTGTTTTGACATGCTTTAACTCTGTTTTGGGTTGGCTAAGTCCTTCGAGGCTTGTATTGCATGGCTATAGTGTAACGGTTTTCACTAGCTCATTGTTTAATGCTTTAAGCATGAGGTGTTTGAGTTGGTTGCATGTTGATGTGACTCTTTATATATCATTTCAGTGTATATAACTCTATCACACTCTCACTTATTTCACTCTTTCATTGTTTTTTAGAGTTGTGCCTTGAGCCTTGCTTGCAAGCTAACAAATGAGCATGTTTTTCTTGCCTTCTATGCTTCAATCCCAGCATGTTTTAGCCACTATTTTGGCATTTTTAGCTCTTTTTTGAGCTGGTTTGGTCATTTAAGCTTGATATTGCATGCCTATAGTGCAGTGCTCTTCACTAGTTTTGTGTTTTTGGCTTTTGAACATGTTGTGCATGTGTTGCTTGCATGATTTAGTGCCATTTTTCATGCCATTTTAGCACTGAAAAGTCTGCAACCTCCCTCTATTCTTCACTTTTTAATTTGCTTTGAAAGTGGTCTTGAGCCCCTTGTTGGCTTGAGTGTGAACTTGAGGCTCTCATGCCTAATGATTTTAACCCTCTCTTGAGGGTTCCTCCTAACCAACAGCATGAGACCTCTTTCATGCTCAAGGCTCTTGTGGCTTAGGCCATCTTTCCAATTAGAGGACTTTCACATTGGACTTAATCGGTAATGTAAAATGTGTAAGCAAAATGAGCAAAGTAAAACATGAACAAGATAAGCATTTGTGTTGCATTGCATGTGTTTGGATTGGACGTTAATCCAAACATAAGAAATGTGGGACGTTTCATACTCAAAGTGATAAAACGTGTCATATTTCTTGGTCGCCGTCACCCTTGATCATGCATGATAGGGTGGTGACCCTTTGAGTCTTATTTGTGCATTCATTAAGCTTGTACAAGCTTGGTTCTTTGGCCATCATGCATGAAAATGCTTGGTTGATGGCTTGAGAGCCAAGTGCTATACTCCTTTGAGCTTGAGAAATGATAAAAAGGGTGGCAGCACACACATTTCTTGAAAAATGCATTGCTTTGCCTCTATTGCTCTCTGTTACAGCAAAAGCAGAAGTCTGGAAAAGGGTGTGGCCGACCGGCCACCTGAAGTAGCCGACCGGCCACTTGAACTAGTAGACCGGCCAGTTAAGGTGGCCGACAGCCATCTTCTGTGGCCGACCGGCCACCAATCAATTTTTGTGCAAAAATGTTCCTGTTTTGGAGCAGAGGCAGTCTGGAAATTGGTACAACGTTCAGAGATCAAGGCGAGTGCAAACAGAGACAACCGATGGCAAGGCGATGGATTTTTGGGAGAAAGCAACTGAGCATGCATGTCTCCCTCGCACACGAGGCCATTTAATTGCTTTATTAGTTAGTTGTAGCTAATTAATACAAGTGTTGTAATTAATTAGTTTAATCTATTTTGTAATATTTTAATTAGCTTAGCGTAGCTAGTTATTCAATTCGGTTTGTAATTAATTTGATAGAATAGTTATTTAGTTTTGTGTTGTAATAATTAGTTTAGCTTAGTGTAGCTTAGCTTATTTATTCGGACCCTCTTTCAAGAGGGCGTAATGTTGTAATAAGGGTGCGTGCGTGTGTACATGTCTTCCAACCCCACGTCTGTCTCCCTTTTATTTATCCGCTTTTGATGGTTAGATTAGGATCATGTTTCAATTAGCATACCTTATGCTTGCATGTTTGCATCATTCATTTGTCTTGCATGCACTGAGGCTCGGCACATCATTCAAACTGTATCGTACTTCAATACTTATTTAAATACGTGTTTCAAAGCATGTTATCAAATTGTTGCATTTATATGCCATCTTAGATAGCCGAGCCTATTTAGTTGCATTATTGCATGTGTTGCATTAGGCATCTTGTATAGTTAGGATCATGCATATTCCTAACTAGCTTTTGTTTTGGCTCAGAGTGCACTGTAAGTCTTACGCTTTAGCATACTTGCATGAGTGTGAGTGTTGCCATGATAGCATGCTTGCCATGAGGCTATTTGCTTTAATGCTTAACTGTATGAATGCCTGTGGGTGAAGGCTTTGTTGCTTGAATTGGAACAATTCGATAAATGTATGTTTTAAGACCACTTTGCGAAGTGGTAAATCATGTTTTAAGCCCACTTGAGGGTGGCAAATCCATGCTTTAGCCCACTTGAGAGTGGCATCTTCAAACCATTTTCAAAAACAAATATGAGTCGAAATGTTCCGATTCTTGCGATTTTAGTCTGTTCTTGCTTGTGTGCGTCACATAGTAAAGTTAGCTAATAACCAGATAAGAACACATAAGGTTTATAAAACAACATATCATGCTTAGTAGAGGCCGATCCTTTGATCGGGTGAGCAGGGGGTGCTCATTTCAGGACCTTCCCCTCTCGTACCCAAGTTCCCGAGTCGAGGCAACTTTGGTGATAACGGACACGTGGCCTCTAGCAAAGCAGTCAAATTTTGGCATTATTTGATTTAAAATCGATTTTCCAAAATGATTTTCCGGATTGGACTCTTTGGTATTTTTCAGTTTCACATTGCACTTTGTGAGATTAGATTCAGAACCGTGACAGGAGTCCGAACTGTAGGACCAATTCGAGCTCTCCGAAAGGGGGCATGAAAAAGTCGAGCTACACAAATGAAACTGACATTTCTATTTCGAAAATGATTTGCTAGAAAGATATTACTCTACCAGATGATTGGGTCACTGTTAATGAAAATTATTCCCAAAATCAATAATCTTTCACTAGTCAAGATATTCAAAATATTCAACAATTTAATGATGGTTCTGTTCATATTAGATTTAATCGTCCTCATAGTCAATCTTCTCGCCATAGTACCTCGAGTTTACCTACTGATACTGAAGATGATGAAATTTTAATACGCCTTTATTCATAAGGAAAGATAGGAAACTTCACCTGCATCATACAACTAGTAAATTAAAAGGAATCAATAATTCCTCTACTTCCCAAATTAGTAAACCTATTTATTCATCACACACACATCTTCCTGAAGAAGATAATACTTCTCAAGATTCACCTACCCAAACTGATTTTGAAGAAGTTCCTCCTGTTAATTCATAAATATTAACTCTGAGTAAATCATTTACTCTTGATCTTAATAAACTTCATGCTGAGTTTAAATCTAAAGTAAATAAGTCAAAAAGACACACCTATAGACCTAATTATGATAAAAACAACAATAAAAAACTACCAGGAAATGGTATAAATTTATGACTGAAATCAATTTCTTTGATTATTTAGAAAATTATTATCAAAAAGTAAATACTGTTACGAAAACTAAATAGAAAACTTCCCTTAATACTTCTATTTCATCTAGTCACCCTCCTTTAGAAACCATACTTATTGAACATAAAGGTAACATAGTTCATGCTTCTCCTTTTAAGCTTCCTAGTGACAATTCTGAAGTTAAAAAAGTTATTGAACAAAATAATTATACTAATCAATATTTAAAAACTATTAGGAAACAATTAGATAAAATTGAAACTTCTTTTGAAGAATATTCAACGAGTCATACTTCTACAAGTAAACCTTTAGACAAGCCTCTTATTAATCTTCCTAGTACTCGGAAAAGGTTAAGCCTAGTTACTCAAGATAATACTACTGTTGAAGCCATTGAAAAATTATTTAATAAAATGTCTGCCTCTTCTACAGACAAAGGAATTATTGTATTAACACAACAACCACCTGTTCAACCTAGTAGTGATTCTGACACATCAAATGATGAAATTAGTCACTTAGCCCAACAATTTTAGACCACTAATCTTAATAGAATCACACAACCTAAAGTTAATCCCACTACTCTTACAAAGAATTGGTATCCTAAACCTACACCCCCAGATCTTCAATTTGAAGAAACCAATATTAATAATCAATTTTCTATTTCTGCTAAAAAATTATATGAATCGAATATCGATGGTCTTAATGAACATCGAATTCTCCAAAAACTAAATCATTTATCCATGGTTGCAAATAGTTACCTTACTAATTATCCTAATTACACTTAACCTGAAATTTTTACTTTAATTACTTTTGGATTTACTAGTATGCTCAAATCTTGGTGGGATAAATATCTCACTTCTGACCAACACGAATCTATTCAACATGTTGTTCAATTAGTTGAAAATGATCACCCCATTTTTTATGAAGATATAGGATCTAATAAACCTGATGGTATTAATACTTGAATCTATACTATCGTAAAACATTTTATTAGTACACCGACTAATAGTCATTCTCATATCCATGATCAACTTAGTAATTTAACCTGTCCTACTCTTAGTGATTTTAGATGGTATAAATATATTTTTACTTCTAGAGTCATGCTTAGAGATGATTGCACTAAGTCATTTTGGAAAGAAAAATTTATTAATGGATTACTTAGTCTTTTTGCCCATAAAATTTGAGACATCCTTAGTCAACCTACTAGTATAATCGAATATGATAATTTAACTTATGGTGATATAATTAGCACAATTCAAAAAGAAGGATTAAAAATGTGTATCGATTTAAAACTTAGTCAAAAAGCTGCTAAAGACAAACATAAAGCTAAATATGAATTAGGTAATTTTTGTAGACAATATAGTTTACCTCCTATTGCTCCTTCACAAGGCAAAAATAATAAGAAGAAATCTTCACGTAAATGTTATACTAAAAATAAACATTCAACTACCAAATCACCTGATAAGTTTTATACTAAACCCAACAAGAAATATCATAAAAGATCTAATAAGTCAAAATCTCCTCAAGATGTTACTTGTTATAATTGTGGTAAAAAGGGCCATCATTCTAATAAATGTAAAGTAAACGAAAAACTTAAAGTTAAGCTTAATCAACTACAAATTACTGATGAACATCAAAGTCAAATACTCGACATATTTAAATTAACCGCTACTCCAAATGAATCTCCTGTTTAATCTAGCCATTCATCTAGCAATGATATTCCCTCTAGTGATACTTCTACCTATTATTCTCCTACTGATAATACTGACAATGAAATTGAATTAGGATGTAACAATACTTGCTGTAAACAAGTCAATGTTCTTAGTAAATCACAAGAAGAAGAAGATTCATTAATCGAATTAATCAATAAATTAGAAAATCCTGAATTAAAAAGACAATATAGTAATAAGTTAAAAAAAGGGTCCTAAAAAACCAATTATTAGTTTAAGTAAAACTTTAGAACGATTTAAAAAGGAAAAACACAAAGAAGTAACCTTACAAGATTTACAAAATGAGATTAACCAAATTAAATTAACTATTCAAGAATTAAAAACTAAAGACAAATCTTTAGAAAAAGAAATTGCCATATTAAAGATCAATAAAAGTCTTAATGATTTCCACAAATCTGATGAATCTAGTTCTAATGATGAATCTAGTTCTAGTCATGATCCCAACCGTGTCATCTTCGATAATCACTCTAACAGTGACAATGATGATCAAGATAGTAATCGCCTCAATATGATCAATCGAATTAACATTCAGAAATGGCATTCGAAAGTCAAATTAGTTATTAATGATTTTGAAATAGAATTCATTGCATTAATTGATACTGGTGCTGATTTAAACTGTATCCAAAAAGGTTTAATCCCTACCAAATACTATCATAAATCTACTGAACAACTAAGTTCTGCTAATGGAAGTCAAATGCATATTAAATATAAATTACCAAAGGTACATATTTGTCAAAATAATGTTTGTTTTAAAACATCATTTGTTTTAGTTCGAAACTTAACAGATAAAGTCATTTTAGGCACTCCATTTATCTTTTTATTATGTCCATTCACTACTACTAATAATGGAATAACAACACAAGCTTTTGGTCACACTGTAACTTTTAAGTTTTTATCTCCTCCCGAGATCAAAAAATTAAATCAATTAAAAGAATGTTCCATTTCTCAATCTATTAACTGATTAACCAAACAACTTAAATTCCTCAAAGAAGCCAACTATAAAAGAATTGAAACTCAATTAACTAATCCAGTTCTCATATCAAAAATTGACAAATTTAAAACACAGTTAGAAACCACAGTTTGCTCTGCTTTACCTAGTGCTTTTTGGCATAGAAAAAAAACTTGTGGTCACTTTACCTTATATTAAAAAATTTAATGAACGACAAATCCCTACTAAATCTCGCCCAATTCAAATGAATAATGAATTAGTCGCAATGTGTAAAAAAGAAATTAATGATTTACTCCCCAATAATATCATTGGTAAAAGCAAATCCCCTTGGTCTTGCCCTGCTTTTTATGTTAATAAAAATGCTGAAGTTGAACGTGGTATTCTACGATTAGTCATTAATTATAAACCGTTAAACAAAGTTTTAGAATGGATACGCTATCCAATCCCTAATAAAAAAGATCTCATTACAAGACTTAGTCAAGCTGTCATCTTTAAGAAATTTGATCTTACAAGTGGATTTTGGCAAATACATATTCATCCTGATGATCGCTATAAAACTGCATTTACTACACATTTTGGCCATTACGAATGGAATGTCATGCCCTTTGGATTAAAAAAATGCTCCTAGTGAATTTCAAAATATTATGAATGAAATTTTTAATCCCTTTAATCATTTTTCTATTGTCTACATAGATGATATCCTCATTTTCTCTAAGTCACTAGATAAACATTGGAAAAATCTTAATTCATTTCTCCATATTATCAAATATAATGGTCTACTCATTTCTGCTCCGAAGATTAAGCTATTCCGAACTAAAGTTAGATTCTTAGGTTATGATATCCGCCAAAGTACTATTCTTCCTATCAGTCGATTTATTGAGTTTGCTTCTAAGTTCCCTGATGAAATCTTAGACAAAACCCAGTTACAACGGTTTAGGTTCCTTAAATTACGAAAAATATACTAAATTCTCTTCTTTTTTTTTTTTGTATTTTTGGTATTTAGTGAATTTTTAAAGGATTTTTTTTCACAAAAATTATACTTTTTATATATATTTATGTTAGGTGTGTCTAAAAATTTTAAAAAAAATTGCTTAAAATATTAAAAAATTCAGTAAAAACAAAAAAATACGAAAAACAAGAAAGTAGAATTTTTAGAAAAGTGTTTTTTTTTATAAAAATTGAGTTTTTTTTTTTGTATTTTTTTTAGTGAATATTTTTAAAATTTTAAGCAATTTAATTTTTTTTAAGATTCACCTTATTTAGATGTATCTAAAAAGTAAAATATTTGTAAAAAAAAATTTAAAAAATCAATAAATACACAAGAATTGAAAAATGTACTAAATTTTCATATTTGTTTTTGTAATTTTTTGTATATAGTGAAAAATTCACAAATATTATACTTTTAAAGTGTATAATTTATGTTAGGTGTATCTAAAAATTTAAAAAATTGCTTAAAATATTTTAAAAAATTCAGTGAAATTAAAAAAAATATGGAAAACAAAAAATTTCAACTTTCTGGAAAGTGAATTTACAATACTAAAACCAAACAATTTCTACTTAAATAAATTTCAAAATTTATCTTTTAGGTTCCATTTGTTTTGAAATAATTACTTTTTTTCCGTTGTTTGGTTGAACAAAAAGTAAGCAAAATATTTTGTAAGAAAAATACTTTTGTATCATTTTTCCAAAAATGACTTATTTTTAACATTTCGTAAGCTAATTTTTACAAAGTTAACTCTCACTCACTACTTTTTCAACATATTTAGTCTTTTTAAAAAAACTAGTGGTTGGGTACGTGTGTTACACGTAACACGTGATTTTTCATCAACTATTAATACTGCAATTATGCGTGTCTCTTAAACTGATATGTCATATGTATACAAAGTATGGAGACTTGTATGGATAAATTGATCTGTATCCAAAATACAACTAAATAAGAAATGAATACATACTCGGCTTAAGAATTTAAACGATAAATGAGAAATTTTATAAACATAAATATGTTGTGATGTCCCAAGTTCTTTTTAAAATAAATGTATTTCAATATAGAATTTCCACTTCTTTTGATCATCTTTGCTGCTTTGGAATCTTACGAGTCTCATGTTGTTGTTTGTTTTTTCTTTAGAGTTACTCAAGTACATCCTAGTGTGTTCTGGGATGTTGTTTTTCATTTGTGAGTGTTACAGTGAGTCTGGGATTAATGAGAGTACATTAAGGTAGCTAATGTCTCTATTTTGAGTTGGGACTGCTCGTATAGCAATTCTGGTTTAGACCCGAGCCGTTGATGTCATGATCCGAACCCTGTCCCGTAAGGATCGATGAGGTGACTGGCCAGTAATCCGAGATTACCAAAGGCCTTCTTGTACAAATCAAAATAATTGGGACTAGCAGAAGCAATATATAAAAATGCCAATAGTCTAATGAGCTGTGTACATACATAAATGTTAATTTACCCATATTACGGTACATAACTGACAATACCTTATAGAAAACATATACACATGTATCCACTGAGACATACACTTGCTATCGGTCATTATGACCTAGCCTCAACTTGGAAGCACCAAAAACATGATAGACCTCAAAATGGTGGCTTGGCTATGGAAACCTCTAAGCTTGCTCTTCAGATCGCCCACCTATATACATATACGTAAACGATGAGCTAAAGTCCAATGAATACATTAAAGTAAAGAGGTTAGTGAACGAATTCTGAACCATATCATATATAGAAAATAGATCATCACATATCAGTCAAATCAGTCTCATATCAGAACATAATAGTGGTATATCCAACAGAACATATCACATATCGTCTTCCGACTAGAGTAATCAATTCTGGATACCGATTAAACACATATCACCACAATGAAGTGACTACCAAGATCTCATAAACAGTCATATGTCATCGACCCGTATTTACATGCCATCCCCCATGAATTATGACTATCTATGGATGCAATAATAGATCAAAATAAGACATTCGTTTGCATATCAAAATAACATTTTAGAAACCATAGCTTATAAGATAACAGTTTAAACATATACCATACAAACATATCTTTACAGAAATGTTACTCACAGTGGCTTCCAGAAACAGTCGGTCTGTCTTTGACTCGTGACCTACAATCACAAGTGCACATAATATAAACATATCTCATCATTACACACCTATATGGCCATTATGGCTTACCTTTCCTTACATTGATTTCTTATTTAGTCCATTTCTCATAACTTGTACACGTGAATCATATTCTCGGGTTTGTCTCATATTTTCTAATTCACTTTACTTATATTGTTCCCTAGCTTATTAATCTTTAATTACTCATAATTCATGCTTAAAACCCATCATAAACTTTAAAACGTAAATTAAGCTTTCAAAACCCAATTTTATGTTCAAAACTCATGCAAAACTTCTTCAAAACACGAAAATAAATATGAGCCATGATCAATCGTTAACTCAATTAAATCAAAAATTCCTTTAATTCCAAAATCAACTCTCAAATTTCATGAACTCATGATTTTTAAAACTTTTTCTTCAAAGTCATCTATATACTCCGTTGCATGGATCAAATCTTCAAACATTTCTTGTTGCATGTAATTTATAGAACTCAATTCAAGAATAATTCTCAAAATTGAACCCAAAATTAACAAATTTAAAGAATCATAACTCGTATCCTTCAACCTAACTTAATTGAACATGCAAAACCCAATTCTTATCAATTTATATCATTAATCTTCACATTACCTCGTACTTTCATTATTTCATTCCAATTACATGAAATTGAACCCAAGCTCATCTTCAATTTCAAGTGTAATACAAAGATTCTACAAAAATTAAGTATAAATTTCATACCTTAAACTTTAATTAGCTGAAATTCTTGAGCATTTCCTTTCTCTCATTACTTCTCTTCTTGTATTCCTTTCCCTTGACTTGAATTTTCCAGCATAATTCTCTCTCTCTCTCTCTCTCTCTCTCTCTCTCTCGATTCTCCTTTCTCTCCCTCTCGACCCTTTTTCTTTTTCCGTGCACACTCATGAATTGATGCATATATACATGTATATCATTTGTTGCCTTGAACCTTCCAGAACACACCAACATCCCCTTTTGCATTATAATTTTATTAAAAATAGTTTAATATATCAATTACAGTTTAATTTAATTGAACATCATTTAATCTTAATTAATCTTGATTAGCCCAATCACAAATCTCACATAATTTAATTAGTCTAATTTGACCTCCTTTTAAACCCTATTAATTATATTTAAATTTATTAGTCTGAATCAGATTTTTAATCAAACTTCAAAAGGCTCCAAACATCAAAGTAAACTTATTTCCATTCTCAATTTTGGTTTCTTACATCATTAAGGCCTTTAATTTCAAATCAAACCCAAAATCTCCATCGATAAATCACATATTCAATTGAATACCTCATAAATAAATTTAATTCATAATAAGCTTAATTCTCAATCTTCATAACCTAATTAACTCCAATTTAGACCTAATTAATCAAACCTCAATTTTACAAATTTGAATCGAATATTTAATTAAACTCCCATATGGTCCGATACTATAAATTAAAATAATTCAATTCACAAATTATACTCTCATGAGCCATTCAGGCTTCCAATTTCTGATTCCAATATAAATCCTCAATTGAATCCTCAATAGAATCATATACGAATCAATCTTCATAATTTTCATAAATCCCAGATTAAATCAGAATAGTAACCAATATGAATCCAAATCTCCTTAATCAATTAAATATAAAATATTATACGTGGTGGGGTCGTCACAGTTGATGTTTTAGAACCGAATTTCATTGTTTTATACTATTGTTCATGTCTTATTTCTCCTTATTTCTCATTGAGGGGTTATTGGAGTGCCTTGGTTACGTTTGGAACTAGTCGGAGGTTAGTTTTTCAAAATGGTTCATGCCCAGATTTTGGCTTCTTCACTCGAGCGACACTTCTTGTGCTCGAGCGATTTTTGAGAACTCTCAGTACTTTTGTAGGCTTGCAGAGATACCGGGAGTTGGCATTCTACACTTGAGTGATCATTCTTGTGCTTGAGCGGTGTTGGCTCAAGTGGTCATTTTCGAGCTCGAGCGATGGTCCTCTGTTTGTTAAACTTCTGGGAGTTTGTATTCTTCGCTCAAGCAATAAACTTCTTCGCTCAAGCGATCTCACTTATTGTGTCTGGTCGCTCGATTGACACTTCCTTCGCTCGAGTAGTCTGCGCGTATATCAGTCCGTAAAAGTCATTTTCTCATATATCTCTCTCTAAACATTCAAAAAACCCTAGTTCTAGAGCTTCTCTCTCTAAACATCACCCTCTCTCTACAAATACACTCTCATCCATTGATTTCTCAACCCTAGTCCCTTCATTAAAAAAAGTAGAGCTCATCTAGAGCTTCGTTCTAATCAGAACAAAGTTGGGTTTCGGCGCTTTTGAAGTTTCTCCATTCTCTCTCTCGTCCTCTAAGCTTGAGGTAGGGATTCTTTACACTTTCTTATAATTTTTAACTTAGATATTTGCTATTTCTAAAACAATATTGTGATTTGGGAATTTTTGAACAAACCTAGGGTTTTAGATTAAAAATCAAAATATGAATTTTCAAATGGATTCTTGAAAATGGTTGTGGGATTAGAAATGAGGTGGAGTTGTGATAAAATGGTTGGTTTTGATACTTGGAATTGATTGTGGAAGAAAATGGGGTTTTTGCCCTAAATATCTTAAATGTTGATTTTGTATAAATAATTAGAATTGATATTGGAAATTTGAAATTAGATTGATATTGATGAGGATGGTGGAGTTGGGTATGTATTACCACTCACATCTTGGAATTTGGAAAGTTTATCTTTATGGAAATTATTTATCTATTTAGAGATATCTGTTTTGGGCTATCGGTGGATGATAACTATGATTGTTGTAGAAATTACATGAGAATTAGGGAAATTGAAACTATTTTCTCATCCACTGCATTGAGCATTGTTGCATATTTAACACATTGAAAATGTTGTTATTTTGAGAAAAATTGGTGAATACTTGGATGAATTTGGGTATGAGTGTAGTTATGGTATTAAGTTGGCCTGTGTGTCCTTGGTGAAAGTCCAAAAACCCGCGCGACTAGGTGTCGAGCCTTCCGGTTAATACCGGTAAAAATGATAATTTGGTAGTGCTTGTAGCCTACTTGCATTGCCCTGTTTTCTACTGTAAAGGAAGTGATATCATGAATTGAGATATAAATTTGGAATTGCATGATTTTGGAAAGAGAAATGAAAATGTTTTGACATGAGCATTCCATATGCATTCACCTTATATCTTTATTAAGATTCAGAAACTGTGTTGCAGTATCTATATTGGGCTTTGGCTCACCCTATGTGGGAAAACCATTTTCAGGTGCTAATGATATGCCTCTGCCAAGGCAATAGCTTGGGAGGACATGGAGCTGAAGGCTTCTTTTTATATATCGTTGCATTTATTTTGTACAAGCCTTAAGCTTAAATTGTATTGAATTTAAATCCATTTTTATTGTAACCAAGCATTGCCTTGGAAAAATGTAGCCAATAAGGCACTAAAATATCTATTTAACTCTTAGTTCATATCTTTTGTTTATAACACATGCTATAGATTTAGGGTTAAGGCTTATTGTGGATGCGCCCCAAACGCCACGGGAGAATCCCGTTTCGTTCATTTGGGCTTACCACAGTTCAGACTCAAATGTCACGGTTCTGAATCTAATCTCACAATGTGCGATGTGAGATCGATAAATCACCAAAGAGTCCAAATCCGGCAAATCGTTTTGAAAAATTGATTTTTATAAAGAAGTACCAAACATGGACTGCTTTGCCAGATACAGAGTCGCCACCTAAATATTTTATTTTGGGGGAATTTAGGAAACCCTGACTCGTGCCTAAGGCCACCTGTCTGTTATCACCAAAGTTGCCTCAGCTCGGGAACTTGGGTACGATTGGGGAAGGTCATTTAATGAGCACCCCCGCTCGCCCAATCAAAGATCGGCCTGTACTAAGCATGATATCTTGTTTTTGAAAACACATGCGCTCTTATTCCGATTAATTAGCTAGTCTTACTACGTGATGCACACAACAAACAAGTATAGATTAGATCACCTAATTTGGAACGAAGTATCGCATATTCGTTTGTTTGGAAAATGGTTTGAAGTTTGCTACTCGTAAGTAGGCTAAAATGCAGATTTTAATGAATTGTTCCAATTCAAGTAATCCAACCTTCACCCACAGGCATTCAGGCAATTAATCACATAAGCAATTAGCCTCATGGTAAGCATGCTTTCATGGCAACATTAGCACACATGCAGTATGCTAAAGCGTAAACACTCACAGTGTACTCCGAGCCAAAACAAAGAACTAGTTAGAAATCATGCATGATCCTAGTTCATGTTAAGATGGCTAATGCAACACATGCGAGAATGCAACTAAAATAGGCTCGGCTATTCTAGAATGTCATGTGAAGTGCAACTTGGTACATGTATTCAAATTGGAATTGAAATACAATGCAGTTAGCATGATGCGCCGAGCCCGATGTATGCAAGACACATGAATGGATGCAAACATTCGAGCATAAGGTATGCTAAATGAAACGTGCCCTAAAACTAACCATCGTAAGCGGTTAAGTAAAAGGGAGAAAGAAATGGGGATTGGAAGACATGCATCACACACACGCACGCTTATTAGAATGATACGCCCTCTTGAGGGAGGGACCAAATAAGAAGCTAATTAGCTAATCTAAGCTAATTAAACTAATTATTACACAACAAATTAATTAACTAATCCTAGTTAACGAATTATTACAAAACAAATTGAATAGCTAACGCATTAACTAATTGAAGTACAAACCAAAGCGTAAACTAGGTATCTAAGCATGGCAATTAAGGAAAGCAGTAAATCAGGAGGTTCTCGGAGGGAGAGGACTGGATGCATGCTCGGTTGCCTCGTTCGGAAATCCAATGCGATGCCCCAATTTGCCTCTATTTTCATCTGTCCTTAGAAACTTGCACCAAGCTCCAGAAAGATGAAACTTCACCTTGGGAGTCTTGTGGGAGGGTGGCCGACCACTTTTTCTCTCTCCAAACACCTGCCGACCACTTTTGGTTGTTGAAAAACCAGAAAAGTGGTCGACCAGCTAGTTTTTCTGGCTGGCCGACCAGTTGTTGTTGCTGAACTGCAATTTGCTGCAACAGAGAGCAAGAAAGGGCATGGCAATGTATTTGCAAGATATGTGTGCACAACCACCCTCCCTATCATTTCATGAGCTCAAGGGAGTGTGGTTCTCGACCCTCGGGCCACCAATCGTGCATTTTCATGCATGATGGCCGAGAGGCGAAGTTGCACAATTCAATATGAAAATGAATGCACAAGTAAACACATAAAGCCTAAAACTCTATCATGGATGATCAAGAGCGTCGGCGACTGGGAATTAAGGCACGTTTCATCACTTTAAGTATGAAACGTCCCTCATTTCCCGTGTTTGGACTAACACCTATTCCAAACATGATGTAAGCAAGAAACATGGCATGCACAATGCTATGTAATGCAACCTTAGCATGCGAACATGCAACTACATGGCATACTCAATGCAACTAGCAACCTAGCATACACAATGCAAGGCATAACATGGCATACACAATGCTAAATGCTAAGAACTAGATGGCATACTCAATGCAAGACAATCATGGGGGTTCTTAACACAATGTAATGCGTGCATGCACAATGCAATGCAACAAGGGCAACAATGTGTAATGCACCAACCATGCAACAACATGCAAACCACATACTCAATGGACTTAAACTAAAATGGACAGACCTTAATCATGCCAAAACAGTGGCCACAATGCTAAAATGAAGGCACCGAAGACACATACAAACATGCATGCCAATTGGCTCACCAACTAAGGCACTAAGGTGCAACTCTCAAGAACACTTAAAGAGTGAAAAGCATGGAAGTGTAGCAACACTAAGTGTACTAAAATTAGACAAAGAATGATGCCAAATCATTCAAACAACACAAGTATGGCATGCAGTGGTCCCTAAAGCTTAAGACAAGCAAGGAGGACTACAAAGGGAGCATGCAATACATGGAAAATATGCATGAACCAACCATGGACAGAGCTCAAGGAGGTCAAAACAAAGACCTAAACATGCTGAGATGGGGACTCAAAGACCTAGGCATGCAAGCATACAAGCTAAGCCATAAACTAGGCAACGATGCACAACACTCAAAGACACTTAAAGAGTGAATGAAGTGGGAACATAAGCATGCTATAAGCTCTGAAATGTCATGTTAGATGATGCCAAATCATGTACACAACACAAATGAAGCATGCAATGGTGCTCAAAGCTTGGAGCAAGCAAGAGCACTTGTACTACAAGTATACAAAACATGAAGCATATGACCAAGGCAACCCAAAACAGTCCTAGTACATGTTAGAATGAGTCTAAAACATGCATGGAAGAAAGCCAAAACATGCTAGCATGAAGGGCATAAGGCATGATTCATACAAGGCAATAAGGCGGATTACACTACACCTATTAAAACCAAGCATGGAATGACTTAAGCAATAAAAATCAGAGTTATATCATGGCAAAATAACCCCAAATAAACACTGAAATGGTGGCTCACAAGCAAAGGCATGAAGGCATACGCAATGGTTCATGTTAAGATATAAAGGGGGAAACCCTCCAACGCATTGAATGAGTGATAAATGCAAGTGCATGGCCATGAAACATGGACTAAAATCACATAACAAGTGATGCCAAATCATTCAAATAGGCCAAGTAGAGCATGCTAGTGGATTTGGTGTACAAAGCTAACAAGCTAGATTGAACTATAGCTATACAAAGCAAGTCATGCATGGCCGAAACAACCAAAATCAAAGCTAAAGCATGTTAAAACATAGACAAAAACTTCATGAAGTTAAGCCAAAAGCATGCTAGAATGACATGTCACAACATGATGCATGTTAGGCTATTTCACGGAAATGCACTACAAGTGCATGGAGCATGCAAAGGCTAACCAAACCAAGCCTAAACAGAGGTATGACATGATAAAACAAGCCCCAAAACATGCTGAAATGGAAAGAAAACAAGCTAGAATGACATGCTGTTTCATGAAGCACATAAAGCTAGTTTGTGTGATTTACACTACAAGTGTATTGACCATGCATGGAGTGACCAAAGCAAGTAAAAACAGTGTTATGCCTCAGCAAAATAACCACAAATACAAGCTAAGACATGGTCAACATACACTTAACAAAGGTGCTCAAACATGAGGCATATTAAGGCATGTAAAGAAGACACAAGGACAGGGGATGGCCCTCTCCTTTTTAGAACCTTAAAACACCATCCCCACCACTGAAATCCCTCTGGATTTCAATATTGAGAAGGCCAATATAAGGTGGTCCCGAAGCTCACAAAAGAGGCTAAAAAACAAGGCCAAACAAGGCCTAAAAGGGGGTAAACAACCCTAAACACAAAAGTGATCTTAAACAAAGGTCAAAAGCATGCAAAAATAGAAATTTTATCAGTGATAAGTTAAGCTTAAAACAACATGCAAGATAGGCTAAAAGCTTAAGCAAAAAAGGGGGATTTAAAGGTCAAAAGCTCACCTTTGAAGACCTTCTTTATAACTGCAACTCTAGCAGGTTTTTCAAGCTCAAGGCAACCCAAGAACACCAAAATCAACCCCTAAGCATCTCAGTAGCAAAAGGATGGTGTTTGAGTGTGTGTTTGTGTGTTAAAGTAAGACAAATCCACACTTTAAGGCACAAAAATGGAACAAACAAGGCAATATAGATACAACACTATATCTATCCTCTTCCCTCAGATTTTCTAGACCTAGAGGCGGGAGGAGGAGCTTCCCTCTTATAAAAGAGGAAAGGCAAAGCTTCTAGGAGAAGCTAAGCACCAAAGCAATCCCTCCATACACGTGTATGGAGGATGGCCCTAATGTCCTCCAGCTGTGCCAGCTGGAGGAAAATATCTCGAAAAAGGTGCCAAAAAGCAGCCGACCACTCCTGCTAGTTTAAGTGGTCAGTCGACCACTTTAGGTGGTCAACCAGAGCAAAAACTGGTTGGCCATAGGGAGGAGAGGTCAACACACTAAATGCAAGGTGGTGGTGTGGTGGCCGACCAGAAAAGATGGTCCAAAGACCAAAAAAGCCAGTTATCTGACAAGAAAACTAGCTGGAAAAAGGAAAAGTGGTTTCTAAGGGGAAATACTGGTCTCCCACCCTTGTAAGACCTTCCAAACAAGGAAAACAAGGTTTGTACCAAAAACAAACCAAAACCGATGCAAGACAAGAAATCGGGAGGCGAAACACGTGGCCAAAAGCCCCGAAAACTAGCTGACGAGCATCAAAAGTGGTATGCAACCACAAAAGTTGTCTCCCAGACCACAGTGTTCCTCTAGGCAGAGGCAACAAGGTGTGGTTCAAAAACCATGCCAAATGGAGAATATTAAACGGTCCCGAGACAAGGCACACGGCCAAAGGCTCTAAAAATCGTAAACTAGTCTCCAAACGGGAAAAGTGGCCTACGACCACGAAAAGTAGTCTACGACCATAGAGAGATGGTCTACAAGACCACTCCCTCCCTCCGGGGAAGAGAAACAAAGTTCGGTCCACAAACCGAGCCGAAGCACAAAAGAGTTCAGAGGCCTGGAGGCAAGGCTCTCAGCCAAAACTCCGAAACCTCTAAACGAGCACAACATGCACCATCACCGAGCACTCAATCGATGACGTCTGAGTCTTAAGGTCGGTCAAAAATGGGGTGTCTATAGTTGCCCCTCTTTGACAGAACTCGAAAGTCATAAGTGACGGGAGTAAGTGTCAAAGCCCAGAGATGACCCATTTTTGACAAGGCCGAAGACTTAGACAAACATGCAAGATAACAAAGAAATATGCCCGCAGGCTGGGGCAAGATGCAAATGACATGCACAAAGCCAAACATAACTTATGATCATGCAAAGAAAGCTGTAACGAAGCAATTATACAAAATAAATGCAACAGTTTTAAGCAGGGGAATACAAAACAAACTACATTACATGCAGAAAGGATGTAAGAGAATTATATAATTCTCTTTATGTCTCACGCAGAGTACATACAATACCTGTCTGGTTCGTCTGGTCACGCCAGCTTCAAATGAACCGTACATACAATATCGTGCCTGCAAAAGAGAGAAACTCAATAGGTACAATATTGTTAGAAACATGCATAGCAATGCAAGTGAAAAGTGCGTAATAACGCAAGTCGAGGGATGCATGACAATGCAACCTAAGTGTGACGCATAACAATGCGGTATGGATGCAAAACAATGCAGCCGAAATGAGCGTGCCAACACAAGTACTGAGTGTATAACAATGCGACAGGTGGGGTGCATAACTATGCAGGTGAAACGGCATGACAACGCGTGTGGAAAGTGCAAGGTAATGGAAAAGAAATGCGCAAATTCAAATGTGTGTTTGAAAGGAAATTCCAAAAGAGAAAAGCGTAATTCAAACGTAACCCCCGATTTACCTTTCGGAGGGGTAACAACATACTCAAAAAGGATACACCTTGCTCTTGACGAGTAAACGATGAGCTACGCATTGAAGACTTGAATTGAAGTTCCCGCGGGGACATTTTTGAGCTGAAAAGTGTACTTTTCTTGTAGTTTCTCGAGAGCCGAGGACTCCAATCATTATCAAAACACAAAGGGAGAACAAAGGGACCTTGGAAACCACCCAGGAGGGATGACCGACGATATTCCGTATGGCGGAGGCTTTCCATATGTAGAGGACGAGCCCGACATCATACCGTTGCCTCCAATGATACGGCCATTCGACCCAGAGGAGTACGACCCGCAGGAGCACATTCTACCTCCTAGCACCTTCTATCACTTCACGGACTTCGTGCGACGGGCACCTGAAGACCTGTTGCTGCGGGAGCTGGAGTCCCATCTATCTTATCACGCGTATGAGGTACGTACTACATTTGCACATTTTCTGCGATGTATTTTGCACTTCTTTGCATATTTACATACACAGTTTATACTCAACATTCCGCTAATTTGGCACACGGCTCATTTGGGCACATAGCATATTTGAGCACACAGCATATTTGGGCACACAACTCATAACACTGCTCAATCTGAATACACAGTCTATAACACAACATTCCGTTTGGTTGGCACATAGCTCATAACACTGCTCAATCTAAACACGCAGTCCATAACACAGCATTCTGTTTGATTGGCACACAGTTCATAACACTGCTCAATCTGAACACGCAGTCCATAACACAGCATTCTGTTTGATCGTCACATAGCTCATAACACTGCTCAATCTGAACACGCAGTCTATAACACAGCATTCTGTTTGATTGGCACACAGCTCATAACAATGCTCAATCTGAACGCACAGTCCATAACACAACATTCTGTTTGATTGGCACACAGCTCATAACACTGCTCAATCTGAACACGCAGTCCATAACACAACATTCTGTTTGATCGACACACAGCTCATAACACTGCTCAATCTCAACACGCAGTCCATAACACAACATTTTGTTTGATCGGCACACAGCTCATAACACAGTACACTTTTGCATTTTGAACACACAGCTCAAACTTTTGAATTTCTGAACACGCAGCTCACATTTTTGAAATTTGAACACGTAGCTCACATTTTTCAAGTTTTGAACACGCAGCTCAAACTTTTTGTGGTGAACAAGCAGCTCACATTTTTCAAGTTTTGAACACATAGCTCACATCTTTTGAAATTTTGAGCACGCAGCTCAAATTTTTATGGTGAACACACAGCGCACAATTTTTGAAATTTTGAACACGCATCTCAAACTTTTGATGGTGAACACGTAGCTCAAACTTTTTATGGTGAACACGGAGCTCACATTTTTTTGAAATTTTGAACCCAGCTCAAACTTTTGATGGTGAACACGCAGCTCAAACTTTTAATGGTGAACACGCAGCTCACATTTTTTTGAAATTTTGAACACGTAGCTCAAACTTTTGATGGTGAAAACGCAGCTCACATTTTTTGAAATTTTGAACACGCAGCTCAAACTTTTTATGGTGAACACGCAGCTGACATTTTTTGAAATTTTGAACACGCAGCTCAAACTTTTGATGGTGAACACGTAGCTTACATTTTTTTTGAAATTTTGAACACGCAGCTCAAAGTTTTGATGGTGAACACTCAGCTCACATTTCTTTTTTGCACGCAGCCTATACATTTCAATCTAAAATCGCAGCTCATACATTTTCATTTGCACGATGCCTATACATTTCAATTTGAAACCGCAGCTCATACATTTTCATTTGCACGCAGCACATACATTTCAATCTGAAACCGCAGCTCATACATTTTACTTTGCACGCAGCCCATACATTTCAATATGAAACCGCAGCTCATATATTTTCATTTGCACGCAGCTTATACATTTCAATCTGAAACCGCAACTCATACATTTTACTTTGAACACGCAACTCATACATTTCAATCTGAAACCGCAGCTCATACATTTTACTTTGAACACGCAGCTCATACTCTTCATTTTGAAACTGAATATATCTATTCATTCTGAATGCAGGTATCTTCCCGTTTCACACGGGGTTATGGGTCCATCATCGCGAGGGAATGGTACATGGAGCTCCCAGACATTGTCTGACATATTATGGACGAGGCAGGGTTCGGCCCATTCTGTGCGGAATTGTCATGTCATCCGGCGAGCAGGGCCTTCCTGGGTGCACTTGTAGAGAGATGGTGGGACACCACTAACTCCTTTCATTTTTCAGCTACTGGGGACATGATGATGACCCCATATGACTTCTCCTTGTGACAGGCCTTGACGTGGCAGGCCAGTCGATCCCATACGACGCAGATATGGGTGAGTAGGAGGTTGCTTGGATTTATCTGCTCGGAGCCCGTCTGCTGATCGACAGATCATCGGGTAGAGTCAGGTGCACCTGGTTTGTCGAGCAGTACAGGGGGACTTCGCCCCAGACCATTGAGACCGTACAGTAGTACGCCCGGGGATTCTTGATGTTCCTCCTCGGGACCACACTGTTCTCCGACAGAGGGAACACAGTTGGGCCTTATCTGCTCAGTGCTCTGGTAGACCTATCACGGGTCAGTCAGTCTGATTGGGGTGGCGCGGGCCTTGCTACCTTTTACTGCTACATGAGCGCGACCTTCGGTGAGCGGCGGACCATAGTTGGAGGCTACTGGCGAGCCTGAGAGGTACATTCTGCCCTCTTAATTTACAATTCTGCTTTTCATTATCTGTACACCGCACACTGCACACATCATATTCTGTATTCTATATTCTGCACTCAGCATTCTGTATTTTCTGTATATTGTACACTGCAACCAGCATTCTGCGCTCAGCATTCTGCACTTAGCATTCTATATACTGTACACTACACACAGTATTCTGTATTCTGACATTCTGTACTCAGCATTCTGTATATTGTACACTGCACTCAACATTCTGTATTCTGACAGCTGTTGTCTCGCCTTTCACAGCTGTGGGTTTATGCATACTTCCCGATGCTGGCCCCTGAGCTAGAGGTCGAGGCACCCCTTGTGATCCCTTACTCGTGCAGATATGAGGGTCGGTGTCGGCCTAGGCCCCAGGAGACTTTGCCCTCTCTCCGAAAATTCTTCGATACTGTACGGGCGACAGAGGTAATCCAGAACTCTCAGCTCTTCATGCTTTCCGCTTTGATTTATCTTGCATATTTATGACATCTAATCGATTTATGCACTTGCTACCCGCAGATGTCCTGCCAGCCTTAGATAGCCATGCCAGGGAATCCTTGATTTTTGTTTGCTCAGGCATGGGGCACTTCGCGATACGGGGTTCTGCTTGAGGGACCGGTCGGCAGAGCCTGGTTCCTCGGAGAGCGCTTCATGTGCCAAACGATGGGCAACTCCGATCAGGACGTTCCCTCATCGCCTCCACCAGAGATGCAATCCGCAGGGTATCTTACGCCCAGAAAGACGGAGGACCTCATTCTAGGTATTGATGTTTTCTGGAGGAGGGGGATTACGCGACTGTAGACACCCCATTTTTGACTGTCCTCAAAACTGGGACGTCACTGTTTGAACACTCGGTGATCATCCATGTTCGTGTTCGTTTTGAGTTCTCGGAGGTCTCGGCTACGCGCCTTGCCTCAAGATCTCTCAACTTGGCTGTTTTGTGCTTGGTCATGGACCAAACACTTGTGTTTTGCTTCTGAGGGAAAAAAATGGCTTATTGGTCATCCTCATACCTCACCGGCCTTGGCTTGATGCCACCGGCCCTGTTTTGTTGCTACCGGCCATTAGTGATGGCCGTCGGCATTGTTTTTGGTCGGCCGACCGTTTGTTTGGTCAATCGGCCATATTTTCTGGCCGAGACTTCTTTTTTGCCTTTTTTAAGCATTGTGCATGCCAGCTGTGCCAGCTGGAGCACACATACCTGTCCTCCATACACGTGTATGGAGGATTTTCACCCTTTGCACCCTTTTGCTCTAGCTTTTTGAGGAAGGTTGAACCCTTTGCTCTAGCTTCCTCAAGAAGCTTGAACCCTTGTCTTAGCTTCTCCAAAAAGCTTGAACCTTTGTTCTAGCTTCTTGAGGAAGCTTGAACCCTTGTCTTAGCTTCTCCAAGAAGCTTAGGCCCTTGTTTTGTTCTATAAAAGAGGGTCTCCCTTTTCCTTCAGAGGGGTTGATCAAATCAGAGATATATATCACATATATCACTCTCTCTCTCTATATATATCTTCCTCTCTCTCTCCATTTGTGTGTGAAATAGTGTTCAAATTTGTGCTTTTGCTCTTAGTTTTGCACTAAAACACCTAGTGTTACACTATACTTCGGCTACTAAGGTGTTGAGGGACTGGTTTTAGAGTTTTTAAGTTGGTTTTGATCAGAGGAAGGGGCTGGGGTTGGTGTTCTTGAAGTGTTCTTCAAGGGTGAGCACTATTGCTTTATATTCCCCATTTTTGTACAAGCTTTTAACCTATCTTGCATGCTGTTTTGAGCTTTATGTATAACTTATAAAAGTTCTAATTTTTCATGTTTAAGATGTTTCATTAAGGTCTCTTTTGTGTTTGGGGTTATCTACCCCATCTTAGGCCTTGTTTGGCCTCTTTTTGTGCCTTTCTTGTTGAGCTTTGGTACCTTCGTGTATTGGCCTTTTCACCACTGAAATCCAGAGGATTTTCAGTGGTGAAGAAATGGTTTTGAGGTCTTGTATAGGGGAGGGACACCCCTCTCCCTTTGAGTCTCCTTTGCTTACATTTAGGGCTCACCATAGTAGCATGTTGGCATAGCTTTGTTTGGCCTTATTTCAGAGGGCTTTTGGTGTTATTTGATCATATTATACCTCTATTTTTGGTCGGATTGTTAGTCTATTGCATGCATAATACACTTGCCTTGCATTCCTCTATTTTGCCTAGAAATGCATCATACATTTAGACCATCATGTTTGCATGTTTTGACTTAGCTTTGTGAAGGTTTTAGTCATATTTTACCATGTTTAAGCTCTAATTGGTGTCAATTTGGTCATGCTTTCCATGCTTTGTATAGCCACCTTGCATTTTGGCTTGTTAGACTTAAGTGTGTGAGTCTTGAGCATGCTTCATTTGGGTTATTTCAGTAATTTGGAATCACTTCTCATGCCATTTCAGTCCATGTTCCATGCTTGTATGCTTGCATTTAACACCCTTTTAATGCTTTGAAGAGTTGTTGTCTTATACTCCATGTTTAGGCCATTATGCATGCCTCTTTGTTTAAGTCTTTGGGCTGCCATATCAGTGGGTTTTGGGGCTTATTTTGACTTGTTTTAACTCTGACTTCATTATTCTAAGTCATGCCATGTTCAGTTATAAGAGGTGTAGTGTATTTGCCCTTTTAGGCCTTGTATGCGTTTTGTTTTGTGCCTTTCTTCATCGCATGTTTTGGCTTTGTTCCATATGAGTTTTAGCTTCATTTTGGTCTGCCTCAGGACTGTTTTGGGTCGCCTCGACCATTTGGAGCTTGGTTGACATAGTCATGGTTTAAGTCCCGTAGTTAGCTTTGAGCTTTAACTCCATTAACATGCCATGTTTGCATTGTGTAGTCGATTTGGCATCATTCTTCATGTGATTTCAGAGTTTATTTGCAATGCCATATCCTCATATTTATCACATCTCGCTCATGTTTGAAGGTTGTGCATCGTGGCCAAAATTGATGGACCAACATGTGTGCATGTTTATCTAGCATTTTGGTGCCTTAATTTTGGTATTTTGGCCACTGTCTTGGGGCATGGCTGAGGCCTCCCATTTCAGTTTAAGCCCACCCTTGTACATAGTTGCATGTTTGGCATGTTGCATCTTGTTACATCATTTGCATGCTTGCATTATATCATGTTTGCATGTTCTCGTTACATTAGCTTAGCTTGCATGTTAGATCGCATTGCATTGTATCTTGCATGCTTAGCACATTTTACATTTGCATGTTTAGGTTGTATCACATTTGGCATGCTTTGCTAACTTAGCCCCATGTTGCATACTTGAACCATTTTGCATATTTGAGCCATATTGCATACATGCATTGCATTGTGTTTTGTTTGGGGTGTTAAACCAAACATGAGGTATGAGGTGTGTTCGTACTTAAAGTGACGAAATATGCCTCAATCCTCGGTCGCCGACACTCTTGATCCCAACATAATAGAGCGTGTAGCATTCATTTGTTTTCGTTCCATTCATTTTACATAGATTTGCAAATTTGGCACCTTTAGCCATCATGCATCGAAATGCGTGATTGGTGGCCCGAGGACCAAGAGCCATGCTCCCTTGAGTTCATTGCATGATAGGGAGAGTGACTATGCACACATTGCCTTGAAAATACCTTGCCATGCACTGTCTGTCCTCTGTTGCAGCAAAACCAGTATTCTGTAGGAAGAAATGGCCGGTCGTCAATTTTCAGTGCCGGCCGACCACAAAAGTCCAGTCGATGGACCAACTTCTGATCGGTTACCATATTTCCATAGCCGGTGGTTAGATATCTTGGCCGGTGATATCCCATAATGATCAGGGAGTAATTCAGAAGCATCCCAAGAATTTTCACAATTATCAGAGGTGCAGAACAATGCAAACAAAGGCAACAGAGGCATGGCAACAGGTTTCCGAGCAAGACAAATCGAGAATGCATCATCCAAGCATTCCGAGGTGAGGCTGCAGCGGCCTCCCTTTGTAACTAATTTGTTAATTAATTTAGGGTTTTGTAATATTTAATTAGCTAGAGTAGTTAATTATTTATTTGTTTTGTATTATTTATTCGGACCCTCTGCAAGAGGGCAATGTTGTAATAAGTGTGTGTGCGTGTGATGTATGTCTTCCAACCCCACATCTTTCTCCCTTTTATTTACTAGCTTTTGATGGTTAGTTTAGGACATGTTTCAATTAGCATACTTATGCTCGCATGTTTGCATCGTTCATCTGTTTTGCATGCACCGGGCTCGGCGCATCATGATAACTGCATTGTGTTTCAATTCCAACTTGAATACGTGTATCTAGTTGCCACATTTCACATGCCATTCTTAGAATAGCCGAGCCTATTTTAGTTGTATTTTGCATGTATTGCATTAGCCATCTTAACATGAACTAGGATCATGCATGATTCCTAACTAGTTTCTTGTTTTGGCTCAGAGTACTAGGTAAGTTTTTATGCTTTAGCACCTTACATGAGTGTGATTTTTGCCATGATAGCATGCTTACCATGAGACTATCTGCTTACGTGATATAACTGGCTGAATGCCCGTGGGTGAAGGTTGGGTTACTTGAATTAAGATAATTCATTGAAATCCGTATTTTAGCCTACTTGCGAGTAGCAAACTTCAAACCATTTCCAAACAAACGGATATGCGATGCTTTGTTCTAAATTAGGCGACCTAGTCTATACTTGTTTTACTGTGCGCATCATATAGTAATTCTAGCTAATTAACCGGAATAAGAACGCATAATATTTTCAAAACTAGATATCATGCTTAGTACAGGCCGATCTTTGGATCAGGCGAGTGGGAGTGCTCATAGTTGACCTTTCCCAATCGTACCCAAATTCCCGAGCCGAGACAACTTTGGTGATGACGGACACGTGGCCTTAGGCAATGAGTCAGGGTTTCTTAAATTCCCCGAAAGTAAAATATTTAGGTGGCAACTTTGTATCTAGAAAAACAGTCCATGTTTGGCACTTCTTTCTTAAAAATCTATTTTCCAAAACGATTTGCCGAATTTGGACTCTTTGGTGATTTATCAGTCTTGCATTGCACACTGCGAGATCAGATTAAGAACCGTGACATTGAGTCCTGAACTGTAGTGAGCCCAAATGAATGAGACGGGATTCCCTCCTGGGACGTTCGGGGACGTCTATAGTTTCTGGCGACTCTGCTAGGGAGTTAGAGAACTTGACTCGAACTCATGATATCTTGTTTTAACTACACTTATGTGTTTCTTCACATTGTATTTGCATTGGTGCGCCTAAGTCACAGTGTTTGCCGTCTGCTATTCCTGAATGGTTTGTCGGAGGCTCACTTCGAGAAGCGTGCCATAAGGCTAACCGGTTACGAGCTTTGCCACGATGGGAACACAAAACCCGGCTTTACAGGGGCACCATTTTTTTACCATTCGACCTAGTGCATATTCGGAATCCATAGTGACCATTCCAAACTAAGACAGGATGCTTACTCGATCATAGGTTGTTTGAAACCGCTGCGTGCGTAGTGAAACCCTAGTTCTTGACAAAACTAGGACAGGAAAACCCTATCCCACCATAGGGGTGTTTTGGCTCTCACTTGTTTGCTATGTGCTTTTAGAGTGTGTTTCTACAGGAACGCACGTATCAGTTTACAAGTTTGGGTATCAGGCCTGCGGGCACCAGTTCAGTATTTTGGGAATTAGTTATCTGCGGGTTTCAGATTCAATTTTGGGGGCAGTGATTTGGGGAACAATGATCAGTATTTGAGAACAGTCTATTTAGCTTATCAACTGTGTGTTGTGATGCCCAACTGCATGTTGTGTGTTTATTTACGCTGTTATGCTGTCCGTTTGTTTGGTTGTTTATTTCTTTATTATTGCTTTATTTATCTTGTTGCTAGGGGGTAGTTTAGCACAATTGCTTCAGACCAAGCAGATATTCCCCAAGCACTCTGGATTAGAGGTCGCCGACTCAATCGATCTGAGGATCTGGTCAACGAACAACCAGTGTTTTATTCCTTACCCTCGGTTATCAGACGGAGGTCGAGAAGTCGCAGTGTATCCGAGCAGAGGTTGCCAGATCAGTGGTCTTCGAACAGTCAGGTTGAGGTTTCCGAGTTTACTACAGAGATAAACATACCGGTAGTTCAGATAGATCAGGGCAGTATGTCAGGGATGGAAGAAATGGTCTGTCAGCTCCAGGAGAGCATGAAAGCCATATAGGAGGACGTTGTTCGTCAAGCAGAATTTTCTAAACAGCAGGCCGTTGTCATGGCCCAACAAGCAGAGCTAATTACCCGGTTACAACAGCAAACCGGAGCATCTACTTCACACAAGGCTCCTCCCCCATCAAGAGTCCCAATACCTGAGGAGACGACGAACGTCCAGAATGCCCAAGAGGATATTGACCTCCCAACGGGGCTGGCTCCGCCCCCGATTCTACCTCAACTATCCAAGGCACCTACGCCTATCAATCAACCGGACTCTCCCTTTGAGTTCGAGGTGGACCCTACAGCATTGAAGTTGAACAAGCTTGAAAAGTTGTTCAAGAAGTCCCAAGGGGTAAAATCCATCCCAGACATTGAGGACGGGTATACCGACGCGGCTGTGACGCTGCCAGATCGGTTCAAGATGCCACAAATCGACCGCTTTGACGGGTCCGGGGATCCCATGGTGCATCTACGTTTGTTTTCAGACATACTAAGGTCGATGGGCCTCACCAGACTACAGAAGCTTTCATTGTTTGGCCGGACCCTGTCGGGTGTGGCGGCCATCTGGTACGCAAAATTGGAAGACGATGTCAAGCGGAACTGGGATGAGATGGCCGAGGCTTTCATTGCACAATACTCCTATAACACGCAAATCAAGATTACAACCCGTGATCTCGAGACAACAAGGCAGGAGCCTAAGGAGAGTTTCTCTGAATTCGTAACCCGCTGGAGGGCCAAGACCTCAATGATGACCATAAGGTCGACGGATAAGGATCAAATACGGATGGTTGTGCACAACCTCCAACCCAAACTAATGCAGAAAATGATCATGCTCCCCTTCCCTACCTTTTCAGATCTGTATGAGATGGGAGTACAGATCGAGGATGCCTTGAAGCAGGGCTTGATTGACCAAGACAGAGAACAACCCAGAAAGACCTTCAACCACAACAACAATACAGGCACAAGCAACACCACAACTGCCAGAGCTTCAGAAATAAGCATGGTCACCACCACTCCCCCAAGAACCCTTGCGGCTACACCATTCTCCGGCGCGTCCGGCAATAGCTCGCAAGTAGCCAGATACGCACCCAAGAGCCAACGAGCCTTCACCGCACTATACATGCCCCTGTCCAAAGCTTTGGGGGTTTTAATCAGAAAAGGGCACTTGAAGCCCCTGGAGCCGCGGCAATTGCCAGAAAAACTTCCCCCCTCCCATAACCTGGTGAAGTACTGAGCGTTTCACCAACAGCACGGTCATGACACCGACCAATGCTATAGATTACGTCATGAGATTCAGGATCTCATCGACAATAGGGTGATCGTGCCTCCAGAGAAACCCAATGTCACAACCAACCCTCTCCCACCACACAACCAAGCTCCACCTTCCAAACGCATCAACTTTATCCAGACCAGGGTCATGTCATACGACCCCAGCATATATATCACCCCATCTCACCTACCCAAGCCAGAGGTGTTCCTTCCTGACAGCACCGACTTGTGAATGTTGGACATCTCTCGAACCCAACCTGAACCAATGGTGGTGGCTTTCGAAGACAGAATAGGGATGATTTCGGAGGAGAATGGTACAGTGGATTCAAGGACTGAGAAATTGGGAAGCTTTGCTAAGGAGATGTACAACCTGAGTGGCTACATTGCGTCAGCGGGGCAGATTAGGCTAAATGTGGAATTGCCAGTAGGGGCAGAAATTTGTGTACTACAGGGGGACGGACTTGATCAGAGAATAGAGGACTTAGCAGTTCTGGAAGGGGACATTGCTGACCTCCGGATTTTCAACGAACAAGATCCGAGGAACACGATAATCAACTGGTTTGATTTTGAGGAGTCAGCAGAGATCACAGGATGGCTTGACGACCAACCAGATATTGTTGAAGAATCTCAACTGGAAAAGGGCCCGTTAGGGGCAAGGACATCAATTGTGGCCGGAAGGGCCGGGGATCATAATACATAGCCGGAGAGCGCCGATGCCGAGAATTTTGCTCGGGATATGGGCATTTTGAATATAAGAGATGTTGAACAACAGACTGCATTGACACATCTAGAACGGGAAGGAATTGAAGACTCTGAAAAAGCCAGAAAAGCCAAGGCCCCTGTGGGAACTGAGAGTGCTGTGTGCACAAGAACAGAGGGTGCTGCAAACACATGGACAAAAGGTACCGTGATTACAAGGACAGTGGTAACGGAGCCGGACAGGTGTCTGTTGGCTGCCGATGAAATGTGGTGGGAGGACGATGATCTATGTCTTGTCCACACGGATGAGGACTGGGAAAGCAATCAACCGGATGATACCTGGTATAATAGTGAAGTTGACCATATGACTAGAAGTGGGCGGTATTTCAAGCCCCCACACCTGGATCAGCCAGAGGCGTCCGGGAAGGACAAAGAGGCAGAGAAACAGAAAGAGAAGCAACTCGATGAACAGGCTGTGTTGAAACAGTTGAAAAAAGATATAAGCAGATATCTCTATCTGTGGACTGCTTATGGCTTCTCGAGTACATAGACAGGCCGTCCTTTCAGCCATGGACAAAGCCAAACTCTCGATAGACACCACACCGGAGCAGCTAGTTGGATTGGTTTTTCCGGGAGGAGGTTTCCCGACATTGACCTTTTCTGATAAAGAACTACCGCTTTAGGGCGCAGATCACAACAAACCTCTCTACATCTCTGTGGAATGTAGGGGCAAGTGGGTATCGGTGGTTCTTGTCGACACGGGACTCGCCATTAATGTGTGCTCGTCGAGGACGGCATATGCAATTGGGTTGAAGCTCGCAGACTTTGTGCCAACTGCCCCGGTGATTCGGGCGTATGATAACACAAGCAGAGAGGTGATGGGGACTGTCAAAATTTAGACCCAGGTTGGTCCAGGACAACACGAGATCGATTTCTATGTCTTGGACGTTCCCGCAACCTTTAATCTACTTTTGGGGTGATCGTGGTTGCACCAGGTAAATGTAGTTTCTTCCACCTTGCACCAGATGTTGAAATACCCTCACAAGAAGGGGGTAGCTATAGTTTTTAGAAACTCATCAATCCATCCGCCGCAGGAGGTGTCTACACCAGTCTTGGAAATCGAGCACGGCACGGAGGATGTGTTCTTATTGGGGTTTACTGTGGCTGAGGCTCTAGTTGTGCAAAACATCTTGGTTGTTGATGAAGGGGTGTATGTCAACGCACAATCAATATACCTCATGAACAAGCTTCAACACATCCCTGGGATGGGATTGGGAAAGAGCGGCCGGAAGGGCAATGCAGTATCGGCCGAAGTGCCGCACAACCCACATACCTTTGGCTTGGGTTATCTGCCCACCAAAGAGGATTGGGTAAGGAAAGATAAGGAGATGGCTAGGAGAGCCAGAGCGAAGAAGGCAGGGAAGCCATATGAGTTAATGCACCGACCCATTCAGGGTACCCTAAATGGATGTTTCGTCCGGGAGGGGGAGGATTTTCCGTTCTGCGGCTTCCCAAAGCCATGGTTGAATGCGGAGAGGAAGTGCATGCCAGGTTTTGAGATCTTCTTCGACCTGCAGTTATCCGAGGATGATGTTGCCGAGGAGCAGACAGACCCATCAGTTGAGGTTGAGCAATGTAAAAATGTGGATTCTGAGAGCGCTGAAATTGAAATGGGGGTAGCGCTGGCTTGTTTACTTTCAGATCCTCCGATCGAACAGAAGTACAGAAGTGCTTGAGGGATAACTTCTTGGTGTCCATGATAGGGAATGGAACGGCTGCGAGCCTACCATCAAACATTTTGGATGCATCCATCGCACCCTCTCTCATCTGGCAGTACGATGAGGGATTTTTGTCAAGCAGCACCGGGTCAGGTAGTGAGCTGGAATTTGATTCCATCGAATCTGTTGAGTCGGAATCAGGTTCTAGCTCGTTTGAGTCTGAGTCCGGTATTCCTGGGGGTGATAACTTGGATGCCACAGTCCTATCTAGGTCGTCTTTTTCTTTCTCTTTTGAGTATGTTGTAACAGAAGAATCGGATGATTTGGAAATGCTTAGTGAGAATGGAATAGCTGTGGTTTCTGAGTACTTTTCTGTGCCTTTGATTTATTGTATTAATCAGGACTATCAAAATTTATTGTATTAATCAGGACTTTCAAAATTTTGATGAAAACGACGAGGAAAAAATTCCTCCGGTTTTACAGCGTCTAATTGATCAAGAGCAGGAGAGATTTGTTAAACCTTTAGTTGATGAAATCACTACTGTTAATGTTGGTACTGAGGAGGACCCGCGGCTGGTCCAGATCGGGTCCACATTGTCATCAGAGGAACGCGAGCGCTTAGTCGCTTTATTAAAAGATTTCAAAGATGTTTTCGTGTGGTCCTACGAAGACATGCCTGGAATCGATCCTGAGATTGTACAGCACTGGATCCCTCTTGACCTAGAGGCCCGACCCGTTAAACAGAAACTCAGAACGATCTGCCCCGACTGGGCTCTCAAGATTAAAGAAGAGGTCACCAAGCAAATTGACGCAGGGTTCCTGTTGGTATCCGAATACCCAACTTGGTTGGTCAACATTGTCTCGGTGTCGAAGAAGGATGGCAGGATCTGGGTATGCATGGATTTCAGGGATTTGAATAAAGCCAGTCCGAAGGACGACTTTCCCTTGCCGCATATTGATGAGTTAGTGGACTTCACAGCGGGGCATGCTTTGCTTTCATTCATGGATGGATTCTCAGGCTATAATCAGATAGTGATGGCATCAGAAGACCGGGAGAAGACTGCTTTCACCACTTCGTGGGGGACTTACTGTTACTGGGTAATGCCATTTGGGTTGAAGAATGCTGGAGCTACATATCAACGAGCCGCGACCACAATATTGCACGACATGATCCACAAAGAGGTTGAGGTGTATGTAGACGACATGATTGTCAAGTCCAAAGAAAGAGAGGGCCACTACACCACCTTGCAAAAGTTCTTCCAAAGGATCAGAGATTTTCAGTTGCAACTGAATCCTCAGAAGTATACGTTCGGTGTCACAGCAGGGAAAATGTTGGGGTTTCTGATTACACAGAGAGGTATCGAAGTCGACCCTTCCAAAATCAAGGCCATCTTAGAAATGCCACCACCAAGGACTGAAAAGGAGGTGTGAGGCTTTCTGGGTAAAGTTCAATTCATAAGACGGTTTATCTCAAAATTAACCTTGACTTGTGAACCACCTTTTGGTCTCCTAAAGAAAGGAAAGAAGTTCCAATGGGACGGCCGATGCCAAGCTGCTTTTGAACAGATCAAGGAATACTTACAGAACCCACCTGTGTTGTCACCGCTCGAGCTGGAGAAACCGTTGATTTTGTATCTTTCAGTGACTGAGACTACAATGGGCTACATGCTCGCACAAGAGTCTGAGGACAAGGTGGAGAGGGCTATCTACTATCTGAGCAATAAGATGTTGGAGTATGAAACCCGCTACACACCATTGAAAAAGGCTTGCTTAGCCTTGGTATGGGCTACCAGGAAGCTGCGGCACTACCTGTTAGCTCACTCTGTAATGTTGGTTTCAAGATTAGATCCCATCAAATATCTCTTCGAGAAACTGGCACTTACAGGTAAGCTAGCTCGCTGGTTGCTTTTGCTTTCCGAATTCGATCTGAAATATGTGACGCGCAAGTCAGTCAAGGGAAGAACGGTAGCAGAGTTCTTAGCCGATCATCCAGTGGAAGGAGGTGAAACAGTTGAGTACTTATTCCCGGATGAGGCCATTTTGCATATCGAAGACGAAACTTGGACGATGTACTTTGACGGAGCGTCAAACCAATACGGGTATGGGATAGGGGTGTTGCTGATAGCACCCGACAATTCCCGTATTCCTCTAGCCTTCAAACTCCGATTCAAAGTCTCGGACAACGAAGCAAAATATGAAGCATGCATTGCTGGTTTAGAAGCAGCCCAGGAACTAGGGGCAAAACGGTTGGACGTCATTGGGGACTAGAACCTTGTTGTATCCCAAGCTAAGGGAGATTGGAAAGTCAAAGAAGAAAAGATGATAATGTATCACCAGACCTTGGACTTGTTAATTCCTCGGTTTGAGAAACTAAACTTTGCTCATCTGCTAAGAGAAAACAACAGGTTCGCAGATTCACTAGCAACTCTATCTTCCATGATAGACATCCCTTTTGGAGTCCGGATGCGTCCGATCATTATCGACCAGAAGTTTGCACCAGCCTACGAGTCAATTGCCGCCATAGAAGAGGTTCAAGATAAAAACCCCTGGTATTACGATGTCTGGAACTTCTTGGAGAAAGAAGCGTATCCGCCAGGGGCAAATGCCAAGGATAAAAGGGCAATCAGAAGAATGGTTACTCAATTCATCATCTGCAGAGGAAAACTGTATAAGAGAGGTCATCTAGGAATGCATAAGTTGTGCGTTGAGGCTGAAGATTCAAAGCACCTAATGGAGGCCATCCATGGAGGAGAATGCGGAGCGCACGTGAACGGGGTAATGCTGGCCCAAAAGATCCTCAGACAGGGTTACTACTGGTCCACTATGGAGGATGATTGTATTGGCTTTGTTTGGCGATGCCACAAATGTCAGATCCATGCAAACTGCATGAATATTCCGTCGTCGAAGCTGTACAATATGACTTCGCCATGGCCATTTTCAGTTTGGGGAATCGATGTGATCGGGGCTGTCACTCCAAAAGGGTCCAATGGGCATGAGTTCATTCTGGTCGCGATAGACTATTTCACAAAGTGGGTTGGGGCCTAATCTTATGCGGTGTTGAAAGCGTCGCACGTTGCAAAGTTTATCAAGAACAACATCATCTGTCGCTATGGCGTCCCGAATGAGATTGTCTTAGATAATGGTTCCCACTTCAAGAAAGAAGTGATTGACTTGTTGGAGAAATACAACGTGGCTTTTCACAAGTCGTCTACATATCGGCCGCAGACCAATGGAGCAGTTGAGGCCGCCAACAAGAACATCAAGCGTATTTTATAGAAGATGGTGGAAACCTACCGGGACTGGCCAGATAAGCTGCCATTTGCTCTGTGGGGCTACCGAACTTCAATTAGAACATCTACTGGAGCGACTCCGTATTCGTTGGTTTATGGGATGGAGGCCATTCTACCTATCAAAATTGAGGTTCCGTCATTACGAGTATTGGCTGAGTGTCAGATAGCCGAGGCAGATTGGCAGCATAGCAGATTTGAAGAACTCATGCTTTTTGATGAAAGAAGACTGAAAGCACTGTACCATGTTCAAGGTTGTCAGCGCAGAATTGCCAGGGCTTTCAACAAGAAGGTTAAGTCCCGAAATTTGAAAGAAGGAGATTTGGTGCTCAAAGACAACCGAGCCCCCATCCATGACCCTAGGGGCAAGTTCAGACCCAATTGGACTGGTCCCTACATCATTAAGTCTATTTAGTCGGGAGGAGTTGTCGTTCTGATGGACCTAGATGGCCTAGAGTTCTCACAACCGATCAATATGGAATAGTTGAAGAAATATTACTCTTGAGAGGCACGCCAGGCCGAAAACCCGAAAGGGCGACCTAAGCAAAAGTTAGAGCATAAAAAAAATTGAAATTAAAAAAAAATGAGCTCGCAAGGTTGAAAACCCGCAAAGGGCGGCCTTAGCAAAAGTTAGAGCATAAAAGGTGAGGGTCAATACACGAGTGAACCTGAGCCTGAACTACGTAAGGCTTGATTCCCATTTTTGGGATACGTAGGCAACTTCATCCTGAAGTTCAGCCATAAACACTTTCCCGATCAACTTTGTCCATTTGATCATCTCGGTCATCTTTGTCTATTTAGCATTCAAAAGCTCAGTTGTGATCTCTAGTGCAGTGCTATTCAGACTAGGGGCAACTTTCCAGTTGCTGGGATCCGGGGTTGTGCATCTCAGTGACAAATCTCAGGCGTGTCCAGTTCTGATCCATATCGAAAATGGTTTTGAAAAGTTTTAATAAAAGTTAATTTTGCTTAAATTAATCTTTTACAACTTAGACTATTTTTGGACCAAATGGAAAATTTTCAGTACCCACAACCTTCAATTTTATTGATTTCAATACAGAGTTCTCCTGCACTTGCATACAAATTGAAGTTGCTTTTCATTACATTCATAAAGAAAACTTGAAAGTTCTGATTAAAGCAAATAAATCTGGGGCATAAATGAGTCAGGTGTTCCTGCGCCCCCTCCCAGAGCTGGTCGAAGCCTCTGATGCCAAGCTGGGCCCAATCTGCGCCTCTTCATTAAGCCAATCTATGCACTCATTAGACAAGGTGCAACTGAAAGTGGGAGCGAGGGCTAGGAGTTCTCTAGTCCTCCATGCTGCGGCATGCCGAGCAAGCTGCACACCTCGGATCGGGAATGCGGCTGGATACTCCATCCCCTTTGCCGGGCAAGTCTAATCATGGCCGAACTGCCGCTGGAACTGGAACGGGAAGTAGAATACACAGTGAGTCAAGCCAATCAACTGAATCCCAGTCTGCCGGGACATGCTGTAGCTCATTGCTGGTAGGTTGAGCCAGGGGCACTGCCAAGCAATACGGACTGTGGATAAATTGCACATCCAGTCGAACCACCATCCCTCATCAAGGGCATCGACTAGGTGACATCGGAAGAAGTAGCCGCGAGCTGAGTATGCTGGGCAAGGGTCCACAACCTGCAATTTGTCCATCAACCACACCTGGGGAGGGATGAAAAATGAGAGAATAAAGAATAGAGAGATGTATGATGAGAGAAAAAGTAAGAAATGGATTTTTGTGAGAAAAACCAAGCCTGAGGGCCGAGTGATGTAAGCAATATAGATGTGAGAAAAGGGTAGGAAACATTACCTGCAGCAGTAGTGGGCTCCCCGCAAATCGGGTCGTCTCTTGGCGATGAAAAGCATCCAAACCCATCAATGTTTCGGCCAAAGACATGGCAATGCAGCTTTTGCCCTCCTTTAAGCTTTGAACAACCTCGATCAACCGGACACTAGATCCTCCGGAGCCTGAGGCAAGCAAGAAATGAGATAGCATGCACAAACAAAGGGCGTGTCGTCGAAAACCTTGCCAATGATGGTCATTGCGGTCACCAGCATTGGAAAACCGACAAATTAAACTCGGAACATCCAGCATTCTGTCACAAATCAAAGATTGAGCGTCGTGCATAGTGAGTCCACACATTCGCCCTAAGGCTTGGGCGTGGCCAAAGCGAAGTTGGGACAAGATTTCTTCGTTGCGCTCGGATTCCATCAAAGCTTGGAAATCTTCAAAGGTAGGACACACCTTTTGCCCGTCAAAGCTAAAGACATGTGTTACCGGATTCTAAAACCTTGCCGCGGCATGGAGAAACGAAAAGTGCAGCGGAGTGTGACTCAGTGTGAATAGTGCATTTACGCCAAAGCCCCAGAAATTCAGCTTTTCCGAGCCATCCAACTTGGCAATCCAAGTTGTGAGATTTTGGGTAAGAAACTCCTCCATTTGGTGTAAACTAGTGTTGAAATGAGGAAAACTACGAGGCTGAGGCTTTTGTAGAGGATAAGGTGTTGAGTGGAAGACAAGTGTCAACATTCTGGACGTCCTTACCATTTTTGGCCGGTCGACCAAAAGTAGTGCCAACCGACCATATATTTTGGCCAATCGGCTAAAATATTGGCCGATTCCAATTAATTTCAGCCGGTGATGTCTCCCTTTAGCCGATGGCCTCTAATTGTGCTCTAAGCCGAATAAGTGTTAAGAATGATGAAAAACTGGTGATTGACACCACTTCCAATGCCTTCTGGTGATGTTTTTGCGAACTAATACCTGTTACTTCATCTTGTTTATCGAGTTATTGTACATCTGCTTATCGAGTTGTATTTTACATCCTTTAAGTCTTTGCTTTGTTTATCGAGTTGTATTTATAGTTGGTTAACTTATTGTGCTCTTTGTTTTGATTAACGAGTTGTTTTTGTCCTTACTTGGTTCACTACCTGATTATTACGTTGCAAGTGCTTAATTTTCAAACAAAGGTTCAAATCTCTTTTACATTGTTGTGTACTGCGATACGATGCGATGCATAAAATATAGCACTTTTTGAACAAAATAGCTGTTTCATTTCCATCATGTCTTTTGCAAAAAGTACATAGTTTTGAGAAAGTGAAACCTGCCTGAGGCAGTGCAACGTGCTTAAACTACCAGTAAAAAGAAAAGTAAAGCGAAAAGGGACAGGAGCAGCAGAGTGTCTAGATTAATACCGGTGGCCACCCCTTGTGGTCGATACACCTCCCACGCCCTTGTTCAGGTCAATCATGTGGTTTGGCACCTTCATTACTCAGGACAATGCAAGAAAGTGTGCTTTTGAACCCTAGTAGGCCTTCGTGTTGACCTTGAGCCGTGTCTTCTATGAGCGATGCTCGGTGCGTGTGGGGAGTATCCTTTCTCGTATCCTTTTGGTATCTTGCGAATTCCACAAATCGCTTCAATTATGTGTTATTACGTTGCTTCGTTTTGACTTCGACAAAACACGCTCGTTACGCGTCTTGCGTCGAACGATACCTGGTTTTGAAGTTACATTTCAACATCATGAATAACATGCCTTTACCATGCTTCAGTTGAATTGCCCCTTTCTCTCCTTCTCGCATTGCTACACACATTGCATGCGTTTCCGCATGTGCTTTACTTACATGTGTTTAGGCACCTTTCTCTCATTCTCACATTGTTACACACATTGCATGCGTTTTTGCATATGCTCATGTGTTTATGCACCTTTCTCTCCTTCTCGCATTGTTACACACATTGCATGCGTTTTTGCGTATGCTCATGTGTTTATGCACCTTTCTCCCCTCTTCGCATTGTTATACACATTGCATGTGTTGTCACGTTATGCTTTACTTATATGTGTTCAAGTTCCTATACACATTGCATGCGTTGTCGCGTCGTGCTTTACTTATATGTGTTCAAGTTTTTATACACATTGCATGCGTTGTCGCGTTATGTTTTACTTATATGTGTTCAAGTTCCTATACACATTGCATTTGTTGTTGCGTTATGCTTTACTTATGTGTTCAAGTTTCTATACACGTTGCATGCATTGTCGCGTCGTGCTTTACTCATATGTGTTCGAGTTCTTATACACATTGCATACGTTTTCGCGCGTGCTTTACTTACATGTGTTTATGCACCCCTTTTGTACCTACTACACTATCACCTCATCGCACTGTTTTGTGCATCCCATTGCATTTTGCTTGCATTTCAATCGTGCTATTTTGCGCATCGCACTGTCCTGTGCTTTCAGTTGCACTATTTTGCGCATCGCACTGTTTTGTGCACATTACTTGCATTTTGCATGCATTTTATCACGCTATCTTGCGCATCGCACTATTTTGCGCACACCTTACCCGCACTTCTTAGTGCATTGCGTTGTCACGCACGCCCTCCATGCATTATTATGCTTATTTCAAATTTCATTGTTATGCACACACTTGGGTTGCGTTGTTGTGCACCCCTCTCACCCGCATTGTCATGCACCCCTTCGCTTGCGTTGTCACGCACCTTTCAATTGCATTGTTATGCATGTTTCTAACAATGTTATACCTGTAAGTTTTCTTTCTCTTGTAGGCACGATATTGTATATACGGTTCATTTGAAGCTGGCACGACCAGAAGAACCGCACAGGTATTGTATTCTCTGCATCAAACGTAGCGAGAATTGAGTAATTCTCTTACACCATTTCTGCATGTAATGTAGTTAGATTTGTGTATGCTTGCTTAAAACTGTTGCATGTTATGCTTCGCTGCAACTTTCTTTGTGTGATCATAAGTTACGCTCGGCTTTGTGCATTGTTCTTGCATCTTGCCCCTACCTTCAGGCGCATATCTTTGTTGGCTTGTATGCTTTGTCTAAGTCTTCGGCCTTGTCAAAAATGGGTCGTCTCCGGGCTTTGACACTCACTCCCGTCATTGTTATGACTTTTGAGTTCTGTCAAAGAGTGACAACTGTAGACACCCTATTTTTGACCATCCTCAAGACTGGGACGTCACTGTTTGAACACTCAGTGATCATCCATGTTCGTGTTCGTTTTGAGTTCTCGGAGGTCTCGGCTATGCGCCTTGCCTCAAGATCTCTCAACTTGGCTATTTTGTGTTTGGTCATGGACCAAACACTTGTGTTTTGCTTCTGAGGGCAGAGAATGGCTTGTTGGTCATCCCCACACCTCACCGGCCTTGGCTTGAGGCCACCGGCCCTGTTTTGTTGCTACCGACCATTAGTGATGGCCAGTCGACATTGTTTTTGGTCGACCGGCCGTTTGTTTGGTCAATCGGCCATATTTTCTGGCTGGGACTTCTTTTTTGCCTTTTTTAAGCATTGTGCATGCCAGCTGTGCCAGCCAGAGCACACATACCTGTCCTACATACACGTGTATGGAGGATTTGCACCCTTTGCACCCTTTTGCTCTAGCTTCTTGAGGAAGCTTGAACCCTTTGCTCTAGCTTCCTCAAGAAGCTTGAACCCTTGTCTTAGCTTCTCCAAGAAGCTTAGGCCCTTGTTTTGTTCTATAAAAGAGGGCTTCCCTTCTCCTTTAGAGGGGTTGATCAAATCAGAGATATATATCAGAGATATATATCACATATATCACTCCCTCTCTATATCTTCCTCCCTCTCTCCATTTGTGTGTGAAATAGTGTTCAAATGTGTGCTTTTGTTCTTAGTTTTGCACTAAAACACCTAGTGTTACACTATACTTCGGTTACTAAGGTGTTGAGGGACTGGTTTTAGAGTTTTTAAGTTAGTTTTGATCAGAGGAAGGGGCGGGGGTTGGTGTTCTTGAAGTGTTTTTCAATGGTGAGCACTATTGCTTTAAATTCTCCATTTTTGTACAAGCTTTTAACCTATCTTGCATGCTGTTTTGAGCTTTATGTATAACTGATAAAAGTTCTAATTTTTCATGTTTAAGATGTTTCATTAAGGTCTCTTTTGTGTTTGGGGTTATCTACCCCCTCTTAGGCCTTGTTTGGCCTCTTTCTGTACCTTTCTTGTTGAGCTTTGGTACCTTCGTGTATTGGCCTTCTCACCACTGAAATCCAGAGGATTTTTAGTGGTGAAGAAGTGGTTTTGAGGTCTTGTATAGGGGAGGGACACCCCTCTCTCTTTGAGTCTCCTTTGCTTACATTTAGGGCTCACCATAGTAGCATGTTGGCGTAGCTTTGTTTGGCCTTATTTCAGAGGGCTTTTGGTGTTATTTGATCATATTATACCTCCATTTTTGGTCAGATTGTTAGTCCATTGCATGCATAATACACTTGCCTTGCATTCCTCTATTTTTCCTAGAAATGCATCATGTATTTAGACCACCATGCTTGCATGTTTTGACTTAGCTTTGTGAAGTTTTTAGTCATGTTTTACCATGTTTAAGCTCTGATTAGTGTCGATTTGGTCATGCTTGCCATGCTTTGTATAGCCACCTTGCATTTTGGCTTGTTAGCCTTGGGTTTGTGAGTCTTGAGCTTGCTTCATTTGGGTTATTTCAGTAATTTGGAATCACTTCTCATGCTTAGTACAGGCCGATCTTCTCATGATATCAGTAAGCTGGATATCATGCTTAGTACAGGCCGATCTTCGGATCGGGCGAGCGGGGGTGCTCATAGCTGACCTTTCCCAATCGTACCCAAATTCCCGAGCCGAGGCAACTTTGGTGATGACGGACACGTGGCCTTAGGCAACGAGTCAGGGTTTCCTAAATTCCCCCAAAACAAAATATTTAGGTGGCGACTCTGTATCTAGCAAAGCAGTCCATGTTTGGCACTTCTTTCTTAAAAATTTGTTTTCCAAAACGAATTGCCGGGTTTGGACTCTTTAGTGATTTATCAGTCTTGCATTGCACACTGCGAGATCAGATTAAGAACCGTGACATTGAGTCCTGAACTGTAGTGAGCCCAAATGAACGAGACGGGATTCCCTCCCGGGACGTTCGGGGACGTCTACAGCGACATATCGCTATACACACCTGATTCCTCTGCTATCAGGTGTCCGTATCCCCAGGAAGGGAGCTATTGACATGCCTTCCTCGAGTCGCGCCCGAGCTGGAGGCGTTCTTTCGACCAGCGGGGCAGGCTCATCGAGGGGGGGACTAGATAGATGCCCTCGATTCGCCAGTATGTTGGATGGTCAGATCTTCCGACCGAGTTGACGAGCTGGCAGTATGGGACCTCTTACCCGATTCCACTGGAGCCTCCGATGCCCGACCATCGATATGTTAGTGACCCTGACTCACCAACGGTATGTTTTACAGTTTTCATTTATCACTCAGATATTTAGACATTCATTCATTCACTGATGACTTGAACTTATGTGTGCAGCCTCCCAGGGAGTATACTGAGGGGTTACTCGGAGTGGTGGCTTCACTCGAGGGCATGGTTCTGCAGAGGGAGACGATGCTTTGTGCCTCCGCCGTTCAGGTACTTTTCAATTTCCTCGCATTTATCATGTTTCTGATGACATATGGAAACTGAACATTTCACTGTATTGATTCATTCCATGTGTAGAGCACATCTAACACATCGCATTCACACACTATATATGCATGCACCCACTCTATGTAATTCTTATATCTGTATCTGATATAAATACTGGCTGACGCATTCAATTTGTCCTTTTTAGGTCCCGTCTCTGCGGACTAGGCCATCCAGGCCTTCTCGAGCAGCTAGGAGAGGAATCTCAGCACGCGGCCGAGGCGAACGTAGAGCACCTATCAGTTAGGATGACGAAGAGTCTAGCGAGGAAGAGGAGTCGACACATCCTCAATCTGAGACATCTACAGGTAGGGACGATGACTCAGGTTCCGGTTCGGAGAACGGAGGCGACACCGAGGAGGCTTCCGAGGACGGTGACTCCGGTTCAGATGATGGTGCCGGTGCTGGTGGCACGGAGGCTACTCAGCCGAAGAGGGTGAAAAGGGCCTCTCGGTCTTGAGCTTGATGGCACTGATGTAGATGTTCCTGCTTTATTTTTCTTTTTACATGTAGTTGTAGCACATTGTACAGCTTAGGCAATTTTATTTTTCTTCCAAAACTTGTACCCTTTTGTAAAATGTTGTAAAAAGCAGCTATCATGGGATGAAAACGGCTTTTCCTTCAAAGAGTGTTGTATTTGTATTTTGAGCATCGCATCGCACCATTTTGCACAAAAATGAAATTTGAATGAAAATAGAACAACGTTTATTGCCAAGTCAGGTAGTGAACCGACGCAACAAACTAAACAACTCAACTCAAAAACAATTCGTTAAATGAATTAACAACTTGATAAACAAATAAGCAACAACTCGATAAACAAATGAGCAACAACTCGATGAACAAAATGAGCAACAACTCGATGAACAAAATGAGCAGCAACTCGATAAACAAAGCGACGGAATGCATCCGAAACAGAGGTAAATTCGAACCTTCAGCACTCTTAGCGCACGGGGAAGTTAGAGACTCACTCCTGGAGGCAAGAAACAGGTGTAAACCACTTTCATACTCATGGCCAACCACCAAAAGAGCCTGCCGACCAGTTTTTCTGTCTGCAGCCCAAAAAAGTAGCTGGCTGACCAGGAAAAGTGGTTGACCGACCACTTGATCTGGGAACCTCCAATTTTCTGACACTTGTCCTCCAAACAATGTCTTATCCTTTATAAAGGTTCCAGCTTCGTGGTTCCCTCATTCCAACTCAGTTTTGCACCAAAATGGAGGCGTTTCTCATCCAAAATCTCACGAATTGGATTGCTTCCTTGGATGGCTTAGAAAAGGTGAATTTCTGGGGCTTTGGCATAAATGCACTATTCATGCTAAGCTGCACCCTGCTGCGTTTTCTGTTTCTTCATGCCGTGGCAAGGTTTTGGAAACCGATGACACACGTCTTTAGCTTTGGAGGACAAGAGAAGTGTCCCACATTTGAAGACTTCCAAGCTTTAATGGAATCTGAGCGCGAGGAGGAAATTTTGCCGCAATTCCACTTTGGCCACGTCCAAGCCTTAGGATGGATGTGTGGGCTCACTTTGCATGATGCTCGGTCATTGATTCGCGATGGAGTGCTGGATATCCGGTGACTGCAGCGATCATGACTGGCAGGGTTATCGGCAACATGCACTTTGCTTGTGTATGGTGTCTCATTTCTTGCTTGCCCCAGGCTCTGGTGGGTTTAGCACTCGTTTGATTGAAGTCGCGCAAGGCTTAAGAGAAGGCAAGAGCTGCATTGCCATGACATTAGCTGAGACATTGATAGGTTTGGATGCTTTTCATCGTCGGGAGACGACTAGCTTGGTGGGGAGTCCCCTACTATTGCAGGTAATGTTTCCTACCCCATCTCACATATATTTCTCATATCACTCGGCCCTCAGGCTCGGTTTTTCTCTCAAAACCCTTTTCTCACTTTTTCTCTCGACTTATACCTCTCTATTCTTTAATCTCTCATTTTTAATCCCTCCCCAGATATGGTTGATGGACAAATTGAAGATTGTGGACTCCTGCCCCACATACTTAGCTCGCAGCTATTTCTTCCGACGATGTCTAGTCGATGCCCCTGACGAGGGATGGTGTGCAACTGGATGCGCAGTTTATCCGCAGACCGCATTACTTGGCGTTGTCCTTGGCTCAATCTGCTAGCAATGAGCTACAGCATGACTCGCCAGCCAGGGATTCAATTGATTGGCATAACACACTATGTGTTCTATTTTCCTTTCCGGTTCCGGCGTCAGTTCGGACATAATCACACTTGCCCGGTAGAAGGGATAGAGTACCTCGCTATATTTCTGGTCCGAGGCACTCTGCTAGCTCGGTATGCCATGGCATGGAGGACTAGAGAGTTTCTGGTCCCCGTTTCCACTTTTAGTTGTATTCTCTCTGATGAGTGTATAGCTTGGCTTTTGAGGAGGCGCAAACTGGGCCTACTCTAGCATCAGAGGCTTCGACCAGCTCTGGGAGGGGGCGCAAGAACACCTGACTTATCCATGCCCCGAATTTATTGCTTTATCAGTATTTTCAAGTTTTCTTTATGAATGTAATAAAAAAACAACTTCAATTTGTATTCAAGAGTAGGAGAACTCTGTGCTGAAATCAATGAAATTGAAGGTTGTGGGTACTGAAAATTTCCCGCTTGGTCCAAAAATGGTCTAAGTTGTAAAAAGATTAATTTGAACAAAATCAGATTTTATTAAAACTTTTGAAAACCATTTTCGATATGGATCAGAACTGGACACGCTTGAGATCTGCCACTGAGATGCACAATCTCGGATTCCAGCAACTGGAAAGTTGCCCCTAGTCTGAATATCACTGCATCGGAGATCACAACAGAGCTCTTGAACGTAGAGTAGACAAAGTTGACCAAACATGATCACATGGACAAAGTTGATCGGGGAAGTGTTTATGGCTGGACTTTAGAATGAAGTTGCCTATGTATCCCAAACATGGGAATCAAGCCTTACGTAGTTCGGCTCAGGTTCACTCGTGTATTAACACTCTCCTTTTGCGATCTAACTTTTGCCAAGGCCGCCCTTTGTGGGTTTTCAACCTTACGAGCTCAGTTTTTATAGTTTCAAATTTTTCATGCTCTGACTTTTGCCTAGGTCGCCCTTTCGGGTTTTCGGCCCAGCGAGCCACTCAAGGATAATATTTCTTCAACTTGTCCATGTTGATCGGTTGGGAGAACTCTAGACCATCTAGGTCCATCAGAACGACAGCTCCGCCCGACCAGATAGACTTGATGATGTGAGGACCAGTCCAATTGGGTCTAAACTTGCCCCTAGGGTCATGGATGGGAGCTCGATTGTCTTTGAGCACTAGATCCCCTTCCTTCAAATTCCTAGACTTAACTTTCTTGTTAAAAGCCCTGGCGATTCTCCGTTGATAACCCTGAACATGGTACAGTGCTTTCAGCCTTCTTTCATCAAACAACATGAGTTCTTCGAACCTGCTCTGCTGCCAATCTGCCTCGGCTATCTGGCACTCCGCCAATACCCGTAATGACGGAACTTCAATTTCGATAGGCAAAACAACCTCCATCCCATAAACCAAGGAATACGGAGTTGCCCCAGTAGAAGTTCGAATTGAAGTCCGGTAGCCCCACAGAGCAAATGGCAACTTATCTGGCCAGTCTCAGTAGGTTTCCACCATCTTCTGCAGAATGTGTTTGATGTTCTTGTTGGCAACCTCAACTGCTCCATTGGTTTATGGCCAATACGCAGATGACTTGTGAAAAGCCACATTGTACTTATCCAACAAGTCGACCACCTCCGTTTTAAAGTGGGAACCATTATCTGCAATGATCTCGTTTGAGACCCCGTAGCGACAGATGATGTTGTTCCTGATGAACTTTGTAACGTGCAATGCCTTCAACACCGCATAAGATTGGGCCTCGACCCACTTTGTAAAATAGTCTATCGTGACCAGAATGAACTCATGCCCATTGGAACCTTTCGGAGTGACAGCTCCAATCACATCAATCCCCCAGACTGAAAACGGCCATGGTGAAGTCATATTGTACAGCTTTGAAGGTGGAATGGTCATGCGGTTGGGGTGGATCTGACATTTGTGGCATCGCCAAACAAAGCCAATACAATCCTCCTCCATGGTGGACTAGTAATAACCCTGTCTAAGGATCTTCCGGGCTAGCATTACCCCGTTCATGTGCGCTCCGCACTCTCCTCCATGGATGGCCTCCATCTAGCGCTTCGATTCTTCGGCATCAACACACAGCTTATGCATCCCGAGATGACCTCTCTTGTACAGTTTACCCCCGCAGATGATGAACTGAGCAACCATTCTTCGAATTGCCCTCTTATCTTTGGCATTTGCCCCTGGTGGATACGCTTCCTTTTCCAAGAAGTTCCAGACATCGTAATACCAAGGATTCTCATCTTGTACTTCATCTATGGCCGCAAGCAGCTTATAGGCTGGCACAAACTTCTGTTCGATGATGATCGGACGCATCTGGACTCTGAAAGGGATGTCTATCATAGAAGATAGAGTTGCTAGTGAATCTGCGAACATGTTGTTCTCTCTTAACACATGGGCGAAATTCAGCTTCTAAAACCGAGGAATCAGCACGTCCAAGGCTTAGTGATAGATTTTCACCTTTTCTTCTTTGACTTTCCAATCTCCTTTAGCTTGAGATACAACAAGGTTCGAGTCGCCGATGACGTCCAACCATTTTGCCCCTAGTTCTAGGGCGGCTTCTAAACCAGCAATGCATGCCTTATACTCTGCTTCGTTGTTTGAGACTTTGAACTGGAGTTTGAATGCTAAAGGTATACGGGAATTGTCGGGTGCTATCAACAACACCCCTATCCCATACCCATATTGATTTGACGCTTCGTCAGTACATCGTCCAGGTTTCATCTTCGATATGCAGAATGGCCTCGTTTGGGAATAGGTACTCAACTGCTTCATCCCCTTCAACTGGGTGATCAGCTAGAAACACTGCTACCACTCTCCCTTTTACTGACTTGCACGTCACATACTTCAGATCGAATTCAGAAAGCAAAAGCAACCAACAGGCTAGCCTACCCGTAAATCTTGGTTTCTCGAAGAGATATTTGATGGGATCCAATCTTGAAACCAGTATTACGGAGTGAGCTAACAGTTAGTGCCGCAGCTTCCTGGTAGCCCACACCAAGGCCAAACAAGCCTTCTCCAGTGGAGTGTAGCGGGTCTTGTACTCCATCATTTTCTTGCTCAGATAGTAGATAGCCCTCTCCATTTTGTCCTCAGACTCCTACGCGAGCATGCAGCCCATTGTAGTTTCAGTCATTGAAAGGTACAGAATCAACGATTTTCCCGGCTCAGGCGGTGACAACACAGGTGGATTCTGTAAATATTGTTTGATCTGTTCAAAAGCAGCTTGGCATCGACCGTCCCATTGGAATTTCTTTCTTTTTTCAGGAAACCAAAGAGTGGTTCACAAGTCAAGGTTAATTTTGAAATAAATCGTCTTATGAATTGCACTTTACCCAGAAAGCCTCGCACCTCCTTTTCAGTCCTTAGTGGTGGCATTTCTAAGATGGCCTTGATTTTGGAAGGATCGACCTCGATACCTCTCTGTGTGATCAAGAACCCCAACATTTTCCCTGCTGTGATACGGAATGTACACTTCTGAGGATTCAGCCACAGCCTATACTCTCTGATCTATTGAAAGAATTTTTGCAAGGTGGTGTAGTGGCCCTCTCTTTCTTTGGACTTGACAATCATGTCGTCTACGTACACCTCAACCTCCTTGTGGATCATGTCATGCAATATTGTGGTCGCAGCCCGTTGATACGTAGCTCCAGCGTTCTTCAGCCCAAACGGCATCACCTTATAACAATAGGTTTCCCACGGGGTGGTAAAAATAGTCTTCTCCCGGTCTTTGGGTGCCATCAATATCTGATTGTAGCCTGAAAACCCATCCATGAACAAGAACAATGCATGCCCAGCAGTAAAATCCACTAACTCATCGATATGCGGTAGAAGAAAGTCATCCTTCGAACTGGTTTTGTTCAAATCCCTGAAATCTACACATACCCGAATTTTGCCATCTTTCTTCGGCACTGGAACGATGTTGGCCAACCAAGTTGGGTATTCAGATACCAGCAGGAACCCTGCGTCAATTTGCTTGGTGACCTCTTCTTTGATCTTGAGAGCCCAATCTGGGCAGATCCTTCTGAGCTTCTACTTAACAGGTCGGGCCTCTTGGTCAAGAGGGATCCGGTGTTGTACAATCTCATGATCGATTCCAGGCATGTTGTCGTAGGACCACGCGAAAACATCTTTGAAATCTTTTAATAAAGCGACTAAGCGCTCGTGCTCCTCCGAAGACAACGTGGACCCAATCTGGACCAGCCGCGGGTCCTTCTCAGTACCAACGTTAATTTGGGTGATTTCATCAACCAAGGGTTTAACAAATCTCTCATGCTCTTGATCAAGCAAATATTGCAAAACCGGATGAATTTCTTCCTCGGCGTTTTCATCAAAATTTTGAAAATCCTGATTCATGCAATAAATTAAAGGCACAGAAAAGTAATCGAAGGCCACAACCGCACAATTCTCATTAAGTACTTCCAAGTCGCCTGGTTCCTCTGTTACAACAGACTCAAAGAAAAAAGGAAAAGACAACCTAGACAGGACTGTGGCATCCAGGTTATCACTCCCAGGAATACCGGACTCAGACTCAGACGAGCTGGAACCTAATTCCCACCCTATGGACTCGGTGGAATCAGATTCCGGCTCACTACCTGACCTGGTGTTGCTCGATAAGAATCTTTCCTCGTACTGCCAGACAATGGAAGGTGCAATGGACGCATCCAAGATATTTGAAGATGGGCTTGCAGCCGTTTCATTCCCAATCATGAACACTGAGAGGTCATTCCCCAAGCACTCATGTACGATCGGAGGATATGAAAGTAGACAACCCAGTGCTACCCCCATTTTAATCTCTGCTTCCTCGGAAACCTCCTCTTTACACTGCTTAGCCTCAACTATTGGGTCTGTTTGCTCCTCGGCAACGTCATCCACAGACAATTACAAATCAAAGAAGATCTCAAATCCCGGCAAGCGCCGCCTCTCTATATTCAACCATGGCTCTGGGAAGCCGCAGAATGGGAAGTCCTCCCCCTCCCGGACAAAGTGTCCGTTTAGGGTACCCCGAATTGGTCGGTGCATCAACTCAAAATGCCTTCCTATCTGCTTAGCTCTGGCCCTTCCGGCCATTTCTTTTCCTTTTCTCACCTAGTCCTCCTTGGTAGGTAGATAACCTAGACCAAAGGTATGTGGGTTATGCGGCACTTCGGCCGATGCTACAACGCCTTTTTGGCCACTGTGCCCTAATCCCATCCCGAGGATGTGCTGGAGTTTGTTCATAAGGTACACCGATTGTGCACTGACATAGAGCCCCTCATCAATAGCCTGAATGTTCTGTACAACCCGGGCCTCGGCTAGGGTGAACCCTGACAGAAACACATCCTCCGCGCCATGTTCGATCTCCAGTACTGGCGTAGACACCTCTGGCGGTGGATGGATTGACAAATTCCCAAAAAAAATGGCCACTCCCTTCCTGTGGGGGTATTTCAACATCTGGTGGAGGGTGAAAGAGACTGCCTTCACCTGGTGCAGCCACGGCCGCCCCAAGAGTAGATTAAAGGTTGCGGGAATGTCCAAGACATGGAAGTCAATATCGTATTGTCCTGGACCAATCTTAGTCTGAACCTGCATAGTCCCCATCACTTCTCTGCTGGTGTTGTTGTATGCCCGAATCACCTAGGCAGTGGGTACAAAGTCCGCGGGCTTCAATCCGATTGCATATGCTGTCCTCGACAGGCACACGTTAATGGCGGATCCTGTGTCGACAAGAACCACCGATATCTACTTGTCTCTACATTCCACAAAGATGTAGAGTGGTTTGTTATGGTTTGCGCCCTCAGGCGGTAGTTCCTTATCAGTAAAGGTTAACGTCGGGGAAGTTCCTCCCGGAAAAACCAACCCTACCAATTGTTCAGGCGTGGTGTCAATTGAAAGTTTGGCTCTGTCCATTGCAGAAAGGACAGCTTGTCTGTGTACTCTTGAAGCCATAAGCAGTCCCCAGATAGAGATGTCTGCTTGTATCTTCTTAAGCTGTTTCAACACAGCCTCTTCTTCGAGTAGTTTTTCCTTCTACCTTTCCGCTTCCTTGTCCTTTCCGGACGCCTCTGGTTGATCTAGGTGTAGGAGCTTGAAATACCGCCCACTTCTAGTCATGTGGTCAACTTCTCCAATATACCAGGTATCATCCAGTCGGTTGTTCCCCCAATCTTCGTCTGTGTGGGCGAGATATAGGTCGTCGTCCTCCCACCACATTCCGTCGGCCATGACAAGCAACTATCTGGTTCTATTACAACTGTTCTTGTGCCCACAACACATTCTATTCCCGTACTCATAGCACATTTAGTCCCCATAGGGGCTTTGGCCTTTCTAACTCTCTCCAGTTCTTCGATCTTCTCTTGCTCAAGTTGTTTCAGTGCAGCCTGCTACTCAACATCCTCTATACTCAAACTGTTTTGATCCCGAGCAAAATTCTTATCACCGGTGCTCTTCGGCGGTTGCTCCTGATTCCGGCCATCCTGGCCACTATTGATGTCTCCGTTTCTGGCAGTCCCTACTCTAACTGAGGTTGTTCAACAGCATCGGGCTCGTCGCTGAGCCATCCCGTAGCTTCTGCTGATCCTTCCAGATTGAACCAGTTAACAGTCACGTCTCCCGGGTCCTGTTCGTTGAAGAATTGAAGGTTGGCGATATCCTCTTCTAATTCTGCTAGGTCATCCAGCCCTTGATTAGGTTCATCTTCCCTAACTACACTGATCTCTGCCTCCACTGGCAATTCCATATCTGGCTTAGGTTGATCCGTTGGTTTAATATAACCGCTTGGGTTGTACTCAAATCTCACGGACCCCTCAGGCTCTGAATCTTCATTCATCTCTATTCCCAAAGTGATCCCTGTTCTATCTTCGATGGCCACCACCGCCGACTCGGGTTGGGTTTGGAAGGTTCTTATCATGCACAAATCCGTGCTTTCTGGAATGAGCACCTCCGGCTTGGGTAGGTGAGAAGGGGTGATATATATGCTAGGGTCGTATGACACAACCCCAGTTTCGACTAGGTTAATGCGTTTGGGAAGTGGAGCTTGGTTATGTGGTGGGAGAGGGTTGGTTGTGACATTTGGTTTCTCTAGAGGCATAATCACCCTGTTGTCGATGAGGTCTTGAATGTCATGACGTAATTGAAAATATTGGTCAGTTTCGTGACCATGTTATTGGTGGTAAGCACAGTACTTTGCCGGGTTATGAGAGGGAGGAAGCGTATTTGGCAATGGCCGCGGCTCTAGGGGCTTCAAGTGCCCTTTCTTGATCAAAACCCCTAAAGCTTTGGATAGGGGTATGTATAGTGGGGTAAAGGTTCTTTGACCTCTGGGGGCATATTTAGCTGCTTGCGAGTTGCTTCCGGACATACCAGTAAAGGGTATAGCTGCAAGGGTTTTGGGAGGGGTGGTGGTGACCATTCCCACATCTGAAGATCTGCCAGCTGCAACACTGTTTGTGCCTGCATTTGTACTGCGGTTAAATGCCCTCTTAGGCTGCACTCTTTCAGGGTCAATCAGACCTTGTTTCATTGCATCCTCGATCTGCACCCCAATCTCATGTAGGTCTGCAAAGGTGGGGAGGGGGAGAACTATCATCTTCTGCATGAGCTTGGGTTGGAGGTTGCACACAACCATCCGAATTTGATCCTTGTCAACGGGCATGATGGTCATCATCGAGGCCTTGGCCCTCCAACGGGTTACGAAGTAGGAGAAGCTCTCCTTCAGTTCTTGCCTGGTAGTCTCGAGATCGTGAGTTGTGACCTCGATCTGTGTATTATAGGAATATTGAGCTGTGAAGGCCTCAGCCATCTTCTCCCAACTCCTCTTAACGGAGTCTTCCAATTTTGCGTACCAAACGGCAGCTACACCCGACAGGGTCCGGTCGAACAAAGAAAGCTTCTGGAAAGGCCCATGGGCCTAAGGATATTTGAAAACAACCGTAGGTGCACCATGGGATCCCTAGACCCATCAAAGCGATCAATGTGTGGCATTTTAAATCGATCTGGCAGCTTCACGGCCGAGTCGGTATACCCATCCTCTATATCTGGAATGGATTTCACACCTTGAGACTTCTTGAAAAGCTTTTCTAGCTTGCTTACTTTTAACGCTGTTGGATCTACCTCAAACTCAAACGGCGAATCCACTAGGTTGGTGGGTGTTTTAGATAGCTGGGTAGGACTGGGAGCGAAGCTGGCCCTGTCGGAACGTCCATATTTTCCTGGACATTTAGCGTCTCCCCGAGTATTGGAACTCTGGGTGGGGGAGGAGGTGTGTGCGAAGCAAATGCTCCGGTTTGTTGCTGTAGTCTGGCAATTAAATCTGCCTATTGGGTTACTACCTCGGCTTGACGTGCAGATACTTTTGCCTGATGGGCAGCATCCTGCTGCATGGTTTTCATACTTTCTTGGAGCTGACGCATCATCTCTTCCTAACTTGCCATATTGTCTGGATTGGACTGGACAATTGGTATATCTAACTCTATAGTAAGAACTGAGACCTCAGCCTGACTGTTCAAGAGCCACTGATCTGACAACCTCTGTACTGATACACTGCACCTTCTTGACCTCCGCCTAGCAACCAAGGGTAAAGAAAGAAACATTGCTTATCCATCTATCAGATCCCTGGATCGATTGAGTCTTCGACCTCTAACCCAGAGTGCTCGGGGAATATCTGCTTGGTCAGATGCAATTGTGCTAAACTACCTTGCAAAAAGATAAATAAAGCATAATAAATAAATAAACGACCAGAAAAACGGATAGCATAACTGCTTTAAATAAACACAACACATAGTTGATATTTGCAAGCTGAAGCACATTGTTCTCAAACACTGACCGTTGTTGCCCAAATAGCTGCCCCAAAACTGAATCTGATACCCGCAGATATAACTGATTCTCAAATATTGATGCCCTCAGGCCTGATACCCAGACTTGCAAACTGATACATGCAACCCTGTAAAGACACACTCGGACAGCACATAGCAGGCAAATAAGAGTCAAAACACCCCTATGTTGGGGTAGGGTTTCCCTGTCCTATTTTGTCAGGAGCTAGGGTTTCACTACGCACACAGTAGTTTCAAACAACCTACAATCGGGTAAGCAACCTGTCCTAGTTTGGAATAGTCACTATGGATTCCGATATGCACTTGGTCGAATGGTCAAAAAGGGTGCCTCAGTAAAAACCGAGGTTTGTGTTCCCGTCGTGGCAGAGCCTGTAACCGGTCAACCTTATGGCACGCTTCTCAAAGCGAGCCTTCGACAAATCGTTCAGGAATAGCATACGGCAAACACGGTGTCCTAGGCGCACCAATGCAAATGCAATGCAAAGAAACACATAAGTGTAGACAAAACAAGATATCATGAGTTCGAGTCAAGTTCTCTAAACTCCCCAGCAGAGTCGCCAGAAACTGTGGATGGGCCCCGAACGCCCAGGGAGAATCCCGTTTTGTTCACTTGGGCATACCACAGTTCGGACTCAAATGTCACGGTTCTAAATCTAATCTCACAATGTGCGATGTGAGACCGATAAATCACCAAAGAGTCCAAATCCGGCAAATCGTTTTGGAAAACTGATTTTTATAAAGAAGTGCCAAACATGGATTGCTTTGCCAGATACAGAGTCGCCACCTAAATATTTTATTTTGGGGGAGTTTAGGAAACCCTAACTCATGCCTAAGGCCACCTATCCGTCATCACCAAAGTTGCCTCAGCTCGGGAACTTTGATACGATTAGAAAAGGTCATTTAATGAGCACCCCCGCTCGCCCGATCAAAAATCGGCTTGTACTAAGCATGATATCTTGTTTTTGAAAACACATGCGCTCTTATTCCGATTAATTAGCTAGTCTTACTACGTGATGCGCACAGCAAACAAGTATAGATCGCCTAATTTGAAACGAAGTATTGCATATCCGTTTGTTTGGAAAATGGTTTGAAGTTTGCTACTCGTAAGTAAGCTAAAATGTAGATTTCAATGAATTATTCCAATTCAAGTAATCCAACATTCACCCACAGGCATTCAGGCAGTTAATCACATAAGCAATTAGCCTCATGGTAAGCATGCTTTCATGGCAACATTAGCACACATGAAGTATGCTAAAGCGTAAACACTCACAGTGTACTCCAAGCCAAAACAAAGAACTAGTTAGAAATCATGCATGATCCTAGTTCATGTTAAGATGGCTAATGCAACACATGCGAGAATGCAACTAAAATAGGCTCGGCTATTCTAGAATGTCATGTGAAATGCAACTTGGTACATATATTCAAATTGAAATTGAAATACAATGCAGTTAGCATGATGCGCCGAGCCCGGTGCATACAAGACAAATGAATGGATGCAAACATGTGAGCATAAGGTATGCTAAATGAAACGTGCCCTAAAACTAACCATCGTAAGCAGTTAAGTAAAGGGAGAAAGAAATGGGGATTGGAAGACATGCATCATACACACGCACGCTTATTACAATGATACGCCCTCTCGAGGGAGGGACCAAATAAGAAGCTAATTAGCTAATCTAAGCTAATTAAACTAATTATTACACAACAAATTAATTAACTAATCCTAGTTAACTAATTATTACAAAACAAATTGAATAGCTAACGCATTAACTAATTGAAGTACAAACCAAAGCGTAAACTAGGTATCTAAGCATGGCAATTAAGGAAAGCAGTAAATCAGGAGGTTCTCGGAGAGAGAAGACTGGATGCATGCTCAGTCGCCTCGTTCGGAAATCCAATGCGATGCCCCGATTTGCCTCTGTTTTCATCTATCCTCAGAAACTTGCACCAAGCTCCAAAAAGCTGAAACTTCACCTTGGGAGTCTTGTGGGAGGGTGGCCGACCACTTTCGGTCTCTCCAGACACCTGCCGACCACTTTTGGTTGTTGAAAAACCAGAAAAGTGGTCGGCCAGCTAATTTTTCTGGCTGGCCGGCCAGTTGTTGCTGCTGAACTGCAATTTGCTGCAACAGAGAGCAAGAAAGGGCATGGCAATGTATTTGCAAGATATGTGTACACAACCACCCTCCCTATCATTTCATGAGCTCAAGGGAGTGTGGTTCTCGACCCTCGGGCCACCAATCGTGCATTTTCATGCATGATGGCCGAGAGGCGAAGTTGCACAATTCAATATGAAAATGAATGCACAAGTAAACACATAAAGCCTAAGACTCTAGCATGGATGATCAAGAGCGTCGGCGACTGGGAATTAAGGCACGTTTCATCACTTTAAGTATGAAACGTCCCTCATTTCCCGTGTTTGGACTAACACCTATTCCAAACATGATGTAAGCAAGAAACATGGCATGCACAATGCTATGTAATGCAACCTTAGCATGCGAACATGCAACTACATGGCATACTCAATGCAACTAGCAACCTAGCATACACAATGCAAGGCATAACATGGCATACACAATGCTAAATGCTAAGAACTAGATGGCATACTCAATGTAAGACAATCATGAAGGTTCTTAACACAATGTAATGCGTGCATGCACAATGCAATGCAACAAGGGCAACAATGTGTAATGCACCAAACATGCAACAACATGCAAACCACATACTCAATGGACTTAAACTGAAATGGACAGACCTTAATCATGCCAAAACAGTGGCCACAATGCTAAAATGAAGGCACCGAAGACACATACAAACATGCATGCCAATTGGCTCACCAACTAAGGCACTAAGGTGCAACTCTCAAGAACACTTAAAGAGTGAAAAGCATGGAAGTGTAGCAACACTAAGTGTACTGAAATTAGACAAAGAATGATGCCAAATCATTCAAACAACACAAATATGGCATGTAATGGTCCCTAAAGCTTAAGACAAGCAAGGAGGACTACAAAGGGAGCATGCAATACATGGCAAATATGCATGAATCAACCATGGACAGAGCTCAAGGAGGTCAAAACAAAGACCTAAACATGCTGAGATGGGGACTCAAAGACCTAGGCATGCAAGCATACAAGCTAAGCCATAAACTAGGCAACGATGCACAACACTCAAAGACACTTAAAGAGTGAATGAAGTGGGAACATAAGCGTGCTATAAGCTCTGAAATGTCATGTTAGATGATGCCAAATCATGTACACAACACAAATGAAGCATGCAATGGTGCTCAAAGCTTGGAGCAAGCAAGAGCACTTGTACTACAAGTATACAAAACATGAAGCATGTGACCAAGGCAACCCAAAACAGTCCTAGTACATGTTAGAATGAGTCTAAAACATGCAAGGAAGAAAGCCAAAACATGCTAGCATGAAGGGCATAAGGCATGATTCATACAAGGAAAATAAGGTGGATTACACTACACCTATTAAAACCAAGCATGGAATGACTTAAGCAATAAAAATCAGAGTTATATCATGGCAAAATAACCTCAAATAAACACTGAAATGGTGGCTCGCAAGCAAAGGCATGAAGGTATACGCAATGGTTCATGTTAAGACATAAAGGGGGAAACCCTCCAACGCATTGAATAAGTGATAAATGCAAGTGCATGGCCATGAAACATGGACTAAAATCACATAACAAGTGATGCCAAATCATTTAAATAGGCCAAGTAGAGCATGCTAGTGGATTTGGTGTACAAAGCTAACAAGCTAGATTGAACTATAGCTATACAAAACAAGTCATGCATGGACGAAACAACCAAAATCAAAGCTAAAGCATGTTAAAACATGGACAAAAACTTCATGAAGTTAAGCCAAAAGCATGCTAGAATGACATGTCACAACATGATGCATGTTAGGCCATTTCACGGAAATGCACTACAAGTGCATGGAGCATGCAAAGGCTAACCAAACCAAGCCTAAACAGAGGTATGACATGATAAAACAAGCCCAAAAATATGCTGAAATGGAAAGAAAACAAGCTAGAATGACATGCTATTTTATGAAGCACATAAAGCTAGTTTGTGTGATTTACACTACAAGTGTATTGACCATGCATGGAGTGACAAAAGCAAGTAAAAACAGTGTTCTGCCTCAGCAAAATAACCACAAATACAAGCTAAGACATGGTCAACATACACTTAACAGAGGTGCTCAAACATGAGGCATATTAAGGCATGTAAAGAAGACACAAGGAGAGGGGATGGCCCTCCCTTTTTTAGGATCTTAAAACATCATCCCTACCACTGAAATCTCTCTGGATTTCAGTGCTGAGAAGGCCAATATAAGGTGGTCCCGAAGCTCACAAAAGAGGCTCAAAAACAAGGCCAAACAAGGCCTAAGAAGGGGTAAACAACCCCAAACACAAAAGTGATCTTAAACAAAGATCAAAAGCATGCAAAAATAGAACTTTTATTAGTTATAAGTTAAGCTTAAAACAGCATGAAAGATAGGCTAAAAGCATTTAAAGGTCAAAAGCTCACCCTTGAAGACTTTCTTTATAACTGCAACTCCAGCAGGTTTTTCAAGCTCAAAGCAACCCAAGAACACCAAAATCAGCCCCTAAGCACCTCAGTAGCAAAAGGATGGTGTTTGAGTGTGTGTTTGTGTGTTAAAGTAAGACAAATCCACACTTTAAGGCACAAAAATGGAACAAACAAGGCAATATAGATACAACACTATATCTATCCTCTTCCCTCAGATTTTCTAAACCTAGAGAAGGGAAGAGGAGCTTCCCTCTTATAAAAGAGGAAAGGCAAAGCTTCTAGGAGAAGCTAAGCACCAAAGCAATCCCTCCATACACGTGTATGGAGGATGGCCCTAATGTCCTCCAGCTGTGCCAGCTGGAGGAAAATATCTCGAAAAAGGTGCCAAAAAGCAGCCGACCACTCCTGCAAGTTTAAGTGGTCGGCCGACCATTTTAGGTGGTCAACTAGAGAAAAAGCTAGTCGGCCATAGGTGGGAGAGGTCAACACATTAAATGCAAGGTGGTGGTGTGGTGGCCGACCAGAAAAGATGGTCCAAAGACCAAGAAAGCTAGTTATCTAACAAGAAAACTAGCTGGAAAAAGGAAAAGTGATCTCCAAGGAGAAATACTGGTCTCCCACCCTTGTAACACCTTCCAAACAAGGAAAACAAGGCTTGTATCAAAAACAAACCAAAGCGGATGCAAGACGAGAAATCGGGAAGCGAAACACGCAGCCAAAAACCCCGAAAACTAGTTAATGAGCATCAAAAGTGGTATGCAACCACAAAAGTGGTCTCCCGGACCACAGTGTTCCTCTAGGAAGAGGCAAAAAGGTGTGGTTCAAAAATCACGCCAAACGGAGAATGTTAAGCGGTCCCGAGACAAGGCACGCGGCCAAAGGCTCCAAAAATCAAAAACTAGTCTCCAGATGGGAAAAGTGGCCTACGACCACGAAAAGTAGTCTACGACCACAGAGAGATGGTCTACAAGACCACTCCCTCCCTTCGGGGAAGAAAAACAAAGTTCGGTCCACTAACCGAGCCGAAGCACAAAAGAGTTCAGAGGCCCGGAGGCAAGGCTCTCAGCCAAAACTTCGAAACCTCTAAACGAGCACAACATGCACCATCACCGATCGTTCAATCGATGACGTCTGAGTCTTAAGGTCGGTCAAAAATGGGGTGTCTACACTTATGAATGTATAACTACATGTGTCATCTTTTGTACTATGGAATCATATGAAATGGAAGGGACATTGTATTCAGAATGGTATGATTATTTATTAATATTGTGGATGGTTCTATTGCAATTATTTTTGAGGCGTTATAACTCGAGCGGTACTTTCATCACTCAAGTGATAACCTTGACCTTCCAGTATCTCGTTTTGTAGTCTGAACTTCAAGGAGTGTATTCTTCGCTTGAGCGAAAGTTTCATCGCTCGAGCGGTCTTTTGCAGGAATGAGAGAAATTTTGAAAGTTGGCATTTTTCACTCTAGCGTAGCATTGTTTGCTAGAGTGGTCTTAGAATTTGAATTGATCGCTCGAGTGTAAGATTGTTCGCTCAAGCGGTCTGTCAGTAGTCTGCTCTGAAAAATGTGTTCAGTCACTTAAAAGTTGAGCCTTACACGCTCATTTTTCACTTTTCACTTCACTCTCTCTCTCTCTCTCTCTCTCTTTCTACACTTTAATTTCTCTCTTTTCTCTCATCTCTCTCAAGAAAATCCTTCACCCAGATCATTTATTTCCTTAATCTCCCTTAATCTCTCCACGTACTTTGAGATTTTGACCCAAGTGTCTTTATTAATATTGGAAAGCTCATCAAGGGTTACATTTTGTGTAGTGGAAATCGGATTTCAACTCCATCAATTTTGAGGGTTTCTTCTCTTTTTTTCTCCAAATCTTGAGGTAGGGAGTTTCTTTGAGTTATATGTATGTTTTTAGCATGTCTAGCTTTTTTTGTTATGATTTTTAATAGAGGGTTTAAGGTTTGGAATGATAGGTTTTGGAGAGTGTATTTTATGTATGTTGGTTCAAATTAAGTTGTTTTTTAAATTTATGATTAAATCATCTTTTGATTAAATCCTAACTTTTTGGGAAGAATTGGGGGAAAATGGATTTTTGTAAAGCAATAATGAAATTGTGGAGATTTCTATAAGAAAATGATGAGATTATCATATTTGGTTATGTTGTTTAAGATATCTATGAGATGGATGGATGTTATTTTAAAATTTTGGATAGCATGAATATATATATATATGCTTGGACTATGAAATGAAAATGAATTTTGATTGTGAATATGAGATGGTATCATATATCGCATGGATATGGATTTTGTTGTAATTTGGGCAAATGTTGAGAATTATAGAATGTTACGATGAAACTTTATAATTACAATTCATTTCATTCATTTTGCACAAGTTTTAAATATTGTTTATTCAGGTAATGCTTTGGCAATTGATTTATTGTTTTGAAAAAATAATTAGAAACCTTGAAATATTTTGGGATAAATACATTTGGTAGTTCGGATAAGGGCTGTAGATGGTAATCTTTAAATAGTCTGAGCGTCTAGAGAGAAAGACCAAAAATATGCACGGATGAGGTACCACGTGCCTTCTGGTTTGGAGCCGATAAAGTGGCGGATTGGTAGTGCTTGTTATGCTTATTTGTAGTATACCAGCCTAGGAATTACTTGAGTCGTATTTACCACCCCGTATTTAAAATTTTAGAATTTATCGAGATAATGAATTGTCTTAAAAGATCATTGCATATGATTTTCAATGAATAAAACTTGTGATTTTTGGAGCATGTCATGACATTGCATTCAATGTAAATAAGACTGCTCAAACATATATATACTTTGTCAAGATACCTTTACTGGGTTTTGTACTCACCCCTAGTGAATTTTTGTAGCAAGAGATGTAGTGATCCTGCTTAACTGAGGGCGTAGAAAGTCTTTTGGGAGTAAGAGGCTTTTTTCTTTTGCGATTATTTTTCACAAGCCAGGCGTTTAAATTGTATGACTTACTTAACCACTTTCGTGTAACCAGGCTTGAGCTTTGAAACTTTTAGTCCTTGAATGTAGACACCCCATTTTTGACCAACGTTAAGACACAAACGTCATCGATTGAGCGCTTGGTGATCGAGCATGTTGTGCTCGTTTCGAGGTTTCGGAGTTCTTGTCTGAGAGCCTCACCTCCGGACCTTGGGACCCTTTGTACTTTAACTCAATCCACGGACCGAGTTTTGTTTTCTCTTCCCAGAGGGAGGGAGAGGTCTCGTAGACCATCTCTCAGTGGTCGTGGACTACTTTTCGTGGTCGTGGGCCACTGTTCCCGTTTGGAGACTAGTTTCTGATTTTCGGAGTCGTCGGCCGTACGCCTCGATTCGGGACCGCTTAATATTCTCCGTTTGGCACATTTTTTGGAACACACCTTGTTTCCTCTGTCTAGAGGGACACTGTGGTCCGGGAGACCACTTTTGTGGTCATACGCCACTTTTTGTGCTCAACAGCCAGTTTTCGAGGCCCTCCGGCCGCGTGTCTTGCCTCCCGAACTCCCGTTTTGCATCCATGTTGGTTTGTTCTTGGCACGAACCTTGTTTTCCTTGTTTGGAAGTGGTACAAGGGTGGGAAACCAGCTTTTTTCATTGGAGACCACTTTTCTCCCTGCCAGCCGATTTTCTGGTCGGGAAACTGGTTTTCTTGGTCTTTGGGCCACATTTTCTGGTTTCCCACCCCACCATTGGCTTTCTTTCAGTGTGGAGACCACCATTTCCCCTGGCCAACCACTTTTTTTTTTGGAAAACCACTTTGGGTGGTCGGCCGACCACTTAAAGTAGCAGGCTGATCACCTTTTCTAGTCGGCCCTTTTCCCCCTGTTTTGTCAGACTGTGTGGATGCCAGCTGTGCCAGCTGGAGGGCACAGACTGTATCCTCCATACACGTGTATGGAGGGATTGCAATCATGTTTAGCTTCTCCAAGAAGCTTGAACCTTTGTTTTTTTCTATAAGAGAGGGACTCCCTCTCCTTTCCAAAGGTTCTGAAATTTGCTTAAGGCAAAAACATATATCTCCCTCTTTATTCCTTTTTTGTGGCTTGAGAGTGAGTGTTCTTCATACATTTTGCCTACAACCCCTTAGCCAAGCCTCTTAACCTTGGACCTGAGATGCCAAAGGACTTGTTTAGGCTTCCTAAAGTTGGTTTTGGCCCAGAGAAGCTACTGGTTGTTTTTGTTCTTCAAGGGTGAGACCTTTAGCTTATTTAAAGCTTTGTTGTAGTTTGTTTATCTAGCCTTCTTTGCATGCTTTATTTGGCTTAGTTTTCAACTATAAAAAGCTTTATTTTCCAATGTTTCAAATGTTTGTTTAAGGCCCTTTTGGTGCTAAGGGTCATCTTCCCTCTTGCATGCCCTATTTGGCCTTATTTTGTGCCATGCCATAAGGCCTTTGAGTCAACCCTTGCATGGCCTTTTAGCCACTAAAATCCAGTGGATTTTCAGTGGTTGGCATGTGGTTTTGAGGCCCTAAATTAGAGAAGGGTGACCCTCTCTCTTTTGGTCTTGTTTGCTTGCATTTTTGGCCTATCAAAGGAGCATATGTTTTCATACTTTCAAGGCTCGGTTCAGGCACTTTTTGGTGACTTTTAGGGCCTGCCTAGACTCTGTCTATAGCTGGCTTGGTCACCTTGGGTTTGCCTCTTGCATGTGTAGAGTAATCCCTTTTGTGGCTCATCAAAGTAGCATGTCATTCTTGCATGTATTGGTCATATTTCAGTGGGTTTTTGGTCATCATTTGGCATGCCATGACTCTATTTTTGGCTGGTTTGGTAGCCTCTCACATGCTTCATATGCTTGTAGTGTAAATCATGTTTACTAGCTTAAAATGCATGATGTTTTGGCCCTCTATTCTAGCATATTTTGGCTATGCTCCAACCTGGTTTTGTTCATATTTTGGGCTACCTTAGCTCTGTTTTGAGGCCTCTTGGTCGAAAGATACTTGTCATGCATGCTTGTAGTGTAATAGCCTTGACTAGCTTCGAGTTTTGAGGTCCCTTGCGTGCTTAACTTGAGGTATTTTCATGCTTTGGCATCATTGAGCATGATATTTTAGAGCATATAGGGCTGCCATACTTCCATGTTTTCCACTCTTTAAGTGCCCTTGAGAGTTATGCTTTTATACCCTATTTTGTGAGCCATTGCATGAGCTTCATTTTTGCGCCTTTCAAGCCATCATCCCAACTCATTTTGCTACTGTTTTGGGCATGCATAGGGTCTAATTGGAGTTGGTTTGGCCATTTGAGCATTGCCTTGCATGCCTATAGTGTAATACACTTCACTAGCTTCGATGCTTGAGCCTTTCGACATGCATTACATGAGTTGTTTGCATGATTCGAAGTCATTTTGTATGTCATCTCAAAGTTGGAACACATGCCCTTGCACTTCATATTTCATCATTTCAATGCATTTGGGAAAGTTGTGTTTTATGCCTTAAGTTCGGTCCATTGCATTGTGCATGCTTACATATGTTTTGTGTGCCTTAGTTTCATTATCTATGGCCACTGATTTGGGTGTGGCTGAGGCCCATCCATTTTGGTTTAAGTCCATCTTGCATTGAGTATGTCATTGTAGTTCATAGCATTGAGTATGTCATGTTGTCTCATGATTGATCATTGCATTGTGCATGCCTTGTTCATCTCATTGTGTATGTTAGTTTCTACGTGCATTGTGTATGCTAAGTGTCATGTGCATTGAGTATGCCATTGTTAGTTCATAGCATTGTGTATGCTAGTTGCATGTTTGCATGTTATCCTTTGCATGTTTGCATGACTTAGTTGCATTACATTAAGATTGCAGGCTAGAGTTGCATTGGTGCATGCCTTGTTTGTTGCATTGTGTTTGGAATAGGCGTTAGTCCAAACACGGGAAATGAGGCATGTTTCATACTCGAAGTGATGAAACGCACCTCGATTCCCGGTCGCCGACACTCTTGACTACCTATGACGAAGTTATCAGCTTTAGGTGCTTGTTTGTGCATTCATTTCACATTGAGCCGTGCAATTCGACTCCTCGGCCATCATGCATCGAGACGCATGATTGATGGCCCAAGGGTCAAGAACTACACTCCCTTAGGCTTATGCAATGATGAGGAGAGTGGTCGTGCACACATGTGTTGCGAATACTTTGCCATCTCTCTCTCTTGCCTTCTATTGCAGAAAACCAGAAACCAGGGGCAGAAACTGGTCGGCCGACCAGATAAAGTGGCAGGCCGACCACTTTTTCTGGTTTTCACGACAAAAGGTGGTCGGCCAGTGGTCTCCAAGGCCAATATCTGGTCGGCAGCCTTCCTACAGGTTCCCTTGGTGGAGTTTCAGCCTTCTAGAGCTTTGTGCAGTGTTCTGAGGTCAATTGCAAACAAAGGCAAGTCGGGGTGTCACGAGGGATTTCCGAACAAGGCAATTCAAGCAAGCATGCATCCTTTGTCATTCAAAGCAGAGCTGGGGGAGTCCACATTCATTTAGTTTGCATGCTCGTTTAGATTGCTTGCTTAGTTAATGTTGTGTAATAAGTGGTTGTAGCTCGTTATTCATTTCGTCATGTAATAACTAGTTTAATTAGATTAGCTTAGATTAGCTAGCTGGTTCTATATTATTTATTCGGACCCTCCGTCGAGAGGGCAAATTTTGTAATAAGTGTGCGTGTGTGTAATGCATGTCTTCCAACCCCCATTTCTTTCTCCCTTTTATTTACCAGCTTACGATGGTTAGTTTTAGGGCATGTTTCAATTGGCATCCTTATGCTCGCACGTTTGCATCCATTCATCTGTCTTGCATACACCAGGCTCAGCGCATCATACTAACTGCATCGTATTTCAATTCCAAGTTGAATGCGTGTTATCTATAGCATCTCACATGACATTTTAGAATAGCCGAGCCTATCTTAGTTGCATTTTGTATGTGTTGCATTAGGCATTCTTGACTTAGCTAGGATCATGCATTGATTTCTAACATAGCTTTTGTTTTGGCTCGGAGTACTCGGTAAGTGTTTATGCTTTCGCATCCCTGCATGTGTGTGGGTGACTGCCATGATAGCGTGCTTGCCATGAGGCTAACTGCTTATGTGATATAACTGCCTGAATGCCTGTGGGTGAAGGTTGGATTACTTGAATTGAAACAATTCATTGATTGCGAGTTTTAAGCCCACTTGAGAGTCACCATGTTTTCTAAGCCCACTTGAGGGTGGCAAAATCCATATTTTAGCCTACTTGCGAGTAGCAAACTGATTTCAAAAACAAACATGAGATGTTTTGTTCCAACTTAGGCGATCCAGTCTATACTTGTATGTTGTGCGCATCACATAGTAATTCTAGGTTAATAACTGGAATAAGAGCACATGTGTTTTCAAAAACAAGATATCATGTTTAGTAGTGACCGATCTTTGATCGGGCGAGCGGGGGTGCTCATTGCATGACCTTCCACCCTCGTACCCAAGTTCTCGAGCCGAGGAAACTTTGGTGATGACGAACACGTGGCCTTAGGCACGGGTCAGGATTTCCTAAATTCCCCCAAAATAAAATATTTAGGTGGCGACTCTGTATCTGGCAAAGCAGTCCATGTTTGGCACTTCTTTCTAAAAATCAATTTTTCAAAATGATTTGCCGGATTTGGACGATTTGGTGATTTATCAATCTCGCATTGCACTTTGCAAGATCAGATTAAGAACCATGACATTGAGTCCGAACTGTAGTGAGCCCAATGAACAAAACGGGATTTTCCCGGGACGTTCGGGCGCGTCCACATTGAGGCATATCTTTGTTGTTTATTTCTTATTATTGTAGGGTTGCACATGCTATTAATTCAACCTAGGAGAGTTTGAATGTGTAATGCATGTGGATTTTTTTTTTTTTTTTTGGTTGTAAATCTCTTACATGAAAGAAATATGAATTTAGAGATTTGATTAACCAAATTGGAATTGTTTAATGGATGGGATCATCGATTATTTTATGACAATTATTTGAGGACGTTACAATATTAATTTATAGTTAGATTGTTAAGATCACAATTTTATCTTAAACAATAAACAATAAACGGGTCCTTTAAATATATAGTATTATGCAAATATTTTTCTATCAACTTCCCATTTCAAATTTTCATAATACGTACCTGTAATACAATTGAAAGTATGAAATTAATTTGACAATTACACAATTTTGTTTAATAATTCATCTCATAATACAAATTCATTAAATCCACTATTGCATATTATTTGCATACTATTGGTTTAAAAATGCATTAATATCAATATTGAATATATTTTTATATATCTGTAGACACCCCATTTTTTACCGCCCACAAGACTCAAGCGCTTTGCCCAGTACACTCGATGATGAAAGTGGTGTTGTGCATGGTTCGAGGTCTCAACAAAGGGGCCATGTTTAAAACTCCAAAAGAATACCAAACCTCCCATATTCCCACTGATTATACCCAAGAAATCTATTTTTACACATTGTGCCACCCTATGCTAAGTTTGAAGCAGAAAAAACAGAAGAACACATTGAGGCCCGATCGTGCCTCATTGAGGGCCAGCTATGGCTATTGAAGGCCGACCCTGCCTTAGTAGCGAGAAACACTGTTTTGGGCATGAGCCCGCCAACTGTCCATTTTTAAAGATATTTATGACGCTTCTTGCTCAAATTCTATAAAAATGACCATATATCTCTGTTTTGAGGGTTGAAGAATTTCTAAAAAAGCCCCTACACCTTCTTGAGAGCTCCTTTTTCTCCTTCTTCTTGTGCAAGCAACCCTTTAAACAAGCCTACCACCTTGAACCTATATCCATACACCATATACACCTTCACACTTTAGCCTAGGAACCTTGGTTAAGCCTTGAACACCATAATTCAAGCTTGAGAGTGTGTTGAGACTTTGTTTGATTCATAAGCAAAAGCTTACTTGTTTAAGAGGTATAAGCTTGTCATCCTCTTTTTTACTTCTTGTTCTATGTATTGCTATCTAGTTCTTGTAGTTTTGTGTTATTTTGATTCTCTTCCAAGTGTTTGAGTTTGGGTTTGGAGAGCTACCAAAAGGGTAAAGAGAGTTTACACTCTTTCTTACACCTTTACCTATAGCTCAAACCCTTACTTTTACACTCTTTTTCTTTCCTTTCTAAATTGATTTTCAGAATTTAAAAGAGGCTAAAAATCATGCTTTGAAGTCTCAAAAGTGGAGGTGTTAGCCACCCCTCATTGTTCTTATTTACTAGCATTGTTTTGTCTCTTTGTTGATTAGCTTTTTAGGCTCTTTTCATGCAATTTGAGCCACTGTTTGTCATCTCTCAAGGGCTGTTTTGGGGCTATTCTACGTTGTTTAAATAGTTCATGCTTTGATTAGCTTGGTTGTTGTCTCATAAGTTTGCCTACAAAGCTTGTTGTATATTGTTATTAGCTTTTCTTTAACTAACTTCCATGTTTAAGAACCTCATTTTAATAATCAACTTGCCATTCATTTCTTTCATTTAAGAATTATTTCAACCGGTTGAGAGTTATTCAAAATGTGAACTAGCGATTTATGCTTAATGGCTTAATCTCTACGGTGGTTCATCGCCAACGGTGTAGTCTCTTTTTCATGTTGAGGATCACCTCCCGTTTGACATATTTCTCACTTAGTGAACGTAATATCTAGTGGACGTAACAATCATCTTGGACTTAATGGATTAAAGAATAGCATAGACTAATGAATTTGGCTTAAAATGAACCAACTCACATAAAGAAAATGAGTTATATTGTTTGGGGTTCGGCTGGATGTTATGCCAAGTCCATTGTATCAAGGGTTGTCTTACATCAATTCATGATGTTTTGATGAATCTTGAAGCGTCTCTATCTCCCTCTTTGAGTTCACTCTGTGATAGGAGAGAGGGGTGGTTGTTGTTCATTGCATTTATTGATTTCTTTTTTTTTTGTCCAAATTGTATCCGAAATCACCAAGCAATCAACTTACTCATTGGTGGTTTTGGAAACGATTCCAACCTTCTCTCGTGGCTTTCCCATGACTGAGAAGTGTGAGAGGGACAAACATAGTTCAGAACACTCTATCTGCACTGTTTTCACTTCAGAGCACAAAATAAAATTTTGCATGAAATTAAGGCACGACCGGCCTTCTTTAGGCCCGGCCAGGCTTCATTAAGGGTCGGTCAATCATCAATGTTTGGTCAGCAGTGTATTTTGCAGAAAAAAGAGGATAGTGGCTGAAGGTGAAATAGAGCAAGCCTAGGTAGACAGAGTTGTTCTTGGACATTGTGTATGCAACCCTTGTGCATCCTTGCTCACATCATTATTGTCAATTAATGCTTTGTGTAATGTTGTAATTAACTTGATTATTATTATTGTTACAATTAGTCTTGTTGTAATTATTATTGTTTATTTATAATTGTTATAGCTAGTTAACTTAGATAACTAGTTTATTTCTCATTATTATCCTTGTTGTAATAGAGTAGTTAGCTAGTTAATTCTTTAATTTATTCATTCGGTTTTGTAATAATTAGTTTAATGTGGATTTTCAAACTTTGAGTCGCATTCTCTTGCACGAGGGCAATCATGTAATTAGTTGTATGTCTTCCAATCCCACATTTTTCTCTCTTTTACTTACTTGCTTACGATGGTTAGTATAGGATATCATTTTTCAAATTAGCATTCTTATACTTTGCATCCATTGTCTTGCATGCATCCAAGGCTCGACTCATCATACTAACCCAATATCAACATTCAAATTCATTGCTTGAATATGTGCTTTATTGCATGTCTTGAATGAAATCATATGCCATGTTCATAGCTAAGCCTATAAAATTACATAATGCGTGTGTTGCATTTAGTCATATTGCATTAATTAGAAACATGCATATTTTTCTAATAATTTTGCTTTGTTTTGGCTCGGAGTACTAGGTGAGCAATTTTGTGTTTTAGCATCTTACATCGAATGTTTGTGTTACCATGTCAAAGCATACTTGCATGAGGCTAATTGCTTAAATGATATAACTGTTTGAATACCTGTGGATGAAGGCTGGTTGCTTGAATTGGGATAGTTTGATTAAATGTCCATTTTAAGCCAACTTTTCAAATGGCAAATTCGCAAAACGATTTCAAATAAAACACAAAGTCAAATGTTTCAATTTTTACAAATTAGTCTATATTTGTGTGTGTCTCACATAGTAAAAAAATAACTAATAATCAGAACAAGGGCATATAATGTAAATAAAAATCACATCATGATTAGTAGAGGCCGATCTTTGATCAAGCGAGTGGGGTGCCCAATTCATGACCTTTCCCTCTCGTACCTAAATTCCCGAGCCGAGACACTTTGGTGATGACGGACTAATGGCCTTTGGCACGAGTCTCGGGTTTCCTAAATTTTTCAAAAAAAAAATTTAGGTGGCGACTCTGAAATCTAGCAAAGCAGTCCATTTTTGGCATTTGATTTAAACATCGCTTTTCCAAAAGAATTGACAGATTTGGACTCTTTTGTATTTTCACTGCTTCACATTGTACTTTGTGAGATCAGATTCAGAATCACGGGAGTCTGAACTGTGGGGCTATTCGTCTTCCGAAAGGAGCACGAAAAGTCAAGCCACAATATCAAAAGTTGTTAAATCATGTTTCTTGTGCCACGAATATCTTTCATAATGAAAAATATAATATTAGTCATTCGCATATTTTTATTTATGTAGAAAATGTGAAATAAATTTTTTTTTAAAGAAAATTGAATGATATTATAGCTTAATATTTCGATTGATATAAAAATTTCATAATTGTTTTCATAATATTTATAGATCCATACTTATAAGTGTTTGTAGGGTTACTTTTATGAAACTGTCAAGTTACATAATTTATTATATCATCTGTAAGTAATTAGCATATGACAAAAACTGATCGAAATTTTTTATTTGATGTATACTTTCTGCATCATTAAGTTGTTGCGATAATGTTTAGATATCATTTGATTTTTTCCTTGTAATTTGACTAAAATGTGTGCATGAGATAATTGTTTTTTCTTGAACTTCATAGCAGATACGACAATTCCTACTTCAGCTCGTCTAACTTTACTTGGAAAGCATGTTACAATAGATTTTCTGTAATTTTTGTTTCACTATCTTCTTGTTTTTCTTCTTACTCACTGTAACGACCCAAAATAATAAAGACAACCCATCTCATGATGTTCAATAAAAAACACAAGTTTGTGAAATGTTAACCTTTCATTTATATTCCTTTACCGTACAAAAGATGACATATGCACGTATACATTCATAAATCTTAGATACTAAATTTCTAGGAAATTCCACGTATGAGTGAACTAAAAATAAAAGGGAATACAGATAAGTTTATGCTCTAATGGCTACATCTTTCCAAGACATTACTTGGCTACAGCAAGGTGGATCAAGTCCAAAACAATTAAAAAGGTCGAGGCTTGTACAAAACATAATCACAATAAAAGGAACAAAAAAAATGAGCTTTCAGCTCCATAGTCCTCCCAAGCTAAGTCATTGGTAGAGGCATATCATCGGTACCTGAAAGTCGTTTTCCACATAAGGTGAGCTAAAGCCCAGTAAAGATACTTTAACACAATGTATAAAACTTAATTAAGTCATAAAGTGAATGCATATACATGCCATTTGCCAAACATCATATTTTTCCATCTCAAAACAATGCAACGCCAATAATATATATCAATTCATGAAAAATATACTTTATATCAAAAAACAGTGCAGTAGACACGAACATTGGGAATCTCTAGATACGTGTCTACTAGTAGGCTATACAAGCACTACCAAAGCCATTTTACCAATACTAACTGGAAGGATCAGCACCTAACTGCGTGGGTTTCTAGACTTTTACGAAGGACACACAGGCCAACATAATAAATCACAACCACATCCTTTAACCAGATTCACCAAAGTATACACCTATTTTTCTCAAAACAATACATTTTCAATGTTTAAGTATGAAACAATGATCAATGCAAGATATATGAGTAAGTAGTTTCAATTCACCTAATTCTCATGCAATTTCTACAACAATTAAAGCTATCCTCCACCGGTAGCCAAAACAAATATTTCTACTCAACAGAAAATTTTTCAACAACCAATACAATCTCATAATTTTCAAAATGGGAGAGATAATACTTATCCAACTCCACTCTCATCATCAACAAATACATTCTTCTTATCTTTTCAAACTCAACATTTTTTTCCTTTTCTTTCATAAATCAAACATCATTGATTTTCAAACGAAACCTCATTTACTTTCAAAATCATATTTAAGGAATGTAATTCCAACATTTCAGCACAACCCAACAATGTACATACTCCCACAACCTTTCTTAAGAATTTATTTGAAAAACCCCTCTTTACATTTCAAAATCAAACCCTAGGTTTAACCCAAAATTCCCAAATCACTATACTTTTTCAAAGAGCAAATAATTAAGCTAAAAATCATACCAAAGGTTGAAAAAATCCCTACTTCAAGATTAGAAGAAATAAAAAACAAGTGTTGAAGTTTGTCAGAGCTGAAAATGAAATCTATTCTAATTAGATTGACCTCATCGACGAATTCTATTTTTTAGTCCAAAACACAATGGTGGTGAAATCAATGGATTAGGGTATATGGGAGGGTTTTAAGTAATAACTAGAGAAAGAAGGGAAAGAAAGTAGGTTTTGAGAGGTTTTAGAGACAGAGACAGAGACAGAGAGAGAGAGTGAGTGAAAAAGTGACAAAAACTCATTTTTCTCGAATTAATATACGCATAGACTGCTTGAGCGACCAAACCACTGCTCAAGCTTCAGACACAGTAAGTGATACTGCTCGATCAACCAAAAACACCACTTGAGTACACAATAGCCCCCTCCCAGAAGTTCAAACTTGCAAAAGATTGCTTGAGAGAAGAAACGATCGCTTGAGCAAAGATCACCCATTTTTAGAAGTTTTACAGGTCTACAAAAATACTAAGAGATCTCAAAGGCCGCTTGAGCGACCAAAGCATTGCTCGAGCGAACCAGAAGTGAAACAGACAGCAATTCTATTAAAAAACTAACTCCTAACATTTTTCAAGCACAACCAACAACTCTACTCAACTATCAACAAGATGATGAAAGACATAAATAATAATTAAAGGTACGGAATCCCGGATCTAAGTGCATGAAAAGAGTCAGGTCTAAACCGAAGCCGTTATAATCTTACCTTTAAGAAATTTTGTCTCTGAAATTTAAATCAAACCAATAATCACCGGATTTAATCCGATTGACAATCCATACTAGCAACAAAGATAAAACAGAGTCTTCTAACACAAAATGTTACAATTTGAATCTCCAAAACACTTACAATGTTTATATATTACAAAATGAGAAAATTTTCAATACCAAACTCAAATATCAACAAATAGGTCCGGATACTTTTCATGACTTCCGCCTTACGCTCCCAAATTGCCTTTTCAACCCTATGGTGTCGCTACAACATCTTAACCAATAGGATAGTCTTATCCCTCAAGACTTGCTCTCGAGTATCTAACACCTGAATTGGTCTCTCTTCATACGAGGTATCCTTATCTACCTCTAACTTGGTTTAATCCAACACGTGTGAAGGATTAAGCTCGTACTTCTGGAGCATTCAAATATGAAACACGTCATGAATCTCGAAAAGTTAGGGCGACAAGGCCAAACGATAAGCTACCTCTCCAATTCGCTCTAGAATCTCAAAAGGCCTAATGAATCTAGGAGACAACTTCCCACTCTTCCCGAATCTCATCAAACCTCATCTTGACAATATTTTTAGAAATACATGATCTCACACCTCAAAAGATAAAGGTCTCTTCCTATGATCAAATAGTTCTTCTGGAGACTCTGAGCCAAAACCAACCTCTTATGATAAGCGCAACCTTCTCTGTCGTTTCCTAGACTAATTTTGAACCTAACATAGGTGCATCACCCACCTCGGCCCAACATATAGGAGATCTACACGGTCGGTCATACAAGGTGCTCAAACTACTCGTTAGCCTAAGGATGATAAGCAATGTTAAATGTCAACTTAGTAACCAAGGAATTTTTTAGACTCTGCCACAACCGAACCGTGAAACGTGGATCTCTATCCGAGACGATAGTCACAAGAACCCCATGAAGTCAAACTATGTCCCTAACATATTGTAGCTTGCTTTTTGTGCTCCTTTCGGATATGATAGCCCTACAGTTCGGACTCTCGTGGTTTTGAATCTAATCTCACAAGTGCAATGTGAAATAGATAAATACAAAAGAGTCCAAATTCAGCAAATCTTTTGAAAAATTGATTTTTAATCAAAATGCCATAAATGGACTGTTTTGCCAAATTACAGAGTTGCCACCTAAATATTTTGAGAAATTTAGGAGACCCAAGACTCGTGCCAAAGGCCACTTATCCGTCATCACCAAAGTGTCTCGACTCAAGAACTTAGGTACGAGAGGGAAAGGTCATGAATTGAGCACTCCACTCGCCCGATCAAAGATCGGCCTCTACTAATCATGATGTGATTCTTATTTACATTATATGCTTTTGTTTCAGCTATTAGGCTAACATTAGTATGTATTGCACACAAGTATAGACTAATTTGTAAAAATTGGAACACTTTGATTTCATGTTTGTTTTGAAAATTGTTTCGAATATGTACTGTTTGAAAAAGCGATCTCATTTGTACATTACTCAAATTATTCCAATTCAAGCAATTAGCCTTCATCCACAGGCATTCAAACAGGCATATCACTTAAGCACTTAGGCTCATGGTAAACATGTTCGACATGGCAACAATCACACGCATGTGATATGCTAAAGCAATTAAAGTGCTCATCTAGTACTCCAAAGCGAGCCAAAGGAAAAAAGTTAGAAAAATGCATGCTCTAACTGTAATGACTAATGCAACACATGCAATATGCAATTAATAGGCTTAACTACTAACATGGCATGTGAATTGATTCGATAGCATGCGATTTAAGCACGTATTCAACGAAGTAATAAACAACAATGCTTGTTAGAATATGATGAACTGAGCCTCAATTCATGCAAAACAAGTAGATGCAAACATGGGAAATGCTAAAAGAAACATGATGTTCTAAACTACCCATTATAAGCAACTAAATAAAAGGGAGAAAGACGTGAGATTGGAAGACATACACATTATTATATTGTTTGCCCTCATGCAAGAGGGTTCAAATAAATGAATTAGCTAAGCTACTTACCTAATTATTACAACACCAAATTTAACTAACTATTCTAGCTAATTAAATAATTACAACACAAAATTAAATCAACTAGCTATTCTAGCTAATTAATACAAATTAAATAATTAAACTATTACGGCACTAATTAACTAAGTAATTCATTACAAGTTCACTACTTAAAGTACAACATGCTACTAAAAACAAATATAACAGGTCTTGAGCTGAAATGCTAAGGATGGCTCATGCATGAACGCGGATCTCCACCAAAAAATGCCTCCGTTTGGCTGCCAAAATGCTTCTGATTTGCAGCTAGGGAATTGCACTTTTTTTTTTTTTTTTTTTTTTTACCTCTGCCTCTGCTCTGTTCTGTAGGAAAAGGAAACTACCTAGTTGAAAAAAAAAAATGGCCGGCAGGCCAAAAGTGGTGGTCACCCACCCAGTAAAGGTGGCATGCCGCCCAATAAAGGTGGCCTGCCGACCACTAATGTTGGGTTTCTCCTGCTACAATGGACAACAAACAGAGCATTCTTAGGGGATATTTGTTTGCCCTACCCCTCCTTATCATCAAACAGCTTAAAGGAGTGGTAGGCTAGATTCGCAAGCCATCAATTGGTGCAAATTCATTGCGTGACGACTTATGAACCAAGGGATACAATTTCAATAAATGCACAATTTAAAGACTCACGAACCTCCTCCCTATCGTGATATTGATCAAGGAAAGTGGTTGACGTTGAAACTTAAACCATTTTCATCACTAGTTAGTATGAAATGCTTCAAGACTTAAAGGGTTCAATTAACGTCCGATTGAACCCAAACCATTTTATTATCTTGCTCCATTTTACTTCATTGATTACCCATTTTAAATACTTTTCCATTCATTAGTCAATTTAGTCCAAAATGAGCATTAAGTCCACTAAATGAGGGAAGTGTCAAACAAAGGGTTGTTTGGGCATGAGAGAGATGTCATGCCGTTGGTAATGAACCTCCGAAGAAATTAAACCATTAAGCACAACGATCTCGATCTCAAGCTTAAACAAACAATCAGTTTGAAACAACTCTCAAGGCAAAGCCAATAAATGAGAGAAGTACATAGATGATTAGAGATGAACACAAGTATGAAAAGCTTGAAATAAATGCTATCAATTCAAATAGGTTGGTGTCTAATGCCTAAAACACTAAACCTAAGAGGACTATTACACTACAAGCATGCTCAAATGAAGCTAACAGCCTAAAACAGTCCCAAAATAGTCAAAAATAGCACTGAAATTCATGTGGAAAGGCATGAAAAAGTTAGCTACAACAATGGAGAAATTAAGCTAGTAAATAAACATAAGGAAGGGTGGCTAACCCCTCCATTTTTGGGACTTCAAAACCACTTTTTTAGCCTCTAAAAATTAGTGGAAAAAAACTCAAAAAAAGTTGATGACAAGGTGGGAAACACAAAGGCAAAGGACCAGAAAGAAAGGGTCAAAGAGGGGTGGTCCACTCCTTTACCATTAATGACCTCAAATCACAAGTTTCAGCCCACCAATACAGGTAAAAAATAATACAAAAACAACAATAAATGATGGTAAATGAATAAGGAAAAGAAGCTTGGAGTTATACCTCTTGAAGAGGAATGACCCTTTGAATCACAAACCACTAATTTCACACCCTCAAGAGCTTAAAATGCAAGCTTAAACACCTTAGCCAAGAACCCTTAAGGTTTAATTTGGAGTGCCTAGGCAAAGGGTATAGAAGTTGTAAGAGAGAGAGAGAGAGAGAGAGAGAGAGAGAGAGAAACGTAGAGAGAGAAATATTTTCCAAAACTTTTACTCCTCAAATTTTTCTAACCCTAATTTTTTAGAGAGAGTCCCCTATATATAGAAATATATTAGACCATCTCGGAAATATTCATACAAACACAGCTAGTGCAGTGCATGCATAGACAGCTGGCACAGTTGCAAAAGATCTGAGATATTTACACAAGTGGGTGGCCAGCCACCAATAGTGGGCGGTAGGCCACTAGGATGGTCAAACTTGAAAAACTACTGTTTTGGTCCAAAAACAAGGCACAAGACTTGTAGGTTTTTGAGGCTCAAAACTGAGGTTTCCCATTAAGAAATTCAAGCATTTGGACAAGCGTGCACATTCATCATTAGGTGATCAATCGGTGACGCCCAAGTCTTAAGGGAAGTCAAAAATGGGGTGTCTACGCATATATGTTGGCAAAATAATATACTGAATCACTCGTACGCATAGGTAGAAACATATGTTGATTTGGTTAACCGGTCGACTATCACCCATACAACATCATTACCCCGTTGAGTCCTCAAAAGACACACAACAAAATCCATCGTGACATGCTCCCACTTCCACTTGGCTATAGGTAAGGGTTGTAACAAACACGCTGGTCGTTGATGCTTGACAAGTAAGGCACCTCAAAACAAATAAGGCTATATCTCTCTTCATCTCGACCAAAACTGGAGACTAAGGTCATGATACATTTTTGTGCCTCCCGGGTGTACTGCAAGGCGTAAATGATGGAACTCTCGGAGTACCTCCTCTCTACAAGACTGGTACAAAAAGACGGTCTAGATACCTTATACTCGAGTCAGAATAAACATTCAACCCCTTTCTTACCTTTCCACTAGATATCTTCCCCCTGATAGCTTCCCCTTCGCAATCATCTCGTTGTGCTTCTGTAACTTGGCTTACTAGAGTAGGTATTGCAATTACAATGAACAAAATGGCTGACTCGACGAACTCGCCAAGATGCAAGTCCTGCTCACCCACTACGCCCAGCATCTCCCATTCCCGGATGACGATACGAGCTATACTTTTTATAGATTTCTTACTCAAAGCGTTAGCTACTGTGTTGGCCTTCCCAGGATGATAGTGTAATCTGAAATCATAATTCTCCATAAACTCCATCTACCTTCGCTGCCTCAAATTCAATTATTTTTATGAAAGCAGATATTTCAAACTCTTATGATCAGAAAACACTTTAAATCTCTCCTCATACAAGTAATGCCTCCAGACTTTTAAGGCAAAAATCTCCGCCGCTAACTTTAGATCGTGAGTAGGATAGTTTCTCTCATGTGTTTTTAACTATTGTAAGCCATACACTACCACTTTTCCTTCTTGCATTAATACACAATCCAAGTCTTTTCGAGACGCATCCCAATAAATTGAATAACTCAAACCCCTTTACGGAATAATCAAAACTAGAGCAGTGGTGAGTCTAACTTTAAGCTTTTGAAACAACTTTTCGCAAGCCTCCCTCCACACGAATTTAACCCCCTTCCTAGTTAATTTGGTTAACGATGAAGCCAGTCTAGAGAAATCATTCACAAAACGTCGATAATACCTGGCTAAGCCCAAGAAACTCCAGATCTCAAAGACATTCTTAGGTTGTTTCCAATCTTGCACTGCATCTATCTTTGATGAATCCACGGTCACCCCTTTTCCGAACACCACATGGCCTAGGAACTTGAACCAAAACTCACACTTCCTGAACTTAGTATATAACTAGTATGCTCTAAGCAACTCAAATGCAACCTACAAGTGTTCCTTATATTCCTTCTCGGATGGTGAGTAGACTAAGATGTTGACGAAGACAACCACGAATCGGTCTAAGAACTCACGAAAGACTCAGTTTATCAAGTCCCTAAACGAAGTCGGTGCATTGGTCAACCCAAAAGGCATCAGTAAGAACTCGTAGCGGCCATACCATGTACAAAAGGTCATTTTCCGAATATCTTCCTCCTTCATCCTCAATTGGTGATACCCTGATCTCAAATCAATCTTAGAGAAATAACGAGACCCCTTCAACTGGTCAAACAAATCATCTAGTCACAGTAATGGGTACTTGTTCTTAATAGTTACCCGGTTCAACTTCTGGTAATCGATGGACAGTCGCAACGTGCCATCTTTCTTCTTTACAAAGAGAGTCAGTGCTCCCCAAGGCGATATACAAGGGCAGATGAAGCCTTATTTAACATTTTTTGGAGTTGAATCTTCAACTTGTGCAACTCGGCAGGTGCAAATCTATACTGTGCCATGGAAATTGGTGTCATGCCAAGTCAATGGAGAATTCAATCTTCCGATGGGGTGGCAAACTAGTAAGTCTTCAGGAAAGACGTCCTAATATTCACAAACTACCCTCAACAAGTCACCTCAGACCACGTCACTCTCATTATCCAAGAAAGTTGCAAAGAAGAAATTAAGCTCGCCTTGACCACGTGTGTCGTTCAATGGCAACAAAAAACTATCAGTTTGGTCACCTAGAAAATAAAAATAATCACCACTCGAGGTGCACATAGTAACTATCCTACAGTGGCAATCTTTGATGTCATGGTATGAAGACAACCAATTCACACCCAAGATGACGTCAAAACTCGACATGTCTAATAAAACGAAATCAAAATGAAGTCGGCGACCGACAACCTCTATCTCACAACCGCGACATCCTTGATCCAAGACAACCTTGCCTAACTGGTGACTCTATCCTGAACGGAGACACTAATTGAGACATTTCTTACCCCAAAACTGAAGCGAATGCAAACGAAATGAATGAATAAGATGCACCAATATCAATCAATACATTGCCAATAGAGTTGAACAATAAAAAGTTACCTCTTACAACAGAAGGTACTGGCGCCTGATCTGGTGTGGTAATAACATACACACACCCTAAAGGTCTCTGCTCTACCTACTCACACCTCGAAGCATAGGTCTGGTACACAGATTGAGTTGAAAAGGCTCCCTAATTAGCCCTTGATGCCTATGCTAAATGAGCAGGCTGATTACTCTGTGTCTGTCTTGAACCAGATATACCAGATGTGCTACTTGCTTGAGGGCAAAACCTCTTCAAACGCCCCAACTACCCACACTAATAACAAGTAGGCCGATGCCCTCTTCCTTGGCCTTGACCTTGACCTTGAAAATGACTCAAGGACGGTGTAGACTATTGCCCTCCTCCTCTCTACAGGAAAATTAAAGACTTGTGGTCCAACTGACCACACTTGAAGCAAGTGAAACCACCCTAGTTATCTCTCCTCGAACTAGAACTAGGTATAGGAAAGGTGGATCTAAACTGTGTAGTTTGGGACTGATGTGGGATAGAACCCCTTTGCCATTTGTTATCCCTTGCATCTCTCTAAACATCTTTACTCATCTGCTTAGAGCCCCTAAACAGTCTCTAAGTAGGCCGCCGACTATATAAAGAAACCGCAATCCCTAATCATAAACCTAGCCACCTTGAAACAAGGTCCGGTCCTCAATCTCTTCTCGAACTCGATGCAACGACATTCTTCTGTCACCACAAGTTCTGATGCAAACCTTGACAAACAAGTGAAAGAAACCTCAAAACTTGCTTCCTCAACTTCTCCCTTGCTGTGGGTGGCAAAACTTGTCTTGGAAAGCATTGACAAAAGCATCCTAAGTCACCCTAATACGCCCTCATGTATACCTCTACCATTGACCCGCATCTCACTTAAGTTGGATGGATGTCAAGTTCACCCTTAATCCATCGTCATCGATGCCAAGCATCTCAAACGTCTTCATCATCTGCTCTAGCCGCTCATCAGCCTTTAGTGGCTCTTTTAGATCCCCGATAAACTCATCTGGATTCAACCAAAAGAACTCCCTCTTAAAAAACGCCAGCCTTGTTTCTACAATGTAGGCTTGGACTTGACTATCAGCCTTGAGAATGTCCATGGATTCTCGCAATGCTCCGGCCATTTGCTGGCTAAAACACCCATGGCTTGCTGACCTATTGACTCGGCCATGTTGGCCTGGCCAACTCCCTCCTCATGCACTGAAATTTTATCTGGTATCGGCACCTCCTGCCACCTAGGCCTGCCACGCCTACCACCACCATGTCTGCATCCTGACATTCTAATAAAGGTAACACAATTGATTAGCACATTTATAAATGTACTGAAGCTAATTCACTCATGTTCTAATATGGTGGACAACAAGTAATTCATTCCACATAAGCACTGAATCACATAATCACAAACGAATTTCCTTTCTAGATAATGATCGCTCCACGACATTGCCAGAATTCCAATTAGAAATAACAGTAACAAGACTTCTAAAAATTCATAGACCCAATCAATATATTAGAAATTAAATTTCATACCTATTTAGTCACATAAACATTTTAGCACATAGCGTACTAGGTCTACTTCTAATATCATCTTGCAAGATAAACCTATTGTGGTAAAAATCACGTCCCATGATCCTAAAGTATTCAAACCCGGTTGCTCTGATACCAAGTTTTAACGCTTTAAAATAATAACGACAATGCATCTCATATTGTTCAATACAAAACATAAGCTTACAAAATGTTAACCTTTCATTTATATTCATTTACCATACAAAAGATGACATATGCAAGTATACATTCATAAATCCTAAATTCTGAATCTATAGCATATGTCATGTATGAATGAACTAAAAATAAAAGGGAATCTATAGCATATTCCAAGACATTAATTGGTTACAACAAGGTGGATCAAGTCTAAAGCAATTAAAAAGGCGGAGACATGTACAAAAGATAACCACAATAAAAGGAACAAAAAAAATGAACCTTCAGCTCCACGGTCCTTACAAACTAAGTCCTTGGTGGCGGCATATCATCAGCACCTGAAAGTTGTTTTCCACGTAGGGTGAGCTAAAACCCAATAGAGATACTTTAACATAATGTATAAAACTTAACGAAATCATAAGGTGAATGCATATGCATGCCATTTGCCAAATATTATACTTTCCATCTCAGAACAATGCAATGCCAATATTATATATCAATTCATGAAAAAAATAATTTTATATGAGAAAACAGGGCAGTAGATACGAACACTAGAAATCTCTAGGTGCGTGTCTGCCAGTAGGCTATACAAGCACTACCAAAGCTGTTTTTCTGGTACTAACGGAAGGATCGACACCTAATCGCGCAAGTTCCTAGACTTTCACGACAGACACACATGCCAACATAATATATCATTTTCACCAAAGTACACACCAATTTTTCTCAAAACAATACGTTTCCAATGTTTAAGTATGAAACAATGCTCAATGTAAGATATATGAGTAATTAGTTTCAATTCACCTAATCCTTATACAATTTCTATAACAATCAAAGTTATCCTCCACTGATAGCCCAAAACAAATATTTCTACTCAACAGAAAAGTTTTCAACAACATATACAATCTCATAATTTTCAAAATGGGAGTGATAATACATATCCAACTCTACTGTCATCATCAACAGATACATTCTTCTTATCTTTTCAAACCCAACATCTTTTCCTTTTCTTTCATAAATCAAACATCATTAATTTTTAAACAGATCCTCATTTACTTTCAAAATCACATTTAAGGAAGGAAATTTCAACATTTCAACACAAGCCAACAATATACATACTCCCATAACATTTCTCAAGAATTTTTTTGAAAAATCCCTTTTTTATATTTCAAAATCAAATCATAGGTTTAACCCAAGATTCCCAAATCACTAAACATTTTCAAAGTGCAAATAACTAAGCTAAGAATCATACCAAATGTTAAAAAAATCTCTACCTCAAGATTAGAAGAAGAAAAGAGCAAGTGTTGAAGTTTGGCGGAGCCGAAAATGAAATATATTCCAATTAGATTGACTTCCTCAACGAGCTCTATATTTTACCCTGAAACATAATGGTGGTGAATTCAAGGGAAGTATGGGAGGGTTTTAAGCAAGAACTAGAGAGAGAAGGGGGGAAAATTAGGTTTGAGAGGTTTTAGAAAGAGAGAGGGAGTAAAAAATTAACAAAAACTCATTTTCCCCGAACTAATATACACATAGACCGCTCGAGCGTCAGACACAATAAGTGACACTACTCGAGCGACCAAAAACACTGCTCGAGCGCACAATGATCCCCTCTTAGAAGTTCAGACCTGCAAAAGACCGCTCGAGCGAAGATCACCCATTTCTAGAAGTTTTACAGGTCTGCAAAAATACAGAGAGATCTCAAAGACTGCTCAAGTGACAAAAGTCTCGCTCGAGCAACAAAAGTTTTGATTCATTATTGAAATTGTTTGTTACGGACACTTGTTTATACGACATATATGTGTGTATGTATTGAATATAAGTTGATGGAAGAATAATATACAATTTTGGATTTTTTTTCCTTGCAAATATAACTATATTATAAAACGATACATGTTAGAAAATTAAAGTATCCGATGGTAATATAGGATTACAGATTAACAATGTACGAACACAGTAACATATATAAAGTTATATTTATAATTTTTATATATGTAGACATTGACATATATAAGATATCACAAAAGTATGTGAAATCTTTTGCAACAATATAATACATGAAGCAATGAGAAGTTAATTATTCATAATTAAATAGTTGATCATAATTTAGATGTTTTGTATTACATTTTTGTATGTATGCAACCATTTTTTAATTAGATTATTCAATTCACATAAAAATTGAAAAACATTTGTGTAAAATTAGAGATTAGTGAAGAAAATTTTAAAAAAGACAAGTTTATAGTGTTTGGTTTGGTTTCTTTTTTCAAACTTTTGTTTTGAACATTTTGGTTTTCATATTTTGCCTTTGACACTATTTTTTCAATAACCCTTTTTATTTTTTATTTTTTTAAATTCACTTAATTTTATACTTTTTTATTTTTTATTTTTACTTTTAGATTTAGATTCACTTAATCTAAATATACGTAGAAAATAATTTTTTGTGTATTCTTTTTAGGAAAAAAAAATTATTAATATTAAATAATTATAATAACAAAAAATATATAATAAAAAAAAATCGGTACATGTTTGAATTTATATATTTTTTTACGAATATTTTACTTTTTAATTCTATTTAGATCAGGGCGTTGGGGCCAAAAATCCATTTTTAATTCTATTTAGTAACGCTTTTGCTTTTTTGGCTAAAATATATGATTAAAAAACTAGTTTGTTTGTAACGACTTTTTGGCTTTTTATGAAAAGATGTACAAAAAAAGTAGAGAAAAAAAATAGAATCTTTGACCTTTTGGTATATGTTATAATTTTTTTGATTTTTTTAGTAACTTTTTGACTTTTAGGCTAAAATTATTGCATGCCAAACGAGGCCTATGTTTTCTTTGCCCAACAATCCAGCCGCTAAAACATTATGTCCACAAGGACATACTTACTCAAAAAGACTAAATTACCCCTATGTATGTGTGTGTGTGTATGATACTCATCTGTCAAAACCCATTGCCCAAACCCAAACCTTTTCTCTCTCTCTCTCTCTCTCTCTCTCTCTCTCGCTCTCTCTCTCTCTCTCGTTTTCCTTATTTTCTCTCTTCTGTTACCACCACCAAAACCTCTTTAGCGTCACCACTGAAACCACTTTGGCATCAAATCTCTGATAACCCCATCACGTATTATGCTTTTAATTCATTAATTGTGCATGTGCGTATGAGCTAAGTGTGAATTTGAATGATAATTATGTCATTAATGTGGTTTTGACTACATATCCATTGATCGTAGGAAAATCTATTATGATTTCTAGTATGATTTGAAAATTGAAGGCCTTAATGGCGTCAGAAACCAAAATTGGTTAGTTTATTGTGATCAACATAATTTTTAGAGCCTATTAGAAAGTTTGATTAAAATTTGATTTAGTTCAAAAAAAATTAAAATTTTAAATAATTAATCTTAAACCTAATTTATTTGCTTAATCCTTGATTATTGATAATTAAGCTAATTAGTGTATATATATATATATATATATATATATATATGATATAATTACGAAATTGAACTCAACATCTTCATTTGGTTGAGATTGTACAAGTTAAAGAGAGAGAGAGAGAGAGAGAGAGAGAGAGAGAGACCATTCTAGAGAGAAAGGGAGCTAGAGAACTAGGAACTTGACAAGGAAATAGGAGAATTGGGTAGAACAACTCAAGTTCTTACTAGAATTCAAATATGTGAATTCAAGAGGATTATGTGATTAAGTACAAGAATTGAGCTAAGATTGTTGAATTTAGAGTCAATTTATACATACATGCATAATTGGGTAGAGTTTCATAAGTCTGGGCATGATTCATGTCATCCATGTTGAGTTTTGAAGCTATCTTATACATGCATTCATGAATTATGAAGTTTTAGATTTTAATTCCATGATTTACAAAGTTTTGAAAATGAATTGCATGTTTTTTAAGCTTTGGAAAAGAGTATGGAAACAATTGATACATGCATAATCATTTGAGTTTGAATTCTTGAAGTTTTGAGCTTTGATTCTGCAAATTAGCTTTGCATTCATGTTCTTGGAAGATTTTCTAATTGTTTTCAAGGTTTTGACAAGCCATGCAAAATTTGATTTGAAAATACAAGTTTTGAAGTTCAATTATGTTATGGAATTTCCAAAATTATGCATCACCGCTCGAGCGACCAATCCATCGCTTGAGTGCACATTTCATGCATCTAGTATTTTTGCAAATGTTTGCAGTTAGCTCGAGCGACCGCCTTTTATTTTGCACCTTAGTTCTAGTGAACATCAAGCCTAGATTCGGACCATCCAGTACTTTTGCAGATCATGTGGACCGCTCGAATGACCAATGTTGTGCTCGAGCAAACTATCCTGCTTCAGTATATTTTGGAAAGCCATGTTTTACTTATTCTGGCATTGTCATTCCTTTCTAAGCATTCTTAGGCATGAAATGAACATTCTAAATGAATTAAAAAGTTAGAATGAAGCCTAAAAGAATTGAATAAGTTAAAGAACAATCCAGTTAAGCAATGCAATTCATGAGGACAAATCGACAACCGAATCACTATGAGTAATATCTTACTAAAGATATTTTCTTAATTACTCTATTTTTTGTATATCCTACCGTGATATGTTTTTTGAACTTATGATTTTGTAAATGTGAATGAGTTTCTATCTGTCCAATCAACATGATATCTGTAAATGCGATTGATATGACACGAATGTATATGATGAACCTATGGTCGTTCTGTATAACTGAATCGGACTTAAGATCATTCTGTATATCTACCAAGATAGACCCAAGGTCGTTCTAAATATCTGATAAGTTTGATTATCTGTTATAAGTTAACCGAATGGTTATTATATAGCTATAAATGACTGGACCCAAAGTCGTTCTATTAAAATATGATCAATTTTGTTATGTACATCTGTTATTTGTTGGACCCGATGTCGTTCTGCCATCTATTGGACCCAAGGTCGTTCCGTTACAAATTGTTTTGTAATAACCCAACCCTCGTACATGTTTTCTGATATATTTTCAGTCCCTTTATTCTGCGCCTTTAAATGCTTATTGTGAAAGTTCATAAGAAATTAAGTTTAATTAAGTGAACCTTATAATTATAGATTCATATCTATTTAATAAGAAAACATATTTGTCACAATTATGATGTTCAGATCAGAAATTGAACACCTTAGAGGCTGGATAATCTGAAATTTATTTTATATTTGAGATCGTTATAATTTTTATGTACTAATAAGCATTTTTGTGAAAATTTGATTTGGAATGATTAAACTGGTTGATTTTCGTCTTTATTCACTTTTATATATATCTATATATCTATATATCTATATTCTTTGGACCTTTGACTTAGAGCCATTACACAAATATCTCCTGGGAGAAGAAAATTAGAGAAGGAAAGAAAGGGTTTGAAAGGAAGAAACTCATCAAGAGAAAAGATGGGGGAATTGAGAGGGGTTGTAGGGTTTAAGGCTCAAGGTATGTGAATTTTGTTTTAATTAAGTCTTTTCTTAACTTTGAGTAAGAATTCCCCCTTTCATTTGTAAGATTTGGGGTTGTAATTAAAGTTGTATGTGTGCCAATTGTTAAATTGAGAAATGCTCTTGTCACTTGGTTGATTGGAGATGTTGTCAAGATAAGCTATGTAATGTTTGTAATGTTTATATTGGGATTGATATATGTTTGTAATGTTTATGTCTATGATTTTTGAACCATATTTCATCAATTAAAAGATCTATTTTGAGCCTCAAGAATACTCACCAAAAATTGAGTTTCGCTGAAATTTCGAACTGTAATCTGTCCAGAGATCGTGCATTTACTTACCATTAATGATTCTTATTCTTAACACTTTATTCCTTGCAAGTAATTATATTAACATATATGTTGGTTGGAAATCGGTGCAAATGTATGGGAACGTTGAAAGACTTATGTTCACTGGTATGACTCTGAAACTAATTTGCATTCCGGTTATGGTTAATGGTTGTCGATAATGGGCCATAGTCTGTAAATTATCTATGACTTTGCATGAGAATTTCATACGAATTATTAACGTTGGATTAGTTTAAAGATAAATCTAACATGAGTGATATGTTTAAAGAGAATTGTTGTACTGTGTTCTGTATTCGGGAGTTAATACTCTGGAATTGATTAACAGGAAGAAATGGTAAACGTAAACCCCGCTTACTAGGAACATGATATTCTGAATGGCCTATCAAAGGCTACTATAGTTCATTTGGCTCAACACGTGTTTTATGGCATAAATATCTACCCAGAGTAGACCCTCAAAATGAATAATTGGATAAGATCATGGGTTGTTTTATACGTTAACAATTGTTAAGAATTATGATAAACATCAGATTGACTTACGAATGACTCAACCTGAAGGCAGAATTAAATATCAACGACATTGTCATGTAACTCATATTATGATGAAATTGTTCTGTCATTGTTAAATGTACCGTAATGACAAGATATGACAAGAAATACTTTACTTTCGGGTATGTTACGTTTGAATCAATGAATGGTTGTTCAAGTATGTTACAAGTTCCCGATACTGGAGGTTCCTTTATGGAACAAATATGTATGCTTTATCTTGATCTGTTAGCGCTAGTGGTTGTACCATGTATAATCAAACATGAATTCTGTTTTCTGTGTATGATCCAAGCATAAGTAAAAATATATCTGAATATGTTTCTATTTATCCGTTCTGTTTACGCTATGTTATGACATGATGTGGGTTAACCGGTCTTTAAGGCCTAATGATTTCTGGTATGGAACAAAGTGTTGTATGGAACTAAGTGTTGTATGGAACTAAGTGCTGCAATGCGAGTCACCTCTAGAATCCATACGAGCCACCTCTTGAGTCCATACACATACGAACTGGGTTTAAAGCCGATATGAAAGTTATGAGGCCTATGGCCATTCTGTATGATCTGCTGGTATGAAACAAAGTGCTGCCATGCGAGCCACCTCTTGAATTCATACACATTCTGATAAGGGCTTCATGCCATTCTGATAAGGGCTTAATGCCATTCTGATGAGGGCTTAATGACATTCTGATAAGGGTTTAGTGCCATTCTGATAAGGACTTAATGCTGTTCTAAAAAAGGGGCCAATTTGTGAAGTTGTGAACCGACAAGGTCGTTCTAATTTTACAGAATCAGATTAACTACATGACCTCTGCATTTATACACGCATTAAGATGTATTCTATTTTAAGTTGTGCATCAATTTGTTTAAGTATTACTATTCACTGAGATTGTCTCACTCTGTATTTTGTCTGATTCTGAAGGTACTAAATCCGAAGGTCAGCCTTAACCCTCGATGCTCACTTCTCTTTTGCCAACCTTTATGTGTCTAGGCATTTGGGTGAAGCCTGATCATTTCTTTGAAGTTTTGCTAAGTTTTGACTTGCACTTTGATTTTTTTTTTCCAATGTTTTTTATATCCGCCCAATTAAAGGGCGCGGTTTGTATATGTGTATGTAAATATTTATCATCTAATGCACTGTTTGTAATCCTGGCATAATAGTGGTCGCTCAATGGATGTCATTCTTTTACTTTATGTTATTTTCTTATATTTAATGCTTTCGTTCAGGCCCCATATGTTATGTACAGCAGGTTAAGTGTCCGTTTCCAAGTAGGTCATGCCCAAACTTTTAGGGGCAGGTTTGGGGCGTGACATGTTTATGATATGTAAATGCTTATGTTACTTAATAGAACTCATTCACATAACTCATTTACTCTGATGTTATTCACTAGGCGTTAGCTCACTCTGTTATATATATATATATGTAGATAAGCAACAGGATGTCTAGCCCCAGCCTTAGTGAACCTGCGAAGGATACCAAGTTTTTGTGAAGTCTATCATGAGCGTCTCACAAGCGAGGCTTTTGTTTCTTTTGTCTTTTGAATTTCTGTCTTCTTATGGAATCTTATTATATATGTATGAATGTGAGTTATTAATATATGAAAAGTTTTTGTTTATGCCATTTATACACAAACTTATTGGACAAAATTTGTTAGTCTACTTTCACTGCTTTCCCCCTTATTATTAAATCTAATTTGATTTCTGTCTAAGACCATAAGTAATCTCATGATTACTGGTCGGTTATGATCCAAACCTCCAAGGGCGGGTTCGAGTCATGACAACCTCTATCCTCTTTCTCTCTCTCTCTCTATCTCTCTCTCTTTCTCTCTCTTATCTTCTTCCTCATCTCCTTTTTCTCTCTCTTGTCTCCTGACTCACCTGTCTTCCCTTGTTTCAGATTGTCTAAAATCTTAGACAATCCAGTGGCTGATCTACACCACTACCACCACCATCTTCTCCCTCCTCGTCGATGACTTCGACCTCAACTCCATGGTCGTTGGCAAGCTTTGAAGCAAGGATCATTGGAAAATGCCAAATCGACTATGTGCATCATCAACTTTGGCAAATCTAATGGCAACACCTCGGGATCCATGGCCAGTTTTGCTAAAAAAGTTGAAGGATCATCAGAGAACATGGTGGTACAAAGATCGGTGAATATAGTGATACTTAAACCAACATAGCCTTTGAGAATTCTAGAAGCTGGTCACTGGTTCTTTCAAAAGTTTCGAATGTAGGTTACGAGCACCACGGTGTTCATCCATGTCGTAATGTTTCCTTTCATGCACAGAAATATACACATTTGCACACAACATCGATTTATACACACACACAGACCCACAGATATATATATATATATATATATATATATATATATATATATATATATATATATGTTTTTTCATTCAATTATTTGATAATTTTGTGATTACCTACTATTAAAGTAGTCAATTCGTATATAGAATCATCATTTTCATTAAATTTCTCATTCAATTGTCAATTGTTAGTAAAGTAATTTATACTATGTATATGTATATTTTTCATTCCATGGTGATTTTGTCAATGAAGATGGTAGTTATGGTAGTCTATATGAATATGCATATATATATACACACATATATATACATTTCTGATTCAATTATTTGACAATTTGTGATTACCTACAGCTAGTAAAGTAGTCTATTAGTATATAGAATCATCATTTTCATTCGCATTCTCATTCAATTGTCGATTTCTAGGAAAGTGATCTATATATATGTATATATATTTTATTTTATTTTATTTTTTGTTTTTGGTGGTTCTTGCATTTGAAAATATTCCAACAAAGAAATTGTTCCAAATGTGTCTGTTTATATGTATATGTTGTTGTTATAGTTGTTTGATGTTGATGGTCACGGTGATGGTGATGAAATAAATTATAATTTTTTTAGATAGGTAAGAGAGATAGAAGATGAAGAGGAGAATTTATCGATTTTGGTAAATGAACAAATAAAAAATAAATAAAAAAAATTAAACATATATATATATATATATGTTTGAGTGTATGTACTAGAATATATTTGAGTGATAGTGGTAGAAAATTTCAATAGAAATGGAGAAAGAACAAAAGAGATAAGGAGAGAATCTGTGTATATATGTCACAATTTGAAGAGATAAAAAAGTAAACAAATAGGAAAAAAAATAGGCCTGTGAAATTCAACAGATAGAGAATATTAAGTTTGAATTTCAACAGATATGGAAAAAATAATTGAACAGATAATAAAATTTGAAAAGATAGATTTAAAAAGATAAGAGAAAAAATTGAATAGATAATAAATTATGGATAGATATTTGAACAGATAAGTGAAAATTGAATAGGTAATAAAATTTAGATAAATATTTGAACATATAGGGGTAAAAATTTGAACAGATAGGAAAAATATTGAATAGATAGGGAAAATTTTTCAACAGATAAGGAAAAATTTTGAACAGATTGTCAACGAAAGTCAACAGATAAATTAAGGGTGAAATTGGAAACAAAATGTCCTTTAAAAGTAATAAAAGGATTTCTCACCAAGCTATTTCACAAATGGTGGATTTTTCACTAACAAAAAAAAATCCATTAGACATAATGCCTTAGACACTCTCTAAATTAGATTTATCACCAATTTACTCTTTAGATTATTAGATATTAGATTTTCATGTAAAAGTACAATTTAAATATAAATTATGAAGAAATTTCAATATTTGTAATCACTAAAACTGAGAAAATATGAAAGACAAAAACTAAAAACATATTTAAAAATAAAATCAATGAAAGTGATTCTTATTTAGAATTTTGACATTATACCTTAGCTATTAAAGTACAATGTAAAATATTACATTTCATAAAATATAATTTAAACAAAAAGAGAGTATATGAATATAATCTATGAATTTTTTAGATAGACCATAAATCTCTGTTTTAAAAACACATAGTTTGTCTCTATCTAGATTCGAATGAATGCATACAACTTTAAGATTCAACCAAAATTATTCGCAGTGATTTGATCCATGATGAACAATTATAAATATTATATATATCAGTGTAGAAGCAAACACAAGAAATGAGAAAGAGTAATTATTTTTTGTTCTTCAATTATTATTAATGCAAAAAAAATAAGGAGATGACTTCTTCTTTTTTTGGAGGGATAAACTACCAATAGGTTGTAATAGTTGAATTTAATTCTCATAAGTCTTATTGAAATGTTATAGTAAAATCGTCGTTAAAAATAATTTTTTGTGACATTTTTTTGCATATATCGCTAAACATTGTCAATTAGGGATTTTTTTTTTGTCACGATTTTTGTAAGTTGTCACTAAAACTTACAATTAGTGACTTTTTTTGTGACAATTTTCAAACTATCACTGAAAGATAAAAATTAATAACTTTTTTTGTGAAATTTTTTTGAAATGTTGCTACAACTTAAAATCGGTGACATTTTTGTGATAAATTTTTCAAACTGTCGCTGAAAATTAACAATTAATGACATTTTTTTAATAGTGTTTAATGAAAAATGCCATTAATTCCCCCAGGACCTATTGGGCAATAAATTCACCTATTAGGACCTGCATGTAAGTGTTTTTCTTTTCTTTTTCTTTTTTTTAAGAAGGGAAATGATTTGTTTATATTTATATAAGACTCTTGGAAGTAGATATATCGTTTTTGAGTATTTAACTCAAAAAATAAAGAGATAGTTCGTTTGTATAACTCCAAAAATAAAGAGATAATTAATTTATATAGGACTCTTCATGATTTTTAGAAAATATAATAGATTTAAAAAGGTAAAATTTGGATTTAAAAAAAGTAGAAAACATGACAGGCTTTTCACACTTTTATAATAGTAGTAGATATTTTAGCTTACTAAAAATTCATAAATGATATTTTATTGAATCAAAATTTCTCTTTTAGGTAATAAAATATTTTTATTTCAACTGTCAACCAAATGTCGAAAATAAAAACAAAAATATTTTTTTTTGTAATTTTCGGCATTAAAAATAAGTTTTGAAATACACTAAGACTCCGTTTGTTTTGACAAAAAAAATTTTACAAATTTTTTTTTTTTTTTTGACATTTAATTGACACTTGAAATAAAAATATTTTATTACTTAAAAAAAATTTTGATTCAATAAAGTATCATTTATGAATTTTTAATAAACAAAGCTACTTAAATGTGTTAAAAAGATAGTGTCAAAAAAATTTTACCTATTTTTTATTCAATCAAATAACTTTTAACAAAAATATTTAATGTCAAAATCAACTTTAGAGAGAGAGAGAGAGAAGGAATAAAAATATCCTATAATTATTCATGCATCTAAAAATAGGTGCAGCCAAACAGCCGCTTTTACAGCTGGCAAGCATTGGAGGGCCCACAGGTACCGAGTGAGGATCCTCTCCTTGCAGCTTCCGTGCTTGCATCCGTCCTTGCAGGCCTTCGGGTCTATTTTTAGGCCCAATTTTGATAATTCGAACCGTTCATATTTTATGATTTATTCAGTATATCATACCTGTAAAAAATCAAGTTGATCGGATATCAGAAAACATATGTTCGGAAAACTGTTTATTAAATTCTTTAAAAAATAGTGTTTAGTTCAATTTTTCAAACACATACTTTCTGATATCCGATCAATTTAATTTTTTACAGGTATGATATACTGAATAAATCATAAAATATAAACGGTTCGAATTATCAAAATTAAGCCTAAAAATAGACCCGAAGACCTACGAAGACGAACGCAAGTATAAACTTGCAAAGAGAGGCTCTTGACTCCACATGTACCGAGAGGTTTTAGCTGTCTTATGGGTCTCGCTGACCTTTCACTTTCGATGTCGCCACCTGTCCTTGTTAGAGGGTCCAAGCCAAGGCACCATCACGCTCTACGCGTCACGCACCAAGTGTCCTTACGTGTTCATGCCACATAAGATGTGTTGTTTTGTTTTGTTTTTTTTTAATGAATTTTTTTAACACATTGGAATTTCTTGTTGGATATACCTACTGGGAATAAGGAACCTCTCATAAACTACTCTATTTCGGATCAAATAAAAAAATAAATAAACTATGCAATAATTGCTACATTTGGAAACACTAACCTAGGCAACTTAGGTGTTTGCCTAAAGGATGTTTGACATAATCTTCACAAATATACTTTTTTTTTTTTTTTTTTTTTTTTTTTTTTTTTTTAATAAGTGTATTTATTTCGATCATATTATTTATTTATTTTTTATATATTTTTTTATAAAAAATTAAAATATGTATTTATTTAAGTCACCTCAAATATTTCTAAATTTTTTTTGCACAAGAGAGAATCTTATTTTTTTTATATATTTTTAATATATAATATATATCACATAAAAATAAAAGTGATAATGAAAATACAATTAAAGAAAAAGCATCTCTCATTACAATGTATTACATAGATATCCAAACAAATTGCTCTACTATTATATTATAGGACAAATTATACGGGTAGTTCATATATTTTATCTCTTATATTATTTTAGTTTTTATATTTTAATTGACTTAATTTTGAGCAGTAATTTTATATCTTGTGACAATTTGATCCAATTGATAATGTTGTCAGTGTTTTTAATGAAAATTATCACTAAGTTTGTTGAGGTTAACTCATTAAGTTGAATAAGTTTATAATTTTACCATTTAAAATATAACACATGACACTTATGCATGTATTTTTCATAAAGAAATGCTAAGAGTTATAATCAATTGGACTAAATTGAGACAAAATCATAAATTTAAGGTCAAAATCAAGACAATTAAAATTATAAGGACTAAAATGACACAATGATCAAACTATAAGGATTACTATTGTAATTTACCCTATGTTAAACCTCTCATCATCTCTTTGGATAAATTAAGTGGACAAATAGTTAGATTATGTGGATCAATAAATGATACATGCACAAATAGTAGAATGACACGTAGATGGATAGGTGGATAATTTTCAAATTATAATTGTCCTTTTTAGTTCCAAAAGAATAAAACTTAGGTCTATGGACCCAACAGTTTTAGAAATAGACCTCTGATGACTACCTTATTTCTTTCCTTTTTGATTAATTTAGGAAAATGAGAATAAAAAAGAGAGATTGACCAATAAATTTTATATTTTGAACTTGTAATCTATATATTTTCTTTTTTTTGGTGATTCATTTAATTATTTTAGATGTATTATGACTCATTTACCATTATAATCTCCTTAATTGTTGTTATTACATTTGAAAAAAGTACATTAAGAAATTTTTGTTTGTTGGAGTGTTACGTTAGGAAAAAGTAGATTACGAAAATTTTAGCAAACTTCCTAGATGTACCAAATGTCACATTATACCCGTCATATTGGAGTGTTATATTTAAAAAAAGTACATTAAGAAATTTTTTGGAGTGTTATATTTAAAAAAAGTACATTAAGAAATTTTTTTGGAGTATTACATTGAACCATTATATTTAAAAAAAAAATACACTAAGAAATTTTTTTTTCTAATGTCACATCATATTTGTTACATTAAAGTGTTACATTTGGAAAAGAATAAAAAAATGTCTTGATATGATATAAAATAAAGGATCTCATGAAATAACTTTTTGAAAACAATAGGACTTATATGATCATAAGAAAAAAACCAAGACTTATGAATATGCAGGGTTTTGATTCAGTACTTTCGGATAAATTTTTCTGTAGATAGTAATTATAAAACAGACTTTTGACCATAAAAGTTGAATAAATCATCATTTTTTTTGTTTTATTTTATTTTCTAGACAAGTTGAAGATTCCAACATCACATAAAATTTAACATAAAAAATTGGAGGTTTTCTTTTTTTGCTCATCAGGACATCTCCAGTGGAAATGTGTTAAGCAACTGGTAGTGTTAATGCCTTAGATCCAGATTTTCTACTGTCCATAAAATGTATTAGACCGTTCTATTTGGACCTGAGAAATTCATTAGGGGCTTTATTTCGATAATTTGACTTATTCAACGTGTAGAACTTACCAAGTATTTCATCCCTGTGAAAAATCACGTTAATCGGATGTCGATAGCCACTTGATCAAGATACATTTTTGTCAACAATTTACTTTTAAAATCATATTTATCATTGACAAAAATATGATTTGATTACGTGACTATCAATATCCGATCAACGTAATTTTTGTAAAAATAAAATACTTAACGAATTCTAAATATTAAACTGTTCAAATTATCGAAATGAAACCCACGATGGACTTCATATACTTAGTCCAATTTCGAACGGAAGAGAAACTTCCTAATTGTTATTCAGTCGGGAGGTAAGATGCACTTTTTATGCTCCATGGTCATGCAATTTCATTAGTTCCGAAAAAAGAAAAAAAATGCTAATTTATTAGTAAAAAATGTTAATTAATTAGTTAACTATGACTAGTAATTCCAATCTAAAAAAAAAAACTATGACTAGTAACATAACACATACAAACGGGCTCTACATCTCGTTCTTTTGCAGACTACACTGAGAAAGAAAGAGGAAGAGAGAAAGTTGCATATGTTTTTGTACATCTGATTTTTTACATTCAACATTTAAGTGGGTTCATTGACACGCGTACCACATATTTTAACAAGAGCGAGTTATACTAAGGTCAAGTTTGGCAACTTTTAAATAATTTATTTTTTTTTTTATCACATCACTTCTCTATTTTTTTCATATCTTTTCGTAAAAAGACAAAAAGTGCACTTATTTAAGTCATCCCAAACAATCCCTAAATGTCTCTATATTTTGATTTTATATTATTTTGATTTTTGACATTTTAATTGTGACATATTTGATTTTAAATTTTAAATCTTATTCCAAATAACGATAATTGAATATACCATTACTCAATTTTAATGGCAAAATCGTCAATTTGACAAAATATAAACTAATTTAATAAAAATAAAGGTCAAAAAAATATTTTTCATATTTTAAAAAATATTTCTACCCACTAAAGATAAAATTATGTAAAATTGATTAATATTTTACACATTTGTTTATTTTTTTATCAAATTAATTTTTATTATGTGTTTTGATGATAATCATATAATATGTGGTTATTTTTATTTTTATTAAATTAGTTTTTGTTTTTTCAAAAGTCAAATATAGCGACAACTTTGATATCATTATTAAACCAATCTATTAAATCGAAAAATAAAAACTAAAAACGTTTCATATATTAAATATATTGATTTCACATTAAAAACTTAACAACTACCCATTACATGATCATCATCCAAACACATAACAAAAATTAATTTGGCAAAAAAAAAATAAATTAATTTGTAAAAGATTTATCAATTTTACATAATTTTATCTTTGATGATGTAGACGCCCTATTTTTGACCGACCTTAAGACTTAGACGTCATCGATTGAGTACTCGATGATTGTGCATTTTTGTGCTCGTTTTGAGTTTCTGGAGCCTTCGGCTGAGCGCCTTGTCGCGGGACCTCTTAACTTTCTCCTCCTGGCCTAGTTTTTGAACCATGCCTTACTGCCTTTGCCTGGAGGGAGACAGAGGCCTGTAGCCCACTTTTTTGTAGCCGTAGACTGCCTTTCCCTCTCGTAGGCCCCCTTTTGTAACCGTAGACTAGTTTTCGGGATTACCGGCTGAGAGCCTCGCCTTGCAGACTCTTGTCTTGCTTCCGTCTTGGTTTGTTTTTGAACCAAACTCCTTTGCCTGGAGAGTGGAAGAGGGGTGTAGACTAGTTTTTTCCCCCTGTTGACCACTTTTTGTGGTCAGCCAACTAGGGTGGGTGTTCTGTGGACCACCTAAGGTGGTCGGCAGCCTGCCACCACCTTCTACTCTCCCTGCAGACCCTCTCTCTCCCTTGCCGACCACTTTTTCTCCCTATAGACCACTTTTTGTGGTCGGTCGACTAGTAGGAGTGGTCGGTCGACCACTTTAACTGGTCAGCAGCTTTCCTGCTTTTTCTACAGATATATTTCCTTGCCAGCTATGCCAGCTGTTGGGCACAGAAGGCATCCTCCATACACGTGTATGGAGGGATTGCTTCAAGCCTCTAACTTGTCAAACAAGCTTGAGACTTGAAATTCTATATAAGGGAGCCTCCTCCCTCTTGCTTTAGGTTCAGAAAATTTGCTTAGGGCTAAATATATCCTTCTATCTCTATATTTCTCCCTATCTCTATATATTTGTATTGTTTTGTGCCTTAAAGTGAGTTTTGTTCATACTTTTGCACTAAACACCTAGTGAAACACCTTCACTCTTGAGCTGAGATTCTTGGAGGTTGCATTTGAGTGGTTTTGACTTGATTTTTACCTTTGAAGTTTCTGTTTTGAAGTTGTGCTTCAAGGGTGAGTTTTGCCCTCTTTAAAGCTTTGTTTTCATTGCTTATTTGGCCCTATTTGCATGATGTTTTAGGCCTAACTTTAAACTGCAAAAAGTTTCATTTTCAAGTGCTTAAAGTGTTTGTTTAAGGCCTCTTTGGTATTGGGGGTGGTCTACCCCCTTTTGTGCCTTGATGGGCTTTGTTTTGTGCCATCTCTTTAGGTCTTTAAGACCACATTCTCTTGGTCTTTTGGCCACTGAAACCCAGTGGATTTTCAATGGTAAAAATGGAGTTTTGAGGTCCAAAATGAGAGAGGGTGGTCCCCTCTCCTCTTGTCTTGTTTACTTGCCTTGTTGGCCTCATTATTGAGCATGTGTTTCTAGCATGTGTTGGCTTGTTCTCAGCCTATTTTTTGGCCCTATTTCAGCATGGCATAACTCTGTTTTGGCTTGGTTGAGTCACCCCATGCATGCTTTCTACGCTTGTAGTGTAATCTTGCCATTTAGCCTTGTGTACTCAATACTTTGATCCATCATGCTAGCCTATTTTGGTCCCATCTCAGTATGTTTTTGGTGTTATTTTAGCATACCTTACTTCTGTTTTGGCTTGGTTTGATTGCCTCTTGCATGCTCGTTGCACTTGTAGTGTAATCTTCCCTATGGCCTTAACATGCATCATGCTTTGGACCATCTTTTTTAGCATGTTTTTGGCTCCACTCCAGCAAGCTTTTACTCATGTTTTGCCATGCTTAAGTTCTGTTTTAAGTGTTTTTGGTCATGCATGCCTTGTTTTGTATAGCCATAGTGCAATCTTGCTCACTAGCTTTGAGTTTCATAGTCTCTAGGATGCTTTATTTGAGTTGTTTGCATGCTTTGACCCCATCTCTCACATGATTTTAGTGCATGAAGTGTGGTCATACTCTCTCATGCTTCACTCTTTCAATGTTTTTGGAGGGTTATGCTTTATGCCTTAATCATGAGCCAATTGGCATGCATGCTTGCCTAAGCCTTTTGGGCTACCATTTCAGTGTGTTTTTGGTCTTATTTTGCTATGATACAACTCTGTTTTTGCTTGGTTAGAGCATCCCTCATTCGCTTCTTACACTTGTAGTGTATTCATGCTCATTGGCTTTGCATGCGTCATGCTTTATGCTTCCCATTCTAGCATATGTTGGCTATGTTCAAGCATGTTTTTGTCATTATTTTGACCTGCTTTGGGACTGTTTTGAGTTATCTTGGCCCTTTGGGGCTTGCTTGATATGGCTATGGTACAAGTGCCTTTGCTAGCCTTAAGCTTTGAGCCTTCTAGCATGCCTCATTTGTGATATGTGCATGATTTGGCATCATTTCTTATATGATTTCAAAGTATATTTCATTGCCACACTCTCGCATTTTCTACTCCTTCAATTTGTTTGAGAGTTGTGTCTTCATGCCTTGTTTGTGAGCCAATGTGTATGCGTGCTTGTATAAGTTTTTAGGCTCCCTTTTAAGCACATTTTGGCCTTTGTTTTGGCATGGTTGAGCTCTGTCCATAGTTGATTTAGCCATTTAAACTTGGTATTGCATGCCTCTTGTGAGATACTCTTTACTAGCTTTGATGTTCTTGGCCTCCGAACATGCCATGCATGCATTGCTTGCATGATAGGACTTGTGCATGCCACATTAGCATTGATAGACACGCCTGTTATTTGCATGTTGTTGCATTGCATTGTTGTTTGTATGTTGTTGCATTGCATTGTGTTTTCATGTTGTTGCATTACATTGTTGTTTGCATGTTGTTGCATTGCATTGTGTTTGCATGTTGTTGCATTACATTATGTTTGGCATATTGTTGCATTGCATTGTGTTTGGATTGGATGTTAATCCAAATACAAGAAACGAGGGGCGTTTCATACTTGAAGTGATGAAACACACCTCATTTCTCAATCGCCGACCCTCTTGATCAAATATAATAGAGGTGGAGGCCCTTATGTGTCATGTGTGCATTTATTGACATTAAATTGTGCAAACTTGGCTTCTCGGCCATCGTGCATTGCGATGCTCGGTTGGTGGCCCGAGAGTTGAGTACCGCACTCCCTTGAGCTTAAGAAATGATAGGGAGGGTGGTTGTGCACACATATCTTGCAAATACACTGCTATGCCCCTTCTTGTTCTCTGTTGCAGCAAAACTGGAGATTGGGCAGATTTTCTGGTCTACAACCAGTTTTTTTGGCCTACAAGTGGTCTACAGCCTCCTTTTCTGGTCGGCAGCCTACCAAGACGTCCCCATGTTGGAGCAGAAGCAATTAGGAAGTTTGTGCAGTGTTCTGAGAACAAATCAAATGCAAACAGAGGCAATTCTGGGCATAGTAATGGATTTCTGAGCGAGGCAATCAAGGACATGCATCCTTCATTGTTCAAGGTAGAGTTGTGGTAGCCTAGTTCACATACCTCACATGTTCAGTTAGTTACCATGATTAGTTAATTTGTTAATTAGTTAAAGTATTGTAATAATTAGTTGTAGCTAGTTATTCAATTTGTGTTGTGTAATAATTAGTCTAATTAGATTATTAGATTAGTTATGTAGCTTAGCTTAGCGTAGCTAGTTAGCTTATTATTCGAACCCTCCGTCGAGAGGGCAATTTTTGTAATAAGTGTCCGTGTGTGTGATGCATGTCTTCCAACCCCATGTCTTTCTCCCTTTTATTTACCAACTTTTGATGGTTAGTTTTAGGGCATGTTTCAATTAGCATACTTATGTTTTGCATGCGTGCATTATTCATTCGTATTGCATGCACCGGATTCGGCGCATCATTCAAACTGCATTGTATTTCAATACTGACTTGAATACGTGTTTCAAAGCATGTTATCGAGTGTTGCATTCGTATGCCATTCTAGATAGCCGAGCCTATTTTAGTTGCATTTTTGCATGTGTTACATTAGGCATCTTAACATAGCTAGGATCATGCATGATTACTAACTAGTTTCTATTTTGGCTCGAAGTACACTGTAAGTGTTTATGCTTTAGCATCCTTGCATGAGTGTGATTGTTGCCATGATAGCATGCTTGTCGTGAGGCTATGTGCTTATGTGTTTAACTGCATGAATGCCTGTGGATGAAGTTTGATTGCCTGAATTGGAACAACTCGATGATTGTGAGTTTTAAGCCCACTTGAAGTGGCAAAATCATGTTGTTTTCTAAGACCACTTGAGGATGGCAAATCCGGGCTTTAGTCTACTTGCGAGTAGCACCTTCAAACCACTTTAAAAAACAAACACGAGTTATTTTGTTCCAATCTGCGTGATGGAGTCTATACTTATATGCTGTGCGCATCACATAGTAAGCTAGCTAATAAACCGGAAAAAGAACGCATGTGTTTTCATAAACAACATATCATGTTAGTAAAGACCGATCCTTTGATCAAGCGAGCGGGGGTGCTTATTTCGGGACCTTCCCCTCTCGTACCCAAGTTCCCGAGCCAAGATAACTTTGGTGATGACGGACAAGTGGCCTTAGGCATGAGTCAGGGTTTCCTAAATTTCCCAAAATAAAATATTTAGGTGGCGACTCTGAAATCTGGCAAAGCAGTCCATGTTTGGCACTTCTTGATTAAAATCGATTTTCCAAAACGATTTGCCGAATTTGGACTCTTTGGTGATTTATCAGTCTTACATTGCACTTTGTGAGATTAGATTCAAAACCGTGATAGAAGTCCGAATTGTAGTAGCTAGAACTACAATCTGCGCCCTTGCGCGCAGAACGGAGTTCAGGCGGTCTACAGATGGGTAGAAATAATTTTGAAAAATTCAAAAATATTTTTTGACATTTATTTTTATCAAATTAGTTTATATTTTATCAAATTAACGACTTTACCCTTGAAATTGAGCAATAGTATCTTCAATTGTCCTTATTTGGAACAATATTTAAAATTCATGGTCAAATGTATTACAATTGAAACGTTAGGAATCAAAGTGACACAAGCCCCAAACTATAAAGACTGTTAGTGTAATTCGTTCTTTTAACAATTTTATTGAGTACTCATACAGTCAATAAATTAACAAATTCTTAACATAGAAAATTAAATTTCATTTCATTCTATATTTATATTTTGAATAATGATATACAAATAAAAAATTCATACAAATTTTTTATATATAATAAGGTGATTCAATGTGCAGTTTCCACTTTAAAACAAAACACTCATAACGATGAAAGTCTTGTTTGATTTGTCTCTTGAGAGACAATTTTTGAGAAAAAAAAATTCAAATATTTGTTTAGTTGAAAATTTAAGGGAAAAAAAATAAATTAAAATCACTTTTCTCTCTATTACACATCAATAAATCATTTTTTTCTCACACCCATCTATTCAACTACAAAAATAAATAAATAAATAAATCATCCCAAATTCCAAAATTATTTTCAAAATGTACAACAAAACAAATTTTAAAATTTTGTAAACTCTTTCCAGAAATTTAATTTTCAAAATTATTTTACAAATACAAACTAAACATGACTGAATTCATTTAAAGAAGGGTTTGTTTGGACAGATGATAGAGTCGAATTACAATGCAATGTACTACTAGTACTTAGTTAAATAGCCTCTGAGTTATTTGGCTGAAAATAACGTGTATTTGATTATTAGTCCGATTTTACTTTTGTAATCAAACAATGGGCTGATAAATCTATTGGACATGGGATCTAATTTCATGCCTCCATCCCATAAAACAAATACCCCACAATAATATTACTACATCATTCTTGTAAAGTTTTTTTAATATAAATTTTATATATAAATCAAGTTTTCCTTATACTTTAACATACGTGAATAGGTCTATTTTGGGAAGTTGACTTATTGATATATTATACAAAAATAAGGAGAAAATTGGTCTAAGGTCCCTATCCAACTTTCAATATGAGGAGAGATCCACAATATTATTTTTTGATGCCTAAGGTCCCTCTATGTTATTTTAGTTTATGAAATACCTATTTTACCCTTCTTTATAATATACGGTTTTCAAGTTTGGAAACTGAAGATTACGTTTCTATTTTTGTAGGAGATTACTTGGGGATGAACTTGGCGACGGAGATTTTGATGATGCAGATATTCGTGGAGATTTTTTCGGGATTTTGTAGTCGTGTAGGAGATTTTTTTTTGTTGATTTTCGTTGATCGTGTAGCAGTTGTTTTTCGTTGCCCATGTAGAAGTTGAAGTCGTGTTGAAGCTCGGAATTCCAATGGAGTTGAATCAAGTAAGTTTAATAATCAGTGTAAGTTTTTGATTTTTCATTTGATTTGTATGTAAGGATTCTGATTTCAGAGAAGCTTTTGTAGTGGATTTTGAATTAGGTTTTTGTTTTCAATTTTGATCAATGTCAGAGAAAAGCTAGCTTAGTGTAGTTTTGTTTGATTTTTGAAGTTGATTTTTTGTTCTTTGTTATTTGACAATAGAGTTGATTTTGATTTTTGGAGTTGATTTTTCATTCTCTGTTATATGTTTGTCAATGATAAATTTTGTTCTTTGTGTTTGGAGACTAGCTCTGTTTTTCTGCTCTTTCCTAAGTTTTGTTCTCTGATTTTTTTGCACTTTTCATTTATTCTGCAGTTTTTTTTTCTTTTTCTGCCCTTTTGTTTGTAATCCAAAGAAAATTGTATGTTTGTTTTTATAATCTAATGAAAATCACAGATAAAATTGTAAGCTTCTAGTCCAATGAAAATCACAGAAAAGATTATAATTTCATAACAGATCTTCAATGTGATTTTTGTCAATGATTGTGTTTAATAGTTAGCATTAATTTTGTCTGTAATTTTCTCTGGAAATTTAACTTCCAGAGAAAATTAACTTCTAGAGAAAATTATATAATCTTCTTTGTGATTTTCACTAGACTCATTAATTTTCTCTGTGATGTTTCTCTGTGATTTTCTATGAATTTATTAATTTTCTTTGTAATTTTGTTTTTGTTATCTTGAAGGTAAATATAAGTTGGTAAATTTATCTGGATTTTGATTTGAGTGCAATACTGCACAATCACACAGAGAAAATAGTAAGCTTATAATCTAGTGAAAATCACAAAGAAACTTATAATTTCATAATAGATCTTGTGTGTGATTTTTGTCTATGATGTGTTTAATAGTTAGCATTAAATTTCTCTGTGATTTTCTCTGGATTCATTAATTTTTCTATGATTTTGTTTTTGTTATCTTGAATGTGAATATAAGTTTGTAAATATCTCTGGACTTTTATTTGAGTCCAGAGAAAATTATAAACTTGTTATTATAATCCAGAGAAAATTATAATTATTAGAAATTTCTCTAGCCTTTTATGTTGTTCTTGTGAAGTGTTTTTATGTTGAGCAAATTATTTTTCTTGTTTTTTCTTTCAGTTTCGATGGACAGTGCAGTGTTGTTGCTATGCAAATATGGGAATGCTACTATTGTCATTAATGTTTCATGCGAATTGAATTTTGAGGAATTGGTTGGCATTTTGTGTAAAACATGGAAGAATTTGAAACCTAAGACTATGTGTATTTCATATTCTATTGTGGGCCATCCAAATTGTATGGTTCGAAATAATATTGATTTTCTGAATATGTTGAGGGTTGTTTGTGCACGTGGTGTTGATATAGTTGATCTTTCAGTTACTAGGTGCAGTACTTCTGATGAAGAGGATGAAGTGTGGTCTAATTGGGTAGATGTTGTGGATGGTGAATGTGATAGGCTGGTGGATATTGAAATGAATTCACTCTCTAAGTTTTGTTCTTACCAAGAAAATATGTTATTGTCAGCTGGTTAGTGAAATAATATTACGAGTGTTGGACAAAAGTTTGAGGGTGGTGTGGTTGAGTTCCGTACTTTTTTATGCAAGTTTGCTATTGAGGTTAATTTTCAGTTTACGTATGTTAAAAATGACAAGCTGAGGGTTACGGCAGAATGTGCATATAAGGAATCAAGGGGATGTATGTGGCGTGTACATGCTTCAGTTGAAAAAAAAAAAGGGTTCTTTTACATAAGAACTTTGAACAATGAACATACGTGTGGTGTGGCGGTTCGTACTAGTAAACATGCTAGGATGACTTCCAGCTTAGTTTCTAGGCTAATACTTGAAGAGGTAAGTGCAAAACCTTTAACTCGTCCAGTGGATATTGTCAAAAAAATGAAAGACGAGTATGGGGTCTCAATCAGTTATAACTGTGGTTGGTTGGGGGTTGAAAAAGCAAAATGTAGTACATATGGGGATTCTTGTTTGTCATTCGATCAATTACGGTGGTATTTTGATGAGGCATTGAAGAACAATCCAAGTAGTCGTTTTGAGTTAGATTTTGAAGATAATAAGCGTTTCAAAAGAGTGTTTGTGGCTTTTCATGCATGCATTGCTGGTTTCAAATATTGTCGGTCATTGCTTTTTCTTGATGGAACATTTTTGAAAGGACGATTCAAAGAAGTTATGCTTGCTGCGACGGGGAAAGATGGGAATGAAGGTAATTGTAAATATGTCTAATTTTATCTAAGTATGTGAATTTTCTATACATGTACGAATTGAGTGAATGTGAATTTTCTCTGACACTTTGAATTTTCTCTGGTTTTGGCCACTGTGTGGATTTTCTCTAGTTGTGGCCACTGTGAGAATTTTCTCTGAATATTGTCACTAAGTGAATTTTGTCTGGATGTTGCCAATGTGTGAATTTTATCTATAGTTGGTCACTAAGTGAATTTTCTCTAGATATTCTGATTGTGTGAATTTTCTTTGTAGTTGGTCACTAAGTCAATTTTCTCTGGATGTTGCCAATGTGTGAATTTTCTCTGCAGTTGGGCACTAAGTGAATTTTGTCTGGAGGTTACCATTGTGTGAATTTTCTTTGGATGTTGGCAGTGTCAAATTTCTCTGGTTGTTTATTGTTCTAATTTTCTCTGGATGTGTATATTTAATATGCTTATTCCTATTTGTTTTGTTGGTTTTTTTCCTATAGCTTTTGTTGTTGTTGATGCTAAGAATAAAGACAATTGGTGTTGGTTCCTTGAACATTTATGTGAAGTATTGGGATCAGAGAGGGTGATTAGTTTCATATCAGATCGACATCATGGTATTGTGGAAGGAATTGCTAGGTTTTTCCCTAACTGCTTTCATGGATTTTGTTTTGAACATCTAAAGAGAAATTTGAGGGATAAGTTGTCATGTGGAAACACAAATTTGGTTAGGGAGACGATTGAGTCCAAGTTTTCAGAATGTGCATATGCGCCAACAAAGGCATCATTTCCTTTCAAGTTAAATGAATTAAAAAGTGAGGGAGGAGACGTTGTGAGTGTTTTCTTAAGAAGTTTACCATATGAAAATTGGAGTGATGCATATTTTGAAGGGAAACGTTATGGTGAGATGTATTCAAATGTTGCTGAGTTATTCAATTCATGGACACGAGAAGCTCGACACTTGCCAACAACAAATTTGGTGGACATGATACGGGTGCAAATCATGAATATGAGGTCTGATAGGAGGCTTCTCTCTAGTAAATGGAATAAAGCTCTCTGTCCTCGTATGGATAGTGTATTGGAGAAGTCTTTCTTGGATGGGAGGACATGGAATGTGAGTTTATCATCTGATAATGTCTTTGAAGTGCATGTTTTCCTTCGGTTATGGTTGATCTTGGGTTGAGAACTTGTTCATGTCGAAAATGCGAAATAAATGGGTATCCATGTCAACATGCTGTTGCTGCAATTTTAGGAGTGGAAAGAATTTGAATTTTTTTGTTGAACCATTTTTTCATGCTGATATGTATCGTCAAGCATACTTGTTTTCGATTGGCCCAGTTCTAACTGTTGAAAAACTTGTGTGTAGCATTGATGATGCTATGATTTTACCTCTATTGAGTAAGAGACCAACTGGGAGGCTAAAGAAGAACATAATTGCTTCTACTGGAGAGTTTAAAAGGGTGATTAAGTGTAGTCGTTGTAAGAGTATTGGTCGCCATAATAAGAGGACATGCAAGGAACCTTTGTTAAATAGTTGAGGATAATACATTTTATTGATTGAATAATACATTTGATGATTACTTTTGTGTATTTTATTTTGTGAAATGTATTTTTTAGACACTGTATATAATAATACCAATCAAATTCATCCAGAGAAATTTTCCAATAGCAGTGAAAGTGTGCATTGTGTTTGTTGATACATACTATAGGCAATGGGTTTGTAATACCAGTCAAATTCATCTAGAGAAATTTGCCTATGGCAGAGAAAATTCTCTGTGCGTTGTGTTTTGAAGCTTCAAATTCATCTAGAGAAATTTGCCAATAGTAGAGAAAAGTACTGTGTGCATTGTGTTTTTTAAATTTGATAATTGTTTTATACTAACATAGTGCATTATAGATTGCATGATCATATAGGCACCCTCTTTGGCATGATACGAGTTAAATTTCTCTGTGAATTTCTGGTAATTTCATACCAATCAAATTCATCCATAGAAGTTTGCCAATAGAAGAGAAATTTACTATGGGCATTGTATTTGTTGAAATGTGCATTGTGTTTTGTGAGGTCCAATTCATCCAGAGAAATTTGCCAATAGCATTAAAAATTACAGTGTACATTGTATTTGTTAAAACATACTATGGGCAGTCTGTTTATAATACCAGTGAATTTCATCCAGAGAAATTTTCCACTAGCAGAGAAAATTATCTGGGCATTGTGTTTTGAAGCTTCAAATTCATCCAGTGAAATTTGCCAATAGCAGAGAAATTTATTGTGCGCTTTGTGTTTTTTGAATTTGATGATTGTTTGTATCAACAAAAGCATTATAGATTATATGATCATATAGGCATCCCCTTGGGACGATACGAGTTAAATTTCTCTGTGAATTTCTGGTAACATCATACCAGAAAAATTTCTGCAGACAATTTTCTCTGTGTGGATTGTGTTGACAATCACAATAAAAAAAATATATATATTTAACCACTGATAGGTATGAAATTTACATTAGTCAAAAAAATATGTATACATATATGTCAAGTATCATAATTCCTTCAATGTATGAAAAAACAAATTGAATGGTTATTTCTAATTATATTGTGTACATTTTGTTCCTTGCACTAGTTTCACTATTACACTTTTGGTTCTTCTTCTAGAGGTATTTGAATTGGTTCTGTCCATGACCGGTCAACTTCGGTCACAAATCTCTCTATGATTTCTGCCCTCATCAACCTTATGTCTTGTGTGGACAATTTCAAACTGATAGGTTCATGCTTGCTATATTGTCTCATTATATAGCATACAAAGAGGCCACAATCCAGACTGCATACAAATTATAAGTTAGTTAGTTTTAAGAAACATTAAAATCAGATTATCTTATTTATAGATATATGAAACTTACGAATCACTGTCTTCTTGTGGAGCATTATTGACATACTCAATGTCGTAATTTGTGTTTTGTGAGTTTATCAATTTGAAAGAGGGTTGTGATTGTGCCTCTCTTTCAAGGCAAGCTTTCAAAAAATTCTCCACATAATCTTGCTGCAAAAAAATAATTTTTAAATAACAGAGAAATTTACAGACAAATCAATGGGATTCTATGAAAATTATCATCACATAAACATTATGATGGATCAGAGAAATTTGCACTCGTTACCAATGGTTTTGCATCTTTGACATATTTGTCTTTTGTATCATCCCTCCTTGGCCTGAGTGAATTGTAGAACCTCCATAAATTGTCTTGTTTGTCCAGGACAAGCAAGGTCCAGTGATTTCCATGTGTTGACTTCTCATTACCCCCAGTATTTATTGGGAAATGGAGGAACCTGTAGTTCCTCCATGCTGTTTCAATATGCTTGTCAAATAATGAGACACGGAAAGTTTGATTTTCCTTCATCTTGATGAAATTCTGTGGTCAGAGAAAATCAAAAATGGTTATGTTATGAGAAAGTTGAAATGACAGGAATTTAAGAAATATACACACAGAGAAATTTTAAATGCACATAACTAGCCAGAGAAAATTAGACTAGTGACACAACTGGCTTCAAGAAGTATCTTAACAAGATAAAATAGTAAGTAAATTTCAGAGAAAATCAAATAAAAGAGTAGTAACATACTAAGCTCATGGATGTAAAAAAAAATGAAGTTGGTTGTTGCTTTTCTCCTTTGGTCAGCAAAAAGGATCTCTCCATAGTTATCAATGACCTGAAAAATATCATTTATAATTGTAATATTGGTTTATAAATGCTGATAGAACATTACAGAGAAATTTTGATGAAAGACTTACATTATTGGCAATTTCTTTTTGCTTTATTAGGTTTCTAATGTCTTCGAAGGTAATGAGATTCAACTCACTTATCCAGATTAAAGCCCTACAAGATGACAAAAAAGGGATTTAATAGTTGTTAATGCAATATAAGTTAGTAAATTGTTGTTTGTTATCTTCTATTTTATTTGATGTACTTACTCAAGTCCAGACACATTTGATATGTGCTGCAAGATGTCTTTTACGTGATCTTTTATCAACCTTGAAACCGGTAGAGTTTGTGAAAAAATCCAAGATTTTCTGATGCTTGTTGGTTGAGGCAAGACGTATGCATCAGCATCAAGTACTTCTTTGTCTTTCGTGGTTTGCTCGGTTTTCTTTGCAGCTTGCTTCGAACCTCTAGTCACTTTGGGATGCTGAAATTCTGGATCGTGCTGCTTTTCTTTCCTTTCTTTTGCCTTTAAATTTTTTATCATTGAGGTAGGATCTTTTTTGACTGTAGACAGTGAAAATATCAATAAAAGTGAAATTTCTCTAAAGTAACAGATGATATTTCAATATGTAAATTTATTTGATTCAATATTTTTCAGTTACCATAGACTTTTATCTTTTATTTTGGTTGTTCTTTGTGTGCCATTTGTTCTTGTTGGGTTGTTGGTTGTTGTTCCACTTGCATTCCAACTATACACAGTGAAAATCAAATAAGCCCCAAAAATCGAATAAGAAATTAGACAGAGAAAATCAAATAAGCAGTAGAAATCAATAGAAATAAACAGCAGAAACTAATGTGTTCAGAGAAATTTAACTTCCAGAGAAAATTACCATTGACAGAGAAAATTATAATAAATAGAAATTTCTCTGGGTTATGTTGACACAAGGACATAACTTTTTGTGGCTCAAGATTTTCACTGACCTTGTGGTTGAACTTGTGTTGGTGTTCGATATGGTTGTGTTGTTAGTTGGACGGATAGTTCTTGAACTTGTTTATGCAATTTAGAATTTTCATTTTCAAGCTCCGAAATTGAATACCTCAACTGTTAAATTGTTTTTGTATCATCTTCTTTTTGAACCTCCAACATCCTTAGTTTCATTTGGATTGTGTTGTCGCTTTCTTGAAAACTCGACTAGTGACTGCACCGATTCTCACCTTACCCTCAGGTACGGATGGTTATACTTTATATAGTGATGCTTCTTATAAGGGTTTGGGATGTGTTTTAATGCAGAATGGTAAAGTTGTTGCATATGCTTCCCGACAACTGAGACCGCATGAAAATAACTACCCGACCCATGATTTAGAACTTGCTGCAGTAGTGTTTGCACTGAAAATTTGGCGTCACTACCTTTATGGGGCAACATGTGAGGTGTATACAGACCACAAGAGTTTGAAATACTTCTTCACACAGAAAGAACTGAACATGAGACAGCGGAGATGGTTACAACAGATAAAAGATTATGACCTACAAATTTTGTACCATCTAGGAAAAGCTAACACCGTTGCTGATGCACTAAGTCAGAAATCGATTGAAAATTTAGCCTGTTTACTCACCGGGCAGAAAGAATTGCTATGTGACCTTAAAAGACTTGAAATTGAGATTGTTTTGCGTGAACAAGGTGGAACAATAGCCACTATTTCTGCTCAACTGGCACTGATTGAAGAGATTAAAGAGAAACAGCAACAGGATGACTTCTTGAGGAAGATCATCGAAGAACGGGAATCTAAACCGATGCTGGATTTCAAATTTGAGAATAATGTGTTGAAATTTCAAGGAAGATTGTGTGTACCGAGTGATTCTGAACTGAAAAAAAGAATTATGCAAGAAAGCCACAATTCAAAACTGTCTATCCATCTAGGAAATACAAAAATATACCAAGACTTGAAACTGAATTTCTGGTGGCCGAGAATGAAGAAAGAGATTGCTGACTTTGTGTTGAAATGTCTTCATTGCCAACAAGTCAAAGCTAAACATCAACGACCCACAGGTTTACTGCAACCCTTACCAATACCGGAGTGGAAATGGGAACATATCACTATGGATTTCATTGTTGGTTTACCTCGCTCTAGTAAAGGTATGGATTCAATTTGGGTTATTGTTGATAGACTGACTAAATCTGCTCATTTCTTACCTGTCAAAACAATTTATAATGTGGACAAATTGGCTGTAATCTATATTGATGAAATTATTAGATTGCATGGAGTGCCTGTGTCCATTATTTCTGATAGGGAATCGAAGTTTACATCGAGATTTTGGCAAAGTTTGCAGACAGCATTGGGTACTAAATTGAGACTGAGTAGTGCATACCATCCTCAGACAGATGATCAGTCAGAAATAACCATCCAGACTCTGGAGGATTTACTGAGAATGTGTGTTCTTGATTTCCAAGGAAATTGGAAAAGCCATTTACCGTTGGCTAAATTCGCCTACAACAACAGTTTTCACTCGAGCATTGGTATGGCGCCTTTCGAGGCTTTGTATGGTAGAAAATATCGATCTCCGATTTGCTGGGCAGAAGTTGGAGATGGGCCTTTGCTTGGGCCCAAAATTGTACATGAAACTACCGAAAAAGTGAAACTGATTCAACAGAGACTGAAAACCGCACAAAGCCGACAGAAAAGTTATGCGGATGTTCGGAGGCGAGATAGAGAGTATGAAATAGGTGATCATGTTTTTGTTAAAGTGACACCGATGAAAGGCCAGACTCGTTTTGGAGTCAGGGGTAAGCTAGCGCCGAGATATGTCGGACCGTATGAGGTTATTGAAAAGATTAATCCGGTGGCGTATCAAGTAGCGCTTCCTCCTGAAATTGAGCATATGCATAACGTGTTCCATATTTCAATGTTAAGGGATTACCTTCGGGATCCTTTCCATGTGATTGAGCCTACCCATGTAGTGCTAAGTGATGACTACACTTACAAAGAACGGCCTATTCAGATTGTGAACAGACAAATCAAGAAGTTGAGGAATAAAGAGATTCCGTTAGTGAAAGTTGACTGGAAAAACCATGGTGGCGTGTATGCCACATGGGAAAGGGAAGACGATATGATCAAGAGATATCCTAAATTGTTCCCACTGGATCCAGTATTCTTTCAAAATGAAGGTAACTCGAGTTTGGAGGACCAAACTCTTTATAAGGAGGGGAGACTGTGACAACCCTCACCACTGATTAGTGCTAATCTATGATTAAGCATGTTAACTGACTGATTGACTGAAATTTCGAACTGATTGATTTAGTGTATTAGTTTAAATGCATTTCTATCTGTTGACCGTTAAATGATATGTTCATGTTTTATGTTTTAAACTGCAAATTAAAGGCCTTATCGGCGGCCGAATCTGAAATTGATTAATGATTTGTGTTAATTAGAATTAATGAAATTTTACGGTATATTTAATTGAAAATTGATTTGGTATGATTAAATTGGATTAAATAAGCTAAATTACAAAAGTTTGACTTACCTACAAGTTTGTCACTTAGTGGTTTGACTCTAGACTATCCCTTACTACTTCATTCATGTTTGTTATATCATCCATTCCATCTTTAGAGGCCAAACGAGAGAGAGAGAGAGAAAGAGAGAGAGAGAGAGAGACGTGGAAGAAAATTGAGTTTAACTAGAAAACCTTGCTTGAATTTAGAAGACTTGAAGAGGAGATTGCAAAATTAGACTCCCACACTTGAAATTGGAAACTTAAGGTAGAGAATTTACCTTCTTGTTCATATTTTGGGTTGGTTCTTGCATGGTTTAGAGGATTGTTAGAGTTTAGAGCCAAGTTATGGATTAAATTGTTGAATTGAAGCTTGTATCATGCATGCATGTTCATATTGTTGAGTTTTGAAGTTGTTTCATGAGGATTTCTTCATGCATGTTCATATTTTTGGTCTTGATCCATGAACTTACCATGTTTTGAAGTTAAACATTGCATTTGATCTTGTTTTTTAGCATTGGTGTTCCTAGGAACCCATGCATGTGTTGAATTTGCATTGTTCTTCATGTTCATGAAAACTTCTTTGAATTTGTGTTCAATTGAACTACCTTTGGGCTTTGATTTCTCAAATTGATCTTTGAAACATGTCATATTATGAGTTTACAAATGTTTTCCCGAAAATTAGCCCAAAAGGATCGATTTTGATGCTTTAAAGTTGAGTTTTGAGCTTGAGGTTCAAATCTGAAAATTCCAGATTTTGGACTCACACTCGAGCGGGAAACTCCATGCTCGAGCGTACACACTGAGTTCATGCAGTCCACTCGAGCGGCAAATGCGTTTATCCAGTACTTTGCCCATGTTTACAGTCTGCTCGAGTGACGAAATGCACGCTCGAGCGAGGACTTGTGTCTCACGCAAGCGGGGATCGAGCATCCATCGAGCGTGAATTGCATGCATCCAGTACTTTTGCATGATTTTACAGTCCACTCGAGCGGGGGAAACAACGCTCGAGCTGAGCTTCTTTGTTCTGCATGTCCGCTCGAGCGTAAAAAGCCACGCTCGAGCGTGGACCCCTGTTTCAGCAAATTTTGAAAAATGTTTTTAAGTACATCTTTGCATCCTCATTCTATCCTAGGTATTCTTAGGCCTAGTTTAAGGCATCTTAATGAGGATATTGATGTAGAACCACATCGAGGCAAATTAGGGATTAAGTTATTATTTCTCAACTGTGTAGCTTAGTGTGTGTTCATTCTGTAACTGTAGAGTTGGCATCCGAGGATGCTCTAGCTGCTTATAGCCCAATGCTCTGTGAGTAATAATGTTGTAAAGATATGTTCAATCATGAATATTTTTTGAATGAGCAATTGTACCGCTTTCTGAAATGATATTTCTTACTGAATGAATGTTTGTCCTATTTGTGAACAGTGTTCATGGCATCCATAGCAATTTACTGTTACTATACTGTACTGCTACTATCACAGAGATCTCTGTTAGTTCCCATGTTTGGAACCACTACTGTTTACTGATATGATGGCCATCAACTGACTGTTCGGTCTGTTAAGACCTACTGTACTGTTTTGCTATTGGATGTACCACATATGACTATTATAATTTCTGAATGACTGTTATGGCATGAATTATGAGCCACAAACTGAATGACTGATATACTAATAAATGACTATTTTCTATACTGAAAGGACATTCATTCTTAACCTCTTTACGCATATGTTATTCACTGGGCTTTAGCTCACTGTTTATATATATATATATATATATATATATATATATATATGTAGGTGTCCAGGCACCGGATCGGAGCTAGGGGCATGGGGTTTAAACTCCCTTTTTGTCAAGCCAAACAACGTGTCTCACTGCGAGGTTCCAAGTGCTGCCAAGCTAAGGCTGCTTCGGGGTGTTTTAGATTTCCCTTTTTTTTGTCTCTATTTGGTATAGACTGCATAGACTGTTACTGTACTGTTATGGTAGGGATTTGATCCCTAACCTGAATACCTGTATATGATGTATGTATATACTGTTATGGTTTGAATGTGTATATGTTTAAAAAGTCTTTTTGCATACAGACTGTCACAGCTCATTGGACATCTTTTATTACTGTTTTGGCTTTCGCTAGCCCCTGTACTCTGTATTACTGTTTTACTGTTAAGCAGGCCTTCGGTAATCTCGGATTACTGGCCAGTTACAGTGCTAAACCCATAGGGGCGGGTTTGGGTCGTGACAAAAGGTCAAGTTCTTTTTACCAACTGTGAATGCTTTTGTTTTTTCATTGTAACATTGGATTATTGCAACTACATCATCATCAGATTTCTTAGATTTCCTTGGATCCATCCTTCCAGTGGTTAGAGTTTGGATCAAATACCAGAATGGGGTCTTTTGAAGCTCTACAAGTTGGTTTGAATTGAATTTAAGTGTTTGAAAAAAGGAGACAACAGATGAGAGGTTGGATCGGTATTGAATGCTGTAGTGAGCTCTCTTTCTTTGGAGTTTAAGAGATATTTTCCCCATTGAGCTTGAGTCTGTTGAAGTTGGGGTACTCATCTTGATGCTAGTTACTTCATCACCTTGGACTTGTGTCTTTTGGCAAGGAGTTTGTGATGTTTTCATCTTTATGTTTTCATCATTGTCTAGACTGAGAAAGTTTTTGTTTCTTGCTTGGTGTTTCCGGGGTTTTGCTGCTTTTATGTTTTTGTCATTTCTAGACAATGATGAAAACATAAAGATGTCAACATTAAATCCCAGAGAAAATTGAACATGCCAGAGAAAATTGGATATGTCAGAGAAAATTACACATAAGGGAGAAATCTAAGATGGCCAGGGGAAATTATAAATATCAAACAAAATCAGACACTAAAAATTAAATGTTAGAGTACTAACTGTTTTCCTGTGGAATACATCTAGCCACAGAAAATTTCCATTGCCAGAGAAAATCAACAAAGCATCATAAACATGGTAAAGAAATTTTCAATAATTGTTAAAATTACATATAGAAGTAAAATATAGCCAGAGAAAATTGAAAAAAGAACCATATATCTAACAAGCACAGAAAATGAATGACAGAGAAAAGTAAACATGGCAAGCCAAAGAGAATTTCCATTCCATAATTAGTAAGATAAAATAAATAAAGTAATGTAAACATGCTACTGAAAATTATTCCACATTGAAACCAAGAATTGAACAAAATAAACATACCAGAGAAAATTACACATTCCCGAGAAAATTATACATTCGTGAGAAAATTTCCATTCCAGAGAAAATTTCAAGTCCATAATATTAAAATGCCAGAGAAATTTACATACACAACCAGAGAAAATTAAACATGATAGAGACACACAAGGGAGAAAAGTGATGTGGCCAGAGAAAATTATAACATTCTCGAGAAAATTATACATTCGTGAGAAAATTTCCATTCCAGAGAAAATTTCAAGTCCATAATATTAAAATGCCAGAGAAATTTACATACACAACCAGAGAAAATTAAACATGATAGAGACACACAAGGGAGAAAAGTGATGTGGCCAGAGAAAATTATAACTTAGACATGGACAAGAGAGTAATAGACATTTCAGAGAAAAATATATATTCCAGAGAAATTTACAAAGCAGAGAAATTTATAGACAAAATCACAGAAATATGTTCAAGAATAAGATCAAAACATAGAGAAATAACTTTTTTTCAAAATAAACATGCCAGAGAAAATTCAAAGAAGAAACACACATTCCAGTCCATAATATTAAAATGCCAGAAAAATTTACATACACAATCAAAGAAAATTAAATATGATAGAAACACACAAGAGAGGAAAGTGATGTGGTCAGAGAAAATTATAAATACCAGAGAAACTTAGACAAAGACAAGAGAGTAATAGACAATCTAGAGAAAGATAGACATTCCAATTAAAAATACATATTGCAGAGAAATTTATAGAGCAGAGAAATTTATAGACAAAATTACAAAAACATGTTCAAGAATAAGATGAAAACACAGAGAAATAGCTTTTTTCAAAACAAACATGCCAGAGAAAATTGAAAGAAGAAACATACATCAAACAAAAACCAGAGAAATTCAAATGCCAGAGAAATTTACAGATAAAATGACACAAACATGTTCAAGAATAAGTTCAGAACACACAGAAATAACTTTTTTCAAATTCATGTAACTTTTTATTACGAAATTGAAACCCTAATTTATAGAAGGTTAATATAAAATGCAATTAACTGTGTTTCTAGAGAAAATCTAGTTGTATTGCAGAAAAACTTATCAGAGTTAGGATGAAACTTTAATGACGAGCTGATATGTCCTCAGATGAAGATGCAACATGACGAAGATGAACTGAGATGACGATGAACAGTGAAAACAGGGTCAGAGAAATTTGTGAGGAAGGAATGAGAATGATTTTTGCAGAAGATAACGGAACTATAATGTCGATGGTAAAGATGATATTGAAACCCTAGTTCTGCTGTTCTCTTGTTCGTGAAGATGGTTGGATGCTTGGAATGGAACTCAGTCGTCGGAATCAGTTTCGTCTGTGTGTTGATTGTGTAGAGGGTATTTTGGTCCACGAAATAATTAAAAATGCGAGCCATGTTGTTCAGGGACCTAATGCATCATCTTTTTTTTTGGTATTCTTTATCTTCTAAATTACTATTATTAGGGGCCTTAAAAAAAATTCTCCAAAAATAAATCAATAGTATAACTCAAATAAATCAATAAATTAATAAATTAACTTTTTTGTTTGTTTGTTTGTTTGGCCTTCCCAGATGGAGCAAGGATCCTCCAGAGTGATTTTTTCTTAAAATTTCCTAAAGTGCTACAGTGTATGGTTGAGATTTACTGACAAGTCACATCAATTTTTCTGATGTGACTTGCCAGTAAATTTCAACCACACAATATAATACTTTAAAAAATTTTAAAAAAATTTTAACCTAGAGGATCCTTGGTGCCCAGATGAGTCCATAATCTTAACATAAGATGGTGTCATTTTACTTTGGATGCTGGCACAATGCATTGAATAGCTCACACGCCACCCATGCACGTCCTCTCTCTCTCTCTCTCTCTCTCTCTTAACACAAGACACAAAATACATGTGAAACGAACAATTGACCCACGAACACTATGTGATATCATTCTCTATCAATTTTGAATTGAACTCATACATTATTATGTTTTTAAGTACTGTCACCTCTCTCATTGAGGTGTTTAAGCTTTCGTTTTGATTTGAGAAGGATTTTTTTAATTTATCTTTTTGAATTTTTGGTTATTTTAATTTTTTTTAAATAATTTCGTTTGAAATGAATTTTTATTTTTTCATAATTTTATCAGAGATAAAAAATAAAATAATTATAAGTTAAATATAATACTCGATTTTATTAATTTTTAGCCTATTTTATCTCTTAATAAACTAAATTAACCCCAACTATCTTTCTACACGAAGCCTAAGTCAGCCAAAATGAAAAACAATCTAGGATTGACATCAGTCTGGGCCAGTTCTGGGCTTAGCCTCGCAGACTTGTTCCAGAGCGTCTATTCTACATTGGATGGGAAGTGAAAACTTTTTAGGCATTTGCATACACACGGCCACACTTTATTTCTTTTCTTATTAAATTTGAATTTCATGAAGGTAATAGTAAAGAGGAGAAAAAGAAATTAGAACTGTAATAAAAGGTTCGATAAAGTTAGTTCAGATGTACGACTTGAAAAATATGATGTAGTGTGAAATTTATTAGAAGAAAATAATAATAGTTGCATATTTGACATTACTAATGATGGTTATTTAAGCGGTAGATTTCTTCGTAGTTATTAAATTCCGCTCTATAGTCTTACTATTTTTTATTTCACACACCGATGAAAAAATATAAGATGGAGGCCAGAGTTAGAGTGGGGATCTTAACTACATATTTATAAAATCTCAATTTCATATAAGCACATTATAAATAAATAGAATTACAAGTGAACTTTAACTGATCTCTACATATAGGGTTTAACTCATACTCCTTTAGTGGACATAGCATGACAAAAAAATATGCTATTAGAGACGTGTCCATGACCCGGTCATGTTTCTGTATGGATCATAATTTAATAGGTCCAATCGACACCACTCGTCTTTCATTTTAGTATATAATATATAATTATTTGATCTATGTAGGCCTACCTATAAAAAATTCCTCACATGTAGCTCTCTATCTTATTAGAAATATTATCCACTTAGAAAAATAGTTAGCAAGATATTATACTTTAAATCTGTCGTACAAAATTAAATTTAATATGATATAAATAAAAATAAATATGATCCTCACATTCAAAGGGCTTGTTTAGTTTGAATTTTAATTTTTTTTTAAATAGAAACTAATTCGATAAAAACAAATATAAAAGAGATATTTTAAAAATTTTAAAAATTATTTCTAGCATAACAAAAAATAAAATTATATAAAAATAGTAATTTTTTATTTCTTTCACCAAATTATTTTTTAATTTTTTTGAAAAAAATTCTTTCTAAAATCCAAATCAAACATGGACTAGTATATTGTGTAAGGTAGAATTCTTCTTCACAGAAAAAGCGAGATGATGTGTCATTTCCTTAAAAACTAAAACGTTAGTGATCACCCACGACCAGGGTTGGTCGAGAGGACCCTTCGAGAGTCAAGTCAGAATACTATTTAGCCATAAATCTTTGTATTTAAAATAAGATTCTTGGATTACCTCTGATCTATTCTCTTTGCTTTACCTGTTTCGCTTTTTATAATTTTCTTTACTTGAATCTCATCCATTGAATCAATGTTTGATCCGAGGGTTCTACCCATACCTGACTTTGGTCGGACAAGTAACCAAGTTGCTTTTGTCTTTGATCATTAGATCATCTTTTTATGAACAGCTTAAATTATATTATATGTTGGTGGCCAACTATTCACCTGATCAAGTTAGTCAAACAAAATTACCATCTAATAGACTTGACCTCTATTCTTACATTTGCTGTCTAATATTTCCACCATTAGATGAAGCTTAACCCGACGTTACTCTTTCATTTTGTGAATCCTTCTTCTAAAAGGATATACTGTCCCCTATGCTCGTAGACCCGCGCCAACTTATTGCTAGTAACTTTTAATAAACTTTTTAAAAAGCTCATTTGGACCTGCTCTTTTTTTTGGGCCATCGCGTAATTAATTTGGACTTTGACCAATCTTATCCCTCCACATATGTCATTTACCTCACTTGAATGCACTCAGCCTCGGTTCACTGAAATGTTTTCAAGCTCATTATACATCCTTAGATTGAGAAGTTATTACCACATATTCATCAATAACTAAATTAACATTAAAATAACAAGGCATTGGTCTTTTAGTTTAAAAATTAGATTTATTTTTCAAATCAAATGATGTGATAACCACTTAGAATATTTAAAACAGCTCTCTTGTATATATTTTCTCTGATTATCAATCAATCATTTCACTTACATATTATTAAATTTAAAAAATTAATTTAGATATCATTTTTCATATTTAAGAGAGAGCAGAATATGATATGATATGATATGATCTAAGGATCTACTATTTTCAGAGGTAGAATGAAAGAGATTCGTAGTAAGGAGATTAATAGTAAGAGGATTGTTAGCGAGGGAATTAAGTAAAATTGTGTTTGTTTTTATAATAATTGTTGGTGCAAGGATTGTTAAATTATTTTTATATAAAATAATAAAACAAATAAAAAAATATAAAACATTAAACATTAATGTTTAAAAAAAATGTTCAACATGTAAAAAATAAAAAAAAATAAAACTATGAATCAAAACTTAACAAAAAAATATAAAAAAATTAAACATTAATATTAAAAAAATTCCCAATATTATGTAAAAAAATTTAAAAAATAAAAATAATTAAAAAAAATAGTCCGACGAATTATTTTTCTTATATCAAGTGTTGTAGGCCCATCTAAATTCCCTCACAAAGGAAATTCATAATCCAAAGGAGATTATGAATCTCCTCTCTATCTCCGAAAACAAACACAAAAATAATAAATCTCCTCTCATTATCAATTTTAATCTCCTCCCTATAACTCCCAAACAAAGGGGCCTAACAGAAATCAAGCTGTTGTCAGCGGGAAATTCTGATTCAAAGTTTCGAACCATCTTTTCATCATTAGAAAAAGAAAGAAACGAAAAAAAAAAAAAAATAAATCCTCTGACGTTAAAAGTCTCTCTGTATGTCTTATGTGGGTGTATATAGGATCTGTGAGTCTGGGCAGTTGGCTGTGAACTGTGATGGTCCTCCCTGATGAGTCCGGATTCTCGGCCGCCCTTTCCGGCGGCCGTTCCATCAGCCCCCCAAAACGACGTCGTTTTGGGGGTTTTTTTATTTTTTTTATTTTTTCTTTCTTCTTCTTCGTTTTTTTGACAGAACCAGAGGGAGGGAAGGGGAGGGGAGGGAGAGAGAGAGAGGGAAGGGAGGGGAAGGAGAGAGAGGAAGGGAGAAGAAGAGGGAGCACCGGACTGGAGGGGGCCTAAATCACCGGGGGAGGAGGAGGAGGAGGCGGAGGCGGGCCGGACGCGGAGGCGACGGCAGATCGGGCGACGATCGGACGGCTGGCGAGCTCGACGACCTGCGACGGCGAGCTCGACGACCTGCGACGGCGAATCCGGACCCCTCCCCTCCGGCGAGCTCCCCTCCCCTCCCCTCCCCTCCCCTCCCCTCCGGCGAGCTCCCCTCCCCTCCCCTCTGCTGCTCTGGTTCTGCGAAAAAAAAAAAAAAAAAAACGAAAAAACCCCCCAAAACGACGTCGTTTTGGGGGGGCTGCTGGAACTGCCGCCCAAAAGGGCGGCCGAGGATCCAAATTCCTCCTTGATGGGTAGCTTTAGAGGCCTCATTAAACGGTCAGGATTGATTAGATTGCCAAGACATAGATGAGATGATAGTTCCATATATATATCTATCAAAACAATGTTGTGTTGTATATCTCTGGAATGACTTAGCCCCGGTTTGGTTTTTTATGGGCTAAAATATCATAAACTGACCAAAAAAAATAAAATAAACTAAAATGATAAAAAAATTACAAAAGGATAAAAACAATTTGTCATTTCAAAGTTAAAAAGTCAAATAAGAAAACCAAACAAACAAAAAATTCTCAAGCTACAAAAATTTAAAAAGTCAAAAAATTAACTTAAAAAGTCATTGCCAAACGACTTCTTACAGGCTCTCCGTTTGTTTTTCGCTATCACAATTCACTTTGGATTGTGACAAATGAATAGTAAAGATGGCTCATATTTATTTTGGTTTTAGAGTTCTGGATTCATAATTCCTTTAGACTACATAGGCATTGGCAAGAGATATTAATAGTCTGGGCTGTGAGAATATATTAGCAAAATAGACCATTCGAATTGGGTATTACCGGACGTCTGCTCTGAAATTCGACCGGTCAACTGTTCAATTGCAATTTCTTTTTTCACTTGTTGGGCGTTTTTTTAAACATGAATGTTTAATATTTTTGTATTTTTTGTTATGTAAAAATCATACTTTTATTTGTTTTATTATTTATATTTATTTTATATAAAAATAATTTAATAATTCTCACACTAACAACTATCATCAAAATAAACATAATTTTATTAATTCCTTACTATTAATCTCTTCATTGATAATCTTTTCACTATTAATTTTTTCACTATCAATTTCATTTATTCTATTTCTAAAAACAAACGGAAGCAAAGATTGAGCTGAGTTTGTCTAAGGTAGCAAGCATTTTTCATTTATATACATATATAGGAATCTTCACCAACCCCCACCGCCAGAAACAAAATATACAGATCTCATGGCGTCACCATCTTCCCCAATCAAAAACACAGAGAGAGAAGAGGAATAAAAAAATAAAAATAAAAACTTGAGAGGCCTGCGGGCTACTTTCTAACCCCTCCATGACATGATCTGGTAGGTTATCAAAAAAGTAGAGGTTCAAAAAAGAAGCAAGTCTTGTTTGACTAATAAACAAATTCATTCATGTATTCCTCAAAAAAAAATAAAAATAAAAATAAAAATAAAATCATTCATGAGAATAAAATAATTGCGTGTGTAATGCTACGCTTTTGTTCAGAAACTTGACTATTTTAATTAAATTTTTTTTTTATTTTATAATATGAAAAAGAGTTATATTTAAAATGATTTGTGAATTTTTTTAAAGTTTAATAAATAGTTATGAGAAATAAATGAATGATTGATTGATGTGTAAAATGTGATGTTTTATCTTATTAAATATTTTAAATTTTTTTTACGTTTAGTATCATTTTAGCCAAAATCTATCACTCTAAACACTGCTTACAAACACTTACACAATTTTTTTCACTCAACCCTTCGAGACGTGACAAGAAACCAACTCTTTTTGGGCAATGGGAAACTATTGCTTTCAGTACTATTTAGTGGGTCTTTTATTGGATTGACATTAATTTGTTATGTACTTGATGCAACTTTACATTGATGAGCAATGGCAAGTGCCTGGAGGGGTGGATGTAATGGGACGAGTTCGGACCCTCGGCCGTATTTTTTTGTGGCCTTTTTTGCCGCCGTCGTCAAAATGATATCGTTTTGTTTAATTTTGTTTAGTTTAGTTTTTTTTTTTTTTTTTTTCAAAATTTGAGTTTGCCTGCCTTTTCTTTTCACTTTCATCTTCGTCTCTGTTTAGTCCTAACAGAATGGAGAGGCGCAGCTGGACAAAGAGAGAGAGAGGTAGAGAGACGATCTGCAAAGACGGAGACAGAAACGAATTGAGAGGCGACGAACTAAATGAGAGAGAGGCGACGAACGGAGAGGCGACGGGGGCAAGGCAAGGCGAGGGAACGGAGAAAAGGGTTTTCTGTGAAGGCACTGATTCTTTAAATGAGACTAATAAGTACCCAAGATTTGTCCACCATTGACTACCCATTGTTACTGATCTATGGAGTTATAGAGTTATACTTAGCATTTCTTTGTAGTAATTGAATTTAGTGAGGAAGTTATTATGAGTTGGGTATTCAAACTAATCTAGCACTTGTACAAATATCTGTTTCAGAAGAGTTGTTCTGGTTTTTTTTTTTTTTTTTTTTTTTTATCTTTCACCTAGTGTTTGTTTTATTTTTTATTTGTAATACGATATTTTATATTTACAAATTGTCTGTAAATGATATGAAAGATTCATTTCCTTCCTACTTACAAGGATTTTCTATTGAAAAGCATTTTCCTCGTCTTCTGGGTTCATCCTTAATGCTTGAAATTCCAGAAATTGGAGCTAAGAGTTGATCTAAGAAGACTTTGTGACATTTGTCTTGAGCTTCGTCTCTCTCCACTGCTATTGCCAACACACACACACACACACACACACAGAGGGTTGATGGTGGAATGTAGACAGATGATGTGGGTATAGAGAGTTATTTGTGAGTCCTTCCCTTTGAAGTTTGGACTTTGATTTGGTGTTTGTTAAGAGAGAGAGAGAGAGAGAGAGAGAGAGAGAGAGAAGGTTGGGGGAAGGGGATGGTGGAGCTGAGGGGTAGTGAGTGGGTATAGGTAAACGAAAAGGGACTGGAAAAAGAAAAAAAAAATCAAAATGACGCCGTTTTTAAAGCGCGGCAGGGAGGGCCATAGGATAGTGTAGCCGACGATCCGGACTCGTAATGGGATAGAATGGAAACCATTATATTTTTAGATTTGCTTATGAAAAGGCTATGCACTGAGTGGTTTCATGAGGATCGTATGCAATCCAAAGTGCTCTATTCATCGTTGATTATTGGCAACCGAATCTTATTCTTGATCAAATGAGTGTAGTACGTTTTGCGGTTTGGGTAAGGTTACACGGTTCGCCATTAGAACGCCTTACAGTGGAGGTTGGGTTCCAGTTGGGTCAAGTCTTAGGGTAGACTATGATGAAGGAACCCCACAAAATATTCAGTTTTTTGCAATTCGAGTGAGGATTCCTACAGATCAACCTCCTATTAATGATTTTTTTCTTCAATGCCAAGATGGCCAAGATCGTTGGATAGAATGCTGTTATGAAAGGATTTTCAAAATTTGCCATAATTGCGACAAGATCGGGCATACGTTTAATTAGTGTGACAGTCCTTTTGAAATGGCTCAAGAAGATATTTATAATCAATTAGAACAGATTAGTCGTGATTGAACTCGATGATCTTAACACAATAAGATCAGCCATTGTATACGGCAAGTGTAGACACCCCATTTTTGACCGACCTTAAGACTCAGACGTCACCGATTGAGCGCTCGGTGATGATGCATATTGTGCTCGTTCTGAGGTTTCAGAGTCTCGGCTGCGAGCCTTGCTTGCGGACTTCAGGGCTCTTTTGTGCTTTGCCTCGATTTGTGAACCAGGTCCTGTTTTCTCTGTTTTCTCTTCCCGAAGGGAGGGAGAGGTCTCGTAGACCATCTCACAGTGGCCGTAGGCTACGTTTCGTGGTTGTAGGCCATTTTTTCCGTTTGGAGCTCAGTTTTCGGTTTTCGGAGCCGTCGGCCGTGTGCCTTTGTTCGGGACGGCTTAACTACCTCCGTTTACTCCGGTTTTGGCACACACCTTGTTTCCTCTCCTTAGAGGGACACTGTGGCCCGAGAGACCACCTTCGTGGTCGCACGCCACTTCCGGTGCCTAACAGCCTGTTTTCAGGGCCCCGGACTGCACGTTTTGGCCCCCGAATCTTCGTTTTGCATCCGTCTTTGTCCATTTTTGGTAGGGACCCTATTTTCATTGCTAGGGAGGTGGTAGTATGGTGGGAGGTCACCTTTTCCCCTTGGAAACCAGCTTTCTCTTTTTCTCTCTCCTTCAGCCGGTTGTTCTGATAGAAAGGTGGTTTTTCTCACTTTTGAGCCACAATTTCTGGTTTTTCATACCACCATTGTGTTATGCTCATCTGGGAGGCCACCAATATGGGTAGGTCGACCAGTAATTCTTCTTGACCCTTTTGAACCTTGCTAAAAAGCTGGTTTTTCTCTCTCTTAGGTCACATTTTCTGGTTTTCCACTATACAACTGTGTTGCACTCATCTGGGAGGCCACCTTTCTGGGGTGGCCGACCAACATTTCTCCTTGAACCTTTTGACCCCTAGTCGGCCGACCAGGGGGAGTGGCCGGCCGACCACTTGAACTGGTCGACCTGCTTCTTGCTTTTTGCTCTCTCTGAATGCATTACAGCTGTGCCAGCTGGGAGGCATTTGGACCATCCTCCATACACGTGTATGGAGGATATTTGAAGCTTCCAAGAGAAGCTTTAGAGCCACTCCTCTATAAAGGAGGGGCTAAGCTTCCATTGCAAGGGTTGAATCCTTTGGTTAAGGCATACATACACCCTCCTCCATAACTCTCCATTCCAAGTATCAAAACCCCATTATTCTTGGCCATTTTACACTACACCTCATAGCCTACCACCTCCACCATCCATTCAAGCATCTTGGAGGTCATTTGCAGAGCTTGAGGAGTCGCATTCTTGGTCCAGAAGTTGCTGAGGGTCGGCTCTACAAGGGTAAGCCCATATTTCCCCCATTTTTGCATTATTTTACTCCATAGTTTAGCCTTATTTGCAATCATTTTTGGACTTTGACATAAGCTGAAAAAAGTTTTATTTTGAGCTTACAAACATGTTTTCTTAAGGTCACTTTTCTGTTTGGGGTCATTCTCTCCCTTGCATACTTCATTTCCTTATGTTTAGGGTCATACATTAGAGCATTTGCATTGGCCTTGGTTTGGCCTCTTAGATGTGTTTTTGAGCCCTAAAATCAGAAAGGGGTGACCCTCTCACCCCTTGTCCTCTTTACTAGCATTGTTGGCCTTCCAAAGGGGCTCCATCTTGCATGTTGTGAAGTCACATTTCAGGACCTATTTTGTGAGTTTTAAGGTCTGCCTTGACTCTGTCCAGAGCCCCTTTGGCCATATTTTATGTCTATGATGCATGTGTAGAACAATCCCACTCAAGGCCTTTCAAAGGGTCTTTCATTTGCATGCTTCCTAGGTTGATTTCAGGGCCTTTTTGGTGAGTTTTAGGGCTGTCATAACCTATTTCCAGAGGTGGTTTTGCCATCATTGATGTCCATCATGTATGTGTAGAGTAACCTTCTTATTGGCCTTTCAAAGGAGCCCATCATTTTTGCATGCATTGACTGAGTTTCAGTGGTTATTTGGACATATTTTGACATGGCATACATCTGTTTTTGGCTGGTTTGGTGAGCCCTCATATGCTTCATATAGTTGTAGAACAACTCATGATTCACTAGCTTTCTTTGCATGCTTTTGTTGGACCTTGATTTTAGCACATTTTGGCCATGTCTTAAACTGATAATGTGCTTATTTTGGACTGCCCTAGCTCTGTTTTTGGGTCTCATGTTTGAATGATGTTTGTTTTGCATGCTTGTAGTTCAATACCCATGCTTAACTTTGAGGTTTGAGGTCCATTGCATGCATGTGCTGAGGTATTTTCATGCTTTGGGGTCATTTTGCATCACATTTCAGAGCCTATGTTAATTCCATATTTCCATGTTTTGTACTCTTTAAATGCGTTTGAGAGTCGGGCTTGTATGCTTTGTTTTCGGACCATTGAATGAGCTCCATTTCGTTGCATTCTGAGCCATCATTTTAGGCAATTTCCCCACTGCTTCAGACCTGCCTAGGGTCTATTTGGGGTTGGTTTTGCCTTTGGTGCATTGCTTTGGATACCTCTAGTGTAACGCACTTCACTAGTGCCGGTACCCGGGCCCCTTAACTTGCATTGTGTGACATATTTGCCTGATTCGGGACCACTTTGAATGCTGTTTCAGAGCTGTATCATGTGTTATTCTATGCCATATTGCGTCCCTTGCCATGCTTTGCTAGAGTTGCACTTTGTGCCTTAAATTCGGTCCCTTGCATTGGGCATGTTTGCATAAGTGTTCTTGTTCTCTTTTCATCATTGTATGGCCACTGATGTGAGTGTAGGAGAAGGTCCACTCGTGTTGGTATAATTCCATCGTGCATTGTGTATGCCATTTCGGTCCATAGCATTGTGTATGTTGAGTTGCATGTTAGAGCATGGTGTATGCCATGTTACATCGAGCATTGTGTCTGCCATTTCATAGCATTGCGTATGCTAGGTTGTATGTTAGTCGCATTGTGTATGCCATCTCATTTGCATTGTGTTTGGGATAGGATTTAGCCCAAGCACGGGAAACGAGGGACATTTCGTACTCCGAGTGACGGAACGTGTCTCAATTCTCGGTCGCCGACACTCCGGATTACCCATGATGGAGTTTAGGTCTTGTTGTGTTTATATGTGCATTCATTTCACATCAAGTCGTGCAATTCGACTCATCGGCCATCATGCATCGAGATGTGTGATTGATGGCATGAGGATCGAGGACTACACTCCCTGAAGAGTAGTCATGCATACATATGTGAAAATACTTTGCTGTGCCCATTTCTTGCTCTCTATTGTAGCAAATCAGAATTCAGCAGCTTTCTAAAGCCTTGCACAGCATTCCGGCATTAATTGCAAACAGAGGCGAATTGGGGCATTGCAATGAATTTCCGCGCAAGGCAACTCGAGCATGCATCTTTCATCATTTGGAACAAAGCTGAGGCGGTCCATGGATTTGCATGCTAATTTACTTGCTTTCCTAGTTAAATTGTTAATTAATTAGGGTTTTGTACTTATTCGGACTGTAATTATTATTCAGACTGTATTATTTATTCAGACCCTCCGAGCGAGGGCACAATTGTAATAAGTGTGCGTGCGTGTGATATATGTCTTCCAACCCCACGTCTTTCTTCCTTTTATTTACCAGGTTATGATGGTTAGATTAGGGCATGTTTCAATTAGCATACTTATGCTTGCATGTTTGCATCATTTATCTGTCTTGCATGCACCAGGCTCGGCGCATCATACTAACTACATTTGTATTTCAATTCCAAATTGAATACGTGTTAGTTGTAGCATCATCACATGCCATCTTTAGAATAGCCGAGCCTATCGTAATTATATTCCTGCATGTGTTGCATTAGGCATTTCTGTATAGTTAGGATCATGCATGGATTTCTAACATAGCTTCTGTTTTGGCTTGGAGTTCTCGGTAAGTGTTTATGCTTTAGCATCCTTGCATGTGTGTGAGTGACTACCATGATAGCATGCTTACCATGAGGCTACGTGTTTACATAGTATACCTGCATGAATGCTTGTGGGTGAAGGTTGGGTTATTTGGATTGGAACAATTCATCAATTGTGAGTTTTAATCTCACTTGAGAGTGGCAAATCATCTTGTTTTCTAAGCCCACACGAGGGTGGCAAAATCTGCATTTTAAGCCTACTTGCGAGTAGCAAACCATTTTTCAAAACAAACATGAGATGTGTTGTTCCAATTCAGGCGATTCGGTCTATATTTGTATGTTGTGCGCATCACATAGTAAATCTAGGCTAATAACCGGAATAAGAACGCATAATGTTTTCAAAACTAGATATCATGGTTAGTAGAGGCCGATCTTTGATCGGGTGGGCGGGGGTGCTCACGAAGTGACCTTCCCCGATCGTACCCAAGTTCCCGAGCCGAGGCAACTTTGGTGATAACGGACACGTGGCCTTAGGCAACGAGTCAAGGTTTCCTAAATTTTCCAAAATAAAATATTTAGGTGGCGACTCTGTATCTGGCAAAGCAGTCCATGTTTGGCACTTCTTTCAAAAAAAAAATTCTATTTTCGAAAACGATTTGCCTAATTTGGACTCTTTGATGATTCATCGGTCTTACATTGCACTCTGCGAGATTAGATGCAGGACCGTGACATTGAGTCCTGAACTGTAGTGAGCCCAATGAACAAAACGGGGCGGGGGGAGGGGGAGATTTCCCTCCCGGGACATTTGGGGACGTGTACAGTTTCTGGCGACTCTGTTGGGGAATTAGAGAACTTGACTCAAACTCGTGATATCTGGCTTTGACTACACTTACGTGTTTCTTTGCATTGCATTTGCATTGGTGCGCCTAGGACACCGTGTTTTCCGTATGCTATTCCTGAACGATTTGTCAGAGGCTCGCTTCAAGAAGCTCACATAAGGCCCGGTTTTACTAGGGCACCCTTTTTTGACCATTCGACCTAGTGCATATCGGAATCCATAGTGACTATTCCAAGTTAGGACAGGTTACTTACCCGATCATAGGTTGTTTGAAACCGCTGTGTGCGTAGTGAAACCCTAGCTCCTGACAAAATAGGATAGGGGAACCCTACCCCAACATAGGGGTGTTTTAGCTCTCACTTGCTTGTTATGTGCTTTTAGAGTGCGTCCCTACAGGAATGCATGTAACAGTTTGTAAGTCTGGGTATCAGGCCTGTGGGCATCAGTATTTGGGAATCAGTTTTACCTGAGGGTATTAGTTTACAGGCGGACTTTTGGACAGAATTTGGTAGAGAGCACGGTCATTCAGCTACGCTCATATCTGTTTTGGTGAAATCAGGCTGAGATGCTGCATGTTTTCTCTTTTGCTAGGGTAGTCTTGGAAACTTAGCTTCAAAAGGCTCCAATATCCCCCGAGGTTCATCGGACTTGTGCTGATAGACTTTGCCAGGTCAGAGATTCAGTTCAAGGGAAATCAGTGTTCCTTTGCCAGAGGAAGGGTAAAAAGGCCAGTCAGGCACAGATCATCAGTGCAACAGTCTTCGGATCAGCAATCATTATCCATCTCACCTGTGTGCAGTTGGGTTGAGATATCTATTTTTATAGAGATAGATACACCGGCAGTTCAGATAAATCAGGGCAGTATGTCAGGGGGCAATATGTCAGGGATGGAAGACATGGTGCGTCAGCTCCAGGAGAGCATGAAAGCCATGTAGGAGGACACTGTTCGTCAAGCAGAATTTGCCAAACAGCAGGCCGTTGTCATGGTTCAACAGGCAGAGTTAATTAGTCGGCTACAGCAGCAAACCGGAGCATCTGTTTCGCACCAAGCCCCTCCCCCACCAGGAGTTCCAGCACCCGAGAAGGCACCAAATGTCCAGGGAGATACGGACATTCCGACAGGACCGGCTCCGCCCCAATCCTACCCCAATTATCCAAAACACCCATCAACCTGCCGGATTCTCCCTTTGAGTCTGAGGTGGACCCCACAGCATTGAAGGTGAGCAAGCTTGAAAAACTGTTCAAGAAATCTCATGGCGTCAAGTCCATCCCGGGCATTAAGGATGGGTATACCGATGCAGCCGTGACGCTGCTAGACCGCTTTAAAATGCCACATACTGACCGCTTTGACGGGTCCGGGGACCCCATGGTGCACTTACGGCTGTTTTCAGACATATTAAGGCCGATGGGCCTCACCAGACTACAGAAGCTTTCTTTATTCGGCCGGACCCTGTCGAGGGCGGCGGTCATCTGGTACGCAAAACTAGAAGACGATGTTAAGAGGAATTGGGATGAGATGGCTGAGGCTTTTGTCGCTCAGTACTCCTATAATACACAGATTGAGGTCACAACCCGTGATTTTGAGACAACAAGGCAAGAGCCTAAGGAGATTTTTTCTGATTTCGTAGCCCGCTGGAGGGCCAAGGCCTCAATGATAACCCTTAGGCCCACTGACAAAGATCAAATTCGGATGGTTGTGCGCAACCTCTAACCCAAGCTCATGCAGAAGATGATCGTTCTCCCCTTCCCCACCTTTTCAGATTTACATGAGATGGGAGTACAGATCGAGGATGCTATGAAGCAGGGCCTTCTTGACCAGGAGAAAGAGCAGCCCAGGAGGGCGTTTTCCCGCAGCTCGAATGCGACCACTAATGGTGATGCAGCTGCAAGATCTTCTGAAGTGGGCATGGTCACCACCACTGCATCAAAAACAGCTACCCCATTCATCGGTGCATCCGGAAGTAGCTCACAGAAAACCAAATATCCAACTCGAGTCAAGAGGGTTGTTACCCCACTTTATATGCCTTTGTCAAAGGCTCTAAAGGCCTTACTCCAGAAGGGATATCTGAAACCATTGGAACAACAGCCTCTACCCGATCCTATCCCTCCAAAGCATGACCACACTAAATATTGTGCCTACCATTAGCAAACCGGTCATGACACTGACAGTTGCTTTCGTCTTCGCCACGATGTACAAGATCTGTTTGACAACAAGGTCATCGCCGCACCAGCTCAGCAAAGTCTATCGGCACTTGATCAGTGAGCTTGTGGGGGATAATGTGATGTGATCAGGGGATGAACCACCTATAGGCGGCGCTCAGTTTACTCCAGATGTGGTGTATGGCACGCACTATTTTGAGCATTTGTGAATGCTAGTTTTTTTACTTTCTGACTTGGGTATTGGGTCAGTTTTGTTGTTTTGTGCATAGTCAGTCTTTTTGTACTGAGTCAGTCGGGCCTGTCTTGTTGTATCGAGTCAGTCCTGTTGCACAAAAGTCAGGTGATCCCGAGGGTGTTACCTCGGACATCACTATCTTGTTTTGTGTTTGTCTTTTTGCTTTCTTTTGAGTCTGTTTCTGCCTTGGAGCCAGTTATGCCAACAGATCTGAATGAAACAGTAGCGATTTTCGCACTCTTGTGTTTGCTTCTGCCTTGCGCCAGTTGTGCCAGAAGTTTGAATGAAACGGCAGTACTTTTTGCCTGCTCTTCTGTGCCTTGAAATCATTGTATTGACCTAAGCTTTTTAAAACTTTTTCTAACACTGCGGTGAAAACAAAGAGAAAGGAATTCCTCGGGTTTTGCAAAAATTTGATCAATTGAGAGAAAGAGAAGCATGCTAAGCCCTTAATGAATGAGATCATGCTTGTTAATGTGAGTACTGAGAAGGATCCTGGCTAGATCCAGATTGGTTCTACATTGTCTTCAGCGCGAGCAATTAGTCGTTTTCTTAAAAGATTTCAAAAAATATTTTGCGCGATCCTGCGAAGACCTGTGTGGAATCACTCTTGAGATTGTGCAGCTTAGGATCGCTCTCAGCCTCGAGACTCGACCCCTCTTAATTTCAAAACCTTGAACTTGGATTTAGAATGTTCCAAGGCCAATCATGATGTGAGGCCTGTGTGGCCAGATTTGAAGCAGCCCGCGAACTAGGGGCAAGAAAAGTCAGATCAAGAAGCTTATGAAGCTAGATCAGGAGCACCCCTCGAACTAGGGGCAAAATGTCAGATGTGCTCAAAGAGTCAAAGAGGAAGATTGGCAAGAATGCCAAATCCCAGAAGGGAGGAAAGAAGAAAGTATTGCTGAAGGATAATTGAGTTCTTATCCACAACACTAGGGGCAAATTCACCCCCCAGATGGACGTCTGCATCATCAGCGAACAGCGGCCACTCTCCTGGATTCAGATGACTTCGAGATCTCAAAACCATTTGACATGGACAAAGCTACACTTTTACCCTTGAGAGGCTCGCTGGGCCGAAAACCCGGAAGGGCGACCCAGGCAAAAGTTAGAGCGAGAAAAAAAAAAGAAAAAAAAGAAAAAAAAAAGTAGAAGAGAAATGAAAAGAAAAGAATTGAAAAGAAAAGAAGAACATAACTCGTAAGATTGAAAACCCAGAAGGGCAGCCTTGGCAAAAGTTAGAGCGCAAAAGGAGAGGTTAATACCCGAGTGTACCTTAACCTCGAACTACGTAAGGCTTGATTCCCATCTTTAGGATACGTAGGTAACTTCACTTTGAAGTCCAACCGTAAAACACTTCAAATCTGACTATGTCCATGTGATGGTTCTGGTCATCTTTGTCTTCTCTGTATCCGAGAATTTGGTTGTAATTGTCACTGTGAGGACTGGTTGCCATGTGCAGCGGCGCTAGTGAGGACTGGTTGCCATGTGCCGCGGCGCTATTCAGACTAAGGGCAACTTTCCGTTGCCATACAATGTGTCGCGGTGCTATTCAAACAAGGGGCAACTTTCCGTTGCCATGCAGTGCCGTTCAAGCAAGGAGTAATTTTCCATTGTTATGTATCCGAGGTTGCACATCTCAAGAGTAGGTTCCGTGCTCGTTGAGCAGTGGCCGTTTGCAAAAATAGTTTTGAGAATTTTCACTAAGGTTGACTAATTCTCTCGAAAATTATTCCACTTTTCCAAAACTGGACCATTTCTTGGACCCAAAAAGGAAAATTTTCAATGCGCATAACCTAACTGGCATGATTTCAAATCAGAAAATTGAACAAGCATGTTAATCTAACTCTCATGTCGGTCAAAATTGTTTTAGTAGAAAACCAAAACAAAAAAAATTGGTCAAAATGATGAACTAGGGGCACAGTTGAGTCAGGCTTCCTGTCTTTTCCCCGTTGCCAATGCATTTGCCAGAAAGGGCACCATACTTGCCAAAAAGGGTACTCTCCCTGCCAAAAAAGGGCACAGCTGAAACTGTCAACAAAGGAGCCGAAAGCTCTCTCATCCTCTAAGCAACGAGATATCAAGCCAAGTGCGAAGCACGAACTGGAATGGATCAAGATATCCCACTCCCTCATCTGGACAGATCTAACCACGTCCAAACTCCCCGATAGAGCATCGATAGCCGATATCAGCTGCAGATTCGCTACATGCTTAGTTGTAGCGCAACCCCTCTGTGGGAGGAATTCACTAGCTGCGCGCAGAAAAAGAAGAATCTAGCTGAGTGCTAGGGGCAAGAGCCCACAACTTTTTGTTTATCCATCAACCACCCTGGGAAGGGATGAAAAATGAGAGATTAAAGAATAGAGAGATGTGCGCTGAGAGGAAAAGCGAGGAAAGGGTTTTGAGAGAAAAACCGAGCTTAAAGGCCGAGTGATGTGAGAATCACAAATGAGAAAAGGTGGGAAACAATACCCAGAAAAATAGGCTCCCTGTGCACGTCTGAGCGTCGTGTTTTTTTGTTTTATCTTGATTCTTGTTTGGAGTCATTTTCGAGTGTTACTCGATGTATTTAAGTTGTTTACCTTTTGTTTTCCGTTGTTGAGTCATAGTGCGTTGTGTTCAGTCGTAGGCTCAATACCCCGGTCAGGAACTTATCTCTCAATTTCAAAAATAAAATCGTTTTGCGCTCCGAGTGCCGTGTCGTTCTCCACATCTGTGCAAAACAAGATTTGTTCTTTCATAAAACCGCAAGGTTCAACCCATGTCATGCGCAAATAGTAAAACCAGGACCTATCTGAAGCTATATAGGTTCCAGACTGCAAAGCAAAAGAAAAGAGGGAAAATGTCGGGTATCTGAGTTTGTTTCAACCTTAATAAGTTCCAAGACTACATTCCGTGTGTACCTCTTCAGGTCTTGCCAATGCTCCGAAGTATGAGTGTGCCTCTACCTCAAGCTCAAGATCAAGTCTGCTTCAAGCCGGAATGGCGATCAAAAGTGATCTCCCTGAGTACCATTCCCTGCCAGGGACATCTTGGCCGTGTTTGCAATGAGTTCCTAGAAGACCAACTGCGACAGTGGAAACTAGAGTTCGAATGGCTGATGCCTAGAACGTAAAGGTTCGGGATTTCCGGGACTAAAATCTGGTTTAAATACCCAGAGGTGTGTCCTCGGCTTGAAATCTGTATGGAAGCCCCATAGGTTGAGATAGCGTGTATGCACCTCAATTATGGATACTGAACCAACCTAGTCTGTCACCCCGTTGGAGAATAGGGAAAGTTATGAATATGATCAGGAAGAAAGGCAACATCCAAAGTGTTCTACGTGAAGAACCCTTGTCAGTATTTCGGAGCCTTTGTATTGTGAGTTGAAGGTAAGTGTTCGAAGAGCACGAGGGGAGATCCTCGTCAGAGTAGAGCGGTTCATCGTCACTCACCCCATGAGGTGCTTTCTAAAGCGCCGCTACGCTTGTTTATTGCGTTCCTTAAACATTATGCATTGTATTGCATTGTACCTATCAAGTTTCTTTCTCATTCATGCACGATATTGTATGTGCGGTTCATTCAAAGAAGTTCCGTTTGAGATCATTTATTTAGCGTATCAAACACACTTCATCACATTTCATTTATTTAGTGTATCAATCACACCTCATTCACCCTTAGTGTATCTATCTTACTTTTTTCATTTGCTTAGTGTATCAATCACACTCTCTTCACTTAGTGTATCAATCACACTTCTTTCATTTTGTGTATCTATCACACACATTCTCATTTTCTGTATCTATCACACACATTCTTATTTTCCGTATCTATCACGCACATTCTCATTTTGTGTATCAATCACACTTCATTCATTTAGTATATCAATCATACTCTGTTCACTTAGTGCATCTATCACACTTCGTGTTCACATTTAGTATATCAATCATACCCTGTTCACTTGGTGCATCTATCACACTTCGTGTTCACATTCATAGTATCTATTATACTCTATTCACATAGTGCATCTATCACACTTTGTGTTCACTTTTAGTGTAATCATCACACCTGTTCACTTGGTGCATCTATCACACTTCGTGTTCATATTCAGAATATCAATCATACCCTGTTCACATAGTGCATCAATCATATTTTGTGTTCATTTTTGGTGTATCTATCATACTCTGTTCACATAGTGCATCTATCACACTTTGTGTTCACCTTTAGTGTATCTATCATACTTGTTCACTAAGTGCATCTATCACATTTTGTGTTCACCTTTAGTATATCTATCATACTTGTTCACTTAGTGCATCTATCACACTTTGTGTTCACTTTTAGTATATCCATCACACCTGTTTACTTGGTGCATCTGTCACACTTCGTGTTCACATTCAGAATATCAATCATACCCTGTTCACATAGTGCATCTATCACATTTTGTGTTCATTTTTGGTGTATCTATCATACTCTGTTCACATAATGCGTCTATCACACTTTGTGTTCACCTTTAGTATATCTATCATACTTGTTCACTTAGTACATCTATCACACTTTGTGTTCACCTTTTGTGTATCCCTCACACTTGTTCACTAAGTGCATCTATCACACTTCGTGCTCACCTTTTGTGTATCCATCACACTTGTTCACTAAGTGCATCTATCACACTTTGTGTTCACCTTTTGTGTATCCATCACACTTGTTCACTAAGTGCATCTATCACACTTCGTGCTCACCTTTTGTATATCCATTACACTTGTTCACTAAGTGCATTTATTACACTTTGTGTTCACCTTTTGTGTATCCATCACACTTCGTGTTCACCTTTTGTCCATCACACTTGTTCACTAAGTGCATCTATCACACTTTGTGCTCACCTTTAGTGTATCTATCATACTTGCTCACTAAGTGCATCTATCACACTTCGTGTTCACCTTTAGTGTATCTATCATACGTGTTCACTAAGTGCATCTATCACACTTCATGTTCACCTTTTGTGTATCCATCACACTTTGTTCACTAAGTGCATCTATCACACCTTGTGTTCACCCTTTGTGTATCTATCACACGTGCTTACTCACTTTGTGTATCTATCACACGTTCGCTTTGTGTATCTATCACACATGCACACTGTATTCGCAGTGAGAATTGCAGTAATTCTCTTACATCCTAACTGCATGAAATGTAGTTGTTGCTTTGCATTCTTACTTAAAACTGTTGCGTGTGCCCTTCATTACAGCTTCCTTTGCATGATCATAAGTTATGTTCGGCTTTGTGCATGCCCCTTGCATTTTGCCCCTACCTGCAGGCACATTTCTTTGTTATCTTGCCTGTTTGTCTAAGTCTTCGGCCTTGTCAAAAATGGGTCGTCTCTGGGCTTTGACATTCACTCCCGTCACTTATGACTTCCGAGTTCTGTCAAAGAGGGGCAACTGTAGACACCCCATTTTGGACCGACCTTAAGACTTAGACGTGAATGATTGAGCGCTTGGTGATGATGCATATTATGCTCGTTCTGAGGTTTCAGAGTCTCGACTGTGAGCCTTGCCTCCAAACTTCGGGGCTCTTTTATGCTTTGCCTCGGTTTGCGAATCAGGTCTTATTTTCTCTGTTTTCTCTTCCCGAAGGGAGGGAGAGGTCTCGTAGACCATCTCTCAGTGGCCGTAGGCTACGTTTCGTGGTCGTAGGCCATTTTTCCCGTTTGGAGCCTAGTTTCTGGTTTTCAGAGCCGTCGGCCGTGTGCCGCGGTTCGGGACCGCTTAACTACCTCTGTTTGCTCCGGTTTTTGGCACACGCCTTGTTTCCTCTCCCTAGAGGAACACTGTGGCCCGAGAGACCACCTTCATGGTCGCATACCACTTTCGGTGCTTAACAGCCTGTTTTTAGGGCCCTGGACTGCGCGTTTTGGCCCCCGAACCTTCGTTTTGCATCCGTCTTAGTCCATTTTTGGTAGGGACCCTATTTTCAATGCTAGGGAGGTGGTAGCATGGTGGGAGGCCACCTTTTCCCCTTGGAAACTAGCTTTCTCTTTTTCTCTCTCGTCCAGCTGGTTTTCTGACAAAAAGCTGGTTTTTCTCACTTTTGAGCCACAATTTCTGATTTTTCATACCACCATTGTGTTTTGCTCATCTGGGAGGCCACCAATATGGGTAGGCCGATCAGTAATTCTTCTTGACCCTTTTGAACCTTGCTAAAAAGCTGGTTTTTCTCTCTCATAGGTCACATTTTCTGATTTTCCACTATACAGCTGTGTTGCACTCATCTGGGAGGCCACCTTTCTGAGGTGGCCAGCCAGCATTTCTTCTTGAACCTTTTGACCCCTGGTCGGCCGACCAAGGGGAGTGGCTGGCCGACCACTTGAACTGGTCGGCCTGCTTCTTGCTTTTTGCTCTCTCTGAATGCATTACAGCTGTGCCAGCTGGGAGGCATTTGGACCATCCTCCATACACGTGTATGGAGGATATTTGAAGCTTCCAAGAGAAGCTTTAGAGCCACTCCTCTATAAAGGAGGGGCTAAGCTTCCATTGCAAGGGTTGAATCCTTTGGTTAAGGCATACATACACCCTCCTCCATAACTCTCCATTCCAAGCATCAAAACCCCATTATTCTTGGCCATTTTACACTACACCTCATAGCCTACCACCTCCACCATCCATTCAAGCATCTTGGAGGTCATTTGCAGAGCTTGAGGAGTCATATTCTTGGTCCAGAAGTTGCTGAGGGTCGGCTCTACAAGGGTAAGCCCATATTTCCCCCATTTTTGCATTATTTTACTCCATAGTTTAGCCTTATTTGCAATCATTTTTGGACTTTGACATAAGCTGAAAAAAGTTTTATTTTGAGCTTACAAACATGTTTTCTTAAGGTCACTTTTTTGTTTGGGGTCATTCTCCCCCTTGCATACTTCATTTCCTTATGTTTAGGGTCATGCATTAGAGCATTTGCATTGGCCTTGGTTTGGCCTCTTAGCCACTGAAATCCAATGGATTTTCAGTGGCTTAGATGTGTTTTTGAGCCCTAAAATCAGAAAAGGGTGACCCTCTCACCCCTTGTCCTCTTTACTAGCATTGTTGGCCTTCCAAAGGGGCTCCATCTTGCATGTTGTGAAGTCATATTTCAGGCCTTATTTTGTGAGTTTTAAGGTCTGCCTTGACTCTGTCCAAAGCCCATTTAGCCATATTTTATGTCTATGATGCATATGTAGAACAATCCCACTCAAGGCCTTTCAAAGGGTCTTTCATTTGCATGCTTCCTTGGTTGATTTCAGGGCCTTTTTGGTGATTTTTAGAGCTGTCATAACCTATTTCCATAGGTGGTTTTTCCATCATTGATGTCCATCATGTATGTGTAGAGTAACCCTCTTATTGGCCTTTCAAAGGAGCCCATCATTTTTGCATGCATTGACTGAGTTTCAGTGGTTATTTGGGCATATTTTGACATGACATACATCTGTTTTTGGCTGGTTTGGTGAGCCCTCATATGCTTCATATAGTTGTTGAACAACTCATGGTTCACTAGCTTTCTTTGCATGCTTTGTTGGACCTTGATTTTAGCACATTTTGGCCATGTCTTAAATTGATAATGTGCTTATTTTGGACTGCCCTAGCTCTGTTTTTGGGTCTCATGTTTGAATGATATTTGTTTTGCATGCTTGTAGTTCAATACCCATGCTTAACTTTGAGGTTTGAGGTCCATTACATGCATGTGCTGAGGTATTTTCATGCTTTGGGGTCATTTTGCATCACATTTCAGAGCCTATGTTAATTCCATATTTCCATGTTTTGTACTCTTTAAATGCGTTTGAGAGTCGGGCTTGTATGCTTTGTTTTCGGACCATTGAATGAGCTCCATTTCGTTGCATTCCGAGCCATCATTTTAGGCCATTTCCCCACTGCTTCAGACCTGCCTAGGGTCTGTTTGGGGTTGGTTTTGCCTTTGGTACATTGCTTTGGGTACCTCTAGTGTAACGCACTTCACTAGTGCCGGTACTCGGGCCCCTTAACTTGCATTGTGTGACATATTTGCATGATTCGGGACCACTTTGCATGCTGTTTCAGAGCTGTATCATGTGCTATTCTATGACATATTGCATCCCTTGACATGCTTTGCTATAGTTGCACTTTGTGCCTTAGATTCGGTCCCTTGCATTGGGCATGTTTGCATAAGTGTTCTTGTTTTCTTTTTATCATTGTATGGCCACTGATGTGAGTGTAGCTGAGGTCCACTCGTGTTGGTATAATTCCATCGTGCATTGTGTATGCCATTTCGGTCCATACCATTGTGTATACTGAGTTGCATGTTAGAGCATGGTGTATGCCATGTTACATCGAGCATTGTGTATGCCATTTCATAGCATTGCGTATGCTAGGTTGTATGTTAGTCACATTGTGTATGCCATCTCATTTGCATTGTGTTTGGGATAGGAGTTAGCCCAAGCACGGGAAACGAGGGACGTTTCGTACTCCGAGTGACGGAACGTGTCTCAATTCCCGGTCGCCGACACTCCGGATTACCCATGATAGAGTTTAGATCTTGTTGTGTTTATATGTGCATTCATTTCACATCAAGTCGTGCAATTCGACTCCTCGGCCATCATGCATCGAGATGTGTGATTGGTGGCACGAGGATCGATGACTACACTCCCTGAAGAGTAGTCATGCATACATATGTGAAAATACTTTGCTGTGCCCCTTTCTTGCTCTCTGTTGTAGCAAATCAGAAATCAGCAGCTTTCTAAAGCCTTGCACAACATTCCGGCATTAATTGCAAACAGAGGCGAATTGGGGCATCGCAATGAATTTCCGCGCAAGGCAACTCGAGCATGCATCTTTCATCATTCAGAACAGAGCTGAGGGGGTCCATGGATTTGCATGCTAATTTACTTGCTTTCCTAGTTAAATTGTTAATTAATTAGGGTTTTGTACTTATTCGGACTGTAATTATTATTCGGACTGTATTATTTATTCGGACCCTCTGAGCGAGGGCACAATTGTAATAAGTGTGCGTGCGTGTGATACATGTCTTCCAACCCCACGTCTTTCTCCCTTTTATTTACCAGCTTGTAATGGTAGATTAGGGCATGTTTCAATTAGCATACTTATGCTTGCATGTTTGCATCATTCATCTGTCTTGTATGCACCAAGCTCGGCGCATCATACTAACTGTATTTGTATTTCAATTCCAAATTGAATACGTGTTAGTTGTAGCATCATCACATGCCATCTTTAGAATAGCCGAGCCTATTGTAATTGCATTCCTGCATGTGTTGCATTAGGCATTTCTGTATAGTTAGGATCATGCATGAATTTCTAACATAGCTTCTGTTTTGGTTTGGAGTGCTCGGTAAGTGTTTATGCTTTAGCATCCTTGCATGTGTGTGAGTGACTGCCATGATAGCATGCTTACCATGAGGCTACGTGCTTACGTAGTATACCTGCCTGAATGCCTGTGGGTGAAGATTGGGTTATTTGGATTGGAACAATTCATCAATTGTGAGTTTTAAGCTCACTTGAGAGTGGCAAATCATCTTGTTTTCTAAGCCCACACGAGGGTGGCAAAATCTGTATTTTAAGCCTACTTGCGAGTAGCAAACCATTTTTCAAAACAAACATGATATGTGTTGTTCCAATTCAAGCGATCCAGTCTATATTTGTATGCTGTGCGCATCACATAGTAAATCTAGGCTAATAACTGGAATAAGAATGCATAATGTTTTCAAAACTAGATATCATGGTTAGTAGAGACCGATCTTTGATAGGGCGAGCGGGAGTGCTCACGAAGTGACCTTCCCCAATCGTACCCAAGTTCCCGAGCTGAGGCAACTTTGGTGATGACGGACACATGGCCTTAGGCAACGAGTCAGGGTTTCCTAAATTTCCCAAAATAAAATATTTAGGTGGCGACTCTATATCTGGCAAAGCAGTCCATGTTTGGCACTTCTTTCAAAAAACAAAATCTATTTTCAAAAACGATTTGCCGGATTTGGACTCTTTGATGATTCATCGGTCTTGCATTGCACTCTGCGAGATTAGATACAGGACCGTGACATTGAGTCTTGAACTGTAGTGAGCCCAATAAACAAAACCGGGGGGGGGGGGGTGAGGGGATTTCCCTCCTGGGATGTTTGGGGGCGTCTACAGCAAGCTTACGAGCTTTTGTTTATCGAGCGAATAGGAGAAAATCGTCGGTGGTTAGGAAAGAAGTCACACCATTGCAAAATCTAGAGCTAGTTCCTATGAAAGGTCTTACGATGGCAGAAAGTGAGCTAGTCTTGTTGGGCATCCCAGTGTAGGAGATTTGAGAGAGCTTGGATGAATTTGTCTCTACATGGGAGCATAATTAGGATGTTGGTCTTCATCATGCTGCACTACAAGACCAATCGGGGCAAACGGACATGGGGTAAGGTGGAAGCACTACACCAGCAGCCTCGCTGGTGGACATATCATTAGTGACATCGGAAAGGGCGATAGCATTGGATTCCGTGTTTAAGAAAATCTCGTTACAACTCAACTAGATTGTTAGGACAAGAGTTGATGTCATGATGACGCATGAGCAAGCTAATGAATGGTGGAATAAATGGTCTTCAATGCTCCAGTCAATTGGAATTGATGCTAGTAGATGGCTGTCATCAGGTGAGTCTTTTTGTATTGAAAAAGCTGAGAAGCGAGGCGATGCTAGTGGTATGATGGATTTTTAGATGGAACTCTTAATTAAAGATCTAGCCCTAGATTTAGAGTTCAGTGGGCTGATTGAATGGGAGTTGGGCCAAAAACAAGCTAAACTAGAATTCAGTTAGGTTAGACCAAAATAACAACGTGGGCCCAAATGTGATATTTCCTGAAGTGGACCTAAGCCTCAATTTGGGCTGTAGTATAGGCCCAGTGGTGATTAAAGAACCAGAGGAAGACCATAGACCCATAAAAGCCTGATTAAAAGTAGATTAGACTAAAGGTAAGAGGCAAGGTTGAGGCCTGGGAACAATCAAGTGGTGAAAGTTCATCTGATGAGAATGAGCCCAACCCACTCTTCAGGTTAAGAGCTTTGAATAGGGCACATTTGAATAGAGAGGGTACTTTGAGGAGAAGAGTGGATACAGAGAAGGAAAGAAATCTGAGGGCGAATAAAGTGTCATCCACTCGTGTTATGGTCCCTTAAGGGTGTAGAAGGTGACGATAGGTGAAGGATAAGTCTATTGTGAGGCGTTTGAGGAAGAAGTATGTGAGATGGCACTGGACATCAGGGCACGTAGGGTGCGAGCTGTCAATAGGCAAGCGAATAGCAGATCTTCATAGAGAGGGTTGCGTACTAGGAGGAGAAGGAAGAGGAAAACTCTCTGGTGCATTTTAAAGGTTCCAATGCTAGGAAATTACCTTGAGTGACAGCGGCTGAGAGGGTAGCTACATCGAAGAGAAAAAAGGGTTTGTTGAAGGTGGTTTCACAAGAAGAAGATAGACCAGGTAAGAAGCATTGTTCAGACTCGGAGGAATATGTCTCTCGTTTGGATAGGAAATGGGACAAAATTCATCCCGATGATTTCTTTTTGGAATTTGAGACTGCATTGCTGTTGAATTTAATTTTGGACTCGGATAGCTCGAACTCTCTGGGGTTTTTGGAGAAGGTTGTCCCCAAACAACCTCCTCAATCACCATGAAGCTATTAAGCTAGAACTGTCAAGGGATGGGTCACCCTCTGACGGTTTGAATAGCTAGATCACTAACCTAATTTAACTTTTCTTATGGAGACTAAAATAGAAGCTAAGAAATTAGAATGGTTAGGATTAACAATGGGGTTTTAGTACTAGACGGGGGTTGATAATGAAGGGCGAAGGGGTGGTCTTTGGACAGCTTGGGACGAATCTTTGGAAATTCGAGTTTTGGTATAAACAGGGCACTTCATTGGTTTTTTAGTTTCAGAAGAATGGAAATCGGATTGGGTGATTATTTTGTTCTACGGGCAACCAAATGTATCTTTACGACTAGAAATTTGAAGTCAGGTATCCATATTTATTGAAACTATTATTCAATAGATCGTTATGATTAGAGATTTCAATCAAGTTCTGTATTCTCATTAAAAACAAGGTAGAGTAGTAGACCTATTGTAGAAGACAAGGATTTTATGAGTTTATGAATGTTCATGGTTTGATTGATTTGCCTTCGGGTGGGGTTCAGTTCACATTGACTAATAATCGGAAAGGACATAATGTGTCTTATGAAACAGTTTGTAACGCCCGAAAATAAATATAATAATCCATCCACAATATCAATAAATGACAGCAACGATAAAGTAATTATCTTCCATTAAATCCAATTGAGTTTACAAAAAGGACACATATGCGATACATATTCATAATGCCTGACCTTGAATCTATAGCATATGTTGCGAGCCAAAGAAAAAGAATGGAAGTTAAACAGATAAGAGATGCCCAAAGGGCTTATAGCTGTCCAAGACGATACTTGGTTACAACAAAAGTGGACTTAAGTTCAATACAGTTAAAGCCCTTGGCTTGTACAAAATAAATACAATAAATACACAAAAAGAAACTCTCGCTCCAAGTCCTTCCAAGCTATATCATCAGCACCTGAAATGTTTTTTCCACGTAGGGTGAACCAAAGTCCAATAGAAATAATCAAATACAGTATATGAATCTTAACAAAACTATAAGGTGAATGCAAATGCAATGCTCGTGTCAAAACATTTTTATACGTCTTTAAAAAACTATGCAATACCAAGTATATATATATATATATATATATATATATATATATTGACTCATAAATCATTTCCATTACATTAGAAAATGGGGTAGTGAATCACACTCTAGAAATTTCAAAACAATACTACCTTTTCCAGAAATTTCGTCTGGAGGAAACCGTAAGCCGGAACCTATGTAAACATAGGCTATACAAACACTACTATTGCCATTTCACGAAAATTTCATCCGCAGGATTGGCACCCTTGTATACGTGCGGTTTTCGAGACTTTCACCCAAGACACACAAGCCAACTTGTTTAATGTAACAATAATTCCTTTACTAGATTCACCCATTTTCTCAAAACAGTAACATTTTCAATATATAAGTGTAGGATAATGCTCAATGCCAATGAATGAGGAAATTGTTTCAATTCTTCTAATTCACATGTAATTTCTACAACAATCATAGCTATCCTCCACCGATAGCCCCAAACAGATATTTCTAAACAGATAATTTATATTCCATAAAGATAAACTTTCCAAATTTTAAGAGGTGAGTGATAATACATATCCTACCATCCTCATCAATACCAATCCAATTTCATAATTTCAACATCAATTTCATTATTTATACAAAACCAACATTTGAGGCATTTAGGAAAAAAATCTTACTTTTTTCAAAATCATCATTTCCACTCAACTCAATATTATTTCCAACATCAAAATCATTTCCAAGAATCTATTTGAAAAACCCCTCTTTTGATTTTCATCCAAAACCCTAGATTTGTTCCAAATCTTTCTAATTCACAATATGGTCTAGAAATGACAAATAACTAAGTTAAAACTCGTGAAAAAAAAAATGTGTGAAAAGTATCCCTACCTCAAGCTAGAACATGAGCGAGAGAGTGAGGAAACCCAAAGACGCCAAAAACCAACGTTGCTCCAGTTAGAATGAAGCCCACGTTGAGCTCTAACTTTTTAACAAAGGCACACGAGTGAAAAGATCAACAGATCTAGGTATATTTAAGGGAAATATGTGAGTCTTAGAGAGAGAATGTGAGAGATATTAGGATTTTGAAATGTTTAGAGAGAGAGAGAGAGATGAAAAAGTGACTTAAAATGAGCTGTTTACGAACTAATATACGCACAGTTCGCTTGAGCACAAGATGATAGCTCTAGCAACCAAACACAATAAGTTTTACCGCTCGAGCGTAGAATACAAAATCCCAATATTTTTGCAGACCAAGGTCGTCGCTTGAGAGCAAGAAGCTTTATTCGAGCAAAGAATGCAAACTCTCAATGTTTTTCCAAATTTGCAAAAGTACTGGAGGTTCACAAAGACTGCTCGAGCGCAAGAAGTTTCGCTCAAGCGAATGGACCAAAATCTAGGCCAAAAGTTTGAAAAACAAGCTACCAACCTGTTCCAAACGCAATCAACACATCCTAAAAGCCAAACTCAAAAAGATACAATGAGAAACAAGACATGAATAACTGTATATGACAATGAAACCAAGATCCAAAATATCAAATGGGTCGGGTTCAAACCAGAAATGCTATAGCCTCCCCCCTTAAAGAATTTCATCCCCGAAATTTAAACCAAACATTAAAACAAGGTTTAAACCAATTAAAACAGTGATAGCAAATTATAACCAACACCATGACCCACCCACCGGTCATCTTCTCCCATCAACATAATAAACGAATTTCCAATACTAAATATGCAATTCACATTTTCAAAACATATACAATGCTATATATCATTAACATAACAAGGTTTTTTAATACATGCTCAAACATTAACAAATAAATCCAAGTATTTCTCACGGACTTCTGCCTTGCGCTCTCAAGTGGCCTCCTCAACCCCGTGGTGTCACCACAACACTTTTACCAAAGGAATCGTCTTGCCTCATAGGACTTAGTCTCGAGTACCTAAAACTCTAATCGGTCTCTCCTCATACGAGGCATCCTCGTCAACCACTAACTCAGTTCAATCTAACACGTGTGATGGATCTAGCTCATACTTTCGAAGCATACAGATATGGAACACGTTATGTACCTTGGAAAGTTGTTGCGGCAAGACCAAACGATAAGCTACCTCCCCAATCCACTCTAGGATCTCAAAAGGCTCAATAAACCTAGGAGACAACCTCCCACTTTTCCCAAACCTCATAAAATCCCGTCTAGGTGATATCTTCAAGAAGACGTGATCCCCCACCTCAAAGGACAATGGTCTCCTCCTACAGTCAGCATAGCTCTTCTAATGACTTTAAGCCATAACCAACCTTTTACGGATAAGTGCAATTTTCTCCATCATTTTCTGAACTAACTCTGGACTCAACATTGGTGCATTACTCACCTCGGCCCAACACATGGAGGATCTACACGGTCGGCCATACAAGGCCTCTAACGGTGCCATACCAATACTCGACTATAAGTTGTTGTTATAAGTAAACTCCATTAAGGGCAAGTGCCTCTCTCACAACCCCTTAAAGTCAAGGACATAACCTCAAAGCATATCCGCCAGGATCTGAATAGCACGCTCAGACTGCCTGTCGGTTTGAGGATGATAGATAGTACTGAAAGTCAACTTAGTGCCCAAGGCATTCTGTAGGCTTTGCCACAATTGAACTGTAAAATGCGGATCTCTTTCTGAAACAATAGTCACAGGGACCCCATGAAGTCAAACTATGTCCCTAATGTAAAGGTCAGCTAGATAATCTATTTAGTCATTCGTGTCCATAGGTGCTACGGGTGGGCGCGGATCGGTTGCGGCCACGAAACCTCCAATCCGCCATCCATCCGCCAAATTGGCGGATTGGAGAAAATCAATCCGTATCAGTCCGCCAATCCGGCGGATGCGGATTTGGCGGATGGATGCGAATCGGTTTGGCGGTTTGAAATTTTACAAGTTTTCAACATACAAAAAATAAATAAATAAATAAAAAATTGTGCATAATTCAACATCTATTTATTCATTACAATGGTCAATGCAACCTGGGCATAATTCAAAATTCAAAATCATTTATTCATGGAAAACATTCACATCATTTGTTCAAAATCATTTATTCATTCACATCTATGAAACATGGAAAACATTGTGCATAATTCAACATCTATTTATGCATTACAATCGGCAATGCAACCTGGGCATAATTCAAAATTCAAAATCATTTATTCATGGAAAAAATTCACATCATAATTCAAAATCATTTATTCATTCACATCTACGAAACATGGAAAACATTGTGCATAATTCAACATCTATGAAACCCGCTGCTAGTGCAACTTGGATTGTAATGGGCATAATTCAATATTGGTTCCAATGGCCATAATTCAATATCACCCAAAACATTGTGCATCCAACATACATAAATCATCTTACACATAAAATATAAGGAAAACATTGTGCATCCATCCAAGTAACAATCATCCAAGAGTTCCAAAAATAAAAAAGTTACAGTCATCCAACAAACATTGTGCATCCAAAAAAAATAAGTTACAGTCATCCAACAAATATTGTGCATCCAAAAAAAATAAGTTACAGTCATCCAAAAAGTAGCAAAAAAACCATTCATTTCTTTTCACCAAATCATGAGCCATGTAAACCTGCACAACAAAAAAATGAAATTATTTAATAAAGAAAACACTAAAAAGTTTTAAACTTAAAACAAGTAAACATATGTTAACAACATTTAACCAAGGGGAAATATTTTACCAATAATATTAAACTTCAATAAAATTAGTCTCCGGACTTGGGCTTGAACATGAGCTTCACTTCGAAACAACTACACAAAAAACATAACACAACAAAAATATGTAAAGTAAAGATAATGAATTTTGAATAATACAAAATAAATGAAATGGATAAAAAAATAAATAAATCATTGTATATATTACCCGAATCATATTGTTGTTCAAATTGCTCAACATCCTCCATTGCTTGTCTAAGGCATATTGGAATGTTACTTCGAAGCCAATTTGTGCGCAAACAAGAACCTCTACCATCTTGGGAGCAAGCGAACTACGAAATGGATCAAGTATTCGACCTCCTATACTAAAAGCCAACTCAGAAGCAACAGTGGAAATAGGCATCGCCAACACATCTCGTGCTATAAGTGATAATACTCTATACTTTGTTGCATTAACCTTCCACTACTCCAAGATATCAAATTGAGAATTATTCCCACCTTTCTTAATATCACCCAAGTACTTGTCCAATTCCGACATACTCCCACTACTAGAAAATTGCCCCTCAAAAAATGAGTTAAATTGAGAGTTCACAATAGAGTGTGGGTCATTTTCAGCTATCACCATATCTACTCTTTCATTTACATTGGAGGCATGCACATTTGTTGGCTCAAGTGTGGCATAATGATCATACAATTTGCCCAAACAATTTTTTACCTTATCTAACATTTCTTTCACTTTCACCATATCTCCACCAAAAATTGGTGAAAAACAAAATTGCAAGTATTTCATTTTTCTTCTAGGATCAAGCACAACCGCAACATACAAAAGTAGATTGATTTTATCCCCATTTCCCCAATACTTGTCAAACTTCTCTTTCATTTTCTTTGCCATTGAAGACAAAATAGGATCATTGTTTTTTATTAATTGTCCAATCATATTTTCAATGACAAAAATTTCAGTGTAGAATGTGTTTGAAGTAACAAATAAAGACCCAGAAAATCTCGTTGTGGCATTGTAAAACATTCTAAGAAATTTCAAAAACACCCTACAATTATCCCAATCCTCGGCTGTAGGCATCTCTCTCCTCTCACCCCCTTCATTATCCAAAAAGTAGTGTTTGTAATTGTAGTCCTCCTCACCCATTCTTTGAAAAGCACTCTCAAATTTTTCTGCTGCCTCCAACATAAGATATGTTGAATTCCACCGTGTTGGCACATCTAGGCACAAGAGACTCTTACTCTCAATTTTCAAACTTTCCACATAATTTTTAAAAGTGTCAAGGCGGCTTGGAGAAGACCTCACATACCTCACTGCATGCCTCACATTCGCTATACAAAACTCAAGATCCTTCAATCCATCACTAACAATAAGATTTAGAATATGCGCACAACAACGCATGTGTAAAAATTCATGGCCCAAGATAGTTCCCTTCCACAATTTTGTTGTTCGTTTCAAGAATCTAATGGTTAGATTATTGGAACTCACATTATCCACAGTTAAGGTAAAAAGGTCATCAATGTCCCACTCCTTTAAAAGTGCCTCAATTTTTTTACCAAGAGTTTCTCCTTTGTGGTATTCAACTTGACAAAAATTTATGATCCTCTTTGGTAACTTCCAATCATCATTAATGAAATGTGCAGTTAGACACATATTACACAAATTTTGTATACAAGTTCATGTGTCCGTGGTAAAACAAATTCTACACCCCTTCACAATTTTCTTCAACCTCTCCCTTTCATTGGTGTATATGTCTAGAATGTCCCTAGCAACGGTATATCGAGATGGAATCTTGAACTTGGGTTGCATGACATTACAAAACCTCTTAAAACCAACCCCGTCCACAAATCTAAAGGGCAATTCATCTATTACTATCATCTCTGCAAGATGCCTTCTAGCAACTTCTACAGAAAATGACGTAGCCACAACATCAACAACATCTTCCCCATCAACTTCTCTAGATTTAAATCCCAATGATTGTTGCCCATGAGTATCCCTATATGGATACTTTGTATAATTTTTCAAATGACTTAACAAATTACTTGTTCCATGACTCTTAGAGCCTACCATATATTCTTTCTTATAATACTTGCACATAGCCCTATCTTTCCCATCAATGCCCTTAGTCTTTTCAAAATGATCCCAAGCCTTTGATGTTGTTCTCCCACTACTACTAGTTTTGGCCAAGGGTGGTCTACGAGGAGGAGCATTAGATTGGGTAGAGGGATCAATAGAAGATGATTCAGGCTCAACATTAGGACTCACAAAAAAAGTTTCTTCACTTGGTGGATCCATGGCCAAAAGATTATCAAATAAACTGCCAACAACCAATAAAAAATCATTCAAAATATGCTTTTCAAATCCATGCTCTTTTTGAAAAACTAAGAGATTAGTTTAAACTAAGAAGGATATTAAATGGACAGAGTTTAATGTTCACTGACTAATGAGATTAGTTTAAACTAAGTAAGATGAATCAGTAAGTTTAAACTGACTAATGTTCACTAAGTAAGATTAGTTCACTGACTAATGAGATTTTAAACTAAGTAAGATGAATCAGTAAGTTTAAACTAACTAATGTTCACTGACTAATGTTCACTAAGTAAGATTAGTTCACTGACTAATGAGATTTTAAACTAAGTAAGATGAATTAGTAAGTTTAAACTAACTAATGTTCACTAAGTAAGATTAGTTCACTGACTAATGTTCACTGACTAATGAGATTAGTTTAAATGTTCACTAATATATTATGAATCAAATTTTACAGAACATAACAGAACTAAGTTTAATGTTCACTAATATATTATGAATCAATGTTTAATCTTTAAACAAATTTAGTTCACTGACTAAATTACAGAACAGAACTAATATATTATCATAATTTGATTCATAATAATAATAGATTAAAGTTTAATCTTTAAACAAGCTAAGTGATATATTATCATAATTTGATTTATAATAACAAATTTAGTTCACTAACAAATTAATGTAATGTCACTAAACAAAAATCCTACTCATTAATTAACATTCTTAAAAAAAATTGTCCCAAATGTTCAACCCATTAGTAAATAGGTTAGATTAGATTTGGGCTATATTTATGTTCACAGGCCTTGTCACACATACACACCCTAGGCCTCAACCCAATAAATTGTACTTTCAGCTAGTTATGCTAATTGGAGCCATCTAGCTCACTCCCATCCCATGAACTATGAAGTATTGAACACTTTTCCTTCTCTCTGTTTGTTGCATATGCTTTAATCTTTACCTTCTAATGTTCTTACCTTAGCAAACACATACTCATGCGAAAAAAAGGGCAAGGAAATGACATCAGAAAGAATCTTTAACCTTAAAATGTTTTGCCCATACTTCCACAGTCTCAATTAAAGTTAACTCAAGTATTAGAGATATTTTTCTGACATAAAAACTTCACTTTAAAACTATTCCTCCCTTTTAATATTGTCAAGATCAAGAAATTATTTACCAATCCTAAGTTAAATCCATATTATATCTCAACTTGATAATTATTGATTTATATAATAAAATTTGTTATATTTATGTTAGTATTTTAAGAGATTATAGAAGTAAGAATAAAATAAAAGGCTGATAATAACAAAACAGATTGTTCAAAACAGAACAGATTAATTCCAGATTGTGAACAGATAAAAATAGATTCTGAATCAAAACAGATTCTATGAAGTCCCTCACAAAATCCACTGCAGAAGCAAATAACAAAAAAAATAAACCAAACCTCTCTATGGTTTTCTCTCTGTATTCCTTTCTCTGTGTGTAGAACCCTTAACAGTTAGCATTGTGTCAATCAATCTAACCACGTCTCTAGTTTTAGAACTGGAACAAAACAAAATAATAATAATAGATCAGACTCTAAAAGATTAGAAGTTTAGAACTGGAACCAAAAAAAAAAAACCAGTTAAGATTCAGAAGAAGAGAAGAAGAAGAAGAAGGAGAGAGAGAGAGAGAGAGAGAGAGAGAGAGAGAGAGATACCTCAGTTACAGTCAGTGTGGTAGACTGTAGATCGATCAATCTAACCATCTATTTCGTTTTAGAACTGGAAACAAAAAAAAAAAAAAAAAAAAAAAAAAAACAGATTAGACTCAGATCAGAAGAAGAGAAAAAAAGAGGGGTCGGGTCTGGTGACTAAAATGGCGGATTACCCACCACCCGACCCGAACCCGAAAAATGCCACAAATCAGGCCCACATCCGCCCGCCACGTGGCACGTATCCATCCGTTAGGGGTCGGGTCGGGTGTGGCGGGCCGGTGGATCCGCTGCACAGCTCTAATAGGTGCAAAGTGTGCTGACTTGGTCAATCGGTCAACTACCACCCAAATGGCATCATTACCCATTGAGTCCCACAACAAAATCCATCGTGACATGCTCCCACTTCCACTCAGCTATAGGCAAGGGTTGCAACAAATCTATTGGCCTCTAATGCTTGGCCTTCACTTGTTGATAAGTAAGGCACTTCGACACAAACACGGTTACATCATTTTTTATCCTTTTCCACCAAAACTGACAACTAAGATTGTTATACATCTTTATGCCTCCTGGATGCACCGCAAGGTATGAATGGTGAAACTTTCAAATTACTTCCTCTCGGTAAGACTCTAGCTGGATCTTCTCCAGGAGGGATTCTACCTCAAGGTCACCCCTCTGTGCTTCTATAACTTGGCTCACAAGTGTAAGTTGTGTAACTACTGAAAACAAAGCAACTGACTCAACGAACTTGCAACTCACCAATAGCACCCAACAGCATTACCTCAAACTTCTCACTATACAGGTAATGCCTCCAAATCTTCAAAACAAAGATCACGGCTGCTAGTTCTAGGTCATGAGTGAGGTACTGCTCGTGTGTTTTCAATTAACGTGAGCCATAAGCTATTACCCTTCCCTCTTGGATCAAAACACAACCTAAACCTTCTCGTGAAACATTATAATACACAGAATAGCCTAAACCCCTCTCCGGAATAATTAACACTGGAGCAGTGGTAAGCCTAACCTTAAGTTCTTGAAATGATTTCTCCCAAGTCTCACTTCACATAAATTTGATCCCCTTCCTCGTCAGTCTAGTCAACGGTGAGGCTAACCTAGAGAAATCCTCCACGAACAGACAGTAATACCCAACTAATCCCAAGAAACTACTGATCTCAAAAGCATTCTTAGGTTGTTCCCAATCTCGTACTGCTTCTATCTTGTATGAATCTACAGTCACCCCTTCCCTGGATACCACATGGCCTAAAAACTTTACTTCTCTCAACCAGAATTCACACTTCCCGAACTTAGCATATAGTTTGTGGACTCTAAGCAACTCAAGCACAACCTGCAGGTGTTTCTCGTGTTCCTCCTCGGAGGGTGAGTAAATCAGGATGTCATCAACAAAGACGACTACAAAACGGTCTAAGAACTCACAGAATATTCAATTCATTAGATCTATAAACACAGCTGGTGCATTGGTTAACCCAAAAGGCATCACTAGGAACTCATAATAGCCATACCGCATACGAAATGTCGTCTTCTGGATATCTTCCTCCCTTACCCACAACTAGTGATAACCCGATCTCAAGTCTATCTTAGAGAAACAACAAGACTCCTTCAACTAGTTAAACAAATCATCTATGCGAGGCATTGGGTACTTGTTCTTAATAGTTACCTAGTTCAACTTCAGTTAATCAATACAAAGTCGCAACGCATCGTCTTTATTTTTGGCAAAAAGAGTCGGTGCTCCTTAAGGCGAAGTACTAGAGCGAATGAAACCTTTATTTAGCAATTCTTGGAGTTGAATTTTCAACTCACTCAATTCAATGGGTACAAAGCTACATAGTGCCATAGAGATCAGTGTCGTGCTGGGCACTAAATCAATAGAGAACTCAATCTCACGGTGAGGTAGTAAACTAGTGAGATCCTCAGGAAAGATGTCCGGGTATTCACAAATTACCCTTGGCAAATCAACTCGGACTTCGTCACACTCACTACCCAAGAAGTTTGTAAAAAGACAACTAAGTTCACTCCGACCTCGCCGATCACATACGAACAATGAAGCTCTATTGGCTCTGTCCCTCATGAAATAAAAACAATCACCGCTCAAGGTACATACAGTAACCCTCTGACGGTAACAATCTATGACAGCCCGATACGATGAAAACTAGTCTATACCCAATATAGCATCAAAACTCGACATGTCAATCAACACAAATGCAATAGGAAGTCGGCAACCAGCAACCTCTATCTCACAACCCCGACACCCCATATTCCAAGACAATCTCACCACCAATAGGTGACTCTACACTAAGTGGGGATGCTAACTGAGCCAATTCTAACCCCAAGGTTGATGCACAGGCAGACGAAATAAAAGAATGGGATGCACCCATATCAATCAACACATTGGCAATAGAACTGCATAACAAGAAAGTACCTCTCACAACTGAAGGCGCTGGGACTAAGTCTGGCCTAGTAACAGCATACACACGCCTTGAAGGTCTCTGCTCTACTTGCTCACCCTCGGAGCATACGTTTAATGCACTGACTGAGCCGAAAAGGCCCCTTGATTGGCCTTCAAGGCCTGTGCTGACTGCTCAGGCTGGTGGCTTTATGTCTGCCTCGAACCAGATGTACCAGGTGTGTTACTCAATTGAGGAAAAAATCTTTTTATATACCCTGACTGTTCACACTAATAAAAAGTGGGTGGCTGTACTCTTCCCTAACTCTATCTTTGAGAACAAACCGCATACGGTACAGACTGTTGCTTTTCTCCTACCTGCGGGCAAGCTGGAGATTTGTGACACAACTGGCCACACTTGTAACAAGAGAAACCTCCCGGATTACCTCTCCCTGAACTCAAACTCAGCACAGGAAAGGTAGATCTAGGCTGTGCAGCCTGGGACTAGAATGGAGCAAGACCTCTCTGCCCTTACTATCCCAACTCTCCCCCTGAACCTCCTAACTCCTCTTGGAGCCCCTCATCCATTCCTCATCTGCCTGAACTATGGTCTTAAGATGAGTCACCGCCTCCACTAGGCATCTATAGCTCCTAATCATTTACCTAGTTACCTTGAAAATAAATCCGATCCTCAACCTCTTCTCAAACTCTATACAACGGCATTCCTCTGTCGCCACGACTTCTGGTGCAAATCTAGAGAGGCTAATGAAAGTTGCCTTAAACTCGGCTACTGGCAAACTAAGCTGCTTGAGTTTCAAAAACTGGTCTCTCAACTTCTCCCAAGCAGTGGGAAGCAAGAACTTGTCCTGGAAAGCGTTGACAAAGGCCTCTCAAGTCACCCCAATGCACCCACGCTCATACTTCCACCATTGACCCGCATCTCCCTTCAATTGGAAGGATGCCAAGGTCACCCCTAAATCATTGTCCTCGATGCCAAGTATCTCGAACGTCTTCACCATTTGTTCTAGCCACTCATCTACCTTTAATGGCTCCTTTGGATCACCCAAAAACTCGTCCGAATTAGACCAAAAGAACTCTCTCTTCAAGAAAGTCGGCCTTGTTTTAGCAACTTGGACCTGGACTTGATTATCAGCTCTGAGAATGTCCATGGATTTCAGCAAAGCTCCAGCCATTTCACGAGCCAAAGCACCCATGGCCTGCTAACTAACTGGTTCAGCCACATTGGCCTAACCAACCCCTTCTTCTTGGGCCGAAATTTTATCCAATAAAGGCATCTCATGCCTTCTAGACCTACCACGCCTACCACCACGACATCTACGTCCCAACATCTTAATGAAGGTAACAAAAGATATTAGCACATTTACAAATGTGCCGAAACTAACTCACTTGCGTCCTAATGCGGTGGACAACAATAATTCACTCCACATAAGCACGTAGTCACATAAACACATACAAATTTCCTTCCTAGATAATGACCATCATGCGGTATTGCTAGAGTTCCGATTAGAAATAGTAGTGATCAAGTGCTCTTCTAATAGGACTTCTAGAAACCTATAAACCCAATCAATATCTTAGGAACTAAATTTCATACCCATATAACCACATAAACATGTTATCACATAACCATACCATACGTACAAATATATTTGCCAAGCGAGACAAACTCATTGTAGTTATAACCACTTCCCACGTGTCCAAAAGTATTCAAACCCGGTACGCTCTGATATATATCAAGTTGTAAAGTCCCAAAATAAATACAGTAATCCATCCAAAATATCAATAAATGACAATAACGATAAAGTAATTATCTTTTATTAAATCCAATTGAGTTTACAAAAGGGACACATATGCGATATACATTCATAATACCTAGCCCTGAATCTATAGCATATGTTGCGAACAAAAGAAAAGAAATGGAAGTTAAACAGAAAAGAAATGCCCTAAGGGCTTACAGCTTTCCAAGACGATGCTTGATTACAACAAAAGTAGACTTAAGTCCAATACAGTTAAAGCCCTTGGCTTGTACAAAATAAATACAATAAATACACAAAAAGAAGCTCTCGTTCCAAGTCCTCCCAAGCTATTGCCTTGGCGGAGGCATATCATCAGCACCTGAAATATTTTTCCCACGTTGGGTGAGCCAAAGCCCAGTAAAAATAATCCAACACAATATATGAATTTTAACAAAGCTATAAACTAAATGCATATTCAATACTTGTGTCAAAACATTTTACACCTCTTTCCAAAACTATGTAATACCAAGTATATATATATATATATATATATTGATTCATAAATCATTTCCATTACATTAGAAAATGGGGCAGTGAATCACACTCTGGAAATTTCAAAACAATACAACATTTTCCGAAAATTTCGTCCAAAGGAAACCGTAAGCTGGGACCCATGTAAACGTAGGCTATACAAGCACTACTATTGCCATTTCACGAAAATTTCATTCTCGTGATTGGCACCCATGTATATGCGTAGTTTTCGGGACTTTCACCTAGGACACACAGGTCAACTTGTTTAATGTAACAATAATCCCTTTCTCAGATTCACCCATTTTCTCAAAACAGTAACATTTTCAATATATAAATGTGGGATAATGCTCAATGAAAATGAATGAGGAAATAGTTTCAATTCTCCTAATTCACATGCAATTTTTACAATAATCATAACTATCCTTCACTGATAACCCTAAACAGATATTTCTAAATAAATAATTTATATTCCATAAAGACAAACTTTTCAAATTTCAAGAGGTAAGTGATAATACACATCCAACTCTACCATCCTCATCAATACCTATCCAATTTCATAATTTCAACATCAATTTCACTATTTATATAAAACCAACATTTGAGGCATTTAGGACAAAATTCTTACTCTTTTCAAAATCAACCCCAAGTATCCAAAATCAATCATTTCCACCCAACTAAACATTATTTCTAACATCAAAATCATTTCTAAGAACCTATTTGGAAAATCCCTCTTTTGATTTTTATCCAAAACCCTAGTTTTGTTCCAAATCTTCCAAATTCGTTATATGGTCTAGAAATGACAAATAACTAAGTTAAAACTTATAAAAAAAGTGTGGAAAGTATCCCTACCTCAAGCTAGAACACGAGAGAGAGAGAGAGAGAGAGAGAGAGAGTGAGGAATTCCAAAGAAGCCAAAAACCAACTTTGCTCCTATTAGAATGAAGCCCACATCGAGCTTTAACTTTTTAACAAAGGCACACGAGTGAAAAGATCAACGGATCTAGGTGTATTTGAGGAAAATAAGTGAGTTTTAGAGAGAGAGTGAGAGATATTAGGGTTTTGAAATGTTTAGAGAGAAAGAGAGAGATGAAAAAGTAACTTAAAATGGGCTGTTTACGAACTGATATACGCACAGTTCGCTCGAGCGCAAGATGTGTTGCTCGAGCGACCAGACACAATAAGTTTTACCGCTCGAACGCAGGAAGTTTCGTTCGAGCGCAGAATACAAACTCTCAGTAGTTTTGTAGACCGAGGTCGTCGTTTGAGTGCAAGAAGCGTTGCTTGAGTGCAAGAAGCTTCGCTCGAGCGAAGAATACAAACTTTCAATATTTTTGTAGACCTACAAAAGTACCGGAGTTTGACGAAGACCGCTGAAGCGTAAGAAGCTTCGCTCGAGCGAAGGGACAAAAATTTAGGCAACAAAAGTCTGAAAAACAAGCTACCAACCTGTTCCAAACGCAATCAACAAATCCTAAGAGCCAAACTTTAAGAGATATAAGGGAAAACAAGACAAGAATAACTATATATAACAATGAAACCCGGATCCAAAACATTAAATGGGTCGGGTCCAAACTAGAAACGCTATATGCTTGATAAGGCAGTGGCCTCATCGGATTGGATGCAGCTGTTTCAGCATGTGGTTCTTATTACGCTACCCATATAGAGGTCTGATCACAGTGCTTAATTTTGGATATATGTCCTTTAGCTAATGGTAAATCTGGCCTGGGGAGGTTCGAAGCAGTATGGTTGATGGACAGAGTAACATCAAAAATTGTTAACAAGGCATGGAATGTCCCGGTTAGAGGATCTCTTGCGTTTCAAACAATGCAACATCAGAAATTTGTAATTCAACATTTGAGGAACTGGAATAATTTGCCACAGAGAAGTATAGCTGCGCAGATTGCAAGGGATAAAGATCAGTTGTCAGAAATTCAAAATCGGCAAGATTTGTTGAATTCTTATAGAGAAGAACAGAAGTTAAGGCAATGCTTAGATGATTTGCTGCAAAAAATCCGAAATGTATTGGGTTCAGAGAGCGAGGCAGAAATGGCTGCAATTTGGTGACAGAAATACGAAGTTTTTCCATATGGTTGCAACTATTCATGCCAACAAGAAAAGTTTTGTCTTTCCACTTGGAGGATGGATCTTTTTGTACTAATCAGGAGGATATTCAGAATATCTTTTTGAATCATTTCAAGTCCCTATATCAGACTTCGGACACACCTCTTCCAAGTTTGTTACTGACGGGGCATGAAAGGAGCTTACAGGCAAGGCGTGAGCATCATGGGTTGGTATGAATCAAATTGGAAATCAATTGGTATGGAAGAAATTTTCCTTTGTTGCATCATCAGCTTTGGTACCCGAGACCAGAGCTTGTTTAGAACTAGTAAAATGGTGTGTGCAGAACAATGCCAATGCAGTTACCATACTCACAGATTCTTTACAGTTAGTACAGCGGTTGCAAGATGGTAGCAAGACCGAATGGAATCTGAAGAATCTCGTGCAAGATATATGTTATTTTTGTAATATGCTAAATTATGTTTGTATTAATAAAGTCTGTAGACAAATGAAAAGGTGGCTCATGTATTGGCAAAAGCGGCCTTGGCAGAAGGTTAAACTCCGTTAATTTTTATACATATATACTGCTATCTTGTTTTTCCTAACAAAAAAAAAAAAAAAGATGAAACTCAAAATATGAGATATTTCATGTCAATACGATGAGAAACCTTTACCTATATGATAATATAAATGTATGATACATAAATACATGTATCTACCAAAAACTTTTTATGATATGATTTGATGTTAGTGTCAATGAATTTTTTGTTTTTGTTTTTATTTTTGTTTTTTTTGAGTAATGTCAAAGGATTTGTACGTATATGTAGGAAGCAGCATAGGTGAGGTCGGTGTTGTAGTGAATCAATTAGGTCAGCACACAATCATGTCAAAAAGATAACACATCTGATCCAAACAACCCCCTGCTAGAGATCCTTGGCTTTTGATTTCACAGCTGGACAAGATTCATCGCCTCTCATCTTTATTCTTTTCTTATTTCCATGCAGCTTTAAAAATTTGGAAAGTATAAAATATAATTTCAAACTAAAAAATGTACAATGCTCACTTCCACAGATTTAATGCATCACTCCATTGTCTTTTCATGAGTCTAAAATTATTCTTTTATTTTTATAGTATTTTAGCAAAAATTTGTATAGCTTTAACATATTTTGAAAAAGCGATTCTGACAACATGGGATATGATTTGAGTAACCTAACATATATATTTACTATGGATAATTCCTGCTTGAAGCCGTGATCAATAATTTTTTTGGTATCACATTTGTCCGGGAATTTATTAATAAATTAATTCAAAATGATAATATTACTTCAATTCACTGATAAGAAGTTAAAATTATTACTACACATTAAACTGACAAAAATATTACTAATAATTTTCAAATAGCAAACTTCAAAATTAAAATTCAAGTAATGAATTTTATATTTCAGTGTAGCACAAGCAAATAATCTAAAAATATTTGCTAAAATTTAAGTCAAAATAGCAAATTCTAGAATTTAATCAATGTTAAAATGACACATGTATAGCAAATCTTCAATAAAAGAATGTTACTAAATTAGTATCATAACTGGTAATCCTTTCGTTTTATCATAATTTAATACCTTCAAAAAAAGATGAATGAATATTTTGATAGAAAAGAATAATCATTCTAGCTAACCAAAAATAACACATTAATCATCCAATTCAAAATGAGAGCTAACCAATGGCACACAGAGTATATTAACATCTCATATGTTCTTAAACTTATTGTCAAATAAAATTATATAATAAAACGATCTCTACTGAATCTACTTAAAATAGAGAGCTCTTATCTCGAGCAATTTGATTACACGCCTAAAACTTTTTTTTCTATATATATATATATATATATAAAGTGGCATAATAAAAGTTAAAATTTGAAATTGTCCACACACAAATAGTAATGTAAGGTAAAAAATTCCTTTACTCTTCTAGCAATTTAACAAATTAAATCCACAAAATCAATGTCAAAAAATCTAAAATACCACACAACAATCAAATAGAAAATTATTCATGCTTACAATACTCCTAAATTGAAATTGCTAGCAAAATTAATTAACGGTGTCTACTTAATTAATAGCACATCTATATACGCCATAAATAACTTCTTATAATACATCCAAACTCTCTAATAAAACTATGTGAACTAAGTTGAGAACAGCCTGTAACCGCCAAGTGAACCTTGAAAGATAAATAACTCAAGCACTAAAACAGCCCATTATCTCATACTCTTAACACTTGTAGCACATTCAAGCTCACTATGTTTAAAAAAATGGCACAAAGTAAAACAAAAAAAAAAAACCCAACAAAAGTACTATAATAACCAAATTTTTTAAATTGATGTAATTGAGAATTAATTAATATTGAAAAGAGACAACCAATTCAAAACTATCTTTTCTATATGTGACCAACAGACGTTTTAACTTAAGTGACATTGTCATATAAAGCTACTTTGCTTTAAAACTATGTTCACCAACGCTCCCTTCATAGACTTCACACGTCCTCCATCTTAGCTATGTCCATTGTCCATGTAAGAAAACAAACAATAAGCTCCACTACTCAAACTGTAAAATGGCCAACAAATTAGATTAAAATAAGTTTGCTAGTAATTTTTTAATAAAAAAGAAGGCAAGAGAAAAATTAAGAAATCACCAAACAATAAATTATATAAACCTAATGTGTTTCTTAACAAAAACAAACCCATAGAATAAACCAATCTAAACAAAACCAAGGATAAAGTAATGCTAAGTTTCTTTCATGAATGGTCAAGAACAAATAAATAAAAAATCTATACCTCCGACTTGCATTATTAGGGGAAAAAACAAAACTCAAAATTTAATGTTTTGAATAGGGATACCTTCAAGAAAACATCACAACCATAACGAAAATGGGGAATTATAGATAATTAATGGAATTCTAATTTTTCTAAAAAAAATAAAAATAAAAAACTTTAGTACCTCTTTTTAATCGAGTTTTGCAAAATGCATGAAACTCAATAAGTCATTTTGTTGGTAGCTATTCAATAGTCGTTCAAGAATAAATAAATATACCAATTAAACATAAAAATGCATTTAACCCTGTAGAAATTAGTCAAAATAAAAAATTTAAAATTGAAACGGGTCTAAATTTGTCTTATATGAAACTCAACTTTTACTCATCTCATCACATTATGGTTTCGATTGCTCTCCAAGCATAATTTTTATTCTATCTGAACAATTTCCCACTCCATTTTCAATTTTGAAATAATTCTCAATGATTCAATTTTTTCAAGAAAATCAAAATAAGGATACATGCTAATCTACATAGCAAACATATGTTGATGTCTCGAAATTCATATTATACATTGTTCACTACCCTTGAGACAAACCCATTAGAAACATGAAATTAGGATCATGACACTCAAACTAAATTCAAAGTTACATATAAATAACCCACACAATGTGTAGGAACCATAAATTTAAACAATGCAAATTTCAAATCAAATTGTATTCTCTTAAAAGATTAATGAATGCTTTTTGACACTGATACAAAACAAGATAGACAATATGGTGATGACTCATGCCTAAAGACACTCCTCAACAAAACTCTGTGCCTAAGCATTCGATAGAGTATACAACTCAACATTAAATGAGGAAAAAAATTGTATAAAACTCGGTGGTGTATATATAAATCTTAAAAATTATATTTTCAAAACCTTTAAGAGTAATTCAATCATAAATATTCCACTAGAATCATTCTTTCAATACCCAAAAAAAATTAAATCAATTCATTAAAGTTTATTCACATGGGTTCATTTCCCCTAACTCTCCCACATTCACATTCCACTCTTTCCATGTAGACTAACCAAAAATAATACAGTTGGTGAATGAAATACTAAATTGCCTTTTTTGGCATTTTAGAAGTTGTTTCTAGTATAAAAGTTATTTCAATTTTGTTGCCTCAAATGCAAAAGAAGTAACCAAATAGCTAGTTTCAGCATTCTCATTGCAACATTAACAGTAACAATATAATAAATCAATTGCTATTTTAATATTCTTTTCATAATCAATTTAGAAAAACTCCATGCTTGGAATACAAAAGAAATCCTGTATAGAATATCAAAAAAATATGGCATATAATATCAAATGAAATTCTATATGAAATGTCAAGACAAAAAACAATAAAGAACAATTAGTTTAAAGATGATCATTTACAGTTCCCATAAAAATATTATTCAAAGGCTGTTATCAATTTAAAAAATAAATAAATAAAAATAAAAAGAAGGAAACAAAATTCATAAGCTGTCAATTTTCTTGCATCCCTTGAATATTACATCCCATAGTAAGCTTTCAATTTTCACGGTGTTCCCCTTTTATCTAATCAGATAGATATCTTTCCCTCCACCTGTGATTCCAATCAACCAATAAGCATCAACTTTTGTTTCCTAATGTTATAGATTGAAATAAATCTAAAATTCAAAATTTTGATTAATTTCCCTTCACCTTCCATTCCATTCCAAATCAAACAATAAACTCAGTGATTAAACCCCAAAGAGAAATTAGGCCCATAAATATACGGACATGTAAATTGAAATGAGTAGTTTCCGAGTTTTGAATAACTAATATGCATGTTTTGGCTTTGATAACTAAGTTTCATTTACATACCCACTACTACAGTGTAAAAGAGAAAAATAACAACAGATAAAACAAAAGAAACCATATACTCATTTGTTATAGTACTTCCAGTTTAAACTAATTTTTTTTTTATTTCACTCTTTCAACCTTCCATATTAAGTGAATTTTTGAACATGAAAGACCCAATTACTATTTCAAGTAAAATCAATTATATTTCCCAATTAGAAAACAATGGTATAGAAAACAAATATAGCTCTCAAAGGTTCACAACAAAGCTTCTTTCTTAAAAAATTTATAAAAAAAATTTAAAAAAAAAAACCCATAAAAGCATTAATAGGTTTTAGAGGGAGGGAGCACACGATAAATTTCTTTATAGTACAAACTTAGCTGCCAAATTTAGCAACAAAATTTCAATGAATCAAAATCAAAGAACAAAATCCACAAATACAAAATACTATTTGACAAACCAAATCAAATACACAATATACATGAGAAACAAAACCCACCCACAATCAAACCTTTCTTGGCCATCACAGCCAAGGACCGGTGGTAATTCTCCTACTATCCATTTCAAAACCCACTGTATCTGATCCAGAAACTCAATTCATGGAAGGCCATTTGATTACCCCCTAAAAACTTACACTCTCGTCTTGCATTTATTAGGCACCCAACAGAATTATTAAACTTACACTCTCGTCTTGCATTTGATGTTTTCTAATATCTTATTTATTCGTCTTGCATTTACCTATTAATAGATTTGAATTATTATTATCATTATTGCATTTGATTAACTTACTAATTAAAATGCCTGTTTGGGATATCCTTGAACAGAGCTAGCAAGATCAAGACACCGAAACAGAGCCAGCAAGACTAAGATAAATACCCAGAACCTTATTTTGCTCCATTGCCGCCATCGAAGTTGCTGCATCATATGAAGTAGAAAACATAATGGTGCTTAAAGATAGAGCAGAAAAAAAATATAAAGAGATATATTAATGGGGCTCGAAACAAATAACCCAAGTCAATTAAGGAAAATAACAATTAAGAATATCAACACTTCATTTTCTCTGTAACTAAACACAGTAACCAACGATTAGCCAAAGGAAACCCTTAAGTACAAAGCCCACTAAAAATTTTAATTTTGACAAAAATATAATCATAATAGACCTTTCAGCAAAACCCAGAAATAACAGTAACCAAAATTTCACTTTCTTTACTTTTTTTGCCACTTTCTCAGCAACCAAACAAGACAAAAATATTTTTGTAGAAACTACATCTAATAAAAAGAATAGTTTTTCAGTTGATAAAAAAATAAAAAATAAAAAAAAACCCAAATAAAGGAGGGTAAAAAAATGAGAGAGAGAGAGAGAGAGAGAGGAGGCACATATTGATTGTCATATCAAAATCCAGAACCCAAATAAAAACCCTAGGTTCTCACACCCTCTTCAAAAAAAAAAAAAAAAAAAAAACCCAAATAAAGGAGGGTAAAAAAATGAGAGAGAGAGAGAGAGATAGATTGATTGTCATATCAAAATCCGGAATCCAAATAAAAACCCTAGATTCTGACACCCTCTTCCAAAAAAAAAAGAAAAAGATTAGGCAGAGCGGAGGCAAAGATTGAATAATAACAAACCTAATGGAACAATAACAGAAGGAGGGGGGGGAAGTGGGGATTTAACCTTCTACCTTGGAGCTGTGTAGAGAGAGAGGAAGCAAACATTGAGCCAAATGGTAGAAATCACCCTCTCTCAGCAGGGCTATATTCCATCGGAGCTATATTTCAGAAATCACCACCGGAGATTACTTAAACTTCTAGAGAGAGAAAGCTTGGTGGAAAGAAGATGTGTGGTGGAAAGAGAAAGAGAAAGAGGTGTGAAAGAGAATGAGTTTCAAATTTTGAAATCAAAATCAGAGAGAAGGCGAGGGAAGATATATGTGAGATGCGACTCATGTGAGAGAGTTGAGGTGTGAGAAACCTGAACCATTTAAATTTTAAAATTGATCTGAACCATTAGAATGTCCAAATGAGACAAATGAGAGTAAGGCATTTTCAACTCTTGGATTAAATCAATTTGATAGTCCACATTTTGACATAAGGACGAAAGTCCCATCAGGATTCAAAAACCTCCACAATTTTTGTTTTTACAAGAAATAAACATTTGATAATTTTCAAAATACACAATTTTAGATTTTTTTATTTTTTATTTTTTTATTTGCATTCCTTCCTCACCCCCTCCCTTTGGCCACCACTTCCATTGTGTACTGAAGCATAATAGGTTTTAGGGTTTGATTTTGGTCAATTCAGCTTGAAAGGGGGGCACGACAGCAAGCGAAGAGAAAGAGAGAGAGAGAGAGAGAGAGAGAGAGAGAGAGAGAGAGAGAGAGAGAGGGAACGGGTCGGGTAGAAGCAGCTCATTGGCGGATTAACCGTAACCTGATCCACACCCACAAAATGTGAAATTTTGGGCCCGTATCCGCCCGTTCAATGTCACGCATCCACCCAAAACAAGGTAGTTCCATTTAGGCTAGGTGGGTTGAACGGATCGGCATATCCACTGAGCACCCCTAGCTTCCAACAATCATCATGCAAAGCCCTCCAACAACTCACCACATATTTTTAAAAAAAAAAAATTATTATTTGTATATTTTGAAAACATTTGTGTACAAAAATACCTTCTCTTTTTTTTTTCTTTTTTTTTTTTAATGTTAGTAAAAATAAGCATAAACATGTTTCATGACTTTCGCTGATTAACAACAACAATAATAATAATAATAATAATAATAATAATAATAATAATAACAATAAAAAATACAAGAAAAACAACTGTAAAACTTTACCAAAATCTATCTTAGCCAATCGCATAGCCTCCAAAACTGTATTTGGATTGAGGTGTAGTGAAAAATAGAGTAAAAATGTTAGCATTCACCATGTTTGGTTTATTTTACGAAAAGGCAAAATACATGTGGAGAGGTTGTGAAGAGTATGTTTGGTGTGACAAGGAATAGAGGAAGGAAATGGGACATAGTGCTGATTTTTAAATATAATTTTCAGGGTTTTGATAATTTGTTTGTTTTTAAAAAAAAATTATCCTTGAAAAAATGTTGTAATTGACCCGTAATGATCATGAAGCAAATTGCCCTTAAATTAAATTCAATTCTAACATCTCCATGAACTAATTACTGTTCATCTTTTCATCTATTTTCACAACACATACCATACACATGCAATTTTAAATGGGCAGAGAAGAGTAAAAATGAAACTTTTCTTTTTTTGAACTAAAAGATAGTAAAAATGAAACTACCATACCTTATTTTTTGGCACCAAACTCTCTCTCTCACATGACTCCCCCATTGTCTTCAAAAAATAAAGACCTATACTTGTACAACCCAAAAACGGAGAAGCAAAAGATTAACTGAAATTCCTCGCACAATTCTAAAAAATAAAAACATAAACGGTAAATAACTGTTAGTTTACGACGGGCATTGTTACAATTAAATAAAATCCAAGGGCAATTTGTTCTAATAGGTTTTGTAAGGGGGCCAATTACACTTTAACCATGTTTTGTAGGACAATTTGCTCAAATTGATCTTTTAGGGAGCCAATTACATTTTTGAACATCCTTCATGAGCAAATTGTCAAAAACCTAAATTTAATATTATAAATTTATTTTTTGAAAACAAAAAATATAAATTATTTTAAACGTCGCCTATTTAGCATCTACACCTCCCTTCTATTTATAATTATTACAAGAACAATGATAAAGAAAAATGCACATATATAGTGTTTGATACTCAAGTGGTAAGGGCTAGCTTTATCAAACTCGTGATCTTGGCTTTAAGTCTTGTCTTCTTTTTTACATAGACATCAACTACAGGAGTATTTTAGGAAAACTCAAAATATGAGACACAAATGTGTCAACACCACCAACAGCCTTCACTTTATGTATTAGAATAGATTATTATTATTATTGTCTAACCAAACAAGGATGCCATTGTCCTTCCTTCACTTCACAATCTACAATTACATCCACTCCAACTCTTGCGTATCCAAACATAGCGTCAGCCAATCCAAAATGAAAAAGGATATGAATTTACTTATTTATTTTTCATGTGTAACTAAACAAATAAAAAATAGATTTTTTGACATATATCTATATATTTTCTTCTCGTATTCCTATCCCAACTGAAAAAGAGAAAATTTAGCATATTTAACCTCATTTTCCTTTCTTATTTTTTTCCCAACAAATCCAAGATCCAAACAAAGCTTAAGACCTTCAATGGGATTCTCCTAAATACCACCAGGAATTGGCTGGGGTTCAAATCTGTGTCCTAATCTTCCAAGAGAATGGAAAGTTGGTGTTTATTATCCATTGGCAATCTAGTTCTAAAGAGGGGTTTGGCAGCAACATAAATAATCAGATAATAAATATGCATTTGAATTTGCAATAAACGCATCAAAGATCAAACAACTGCCTTCCATCAGCAACCATATAAAATTGAAATGTGAGTCGCGAAATTCAAACTAAGACTTTTATTACCTGCTGACACCTCCGCTAGATACTGACATGCATGTTACACCAACCTAAATGGCTCATATCAGCAATCCTTGGCCGCCTATCTAATCTGTTGACAAAAATATATGAAAGAAAGAAGAGAGAAATGTAGAGAAAATGATTTGGGCGTACTCTGTCCAATATCTGATTGGAACGAAAATAACAGAAGATATCAGGACAAAAATCCCAACTTCCCTTCTGTCTAGCCTCCCAATAACCACTGATAATGCGGTAGGTATCTTTTCCTTTCTCCTTTGCAAAGCACCTGAGTTTCCACCTGAATCGAATTGCATGAGTACTAAAGTAATGTTAAGAATACTGCATCACCACCTCAATAGCTAGCTTTTGGAGTTGAGTTCTACCCAAGACTGTGTATGGCCACCCACTCTCTTGCATCTTACGAGCCTGGACTCCATTGAAACAAAATTCCATTATTCAATAATTCAACATCAAATGCCAAGCGATTTTCACTGTAAATTTTCAATAGTAGAAATCAGTGAAACAGTTGTTTATGCAAAGGGACATGTTACATGATATACCCCTCACTACTACCTCTCCATACTACTAACACCCATCTAAGCAATTTATAGCAAATAGCCAACTGTAAAGAGAGCTTTGAAACAAGGAAACTACTCTAATTTGATGTATTATATAAGCTATACTAGAGGAGGAAAAAGGAAATCACTCATGAATTAATGAAAATTCAAATTAAATTTATTTTGCTAATATGAACTACAAACTAAAGCATCTTCTGCCATGCACCAAATTAATGATCTTCAAAACCAACCTAACCAACAGATATCAATCAATAACATCCCAAAAACTTTGGTTGATTTCTCCTAATTCTTTGACCAGGCCAGAGCATTTCTCGATATGATCATCCAGTAAATATATTAAATGCCTATGTACATATGTATAATTGCAGAAATTTGGCTGCATAATAACTCCCATTGATTATAGTTAATGTCTAAAGTCCATGGTCTACTTACCAAAAAAATTTGAAGCAACCAGTTGGGAGGAACATACATCCAAAGTCTTTGCTCCCAGCATCACAAAATAAAAGTCTGATACTAAACAGGCACCATATTGTCTACCTTAGAAATTAGGCTTTGCATTAGGAGCTAAACCAAGAATTGTTTAACAAGACAGCAAAAACCCAACAATTTACCTGCCGCTGTCTCTGCTCAAGCCGCAACTTCTCCGAACATGTCATACTCCCCATTTTCTAAGCACCTCTGCTCAGGTCTGAGCCTTGAATCTGTGGGTGGCAATTTTTCCTGCATAAAATTAAATTTAGCATCTAACAGCATACAGGGACTGGGGCCTTTAACCCATTGAAAACAATCACCATCTCACTTATATACCATTTTTCTCCTAACTTGTTTCAACGTTCATCGGGTATCAATCATCATTCATCCAAAAACCTTTTTGGGGGCCACACTGGTGTGTTTTTTTATAGGAATAATTTTTACCATCAACAAGCAAGAGGAACTAAATGAATGATTTCACACCAGTTCCAGCATCTACACCACAAAGTAGCACAAGAAAGTGGTTGAACCATGTTCATTCTATTCAAGCTCTTTTTGAAGTTCTACCCAGTACAACAATAGCATTTTAAAAATAAAAAGGATGGAAAGATATTAAAGCTACAGCCTACCCAGGAACTAAGACACAGTCATCAAAATGGTCATGCTTATTATGAGGCAGCCACTGTGCCGACTAGTTAGCTAATGCTTAATATTTGGGTTTCCACTTGCACTACAGCTGTTGTAGAATCCGTACCTGTTACAGTGCCATCTAGTGTTCCCGACCTACATCATCTTCAGATTCAGATTGGCCAACTTCAAGCCTAGCTTGGCTCTCTCACTACTCATCAGTCGGCCCCATCCACAGCTACCCTTGCTACAGATACTTCTATTGCTTTCCATGTTCGGTCTGCTCGTCCCACGTGGGTTCTGGACTCAGGGGCTAATGATCATATGACTGGTGAGTTTTCTTTTCTTTCTTCTCTGGTCCCCCTTACTATGGATCAAACTATCTGTCGTGCATATGGCTCTCTCTCTTCTGTGAGCCATAAAGGTGTTGTATCTTTATCTCTTAATATATTTCTCATTTGTTCTTCATGATGTTCCTAAATTTTCCTATAATCTATTATTTGTTAGTCGTCTTGCCAAAACTTTTAATTGTGTCATCATTTTCTTACCCACTTGTGTTTTACAGGACCTGAGTTCGAAGAGGATTTTTGGTAGGGGATATGAGCGCTATGGGCTGTATTACTTCAGGGACCCACCTCCTTCGCCGCCACCACCACCACCACCTCGTTTATCTAGTTTACAAGTGTTTGTTTTGCCTACTTCAGTGTCTTGTGTTTTTTCTAGTCAAACTTTAGTCTTATGGCACACTCATTTACGTCATGCAAACTTTCAATATTTATGTTTACTTTTTCCTTCTTTAAATAAAGCTTGTAAGGATTCTTAGTTTCATTGTGTGGTTTGTGAGTTGGCTAAACATACACGTAATAATTATATTCCTCACATGACTCGTGCACCGTATGCCTTTGATCTCATTCATTCTCATGTTTGGGGTCCATCTCCTGTACTTGCTTTGTCAGGCCATAGATATTATGTAACTTTTATTGATGACCACACTCGATGTACATGGGTTTATCTTCTTCGGTGTAAATCTGAGGTTTTCCCCATTTTTGTTCAATTTTTACAAATGATTAAAACCCAATTTAAGTCTATTGTCCGGAATATCCGCTCTGATAACAGAGGGGAGTACATCTCGGATGCTTTTTGCTCCCATCTTAATCTAGCGGGTATTCTCCAACAACTCACTTGTCCTTATACGCTTGAACAAAATGGGGTGGCTAAACATAAAAATCGCCATATTATGTCTGTGGTTCGATGTCTTCTTCGTGATATGAATGTTCGAAAGTTATACTGGCATATGGTTGTTCTTACTGTTGTTTATCTAATTAACCGCACCCCGAGTCATGGCCTGCAAGGCCTCGTTGCTTTTCAAGTCCTTAAGCCTGATAGCACTATGTTTCCTCTCCTTCCTTGTGTGTTTGGGTGTACTTGTTTTGTTCAGAATCATAGTCCTACCCGCACTACGCTAGATGACAATGCTATCCGTTGCATTTTTCTGGGGTATTCTTCTTTATCTAAATGGTATAGGTGTTATGATCTAGTGCCTCATCATTTTTATCATTCTTCAGATGTTACTCTTTGTGAGGATTTTCCGTTTTTTGGTTCTAACATTCCTTTGCTTGTTCCTAGTCTTGTTCCTCCATCTCCCCAGTCTCCCTCTACTTGTCTTGTTCCCATCTTTGATACAGATATCTCTGACGCTTCGGATAATTACCCTGCTCTCAGGTCAGATAAGTCACCTTCTCTTATTGCACCTACTCGCTTCTCTCAATATCCTGACAGAGAGCGTCACCCCCCTTCCCGTTATGGTTGGCTTTGTAATACTAATCATCCTATTTCCCAATATTTGTCATATGATGGTCTTACAGGTTCTTGTCGCTCTTTTTTGGGCAAACTTGAGTGTCTCTCTATCCCTCGCTCTGTCTCTGAGGCCCTCCAGAATCCTAAGTGGGTGGCAACTACTCAGGCTAAAATGGATGCATTAGAACACAATCAGACATGGGAGCTTGTTCCGTTGCCTCCTTCTACCAAGACGGTTGGGTATAAGTGGGTATTAACTGTTAAGTATCTTGCTAATGTGTCATGACCCAAACCCGCTCCTAAAAGTTTGGTTCATAACCGGCCAGGAATCACATGATTACCTATGGCCACATACAAAAAACAAATTTTTGACATAATGGGGCCTTAAGCGAAAGCAAATATTATAAACAACGTCAATTGAGCAATGCTTAAATGATCAAGATGAACTCTCATATGCATACCATAATTTCCAAACGCAACTTATATACATAGGAATCATCAACATTATGTAAATAAAAACCAAATAGAAGACTTAACATAAAACAGAACACCCAAAAAAACAAAAGCTCCATCTTGGAAGTTGGCATGATAGGTCCACATGAACAATTCCTGAGGCTGACTCTAAGGCTAATCACCTACATACATATAAAATAGGGAGTGAGCGAAGCTCAGTGAGTAATAACAATGCATAGGATTAACAAATGAATCTGAATCAAGGAAAGTATTTAACATACGACCATAAGTTTTCGGAAGTAAAACGATTCATAGTTTTCTTCATACTCAATTTTGACAAGCGGTCTTGGCTTCAACATGCTCCGAAACGAGCTCAGGTCCAATTATAAAAAATGGTCTCAGGCCCTAAACATACAAAACCGACCTCGAGTCCAATATATCAAGGCGGCCTCCGGCCCACATATAACAAAACGGCCTCGGTCCCACATATATCAAAACAGCCTCAAGCCCACACATATCAAAACGGCCTCGGGTCCACATATATCAAAATAACCTCAAACCCAACATATCACATCATATCGTAAACGGAAAGACCTCGGGTCCACATATCATTTATTCATCATTCATTCATAAACCATTTGTAAAGCATTCCCTGACATTCGTAAAGCATTCATCGGGACTTACTCATATCTCAACATAAGACAATTTCAGAGATCTATCTATATAACATTCATATTGTTTTCAAAAGAGTAAATAAGAACATATTTATGAAAACGTATTACTCACAGTGTTTTTGGACTTGCGATGATTTCTCGTGCAAGCGACCTACACAACATATCACACATGCACATTCGATAAATAATTCATTCCATTTCATACACTTTTCTTCTAATAATTCACATCATTTTTCAATGGGTTTCTAATCATCATTTCATTTTCTGGAGTGTTTAAATAAGGTCAAAAATGCGCTCAGAAGGTCAGAGAGGTTAATAAAAAGGAAAGCAAGATTTTCCCCTGTTGGCTGCACGTGAGAAAGGCCTCACCGCTCGAGCGGTCAAGCTCTGCTTGTGCGGAAGTGTCAGCCGCTCGAGCGGTCAAGCTCTGCTTGTGCGGAAGTGTCAGCCGCTCGAGCGAGTAGAATGCAACCACAGATTTTGTTCATGTTCCGCTCGTGCGGAGCTCACAGTTGCACGAGCGATTTGGGCAAAAACCAAACAGTTCGAAAATGGCACAAAGTGTAATCTTTTATACTCATTTCCAAGCCCAAATTCATGCAAAACTAACTTAAAAACATGATATATTAACATGATTCAAGTGTAATTTCAACTTAAACACATCAATCTTACTTAAAGTCCAAAATCAAAGTCTCATCTTTTCCGTAATTCAAAAATCACATGATCAAGTTCAAAATACATATAGACATGGATGATCTTTACACAAATCTTTGTTGTATGAAAAACCTAGAGCTCATTTCATGAAGTATTCACAAGATTGATCTCAAATCAAGCAAAGTTAAAGAGATTAAGGCTCAATTTCTTGAATTTAGTTCAAACAATCACACAACCCAAACCCTAACTTATATAGGTCACAAATCTTAAAATTCCTTCTTGATTTCAAACAAAAGATGAGTTATCACAAAGACTCTAGAGGGATTTTCATACCTTAGCTCAAATCTTGAGTTTACTCCTTGAATCTAACAATCTCCCTTGCTCTTCTTCTTCAACTCTAGGAGTTCTCTTCTTCCTCTCTCTCTAACCCTCTTTAGCAAGTGTTTTGCTCATAAAAGATGAGCTCAAGACTTCCTACTAAGTCTTAATGTCTATATACATATATATCACTTAAGCTAATTGAACTTAAGTTAATTTATTCTAATTAAACTCAATTAATTCATTACGAATTGTAATTTTACAAAATTTCACAGTAGGCTCTAAAAATCATGTTAAACACAGATATGAAGTCAATTTTGGTTTCTGGCACCTCTAAGGCTTTCAATTTTCAGTTCAAAGTTATAATTGCAGCAGATTTTCCTACAAGTAACAGATATAATTCCAAAATCACATAAATCACATAATTAAACATGCAAATTCATATCAAACACATAATCACATGCATAATTTAGCATAATACGGGTTAGGTTATCACCTGATGGGTCTGTGGGTCGCTATAAAGCTCGTTTGGTTGCCAAAGGCTACACCCAAGTCCCTGGCTAAGATTTTGGGGCTACACTTGTGCCAGTGGCAAAGTTGACCTCTGTTCGACTTCTTGTTTCCTTAGCGGCTACTCACTCTTGGCCTCTTCATCAACTTGATGTCAAAAATGCTTTTGTACATGGGGAATTACTTGAGACTATCTATATGGATCCTCCACCTAGTTTTTTGGACTAAGCGGGAGTATGCGGGAAAAGTGTGTCGTCTTCGCAAATCTTTGTATGGTCTGAAACATTCTCCTCGGGCTTGGCTCAGTTAGTTCAGCAAGGTTATCTTGTCTATGGGTTTCATTCAATGTCACTCTGATCATACCTGCTTCATTAGACGGCAAGCGAATGGACAATGTATCATTTTGCTTGTCTATGTTGATGATATTATTCTTACTGGTGATGATGCTACAGGAATTGCTCAAGTTAAAAAGGATCTTAACCACGTTTTTGACATCAAAGATCTAGGTCCTCTCAAGTACTTTCTTGGTATTGAGATTGCTCGTTCTCGCCAAGGGATTTCCTTGTCTCAACGGAAGTATACCTTGGATCTTCTTCAAGATACCGGTTTGATGGGTTGTAAACCTACCTCTACTCTTATGGATCCTAATCTGAAGCTTACTGATGAAACTGGTAAGTTATTAAGTGATCCAGGTATGTATCAATGTTTAGTGGGTTGATTGATTTATCTGACTAATACTAGACCGGACCTGACATTTGTTGTGAATGCTGTGAGTCAGTTTTGCATGCACCTCGTACTACTCATCTTGATGTAGTTTATCATATCTTGCGATATTTGAAGACTACTCCTGGTTTAGGGCTATTCTTCCCGCAGGCTTGCAGTCTAGGTTGTCTTGTTTCACTGATGTCGATTATGCTGGCTCCAAAACTCATCGGCGCTTTAACTCTGGATTGTGTACCTTCTATGGCAATCATTTTATATCATGGAAGAGTAAGAAACAAGCAGTTGTCACTAGATCTTCCATTGAGACTGAATACCGTGCCATGACACAGGGTATTTGTAGGATATTGTGGGTCAGATCTATTCTTGCTAAATTGGGCTTTAAGGAGAATACCTCATCTCTTTTGTTCTGTGACAATAAGTCTGCAATTATGTTAGCCTCAAATTTAGTTCTTCATGAGAGGAGAAAACATATAGAAGTGGATATTCATTTTATTAGGGAAAATGTTAGGACGAATGTTAGAAGTCCATCATTTGTCTCTTCATCGGAGCAGCTCGCTAATATGTTCACCAAATCGGTTGGTCCAACCTTATTATAGTCTTCCATTATCAAGCTGGGATTAGTGAATATCTTTGAACCAACTTGAGGGGGAGTTTTGGAATATGGGAATCCCATATATTATGTAATTACAGGATTTTAGGCATATTTTCTTATATTTGATTTTATTACTATTCTACCTTCCTAAATTGTAACCTCCTCAATTCAGTATATATATATATATATATACAAGGCTAATCATACATTGTGATTAAGCCATTCAATTATATTCTTCTTTTGCTAATTATGGCCTTAACAGCTGCAACAGAGCTTAAAACTGCAAGTTGATTCATCTCCTGGACTCACCTAATTGTATTAAATGCACACACCTGATAATGATGTAATTTATTAACCAGATACTCCATAGGGGATGATCACCACCAGGTAGCAATAACATGTGAGCAGAACATTACACACAAAACATTCCGGAGGGCTTAAAATAAAACATACCACGAGGCACCAGGTTGTACAGTTCCCACATGCCGTGCTATCCCTCCATAAAATACCCTGCTTTAGTAAGGAGCTAAGTGGAAGAATTATGCACATTGCACACACACACACACACACATTGAACCATTTACAGAACCGGTTATGCACATTGCATAGATTGATTCATTCTGCCATTAATAATATTATGATCCATTTAAAGATAACAGAAAAGGGAAAAAAATAAGTAATTTGCTACTACCAAGAGCATTAACAAAATCTACAGCCATGTAATTTTAAGCTCACAGCCACAATATTAACACAGACAATTTGAAAATATCGTTATAAAAATATGTATTTTCAGCACTGGTAAGAATGTAGACAACTTCTATAACCCTATATTTCAAGTTGTCAATGGATCATATCAATGGAAACAACTTAAAACAGCTCTACCTTATGTGTGATGCTTCACTAATGTGCCAAATAGCATGCATTGGATATTATACTTTGAATAAGATTTAAAAGGAAGTTTAATTGAAATCAGAGTGTTGGCTTTTTGGCTTTTCGAAGGGTATTTTTGTGAATGTGAGCGTGCCAGCAAGGATCAATCAGTCCTTACAGAAATTGTGATTGCCAACCAATTATCAGACGATTGTGTTTTAGTTCTTTTCAGCCTCAATGAAGAGGACTTTTACTGGTGGCTTGACTTAGGAGAAATTAATAGAAATAACAGTAATATGAAGAACAATTGAAGTATTTCATAAAAATGAACACTTACAATGGTCCGAACTCAGCCTCAGAGAGGTTTACAACAGCAATCTACTTGAATCTACTTGAAGCTACTCCTATGAATCGAAGTGCAGTGCGGGTATTTAAAGTGCAGGTATTTAAAGAACAGGTATTTAAAGACTGGAAATGTAAAAGACTGGAAAAGAAAATATATGAAGTAAATGACTGATTTGTATGATCTGAGTCCCTCCTTTTTTTTCTGGGGGCTGCCCTGCTATTTATACTCGTCAGTGATGACCTTCGAACTGCACTTCGAACTGTCGAACTGCTCCTCCATGATCGCTGATCATGCTTCCTTACAAGTAGCTCCATTACGCCATTACTGGCAGTTAAGCTTCCCTCTTGTACTTGAATTTGAATATGAGTAACCGTTGAAGATATGTCATCTTGCATCCCGTTATTGATCTAGTGTTACTCAGATCATGTGAGGACCAATATTTATTGCCACGTGTACGATCGGGATTAAAGGCTTGAATAACCTTCCTTTACTACCCTTACTCTGCCACGTGTCGAACTGTAACTGGCTTTTACAAAATATGTAGCCAACATTACCCCCCGCACTAATATACCCAATACTTGGTGATATTAGTGGATTACAGTTTTCCCGCGCCTCTAGATCGTGTATGGAGTCCAAATTCTGGAAATACAACCGTCATCCATTTGGTGATCATTTGCATTAACTCGTTGAACATCCCAATACCTTAGTATTCGAACAGGCTATGGCTGCATCAACTTCCCTTACTACTGATCAGGCATATGAAGAGCCTTTGAGTGATGTTATTCCTCCTCGAAAGAATCTCCACGCATTCATTAGTCACCTTTACCCGCCCTTCTCTATTCAGGTAATGGAGGCTTTTGCAGATTATAAACCTTTGGACTACGAACACATTGCCTTTAATCCCTTGGTTTACAAACTTACAGACACAAAGAGTTCTTCCCCTAAGCTCCCTTTGTATTTTGACCGAACTACTCTCAAGCCTTTGCTTCGACAAGTTGCAAATATGGACTTAGGAAACTCTTCTTCACAGACCTCTGCATGGGATGAAACTGTAACCTCTTCACCCTCTGGGGCTTCTGGCTGGACAAACTGGTCAACTCCTGAGACTTATGATTTAAGGGAGCGAATCAATCACCATTTTGTTGAGTTCACTGACCCCTTGGAGTTTCCCTCCTACGCTCGAAGCTCAGTGGTCTACCCTTACGTGCCCATTGACCTTCGACGTAGCTTGGAAGAGACTCTGCTTGTGGCTTGGTATACTTCTTCCATGCCTACAAAGATAATGCACCCTGCCCGGCGTCCAGAAGAAGCACAAGGGTATACCCCTTCATTCTTAGCCAAGAAGGCGAAGATTTGTTCTTCTGATTGGCTTGATTACATTAATGCCTTTGTTCCTTCTGCTCCCGTGCCATCTCCCATAATAGAGGCATCCACACCCTCTTCTGCATCTTCTGAGATAGAAACATCTACTCCCTCCCCTTTGTCTTCTGAAGCAGAGCCATCTACTCTCTTCCCATCTTCCGAAGCAGGATCATCTTCTCCTTCTCCTTCTCCCATTCTTTCCTGGACAGAGAAACTAAGACTTGCCCTTCCAATGGACAAAGTTTTTCCACCTTACCAACCTCCGTCACCCCCTTCTCCAGCCGAGCGAAAGCAAGCTCAACTTTTGCTCGCGGCTTTCTCCCACCTGCCCTTCAATGTTCTTGAGGATGACATTCCTCTTAAGAACTTTCAATGGGCTTGTGATGTCCTGACTAGGGGTCATGTCCTCAACCCTATTGCCCAAGCAGAGCTTCATTTGTTTTTGGACCAACTCCCAGTGCTCCTCTACTGGCATCAGAATTCTAAGATCACCATCCAAAATCTGGATCAACTTTTATCTCTCCGAATTCATGCCCAGTATGAAGCAGAGAATTTTATCGAAGAGTTCGATGACTTCAGGAATAAAGATTCTGCGTACTGGGATGATTTGGTTATAGATGAATTGGAACAAAAATCGAGGGAAGAGGCTTTCGAAGCAAAGGCTGAAGAACTCTATTATGAAGTGAGAGCTCATCAGCTTATGCAGCCGACTTTAGAAGAGATAGAAGAAATAATAAAGAAAGAACAGAAATTTATTGACCATTGCTGGACAAAATTTCATGACCTCGTTATTTATTCTATTCCTTATTTTTATGAACTTGAATTTGTACCCAGATAGGGTCACTTAATGTAATCGTCTTGGCTTTAATATAAACAAAGTCTTTCTGTACTTAACACTGTTTGACTCTGTTTCCTTTTATCTTTAACAGCTAACTCGTAACTTCGAATTTGAACAATCTCATCCTTCGAATCAATTGTTTAATGAAGTACTAAAAGAACCAATCATGTCTTTTTCCAATTCATGGAGTAAAATTGACAATTCTGGCAGATATTATTTTAGTACTTCGATTTCAATGACTTTACTCTTCAACATTAACTGTAACCAATATATGGTCATGGTTGATAAAGCCAATCAATTTTAAACTGATCTCTTTTGGCTTCGAAGGGCAACCTATGGCAATTCCTTCTTGCTCATATAGAAACCAATGATTGGTCTTGGATGTTTCGAACAGTGCCCCTCTTCCTTAAAGAGTCCTAGGGTTTGCTTCGAATGTTGTCATTTTGACTGATAACCTTCAAACAGGTCTTTAGATTTTTTGAAGTAGACCAATACTTTGAGCATTCAAGCATTTTTAAGCATGTAGTATGCTCCGAACAGCGTTTCTCATACTCAGAGAATACTAGGTTTTGCTCCGAAGGTCGTTACTTTGATTTATAACCCCTAAACAGACCCATAATCAAGCAATTTAGCACCTTTAAGCATATACTAGGCTTCGAAGCCGACTTATGTATTTCGAAGCCGTTGTTATTTGATTTTTTGACGCCAAGATCTTGTTTTCGAAGCCAAATATTTCATTTCGAAGCTGGCCCTAATCCCCGGAATAAGCTTTTCCCTCCAAAACTATCAATATTGGAAGAAATTCCTCGCATTCGTACTTTTAGTACTTAACGACTTACGGGGTATAATTTCGGACACAAAGGTTTTAAAACCCTCTCGTTTCGTGTTCCGAAATCTCTTGCCTTTTACAAACCCTTCTCTCTACTGGTTCTTCTGACCTTCTTTGCTCTTCTTTTGCTTACTACCAATGGATCCCTCCTCTCTAAAAGTACTTGCTGGCGACCATATCAGTCCTACCATGGCTTTGAAATATTGTATCGATGAAGAAATCAGCAAGCTGACATCTGGTGAGTCAAGTAACATCGATGGTCGTCTTTTCGTTCCTCGCCATAGCAACAAACAGGAGTACGTCCTAGGTCCTATCTTCCGGGAGGTTCCCGCTCAACTCCCAGCTCTGTACCCTCGTTTGGAGGACCATTTCCTTCTCTACGAAGGAAGGCTTGATTGGGGAAATTGGAGGGTAAACCGTCCTCATCGTTGCTGGCCGACATTGAGGACTGAATGTGAGGAATGGTATGACAGAGTGGTGCCTGCGAGAGAAGATGACCTGCAAGAGCTTTATATCCTCGATGCCCTTCGACTTTCCAGGTTCATTATTCCTGAAGACCCCTTTTTGATTCCTGCTGCCTTATGTTTTTGGAATATGGCTTTCAATTTCTTCCAGTTTCGGTGCGGTATGATGGCCCCCACCGTTCTTGATATTTGCCATCTCCTAGGGCTTTCACCCCATGGTTCTCCTTTTACTCCCAACTATCCAGACCTTCCTGTCAAATTTTCTCTTCCAGCCCTAAGCTCTTTTTATAGTGACTTCGTAAAGGCTGAAAATAAGAGAGAAGGTCCTGTGCGGGACAGAGAATTCTTCTCCTTCATATTATACTGGTTATGCAAATTCCTCTTTTGCACCTCATCTCAGAGGATTATGCCTGAGTTTGCTCCACTTGCGAAGGCACTCGTCTTGAAGAAACATATCGCTCTTGCTCCTTATCTTCTAGGTCATGTCTACAGAACCTGCTCCCAATTTTGCGAAAAACCCCTCGATGCTAACCAAGGAGGTCCCCTCTGGGTACTCCAACTCTGGCTCTTTGCTTATTTCACTGACCTACATCCCAAGTGTTTAGGATTCCTTGTTCAGGATCCTAGTACTTACGGGGAAAAATATGCCAGGATTGCCCTTTACCCTGCTTCCTTTGCTTATTACTTTACCTTCTTTTATCAACTTCCTATCTCTCCATCTGCTTCCTTCTTTTGTCCTTTCGAAGCCAATAGAGGGCCAACCTGGCTACAATCTTTTCTGGCTGATAAGGAATGTTCCACTTCTCCCCACAAAGATATGTGGGCCTCTATATTATTACCAAGGGAGCTGTTCATTGGCACTCTGAACCCTCGAGCCTATAAATGCATATCTGAGGTATACTGCCCTTCTCAATTTGCAAGGCAATTTGGGCTCTCTCAAGGGATACCTGTTCCTCTTTGCAGTCTTTCAAATGTCCATCTTACTGCCAGGGATTTGAGAATACCCAAATCCAAGCCAGAGGCAGCAGTACTCAGACTGCTGAAGGAATTGAGTGAATTCCAATTTATCCCCTTTCGCCCCTTTGGCTCAGTTTTAAAAAGGTTTAAGAACTGGTGGACAGCCAATATGGAAGTGCGCCTCTCTGCACACCCTCATGACTTGTTGGTGGGGTTGGGATTGCCTTCGAAGGATAAGTCAACAACAGCCCAGAACACTTCTCCCCCTCCTGAAGTTGTCACCACCACTCCTGCCACTTTACCCCTTCCAGCCAGGGTTACTAGAGCTGCTTCGAAGAAGGGTGAGTATCTTCAAGTTCTTCTCCTCCCCTTTTATTTCTGAATCTTTTGTTGGTTTCCTTATACTCATGCTTTTGGTGTAGGGTCTCCACAAGAAGAGTCTCCCAAGAGAGCCGAGACTTTAGCTATTCTCAAGAAGAAACAACAACAAAAAACAAAAAGGAGACTAGTCCTTCCTCCTGAAGTACCTGAATCTCTTGAAGAAGAAAGAGAGGTTGAGCCAGAGAAGGAAGTGCCCTTACAAAGAACAAAGAGACAAAAGGTAGCTGTTTCTTCATCTGATGCCATTGAAAATCCTGTTAGCGAGGCAACCACCATAATAGCGGAGAAAGAACTTATCTCTGGAGAGTCTGAACCCCGATCTGAAGAAGGGGAGGTTGGAAAAGAATTGGTTGTATCTCTGCCAAGGGAGAAGAGAAAGAAAATGACTGTTCCTGTCACTGACTATGTTGAGGACTCTACTCATAAAGCAGCTGCCAAGGCAGTCGAACAAGAACATTCCAAGGCAATCGTTGTATTTGAGAGGGCCAAGAAAAGATGGCAAGAGCAAATGCTAAGAGAGGAAGCTGCTACTGCCGATGCAACACAAGGGGAAATGGTAAGAAGGCAGCAGACTGCTGGACATTACTCTCTCCGTAGTTCTCCCATCAGTACTAGCGCCTCTAGAACAAGTAATTTCTTTCATACCTCTGCTGTTTTTTACTTTGTCAGCTTGTGGTATTGAAGTTTAACATTGTTCTGCATTTCTTCCTTTTGCAGCGACAACTACTGCACTCACCTTTCCAATGAGACCTTCCTCAATTTCGGTTGAGGTTGACCAAATGCAGAATGTCAGGGTTACTCGAATCGTACTTCCACTTCCAAAACCTATATTTGACGTACCTTCCTTACGTCCCAGTATTCCTGCATCTCCTTTTCTTGGATTAAAGCCATACCTCCCTTTTTTGGCTCGTGACCTACCTCAGTCTACTTTTCCTTCGAGCCTTGCTCTTTCTCCGTCCTTTATAGAAACTCCAACTGCTACTTCATTCCCAATGGCAGTTGATTCTTCCACAGAGGACACTGGTAGCTCTTCAATTCGTGGCTCATCACCAATGCCAGCTTCCAGCCCCTCTTCACTTGATTTGCTGGTCGCCAAGACCATAGAGGCTGCCAAAGATGCTCCATCCGTTTCTCCCATCCCCATGCAGCCCTTTGCGTCTTCCACCACAACACTCTCTATGCCCTTCATGTCAAGGGATGAGGTAGACATTTTTGAAGGAAGACTAGCTAGTCTCTTTGACATACCTTCTACCTCTCCCACCTCCACTGCTGAAGCTGAGCCATTAGCCTTGGCTGACTCCCTATTGGAAATCTTCGAGAGTTCTCCTTCTTCCAGCAACAAGCCTTTTGTACCGTCAGTAGATTTGGACATATGCTTGCAACTGTTGACTTCCTTTTCAAGGATCCCCTTCGAGGCTCTACAAAGGCCTATCATCAGGAATGGGTTCCTTCAATGCTGTAACATTACTGAGCAGTCTGCTATGAGTGTCTCAAGTCATCTATCTCAGGCTGCAGCTACTATTGATTTTTATCTCAACATTTGCCATGCTGCTAAGGCTGCGGATGATAAGCTGGCTAAGGACCAGAGTTTTGTTTCTCAAGTGCATACTGAAATATCAACTCTGAAAGAACAACACTCTTCTGCCTCCCACTTTCGAGTCCAACTTCTGGAGAAGAAAGCTCAGCTCGAAGAGGAGTTAGCCGTAGTAAACCAAGCCTTGGTTCGAACTGATAAGAAACTGCACATCACCAATCAAGGGCTGGCTGATCGAAAAAAAGACATGGCTGTAGCTATTCAATTATTTCCTTCCCTTAGCAATAGGAAAGCTATTGTACAAAAACAATTAAAGCATTGTAAGGATTTTTGGGCCAATTTGTGGCATAATGTACTTGATTCTTTATGAAAGCACAATATTTTGAATATCATTTGAACAAGCTTGTGTTTTTGCATATGGTGTTCACTCTATCCCTTGTGTTTCCCAAATGGTTGGAAAATAAGGTTTTAAATATCTGCCATTAATCTTTTTGGGATGTACATAACCATTCAAATTTCTTAAATGGTATGCTCCAAAAGGCAGAACCTTATGAATTTGATATGGTCCTTCCCAGTTAGGTGACCATTTGCCAAACTTATGGCTTTTAATCCCAATTGGGAGTATTGTCTTCCATACCAAATCACCTTCATCAAAGCCAATGTGTTTGACTTTCTTATTATAATTCTTGGCTGCTTTCTTCTTTTGGAAAAGAATGCTATTTAATGCCAAAATTCTAGCTTCATCTATGCCTTCTAATTCTAAGCACATACTTTGATGGTATTGTTCAGGATTCAATTGATCTTGACATCTTACTCTCAAAGATTTAACATTAATCTCTACTGGTAAGACTGCATCATGTCCATACACCAAGGCATAGGGAGTGACTCTTGTGCTTGACCTCGGTGAGGTTCTATATGCCCACAAAACATCCAATAATAGGTTATGCCAATCCCTGGGATTGTCATCCACAACCTTCTGTATTCCTTTTTTTAAGGACTTATTGGATGACTCAGCTTGACCATTAGCTTGTGCATAATAGGGTGTGGAATTAACAAGGCTAATTCCAAATTCTGCCACAAAAGCCTTCACCATCTTCCCATCAAACACAGTTCCATTATCAACTGTTATGGTTTGCGGGATGCCAAATCTATGGATCAAATCTTTAATAAAACCAATAACCTCTGTTTGGTCTACAGCCTTGTATGGCTTAGCTTCGACCCATTTAGTGAAGTAGTCAGTGGCCACTAGAATGAAACAATGATGCTTCGAAGAAGGTGGGTGTATTTTTCCCATCATATCCATGGCCCACCCTCTGAATGGCCAAGGCTTCACTACTGCATGTAGGTCAGTTATGGGCACGTGCCTTATTGTGCCATGCTTTTGACATGCCTGACACCCCTTTGCATATTCTATGCAGTCTTTAAGGATGGTTGGCCAATAATAGGAATGCCTTCGAAGCAACCATCTCATTTTTACACCAGGTTGATGAGCACCACAGATGCCTTCATGAACCTCAGCCATGGCTGTTAATGCTTCTTTCGGGCCTAGACATTCTAATAATAAGCCATCTCCCCTCCCTTTTGTAGAGAGCATTACCATATATCATATATTGCATAGACTGCAACTTAACTTTTCTACTGGCCTTCGAAGATGGACCAGCCAAGTACTGCATTATTGGATGCCTCCAATCTTGTTCTTGTAAGTCATTATGATTGACTTCCAAGATCACATTCCTTTTATTCAAAGGTTGTATTAATCTCTGATATGTTGTTTGGCTTATGTCCCTTTGGGTATTATCCCTTCTCTTGAAGTTCGAAGCCTTTTGAGCCACATCATTGGCTCTATTGTTCAAGAATCTTGGAACATGGGTTACATTTGCTATTTGAAACTGAGAAAGCAAGTGTAATGCAACAACATAATATGGCAGGATACTTATGCTTTGACACTTGAAAATTCCTTTCACTTGGTTAACCACCAATTGAGAATCTCCAAATATGTCAACTGCATGTACTTGTAATCCAATAAGAATCTCTAGTCCCACAATTAGGGCTTCATATTCAGCCTGGTTATTGGAACAGGTAGCTTCATCCACTCTAAAACCATGGGTAGTTTCTGTCCCCTGTGGAGACTTGATTACAATACCAATTCCAATTAACCCATTTGCTTTCGACCCATCGAACCACATTTGCCATGGCTCAATACTGGCCATACCAAGTTCCATTATCTCCTGGCTCTCTGTTTGAGATGGATGATCTGCCAAGAAATTGGCTAAAACCTGCCCTTTTACTGCCCTTTGAGGGTCATATTCTAGATGAAATTCTGATAAGGCAAGCATCCATTTGCCAATTCTTCCCCTCAACATTGGTCTAGATAACATATATTTAACCAAATCTGTGGTTGCAATTACCAAGACAGTTGTAGGTAAAAGATAGTATCTCAATTTCATTGCAGCAAAATACAAAGCAAGGCACAGCTTTTCAACAGCTGAGTATTTACATTCACAAGAATTTAAAAACCTACTAAGGTAATAAACAGCTTGCTCCTTGCCTTCTACATTGTCTTGGGCCAAGAAAGCTCCCAATGAATCTTCTGCTGCAGCTATGTACAACTTCAAGGGGTTGTTACCCTTTGGTGGCATCAGCACTGGAGGGTTGGCCAAGTAGGCCTTGATACCTTCGAAAGCAATTTGATGCTCTGCTGTCCACATAAATTCCTCTTCATCTTTCAGCCTTAACAAGGAAGAAAATACTTTAGTTTTCCCTGCAGTGTTAGAAATGAACCTTCGAAGAAAGTTAACCTGCCCAAGGAACCTTTGTAATTCTTTCTTACTTGATGGGGGTTTGGCTTCAATGATTGCTTTGGCTTTATTCTGATCAATCTGTATTCCCTTCTTGTGAACAACATAGCCCAAGAAATTTCCAGATGATACACCAAAAGCACATTTAAGAGGATTGAGCTTCAACTTGAACTTCCCCATCCTTTCAAAGGCTGCTTCTAAGTGAAGCAGGTGTTCCTCCATGGACTGGGATTTCACTACAATGTCATCAATATAACATTCTAAATACCCTCCAATGAGGTCATGAAAAATGGTGTTCATAGCCCTCTGGTATGTAGCTCCAGCATTCTTCAGGCCAAATGGCATCTTAACCCATTCGAAGGTGCCAATATTTCCAGGACATCTGAATGCTGTCTTATGGACATCCTCCTCTGCAATGCAGATTTGATTATAACCAGAGTGTCCATCCATCATTGATAAAACTTGATGACCTGTTGAACTGTCCACCAGCAAGTCCACTATAGGCATAGGGTACTCATCTTTGGGAGTTGCCAGATTTAAATTTCTGCAATCGATACATACCCTCATTTTGCCATTCTTCTTGACTACAGGCACAATATTAGATAGCCACTCGACATACCTGGCTGTTCTAATAAAACCTGCCTTGAGGAGTCTAAGGATCTCTTCCTTAACCTTCTGAATTACTTCTGGACTCATCCTCCTTGGTTTCTGCTTGTAAGGCTTGAAATTAGGCTTCATGGGGAGCCTATGTTCCACTAATGACCTATCCAATCCTGGTAGTTCATTATAAGACCATGCAAAGCAATCTTTGTATTTCTTCAAAACAACCAATAGCTGGTTTCTGTCCAGAGCATTCAAACAAGCACTTATATAAGTGGGTTGTTGTACAGAACCTTCCCCTAGATTTACTTCTTCTAAAGGGTCTTGTGCATGAGAACTCCCTCTGGTTTCTTCTACCTTTGAAGTGATCTTCAAGCTTGGTTCTGCCCCCAGGTTCTTCAATTCAATATCTCCTCCCTCCTCTTCATAGACAAAATCTGTCCACAAGGCTTCCTCTTCCTGTATCTCCTGGACTTTTGTTTCAATGTCCAAGGCACAGTACTTACCAAGAGTCAAGACTCTAACCTGTTGCTTCTGCTGTTTGCAGCCAATTATCATGGCCTCTCTCTCTTGCTCCTGAACTTTCTGGACTATTGCTTTTATGTCCAATGCTGAAAATTTAATCAAAGCCAAGGACTTGGCTTCTTGTGGTTCCTCTCTTTGCCTATAACCAGGCATCATTGTCATCTCTAAGGACAACCTTTTCATCAGCACTTTTTTGGACTAAGTGCTTCAGGTGTGTCACCTCCTCATCAGCCGTCACTTCGGCTGAGCTGTCATCTTTCATCAGTATACTGAGAGGTGTCACTCCCTCAATATACAATTTTGCCTCCGCAAAGTCTGCACAGGCTATGAAGGGTTGAGGATCTGCATCGATTTCCTCTGTCTCTCCATTGCCTAAAGCCATCATGATTTTCTGATGTAAAGAAGAAGGCACACATTTGTTAGTGTGGATCCAATCCCTTCCAAGCAAAGCATTGTATTTAGCATTACTGTCGATTACGAAGAATGCTGTCATACAATCCCTGGTTCCCACACTTAAATTAATGGGTAGAATCCCCTGAGCCATTTGCTTATCTCCAGCAAAACCAGCAATGGTTGTGCTGGTTGGTATCAACCTGGGATTCTTTTTTCCTAGTTTCTTCAAAGAAGATTTCGGGAGTAGGTTTACTGCTGCCCCATTGTCTATCAGGACTCGGTTCAGCTGTATCCCATCAAAGAAAGCCTTGATGTACAAAGGCCTGACGTGCTGCGTCATCGAATCTGAGGGGTACTCAAATGGATACGATAGATTGATGCTTACCACTTCCTCACTTTCATATTCATCTTCCATCGGGGTAACCATTTCGAAATTATCTTGCACCATGCTTGCTTGCGAGTCTTCACTAGAGATCTGAACTGGATCAGCTTCCTGCCCCTCTTGATTTTCATCTCCAGCTTGGAATTCCTATGGTAGTATGTGTACCATGTTCACTGATACTGGAGGAAACGAGCCAAACTGGATGGCTGGCTGTACTTGTTCCCCCTCTTGGTTACTTTGGTTGACTCCCTCAGAAACATCCTGCATGATGCATTCTGGTATTTCATTGCTAACTGATCCCTTCGAAGGATCTTTCTCAACTGGCTCTTCAGTCAGAAACGTTTGCTTAGCCATGAAGGCTTCGAACATCTCTTCCTCTACGACCTCTTTCTTCTGGCTTATGCTAATCTCTTCTTCGGTCTCGCTATCTATCTCCATCAGAGCTTTCTCCAACCCTACCAAACTAGCCTTCTCTCTGGTTTTCAGTTCAGAATGAACCTTGGCCAACTGTTCTCGGCTGCAGACCACTTTGCTCTGTGGAACTGGCTTTGGAGCATGGTCTGACTTTGGGTTCTTCCTTCCTTCCGTTTTGACTGGTGAAGAATTTTCTCCACTTTCCTTCAGATCTTTCTGATACTGGGTGTACCTGCGCTGAATTTTTCTTCTCTATGATCTTGAGATGACTGGGACCATATCTGGTTCCCTTGTCTTTGGGTGTTTAAGCAGCACCCAATTATTTGGAGCCACCATAGGAGGCCTGATCATCCTGCCTTGGTTTACAACATCTCCTCGAACAGGCAATTCTCTAGGTTTGTTTTGCATTACAAACCAGTCTGGGACTCCAGGTACCCATGAACTTGCTGATTCAGATGCTGAACTGCCCTTTTCCACCTTCGAAGCCATCTTCGAAACTGGCCGTGAAGGTAAGTGCTTGGTTTTATCCTCATGTTTTGAATCTGATTCAGACCTTCGATAAGGGTGACCATTTTCTGTCTTGCGTGAAACTGGTCTAGGGGGCCAATCTCTGGCTTTGATTCCATGAACTGAACCTCTCTCCAGTTTTCTTTCAGAATGGCTACTCTCCATTCTATAATAGTTATGTGGCCTAGATTCATGCAAGAGCTTCTTGCCTTTGTCATGCATTATGTTCACCACAGGCTCAACCACTGGTGGTCTCTGCCTATCACTAGCCGGATACGGCCTTTTGTTGTAAGCATTGGTTGATTTAGGACGTCTCTGAACATCCCTGTAGTATTGCTTCCCATCAGTTGGAAGCCCCTTCAACCACTTGTAACTGAGTCTGCACCTGGGGCACATTCTCTGCATCACCGCTGCTTCTAAAGAATCATCATCCAGTGATTCTTCATCAGAGTGTTCCTTCTGGTGCGAGAAACCTTGTTCAATAACTGGTGGGCTTCTAGTATTCTTCTTGATGTTGGTTTGATTAGCAACATGCATCTGCACATTGACTTCCTCCAATTCTGTCAAGGACAAGTTCTGGAAGTCTGATGTAATGACATTGGCTGCTGCCTCTCCAACTTCTGGAAATGGATCACTGTCAATTCCCATGGCTTTTTCTGTTTTAGCTGAGAACTTCAAACTTCCTTTTCGAATCTGTTCTTGGATCCTGTCTCGAAAAACAATGCAGTTTTTAGTCGAGTGAGTCCAAGAATTATGCCATTTACAGTATACTTTTCCTTTTAGTTCATCTGGAGATGGTAGTTTTACTCCTTTAGGTAACTTAAGGAAATTAGCCGCGAGCAAATGATCAAAGATGTCATCTGCTTTTGTTAAATCGAAAGAGTATTTTCTGTGAAAGTCTTTCTTTTTAAACTGCTGGTCTATAGTTGTATCCTTATGAATTAATGCTTCACAGATTACGGGTTCTTTGCCTACAATCTCTGCTGCATCTATTTCATAATTAGGATCTCTATAATATGTCCTATATGATGCATTATTTCGATCTTGTTCCTCTTCTAATAATGCTTCATATCGAGACACCTTATAGGTCAGTTCGACCAAATCTCTGAATTCAGTTGAATCAAACTTCTTTCGAAGCCTGAATTCTAAACCATTTTGAGCCAATCTGACGAATTCTGGCTCTGGCAGGATGACTCTACATTTATTTCGAGCCCTTTTAAATCTGGCAATAAACTGAGTAGCCTTTTCTTCAGGCCTTTGACTCAATCTAGCCAAATCTGCCATAGATACTTCTGGCTCTGATTGGAAGAATTGGGCATGAAATGCCTCTTCCATTTGTTGCCAATTTTGAATGGAGCCAGGTGTAAGGTTGATGTACCATACAAATGCTCCCCCCGTTAGGGAATTTGGAAATAATCTCAGTTTCATATAGTCATGGTTAGTAAATTCACCGCATTGAGCAGCAAACCTAGCAATATGTTCTATCGTTGATTGATTTCTAGTCCCATAAAAAAGGGTAAAATCTGGTATCCTGAATCCCCTTGGGTATTCATGTACCCTATCTACCCATTCTGGGTATGGTTTTCTGTATATAGGAGTCTGGACCCCCCGAGCCATTGGTCCACATATCTCCCTAACAATATCAGCAATCTGGTCTCTAGGGACCATATTTTGTGCCTGCTGAACCACTACTGGAGGGGCAAACACAGGATTTGGTGGACAAACTTGTGCTTGTGGTCCTCTTGGTCCATAAGGTGGTAAATTTGGGGCTGGTTGTCCTTGCGGTGCAGGTTGCTGTTGAGGGTATGGGTAACCCCTTTGAGCATGACCTGCGAAAGGACCTGCAAAAGGTGCTGGAACAGGTGTTGTGTCTCTGCCATTTGTAGGAAAACCCTCCAACCCCCCGGGTGTAAATTCGAATAAGGGATTAGTGTACCCCCTCGTGCCAGGTATGGCTTCGAACATGGGATTTGTAACCATTCTTAAGCCAGTTTCTTGTATTTGGCCAGATCCACCAACTTGTGCGGCTTCATTATTAAGTACTGAGGCATTTTGGCCTGCTATAGGCCTTGAAATGGGTTCATACCAAGACTGAGGTGATGGTCTTTCAAAGTTTTGGGTACTAGTTTGACCATTAGAATGTCCATTAACTTGCATAGGCTGTTTTTCTCTAGCCACTCTTTGTTGGGGGACATTTACAACTTCCTCCGTGTGTCTTGTGTTTGTTGGTTGGTGGTTATTCATTCGATCCAAAAAGGATGTTGCCCACCTTTCCATTGTGTTCATTAATTGTTGTCCCATGGCATCTACTAAACCATCCCATGGATTTGTTGGTTGAGTAAATGGCACAGTGGATGGTCCAATTCCTTGGTTTCGTCCAATAATATGAACATATGGTTCTTGTCCAGAAGTACTGGTCTGTTCGACCATAGGTTCTGACAATATAGGAGTTTCCACAGGATGTGTTACCACATTATCCTCTGGATTTGGTATTTCTACCTCTCCTTCCACGCCTTCTTCCAAGCGTTCATTTTCTCCTTGTCGTCTTCTTCTAGCCATTTTTAATTAAGTCTCACTGGGCGTGCCAAAAATATATGTTGGCTTTTTGGCTTTTCGAAGGGTATTTTTGTGAATGTGAGCGTGCCAGCAAGGATCAATCAGTCCTTATAGAAATTGTGATTGCCAACCAATTATCAGACGATTGTGTTTTAGTTCTTTTCAGCCTCAATGAAGAGGACTTTTACTGGTGGCTTGACTTAGGAGAAATTAATAGAAATAACAGTAATATGAAGAACAATTGAAGTATTTCATAAAAATGAACACTTACAATGGTCCGAACGCAGCCTCAGAGAGGTTTACAACAGCAATCTACTTGAATCTACTTGAAGCTACTCCTATGAATCGAAGTGCAGTGCGGGTATTTAAAGTGCAGGTATTTAAAGAACAGGTATTTAAAGACTGGAAATGTAAAAGACTGGAAAAGAAAATATATGAAGTAAATGACTGATTTGTATGATCTGAGTCCCTCCTTTTTTTTCTGGGGGCTGCCCTGCTATTTATATTCGTCAGTGATGACCTTCGAACTGCACTTCGAACCGTCGAACTGCTCCTCCATGATCGCTGATCATGCTTCCTTACAAGTAGCTCCATTACGCCATTACTGGCAGTTAAGCTTCCCTCTTGTACTTGAATTTGAATATGAGTAACCGTTGAAGATATGTCATCTTGCATCCCGTTATTGATCTAGTGTTACTCAGATCATGTGAGGACCAATATTTATTGCCACGTGTACGATCGGGATTAAAGGCTTGAATAACCTTCCTTTACTACCCTTACTCTGCCACGTGTCGAACTGTAACTGGCTTTTACAAAATATGTAGCCAACACAGAGAACAATCAATAAAGTGATGCCCAATTTAGAACCAAGAAGAACAAAGACAACACCAAAACCCACAGGAAATAAATGTGTATGTATACATAAAAATACATATGTATATATATGCGTGTGTACATCACTTAAGTCCGAAGGGATATAGGAAACACACACAACAAACTAGATAACCAAAAAGAAACATTGAACTTAGCAATGAGCTTCACTGTTACTATAATCACACAATACAATCCAAATGCTATCCAAAACAATAAGTTTTATTCACTAAAACCGCTAGTCTTCTAATTTGTGCAACAAAAAGAAAATACTCTATTTAATACAGGGAAAACATTTTAGCTAATGGCTCATTCTATGGTTGCAAATCATCAAATTTATGTTGAGATTTGTTTGTAAATGAAATTGGGGTAAAGTGCACCCATCCAGTAGTACGTCCTGGATCAATAGGAAGATGACACGTGGATACATTTCCTTAATAATATGCATGCCTTCTGTAGGTGAAAACATTGATAAGGACACACAATTTCACCTTCAGGTTGTTATTTGAGATCCATAATTCTTGCTAGCAACTGTTTCCAAATATCCTAGGGCTACAAGCAAGGCAAATAAATAGTCCACATACGTGTCATCATGTAGAACCCATTACATTTTTAAATTGACAACGCCTTTTACTTTGTTTATTTCCTTTCTTTCTTTTTCTTTTTCTTTTAATTTAATTTAATTTTTTTTTTTTTTTTTTTGGGGGGGGGGGGGTCTTGTGACAAGAGCAATCTCTCTTCATTATTTGTTCTTCAAGAAGTAAAGGTTACCCACTAAACTTCGGTCAATGAATACACTGCAACATTTTAGCCAACTCCAAACCAAACTAAGTCTTGTGTCCCACTCAAGGTCAACCACATGAATCCTTTTTCACCATTCTGCTGTCAAGAGTTCTATACTCAAACTAAATAAATTCATATCTATTTTTTTATTATTGCATTCCATGTCAATTTAGGTCTTTCTTTTCCCCTAATATCTTAATTTATTGTGATTATATCACTCTTTCTAACCATTGCATCTGTGTCTTTGTTGTACATGACCAAACGAACTTCACCTTTTCTCTCTCAACTTATCTTCAATTGATGCTACTCTTACCATTTCACGAATATATTCATTTCCAAATCTTTCTTAGTTTTACCACACATCCATCTAAGCATTCTCATCTCAGCTAGACTTATTGCCAATATTTTAGCCATTAGCCTATAATTACTAAATCAAAAGCTAGTAAAACCTGTACATCTAATTGTAAATAGCTTGTTCACTGAATAGTCCCTCATTAATTAAAGAGCTAACCCAATAATTGGTTATTCTATGATATAATAAACTTTCTTTTCACCTAATATTTTAATTTATTGTGATTATATAACTCTTCTTAACCGTTGCATCTATATGTCTTTGTTATATATGACTAAACGAACTTCGCATTTTCTCTCTCAACTTATCTTCAATTGATGCTACTCCTACCATTTCATGAATATATTCATTTCCAAATCTTTCTTAGTTTTACCACACATCCATTTAAGTGTTCTCATCTCAGCTAAACTCATTGCCAATATTTTATCCATTAACCTATAATTACTAAATCAAAAACTAGTAAAACCTCTACATCTAATTGTAAATAGCTTGTTCACTGAACAGTCTCTCGTTAATTGAAGAGCAAAACCCAATAATTGGTTATTCTATGGCATAATAAACTTTTTTGTTTGCAACAGTTGTTAGTTATTAGAGGGCCCCAGTACTCCATCCCTTAAAATTTAAAATATTGTAACCATTGAAATGAATTCAGATATTCACATCCCTTTCCTGCATCAGAAATGTTGACATCACATTGAACAATATCACCCATTTGGCATCTGAAGTTTTGTACGAATATACTTATCCAAATCAACACATAAACAACACCACATAGGGCAATTATCAATGATAACATAAAGGGTTTAATAGTTAACAAGGCAAAAACTACCTACAATCAAGATAATCTCGAGATTCTTCCTATGAAAGCATTGCACAATAGCATTAGACTGGTAAACAACCCATGAAATGCAATGTAAACATTTTTTTCTTTTTAATCCACTGGTTTCATATGCTCTGTAGATTGATTTAAGTTTCCTATACATTTCTTACTGTCCACCTGTCACTCATAAAACTTGATGATACAGTTTGTTCCAGTGAATGGATCGGACTGGTCCAAGCTCCTCGAGCCCAGGTCCAAATGATCAAGCCCATCGGATAACTTGCAAACAAGTTCAATGGGGAACGGGGTAGTCCCCCAGTGAACCCTCCGACGAGCAAGTCAGGAAGACAAGTGGAGTGTATAGGGAGAAATTAGAGATAGAAAAGCTTAACCTTCTTCTTGTCTTCAACGTTTGCTTACATCCTTTGGTAATCATTTCGCTGTCCCTTCCGACCTGACCTCCTCGCCGAAAGTCTATGCTGTAGCTTACCTTGTTCAGGGTAAGAGGGTCCTGTTCCGACAGAAAGGTATTGTCGTAATAAATGCTGTGATGGGCTGCATTAATGGTGATGTGCAGTGGCTCGTCCTTCACCTGCCATGTGTCTGAACGCTATTAGCTTTTTATGCCATGTTGGATTCCAGCTGGGTTATGTATTGGGCTCCAAGTGATGGGCTTGGGTTGTTCATAGTGATTCATGGCCTTTATGGGCTTATACACGTCAGTAGTCCCCTATTCCCGAATGCAGCTTTAGTCCAACGAAGGGAATACTAATGAAGAAGATGAGGGTGTTAGGGATTGGCAGGATGGAGGTCGACCAGCAGGGGTGACCGAGAGGGCGAACCGACCGGGAGATGGTCCGACCGTGCAGGGTGACCGAGTGGAAAGGCCGACCACGAGGAGGGCCGACCGCAAAGGTTGGCCGAGTGGGAGGGTCGACCACGAGGAGGGCTGACCGCGAAGGGGGGCCAATCGCGAAGGTTGACCGAGTGAGAAGGTCGACTACGAGGAAGGCCGACCGCGAAGGGTGACCGAGTGGGAGGGTCGACCACGAGGAGGGTCGACCACGAAGGGTGACCGAGTGGGAGGGTCGACCACGAGGAGGGTCGACCGCGAAGGGTGAGGTGGAGGGGCGTGGGGCTCGAGAGGTGGCGTGTCACGTAGTGATTTGAAGTGGAAAAGACAGGGTAAGGGGAGGAGATAGTGGATCGTGGTCGTACACGTAGCAACATCCCGAGAGGGGGGAGATTAGGGGTTAGATCATAAATGAAACGATAGGTCATTATAGGTGTTGAAAAGACAGTTTTGGCGGATGATTTGAAAAATTTTCAAACTAGCAAAAATTAATTGGGATCCTTCGAATACGGGCAGACCGTGGGCTTTTGGCATTATTCGATTCACCTACTTGTTTACGAAAAATCAAAATATTCCAAGTGTGAATTCCTTTGTTGCTCACGATACACCTCTGCAACACTTTTTCAATTTCCTTGCACCTGCATCCGAAGGGATTCGCAGACATACCATAGAAATGGCCCAAGAAGGAGCTGCGAATGTCAGGGTGGATCCACTTGGTGATGATGATGCAATGGAGTTAGCACAACAATATAGGATGGAGAGGGTAGGGGAGTTGGTGGTACGATCCCATGGTTCCACCATGATAGCAGCTCTAAAGCCAATCAGCCAGGCAGAACCAGATCACTGGCATACAAAGTCAGATAGATCAACAGTTACTGCAGCGGATTTGGAGGCTATTAGCAAAAAATACCAGGTGCCTGCTGAAATAGAGTTATTGTTGCCGATGTCGACGGAGAGGCCATCCGACGCCAGGCTAGGGGAGTTTTCCCTTTATGAGGAAGCATTGAAGGGAGGACTGAGGCTGCCCCTGCCGCAAGTGGTGGTAGATATCCTGAATCGTTTGGAGGTAGCGCCGGGCCAACTAATGCCCAATGCGTGGAAGATCTTACTGGCCTGTGCAAGTGCGTGGCTGAAGGCGAACGAAAGGGCGGCCATGACAGTAGACGAATTCTTCGCATGTTACAAGGCCTCAGGGCAGCAAGAGACTTGGGTCACTCTGCAGGCTGTAGCAGGGAAAGGGCTGGTGGCGGGGCTGCCGTCGTCGATCAAGGGGTGGAGACCACGGTGGTTCTATGTGTCTGCCAGTGGAGGGGTTAGAGTGCGCACCATTTGGAAAGTGCCCACCAAGTCTGTGGAGCCAAAGCTAGGAGCCGCAGCAAAGGAGAGGGTGAAAAGGGTAAAGGAATGGAGGGAAAAGGAAGGGGCCAGATGGGACGAGCTCATTCAGCCGTCGGCTTTGTTTGATGCAGGGTTGGTTCCACAACCGAGTGGTGGGGACCTCGACCGAACGGAGTTAAAGGCAAGGAGGAAGGCTCAAGAGGCGGAGGACCAGACCATCTTGGCCAAAGCCCAAAAATTCAAAGAGTCGCAGGCAGACCGACCGCCACAGTCGGTTGCGAGGGAGAGGATCTGACCTCGCCCTAAACCCTTGGGGGAAAAAGACTTAAGTGAATTTGTGCCACGACCGCCCCCAACAGATCCCTTGAAGGAGAAGGCTTTGAAGGAGATGGAGGTGAGGGGCGTAGTGAAGAGGAAGAGGAGAGTGAAGAAGAGTGAAGAAGAGCCTGCCCTGAAGAGAATGAGGGAAGTGAGGGTAGAAGAGACCAGCATAGCCAAGGAGGCAGAGAGGGCGGTAGTGGAGGAGACCCCAGGAAGGGTGGTCGTCCCAGAAGTGGTGGACATCGCATCGGAGGAGATGGAGGTTGTCCCAGTAATGGTGAGGATCGCCATAGAGGTAGCGGGGGCCGCTCCCGGAGTGCAAGTAGAAGGTGGAGCGACTGGCCCTGAGCCAAGGAGGGAAGAACAGCCTCTGGGGGGTCCTACACCCCAAGGAGGGGGAGTCAGTCTGACTACTGCGATCTACCACGCTCGTGCAGTGGTTGGACGGCTGAAGGGAGAAGAAGGCCCAGCCAGGGCAGGGGCAGACTGCCTTATGGGGATTGTGGAAGAGGCGGCCTTGCGCTCAGCAGCCAGATTCAATGAGGCTGAGTTACTGAGGGGTTATGCTCCGCTCAAGTGGAGGTAACTACCTTAGTAGGGGCTCTGCTGAGAAAGGCGGGGGCTGCAAAACTCAAGGCAGATGAGGCCAGGGCTCAACTTGCAAAGTTAAAGAAGGAGAGTGCAAGTTGAGAGAGTGCTCACGCTGATCTGCAAATGGTCAAGGTGGAGTTGGAGAACACACGCCGCTCGAGTTCCAACTGGCTGGCGAGAGCAGAAGAGGTTGGATGAGGCCCAAAAAGCCTGCGCGGTCGCGGTCGAACGACATGAAAAGGCGATGAGCAATAATGAAGAGCTGGTCAGGCAGAAGGATGAGGCAGATGTGAAGATTGACGGTCTGCAGAAGGAGTTGGAGGGCGAGCGTGCTAAGGCAGTAAAGGAGAACGAGAGCCTTCAGAAGGAGTTGGAAGCAGAGAGAGCCAAGGCGGCTGTTGAAAAGGAGAGCCTTCAAAAGGAGTTGGAGGTAGAGAAAGCCAAGGCAACTACGGAAAAGGAGAGCCTTCAAAAAGAGTTGGAGGCAGAGAAAGCCAAGGCAACTGTTGAAAGGGTGACCCTGGATAAGGAGTTGGTGGAGGAGAGGGCTAAGGCAGCCTCTGAAAGGGCAGCATACCCCGATCTGTATGTGGCAGCAGTGGACCAATTCAAGGGGTCTGCTGAATTTCAGATGGCAGTAGATGCCGTGGATGCCGCGGTCGCCAGTAGTTTGGCGAGGGAGGAGTTTGGAGGGGCGGGTCCGTCGAGGACGACTGCTGGAGAAAGGACTGAGGCAGAAGTGATTGAGAGCTTCCAGCGGTCAGACTTTTATAAGCACGAAATGGCTGAGTTCTGGGGTAGTGGTTGGAAAATGTTCAAGCGTAAAGATGAGGAGCTGTTCCCAGACTTGGACCTGGGTAGTGTGAAAATCGATGACGACGTTGTGGCCCAGACCCCCCTTGATGAGGGTATTGAAGAAGAAGACCTTGTGCCCAGTGAAGAGGAGTAGTTTGAAGAAGAAGAATAAAGCCTTGCACAGACCTTGTGTGTTTGTGTTTGTTTTGTTTGTTGTTTTGTTTTATTTTTTGTTTTGAATGGCTGTAATGAACTCATGTACAAATTTCTGAATAAATAAAATTACAATTATGTTTTCATTTGATTGTTTGTGCTTGTGCAACTGAAATGAATGTGGGCGAGGCGTGTGTATAGCTCATTGTGAAGTGCAAAGTGGAGTTAAACTTGTAATAAGAACTAAATTTAAGAACTCCTCAATGTAGAGTGAAATTGAAGTTGTAATAAAAACTCAATGCAGGGTAAAGTTAGGAACTCCTCAATGCAGAGTGAAATTTAAAATGTAATAAAATTATAAGTTTGTGTTTGCCACACTGCTGAAGTAGATTAGTGGTTTATTGGAGTGAGGCTTGGCTTGTAAGGAAACAGGCTGACTTGTAAGAGTTTGATTGAGAAGAAAATAACCTGACTTGTAAAGAAAGCGTGTAAGAACGTCTTTGGAATTTGACTAAGCAAAGAGTGGTGTAAAGACTTGGACCTGGAATTGTGACTAAGTGTGTCTACTAATTCCACAAGTATGAAGTTTGCATAGATGGCTTTGACCGAGCCCTATACGCATGCTCAATTAGGGCTAAGCTATGATTCACTGACGTTGTAAGGAACTCAATCTGAACCTGAAATTGTGGCGCTCGGTCCGGCTGAGACTTGTTATGCTTAGGCTGGCTGAGGCTTGGTCTGGCCGAGTGCTTCATGCTCAGTCTGGATGAGGCTTTTCGTGCTCAGTCTGGCTGAGGCTTTTTGCGCTCGGTTTGGCTGAGGCTTTTAGTGCTCAGTCTGGCTAAGGCTTTTTGATGCTCAGCCTGCCTGAGGCTTTTCATGAGTGCTGCAATCAAAACGTCATTGAGACACCATATAGATAACTGAGATATATAATTGTTGGCAGGGAAAGTGTAACCCAGTTGATTAAAAAGTTACATTGCATGAGGGGATATCAAGAATGTGTAAATTTGCCGAAAAGAAAATACAATAACTAAGCAATACAAAAGTAAGAGCTTATTGAAAGTAACGTTTCAGGTGTTCGGCGTTCCATGGGTGGGGGGGGTCTCGACCTTCCATGTCCTGAAGTCGGTAGGTGCCCGGACGTGGTCGGGCTTTCACAACATAAGGTCCCTCCCATTTGGCTGCCAGTTTACCCTCAGTCGGATTTTTGGTGGCAAGAGTTACTTCTCTTAAGACAAGGCCCCCTACAGCAAACTCCCTTGGTCGGACTTTGCGGTTGTAGTGTGTTCTCATTTTCTGTTGGTATGAGGCCAGTCTGACAGCGGTGGTCTCTCTGAGTTCTTCAATTAGGTCCAGGTCTGCCCGACAGAGCTCTTTGGTTAGTGCTGGATCCGGATGTAAAACCCTGGGAGTAGGCAGACCGACTTCTACTGGAATAACCGCCTCAGCGCCGTATGTTAAGCGGAAAGGGGTTTCCCCAGTGGGAGTCCGAGCTGTAGTTCGGTAAGCCCAGAGTACATTCGATAGTTCCTCAGCCCAAAGTCCCTTAGCAGCTTCTAGCTTAGTTTTGATGATCTTTAGGAGAGAACGGTTGGTGACCTCGACTTGGACATTGGCCTGGGGATGACCGGGGGAAGAGAAACATGGTTGAATCTGGAGGTCGGCACAGAACTTCCTGTACTTGGCGTTGTCAAATTGTTTGCCATTGTCGGAGACGATGGCCTGAGGGATGCCAAACCTGCAAACGATCGACTGCCAGATGAACTTGGTTGTGTTCCGCTTGGTGATGGTGGTAAGGGGTTCTGCCTCTACCCACTTGGTGAAGTAATCAATGGCGATAATCACGAACTTGGTCTAGCCTCGGCCGGTGGGAAGTGGACCGACCAATTTGATCCCCCATTTGGCGAACGGATAAGGACTGCAAAGTGTGATCAACTTTGTAGGAGGAACATGGGGGATGTTGGCAAAACGTTGACACTTATCACATTTGAGCACGAAATCAGTCGCATCTTGATTGAGAGTTGGCCAGAAATAACCAGTACGGAGTATTTTGTGGGCTAAAGACCTACCGCCCGAATGATTACCACAAATTCCCTCATGGATTTCCCGCATTATATAGGTTGCTTGAGCCGAATTGAGGCATCGCAGGTATGGGCGTGAAAAACCACATTTGTACAAGACGTCACTGACCAGGATGTAATTGAACGACCGGGCCCTGACTTTGACGGCCTGCTGTTGGTCATCTGGGAGTTCTCCCGTTGTCAAAAATAGGAAGATGTCAGACGCCCAAGGGATAGGTTCGTTTTGGAGGAACTGCACTTCTTGTAGGTCGGGTGAGATGGCCGGGTGGGCTAGGTATTCGAGGCAGACACCGTGGTTGAGGTCGGAGTGGTCTGCAGAAGCCAATTAAGCAATCTCATCTGCCTTAGAGTTTTCTGCCCGAGGTATGTGCTTGATGTGGAAGGTATTGAAGAGGCGAACAAGGGGGAGGGCCATATCCCTATAAGCCCGCATTGTGTCCTCTTTGGTATCGAATTCTCCCGTAATCTGGCCAACAATGAGCTGGGAGTTGCTGAACACCCGAATGTGGCTGACTCCAATGTCCTTGGCGAGGCGGAGTCCTGCTATCAATGCCTCATATTCGGCCTCATTGTTACTGGCATTAAACAAGAAACGGATAGCACATTTGAAATAGCCACCCTCAGGGGCAGTGAGAATGAGGCCAGCTCCACTACCTTCCCTGCGGGATGATCCGTCGACGTTGAGAGTCCATGAATGCGGGTCTTTTGGCTCGGTAGGGGTTGGTGGGGGTGGAGGCGCAGCGGTTGGGGTAGGATTAGTGAATTCCAGGATGAAATCCGCAACAGCCTGTCCCTTAATTGCTGTTCGAGGCCGGTAGGAGATGTCAAACTGACTGAGTTCCACTGACCACTGCATGAGTCTGCCGGAAAGTTCTGGTTGTTGCATGACCTTCTTCAAGGATTGGTCAGTGAGAACCACTATGGAATGGGCCTGGAGGTAAGAACGGAGCCGTCTGGAGGCGGTGACCAAGGCCAAGGACAATTTTTCTAACAGTGGGTAATTCTGCTCTGTTTCCCTGAGAGGCCGACTGATGTAGTAGACCGGCTGTTGGACAGAGTCGTCTTCCCTGATAAGAGCTGCACTGACTGCGGTGCTTGAGACGGCTAAATAGAGGAAGAGGGACTCGCCCATAATTGCTTGTGAAAGGAGGGAGGGATTGGCCATGAACTGCTTCAACTGCCGAAAAGCCTCTTCAGATTCAGTTGTCCATTCAAAAGTTTGCTGAAGAAATTTGAAGAATGGTAGGCACTTATCTGTTGCGCGGGAAATGAAGCGGTTGAGGGCCGCAACTCGGCCAGTGAGCCTTTGAACCTCCTTAACCGTTCTGGGTGACTGCATCTCAATCAAGGCCTTAATCTTTTCAGGGTTAGCTTCAATGCCCCGCTGACTGACCATAAAACCCAGAAACTTCCCAGATCCTACGCCGAAGGCGCACTTCTCTGGGTTGAGCTTCATTTGGTACTTGCGTAGGGTGACAAAGGTCTCTCGTAGGTCGGACAGATGATCAATAGAGAGTTTGCTCTTGACTAGCATGTCGTCGACATATACTTCCATATTCCAACCTATCTGATGATGGAAAATAGCATTGACCAACCGTTGGTAGGTGGCCCCAACATTCTTCAGTCCGAATGGCATCACGCGGTAGTGGTAGGTACCTCGGTCGGTAATGAAGGATGTATGTTCCCGATCGGACGGGTGCATCAGGATTTGGTTGTACCTAGAGAAAGCATCCATGAAGCTGAGCATTTGATGACCGGCCGTGGCGTCGACCAGCAAATTTATGCGGGGAAGAGGATAGCTGTCTTTGGGGCAAGCTCGGTTTAGGTCAGAGTAATCGACATAGAGTCGCCATTTGCCATTGTTCTTGCAGACTAGGACCACGTTTGACAACCATTTAGGGTAATCCACGTTTTTGATGAATTGGGCCTCAAGGTGCTTGTCAACCTCTGCGGCTATAAGTGTATTGCGCTCTGGATGGAAGATGCGCTGCTTCTGGCGGTAAGGTCAGAAATGGGGTTCGATGCTGAGGCGGTGAGTTATGAAAGAGGGGTCAATGCCCGGCATGTCTGAATGGGTTCAGGCAAATACATCATTGTGCTTGATCAGAAGGGCGGTAAGGTCGGCCTTAGCTTGGGAGGATAGTTGGCTGCCGATCTTGGCAGTTTTCATTGGGTTGGTAGGATCGATGGGAACCTCAACGAGCTCCTCCACCGGTTCTCCTCTAACCAGCTTGTCCTCATCTTGGATGTCAAGTCCTTCACTGATCATGGCCTCCTTCAGCTTGACTTCCTTGAGTGAGGCGACATAACATTCCCTAGCTACGGTCTGCTCTCCCCTTACTGTCCCGACACCCAGGTCGGTAGGGAACTTTATGGCGAGGTGGTAGGTTGAAGTGATAGCTTGGAAAGCGTTAAGGGCGGTATGACCAAGGATGATGTTGTAGGCAGAGGGACAGTCGACCACAAGGAAAGTGAGCAACTTGGTAGTCTGCCGTGGGTATTCGTCGATGGTGAGGGGGAGATCGATGGAGCCAATGGAGGTCACCCGGTTGCCAGTGAAAGCGACCAAAGGGGTTTGGAGGGGAGACAGACTTTCCTCCCCAATCTTGAGCTGGCGGAAGCAGTTGAGGAATATGATGTTTGAAGAACTGCCGTTGTCGATGAGAACCTGTCTGACCTTATAGCTGGAGAAGAGGGAAGAAATGACAAGAGGGTCATCATGAGGATAACGGATGCCTGTACAGTCGGCGTCCGTGAAGGTGATGGGCTCTGTCCACTGCTTGGGCTGTTTGGAGGGTCGGTCTACCGTGGCAACTGCTTTGTCCGAGCCTTGCCTTATCTTCCTGAGTTCTGCCCTCTAAGCGGAACGGGATGGTCCGCCACAAGCAAGGCCACCTGAAATGACTCGGATTTCACCAACTGGCGGAGGGGGATTACCTGGCAGCCGAAGCTGTTGTGGGGGGCGATCATGGCCTTGGTTAGGTTGGGCTGGCTACCGGGGTGGGGTACGCCGGCGGTTGTTTCTAAGGGGCTCAGTTCTTTGCCTCTGTTGTGGGCGGGTGTCCGTGAATCGGCTGAGACGCCCTTGACGAATTAGGGTCTCAACCTGATCCTTGAGGTTGATGTAGTCATCAATGTTATGGCCATGGTCCTGGTGGAAACGATAATATTTGGACTGTTCTTTCCGATTGGAAGGGGTCCGTGAGAGTAGGGGCCATTTGAGGGGGTAGTCCCGTTGGATCTGGTGGAGGACTTGTTCCATGGGAGAATTAAGGGGCGTGTACTGCTCGAACTGACCGGGCGGTCGGGCTGGTGCCGACCGGTCAGCGCGAGGAGGTCGGTCGGTATAGTGGGGTGTTTGGCTGCTATACTGGGTGTTTCTGGGTTCTAAGTCTTTTCTCTTTTCTCTGGGGGTCGGGTTTTTAGGTATTGGATCTTGCCGAGCGGCTAGTGAATCTTCAGCATTCATGTATTTCTGGGCTTTGGAGAGTAGGGCTGCCATGGAGGTTGGGGGGTTTTTGGAGAGGGAGAAGAGGAAATCGGACGATCGTAGCCCGGCCATGAAAGTCGTGAGAATGACCTTGTCATCGTTTTTCGCTACTTGTTGGGCTTCGGTGTTGAAGCGGGTAACGAAACTGCGCAGCGACTCCCCCTCGGTCTGACGGATGTTGAGGAGTTGGGTTGTAGGGCGGCGTTGGCGCTGGGCTCCAATGAAATGGCTAAGGAAGGAGTCGCTGAGATGCTGGAAAGTGGAGACAGAGTCTGCTGGTAACTGGCTGAACCACAGTCGAGCTGACCCTTTCAGTGTCACGGGGAAAACCCGACACATAATCTCGTCAGGGAAGGCATGGAGGATCATGAGGGTACGGTAGGTCTCCAGATGGTCGACTGGGTCCGTCATACCGTCAAAAGAGTCAATGGTGGGCATCTTGAACTTGGCGGGCAGAGGTTTGTCCCGAATGGAGGCAACAAATAGTGAGCTTGCCGTGGTAGAGGGTTTATGCTGAATGTTCTGCATGACCCCTTGGAGTTGGAGCTTCATTGCTCGGAGTTCAGCGTCCCAGAGGGGAATGTGGTCACCATAGTCAGTCAATGGGGGCTGGACGCTGCTGGCTTCCCCTTCAGGGGCTGGTGCCAAGACCGAAGGGTGTGGGGCTGGAGGTGGTAGATTTATATGCAGGGGAGGAGGTTGTAAACCTTCTAAGTTGGGTGGATAGGGTTGTGGAACAGTATGGCTCGGGGCTCTTTCTTGGTTGGATGGAATATCTGGAGGTGGTGGAGGAGGCATCGGAAGGTTTCTTTGGAGTAAAGCATTTATCAGGGCCTGGTTTTGTTCGACCATGCGGTTAATGCTGTTGGTAAGCTCAATGATATACTGTGGTGGGTTGTTTGGATTGGGAGGGTCGGTTTGATGGTCGGCAGCATTATGGTGAGAAGCCATGGATCTAGTCGTGACCATACACTTGGATGGGTAGGAGGAAAAGGTTGTTAGAACAGGGTCTCCGGCGACAATGAGCACAACTAGCATCCGGATAAGAAACAGTTCCCACAGACGGTGCCAACTGATGATACAGTTTGTTCCAGTGAATGGATCGGACTGGTCCAAGCTCCTCGAGCCCAGGTCCAAATGAGCAAGCCCACCGGATAACCTGCAAACAAGTTCAACGGGGAACGAGGTAGTCCCCCAGTGAACCCTCCGACAAGCAAGTCAGGAAGAGAAGTGGAGTGTAGAGGGAGAAATTAGAGACAGAAAAGCTTAACCTTCTTTTTATCTTCAACGTTTGCTTATATCCTTTGGTAATCATTTCGCTGTCCCTTCTGACTTGACCTCCTCGCCGAAAGTCTATGCTGTAGCTTACCTTGTTCAGGTTAAGGGGATCTTGTTCCGACAGAGAGGTGTTGTCGTAATAAATGCTGTGATGGGCTGCATTAATGGTGATGTGCAGTGGCAATAGCTTTGCAGATCTTTGTCTGCTGATGTGGCTCGTCCTTCACCTGCCATGTGTCTGAACGTCATTGGCTCTTTATGCCATGTTGGATTCCAGCTGTCCTGGACCTCCCCAACTGGGTTATGTATTGGGCTCCAAGTGATGGGCTTGGGTTGTTCATAGTGATTCATGGCCTTTATGAGCTTATACACATCAAAACTAAAGAAACATCAAAGGAAAAATGTAAGTTCCAACTATTATAATTCATATTATTTTTGTTCATGAAAAGTGAAATTTCCTTACTGAGCCATAAAAAATAGATTAGGCCAAAATTTTGAATTCTTTCAACCCTAATAAATTGAAATTTGGGAAAACAAAGATTCACACCAACCGAGCCAAAAGAATTAGATTAGATGCAGTTTAGTGGAAGTTTTCTGTCCCATCCCAGATACTAAGAAATCTGAGGTTTGAACTCGGGAAAAATTCACTTTACCCCTTTTAATTTTCCCTGATAACACATATACTCTCAACTTTAAAAACATACACGCTTATACTCCTTATACTCTGGACTTAAGTGACAACATGGATGGCATTAACAGAAAATGGGAAAACACAAGATTTCCCATGAACTAAATTCAATACCTTTTCCCACCACCCAGCACCTCCCCACCCCTATTAGCAATGCTCTGAATTTTCTAATTGGAGGTGTGGTGAGCATTCAGATGCTGCTTCTATGAGAAGTACTTTTGAGGGCATTTTTTGAAATTGGTTGTGGTTGCAATCAGAGTCCTCTCGTCCATTTCTCATTTCATAGCCAGCAAAGGCCATAGAAAGTAAATTCTAGTTCTTTGTTATTACGTGAAATGGCAATGGGAACCTCACAATGATTTGGTAATATCAAAGGTGCTTCTGAATTTAAGCCAAGCAGATCCTAAATTAAAGGAAGACAATGTCATGCAAGGAGGAAAAAAAATGTCCCTTCAATTGTTTCAATTATTGTAGTGCTTCTCTGTGTTATCATGGATATCTTGCAAAAGATACGCAGTGAAGTTCGCTGATCATTTTTTGAGAATCCAAGATAGTTCCAAGTTTTGTTGAAGAGAAAGTATTAACCTTCAGTTCTTAAAAAATATGGTGCAAGGATGACTCTACTGATATAGAACATAAGAAGCTCAACGAAAAGTAAACTCAAAGAAGTGGCCATATTAGGAAATTGGCATGATTTCAATAAATAAATAAAAAAACTAATAGGAATCATTCATAATCATGTTTCTAATATTATTACAGCCTTATTTTATAATTATATTTATGTTTTCTAGGATTTTAAGCTTAGGGATATTTTGGTAATTTGCAAGAATTCTAAATACGGGTTTTGTGGGTATCCCATGGGTTGTCTTATGGGTCAAGTTATTTAATTAGTTTTTATTTATATTTCTTATTTAGTCTTAAATTAGTTTTGGAAGTCTAAAATATTATTGTAGTTTCTTTTTTTGGTTCAAGTTGATTTAGAAAGCCTCTAAAATCTATATAAAGACATGTAATGCTTCTAATTCTAGGAAATTAATATTTTATAAAAATTTGAGAGTTTTGAAGCTTCTTTATGGATGGTGTGATGCAATCAAACCCTAGTTGTGATGCCTATGGAATCTAGGTGTGATGCCTAGACCTATCTTCTTCTTTTTTGTTTCAATTTACTATTCTCGGATTACTATTCACAGCCCTCTAAAAGTATACTTTTCAATCACAAAACCCTATCCATTCATCCCCAAAGCAACCCTAATCCCTTCCCAAACCTATTAGTCTTTAATTTCACCCCTAAAACCCTAAAGTACACATTGTTTAGGCCGTCAAATAGCCTCTGTTTTGTAAATCCACTACTTATCTTGCATCAGTTTGGTATCAAAGCTTAAGGTTTCACCACTATGTTCTTACAAAGTGGGAGATCTTATGTGCTACAATATGTTATACCCCATAACAGCGAAGTTTCGGATTTTGAAGGAAGAGATGATCCTATGGTGTTCTCTAATTGGCTTGTTTCAATTGAGGAATATTTTCATTGCTATGATTGAACGGGTGATCAGAAAGCGAGATTTGCTAAGATGAAACTTGCAGGATTGGCAAAACTTTTGTGGTATCGTGTTGAAGAAAATATAAGAAGATTGGAATTGCCACCAATAAACACATGGCAAGAGATGAAAGCTAAGCTTCAAAGGAAGTATATGCCTTCAAATAATCCTGTAGAGTCACATGAGCAGCTTGTTAGTTCAAGACATGGCTACACTTTGTTTGAAGAATATATGCAAAGACTCAAGGCACTTGACTCATGAAATCAAGTTGTGGAAGACACACGCCAAAAACTTGCTGGATTTAAACATGGTTTAAGGCCTATTATTAAGCAAGAAGTACCACGTCAATCAAGATATAGCATGGAGCACGCACAAGAAGTCGCACCAAAGCTAAAACCTATTGGTGAAAACCAAAACCTTGTGCAATTGATGTTACAAGTGAAGAAGAACAATCAAAATCTGCACAAGATGCAAGATAATCAGATTATGAAGGTTGAGAAGTCTCCAATCAAAACTGCATGTATCATCCTTGAAGCACAAAAAGTTGAAAGTAAGGAATTGAGTGATATTTGTGTCAAGGTAACTACACCATTCAAAAGTTCCACTGCTAGTCCTGCATCTAATATGCACCTGGAGGTGGCTAACCCAATATCTAAGTCCACTGATGAACCATTAACGAGAATGAATGTTGTTAGACATCAAAGCTCTAAGCCATTAGAGTTACAAGTGGAGGAAGATAATGGAAATCAAGCCAAAGTGATTAATGACGAGGTTAATGAAGGTGAAAGGGCTCTGATTGATGATTCAAAACCACCCCAAGAAGATCTAATTGTTACTCAAGAAGAGGATGATGTCCAAATAGAAGACTCGAATGTCACACAAGCTATAAGGAGTGAAGAATTAATGCATCCTGCTGCTGTTCCAGAACTTATATTGCAACCCGAGGTCTCCGAGGTAGTGCCTGCAAAGTCACCTAGTGAATTTGCTCCAACCATAATCAATGAAGTAGTCAATGGTGAATCAAAAGATGACCTTGTGCTAGGAAAAGAGGTTGAAAAGAAAGAATCGAAGTTGTTGGGAATATTGAAGAAAGCCTTATGAAAACTGATTTGGATGAATTTAAAGATTTGATTTTTATGCCAATTGACTTTATTATTCTAGAAATATTTAGTGACACGATTGAAAAGATCAATCTCTCATTATTTTTTTTGCAATCTCAACGAAGAAGAGGTGGCGTGAACTTGAACATTTTAATGTGAAGTTATGGATGCAATTTCAAAACATATGGATTCTTATACTCAAGCACTTCAAAACTTGAGGTTGAGTATTTTCCAACCAAGGGAGAATGATACAAAACATAAGAAGCTCAAGGAAAAGTAAACTCAAAGAAGTGGCGATATTTGAAAATTGGCATGATTTCAAAAAAAAAAAAAAGTAATAGGAACCATTCATAAACATGTTTTTAATATTATTAGAGTCTTATTTTATAATTATATTTATGTTTTCTAAGATTTTAAGCTTATGAGTATTTTGATAATTTGCCAAAGTTCTAAATATGGGTTTTGTGGGTCGCCCATGGGTTGTCTTATGGGTCAAGTTATTTAATTAGTTTTATTTATGTATCTTATTTGGTCTTAAATTAGTTTTGGAAGTCTAAGATATTATACTAGTTTCCTTTTTTGGTCCGAGTTGGTTAAGGAAGTCTCTAAAGTCTATATAAAGTCATGTAATGCTTCTAATTCAAGGGAATTGATATTTTATAAAAATTTGAGGGTTTTGAAACTTCTTTATGGATTGTGCGACGCCTAGACCTATCTTCTGTTGGAAAAAATGGTTTTATATAGGCATATTTTTTAACCCAATTTGGGTGGACCCCAAACGACTTTTGGGGTGGGTCCGAAGAGGTGAAGTGGTGAAGACGGAACGTCAAAACCATTTATGAGTGAATGGGAAGATGACGTCGTTTTCGGGTTTAACATTAATTTTTTAGATTAAATTCTTTTGAATTTTTTCAATAAAAATTATTGTGGGAATTTAATTTAATTCTAAATTCAAATTTTGAGTTCCTAAGTGGTTTCTTAAAATGTGTAATTTTAGAATTTAATTTAATTCTAAATTTAAATTTTAGATTCCTTAAATGTTTCCTAAAGTTCGTACCTCTTTATTTGTTTATTTATTTAACTATTTCAATAGTTTAATATATATATATATATATATATTTGAAATAGTTTAAATAACAAATTACCTACAGGTTTGACTTGGTCAACTTCGGATCCTTTATGTTTGAAAATTTATTCATTAACAGATTCAATTTTCAAATGCACTTGTTCATAGGTTTTGGACAACTTCCACTAACGGTCAACTTTTTTGAATTTTTGTATTCATTGTGCAAACAGTCCATAACTGTTTGGTTACTTAAAAGGTTGCGCCTATTCGGATGTCTCATTTTTTGCCTATATATATAGATCTTATTCCAGCAGTCTTGGAACTTGAAAAAATTCGGAAAATTCAGTCTGATATTTGGTCCCTTTGCTGTCCATTTCTTTTAGTGCATTATTCCTCATATTTAGTTTTAGGAATAAATATTCAGAGAGTTAGAACACAGGTTTGGTTCGCCGAACAAATTGTTTGGAGTACTACTACAATTTGTGAAGATCATTGTATCCTGGGAGATAGACGCCACTCAACCGTAAGTACCGTAGCGGGGCGAATCTGTCTTAAGGACAGAGTGTCACACACTCGACTTGGTCTTAAATTATTTATTCGGTTCAACGAAATAAATTCGGTATGTTATTTAATTATTTTGTTTGACTTATTTCCATTCTTTTTATTTACACAGAAGATTGTTCCAACATTCTTAAGACAGATTCGAATTATTCTGTTTACAGAATTTTTCGTTTGTTTTCCTTTTTCATTCTTCGTAAATAATTTCGGAAGAAAATTATTTTTTGTGGATTTACAAAATAATATTCTGGTTGGAAAAACAAATAGTGATTATATGCTATTTGACAGATAGTAGTAATATACTGTCTCTTTTCTTTGACAACAACTAGTAGTGCGATACTGGTGTCATTAACAATTCAGAATATATTTTTATGGAATTTTTTCAGAAATTAATTTTGGGTTTTAGAAATTATTTTCTGAGTTTTCATTAATTAAAATTCTGTTTCAGTATTTTAATTATTGAAGTGTTACTGAAATTAATTTTCTTGTGTGGAATTAATTTGGTTGAATAAAACTTTATTTTATTTCCAAATTAATTGAAAAATAAAAGTTATAGTTTTTATTTCTTTTATTTTTACAGAATTTAATTTCTTGTGTGGAATTATTTTGGTTAAATAAAATTTTATTTTATTTCCAAATTAATTGATAAATAAAAGTTATAGTTTTTATTTCTTTTATTTTACAGAATTTAATTTTCTGTGTGGAATTAATTTGTTTAAATAAAATTTTATTTTATTTTCAAATTAATTGGAAAATAAAAGTTACATTCTTGTTTCTTTTATTTTTACGGAATTTAATTCTGTGAATTTGGTTTAATTTTCTATGTAGTGTAAATTCTAATTATAATTTTGTTTTATATATTAAAATTGATGGCTACTGAAACAAATGCCCAAACAAGTACTACTGTGGTGGCTGCAATGACGCCAACCCCCTCTCCTGCTGTAATAGTACCGGTAAATCACGGTGAAAAGCCAGAGAAGTTCTTAGGAACTGACTTTAAAAGATGGCAACATAAAATGTTGTTCTATCTTATAACTCTGAACCTGGCTCATTTTCTCCATGAAGATGCTCCTATCCTGAAAGAGGATGAAACCGACCGGCAAGTGGTTGCTGCGGTTGATGCTTGGAAACATGCCGATTTCCTTTGCCGGAATTATGTCTTGAACGGACTTGACAACACATTATACAACGTTTACAGTCCAATCAAGACAGCAAAGGAACTTTGGGAATCGTTGGAGAAAAAGTACAAAACGGAAGATGCCGGCTCAAAGAAATTTGTGGTTGGCAGATTCTTAGATTTTGTAATGGTTGATTCAAAAACTGTGATCAGCCAAGCTCAAGATTTCCAACTCATCCTGCATGACATTCACGCAGAAGGTATGTCTCTCAGTGAATCCTTTCAAGTTGCAGCCTTAATTAAAAAATTACCAAAAGGCTGGAAGGAATTCAAGAACTACCTTAAACATAAGCGCAAAGAAATTTCTATGGACGAGTTAATTGTGCGTTTGAGGATTGAGGAGGACAACCGCAATTCTGAAAAGCGGGCTGGTAAGCATCCTATGGAGTCTAAGGCAAATGTGGTGGAACATACTTCAAAAACCAAGAAACGAAAGTCTTCTGGAGAAAGTTCATCACATGGCTCTAAAGGGGGGGATAATAATAAGTACAAGTTTAATGGCAAATGTTACATCTATGACAAAGAGGGACATCGGGCCAAAGATTGCCGTAGCAAAGGAAAAAGTAAGAAAAGAACAAGCAAGAAGCCTGCTCAAGCCCATATGACCGAAGTGGACAATATTTCCAATGGTGTCGATGACATCAATCTTTCTGCAGTTGTTTCCGAGGAAAATCTTATCGGAAATCCTAAAGAATGATGGGTGGACACTGGTGCTACTCGCCATATTTGTGCCGACAAAAAGATGTTCACATCTTATTCTCTAGTGGACAATGGTGAACAACTGTTTATGGGCAACTCCTCAACTTCCAAAGTTGAAGGACAAGGAAAGATTGTACTCAAGATGACATCTGGAAATGAACTCACTCTCAACAATGTGCGGCATGTACCAGACATTCGCAAGAATTTAGTTTCCGGATCTTTGTTGAGTAAGAATGGGTTTAGGCTAGTTTTTGAAAGTGACAAGTTTGTACTTACCAAAAACGGAATGTATGTAGGAAAAGGTTACATGTCTGATGGTGTAGACACCCCATTTTTGACCGTCCTCAAGACTTGGACGTCACCGTTTGAACACTCGGTGATCATCCATGTTTGCGTTCGTTTGGAGTTCCCGGAGGTCTCGACTACGCGCCTTGTCTCAGGATCTCCGAACTCGACTGTTTAGTGTCTGGTTTTGCACCAAACACTTGTGTTGTGCCTTGGAAGGGCAGGGTAGGGCTTGTAGACCATCCCCACCCACCACCGGCAAGGGCTAGAGGCCACCGGCTGGTTTTTGCTGCCACCGGCAATGTATATTGCCGGCCGACACTCTTTTTGGCCAAGATGGCATTTTTGGCCGGCCGACTACTGTGCATCTGCTTTTGCAGATATTTTAAGACAGCTGTCTTGCTTTTGGCTCCCCTCCATACACGTGTATGGATGGATCTCTCTCTTGGAAGCTTGTCTTGTAAGCTTTACAAGACAAAAAGCTTCTATATAGAGAGAGATTGGTCTCTTGGCTGAAGGAGGTTAGAGACTTAAGATTTTTTGAGAGCTTAGACAGCCATTGTTAGGGTTTGAGTTCTAGGGTTAGGGTTAGATACACATTCTATCTCTCTTTCCCTCTCTTTTGTGCTCTTGTGTGTGTTTTAGTCCATACTATTGCACACAAGCACCTAGTGTTTCACCTTTCTCTTGGAACTGAGGTTCTAAGGGACTGATTTTGAGGTTTTGAAGCTGATTTCAAGCCAAGGAAGGCCATTGGAGCATCATTGTTGAAGAAGGCTTCAAGGGTAAGAATCTTACCCCTTTTTACCCCATTTTTGCATTGTATTTCTACCTATCTTAAATTCGTTTTTGAGCTTGGTGTATAATACAAAAAAGTTCTGTTTTTAGACCCTCTTGGTTGTTTGTGAAGAGTGTTTTGTGGTTTGGGTAAGTTTGAATACCCTTAGGCCTTGAAAGGCCTCATTTTGTGCCCTTTTGTGTGAACTCCGGGATTTTGGTGTTGGGGTCTCTTCACCACTGAAATCTTGAGGGATTTCAGTGGTGAAGGTGATGCCTTGAAGTCCCAAGAAGGAGAGGGCCACCCCCTCTCCTTGTTGTCCTTGAAAAGGGCATGTTTTGGCCTCTTGAGAGAGCATTATGTTTGAAGGTGTATTGACCATGACTTGGCTGCTTTTTATGCTTAATATGTCATGTTATACCTCTGTTTTTGATTGGTTTTGGTACTCCATGCATGCTTAGCATAGTTGCCATGTAATGCCTTGTTTATGCCTTAACATGTCTTAGGTTGTGTGCCTTCGTTTCTAGCATGTTTTAGGCTTACATTTGTGAAGATTTTGTGCTTATCTTGACATGTTTTAGGTCTGTCCATAAGTGTTTGGGTTGATTTTGGCATGCTTGGTATAGTTCCTTTGTATTTGGGCTTGTTGGCCTTGAGCATATGAATGTATAGCATGACATCTTTGCATTGATTTGGTGATTTGGGATCATCCACCATGTCATTTCAGTCCTATTTGCATGCCTATATGTTTACCTTGGATGCATCTTTAATGCCTCATAAGCTTGTGTAGCAATGCTCCATGTTTTGGTGTTTATGCATGCCTTTGTTTTTGAGTCATTTGGATGCCATCTAAGTGGTCCTTAGGCCTTGTATTAATGTCCCAAAACTCTGTTTTTGGTCAATGAGTCCATGCCATGTTTGGTCTTGCTAAGTGTAGTTCAATACTCTATTGGTTTGCTTTGAGCATTTAGGCCATTTGGTGCATGCTTGGCTTGATTTATTGCTTGGTTTGGCACCATGTTTTAGCATGATTTCAATGCTTATGTTGCATGCTAATTAGTCCATAATTCCCCCTTTCAAATGTGTTTGAGGGTTGTTCAATTTATGCCTAAGTGTTGGCCTTTCAACATGTGTATGTGTGCATGTGTATTTGGTCCCTCATTATAGCACTTTGGCCCTTGTTTTAGGCCTTATTGGAGTTGCCTAAAATCATGCTTTAGACCACCTTTGCATTGGTTAGCATTGCCTCATGTTTGTTTGCATGCTTGCATAAGTTTGTTGCCATGCCATGTTGCATCCTTAGCTTGTGTGCCTAGGTTGCATTGCATCTTGCATGCATGCCTTGTTCCTTGAATTGGTGATAGGAATTGGGCCTTGTTTGTTTGATTGGTTTGCATTTCATTTGACATGAAAATTGCATACTTGGTTCTTTGGGCCATCATGCATGGAAATGCGTGATTGGTGGTCCGAGAATCGAGGCACATGCCCCTTTGAGTCATTATCATGATAAGGGACATGGTTGGTGCATATATGCCTTGAATTGTGCTGCCATGCTTTGCCTTGCCCTCTGTTGCTGTCAATTGCAGGTTCTGCAGGCATTCTTTGCCGACCGGCAGTATATGTTGCCGACCGGCATTAAATCACCAGCCGATAGCTTTGTTTTGTGCCGGTGACAATACCACACTGCCGGTGGCAATTCCATTCAGCCGATGGTGATCTCCATTTCCCAAGGAAGCAGTCCTGAGGTTTTGGCAACCTCTAGAGGAGTGAAAGAAGGAAAACAGAGGCAGCCTATGCATGGTAGCGCGTTTCCCGAGGCGATTTTCTATTTTCCTTAGTTTTAGTTAATTTGCTTAGTTGATTAGGCAATTTGTAATATTTAATTAGCTTGCGTAGTTAATTAATTTGTAATATTTATTTGGCCCCTCCGAGTGAGGGCAAATCTGTAATAAGTGTGTGTGGGTGGTGTGTATGTCTTCCAATCCCCACTTCTTTCTTCCCTTTTATTTACCTGCTTATGATGGTAGATTAGGGCACGTTTAATTTAGCATACCTTATGCTATGCATGTGTGCATCCATGCATTTGTATTGCATGCATTAGGCTCGGTACATCACGCTAACTGCATCTGTACTTCAATTCACAAATTGAATATGTGGTAGTTGACCGCATTTCACATGCCATGTTTAGGGTTAGCCGAGCCTGCCTAGATTGCATTTTTGCATGTGATGCATTAGCCATTTCTAACGTGAACTAGGACACGCATGTTTGCTAACTAGTTTATTGTTTTGGCGCGGAAGCTTTAGCATCTTGCATGCGTGTGAATGCTAACATGACAGCATGTTTACCATGTGGCTAGATGCTTATGTGATAAAATGTTTTGCATGCCTGTGGGTGGAGGTTGGATTGTTTGAGTTGGAAAAACTCATTGAAATCCGTGTTTTAGCCTACTTGCGAGTAGCAAATTCCAAAGCATTTTCAAAAGAAACGAATATGCAATGTTTCTTTCCAAATTAGGCAATCTAGTCTATACTTGTTTGCTGCGCGCATAACATAGTAATTCTAGGCTAATAAATGGATTAAGAACACATAACGTTTTCAAAATCGGATATCATGGTTAGTAGAGGCCGGTCTTCGGACCGGGCGAAAGGGGGTGCTCATAGCTGACCTTCCCCGATCGTACCCAAGCTCCCGAGCCGAGACAACTCTGGTGATGACGGACATGTGGCCTTCGGCACCGAGTCAGGGTTTCCTAAATTTCCCCATTTTAAAAATATTTAGGTGGCGACTCTATATCTGGCAAAGCAGTCCATGTTTGGCACTACTTTTTCAAAAATCTGTTTCTCAAAACGATTTGCCAGATTTGGACTCTTTGGTTCAGATTAAGAACTGCGACAACAAAAATCGCGAGTCCGAACTGTAGTGGCACGAGGCCCTCTGCCGGCGCGCCTACAGTTTCTGGCGACTCTGCTGGGGATTTTTTAGAGAGCTTGACTCGAACTCATGATATCCTGTTTTGATTTCATTTATGTGTTTCTTTGCATTGCATGTGCATTGGTGCGCCTAGGAACACAGTGTTTGCCGTCTGCCATTCCTGAACGGTTTGCCGGAGGCTTGTCTTGTCAAGGCATGTCCATAAGGCTGACCGGCTATGGGCTCTGACAGCATGGGAACACAAACCCCGGTTTTTACCGAGGCACCCTTTTCGACCATTCGACCTAGTGCATATTCGAATCCATAGTGACCATTCCAAGTTAGGACAGGTTGCTTACCCGATGTTAGGTTGTTTGAAAACCGCTGTGTGCGTAGTGAAACCCTAGCTCCTGACAAAATAGGACAGGGAAACCCTACCCCAACATAGGGGTGTTTTGGTTCTCTTTACTTGCTATATGCTTTTAGAATGTATTTCTACAGGGAAAGTACATGTCAGTTTGCAAGTTTGAGTATCAGACCTCAGGACACCAGTATCAGTATCAGTTATGAGAATCAGTTATCTGCGGGTATCGGGTTCAATTTTGGGGGGACAGTGATTTCTAGGAACAGTGATCAGCAGTAGGGTACAGTTGTTTGGCTACACCCGTGTTTGATCAGTTTGGGCTGAAATGCTGTCTGTTTTTCCTTTCAGTTCAGAGAGTTGCAGAGCTGATACAGAATAGCCAGTGTCTCCCCTTTGCTGAGGCAAGATTTATGGCGGCACAAAATTCAGAAGAAATTGTGGTTATGACGGCCGCATTGGAGCAGGGGACCGCTCCGCAGAGTGAGGCCAGCATCAATATGTCACACCCACCCAGGTCGCCCGTTGTGCACCCGGTCTGGGCTCCCCAGTTATATCAGGCTCGTGAGCCCACCACCTTTGAATTGATGGGAATGATAGGTGACCTCCAGAGGTCCGTGGCCGATCTGGCCTATGGAATGTCGGCTTCACCGCCAGCGGCGCCATATGCCGGGAATTTCATACCACAGGAGCCCCCGCTACTGGGGCGGATTGTAATAGAGCTCAGCCAGCCAGAGGTGGCTTCCAGCTACAGCGGCGACATACCAGCACCGACCCAGACTCTTGATCAGGCTGAGACCAGAGGAAAAGACAAGGCAAAGGTAGATGCCGATCCTATTGAACAACTGCTGTGGGCAGTCGAGGCTCTGAAAGTCAGAGGGATGAACAAGCAACAAACTTCTGCGATCGTGATCAAAGCTGTGGATGATGCTTTCCCCACTCCGATCAAAGGCAGTTCAAGCCAGGTAGAAAATCGGGATGGGCCCCGTCATGCCCAGACAATTCCTGTCGTTCCCAATCCTGCACCGGGAAAGGGTCAAAAAGCCAAGGCAGTGCCAGCAGATCCTTTCGCTAGCGCATCTGGAAAGAATCCTCAAACTCCAAAGTACCTGCCCCGAGGGCGCAGGATCTTTCACGACCTCTACATGCCTTTGTCTAGGGCATTGCTAATATTGGCGAAGAATGGGCATCTTAAACCTTTGGAGCCTCGGCCACTCCCGAAGAATCTCCCCGCCACGCATGATGCTACCTTGTACTGCGCGTACCACCAACAGTCCGGCCACAGTACCGATGGTTGTTCCCGCCTTCGTCATGAAGTGCAGGATTTGATCGACAACAAGATTATCCTCCCACCCACCTCAGCCAAGTCCGTTACCACCCAGTTGTTGGATTTCGAGGGCTCGGATACTGCGAGTATGTAAAGTGAACCGCCTGCGGGCGACATTTGGTATATTTTGGATGTAGCGTCTGGCACACATTTTTGAACATCAGTGAAACCGAGTTTTTGTAAATCCTGGCTTGGGTGTCGAGTCAGTCTTTTGTTTTGAGTCTGTCTCTTTGTCTTGAGTCAGCCTTTTTGCTTAAGGGTCTGTCTTGTTGTATCGAGTCAGTCCCCTTTGTATATAATACCAGGTGATTCTGGGGTTGTTGTCCCGAACACCGTTTTGTTTTGTAATTATCTGTTTTTTGTTTTGAGTCTGTTTCCGCCGAGGGGCCAGTTACACCAACAAATCTGAACGGAACAGCTGTTGCTATCTCAACTTCATGCTTGCTTTCAGCATAAGTGCCAAAGAATTTGATTGGGCTGACAGTACATCTCGCCTGCTCTCCTGTGCGCCAAACTCATTGCATTAACCTAAGTTTTTCAAACTTTTTGAACACTGCGGTGATAAAAACGAAGAGGAAAGAATTCCTCAGGTTTTACAAAATTTTGATCATTTTGAGAGAAAGAGAGGCGTGCTAAGCCTTTTTATGAGTGAAATCATGCTTGTCGGCGTGAGTACTGAGGAGGATCTTGGCTGGATCCAGATTGGTACCACACTATCTTCGGCGCGAGCGATTTGTCGCTTTCTTAAAAACTTTCAAAAACAAATGTTTTACGCGGCCCTGCGAAGACCTGTGTGGAATCGCTCTTGAGATTGCGCAGCCTAGGATCGCTCTCAGCCTCAAAATTAAACCCATCCGTTTCAAACTTTGAACCCGTTCAGAACGTTCAAAAGTTCAACGGTCAGACGCCAGGAAAGGTCTGTATGGCCAGTTTCGAAGTAGCCCTCGAGCAAGAGGCACCAAAGCCGAATCGGAAGGAGTAGATCTCGCCAGAAGAAGCTCGTGGAGCAGCCATGACGGATCCTTCCGCAAATCATTGCAACAGCCGTTCTCCTAGACACAGAGGGGCTTCAATTTCAGGAACCATTTGGCATGGACTTGCTACACTTTTACCCTTTGAGAGGCTCGCTGGGCCGAAAACCCGGAAGGGCGACCCAGGCAAAAGTTAGAGCAAGAGAAAAATACAAAAAAAAAAAAAAAAAAAGAAGCAAAAAAATACAAAAATGAAAAAATGAAAAGAAAAAGAAAAATGTGAAAAAGAATTGAAAAAATTTTAAAAGAAAATCAAAAGAAGCTCGCAAGGTCGAAAACCCGCATCGGGCGCCTTGGCAAAAGTAAGAGCCAAACAAAGTGAAGGTTAAAATACCCGAGTGTACCTTAACCGGAACTACGTGAGGCTTGATTCCCATGTTTGGGATACGTAGGCAACTTCATCGTGAAGTCCAGCCCCCAACACTTTCGTAGCGTCTCAGTTCATGCAATGGTTTCGATTTCACCCCAAAGTCCAGCTGCCAACACCCTCCAAAGACGACTGTGTCCATATATTTGTTGTGACCGTCTTCGTCATCGCTGTGTCCGAGAGTTCGACCACCGCCAATGAAGACTGTCTGCGGACTGCTGCGGCACCACCCAAACAAGGGGCGACTTTCCGTTGCCACGAGCCGCCGTGAGCCGCCGTGAGCCGCCATTCAAACTAGGGGCAACTTTCTGTTGCCTCCCACCCCCCTTCAAACCAGGGGCGATTTTCCATTGCCTCCGATCCGAGGTTGCGCATCTCGAAGAGTAAGTTCCATGCTTGTTGAGCATCAGCTGTTTGAAAAATAGCTTTTTGAAAATTTTTACTGAGGTTGACTATTTTCTCGAAAATTGTTCCACTTTCCAAAACTGGACCATTGTCTTGGACCCAAAAAGGAAAATTTTCAGTGCTTGCAGCCTGACTCGCATACTTTTCAAATCAAAAATCGAACAAGTACGTTAATCTGACTCTCATTTTGATCAAAACTGTTTTAGTAGAAAGCAAAAACAAAGAATGGTTAAAATGATGAACTAGGGGCACAGTTGAGCCAGGCGTTCTGTCTTTCCCCCGTCATCGATGTATTTGCCAGAAGAGTGCTCTACCCGTCAGAAGAAATGGCTGTGAGCTAACAGTGTTGAGCATGAACCCACACCATTCTATTTATCCATCAATCACCCCGGGGAGGGATGAAAAATGAGAGAACGAAGAATAGAGAGGTGTAAGTTGAGAGAAAAGTGAGGAAAAGGGTTTTGAGAGAAAATCCGAGCTCGAGAGCCGAGTGATGTGAGAATCACAAATCAGAAAGGGTGGGAAACAATGCCTAGAGAAACTGGCTCCTCGTGATCTGAGGTCCCCCGTCTTCGTCAGCGCGTCTGTATGTCGTGTCTTCGGTTTTGTTTACCTCAACTTTTGTTTTAGGTCTTTTTCGAGCGTGTCTCGTTGTGTTAGGTCGTGTACCTATAAATGAGTCCTCCCCGCTGCGTTCAGTTGTAGGCTCGATATCCCGGTTTGAAAAACCCTCATTCGATTTCAAAAATCATTTACACTCAGAATGCTGTGCCATTCTCTACATTTGAACGTGTTTCGACTCCAACCGGTTCCATCTTTGAGCTCCGTCTTGTCAGATTGGGCTGTTTTGTTCAGAATTTACTGTGTGCAGAATGAACCGAATGCTGTGTTATGGGCTGTATGCAGATTAATCCCCAACAGAGTAAGGGCTGTGTGTCCAGAATCAGGCAGTGGATTGCTTAGGGTTATTTTGCTGTTGGTTGTTCGGTTATTTGATTACTACAGTGCAAGCATTCAATTTTCAGACAACCAATCAATTTCATTTACATTGAGGTGTAATATGACGCGATGCGATGCACAGTATGAAATGTAAAGACATATGGATGTAAACACTTTTTCAGATAAAAAGCCCGTTTCATTTCATCATCTTTTCAAGTACAAAGTTCTGAGGAAAACAAAATTTGCCTGCGGCAGTACAAGGTAATCCATCTACCGACAATAAAAAAAAGCAAAAGTACAAGAAGGAAGAGAAAAAAAAAAAAAAACAACAAAAATCTGCATCGGTGTCGAGCACTCCAAGGGCCGTCAGTCTGTCCTGGTCCTCTTCCTGGACAAGGGTCCAGGAGCATCATCAGCATCGTCGTCAGAGCCCGAGCTAGAACCGCCTCCGGTCTCCTCCTCCGATGACTCAGACTCTGCCTCTGCCTCCGCCTCTGACTCCTCGTCATCATCATCGTCCGGGACTGGAGCTCGCGAGCTGCTCCCGACATGAGCGCGCCCCGCCTTGGAGCGGGGGAATACTCGGCCCTCCTCATCTCTCCCCCGGGCAGGGACGGAAGGTCCAGCTGGAGCACCTCCTGCCATAGGAATCTGGAAATGAGGCTGAAAAAGTACATAAAAAGGGAAATGCATCAGTATACTGTAGACAGTTTATCAGTGCAGAATGCAGTATATGAGTACAGTATGAGAATGCCGTGAGCAGTTTATCAGTGCAGAATGCAATGCAGAGTACAGTGAGAATGCCGTGAGCAGTTTAACAGTGCAGAATGCAGTGTATGAGTACAGTATGAGAATGCCGGGAGCAGTTTATCAGTGCAGAGTACAGTGCGGAATGCAGTGTATGCAGTGTATCGGATACTGTGAGATCAGTGTATCAGGTGTTGTGCCGTGCATCAGATTATGTAAAGCAGTGTATGAATGGTTTGAGGCCAGTGTCAGAAGGACATACCGGTATGCTGTAGAGGGTTAGGAGGTCAAATGTCCGCTGAAGCATCCCCATCATCGAGGCATTCATCGCCAACGATTGACGGGTGTACTCAGAAGAAGCCTGCAAAAGTATCAGATGCATCAATATTCTGTGGAATATCAAACAGACTGAAATGAAATGATTATACAAAAATGCAGTAATACATACCGGAGGTAAATCGGGGACATCGACGAACTCATGATCAGCTGGCGGAGGGGCGAAGGGGATCTGATAGGTCGCCCCACCCTGCCCCTGGAAAGTCAGTACAACAGTCAGGGCGGGCCAGCCAGTCCCCCGTCCTCCCTGAGCTCCGCCCCTGCCATGGACTCGGGCCCTCCTCGCAGCCCCTACTCCAACTCCCGCTCCGGCCCCAGCCGCCGATGCCACAGGCCTGGCCCCCTCTGCTCGACGGCCGCTCAGAGGTTGCATCAGGTACGTCTGTACGTACTCCCGATAGTCTCCGGTGCCTCTGAAGCCGGCCTCCTCCCAGCCAATGGTGTAGTCGTCCATCTGCTCGCTGGTGAGCCTCTCGGTCTCCCTCATATCCGCAGGAGGGTGAACCGGGACTATCTGCTCAGGTAACCCCAGGGTCTGGCGTAGGAAACGCTTCCCCAGGTACCAAGCCTGAAAGACCGGGCCATCCAGCAAGATCCGGAAACGTGAGGTCTCATCGGCACCAGCAAACCGATCTCGAGTCACAGCTGGCAATGGAGCCCACGGCCGCCAAGTGATCTGAAAGTGACAGACAGATTGTTATCTACTGTTATTGAAATATGCAGTGGGAAAGCGAAGCTTAAATGAACTGCAAGTAAAACATACCTCGGTCGGGGTAATGGTGTCGAAGTATCGGCGAAAAAAGCCGAAAGTCTCTCGCGGCCGTCGGGTGCATCTCCCGTCAAAGTGGCGTGAAAAGGGGACAACCAGAGGGGTCTCCGCGACAGGTACAGGGGCAAGCCTAGGAAAGTAGGCGTAAACCCACAGCTACAAGGTAAATACCAGTGCATTTATCAGAAAAAGCAGAATATACAGAATAAAGCAGAAATGGCAGAGCCGTGTGTTGCGCAGTGTATTGTGTGCAGTGTACCGTGTGAGCAGTGTACAGTCAGTGTGAAGCAGAATGTATGTGTGTGCCGTGTGTACAGTATACAACAAGTATAAAGCAGACTACAGTGTGTGCAGTGTACAGAGTACAGAAAATATCGGGCAGCAATGAAAAGCGGAGAAGAAATGTACCTCCCAAGCCCGCCAATAGCCTCCGAGTAGCTGGCCGCTGCCGCGCGAAGCCGAGCTCATATATCCATAAAGGGTGGCCAGAGCAGCGCCACCCCAATCATAGTGCAGGATGTCCCGGACGTCCACCAGTGCGCTGAGAAGACAGAGAGGCACGGTGTTCGGCGAAGATGGTCGTCCCGAACAGGAACATGAGGAAGCCGTGAGCATACCTCTCCACGTCCTCCTGGGTCATCTGCGCCTCCTCCTCCAACACAGGCTGGACCCTAAACTGGACCTCGAACCAAGAGTATCGGACGAAGCCCGGACGAGCAAGAGGTGGGGCCTCCCCCAGTAGATGGACCTGAGCGACGGTCCACTCATCCATGTCGATGTCGAAAGGGATCGGATCCCCCCTACCCCGATGCCAGTGAGCATCGAGAAATCGTAAGGGGTCATCGTCATGTCCCCTGCAGCGGAAAAGTGAAAAGAATCCGTGGTGTCCCACCACCTCTCCGCCAAAGCGGCAAGGAGAGGCCTGCAAGTGGAGAGCCTAGAGAGTCCTCGGCAGAAGGCGCCGAAACCCGCTCGATCCACGATGCGTCGGACTGCGTCAGGGAGCTCATCATACCACTCCCGAGCACCAGTATTCCCATACCCGCGAATGGTATGGGAACCCTTCTATAAACAGAAAATAACGAATTGCAAGACAACATTCAAAATGCAGTTTTGAAAAAAAAGCAGATGAAGCATATGTACAAGTTTGTCAGATTCAGGCAAATACCGGGTGCCGGTGTGCTTACAGTGAAATACGTGTGATGTGTCAGCGTGTTTGGGTGTTTCAGAACAGATATAGCATTGTGTGCAAATTTAACAGATTCAGACAAATACCGGGTACCGGTGTGTTTGCAGTGAAATACAGTGTGCGCCGTGTGTTTGAGTGATCCGGGGTTAGTGCAGTGTGTGTGCATGTGTCAGTCTCAAGTAGATATCAGTTGTATGTATGTTTACAGTCAACTACAGTCTACGGTATATCAAATTCAAGCAGTTAAAGAGTACAACTAACTATGACAGTTTTGTATCCTACATTGCGGAAAGTAAAGCAGAAGAAAGAGAATTACCTCGGAAGTGCCGAATGAAATGTGGGAGGTAGGCTCGCGCAGCAATAGCTCGGGCGCCACGTGCCTCTCGAAGCTCCGGAACTAACGCAGGCCGTCGGGGGGCAGAGCATGGATCGCCGGTCGGTAGGTCGCCGGGTCGAACGGGCGCTCGCTCAACGGTAGGAGCTCGACCCCGGGATCTATCTCGTGGTCCGGGGGAGTCCCGCCACGTGGAATGTCGTCCGCCATGTCAAGAGTAATGAGAAAATGGCCGGAGGAAGGAAAATCGGGCCGGAATACGAAGAGTCAACCGAAAAGTCAACTCCCGAGAGGATCGGAAATGGCCGGGAAGGCCGGAATGTGAAAAGGCACGGAAATGGAGAGGAAAGCAAGGGGAACAAACCCCGAAAAGGCAGAAACACCAAACGAGGCACCGAAACAAAAATGTGATCGGTGGAAAATGTCCGAAACGCGAAAAAAATCGCGGATCCGACGACGAAACGGGCGTAGAACGCGAAGAAACAGAGAAACGAGGAGAGGAAAAAGCTCTAGAGAGAGAGTGTGAAGGATTTCGGCGGAAGAGGAATGAGAAAATAGGGTTTTGAAACCCTATTTTAAAACACCCAAAGTGAAAAGTCGAATCTGCCCCGACTCAGCAACTGTTTGCCGGTCGGCAATATTTTGTGCCGGCCGGCAGTATTTTGTGCCGATGGATTTATTTTTCAGCCGGTGGACAGCCGGTGGCCTCCCTTTTCGGCCGGTGGTGTTCCCACAACCTTGTTTAGGCCATGTGAGAAGTTTTGGGTCTTCATAGCTCAAGAAGGTGCAAGAAAGTGCATTTCCGACACTCAACCGGCCTCCGTTTTGACCTCGGGTCGTGTCTCCTGTGCGTGGCACTCCAATTCATGCAAGGTGTATCCTTTCCGTATCCTTTTGACTTTTACAAGGTCCAAAAGTTGCCCCATGTGTATCGCATATCAATCGCACTGTTTTGTGCATTTCAAACCGGCGCACTGTTTTGTGCATTTCAAATCGCGCACTGTTTTGTGCATTTCAAAATCGTCGGACTGTTTTGTGCATTTCAAACTCGCGCACTGTTTTGTGCATTTCAAATCATCGCACTATTTCGTGCATTTCAAATCAAGCACTGTTTTGTGCATTTCAAACCGTCGCACTGTTTTGTGCAATTCGGATCATCGCACTGTTTTGTGCATTTCAAACCGTCGCACTGTTTTGTGCAATTCGGATCATCGCACTGTTTTGTGCATTTCAAACCGTCGCACTGTTTTGTGCAATTCGAATCATCGCACTGTTTTGTGCATTTCAAACCGTCACGCTGTTTTGTGCATTGCATTCCGTTGCGCGGTTTTGCGCATCTCATTACATTACTTGCGTAGACCGCATGTTTGTAATCATTTTATTACTTGCGTAGACCGCATGTTAATTACATTACCTGCGTAGACCGCATGTTTGTAATCATTTCATTACTTGCGTAGACCGCATGTTAATTACATTACCTGCGTAGACCGCATGTTTGTAATCATTTCATTACTTGCGTAGACCGCATGTTAATTACATTACCTGCGTAGACCGCATGTTTGTAATCATTCTTTACTTGCGTAGACCGCATGTTAATTACATTACCTGCGTAGACCACATGTTTGTAATCATTCTTTACTTGCGTAGACCGCATGTTAATTACATTACCTGCGTAGACCGCGTGTTTGTAATCATTTCTTTACTTGCGTAGACCGCATGTTAATTACATTACCTGCGTAGACCGCATGTTTGTAATCATTTCTTTACTTGCGTAGACCGCATGTTAATTACATTACCTGCGTAGACCGCATGTTTGTAATCATTTCTTTCCTCGCGTAGACCGCATATTTATTGTTCAGTTTCTTTACCTGCGTAGACCGCATGTACTGCTTGCGTAGACCGTATAATTGTTCAATTTCTTTCCTTGCGTAGACCGCATATTTATTGTTCAATTTCTTTACCTACGTAGACCGCATGTATTGCTTGCGTAGACCGCATAATTGTTCAATTTCTTTACTTGCATAGACCGCATATTTATTGTTCAATTTCTTTACCTGCGTAGACCGCATGTATTGCTTGCGTAGACCGCATAATTGTTCAATTTCTTTCCTTGCGTAGACCGCATATTTATTGTTCAATTTCTTTACCTGCGTAGACCGCATGTATTGCTTGCGTAGACCACATATTAATTGTTTAATTTCACTACCTGCGTAGACCGCATGTTTTGATTGCGTAGACCGCATTATTTCTTTACCTGCGTAGACCGCATGCTTTGATTGCGTAGACCGCATCATTGTTTAAATCCATTACTTGCGTAGACCGCATGTTTTGCTTGCGTAGACCGCATTATATCATTACCTGCGTAGACCGCATGTTTCGTTTGGGTAGACCCCATATTAATTTCATTGCTTGCGTAGACCGCATGTATTGCTTGCGTAGACCGCATAATTTGTTGATTTCATTACCGCATATTTATTGTTCAATTTCTTTACCTGCGTAGACCGCATGTATTGCTTGCGTAGACCGCATAATTGTTCAATTTCTTTCCTTGCGTAGACCGCATATTTATTGTTCAATTTCTTTACCTGCGTAGACCGCATGTATTGCTTGCGTAGACCGCATAATTGTTCAATTTCTTTCCGTGCGTAGACCGCATATTTATTGTTCAATTTCTTTACCTGCGTAGACCGCATGTATTGCTTGCGTAGACCGCATAATTGTTCAATTTCTTTACTTGCGTAGACCGCATATTTAATTGTTCAATTTCTTTACCTGCGTAGACCGCATGTTTTGATTGCGTAGACCGCGTATTAATTTCATTACCTGCGTAGACCGCATGTATTGCTTGCGTAGACCGCATAATTGTTAAATTCGTTACCTGCGTAGACCGCATGTTTTGATTGCGTAGACCGCATGTTAATTACATTACCTGCATAGACCGCATGTTTGTATTTTATTTTATTACTTGCGTAGACCGCATGCTTATGATCAATCCCGTTGCCTGCGTAGACCGCACGCTTCACTTACATGTTTGCATTTTCACAGCGTTTTAATGCTTCCCACTTGCTTTGCGCTGTCACGCATTTCGAGTACACTACTATGCATATTGCTAACAATATTGTACCTGTTAAGTTTGCTTTCTTTGCAGGCCCGATATTGTATGTACGGTTCATTTGAGGCTGACGCGACCAGACGAACCGAACAGGTATTGTATCCTCCGAGTGAGACGTATCGAGAATTGCATAATTCTCTTACATCCTTTCTGCATTGTAGTGTACTTTGGTGTATGCTAGCTTAAAATTGTCGCATGTTTGCTTCACAGCTTTCTTGCATGATCATATGTTATGCTCGGCTCGGTGCATTGTCTTGCATTTTGCCCCTGCCTTCGGGCGCATACCTTGTTTGTCTTGCATGTGTGTCTAAGTCTTCGGCCTTGTCAAAAATGGGTCGTCTCTGGGCTTTGACATTCACTCCCGTCATTGTTATGACTTTCGAGTTCTGTCAAAGAGGGGCAACTGTAGACACCCCATTTTTGACCGTCCTCAAGACTTGGACGTCACCGTTTGAACACTCGGTGATCATCCATGTTTGCGTTCGTTTGGAGTTCCCGGAGGTCTCGGCTACGCGCCTTGTCTCAGGATCTCCGAACTCGACTGTTTAGTGTCTGGTTTTGCACCAAACACTTGTGTTGTGCCTTGGAAGGGCAGGGTAGGGCTTGTAGACCATCCCCACCCACCACCGGCAGGGGCTAGAGGCCACCGGCTGGTTTTTGCTGCCACCGGCAATGTATATTGCCGGCCGGCACTATTTGTTGCCGGTCAACACTATTTAGTGCCGGCCGGCACTCTTTTTGGCCAAGATGGCATTTTTGGCCGGCCGACTACTGTGCATCTACTTTTGCAGATATTTTAAGACAGCTGTCTTGCTTTTGGCTCCCCTCCATACACGTGTATGGAGGGATCTCTCTCTTGGAAGCTTGTCTTGTAAGCTTTACAAGACAAAAAGCTTCTATATAGAGAGAGGTTGGTCTCTTGGCTGAAGGAGGTTAGAGACTTAAGATTTTTTGAGAGCTTAGACAGCCATTGTTAGGGTTTGAGTTCTAGGGTTAGGGTTAGATACACATTCTATCTCTCTTTCCCTCTCTTTTGTGCTCTTGTGTGTGTTTTAGTCCATACTATTGCACACAAGTACCTAGTGTTTCACCTTCCTCTTGGAACTGAGGTTCTAAAGGACTGATTTTGAGGTTTTGAAGCTGATTTCAAGCCAAGGAAGGCCATTGGAGCATCATTGTTGAAGAAGGCTTCAAGGGTAAGAATCTTACCCCTTTTTACCCCATTTTTGCATTGTATTTCTACCTATCTTAAATTCGTTTTTGAGCTTGGTGTATAATACAAAAAAGTTCTGTTTTTAGACCCTCTTGGTTGTTTGTTAAGAGTGTTTTGTGGTTTGGGTAAGTTTGAATACCCTTAGGCCTTGAAAGGCCTCATTTTGTGCCCATTTGTGTGAACTCCGGGATTTTGGTGTTGGGGTCTCTTCATCACTGAAATCTTGAGGGATTTCAGTGGTGAAGGTGATGCCTTGAAGTCCCAAGAAGGAGAGGGCCACCCCCTCTCCTTGTTGTCCTTGAAAAGGGCATGTTTTGGCCTCTTGAGAGAGCATTATGTTAGAGGGTGTATTGACCATGACTTGGCTGCTTTTTATGCTTAATATGTCATATTATACCTCTGTTTTTGATTGGTTTTGGTACTCCATGCATGCTTAGCATAGTTGCCATGTAATGCCTTGTTTATGCCTTAACATGTCTTAGGTTGTGTGCCTTCGTTTCTAGCATGTTTTAGGCTTACATTTGTGAAGATTTTGTGCTTATCTTGACATGTTTTAGGTCTGTCCATAAGTGTTTGGGTTGATTTTGGCATGCTTGGTATAGTTCCTTTGTATTTGGGCTTGTTGGCCTTGAGCATATGAATGTATAGCATGACATCTTTGCATTGATTTGGTGATTTGGGATCATCCACCATGTCATTTCAGTCCTATTTGCATGCCTATATGTTTACCTTGGATGCATCTTTAATGCCTCATAAGCTTGTGTAGCAATGCTCCATGTTTTGGTGTTTATGCATGCCTTTGTTTTTGAGTCATTTGGATGCCATCTAAGTGGTCCTTAGGCCTTGTATTAATGTCCCAAAACTCTGTTTTTGGTCAATGAGTCCATGCCATGTTTGGTCTTGCTAAGTGTAGTTCAATACTCTATTGGTTTGCTTTGAGCATTTAGGCCATTTGGTGCATGCTTGGCTTGATTTATTGCTTGGTTTGGCACCATGTTTTAGCATGATTTCAATGCTTATGTTGCATGCTAATTAGTCCATAATTCCCCCTTTCAAATGTGTTTGAGGGTTGTTCAATTTATGCCTAAGTGTTGGCCTTTCAACATGTGTATGTGTGCATGTGTATTTGGTCCCTCATTATAGCACTTTGGCCCTTGTTTTAGGCCTTATTGGAGCTGCCTAAAATCATGCTTTAGACCACCTTTGCATTGGTTAGCATTGCCTCATGTTTGTTTGCATGCTTGCATAAGTTTGTTGCCATGCCATGTTACATCCTTAGCTTGTGTGCCTAGGTTGCATTGCATCTTGCATGCATGCCTTGTTCCTTGAATTGGTGATAGGAATTGGGCCTTGTTTGTTTGATTGGTTTGCATTTCATTTGACATGAAAATTGCATACTTGGTTCTTTGGGCCATCATGCATGGAAATGCGTGATTGGTGGTCCGAGAATCGAGGCACATGCCCCTTTGAGTCATTATCATGATAAGGGACATGGTTGGTGCATATATGCCTTGAATTGTGCTGCCATGCTTTGCCTTGCCCTCTGTTGCTGTCAATTGCAGGTTCTGCAGGCATTCTTTGCCGACCGGCAGTATATGTTGCCGACCGGCATTAAATCACCAGCCGATAGCTTTGTTTTGTGCCGGTGACAATACCACACTGCCGGTGGCAATTCCATTCAGCCGATGGTGATCTCCATTTCCCAAGGAAGCAGTCCTGAGGTTTTGGCAACCTCCAGAGGAGTGAAAGAAGGAAAACAGAGGCAGCCTATGCATGGCAGCGCGTTTCCCGAGGCGATTTTCTGTTTTCCTTAGTTTTAGTTAATTTGCTTAGTTGATTAGGCAATTTGTAATATTTAATTAGCTTGCGTAGTTAATTAATTTGTAATATTTATTTGGCCCCTCCGAGTGAGGGCAAATCTGTAATAAGTGTGTGTGGGTGGTGTGTATGTCTTCCAATCCCCACTTCTTTCTTCCCTTTTATTTACCTGCTTATGATGGTAGATTAGGGCACGTTTAATTTAGCATACCTTATGCTATGCATGTGTGCATCCATGCATTTGTATTGCATGCATTAGGCTCGGTACATCACGCTAACTGCATCTGTACTTCAATTCACAAATTGAATATGTGGTAGTTGACCGCATTTCACATGCCATGTTTAGGGTTAGTCGAGCCTGCCTAGATTGCATTTTTGCATGTGATGCATTAGCCATTTCTAACGTGAACTAGGACACTCATGTTTGCTAACTAGTTTATTGTTTTGGCGCGGAGTACGATGTAAGTATTTTCGCTTTAGGATCTTGCATGCGTGTGAATGCTAACATGACAGCATGTTTACCATGTGGCTAGATGCTTATGTGATAAAATGTTTTGAATGCCTGTGGGTGGAGGTTGGATTGTTTGAGTTGGAAAAACTCATTGAAATCCGTGTTTTAGCCTACTTGCGAGTAGCAAATTCCAAAGCATTTTCAAAACAAACGGATATGCAATGTTTCTTTCCAAATTAGGCAATCTAGTCTATACTTGTTTGCTGCGGGCATAACATAGTAATTCTAGGCTAATAAATGGATTAAGAACACATAACGTTTTCAAAATCGGATATCATGGTTAGTAGAGGCCGGTCTTCGGACCGGGCGAAAGGGGGTGCTCATAGCTGACCTTCCCCGATCGTACCCAAGCTCCCGAGCCGAGACAACTCTGGTGATGACGGACATGTGGCCTTCGGCACCGAGTCAGGGTTTTCTAAATTTCCCCATTTTAAAAATATTTAGGTGGCGACTCTGTATCTGGCAAAGCAGTCCATGTTTGGCACTACTTTTTCAAAAATCTGTTTCTTAAAACGATTTGCCAGATTTGGACTCTTTGGTTCAGATTAAGAACCGCGACAACAAAAATGGCGAGTCTGAACTGTAGGGGGACGAGGCCCTCGGCGGGCGCGCCTACAGATGGCCTTTTCAAGTTAAATGTAATGACCGTTGTACCCTCAGCTATTAATAATACTACATCTTCTTCTTACTTGCTTGAGTCTTCAAATTTATGGCATGGTAGACTAGGACATGTTAATTATAGATCTTTGCGTAGATTAATTAATATGGAATGTTTACCTAAATTTAACATTGATTCAAATCATAAATGTGAAATTTGCGTTGAGAAAAAATTATCTAAAACTCCTTTTCATTCAATGGAAAGGAAAAATAGGACACATGAATTAATTCATAGTGACATTTGTGATTTTAAATCAATTCAAACCAGAGGTGGAAAAAAGTATGTAATCAGTTTTATAGATGACTATACTAGATATAGTTATATTTATTTAATTCGAACCAAGGATAAAGCTTTGGAAACTTTCATTCAATATAAGAATGAAGTTGAAAATCAACTTGGTAAGAAAATCAAGAAACTTAAAAGTGATAGAGGTGGTGAATATGAATCACCGTTTGGTGAGTTTTGTAAAGAACGTGGAATAATTCATCAAACCACCGCTCTTTACTCACCTTAGCAAAATGGAATTGCTGAAAGGAAAAATAGGACTTTAAAAGAAATGATGAATGCCATGTTAATAAGTTCTGGATTACCTCAGAACTTGTGGGGGGAAGTAATACTTTCTGCTAATTATATTTTAAATAAAGTACCCCGAAAGAACATAAATCAAACACCTTATGAATTGTGGCATGGAAGAGTACCATCCTACAAATACTTAAAAGTGTGGGGGTGTTTGGCTAAAGTGGCTATTCCTAGTCCTAAAAAGACTAAGATAGGTCCTAAGACCATTGATTGCATTTTCATTGGTTATGCCAAGAATAGTAGTGCATATCGGTTTTTGATTCATAAATCAGAACATTCCGAAATGCATGTAAATACTATTATTGAATCTCGGAATGCATATTTCTTTGAACATGTATTTCCGAATAAGATTGGACAAGAGACTAGTAATAAGAAAAGATCTTTTGATGCTATTACTAGTAATGATCAAGAACATGATCAAGAACAAGAGTTAGATCAAAATGAAGAAGAGGAACCTATGCGTAGTAAACGTGCTAGAACCTCAAAATCTTTTGGTCCAGATTTTCTAACATATATGGCAGAAAATGAGCCTTTAACTTTTAAAGAGGCTATGTCCAGTCCTGAAGCTCCTTTATGGAAAGAAGCTGTCAACAGTGAAGTTGAATCCATATTGCAAAATCACACTTGGGAATTAGTGGACTTACCACCAGGTTGTAAACCTCTTGGATATAAGTGGATTTTCAAAAGGAAAATGAAAGCGGATGGATCAATTGACAAATACAAGGCAAGACTTGTAGTCAAAGGATTTAGACAAAAAGAAGGTCTTGATTACTTTGACACATACTCACCAGTTACTAGAATAACATCCATTAGAATGCTAATTGCCATTGCATCTCTATACAATCTAGAAATTCATCAAATGGATGTTAAAACCGCTTTCTTAAATGGTGAGTTAAATGAAGAAATTTACATGGAACAACCAGAAGGGTTTTCTGTTCCAGGGAAAGAAAAGAAAGTGTGTAAATTGGTTAAATCATTATATGGTTTAAAACAAGCGCCAAAGCAATGGCATGAGAAATTTGACAAGGCAATGATGTCAAATGGATTTAAAATTAATGAGTGTGACAAATGTGTTTATATTAAAAACACAGATAAAGGTTATGTCATTGTATGTCTTTATGTAGATGATATGCTCATCATAGGTAGTAATAATGATATGATTAAAACTACCAAGAAAATGTTGAATAAACATTTTGACATGAAGGACATGGGCATTGCTGATGTAATTCTTGGTATGAAAATTACCAAAACATCAGAAGGATATGCTTTGTCACAATCTCATTACATTGAGAAAATACTTGACAAATTTAGCAAAGATGATGATCATCTAACTAGAACACCTGTAGATGTTAATTTGTATCTTTCTAAAAATGTACAGGAAAGTATTTCTCAATTAGAGTATGCCCAAATTATTGGAAGCTTAATGTACTTGATGAACTGCACCCGCCCAGATATAGCTTATGCAGTAAGTAAATTAAGTAGATATACGAGTAATCCGGGAGTAGAACACTGGAAAGCAATGATAAGGGTTCTAAGATATCTCCGATTTACTCGTAACATTGGGCTTAACTATACTAGATATCCAGCAGTACTTGAAGGATACTGTGATGCAAATTGGATATCGGATATTAGAGACTCGAAGTCCACTAGTAGGTATGTCTTTACTCTTGGTGGGGCGGCTGTATCTTGGAAATCTTCCAAACAGACTTATATTGCTAGGTCTACTATGGAATCTGAATTCATAGTTTTAGACAAAGCATGGGAAGAGGCAGAATGGCTTCGCCACTTCCTTGAAGATATTCCAATTTGGCCAAAACCGGTACCTGCTATATGCATACATTGCGATAGTCAATCAGCAATAGGTAGAGCACAGAGTCATATGTATAACGGTAAGTCTCGACACATTCGTCGTCGACATAATACCGTAAGACAACTACTCTCTAATGGAATTATTTCCATAGAATATGTTAAGTCTAAAGACAACATAGCGGATCCACTAACCAAAGGGTTAGCAAGAGAGTTAGTTGAGAATTCATCGAGGGGAATGGGACTTAAGCCTATTAAATAAGAATTACCACAACGGCAACCCAACCTAGTTGACTGGAGATCCCAAGATCTAGGTTCAAAGGGACAACCGAGTTGTGAATGACTCAGGAGGATCACTCGGGAGTCTAACTCCTACCCATTTCTATGATGAAATAGTGATGTCTGCAGCGTTTGAGGTTAAGTAAAATTTTAATGATTCTTATATCTAGGTAAACCTAGTGGAGTGTGGCAGGATACTCTTCATAAGATTCACCTATGTGAGTGTGAACTGGGCCGGATCTATAAGATTTGTGAAGGGCTACAAGTCTTTAAAGCACTCATGAAGACCAGGTTGTTCAGGGCCAAAATAAACACAATAGTGAGAACTAAACTGTGTCTAGAGATATACTGTGTGAGTTCTATTGTCTTGGTTTACATAAACGGCTGAACAGTTCAAGACATCATGTTCACTGGTTAGCTAGTAAATCCGATAGTGTCTCATAAGGGAAGGTTCAAAGCCAAAAGTTACCTATCCTTTGCAGAATGTTTTCAATTTCTGTACTCTCTGATTAGATCATGTTGTTGCATTTTCTCTCCGTCAACTTCCATTCATGTGGGGGATTGTTGGAAAAAATGGTTTTGTATAGGAATATTTTTTAACCCAATTTGGGTGGACCCCAAACGTCTTTTGGGGTGGGTCCGAAGAGGTGAAGTGGTGAAGACGGAACGTCAAAACCATTTATGAGTGAATGGGAAGATGACGTCGTTTTCGGGTTTAACATTAATTTTTTAGATTAAATTCTTTTGAATTTTTTCAATAAAAATTATTGTGGGAATTTAATTTAATTCTAAATTCAAATTTTGAGTTCCTAAGTGGTTTATTAAAATGTGTAATTTTAGAATTTAATTTAATTCTAAATTTAAATTTTAGATTCCTTAAATGTTTCCTAAAGTTTGTACCTCTTTATTTATTTATTTATTTAACTATTTCAATAGTTTAATATATATATATATATATATTTAAAATAGTTTAAATAACAAATTACCTACAGGTTTGACTTGGTCAACTTCGGATCCTTTATGTTTGAAAATTTGTTCATTAACATATTCAATTTTCAAATGCACCTGTTCATAGGTTTTGGACAACTTCCAATAACGGTCAACTTTTTTGAATTTTTGTATTCATTGTGCAAACAGTCCATAACTGTTTGGTTACTTAAAAGGTTGCGCCTGTTCGGATGTCTCATTTTTTGCCTATATATATAGATCTTATTCCAGCAGTCTTGGAACTTGAAAAAATTCGGAAAATTCAGTCTGATATTTGGTCCCTTTGCTGTCCATTTCTTTTAGTGCATTATTCCTCATATTTAGTTTTAGGAATAAATATTCAAAGAGTTAGAACACAGGTTTGGTTCGCCGAACAAATTGTTTGGAGTACGACTACAATTTGTGAAGATCATTGTATCCTGGGAGATAGACGCCACTCAACCGTAAGCACCGTAGCGGGGCGAATCTGTCTTAAGGACAGAGTGTCACACACTCGACTTGGTCTTAAATTATTTATTCGGTTCAACGAAATAAATTCGGTATGTTATTTAATTATTTTGTTTGACTTATTTCTGTTCTTTTTATTTACACAAAAGATTGTTCCAACATCTTCTTCTCTTCTGTTTCAATTTACTATGCTCGAATCACTATTTACAACCCTCTAAAAGTACACTTTTCAATCTCAAAACCATATCCATTCATCGCCAAAGCAAACTCTAATCCCTCCCCTGCCTATTAGCCTTTGATTTCACCCTTAAAACCGTAAAGTACACACTGTTTAGGCTGTCAAGTAGCCTCTGTTTTGCAAATCCACTACTTGTCCTGCATCATCTACCTTACTTATAAATATACTCAAAAAAAGAAAGGAAAGCATGACTTTGCGTACTGTTTTCCATAATAATTCCTAAAGTATTTTAGGCCAACTCATAATTTAACTGATGAATGTATGTCAATCTAAAGAAATGAAAACTCTAGTGAAGCACCTGTCAACTCAAGTCTTAAAGTACCTTCAATGAAGTACTTTAAGTTGGAGAGTACATATGCATTGAAGAAAACATAAGAAACTATTTGAAATATATAACTAGATGATTTTCTCATTTTTCTCATTGAGATGCAAATTCATAGAAAATCATATTCAAGAAAACAGAAGAAACTATGTTTAGGTTTTGGGTGGCAGCAGCCTTAATTAAGGAGGACATCTAAAACCCAAATATATGTTTCAATATTGCATTTGTTCTGAGGTTTGCATGAAAGATTTCGAAAGAAAGTCATCACTAGAACAACTGACAAGCTAAAAGAGACGGTATCAATATCAATCTCCATATGTATCAATTTTTCTAGATTCCACAACAAAAACATATCATTAAAAAAACTTGCTTCAATTCCATTAAAAACACAGAAAAATAACATCAGTTTAAAAAATCCATGTAGATAACATCAACAAACACTCATCCAAGTTTAATCAGTTACTTAAAATAATTATGTTCAAAGATTTCCCCATTTAACAATCTATACAAAAGAATTGGGAGAGATATGAAGTTACAACTATAGAAACAAAAACAAAAAGGAAAAAAGTCAAAAATTCCCAGCAGCAGAGCAGCTAATTTGGGGGAGTTTCTGAAGCACTAGGATGTACACAATTCTGTGCAGAAGAAGCTGAAGGAGAATTAATTTGCAGGATTTCTGAAGAGCTAGGATGTACATGATTTTGTGCAGAAGAAACTGAAGAAGAATTCCGAATGCGATTAGCAAGATTTTTTCTACTAATCATTACATGTACCTCTAACTGCCGCAGTGAATCAAGAAGGAGCCAATGCTTCTCTTTGAGCAGCATAAGTTGATTCTGCAGCGCAGCAAACTCGTTTCTCATGATTTGCTCACTGTCCTGGATGGCTGCCTCACTCACACCTTCTTCCAATAACAGCTGCCTCAATTTCTCGGTTGACACAACAACATTGTCCACAGGAGCCATTAGTTCACTGTTAGAGACCCTGGGGAACAAGTCTTTTATAGCTTGCAATGCATCTATCCAAGCCACTCGATCTTCTCGAGTCTTGGCCCTCAAGTGCAGTCTCTTACTACCCGTAAAAATTAAAAACCTCTTGTCATCTGACCTGCTCTCCCGTATTGATGAAACCTGCAAGCACAAATAAAATTGGAAATTCAATAAATATAAGCATTGTTGTCAAATCACGAATCGAATAGTGAATCGTTTTACTAAAATATAGAATCTTTAATTGTATCGAATCATTTAACATACTACATATAAAAATATACATATAGTGTTTAAACTGAAATTAATATCAATATAACTAAATTGTATATATGTATAAACAAATAAAACCACATATCAATATCATTAGTTGATTTTTTTCTCTTTATTCGTAAATTTTTTTGTTCTGAATCGCTTGAATTGCAATGAATCGTAATCAATTGTAAGTTCAATTAATTTAAGATTCAACTGCACGAATCAAATGTTTTGCTTGAAAAACCTATCGAAATGGAATCAAATGTAAAATTCTAACAACCACGATATAAGTCGTATGGTTAATCAAAAAAGAAATATAAAATTAAAACCAACTAGAATTGAAATATAGGAAAAGGATCCTAACATGAATTAAAATCAGCTAAAACTAAAATCTGCAATTGCATTATAAAACTATGACATGAAAATAGAATTTAGCATTGTATATGTGTGTGTGTGTGTGTGTGTGTGTGTGTGATTATAGGGGAGAGATTTTTTAAACCTTGAGATGAACTTGACCAACAGGCTTCGGCCGGAGCTGAGAGGTACCATTAATAATAATATTGTGATTGTGACGAGGAGAAATTAGGCGGAGTGAATCTTCTCCGAGGACTGTGGATCGTTTCTCAATCTCTAGATTGAGATCAATTTTATGATGTCCGTGTATTTTATAATATGAAAGAACACCATCTTCCAACACAAACCACCTTCGACGCCAACGTTTACCCAAATTCACCCACTTATACAGAATACCTGAAATTCTATCACCTACACTCTCATTCTTCTTCGCCTCCCTTTCCTCGCCGCACAATAATTGCGCCGCCTCCTTCATCATGGCGCCGGGATCAGGAAAATTCATAATCAGGAAAATTGACGGCGGTGCTGGCGGCGGCGGAGAAGGTGACTCGCCGGGAAAATAGGAGGACAATTTTCATTTGTTGGAGAGAGAAAATAAGGAGATGAACAGGAAGAGGAAGAGAGTATGTATAGGGTAATGGAGGCGGCAATGTTAATGTTTGCGTTTATATAGGGGTATATATAGATAGATATAAGATAAGATAAATATAGAAGAGGAAGAGTGAGAGTTAGACGGAAGTGGCGATGGCGGTGGCGGTGGCGGTGGCGGGGGCGGGGGCGGGGGCGGGGGCGGCGGTGGTGGAGGAAGGAAATCCGGCGGAGGAGTGGTGGTGGAGGAGCTGAGGTAGAAGTGGAAGAAGCAGTCAAATACGCAACAAAATGCTGAGGGCTTTAAATATTGAGGCTTTTTCCAAAACAGGCACCCCCGCCAACTCAGGTTGTTTAGGATAATCTAAATAAACGTATTTTTTATCTTTTTATAAAAAAATGTGTAGAAAAATAAAGATGTAATGTGATAAAAAAAATAAAAAGATTGATTATTTAAGGGATGTCAAACTATCCCTTATTTTTCAAACTAAGCCTTGTTTTTGCGAAATTTTAGAATAAGCTGAAACATGTTTCCAAAATATCCTTTCAGCATGTCTTTGGCTCAGGTGCACAAAATAAATAAAATTATAAAAATGTGGTTACAAAATACGCTTTTAATTAAGAAAACGTTGTTCCTATTAGCATTTTCATCTTTAGTAAAACCGCGTTTCAGAATCGCGCTTTCAACAGAAAATATGGTTAGAAACCACGCTTTTAAAAAAAAAATTACTTTTAAAAGAAAACGTGGTTCATAACCACGCTTTTAAAAGTTATATAAAATGGCACACCCCCTCATTTGCAACTACGCTTTTTATAAACTTCATTTTTTTTTCCTTGAACCAGTTCTTCATCTGCTCTCACTCACTCACTCTCTCTCTCTCTCTCTCTCTCTCTCTCTCTGTGGGTTCTCTGCTTGCTCTCTCTCTCTCTCTCGCACTGGTATGTGAACTGTTTGTTTCTCTCCCTCTCTCAGTTTGAATTTTATATGTATTGATTTTGTTTATGAAAATGTGAATGTGGGTACAATGTGGGTAGAATATGGTTTGTGAATGTAAAAATGTTGTGAATTGATGAAAATGTTGGTAGAATAGGGTTTGTGAATGTGAAAATATTGTGCATTGAAATTGATATCAATGTGGGCAGAATAAGATTTGTGAATTGAAATTGTGGTTTTGAATTCACAGATTGAACCATAGTCCTAGCCCTATCCCTAACCCAATTCTAGGGTTTTCAATTGAATTTGAATTCACAAATTAGGGTTAGAGGTTTTTTATTTTTTATTTTTTAATGCACAATTGAATTCTAGGATTTTTATTTTTTGATTGTCAGAAAAATGTTTACAAAAATAATAAAAAATAAAAAATTTAAACTCTCTTAAAATAAATAATAAGAATCTTATAAAAATTGTAAATTCTGTATAAAAATGAGTGCAACAGAGAATGAATAATTCTTTTAAACTCTGTTAAAGACTTTTTTTATTATTATTATTTATATTTATTAGTATTGTTTGAACATAATTACTAAAATTTTCTTATACAGATTAAGATATTAAGGAATCATTTCAAGAACTGAAAAAGATAAAAACTAAATAAATAAATGATTTTGTTACTTCATAGTTTACCAAAATTCATTATACAATTTTTAAAAATATAAATTCTATGAAGACAATAATTTAAATACAACAAAATTTCACTTAAATGTTACTCTTCTTATATTTTTAATTGCAAAGTTACTAATTAAACTTGCATAATGAAGCTTATCTATTATATCATTTTCAATGGATAATATAATAAACTACAAAATTACTAATTAAACATTACTCTTTTTAATTATTATTTTTTTTTTTTGGTTTGGTTGCTAGCTGAATTAAAAATAATAATTTTGGACCTTTTGGATTTGGACTCCATTTGAGTGAGGCTTATTAAGAATATTTTAATTTTGAACTTAGTATAAAGTGTATAAATTTTTTGGATCCCAATTTTTACATAATTTTGAATTTAAACTTTTTATTTTAAAATGATAGACTCAAAATTAAGAATGATAATGGGGAAGGCCAATGTAGGGATCCACTCATATTAGATTGAGAGAGATAAATTGTGGCAACCGGGTCCTCCCTCCTTTCTTTCTTTCTTTCTTTCTTTCTTTTGTTCATATTTCATCTTCGCTGGCTTTGAGGTGTCTGGAAATGGTTCCCTAGATTATAATTCTAATTCTTATTTGGTCGGTGTTGAATTTCGCTTGTTCCGAAGGGCGTACAGGTGAGTCCGAAGTGCTGGGAGTAAAGCAGAATTTCTGGGCTACTGGGCCAGAGCCACACATGCGGGGCCCTAGGCCGCACGTGCGAAGAAGGGCCGCTCGAGCGGTGGGCTAGGCCGCACGAGCGGTGAAGGCTGAACCACCTGGGCAAGCTTATTGAAATCAACGCACGAGCGGGAGGAATTGGGCCGCTCGAGCGGTGGACGTAGGTCGCTCGAGCGGAGAGGGAGGCCGCACGAGCGGGCCTGAGCAGTCCGAAAAACCCTGTTTTTTATATCTTTTGGACTCGAATGTATCTCATTTTTTGTTCATCTCTCTCTCACTCTAAAACCTATTTTTCTCCCCCTTCTCTCTAGAAAACCCCCTCAATCATCTAACACACTTAGATCCTTGCAAATCTTGGGTCAAGATCTCCACTATCTACCTCCAAATCTTGAAGATCTAAGGTTGGGGCTTCACTTGGGTGATGGAAATCCAAGATTCTCTCTCATTCTAGGAGCTAGGGTTTCACCTTTTCTTAGTCAAACATTGAGGTAGGGATATTCTTGAGTTATATATACATGTTTTGCAAGTTAAATGTTGATTTTGTGTTTCTATTGAATTTGTTTTGAGAGTTTTGGTTTTGGTTCAAAGATGATGAGATTTCTCAAAGGAGGGTTTAAATTTTTCTAAGTTGATCCTTGTGACTACTTATTTATTGTTTAAAAAGGATGATTTTGATGATGCTTTCATCATGAAGTGAAGAAATGTTGAGTTTTTGATAAAAACCCTAGATATTGGGGATTTTACAAAATAATGAAAATGTCTTTGAAATTATTTACTTTCTTGTGTTAAGAGGATGTATGAGAGCAAGTTCCACCAAATGTTTATCATAATAACAACATACTTGACACATGGGATATGAGATGGTATTTTAACATTGTTGCTAACACTTGAACTTGTAATGTGGTAAGATGATAATTGTTGAGCACTATAGGTAGTGAAAATTGAAATCTTGGAGGATGATGTTTGAAAATTTCATATAATCTTGTAATGTTATAAGATGGTAAGTTGTTGAGTGCCATTGATGATGTGAAATGCTTAATTATAATGTAATGGAGAAATGAAATGAGAGATGACATGTTAGCCATGTTGAAGGTTTGGTCATGACGGGTTGGTGTTGAGAACTTGTGGTGATGTATTGAAGACACGTGATTATTTGCGAAATGAGAAACGTAATTGTGAAAATGGAAAGGTATTTGTTTATTATTGTTGTTAAGATATTTCGAAAATAGAGAAATGTTATGGGATATTAATTGTTGCATCTCATTTCCATTTGAGTTTATATCATCAATGTGCATGAAGTGAATTATCACCATTGTTGCATTCTCATCATGATTACTTGAGAAAGATTATATTACAATGAGAACTAATGAAAATTTGTATGGGGTAAATACGTTGGTAAGTTCGGATAGGGGGTGTAGATGAATTTGATAAGTTGGCCTGAGTATCCAGGGTGAAAGACCCGAAAGCCGCGCGGATAGGTGTCAAGCCTTCCGGTTAATACCGGTACAAATGACAGTTTGGTAGTTCTCGTAGAGTCTACTTGCAGACACCAGCCTAGGAATTACCCTACCTCCAATAGGTATATTTTTGTGTATAAATAGAAGTATTTTGTGTAAAGAAAAATCAATAACTTGAAGAGAAAAAATTATGTGTGCTTCAAAATTGTGATTATATTGTTCACTATTTCACTTTCAGATCTAAGTAGTATCTTTGTTCTTACATTTTCATATCAGATCCTTGTGAGAAAATTATTGTAAAATAGGGTTAAAGTACCTCTTATCCTTATTTATTATTTTGTGAAGGAATTTTGTAAGAGTGAGGCATTTATTGTTGAGTGAAACTTAATAGATAAAAGTAAGACCTGTGCAAAATTCACAAGCTTAGTGAAGCCTTGGTGGTGTATTGATTCATTTTGATAGTGAAAAAATTCTCGAGGAGGTTCCTTGGAGAGTGGACGTAGGCCCGGCATGACAAACCACTATAAATCTCGGCGTTTGATTTTTTCTCCCTATCTCTCTTACTTTTATATTGATAATTATTGTTTTGTTTTTTATTTGTTAAAATTCTAAATATTATGTTTATTATTTTTTAATATTATAAAAATTTTAATAACCCAATTCACCCCCCTCTTGGGTTACCTACCTGGGATAACAATTGGTATCAAAGCAAGGACTCTAGTTTTTGTGACTTAATCTTCTTAGAGTAGATTATGGAAACTCCTAATTGTTTTTTACCTGAGGGACAAGTGTAGACCGCCCCGAGAACTCCGCTCTCCGAGCGAGGGCGCGAATCGCTTTGTTCTTAGCTACTACAATTCGGACTGCTGTTGCGGTTTTGAATCTAATCTCACAAAGTGCAATGTGAGACTGGTAAATCACCAAAGAGTCCAAATCCAGCAAATCGTTTTGGAAAATTGATTTTTATAAAGAAGTGCCAAACATGGACTACTTTGCCAGATATAGAGTCGCCACCTAAATGTTTTATTTTGGGAAATTTAGCAAACCCTGACTCATGCCTAAGGCCACGTGTTCGTCATCACCAAAGTTGCCTCGACTCGGGAACTTGGGTACGAGAGGGGAAGGTCATGCAATGAGCACCCCTGCTCGCCCGATCGAAGAATCGACCTCTACTAACATGATATGTTGTTTTTGAAAACATATGCGCTCTTATTCCGGTTTATTAGCTAGCCTTACTACGTGATGCACACAGCAAATAAGTATAGACTCAATCACGCGGATTGGAACAAAACAACTCATGTTTGTTTTTTAAAGTGGTTTGAAGTTGCTACTCGCAAGTAGGCTAAGACGCGGTTTTGCCACCCTCAAGTGGGCTTAGGAAAAAAAAATGATTTTGCCACTTCAAGTGGGCTTAAAACTCACAATCATCGAATTGTTTCAATCCAGGCAATCAAGCCTTCACACGCAGGCATTCAAGCAGTTAATCACTTAAGCAGTTAGCCTCATGGCAAGCATGCTAAACATGGCAACACTTACACACATGCAAGGATGCTAAAGCGTAAACACTCACAGTGTACTCTGAGCCAAAACAGAGAACTAGTTAGAAATCATGCATGATCCTAGTTCATGTTAAGATGACTAATGCAACACATGCAAAAATGCAACTAAGATAGGCTCGGCTATTCTTTAGGATGTCATGTGAATACAACTTGATAACATGCTGTTTGAGCACGTATTCAAGTAAATGTATTGAAATACAATGCAGTTTGTATGATGCACCGAGGCCCGATGCATGCAAAACAGATGAATGGATGCACGCATGCAAGCATAAGGATGCTAATTGAAATATGTCGTAGTCTGACCACTGAAAGCAGGTAAATAAAAGGGAGAAAGAAATGGGGGTTGGAAGACATGCATCACACACATGCACGCTTATTACAGCATCACCCTCTCGGAGGAGGGTCCGAATGAATTTAGCTAACTAGATACGCTTATCAAACTAATTATTACAAAACAATTAATTAACTAACTTAGCTAATTAATTATTACAAAATTTTAACTAATTAATCAAATTAATTAAATTACAAAACCACTAAGTAAGAAACTAAATAGGCTGCCACAGTTTTGCCTCGAAATGATGAATGATGCATGCTCGGTCACCGTGCCTCATAATGCCTTTGTTTGCACTGGTTTAGATCTCTAAAAACTGTGTCAACCTCCAAAGTACTTTTGATCCACCTTATGAACAAACTGAGAGGTGGTCGGCCAAGGGGGATGGCCATCGGCCAAAGAAAATGATCATCGGCCAAATTGATAGCCGATCGGCAGACTAAGATGGCCGGTCGACAGCTCTGATGGTCGATCAGCCAACACTTCCTGCAAATATTTCCTTTTGCTGCAACAGAGCACTAACAGAGGCATGACAGTGAATTTACAAGAAAATGTGTGTGCAACTACACACCTCATCATGTCTTAAGCTCAAAGGGTTGTAGTACTCGACTCTCGAGCCATCAATCACACATCTCGATGCATGATGGCCAAAGAGGCCGAGTTGCACAAATCAATGTCAAATGAATGCATAAAAACACATAAATGCCTTAACCTCTATCATGCATGATCAAGAGGGTCGGCGACTGAGAATTGAGGCACGTTTCATCACTTCAAGTATGAAAAGTCCCTCGTTCCTCATGTTTGGATTAACACCCTTTCCAAACAAATGCAATACAACTCAAGCATGCAAAACACAATGCAACTTAAGCATGCAAACATGATGCAATGTAACAACATTTGAACAACATGCTCAATGGACTTAAACTAAAAATGGACAGACCTCAATCATGCCCAAATTAGTGGCCAATAACACCAAAACTAAGGCACCAAAAGGCAAGACATGCATGCACACATATTGGTCCATAAGCTAGGCAACAATGCACAACCCTTAGAGGCACTCAAAAGGTGAAAGAAATGGGAGCATGTCAAGTCTATATGCTCTGAAATGTCATGGTAAATGATGCCAAATCATATATATGTCACAAATTAAGCATGCTATGGTGCTCAAAACTCAAAGCTAACAAGGCCAATTGTACTACAACTATGCAAAACATGAAGCATATGGCCAATACACTAGAGCATGTCAAAATGATGCTAAAACATGTATGGAAGGAAGCTAAAGTAAGCTAGCGTGGTGAGCATGAAGCATGAAATATGCAAGGCCAAAAGGGAGGATTACACTACACCTACTAAGACCAAGCATGAGATGGCTTCGCCAACAAAAATCAGAGTTATATCATGGAAAAATAACCCCAAAAACACACTGAAATGATAGCTCGCAAGTTTAGGCATGAAGGCATACACAATGACTCATGTTAAGGGCATAAAGCACAACCTCTCCAAAGCATTGAAAGAGTGACAAATATGAGTGTGTGACCACACTATAGGTACTTGTAGACACCCCATTTTTGACTGTCCTCAAGACTTGGACGTCACCGCTTGAACACTCGATGATCATCCATGTTTTGTGTTCGTCTTGAGTTCCCGGAGGCCTCAGCTACGCGCCTTGCCTCAGGATCTCTCGACTCGACCGTTTTGTGTCTGGTTTTGCACCAAACACTTGTGTTTTTGCTTTGGAGGGAAGGGAATGGCTTTTGCAACATCCCCACACTCCACCAGCCATGGCTTGAGGCCACCGGCTGTGTTATGTTACCATCGGCCAAATGTGATGGCCAGCCAGCCAAATGTGATTTTCAACAGATATTTCTGCAAACAGCTAGTAGCTGTCATTCCAGGCCATACCCCAGCCCATGCCTGGACGTGGGAGCTCTGAGGAGCTGCAGATTGATATATCTCTATATCAATCAAGCTTCTTGACAAGAGAGAGACAAGGAGAGAAGAAAAAAGAGAGATACAACTTGGAGAAATAAGAATTTTTCTCTTTCTCTAAAAAATTCTCAGCTCTCTCTCCCTATCTCTTTTTCATCCAATCTTCAAAATACCTTGGTTCTTGGCCATTTCTACATCAACTCCTAGCCTATCAATCTACACTCCATTCCAGCAACTTGAGGCTGCTTTCCAGAGGTGAAGAGCTCCCAAACTTGGCCCAAAAGTTGTTGAAGCTTGGCTCTACAAGGGTGAGCCCCTTTTTCCCTCTTTCTTGCCTTATTTTTCTTTGTATCTAATCCATACTTGCTAGCTTTTTTGGGCTCCGACCCAAACTGTAAATAGTCATATTTTGAGCCCCTTTTAATGTTTTATCAAGGACCTCCTACTGTTTGAGGTCTCTTACTACCACTTGCCTCTTTATCTCTCTTTTAGGCCAATTTTTGCATAGTACTTTAGGCTTACTTGTAAGCTGTTTTGGACTTTTCCATAAACTGTGAAATATCCTTTTTTGAGCCCCTCTTCAACATTGTTGAAGGGCTCTCTTCTGTTTGAGAATAGAAGCTACCACTTGTCTCTTTACCCCTTTTTTAGGCCTTTTCTTGCATGATAGTTTGGCCTTATTTTTGATTATTTTCGTGGCTTGATGTAAACTGTAAAGTGTCTTTTTTTGAGCCCCTCTTCAACTTTGTTGAAGGGCTCTTTGCCATTTGGGGCCAGCTGCTGTCCCCTTATGTTTAATATCTCTTTTAGGCCTTTTCTTGCATGATAGATTAGCCCTATTTGTGTTCATTTTTGAGACTTGTTATAAACTGGAAATATGCATGTTTTGGGACTGTCTTGCATCTGTATTCATGCTTCATGAGCAAATAATGCATGCTTTGTATAGCTATAAGTCATTCCGTGTGCCTTGTTTCGAGTTGCGGGTTCCATCTCATGCATCGGGTGCCATTTTTTCATGTTTTGGGGCTGTTTAGCATCACACTTCAGTGCTGGAATTTGCATGTTCATATTCCATGTTTCAATGCGTTGTGCATGTTATGTTGTTAGCATTTTGTGTGCCATGTAGTTGTGTTGCATGTTCGTATGTTTGTTTGCATGCTTAGGTCGCATGTGCGTCGTTGTGCATTCCATTGCCTCTTGATCAACCATGATAGGGGGTTGGGACCCTTTGATGTGTTTTGTGCTTGCATTTCATTTGATATCAAAGTTGCACACTTGGCTTTTGGGACATCATGCATTGAAGTACGTGATTGATGGCCCGAGGGTCGAGGGCCATGCTCCCTTGAGTCCATTGCATGATAGGGAGAATGGCCATGCATACATTGCTTTGGATTTCCTTGCCATGCACTGTCTGCCCTCTGCTGCTGTCAAAAACAAGTCCTGCAGGAATATTTGGCCGGCCGACCGGCCATTCATTATTTGCCGATGGATTTAAAAACGGTCGATAACCATCCGGACATGGCCGGTGAAAATTCCACTTGGTCGGTGATGCTCCCCAATGTCCAGAGAGTTCACCTTGGGAGTTGCACAATTTTCGGAGGAGCAAGGCAGTGTAAACAGAGGCAACAGTGGCATGGTACGGATTTTTAGACAAGACGAGTCAAGCATGCATCATCCACGCATTTCGAGGCAGGGGCTGTGGCCACTTTAATTCTTTGTTTAAATTGTTAATTAATTGGAACTTTTGTAATAATTAATTTAGCACTATTCATTCGAACTGTAATATTTATTCGGACCCTCCGAGCGAGGGCAATTGTGTAATAAGTGTGCGTGAGTGTGTGTATGTCTTCCAACCCCACGTCTTTCTTCCCTTTTATTTATCCGCTTATGATGGTAGACTAGGGCATATTTAAATTAGCATACCTTATGCTATGCATGCGTGTATTCATACATTTGTCTTGCATGCACCAGGCTCGGTACATCATGCTAACTGCATTGTGTTTCAATTCCAAATTGAATACGTGTTACTTGCAGCATTTCACATGCCATGTTTAGAATAGCCGAGCCCATTTCTAGTTGCATTTCGCGTGTATTGCATTAGCCATCTTAAACTAGGATCATGCATATGATTACTAACTAGTTTCTGTTTTGGCTTGGAGTACTTGGTAAGAATTTATGCTTTAGCATGCCGCATGCGTGTGAGTGTTGCCATAACAGCATGATTACCATGAGGCTAGCTGCTTATGTGATATAAATGCTTGAATGCCTGTGGATGGAGGTTGAATTACTTAAATTGGAATAATGCATTAAAACTGTGAGTTTTAAGCCCACTAGATAGTGGCAAAACCATCTTTTCTAAAAGACCATTCGAGGGTGGCAAAACCTACATTTTAGCCTACTTGCGAGTAGCAAACCATCTTCAAAACGAACATGCAATATTTCGTTCCAATTTAGGCGATTTGGTCTATACTTGTTTGCTGTGCGCATAACATAGTAATTCTAGGCTAATAACCGGAATAAGAACACATAATGTTTTCAAAAATGGATATCACGGTTAGTAGAGGCCGATCTTCGAATCGGGCGAGAGGGGGTGCTCATAGCTGACCTTTCCCAATCGTACCCAAGCTCCCGAGCCGAAGCAACTTTGGTGATGATGGACACGTGGCTTTTGGCACCGAGTCAGGGTTTCCTAAATTCCCCCATAAAAAAAATTTAGGTGGCGACTCTGTATCTGGCAAAGCAGTCCATGTTTGGCACTTCTTTTCAAAAATCTGTTTCTCAAAACGATTTGCCGAATTTGGACTCTTTGGTTCAGATTAAGGACCGTGACACAAATTGAGTCCGAACTGTAGTGAGGCCCACGGGCGCGTCTACAGTACTGAAATCACATTTCGAATGATGCAAAATCATGAAAATAGTCCAAGTAATGCATGCTAATGGACTCAATACACAAAGCTAACAAGCTAGATTGAACCATGGCTATACAAAACAATGCATGCATTACCTAAAATACTTAAATCAGAGCTTAAGCATGCTAAAACATGGACAAAAGCTTCTTGGAGTTAAGCCAAAGCATGCTAGAATGATGGTCTAAACACATGATGCATGTTAGGCTAATGAATGGATTTGCACTACAAGTGCAAGGAGTATGCAAGATATGATCAAACCAAGCCAAAACAGTGTTATACCATGGCAAAACAAGGCCTAAGACATACTGAAATGGAGCCACAAAGAAGTAGAAAAACATGCCAACTTGGTGAGCCCTCAACACAAGCATTCAAGAGAAGAGGAGGGGGACAACCCCCTCCTATTTAAGGCCTCAAAACACACTTTCCACCACTAAAATTCCTCTGGAATTCAGTTGTAGAAAGATCAAAAAGAGATGACCTCGAAGGCCTAAAGAGGTGGTTCAAAACAAAATCTAAACAAGGCTCTAAAGGGGGTAGACCACCCCCAACACCAAAGAGGTCTCAAACCAACATGTTAAGCACTTCAAAATAAGACTTTTTTTAGTTGAAAGCTAAGCCAAAAGAAGCATGCAAATATGGCTAAGTACTCAAGCAAAACAAAGCTTAAAAGAAGATATAGGACTCACCCTTGAAGAACAACAAAACCAGTAGCTTTTCTGTGCCAAAACCAACCTTAGGATGCTAAAACAAGTCCTATGGAACCTCAGCTCGAAGGTCAAGAGGTTTGGCTAAGGGGTTCTAGGCAAAATGTGTGAAAAACAATCACTTTGAGGCACAAACAAGGGCCAATATAGATAGAGAGAGAGAGAGAGAGGAATATGGAGATATATATATATATATATATATATCTTTTATCTCAGATTTTCAGAACCTCTGGAAAGGGAGAGGGACCTCCCTTCTTATAGAAAATCAAGTCCCAAGCTTGTTAAGCAAGCTTGGAGCTTGTTAAAATCCATCCATACATGTGTATGGTGGATACACCAAGTGACCAACAGTTGGCACCAACTAGAAGAAAAATATCTATAAAAGCAGAAAAAGGGGGTCTTGGCCAAAAAAAATAGCCAATCGACCAAAAAGAGTGCCGATCGGCTAACACTTATGGCCGATGGCAAAAAGGAGAGGCCGATAGGCACAGGGCCTGGCCAATGGGTTGTGGGGATGGCCAACAAGCCACCCTCTTCCCTCACAAGCAAAACTACAAGTCCTTGGTCCACAACCATGCACAAAACAGACAAGTTGAGAGATCCTAAGGCATGGCGCGCAGCCGAGACCTTCGGGAACTCAAAACGAACACGAGCATAAATGATCATCGAGTGTTCAAACGATGACGTCCAAGTCTTGAGGATGATCAAAAATGGGGTGTCTACAGACAAGCATCCAATAGACCACCATTGTTTAGCGGAACCAATTTCAATTACTGGAAAACTAAGATGACCATACACATACAATCTAACGATTATGAGAGCTGAAAAATTATTTGTAATGGTCCAAAAATTCCCACAAAAATCATAAATGACCAAAAAATACCAAAACTTGAAGATGAATGGATTGAATCTGATATAAGAATGGCTCAAGTCAATGTTAGAGCCACAAATATGTTGTACTGTGCCTTAGATGCCAACGAATTCAATAGAATTTCTACATGTAAGACTGCAAAAGAAATTTGGGATAAACTCATAGTGACTCATAAAGGAGCAGACCAGGTTAAAGAGTCTAAGGTCAGCTTGCTAGTCCATAATTATGAGCTTTTTAAAATGAAACCTGATGAAACCATTACTCAAATGTTTACTCATTTTACTTATATTATAAATAGTTTAACATCTCTTGGTAAAATATATTCTAATGTTGAAATTGTAAAAAAAAATGCTCAGGTCATTACCTAAGAGTTGGGAGACAAAAGTCATTGCCATCACAGAAGCCAAGGACTTATCAAAGCTAAGTCTAGAAAACATGAGCTCATCATGAAAGAAAAAGATGAAGAAGAAGACAACAAGAAAAAGAAGGAAATAACTTTCAAAACCACTACTACTTATGAAGAGGAAGATAAAGAAAACTCATAATTTGATGATGAAGAAATGACCTTCTTAACAAAAAGGTTCTAGAAATTTATGAAAAAGAATCAAGGAAAAAAAAGATTTTTCAAAAGAGATTATACAAAAGGAGAAAATAATAAGAAATCTGAAATCACTTGTTATGAGTGTAACAAGTCCGGTCATATCAAGGCCGATTGTCCGAAAATCAAGAAACAATACAAGAAAGACAAAAGAAGAGCCGTGAATGCTGCATAGGGAGATAGCGACAAAAGTAAGTTGGAAAATGACGACACAAACAATGAAGTTGCTAACATATGCCTAATGGCATTTGGAGATGATGATGAGGTAAATAATGAATCTTATTCTTTTGATGAATTACAATCTACATTTGAAGAATTGCGTGATGAATTTCAAAAACTTGGCATTAAAAATATTGTACTTAAAAAATTGTTTTCAAATTCAACAAAAGAAAATGAATCTTCATCTAATGAAATTGAAGAGTTACAAAAAGATTTTTCAAAGATAAAAGAAGATAATGAAATTTTGAAACAAAAGAATCTTCTATTTTAAAACAAGAACTAAATGATGTAAAAATTGAAATGATTCTTTAAAATAGGAGAAAATTACTTTGAATGAAAATATAAAAGATTTGAAAAATACTCTTTCAAAATTTACTCAAGGAAGAGACACTTTGGATAAAATTCTTAAAAATCAAAATCGTACATTTGGAAGAGCTGGAATTGAGTATAAACCTTTTTCAAAAGGAAAAACTTTCAAAAATGATTTTATTTATGCATCTTCTAGTCACTTACATCTCATGTGTCATTTTTGTGGTAAAAAAGGTCATATTTCACCATCATATCCTGTTAAAAGAAATCATTTTGCTAAAATAAAAAAGATGTGGATTCCTAAAGATATTTCAACTCTGTCAAATTCTAACTTTTACGGACAATAGAAAAATTAAATTTTTGTAGGTATGTTTCAAGACGAAATTCAGTAACGATAGATGGTATCATGATAGTTCATGCTCAAGGCACATGACTTAAAATAAAGCTATGTTCGCCACACTTCAATCAAAGGATGGCGGATATGTAACCTTTGGCAACAATAGTAAAGGAAAGATCACTGGTGTATGTAGTATTGGTAAAAATTCTTCTCCTATTATAGAAAATATTTTACTTGTTGAAGGTTTAAAACATAATTTGCTTAGCATTAGTCAATTATGTGATAAAGGTAATAGAGTTATTTTTTAGAAAACTCACTGTACAATTGAGAACACCAAAGATAATAAAACTCTGTTTGTAGGACATAGAGTTGAGAATGTATATGTGTTTTGTGGGTGTTGATTTTTGACCACACAACCAAACGGGGAACTTAGCTAAAGAGCACCGGCAGAATAGATTAAGCCTAACAACCTGCACAAGAAGATGAGAATCCGGCGGTGGTTCGTCCACTCGGGGGTACTCCAACGATCAAGTCAGTAATCTATATCTCTCAAAGACAACAAATTGTGCTTAAAATCACAAAAAAGAACTCACCTCTAACCCACGAGGGTGCCCTACTTTTATAACCAGCAGTGACCTGATCCCCTTAAAAGCCTTACTTCAATGGACTCAGGCTTCATGCTCATCCTGGACCTTATCTAGATAGAGATAAACTCTTCTTGAGCCTTATCTCTATCTAGAATGAGATCCTCCCATGTTCTATGACTCTTGTCCCTTATCCACTTAACTCAGATTTCAGTATCTTCGCAGGCAACCTCGGCCTAGCCGAGATTATCTCGGCGCGTGACTAGGCCACATGGTACCTTAGCTGACACTTCAGCGTCACATTTTCCACATGCTGTCATTCATAAAATATGTCCCCACAATTGCCCCTAGGTTCTATTACCTCAGCAACCTCAGGTGATAGAACCTACATCATTTGTCCACATAGCATGTCGGTTAAAGTTCACTCCTTTTTTCGACCGAGATCATGACTCATCGGCTTCATATAACCAGGACACAACTGTCCACTTTACCATGGATCAAGAACCAAGAATCAAGAATCAATTTCTTTAAGTATCTCAACTGAAATCACTCATTTAGCCGAGGTTATTGCTTTATTACTTTAAGAATTTCAAGAGTTCTAACTGCGTATGAGATGTCATGCACAGCTTTTTCAACCGTTTCATACACGTGTCCTTTCCTCATTACTTTGTACTTGACACGCGCTATCAAGGCGCGTCATTCCTACCCACGCCACCTGATAGGCACGTCGTCCAAGGCACCTCGTCATGTTTTACCTCCTTTTTTGTATATGTGACAAAACTCTTCCCTTCTCTCTTTGTGTTTTCACTTTTCATTTTTGCATTTCCTTCTATGTGCTCGAATTTTTTGTCTCTAAATTTTCCCTCTTTGAACTGCCATTTTCAAGCTCTCAAGCTCGGCAACTACTCTGTCTGTCACCGCCGTCTGTCTTGCTCCACTCGTCATTATCGTCTGGCTCCGGTGAACTTCACATCGGTGCCCTCAATCTCGGCCCTAATCGGTGAGTTCATATTTTCTTTCAACTCCAGTCGTTCATTGTTCTATTTCATGAATTTGCCATATGTCTATGCTGCATCCGTTGCCATTGAATCCGTTTTCATTGTTGTACTCTATTTATACTTTCATGTTCTGGTCATTATTTTCTAGTTCTTGAATCTGTGTTGTGCTTCGAAGTTCATTATTGGAATGTCAATTGTGTTTGCTTGTGATTCTTGCACATTTACCTTTCACACACTCACTCAGTGTTTTGTGGATTTGTAATTTGTCCAAGCTCTTGGATTGTTTCTTCTTATCACTGTATGTTGTTGCTTTTCGGACTCTAAATCATGATCTTTTTCCTGTCTTCTTGGTGCTTTTTCCAGATTCTTGCCTTCGAATATTGTTCATTTGCATAGATTTCTAGGTTTAGGCTTTGATTTAGGAATCCTTACAATTTAGGAAAACTGAAGCAAAATCCTCCCCTTTGATCTTCAAAGAACCCTCACCCCAGTGCACTCTAGGGTTTAGCCGAGGTTCTCAAATCTTTACCAAACTTCTTTACCAAGACTCTGTTATTCAAGCCTTTATTGCCGAGGTAATGGGTATGTTTAGGTGGAAAGTAGACACCCCGGCCAAACTAGAATACTTCAGGTAAGGGTTCTTCATCCTAGTCGACGTTTAGATCAGGTTGGCAGGCAAGGAGGACTCTATCATGCTAGATACAAACTCCATGCCTTTCCCTGTTGTTGCTTTTATTGAGTGTGGACTTCGGTTTCCCTTAGACGTCCTTTTTAGGAAAATCCTTCATTACTACAAGCTTAACCGTATGCAGCTAGGGGTGTGCATAATACTGCCGAAACTGCCGAAACTGCACTGAACCGCACCGCCAAGGCAAATTCATTATTATTTGCCAATCGAACCGCCGGTTTTTGATAAGAAAAATGACAAATTCTAGTGACACTTTTATCAATCTGCCGGTTTCTATTTTTCTTCCAAACCGTACCGACCCGCACCGCTATTAAATCATGTTTTATAAGATTCTAAAAATTCTTTTTTACTTAAGTTTGCTTGTTGTTCTATACCTTAGAATATAGTATTAAATTACTGCTCAAGGGGAATTCAAGATGTCAGTAATCCAAAATAAAGTTGGATTCCAATTCACTTTTCAATCTTTTTTTTTCTGGCCATGTTGCAAACTTGCATCAGCTCACTTTTCAATCTAAACACTTTTTAACAATAAACATTTTCAATATATTGTAAACCCTGAATGATATTAATTTTATGTATTGTATTTGATCATTGTAGCTTCCACAGATGCTTGTAATGAACTAATGGCATAGTCGTTGATATTATCATGTTGTTGCTACACTTGCTGCATTAGAAGAAAGCTTCGCAAGATGCTTAACATTACGGTATCTCTCATCTTTTTTTTACTCTTTGATTTAAGTTTTTTAATTTGAATTATATTTTTTATAAACCGCCAATCCGCCCGAACCGCCAAAGCAAATCCGTCATTATTTGCCAACCGAACCGCCGGTTTTTGATAAGGAAAATGGTAAATTCTAGTGACACTTTTATCAATCCGCCACCTGCCATACGGTTTCTATTTTTCTCTCAAACCGCACCGACCCGCACCGTGCACACCCCTATATACAGCTAGCCATCAACTCATATAGGGTTATGAATGGCATAATCGAATTGGCACGCCGAGAAAAAACTAGGATCACTCTAGCTGATATCCAATTCTTTTACACCATGTGTGGCCTTAAGTTTGAAAAGGGCTACACATATTACCTCAAGCCCAGATCCACTGCCTACAAACTTATAGTCGACCTCCCAACCTCTAACAAGGATGCTAGAGATGACTACTTGATCGTCTCGGGCAGGTGGGAGTTCGCACCTGATGACGATTTTCATCACTTTCCTCTACGCTGATCAATATTTAGAGAGGATGAGGGTAAGAACTGATTCATCCCATAACTTATCTTTATTATAGCTTGCCAATTCATCTATTTGTATTAATGGTTGTTGCTCTTTTTTGCAGTCCTTCCTCAGCCATCAAAGGACTTTCGCTAGACCTTCTTTCCAAGCCCAAGTCTCAAGAAGCTCTTGGATCTTCTTATCCAAAAACGCAAACCCCCCTTCTACTGAATTATATCTCTACCTATAAGTCTACTCTGCCCAACGTTCCCTGCCGAAGTAAGACCCTTCCATCTGCCACAACTTCACCAGTCACTTCATCACCAAGGCTAGACTAGACCTCCTCTTTAGATCCAGTAGAGCAGCCATCCACTTCTGCCCCCCCAACTTATCCCGACATCTCAGCGCCGACGCCGTCGTCATGCTCCATCAAACGTACCAGCCGGTAGAACTCGGAGTCGCAAACGCCAAGAATCTGAGGTGTCAGCTTACGATCCTGCCAATCTCCTAATTGCCCTTCCTTGGATCCATTTCGGCACTAAAGTTACCGTCACTACAATTTTTAACGACATGGGTCGTAGTAAAGCCATCGTTGAAGACCTCCTGGCCGACTTGACAGGAGTCGTCACAGTTCAATCTTCTTCTCTATCTCAATCCCAACCCAATCCAAAACCCAAAAGAGTTAAGAGAGCCAAGGCAAAGGCCACGGTAACCCAAATTCCAACAGACTCAGAGGACACAATGTCGATTTTGAAATTGGCTAAGGCAGAGAAAAGGTCTCCTATCCCCGAGAAGAGAACCGCCGAGGCCGAGCCTTCCAACACTAGTCGGTCGAAGAAGCTGAGGTCTGAAGGTGTAGTAAACCCACGTTTTTTCAAAGCTGATGAGCCTTAGACACCTGCCATTGTGGTTGGGGATCGATCGATGAGAGCTGGCGAAAGTGCCATTGACAGTGTCGAGGTCGGCACTGCTCTCTCCACCGTCATGCTCCTGCCAATCGATCTGAACTGTGTGGCCAAAGTCAATGAATACGAAAACTTTGCATTGATGATGCAGCATTCCATCCTGGTAAGTCTTCAACACTTGTAATTTTTTCATTTCGATTCTCTACCCGTACTTAAGCAATCCTAACTTGTTTGTTTATTTCTTTCTAGGCCATCCAACATGCTCACTCCTTTGCGATGAAAGCCAAGGATATCACGAAGGAGTTGGTTCACAAGATTAAGGAAACTGTTAGCTTCCTCTCTTTCCTCAATAACGCCGAGGCCAAGATCAAAGCCCTGATAGATCAGGCTAAGGCTGCCAAAGCTGCCCAAGACAAAGCCGAAGAAAGGGCTGATACGGCGGAGGCTATGGCCGAGGTGCTTAAAGTCGAGGCCAGGAAGGCCGAGGCCAAAACTACCGAGGTCAAGGTGGAGCTCCAAGAGGCCTTAGCGACCAAGGAAGCGAAGATCAAGGCGGCGGATGAGAAGGCGTTCTCAAAAGGGCAAGCCGCCATTCGCGATGCTTACAAAGCCCAAGTTAATCAAGCATGTAATAGAGGCTATTACCTTGGTTGGACGGTGACGCTTAACAAGTTATCAGTCCCAATGGACTCTGACTTTCGAGATATCAACCAACTCAGCGTGCTTATCCCTCCAACTGCCAAAGGATCAGATGATGAGGCTGAAAGGAGGAGGCTGATGCTAAAGATGCTGATAATGAGGAAGAGGTTGCTGTTGGGGCCAAGTCCCCAACTCTAAATGATCAAGTCTTGGACTTGACTCAAGATGAGGAGGACGAGGTCTCCAAGAGGGCCTCTTCCAAGACGACGATGTCTGAGGCCAAGGTTCAAACAGTCGAGAAGAGTCTTGATAAGACCCTTCGTGAAATAGACACTGAGATTGAGGCCGAAAAAACTACCGAGAAACCCTCCCAACAGTCTGCCGAGGCTAAAACACCATCAACCGCCAAAACAGTACAGTCTTCTTAGAAATTTTCTTTGCTTGTACATTTTTCTTTTTTCAGTTGTTACGTTTTGTTTGTTTGAATAATTCTAAGTTTCAATTTGGCCAATTGTAGACACCCCATTTTTGACCGTCCTCAAGACTCGGACGTCACCGCTTGGAACACTCGGTGATTATCCATGTTTGAGTTCGTTTGGAGTTCCCGGAGGTCTCGGCTTGCGCGCCTTGCCTCAGGATCTTCGAACTCGACTGTTTAGTGTCTGGTTTTGCACCAAACATTTCTGTTTTGCCTTGGAGGGGCAGGGAATGCCATGTGAGGCACCCCCACACACCACCGGCAGTGGCTAGAGGTCACCGGCTGGTTTTTGATGCCATCGGCAATGTATATTACCGGTCGGCACTATTTGTTGCCGGCCGGCACTAAATTTTGTCAAAATGACATTTTTGGCCGGTCGACTACTGTGCATATGCTTTTGCAGATATTTTAAGACAGTTGTCTTGCTTTTGGCTCCCCTCCATACACGTGTATGGAAGGATCTCCCTCTTATGAAGCTTGTCTTGTAAGCTTTACAAGACAAAAGCCTCTATAAGAGAGAGCCTTGTCTCTTGGCTTTAGGGTGGGAGAGACTTTAGACATTTTTAGAGATAGAAAGACAGAGGAGAGCTCTGGTTTTAGGGTTAGGGTTTGATACATATCCTATCTCTCTTTCCCTCTCTTTAGTGTTCTAGGTGTTTTAGTCCATACTATTGCACACAAACACCTAGTGTTTTACCTTCCTTTGGTTACTGAGGTTCTAAGGGACTGGTTTTAGTGTTTTGGAGCTGGATTCAAGCCAAGGAGGGCTATTGGAGCACCATTGTTGAAGAGGTCTTCAAGGGTGAGAATCTTACCCCTTTTTACCCCATTTTTGCATTGTATTTTGACCTATCTTTGAACTGTTTTTGTGCTTAGTGTATAACATAAAAAAGGTTCTGTTTTTTAGTCCTCTTGATTGTTTATTAAGAGTGTTTTTTGGTTTGAGGGTGTTTGACCCCTCTTAGGCCTTGAAAGGCCCCATTTTGAGCAAGTTTCGAGACTTTGGTGTTTGGGCCTCTTCACCACTGAAATCTTGAGGGATTTTAGTGGTGGAGATGGTGCCTTGAAGTCTCCAAAAGGAGAGGGCCACCCCCTCTCCTTGTTGTCCTTAAAATGGACCATTTTTGGCCTCTTGAGGGAGCACCTAGCTAGGCTTCATGTTGACCATGCCTTGGCTGTTTTTTGTGCTTAATATGTCATATTATGCCTCTGTTTTTTGTTGGTTTTGGTACACCATGCATGCTTAGCATACCTACCATGTAATGCCTTGTTGTTGCCTTAATATGCCTTAGGTTGTTAGCCTTAGTTCTAGCATGTTTTAGGCTTAGTCTTGTGAAGCTTTTGTGCATATTTTGCCATGTTTTAGGTCTATCCATAGTTGTTTGGGTCGAACTTGGCATGCTTAGTATAGCCCCTTTGTATTCCGGCTTGTTGGCCTTAAGTATGTGAATGTATAGCATGGCATTTTTGTATTGATTTGGTGATTTGGAACCATCTACCATGTCATTTCAGTCCCATTTGCATGCCTATATGTTTACCTTGGACGCATCTTTAATGCTTTGAAAGCTCGTGTAGCATGTTCCATGTTTTGGCCATTGTGCATGCTTTGAATTTGAGCCACTTAGATGCCATCTAGGGGGCCCCCCTTTGCATAGTCTAGGTCTATCTTGAACCTATCTTAAGCCCTCTTAGCCTTGTGAGGCTTGGTTGGCTTGGTCATGGTTCAAGTCCCCTTGACTTGCTTCAAGTACTTGGACCATTTGCATGCTAATGTTTAGCCTATCTTGTTGCTTGATTTGACACCATCTTAACATGATTTTCAATGCTTACTTTGCATGCCATTAGCCCACATTATGCCTCTTTCAATTGTGTTTGAGAGTTGCCTCATTTGTGCCTAAGTGTTGGCCCTTTAACATGTGCATGTATGTATGTGTATTTAGTCCCTATTTTGGTCACTTTGGCTATTGTTATGGGCCTATTTAGAGCTGCCCAAATCATGTTTAAGTCCACCTTTTCATTGGTTGGCATTGCCTCATGTTTGCTTGTATGCTTGCATAAATGTCTTGCCATACCATGTTGCATCCTTAGCTTGTATGTCTAGGTTGCATTGCATTTTGCATGCATGCCTTGTTCCTTGACTTGATGATAGGAATTGGGCCTTGATTTGTTTGTTTGGTTTGCATTTCATTTGACATGAAAGTTGCACACTTGGTCACTTGGGCCATCATGTATGGAAATGCGTGATTGGTGGTCCGAGAACCAAGAAGTATGTCCCTTTGAGTCATTACCATGATAAGAGACATGATTGGTGCATATATGCCTTGAATTGTGCTGCCATGCTTTGCCTTGCCCTCTGTTGCTGTCAATTGCAAATTCTGCAGGAACACTCTGCCGACCAGCAATTTCTAGTGCCGACCGGCAATCATTTCCCTGCCGATGGATTCATTCTGTGCCGGTGGCCACATGCTACTGCCGGTGGAAATCCCATTCAACCGGTGGTGTTCCCCAATGTCCAAGGAAGAAGTTCTGAGGTTTTGGTAGCCTCTAGAGGAGTAAAGGAAGCAAAATAGAGGTAGCCTATGCATGACGGTGTATTTCCGAGCAGGATCGAGCATGCATTGCATCGAGCTCTTCCCTCGAGGCGGTTTATCTATTTTCCTAGCTTAATTAGTTTGTTAGCTGATTAAGAAATTTGTAATATTTAATTAGCTTGCGTAGTTAATTAATTTGTATTATTTATTTGGTCCCTCCGAGCGAGGGCAAATCTGTAATAAGTATGGGTGAGTGTGTGTATGTCTTCCAATCCCCACTTCTTTCTTCCCTTTTATTTACCTGCTTATGATGGTAGATTAGGGCATTTTTGAAATTAGCATACCTTATGCTATGCATGCGTGCATTCATGCATTTGTATTGCATGCATTAGGCTCGGTACATCATGCTAACTGCATTTGTATTTCAAATTCCAAATTGAATACGTGAATCAATTGGTTGCATTTCATATGCCATATTTAGGTTAGCCGAGCCTACTCTAATTGCATCTTGCATGTGTTGCATTAGTCAACTTGACATGGACTAGGACACGCATGTTTGCTAACTAGTTTGTTGTTTTGGCATGGAGTACAATGTAAGTATTTATGCTTTAGCATATCGCATGCGTGTGAATGTTGCCATGATAGTATGCTTACCATGTGGCTAAGTGCTTATATGAGATAAACTGTTTGAATGCCTGTGGGTGAAGGTTGGATTGTTTGAGTTGGAGAAACTCATTGAAATCCGTATTTTAGCCTACTTGCGAGTAGCAAATTCCAAAGTGTTTTCTAAAACAAACGGATATGCAATGCTTATTTCCAAATTAGGCAATCTAGTCTATACTTGTTTGCTGCGCGCATAACATAGTAATTCTAGGCTAATAAATGGAATAAGAACACATAACGTTTTCAAAATCGGATATCATGGTTAGTAGAGGCCGGTCTTCGGACCGGGCGAAAGGGGGTGCTCATAGCTGACCTTCCCCGATCGTACCCAAACTCCCGAGCCGAGACAACTCCAGTGATGACGGACATGTGGCCTTCGGCACCGAGTCAGGGTTTCCTAAATTTCCCCATTTAAAAAATATTTAGGTGGCGACTCTGTATCTGGCAAAACAGTCCATGTTTGACACTTCTTTTCAAAAAAATTTGTTTCTCAAAACGATTTGCCGGATTTGGACTCTTTGGTTAAGATTAAGAACCGTGACAACAAAATCGAGTCCGAACTGTAGTAGCGAGGGCCCTTCGCGAGGCGCGTCTACAGTTTCTGGCGACTCTGCTGGGGATTTTAGAGAGTTTGACTCGAACTCGTGATATCCTGTTTTGATTACACTTATATGTTTCTTTGCATTGCATGTGCGTTGGTGCGCCTAGGAACACAGTGTTTGCCATCTGCCATTCCTGAACGGTTTGCCGGAGGCTTGCCTTGTCAAGGCATGACCATAAGGATGACCGGTTATGGGCTCTGACAGTATGGGAAAACAAACCCCGGTTTTACCGAGGCACCCTTTTTGACCATTCGACCTAGTGCATATTCGGATCCATAGTGACCATTCCAAGCTAGGACAGGTTGCTTAACCGATGTTAGGTTGTTTGAAAACCGCTGTGTGCGTAGTGAAACCCTAGCTCCTGACAAAATTGGACAGGGAAACCCTACCCCAACATAGGGGTGTTTTGGTTCTCTTTACTTGCTATGTGCTTTTAGAATGTATTTCTACAGGGAAAGTATATATCAATTTGCAAGATTGAGTATTAGGCCTGAGGACACCAGTATCAGTGTCAGTTATGAGAATCAGTTATCTACGGGTATCAAGGTTCAGTTTTTGGGAACAGTGATGTCTAGGGAACAGTGATCAGCAGTAGAGTACAGTTGTTCAGCTGCACCCGTGTTTGATCCGTTTGGGCTGAAATACTGTTTGTTTCTCCTTTCAAGGTTCAGAGTGTCCAGAGCCGGTACAGAATAGCCAGCGTCCCTCTTGCCGCGGCAGGGCTTGTGATGACGCAGAATTCAGAAGAGATCGTGGTTATGACAGCCGCATTAGAGCAAGGGATCACCCTGCAAGGTGACGCCAACATTGATGTGTCACATCCACCCAGGTCGCCTGTTGCGCACCTGGTTTGGACCCCCCAGCTATACCAGGCTCGCGAGCCTACTACATTTGAGCTAATGGGGATGATAGGTGATCTCCAGAGGTCTGTGGCGGATCTCGCCTATGGAATGTCAGCTTCACCACCAGCCGCACCGTATGCCGGGAGTTTTGTACCCCAGGAGCCCCCGCTGTTAGGGCGCATTGTGATCGAACTTAGCCAACCGGAGATGGCCTCCAGCTATGGTAATGACATATCAATGTCAACTCAAACCCCCGATCAGGCTGAGGCCAGAGGAAAAGACAAAATGAAGGCAGATGCCGATCCCATTGAACAACTGTTGTGGGCAGTCGAGGCTTTGAAAGCCGGGGGAATAAACAAGCAACAGATATCCGCAGTTATGGCAAAAACTGTGGAGGATGCTTTCCCCACTCCGCCTGAGGGTAGTTCGAGTCAGTCAGAAAATCAGGATAGGCCCCGTCATGGCAGAACAGTTCCTCCTATTCCCGCCCCTGCACCCGGGAAAGATCAGAAAGATAAGGTAGTGCCCGCCGACCCCTTTGCCTGTGCAGCTAATAAGAGCGCTCAGACTCCAAAGTACCTACCCCGGGGGCGCAGGACCTTTCATGCTCTCTACATGCCTTTGCCCAAGGCACTTCAGATCCTTGCCGAGAGGGGGCACCTTAAACCCTTGGAGCCTCGGCCTCTCCCGAAGAATCTCCCCGCTACGCATGATGCTGCTCAGTACTGCGCGTACCACCAGCAGACAGGCCATGCAACCGACAATTGCTTCCGCCTCCGCCATGAGGTGCAAGATTTGATTGACAACGAGGCTATCCTCCCGCCCACCTCAGCCAAGTCCGTTACCACTCAGCTATTGGATTTTGAGGACACAGATACTGCGAGTATGTAATCAGAAAGTGAACCACCTGCGGGGGGCATCTGGATGTATTTTGAATGTGGCGTCTGGCACGTATTTTTGAGTGGCTGTGAACGCTAGCTTTGTAAACCCTGGCTTGGGTATCGAGTCAGTCTTTTGTTTTGAGTCTGTCTCTTTGTCTTGAGTCAGTCTTTTTGCTTAAGGGTCTGTCTTGTTATATCGAGTCAGTCCCCTTTGTATATAATGCCAGGTGATTCCGGGGTTGTTGCCTCGAACACCGTTTTGTCTTGTAATTACCTGTTTTTGTTTTTGCGTCTGTTTCTGTCGAGGGGCCAGTTATACCCACAAATCTGAATGAAACAGCTGTTGCTATCTCAACTTCATGCTTGCTCTCAGTTTAAGTGCCAGAGAATTTGAATGGGCTGACAGTACATCTCGCCTGCTCTCCTGCGCGCCAAACTCATTGCATTAACCTAAGTTTTTCAAAAACCTCTCTTGAACACTGCGGTGATGAAAATGAAGAGGAAGGAATTCCTCGGGTTTTGCAAAATTTTGATCATTTTGAGAGAAAGAGAGGCATACTAAGCCTTTTTAATGAATGAAACCATGCTTGTCAGCGTGAGTACTGAGAAGGACCCTGGCTTGATCCAGATTGGTTCCACACTATCTTCGGCGCGAGCGATTTGTCGCTTTCTTAAAAACTTTCAAAAACAAATGTTTTACGCGGCCCTGTGAAGACCTGTGTGGAATTGCTCTTGAGATTGCGCAGCCTAGGATCGCTCGCAGCCTCAAGATTCAACCCGTTCGTTTTCAAACTTTGAACCCGTTCAGAACGTTCAGAAAGCTCAACGGTCAAACGTCATGCAAGGTCTGTATGGCCAGATCAGGGGCAGCCCACGAGCAAGAGGCACCGAAGGCGAATCAAACAGAGTAGATCTCACCAGAAGAAGCTCGTAGAGCAACCATGATGGATTCTTCTGCAAATCAGTGCAACAGCCGTTCTCCTAGACACAGAGAGGCTTCAACTTCAAAAACCATTTGGCATGGACTTGTTACACTTTTACCCTTTGAGAGGCTCGCTGGGCCGAAAACCCGGAAGGGCGACCCAGGCAAAAGTTAGAGCAAGAGAAAAATACAAAAAGAAAGCAAAAAAATGCAAAAAAAAAAAAAAGAAAAGAAAAGAAAAGAAAAGAAAAATGCGGAAAAGAAAAGAAAAAGAAAAGAACAAAAGAAAATGAATGAAAAGAAGCTCGCAGGGTCAAAAACCCGCATCGGGCACCTTGGCAAAAGTTAGAGCCTGAAAAAGTGAAGGTTAAAATACCCGAGTGTACCTTAACCGGAACTACGTAAGGCTTGATTCCCATGTTTGGGATACGAAGGCAACTTCATCTTGAAGTCCAGCCCCCAACGCTTTCATAGCGTCTCAGTCCATACAATGGTTTCAATTTCATCCCAAAGTCTAGTCGCCAACGCTTCCAAGGCGACTGTGTCCATATATTTGTTGTGACCGTCTTCGTCATCTCTGTGTCCAAGAGTTCGGCCACCGTCAATGAAGACTGTTTGCGGACTGCTGCGGCATCATCCAAACAAGGGGCAACTTTCCGTTGCCACGAGCCGTCGTGAGCCGCCATTCAAACCAAGGGCAACTTTCCGTTGCTATCCACCCCCTTCAAACCAGGGGCAATTTTCCATTGCCTCCGATCCGAGGTTGCGCATCTCAAAGAGTAAGTTCCATGCCCGTTGAGCATTGACTGTTTGAAAAATAGTTTTTGAAAATTTTTACTGAGGTTGACTATTTTCTCGAAAACTATTTCATTTTCCAAAACTGGACCATTGTCTTGGACCCAAAAAGGAAAATTTTCAGTGCTTACAGCCTGACTTGCACGGTTTTCAAATCAAAAATCGAACAAGTACGTTAATCCGACTCTCATTTTGATCAAAACTATTTTAGTAGAAAGCAAAAACAAAAAATGGTTAAAATGATGAACTAGGGGCACAGTTGAGTCAGGCGTTCTGTCTTTCCCCCGTCATCGACGTACTTGCCAGAAGAGTGCTTTACCCGCCAGAAGAAATAGCCGTGAGCTAACGGTGTCGAGCATGAACCCACACCTTTCTATTTATCCATCAATCACCCCGGGGAGGGACGAAAAACGAGAAAATGAAAAATAGAGAGGTGTAAGTTGAGAGAAAAGTGAGAATAGGGTTTTGAGAGAAAATCCAAGCTTGAGGGCCGAGTGATGTAAGAATCACAAATCAGACAGGGTGGGAAACCATACCCAGAGAAACTGGCTCCTCGTGATTTGAGGTCCCCGTCTTCGTTCAACACGCCTGTGTGTCGTGTCTTTTGTTTTGCTTACCTCAACCTTTGTTTTAGGTCTCTTCCAAGCGTGCCTCGTTGTGTTTAGGTCGTGTACCTCTTTGTTTGAGTCCTCCCTGCTGTGTTCAGTTGTAGGCTCGATACCCCGATTAAGAAAACCCCTTTTCCGAAAGTTAATCATTTATGCTCAGAATGTTGTGCCATTCTCTATATCCGATTGTATTTCAACTCCAGCTGGTTTCACCTCTGAAGTCCGTCTTGTCAGATTGAGCTGTTTTGTTTAAAGTTTGCTATGTACAGAATGAACCGAAAGCTGTGTTACGGGCTGTATGCAGATTAATCCCCAACAGAGTAAGGGCTGTGTGTCCAGAATCAGGCAGTGGGTTGCTTGGGTTATTTTGCTGTTGGCTGTTTAGTTATCTGATTATTACAGTGCAAGTGTTCAATTTTCAGATAACCAATCAATACCATTTACATTGAGGTGTAACATGATGGGATGCGATGCAATACATGAGATATGTAAATGTAACACTTTTTAAGCCAAAAAAAAAAAAAAATTCATTTCATAATCTCTTTCAAAGTACAAAGTTTTGGAAACAAAAAAAAATCCGCCTGCGGCAGTACAAGGTAATCTAACTACCAACAAAAAGGAAAAGTACAAGAAAGAAAAGAAAAATAGCAAAAAACCAATGTCAAGCGACTCCAGGGGCCATCAGTCTGTCCTGGTCCTCTTCCTGGACGAGGGTCCAGGAGCATCATCGGCATCGTCGTCAGAGCCTGAGCTAGAACCGCCTCCGGTCTCCTCCTCCGATGACTCGGACTCCACCTCCGCCTCCGCCTCTGACTCCTCGTCATCGTCGTCATCGGGAACAGGAGCCCGTGAGCTGCTCCCGGCATGAGTGCGCCCCGCTTTGGTGTGGGGGAATACTCGGCCCTCCTCATCTCTCCCTCGGGCAGGGACGGAAGGTCCAGCTGAAGCACCTCCTGCCATAGGAATCTGGAAAGGAGGCTGAAAAAGTACATAAAAAGGGAAATGCATCAGTATACTGTGGACAGTTTAACGGTGCAGAATGCAGTGTATGAGTACAGTGTGTGTATACTGTGGACAGTTTAACAGTGCAGAATGCAGTGTATGAGTACAGTGTGAGAATGCCGTGAGTAGTTTATCAGTGCAGAATGCAGAGTACAGTGTATGAATGCCGTGAGCAGTTTACCAGTGCAGGGTACAGTGCAGAATGCAGTGTATGCAGTGTATCAGATGCTGTGAGATCAGTGTATCAGGTGTTGTGCCATGCATCAGATTATGTGAAGCAGTATATGAATGGTTTGAGGCCAGTGTCAGAAGAGCATACCGGAATGCTGTAGAGGGCCAGGAGATCAAAAGTCCGCTGCAACATCCCCATCATGGAGGCATTCATCTCCAATGACTGCCGGGTGTATGCAGAAGAAGCCTGCAAAAATATCAGATGCATCAATATTCTGTGGAATATCAAATAAACTGAAATGAAATGACTGTACAAAAGTGCAGTAATATATACCGGAGGCAAGTCGAGGACACCGACGAACTCGTGATCAGCTGGCGGAGGGGCGAAGGGGATCTGATAGGTCGCCCCACCCTGCCCCCGAAAAGTCAGTACAGCAGGCAGGACGGGCCAACCAGCCCCCCGTCCTCCCTGAGCTCCGCCCCTACCACGGACTCGGGCCCTCCTCGAAGCTCCCGCTCCTGCCCCAGCCGCTGGCGCCACGGGCCTGGCCCCCTCCACTCGACGACCGCCGCTCAGAGGTCGCATCAGGTACGTCTGCACGTACTCTTGGTAGTCGTCGATGCCTCTGAAGCGGGCCTCCTCCCAGCCGATAGTGAAGTCGTCCATCTGCTCGGTGGTGAGCCTCTCGGTCTCCCTCATGTCCACAGGAGGGTGAACCGGGACTATCTGCTCAGGTAACCCTAGGGTCTGGCATAGGAAACGCTCACCCAGGTACCAAGCCCGACAGACCGGGCCCTCCAACAAGATCCAAAAATGCGAGGTCTCATCGGTACCGGCAAACCGATCCCGTATCGCCGCCGGCAACGGAGCCCACGGCTGCCAAGTGATCTGAAAATGCAATACAGTTTTGTTATCTACTGTTTTTGAAATATGCAGTGAAAAGGCAAAGCTTAAATAAACTGTAAGTGAAACATACCTCCGCGGGGGTGATGGTGTCGAAGTATCGGCGGAAAAAGCCGAATGTCTCTCGTGGCCTCCGGGTGCATCTCCCGTCAAAGCGACGTGAAAAGGGGACGACCAGAGGAGTCTCTGTGACTGGTACGGGAGCGAGCCTAGGAAAGTAGGCGTAAACCCACAACTGCAAGGTAAATACCAGTGCATTTATTAGATAAAGCAGAATACAGAGTAAAGCAGAAATGACAAAGCCGCATGTTGTGCAGTGTATTGTGTACAGTGTACAGTGTGAGCAGTGTACAATCAGTGTAAAGCAGAATGTATGTATGTGCCGTGTGTACAGTATACAACAAGTATAAAGCAGACTATAGTGTGTGCAGCGTACAGAGTACAGAAAATATTGGGCAGAAATGAAAAGCGGAGAAGAAATGTACCTCCAAAGCCCGCCAATAGCCTCCGAGCAACTGGCTGCTGCCGCGGGAAGCTGAGCTCATGTATCCATAGAGGGTGGCCAGAGCGGCGCCACCCCAATCATAATGCAGGATGTCTCGGACGTCCACCAATGCGTTGAGAAGGCAGAGAGGCACGGTGTTTGCCCGGTCGGCGAAGATGGTCGTACCGAATAAGAACATGAGGAAGCCGCGAGAGTACCTCTCCACGGCCTCCGGGGTCATCGGATCTGCATCAACGAGAGTGGGCTGGACCCGGAACTGCACCTCAAACCAGGAATACCGGACAAAGCCTGGACAAGCAAGAGGTGGCGCCTCACCCAGCAGATGGACCTGAGCGGCAGTCCACTCATCCATGTTGATATCAAAGGGGATCGGATCACCCCCTACCCCGATGCCTGTGAGCATCGAGAAATCGTAAGGGGTCATCGTCATGTCCCCTGCTGTAGAGAAGTGAAATGAATCGGTGGTGTCCCACCACCCTCCGCCAGAGCGGCGAGGAGAGGTCTGCATGTGGTAAGCCTGGAGAGTCCTCGGCAGAAGGCGCCGAAGCCCGCCTGGTCCACTATGCAACGGACCGCGTCAGGAAGCTCGTCGTACCACTCCCGAGCGCCAGTGTTCCCATACCCGCGGATGGTATGGGAATCCTCCTGTAAACAGAAAATAACAATGGCAAGACAACATTCAAAATGCAGTTCTAAGAAGCATACAAGTATAGCGTGCGTGCAAGTTTAACAGATTTTGGCAAATACCGGGTGCCGGTGTGCTTACAGTGAACTACGGCATGTGATGTGTCAGCGTGTTTTGGTGGTTCAGTACAGATGTAGCATGTGTGCAAGTTTAATAGATCTAAAATATATATATATATATATATATATCGGGTGCCGATGTGCTTACAATGAAATACGTGTGATGCGTCAGCGTGTTTGGGTGGTTCAGTACAGTATAGCATGTGTGCATAGTTTGACGGATTCAAGCAAATGTTGGGTACCAGTATGTATGCAGTGAAATACAGTGTGTTTGGGTGATTCAGGGCCAGTGCAGTGTGTGTGCATGTGTCAGTTTCAAGCAGATATCAGTTGTGTGTATGTTTACAGTCAACTACGGTATACGGCATATCAGCTAAAGCAGTTAAAGAGCATAAATAAGCTACAACAGTTTTGTGCCCTACATTGCAGAAAGTAAAGTAGAGGAAAAAGAGTTACCTCGGAAGTGCCGAAGGACAGGTGGGAGGTAGGCTCACGCAGTAATAACTCGGGTGGCACGTGCCTCTCGAAGCTCCGAAACTGGCGCAGTCCGTCAGGGGGACAGAACATGAATCGCCGGCCGGTAGGTCGCCGGGTCGAACGGGCGCTCGCTCAAAGGAAGAAGCTCGACCCCGGGATCCATCTCGTGATCTAGGGGAGTCCCGCCGCGTGGAATGTCGTCCGCCATGTCAGGAATGATGAGCAAATAGCTGGAGGAAGGAAAACCAGGCTAGAATACGAAGAGTCAACCAAAAAGTCAACTCCCGAGAAGGTCAAAAATGGCCGAAAAGGCCGGGATGTGGAAATGGTACGAAAATCGAGAGGAAAGTGAGGGGAACATACCCCAAAAAGGTGGGAACGGCAAACGAGGCACCGAAACAAAGTTTTGTTCGGTTGAAAATGTCCGAAACGCGAAGGAAATCGCGAATCCGACGACGAAACGGGCGTAGAACGCGAAGAAACGGGTGAAAGAGGAGAGAAAAACGCTCTAGAGAGAGAGTGTGAGAGTTTTTGACGGAAGAAGAAATGAAAAATATGGTTTGGAAGCCCTATTTTAAAACACCCGACGTGAATTGTCGAAACTGCCCCGACTCAGCAACTTTTTGCCGGTCGGCAATATTTTGTGCCGATCGGAAGTATATTGTGCCGATGGAGTTATTCTGCAGCCGGTGGACAGCCGGTGGCCTCCCCTTCCGGCCGGTGGTGTTTCCACAACCTTGTTTAGGCCATATGAGTAGTTTCTGGTCTTCATAGCTCAAGAAAGTGCAAGAAAGTGCATCTCTGACGCTCAACCGGCCTCCGTTTTGACCTCGGGTCGTGTCTTCTGTGTGTGGCACTCGAATTCGTGCAAGTTGTATCCTTTTTGTATCCTTTTAAATTCAGAAGTTGCCCTACGTGCATCGCACCTCAATCGCACTGTTTTGTGCATTGCATTCAATCGCGCTGTTTAGCGCATCGCACTGTTTTGCGCACTTCAAATCGATCGCACTGTTTTGTGCATTTCAAAATCACTCGCGCTGTTTAGCGCATCGCACTGTTTTGTGCATCGCACTGTTTTGTGCATCGCAAATCAATCGCGTTGTTTAGCGCATCGCACTGTCTTGTGCATATCAAAATCACTCGCGCTATTTTGCGCACTGCATCGCACTGTTTTGTGCACCGTACTTGCATCTTGCATGTATCCTATCACGCTATCTTGCGCACCTTACTTGTACTTGTTAGTACATTGCATTGTTTTGAATACAAACCGGCTTCGCGTAGCGTATAAGTCCAATTGTCAAAATTTTGCATTCCGTGTGGCATACGTGTCACACTTGCATCATTTTGCATCTTATGAGGCATGCGTGTCTCATTTGTTTCATTTTTTTACATTCCGTGTGGCATGCGTGTCACACTTGCATCATTTTGCATCTTATGAGGCATGCGTGTCTCATTTGTTTCATTTTTACATTCCGTGTGGCATGCGTGTCACACTTGCATCATTTTGCATCTTATGAGGCATGCGTGTCTCATTTGTTTCATTTGTTTCATTCCGTGTGGCATGCGTGTCTCACTTGCATCATTTTACATCTTATGAGGCATGCGTGTCTCATTTGTTTCATTTTACATTCCGTGTGGCATGCGTGTCACACTTGTATCATTTTGCATCTTATGAGGCACGCGTGTCTCATTTGTATCATCTTGCATCATGCTTCATTTGCATCGGCATGCGTGTCACATTTTCGCTGGTATGTGTGTCGTCATTAGCATTAGCATGCGTGCCTCATTCTTGCATTGTCATGCATACTACCCGGTCTGGCGAGACCTTAAACACGCACGGTCTAGGAGACCTTAAATCCTCTGAAGGTGCAATTCCTTTGGTGTTTGTCGTGCCCAAATGACTTTAGGTGGTCTGGTAAAGCCACTTGCCTATGTTTGCGGTGAGTTCCTAGAAGACCAACTGGGACGGTGGAAACTAGAGTTTGAACGGCTTATGCCTAGAACGCAAAGGTTCGGGAGTTCCGAGACTAAAGTCTGGTTTAAATACCCAGGGGTGTATCCTCGGCTTGAAATCTGTATGGAAGCCCCATAGATTGAGGCAGCATGTCGGCGCCTCAGTTCTGGATACTGAACCAACCTAGTATATCGCCCTGTTGGTAAGATAGGGAAAGTCACAATCATAGTCGTTGCATCATAGTGCATTGTCATGCATTTCCATTGTAGCTTGCATGCATTCATTGTATTTTCCCCAGTAGATCGCATCATACTGCATTGTCATGCATTTTGTAAATATCCATTCCATTGCATATTTGTAAATATTGCATGGTAGTTTGCATGCATTCATTGCATCACCATCCGCCCATGGCTCGCGCCTTTCCATGATTGAGCTTGGTCTGGTATGTGCCCTTACTTTTCATGTTAAAGCACAGTTCTGCATGTGTACGCGCCTATTCCACGCTGGTATGTTGGTTTGAGGGTTGCGGCACCTTTTCTGTGTTAGACATGGCTCGTATGCGTACATGCCTTTCCTAGACAAGATTTGGTTTGGCCCGCGTGCCATATCCATTGCATCGTAGATCGCATGCATTCATTGCATCACCTTCCATCTATGGCTTGTGCCTTTCCATGTTGAGCTTGGTCTGGTATGTGCCCTTACTTTTCACGTAAAACACAGTTCTGCATGTGTACGCGCCTATTCCACGCTGGTATGTTGGTTTGAGGGTTGCGGCACCTTTTCTGTGTTAGACATGGCTCGTATGCGTACATGCCTTTCCTAGGCAAGATTTGGTTTGGCCCGCGTGCCATATCCATTGCATCGTAGATCGCATGCATTCATTGCATCACCTTCCATCTATGGCTTGCGTCTTTCCATGTTGAGCTTGGTCTGGTATGTGCCCATACTTCTCGTGTCGAAGCATAGTTCAGTGGACCATTCTATGTTAGACGTGGCTTGTATGCGTACATGCCTTACCTAAGCAAGATTTGGTTTGGCCCGCGTGCCATATCCATTGCCATCTCCCCTGCATTTTCATTTATATATTGCATTGTAGTGTAATTTTTGCATCCGGCATTAAGATCATTGTCCTTTCTCCAGCGGGTCGTTTCCCCACTTATGTCATTCCCCCCAAATACTTGTTCTTGTGTCTGTCTACAATGCTCATAGTTCAGTTGACCGTTCTATGGTAGACAGACTTGTTACCTCCATCAATCTATTTGACATAGGTGTGGTTTCGAACCACTCGTGATTGGATCGTGATTCAATTGCTTCGCATATAGCTTGCATTGTTTCAATTGCATTGCATCTTCATTTGCATTATTTATACATTGTTTTGTATATATTGCATATCATTTTGCATCCATTCTTGCATTGTCATGCATGTTGCTAACAATATTGTATATGTTAAGTTTGTTTTCTTTTCAGGCACGATATTGTATGTACGGTTCATTTGAGGCTGGTGCAGCCAGACGAGCCGCACAGGTATTGTATCCTCCGAGTGAGATGTATTGAAAATTGCATAATTCTCTTACATCCCTTCTGCATTGTAGTGTAGGTCGGTGTATGCCAGCTTAAAACTGTCGCATGTGTGCTTCGTTACAGTTTTCTTTGCATGATCATAAGTTATGCTCGGCTTCGTGCATTGTCTTGCATTTTGCCCCTGCCTTCGGGTGCATATCTTATTTGTCTTGCATGTTTGTCTAAGTCTTCGGCCTTGTCAAAAATGGGTCGTCTCTGGGCTTTGACATTCACTCCCGTCATTGTTATGACTTTCGAGTTCTGTCAAAGAGGGGCAACTGTAGACACCCCATTTTTGACCGTCCTCAAGACTCGGACGTCACCGCTTGGAACACTCGGTGATTATCCATGTTTGTGTTCGTTTGGAGTTCCCGGAGGTCTCGGCTCGCGCGCCTTGCCTCAGGATCTCCGAACTCGACTGTTTAGTGTCTGGTTTTGCACCAAACATTTGTGTTTTGCCTTGGAGGGGCAGGGAATGCCTTGTGAGGCACCCCCACACACCACCGGTAGTGGCTAGAGGTCACCGGCTGGTTTTTGATGCCATCGGCAATGTATATTGCCGGTCGGCACTATTTGTTGCCGGCCGGCACTAAATTTTGTCAAAATGACATTTTTGCCCAGCCGACTACTGTGCATCTGCTTTTGCAGATATTTTAAGACAGCTGTCTTGCTTTTGGCTCCCCTCCATACACGTGTATGGAGGGATCTCCCTCTTATGAAACTTGTCTTGTAAGCTTTACAAGACAAAAGCCTCTATAAGAAAGAGCCTTGTCTCTTGGCTTTAGGGTGGGAGAGACTTTAGACATTTTTAGAGATAGAAAGACAGAGGAGAGCTCTGGTTTTAGGGTTAGGGTTTGATACATATCCTATCTCTCTTTCCCTCTCTTTAGTGTTCTAGGTGTTTTAGTCCATACTATTGCACACAAACACCTAGTGTTTCACCTTCCTTTGGTTACTGAGGTTCTAAAGGACTGGTTTTAGTGTTTTGGAGCTGGAATCAAGCCAAGGAGGGCTATTGGAGCACCATTGTTGAAGAGGTCTTCAAGGGTGAGAATCTTACCCATTTTTACCCCATTTTTGCATTGTATTTTGACCTGTCTTTGAACTATTTTTGTGCTTAGTGTATAACATAAAAAAGTTCTGTTTTTTAGTCCTCTTGATTGTTTATTAAGAGTGTTTTTTGGTTTGAGGGTGTTTGACCCCTCTTAGGCCTTGAAAGGCCCCATTTTGAGCCATTTTGAGCAAGTTTCGAGACTTTGGTGTTTGGGCCTCTTCACCACTGAAATCTTGAGGGATTTTAGTGGTGGAGATGGTGCCTTGAAGTCTCCAAAAGGAGAGGGCCACCCCCTCTCCTTATTGTCCTTAAAATGGACCATTTTTGGCCTCTTGAGGGAGCACCTAGCTAGGCTTCATGTTGACCATGCCTTGGCTGTTTTTTGTGCTTAATATGTCATATTATGCCTCTGTTTTTTGTTGGTTTTGGTACACCATGCATGCTTAGCATACCTACCATGTAATGCCTTGTTGTTGCCTTAATATGCCTTAGGTTGTTAGCCTTAGTTCTAGCATGTTTTAGGCTTAGTCTTGTGAAGCTTTTGTGCATATTTTGCCATAATTTAGGTCTGTCCATAGTTGTTTGGGTCGGACTTGGCATGCTTAGTATAGCCCCTTTGTATTCCGGCTTGTTGGCCTTAAGTATGTGAATGTATAGCATGGCATTTTTGTATTGATTTGGTGATTTGGAACCATCTACCATGTCATTTCAGTCCCATTTGCATGCCTATATGTTTACCTTGGACGCATCTTTAATGATTTGAAAGCTCGTGTAGCATGTTCCATGTTTTGGCCATTGTGCATGCTTTGAATTTGAGCCACTTAGATGCCATCTGGGGGGCCCCCCTTTGCATAGTCTAGGTCTGTCTTGAACCTATCTTAAGCCCTCTTAGCCTTGTGAGGCTTGGTTGGCTTGGTCATGGTTCAAGTCCCCTTGACTTGCTTCAAGTACTTGGACCATTTGCATGCTAATGTTTAGCCTATCTTGTTGCTTGGTTTGACACCATCTTAACATGATTTTCAATGCTTACTTTGCATGCCATTAGCCCACATTATGCATCTTTCAATTGTGTTTGAGAGTTGCCTCATTTGTGCCTAAGTGTTGGCCCTTTAACATGTGCATGTATGTATGTGTACTTAGTCCCTATTTTGGTCACTTTGGCTATTGTTATGGGCCTATTTAGAGCTGCCCAAATCATGTTTAAGTCCACCTTTTCATTGGTTGGCATTGCCTCATGTTTGCTTGTATGCTTGCATAAATGTCTTGCCATACCATGTTGCATCCTTAGCTTGTATGTCTAGGTTGCATTGCATCTTGCATGCATGCCTTGTTCCTTGACTTGATGATAGGAATTGGGCCTTGATTTATTTGTTTGGTTTGCATTTCATTTGACATGAAAGTTGCACACTTGGTCACTTGGGCCATCATGCATGGAAATGCGTGATTGGTGGTCCGAGAACCAAGAAGTATGTCCCTTTGAGTCATTACCATGATAAGAGACATGATTGGTGCATATATGCCTTGAATTGTGCTGCCATGCTTTGCCTTGCCCTCTGTTGCTGTCAATTGCAGATTTTGCAGGAACACTCTGCCGACCGGCAATTTCTAGTGCCGACCGGCAATCATTTCCCTGCCGATGGATTCATTCTGTGCCGGTGGCCACATGCTACTGCCGGTGGAAATCCCATTCAGCCGGTGGTGTTCCCCAATGTCCAAGGAAGAAGTCCTGAGGTTTTGGCAGCCTCCAGAGGAGTAAAGGAAGGAAAACAGAGGCAGCCTATGCATGGCGGTGTATTTCCGAGCAGGATCGAGCATGCATTGCATCGAGCTCTTCCCCCGGGGCGGTTTATCTGTTTTCCTAGCTTAATTAGTTTGTTAGCTGATTAAGAAATTTGTAATATTTAATTAGCTTGCGTAGTTAATTAATTTGTATTATTTATTTGGTCCCTCCGAGCGAGGGCAAATTTGTAATAAGTGTGGGTGAGTGTGTGTATGTCTTCCAATCCCCACTTCTTTCTTCCCTTTTATTTACCTGCTTATGATGGTAGATTAGGGCATTTTTGAAATTAGCATACCTTATGCTATGCATGCGTGCATTCATGCATTTGTATTGCATGCATTAGGCTCGGTACATCATGCTAACTGCATTTGTATTTCAAATTCCAAATTGAATACGTGAATCAATTGGTTGCATTTCATATGCCATATTTAGGTTAGCCGAGCCTACTCTAATTGCATCTTGCATGTGTTGCATTAGTCAACTTGACATGGACTAGGACACGCATGTTTGCTAACTAGTTTGTTGTTTTGGCATGGAGTACAATGTAAGTATTTATGCTTTAGCATATCGCATGCGTGTGAATGTTGCCATGATAGTATGCTTACCATGTGGCTAAGTGCTTATATGAGATAAACTGTTTGAATGCCTGTGGGTGAAGGTTGGATTGTTTGAGTTGGAGAAACTCATTGAAATCCGTATTTTAGCCTACTTGCGAGTAGCAAATTCCAAAGTGTTTTCTAAAACAAACAGATATGCAATGCTTATTTCCAAATTAGGCAATCTAGTCTATACTTGTTTGCTGCGCGCATAACATAGTAATTCTAGGCTAATAAATGGAATAAGAACACATAACGTTTTCAAAATCGGATATCATGGTTAGTAGAGGCCGGTCTTCGGACCGGGCGAAAGGGGGTGCTCATAGCTGACCTTCCCCGATCGTACCCAAGCTCCCGAGCCGAGACAACTCCGGTGATGACGGACATGTGGCCTTCGGCACCGAGTCAGGGTTTCCTAAATTTTCCCATTTAAAAAATATTTAGGTGGCGACTCTGTATCTGGCAAAGCAGTCCATGTTTGGCACTTCTTTTCAAAAAAATTTGTTTCTCAAAACGATTTGTCGGATTTGGACTCTTTGGTTCAAGATTAAGAACCGTGACAACAAAATCGAGTCCGAACTGTAGTAGCGAGGGCCCCTCACGGGGCACGTCTACACCAATGTGCCTGCTTTTGTATCCGAACAAGTTGTCCTCTTTGCTAGGCCGAAGTGCCTTTTTGTCTTTGAACAAGTACCACCTTCTGAATACAAGTTTTGTATTTCCTTCTAAGTGTTGAATGTTTGTTTACTACTTTCATTCTATGCCTTGTATGTTTCCACACTTAGAATATTATTGCAATTCTTTCAACTACACCTTAACTGTGTAATTGTTTCGAGTTGGAATACTTTGAACTAGTATCTCCTCGGATAAAAACCTTAACTGTTTTTCTTGGCCAACACTTAAAAATATAAAAATATTTTTACAAGTGTTATTTCTTTACTTGTACTTGCTGTCTTTAATTAACACTTTATCCTTCCAAGTTTCAGAACCTGGTTGGTTATCTCAGATAACAAATACCTCGAGTATCCTTTTATCTGGTTACCTCAACTGACTTCAACTTATAATTTTTTTCAAAAGATTTCAACAAGTGTCAAGCCTATTCCTGCTTCCTGCCCCTAATGTGAACCTAAGTACCACTTACGTTCACATTAAGTATGCAAGTCCAATTTTTGCCGACGTCTGATTCAAATAAACATTAGCCAAGGTTTTCTACCGAGGTTTTTCTGTTAATCTAACTAGATCAAACTTAGTTCAACTCTGCCATTGTGGCAAGTCTAAGTTACTCGTCATGTTTCAATCAGAAACATCGCCAACTTAGTTCAACTCTATCATATGGCAAGTATAATTCAATTCTACCATATGATAAGTCTAAGTTACTCAGCATGTTTCAATCAAAAACATCGCCAATTTAGTTCAACTCTATCATATGGCAAGTATAATTCAACTCTACCATATGATAAGTCTAAGTTACTCGTCATGTTTCAATCAGAAACATCGCCAACTTAGTTCAACTCTATCATATGGAAAGTTTAATTCAATTCTACCATATGATAAGTCTAAGTTATTCATGCTTCAATCGGAAACATCATTATAAGGCTGTTCAGTCTTATTGCAAAAATTTCAGCAATTATTCACAAAATCAAACTAGCACTTTATTAAAACTTCGGCTAATATTACATAAATCTCAAAAAAAAAAAACTAATGATAGAAAAACTTTAGATTGCAAGTGTTCCAGGGTCATGGAAACTCTTTTCCATCAATGTCCTCAAGCCAATATGCCCCATTGCCGGCAACCGAGATGATTCTATAAGGCCCCTCCCAATTTGGGCCAAGTTTTCTCTCCTTAGGATCCTTTTTGTTGATGACAACTTTTCTCGGGACGAGGTCCCCAGCCTTGAACTCTCTTGGATTGACCTTCTTGTTGTAAGCCCTAGTAAGCTGCTGCTGGTATGCCCCCAGCCAAATTGCTGCTCTCTCCCTTATTTCTTCCAACATGTCCAGATATCTGGCAAGGAATGCCTCATTAGTTCGATTCTCCACTCCCTGGGTTCTGATGCTAGGGATGCCGACTTCTAGTGGGATGACTGCTTCAGTGCCATAAGCCATGGCAAAAGAAGACTCCCCAATTGATCTTCTCAGCGTAGTCCGATATGCCCACAGAACATTTGGCAATTCTTCCACCCACTTGCCCTTGGCTGCTTCCAGCCTCCCCTTGATCCCATCAAAAATGGTCTTGTTAGATGCTTCTGCCTGACCATTACTCTGGGGGAAACTAGGAATAGAGTAATGGTTTTTGATCTTGTATTTTGCCAGAAGCTCTTAATCAGCTTACTGTCAAACTGAGTGTCATTGCCTGTTATAATGGCTTTTGGAATCCTAAATCTAGTGATTATGTTCTTCTAGATGAAGTTCTTCACATCGATATCTCGAATCTTTGCAAGGGGTTCAGCCTCTACTCATTTTGTAAAGTAGTCTGTGGCTACTAACAAGAACTAATTTTGTCCAGTTGCCTATAGTAGTGGTCCCACCAGGCCCATGCCCTACTGGGCAAACGGCTAAGGACTGGACACTGGGTTTAGATTTGCTGCTGGCTAATGTATCAAAGGTGCAAACCTTTGACACTTCTCACACTTTCTGAGATAGGCTTCAACACCTTTTTGCATGTATGGCCGCTAGTATCCTTGGGATATAACTCTATGGGCAAGTGACCTGCCCCCTACATGGCTCCCACAAACTCCCTCAAGGATCTCATATAAAAAGTCCTCTACCTAAAAGGGATGCACACACCGGAGTAGAGGTCCAGTGAATGATCTTTTGTACAGATGGCCTTCTGTTGACAAGCAGAACCTGGCCGACTTCAACCTGGTTTTGTGTGCCTCCTTTCTGTCGTCTGGAAGTCTGCCCTCTTTGAGGAACACGACTATGGCATTCATCCAGCTAGGACCCATCTCCACGTACATTGCTTCGTACTCTGTTATCAGAGGTTCTACACTTGGGCCAGACAAATAATCAACCATGATTGTCCTTGGTTTCCCTGTCTTTATTGCACTAGCTAGGTTTGCCAAGGCATCGACATAGCTATTATCATCTCGGCTAACCTGTTGTAGCTGACAATTCACAAACAATGTTAACATCCTGACAACCTCTTGGACATAGGCTATCATTCTTTCATCTCGAGCTACATATTCGCCCATTGCTTGATTCACAATAAGCTGGAAGTCACAAAAGACTACCACCTTATCAGCTTCCATGGTTGCTACTAGTTTTAGTCCTACAATCAGCGCCTCATACTTTGCTTCATTATTTGAGGCCTTGAACCCCAAACGAATAGATTACTCAATCATTCGTCTATCTAGTGATACCAAAACCACTCTTGCCCCCGCTCATTGACGATTTGAACTTCCATTAACAAATAGGCGGAAGGAGTCCCCGATGTAGATGTCGCAGGCCTTTGGTTTCTCTTCCTTCTTCTGTTTCACTGGAGTGGGGTCCTTTGGCCCCAATTGGGTTTCTTCTAGTTCCCCTGGACATCCTAAACCTCGGCTCACCGGAGCCCAACATGGGATGGCGCCAGGGGTGAACTCAGCCACAAAGTCGGCTAGAACCTAGTCCTTTCTAGGCCTGAATTCCAAGTCATATTAGCCCAGCATTACTGCCCATCTGGCTACTCTGCCTGTCAGATCTCCATGCTGCAACAAGGATTTCAAAGGATGCTCAGTCAGCACCACAATCTTGTGGGCTTGGAAATAGTGATTCAATTTTTTTGAAGTCATCATGAGGGCTAATGTCAACTTTTCCAAGGGCAAGTACCGAGTTTCTGTACTTGCTAGGGTCTTACTCACATAGTATACCGCCTTTTGTTCTCCCTTCTCTTCTCGGATTACCACTACACCCACTGTGTGGTCTGAAACTGCCAAGTACAGGAATAACTCCTCTCCAGGTATTGGATTTGACAGAACTAGAGCTGTTGTTAGATATCTTTTCAAGTCGGCCAATACGACTTCGCACTCTTCTATCCACAAGAAATCTGTGGCCTTCTTCAACAATTGAAAAAATGGTTTACACTTATCAGAACTTCGGCTGATAAATCTATTCAAGGCTGCTTCCTTGCCGATCAAAATTTGGACCTACTTGGCTGATGTTGGACTTTTTAAATCAAGGATGGCCTTGATTTGATCTAGGCTAGCCTCAATGCCGCTTCTGGTGACCAGGTACCCCAGGAACTTATCGGACCTGACTCTAAATGCACATTTTGAAGCATTGAGGCAGAGCCGATATGTTCTTAGGATATTAAAAACTATTTTCAAATCGGCCATATGATTCCTAGGTTCCTTGGTGTTCACGACCATGTCATCAATGTAGACTTCTGTTGTTTTCCCTATCAGATGCTTAAACATCTTAGTCACTAACAGCTAGTAGGTTGCTCCTGCATTCTTTAACCCGAAAGGCATCACTCTGTAACAATAGAGTCCTTTCAGGGTGATGAATGTCATCTTCTTTTCATTCAAGGCATAGATTGCTATCTGGTGGTAGCCTCTATATGCGTCCAAGAAACTCCTCATTCCATGCCCTGAAGTGGCATCTACTTATTGGTCAATCTTAGGCAGTGGGAAATTGTCCTTTAGGCAAACTTTATTCAGGATGGTGAAGTCCACATAGACCCTCCACTTACCGTTCTTCTTTTTCACTACCACTGTGATGGACAACCAAGTCGGATATTGTACTTCTTGGATGGCCTGGGCTTCTAGCAGCATGTCCACTTCCTCTTCAACCGCTTCCACATGTGCTAATGTCGGCCTCCTTGCCCGCTGGATGACAGGTTTAGCCGACTTGTCTACATTGAGTCTACGGAAAGTAACCTTGGGGTCAATGCCAGGCATCTCGTATGGCATCCAAGCAAACACTTCTATGTTTGCTCGCAAGAAAGCCTCTAACTCCTTTTCCTCCTCCTTGGCTAAGCCTGAGTCGAGAAAGAAGAAGCGTTTTTCATCATCTTCTTTTACCAGAACCTTCTTCAAAGCTTTCTTACTCTTGTCGATTGGTTCTTTGCCGACATCATCTAGGACCTCCGTGTCCTCGTCTTCAATTTCTACTATCTCTGCCTCTCACAAGTTGAAGGTGGATTTCATTGCTGCCATGGAGTATTTTTTTTCCTGCACTTGATCCCCTCTGACCTCCTCAATTCCATGCTCAGTTGGGAACCGCAACAGCTGGTGCAGTGTTAAGGGAACAACCCTTATTACGTGCAACCATGGTCTTCCCAAAATTACATTGTAAGGGGGGGTATCAATTACTGTAAACTCAGTGCTTACCTTCTTCATGCCTGCCTGCACCTCCAAATTCGTGGCTCTTAGAGGCCACGTCGGCGTTTCATTGAATCCAACCATCAGGCTGTTAGATTACTCCAGGTCATCTAGGTGAAGGCCAAGCTCCTTGTAACATCTAACATACATGATGTCATAAGAACTGCCTTGATCAACCAATATGCGTCTCACTTGGCACTCTCCAATCTTCAAAGTTATCACCAAGACATCGTTGTGTGGATGTTGCACCATTTCCAGGTCTGCCTCAGTAAATGAAACCATTGGTCCCTAGTATTCATTTGTCTTAGGCCTCTTTTGCTGGACCTAATAAACATGTTGTAGGTGCCTCACTCTCTAAGTATCCCCTTGTACATCATTCTCATTCACTGTAACATGCCCGAGGGATACCCGTGCGTGTTAAACAATTCGGACCCTCAGTCTCTTTGATCTAGTCTCACTAGTGCAATGTGAAACATGGATAAGAGTCCAGATTTGGCAACTTTTAGAAAATCCATTTTTATTGCACAACCTTTTGCCAGAAATGGATTGCGTTATCAGATCTCAGAGTCGCCACCTAATATTTTTGAAAAATTAGGAAACCCATGACTCATGCCAAGGCCACTGTTCATTATAACCAAAGTTGTCTCGGTTCGGAACCTTAGGTACGAGAGGGGAAGGTCATTAATTGAGCATCCCCACTCACCAGATCAAAAGATCAGCCTTTACTAAACCATGATATAAATTTTATTTATTTTGTATGTTTATATTTCGATTATTTAATAAATCTTAAAAATTACTATGTGAAGCATACAAGTATAGACTATGTCATTTATTTTGGAATAACTTGATTTCATGTAGTTTTGAAAGAGTTTTGGAAATGTACAACCCAAATAAATCGAGTTTACAAACATGAAAATCAACACTATTCCAAATTAAGCGACACAAACTCCATCCACTGGCATTCATATAGTTATATCAAGTAAGCAAGTAGTCACATGGTAAGATGCTTAAACATAATAAGAAAAACGCACATGAACGGGATGCTAAAGCATAAAAACTTACGTATTTACCGACGTCCCTCGAACAGCTACAAAACAAAGTTAGTAAAACATGCATGATCTTATATACAAAATCCTAATGCAATTCACTCATGAGATGCAACTAAAGATTCAACTTCTAAGATATGACATGTGAATCATCTCAAGAACATGAGGTAGCGCACATAATCACATAGGAATTGATTAAATCCACAAATGCAAACTTAGCCGAATCAAGATGCATGAAACATAGATGCAAAGCATAGATATAACAACAAAAAATAAAATAAAATAAACATGATGCATATTTACAAATAAGGAAAGCAAGTAAAAGAACGGGATAGAAAGAAGTGGGGCTGGAAATTATTACAACACTTTGAATAAATTATTACAAACCAAATTAAAGGGGGGGGTGAGGAGAATATTACAATAAAATAAAAACCTCACAATACACTCAAAATAAAATAAACAAAAGAAAAAAAAAGTTTCATGTGCTTTGGAAACCACCAGAAGTTGGTTAACATCGGAAGACAACGTCGTCTAGTCCAAAAGAAGTTAACCGGCCGGCCAAATAGGCCGGTCGGCCAACTAGGCCTAGCAAAACCTATCTTATTGTGAAACCAAGAAACAGAACAAACAATAAATATGTAGGTGGCTCAGCTAACCACTACCGGTTAGATTAAAAACACAAAAACAAATATAAAATAAAAAAAAAAGTGTAAACTTACAAAAAAGCTAACATGAACCTAAAACAAGAAAACAAATATAAGGTAGAACATGCAAGATTACAACAAAACTAATATGAGACTAATACAAGAAAAATATAAGCTACGAAATGCAAGATTACAACATAATTACTATGAAACTAAAACAAGAAAACAAATATAAGATAGAACATGCAAGATTACAACAAAACTAACATGAACCTAAAACAAAACAAAAAAAAAAACAAATATGAAGTAGAACATGCAAGATTACAACAAACTAATATGAGAGTAATAAAAGAAAAATATAAACTAGGAAATACAAGATTACAACACAATTACTATGAAACTAAAACAAGAAAGCAAATATAAGATAGAATATGCAAGATTATAACATGAACTTAAAACAAGAAAGTAAATATGAGGTAGAACATGCATGATTACAACAAAACTAATATGAAATTAAAGCAAGTGAATAAAAATAAATAAATAAATAAATAATTATGAGTTAAACAAACCACTTAGATTACAACAACACACTATGAATATAAAGTAAAAAAATAAATATGAGATAAACAAATCACTTGGATTATAACAAAACACTATGAAATAAGAAGTAAGAAAATAATTATGAGATAGAAAATATAAGAAAATGAAATACTAGAAATTCACCTTCCAAAGAAAGGTTGAACTTCTTGATTTCTAAACTTCTTCTTGATCGCCCTCAAGTTTAGGAAGTGTGTTCTCAATCCTCAATTTGAAACTAGAATGGAACTCTGGGCATGTATAGTGGAAAAGTGGCTAACTCTCTTATTTTTTTCTCACTTTCAACAACACTCACTCTTTCCTTTGATCAATCACTACTGAAATTTAGCTATTTCAGAAATTTTGGAGGAGTTTTGAGTGTAGAAAAGATAGAATTTCAGTTTGTATGGAAGGTATAGGGTGTGTATGGAAGATAAGAGTATTTTTTGCTCAAAAACTCAATTTTTCTCTCTTTTCTCACTCTTTTCTCTTCAATTTCGTGGTCCTCCCTCTCTCTTACAATATGATCATTCTATATAGGCAAAGAGGGAGAGTAAAGGTCAAAAAGAAGGTGGGAGACAAGAATGTGATAGGAGGGAAAATTTTCAAGGTGGTTGCATGGGATACTCCTTTATGGATGCAAACAAAACCTCTTTTTGACAATGGGGGATGATTAAGTATAATGAAGGATGAGTGGAGATAATGGAGGATGAGTGGGTGCACTTGAATGGATCATGAAACAGGTAAATGGGGTGTCCCAACCGAACCAAAACCAAGAAAAATGGGGTTGCTGCTATTTTGGGCCGAGTTAACAAAATCTGTTATTAAGCTCAATTTCAAATGGGCATATCTCCCTTATTTGGACTTGGTTTAGGGTGATTCTTGGGTCCAAATTGAAGCCTCAGAAGTCTAATTTCCAATGGTTGTGGACTCACATTTAAATTCCAATTGTACAAAGAGATATGCCTAATTTAGTAAAGGTTGTTCATTTTCCTCAGGCCAGGTCAATAAAATCTGCTCTTAAGCCCAATTTTAAATGGGCATATCTCCCTTATTTGGGTTTGGTTTTAGGTGATTCTTGGATCTAAATTGAAGCCCCAAAAGTCTCCTTTCCAATGGTGGTGGCATCACATTTAAAATCCAAGTGTACAAAGAGATATACCTAATTTAGTAAAGGTTATTCATTTCCTTCTTAATGATTTGATGCTCATTCTTTTCCTAAACCAGTTTTCATCCATCCCCTCATGTTTCCTTCAAATCCAAACCTATCCAAACCTATAAAAAAGATGTTTTTAAATATTTTCAAAGAGTTCACCTCCCTTCTATTTATTTCCACTTTGTCCTTACTCGGTTTACTAAAAAGTGCAATATTTTAATTGAAATTGGAGCCTCGGAACATCATAGAAACATTTGGCAAAATATTTTGAAAAGAGGGTTTTAAGGTCTAAAATAGTTTGGCCAAAAATGTGTGAAGGTTGGGATTAAAACTCAAATTTCATTTTTCTTGTTGAGGACTGCTGGGGAACACATTCTGATTGTCATCATCGAGTAATCAACAGAAAGCGCCCAAGTCTTAGCGCTGGTCAAAATAGGGTGTCTACATTCACCTTCAAGTGAATCACATTGATCACCCAAGGTCCCTCGGCTTGCTGCTGTGGCGGCGGTGGACGTGGTGTTGCCGATGCTTGGGGTAGCCCTACTTGCTCTTCCCTTGTCCTGGCCTCATCTACTAGGTCTCTCAAGTGACCCTGTCTGACCAAATCCTCCAAGTGTGTCTTCAGAGCCCTACATCCTTGAGTCAATTGCCTATCCTTATTATGGTAAGCACAGTGTTTCCCAAGGCTCCTTCCCATAAACTCGCCAAGGATCTTCTCCGGTAATCTGTAATACGGTTGGTTTCTGACCCTTTCCAGAACTTTGTAGACCGGGATCCTAAATCCAGTGGTGATTATTTGTGCAGCACTCAACCATGTCTCTTGCCTATTGAAACTAGTGTTACCTCGGCCTCACTTCGGCCATCCATTTCTCTTCTCCTACTTTGGTGCCTTTGCTCCATGTGTGTCTTCCTCTACTCTAGCATACTTCTCAATTTGTGCCATAAGCTCCTCCATACTCCTTGGTAGAGTTTTTGCAAGTGACTTTTGAAGCGGGCATTCATCCTCTAGGCTGTTTTTGAAAGATAAGACCGCCAGCTTGTGGTTGCATGCCTGTATTTCGCTAAACACCTCATAATATCGTTTGGCATAGGCCCTGAGGCTTTCACCCTCGCTAATGTTCAAAGCCAGTGGGGAGTCTACCCTTAGTGGTTGTAACTTATTTGTTACAAACCTGGCCATAAACATCTTGGCCAGGCCTTCCAAACTCTTCACAGTTCCTTTCGGCAACTTGTGGAACCAATCCGTTAGGATTTTCCCAAAGAACAAGGGGAACACCTTGCACAACAACTTCTTATTCCCGCTATACAAAGCAATTGAATTTAAATATAAGCCAACATAAAAGTTTGGATCGAACTTACCATCATAAATCTGGAAGCTCGACATATGGAATCTTTTTGGGGTCTCAAATCTATCCAACTCCACTAAGAACGGCGTTCTCGACTTAGCCGGGGATGTTACCTCAGCGTAGAGTTACTTCTTCTAGAGGTAATGTCATGACCCGAACCCGTCCCCGTGGGTTAAGGACATAACCGGCCAGTAATCATGAGATTACCTACGGCCTCAAACCAAAACAAATGTATTTTTAACAGAGATATTAGGGGCCAAACGGAAGCAATTCAAAACTTTGTCCATAGAGCTGTGCTTACATGGCACATCGATACAACCAAACACATATACATTAATAACTCACAACAGAAATGCAGTAGCATAAGTTCTGCACAAACAGGATCATCCAAAAACTAAGTCAACCCATGACAACTATGTACAGACATAAGCAAAGTCCTCGCCAACATGACAAAAATAATATAGCATAGCAGAAAGGCGAAGACGAGTCTCGTGCGTGAGACACTAGGGCTAACTCTCCAAAACTCAGTTGTTCCACACAAACTTCACTGGGGCTGGGTCTGGACCTCTCTTGGCTCACCTACAAACACATGAATGAGCGTGAGCGATAGCCCAGTGAATAATATCAAATAAGAAGATACAAAAAATATATAGAACAACATACTCCGAACGGCCTTGGGCCCAACTCACATTTTTATTTAACATTTATATACGCAATTTAAGTCAAGTGACTGTGGTTTCAAACATACTAGCCTTTGGCCCATTTATCTTTCATTCCTGTCAAACAACCTTTGGCCCACTCATTTGTGTCAAAAAGGCCTCTGGCCCATCCATTCATGTCAAAACAGCCTTTGGCCCACCCATTCATGTCAAAACGGCCTTTGGCCCATTCATTCATGTCAAAACGGCCTTCGGCCCAATCATTTATGTCAATTGGTTGTCCATAATTCAAACTAGCAAACTGGTAGAGAAATAAGCAATTGGACAATTGACAAACTTCAAATATCGATATTACTCACAGCGATCGGTTGGTTGGTTTGCCTTGGAGCTCGACCCTACACAGTCCATGAACACAAAAGGGTCACCAACAATTCAATCCGTTCTTAAATTCACATCTTCCTCTTTAGGCTTTATTCTTATCTCTTTAATTCAATTATAATGCTCAATGCATGCCTAAGAGTACTTAGAAGTGAAAGAGAACAGAAAACGGAACTCAGAATGCATAAACAAAATTTCAGAAAACAGGGTCCCCGTTCAAGCGTGGACTTCCCCACTCGAGCGGACCCTTGAGGCCTGCAAAAGTACTGGGAGCATCAAAATTATGCTCGAGCTTGAAGTCTAGTGCTCGAGCGGAAGGCCTCTCTTCGTGGCTCCCCACTCGAGCGTGAAATTACCCCGCTCGAGCGGATGCCATGTCTGCAAAAAGTTCTGAATGCATCATTTTTACGCTCGAGCGTGAACTCAGACGCTCAAGCTGAAGGTCTGTCTACATAGCTCCCTGCTCGAGCGTGGACTTTCCCCGCTCGAGCAGACATCCAAGTCTGCAAAATATTGGGAGCATGAAATTCACGCTCGAGCGGCCCCGCTCGAGCGTACTTCAAATTTCTGGAAAACCCAGAACATGTTCTTGAGCTTCAACTTCAAATTCAAAGGCTCCAAATGCATGATTTTGACTCAAACTTCATGTATATGTGTACTAACATGGTACAAACACTAGATTACAACATTTTGAAGCTCAATTACATAAATCAAACCCATGCATGGCTCATTCTCCACCAAATTCATTATTAACATAGCAACTTCATGCATTCAAAGCTTCTACTCCCATAGATTGTACATGCATGTGACATATAACCCTCATTCTAATCCCATATGATGAAGAGATGGTCAAACACATGGAATTCAACCAATATTCAACATGAGTCATGTAATTCAAGTCCAAATATGCAAATTCAAGACAACTACACACATGCATGCATACATTGACCTTCAATTTAACAAAACTAACCCAATTTCATGTCAAACTTACTCTTGATTACCCAATTAGCTTGAACACACAAAATTACAAACTAGAATCCATGAGATACTCACCTGGGAGCTTAATTCTCCCAATCTATGGCAAAATCTTGGGTTTAATCTTCCAATTCTCCATAAACTTGAGCCAAACACAACTTTTCTCCTCTTACCCTCTCTAGCTGACCCTCTCTCTACTCTTAGAGTGAAAAATTAGCCAAGATGCAACAAAATAGGAGAATTGAGGTGTGGTGCCCCTTTTACAACAATTCCCACTAACTTAATTTAATAATAATAAATAATTGGACACTAATTCAATAATTTAATCAACTTAATTTGGTCCGAATCAGTTTTCAATTAAATTTCACCGTAGGCTCTAAAAATCACGCTAATCACCATGGCGTAATCAATTCTGGGTTCTGTGGCCGATAAGGCCTTCAATTTAATTTTCAAAGCAGACAGTCAAACAGATATTCCTACGGTGAACAGATAGAAATTCAAAACCACATATTTTCACATAATGGCACACAAAATCATATTAAACACATAATCATACTCAGGTTAAGGACCAATTAACATATTACGGGGCAGGGGTATCACAGGTAGTCCCTCAGATCCTCCTTCGTTCAACCGGAAACTTAGCTATCAACAGATTTTAGCCTTTTCGGCACGCTGCTCCCGGCGTCATTGTGCGTCCTGTTGGACTTCTCTTTATTCACTATATCAAATCAAAGTCCCTTCCCCTGGATATACTGAGGTTCTTTGACGTAGGTCCCCTTGGTTTGTGTGTCCTCTGCGACTCACCTCTCACTGACTCTACTCGCCCGACATTCCGTGAAGGCCGATATAAACGCTCATTTTCCTTACCATGCTGTGGGATTGTTGGGATTATTTTATGCCCCCCTTTCTGGGCGTCAGTCTTTGCCGCTGATACCGGCGTGTCTTGTAACGGGAACGGTGGTTGCATTACGTTGTTCTGCGTCATGAAGTTGACAACCGACTATAGGTCTGCCAACTTGTTCGCCATCCCTTTTCATCTCGATATCCCTCCTCAGGCATCTATCCTTCCATACCTGGAGGTCACTTAGTACTCATCTCGGCCAGCTTTCTTTGGGGCATTCCCTTCTTTGTTGATGTCTTTCTCGCTAGGATTCGGATCCTGTGCTTCCTCATTATGGTTTTCTTTCCCAAAGTTAGAATCTCTATGTTCACAACTCTCACTGTCCGTCGTTGGCCATCTATTCTCCTTAAGTTCCCACTGATGGCTCCAAATTGTGGGTGTAGACTTTTGACCACACAACCAAACAGGGAACTCAGCTGGAGAGCACCGGTAGGATAGATTAAACCCAACAACCTGCACAAGAAGATGAGAATCTCGTAGTGGTTCGTCCACCCGGGGGCACTCCGACGATCAAGTCAGTAATCTATATCTCTCAAAGACAGCAAATTGTAATTAAACTCATAAGAAATAACTCACCTCTGACCCACGAGGGTGCCCTGCTTTTATAACTAGTAGTGACCTGATCCCCTTAGAAGCCTTACTTCAATGGACTTAGGCTCCATGCTCATCCTAGACCCTTATCTAGATAGAGATAAACTCTTCTTGAGCCTTATCTCTATCTAGAATGAGATCTTCATCTATTCTAGGACTCTTGTCCCTTATCTGCTTAAATCGGATTTCGGTACCTTCGCAGGTAACCTCAGCCTAGCCGAGATCATCTCGGTGCGTAACCAGGCCACGTGGCACCTCTGTTAACACTTCGGCGTCTCCTTTGCCACATGTTGTTATTCAAAAAATGTGTCCCCACATGTTTGATTTGCATAACTTGTCTTCTCATTTTGATGTTAAATGTTTATCTGCAATAAATGAAACTGGTTAGTTATGGCATAGAAAACTAGGACATGCTCAATTAGATTTAATTTCAAAACTTTCAAATAATGAGTTAGTCATTGGTTTGCCAAAAATTGATTTTGAAAAAGACAAACTTTGTGATGCATGCCAACTTGGAAAACAAACTAGAATTTCTTTTAAATCCAAAAATATCGTTTCAACTACTAGACCGCTTCAACTCTTGCATATTGATTTATTCGGACCATCTAGAACATAGTTAGAAGGAAAATCATATGCTGTTGTTTGTGTTGATGATTATACTAGATATACATGGGTATTATTTTTAGCACACAAAAATGTATCTTTTTTATAATTTCTCAAAACTATGTAAAAGAATTCAAAATGAAAAAAGTCTTAATATTTGTAGTATTAGAAGTGATCATGGCAGAGAATTTGAAAATAATGATTTTATTATGTTTTGTGATGACTTAGGAATAGATCATAATTTCTCAGCCCTTAGAACTCCTCAACAAAACGGTGTGTTGAAAGAAAAAATAGAACTCTTGAAGAAATGGCCCACACTATGCTTTGTGAGAATAATTTACCTAAATATTTTTGGATTGAAGTTGTTTTACATTGTATGTTATGTTGTAAATCGTGCCATGATTAGACCTATTCTTAAGAAAACCCTTATGAACTTTGGAAAGGTAGAAAACCTAATATTAGCCACTCACGTGCTTTTGGTTGTAAATGCTTTGTATTAAATAACAATAAAAATAACTTAGGAACATTTGGTAATAAATTGGATGAAACTATATTTCTTGGTTATTCGAATTCTAGTAAAGCTTATAGAGTATTCAATAAAAGAACTTTACTTGTTGAAGAATCTATACACGTTGCCTTTGATGAATCTAATAACGTTGTTTTCCAAGAATCTTGTAAGTGATGATACTGCAAAAACAAATCCAAGAATGGAGAGCATTTACATAACAAATGAAGAAAATCAATCTCCTGAGCAAAAAGAAGAAATCACAATGAAAAATCTTCAAGAAGAATATGCTTGTCCAAAAAACGAATCAAATTTACCAAAGGAATGCAAGTATGCTCATGGCCACCCTAAAGACCTTATCATAGGAGATGGATCGGAAGGTATAAAAACTCGTTCTTCTATTAGAAATGTTTGTAGTAATTTAGCATTTGTGGCACAAATTGAACCAAAATTATTTTTAGAAGTTGAAAATGATGAAAACTAGATTTTAGCAATGCAAGAAGAATTAAATCAATTTGAAAGAAATGAATTTTGATTTTTGACCCCTCGACCTAAGGATCATCCCTATAATTGGTACAAAATGGGTTTTTCGACCGGAGTTGTTATTAAAAATAAAGCTAGATTGGTAGCTCAAGGTTATAATCAAGAAAATGGTATTGATTTTGATGAAACTTTTGCACCGGTTGCTAAACTTGAAGCTATTAGAATGTTACTTACTTTTGCATGTTTTAAAGATTTTAAATTATATCAAATGGATGTTAAAAGTGCTTTTTTAAATGTGTATATTCTGGAGGAAGTTTATCTTGAGCAACCTCTTGGTTTTGAAAATCATAAATACGCCAGATCATGCTTTCAAACTCTTAAAAGTTTTATATGGTTTAAAACAAGCTCCTAGAGCATGGTATGACAGATTGAGTAATTTTCTACTTGACAAAGGTTTTGCTGAAGGAAAAATAGATATAACTCTTTTTATAAAAATAAAAAAGGAGGATAAGCTAATTGTTCAAATTTATGTTGATGGTATTATTTTTATTGATATTAATGAAAATTTGTGCAAAGAATTTGCTAAAGATATGCAGGGTGAATTTGAAATGAGTATGATGGGAGAGTTAAATTACTTCATTGGTCTACAAATTAAACAAGCAAATGATGAGGTCCATTTAAATTAAACGAAATATATCAAGGATCTACTTAAAAGGTTTGAAATGGAATCATCAAAGCCTGCAGCAACTCCAATGAGCACATCAATAAAAATCGACAAAGATGAGCAAGGTAAACCTGTCGATGAAAAGAAATATCGAGGTGTGATTGGTTCCTTACTCTATCTTACTGCAAGTAGACCTGATATAATGTTTAGTATTTGTATATGTGCACGTTTTCAATCCGCACCTAAAGAGTCACATATCACCGCAGTCAAATGTATTTTTAGATATCTTGTTGGCACTCCAAATTTGGGATTATGATATCCTAAGAGAAGTACCTTTGAACTTTTTGGTTACTCAGATGCTAACTTTGCAGGATGTAGACTTGACCGAAAAAGTACTAGTGGCACTTGTCATTTTCTTGGACACTCTCTCACTACTTGGTTTTGCAAAAAACAAAACTCAGTGGCTCTGTCAAACTGCTGAAGCAGAATACATTGCAGCCGCTGGGTGTTGTGCGCAATTGTTTTAGATAAAACAACAACTTCAAGATTTTGAACTTCACTATGATCATATTCCTATAAAATGTGACAACACAAGTGCCATTAACCTTCCAAAAAATCCTATTCAACACTCGCGCACTAAACACATTGAAATAAGGCATCATTTTCTAAGAGATCATGTACTCAAATGTAACATTGAACTCGAATTTGTGCCTACAAATCGCCAATTAGTTGACAAATTTACCAAGCCTCTTAATGAAGAACAATTTTGTTATATTAGAACTGAACTTGGTATGTTAAATACTCTTATATAATAATTATATACAAAAATAAATAAGAAAAAAAATTTTAAAAAAACATTTTTTTGATATAAATCCTTTCTCTCTCTTTTCTCTCTCATTCTTTGTCTTGCTCTGACTCTCGTTCTCTATATCTCTCTCTATGTTCCTATCTCTCTCTCTCTCTCTCTCACCTGCTCCCACTCCCTCTTATCATCCATCACTTTCATCACTACCATCATCCACCCAAATCCCTTACCGATCTACCAAGATCCATCACTACTCTACACAAAACCTTCATCACCGATCTTCAACATCATTTCTGATTCATCAAGATCAATTACCAATCCATCACAATCCGTTACTGATCCATCAAGATCCATCACTGATCTACAAACATTTATTCTTGATCTTCTCAATTCTTTCCGATCATCAACATCATCGCCGATCAACATGTTAAAATTATTTTTGCAATGTGTGATATTTTTTATATGGTTGTATATACTCCAAAAACTCTTGTATTTAATAACAATTGCTTCTACGTGGTATGAAGAATTTTTTTTATTTGTCTTTTCTCTTTTTATGCTAGTGCATTGGGTGTAGTTGTTTATGACCAGATCTTAATAGCCCTTGGTATTATAAATTGGTAATTTGTTTCTTACAATTTTGTGTTATTTTTAGTGCATTAATTTAGGGGGAGACTCGTATTATGTAATATTTTGAGTTTAAAACAATTTTTAAAAAAAATCTTAAGAGGGCATTTATATATTCTATGCATAGTTTTAGGAGGAGTATATATAGTTATCAACTAATTTTTTTTTTTTTTTTGAAAAGATAAACAATTTTTCAAAGAGAAATGCTTGTAATTTTATTTCAGAATGAGAAATTATTGCTCGATTACATGTACAGTTTGAGAAGGCTTCACAGATTTTTTGCGTTTCACTTCTCTCAACAACTTTTCATGAGTCTCCTTTACATGACTCTCTCTATTTTCGACTTTTGTGAGTCTTGGCATTATAACCGTTGTATAATATTGCACCACATTCTCCAACTGAGAAATTTTCCTCTCCAGATCTCTCTTCTCCTGACGCGTATTAGCCAATTATTGTTTTAACAAGCCCACATCGTCTTTCAATTGCTGATTTTCTTATACTTACTTGTAGTCGTCGAGCCATATTGGAAACCACAGGCATTGCCCATATACCAAGAGCCGTAGAGTTATTAATAGCATCGATATTACTCCGATTACCAAACACATTAAGACTCTCATTTACAGGAATAGTGTGCGAATGCAATATCGGTAATCTCTCATTTGCCTGAATTACAGGCACTTCATGCATGTCAGAACCATTGATGGCCAAGGTAAGGAACGACATGATTACACAAAATGTAAACAAATTTTTGTTTTTCTCTCAAAACACTTGAAGATTTTATATCTCTGCATATCATCTATATCACTTTTTATACACTCCACCGATTCAATAATCGATGCATATCTGCTCAAATATCTTATTTATCAACATTTTAGGCGCCGCTACCCTATTTTTCTAGAGATGATACAAAATTCCAAAACTGATCACGAGAAGAAACAAGAACAAATATTATATTTTTGTCAAATCAGAATTTTTTTTTCAATATGTTATATGATTTTTGTTTTTGGCACTGAAAATTTTCTATATCAATATTTTATTTTGATGATGTCGAAGGGAGAGAAAAATATGAATTTGAATGGATGGCAGTGCTTGTTGCAATGTTACAAATTATCAAATATTTTGTTGATTTTAATTTTATGTCAAATCCATACATATATTGCTTGTTAATCATGTTGTTTGATTTTGATGATGTTATGAGGTAAATTGTAATTTTTTACTATACATATTTTAAAATATTTGACACAAACTATTATTTGTTTAAAATATATATTGTATGATAAAAATATTTTGAAAATTTTACTATTCACGTTTTGAAAAACTAGACTGATCACTATTCATCTTTTGACAAATTTGATGGGTTATTTTCTTTTGACAAAATTGATACACTCACATCGGGTGGTAGGTTATTTTTTAAAAAAATGAATTTAAAATCTCATCAACAACTGCAAAGATTATAAAAAAATGTATGTATTTTCATATCTATTATAAATGTTATTTTAAATAAACTTAAAGGGATTTTATTGTGCAATTAAAAAAAATTTATTGTGAAATTAAATATTTTATTAGAAAAATTACTATGCAATTACTATATAACTTTTGATTATTCGTTGTTTTGAAGGGGAAAATTAAACACTATTCGTTTGTTGAAAAGTTCTATATACAATAGTGATTACTTATATGTTTTGTAAGCCACATGCTTGGCACCTGACATAGAAAAGAAAAAGGAAATGTTTACAGTATGCTTCATGCAAATTTTGAATATAAAGAAGAGCGGTTTTATGCTCCACATGCCCGAACTACTAAATCAAAAAGGTGGAGCGTGCCCACGTGATCCATGACGTCAGCAAGGAGCGTCCTACCTCCAACGGGCATATTTTTGTGTATAAATAGAAGTGTTATGTGTAAAGAAAAATCAATAACTTGAAGAGAAAAAATTTTGTATGCTTCAAAATTGTGATTATATTTTTCACTCTACTATTTCACTTTCAGATCTAAGTAGTATTTTTGTTCTTACATTTTCATATCTAGTCTTTGTGAGAGAATTATTGTAAAAGAGGGTTGAACTACCTCTTATCCTTATTTATTATTTTGTGAAGGAATTTTGTAAGAGTGAGATATTTATTGTTGAGTGAGGCTCAATAGATGAAAATAAGACCTGTGCAAAATCCACAAGCTTGGTGAAACCTTGGTGGTGTAGTGATTCATTTTGATAATGAAGAAATTCTCAAGGAGTTTCCTTAGGGAGTAGACGTAGGCCTGGCGTGCGAACCACTATAAATCTCAGTGTTTAATTTTGTTTCCCTATCTCTCATACTTTTATATTGATAATTATTTTTATGTTTTTTATTTGTTAAAATTATGAATATTGTGTTTATTATTTTTTAATATTGTAAAAATTTTAATAATCCAATTCACCCCCCCCTCTGGGGTTCTCTACCTAGGATAACATAATAGTTTAGGTGACACTTAAAATCTCACCAAAAGATTTTCTTACCAACAACTAAGCTATGCCCACAGTTAATTCGAAACCCCCATGGTCAAATATTCAAGTACTACCAAGGATACCCATACCCAAAGTTATGCACCCAAGCCGTGGCATCTGTGATCTGCCCTAAGGGAACAGTCTATCAGGGGTACGTAACCTCCTTGCGTGCCACCCGTACATCCACCCTTATCCCAAAACCAAATACCGATAATGGTTCAAAAAAGTCCCGTGCCATCTTTGGGTTTCGTGACATAGCTATGTACAAATTCTCAAAAGAACTAGGGTTCACCCTGAACTACCGGTATTACCCGTCAATTGTTAATTTTGTACATGCCATTAATCATTTTAGATAGTTTTTATATTAATCACAAATAATTACAAATTTCAATCCCCATAAGTGTTATACCATTTCATTAACAGAAAATATTGCGCATATGTTATACAATAATCAGTCAATGTATAAAATTATAATAAACAATTAAATTAAACCATAGTATGAAATGATAATTTTAGATACTTAAAAGTGAACCACAACCACACATACATGGACTACTAATTTACAGAATTTAATTAATTAGACCAGCACAATATTTATTTTTAGTCCTAATTATTAATTGAAGTAACAATCTTGGTTCTCTCTTAATCTGCCCAGAAAATTTCAGAACATACTTTTCGTACTTAAAATTATAAATAAATTATTTATACAATTCTAAAATTCATGAAATTACATAGAATATTCAATAAACATATTATGGTCATTTTCCAGAAAGAAATTCCCAAAAATAAGTTATAAATAATTCTGTAAAATTTTAAGAAATTTCATGACACAGATTCGTCACATTTTCTTAAAATAATTCCACACTTAAATTTATAAATCAATTTCATAATCTAAAAATTTATTATGAAACAAGAACTCTTAAATTTCATTTTTTATTTAGAAATTACCAGATTGGATTAATATAGGATTTTTAATGATTTTTCAAAGTAAAATCTGTCTACAGGTTTTTATTTAAATTTTTTTTTGTATAAATTCGTACAAAACTAGAATAATTATTACAAAAATTCATGGATGAACAAGACATCATTCTTAACAAATTTCTAGAATAAATCATCTCAAAAGTTTAAGTATAAAATTGTCTAAAAATTCGTACAAGTTTTGATAGATTTAAGAGTCATATAATCAAACCAAATAAAATCTTCAATCATCTTTTTAATGGCACAAACTACACATGCAAGCCTAATTTCAAAACTATATCATGATTTTAAGGCTACTAATATAAAAATAACCTTCAAATATTTGATATGCAAATCACAAAATTTACATACAACTAAAAAATAAAATTCTATCTACAATTTTAGTCATTTTATTATATGAACACAAATCTGAAAATTTCAACAAATAAAAGAAATGATAGGGTTGAGAGGGTTTTCTTACCTAGTAGTAGGATTGAAATGGTAGAATCTTTTTTTTTTTTAAACTTCCTTGATATTTTACTCGTCTTCTTCTTACTTAGCTTGCTCACAATTTTTTTTTTATTTTTTTCTTTTCTCTTTTCTGATTAGAGAAGAATACAAGCATGTGTATATATATATATATATATATATATGTATAGGAGTTCATCCTGACTGAGGCTCTCTCACACACTCTCTCTCTCTCTATTTTCTAATCATTCTAATGAGTCTCATCAGATCTTCCAATTCCAAGATATATAATGAGCCTATTCCCTACTATCATATGCATGCAAACAAGTGTTGGATGATTAATCACCCACACTGCCACCGAATTTCTGATTTTTTTTTAATTGTGTATTTGTGTGGGTTTCTTAAAATTAATTAACTAAGGTTTCAACTAAGTTATTTAGTAAGGATAATTATTATGTTGAATCCTTGTTAAAATAAATTATAAACACAAAAAATATTGAATACCCACAAAATTATTATTCTTAACAATGTTTTTGTTAGTGACTGAATTGGATTAATTTAAAACTAACTTATACACTAATATATATTTTAGATAGACTCTGGATAAAATCAATTTATTTATTTATTTATTTTCATCTAGAAATAATTAAATGCGGGTTCTCACAACCTATCTCCTAAAAAAAAAAAATCGTCTTGGAAATTAATTCTTACCTTTAGATTTGAAAAGTTGAAGGTAGTTAACACGTATCATATCTTCTCTTTCCCACGTTGACTCCTCCATCCCACAATGTCTCCATAGAACTTGAACCAATGGTATAGTTTTACCTTATAAATTTTTCTCGCGACGATCTAAAATTTTGATAGGTTTTTCCTCAAATGTCACATCTTCATCAAGATTAATTGCCTCCCAGTTGATGACATGAGAAGGGTGCGGCTCATATTTCCGTAACATAGAGATGTGAAAAACATTATGTACCCCAGCCAGTTGAGGTGGTAGAGCCAAACGATATGCCACCTCTCCTACTTTATACAAAATTTCGAAAGGCCCAATAAAGTGAGGTGATAGCTTTCCCTTCTTACCGAAATGAACAACTCCTTGACAAGGTTGTATTTTTAGGAACACATGATCTCCAACTTGAAATGCTAAAGGTCTTCTCCTTTGATGTGCATAAATTTTCTACCTACTCTGAGCGGTCTCAAATCTTTGTCTAATTAATTTCACCTTCTCGATAGTTTCTTGAACTAATTCTGAGCCTAAAAGGGGTGCTTCTCCAACTTCCGTCCAACACATTGGTGATCAACAAGGTCGTCCATACAAAGTCTCATATGGTACCATACCAATACTTGCTTGAAAACTATCATTGCACGAGAATTCAACTACTAGGAAGTGTCGCTCCCAACTACCCTTGAAATCCATCTCACAAGCTCGAAGTATGTCTTCCAAAATTTGAATGTTCTTTTTGATTGACTGTCAGTTTGAGGGTGAAAAGCCATACTAAAACACAACTCTATACTCATAGCTTTTTGCAGACTTTGACAAAATTGTGACGTAAAATGAGGGTCACGATCTGATATTATTGAGACTCGTACTCCGTGCAACCTAATGATTCATCGAATAAATAATTGAGTTAATGATTCGAATGTGTCTGCTGGTCCAATTGGTAGGAAATGTACCGTCTTAGTTAACCGATCAACCACAACCCAAATGACATTATGGCCTTGCGGCAACCGGGGTAGTCCCATTACAAAATTCATTGGTATGTGTTCTCATTTCCATTCAGGTATTGGTAAAGGTTGGAGTTTTCCTACCGGCTTCTGATGTTTTGCCTTCACTTGCTGACACGTTAAGCGCTTAGACAGAAATTGAGCAACATCCTTCATCATTCCGCTCCACCAATACTATCGCTTAAGATATTGGTACATCTTGTTTCCTCCAGGATGAACCGCAAAATCTGAATGGTGAAATTCTTTAAGTACTTCTTCTCAACTGTTCGATATTTGGCACAAAAATTCTACCTAGATACCTTAAACTACCATCTTGATAGAGCATCCAATCAGGTGAAGTTTCTCCTTACACTAATCGTGCCTTGATGAAGTCGGTCTCTTAATCAAATCTTTGAGCTTCTAGCACTTTGGTAAGAAGTTGGAGTGTTGTAACCATTGCAAATAACCTAACCTTTCCATTTTGAGTTTCTGGTTGTAACCTAAACTCATTCACAGTACTTACTATTTCTCATTCTTTAATTGATATGTTGGCTACAATCTCTCTTGTCTTTCGACTTACAGTGCATTTGCTACAACATTAGCCTTCTCGGGATGATAAGATAAAGTGAATTGGTAATCTTCAAGGTACTGTATCCAGCGTCTCTGCCTCATGTTCAAATCTCAACACAAGTACTTCAAGTTTTTGTGGTTGGTAAATATCTCAAAATTTTCGTCGTAGAGGTAATGTCACCAAGTCTTAAGTGCATAGACTACAGCCGCCAATTCCAGATCGTGGGTAGGGTAATTTTTCTCATAATTATTCAATTGTCTTGATCCATAAGCCACTACCTTCCCGTTTTGCATTAAGACACTGCCTAACCCTTCTTTAGAGGCATCATAATAAACTGTGTATCCAATGTCACGTTTGAGTATGATTAGTATAGGAGCGCTTGTTAGTCTTTTCTCGAGTTCTTGAAACGATTGTTCACAAGTTTCATTCCATTCAAACTTTACTCCTTTTGTGTTAGGCTAATTTGGAGAAATGTTAAATGGATCTCCAATAATAATCCCAAGAAACTACGAACCTCAAATGTTTTCTTAGGTTGTTTCCATTCCATTATTGCTTCTACTTTAGCAGAATCCATTGATATTCCCTATTCAAACACAACATGAACTAAGAATTTTACTTCCTTCAACCAAAATTCACATTTGCTAGCTGAAGCATACAATTGGTTCTCCCTTGGAATTTGCAAAATGGCTCTCAGATGCTGCTCGTTATCTTCCTCCGATCATAAGTATATCAAAATATTGTCAATGAATACTACTACAAATTGGTCCAAATAAGGTGTAAAAACTTTGTTCATTAAACTCATGAATACCCTAGGCGCATTCGTCAAACCAAATGGCATTACCACGAACTTATAGTGGCCATAACGGGTTTGGAACGTAGTCTTTGGTATATCTTCTTCATTGACACGAAGTTGGTGACATCCATACCTAAAGTCAATTTTGGAAAAATATTTTGAACCTCTTAATTGATCGAACAAGTCATCAATTTTGGGTAATGGATATCGATTTTTAATAGTGACTCGATTTAGTTGTCAGTAATCGATGCATAATCTCAAGGTTCCATCCTTCTTCTTTGCGAATAATGATGGCGCTCCCCATGGAGACGTGCTTAGTCTGATGAACTTTTTATCCAACAATTCTTGATATTGCTTCTTCAGTTCCCAAAGTTCAACTAGCGGCATACGATGTGGTGTCATAAAAACTGGTGAAGTCCTAGGTTGGAGCTCAATCACAAAATATACGTTCCGTTTTAAGGGTAATCTAGATAATTTGTCAGGGAAAATGTCAGTAGACTCGCACACCACATGGGATAATCCTAGATCCTTTCAATTTTCTTCTTCCAAAATTAAGCTTGCCAACCATCCAGTTAGTTGATCTTGCCACCACGACTTGCGACATATTAAAGTTAAAGAATCTTGTTTATCTCCTTTAACTTAAAATTTCTTGCCATTAAGGGAGGATGCTGTCACCATTTTACGATAACAGTCAATAATAGCTCGATGAACTGATAACCAATCCATTTCTAGAATGACGTCAAAATCAGACATTTCCATCACTCTTAGATCATATATCAGATATGAACCAGAGATTTCTAGTTCACAAGATTTACATACTAGATTTACTCAGGTTTGACCACTTAAGGGTGAAGCAACACTCATAGCTATCTCTAACGTTTTTGGCTCTAAACCCAGACTTGATACACATGTAGTGGATATAAAAAAATGTGAAACTCCAAAGTCAAACAATACTTTAACCCAAGAATTCATGAGGATTAACATACCTTGAATTACTGGTGGGTTGCCAACATCTTCTTCTTTTTGAAGAGTGTACATCCTTCCTATTACTTGTTGGTTAGTCCCTCCTGGTTTCTTTCCACGGCTCCTTGCGGTTGTGTTCTTGGTCGGCCCGCATTCCTAGGGGATAGTGACTGCCCCTTGTTGGTCTAGGTAGATTGAGTGGGTTTAGAACCTTGTCTGGGCTGGCATTTGTTTTATTGTTGTGCCCCTTGTTAATCCATAAAATATTCCCCATCTTGAGGGCACTCACTTTGACAATGCCCCTATTGACCACATCTAAAACATTTTTCTTTCCACACATTTGCAGAGTTTCCTCATTGCTAGTTTTCCCGATTCTCCCTTTGTTGCTGCTGCAACCCTCCGGCATAAAGTGCCGGTACAAGATGGTTTCTGGTGTTTCAAACTCAACCTGATGATTGGTTATTGTTCCTTGATCGTTGATTTCGAATGCGTTTGGAATCCACTAATCACGTTCCACAATTAAAGCTTGACCCACCATTTGAGCATAGGTGGAAAGTTGTACTGTGATCAATGTTCCTCTAATATTTGTGTCCAAACCCCATTCGAATCGTCTAACCTTATCCTCCTTATTTGCTACTATTGCTGAAGCATACCTTGAAAAGGCCTCAAAACGGTTTGCATATTGAGTAACTAACATTTTTTCTTGTTTCATTTGGAGGAACTCTTGAACCATTTCTTGTCTTAGTGAGTTAGGAAAATATTTTTCCATAAATAGGTCTTCAAATTACCTCCAAGTCAATATCTCTACATGTCAGATACTTCTAATCATTTCCCACCAATGATCTATTTCTATTTCCATTTGAAACACCGCCATGGTCACCCTATCTTGTTCATTTATGCAGCCCACTTTCAAAAATTCCTTTCTAGATTTTAAGTTATTTAGAAAACACTCCAACGCTGTCCAGTTCGTCGACTGTTACGAAAATTTGATTTTCTTGTAACCCGCTCACTGTTTTTCCATAAAACCAATTTTAGTGGAAAACTAACTCCTTAAGCAAGATTTTGACATAAGAAAGAGGTCCAGGATAATTTTATATATTTCTCTAGAATTTTTGAAAGTTGGCTTCGAAACAGATTCTAAGGAACCATACTTGAAATAAGAAGACTTGTGAGAAAAGGAATCCATTAAGGAAATTTTTTTCTTTTGTGATGAAACCATGCTAACTAACATATATTAACCCAAAAAATTTGCTTGGATGTGTGCCTTTGGAAAGTTTGGGAGATTGGTATGAGAGGATAGTTTTGTATCGAAATGAGGGAAACCACAAGCGAGGGAAAGTCATGGTTCAACTTTTATCATTCTTAACACAAGTAACTCATTGATAACACATCTGAAAATATTATTTAGAACCCTTAAGAACATGTATTTGAAAAAGGGAAAATGAAAGAGAAGGTTGTGTTGTGGCTTACTTGCTAAGATTTGAACAAGATGGCTCTCTTCTCCCTTCCTCTTCCTCTCAAGATTTCTCTCTTGTTCTCCTTTCCCTCCTTTAGTCGAATGTGTGTGTGAGAGTGTTGCTAGTGATTGCTATGCTAGGGAGTGGTGATATTTATAGGCAAATTTGGTGTAACATGGCATAAAAGCCCACTGGTTGCAATTGAAAGGACAAGTTAGGATTTACTTGTCATTAAAGCCCACTAGTTAGAATTGAATGGATCACTAGTTGGAAAATGAATGGACACTAGTTGGAATTGAATGGACCATTATTTGGAAAATTGAATGGACCACTAGTTGGAAAATGAATGAACACTAGTTGACCTGGAATTAGCATTTTATAGAGTCTCCAGTTGTATGTTCCTCTTCGTCACCTGACATAACACGCCGTGAGCTTTGAATGCCCAGTAAACACACACACACCCCATAACTTTTTTTCGAGTCCAATACACAATCACAATATAACATCAAGTAGTAAAGCATCATACGCGAATAAATAAATAAATGGTTACAAGTTAAATGTTAGTAACCTAGAAATCCCCCAAAGAGATTTCGTCCTCCCAACCACAAGAATCGGATTCGGTTTATTCGGTATGCCCCTCTTTTGCTGCTTCGTTGCAGAACTAACCTCGGATGCCTACCATCGGTTATATACCGCTTAGCACCAATCGCAAGGCCCCAAAAGAGACGGTGAAATAGGGCCTTGCCCAAAACCCTCCCCACACCAAACCACCTAGGGTCCGAATACAACCGCTTCGTTCAAGGGTTCCGAAAACCACTTGCGCAAGACTTTAACTACCGAATAGGGAACGCATCCCAACAAACCATATATCACAAATTCTCATCTTTTCATTACTCAAGTGCTCGAAACCCAATACCCTCCCAATTAGGTTTCCCGTTGAGTTAAATATTTTAATCAAGGTTAGTCCAACTTACAAGATAATAATAACCACATAAGCACGCATCCTTAAGATGAGAAAGATAAATAACATAACACATACAATATCATTCCAAGGTATGATCATAAGCTATTAAACATTTTCGTGAATACAAGGGCATAAAACATCCATACATAACAAAATTTCCAGATTTAACATCACCTAAAGATTAAAATGAAAGGACTATTTTAGATCCTTCATCGGACTCAGTCTTCCTATGGTTCGTAGAGAATTTGATCTAGTTTCTAGAACACTTTTTGGAAATGGGTTTGCTTTTCCAGATTTTAAGTTATTTAGAAAACATTCCAGCGCTGTCCAGATTTTGTTCAGACCCGTCGATCATTACGAAAATTTGATTTTCTTGCAAACCGCTTAACGTTTTTCGATGAAACCAATTTTAGTTGAAAGATAACTCCTTAAGGAAGATTTTGACCTAAAATAGAGGTCCGTAATAATTTTATGCATTTTTCTAGAATTTTTGAAAGTGGGCTGCATAAACAGATTCTAAGGTAGAATGTCCAAAACAAGAAGATTTATTCCACCAAGGGAAAGTTTTCGTTTCTTTTGTGAAGAAAACATGCTAACCAACATATATCTAACTCAGAAAGTTGGCTTGAAGGTGTGCCCTTGGAAAGTTAAGAGATTGATATGGAGAAAAATGGTTTTGTATCGAAATGGGAAAAATACAATAGAGATAGAATCAATACTCCACGCTTAACATTTTTAACACAAGTAACTCATAAATAGCAGATCTAACAAAAACATTATTTAGAACCCTTAAGAACATGTATTGAAAAGGAAAATGAAGAGAAGGTTGTGTTGTGGCTTACTTGCTAAGTTTTGAACAAGATGGCTCTCTTCTCCCTTCCTCTTCCTCTCAAAATTTCTCTCTTGTTCTGCTTCCTCTCCTATAGTCGAATGTGGGTGTGTGAGAGTGTTGCTTGGTGATATTTATAGGCAACTTGGTGTAACAAGGAATTGAAAGGGCAAGTTAGGATTTATTGGTTCATTAAAGCCCACTAATAAACACTTAGTTGGATTATGAAAAGACACTAGTTGACATTAAATGGACACTAGTTGGTGTAGACGCGCCCACGTGAGGCCTTCATGCTACAGTTCGGACTCAATTTGTGTCACGGTTCTTAATCTGAACCAAAGAGTCCAAATCTGGCAAATCGTTTTGGAAAATAGATTTTTAGAAAAGAAGTGCCAAACATGGGCTGCTTTGCCAGATACAGAGTCGCCACCTAAATATTTTTTATGGGGGAATTTAGGAAACCCTGACTCGGTGCCAAAGGCCACGTGTCCGTCATCACCAAAGTTGCCTCAGCTCGGGAGCTTGGGTATGATTGGGGAAGGTCAGCTATGAGCACCCCCTCTCGCCCGATCCGAAGATCGGCCTTTACTAACCGTGATATCCGTTTTTGAAAACGTTATGTGTTCTTATTCCGGTTATTAGCCTAGAATTACTATGTTATGCGCACAGCAAACAAGTATAGACCAAATCGCCTAGATTGGAACAAAACATTGCATATCCGTTTGTTTGGAAAACAATTTGAAATTTGCTACTCGTAAGTAGGTTAAAAAACACGGATTTCAATGAGTTGTTCCAACTCAAACAATCCAACCTTCACCCACAGGCATTCAAGCAGTAATATCATGTAAACATATAGCCGCATGGCAAGCATACTGTCATGTTAACATTCACACTCATGTGAGATGCTAAAGCATAAATACTTACATCGTACTCCGTGACAAAACAAAGAACTCGTTAGCAATCAATGCATGATCCAAGTCCATGTTTAAATGTCTAATGCAACGCATACGGAATGTCACTAGAGTAGGCTCGGCTAGTCTATGAATGACATGTGAAAATGCACAAGTAGCATGTATTCAAGTTAGATTTTGAAATACTTATGCAGTTAGCATGATGCGCGGAGCCCGGTGCATGCAAGACTAGTGAATGATGCACGCATGCATAGCATAAGGTATGCTAAAGTAAACATGTCCTAATACTAACCATCAAAAGCAGGTAAATAAAAGGGAGAAAGAAGTGGGGGTTGGAAGACATGCACACACGCACCCACACTTATTGCAAATTCGCCCTCGCTCGGAGGGACCGAAAGAATAATACAATTAATTAACCTACAAGCTAATTAAATATTACAGACCAATTAAACTAGTTAAGCAAATTAACTAATCTATTTAAGCAATAAACAGCGTCGGGAAGTGGGTCCAGTGCAATGCATGCTCGGTCCTGCTCAGAAGTCCACTGCCATGCACAAGATGCCTCTGCTTGCTGTTTGGCACCTCTGAAAATTGCACAAACTCCAAGGTACACTGTTTGAACACTATAGAACCCCACCAGCCAAGGGGAATGGTCACCGGCCGTGGGTTGGTGGTCATCGGCCACAAATGAAGCTATCGGCCACAGACTTTTGGTCGATCGGCACTCTGTGTAGTCGACCGGCCAAATCTTCCTGCAGAGCCTGTTTTGACAGCAGCAGAGGGCAGAACATAGCATGGCAAGATATTTCAAGCAAATGTATGCACCAACACACCTCTTATCATGTTCATAACTCAAAGGGGTGTGCTCCTTGGTTCTCGGACCATCAATCGCGCATTTCGATGCATGATGGCCCAAGAGACCAAGTATACATTTTGATTTTAAATGCAATGCAAACCAAAACAAACAAGTGAGGAGCTCAACCTCAATCATGGATAATCAAGAGGCAAAGCATGCATGCAATGCAACCTAAGCATGTTAACTAGGCATGCAACATGGTAATGCAAACAAGCATACAAGGCATGTGAAAACTATGCTAGTTACACAAGCATGCAAGTATGCAAAGCATGCAACATGGACTGAAATGACATGACTAATGGCGCCAAACTACTGAAATTATGCAAGGGAAGCATACTACAGGGGCCAACACTCAAGGCTTATAAAGGAGATTACATGGTAGCTATACAAAGAAAGTCATGGATGACCCAAATAACCAAAATCAAACCTCAAGCATACTAAAACAAGCATAAAAGCTTCACAAAGCTAAGCCGAAATCATGCTAAAAACAAGGCTCAAAGCACAAAGCATGTTAAGGCAATTTCATGGCATTACAAGACAAGTATGCAAAGCATGCATGGTGTGTCTAAACCAACTGAAAACAGAGCTAATACATGGAAAAATACTACCAAATAACAGCTAAGGCATGGTCAACAAGAACCTAAACTTGGTGCTCACACATGAGGCAAAAATGGCCCTTTTTGAGGACAACAAGGAGAGAGGGTGGCCCTCTACTTCCTAGGACCTCAAGGCACCATCCTCACCTCTAAAATCCCTCAAGATTTTAGTGGTGAGGAGGCCCAAACACAATGGTCCAGGAGCTCAACCAAAATGGCACAAAACAAAGGCCAAACAAGCCTTAAGAGGGGTCAAACAACCCCAAAGCTTAAAACACCCTTAACAAACTATTTAGAGCAATGAAAAACAAGACTTTTATATGTTATATGCAAAGCCTAAAAATAGTTGCAAGGTAGCCAAAAATACTAAACAAAAATGGGGAAGACCTTACCCTTGTAGACCCTCTTTAAGAATGGAAGACCAGCAGCTTCTTTGGCTCAAACCAGCTCCAAAACTTCAAGAACAACCTCCAAGGGCCTCAACTCCAAGAGGATGGTGTAACACTATGTGTTTGTGTGTAAAACTATGAACAAACACACCTAGAACACTCAAGGAAGAGAGAGATATAGAGATAGGGTATGAACAAACCCTAACCCTAGAATTCAAAGCATTGGAAATTTTTCCTAGAATGTCTAAGTTCCCTCCTCCTCTCTCTCTTTCTTCTCTTTTTTTTTGTGTTGTGTTGATTGATATAGCTATATATCAATCTGCAGCTTCCTCAGAGCACCCACGTCTAGGTATGGGCTGGGGTATGGCCTTGAATGACAGCTGCCAGCTGTCTGCTGAGATATCTGTTGAAAACCATATTTGGCCGGCCAGCCATCAAAGTGGCCGACCGGCAGTCAAATTGGCCGGCCGACCATCACATTTGGCCGATGGCAACAAGACATAGCCGGTGGCCTCAAACCACGACCGGTGGAGTGTAGGGATGTCCCAAAAGCCATTCCCTGCCCTCCAAAGCAAAAACACAAGTGTTTGGTGCAAAACCAGACACAAAATGGTCGAGTCAAGAGATCCTAAGGCAAGGCGCGTAGCCAAGACCTCCGGGAACTCAAGACGAACGCAAACATGGATGATCACCGAGTGTTCAAGCGGTGACGTCCAAGTCTTGAGGACGGTCAAAAATTGAGTGTCTACAGTTGCCCCTCTTTGACAAAACTCGAAAGTCATAACAATGACGGGAGTGAATGTCAAAGCCCAGAGACGACCATTTTTGACAAGGCCGAAGACTTAGACAAACATGCAAGACAGACAAGATATGCGCCCGAGGGCAGGGGCAAAATGCAAGACAATGCACAAAGCCGGACATAACTTATGATCATACAAAGAAAGCTGTAACGAAGCATAACATGCGACAGTTTTAAGCTAGCATATACCAAACTACACTACAATGCAGAAAGGATGCAAGAGAATTATGTAATTCTCGATACGTCTCACTCGGAGAATACAATACCTGTGCAGTTCATCTGGTTGCGCCAGCCTCAAATGAACCGTACATACAATATCGTGCCTGAAAAGAAAGCAAACTTAACAGGTACAGATATCGTTAGCAATATGCAAAATGAATGCAAAATGATATGCGATATACAAAACTATGTATAGTAATGCAGATGAAAATGCAATGCAATTGAATCATAATCAAATCATGAGCGGTTCAAAACCACACAAATGTCAAATAGATTGATGGAAGTAACAAGTTCGTCTACCATAGAAAAGGTGCCGCAACCCTTAAACCAACATACCAACGTGGAATATGCGCGTACACATGCAGAACTATGAGTGATGTAGACGGACACAAGAACAAGTAATTGGGTGGAATGACATAAGTGGGGAAACAACCCGCTAACGAAAGGACATGATCCTAATGCAGGATGCAAAAATTACACTACAATGTAATATGTATGATGGATATGGCATGCGGACCAAACCAAATCTTGCCTAGGAAAAGCATGGACACAAACAAACCACGTCTAGCATAGAACGGTCATACAGAACTATGAGTGTATAGACATGAAAAGTATGGGCACATACCAGTCCAGGCTCAACAAGGAAAGGCGCAAACCCTAGATGGAGGTGATGCAATGAATGCATGCAAGCTATAATGTAACATCTACAATATGCAATGGAATGGATATAGTGGATTAAGGCCTACGGCCAAACCGTATCTTGCCTAGGAAAGGCATGGACACAAACAAGTCACGTCTAACATAGAACGGTCATACAGAACTATGAGTGTATAGACGTGAAAAGTATGGACACATACCAGACCAAGCTCAACAAGGAAAGGTGCAAACCCTAGATGGAGGTGATGCAATGGATGCATGCAAGCTATAATGCAATATCTACGATATGCAATGGAATAGATATAGTGGGATGCATGACATATGCATTATATTACGGTGAAATGCATGGCATATGCATTATATACAATGATGCACGACATATGCACTATCTACAATGATACATGACAAATGCATTATTTACAATGTAATGCATGACATATGCAGTATTTATAATGATGCATGACATATGCACTATTTTTTAATGAAATGCGAATGATGCATGTTGCTTTTTTTGAAATGCGCGACAGCGCGCGACGTAGGACGCATGATAATACATGAACTTTAAATGCGCGGCAACGCGCGGTTATTGAGATACATGACAATGTAAATGGACTGTGCACATCAATGCACTAAAGGTCTTGCACCTTCCGAAGATTTAAGGTCTCCTAGACCGTGGTATGTACAGGACGGTGTGATGCGCAAAATAGCGCGATCGAATGCATGCAAAATGCAATGAGATGCGCAAAATAGCGCGATTGAATGCATGCAAAATGCAATGAGATGCGCAAAATAGCGCGATGCGTTAGACAACACGAGTGCACAAGACAGTGCGATGCGCAAGATAGCGCGATGGGATGCATGCAAAATGCAATAAGATGCGCAAAATAGCGCGATTGAATGCATGCAAAATGCAATAAGATACGCAAAATCGCGTGACGCGTTGGACAACGCGAGTGCATAGAACAATGCAATTGATTTGAAATGCACAAGATAGTGCGATTGACATGTGTATGATACTTACAAGATATGTGTGCAACAATGCGAACTAGAAAACGCATAACCAGCGGGCGTTCACGACAAAGCGTCGTAATGCAATGCAAGTAAGGCAACTTTCACATCTTGTAAGGGACAAAAGGATACAAAAAGGATACTCCTCGCACAAATTCGAGTGCCACGCACAAAAGACACGGTCCGAGGCCAAAACGGAGGCTGGTTGAGCTTCAGAAATGCACTATTCTTGCACTGACTTGAGCAATGAAGGTCCCAAACCACTCATTTGACCCAAACAAGGCTGTAGGAGGTTCACCGACCGAAAGGAGAAGTCACCGGCTGTCCACCGGCCATCAAAACACATCACCGGCCAAATATTTGGCCGACCGGCCAAAAATGTAGCCGACCGGCCAAAAATGCCTGAATCGGGGCAGTTTTGTCCTTTCGGCTTGGGTCTTTTAAAATAGGGTTCCAAACCCTATTCTATTCACTCTCCTTGGCCAAAAACACTTCCTCTCTCTCTCTCTCTAGAGCATTTCCCGAGCCTTATTCCACGTTTTTCTCACGTTTTACGCCCGTTCCATCATTTGATTCACGAAGTTTATCGCGTTTCGAACATTTTCATCCGATCAAAACTTCGTTTCGGTGCTTCCTTTTCGATTTCCACTTCTTGGGGTTTGTTTCCCCCAAGTTTTCCTTGATTTTTCCACATTTTCCATATTCTGGCTTTTCCGGCCAGTTTCCATCCTCTCGGGGTTGACTTTTTGGTTGACCTTTTATATTCTAGGCCGATTTCCTCTCTCTCGACCATTTCCACGCCACTTTTGTCATGGTCGACGATATTCCACAGGACGGGACTCCCCCGGATCACGAGATGGACCTCGGGGCCGAGCTCCTCCCCTTGAGCGTCCGCCCGTTCGACCCGGCGACCTACCGGCCGGCGATTCACATCTTGCCTCCTGATGGACTGCGCCAGTTCAGGAGTTTCGAGAGGGGCGTGCCTCCAGAGCTTCTCTTGCGCGAGCCTACATCTCATTTGTCCTTCGGCGCTTCCGAGGTAACATTCTTCCCTCTGCTTTACTTTCCGCAATGTAGAACACCTAGTTGCCATAACTGATTATGCTCTTTAACTGCTTAGCCCAAATGCACTGAGGCACTGTACACTGTAATCGACCATAAACACACTTGCAACTGATATCTGTTCGAATCTGAACGCGCGCACGCACACTGCACTTGCCCTAAACCACTCAAACAAACTGACACACCAGTCACTGTAGTTTACTACGACCACACCGGCACCCGATATCTGTTCGAATCTGAAAACATGTACACATGCTATACTTACACTGAACCACTCAAACACGCCGACACCCAGTATCTGTTTGAATCTGAAAGACTTGCACACATGCTGTATTTGCCAGAGTTCTGAATGCCTTTCAAAACTGGTATATTTATCATTGCTTCGCAATTGTCTGTTCGAAAATAGGGAGATTCGCATACCGTCCGGGGATATGGGAACATCGCCGCTCGTGATTGGTACGCAGAGCTACCTGATGCGGTCCGCCACATCATGGACCAAGCCGGTTTTGGTGCATTATGCAGAGGGCTGTCCAGACTTACTACGACCAGGCCTCTCCTTGCTGCTCTAGTGGAGAGGTGGTGGGACACCACCGACTCGTTTCATCTTTCTGCGACGGGAGACATGACTATGACTCCCTATGATTTCTCGATGCTCACAGGCATCGGGGTAGGGGGTGATCCGATCCCCTTTGATACTGATATGGACGAGTGGACGGCTGCTCAGATCCACCTGCTCGGCGAGGTGTCTCCTCTTGCACGTCCCGGCTTTGTCCGATATTCGTGGTTCGAGGTCCAGTTTAAGGTCCAACCGGCTTTGATCGAGGAGGCTCTGATGACCCAGGAGGCAGTGGAGCAGTACGCTCGCGGCTTTCTGATGTTTCTGCTAAGGACTACCATTTTCGCCGACCGGGCGAACACCGTGCCCCTTTGTCTGCTCAGTGCACTGGTGGATGTCAGGCAGATTTTGCACTATGACTGGGGTGGTGCCGCTCTGGCCACCCTCTACGGGTACATGAGCTCAGCTTCCCACGGCAGTGGACAGTTGCTCGGGGGCTATTGGCGCGCTTGGGAGGTACATTTCCTTTTTCTTCTTCACATTTCATTTCTGCTTTCTATCATCTATACTCTATACACTGCACACACTATGGCTTGCTTTATACTGACTGTATACTATACACACGGCACACACATACTCTGCTTTACACCGACTGTACACTGCTCACACTATACACTCTGCTCAACACATTGCACACGGCTCTGCTATTTCTGTTTTATTCTGCGTCCTGCTTTATCTGATGATCATATTGGTATTTGGTTTGCAGTTGTGGGTCTACGCTTACTTTCCCAGGTTAGCCCCAGTACCCGACGCGGAGACCCCTCTCGTCGTCCCGTTCTCACGCCGCTTTGACGGGAGGTGTGTGCGGAGGCCCCGGGAGACATTCACCTTTTTCCGTCGCTATTTTGACACCATCACCCCCGCAGAGGTTTGTTCGACTTTAGAGTTTATTTGAGCTTCACTTTTCACTGTATGTTTTCAATAATAGTAGATAACAAACTGTATTTCATTTTCAGATCACCTAGCAGCCTTGGGCTCCGTTGCCAGCCATGACCCGGGATCGGTTTGCCGGGGCAGAGGAGACTGCACGCTTCCGGATCTTGCTGGAGGGCCCGGTCTGTCGGGCTTGGTACCTGGGCGAGCATTTCTTACACCAGACCCTGGGGTTACCAGAGCAGATAGTCCCGGGTCCACCTCCTGCCCACATGCGGGATATCGAGAGATTCATCGCCTAGGAGATGGCCGATTATACAATCGGCTGGGACGCGGAGGGCTTTAGGGGCGAGGGCGACTACAGAGAGTACGTCCAGACCTACATTATGTGGCCTCTGAGCGGTGGCCGCCGAGTTGAGAGAGGGGGACCTGCAGCGCCAGTAGCTGGAGCAGGGGTAGGGACGTCGAGGACAGCTCGTGTCCGTGGCAGGAGCGAAACTCGGAGGGGTCGAGGGGTTAGCTGGCCAGCGCTACCCACGATGATGACATACCGAGGGCAGGGCGGGGCGACCTACCAGATCCCTTTTGCTCCTCCTCCGGCTGACCACGAGTTGGTCGGTTTCCATGACTTACCTCCGGTATGTATTGCTACATTTTATGCATCTTGTATTGGCATTTCATTTCAGTTTATTTGACATTCCGCAGAATACTGATGCATTTGATACTTTTGCAGGCTTCTTCTGAGTATACCTGGCAGTCCTTGGAGCTGAATGCCTCCATGATGGGGATGTTACAACGGACTTTCGACCTCCTGGCCCTCTATAGCATTCCGGTATGTTTTTCTGATCACGGTCTCAAACCATACACATAAGCTGCTTCACATAATCTGGTGCACAACATAACACTTGATAAACTGCTCACGGCATTCATACACTGTATACACTGCATTCTGTACTAATAAACTGCTCACGGCACTCGCACGCTACACTGCATTCTACACTGATACACTGCTTATAGCACTCGTACGCTGCACTGCATTTTGCACTGATACACTGCTTATAGCACTCGCACACTGTACTCATACACTGCATTCTGCACTGATAAACTGCTCACAGTATACTGATGCGTTTGCCTCTTATACTTTTCAGCCTCCTTTCCAGATTCCCACTGTGGGAGGTGTTCCAGCCAGGCCTTCTGTTCCTGCCGGAGGAGATGGAGAGGGCAGAGTATTCCCCCGCACCAAGGTGGGGCGCACTCACATCGGGAGTAGTTCGCGGGCTCCAGTCCCTGATGACGATGACGAGGAGTCGGAGGCGGAGACGGAGGCAGAGTCATCGGATAAGGAGACCGGAGACGGCTTGGACTCGGACTCAGATGATAGCGCTGATGATGCTCCTGGACCTTCGTCCAGGAAGAGGACTAGGACAGATTCCCAGGCCTGAGATCCTTTGTCATTGATCCAGATTTTTGTTGTTTTTCTTTTTCTTTCTCTTTTGTACCTTTTGCTGGTAGCTAGAGTACCTTGTACTGCCGCAAACAGATTTTTATTTCCAAAACCATGTACTTGAAAACGATGATGAAATGAAACAAACCTTTTGTCTAAAAAAGTGTTGTATTTGTATATTTCATGTATTGCATCGCATTGCATCATGTTGCGCCTTAATGTAAATGAAATTGATCTGTTGTCTGAAAATTGAACACTTGCATTGTAATAATCAGATAACGAACCAGCCAACAGCAAAACAATCCATACCAACCACTGCACATCCTGAACACTCGGCTCATACTCTATTGGGGGATTAATCTGCATACAGCTCATAACACAGCGTTTGATTCATTTTGCACACAGCGGATCCTGAACAAACGGCCCAAATCTGACAAGACGAACCATGAAGGTTGAATCTACTGAAGTTGAAGCACACTCAGATGCGATCTAAAACCCAGAAGCTTCAAAGAGGCCCAGGTTTTCCTGTTCACACTTTATCGAGGGTGGACCCTGCAGTTGTATGAAAGAACCAAATCATGTTTTTGCACAAATATGGAGGATGGTACAGCATTCTGAGCACAAAATGATTAATTTTTGAAATTGAAGAAGGTTTTTTTTTTTTTTCAAACTGGGGTGTTGAGCCCACAACTAACTCAGCGAAAAAGACTCAACAGCGAAAATCAAAAGGTAAACTACATGAGCACAATGAGACACACTCGGAAAAGACTCAAAACAAAGGTTGAAGTAAACAAAACAAAAGACACGACATACCGATGTGCATAAAGAAAAAAAAAGGAGACCTTAAATCACAAGGAGCCAGTTCCTCCGGACATTATCTCCCACCCTTTCTCATTTGTGATTCTCACATCACTCAGCCCTCAGGCTCGATTTTTTTTTTTTTCTCACAACCCTTTGGCTCGCTTTTTCTCTCAACTTACACCTCTCTATTCTTTATTCTCTCATTTTTATCCCTCCCTAGGATTTTTTAATGGATGAATAGGAAGTTGTGGGTTCACGCCCGACATGGTTAGCTCACGGCTGTTTCTTCCGGTGGCATTTGGTCGATGCCCCAGGTAAGGGAACAGAGTACCTTGATCCCTTCGGATTCGTGCTTCACACTTGGTTCGATACCTCGTTGCTCGGAGGTTGAGAGAGCTTTCAGCCCTTTAATGACAGCTTGAGTTGTGCCCTTCTTGGCAAGTATGTTGGCGATGGAGGAAAAACAGGAAGCCTGACTCAACCGTGCCCCTAGTTCATCATTATGACCATTTTTGTTTTGGTTTTCTACTAAAACAATTTTGACCAATATGAGAGTTAGATTAACATACTTGTTCAATTTTTGATTTGAAAATCATGCAAGTCAGGCTATGAGCACTGAAAATTTTCCTTTTTTGGGTCCAAAACGGTCTAAGTTTTGGAGAAATGAAATAGTTTTCGAAAAAAATAGTCAACCTCAGTAAAAATTTTCAAAAACTATTTTCGCAAACGGCCGCCGTTCAACGAGCGCGGAGCTTACTTTCAAGATGTGCAACCTCGGATCGGAGGCAATGGAAAATTGCCCCTTGTTTAAAGGACGCTGCACGGCAACGGAAAGTTGCCCCTTGTCTGGATGATGCCGCAGCATATTGCAAACAATCCTCACTAGTGATGATCCCAACCGAACTTTCTCGGATACAGAGAAGACGAAGATGGTCAAAACCAATATATGGACACAGTCACTTTGAAGGTGTCGGGGGCTGGACTTCGGGATGAAGTTACCTATGTATCCGGTTGTCACAACCGAACTATTGGATTCGGGGAGGGCAAGAATAATCAAAACCATTACATGGACTGAGGCGCTATGAAAGCGTTGGGGGCTGGACTTCAGAATGAAGTTGCCTACGTATCCCAAACATGGGAATCAAGCCTTACGTAGTTCCGGTTAAGGTACACTCGGGTATTTTAACCTTCACTTTTACGCTCTAATTTTTGCCAAGGCGCCCGTTGCGGGTTTTCGACCTCGTGAGCTTCTTTTTTCTTCTTTTCAATTTTTGACTTTTTTGTATATATATTTTTTGTATTTTTCTTTTTTTTTTTCCCTTTTTTTGTATTTTTCTCTTGCTCTAACTTTTGCTTGGGTCGCCCTTCCGGGTTTTCGACCCAGCGAGCCTCTCAAATGGTAAAAGTGTAACAAGTCCATGCCAAATGGTTTTAAGATCCCGAAATCATCTAAATCCAGGAGAATGGCTGTTGCGTTGATTTGCAGAAAGATCCATCACGGTTGCTTCACACGCTTCTTCCGATGAGATCTGATCTTCTTGATCTGATTTTGGTGCCTCTTGTTCGAGGGCTGCTTGTAATCTGGCCACACAGACCTCACATGGCGGTTGACTATTGAACTTTCTGAACGGGTTCAAGGTTCGAAAACGAACGGGTTGAATCTTGAGGCTGAGAGCGATCCTAGGCTGCACAATCTCAAGAGCGATTCCACACAAGTCTTCACAGGGCCGCGCAAAACATTTGTTTTTGAAAGTTTTTAAGAAAGCGACAAATCGCTCGCGCCGAAGATAGTGTGGAACCAATCTGGATCAAGCCAGGGTCCTTCTCAGTACTCACGCTAACGAGCATGGTTTCATTCATTAAAGGCTTAGCATGCCTCTCCTTTTCTCAAATTGATCAAAGTTTTGCAAAACTCGAGGAATTCTTTCCTCTTTGTTTTCACCGCAGTGTTAAAGAGGTTTTGAAAAGCATAGGTCAATGCAATGATTTTTAGGACACAAGAGAACAGGTGGAATGCACGGTCGTTCGATTCAAATCCTTTGACACAACTAGCTCAAAATTAGCAATAAGCATAGAAACATGATAGCCGCAGCTACTCCATTCAAATTCCCTGATTGTAACTGGCTCCACAACAAAGACAGACTCAAAACAAAAGGGTATTTACAAAACCAAAACGGTGTTCGAGGCAACAACCCTAGAATCACCTGACATCCTATACAACGGGACTGACTCGGTACCACAAGACAGACCCCAAAACAAAAAGACTGACTCAAAGCAAAGAGGCAGACTAAAAAACAAAACAGAGAACTAACTCAAAACCCAAGCCAGAAGCTACAAAACTGCATTTACAAATGCTCAAAAAGTGCGTGCCAGACTCCACATCCGAAATACACCGAGCGCCGCCCGCAGGTAGTCCAACCCCTGATCACATACTCGCAGTATCCTCAAAGTCCAACAGCTCGGTGGTAACAGACTTCGCTGAGGTAGGTGGAAGAATGACCTTATTATCGATCAGATCCTGCACTTCATGGCGAAGGCGAAAACAGTTGTCGGTGGCGTGACCGGTCTGTTGGTGGTACGCGCAGTACAAAGCAGCATCATGTGTGAGAGGGAGATTCTTCAGGAGAGGCCGAGGTTCAAGGGGTTTGAGGTGCCCCCTTTCGGCAAGAATCTGAAGTGCCTTAGATAGAGGCATGTAGAAAGCATGAAAGATCCTGTGCCCTCGGGGCAGGTACTTTGAAGTCTAAGTATTCTTACTAGACGCACTAGCAAAAGGGTCGGCAGGCACTGCCTTGGTTTTCTGATCTTTCCCAGGTGCAGGGTTGGGAATAGGAGGAACTGTTCTGGCATGACGAGGCCTATCCCGATTTTCTGACTGACTTGAACTACCCTCAGGTGGAGTGGGGAAAGCATCCTCCACAGTTTTTGCCACAACTGCGGATATCTGTTGCTTGTTCATCCCCCCGGCTTTCAAAGCCTCGACTGCCCGCAGCAGTTGTTCAATGGGATCGGCATCTGCCTTCATTTTGTTCTTGCCTCTGGCCTCAGCCTGATCGGGGGTTTGGGTTACTACATCAGAGCGAAGCTCGGTTGTTGCTGACACGTCATTGCTGTAGCTGGAGGCAACCTCTGGTTGGCGGAGCTCTATCACAATCCGCCCCAGTAGCGGGGGCTCCTGTGGTTTGAAATTCCCGGCATACGGTGCCGCTGGCAGTGAAGCCGACATTTCATAGGCCAGATCGGCCACGGATCTCTGGAGGTCGCCTATCATTCCCATCAATTCAAATGTGGTGGGCTCACGAGCCTGATACAACTAGGGGGTCCAAACCGGGTGCACCGCAGGCGACCTGGGTGGATGCGGTGTATCGACATTGGTCTCGCTTTGCAGAGTGATTCCTTGGTCTGATGGGGCCGTCATAACCACAATCTCCTCTGAATTCTGCATCATGATAAGTTCGCTGTACTGAACGGTGACTGACGAATCAGATATCTGTCTTGTCTCAACAAGGAGGAACACTAGCTATTCTGTATCAACTCTCTGAACTGAAAGAGAAAACATGTAGCATTTCGGACCAATCAGAATGGACGCTAGTATAACTGAATAATTGTACTCTACTACTGATCACTTTTGCCTGAAATCACTGCCCCCAAAATACTAAATCGGATACCCACAGATATAACTGATTCTCATAAACTGACACTGATGCCCTCAGGTCTGATACTCAAACTTGCGAACTGATATGTGTGTTCCCCTGCATAGATACACTCTAAAACACATAGCAAGTAAGGAGAGCCAAAACACCCCTATGGAGGGGTAGGGTTTCCCTGTCCTATTTTTGTCAGGAGCTAGGGTTTCACTATGCACGCAGCAGTTTTCGAACAACCTAACATCGGGTAAGCAACCTGTCCTAGTTTGGAATGGTCACTATGGATTTCGATATGCACTAGGCCGAATGGTCGAAAAGTGTGCCCCGGTAAAACCGGGGTTTGTGTTCCCATACTGTCAAAGCCCATAACCGGTCAGCCTTATGGCATGCTTTGACAAAGTCAAGCCTCCGGCAGACCATTCAGGAATGGCAGATGGCAAACACGGTGTCCTAGGCGCACCAATGCACATGCAATGCAAAGAGACACATAAATGAAATCAAAACAGGATATCATGAGTTCGAGTCAAGCTCTCTACAATCCCCAGCAGAGTCGCCAGAACTGTAGACGCGCCCACGTGAGGCCTTCGTGCTACAGTTCGGACTCAATTTGTGTCACGATTCTTAATCTGAACCAAAGAGTCCAAATCTGGCAAATCGTTTTGGAAAATAGATTTTTAGAAAAGAAGTGCCAAACATGGGCTGCTTTGCCAGATACAGAGTCGCCACCTAAATATTTTTTATGGGGAAATTTAGGAAACCCTGACTCGATGCCAAAGGCCACGTGTCCGTCATCACCAAAGTTGCCTCAGCTCGGGAGCTTGGGTATGATTGGGGAAGGTCAGCTATGAGCACCCCCTCTCGCCCGATCCGAAGATCGGCCTCTACTAACCGTGATATCCGTTTTTGAAAACGTTATGTGTTCTTATTCCGGTTATTAGCCTAGAATTACTATGTTATGCGCACAGCAAACAAGTATAGACCAAATCGCCTAGATTGGAACAAAACATTGCATATCCGTTTGTTTGGAAAACAATTTGAAATTTGCTACTCGTAAGTAGGTTAAAAAACACGGATTTCAATGAGTTGTTCCAACTCAAACAATCCAACCTTCACCCACAAGCATTCAAGTAGTAATATCATGTAAACATATAGCCGCATGGCAAGCATACTGTCATGTTAACATTCACACTCATGTGAGATGCTAAAGCATAAATACTTACATCGTACTCCGTGCCAAAACAAAGAACTCGTTAGCAATCAATGCATGATCCAAGTCCATGTTTAAATGCCTAATGCAACGCATACGGAATGTCACTAGAGTAGGCTCGGCTAGTCTATGAATGACATGTGAAAATGCACAAGTAGCATGTATTCAAATTAGATTTTGAAATACTTATGCAGTTAGCATGATGCGCGGAGCCCGGTGCATGCAAGACTACTGAATGATGCACGCATGCATAGCATAAGGTATGCTAAAGTAAACATGTCCTAATACTAACCATCAAAAGCAGGTAAATAAAAGGGAGAAAGAAGTGGGGGTTGGAAGACATGCACACACGCACCCACACTTATTGCAAATTCGCCCTCGCTCGGAGGGACCAAAAGAATAATACAATTAATTAACCTACAAGCTAATTAAATATTACAGACCAATTAAACTAGTTAAGCAAATTAACTAATCTATTTAAGTAATAAACAGCGTCGGGAAGTGGGTCCAGTGCAATGCATGCTCGGTCCTGCTCAGAAGTCCACTGCCATGCAAAAGATGCCTCTGCTTGTTGTTTGGCACCTCTGAAAATTGCACAAACTCCAAGGTACACTGTTTGAACACTGTAGAACCCCACCGGCCAAGGGGAATGGTCACCGGCCGTGGGTTGGTGGTCATCGGCCACAAATGAAGCTATCGGCCACAGACTTTTGGTCGATCGGCACTCTGTGTAGTCGACCGGCCAAATCTTCCTGCAGAGCCTGTTTTGACAGCAGCAGAGGGCAGAACATGGCATGGCAAGATATTTCAAGCAAATGTATGCACCAACACACCTCTTATCATGTTCATAACTCAAAGGGGTGTGCTCCTTGGTTCTCGGACCATCAATCGCGCATTTCGATGCATGATGGCCCAAGAGACCAAGTATACATTTTGATTTTAAATGCAATGCAAACCAAAACAAACAAGTGAGGAGCTCAACCTCAATCATGGATAATCAAGAGGCAAAGCATGCATGCAATGCAACCTAAGCATGTTAACTAGGCATGCAACATGGTAATGCAAACAAGCATACAAGGCATGTGAAAACTATGCTAGTTACTCAAGCATGCAAGTATGCAAAGCATGCAACATGGACTGAAATGACATGACTAATGGCGCCAAACTACTGAAATTATGCAAGGGGAGCATACTACAGGGGCCAACACTCAAGGCTTATAAAGGAGATTACATGGTAGCTATACAAAGCAAGTCATGGATGACCCAAATAACCAAAATCAGACCTCAAGCATACTAAAGCATGCATAAAAGCTTCACAAAGCTAAGCCGAAATCATGCTAAAAACAAGGCTCAAAGCACAAAGCATGTTAAGGCAATTTCATGGCATTACAAGACAAGTATGCAAAGCATGCATGGTGTGTCTAAACCAACTGAAAACAGAGCTAATACATGGCAAAATACTACCAAATAATAGCTAAGGCATGGTCAACATGAACCTAAACTTGGTGCTCACACATGAGGCAAAAATGGCCCTTTTTTAGGACAACAAGGAGAGGGGGTGGCCCTCTCCTTCCTAGGACCTCAAGGCACCATCCTCACCTCTAAAATCCCTCAAGATTTTAGTGGTGAGGAGGCCCAAACACAATGGTCCCGGAGCTCAACCAAAATGGCACAAAACAAAGGCCAAACAAGCCTTAAGAGGGGTCAAACAACCTCAAAGCTTAAAACACCCTTAACAAACTATTTAGAGCAATGAAAAACAAGACTTTTATATGTTATATGCAAAGCCTAAAAATAGTTGCAAGGTACCCAAAAATACCAAACAAAAATGGGGAATAAAAGGGAAAAGGACCTTACCCTTGTAGACCCTCTTCAAGAATGGAAGACCAGCAGCTTCTTTGGCTCAAACCAGCTCCAAAACTTTAAGAACAACCTCCAAGAGCCTCAGCTCCAAGAGGATGGTGTAACACTATGTGTTTGTGTGTTAAACTATGAACAAACACACCTAGAACACTCAAGGAAGAGAGAGATATAGAGATAGGGTATGAACAAACCCTAACCCTAGAATTCAAAGCTTTGGAAATTTTTCCTAGAATGTCTAAGTTCCCTCCTCTCTCTCTTTCTTCTCTTTTTTTTTTGTGTTGTGTTGATTGATATAGCAATATATCAATCTGCAGCTTCCTCAGAGCACCCACGTCTAGGTATGGACTGGGGTATGGCCTTGAATGACAACTGCCAGCTGTCTGCAGGGATATCTGTTGAAAACCACATTTGGCCGACCGGCTATCAAAGTGGCCGACCGGCAGTCAAATTGGCCGGCCGACCATCACATTTGGCCGATGGCAACAAGACACAGCCGGTGGCCTCAAGCCACGGCCGGTGGAGTGTAGGGATGTCCCAAAAGCCATTCCCTGCCCTCCAAAGCAAAAACACAAGTGTTTGGTGTCAAGAGATCCTGAGGCAAGGCGCGTAGCCAAGACCTCCGGGAACTCAAGACGAACGCAAACATGGATGATCACCGAGTGTTCAAGCGGTGACGTCCAAGTCTTGAGGACGGTCAAAAATTGGGTGTCTACAGTTGGATTAAATGAACACTAGTTGGAAAATAATTTAAACATTTTTTTTTGTTTATTATTTATTTTTTTTTAGAGAAAACATTTTTCAGGGGCTTCACAACATATCCCCCTTAAAACAATTTCGTCCTCGAAATTCAACTACATACTGCCATTGAAAAGTTCGGGGTAGTTTGCCTTCACCCAAACCTGGCGTTCCCAAATAGATTCCTCAATTCCCCGATGACGCTATAGCACTTTTACCAAGTGAACCGTTTTGCCTCTAAGGTTCTTCTCTCGGCTATCCTATATTGCTACCGGTCCTTCTTTAAATGTAGCATCTTTGTCAAGACTGATTTCTTCCCATTTGAGGACGTGTGATGAGTCGGCGATGTATTTTCTCAACATAGATACCTGAAAGACATCGTGTATCCCTACTAACTGCGGAGGTAGAGCTAGTCTATATGCTACTTCGCCCACTCTTTCCAATACCTCAAAAGGCCCAATATATCGTGGTGATAGTTTTCCTTTCTTTCCGAAACGTACGACTCCACGCCTAGGTTGCACCTTTAGGAACACGTGGCTGCCTACTTCAAACATCAACGGCCTTCTCCTCCTATCTACATAATTCTTCTGACGATCTTGAGCAATCTTTAACCGTTGTCGGATCAAGTTGACCTTCTCAATAGTTTCTAGAACAAGTTCGGGTCCTATCAGATTTGCATCACCCACTTCCGCCCAAGAAATCGGCGATCTACAAGGTCGTCCATGTAATGCTTCAAAGGGTGCCATACCGATGCTAGCTTGGAAGCTATTGTTATAGGCGAACTCAATTAGGAGTAGTTGTCGTTCCCAACTTCCTTGAAAATCCATTGCATAAGCTCTCAACATATCTTCGAGTGTCTGGATGGTGCGTTCAGATTGTCCATCTGTTTGCGGGTGAAAGGCGATGCTAAAACATAACTCAGTACCAAGAGCTTCCTGCAGGCTTCCCCAGAATCGAGAGGTAAACTGAGGATCACGATCTGACACAATAGATACTGGAATTCCATGTAGTCGAATGATCTCTCCAATGTAGAGTCTGCACATGGACTCTAAAGTGTCGGTCATCCTATAGGGTAAGAAATGTGCTGACTTGGTGAGGCGATCTACTATTACGCATATAGTAGAAGTGCTATGGCGTCATCGGGGAATTGAGGAATCTACTTGGGAACGCCAGGATTGGGTGAAGGCAAACTACCCTGAACTTTTGAAAGGAAGTATGTAGTTGAATTTCAGGGATGAAATTGTTTTAAGGGGGATAGGTTGTGAAGCCCCTGAAAAATGTTTTCTCTAAAAAAAAAAATAATAAACAAAAAAAAATGTTTAAATTATTTTCCAACTAGTCTTCATTTAATCCAACTAGTGTCCATTTATTGCCAACTGGTGTCTTTTCATAATCCAACTAGTGTCTTTTCATAATCCAACTAAGTGTTTATTAGTGGGCTTTAATGAACCAATAAATCCTAACTTGCCCTTTCAATTCCTTGTTACACCAAGTTGTCGATAAATATCACCAAGCAACACTCTCACACACCCACATTCGACTAAAGGAGAGGAAGGAGAACAAGAGAGAAATTTTGAGAGGAAGAGGAAGGGAGAAGAGAGCCATCTTGTTCAAAGCTTAGCCAGTAAGCCACAACACAACCTTCTCTTCATTTTCCTTTTCAATACATTTTCTTAAGGGTTCTAAATAATGTTTTTCTCAGATCTGTTATTTATGAGTTACTTGTGTTAAAAATGCTAAGAGTGGAGTATTGATTCTATCTCTCTTGTATTTTTCCCCATTTCGGTACAAAACCATTTTTTCCATATCAATCTCTCAACTTTCCAAGGGCACACCTTCAATCAAACTTTCTGAGTTAGATATATGTTGGTTAGCATGTTTTCTTCACAAAAGAAATGAAAAATTTCCCTTGGTGGAACCCTTTTCTCATAAATCTTCTTGTTTTGGACATTCTACCTTAGAATTTGTTTATGCAGCCCACTTTCAAAAATTCTAGAAAAATGTATAAAATTATTCTGGACCTCTATTTTAGGTCAAAATCTTCCTTAAGGAGTTATCTTTCAACTAAAATTGGTTTCATCGAAAAACGTTAAGCGGTTTGCAAGAAAATCAAATTTTCGTAACGATTGACGGGTCTGAACAGAATCTGGACAGCGCTGGAATGTTTTCTAAATAACTTAAAATCTAGAAAAGCAAACCCATTTCCAAAAAATGTTCTAGAAACTAGATCAAATTCTCTATGAACCACAGGAAGACCGAGTCCAGTGAAGGATCTAAAATAGTCCTTTCATTTTAATCTTTAGGTGATGTTAAATCTGGAAATTTTGTTATGTATGGATGTTTTATGCCCTTGTATTCATGAAAATGTTTAATAGCTTATGATCATACCTTGGCATGATATTGTATGTGTTATGTTATTTATCTTTCTCATCTTAAGGATGCGTGCTTATGTGGTTATTATTATCTTGTAAGTTGGACTAACCTTGATTAAAATATTTAACTCAAGGGGAAACCTAATTGAGAGGGTATTGGGTTTCGAGCACTTGAGTAATAAAAAGATGAGAATTTTTGATATATGGTTTGTTGGGATGCGTTCCCTATTCGGAAGTTAAAGTCTTGCGCAAGTGGTTTTCGAAACCCTTGAACGGAGCGGTTGTATTCGGACCCTAGGTGGTTTGATGTGAGGAGGGTTTTGGGCAAGGCCCTATTTCACCGTCTCTTTTGAGGCCCTGCGGTTGGCGCTACACGGTGTATAACCGATGGTAGGCATCCGAGGTTAGTTCTACAACAAAGCAGCAAAAGTGGGGGCATACCGAATAAATCGAATCCAATTTTTGTGGTTGAGAGGACGAAATCTCTTTGGGGGATTTCTAGGTTACTAACATTTAACTTGTAACCTTTTATTTATTTATTCGTGTATCATGCTTTACTACTTGATGTTATATTGTGAATGTGTATTGGACTCGAAAAAAAGGTATGGGGCGTGTGTGTGTTTACTGGGCATTCAAAGCTCACGGCGTGTTATGCCAGGTGATCAAGAGGAACATATAGCTGGAGACGACGAGCCTGAAACTTTCGAAGACTTTTGGCTATCTTAGAAAAGTTAAAAAGTTCTCTTTTAATATTTTTGTAAGACTCGTACAAAGATTTAAATTTCTTTTTTGGGATGTAATGTAATGGAATTAACAAATAACACGGGTGCTCCCCATGGGGAAGTACTTAGCCTAATGAATCCTCTCTCGAGCAATTCCTGTAGTTGTGTCTTCAATTCTCGTAATTCTGCTAGTGCCATACGATACGGGGTCATGGATATTGGGGTGGTTCCAGGTTGTAGCTCGATGCTCAAGTCTACTTCCCGGGTTGGTGGCAATCCTGGTAACTCCGTAGGAAATACATCTGCATATTCACATACTATGCGCGGAAGTTCTAATTCTCCTTGGCCCTCGTCATTCAAAATCAGATTTGCTATCCTACCCGAAATTTGATTGCACCACTGCGTCCTATGTTTTGTTGAAGCCATGGGGTCTTGTCTATCCCCCTTAAACTGGAAACGAGTTCCATCTTGCGTGTGAGCTACCACTTTCCTCTGATGACAGTTGATCACTGCTCGGTGAGCAGACAACCAGTTCATGTCCAAAATGATATCAAAGTCCAACATTTCCATGACACGATGGTCACACATTAAGTGTAGGTTCGACATTCCTATCTTGCAGTCCTTACCAACCAAGCTTATCCGAACGCATCCTCCCATAGGTGACATTACGTTTAAGGCAGTTTCTAAGGGTTCACATACAAGTCCTAATGACTTAGCACAAGCAGAGGATATAAAGGAATGTGATGCACCGGTATCAAATAAAACATGCACCCAGGAATTGTATAGTACTAAATTGCCCTCAATTACAGACGGGTCTGCTTCTTCCTCTTGCAAGGCGAAGACTCTACCGATTGCCTTCTGGTTGCCACTGGTCTTGGTGTTTTGAGTTCCCCCATTCTTCTGGTGCTGCTGCCCAGTTGATCCTGTCTTGTTCGTCCAAGGCTTCTGCCCACCTAATGCCTGGACATTTGCTCCGGAACCTCCTCCTTGGTACCCAGATGGAGGGAGTTGGGGGCATTCGCTCTTTTTGTGCCGTAATTGCTAGCAATGAAAGCATTGGATTTGTCCCGTCGGCCTTTGTTGATAGCCTCCTCTCTGGATCTGTTGTTGCGATTGCTGTTGTGGTGGTCTGGAGTAGGGCTTTGGGGTCATGTTTCCTTTTTGGTTCCTCTGAGGTCCAATAGACGTCTGACTCCCTCTCCTCTTGTTCCAAGCCTTTCTAGCGTCGGTTACTTCCCTTTCAGATTCTAACGCCGTTTCTAGCACCTCAGCATATGAGGGGAGTTGTTGCGAAAGAACTCTTCCCCTGGCTGTAAGGTCCAACCCCCACTCGAACATCCTTGCCTTCTCTTCATCATTTGCTACAAATCTAGTTGCGTAACGGGCTAGCTCTTCAAATTTTGAAGCATACTGGGTCACGGTCATGTTTCCTTGTTCCAGGTTTTGGAATTCCTTGACTCGCTCTCGACGGACTGTACTTGGGAAATATTTATTTAGGAACAGTTCCCTGAATTGGTTCCATGATAGGCTTGCTACGTCACAAGTGTTCTTGATTAACTCCCACCAGTGGTCAACCTCATCATCAAGCTCGAATACTACCAAAGCTATTCTTTCAGCGGCCTCGGTTATGCCCATGGCGTCTAGCATTTTCTCTACCTTAGAATCTATTTATGCAGCCCACTTTCAAACGAGAACGTTTTAGAGTTAATTATATGGACCCCTTGAGTAATGAAAAGATGAGAATTTGTGATATATGGTTTGTTGGGATGCGTTCCCTATTCGGAAGTTAAAGTCTTGCGCAAGTGGTTTTCGGAACCCTTGAACGGAGCAATTGTATTCGAACCCTAGGTGGTTTGGTGTGAGGAGGGTTTTGGGCAAGGCCCTATTTCACCATCTCTTTTGAGGCCCTGCAGTTGGCGCTACGCGGTATATAACCGATGGCAGGCATCCGAGGTTAGTTCTGCAACAAAGCAGCAAAAGAGGGGGCAAACCGAATCTGATTCTTGTGGTTGGATGTCATCGATATTGTCCGCTTTGGGCCACGCCCGCACAGATTTGTTCTTCCCAATGGGTCACCCATCCTAGAACTACTCCAGCCTAAGCACGCTTAACTGGGGAGTTCTAATAGGGATTTCACCACTTGGGAAAAGGCCTCGATGCTGTATAAGGGTCCAGGTTTTTACTTTTATAGCCCAGGAACTCCCCCTCCATTCCCGATATGGGACGCCGGGGCCTTAAATCCACCCCCATACGGCTGTACGTCCCCATGCAGTAGCCTGCCAGCTCGCAAGCCTGCCCACATGCACCGAGAGACGCCAGGGGCCCACACTCGGTACTCCGAAGAGTCGGCTCTGATACCATTCCACCAATACTGCCTCTTTAAATCTTGGTACATTTTAGTCCCTCCTGGATAAACTGCGAATGCAGAATGATGACATTCCTTAAGTACCTTTTCTCGAAGTAACTCATCACTTGGTACAAAAAATCTACCTCGGTATCTTAAACTCCCATCGAGGTGAATTTCCCAATTGAGCATGGGTTCTCCTGATTCCAGACATCCCTTGATATAGGCTACCTCTTGATCATGCTTCTGGGCCTCCATGACCTCATTCATCAACTTAGGCATCACCTTCTGTGCACTAAGATATGCGTTTGTATCTTGAGATTCTATTTGAATCCTGAATTCATTGAGTGTCTTAACCATATCCCATTCTTTGATGGAGATCCTAGCCATCATCCCTCTGCTCTTATGACTGAGAGCATCTGCTACTACATTGGATATTGAGTAATGAAAAGATGAGAATTTGTGATATATGGTTTGTTGGGATGCATTCCCTATTCAGAAGTTAAAGTCTTGTGCAAGTGGTTTTCGGAACCCTTGAACGGAGCGGTTGTATTCGGACCCTAGGTGGTTTGGTATGAGGAGGGTTTTGGGCAAGGCCCTATTTCATCGTGTCTTTTGAGGCCCTGCGCTTGGCGCTACGCGGTATATAACCGATGGTAGGCATCCAAGGTTAGTTCTGCAACAAAGCAGCAAAAGAGGGGGCATACCGAATAAATCGAATCTGATTCTTGTGGTTGGGAGGACGAAATCTCTTTGGGGGATTTCTAGGTTACTAACATTTAACTTGTAACCATTTATTTATTTATTCGTGTATCATGCTTTACTACTTGATGTTATATTGTGATTGCGTATTGGACTCGAAAAAAAAGGTATGGGGTGTGTGTGTGTTTACTGGGCATTCAAAGCTCACGGCGTGTTATGTCAAGTGACGAAGAGGAACATATAGCTGGAGACGACGAGCCTGAAACTTTCGAAGACTTTTGGCTATCTTAGAAAAGTTAAAAAAAGGTCTCATAATCATCAATAAGGTGTATACCTCATATTATATTGAATATAAATACATAACAACCACAAATAACGTTAATTGCAAAAGCTTGTTCCATTACATTACATCCCAAAAAGGAAATCTAAATCTTTGTACGAGTCTTACAAAAATATTAAAAGAGAACTTTTTAACTTTTCTAAGATAGCCAAAAGTCTTCGAAAGTTTCAGGCTCGTTGTCTCCAGCTATATGCTCCTCTTCGTCACTTAGCATAACACGCCGTGAGCGTTGAATGCCTAGTAAACACACACACACCCCATACCTTTTTTCGAGTCCAATACACAATCACAATATAACATCAAGTAGTAAAGCATCATACGCGAATAAATAAATAAATGGTTACAAGTCAAATGTTAGTAACCTAGAAATCTCCCAAAGAGATTTCGTCCTCCCAACCACAAGAATCGGATTCGGTTTATTTGGTATGCCCCCTCTTTTGCTGCTTTGTTGCAGAACTAACTTCAGATGCCTACCGTCGGTTATATACCGCGTAGTGCCAACCGCAGGGCCTCAAAAGAGACGGTGAAATAGGGCCTTGCCCAAAACCCTCCTCACACCAAACCACCTAGGGTCCAAATACAACCGCTCCATTCAAGGGTTCCAAAAATCACTTGCGCAAGACTTTAACTTCCGAATAGGGAACGCATCCCAACAAATCATATATCACAAATTCTTATCTTTTCATTACTCAAGTGCTCGAAACCCAATACCCTCCCAATTAGGTTTCCCGTTGAGTTAAATATTTTAATCAAGGTTAGTCCAACTTACAAGATAATAATAACCACATAAGCACGCATCCTTAAGATGAGAAAGATAAATAACATAACACATACAATATCATGCCACGGTATGATCATAAGCTATTAAACATTTTCATGAATACAAGGGCATAAAACATCCATACATAACAAAATTTCCAGATTTAACATCACCTAAAGATTAAAATGAAAGGACTATTTTAGATCCTTCACCGGACTCGATCTTCCTATGGTTCGTAAAGAATTTGATCTAGTTTCTAGAACATTTTTCGGAAATGGGTTTGCTTTTTCAGATTTTAAGTTATTTAGAAAACATTCCAGCGCTATCCAAATTCTATCCAGACCCGTCGATCGTTACGAAAATTTGATTTTCTTGCAAACCACTTAACGTTTTTCGATGAAACAAATTTTAGTTGAAAGATAACTCCTTAAGGAAGATTTTGACCTAAAATAGAGGTCCAAAATAATTTTATACATTTGTCTAGAATTTTTGAAAGTGGGCTGCATAAACAGATTCTAAGGTAGAATGTCCAAAACAAGAAGATTTATGAGAAAAGGGTTCCACCAAGGGAAAGTTTTCATTTCTTTTGTGAAGAAAACATGCTAACCAACATATATCTAACTCAGAGAAATTTTGAGGTTAACTAGTTCGCCAATTTTGACCATCCCAGAACGAGAAGTGGGGTATACTGTGTATTGCGATGCGTCTAAAAAAGGGTTAGGGTGCGTGCTCATGCAAAATGGAAAGGTAGTCGCGTATGGATCCAGGCAGTTGAAACATCATGAGCGTAACTACCCAACACATGACCTGGAGTTAGCAGCTATAGTTTTTTCCCCTAGCGTCTCTCGGTGCATGTGGGCGGGCTTGCGAGCTGGCAGGCTACTGCACGGGGACGTGCAGCCGTATGGGGGTGGATTGTAAGGCCCCGGTGTCCCACATCGGGAATAGAGAGGAGGTCCTGGGCTATAACAGTAAAAACCTGGACCCTTATATAGCATCGAGGCCTTTTCCCAAGTGGTGAAATCCCTATTAGAACTCTCCAGTTAAGCGTGCTTAGGCTGGAGTAGTTCTAGGATGGGTGACCCACTGGAAAGAACAAATCCGTGCGGACGTGGCCCAAAGCGGACAATATCGATGACGTATAAAGGGTCGGGGCGTTACAGCTCCCCCATTTGCTCATTGGCTTGTAAAGCCTTTTGAGCCACCTTTCTAAGCTTTTGAAACACCCTTTGTTTGGCCTTTCTACCACTGAGACATAGAGAAATTTTAGTGGTAGAAAGTTGGTTTTGAGGCCCAAAATAGGAGGGGGTAACCCTCCCTCCTTGTATCTTGTTTGCATGTGTTGGTGGCCTAATAGTTGAGCATGTTTTTCTACCATCTCATGGCTTGATCTCAGCATGTTTGCGTGACTTTTTTTACCTGCTTTAACTCTGTTTTTGGCCGGTTGGGTCATTTGTTGCTTGCTTCTTACACTTGTAGTGTAATCATGCTTAGTAGCTTAATATGCTTAAGGATTTGGTCTATCATTCTAGCTTGTGCTAGTTTGATTTGACCATGTTTTTGCCACTAATTTAGCATGCTTTAACTCTATTTTTAGTGGTCTTGATCATATGAGGCTTGCTTTGTATAGCTATAGTGTAAATGGCCTTGATTAGCTTTGAGTTTCAAGGTCTTTAACATGCTTTGAATGAGTTGTTTGCATGTCATAGCATCATTTCACACATGATTTCAGTGCATGTAGCCTTGTCACGCTCTCACATATTCCACTCTTTCATTGCTTTTGAGAGGTGTGCTTTGTGCCTTGTTTATGAGCCAATACATGAGCATGATTTTCTTGCTTTTCATGCTACCATCTCAGCACATTTTAGCCTCTGTTTTGGCATGTTTGGGGTCTGTCCAGAGCTGGTTTGGCCATTTGAGTTTGCTATTGCATGATTCTAGTGTAAGGCTTTTCGCTAGTTTTAATGCTTAAGTCTCCTAACATGTTGTACATGAGTTGTTTGCATGTTAGAGTCTTGTGTTTCATGCCATTTCAGCACTAAAATTCTGCCACCTCCCTCATTTCTTCATTTTTCTATTTGTTTTGAGGAATGGTTAGTCATAAAGTTGTGTTTAAGCTTGGGATTGAGGCTTTTGCTTAAATGGCTTTAACCCTCTTTTGAGGGTTCCTCCTAGTCAAAGACATGGTCTCTCCCATGTTTTAAGTCATCTTTTGATTGGCCTCTCTCTTATTAGAGGACTTTCACATTTGGACAAATCAATTAAAGAATGTAATTAAATCAAGTAAAACATGCCAAGATAAGCATATTGTTTGCATTGCATTGTGTTCAACCGAACGTTATATTGAACACAATGTAGATTGGCCCATTTCATACTTGAAGTGATGAAAATGAGCCAATCTCCTTTGTCTCCATTGCCGTTGATCATGCATGATAGGGTGGTGGTATTGAGTCATGTGTTTGTGCATTGATTGAATGTGTACGAGTTGGATCTTTGGCCATCATGCATTCAAAATGCTTGATTGGTGGTCTTGGATTCAATAATGCAACTCCTTTGATGTTTTGAGATGATAAAGAGGGGCATAGTACAAACATACCCTTGGGAGACCCTTCCTTTTCCTCTGGTTTGAGCTTTGTTACAGAATGGTGATGCAGCACACCAGTGGCCGACAGTGCCTCACAGATGGTCAGCACTGCTTCATCCTTGGCCGGCAGGTGGCCGAAAGCAAGCTCTCATGGCCAACAGGCCACTAGTGCATTCCTCAGCATGGAATTGGTAAGGCAAAGCAGAAATTTCTTGGAGTAACCCTACAAACAGAGCCTCTCAAGAGCCAACCGGTGGGCTTTTCGAGGCGAGAAACCGAATGTATGCATGTTCAACTTTCTGAAACAGAGCTGAAGTAGTGTAATTTAATGCTTTACTTATTAGTTAGCATTGGTTTTGTAATTTAATTTGCTAGTTTGTTAATTAGTTAAGTGCTGTAATAATTAGTAAGTAGTTTACTAGTTATTCAATTTGTTGAGTAATAATTAGTCTAATTAGTTTAATTAGATTAGTTAGCTTAGCTTAGTGTAGCTTAGCTTAGCTTATTTATTCAGACCCTCCTTCGCGAGGGCACAATGTTGTAATAAGCGTGCGTATGTGTGTGCATGTCTTCCAACCCACTTCTTTCTCCCTTTTACTTAACCTCTTTCAATGGTTAGTTTTAGGGCATTTTTCAATTAGCATACATTATGCTTTGCATGTTTGCATCATTCATTTGTCTTGCATGCACCAGGCTCAGCACATCATTCAAACTGCATCGTGTTTCAATACTTATTTGAATACGTGTATCAATTGTTGCATTCATATGCCATCTTACATAGCCGAGCCTATTTGGTTGCATTTTGCATGCGTTACATTAGGCATCTAGCATAGTTAGGATCATGCGTGATTTCTAACTAACTTTTGTTTTGGCTCGGAGTACACTGTGAGTGTTACGCTTTAGCATACTTGCATGAGTGTGAGTATTGCCATGAGGCTATTTGCTTAAATGCTTAACTGCATGAATGCCTGTAGGTGAAGGCTTGATTGCCTGAATTGGAACAACTCGACGATTGTGAGTTTTAAGCCCACTTTGCGAAGTGGCAAATCATCATGTTTTCAAGCCCACTTGAGGGTGGCAATTCCGCGCTTTAGCCTACTTGCGAGTAGCACTTTCAAACCATTTTCAAAAACAAACATGAGTTTTTTTGTCCCAATTCTTGCGATTTTGGTCTATACTTGTATGTGTGCGCCACATAGTAAAGTTAGCTAATAATCGGATAAGAACACACGAAGTTTGTAAAACAACATATCATGCTTAGTAGAGGCCGATCCTTTGATCGGACGAGCGGGGGTGCTCATTTCAAGACCTTCCCCTCTCGTACCCAAGTTCCCAAGCCGAGGCAACTTTGGTGGTGACGGACACGTGGCCTTTGGCACGAGTCAGGGTTTTCTAAATTTTCCAAAAATAAAATATTTAGGTGGCGACTCTGTAATCTGGCAAAGCAGTCCAGTTTTGGCATTATTTGATCTAAAATCAATTTTCCAAAATGATTTGCCGAATTGGACTCTTTGGTGTTTATCAGTCTTATATTGCACTTTGTGAGATTAGATTCAGAACCGTGACAGGAGTCTGAACTGTAGTAAGACAAATTCGCTCCCTCTCCGAAAGAGGGGTGCGCGAAGAAAGTCGGGTCTACAAAGGGCAAAGGCAATTAGAATGGTATTCAAGGATTGGGATGAATCATATAAGCAGTTGCCTAAATTCATGCATGCATTATAAACATCTAATCCTGACACCATCGTTTAACGGAAGCATAGATATACCGGAGGTACAACCATTATGCCCGTCCTCCACTTTGTTTTCTAGTCTTTCAAGCCTGTCATCGATGGATTCAGATATTGTAAGCCAGTGATAACCATAGATGATGATACATTATTATATGGTAAATACACTGATGTGTTGCTTGTAGCAACGATCGTCACTGCCAATGGCAAAGTATTACTGCTTGCATTCACTATTGTCGACAAGTAGAGTTTGAAGTCTTGGTCGTTCTTCATTTCAAATATCAGGGAACATATTATCATGGACAGATAGGGAGTGACTTTGATATCTGATCGAGCTGAGAGTATTTTAGCTATTGTGAGGTGGCATTGGCTGAATCCTTTGCTCCAATTTGTTGGATATCATCGGCACTGCCTTCGACATGTTTGTAGTAACTTTAACACAAAATTTAAAAATAAGGAGCTAAAACAACTTCTATGGAAAGCAAGGAGTGCTCATCAACAACGAAAGTGTAATGCTTTCTTAGAACAGACACAGGCTATTAACCAAGATGCCATCGATTAGGTTCGCAAGATAAACCCTGTGAGTGGGCCCTTACGTATGCCAGTGGATATCGATGGGGGGTATTGACTAGCAATAATGCAGAGTGCTTCAATAGTGTCTTGAAAGGTGAAAGGAACTTACCTATCTCAGCTATGGTTGAGTTTATATTTCGACGGCTCGTAAAATATTTTGACGAGATGGGAGCCCAAGCAGAAATAGATGCACGAAATGAGTTCCAATACCCTAGAGAGATGCAAAAAACTATCGATGAGGGCATCGCAAGGGGAAATACTTTCCAGTGGATATCGTACGACAGATTAGTTTGTAGTGTAAACTAAATTGTGGTTATTATGTTGTGAAGTTAATTACACCTAAAAACATAAACTTGATTAGTTTCTATCAATATTGTCTGATAGGCCCCGCCGCGTATTTGAGGTGCAAACATCTTTTCACCATGGACGAGGTCACAATACACAGATTTTACGCATGAATCAACCCACGTGCAGTTGTGGCAAATACGAGATAAGACACTATCCATGTTCCCATATGCTCATTGTTATGTCTGAATACGGTGACAATCCATTCGAGTATGTTGATCTAGTATATAGGCTTCATATATACATGAGGGTTTTGGAAACTAAATTCAATCCAATACCGCATCAAGATTATTGGGATGATCCGCAATAGACCTTAATGCCTAATGTACTTCGTCTACGAGAATTAAAACGAGGTCGTAAATCTATGTCCCGTATTCTGAATGAGATGGATATATCAAATAGGCGTTTGACCGCTCGTTGCAGTGAGTGCCAGCAGTCAGGTCATGACAGGTGAACATGTCCGACGTGGCTTGGTCGATGAAGACTATGTAATGCTTACATGAATTTCGTGAATTGTGAAATTGTAAAATGGTTGCACTTTTTAATTGTGAGATTGTAATTGGACAGCGCATGTGAATTTTTAGCTTGTAATGCAAATGACCCCATGTTAAACTATTAATTAATTATATTTACTAATGTTTTAGAGGTTAGACCAATTGAACATTTTCCAAACCCTAAAGTCATTTTTTTAATTTGAACTCTAAATAGATCATTTTTAATTTTTAATTCTTTATATATTGTAATTTTTTGTTATTAAAAAAAATTACAACTAATATACTAAGCAAATAAATTAAACTAAATATGTATGCAAAAAAATTTAACTGTGGCATATAGGCCTAAGTTTTTTATTGTATACTTGATTGAAAATGTGTATTACAAAATTTTATACTTAATCAAATAGTTCTTCTACCATTTGAAAATTTAATATTTATGAAAAAATTTAATATTTTCAAATGCTACAAGCATTTTTCACATTTACAACTTATTAATAAATATATGTAATTTAAAAAATTTATACTTTATTGAAAATTTTAGCATTACATAATCAATAATTAAGTTTTGTTAAATATGCCATAAATTTAATCATCAACCTATTTTTGAAACAAAATTTTCTCATTCAATTTTTTGGCAAATATTTATGTAGGAAAACTATCCACATGTCACTGCACTATGTTCATGGTCATTATTAAGTTTATGTAACTGAGTCCCTAAAATTATTTTGAAAAATATCTTTATATTAGTTATAGCATAGATAACGGTAGGTTCTGTTGAATTGTTTATCATATTTAATGACACATAATTTTAAATCTTAAAGTAGAAATATATATATATATATATATATTTATTTATTTATTTATATATATTTTTAAAATCAGAAATTATGGAATAATTAAAAAAAAATTTATGATTATAATTAGATTTTAGTGAATTGCTTTCATATTAGTGGCACACAAATTTATAATTTTAAAACAACCGAGCACATTTTTCTTTTAGAAATCGCCATGTATGGAATAATTACAGTTTAATTGTTATAGTTAAATTACAGTTAACCAATAGAGTTTTTTGAAATAAAAATTAATTACATTTTAGTGAATTGCTTCCATATATAGTATCACACAAATTTAAATTTTGAAATAGCTACGTATACTTTCCTTTTACAAATCGTAATTTATGGAATAATTACAGTTTTTTTGTTATGATTAAATGAGAGTTTTATTGTTATAATCTAGTATTTCACTTATACAGGCATCATGGCACATCTACCTGAGGAGGTCCCACTTCTCATTCATCCATATCGGGCCGACAGTATACGGAAGCATCCGGTATGCAATAACGTTTGTTGGACTTTACGCTTACAATTAAACTACCCTTCGTTTTGTTTTATCTTACATGATAATACTATTATTTAAACTAGTCATTCTGTTATGCAGAAGGAGGCGCGCACAGTGTTGACATGCAGGGCAGATTCTGGCCTGTGGGAGCATCCGTTGGACCATAGAGTCCTGCAGTATATACTAAGCGCAGGATTCTATGGTACCTACCGTATTGATCATATTAGACTGGACTACCCACTTATCACTACTCTAGCCGAGAGGTGGCGCACAGAGACTTATACATTTCATTTCCCGATCGGAGAGGCCACGGTCACATTGCAGGACGTATCTGTCCTATATGGTCTACGGATTGACAGCCGAGTAGTTACTGGTATTGACGCATCATTTATGAGGGACCAGTGGATAGCTTTATGTGGTGAGCTATTGGGAGTAACACCTACACCTACAGACTTACAGGCAAGTAGACTGAGGGTGAGGTGGTTGGCCGAGCATTTTGGTCCTCTTCTAGAGCAGGCTCCAGATGAGTTGGTACAGCAGCATGCCCGAGCATATATTCCGTGGCTTAGTGGGGGGGTACTTCTCCCTGATAAGTCACAGAACCTGTTCAAGCTTATGTACTTGCCACTACTGAGAGACATCGATAAGATCAGCGAGTACAGTTGGGGTGGTGTGACTTTGGCATGCTTGTATAGGATGTTGTGTCGAGCGGTTCAAGTGGGTGCGAAGGAGATCGGAGGACCATTTGTCTTGCTACAGGTTAGTAAGAATTTTAGTACATGTCAATTTATGTTGTATGACATATATCAGTATTGTAATTGGGTTCAAACTATTGTAGATTTGGGTGTGTAGGTGGCAAGTGGTTACTCCTGGTGAGCTTCCCATGGGCCAAGAAGAGATGCAGTTGCCACCCGGACCTCGAGGCAGCCGGTGGAGGGTTGACTTCGGCCATGAGGTCGTATCGACCCACGTAGTCGTCATTTATAGAGACCAGTTCGACCGAATGATTGAGGGCGAGGTATGAAATTTAGTGCATTTTAGTTATCGTGTTCATTGTATATGTTTTGAGTTCATGAGCGAATTTTAATATACTTGTCGTTGTTGTAGTTTACATGATAGCCTTATGCTGGGGTCCTCTGTACGCTCCCAGACTACTGCCGACTATGTCGGGAGATATGGACGGTGAGAGTGCCACTTATTTGTTTTAACGTGGTTCAGTGGCATCTCCACGATTGTGTCCTTCGACAGTTTGGTCAGGTCCAGTCCGTACCGGATCAGTTCGATACCAAGTGGCGGTTGCATGCGACAGATAGGCGTGGCCGAGCTGGCACTGACTGGAGTCTGTTTTACATGCAGTATATACAGCAGTGGGATGCCCATCGAGACACTATTGTAAAGGCTGACTGGAGCGATGAAGTACTCCCGTCGTCCAACCCTTACATGTTGTGGTATCAGCGACATACACGTCTACTAGTCGGTAATCCGAGCCACCTATCTGAGTTTGAATATTAGGGAGTTGGGCCTTTTCTTGAGGCATTGGTGAGTATCATAGTATGTGTCAGATAATTATTAAGATCATAATTGACTTACTTTCAATCAACTGTAGCCTAATATGTCCGAATTTTTGTTCAGGTGGTTGGAGCTGGGAGGTTATATCACTTGGCTGAGAATGCCTTATTGAGACGTGATGGACAGCATGCCTTGCAGGCCATTGGAGAGATCCGAGACTTATTGTACGAGGCGATCCAGCATGCCCATCGGGGGGATCGTCTACATTTTAGCCACTACAGTGTACATAGTGCAGCAGCTGCTCCAAACACATCAGTGTCATCCACGTCAGTGCCTTCCACTTCAGCGTCGGCCATATCAAGTCCTTGGACATCAGTGACTCCACCGCACGATACCCCATACATATCTCCGGATTCCCTCCATGTACATCCTACCCAGCATACTCGCATACCTTATGTAGCTGACCCTGATTGGACACCTTCCCGATACATGCATAAGGTTGTTACCCCACCCACCCAGTTACCACCACCACACAGTTCAGGTGTGTGTAGTGTTGGAGTTGATACATGTACATCACATATTCCCACACTACATACACCTACTTTTGTGGGGACTAATTCGACCACGACTACACATGATATAGTTCTCGCTGACATCTCCCACGCTTAGGATGAGGTCCATATTGAGGCCCCCCTAAAGCGCGAGAGAGAGGCCGAGGTTATGGTCGTGGCGGACGTCGCGGCCGAGGTCGGAGTGCGGGCAGAGGTTGAGGTTGAGGTCCAGCTGCAGATCGTGATACAGTTGCACCAAATGAGGGAGTTTCACAGCTCATAGCAATATCCGATGTTGGGCCAGAGGGAGGATCAGAGGCAACACAGGCAGGAGAGAGAGGGTCACAGTCACAGGCTCCATAGGCAGTCGCTGGAGGGCCACATGCAGGGGAAGGAGCGCCACAGAATCCATATTTGCGATTGGGGGAGCCACATATTCAGAGAGTCTATGGCAGGAGACCGAGGAGGGAGGTCCACGATCGGGGTTATGGGACTAGGGGCAAGTTAGGGCATTAGAGGGTGTGATAGTATTTTTTATTTATAGTTTTTGTTATAGTTTTTGTAAATCAAACTTGTACAGATAATGTAAATGTGCTATATTTATTTATTCCAAAATAGAATTTGACAATTTTTTATTCTTACTTATTCTGAGGATTTCCTAAATACTTCAACTATTCAAATCATGATGTCACAATGGGTTTAAACAGGGTGATTATATACATAAGAGATTGAAGTTGTGTTGCATTTGGTACCATATGAATTTTCATTTTACAATAATAAACTATATAATTTTTTAAACAAGTTTTTTTTTTAAACAATGAATTATTTCTTTACAAAAAACACAATAAATAAATAAATAAATAGATTTTATTTCTTATTCTGTACTTTTTTTCCCAAAGAATTTGATAACATAATGGAAAATTTAAGAACACTTTTTTTTTAAACACACACACACAAATTTAAGATTAAAGAAAACTCTATAAAAAAAAAAAAAAGGTACAAAACCTGATATTATAATAGAAATTTTAAGAACATTGATTTTTTTAAACAACACGCGCACACACACACACACAAAATTATGATAAAGAAAATAAAAATTATAATTAACAATATTACACTTACCGTGCAAGATGAGCAATAGTTATATATTTTGAACAACCACTCTATCAACTTACAACAAAACTATAAGATTGGAATGTTCTTCAATTGTAACAACCCTCACCCTGCTCTTGCCATATTTGCGTACATTCTTGCATGGTCTTGCCGCTTATGTTAATTTACAGGTTTTATCTTGGCTTGATTTGCTTAAGTTGCTTGCATGATTTTGTTCCTTGCTTAGTGTGTGTGTGTAGCCGAGATCATCCTGAGCTTAGTCCGCCTTTGACCCTTTGTACTTAGAACCATCTTGAGATCTTGTTCAACCCCATCTTCACCTCGGGCATTCATTGCCGAGATGTTTTGCACTTGAACCTTGTCCGCAGGCAGGTATGGCCTAGGCCGAGATGTGGCGCACCCCGGCCAAGGTGTGGCACAGCTTAGTCAAGCGTCGTCCTCCCTAACCGATGTTTTTCCATCCCGTTGTTGGATCCTTGTTTTGAGCCGATGTCATCTTGTTGCCGATGTGTCTTACCCGAGCTTGCTGCATAAGCTTTGTCAGAGGCTTGTCTTGTCCATCAATCACCTTTTTGGAGCTGAACCAACCCGGTAATGCCACGTGTCCGAGCTGTTTGTTAAGACAGCCGACAGACCTTGAAACAAATCATTTCTTGTCTCAAATCTTTGTTTTAGAGAGAGAAGCTCTAGAGAGGAGGAAGAAGAGTTCTTGAGTGAGAGTAGTCTTCCAAGCTTGATCTTTGTGGCTTGAACCGTTAGATCCGAGTTTTGAGGTTAGAATCTTGATCTCCTTTGATTGCTCTTGCTGAATATCTAGCTGCATTGCATGATCGGTTTTGTTTTGCATGTCATGCATCGTTTTGAAGTTGGTTTTAGAAAGAGAAAATGGTTTTTCATGTGTTCTTGAACAAAGTCTCATTTTGATCGTAGAGTTTGGAACGAAAACCATGTTTTTGTGTTTGTTCTTGCATGACCTTCTTGAATGGGTACTTAGGTCCATATTTTGAACTCTTGGCATGAAAACTTAGATTTTTGTAGCAAGTTGTGAGCTTGCATCCATCTTTCAATGATCATGTTCTCCATGTTCTTCAAAGGAAAACCCAGGTTTTTTCCTGATTCTGTATAACGGGACCTCGGCTTAGCCCTGGGCGGTACCCAGTGTGTTTTCGAGAAACGGGAGCAGTGGTTAAGCTCCCAGCTTGTTTTGTTTTGTCTTTGACTTAGATCTGGCATGAATGTCGAGATCATTTGCATGTATTTGGAGCTTGCTTTGAGAATGTGACTTGCCACGTGATTGTAGGTCCTTGATATTTGCTTCGAGTCTACACCTGAAGAACTAGGTGAGTGGTATTATTGATAAAGCTATGTTATACTCGTTTTGATAAATCTTGCTTGCTTGTTTGACGAAAGTATTTGATAGCATGAATAAATAGCTCTTGTTTGATGAGTCAAGTATACTCCTTGTTTTGATGCCGTCTTTGGAAAGGATACGGTCCTTGTTAAATCGGGCTACGGGCCTAAGTAACACAAGTCCCTTGTGCTGGAGGACTCTAAACTTTCGCAGTACTATGTGTAAAGGATACGGTCCTTGTTAAATCGGGCTACGGGCCTAAGTAACACAAGTCCCTTGTACTGGAGGACTCTAAACTTTCGCGGTACCAAGTGCACAAGTCCCTTGTATTGGAGGACTCTAAACTTTCGCAATACTTTTGACCAAGCGATTACGGATCGTACAGCTTTTGTTATTTGATGATGAATACGGTTCATCCCTTGTCTCGCCGATGTTACGATATTTGATGATGAATACGGTTCATCCCTTGTCTCGCCGATGTTACGATATTTGATGATGAATACGGTTCATCCCTTGTCTCGCCGATGTTACGATATTTGATGATGAATACGGTTCATCCCTTGTCTCGCTGATGTTACGATATTTGACGATGAATACGGTTCATCACTTGCCTTGCTAAAGTTTTGGTGTGTTTCGTTTTGAAGGACCTCGGCTTTATTCATGTAAAACCTTTATTTTTAGTACCATTCACTGAGTTTTGTACTCACCCCTCTATATATATGTAGGTGATGAGCAGGACGGCGGCGACGCCTAGTTCGTTGGGATACTTGTTTTGGATTCGTGTATTTGTCGGCCTTACTTTGTATTTACGTCGGCGATGCCCTGTTTTGCATGTCGGCGAATTCTTGAAAATCATGCTTCTTGACTTGTATTAGCTGTATTTTGTATATGTCGGCTCGAGAAGCCTTTTGATCAAGATGTAACATGTTTTTTGTACCTTGTTGTATTTAAATTGAGAAGTTAATTGGAAATGTTTGGCACTGCTTTAATCTACGCACAGCTCTTATGGACCGCTTGTAATTGATTTATCGCTTCCGCATTTGTGAGCCCCCTATATTCGTACTCTGACTGTGTTAAGTTTTGAAAAGTTGGCCTTCGGTAATTACGGATTACTGGCCATCACGGCACCAAACTACTAGGGGCGGTTTGGGGTCGTGACAGAGTGGTATCAGAGCACAAGTTCCTCGGTATACGTTATTCACCCACTTTGAGTCCTGAAGAGCATAGGATTTCCCTTAGAAAGATGTTAGAGTTGCATCATGGTATTTGTTATTTGAACGAAATGTGCATTGTCTTGATGTGTTTATTTGTTGCTTGCCTATGTGGTTATTTGCTTAATTGTTTTAAAGTCATACCTTGCACACTCATAGCATCATGAGGAGAGGTAGACCACCACTTGGCCGAGATCAGCCCGAAGATAGAATGGACAGATTGGAAAGATTAGTTGAAGGTTTGGCCCGCGAGTTGAGGCAAACCAGACAGCAGTTCACTAGTGCTACGTCGACTCAAGCCGAGCAGACCAACGGCCGAAATGTAGCTCCACCTCCACCTCCTCCTGTACCGCAGATTCCCCCGCAACCAGCCTTGTATGGGGATGGGACGATAGCTTTGATCAGGGAGTTCAAGAAGATGAGACCACCGAGATTCTCTGGGGGTATAGAGCCGATGAAGGCTGAGGCATGGGTTTTGGAAATGGAAAAGTTGTTCGAGATCTTCCCTAGCACTGACGCTCAGAAAGTGACGTTGGCAGCATTCACATTAGATGATGACGCCCGTAGGTGGTGGATGATGGTTAGAGGGAGCAATCCAGATTTGACCTGGATCCGATTCTTAGAATTGTTTTACAAGAAACATTTTCCCCTAAGTGTTCGAAACCGCAAGGCTACCGAGTTTCATACTCTGACGCAAGGTAACAGAACAGTGGCGGAATATGACCGCGCTTTTACTGAACTGGTAAGGTTTGTACCTCACATGACCAACGACGAATATATGAAGGCCAGGAAGTTCGAGTGTGGGCTTCGTGGACCGATTCAAGACAGGGTGAGTTTACTCGATATGCCGACTTATGCCGAAGTATTGGACAAAGCCATTCACGCCGAAGCTAATTTGAACCGATACCAGAGCTCGGGAGAAAACCAGCGAAAGAGACAGAACTACGACAATCGCCGAGGACAGCTGAACACCAAGAAGAGAACGAACATGGACAGTACTGGTAACCTAAGGCAGGAAGGGAGTGTTAAACCGACGTGTTCGGATTGTGGGAAACAGCATTTCGGGATCTGCCGACGAACGTCTGGAGCCTGTTATGAATGTGGCGAGATGGGCCATTACGTGAGGGATTGCCCCAAAACAAAGACTGATAACAACAAGAAAGGAGAAAATACCTCGGGTTCCGTTCAGAAAGGAAATGCTGGGAGAGCACAGATGAGACAGGGCAGAGTGTTTGCATTAGTACCAGGAGACACTCAGAATGCTGAGGCAGTGGTGTCAGGTATTTTACTAATTTGCTCCCAAGATGCTTATGTGTTAATTGATTCGGGTTCTACTCATTCGTTTATATCTACCAAGTTTGCTGAGAAAATTAATAGAGAACTAGAGCCCCTTGATTATGTGTTGTCTGTATCTACTCCATCTGGGAGATCCATGTTTGTTGCATCCATTTACAGAGCATGTGTTGTTGTGATTGAGAATGTTGAATTGCTAGTAGATCTGATGCCTCTAGACCTAGCTCATTTTGATGTTATACTGGGAATGGACTGGTTAGTTGCAAACAATGCATCTATTAATTGTGTTTCGAAAGGTGTCACCTTGAGACCCCCAAACCTAACCGAGGTTACTTTCCAGGGTAAAGGGGTAGTGCCCCCACCATACTTGATTTCGTCCATTAAGGCCTGTAAGTTGATTCAGAAAGGGTGTCGAGGTTACTTGTGTAGTATACTGAGTGATCAGGATGGAAATGTTAACTTAGCCGACATCCCGATTGTTAGTGATTTCCCCGACGTCTTTCCGGATGAATTGCCTGGCCACTTGACCGATAGAGAAATAGAGTTTACGGTCGATATTATATCGGGAACACAGCCGATCTCCAAACCACCTTATAGAATGGCCCCCGCTGAACTTAGAGAATTGAAACTGCAATTGCAAGAGTTGTTAGATAAGGGATTTATTAGGCCGAGCACTTCACCATGGGGAGCACCTGTTCTATTTGTTAAAAAGAAGGATGGCACACTCCGTTTGTGTATCGACTATAGAGAACTTAATAAGGTCACCATTAAGAACAAGTACCCGTTACCTAGAATTGATGATCTGCTTGACCAATTACAAGGAACGCGAGTCTTTTCTAAGATCGACCTTAGGTCTGGTTACCATCAGCTTAAGGTTAAAGCCGAAGATGTCGAGAAGACTGCCTTTCGAACAAGATATGGCCACTACGAGTTTTTAGTAATGCCTTTTGGAGTGACTAATGCCCCTGCTGCATTTATGGATTTGATGAACAGAGTCTTCAAGCCGTATTTAGATGAGTTTGTAGTTGTCTTCATCGACGATATCTTGATCTATTCCAAGAGTAAGACTGAACACGAAAATCACTTGAGACTTGCCTTGCAGATTTTGAGAGAACGGAGATTGTATGCTAAGTTTAACAAGTGTGAGTTTTGGCTTCCTACTATCTCATTCTTAGGTCATGTGATTAGTGAAGAGGGTATCTCAGTTGATCCTAGCAAAATCGAAGCCGTAGTGAATTGGCCGAGACCGACTAATGTGTCCGAGATTCGTAGTTTTCTGGGTTTGGCAGGTTATTACAGAAAGTTTGTGAAAGATTTCTCCAGGATTGCAATTCCATTGACGCAACTGACTCAGAAGGAAACACTGTATGAATGGACTAAAGATCGGGAGTCAGCCTTCCAGGAACTGAAGACGAGGTTAGTTACAGCGCCAGTGCTCGTACTCCCAACAGGTAACGAAGAGTTTCATGTCTATAGTGATGCATCGCATAAGGGTTTGGGTTGTGTATTAATGCAGAAGGGTAAAGTTATAGCTTATGCATCTCGTCAGTTGAAACCTCATGAGAAAAACTATCCTACCCATGACTTAGAATTGGCGGCCGTGGTATTTGCTTTAAAGATTTGGCGTCACTATTTGTATGGAGCTACTTGTCAGGTTTTCACAGATCATAAGAGCTTAAAATATCTATTCACTCAGAAGGAACTGAATTTGAGGCAGAGAAGGTGGCTTGAGTTGTTAAAAGACTACGATATGCAAATTCAATATCACCCCGGTAAAGCCAACAGTGTAGCCGACGCTTTGAGCAGGAAGTCAGATGGAAATTTGGCGTGTTTAACCGTGATGTCAGCAGAACCGACTATCGTTAACGAAGTAAAGACGAGACAGATGGAGGATAACTTCCTCAAGAAAATTGCCGAGGAGATTGACACGAAGCCGAGACCAGGGTATACCATCGAAAACCAAGTACTCAAGTTTGAAGGAAGGTTATGTGTGGCCGACATTCCAGAGCTGAAGAAAAAGATTTTGCAGGAAGCTCATGGTTCCAAGTTTGCTGTCCACCCAGGGAACACCAAGATGTATCAAGATATGAAACAGACCTTCTGGTGGCCAAATATGAAGAGAGAAATAGCCGAATTTGTGTCCCAGTGTTTACATTGTCAGCAAGTGAAGGCAGAACATCAGAGACCAGCAGGACTTCTTCAACCTTTGCCGATTCCTGAGTGGAAATGGGAGCACATCTCCATGGATTTTGTGATTGGGTTGCCGAGAACACCAAAGAGTATGGATTCAATTTGGGTTGTTGTGGATAGGTTAACTAAGTCAGCACACTTTCTACCCGTTAAGGCTACCTTCAACGCCAATCAACTTGCCTTGCTATATGTGAACGAGATTATCAGACTTCATGGAGTGCCGATATCAATTGTTTCAGACCGAGATCCTAAATTTGTTTCTAGATTTTGGCAGAGTCTTCAGAGAGCTTTCGGAGCCGAGCTGAGGTTTAGTACAGCCTTTCATCCCCAGACAGATGGGCAGACAGAGAGGACAATTCAGACACTCGAAGATATGCTGAGACTTTGTGTATTGGATTTCCAAGAAAGTTGGGGAACACATTTGCCTTTAGTGGAATTCGCTTACAATAACAGTTACCAAGCTAGCATTGGCATGGCGCCGTATGAAGCCTTGTATGGAAGAAAATGTAGGTCGCCGATATGTTGGACCGAAGTCGGGGACAGAACTTTGCTTGGTCCCGAATTGATTCAAGTGACAACAGAAAAGATTAAACTTATCCAACAGAGGATTAAAACTGCCCAGAGCCGACAAAAGAGCTACGCCGATCAGAGAAGAAATGAGGTAGAGTTCGAAGTTGGGAATCATGTATTCCTGAAAGTCTCACCAATGAAAGGAGTTTCCAGATTTGGAAAGAAAGGTAAGTTAGCACCCCGCTATATTGGGCCATTTGAAATTCTTGAGAGAATTAATTCCGTTGCCTACAGACTTGCTTTGCCGCCAGATTTGAGCCAAGTCCACAATGTGTTTCATGTTTCGATGTTGAGAAAGTACATCCGAGATCCACTGCATATAATTGATCATTCCGAGATCACAGTTAATGAAGATTTGGGCTACGAGGAGAAGCCAATGAAGATTGTTGACAGACAAGTGAAGCAATTGAGGAACAGATCGATACCGATGGTAAAGGTCGAATGGAAGGAGCATTATGGCACAGAAGCCACGTGGGAAAAGGAAGAGGACATGAGAGTCCGTTATCCGGAGTTGTTCTGGGAACAAGGTAATCTAAGTTTGGGGACCAAACTTCTTTAAGGGGGGTAGGATGTAACAACCCTCACCCTGCTCTTGCCATATTTGCGTACATTCTTGCATGGTCTTGCCGCTTATGTTAATTTACAGGTTTTATCTTGGCTTGATTTGCTTAAGTTGCTTGCATGATTTTGTTCCTTGCTTAGTGTGTGTGTGTAGCCGAGATCATCCTGAGCTTAGTCCGCCTTTGACCCTTTGTACTTAGAACCATCTTGAGATCTTGTTCAACCCCATCTTCACCTCGGGCATTCATTGCCGAGATGTTTTGCACTTGAACCTTGTCCGCAGGCAGGTATGGCCTAGGCCGAGATGTGGCGCACCCCGGCCAAGGTGTGGCACAGCTTAGTCAAGCGTCGTCCTCCCTAACCGATGTTTTTCCATCCCGTTGTTGGATCCTTGTTTTGAGCCGATGTCATCTTGTTGCCGATGTGTCTTACCCGAGCTTGCTGCATAAGCTTTGTCAGAGGCTTGTCTTGTCCATCAATCACCTTTTTGGAGCTGAACCAACCCGGTAATGCCACGTGTCCGAGCTGTTTGTTAAGACAGCCGACAGACCTTGAAACAAATCATTTCTTGTCTCAAATCTTTGTTTTAGAGAGAGAAGCTCTAGAGAGGAGGAAGAAGAGTTCTTGAGTGAGAGTAGTCTTCCAAGCTTGATCTTTGTGGCTTGAACCGTTAGATCCGAGTTTTGAGGTTAGAATCTTGATCTCCTTTGATTGCTCTTGCTGAATATCTAGCTGCATTGCATGATCGGTTTTGTTTTGCATGTCATGCATCGTTTTGAAGTTGGTTTTAGAAAGAGAAAATGGTTTTTCATGTGTTCTTGAACAAAGTCTCATTTTGATCGTAGAGTTTGGAACGAAAACCATGTTTTTGTGTTTGTTCTTGCATGACCTTCTTGAATGGGTACTTAGGTCCATATTTTGAACTCTTGGCATGAAAACTTAGATTTTTGTAGCAAGTTGTGAGCTTGCATCCATCTTTCAATGATCATGTTCTCCATGTTCTTCAAAGGAAAACCCAGGTTTTTTCCTGATTCTGTATAACGGGACCTCGGCTTAGCCCTGGGCGGTACCCAGTGTGTTTTCGAGAAACGGGAGCAGTGGTTAAGCTCCCAGCTTGTTTTGTTTTGTCTTTGACTTAGATCTGGCATGAATGTCGAGATCATTTGCATGTATTTGGAGCTTGCTTTGAGAATGTGACTTGCCACGTGATTGTAGGTCCTTGATATTTGCTTCGAGTCTACACCTGAAGAACTAGGTGAGTGGTATTATTGATAAAGCTATGTTATACTCGTTTTGATAAATCTTGCTTGCTTGTTTGACGAAAGTATTTGATAGCATGAATAAATAGCTCTTGTTTGATGAGTCAAGTATACTCCTTGTTTTGATGCCGTCTTTGGAAAGGATACGGTCCTTGTTAAATCGGGCTACGGGCCTAAGTAACACAAGTCCCTTGTGCTGGAGGACTCTAAACTTTCGCAGTACTATGTGTAAAGGATACGGTCCTTGTTAAATCGGGCTACGGGCCTAAGTAACACAAGTCCCTTGTACTGGAGGACTCTAAACTTTCGCGGTACCAAGTGCACAAGTCCCTTGTATTGGAGGACTCTAAACTTTCGCAATACTTTTGACCAAGCGATTACGGATCGTACAGCTTTTGTTATTTGATGATGAATACGGTTCATCCCTTGTCTCGCCGATGTTACGATATTTGATGATGAATACGGTTCATCCCTTGTCTCGCCGATGTTACGATATTTGATGATGAATACGGTTCATCCCTTGTCTCGCCGATGTTACGATATTTGATGATGAATACGGTTCATCCCTTGTCTCGCTGATGTTACGATATTTGACGATGAATACGGTTCATCACTTGCCTTGCTAAAGTTTTGGTGTGTTTCGTTTTGAAGGACCTCGGCTTTATTCATGTAAAACCTTTATTTTTAGTACCATTCACTGAGTTTTGTACTCACCCCTCTATATATATGTAGGTGATGAGCAGGACGGCGGCGACGCCTAGTTCGTTGGGATACTTGTTTTGGATTCGTGTATTTGTCGGCCTTACTTTGTATTTACGTCGGCGATGCCCTGTTTTGCATGTCGGCGAATTCTTGAAAATCATGCTTCTTGACTTGTATTAGCTGTATTTTGTATATGTCGGCTCGAGAAGCCTTTTGATCAAGATGTAACATGTTTTTTGTACCTTGTTGTATTTAAATTGAGAAGTTAATTGGAAATGTTTGGCACTGCTTTAATCTACGCACAGCTCTTATGGACCGCTTGTAATTGATTTATCGCTTCCGCATTTGTGAGCCCCCTATATTCGTACTCTGACTGTGTTAAGTTTTGAAAAGTTGGCCTTCGGTAATTACGGATTACTGGCCATCACGGCACCAAACTACTAGGGGCGGTTTGGGGTCGTGACATCAATAGTCTTTCTCCACACCTAAAAAAAAATATTTAAATAAAAAAAAACAGAAAGAAAGAAAGAAAGAAAGAAAGAAACAAAAAAGTTCTTGAATACTTGAATAGTCTTTTTTTTTAAAAAAAAAAAAAAGAAACAAATTTTAGTTTTTGAATAGAGTGAAGATGATGAACTGTGGAACTTACACAGTAGTTTGTTATATATTTAAAATATAAAATAAAAAAATTAAATAAAAAAAAGAGAGAGAAGATGGTGAAACGTGGAACTGCACAGCAGTTTCTGAAATGTGGGAAGTGGAAAAGTGGAAGTTATTTACTGAGTTAGTAATTTATGATTTGACCCTTAATTACAAATTGATATAAGTTTTAAAATAATAGATTATTTAACAAGTTATGGTCATTTTAGGAAAAATAGAAAAAAATTTGTAAGCTAGGCTTCATGACACCAAAATTGGTGTTCCCCTTTAATAATAGAATAAATTAACCCCCCAACTGGACCAACAACTTGCAAATGAGATTGTTTCTACAGCTCCGAAATTTTGTAATTTGCCAACCTTACATTCCTTCCTTCCCATCATCACTGTGGCCCTCTTCACTCGAAGAACCCCAACCCCCTCTAGTAGATCCTTAGCCATTTGCCTTTGACGTTGTGTTGTTCCCCAAAATCTAATTTTTTTCAACAGCCCACTCATTGCCACCATTGGACTCGCTATAGAAACCCCATTTTTGACTACCCATAAGACTTGGGCGCCACCGATTGCTTACTTGATGGTGCAGGCTATCTTGTGCAAAGGTTCGATTTCTTCGGCAAGGAGAGCGTCAAATCCTAACCCACAACCCCTTTTTGGACCAAAACCATTTTGAATTTTAGACCTTAAAACTCTCTCTTTCAAAATATTTTTGAAAAAAAAGTTCCTGCGATGTTCCGAGGCTCGCATTTCGTTAAATGTTGCGCTTTTCGGTAAACCAAGCAAGGACAAAGTAGAAATGAATGAAAGAGAGGTGAAATCTTTGAAAAAATCTTTAAAACATCTTGTTTAGAGGTTTGGGGTTGAAGAAAGGTGGAGGAGAGGGAAGAAACCTAGTTGGGGAAGAAGTTGGGTATGAACCGTTAAGAAAGAGTCGAGCAGCCCTCGCTAAATCAGGCTTATCCTTTTTTACACTTGGATTTCAGCTATGAGGCCACCTCCATTGGAAATTGAACTTCTGGGGCTTCATTTTACATTCAAGAATCTCCTAAATCCAAGTCCAAATGAGGGAGCTATGGCTGGTTGAAGTTAGGCATCAATCCGATTGAGCTGAAAATGAGCAGTCTTCACTAAAACAAGCATATATTTTTGCACACTTCAAATTTTATGTGAGGCTAACACCATTGGAGAGAAGAATTCCGGGGCTTTAATTTAGACTCAAGAATGACTTGTAAAGGAGTCCAGATGAAGGAGATATGTCTGTTTGAAGTCGGGGCTAGGAACCAGTTTTTGTTGTCAGCCACTGGTGGAGTGTGTCGGCCACAAATGGAGTTTTCCAGCCATAGGTCGGCCAAGAGTGACCCTTGTCGGCCACAAGTGTCCAGAAAGCTCAGATTTTACAGATATTTCTCCTCCAGTTGTTCTACACTATGCCAGTTGTCCTGTATTCAGATATTTTCAACCTGAAGCCATATTTTTCTATATATAGAGGCCATTCCCTATTGTTTTCAAGGTTGGAAATTTTGGGAGCCTCTCTCTCTAAAATCACTCTCTCTCTATAATTCTCTCTCTCTAGATTTCTCTCTCTTGCCCTTTTGTGCATACAAGTAGAGATACACTTCTCCTTTGCCTAGACATCCTTGATCAAAGTTTCTTATCTTTGGACTGAGATTCCTTGGGACCTTATTTGAGCTTTAGAAGGTGATTTTAGCTTGATTTGGTGTCTCATTTGTGCCTAAAGTGTGTTGTGCTTCAAGAGGTATAAGACTCACCTTTTAAACTTGTTTTGCATAACTTGTTTCACCATCTTTTTGTACTATTTTTGGCCTAGTTTTCAACTATAAAAACCTCTGTTTTTTAGTCCTAAAAATGGTGGTTGGAGCCTTTGTGAGTTAGGGAGTTGTCCCCCCTTTTGGCTCTTTGGCTTGTTAAGCTTTTTGTGCTATCTTTCATCACATTCAAATCAAATTTTTTGGGCCTTTTTCCCACTAAAATTCAAAGGTTTTTCAGTGACAAAAATCTCATTTTGAAGTCCAAAATTGGAAGGGTTAGCCTCCCCTCCGTGTGCCTTCCTTCCATGCCTAGGTTGCTTCACATGTTAGCTTGGTTTTCTAGCTTAACTTAGCTTAATTCAAGCATGGTTTAGGCTCTATTTTGGCATGTTTCAGCTATGTTTTGGGTTGGTTGGAACACTTGTGGCTTGATTTGTATGCTTGTAGTGCAATTGTGCTTAATAGTTTAGCTTGTGCTATGTTTTGGCCTTTTATTCTAGCTATCTTTAGCTCACTTCAAGCATGTTTTGGGACTTCTTTTAGGCTATCTTAGGACTATTTTGAAGTGTTTGTACCTTTTGAGCTTTGTATTGCATGCCTATAGTGTAATGGTCTTCACTAGCTCATTGTTTTAAAGCTTTAAGCATGATTTGCTTGAGTTGATTGTATGTTGTAATGCCTTTTTACATGTAATTTCAGCATATATAGATCTGTCACATACTCATTTGCTTCACTCTTTCATTGCTTTTGAAAGTTGCTCTTGAGTCTTGTTTGTGAGCCTAAATAGCTTAACATGTGAGCATGTTTTTGTTACTATTTTGACTGGTCTTAGCTTTGTTTTGAGCTGGTTTGGTCCTTTGGGGCTTGTATTGTGTGGTTGTAGTGCAATCTCTTTCACTAGCTTAATGTTTTAGACTTTTAAACATGACTTGCATGAGTTACTTACACGTTTTAGTGTCATTTTGCATCCCATTCCAACACTAAAATCTCTGCCATCTCCCTCTCTTCTTCACTCTTTCATTTATTTTGAAAATGACTTTGAACCCTTTGTTGGCTTGAGTGTGAAATTGAGACACTTGTGCTTAATGGTTTTAATCCTCTCTTAAGGGTTTCTACTAACCAACGGCATGAGGACTCTTTCATGCTCAAGGCACTTGTGGTTTAAGCATACTTTCAATTAGAGGACACTCGCTTTTGGACTAATCAATTAAAAAATGGATTGGTAATCTAAAATAAGTAAATAAAATTAGACAAGTAAAAGAAGCAAGATAAAGCATATTTTGTGTTGCATTGTATGTGTTTGGAGCGGACGTTAATTCGAACACGAGGCAAATGGGACATTTCATACTCAAAAGTAATGAAATGTGCCATTTTCCTTGGTCACCATCATCCTTGATCATGCATGATAGGGTGGTGGTCTTTTGAGTCTTGTTTTGCACTCATTAAGCTTGTACACGCTTGATTCTTTAGCCATCATGCATTGAAAATTCTTGGTTGATGGTTTAGGAACCAATAGTTACACTCCTTTGAACTTGTGTAACGATAAGAAGAGTAGCAGTACATACACTCCTTGAGAATACACTGCTTTGCCTCTGTTTGCTCTCTGTTGCAGCAAAAAAGAGAAGTCCAGAAAAGCAATGGCCGACCATCCACCTGTATCAACCGACTGGCCACCAGAAGCAACTGACCAGCCACCAATGGTAGCCGACAGCCACCATAGGTAGCCGACCGGCCAGAAATGAATTTTGCACCAGTGTGTTCCTGAGTTGGAGCAAAGGCATTCTGGGAGTTGGCATAATTTTCAAAGATCAAACGAGTGTAAACAGAGGCGTCCGATGGCAAGGCGGTGGATTTTCGGGAGGAAGCCGACCGAGCATGCATGTGTCCCTCGCCCTCGAGGCCATTTAATTGCTTTAATTAGTTAGCGTAGCTAATTATTCAATTCAAATATTGTACTTAATTAGTTAGTGTAACTAATTCTTTAATTCGGTTTGTAATTAATTAGCTTTGAATAAGTTAGTTAATTAGTTTTGTGTTGTAATAGTTAGCTTAATTTGTGTAGCTAGTTAGCTTATTTATTCGGACCCTCCTTCGCGAGGGCGTAATATTGTAATAAGCGTACGTGTGTGTGTGTATGTCTTCCAACCCCATGTCTTTCTCCATTTTACTTAACCGCTTTCGATGGTTAGTTTAGGAGCATGTTTCGATTAGCATACCTTATGCTTGCATGTTTGCACCATTCATTTGTATTGCATGCACCGAGACTCAGCGCATCATTCAAACTACATTGTCAATTCAATACTTCTTTGAATACGTGTTTCAAAGCAAGCTATCAAAGTGTTGCAAATACCATGATTAGGTAGCCGAGCCTATTAATTGCATCATTGCATATATTGCATTAGTCATTTAATATAGTTAGGATCATGCATATTTCTAACTAGTTTTTGTTTTGGCTTGGAGTACTCGGTAAGTTTTATGCTTTAGCATACTTGCATGAGTGTGATTGCCATATTGCCATGTTTCGTATGCTTACCATGAGGCTATTTGCTTAAATGCTTAACTGTATGAAAACCTATGGATGAAGGCTTTGTTGCTTGAATTGGAACGATTCGACGAGTGTGAGTTTTAAGCCCACTTTGCGAAGTGGCAAATCATGTTTTAAGCCCACTTGAGGTGGCAAATCCGTGTTTTAGCCCACTTGAGGGTGGCAAATTCAAACCATTTTCAAAAACAAACATGAGTTGAAATGTTCCAATTCTTGCGATTTTAGTCTATACTTGCTTGTGTGTGTCACATAGTAAAGTTAGCTAATAACCGGAATAAGAACACATGAGGTTTATAAAACAACATATCATGATAGTAGAGGCCGATCTTTGATCGGGCGAGCGGGGGTGCTCATTTCAGGACTTTCCCCTTTCGTACCCAAGTTCCCGAGCCGAGACAACTTTCGTGATGATGGACACGTGGCCTTTGGCATGAGTCAGGGTTTCCTAAATTTCCAAAAAATAAAATATTTAGGTGGCGACTCTATAATCTGGCAAAGCTGTTCAGCTTTGGCATTATTTGATTCAAAATTGGTTTTCCAAAATGATTTGCCGAATTGGACTCTTTGGTGATTATCAGTTTCACATTGCACTTGTGAGACTAGATTCAGAACCGTGACAGAAGTCCGAACTATAGGACCAATTTGAGCTCTCTGAAAGGGGGCGCGAAAAAGTCGAGCCCACACTCGCTATTTTTATTACAACTCCAGATATTAGTGGGTGACTCATTCTCATGGATGGTTTGAGATTGTATTTCAACTTCCCCTCAGTATTCGAAGAACCGCAACTAGCAGAAGTTTTTGACTGAGGTACATGTTGTACATCTTCTTACTTGACTGTGGGTGACTCATTCTCATACGCGATTTGAGATTGTATTTCAACTTTACTCCCCTCAGTATTCGAAAAACCCCAAGCAACATAAGTTTTTGACTGAGGTACATGTTCTACATCTATGTACTTGACTGTAGGTGTGTTTCACAGTGCTATCTGTGACTGAGAAAATAATTTCAATTTTATCTCATGTAACTTAGCTCATGGGCATTTCAAGACACTTGAGGGTATTATGGGCATTTCAGTATTTATTTTTGATGACATCAGTAGCTTCGGTTAGTTTGGTGGACAACAATACGAAAATGAGAGAATATTGATATTGTCAGTTAAAGTAGGGCAGACTTTTGTAATTATTAAAATTACAGGAGAGATTTCTGTATTTGTCAAAAATCTCAAGGGAGGTAAGTGTAGTTTACCGAATACAAAAAGAAGCAGAAAATGCAAAGAGGAGAAAAAGGGATGACTGTTAAGTTTCATAAAGTGAAAATAAGATAAAATATAGGTTGCAGTGCCAATCTTCTTTACATATCAGTGGCCATTTCATTATTTTGTTTTGTTTTGTTTTAAACATTGTTTTGGTGAAAAAATCAACGATAATTTTGTAGGTCGAAGTGAGTTGGAAGGTTGTGTATTTACTTGCACTCTATTTCATAGTTGTTTATAAACAGTATTGCTTTAAAACAAAGAAAATTAAAGCCTCTGTTTCATTTAATGATTTAATTTATAATTTTTTGCAAACACCAATTTGTACTGAAAATCGTTAGTTCGAAGTGACTACTTACTGTATTAAAAAAGCAAGCATCAAAAAATAGTTTACTGTGGCCATGTGACAAGTCACTGCATTACTGATTAATTTGACAACTCACTACTCGAATATGAAAGGATTGCATTGTGAAAAAGACGACGCACAATTATTATTTTATCTGACAACCACGTCCGTTTATTTTCTGCTTTCATTTCTAATTTTATGAAATTGTAATTTTGGTCTGCAAGTGCATGTCCGATGCGACTACTCATTGTGACACCAAAACAAGCCATGGTACTTGAGCTTGTCATAGTGGGATGAAGGGTGTCAGAAAAGCAACTATAATGAATTGAATGGTGATTAAGTCTGCCAAAGTGACTGCATCACGGGTACATAAAGTCACGGACAACATATTACTCAGGATTGCATGAAATGAATAAGATAAAATAACATCATAGGTATCACTTCTTCCACAGTGCCCCAACATCTCAATTATTGTCACCATGTCATCTCTTTTGCATGTCTATAAATAGCGTTACCCCCGGTATGATGTTTGTTCAAGTCATAACAATAGTAATATATCTACAATTATTATTATTATTATTATTATTATTATTATTATTATTATTATTATTATTATTATTATTATTATTATTATTATATGAACAATGTTTTCAAGAGGTGCAGGAAGTCCACGCCGTCAAAGAAATCCAAAAGTGTGGCTACTACCTCCATTTACCTATGACTATAAGAGTGAAAAGTATTTAAGTCCGAAGGATTATTATGCTGGTATCCAAGCAGAATGGGCGTTTAGGGTAACGGAGCAAGAAGGATTATTTAATGATCTACGTAACTTTGGGGCACCGGTACCTCATCGTCATTCATTGACCATGGCTAGACGAAATGTGAGTGACTATGAAAAAGCAGTTATCAGAATTAAAAAGGAGAACAACAGAATGTTGATGTGGAGATGTTGACATTTCATGCTTCAGCTAGCCACCAAAATGGCAGGAGCAAGCAATAGAGAATTGACAGTGATTGAGTAAAATAATGTCTTAAATAATGAAAAATATCTCTTTGACTACCACATGTCAGATAAGGAATGAGAAATCAAACACCTTTATCTTTCATATATGTTTGTATGTTGTGTCGTATCCTCGTTATTAGGGTGTAAGGCAATGTTGTTGTTCATCTAGCTTACGGATGTATTTTAACTATTTGTTATATGAAGCTAAAGTTTATGAAATCACTACATTTATAAGTACACATGTCAAGATTTGTTACGAATTTCTCTTCCTATTGATAACTCATGTATAAGCATTGCAAAGCCATTATAATGAATAAAAACGTTTGGTCATACATGCAACCAAGTTCATTCAGTATCATCATTATATTCCACTTCAATAATGCATAAAATCATGAAAGCCTAGTTCAATTAACGTTCTTCAAAATAACAATAACGGAGAGAAAGCAAAGGTAATTGTTATTTGTAGAATTACAAGAACTATTCAAAAACTATTGAAATTTCTCCCTTCATTGATAAGTTGTGAATAAGCATTACAAATCCATTACAAGATAAATGGTTTGGTCATTCATCCAAACAATTTCATTCATTATCATCATCATCTGACATCTCAATATCAAATTCACACATAGCATCCATGCTCCAGATGAAGTACTGGTGCGCATCATCCATTAACCCATCTTCGGCACACTCATTTGCGGTCTTCATTAGTTCAGACCTTTGCAAACGTTGGGTCATGCGATTAACTTCGTCGCGGATACGATGTAATGCCCTTTGCAACAACTGTGGAGTGTCAGTTGGCATACGCATGGCTAACCGGTGAGGAAATTTAATATTAACTTCACACATAGCTCAACGAGAACGTTTGCTCGAGTTATTCACAATTCCCACTCAACTCTTATGGTATTGACGGCGGCATGTGAGTAACACAAATTTGGATTTCATGGGTATTGAAATTCATCTCCATCTACAACCCAATGGCGACCCATTGCTGAATATAGGTCAACCACCGTATATCTCATGATGATATCGCTCGATATATCTATAAAACTTTTGTTGTGGTATGATGCGATATTTATACCACATATACACAGTTGTTGTAACATGCACAATTTCAAAATGGAGATGGATGCAAGTATTCATGTCTTATAAACTCTAAACTCACATGCCGACAATGAAGTACTGATACTTCAGGAAGTTCACATGGTAACTGTATGTTTCAAATTATTGTAAAAAAGTTGTCACGTCAACCTTTATGACCTGAACAACTATGCATCAACTTTATAGGAGTTGTCACTTCGACTTTTATTGACTACTCAGTGCATATCTGAAGGTTTTAAGCAAAGTTCAAATCCGCTTACAAATATAATTTAATTTATTTTTCATTATACAATAGTTTAATTTCACCTTTTACCTTGCATATTAAATTTAATTTAATTGGAGAAATTTAGCCAATTTAATTTCAAGTTAATTATGTGTTGATTTAAGTCGGTGTTATTCTTGTTTGCATACTAGGCTAACTTTTATCTGTAACACTTTCAAGTTCTATACATCGAAAAGCCCATCTATAAGTACTCTACTACAAATTAATCTTCAATACATTCCAACTCTATAATATTTTCTCTTCAAGGTTTATGAATCTATTTGAAGCTATATAGGGTGACTTTTTAAACACAAAGGGTCTAATTGCTTTGTTGTTTTGTTATGACACCCCCTCATCCCATTATGAATTGTTGAAGTTCACATGGGCACAGTAGCTATGGTACGACCTCTTGCTTTTTTCATACAGTGAGTAGTCTCGTCAAAGTCGTCGCAGTGATATGTCCAACATTTCTCAGTCATGCAGTGATGAGTGACTTTAACAAACGTAATAAATTAAAGGACTCAATGAAATGGCCAAGTTCACATGGCCACATGGGAACAGTAGCTTTGTTGTTTTGTTCTGACACACCCTCATCCCATTATGAATTGCTGAAGTTCACATGGGCACAGTAGCTACGGTACGACCTCTCGCTTTTTTTCATACAGTGAGTAGTCTCATCAAAGTCGTCGCAGTGATACATCCAACATTTCTTAGTCATGCAATGGTGCAGTGACTTTAACAGACGTAATAAATTAAAGGACTCAATGAAATGGCCAAGTTCACATGGCCACATGGGCACAGTAGCTTTATTGTTTTGTTCTGACACCCTCTCATCCCATTATGAATTGTTGAAGTTCACATGGCCACAGTAGCTATGGTACAACCTCTTGCTTTTTTTCATATAGTGAGTAGTGCCGTCAAAGTCGTCGCAGTAATACATCTAACATTTCTTAGTCATGCAGTGATGCAGTGATTTTAACAGACGTAATAAATTAAAGGACTCAGTGAAATGGCCAAGTTCACATGGCCACAGTAAACAGTGTGCGGATGATTGGTCTTTTTTTAAAAAGTGAGTAGTCACCTTCAAGTGACGATTGAAGTACTGATTGTGTGGAGCGTGTTTAGCATTGATTGTTTATTACTCATAAATATGTGGGCTTTTAATGGCATGTGACTTTGTGCAGCGCGACTTAGATGCTTTGTTTTTTCCTTACATTTCAGATTTGAATTATTAATCACATTTCAGATTTGAATTATTAATCACATTAATACGACCACATGGCAATAGTGTTGACAAACAACTATATAAAGAACTGAAGGAATGATGGTAAACACACAACCTTTCCACTCAGTTCTCCCTAGGAAACTATCATTCATTTATTAAGTAAAAATCAAATGGAGTACACATTCATGCCAGGGGGTAAGAATCGTAGAGGTGAGAGTTCACAACGAGGAAGAGGAACGGGAAGGGGACCCGTAGGGGGTAGAAACTTCGAAAGAGGTAAGAGTTCACGCCGAGGAAAAGGAACGGGAAGGGAAAGTGGCGATGTTGAAGTTGAAACACCGTTTGCTTTGTTAGATGCCTCTTGTGCTTATCATGATAAGTTTGGGAAGCGGCATTTTGTCATGCCCAAGTACTATCGAGATCCATGTGGTTTCGTGGAGGATCCATCTGTTAATCAAACATGATATGGTTTAGCAGACGCTAAACTTCTAAAGTGGCCCGCACTATTTATAGAGCACGTGCAAATGGAAAGATTATGTCGGGAAAATCGACTGAACATGCCGAAAGCACATTCCGTTGAGATCTAAAAGGAAGATCCAGATAATGTTGATTGACTATGTGAAAGACTTCGACTTGAGATTTCTCAAATGCGCCGTAGGTCAGCTCGCGATATGAAACTATCTATACTTAAGTCGGATGCCAAGAAGAACGGAACAACACCAAATGGTGAGGCTATCAAGGCTGTCAAGGAGGATCCTGCACTTCTCTCTGACCCTGAGCTCTCAGATTGTTCAGACTCTAAGATTGTCGATTTGAGCAAGGATTAGGCGTCTATCTGTCTACTAAATCATATTAGGTTATCCATAATTATGTATTGTGTGTGTTAAAATAACTCTTTCGACAATGAGTTTGTGAAAGGTTTGTCTAATATTTGTCTATGTAACTGTTAAGTATTGTACTCGTCGCTTTATTTTATGTATTGTGTTATGTTGAATGTTTTCACAAATTATTTTTGTGGGATACTTATGTTTGAACTAGCTACGTCATTCTGAAGTGTTGTAGTCCTATCTTTATTTTGTTTTCCTGTTCGTAGTAGTAATTAGCAAATTAGATACTTTGTATATGTTGTGTGAAGTTTTATTTAAATATTTCTTGGCAACAAATATTTAAGGGAACAACAAATATTTAGTTTCAAAAATTCAGCGAAAGTAGGCTTAGTTTGAGAAATAAATTAGTATAGAGGCTTAGTTTGGGACAAACCCGACAAAATCTCTCTGAAACTGCACAAAATGTTCTCTTTTTTAATTTTCTTCTTCTTTTTTAATTTTTGATTTTTGATTTTTGATTTTTGTCCATCATTGATCTTTTTTAAATTATATTTGAATTATATAACAAAATAAAATTTTAATTTAAAATTTTATATTTAAATAAAAATTTAAAAAAACAAAATTATCAGGTAAATTAACCAAATATTTAATTTATATTTTTTCATATTTTTTTTACTTTTATATTTTTAAAGTCATAAGCGGTGATCATCGATTCAATGGTAAAATCTTAGTCTAATAATCTTTGATATGATGTTTATGTTTGCTTGTTTGTGGTTTTCTTTTTATTTTTTTATGCCACATCATTACGCTTAAATCAGAAATCTAATTTTAGAGCTCTTAATCACTACTCTTTAGACAATTCATGCTGTTTATTTTTTTAAAAAAAAAAGTATGTATAAATTATTTATGTAAATATCAAATTGATCTGATAATCGTATAAATAATTTTATCATTTTTTAAAAAAATAATAGATGAGAAACATAATTTTAAAATTACATAATTTATTTTTAAATATTAAAATAATAAAATTTGGTAGCTAAGATTGTTTATCAATACGATAATCTATATGAATAATTTATATATAGAGATCTAAAAGATGACTGAGTGAATTACAGAATGTGGATTGAAGAGAAATCAATAAAAATAAAAATAAAAATAATCTCAAACAATTTTTTACTAATTTCAAGGACTTTTAAAAGCGTGGTTACGAACCACACTTTCTTTTAAAAACAGATTTATTTAAAAGCTTGGTTTCTAGCCACGCTTTCTATTGAAAGCGCGATTCTGAAACACGTTTTCACTAAAATGAAAACGCTAATAGGAACAGTATTTTCTTAATTAAAAATGTGTTTTGTAATCACGCTTTTATGATTTTATTCATTTTGCCCGCATAGGCCAGAAACATACTAAAAGCGTGTTTTGGAAACACACTCCAGTTTATTCTGAGAATTTCGGTCAAACTAGGCTTAGTTTGGAAAAAGGCTTAGTAGGTTGGCCTATTTTGGGAAAAGGCCCTTAAATATTACGCGGTTGGGGTTGGTGGTTTTTCTTTTTTTTGTTAACAGGTGTTGGTTTAAAATTTTTATCAAAAATATTGGAGATCTTAAAAATTTTATGTGAGATTTATATAAGACTCATATTGTATAGATTTTATACTTATGTACATTCGATAGAAATTTTAATAGAATTTTTGAACTTTTTAGTATTACTCAACACATTTACCTATTTAAACCTTCTATTTGACAATTTTTTTTATAAAAATTTTTGCATATATGAAATTACGTTTTAAGAATAAAAGGTAAAAATTAAATAAATTTGATTACTTTTTTTTACACCCATTACATTTCAATCATTATTTCTTTTCTTTCTTTCTCATTTCTTCTTCTTTGCTATACATTTACTTTTAAAAAGTAAGAATCATAATATTTTGATCATAAAACAAAGTAATAGACGAAGTAATGGTGGTGAAAGACCAAAAAAAAATGAAATGGTGAGTTTTTTTCTTTATTTTGTATGTTTTCATTTCATTTTTTAATAGAGTTGTTTAACTTTTGTTCAAAGTACCAGAATTGAACAAAATCAAATAATTTGGAATCACACTGTCGAGCAAAAAATATATATCCAGTAACCCGTTATCAAACATAAAATATTTGTTCAGTAACCTTCTGCCGAACATAAAATACATATCTGGTAACTCACTAGCAATTATTTTCAATTTGTTATTTCGACATTTTTATTTTTGTTTTGAAAGATTATACTTCTACTCATTGTAGTAAAGTTAGTAATGAATTGTTAACAAACTATAGATGTTTATACACTTCATTTGTTTATATATGCTTGATATTTTAAAGAAAATGAATTTATAAACGTACGGCAACAGATGGCTGGATAAATTTAGTTTGTTCGGCAACATGACACCGAAATAATCTAAATTGTTTGGCAATATATAACCAAACATGCTCATCTTAAAAAAAATTTAAAAAAATAATATTTTAAGAAAAGTGAATTTGTAAACATGAGGCAATAGATAGTTGGACAAATATAATTTGTTCAGTAACATGACACCAGAGTAATTAAAAAGAAATAGATGTAATGAGAAAAATCAGTATGAATTTGAAAAAGAGTTTAATTTAAGGTTAATTTTGGTGTTATAAAAGGTGCAATGAGAATTTTAATTTTTTTTAATGATGTAATGAAAAAATAAGTGTAAAAAATAAAATTATGGTGCAAGTATAATTTTCTTGCTGTAATTTCTTCCTATTTCCTCCTAATGCGATTCTCTCTCCTTAGATATTTTGTTTTTGGTAAATTAAATTAACTCTCTAAACCATAACCAATTTACATTTTCTCTATTTAAACTGCAAAAATTAATAGTTAATCATTTCAAAAAAAAAATTTAAAATTAACCATTCCATTGAGATTATGTTAAAAATTTATATAAAATCAAATCATATATAATGTATATAACACATTTATTAAAGGACTGGATTGTCTCCAGTCCTCCATTGGACTGAACTGTCTAGTTTGGCCCAATGCACTAATATTTGAGTCATATTTCGATAATTCAAACCATTCACATTTTAAAGTTCGTCGAGTACATCATCCCTGCAAATCAAATCATGTGTTCAGATCAATTTTGTATGAACTATTTATTTTTTTGCAATTCATTTTTTTTATTATACAAAACTGATTTAAACACGTAGTTTTTATTATCCGATTGACTTGATTTTTGCAATAATGATGTACTCGACAAATTTTAAAATATGACAGTTCAGATCATCGATGCGGGGTCCAAAAGTAGGCCCATTAAGCCCAATAATACCTCCCCAGTCAAAAGCCACTCTCTTTATTAAATGTTTAAGATAATACTATCCTTATATGGTGATCTCATTTGCATTTTGCCACTAAAATTAGGGAGAGAAAACTATAAATAAGATCAATAGATAAGGATATTATTATCTTAAGAAAACTAATAAAGGGTATTATTATCTTAAAAAATTAGTAAATATATTATGTGCTTCACACATAACCTGATTGAGTAGTGTTACATTCCCTAATACATCACTCCTATTTTGATCTCTAATGAGGTAGAAAAGAGAGAGAGAGAGAGAATAGAAAGAGATAGAGAGAGGAAGGATGACAAGTGATGAGTGAGATTCATTCCACATCATTAGGGATAGATTAGAGGTGCTCAATTAGAGCCCTCAAACATTCTTCAACCTGATTTTTTTTTACATTCTAGGGAAAATTATACATAACCCCTTCGAGGTTTAGCAAAATTACAGATACTCCCCTGAGATTTGAGAAATTACAGATACTCCCTTGAAGGTACTATTTGCATAACAAATTAGGGGGCAAATTGTTATGAAAATATAAACCTCATGGGACAATTTGTTATGAAAATATAAACCTCAGGAGGGTATCTGTAATTTAGTTAAACCTCGGGGGAGGTACATGTAATTTGCCTTAAATTCTATAACAAAATCTTAACAAAATGTGTTATTCTAGAATAGAATCCTACCTTAAGTGTAACAAGATAATAATTTGAAATGGTTAATTATTGAGTTTTGAAATTCAATAAGTAAAATATAAATGAGTCATAATTAATTAATTTTTTTATGTTCGAGGGCATAGGATTAAAAGAATAAATAAAATAAAATAAAAATAGCATATTCCGACTTGTTTCCTATGCATTCAGTTTTTTTTTCTTTTTTTTTTCCCTAATATACACATTTAAAAAAAGTATACCATATGCTCCCTAGTTATTCAATTTTCCTTTTTAATTATGATTAAAGTTTCTTCTTTAGTTATGGCATCAGTTTGGGATAAACTACAAAAGTCAAAAAATTGAAAAATTACTAAAAAAGTTAAAATGTCTATACTATTTGGGGAAGCGTGTGTGAGAAGCTTAGAGAGCAAAATTATTATTTTGCCCTTTAAATTAAACTATCCAAAAGCCAAAAAGTTTAAAGTCAAAAAGTTAACAAGGGTAGAATGGTCATTTTGATTTTACTGTAATATTTCATCACACATCTTTCATTAAAAGTCAAAAAGTTATCCCAAATATTTTTTTTTTCTCTACTTTTTTAACTAAAAAGTCAAAAAAGTTGTGATATATTAATTTATGCTAAGCGGTTTAGATTTGATAAATATTTGATAAATTATAGTTATGATATATTAATTTTAAAATTCAAATTAATACTTAAATTGTAAGAGCAAATAATATAGTGCCAAGTGTACTTCAAAAGAAAATTCTTCCATTATTTTTTTTGACCAAACCAAAATCATATATAGATTAAAAAATTCAAATACAGCGTTCAAGGCATCACCGAATAGCACACAAACTAAACAAGACAAAAAACAGACCAAGACCTAACTATATCTAAACAGATACAACCATCACACAGCAACCCCAAAATCATCCTACCACTGCCCTCTTTGCAAGAGTATGAGCAAGATGAACCACACCACGAGCAACCTTGACAACTCGCAGGACCTGAAACTTCCATTAGATAAACTAACAGATGTACAAATTGCTTTGATTGTGATTAGAGTTTTGTAACCTTATTTTTAACTAATAAATTATCTCTTTAATTACTCACCAAGGGAGATAAGCCAAAGCCAAAAAAACAAAAACTGCAACTTTGATTAATTGGATAGACTTACCCCAAAATTAGAGAGAGAAAGTAAAAAACCCAATCACAAAAGAGACTCCCGAGACTAGACCCTAAGGGAGCCGAAACCAAAGAGTCACTTTTTGGGAGTTAGTTTTAAATAGTACTACATACAATGGCCATTTAAGACTTATACATAGGAGAGGATTCAAACCCACACTCCAAACAATCATTACGGTTCACATAGATTTAGAAGGTTTATCCTACCAACTTTGTGTACTAATGTTTGAATGGCTGGTCCTAGGGAAGTCGAACCTGGGACCTAAGAAATTAACAACCCCCTATAAATTTCTGAATATTTCCGAATATTCAACTAAGTAATAGATACAAAGAGTACATCACTTATATAGAACTTTAAACCCTAAGCCTAAAAAGGAAATACGATTTACACTATTCCAAATTCCTAAAATACAATATAGACAGATATATTCTCACACCCCCACTCAAACTCAAGGTGTTTGAACAGAAAACACGGAGAGTTTGTCAATAAGAAGCCGAAACCGAGCAGTGGTGCAAGTCTTGGTAAAGAAGTTAACAAGTTGCAGAGTCGAAGTGACAAACGGAAGCAAAATAGAGCCAGATTGCAGATGTTGGCAGACGAAATGACAATCAATTTCAATGTACTTCGTCCGTTCATGAAAGACAGTGTTATAGGTAATCTGAATAGTACTACGGTTATCACAATAGAGGGAGGTCGGAGAAGACTGAGGGACGCCCAAGTCAGAGAGAAGATAACGAAGCCAGACAACTTTAGCGGTAGCATGAGCCATAGCACGGTACTCAATTTCGGCAGTAGAATGGGCAACAACAGTTTACTTCTTGCTTTTCCAAGAAATCAAAGAATCACCAAGAAACATACAGAAACTAGAAGTGGACTTATGATCGGTAACATCACCAGCAAAATCAGCATCAGCATCAGTATCAGCATCAACATCACCATAGGCCACTAAAGCCAAGGAAGAAGTAGAGGACAATAACAATCCTTGGAAGATAGTATCACGAAAATAGCGAAGAATCCAAACCGAACAAACCAAAGCAGCCTAATGTGGAGAACGAGGAGCAGAAATGAATTGACTAGCCACATGAATAACATAGGCAAGATCAGGGTGAGTAACCATCTGTAGACGTGCCCGAACGTCCCAAGAAAATCCCGTTTTGTTCATTAGCATACTACAGTTCGGACTCAAATGTCACAGTTCTGAATCTAATCCCGCAAAGTGCAATGCAAGACCAATAAATCACCAAAGAGTCCAAATCCGGCAAATCGTTTTGAAAAACTGATTTTTGTAAAGAAGTGCCAAACATGGACTGCTTTGCCAGATACAGAGTCGCCACCTAAATATTTTATTTTGGAGAAATTTAGGAAACCTTGACTCGTGCCTAAGGCCACGTGTCCATCATCACCAAAGTTGCCTCAGCTCGGAAACTTAGGTGCGAGAGGGTAAGGTCATGCAATGAGCACCCCCGCTCACCCGATCAAAGATCGGCCTGTACTAAGCATGATATCTTGTTTTTGAAAACATATGTGTTCTTATTCCGGTTTATTAGCTAGAATTACTATGTGATGCGCATAGCATACAAGTATAGACTAGATCGCCTAAGTTGGAACAAAACATCTCATGTTTGTTTGTTTGAAAATGGTTTGAAGGTGCTACTCGCAAGTAGGCTAAGATGTGGATTTGCCACCCTCAAGTGGGCTTAGAAAACATGATTTTGTCACCCTCAAGTGGGCTTAAAACTTGCATTTCAATGAATTGTTCCAATTCAAGTAATCCAACCTTCACCCACAGGCATTTAGGCAGTTAAACACATAAGCAGTTAGCCTTATGGCAAGCATGCTGGCATGGCAACACTCACATTCATGCAAGATGCTAAAGCATAAAAGCTTACCTAGTACTCCGAGCCAAAACAATAGCTAGTTAGTAATCAATGCATGATCCTAGCTATGTTAAGATGGCTAATGCAACACATGCAAAATGCAACTAAGATAGGCTCGGCTATTCTCAAATGGCATATGAGATGCAACACTTGATAACATGTATTCAAGTAGGAATTGAAATATGATGCAGTTAGTATGATGCGTCGAGCCCAGTGCATGCAAGACAAATGAATGAATGCAAACATGCATAACATAAGGATGCTAATTGAAATATACCCTAAAACTAACCACTGAAAGCAGATAAGTAAAAGGGAGAAAGACGTGGGGTCGGAAGACATTCACACACTCACGCACACTTATTACAAAATTCGCCCTCTCGACGGAGGGTCCGAATAAATAATACAGGCCAACTAATTAATTAACTACCCTAGCTAATTAATTATTACAAAACTCTTAACTAATTAAACAAATTAATTAAGTTACAAAACAGACTAAGGCGGCCTCAAGAAGAGGAACATATGCATGCTCGGTCAACTTCGCTCGGAAATCCGTTGCCATGCCCCATATTGCCTCGGTTTGCACTGTTTTGCACCTCTGAAAACAATGAAAACCTCTGTGATGCTTCTGGACCACCTCATGGGCACTCTAAGATGTCATCGGCCAAATGGTGAAGCCATCGGCCAAGAGAAAGGAGTCATCGACCATTTTTTATTCCATCGACCAAAAAGTTTTGATCAATCAGCACTGAATATAGCCGATCGACCATTTCTTCCTGCAGACTGCTCCTTTTGCTGCAGCAGAGGACAAACAAGGGCATGGCAATACATTTGCAAGAAAATGTTGTGCACCTACACCCCTTATCATGTTTGAGACTCAAAGGAGTGTAGTGTTCGACTATCGAGCCATCAATCACGCATTTCGATGCATGATGGCCCAAGAGGCCGAATTGCACAAATCAATATGGAATGAATGCACAAAACACATGAATGCTCCACACTCTATCATGTAGGATCAAGAGTGTCGGGGATCGAGGATTGAGGCACGTTTCGTCACTTCAAGTATGAAACGTCCCTCGGTCCTCGTGTTTGGTTTGACACCCCAAACCAAACACAATGCAATGCATGCAACATGGAGATGCGATGCAATGCAACATAAGCATGCCAAATGCAATATGACTCAAGCATGCACACAAGGCTAAGGTAATAAGCATGCCAAATGCAATGCAACCTAAACATGCAAACATGTAATGTGCCAAGCATGCAAAATGCAATGCAACCTAAACATGCAAGCATACAATGTAATAGGCATGCAACAACAATATCAATAACAAGCATGCAACAACATGCAATGCGATAAGCATGCAACAACACACAAACCGCATGATCTATGGACTTATACTGAAAATGGATAGACCTCAGCCATACCAAAAACAGTGGCCAAAATGCTAAAAAATGATGGAATGAAATGCAAAATAAGCATGCATGCCAATTAGCCTATCACTTAGGCATAAGGACACAACTCTCAAACATGAGCAAGAAGTGACAAGCATGATAATGTGGCAATGAGGTAAGCTCTAAAATGATGTTAGGAATGATGTCAAATCAACCAATCAATGCAAGTATAGCATGCAATAAAGCTCAAGGCTTAAGGCTAGCAAAGGGGTTAAACCATGGCCGTGCAAAGCAAGCCCCAAAGGGCCAAGGACACCCAAAACAGTCCCAAGGCAGGTCAATACAAGACCAAAAACATGTTCAAACCTAGCCAACACAAGCTAGAACAAAAGTCCAAAAGGCATGAGGCATGCAAGGCTAAAAAAAGGAGTATTACACTACACCTATTACAACCAAACATGGCATAACTTAACCAATAAAAATCAGAGTTATGGCATGTCAAAATGAGCCCAAAAACCCACTTAGATGGCATCCCAAAGACCTAAACATGGAGGCATGCACAATGATTCATTCATGAGGCATAAAACATCAACTCTTTAAAGCATTAAAGGAGTGGCAAGTGCAAGTGTATGACCCCCCTATATGGACTGAAACAACAATTCAAATGATGCCAAATCATGGAAATGGTCCAAGCAATGCATGCTAATGACTTGGACACTCAAAGCTAACAAGCTAGAATGCATTGTAGCTATACAACGCAATGCATGCATGGAAAAAGCAACATGAATCAGACCTAGAGCATGGTAAATCATGACTAAAAGTTCCTTTGAGTTGAGCCAAAATATGCAAGCATGATGGTCCAAATGCATGATGCATGTTAAGGCAAATAAGAGGATTGCAAGGCAAGTGCATGATGCATGCAAGATGCTATTAAACCAACTTAAAACAGAGGTATAGCATGGCAAAATAACACCAAATACTTAATGAAATGGAGCCAAAAAAAGCTAGGCAAACATGCTACCATTATGAGCCATAAATACAAGCAAATGAGAGGCAAGGAGAGAGGGGTGTCCCTCTCCTATTCAAGACTCTAAAACCACCTTTCCACCACTGAAAATTCTCTGGATTTCAGTGGTAGAAAGGTCATGCAAAGGCAAGAACAATGGCCAAATGGGATGGCTCAAAACATGGCCAAACAAGGCCTAAGAGGGGATAGACAACCCCCAACCAAAAAGTGACCTTAAACAATCATCTCAAGCACACAAAAATAGAACTTTTTGCAGTTTATAGTCAAGCTTAAAACAATATGCAAATAGATCTAAAAGCTTAAGCAAGAATGGGGGATCAAAAATTAGTTTACTCACCCTTGAAGAACACCTTCAAGAACACCACTCCAGCAACCCTTCTGAGTTCAAACCAACCCAAGAACACCAAAACTAACTCCTAAGGACCTCAGCAACCAAAGGATGGTGTTCTACTAGGTGCTCTAGTGCAAAAGTATGAAGAAAATACACTTTAAGGCACAAACACACACACAAATATAGAGAGAGAGGGAGATATATATATATATATATATAACTCCTATATCAATTTGCTGAACCTCTGAGAAGGGAGGAGGAGCTCCCTTCTTATAGGAATTCAATTCCAAAGCTTCTTGGAGAAGTTAGAACAAGGTGCAAATCCCTCCATACACATGTATGGAGGATGGGAATTGTGCCCATCAACCATCACAGCTGGCAGAAAATATCTGCAAAAAGCAGATGGAAAGGTCTCGGCTCAAAAATATGGCCGATCAACCAAACAAAGTGCCGATCGACCAAAAAAAGTGCTGATCGGCCACCACTTTTGGCCGATGGCAAGAAAACAAGGCCGATGGCATCATGCCTTGGCCGATGGGTTGAGGGGATGGCCAACAAGCCACACTCTTCCCTCAGAAGCAAAACCACAAGTCCTTGGTCCACAACCAAGCACAAAACAGACAAGTTGAGAGATCCAAAGGCAAGGCGCGCAACCGAAACCTTTGGGAACTCAAAACGAACACGAGCATGGATGATCATCGAGTGTTCAAACGATGATGTCCAAGTCTTGAGGACGGTCAAAAATGGGATGTCTACAGTTGCCCCTCTTTGACAGAACTCGAAAGTCATAAGATAACGGGAGTGAATGTCAAAGCCTAGAGACGACCATTTTCGACAAGGCCGAAGACTTAGACAAGCATACAAGATATCAAAGATATGCGCCCGCGGGCAGGGGCAAGATGCAAGTGGCATGCACAATGCCGAGTATAACTTATGATCATGCAAAGAAAGCTGTAATGAAGCATAACATGCAACAATTTAAGCAAGTGAATAAGAATCAAACTACATTTCATGCAGAAAGGATGTAAAAGAATTATACAATTCTCGCTACGTCTCACGCGGAGTACATACAATATCGTCTGGCTCGTCTAGTTCGTTTGGTCACGCCAGTTTCAAATGAACCGTACATATAATATCATGCCTGTAAAAGAAAGAAACTCAACAGGTACAATATTATTAGAAACAGGCATAGCAATGCAAGTGAAAAGTGTTGCACGATAATGCGAGCGAAACAGGCGCATAACAATGCGAGTGAAAAGGTGCATAACAATGCAAATAATGTGCAAAGTGCGTAACAGCGCAAGTAATGTGCGTGACAGCGCAAGATATGAGAAGTGTGTAACAGCGCAAGTAATGTGCGTAACAGCGGAAGATATGAGGTGCATGACAATGCAGGTATAGTGCGTGACAGCGCAAGATAGAAAAGTGCATAACAGCGCAAGATACGAAAGTGCGTAATAGCGCAAGTAATGTGCGTAACAGCACAAGATACAAAAGTGCGTAACAGCGCAAGTAAAGTGCGTGACAGCGCAAGATACAAAAGTGTGTAACAACGCAAGATAGATATGCATAACAATGCAAGTAACGTGCGTGACAGCGCAAGTTAAAGAAGGTGCAAAACAATGCGAGTAACGTGCGTGACAGCGCAAGATAGTGAAGTGCATGACAATGCAAGTAACGTGCATGACAGCGCAAGTTAAAGAAGGTGCAAAACAATGCAAGTAATGTGCGTGACAGCGCAAGATAGAGAAGGTGCAAAACAATGCAAGTAACGTGCGTGACAGCGCAAGTTAAAGAAGGTGCAAAACAATGCGAGAGAGATGTGCATGACAATGCAAGTATAGTGCGTGACAGCGCAAGATAGATGTGCATAACAATGCAAGATAGAGAATGTGTAAAACAATGCAAGTAATGTGCGTGACAGCGCAAGATAGAGAAGGTGCAAAACAATGCAAGTAACGTACGGGACAGCGCAAGTTAAAGAAGGTGCAAAACAATGCGAGAGAGATGTGCATGACAATGCAAGAGAGATGTGCATGACAATGCAAGTATAGTGCGTGACAGCGCAAGATGGATGTGCATAACAATGCAAGATACAGAAGGTGCAAAACAATGCAAGCATGACGAAGGCATGTTATTCGCAATGTTGAGATGCAACTTTGACACGAGACGAGGAATGCTCAACGCAAGAGCGAAAAGACGCATAACAAGCGCGCTTATTACAAACATGACAAAACATTGCAATGTGACCTACTCCAAAGCGGTTCTCAAATTTTGCAACATACAAAAGTATACGAAAAAGGATACGCCTCGCGCATATTGAATGCCGCACACGGAAGACACGGTTCAAGATCAACACAAAGGCCGGTTAAGCTTCAAAAGCGTACTGTCTTGCACTTTCTTGATAGATAAGGGTACCAAACAGCATAGGTGACCCAAACAAGGGCATTGGAGGTTCATCAACCACAAGGGGAGGCCATCGGCCATCCATCGACCACAAAAAGAGATAATCGGCCAAATATTTAGCCGATCGGCTAACAATTTGGCCGATCGGCCAAAAATGGCAATTTCGGGGCAGTTTTGACATTTTGCCTCGGGTCTTTAAATATAGGGTTCCAAACCCCATTTCCTCACTCCCTCAAGCTCGAAAAACATTCCTCTCTCTCTCTAGGTGATTTCCCAACCTTAGATTCGAGCTTTTCTCTTGTTTCCGAGCCTTTTACATCGTTCAATTCGCGAAACCCTCTTCATTTTACACACTTTGAACCGAACAAAACTCGATTTCGGTGCCACATTCTCGATTTTCACCACTTGGGGTTTGTTTCCCCCGAGTTACCCTCGGTCTTCAAGCCTTTTCCCACACTCCGACCTTTTCTCCCATTTTTCACCCCTCGGGGTTGACTTTTGGCATTCTTGCCCATTTTTCGCACCCTCGGCCATTTTTGCACCTTTCTCGAGATGGCGGACGACATTCCATGAGTTGGGACTCCCCCGGAGATGGATATGGACCCTAAGGTCGAGCTCCTACCTCTTAGCATTCGACCATTCGACCTGGTGACATACTGGCCGGCGATTCACATACTACCTCCTAACAGCATCCGTCAGTTTCGGAGCTACGCGCGAGGTATGCCATTGGAGCTCTTGCTACGCGAGCCAAAGTCGCATCTATCCTTTGGCGCCGCTGAGGTACATTCTCCCCTCTCTTTCATTTTCCGTAATGTAGATCAGATATCTTCGATAACCAATACTGTTCTTTAACTCAATAACCTAAACACACTGATACATCACATGTTTAGTTTACCGTGAGCACACCCACACATGATATCTGTTTAAACTTGAATGCATGCACACACTGCATTTTCATTAACACTGAACGCATTCAAACATTGTATATCCAATACTGCTTCGCATTTATTTGTCTTTGAACACAGGGAGATTCCCATGCCCTCCGGGGGTATGAGAATACCGTTGCCCGAGGGTGGTACATGAAGTTGCCCGACGCGGTCCGCCACATCGTTGATCAGGCCGGCTTCGGCACCTTCTGCATGGGACTCTCGCGCCTCACTACAAGTAGACCCCTTCTTGGTGCTCTGGTGGAGAGGCGGTGGGACACCACCGATTCCTTCCACCTTTCTGCTACAGGGGAGATGACAATGACTCTCTTCGACTTCTCGATGCTCACCAGCATCGGGGTAAGGGGTGATCCGATTCCCTTTGACACTGATATGGATGAGTGGGACGCCGCCCAGATGTTTTTGTTCGGCGCTCGGCCACCTCTCTCCCGGCCAGGGTTCGTGAGGTACTCTTGGTTCGAGGACCACTTCAGGGTACAGGCGCCTACGACCCGGAAGGAGGAGGAGTAGCAGTACGCTCGCGGATTCATCATGTTCTTGCTCGGGACCACCCTTTTCGCCAACCGGGCAAACACTGTCGCTCTTTATCTGCTGAGCGCATTGGTGGACGTGACGCGGATCCGCCACTACGACCAGGGTGGTGTAGGCTTGGCCACACTCTATGGATATATGAGCTCATCCTCCCGCCGCAGCAGACATCTTCTTGGAGGCTACCGACGGGCCTGGGTGGTACACCTTTCCTTTCTGTTTTACAATTCTGCTTTACACTATCTATACACCACACATACTGCGCACACGCAATCTGCTTTACACTAGTTGTACACTGCACACACTGCACAATACACTTCACATGCTGCACGATACACTGCACACCATTCTCTGATTTTTGCTTTATTTGCATTCTGCTTTATCTGATAAGCATACTCATATTTTCCAAGTTACACTCTGCAGTTGTAGGTGTATGCCTACTTTCTGAGGCTTGCCCTACTGCCAGATGTAGAGATCCCCCTCGGCGTTCCCTATTCTCATCGCTATGACGTGAGATGCGAGCGGAGGCCACGGGAGTCGTTCATGTTTTTCCGCAGATACTTTGACACCATCACCACCGCAGAGGTATTTCAAACTTTACAGTTCATTTAAGCTTCGCTTTACATTGTACTTTCAACAGTAGATAATAAACTGTATATCCTGTTATTTGCAAATCACTTGGCAGCCCTGGGCTCTATTGCCGGAGGCAGTGAGGGATCAGTACGCGGGTGGCCACCGATATAAAGTAGGATCAGGCTAATGAACACTATCAATAGTGTTAAGTTTCACATTAAGCTCAATGGGGGTATCAGCAAGCTTAGTATCAGTAAAACCAGCACGGTAAATAATTTCATTAGCATACTTGGTCTGAGATAGAAAGTAGCCATTGGGAGAAAAAGCCACCTTAATACCAAGAAAGTAACGCCGGGGGCCCAAATCCTTCATGTCGAAGGTGCGGAAGAGATGCTGCTTGATCTCAGAGATAGCAGAAGAATTAGAGCCAGGAATAATCATATCATCCACATACAGTAGTAAAGCAACAATACCAGCAAAGGTGTGGAGAAGAAACAAGGCAGAGTCTTTGGGCAGAAGGATGTAACCCACGCTCAGTCACAACAGTCTGAAAACGATCATACTAAGCACAAGGAAATTGTTTCAGACCATACAGAGCACGCCGAAGACAACAAACCTGGCCAGAGGAATTAATGAGGAAGGCCAGGGGGGATGCATGTAAACCTCCTTAGCAAGATAACCATTAAGAAAAAGCATTCTTAACATCCATCTGATAAAGAGGCCAACAACGAACAACAGCAACATATATCAAAGAACAGACATTATTCATTTTGGCAACAAGAGCAAAGGTCTCATCATAATCAATACCATACTTCTGTGAAAACCCTTAGCAACCAAGCGAGCCTTGTAGCGCTCAAGAGAACCATCAGAATGAGTCTTGACTTTGTAAACCCATTTGCAACCAACCAGATTCTTACCAGCAGGCAAAAGAAACAACTCCCAAGTACCAATTGTCTGTAAAGCAGTGAGGATCCTGACCCTAGTTGCACGGAGCGGGAGCGGGAGCAGGGGAACGTAACCACTTAGAGGAGTCGTAGATTAGGAGCGCATATATATTATTTTTATTAATTACATTTTTAATTCATCTATATGTATTTTTTTAATTGACATACATGTATATATATTTTTTAATAAATAAATTGACAAATATTTTATAAATTCCCATTAGATAGACAAAATATATCACTAAGGCTGGGAAAAAAAATTAAGCATCACCACAAAAAAACAAAAATCCAACAAAACAACAAAAGTTCACCAATCCACAAAAGTAGAGTTGCTACCAAAAACAAAGATTAAAAAAAAAAGAAGAAGAAAAAAACAAACAAGACAGTTTTTTATTCATTCTTTCTCCAAAGTGCACCAAATTCTTCATTTCTTTTGCTTTTTACCCCTTGACTTTCCAAGCCTCCTTTGTGCTCTCCCTATTTTCTCCATTGAAAAAGACTCTTGAATACTTGGAGGTGGGCAAGATGGAGACGCAGTAACAGTTAAAGCTAGGCTTGGAACACCAACATCATCAAAATTGTTTTCACCATCCTCTTCACTATATGAGAGAGACACATTATCCGTTGTTCTATTGTAGTGAAAACCTCCTCTATGTTGGCATCTTCTGGATAGGCATCCAAATTGTTGAAGTCCTCATAATCATCCCTATATCTTGTCAACAACTTATAATTTGTTAACAAAAGAAGAACAAATATTATCCTATAATAAGAAGAAAAAAATACAAAAACTAGAACATAATAGATAATACAAATAAAACAAAGAAGAAAAGAACAACCTATGATTGTAGTGCACAAAAACTAATTTTTCAGCACGATCAACATTCAATTTGTTCCTTTTCACATTGTGAATGTAGGAATAGGTACTCAACATCTCTCAGCACAAGTGTTTATACTTTAAGACAAAGCTTTCACTGCCAATGAGAACAATTCAGGAGTAGCCCCACCATACATATGCTACCATGATAATGCAGTCATGGTTGCTTTATCTTTCATAACTTGGGGTTGTGCAAAAACACCTTTGTTACTCACAAAATCGCTAATTTGATGGCGTATCAAAGAAGCTTCATTTTGGTCAACAACAATTTTTTCAATTGCTTGAAGATATCCTGTTTGCACCTCTTTATCAAAATGAGGCTTCTTCCTACTCACACCACCAGGAGCTGGCTGTGAAAGCCAAGAATTTGTGTAGTACTTAGGAACAAGAACACATACAAGGCAATGTAGAGGAATATTCATTTTATCCCATCTTGCCACAATAAATTGTTGAACCAAATCATAGATTGTAAGATCATCAGAAAGAGAGTCTTTGATATTTCCTAACATTGTATCCATTTGCTCATAAACCTCCCCAATTACTGCTTTATTAGAATCAGAAAAACGAAGCATCTTATATATATATACTTTGTAAACTTCAGGACTTTTTTTGATTTTTTCCAAAAGTCATCGTCCATAATTGTTTGTTGGACACTGTCATGTTGCTCTGGTAAGGATGAACTCCTCCTCAAGTTATCCCATTGCTTGCTTAGAGCCATAAACATTAATAATGGTCTCACTTTAACAAGTCATTGCAATACAATAAAATTATGGCCAAACCTGGTTTTTTTTGCTTTGAGAAGCTCCAATGCTGAAAAGGTCTTGAACAAGTACTGACAAGAGGAGTGATTTTTGATGTATTTAACAATTACCTTGCCTTTTTTATAAGACTCATCAACAAAGGAGAGCAATGAATCATCACTTTTAGCTATATCCTTCATCAACAAATTTAAGGTATGAGCCATACAACCAGACCAAAAAATATGGGCATGCTTCCGCTGAATTATCGCAGCTACAGCCTTATAATTGGAAACATTATCTGTCACAACTTGGACCACACTAGAAGGGCCAACATAATCAATGGCCTTCAAGAGCAACTCAGCAATATTAGCCCCATTCTTCTCTATAGAAGAAACATCATGCCCATTTATAAAAATGGCTTTACCTCCAGAGATAGCCATGATGTTAATAAGAGGTTGGTTTTTTAAATTAGACCAACCATAAGAAATAATAGAGACCCCATGAGTGCTCCAATCCTGCATCTAGGGAGTGAGAGATTATTGCACCTTCTTATGTTCTTTGTCCAAAAGTGCAGTCCAAACTTTCTCATAGTTAGGGAATTTGTACCCTTTTGGTGCATTGAGAATAGAAAAGACCATATCTGCCCACAATGGTAACCTCACAACATTGAAAGCAATGCCATTGCCATAAATGCATCTTGCAATCTTTTGATCAACTTCTTCTCTACTAGCTGTTTGAAACATTTTGTCAACTGAATCCTTGACTGGAGATTTTCTAGTGGTATGAGATGGTTGTTGTGTCTTTGAAGGCATGGGAATTTTTCTAGACTTACAATTTCCACCAAAAATTCTTTGTGCAGCCAACTCCTCTTCCTTTAATAATTTCTTCTCAGCTTGGCTCAGCTTTGGACATACTCCTATCCCTTGATATCATTGGCCTGGTAATTTTCCAATTAAGTGTTGTCAAACTCATGAATAAGAACCAGTATATGCCTCAGTTTGCAACCAAAATTGCAAATGAATTTCATTGATCCACCACCTCCAGGTTTGGCACTAGATCCTTCACCAGGAACTTTTGTAACATATTTCCAAAGTGGAGTTGCACTTGGTTCTTCAACTTCATCTTCAGAGTCCATGTTTTAACTATGGGGATCCATGAAAAATCTGTTAACATACAACACATTATTACAAAAAAAAATATTTCTGTAAAAGAAATGGAAAATCTAAAAGTGTTTGGAAGTATATCATACCTTTGTCACAGATGAATATATGCTCGGCTGATAGGAATATATGAGTATGCAAACTCTTGAGTTTTTTTTGGTGCTATTCGTTTGCAAACTCTCGAGTTTTTTTTGGTGCTCTTCTTCTGCGTTCGTTTGTTTGTTTTGCTTTGCTTTGCCCCATCATATAGAGTTGGTTTGGTGTTGATGGGAGAGAAAAATGACCAAGTTCCTAGATGGAATGATTGCATCAATGCCCTAGACAATTATAAAGAAAAAAATATAGAAACTCAAAAGTTTTTTTTTTTATCTGCAATGACCATTAATAAAAAAAATAAATTTATACGTATTCTTTGAATTTTTGTCCACTGAGAGAAGCAAGTGAAGCAAATAAATAATAAAAAATTGAATTGTTAATCTTAAACATTAAATGAGATGCATGTGTATGGCAGGTTGATAGGTAGTAGAACAACTTTCAAGAAATAAAGTGTATGGCAGGTTGATAGGTAGTATGACCGTTTGGCTCAACAAATATGAAAGGGTTTATTACACTTTTTATCTTTTAACTATCATCAAATTATTTATTTAGTTCTTGAATAATTTATTTAGTCCCTAAACTATTGATTGAATTTATTAAGTTATTAAAGTATTTAATTAAAATTTATTTAGTCCCTAAAATGATTATAAAAATAAAATAAAATTCCATAAATATTATAAATTAGTAAAACACCCTATTTACTTAAAATTTTATTTCGAAAAACTCTTAATTTTTTATTCTGCCTTTATAAAGATAACGGAAATTATATATTTTAAGGACTAAATAGATTCAATTGATAGTTCAGGGGCTAAATAGATAATTTGATGATAGTTTAAGGGTAGAAAGTGTAATAAATCCAACATGAAATTGGGTTTCAGTTAATCAGAGTACATTTAAAAAATAAATTACTAATAAGTAGTAAACTATTTTAATAACCCAACTATATGTTGTGGTCTATATTTGTAATTGGGTGTTCCTTCGGGCTAAGTTTGTGCACAGTTTGATTAATTTTGAAAATCGAATCTCATCGTTCATATCTAAATTGACATGGTATACCTTATTATTTGACTACTTATCTAATCTTTTGAAAATTGAATTGATAAGAATATAGATTTTCTAATCAATTGTGTAGACACCCCATTTTTGACCGACCTCAAGACTTGGACATCATCGTTTGTGCGCTCGATGATTATGCTTGTTTGTCCTCGTTTTGAGCACCCGAAGTCCTTGGCGGAACGCCTTGTCTTTGAGCCTCTAAACCTATTTGTTTTGTGCTTGTTTTTGGGTCAAACCTTGTTGCCTCTTGCTTGGAAGAGGGAGGGACCTTGTCGGCCAGTTTTTAGCCTTGTCGGCCACTTGTTGTTCTTGTCGGCCACTTGTGATGGCCAACGGCTACTTTAGGTGGCCGGTCGGCTACTAAGAGTGGCCAACGGCCATTTGTCTCCTTTTTTAAATATTTGTTTGCCAACTGTGCCAGCTGTTGTTCACTGAAGTGCATCTCTATACACGTGTATGGAGGGATGAATACAAGCCTTAATCTTAATTTTCTATATATAGGGGGTGCTCTCCCCAATTTGGAGGGGTTAGAAATTTTGGATCAAATTTCTCTCTCTCTCTCTTCTTATTTTGTGCCTTAGAGCCTTGTTTCTCTACTCCTTTGTACATCAAGCCTTAACCAAACACTCTCACCTTTGAGCTGAGGTTCTTTTGGGTCTAGTTTGAGCTTCGGAAGGAGGTTTGAACCTGAAATTGTGGTTGTTTTGTGCTGTGCTTCAAGAGGTATAAGACTCACCTTGTAAGCTTTGTTTTGACTACTTGTTTTACCATCTTTTTGTATTGTTTTTGGCCTAGTTTTCAACTACAAAAAACTCTATTTTTTTAGGCTTAACATGGTGGTTTGAGGTCATTTTGTGTTAAGGGATAGTCCACCCTTCTTGTTGATTAATTGTGAAGCCTTTTGTGTCATCTTTTAGCATACTCAAATCAAACTTTTTGGGCCTTTAAACCGCTGAAATTCAGAGTTATTTCAATGGTGGAAAGCATGTTTTGAAGTCCAGAATTGGAGAGGTTAGCCTTTCCTCCTTGTGTCTTACTTGCATGCCTAGTTAGCTTCACATGATAGCATGTTTTTGTAGCTTAACTTAGCTTATTTCCAGCATATGTTTGCCTCTAATTTGAACTGTTTTAGCTCTGTTTTGGGCTGCTTTGGTCATATAAGTCTTGTTTTGCATAGTTGTAGTGCAAATGGCTTCACTAGTTTGGTGTTTTAGGCCTTTAAACATGATTTGCTAGAGTTGGTTGCATGTTGTAGTGTCTTTTTACATGTAATTTCAGCATCATAAGCTCTGTCACATGCTCTTTTGTTTCACTCTTTTATTTTCTTTTGAGAGTGGTTTCAAGTTTGGGATCCTTTAAGCTTGAGCTTGAGTTCATTGCTTAATGGTTTAATCCTCTTTGAGGGTTCATTATCAACAACATGAACTCTCTCTTGCCTTACGTCATCCCTTGGTTAACACTTCTTTCGCTTTAGAAGACACTCACCTTGGACTTAATCGATTAAAGAATTAATCGGTAATGTAAAATGAGTAAACAAAAATGAACGAGTAAAAGTGGCAAGATAAGCATCTTTCGTGTTGCATCGTATGTGTTCGGATCGGACGTTAATTCAAACACAAGAAAAATGGGACATTTCATACTAAAAATGATGAAACGTGCCACTTTTCTTGTTCACCATCACCCTTGATCATGCATGATAAGGTCGTGGTTTTGTCGAGTCTTCTTTTGTACGTATTAACTTGTGCAAGCTTGGCTCCTTAGCCATCATGCATTGAAATGCTTGGTTGATGGTTTGAGGGCCGAGAATTACACTCCTTTGAACTTGTGTAATGATAAGGAGAGTAACAATGCACACATACCTTGAGAATACACTATTTTGCCTCAGTTTGCTCTCTGTTGCAGCAAAAAAGGAAGTTCGGGGCAGGGGTGGCCAACCAGCCAGAAGTAGTGGCCGACAGCCACTAGCAGTAGCCGGCCGGCCAGTTATAGTAGCCAACCGCCACCTTTGGTAGCCGACCAGCCACCAATGAAAAATTGCACAAGTGTGCTCCTGAGTTGGAGCAGAGGTGTTCTGAGAGTTGGCACAATTTTCAATGATCAAACGAGTGCAAATAGAGGCATCCGATGGCAAGGCGGTGGTATTTTCGGGAGGAGTAATCGAGCATGCATGCGTCCCTCGCCCTCGAGGCCATTTAATTGCTTTAGTTAGCTTAGTATAGCTATTTAACTCGAATGTTGTACGTAATTAGTTAGTGTAACTAATTCCTCAATTTCGATTTGTAATATTTAGCTAGCTTAGAATAGTTAGTTAATTTATTTCAATTGTTGTAATAATTAGCTTAGAATAGTTAATTAGTTTTGGTTTGTGATAGTTAGCTTAATTAGCGTAGCTAGTTAGCTTATTCATTCGGATCCTCCTTCGCAATGGCGTAATGTTGTAATAAGTGTGCGTATGTGTGTGCATGTCTTCCAACCCCGCGTTTTTCTCCCTTTTATTTAATCATTGTTTATGGTTAGATGAGGGAAATTTTCGATTAGCATACCTTATGCTCGCATGTTTTCATCCATTCATTTGTCTTGCATGTACCTAGGCTCGGCGCATCATTCAAACTGCATAGCAATTTCAATACTTCTTTGAATACGTGTTTTAAAGCATGTTATTAAATTGAATCAATTCATATGTCATATTAGTAGCCGAGGCTATTAATTGCATCATTACATGTGTTGCATTAGACATCTTGTATAGTTAGGATCATGCATCTTTCTAACTAGTTTTTGTTTTGGCTTGGAGTACTCGGTGAGTTTTATGCTTTAGCTTACTTGCATGAGTGTGATTGCCATGCTGCCATGATTAGCATTCTTGCCATGAGGCTATGTGCTTACTTGCTAAAATGTATGAATGCCTGTGGATGGAGGCTTTGTTGTTTGGATTGGAACAATTCAACAAATGTGTGTTTTAAGCCCACTTTGTTGTGGCAAATCGTGTTTTAAGCCCACTTGAGGTGGCAAATCCACATCTTTTAAGCCCACTTGAGGGTGGCAAATTCAAACTATTTTCGAAAAACAAACATGAGTTAAATTGTTCTAAGTCTTGCAACTAGTCTATACTTGCTTGTGTGCGCCACATAGTAATGTTAGCTAATAACTGGAATAAGAACGCATAATGTTTGTAAAAGAACATATCATAATTAGTAGAGGTCGATCTTTGATCGGGCGAGCGAGGGTGCTCATTTCAGAACCTTCCCCTCTCGTGCCCAAGTTCCCGAGCCGAGACAACTTTGGTGATGACGGACACGTGGCCTTCGGCACGAGTCAAGGTTTCCTAAATTTTTTCAAAATAAAATATTTAGGTGGCGACTTTGTAATGTCCAATTTTGGCATTATTTGATTTAAAATCGATTTTTCAAAAAGATTTGCCAGATTGGACTCTTTGGTGTTTGTCAGCTTCACATTGCACTTGTGAGACTAGATTCAGAGCCACAGGTAGAGTCTGAATTATGAGGCCTTCTTTTCAAACCCTTTCCGAAAGGCGGGGGCGCGGAAAAAGGCGAGCCCACAAATTGTTTGTGTTCTGAATTGATAATCAATCTTTAAGACTTTCTCATACGCCATTGAAAAACTTACTATTTGACTAATAATCTATTCTCTTAAGAGCTTAATTGATATGATAGACTTTTTGATAAATTTTTTGAGTATGTGATTGATAATCAATCTCTGAGACTTTTTCATACGTCACTGACCAACTTACTATTTGACTAATGATCTAATCTCTTGAGATTTGAATTGGCATAGTAGACTTTCTGATCAATTGTTTGAGTTTGTGATTGATAATCAGTCTCTGAGACTTTATCATATGTCACTCACCAACTTACTATTTGACAAATGATCTAATCTCTTGAAATCTGAATTGGCATAGTAGACTTTCTGATCAATTGTTTGAGTTTGTGATTGATAATCAGCCTCTGAGACATTGTCATATGTCACTCACCAACTTACCAATTGACAAATGATCTAATCTCTTGAGATCTGAATTGGCATAGTAGACTTTCTAATCAATTGTTTGAGTCTGTGATTGATAATCAATTTCTGAGACTTTGTTATATGTCCCTCACCAACTTACTATTTGACAAATGATCTAATCTCTTGAGATCTAAATTGGCATAATAGACTTTCTGATCAATTGTTTGAGTTTGTGATTGATAATCAGTCTGTCATATATCACTCATCAAATTACTATTTGACAAATTATGAGATGAATAAAATTTTTGCTATTTTATTTGCACCGTTTATTTAAAGCCAACCCAACATATTTGGCAAAAAGTGTAACGCCCCAAATTTCTAGCCCAAATGATAATACAACAATCATGACTTTTTCAAGGAAAACCAAATATAAATCTCCAAACTTACATTACATCATACAATAGTGCTTCATGCAATAATACATTAATCCAACAACAAGTAAATAAACAAATAAATACCCCCAAGGATTTACAAGTTTCCAAGGCTTGAGCTTGGTTACACAAAACGGTTATTCAAATCCACACACATACAGCCTTTAGCTTACACACAAAGTCATAACAAAATGAGAGTCTCGTACTCGCAACACACATTTTCTCACCTTTAGTTAGGCGGTATCACCATATCTTTTCCTGCACAAAAATCTCGTAGAGTGAGCATAAAGCCTAGTAAGAAATCCTTAACAAAGTATATACATTTTATACAAGTCTCAAGAGATAAAATACACATGCCATGCTATGCCCCTTTTTGAAGATAAATCTCATTTTCATCTTTTGAAAACCATCATGCTCAATGATGTCATGCAATTTCAATTGTTCAAAACTTAACAATTTATTTCAAGGGCGGTAAATACGACTCTAGTAATCCCTAGGTCGGTGTCTGCAAGTAGACTATATAAGTACTACCAAATTGTCATTTTTACCGGTATTAACCGAAAGCCTCGACACCTATCCACGCAGGTTTTCAGTCTTTCACCCCGGACTCTCAGGCCAACTTATTCAATATCATCTACACCACCTATCAAGATTTACCAATGTATTTACTCCAAAACCATTCCACGAAAACTTGTTTCTCAACATTCTTTTCTCAATGCAAATTTTAAAATAAGAGCTCCCGTTCTGTTCATTTGGGGTCACTACAGCTCAGGACTCTCAAATTGTCACGGTTCTAAGTCTGAACCAAAGAGTCCAAATCTGGCAAATCGTTTTGAGAAAAACAGATTTTTAGAAAAGAAGTGTCAAACATGGACTGCTTTGCCAGATACAGAGTCGTCACCTAAATATTTTATTTTTGGGAAATTTAGGAAACCCTGACTCGTTGCCTAAGGCCACGTGTCCGTCATCACCAAAGTTGCCTCGGCTCAGGAACTTGGGTACGATTGGGGAAGGTCACTTCGTGAGCACCCCCGCTCGCCCGATCAAAGATCGGCCTCTACTAACCATGATATCAAGTTTTGAAAACATTATGTGTTCTTATTCCGGTTATTAGCCTAGATTTACTATGTGATGCGCACAGCATACAAGTATAAACTGGATCGCCTGAATTGGAACAAAACATTTCATGTTTGTTTATTTGAAAATGGTTTGATGGTGCTACTCGCAAGTAGGCTAAGACGTGGATTTGCCACCCTCGGGTGGGCTTAGAAAACATGATTTTGCCACTATCTTGTGGGCTTAAAACACACATTTGATGAATTGTTCCAATCCAAATAACCCAACCTTCACCCACAGGCATTCAGGCAGTTTATATCACATAAGCACATAGCCTCATGGTAAGCATGCTATTCATGGCAGTCACTCACACGCATGCAAGGATGCTAAAGCATAAAACTCACCGAGTACTCCAAACCAAAACAGAAGCTAGGTTAGAAATCATGCATGATCCTAAATATACAGAAATGCCTAATGCAACACATGCAAAATGCAACTATAGCAGGCTCGGCTATTCTAAACATGGCATCTGAGATGCAACAGCTAACAAGTACTCAACTTGGAATTGAAAATACAATGCAGTTAGTATGATGCGCCGAGCCCGGTGCATGCAAAACAGATGAATGATGCAAACATGCTGTCATACTGTATGCTAATTTAAACATGCCCTAATCTAACCATCATAAGCAGGTAAATAAAAGGGAAGAAAGACGTGGGGTTGGAAGACATACATCACACTCACCCACACTTATTACAATTATGCCCTCGCACGGAGGGTCCGAATGAATAAGTACAGTCCCAAATAATTACAGTCCAAATAATACAGTCCAAATATATTCAAATTCCTAATTAATTTACAATTAACTAAGAAAAATAATAAACTGGCATGCAAGCCAGGGACTGCCTTGACTCTTCTTCAGATGACGGATGATGCATGTCTGGGCTGCCTTGCGCGGAAATCCACTAGGATGCCCCGATTAGCCTCTGTTTTACAATTATTCTTGGAAAGCGCGCCAAGCTTCGGAAGGTTGCTAGTTCTTGATTTGCTGTAACAGAGAGTAGGAAAGGGGCATAGCAATGTATTTTCACAAATGTATGCATGCCTCGATCCTCGTGCCACCAATCACGCATATCGATGCATGATGGCCGAGGAGTCGAATTGTGCAACTCAATATAGAATGAATGCACATATAAACACAACAAGACCTAACTCCGTCATGGATAATCCGGAGTGTCGGTGACTGGGGAATTGAGACACGTTCCGTCACTCGGAGTACGAAACGTACCTCGTTTCCCATGCTCGGGCTAACTCCTATCCCAAGCATAATGCAGTATGCATGACATGCATGAATGCAACTAATATACAACCTAGCATGCTCGATGCTATGAAATGGCATACACGATGCACGAGGTAACATGGCATACACAATGCGCTAACATACAGCCTAGCATACACAATGCTATGAAATGAAATGACATACACAATGCACAATGGACTTACACCAACACAAGTGGATCTCAGTCACACTCGCATAAGAGGCCATCAGATGAAAATGAGACACTCGAAATGCGTGTACACATGCACGCAAACCGAGGACCGATCCTAAGGCACAAAATGCCACTCTAACAAGACATGGCAAGGCATGGAATATGGAATACAAGCATGCAAATTTCAGCGCTAAAATATGACCCGAAACAGCCCCGAATCATGACAATATAGCACCCGATGCATGAAATGGTCCCGAAATGCAAGATTAAGCACATGAAATGACTTGTAGCTACATCAAGCATGCATTATTTGCTTATGACATGTGAAGAAAGATTCAAGGAAGCCCCAAAATAAGCATGTTTACCGTTCTAAGCAAGGCCAAAAAGCAAACACAAATAGGGCAAAACTAGCATGCAAAAATGGCCCTAAATGTGGGATAAAGAAGTGAGTCACAGTTTCAGACCTCAAACGGATGAGGGTCCTTCAACAATGTTGAAGAGGGACCCAAAATATGATGTTTTACAGTTTACAATAAACCCCAAAACCCAGCACAGGTATGGCTAAGATCTCATGCAAGAAAAGGGCCAAAAGATGGACAAAGAAGCAAGTAGTGGTTTCTGGCCTCAAACACAAAGGGGCCCTTCAACAATGTTGAAGAGGGGCCAAAAATAATGCACTTTACAGTTGATGGCCGGACCCAAAACAGTATGCAAGAATTCTCAAAATGCTATGCAAGATAGGGCCAAAAAGAGAGATATAACACAAAGTGTATAAGGGGTGCCTTAAACAGTGAAAGACCCTTAATGAAACATGAATATGGGGTCAAAATAAGGCCATTTGTAGTTCGGACCAGGGTCCAAAAACAGAAGCATAAGAGGCTAACAAACCATGCAAAAATGGAGCCAAAAGAGAGCTATAAAGGCAAGTAGCAAATGGAAGCCACAAACACTGATGAGCCCTTCAACAATGTTGAAGAAAGGCTCAAAATAAGAAACTTTACAGTTTATGACATGCCTCAAAACAGTTTATACATAAGCCAAAAATACCACACAAGGAATAGGCATACAAGAGGGGTAATGAAGCAAGTGCAACAAGGAGGCCTCAAACAGTGAGAGGCCCTTAATAAAACATGAAAAATGGCTCAAAATAAGCCTAGTTCCAGTTAGGGTCGGAGCCCAAAACAGCAAGCAAGAATGACTTATAAATGGATCAAGAAAAGGGTAGAAAAGGGAAAATAGAAGCTCACCCTTGAAGACTTGTCTTTGGCAGCTCCTTGGCTTGAGTTGCAGCACTCCTAGGCTCTGGAAAACAACTTCAAATGGCTGCAATGGAGGTTGGAGGTATGGTGCTAGGTGGTGGTGTAGAGAAGGGTGTTGGACTTGAGAGGTTTTGAGCTTGGGAGTATAGAGAAAGAGAGATACAAGGCAAGGGCTTAGGGTAGAAGTTTTGTAACCCTAATAACAGAGCTGGAGCCCCTGTTATATAGGCCAAAAGGGGGGGAAATGGAGGGAAAACCAACCAAGTTTCCCTCCAAAAAGCAGCCCCCCGGATACAGAATCTGGGGGGAAAACAGATGCATATTTGCACTGTAGCTGATGTAAGGATTCTGGCCGGCCAGTTATCTAGGTTGCAGGTGGCCGACCGGCTACTTCACATGGCCGGCCGGCTAAGGGTCAAAAGGTTCAAGTGTGATTAGTGGCCGGCCACCACAGAAAGAGGGCCTCTGATGTGTGCACAACACAACCCTGTGGTTAAACACTGGAAAAAGTGAACCAGGAGAGAGAACAACCCATTTTTCAAAGGGGTTCAAAAGGGTCAACAACAATTACTGGCCGGCCACCAAATATTGGTGGCCTCCCAGATGTGTACATCACAAATATGGGGTTTGGGGTGCAAGAAAATGGTCCAAGGGTGTTCAACATTGGCTTTGAAGTGAAGAAAATCGGGCGACGGAGGGCGATGAAGAGATAAAGTTGGCTGACAGAACAATTACTGGCCTCCCACCCTTCTACGGCCTTCTTACCAATGAAACAGAGGTCCTTGCCAAAAATGAACCAAAACCAATGCAAAACGAAGGTTCGGGGGCCGAAACGCGCAGCCCGAGGCCCCGAAAACTGACTGTTAGGCACCGGGAGTGGTGTTCGACCACGAAGTCGGTCTCTCGGGCCACAGTGTCCCTCAAGAGGGAGAAAATAAGAAGTATGCCAAAAATCGGAGCAAACGGAGATGGTTAAGCGGTCCCGAACCAAAGCACACGGCCAACGATGCCGAAAAACCGGAAACCGGACTCCAAACGGGCAAAAATGGCCTACGACCACAAAATGTAGCCTACGGCCACTAAGAGATGGTCTACGAGACCTCTCCCTCCCTTTGGGGAGAGAAATAGAGAAAACCGAGCCTGGTTCGCAAACCGAGGCAAAGCATGAAAGAGTCCGAAAGTCCGAAGGCAAGGCTCGCAGCCGAGACTCTGAGACCTCTGAACGAGCACAATATACAATATCACCAAGCGCTCAATTAGTGACGTCTGAGTCTTAAGGTCGGTCAAAAATGGGGTGTCTACAGATATACAAAAGTGATCTGAAATATCAGATTCACGAACTGATATAACATGGTCCGCTCAAGCGTGGAAAGCCCCACTCGAGCGTCAAATACACTTTCCCAGTACTTTTGCAGACATGTCAAACTTCTGAAACCAAGCATTCTCCGCTCGAGCGCATAAACGGCCGCTCGCGCGGACAAGCAACTTCTAATGCATTTTGCATTTTTGCTTCGGGGGTGTTGCCCCTCAACCCCGCCAGGGCACTGCCCTAGGACCCGCCAAGGGGCGCTGCCCTCTGGACCCCCTCGAGCTGACCGAGCAGCTCGATCCTCGACATACTCAGCGAAGTGGCAAAACTGGGATCGCTACAACCTTCCCTCCTTAAAGAATTTCGCCCTCAAAATTTCAAATCAAACTACCTAACCAAAGGGTTTCTAGCGATGAAAACCACGCTATTTCATTTTCAAATCACAATACTAACTCTCAACCAAATTCCACCATTTCCACCATGGTTATCTCATTAACAACAACCTCTCAAATATGCATAAACATGAAATTTTCCAAAAAGTAATGGAAACTCTCAACAACCTTATGCTTAAAACAACAACGCACATATCAACATGTGGTTAACAACTTTAAATATGTTTCCCTCAACACTAGGGAATATTACAAAAAAAAGCAACTTAAGCATTTTCAAACAAATCTGGATATTTGGAGCGGACTTCCGCCTCCTGTTCCCACATCGCTTCTTCAACCCCATGGTGTCTCCGCAACACCTTTACCAACGGTATAGCTTTGCCCCGTAGCACTTGCTCCCGGATATCTAATATTTGAACCAATCGTTCTTCGTAAGAGGCATCCTCATCTACCTCCAAGTCAGCCCAATCAAGCACCTGAGAAGGGTCGAGTTCATACTTCCTAAGCATAGCTACATGAAATACATTGTGAACTCCTGAAAGTTGTAGCGGTAAAGCCAACTGGTATGCCACTTCCCCAATTCACTCTAAGATCTCAAAAGGCCTAATAAACCTTGGAGATAATTTACCACTCTTACCAAATCTCATCAAACCCGCCTTAGTGAGATTTTTAGAAACACATGGTCACCAACTTCAAATGATAAAGGTCGTCTCCTCTTATCGGCATAACTCTTTTGTCGGCTTTAGGCCGTAGCTAACCTCTTCCGAATGAGAACAACTTTCTCGATTGTCTCTCTAACAATTTCCAGACCCAGTGACGGTGCATCACCCACTTCAGCCCAACAAATCGGTGATCTACAAGGTCGGCCATACAAGGCCTCAAATGGTGCCATCCCAATACTAGCTTGGTAACTATTATTGTAAGCAAACTCAATCAATGGTAAGTGTCTTTCCCAAGGCCCCTTAAAATCAAGGACACAAGCTCTAAGCATGTCCTCCAAAATCTGAATCGTACGTTCTGACTATCCATCGGTTAGAGGATGATAAGTGGTGCTAAGAGTCAACTTAGTTCCCAGTGCCTCTTGAAGGCTTTGCCATAACCGGGTAGTAAAACGAGGATACCTATCCGACACAATAGTCATAGGGACTCCATGAAGTCGAACTATCTCTCTAATGTACAACTCTGCCAAGTGTTCAACTGAGTCGTTGGTGCACATCGGAATGAAATGGGTAGACTTAGTCAACCTATCAACAATCACCCAAACGGCGTCATTGCCTCACTGTGTTCTAGGAAGCCCAATTGCAAAATCCATGGTAACATGCTCCCATTTCCACTCGGCTATCGGTAAGGGTTGTAACAAACCCGCTGGTCTTTGGTGTTCGGCCTTCACTTGTTGACAAGTAAGGCACTTCGGTACAAATAAATCGACATCCCATTTCAGACCCCTCCACCAAAACTGACAACTAAGATCATGATACATTTTAGTGCCTCCTAGGTGTACCGCAAGGCGTGAGTGATGGAACTCCCAAAGTACTTCCTCTCTACAAGATTCTGGTACAAACAAACGATCTCGGTAACATACACTCAGATCCGAGTGAACGTTCAAACCTTTCTCTTCCTTTCCATTGGAAATCTTAACACTGATTGATTCCACATCACGGTCTCCTCGTTGTGCCTCTATGACCTTACTAACCAAAGTAGGTTGAGCATTTAAAGTAAACAGCGTAGCACTCTCTCCGGACTCATCCAACTGCAAATCAAACTTGCCAATAACATCTAGCATATCCTATTCCCGAATGGCCACACTTGCCAAACTACTCACAGATTTTCGACTCAAAGCATCGGCTACCACATTGGCCTTCCCTGGATGATAGTGTAACTCAAAGTCATAATTCTCCAAAAATTTCATCCACCTCCGTTGCCGTAAATTCAAGTCTTTTTGAGAAAACAAATACTTTAGACTCTTATGATCGGAGAAGACTTCAAACTTCTCACCGTACAAGTAATGCCTCCAAATTTTCAAAGCAAAAATCACCGCTGTTAATTCTAGATCATGGGTGAGCTAATTTTTCTCATGAGTTTTCAATTGTCGTAAACCGTAGGCCATAACTTTTCCCTCTTGCATCAAGACACAACCAAGTCTATCCTCGGACGCATCACAATAGACAATGTAATTCAAACCTCTTTCCAGAATTATCAAAACCGGTGCGGTAATCAATCTAGTCTTAAGCTCTTGGAATGACTTTTCATAAGCCTCACTCCACACAAATTTGATACCCTTTCTAGTCAACCTAGTCAAAGGTGCAGCTAGTCTAGAGAAGTCCCTTACAAAACGTCGATAATACCCCACTAATCCCAAGAAACTCCAAATTTCAAAAACATTCCTGTGTTGTTCCCAATCCTGTACGACATCTATCTTTGAGGAGTCCACAGTCACTCCCTCTCTAGACACTACATGTCCTAAAAACTTCACCTCGGTTAACCAAAACTCGCATTTTTCAAATTTGGCATACAATTGGTGCTCACTAAGTAAATCTAGCACTACCCGCAAGTGAGTCTCGTGTTCCTCTTCAGAAGTTAAATAAATCAAGATGTCGTCCTCAAAGACGACCACAAAACGGTCCAAGTATTCCCGAAAAATTATGTTCATCAAATCCATAAAGGAAGCCGGTGCATTGGTCAACCCAAAAGGCATTACAAGGAATTCATAGTAGCCATAACGAGTACGAAAGGCCGTCTTCTAAATGTCCTCCTCCCGGACTCTCAACTGATGGTACCCTGACCTCAAATCTATTTTTGAGAAGCAACGAGACCTTCTAAGTTGGTCAAACAAATCATCTATTATGGGTAGAGGATACTTGTTCTTAACTGTAACTCTATTCAACTTGCGGTAATCAACACACAACCGCAATGACCCATCATTCTTCTTCACAAATAGAGTCGGCACTCCCCAAAGTGATGTACTAGGGCGAATGAAGCCCTTGTCTAAAAGTTCTTGGAGTTGAATCTTCAACTCATGCAATTCGGCGGGTGCAAATCTATACGGTGACATGGAAATCGATGTCATGCCAGGCACTAATTCAATGGAGAACTCGATCTCCTGGTGAGGTGGTAAACTAGTAAGATCTTCTGGAAAGACATCCGGGTATTCACAAACTACTCTTGGTAACTCAACACGAGTCCCGTCACTCTCACTATCCAAGAGAGTTGTAAGAAGGCCACTAAGCTTGCTCCTACTACGAGGGTCAACAACTGGCGACAAGGCTCTATCAACTCGGTTTCCCAGAAAATAGAAACGATCACCACTCGAAGTGCACACCGTAACTCTCTGACGGTAACAATCAATCACAGCTTGATAAGAACACAACCAGTCCATGCCTAAAATGACATCAAAACTCGACATATCTAGCAACACCAAAGCAAACGGAAGTTGACGCCCGACAACTTCTATTTCACAATCACGACAACCCCAGTCTAAATCAACTGTACCCCCAACAGGTGACTCTACTTTGAGTGGAGGCACTAACCGTGCTACTTATAACCCCAATGCAGAAGCAAACGCAGTAGATAGAAATGAATGAGACGCACCCGTGTCTATCAATACATTAGCCAAAGAATTACACACAATAAAAATACCTCTCACCACTGAGGCAACTGCTCTGGCACGATAACAGCATACATATGCCCCTGTGGCCCCTGATTGACTTGCTCCCCTCTCGGAGCATAGGCCTGTTGTACTAACTGAACCGAAGCGGCTCCCTAATTAACTCGCGAAGCTTGGGCTGATTGAGCCTGCTGGTGACTCTGAGTCTGCCTCGACCCTGATGTGCCAGATGCGCCTCCCAACTGTGGGCAAGTTCTCTTCATATGCCCCGGCTGACCACACTAATAACAATTAAACCCTTGACCTTTATTCTGAGACTGAGACTGACTTTAAGATCGGTTAGGTAGTGGCAACATTAACTGCCCTTCTCCCTTCTATGTGCATAAGAAGGCTTTGTGACCCAGTTGGCCACACTTGAAACACGAGGAGCTAATCAATGCACTTTTTCCCGGACCTGCACTAGGCAAAGGAAAAGTGGATCTAGACTGCTGTGGTTGGAACTGGAATGGATAGGTGTTCCTGCTCTTCTTGTTCTGTCTATAGTCTCCTTGAGACTCTTGGCCCCTAGACCTAGAAAACTCCGAAGCCTCTCCTCCTCGGCTTGTATGGAAATTTCTACATGTGTCGCCGTCTCCACAAGACGGTCATATTCCCGAATCATATTTCCGATAAGCTTGAATATAATTTTTGTTTTCAATTTCTTTTCAAATTCAATGCAACGGCGCCTTTCCGTTGCCAACAACTCTGGTGCAAATCTGGACAAACTAGAGAAGACCGCCCCAAACTCGGCCACGGGCATGTCGAGTTGTTTGAGGTCTTTAAACTCTTGCCTCAATCTCTCCCTAGCAGTGGAAGGTATGTACTTATCTTGGAAAGCAACCGCAAAGGCTTCACATGTCGACTTCACTCTACCCTTGTCATATTTCCACCATTGACCTGCGTCTCCCTTAAGGTACTAACTCGCTAGAGTCACTCTTAGTTCACTATCTTCGATGTGAAGCATCTCAAGTGTCTTCACAGTTTGTTCGAGCCACTCATCCGCTTTCTTGGGCTCGGGGCCACCATGGAACTCATCCAGTTTGGCCCGCAAGAACTCTCTAGTAAGGAAACTCGCCCTTGACTCCACGGTGTTCTCTCGAGCTTAATTCTCCACCCTCAACAAGTTCATGGACTCTCTTAAAGCCCCTACCATTTCTCGAGCTAGGGCCCCTATTGCAGTTTGACCCGCTTGTCCCACCTGCTCGGCCACATTAGCTTGGCCTGCTTGCTCAGCCATATTAGCTTGGCCGAACCCTTCTTCTTGCAATGGAACCCTATGGACCGGTACCTCATGCACACCTCGGCAAGCCCTACCACGCCTCCCACCTCTACCACTAATGACTTGACCCCTTCCTGACATCCTAATAAAGGACACAAGAGAAATAATTTAGTACATTAACTCATATGTGCTCGTAACTTGACTCACACATTTGGCTACAACAATTCTATAGATTTCTCTACCATATACACAATTCAATTTCACTCCACATAAGCACTTAGTCATGTAAACACATACGGACTATTCTTTTACGATGAAATTCATCCCACGAAAAACCAAGAATTCTTAGTAGAACGAGTATTGATCAACTACCCTTCTAATGAGACCTCAAGGAATTTAACAGGCACAAACAACATCCAAAAAGTCCAATCCCATACCCATTTAGTCACATCAGTATGTTATCACATAGCCACAAAATGCATAACACTTCCTAAACATGCTAAATGAACCTATTGTGGTTAAACAACCACTTCCCACGAGCTCCAAGTATTCAAACCTGGTAGCTCTGATACCAAGTTGTAACGTCCCAAATTTCTAGTCCAAATGATAATACAACAATCATGACTCTTTCAAGAAAAATCGAATATAAATCTCCAAACTTACATTACATGATACAATAGTTCTTCATGCAACAATACATTAATCCAATAACAAGTAAATAAACAAATAAATACCCCCAAGAGTTTACAAGTTTCCAAGGCTTGAGTTTGGTTACACAAAACGGTTATTCAAACCCACACACATACAGCCCTTAGCTTACACACAGAGTCAGAGCAAAATGAGAGTCTCGTACTCTCAACACACATTTCCTCGCCTTTAGTTAGGCGATATCACCACATCTTTTCTTGTACAAAAATCCCGTAGGGTGAGCATAAAACCCAGTCGGAAATCCTTAACAAAAGTATATATATTTTATACAAGTCTCAAGAGATCAAATGCACATGCCATGCTATGCCCCTTTTTGAAGATAAATCACATTTCATCTTTTGAAAACCATCATGCTCAATGATGTCATGCAATCTCAATTGTTCAAAACTTAACAATTTATTTCAAGGGAGGTAAATACGACTCTGGTAATCCCTAGGTCGGTGTCTGCAAGTAGACTATACAAGTATTACCAAATTATCATTTTTACTGATATTAACCGAAAGGCTCGACACCTATTTGCGCGGGTTGTCGGTCTTTCACCCCGGACTCTCAGGCCAACTTATTCAATATCATCTACACTACTTATCAAGACTTACCAACGTATGTACTCCAAAACCATTCCATGAAAACTTGTTTCTCAACATTCTTTTCTCAATGTAAGCTTTAAAATCAACTTTCAAAGTTTAATGTAATCAAATGAATTGATATGCCAATTTCACAAAATGAGTATAAATACTTTTATTCCAATTCATCATCAAAGGAATAACACAATTCCCTCTTCTCAATTATCCTCGACAATTAGTTATTTCAAGACTATTTCAACGTTTTGAACAATAATTTTCAAAATGAACAACAATTCTCATATTCCCTGAAATTCATTATTTGTATAAATATAAATAAGAAATTTTCTAAACATCCATTTATTTTGACACACAATAAATATAACAATATCATTTACGGATTTTCAGTCTCCTTTAAAAAAAATCCCCAAATTCTAGGTTTTCTCACCAAAACTATACAACTCAAATCTTTTGGAAAAAAAAACTTTTCAAAATCATCTTTTCTTCAATCAATGAAGATCAAAACTGATAAGATCATTTTAAAAGAACAAAAGAAAAACCCACTTTCAAAATCGCTCAACTTCTCGAATCAACAATCAATTTTCAAAGCTATCGAAAGATGACTTCAAAAATCATATAGATCTTGCAAAAATATATATATATAACTATAAGAAAATCCCTACCTCAAGTTTTGAAAAAGAAATTAGATGAAACCCCCAAAATCAACGGTGTCAAAACTCGATCTTCACCGCATACAACGAAGCCCTCAAGAAGTTAACCAACTTTGATGAAGAACTTATGGCAGAACTCTAATGGATCTTGAGAAATCAAGGTTTTGATCCAATTTGGTGTAGGGAAAAGTAGAGAGAAGGGAGAGGAAAGGGTTTTTAGAGAGATTGAGAGATACACAAAAGTGATCTGAAATATCAGATTCACGAACTGATATAACATGGTCCGCTCGAGCGTGGAAAGCCTCGCTCGAGCGTCAAATACACTTTCCTAGTACTTTTACAGACATGTCAAACTTCTGAAACCAAATATTCTCCGCTCGAGCGCATAAATGGCTGCTCGAGTGGACAAGCAACTTCTAATGCATTTTACATTTTTGCTTCGGGGGCACTGCCCCTCAACCCTACCAAGGCGCTGCCCTAGGACTCGCCAAGGGGCGCTGCCCTAGACCCCCTCGAGCTGACCGGGCAGCTCGATCCCCAACATACTTAGCGAAGTGGCAAAACTGGAATCACTACAAAAAGAACTTTTAATCCTAACCAATTATGAAAGTAATGAGTGTGCATTTGGGGTTCACTTTTTTAATTTTTTTTTTAGTTAACAATTTGTTTAGTTAAAGGCAGAAAACAAAAACTTAAAAAGTTTTAATCCTAACCAATTAGGAAAGTAATATGAGTGTGCATTTGGGGTTTGCTTTTTTAATCTTTTTTTTTTTTTTAGTTAACAATTTGGCCTCGTTTGGGAAGTGGCTATTTTAGTAGGCTATTTTAGTAGGCTAAAATTTTTGTGTTTAGAAAGATGATTGGATTTTTTTATAGTTGGATGTGATGTTTGTGAGAGAAAAAGTGAAATGATTATGGGTTTGATGTGATATTTTGTCTTATTAGCTATTTTAGCCTATTTTGTCTTTTTGTGATTTTTAGCCTAAACTAGACTATTTTTTTTCTTCCCAAACACCCCCTTTGTTTAGTTAAAGACAGAAAACAAAATTTAAAAAGTTTTAATCCTAACCAATTATGAAAGTAATATGAGTGCATTTGGGGTTTGCTTTTTTAATCTTTTTTTTTTTTTAGTTAACAATTTGTTTAATTTTTTAAAAAAGTTTTAGGTTTATAGATTCTACACGAGAATCATAAAATTAAAAAATTTTAAAATGTCCAAGAGAAATAAAATTAAACAAAAAATAGTGATTTATTTGACTTATTTTGAATTTTTAAACTTTTTTGAAATATTTATTTTTTAAATTAGTTTACACAAGAGGAACTAGAAAAAGAAAAAAATTACATAATTTTGATATTTATTATTCAAATTGTAACTATTTATTCTGATATAATTTTATATTTCTTCTTAAATTAGTTCACATAGTTAATAATACAATAGATTGGTAATGGCATGATATTACTATTGAATTAAATTTTTTAATAATATTTAATTCATATATATATATATATATATATATTATTTTAAATAACATCTAATATGACACAATTACAATACAATTATGATTGTGTTTTAGAGAAATGTGTTTGTTGAAACATATTATTATGAATAATTTTTTCAAAACAGTAATACTATATGAACAAACAATTACTATATAATTTTTACACAAAATGATGTGTCTCATAATTCATTCACTTTATAACAAAATATTATTGAAGATATATTTATTTATAATAATCACATTGTCACATCATTATTGCAAATTTTTTGTATAAATAAAATATTTCTTTTTAAATAATTAGACACCATAAATGAATTGTCAAATATTTATTAAATATTGGGAGTGTATTTAAACTCACATGAATATTATATAAATTATTTAAAAATTCGTATTTAAAATTGTTCTAGTAAATTGTTTTTTGTTATTTTCTATGTCATAATATTATCATGAGAAAATAACATTATAGTGATGATAACAGTAAAATAAATTATTAAATTATGAAAAAATATAACTTTTATATAATTTTTTTCACTGATAAAGACAATATATTTTTTAATAAAAACAAAAAAATATATCAATTTTGAGGCATTTATTATCGTGTTTCAATATATATTTTTTTATAAAATCTGTACACTTTTTTAATACTTCCTCTGTCCCAAAATATTAGTCCCTTACTCCATTTTTCATTGTTCTAAAATATTAGTCCCTTTTCAAAAATCAATGACTAAAATAATATTTATTTTTTATTTTGCCATTCTTTTAAATTAAGGGTAAGTTACAAACACCCTTGAGATTTTGATTAAAATACAAATCGCCCCCTGTAGTTCTGAAAATTACATCCCATCCTCTAAGGTTTCTAATTTTATAACAAATCGCCCATTTTATTAATAAACCATCAAGTCAATTAACAATTTTTAATGATATTAGAAATATGTTTCAATCAATAATTTAGGTAATTTTATTCATGTATAGGAGAGCAAATATGAATTTTATTTTTTTAATTAATTCTGTTAAATAAAAAATTCTAACAATGAAGCATTTGTAATTTTTTAAATCATAGGTGACAATCTGTACTTTAAGCAAATCTCAAGAGATGTATTTGTAATTTATCCTTAAATTAATTAATATCACAAAAAATATAATTATGACAATTAATATTCTCTAAAAAAATATACTCTCAAAGAATAATTTTAGAAAATTAATTTTTTTTAAAGTAAAATAATTATACTATAAAAAAATTAAATTTCCCAAAACAAAACTATTATTTTTGAACGAAGTGAGTATATTTTTTTCTCACATTTCCAATATTAACAAGTGATTTTCCTTATAATATTTGTTGATCTACACCACTGTTTATTGTATTATTCCAAAGAAAATAATTACAGCCTACACCTAATTGTAGAGGGCATTGGAGATCTAAAAGGTGAAATTGAAACACGGTTTACTCTCTCACCCAAACTCTGCATATACACCCATCTAAAAAAAACTCTACATATACCCCCCTCTCTGTCTCTCCCCTTTATACCTTCGATGACCAACGTTCCAGCTTCTTCTTGCCGACCAACTCCACTACAGTTCTTCTTCCTTCATTCTTTGACAGGTGCTAAGTCTTCTCAACTCCACAACACAGTTCCTCTTCATCCAAGCAGCTTAGTATTTATCTCCTCTCTCCACACCAAACATTTTCCAACCTCAGGCCAAGCAATTGCATTACCGACGACAGACCCAAAGCCATCCTTATTGATTATGGAGTAATGGATGTATGAATAGATGTGAACCTGTTCATGAAATTGCCAATCAAATTTAGATATACCCAAATTCTGTAAGTAATATTTGAATTTAATGGTTATCTCGTATGTGCTATTTTTTTTTTTTTTTTTTTTTTTTGTATATATGCTTCATATTTTTACCCAAAATCTTGTTCAAATCTTTGTTTTTATTTATTTTGCATCTGGAGTTGTTTGATTTTCATAAACGGTTTCATCTCATACCGAAACGCAATTTTCTCTCTTAAGAATCACGTTTCTTACACGATTTTGATTCGGGAACGCAAAATCGCATTTCTCCCACAAAATTGTCACCTACTGTAACGATTCCTGCTACTAAGATCCTGACAGGTCTCCTTGTAATACTCCTTGTAATACTGAGATTCTGAAAAAATAGTGAATAGCAAACAAAAATGTATAGTATGAAGGAGAAAATTATGTTTTAACAAAACCAAATTTGACTACCTATTTACGGATGTGAAGGAGATACTTGTGGTGAGCAAGATTAGAGGCGTCAAAAGCAGGAGGATTAGCAGCAGAGGCAGAGACAATGGGTGGAGGGATAGCCTTGCGACAACAATAGACTAACAATGGAGGGGAAGAAGGAGCCAGCAGGGGAGAAGGTGGAGAGGATGTAGCAGACTCATGGGGTACAACGGAGATGTATTCATCAAAAGGAACAGCAGAAGGAAATGGATCAATGTGAACCAAATCCTCTTTAGAAACTGGAGTAGTGAGAGACGGAAGCTGAAAGTAAGCTAGACGTTCCAAAAAAAACATGGCAAGAGACAAAGGCGACGAGAAACAGTATCGTAACAGCGATAGCCTTTCTGAGTAAGACTGTGACCCAAAAAGACACATGACAGACCGCACACTAAGTTTTGTCCTATCTTCCCGGAAAAGAAGGACAAAACACGCAAACCAAAAAACACGAAGGAGAGAGTAATAGGAAAGTTGAAAAAATAGAGCCTCATAAGGAGAACAACCAGACAGTAGGGGATAAGGCATACGGTTGAGAAGAAAAGTAGCAGTAAGAATGACTTCCCTCCCAAAAGGAAGTCGGGACAGAGGCAAAAAGAATGAGAGATCTAACTGTCTTAAGAAGATGACGGTGTTTACGTTCAGCACAACCGTTTTGGGCAGGTGTATCAGTATAGGAAGTTCGGTGAATGGTACCTAAATTGGCCAGATATTCACATAACTCAGTTTTAAAATATTTCCCACCCAAGTCAGACCATAACAATTCAATGGTAACCCCAAACTGTGTAGTGATCATAGACTGAAAGGTACGGTATATTTGGTAGAAGTCAAATTTGTGAGTCATAAGATAAATCCAAGTATAACGGGTGCAATCATCAACAAAAGACACGTAATATGTTGAACCCCCTTTAGTGAGAACAAGAGAGGGTCTCCAGACATCAGTATGTACAAGAGAAAGGAGAAACAAAAATAAAAGTAATTTTATTAAAAGGTAAAGCTAACATTTTAACAAATTTACACCCCCGACATTCATCAATTTGACTAAGAAAAACTTTACACAATACTCCTGACTGAGCTAAAGACCGTAAACGGTCAACAGACAAATGACCTATGCAAGAATGCTATAAATAAAATAGACTCAACTGAGAATCTAACTGAAACGAGGAAAGTGCAGCTGGAGAGGTGGATGCAGGGAGATGCAAGCTTTCTACTACATAGAGGTCTCCAACTCTACGGTCGGTCCCAATCTTCTTCTCGGATACCTGATCCTGCACACAACAACTAGAAGAAAAAAAAAATAACGTCAAAACCAAAAGCATCAAGTTGACTAATAGATAATAAACTAACAGATAGCTGAGAAACATAAAGAATAGAGGGAATAGTAACTACAGACATAGCAGAAAATAAGACAAACCCAATAGACAGAACAGACACACCAGACCCATTAGCAGTATTAATAGTAATAAGAGATGAAAGAAGGTACAGTTTTAAAGTAAGGAAAGGTGAGGAGTCATATGATGAGAAGCATCAGAGTCCAATAGCCAAACAGAAGAAGATATAAATGACGAGAACCCAAGCAAACCTAAATGAAGAAAGGTATGAGAGGAGGCAGATGAGGATGGCTGAGAGGTAGACAAGATGTGTTAAAGCTGAGCAATTTGGGCACACAAGGACGCCAAATTAGGATCTGGAGCCGAAGCAGATGCAGTATAAGCGGTTAGAGGGCTAAAAGGATTCTGAGTAGGAGCTCGAAACTAGGACTGAGACTGCTGAAAGATCACACCCCATGTAAATAGTCCCAAACCTCTTTGGCAGTAGTATATTTAGAGAACATCATCTCAATGCGATCATCCACAGCATTATGAAACCAAGTCAAAACTTGGGCATTATCACAATCCCAAGTGTCACAGGCAACCTGATATCCATTCTTTTTGGGATCTGATGGACAAGAAACAGAACCAGAAACATATTCTTATTTTTTTTCGACCAAGAAAAAAAATTTCATAACAGTGGACCAATAAGCGTAATTGGCTCCAGTAAGTTTGCAAGTTATAGATTGAATTTTGTCGTCTGACATGGTGACAATATTATGATAAATTATAAAGGGCCTAAATGAAGTATATTAAAACCAATTACGTCAAACTTATAATATCCAGAACCTAGTTAGGTCCAAATACTAATAAGCAGAGTTTCCAGAAGCAGCGGTTTGACCCAATCACAACTATCAATCAGAGGGATCCAGAAAGATCCTGAAGCCGAGACGAGAGAGGGAGATCACGAACCAGGTTGAGAACCAAAGAGAACGTGAAGCCGAGATGATAGAGAGAGATCATGAAGCAGAGACAAGAGAGGGAGATCGCGAACCAAGTGCGAACCAGAGAGAGAATAGGCTTGCGCAAGGTAGAAAGATGAAGACGAACTAGAGCAGAGGGTCGCGACTACGGACCAGAGATGTCACGACTTCAGACCATTGATCAGAAGTATGTCACAACTTTGAAGAACCACAAAGAAGACCTTCGCGACACAGGGAGGGCTTCGACCAATGAGTTCGAATGAAACCCTAGCTCTGATCCCATGTTAGTTTCTGAATATTTCTATATATTCAACTGAGTAATAGATACAACAAGTACATCACTTATATAGAACTCTAAACCCTAAGCCTAAAAAGGAAATACAATTTACATTATTCCAAATTGACAAATATATTCTCACCTCCCCACCCCCCCCCCCCTCTCCCGCGGCAAGCTTCCTTACCACTTGAGCATTCCTTAGTGGTTAAGAGAATGTGAATGTAGGGTTTGTATAGATGACACAACATGACCTTCAAAGCCACTTTTGTCACTTACCTTTTGCAGCCTTCTGATGACAACTTAATAAAACTCCGCATTACAACAGGGACTATGCTAAATTCATGGATCCTTAACATGGGTATGTCCCTACACCAATGATACATCAATTGAATCTTGTGTTGAGTAGAGAAAGCTTGTTCATGTGGGAGGAGCTTCGTTCTTTATCTTTTTCTTGAACTACCCCCACAATTATAGGGACACATACCGGTATTTAGATTGTTGGACTGCACTCAAAATGATAGTCAGTTCAGACCTGCATGTTTCAACCAAATCAACAAGCACAAAGGCAACAGAAGTCTGTGTATGAGAAGTTATTTGGTAGGGTTCTTCCTATCAAATAATTGTGTCCCTGCCTAATATTACAAAAATAAAAACATAACAATTAATAATAATAACAAAGAATTCATGTATGCTCTTACAATTCATGCCGTATAGGTCGACCCAACTTAATAAATTTTCCTTTCTATAAATTAGATATTAGGACACCTGTCTGATAATGGGGTTGATCAATCACAGCTATTTCAACCAAATCAAGCAAGCTATTTCAGATACACTCCAAACTAAGGATGATACCAAATCAATTATTGATCTCGTGATTCAAATGATTAGAGCTCTTTGTTTGCTCTAGACAAGATAAAAAAGCAATATCTCATAGTTGGCAAGCAAGGGACAAAATCTTGCAAATTGACTAAATTGCTTAGAGGGGATCATGGTCCAACCTCTCTAGGTGAAGAAGATATATGACCTAATATTCCACCTTTGATTGGCAATTGTGCCAACTATTGTATAACAGTGATAACTTAAAAAAAAAATTAACCTGTCTACACAGAAGACGGAACATTATTTAATTGACCGAGAAAATTTACCATGTATCTGAGCAAAAATGTTATAAAAAGAAATTAAAAGAAAAAAAAAAAGGGAAAGAAAACTACGTATCCTTAGTTATGCACATGGTGATGCATGATTGTTGCCTCCAACAAAAGGTTGTGCTCCGGAATCTTTTTTAGGTCAATTTTCTCCTCACTAGTCCTTTGAAGAAGTCAAAACTGTAGCCACATGAAAAACAACATCATTTACTTATCAAGACCATAATCAGAAAAATAAACTCACAAAGACACTCTACTTTAAATATAAAAACCATGTGTGAAAAAAAAAAATTAAAATACAGACGTCAAAACCAAGTGTGCTTTCAATATGTCATCACAAGTAGTCTTTGTTCAAATTGCAAGAGGTTGTCTCCCAATATTGTTTAGTTTTTCTATGTAAATAAAATTGATGGGAAAAGATTTTCACAAGACAATGGGAGAGACAGATTTACATACACACATTTACAAATACATATATACAGAGTTTGGAGAGAGAAATGTAGCAAGTAGGTATCTGCTGCCATTGACATTTACTAGCATCTATCTTGCTACAAAATTTGTTCTTATTTTTGTTTAGGGTTAGTTGAGCTATTCTAGAATAAGGATATTTTGGAAATTTCCATTCCCCAGACTAGAGAAAGTATTTTGTTGATAGGATTGCAATTTTGTTAGAACTCTTCTCTCAATTTCAATCGTATAGTCAAATATCCTTGGCATTGGTGATGTATCCATCAATATATCCCGATATCTATGTATTACGCAACACTATTTAAATATGATTCCGAAATATCAAATTATGTCACTAATATCATGATGCATCGGATATTGTATTGATAATACCCATGGTCAAGAATTTGCACTTAACAAACATGTATGCTGTACTCACATGTATATATTCCACAATATATCTTAACATAACATTTATCTTGCTACCTTTTAGTCTACAAAGCACGGACACGGACATAGGCACATGATACGACATGAACACAACACCAATACGCCAACATGGAAATTTTCAAGAAATGTAGGACACGACACTAATATGTTGACATGTGCAAAACATATCATTTTATATAGTTGTTATATGTTATATATAAAGATAAATAATTATTATATGTCATTTATATGAATATTTAACTATAATAATTTTTTTAAGTCTAATGGAGGAGAAAAGGTACAATATCACATTAATTTTCTTTTGTCATTAGATTCCAAGTAATTTATTCAAAATTGTAGTGTGTGTTTTTCTCTCTTTTTTTTTTTTTTTTTTTTGTCCAAGTATTGGGAAGTGTTTGACGGGTGTTGGACACAACACATACCTTCTTAAAAGTGACCATGCTTTTTAGCTTTTAGTTCTCTTTCTATATATATATATATATATTGCCTTCTTGTCAACCTTTCAGGACTTCCACCTTATGGAACAATATGGCAGATGTAAATACCATCAGTTTTGCACCACAAGGAGTCTGGAGAATGTCTTTATATATATATATATATATTACTTTTTTTATAAGCGAGAGCTCTGGATCACACCATATAAGAACCTAAAAGACATATTAACCACCAGATGATATTCTATCCTATCAAATTTTGTAAGGCATAGATGCAAAGAACTTAACAATGGTCAATCGGACACTAATTTCTAATCCATATGCAGAAACCAAGGATTCCTTCGAGTTTGAACAACAGGAAAAATTTGCATGCCATTTCCTTGGTGTTAGTTACATTGTATAGTTAGTGCAGTAATTTTTCTTCCTTTTTTTTTAAATTTTTTTCTGTTGGTGCGTGACATATTAAACTGTCGGATGATATTCTTTTTTATCAATATATTACTACATATTAACCACCAAGCCTTGAGTGCAAACAGTACCTAAGCGCACTTTAAAAGCTGACCCCATGGCAGGTCAGCAGTTTGACTCCCAGTTGCCCCTTCAAAGTAAATAATGTTAGATGAAGTTTCTTTAAATATATATATATAAAAAATATGTTGCTCCATCACTTTCTCAAACATGTTGACTTCATGTTAGCATCATAGTCATCATGTCATAATTCATATATATGCAAGAACACAAAGGGTGCTTCCATTTGTCTATTTGTCCAGTAAATGGATATATAATAATTAGTTTTGGTTAATGCTAATAGAATGAGGCGTGCTCATTAAATTAAGATCACAGAGATATCAGTATCTACACAATACTCAAATATTAAATGAGAAAATACCATAAAATATAATACCTATTGCCGTCTGGATGAAGCTCGCACATTTGATTGTCTTCACCAAGAGCTAATAAATATCCCGAGGATGTTAAACCCTGTAATTTACAAGAAAAATAAAAATAGAATATTTCAGTGTAACTTTCCAGCATCCACAAATATAAAAGGAATAGTATGGATGCTCAATCACATGAGACTCCTAAATATTTATTTTTGAATTGTTGGTAAAATAACATATATAGGCAGGCAGGTGAGCTGGATCAGGTTTCCCTCTCCCAGACTCACCCAATGTAGGTAGCTCGTGGTAACTGTGTGTGTAGCCTTGACTCCCATGGGGTTGGGACCCTGATGTAACAATGAGATATTGATATGGAAAGACTTTCCAAAAAGGCATGCCACAAAAAGCAAAGAAACAAATTCTCATTAGCTTGTATTTCCTTCCTCTTCTTTCTTTTTTTTATTTTTTTATTTTTTTATTTTTATAAATAAAAAGCTCTTTTCCCCGTTCATATTACTTATTTTGTTATTCAACTTTAATTCAACACACTGGCTCAAATAGGAAATAAATAGTTTCTAGATATCATGGTTTTCCTTTGCAATATTTCAGAAAATTGCAGGGCATATAGTACATTCTGTTGCTATTTTATCTGCATTTATATTTGTGAGTCATCAAATAGTTCAGCAAATCTATCTCACCTGAATGGTAACCACTTTTTCTACAATTTGATCAGCATTATTTTCCTGCACAATAACTCTCTGCCCACTGCATGCAAGGGAACACAATCATGAACCTTCAATAATTCATTATCTAATATGTTGAAATGGAAAAGACAATAAATGTTATCAAAAAAGTACGGAAAAGATGAATAAAAAAAATGTAATTATGGATAACAAGTATTTACAGATTTTGAATAAAATGACGTCAGCTTATAGACAGCAATGGTGGCAGAACAAAGAACTAATTATGAATATGGTGATTGGGGAAGTTGGTAAAAAGCTGATTTTTTAGCTTTTATCAGCTTTTTTGGGTTGTTTTGGGTAAAAAAGCTGATTTTTTTGACTAAAAAAGCTGAAAAGCCAAAAAACTGACTTTTTGGCAACTTTCCAAAAGACCCCTAAGAAGTATTTACAGATTTTGAATAATATGACGTCAGCTTATAGAAAGCAATGGATAGCTACTCTCTCTCTCTCTCCATATACATCTTTATAGGAACACAAAGATACAAGATGCTTCTTTGCAACATTAGAAGCTTATAACTATTCCAGTTGGGCAGTGCAATTATGCTCCTAGTTCACATTGTGAAAAATTCCAGGCCTTTTTATGTTTGATGGCCTTTTAAAGTAGATAACATGGATTTCTTTAAATTGATTTGTAGATACATGCAGTAGAACACAAGCCATTTCATATGATGTACGCACATAAGGCGAGTGTTGGAATTTGTCCCATATCGCCTGAAGTTGCAGTTTCTCTCACCTTAATACCTGGATTTTAAGGAGAAGTGTGAGTTGGGCTTTTCAATTTGATATCAGAGCTTGGTTTGGCCTATGACTGGTGTGCCGTTTGTCCAGCTAGTGTATGTTGTGGTCCAAGAGGGTGTGTTGGAAACATCGCTTGGAGTTGCTCCATCTGTTCTAGTTATAAGGTTTCAGTTTCTATCTCCTTGATACCTGGGTTTTAAGGAGAAGTATGGGTTGGGCTTTTCAATTACGAGCACAACATTATAAAAACTCGTTGCATTTTTGTAAGCATGATGGACATGCATGCTTACCATCCCCATGAACAGGTGTTTTTAGCATGACTCCTAATCCTAAGAATAGAATGGCGTGGAGAACCAACATTAAAACTGGAGTTCAACTAATATATAACACTTTGATTTTCATCATTTTATTTTAGCATGCCTTCTTCTTTAGGCTCTGATTTTTTGTTTTATTTTTTTTTATATAAGAAGACAAAAGAAAAAGTTCATTGCATTGAAAACATGGAAATAGAACTTCCAGATATTCTCTCTCGAACACTGACAGAAAATTAGTGGTCTTGACGTAAGCAGATGTCATCAGTCGAAACCGAGAGTAATTAGCTAGGATAGGTAACTCTCCTAATGCTTTGTGCGAGGTTTTACTGATATCAATTTTTTACCTTCCTTTGTTAAGCACGGATACGTGATGTTAAAATTCACCTACTACACACTTACCACTACCACCTACTACACACTCACCTACTTCACCTACTCTCCACCTACTCCTCACCTACTCCATACCTACTACACACTCACCTATTCTCTTCCCACATCCTCTCTTCTATATATAGGAATCATTGTAATATAACAAAATATCAATAATCAATCAATAATACAATCCATATATATACAATCCTCTATTTATCTTTATACATTGTATTTTAACATGGTATCAGAGCAGGTTTAGAGCCTAATATTTTCGCTTTCCCGGCGGGCGGCAACCTCACCTTAGCCGCCCGCCGGACCTCAACCTATTCCGTTTATTTTCTACACATACCTTCCCATCATTGCCCAAATACTTTCAGACTATGTCTCCATTGTGAGTCTTGAGAGCCTTGACAGCTTTACCCCTTGATACACCTACCTGTGTCATCACCAAATCAATGTCACGTGGCTCCACCCCAGTCTCGTCAATCTCTTTCTCTTTCTCATCCACTTGTGCTCCAGCAGCAGCAGCAGAAATGTCTGACTTTTCAGCAACTCCCGGGCCCTCAATACAAGCTCCTGATTGTTAACAGTACCATCTGTTTCAGCAATTATCATCTGAATTGCATTGCTGAGAGCTCCGTAAGCTTCATCAGCATTGCCAGATGGGCTAGCATCAGCAGAAGTTTGATCGGTTTGGCAGCCACTAATCAAAATGCCATTTTCAGGAAGTGCCCGCTTGCTTGCTCCTGCATAAACCTCTTGCTTGCTGGCCACTTCTGTTTCAAACACAGGTTTTGCATAGCTTTCATCATTTTCATCAAGCTTTTGCTTCAGGAACTCCTGAGCCAGATTTCCAACCATCCCCAGAAACCCACTGCCTTCGTCCCCACATTATTTCCTTTTTTGCTCCCAACCCTCCTGTCACATTATTTCCTCTCCCACATGCACTTTATGATGAAATATTTTTTTTTAATCAACCCACTCCTCCTCTCTCTGGTCCCTTTCTCTTTACTCATTATTCCCCTTGTTCCCCACTCTCTCAGTATATATATATATATATATAAAACCCATCAAAGAAGAACGATCAAAATCTGAGAAATTACTTCTACAGTTAAAACCAGTAAGCTTCAGCCATTGAAGAGCAAGCTCAGAAATTGTTGCCTCTCCCACTTGCGGCCTTGCCGCTGCTTCTAGCCACGGATCGCTTTGGTTTAGGCCTGCCCTATTCTCTGTTTCTTTTATGATGATGATGGGGACAGAAACAGACAAAAGAGAAAACAGCTTTCTCTATACCCCATGCCGTTAATGTTGCTTACAGATGTGTTTTTCTTTGGCCATCAAGTGGCGAATTGGAGGATTTTTTAAATTGGTAATGGAGAAGTGGGGAGTGTGAGATAATGATGCTGTCCCTGCCTTGGATAGGGGGCCACATGTTAAAACCCATCTTTTCTTTTGCATCCCACTCACCGACTCCCTCACATTTTTCGCTTTTTTTATTTTCTTTTATCTTTCTTTTTTCATTATAAAAAAAAAACCCAACACAATTTACAAATTTGCACAACAAATTATATTTTATTCATCTCAGGGAATCCACCGCGATCACATTTCTACAACAACACACCAAAAAAAAAACCAACAACCGATTTGTTTTCTTTTCTGCAGACGGCCACACACCGACCTCACTTCTTCGCCTATTCCGCCGGTCTTTTCTTCTTGCCTCCGTCTTGGGCGGTCCTTGACGGTGTTGCCTCCGTGTTTCCCACTCCACTGGGCACGATCACTACTCCCTGCTCCTCCACTGCAGCATATGGTGGCCCTCCAAATCGGAACATCACGGTGGCCTTCCGCTTCAGCTCCTTATTTTCCACCTTTAGCACACTTATCTCTGCTCGCGCATCCTTATACATGCGTCGGAGCAGAGCCAGTTGAGCGTTTAACTGCTGCACCTCATTTGTCCTACTCTGCAGCCGGTGCGACAGGTTTGTGACCGCCGTCATGGTCTCCACACATGACTTCAAAGTATATTGATTGGCCTCAATATCAGTTTGCACTGCCATTTTTTGCTCCACCGACCGCAACGGAAAGTTCAACGGAGCAAAACCAGAGGCGCTTGGTTGAGGTTCACTGGCCACCGCACCAGTTATCTCTCTTGTTGACTCGTTGAGGTTGGGAAAGAGAGTGAGCAAACCACGGGACGAAGAGGCCATATTCTGGGTAGCTGAACGGGAAGAAGAGGCCATTTTCTGGGCAACCGAGTATTACAGAGTGTTTCAAGATTTGCAGCTCTTAGAGACAATTTCTCAGAAAACGAATATCTCTCTCAGAAAATGAAGAGTTTTTTCAGAACTTTTTTCACAAAGTTTTTTTGTCTTCGCTTCTGTCTCAAGCACAGCCTCCGCCTCAGTTTATAAAGACCCTGACGAAGAGGCAGACACGCGCATCATGCGCCGCTCGGCGCTCGACGACAACATGGGCGCGCCTTTTGATGGCACGCCTTTTGATGGCACGCCTTTTTATGGATTGGGCACGCCTTTTGATGGCACGCCTTTTTTGACCGATTAGGCACACCTTTTGAGGGTGCGACTTTTTAAGGGTCCGACAAGACTCTGTAAACTATCCCGACATTGATTCCGGTTAGCTCCTTCATGGGTCCGACAAGACTCTGTAAACTGTCCCGACATTGATTCCGGTTAGTTTCTACAAGGGTCCAGCAAGACTCTGTAAACTGTCACAACAACTGTCACAACATTGTCTGCTACAACGGTCCGACATGACCCCATAAACTGTCTTCTACATCGGTCTGACACCGCCATCCAGTGTCCTCTACACCGTTATGACACCACCATACAGTGTCCTCTACAACGTTATGACACCCCCATACAGTGTCCTCTACAACGTTATGACACCACCATCCAGTGTCTTCACCAATGGTCTGACACGACCATACAGTGTCTCCTATCCTCTTTTATTTTTATGTATTTTCTTGTTTTGTTACTCTCTCCAAACTCAAGTTGGTTAGTTCCTATCCCCCTTGAGTTTGCGGGGGCCTATTAAAATTCACCTACTACACACCTACCACTACCACCTACTACACACTCACCTACTTCACCTACTCTCCACCTACTCCTCACCTACTCCTCACCTACTCCATACCTACTACACACTCACCTATTCTCTTCCCACATCCTCTCTTCTATATATAGGAATCATTGTAATATAACAAAATATCAATAATCAATCAATAATACAATCCATATATATACAATCCTCTATTTCTCTTTATACATTGTATTTTAACACGTGACACGAAACAAACTCAATATGAACACGCCGACACAACAATTTTCAGAAAATCAAGACAATACATGGGGGAACACTCGCAAAATATATGGTTTTATATATTTTTAATTTGTCATATATATAAATATTTCATTCAAAATTACTAAAAATATGCAACATAACACAAATTTCTAAAGTTTAAAGAAATAAATTTACGTTTTTTTTCTCTTCATTATATTATAAATTGTTTAGTTCAAACTTACAATGTGTTAGTGTGTCTAAGTGATGAATACATGCATGTGCCCTGCAGGTGTCAGAAGTGTGTCTAAGCCTAAAAAAATTAAAAAAATAATATAACATGTTTGGATGTTTCTCCAACACGTATCAAGCAGACACGATACCTTCTTAGAAGCGTTCGTTCTTCTTTGCTAGCCACCATTGCATATACTTTGAGAAAATAAATAAGTCACCCTTAGAAGCATTTGGAATCATTACTATGAATATTAAACTGTACTTTGGATTTTAAGAAATTAGTTTCTTACCAAGAAAAAAAAAATGTCCTTTAATGAAAGTAGAATTGTATTAAAGGAAGAACCCAACATGCAAACATACACCTATGGTATGGAATAAAAGGATGGATGCATACTATGTAGGTGTGGATAACCAGGAAACACTTTTTAGTCATTGCTTACCTATGCAGCCATGTCTCATAGTACAGCTCCTCAAGAGGTTGAAACCCTGCATGATAAACAACAAAGAGCTTTGAAGTATTCCTTCTGAGGTAGTAACTAACATTAATTACAAAATTTGCTGTGGTGCCCTATGATAGACATTGTGTACATTTGCTCCAAGAGGAACACAATGCCAAAACTAGTTTGCAGTAAAATCTGATCAATAAATATCATTGGGGCTTTACAGAATAAAAAAATGCCAAAACCAAGACTGTCCAAAATAAGTCTAATGAAGCAAAAATCAGCAGAAGAAAAGAAAACAAACCTAAAACGTCTTCTAGTAGATATTTTTTTAGACCTAAATGGCAGGGGCAATTAATGGCCTGAATTATTTATATGAACCATAGGGCCTTACAAAACTTACCGTTGAAAATACAGAATAGACAAAATAAGAAGTTTTCAACCATCTTAAGCAGTTAAGAGTCATTGAGGTTGTAATTGACACCCATTGTTCGAATCCAGGCACCTTCCTATTAGTACATTATGCATTCACGTGTAGATCCATTCATAAAGCGCCACAGATGAGTCGAGAAGTTGAAATAAAAATACTATACTGTTCTCCAATAACTCAAGCTATTAGAGTAACTGCATAACTGGTTGTTAAGAACTATCAGCATTATATGATTTTAATTGGTCAAACGCTCCATAAGAAACAAATAAACAGGCAATTTGGGACCAAGATGACGCAAACCTGAAGTAACAAGGTTGACCACATTTGGTTTTCCTAAAATGAGAAAATAGTTGCAAGACCAGAAATTAACACCCTATTTATTAACTGTGAGCACACATGGCTGCATAGCATAGTGATCACAAAAACTCAGAAATTTAAAGAGATGGGAAAATAACAATAATTTTATATCATCTTTCCTATCTGGTCTTTTATCACATCCATCAGTTCCCACGCCCTCCCTGAACACACAACATTTCACATCATGCTAATAATACAAATGACAGTGTGCAGTGCAATACACCATAGCTTATATACTACCAGGATTGAATAAGATTGTATTAAAAGTGGAGCGGTTTTTAATTATTGTTTTTATTCTGATACTGCCCATCATTTAAATACTTAAGCCTCCTAGTGTTAAAGTAGTTTCAAATCCATTTGATTTCCCTGTAATTTACAGCAATTATACATGTTAAAATCAATTAAACTACGAAGAATGTCAAAGATAAAGAAAACACTGAACTGCTTATTTAAATTGACAATTCAAAGAGGGAAAATAAATAAATAAATAATCTGGCAGGAATTGGGCATATTTGAAGATTGAAAAGATCATGAAATAATTATAGGACAGTGGTTCACCTTTGTTAATAAGAATATCAAAAAGATTCTCAAATTTATTAAAAAAGGCTGCAAGAATATCTTCTCTCTGTAGTTGATAAGCAACAGAAGTCAATTTTTTCAGCACTGCATTCAAGCAAGTTGTAGGTTTCTCATTATCAATATTCAAGCCTATTCCTGCAAAGACATGAAAATTCTAAAACATTTAGTGATATATTTGAGCATGCAGCCCTCAATGATGATATAAGACATGAATAACTAAAAACCAATTTACTGAAATTAGAAAGCAAGAGAAAAAATTACATTGCATGATGAAAGAGAAAAGAATATCACTAGTAATACACTTTCAACTTAATATGCAGAATCACCATTGTGTAAGATTTGTATTCACATTCAAAGGGAAGAGACCATTTACCAGCACTGACATTAAACTTCTTTGATTTATAGACTGAAGTGCACAAAATGCCTCCCACTTTAAGGCCATTTAAGTACAGGTCATTTGGCCACTTTATTCTAACTTCAAGAGGTGGTATACCCTGAAATAGATTATGTTACCCCAAAAAAAAATCACCAACAAAATTTGTTACCCAAAAAAATACAATCAAAGGGATGAGACCTTTTATTGTGTTCTCTTGACATCTAAAATAATGAGAAACAAAAGGCCTAGTATATGATTAATGTCAAAATATTGAATGCTCTCCGACAATCAATGATTGAAACAACCTTTTCACTTTCTAGAGAGGTTAGCTGTAAGATTATGTTGTCCGCATTACATTTTTTTTACTCAAGAGGGTATCAGGGGCTTCTTTCACTTTACTACTCGGGCCTCATTTGGGAACTAAGTATTTTAGCCAAAAAGCCAAAAAGTCACTATAAGTTATTACATTACTCTCTCTACTTTTCTGCACATCTTTTTATAAAAAGCCAAAAAGTTACTAAAATAACTTGTTTCCAAACGAGGCTTCAATGTAAGATAACTTTGTCTTCATGATTGTGTGCGTTTGATATCATTTTCGTTTTCTACTGTCTATCTCGAAAATAAAAGGAAAAAACAAAATAAACAAAAAATGACACGAAAAACTTGTTTGCCAAACTATTTCAAAAAATTGTTTTCCAAATTTGTTTTTAAAACACTCCATATTTTTAGGAAATACTTTTAAGTTGTTTTCTGAATTTTTGGAAACTGTTTTCATACAAAATGAAATGATATGAAAACAATCATTGTTTTGAACTTTTCAATGTTTTCATTTATGAAAAACACTAAATACAAAAGCGTTGAAAATGAAAATGATACCAAACAGACCCTTAATAGCCTGTAATGAGATGCATTTCTGATTATTATTGTCCATAGATGAGATTTAACTGATACAAATATTCAGCGAACTTGGAGAATGCACAAGCTTTTTATCTAAGTGCCATCATTAGAAGCACCAAATAATGTATTGATGATATTTGCAATATATCAATCTGTATTTGTATTATCAAGACCTTGATATATATATATATATATTTATATATTATTTACTTATAAAACTATATATATTACAAAAAATGTTTGTTGACTTTTGGCTAATATCTATAATTTTTCAAAATGATATTGGTATCTTGCAATATATCCTATATTTGTAGTAGTAGCAACATATATTTTGTTGTGGACATTTCATTCCATGGCTCCAAAGAAGCTGTGAAATTTCTTTATTACAAGCTCAATTTGTTCTTGTTTAGTTGGTCAGCTTCCCCTATTTTACGATATTTCACATACAATTTAAAGATTCAATTTTGTGCTACTTAACATCCATATTTGTAATATATGATTACAAACAGAGTATGCCATCAACATAACTGTATGTTCTCCACCTAAGATACTTGGCTTAGTCGAGCCTCAATGGCAGAGGCCCTTATTTAATTTCAATTATTGGATATATGCAGTGAACTGAGAAACACTTACATTTGTCACACAGACATCTTTTATTGCCTCTGTCATGGCAAGAGACACTACATACTGCACAAGAGGCACCACTCGCCCATCTTCCATCTGTATTGTAAATGAAAATAGAAGGCAACCTTTTGGAGATTCCCACGCATTCTTTGACCGACCTGCAAAATCAAATGAAAAAAAATAACTATCCAGTTAGGTCAGCTACATGAATTTTTTTTCACCATTCAGGTAATATGCTCAGCTAAATTATATAAATTCACATCTGTTAACCTGTTCTCTCTCAACTTATTTTTAATACCATTTCACAAATATATTCATTTCTAATTCTATTTTTCCTAATCTTACTATAGATCCATCTAATTATTCTTATCTTAGCTATACTCATTATTTTATGAATATCATGTTTGTTAGCAAAAGGTAGCTCTAAATTCAGAGTCCGTTTGGCCAACAAAAGGCCTTGGGTGAGCTGATTAGCAGTCTAGGTGAGGAGATGGTATTCAGAAATAGTCCATTCGGATTATAGTATAACCGGTCGTCCGGGCAGACGTCCGACCGGTTGACTGGCCAAGCGCATTTTTTTTATTTTTACATGTGTGTACGGCTACACATTTTGAACATTTTTTCTTTTGATAAGTAAAAACCATAGTTTCTATTGGTTCCTATTATTTTATATAAAATAATTTAACAATCCCCGTACTAACAACTATCATCAAAACGAATACAATTTTACTTAATCTCCTCACTAACAATCCTATTTATCCTAAACGGGGCCGTAAAGCATTGTGGGCCTCATAGTTGTTCTATAAAATCTTTCTTTCAATTTTGTTGACTGGCATTTGTCAATCAGATATTATAAGACATTATACAACATTAAACTCCAAATTTCTAACAACACAACAATCAAAATCAACAATTGCATAGCATTCCGAACCTCGCCCTTTGAACTGAGCATCAGCAACACAAACAGCGCCAATTGGAATTTCGCAGAAATTGCTGCCCAAAAACTTAAAAATTCAATATCAAACTAAATCTCAAAAAAATTACAATTCAAAATTGGTGTTACTCACTGAGAAACTACGTCATGTGTCGATGACAACCGAGGGGACCAAATCAGGAACCTTCCAAAGCGAGTAGTTGAAAGAGAATTCAAGAACAAATTGATCCGAAAACTCTCTCCTTCTCCTTCTCCTTCTCCTTCTCCTTCGGAAGTCATTCCACTCTCCGAATGCAATAGAATCGAAACATCGGCAATGTCAGGGAGTTTCAAAGTGTTATTGTTCTTCAAAGATTTCGCCAATTCATTATCGGTAGATGATTTTCCACATAGCACCAGAACACAAGGCGATTGGGAATCCATAGCTGAACAGAACATCATAAATCAGTTTCCACATATATATATATATAGAGAGAGAGAGAGAGAGCATACCAGAGGCAGCAACTGATAGTGAGAGAGTGAGAGGCTTCTCGTTGGTAAGTGGAGAGAGATAGGGAAGAGATCGTTTGACAGAGAGAGAGTAGAGCGAAGTTTGTAGAGAGAGAAAGCGGGGGAAGCTCCTCGTCAAGGGCATGCCGTTGCCGTTTTGAGCTCGGAAGACAATGGAGGGTATGAGACGGAGAAAACGATTCGAACGATTTATTGTCACAGCATTTCATGATTACTTTTTGTCACAGACGTGATCTGAACCGCATGTTTTGCCAAAAAAACACGCCAGTTTGTAGGACTATGTTTGTTATACTGAAATCTAACGGTGGTAAGGGAGTCTGTTACCTGTAAAAATTATGTATCAAGCGTATGTTTTGTATTTAAGGCAAATTACACTTTACCCCTGGGAAATTACGATTGCTCTCAAAGGAAGTGTGGCCCTTTTCTTCTCATAACAGTTGCACATTTTAAGTTGTTGAAAAAAATCGGTGAACCGATAAATTGATTTAATTCAGAAGGCTTTGGTAATGATTTTGAATCGAATAATGATATAATTGTTTAGTAGTTTTTTATATGATTTTAAATTTAATAATGATATAATTGTTTAGTAGTTTTTTATATACATACATTAAAATATAAAAAGTTTTTTATAAGATTTGAATATAGTTAAGATTTTGATTATGATTCTGACATATCTTTCTTATAAGCTTTGAACATTAGTTTTTATTGTAAAATTAATAAATTCTAATCAAATTATTAATTATTGTTAAGTTATTTACTAAAATAAAATATATATCATGTTTAGCGTTATATAAAATTTACGTAACTGAACTACACGGTTTCTATGGTTCGATTTTAATCCGATTTCATAGATTTAACGGTTCAGTTATGGTTCTAATTTTTTTGAGACAGTAAGAAATAGTTTGATTTCTGATTCATTCTAAAACCCAATTAATTCAATTTGTATATACCTCTAGCACATTTTACTGACAATAGCAATTCATAATTTGTCACTAAGCTACTTTAGTTGGAATCTAAATTTGTTTATACATATGTGAACAATATATACCACTTTATTGGTCCATTTTATATTTTTGGTGGCACTAGTTCATTGCCTCAACCAACGAGATAGCGTGTACTATAATGAACAAATTTTCTCTCATCTAATTATGAGTGGATTATATTAATAGTCCTTATAATTTGGGACTTGTGTCATTTTAATTCTTAATTTTTTAATTATGACATATTTGACGCTAAATTTTGAATCTTGTTCCAAATAAGGACATTTGAAGATCTTAATTTTAAGGGTAAAATTGTCAATTTGATAAAATATAAACTAATTTGACAAAAAATAAATGTCAATTTTTTTTTTTTTGAATTTTAAAAAATTATTTCTACCCATTAAATGTAAAATTTTGTATAATTGATAAATCTTTTAGAGATTTTTTTATTTACCAAATTAATTTTTATTATATTTTTGGATGATGATCATGTAATAGGTGGTTGTTTTTATTTTTATTAAATTAGTTTCTATTTTTTCAAAAATCAAATATAGCGACAACTTTGATATCATTATTAAACCAATCCATTAAGTCAAAAAATCAAAAACTAAAAATATTTCATATATTAAATATATCAATTACACATTAAAATCCTAACAACCACTCATTATATGATTATCATCCAAACACATAATAAAAATTAATTTGGTAAAAAATAAATAAATAAATGTCTAAAATATTTATTAATTTTACATAATTTTTATCTTTGGTGGGTAGAAATAATTTTTAAAAATTTTAAAATATTTTTTTAACATTTATTTTGTCAAGTTAGTGTATATTTTATCAAATTGACAATTTTTCCCTTGTAATTAAGTAATGGTATCTCCAATTATCCTTATTTGGAACAAGATTCAAAATTCATGATCAAATGTGTCACAATTAAAAAGTCGATCACCAAAGTGACACGAATCTCAAACTATAAGGACTATAGGAATTGTAAGTGTAATTCGCGCTTCAATTATTATGTGTATACACTTTAGGTGTTGGAGCTTTTTAAATACACTTAGGTTACATTTAAGAACTTCAATTTTTAAGTCAAAAAGTTATTACAAATTAAATTATTTCTTTTTACTTTTTTACATGCTTTTGTTCAAAAACAAAAAACAAAAAAACAACAGCGAAGAGCTACTCTTTTTTTTTTTGGGTGCACTTTTTTGCATAAATATCGTATCATGCTCCACTTCTATTGTCATCACAGTTAGCTTCTTATCTTATCCTCTATTCCAATTTTATGCCCCACCATTCTAGTTTCGTGACATTATTACAATTTAAATTCAATACTCTTTATTTTCTAAATCATTAATGTTGTATTTAGTTCATAAATTTAGATAGATAATTGAAAAGAGAAAATGAAAAGATAAGTAAAACTACATTTTACGTACTTTTTTTCATTTTTCTTTTTGAATTCTTGCTCAAATCTATAAATCAAACACAATTTAAGATAATTTTAAGTTTTAATAATAATATGATTAATATTGAATTTAAATTGTGACAAACTCTAACGTGGTAGGACAACAGATAATGAGACAAGAGGATCCCCAGCTTATCAAGTCGTCACAAATGGATCAAGAAGCACATTAACTTCCTGAAATCCCATAATCACCAAAACAAACTCGTTTGAAATGCTAAGCAGAACACATGTAGTGATTAACAGAAATGCACAAACATAATTACTTTCTTGGAAACTCTAAAAATTACACATATTTCAAACTGAATTTGCAATGCAAAACTGATCCACATTAGCTCCATATGGTTTTGGCAAAACCAAATGCACACAATGAACTTATTTTTCCCGAAATCACATTTGTTCATAACTACTTACATTTGTTCCTTATTTTACATGGTTAAGCTGTAAAAAGATTAAAAACTGTCAGTTTACAGTCTCACTAAATAAAAGAAAATTCCTTTCAAATAAAACTTACACACAATGAATGTTAATCCAAGAAATTACAGGAAACACTACAAATGGCATGGAAGAAACTGATTAACTGATCTATCTTATTTTGATCAAATCTGTTGCTTAGCCTGCTAACTGTTCTTGGAGTTGAAAGCAAATATTTGACATTTTACTGAGCAAGTTACGTTGTTCTTCTCGTGATATTGATACCTGAGATACCATTGCTGGTCTGGGATCCCTCAATAACTCCTGGAGCTCACTACATAGCATCAAACCTTTCTGGTTGTTCTCACAAGATTCAGCAATCAACTGAAGCAATTTACAGCTTTGGTCTTGATGGGAAGAAGATAATTGGGATGGGATCGGGGGAACCAGAAAAGGGTGTTGAAGTAACTGAGGAATCCTCCACCGTTCATTCCGTTCCCACGCAAGACACTTCCTCATAAGATCAAGAAGCCATGGATTTGAAACTGGTTCGTATGTAATTTTGCGGTTTGGGTCGGTGATGACTTTGAACTTGGCCCAGAAAGTCTTGAATTCTGAAAAGGGCGTTCTTCCATATACCATTTGGTAAAGGATGCAACCAAGTGACCAGATATCTGATGGACGACCACATTTTATGGTGTTTCCATCTGCATCTGTTTCATTGCACATGAATGCTTCAGGAGACATGTAGCTCAATGTACCCACCTGCACTAATTCATTTTCAATAAATAAGCACAAAGCTATACCGAAAAATTCATGTAATAAACTAAGCCCCTTTATCAGTTGACCAATCACTACATGCCACATTAACTTTCCCAAGAGATGGTTTGCTTTCTCTCAACTAGAATTTCTGTTCATTTTAATGTAATGACCAGAAACACCCCCAGCATCTTGATGTAGCACCATGTGATTGGTTGCCTGAAAAAAGAAAGGAATAATGGACATGGAGTAACCTGTGAATCTCTTTGAATGTTAGTTGTGTCATTCAATATAGCTTTGGCAATACCAAAATCTATTAGCTTCAGTGAGCCTCTGACAAGAAGAAAATTAGCCGGCTTTAAGTCTGAGTGCACAATACGTTCCTCATGTATGATTTTGACAGCAAGAAGTATTTGCTGCCAAGTGTTTAAGCGAGGTAAACATTAGATTCTCTTCTACAGAATAATCAACAGGATTAACCTATTTTGACCACACTAACAAGTTCCCGTATCTGCATCTTTCTTCATCTTGCCAAACCTCAATCAATACAAACACAAAGAAACCGAGTAGATCCAGAGAAGGCATGATACAAATTTCTAGATTGGGCAAATCAATACAAAAGCTTACCATAAAAATTTCACAAAATGACATCAAAAAACACAGAGAAGGGAAAAGCAAAACGAAAAGGGCATTTAGACAGTAGCTGGTTGACTGATCCCTAATTATCTATGCTGTCAAAACAGTTTGATTCTTGCTGATTTAAAAAAGAAGTTTGATTCTTGCCACTCTTCATGTTGTAGACACAAAGGTTTAAGGCAATTAGACAAGACCAAACAAAAAAACAAGGATGAGACCAATGCCAATCAACAACTGAAATGTTCATGGCAACAATAATATGCCATCATTATCATGAAGTTACTGTTGATCGGATTTACTTAGACAATTATAAAATAAGGATTTTCTAGAATACCTGCCAGTAAAACCGAAGCCAATTCTCATCTATAGTCAAATTAGTGCTATCCATTTCCTTCCATTTCTGGGACAACATGTGAGCCAAATCAATTTCTCCATATTCAAGCACCATGTATATATATCCATCTTCCTTGACTTTGGCATCTTTGTTAATTATAGAACCATTCATCACCTCTTGGAGCAAAGCCTTATCTGTCACCTAAGAGGGAAATGAATGTAAGGGTGTTTGTAAAATATTAATTTAAATAAAGATGAAACCAAAATATTATCCCTGATGAGGGTGTGCATGAATCGGTTTGGTTTAGGTTAGCACTAATCTCATAACAAAACGGATCATGATCAGTTTCAGGTTTTTGGACCCAGGACTAAACCAATCCTCCACTACAACCAAACCAAACCGATTTGATCAAACGGATCAATTTGGGTAGGTTTGGACTGAACTGATTTGATCAGGTTTGTTATCTTTAGACTTAGAATCAGACCAATGTATTAACAAAACAAACCAAACCGGTGGTTCTTCAGTTTCTTGGGTCTCTTGTGCACCCTTGTTTTTGGGCCAAATTGGCCTTTTCTTCACTTCGGTGGAAGTTTGGGTTGCTGGCTGGGCTTCCTTAGGCCTTGAGTTGCTGTTATTGAAACTCAAACAGGATCAAAATGTTGAAATGGGCCACTTTTGGTCATGTTTGCTGACATGCCAAAACACCTACGACTTGGGCTTCTTAAGCTTCACTTCAATTTGTGTTGATATTGGGCATTTATGGATGGGCTAGATCCATGACCAAAATTAGGCATCAAGTAGGGATGGCAATTTCTCCCCGCCCCTGCGTCTCCCGCCCCAACCCAATAAAGAGCGGGATGAGGACATGTTTTCCTTCCCCCATCTCATAACTCATTCTATCTAGCCCCGTCCCGTTTCAATTAAATTTACTAAATTTTTTTGTATGTATAATATATGTCCTATCCATACTTACTATTATATAAAGTGCACAAGTTGTTTGGTATTAACGTTTTTTGTCACAACTTTTTTCATCCCTATATTACCCTTATGCAACTGTCAATACAAATCTTTTAACTTCTCTCTTTTAAACCCATAAACTTTTTTATCTTTTATCTTATATTTTTTAACTCAGGTCACTTATCAATCATAATCCTTAATATATCATATAATCTCTCACTTTTATTAGTACTGTCCAATGTTTTAAAAGGCGCGCACTTAGGCGTGAAGTGCACCTGAGGCGCCTCAGACAGCTTGAGGCGAGGTGAGGCACAATAGGAAAGGAGCATTTGAGGTGTGCGCCATAGGTTTAGGCACGAGGCGCACGCCTCATGAGCTTCATTTAAATTTTTGCTCCATCCTTATTCTTTGTGTGTGTAACCATATGAAATTACAATCCCTTTACTATAAAATGTAAACACATGCTTTGAGCCCCAATTTTCATATCAAAAAAAGCTCTAGGCATTAAGCAAAAGCTTTGGAATTGCAAGATGGATATATGGCTTTGAGATTCCTTTCAATGTAGTAAATTACAACAATTTCGAGCCAATGATTGAAACTATTAGGCAATTTGGTCCCGATTTAAAATTGAAACCACTGAGGTATTATATGGTGTGAGTTCCTTATCTAAAAAAAGAAATGAATGACGTTAATAAATTGATAAAGAAAGATAAATAGTATAGGGCAATGTAAGATTGAATGTTATTTTTGAGAAATTTTTGAAACGTTGAATGTTATTTTTCATGATTTTTGGAATAATGAATGTTCTATTTATTTTAATTTTTTTGAAATTCTAAGAATATTTGTTTTATGTTAACAACTTTGCCTATATTAACATTTTGGTTATCATCAACAACTTGCGCCTCACGCTTGAGTTGCAAGAGACCTTAGCGCCTCAATGCACCTAGAGCTTTTTAAAACACCGGTACTGTCATTTCTAAAGTTGTGAAACTAATCCATCCCCACCCCCACCACCTCCTTGATTTACCCCATCCCTAGCATCAACAGGGGTCAACAAAATTAGTAAGAGGGGATAACGGGAAATAAGTAGTTTTACTAGTTTAGGTGTTTGTTTGCATTTATTTCCATTGTCCTTGGTCAATAAGTTGGTTTGAATGTTTTTAGGAGTTATTCTGACAAATAGTTTGAATTGACAAAAAGTTAATGTGTGGACGGTTAAAAAAAAGTAGAGTTCGACATTCTTAAGTAAACCATCACTGTAAAAAAATATTGAAAATATAAAAATGAAATAACAGTTTCCATATAATACATTACCAACAAATTCATGAATCATGGTTCCATGTTCATTTTATGGCTTTCAATCTACATTAGATGCGGACCTAACAAATCAAGCTAGGTTTGATTTATCTTGGGCATGAATATCTGAGTTAGTTGTTTTCTACCCCAATAAAGCCGGTAAAACCACACCATATGCTGGCATGGCAATTCCATTTGCACCTCTCGTATTTATGCTTCAAAAATTTGCTAAAGACCAACATATAAGGCCTGTTTGGCATAACAAGGGTAGGAAACATATTAACAAGAGAATCAGAATTGAAGAACTTCATATTGTAAACATATTTATTTATTTTTATTCTCTCATTTATAAAAAATCATTCTTCTCAAAGTAACTTCAAAAGTGCGATGGAAAACGGTGATAGCTTTCCAATAACATAACTACAACTCATGGATAAATCCATAAATTTACTACATTATTCAATTAGAGGTCGAAAGTGTGTAAGTGTACCTCATAGTCAATAAGTTGTATAATGTTGTTCTTTCCCTTCAACTTGTTTAGGTACTCAATCTCCTGACAAAACCCAAATGCAGTGGCATAATCGCGGCCTTTAAGCTTGATTTTCTTCAAGGCATAGATAGTGCAATCTGATGAAATGACTTTGTGGACCTCACTACTTCCCCCACTACCTATCTTCCCAAGCCTTTGATAGAGCTTCCCGTTAACTTTGAAAAACAAGTCAGGATCGTAATTTTTTTTACGAGATGCTGCTTTACCACTTGCAGCTTTTTCTTGTTTTTCTAATTTAGAAGGTTCCACCTTCACTTCTGAAGATAGGTTTTTGGACAAGGGAGACTGAGATTTTAAGACAGGAACATCACTTGCAAGTCCTTTCCCTTTGTTCAAGTTGTCATCTAGGGGGGAAGGATCTTTTCTGAAGTCACCTTCCTTCGGTCCATTGCCTTGAAGCTCCTTGACCAAGTCATCCTTAACTCCCACCCTGGTGTCAACAGTATAGCAAGGAGCTTGGGTTTCAATGGCTGTCTGGTCAGGTGACATTCTGCTGGTGCACTTAGATGAAGGACAAGAAGGTTGCACCATATTTCCTCCTGTCATGGGTTGAAAATTCACATTGCATTCTCCCAAAGATTCTACGGCCATATTAGAACTGCTATTTTGGTGAGGATGGGAACAGTGGGTCATTGAATTAGGCATGGGAGCAGAAGCTGAATTGACTAATGTTGTTGTAGCGCAAGATGACCCAACAACTGAAGATTGAGTCATGTGGTGGCACAAGTCACCATGTAAAAAGTTTCTGAATTGATGCAACCGATCCTGAAGTTCCATTGTTTTCTTCGCAAACAAAGAAGAATTTGCTCCACCTGACCTCAAACTATTATCCACTTCTACGTTGTGAAAATTCTGATGCTTCAAGCCATTACTGATATTAGTTACAGCCTCTAGTTGATTGCTCACATTACATTCCATTTCTGTCAATGCAAGTGAACCCATATAAGATAATAAGTTGTCTGTTTCAGTGGCCATTTGATCGTCAGCCCCTGCAAATACAAAACCATCGAAAGAGAAGGCAAAAACATAGCAGAGCAGTTTGTGTGCTGATTTTCCCATTGTAAAGATGTGCGCAAAAGTATTAAATTTCAAGGTTTCATTTTTTTGTTATAAGGTCACATTAAAGGCCTTTAAAGATTTATACAGTCTAGCAACCAAATTCCTATACTAACAACAAGAAGTGAGCAATTTATTACCACAAGGTCTGCCATTATTTCCCAATGAAAACTGGATCTTCTTCTGACTATCAACCAAAGGAACGTGTTGAGGTTCCACAAGCGATGAAGCATCTATATCATTGCTTTTGTAATCAACAAATGATCTGGGTTGATCTCTCTGAACATCAAAAGGTTTAATACTTTCTTCATGTGTATTTGTAACAGTGCCAGTCATCAAAGGTGGTGTGATTGACGAGTCTACTTGATTTTCGTTTACAACAGGAACTGTATTCACTGCCTGTGAATTGTAATCCCCATCTCTGAGACATTGACTCCCAAAAAGCTCATCTTGGGTCTTCATGAGGTCAAGTGCAGGACCCGGATTTGATGTTGTGATTTTTGATGTTTCTCTTTGAGGAACCAATAAACGCCTTGGCCTAAGGTTATTCGACTGCATCGTGTCTGCAAAATCCCAATAGAACATTTAAAATAAATAAATAAATAAAGAAGCACATAGTCAACCAATTTGAGAAACCTCCCGCAGTGAAGAGAGTAATAGCAAGATCCAAAACACCTACTTTCCAGTTGTTGAAAGAAAAAAAAAAAAAGCAATTAGAGACCTAGAAGCGAAGGTAGCAAATTTTGATAGTAATTTCAGGTGTCAGAAGCCCTACACTCCGTTTGGATTGAAAGATGAGAAACGAAAAGAAATAATTATGATTTCCACCTTCCTGTTTGGATGATGGACTTTGATTAAAAGAGTAATTTTGGTTTCTCACTCACCACTTCAAGTGAGAATGACACTTAAGTTTGATGTGATTTGGCTTTCTCACCATTTCTCGCCATTACTCACCTCGTTAATGAGAATTTCATTCTCTCCATTTTTTTCTTCTCTCACCAAACTGCTCAATCCAAACGGAGTGCTAGTTTTACTTCATTAAAGAAATTAAAACCTACATCAAGAGGTGTAGAATCAAAAATGCCAAATTTAAAACAAACCCATTCAAATTCTTTGTGCAACAAAGAACCATAAAAAAATCCATGATTTGGTTTAGAGATTTGAGAAGGAATTTAAAAAATGAAAAGAAAAAAGTAATTTAAATATATCTATATTACATTTCAAATAATTTCACACGCCAAATCTCTACTAAAATTCCTCAACCACACACAGGGTAATTCTATTTCCACAGTGAAATCTTAATAGGAAGTATAAATTTTAAGCAAAACCATGTATATGATACATTAATTCAATTAAAATCCACACCAAACAAGTCATTCATTTCTCAATTCAGCAATGAACAATCAAATCTAGAGAGAGAGAGAGAGAGTTTTACAGAGAGGACGGTGGCGCTTGAAGGCAGCTTGAACATTCCGGACGAAGCCTGAGGTAGAAGATGAAGAAAGGGACGAAGAAGACGACGATGTTGAGGTGAAGGAACGGGAGAGATTGGAGTCGGGGTTGACCGGACGGACGAGATTGCTCTTCGTGGATGGTGATGGAGATAGCGAGCCGGGCAGGTTAGCCTCCCTGTCCATCGACAGATCTCAGAGGCATCTCTGATTCAGAAAGAATTGTAGAGAGAGAGAGTGGAAAAAAAACACCTTCACACTTGTAAGGTTAGACCTTCATGATGTTCCATGGCCTTGAGAAACTGAAGAGAGAGAGTGAGTGACTTTGTTTGAACGATTCCTTTTGGCGCTCGAACTTCTATGGGAGAAATATTATGCATCACATGTACTTCAAAATAGGGATGGCAATTTGAAACCGGCCCGACGGAGACTCGATTCTCCGACCCCGATTTATACGATTTTTTCTTGAAAAATTCCCTCGACGGGACGGGGACGGTGTTCAAAAATTATTCCCCGATTAATTTCGGGCCGGGGACGGTGATAAGTGCCAAATCCCCGACCCCGGCCCGGCCCCGACTCGGCTGTCCCCGACGTGCTATATATATATATAATATAGTATGCTTTATATAATATAATATAATATAACTTTACTTTTCTCTCTCTCTCTCTTATTCTCACTAACTCATCACAGTCTCTCTCTCGTCTCTCACTCACTGACTCATCTCTCTCTTCTCACTGCGTTTCTCATCTCTGTATCCCTCATTGAGATCTCACTCAGATTTTTCTCACTTCTTATCATCATCAGCAATATTATCCACATCGACCACCACCACTGATCTAAACAGATCGTGAACCGTGGTCCGTCCGTGAAGCCATTCGTGGTCCGTTCGATCGATGTCTTGATCAATGGAAAGATCGTGAAGACCTCTCTCTCTCTATTCAGATCCTATCATATTCAGATTTGACTCTTTGTTCTCTAGATTTACATCCACCATTGAACAGATCTGTTATTGTTGGTGCAAATCCTATCACTTTCTCTCTCGAATCGTATTTTTTTAATTTTTTTATTATGTAAATTTAGATCTGTTATTGTTGTTGTTGTTGTTGATGATGAAACGGATTGCCACATAGTAATTTTATTTTTCTGTTCTTGTGTTTCGACTTTTTTTTTTTTTTTTTTCTTCAGATCTGCGTTTCAGCCCTCTCCTCTTCAATTTCTGATTTTTTTTACATATGATGATTGTTGTTGAAAACAGATTATTTTTTATTTTTCTTGTTCTTGTGTTGTGTGTTGAACAAAAAAAAAAAAAAAAATTGGCCGGGGATATTTCGGGGTCGGGGAAACCCGATCCCCGTTAGGGGGCGGGAGCGGGGGGAATGATGGGTTCCCCGTCGGGGATCGGGGGCGGGGACGGGGAGTTTTTCACCTTCGGGGATCGGGGACGGGGAGTGCGATCCCCGGCCCCGGCCCGGCCCGTTGCCATTCCTACTTCAAAACTTAAAATTAAAAAATTAAAAAATTAAAAAAAAAAATGCATAATTTTAATTTTTTGGAATCATAATTTTTTTTTAGGGTAAATTATATTGACACCTCCTGAGGTTTATATTTATTACAGTTTTTCCCTCACTTTTTAAAAATTACATCTTTTCCTGAAGTTTAAAATTTCATTACAGATTCTCCCTTAGCAATTTAATTTTTTTAAATACCAATTTTGCCCTCATTGGGTAAATTACATTGACACCCCTCACATTTTAGAAATTGCAATTCCCTCCCTAAGGTTTAAAATAACATTACAAATTGCCCCCTCGGTTAATATTAGTTGAAAAAAATATTCATTGAAAAAAAAAATTAATTGGAAAAAAAATTATTTGAAAAAAAAATTTGTTAGTCAAATTTTTAAATTTTTTGTTTAAAAACCAACGTAAACTCATTTTTTGAATTTACTTTTTTTTTCAAATTTACAAACTAAGACAACTATTTATAAACTAAAAAAATTATCAAACAAGTTTTTATAACAGTTTTTAAAATTTTTGTGAATATAAATTGAATACTGAAAACGAAATGGTTACCAAACATGTCTCAAATGGTAAAAATATCGTAAAATTATCAAATAATTAAATAAGTTACCAACGTAAGAAATGAATTATCAAAAGATTCTTAGGCTATGTATAGTTTGATTTTTATAAATTTTTTAAAAAAATTAAAAATTAATTTGGTTAAGAAATAAAAAATAAAAAATAATTATCATTTAAGGGTAAAAAATAATTATCATTTTAACTTTTGGGCAAGTTATATACATACATATGGTTGTTTCAATTTAATTTGTAAAAAATTATTTCTAACCACTTGAAAGATAAAAATTATATAAAAATGATAATTATTTTTTATTTTTTATTTCTTAACCAAATTAATTTTTAATTTTTTAAAAAAAATTCTAAAAATCAAACCATACATAACCTAAAAATCTTTTGATAAGTCATTTCTTACGTTGGTAACTTATTTAATTATCTGTTAATTTTATGATATTTTTACCATCTAAAACTTGTTTGGTAACCATTTTGTTTTCAGTTTTCAATTTATATTTACAAAAATTTTAAAAAGTATCATAAAAACTTGTTTGATAATTTTTTTTAGTTTATAAATGGTTGTCTCAGTTTGTAAATTTGAGGAAAAAAACGTAAATTCAAAAAATGAGTTTACGTTGGTTTTTAAACAGAAATTTAAAAAATTTACTAATAAATTTTTTTTTCAATTAATTTTTTTTCCAATCAATTTTTTTTTCAATGAAATTTTTTTCCAACTAATACTAATCGATGGGGCAATTGGTAATGTTACTTTAAATCTTAGGGAGGGGATTGTAATTTCTAAAATGTGAGGGGTGTCAATGTAATTTACCCAATGAGGGCAAAATTGGTATTTAAAAAAATTAAATTGTTGAGGGGGAATCTATAATGAAACTTTAAACCTTAGGGGGAGATGTAATTTTCAAAAAGTGAGGGGAGAACTGTAATAAACCTAAACCTCAGGGGGTGTTAGTGTAATTTACCCTTTTTTTTTAAATACTGAATATAATATGTGACATAATTAAAAAATTAATGAGTTATAATTAAAATATTATTATAATTAAAGAAGAAAATTAGTCATAATTAAATAAGAAAATAACATAATTAAGAATGCATATTATATACTCTTTTTATTTATAATAAAAAAAAAGTGTATATTAGAATTTCCAACTCTAATAAAAATGTATATAAAATAAAATAACAAGTACACCAACTAGGGCTACAAACGAACTAAGTTGAGCGGAGTTTTGCTAAACTCAAGCTCGGCTCAATAAAGAACTAGGTTCGAGTCCGGCTTAGTTTGTTAATATTAATGAAACTTCAGCTTGACTCGGCTCAGTTCGATAATTTTTTTTTAAATATTATTTATATATTAATAAAGATAAATGAGCTGAGCTAGGGGTAAGCAGCGGATATACCGATCCGCCAAAACCGACCGAACCGAACTGATCCGCCGCATTTTGGACGGATGCGTGATGATGAGCGGATGGTTGCGGATTGATTTTCTCCAATCCGCCAATTTGGCGGACGGATGGCGGATTTGAGATTTTTTGGCCGCAACCAAACCGCCAAACCGCCAAATCGCGAGCACCTGTAGTAATTTATAAGACTTTGTATTTTCAATTTGTTTAAATATTATGTTTGTGTTTTCAATTGAAAAAGAGTTTAAATATTCTGTTGAAAAAAAGTTTTCAACTTGAATATATTTTTGAATTGAAAAAAATAAACATATTATTCATCTATATTTTTTAGTTTTTAAATCTAACTCTAAAAATAATAAATAAAAAATATGATATATGATATATGTTGGTTGGTTTTTGTTTTCAAAAACATATGTAAATGTAACAATATAGAGACATCCAATCTCTACTACTGCTCTGTTTATGATTTTGGTGGTTTGAATTGTTATTATATTTTAAGAATCACAGATTGTAATACTTTATAGGGATGAATCATGCTGTAATTGTAATATGTGGAAGAAGCATACAGTGATCGTGATATTCTAAAGTTTCAAACTTTCTTTCTTTGGATAAGGCATACAGTGATTGTAATACTTTTTTAAGTCATTGACTGTAATTCTTTTTTTTTCTTTTTTTTTTTAAGGAAGTGCACAAGTTGAATTATGTTGAAAATTTATAAAATTTTAAACCGCCAAACCGATTCGCATCCATCCGCCAAACCGCCAATCCGCTAAATCCACATCCGCCGGATTGGCGGACGGATGCGGATTGATTTTCTTCAATCCGCCAATCTGGCGGACGGATGGCAGATTGGAGGTTTCGTGGCCGCAACCGACCCGCGCCCACCCTTAAGCTGAGCTGAGTTGAGCTTATACGAGCTCAAACTCGACTCATTTACTAAACGAGCCTAATATTCGAGCTCTAGCTCGTGTTAGACTTATTTATTTTGATGATTTATTTAATTATGTTTTAATTTATTTGAAAGAGAAAAATAGAATCCAAAATTTATTTTGATGATTTATTTAATTATATTTTAATCAAAATTTATTTTGATTATTTATTTGAAAAAGAAAAATAAAATCAAAATTTATTTTGTCCCATTATTTCTCACATAAACCTTTATCCTAAATGTTGTTAGAATGTATTTAATATTTGATTAAATCAGGAGTTCAAACAGCCCAAAACAAAGGTTCAAACAGCCTAGCAAAACAGCAGGCCAAAAGGTTCAAGTGGGAGATATTCAAATTAATAATGATGGAAGTATAACGGCTATAAAGGTTCAAAAGGCCAAAAGGTTCAAGTGGAAGATATTCAAATTTGTAATGATGGAGTGGAAGATATTCAAATTGGTAATGATAGAAGTACAACGGCTATAAACGGATATAAATTCAAATGACTACAACGGCTATAAACAACTATAATTTTCATTATACATACCAAAGCCTCTAATGTAAACAAGTTACAAAAAAAAATCTGAAAATATTCTTTGATCTATAATCACTCACATCTATTCTCAGAAATTATACACCGAGCCTTATAGCTTTAAGTCCATCTTTCCTGTGTGAGATTTACAGAAAAATCATAACTTCATTTTATATATCTATCTTTGAAAGATATTTATTGTAAGCTTTCTTTGAAAGCAAAAATACCATTTCATCTTGTAAAAGTATTGCAAACGCTGTGTTCTTGAAATCTTGAGAATGATTGTGAATCACCTAAGATTTGCAAGGGTTTGGGCTTGTGAAGTCTGTGTAAAATCCGTGGAGAATTGCTCCATTTGTAAAGAGGTTGCTAGCACCCCTGTAAAGCTAAAAGATAGTGAAAAATCTCAAATGAAGCTTGAGGAGTAAACATAGGCCGAGTTGAAGCCGAACCACTATGGGCCTGTTTGGTAACGTTTACGTTTTCAGTTTATATTTACAAAAATTTTATAAACTGGTTTTTATTTATTTTTAGAAAAACATAAACTACAAACGCGTTTGGTTTAGACAAAATGTTTAAAAAAATTTAAAAATATAAAAAATAGTGAGAAAGTGGTGGCAAGTAGCAGGTGGTGGCGGCGGAAGACGGTGGTGGAAAGTGGTGACGGGTGGGTAGATGGTGGTGGTAGGTGGGTGGTGGATGGTGGGTGGGTGGTGATGGTGGTGGTGGTGGTGAGTGGGTGGGTGACGGTGGCGGGTGGTGGTGGTGGTGGCGGCGGGTGGTGGGTGGTGGTGACAGGTGGGTGGTGAGTGGGTAGGTGACGGTGGCGGGTGGTGGTGGTGGTGGTGGCAGGTGGTAGGTGGTGGTGACAGGTGGGTGGTGGGTGGTGGTGGCGAGTGGGTAGTGGATGATGGTGGTAGTGGTGGCGGGTGGATGGCAGGTGGGTGGTGGGTGGTGATGGCTAGTGGCTGCTGGTGGTGGATGGTGGTGACGGGTGGGTGGTGGCGTGTAGGTGGTGGGTGGTGGTAGTGGTGGGTGGTAGCGGGCGGATGGATGGTAGTGGCAAGTGACGGGTGGCAAGTGGGCGGTGGCGGTAGTGGCGGGTGGGTGGTGGTGTGGTGGTGGTAGTGGGTGGTGGCGGCGGGTGGGTGGGTTGCAGGTGGATGAGTGGATGATGGGTGGTAGTGGTGGTGGTGGTGGTGGTGGCGGCGGGGGGTGGACGGTGGTAGCGAATGGATGGCAGGTGGGTGGCGGGTGGTGGTGATAGGTGGGTGGTGAGTGGTGGTGGCAGGTGGTGGTGGGGGGTGGGTGGTGGTGGTGGCGGAAGACGGTGGTGGAAAATGGTGGCGGGTGGTGGCTAGTGTTGGGTGATAAAAAAAAAAAACTCAAAACGGACACACATTTTTTGAGTTTACATTTTTTTGCCAAATTTATAAACTGAGACCACTGATTTATAAATCAAAAATTTACCAAACAAGTTTTTATTTGAGTTTTTTTAATTTTTACAAATATAAACTGAAAACTAAAAAGTTACCAAACGGTACCTATAAATTTGTTTGCCTCTCTCTCTCTCTTATCTCTTTATTTTATTTTAAATTGTCATAGCTATATTTCACATTTTTACTGTGCTAAAATCATTAACTGACATAGTTGTTAAGACACCTGTTTTAATTATTTTTATTTCATTAATTATATTTATCTATTGTGCTAGTCATAATTTTTATTAGGGTATTATTAATTTTAATTGTAAAAACCTAATTCATCCCCTTCTTAGATTGTCTTTTGGATAACAATTAAATCAGAGCCTAGACTCTTGTTTTAGATGTAACCATCTAGGAGTTTCGATTCATGGCAACCTTAGCTGAAGGACAAGCCACCAATAGACTACCATTATTTGACGGAAACAACTATAGTCATTGAAAAGATAAGATAATCTTATACCTACAAGCCACTGATTATGCTATGTGGATTATTGTCACCAAATGTCCAAAAATTCCTACCAAATTAGTAGACAATATTAGTGTACCTAAAACTGAAGATGAATGTGATGAGAGGGATCACAAATTATTACAAGCCAATGCTAAAGCCAAACTCACCATTGCTTGTGGATTAGACTCTAAGGAGTATAATAGAATTTCAAGTTGTGCTTCAGCAAAAGAAATTTAGGACAAACTTGAAGTAACTTATGAAAGTACAAACCAAGTAAAGAAATCTCGTATTGATATGCTTGTTCATAGTTATGAATTGTTTAAAATGAACTCTGATAAATCTATTTCAAATATGTTTACTAGATTTACTGAAATTATAAACTTTTTGAAATCTCTTGGCAAAACTTATACTAATAGTGAGTTGGTAAGAAAAATTCTTAGGTGTTTACCAAAAATTAGGAATCAAAGGTCACCGCTATTATAGAAGCCAAAGATCTCTTCACACTTGGATTGGATGAGCTTATAGGTTCCCTTATGACTCATGAGTTCACCATGAAAGGACATGAGGATGTTAAAAACAAAAAGAAAAGTGAAATTGCATTCAAAGTCTCATCAAATAAAGAAGAACATGAAAACTCCAGTGAGGATGAAAGCTATGCCATGTTTAGTAGAAATCTCAAAAAATACTTCAAGAAAAACAATTATGGAGGAAGAAGATCTTTCAAGAAAAAGTACAACAAAGATAACAAGAAAGAGTCTATTATTTGCTACAAGTGCAAAAATCCTGGACATATGAAGATGGATTGCCCAAAATTGAAGAATCATGGAAAATACTACAAAAGAAACAAAAAGGCCATGGTAGCAGCTTGGAGAGAAAGTGAAGATGAAAGCTGAAGTGATGGAATTGAAAATGAAGTAGCCAACTTACGTCTCATGGCTATTGAAGATGAAGACTCTACTCAAGATGAGGTAACTACTCTTTGTGAAGAACTTAAAAGTGCATTCCATGAACTATCAAATGAATTTAGAAAAGTCTGTACCAAAAATAATGTGTTGAAGAAATCTGTTGCATCTTTATCTATTAATGTAGAAGAATTAAAGAAATAAAAAATTGTTTTGAAAAATGATTTTGGCACTATCTCTAATGAGAAAATTGCTTTACAAAACAATACTGATGATTTAACAAAAACACTTGAAAATTTTGTAAAAGGTAGAGATAATCTTAACATGCTTCTTTGAAATCAAAGATGTGTTTTCGATAAGGCGGGCATTGGATATGACCCTATTAAAAAATAAAAGAATCTCAATACAATTTTTGAAAAGGCACCTCTCATGACTCACCCTCATATTACTTGTCATTATTATAGAAAGAAAGACCATTATATATCTTCTTGTCTATTCAAAAATAATATAAACATGGAAATTAAAAAGATTTGGATTGTTAAGGAATCTAACAAAACTAACCAAGAAGGACCCAAGAAACTATGGGTACCAAAACCAACACTTGATTGTCATCTTGTAAGTTTGTTTTAAGTCCAAAGCTAAAGAAGGGAAGTAGTACCTTGATAGTGGATGTTCAAACACATGACCGGAGATAAATCATTCTTTACTAAACTATCATCGAAAGATTGAGGATTTATTACTTTTGGAGACAACAAGAAAGGAAAAATCATCGGTATTGGTAGCATTGTTATTTCTCCTAACCCTTCTATTAAAAATGTTTTACTTGTTGATGGACTAATAATAACCTACTTAGTGCTGTTTTGGGAACATTGGGAAAACGCTGCGTTCTTGGTCAAAAAAAAAACGCCCGAGTGTTGAAAAACGCTGAACCACCATTTGGGAAGAGCTGGAAACGCAACTCTTCCATTTACGAAACTACCCTCATCTCATAAATTGGTAGCTAGGGCAAAACGTATTCATATTTGCCTCATTCAGTTGCTTGATTCTGCATACTCCTCATTCAAGCGGCGTTGTGTAAGTTCGTCGAACAACCGACGACCTCGCCATCCCCCGCCGAAGCTACCGCCAGATTCGTCGTCCACGTCCTCGCCTTCGCCGGATCTGCACCATCAGGTACGCCGAAAACTATCTTCCATTTACTATCTTCCCGCAAGTTGTGACGGACCCAAAACCATGGCTGAACGACATCTGCATCTTCTCGAGGACCTGCAGATTAGATCTGAAACACCAAGGTCTTCTGGACTTAGAACACCTGTAGATTAGATCATTGACAAAAAAAAAAACTAAGAATTAACAAAAAAAATTCCCATTAACTGAAGTGTAGTATATACATATATATATATATATATGTAATATAGTGACAGATATCATCTACAGAAATTCATATATAACTCTTTCAGCACATCGTTCTGTGATTTGTGACTCCTCGGTGAATTTTTTCCTGTGGTTTATGACTCATGTGTATAGAAAAATCTGTTGTTGTTGTTGTTCTTTTACAGACGTTGTATCAAACACTTGATATGCAAGTGGAAAGATACACATGTTATGATTTCAATAAGCCTATTTTGGCCCAATTTCTTGTTGTTTAGGTTCAGAATCGATCACTGTTTTATGTTTCCAATCAGCCTCTTTAATTGGTTCTGTTGGCAAGGATTACATTATGGATTCATTTCGGTGGTAAGTTTAGGCAATGAAGTACTCAGCAAATTATAATACATTATTAGAAGTTTATGCTTTTTTAACATTAAGAACAAAATGAAAATGTAAGAATAGGCTCTCATTTTTTGTGTATTGTATATAAGCTCTGTGGTTTCTCCACTGGTGTTACTTAGAAGTCTGATATCTGTTTCTGGAAAATTGGCCAAATTGATCACAGAAACTTGACAAATTTTGAAATCGTACTTTAATGAAAATTTATGTTGGCCATTTGACTGAGGAACTAACAAATAAATATACAGAGAAGTGGAGAAATTTGAAATCCTATCTCCGACTGAGGTACTAAAATTTCATGCTAACTCTGTTAATTCTTTTTTTATTTTTTTATGTTTTTTTCCTTTTTAATTCAAAATTTCCAGAATATTGTAAAACTTAGCAACATGTAAGTACATAAACATGTGCACTTCAGTGGGACGAAACCTATTTAGGTTAAAGCAAACCTTAAGAATCCATTTGCACACACAATCCTCTCATATTTCAGCTTAACCCAAATCAAAGATATGGTTAAAATAATATCAAACATTTGGACACAACAACATGTGACTTGGTCCAAATCCAATGCATTTTGGAGCCTCATTTCCAACTTTTTAAAATAAAAAAAATACAATAAACAAAAAGTCCCCAAGCCTAGCTAAGCATACATATATGATTTTAAGAGTCCTACATAATTCCCTTCCCAATAAATGCCATCAGACATATATTGAAGTTCTTAGGTATATGACAGTTGCACTCTTTCATGATGTTGGACACCACTGCTGTTGCTTCATACTGTCAATTTACATTGTGTAACAATTGTTAAATAATCAATGGTGTAAAATAATATAAAGTAGTAATCAAATAATGATTCCAATCTTGAAATCAACTAATGTCCCAACAAAATTTTAAATTAAAGTTATTCAGTCTGTTTGGGCAATTACATATTTAAAATTTAAAATTTGGTTTCAAATTGTAATAATTCTATACACCTACAGATTAATGCAAAATATGTAATGACTGTTACATTTGTCAAACCCAAGAACAAGTCTAAACAGCGTGGTGCTGAATTTTTTTGGGAAGCATTAGCAAGTGGATAGGAAACACTCCCAATTTTTTTCCTTTAACAACTCCAAAGTTCTTTTATTAAAATTACTGTGGACAATGTTTCAAATAGTAATTCTTTTTCTTCCTGTTCCTTTCACTTTCCTTCAATAACTCTGAAAAGGTTCTTTTATTCTTCTCCTGAAGTTCCATTAGCAATTCCATGATCTATCACAATGGATTCATGTTCAAGTATTAACCTAAATTCAAAGTGCATTCATGTTCAAGTATTTATGCCTTAAGTTTCAAAATGAACTCGTGTCAGTTACTGTCTTTCATTCCGCACAGTAGATTGTATTAGTTCAATTTATAACATGAACAAAAAAAAACAAATGAGTATACAGATGGCGTCCTCCACATCAAGTGCCACTTCATCTTGGCCACTAAGGATGTGTGATTGTGGGTTTGGACACTGCGCTGTAAAGATATCAAGATCCGCCAAAAACCCTGGTCGTGCATTCTACGTTTGCCCTAGAACTACGGTGCGTTTGTGTTGCCACTCTCTTATGCATTTAGTCACAGAACTCGTCGTTCATTTGTGGTTGTGTCGTATAGTATGCATGCTAATTATCTACTGCAATTTTGTCCAGCAGAGATGCGCGTCGTGGGTTGGTTGGTGTGACGAGTTTCCCAGCACGGTTTTGCGTGCTGACCAGCCACATAATGATGTCGATCAGAGGTTACGAGTAGACGTTGCGCGCATAGATCAGAGCCTACGTATGCTTAGGACTGTCGTCGATTTTTTGTGTGCCGTTGTTTTGGTGTTGTTGTTTCGCATGTGATGTATTGACATGGATATGAACTGCGTAGTTACTTTCTGTATCACATATGTACGTTGCTGTCAGTTAGATGTTTTGGTCCTGTTACATAAGATTTCCCCAACGTGTAGTATAAATGAACTTTGTCTTTTGAAAAGTGTTGTACTGTTTTGTACTTATGTGTTTTAATCGTGTTTACACTTTTATTTCACTTTTGGCCATGCAAACTATATGTACTGTACTTTATTTCTTTCAGATAATTAAATTATAAATGTTACAAGCAGGACAGGACTACTCATGGTAACAAACCGAACATCACCCCGTACGCCTTCAAAGTATCGAGGTAACGCTGCAAAAGCAACCCAACCCCAGCCAGTCCACAAATGTCAATTCGACAACGACAATACGAAGCTATTTCTTCAACTCATCATTGCGGAAATGGAATGTGGTAATCGACAACCGTGCGGATTGTTCATGGCAGGGTATAAGAACGTAGCAAACAAATGTCTAGAGAAAACCGGCCTACTACATTCAGCCAAACAAATGAAAAACAAGTTTGATAACTTGAAGAAAGATTGGGTCGCCTGGAAGAAGTTGGAGAATGCCAGCCACGGCTTGATAGGGTTTGGGTACGACCATGAGACAGGCTTGATCACTGCACCTAACCATTGGTGGGCGAAAATGCAAGCGGTATGTTTTCACAAAACTTTTATTTTGTTGAGTTACATTTATTGTTTTGTAATTACATTTCAAGCTGTAGCAAAAATATGTGTTTTCTCCTTCACAAATGAACAACCGATGTGCTAAATTTAGGACTAAGCCGCTAGAGCACGTGGATCTCATGGAGCGGGTGTACTCTGGCGCAGCAGCGATTGGGAAACATGCATGGACTCCAACAGAAGTGCAAGATGATGCTGCTGCTGCGACCAATGCCATGGACGTGGATAGTGGGATGGGACCTCTCAGTGCAGACACACCACCACAGCTGGGCCATGACACTGTCTGGGAGAATGTGGTTGATAGTAGCCTATTTGAGGATGCTCCTCCCCAGTCAGCCGTGGACGGATCATCAAATCCAAAATGGCGCAAGTGGGCAACGCCTGGTACTGTTGCTAGCAGCATAGACAATCTGGTGGAAGTTGTGAGCAAACAAAGCAGGGAGCTGAAAATCACGCAATACGTTGTAACGGGTAAATGTGAAAACACAGTGGGAGACTGTCTTGCACGGCTTATGAGCACGCCTGGATTAGAGCCAGGCGGTAAGTTGTTCTTATTCGCATGCGGCATAATGGATTCACCCGATAATCGAGACATCATCATGGCCCTCCCCCAGAATTACATTGTCAACTGGTTGACAGAGAAGCATGCCTGCACGCCGACCAATGTTGGCAAGGATCATGACGGGGGGACACGGCTGTTCGGTAGTGGTGGTGCTGTTGACTTGGACTAGGCCGTTGTGGTTGGATTGTCATGTTACTATTTGATTATCATGAGACTGTAGTATATTATGTGTGTTTGTATTGTGCTCTTTTTTTTTTTTTTTTTCTTTTGGATGGTGAAGACTGGAGACAGTTTGCATTTCTTTTATTTTTGTGTAGACGTGTATGTATGCTTCTGCAGGACTTTGCAGGGTTATGTTGGTTTGTTGTGCTTTTATTTTGGTGTGGACGTGTATGTATGATTCTGCAGGACTTTGCCACCGATATGCGAGTATACACGCCGCAAGGTGGCATTATTTTGGTGTTACATGCTTGTTATGTTATGCACAACTTGTGTCCAGGGAATGTACATGTAACTCTTTGCAGGCTATTAATGCAAAAAAAAAAAGGATGAAAAGTAGTTCCATAACGTATTACGTATTTATTAATTTTATTTGTTGTGTAAACTTATGTATTCAAATTATTTAATATAGGCAGAAAAGTACTTACATTTCACTAATTAAAAAAATTATTTATTTATTTGGTGCTATTTATTTATTTAATGCAAAAACATTTAACTAGTTTCATTATCTTATTCATTTATAGTTCTCTTTATGTACATAGTTTTTGTCCAAAACACTTCACATCACATATTGAAAAAAGTGGATGTGCCATACGTCTCTGAAAAGCACATGAAAGTGTCATGCTTATATGCAAGCATGCAAATACAAATTGTACAAACCTGCAAAGCATTCACATGGTTTTGTTTGGTGCACTAGGCTTCCTTACATTTCACATGCCCACAGTAGCCTACGTTGATTTGGTCATTGAAGTGGCTTCTGCAGGAGTGTTATATATCATGGAGTTGTGCAACTCATTTCACCAATTAAAAGTTACAACTAGTAGTTCTTATTTCATATAATTTGCAACGTCTATGGATGCACAAGAGGGTACTAGCTCGGGAGTCGTACGCAATGGCCAAATAAATGCTTGGATATGAGAGACGATTGGAGAAATGGAGTCGACGACATCAATGATTTTGATGGAAATTGCTCGCGTTGCCAACGAGTACGCGTATGTTGACAGGACTCCGTTTCACACATCCGCATTGACTAGTAGCATGTGGATGCAGGAGATGCTTGGAGGAAAGAATGAAGCATTTCAGCGAGATTTTCGAATGTCACAAGAGGTGTTCTTGATGTTGTGCAAGACATTAGTTGAAGATTTCAGCCTTCCAGTACCACAGCGTCCTCATGGTATAAACGTAGTTGAGAGTGTCGGCATGTTCATATTTGTGTTATGAGGTTTCATGAGTTGGGACATAGAAGACCGTTTTCAACACTCAGGGAAAACAGTTTGGCGTCATGTAATGCGAGTTCTTAAAGCGATGAAGTTGTTCACGAGAGTACACTGCCGACTGACAAGGTCACAACACAGTAGACATCCGTACTTGGAGTCCTGACGAAAATATTTCCCATTCAAAGTGAGAGTATTTATTTTTGACACATTTAATTATGAGTAGTACCCGCTTTCGGGAAGTAAGGCAAACTTATTTTGGGTAGTAGCATTTTTCCATATTTATGATGATGTGTGAAATTTCAGGACTGTATTGGCGCGCTTGACGGCACACATGTGGAGGCACATCTCCCTCCTCAGGAGGCACCGTTATATTTTGGCCATGAAGGACGGCACACGCAAAACATAATCGCAGCGTGTGATTTCGATTTGTGTTTTATTTTTATATCTTGCAGATGGGAGGGAAGTATGCATGACAGTAGAGTTTTTAACGAAGTAACATATGACCCAGCCAAACAATTCCCCATGCCAGAGGAAGGTAGGATGAACGACACATTTTTTGTTTGTTTGTATTAGTTGTGTGCATTTGATATTTCTAATTGACCACCGTACTAATGTAAAATTATTGACATGCAACCAGGGAAATATTACCTTGTTGACGCGGGATACAAGAACCAAAAAGGATTTTTAGCGCCGTATAAGGGATGCCGGTACCACCAGGAAGTGTTTCGCGCAACCGGACGGCCAAAAAATGCAAACGAAATTTTCAACACGGTGCACTCCTCCTTACGGAGTGCAATTGAACGTACGTTCGGCGTATGGAAAGTGCGATGGGGATTCATACATAACATGCCGCGATATGATTTCGGGAAAGTGCAGGTGCCATTGGTTGGGGCTTCAATGGCGATACATAGTTTTATACGCCGTAACTCGAGCGACGATGAAGCATTCACCAAGGTTGCGAATGCAGAGACTTTTACGTTCAACGACATGCCAAATGTTGACGGTCTTGGTGACGATGATGATGGTGAACCAGAGGGCGACGATGACGTACATATGAACGAAGTGCGGAAATCAATACGGAATGAATTAGTGCGACATCGGCGTGAACTTGGGTTGTAAATCCCGTTCCCACATTACGAGGTGATGGCAAACGAAATGAATGTGTAAAACTATTGAAAGTGTCAAGAAAAATGTACGATTCTGTTGGTAAGTTGCAGGTTTTGAAGGGCATTTACCAAATTGTAATGTGAAAATTAATTAATGTAAGAGCGTAATTCGTTGGGAAAAATTAAGAAAATAAATATGCCATGCAATAATAATAATAAAAATAATTAACAAAACTGTCATAATAATTTTAAAAAAGTTGCTACTGGTATCTTTGTCTTTTGCAATATTTGTTTAGATAACTCGGTAATTGTTTGTATTTAAAAAATAATACATTTAGTAATAAACTTGTAATAATAATTAAAAAAAATCAAAAAACAAAGAATAATAAATTTGTAATAATTAAAAGTATTTGGTCAATTTTGGAAATTGTAGAATATATAAAAAATAATACATTTATTAGTAATAAACTTGTGATAATAATAAAAAAGAATTCGAAAAATAGAGAATAATAAATTTGTAATAATTAAAATTATTTGGTAAAATTTGGAAATTGTAGATTAAGTTATAAAAAAAAATTACATTTATTAATAAACTTGTAATAATAATAATAAAAAAATTCGAAAAATAGAGAATAATAAAATTGTGATAAGTAAAAGTATTTGGTAAAATTTGGGAATTGTAGAATACATAAAAAAGTAATACATTTAGTAATAAACTTGTAAAAATAATAAAAAAAAATTCTGAAAAAAGAGAATAATAAATTTGTAATAATTAAAAGTATTTGGTAAAATTTGCAAATTATAGAATATATAACAAATAATACATTTAGTAGTAAACTTGTAATAATAAAAAAAAAAAATCATAAAAAAGAGAATAATACATTTGTTATAATTAAAAGTATTAGGTAAAATTTTGGAAATGGTAGAAATATATCAAAAAGGAGAAAACTTTGTTGCAAACGTGTGGCCCTAGAAACGTTCCTTTCACTGTTCACGTACTAAAGGGCAGAATCGTAATTTCCAGTAAAAGGTAAGGGTATTTTCGTCATTTTGCATTGATTTGGCAGTTTTAATAAATATTAAACCAAAAATCCAAAAAGTGAGCTTTTTACCAACTTCCCAAATCACATCCGAAGAAGCAAAAAAGCTTGGTAAAAAGTCAAAAGTCAGCTTTTTACCAACTTCCCAAAACAACCCTTAGTATTAGTCAATTATGTGATAAAGGTAATCGAGTTATTTTTGAAAAATCACATTGCACAATTGAAAGCACAAATGATCATAAAGCTTTATTCGTTGGTAATCGCCATGATAATGTTTATTTTTTCATCTTAATGATCTATATGCTAGTGATGTTAAATGTTTATATGTTAATAATGAAAATAGTTGGTTATGGCATAGAAGACTTGGTCATGCTCATATGAATTTAATTGCTAAACTTTTGAGAAAGGATTTGGTCATTGGACTTTCAAAAATTAAATTTGAAAAAGGTTATCTTTGTAGTGCTTGTCAACAAGGAAAACAAACCAAAACACCATTTAAATCAAAATCTCATATTTCCACAATTAGACCTTTACAACTATTGCATATGGATTTATTTGGTCCCTCAAGGACATCTAGTCTAGGTGGTAAACGTTATTGTCTTATTATTATTGATGATTATTCAAGACTTACATGGGTTATGTTTTTAGCACACAAAGATGAAACATTTTCTTCTTTCACAAAACTCTATCGTAGAATTCAAAATGAAAAAGGCTTTCTTATTACTAATATTCAAACCAACCATGGTAGAGAACCTGAAAATGAGAAATTTGAATTGTTTTGTGATGAGCATGGTATTGGACATAATTTTTTAGCACTTAGAACCTCTCGACAAAATGGTGTAGTAGAAAGGAAGAATAGAACTTTAGAAGAGATGAGTAGAACAATACTTTGCGAAAATAATCTTCCTAAATATTTTTGGGCCGAAGCTGTTCACACCGCATGCTATATTTTAAATCGTGCATTAATTAGACCTATTCTCAAAAAGACTCCTTATGAACTTTGGCATGATAGAAAGCCCAACATTAGTCACTTGCATGTTTTTTATTGTAAATGTTTTGTCATAATAATGGTAACGATAATTTAGGTAAATCTGATTCAAAATCTGATGAAATAATTTTTCTTGGCTATTCGTTAACTAGCAAAGCTTATCGTGTTTTTAATAAAAGAACTCCTGTTGTGGAAGAATCTATACATGTGACATTTGATGAAACGAACATATCTGCTCAAAAGCAAATTGTTAGTGATAATATAGATTTGGTACCAAATGTGGAAGATTCAAGTATCTACAAAGAAGAAAACCAACCATGTAAGTTGAACAAAGAGATTGAACAACCTATTCTCCCACCTCAAGAAGAATAAGGAAACAATGATGATTTGCCAAGAGAATGAAAGTTTGTTCATAATCACCCTAAGGATTTAATCCTAGGTGACACTACAAAAGGTATTAAAACTTGCTCTTCACTTAAAAATATTTGTAGTAACTTGGGTTTTCTCTCACAGATTGAGCCTAAAAACTTTCAAGAAGCCAAATTCGACGAACATTGGATGATAGCTATGCATGAAGAGCTTAACCAATTTGAGAGAAACAAAGTGTGGGAACTTGTGCCAAAACCAAAAGATCATACCATTATCGGTACCAAATGGATCTTTCGAAACAAGTTTGATGAATCTGGCACAATTATAAGAAATAAGGCTAGACTTGTTGCACAAGGATACAATCAAGAAGAAGGTATCGATTTCGATAAAACCTTTGCTCCGGTTGCTAGATTAGAAGTTATTCGCATGCTACTTGCATTTTCATGGCTTAAAGATTTCAAACTTTATCAAATGTATGTAAAAAGTGCATTTCTTAATGGTTTTATGAATAATGAAGTTTATGTTAAACAACCCCCAGGTTTTGAAGATCATACTTTTCCAAATCATGTTTTTAAACTATCAAAAGCTTTATATGGTTTGAAACAAGCACCTCGTGCATGGTATGAACGATTAAGTAAATTTTTGATTGAAAATAATTTCTCTAGATGAACGATTAACGCAACACTTTTTGTTAAAACTAAAAACGATGATTTACTTATTGTGCAAATATATGTGGATGTCATTATATTTGGTACTACTAATGAAACCTTGTGTAAGGAATTTGCTATATGTATGCAAGGTGAGTTTGAGATGAGCATGATGGGAGAGCTAAATTATTTCTTTGGGCTTTAAATCAAACAATGTAAGGAAGGAATTTTTATCAATCAAGCTAAGTACACAAAAGAACTACTCAAAAAGTTTGATATGTATGACTCAAAAATAGCTGGAACACCTATGAGCACATCCATTAAGCTAGACAAAGATGAAAAAGGTAAGTACATTGATCAAACAAAATGTCGAGGTATGATCGGCTCACTTCTTTATTTAACTGCAAGTAGACCCGATATCATGTTTAGTGTTTGTATGTGTGCTAGATATCAATCAAATCCTAAGGAATCACATCTCAATGTTGTTAAAAGAATTTTTAGATATCTTGTTGGCACTCAAAATTTGGGACTGTTTTATCCTAGAGGTGTTGCATTTGATTTAATTAGTTACTCGAATGCCGACTTTGCCGGTTGTAAACTTGATAGAAAAAGCACCAGTGACACTTGTCACTTTCTTGGTAACTCATTAGTATCTTGGTTTAGTAAAAAGTAAAATTTTGTTGCTTTATCAACGGTCAAAGCTGAATATATAGTTTCTGGAAGTTGTTGTGCTCAAATACTTTGGATGAAACAACAATTGGAGGACTTTGATTTGCATTATGATCATATCCCTATTAAATGTGATAATACCAGTGCCATCAATTTAAGCAAAAATCCGGTTCAACACTTACGAACAAAACATATTGAAATTTAACATCATTTTTTAAGAGATCATGTTCAAAAATGGGATATTGTACTTGAATTTGTAAACACCGACAAGCAATTGACGGATATTTTCACAAAACCCCTAAGCGAGAATCGCTTCAATTTTATTCGTAGCGAGTTTGGAATGTCGATTTCTACTTTAAAAGTTTTGTTATGACTGTGAAACTTGAATTTTGTTAAAATGATATATGTGTATTGCTACATTGATATGGAAACAGTTATATCAGTTATATGTGTATTGCTATTTTCAACTGTGTAAACTTTTTTTTGGGTTCTGCATCTTGAGGTAAAATTAACTTTGCATACATTGATTTTTTTTAAACCCTCATAGTATTTTTTTTACATTACCATTCCAGCAACACCAACGTCCCATTAAGGGGTTGTTTGGTATGACCTAAATAAGTGCACTTTTTGTCTTTTTACGAAAAGATGTGCAGAAAAATAGAGAGATGACGTGATAAAAAAAATAAAAAGATGGATTATTTTTGGGTTGCCAAACTTGGCTTAAGTTTAATTTCTGCTGGTATTATTTTATTTATTTTGCTATTAGGCTTAATTTCTTTTATTTTTATTTTTTTTCTCATTATTAGTTTTTGTTTGTGCTTTATTTTTTTATTTTTTTTTTGGTTTTTAATTTCATTTTTCAGTACTTAAACATAAAAACAAAAACAAATCAAAATACAAATATTTACATAAAAAAAACCCTTCATTTTTTTTACAGCCATACGCTGATCAAAATACACATTAAAAAAAAAAAAAAAAAAACAAACAAACAAACCCTTCATTTTTTTCCGGCTCTACGCCGATCTTACTTACTCGCCTCTTCTATCGCTTTCTTCTTCTTTTTATCACCTTGGGCGACGCTTGACGTCGCTGCCCCCGTGCTTTCGTTGAAAGCGAGTACTCCCTGCCGACTATCAAACGCCAAGAACGACATTGCTCCAAATCGGGCTATGGAGGTAGTCTTTCGTTTAAGCTCTTTATTTTCAGCCTTTAGTGCGCCTATCTCTACTCGCGCATCCTTGTACATGCGCTGGAGTAGAGCAAGTTGGGCGTTGACTTGGTGGAGCTCACTCGCCCAGTTCTGAAGTCGGTGAGAAAATTTTGTGACTGCAGTCACCGTCTCTATATAGGACGTCAGTGTGAAATGATTGGCTTCAATGTCTGATTGAGTTGCAATTATTTGCTCAATCGACATCATAGGAAGGTTGGGAAGAGTGGGAGCTGGGGCACTCGACCCAGTAGTGCTTACGGGATCATTCAGGTCTGGAAACAGAGTTAGGGGATGGAACGAGGCCATGTAGTAGGAGAGAGAGATATAAATTGTAATAGAAAGGAGAGCAGTTTTTGGCAACCTTTCTGCTCTATTCAATCTCTCTGTTCTATCTCTCTCACGAAGCGAATGAGGAAGAAGAAGGCGAAGAGAGTGATTAAGAAGAAGACGAAGGAGAAGACGACAAGAGGGAGAGAAAGCCAAGGCAGTTGATTGACTAATTGACCTGTCTCACTTTTGTCGGTCAGCTGACGCAAAAGCGAGGACGCGTGTCCGATGCGATTTTCGACGAACAAAAAAGGGACGCGAGCGAATCACATATATATATATGTATATCTCTATTTTGATTATCTATTTTTTGATACCATTTATCACTATCATTTTCTTCCTCCTCATCCTCTAGATTCTGAGCCATAATTTCCTTTTGATAATGTCACAAGGGGAGAAAATTATATGATATTATGTATTATGGTATTATTTTCAAACTAATCTGATGTTATGTATTTATAATTTGATATCTTAATCTTATATCATGTTATTGATTAAAGCTTATTTATTGCACATGTGTTAACCTATGTGAGAGGGTAATTTATATGAAAATTGGGCCGAGCTGGGCTGTTATGGGCCTCAGTGCGAAGGGCTGAGTAAAAAGGGCATAAAGTTACTCCGGTCTTGAAGAGGTTTAAAGTTACTCCGGTCCCAAGGAGGTTAGCTCGATCACCATACTAAAACTTATACCAGTTATGGCGCAGTATGGTTAGCTCGGTCTAAACCTTGCTAAAAGTTAGCTCGGTTTAGACTTACCACGGTTTGTACAGGAGGAACTGAGGTAAGGGCAGTAAAAGGATGAACCGAACTAAGGATAGTTCGGTCTGTTCTACAACTAAGCATAGCCATGCGTACCTCGGCCACATTGGAGTCCGACCATGGTAAAATCATCTCACTTGGTTTAAACAGTGAGGGGGGTGTTGAAAGATAAGCATTATCTTTCAGGAGTATGAATCCTAGGAGAACTCTACATGGAGAAGTAAGAGTCCTACTTGGATTGTGCCACATGGAACCTATAAAAGCTCACAAACATCACCTATGGAGAGGTAACACAACTTTGATTCCTGAATACACAGAGCTTTTGTCTACTTGTCTATTCTGCTGACTTAGGCATCGGAGAGGTTTCCGGCACACACCTGCCGGCTAGCTCACGTTTGTGTTTTCAGGGAGTAAAGCGACGACGTTTGGAGGAACGCAGACTTGATCAACAGGATTATACGAGAAGATTTATTTCTTTCCCGTACACTATGTATTTAGAAATGAATTCATGGAGCATGACTTGAGGGGGAGCCCTAGTTACTCCCAAATCAAATTATATGATGTTATGTATTATGGTATTATTTTCAAACTAATCTGATGTTATGTATTTATAGTTTAATATCTTAATCTTATATCATGTTATTGATTAAAGCTTATTTATTACACATGTGCTAACTTATGTATTTAGAAGTGAATTCAGGGAGCATGACTTGAGGGGGAGCCCTTGTTACTCCCATATCAAATCAAAACATCATTGTGTGCCATTATCAAAAATGAGAAGATTGTTAGACTTATTTATTTTGATACTTTATTTAATTATGTTTTAATTTATTTGAAAGAGAAAAATAAAATTCAAAATTTATTTCAATGATTTATTTAATTATATTTTAATAAAAATTTATTTTGATGATTTATTTGAAAAAGAAAAATAGAATCAAAATTTATTTTGTCCCATTATTTCTCACCTAAACCTTTATCCTAAATGTTGTTAGAATGTATTTAATATTTGATTACATCAGAAGTTCAAACAACCCAAAACAAAGGTTCAAACAGTCTAGCACAGCAGCAGGCCAAAAGATTCAAAATGTTCAAGTGAGAGGTATTCAAATTAGTAATGATGGAAGTACAACGGCTATAAAGGTTCAAAAGGCCAAAAGGTTCAAGTGGAAGATATTCAAATTTGTAATGATGGAGTGGAAGATATTCAAATTGATAATAATAGAAGTACATGACTATAAACGGCTATAAATTCAAATGACTACAACGGCTATAAACGGCTATAAATTCGAATGAATACAACGGCTATAAGCGGCTATAATTTTCATTATATATACGAAAGTTTCTAATGTAAACAAGTTACAAAAAAAACCTAAAAATATTCTTTGATCTATAATCACTCACATCTATTCTTAGAAATTATACACTGAGCCTTATAGCTTTAAGCCCATCTTTCCTATGTGAGATTTACAGAAAAATCAAAGTTTCATTTTATATATCTATCTTTGAGAGATATTTATTGTAAGCTTTCTTTGAAAGCAAAAATACCATTTCATCTTGTAAAAGTGTTGCAAACACTGTGTTCTTGAAATCTTGAAAGTGATTGTGAATCACCTAAAATTTGCAAGGATTTGGGCTTGTGAAGTCTGTGTAAAATCCGTGGAGGATTGCTTCATTTGTAAAGAGGTCGCTAACACCCCTGTGAAGCTAAAAGATAGTGGAAAATCTCAAATGAAGCTTGAGGAGTGGACGTAGGCTGAGTTAAAGCCAAACCGCTATAAATTTGTTTGTCTCTCTCTCCCTTATCTCTTTATTTTATTTTAAATTGCCATAGCTATATTTCACATTTTTACAGTGCTAAAATCATTAACTGACATAGTTGTTAGGACACTTGTTTTAATTATTTTTATTTCATTAATTATATTTATCTATTGTGCTAGTCATAATTTTTATTAGGGTATTATTAATTTTAATTGTAAAAACCTAATTCACCCCCCCTCCTAGGTTGTCTTTTAGATAATAGCTCAGCTCGTTTACTAAACGAGCCGAGCCAAACTGAGCCCTTAACAACCCAAGTTGAGCTTATTTATGAATAGGTCGGTTCATTTACAGCCCTAACACCAACAACCATTATCATTTTTTTTTAGAAAATTACAAATAAGTGTTCATAAAAACATTTATAAAATTGTAACTATTAAAGTTGATAAAATTTACTACTAATTTTAATATTTTTTGAAAACTTTCACTTGATTGCAATTTTTCACATTTTTTGATGTAATTTTATTTTAAATTTAAATAAAAAATTTAATTTGATATGAATTACTTCAATTATTTTATCAAATTTTTATCAATATCTTTTTAGAAATTCACATCTTATCCCAAATCTCTTTTCATCAAATATGATGAATAAAAATCATATCCAATAATTCATTTTTAAAAATTTTCATCAAATTTAAATTTGATAAATTTGATTATAAAAAAAAACGGCTCTCCATTAATTTGATAAACATTTAATGAAATAATTAAAGATGATTTTTAAGTATATTTTTAGTCAAATTTAAATTTGATAATAGAAAAAGGGTTGGGCTTCCCTTCTGTCCGTGATTGGACTAGAGGGTACTGTTGGGCCCGTGGAAACCCATCACAGGGCCCGTTTCGATAATCTGAAGTGTTCAATGTGTAAAACTTGTCGAGTATTATATGCTGGTAAAAAATCACGTTAATTAGATATCGATAGTTATCTCATCGGATCAAATTTCTGTCAACCGTTTATTTTTTCACCGTCAATTTTTTTTTAATACAAAACTGATTTGATTATGTAGCTATCGATATCTGATCAACGCGATTGTTTACAGACATACAGTACTCGATTAGTTCTACACATTGAACGGTTCAGATTGTCAAAACGAGGCCCGTGGTGGGCCTCTACGGCCCAATAGTACCCTTTAGTCTGATCATGAACTAGAGAGAAGCCAACCCTAGAAAAATATAAAGGATTAGAGATACTTTTTGTGGTAAGGTGTATGTGGTATGCAACCCATATCATTTCTTGTCGGTTATATTTTTAGAGAAACTGCAAATAGATAGGATAGTCACAAAATAATTGCACTACAAATGAGAATTTTTTTTGGTACAAATTTGACATAGAGGAAGAGTAATACCAAGTACTTGAATGAATTTTCAACATCCACACAAGAGAATTTTACCATCATGAAAAAATATATATATATTTTGCTACTACTCCACTAAAATACAATTTTCTTGCATTTTTTTATTAGTTAGTACGTCTCGGAACTCCCTATAATAATAAAAAAAATTACAAAAATAAAAAATAAAAAGTCAAAGGGATTAGCTTCTTTATGGTCTTAATCTGGATTGAAGAGGACTGTCCGGACTTGTAAAGCCCACTGTGGGTCTCATTTCGACGATTTAATCTAATATTGTAATTGGCATTTCTTAGTTATAAAAAAAAATTAAAAAAAAATTAATATTTGTAATCCTTTCATTTTATAGAATCTATATTTAAAAAAATTATTTTAAAAATAGACCATAATTTAATAAAATAAAAGAGATACAAATATCGGATTGATAAGCTGGTAACCTGTTTGGTGTAGCTGTAGGATTATAGATTTAAGCAGCAGAGCAGTGTTTGGTAAATAAACTGTAAAATAGCTTTTTGCTATGTAATTGTCATTTTCGCCCTTATGAACATAAAAATTGTAATTTTGTCATTTTCTTCACTTTAAATTTTGAAAAAGTTATTTCATTAATGGAAGTTGATTAATTAGTACCTAATTTGGTACATTTTTACATTACCTCAAATTTTTTTATTTATTTTTTATTTTTTTAATAATATTGAATTCACAAGGGAACAAAAAAATGTCATTGCAATAAAAATACAATAAATTACTATTAAGGCAATAAAAATAAAACTTCCTAAATATTTAAAGAACTCCTAATTTCGTCTGCAAATTGACATACAAATATTATGTCTCCTCATTTCCATCTTGTTGTCATCACATGCAACATCATTTTCAGGCGTGCTTGTTGAGATGAAAATCCTTCATCTTCGTTAGGTACGTAATCCGTGAATCTATCATAAGAGTCAAATGCAATATTGCGGAACTCACTTCGTCAGATGAAATTATGAATTGCCATTGTTGCACAAACAAGTTTGACTTGAGTCAGCCACTTGTAGTTTAGTGGAATATCCTTTATCATCGGCCATCTTGCTTTCCAAGCCCCAAACGTTCTTTTTATTACCCTTCTAAGTGATGAATGTGCTTGGTTGAATTTTTCTTGTGCATTTTTTGGGGGGTGGTTGACTATGTTCAAATTGAGCTAGATGGTATCTCTCTCCTTTGTAAGGTGCAAGATATCCTTTCATATTTGGATACCCAGCATCCATCAAGTAAAACTCATCTATTTTAAAATTTCAAAATGAAGTTTAAGTAAGCAATTATAAATGTAAAAATAAATATGGAGATGTAAGTGTGGTGCATCTACTGTAGTAATCAAATATAAAACAGTTACCTCCTTGTGGTTATGGAAAATTATAACTAGGATTCTTAATTGTATCCAAGAAGATCCGAATATCGTGTGCACTTCCTTCCCATCCTAATAAGCAAAATGTGAAACATATATCAAAGTCACATGTGGCCATTATGTTTTGAGTTGCATACCTTTTTCTACCTATTAAATGAGGTTGCTTATCTGGAGACATATATGCTTTGATGTGTGTTCTGTCAATTGCCCCAATACAATCCTATTACAAAATAGTTAATAAAATATTTTTAGTCACAAATTATTAGAAATATCCTACGAACATTATTATATGTAACACCTAAGTTCCACTTGTAATTATTTTTTTACCTTGAAACGAGGATAATATTTACGTTTGCTTCGAATATATGGATGCACACCATTTCTCGGTTGAGGCCTTACCCAATCAATAGACATCATTGTAACAGCTTTTAACACTTTTTGGAAGTTTTTTGAAATAGTCTCGCTGAAATGTTGAAATCTTTCTTGGACATTTTTGTTTCGAATGTCACTGCCAACAATATACAAAAATATTGCAACCTGCTCTTGAACCGAGACTTTTCGTCCAGTTTCAAGGCCATACTTTGTCTGTAACAAATCACACAATTAATAAAATACCTCTCTTTCCATTCGAAAATTTTCAAATATTCTTATCCAATTCCCTTCTTGTAATTCTACCGTCCACTTCCCCTTCTGTTAAACTAGATGTCCTACATGGTTCTTTCATCAAATAATTTGTCGTATATGTCACTGCAACTATTGGCGTCGTAGCTAAGAGCATATTATTATGTTGTTGGATTTGCGATGTGATGCCTTCATCTTCAGTATCTTCATCATGGTGACCATCATTCCATTTATCGTCATCACTGTTACTCATCTTCAAAATACTTACTCATTTAAAAGCTTAGTTACTATTACAATAATGACCTTGCTTTCTTCTAATTAGATTTTAGTCCAAATTAAGCATTATAAATCATCACGACTTCAAGCAAAATTAATCTTATAGTTTAACTCAAATTTCATTTTCAATTTTAATAATTTAGTCCATACAATTTTAATCCAATTTTAATTAGGTTATTTCGTTCAAATTAAACATTAAACTTAATGCACTAATGAATCAAAAATACTTTTGGCTCAAAATGTATAATGTACTAATGAATCCTCATATTCACCTCTAGCAAAAAATAATAGGGCCAATTTCATATCGTTTCATTTATGTGAGAAAATATTTTTTTTAAATAAAAAAAAATTGAAAATCTCACCTCGCTTTTTTCCTAATTTTTTTCTGGGTTCTCTGTATATCATCATTCAAGGCCGGCCATGGCCTAAGGCTAGTAAGGCTTGTGCCTTAGGCCCCAAAATTTTGGCCCAAAAATAGGGCCCCCAAATTTAGTAAAATGCTCTAGGCCCAATTTTTTTTTTTTTATTTTTTATTTTAGGATCAATTTAAAGGGCCCCAAAATATTTTATTGGGTCCATGTATGGTTTAGCCCATATTTATTTATAAGTGTAGTTTGACCCATATTTATTAAAATAAAAATATATATTAAAAAAAAAAGTGTTTGGGTCCAAGAAAAACAATACATACAATATATGGGCCCTAATTTTTTATTTTTTTTTACCTTCTTTATCTATTAGATTTTAGTGGAACAAATAATTTTGCCCTAATTTACTTGTACATATATTTTTTTCCTAACTAGGTCTTTATCAGTTTCATTAAATTATTTTGTTTATAATTTTAATGATTATATGTACAAGTAAATTTTTTTGTGGCTACAAATAAATAAGAAAGTTGTAACTTATCGTTTTATCCATGAATCATTTTTTTTCAATGTAAAAGGGACTTCATTTCCGAAATTTTCCTTAGGCTTCCTAAATCTTAGGACCGGCCCTGTCATCATTATGAGACTTCCTAAAAGTCTAGACTAGAATGTGGCATCAGTTAAATGAGCTGGCAAAACTTGCTAACATTTTTAATGGTATGTGCTTTCTATTTCTCAAAAAATTAAAAAAAAAATAACCATCACTGCAAAAACCTTATATATTCTACTTCTTTTGCTTTTTATCAATTTCCACGTGACCACCAAATAATCAACAAAACTACCCTCTAACAAGATGGAAAATAAATATTATCGAAACCGCTAAATATTCTACTTCATTTCGTTTTAATCATAATCGAATACCCACAAATTTTTATTTTTTTTTTTGGTTTTTAGAATGGGTATCTTCTTTAACTATCATGGTCAAGCATACTCAATCACAATCACCTTGCATTACATGTTTGAACCTTATTTATTTGGAAGATCATGACAGGATTCAAAAATTTATTAACTAACAAGTCCAACCCAGAAAGCTTCTGGTTGTAATTGATGCTTTTTCTATCAATGAGTGATGACAATCAAAATATTTGTTTCAGATCCTAAACCCAAAATTATTTAAGAGCAATAGTAATAGTCTAGGCATGATGAGCTGAACCACACTATTTGCATGCCAAAAAGGCCCAAACCAGAGAGCAACAAAAGTAATGTACATGCATCTACCCCTGGTCATTTTCTATTAAGTATTTATTCATTTCTAATCCTAAAAGTCTACAGTGGGATTTAGGAAGAGCAACTTTTAGCAAGATTATAAGGAAAGTTGAAGCAACTGTAGAAGTAGGAATGAGAAAACAGGCTGTGTTTTTTGAGAGTTTACCTCCCTGCTATGCATACATATCTCAGTTGCGGAGTATAGATAGCTTTTGAGCAATGTTTTTCAACATAGTTTAGGAGGCCCCTTGTTTGATCAATAACACCAGCTGAACTTTTGGAGGTGGCCTGAAAGGGTACAACTATGGTGATATACAATATATTTTTCAAACTAAGCTCTACATATATAAAAGGGAAAATGCCCCAGACCCCTAGTAGGGGTGACCCCCACCACCTCCACTGTTTTTTGATTGGCTCAAATTTTTTTTTTTTTTTTTTCAGTCTTGCTCTCACAACCCTTCACGTGGAGGTAGGGGTGCTAGGAGTCACCCCCCACTGGGGGTCCCCAGCACTGTTGATATAAAAGTCTTCACTATTCACTTATCATTCATATTCAAGATTGAAATCAACCATTCAACCATTTAACTAATATTCAACAAGTCAACCATTCACCTACCATTCAACTGAGAAAATCCCACCTACCCACCAACCATTCAATCATTCAACTAACAAAGTCCAACATAATCAAAGTCCAACAAAATATTAATAAAAGTCCAAATAAATGAGTCCAACATAGTCAATATTAATAAAAGAAAAAAAATAATGAGTCTAACACAACAGTCCACAATTAATAATAAAAGTCTTAAAAAAGGTCTTAAACATGAAATAAATAGGAAATTCAAAAACATCCATCTTCAGAAATAACCAGCCGCGATAACCTGTGGTGGTCTTCTCCATCTCAATCTCCAACTTTAGAAACCTCAGCCGAACTTCATCCATAGGAAGAGTTATGAAGCACTCACGATGTTTGTCTCGTAAGAACAATCTGGCAGCCCATACATACAGCTCATCATCCGGGGACACACCAGGGATGCTTTCCAACTTCGCCAAACATTCTGCAATTGAAGGATATCTTGATGAGATCTGTGTTGAAGTTGCTGAAGATGACTCAACCATATTGACTATACGATCAAGTGTCTTGTTAAGTAGAGCTGCACCAATAAATTTCTTCTTTGTCTTGCTCTTGGTTGATGAACCATCAGTGTTTGATGGATTTTTTTGTTTAACTCGAAAGGATAAACCACCTCCAAATCAGCATCATCATGAAATTCAGCATCATGTGCGGTATGAAATTCCTCTAGAGTCTCATTAGTGTGAGGCATAACCCCTGAGCTAGGAGTGTATGCCCATTCTCCTGTAGCAGCTGCATCTGAGAATAGTATGTCTAAGTCTTTAGTGAATTGCAACGGCATACGCTGAAATTTAGCAGCATCAAGATACCTCTGCAATAATTACAAAGGAAAATTTAACAATTTTAAGTAACAAAATTTGGTCTGTTTAAACAAAAAACAAACAGAATATGTACATTAAGCAATTCACTTACCTCCAATTTCTTTGTCCACCACTCATCAGATGTAGATATAGCTCCAGTCAATGTATCACGGCCTAAACCTATCTCATCCCTTAACAAATTATTCCATAAAAGCCAATCTTTTTTCAACGCATCCCAATGATTTTTCATTTGTATTCGTTGGTATGCTTTTCCAGTCATACTTTTAAATTTAGTTATCACATTTTCCCACCCGGCACTATCTAAGTGTGTACCAGGTCTGTGTCCAACCTTCACTTGCTCAACACAAAGCTTAATAAAAATTTCATTTGATTTTGCATTCCAGTGAGCTTTAATGGATGGTACTTGACTTGATTTTCCCTTGTTCTTCCTATTATCAGATTGTGTTTCCTTTTGGGTACTCATTCTATGAAAGAATCTTTTTTTTAAAACAAACTCATTCATCAGTGCTTGCATTACAACCGCTAGATCAGTACAAAATAACCATACATGGCAGCTACGTCAACATTCATTGGGTATAAAGTTTAGTACAATGGTTCATGGTAAACTACATTAGCACAAAAACACCAGGTATCTCTAAACGGCGCCGGTCAATATTTGAAGAGTAATGCAATTGACATAACGATACAAATTGTGAGCAGACCCATAACAAGCTGCTTCATGAAAGCATTGGATTGTTCAAGCATTGGTTCTTCACTTTTAGTCATACAGTCTCCATATTTTGATTTTGATCAAGAATTCTCTCATTCCTTAGCCTCTCTACCATCGTCACAGATTTTGGGGTACACCACCTCCAAAATTGACAATTTCTCTTCTCACAAATGAAATATAATCTCCCTTTAGATGGCTTGTTAGACTCGGTAACCCTTATGGCAACTCTTAGCCACAATCACATTTCAAAGCCTCATACCTCAAGTCGAAGCTCTCACCACTAAAATAACAGCTACTAGACGATGACATGCCTCTGCATTAATTAGGAAGAATTGAATCCAAATCCTCTAAAATTGATTGGGAAGCTAAGAAGTATTGATTGAATAAAATGTTTCTAACATATATTGACAATTCGTTTGCACCCATTTGTTCCCAGAAAAATTTGAAGTGCATTGATCTCATTTCATATGAGAGAGTTATTTCTAAAAGAAGGTAGAAAATCTATCAAAGACAAAAATTTAAGTTGTTAAAGACAAAAACAACTTTATTATTTACATATCCTCAACAAAATCTATCAAAGATTGAACTCATAGCCTTTGAATGAGAGACAAATGTAGTCTCTCAAAGCATCAAAATTGGTTGCAATGTTTTAATAAAGCTAGCTCTCTTTTCCATTAAATCTTGTGAATATTTTAGAAAATACCTTACTATAAAGTTGGCAAAACTAAAGTTATGAAACATTGAAGAACTAGATTGTGACTGGTAATATACATGTAGTTGAAACCAACTGGCTAAAAAAAAGGGTCTCTGCAGGTAAGGTATCCCTTGCAACAACCAGGGTCTTTGAGTGGTATGTATACTATTAATTTATGCCCTTTACAGACCTAAATTAGTGGGAGCCTCATGTTATATATATATATATATAACACCATGTAATTTCTTGGACATTGACTTCAAGTCAATCAAATATTTGGTAATATTATAGTTCACGCAAATGGTCATCATGGGAGACTGAAAGATCAAATACTTGTGGAGTTCAGGCTAGGATGCCAGCTTACTCTTTCTTCTCTCTTGCAAAACATGATGTGGTGGGCCAAATTTCAGACTCTTGAATTAATAATGGATATATATATTCAATTGTCCAAGACATACGGATCCTCACAAGATAATCTGATCAAGCTAAATATGAGTAAGAATAGACCGACTTACTAATCAGGTTTATGTAAATGTCAATGAGTCATGAGTAGGCCCATGTGACACACTATGGGAAAAACCAATTACAAAAAACAACTAAAAGAGGAAAAGGTTGCAGCTCATTCTAACCATAATTCTCTCGCTCTCTCTCTCTTTACTCATGAATTAGTTAGAGATTAATGTAAAAAATGGAATGTTACTTAAACATCGAAGGAGCTTTGGCCGGCACTACTGCAATGACAAATCCATCATTTATCTTTTTAAATCAAGGGAATTTTGCTTCATCAATATATATATATATATATATATATATTAATTCCACAATATGAATAGTTTCCCAAATGGCTAGAACCAGCCTTGTGCAGTTAATAATTATCCTATTTTTTATTAAATTCTTTCTCCTATCAGAATTGTAGATCTCTAGAAAAATTCAAAACCTTCTCTATGTCTTGGTCCCTAAAGATTATGGTTTTGTACAGTAGAAAGAGGGTTCAATTGGCTTCTCCTCTAGTTCGATCAACATTATCAAAGTTCTAAGAATGCGTCAAATCTCAATTAAGCACAAACACAATTAAGAACTCACATTGCAAAACATCTAATGATTAAATAAATAAATAATAAATCGTAGTAAAAAAGGGGTTTTCAACCCTAACCAGAGAGTGAAGAAGAGAGAGAGGCGTTTTCAATCCTATTCACAGAGTGAAGAAGAGGGACATTTCACCGTAATCAGAGAGAGAAGGGAAAGAGAGAGAGAGAGCGAGAAGACACCATTTCACATAACCAAAAACAAAACCCTAATCGATGTCCATACATGTATCACAGTCATGAAATCTTACATTTTCGGTGGAGATGAACGGAAAACAGGGGGACGACTGTTCTTAGATAGGTAGACGACTGTTCTACAAGTACGATCTGGTGCGATCAGATAGGTCGACGATCGTTTTCGTGGGTGTTTGGTAGAGCTTCTTTTTGGTCGCCAGAGGAGAGGAGAATAAGAGAGAAGAGTATGAGAAGAGTATGAGAGGCGAGAGTTAGGGGCCATTTCCCAATATAAGCCATTTTTGTATTGTATTTCCAAAACTAGGCCAACTTCTGACGGAATTCCAAAACTAAGTTAAAACGCTATTACTATTCGCGCTTTTACTGTTAGGAGCGTAAAAGTAGGTGAACAGTAAACTCGCTATTACAAATAGCGACTTTGATTAATAAGTCGCTATTACAAATAGCGCTTCTAGTGTTATTCTTTTTCCAAATAAAAAACGCTGTTCTTAACAGCGCTTTTCACACAAATTTTTGTTGCAAAAAAACGCTATTATCAATAGCGATTTTAACAAAAACAAATTTCCCAAAAAACGCTGTTTATAGTAGCGATTTTAATAAAAAATTTTTTGCAGAAAAAACGCTATTCATAATAGCGATTTCAGTTCAAATTTTGTTCCAAAAAAACGCTATTCCTAATAGCGATTTTAACAGAAATTTTTTTTTCCCATAAACTTTGTTGGAATAAAACGCTATTTTCAAGATAAAACAAAAGAAAAAAACATAAAGCAATTATCATGTGAAAATATGTTTTTTTTTTCTTTTGTTTTTGTTTAGAATGTGTAATTCATAAATTTTACATAATATGAAAAAAAACCTCTTCTCATATATTAATTTTACACACTATTTTTCATATATATAATTTCAAAATCATATTCATGTAGATTATTGAATTTTTTTTGGGAAAATTTTACATAGCGATTTAGCTATTATAAAAAATGTAATTAAAGCTCATTTAGCTATTATCAATAGTATATTAATTTTACATAGCGATTTTTCATTTTTTCATAGCGAATTGTTTCAAGTTAAATGAGCTTTAATTACATTTTTTTAATTACATTTTTTTGGGAAATTTTTTTTTGTTAAAATCGCTATTGTTTTAGAAAATGTAATTAAAATTTTTTTTTCGTCTTCACTAAAGTTGTTTTCATGTAAAATATTTTTTTGCTTATTGTTTTGTGTAATTAATTATTTTTTTTTCGCTTTACTAAAGTCGTTTTCATGTAATTTTTTTTTTCTTTTGTCTTTGTTTTGGGTTGGAAGGTGTTATTTAGAAAATTATTTTGGCTTTACAAAAGCCGTTTTCATTTAAACATAAATATATATTTATTCTTTTGTTTTGGGTTAGAAGGTGAGAATGTAATTCAGAAAATCAGTTTAGTAAACCAGTTTAGTAAAACCGTACCGTTTTGTACCCGTTTTCATTTAAATTGATTTTGTTATGGGTTAGAATGTGATATGCATGTTGTACAGTTCGAAGCACACCCACACATTGTGCAACTCGACGAGCAACGACGAAGGGTGAGACGCGAAGACCACCGCGGAGTAGGCCAAGAAGACAAAGGCCACAGCGAGAGCTCCTAAAATAAATTTTCTCAACATTTTTGTAATAATACTTAATACATAATATACGAAGTCAGTACTTTACAAAATACTCTTACGGGTATGAAAACAACATAACTGAAGTTGCAAATGTAATAGTTTTCAGTTACGTAGGTAGTACAGACATAATTCTCCCACAAAAATACATTATGGACACCATGAACTGAACACACATTACATACATCCTGGACACTCTTAACTGAACACACAATACATAAACATAACAGTTAGATAGAGAAACACCTAATTCATGACCTAATATTGCATATTAATAGCCGTAACATTTGACAGACACAATACATAAACATAAACTTAAACATAAACATAACATAACATAACAGTTATACTTACTCTAACACAGACATTACATATTAATGGAAGTTGTTATATTGCCGAAGTGTAGACATTAACACCTAATTTGCGCTTAAATCGGCAGGTGGCTCAGAATCTGAACAATCCGAAAGCTCAGCGTCAGAGACAAGTTCAGGATCCTCCATGATAGCCTTGATAGCCGCAACATTTGGTTCTGTTTTGTTCTTCTGGGCATCCTTCTTAAGTATGAGTAGCTGCATATCGCGGGCCAATCTACGACCCATTTGAGAAATCTCACGTTCTAGTGTTTGACATAGTCGATCAACATTATCAGGATCTTCCTTTTGGATCTCAACAGAACGTGCTTTTGGCACCTTCAGTCCTCTTTCCCGACATAATCAAAAAATGTCGTTAGTGATAGGTTTTTTTGACTTTTATGAGAGAAAAAATAAAATATTTATGATTTAGATATAACATTTTGTCTTATATGAATAAAATAACTTATTTTATCTTATATGACTATTTTAGCCCAAACTAATATCCCAAACGGGAGCAAAGCCAGATTGAGTTGTTGTGCCCTTTCTTTGACTTGAAACCTTGAAATTTGTTTATGTTCATTTTATTTTTTATTTTATTTTTGGGTAGCCCTATTAATATTTTGGTTTTGTTGTAACGGTCCATGAAATTTTGGGATGATCAAATTATATTAAATCTAGCATTTAGTGAATCTTATCACGTTTTCAAGAGATGAGGATATGTAAAATATTTTGATCCTCCATGTAATTCTCTCTGCCTTAAATTAATCAGAGTATACATATGTGACAAAACTTTCCTATTTTTTTTTTTTAAATTTTAATTTAATTTGTTTTTTGGGGTAGGTCATCCATATGTGATCCTAACACATTCAAAACCCAATAAACAAAACCCCTAAATAGTCCCAAAGAAACATTGATCCTTTGTCTCTTGGGTATCACAATGCAGGTCTCGAGTCTTGACCTCTACAATTTCTCCCAAATTAATGACATTTACATGCTTTGATTTCTATTTTAACTATCTTCATTTGTATAGGAGAATGTAAAACATAAATAGAAATAAATATGATGAAACTTAGATATTTTTGTACATAGACAAAAATGTTCTCACATTTGAAATAATGAAATTAACTAATTTATAAAAAAAAACATAACAAAATAAAATGATAGTATCCTCTTGAATAAAAAAACAAAAAACATTAATATTTCATTATAAATAAAATATAAATTTATAAATCATATAAATAATATTACTTTCTTTATTTGGAAGCTCATTTAACTTGAAACAATTCTTTGAAATAGATTATTGAATTTCACTTACAATTAGATTTTAATCTATTAATTTTATAATATTAGAACCAAAAAAATAAAATCCATTGATGCTATAATATTACAAAAAAAATAAAGCATTTCAATTTATTCCAAAAAATAAAAAACCAAATAAATAAAAATACTTTATTTAAAATTATATAATGACAGTATATGTTTCAAATTAAAAATACTTTATTTTGATAAACCAATAAAAAATTCAGACAAATTCAAAAACTAACCATGATTCCAAAAAATTCAATTTCATTTCAAAACCCTAACATTGACAGAAAAACCCTAACCCTTATGCCAAAAAATTCCAAACCCTAATTTCATAACCACAATGATAAAAACCCTAACACATTTAATAATTCACAAGTAAAACCCTAACATTGACAAAAAAATACAACACATTTACAAACACAAAAAGTAAATACATAAAATTAGGGTTAATGTCATACCACGGAGAGAGAGAGAGCAGAGACAGAGAGCGAGAGCGAGCTGAGATGGAGCGAGAGCAGAGAGAGAGAGAGCGAGCGAGAGCAGAGAGCAGAGAGAGCCAAAAACCTAAGTCTGAGTATGCAAATGAGGGGGGGGGGTTTGTTCGTATATATGAGGACTTTGAAAACGCTGATCTAAAAAGCGATTTCATTTAAATGAAATCGCTATTACAAATAGCGTTTTTTGGCAACAAAATTTGAACTGAAATCGCTATTAGAGATAGCGTTTTTTCCGGGGAAAATTTTTTCTTAAAATCGCTATTACGAATAGCGTTTTTATGCAATTTTAAAAAAAGCGCTGTTAGGAAAAGCGTTTTTAACAAACACTAGAAGCGCTATTTGTAATAGCGACTTATTAATCAAAGTCGCTATTTGTAATAGCGAGTTTACTGTTCACCTACTTTTACGCTCCTAACAGTAAAAGCGCGAATAGTAATAGCGTTTTAACTTAGTTTTGGAATTCCGTCAGAAGTTGGCCTAGTTTTGGAAATACAATACAAAAATGGCTTATATTGGGAAATGGCCCGAGAGTTAGGGCAAGAGAGATTATCAAACGGTATATATAGTGGCATTTTCATAAATAATGAAGTTTGGGAGGGTTTATTTTTTTCCATCTGGGTATGTGATTAATTGAAGTGGAACGGTGGTCAGATGATTAAATTCATAGTTTAGGTTGTAAATTTGAGGGTGCCTCTGCTTCATATAATCTCTTCATATTATTATATTGCTGTCACTTTTTAGCTATTTGTTATGTATGAAATCTCTAAGCACCTTTTGCTTAAGGACTCGCATTTTAAAAGTATCATGATATGAAACTTATTGCTAGATCTATGACCAATCATTATTTTGAATTATTGGTTATGTCATGAAGAATTTCAGTTCTGAACTCGTAGGCTCTTATCTGGATTATTTTTTATTCCTTGCCAATGTCTCTAGTTTAAGACAAACCAGGCTTGTTGTCCTGAAGGTATATCATGCTCCTGTGACTTCAAGAAAATTGAATCATCAATAGTTTTTTTAATGGTATTTGTACCATCATCAATCACTTCACTAGAATTGCGATCTTGTCATTGTAAATAAAATCGCTCCTAAACATATCTTAGTAAAATGGCTCCTTGAAATTTGTAAACAATCCTAATGATGCAACTTAAATAAGCATATTATACTCCTTCCGTCTCAAAATATTAGTCCCTTATTCCATTTTTTATTGTCTCAAAATATTAATCCCTTTTCAAAATTCAAGTACTAAAACAACATGAATTTTGAGTTTTAAAAATTTATATATGTATCTTTGGTTGTCTATGAAATTTGCTCAAATTATCACCCAAGTGGTATTTGAGTTGGAAGGGTGTTTGGAGATTTCATTACCGAAGGACTTGGGTATGTTGTCAACTTGCCATTTGTTTTTTTGGCCACTGTTTCATTCTTTACCCTTTAATTCCTCAATTTAACCTTTCTGAATCAGTTTTTCTGAAATTTTGGAATTGGTTACAAGTTGATTTTTATGTGTTTGGATAGCAGATTGGCTGTTGGGGATGCATACCCTATACTTGAGTGTTTCGAAACTATCAAGAAGACCATAATTCAGCTTAAAGAGCTTTGATTTTGGTGTCAATATTGGTAGGGATTTTTAATTTTTTATTTGGCTTTTGACTGAAATTTGTTTTGTAGAATCTTGTGACTTTTGAATGGCCATCTTTCTTGTTATTTTCATATGGTTTCTATTTCGTTCAAATTTCGTTTGGTTTGTAGGCAAGGTTTGAAAAAGCAGTGTTATGTAATGGTTGCGACCCGTTATACCTACTTTTGCGGTGTGACGAAAATTCACACGTATAACGGCCGTTTCGGTGTTACGTAATGGCCCGTCACACATCATTACACATATTTACAATATTCTGAACTTCTTCATTTCCAAAGAAAAAAGCTTACAAAATATACATTATATACATTTTGTAATATTCAGTAGCTCAAAAATAATTTTTGTTTATGTATCAAATTTTTATAATCATTTCATTTAATAATTGTAAATATTTTTTATTTAGTTAGTTCATATATTGGTCAAAAATAATTTTGTAGACATTTAAAATTAATTATTCTTAAAAAATAAATAAAAATAAGAGGTACAATATGGATTTATGACATATAAAGTCATTAACTATTGAAATAAAATTTAAAAAGCTCCTTTTATAGTGATTTAAAAATATGAAATATATTGGATCATACTTAAAAACTAACAAAAATTGATCAAAATCTATTTTAAATCTCAATAAATATGATTCGGAAAAATAAATAAATAAATATGCATATCAGATAAGTTTTTTTCAAATTGTATGAAAAATAAAAAAATTCACGGTTCTGGTTACTGCAACCGTTACGCTACGGCCTTTACACCTCGCAACTGCACCACCGCAAACTGCTTTTTGAAACCTTGTTTGTAGATTTTGGAAATCAATAGTTAGATTGATGTTTAACCATATCATTGTCGATGCAATTTGGAAATTTGTTCTTCAAGGAAGTTTGGTTAATCTTGAGACAGTTTGGAAATTATTTTAATTTGGGTTTTTTGTTTAGTTAGATTTTTTTTCTTTGTTGGGCTCCTCCATGCTTTGTAGTGGTTGTTTTGTATTCTTTCCATGCCCTCAGATTTTGTATTTCATGCTTTTTGTTCATATGTTTGTTTCCTATGTCAAAGGCATTGCTTCATCTTTTTTGCCCTTCCCCTCTCTATCTGGCTGATGTCTGTAGCATATTTTATTCTCTTATTCCCTTGATTTCTCTAAAGGGAGCTATAAATTTACTAACCTATTGGTTTTGTTTTGACCTATCTCAAGTTGCATTGTTTCTGTTATCCTATTACTTTTTATGTGCGAGTAAATTGTGTTGGATTATTAAGTGCTTCCAGTCTTGATCTACCTGGTATTTCAAGTAATGCTTGAATTTTTAATTAGTTGTTTTTTTCATTGAGCTTATTCAAATTAATCTAGAATATCAATTCAAGCCTCTCACATTAAATTTCTAACTTTGTTTAGGTATATTTCTTGTAGTGAGGATGTGTAGTGGAAATTGTGGCCACTTAATCTCAAATGTGTATGTGTGTGGAAGTATGATTTCAAGGCGATAGTAGTATATGATTAAATAGAATTTTGTAGACTTAAAGATATTAAACCATACTATTACATCATCTATGTGAGCAGTTTTTGTCATAAGCTTAATACCATTAATTTATTTGCTTTAGAACTCCGTAAATATGGATGTAGTTCATACTTCATTGTGTAGCTTAAAAATTGTCCAAGTAAACTTTTCAAAGAGATGCATTTAGTGGAAGGTGCTATAGAGCTGAAATTGCAGCTTTTATGCAATTTCATGTTGGGCTGACAAGATAGGCTATCATCCTTGAGGAGTGCCATATATATTAATTAATTAGGACATCACTTTCTCGCAGTCTCTATTGAGACTAATGTTCTCTCTCATATTTCTTTGTAATCAAAATTATTGTCTTAATTTCTAATTAACTTCCTCACTTTTTGTTTCGTTTTTTCATTTTTTGTTTTTTTTTGTTTTTTGTTTTGTGTGTGTGTGTGTGTTTAAATTGATAGTATTAAAATTTACACGGATGCCTTTCTCCTAATTTCTTCTTTTTATTAATTATATGACATATGAACTATTGCAAATTTATCAATGATGGTTTTCTGATTTGGTTCTATATTTTCTTCTATATTTTCTTCTTGGGTGTTTATGATTCTTATTCTCTCTCACAATTCTTTGTTTAATATTTTCTTTAGTATTTTATAAATTTTTTCAAATTGTTTAATTTTCTTTTCATAAATATATTATTATCTATTGCTTGATTTTTCTTTGCTTTTGGTTTGTTCGCTAAGTAGCCCTGAGAAAAGAATTCGTAACTGTTGGATCTAAATGTTTGAGATTAGGAAAAAACGGATCTATCTTTCTCCTCCATTGAGACTAAGTTTCTCTCATATTTCTTTGCTATCAAACTCGTAATCTTAGTTTCTAATTAACTTTCCATTATTATGTTTCATTTTTTCATATTTTTTAATTGATAGTATTAAAATTTATATAGGTGCCTTTCTTTCAACTGTTGCAAATTTATCATTGACGGTTTTCTAATTTGGTTACTTGTTAATTCTGTATACACTGTCTGATTTTCGTAGCTCTTATTCCTGTCTTACAATTCTTTGTTCAATATTTTCTTTATTATTTGATATATATTTATTTATTTATTTATTTTATTTTTCCAAATTGTTTGGTTTTCTATTGGTAATATATTGTTCATTGCTTAATTTTCCTTTGTCTTTTGATTTGTTTGTTTGCCAAGAAAACTTGAGATAAGAATTCATGACTTTTGGATCTCAATACTTGAGATTAGAAAAAATAGACATCTCTTTCTTGCAGTCTTCGTTGAGACTAAGTTTCTTTCTAAGATTTCTTTGCAATCAAAATTATAAACTCACTTTCTAATTAACTTTCTCATATTTTGTTTCATTTTTCCATATTTTTTCATTTTAATTGATAATATTGAAATTTCTATAGGCGCCTTTCTGCAAATTTCTCCTTTTTCAATTATATGACAAATAAATCATTGCAAATTTATTGGTGATGGTTTCTAATTTGGTTATTTGATAAATCTGTATACACTGCTTGTTTTTCTAGTTTTTGTTGTCTCACAGTTCTTTTTGTTTCTTTTGATAACTATTAAATATATTGCTTGTTGCTTGATTTTCCTTTGTCTTTTGGTTCGTTTGGTTGCCAAGAAATCCTGAGAAAGAATTCATGACTTTTGGATCTCAATGTTTGAGATTAGAAAAAACGGACATCTCTTTCTTGCTGTCTCCATTAAGACTAAGTTACTCCCAAATTTATTTGCAATTAAAATTATAGTCTTAGTTTCTAATTATTTTCCCATATTTTGTTTCGGTTTTTTTATTTAACTTTTTTGTTTTAATCGATAGTATGGAAATATATAGGTGTCTTTCTCCCAATTTTTGATTTTCTTTAATTATATGACATATGAACTATAGCAAATTTATCAGGTAAGACGATGGAATTAGTAGATGTTATGATTAGGATGAGAGTTAGTATAGCATGCGTACAAGAAACTAAGTGGACGGTGAGCAAGTTAGGGAAATTTAGGATACCAGTTTTAAACTGTATTATAGTGGTAAGAATAGACGCAGGAATGGGGTAGGAATCATAGTTGCCAAGGGTCTTGTGGAAAATGTAGTGGCAGTCATTAGGAAATGAGATAGGATTATGTTAGTTAAATTAGTTATTGGAGGGAATATAGTGAACATTATTAGTGCATACGCCCCTCAAGTAAGATTAGATGATCAGACTAAGAGGGATTTTTGGGAGCGAATGGATGAGATCTTACAGGAGATACCCGTAGGAGAGAACCTAGTTATAGGTGAAGATTTTAATGGCCATGTAGGCATAGATATACTAGGCTATGAAAGGGTGCATAATGGATACGGTTTTGGTGATAGAAATGAGGCTCGAGAGAGTATCTTAGATTTTGCGTTGGTTTCTGACCTGGTGGTGGCCAATACTATATATAAGAAGGAGAAACATTTAATAACTTTTAAGAGTGGGTCAATTAAGAGTCAAATAGGTTACTTCTTAGTGAGAAAAGTGGACCACATAAAATGCAATGATTGTAAGGTGATTCCTAGAGAGAGTCTAACCTCTCAACACAGGATTTCGGTACTAGATTTATATTTTGAAGGGCAATACCAAGTTAGGGGGGATAGTGGGTGTCATAGGACGAGATGGTGGGACTTAAAAGGGATAAACTAGAAATGTTTAAGAATAGAATGGATAAGAAAGGTACTTGGGACTTGAAAGATGATGCTAACATTATGTGAAACTTGATGGCCAATTGTATGAGAAGAATCTCAAGGGAAGTGCTTGGAGAGTCGAAAGGAATGGGACCTAGCTCTATGGAAACTTAGTGGTGGAAGGAAGAGGTTAAAGCGGGTAGTTAAGGCAAAAAAAAAAGTGCTTTAAAAAGTGGCAGAAGGATAGAACTGGGGAAAACTTTAAGAGCTATAGATTGGCTAATAAGGAGGTCAAGAAAGTAGTGAGAGAGACTAAGTTGAAAGCTTATGATGAACTATACACCAAACTAGATAATAAGGAGGGAGAGAAAAGGGTATACAAACTTGCTAAGATACGGGAGATGAAAACGAGATTTTAATCAAGTTAAGTGCATCAAGAGTGAGGATTCTAAGGTATTGGTGAAGGATGAAGAGATTAAGGAGAGATAGAAGAACTATTTTGAGAAACTATTAAATGAGGAACATGGAGTATGTCAATAGGGGAAGAAATAGACAGTAATACGATAAACCAAGACTATAGGTTTTATCGCAGTATTAGGAACTTTGAAGTGGAGATTGCACTTAAGAAGATGAAATCAAATAAGGTTTTAGGACCCGATGATATCCCTATTGAAGCTTGGAAGTGTTTTGGTAAAAAAGGAGTTGCTTGGTTGACTAGATAATTTAGCAAAATTTTGTTGACTAGGAATATGTCAGATGAGTGACGGAAGAGTATTTTAGTGCCAATCTATAAGAATAAAGGAGATGTTCAAAATTACAACAACTATATAGGAATCAAGCTAATGTGTCATAAGTATCGAAACCTTCTTGCCAAAGTGTTAGAGTGTACGATTTAAATTTCTCTCTCTAGATAAGAGACTTTCTACCAATGGGTATGGTCTCTGGGTTTATCCTTGGTTTTCTCCTCAGTGTTTGAGTCTTCCTTACCTTTGCCTTTCTTAGCCTCCCTTCTCTCTGCCTACTCAACCCTTTCTTTCTTCTTCTCTCTCAGCCTTCCCCTGCATTGCTTCTTCAGTCTCACTCCCTTCGATCCCTTCCCTATGGCGGATACTATGCAAAAGCCGAATGGTCCCCTCACCATCAAGCTAGAAGAAGGCACGGATGGGAGTGTTGACAACTCGAATCTATGTCTGATCGGAAAGATCATGGCCTCAAAACTTCTTAATAAGCAAGCGGTCTCTCGTATCCTTCTTGGCGCTTGGAAAACTATGGCTGAGGTAACCATCTCTGCTTGGCCTGATAACATTTATTTGTTTAGCTTTCAAAATGAAGAGGACAGAGCTTTGGTTTTGAAAACAACCCCTTGGTCTATCATGGGTAACCTTTGGTTCTTCAACCACCAGTTGTTGATAAAGCTATGTCTGAAATGGAGTTTACTTATTGCCATTTCTGGATTCAGGTCCATGGTCTTCCCATGGACAAAATGACGAGACAAAGGGGTGGTTTGAGATGATCTAAATAAGTGTACTTTTTGACTTTTTGTGAAATATGGGTTGAGTATGGGTTGGGTTTGAAGTGATGTGTTAGAGAGGTGATGTGACTTAAATAAGATGATGTGACTTAAATAGGATAGTGACTTTTTGACTTTTTGACTTTTTTAGAGTATCCCAAACAAGGCCAAAATGGCCAGATTATTGGGGAATCGATTGGGAATCTCATCGGGGTTGAAGCTCCAAATGATGGCCTTCTACGCTCTCGCAGTTTTCTTTGAATTCGGGTGGAGGTAAATGTCACTCTTCCTCTTCCACCGGGGTTTAAGTTGCAACGACCGATTAAAGGATCCACAGAGATACAAGAGCTTTGGGTCTCCTTCAAGTATGAAAGACTCTCTGATTTTTGCTATGACTGTGGAAGAATCGACCATGACAAAAACTCTTGTAAGTATGTGTCCCGAGAGGCTGGTTGGTTGTCTGGTTACAGTCTCGAGTTGCGAACTGGGGTGGCCAGAAACATCATTTTACCTGTGGAATTTTACCGGCATCAGATTGATGATTTAGAAGATCGTTTACGCCCTTTACTCCGGCGTACTACTAACCCTACACCGGAGCGTGAGGATGGCCTGAGGGCCGAACCGGAGCCTGGCCAAACCAGTACTATGGGTAATGGGGCACGATCGCCACTACCGTCCTCTTCTCCTGCAGCACAGACTGTGCAGATTGAGTCGCCACTCCATCCGCCACGTGGCACAACCGGGGCTACTACTGGTGCTAAGGTGTACACTCCACTACCTCCAAATCCCCAAGTTCTGTCACCATTTGAGGTATCTTTACCACCTTCTCCATCTCTTATTATCACTAGGTTTGGGCCTAACCAGGTTGGGCCAGCCTATTATGTTACAGAGCCTTCTGAGGATAGCCCTAACTCCTTACATAGCCTACATTCCCTTTTGTCTAAATGCCCCAGCCCCAGTGTGGATAGTAGCCTTTCCCTTAGCCCAACTTCTCCACCCACAGCCCTATCCATGTGCAACGAACTTCCAGTTAACAATCTTTCTCAATCTTTTCATGGACTCTCTTTAAAAAGAAAGGCCCACGAAGTGGATTTGACTATCCCAAACCCCACAAAAGTTATCAAACTAGCCCAGGAGTCTTATAAGGATTTGAACCTTCCCTTAACTCCACCTCCTCTTCCAGCTCCTCTCCCTCTATCACAGGTTGGAAAGCCCCAGGCTCGAAAAGGAAAAGTGGGTAGACCTCCCAAACCTAAAAGAACATCTGTTCGTTTGCTTGAACCCCCAAGACCTGTTCAATGTGGAGATTCGGGATGAGCTTTCTGAAAGGGTAGATTCGGTGGAATGTATATCTCAGATTCCCAGTACCTTTCCTGAGGAATTTGATGGAGATGAAAACACAGGGGCATTGGTGGCTGGCCTTCAATAGCCACACGGGCCATGCTAATTATCAGCTGGAACTATCAGGGGATAGGGCGACCTTTGACAGTCCAGATCCTTAGAGGGTTATGCATAACCCATCGTCCTGGTGTGGTCTTTCTGATGGAAACTAAGAATAAAAGGGTGGTCTTAGAACGGATTTGACAATGGCTTAAATTTCCAAATTTTAGTTATGTGGATCCCGATGGCATTACAGGAGGATTAGCTCTCTGGTGGTCCGATGAGGTGGACATTGATGTCAGACATAAGAATGCTAATATCCTTCGTTGTGTGATATCTCATTCCAGTACCCGATGGCTTACTACGTTTATTTATGCTCCCCCACGAGCTGTGAATCGTGATGTTTTTTAGAACCACATCTGCCAAGTTGCGAAGGAAAATCAATTGCCTTGGTTGTGTATGGGTGACTTTAATGAGATTGGGTCAGTTATGGAGAAAGAAGGAGGGTCTGTGCCAAACCTGCGTAGAATCGAAAAATTTCAAGCTGTTATGAATGAGTGCACTCTTATGGATCTAGAATTCAAAGGCAATGCTTTTACATGGTCAAACAATCATATGGGGTCGAGTATTGTCCGCGAACGTATTGATAGGGCCGTCTCCACAGTGGCTTGGAGGGAGTTATTCCCTTGTGCACAAGTATTCCATGAGGTTATATTTGGCTCCGACCATTGCCCCCTTTTGCTTAATTCCTGTGTTCCACCATCCAGAGTCCCTTGTTTTTTCAAGTTTGAATCCATGTGGACTACCTCCCCAAATTGCAAAGCTATTATTCATGAACACTGGCTGATGTCTCACTCGGGCTCACCAATGTTTCGTCTTTGTCAAAAACTCAAGAGTTGCCGCTTGGGACTCAAAGCTTGAAGTAGGGGTGAATTTGGCAACAATAAACTTAAAATCCTTTCTCTCAAAGAGTAGCTGGCTCAACTGCAAGCTTCCCCTCCTTCTGAGGATAACACAACTGCCCAGCGTTCTCTTCAAGCCGAACTTTCTGCAACTCTTCTTCGGGAAGAGATGTTTTTACATCAGCGATCCAGAGTGAGGTGGCTAAAATATGGTGATCAGAATTCCTCTTTCTTTCATGCATCAATTATTCAAGGAAGACAGAGAAATCAATTACTTACTCTTCAGAATGATGATGGGCACTGGTTGACTACCGATGAGGAGATAAACTCTCATCTGTTGGATTATTTCTCTAATCTGTTTAAGAGTGGGCCTCCGAGGGATACGGATTCTGCTTTGCAAGGGGTTCGCCAATCAGTTACAGCTACAATGAATCTCAACCTTACCAGACCTGTATCTGATTCGGAAATAAATCTGGCAGCCTTTCAATCGGGTCCTCTGAAAGCTCCGGGTCCGGATGGGTTTTCTGGGATTTTTTACCACCAGTACTGGGATGTAATCGGGGAGGAAGTGAGTATAGCAGTTCGAAGCTTTTTTGAGAACGGACATCTACTCCGGGAATGGAACCGAACTAACCTAGTGCCTATCCCTAAAGTTCCAAACCCGGTAAAGCTCTCTCAATACCGCCCTATTAGCCTGTGCAACTTTAATTTAAAAATCATTTCTAAAATCTTGGCCAACAGACTCAAACCTGTTCTTCAGCAAGTGGTCTCTCCCCAACAGTCGGCCTTCGTCCCTGGCCGTTTGATCCAGGATAATATCATTGCAACTCATGAAGTGTTTCATCATTTGAAACTAAAGAGAAGAGGGACTACAGGTGTCATGGCAGTGAAGTTGGATTTTAATAAGGCTTATGATAGAGTTCAGTGGGACTTTTTATATGCCCTCTTGGGCATGATGGGGTTTGATGCAAAATGGATTCAATGGATCATGGGGATTATTACGACAGTTTCCTTTTCCATTTTTGCTAATGGTATGAAGCGTGCTTCCTTCCTCCCCACTCGGGGCTTGAGGAAAGGTGATCCTCTCTCTCCGTATCTTTTTGTCTTGGTGGCCGATGCCCTTTCGGTTTCTCTGACCTATAGTCTCCAGGAACATCATATCATGGGGCTCCAAATCAAACCAAGCAGTCCTACATTAACCCATCTCTTCTTTGCGGACGATGCCCTTTTATTTGCTAAGGTTGAAGTGACGGAGTGTCAAGCTTTGAAATAGATTCTGGAGGCGTATTGCCAAGCATCGGGCCAGCTCATTAACTTTGACAAATCTGGGATCGCTTTCTCATCCAACACTCTAGATCAGGCACGTCTGAATATTTGTGGTCTCTTGGGCATTCTTCCTAACCGACAGACTTCTACATACTTGGGTTTGCCTTCTTGTTGGGGTAAGTCAAAGTCTGAGGGGTATGGGTTTCTCATCGATAAAGCTGTCCAAAAAATGCAAGGGTGGAAGCAAAGTTTATTATCCCAAGCTGGCAGGGAAACTCTGGTAAAAGCAGTGGTCCAAGCAATTCCAACCTATGCCATGTCGTGTTTTGCTCTCCCAAAAAATTTCAGCGATCGCCTTAACTCCTACGCGAGCAACTTTTGGTGGGGTGGCGACCCGGAGGATAGAGGGATCCATTGGGCGAGTTGGGAACATCTCTCGCTAACCAAAGCCCAGTGGGGCATGGGTTTCTGGGATTTTAAAGCCTTTAATCTGGCTCTGCTAGCAAAACAGGCTTGGAGATTGCTTAAATATCTGTTAAAACCTACCACCTACTTCACCCACTTCACCTACTCCATTACACCTACTCCACCCACTTCACCTACTCCACCACCTACTATACCTACTCCACCCACTTCACCTACTATATCTCCTATATAAAGAACATACTCACCATGTGTAATACATAACATTCAATCAATCATAATACATACAATTTATTCTCTTTCTATCAATTTATCTTACATGGTATCAGAGCTATAAGATTTAGGCCTGTATTTCTTTCTCACCGGCGGGCAGCCGGCTGACAACTTTGCCTTCGCTGCCCGCTGGAGATTTCTACGCATCCCTTCACTCCGCTGCATCTTCCAACAAGATCCTCTGTGTGTTCAGATCTTTGTATGCAACACCATGGTCGTTCATGAACTTCATCCCTTCTGCCACATCCGCAGCAATCCTTATAATTTCCTTAGTCTGGAGCTTCTTGGTCTTCCGTATACTATCATGAATTGACCCACTTTCCATGCTCGTCGAACTCTCCAAATCTCAAGACATCGTGGCCGGCGATGGCACCACCACCGTCGTCGTGATCGCCGGAGCTGAGGAGCACTCACGCTACCACCAAAACTTCTCTCTCTCTACCCCATCTAGGTCTGTCACTGAGTCAAGATGGAATTTTTCTCCTGGGAGTCCCTTTGGGTGGTTCATCCTTGCCTCCCTAGCTTTCCCATCTATATGTCCAGAGTATCCTTCAGCAGATCAAGCAACCAGCCTCGGTCGGCTATATTGAGACACTTAGAAAATATGAGGAAGAAGAACTCCGAAAATATGAGGAAGAAGGAATATATTTCTGTTATATTCAAAACTTCTTATTTTACAAGACCAAATGACACTCCTTATATAGGAGATATTACAAACATCATTATAACCCATTATATGCCACTTACATATTATATATTACCACTATCTACCACTATCATATTATATACATGCCACTATCTACCACCAACACCACTATCATATTCTATACATGCCACTATCTACCACCAACACCACTATCATATTCTATACATGCCACTATCTACCACCAACACCACTATCATATGCCACTATCTTATTATATGCATTAACACAAATTTCCAGCACTCCCCCTCAAGCTGGTTTGAAGATATCTTCCATAGCCAGCTTGCTAGTCAGCTTATCAAATTGCTTCTTGTGTAGTCCCTTCGTTAGCACATCAGCTAATTGTTCACCTGTTGGAAGGTAGGTCATACAGATTATGCCAGCATTGATTTTCTCCTTGATGAAATGTTTATCCACTTCTATATGTTTTGTGCGATCATGTAGAACTGGATTATGAGCTATAGATATAGCTGCTTTGTTGTCACAATAGACCTTCATAGGTGTCGGGTGAGAAAGCTTTAATTCTTCAAGAATTCTTTTAATCCACATTACTTCACAGATTCCATGGGCAACAGCTCTGAACTCTGCTTCTGCACTACTTCTAGCTACCACATTCTGTTTTTTACTCCGCCATGTAACTAGGTTCCCACCTACAAAGGAGCAGTATCCGGATGTTGATCTCCTGTCTGTAACACTTCCTGCCCAGTCTGCATCTGTGTATACTTCAACTTGAAGATGTCCATGTTTCTTGAACAGTAAGCCTCTCCCTGGAGTTCCTTTCAAATATCTTAAGATCTTATAAACGGCCTCAAAGTGCTCTGCCCCTGGTGAGTGCATGAACTGACTTACCATGCTGACTGCAAAGGCAATATCAGGCCGTGTATGAGACAAGTAAATCAATTTCCCGACAAGTCGCTGATATTGTTCCCTCTCTTTGACTTCTTCAGCCTTAGCAGCTTGTAACTTCAAGTTAGGCTCGATCGGAGTCTCCACCATCTTACAACCAAGCATACCTGTTTCTCCAAGGAGATCAAGAACATATTTTCTCTGATTAACGAATATACCTTCCTTGGATCTTGCAAATTCCATTCCGAGGAAATACTTGAGGGCTCCCAGATCCTTAATGTGAAATTCTTTTGCGAGTTTCTCTTTGAGGGCTGCTAACTCTGCTTCATCATTACCAGTTAAAATGATGTCATCAACATAAACAATCAAAATTGCAATTTTACTGTTTTTTGAATGTTTATAAAATATTGTGTGATCTGCTTGACTCTGCGAGAAGCCACAACTGATAACTGCCTTCCCAAAGCGTTCAAACCATGCTCTTGGTGATTGTTTGAGTCCGTATAATGACTTGTTCAATCTGCATACTCTGTCGCTTCCAAGTCTCTGCTCAAATCCCGGCGGTAGGCTCATGAACACCTCCTCTTCAAGATCACCATTGAGAAATGCATTTTTAATGTCAAGTTGATGTAGAGGCCAATCTGAATTTACTGCAAGAGATAACAGTACTCTGATGGAATTTATTTTAGCAACAGGAGCAAACGTCTCCTGATAGTCGATCCCATAAGTTTGAGTGAAGCCTTTAGCCACCAGTCTCGCCTTGTATCTCTCAACGCTTCCATCTGCGTTACATTTTATCGTAAACACCCATTTACACCCAACTGTTTTCTTGTCTTTGGGTAGATCAACTATCTCCCAAGTACCACTTCTCCTTAAAGCATTCATCTCCTCCATGACTGCTAATTTCCAATTCGGATCATCCAATGCTTGCTGTATATTCCTTGGAACAAACAAGTGTGAAATCCTAGATGTGAAAGCTCTATGGTTTTTAGACAGTCTTTGATAGGAGAGGTAATTTGCAATAGGATGTTTAATGCAATTTCGGACACCTTTCCTAATTGCTATAGGAACATCAAGGTCGGAAATAGAAGGAATAGGATTACCTAAAATTTCGATGCCAGAACTCGGGTGGACATTCGGGTCATTAGGATGGACATTCGGGTCATTATTCCTCAGATGAAATCGCTTCCTAGTATAAACCTGAAGCTCAGGATTTAGATCATTTTGTAGTACTTCTCCCCCTAAACAAGAATCTTCTTGACTAGGCACCATAGAACTTGGTTCTCCTAAGTGATCATTATCAGACAGATGTGGTTTTTGTGTAGGATAAATGACATTGGGGAGCGGGATAGAAATATCCCAAAAATGGTCTTCTACTCCACTTGTCTCCCCCTGAAGAGAAGTGTTGGGGAAATAGGATTTTGTTTCCACAAATGACACATCCATACTCACATGAAATTTCTTGGTTTGAGGGTCGAAACACTTATACCCCTTTTTGTTTGAGGAATAACCCAAAAAAACACATTTTATAGCACGGGGGTCAAGTTTTGAACAAAATTGACTAGGAACATGAACATAGGCAGTACATCCAAAAACTTTGGCGGGTAAATCAGAAAACAACCTCGTGTCAGGAAAAAAAGTTTTGAGACAATCGAAAGGCGTTTTGTATGTTAACACCTTTGTAGGCATCCTGTTTATCAAATAAGAGGCTGTTAAAATTGCTTCACCCCATAAATATTTAGGAACATGCATGTAAAACATTATAGCACGTGCTACTTCAAGTAGATGTTTATTTTTTCGTTCTGCAATGCCATTTTGTTGAGGGGTATCCCGACATGTAGATTGATGAAAAATTCCCTTTTTTTCCAAAAACTCACCCAACTGCTCATTGAAATATTCTGTTCCATTATCAGAATGTAAAATACCAATTTGGGTTTGAAATTGGTTTTCAATCATATTGTAAAAATTTGTGAATAAATTTTTCACGTCAGATTTTTTATTCATCAAATAAATCCAACATAAGCGGGTATGGTCATCAATAAATGTAACAAACCATCTTTTACCAGAAAGAGTAGTGATTTTAGAAGGGCCCCAAACATCACTATGAATCAAATAAAAAGGTTTGGAAGCCTGGTAAGGTTTTGGCAAATAAGTAGAGCGATGAAATTTTGCAAAAATGCAACTTTCACAATGAAAAGAAGAACAATCAATCCCTTTAAATAATTCTGGAAATAAATGTTTCAGATAAAGAAAACTAGGATGTCCTAGCCTATAGTGCCATAGCATTATTTTTTCTCGAACAGAGATTGAACTAGTACTATTAAAGCTCTGAGCTTTTTTATTACTAACAGGTACTTCATCAAAGTAGTAAAGACCTTCAAGCATCCTAGCACGCCCAATCATCATCCCCGAGTTCTGGTCCTGAAATTCACAATGGGATTCAAAAAATGTAACACGACAATTAGAATCCTTAGATAGTTTACTGACAGACAAAAGGTTACAGGCTAAGTTGGGGACGTGAAGAACAGCATTGAGATTAATTTTCTCAGTTAGTTTAATAAATCCTTTTCCTGCAATAGGTGAAAAACTACCATCGGCTATTCTGATTTTGTCATGACCGGAACAAGGGAAATAGGTACTAAATAAATGGGAAAAACTAGTCATGTGATCGGAGGCACCGGAATCTATGATCCACGGAGAGAAGTTTAGGCAAGAGAAGGCTTTAGGATTTCTACCTGTTTGTGCCAACAAAACACTAGGAGTACCGGATGAGGAGTTGGATTTTATCAGCTTTAAGAGTTGATCAATCTGCTCTTTGTTGAAGGGACCTGAATCGGCTTCATTAGCGGTAGGAAAGCCACGATTCTTCTCTCCTTGTTTGCTGCTTTTCCAGTTGACAGGTTTGCCATGGATTTTCCAACACGTTTCACGTGTATGGCGAGGCTTGTTGCAAAAATCACACCAGACCCATGGCTTATCATCAAACCTGCGCTGGTAATTTGCAGCCTTGTTGGCCGCAACATCGCTAATTAAAGCAGAAATTTCAATTGATTCACCAGTACCTTTTTTCTTAAGCATGACGCTCCTTCGGCTCTCTTCCCTTCTGACTTCGGCAAATACTTCGCCAATGGATGGGAGAGGAGGTCTGCCAATAATTCTTCCTCGCACTTCATCGAACTCAATGTTGAGGCCGGCAAGAAACTTGTAAATACGGCTGTCTTCCACAGTTTTCTTGTGGTGGTTGCAGTCGTCAACCGATTTCCATTCGTATGTGTTGAAGATGTCAAGATCCTGCCACAACCTTTTTAACGAATTGAAATATTTGGTGACAGAATCATCTCCTTGACGAATCTCTCCCAACTTCAAAGTTAATTCGAAAACTTGAGATTGATTTCCTAGGTCAGAATACATCTGACTAACATTATCCCACAATTCTTGTGCAGTAGGATAGCACATGTAATTAGAGCTTATATCCTCCTCCATGGAATTGACCAACCATGTCATAACCATGGAGTTTTCAGCGTCCCAACTGTCGAACAGCGGATCATTAATAGCAGGAGCCTTCTTGTCACCAGTGATGTAACCGATCTTTCCTTGCCCACGGATATACATCCGGACAGATTGTGACCAGCGGAGAAAATTATCACCATTTAGGCGGATGGTGGTGATTTAGACAGAGTGAGAGTTTGATGTTTTCAACGGAATGGCAGCGGCAGGGGTTGAAGTGGTTTCGGACGTGACTTCCGACATGGCTATGACGGTTTTAGGGCTGCTGTGGTTTTTGTAGCTCTGATACCAACTTAGAAAATATGAGGAAGAAGAACTCCGAAAATATGAGGAAGAAGGAATATATTTCTGTTATATTCAAAACTTCTTATTTTACAAGACCAAATGACACTCCTTATATAGGAGATATTACAAACATCATTATAACCCATTATATGCCACTTACATATTATATATTACCACTATCTACCACTATCATATTCTATACATGCCACTATCTACCACCAACACCACTATCATATTCTATACATGCCACTATCTACCACCAACACCACTATCATATGCCACTATCTTATTATATGCATTAACACAAATTTCCAGCAGAGACAAAGGAGAAGAGATCTTGTAGAGATTACTGTTAGCAGAGTCCAGAACCAAGAGCTCTCCACTGGGCAACACCTCCACGGAGTATGGCTTCTGGTTTCAATAGAAGGAGGCTCATCTTCATCTGGAATCACAAAACTCTCTTGCACTGGCCAAGCATTTGAATATTTGTGCTGTTGAGGTTGTTGATATTGATAGCTTGGCGACTTATTTCTAAAACCCGGAAATATTCTAGCGAAGAAGCCCCGCTTTCTCGAGTTCTCACCATTCCACAATTTTGAAGTGCATAGTGCTGGTGGGACCTCCCACTAGCAAAAGCAAGTTATAATCCTAATTACCCTCTCTCCACTAATTCCTTTTATTCTTATTATTATTATGAACAACCTCAGAACCCATGTGCTCTTTGATCCCTTTTATGACACTTTCTTTATTTTATTATTTTGATCCCTTTTATGACACTTTCTTTATTTTATTATTTTATTTTATCTTTAAAAAAAAAAAAAAAAGAAAAAAGAAAAAAAGAAGCCACCCACGTGGGCTTGTCCTCTCTCTTTCTTCCGTTTGATTTCCAAATCTATTATTTTTATTTATTTTCTCTAAACCCCTTTTTTAATCTCTTTCAAATACCCATTTTTATTTTATTATATACTCAACATTCCCATCATTCTTTTCCCCACTCCAATATATTATACTAGCCTTCATTGATTCCACGGGCTTCCACCACTTCATTTTATTTATTATTATTATTCTTATTTTCACCACCACAAAAAAAAAAAAAAAAAAAAACTACATTCATTCCAGTTGATTTTTCTACATTACCACACCTCCCATTCGAGTTTGCAAAAACACACTTGTTTTATTCATATCAGGGATTCATCCCGCTCACCATTCCAAATCCAACACAAAAAAAAAAAAAAAAAAAACAAACACCAAAACATTTGTTTTCTTTTCTGCACACGGCCACCCACCGACCTCACTTCCACTACTCTGCCGCCGGTCTCTTCTTTTTGCCTCCGTCCTGGGCGGCCCTTGACGGTGTTGCCTCCGTGTTTCCCACTCCACTGGGCACGATCACTACTCCCTGCTCCTCCACTGCAGCATATGGCGGACCTCCAAATCGGAACATCACGGTGGCCTTCCGCTTCAGCTCCTTATTTTCCGCCTTAAGCACACTTATCTCTGCTCGCGCATCCTTATACATGCGTTGGAGCAGAGCCAGTTGGGCGTTTAACTGTTGCACCTCATTTGTCCTACTCTGCAGCCGGTGCGACAGGTTTGTGACCGCCGTCATGGTCTCCACACATGACTTCAAAGTATACTGATTGGCCTCAATATCAGTTTGCACCGCCATTTTTTGCTCCACCGACCGCATCGGAAAGTTCAACGGAGCAAAACCAGAGGCGCTTGGTTGAGGTTCACTGGCCACCGCACCGGTTATCTCTCTTGTTGACTCGTTGAGGTCGGGAAAGAGAGTGAGCAGACCACGGGACGAAGAGGCCATATTCTAGGTAGCTGAACGGGAAGACGAGGCCATGTTATGGGTTGCTGAGTGTTTCAGAGAAGGGTTGGTTACAGAATGGCAACAGAGTGTTCCAGAATCTCTTTCTCAGAAACGGAAGAGTTTTTTCAAAGGATTTTCGGCGGTTTCAGACTGGTTTGCACAGCCTCCGCCTCAACCTTGGTTAAATAGCCGAGGCAGACACGCGCATCATGCGCCTCTCGGCGCTCGCCGACAACATGGGCGCTCCTTTTGATAGGCACGTCTTTTGATGGCACGCCTTTTTATAGATTGGGCACGCCTTTTGATGGCACGCCTTTTGACAGATTGGGCACACCTTTTGAGGGTGCGACTTTTTAGGGGTCCGACAAGACTCTGTAAACTGTCCCGACATTGATTCCGGTTAGCTCTTTCATGGGTCCGACAAGACTCTGTAAACTGTCCCGACATTTTGACAGATTGGGCACACCTTTTGAGGGTGCGACTTTTTAGGGGTCCGACAAGACTCTGTAAACTGTCCCGACATTGATTCCGGTTAGCTCCTTCATGGGTCCGACAAGACTCTATAAACTGTCCCGACATTGATTCCGGTTAGTTTCTACAAGGGTCCAGCAAGACTTCGTAAACTGTCACAACAACTGTCACAACATTGTCTGCTACAACGGTCCGACATGACCCCATAAACTGTCTTCTACATCGGTCTGACACAATCATCCAGTGTACTCTACAACGTTATGACACCACCATACAGTGTCTTCACCATCGGTCTGACACGACCATACAGTGTCTCCTATCCTCTTTTATTTTTATGTATTTTCTTGTTTTGTTACTCTCTCCAAACTCAAGTTGGTTAGTTCCTATCCCCCTTGAGTTTGCGGGGGGCTGCTAAAATCTACCACCTACTTCACCCACTTCACCTACTCCATTACACCTACTCCACCCACTTCACCTACTCCACCACCTACTACACCTACTCCACCCACTTCACCTACTACATCTCCTATATAAAGAACATACTCACCATGTATAATACATAACATTCAATCAATCATAATACATACAATTTATTCTCTTTCTATCAATTTATCTTACAATATCCCAATTCTTTATGTGCTAAATTGCTGAAAGGAATCTATTACCCTTATTCAGATATTTTGTCAGCTGGTCGAGGGCGTTGGGCGTCATGGGCTTGGTCGAGCATTATTCAAGGGAGAGACCTTCTCCGTAAAGGACTTAGGTGGCAAATTGGCAAGGGACAGTCTATCAGATTTTGGGAGGATCCTTGGATTCCCTCTTCTATTAACTTTACTCCTCAAAAGTCTGAAACCTGTTGGGTGGCAAGTGCAATGGGTGGGGGATGTTATAAATCAAAACTGCTCTATCTGGGACAAAGAGAAACTCATGGAGATTGTCAGCCAAGAGGATGTCAGGACTATCTCAGCCATTCCTATTTCCGTGTCAGGCCAAGAGGATACTTTGATTTGGCATTACACTGGGAAGGGCACTTGTGAAGTTAAAAGTGGTTACCAGGTGGCAAAAATGCACTCAAAGCAGCCAGATACCCCTTAGCTTCTTCATCTGCCCAACCTCCTAAGAATTTCTGGAAATTCATTTGGTCTTTAAAGGTCCCCCCCGAAAATCTGAAACTTCTGGTGGCGGGTTTGTAGTAACAGACTAGCTACCAAAGAGAATTTATTCCGGAGGACATGTGCTCCCTCTCCTTCTTGCCCTGTATGTCAAGACTGCTCTGAGTCCATTGAACACCTTCTGTTTCAATGTAGCTGGGTGAGAGCTGTCTGGTTTGGGTGTAATCTGGGACTTCGGCATGGGACTGACCCAATTATTTCAGCTCTTCAGTGGACCTTATCTTTAATGCAGTCTTGTTTAAATGATCGAGATAGAAGGGAGATGGTGAGTCGGGCTGCCATGGTTGGCTGGTGTATTTGGAAAGCAAGAAATGAGTGGGTGTTTAACCATTGTTGTGTGGACCCACAGCAAGTAATTCGACAGGCTAGTATTTTCTGGTGGGAAACTCAGCAGGTATTGACTCAATCTGAAGCACTTTCACATCAACCTTCTGCACCAGATATCTCTAATCACAATTGGGTTCGACCATTACTTGGCTCTATGAAGATAAACTGTGATGCCAGCTTCTCTATTCCTGATGGCAGAGCGGCTGTGGCTGTTATTTTACGGGACGACCAAGGAAAGCTTGTTGATGGAGTAGTCTCCATTGTCTATTCTTCTTCGGTTAGACAAGGAGAAGCACACGCTATTCGCTTGGCTTGTCTATTTCTTCAATCTCTTGATCTCTCGGCTGTCCAAGTGGAAAGTGACAATAGAGAGGTGATTTGTCTGTGTGTTTCGGAACTGGTTCCTCCGTGGGACTGCTCGACTATCATCCATGATATTCAGGTCCTGCAGTCATCCTTACATGCCTCTTTTGCTTGGATTCCTAGGGAATGGAGTTGCTCACTGGCTAGCTAGAGCTCATCTTCATGGTGTTCTTCCTTTTGACTGGGTTGCAAATCCCCTTGCTGTTCTCTTGGAGTTACTCTCTGTAGATGCTTCCTTGGAGCCTTCGGGCATTACTAAGCTCAAAAAAAAAAAGAAAAAAAAAGGCTAATGTGTCATATAATGAAAGTGTGGGAGAGGGTGATGGAATGCCTATTGCGAGATATAACAAAGGTGTCAGAGAATCAATTTGAGTTTATGCTTGGCAGGTCAACAATGGAAGCGATCTATCTTTTGAGGAGAGTAATAGAAAAGTATAGAGAAAAGAAAAGAGACATTCATATGGTGTTTATTGACCTTGAGAAAGCATATGATAAAGTGCCTCAGAATATAATATGGTGGGTGTTAGAGAAGAAATAGGTGATAAAAGGTTACATTGATGTGATTAAGGACATGTATGAAGGGGTGGTGACCACTATTAGATCGCCTGCTGGAGAGACAAATGAATTTCTTATCACTGTAGGGTTTCACCAGGGATTTACCTTAAGTCCTTATCTTTTTGCTTTAGTTATGGATGAGTTGACGAGAAATATTCAGGATGACGTGCTATGGTATATGCTACTTGTAGACGATATCGTGCTAGTGGATGGTACAAGAGAAGAAGTTAACACAAAGTTGGAGATTTGGAGAAAAACACTTGAAGCTAAAGGATTCCGAATAAGCAGAACTAAGACAGAGTATATGGAGTGTAAATTTAGTAACAGTAATAATGAAAGCAGAGGAGAAGTGAAGATTGAGAACCAAGAACTGCTTAAAAGTGAACATTTTCGTTATTTAGGGTCGATTATCATAACGACGGGAGAGATTGATGCGGATGTGGCCCATAGGATTAAGGCGGGATGGTGTAAGTGGAGAAGTGTGTGTGGGGCATTGTGCGATAAACGAATACCCACTACACTAAAAGGTAAGTTCTATAGAACGGCTATTAGACCAATGTTGTATGGGACGGAGTGTTGGGCAACCAAGAAATAACATGTAGATAAGATGAGTGTGGCTGAGATGAGGATGCTAAGGTGGATGTGTGGCAAGACTAGACAAGACAGAATTAGGAATGAGTGTATTCGGGAATGGGTAGGAGTAGCACCAATAGAAGATAAGTTGAGAGAATCGATTGAGATGGTTTGGTCATATTCAACGGAGACCAACAGAGGCAATAGTGAAGAGATTTGATGCAGTGGCGGTAGATGGAAGTGTTAGGGGATCGGATAGGCCTAGATTAACATTGGCTAGCGTTGTAAATAGAGATATGGATCTACTTAATTTGACTAACGAAATGACCTTTGATAGAGCTGCGTGGAGAAGAAGGATTCATGTAGCTAACCCCATTTGATGGGACTTAAGGCTTGGTTTGGTTTTCTATTTCGGTTACTTGGTAATTCTGTTTATATTGCTTGATTTTCGTAGTTTTATTTATGTCTTAAAGATTAATATTATCAAATAATAAAGAAAATATATTATTTATTGATTGATTTTACTTTGTCTTTTGGTTTGTTTGTTTGCTAAGAAATCTTGAGGAAAGAATTCATAACTTTTGAATCTCAATGCTTGGGATTAGAAAAAGACGGACATCTCTTGCTCGTAGGATCTGTTGATACTAAGTTTCTTTTTCAAATTTCTTTGCAATAAAAATTATAAACTTAGTTTCTAATTAATTTTTTCATATTTTGTTTTGTTTTTTTCAATTTTTTTTAAATTTATTGTATTTTGAAATTTATATAGGTGCATATCTCCCAATTTAGGAAGCCAGGCTCAAGGCCACAGCCGGGTCCCTTATAGCTGATGAATCGGAGCTAACCGACATGTTTTTTTATCTTTGGTTGCACTATGAATGGCACAACCAAGTCCGATTCTTCCAAGCATGGCCGTTTGTCCACTGGATCTTCCGAATAAACGGTGTCGTGATCGGCTGGGTGCTTTTCATCCCTGTACTCCGTCACTTGACCCTCCTGTTGATCGACAACAGTTTCCGTTTCAGCCATTTCATTCTGAGCCACCTCTTCAACAGGAACGGGTGGAGTTTCTTCCCTGGCGTCAGGTGGAGGGGGCTGAGGTTGGTTTCGCTCGGCTTCAGCCCTTCTTCGGGCGGCCATCCTCTCGGCGTTCCTCCGTTTGGCCATTTGGGTGAGCGACTCGCCGGCCATGTTGTCAAGGTAAGAGCTGGGCAAATCCCCTAAGTTTGTAAAAATGTCTTCGAAAAAGTCCCCTTGGCCTGAGGTGGGCAGAGGGTCAGATGAATTCAATCCGGCTTCCTCGAAAGCCGAATTAAGTGCTTCTTTATCTCGGCTTCCGATTGGTTCAGGTTCTCGGCGACCGGATCGGCTGCTTCTTCTTCCTCTTGTTCTGATTCAGAGGCTTCTAAACCAACCTCCTTTATGTTTTTGAAGCTGGGGAAGATAAGGGCGGTAAGATGATCTTCACCACTCGGAATTGGAATGTGTTCTGCTACCGGAAACGTAGAGTAAGACGGCGCGTATCGCAAAAGAATATGGGCTGCCCTCCCTTGTTTCTGCAAGTTTGGACGGCCAACGAACTGTAGAGCGACTTTAATGTCCGCAAGTATAGCGTCGTCGGATGAAACCAACACTTTCTTCAAATTGCTACCTGCAAAAACAAAACGGTAAACATATAGAAGGAAAGCCGAATACAAATAAGGTAGTCGGAGAAACTAGAGTGAGCTATACGGCCACCTGGTTCGCCTTTTTTCCTTGGCATGGGATCTAGGGGATCTTCACCCTCGCCGAATTCCCAGTTGCCTCGAACAACGACCATCACGTCGTCAACACGCTTGCCAGAGCTGGTAAGCATAGTCACTAGGTGATGTTCGGTATCTTTGGCCCTGAGAAAATAGTGTCCCAGCCGGCCAGTAGACTTGGCCAAGGCATAACAATGCCGAATTGCAGGTATACCCAAGTTAATCCTAAGACGACGGTTCAACTCTGTAATCCCTATTATGATGCGGAAAAAATTCACGTTAGGCTGGGAAGGAATTAAACCCCAGTGTTGAAGGATGGCTCTTAAGAATAGGTGAAGGGGAAAACGGACTCCGCCCTCAGCAATCGATAGGAAAGGAAACGTGATTGTACTCTCATCGGTCCTCTCCATATCAGTGGTGCTGTCTTCCATAAGTGACAGATGGACGTCATCGGGGATGGAATAATGGCGTCGAAAGCCGGAAATTCCATCCGCAGAAAGGAGCTCTTTCAAATTTTTTTTGCCATCACGGCCAGCCTAAGGATTATGCAAAATTGAAAGTAAACAAGGAAACGACATTGGGAGTGAAGGAGAAGAAAACTTACAGGAAGCAGAAGGAATAATGAGAGACAGGAGGAAATTGCAGAGGACGCGAAGTGAAGGAGTTGAACTAGAAGGCGAGCCAGAAACTTTGAGTATTCAGAGTATACATTCGAAAGGGCAGTTTAAAATCACATCAAATGGAGGACGCGTACGAAGAGGCGGGAATTTGTAACGATGACCAAAAAACGTGTGCGTTCTGACACACGTTGGAATGAGGTTAACCGTCGAATTTTTGACTTTTCAAGTTCGAAACCAAACACACCGACTAACTAGTGCTAGTGGGGTGTTTGGGGGGCAATTGTGGGAGCCGGATAAAAGTGGACGCAGATAGGCCAAATAGACATTTAGATAATCGGTACATGTTATACTTGCCCCTGTCTTGTACGTTCTGGATGCCGAATATATTAGTCAGCCACAAAGCCAGCTGAACAATGGGCCGATTAGAGATTGGAAGTTGGAATACGACAAAAGAAGGACCGAGTGAGCAATCACACGATGGATTAGTAGTGGGCCCCATCCTGAGGACTGGGAGCGTATATAAATAGAAGAGCAACAACCTACGAGAGGTATGTGAGAGCTATTACGCTTAACTTAAGATACAAGTAACTAAGAGAGCATATACTGACTTAACCGTCGGAGTGCCAATTCCGGCATCCCCGACCGGAGTGTTCATTCATTTTCAGGTTACTAGCTGAAGGTCTCGAGCGTCCCAGTGGATCAAAAGAGTATTTCCAAACTACTTCCCCACAGTAGGAATACTAACAAAGAAAATGTTTAACACAAAGGCTCTATAAGAGGAAGATAAATGAGAATAGGACACAAAATTTGAGATAGGATGTTGAGTACAAGATCTCACACCCTTTCTCTTGGCAATAGGAATATCAAGATCAGTAGTGTCAGGAACAGTAATATCAGTAGACTCAAGAGAAATAAGAGGTTCAAAGTTATCTGGAATCTTATCAGAAGTAGGAGATGGCAGTGGGTGAGCAGAAGTGGTTTTTTATATCTAAGTAACTTTTTGTTTGTCTTTATCCCTGATATAAACTTGCCCTTCTTTGTCCTTGGTAGCATTGGATTCTATAGTCCCAGTAATATGTGGTGCAGGAACAACTGGTTCCACCATAGGAGCAACAGGGACAACAGGAATCTCTTCACACCAAGTCTCCTCTTGAAAGGATGACTGTGACACCGGAAAAGACAAGAAGTAGGACGGTGACTCAAAGAATGTGACATTCATGGACACAAACTACTTACGAGAAGAAGGGTGATAACATTTATACCCCTTTTGAGTAGGCGAGCATCCGAGGAAAACACACTTGAGAGAGCGAGGGTCTAACTTACCACGAGTAGGAGAATGATTGTGGACAAAACTGGCACAACCAAATATTTTTGGGGAAATGGAAGACACAGACTCTGAATCGAGAAGGACTTGAAGTGGTGCTTGTTTTTGCAAAATCTAGGTAGGAAGACGATTAATGAGATAGGTTGCAGTGAGAATGACCTCGCCCTAGTAGGACTGAGGCACACTCATAGAAAAACACATGTAGCGAGCCATATCAAGAAGATGGCTATTCTTGTGTTCTGCAACCCTATTTTGTTGAGGGGTATTGGTGTAAGATGTCTGATGTATAATGCAAAGAGTGGAAAAATAGCTCTGTAACCCTGAATCGATGTATTCACCCCTATTATCAGAACGCAAGATTTTGACAATTGCCTCAAATTGAGTACAAATCATTTTATGAAAATTTTGTAATACAGAGAAAACTTCACTTTTTCTTTCATGAGATATACCTAAGTAGTATGAGAAAAATCATCGATAAAAGTAACAAACCATTTATGGTCTTTTAAAGACACAACACGAGATGGACCACACACAACACGAGATGGATTCCACACATCAGAACGTATTAAAGAAAAAAGAGCTAAACTTTTATTAAGACTTGGAACAAAAGAAGCTCGGTGTTGTTTGCCAAGTTAACAAGACTCACAAAGAAACTTAGACACATTATTGTTTGTAAAAATAGACAAAAATAAATGCGTAAGTAAATGAAAAGAAGGATGCCCAAGACACTAATGCCACAATCATAAATTCTCCTTGGTGGTTGGGAATTGGATGGAATGATGAGCAAGTTGGTTCGGCTGATCCAAGAAATAGAGACCATTTTCTGCACTACCATTGCCAATTGTCCTCTTCATGACAAGGTTCTGAAAAAGACAATGATCAAGAAAAAAATGTCACACTACATTTCAAATCCTTAGTAATACAACTCAAGGATAGAAGATTAACAGAAAAATTGGGAACGTGGAGCACTGAAAACAGAGGTATGGTAGGGGTGACATGAATTAAACATTTCCTAGAGATAGAAGAAACAATACTATCTGCAATCCTAACTTTGTCTTGACCTGAAGAGGGCTTATATATTGAGAAAATGTCAGAAGACCCAGACATATGATCTGAGGCACCAAAATCAATAATCCATGGCAAAGACTTGTAGGAAAGAAATGTTAGAATATTTTATTGTTTCCTTATTTAGATTAGATTGTGATTGATTGATTGCTTATGATTTCTTAATCAGTCAATCAATCATTCAATATAAAAGGTGATTCCTTAATTAGTGCCTTTGGGCTTCCGTTTGTAACAGTTGATTGATTAATATAAAAGGTGATGATATCATAATCATCGCCTAAGTTTTGTATTCTCTTAAATTACATGGTATCAGAGCGAAAACCTTAAAAACCGTTACACACACAGCCACTGCCACAAACCAGCCATCACCTATCACCACCCATCCTTCACCGCTGGTCCCTGAGTCTCTGTTGGAACTAGCCAAGGTACCACAAAGCTGTTTCGACTTCAGTTAAAGGCCCTTTTGGCCTAGTCGACCCTTGTGAGGGCTGTCTTAGCCTTTCTTTGTGTATTTCGACTCCTGTGGATGAGTGTTTGAGGGCTACCCATCTTCTGTTGCCCCAAGTTTCCTTTCTTCTACTTTCTTGAACACAATTCAACACTTGTTTTGATTGGAGGTTCATTTTCCCATATTTGATTTATTTTTTGGGTCCATAGATGATCTATTAATGTGATTGTTATGTTTTCATAGTGGTTTGTGTGTGATTTTGCTTGTTCCAGCCCATTCCATTCCTCTTTCCATTCTTGTGATTCATGCAAGGTTTTTTGGGTTGAAATTGTAGAGTTCTTATGGCTGACCTAACTAGTGAATTTACCACTACTTTTCACCCATCTAAAGGGGAGAGCTCCAATCCAGTTATGACTACTACATCTGAGAACTTGAACCCTAGCCTCAAAATCACCATCGCTGTGTTTAATGGTTAGGATTATCTTTCATGGCCTTAGTGTCTTATCACTTTTATTGAAGAGTAGGGGGAAGATGTGATATGTTAATGAGAGAGTTCAAGCACCAGGTATTACGGATACTGGCTATGATCAATGGGAGATTACCAACTCTTTAATCATGGGGTGGGCCATTCATTCCATGGTTCCTGAGATTGGTGAAGGCTTCTTATCTATGGATACTGTCCAGAATATTTGTGAAGTAGTCGCTGCTACATTTTCTCGAAAAGAGAATTTTTGTCAGTTTTTTGAGTTGTGCCAGTCTATTGAGCGCTCAGTACAGGGGGAGCAGACAGTTCTCCAGTATTACACCTTTTTGAAATGGTTGGAAACGCTTAGATCATCTCCTGGATTACAAGCCTATCTGTACAGTTGACTTAGTTGGTTACCAGAAGTTTCTTGCATAGGAGAAGGTCTTCTAGTTTCTGGAAGGCCTCAATGTGGAGTTTGATCTGGTCCGAAGTCATGTTCTTGGTATGGATGTTTTTCCAACTTTTCAAGAGGCCTTTGCATATGTACAGAATGAGGAGAGTCGTCGTTCTGCTATGTTACCACCGGCTACTGGAGACCGTTCAACATTACTTTCTGCTCCTTCTTGAGATGGGGCTGATTTGTCACTACCTCTTTCCCATCCTTTAAAGAAGAATACTGTGTTTTGTGATTATTGCCGCAAGCCGCGACCTACTCGTGAGACGTGTTGGAAGCTTCATGGGGCTCTATTAGGGAGTTGGGGTGATCGGTCTGGTACTAGAGGCAGTCGATCAGGCCAGTCTAGAGGACGTGACTCTAATTCACGGGCCCATTAGTCTAGTGCTGTTGACACCCTTGATTCTACTTGTGCTTTAGTTGGTCCGACTTCTGATAGTTTATCTAGCATGACCTCTCCTAAGCTTAAGGATGTTCTACGTCATTTGCTGGCCTGCCGGTCTTCTACTACTCCCCGTGCTTCTTCCTCGTCGTTTTCCCGCTTAGGTAACTTAGCCTCTTCTCTTAGTGCTTTTCTTTCCCATAAGTCTTTGCCATGGATTATTGATTCTAGTGCCTCAAATCATATGTCTGGGTCTTTTGATCTTTTCTTAGCATATATGCCCTCTTCAAGTCAGGACAAAGTTAGGATTGCAGATGGTACTGTTTCTTCTATCTCTGGGAAAGGTTTAATTCATGTCACCCTACCTTACCTCTGTCTTCAGTGCTCCACGTTCCCAATTTTTCTGTTAATCTTCTATCTTTGAGTCGTATTACTAAGGATTTAAACTGTAGTGTGGCATTTTTTCCTGATCATTGCCTTTTTCAGGACCTTGTCACGAGGAGGACGATTGGCAGTGGTAGTACAGAAAATGATCTCTATTTCTTGGATCAACCGAACAAGCTTGCTCATCATTCCATCCAATTCCCAACCACCAAGGAGGATTTATGGCTGTGCCATCGGCGTCTTGGGGCATCCGTCTTTTCATTTACTTAGGCATTTGTTTTTACAAACAATAATGTGTCTGAGTTTCTTTGTGAGTCTTGTCAATTGGCAAATACCATCGAGTTTTTTTTTGCTCCAAGTCTTAATAAAAGTTTAGCTCTTTTTTCTTTAATACATTCTGATGTGTCGGGTCCATCTTGTGCTACGTCTTTAAAATGCCATAGATGGTTTGTTACCTTTATTGATGATTTTTCTTGTACTACTTGGGTGTATCTTATGAAAGGAAAAAAATGAGGTTTTCTCTGTGTTTCAAAGTTTTCATAAAATGATTTGTATTTCGTTTGGGGCAATTGTCAAAATCTTGCGTTTTGATAATGGGGATGAATACATCAATTCACGGTTAGAGAGCTATTTTTATACTCATGGCATTATACATCAAACATCTTGCACCAATACTCCTGAACAAAATGGGATTGCAGAGCTCAAGAATTGTCATCTTCTTGATATGACTTGCTGCATGTGTTTTTCTATGAGTGTGCCTCGGTCCTACTGGGACGAGGCCATTCTCACCGCAACCTATCTCATTAATCGTCTTCTTACCCAGGTTTTGCAAAAACAAGCTCCACTTTAAGTCCTCGGTTAAGAGTCTTTGTTTTCCATTCCCCCTAAAATATTTGGTTGTGTCTGTTTTGTCCACAATCATTCTCCTACTTGTGGTAAGTTGGACCCTCACTCTCTCAAGTGTGTTTTCCTCGGATACTCGTCTACTCAAAAGGGGTATAAATGTTATCACCCTCCTTCTCGTAAGTGGTTTGTATCCATAGATGTCACATTCTTTAAGTCTCAGTCTTACTTCTTGTCTTCTCCGGTATCACAGTTTTCCCTTCAGGGGGAGCCTTGGTGTGAAGAGATTCATGTTGTCCCTGTTGCTCCTATGATAGAACCAGTTGTTCTTGCACCATCTATTACTGGGACTATAGAATCCAATGCCACCAAGGACAGGGAAGGGTAAGTTTTTGTCAGGGACAAAGATAGACAGAAAGTTACTAGGATATAAGAGACCACTTCTGCTCATCCACTGTCATCTCCTGCTTTTGATAAGAGTCTAGGTAACTTTGAACCTCTTGTTTCTCTTGAGTCTACTGATATTACTATTCCGAACACTACTGATCTTGATATTCCTTTTGCCAAGAGAAAGGGTGTGAGATCTTATAGTCAACATCCTATCTCAAACTTTGTGTCCTACTCTCATTTGTCTTCCTCTTATAGAGCTTTTGTGTCAAACATTTCCTCTTTTAGTATTCTTAACCATTTTCAGGATGTTCTCGCTAGTTCTGAATGGAAACTTGCTATGATTAACGAAATGAAAGCACTTTGTAAGAATGACACTTGGAAATTAACTGAGTTACCTAATGGTAAACGACTGGTGGGATGCAAATGGGTGTATATTGTGAAGCACAAAGCAGATGGTTCCTTTGAGCATTGCAAGGCTCGACTTACGGCAAAAGGCTTCACTCAGACTTATGGAGTAGACTATCAGGAAACTTTTGCACCAGTGGCTAAGATGAATTCAGTCAGAATACTTCTCTCTCTAGCAGCTAATTTAGATTGACCACTTTATTAGTTTGATGTAAAGAATGCTTTCTTACATGGTGATCTAGAAGAAGAGGTATATATGGACATTTCTCTTGGTTTTGAGGATCATCAGACAGAGGGTAAAGTATACAGGCTTCGTAAGTCATTATATGGTTTCAAATAGTTTCCAAGGGCTTGGTTTGAGAGATTCACTCCGGCTATGCTTCAATATGGTTTCAAATAAAGTCAGGCATATTATACTTTGTTTGAGAAACATTCCTCATGTGGTAAGACTATAACTCTCATTGTTTATGTGGATGACATAGTGCTTACAGGCGATGATAGTGAGGAAATACCCTAATTGAAGAAATATTTAGCTAGTGAGTTTGAAATCAAAGACTTTGAGAACTTGAAGTATTTTCTGGGAATTGAAGTTGCTCGCTTCAAGGATGGGATTTTCATCTCATAAAGGAAATATATTCTTGACCTTCTGAAGGAAATAGAGATGCTTGGATATAAGACCTGTGATACTCCATTGGAACCTAATTAGAAACTTGGTGATGATGAACGAGGAACAACTGTTGATAGGGGGAATTATCAGCGACTAGTGGGTAAGCTCATTTACTTACTCGCTCTTGTCCTGATATTGGTATTGCTGTCACTATGGTTAGCCAATTTATGCATGCTCCTCACTAAATTCACTTAGAGGCTGTTATGAGAATTTTGAGGTACTTGAAATCTTCTCCTAGAAAGGGCCTTTACTTTTCCAAACATGATCACCTCAGAGTGGAAGCCTATACGAATGCTGATTGGGCAGAGTCAATAACTGATAGGAGATCTACATCAGGATATTGTACCTTTATGGGCGGCAATCTTGTTACTTGGAGGAGTAAGAAACAGAATGTGGTGGCTAGATCGAGTGCAAAAGTTGAGTTTAGAGCTATGGCATAAGGTGTGCGTGAACTTTAGTTGCAGGAATCGTCCTAACAGGTGACGAATCTTCCTAAGAAACGTGATTCCGCGTTTCTTAGAAAGAAACGTGTAGGAATCGCGTTTCTGTAGAGAGAGAAACGCGATCTTGGCCAAGATGGGATCGTTGGTGAAGAAGAACAAAAATCCTAGCTTGTTGGTGTCAGATACGGCGAGGAGAGAGAGACAGAGGAGAGAGTGTGTGAAGGAAGAGAGTGAGAAGACAAACCTTCGTCGTCGTAGTCGAACATCCAGTTGACTCGAAGCATCGATCGAACCTTCGACTCCAGTCGTATTGGACCTCGCGATCTGCTCGCGTCGAACCTTCGTCGTCGTAGTCGAACATCCATGGCCATCGCGATCAGTGCTCACCTCCTTCTGCTTCTTCTTCTTCTTCTTCTCTCTCTCTCTCTCTCTCTCTCTCTCTCTCTTCGATCTGTGTTGTCTTCCCCCTCCCGTTTCTAACATATCTATATAATTTACTATATAATAAATAATATAATTTGTTATATAAATAATATAATTTGTTATATAATAATATAATAAATCTAATTAAATCAAATATAATAAAAAAAAATTAATAAAATTTATAAAATAAATCATTATTTTACTATTTTTTAACATATTTTATTATTTTACTGTTTTTTATTTATAATATATATCAATTAAAAATTAAAAAATATATATAAATAAATTGAAAATATTATCTATAAAAATAATATCTAAGATAAAAATAATTATTTAACTCACCTTTATATAATAAATATATTTTAGAAATAACTATTAAAAATATATATATATATATATATATATTATCGCTTCCCGAGGCGCTCCCAACTTAAGAAACTTCTATCCGCTCCCGCTCCAGCCCCTGCTCCCGCTCCCGCTTTGTGCAACTAAGGCGTGAACTCTTGTGGATCAGACTATTGTTGAGTGATCTGGGGATGAGCCAAACAGACTCTATGCGGCTATATTGTCATAATAAGGCTATCATCAACATAACTCACAATCCTGTTCAACATGACAAGACAATGCATGTTGAGATTGATCGTTACTTCATTAAGGAGAAACTCATTTGCGGCATGATATGTACTCCTTTTGTGAAGTCAGGTGAACAACTTGCAGACATCCTCACCAAGGAAGTTGGGAATAAACCATTTCATGACATTCTAGGCAAGCTGGGCATGGGATATATCTTCGTACCAGCTTGAGGGGGAGTGTTAGAATATTTCTTTATTTCCTTATTTAGATTAGATTGTGATTGATTGATTGTGATTCCTTAATCAGTCAATCAATCAATCAATATAAAAGGTGGTTCTTTAATCAGTGCCTTAGGCTTCCTTTTGTAATTGTTGATTGATTAATATGAAAGGTGATGATATCATAATCATCACCCAAGTTTTGTATTCTCTTAAATTACAAGAAAAGCACTAGGAGAATAGGCTAAGTTACCTAAGCGGGCAAATGACGAGGAAGATGCATTGGGAGCAGTAGAAGACGGCAGACTATCAAATGACGCAGAACATCCTCAAGCTTAGGAGAAGTTATGCTAGATAAACTATCAAAAGTCTAATCAACTGAAGCAGAAGTAGAATCAAGGGAGTCAACAACACCAGGCTGATGGGCATGTGGATTAGAGCCACTGGCCTAATCAACTGCCTCTAGTACCAGGCCGATCACCCTGACTCCCTGATGGAGTCCTATGAAGCTTCCAACACTTCTCACGAGTATGCCGCGGCTTACAGCAATAATCACAGAACATAGTATCCTTTCCTGAAGAATGGGAAAGTGGTAGTGACAAACCAGTCCCATCTCGAGAAAGAGCAGAAAGTAATGCTGAACGGTCTCTAGTAGTTGGTTGTAACATAGCAAAACGACGACTCTCTTCATTATGTACATATGCAAAGGCCTCTTGAAGAGATGGAAGAACATCCATGTCAAGGACACGACTCTGGACTGGATCAAACTCCACATTGAGATCTTCCAGAAACTTGAAGATCCTCTCCTGTGTAAGAAACTTCTGGTAACCAACTGAGTCAACTGTACAGACAGGCTTGTAATCCAGGAGATGATCTAGGCGTTTCCAACCATTAGTCAGAAAGGTGTAATATTGAAGAACTGTCTGCTCTCCCTGTACTGAGCGCTCAATAGACCGGCGCAGCTCAAAAGACTGAAAAAATTTTTCTTTTTGAGAATATGTAGCAGTGACTGCTTTCCAAATATCCTGGGCAGTATCCATGGATAAGTTGCCTTCACTAATTTCAGGAACCATGGAGTGAATGAGCCACCCCATGATTAAAGAGTTGGTAATCCCATTGGTCATAACTAGGAGAAAGTGTCAGACACTGAGACCATAAAAGGTAATTTTGACCATTAAATAGAGCGGTGTTGATTTTGAGGTTAGGTTTCAGGTTTTTAGATGTAGTAGTCATAACTGGACTAGAGCTTTCTCCTTTAGATGGGTGAGAAGTAGTGGTGGATTCACTAGTTAGGTCAGCCATAAGAACTCTACAATTTCAAACCAAAAAACCTTGCACAAATCACAAGAATGGAAAGAGGAATGAAATGGGCTGGAAGAAGCAAAATCACACATAGACCACTATGGGAGCATAACAATCAGATTAATGACCATCTATGGACCTAAAAAATAAATCAAATACGGAAAAACGAACCTCCAATCAAAACAAGTGCTGAACTAAACCCGCGGCAACCGAAGATGGCAGCCCTCAAATACTTATTCACAGGAGTCGAAATACACAAAGAAAGGCTAGGACAACCCTCACAAGGGTCGACTAGGCTAGAGGGGCCTTCGGCTGAAGCTAAAACAACTCTGTGGGACCTTAGTTGGTTCCAACAGAGACTCAGGGACTAGTGGTGAATGATGCGTGATGATAGGTGATGGCTGGTTGGTAGTAGCGGCTGTGTGTGTGATGGGTTTTAGGGTTTTGGCTCTAAATACCATGTAATTTAAGAGAATACAAAGCTTGGGTGATGATTATGATGTCATCATCTTTTATATTAATCAATCAACTGTTACAAAAGGAAGCCCTAAAGCACTGATTAAGGAATCACCTTTTATATTGATTGACTGATTGAGGATCACAATCAGTCAATCAATTAGAATCTAATCTAAATAAGGAAAGAAGGAAATATTCGAACAAGTTCTTCGTTTAAATTAAAGACTCATTGATAGGTGTATAAATAGATAGTTCTTCGTATAAGTTCTTCGTTCTTTGTAAGCCCATTGCCCTTAATTGATATCAGTGTTATTGAATGGTTATATTTAGTTTATTGAGTTTGTTCATTTTAGAAAGTTCATTGTGGATTGAAATTGGAATTAATTGCTTTATTTTATAGTAATAACTAAGAGAAAGCAATGTTCAGCATGTGATTGGGTTATATGATATTAAAGTTAAATTAAGGCAGAGGGAGTTTCTTATTTTATGCATATTGATATTTTTATGATGTATTCTAAGGAGTTATAGAGGAAATTAGGTTGTTAGACCTATCCTTACAATTCTAGGTTTTGCTATGGAGTTTACCTCATGTCAAATTTTTATGTAGTCATATTCTAAAAAAGGTGACATAGAGGAAATTAAACTGTAAGACATATCCTTACAGTTTTAGGTCTTGCCAAGAAGGAGTATTACCTCATATGTCACCTTTTTTAGCTCTTTGTACATCCGCAACATTTCAAATAGAATGTATAGTTGTTGGATTTATTTATTTTTGGTTTTTATATGTAGAAATTAACTTATTCCATCAATGACCATATGTTATAGCAGGGGTGACACATTTGTGGTATTGGATTAACAGTGACAAGAAAAGCTTAATAGTTTAAGGTTAATGCTTTATTTTAAGGTGGGTTTCTTGAACTTGCGAGTGCTTCCTTTATGTTTTCTGCAAGAGAGATGTTTTCCTTTGCTATATGTGAATTTAGGAACTAGACATGGAAAACAAACAAAAAAGATAGCCAACTACATGTTATAACTAGATTTGCCCTTAGCACTGAAAGAGGATTACTCTTTTTGTTAGTAATCAGTGTTTGTAACACTTATTAGCAATTGTTTGTTACACTTTATTGCTTTAATATCTTTGTTAATCAAAGATAGATGATTACTTTTGTGTGTGTGTGTGTGTGTAATCGGTGTATGTGTGGCCTGTGTATAAACCTTGATTTTGTGAAGCACTGTTTTTTGAAGACAATTTATGGTTGGATGTAAATAGTTAAATTTTGGACACCTCTCTAGAGGTCATGTTCTAGTGTTCAACTAAGAAGCAAGAACACTTTTAAGAAGGTGGCATATCCGTGTCGTGTCCATGTCGGACATCTTCACTTGTTAGACACTTCCAGACATGTGCCCAACATTTGTTAAAATGTGTCTTATTTTAATTTAATTTAATTAATTTATTTTTATTTTATTATAGATCTGGACACTCTTTGGAGACTGTGTCCTTTGCTTAAACACAAGTGTCCACCGATTAGACATATGAAACTAATTATAAGTTTGAACTAAATAACTTAGGATACAGTAATGACAGAAAAAATAATGTAAAATTTATAAATGAAGTGTTATATTATATATATATTTTAATTATTTTTGAATGATATATTCATGTATATGACATATAATAAATATATAAAATTATATATTTTGTGCCCGTCTCCCACGTGTCATATCTTGCATTTTTTAAAAATTTGTGTGTCAGCATGTCAGTGTGATGTCGTGTGCCCATGCTTCTTAGGTGTCCAACAGATGTCAGACACGTACAAGTTCACATGTTGGGCACACACTGTACCTTTTTTATTTTTAATTTTTAATTTTTTTTTCTTCACTTGAGGACAAGTTTGGGAAATTACAATAATAGCCAAAAAGTCAAAAGTCACTGAAAAAACTTAAAAGTCAAAGAATTATACAAAAAAGTCGAAGATCCCTTTTCATCTCTACTTTTTGCACATTTTTTCATAAGAAACTAATAAATCATCCCAAACATACTAATTTTTTTCACCTCATAATTTAGCCAAAAAGTTGCTAAAATAAATAGCATGTCCAGGGTTGATGAATTTGTTGAGAATAAGTATTTGACATAGAATAGAATAAATATATAATATTAATATATATGACATATAATAAATATATAAAATTACATGTGATGTACCTGTTCCTAGCAAGCCGTGTCCTGCTTTTTTTTATAAAAAAAATTTGTGTCAGGCTGCCTGTGTCATATATGTGCTGTGCCACATGTTCGTGCTTCTTGTTGTTATGATGTTGGTTTGGGTTATGCTGCGGTTTCAATTTTTCAGATTGGTTTATGTAATGCATTTGTTTTTTCGTGGGAAGTACTAGACTGCATGATGATTATCCACACTACGAGGGCATTATACATTGAAATATGCTTTTTTCTTGAACCACTGCTAATTTATTTATCAAGAAAAAATTGCTCTTTCTTTACAACTTCAGGTCAGCAACTTCTTTCTTCTCTATTGTCCAGGCTGTCCAGGCAAGTGATCCATCTCTGTCACACTGTTTGCATTACTTTCCAAGTATGGAATAAAAAATGGTATTTTTGAGTAATAAATATAAATTGCTTTATTTTGTTGGTCAAATTAATGATTTAACAGCAGAATGATGCTCAAACCAAACATATCAGGATGGTCTAAACAAAAGTTGGTTGTATTTTAGCATTTGCAAAAATTGAGATTTGCTGCTAGGGTAGGAAGCACTGTTCAATGAAACAATGACCGATTTTTTCTAGTGGGTTTTTATGTGCCAGGGCTCTCTTAACTGAATATTATACTATATGATGCTGTTGAATTACTACTGTATATGGGTTCCAAATTCGAGTTGAGTGGGAGAGAATAGTAGACGTAGGCATTGAATTATGTTTTTATTTTGAACCTATCAATTACCAACAGAGAGTTATGCAGTGGGAAAGTTCAAAACTAGAATATTAACCTAGTAGGAAGCTTGAGCATTTTGAAAGTCTTGGGTAGTGGATACACAGATCTGTTAACTCTATATTTGTTAACACGTCACTCTACTGACAAATTCTGGAAGTGCATGATGACAAAATACATAATATGTTGTGCGGTTTGAGATAAGACTCTAAAGCAAAGCCTCATTTCTGTACGAATAAGCGCATAAAAGGCTCTTTTTCTTAGATTCTTTGAACACAACCTAAACCATGAAAAAATGACCTTTTGAAGCCTTTATTAGAGCTCTATGAAGTCCTCTCATGGCAATGCACTTCACTGTGGTTTCTCTTATTCTCTCTCATGTTATTCTCTCTCATGTTACATAATGTACCCAAATGTCACTAGGTGTGAGCATTGCTCTAGCCTGTAGTGGCTGCACTATAGTGGTGCACTAGTAATAGGATTACATTGAAGTGTTTTGTTTGCCGGTGGAACTTAATTGAAGTGTTTTGACTTGAATACAGAAAAAAGAGACCCAATGTGGTAGCCATTATGGTAGAATGCATATATTGGTATTTGACTAGTAGAATCCAGTAAGGGGGAGCAACAAATGGCACAATTGCATGGGTACCAATGTAAGTACTCCACTTGTTATGTTGTCATATAAAGTTTCATGCACTGACTGTTTGACCCAGTTCGTATTCCACACACACACACACACACACACACATATACACATACTAGCAGCCAGGCTGCAACAAAGAAGATAATATTTATGATAGGAATGATATTTTTGGTGTTTTAAACTTAGAAGTGTAATAAGTTTAGTAGAAATACACAAACACATAATATAGATGCAGCAAAATTTTTAATGTCATTCATATTTGTAGCTATGTGAAATGAAATAGGCTAAGAAAGTGGAATTTATCATTTTTTTCTAATGGATTGAGTGTTTTATTGCTATTTATTTATTTATTTATAGTTTTTAATTTTTGTATTCCAGTTTGTAAATTGTTTAATTCATGTTTATTTTTTTTAAAATTGTTTTTATGGAGGCTTTTTCTGTGTTTTAATTTTTAAATTGTTTCCAATTGTGAATTCCTAAGAGGCATGGACACTTCTTAAAGGATGGCGTGTCCATGTCGTGTTTGTGTCGGACACTTTCCGACACACATCCAACACTTCTCAAAATATGTCCTATTTTTGAAAGATTTTTTAGACTCAGACACTCTTTGGACACTTGTACAACACACGTCTATCACTTAAATACGTGTTCATCGATTAGGCACACACGAAACTAATTATAAGTTTCAACAAAATAAATTAGGATACAATAATGAAAGAAAAAACAGTGTAAATTTATAGAAATTAGTGTAATATTGCATTTTCTAAAATTGTCTTTCAATGATATATTCATGCATATATACATATATATATATATATATATATTTGTTATAGCCAGGATTGATTTCCGGGGAGGATATGCCAATTATGGACAAAGAGTAATCAATTTTTTACATACATGTCTGAATTACTCTTTAGAGTACCTTAAAATGTATATTTCTCTTCCATTCCATAGGTTATTAAGGTGTTATTCATAAGAGAAGCAGTTAAGGTGGAATTATCCTAGAGAGCAACAGAAACTGCGGTGTACTTTTTTGTTTGCTTAACACACATGCTATACTTGAAAGCGATGTGGCTCCATACTCCATAGCTACTTGGATTAAGAAAATGGCGTATAATAAATATATAAAACTATATATTTTGTGCGTGTCCCCCACCACATGTTTCCTACATTTTTCGAAAATTGCCGTGTCGGCATGTCTTTGTTTGTCTTGTATTTATATCGTGTCACGAGTTTGTATCCATACTTCTCAAGTTAATTCAATCATTTTTCCCCATCTAATTTTTAAATTGTATAATTCAATTGTTTTTTTCATTGTTTTTACGGGTGTCTTATGGAGGGCATTTTTTTGTGTTCTAATTTTTAAATTGTAGCTTTTTGCTGTTTTTTTAAATATTTTTTGGTGTGTTTTTTGTTTTTATTCTAAACTAAGCAAATTCACTTTAGTTATTTTTAAGTTTTATTATTTATTATTTCGTTCATTTAACAACCAATGCTTGTCTCCTCTAGGCTAAGCAATTGGAATTTATCATTTTTTTCGATGTGTGGATGTTTTATGGTTTTTTTCTTCTAGTTTTTAATTTGGTTAATTGAGCTGTATTTTGTTGTTTTTATAGGTGTTATATGTCGGATATTTCTTTGTTTTCAAATTTTTAAATTGTTGTTTCCAATTGTTAATTCAACTCTTCCCACCCCTAATGTTTTGGGTGTTTTTAGATTTTAGATTTTTTTTTTTTAATTCTAATTTTAAGTTGTTTATTTCAGTGGTTTTTCAATGTTTTTATGGGTATTTTATGGGGCCCTTTTTTCCTTTTTCTAATTTGTAAGTTGTAGTTTTCAGCAATTTTCTAATTGTTCATTTGATTGTGCTTTTATTTTTATTCCAAGATGAGAAAATTCACTTTAGTTAACTTTAATTTTTATTATTTCATTCATCTAACAACAAATGCATTTTGTCTCCTTTTTAGTATGCTAAGAAAGTGGAATGTATCATTTTTTAATGTTTTGAGTATTTTATTTTATTTTTAATTTTTAACTTTTTTGCATTCTATTTTTAAATTGTACTAAAGCTGGTACCTTATATTGTGTTCTAATTTTTAAATTGTTGTTACAATTGTTAATTCAATTGTTTCCGGCTGTTAATTCAGCTTTTCTTTCACCCTAATCTTTTGGGTGTTTTATGTTTTATTTTATTTTATTTTATTTTTTAAATTCAAAATTTTAAATTGTTTAATTCATTTCGTATTTTACTGTTTTTATAGATGTTTTATTTATGGGTTTTTTTCTTTTGTGTTCTAATTTTTAAATTGTTGTTTCCAACAGTTAATTCAACTTCCCCCCCCTAATGTTTTGGGTTTTTTTGGATTTTTTTTTTTTTTGGTATTATAATTTTTAAATTGTTTAATTCAGCTGGTATTTTGTTGTTTTTATGGTTTGTTTTCAACTGTTAAGTCAATTATTTTTTCAGCTTTAATTCAACCCTTTTTTTTTGCCCGCAAAAGTTTTGGGTGTTTTATGATTTTTTTTGGTATTCAAAATTTTAAATTGTTGTTATGGGGATTTTTTTTCTGTGTTCTAATTTTTAAATTGTAGTTTTCAGCTGTTTTTTAATCATTCACTTTAGTTATTTTGAATTTTTATTTTTTCATTTGTTTAACTATGCATTCTTTCTCCTCTTTAATAGGCTAAGCAGTTGTAATTTATCATTTTTTCTAATGTTTGAAGTGTTTTATTTTTATTTTTATTTTTTTGTATTCTAATTTTTAAATTGTTTTTTTCCAATTCTTAATCAACTTTTTAGGGAAAGTGGAGGGAGAGAATTTGTGTATTGGGAGACTAACATGGGCCATTATGTGAACTATTAGTTTACCGTTATTTTCTTTTAGTAATTGATGATAGAAAAAGGTAGACGTGTGGAAATAGTGTAGTTGCTGTTGCCTATTTTAGGAATAAAAATTAGGTGACAAAAGACGGACATAAGTTTTCATGCTAACTGAGGTGTGTACATTATATAATAGAATATAGATGTATGCGCAATTTTGTGAAGGATTTTGGCATTTAAATCAATATGTTGGCTGTGTTTTGATGATCCGAAAGACCATGAGAACTTCACTTTGTTGTTCATTGAACCATTTCTAGTTTCATTTTGGATAAAGTGTATATGTTTGTTGAAGAGGGTCTTGAATTCGTAATCAGTATTTGCTTAACACTAACATAATTGAACAGAATTGGCATTACAAAATCTATTGATCAACGACTATATATGCTAGTTGGTGTTTTATTTTGGATTTTATGATGATTTATTATTGTGAATCCTATACTTCGACAACATTGATGGCTTCACCATGCTTATTTTGACCCTAATAGCATGATATTATTATGACTTTGAAGATAAAAGAAGATAATTTTGGAACAAATCATGTAATGCGTGATCAGTATGATGAATCGAGTCGATTATTATCTACCCTAATCTTTTAGCTCTTTATCAGTGTATTATTTGCCTGTATTACCAAAAAGAAAATTTAAAGTTAGTGCACCAAAGTCAAATGAAAGCGATATCATGTTGACAATAATCATCTGCTGCTTGCCATGGCAACCCACAAGGTGCCTGCCTTTTGATCCGACTTTACTTATTGTGCATAGATTTTTAATCTTAAGAGTTTCTTGAAAGATATTATTTTCACAATAGTTATAAAATCCATCATTAGAGTTTTTTGAGTTCTCTATCTTGTGAAAATATGAAAATAGCCAATCAATGGGGCTAGCCCGTTGGCCCAAACTTTAACTTATCTTCTTAGGTAGATAATCTATGCACCTCACTCGGAGGAGAGGTTTTGACTATTCTCAGTTAGAAAGTGTGGATTCTTTTTTGGAGGTCTTTCTTGTGTGAGTATTGTTATGTTGTATATTTGTTGGAATGTCTTGATAGACTTTCTTATTATGCTGGATGGTTGTTGTAATGTCTTGTTAGACTTTCTTAGTAAGATGCTTATGATATTTGTATATTACTTCTTACCAAATTTATTTATTTTATTATTTTTGTAAATAACCTTTATGCTGTGTTTGGTTAGGGAATTTAGGGAGGGATTTGGAAAGGAAAAGGGAAAAGGTGTGTGAAAGTAGGTGAAATATAGGTATATTTTATTCACATTTCACCTAACTTTTTCCTTTTCCTTTCCAAATCCCTCCTCAAATCCTCCAACCAAACACAACGTAAGAAAATAGCCCTTTTAAGAATGACGGGGTGTACATTTAGGTTAAATTTGCAAATCATTAGATTTGTTTGCAAACAAGATATATATGTGTCCCTCAGCATGTAGCTGCTTAGAGTAGGCAGGGAAGAAAATAATAGCCCAAGGCAAAAAAAAAAAATTAAATGGGAAGGTGGCACCCATGTTTTGTAGATAATATTTTCGATATGATGTTTTATTTTCTATTATTGGACAAGTTCTGTTATGTTGAAGTCAAATCGAGTAATAATAGGTGGATGCTATCTTTGTCATTGACATTTTATTAGACTTTGGAAGTGGAACATGATAAATAGTTTTGGAATTGGATGGTTTTGAAAGCTGCTTACTCTGCTAAATTTGTAACATGAAGATTGGATATGGATTTTTTTTTTTGGTTGCCAAATTTTCCAATTTTTTTGAAAGTTTAGTTGACTCTTATGCTTGCTTGATATTTGATTTTTGATTTTTTACGAAATTTCAATTTATGATTGAATTATTTGTCCTAATTTGGACCTACTTTTATTGGAATACAAATTCTTCTATATGCATATTAAATGTGGCAATAAATTTTAACCTTGTCATAAACTATATAAGTACAAACCATGTTGTATATATATGGTCTGAAGAATTAATTGGCCTATATATTAACTAAAGTCAACAAACTAATTTTCTGTTTCTTCCCACCAACCAAACAGGGGAACTAACTAAATGCTACTCTTTCTTGCTAAACACCATATCTTATTTTGATCTAGAATGCAATAATAAATATGAAAAACAAACCTAATGTTCTTCACAAACCGTGTGGTTGACTTTTGCAAAATGCAAATAAATGTGGGACTATACTTGGGGTTGAAGTTGGGTGCTAACCTTATCCTTGCCCTAAAACAGTATGCTAAGTTCAACTATTCTATGTAAGATATACATTATGAATCACTTGAATAATATATGTTTATATAATATAGATATTTCATTAGGAGATTACCGATTGGAGCAACAATACTCTTGGGTTAATTGGGCCTACTTTAGGGTCACTATGGTGATTCAAACCTTTTATTTGTAAGACTGATTAAAAGATCATTCATATAAAGGATTAAATTGATTGAATATGTATAATATATGATTTATAAAATTTTGCAGTAAATATGATTTGGCTGCTGATATTCGACCATTTTATTTTATCTTTTGTATAAGCGGAGGGACACAAAGATGAACGAGAAACGCAGAGGATGGTGAGCGGCGGTGAGTCCAGTGACGACGTGACGGTGGCAAGGCAAGATTTCGGCTACAACGAGATCCTGTTCATAATCATTCTCATTTGTTGCAGTTTTATATATATATGATTTCTTGGGTTAGAGTGGTGGGATTAGAGTGATAGTGAGGTTGGGCCTCTCAAAGCATGTTTGGTTGAGGAAATTTGTGAGTGGATTATTTGTCCAGCTGGGTTGGCAATCCCATTGCACAGTCGGATTAACAAAGCTAGAGAGGGTATGAGATTGAAAAAATAGTGAGGGGATTAAGTGTATCCGGTTGTCTGGAACAGTATTTTTTTTTAATTATTTATGTTTTATTTTTTTTTTACCAAAGTGCAACCATAAGATATAAACAGATATGGGTAGCTAAGATTATACTAGAAGCAAGCAATCGGATAGATGGAGTCACGTCGCCTCCCCTCGCCTCGCTGTCGAAGTCACGTCGGTCGCCCTTCTCTAGGTTTCGCCTTCGTCTCCTTGTCGTCTTCTCTGTTTGTCTCTCTCAAAGATGGGTCAAGGTTTTGGAACAAATGAGATAAAAAGGAAAGAGGCTGCAAAATAAATAAATAAATAAAATAAAAATTTAAAAAAAATTAACAAAATGATGTCGTTTTGTTCCACTGTAGGAACCATGGCAAGAAGCCATGGTAGAGGATCTGGACTCCTCCAAGATGGGTTACTAAACCCAACAACACTCTTGTAATTGGATCATCAACTGAAGATCTATTAGAGAGGAGTTGTATCATCAACACCCTTGAGATTTGTTTAAAATACGAATTGTTCTTTATAGTTTGAAAAATTACAAATATCCTCTTGTTAGAATTTTTTAATTTAACATTATTAATTGAAAAAATAAAATTTCTAACTTCTCTTCTATATAACAATAAAATTACCTAAATTATTAATTCAAATAAATTTTTGATAACATTAAAAACTATTAATTAACTTTGAAATTTATTAATAAAAAGGGACCTATGAAATTAGAAATTTCAAGGGGTGGGCTATAATTTTCATAAACACAGGGGCAACTCATATTTTAAGTAAACCTCATGGGTATATTTGTAATTTACACTTTTTTTTTTATTTGCAAAAGTTAGGGAAATTTTGTTTCACACATCTTTTAATGAATTTTTTTTTATTATAATTTAATCATAAAACAAAATGACCATAATGGACATCAATATACACACTAAATATTGAAACTAAGCTTTCTTTATACACATGTTTTGAAAAATAATTCTCGGTGCACATCTTTTGGAAAAACAAAAAATTTAAACTTATATTGCTCATCCATTGTTTCTCACTTCTTCCGATACTACACTTTATTGTCCCATTATAACTAATGCAACGATGAAAATGTGAGTTTTATGTGTAAAAATTGATTTTTTTTCTTTTGTTTGCGATTCTCATTCGGCAAACCAATGCTAAAATTTTTCATTATGTTCGAAAACCAACAATCGAGATAATTTCATGATTTCATAAATTAACTTTCAAAAATATAAATTAATTTGGTTTTGAACTGACGGAATTTATTCAGAAGTACAGAATCAAACAAATATAACAATTTCGAAAGTACAAAACCAAATAAACCTATTTGATTCAATGGATTATTTTTGTCTCTTCACCCACCAACCAACATTGAACTAAAACTAAAAAATTATCCTTAAAAATTCAAAATCCAATTTATTTAGTTAAATTTAGTCGAAACCAAACACACACTAGTAGGATGGTGGAAACCAAACACTCGAAATTCATTTTAGGGATTTGAAGGTCTAGTGTGTGGAAAAATCTATTTGGGTGGTGTATACATATTATCAGTTAGGATTATAGTTAGAACATTTGGTGTACGGAATGAGAATAATAGCATATAATCAAATTCATAAATATGTGAACTGAGATATGATGTGTACAGATATCAAAAGGTGTGTGAAAATAGAAATTTTCAAAAGTTAGTGATTAGTTGTTAAATATCTAAGAGGAGTTAAATACATCTCCATGCTCCTATTGTGGGCGTCAATCTAAACTTGCATTGATGATTTGAATCATGGATGACTTTTATTATAGGGCTTACGCGATAGACGATTTAAATCATTGGTGTGGTTTTTGAATTGGAGCTCACATGAATGGTATGGAGAGAATAAGATATGGAGGGAAACTTATCTCCTTACAAGCTATTAAAGTCTTGCTTCCATTTTACTTTTAAGAGTAAAACTCAAAATTTTATTTTAGGCCATGTTTGTTTTGAGAGATGAAGAAGGAGATTTGATTCATAGTGAGTAGGGACCATTTTAGGTCTTTGTTTTGCGAGACGAAGCATGGGATTGGTAGTCCATTTGGACTAGCATTAGTCTTGGAGGAGGGGATTAACAAAGGCCTCAAAGGGCTGTGTTTCAAAACTAGTGAGATGATTAACTTGGAAAAAGACTATTTTACTTATGTTGTGTTTGTGTGTGATGTTGTTTTTTGGTATTACTTTATTTTTTAATATATATAAATATTAAAAAAATATAGTACAAAAAATATTTATGAACTATAATTTTTAATATTAAAATATAGAAAAACACCAAAGAGTATTTATGTGTTTCATATAGTTAATCTCCTCATTAAAATATATCACAAATAAAGACAAATTTTCTTAATTCCCTCACTAATAAATTCTTCACTATAACAATATCCGCACTAACAATTCCACCTAACCTAACACTAAATATAAATGAGGACCCTTAGGTTCCGTTTGTTTAGAAAGAAATGGATGATAGAAAGTGAAAATAGTAGAACGTGAAGTAAAAGAAAAGAAAAAGAAATGAAAATTTGTATTTGAATAAATGGAAAATTTTGCAAGAAATGATAGGAAAAAAATGTAATTACCGCATAGTAGAGAGTTGTCGAGAGAAATATAGACAAAGAAAGAAACAAAATAAACATTATCAAATTTTGTGGGAAAAAATAAATTTCCCTATGTATTTTGCGAGAAATCGTAAGCCTAACTAACAAGCTAATTTGAATTGTGTAAAAAACTTTAGGTAGCATTTGGTTTAGCTTTAGAATAATAATTTGAGAATGGAGTTGTATTTTGAGTTTGTGAGTTTTGGAATTATGATTTGAAAAGAGAAAATTTGTTTGGTTATGAGTTTTGAAAATAGTTTTGAATTGAATTTTGAATTGAATGCTGAATTTTTTAAATGGGTTTTAAATAAGAAAAGTTGTTTGATTATAAGTTTTAAAAAGGGTTTTCAAAACTTAATTAAAAAAATTATAGCTCATAGTCAACTACACAACTCAAAACTCTATTAAAAATTCTACTCAAAACTCATAACCAATTTAAAAAAAAAAAATTCAATTCTAAAAAATATTGAAAAATTTTATTTAATTTTTTTTTCACATAATAGCTGCAAAAAAAAAAAAAAAAGAAAGAAAAAAACCATTGTTCTGGTCGAACATCTGGGAGGATGTCTAAAAGGACGACCGGGTGCATCCAAAAATTCAAAAACTATCCGAACAAACGACTGAATAGACGAAATTTCGAAATTCAAAATTCAAAATTCAAGTACTCTATCTATTACCCATATTTTGAAAAGAGTTTTCGAATGTGAGTGTAAAATTAATTTTTGAGAATTATATCCGAACACAACACTTAAATATGTGTAAAATCATAATTACACCTCTACACCAAACACAACCTAATTTTTATTATTGTTTTAAGATTATCTACCGAAACAAACATATAAAAAAAATTATTATTATTATTATTTTTTAACCTTTAAAATTCTCTATCTAACCAATCTAAGCCTTAGGATAGAATTAATGGCGACAGATACTATAACCAATCCTTGGTTATGTAAATTTTTAACGTTTACATGTGTGGTTGACAGGAGCTCAAGATAAAAGGTGTATGATTGGGACCTAGGACTCCGAACAGTAATGATACATTTATTTAATTTTGGAATTCTAATTAAATTTTGGAGTTCTAATTAAATTTTAATGATATAAATTTTTTTTTAAAAAAAAATCATGGTTAAAATATTACATCAATAAGTGGCGCACACCCTTAGAGTTTTTTTAGAACTTATATTTTAGAACTCCTAAACATTTTTCGGACTCCAAAATAAGGCTCATATATTGTGGATATTTGAAAAGTTACTATTTTAATAGGTTATTTTAGTTTTTAACTATTTTAATTGGCTAAACTTTTTGTGTTTAGAAAGATAGTTAGATTTTCTTATAGTTAGATGTGATATTTATAAAAGAAAAAGTAAAATAATTTTAAATTTAATGTGATATTTTGTATTATTAACTATTACAACTTATTTTATTATTTTATAAATTTTAATCCAAAAAATCAAAAAAATAACATTTACCAAACACTCCTATTATTGCATTTGCTCTTCTTATTCTTTTTCGGGTAATGTAAGCGAGCCTCTCAACCCGTTGACCCAATTTGAATGGCCCAGATTCATTCTTATCATTTGATTTATCTAGGAGTGTTTGACATGTTAACGTTTTGATTAAAATATTTAAAAAAATTTCTCAATAAAAAAATATTAGACATTCTGGGTTTGTTTGGTTTGTATCTCTAGATATAATTGTTAAAAAAAATTTTCAAAATTTTATTTGGTTCAAATTTTTAATTTTTTTTTTCAAAATCCCTTTTTCTTTCCTACACATTAATCAATCACTCACACACACTCTCTCTTATTCTCAATCACTTTTTTTCTCACACACATCTATTCAATTACAAAAAAAAAAAAAAAAAAAATCATTCAAAACTCCCAAATTTCAAAATTATTTTCAAAATATACAACTAAACAAATCAAAAAAATTTCTAAACCCTTTCCCCAATTATTTATTTAAAATTTATCTTAAAACATAAACCAAACACCCCCTCAATCTTTCAAACCAACACTTTTGCTGTTATTCGACGTATTATATTTTTTATATGCCTATTATGAATTTGTTAATCGTATGCAATAGGCTCGAAGATTTCTGGAAGGCACATAAGTCTGAACACTGTGGGGAAGTGTTTTGTGATTGACAACATGTGGCAAAGGTGACGCCGAAGTGTCAACTAAGGTGCCATGTGGCTTGGTCACGCTGCGAAGATGATCTCGGCTAGGCCAAGATTATTTGCGGAGATGCTCGAATGCGAGATAAACGGATGAGGGATAAGAGTCCTAGAACAGGGGAGGACCTCAGTCTAGATAAGGATAAGGCTTAAGAAGAGTTTATCCCTATCAAGCTGGGGGTCCAAGATGAGTATTGAGCCTAAGTCCATTGAAGTGAGGCTTTTAAAGGGACCAGATCACTGCTAGTTATAAAACAAAGACACTATCGTGGGTCGAATGTAAGCTTTTTCTTGTGAGTTTAAGCACAATTTGCTATCTTTAAGAGATGTTGATTATTGACTAGATCATCGGAGTGCCCTTGGGTAGACGAACTACTGCCAAATTCTCATCTTCTTGTGCAGGTTGTTGGGCTTAATCTATTCTACCGGTGTTCTCCAGCTGAGTTTTCCCGTTTGGTTGTGTGGTAAAAAATCAACACCCATAATTTGGCACTGCCTGTGGGAACTTAAGGAGAATAAATAGCTAACGACGGACAAGAAGAAAAGATTGGGGATGACATTAACAGTGAGAGTTGTGAACATGCTGACCCTAACGTCGGGAAAGAAAACTGTAATGAAGGAGCACATGATTCGAATCCTAGAGAGAAGGACGTCGGCAAAGAGGGGAATGCCCTGAAGAAAGTTGGCCGAGATGAGTACTACAATGAAAGCGACCTCTAGATATGGAATGATAGATGCCTGAGGAGGGACGACGAGATGAAATGGATGACGAACAAGTTGGCAAACCTACAGTTGGTTGTCAACTTCATGATGCAGAACAACGTGATGCAACCATTGTTCCCGTTGCAGAACACGCCGGTACTAGCGGCAAAGACTGACGCCCAGAAAGGGAGGCAAAAAACAATCCTAGTAGTCTCGCAGCATATAGCGATCTCGGTTGTCCCTTTACTGTTTTGTTGTATTCCGGACTCGATTCCGTGATATTGGTGGTGGTATACCTTGTTGTCATCCTTTAATTCCACTTGATTGAGTTTTAGGATGTATTGGGCAGAGTTGTTACAGGTTGGTTAGGCTTTGGTTTCAATTCTTTGTTGCCCAGTTTTTAGGACGTCGCCTTGCGCTCGAGCGGAGATTGCACGGTCCCAGTTTTTTGTGTCCCTGCAAAACTTCTGCAGGTATGATTTTTACGATCGAGCGGGTTTCTTTACGCTCGAGCGGTAGCGCTCGAGCGGGTACTTTGGCGCTCGAGCGGGTAGTACCTTTGGGTGTAAGTTCTGGGAGGGGGAAATCTACGCTCGAGCAGACTGGTTTTCGCGCTCGAGCGGATGTACTTTATTCTTGTGTCTTGGCGCTCGAGCGGGCCTTATTGCGCTCGAGTGGGCCTTATTGCGCTCGAGCGGACCTAGTTTTTTGTTCTTGACGCTCGAGTGTTGTGTTCTCCGCTCGAGCGGGAATGTCGTATATCAGTTGGCAGCTGGGCATTTTAAAATCACTTTTTACATTCTCTCTCTCTTACTTTCTAAAAAGCCATTTTGAGAGTTCCTCTCTCTAGAAACTCCTTTCTCTCTAGAGTTTGATCTAGTTAGAGTGTTTTCTTTTCCTTCAGCCTTTGTAAAAGTTGGGTTGATCGTCGAGGGCTACACATTGATCTGAGAATATTGAGTTTTGGAGCACGTTGAGTTTCTTCACCTTCTTTCCTTGAGCTCCGAATTTGAGGTAGGGATTCCTACTCACTCTTATGGTCTTTGACATAGATTTTTGGTTGTTTTGATAAAGTGTTGAAGTTGGGTAATTTTGGGACTTAGGGTTTCAAAATGTGTTAAAGAGGGTTTTGTGATTTTGGGCTCATAATATGTATTTTGGGTTTCAAAATAGTGTTATTGATGTTGGTTGTTGATATTTAGACCATTGGGTCAATATTGGGAAATGGGGTAGAAAATACTAATTGGTTGTATAAATTAATTGGTATGATTAATTTGAGAAAATGATGGTTATGTGGAATTGAGTTGGAAATAATGAAATTGGTTCATTATATGGTTGAATAATGGAGTTAGATTTATTAATCGCTCACTTTTGAAAATATTGATATTTTATCTATTGGAGCTTTTATTATCTGTTTAGAAATAATTGCTTGGATTACCGGTGGAGGATAGTTTTGATTGTTGTAAACAATGCATGATGATTAGGCAAACTAAAACTAATCAATTGGATATGTCATAGAGTATGACGGTTGATAGAATACATTAACGTTATGTATTGATTGATTGTGTATATGACCTTTGTGTATATACGTTGTGTGTGTAGGAGGAGATAGGGGATGTACTCCACGGTTTAGGGGAAGTTACGAGCTGGACCTCTAAACCGGACGTTGTTTGGGAGGAGATAGGGGATGGACTCCACTGATACAGCTCATATGCTTGTCAGATAATGTGTTGATATAGCTCATATGATTATCTTTGGAAGTGTTGATACAGCTTATATGCTTATCATTGGAAGTGTTGATATAACTAATATGCATATCTGTTGAAATGTGGATACAGCTTGTATGCTTATCTGTTGAGATGTTGATACAACTAATATGTTTATCTATTGTAAAATGGGAAGTGTTTAATATGAGCCATTGTCTCATATAAGTGGTTGGCCAGGTTCTGAGCCGTTGATGTAAATTGTGAAATTGATAAGAAATGAAAATTGAAATGAAACATGAACATAGTGGTCATGAAATGGAAATGGGTTATGAATTAGTTTATGGAAATTGAACATTTATCAATTGCTAATGTCTTAGTCATTGCTCATACTGTGTTTAGTATATCTCTACTGGGCGTTGGCTCACCCTTTATGGGACATTATTTTCAGGTATAGGTAGTATGCCACCTCCAAGGACATAGCTTGGATGATGATGAGAGTTGAAGACTCTTTTTGTTTATTTTTGATGTATTACTTGTAAATTCAAGCCAATGGCTTAATATGTAATGAGTTAGCACTCTTTTTTTTGTAACCAAGTGTTAACTTGGAAAGCTGTAAGCCCATAGGGCATTTGCTTTTGTTGTTAACATGTAATACAGTTGTAAGAATTACTCTGATAAATAGAAATGGTTAGTTTCTTTTATATCAATGCATGTCTAAAGTGATGGGTTTTATGTATTATTTTGAGGGCGTTACAACTTGGTATCAGAGCGTACCGGGTTCAAATACTTTGGGTACGTGGGAAGTGATTAGGATCACAATGGGTTTGTCTCGCTTGATAGAGACTTAGATGTAGTGTCATATGCTATGTGCTTAATTGATAACATGCTTATGTGACTATGTGAGTATGAAATGTAGTTTCTAAGATGTTGATTGGATCCTTGGGTTTCTAGGAGTCTTGTTGGAAAAGCACTTGATCAATGCTGTTTCTAATCGGAACTCTAGTAACGCCTCAGGACTATCATTATCCAGAAATGAAATTCGTAAGTGCTTATGTGTTTATGTGCTTACGTGGAGTGAATTACAGTTGTCCATGTATTAGGACACGATTGTTTAGTTTTGGCACATTTATGAATGTGCTAACGTTCTTCGTTACCTTTATTAGGATGTCAGGACGAGGATGTGGTAGACGAGACAGACGTGGTAGGCAGGAGATGCCTTTACCGGATGATATTCCGGCACAGCAGGAGGGGGTTGGCCAGGCCAATGTGGCCGAGCCAGCAGGTCAGGAGGCTATGGGCGCTTTAGCCCGAGGGATAGCCGATGCTTTGAGGGAGTCAGTGGGTATTTTCTGTGCTGAGAATCCAGTTCAGGCTCCAGTTCAGGCCCAGGTTGTTGAGGCAGGGCCTTCATTCTTGAAGAGGGAATTCTTCCGGTCCAATCCGGACGAGTTTGTTGGGGATCCAAGGAGCCACTTAAGGTTGACGAGTGGTTGGAACAGATGGAGAAGACGTTCGAGATGCTTGGCATCGAGGACGGGGCTTTAAAGGTGACCTGTAGACGCGCCCGCGGAGGGGGGCCTTATGCTACTACAGTTCGGACTCGCGATTTTGTTGTCGCGGTTCTTAATCTGAACCAAAGAGTCCAAATCTGGCAAATCGTTTTGAGAAACAGATTTTTGAAAAAGTAGTGCCAAACATGGACTGCTTTGCCAGATACATAGTCGCCACCTAAATATTTTTTAAATGGGGAAATTTTGGAAACCCTGACTCGGTGCCGAAGGCCACATGTCCGTCATCACTGGAGTTGTCTCGGCTCGGGAGCTTGGGTACAATCGGGGAAGGTCAGCTATGAGCACCCCCTTTCACCCGGTCCGAAGACTGGCCTCTACTAACCATGATATCCGATTTTGAAGATGTTATGTGTTCTTATTCCATTTATTAGCCTAGAATTACTATGTTATGCACACAGCAAACAAGTATAGACTAGATTGCCTAATTTGGAAATAAGCATTGCATATCCGTTCGGTTTTGAAAAGTGCTTTGGAATTTGCTACTCGTAAGTAGGCTAAAATACGGATTTCAACGAGTTTTTCCAACTCAAACAATCCAATCTCCACCCACAGGCATTTCAAACAGTTTATCATATAAGCATTTAGCCGCATGACAAGCATACTGTCATGGCAACATTCACACGCATGCGGGATGCTAAAGCATAAACACTTACATCGTACTCCGTGCCAAAACAATAAACTAGTTAGCAAACATGCGTGATCCTAGCTCATGTTAAATTGTCTAATGCAACACATACAAAAATGCGATCTAGGCAGGCTCGGCTAACCCTAAACATGGCATGTGAAATGCGATCAACTACCACATGTTCAATTTGTGAATTGAAGTACAGATGCAGTTAGCGTGATGTACCGAGCCTAATGTATGTAATACAAATGTATGGATGCACGCATGCATAGCATAAGGTATGCTAATTTTAAAGATGCCCTAATCTACCATCATAAGCAGGTAAATAAAAGGGAAGAAAGAAGTGGGGATTGGAAGACATACACTCCACTCACACACACTTATTACAGATTTGCCCTCACTTAGAGGGAACCGAATAAATGTTACAAATTAATTAACTACGCAAGCTAATTAATATTACAAATTGCCTAATTAATTAACAAATTAAATAAGCTAAGAAAAGCAGTAAAACCGCCTCGGGAAATGCACCGCCATGCATAGGCTGCCTCTGTTTTCCTTCCTTCACTCCCCTGGAGGCTGTCAAAACCTCAGGACTGCTTCCTTGGATGCTGGGAGACATCACCGGCTGCATGGAATTGCCACCGGCAGTGGGATGTGGCCACCGGCACAAAGTGAAGCTGTCGGCAGAGAAATGATTGCCGGTCGGCACTTTACACTGCCAGTCGGCAGAGTGTTCCTGCAGAATCTGCAAATGACAGCAACAGAGGGCAAGGCAAAGCATGGCAGCACAATTCAAGGCATATATGCACCAACCATGTCCCTTATCATGGTAATGACTCAAAGGGGCATGTGCCTCGATTCTCGGACCACCAATCACGCATTTCCATGCATGATGGCCCAAGGAATCAAGTATGTAACTTTCATGTCAAATGAAATGCAAACCAATCAAACAAACTAAGGCCCAATTCCTATCATCAAGTCAAGGAACAAGGCATGCATGCAAGATGCAATGCAACCTAGGCATGCAAGCTAAGGATGCAACATGGCATGGCAACAAACTTATGCAAGCATACAAGCAAGCATGAGGCCATGCAAACCAAATAGAGGGTGGACTTAAACATGAATTAGGCAGCCCTAAATAGGCCTAAAACAGTGGCCAAAATGCCTAAAAATGGAGGCTAAACACACATGCACACATACACATGTTATGGTCCAAGCATCAAGCATTAAGCAAGCAACATTCAAGCACACTCGCAAAGGGATTTCATGGACAATTAGCATGCAACATGAGCTCTAAAATCATGCTAAAACATGGTGCCAAACCAAGCAATAAATCAAGCCAAGCATGCAACAAATGGCCTAAGTGCTCAAAACAAACCAATGGAGTATTGAACTACACTTAGCAAGACCAAACATGGCATGAACTCATTGACCAAAAACAGAGTTTTAGGACATTAATACAAGGCCTAAGGATCACTTAGATGGCATCCAAATGACTCAAAAACAAAGGCATGCATAATCACCAAAACATGGAGCATGAGATGACAACCTTACAAGGCATTAAAGGGACAACTAAAGCAAGCATGCAAGCATACTATAAGGTCTGAAATGACATGGTGGATGGTCCCAAATCACCAAATCAATGTAAGAATGGCATGCTACACACTCACACACTTAAGGCCAACAAGCCAAAATGCAAAGGGGATATATGATGTGTGCCAAATCCGACCTATACAACCTAGGACAGACCTAGAACATGGCAAAATATGCACAAAAGCTTCACAAATGTAAGCCTAAAACATGCTAGAAACAAAGGCACACAACCTAAGACATGTTAAGGGATCACAAGGCATTACATGGTAACTATGCTAAGCATGCATGGAGTACCAAAACCAATTTAAAATCATGTTATATTATGGAAAGATAAGCATGAAAAACAGTCTATACATGCTCAAACACACACTCAAACATAGGCTCCCTTTAGAGGCCAAAACATGCCCTTTTCAAGGACAACAAGGAGAGGGGGTGGCCCTCTCCCTTTAGAGACTTCAGGGCACCATCTCCACCACTGAAATCCCTCAAGATTTCAGTGGTGAAGAGGCCCAAACACCAAAGTCCCGAAACTAGCACAAAATAGCACAAAATGAGGCCTTTCAAGGCCTAAGAGGGGTCAAACACCCTCAAACCACAAAACACCCTTAATAAACAATCAAGAGGACTAAAAAACAGAACTTTTTTGTGTTATACAATAAGCACGAAAACAGCTCTAAGATAGGTAGAAAATCAATGCAAAAATGGAGAATAAAGGTGTTAGTTTCTTGCCCTTGATGACCCCTTCAACAATGGTGCTCCAATTGCCTCCCTTGGCTTGAATCCAACACCAAAACTTCAAAATCAGTCCCTTAGAACCTCAGTAGCTAAGTGAAGGTGAAACACTAGGTGTTTGTGTGCAATAGTATGGACTAAACACACTAAAACACACACAAGAGGGAAAAAGAGAGAGATAATGTGTATCTAACCCTAACCCTAGAACTCAAACCCTAACAATGGCTGTCTAAGCTCTCCAAAATATCTCAAGTGTCTAACCTTTTGCAACAAGAGAGAGCCCCTCTCTATATAGAAGCTTTTTTGTCTTGTAAAGCTTACAAGACAAGCTTCATAAGAGGGAGATCCCTCCATACACGTGTATGGAGGGGAGCAAAAGCAAGACAGCTGTCTTAAAATATCTGCAAAAGCAGATGCACAGTAGTCGGCATGCCAAAAATGCCATCTTGGCCAAAAGGAGTGCCGACCGGCACTAAATAGTGCTAACCGGCAACAAATAGTGCCGACCGGTAATAAAAAGTGCCGATGGAAGCAAAAACCAGCCGGTGGCCTCTAGCCACTGCCGGTGATGTGTGGGGATGCCTCACAAGGCATTCCCTGCCCCTCCAAGGCAAAACACAAGTGTTTGGTGTAAAACCAGACACTAAACAGTCAAGTTCGGAGATCCTGAGGCAAGGCGCGCGAGCCGAGACCTCCGGGAACTCCAAACGAACACAAACATGGATAATCACCGAGTGTTCAAACGGTGACGTCCAAGTCTTGAGGACGGTCAAAAATGGGGTGTCTACATGACCTTGGCATCCTTCCAGCTGAAGGGAGATACGGGTCAAGGGTGGAAGTACGAGAAGGGCAGTGTTGTTGGTGTATGGGAGGCGTTTGTGAATGCTTTCTGAGAGAAGTTTTTATCTTCAGCTGCTAGGGAGAAGCTGAGAGAGAAGTTTTGCCAGCTTAGACAGTAGGGCTTGTCAGTGGCCGAGTTTGAGGCTACTTTTACTAGTCTGTCCAGGTTTGCACCTGAACTGGTGGCGTCCGAGGAACGCCGTTGCTTTGAATTTGAGCGGAAGTTGAGGCGTGGACTCAAGTTGAGGGTTGGAGGGTCCTTTATCCGAGAGTACAGACGTTTGGTTGATGCTGCTGCTCATATGGAGATTATGATGCAGGAGGAAAACGAGGGGCAGAGAGGCTCTAAGAGGAGCCAAGATGGTCAAGGTGACGGCAGGAGACAGAGGGGTTCTAACCCTCAGCAGTCTTAGGGTGGTTTGGCTAGATCGACCATTACAGTACCGAGCGCGGGCTCTGGGAGAGGTAGTCAGGGAGGCTTGACTTGTTTTGCGTGTGGCCAGCTGGGTCAAGTCTTCGATTTGCCCGCAGAAGGGAGGGGGTTAGCGAGCTGCTTCTTCTTCAGCTAGACCTCAGGGCCAGAGTCAGGGCAGGGGCCAGCCTTTGTCTTACTATCAGTGTGGTCAGCCTGGGCACCTGAAGAGGTTTTGCCCATAGTTGAGTGCTACTTCAGGAGCGTCTGGTTCTAGGCAGACGCAGAGTTATCAACCAGCTCAGTTTGTGCAGGCCTCGAGGGCCAATCCGGGAGCTTCGTCATCCCAGTCAGTGCAGCAGTCTTTTGCTCCTAGAGGTGAGCAGGTAGATCAGGGGCCTACAGGGCACGTGTATGCTATTACCGCGCAGGACCTAGTACCGGCTCCATCAGTGGTGAGAGGTACCTTTCTGTTTTGCAACTCAGTTGCTAGTGTTTTGATTGATACGGGTGCATCTCATTTTTTTGTATCTGCTGCATTTGCATTTGTTTTGGAATTGGAGTTGGCACAGTTAGCATCTCCTATATGTGTAGTATCGCCTGTTGGTGGTGAGTTGATCTTGAAACAAGGTGTTAGAGGTTGTGATATAGAGGTCGCCAACCATAGGCTTCCTTTTCCTTTTGTTGTCATGCCCATGAAGGGTTTTGATGTTATTTTGGGTATGGACTGGCTATCGTCGTACCGGGCTGTTATTGATTGCTACCGCCAGAGGGTCACGGTTTGTACCTTGAGTGGGGAGTGTTTCCATTTCTTGGGGGATTGGGTTGGTAGTGTGTTGCCACCGATGTATGATCCGTGAGGGTGGAGTGAGCTTAGTGGTCTACTTGCTAGCTTTTTGAGTGGTGAGTGTGATGAGACCCAGATTGTATTGCCGATGGTGGTTTGTGAGTATTCGGATGTCTTTCCCGAGGATCTCGTTAGTTTGCCACCTCACTAGGAGATAGAGTTCTCTATTGATTTAGTGCCCGGCACAACGCCGATTTCTATGGCACCTTATCGTTTTGCCCCAACCGAGTTGAGTGAGTTAAAGATTCAGCTCCAGGAATTGTTAGATAAGGGTTTTGTTCGCCCTATTGTTTCGCCGTGGGGAGCACCGGCCCTCTTTGCTAAAAAGAAAGATGGTGCCTTGAGATTGTGTATAGACTACCGGAAGTTAAATCGAGCTACGGTCAAGAATAAGTACCCTATGCCCCGTATATATGATCTATTTGACCAGTTGAAGGGTTCCCGTTGTTTCTCTAAGATAGACTTGAGATTGGGTTACCACCAGTTGAGGGTCAGGGAGGAGGATATTCCGAAGACGGCATTCCTTACGCGGTATGGCCACTATGAGTTCCTGGTGATGCCGTTTGGGCTCACTAATACACAGGCAGTCTTTATGGACTTGATGAACCAGATCTTCCGGGAATTCTTAGATCGATTTGTAGTCGTTTTCGTGGACGACATTCTTATCTATTCGCCTTCTGAGGAGGAGCACGAGGAACACTTGAGAGTGGTGCTTGAGTTGTTTAGAGCCCATAGGCTGTATGCCAAGTTTGGGAAGTGTGAGTTCTGGCTAGGAGAGGTCAAATTCTTAGGCCATGTGGTATCCGGGGAAGGGGTGTCTGTTGATACATCCAAGGTAGAGGCAGTGCAAGATTGGGCACAGCCTAAGAGTGTGTTTGAGATCCGCAGTTTTCTGGGATTAGCTAGGTATTACCGTCGGTTTGTGAAGGATTTCTCCAGGCTAGCTTCGTCGTTGACTAGATTGACGTGAAAAGGGGTCAAGTTTGTGTGGAGTGAGACTTGCGAAAAGTTGTTCCAAGAGTTGAAGGTTAGATTGACCACCGCTCTGGTTTTGATTATTCCGGAGAGAGGGTTGGGTTATGCGGTTTATTGTGATGCCTCACGAGAGGGTTTGGGTTGTGTGTTGATGCAAGAGGGGAAAGTGGTAGCTTATGGCTCACGTCAGTTGAAAATACACGAAAAGAATTACCCTACACAAGACCTACAGTTAGCAGCAGTGATTTTTGCCTTGAAGATTTGGAGGCACTACTTTTATGGTGAGAGGTTCGAGGTGTTCTCGGACCACAAGAGTTTGAAGTACCTGTTTACACAGAGAGACTTGAATTTGAGGCAGAGGAGATGGATGGAGTTCATTGAGGACTATGATTTTGAGTTGCACTATCACCCGAGAAAGGCCAATGTTGTGGCCGATGCCCTTAGTAGGAAATCCATTAGTGATGTAGCTTGTATAGCCATCCGGGAATGGGAAATGTTGGGTGCACTTGGCGAGTTTGACTTGCTTCTGAGTGAATCAGCTGAGGCTGCGACCTTGTTTTCTGTTGTTGCGTAGCCTACACTTGTGACCCGAGTGTTAGAGGCACAGAGAGGTGACCTTGAGGTAGAATCCCTCCAAGAGAAGATCTCAAATGGGAAGGTTGAAAAGGGTTTGACGGTGTATCCCGACTTGAGTGTAAGATACCGAGACCGTTTGTTTGTGCCGGAGTCTTGCCGAGAGGAAGTACTCCGAGAGTTCCATCATTCACGTCTTGCGATGTATCCGGGAGGCACTAAGATGTATCGGGATTTGGGTCGCCAGTTTTGGTGGCGGGATATGAAGAGAGATGTGACTGTTTTCGTATCGAAGTACCTTACTTGTCAACAAGTGAAGGCCGAGCATCAGAGGCCAGCGGGTTTGTTGCAACCCTTGCCTATTGCCGAGTGGAAGTGGGAGCATGTCACTATGGACTTCGTTGTAGGTCTTCCGAGAACTCAGCGGGGTAGTGATGCCATTTGGGTGGTTGTAGACCGGTTGACTAAGCCGGCGCACTTCATTCCTATACACGTGAGAGATTCGGTAGATCATCTCGCCAACTTGTATATTCGGGACATAGTGAGATTGCACGGGATCCTAGTGATGATCGTCTCAGATAGAGATCCTCGTTTTACTGCTAGGTTGTGGCAGAGTTTGCAGAGTGCCTTGGGCACTAGGTTGACTTTTAGTACGGCTTATCACCCTCAGACTGACGGGCAGTCCGAGCGTACTATTCAGATCCTTGAGGATATGCTTCGAGGTTGTGTCCTTGACTTTAGTGGGACGTGGGAGAGGCACTTGCCCTTGGTGGAGTTTGCCTACAACAACAGTTTTCAGTCTAGCATCGGTATGGCACCGTTTGAGGCCTTGTATGGCCGACTGTGTAGGTCTCCAGTGTGTTGGGCCGAGGTGGGTGATGCACCTTTGTTGGGTCCGGAGTTGGTTAGGGAGACGACGGAGAAAGTTGAGCTTATCCGTAAGAGGCTTGTTACAGCCCAGAGTCGCCAAAAGAGTTATGCCGACCGTAGGAGGAGGCCTTTGGCGTTTGAGGTAGGTGATCATGTCTTCGTGAAAGTATCACCTAGATGAGGTTTGATGAGGTTCGGGAAGAGTGGGAAGTTATACCCTCGGTTTATTGGTCCCTTTGAGATCCTTGAGAGGATTGGCGAGGTTGCTTATCGTTTAGCTTTACCGCCGCAGTTGTCCGGAGTGCATGACGTGTTTCATGTGAGTATGCTTCGGAAGTATGAGCCGGATCCGTCCCATGTGTTAGATTGGATCGACTTGGAGGTAGATGAGGATGCCTCGTATGAGGAGAGACCGGTTCGGGTCTTGGATAGGCGGGATCAAATCCTGCGTGGCAAGACCATTCCTTTGGTGAAGGTTTTGTGGAAACATCACGGAGTGGTGGAAGCCACTTGGGAACGTGAGTTGAAAGTCCGCGAGAAATATCCGGACTTGTTTGTTGATGTGTAACCATGTAATGGTGATTTTGTAATATCGTTGAACTTTAAGAACATTACATATGTCTTAAGTTGTAAAACATTGTGAACGTTTTGGTTAATGGAAGTTTGTTTTAACATTGCGTATGTTAAGTATATCGTGGAAATGCAAGCACAATGATAATGTTGCATGTATTATGGAATTGTGGAAAATGAGTTGAAATTGGTAAATTTCAAAAGAATGCATGTTGATAATGCAGGTTGTTATGATTAATGTGTTATGCCTCTTGAAAAGAGATGGGATTGACTGGTATTGGGTCGGGTTGTTTAATATTATGTTGTAATATTATTGAGAATTGAGAAAATCTTGTTTTTGAAAAACTTGTATTTAATTTCGGGGACGAAATTCTTTAAGGGGGGGAGGTTAAAGCGATCCTGGTTGTCCCTTTACTGTTTTGTTGTATTCCGGACTCGGTTCCGTGATTTGGTGGTGGTATACCTTGTTGTCATCCTTTAATTCCACTTGATTGAGTTTTAGGATGTATTGGGCAGAGTTGTTACAGGTTGGTTAGGCTTTGGTTTCAATTCTTTGTTGCCCAGTTTTTAGGAGGTCCGCTCGAGCGGGTCTTCTTGCGCTCGAGCGGAGATTGCACGCTCCCAGTTTTTCGTGTCCCTGCAAAACTTTTGCAGGTGTGATTTTTACGCTCGAGTGGTGGCGCTCGAGCGGGTACTTTGGCGCTCGGGCGGGTAGTACCTTTGGGTATAAGTTCTGGGAGGGGGAAATCTACGCTCGAGCGAACTGGTTTTCGCGCTCGAGCGGATGTACTTTATTCTTGTGTCTTGGCGCTCGAGCGGGCCTTATTGCGCTCGAGCGGGCCTAGTTTTTTGTTCTTGACGCTCGAGCGTTGTGTTCTCCGCTCGAGCGGGAATGTCGTATATCAGTTGGCAGCTGGGCATTTTAAAATCACTTTTTACATTCTCTCTCTCTCTCTTACTTTCTAAAAAGCCATTTTGAGAGTTCCTCTCTCTAGAAACTCTTTTCTCTCTAGGGTTTGATCTAGTTAGAGTGTTTTCTTTTCCTTCGGCCTTTGTAAAAGTTGGGTTGATCGTCGAGGCTACACATTGATCCGAGAATATTGAGTTTTGGAGCACGTTGAGTTTCTTCACCTTCTTTCCTTGAGCTCCGAATTTGAGGTAAGGATTCCTACTCACTCTTATGGTCTTTGACATAGATTTTTGGTTGTTTTGATAAAGTGTTGAAGTTGGGTAATTTTGGGACTTAGGGTTTCAAAATGTGTTAAAGGGGGTTTTGTGATTTTGGGCTCATAATATGTATTTTGGGTTTCAAAATGGTGTTATTGATGTTGGTTGTTGATATTTAGACCATTGGGTCAATATTGGGAAATGGGGTAGAAAACCCTAATTGGTTGTATAAATTAATTGGTATGATTAATTTGAGAAAATGATGGTTATATGGAATTGAGTTGGAAATAATGAAATTGGTTCATTATATGGTTGAATAGTGGAGTTAGATTTATTAATCGCTCAGTTTTGAAAACATTGATATTTTATCTGTTGGAGCTTTTATTATCTGTTTAGAAATAATTGCTTGGGCTACCGGTGGAGGGTAGTTTTGATTGTTGTAGACAATGCATGATGATTAGGCAAACTAAAACTAATCAATTGGATATGTCATAGAGTATGACGGTTGATAGAATACATTAACGTTATGTATTGATTGATTGTGTATATGACCTTTGTGTATATACGTTGTGTGTGTGGGAGAAGATAGGGGATGTACTCCACGGTTTAGGGGAAGATAGGGGATGGACCTCTAAACCAGATGTTGTTTGGGAGGAGATAGGGGATGGACTCCACTGATACAGCTCATATGCTTGTCAGATAATGTGTTGATATAGCTCATATGATTATCTTTGGAAGTGTTGATACAGCTCATATGCTTATCTTTGGAAGTGTTGATACAGCTCATATGCTTATCATTGGAAGTGTTGATATAGCTAATATGCATATCTGTTGAAATGTGGATACAGCTTGTATGTTTATCTGTTGAGATGTTGATACAACTAATATGTTTATCTATTGTAAAATGGGAAGTGCTTAATATGAGCCATTATCTCATATAAGTGGTTAGCCAGGTTCTGAGCCGTTGATGTAAATTGTGAAATTGATAAGAAATGGAAATTGAAATGAAACATGAACATAGTGGTCATGAAATGGAAATGGGTTATGAATTAGTTTATGGAAATTGAACATTTATCAATTGCTAATGTCTTAGTCATTGCTCATACTGTGTTTAGCATATCTCTACTGCGCGTTGGCTCACCCTTTATGGGACATTATTTTCAGGTACAGGTAGTATGCCACCTCCAAGGACATAGCTTGGATGATGATGAGAGTTGAAGACTCTTTTTGTTTATTTTTGATATATTACTTGTAAATTCAAGCCAAGGGCTTAATATGTAATGAGTTAGCACTCCTTTTTTTGTAACCAAGTGTTAACTTGGAAAGCTGTAAGTCCATAGGGCATTTGCTTTTATTGTTAACATGTAATACAGTTGTAAGAATTACTCTGATAAATAGAAATGGTTAGTTTCTTTTATATCAATGTATGTCTAAAGTGATGGATTTTATGTATTATTTTGAGGGCGTTACACCACATGGCAAGGAAAAGGAGCGCTCACATCGGCCTTCACGGGATGCCGAGCGAGCAGAGTCAGTAAAAGGTGGGTCGTAGAAGACGCCTTGTACCAAGGGAATTTATGTTAGAGAACCTCGGCATGTCCACGGAATGGGCCTCTGTTTTGATACAGTGAATGAAGAGAAGTCCAAGAGGACACACAATGACACCGGGAGCAGCACACCAAAAAGGCTGAAATCTGTTGACAGCCGAGCTCCCGGTTAAATGAAGGAGGATCTGAAACAAGAATCGAATGCAAGAATCTGAAAACCAAGCAAGAAGACCAGAAAAGAAACATGATTAAGAAATCAAGAAATGAAATAGAGAAACAAAAAATAGATGTGCATACACAGAGCAACCAAAATTTGTAAAACAGTGCATAGTTGTGTGCAAGAACCATGAGCAGAGTATGAAGGCACATGGGCAAATTGAACAGCACGGAACAGATTCAAGAATAACAATGGCAACCAAAATTGGGGGATGAATGAAGAAAAACAGAGTATAGTTATGAATACAAATTTAATGGTGACAGATACAATGAAAACATATGGCAAAATTCTAAAGGAAGTTATATTGAAGAACATGTCCAGAAATTAAAAAGATGAAATTAAAGACTTACCGACAGGGGCCTAGGAAATGAACGCTGAAGTAGGTGTTATCGGAATCTAACGACCACGATGAATGGAGTAGAACAGTGACTGCTTCGCTGGAGGTAATGACAGAGCACTGTTGCAGAGTTTCGAAAGATTGACAATGGTGGAATGTAGAGAGAGAAGGTTTGAGAGTAGAGAGAGGTTGTGATTGCAAAAGTGAAACGACGGAGAGAGAAGAGACAGAGTTTTGTCAAAAATGTGAAAAGACGGCAAAATGAAATGAATGTGCCTTGGGCGAAGTGCTTGTTAGGCGGCGTGAGTAGACTCAACGTATCTTGATAGTGCATGTCAAGTACGAACCAATGAGGAAATGACATGTGGAGGAAATGGTTGTGGAGATTGTGCGTGACAGCTCATGCGCAGTTAGAACTCTTGAAACTCTTGAAGTAGTGAGGCCATAACCTCGGATATAGAAGCGATCTCAGTTGAGATGCTTAAAGAGCTTGATTTTTGGTTTTTGATCCTTGGTAAAGGGACAGTTGAGTCTTGGTTATATGAAGCCGACGAGTCATGATCTCGGTTGAAGAGAAGAGTGAATTTTAGCCAACATGCTATAATGACAAACGGTGTAGGTTCCATCACCTCAGGTTGCCGAGGTAATAGAACTTAGGAGGCAGTTGTGGGGAAGTATTTTGTGAATGACAACACGTAGCAAAAGTGACGCCGAAGTGTTAGTCGAGGTGCCACATGGCTTGGTTACGTTGCTAAGATGATCTCGGCTAGGCCAAGGTTATTCACAGAGATGCCAGAATCTGAGATAAACAGATAAGGGACAAGAGTCGTAGAACAGGGGAAGACCTTAGTCTAGATAAGGATAAAGCTCAAGGAGAGTTTATCCCTATCAAGCTGGGGTCCAGGACGAGCATTGAGCCCGAGTCCATTGAAGTAAGGCTTCTAAAAGGACCAGGTTACTGCTAGTTATAAAAGCAAGGCACCATCGTGGGTCGAAAGTAAGCTTTTTCTTGTGAGTTTAAGTATAGTTTGCTATCTTTGAGAGATATTGATTACTGACTAGATCGTCGGAGTACTCCCGGGTGGACGAACCACCACCGGATTCTTATCTTCTTATGCAGGTTGTTAGGCTTAATTTATTCTGCCGGTGCTCTCCAATTGAGTTTTTCGATTTAGTTGTGTGGTCAAAAATCAACACCCACATAAGTCTGAACACTATGTTGAATGTGCGACTGACACTACACTATGTAGGTGAAAACCTAAACTTCTATAATCTCCTCCAGCCTTTTGAGATGAGGAAGACCAAATAAATCTTTTCAACTGGGAAGGAAAATGAATCTCCTAATCCATCAAATCACATCACTTTTTGTTATTTTATACGTCTTTTAATAAAAAGAATTAATTCAAATTAACTCTTAATATTTATTTATAAGAGAATGTGGAGAAGTGGTTTGGAAATACTCCAGTATCCAGTCAGACATCTTTGATCCCCTGATTGTTACCTGAAAAATGGATGAACACTCCGATCAGGGGTGCCGAAATTAGCACTCCGACGGTCAAGTTAGTACGCTCTCAGGTTTACTTCTATCTCAAGTTATTTTATCTATTCTCACATATCTTTCTTTTGTCGACGTTCCTCTTTTTATATTACCCTATGGGCCCATGGGTTGTGTCCACCTTTAATCTTGCACTTGATGGCTTACTCGACCTTTTGATTGTGTGCTGGATCCTATTCGGCTATTCATATGGCCGACTATATTCTACCTTAGATTTTAGCCGAATCGACTAAGGCTGGATGTTTTCAAATTCTTTGGCATTCCTCAACACATCATTATTCGGCCCCCACAATTGCCCCCCAAACATCCGTCTAAAGCCAATTATTCGGCATGTTTGGTTTTAAAATGTGGAAAATAAAAAATACGGCGCTTGCACTCCTTCCAATACCGAAGCGTCATAACGACCATGGTTTAGAAATCATTACAATTTCTCGCCCCTTCCTACGCGTTGTTCATTTAATGCGATATGAAGCCGCACTATCCCTTTGGATATTTTTTGAATTTGCAAAGCTCCTTCAAATTCACCTCTGCAACTTCACGACCTTTGCAACTTTCGCCTGCTCCCCATTGTCCTTTTCTCTCTACCCTATAAGTTTTTCTCTTCCCTGCATTTCTTCCTCATTTTAACTTCTATTTTCTTGTTTGTCTTTAGTTTAGAGTATTTTCCATTCTGATTCGGATGGCGAAACATTTGAAAGCACTTCTTTCTGTGGACCGTATCTCTGCTTTTCGACGTCATTTTTCCATTCTAGATGACATTCATCTATCACTTGTGGCAGAGAGCATACTCGACATGGAGAGGACCGATGAGAGTACGATCATCTTTCCTTTCCTGTCAATCGCTGAGGGTGGAGTCCGTTTCTCTCTTCACCCATTTTTGAGGGCCGTCCTTCGTTACTGGGGTCTACTCCCTTCATGACCCAACGTAAACTTTTACCGAATCATAATGAGAATAGTAGAACTAAACCGCCGACTTAGGATTAATCTAGGTATCCCTGCTATTCGACATTGTTATGCCTTGGTGAAATCATCTGGTTGGCAATGACGCTACTTTCTCAGGGGCAAGGACACTGATCACCATCTGGTGACTATGCTTGCCAGCTCTGGTAATCATGTTGACGATGTAATGGTCGTTGTCCAAGGCAATTGGGAATTCGGTGAAGGCGAAGATCGCCTAGATCCTGTGCCTAGACAAAAAGGCGAACCAGGTGGTCGTGTAGTCCCATTTCTATGCGCATTTGTTATAAATTTATTCGGCTTAAACTGCATATTTACTGTTTCATTTGTGCAGGTAACGATTTGAAAAAAGTATTTGTCTCGGTCGACGACGTTGTGCTTCAACAAGTCAAAACTGCCGTCCAATTCTTCGTCCATCCAAACCTCCAAAAGCAAGGGAGGGCTGCTCATATCTTATTGCGGTACGAGCTAACGTACGCTACTTTTTCGACCGTTGATCACATCCCGATTCCAAAGGGAGAACAGCAGCTTACGACACTCATTTTCCCAAATTTCAAGAACCTTAGGGAGATTGGTCTTGAAGTTTCGGATTCAGAGCAAGTCGCTGAGCAAGTCACCGAACAAGTTGTTGAATAGTTAGATCAGTCCAACTTGGATAGATTTGACAGTCTAGGGGAGGAAGTTGAAGCGGCTCTTAATTTGGCATTTGAGGAAGCCGGCTTGAACTTTCCGTCCGTTTCAGGCTGGGTCGATGTGTCATTTGAAGATGATATTTTCACCGGCTTAGCAGATCTTCTCGGTACAGATCGTGAGAACATGGCGAGGGAGTCGCTCGCACTAATGGCCAGAAGAAAGAATACTAAGAAAATGGCAGCCCGAAGGAGGGCCGAAGCAGCCAGGTCTGAACCCTCACTTGTTATGGCTAAGTCTTCTCCGCCTACTCTTGCTAAAGAAACGAAATAGACTGTTATAGTCAAAATGGAACAAATTATCATTGATCAGCCGGACAATCTTGTGGCTGAACAGAGGGGGAAAAAATGCCCCGCCGAGCATGAAGACTCTTTAGAAAACTAGAATGATAAACGGTCGTGCGTAGAAGAGTCACAGGACTTGGTTGCGCCGTTTATCATACAACCAAAAATAAAGAAGGTGCCAGCTGCTTCAGATGCTTCGGCTTTGAAGGACGCCGCCGTGGCCTTAAGCATGGCCTCGTCGATTTCTCTGCCGATTGACAGAGCAGCGTTTCGTGCAGAGCCAGATATAGTATCAATAGCATTAGTTGCTCAATCGGTAATTTTGGTACGTAACTTGGACAAAATATTTTGTTTCTTTTTTTTATGCCAGCTATCTTATTAATCCTTTGTTTACAGGCGGCGGGCATGATCGCAGAAATAGGCCGCTGTCATTATGACATCATCGAGCAAATCGGCTTGCTCAAATCCGAACTTGAAGTTGAAAAGGGCAAAGCTGAAGAGACCTCCTTTAGAGCCGAATTCGAGGTGGGAAAAGAGGTCGAAAAGTGAGCCAAGGCCCAGGCTCAGGAAGAAAAGGCTAAATGCTCAGATCAACTCAGGTAGGCTGCCGAAGAGAGGGCGAATGCGAGCGAGGATGCGCTCAAGTTGGCCAAGGAGGTGATTGCTAAATTGGAGGCTGACTTGGCAGAATCGAAGAAGGCAAAAGAAATCACCGACTCCGAGATCTCGTAGGCGTTCCAAGCTGGAGAGAATGCCACTTTAGAAAAATACATAGAGGAAGTGCCTAAGTTCGAAAATCGGGGCTTCAAACACGGCTGGCTCAAAGCTTTGGCTGCCGCCAATGTGACGTTGGAGTAGCCAATTCCATACGAGCAGCTAGAGGTTGAGCTGCTGGAGTCTGACCCTAAAGAATGAGCTCCATATGTTAATATAATTTTGCTTTTTGCTTTTTGTTTGATGTTTTGTTGTACGTAGTTTTCGTAGATTGTTGCTTGTTTATTTTGTTCAGAAGTTGAATATAGGGCAATTTTCATATGTAAAATGACAAATGTTTGTACTCAATTTATCAATGAAAATCGCCTTTTTGTTTGTCTTCTGCATATGTAACTTAATTCGGCAATAACATAATCGGCTATAACATAATCTTTCTGCATGTGCTAATTAATAGCCAAGTATGGTGATGTAACTTAATTCGGCAATAACATAATCGACTATAAAATAATCTTTCTGCATGTCTATGTTCTGCATATGCTAATTATTAGCCATGTAGTCATATGGATAAGTCGTTTCAAAGCCGAAAAATCATGTCTTGTGTCGGTTTGAACATTGAAGAGCCGAATAAAACATACAGCTTGTAATGTCAAAGAATATAATCTGCCGATCATAAGGGGTATTGTTAGAGGCTGAATATCCTACTGCATCTGCCCTTGCCCTAGTTGATCAATGAACAGAATCGCCGAATACTTGTGGTTCATGGATTGGGTAGGGCATAGTTGTTGGCGTAATGCATTGCACTTAAGCCGAATAGATTTATTAATCTTCCCTTGCCCTAGCTGATCAATGAACAGAATCACCGAACACTTGTGGTTCATGGATTGGGTGGGGCACACTTGTTGGCGCAATGCATTGCACTTAAGTCGAATAGATTTATTAATTTGCCCTTGCCCCAGCTGATCAATGAACAGAATCGGCGAACACTTGTGGTTCATGGATTGGGTGGGGCACACTTGTTGGCGTAATGCACTGCACTTAAGCCGAATAGATTTATTAATCTGCCCTTGCCCCGGCTGATCAATGAACAGAATCACCGAATACTTGTGGTTCATGGATTGGGTGGGGCACAGTTGTGGGCGCAATGCATTGCACTTAAGCCAAATAGATTTATTAATCTGCCCTTGCCCCAGCTGATCAATGAACAGAATTGCCGAGTACTTTTGGTTCATGGATTGGGTGGGCACAGTTGTTGGCATAATGCATTGCACTTAAGCTGAATAGATTTATTAATCTGCCCTTGCTCCAGCTGATCAATGAACCGAATCGCCGAATACTTGTGGTTCATGGATTGGATGGGGCACACTTGTTGGCACTTGAGGTGATCGCTTTGGGAATGCTGCACCCGTAATTAATAAGTGGGGTGGGGGCTAAGTACGCTTGAGTTCTATGTTGTTTTCAAATTCAATCGAATGAGAAGGAAAAAAAACAGTGTGTCAAACTGAGGAAAATTGGATGTCAAGAAGAATATTCTTCAATAGTAGAGGGGAAGATAGGACACTGGCTGAGTTGGACTTAGTGATGAATCGAGGTGGCGAACCTATGCGAACGAGAAACAGGATTTCAGAAGAGCGTGAAAGGCGCCGCTCCCTTTATCGTCGAAGTAGATCTCCAAGAGGGGACGGGGCAAGGAAGTCATCCAGGAAGGAGAGGCAGTAGCGGGGGAGCTCCCCCCACTCGTGAAATGAAACCAGTAGGACACCACGGCTGTTGAGTTTTTTAGTTTTCATTGGGAATAAACCGATGACAGAAGCAGATTCGATTATCCGCGATCCAAATGTGGCAGTCGAGTTCGCTCAATAGATTTTTCTGCCCGAAGTTTAGCAATCAATGGTCGGTCAGCCCGATTATGAAATTTTTCGAGAGGGAGTCCATGGAGCGGTAAAGGGACTATACACCTCCTATGAATCGACATGCATCTTCACGCTGCATGAAGAGATATAGAGTAGAAAGACGGCCACATTCGGAGCTTGGAAGCTCGCGCAGAGAAAGTCGAAAATGAGCGGAAAAAGCTAAGGCTTCCGAAACGCAGTCGGCAAGTCAGATGAACCCGATTGTGGCAGAAAGAGTAAACCAACGTCTGTTGGATCATTAGATTGCCAACTGAGATAAGGCGAGCATGTTCGCAAGAGAAACAATAAGAATAAAGGCCTATGAACAAGGTTTTCATGATGGCCGAAAAATTGGTATTGACAAGACAAAGGAAAAATTAGTTGAGGATGTCTGTTGGTGCGAAAATCATGGATTTAAGCATGGATGGATCAAGGCACTGTTGGCCGCGGGTATCGATTCGGCGTCACCTCTATATCAGAATTACAAATTTCCCTTCGAGGGTTATGACGTCGAGAAATCCGACGATGAAGAAAGTGCCGAATCGAATTAGATATCAGTATATTATTTGTACTTTTGAATTTCGTCAAAAAGTCATGTATTTGGTTTATTTAATGAAATAACTATCTACTTTATTATTTCGATTCACGTTTGTATCTACTTGTGACAATCGTATATTGATCCATGCCATTTATTGTCAAATTCGGTCCTTCCGAATTCGGAGGCTTATTTGGCCCAAACGTTACATCCACGCAGGACGCTCCAAATTCGGAGTCTTATTGTCTTGGCCAATCATGATATCCATAAAGGGCGCTCCGAATTCGGAGACTTGTTCGGCCCAAATGTGACATCCACAGAGGGCGCTCTAAATTCGGAGTCTTATTGTCTTGGCCAATCGTGATATCCACGAAGGGTGCTCCGAATTCAGAGTCTTAGGGGATTTCGAAACACGTCCTGATGCTTTTGCGCTACAGGGCGCCGACCGGAGGGGATAGTCCGTTAGTACACCTATGGTATGCCCATGAAAGTAATGCATTAGTTTTCTTGCAGCCATAACGAGAGAAAGGATGAGCTTTTCCATTGGTAGATAACGTGTTTCAGCGTCAGCCATTGCTTTTCTTACATAGTAAACTGGTTGCTGCTCCCTGAGTTCCTCCCTTAAAAGTACAACATTGACCGCTCGGTCAGATACCGCCAGATACAAAATGAGTGGATCACTTGCCGAAGAGTTTTCCAAGAGTGGTACTGATTGAAGATAAGTTTTCAAGCCGTCCAAGGCGGCCTGGCACTCAAGAGTCCATTCAAAAGCTTTGCCTTGCCGAAGTGTGTGAAAGAATTGTTGGCAGCGATCTGTGGAATGATTGATAAATCTGTTGAGAGCAGCAGCCAGTCCCATTAGCTTCTGAACCTCTTTAACCGACTGAGGAGAGCCAAGTTCTAGAATTGCTATTATCTATTTCGGGTTGGCCTCTATTCTACGGTGGTTCACAATGTAGCCTAGGAATTTTCTGAATCCGATGCCGAATGCACACTTTGAGGCGTTCAATTTCATTTTGTACTTTCGAAGAATGCCGAATGTATCTACAAAATCGGCTAAGTGGGCGTGCTTTTCCTTAGATTTGACCACCATGTCGTTGATGTATACTTCCATGGTGCGGTCGAGCTGTTCCTTGAACATGGCAGCAACTAGTCTCTAGTAAGTTGCCCCGTATTCTTCAGCCCGAAAGACATGACCTTATAGCAATAGGTTCCTCTCGGGGTGAGGGATGCAGTCTTTTCTTGATCCTTCGGATGCATGACAATTTGATGATAGCCTCTGTAGGCGTCCAAGAAGCTCATGTGTTGATGATGTGCCGTTGCATCTACAAGTTGGTCTATTATGGGAAGGAGAAAACAGTCATTGGGACAAGTTTTGTTTAAATCCGTGAAGTCCACACAAACACGCCAAGATCCATTCTTCTTCTTTACAACGACGGTATTGGACAACCATGTAGGATAGGTTACTTTGCGAATTGCCCCGGCCTCCAACAATCGGTTAATCTCTTCAATAACGGCTGAAGCATGCTCCGTGGCTGACTACCGACTTTTCTGAATGATTGGCTTACATTTTGGATCAACGTTTAAGCGGTGCTAGGCCACAAATGGATCCATCCCTGGCATCTCGTATGGTGTCCATGCAAACATGTCGAGGTTTCCAAGTAAGAAGGATGCAAGCCTGTGCCTGTCAATTTTGTTCAAGGAAGTGCCGATCATGAAAAACTTGTCAGGACTCCCATTAATCTCGACCCGATCCAGGTCTTCAGTTGCCTTTTCGTTGGGGATCTTCCCAATATCCTCGAGGCTCTCCCGATCTGGTACTTCAATCGAATTCACTTCTAGTTCCTTGGGTCTCCTTGTAGCAGCAACAAGGTAGAATGCCTGTGCCGATTTTTGAGAACCCCAAATTTGTTCAACGCCATACTCAGTCAGAAAATGAAGTAATTGATGGTAAGTGCTCGGCACAGCTTGCATGGTATGCAACGAAGTTTTTCTTATGATGAGATTGTATGGTTAAGGAAGTTTGACAACCAAAAATTCTACGTTTACTGATCTGGTGCCTGCCCGAATTGGTAGTGTGATTTTGCCCAAAAGGATACTTGGGGTTAGCATTGAAGTCGAATAATGGGTAATCAGCCGGCGACAAATCCGAGTTGGTGAATCCGAGTTTAACAAACGTTTTGTAATACATTATTTCCGAAGTGCTTCCCTGATCAATAAGAACATGTTCAATGGTGAATCTGTTCACATGTAACTCGATGACGAGGGTATTGGTGTGGGGGAAAGTTACCCCGACTAAGTCAGTGTCGTCAAAACTAATCCTTCTAGTCTCATGGGCCGTTTTGCTGGTGTGATCGGCTTATGCAGGCTAGGTTACAACTGAATTGTTTGTATCTCAGTTGAGGACGGCAGATTGTATATCATGTGAATCACACCAAGTGGAGGTGAATCCGGATGTAGGGTTATCGTGTTCGATATTATTCTTTTGGACGTGTTGCGCCAGCCGGCCGTCTTATACCAGTTCCTCCAGGTGGTCCTTCAATGCATAATAACTGTTGGTGTCATGACCATGGTCCTTGTAGTACTCACACCGCTTGTCCCTTCTCTTTGTATCGTGAGGTCCCATTATTTTGGGGGGCCATTTAAAGAACAGAAATTGTTGAACTTTCGACAAAATCTTGCTGACCGGCTCTGCTAACTCTGTGTACTTTTTGTCTGAGCGTCTTGTGTGCCTGTTATCCACCTGATATTGTTCATTTAATTGGTGTGAACACTGATCACTCGATCAGCGCGAGTCACGTCTTTTGTCTCGTTTAGCCTGATTCGCATTTCAGGGCTCCTTGATGGCGCGACGCTTATCGATTGAACGGTTCCACGCAGAGCCGTCTTAACGGCTTTCTGTTCGGCTTTGACTCACAGGGCATCGTCTTCTACCTTACAATATTCTTCAAATTTCTTCAATAATGCCCAAACTATTTTTGGGAGCCGTCTGGTCAATGAACTGCGGAGGGGTTTATTAGGATATAATCCTATTTTGAAGGCGGTGATGGCCATGGAGTCATTACAGGCATCGTCTACCAGGTTAAAGCATTCCCAATAGCGTGCCGAATATTCACGAAGGGTTTTTTCTAGTTTAATTTGCATTGCCCAGAGAGAGTTGGCTTGCTTTGGTTGGATTTCATTAGTGATGAATCTTGTCCTGAAGGATTTTTAGAGTTAATGGAAGCTTTTAATCGATGTCGGCTCCAGTTTATGGTACCATCTGACGGCCAACGGTCCTAGACTGCTCGGAAACAATCGACACATAAGGGCTTCATCGTCATCATGTAGTGTCATTGCTTGTTTATAATGACGAATATGGTCAGTGGGATCTGATTTTCCGTCATACAGGATGAATGACGGTGCTTTGAACTTCTTGAGTAGCACAGCCTTCGCAATTCGTCGCACAAAAGGGTTATGCTTGTCTTCTTTATTCGAATCATCACTTTTCCTCCCTCGCTTGTGTCGTACATACGGACTTCCTTTGGATGAGGTGGATACATCGGCTAGTCCCTTCTTTCTGGGTTTCGGGGATGGTGAGTCAGAATCACTATCATTATCGTGTTTCCGAAGTCGACGTCGTTGATCATCCTTCTTGCCTAAAGGTCGACCCTGGTCGTGGCATGCGGCCTACTAGGATTTGGCTAACTCCAGGGCCAACTCCTGGTGCAGGCACTCATTCTTAGCCATCATGTTTTTCAGACACTGTTCATTTTGCTTTGCTTGATCCACGATTATCTGCATTGTCTCTTGCACCGATGTTGAGGGTGAGGTTTGAGCAATTGGGTCAAAGTTCAAGACCCATCGTGCGGTGATATTCTTCAGTCCAAGCATGTTTCTTGGAGTGATGTCATCCCTTAGAGTAATGTCATTAGCGACTATCGGAGGATCATCTGTTACGCCAGCCATAGATGTGCTTGAGTATTCCCACAGACGGCGCCAATTGTGGAGAAGTGGTTTGGAAATACTCCAGTATCCAGTCAGACATTCTTGATCCCTTGATTGCTACCTGAAAAAGGGATGAACACTTCGATCAGGGGTGCCAGAATTTGCACTCCGACGGTCAAGTTAGTACGCTGTCGGGTTTACTTCTATCTCAAGTTATTTGATCTATTCTCATATACCTTTCTTTTGTCGACGTTCCTCTTTTTATATTACCCTTTGGGCCCATGGGTTAGGCCTACCTTTAATCTCGCACTTGATGGCTTTCTCGGCCTTTTGATTGCATGCTGGTTCCTATTCGACTATTCATATGGCCGACTATACTCTATCTTAGATTTTAGCCGAATCGACAAAGGCTGGATGTCTTCAAATTCTTTGACCTTCCTTAACACATCATTATTCGGCCCCACAGAGAATATTAAAAAAAAGTAAAGAATGAAAAAATAATTACAAAAGAATAAAAATTTAAGTAATTTATATATTTAATTATACAAATAAATCTTATACCTTAATTTGTTGCACCCCCCTCCATTTTTTTTTAAAAAAATTCTCCTTTTATTTTATTTTTTATTTGGTACTAAAACGGGGCGAAGTCACAAAACAGACCAGAAAAAGGAATCATTTGGTTTTATGAACAACAACAACGTTTCACCCACGAATTCTCAAAAGTCAACTCCATCATCCAATCGCAGTTCGCCACGTGTCAGGAGTCTCGCAGGATCCCCCACACCCCTTGCCTTATAAATAGCATTCACAGGTTGGTTTTACTCTCGCACTCCCCTGCAGCGGTTCCATCCTCACGAGGAGAGAGAGAGAGAGAGATGGGTGTTGGACTTCGACTGTGGTTGTGCTTCTTGTTCTGCTTTGCGATACTCTCTTCTGCCAGAAACACCATTTCTCTCTCAGGTATTTGTATGTATATGCATCTTTCTCAATATAGATCCCTACCTACCCACCTACATGCGATATATATATGTATAATAAACATAGATTAGATATACATAAATGCATTTTAGTTGTTTCTATGGTGATGGTGCAATCGAGTTTTAGGCTCTCTCTCCCCGTTGGATTTTTTTTTTTTGGGGGAGGGGGGGTGTTTGAATCGAAGCAAAATGCGATAGCATTGTAGTGCGTGTCCTGTGCCAGATGTATCATCATCATCAAATGGGTGAATAGAAAGTGCTGCTTCACATGTAAATGAATGCAAATGCAAACGCAAAAGAGAAAACTGCCCTGTTATCTATGTCAGGTTTTTATCAGCAATCCAACGGTGTATTATCGCTTGGCCACCAGCTACTCTTCTGTCCGAATTGGACGGGAAGGTGCCATTGGGCCGTTGCAAGCCCCATTATAAGCTCATTTTAAGAATTCAAACTGTTTAATGTGTATAACTTCTCGAGTAATCATTTATCAAATATTTTATTCCTGCAAAAAAGTATGTTAATTAGATATCAATAACGATTTGATAAAATTACATTTGTTTAACCATGATTATGATTTTAAAAATAAATCGCAAATACAAATATATGCTGATCGAGTGATTATCGATATTTGATTAATATGATTTTGTATATGAATAATATACTCAACGAAATCTACTCATTCAATAGTTTAGATTATCGAAATGGTTCTGGAATTGGGCCCACCACGGCCCAACAGACCGAAGAGTAGCAGGATTCGCTTTGCTTTTCTTATATTGACTTCTTTTTCTTTTTTTTGATTTTTGATTTTTGTTTTAAGAATTTTAAAATTTAATTCCAGTAAATGCACGTCAACAAGAATTAGGGTGGTAAGCAAGTTAATTGGAACTGAATTTTAAATAATATTTAAATTTCATTGATTTCTCTTTAATCAAGTCAAGTTTTAGGTAATTTGATTTTTTTTTTTAACACATATAAATGAGTGTGAGCAAAGTATTCAAATTTACATTCGAAACTTAATAAAAATTGCAAATTTTATTCAAATTTAACTCTTTTATATAATGAGTCAAAAACTAGTCAACCTAGAAGTTAAGTTTATTTTTTGTATTATTGTGCCTGTTTTGTTGATGTATGTATTGAAGTCCTTATGATATTGTGGTGGTGGGGGGGTGATTTGCAGAGGACAAGGTAGCGATGGTGGTGGAAGCCATGGAAGGAAGGTCTCTGACAATGAATCTTAACGACTACAATGAAGCGTCAGCAAATTCCCAGCACAATCCCAAAACCAAAGGTGGTGGTGGTGGTGGTAGGAAAACCCTTGATTAACCCTAATCCATTACACCGTCTCGGTGTAATCAGTATCAGGCTGTCTACTACACTCGGCAATACAATCCATTTTACTGCTTTATATTATATATATGGTTAGATAAATGTATATGCATTTGGTGATGTATCATATGTATGGGAGAATGGGATATATCATATGTGGGAGAGCAAGGCTAATATATATATATTACTTGTAGCTCCATATATTCTAAGCCATTTGTTTTTTTTATTTTTATTTTTGATGGTGTACTGATATCGATCAATCTGTGCTGCGCACAATTTGAGGAATGTAATCTTTGTTTTGTGGTTATTAATTAATCACTTTGTTATATGTGTGTGTGGTTATGTATAGTGTGTGTTGACATTGGCATAGACAAATTGATTTCACATTAACAAGGGGCTTTGTTTCGTCAAGTTTTTGAATACTGTCACTACAAGAAAATACACTTTTGGCGACTAAAACATTCGTCGCCAAAAGTACATATTTTAGTCGCCGAAAGTATTTCCTGACTAAATAATTTGGTCGTTGGATTTGTCGGCCATACATAGTCGCCGAAAGCATTAGCGACTAAAATTCATTTAGTCACCATAAGTATCACAAAATACCGACTAACATGTTGGTAGCCAAAAAGACAGGTATTGGCGACGAAATAATTCTTAGTCGCCGATAGAATACATTGCCGACTAAAACTTTAGTCGCCGAAACCTTTCATTAAATATTTTAACTCAACTATTAGCTACTAATGTTTTTGTCGCTAAAAAATGCAATATCTACGGCGGCAATATTCTTAGTCGCTAATAGTGAAACTTCAGCTACTAATGTTTAGTCGCCCATGATTTTTTTATGTTTTGGCGACTAAAATTTAGTCGCCTAAACTTTCTTGGGGTTTTAGCTACTAAAATAAGTTGTCGCCATAGCTGTTTTGGAGTTGTTTTGGCTACCAAAAATTTTGTCGCCAAAAGTCTTTTCAGCTTTAGCCACTACACATTTAGTCGCCATAACTATTTTCCAGTTTTTTTGGCTACTAAATTATTAGTCGCCATAACTATTTTTATTCGTTTTAGCTACTAAAATTTTAGTCGCCAAAAGATTTTTCTTTTTAACTACAAATTGATTTCTCACCAAAAGCATCATTTTATATTTTTGTTTTGTTTGTTTAATTTTACTAAATTTTGTCCAAACCTGTATGTATCCATCGCAACCTGTAATACGTATACAACCTGTATGTATCACCTACATGGTTCACTTAGAACCATAAAACAAAAATGAACACCTGCTATATATATTCCAATTACAAATAATAATGTAAACTTATGTACGAACGAACTATATATATTCCAATTACAAATAATAACATCATACATTCCAAATACGTTACCAAAATTATGTCCTCTATACACAACATTTTTACTATACTATGCATTGTAATGACCATTTGACAAGGTACAAATTACTATGGTAATATGTACCACGACAAAAGGCAATACAAGCTCCAAAAATATTATGTACCCCACCATAAATTATATGTACGATGCATCCAAATTCCACGGTTCATTAATTAATACAAGCTCCAAAAATACTTTGTACCCTGTCAAAAATTATATGTTCGATGCATCCATAGTCCACAGCAAAAAGTATAGGACGACAAAAAACTTCCCAACTTTCCCAGCTTGTGTATCTTCCGAGAAAAAATTAGAAGATCCACATGTCAATGCCAAAAGCCATCTACACAACAAAAATTACACCCATTAGTTCCATTGTAAACAAAAAGTTATAGCCATCTACAAAACACAAATTGCAAGGATGTCAATTGTAATTGAAATTGTATGTAAATATAATTTGAATTTAGGTATTTCAATATAGTTTTTGTACACGTTAACTTGTATTTAAAGTGCAAACAAATTTGTAAGTCAACCCCAACTCAAGTTTACTCTAATGTGTAAACATACATATATTTTATTCATAACTGTACGTATATAGAGATTGTTATAGAACATATATATATTGCTAAGCTTTAATATATTTGTATAAGCTTTAGGCATTTTTCACGCCAACTCCCAACGTACACGTGCTAATTACGTCCCGTCCGTCCCCACACGTCCTATTTGACACGAGGAAACTACCCGTACCATCCCCGCAGTGCTTCGGGGGCTGCTCTCAAGTTTTGGCCCTCGAACGCCTTTTTTCGGCTAAGTTTATTGCTTTTTTCACGCCAACTCCCAACCTACGCGTGCTAATTACGTCCCGTCTGTCCCCACAGGTCCTACTTGACACGAGGAAGCTACCCGTGCCATCCCCGTAGTGCTTTGGGGGCTGCTCTCAAATTTCGGCCCTCGAAGCCCTTTTTTCGACTAAGTTTATGGCGTTTCTCACTCTAACTCCCAACGTACACGTGCTAATTACGTTCCGTCTGTCCCCACAGGTCCTATTTGACACGAGGAAGCTACCCGTGCCATCCCCGTAGTGCTTTGGGGGCTGCTCTCAAATTTCGGCCCTCGAAGCCCTTTTTTCGACTCAGTTTATGGCGTTTTTCACGCTAACTCCCAACGTACACGTGCTAATTACGTCCCGTCTGTCCCCACAGGTCCTATTTGACATGAGGAAGCTACCCGTGCCATCCCCATAGTGCTTTGGGGGCTGCTCTCAAATTTCGGCCCTTGAAGCCCTTTTTTCGGCTAAGTTTATGGCATTTTTCACGCTAACTCCCAATGTACACGTGCTAATTACGTCCCGTCTGTCCTCACAAGTCCTATTTTACATGAGGAAGCTACTCGTGCCATCCCCGTAGTGCGTCGGGGGCTGCTCTCAATTTTCGGCCCTCGAAGCCCTTTTCTTGGCTAAGTTTATGGCGTTTTTCGGGTATGCTCCCAACGTACACGTGCTAATTACGTCCCGTCTGTCTCGTCTGTCCCCACTGCCATCCCCGGAGTGTGTTTGGTGTACATAAAGATGCACTATGGAGAAGAATTATTTGCAACAAATATATATTGGATGTGACTAGGTGGCATTGTGTCCATTGGAAACCAGAGTAATATCCTAAGAACTGCTTTTCAAAAATCCAAACAAATTTTAATTTTGTTTTACACATTATTCAGTTCAAATTAGTGTTGGTTTTATTTTTACAAATTTATTATTAAGAATCACATATTCATTCTTCACAGTTAGCGTTTTGAAATCAAAGCTCCTTTGCAGTAGTTATATGGCACTCATTATATTGTAGTAAATCAAAATTCATTCTAATTTCTCTTTAGTCTTAAATCTCAAATCACATTCAATTGGAGTTGGTTACCTTATAGAAATCAGAGTACGGTCCTTTCTGTAATGTATCAAAACACCAGGTCGGCTGCTGCAATGTCTACTCACATGATGCCTCATAACCTATTCGAAGCACATCACAAAGAAAATATTTGCATAACAACTTTAGAAGACAATTCTATGAAAATATGATCCATATTTTTTTGTACAACTTGCAGTGCCAAGAAAATTATGTTTACCGAATAGTAAGAAAATTATGTTTACCGAATAGTAGGATGACTGTCTGAACCTGGCAAGAGGGTTGTGAGCCGTGACACCACGTCGTTTAGATGATTGAGTTGTAGTTGTTGTGCCTCCCGTGCTTTTTTTTCTTCATCAACTTGTTTGATTAGCTGCTCTCTTTCCCTCGTAATTTCCTCCCGATCTCTTTCGCTCGCCTCTTTCTCCTTCAATAGCTCCTCCCGATCTCTTTGTCGCTCCTCTTTCTCCTTCAATAGCTCCTCCCGATCTCTTTGCCGCTCCTCTTTCTCCTTCAATAGCTCCTCCCGATCCCTTTGCCGCTCCTCTTTCTCCTTCAGCAACTCCTCGTGATCACTTTGACGCTGCTCACGAAGAACCTCCAGTTCCGCTCTCATTAACTCCATATGTTTATCATGTGCTCGTGCCGCACTAGAAGCTGTGGAAGAGGGTTGTGGGCCTACCCCACATCCACGCAAGTAATTTTTTTTTCCCCCGAGCACTTGCCTTGATATTTCTTCGTGGGTCAATTGCAACCCCGCAACGGTGGCTGTCACTTGTAGATTCACCATATCATCCTGTAATGCCAACAAAACAATAAAGTGAAGATGGGAGAAGGAATTTAAAAAAACTTTATTAATTGATATGCATCACACTTTGTTTCAACATTCAATACTCACATGTAGCTCACCACATTTGGGGTCAATCCAATCTCCCGTCTTCTTAGACTTGTGTGCTTTCTTATAAAATTCGGGGAAATCTATATCCCCATCCTCATTTGCCTGTTATGTTCGGGAAAAATCCATTGACGAATTAGTACATGGTAATAGTCACAATCAAGAAGAATTAATCATCCATTACATGTCTAAATTAACTTCTCACCATTAGCGACATTGCTATAGGAAATGATCGCGATCCACTTGTATGATTATAGGGGAGCATACCCCTATTTGCTTTACCAGCCGTAGACCGTTTCTACAAAAATATTAAAAGAAAAAAAAAAAAAGAACATGCTTTACTAAGTTTCAGTGAAGAAGTTGTACATCTATTAGTGAAGAAGTTTTACATATTAACACATAAATTAATTTCAATAATGGCCTTTCTAATTTATTTGTTACCAGGTGAGATTCGTCTTTCCAAGCAACATCAATCAAATATTTCCAGTCCTCCAAGCTCACTCCACTAGGCGGACGACTGTAGGGGTCATCAACACCCTTTTCCTCAAGTTCGAGGAACTCTTGCTTTAGATTGTACCTCTAATCCTTGTATAGCAAATATGCCTTCCTATCGAGGATCTGTTGAGCTTGTTCATCGTTATCAAAATCATCGCCGATAACAAACTTGTCCTACAAACATAGATACAGAATTAGTTGAACAATTAATTTAACGAAGTACAAATTATATAATAAAGACATTATGGCAAGATGAATCTCATACTAGCACCGCTTGGATGACCGCATCTTTGGTACTTTGATCAATTTTTATCCATGACTTCACGCTCTGAAGAGGGCACAATCGTCTAATTTGAAGGCCCAACTCATTCGTCGCTGGGGTTGCATTCCCTCCTGTGATTGCGTTCAACACCCGATTGACGTAGACATGTAATTTCTCCCCCTTTTTCCTAGCAATTTTTTTCTGCACGCCTTTGCCTAATGTAGGTCCTCGAACACGAGTTGACCTCGTTTGCCCTACTACAAAAGGGGAACGTTGTCAACATTACAAACATTGCTAATGGAGTACAAAAAGAAAATGCTGCACGTAAAGTCCTGTCACTTTTTTTGCTGCCTACTGTTGCTGCCAGCTACTGTTTGTGGATATAAAATCGGACGTTAATTATGACTACTGTTGCTGGCAGCTACTGTTTGGCTTCATACAATCTTGGAAAATTATGCGACAACTTGGATAAAGTGTTGGTAAATTATGCATAAAGTCTTCGTAAATTGTTATGCCGACTGTTGCTACCAACTTGGAAGGTTGTGTACCTAATATTTTATTTCTTGTGTAAGTGTCCTTGTTATGTGTATATTAATGTTTAGTTTTTTTTTCCTTTGTTTTTATTTGCCTTTATGGGGTTTTCATTGCCTTACTTGATGACTTATGCACCCCCCCCCCCCAAAAAAAAAACCAAATTATTTTTAAACAACTAAATAGTATGCTCTTACCCACTCCACCTGGCTGCGTCTCCTCCACCACAGTTTGTGTATCATCTGGTGGTTGCGTCTCATCAGAGAACATCATCGGGGTGCCACTCTCCTGTGGACATGCTTCAGATGTTGATAGTACGTTGCCACTTGTTGCTCTCTTCCGTCGGCCTGTCTTGACTCCCGGAACCATTGTACCTACATTACGTAACAAACATACATGAGTAATAAACATCGCATAAATTAGTAGTGTAATTGCTGCAATAATGACACAACACTGTCTACTCAATAATAAAATGCTCGTTAAGCAATGGTAAACTAAGAGAACATGATGGTGATACACATTAATCTAGCAATGTCCTTCCTACTCAAACCCATTTATTCTGAAATTTTTAAAAATAGATTTGTAATTATTTTTATTAGGTTCCCATAGCTATACATGTAATTTTGTTTTTTTGTATATTTGCTTATTGTTTAAAAATAATTTTATTAACTAATCAATTACATAAGTTAATAAATATATATTTTTTACTATCTTATAATTTCATATTAGTGGAAATCTCAAGGAACAAAATAATATCAACTCAATCGGAGAGAAAGGATATTATGTCAAGTTACCCGAGGAAGCTGCCCGGCAAGAACACCGAAAAAGCCTGTTGTCCCTACCACCGTAAAGAGAAAAGATGCCTGCATGACTGAATGAAATCAAATTCATGGAGAATATAATATTTATGAATTACGATGGTTTACATCTTGCAAAAATAAGAAAAGAAAATCAAATGGAAGGCACAGGTGTCATCACATTCTACTCTTGATTCCCCAAAAGTACAGAATGAAATTTATGCAATGGAATGTATGCTCTTTTATTGTTATAGGTTAAACAAAACATTTAGTGTAGGGCAACTTACATCATTTCTAACACCTGGGATTGCAAGGTTCTCCGCGTTTTAAAATGGGAGTGGTTTTAGATAAGGGGAAAAAAATCAAATTGTAGATTCAGAACATGAGAAAATAATTCAATTTTTTTTTTTATAAAAAAAAATGCAATCTTCAAATATATTGTCATCCTAATCCAGTGAAATGCCCTAATTTTGAATTCAAGAAAAGAAGGGTTTCAGAATTTTTTTTTTTTTTTTTGGGGGGGGGGGATCATATTGTAGCTTCAAAATATGAGAAAAAAATTCGAAGAAAACATAAAATAAATATATATATATATATATATATAAACTAACTATAGAACATTACAAAACCAGATTTTTCCTCAACCAACAATGTTGGTTTTGAAACCAAAACTCTATATTTCAGTATGTTGATTTTGATTTTCAAATACTACAACAGTTGAATCAAATGTCCTAGTTCCAATTTTAAGAAGGGAAGGGTGTCATAAAATAAAAAATAAGAAATAAAGAGATTGAACTGAAAATGAGAGAAGGAAATTGATAGCTTTGTTTTGGAAGCCCATTAAGGAAATTGATAGCCTTAGTCAATTGGTATTGCACTAAACATTTAACATGTATCGCATGTTGATGCAAAAATATGGGTGTGGTTGATTTGAGATTGGATGCAAATATCTATGAAGACAAATTATGGATCAATTAAATTTTGTTATTATGACATGGATGTGGTTGTGTTTGATTTGAGATTGGATGTTAAAGCTAAATTTAGCTTAACATGTACGCAATATAATGTGCTGATTTGGGAGGGTGGTCGGTTATAATTAAGATTAGATTTGGGAGGGTGGTCGGTTATACTTTGGTGTTTGCTTAGAGTTTAAACATGGATTCTTCAAGTTTCCATAGCACTTGGCATTTTCAATGCATAGAAACATATCTATATTACATTTTCCAAATAGATCATGGAAATTCACTCAAAGCGACGTATTAAAGAAGATACAATGAAGTGAAATTCTACTTAACATAGGTTTAATGGTCGAAACTTTTCAAGTATTCTTGGTTTGTATGGAATTATCATGATGGAGTGATAGGTTATATATATTTAACAATTAATCATTAGCTTGTATTTAGCTACTTATTTTTAATGCAGTATTTTGTTCATAATTATAGTCTTATTTCTATGGCAAACGAAAAAAAAAAAAGGCATTCGCAGTTATAAACTCTAGCTAATTAAGTAATAAGAAACAATCTTGAGGGCAGAATGGATAACAGAGGCTGGAAACCAGTTGTACGAAGAAAAGGACCGGTAAGGTATTCAGGGGATCGTAGGGGAGGGGGTCTATTTACAATTTTTGTAGACAACATCCGTGAGTCCATGAACCCCAAAGGTCTATTTGGCTTATTCTCCAAGTTTGGTGTTGTTAAGGACATGTTTATACCAGTGAAAATGAGGAAGCTAACAGGTTTGAGATTCGGTTTTGTTCGGTACGATTGTCCAGTAGCTGCTGAGGTAGCAGTGCAAAGAGCAGATGGGTTATGGTGTGATGACAAAGAGATAAAGGTCAAACGAGTAAAGTTTACCAAAGAGGAGAGAAGTATTACAAGGGGGGATAAAGTGAGCCATCAACCAGGAGGAAATCCTCAAGGAATGCTGAAGGACAGTGAGACTGTCAATATAGGCGTCCAAAAGGTTGGCATACTGAGATGGCGAGATTATGGAGGGAGTAAGTCCTATGTTGAGGTCGTTAGAAATGGCAGCAGCTATGGGAAGGAGGAAGCAATTGTTCAGGTTAGAGAAGTAGGAAATAGGTGGCTGTATAAAAGCCTAGTTGTCAAACTCCACAAATTTTTCTCATTCCCAGCTTTCAAGGAGGAATGCAAGAAGTGAGGCTTGATGAAGGTGCAAGTCAGAGCAAAGGAATGAAGGATAGCAGTGTTATCATTTCAATCAGTTCAGGAATTGAAGAGTAGTAAGGAGAGTTTAAAGGAATGGATCTTTAAATGGTGTAGTTCAATGGAGGAGTGGCATCCGGGGTACATAGTTGATTATGAAAGATGTGTATGGGTAACCTGTTATGGTATACCCTTTAATTTGTGGAGTGTGGATACATTTCGAAGCATTGGTGTGATATGGGGAGAAGTCATGCAATTTGATGATTATACTATTAATAATGTCTCATTCCACTGTGGCAAAGTTACAATTATAACCAAGAGTCTAGACTTCATTCACCAGACGGTGAAGCTATTTTGCAAGGAAAAAGTGTATCCAGTAAGAGTCTGCGAGAATTTTGATTCTACAGCAGTAACAGAGCAGGCTCCGTGCAATTGTATGACCAAGTTGTTGGAGAAGATAGGTAATGTGGGGAAAGATAAGGATGACTGCGGCTCCGAGATAAGTGGTAGCCGGCAAAGTAGTGAAGAGGTGCACAGTGAAGAGATAAGTAATATATAGACCTAAACCTTCAACTGATGGTTTTGAAGTGCACATTTTGTTCATCTAATGAAATTAAAATGAACCAAGCAATACATACCAAAACAAATGTACGTTATTTATGTAAATTTACGCACAGCAGTAAACAAATGAACATTATTTATGAAGAAAGGATCACAGAAAAGTAACAGCAGTGCCAGATTTGCTGCACAGCCCCTAGTAACAGTTGAGTAAAATTAATCATGAATTCATGGCAACTTACTTCTTTTACTTTTGAAAAGACACGAAACTCACATTTTGCCAGTTCTTCTTCAACAATGAAACCAGAAAATTAACACTGAATTGCACAGTTGGAAAACAGCAACTCCCATGCAGAGAACCTTCTTCAGTTGGAATTTGACTGTCACTTTTGTCTCATTAACTTTAGACGCGACAGGTTCTTGATGCGTGACAAGGGTAGGAAACTTCCTTGCATTGGAAGAAATGGAACTCGTCAGATACGATCAATGGTAACTAACAAACTGAGACATAATAAGGAAGAACAAACATGAGCAACATACTCCCCAAAATACAACATTCCATAAATCACATCCCAAAACATGCAACTATACAATCACAATACACCCCAAAATCAGGTCATACACCTTTCATTGAGCCTAAATCTGCTCCAGCAGCATTCATAGAGTGTTGTCTTCCTAGTTTTTTTAATGGTTTGTGATCATGTCAAATACGAACAAAAACAAGAACAAACATGAGCAACATACTCCCCTTACAAATGATCTCATCCAGCATATTGGTTTAAAGTGGGTAACGGGCAGAACACTTTTCTTTGTCTTCATAATTGGCATCCTCTTGGTCCTTTGAAGGAACGATTTGCAGATTGAGTTATTTATGATGTAGGCTCTCTAGCTTAGGCTAAGGTTGCTTCCATTATAGATGATGGGAGATGGAGATGGCCTGTGTGCCAGACTTGGGAATTAGATGACATTAAGGCTAATGTTCAGGGTAACCCAACTAATATGGAGGATAAAGCTATTTGGCTGGCATCCTCTGATGGGTGCTTCTCTATTCAATCTGCTTCGAATTTGTGGAGAACCCAGCACCCTAAGGTGCAGTGGGCTAAACTTCTTTGGCTCAAGCAATCACTTTCCCAGCCAGCATAGCAGATCCTCAAACATGGAGAGTTCAACTACAATCAAAGCAAAAGTGGGTATGCTCCCACGCTACCAATAAGGGTTCGATTCCCCTCCTGTTTACCTGGTTCAAACTTGGCGGTGGCCTACACCTAGCACAAATTCTCAGTCATTAGCCTTGACATTTATATGAAGTTGTGACTGCAGCCCCGCGCAATTTTGGGACACATAAATCTAATTATCATCCTGGAGAGAAGCATCTGCTGCTAGAGATGCTAGAGCAGAGACTACTACTCAAAATAAACAGAGGGCTGCAGTAGGACCTTCCACAACTTAAACCATAGGTCAAATGCATATTTTAACATAGAACAAAATCCTATCTAAATGTAACCATAACCTACCATAAAAATCTTGCCAGACAAAGCTGGCAGACACAATAATGCAGCTGAATAGGGGATCCATAAAGACCACAAAAATACCATCCCAGTTAATACAACTTGACACACAGATCGTGATAAGGCAACAGTAAGTAACTCGACAAACCGCTGCAACATGAAGACGACGACATGACTGACTTTCAGACACCCATACTGAGCAATTGCTGGACTGGACGACAACTCTGGACCTTCCCGACTGAGAGTAATAGCTGCAGCCGTGAGAGTTTGTGTGCATGTGATGTTCTGAACTGTATTAGAGCACCACACATAATTATGCAGCACCATTGACAGACCACTGGTTCTTCACATGAAGGCTGCATTTTCAGCTTTATGTACAGTTCTGGTTTCCTAAGCCATCCTTTGAAGGCTTGTTGACTAGAGCACCACACAGAATTTTACATAATAGTAATTATTAGTATAATTATTATTATACTAATATCAAAGGGAAAACCTCTCTCTCACTATTTGCATATGATGTCAGTAGATCCTCACACTTAAACCAATTCATTAGAAAATTCATAGATGGGAACAAATGTGATGTTTGCAAAAACACATTTACTACTTGGTGGGCAACTTAAAAGAAATGGAAGTTTGTAACCCTGCAAACGCAATTATCACAGATTAAACAAGCATGAAGCAATTAGTCTTAAGAACACATGATTTACTATAACTTGTGATTTACCATTGAGATAGTATATGGTTCATAATTTCCATTATGGCTAGTATGTAGTAACAATATAAAGAACTTACATTCTATATAAGGGACCTAGCACCTAAGCATATCAGTGAAGCATGAAGCAGCCAAAGTGGACAAAGACAGCGGCGAACTGTCAAACTCAGCAAACAGAGACAGAGCAGATGTGCAAACCAGCACAAATTGTGGGAAAAGCAGCCAAACAGCACAGGTGTCCGACTGGAAAAACTGAACTGAGTATGAATTTGATCCTCAATTTGCTCTAACAGTTCATACAAAGTGTAGAGGAAATTAAAATTAGAAGGTTCAAATTACATGAAATTCAAGAGTAGGCATGAAATTCAAATTACAATTTCTTCAATATTCTTAATTGCCCTCATGACATCAACAAAACAAGCCAAACAAAGAAACAAACTGAGTTAAAATTCTAGGTCCGTATCTGCATCAAAATCACTTTCCATCTCATGTTCTTCGTCATCACCCGAGATTGTTAGGTCATCGTCGTCATCGCAGATGAAATCATTGTCCATAACACCCTCCAGTTGTACACGCTTATTGGACTGAGAAACTTCCATTGAAATAATTTGCGGTTCAATGTCATCCCGACGTAAAACAACATCATCAATAGGCTCAGTTGGTACAACAGTACTATTTTCATCATCTTGCAACACTTCATCAAATTCTGGCACATCCAACTCTGGCACATCCCAAATTCGTCGATGTTGAAACTTTTCTACGACTCGCCAATTCGGCCCTAACTTCGTATCAGGAACGTAGAAAACTTGTTGAACTTGGCCTGGGAACACAAAGGAGTCATCTTTATACCATCGACTTCTTACATCAACAGTTGTCACATGTGGTTCGACACGCAAAGTTCGAGTACTACCGGTGTTATACCATTCACATTGGAACAAAACAACCCGGTGTCCAAACAAATATGTCAGTTCCCACACTTTACAAAGGTAGCCGTAGAACTTGATCAACTGGCCTTGGTGGTCGCCTTCCACTACCAACCCACTATTTTGACATTTACGACGGTTATCACGGTCGATAGTATGGAATCGGACGCCATTACAAATGCATCCCGAATATGTATTGACTAATGCATTAGGTCCATTGGCTAATGCCCACATCTCATCGGTTGCTTCGGGTGAGTTTTCATTTCGCAACTGGTTCATCTACAGAAGAAAGTATGTCATGTCAATTCAAAGTTAGAATAATTCAACGTTAGGTCCACACTTTAGAGTAACACGTTACATAATCTTACGCGAGCTTTGAACCATTTAGGAAATTCTTTGCATTGTCGCGTTGCAATGTTGCATGAACTTCCATATTTTTGTTGCAACACGAGCTTGTGTTCCCTAGTTAATACGAAGTACATGATAAGTAATTAGAATAATGAAGACTTTAAAAAATAAAAACCATGAAGGAAAGGTATGTTGCATATATGATGAAGAAGCATACTCTAGATATTCATCCACTTCCAAACTATTGTGTAGGACAAACCAATGAGCCAATTCACGGTCAGCTACGGACACATCAACAGCCCTGGGGAGTTGACCAAAAGGACGAAGAATTTGAGTGAAGATCGCCAACCCCGGGCCATTGGCACCCCCATCGTAGTTCCTTTCTTCCCGGTTGAACACCGTTTCAACTCCATGCAAATACATTGAACAAAACATCGTACACTCTTTGGATATGTAGGCCTCCGCAATGGATCCTTCTGGACGAGCTTTATTGCCCACAAATCGTTTAAGAAGTCCAAGCATCCTACACATAAACATCGGCGTGATCGTCAGTATGTTCATATTGAACTATAATTACAAGAAAAAATTCCTGACTCGTTGTTATACCTCTCAATAGGATACATCCATCGAAATTGGACAGGCCCTCCAAGCCTAGCCTCGTAAGGCAAATGAATTGCCAAGTGGACCATCACATCGAAAAAAGCTGGAGGAAAAATCTTTTCAAGCTTACAAAGTATAAGTACGATTTGTTCTTGCAATTTCTCCAAATCAGTCACCCTCAATGTCTTCGAGCACAACTGTTTAAAAAAAGTTCCAAACTCAAACAATGTGGTCCCAATCTCGGTAGGAAGGTATCCTCGCATCCCAGTGGGAAGAAGTCGTTGTAGAAGGACATGACAGTCATGACTCTTGAGGCCAACTAACTTACAACCATTCGCGGTGACACAATTGGATACATTTGCCGCATAGCCATCAGGAAACTTAATTGATTTCAAGAAATCATAAAACCCTATTCGTTCTGCTGGGGACAATGTGTACGATGCCGAAGGCTTTAGGAAAGAGCCATTCGCATGCCTTATCAAGTGTAAGTCCTTTCGTATTCGCATGTCCTCTAGATCCAAACGTGCTTTGTCGGTGTCCTTGTTCTTGCCATCAATGCTCAATAGTGTCCCAAGCAGATTGTCACATATAGTCTTCTCTATGTGCATGACATCAAGGTTATGTCGAAGCTTAAGTGTTTTCCAATAGGGTAGGTCGAAAAGAATGCTTTTTTTTGTCCAGTTCGGAGTTGGATTTTCAGTCATTTGTCTTTTTTGGTTGGTTGGATGCTTTCCATATGGCCTGTACGTACCCAAATTAACTTGCTCCAGTATTTGTTCTCCCGATAACTCGACAGGTTTGGACCGATTCTCAATGTCACCGTTGAATAGCTTACTTCTACGCCAATTATGGTTCTCAGGTAAGTACCGTCGAGCACCCATAAACCCTATCTTATTGCGCAAACGCTGAGATGATGCATCCACGTTACAATTAGGGCAGGCCAAGTAACCTTTTGTACTCCAACCAGACAACGAACCATATGCAGGGAAATCATTGATGGTCCACATGACTGCTGCATGCATTGTAAATATTTGGCCGGTAGAGGCATCATATGTTTCCACACCATGCTCCCACAGATTAGTTAACTCTTCTACTAATGGTTGCAAGTAAACATCGATGTCCCTGCCGGGTGCGGATCGTCCGGGAATAAGCAATGACATCATGAGAAATGGATCTTTCATACACTTCCATGGGGGTAGATTGTAAGGCATTAAGATTACGGGCCACATGCTGTACGATGTACTCATATGTCCGAATGGATTGAAACCATCCGTCGCAAGCCCTAGTCGTACATTCCGAGGATCCGCAGAGAACGTAGGATGCAACCTATCAAAGTCCTTCCATGCCTCACCATCAGCTAGATGTCGCAGTACTCCATCATCCACACGCTTATCTTTGTGCCATCTCATATCTACAGCTGTTTTTTTCGACATGTAAAATCTCTTCAACCTCGGTGTCAAAGGAAAGTACCTCAGTATTTTCTGTGGAATTTTTTTACCCGTCTTGTCGTTCAACTTGTATCTAGACTCCGTACATGTAGAACAATTCTCCAATGTGGCGTTGTCCTTCCAAAATAAAGTACAATCATTCTTGCATGCATGAATGGGCTCATATCCCAAACCCAACTCACGTAAGAACTTTTTCGCTTCATAAAGGGTCCATGGAACATTTTCATGACACTTTGGAAGAATGACTTTGAAAACTTGCATAACCATATCGAAAGATTTGTTGCTCCATTTATTGTACACCTTCACGTGAAGCATCTTAATTACGAAGGACAAGATGGAAAACTTTTCACACTCTGGATATACTTTACGTTGAGCATCATCGAACAACTTCATGAACTTAAACAAATTGTGCCTCTCCGAACTAGTACATTCTCCGTCGATAGGATCATCCATGAGACCACTCATGTAAATCTCTTGTAACATGGTTGGAAGTTCATCCACATTTTCGTGATTGGTTGTCATTCCAGCTCGGTCGGTTTGAGTGTCATCGTTTCGCATAGTAGGATGACCACGAAATAGGGGGACACGTTCCCCGTGGTGGACCCAAGTGCAATAAGAACATGCGATTCCTCTTCGAAGCAAGTGCAACCGTACAACATGTCGAGGTAATTTCGTGCCGTTCAAGCAATCAACACAAGGACAACGGATTTCATCCTGCGGCCCTAAATTCTTCGTAGCGAACTCCAAAAATGATTGAACACCTTGTACATACTCTTTGCTTTTTAGCCTATCTGTTATCATCATCCAACTCTTGTCCATTCTTGGAACAGTACCCATCAAGCGAAGATGAACCTGGGAATCGACAGGGAATTGGAAAAATACTCTGTAATGGAAGAGAGCTTAAGTAAGTTTAGGGGCTCGATTAGCATTGCTTTTTGAAGTGAAGAAAATAGTAATAACAGATCGGTCTCATGGATGATCATAAGAAATCATTAATCTTTTTCAATTTTTCTGCTCACTTTAGCTTTTTCAAATCTGTGGCTCCTTTTCTCTGGAAGCTTGTAAAATGTAACCTTTTATCCCTTTCAGACAAACCAAATGTACACAACTTTAATCTGAACCATCAAGATTTTTCTTTAAAGAAACAATAATGCACTAATGTCAAGTACATTTGAGGTGTATCTTGCAAAAAGAAGGCTTGAACCCTTGATACATTTAGATAGGAACACCAACAATGGCCACTGTCACTCTCTTCTCATTATAAAATGGGTTTATTTATTATGGCATAGCTCATATTCTCAATTTAGATTGCCACAAAAAAATTACAAAAAGAGAAAAAACAACATATTTCATCAATCTCATAAACACTTTGTCTTTAACTTTGAAAACTCTTTGTCACATTTTTTCAAAACATTTTGACTTTGATTTTGATATGAAACAATATGTCAACAACTAGAGTTTAGCATTTTTCACTCTAATTTTGACATTAAACAATATCACAAGAGCACTCAAGAAGTAGAGATGGCCCAAGCCTATTGAGGGCCTAGACAAATGAAATGTAGTTAGAATATGGTTTGGTGCCTTACATTGGCCATTGCCATTCTATTATTGTTCCCATTCTATAGTAAGATAGTGCAACTTCTTGTGCAACTTAGATTGTGAAGTTAGGTGCTTCCAGAATCAACGGTATGGTTGAAAGGGTACAGATATCTCGGGAGATCCGAGAGATTTTTTGTCATCTGTTTTCAACAAATTATGAGTGAAAGGACGACCATGTTCTGTAATCGTCATATTGACCAGATTATCGTCTATTGTTTCTATGGAGTTCCAAAGGTTTGCAGTGCAAAAATGTGAGAGTAATTAGGATATTGAGTAATCACACTTTGTAATCCTAATTTCTTATGTGACGGCCACATATTTCTGAACTAAAATTGACTTTTAAAGAAATAATTTTCAACTATAAAAATGGACGACAGTGTAAACCTCAAGTTTTTCGTAGTGTGTTTCTTGATTGGTCATCAACACGCCGTGATGGGGTATGTGTTCATAATGTATATGTTTCTCCGTTGCGGTCATCAAAGGTAGTTCCATATTTTTTGAACTATCTTTGTCTTACTCTTCTTGAAATGTGTAGAGAGAAGTACTGAAATATCTGAGTTTTAAGTCAGACAATAATCTAAGGGTCATGAAGAGTATAGACTACAAAAACAAACGAATGTGGATGTGTCTAATTGTTTGAAGAGGAGAATGCAAATAGTTTATAATGTTAAACTTGCAATTCTTTAAGGTCCAAGAAATATATATTGAATTGAGGTGTTCCAAACAACAACTACCTAACCCATTGTAGATGCGGAGCTGGAGTATATCACTTGTCTTTCGTCTCTTGAATAAAGTGGTCAGGGGCTTATTCTGAAGTGTTTTGGTGGATAGGAATTGGGATAGATGATCTCATACTATGATCATCAGGCTTATTCTCAACTGATTTGGTGGTTACGATTCGAGTTAGGGGAGAGCAAGGTTGAATTTGGTTTGGTTTTGAAGTAAACTAACATCGAATTATTAGCTATGGTTTTATGAAATTTGGAATGAAACTGAATCTTGAAAATATTGAAAGTTTTCAACCAAACTATGAAAATGAGATTCATTTCAATTTGGAACTACGATTTCTATAAATATATTTACATAAATGGAACTAAATTTCAAATAAAAATCATAACTATAAAATCATGGACCTAACTGTCAATAATTAGGATTGAATCGAACCGATTTGTGGTTTTTTTAAAAAAACAATTTCTTTTACTTAATTCGAATTTGAGTCACACCATCGGAACGTTTGAAACATGTTTGATACAAAAAACAGAGGCACATTTATAATGATAAGACTAACTCAGGAAAAGCATCCAAAATCAACAAGTGTGTTCAAAAAACAGATGCACATTTCGAACATTTTCGATACAAAAAAAAGAGGCACATTTCGAACATTTTCGATACAAAAAACAGAGGCACAGTTATAATGATAAGAGTAAATCAGGAAAAGCATCCAAAATCAACAAGTGTGTTAAAAAAACAGAGGCACATTTCGAACCGATTTGGAACATTTCTCCAAAACGGAGGCACATTTAAACGATACAAAAAGAATCCAAATCCAAAATCAAAATGGACAATCTACAATGTCAACCACACCCATTCACGAAGTCAGGAAAAGCCCTAAAAATTTGTGTACGAAATAAATGGAAAATGAAAGGACAAAAACATGTCAAACCCTAAAAGTAATCGTCAGAGAAGGGGATGGGAGAGACATCGACAACCAGATAGAACCGGCTCGACAGAGAGGGAGAGAGACGACAGAAACATACCTGCGATGGTGATGATCGCCGATTTGCAGTGGTGCTGGTGGCGAGCGCCGGTGGCCTGCGATGGTGATGCTCGCAGGTGGTGAGCGACGGGTTTGGTAGGGACGGGTTTGGTATGTTGATGTCGGTGTGTGAGAGGGAGACAAAAGAGAACAAAACACTGTGTGCAATATATATGTACTGGGCGCGAAAATTATTTATTTTCCCTCTAAAAAAAAAATTCGAACATTTAGCGACTAAACGACAATTTGTCGCCAAAATTCATGTTTGGCGACAAAAAATTGGTCGGCTAAAGATTCCTTTTTGGCTACTAAATTCAAAAATTCGTCGCCAATACTGAATATACAACGACTAATACAGATTTGGTCGTCAAAAAGTGATAACAAAAATACCCTTTTTTTGGCGACAAAAATGTTTAGTCGCCAAATTAAACCATACGGCGACAAAATAAAATATTGGTAGCCTAAGTGGGTAACAACAGCGACTAAATGGAAAGTTGGTCGCCAATGATACTATATGGCGACGAAAATACGTTAGTCGGCAAAAGGTTTCAATGAATGCCGACCGAAGCCGATATTTGGTCGATGAATGTGGTCTTTTTGGCGACTAAAATTGGTTTGGTCGCCAATTTTAGTCGCCAAACATGCATTTTGTTGTAGTGTGTTTTTGATATATTTTGTCATTAATATTTTTGTATTAGTATAAATAAATAACTAGCACATTTGGTGTCCATTTTGTTGCCCATAAGCACTTTTATCTTCATTTTTTTGATCAACAAAAATAAAGCTTTATTGATGAAAAAAGCAACATACATGCAAGATTTACATCAACAAAGCAGGAAAGTGCAATGAGTATCATAGCTAACCTCAATAATCCCAATTAGGTTGGCACCGCAAAACATGTTGGACAATCTTCACTGTATTTAAAAGATTTAATTCTATTGTGTACACAACAACAATTAGAATTTAAAGAAATAAAGAAAATGAGAGAAATTGTTTGATTACAAAAATCAAACTCGAAATAATAAATAAATAATAAAACCACAGATTTTATTTTGTTACAAAAAACAAAAATAAAATCTGATTAAATAAACAAATAAAAACTGAATAAAATTAAACAACTTACTTGGTTAATTTATCTGAATAACTTTTCTGATCAAGTCCAGTGTTTAACACTGTGTCCTTAAGACAGATTCGTCCTCTCCACGGTGCTTTCAGAATTTGGACGTCTATCTCCCAGGATAAAATGATCTTATCAACGAATAAAAGCAGCACTACAATTTAATCGTTCGTCGAACACACAAAGTGTTTACACTCTTTCTTTCAGAAATAAAATGCAGCAAAATGCAGAGATTTAAAGCAGAGGATGGAGTACGAAAATTGGAGTGAAATCCAAATGGGAGGCTAGTCTATTTATAGATGTAAAGGTGGCTCTTGGTTTTGAATTGAACAGGTATGAAACCTGTTAGTTTCAAATTTAAACAGATTTGAATATGTTGGGTTAATAAATCAAACAGATAAAAATGGGAAGGGCTCTGTTTGGATGAACAGTAAATCCAAACCAGTTTAATTCTGTTTGAAAACGGGAACGGCTCTGTTTGGATGAACAATAAATCCAAACCAGTTTAATTTGAATTCTGGATTTTATTTTACCAAAAAATAAAATTAAATTCAAATGTTTTTGGCCCAAAAAGATTAGAAGCCCAACCCAACCACACACCACGCCCAAGCCCAGGCCCAGCCCGCCCGACCGGACGGCGGCTGCGGCGCGCGCGTGTGTGGTAATTTTTGGGTCCAATGGGTTTAGCCCATTTTGCCCATAACCTCTCCCTCTAAAACACTTGGATACCCCTTGGGGCACACCCCAACTATCTCACCCAAGCCTTATAAACCCTTTGAAAACTTCCCACCAAATCAATGTGGGACAAGCCAATTTACAACCTTAAGGAATTTCCACCAAAACTCCATTTCCACGGAGCACACTTTGGCTTCAATTTCCCATTCACTCGGTAATGGTTTTGAGCAACCAAATATACAACGTGAATCACAACGCGGCATAGAACGCGTTACCACTTTGACCCGAGTAAATCGACACTCGGGGCCCACCTAAAAATAGACCAAACTTGAAAAAAAATTCTGGTTTTACCCAGAATTTTTTTACCATTTACAACAATCCCCCACATGAATGGAATTTGATGACAACGGAAATGCAACAATATGCAGACTTTAACGAAAGTGTATAAGTCAAAAATATCTTGCATCAGGATAGGTAGTTTTCGGCCTTGAACCTTCCCTAGTGATAACCTATCAGACTTACTAGCTAACCAATGGACGCGATGCCTTGAATTGTTCAGCCGTTTGTGTAAGCCAAGACAATAGATTTCACACAAAATATCTTCTAACACATCATGGTTCTCACTGTTGTGTTCATTTTGGCCTTAAACGCGCCTGGTTTTCATAAGTGTTTCTAGAGAATTTAGCCTCTTCATTCTCATAGAACCGGCCCCAGTTCAACACTCATATAGGTGATTCTTATTGTGAGTATCCCCTTATACTCATCTTGATTTTATGCCTTAATCAAGATATAAGTAATCATTAAAAGCAAAGCTTATCCTTATACCCCTGCAGACAACATATGTTGCAGATATCACTCTCACCATAGGAATGGGTAGGGAGTTTTTAATCCCTTGGTGATTTCTGGGGTGCCATACATAACTTAGTTGTCCCTTTGAACTTAGTTCTTGGGATCTCCAGTCATATAAGTAGGGTTACCATTATGACGACTCTTATGTAATAGGCTTTAATCCCATCCCCTTTGATGAACTATACACTAGCTCTTTTGTCAACCTTTTGTTAACGGATCCACAATATTCTCTTTAGATTTTATATAATCTATTGAGATTATTCCGTTTGACAACAATTGCCTTACGGTATTATGTCGACGACGAATATGTCGTGACTTACCGTTATACATGTGATTCTGTGCCCTGCCTATTGCAGATTGACTATCACAATGAATGCAAATAGCTGGCACAGGTTTTGGCCACATTGGAATGTCTTCTAAGAAGTGACGAAGCCATTCTGCTTCTTCACCTGCTTTGTCTAAAGCAATGAACTCAGATTCCATTATGGATCGTGCGATGCAAGTTTGTTTCGTGGACTTCCAAGGAACAGCAGCGCCTCCTAGAGTAAAGACATATCCACTAGTGGATTTTGAATCTTTAGTATCCGATATCCAATTGGCATCACAATAACTTTCGAGTACTGCTGGATATCGAGTAAAGTTCAAACCATGATCACGAGTAAATCTTAGATATCTAAGAACCCGAATGATCGCTTTCCAATGGTCTTCTCCAGGGTTACTAGTGTACCTACTCAATTTACTGATAGCATAAGCTATATCAGGACGAGTACAATTCATTAGGTACATTAGGCTTCCAATGATTTGGGAGTATTTTAACTGAGACACTGCATCACCTTTATTTTTTGATAAATAAAGACTGATGTCTACAGGTGTTCTAGCTAAATTCAAATCATCTTTGATAAATTTATCAAGAATTTTCTCAATATAATGAGATTGAGATAATGCATATCCGTCAGATGTTTTAGTAATTTTCATTCCTAATATAACATCTGCGACCCCCATATCTTTCATATCAAATCTGTTGTTAAGCATTTGCTTAGTTGATTTGATCATGTCTTGACTGCTTCCAATGATAAGCATGTCATCCACATAAAGACAAACTATGACATATCCTTGGTCAGTGTTTTTAACATAGACGCATTTGTCACATTCGTTTATCTTAAACCCATTAGTAAGCATTGCATGATCAAATTTTTCATGCCATTGCTTAGGTGCTTGTTTTAATCCATAAAGGGATTTTACAAGTCGACAAACTTTCTTTTCTTGTCCTGATACTACAAACCCTTCGGGTTGCTCCATATAGATCTCTTCATTTAGATCACCGTTTAAGAAAGCTGTCTTAACATCCATTTGATATATTTCTAAATTAAACAACGCTGCTATAGAAATAAGCATGCGAATGAATGTTATTCTTGTCACAGGGGAATATGTGTCAAAATAGTCCAGACCTTCCTTTTGTCTGTAACCTTTAACAACAAGTCTTGTTTTATACTTGTCAATTAAACCATCTGCTTTCATTTTTCTCTTGAATATCCATTTATATCAAAGAGGTTTAGAACCTGGTGGAAGATCCACCAATTCCCAAGTATGATTTTGCATAATGGATTCAATTTCATTATTAACAGCCTCTTTTCACAAAGGTGCTTCAGGACCTGTCATTGCTATCTTAAAGCTTTGAGGTTCATTTTCTAACAAGTATGTCAGAAAATCTGGACCAAAGGTTTTTGATGTTCTCGCTCTCTTACTTCGTCTTGGTTCATCATTAGTTCAATCCTGTTGGTCGAGACTATTACTAGTCTCTTGTGTTTGATTGTCATTAGTCTCTTGACTTGGTGCACAATCATAAATTCTTTTCTGTGAACTTAATTCCTGTCCTTTCTTGTAAGGAAAGACATGTTCAAAAAACACAGCATTCCTTGACTCTATAATAGTGTTCACATTTATATCAGGTATTTCTGATTTATAAGTCAGAAACCGATATGCACTACTATTCTGAGCATAACCAATAAACACACAGTCTACTGTTTTTGGTCCAATCTTAGTCTTTTTAGGAACAGGAACTTCAACTTTTGCCAAACACCCCCACACTTTTAAGTATTTGTAGGAAGGTGGTCGACCTTTCCACAATTCATAAGGAGTGCTGTTGGTTTTCTTGTGGGGTATTCTATTAAGAACATAATTAGCAGACAATATTGCTTCCCCCCACAAGTTCTGTGGTAAACCTGAACTTAGTAACATGGCATTCATCATTTCTTTGAGGGTTCTATTCTTCCTTTCAGCAATTCCATTTTGCTGTGGAGAATAAGGGGTTGTAGTTTGGTGAATAATGCCATGTTGTGCACAAAATTCATTTAATGGTGCATCATATTCACCACCCTATCACTTCTAATATAAATCAATGAATTTTAAAACAAATTCAAGAAAAAACCAAAATAATTATGACTACTCAAGTCAGAATTAATGTTTTGACAAAATCATATTCTCACAAAAAATTTTGCCTAAGAATCAAACAATTCAAAAACCCATTTGATTGTATACATTCTTGCAACTCAATAACAAATAAATGTCACTGTCATAAAAATATTTGTGACAGAAGAAAATTAAATTATCTCAAACAATGCAAGAGATACACCTCCATATTAATAAAATGGTTCATGGTTTAACAAATTTTACTACGTAAGTAAAATAATTATTAATGACATCTCATGTCACATAATTCAATAATCAACATAAAAGATTTCTTAAATTACTTGCCAATTAAACGGACCGATATAATTACATACATCTTTATGTTTAAATTTCTCTGGTGTTTAAACACCCATTCAAAATTGATTAGAAATATTCAAATTAACATGCTTATGTCCAAAGTCGACATAACAATTTATCATTCCAAATCACTTGAAATTATTGTTAAGAAATAACTTGAGTTGATATCATACATGCATATCAAACGCATCAACTAAAAATAATGAATTAACAAAATAAATTAATCATGCACGATCCCATCACTTGCATCATGAAATAAAAGGATTCTCAACTCATAAATAAAATCCAACGCATTTAAACTTTAAACTTCAAAATGACAAAACATACCTTCATTTAATAAGTTTGATTTGTACATAAATAAACAAATTAAATATGCATTAAAATGTTCTTGTGAATATATATATATATATATATTTTCCAACTCAAGTGCAGAAACAATTCAAGACTATGAATCCACATTGTAATAAAAATAAAATTAGTTTGTAAAACTAATATTTTACTCTAGAAACAAATTCTTCCATGCACACTCACGATGAACTATGATAAAGTTAAAATAATTAACACCTTTTCACAAAGGGTTAAAAAATAAGTGGTCTACCAAATGAAATCATAAGTTACTTACAAAATTAATAGATTGTGACCGAGTCACAAAGTTACATAATTGATTAACAAAATTAATTTTCTAGTTACTAAAATCAGAAAATAAATTACAAAACAAAATAATTTTATTTTCCTTGTTACTAAAACTAGTAAAATAAAATACCAAAATAATATCTGATTACAAAAATCAGAAAACCAAACCACAACTTAATTTTCTAGTTACTTAAACCAGAAAATAAATTATAACACAAAATCATTTTATTTTTCGTGTTACTAAAACTAGAAAAATACTGTAATTTTATTTTCCTTGTTACTGAAACTAGAAAATAAAATACCACAAAACTATCTGATTACAAAAATTAGAACAAACACAAAATAATTTTCTAGTTACCAAAACCAGAAAATAAATTAAAACACAAAATAATTTTATTTTCTTTGTTACTAAAACTAGAAAATAATATAATTTTTTTTTCTTTGTTACTAAAACTAGAAAAATAAAATACCAAAATAATTTTCTGTAACACCAAATAATATTATGCAATTGTTAATGACACCAGTATATTACTACTAGTTGTCAAAGAAAAGAGACAGTATATTACTACTATCTGTCAAATAGCATAAATCATTATTTGTTTTTCCAACCAGAATATTAGTTTGAAAACACAGAAAATTAAATACAATGAAGATACCAAAAAGGATTCTGTCTTAAGATTGTTGGACAATCTTCACTGTATTTAAAAGATTTAATTCTATTGTGTACACAACAACAATTAGAATTTAAAGAAATAAAGAAAAGGAGAGAAATTGTTTGATTACAAAAATCAAACTTGAAATAATAAATAAATAATAAAACCACAGATTTTATTTTGTTACAAAAAATAAAAATAAAATCTGATTAAATAAACAAATAAAAACTGAATAAAATTAAACAACTTACTTGGTTAATTTATCTGAATAACTTTTCTGATTAAGTCCAGTGTTTAACACTGTGTCCTTAAGACAGATTCGTCCTCTCCACGGTGCTTTCAGAATTTGGACGTCTATCTCCCAGGATAAAATGATCTTATCAACGAATAAAAGCAGCACTACAATTTAATCGTTCGTCGAATACACAAAGTGTTTACACTCTTTCTTTCAGAAATAAAATGCAGCAAAATGCAGAGATTTAAAGCAGAGGATGGAGTATGAAAATTGGAGTGAAATCCAAATGGGAGGCTAGTCTATTTATAGATGTAAAGGTGGCTCTTGGTTTTGAATTGAACAGGTATGAAACCTGTTAGTTTCAAATTTAAACAGATTTGAATATGTTGGGTTAATAAATCAAATAGATAAAAATGGGAAGGGCTCTGTTTGGATGAACAGTAAATCCAAACCAGTTTAATTTTGTTTGAAAACGGGAACGGCCCTGTTTGGATGAACAATAAATCCAAATCAGTTTAATTTGAATTCTGGATTTTATTTTACCAAAAAATAAAATAAAATTTAAATGTTTTTGGCCCAAAAAGATTAGAAGCCCAACAAAACCACACACCATGCCCAAGCCCAGGCCCAGCCCAGCCCGCCCGCCGGACCGGACGGCCGGCGGCGGCAGCGCGCGCGTGTGTGGTGATTTTTGGGTCCAATGGGTCTAGCCCATTTTGCCCATAACCTCTCCCTCTAAAACACTTGGGTACCCCTTGGGGCACACCCCAAGTATCTCACCCAAGCCTTATAAACCCTTTGAAAACTTCCCACCAAATCAATGTGGGACAAGCCAATTTATAACCTTAAGGAATTTCCACCAAAACTCCATTTCCATGGAGCACACTTTGGCTTCAATTTCCCATTCACTCAGTAATGGTTTTGAGCAACCAAATATACCACGTGAATCACAACGTGGCATAGAACGCGTTACCACTTTGACCCGAGTAAATCGACGCTCGGGGCCCACCTAAAAATAGACCAAACTTGAGAAAAAATTCTGGTTTTACCCAGAATTTTTCTACCATTTCCAACAAAACAAACACAATCATATGTTAGCACTTGACCCAACATTGGTGAGAGACCAATCAAGAGCAACCAAGGAAAGAAAAAACAAACAACAACATTACGTCAGCAAGGCAACATCACAGTAGCAGGTAAAAAGAATAAACAATATCACACCCAAAGCCAAGAAATAACTCTGCATGTAGAACTAACTCCCCTGTGTCACTCCTTGCTATACACAGTAATAGACCTACTTCAGGTTATAAACAACATCATCCAATGAGTACTTAAACTCTTTCAAAAATAAAGTAGCCCACATTGCAACTCTAACCTTTACTAGCTCATCTAGACTAGCCAAATCTAGTTGTGCCTCATTGAACAAGCACTGATTCCTAAGTTTCCACACTAACCACATTATTTCTAATGGGATTGTCTTCCAAATCTCCTTCACCTTTTTCTTCACTTTTATACCTGACCACCAATGTAATAGTGTCTCCATTGAACCAAGAATAACCCAACTCAAATTCCACCAATTCACAATAGTGGCCCAGATTCTCCAGATCATAGAACAGTGAAGTAGAACATGGTTCAAAGACTCCACCTTAGATTTACAAAACACACAGAGTGCACTCACATTTGAATTCAACACTCCTATCATTTGCAAAAATTCAGAGGACTTAATCTTACCTCTCTAAGCTAGCCAAGTCAGAAATTGTACTTTGGGAGGGGCTATATTATTCCAAATACTCTTAGTGACTGTAATAGCTGGCCTTTTACATGCTTTCACCCACTTCTAGATTGATGCCACAGTAAAATCTCCAGAGGAATGGGCTAGCCAAGAACAAGAGTCGTCAACCCCGTCAGTTAGCCTAGGTGCATTCTATAATAGGTTTTGTAATTTCAGCACTTCCTCTTCTTCCCAAGCAAAGAGAGGCCTTCTAAAAGTTAGATTCCAATCTCTATCCACTCCTCTTCTATGGAAGAAATCAAACAAATTGCCATCTTTTCCAATTGACAAAGTGAATAATCTGGAGAATACCACACTAAGATTCTGATTGTTAAACCACCTATCAACCCAGAACTGCATTCTTCTGCCGTTTCCAATAACTAACTTGAAGTTTTGCAGAAAGAAATCTCTCGAAGTAAGACTTGATAAGCCACTGATAGGATGTCCTGCCATAGAGTAGACATCAACTCTGACTGCCACCCAACCCTCCATACTTACTGCATACCACTGGTTTTCACAAAGTTGTCTCCTCTTTGCCATACCCCCACCACCACTTAATGAATAGGCAATCATTAACCTCATTTAGATTCCTCACACCTAGCCCATCTTGATATTTGCTTAAACAAATCTCTTTCTAACTAACTAAGTGCACTTTTCTTTTGAGTTTAGATCCTCCCCAAAGAAAATTAGCTTGAATTCTGTCTAATGATTTTGCAATACCCACTGACATCTTGAAGATGGATAGGAAATAGACTGGCGAACTTGCCAATACTGACTTTATTAGAATTAATATTCCTGCAAAAGACAAATACCTTCTCTTCTATGAAGCTAACTGGCTCTTGAACTTATCCACCATTGGTTTCCGTGTATTCATCCTCCTTGGGTTTGCTCCTAATGGGAACCCCAGATAGTTCATAGGCAACTTTTGACTGAGGCAATTTAGATTTTTTTTTTTAACCTTCACTAGATCATCTTGGACACCTACCCCACACACTTTACTTTTATGAAAATTTATTTTGAGTCCTGACATCAACTTAAAGCATCTTAATATTCTTTTCATAGCAACAATTTCCTCCTAATTAGCTTCACAAAATATAATAGTATTATTAGCAAACTGAAGGTGTGATAGCTTCAAGTTCTCCAATTAGGGCCACATCTTTTGCTCTTTCCATTAGAATATTAAGTCCCTCTGCTACAATGTTAAAGAGGAAAGGTGAAAATGGGTCACCTTGCCTAAGGCCTTTCATTGGAGAAAACTCTAATGTAGGTGATCTATTCACTAGCACTGGTATTCTAGCTGTAGAAGTACAAGTCTTCCTCACCCATTTCTTATCAAAACCAAAGTTGGTCATCATCGAATACAAGAACTCCTAGTTTACTGAGTCGTATGCCTTTTCAAAGTCCAACTTTAGGATGATTCTTTTCTTTTTTGATGTTCTCCACCAATCCACCACCTTATTAGCAATTAGTACCCCATCTAAAATATATCTTCCACTTAGAAATGTTGTTTGTACTTCACTAATGATCTTGGGTAAAACCTGCCTCAACCTTCTTGATAAGACTTTGGCTATTATTTTGTACATTGAGCTAACCAAACTGATTGGCCTATAGTCACTCAACCTCATAGGATTTTCCTTCTTGGGAATTAAGGTAATAAAGGAACTACTCATTCCTTTGGCTAACTTACCATTAGAGTGGAACTCATTCATCATCTGCACAATCTCCCTTTTCATGATGTCCCGGCATTTTTGAATATGTTTTAGATTAAAACCATTCAGCCCTGGAGCTTTGTTACCTTCATAGTCTTTAACAGCTTTCCAAATTTCATCCTCTAGAAACTTTGCCTCCAGCAATTCAGTTGATTCAGTATGACTAATTGAGGCAAAAACACTTGACAACTTTGGTCTACACCTCCTTCCTTCAGCAAACACCTGACTGAAATGATTTACCACTACCTATTTAATCATTCCAGGCTGATCATGAAGAACTCCATTCTCATTAATTGAGTTCAATAAGTTTTTCCTTTGCCTTTTACTTGCCATTATATGAAAGAACCTGGTATTTTTATCCCCATTTTCAGCCCATACCATTCTAGACTTTTGATGCCACAATCATTCCTTCTTCTTGCTCAAATCCCAAGCTAAACTTCTAACCTTTGCCCTTCTTTTAATCTCAGAATCCTGTAGAATCCTTTCTGCAACTTTAAGTCCCATTCATGAAGTTCATCCTCTGATTTTTTCAACCGCTCATCAATGTTTCCAAAAACTTCTCAATTCCACCTTCTCAGATGTGCTCTCAGTTTTCCTAGCTTTTTCAATAACCTGTAGCTGGCCCAACCACTAAACTGTGATCTTTCTCAACATTTCTTTACTTCTGCTTTGAATTTAGGATGCAAGCACCACACATTGATGAATCTAAATGGTTTTGGGCTCCAATCCCTCTCATATTCCGTAAGAAGTATTGGGTAGTGATTAGAAATGCTTCTTGGCAGCCCTCACTGTTTAAACTTGAATACTTCTAACCACCTAGGATCGATTAGGAATCTATAAATCCTACTCCATCTATCTCCATCCATCGGATTACACCAAGTGAAAGTTCTATCTAACATTGGTATATCTATCAACTTTTGATTTTCAATCAATTCATTAAAGTCCTTCATTATTCTTTCCTTTCAAGAGCACCATTTTCTTTCACTCATGAATCTTATTTCATTAAAGTCTCTTACTATACACCATGGACTTGAAAATAAGGGTTTAAGCTTAGTTAAGGACTCCCATATATGTCTTCTTTTCAAAACTTCTTTGGGTGCATATGCATTTATGATAACACAACTAAAAGAATGATGCGCCATACCTGATAATAGTATGAAGTTTCTGTTACTACAACACTTAGCTCAAAAATTTGTGGATTCCACATGCATAGCATACCATTGTAGACGCACTCTCAGGAACTCCTCGACATCCACGCGTGCGACGAGGCGGCGCGAATCTCGTTTTGTTCTCTGAGCTACTACAGTTCGGACTCAAATGTCACGGTTCTGAATCTAATCTTATAATGTGCGATGTAAGACCGATAAATCACCAAAGAGTCCAAATCCGGCAAATCGTTTTGGAAAACTGATTTTTATAAAGAAGTGCCAAACATGGACTGCTTTGCCAGATACAGAGTCACCACCTAAATATTTTATTTTGGGAGAATTTAGGAAACCCTGACTCGTGCCTAAGGCCACGTGTCCGTCATCACCAAAGTTGCCTCGGCTTGGGAACTTGGGTACGAGAGGGGAAGGTCATGTAATGAGCACCCCCGCTCGCCTGATCAAAGATCGGCCTGTACTAAACATGATATTTTGTTTTTGAAAACACATGTGTTCTTATTCCGGTTAATTAGCTAGAATTACTATGTGATACGCACAGCATACAAGTATAGACTAGATCGCCTAATTTGGAACAAAACATTGCATATCCGTTTGTTTGGAAATGGTTTGAAGTTTGCTACTCGCAAGTAGGCTAAATCGAGGATTTCAATGAATTATTCCAATTCAAGCAATCCAACCTTCACCCACAGGCATTCAGGCAGTTATAGCAAATAAGCAATTAGCCTCATGGCAAGCATGCTTTCATGGTAATCGATAACACACATGCAGTATGCTAAAGCATAAACACTCACAGTGTACTCCGAGCCAAAACAAGGAACTAGTTAGAAATCATGCATGATCCTAGTTCATGTTAAGATGGCTAATGCAACACATGCGAAAATGCGACTAAGATAGGCTCGGCTATCCTAAGAGTGTCATGTGAAATGCAACTTGGTACATGTATTCAAATAGGTATTGAAAATACAATGCTGGTTTGTATGATGAGCCGAGCCCGATGCATGCAATATAGATGAATGGATGCACGCATGCAAGCATAAGGTATGCTAAATGAAATATGCCCTAAAACTAACCATCGTAAGCAGTTAAGTAAAAGGGAGAAAGAAATGGGGGTTGGAAGAGATGCATCACACACACACACGCTTATTACAACATTATGCTCTCTCGACGGAGGGACCGAATAAGAAGCTAACTAGCTAATCTAAGCTAATTAAACTAATTATTACACAACAAATTAATTAACTAATCCTAGTTAACTAATTATTACAAAACAATTGAAATAGCTAAACGCATTAACTATTAAAGTATAAAACAAAGCAAAAGCTAGCTATCTAAGTATGACAGCTAAGGAAAGCAGTAAATCAGGAGCCTCAGAAGGAGAGGAATGCATACATGCCCGGTCGCCTCGTTTGGAAATCCAATGCGATGCCCCAACTTGCCTCTGTTTGCAATTGTCCTCAGAACCTTGCACAAAGCTCCAGAAAGCTGAAACTCCACCTTGGGACCTGTGGAAGGGTGGCCGACCAGTTGTTGGTGTCTGCAGCCATGGCCGACCACCTACCTTTGTTGAAAGCTAGAAAAAGTGGTTGGCCAGCTAGTTTTTCTGGCTGGCCGACCAGTTGTTGCTGCTGAACTGCAATTTGCTGCAACAGAGATCAAGAAAGGCCATGGCAATGTATTTGCAAGATATGTGTGCACAACCACCCTCCCTATCATGTCATGAACTCAAGGGAGTGTAGTCCTCGACCCTCGGGCCACCAATCGCGCATTTCAATGCGTGATGGCCGAGAGGCGAAGTTGCACAATTCAATATAAAAAATGAATGCACAAGTAAACACATAAAGCCTAGAACTCTATTATGTATGATCAAGAGTGTCGGCGACCGGGAATTAAGGCACGTTTCATCACTTCAAGTATGAAATGTCGCTCTTTTCCCGTGTTTGGACTAACACCTATTTCAAACAACAATGCAACACATAACATGGCATGCACAATGCTACTCAACTATGTAACTCAATGCAATGCAACTTAAGCATGCAAACATGCAAGGGACAAATGTGCAGACATGCAATTAGCATACACAATGCTCATGACAACTAGCATACGCAATGAAAATGGTAACTAGCATACACAATGTAATGAACATGGCATACACGATGCTAAATTAATCATGCGAACAACATGGCATACTCAATGCTATGAACTACATGGCATACACAATGCACAATGGACTTAAACCAAAATGGATGGGCCTCAACCATGCCGAAATTAGTGGCCATTGGTGATGAAATTAAGGCACAAAAGGCAAGGTATGCATGCACAATGCATTGGCCCATCAAAAAGGCCTAAGAGCACAACTCTCAAGAGTGCTCAAAGAGTGACAAATGTGCAAGTGTGACAACACTAAGTGCACTGAGATTAGACAAGAAATGATGCCAAATCACTTAAAACAATGCAAGTAAAGCATGCTAGGGTCCTAAAGCATAAAAGCTAATAAAGAGGACTACAAAGGAGGCAAATGAAGACAAGTATGGAGGATAGCTTCAGTGCCCTCCAGCTGTGCCAGCTGGAGAAAAATATCTCCAAAAAGGTGGCAAAAAGCAGTCGACCACTTCAAGCTACTTCAAGTGGTCGACCAACCACCACAAGTGGTCGGCCATGGTGGAAGATGATCAGCACATTGAAAACAAGCCAGGGGTGGGGTGGTCGACCAGAAAAGATGGCTCAAAGACCTAGGAGACCAGTTGTCAAATCAGAAAACTGGCTGGCGGGAAGAAAAGTGGTCTCCAAGAAAAAAACCTATTCTCCCACCCTTGTACCACCTTCCAAACAAGGAAAACAAGGTTTTTACCAAAAACAAACCAAAACGGATGCAAGACGAAAGTTTGGGAGGCAAAGCACGCGGCCAGGAGCCTCGAAAACTAGCTGACAAGCACCAAAAGTGGTTTACAACCACAAAAGTGGTCTCCCAAACCACAGTGGCTCTCTAGGCCAAGGAAACAAGATGTGGTTCAAAAACCACGCCAAACAGAGAACGTTAAGCGGTCGCAAGACAAGGCACGTGGCCGAAGGCTCCGAAAACCAGAAACTAGTCTCCAAGCGGGAAAAGTAGTCTACGACCATGAAAAGTGGTCTACGACCACAAAGAGATGGTCTACAAGACCTCTCCCTCTCTCAAGCAAGGAAAACAAGGCTTGGTTCGCAAACCGAGCTGAAACACAAAGAGTTCGGAGGCCCAGAGGCAAGTCTCTCAGCCAAAACTTCGAAACCTCGAAACGAGCGCAACATGCACTATCACCGAGAGCTCAATCGATGACGTCTGAGTCTTAAGATCGGTAAAAAATAGGGTGTCTACAACCACCAACACTTACTTCTACACCCACCTCCATGCACTCCAACTCCTCCCATGGCCATAATGACTTAGCAAAGATATCATCTTTGCTTTTTTTTGTGTCTTGTAGCAGAAGTACATCAATCTTCCTCCCCCTAACTAAATTTTTTTATTTTTCTTCTCTTGTCAAGTTTTCTCAGACCTCTAACATTCCAGGATAAGATAATCATAAGGAAACTACTAACAGACTCCAAATCCCTCTATTCTTTGCCTTGAAATGGCTTAAGGAGTTACACCCTCCCTTTCAATTCTCCCCAGATCCTTCTTTTCAAGTTCAATTAATTTGCTAACTACCTCCTTCTCCTTTCCTTCACAATTCAAGCCTAGAATTTTTCCAACTTCAATAGTAGCTTGAGCTTCACTTAGTAACTTTTTCCTTCTCCTTGAGTTATTACTTTGCGCAACTGATAGTGATATTGCAGCATCTGCTGCTCTAAAGATTGCTCCACTCTAAAGACAATTGTTGAACATAACACCTTTTTGCTTAGTCTGTTTTTGACTATGCTTTGCTCTACTCCTCAGATCAGCTCCTTTCTTTTTGTTTCTATTCATCTTTGTTTTAGTAATCTTCCCCTTTCTTGATGGGTTGCCCTTTTCTAGCACTCTTTCTTGGATTGGTTGTAGATCAAGTGGCCTTAAATTGAGTTTGGGCTACACAGTTACTTAGGTTTGAAGGCTCAGTGATGGGCCTATTTGCCAAGGCCCCAGCCTGAGGTCCATTCAAAACCACCTCTAAATTTAAATTGGGCCTTATACTCCCTGACCCACTAAGGCTTCTTATAAACCGAGGAGTGCATATGTGCCCTTCAACTTTTTGAATTTCATTTCTTGGAATTTCCATTTGCTCCAGACTATCCTCCATACATTCTCCTCCGACTTTTGGATTTCCCATATCACCTATCATTTCTTTTATGGCTGATGCAGATAACCACTTATTACTTTCATCATTTTCCCTAAATCTCTATCTATCGTGTCCTTGTCATCCCTTGCCACATCCTCCTTTCTGCTCAACTCCTCCATCCCTGTATTTCCATCTTCATTTTCCTCCTTACATTCTCCACCATTTTTTGACAATTGGTCTACTTCATCTTGAGTATTTGACTTTGTGACCTCGTTCTCTTGGCATATTCTTTTGCAATGACATGGCTTGACTGTTGTTGGTAGCCCTTCACACATTCTAATCAGAAAAATGCTTCCATTGCATTCAACATTAATCACCGTGTTGATGAACTCTATTCTGGCCGTGATTATTCTTACCTTTCCACACTGAAAAGAATTCTAGTTGTTGATGTCTTTATCTAGCTGAACAACTTCACTCCATAACTTGCTAATGTCTCTGAATGTACTAACACTCCACAAGTTGACTGGGATACCTGCATAAGTAATCCACACACACCTTTCTTGTGCAATGTATTTTCCTTTCTCTCAATTTGTAACAGAATCACAACATTCTCCCATCCACTCTTCTAGCTTTAATCTTTCCTCCTTTTTATGTTGTTGTGATCTGAAAGTTAGCACTGCTAGCATTCCTCCCCTATCTTTGACTCGTACATCCTTCATACCTCTTCTTTCAACCTCTCCTTTAAACTCATTAAAGGAGAGAAAAGATTTAAACTTCACTAATAGACTGTCATAAAGCCACAAATTTCTAGTTTCATAGGCCTTAACAACAAATTTTACCTTCTCATAACTGCATCCATTCTTTACTACTTCTGCAAAGGATCGTCTACTTACACTTTCTACTTTTTGTTGCACAAGACTCCCCTGTTGACGCTGCATCATCCTATCATCTCCCCTGGTTGCCACTACAGGTTGCTTATACTATCCTTTTTTGAACTTTTTTTTCTTCACTTTCAGTGCCTTGTTGTCACACCACAGATCATCAGCCTTCAACACCACCATTTCAGCTGCAACCTTGCAATCATATCTCACAAAACCAAACCTTGATCCCGTTGCTTTTCTTCTTTTTGCTGGGATGAAAGCATCCTTAACTACTCCAAACTTGTTAAACAAAGTAAACAGACTCTTTGGATCCATTGAGTTTGGAATCTCAACCACAAAGATAGTGAACAATCCATTTTCCACAAATTGACTACCTTGGTTACCTACTCTTCTTCTTCTCAGCACCGGGTTCCAGCCTTTAGCCTCCATTAGCACTTTTATCTTCTTAACACAATTTCTGAAGGATTCACATTTTTTTGACAATTTGAATAAGAGAAAACATTAGAAGATGCAAGAAATATAAATGGAAAATGAAAAATGGCTTGGACATTTCTTTAAGAAATTGATTGCCAATGGATTGACACCCCATGTCCTTGGGATTAACACATGTCAATCAAAGGCCTTTCACTGTTAAAATAATGTTTGGTTCAACTCCTTTTTCCGCTGCATAGATCGCAGGTCACTATGCTAGAGAGAGAAGCAAGAATGGTAGGGAAAGAGTTGGTTTAAAAGCACCACTTTCACTCTCTTTCTTTAAAACTCCAGTGATCAGAACCTACAAGACCTTCGTTTTGGCACAAATTCTATACCTTTTTACCCATATTCTTTCACCAAAAAAAAAAAAAAAACCCACAACCCATGATGATCCTGACTCGATCTCGAAATTAACTGGCCCTAATTTGTCTATCTTGAAAGGAAATTAAATGAGTGTAGAGAGATCAACCATTTGTCCTCATTAAAGACTTCATTCTCTTCATGTACATATGCAATACATACCAACCATGACCAAAATAATAGTTGATGCTGATGAAATTGACAAAGCCAAGACTAAAGCTTTGTTTTTTGTTTTTGTTTTTGTTTTTTTTTTATAATATGGATTTTTGTTTCTTGATATTTTTCTTGATGGGTTTGTATTTCTTGGGTGAATTTTGTGAGGTGGGTTTATGAAGTTTTGGATATTTCAAGTGTTAAAATCAAATCTTTGAACCACCCACTTGGTCATTGAAATTGTTGAGCAAGAGGTTCATGATTTTGAGACCAGACAGAAGAGGGAAATCAAATGGGATGTCGGCACTAGCTTGGCCGCCGTTGGGACTGTGGGTTTGCACAGCTTGTGGGGGAGTTTTCTTTTTCTTTTTTAATTGAACTCCCATGAAGAAATATTAAGTTCTAGTGTTTTCGATCATGTAAGAACTTGCAAAATTAATCTTAGGATTAGTAAATTGTTTTTTTTTTGGGGGGGCTAGATTCTTGTATTTGCAAGTGTAAAGAGAGAGCGAGAGAGAGAGAGAGAGAGAGAGAGAGAGAGAGAGAGTTGTGTAAGAGTGTGGGATGCTTTTTGGGGTTACCATGTGTGCCCAACAGTTCATACCCTTGATTTCTGATTTGATATCACCGATGCAATATGAAATAGAAAATGAGAGTCCAAATCCGACAACTTTTATAAAAAATTCATTTTTTGCAAAATATTGCCAGAAATGGACTACATCACCAGATTTCAAAGTCGCCACTTAATCTTTTTGGGAAAATTAGGAAACTCGTGGCTTGTGCCCAAGGCCACCGTCTATCATAACCAAAGTGTCTCGGCTCGGGAATATATGCATGAGAAGGGAAGGTTATTAATTAAGCACCCCACTCTCCCGATCAAAGATCGACCTCTACTAAGTCATAATGTAGTATTTATAATCAATGTAAATCCATATTCTGATTATTAATAATGATACCATTACTATCTGAGGCATTCAAATATAGATTGTGTCATAAATTTTGGGTATACTCTGACTTCATGCATTTTTGAAAAGGGGTTTTCTTGGATAAAATCCACAGCATAAGAATCATCTATATTCCAAAATTAATAACTGAACCTCCATCCACTAGCATTCAAACAGATATCCCACTTAAGTACTTAGTCTCATGTTATAGCAGTAGATATGGGAAGGAGCACGCACATGCCATAGGCTAAAGCTCAAAATGCTCACCTAGTACTCCACAGATACATATAGATATGTACATATATGCTTGATCCTATATTCAAGTTTCTAATGCAATACACACAGAACATGTACCTAGGAGTCCGGATGCTAAGATGTAGCATGAATATTACTACAACATATGGATTTATGCATGTATTCATCTTTGAATATAACACATCATATTAATGCGGATGATCTGGGTCCTAATGCATGAAAAAGTGGATGTAATATACAAGCATGATAAAGAAAACGTGATGCAATACTGAAAGATAATAAATAAAAGGGTTAGAAAAGACGTGGGGTTAGAAGATTATTGCAACAATTTGAATAAGAAAAAGAGAGGGAGAGAGAAGAATTATTGCAACAATGAATCGATCCAGCCTAACTACTACTGAATCTAACAAATCATACTAAATAAAGAAAATATACTATCTAGGGGCTCCAAAATTGCTGATGGGAGCATTCCCTAGAAATTGCCTATTCTGTTCTTGGGGGAAATGTCTGGCTAGACACTAGGTTAGTCGGCTGAAGTAGAAATGAGTCGGCCGAAGTAGAAATGAGTCGGCCGAATTCCCTTTCCGGCTGGGGAATAGATTAGTGTAGGATCTTAGGACAAAGGCCAAAGGGAGGCATTCTGGGGGGGTTTTCATACCTTCCACCTCCTCTGTTGACAGGGATCACTTGGAGAGGAGATGGATGGGCCAAAGCCCTCAACAACAACATAAATATATATATATATATATATATAACATATATTTTGCCTAAAGAAATAAATTAAATGGATCAAAATCAAGAACAAATTCAAGCCCAAGAAATAGATAGGAACTTGCATCTTCTCTTTGGGAATAAGAATGAGTTAATACCCAAATTCATGCTATCAAGTGGAGAGTATAGATTAATGCAAATCATTTCTTAGTGAAAACTTTGCTTACTAAAACAAGGGATTCACCAAATTCATTGAAAAGTCCTCATCTAGTCATAGAACAAGGATGATAACACCCTTTTCTATGTTCAACAATGATTGAGAAGGGAGGTTTCAATTTCCTTTGACCCAAAATCTCTTGTTTTATTTTCAAAATACTCAATGAAAAGAGAGAACAACACTTATCAACACCAAATCCCATGGATTGCTCAAGCAACTTCATGAAACAACCCCAAACACTCATTGTCATTGAATAAAGAGTTGAAACACATAGATTAGCATACTTGAGAGAGAGAATATGTGAAGATAAATGGTATAATAGGGAGAAGAGTTATTCTACTTATTGAACTTATGAATGGATGGCTAAAAATACTCCCAAGCACAAGGATCCAAAATACATAACAACCATAAATATAAAGCTAAGGAAAACAAGGAAGTATAGAAATGGCAATCAACTCAATGGATGGATGGTTAAAGCTACTCCCTCTACATCCATGAGGACTTACAACAATCATATAATGAAAACAAAGCTTAAATTAAGAAGAGAAGTAGAGAGAAGATGATCCAAGGGACCAAGGATTCACCTATTGGAAATGATGAGCCTTTTTGTTCACAAACTCCCTTTAAGGTCCCTCAAGAGATTTTAGGGATGTTCTTTAATGTCCAAAGTCCTTTTTCCTGAGCATAGGATCAAGCTTTAACAAAGGAATGGGTATTAAGGTTGAAGGTGGTAGGTGGGAGATGAAGAAGAGAGAAGAGCTCTCTAGTTTGTCTATCCTTGGGCAAGGTTTTTTTCCAACCCTTTAAAAAGAGTTGGCGAGCTCTATATATAGAGCCCAGGTCATAAATATCTGAGATATTTGTGGTAGGTAAGTAAAAAAAATTAAAATTCTCGACAATGCTTTGTACACAGAATATTCAGTCGGCCGTGCTTCTTGATGATTGGGCGAGTGCTTTTGTTATCGGCCATCATTTGATGTCCGACCAGCTGGTGGGCACATCGTCAGATCAATAAGAGCAGGTTGGCCAGTGGGCATATCCTTCCTATTCGCTTCCACTATATTCCTTGCTCCGTTTGTTTGAAAGAATACAACGCTTTGCTTTTAAAAATACGAGCCTCAAAATATTGCGGTAATGTCTGGAGTTGCACCACTAAAACTCAATTTGAAAGAGGTTTTCATTTTGGTTAAAAAACATTTGGTCCAAAATAGGTCGTTTGGAGGGTTTAAAGCTTGATCCTAACAACTTAACTCACAAAGATTAACACCTCTTGTTTTCTTCATTGGGAACTTAAAAGGGAGCGCCTAACTCTTAAGGCTAGTCAAAAATAGGGTGTCTATAGTTGCCCCTCTTTGACAGAGCTCGATGTGTCATCTCATAACGTGAGTGAATGTTAAAGCCTGAAGACGACCCTCTTTGCTGAGGCCGTAAGACTTGGGCAAACAAATAAAATGTAGATAAAACTTGGTTGAACCTGAGGGTTGCTTACTTATCCCTTTGTAAGGAATCAAACCAACATAGTTAAGGGGGAGAATGCAAATGCCATGTTAGAAACACATTTTAAAAAGATGGGCTCACACGGCGCGCATTGCCATGATTTGATAATTGGGCTTACGTGTACCACACTGCCGGAGTTTGATGATGCGATCGCAATAGAAGGTGATGCGATAGAAAAATAGATAAAGTTGCAAAGATGGCAAAAGAAAGAGGAGGGCCTCATACGAATGACATGCATAGTAAGCTCACGACTGCAGAAAATGTTAAGAATGATACACAACATAAATAAGCATGAAATGTATGAAAGAAATACAACACCCATCTGCATCGTGGCATGAGAGGAAAAGAGAAAATGATGGTCACAGCTAAAGCCGCATGTGAACAACAGTCATAGTAACAAGGAACTCCACAACACACTCCAAACATGCCACAACTTGAAGGAAGAAAGATGGTGTTAACGGCCAACCCTGCAAGGGATGGTATTAATCGGAGGTGGTGTTAACCGCCAACCTGCGTATGGGCAGTATCAACCGAGGGTGGTGTTAACCGCCAACCCTACAGGGGGTGGAATTAACCGAGGATGGTGTTAATCGCCAACCCCGCAGTGGGCGTTATTAATTGGAGGTGATATAAACTGCTAACCCCACAGGGGGCGGTATTAACCAGAGGTGGTGTTAACCGCCAACCCCATAGAGAACGGTATTAACCGGAGGTGGTGTTAACCACCAACCCCATAGGGGGCAGTATTAACCAGAGGTGGTGTTAACCACCAACCTTGTAAAGGGTGATATTAACGGATGTGATTCCGTACAGTTCGGACTTCTGTGGTTCTGAGTTTGGCTTCACAAGTGCAATGTGAAACAAAAAAATGAATGAGAGTCTAGATCCGACAAATCTTAGAAAAATCCATTAATCACCAGAGATGCTAAAAATGGACTACATTGCTAGATTTCAGAATCACCACCTAATATTTTTGGGAAAATTATGAAACCCGTGACTCATGTCAAAGGCTACTTGTCCGTCATAACCAAATTTGTCTTCGTTTGAAAACTTAGGTATGAGAGGGGAATGTCATGAATTGAGCACCCCACTCACCTAATCAAATATTGACCTCTACTAAATCATGATGTGAATTTTATAGACATTATATGCTCCTATTCTGATGATTTAATATGCTACATTACTATGTGAGGCAAACAAGTATAGATCACGTCACTTACTTTGGAATGCTCTAATTTCATGCTTTCTCGGAAGAGTTTTTTGAATATGTGTAACTCAAAAGGAAAAATGAGCTCATATGTACAATAATCAAAGTCATTCCACTTTAAGTGAAATAGCCTCCATCCACAGGCATTCATAGAGATATTTTAAGTAAGAAAGTAGCCTCATGGTAGTATGCTCGACATGGTAACATAAACACACATATGATATGCTTAAGTAAAAAAATGCTCACCTAGTACTCAACCGTTGCAAGCCAAAGAAAAGAAGATAGTTAGACAAAATGCATGATCCTAATATGCAAACTGGCTAATGCAAAACATACAAAAATGCAACAACTAGATTTGGCTACGAACATGACATGTGAATCAACTCAAAGCATTAGGTAGTGACAAATGATAACAGCATCAAAGTGATGAGTTGATCCGTAATGCATGCAAAAATGGATACAAAGCATGGGAATGATAAAGGAAAATATGATGCTTTATACAATCACGGTAAGCATGTAAATAAAAGGAAGAAAGAAATGTGGGTTGGAAGACATACATAAAGTGTTACAAGTTTGCCCTCTTACAAGAGGGTCTGAATGTCCTAATTAACTAATTATTACAAAGCCACATGAATTAACTAATTATTACAAACACAAATTTCAAAGTGGCTAATCTAAAGGAGGCGAATGAAAGGCAGTAAATCGCGTGTGCACAAGCAAAAACATCCTCTGGAAACCTCTCTGCTTGCTACTAGAAATTGCCTTGTTCGCAGTTAGAAAACAGTTCTGTTTTGACCTCAAGATTTGCTCTACTTTAGTTGAAAAACCACCATTGCCGTACAAAGGTTTGGTTGGCCGGCCTGATTAACTGGTCAACTGTGCAAAAGAATGGCCGGTTGGCCACTGTTTCTGGAGAAAAACTTGTTGCAACAGAACTAGAACAAAGCAAAACAGAGGGTTTCCAAAGGATGGTTATCCTTCCTACTCCCTCCTGTCATGAAGATATTCAAGGAGAGAATAGGTTTGCATCACAAATCATCAAACATCCAAAGGGTATTTAGATGATGATTCATGAAGCAACGGGAAGAAATATTCAATGAATACAAAACTAAGGCTAATTAAGAAGAAGTATTCAAAAAGATGGTTGAAACCTACTAGAAGAAAATAAGTGAGTACTCAAATTAGAGCGAATAGGTTTAGAGAAAGCCATTTTTGAAAGAGAAGCTTATTAACAAAAGATTGCATCATTGAGGAAAGCAATTAGAGACTCTTCTTCCTACTCATAGAACATGGATTGAAATCCATTTCCATGCTTCGCAAGGAACTAGAAGAAAGTCTCTAATACTTCCGATGAAAGAGCTCTTATATGGCTTCAAAGCAAAATCAAAACAAGACTAAGTAAATGAATGAAAGCTATGAAAATTTATTGTATGCTCATCTTCCTAGTCATGGAGTAAGGATGAGACATCCATTTCCATGCTTCAAAGATGGAATTAGAAGAGAGCTTACAACAACTTTGAAGAAGAGAGAGAGAGAGAACCAAGAATCAAGCTATCTATTTAAAGCTTTAAACACATATACTCCGTTCGTATTCATACAAAACTACCTAAAATAGTGCTGAAATCAATCTAAATAGGTGAAGAAGAAGAAGAAGAAGAAAAAGCATGGAGAAAACAAAGAGAACAACACTAATGGATAAGCCTATGGAAGGGCGGCTAACCCTTTCACCTTCAACAAGGTTTAGATCATACTTTTAAGCCTAAAACAACTTTAAAAGTCAGTATTTAAACAGAGAATGAAGAACAAGAGAGTAACAAAAAACGTAATGAAAAGTTATTCAAAGGTTAACCTCTTGGAAAGAGGAAGAGCTTTTGAGTTAGCAAACTTCGTTCCAAACACCCTCAAGTATCTGAAATAAGGTTCAAAACTTCAGCAAAAAACTTCAAGTTTGAGGTTCAATGGTGTATCTATAGTATATCTATTTTGAATATCATAAGAAAGAGCTTTAAAGAAACTCCTAGGCTTTTGAAACAATTGTCTAACCCTAAATTTCTAAGGGAGATGGTCTATTTATAGATTTTCAACCGCCCTCCAACGAAAATATCTTTAAAAATGGACAGGTGGCCAAATCTCGTGCATGGGAGCAGTCTGTGTTGTAGATATAGATTATGCACTGAACATGGCTAGTCGGCCAATCAATTGTACGACCGACCCAAGAAAGTGGCTTGTCGATCAGTAAATGGGCCTGCAGCACTCTGATTGGTCAAGGAAAAAAGAAGAAGAAGGTTTTGGTCAAAATGGGGTGCAAACTTTAGATTTTGAAGCTCGAAACCAAATTCCTTTGTTAAAAATTCAAAAGATTGCACAACATAATGTTTCATCATCAGGTGTTCAGAATGAAGCGCCCAAGTCTTAGGGCCAGTCAAAATGGGGTGTCAACATGAAAACACGGCCTAAAAGACAATTCTTCGGCACAATAACCCCCAACAATGCCAAATCCTCGCCATGAAAAAACACCTAAGCACACGACTAGCAATCCCAGCTAAGTCACTACACGAACCAACCATGTAAGGTGATATTATTCACAACACATCCATGTTTTAAATAAAATAAAAAAATTCCTCATTTTCTCATTTTCTTTTAAAATCTCCCTCTTGTATATGAAATTTTTTCTAAAAAGGTGCCCAAACTTACACCGCCCACAACCCAAATACTTTTTCAATTTCCATGTAAAACTTAAAATTGTGTAACCATCCTCTGAAAACAAAATAAAGTGTTATTCAAAACACATAATCATTCAAATTCTCATGATTTGTTAGATTCAGCTTTTATTAAATCAAATAAACTACGCATCGAAATCCTTTATTACCACTTAGATTAAATACACAACATTACAGTTCAACATTGCCATCTGTGGTCACAACACAAGGAAAAATTCATTTTCCGAATTCGCTTCTCAACATAAAATAACTGGTGAACCTCAACCGTCGCCCAAGAACACCCATCACTCTTATAATGATGCCTTAACACCAAAACAACATTTCTATAACAAAAAATTAATAGAAATAACAACCGTGCTAATAATACAGAAAAACACAAATAAAGTTTACATATTCTTGAGAGCCTCATTCTTATCACCATCTATCAATCACACAATGGCGTAAAAGCGGTCACAACACTACGACCTCAACAAGTAACCCCAACTCGGTTACCACCAACTCACACCAACTTCACATTTGCTTGCACGAGACTTAACACTCACAAGTCCACACTAAAGCGCTGCTCAACCTTACAACCCTTATATTCAATTCTAAGCTACTCTCGAGGTGACTATATGTCAACCCAATTTTGACAACAACCAACCGACTAACTAACTCAACAACCCTCAACACTTGGCACCCAACACCGACATGCAACCCAGCATTGTTTACTCCAAAATAGAGTTTCACACACAAACGGACATACCCACATGTTTCTTGAATCACACTGGATTCCTTAAGATTAGACCACACCACTCTTGCTCCCCAAATAAAGCGATGCCCATATGGAAAATGTTCTCTTCCCACCACGTACAATAGACCGATAAGGTCAGCGGCTATTCACATAACCTAGTATACACAAAACAATCATCACCAACACTACACTCCTTACTTGAGAACACAACTCTAGCATCTAACAAATAAATTCCCCTCACATAGCAACGACACCCAACACCTAAGCATTACACTCAAATCACATCCACAGACAACTACCAAGTCTCAACAAACCACAAAACAAACACTACCCTCATCATTAAGGGACACAAGTCTCACACTCCCCCCAAATACTTTCCCAACTCACCAGGTGACTCTTACCCATCTCACAAAACCCTAAGGTATCACACCACTCCAAAAAAAAAAAAAAAAAAACACACTTAGAACTATACACTTCATTCTCACTACATTCAAGACTAGTCAAAACAATAATCAAACCTCTGTTTCTCAACAAGCAACTCTAAATCAATCCAAGGCATCACAAGCCAACACATGCTTAACTCAGGAAAATAATACAACATAATAAAACTAGAATTCCCAATCCTTACAACACTTTTTAACACAATACATGCAAGTTCAAGAATAATTACATACAACAACACATATATACATATGCAACATTAGTAGGCATGAAGTCCTAAATAAAATAACATCACATTATATTACAAAATAATAAAACTTCACCACACCACAACATCACCACTGTCCCCACTTAAACTACTAAAACTGGTCCTGTCCATGCAGAGGGCAACGAAATCGAACGTGGCCTGCCTAACCACACCTAGAACAAATAGGTGGTCCCCTATTCTATGACTGACTCAATGAAGCCTGAGTCTAATTGGACCCTCCAAAGGACGAGTCTGAAGAACCAAAAGTGGATTGAGGCGTTAACTGTGCTTGTGCTTGAGATCTTGCCCGTCTCCAATTCTTATTAGGTCTACTACCTCTCCAAACAGTCAGAATTGTCGATATGCCCTCTCCATCCTCATCTTGACCAACACTAAGATTAATGGTTTCCACATGAGCCGTCGCCGCCTCTAGCAGGGTGTGATAATCTCTATACATAGCCCTAGCAACCTTTCCACGGATATCATCACACAACCTCCCCTCAAACTCAAAACAACGTTGCTCCTTTATTGTGACCAACTCTAGAGCAAATCTCGTCAAACTAGTGAACCTTGCCTCAAACTGTGCCAAAAGGGTATCCTCCTGGTGCAACTCAACAAACTAGTTCTTCAATCTTTCAGGAGCAGAATGAGGAAAATACTTAGCCCAAAATACCTTCAGTTGGAAACTAGCCAAAATAACCCTCAACTCCTCATCCTCGACTATGAGCATATCAAGGGTCTTGGTAATCTGCTCTAACCAATCATTAACCTCCGACGACTTATGTCTCCCAAAAACACAAGTGGATTGGAGTGAAAAACTCCTTGGTCAACTTAAGGATGCACCTATGGTCCACCTTAATGCGAGCCAGAGCATCTCTTATTGCTCTCAAAACCTCGCGTGCAACTTTCTCACCCACAATCGATGCTGCAGGGGCAGGTACCAACGGAATAGTTATGCCTCTACCTACACTTCTACTCCCAATCTGGCCTCTACTTCCTTGTGAATACATCCTATAAAACCAAAAACCAAAACCAAACTTAATGAATCACCAAACAGCCTTTCCCGAGGCACACACTTACCACCGCTAAGCTACAAGACACACTAAACACAAAATCACACAATCATATTCACATAAATAATTAAACATTTAATCACATAATCGAATCAAGTCTACAAAGATAGCTACTTGTCTTGAAACTCTCAAGAAATTCTCATCAGAAACCACGTTGATCAAGGGTGTTCCAATAAGACCTTAAAGCAAGTTCACTGGTAACCAGCACTATCCATGAAACTTAATCCCACGCTCACATAAATGCAACACATAGAGTTCCAACACTTATCCTAACTATATGTAAATGTCCTCACGAAGCATAATAAACCCATTAGGGTGAAAACCACTTCCCACAAGCCCAAGGTATTCAAACTTGGTTATCTTTGATACCAATTTGTCAAGCCCCACTTTTTATTACCTGAATTACACTACCATGTCCATTAACATAAATCCATTTCCATTAAGAACAGGCAAAATTATAAATACAATACCTCCATAAACAAATGAAATTCCTCTCAATCGTACATATATAGAATGCAACAGAAATTAAATTTAAATAAAATGCTCGTAGGCTTACATCTTTACATTAAAAGTAAGGGTTTAACCCTTTTGCAATAATGGTGTTCTGCCAACAAGTATAGGCCCCATGGCCATGATCCTAAACAATAACGACATACATATATCTATGATCATGAATGCACCATAACGTACAATATAGATAATGTGACAGTTTAATATTCAAATATACTTATATAAGTATATTTTCCCCTAAAATGTGTAAGACCATTTGTTTTCTTTCCAAATATCCAGTTTAGTTCCCAAAACAATTCTTCACAATAGAACCTTGGTTATCTAAACCTCCATGTTAATATAAAAGAATTTCGTCTCCACATTTGTTTTAAAAGCACGTTCAAAGATACAAGTCATAACCCAATCTCACAACTCACCCATTACACACTTACGCAATAACGCATCTACTATCTTCCCTGGCCATAGGCCCAAGGGCAAGGAACACCCATAACAGAAATATCGGGAAACATATATTTCTAAATAAAATTAACTAAACGTAATACATACTTCATCGGCCAACAACACAACTAGCAAATGATACATCCCACATCACACATAACGCTTTACCAAGTCACCTGGACGGGAACAATCCCAAGGTCACACTTTACCACGAGCAAACCGGAAGGGAGAGGAACCTATCACAAGGCACCATGCTTTACAGGCTCAATATGGAAGAGAAACAGACCTCCTTTCACACTTTACCGGGTGCAAACCGAAAGGGATAGAGAAGCCTTGTCAAGGCGCCACGCTTTACCGATCTCACTCGGAGGGAAACGAACCGCCCAAAAAAACACAATAATAGCACAACATACTAAACTACATAATACAGTACAAGTGTAATACATACATATCATCTACTCAACAACAACAATGCCATCCTTCGCTAATGACCAATGACAAAACCTCTAGACAAATAAATAGATACACGACTCATACAATATAAATCCATATCTAATTCCACTTTTTCAAATCAACCATTTCTCATTTCCTTTTATCAAAGAGTTAGACTCATCGTCTTTTGTTCAAAAACTAAACTGGTTATTCCAAAGCCTTAACATTTTCAAACCATAGCAAAACCTCTTTTTTTTTTTTTTTTTTATTCTTTTTTTAACAAAACTCCATTTTTTTTTTCCTGTAACCAAGCATTAATTCAATCCCCTAGAGCGTTTATTACCTAACTTTACCACTTTTTTTTTAATTAACTCTTAATAATAAATTAGGGTTTTTATGCCACAATCAACATAGACATGATTAACTACCTCCCAACATACCAAATCAACCATCAATCATACATTTTCAACTGCTAAAGCTCAAGCCCGCTTTCATGCTTTTGGAAAATCTCTTAACAAACATATTTTTAGATGTAATAAAAACTACCACATGTCTATCTATAAAGAGGTATTGAAGAGGAGCAAAATAATCCCTACCTCTTGAAGCGAAGAGGAGATAACCCAAAAATCACCGTCGACGAAATGACGATCCACTTAGATTAAATGGAAGCCCTCACCGAGCTCTGCATTTTGGTAGATGGAACTAGGGGTCAAACATGTTTAGAAATAGATGAATCAAGGTTAAAAAGCTTAAAAACTCAAAAATGGCAGAAATAGAGAAGAGGGAGTGAAAAGATTTGACCCCAAAAGTGACTTTTAAAGACATGATTCTGGACAGGCCGTTCGAGCAGTGAATCATCTTAGACAATTTTGAAAAATAGAGCTAGAAAGGTCTATGGATTGCTCAAGTGGTGAAAGTTGAACTATGCACACAACATAGATTTACAAACTTCAAACAGGTATACTCTCTCGTCCAGACTCCATTTATGATCGTTCTTGCGTCCACATTGAAGCCCCGGAAGTAAGCTTTCCAATGGTTCTAGCCTCAAACCAAGATTCAAAGTATGGAAAGAGAAAATGGTAAAAGAGTGAAGACTACTCAACAACAACTATTCTAATTTGGAGTTTTTGATCAAATCTCGCCCAACCACTATGGTAACATCTCAACAAAGGCTCAAATATCAACTAAGAAGGTCCCCAACTATGATAATCAAAAAATAAAATATAATTCCATTATACCAAGAAGAATAGAGTGCTATATTTTCCCCAAATGAGTTTCGGATTTTATTCCAAGTGTTCAATCAAATAATTATCTTCTAGTCAAATACCTTTTAGGGAAATTGGAATTTATTTAAAAATGGAAGACTTGGTCACCACTTCCTTATCCACTATTATTCCATAAAATTAAAATTCCCTCGAAATCAATAACTCAAAGATTTTTATTCATTTAAACACATTCCATAATTTTCAAGACTCAAGGTGGAAATCTCTTTTTCTTTTTCTTTTTCTTTTTCTTTTTCTTTTTCTTTTTCTTTTTTTTAATTGTTCTTTGATCACATATTTATTGGGATTTTTGCTTAAATTTTGGAAAAGAAATTATTTTTCAATTGATCACTAAGGTAGGAATTCAAATTCAAACTCAATTCTTTTAAATTGGGAAACTGCGCCCTAATTCACCACTGATTGCTAGAATCATGATCAAGATCAAACCTCTACCTAAATTGAACCCCCAGATTACTGCCTAGAATAAACTCAAATTTTCCCAGAATCAAATCACTACCTTATCAAATCCCTAGATTTTGGAATCAAATCACTGCCTTTATGATTGCTGATCCCCAGAATCAAATCAAATCATTTTCATTTAAGACAAGATATCACATAAGCACATAATTTGCATTCATGCCAATCTGGGGTGAGGTTTCCCTATCCTAATTTGTAAATAGGATATAAGATTCACTAAATCACACAAATAGGCAATCTTATAATCCTAGAAAGAGAAGTATCTTGTCCTAATTTGAAAAGTGCTAAAACTTTCCATATGTAAGGGTAGGTTTAGTCAAGAGGGTACATTAGCTATGGCTATCAATATACCTCTCATGCTGCCTTCAAGTGCAAGGGGATGATCAAATGGTACTAATAGCAAAATCTAACACTTGCTTGTTGACATAACATAGCCTGCAAATAGTGTTTGGGATATTATGCAACGAAGCTAGGTTTTTCAAGCCCACACTGATGCAATGCAATTTAATAATTAATCACTAATCTCATCAAATAGAAATGTTCAAGTCAAGCTAACTTAATGCCTCAGCAGAGTCACTAACTGTGGGCGTCATGCCTTTTTTGAGTATAAGGCGCGTTTGCACACTATGTTGTGCCAACTTGCATTGACCAACATAGATTTGCCACTTAATTTTTAACGGAAACTAAGAAATATTTAATAATGAAAACTAAACAAAGGCACTAATTTGTCACAACCAAATATTTTTGGTTCAGGAACTTAGGTACAAGAAGGGAAGGTTAGGTTATTACTTGATGCACCCCTCTTGCCCAATTGTAACACCCCATATATAATTCCCATAGTACATTTAAGAGAACATGCTCCATACCTCCCTACAACACGATTTCATTCAAATGTTTCTCTTTCTCATTGAACTATAGATTTAATTTACAAAAATTTCAAGATACAATTCTCAGCTCAATAAGTTAGAGAAAATTACAAAACAAGTACAATGTCCGCTGAGTTTACTAATTACATTGTGCCACTTAATACAAAAATACAAAACTCTAAATAAAAGTAGAAAAAGAGTTTCACAGTTACATTACAATTTCAAGTTCACAAAAAATTAGATTTTTAAAAGAGATGGTCGTTTTCTTCTTCTTCATTGACGGGTTTGAGGCTCTTAATGTCCTGAAATGTTAGTAAATAGGAGTGAGCAATTGCCCAGCAGAGAATATATTTAACCAAGCATATGAATATTTGATTTAAAATATGCATAATCTCCATTAATACCCATGAATTTCATTGTTTAAAATTGTATAACACAACACCTAATTTGACATTAAATCTCCACATTTTTCCGTCCTCGCACGGATGGCCAGTGGACACCTCAAACTTTCCACTTTTGTTGTCCTCACACGATCTGACAAACGGACACCTCATAACATTCCCACATTCGTCGTCCTCACATGAACCCGGGCAAGTGGGCACCTCAAACACATTCCAAAACATTAACATCTTAAACATATCACAAGGAATCACAAGGACCCTCCAATTTACTTATCTATTATCTATTAAGTCAAAATCAAGAACAACCCTTAGGCTTACACATTGAAATTTGGGGTTTTTCCTTCCAAGTATTAATTTCCCTTAATTCATGTCTATTTACTAAGTTTTCCATAATAGGTTACCTAACCCATCATCAATTTCACACAAAACACATCATCAACACAAAATCCATATATATATATATATACATCTGCATCATCCATCTCAATATTCACATGCACCTTAAGATTCACACACCCTTAAACCATAATATAAATCTACAAGAGTAAAGATATTCTTACCTCAAGAGTTGCAAAAGAGAGATGAAGATCCACACAATATACTTCAGAAATAACACGATCTAATCGGTTCAAAACGTAGCTGTTGGTGAGGGTAACAACTTTAATGAAGGCCCAAAGATCCATTCTTGTTATTACCAGACGAAATCTAGGATTTACAAGCTAGGGTTTTGGAAAAGGGTGTTGTTAGAAAGAGAAAGAGTGTGAAAGAAATAAGCTAGAAAAGTGTTTGGATCGCATTATAACTCGGCTGCCCCAAACAGACCGCTCGAGCGAACTTTTCATCTCTCGAGCGAAGTGCCAAAATACAAGTAGACCGCTCGAGCAAACTTTCCACCACTTGAGAAGTAAACGCAAGGTCTCATAAGTTTTGCAAAGCTTCAGTGAAAATAATGGGAGCTCGAATTTTACGCTCGAGCGACCTTTTCTTCGCTCGAGCAGTCTCGCTTGTAAGCATGTGAGATACTGGGAGCTACAAATTTACGCTCGAGTGACCAACTGACCGCTCGAGCGATCACTCAAAATCAACTGTTACAACCTACCCCCTTTAAAATATTTCATTCTCAAAATTTCATAGTTCCTACTAAAACAACTCCAACAATTCCCAAGGAAGATGAATACCATAATAATAATAGCCTCAATTATCACAACTCCACAAATCCAAAACAAAATCAAGCTAAATTCAAACAATAGCTTGAGGATTTAGATTCCTTTCATTTACTTTCTTTTACAACCTTCCATACAATAATCTAAGAATAACAAACAAGCAAGTTTACATATCATTAAATAAATCTGGGTATTTCTCACGAACTTTAACTTCTCGTTGCCAAGTGGCCTCTTCCACCCTGTGGTGGTGTAACAACCCCGATCTCTGATTAACGTTAATTCATGATTAATTATGTCTACTGAGTAATTAAGGGAAAAAAACCTTGAGTTAATTATATGTGCAATTGCATTACTTTGTGTTTATATCTGTTGGACATAGAAAAATCTATTTATGTTTAGTTTCGGTTGTGAATTAAAGGCCTTATCGATATCCGAATCAGAAATTAACTTGATTTATGTGCTAATTAGGATTTTTAGAATTTTATGGTAGGTTCAATTGAAAATTGATTCGGAGCGAATAAATTAGAGTAATTAGTGCCAATGTGATTAACTTAAGTCAATTTAATCAAGCCAATTTAAATAAGCCTATACAAGGCCACTTTAACTCCTTTAGTTGAGGATTACACTTTCTTTTCCTTCATTTGATGCTCAAAAACATGGGAGAGAATGAGAGAGAGGAAAATTGAGATCAAAGTTGAATTAGGGGAGAATTGCTTGAAATTGTGGACATTTGAAGACGATTTGGGAGTTTCAACTTCAACTCTTGTGAATTCAAGACTTAAGGTAGGAATCCACCCTCTTAATTTTGTAATTGAGTTAATTCATCTATGAATTCAAGTGAATTGAGCTATGAGATGTAAGAACCAAGCTTAAGAAGTAAATAGGAAGATCAATTCATGCACACATGTATATTTCAATGCATTGAGAGCATGTTACTAGGAGATTCCCTCATCTATGTTTGAAATTCATCTTAATTTAGGGAAATCATCTAGTTTCAAGTTGTTTTATAGCATTTGATCATGTTTTGAGAAGGTCAAGATCAAGAGAATTCATGCATGTTATGTTCATGAAACATTCAAAAAGATTAAGTTGAAATTGTGTACAATTGGCATGCTTTTGGGCCATGATTTCTTGAAATGATCCTTTAAACATGTTATTTTATGAGTTTCTAAGTGTTTTCCAAAATTTTGGCCTAGGAGGATGAGTTTTGAAGTGTTTGGTTTGAGTTTGAAGCTTGGAGATCAAATCTGGAAATTTCAGATTTTTGCATTCACGCTCGAGTGTAGGAGTTCACGCTCGAGCGAGAACTCTGAGTGCGTGCACTTCTACTCGAGTGACCATAATCTCGCTCAAGCGTGAAATGCATGTATCCAGAAGTTCATTTGTTTTGCAGCATGCTCGAACGACATAAGTCATGCTTGAGCGAGGGTCTGAGTCTCACGCTCGAGCAGGGGTCGAGCATCCGTCGAGCGTGAAAAACAAGTAACCAGCACTTTTTCAAAGTTTACAGTCCGCTCGGGTGAGGGAAGTCACGCTCGAGCAAACCTTCATTTCTTGCATGTCTGCTTGATCGAGGAAATCCACGCTCGAGCGTGGACTCTGTTTTCAGCAAGATTTGAAAGATGTTTTCAAGTGCATTCTAGCATCCTCATTCCATTCTAGGCACTCCTAGGCCATGTTTAAGACCCTATATAAGGTTAAAGGATAGAAACACACTAAGAATAAATGAAATAAGTTATGTACAATCCGAGCGTGTGTATTCAATGTATGAATCTGCCATGTTATGTAGGTCACGCACCTCAGGATACGTGAATTGCCCACTTTGCTATCTATTTGGAGCTACCAGTTATTTATGAGTAATAACTTTGTAAAGTTATATTCAATATTAAATATTTTCTGAACATTATGACATGAAACGATTAGTCTTCTGAAATGCTACGCTATGTTTTGAATGAATAAATGATTGTCCAAGATTTTGAAAGTTATTCGTGGCATCCTTAGCATCATATGATATGCTTCCCTTTTCAGGTCCCTTTACGAGTCATCAGGTCCCTTATGGGTCATTGGAAATGTCTCTGTGCATATGAGTCATTAGAAAGCCTTCATGGCAGTCCCTTGTAGGTCATTAGATTTGTTAATGCTAACGGATACGCCACGTATTATGATATGATGTATGTATAAGTTTTGAATGCAAATTTAACTATGCCTATGAATCTACTCCGTTATGACATCCAGTTATGTACAAGACTTTGTTTCTGTATAGACATCATTCAGTAAAATCTTTACTCTATTATTATTCATTGGGCTTTCGCTCACTATTTATATTATGTATGTAGGTGAGCAAGCACGTAACTAGGCCCAGGGATGACGACCTATGTTTTAGTTTTTGCCAGCCAACCTTTGTGCCTCCCGAGGAGGTTCTGAATGAAGTCAAGTTTTGTGGCTGTTTTTGTGATCATATTAGACCATGTTTATACTATGTTGTATTTGGACAAGATTTCTGATAACATGCAGATGGAGTGATGTGTAAATATTGTATCTTTCGTCGCCACTCACAAGTTTATAAAAGGCTTTAAGTTAACTGTCCCATGTATGTCTTCACAGCTTAATGGACTTCGTATATGTTGTATATTTGTTTTCGCAGCCCCTACTATATGTTATTATGTCAAGAGGCCTTTGTTAATCCAAGGATTACTGGCCGGTTAGGATGCTAAACCCATAGGGGCGGGTTTCGGTTGTGATAGGTGGTGCCATAACACTTTAACTAAAGCAATGACTTTACCTCTTAAAACTTGTTCTCGAGTATCCTAGATTTTCATCGATCGCTCTTCATATGAAGCATTCTCATCCACCTCTAAATTCGTCCAGTCTAAAACATGAGAAGGATTGGGCTCATACATGCAGAGCATGAAATATGAAACACATCTTGTACCGCAGATAATTGCGGTGGCAAGGCAAGGCGATAGGTTACCTCTCCCATCCGCTCTATAATATCAAAAGGGCCAATGAACGTAGGTGACAATTTCCCACTTCTCCCAAATCTCATTAATTATTTTCTAGGCGATATCTTTAGAAATACATGATCACCCACATCAAAAGATAGGGGTGTCCTCCTCCGATCGGTATAACTCTTTTGTCACCTTTGAGCTGTAACTAACCTTTTTCAAAATGAGAGCTATTTTCTCGGTGGTCTCACTAACCAATTCCAGTCCAAGCATAGGTGAATCCTCCACCTCAGTCAAATACACCGGTGATCTGGATTGCCATCCATACAAGGCTTCAAAAGGTGCCATCCAAATGCTAGTTTGAAAACTATTATTGTAGGTAAACTCAGCTAATGGCAGGTGTCTCTTCTAAGAACCTTTAAGTCTAGTACACACACTCTCAACATGTCATCCAAGATTTGGATAGTGCGCTCGGACTGTCTGTCGGTTTGAGGGTGGTAGGCATTACTAAAGGTTAATTGAGTGCCCATAACAGTTTGTAAGCTTTCCCACAACCGTGCAATAAAACACGGGTCTCGATCCAAGATGATACTCACCCGAACTCCATGAAGTCGGACAATCTCTTTAACAGAAAGTTCCGCTAAGTAATCAACCGAGTCACCCATATACATAGCGAGAAAATGAGCCGACTTAGTCAGTCAATCCACTACAACCCAAACTGCATCATTACCTCCTTGTATTATGGGGAGGCCTGAAACAAAGTCCATAGTGATGTGGTCCTACATCCATTTAGCTCTAGGCAAAGGCTGCAATAACCCAGCAGGTCATTGATGTTCTACCTTGACTTGTTGACAAGTTAAACACTTGGACACGAATAAAGCTACATCCCGCTTCATACCTCTCCACCAAAATTGTTGGCGGAGGTCATGGTACATCTTTGTGCCTCCTGGATATACTGTAAGGCGAGAGTGATGAAATTCCCGAAGTACTTCATCTCTACATGAATCACATACAAAAAGGCGGTCTAGATACCGGACATTAGAATCGAAATCTACCCTAAAATCCTTCTCCTCCTTCCCTTGTGAAATTTTCTCCTTGATTGCTTCAACTTCCAAGTCACCCTGTTGTGCCTTTATAATCCGAGTAACAAGTGTTGGTTGCCCAAGGATGGGAAATAAGCTGGCATGCTTAGGAGATTCACTAAGATACAAAAAAATTCACCTAATTCTCCTAACATTTCCCATTCCCTAATTGCAAGAGTGGCAATGGTACTCATTGATTTTCTACTCAAAGCATCAACCACCACATTGGCTTTTTTGGAATGGTAGTGTAATTCAAAATTGTAATCCTAAAAAATTTCCATGCACCTCATTTGACGCAAATTCAAATCCTTTTGGGAAAATAGGTACTTAAGACTTTTATGGTCTTAGAACAGCTCCAATTTCTTCCTATACAAATAGTGTCTCCACAGTTTCAAAGCCAAAATAACTACAACTAACTCCAATTCATGGGTCGGGTAATTTCTTTCAGGGGTTTTCAATTGGCGCAAACCATACACCACTACTTTACCCTCCTATATCAAAACAGATCTCAAACCTTCTCTAGAGGCATCACAGTACATAGTGTAACCCAAACCTCTTTCTGGAATGACTAAAATTGGTGCAGCGGTTAATCTAACCTTCAGCTCTAAGAAAGATTTCTCACATGATTCATTCCAAGCAAATTTCACTCCTTTTCTCGTTAGCCTAGTCAATGGGGAAGCTAATGATGAGAAGTCTTTCACAAAATGCCTATAGTAGTCGATAGCACAAGAAACTATGGACCTCAAATGCATTCTTAGGTTGCTCCTAATTCTGCACCGCCTCAATCTTTGAAGAATCTATGGTAACCCTATCCTTAGAAACGTGTCCCAAGAATTTCACCTAGGAGAGCCAGAACTTACATTTCTCATATTTAGCATACAACCTGTGGTCCTTAAGTAATTGCAACACAATGCGAAGGTGCACCTCATGTTTCTTCTTAAAGGGTGAATATATAAGAATGTCATCCACAAAAACTACCATAAACTTGTTGAGATATTCTCGGAAAACCCAATTCATGAAGTCCATAAAGGTGGTAGAAGCATTGGTTAAACCAAACGGCATCACCAGAAATTCACAATGGCCATAATGAGTATGAAAAGTGATCTTCGGAATATCTTCCTCTTTCACGCGTAATTGATGATAACCCAATCTTATATCTATCTTTGAGAAACATTGAGAACCCTTAAGTTGGTCAAAAAGATCATCTATTCTGGGCAACAGACACTACAAGAAAAGTTGCCTATAATGGTGCTTGAATCAAAGACGTTTTATAAAATGCCGTGGTATATCTCAATAGCCAACACATTTTTCTAGGCATGATGCCCTGTTGATGGTCTCAATGAGTCAAACCTGTTTTACTTAATAGACACTTAACCCATTCCAATTACCATAGGTAACAAAATCTCTCATGAGCTGCTCTTCTCTCTCGCGATTAATATCGATCTCTCACTGTAGCTGTTCTTCATCAAACAACTCGATCTTTATCACTCTAGCTGTTCTTCATCAGACAACTCGATCTTTATCACTCTAGCTGTTCTTTATCTCTCTCTATCTCTCTCTTTCACAAATCACAGATCCGAAATCGAACAAGAAAGTCGATCTAATCTGATCGAAATCCAAACTCGATCTGATTTGATCTGATCTCTTGCATTTTGTTAGATCGGTTCTTGCTCTAGCTTTTCTTCATCGAGATTGAACTCGAACTCGATCTGTCTCGCAGATTGTAGATCCGAAATCGAACAAGAAAGTTGATCTAATCTAATCAAAATCCGAACTCGAACTGATCTGATCTCTCTCGCATTTTGTTAAATTTGCTGATTAATAAGGTTTCAAGAAAGTCGTTTGTATTTTGTTTTTCATTAACAAGTGTTAATCGGTGTTTGATTTCTCTGTAGGTGCCGATGAAGTGTAGAGATTTGTTACATGAGCTTGTAAAGGAAGAGATAGAAAAGAAGGATTCGAGTACGGAGGAATGGAAGATCGCGATGGAGAGAAGCTTCAATCGCATGGACAATGAGGTGATTGTATGGAACGACATATTCACTTTTTGTTCTATCCAGATTTTCCAGATTCATTTTTTGTTCTGTCCAGATTTTTTTCTTTTCTTCCTCTTCTTTGATTCATCTTCCTTTTCGATTAAATTTTTTTTTTCTAGATTTTTTTTCTTATGTTTCTTCGTAGCAAACGAAGAACGAAGACACATTATTTTTCATTTTTTTTTCCAGATTTCTGTTCTGTCCAGATTTTTTTCTGTTCTGTCCAGATTTCTGTTTTTGTGGGTTGTAGGGGTTTTACTATCTGAAATTCATTTTTATTCGCTTAGGTTTTATTCTCTAAAGTGAGTGACACTAATGATAGACTGGAAATTAAAATGTTGTGATATGTTTAAACAGGCTAGCACAAGAATATGCAAGAAGAAACATGTAATTTATAGCACTCTTTTGGGTAGAAAGAAAACAAGTCCTTTTCTCTTTTCTTTGTTTCTAATTTTTTTTCCCTTTGTGTACTTTGTCCTTGATAAAGATGTTTTTTTTTTTTTGAACGATTGTCCTTGATAAAGATAGTCATAAATTATTTACAAAAAGCACACATAATAAAATTACAACGCCAGATTAGTGAGACCAAAATTGAACCTACCACTTGACACCTTTCAAGGCCACGCTTTAAGGAAATATCAATAATATTGTTACCCATATATATGCCCACCTATTTTACTTAGTGATGTTTGAGTCTGTTTTAATTCAAGTTTCATGATATTTGTATTATATGTATATGTAGCTTACTTTGTTCCTGGATTTGTAAACTTCTTTCAACAGAAAATGTAACTGAGTTATGTTGTTTGTGCATATAAGGACTTTCAGTCTTTCCAATTTGGGCATGTTTGGAGTGGGTAGGTTTGACGCTATTCTTCCTCCAGGCCAGGTTAGTAATGAGGGCAAGGCCTTTCACTTCCAAGATGCTATGTGTTGAACCAATTTGTACTGATTTACTTCTAAGCTACTGAAAACCTCCTTTGTTACTTTATGGTTGGCATTGTGATCCCAAATTTTGCTTTGGTTAATTATGTTGATTTCACAGTAGGATGTCATCTACTCCATGTCGAATTGGTTTGCTGAATAATTTGATGTTTATGCTACATAAATAGAAAGTTTCATTTTCAAGATTTCATAGAAATCATCTACATGAAGCTAATATAAACATAATGGAAAATTTAGAGTTATATTTTATATTTGAATATGTAGTTTGAATGGGAGGCAGGTATTCTTATTCAAAGTCCAAACCATAATATAGGGAGTGATATTAATTATAGTTTTAAACACACTAAAGACAATGTAGTAGTCATTTCATCAAGAGAGGTTTAAGAGGAATGATAGTGATGAGTGATAGAGAGAGAAATAAATATTTTTGTCATGAGAATTCATTGGTGAAGGACTTGGACTGGTACAACACAAACTTTGAAAGCTAAGAAATTCATTAAAAAAAACACAATTGGAAACCATTTCTTCCAAAAATATATATAATTATGTATAAAATATAATTTGAGAGATTGTAGGACACAATTAACTTCATTTGGAGGGTTATTTGACCCAAAATAAACAAATAATCATCTAGCTAGCATGTGAAAGAATTGTCCTGCATGTAACTCTGTCTTGATTTGTAGTATTATATGGTGAAGTTTGGTCTTCAATTCAAACAAGTTTTCTTCATAATTCCTTCTGGTCTTCAACTATGCTAGACCCACCAAGAATCCTTTTTCTTTATTTTAATCACTGGTTTTGGAGATGGCCCATTAGAGTTGCAGCAAAAAGGTTTTAGTGGGTTAAACAAGTCTATAAAATTAAACTAGTATTTTTGTTGAAGTATTATCTTTTGCTTTATTGTTTCATAAAACAACTTCATTTCAATGAGACAACATAAGGGTGATAAATGAATGGATGGGTTCAGGCAGGCTTAATAATTGACCGGGTTTGATTTAGACAAATTTACTATACGAGATTTCTACGAAAATAGAATTTAAGAAAAAAAAGATATACGTACGTAACTTTAACCTATTATATTACTGTCTTTCTAAATAATAAAAAAACCTAGTATTATATTACTGAAGAGACTATTTTCGTAATATTTATGTATATAGAATCTATAGTGGTATATCTATAGCATGTCAATCATTATCAAAATAAAATAAACTCTTGTGGGGAGGTAGATACTAAGTACTAACCAAAAACTGTGTATATAATAATTTGGTATGAAATTTTGTTACAATTTATATAGTAAGGGGTGTCTTGAAAAGGAAGAAGAATTTAAGAATCAAAAGATAGAAATATGGAAACCGTCTCATACTATGACATTTCCATTGATTTGGCATGTGTGTAACTACTCTCATAACTCCAATTATCTTATGGAGAATGTTCTGTAACTTTCATGATTGGACTGTTAAAGTATGAACAATAGAAAAATGGTAGGAATGAATGGTAAAAGAGTAACGGTTAGTCATAGAATTCGATGGCTAATTATATTATTGCATTTCAAAGTGTTAACGACTATTTCTCCACAGGCAGAGAATGCTGTTGTCTCAGACAAGCAGGTAATTTTTTCATTGCCTATACATTTGGTATCTAATGTAGTTGAAGTTGGAAAGCACAAAAACTGATGTGGCAGTCTCTTATTCAGATTTTTGTCAGAAAAGTTATTAAGTTGCATGATAAGTATGTGGCATATGTGAATGATTGTTTTGCAAACAACACCCTATTTTCACAAGGTTTGTTTTGGACAGTTGTGTTTCATGATTCAGGTCCTTTGCTGATAATTATACATTTATATTTATAAAGTTAACCTTATTGGTTCTTCCGTCGGCCCTGAAAGAGGCTTTTAAGGTTTTCTGCAACAAACAAGTTTCTGGCTGCTCTAGTGCAGAGCTGCTGGCTTCATTTTGTGGTCTTTCTTTCTTCCTCTTCCCTCATAGTTCTTCTAGTTCTTTCCCTAATATTGTGTACAATGTGACAAATATCTAACTGCCAATCTAGTGCATTTTTCACTACTTAAATTATAATCACTTGTACCCCTCACGAATAATTCTAGAACAGCATCTATGTTTTGACTCTATTTTGCTTCGTAGGCTATATGTATCAGGGTATCAGTTGAACCAAAAAAGGCAATTCGAAATCTCCCTAGAGTCCAACATCTCTATGCCCGATTGACTAGGAGGTTGAGAAGTGAAGATGATGAGGTAAAGTTCAACATGCCAAGTAACTAAGTTTAGCTTTTATTTTAATAAATAAGATTTCCAGTTCAGAATTTTATCTGTACAGTCTTCTGTATCGGAAACCTGTTACGTAACCATCTAAAATTGTCTTCCTGTACTAATATATTGTGAACATTCATGTTGTTTTATATGTGGGTGTGTATATATATAATTATTTGACTTTAGATTTTGAATGTTTCATATGTTGATAGTGAATGTCTAGTTGTTTAGTGTCTCTTACAGGAGTTTGCTTTGTTACCAGTTTGAGGTATTGTCTTCCCTTCATCCAACTCTAATAGTTTTGTGGGTTTCCTACAGAAGAGGCACGTGTTCTAATTACAGAAATTGGTACATGTATATTGCTATATCATTTCTATTTTGCAATCTGTGTTTTATGGCTTGTTTACATGGACGTGAAATTTTTAAGATGAGACATAATTCAATTCTTGACTAAAGTTGAACAAGAAAGGAATCAATGATCTAAAGAAAGTATACATACTTATCTTGCCTAGACGGAATCATATATCATGATTTACACTTCCTTGTAAAGCTTATGTGTTTATTGTCCATTTAGTGCGACTCGTCTAATTTGAAGTACATATAATAATGAAAAGAATTGAAAAAATTTATATGCATTTGTGTGTATGTGTACTTATACAACCTCATATATAGTTAGAGTACAACATATTAAAATGAACATTGAAAAAAAATGAACATGAACATTAATATTGTTTGACTTGCGCGTTAAACATTCTAATAATTTTTAGATGTTAAGAGGAATAAAATCAAATAGCAGAGAGCACTTAGTGTGAGAAGTATATATATATATATATCTTTTACACTGCTAGTTAGTTTTTGACTACTTCAATGGAATTAAAAAAATGCCATTATATCATAACTAGGATATTTTTAAATTTAAAATTGATTTCATGAACATAAATGACAAATAAAAAAATGGGATTAGGCAAAAGACACGTTCATCACCATTCCCAATCTTCTTTTTAATGAGAGAAACATCAATAGTCCTGAGCTTGAAAAGTTTCCTCATAGTCCAAGACATATCACTTGGACAACTCACGTACCAAAAACAATGGCTTTTAATCACATATGTATGAATCCATTTAACGCAAAGGATATCAACTTTCATACTTAAAGCCCAAATATTTTTTAGGATAGCTGTTGTGTTCCAATCAATAAGACATTTAAAACCCAAATCACCTCCCCTTTTAGGAGCAAAAATATGCTGCGAACTAATCTTAGCATGACCTTTTAGCTCCGAACCAGTCCATAAGAAATTCCTCATGATAGGAAGAATAAAAATTGAGGACTAATAGACTTGGATACTGAACAAAAGGAATTGAATTAATTGAATGGTTGAACCCTACCCCCATATGAGAGTAACTTTGTAGACCAATGCTTGATTCTAGCTAACATCCCGTCGATTAACTGCCAACAATGCTCAGTTTTAGGTTGAGAAGATATAAGGGGAACACCTAGGTATTTGATAGGAAACCTTCTCACTGGAATAGGTAAGAGAGAGAGAGAATGTATTATCATTAACTCCACATAGAAATATAGAGCTTTTACCTAGATTAGGCTGCAGCCCAGAAATCCACTATTAGTTGGTATTCTCAATTACCCCACAAAAAATCCACTATTAGTTAGTATTTTTTTTGTTTGAAATATCTCCTTTGCCATTCTGAAACAGGAAACAAAAATTCAAGTGGCAAACACATTAACTAGGGTACCGATAATGAACTTTACATTATGAAATTTTGGACAATGATGTTCCAAAGTACGGTTGTTTTACAATGTGTTGTGTTTCTTGCAATATTTTGAGTGACAATATGAGGATTGTGCTATGATTTCAACCATTGGAATATTGGATTCATTGTGCTTATATGTGTCTTGGTATGCTGATTATTCTTCTTACGGGACAATCTTTACCATTCGATTTCACTAGTAATGTTATGGCAAGCTCTTATTAACCATGGCAACTGATGCATGCTAAAATGTATCAAAACACCATAAACAGATATTTATGTATTCTATATGGAAATACTCTCCCACTTCTATAGATGCTGTCAATTTGGAAACATCTTTTATTATTGAATTGTTTTGTTTTATTTTTATCTTTTGAATAAGTATTACTGAATAGTTTTCTTTACTGTGATCCAAATAAAAGTTTTTAATCTCTTTGTTCTTTTTTATTGATTTATAATTCATTGCTTGTAAAGTTCTAATATACGTAATTATAAATTCTGAAACTATTTTTAAAACTTCGACTTCTAGCTTGAGGAACTATAAGCTGGTGGTTAGATTTTTGACAAGTAGGATCCAGAGCATGTTAGATTTCATTGAAACCTCTACTAATGATAGTGATGATCACTTCTCAAAGTTTGAAAGTTTTTTTTATTCAAACATATTCATCAAAAAGAAAAAAAAGAAATTTTTTTATTCAAACATAATTTTGCTTATGATAAGAGTTGTGAATGCGTTATCAACCTTGTTGCTATCTTTTTTCAAGAAAATTTTATTAAAATATAATGGAATGGGTAGTGGGGTACTTTTGTTGATTCTACATGCAACGCTTGGAGGTTTGATTATATAGTTTTATATCACAGAGTTACATCTTAGTATCAATGACTTGACAGCCAACCAGTGCCGCAGCTTAAGTAGTTTCTCAGCACTTTTTACATCTTATACATTTTGTGTCTTACAGTTACTAATAACACAATGCATTGTTTGCCCTCTCTCTCTCTCACTCACTCACACACACACACACACACACACACACACACCTGGGCAGTTTTGTATGGGTAGGTTTAATTTGCTTCACTTTGCTAAGGTTTTTGAGGGGTTCTTCTTGGTTTTATGTGTTCTAATCACCTTATCATAGGTCATGCATCTTGATGCTGAGAAAGAAATGATGCCTCGGTGTGTTGCCTTGCTTGGGAAATTCATTGCTGTTCGTGAGCCAAATATTCGATATCTTGGTTTGGTAAGTTACAAGAACACAACAGTTCTTATCTCACTGATGCAACTTATGTTCAAAGCATGCCAAGTTATAGTATGCAAATGTCAGAATTTGGAAGGTTTGATCTGTTTGTTTTCATCTGGTTGCATGATTTATGGATTGATCTGATACAGGAGAATATGACGCAGATGTTGATGGTCTCAGATGTTCCGGACATTATTAAAAGGCATCAATCACAGATCATCACCTCCTTGAAGGATCTAGATATCAGGTTAGTTTAAGTGCTTTGTAGTTTTTTGGAGATACTTTCTGCTTCTTCACCACGAGGCATAATGATCGGTTACATGGTAAGCAAAAGCAACATTAAATCTGTATTTAATATTGTGCAATGCCTATGTTATCTGCATGAACTTGTTAAAAAATTTATTGTTTATCTTAGATGTGTAAAATTAGCTTGACTTGTATTGTAGAAAATTTAAAACACACAAGAAAATTTAAATTTGTTATAAAAATAGTTACTTATAATTAGAATTCTTATTTTGCTGTGAAATGTTCATTCTAATCAAAAAAATATTTTTTCTTTTTCTTTTCCTTTTACGTTATTTTGTATAATTTTTACTTTCTATAATTCATTTCTTTTTAATCAAGGTATAGGAATTTAGTTGGATTTGCATCTTTTATTGAATTGGGCTTGTGCACTTGTTTAAATGGGTATTTCAAGCTTCAACGATCTTATATTCTCTTTCCTGTTTTTTTATGGGTTTTATAGCCTCTTGCCTGGATTCGAGTTCATGAATACTCTCTCTTGTGTGAAATTGATCATACGTTGAAGAAATTGTTGGCAATTTTTGCAATTTTTTTAGAAAGAATGGTCTTTGCCAAATTGGAGAGCATCAGATGGTGCCATCAATAATTTTTTTTATTGTCAATCTGATCGCAGTTTATGTTCTGATGTAGGCATGTAGACCAGTGAAGACTACAACTTTAATGCTAAGACATGATTTTTGGATATATGTTAGTTTGTGGTTAATGTTAAGACATGATTTTTGGATATATGTTAGTTTGTGGTTAATGTTAAAACATGATTTTTGGATTTTGAATATGTTAATTTTGTGGGTAATGGTGATTAGATATTAATTGAATGAGAAAGTGAATTAATGCGTTTCATTACAACTATTTGAATGAGAGTTATTATTTTATATTAGTGCTATTACAGGTATTTTTTTAGTTTAATCAAATAAAATTAGCATAATTTCAAAAAAAAAAAGGATATGACGGCATTTTTTCAAAACGTCGCTAAATATCGTTAGTGACGTCAGAGTGTGTTTAGTAGGACATTTGGCGGCGTTTTTTATCAAGACGTTTTTAAAACACCACAAAGCTATAGCGACGGCCGCGTCCTCGGCGTTTGGTGCTAAGCGTAGCAAAAGGAATTGGCGGCGTTTTTGAAACTTATAGTGGCATTTTTTAAACGCCACTAAAAGTCTGTTTTCCAGCAGTGATATACTTATTCTTAACTGTGACCCTATTCAACTTGTGGTAATTGATGCATAGCCGCAATGAACCATCCTTCTTTTTGGAAAAAAGAGTCGGTGCTCCCCAAGGCGAAGTACTAAGGCGTATAAAACCATTGTCTAACAACTCTTGCAATTGCTCATTCGAATAAAGCAACTCTACAGGAGCAAATCTATAGGGTGACATGGAAATGGGTGTCGTGCTCGACACTAAGTCTATAGAAAACTCGACCTCACGATGAGGAGGTAATTCAGTGGGGTACTCTAGAAAGACATCTAAATACCCACAAACCACCCTAGGAAATACTTCTCGCACTCTCCCGTTCCCATCATTCATCAAGATTGAAAGAAGAGAAATGAATCTGCCTCGACTATGAGAGTCATATAAAGGCAGTAAAAGTCTATCAGTTCTATCCCCCAGAAAATAGAAACAGTCACCACCAGCAGTACACACACAGTAACTCTCCCACGATAACAATCTATAATGACACGATAAGAGGACAACCAGTCCATACCAAGGATGACATCAAAAGCCATCATATCTAACAATACCAAGCTAAAAGGGAGTTGGCAATCAGCGACCTCGATCACACACTCGTGACACTCATGGTTCAAAACCATCTTACCCCCAACAAGTGATTCTATCACAAGAGAAGATTCTAATGGTTTGACCTCTAATCCCAACATAGATACAAATGTAGATGCTATGAATGAATAAGATGCCCTTGTATCTATCAATACATTGGTCCAAGTATTATATATAAGCTATGTACCTCGCATCACCATTGGACCCGTCAACTGTTCGGATGCGGTAACTACATATACTCTCCCTTGGGGTCTCTGTTCACTCTGGCCACCTCTCTGATGATAGGCATATTGTACCAACTGTGTGGAAGTGGCCCCATATACGGTTCTATAAGCCTGTTCAGACTGAACTGGCTGGTGAGTCTACCTTTGGCTCTATCCTGCCTAAAACACTGAAGCACAGCCCAATCCAACAATCTGGGGACAAAACCTTTTCATATGACCCGACTGGCCACATTGATAGCAAACGAGTGATTGACCTCCACCCAAAGTCTAACTCTGAGGATGAGTAGAAGGCTAACATTGTTGGTTACCCTTTGTAGACATGAAATAGACTTGTGACCCTGTTCACCACACCGATAACAAGTGATTCCACTTTGTCCCGTACTATATTTACTCTTTCCCAACATAGGAATAGATGACACGGCTGGTAATGATGGTAGATAAGAAGGCGTAGAACTCTTCGACTTTTTGGATGCCATAAAGCCCCCTCGAGATTCTGAGAACCCTTGTCTTTTAAGCTGTTGCCTATTATCTTCTCCTTCAAGCATAATCTTAACATGTTCCGTGGACTCCACTAGCCTATCATAATCTCGAATCATGTTTCCCATCACCTTCATCAAAATTCCCAGCCTCAGCCTCTTCTCAAATCTAAACACCAACACTCTTCGGTAGCCACAAGGTTCCACGCAAAATGAGATAAGCTCATGAAGGTAGCCTCAAACTCTGCCACGATAGAGTCGGATTGTTCAAATTCCTCAAAATCCCTCCTTAATTGTTCCCTCACAGTAGGAGGAAGGTATTTCTCCTGAAAGGCATGAGAAAATGCCTCCCAAGTGTGTTCAATTTAACCCTTGACATATTTCCACCATTGCCCGGCATCTTTCTTCAATTGATAATTGGCAAGTGGCACTAGAAGTGAACTCTCACGAATGTCCAAAATCTCGAAAGATTTGGTGATTTGCTCAAGCCATTCATCCGCCTTTAACGGTATGGTGACCCCCAGAAATTCAGTAGGATTAGAGCAGAAGAATTCCTTCTTCAAGAATGAAGCCCTAGTCTCCCCTTCGATAGTTATAGCCACTTGCTCAACTCTAAGAATATCTTTTGACTCCCTAAGAACCCCGATCATCTCTCGAGCTAACACTCCCATAGCATCTTGGGCTGTTGGAGCAGCTACATTATTTTAACCCACTCCTTCTTCTTGAGGAGGGATCTCTGGTTGAGAAAGAATATCTCGACCACCTCGACGAGGTCTGCCACAACCTTTACCATGTCCAAACATCCTATAATAGAGTAGATGTGGACAAGATTAACTCAAAATTCACATACTAGTTCATCACTTCTTCTTAAGTCTCAATCTCATTTTGAACACATAAGCACATAAACAAATGGAACATATATGGATCCCTTTCCCAAGATATCAACTTATTCCATGACGCTCAAGGATTTCCCAGTGGAAAAAGCATTAATTAGATGCCTTTCCAAATAGACTTCGATGAATGTAGTGGGCACAAGTCGTATACTAGAGAATTGACCTCATACACACCTAATCACATAAACACATAGTCAAGTAAGACAATCAACCCCTCATCCTAGCGTGACCACCCAGTTTGACGAAAGTCATTATAGCGATTTTGGTTTAGACCCCAAACCATTTGATGTTTTGGATCTGGGTTTCATTGTCTTATATAGTTGTTCATGTCTTGTTTCCCTTTATTTCTCTTTGAGTTGGCTATTGCGATGTGTTAGTTGCGTTTGGAATAGGTTGGTAGTTGTTTTTTTCAAACTGTTGTTGCCTAGAATTTTGCCTCTTTACTTGAGCAGTCATTATGTACTCTCAGTATTTTTATAGGTCTGCAAAAATACTAGAAATTGGCATTCTTCGCTCGAGCGAAGCTTCTTGCTCTCGAGCGATGGTCTTCTACTTGTAAAACATCTAGGAGTTGGTATTCTTCACTCGAGTGAAGCTTCTTGTGGTAGTTATTTTTTTTCAAACTGTTGTTGCCTAGAATTTTGCCTCTTCGCTCGAGCAACACTTCTTGTGCTCGAGCGGTCATTGTGTACTCTCTTATAGGTCTGCAAAAATACTAGAAGTTGGCATTCTTCGCTTGAGCGAAGCTTCTTGCTCTCGAGCGGTGGTCTTCTTTCTGTAAAACATCTGAGAGTTGCTATTCTTCGCTCAAGCGGCACAAATTATTATGTCTGGTTGCTCGAGTGACACTTCTTGCACTCAAGTGATCTGCGCGTATATCAATTCGTAAAGTTACTTTTCTAAGTCACTTTTTCACTTCTCTCACTCCAAACATTTCAAAACTCTTTTCTCTCACTCTTTCTCTAAAACTCATTTTCTGCCCCCGAATACACCTAGATTCATTGAATTTTTCACCCGTGTTCCTTTGTTAAAAAAGGTAGAGCTCGACGAGGGCTTCGTTCTAATCGGAGCAAAGACGTTTTTGAGTTTCCCTTCGCTCTCTCTCTTGCCTTCTAAGCTTGAGGTAGGGATTTCTCCACACTTTCTTATGATTTTTAATTTAGCTATTTCTGTTTTGAAATAATATTGTGAGTTGGGGGAATTTGAACAAATCTAGGGTTTTTGGTAATAACTCAAAAGAGGGGTTTTCTACTAGTTTCATGAAAATGGTTTTGGGATTGGAAATGAGGTTGAGTTGTGATAAAATAGTTGGTTTCAATATGTAGAATTGATTTTTGAAGAAAAAAGGGGTTTTACCCTAATTATGTCAAATGTTGATTTTATATAAATTATGGAATTGATGTGGGAATAATTAAATTAGATTGGTTTTGATGACGATGGTGGAGTTTGGTATGTATTACCACTCACATCTAGGAATTTGGAAAGTTTATCTTTATTAATTATTTGTTTGGAGACATCTATTTTGGGCTATCGATGGAGGATAGCTATGATTGTTGTAGAAATTGCATAAGAATTAGGGGAATTGAAACTATTTTCTCATCCATTGCATTGAGCATTGTTGCATATTCAACACATTTGGAAATATTGTTATTTTAAGAAAAAGAGGTGAAAACATTGGTGAATCTAGGTAGGAGTGTAGTTGTGATATTAAGTTGGCCTATGTGTCCTTGGTAAAAGACCAGAAACCCACGCGGATAGTTATCAAGCCTAACAGTTGATATTGGTAAAAATGACAAATTTGTAGTACTTGTATAGTCTATTAGCAAACACATCCTAGTGTTACTTTCTGTATAGTTGAATGATTGTTCAGTTTTTCTGAAATGTATCGTGGCATCATTAGCATCATGTGATATCTGTCTGTTACCTGGTACCAAAGGTTCCATCATGGAACTGGTTAAGCATAACCATAATCTGTCTGTCTCTACTCTGTATATGGGTCTTTATGACTGTCTCATGTAATCATGAGCCATCTGTCTGTTAATACTAATGGATGTACCACGTATGATTATCTGTGAACTCTGAATTTGAATATGTATAAGAATCTATTTCTGACTTCTAAATGTGTCATGAACATCATTCATTAAACCCATTTACTCTGTTATTATTCACTGGGTTCCAGCTCATTGTATTATTTTGTACGTAGGTGATTAGGCACGTGACCAGGCTCGGAAATGATCGCTTGGAGGTTTGTTTGTGTCAGCCAACCTATTCGCCTCTTGAGAAGGTTTCTGGAATGTTCTATGTGGTCGAATTTATGAACCAACTTTATGATTTTTGTTTGGACAAGCTTCTATACCTTCTATACGTGGTATGTGGTGATGTAAGACCAATGTGAATTTGATGTCACGTATATGTATTAGAAGTTTTAAATTTTCTGTCTTATAGATGTCTGCACAGCTCTATAGACATTGTATGTTTGTATTTGCTTTTGCTAGCCCCTTAATTTATTTAATTTGTTCAGAGGCCTTTGGTAATCCCAGGATTACTGGCCGGTTACGGCGCTAAACATATAGGGGCAGGTTTGGGTCGTGATAATGAGAAACATAATTACTTTTATTAAAAGATAAAGCCGTCTATTTTGCAAGTTGACAACATAAATAATCTAATGTGTCTGATAAGATAAGACCTAACTGACCACTAGAAATTAAAGATTTTAACCAACTAACAAAAATATGACCTAAACGACAATGCCAAAGATAAAAAGGTGATAAAGTGGAGGCAGGTGTTGGGGTAGCCAATGAAGTGGAGGCTGGAACATGAAGACGAATAAGCTCATAAAGACATTCATGCTTACGGCCGATCCCAAGGGTCTGTCCCATTTGAGGGTCCTGCACCAAACAACCATTAGCACAAAAGGTAACAGTTAAACCATTTTCACATAACTGACTAATGGAAATAAGGTTTAAGATGAAAACAAAGATAAGATAAACATGTGACAATGATAAGTGAGATGTAGAAACAGAACGAATATGACGCATAGACATGGGAGAACCATCAGTAGTATGGATGGAATAAATATGAAGAGAGGAAGATATAGAAGAAAAAATAGTAGAATCAAAAGTCATATGGTTACAACATGCAGAGTCAAAATACTAGGAAGATGTATCTGAGGCGATAGACAAAGCAGTGAAGGGAGAAGTACCAAAGGTGGAGAGAAACTCTCTTATCAGAGTTCCAACATCAGTATGAGAGAAGACAGGGGTGGAAGGATCAAAGGCTCAGAAGAAAAAAAGTCCTCAAAGGCAGCAACAATAGTGCAATGAGTAGACATAGACCGAAATTGATTCCTGGAATGATGTGAATGGCCTCGAGAGTGAGATCCATAAGATGATGGACCAATAAAGGATGGTCGAGATGGATTGCAAAAAAGATCTTGCTAGAGATGACCAAGGCCAATTTTGTTGCAATAGTAACCAAACATGACTGAACAATGCACCAGAAGATAAGCAGAAGAGAGCTCGTGATTCTAACAATAAATGCACTGAGGAGTCTGTTAAGGAGAAGAAGATCTTCGTGATTGAGGGGTGACAAGAACTGATTCCACATATGGAGTGGATGAGGGACCAAAATGAGTTTCTTCATACAGAAACTCGGATATAGCTTGCTCAGGAAAGGGCAAAGGAGAGCGATGCAGGAGACAGGCATTGACCGACTCAAAATGAGGAGTGAAAGCCATAAGAAAATGAACTAACCTGTGCTAATTATGGTAATCAATAAATAGAGCAACATTTTTTTATATGAGGCCAATTAAGTTTAGAAAGAGCAAGTTGATCCCAAACATGTTATATTTTAGACAGAAAGTCATTAATGGACTAATTAGGCTCTTGCTACATGTGATGGAGGTGACTCTGAAACTGATACTAATAAGCAAGACCAGTAGTCAGATACTGATTTTTGAGAAAATCCCAAATATCTTTAGCAATAGTGGAAACCGAGTGAAGTTGAAAGTGACAAAACTGAAGGTTGATAGATGTGACATATGTATTCTGGAATGAAGTAATGATCTAATCATTTTTGGTGTCCCAATCCTCCAAACGGCCGGCATATTTGGCTGTAGTTTCCTCATCCCCTTTTGTTGGTTTAAGCACATTGTAGACACCCCATTTTTACTAGTTTTGAGACTTGGGCCCTCCGTTTTGAGTTCCCGATGATGAAAATGAGAGGTGTTAATCTTTGCAAGTTCCACGGTAGGAGGCCCAAGGATCAAGCTTTAAACCCTCCAACGACCTGTTTTGGACAAAATGTTTTTCGACCAAAATTGAAACCTCTTTCAAAATGAATGTCAATGGTGCAATCCCAGACATTACCGTAATGTTCTGAGGCTTATATTTTCAAAATCAAAGCGTTGTATTCTTTCAAACAAACGGAGTGAAAAATATAGTGAAAGTGAATAGAAATAATGAAATCCTCTTAAATACTTGTTTCTCCCTTCAATTCAGACTAACCTACTCTTGTTGATCTGATGATGTGGCCACTAGCAGGCCGGACACCATATGATAGCTGGCCACAAAGCACTTGGCCGATCATTTGGAAGCTTGGCCGGCTGAATATTCTGGGTACAGATCATTTTCTGGGATTTCATCTTTTTTTGCTTATCTTCCACAAATATCTTAAATATTTGTGGTCTGAGCTCTATATGTAGAGCTCGCCAGCTCTTTTCAAAGGGTGAAAAAAACTTGCCCAAGAGATAGCAAGGCTTAAGAGCTCTATCTTCTTCTTCTTTTGCCTCTCACCTACCACCTTCAACTTTAACATTAAATTCTCCATTAAAGTTTGATCCTAAGCTCTGGATAAAGGACTTTTGCACATTAAAGAGTGCACTAAGAGTTCTTGAGGGATCTTAAAGACAGTTTGTAAACAAAAAGAAATCATTATCATAAAGAGTTGAACCCTTTTGCTTCTTTGATCATCCTTTCCCTTTTTTCCTCTAGTTTTAACTCTATTCTTCATTATGTGATTGTTGTAAGTCCTCATGGATGTGGACGGAGTAAACTTAGCTACCCATCTATTCCATCGATAGTTATTTCTCTACTTTATTGCTTTCCTTAGCTTTAAATTCATAGTTGATATGTGTTTTTGGATCCTTTTGGATGAGATTGGGAGTCGTTTTAGCCATCCATTCACAAGTTCAATACGTATCGTAGCTTTTCTTATTATTACAGTCCTTATCCTCACTTATTCTATCTCTCAAGTGTATTAATCCATGTGGTTCAATTCCTTACTCCATTACCATGAGTGCTAGGGGTTGTTCCATGGTATTGCTTGAGTGATCTATGGGATTTGATGTGGATAAGTGGTGCCTCCTCTTTTTCATTGAGTTTTTGGAAGTAAAACAAGAGATTTTGAGTCAAAGGAAGTTAAAAACTCCCATCTCAGTCATTTGTAAACATAGAAAGGGATGTTATCACCCTTGTTCTATGACTAGATGAGAAGTTTTCCAATGAATTTGATGAATCTCTTATTTTAATAGCCAAAGCTTTTGCCAAAAAATTATTTTCATTAATCTACGCTCTCTACTTAATAGCATGGATTTGGGTATTAACTTACCCTTATTCACAAAAAGAAAATATAGGTTCCTATTCCTTTATTGGGCTTGAATTTGTTCTTGATTTTTGATCCGCTTAATCGTTGATTTATTGTAAAATATCTATAATTTATACTTGTTTTACCATTGTTGAAGGTTTTGGCCTATCCACCTCTTCCCAGAGTGATCCTTGTCAGGAGGAGAAGTCAAGCATCCCCCAGAAGGTGCCCTTTTAGCTTATGTCCTGGAATTTTGCACTAACTCATTCCCCAGCTGGAGGAGAAATTTGGTCAACCACTTTCTCATACAGCTGGCTCACTTTGTGTCTCGCTGGTCATTTCTCCCCTAAGAAGAGAACTGACAGTTTCTCGGGAATGCTCCCCTACGCAGTTCTGGAGCTTTTGGTATTCTTTTTTATTATTCCTTACGATTTGTTAGATTCAACAGTAGTTAAGCTAAATCGATTCATTATTGTAATACTCTCTCTCTCTCTCTTTCCTTTTCTTATTCGAATTGTTGTAATAATTTTCCAACCCCACGGCCTTCTAACCCTCTTAGTTACCTACTTTTGGAATTGCATCATGTTTTTGTTTTTCATGCCTGTATATTGCATCCACTTTTCATGTATTTGGGTTCGAATTGTTCGAATTAGTGGAATTTACTATCTTCAAAGATGAATACGTACATAAATCCATGTCTTGAGATGATACTCATACTGCATCCTAGCATCCGGACTCCTAGATGCATGTTCTGTGTGTATTGCATTAATAATTTGCATATAGGATCATGCATATATGTATATATCTGTATATGTGTTGGGACTTGCCTCGAAGTACTAGGTGAGTATTTTAGGCTTTAGCATATTGCGTATGTATGTTCGTTATCATATTTTTTGCTACATCATGAGGCTAAATGCTTAAGTGAGATATTTGCTTGAATGCCAGTGGATGTAGGTTGTGTTATTTATTTTGGAGTATAGATGATTCTTATGCTGCAGATTTGTCCAAAAAAAACCCTTTTCAAAAAGCATGAAGTCAGAACATAACCAAAATTAACAACACAATCTATATTTCAATGTCTCAAATAGTAATGGTAGCATTATTAATAATCAGAACAAGGGTATACATTGATTACAAAAACCACATTATCACTTAGTAGAGGTCGATCTTTGATGGGGCGCTAAATTAATGACCTTCCCCTTTCATGCCTAAATTCCCGAGCCAAGACACTTTAGTTATGACGGACGGTGGCCTTTGGAATGTGTCACTAGTATTTTAATTTCTCTAAAAGATTAGGTGGCAATTCTGAAATCTAGTAATGTAGTCTATTTCTGACAATATTTTGTAATAAAATGAATTTTATGTAAAAGTTATCAAATTTGGACTCTCATTTTCTGTTTCACATTGCACTAGTGATATTAGATCAAAAACTGGGAGTCTGAATTGTCGGGCACACTTGATAACCCCAAAAAAGGCATCCCACAGTTTCTGGTGACCCTGCTCGGGACATTAAAAGAACTTGAGTCAAATTTCATAATGAGGATTTTATTTTCTTATGTATATTCACTGCATTTCATGCATGGTGGGCTTAAGTCACTGTATTTATCATCTAACATCCCAGACGACTTGCTAGACGTGGGCTCTGTTACGGTGGAAATACAAGCCTTGAATCTAGACTACGAACTTACTGTTTGATCCTCCCTTCATTTAGGTGTTTAGTAGGGTAGGTATATCAGGTGTCTTGTTAAGGTGCCCCTTTGACCAGTCTGACCTAGTTGATGTACTCAACTCTAGTAACTTCCACAAATAGGACAGGATGCTCTCATGTTTCCAAGATGCAGTGATACCAATTGTTTGAATAGTGAAACCCTAGTTCATCTCCCAACTAGGAAGTGGTATCCCAAGCCCTCATAGGGGTGTTTTTGTTCACCTTATTTGCTATATGCTATGTGTGGGATCTAATACAGGGGCTTGTTATTCATATTAGTGGTTCAGACACTTTAGTGGTTGAGTTAAGAATAATTTGATGGAATATACAGTGGTCAGTGGTACAGATTGAGCTGAAATGCTGTCGGATTCATGTTTACTATATGTGTTATGAGCCGAAATGCTACCAGATTCATGTTTGATATATTTTTATTTGATTTTTTTTTTTTTTCTGCTAGGTAGTTGGTTCATCATAGCTTCAGAAAGTTCTAACACCTCTAAAACCATGTAGACTCGTGTTGGTAGACTCTGCAAAACTACAGATCTTGTTCAAGGTCAGCTAGTGTTAGTGTCACTTCCATCAATATCTAGAAGAAGGGTCAGACAAGCACAGTTGGTTCAGAGCTTGTCACATCCCCGATCTCCTTTACAAATTTTACGTCAGTCACTCCTTAGATCTCCTCTACTTAGTACCTCAGTAAACCATTCCCCAGTCCCTTTAATGCCTTAGAATCTCTTGAAGGAAAATTTTCAGACAATGATATTACTAGCTAACTATGGAAAGTGATTGTGTTAGTTTTGTCTGGCGATGTAACAAGTGTTAGATTCACGCAATCGCATGAACATCCCGCCATCAAAATTGTACAACATGACTTTGTCGTGGCCTTTTTCAGTCTAGGGAATCGACATCATTGAAGCAATAACACCAAAAGGGTCAAATGAACATGAGTTTATCTTGGTAGCAATCGATTACTTTACCAAGTGGGTGGAGGCATGTCATATTCAGTGTTGAAGGCGTCGCACGTGGCCAAGTTTATCATAAACAACATCATTTGTAGGTATAGGGTTCCAAATGAGATTGTTTCGGACAATGGTTCGCACTTCAAGGGAGAAGTGATTGATCTGCTCGAGAAATATAATGTGGTATCTCACAAGTCATCAAACTATAGGCCACAAACCAATGGAACCGTTGAAGCAACAAATAAAAATATCAAGAACATCTTACGAAATATGGTGGAAACATAAAAAGATTGGTCAGATAAGCTGCCTTTCGCGTTGTGGGTCTACAGGACCTCGATCCAGACATCTATTAGGGCAACCCCTTATTCTCTGGTCTATGGAATGGGGGCAGTGCTACTGAAAGGTACCTTCACTAAGGATTATGGCTGAGTGTTAGATAGTAGAGGTTGACTAGCAACAAAATCGATTCGAAGAGCTAATGTTATTTTATGAGAGAAGATTGAAGGCCCTATACCATGTACAAAGGAATCAGCGTAGGATTGCTCGAGCGTTCAACAAGAAGGTGAAGTCCAGGAATTTGAATGAGGGAGATCTAGTGTTAAAAGACAATCAGGCTCCAATTTACGATCCTAGAGGCAAGTTCAAACCCAATTGGACTGGTCCTTACATCATCAAGTCAATTTGGTCAGGAGGAACGGTTATGCTAAAGGAGCGGTTATCTTGATGGATTTAGATGGACTAGAGTTTTCAAAACCAATCAACATGGACAAGTTAAAGAAATACTATGTCTGAGAGGCTTGTTGGGCTGAAGACCTAAAAGGGCAACCCAGGAAAAAGTTAGAGCAAGAAAAAGGAAAGTAAATAGAGCGGAGCATGCAAGGTTGAAAACCTGAAAGAGTGGATTTGGCAAAAATTAGAGTGCAAAAGGAGAAAGTAAATACTCGAGTGAACCCTAACCGTGAACTACGTAAGTCCTGATTTCCATCCTTGGGATACATAGGCAACTTCATTATGAAGTTCAGCCCTAATCATTTACAACTCGGTTATCTTGTCCATGATTGATCGATTCATTTTTACTCCAATTCAGATATGGTTATCTAGACCTGCTTTTTGTGATAAATATAGTTGCAAGGTAAAACTGATTGGTGACACAATAGTGGAATAGATACAGAGAGTCCTGTCTGAAGGGTTGATTCGAGGTTGTGTAGTTCGAAAATTGATTTCGAGTATGTTAAGTGGTGCCTGATTACAAGAATGTGCCTCATTTTTTTACAAAATTGACTTTCTCTCTCAAATATCTTTTAGCAAAATGAAACTTTCATCAGTCCTGAGAGGAAGCTTTTCAATACCCACAATCTTTCTTACATGATTTCAAAACAAAAGTGGAATAAACATGCTTAGCCAACTCCCATCTTAATTAAAGTATTTTGCATCATAAAAGCTAAGGACAAAGCAATAAACTAGGGGCATAGTCAAAATCAAGTCTATGGCCCTCTTCCCGCAGCATTAGAAGATTCCACCACCAAGGATGCGCCTAACTGTGCCTCCTCCTCAAGCCAAGGCAAGCACTCACAGGAAAGGGCATGATTGAAAACACCAGCAGGAGCCAAGAGCTCCCTCATCCTCCAGGTAGTTGCATAACGAGGAAGTTGTCTAGCCTAGAGTGAAAATGAAGCTAGATACTCAATCTCATCAGTAGGGGGGCCTGATCATATCCAAACTGTCGCCTGAATCAGAAAGGAAAGTAGAAGACGCAGCGTGCCAGGTCGATCGATTGCACACCCGATTAGTGGAACATACTATACACCATTGGAGGCAAGTCTAGCCAGGGGCAACGCTAAGCAATGTTCGCTGGAGCCCTGCTACATATCCAGTTATACCATAAGCCCTCTGAAGGAAAATCTGTTGTCCAAGCTTAGAAGAAGTAGTTCCTACTTGAGTATCGAGTGCAAGGGTTACTACTTTTAGTTTATCCATCAACCATACCTGGAAAGGGATGAAAAATGAGATTAACGAACAAAAAGATGTGCGTTGGGCGTGAAGAAAGGGGTTTGGAGAAAAAAATCGAGTGAAGAGAGCCAGAGAGATGTAAGAAATATAAAGTAAGAAAGGGTGGAAAATAGTAGTTGAAGAAGTAGTTGACTTCTTGCAAACTAAAATGTCTCTTATTTACGGAGTGCGTCTAAACCTATCAAAGTCTCGGCTAATGCTAAACCCATGCAACTTTGACCATCCCAAAGTCATTGGGCCACTTCAATAATCTTGACACTCGCCCTATTACCACTAGGGGCAAGTAGCATGAGAGTAGGCACATGCAAAGTGCATGTTGACGATGCCCTCACCAAATAGGATCGCTCCTATCTCCAACAATAGAGAATTAATGAATCAATCTGAACACATTCAAACCCTCATTATGAGCTAGGGATCGAGCCTCATTTAGAGACAGACCACACATCTGGGCTGAGGCATGAGTATGGCCGAAATTAAGCTAAGGCATGATTTCTTCATCCCAGGAAAGTTCCATCAATGACCAGAATTCTTCAATAGTCGGACAGAGCTCCTGCATGCCAAAGTGGAATACATGGGTAATTGGGTCCCAGCAATGAACTGTCGCCTGAAGGAAAGGAAGATGGAATGAAGTGCATTCAGAAGAACAATAAAAAGGGCATTCAGGCCGAATCCCGCAAAGTTCACTTTATTGGAGCCGTCCAAAGAGGCTATCCAATCTTGGAGCCTAGCCATAATGGGAACCTCCATTTGTAGAAAAAAAAACTCCTCAATTTTTCCACTACTAGGTGAAGGAACATTCGGGAGTCACCTTTTAAAGAGATAATGTTGCATGAGTGCTTGACAGCTGTTTCCCACTGTCTGGCCAGAACCTTTGATCGGCCGGCCACGATTGGCTTGGCCAAACAAATTTGTGACCTGTCGACCCTCAGAATTGCAGAAACAGTATAGTTTTGCAATCTAGTTTATAAATTTTGCTTCAGGTCTTGTTTTAAGTCTTTTTCATTCCAATAGGTGTAAATAGGTGTGTGTAGGTGGTTTTTGCTGTGTTATGCGTTTATCGAGTTGTATTTTGTGTTTTGGTTAGTCGTGGGCTCAATATCAAATTCAAAACGCATCTAAATACAACCATTCTCAATTTTAAAATCAAAATAAAACTCTTATGTGCTCGAGTGCAGTGCCATGCATGCTTAAGACATCTAGATGGTCCAAAAAGAAAAATGTTTATTTCATTACTTTCTCGGTCAAGAGTGCTACAAAAGTTTTTACAAAAAAAAAAAAAATTATCTGAAGCTGTACATGATTTTCTAAACTACAAAGTAAAAGAAATGTACAAAAAAAAAAAAAAAAAAAGAAATACAAGAAGAGAATTAGGGTCGATTCACCCTCTTCGTCTGCTTCGTCGACGGAACCCTAGTATCGTCCCCGACAGCACTGTTACCCTCGGCTACAACGACTGCCTCACCCTTAGCCTTAGCAACTGTCCCGCCACCAGCCTCATCTCTACCATCTCCATCAGAGCCGCTGCCACTCTCACAGCCACTAGCATCGTTTCCAAAGCCATCACCAGAATCGTTACCGCTCATGCTATCCTTATCCTCATCGTCATCATCATTACTGTTGTTGCCATCAAAGTGCTCGAAGTCAATGCTCGCATCCCCCTTGCTATCCTCGAAGGTCTCATCGGTGGCAAGGTCCTCCTTTCTAGAAACGATGTGAGTCCTCTTCGAAGAAGAAGAGCTCTCAATTATCTAGTAACCTTTGCCTCTACCTCTGCCAAGGGCACCACTGCCATGACTTCTATCAACACCTCTCCCTTAGGCTGAAGGATGACCTAATTCCCTCTCAACTGCTGGAGGAGGCATCACTGGTATCACAGCAAGTTAAAATGAAGGGTTGACAAGAAACATAATGTCAAATAAGAAGGGTACCGAAATAAAGATAGTAGAAGTATGAGCAAAAGTATTAGAACATATATCAAAGCATAAGTATCAGGACAGACAGTACAGAATGAGCCAAAATAGGATACCTAAACACCAATTGTGGCAAGAGCATGCTCCATTCTCCGCACCATATGAACTGGGGACTCGATCACCTCCAAACATCGTTCAGTGTAGGCCGCAAGAGGCTGCAAATAGAAAGCAAAATATGAGTGAAGTAGAGTAAAGCAGTGTGGAGCAGAGTAAAGCAGAATGAAACAGTAAAGGAGCATCTAAAAAAGCTATGGAATGAGCAAGATATACCAATCTCATCTCTAGAGCAAGGATGAGCACTCAATCCTTAGGAAGCTCCAAAGGGACCTCTCTAAGAGCATCACTTAGCCTCATGTATGTAACTGAGAAAGGAAGTGTTGGATAGCTAGTGGTTGGATCAATGAGAGGAACAGTAGTACCTCCAGGGGTAGAAGCATCGGTAGGAATAGGGGCAACAACTGCGGCATGTCCCAATACTCGGGCTGTATCAGGAGTAATGGGAGGCATGATATGGGACTACAAAAAGGCAGTGTAATCCTTGGGCACATGGAACATGTCGACATCCTGTCCATCCAACATGGCCTTAAGCTTCACTTGGTAAGTGATCAGATCAGCAGTCCTCATACGAGCAGGCAGAGGAGATGAGATGTCCAAAACACCGTAATCTAGGGTCTGGCAAAGAAAGGGCTCCCCCAAGTACCAATATTTGCTAAAGGGACCCTTAAATGGCATCCTCGCTCGGGAGGCTACCCATGATGTAACGCATCGCTTCCTATCAGCCTGGGGCATGACCACCTAGGAACGCTAGTCTACCTACATGTCTGAAAAAGTGAGTCACAATTAGAAGTCCAAAAAGGAAGCAATAGGATAAAACAGATCAGTATGAGTTTTGAGTTTAGAATGTTTACCCATGCAAGAGTCACAATGTCAAAGAAATAGCGAAAATGGGTGAAGCTGCGAGACTGGTGGTCGTATAGCTAGAGGGCCTCATCAAAATATAAGGACCGAGGCACCGCCCAGCCAATCTCATGCACAGGAACCGGGGCGAGCTTGGGGAAGTAAAAGTATGCCCATATCTACACAAGAGAGATGAATGACATCAGACCGCAGGCAGAAATAAAGTCATAAATGTACAAAGCAGAAAATTCAGTAAAGCAAACTGAAAAAGGGTCAAAGTTACCTCCCATGCGCATCAATATCTCCCAAGCAGCCTCGCTTTCCAATGGGAAGATGAACTTGCATACCTGTACAATGTGGCGAGGTTGGCGCCTCCTAATCATACTCCCTTATCTGGGAGATATCCACAATCATGCTTAGAAAGTATAATCTAACGGTATTCTCTCTGTTCACAAACAAGGTAATACCGAAGGCATATAGAAGGAATTCGCGAGCATACTGAACAGTGGCCTCTGGAGTGTCGGGATGGTGTATCGTGGAACCTCTGGTATAGCCAACTATAGCGAATGATCCCCGGGCTATCCGTTGGGGAATGGCCCTGACTAAATAAAGCTGGGCAGTGTCCCAAGATCCTATGTCTGAGTCAAAGGGAATCGGACCACCCTTACTGGGAGACCAGTAATCATGGTGAAGTCATAAAGAGTCATCGTCATCTTCCCTATAAGAGAGAAGTGAAAGGAGTTGGTGTTATCCCACCACCTCTCCATAAGGACTACAATGGCCGACTGGGAGGCCTGCATCTAGGTGATCCCTGAATAGAATATGCCGAAACTGGCCTGCTCCACTAAGGCCCAAACTCTAACTGAGAGAACCTAGTACCATCAACAAAGGAATGTGACTATCCCATAGCCCTTCACCTGGCGATCGTCGTCCTGTTGCAAGAAAGTTTGATCTGTGTAGTGTAGATGTGAGCAAATATAAACAAACATGTGAGTTTGATGTTAAGACTTACCAGTAGGGCACCATAAGATAGGTGCAACTATCGCTCTCGAAGAAGCATGTCTAGGGTAACCCCTGGCCAAAACTCGGTAAATGTAAGCATGCTACCGTAAATAATATGGTGAGCATTTGACCGGTAAGTAGCCAGATTAAATGGTCTGACATGTGGAGGTGGTAGATTGAGACCAAAAATAAGAGGAAGGATGTCCTCTGCTGCCATGTCTAGATCATCCACCTAGACACCTACGTCCTTGATAAGCAAATGTACGTCAGCCTCAGTGGCTATGGGAGGCATATCGACCTTTGGAAAGACAGGCGGAGCATCCCCATGAGGGATATCGACGTCCATAAAGAAAAAGTAGGTGCGGGAGAACAAAAAGTAAGGGAGAGGGAGGAAGAAAACTAAAAGGCCACTCGAGGGATCCAAAAATTCAAAAAACAAAAAGGGATGTAAAGAACCAAAGGGAATGAGTGAGAGGCTAAGCCAAGACGTGTGAATCATGTAATGAAGGTGGGAAACTGAAAACTTCACCAAATCACAAACCAATTGGTTCAAAATGTAAAGGCAAATAACGGTTTCGAAGCAAAAAGAGCATAGGATGTTGGGTAATATGAGGAAGGGAGAAAATCTACACACAGAGAGAGAGAGAGAGAGTGGAAAAGAAAGGGAAGGTGTTTTCAGATGGTGTGGAGTTCGAATGAACCATTGGTTTGCTTTTATAAAACGTTTCAGGAGTTGTCCCTGGAAAATCCAAAACAACAGGATCCATCATTTATTCGGTCGACCAATTTTGTATCTAGTGACCTAAGTGACTGGCCGACAGGGGCCTTTTATATGGCAGAGTCATACTTTTGTCTGAATGAGCTACGTTTGTATCCGGAGGGAAGAATTGATCCCAATCAAGTTCAGTGCGAAGTAAACATATCAAGTACATGCCCGAAAGACTGAGCCATGTGAACAAAGGAACCAATTAATGCATAAGAGAATTTCCATTAAACACAAGAAGATTACAAGAGTTTTGCAAAGCTAAAGAGGAAATTCTAGATCATTACAAACAACTATATTTCACAAAAGGGAGGGTTTGCGAACATGCAAGTCCAAAAAACCCTTATTTCATATGTGCCAAGTTCTTTACGTACACAAAGATGAGTCCTTTTTCCTTCGATGAGCAAAATGAGGAAAGAATGCATCCGTAGGTAGTCTAAGTTGTGGGGGAAAAGGCTCCAGTGCTGCAAGGACTATGAAAGATTTCCCAATGCATCGCCGTTATCATCGGAATCGTCGCGATCATTAGAGTTTTCTTCAATGCCGGAAACAGTTCCTGTGTCATATTCTTTATTGTTACTCACTACCAAAGAACCTAGAGTAGGCGGTTGGAGTGATTCCAAGTTGTCGTCTTAAAACCAAGAGAGCCATGATTATCGAAGAAAGAAGTAAAGACCGATAGCGTCAAGAAGGAAATGAGTCACAAGGTCATAGTGTATTTACCTCCAAGAAGTTGGTAGAATGAGGGAACAAAGACCCCATGGGCAAGGAGCTTTGATTGAGCCCACGAGTCAGCACTATATTAGGTCCATGAAAGTGGCCATGGGCATGAGCATGGTTCAAAGATCGGCTGTTAACTCCGTCACGACCGCAAACCCTTTTTCTGTTGTCAATGATGTGTTCCTCCGAGATCACCATGACTCCTCTCTCCTACGGACAAGCCTTCTTCTACCTCTTCGACCACTAGAGGGAGTTCTTGAGTGTATTATTTCCAAGTCTGGAACTACGGCATCATCAGAGCCTGCATCAGATAATCCAGCAAAGTCCAAGTAAAGGGGAGAACCCATATTTTGAGATATACTGAAAGAGGTATCACTGTTTGATGGGGTATTTGGTTTGTCGAATCCAATGGAAAAGTTGAGAGGAAATGAGAGGAAATCATCATCAGCCATGGGAATTTATTAGAACCAAAGGACAAGGGAGGTGTTTTCTGATAGACGAATTAGATGGTTACGCCTTTTTATACACTTTCAAAGTTATGAAATGACTATTCTAACACTATAAAAACCCAATAGGGCTGACCAACCACTATTTTATTCGGTCGATCAATTTCTCAGCCGGCCAAGTGAACATCAACAACATACTGGAAGAAAGTTGTTCAGAATTGTGCAGTAGGTTATCCAGTGGTGTATGGTTATTATCCCTGTCATGCTTTAAGGCGGGATTATTCACCAGAACTCGTAGAGAGGAAGGTTTGTTCCTATCTTTGTTGTGTTTTTCCTACATTTGCCTCAGCAGCGTAATGCTTTTATTGTTGTAATCACTCCCAACACGTGAGAAGTGTATATAGCATAAACCTTTGGTTAATACCACCCCCTGTGTGGGTTTGGCAGTTAACACCGCCCTCAGTTAATACCACCTCCTACGGGGTTGGTGGTTAACATAACCCTTAATTAATACTGCCCCCAACACAGGTTGGTGGTTAACACCACCCTCGGTTAATACCACCCCTTGCGCAGGTTAGCAGTTAACACCACCCTCTGTTAATACCGCCCCATACAAGGTTAGCGATTAACATCACCCTCTGTTAATACCGCCCCCATGCGTGGGTTGACGGTTTACACCACCCTTAGTTAATACCTCTCCCTGCTGGTTTGGCAGTTAACACCACCCTTGGTTAATACCGCCCCCTGCGTGGGTTGGCGGTTAACACCACCATCATTTAATATCACCCCCTGCGTGAGTTGGCAGTTAACACCACCTTCGGTTAATACCGCCCCCTGCAAGGTTGGTGGTTAACACATCTTTTCTCTTTTCATGTTGTGGCATGTTTTGAGTGTGTTGTGGAGTTCCTTGTTGCTATGACTGTCGGTTATGTGCGGCTTTGCCTACAGCCATCCTTTTCTCTTTCCCTCTCGTGCCATGGCACGGGTGGGTGTTGCATTTCCTTCATACATTGCATGCTTGTTTGTGTTATGCATCATTTTTTCACATTTTCTGCAGTTGTTAGCTTGCTCTACATGTCATTTGCATGAAGTCCTTATCTTTCTTTTTCATCTTTGCAACTCTATCCGCGTTCCATCTCGTCACCTTCCGTGGCATTCACATCATCAATTTTTTTCAAAACTCTACCAGTGTGACACATGTAAGCCCAATCTTTTCAAATATATGTTAAGCATGGAATTTGCATTCTGCCCCTGAACTATGCTAGTTTGATTCCTTGCAAAGAGTTACGTAGGCAACCCTCGGGTTCAACCAAATTTTATCTACATTTTGTTTTTTTGCTCAAGTCTTGCGGCCTCATGAAAAGGGGGTCATCTTTGAGCTTTGACTTTCACTCACGTCATGGAATGACGCACTGAGCTCTATCAAAGAGGGGAAACTGTAGACATCTCATTTTTTACTAGCTTTGAGACTTTGGAGCTCCCTTTTGAGTTCTCGATGATGAAAGTGAGAGGTGTTAATCTTTGCAAGTTCCACAGCAAGAGGTCTAAGGATCACACTTTAAACCCACCAACATGTTTTGGACAAAATGTTTTTCAACCAAAATGAAAACCACTTTCAAAACGAGTGCTAGTGGTGCAATCCCAGACGTTACCACAATGTTCTAAGGCTCATATTTTCAAAATCAAAACGTTATATTCTTTCAAACAAACGGAGCTAAGAATATAATGGAAATGAATGGAAATGATGCAATCCTCTAAAATACCTGTTTCTCCCTTCAATTCAGATAACCTGCTCTTGTTGATATAACGATATGCCCACTAGCTGGCCGAGCACCATACGATGGCTAGCCACAAAAGCACTCGGACGGTCATTAGGAAGCTTGGCCGGCTGAATGTTCCGGGTACAGAGCATTTTCGAGGATTTCAACTTTTTTTGCTTACCTACCACAAATATCTCATATGTTTGTGACCTGAGCTCTATATACAGAGCTTGCCAGTTATTTACAAAGGGTTAAGAAAACTTGCCCAAGGGATAACAAAGCTTGAGAGCTCTCTCTCTTTCTTCGTTTGCCTCCACCTACAACCTTCAACTTTAACATTAAATTCTCCATTAAAGCTTGATCCTAAGCTCTAGATAAGGGACTTTTGGACATTAAAGAGTGAACCTAAGGGTTCTTGAGGGTCTTAAAAGAGAGTTTGTAAACAAAAAGAACTCATCCTCATAAAGAGTTGAATCATTTGCTTCTTTGATCATCCTCTCCCTTCTTTTCTTTTGTTATTCATTTAGTTTTAACTCTATTCTTCATTATGTGATTTTTGTAAGTCCTCATGGATGTGGAGGGAGTAACCTTAGCCACTCATCCATTAAGTTAATAGCCATTTCTCTACTTTATTGCTTTCCTAAGCTTTAAATTCATAGTTGATATATGTTTGTAGATCCTTTTGGATGAGATTGGGAGTAGTTTTAGCCATCCATTCACAAGTTCAATAAGTATGGTAGCTTTTCTTATTATTAGAATTCTTATCCTCACTTATTCTATCTATCAAGTGTGTTAATCCATGTGGTTCAACTCCTTACTGCATTACCATTAGTGCTACGGTTGTTCAATGGGATTGCTTGAGTGATCTATGGGATTTGATGTGGACAAGTGGTGCCTCTTCTTCATTGAGTTTTTGGAAGTAAAATAAAAGATTTTAGGATAAAGGAAGTTGAAAACTCCTTTCTTAATCATTTGTGAACATAAAAAAGGATGCTATCACCCTTGTTCTATGACTAGATGGGGAGTTTTCCAATGAATTTGATGAATCTCTTGTTTAATAGGCAAACCTTCTGCCAAGAAATTATTTGCATCAATCTACGCTCTCCATTTAATAGAATGGATTTGGGTATTAATTTACCCTTATTCACAATGAAAAGATGTAGGTTCCTATTCCTTTCTTGAGCTTGAATTTGTTCTTGATTTTGATCCACTTAATTGTTGATTTATTGTAAAATATCTATTATATATACCTACTTTACCATTGTTGAGGGTTTTTTCCTATCTGCCTCTTCCCTGAATGATCCCTGCCAACAAAGGAGGCAAAGGGATCGAGCATTCCCCAGAAGGGGCCCTTTTAGCTTTTGTCCTAGAATTTTGCACTGACATATTCCCCAGTCGGAGGAGAAATTCGGCTAGCCACTTCCTCGTACGGCCAACTCACTTTGTGTCTAGCCGGTCATTCCCCCTTCCAAAGAACAGAACAAATAGTTTATGGGGAATGCCCCGCTAGGTAGTTTTAGTGCTCCTAGATTGGTTTTTTATTATTCCTTGCGATTTGTTAGATTCAGTAGTAGTTAAGCTGAATCGATTTAGTATTGTAATAATCTCTCTCTCTCTCTCTCTCTCTCTCTCTCTCTCCCTATTTTCTTATTTGAATTGTTGTAATAATCTTCTAAACCCAATTCTTTCTAACCCTTTTATTTACCTACTTTCGGTATTGCATCATTTTTTTTCTTTGTCATGCCTGTATATTGCATCCAATTTTCATCCATTTGGGTCCAGATTGTCCAAATGAGTGGGATTTACTTTCTTCAAAGATGAATACATACATAAATCCATGTCTTGAGATGATACTCATACTGCATCCTAGCATCTGGACTCCTAGATGCATGTTCTGTGTGTATTGCATTAGTAATTTTCATATAGGATCACGCATATCTGTATATATTTGTTTATGTGTTGGGACTCACCTCAGAGTGCTAGGTGAGCAGTTTGGGCTTTAGCATATTGCATGTGTATGTTCCTTATCATATTTTTTGCTACATCATGAGGCTAAATGCTTAAGTGAGATATCTACTTGAATGCCAGTGGATGTAGATTGTGTTATTTATTATGCTGCAGATTTGTCCAAAACAAACCCTTTTCAAAAAGTATGAAGTCAGAACATAATCAAAATTAATGACACAATTTATATTTTAATGTCTCGGATAGTAATAGTAGCATTATTAATAATCAGAACATGGGGTGCTCACTTAATGACCTTTTCCTCTCATACCTAAGTTTCCGAGCCGAGACACTTTGGTGATGACGGACAGTGGCCTTTGGCATAAGTCATGGGTTTCCAAATTTCTCCAAAAGATTAGGTGGCGACTCTGAAATCTAGTGATGTAGTCTATTTCTGGCAATGTTTTGCAATAAAATAGATTTTCTATGAAAATTGCCAAATTTGGACTCTCATTTTCTATTTCACATTGCACTCGTGATATCAGATCAAAAACTGGGAGCTTGAACTATTGAGCAGACTTGGTAACCCCAAAAAAGCATCCCACACACATCCTCAATAATAACATGCCATAATTTCTTACCTTTGGGAAATCTAGACATGGCTTGGGCATAGAGAACATAATTAGAGTCGTCAAGAACAACATAAATAGGATGAGCATAGTTAGAGCAATCCATGATAATTTGTGCTCAAGGAAAAAAGGCAACACAGCATAGTAAAAGCAAACCCAGAAAAAACAAAGCATACCAATGAGTCAAGAAGATTGAAAATAGCCGAGAACTGAGCCAAATCGACCCAAAAAGGAGAAAAAAATAGGTGAAACTAGCCTAAATAATAGAATTGGCCAAACAAAATGTAGTATGAGGCCCCCTGAAAATTTTATTATCTTAAAAGTCCCTTACTTTTACATGATTTCTTTGAAGTCCCTTAGTTTCTTAATTAATTGCAATTTTAACCTTACGACCAAAATGCATGTGCCAACTAAAACCACTCAAACCCTACTCGATTTCGGTAACTTAGGAATCAATTCTAATATCCTAATACTGATTAATTGACTCCCTAAATGTGAAGTTACCACTCGAATATCCTAGATTTTCCAGTTTTCATTTTGTTCGTCTGTAGATAGCCTTTTTATTTGAAACAAGACTCTAGATTTAATTAGACTCTCTAGCCCTAATTTAATTTAATTCTACATTAAAATAAATATTCCAATTCATAATTAAACCAAAACCTTCACATTTTTATTAAATAACATATAGACCACAAACAAGTACGATTATATATTTATATATACACTTGTACCCTAAAATCTTTTTTTAAACATTATATTTTACAAATTCCAATAGTTGGACACAAAAAAAAATATAAACCAAGTCCCTCAAATCTCTAGCTATGGCCGGCCAATACCTATGTAGATGAAATGAGTGTACTTTTGGAGGCAAGCTTGCATAATTCAAGGGAAAAAATCTTTGAATTGGTACAAACTTATATATATATATATATATATATATGTATATATGTATATATGCAACTAGGTTGGTTTGATTAGGAGGAAAACCCTAACTAGATCATGTTTAGAAACCTAATTAAGGCCTCTAATCCTCCACTATTCCATTGAATTCAAATTAAATCCAAACTATCCAATCCAATTCCAACTAATGGCATTTAGGACCTTTTGCACCAAATTCATTATAAAAACAACCCATCCCATAACATTTTACATGCAAGAACACACACATACACACTATATTCAGCTGAGAGAGAAGAGAGGAAGGAGGGTGAGCTTGGTAGAATAGAGGAAAGGAAGAAAAAGTTTGCTAGCAATTTTAACAATCCTCAAGTAAGCCACAGCACAACTCTCTCTTATTTCGTTTCCTTTCAAATACATACTCTTAGAAGTTTTAAACATTCATTTTAGAAGTGTTTTTATGGTATTCTTGTGTTAAAAATGAAAGGAGTTGAGCCTTGATTCTACCCTTCTTGTATTTCTCTTAATCGGTATAAGACTACCTTTTTTCATATCAAACTCTCAAGATTTCCAAAGCCACACCTTCACCTTAAATTTCTGATTTTAGTATATATTATTTAACATGTTTTTATCACAAGAGAAGGCGAAAATTTCCCCTAGTTGACCTCTTTTCTCACCAAACTTCTATTTTCAAGAATTGTGCCAGAAAAATCCATTTTACAGCCAACTTACAAAAATTCTAGAAAAATGTACAAAAATATTCTGGACCTCCATTTTATGTCAAACTCTTCCTTGAGGAGCTATCCTTCAAGGAAAATTGGTTTAATTGAAAACGAGTGAGCGGTTTGTGAGAAAGTCCGATTTTCGTAACGGTCAACGAATCTGGATAGAGCTAGAGTATTTTTGAAATAACTAAAAATCTGGAAAAGCTATTCCATTTCCCAAAAATTTTCTAAAAACTAGATAAAATTCTCTACGAACCATAGGCAGGCCGGATTTGGGAAAAATCTAAAATAGTTCTTTTAATCTTGATCTATAAGTGACTCTGAATTTGGAATTTCTGTTTACATTGATGTTTTGTTGTGATAACCCTGTTCCGTACTATGCTAATTGGTCCTTATTATGAATATGATTATGTGTTTGATATGTTTATGTGTGCCATTTATGTGAAAATATGTGGTTTTGAATTTCTATCTGTTCACCGTAGGAATATCTATTTGATTATCTGCTTTGGAATTTAAATTGAAGGCCTTATCGGCCACATAAACCAAAATCGATTGCGCCATTGTGATTGGCATAATTTTTAGAGCCTACGGTGAAATTTTATTGAAAATTGATTTGGATCAGATTAATTAGATTAAATTAATGCTATAGTGCCCAATTATTTAATATTGGCAATTATAATTGAGGGAAATTATATAAGTGGGGCACTATGCACCCAATTCTCCTTTTTAGCTTCATTTTGGCTGATTTTGAGCTCAAGAAAAGAGAGAGGGCCGGCTAGAGAGAGAGAGGGAAACAATTGAAGATTTGCTCAAGAAGCTTGAATAAATTGAAGACTAACTCAAGATTTGACCATAAATTGGGGAGTTTGAGCTTCTACGTGAGCAATTGATTATGAAGTTATGAGTTTAATGTTTTAATTTGTGAATTCAAAGTCGAATGATGATAAAGAACATGAATTGAGTTAGTTTTGTTGAATTTGAAGTCAATAGACACATACATGTAGGAAATTGCTATAAATTTCCATGTTTGAGCATAAAGTGTGTAATCCATGTTGAATGTGAATGAAGTCCATGTATTTGATCATCTCTTCACCAATTAAGTTGAGAATAATGAGTATCTCCTACATGCAAGTGCAAATCATGAAAGTGTGAGCTTTGAATGTTTGAATTTAGTGTGTTGGTGATGAGTTTGAGTCAATTTGGAACATGCATGTAAGTAATTCTTGGAATTGAGCTTCATAATGTTGTAATTTGGTGTTTGTACCATGTTAGTACATGTATATGCAAAGTTTGAGCCAAAATCAAGTGTTTAGAGCCTTTGGATGTCAAGTTGAAGCTCAAGAACATGTTCTGGAAAATCCAAAAATTTTGATGTCCGCTTGAGCGAGGGATTCGCCGCTCGAGCGTAAAATACGAGCTCCCAGTATTTTCTGCAGACATGACGTCCGCTCGAGCGGAGATCTATGTAGACTAATCTTCAGCTCGAGCGTCCGAGTTCGCGCTTGAGCGTGAAAATGTTGTATCCAGTACTTTTGCAGACCTCATGGGTCCGCTTGAGCGGGAAAGTCCACGCTCGAGCGGGGACCCCTGTTTTTGGAATTTTGAGAATACGTTCTGTGTTTCGTTTTTCGTTCCCCTTCACTTCTAAGTACTCTTAGGCATGCATTAAGCATTGTAAATGAGTTAAAAGGGATAAGAATAAAGCCTAAAGAGGAATATGTGAATTAAGAACGGATTGAATCAATTGTGACCCATTTGTGCTATGTGATGTGTAGGGTCAAGCCCCAGGGCAAATCAACCAACCGATCACTGTGAGTAGTATCTTAATAAAGATATCTGGAATATGCTATTTGTCCAATTGCTTAGCTTCCTATAAGTCTGTCATGAATGAGAGAATGAATGGGCCAAAGGCCAGTCTGACATGAACAAGAGAATGAATGGGCCAAAGGCCAGTCTGACATGAATGAAAGAATGAATGGGCCAAAGGCCAGTCTGATATGAATAAGAGAATGAATGGGCCAAAGGCTTGTCTGACATTAATGATAGTTTGACATGAATAATGGTCCGACGTGAATGAATGGGCCAGAGGCCAGTTTGACATGAAAGATAGAATGAATGGGCCAAGGGCCAGTTTGACACTAATGAACACTAATGAAAGTATGGATGGGCCAAAGGCCAGTTTGACACTAATGAAAGTATGAATGGGCCAAAGGCCAGTTTGACATGAATGGATTGGGCCCGAGGCCGTCTGATATGTTTGGAACTGCAGTCACCTGCCATATGTATACCTATATATATATATATATTAGATAGAATATGAATTGGGCCCAAGGCCGTTTGTCGTATGTTGTTCTAATGTATCTTCTTTATTCGATATTGTTCACTGAGCTTTCGCTCGCGCTCATTCATGTGTATGTAGGTGAGCCAAGAGCGGTCCAAACCCAGCCTCAGTGAAGTCTGTGTGGAACAACCAAGGTTTTGAGGAGCCAGCCCTTACGTCTTACGCACGAGACACGTCTTCGCCCTTTTGCTATCTTGTGTCATTTTGTCATGTTGGCGAGTACTTTGGATACGTTTGTATATAGTTTTGATTGGCTGACCTAGACTTGAATGATCTTGTCTGTACAGAACTTTATGCTACTGTATTGTCTGATGTGAGTTATTAATATCTTTATGTATGGTTTGTTATGATGTGCCATGTAAGCACAGCTCTATGGACAAAGTTTTAAATTCTGCTTCCGTTTGCCCCCTTTACTCCGATGAGTTATGTCTGATTTGGTTTGAGGCCGTAGGTAATTTCAAGATTACCGGCCGGTTATGTCCTTAATCCATGGAGCCGGGTTCGGGTCATGACATTTCTGCTCTTGACTTTATGAATGTGCTTACTTATATGTAATTATGTCTTGGTATGATATTATACATGTCACGGTTATGTATTTTATTTTATTTTTTTGTCCTTTAATAATGCTTACACTTATACAAATTTATTTTCCTTCTTGCTTGTACTAACTAATTACAACAATTAGTCTAACGGAAAACTTAATGGGGGTGGCTAATGGGGTTTCGATCATCGATTATTATTATGAGAAGAAGTTATTAGTTAGTGGGATGTGTTCCCTTTGGTAAGTTAAATCTTGTGTAAGTGGTTGGGGAAGCCTTGAATAAAGCAGTTGTATTCGGACCCTAGGTAGTTTGGTGTAAGGAGGGATTTAGGCAAGGCCCATTATTACCATCTCTTTTGACACCTTATGATTGGCGCTATGCGGTATATAACCGTTGGTAGGCATCCGAGGTAAGGCCTGCAACAAAGCAAAAAGAGGGGGCATACCGCGTCCAATTCTTGGAGTTAGGAGGATGAAATCTCTTTAAGGATTTCTAGACTACTAACAATTAACCATATAATTTGTGGTATGAACTTAAATGCCATGACCCTTTCCACTGTTTTTTTTTTTTTTTTTTTGTAAATGCTGTTGTGTATTGAACTAGGAAAAAGATATGGGGTGTGTGTGCATTTACTGGATCATACCAGGTGTCGAAGAGGAGCTTACAGCAGAAGACAATGGATTGGAAAACTTCAAGGACATTTGGCTATCCTAGGAAAGTTAGGAATTTCTTTTGTTGTTTCGTAAAGTCCATATGAAACTTTAAATTCTCTTTTGGATGTAATGTTGATGGAATGAGCTTTTGTAATTAATGATATTTGTAATTACTCTATTATTATGTATTGATATTCCAACACCAATATAATTCCCGACGTTGCTTATAAGACCTTATGTCAATGCCTTTTAAGATATGTCAAAAAAGTAGTGCGCTACCTAAGAAAGCTGGACTTAGAAGGCAAGCTAATTGGACTCCTCTAGCGATCTGGAATCTTACTTGGCTATTGGCCATAGGACTCATTAGTGACTCTCCCTTGACTACAACCCTTAGTATAGATTTGGGGCATCACACGTAGGGTTGATGTCAGTGGTGACAAGATGACATCATCAAAGGGCGCGATACACAATAGCGCACAGAAGCCACGACGCACTTTAGTAGAAATAAGCATGGCATATGTTAGTAGCAAGATGACTGACTGACGCAGTTGATTGGAGCGGTTGACAGTAGCAGCGGCTAAGGGTTGACGTCAATGCAGAGAGGCTGACATCAACAACACTGGGGTGCGCTTGCAAGCATATGTGAGAGAGGCGACGGAAGGCTGTGACACACGGCTATTCAAGCAGCGTGTAAGGGCCCTGTTTGTGATGATTCTGGAGGCGTTGGAATCGTAAGGGGGTTATGGGCAATATGATGGTATTTTCGAAAGAGAATAGTGATCTGGGTAGCTTGACAGTGGTGAATTAGTACCCAAAAAGATTGGAATGGTTGTGGAAATGTCATCAAAAACCGTAATGGTGCGTTTTGGTGATGAGTAGAAGAAAAGAAAGAAAAATATCCTTATGGTTCTGATACTATGTTAGATTATTGTAGAGAGAGAGAGAGAGAGAGAGAGAGAGAGAGAGTGAGAGTGAGAGTGATAATATAAACACTATATATAATGTTGTAATGAATAATATACAAAATGCCCTATATATAGGAGAGTGTACACAAATTAAATATGAAAGGTGAATCAATCACCAAACAATCAATCAATAATAAATATACAATATATATATATATATATGCTAGCCCAATAGTTATAAACATACGTCATATATACTCAAAAAATACCTAATAAAATGCATATGGTATCGAAAGGTTGGTACCATATATATATATCACTACAAAAATTTCAGTTTTTTGCGATGGCATGCCGTCTCAAAAACTTTTTTGCGACAGCAACTGACTTTTAGCGACGGCAAATGAAGGGTCACAACAAAGGGCGTTACTAAAACGTTTTAGCAACGGCAACATGTCGTCGCCTTTTCTTTGCGACGACAAAAGTTGCCTTTTGCGACGAAATTCTGCTATCGCCAATAATATGTAAAAATTTGAGATTTTTTGCGACAAAACTGTTTTACCATCGCTAAAAGTGTTATTTGAGACGGGAAAAAATGCCGTTGCGAAAGGGTTTTTATTGCGATGGCATACCTGTCGTCGCTAAAAGATTATTTGAGATAGTAAAACATACCGTCGCTAAAAGATTATTTGAGACGGCAAAAAATACCGTCACGAAAGGTTTTTTGTTTCAACAAAATACATGCTATTGCCAATATTTTTTCCGACGGCATTGCCTACGTCGCAAAAAAAAAAAATGGTTCTAATGTTTTTTGAGACGGTGTAGTGCCGTCACAAAAAAAATAATAATAAAAAAATGTAATAAAATTATTAAAAATATGAAAATTACTTGTATTAAACGAAAAATAACTGAAAACGAAACCAATAATTACATAATAATATAAAAATTTCAGTATAAAAATAACAATTCATCCATAATAAAAATATTCTTGCATTCATAACAACACATCAGCAAAATTACCCCACTATATAATGTTGCATAATACGTATATAATGTTTAAATACATAATGTTGTTCACAATTCAAAATAACATAAATCAAAAACAAAAGTTTTCCTCATGATTCTTCCGTGGGTAACAAAAACAAAAGTTAGTCGTATTCTTCACACGCCTGCATTCCACAAGAAGCAAACTCCTACTCGAGAAATATCTGAAAAAAAAAATAAAAAATAATTAATGACAATATAATTATGTGTTAATATTTTAATTACAAAAAAACATAAAAATTTAACTAAGTAAATAATTTTGGCTAGACAGAAATTCGGCTCTAATTCCTAAATCGGGAACCCGATTCGAGTCCCGTCTTCTCTCACAAGTCTCTCGTGCCTAGGCGGTCATGTGTGCCAAGTTTCGTGCTAATCCGACGCCATTTGGTGATTTTGAGGCATCAACACCTCGAATTTAAGTTTCTTAAGGAACTAGTTTGCCTATAGTGAAATCCGGCTCTAACTCCCGAACCGGGAACCCAATTCTAGTCCCGTCTTCTTCCACAAGTCTCTCGTGCCTAAGTGGTCGTGTGTCCAAAGTTTCGTGCTAATCCGACACCGTTTGGTGATTTTTGGGGCGTCAACACCTCGAATTCAAATTTCATAAGGAATTAGTTTGCCTAGACCGAAATTCGGCTCTAACTCCCAAACCGGGAACCTGATTCGAGTCCCGTATTCTCCCACAAGTCTCTCGTGCTTAGGCGGTCGTGTGTGCCAAGTTTCATGCTATTCCAATGCCATTTGGTGATTTTGGGGTGTAAACACCTCGAATTCAAGTTTTTTAAGGAACTAATTTGCCTGAAGTGAAATCCGGCTCTAACTCCCAAATCGGGAACCCGATTCGAGCCCTGTCTTCTCCCACAAGTCTCTCGTGCCTAGGTGGTCGTGTGTGCCAAGTTTTGTGCTAATCCGATGCTGTTTGGTGGTTTCGGGGCGTCAACACCTCGAATTCAAGTTTCTTAAGGAACTAGTTTGCCTAGAGTGAAATCATGCTCTAACTCCTAAACCAGGAACCCGATTCGAGTCTCGTCTTATCCCAGAAGTCTCTCGTGCCTAGGTAGTCATATGTGCCAAGTTTCATGCTAATCCAATGCCGTTTGGTGATTTTGGGGCATCAACACCTCGAATTCAAATTTCTTAAAGAACTAGTTTGCCTAGACCGAAATCCGACTCTAACTCCCAAATCGGGAACCTGATTCAAGTCCCGTCTTCTTCCACAAGTCTCTCATGCCTAGGCGGTCGTTTGTGCCAAGTTTCGTGCTATTCCTATGCCATTTGGTGATTTTGGGGCGTCAACACCTCGAATTCAAGTTTCTTAAGGAACTAGTTTGCCTAGAGTGAAATCTGGCTCTAACTCCCAAACCGGGAGCCCGATTCGAGCCTGCCTTCTCCCACAAGTCTCTCATGCCTAGACGGTCGTGTGTGCCAAGTTTCGTGCTAATCCAAAGCCATTTGGTGATTTTGGGGCGTCAACACCTCGAATTTAAGTTTCTTAAGGAACTAGTTTGCCTAGAGTGAAATCCGACTCTAACTCCCAAACCGAGAACCCGATTCGAATCCCGTCTTCTCCCACAAGTCTCTCGTGCCTAGCCAGTCATGTGTGCCAAGTTTTGTGCTAATTTGATGCCGTTTGGTGATTTTGGGGTGTCAACACCTCAAATTCAAGTTTCTTAAGGAACTAGTTTGCCTAGACCGAAATTTGGCTCTAACTCCCAAACCGGGAACCCAATTCGAGTCCCGTCTTCTCCCACAAGTATCTCGTGCCTAGACAGTCATGTGTGCCAAGTTTTGTGCTAATCCGACGCCATTTGGAGATTTTGGGGAGTCAACACCTCGAATTCAATTTTCTTAGGGAACAAGTTTGCCTAGACCGAAATCCAGCTCTAACTCCCAAACCGAGAACCTGATTCGAGTCCCGTCTTCTCCCACAAGTCTCTCATGCCTAGGTGGTCGTGCATGCCAAGTTTCGTGCCGATCTGACGCTGTTTGGTGATTTTGGGGGGTCAATACCTTGAATTCAAATTTCTTAAGGAACTAGTTTCCCTAGAGTAAAATCTGATTCTAACTCCCAAACCGGGAACCCGATTCGAGCCCCGTCTTCTTCCACAAGTCTCTCATGCCTAGGCTGTTATATATGCCAAGTTTTGTGCTAATTCGACGCCATTTGGTGATTTTGGGGCGTCAACACCTCGAACTCAAGTTTCTTAAGGAACTAGTTTGCCTAGAGTGAAATCCAAATCTAACTCCCAAACTGGGAACCCGATTCGAGCCTCATTTTCTCCCACAAGTCTCTCGTGCCTAGGCAGTCGTGTGTGCCAAGTATCGTGCTAATCCGACCCCGTTTGGTGATTTTGGGTTGTCAACACCTCTAATTTAAATTTCTTAAGGAACTAGTTTGCCTAGACCAAAATCCGACTCTAACTCCCAAACCGGAACCCGATTTGAGTCCCGTCTTCTCCCACAAGTCTCTCGTGGGTTGGCAGTCGTGTGTGCCGAGTTTTATGCTAATCCGATGCTGTTTTGGTGATTTTGGGGCGTCAACACCTCAAATTCAAATTTCTTAAGGAACTAGTTTGCCTAGACCAAAATCTTGCTCTGACTACCAAACCGGGAACCCGATTCGAGTCTCATCATCTCCCATAAGTCTCTCATGCCTAGGCAGTCGTGTGTGCCAAGTTTCGTGCTAATCCGACGCCATTTGGTGATTTTGGGGCATCAACACCTCGAATTCAAGTTTCTTAGAGAACTAGTTTGTCCAGAGTGAAATCCGGCTCTAACTCCCAAATTGGGAACCCGATTCGAGTCCCGTCTTCTCCCACAAGTCTCTCGTGTCTAGGCGGTCGTGTGTGCCAGGTTTCATGCTAATCTGACACCGTTTGGTATTTTGGGACGTCAACACCTCAAATTCAAGTTTCTTAAGGAACTTGTTTGCCTAGATCGAAATCCGGCTCAAACTCCCAAACCGGGAACTCGATTCGAGTCCCGTGTTCTCCCACATTTCTCTCGTGCCTAGCCTCTATCCTTTTTGGTTATGTACAGTTAATTTATGGTTATTCTTAACTTTGAATGCAAAGATGCATTTTATACCTGATCTTCTAGTGGTGGTGTATATGGATTCTCATCTCTTACAGATTCCCTAAATACCCAGTGGCCACTCGATGCATCAGGAACCTATGACAGTCAATACATAATGTGTTAGTTATATTCTAACTTTATTATATATATATACATATATGTTGTGTGAAAATTTAACTATCAAACAATTTAATTTATATCGAACCTGTCTGTTGGGATCCACACTCGCCCCGTGTGACACAAAGGCCATCATCTCAGCTCTCATCTACTGTAAATGTATGGAGAACTCTGCTCGCATCTTCTTCCTCAGCTCCTCCCTCAATTCATCCCTTAGCTCCGCACGAACCTACTAGGTGATCTCAACAATAGTCGATGGCTGGGGTGTTGACTGTGATGGCCCAGCACCATCTTTATACACCGTGCTCCGAGGCACAGTTCTCCCGTATGCACGACAATATCCATGTCTGTCATGACCTATCAACTCATGGAAAATGGTATTCCTAGCCTCCAAAGTCTGACAATCCTCAGGTAGCATAGAGAGTTGACGATTAAACTCATCCTGTATTCAATAAGACATAAAAGTATATGTCAAATTAAGATAGTTGACACAAAAAAATAAATAAATAAATAAATAAAATTTAAATACAATGTTAGGTGTTTGGAAACTACCAAGGTCTGGATAACCTCAGGGTCATCTGCTATACGTGTCATAAGCCACACATTCATCTTATCAGTAGACTCCCCCTTATTGGGCATATAGATTTTTTTAGAAATATGAAAATTAGAATCCAAATAATTTTCAAAAATACAATGTTTATTTATATAAAAAAATAAAACAATAAAATATAAACCTCATGCCGAATCTGAGCGAAAGTAGTACGCCCTATGATATGAGCTATGCCGTGAGTTCGCCGATTTTTAGCATTCCTAGTTGTAATTTTTTATAACAGGTTTAACAAATGTAAGTATATAAATATGATTTGTATGTTTACATATCATAAATATAAATTATTTGTATACCTCAGCATCGGAAGTACGCCAGTACTCCACAGGTTCTTCCCATTGGCTTGGCACAATGTGCAAAGGAACATCATCCTTCAGATTAGGATCATAACTTTTAGGCTTGAAATACTTGGTCTTAATCTTATTCTTGTGATACTTTCATATGTTGTTGTAGGTTTTCATGCAGATTGGCTTATACTCCTCTGGACATATATTCAAATTGTCCTATAAAACACAATTTCAAAGTTTAAATAATAATAACACAATTTTGTAATTTGAATTTTTGGACAAAAATATACTTTTACCTTCACATCCTTCCAGATAGCATCAAGAATATCATCAGGCACAGTGTTCCAGTCAAGAAAAGTAAGAGGAACAATGTTACCATTCCGCACAATAATGCCAAGTTGAGTAGTTAACTTAGACACATTATCCCCTATTGGGTAGTAATTTTCGTCAAATTGTATGTCCAACTTTGTACCAGTACCCCACTCCTTAATGCCCTTGGCACATCCTCTACCATGCCTAGTCAAGGTTGGTGAAGAACTAACATGACCTGCGAGATACAATAAGAATAAACAATATGCAATGATAATAAACAAATGCAAATTTAAATAATGTTAATACAAATCGAATTCTTATACCTGAGGTGGGCTGTGAAGAAGTCGAAGAGTCTAGAAAATACAATGAGAATAAACAAATTATATATAATGAGAATAAATAAATATATATTTAAATAATTTTCATACAAATCAAAGCAAATTTATATATCTGGGGATGGCTCATAAGATAATGACTCTAGTCGGGATAATAGCTGTTGTGGTGCCACTGATGGTGGACGCACCGATGGTAGGCGTGGAGGCTGAGTAGATGATAGCTGCTAGGGTGCCACTAATGGTGGTCGATGCGGTGGCACTAATGGCCCCTCTGATGGTGCTCGCTGTAATGCCTTCTCTAATGGTGGTGCCACTAATGGTGGTCGCTGCAGTGGCTAGTTAGATAGTGGTGGCACTAATGGCCCCTCTGATGGTGGTCGATGTGATGCATCCTCTGATGTTGGTGCCACTGATGTCCTCTTACGTACCACATCGGACATCATGCGTAGGGGATGATCAGGCTTCCTCTTCCTTGCCATAATAATCTGCAAGCAATATGACATTAATTGACATTAGAAACATAGAGAATGGTTTTGAATCAACTATAATATGACATTAATTGAACTAATACAATTATAAAGACAAAGTAAATTAAGAAACTAATGATTAACTACAACCTTGGCCTTAATTCAATTACTTGTTTATTAAATATCAGTCTATTTCAACATCAAGTGTTTCTCCTTCTGTGGCTTCCCTCACCCAACCAATTTCTTCATCACGGAGCATTATGTTTTCTTCTAATTATGGCTCGATTTCTTGATCAGTCGAATTCATATCAAATAAACCTCTTTGAGACATCTTCACCACTACTTGCTAGTCTGGTTCTAACGAGTCTACAACATACCAAACTTGCTCTGCTTGGGATGCCAAGATGAAAGGTTCATTAGTAATTTGTTCATCTCGGTATAACAAATAATTGAAGTTGACCAACGTAAAATTGAAGACATCTTGTATCTTCCCGTGAATGTTGTCAATCCAATCACACTTAAACAACACATGCTTCTTCTCATTGGAATATCGAATCTCAACAATAGCTGTCAATTGTCCATAATAGTACAAAGACCCCACACGAGGATTCTTGTCTTTCCGACTAGCATAACTTATGGTATCTGCCTTTAAAGCTACGCCACAATTTTGTGTGGCTCGACGATCATCCATGGCCTTTACTCGATACCGAAACCCATTCATTATATACCCGTTGAACCTCCTTTCCAGGTTATAAGGACCATTTGCCAATACAATAATCTCTTCAGAAAATGTGACATCACTAGTCCTTCGCAAAGTTTGAACCTATTTAAAAAAAAAAGGTAAAATTTAAAATGTAGTTCGACTTAGGTAACTAGAATCTGTAGATTTAAATACATACATGTTCCTTAAACCAAATGTGAAAAGTTTCAAAATGTTCACGCTGAAGCTAATGATCGTCAACACGAGGCATTTTGACCTTAAGTATTTCAAGGTGTTTGCTGTGTAGATTGAAAATTTTTATCAATAAAAAATTTTTGGTTCAAAATTCAATGAAACATAATAAAATATTGAGTGAGTGACATAACTTACTTTATGAATGGTTGAACTGCACTTGTATTGAATAAGACATACCGATGAGCTTGTACCCAAAAAGTATTATCAAGATAAAAGCTTGTGCTTTCACCTACAGCACGACCTAGATTATCATCACCACTGTAGTTCCTCACAGGTCGACTAGATTTGGTTTCCACATCATTGAGATATTGTGCACAACAATTCATGCATTCTTCCATAAGATATCCTTTAGCAATTGAACCTTCCAGATGAGCTCTATTACGCACATATTGCTTCAAAGTAAGAAGATACCTCTCAATTGGATATATCCACCGAAACTAAATTGTTCCAGCCAATAACGCTTCATCAGCTAGATGTACATGCAAGTGCTCCATTATATCAAAAAAAGTCAGAGGAAATATTTTCTCTAAATGAAAAAGTGTTATGGTGATAGGATCTTGAATATATTGCAAATTTGTCACACAATTCACTTTGGAACACAGTTGTCTAAAGAAATTGCTCAATTCAATCAAAGGTTCAATTACATTCTTCGGTAACGATCTTCGAATAGCCAATGGAATAAGTTGTTGCATCAGAATATGACTATCGTGGCTTTTAAGACCCCCAATACTTCTATCATGTGAGCGCACGCGACGTGATGTATTGGATGAATACTCGTCGGGAACTCTAACTTCCTTCAACACTTTCAAGAACAAATCTTTCTCATCCTTGGTCATCGTGAATTGTACTGGTGGTAAATAAGCTTTATTCGACCTTCTTAACTGCAAATATAGGGGTTTTCTAATATTCATTTCTTGTAAATGACACCGAGCATTAACCTCATCCTTCGATTTTCCTATAACCCCTAATATTGCCCACAACACATTGTCACAAACATTCTTCTCTATATGCATCACATCAAGGTTGTGTTTTATTAGATTATGCTCCTAATATGGCAGTTCATAAAAGATACTCTTTTTCTTCCAGCTATGGGTGCGATGTCCGGTTTTCTCCTTCTCAACTTGTCTCCTATGCCTCTCCTTAAGGTCATCCCTCTTCTATTGGGTTAAAATACCCTCACATTCTAATTGTAGCAACATCTCAGTTCCAGACAACAATTTTGGTTTGAGTCTGAATTCCCGACTACCATTAAATGATATTTTATCCTTTCGAAATTTATGGCCATTAGGTAAAAATCTGCAATGACCAAGTATGATTGTTTCCTACTATGCTTCAACCAACACGATGTAGTTTCCTTATTGCAACAAGATGCATATTCACCTTTAGTGCTCCATTTTGACAAGTTTGCATATGTAGGAAAATCACTAATTGTCCACAATAAAGTTACATACAATTAAAATATTTGATTTGTTGATGCATCAAATATGGAGACACCGTCATTCCATAGTTCTTTCAACTCCTCAATCAACGATTGCATATATACATCAATCTTGTCACCAGGTCCTTTCAGGCCGTCAATAAGCATAGATAAAATTAGAAATGGTTGCTTCATGCACATCCATAGCGGCAAGTTGTATGGAATGAGCACAATAGGCCAAGTGCTATGAACTATGTTCATCGTCCTGAATGGGTTAAACCCATCAGATGCTAAGCCAAGCCTTACACTACGGCAATCATTACTAAAGTCAATATTTCGACGGTCAAAATCTTTCCATGCAAGGGAATCAGCAGGATGCCTAAAGACACTGTCATCAATTCATTCCTCTGCATGCCATCTCATTAACTTGGCCATCTTGGATGACATAAACAACCTCTGCAACCTTGGCTTTAAAGAAAAATAGCTCATCTGTTTTGCAACTATTCGTTTGCCACCTTTATTAGGACCATTTGAACCATCATCACCATTTGATTTCCATCTAGAACTGTTGCATATGACACATTTATCAAGATTGGCATCCTCGTTTCGAAACAACATGCAACTGTTGGGACAGGCATCCCATACGTGAAGCCCAAATCTATTGTGACCTTTTGAGCTTTATAATATGAGTCCGAGAGTTTCACACCTAACGGGAACGCCTCATTCAATAACTCAAGCAACATGTCAACAGACTTTTCTGTCCACTGATTAAGTACCTTCAGATGTAGAAGTCGAACAATGAATGACAAAGATGTGAACTTCTGACAACCCGAATATAATTCACTTTGTGCATCTTGAAGAAGTTTGAAATACTTTGCAGTCTCTACATTTGGACCGAGTTGCGGTTCAGATGCATGGGGATCAAGTTCCTGTGGTTCATTACCCTCAACACTTGTATCGGCATATGGATTTCCCATAGCCCCTTGTATCATTCCAACCATATCATCTGTAATGTCTAAATTAGTCAATGTTCATTTTCTCGATTACCATGCAGAGATACGTAAGATTCCCCATGATTAATCCAATGTTTGTACTTTTTAAAAAAACTGTTCAAAATCATATGCTCCCGAACACCCTCTCGTACAAGATGATATCGATTCTCACATTTCCTACACGGACAACTAATCATCGAACCTTCAGCCCTATTGGTGTAGGCAAACACAAGGATTGATCAATCCCATTAATGTATTCCCTCAACATCCTATTTGGAAAGTCAACCCAACTCTTATCCATCCTCTGTTCTTCCCTTAAGTATCTCTTCTGTACACATTCACAAAAATTAAACATCAAATAACTATAAAACATGAAGAAAAAAAAAACCAAAAACAAACAAATAGTCTTAAAACATCAGTCTCGAATCGGGTTCACAGTTTGAGAGTTAGAGTCGGATTTTACTCTAGATAAACTAGTTTCTTAAGAAACTTAGAATTCGAGATGTTGACGCCCCGAAATCACCAAACGGTGTTGGATTAGCACGAAACTTGACATACACGACCACCTTGACACGAGAGACTTATGGAAGAAGATGGGACTCAAGTCGGGTTCCCGGTTTGGGAGGTAGAGCTGGATTTCGGTCTAGGCAAACTAGTTTCCTAACAAACTTAGAATTTGAGGTGTTGACACCCCAGAGTCACCAAACAGCATCGGATTACACGAAACTTGGCACACACAACTGCCTTGGCATGAGAGACTTGTGGGAGAAGACAAAACTCGAATCAAGTTCCCGGTTTGAAAGTTAGAGCCAAATTTCGGTCTAGACAAACTAGTTCCTTAAGAAACTTAGAATTCGAGGTATTGACGCCCCAAAGTCACCAAACGACGTCGGACTAGCATGAAACTTGGCACACACGACCGCCTAGGCACGAGAGACTTATGGGACAAGATGAGACTCAAATCGGGTTTTCGGTCTGGGAGTTAGAGTCGTATTTCGGTCTAGACAAGCTAATTTCTTACGAAACTTAAAATTCGAGGTATTGACGCCTCAAAGTCACCAAACGGAGTCGGATTAGCACAAAACTTGGCACACACGACCGTCTTGGAATGAGAGACTTATGGGACAAGACGGGACTCGAATCAGATTCCCGATTTGGGAGTTAGAGCCGGATTTGGTAGTTTGAGAGACACGTGGCTTAATTTTATTTGGCAACATGCTTTGGCTTTAGATTCTGAACGATTTGAAAAAAAATTTAAAAACCAATCTCTATAAACAGTGTGTTAAAAAAAAATCTCTATAAACGGCTATTAGCATTGTATGGAGAAACAGACATATCTTCCCTATTTACATTTTCTATAACCATCACTATCGTAAACAATACTAGAAGGCCATGAATGGGATCACAACACATGTTGAGACTTGAGAGAGCAACATGAAAATGAGAGATAAGAAGAAAGTCTTCTTTATATTTAAGTATTTATCATATAATATAATTTTTAAAGAAAAATATTGTTTTTGTCTTCAACAAAATTGTGATTCTGATTTCTAACTGCTAGCCTAAATAAAACTTAGCAAATCAACAAAGGAACAATTAAATATAATTCAACACAACTAAAAATATGGTCCACAAATTGATTAAAAAATTAATAGATAGGGATGAGTTAGGCTTGTTTGGTGTAAATCTGTTGTAACATTAATCATAACTTGATCAATTCAAGCTTCAAAGAAACAAAGCAAACCTAAAGACAAAAACAAAAAGAAAAATAAAATAGAAAAAGGACACATGTAACAAAACAGAAAAGGAGCATCCATGAAGGCAGATCACTCCAGATTACCTGTAGCGGACAAACAGAATAACACTGCTGCAGCTGCAACTTCCCTTTGAAAACTTTGGGCATTTTGTATTCTAGATTAAGGAGTATATGGTCTACTATTTGAAATAAATACCACTAATACATCATTTTTAGTGTTATATATTCCTTCTTTTAAGTTACAAGCAGATTTTTTTATTTACAAATTTTGCAGTGGGCATTTGATTTAGTTGGTACATATACCAATTGAAAAAAGCTTTCATGTATATTTTACAAATTGCAAATTGCGTTCAATTACACTCCTCACATCATTCAAGTGCTCTTGAAATGATATCCAAATAAGCAACACAGATAGATGAATAAATCATCAATAAACAGTACATATATAATTAGGATTCGCTAAACAAACCCCCAAAACAATCAAGAATCATCAACAGAATACTCAATCATAAACACCGCAAAAATGACGACATGATAAGCCCTAGAAGAGACGATATTGAAACATTGGTGAAGATTCGCACAAGCCAATATGAAAGTGTGTATAATTCATGAATATACAGAAGACGTATATATATACCTACCTAATATAGATGCATAGGCAATCTTGAATCTTGAGAGGGATGCAGTTTAAGGATTTACTTAAAATTAAACATATGGCTGGAATCGGAAGAAACCGACCATAAGAGTAAATAAATAAACGCTAGCCAAAAATAAAAATGAGATTTTGTAAATAAATAAACATAGAGCTCTTATAGCTCTAACAAGGAAACTCCGACGGGCGTGAGATCTGGAGGAGGAGATGGAAGGAGGAGGGAGTTGAGAGTGGAAGGGTCGCTACTAGCCATCACTCGCTGTTGCTCGTCACTTTGGCGAAGGCCGTTGTTCGCTGCTAGCCGTCACTCGCTGTTGCTCGTCACTCCAGCGAAGGCTGTCGTTCGCCCTCGTCACTCGTCGTTCACCCTCGTTCACCCTCTTCAATGTATGGCAATGCTGAATGCGACAGTAACTTTTAAGGTTTTTAAGGATTTTGGTTTCAGAATTTTAGGGATTTTGGGGATTTTGGTTTCGGAAAGCTTTTGAGGGATTTTGGGGAACACTTGACCGCGAATGGGATACAAATGAGCGGGACACAAAATTTTTATTTTTTGCAACGGCATATTTCAACCGTCACAAATGATAAATATTAACCAATAAAACGACGCTGTTTTACCAAGATTTAGTTTGCGATAGGCTTTTGCCATCACAAGTGATTTGCGACAGTAACTTTTTCCCGTCGCAAAATAATTTTTTTTGCGATGGCACACTAGGCGTCGCAAATGTTCTTGCATTTTTCTTTTACAATCATTAGCGACGGGGTTTGTACCGTCGTAAAAGTTCTTTTTTTTTTTTATGACAGATACACGCCGTCGCAAAAGACCTTTTTTGGTGATGGCAACTACACTACGTTGTAAAAAACCATTTTTGACGACGACACTTACCCCATCACAAAAAGTTCCGTGTTATTTGCCCTGTTTTTTTGTAGTGTATTGATCTGCATTTCCTACTTGTATATATGCTTACAGATAAGATGATCTCATGCGCTGATCTAATAAGTTATAAATACAATTTAGATTACATTAAAAAAGACCACATAAATTTAGTCAATCAATCTTCGAAGACTTCACTTGAAGTCTTTTTTTATTATTATTATTATTTTTTTTTTTTTTTTTTTTTTCTTCGGTACCCCATTTGTTAAGGACGTCTGGAAGACTTCACGTCTTTTCTTTATTATTTTTTTGTGGCCTTTTTACGGGTGGCTCTATAAACTCATTTTTAAAAAATTTAAATTTTTTTTTTACATAGGATATAAAATTGACACTAATACTATAAATTTATATTTAACAATTAAGAAATTACTTAATATTATCATCTTGCGATTCAGATTTATTTTATACATAGATATCATATTATACAAATTTAATTCCAATCACATATCGTTATTTGGGATAAACTAGCGGTAATCTGTGTTATGCATGAGCAAGTAACAAAAAAATGGTAAATAATGTTGAACATGCTAAAAATTAACAACTAAATACTATAATATTAATTTAGATGGGCATTTAAATAATTTATACTTTAATGATCTCACTATGTTTATATAGATATGCACCACTAATTTAATTTCTTGAAACACACTCAATCAGATAAACTCAACTGAAAATAAAGAATAATAATGAAATTCTATAAGTTTAAGTCTGAAGATAAACTATAAGAATATAAAAAGTGAAAATTAGATCAATTTTAGGAAAAAAAAATAAATTCAACTGAAAATCAAGAGTAAAAGTGGATTGTGTAAATATAAGATAAAAACAAAAAAAAAAACTATGTTTAAATTTGAAGATAAGCTATAAAAATATAGAAAAAAAATTAGATAAATCCTAAAAAAAAATGAGATAGAGAGAAATTAAGTAAATATCAAATGAAGATAGAAAAAAAAAATCCATGTTGAAATTTAAAAATTGAAAAATAAGATAAGATAAACTTGAAAAAATAATAAAATTTTAATATAACTCTAATAATAGAATAATCGGAGAGTGTAATAGTTTAAAAATTGGATAAAAGTGAAATGCCACTTATAGTTTTTTTAAATTTTAAAATTTGTAAAATGAAGTTATAAAAAAACAATAAAATGAATAGAGGCAGTAGGTTAAAAATTAGATAAGATTTAAATGTCACTTATAATTTTTTTTTAAAACTTAAATTTTGCGTAGTTAAAAAATAAGCATTTTTTTATCTTATTATAAAAAATTTAACTTTATTTTGTGTCTACTACCTGTAATTTTAAACAATTTTTTATTCTAAAGCTACTTAATTAAAATTTTTTTAAAAAAATCATAGGATTACCTTTTTTACTTTTTAAATTTGTTTTATGTCTATAACTTATAAATTTTAGTAACTTTTGTATTTTGAAGCTACTAAATAAAAAAATAGCATCACTTTTCTTTTTAAAATATTAATTAATTTTATTTTTACTTTGTGTTATATGATAATATAATCCTTCATTTTAAATAATATTCTCTTAAGCATAGAATGCGCATGACTTGAATACTTCTCTAGAAGGACATGTGTTATGCATGTGAATATAAAATTCAACAGTATAGAAAAAAATTATTATGATTTTTGTTTAAATACGTAAAATATATTTATTTTAATTATGTTTTAAATTTTGATTATAAATACATAATTGTTTATAATTTCAACACAACATAGTTGAATAATAATTTTGTTTATAAGAAACTAATTGAACTTTTATTAAAGTATCCACATATTGAATCCAGTCTGTTTAAAAATTACATGACATTCAATAATGTAATTAAAGTTAACTATTAAATAATAATTAAGTAAAAAACATTGATTGTTTGTTATTTATATGTATAGACTAGGGAAAATCGGTTTAAGATCCCTATCCAACTTTTAGTAATGGATTAGGTCCACAATGTGTTCTTTTGTAGCCTAAGGTCCCTCAATGTTATTTTAGAGTGTAAAATACCTGTCTTACCCTTGTTTATAATATACGTTGTTTTGAATTTGGCAGCTAAAGATCATATTGATATTTTGTAGGAGATTACGTGAGGATGAACTTGACGATTCAGATTTTTGTGGAGATTTTCTAGGGTTTTTGTAGGTGTTGAAATACTGTTCGTTGTTTATAGGTGTTGAAATCCTGTACGAGTTGAAATCATGTTCGTTGTTTGTAGGTGTTGATCGATCGTGTAGGAGTTGAAATCTGGTTCATTGTGTTTGATTTGATTTCATGTGGAGTTGAATTAGATAAGTTTTCAATTTTTGATTTGATTTGATCGTGTAGGTGTTGAATTAGGTTTTTGTTTTTAGTTTTGATCAATGTGAGAGAGACGAACTCAGTGTTGTTATTTTTTATTTTTGAAGTTAATTTTTCATTATCTGTTATTGATGAATTTTTGATGGAGTTGATTTTGATTTTTGGAGTTGCTTTTTCATTCTCTGTCAACATGGTTATGAGTTGCTTTTTGGTGCTCTATTTTTCTGCGGTTTTGTGCTCTGTTTTTTGTTCACTTTGCATTTTTGTATAGTGCAGAGAAAATTGCAGGTTTGTTACTATAATTGAACTCAAATCACAGAGAAAATTGTAAACTTGTAGTGCATTGAAAATCACAGAGAAAATTGTAAGTAGGCAGAGAAATTTACAGACGTAGCAATAGAGTAGTAAGTGTTTTGTTTTGTTTTTTTTAATTTTTTGAATTGAATGTTTTGTGAACATAACAGATCTTCTCTGTGATTTTTTTATGTGCTTGTGTTTAATATATTTTTGTCTCTTGATGTTAATGTGTTTTTGTTTTTGTTATATTGAAAGTGAATATAAGTTCACAAATTTCTCTGGACTTTTCTTTGTAGTCCAGAGAAAATCATATGATTGTATTACAAATGATAAGTATTACAAATTTCTCTGGACTTATATGTTGTGTTTTTATATGTTTGCACTTTTCAAAGTTTTCTGATATATTTTCTTTGCACTTTTCATTTTTTTTTTTTTTTGCACTATTCATGTTTCTGGACTTTTCTTTGTAGTATAGAGAAAATCATAGGTTTGTTATTATAATCCAATGAAAATGACAGAGAAAATGTTAAGCTTGTAGTTGAGTGAAAATCACCCTTGAAGTTGGTGTCTTGATCTTGATGCTTATTGCTTCTTCAACTTGGACTTGTTTTTTTTGTGGTGTTCTAGTGCTGCTACTGCGTTTTGATCTAAGATCATAAGACGCAGACACAGAGACTTTTGGTTTCTTTTTCGGGTTTCTGGGGTTGTGCTGCTTCTGCGCTTTGCTATTTGTATAGAATGAAAACATAAATATTAAATCCCAGAGAAAATTACAAGGTAGCAATGATTACACAACAGAGAAAATTACAAGGTAGCAACATAAACATGACAGAGAAAATTACACAACAGAAAAATTTTGAGGAAATGGAGCATTGAACAAAATAAATATGCCCAGAGAAAATTAGACACAAGACATAAATATAATATGCCCAGAGAAAATTAGACACACAAGTAAAAAAAGTAATTTGGCCAGAGAAAATTATAAATGCCAGAGAAAATTAGCCACACCAATAGAGTAGTAAGCCGCAGATAATTTGCTTGAGAAAATAATAAAGAAACATAAACATGCCAGATAAAATTACACAATAGATAAACACAAATGTAGCAAGCCAGAGAAATTTACAAAAACAAGAACACAAGAAGCTTCAATAAGAAGCCCCAAATGCACAGAAAGCAGTTCAATTTTGACAGTTGGAAGGAAAGCAACCCATCATCAGTTGGAAGCAAAGAAATTCTGGACTTCCAAAGAATTTCTCTGGATTCAACCTAGAGAAAATTCAAATTTCTCTGGAACGATAAAACTCTGATTTGATCAATTTGTCATTGATTTTGCTGCTGCTGATTCAATCACAATTTCCTTCACAAACAAATTAATAGTTCTTCTATGAGTTTGTGATAGATTTTCTTTAAACTTAATGGTATGAATTTTTCTGGGTTGAATCCAGAGAAAATTCAAATTTCTCTGGATCACTTTAAGCCTTCCTCTACTGCTGCCTCTTCCTCAAGCTTCTTTTTTTCAATATTCTTCAAGTAGGGGTCCAAATATTGCTTTTCCAGAAACAACTCCAATTCTACTAAACCCAAAAAATCAAAAGACGTTGTATTCAACACTCAGAGAAATTTTGAACCTGAAAATGTTATATTCAACACTGGATATATATATATGTGCTGACATTGTATATATATATATATGTATGTATCATATATATATATATATATATATATATGTTTGCAACCATAGATAAGATAACTAAGAGTGACTGTTTGATTATGGTTGCAAATGGTCTTAATTGATTAATTATCATATATATACTAGTCAAGACAGTAAGCAACAGATTGTATATATATATATATATATGTATGTATCATATACATATATATACATCTATCAACTCCACTCCACTCTGCTTGTTTACCCAGAAAATCAAATTTGCCAAACTTAGTGCTTTTGTTTTGCTGAATTTGTTTTCGTACTCGCCGGAAAATACCCAACACCAGTACCAGCATCACAAAGGAGAATATCCAGTAGACAGGTCAAAAAAATAAACTCATCTGAAGATGAACAGACGTAGGGTATTTTGGTCCAAGAAATTGATAAAATGCGAGGGTATTTTGGTTAGAGACCTGAGGCAGTATTACATTTTTTAATGTCCTTTATGCAGAAAATTGTTATTATTAGGGAGCTTTAAAAAAAAACCCTATAGACTATTATACATTGAAAATAAAATAGTTTATTTGCATATTTATTAAGGAATTTGAGACCCAATCTTGTGATTCAAATGTTCCTTTGTGCAAAGGACTTTTTACTGCAAAAGAAAAACTTATCATTTAAAAATTTAATCTTACTTAATTAGTGCACTTACTACATAAATGCAAAGAAACAAATTTAAACCCATGAATATCTCAAATTATAAAAAAAATAAAAATGTAAGCCAAAATATTGTAGAGTTACATAATTAAGTTTAGTTACATTTGGATTTAAACCAAGTGTCCTCCTTATATATTACAATAAATAAAATAATATAATTAAAAATATATATAATGAAAAATAAATGGGATTGAACAAAAAATTTCTTTAAACTCATGAATGTGTTATAAATACTCTCCTCGATTGGGAATATTTTTCTCAAAAAAAAAAAAAAAATGTGTGAACTCTTATTGCATCACAAAATATCACTCTTTTGTGTTTATCTTTTAGCCTTTCGTTATCACTACTATTTTTTTCTTGTATGTTGTAGTTGTAAAATATTTAAAAAATGAATAATAGATTTTGGAGGCATAAGTGCATCTACTACATTATTATAATTTCAACAACTAACTTTGATTATGAAGCAAATGAATAAATAAATAAATACACCAAATAAACTAAAATTAAAATAAATAAATAAAAATCTACAAAAGAAAAAGAGAGCAAAAAACACAATACGAGATTTAAAACAAGTGCTTCTTTTCACATAAGACACCAAAAATCTTGCATAATTTGTTAAATTGTTATTTCTATTCTCCAAACTTTGTGCCTAATTTCATATTGTCATGAAAGTTGGGTTTTGAGATTTATAAGTTTATTTATTTATTTTTATTTGTTTGAAATATCTTTGGTACGATATAAATCTGATGAAGAAATTTAAATTAAAGTCAAACTCTCTTCTGAAGAAATTTGAATTAGAGTCAAACTCATCTTTTATTTTTAAATATTTTGAAAATCTCTTATCCATATAATATCATATATATCCATGCCCTAAGTAATTAAAAAGTAAATATATATATATATATATATATATTATATAAAAAGAAAAAAAATAAGAAAATAGAATGATAGAAGAATGAATGTGTCGCGTTAGGATTGAGGATTTGAAATTTTTTAAGAGATCACTACATTTGTTTATATATATACTAGCGGTAACCCGTGCGATGCACGGAAAAATAAACTATATATATTTTGTTTGATATATAAATTATTCTAATTTTGAATTATATTTTAATAGCAGCAAGCCATGATGTTAGGCTATCTTGATTGATGTTAACAATAATTAATCTACAAAACTTCACAATAAAAATTTGATATACATAAAAAATTGTTAATTATAAAGATTGTTGGGATAATAGTATTACAATCACTTAATAACATAAATAATTTGTATCAGACTATAGTGTCATGCAAAAAAAAAAACAAAACAAAACAAAAACAAAAACAAAAACAAAGCATTGAAAGAAATAAATTTTATAAGTTATCATAAATTTACTTATTTTAAATCAATGATTTATATTATTATTGTGGGAGCAAATTATGAATAAATCTCAACTTTTAATTATAATTTGTAAGTAATCATTCACCATAACTTGAATAATACTTACATAGTTTCTACAACATTTTTAAAAAAAATCAAGATAAAAATTTCGTAGGATTATAAAAATTATATAAGAAAATAGTTTAATCCATTTTATTTGTTAAAAAAAATGATGACAAATTATTTGAATTGTATTTGAAGAAATATAACAAATGATAGCTTTAATCATTATATACCAAAAAAAAAAAATTTATATAGGTTACTCAACAACAAAATGGTCGAATATAACTAAAGTCATGGACATTGAATTAAATCATATGGGCTCTAAATTGATAATATAATCTAATAAATCAACTAATAATAAAAGAGAGATATCGATAAATATGTAGTATTTCCCTACCATCTTTGTATTATATTCATTAATTTCATATATCATATGAAAGTTTTACTTGTCTCAATCTTTCAATAAAATAAGCACCAAGAAAACAAATTTGATAAGAAATTAGTTCTAAACTTTATTATTAAAAAACAGAAATTTTAAAGAGAAAATTTAGAGATGGGATTGAAAAAATACTATAACAAATGACAATCTTATAAAAAAATAAAAAGAAAGAAAAAGAAAAAAACACATAGTAGTGATCTAATGTAAACTATTTTTAAAAATTAAAAGAAAGAATATCAAATTATTGCCTTGGATAAATATAGTAACGGAAAATAATTTTGTGAGATTTTTGTATTGCCTTCTCCCATACAACTTTCATTATTTAATTATTAATACTCTTCTTATTCATAGCCAGCCATTCTTTTTTTATATATATCTTTATCACTTGGTAGATAATAACAAATAATAAAAATTATGAGGAGTAGGTTAAGAGGAGATAAGAAGTTATAGATAAGAGTATTTCACAAGATAAAAAATTCAAAATAAAAAAAGATAATATGTGATAAAAGGAGAAAAAAAATATAAGTAAACCAAAATAAAGATTTAGATAGATATGTTTTTGATAGATATAGATTAACAAATCATATATTTATCTAAATTTTATTATTTTAATTTTTTATTTATCAATTCTTATATGTTTATTTATCTATAAGTCATGAAATTATTATTTTTCAAATAATTTTTAAAATTTTTATCTTTATCTAAATGTCATGAAATAAATTTCCATAAATTATTTATGATTTTTTTATATGTTTATTTATAAAGAAATTAATTCAAGTACAAAATGAAGGGCAAAAAACATGAGTAATTTTCTTTTAAATCAATTTTTTAACCTTTATTTTTATCAGTAAGCCATGAAATTAATTTTTATAAATTATTTATCAATTTTTATATGCTTATTTATGGGAAGAAATTTTACATTATCTATAAGTTATGAAATTAATTATTTAATTTTTTTCTTTATCTATATACCATGAAATAAATTTTCATAAATTATTTATCAGTTTTTATATGTTTATCTATATGGAGGAATTTTGAAATTCAAATCTTTATCCATAAGCCATGAAATTAATTTTCATTTTAATTAATCAAATAAATAGAAAATTGAGGAAAATAGAAAACACGAAAGACAATCAAAGAGGGTTGCCACGTAGGAAAGAGAGAATTTTAAAATTATGAGAATTTAGAAATGAATATTTACAGATTTTTGACAAAATCACTACATTTGATTATATATATAATATAGATATATATAGTATATATAGTATATATATAGTATAGGTATAGATTCATGGTACATAAGGCTGGATTTCTAAACTTAATCTAAAATTAATAATTGAGATTCATTCATGAAGTGAGCCAACAATATAAAGATATATATAATTTATACCATCAATCCAAAATTTACAACTTTTTTTTAGGGAAAATTACTATTAAGTGTGATTTTTTAAAAATAATTATAGAGAAATGAAAAACTTTATAAATATTAACTATTAAAATTATTAATTTTTTCATATATGTGTATTTATTTTGTAGAACACCCCCGGATTGTAATTTTTTTTTTTTTTTTTTTTGGTAAATTACACTAACACACCATGAGATTTCTGTTTAATACAGATCTTTTCTCATATTTGAAAAATTATACTTACCCTTCTGTCAAATCAAAATGACATATTTGTCCTTTAGCCTTTATACATATAAAATAATAAAATAATACTCATATTTTGTTCATGTCATTTCAAGATAAATAACAATCATCTTCTTTGATTTAACTCACACACAGAATTAAATTTTTTATTGTTGTCTTTTTTTTTACTAATTTTTAAAAATATTTTAAGCAATTTTTTTTTTAGATACACCTATTCGAGATATACTTAAGAAGCATAATATTTTGTGATTTTTTTTAAATTCGCCAAATACAAAAAATAAAATAAAAATACAAAAATTCAATAATATTGTAATAACAATGAATGATGGTGTTTAGTAATACTGTAATAAATGTGGGTGAATAGACGAAAAAGAAAACTGATGGTGGAAATAAAAATGAAAAATTCCATTTATATATAAAAATTTATACAAAAAATATTATAAAAATGTTGTAATAGTAATATTGTTGTAAATATAAATCATATTTATAGATGTTTTGTTTTAAAGTAAAAGGTCACCTTTAAACTATATCATTGCATTTAAAAATTTTATATAAAATTTATATTTGTATATCATCACTCAATAAGAATATGTTCAGGTAGAATTTAATGATAGAAATTTATAGAATGTAGTTATGATGATAGGAATAAAAAATGGTAAGAAAAATGATAAAATGGTCATTTAGAAAATTTTAGGGCATGACATTAACAATCCAGGAACAATTTATAATGAGATTACAAATCTAAGAAAGGAGAATGTAATTTTTCAAACGTAAGGAAAAAAATCTATATTAAATAGAAATTTCAAGGGGTATCAATCTAATTTACCCTAAAATAAAATAATAAAAAAAAAAAAAAGTTCTCTGTCCAACTATATTAATACCATTTGTTATAATCTCAAATAAGTTAAAAAGTTAATAACGTAAACGAAGATGCAAAAATAATCACTTTCTCAATAATTGAAATTTTTATTTTTCTTATTTTAGATTATGTTTAGGACATAAAAAAATAAAAATAAAAAATTACAGTAAATCAGGGCTGGCCCTGGGACATAGACTTAGAAAAGGGGACTCCTCTTATTATAATTTAGTGTAATATATTAAGTATGTTTTAAGTCTAAAAGAATTAAAAAATGCCAAAACTAACTTAAAATAAATTGATTCATTAAAAAATTAAAAGGCCATTAAAAAAAAATTAGTATTGTTATCTATTGAAAATAGACCTAAAAAAGTGGTCTCTCTTTTTATAAGTTAGTCTAATATATTAAGTAAATTTTAAGTCCAAAAAAAATTAAGGAAGGCCCAAATTAATTTAAAATAAATTAATTCATTAAAAAATTAGAAGGTCCATTTACATCAATTAACATTGTTATTCATTGAAAATGATTTTGTAAAAAAATTAGATTATGCAAGTATGATTAATTTATTTGGTTATAAAAATATAAGAAGAGTGAGAATCAAGCGATACCTATTAGTTATTGTAATGTATTACTAAATATTTTTTATAATTTTAACACAAATCTTTTATCTTCTACTTTTAATTTTTTTTCATTCAATAAAAAAATATATATAAAAAATTTTAAAAATTTATTAATTAATTATCGACTTTGTACTCAGAAATCTCAAGCCGGGCCTGGCGTAAATACTGCAGAACTAACGTCCACTAAACCGTGATAAGCGTTTTTTCTTAGTCAAAGGGACCAAACGAATTTTCCAAAAAAAAAAAAAAAAAAACACCAAACGAACTTATTGTTGGATATTTCCTAGAAATTGCTTTTCATAAAGGAGAAGCTAGCTTATTCGGACGGGCAAAACTCTTGACTGATGAAATATTGTGAATTGAATTTCACTATCAATGTGTTTGGTTTTAGTTTTTTTAATTAAGTTTTTTAAAAATTAATTTTTTGAATTTTTGTATTTTTGTATTTTTTACTTTTAGTGAATATTTTTTAAATTTTAAACATTTTTTTTACTTTTTTAGATACACCTTACTTGGATGTATCTAAAAAGTAAAAAATTTATGAAAAAATATTTTAAAAAATTAATAAATACATAAAAATATAAAAAATGTACTGAATTTTTATATTTTTTTATATTTTTGGTATTTAGTAAATTTTTAAAAGATTTATTTTACAATTTTTTTACTTTTTAGGTGTATTTATGTTAGGTGTGTCTAAAAAGTAAAAAAATTGTTTAAAATACTAAAAAAATTCAGTAAAAACAAAAAAATACAAAAAATAAGAAAGTAAAATTTCCTAAAAAATATTTTTTTAAAAAGTGAAAACAAGCACTTCACTATAATTTTCTGCGCAACTTAGCTGAAACCTGCTAAATATAAACTCTTATCTATATAATAATTATATATATATATATATAAGAATAATGCTTGGGACCCCCTTTTGGAGGTCACCCCCTCACCCCCCTTTGCCACGTGGCGGGTGGTGATTGGAGGAGCAGGAAAAAAAAGAAAAAGAAAATGTAACCAATGAGAGAGAGAGGGGGTCAAAGGGGATGGAGAAAAAGGGAGATGAATCATTGTTGTATATATAAATCACTATGCCTGAAGTTTCTGTTCTTCTTCACAAACTAACAACTAAAGATATCACCACCACCACCTAAATAACATTAAATAAAAACATAATATAATTTTTATTAATTTAAAAAAAATCAAAACACTTTTTTTATACAAATATTAATATTAAACAACACCTCAGAGCTCAACCGAAAATGATCTCAACAAGCCCATGGATAGGTAAGTAATAAGACTTATTAAAATTAGACCATCTTAAATTTTAATTTTTTATAATTATTGTGTCTAATCTAATAATGATTGATGAGAGAATATGATTACGTGATACTCCAAGACTATTGTATAATTTTTCTTAATGTTAATTAATTCACATGACTTTGGAAATGACTACCGATATTTGGTGTTTATTTGTAGGGTAGATTCCATATGCCCCCATCTTGGATCTATATCTACTCATTAACAATGAAAATATAAATAAATAAAGGATAAATTACACTTACACCCTTAAGATTTGGATCTAATACATATCACCCATTGACGTTTGAGAAATTACGCTAACTCTCATATCATTGTAATTATTTAGACGGAATAAAGATATTGAACTTGTAGGTGTTGATTTCCGACCACACAACCAAACGGGAAACTCAGCTAGAGAGCACCGGTAGAATAGATTAAGCCCAACAACCTACACAAGAAAATGAGAATCTGGCGGTGGTTCGTCCACCTAGGGGCATTCCGACAATCAAGTCAGTATTCAATATCTCTCAAAGATGGCAAATTGTACTTAAACTCACAAGAAATGAACTTACCTTAGACCCATGATGGTGTCTTCCTTTTATAACCAGCCATGACCTAATCCCCTTAGAAGCCTTACTTTAATGGACTCAGGCTCCATGCTTATCCTGGACCCTCATCTAGATGAAGATAAACTCTTCTTAAGCCTTATCTCTATCCAGACTGAGATCCTCCCATGTTCTGGGATTCTTGTCCCTTATCTACTTATCTCAGATTCCGATATCTCCTCAGATAACCTCGACCTAGCTAAGATCATCTCGGCAACGTGACCAAGCCATGTGGCACCTCGGTTGATACTTCGGCATCACCTTAGCCATGTGTTGTCACTCTCAAAATATGTCCCCACAACTGCCTCTTAGGTTCTATTACCTCGGCAATCTGAGGTGATGGAACCTACATCGTTTGTCTAACCAACACGTCAACTCAAAACTTCATTTTTCTCTTCGACCAAGGTCATGACTTGTAGGTTTCAAGTACCCTGGACTCAACTGTCCATCTTTATCTAGGATCAAGAACCAAGAGTCAAGTTCTTTGAATATCTTAACTGAGATCGCTTCTCTAGCCGAGGTTATTGCCTCACTACTCCAAGAATTTCAAGAGTTCAAACTATGCATGCACAGTCGTTCCAATCATTTTGTACACGTGTCACGCCCCTATTGGCTCGTACCTGACACGTGCTATCAGGGCAGGTTATTCCTACCCACGCCGCCGGGCTTATTCATTTCATTTTGCTGCCTTTTCAGTTTTGACAAAACTTTTTCCTCTCTCTCTTTGTCTCTTCACTTTTGCAAAATCAATTTCCCTTCTTTCATAGATTTTCTCTCTCTAAACTTTTACTCTTGAACCACAATTCTCAAGCTCTCAAGCTCTGTAACTGTTCCATCCATTATCGCCAGCGCTCGTTTCGTTACTTGATTATGACTGTCCAAGTACTCTAACTCCAGCGCACTCGTTCTCGGCTCCATTCAGTAAACCCTCAATATCACCACTTTTTATTCAGTTTTCCACTGTATCTGTTGCTGTGAGTTTTGCATCTGTATTTGTAACTGTAATATGTTATTCATTCATTCCCTGATTCTTGCCTCGATTGCCATACTTAGTCATTTTTACATTAGTTTCTTGTTCTTGAATCTGCCTCAGTTCTTTGTCATAATGGCCTTATACTGTATCAATTTGTCATTGCTCCTACACCCACTCAATGTTCTTGAATCCATGTTGCTTTTCTGATTCTGAATCATGTTCTTCTTTTTGTTTTTCTTGCTTATTTCCAAATCTCACCCTTGCAACTTTGTTTTCGTGCTTAGTTTTTAGGTTTGGGATTTGCCTAGAAACCAAACACTTAGGTAAAACTGAAACAAACCCTCCTTATATTTTCAAAAACCCTAGCTCTTGTGCTTGTTTAGGGTTTAGCCAAGGTCTTTAAACCCATACTAGTCACTCTTTCCTGAAATCTTACTCCAACTTCACTAAGCCGACACCATGGGTATGTTCAGGTGGAGGGTAGACACCCCAGAAAAACTTGAGCACTTTAAGTGAGAGTTCTCTATTCCAACCGATCTCCACTTGAGGTTAACTGGAGAGGAGGACTCTATCATGCTTGATAGAGACTCCATGCCCTTCTCCGTTGTTACATTCATTGAGTGTGGACTTCGATTTCCCCTAGACACCTTGTTTAGGAAAATCCTTCATTGCTACAAGCTTAGCCCTATAAACCTAGCCATCAATTCATATAGGGTTATCAATGGTATAATCGCCCTAGCACGCCGAGAAAAGGCTAGGATTACACTAGCAGACATCCAATTATGTTACATAATGTGTGGCCTTAAGTCAGAAAAAGGCTACATATATTACCTCAAGCCCAGATCCACTGTTTACAATCTCATAGCCGACCTCCCAGACTCCAACAAGGGTGCTGGGAATGATTACTTGATTGTCTCGGGTAACTAGGAGTTTGCACCCAATGATGAATTCCATTTCTTTCCTCTGCGCTGAGCAGTGTTTAAAGATGGTGATGATAAGAATTGAGTATTCCCATAACCCTATTTTTGGTAAGACCTGCCAACTCTTTCATTTGTACTAAATGTTTTGTGTTTTTTGTTCTTTGCAGCTCTGCTTCAGCCAGCGAAGGATTTCCACCAAACCTTCTTCCCTAGTCCCGATTTGAAAAGGCTTCTAGGTTTGGATATCAATATGTGCAAGGCCTCTTTGCTGCTTAATTATATCCCTACCTATAAGTTTGTTTTGCTTGACGTTCCTCGTCGAAGCAAGACTCCCCTCATCTACATCAACTCCACTAGTTGTTTTATTACCGTGGCCAGACCAAGCCTCTTCTTCAGACCCAATAGAACAGCCATCCACATCTGCCCCTCTAACTTATCTCGACATCTCAGCGCTGACGCTGACGTCGAGCCACACTAAACATGCCTATAGGCAGAACTCACAGTCGCAAATGCCGAGATTCTGAGCCATCCGCGTACAATCCAGCCAATCGTCCAACTACTTTGTTTGCCATTCGCTTTGGTACCTGAGTTACTGTTGTCTCCACTGTCGAAGACATGGGCCGCACCAAATCCATTATGGAAGACCTTCTGGTTGACTTGCCAGGGGTGGTAACTGTTCAGTCTTCTTTTCTATCTCAAACCCAATTCAAGCTGAAATCAAAAAGGGTGAAGAGGGCTAAGGCAAAAGTCTCTGTCACCCAAGTTGATACTGATGACACCCTGCCAATCTCAAAATTGGCTGAGGCCAAGAAAAGAGCCTCTATTGCTAAGAAGAGGTCTGCCCAGGACGAGCCGACCGATACCTCACGGTCAAAGAAGCTGAGATTTGAAAGTACAGCGGGCCTAGGCATTTTTAAAGCCAATGAGCCTCGGGCCCCTGCAATCATGGTTGGGGATCGACCAATGAAGGCTGGTGACAGTGCCATTGACAGCCTTGAGGTAAGTGCTGCCCTCTCTATCGCCGTGCTCTTGCCAATGGATCTGAATCGCATGGCTGACATCACTGAATATGAAAACTTTGCTTTGATGATACAACACGCTGTTCTGGTAAGTCTTCAAACACTTGCATTTGCCAGATACAGAGTCGTCACCTAAATATTTTATTTTGAGGGAATTTAGGAAACCCTGACTCGTTGCCTAAGGCCACGTGTCCGTCATCACCAAAGTTGCCTCGGCTCGGGAACTTGGGTACAAGAGGGGAAGGTCATGCAATGAGCACCTCCGCTCGGCCGATAAAAGATCGGCCTTTACTAACATGATATCTTGTCTTTGAAAACACATGTGCTCTTATTCTGGTTATTAACCTAGAATTACTATGTAATACGCGTAGTATAGAAGTATAGACTGGATCGCCTAAGTTGGAACAAAACATCTCATGTTTGTTTTTTAAAGTGGTTTGCTATTCGCAAGTAGGCTAAAATGCGGATTTTTCCACCCTCAAGTGGGCTTAGAAAACATGGTGTTTTGCCACTCTCAAGTGGGCTTAAAACTCACAATCAATGAATTGTTTCAATTCAAGTAATCCAACCTTCATCCACAGGCATTTAGGCGATTATATCACATAGCAGTTAGCCGCATGGTAAGCATGATATCATGGCAGTCACTCACACACATGCAAGGATGCTAAAGCATAAACACTTACCGAGTACTCCAAGTCAAAACAAAAGCTATGTTAGAAATCAATGCATGATCCTACCTATGTCAAGATTGCCTAATGCAACACATACAAAATGAAACTAAGATAGGCTCGGCTATTCTAAAATGTCATGTGAAATGCAATTTGATACATGTATTCAAACAGGAATTGAAATACAATGCAGTTAGTATGATGCGTCGAGCCCGGTGCATGCAAGACAAATGAATGGATGTAAACATGCGAGCATAAGGATGCTAATTGAAACATGCCCTAAAACTAACCATCGTAAGCTGGTAAATAAAAGGGAGAAAGAAATGGGGGTTGGAAGACATGCATCACACACACGCACACTTATTTACAACAGTTGTGCCCTCTCGATGGATGGTCTGAATGAATAATACAGAACCAACTAGCTAATCTAAGCTAATCTAATTAAACTAGTTATTACACAACAGAATGAATAACAAGCTACAGCTAATTATTATACAACTCTAACTAATTAACAAATTAACTAAGTTAGCAATTGAATAAGCATGTAAACTATATGAAATAGGCTGCCTCAACTCTGCCTTGGATGACGAAGGATGCGTGCCCGGTCACCTTGTGCGAAAATCCATCGCGATGCCCCGATTTGCCTCTATTTGCAACTGGTCTCGGAACACTGCAAAAAGCTCCAAAATGCTGAAACTCCATCATGGGAATTGTAATAACCCTCACCACTGATTACTGACAACCCCACTGATTACTGCTAAACTGAGACTGATTATGATAAGTAATTGAATCGACTGAAATACTGAACTGACTAATTGAATGTACTAGTTTAAATGCATGTCTATCTGTTTGACTGTTTAATTATCTGTCCATGTTTTATATTGTAAATTGCGAATTAAAGGCCTTATCGGCGGCCGAATCTGAAATCGATTGATGTTTTATGATCATTAGAATTTATAAGATTTTATGGCATATTTATCTGAAATGTGATTTGGTATGGTTAAATTAGATCAAATATTGATAAATTGCAAACTTGGACTTAATCACAACCTTGCCATGCCTAGTGACCCACTAACTAAACATGTTGAGCCTTATTACACTTGACCACAAAACATTTTCTTCAGCCATTCCTTAAGAGCATAGCCGACTAAGTGGAGAGAGTGAGAGGAATTGAGTTGTTCTTAAGAGTTTGGCTTAGAGGACTTGAAGAATTAAAGGTTTCTTTGCAATTGAGCTTATATTCTTGAGCTTAAAGATTTAAGGTTGGTGTTTCACCCTCTCATTTGTATAATTGAGTTATATCTTGCATAGTCCATGGTTAATGAGTGGTCCAAGTCTAGAATTAGCTTAATGTGTTGAATTGTAGCATAAATCATGCATGCATGCTTATATCCTAGCATTTTGAGATTGAATACATGGAATTTGGCACATGCATGTTCATATTTTTGCATTGGACCATGAACTCATCTTGGTTTTGAAGGAATTGGCTCATTTGAGCAAGTAATTGAAGTTTTGAATTGGTTTAAACTCATGCATGTCATGTTTGAGTTATGTTCTTGAGTTTTGGTTTGAAATTAGATTTATTTGAACTACATTTGGGCTTTGATTTTTTTACAATTGAGCTTTGAATCATGTTAAACTATGAGTTTTGAAGTGTTTTCTAGGAAATGGGCCCAAAGGAATCGAATTTGATACATTTGAAGTTGAATTTGAGCTTGAGGTTTAAATCTAGGAATTCCAGATTTTGAACTCACGCTCGAGCGGGGTGACTGGCGCTCGAGCATGAAATTCGTGCTCCCAGTACTTTGCACTATTTTGATGTCCGCTCGAGCGGGTTAATTGACGCTCGAGCGAGATATTGTGTCTTAAGCTCGAGCGGGTGTCGAGCGCCCAATCGAGCGTGAATTTCACCTATCCAGTACTTTTGACTGTTTTGCAGTACGCTCGAGCGGGTAAGTCTGAGCTCGAGCGTAAACCTTTGTCTGCATGTCCGCTCGAGCGGAGTAATCGACGCTCGAGCTAGAACCCTGTTTTCTGAAAATTCTGAAAATGCTTTTAAAGTGCATCTTTGCATCCTCATTTCATCCTAGGCATTCTTAGGCCTAGTTTAAGGCATCTGAATGAGGATATAGATGTAGAACCGCACCGAGTCTATGTAGGGACTAAGTCTTTGTTTCCCGAATGTGAACTTAGTGTGTGTTCATCCTGTAAACTGTGTAGGGTTGGCATCTGAGCACACGCTCTAGCTTAACTGTAGCCCAGAACTCTGTGAGTAACAATTGTGTAAAGATATGTTCAAACATGATTATCTTCTGAACAATTGAACTGTACTTTTTTCTGGAATGATACTGTTACTGAATGAATGATGTCCTAATTGTGAACTGTATTGTGGCATCCTTAGCAACTACTGTTACTGTTACTGTTACTGCTACTGTTACAGAGATCTCTGTCGGTTCCCATGTTGGAACCACTACTGTTTACTGATATGATGGCCATCAACTAACTGTTCGGTCTGATAAGACCTACTGTACTATTTTGCTACTAGATGTACCACATATGACTGTAATGACTGAATAACTGACATACTGATTGAAATTATTGTTTTTAATACTGTAAGGACGTTCATTCTTAACCTCTTTACGCATTATGTTATTCACTGGGCTTTAGCTCACTGTTTATATATATATGTAGGTGTTCAGGCACCAGACCGGAGCTAGGAATGTGGGTTAGACTCCCCTTTTTGCCAAGCCAACCACTGTGCCACACTGCGAGGTTCCGAGCCTGTCAAGCTATGGCTTAGGGGTGTTTTAATTTCCTCCGTCTGTCTCTGTATCTGCTTTGTATTATTGTATAGATCGGTAACACTGTACTGTACTATCTTAATAGGGATTAAGTCCCTGACCTGGATGATTATAAATGTTGTGCAAACTACTTTGCACTGATTGTATATTTGTATGAAAAGTCTTTTTGCATACAGACTGACACAGCTCATTGGACACTGTTTACTTACTGTTTTGGCTTTCGCCATGCCCCTGTACTCTGTATTACTGTATTACTGTTAAGTAGACCTTCGGTAATCTCGGATTACTAGCCGGTTACGGTGTTAAACCCATAGGGGCGGGTTTGGGTCGTGACAGGAATCTGTAGGAGGGCTGCCGACCACTTTTTGTGCTGAAAACCAGAAAAAGTGGTCGGCCAGCCGCTTTATCTGGTCAGCCGACCAGTTTCTGCTGTCAGACTTCAGTTTGTTGTAACAGAGAGCAAGAAAGGGGCATGGCAAAGTATTTGCAACAAATGTATGCACAACCATCCTCCTTCTCCTTACATAAACTCGAGGGGGTGTGGTTCTCGACCCTCGGGCCACCAATCACACATCTCGATGCATGATGGCCGAGGAGCCAAATTGCACAACTCAATATGAAATGAATGCACATATGAACACATAAAGCCTAAAACTCCATCATGTACAGTCAAGAGTGTCGGCGACCGGGAATTGAGGCACGTTTCATCACTTCGAGTATGAAACGTCCCTCGTTTCCCGTGTTTGGACTAACTCCTATTCCAAACTCAATGCAATATATAACATGGCATGGCATACACAATGTGGCTCAAGTATTCAAACATTCAATACAATGAAACAAACATATGAACACGATGCAAGGGACAAGCATGAAGACATGCAACTAACATACTAACATACACAATGCTATGAATTACATGGCATACACAATGCTCATGACAACTAGTATACACAATGCACATGGTAACTAGCATAAGCTAGGCAACGGACATGGCATGCACAAATGCAATAATCAATCATGCAACAACATGGCATTCTCAATGCTATGAACCACATGGCATACTCAATGTACAATGGACTTAAACCAAATGAATAGGCCTCAGCCATGTCCAAATCAGTGGCCATACATGCTAAGATAGAAATTCAAAATGCTATACAAACATGCATACATATCGGCCCAAACTTAAGGCTCAAAACACAACTCTCCAAAAGCATTGAAATGATGAAACATGGGGTACTGTAGACGTCCCCGAACGCCCCAGGAGGGTGAGTCCGGTTCTGTTCATTTGGGGTCACTACAGCTCAGGACTCTCAAATTTGTCACGGTTCTAAGTCTGAACCAAAGAGTCCAAATCCGGCAAATCGTTTTGAGAAAAACAGATTTTTGAAAGAAGTGCCAAACATGGACTGCTTTGCCAGATATAGAGTCGCCACCTAAATATTTTATTTTGGGAAATTTAGGAAACCCTGACTCGGTGCCAAAGGCCACGTGTCCGTCATCACCAAAGTTGCCTCGGCTCGGGAACTTGGGTACGATTGGGGAAGGTCACTTCGTGAGCACCCCCGCTCGCCCGATCAAAGATCGGCCTCTACTAACCATGATATCTATTTTTGAAAACATTGTGTGTTCTTATTCCGGTTATTAGCCTAGGTTACTATGTGATGCGCGCAGCAAACAAGTATAGACCGGGTCTCCTGAGTTGGAACAAAACATTTCATGTTTGTTTTTTTTTTTTGGAAGATGGTTTGCTACTCGCAAGTAGGCTTAAAATGCAGATTTTGCCACCCTCGGGTGGGCTTAGAAAAGATGGTTTTGCCACTATCTAGTGGGCTTAAAAACTCACAGTCAATGATTTGTTCCAATCCAAACAACCTAACCTTCACCCACAGGCAATCAGGCAGTTATATCACATAAGCATTTAGCCTCATGGCAAGCATGCTATCATGGCAGTCACTCACACGCATGCAAGGATGCTAAAGCATAAAAACTCACCGAGTACTCCAAGCCAAAAAATAGAGACTACATTAGAAATCATGTATGATCCTAAGTATACAGAAATGCCTAATGCAACACATGCAAAAATGCAAACTATAGCAGGCTCGGCTATTCTAAACATGGCATATAGGATGCTACAGCTAACATGTATTCAATTTGGAATTGAAATACAAATGCAGTTAGTATGATGCGCCGAGCCCGGTGCATGCAAGACAGATGAATGAATGCAAACATGCTATCATACTGTATGCTAATTAAAACATGCCCTAATCTAGCCATCATAAGCGGATAAATAAAAGGGAGAAAGACGTGGGGTTGGAAGACATACAATACACACACGCACACTTATTACAGCATTGCCCTCGCGCAGAGGGTCCGAATAAATAATACAGTCCTAAATGAAAGAATAGTACAGTCCAAATATTACAGTCCAAATAATGTACAAATTCCTAATTAATTAACAAATTAACTAAGAAAGCTGTAAAACTGGCGTGCAAGCCAGGGACTGCCTTGCTTCTGATGAATGATGCATGCCCGGGTTGCCTTTGCGCGGAAATCCATGACGATGCCCCAATTAGCCTCTGTTTGCACCTGTTCTTGAAATGCGTGCCAAGCTTCGGAAGACCGCTGATTCTTGATTTGCTTCAACAGAGAGCAGGAAAGGGGGGCATAGCAATGTATTTCTACAAATGTATGCATGCCTCGATCCTCGTGCCACCAATCATGCATCTCGATGCATGATGGCCGAGGAGTCGATTTGCACAATTCAATATGGAATGAATGCACATGAAAACACAACAAGACCTAACTCCATCATGGGTGATCCGGAGTGTCAGTGACTGGGGAATTGAGATACATGCCGTCACTCGGAGTACGAAATTCACCTCATTTCCCGTGCCCGGGCTAACTCCTATCCCGAACACGATGCAATATGCATGACATGCATGAAATGCAACTAAGATACAATCCTAACATACACAATGCTATGGAATGACATATACGCTATACGGGGTAACACACAACCGAGCATACACAATGCTATGGATGAAATGGCATACGCAATGCAATAATGGGCTTACACCAACATGAGAGAGCCTCATCCACACTCACATAGGAGGCCATCAGATGAAAATGAAGTGCCTCGAAATGCGTGCACGCGGGCACGCAAACCGAGGCAATGGCATATGCAATGCAATATGGCAAAAATGGCATATAGAATGCAACATGGACTTATACTAACATGAGAGAGCCTCAGCCACACTCACATAAGAGGCCGGTGGATGAAAATGAAGTGCCTCGAAATGCGTGCACACGGGCACGCAAACCGAGGCAATGGCATATGCAATGCAATATGGCAAAAATGGCATATAGAATGCAACATGGACTTATACTAACATGAGAGAGCCTCAGCCACACTCACATAAGAGGCCGGTGGATGAAAATGAAGTGCCTCGAAATGCGTGCACACGGGCACGCAAACCGAGGCAATGGCATACGCAATGCAATAGCATGGAAATGATATGCAAACATGCTAATGGAATTTCAGCACTGAAATGTGGGGGAAAACAGCCCCGAAATGAGGCGAAAACACACCCGATGCATGGAATAGTCCCGAAACATGGACTTTGGCACCCGAAATGGCCTATAGCTATACCAAATATGCACAATATGGACATGAAATGAATAGACAGTAGCAAGGCAGCCCCAAAATTAGCATTTTACTAGTACAAATCATGGCCAAACAGCAAGCAAAGATAGGGCAACAATGGCATGCAAAAATGGCCCTAAACATGAGATTATGAAGCAACTCACAGCTGCTGACTCCAAATAGGTTAGGGCCCTTCAACAACATTGAAGAGGAGCCCAAAATAAGCCACTTTACAGAACCGTAAAAACCCCCAAAACAAACATAGATATGGCTAAGCTCTTATGCAAGAAAATGGGCCAAAAGGTGGCCAAAGAGGCAAGTGGTATATGCAAAGCCCAAACTGAAAAATTCCCTTCTACAACATTGAAGAGGGACCAAAAATATGCACATTTACAGTTTACGGCAGCCCCAAAATCAGTATACAAACATGCTAGAAATGCAATGTAAAATGAGGCTCAAAAATGGCTATAACATGAGGTATACAAAGCATTCACCAAAAAAGAAAAGACCCTTAATAAAACATGTTAAGAAGGTCAAAATAAGGCCACTTTCAGTTCTGATCATGGTCCAAAAATAGAAAAATGATAGGCTAGTGAAGCATACAAGAATATTGACATACAAAGAGATATTGAAACAAGTGTGAGATGGGGTTCTCAAATAGGGTTGAACCCTTCAACAAACATGTAGAATAGCTCAAAATAGACCTAGTTTCAGTTAAGGTCAGAGCCCAAAACAATAAGCAACTTGGCTAAGAAATTGGCACAAAAATGAGCTACAAAAGGGGGAAAGTCTACTTACCCTTGAAGACCAACACTTTTGTTGCTTCTTGGACCAGATTTGGTGACTCTAAGCTGCTGGAATCCCTTCTTTTGCTGCTGGAATGGAGTGGTGATGGTAGAGCTTGGAGATGATGAAGAAAATGGAGCCAAAACTTGAAGGAAATGGAGTGATATGTATGTATATCCTCAAGCCAATTCTTGTAACCCTTTTTCTTGAGTTGGGAGGCCAGCAATATATGCAAGAGAGAGAGAGAAGAGTCTAGGCAAAAGTGGAGGGAAATGAGGCTTCTTTTCCCTCCAAAAGGGTCCCCCGGATATAGATATTTTTGGGAGAAAACCAAGGCACAGCTGGAATGTACTCACAGGGGCAAAAATGGCCGGCCAATTTAAAAGGGAGAAAAAGGTCATCCACCAGGTAAGTGGCCGGCCGGCCAGAAAAAGTGGCCGGCCGGCTAGGTCAAAGGGAAAAAAGTGGCCGGCCACCCTCTAGGATGAAGCCCCAGAAGTTAGCTTTCCAATGGCGCAAACCTTGCATTAAAATTCCTCCTGTAGAAAAAGTTATGCCCTTTTCCGTGAAGCCGCGCAGATTCGGTCCAACCAGACTTCAACCAACCATATCTCTCCCCCCCCCCCGGACTTGGACTTGGGAGATTCTTGAGTGCAAAATGAATCCCCGGAAGTAATATTTCCAATGGTGGTGGCCTCATATCTTAATTCCTCTTGTGCAAAGAGTTACGCTCGTTTCGGTGAAGCCGCGCAGATTTTTCTCCTTCCCAGATTCATGCTGAACCACTTTTGACCAAAAAGAAGTTGGCTTTTCAGCAAAATTGCTAGCCTCCCACCCTCCTACAAGCTTTCTAATAGTGAAAATAAGGTTTCCACCAAAAATGAGCCCAAATCGATGCAAAATGAAGGTTCGGGGGCCGAAACGCGCAGCCCGAGGCCCCGAAAACTGGCTGTTAGGCACCGGGAGTGGTGTTCGGCCACGAAGTGGGTCTCTCAGACCTCAGTGTCCCTCAAAAGGGAGTAAATAAGATGTATGCCAAAAACTGGAGCAATAGGAGATGGTTAAGCGGTCCCGAACTGAGGCACATGGCCTGACGGCTTCGAAAACCGAGAACCGGGCTCCGAAATGGAAAAAATGGCCTACAGCCACAAAATGTAGCCCACGGGCACTGAGAGATGGTCTACGGGACCTCTCCCTCCCCTCAGGAAAAGAAACAGAGAAAATCGAGCCTGGTTCGCAAACCGAGGCAAAGCACAAAAGAGTCCGAAAGTCCGGAGGCAAGGCTCGCAGCCGAGACTCTAAAACTTCTAGACGAGCACGATATGCAGTATCACCAAGTGCTCAACTGGTGATGTCTGAGTCTTAAGGTCGGTCAAAAATGGGGTGTCTACAGGGTACAATGGCATATGTTCCAGCACTGAAATGACATGCAAAATGACTTAGAATCATGCCAACAACCCATGTAATGCATGTTGAAAGGCTCAAGCGTCAAAGCTAGTGAAGTGTATTACACTAGAGGCATGCAAGATAATGCTCAAATGGCCAAACTAATCCCAAACAGACCCTATGCGGGCCAAAACAGTAGCCAAAATGGACTGGGATGATGGCTTGAAAGACAAGAAAATGAGGCTCATACAATAGCTCACAAACAAGGCATAAAGGTGCAACTCTCAAACACATTGAAGGAGTGATAAACATGAGAATATGGCAAAGATATAAGCTTTGAAATATCATTTCAAATGATGTTAAATCATGCAAATAGCCCAAGCAATGCATGCTAGTGGCTTGGAAACTCAAGGCTAGTGAGCTAAAATGCACTATGGCTATACAAAGCATTGCATGCATGGAAAAAACAACATAAATCAGACCTTAAGCATGCTAAAACATGAATAAAGTCTTCTAAGAGCTAAGCCAAAAGCATGCTAAAATGACATGTCGAAGCATGATGCATGTTAGGCTATGTCATGGAAATGCACTACAAGTGCATGGAGCATGCATGAGGCCGTCAAACCAACCCAAAATAGAGCTATGACATGTCAAATGATGGCCCAAAACCCACAGAAATAGAGCCAATACATGCTAGAAAGACATGCTACTTTGATGAGCCACAAATGGGATTACACTACACATACAAGAAGCATGCAAAAGGTGACCAAACCAGCCATGGACAGAGTCAAGGCAAGCCCTAGAAGTCACAAAAAAGTTCTTGAACTAAGCCTCAAAATGGTAGAAACACATGCTCCTTTGATAGGCCAATAATGCAAGCAAACAAAACATGAAGAGATGAGATCACCCCCCTCTGATTTGAGGCTTTAAAACCACATGCCTACCAATGAAAATCCACTGGATTTCAGTGGTTAAAAGGCCAAGCAAAGACTAATTAAAAGGCCTCAAGGCATGGCACAAAACAAGGCCAAACAAGGCACAAAAGGGGGTAGAACACCCCCAACACCCAAGGAGCCTCAAACAAACATGTTAAGTACTCAAAAATAAAGCTTTTTTTAGTTTAAAGTTAAGCCAAGAGAAGCATGAAAATATGGCTAAGAGAGTGATCAAAATAGAGCTAAAAGGGGGGAAAAGAAGGTTACCCTTGAAGCACTGCAATACCAGCAAATTTTCTGAGCCAAAACCAACTCTTGAGCTTCCTCAAGACCCTCCAGCAAATCAGCAACAAGGTAAGAGTGTTTGGCTATGAGGTTGTGTGTACAAGTGTGAAGCAAAGCACCAATATCGAGAGAGAAAGAGAGGGATATAGAGAGAGTGTAAGCCTATGCTCTCAGCCAAAATCCAGCCCTGGAGAAGGGAGGGGAAGCCTCTCTCTTGTAGAAAAACATAAGCTAAAGCTTCTTGGAGAAGCTTATAGCTTGGATAAATCCCTCCATACGTATGGAGGATACAGTCTGTGCCCTCTAACTAGCACAGCTGGCATCCACAACACCTGCAGAATATGCAGGAAGGCCGCCGACTAGTTAAAGTGGTCGGCCAACTACTTTTATTGGTCGGCCGACCACTTTTCATGAGAAAGTGGTTGGCCAGCCACTTTTTCTGGTCGGCCAGCTACTTTTTCTGGTTTTCAGGACAAAAAGTGGTCTCCCAGAAAGAAAAGTGGTTGGCCAATGGCTGAAAAGGCCAAAAAGTGGTCATCTAGTGTCCAAGTTGAAGCCCCAGAAGTTAGCTTTCCAATGGCACCAGCCTTGCATCAAAATTCCAACTATGCAAAACGTTATGCCTATTTTGGTGAAGCCACGCAGTTTCGGTCCAACCGGATTGATGCCCTACTTCAACCAACCATATCTCCCCCATCCGGACTTGGCTCTAGGAGATTCTTAATTGAAAAATGAAGCCCTGGAAATAAGCTTTCCAACGGTGGTGGCCTCATAGTTAAAATCCAAGTGTATAGACAGATAGGCGTGATTTAGTGAGGACCGCTCGGCTCTCTCTCTTAGCGATTCATACCCACCTTCTTCTTCAACTTGGTTTCTTCCCTCTTCTCCAATTTTCCTCAACTCCAAACCCCTAAACAAGGTGTTTTGAAAGATTTTTCAAAGATTTCAACTCTCTTTCATTCATTTTCACTTCGCCCTTGCTCAGTTTACCGAAAAGCGCAACATTTAACGAAATGCAAGCGTCGGAACATCGTAGGAACTTTATTTTCAAAACATTTTGTAAGAGAGGGTTTCAAGATCTAAAATATTTTGATCAAGATTGTTTTGGTCCAAAAGGGGGTATGAAGTTGAGATTTGACTCTCTCCTTGCCGAGGAAACTGAACCTTTGCCCTGCACACCTTTCTCCACCAAGTAAACCATCAATAGTGCCCAAGTCTTAAGGGCGGTCAAAAATGGGGTGTCTACAACACCTTAACTGTGTAATCACTTCGGGTTGGAATGTCTCAAACAAGTTTCACCTCAGGTAAAACCCTTTACTGTTTTTCTCAGCCAACACTTAAAAAATATTTCATCAAAATATTTTTACAAGTGCTGTTTCTTTGCTAAAATTTCTTTGAACAACAGTCAACAAGTATTGCATCCCTACTTGTACTTGTTGTCTTCTACCAAGACTTTTATCCTTCCAACCATTCGAAGTTTGAGAACCCAGTTGGTTATCTCAGTTAATAAATACCTCGGGTGTTCCCTAATCTGAACACCACGACTGACTCCATCTTGTAAATTTTTCTAAAATTTCAACAAGTGTCAAGCCTATTCTTGCTTCTTGCCCCCTAATGTGAACCTAAGTATCACTTATGTTCACATTAAGCATGCATCTTTGACTTTTGCCCAAATTTGAGTCCAATAAATTGTAGCCAAGTTTATCTACCTCGGTATTTCTGTTAATCTGACTAGTTTGGCCTTAGTTCAACTCTGCCATCATAGCAAGTCTAAGTTACTCATCATGTTTCAATTGAAAACATTGCCAACTTAGTTCAATTCCATCATGTGGCAAGTATAATTCAACTCTATCGTATGATAAGTCTAAGCTACTCGTCATATTTCAATCAGAAACATCTCCAACTTAGTTTAACTCTATCATATGGCAAGTATAATTCAACTCTACCATATAATAAGTCTAAGTTACTTGTCATGTTTCAATTAGAAACACCGCCAACTTAGTTCAACTCTACCATATGGCAAGTTTCAACTCTACCATATGGCAAGTCTAAGTTACTCTACATGTTTGACAAACATCGTCATAAGACTGTTCAGTCCTATCGCACAAATTTTGACAATTTAATAGAAACAAACTAGCATTTTACTATAATCTCGGCTAATCATTACATAAATCTCAGAAAATAGAACCTAATGATAAAAAAAAACTTTAGATTGCAAGTGTTCCAGGGTCTTGGCAACTCTTTGCCATCAGTATCTTTAAACCAATATACCCTATTGTCGGTAACCGAGATGATTCTATAGGGCCCTTCCTAATTTGGGCCAAGTTTGCCCTTCCTTGGGTCTTTCTTACTGTCGACCACTTTCCTTAGGACCAGGTCCCTAACCTTGAACTCCCTTGGGTTGACCTTCCTGTTATAAGCCCTAGCAAGCTGCTGCTGGTATACCCCTAGCCGAATTGTTGTTCTCTCCCTTCCTTCTTCCAATAGATCTAGATCTCGAGCTAAGAACGCCTCATTGGTTCCATTCTCCACTCCATGGGTTTTGATTCCAGGAATACCGACTTCCAACGGGATAACTACTTCTGTGCCATAAGCCATGGAAAAAGGAGACTCCCCGGTTGATCTTCTCGGCGTAGTACGATATGCCCATAGCACATTGGGCAATTCTTCTACCCACTTTCTCGTGGTTACTTCTAGCCTCTTCTTGATTCCATCCAGGATAGTCTTCTTGGATGCTTCTGCTTGACCATTACTCTGGGGAAAACTAGGAGTAGAGTAGCAGTTCTTAATTTTGTATTTAGCACAAAAGCTCTTGATCAATTTACTATCAAATTGGGTGCTATTGTCTGCCACAATGGCTCTCGGAATCCCAAACCTGGTGATTATGTTCTTCCAAATGAAATTCTTTACATCCACATCTCTAATCTTGGCCAAAGGTTCTGCCTCTACCCACTTTGTGAAGTAGTCTGTGGCTACTAACAAGAACTTTCTCTATCCAGTTGCCTGGGGCAAGGTCCACGCCCCACTGGGCAAATGGCCAAGGACTGAACACTGGGTTCAGATCTGCTGCTGCCTGATGTATCAAAGGTGCAAACCTTTGACACTTCACACATTTCCTCACATAAGCTTCAGCATTTTTCTGTATGTATAGCCGTCAGTACCCCTAGGATATGGCTCTATGGGCTAGTGATCTGCCCCCAGCATGGCTTTCACATATACCTTTATGAATTTCATACAAGAAGTCCTCACCTTTGGAGGAATGCACATATCTCAAAAGGGGCTCAGTAAAGGACCTTCTATAGAGATGGCCTTCTGTTGTTAGGCTAAACTTGGCCGACCTCAATCTTGTCTAGTGCACCTCTTTTCGGTCTTCTGGCAGCTTACCATCCCTGGGAAACATCACTATTACATCCATCTAGCTTGGACCTATCTCCACACACATTGCTTCGTACTCTGTGATCAGTGGTTCTACACTTGGGCCTGACAAATAATCGACTATTATTGTCCTTGTCCCCCCTGATTTCATTGCACTAGCTGGGTTAGCCAAGGCATCGGCATAATTGTTATCATTTCAGCTAACTTGCTGCAGCCAGCAATCCTAGAACAATGCTAACAATCTAACAACTTATTTAATATGGGCTATCATTCTTTCATCTCAGGCTGCATACTCGCATGTTGCTTGATTCACAATAAGTTAGGAGTCATAGAAGACTACCACCTTATCGGCTTTCATTGCTGCTGCTAACTTCAACCCTGCAATCAGTGCCTTATACTCTACTTCATTGTTTGAGGGCTTGAACCCCAAACGAATAGACTGCTCTAATATTCGCTTATCTGGCAATACTAACACTACTCCTGCCCCCGCTCCTTAACAGTTTGAACTCCCATCAACAAACAGGCAGAAGGAGTCGCCGATGTAGATGTTGTAGGGCTTTGGTTTCTCTTCTTTCTTCTATTTTGCTAGAGTGGGGTTCCTAGTCCCCAGTTGGGCTTCTTCCTGCTCCACTAGGCATCCCAAGCCGCGGCTCACCGGAGTCCTATGTGGGATGGTACCATGGGTGAACTTGGCCACAAAGTTAGCCAGAACCTGGCTGTTAATTGTTGTTCTAGGCCTAAATTCCAAGTCATATTGGCCCAGCATTACTGCCTATTTGGCTACCTTGCCTATTTGATCTCCTTGTTGCAACAAAGACTTCAAAGGATGCTCAATCAGCACCACAATCTTGAGGGCTTGGAGGTAGTGATTCAGTTTTTTCGAAGCCATCACCAGGGCTAGTATTAGTTTCTCCAAGGGCATGTACCTGGTTTCTGCAACTGCAAGGGTCTTATTTATATAGTATGTTGTCTTTTGTTCTCCTTCATTCTCTCGGATTACTACCACGCTTACTGCATGTTCTGAAACTACCAAGTATAGGAACAATTCTTCTCTAGGTACTGGATTTGATAGAACTAGAGTAGTTGTCAGGTACTTTTTCAAGTCAGCCAAGGCGACTTCGCACTCTTTCGTCCACAAAAAATCTGTGGCCTTCTTTAACAAACTAAAAAATGGTTTACACTTAATAGAACTTCGACTGATAAACCTATTCAGGGCTGCCACCTTGCCGGTCAAAATCTAGACCTGTTTGGCTGACGTCGAGCTCTTTAAGTAAATAATGCCCTTGATTTGATCTGGGCTTGTCTCAATGCCCCTTCTGGTAACCAAATATCCCAGGAACTTACCAGACTCGACTCCAAATGCGCATTTCGAAGCATTGAGTCGGAGCCGGTATGTTCTGAGGATATCAAAAACTGCCTTCAAGTCAGCTAGATGATTCCCGAGTTCTTTGGTCTTCATGACTATGTCATTAATGTACATTTCTAATGTTTTGCCAATCAGATGTTTGAACATCTTGGTCACCAACCTCTGATAAGTTGCTCCTGCATTTTTCAACCCGAAAGACACCAATCTGTAACAATACAACCCTTTTGGGTGATAAATGCAGTCTTCTCCTTATCAGGGAGATACGTTGCTATCTAGTGGTATCCCTTGTAAGCATCCAGGAAGCTCATGCTCCCATGCCCTGAAGTAGCATCCACCAGCTGATCAATTTTAGGTAGCGGGAAGCTGTCTTTAGGACAAGCCTTATTCAGGCTGGTAAAGTCCACGCAGACCCTCCACTTCCCATTCTTCTTTTTCATAACTACTATGTTGGACAGCCAGGTTTGGGAGTTTACCTCCCGAATAGCCTTGGCATCCAACAGCTTGTCCACTTCCTCCTCTACTGCCTCCACATAAATCAATGTCGACCTCCTTGCCCGCTGAATGACAGGTTTTGTGACGCCCCAAATTTTTTTTGAAACATCATAAGATTTAAATAACAATAACTTGCTAGATAAAATTTTAACTACTAATTAGGAACTTTTATATTCTTACATAGCCAAAGTCCAACAACAAAATAAAACCACAAGTTCACACACAACGTCACAACATAGTTAAATATTAATACAAGAAATAACAGGATTTTATTTTGATAAAATCTTGACTTTAAGTTAGCCAAGGTTCGGTATTAGCAGCAGCTCCAATTTCAGTAGTCCCTTCCTCGACATAATCTGGCATGAAACGCCAGGACAACAAAATATATGCCATGAGTTTTGCAACACAGTAAGAAAACATAACCAACCTACCATTCTTTTTGCGAGAAAATAATGAGATTATAAATACGAGATAATAATATAATTGTAAACATAAATTACAACCAATAAATTAATTCAAATAATTTTAATAACTTTGGTGACCTTTGAAATCTCGCCAAAGAGGTTTAACTTACCAACCACTAAGTCATAGCCACGGTTAATTTGGAAACCCCCCCTTGGTCAAATATTCAAGAACTACCAAAGATGCCCACGCCCGGAGTTATATACCCAAGCCGTGACATCCGTGGTCTACCCCAAGGGAACGGTTTGCCAGGAGTACGTAACTTCCCTGCGTGCCACCCGCACATCCACCCTTATTCCAAAACTAAATACCGATAAAGGTTCAAATAATCCCCGTGCCAACTTAGGGTTTCGCGACACAATTTACTTAAAAGTTATAAAAAACCAGGGCTCACCCTGAATACCCGGTATTAACCCTCTGTCAGTAACTTTATATATACCATTAATCATTTTGGTTAATTTATATATTAAACACAAATTATTCAATTCTCAATCACCAATAATGTTATACCAACTAAAACAATACTTCCAACATTATACATGTCACACCAAAAATAATTCAACGTATAAAAGTTAATAGACAATTAATTTAAACCATGGTATGAACATAATAACTTAGTTACAAGAAATAAACCATAATTACACCCATGCACAAATTTTTGATTTTCCAAATTAGACTTAACACAATATTAAATAAATTACAACACACCCATACATGGATTTCTAATTTATAATAGTTGATGGATTAGACCAACACAATATTGAAATGATGATTTTATCCTGTCCAGAAAATTTCAGGTTGTAACTTAGGTATTAAAAATTATAAATAAATTATTTACACAATCCTAAAATTCATGCAATTGAACAGAATACTCAATAGGGATTTTTAGGTCACTTTTCAAAAAGAATTTCAGAAAAATAAGATGTAAATAATCCTGTAAAATTTCTAGCAATTTTTATGACACAGATTTGTCACATTTCCTTACATTAATTCCATGATTAAATTTATAAATCAAATCCATAATCTAAAAATTTATCATGAAACTAGACTTCTCAAATTTCATCTTTTAGTTAAAAATTACCAGATTTGGCTTAGTATATAATTTTAAATAAATTTTCAGATACATAGTAAAATCTGTCTCACAATTCCAGATTTAGTTAAAACTTTTTATAAATTCGTAAAAAGCTAAAAAATTGTTGCCAAAATTCCTGGATGAACTAGACATTATTATCAACAACTTTGTAGAAGAAATCATCTCAAAATGTTGAGTATAAAATTGTCTAAAAATTCGGGCAAACATTCTGGCAGATTCAAAACAGATTATTAACACAGTTTCAGATTTAGTTAAAAATTCGTATAAATTAGTAGAAATCTCAGAAATTGTTGCCAAAATTCCTAGATGAACTAGATATCATTCTCAACAACTTTGTAGAAGAAATAATCTCGAGATTTTGAGTAAAAAATTATCTAAAAATTCATACAACTTTCTGGCAGATTTAAAAGGGTCAAATAACATCTTCAATAATCTTTTAATTGCATAAACTATACATGCAAGTCCAAATTCCACAATATTATCATAATTTTCAGATTACCAATATTTAATATACTATCATAAAATTTTTATACAAGTATAAATAAAATCCTATCTACAAGTTTAGACAATTTATCATATGTATATAATTTGAAAATTTCAAATATATAAAAGAAATGAGAGGATTGAAAGGGTTTTCTTACTTAATAGTAGGATTCAAATGGGTGATAAAATGGTTGAAAAATTTTACTTCCTTAACCTTCCTCTCTTTTTCTCCTTCTACTGTTAGTTGAGATTTTTTTTTTTATTTTCCCTCACTTATACGAAAGAGCAGACTAAGCCTCTCTTTGCATGGAATTTTGCTCGGCCATTCTTGGTGTATATATATGCTGAGCTCCCCCACTCTCTCTCTCTCTCTTTCTCATTATACTCTCCACTACCATTCTCCTTAACCCAAGAATGATGATGGGATGAAACTTTTCATGCTTACATGCAAGTTAGCATGTGGCATATCCTTTCCACCGAATCTGATTCTCTTTCTCTCTCTCTTTTTTAAAAAAAAAAATAATTATCCACACATTTTTATTCTTAATAAGGTCTTTGTTAGTGATTGAATTTGGTTAATTTAAAAATAATTTTTACACTATTATATATTTTAGGTAGATTCTGAATAACATTAATTAATTTATTTATTTATTTATTTTCTTTTAAGAATAATTTAAATATGGGTTTTCACAGGTTTAGCTGACCTTTCTACAATGAGCCTATGCAAGTAACCTTAGGGTCAATGCCAGGCATCTTGTATGGCATCCAGGTAAACACTTCTATATTTGTTCACAAGAAAGCCTCCAACTCCATCTCCTCACTTTTATCGGTTGGCTCTTTGCCGACGTCATCCAGAACCTTTATATCCTCGTATTCAATTTCTACTATTTCTGCCTCTTGCACGTTGCAGGTGGATTTCATTGCTACTATGGAGCAATTTTTTGCCTGCACCTGATCCCCTCTGACCTCTTGAATTCCATGCCCCGTTGGGAACCACAATAACTGGTGCAATGTTGAGAGAACAGCCCTCATTGCTTGCAGCCATGGTCTTCCAAAGAAAACATTGTAATAGGACGGGGTGTCAATTACTGTAAACTCTGTGCTTACCTTCTTCATGCCTGCCTACATTTTTAAATTTGTGGCTCCTATAGGCCACATTGGCATTTCGTTGAATCCAACCACCGAGTTATTGGATTGTTCCAAATTATTTGAGTGAAGACCAAGCTCCTTGTAACATCTTACATACATGATATCACAAGAACTGCCTTGATCAACTAGTTTATGCCTTACCTGGCAGTCCCCAATCTTCAACGTTATCACCAAGGCATCATTGTATGAATGCTGCACCATATCCAGGTCTACCTCGGTAAAAGAGACCATTAGTCCCTGGTACTCATTAGTCCTAGGCTTCTTCTGCTGGACCTGATACACATGCTGCAGATGTCTCACTCGTTGAGTCTTCCCACGCATCTCATTCTTATTAACTTTTGAGTGAATAACATTAATCACCCGAGGTCCATGTGCTTATTGTGGTGGCAATGGCGGTGGTGGAGCTGTCGGTGCCTAGGGCAGTCTTGCCTGCTCTTCCCTTATTCTGGCCTCATCTACTAGGTCTCACAGATGACCCTGCCTGACCAAATCCTCCAAGTGCATCTTTAGAGCCCTGCACCCCTGAGTCAAGTACCCATCCTCATTATGGTAGGCATAGTGCTTCCCAAGGCTCTTTCTCATAAACTCACCAAGGATCCTCTCTGGCGCTCTATAATATGGCTGGTTCCTGATTCTTTCTAGAACTTTGTAAACCGGGATCCAGAACACAGTGGTAACTGCCTGTGCAGCCCTCAACCCTGTCACTTGTCTATTAAAACCAGTGTTACCTTGGCTTCACTTCGGCAAGCAGTTTCTCTTCTCTTGTTTTGGTGCCTTTGTTCCCGGCATATCATCTTCTGCTTTGGTGTATTTTTCAATCCGAGCTATAAGCTCCTCCATACTTTTTGGTAGACTTTTCGCCAATGACTTCTGGAGAGGCCATTTATCCTCCAGACCGTTCTTAAAAGACATGACTGCCAACTCCTAATTGTATCCCGGTATTCGATTGAACACCTCATAATACTTTTTGGCATATGCCATGAGGCTTTCACCCTCGCCAATTTTCAGAGCCATCAGGGAGTCTACCCTTAACGGCTGCAATTTGTTCTTAACAAACCTGGCCACAAACATCTCGACCAGGCCTTCCCAACTCTTCATTGTTCTTTTCGGCAACTTGTGGAACCAATTCGATGCGATTTCCCTAAAGGATGAGGGGAACACCTTGCACAGTAACTGCTCGTTCTCGGTATACAGAGCCATTGAGTTCAGATATAAGCCGACATGAAAGTTCAGATCGGACTTACAGTCATAAATCTGAAACCTCAGCATATAGAACCTCTTTGGGGCCTCAAACCTATCCAGCTCTACTAAGAACGGCGTTCTCGGCTTGACGGGGGATGTGACCCCGGCATTTTGTCGCTTCCTCAAGAAGTAGTCCCTCAAATCCTCCTTCTTTCATCCGGGAGCTCAGCTATTGGCTATCAACAGATTTCAGCCTTTTTGGCGCGCTGCTTCCTACATTGTGGTGTGTCCTCTTGGACTTTTCTTCATTCATTGTATCAAAGCAAAGTCCCTTCCCCTGAATGTGCCAATGTTCTTTGACATAAGTTCCCTTGGTATGAGGTGTTCTCTAAGACTCACCTCTCACTGACTTTGCTCGCCTAACATCCCGTGATGGCTGACGTGAACGTTCTTTCTCCTTGTCATTCTAAGGGACTACTGAGATTGCTTTTTGCCCTCCTTTCTGGGCGTCGATCTTGGCCGCTGGTATCGGCGTGTCCTACAATGGGTACGGTGGTTGCATTACGTTGTTCTGCATCATGAAGTTGATAGTTGATTATAGGTCTGCCAACTTGTTTGCCATCCTCTTCATTTTGCCGTCCCTTCTCAGGCATCTGTCCTTCCATACCTGGAGGTCGCTTTCGTTGTAATACTCATCTCGGTCTGCTTTCTTCTGCCGACGTCCTTCTCCCCAAGATTTTGATCCCGCGCTTCTTCATTACTGTTTTCTTCTTCGATGTTAAGATCGTCATGTTTACCACTCCCGCTTAGAACATCGTCCCCGACCTTTTCTCCCTATCCATTGTTGGCCATCTATTCTCCTTAAGTTCCCACAAACGGTGCCAAATTATAAGTGTTGATTTTCTACAACCCGCGCGAGAATATGAGAATTTGATGGTAGTTTGTCCACCCAGGGGCACTCCGACAATTAAGTCAGTATTAATATCTCTTAAAGATAGCAAATTGTGCTTAAATTCATAAGAAATGAGCTTACCTCAGACCCATGAAGGTGTCTTTCTTTTATAACCAGCCATGACCTAATCCCCTTAGAAGCCTTACTTCAATGGATTTAGACTCCATGCTTATCTTGGACCGTCATCTAGATAGAGATAAACTCTTCTTGAGGCTTATCTCTATCCAAACTGAGATCTTCCCCTGTTCTAGGACTCTTGTCTCTTATTTACTTATCTCAAATTCCGGTATGTCCTCAGATAACCTCGGCTTAGCCGAGATCATCTCGGTAACGTGACCAGGCCACATGGCACCTCGGCTGATACTTCGGCATCACCTTAGCCACGTGTTGTCACTCTTAAAATATGTCCCCACACAATTCATACACTCTCTCTTTTCTTACTTTGCTTTACTTCATTTGTTTTTTTTTTTTTTTTTCCCCTTTCATTTGCTTTACTTTTTTTTTTTCCAATATAATTTTCTTTGTTTTTCTATTAGGAATTGTTACCTTTTTGTATAAGAAGAGGAGTTTGTAAAATGAGACTATTAACCGCGTGAGTGAGAATGTAATTTCTAAAATGTCAATGGTAAAATATAATTGAACCAAACCTCAAGGGGTGTCAGTGTAATTTATGTTTTTTTTTTTTTAACCCCCAACAAGGTGCTTTCTTGCAGCTTTAGTATGTGTATATATATATATATTATTGGTCGCTTTTGTTATCATTTTAATCGTAGACTTGTGCAAGTCTTTTTTTTAAAAAAACTTGCTTAACTACTCTTGCATGAGTTGTTTGGATTGTGATCGTTCAACAAACTTGAAAGTCATAAATAAGATGTTCTTTACCCCGCATTAAAATAAATGTACTTATTTGATAAATGTATTTATTTGATTCATATTATATTTTTAATTTTTTTATATGTATTTTTATGAAAAAAATTAAAAAGTATATTAAATAATTAAATTTCAAACAACTCCTAAGTTATTAAAATCATTTATATTTGGTGTACATCAAATTATTGTTGTTATTATTATTATTATTATTATTTTTGTCTTTTTGTCCCGATACATATGTTCATAATAACATATTGGCCCGTGTGGGAATAAGCTATTTTAGTTAATTTTTTAAATTTTTTGCCTATTTTGACTTGGTTAAAAATATTGTGTTTGAGATGATAGTTGAATTTATTCATTTATTTATATATTTTTTTTTTGTAATTGATTTGATAGTTATGAGAGAAAAAGTAAAATGATTATAGTTTGAATATGATATATTGCCTTATTTTGGGATTTTTTTTTTTTTTTTTTGGCTTATTACAAAAAAATATGTAAAAAAGTAAAGAAGTAATATAATCTCTAACCAATAAGCCAATAAGTTGGTTTTTTTTTTTTTTTGCTTTCCCAAAAGAGGCCTTTGTCTTATTGACTATTTTAACTTATTTTATCTTTATTAGCTATTTTAGTCTCTAACACAACTTTCCAAGCACCCCAATATAAAAAATATGAAAATTTGGATCCAAATTGTGTGACTGATAGTATTTTAGATAGATGAATATGAAAACTTTAGAACAAAGAATCCAGTCCTATTTGCATTCATGCCTCCTTTTGCTGCTCTGTATGCCTCTTTGGCACAGTAAGAACCATATTATCATAATCATATACCCTATTAGAGAGAACAATTATATATGCTGATTAAAGATTAGTCTGTTCAAATGCTTTCAAGTGATTTTTAATCATATAACGTCTTAGATTATTCAAGAAAATAATGCTTGAAATCAAATGCTTGAGTTATCTTCTCACTGATGGTTTTCCTACATAGCATCCACCTCAGCCTGGTATTTGAAATAAGAAATTAAGAATGCTAGAGAAAAAACAATATTAGGGACACACATTAAATTAATCATATGACTCAAATTTATTCACGCTTTCAACTTTTTGTGGCCCAATTATGTAATCAATAATGTTTGGATGATGGCATTTTTTTATCATAAAATTATTATTATTACTATTTTTAATCTGCGAAAGGAAAATTAGCATCTTCGTATTAATTCCCTGATTCTTTTCTTAGTTTATAAGGTTTTTTTTTTTTTTTTAATCAATGAAAAAGAAAAACTTTATTGATAAAATCATCAAAGTACATCAATCATCAATAAAAAAAAAAAGGCAAGTGCACAAAGCATTGTAAACATTTCCATTGTGACCCTACTTAAAAATATACTATTTTAGTTGTTTTTTTAGTTTTTAACTATTTTAATTTGTCGAAAAAAGTTGTGTTTGTGATGATAATTATTTTTATTTTTTTATAATTGATTTAATAGTTTTGAAAGAAAAAATAAAATAATTATATTTTAAATGTGATATTTTATCTTATTAACTATTTAACTTACTTTATTTTTATTAATTATTTTAACCGAAACCCAAATTCCCTAAAAACCGCCCTGTATAAATCGTGAGTCTTTCCGATCAAAAAAGACAAATACAAATACATCATAAAAGACATCATCATCAAACAAACGTCAATGAAACAAAAGAACCTTACATTTGGACCAAAAGATAATAAATCTACAATTAAGAGCTCAACAAACAGTGTCTCATGTGATGCTCTGGTGTCCTTTTGTTTGGCAAATTTGGTCTGATCTTTTGAACTGGTGGGGGATGCAGTGGGTTGTACCTGCTAGTGTGGATGGTCTTCTTCAATGGTGGAGGGGTTTTAAATGGAGAAAGCTTGAGAACAAGATCTGGAGAACAATGCCTTTGGCAATCATGTGGTCAACATGGAGGTGTAGAAATGATGTGTTGTTCAATGGGAAGAGATTTGATTAAGTTGAGAATTATTTTCTGGGTAAAAGCTCACACCAAGGACTGCCCTTGTACAGTGCAGGATTTCATCTCCAATCTGCAACAGATTAGATGTTAATTAAGATGTCTTGTTTGGTCCTTTTGGTTTTTGATAGTGGTGTTCTGTTGTTTAGTCCTGTTGTAGTGTTTACTGTTGGGTGTTGTTTGTCGTGTTAATGGGTTTGGTTTTTTTGTTTTCTTTGTTTGGTTTCTCACCAAACTTGCGGTAATAGCACATGATTAGGTGTTTATTCCGGGGTCAACATAGTCGGAATGGGTATGGTATACTATGGTACTTGTTGCACTTGCCCGCCTTTATTAATGCTTTTTTGTTATAATGACTTCTTTCATCAATAAAGTTTTGTTTTACTAATCAAAAAAAAAAAAAAAAGCTCAACAAAAAATAAAATGCTATCTAGGAAAATCAAATAAAAGCATACTTCTATTCTTGGATTGGACAAACAGAGGGAAGGAACATATTTTGTCATCATCATCATCTTCCATAGGTTGACCATTTCTAAAACAATCACTACACCAACGCTACAAGACTCAATGATTGTTTACACAAACACTCAATCGTACAATATGGTGAAAATCTTGAGTCACACGATTATGTAGATACGAGTGCAGGATTTTGGGTACATAACATGAACATGGTCATAATTGTCGAAAAGTAGAATATCAGTCAACACATCGAATCCAATCTGCAAAACCCTCAGCCAAAAGAAGCTTCTCAACATTCACTTTCTCACCAAACCTATAAGCAATCCTCAAAACTCCCTGAGAATTTAAGGAACCCTTCATCACCGGGAAATTCACCACCGCGCTGCCTCCATAAACGCACGAATCGAAAAGCTCTTTAACTGACGTATGAACCTCCCCAATATATCTGTCGCCGAGCTTTCGCTTACAGTAAAGCTTGATGACAACCATGACTCCGTAGTTTTTCACAGCAGACTCACCTATGGTGTATTTCAAGCTGAAGTTCCACGCTGGGTTGGTCTCGCCATGCTTGTCTGTTGGAGTTCTCCTCTCTGTTTCTGGGTTGCCTCCGATAGAGACCCTCCCGTAAACTTTCATTTTGAATAGTTTTCGAACATCTTCGAGATCGCTTGCAGAGATTAGGGTTAGCTCAAATTTCCTGCACTCCATATATTATCGGGTTTGTAATGTGTATGTAGGTATGTATTACCGTTTTTAAAGATATAAAACAACCAGACACAACGTCATTGGGTGTTTTATAGTATCATCAGTCAACTAGAAAAGTAAGCGTGTTTTGGCAACCACTAGGAAAGTTAAAAGTTTATTTTTAATTTATTTTTGTTCATATTATTTCTCAAATAAAATAATAAAAAAATTAAAAAATTTACTTTTAATCATCTTTTCAAAAATATTCTTAAGTAACTAAAAAGATTTTATTAGACATATCTTTTTGGGTAAATTACACCAACGATCTTTATAGTTTGAAATTTGTGTCACTTTGCTCCCTAACTTTTCAATTGTGATACATTTGATCTTAAATTTTGAATCTTGTTCCAAATAAGGACAATTGAAGATACTATTGGATTTTCTAAGGGTAAATTCGTCACTTTGATAAAATATAAATTAATTTGACAAAAATAAATGTCAAAAAATTATTTTTGAATTTTTTAAAATTATTTCTACCTACTAAAGATAAAATTATATAAAATTGATATATCTTTTAGACATTTATTTATTTTTTTACCAAATTAATTTTTATTATGTATTTAGATGATAATCATGTAAAATTAATTTTTAAAAATTAATCATGTAATTTTTATTAATTTTTATCAATTTTACATAATTTTATCTTTGGTGGATAGAAATAATTTTTAAAAATTTTAAAATATTTTTTTGACATTTATTTTTGTCAAATTAGTTTATATTTTATCAAATTGACGATTTTGCCCTTGAAATTAAGCAAGGGTTTGTTTAATTGTCCTTATTTGAAGCAATATTCAAAATTCATGGTCAAATGTGTCACAATTGAAAAGTCAAGGACTAAAGTGACACGAGCTCCAAATTATAAGGACTATGAGTATAATTTGCCCTATCTTTTTTTAATCATTGGATATTCGGATCAGTTTATGTGCATCATTAATTTGGAGATTTACATAAAGTGCCCTTTCTACGTTGATCAGACCAATCTTGGGCAGAATCGCGGGCGTGGCCCCAAGGAGCAGATTACTCCTAATGGGAATTGAACATGAGAAGCACACCCTTAGACCCTAAGTTATACTTGAATATACTCTTTTTAAGAACGGATAATATTAAGCTCTAAATTTTTATTAATCAAACATAAATTGAATAAGGAAAATGTTTGGGACCATTTTTGGGGATGACCCCACGCTTCCAAAGTGATCATGGCCCTCTATGTATGTGTGGGGCCCACTCATGTATGTGTGGGGTCTACATTATGAGTGGTTCAAATTTGTGGGGATCTTGTGAGGGTCTTATGGGGTGGGGTCTCAACCATTACTCATTAAATAATCCGTTTATAACCTTATTTAGGTGGCGTTTGGCAAGTGATTTTGTGGCTAAAATAGTCACAAAAGACAAAATAAGTTATTTTAGTCACAATAAACAAAACATCATATCCAACGCATAATCATTACACTCTTCTCTCACAAAAAAAGTCAAAAAAGCCCAAAAACCAAAAAACCCTTCCCAAACCAAGCTTTTTAGCCCAGACTAAAATAGCCAAAAAAGTCAAAAAGGCAAAAAGCTAACCCACTTCCCAAACGGAGGCTTATACTAAATTAATTAATACTGGAAGAAGAAGCTAGGTAATTACTAAACAAATTCATTCCAAAAAAGCAGAAAAAAAAAAAAAAAAAAAAACAAGAGAGATGAAAAAATAAAATAAAAATAGGTAATTTCTTAAATATCCAACTTAATCGAATTTCATTTATGTGAAAAATAAAAATAAAAATAGATGGACTATTTTCAAAATCATACCGTTTGTTAATTACTTTTCAAACAAATATGTTTCAATCAAGTGGCTTCTGATATCTAATCAACTTAATTTAGTAGGTAAATAGCCTATTTGATAGAATCTCATTTGTGTAGTAGAATAAAATAAAAAATAGATGGACTATTGTTAAAATCATAATGTTTGTTAATTTTTTTCAAAAAAAATGTGATTCGATCAAGTGATTTTCGATATCTAATCAATTTAATTTATTCGGCAAACCATATAAGATGAATAGTTCAAATTGTCGAGTTAGGTCCAAAGTAGCATGAATTGGATCATGCTCAATTAGAGAGGATATAATCCTTCAATTTTATTTCAAGAGAGTATTAAGATTAACGTGTCTATTATTATTAAGTTCTCATATTTTCTTTAATTATCAACCAATCATCTTACTTATAAACTATTAGGTCTAAAAGGTGGTTAAGTGAACTTGTATATTATTTTCCGATATTGAATATATCACCTACTTTCTTAAAAATTATTAGATAATTTTGAGTATCATGTAGAATTGCTTATATAATGTTTTGACAAGTGAGAAACCTAACTGAGGGATTTTCTATACCAAATCAAATTAAACCAAAGCCTTAAATCTCATCAAATGGGATCGGTTACATGAATTCTTGTTCTCCACGCGGCTCTATCAAACTACAACAAACGTAACTTATGGTGACGAAAAGTAGTGAAGAAAATAAATTTCGTCACTAAATAAGAATAATTTGTGACGAATTATAAAATTTTGTCATATATAATAAAAAATAAAAATAATAGGTGACGAAATTTATTTTCATCAACAAATACTTCCTTTTAGGTGAGGAAAAATTAAGTTTCGTCACTGAAGATTTTCCCGCTAATTTTTTTTGGCAGAGCAAAAATTTTGAAACTTTTGGTGAGAAAAAAATTTGTCACTAATTATAAAATTACTAGTGAGGAATATATTTTCGTCACCAATAATTTTATATATATATATATATATATATTTTTTTTTTTTTTGAGAAACTTGATTTTAAATATTTTAAGACCATTTGGTGAAAAATATATTTTTGTTACTAATAATTTTTAATATTTTGAGACTTTTTAGTAAGGAAGTTATTTTGTCACTAATTTGGTGGGAAATTTTTGACATATTGGGCGGTAATGAAAAAAAATAGACTACTAACTTCTCCACCTTTTTTTTGTTTATCAGTTTTCCTCTCCCCCTCTCTCTCTGTCTCTCTCTCTCTCTTAAAACAAAACATAAGTTAATTAGCTCTTTAAGAAATCTATGGTGACGAAAAGTAGTGAAGAAAATAAATTTCGTCACTAAATGAATAATCCGTGACGAATTATAAAATTTTGTCACATATAATAAAAAAGTAAAAATAATAGATGACGAAATTTATTTTCATCAATAAATACTTCTTTTTAAGTGAGAAAAAATTAAATTTCGTCACCAAAGATTTTTCCTTCTAATTTTTTTGGGTGGTGCCAAAATTTTGAGACTTTTGGTGAGAAAAATATTTTTCATCAATTATAAAATTATTAGTGAGGAATTTCGTCACCAATAATTTTAAATATATTTTTTAAAATTTTGATTTTAAATATTTTGAAACTATTTGATGAAGAATATATTTTCATTGTCAATAATTTTAACATTTTAAAATTTTTGGTGAGAAAATTATTTATTACTAATTTTGGGGGAAGAACTTTGTGATATTGGCGGTAAAAAAAATAAATAAATAAATAAATAAATAAATAAAAAAAACCTACTAATCTCCTCCCTCTCTCTCTTTTTTTTTTTTTATGGTACTTCAGTTTTCCTCTCATTCCTTTCTTTCAAAACACAAGTTCTCTGCCTTCAACCCCCCTTTTCCTCCTTCAGCGCCGACACTGACGTCACCTGCATTCTCCTCCGAGCAATTGTTAGTCACCAACATCGCTTATTTGATAAATAATTTTTTTTAAAAATTAAATATTTATCTTATACCTAACTAAACAGAAATTTAAATTTTAAAATTTAAATTTATATATATATAATTCACTCCACCATTGAAAAATAAAAATTACTTAAGATCATTGTTTGAAAAAAATAATTCCTTAAATTTTTTTTTTTTTTGGGATCATCAGAAGTCTGTCTCTCTTTACATTCTTTTTCATTCTCTTATCTCTCTCTCATTTGTGCTCTCCCAATCCAAAAGCTTCTCATCACCGACCCCTCTCACTCTATCTTACCAACGACTGTGAGAGTCTTTTTCTCTCTCTCTATTGTTCATCGAATCTCTTCAACGAACAAGGGACTATCAGCAAATCCCCTTCACTTTCTCTCTTCTCGTTGTTGTTCGGTCTCTCACAGTCGACATCCTACCCCCCCTCTTTCTCTCCATCTCTTTCATCTCTCTTTGGTGAACATCAGTTGACAAGGATTTAACATCACAAACCCTCTTCGGTGAACATCAGTTAACAAGATCAAAGATCACAAACCCTCATCGCAAATCACAGCCCTATTCGTAGATCACATATTACAAGCCCAAACTCGTAAGCATATTGAAATATAGGTATTTCTTGTTTAAAATTTATTTTAGATTTTGGAATCTTTGCTTGAGATTGTTGTTTTTTGCTTGAGATTTGTTGAAATTTGTTTGAGATTACCAATAATTTTTTTGAAATTGATTGTAGCTGTTGTTTTCGGTGAATTGTTTTTTTTTTTAAAAAAAAAAAAAAGTTTGTATGAATCTGTTTAGAACAGATCCAAAAAAAAAAAATTGTTTAAAGAATTTTGTTGTTAATTTGATGAAATTTGTTTTTAAAAAAATTAACTCTGTTTCTAGATAAATGTATTTTATGTATGTCCATTAGGGATTGCCAATTTGTTTATTGGGTTATCTAAAGGCATGGCTGAGTATAGGTTTCTCGTTCTTTCCAATGCTATTGCGGCATTTACAGTGAGTTCTAGTCTTTGTATTCGAAACTACGCAGACAACAATGTCTTTTTCACCTGAGAAACAAAACCCAGTTCCTCCATTGAAGAAAACACAAACACCATCGAGCTGGTCAGACCTCTGGCTCAACAACAACAAATCTCTCAACAATGTCGTCTTTGCTATGAAACTCCATTCTCTCTCCAAACCCAAACCCCAACCTCACAAAACCCTTTTCTTCGATCGCTCTATGCTCCTCTCAGATCCAATCTCTCTCCTCTTTGACCAACTTCTCCTCCAAATCCTCTCCAAACTTCCTCAATCTCAAACAAAATCCAATTTCTTAGTTTCCAAACGCTGGTTCAATCTCCAAGGCCACCTTGTTCGTTCCCTCAAGCTTCTAGATTGGAACTTTCTTGGCTCCAGTCGTTTATTTCTTCGATTCCCAAATCTCATCCATGTCAATTTGGTTCGTGGATGTGTAGTTTCACCTAAAAACTAGGGTATTTTGTTGACTCATAATTTTGTTTCTCCTCATATTGATTCCAATGTTTTCCCAAATGGGTTTGTTCTTGAGAATTACATGTTATCAATTGATGAAGTTGATGGATTGAAATCATTAGCTGGTGGGTACCCAAATTTAAGAAAACTTATGGTTATCAATGCTAGTGAAATTGGGTTGTTGAGTGTTGCTGAGGAGTGTCCTACATTGCAAGAATTGGAATTACATCGGTGTAACGATCAGGTTCTACACGGTATCATGGCGTTTCAGAATCTTCAGATATTGAAATTGATTGGATTTGTTGATGGGTTTTATGGGTCTTTGGTTTCAGACATTGGTTTGACTATATTGGCACAAGGGTGTAAGAGATTGGTGTGAGCTCAGTGGATGTGAGGGAAGCTATGATGGGATCAAAGCAATTGGGCAGTACTGCCAAATGCTTGAAGAATTGACTCTGATTAATCATAGAACGGATGGTTAGTGGTTATCAGCTCTTTCATATTGTGAGAATTTGAAAACTTTGAAGTTTCAATCATGTAAGATAGTCGATTGTAGTCCTGGGCTTGGAATTACTGTTGTTTAATTAAGACTTTTGCTTAAATCTATGTTGTGAGGGTGCAACCAAATAAATTAATTCCATAGGTGATTAATGCATATATGTATTTAAGCATAATTTAGGGGATAGTAAGATGTTAGATAGATTCATAAATGGAGTATACACTAAGTTTTCGATTGGTTTGTCAAACATGTGGATTGGCCATCTCATTTGCAGGCAAGTACACCTAATGCTTGTGATTCTGAGGATAATGATTATGACCCTGATGGTTCAGAAGTGGATAAGAAAGTTGAGGAAGATGAATCTAGTTCTAATGAATCTGATTTCTATTTTTCTTTTGAAGATAATGGAGATTCACCAAAAAACAAGCAGAAGTTGGAGCTACCTTCTTCTGATGATTTAGAGGATGATGATTATGATCCTGATGCTCCAGATATCAGTGATCAGGTTAAGAAAGAAAGTTTAAGTTCTGATTTTACATCCGACTCCGAGGATTTTAGTGTTGCATTCGATGATAACATCTATCTCCATGCAAAGACAAACCTGTACCTGATGAACTGATGTCTGTGTCATCAGACCAGAACAAGCCCTGTGGTGTCTCCAATGGAGAAACATCTAAAGTTGGTCGGAGGAAAAAACAATCTTTAAATGATGAGTTGTCTTATCTACTAGAGTCAGGTCCTGGCCAAGGGGAGTCTGCACCTTTATCAGGAAAGAGACATGTAGAAAGGTTGGATTACAAAAGGCTGCATGATGTGGGTTCCCTTTCACAACATATATCTCATATCATTAGCATGTTGTCCATAGTCAATGTTTCTGATGATTGACTTTCAAACATTTTTCTTGTTAGTCACTTGTGATATGTACTAATTGTTTGCACTTCAGTAGTGAACATCACAGTACGGCACCATCTTTGTGTTAGCTGACTTTGATGCTTATGGATGTTTACTATGATTTCATTTATTACCTGATGTAGTAGACACCACTTCTATAGTTGTCCTCAGGTAGGTGTGCACAAAGTAACCAAGGAACCTGCAAACCAAACCAACATTGTTTTCATATGTTGGGTTGGTTGGGCACGGTTTGGTTTTGGGTTCAAAGATCCCATAAGTGATCAGGTCAATTTAGTTCTTGATTGGGAATCCAGGTAACTTAAACCGACTTGAGAATCGACCCCATGTATATATTATATACAACATTTGATACCGTATAAATACACTTAATGTTTGATTGTCTCTCTTAATGTCATTGGACTGAGTATCTTCTTAATAGAGCCACCACACTATCATTCCATACTTCAATGATTTAGAAAACTCTAGGCTTATCGACACATCTTAGTTACCAACAAAATTAATCTTCACATGATGATGTTTTAAGATATTAAAAATGGGAAAAACAAATGTTATCTAGTGTATTTAATTACTTTTTTAGTTATCAACATTTTGGTTTTTATTTATGTCTGTTAGTTGGTGTTTACTAACTCAACATTTATGTGGTCTATTTTGGTTAAGCAATTTGCAAGATCTTGTTACTGTTAACTTTCTTTTGTTCAATTGTTTTGATCTTGACCAATCAAGACTGATGTTAATTGTTAATAATAGTGAGATAGTGAATTAATTCAGTATCTGTGATTTATCATTTATGGACCCTTTGATAGTCATTGTACTTGATTCCATCATTCTAAGGATTTAAGCTATAGGGTTATTTGCTATTGCTATTTGATAAATAGGCTTGGGAGAGTGCGATGAGATATGCTACAAGGATCCAGTTTTAAAAGACTGACAGTGAGGTGCTTAAATTGACCGTTCTCCTAGTGCTGCCAGTTACTTAGTGGTTTCTTCCTTTTTTTAATCCTTCAATAATGCTTTTCACAAACTCTTTGGATTTCACAGGACTCTAACATGTCTGTTAGGAGATATGATTTAACCCATTTTTCTTTGTCACAAGAGGCTAAAAGTATTAGACTAGCATTTTATATGAAAATGTTACAGAAGGTGCTTCAAAATTTGTTTAGAACTGTTGAGTGGTTAAGAATGCGAAATGTTAATGAGGTCAGTTTATTTGAAAGCATCAGAGGAATACCAAGATTGTAGATTCTTGGAATGTTATAAACTTGAAAGAAACAATAGTTCTGCATCTCTAAATTGTATCGGTTAAATGTGGTACATATAAATGAGCATTTTGATAAAAGCACTTCTAAATCATAAACACATATTTCTACCCAGCACCGGAAGTTCACTGTAGAACTTGCTTTATTGTCAGAGCTTCCTCTTTATAGAAAAGAGGCACAACTGTCACATTTGACAGATACATAAACCATATTGGTTCACTTAAGACTTTGAAGATTGACATTCCTTTGTGTATGAAATTTTCATCATCGGAAACACATTATAACATGTTAATTCAGCAAAAGCTAGTGAGCATAGAGGACTTCATAAATATGCTTCGGCTAATATTTTACTTCCAACCGATTAATGGTTTGCTTGTGAAAAATAATAAAGAAAAAGAAAAATTGCTTGCCTAGGATTAGATTATCACTATTTATTCAAATATAAAAAATATATTCAGGTTAAAAATATTTATTTTACTAATTTGGTCTCTAGTGCTCTTTTTTTTCTTTTTTTCTTTTTTTTTTTTTTTTTTGCATGCAGGAATGCTTCCATGCTTGTGTAGCTTGCAATGGTTATAAGGTGAGCTTGATTTCAAGGAGTTTAACATATTGGTTTTGTTTGTCTCATAGTTATGTCAATGTTAAACTTCCATTCAATGTGCTTCATAGAATTTCTATTTCAATTTTTTGCTCCACGGGAGATTAGGCTTGTTGGTTCCATAAAAACCCTTATAATATATTAATGTTTTCCTTTTTATTTTGTTTGCAGATTAGTTTTTGATGACATTTGGAAGTATACTTGCAAATCAAAATCAAGTGTTGATATTTTTTGTGGACTGATACTTAGTTTTACTTGTAAATCAAGATCAAGTGTTATTTGTTTTTTTGTCGACTAATACTTTGTTCATTTTGAGATTAGCTATGATGGTGTTTTTGTTATACTTTATGAATTATTATTCAATTTGTTTGATGTATATATTTTGATTTATATATAAATTGGTTACTGAATTGTTTTGTGAAGTGGTGGATAATAGTTAGTGGATTTGTTAGTATATTTGAAGGCTATTGAGATATGAGCAGAGATATTTGTGAAATAATAATTTAAATTGAATTATAAAATATGGAACAATAAGTTTTGTGATGAAATTTATTGCAGCTTATATATGAAAAGTTTTGTTGATTTTGTTGTTTTGTGACTAAAATTTTTGTCACGTATACATCTTTTTGTCACGAAATATATTTCGTCATCCATGTCTAACTTTTGGAGACGAAAAATTTCGTCAACATTACATCTTACTGTGATGAAATTATTTCCTAACCAATGATCAATGTGTATGACAAATTTATTCGTCAACTAAAGTTTTATATACGGTACTAGTAATTATTTGGTGACGAAAATGTGAATTTTTTGCGATAAAATGTTGTCTTTTTGGTGACAAAAATTTTCGTCACTAAAATAATGTTATTGGTGACGAAATTATTTTTCATCACAATTGTTTTTAGTAACAAACATTCAATGACAAAACTGGTGACGAAAATATTTCCTAACAAATATATATAATGACAAAATTAGGTCTTTGGTGACAAAAAAAAATCATCATTCAAGACCCAATTTGTTGTAGTGGCCATTTCATTAGTCAAATTAAGTAGATCTATATCTCTATTTACAACGCTAGCCAACATTAGTCTAGGCCTACCCGGTCCCCTAACACTTCCATATACCGTCACTACATCGCATCTCTTGACTCTGCCTCTGTTGGTCTCCGTTGAATATGACCAAACCATCTCAGTCGATTCTCTCTCAACTTATCTTCTATCGGTGCTACTCCTATCCATTCCCGAATACACTTATTCTTAATTCTGTCTTATTTAGTCTTGCCACACATCCACATTAGCATTCTCATCTCAGCCACATTCATCTTATCTACATATTATTTCTTAGTTGCCCAACACTCCATCACATATAAAATCACTGGTCTAATAGCCGTTCTATAGAACTTACCTTTTAGTCTAGTGGGTATTCGTTTATCGCACAGTATCCCAGACACACTTCTCTACTTACTCCATCCCGCCTTAATCCTATGGGCCACATCCACATCAATCTCCCTTGCTGTTATGATAATCGACCCTAAATAACGAAAATGTTCACTCTTAGGCAGTTCTTGGTTCTCAATCTTCACTTTTCCTCTGCTTTCATTGTTACTGTTACTAAATTTATACTCTATGTACTCAGTCTTAGTTCTGCTTATTCGGAATCCTTTAGATTCAAGTGTTTTTCTTCAAATCTCTAACTTTGTGTTAACTCCTTCTCTAGTCTCATCTACAAGCACGATATCATCTGCAAAAGGCATACAACATGACACATCATCCTGAATATTCCTCGCCAATTCATCCATAATTAAAGTAAAAAGATAAGGACTTAAGGTATATCCTTGGTGTAATCCTACAGTGATAGCAAATTCATTTGTCTCTCTAGTAGGCGATCTAATAGTGGTCATCACCCCTTCATACATATCCCTAATCACATCAACGTAACTTTTTGTCACCCCTTTTTTTCTCTAACACCCACCATATTATATCCCAAGACACTCTATCACATACTTTCTCAAGGTCGATAAACACCATCCGAATGTCTCTTTTTTTTTCTCTATACTTTTCTATTACTCTCCTCAAAATATAGATTGCTTCCATTGTTGACTTACCAAGCATAAACCCAAATTGATTTTCGAACACCTCTGTTATATCTCGCAATCGGCGTTCTATCACTCTCTCCCATACTTTCATTATATGACACATTAGCTTGATTCCTCTATAGTTGTTGCAATTTTGGATATCTTCTTTATTCTTATAGATTGGCACTAAAATACTCTTCCTCCACTTATTTGGCATGTTCCTAGTCAACAAAATTTTGTTAAACAACCTAGTCAAAACACTTCCAAACTTCAATAGGGATATCATCAGGTCCTAAAGCTTTATTTGATTTCATCTTCTTAAGTGCAATCTCCACTTCAAAGTTCCTAATCCTGTGATAGAATTTATAGTTTTGGTTTATCGTATTACTGGCTATTTCTTCCCCTATTGACGTACCTCCATGTTCCTCATTGAATAGTTTCTTAAAATAATTATTTTATCTCTCTTTAATCTCTTCATCCTTCACTAATACCTTAGAATTCCCACTCTTGATGCACTTAACTTGCTTAAAATCTCTTGTTTTTCTCTCATGTATCTTAGCAAGTTTGTATACTCTCTTCTCTTCCTCCTTACTATCTAATCTAGTGTATAGGTCATCATAAACTTTCAACTTAGCCTCTCTCACTAGTTTCTTAACCTCCTTATTAGGCAATCTATAGCTCTTAAGGTTTTTCTCAGTTCTATCCTTCCGCCACTATTTAAAGCACTCTTTTTTTTTTTGTCTTAACTACCGCTTGAACTTCTTCCCTCCACCACCAAGTTTCCCTAGAGCTGCGCCTCGTTCCTTTCGACTCTCCAAGCATTTCTCTTGAGATTCTCCTCATACAATTGGCCATCAAGTTCCATATAATGTTAGCATTATCTTCCAAGTCCCATGTACCTTCCTTATCCATTTTATTCTTAAATATTTCTAGTTTATCCTCTTTTAGATCCCACCATCTCGTCCTACAACGCCCATCATCATTCCTAGCTTGGTATTATCCTTTAAAACATAAATCTAGTACCTATGTTGAGAGGCCAGGCTCTCTCCAGAAATCACCTTACAATCATTGCATTTTAAACGGTCCACTTTTCTCACTAAGAAGTAATCTATTTGGCTCTTAATTGGCCCATTCTTAAAGGTTATCAAATGCTCATCCCTCTTCTTATACATAATATTGGCCACCACAAGGTCAGAAGCCAACGCAAAATCTAAGATACTCTTTCCAACCTCATTACTATCACTAAAGCCGTATCTACCATGTACCCTTTCAAAGCCCAGTTTATCTATGCCTACATGGTCATTAAAATCTTCACCTATAACTAGGTTCTCTCCTACGGGTATCTCCTGCAAGATCTCATCCATTCACTCTCAAAAATCCCTCTTAGTCTGATCATCTAATCCTACTTGAGGGACATATACACTAATAACGTTCACTATATTCCCTCTAATAACTAGTTTAACTAATATAATTCTATCCACATTCCTAATGAGCACCACTACATTTTCCACAAAACCCTTGACAATTATGATTCCTACCCTATTCTTACGTCTATCCTTACCACTATAATACAGTTTAAAACCTCAATTTTCCTAACTTTCTCAACCGTCCACTTAGTTTCTTGTATGCATGTTATACTAACTCTCTTCCTAATCAAAATTTTCACAATTCATTTGGTTGAAATACATGTAAACAATGTTTTAAGCGTACCCAATAATAATTCATATTTTCCTTGCTGTTCCCTAATTAGTAATCTTCCTTGTGTTTTGGTTAATGATAGTCTAACAGTTGAACTAACCGTATAAGCCAAAAACTCTGGTGGAATTGATTTTGGTTGGTTCCGAGAAACTTATACCCACATCACTTGTTTATCATTGAATAGTTGTATGGAACAAAATACTAGACCTGTCCATTTCATGTTTCGCCGTTCTTTTTAATTTATATATAGATAAATATGTGTGTATATATAAAATTCCCTATAAATAATCATATGATTTTCTCACACAGATAATTTTAGTGGAAATTTTATGGTTTTGCGTGTGTACCATTTATAGTGAATTTTAGTGGTAATTTTAGTTAATTTTTATGAAAATATATGTAAAAAAAATAGAGACATTGATGTGTACCAACGGTCAAAACCTTTGTTAATTTATTGTGATATTTGTTATAATATTATTTCAGTTATGATTTAAGAATTCTTTATTATACCTTATATATTATTCACTTATAACTTAGTTTTTCTTAGTTATGTCTCTTTTAATATGAAATTGTATTATTTAAAATAATTAAACTCACAAATGACATAAATGGCATATGATACCCCTTTTATAGTATTATCCTTATTTTAAATAAATAAATATATATATATATATATATATATATATATATATAACGCCGTACAATTATCTTCAAAAAGTGTTTTTATGACTCCTGTTTCAGAGTGGTTTGGTTTGTTTGTCTTTATATATCAAACAACCTTTTTTTTGTTTTGTTCTGTTTTGTCTGGCATATGTTATTTCATTCTAGGGCTAGTTTGATATTCCATTGATGTCTTTTACCATAGCTGCAATTTTCCTTTTAGGCTTTTGGTTATTGATGTTTTGGGATGCTCTCTTTCTATTCTTTCTTTATCAATAAATTCTTCTTTGTCAATCAAACCTTAATAAATAATAAAAAAATAAACAGAATGTGCACTAGATGTTTTATAGTAAAAATCAATCACCTAGGAAATAGAAGTAATTAAAAAAGACTTTTTCTTTTTCTTCCACGTGAATAATCAGTGTTTGGTTGGCCCTGAATAATATATATGAATATATCAGGTAATTTCCTGCAGTTCTCTTATTAATACGATACGCGTCCTCATCGTGCAAAAACTCAAAGTTTGATTTTTTGGTTGGTTCCGGGAAACTTACCCATATCAAATACCAATAATTGAATGGCCTTAGAATAGAAAGACTTGACCCTGTCCTTTTTTTGTAACGTACTTGACCTGTCCATTTCATGTTCAGTTTTTCTACATAAAAACATGTGTTTACACTACGATTCTATTTCTCTATATGTCAATGTGCCTGTTTGATGCAGTTTAAAAGTTACTTATTTCAGTTTTTAGTTTAATTTAAACTATTTTGATGTGTTTGGTTTAGCTTATAACTTATAACTTTTTGGAAATCAGAAATCAGCTTATTCTTTGAGTGGGGCAGGAGATGCTTAATTTATAAGTCAGAAATCAGCTTATGTTCATAATTATAAGTTATAAGCTGTTTAGACATAAGCTATAAGCACTTTCCCACAGCTCTACCAAACAGGGCCAATGTCTGTAAAAGGGTGTTTACGAAAGGATTTTTTTCCATTTTTTCGGCTAAAATTCACAGAAAGATAAAAAAAATATTAAAATAATAAATAAGATAAAATATCACATTAAATTCATAATCATTTCACTTTTTCTCTCACAAATATTACATCTAACTATAAAAAAATCCAACTCTTCTTCCCAAACACAAATATTTTAGCCTACTAAAATAGTTAATTTGCCAAGCGAGCCCTCTGTTAGATAAAAGAATTGATATATTTTTTTTAAAGATTAAATAAACTTTGTAGTTGGTACCTAACACGTTGGCTTCCTGCATGTATATCCTCAAATAATATTTGAGTAATATTGCAACATCTACAATACTGAATTGGTAAGCTGATCTACAATATTTGAGTAGCGTGCAGATATGCTTGCTAATACGGGAGCTGGTCAATTAGAAAATTTGGTGGTGGTGGATGATCCACCTATTGTAATACGAAGCCAAATAGAAGCAGACATAGTGGGCATGGCATATCGGATGATTTAGACTCTATTATGCCCCTCCTTTCATGGTTTTTTGTTTTGTTTGTGTTTGCGATCATTTTCGATGAATCAAAAAATAAATAAAAAATAAAAATAAAAATTGAATCGGTAAGATGACATGTCAAAGACAAAGTTTAAGGTAAATTACACTTATATCCTTAAAGGTTTAGAAAAAAATATAAGTTTTACAATTTTGGTATAATTATATTTAACTCTTTTTTAGTAAAGTTACAGAAATTGAAACTAATGCAAATAATGTGAATATACAAAAATAAATAAGACAAAATATACATTTTAGTAGAAAAGAGATCACAATATTATTTTTTTTATTTATATGACTAATAAATTATTAATAAAATAGAAGTTAAGTGTTATATAAATTAAAATTTAAAAAAAAATTCAAAGTAATTATATCAAATTTGTAAAATTTATTGTATTTTTTCAAACCTTAGGAGAGATAAGTATAATTTACCTTCAAATTTAGGATGAAATAGTCTTTAAAAGGCCTTAATTTGGCAACCTTAATTCAATAGGAAATATTTTTTCTTTTATTCTTTTTAACAAAAAATAAACACATTCATATTTTTGGGTTCCATCAATCAAAAAATAAAGGATAAATTACACTAACACCTCCTGAGATTTGGTCTAATTACATCCCACCCTCTAACGTTATGGAAATTACATTTATACCCATATGATTAATAGTCTCATTTCACAAACCCCCCTACTTATATAAAAAGTAATAACTCTTGGTAGAAAAATAGAGGAAATTACATTAAAAAAAAAAGAAAAGCAAAAAAAAGAGGGAGAAAAAAAAAAGGTAAAGCAAAGCAAGAAAAGAGAGTGTATTAATTCAATGTCTTTTCGATACTAACATTAATTTCGTTTAGATAATTACAATGACAGGAGGGTCAGTGTAATTTCTCAATTGTCAGGGGTGAAATGTATTAAACCTAAACCTTAGGAGGTGTAAGTATAATTTACACAAAAATAAATAAAAGGAAGACCTCGCCAAAACTTTGATAATCTGTCAAAGCTCATGTCATATTTGATATCAGAAATAACAATGCCAAAATTTAGAAGAGAAACTATTTTGAATTTTTTTTCTTGAATAATTGAAGAAGAATGTTTAGGGGTGAGCATGGTCCGGATTGGATCGGATTGGGATAAAACCAGGACCAATCCGTTATTTACGGTTCCTGAAAAATTGGAACCAATCCAATCCGTTTAAATCATGGAACCAATCCGAACCAATCTATTTAAATACGGATTGGATCGGTTTAGGACCATGGATTCACATAATTAAATAACAAATATATATATATATATATATATAACACTTGAATTTCATAAAAATATAAACATAACGCTATATTAGTTCCATAATAGCAATATGTTTTTCTATAATAACGACATACTGTTCTATAATTTAAACAACCATAAGAAAACTGGTTTCACCATAAGTATTTAGACCATTGCAAATTAAAACTTAAAACTAACAAACAAAAGTAATAAAAGAAGATATTATACGGTTTTAGGTTTGAGTTTAGATTTTATATAGAATAAGAGAAGATACTATGGGGGAGGTTGTATAATAAAAATATAGACTATTTGTATACGGTCCGGATCGGTTCCAATCCGAAACCGTGAGATTCAATCCGGAACCAATCCGTGAACTACGGATTTTTAATTCTTCAATCCGGAACCGAACCGCGGATTCAAAAAACCAATCCAAACCTATCGGATTGGACTGGACTGGATTGGATTACGGATTTCACGGATTCCTTGCTCAGCCCTAAGAATGTTGTTTTTTTCCTCTTTTTGGGTCTGAACTTAGGTTGCATCTCTCTAGCATAAGTTGGGAAGCACCTAATGGGCTGGGCTATTGTTGTAGTCACAAACTGAGGCCCCCAAATGAAATCCACAAGGAAGAAACGTATCATCAAGCCTGGGAAACAGTATGTGGGTTAGCAAAGTTACAGGTTGGTAACATGCAAACCGATTTCTTTACATGGGCAGCCTACTGGTCTGGCCTGGCAACTAAATAAGCCAGCCGACTTTACATACACCCCCAACCCCCCCCCCCCCCCCCCCCAAAAAATAAATAAATAAATAAATAAGGTGTGCTCGGATAATCAAATTTTGCGCTTGAGTGCGCTAGCTTGTATGATTATTTGATACACGTGATACATACGTAATTTAAGTAGATAAAAATAAAAAAAAATTAATATTACAATGTGTTTGCTATTTAAGTGATATTCTTTTCCAAAAGCATGCACTTCTCTATATAACTTTCTTTTTTTTAAATAAAAAAATTCACATGTCTTGTGGCATGAAAAGAAGTAACGGTATCAGGACATCAAGGCTAGCATTTGCTTTATGATAGGAGATGGGCTTTCTCTAGTCCAAATTTAGAGCGGAGGTTGTTGTCCAAGCATGTGAGGCCTATCACGGATCTCTTTTTTTATGATATAAATTATTTATTCGTATACTTCACTAATAAAATTAGGTCTATTCAATATTCGTAATCCATTTATTTTTTCGAGTTTGTCTCCAAAAAAATTAGAGGTCAATGTTTTTAGAAATAGACTATTCATTTTTTTTTTATACAAATGCGATAAAATGAATACATTACAGATATCATATTAATCTTTTTTTTATATTTTATTTTAATAAATGATATACACGTGATGCCAGACAAAATAAAGGATTTAAATTATTGAAATGTAATCCATAGTGGACTCTACGAATTAGAATAGCACCTTTCAATCCGCGTGCAGAAATAGAGAGAAGCCTAATAGTATAGATATATTGTAAACATAATCAGTGTCAATCATGCCATATATATTTGTAAGAATATGAGAGTCCAATAAAAAGATTTTTTTTTTTTTTTCTGAAAGTTAGGGTCTCATTTAATACAATATATATATATATATATATATATATATTGTAAAAATATTAAAAGAAGAGAAAATTGGTGATAAGTTCATATTTTCACCTGTATAAGCCTTTAAGGACAATGATGAAATTATTAGAGCTATAGGGACATTTGTTGAAAATTATAGCGATTTTGGTTTAGACCCGACCCATTGACGTTTTGGATTCGGGTTTCACTGTCTTATAAAATTGTTCATATCTTATAAAATTGGTTTTGAGATTGGTTATTGGAGTGTCTTGGTTGTGTTTGGAATAAGTCGGGGATTAGTTTTTCAAAATGGTTCATGCTCAGATTTTGGCTTCTTCGTTCGAGCGACGCTTCTTGTGCTCGAGTAGTCTTTGAGAACTCTCAGTACTTTTGCAAGTCTACAAAGATACTGGGAGTTGGCATTCTATGCTTGAGCGGGCATTCTTGTACTTGAGCAGTGTTGGCTTGAGCAGTCCTTCTTGAGCTCTAGCGATAGTCCTCTATCTACAAAACTTCTAACAGTCTGTATTCTTCGCTCGAGCGGTCTCACATACTGTGTCTAGTCGCTCGAACGACCATTCTTTCGCTCAAGCGGTCTGCTCATATATCAGATCATAAAGTTCACTTTTTGAGTCACTTTTTCACACCTCTCTCTCTCTCTCTCTAAATCTCAAATATACTCTCTCTCTAAAAATCATCTCTAATCTCCAAATACACCTTGATCCACCCATTTCTACACCCTAGTCCCTTTGTTAAAAGGGTAGAGCTCTTCTAGAGCTTCGTTTTAATCGGAACAAAGTTGGGTTTCGGCGTTTTTGAAGTTTCTTTATTCTCTCTCTCGTTTTCTAAGCTTGAGATAGGGATTCTTTGCACTTTCTTATAATTTTTATTTATTTATTTTCAATTTCAAAAACAATATTGTGATTTGGGAATTTTTGGACAAATCTAGGGTTTTAGGTTAAAAATCAAAAGAGGGATTTTTAAATGGGTTCTCGAAAATAGTTATGGGATTGGAAATGAAGTTGAGTTGTAACAAAATGGTTGGTTTTGATATGTAACACACTGAAATAATCACCGTATATATATATATATATATATCCAACTCATAATAACTAATAAATATCAACATAATTGAATTGATAAGATTTCATTAATCAGAGTTTGATATACAAAAGGTGACACATGCGATATACATTTATAAATAGTACATCCTGAATTTACAGCATGTGATACGAGATAGTGAAAAGAAGTGAAAGCTAAACAGATAATCATATACCCTAATGGCTTACATCTTTCCAAGTCAGTGCATGGGTATATCGAATGTAAGTCTTAAGCTCAATACAAATAAAGCCCTAGTCTTGTACAAAATCACATACAAAATAACAAAATTGACCATTCAGCTCCACAGTCCTCCCAAGCTAAGTCCTTGGTAAAGGCATATCACCAGTACCTGAAAAATGGTTTTCCCACATAGGGTGAGCCAAAACCCAGTAGAAACACTGCAACACACTGTATAAATCTTAACAAAACCATAAGGTTTTATGCATATACAATGCCCATATCAAAACATTTTACATTTATGTCCAAAAATAATGTCATGCCCAATTTATATCACAATTTTCAAAACCATGCCTTTTACAATAGAAAACAAGAAGGAAATCTCAAACTAGTACGCCCTTTCACAGATATTTCATCCGCGGGAAACTGTCAAATGGCACCCATGTAAACGTAGCCTATGCAAGCGCTACTATTGCCATTTTACGGATATTTCGTCTGTAGGAATCAGCATCCATGTACATGAGCATTTTTCGGGACTTTCACCCTAGACACACAAGCTAACTTCATTTGGTGATACACACCTCTTTCCCACGTTCACTCCTTTTTCTCTAAATCAAATACATTTTCAATGCATTAAATAAGAAACAATGTTCACTGCACATGGATGAAAATTTAGTTTTAGTTCACTTAATTCTCATGCAATTTCTACAACACTCATAACTATCCTTCTCTGATAGTCCAAAACAGATATCTCTAATAAATAGAAAATTACAATAACAAGGGTTGATCCTTCCCAGACTGGTGTCAACCCTTGAGGTCAACAACAAAAGACAATTGTCGACACCACCAAGGCTAGTGTCAATCCTAAATTTTAGTAGCTATTCCAAGAACATAGAAGTAAGATGGTGTTGACACCTCTAAAGCTGGTGTCGACCCTAGGAGCAGAACAAGACAAAGAAAAGGAGGCAGTGTCGACACCAACAAGGATGGTGTTGACCCTTGAAGCCAAAACCAAACATAAAGAGAAAGGAACAACCATCACGAATATGGTTTCCTGGATTCAAAAGTAATAAATGGGTCGGGTCTAAATCAAGGTCACTATAATCTCCCTCCCTTAAAGAATTTCATCTCCAAAATTAAAAGCAAACATTTAAAACCAAGTTGAAGCCAATTACACAATGATAGTAATTTCAATTCATCACCATGACCCATCCATTGGTCATCCATTCTCATCAATATGATAAACAAGTTCTCAATACTGAATATACAATTCACATTTTCAAAACATATGCAATGTTTACATTACATTAACATAACAAAACTCTCAAAACACGCTCAAGTACCAATAAATAGGTCTAGATATTTTTCACGGACTTCTAATTCACGTTCCCAAGTTGTTTCCTCAACCCCGTGATGTTTCCATAACACTTTTACCAAAGAAATTGTCTTACTTCGCAAGACTTGGTCTCGAGTATCCAAGACTCTGACCGGTCACTCCTCATACGAGGCATCCTCATCTACCTCTAACTCAGTCCAATCCAACACGTGCGACGGATTCGGCTCATACTTCCGGAGCATACAGATATGAAATACGTCATGAATCCCAAAAAGCTGTGGTGGTAAGGCCAAGCGATAAACTACCTCTTCAATCCGATCTAGGATCTTAAAAGGCCCGATAAATCTAGGAGATAACTTCCCACTCTTCCCTAATCTCATCAAACCTCATCTAGGTGATATCCTCAAGAAGATGTGATCTCCTATCTCAAAGGATAACGGTCTCCTCCTGCGGTCGGCATAGCTCTTTTGACAACTCTAAGTCGTGACCAACCTCTTACGGATAACTATAACTTTCTCCGTCGTTTCCCAAACTAATTCTGGACCTAACATAGGTGCATCACCCACCTCAGCCCAACACACAAGAGACCTACATGGTCGGCTATACAAGGTCTCAAACGGTACCATACAAATAATTAACTAGAAACTGTTGTTATAGGCAAACTCCACTAAGGGCAAGTGCTTCTCCCACGACCCCTTAAAGTCAAGAACACTACCCCAAAGCATATCCTTTAGAATCTGAATGGTGTGCTCTGACTACCCGTCAGTCTTAGGGTGATACGCGGTGCTAAAAGTCAATCTCATGCCAAAGACATTCTGTAGGCTTTGCCATAATCGAGCCGTAAAATGCGAATCTCTATCCGAAATAATCGTTATAGGGACCCTATGTAACCCCACTATGTCCCTAATGTAAAGGTTAGCTAGATAATCTACTGAGTTACTCGTGCGCATAAGTACAAAGTACGCTGACTTGATCAATCAGTCAATTACCACCCAAATGGCGTTACTACCCCGTTGAATCCTCGGAAGACCTACAGCAAAATCTGTTGTGACGTGCTCCCACTTCTACGCAGCTATAGGTAAGAGTTATAACAAACCCGCTGGCCTCTGATGCTCGGCCTTCACTTGTTGACACGAAAGGCACCTCGATACAAACACGGCCACATCTCTTTTCATACCTCTCCACCAAAACTGGCGACTAAGGTCACGATACATCTTTGTTCCTCCTAGGTGCACTGCAAGGCATGAGTGGTGAAACTTTCAGAATACTTCCTCTCGACAAGACTTCAGCACGAAAAGACGGTCAAGGTATCTAACACTCAAGTCAGAATATATGCTTAAGCCTTTTTCTACCTTCCCACTAGAAATCTTCTCCCGAAGGGTTTCTACCTCAAGGTTACCCCTCTATGCTTCTATAACTCGACTCATAAGTGTAGGTTAAGCAACCATGGTAAACTAAGTTGCTGACTCAACAGACTCGCCAAGATGCAAGTCAAACTCGCCAATAACGTCCAACATCTCCCACTCTCGAATGGCAATACTAGCTACACTGTCAATGGATAACATTGGTCTTTCTCGGATGATAATGCAACTCAAAGTCAGAATCTCCTATAAACTCCATTTACCTTCTCTACCTCAAATTCAAATCTTTTTGTGTAAACAGATATTTCAGACTCTTGTGATCGAAAAATACTTCAAACTTCTCACCATACAAATAATGCCTCCAAATCTTCAAGGCAAGGATCACTGTTGCTAACTTTAGGTCATGCGTAAGGTAGTTCCTCTTATGTGTTTTCAACGGCCATGAGCCATAAGCTACCACTTTTCCCTCTTGCGTCAATACACAACCCAAACCTTCCCGTAAAGCATCACAAGTCTCACTCCACACAAATTTAATTCCTTTCCTCGTCAGTCTAGTCAATGGTAAAGCTAATCTGAAGAAATCTTTCACAAACTGACGGTAATACCCGACCAATCCCAAGAAATTATAGATCTTAAAGGCATTCTTATGTTGTTCCCAATCTTGTACGGTTTCTATCTTGGATAAATCTACAGTCACTCATTTTCTGGATACCACATAGCCTAAGAACTTGACTTCTTTCAACTAGAATTCACATTTTCCAAACTTAGCATATAGTTTATGAGGGTTTTAAGCAACTCGAGTACAACTTGCAGGTGTTCTTCATGTTCCTCCTTGGCGGGTGAGTAAATCAAAATGTCGTCCACAAAGCAGTCTAAGAACTCGCGGCAAGAATCGGTTCATTAAATTCATAAACACGACTGGTGCATTGGTTAGCCTAAAAGGCATCACTAGAAACTCATAACGGCCATACCGCGTACGAAATGCCGTCTTTTGGATATCTTTCTCTCTTATCCTCAACTGGTGGTAACCCGACCTCAAGTCTATCTTAGAGAAGCAACAAGACCCCTTCCACTGGTCAAACAAATCACTTATGCGCGGCATTGGGTATTTGTTCTTAACAGTTACTCGGTTCAACTTCTGATAATCAATACAAAGTCGTAATGCACCATCTTTCTTCTTGGAAAAAATAGTCGATGCTCTCCAAGGTGAAGTGCTAGGATGAATAAAACCCTTATCTAACAATTCCTAGAGTTGAATCTTCAACTTACACAACTCGACAGGTGCAAATCTACACGGTGCCATAGAAATCGGTGTCGTGCCAAGCACTAACTCAATAGAGAATTCAGTCTCATGATGAGGTAGCAAACTAATGAGATCCTTGGGAAAAACATCTGGGTATTCAAAAACTACCCTTGGTAACTCAACTCGGACTTCATCACGTTCACTACCCAAAAAGTTTGCAAGAAGACAACTAGGCTCACTCTGTCCACGCGAATCATACACCTGTGATAAAACTTTATCGGCTCTGTCCCCCATGAAATAAAAACAATCACCGCTCAAGGTACATACAGTAACTCTCTGACGGTAGCAGTCTATGAAAGCCCGATACGATGATAACTAGTCCATACCCAAAATAGCATCAAAATTTGACATATCAATCAACACAAATGCAAAAAGAAGTCGGCGACCGGTAACCTCTATGTCACAACCCTGACACCCCTATTCCAAAACAATCTCACCACCAATAGGTGACTCTACACTAAGTGGAGATGCTAACCAAGCCAATTCTAACCCCAATGCCGATGCAAATGCAGACAAAATAAAAGAGTGGGATGCACCCATATCAATCAGCACATTGGCTATAGAATTGCATAACAAGAAAGTACCTCTCACAACTGAAGGTGCTAGCACTGAGTCCATTGTAATAACAACATACACAAGCCCCGAAGGTCTCTGCTCCACTTGCTCACTCCTTGGAGCATACATCTGATGTACTGATTGAGCTGAAGAGGCTCCCTGATTAGCCCCCGAAACCTGTGCTAATTGTGCAGGCTAGTGCCTCTGTGTCTGCCTCGAATCAGACGCACCAGGTGTGCCACTCAACTGAGGAAAAAACCTCTTCAAGTGCCCTGCCTACCCACACTGATAACAAGTGAGCGGTTGCCCTATCATTTGACTCTAGCTCTGAGAACGAGCCGCAAATGAAACTGATCGTTGCCCTCATTCCCTTTGCGAGCAAGCTAGAGACTTGTGGCCTAACTGGCCACACTTAAAGCAAGTGAAATCTCTTTGACCACTTCTCCTAGAACCTAAATTCGGTATAGGAAAAGTAGACCTCGACTGAGCTCCTTGGGACTACTGTGGGGTAGAACCCTTCTGCCTCTTACTGTCTTCCTGAACATCCTAACTTCTCTTGGAGCCCCTCATCCACTATTCCTTCATTTACATCACGGTCTCAAGATGAGCCCCCGACTCTACAAATCGTCCATAATCTCTAATCATTGAATCGGCTACCTTGAAAAGAAGCTTGGTCCTTAACCTTTTCTCAAACTTCACACAACGGCGCTCTTCTATTGCTACTAACTCTAGTGCAAACCTTCATAGACTAGTAAATGCGGCCTTAAACTCAGCCACCGGTGTGTTCAACTGCTTGAGCTTTGAGAACTACTCCCTCAACTTCTCCCTAACAATGGAAGGTAAGAACTTGTCCTGGAAGGCGTCGACGAAAGCCTCCAAAGTTACTCCAATGTGCCCATGCATATACTTCCACCATTGATCCGTACCTCATTTTAGTTGGAAGGATGCCAAGGTCATTCTCAAACCATTGTCTTCGATACTGAGCATCTCAAACGTCTTCACCATTTGTTCAAGCCATTCATCCGCTCTCAAAGGCTCTTTAGGATCACCCAAAGGCTTGTCTGGGTTAGACCAGAAGAACTCCCTCTTCAAGAATGATGGCCCTGTCTCAGCTATTTTGGCTTGGACTTGATTCTCAGTCTTGAGAATGTCCATAGATTCCTTCAAAGCTCTAGTCATCTCACAGGCTAAAACGCCCATGGCCTGTTGACTAATTGGTTCGGCTACATCGGCCTAACCAACTCGTTCCTCTTGTGCCACAATCTCATCCGGTAAAGGCACTTCATGCCTTCTAGGCCTACTTCGCCTACCACGACCACGACCACGCCCTAACATCCTAATAAAGGTAACAAAAGAGATTGACACATTTACAAATGTGCCAAAGCTAACTCACTCAGGTCCTAATGCGGTGGACAACAGTAATTCACTCCATATAAGCACATAGTCATATAAACACATACGAATCTCCTTCCCGGATAATGACCATCCAGTGGTGTTGCCAGAGTTCCAATTAGAAACAACAGCAATCAGGTGCACTTCTAATAGGATTTCTAAAAACTTGTAGACCTAATCAACATCCTAGAAATTAAATCTCATACCCATATATTCACATAAGCATGTTATCACATAGCATACCGTATATACAAATGTCTCTATCAAGCGAGACAAAACCGCTGTGGTAATAACCACTTCCCATGTATCAAAGTATTCAAACCTAGTACGCTCGGATACTAAGTTATAACGTCTCAAAATAAACACCACATATATATATATATATATATATATCCATCTCATAATAACCAATAAATAGTAACATAATTCAATTGATAAGCTTTCATTAATCAGAGTTTGATATACAAAAATGACACATGTGATATACATTAATCAACAGTACATCTTGAATCTAAAGCATGTGATACGAGATAGTAAAAATAAGTGAAAGATAAATAGATAATTAGATGCCCTAAGGGCCTACATCTTTCCAAGTCAGTGCTTGGGTACATCAAAAGTGAGTCTTAAGCTTAATACAAATAAAGCCCTAGATTGTACAAAATTAAATACAAAATAACAAAACTGAACCTTCAGTTCCATAGTCCTCCCAAGCTAAGTCCTTGGTAAAGACATATCACCCGTACCTGAAAATGGTTTTCCTATATAGGGTGAGCCAAAGTCCAGTAGAAACACTACAACACACTGTATAAATCTTAACAAAACCATAAGGAGTTATGCATATGCAATGCCCATGTCAAAATGTTTTACATTTTTGTCCGAAAATAATGCCATGCCCAATTTATATCACAATTCTTCTCCAAACATGCACTTTACAATAGAAAACAAGGGGTAAATCTCAAACCAGTACATCATTTCATGCATATTTTGTCTGTAGAAAACTGTCAAATGGCACCCATGTAAACGTAGCCTATGCAAGCGCTACTATTGCTATTTCGCGGATATTTCATTTGCGGGAATCAACACCCGTGTATGCGCACGTTTTTCGGGACTTTCACTTTGGATACACAAGCCAACTTGATTTGGTGATACACACTTCTTTTCCACGTTTTCTCCTTTTTCTCAAAATCAAATACATTTTCAATGTATTAAATAAGAAACAATATTCAATGCACATAGATGAGCAATTAGTTTTAGTTTACCTAATTCTCATGCAATTTCTACAACACTCATAGCTATCCTCATCCGATAGCCCAAAACAGATATCTGTAATAAATAGAAAATTTCAATAACAATATACATTATTATCATTTCCAAGATGTGAGCGATATAACATATCCAATTCCACTATCATCATCACTATCCTCCATCACAATCATCAAGACGTGAGCGATATTACAAAACCAACATCATCCTTCAATTTTTTCCAACACAAGTCAAACCCATGGTTTTAAAAAAAAACCTCGTTTTCTTTCAAAATCATTTTTGAGTATAGAAAAACATCATTCCAATTACATAAACCCAACATCATTTACATTATCTGTACAAGATCAACATTTGAGATTTCTAGGGCAAAATTCCTGTTTTATTTAAAAATCATTTCCAAACGTAAAAACCTATCACTTCATCATATATCAACAATAAACACCTTTCTACAAGTATTTCCAACAAACCATTTGAAAATCCCTCTTTGATTTCCAACCCAAAACCCTAGATTTGCCCAAAATCTCCAAAAATCACAATACTATTTTAGAAATATCAAAAAACTAAGTTAAAACTCATAAAAGGGTGTGGAGAATCCCTACCTCAACTTAGAAGAGGAAGAAGAAAGAAAAGTCCAAAAGTTGACAGTGATAAAACAATGATTTGCTCTGATCAAAACGAAACCCTCGACAAGCTCTACACTTAATTTCAAAGGAGAAAGGTGAGGAGATGCTTCTAAGTGAGTAGATATGAAGATCTTTGAGCGAAAAAAGTGAGCTTAGAAAGAGAGAGAGAGAAGAGTGACTCAAGGTTTAGAATGGGGAAAAAGAAGATAAAGTGAAGAAAATAGTAAGTGTGGGTCTTATTTATAGTGCTAGGTTAAAGTGAAATAAAGTCCCAAAGTCAACCCAAAAGAATAAGTCAAAATCCCCAGGAAGTAGGGCCCAAAATCGAACTAAATTCTAGAAAGAAACTCACAAGGGTCGACCCTTATGTTAGTGGTGTCGACCCTTCAGGAAGAATTGACAATGCTGGTAGCAAACAAGGTGTCGACCCTTAAACTATAGGTGTCGACACTAAATTTTAGCAACTAAACCCAGATTCTACAGTAAACAAGGGTCGACCCTTCCCAAATTGATGTCGACACATGAGGTCAATAACAAAAGACAAGCGTTGACACCACCAAGGCTACTGTCGACCCTAAATTTTAGTAACTATTCCAAGAACATAGCAGTAAGATGGTGTTGACACCTCCAAAGCTAGTGTCGACCCTAGGAGCGGAATAAGACAAAGAAAATAAGGTAGTGTCAACACCAACAAGGATGGTGTCGACCCCTGAAGCCAAAACCAAATATAAAAAGAAAGGAACGACCATCATGAATATGGTTTCTCGGATTCAAAAGTAATAAATGGGTCGGGTCTACATCAGGATCGCTATATGATACTTGAAATTGATTTTGGAAGAAATGAGGATTTTTCCTTAAATATATCAAATGTTGATTTTTTTTATAAATAATTGGAATTAATGTTGGAAATGTGAAATTGGATTGAAATTGATAAGGATGGTGGAGTTGGGTATGTATTACTACTAATATCTTGGAATTTAGAAAGTTTATCTTTATGAAAATTATTTATCTGTTTAGAGATATCTGTTTTGGGCCACCGGTGGAAGATAGCTATGATTATTGTAGAAATTGCATGAGAATTAGGAGAATTGAAACTATTTTCTCATCCATTGCATCGAGCATTGTTGCATAATTAACACATTGAAAATGTTATTGTTTTGAGAAAAATGGTTAAATGCCTTAGTGAATCTGGGTAGGAGTGTAGTGGTGGTATTAAGTTGGTTTATGTGTCCTTGGTGAAAGTCCAGAAACCCGCTCGGTTAAGTGTTGAGCCTTCTGGTTAATACCGGTAAAAATGACAATTTGGTAGTGCTTGTAGCCTACTTGCAGACATGTCTTAGAGATTCACAGTGTTGTATTCATTGTCCTGTTTTCTATTGTAAAGAAAATGATAGTATGATTTGAGATATAAACTTAGCATTGCACGGTTTGGAAAGAGAAATGAAAATGTTTTAGCACAAGCATTGCATATGCATTCTCCTTATATCTTTGTTAAGATTCATAAACTATGTTGTAATATCTCTACTGGTTTTTGACTTACCCTATATGGGAAAACCATTTTTAAGTGTTGATGATATACCTCTGCCAAGAACATAGCTTGGGAGGAACTTGGAGTTGAAGGCTTCTTTTTGTGTTAACTGTTGCATTTATTTTTGTACAAACCAAGAGCTTAAACTGTATTGGATTTAAATCCATTTTTATTGTGACCAAGTATTGCCTTGGAAAGATATAGCCAACAGGGCATTTTTCTTTTATTTGTTTTACTCTTACTTCAAATCTTTGCTTATAACATATGCTATAGATTCAAGCTTAGGGCTTATGAATGTATAATTGCATGTGTTACCTTGAATGGAAGAGTATTTTATTTAGAAATTTACGATTATTCATTAATAGTCTTGGGTTGTATTATGATTACCATTTCAGGGCGTTACAACTTCGTATCAGAACATACCGAGTTTAAATACTTTGGGTATATGAGGAGTGGTTCTTACCATAATGGATTTATCTCGCTTGATATAGATATTTGTATTTGCAGTATGCTACGTGATAACATATTTATGTGACTAAATGTGTATGTAATTTAATTTCTAAGATATTGATTAGATTTATGAGTTTCTAAAAGTCCTGTTAGAAGGGCACACTACAAGAAAAAGGAGTATAAGACACGAAACCTTTTGCGATGGCACACTTTTCCGTCACAAAAAGTAATTTTTTGCAACAGTTAATATCTTGTCGCCAATGATTGCTTTTTGTGACCAAAATTATTGTTTCATAAAGAGAGAAGGATATGATGGATGGCTTTTGCGATGATAGGTCATTAGTTGTCAAGAAAGGCCCATTTTTTGTAACGACTTTCTCTTACCATCGCACATAATTATTTTATTTATTTATTTATTTTTCTATGATCTTTGTTGTGCTGCCGCTAATAGACCCTCACTCCCAAAAAAAATGCTCCTTTTAAAATCTAGAGGTGTGCGCGATGCGATTCGGGCGGCTGAATAGTAAAATTACAAACTGAATGGCGAGTTAGCGAATTAGCAGATTGACAAATTGCTGTTTGGGCAGTTTTTGGCGAATTGGTGGATTGAAGAACATTTTAACTAATTATCATACATTTGCATAATATATAACACTAATTTGTATAATATTTTTAGATATATAACACAAATTTTTTTTACATAATATGTTTCATATATATAACCACTAATTTGTAATAAATTTCATATCTTAAATTTCTCTCACACTTATTTTTACATTAATATTTCATTAAAAGTTAAAAAATATATATGTATTAACTATAACGGAACGGAACGATTTGGTTAACCGATTATAAATTTTAAAATTTAAACCACAATTAACAATTAAAACGATACAAATTAATATAAATTAATACAATTTTAACGAATTGAGCGGTATTTTACACGCCCTACTAAAACCCTTGTGCCCAAAATCTTCATCAAATTTTTCGTGCCTCTGATTTTTCTTTTTCCCTCTGTCACACTAAGCTCTCTCTCTCTCTCTCGGTCTGCATCTTCTATCTTCATGCGACTCAGAATCACCTCTCTTTATTTGTTGGTAGGTAAAACCCCTCATCTCTCTCCACGATGCATAGCCGTTCTCTTACGATTTGTACTTCTCTCTCTCTCACAATCGCACCCCCGCACAGACATTCGTAGACCGTCGGGTTTTCGTCGTTCGCCGTTGCTGTGACCATTGCCGCTTCATTCTGGTTCGGTAGGTTCGTCTGCTCTTTCTCTGTATCACATTCCCCATCTGCTTCTTTCTCCCAATTTCTTAACTGATGTCTATCTGCTTTGTATTTCTTTCGATTTTTAGTTATTTTATTTTTTATTTTTTTGGTCAAGGGTTCCTAGAATCTGTATTTAATTGTTGCGCCATGATTCAGGGTATACAATCTGATTTTGAATTAGTGTTACCAAATAATTTTAAAGCCATTCAAAATTTTCAACTATGGTTTTGTGTCTCCATATCCAATGGATTTTTGATTTCTGATTCTGTATCTAAAATTAGTTTATAAACTCTCTCAACATGGAAGAATAAAGAATGAAAAGTGAGGAGTAACAAATAAAACCCTTAAAAGTTTCAAAACCCTAACCCTAAGCCTAACTTAACCTAATCTAAACAAATATCATCTACGTACTCTTATGTTGGCAAATTTGAATTGCTTGAAATCTTGTGGGATACAAGGCAATGATTCTCACTTCTTTTCTTTTCAAGGAATGTTGATAGAACATTGCCTTGGAATTAATTAAGCTTGCAGAGAAGCTGAGAAAGAGTTGTTAATTATAGGGAATTAATTCATGCCCATGCCATTTCAACAAAAAAAAAAAAAAAAAAAATCATGCCCATACAAAAATTTACTAATAAAGGCAATGAATTGAAGATGTTTTGATGGTTTGAGGGCTATTTCTATGTGGCTATTTGTATTCTACAATGTTTGTGAAATTGAAGGTTGTTTTATAAATTTGGTTTTTATTTTGAGAAGAACCACAATCTGAATTTTATTTAAATTTTTTAAATTAGGTTTCTTTTAATTGTGTTTTTATACGTATGCATATATGTATATCTATAACAATCTATAAAAGCAGCAAAATGTGCCTCTAACATCAGTGTGTCTAATAGGTTAGATGCCAAATTCACCCCTAATGAAGATTGCCTCACAAGATATGCATTGTTGGGGCATCTTCAGCAAGCTTGGTAGAAGAGGATGCTTCTCAAACAAGCTGCCCTTCACCTCTCGCCACCTGACCTACTGCAGCTCTCTCTTGAGTTTTCCTTTGCAAGTTCTTCTATTTTATAAGAGGTGTAATTGTTGCCTTGATGCAAATTGCTGTCAATCTAGTTCAAGAAACATACGAGGTATGCCCTTCCTCAACTTCCGTATGCCGTTAGTTGTGCAATCCGATTCTTAATTTCATTAGCCTATTGTTGCTTGATTGAGAACTCTCTTGGCTCTTTGTCTTCAAGTTTGGTTTGTCCTCACATTGAATTGGATTCGTGGTTTTTGATTTTTACTTTTTATACTTTTGCTCTTTGTCATGAATTTGTTCTTCTTGTTACATCTTTCGGCCTCCAACTGTTTGATGCACTGCCCGAATGCAAAATTCATCAGTCTCTACTCATCTTCTTCTTCTACTTCTTCTGTTGTATTCTAAAGTTATATATTGGTTTGGGTTTTAATATTGAATAAATTTATTTGTTATTCACCTAGACCCAAGAAAGAATATCATGAAACAAGAGAGAAGAAAATTAACAATCCAAGAGAGCAAGAAGGTGGTAGAAAGAGAACTAGGACACTTTGTTCTAATCAATGCCAATATTCTTCAATTACACTACAAATGAAATTACGTCACCCTATTTATAGGCTACATGACTAATTGTAGGACACTTGAAGAAACCGAAACACCCTTAAGAAAACAAATACTCCAAATCAATAATGACTGAAAATGTTTTCTTTAATTTTGTGTTTTTGAATGTATTTGTGTGGGTAGGTTAATCTCGATATTCTTAGAAGTGTAAGTTGTGTTCTTTTGTATTTTGTTTTGTGTTTTATGTATGTATAGAATGTTTTATGTTTTTGAGTATTATTTTAGAAAACAAAATTGTATGTTTTTATTTTTAATTTCTTTAAATTGCTTCTTTATTGAGGAATGTTCTTTCTGTTTCTATATCTGGATAATCTGTTGTGCAAAAACTATTTTATGTGTAGAATATATATGTTCTAAATTTTTTACATATTTAAAAAAAAAAAGAGGACTTGGGAACTTTTGTGTTAAATATTTCTTTTTAAAGGCAAAGAAAGAAAAAGATTGAGAAACTTGTGGGTATGCAGAGTGTTGATTTATTTATATTTTATGTTATATATTTTTAAAAATAAATTATTATTTCTTTTTAAATTTTGTTTGTTATTATTGATCTAGTCTGTTGCTCTTTTTAAACTTGTGGGTATGCAGAGTGTTTAGAAATAAATTATTATTTCTCTTATTTTCTCGCCTTGTCTGTTGCTCTTTGGTTTGATATTCAAACCAGCAAGTAAGTGATCTGATTTGGTTCAATGGTAAAATCTTGGCCTAATAACCTTGAGGTTATGGGTTCAAGTCTCAGGGCAGCCACTTTGTGCACTATGCCAAAGGTTAGGTGTGCACCCAATCTTTCCCCTCCCAAACACACATTAATGTGTATTATTTGGGCATTGTTTAAGTAAGTATTATCGATCTAGTCTATTTATTGTTACAGATTTGGCATTCTATGTTTTTGTAAGGTTATTTAATTCTTGTTTTTGACTTTGGCTAGTGGTTGATTGATTTGAGTATTTACATTTACTGATGTTTGCATCTGTGTTTATCTGTGTAGTATGATAACAAAAGCAAAAATGTTCCAGCACTTTTGCTTGCTTATTCCCTTGTATATATATATATATATGAATTGTTTTGTGATAAAATCATTTATTCTTTTTCTTTTAGTAAATATCTTCCTTGGTGCCAATTTTGTATAGAATTATATTTTGGTTGCTCAGTTATTTAATATTATATTAATTTTGTTATAATTGTGTTATCTTTGCTATTGATATTTCAATTTGGGGAATACTTGGTACCTAGAAATTTTCATAGAAGAATGAATATTTTTTTCTATAATCACTCTAGGTAGATAATCCACTATAGAAGTGTTGAATCCGAACCACATTGTTTTTCTAATAAATTTGTAGAGACAAATTCTTCTTCTTCTTCTTCTTTTTCTTTTTTATTTATTTATTTTTATCAGCAAAAAGAACTCTTTATTGATGGAAATATGAAATTCTTACTTCATTGAAATAGATGAGTGCAAAGAGCATCATAGTGGAACTACTCACCAAGAAGCCCACCTAATCATATGCTAGCACGCCATCACCCATTGGTGAGAAACCAACAACTACAAAGACCACGAAATAAAGCTTACATAGTGCTTCTAAAAAAGAATAAAAACTTAAACCAACCCACCAAATATCAGCTCACCCCATATGATTTCAGATGCTTCTTTTTCACCAATTGTATATTCCTCACAATATCATTACTAGAGTATGAGCACCCAATATTATGTGATTTCCACCAAAGTGCTAATCTTACCTTAATTGTCTCACATAACTTCACCAAATATGGATGCTTATCAGAAAAAATACACTCGTTAACTCAACTACCATTGCAATAGGCACTCAATTGAACCTGGTGTTACCCATTCCAGCCCCACCACTCAATCATGCATACCCACAAACAGTGTTTTTAAAGGCTCAAGGCGCACTAAGGCGTTGAAGGTCTCTCGGGGCGTAGGCGCAAGGCGCAAGGCGAGGCGCAGGCTTTATTGAAGTAAGGCGCATAATCTTAGTAAAAAATAAATAAATTAACATAGACTAATCATTCACAGTATTAAGACAATTTTTTTTAAAATAAAAGTAATCAAGACAAAGGGTGTGGAAAATAAATTGAAAATAATTTGTAATTTCAGTGTAATGTACTATGTGATTAATTAATTATTTGTAATTTTCTTTCCTAGCAGAGAAAGGAAAAAAACTGACCACTAGTGTAATATAATTTGTAATTTCAGTCTAATATAATTACAAATAATTTATATTTTACCAACAGCGTAAAAAAATTTATAATTTCAGTATAATATAATTTATTTTGATTTTACATACATATATTTGTGTTTTTTTATTAATATGTATAAATGTATATTATTTGATAATATTTGAGTATAATATAATATTTCAGTATATTATTTGATAATCCATATTATATAAAAATATATATTATATAAGATATATATTATACAAAGAGAAGCCGAGAGAGAGGAGAGAAGAGAGAGAGATCGCGAGAGGCGAAGGCGAGAGAGATAGAGCAATAGAAGTCGAAGGGAGGTCAAGTCGTCGAAGTTGAGAAGACGAGAGACGAAGGAGATGAAGGGAAATACAACGATGAAGAAGCAGAAAAAAAAAAAAAGAAAAAAAAAAGAAAAAAAAGAGAGAAGAAGACAGAGACGAGACGGCAGCAGGCAGAAGAAGAAGAAGAAGAAGACTAACCTGTAGCCGAAGCTAAAGCCGAAGTCGAAGTCGAAGTCAAAGTCTTCAATCACAGACGAAAGTCGCAATTGTATTGAGTTGCAGACTGCGCGAAGAGAAGAGACGACACTGAAAGATTTTAGGGCTTCGACTCTCGTATGTGCTGTATGAGTTGCAATCGTATGTGTTGGACCCATTCAAACTCAGATCAGAGCCATCGATAGGCATCAGGGGCAAAAAAAAAAACAAAAAGGCATGCTTAAGCGTCGCCTTGCGCTTGTTCGCGCCTGGCCCAAGGCTCGGCCAAGGCACGCGACTTATCTACCTCGCCTCACCTTGGGCCTCTTCAGTCGCCGAAGCTGCGCCTGGATGTGCCTTGTGCCTAGGTGCGCCTTTCACAACACTGCCCACACATTCCACACAAAAGGGCAGAGCAATAAAATATGATTGGAAGATTCCAATTCAGATTTACAGAACACACAAGATAAATCCACATTCCCCCCTCAATACTCCAATTTTGTGCAGGAAAGCCTTTGTTTTAAGTCTACCCTTCCGGTCCAACCAAGTAATGAATTTGGCTTTAGGTGTAGATAAGTTGTTCCATATCAGTCCAGCAGAGCTGTAAACAGAACCAAAATCCATATCACACCATTTATAGGCACTGCTAACCTTGAACCCACCTGCTTGATCAGCCTTCCATTTCACAAATTCCTCATGCTCCATGCCTATCCTAGGCCCTGTTCCCAAAAAATCAGTGAGTTTTAATAACTCATCTTCTTCCCAAGCATGTAGATTATTGTTCCTGAATACTCTTCACATTGACCATCACCTTATAATATAACTTTGCAAAAAATACTGTTTTATGTTATTCTAAGTAACTATTGTCTATCCATTAATTTGAGGAATGGTATTTTAAAATGTAAATTAGCAAATAATTATCATTGAATAAGGAAGTCTTTAAGTTTTTGCTAAAAAGGAAATAGTAAATATTTTAATTTCAATGTTTACATTATAGTAAGTTGGCATATGCTGCAGATTATTAGTATTTAGGTATTTGTTGATAAGTATCTTTCTCAGTTGTTAGCATTGCCTTAGCATCTTGTTTGCTGTAGTTGATGTTATATTCTCATCCTCTATAAACTCACTCTCATTGATTTTATGACTCAATCTAGAATTTATTTCATATATTTAGGTGGGTGTATGAAGGGGTGATTAATGATCCTTATGGTGAACTTTTTATTGCTGAGAACAAATCTCTCCCAAAGGTATTACTTTATTGGTTTATGCAAGTGCATTGGAATTGTGGTTTAGATGCTTACCTCTTTTTATTTTCAATAGGAGAGTCTCACTCAAGATTATGATGCAAAGTGTTGGCGAGAACGTTACAGTCTGGAGGATATTCCTAGCTTCCTAGAAAATGCTGCTGGAACAATCTTGACAATAGGAAAATATTTGTGAATGTGATGAGAGAATGTGGGCACAATGTGCAAGTTTTGTTATGATTATGTTGTTGCTTTATAGTTCACTCATTTTTTTTTTTTCTTTTTCCATAATTGTTTGTTGATCTTTATCTGCTGATGTTAATTCAACCGCTTGCCTAGCTAATTATTTTGGCAGGTCTCTGTGTCAGAAAATTCAAAGCTGATGAGCTCTGGCGCAAATCATCATTATCTTGAGTGTATAAAAGCTGCTTATGAGTTTGCCAGTGGTGAGCTCCTAAATCTTATAAAAGAAAAGGTGTGGTTCAGTTTATTCAACTAAACATACTTGCACATTTTCCTCATAATTATTTTTGTTTCTATTCATATCAATGTCATTAATAGTGTGTGTTTTTCTTTGTTTGTTTGTTTGTTTGTGTAGTATGACCTAATGGGAAAATTGCGGTCTATAAAACACTATCTTCTGCTTGATCAGGTTTGTATGTCGGTGAACTAATAAGTAGAAGTCCCATATGTGATGAATTATTGAGTTACATTTGGAAAAGAATGAGCTTATTCTTCTCGCTCTCTCTAGGTTTAGATGGGAAGTGGGTTTAGTCTACTTATGAATAATAGGTTACCAGAACCCATTTAATTTTGGGGGTGCTAGGTGTAGGTATGCGGTAGTGTGGCGGTTGGTTGTCGCTTTGTGTGGGTTATCTTTGCCATAGTTATTCCCCTTGTTGATACCATTTGAATCGAAGCTTGTTTCCTGTTTCTATGTTGAGATGAATGAATGGTGTTACAACTTACAAGGAAAGACAAAAGAAGAAATGAATCCTTAGGGAAGGAAGTTTGAAGTGAATAATTGAAGGTGCAACGAGGGAAAACCATTTGAGGTGGTATGGTCATGTGCATCATAGACCAATTAATGTGCCTGTAAGGAGTAGTGTTTTGATCAATGTGGAGGTGATAAAAGAAATAGAGGAAGGCCAAGGAGAACATGTGCTTAGGTGATAAGAAATGACAAGATTACCTTAAATTAAACTAAGAGTATGACTTTGAATATAATCAATTCGAGGAAATGGATCCAAGTACCTTGCTACCCCAAGTAATTGAAATAAAGGCATGTTGAATTGAGTATCTAGTAGTAGCTGAGATTGTTGCCGATCTTGGTGAGAACATGTTCGAGTGAGAAATTGTGTCAGCATCAGCATGGCACCTGCACTTAGCAGGATGTGTTCTGGTCTATAGTAGGTGGTTGTCATCAATAAGTTCATTGATGTTTATTTCATGTTTCAAGTTCAATGACCATTGTCCCTTGTTATATCAAGAAAGGCCTTAACAAAATATCAGTTGATATTCGGCTTCCTGTTTCATTGTAAACACGTGGATCGCCAGCTTTGTGGGGCATGGCAAATACATCAAGTATGGAGCAGAAATCTGTTTCATAATTTGTGAATGTTGGCTCCTTTTGTTTGTCTAATTTTACTGCAATCTGATTGTAGGGTGTGTGCGCTGTTGACACAAAAGGAATTGCAATCTCTTGGTCATCTTTGCTATGTCGTAGTATGCTTAAATTTATTTATAGCCTTCTACACTATCTAACATTTGAGGCATGTTTTACCCTTCTTCTTCTCCTCATTTTTATTTTTTAAATACATTTTTTCTTGCAGGAATGATAGCAATTATGAATTACTGCACCTGAAGCAAATAGATTTAATGTCTCTTATCCACTTCTAATTTGTATTTGTTTGTCAGAGAGTGGGAACTTTGCATAACTAATCCAAAATATTTCTTCAAGGAATTTTGAGGTCCTTAGAGATATTGTGTTTTCTCGTATGATCATACAATACGTTGTGTTTTCAGGTTCTTGAACCCAACTGGCATGTGATGCATAACAGACTACAAACTGCAAAGAGCATAGATGATGTCTATATGCACTCCCTTACTGGTTTTGATGTATCCTATAGTTGTTCAATTTCATAAAATCGAAAAAGAAATAGAACTTTGTTTCGGTATTTGTCTCAATTAATAGACGAACAAAGCTTCAAACCATCAAATTCTCTTTTTGTGTTTTGCCTAATACTTTTGACTCCTTCTGTGAAACAGGTTATTGAATACCATAATTTTTTCTTTGAGAAGTGTCTAAGGGAATGCTTGCTTCTTTTGTCCGAAGTTCTTAAGGTTAGTTTTGATTTTTATCGTCAGTATAAAAGATAAAGTTTCTTTGCTTAAGAACATATTTTATTAAGCTTTCTGTTTGATATATGCCATTTGAAAATTTTATATTTTGAAGTTTTGAACTAGATTATCAAACATGTCTTTGGTGCTGTTTGGTGTAGCTGTTAAAATAGATTATAGATTATAGCTTAACAGATTATAGATTATGACTTTAATCAGAAGCTGTTAATCTGTTTGGTATAACTGTTGGATTATAGATTTAAGTTGCTGAGTAGTGTTTGTTAAATAAGCTGTGAAGTAGCTTTTTTAATTAACTTTTATTTTTTATTATTCATTATTTGTCTACATTTCTCATAAAAAATAATAATAATATTTTATAGTCTATTTGTGTCTTTTTCTATTTTTAAAAAAATAAAAAATAAAAAAATCTAAGAGTATAACCGTGAATTAATATGTCCACAGCAGAAGCTGATAATCAGAAGTAAGGGGTGAGCAGCTTCTCAGAATCAGCTTTTTTCACTTAAAATAAGTTGTTAGAATCAGAAGTTGTTTGAAATAAGTTTAACCAAACAGTCCAAAATAACTTTTTAAAAGCCAGAAGCCATAAGTTGGCTAAAAAAAGCCCTACCAAACACCCCCTTTTTGTCCCAAAGTTTCAATGCTTGGATTGAAACTAAAGCACCACCTGTTTGAACTGTCTTTTCTTGACATATGCTCATTTAGAGAAACCTCCTTTGTTGTGCATAACTGATAAAGTCTAGGGAAATTAATACAAAGACTTGAATCCCCTTTCAAATGATCAATCCATGTTTAAGGTGGCCTCATCAATCCATGTTTAAGGGTTTACAACTCATGTTTTGAAGTTATGGAACACTCGACCCAACTTAGCATCAGTTGGGTTGTGCTGTATTGTTGGAGTAATATATCAACAGACTCTTTTTGTGGCAAATCTTGAAGATTCCCCATGTCGCATTGGGGAAGAAAGTTGGGAACACAGGAGTTATTGCTGCCATACAATTATCAACAAAACACAATGCCAACATTGAGGCCACTAGGCACGAGCTTAAAGAATTACACCCCAATGATCCTCAAATTGTTGTTCTCAATCAAGCATGGAGTTTGGAGAGTAAAAGGCATTATTCAAGTTCTAATTTCTTTTACCATGAAAATTTGTTGATTGAACCATGATTTTAATTCTGTGATGCTGAAATCGTTTCAAGTCTATTCTCTTTTGTCCAAAATACACTTTGTTCTCAGTTTCTAGTTGGATTCTCATACTGTGATTCCTTAGATTAAACTTGAGTTAGTGTAGTTAATTTGAAAGTCTTTAGGTTTTTATTTTTTATTTCCATTATGTTCTGCAAGTAACAATTGGCTATTGTTTTCTATTGTTGATTGAACTTAAAAATTTGTAAATGACAGTTTCATTTTAACCTTTATTGCCTAAGCTGTATAGCCTGTATTAGATTGTAGATATTCTTTGCATTGAGTATGGATATCTTAACCTCCTTGTGACGCTTGTAACGCTCGATTCATGTCTATGTTACAATCTTATTTATTTATTTATTGAAATAAATATCAAATGTATTATATTTTTTGTAAGCTTGAAATTAATTATGTTGTAAATAATTTTTTGTTTTGTTTCTTTTTTCAGATGCTACCCTTTTGAGTATGTGATGATATTTTCGCATATTGATATTAGAGTTTACTGTTGATACTAAAACAAGCTATAATATATATATATATATATATATATATATATATATATATATATTTTATTTGTACTGTCGATATTTTTGTTTTGTTTTGTTTTAGATAAAAATTTGACTTTTTGAATTATTAAAAATTAGTATTTTGGAGGATATTTTATATATTTTTGTAAAGAATGTTTGGTTGACACTGTATTGTTACAGGGTACATATATATTATTATTCATATAATATGATTTTGTGAATGTGAATGTGGATGTGTGTAGATGTAGATGTATTTTATTTTAGAAAATATTAATAATTTGTACAGGGAATGAATTAATAAAATATATATTTGTTTTATTAAAAAATTTTTTGTGACAGTAATAAACCGTTGATAATGTAATCATTATTTCCTTATATTTTATTAGCGACGGATTAATCTGTCGTATATACAGATTAGTACCATCTTGAGCGACGGTTTAAACTATTGCAAATATGTTATTGATTTAATTTTGTTTTTTTGCGACGTTTAAGACCGTTATTGTCTATAAAAAAAAGTTTTTTGGTGACGGCATCTTAAATCGTAGCTAAAAGCGATGTTTGTTTTGCTCTTTTTTTTTTTTGTCAAGTTAAACCGTTGCAAAAACTATTGATTTGTCGTCACTACAAGGAAGCGACACCTTGTAACCGTCGCAAATACCTTTTGTCACATCCTCTTCTGCCACCTTCCATTTTCTGTCACTACGTTGCAAAAAGTCTTTTGCGACGATATATGGACCCTTTGCAAAAGGTTCGATTTTTGGTAGTACATTTGATCACTGCTATTTTTATCTGGAACTCTGGCAACGTTGTGGGACGATTATTATCTAGAAAGAAAGTTCGTATGTGTTTATGTGAATATATGCTTATGTGGAGTGAATTAATTGTTGTTTATCGCTTTAGGATGCGAGTGAGTTAGTTTCGACATATTTGTGAATGTGCTAATCTCTTGTGTTACCTTTATTAGGATGCCAGGACATGGACATGGGGTAGTAGGCGTAACAGGCCTTGACGGCAGGAGGTGCCATTACCGGATGATATTTCGGCGTAGGAGAAAAGGGTTGGTGAGGCCAATGTAACCGAACCGGTTGGTCAACAGGCCAAGGGCGCTTTGGCCTGAGAAATGGCCGGAGTTTTACGGGAATCTATGGACATTCTTAGGGAAAATAATTAAGTCCAGGCCCAAGAGCGGAGACGGCTATTTTTTCTGAAGATGAAGTTTTTCCGGTTGAATCTGGATGAGTTTTTAAGGGATCCGAAGGAGTTGCTGAAAATGGATGAGTGGTTGGAGCAAATGGTGATGACATTCGAGATGCTTGGCATCGAGGATGATAGGTTGAGAGTGTCCTTGGCATCCTTCTAGTTGAAGGGAGATGCGGGTCAATAGTGGAAGTTTGTGCGGGGGTGCATCGGAGGGACTTAGGAGGCTTTTGTTAAACCCTTTCAGGACAAGTTCTTGCCTTCCATTGGTAGGGAGAAGTTGAGAGAGCAATTCTTGAAGCTCAAACAACTTAACACACCGGTGGCCGAGTTTGATGCTACCTTTACTAGCTTATTGAGGTTTGCACCGGAGTTGGTAACGACGGAGGAACGTCATTGCTTAGAGTTTGAGAAGAGGTTGAGGATCGTACTCCTTTTCAAGGTGGCCACATCCATGATTAGGGATTATGATCGTCTTGTTGAGGCAGCAGTTCACTTAGAGACCATGATTTAGGCTAAGGAGGAGAGGATGAGAGGCTCAAGGCAGAGAAGTCAGGAGGTTCAGGAAGAGACTCGAGACAATAAGAGGCAGAGGAGTTCTAACCCACAGTAGTCCCAGGGATCTAGGTCCACTTTTCTTGTACCGAGTTCTAGGTCAGGGAAAGGTGGCCAGGGAGGGATCACTTGCTTCAAGTGTGGCCAGCTGGGTCACAAGTCAGTAGTTTGCTCGCAGAAAGGAGGAGGGCAACAGTCTGCACCATTTGCGGCCCGTTCTCAGAGCCAAAGTCAAGAGAGAGGACAGCTGCCTACTTGTTATCAATGTGGGCAATCAGGGCATGTGAGGAGGTTTTGTCCTCAGTCTGGTGACACATCTGGTCAGTCTGGCCAGAGGCAGACAAAGAGCCATCAGCCTACACAGTCAGCTCAGGCCTCGAGGGCCAATCAGGAAGCCTTTTTGGCTCAATCCGTGCGTTAGACTTATGCCCCAAGGGGTGAGTATGTGGAGTAGAGACCTACATGGTGTGTATACGTTGTTACCATGACAGATTTAGTGCCAACATCTTTGGTAGTGAGAGGTAACTTCTTGTTATGTAATTCCATTGTCAATGTGTTGATTAATACGGGTGCATCCCATTTCTTTATCTCGTCTGCATTTGCATCGGCATTAGGGTTAGAAGTGGCCTAGTTAGCATCTCCACTCAAGGTAAAGTCACTTGTTGGTGGTGAGTTTGTGTTGGACTAGGGGTGTCGAGGTTGTGAGATAGAGGTTTCTGGTCGCCAACTTCCTTTTGCATTTGTGTTGATTGATATGTTGAGTTTTGATGTTGTACTAGGTATGGATTGGTTGTCGTCATACCAGGCTGTTATCGTTAGAGGGTTACTGTATGGACCTCGAGTAGTGACTGTTTTTATTTCTTCAGGGACCGAGTTGATAGAGCTTTGTTGCTAGTGCGTGATTTGCATGGTCGGGGTGAGCTTAGTCTCCTTGCTATATTCTTGAGTGTTGAGAGTGATGTGGTCCGAGTTGAGTCCTGAGGGTAGTTTGTGAATACCCGGACGTCTTTTCTTAGAATCTCACTAGTTTGCCATCTCACTGTGAGATAGAGTTTTTTATTTATTTAGTGCCTGACACCGTATAGATTTGCACTCGCTGAGTTAAGTGAGTTGAAGGTTCAACTCTAAAAATTGTTAGGTAAGGGTTTTATTCGCCATAGTACATCGCTTTGGGGAGCACTGGCTCTCTTTGCTAAGAAGAAGGATGGTACTTTGCGACTTTGTATTGATTATCGAAAATTGAACCGGGTAATTGTTAAGAATAAGTGCCCAATGCCTCGTATAGATGATCTATTTGACCAGATGAAGGGGTTTGTTGTTTTTCTAAGATAGACCTGAGATCGGGTTATCACTAGTTGAGAGTGAAGGAGGACATCCAAAAAAGGGCATTCCGTATGGGGTATGGTCATTATGAGTTACTAGTTATGCCTTTTGGGTTAACCAATGCATCGGCTTTATTTATGGATTTGATGAATCGGATATTTTGTGAGTTTTTTGACCGTTTTGTGGTTGTCTTCGTTGATGACATCTTGATTTACTCACCCTCTGAGAAGGAACACGATGAACACTTGTGAGTTGTGCTTTACTTAGAGCCCATAAACTGTATGTTAAGTTAGAGAAGTGTGAGTTCTGGATGAAATTCCTAGGCCATGTGGTGTCCGGAGAATGAGTGACTGTAGATTCCTTTAAGATTGAAGCGGTACAAGATTGGGAACAATCTAAGAATGTCTTTGAGTTCATAATTTCTTGGGATTAGTCGGGTATTATCATTGGTTTGTGAAAGATTTCTCTAAGTTAGTCTCACATTTGACTAGATTGACGAGGAAGAGAATCAAGTTTGTGTGGAGTGAGACTTGTGAAAAGTCATTTCAAGAACTTAAAGTTAGATTTACTACTGCTCCAAAGTTGATTATTTTGGAGAGGGGTTTGGGTTATTCAGTGTATTGTGATACTTCACGAAAAGGTTTGGATTGTGTCTTGATGCAAGAGGAAAAGGTAGCGGTCTATGGCTCACATCAGTTAAAAACATACGAGAGAAACTATCTTACTTATGACTTAGAGCTAGCAGCTATGATCTTTGCCTTGAAGATTTGGAGACATTATTTGTATAGTGAGAAATTTGAGATATTCTCCGAGTACTAGAGTTTGAAATATCTGTTTTAGCAAAAAGATATGAATTTGAGGTAGAGAAGGTGGATGGAGTTCATGCAAGCTTATCACTTCGAGTTGCATTACCATCCCGAGAAAGCCGACGTAGTGGTTGATGCCTTGAGTAGGAAGCCCTTTAGCAGTGTAGTTAATATTGTCTTTCGAGAATGGGAGATGTTGGGTGCTATTGGCGTGCTTGACTTGCATCTTGGCGAGTCCGTTGAGTCAGCTACCTTGTTTATAGTAATTGCACAGCCTACATTGGTGAGCAGAGTGATAGAAGCATAGATGGGTGATCACGAGGTAGAAGCCCTCTGGGGGAAGATCTCTAGTGGGAAGGTAAAGAAGGGCTTGAACGTGTTTTTTGATTCGAGTGTTAGGAACCTCGACCGTCTTTTCGTGTCAGAGTCTTGTAAAGAGAAGGTACTCTGAGAGTTTCACCATTTGCGCTTTGCTGTACATCTGGGAGGCACAAAGATTTATCATGACATTAGTTGCCAGTTTTGGTGAAAGGGAATGAAGAAGGACATAGCCATGTTTGTATCGAGGTGCCTTACTTGTTAGCAAGTGAAGGCCGAGCATCAGAGGCCAGTGGGTTTGTTATAACCCTTACTAAAAAATCAAGAAATCCCCTAGATATTGATTTGTGATTATGTATCAATTTTAAGCAGTATATAACAATCCCAATCAAACAATTAAGACAAATCAACACAACGATTTTACGTGGAAAAGTCACAATTGGACATCTCTAATTGTGATAAAAAATCACGGGCAACAGTCACAAAACAATCCACTAAGAAGATATAAAGGAATTACACAGGTTTACTCTTAATTACCTAGCGAATCCACGCCTGAATTGAACCAACCCCTATGTGCCTCTTCCAACCCCGTCTTCACCTCGGAATTGTCTTGACAATGAGCCATTCCAGAATCCACCAAAGTTTCAGGCTCGAATTCTTCAGAATCAACCGAAGAACTACTCTCTCTTTTGTGTAGAACAAACAAATAATCCTTTGATGTATATTCTTTAAACCATGAGTTGAATACGCAATCAAAACATCAAAGAAAACTAGCAAAATATCCTCAGATATAAACCTTAATATCCAAGAAGAAGATTTAGAGGAGTAATCCTAGATTTGCACTGACTTGCGAATTTATAGAATCTGAAATCGCCAGGTCCGCTCGAGCGTGTGAATTGACGCTTAAGCGGGGACTCTATATGATGTGTTCCAAACTAGGATGTACGCTCGAGCGGGGAAATGGACGCTTGAGCGTGAAAACACGGATCACAGTATATTTGCAGACTCACCAAACTTCTGGAACTCAGCATTCTCCGCTCGAGCGGGGGAATGTCCGCTCGAGTGGACAGGCACCTTTAAATGCATTTTTCCATTTTGCTTCGAGGGCGCTGCCTCTTGACCTCGTCTCAGCGCTGCCTTAGACCCGCCAAGGGGTGCTGCCCCCTCGACCCCCGCAAGTTGATCAGGCAGCTCGATCCCCGTCATAGTCAGCGAAGTGGCAATCTTGAAAGAATTAAACACCACAAACTTCTCTGCAAGGCACGATTCGGGTTGGATTTGTATCTAAGAACTCGTAGCCTCACTGAAATTAAAATGCAAACAAAATTACAACTTAAAAGAGTTTTGTTAAACGGGATTATCAAGAATGAAAACCTAACACTTGCCTATCGTTGAGTGAAAGTGGGAGCATGTCACGATGGATTTTGTTGTGGGTCTTTTGAGGACTCAACGGGGTAATGATGCTATTTAGGTGATAGTTGATCTAAGTTAACTAAGTCAACGCACTTTATACCTATGCGCACGAGTGACTCGGTAGATTATCTTGCTGACCTGTATATTAGGCACATAGTTCGACTTCATGGGGTCCCTATGACTATTGTTTCGGATAGAGATCCATGTTTCACGGCTCGATTGCAGTAGAGCCTTGGGTACTAAGTTGACTTTTAGCACCACTTATCATCCTCAGACTGATGGACAGTTAGAGCGTACCATTCAGATCCTTGAGGATATGCTTCGGGGTTGTGTTCTTGACTTTAAGGGGTCGTGGGAGAGGCACTTGCCCTTTGTGGAGTTTGCCTATAACAATAGCATCCAGGCAAGCATTGGCATGACACCTTTTAAGGCCTTGTATGGCTGACCGTGTAGATCTCTTATGTGTTGGGCCGAAGTGGGTGATGCACCTATGATAGGTCCTGAGTTGGTTCGAGAAATGACGGAGAAGGTTGTGCTTATTTGTAAGAGGTTGGTTACGGCTTAGAATTGCTAGAAGAGCTATGCTGACCATAAGAAGAAACCGTTATCATTTGAGGTGAGAGATCACGTCTTTTTGAAAATTTCACCTAGACGGGGTTTGATGAGGTTTGGGAAAAGCAGGAAGTTGTCTTCTAGATTTATTGGATATTTTGAGATCCTAGAGCGGATTGGGGATGTAGCTTATCGTTGGGCCTTGTCGCCACAACTTTCTAGGGTTCATGATGTGTTTCATATCTGCATGCTCTGGAAGTATGAGTCGGATTGATCACACATGTTGAATTGAACCGAGCTAGAGGTAGATGACGATGCCTTGTATGAGGAGAGACTGGTTAGAGTTTTGGATACTTGAGATCAAGTCTTGCATGGCAAGACAATTCCTTTGGTAAAGGTGTTGTGGAGAGATCACAGGATTGAGGAAGCAACTTGGGGGCATGAGTTAGGTTCGTGAAAAGTATCTGGACTTATTTATTGATATTTGAACATGTATTGAAATTTTGATTATGCTAATGTAATATAAACATTGTATATGTTTTGGAAATGTCAATTGTATATTCAGTAACGAGCATGTGTTTATCTTGGTGAAGAGAATGAATGACCGATGGATGGGTCATGGTGTTGAATTGGATTTACTATCATTGTTGTAATTGCTTTAAACGTGGTTTTGTTGTTTCATTCAAATTTCGGGAACGAAATTCCTTAAGGAGGAGAGGTTATAGTGATTCTGGTTTAGACCCGACGCTTTGGATTCGGGTTTCACTGTCTTATATATTTGTTCATGTCTTATTTCTTCTTATTCCTCATTGAGATTGGTTATTGGAGTATCTTGGTTGCATTTGGAACAGGTCGGGGTTTAGTTTTTCAAAATGCTTCATGCCTAGATTTTGGCTTCTTCGCTCAAGCGGTCTTTGAGAACTTTCAGTACTTTTGCAAGCTTGCAAAGATACTGAGAGTTGGCATTCTATGCTCGAGCGGTCATTCTTGCGCTCGAGCAGTGCTTCTTGAGCTCTAGCGATGGTCCTCTCAAGCGGTAAACTTCTTTTCTCGAGCGGTCTCACTTATTGTGTCTAGTCGCTCGAGCGACTATTCATTCTCTCGAGCGGTCTGCGCGTATATCAGGTCGTAAAGTTTACTTTTTGAGTCATTTTTTCACACCTCTCTCTCTAAATCTCATATCTACTCTCTCTCTCTCTCTAGAAATCATCCTTAAGCTCCAAATACACCTTGATCCACCCATTTCTACACCCTAGTCCTTTTGTTAAAAGGTAGAGTCCATCTAGAGCTTCGTTTTAATCGGAATAAAGTTAGGTTTCGGCGTTTTTAAAGTTTCTCCATTCTCTCTCATCTTTTAAGCTTGAGGTAGGGATTCTTGGCACTTTCTTATGATTTTTAACTTAGTTATTTGCTATTCCAAAAACAATATTTTAATTTGGAGATTTTTGGACAAATCTAGGGTTTTGGGTTAAAAATCAAAAGAGGGACTTTCAAATGGGTTCTTGAAAATGGTTGTGAGATTGGAAATGAGGTTGAGTTGTGACAAAATGATTGGTTTTGATACTTGGAATTGATTTTGGAAAAAAAAGGGGGGATTTTGCCCTAAATATATCAAATGTTGATTTTTTATTTTATTTTTATTTTTTTTATAAATAATTGGAATTGATGTTGGAAATGTGAAATTAGATTGATATTGATGAGGATAGTGAAGTTGGATATGTATTACCACTCACATCTTGGAATTTGAAAAGTTTATCTTTATGAAAATTATTTATCTGTCTAGAGATATCTGTTTTGGGCTATCGGTGGAGGATAATTATGATTGTTGTAGAAATTGCATGAGAATTATTTTCTCATTCATTGCATTGAACATTGTTTCATAATTAACACATTGAAAATGTTGTTGTTTTGAGAAAAATGGTGAAGGCCTCGGTGAATCTGGGTAGGAGTGTAGTGGTGGTATTAAGTTGGCTTGTATGTCCTTGGTGAAAGTTCAGAAACCTGCGTAGTTAGGTGTCGAGCATTCCGGTTAATACATGTAAAAATGACAATTTGATAGTGCTTGTAGTCTACTAATAGACATGTCTTAGATATTCACAGTGTTGCACTCATTATCCTGTTTTCTATTGTAAAAGAAATGATAGCATAATTTGAGATATAAACTTGGCATTGCATTGTCCTCTCTCTTTCTCCCATTGTCCTCAGTCTCTCTCTCTCTCTCTCTCTCAACTTCTTTTTATCATTAATCTTTGTATATATTTCTCTCTTTTCCTCCCTTCTTCCTACTGCCTCCTCTAAAATAACACAAAAACACACATATCTCCACTATCATTTCAAAGCTTCATGGCCAAAGGAGAGAGAGAGGGAGAGAGAGAGAGAGATTTGTTTTGAGGAAGACCCATGTTTTGTTAGAGAGATAAGCTCTGGTTTAGAGATAGTGGTAGGACAACCCCTTTCTATCGCCTTTTCGTGGTACTTCGCCTCCATTCTCTTTACGAACTATGATTTGTCTCATATGTCGAGGGAATTGCAACATTAATTGGCGTAGGCGGTGACGACAGGTTCATCGTGGAGGCAGAGGTTGGTCTGGGTTGTAAGACAGTGGAAAGAAGTTGGGTCGGCAGTGTCGACAGTGAGGATGAGAATTGGCGTGAAAGATGACCCATTTGAAATTGTCCCTCAGAGATGATTTGAGCTTGCATTTTGTAGTAAACATGTTGTAAGATACCCATTTTCTTCTTCCTCTTCAGCTCTGGATTGTTTGATGGCGCGAAACATTCACCCTTGTTGCCCGGCCCGTTGAAAGTATACGACGAGTTTGATCGGTCTCTGAAGTCGAACTCATCGGAGTAGGAAGAGAAAGTAGAGAGATTTGAAGTGAACTACACAACATTTGTTGGTCAAGAATGAAGAAGATGAAGATGAGAGAGAAGTAGATTTGGAGAATGCAAGGAGAGAGAGAGAGAGAGAGAGAGAGAGAGAGAGAGAGAGAGAAACTGGTTTGAAGAAAGGTCATTTGAATAGATAGATGTGCGGATCCAAACAAATAAAAACACGCCTGCGTGATTGTCTTTATCAGCATGAGATTGTCCTTGTGGACTTGAACAATAAACACTTGGACTGTTAGACACAATAAATTCAAAATTAGATTTATGGATTTAGCGTCCTCAAAAGAATAATACCATTTTTTTTATAATATATATATATATATATATATATATATTTTGAATACAATCATGTTAGGAATATAAAGATTAAACACTTGAACGATAAACACTTGGACTTTTAGACAATAAATTCAAAATTAAATTTATGGTTTTAGCATCCTCAAAAGAGTAACACCTTTTTTATTTTTTATTTTTATTTTATTTATATATACTTTTATATTTTTTGAATACAACCATGTTAGGAATATAAAGATTAAACAAAGAATGGGACCTAAATGTATCACAGCCAGTGAGTCTTATATAGAGATCGTCATTTTCTCTCCCCCACTTTGCACCCACATCCCCTGCCGCACCCTACATGGATTTTCTCTGCCTCGATTAAGAAGTGGGGCAGGTATAGGTTTTTCTCCCCCCATCCAATTCTACTCGAATCCTGTCTTGATTGTATTTATTAATTATATTTATATTTATATGTATATAATATATTTATTTTTCATTATAATAAAGTTAAAATACTAAAATATTATACTTAATATAAGTTTTTATTCATTTATTTTCTATTTTACATAATATAATTCTCACTAAGTATAAATTATTATTCATAATATACTAAATTATTTATAATTTTTATTAATATTTTTATTTTTTAACTTACAAAATTAACCTACCTCTTACTCTGCACTTGTCCCGTTTCTATCATTCCCCGATTTGTCCCATCCCTAATATGATACGGAACGGAAGCAAATTTTTATAAATCTATCCCAAACTCAACCCATGACCATCCTACTCATATCTAAATCCTACATCATATATGTCCCATCACTTATGAAACACCTATGTCTATTTGTATTTAATCTTCTATTGTTTTTGAATAACGTAAAGAGGAGTCCATGCGTACACACCATTCCCAATTAAAATAAATAAATAAATCACTGCCATTCATTTTGAAGAATTAAATTAAATTAAATGAAGTATCCTTAAATCAACTCACACCTCGACCTCTAAAAGAATAAATTATCAATAGGTCATAATAGTTATATTTAATTTCTATCAAGTTCTATTGAAAACAAATTCTAATAAAATTATTGTTAAAAATAATTTTTATGAAGATTTTTTATGTCACTAAAAATTGATAATTAGTGACTTTTCTTTGTTACGATTTTTATAAATTATTCCTAAAACTTATAATTAGTGACGCTTTTAGGTGAGAAATTTTTCAAACTGTCGCGGGAAGTTGAAACTTACGTTTTTTTTTTTCTTTTTTTTCTTTTTTTTTGTGACGATTTTCTTAAACTATTACTAAAACTTATAATTGGTGATATTTTTTGTGACAATTTTTAAACTATAGCTGAAAATTTATAATTAGTGAAATTTCTTAATGCTGTTTGATGAAAAATGCTATTAATTTTTATAGAACCTATTGAACAATAAGTTTACCTATTAAGACTTACACGTAAGTCTCCCCTGATAAAAATGAGTTTAAGAGTGGACCAATTTTGGGGGACTTACGTATAGGTTATAGTAGGTGGACATTTTGTCAAATAAGTCCTATGATAATTAATGGTGTTTTTCATCAAATATTATTGAAAAACATCACCAATTGTTTATTTTCAGCGACAGTTTAAAAATTGTCACAAAAATTGTCACTAATTATAAGTTTTAGCAACAGTATAAAAAAATGCCACAAAAAAATGTCATTAATTTTCAACTTTCAACGATAGTTTGAAAAATTTGTGTCACTATTAATTCTAAGTTTTAGCGACAATTTGTAAAATTGTGACGAAAAAAAGTTATTAGTTGTCAATTTTTAGCGACAAATACAAAAAAATTGTTACAAAATTATTTTTAATGACGATTTTACTAGCCTTTATTTTCAATATAAGTTGATGGAAATTAAATATAATTATTAAGATTTATTGATAATTTACCTGTCAATAATTTTATATCAAAATGTGGAATAAAATCATAAGATGCAAGACAAAAAATATAGTTTTATTTATTTATTTGTTTTGTACGCAAATTATTGTTTTCTTCCTGACCACTCTGCTGGCTCTCAAAAATTCCCCCACCAAAATTGACCAGTCAAAAAATAAAAATATTGAATAGGCCAAGAGGTCATTTTAGAAAAAGATATATATATATATATATATATATATATTTTATAGGAAATAAATAAATGGCCATGCAAGGACAAGTAGTAGCTAAATGAGAAAATAAAAAAATACATACATGTGACAGTTGAATATAGAAGTGACAAATGTACTATTGCACTCTTAACAGTTTAAAATGGTATCACTACTTTTATAATTTGAAACAATTTGAATATAGAAGTGACAAATGTACTATTGCAATTTTAAAAGTTTGAAATGCTATCTGTTGATTATTTTTGACACTTCGAAAGTTAGAAATATAATTGTGTCAATCAGGATCTGAAAAGTCTTTACAGATAATAAATGTCAATTTTATCAAGCGATTGTGTTAAGATTTTCTTGACATCAATGAAGAAGATTTTATTGTGTTGTGTTGAAAAAGATGAACCAATATTTTAACTCAAATTCGTAACAGAATGGGAGGGAGAGACTGAGCAGAAATTGCAATTGATTAATTGAATAAGCAATTACAAAATGTTACCTTTAATAAGGACAATTTCAAAACTTTAAACCGACCGAGTTTTGGGATTACAAAGTTAATCTACTCCTATGAAATGTAAGTGCAGTGCATAAAAGGAAAGTGCTGAAATTTAAAAATAAATGAAATTGATAATGACGTAGAGTCTGAATTTAGTCGGGGATCCCAAATGTAGCCATGAATGACTATTTATAGAAAAAAACTAAAAGAAAAAACTTCCTAATAATTATCATAATCTTCCATCTTGATTCTTGTATTGACATATCTCCATTTTATGTGCCATGATGATCTTTCATCTCCTCCATTTTATACTCCATGATCTTCTATTTCATCTATCAACTTCCCTACATACACTTTATATTTCCACAACTTCCTTCAACCTCCAACTGTGTAAGAGCATGCCATGTGTCCTACTCATATTAAAAAATAAAAAATAAAAATAAATATTATTATTCTTATTATTTATGGTGCCAACAGTATCACTTCTTTTGTAATTTGAAAAAAAATAAATTTTTGTTTGGTCTAGGAGCGTCATGTGGCGGTTTTCCTCACCAATTACAAATTATCATGTCCCTTCATATTCTCCAATCACCTAATACAAAATCGTAAATTGCACATCTTTCACCAATTACAATATTGTTGGGGCACCACATGCCGGTATCCAGGACTAATCAATAACTTCTCATAATTTGAAACACTTTGTCATAGAGTGACACCTATTTGCCCAAGAAAAAAGTAATAATGCTATTGTACTTAAAAATGTTGGAATTTGACAATATTATTTTAGGATAATTCTATTTGCACCACAAACTCTTTCAGTACACACCAATTACTCATTGCATACTACACCTAATTTTGATTTTCTATTTTTCACTCAATACACACCATAAATTTTCAAATATTTCCAAAATATCCCAATCTTCTCTAATCACAACCCTGATTCTAACTCTAACCCTAACCTTAACCCTAGCTCCACCTCACAATCACTGCCATCAACCACCACCATTGGTCCTCTCATCTCCTTCTGCCAGCATCACCCTTGGACCGACACCACCCATTCCTTAGTTATCTTCGAAAAAGATATATATTTAATTTTTTTTTGTTTTTTATAGGAAATAAATTAATGTCCATCCAGGGGACAAATAGTAGCTATGTGAGAAAATAAAAGAAATACATACATGTGACGTTTGAATATGAAAGTGACAAATGTGCTATTCCAATCTTAAAAGTTTGAAACGGTATCGTTACTTTTATAATTTGGAACACTTTGAATATGGAAGTGACAAATGTACTATTGCTGTAATAACCCGACCCTCTCATGTGCTCAAATTCCATCATTATATGTATGGCTATATGTGTGTTTATATGTTTGATGTGAGATTCCATGTTTGAATGAGTGAATTATTAGTTTATAAATTTATATTTGTCGGTTATGAGAAAATCTGTTGAAATTGTGACTTTTGGACGGGAAATTGGAAACCTTATAGGCGCAGTAAACCGAAACTAACTTTACAGTTATGATTAGTATGATTTTTAGGGCATTGTATGAAGTTTTGTAAAAATTTGATTCGTAACAAATTAATTGGAATTATATAGGCTCAAGTCTTAATTAAACTTAATTAGCCTCAAGACTCAAGTCTTGATAGATATAAGGGTCACTTATATGAGCCTTAGATGACTTAGTCTCAACAAAGCCCTGAAAATATCTCCTGGAAAGCTTCTAGAGGAGAGAAGAAGAGAAAAGAGAGAGAGAGAGGAAGAGGAGATCAACCAAGAGTTGGAGATTGAAGATTTTGGAAGGGGATTTAAGGAATAAAGTTCAAGGTATGTGTAAAGCACTTAAACTATTCTAAAACTATCTTCAATTACTTAGCATTAAGCCTTAAAATGGAGTCTTTATATCTTGCTTGAGTAAATATCCATGGAGATCATCAAGATTCATTGTATTTGTTTGATTTGAGAGTTGATTCTTGCATTTTGAGTTTGTCTTGAGTTAGCTTAAAAGGAATCACTTTCTAATCTTTAGTTCTTTCATGCTTTGGACTCACATATGTATATATGTTTGTATATATATTGATGGACCATGAAAAGATGAACAAAATGAAAGAAGTATGGTGTATTGAGTTGTATATGTCCCAATAAAATGGGTTATGATTTAATTAAGTTTGGGATTCATGTTTATTAGATTCATATGTCATGATGTTTAAGTGCATTTGCTTATGTTAGACCATAGAAAGGCATTTGGAAAGTTTGATTTTGATGAATGTTTGGACTGCTCAAACAAAGCCCAGAACCGCATGCACGGGGCTCATGGCCGCATGTGCGGGGCTCACAGCCGCAAATGCAGAAAACAACGGACGCAAGTGGAGCATTCTGAAATAAAAGCAAGTACCTCTCCGCACGTGCGGTGGGGGACTTCTGCATGTGAGGCTAGTAGGGAAATTTTCTATCAACTTCTTTTACTTTTTTTAACCCTTTGAATTTATTAATGTGTATATTTGATCCTTCTGAAATACTTAAAAATGAATTAGAATTCAACGAATCAGACAAATGAGTAAAGAGAAAAGCCAAGGCAAAGTGACTTACTCACCAGTTGCGTGTTGTGTGTAGGTCACGTACAGGAAGGGACCGTTGTTCAACCACATCACAGTGAGTAATAGTAGTGTAACGATATGTCTTATTTACATATGGTGTTTATGATTTATATATTCTTACTTGTGAATGGCATATGGTATATAAGTTGTGTTTTGATTACAATAATCGAAATGATTTAATAATGGCATATGAAATGGACCTGAGGTCGTTTTGTTTTGTTATGAATGATGGGCCTAAGGCTGTTATGATGTGGGCTATTTGTGACTCATGGCCTTAAGGCCGAGGGAGATGGAGACATGCCGATGTTCCATCTACCCTATAAAGATATGGATTACTTAAGATTCATGGCTTAAGGCCGAGGGAGATGGAGACATGCCGATATTCCATTTATCCTAAAATGTTTCAAACAACTGTTGATAAATTGGGCCCAAGGCCGTTCAGTATTATGTAGGGCCCAAGGCCATTCTATATTAAACTGGGCCCAAGGTCGTTCCGTATTATGTTGGGCCCAAGGCCGTTCCGTCTTATTTGGGCCCGAGGTCGTTTTGGACTGAAATTATGAAATCTATATAATCTCCAAGACTTATGCTCATTCACATAAACCTCCTTACATTGCTATTATTCACTGAGCCTTGCTCACTCCGTGTATTTGTATATTTATGTAGGTGATCAGCTCAGAGGACAACCTTAGGTCAGCTCGAGGAGCCTTTTGTTGGACCTGTTTTGTCGAGCCTCCCAAAGTGGAGCCTTTTGTTTTTGTGGGGTTCCTGTTTATGTTGTATTTTTTTAAGTCCTTAATGACTTGTTACCGATACATTGTCAACATGTAAATTTTGGGTTGTTACCTTTTTGTATAGACTTGCATAACATGGACTTGTTAGTATATGAACGGTGTTTGTAAATTTTCTATATATGGTAAGATGTACAAAAATCCTAGCATTTAAGCACTGCTCAATGGACGTTCGGTTATTGATTGGCTTTCGCCTTAGGCCCCGTTATTGAATAAAAATATTTTGTTGGAATGTTACTTTGAGGCCGAAGTACAGTTTGGTCATGACTTAACTTTTAGGGGCAGGTTTGGGTCGTGATAGTTGGTATCAAAGCACGAGTGGCTATCTCACACACTGGTCCATTTGAGCTTTAAGGAGTCTGGAAAAGACTTAGGTTACATGCATGTTATTGTTTTTATGCATACAATATGAAACATAGTAACATGATTTGTTATACAATGATCAATGACTTGGATTACGATTACGAAATGAATATGGTCAATGTATATTTGTGTATCTTCCTGTGTGTATTATAATGTGTTGATATGTAGATCATGGTGCAGACGAGGATGGATGATTCAAAGGATTCTACCTCCACACGGTTGGATAGGTTGGAAATGATGATTATGCAAATGGTAGAAACTATGAGGCAACAAAAGCAGCAGCAACAACAACCACTGCTGCCACCAGTGCCTGTACCATCACCAGTGGTGCAAGACCATCAAGCCGAGGACCGAACAATTACACTTACGAAAGACTTCAAGATGATGAAACTGCCTTTGTTTAAGGATGGAATTGATCCAATGAAAGCAGAGACGTGGGTGTTGGGCATAGAGAAGTTTTTCAAGGTCTTTCCATGCACCGAAGGCCAGAAAGTACAACTTGCCGCCTTCACTCTTGAAGATGAAGCACGTAGATGGTGGATGCTCACGAGAATTGAACATCAAGGGTTGACATGGGCTTGATTTTTGGAGCTTTTTTAAGACAAGTATTTCCTGCAGTGTATGTGAGATAAGAAAGTGACGGAGTTTGAAACTTTGAGACAAGGGAACAAGGCCGTTGCCAAGTATGAAACCCGATTTGCAGAATTAGCCCGTTTCGCACCACATTTGGTGGATACGGACTACAAGAAAGCAAGAAAATTTGAAGGAGGGCTACGGAATGCCATTCTCGACTGGTTTAATGTTTTAAAATTGCCGATGTATGTAGATGTGTTGGAAAGAGCAATCATGGCTGAAGGTAATATCGTAACTCAAAATTGGATTTTCGAGTGGAAAGAGAAGAGGCAGAATACTCAAGCACCAAGGGGATCCATGGCACCACCGAATAAGAAACCGAATTTGGGAACCTCTTGTACTTCTGCCTCTACATGTGACTCAGCAGCAGTTTGTCTGGAATGTGGAAAGAGACACCGTGGGACTTGTTACAGGGTAACTGGGGCATGTTTCAAGTATGGAAAGATGGGTCACTTAGAAAGGGATTGCCCATAGAGAGACCGACAAAATGGGAACAGAACTACTACCAGTTCAGCCGGCTCAACTCCAGCTCCGACCACAAAGACAGCTGTAAAACCCACCAATACTAAAGGCACAGCTAGACAGGAAAGAGTGTTTTCCCTTATTCCTGGTGACATGCAAAATACTGAGGCTGTGGTGTCAGGTACATTTTCCTCTCAATGGTCACTTTGCTCATGTGTTATTTGATTCGGGTTCTACCCATTCATTCGTGTCAAAAACATTTGCTAAGCATTTGAATAGACCCCTGGAACCATTGAATTATGTGTTGTGTGTGTCTTCACCCTTGGGGGACTCTATGTTTTGTACGTCTATTTATCTTGCATGTGAAATCTTGATTGGGGATGTTCAGTTATATGCCAATTTGTTGCCTCTTGACATGGCTTATTTTAATATAATTTTAGGGATGGATTGGCTAAGTTAATACAATGTGACTATTGATTGTCTATTAAAGCAAGTTGTTTTTCGACCCTCGGGATAACCTGAATTTACTTTTGCGGGGCATGGGGTAGTCCCACCACCTTACTTGATTTCAGTAATGAAAGCGTGTAAATTGTTACAAAAAGGTTGTCAGCGATATTTGTGTAGCATTTTGAATGGATAACCAGCGGAAGTGTGTGTTGATACAATCCTAATTGACCTAGAATTCTTGGATGTTTTTTTGGAGGAGTTACCAGGAGACTTAGTAGATCGTGAAATTGAATTTACAATTGAGGTAGAGCCGGGAACTTAACCTATTTCGAAAACTCCTTATAGAATGTCACCGGCTGAAATGAAAGAATTGAAGGTACAGTTGCAAGACCTACTTGATAAAGGGTTTATTCGCCTGAGTACCTCTCTTTAGAGCATACCAATTCTTCTTGTAAAGAAGAAAGATGGGACCCTTCGGTTATGTGTGGACTACCGGGAGCTCAATAAAGTAATTGTGAAGAGAAGTATCCCTTACCAAGAATTGATGATTTATTTGATCAACTCCAAGGTGCGCAAGTCTTTTCAAAGATAGATTTGAGATCCGGGTATCATCAATTGAAAGTCAAAGCTGAAGATATTGAAAAAACTGTTTTCCAAACCCGATACGGGCGTTATGAATTTTTGGTTATGCCGTTCAGGGTTACCAATGCACCGGCGACCTTCATGGATTTAATGAATCGTGTTTTTAAGCCATACTTGGATGAATTTGTAGTTGTGTTTATTGATGACTTCCTCATTTATTCAAAAAACACGGAAGCCCATAAGAATCATCTACGATTAATTCTTCAGACACTTCGAGATAAGAAACTATATGCAAAATTGAAGAAATGTGAGTTTTGGTTATATGAAGTAATGTTTTTGGGGCATGTCATAAACAAGGAGGGTGTTTTTGTTGACCTACACAAGATCGAAACTATTGTGAATTGGCCAACTCCTACGAACGTGACAGAGGTGCATAGTTTCTTGGGTTTGGCCGGGTACTATCAGAGATTTGTTAAAGACTTTTCTAAAATTGCCGTGTTGCTTACCCAATTGACTCAGAAGGGTGTTCCATTTGAGTGGACAGAACAAAAGGAATCTGCCTTTCAGGAGTTAAAGACCAGGTTAACTACAACACCAGTTTTCACTTTACCATCTGGTACCGAGGGATTTATGATTTACAATGATGCTTCGTATAAAGGATTGGGCTAGGTACTTATGCAGAATGGAAAGGTTATTGCGTATGCTTCTCGCCAACTCAAGTCTCATGAAAAGAATTACCCTACACACGACTTGGAGCTAGCCGCAGTGGTCTTTGCTTCGAAGATATGGCGACATTATTTGAACGGAACGTGTGAAGTTTATACTGATCATAAAAACTTCAAGTACTTCTTTACTCAAAAGGAGTTAAATATGCGACAAAGACAGTGGTTAGAACTTATCAAGGATTATGATCTACAAATCCATTACCACCCCGGTAAAGCTAACACAGTTGCGGATGCTCTTAGCCGAAAATGTATAGGGACTTTGGCAAGTTTGCTCACAGGGCGAAAAGAGTTGCTACTTGATTTGGAAAGAATAGATATGGAAATTGTGCTACATGGTCAAGACGCAATGTTAGCAACAAAGTCAGCTCAACCGGCACTTATTGAAGAAATCAAGCAAAGGCAAGTAGAAGATGAATATCTGAGGAAAATTTGTGATGAGATGAAAACAAAGCCAAGGCCCGGGTTCACTTTTGAAAATTCAGTGTTGAAATTTAATGACAGATTATGTATCCCAAATGTGCCAGAAATCAAGAAAAGGATTAGGGAGGAAGCACATCAGTCTAAATTTGCATTGCATCCCAGTAATACTAAAATATATCAGGATTTGAAACAAAGTTTTTGGTGGCCTGGTATGAAGAAAGAAATTATAGAATTTGTTTCAAAATGTTTGCAATGTCAGCAAGTAAAAGCGGGGCACCAAAGGCCGGCAGTTTTACTTCAACCTCTCCCCATCCTGGAGTGGAAGTGGGAACACCTAACGATGGATTTTATTGTTGGCTTACCCCGAACTCCCCGAGGTATGAATTCTATATGGGTTATTATCGATAGATTAACTAAATCAGCTCATTTCCTACCTGTGAAAACTCAATACAATACAGATAAGCTTGCTATTGTGTATGTGAATGAAATTGTGCGGTTACATGGTGTTCCAATTTCAATTGTGTTTGATAGAGATCCAAAATTTGTATCAAGATTTTGGCAGAGTAACATAATGCTATGGGAACAGAGTTGAAATTCAATACGGCCTTCCACCTCCAAACTGATGGCCAATCCGAGAGAACCATACAAAAATTCGAATATATGCTTCGGATGTGTGTCTTGGACTTCCAAGGGAGTTGGGAAATTTATCTACCGTTAGAGGAGTTTGCATATAACAAGAGTTATCACTCAAGCATAGGAATGGCACCCTATGAAGCTTTATACAACAAGAAATGTCGCTTCCTAGTGTGTTGGAGTGAAGTTGGTGAGAGGTCATTATTTGGGCCTGAAATTGTACAATTGACGACAGAGAAAATCAGAATCATTCAGGACAGATTGAAAATCGCCCAAAGCTAGCAAAAGAGTTTTGTGGACCATCGACGAAAGGACTTGGTATTTGAGGTAGGTAAGTATGTTTTTGTGAAAGTCACCGCGATGAAAGGACACTCAAGATTCGGCAAGAAAGGTAAATTAGCTCCCCAATATGTAGGTCCGTTTCAAATTCTGGAAAGAGTGGGTCCAGTAACTTATCGTGTTGCCCTTCCACCGAGTATGGAACAAATACATAACATGTTTCATGTATCAATGTTACGGGGTTACCTTCAAGATTTGTCCCAGATTATAGACTACCACCAGATTACTTTGGATGACAATTTGCTCTATGAGAAGAAATCAATTCAAATTTTGGATCGACAAGTGAAGCAACTATAGAACAATACAATTCCAATGGTGTAAGTTGAATGGTAAGAACATTATGGGAAGGAAGCCACCTGGGAAAGAGAAGAGGAAATGAAACAACAGTATCCAGAATTATTTTCACCTTAAGGTAAAATAAGTTTGAAAGACCAAACTTCTTTAATGGGGGAAGAGTGTAATAACCCGACCCTCTCATGTGCTCAAATTCCCTCATTATATGTATGACTATATGTATGTTTATATGTTTGATGTAAAATTCCATTTTTGAATGAGTGAATTATTAGTTTATAAATTTTTATTTGTCGGTTATGAGAAAATCTGTTGAAATTGTGACTTTTGGATGGGAAATTGGAAACCTTAGAGGCGCAGTAAACTGAAACTGACTTTACGGTTATGATTAATATGATTTTTAGAGCATTATATGAAGTTTTGTAAAAATTTGATTTGTAACAAATTAATTGGAATTATTTAGGCTCAAGTCTTAATTAAACTTAATTAGTCTCAAGACACAAGTCTTGATAGATATAAGGGTCACTTATATGAGCCTTAGATGACTTAGTCTCAATAAAGCCCTAAAAATATCTCATGGAGAGCTTCTAGACGAGAGAAGAAGAGAAAAGAGAGAGAGAGAAAGAGAGAGAGAGAGAGGGAAGAAGAGGAGATCAACCAAGAGTTGGAGATTGAAGATTTTGGAAGGGGATTTAAAGAATAAAGTTCAAGGTATGTGTAAAGCACTTAAACTATTCTAAAACTCTCTTCAATTGCTTAGCATTAAGCCTTAAAATGGAGTCTTTATATTTTGCCTGAGTAAATATCCATGGAGATCATCAAGATTCATTGTATTTGTTTGATTTGAGAGTTGATTCTTGTATTTTGAGTTTGTCTTGAGTTAGCTTAAAAGGAATCACTTTCTAATCTTTAGTTCTTTCATGCTTTGGACTCACTTATGTATATATGTTTGTATATATATTGATGGACCATTAAAAGATGAACAAAATGAAAGAAGTTTGGTGTATTGAGTTGTATATGTCCCAATAAAATGGGTTATGATCTAATTAAGTCTGGGATTCATGTTTATTATATTCATATGTCATGATGTTTAAGTGCATTTGCTTATGTTAGACCATAGAAAGGCATTTGGAATGTTTGATTTTGATGAATGTTTGGACTGGTCAAATAGAGCCCAGAACTACACGTGCGGGGCTCATGGCCGCACGTACGGGATGCACAACCACACGTGCGGGGCTCACAGCCGCATGTGCGGAAAATAGCAGACGCAAATGGAGCATTCTGAAATAAAAGCACGTGCGGAGCCGCTCGTGCGGCACACCTCTTTGCACGTGCGGTGGGGGACTTCTGCATGTGAGGATAGTAGGGAAATTTTCTGTCAACTTCTTTCACTCTTTTTGACCCTTTGAATTTATTAATGTGTATATTTGATCCTTCTAAAATACTTAAAAATGAATAAGAATTCAACGAATCGGACAAATGAGTAAAGAGAAAAGCTAAGGCAAAGTGACTTACTTACCAGTTGTGTGTTGTGTGTAGGTCACGTACTGGAAGGGACCGTTGTTCAACCACATCACAGTGAGTAATAGTAGTGTAACGATATGTCTTATTTACGTATGGTGTTTATGATTTATATATTCTTACTTGTGAATGGCATATGGTATATTAGTTGTGTTTCGATTACAATAATCGAAATGATTGAATAATGGCATATGAAATGGACTTGAGGTCGTTTTGTTTTTTTATGAACGATGAGGCCGAGGCCGTTATGATGTGGGCTATTTATGACTCATGGCCTTAAGGCCAAGGGAGATGGAGACATGCCGATGTTCGATCTACCCTATAAAGCTATGGATTACTTAAGATTCATGGCTTAAGGCCGAGGGAGATGGAGACATGCTGATATTCCATGTATCCTATAATGTTTCAAACAGCTATTGATATATTGGGCCCAAGGCCGTTGCATATTATGTAGGTCCTAAGGCCACTCTGTATTAAGCTAGGCCCAAGGTCGTTCCGTATTATGTTGGGCCCAAGGCCGTTCCGTCTTATTTGGGCCCAAGGCCATTTTGGACTGAAATTATGAAATCTATATAATCTCCAAGACTTATGCTCATTCACATAAACCTCCTTACTTTGCGATTTTTCACTGAGCCTTGCTCACTCTGTATATATGTATATTTATGTAGGTGATCAGCTCGGAGGACAACCTTAGGTCAGCTCCAGGAGCCTTTTGTTGGACCTGTTTTGTCAAGCCTCCCAAAGTGGAGCCTTTTGTTTTTGTGGGGTTCCTATTTATGTTGTATGTTTTTAAGTCGTTAATGACTTGTTACATATACATTGTCAACATGTAAATTTTGGGTTGCTACCTTTTTGTATAGACTTACATAACATGGACTTGTTGGTATATGAACGGTGTTTGTAAATTTTCTATATATGGTAAGATGTACTAAGATCCTGGCATTTAAGCAGTGTTCAATGGATGTTCGGTTATTGATTGGCTTCCGCCTCAGGCCATGTTATTGAATAAAAATATTTTGTTGGAATGTTACTTTGAGACCTAAGTACAGGCCGGCCATGACTTAACTTTTAAGAGTAGGTTTGGGTCGTGACAATTGCAATGGGTTTATTACACTTTTTATTTTCAAATTATTGTTAAATTGTCTACTTAGTTCTTAAACTATCAATTGAGTCTACTCAATCTCTAAAGTATATAATCAAAATTTATTTAGTCCTTAAACTATCGATTGAATCTATTAAGCTCCTAAACTTTTTAATTCAAACATATTAGCCCTGAAAGGATTACAAAAATAAAATAAAAGTTTGTAAGTATTATAAATTACTAAAAGACTACCTAATTAATATTTTATTACAAAATGATATTAAATTTTTATTTTGTCTTTAAAAGTGTTTTATTTCGTTGTGTGTTTAAATTATAATTAGAGTCTGGTTTCCTAGTTATAAGAATATTAGATATATTGAAGAAATTTAATTAAATTATTTATAATAATACTTGGCTACAAATAATAATAAAACAAAATAAAACATTAATTAATTTATGAAAATAATTTAGTGAAAAACTTAAGAAAAATTTACCCATAAATGCCATATGGGGAATGTTAATCTATTTAGTTTTAAGAGTTTTTATGAACTAATTAGCCACTTTTTATTTTGGAAAGTTGTATTTATTTGATTTGGTGTCATTTGAGTTTAAGTCAATGCTCTTTTATGATTCATTTTTCTAATTTTCTAATTTGTTTTTGGGATGGGCATGAAAATATAAGGCATGTAAGTTTCTTTTTGGGAAGATTGATGGCTGAAGTGTTGGTTGTCGAGTGTGAAAATCTATATTTCTATTAGTGTGGTTTTCTGGTATTATATTGGAGTGTTATATTAGAATATTATATTTGAAAAAGTATACTAAGGAGTTTTTGTATGTTACATTGATTGGAGTATCACGCTTGAGAAAAATACACTAAGGATTTTTTAGAATGTTACATTGTTAGGTTTGAGAAAAATATACAAAGAAATTTTTTAGTATGTTACATTTGAGTGTTACGTTTGGAAAAAAAAAAAAAAACACACACACACACACACACTAAGGAATTGTTTATGTTATATTGATTGGAGTGTTACGTTTGGAAAAAAATACACTAAAGAGTTTTTTTGGAATTTTACATTGTTATGTTTGAGAAAAGTACACTAAGAAATTTTTTAGTGTGTTACATTAGAGTATTACGTTTTTAGAGTGTTACATTAGAGTATTACATTTGAGAAAAATACATTAAGGAGTTTTTTTTTTGAAGTGTTGTGTTTAGTAATTTTAACATTATGAGAAAATCTACATTTGTCCCTCAACATATAATATGCGCGCGTTTATACTTTGCCCTTTATGTAATTCACACTAGAATGAGACTTTTGGGTGCATAAGAAAAAAAGGAGAACCAAACAATTTATAAGATCAGTATTTGGGATTTCACTCAAAACTCTAAAAACAATCAATTAGAAATTATAAATGAAATCTGACATATAATACTAGATACTATAAGAACTAACGTCCACTTTTCAAAGATAAAATAAAAATTTAAGATATTTTTGAAATAAAATTTACCTAGATAGGATCTTTACTAATTTTTGATACTTATGGACTTATATTTTATTTTGGTAATCTTTTAAGGGACTAAGTATGTTTAAATTAAATACTTTAGGTATTTAATAGATTCAATCGATAGTTTAGAGACTAAATAGATTTTGATTCATATACTTTAGGGATTAAGTAGACCCAATCGATAGTTTAGGGATTAAATTTACAATTTGACAATAATTTAAGAGTTAAAGTGTGATAAACCCAAAATTTGAAAGGATGAAGCACCAATAAATCATAAATAATTATCTTATGAACTGTTTGATACTTTAGGGACTAATTGGTTCATAAGAAAATTTTTAAGATTAAATGGATCAGCATTTCCTCATTTAGGATTTATGAATAAATTTTCCAAATTTAAATGGTATCACTACGTTTATAATTTGAAGCACTTTTTCATATATTGACACCCATTTGCCCAAGAAAAAGTAGTAATGCTATTGTATTTAAAATGTTGGAATTTGACAATATTATTTTAGGGCAATTCTATTTACACACTACAAACTCTCTCAGTATATACTAATTACTCATTGCATACCACACCTAATTTTAATTTTTTAATTTTCCACTCAATTCACTCCATCAATTTCTAAATATTCTCAAAATATCCCTATCTTCTCTAATCACAACCCTAACTCTAATCCTAACCCTAACCTTAACTTCACCTCATCATCGCCCCCGTCGCTATCAACCGCTATCGTTGGCCCCTCCTATCTTCTTCTGCCACTGTCACCCTCCGACTAACACCATTCCTTCCCCAGTCATCTTTTCTTTCCCTCCATTTCTATTATCAATCCATCATTCTTTTCTTCAAACTCCGTTATCACCAATAACTATCGCCACCTGCCATTACTAGCAACCGCTGTTGCCTTTTTCCAACCACATCTTCGCGACCCTTGTTGTCACAACCAACCTTGATACCCAATCCTGCCATCACGATCCATTTTCGTACCCCTTCCAATGCAAGCCCTTATCCATTGCACACAGAGAGAGAGAGAGAGAGAGAGAGAGAGAGAGAGAGAGAGAGAGAGAGAGAGAGTCCTAGGGTTTTTAGATCTCTGCAATCACACTTCCAATGAGAGCGAAAGAAAGATCAACGGAGAAAGAAACAGAGAGAAAGATGCAGTCGGAGATGAGTAAGAGATAAATGAATGAAGAGAAAGAGGATGAGGAAGAGGAGAAGGTGACAACAAAGGGCGAGCAGCGGCGGTGGGGGCGCTTAGGGTTAGGGCTGGTGGGGTCGTGTGGTGTTGATTGAGAAATTTGTGTGAAGGTTAAAAATGTAATTGACTAGAATGATAAAGATGTAATGAAAAAATTTAAGGAGATGGTATGTATTGAGAGAGGTCCAGCTTGTCTCATGTTGAGATCAAGACTAGACCGTCTAGTCTGGTCCATGGACTCATTTTTGGGTCTCTTTTCGATAATCTGAACCGTTTAATATGTAGAACTCGTCGAGTACTATATCTCTGTAAAAAATTACGTTAATCGGATATCTATAACTATTTGATCGGATAAAATTTTTGTCAATTGTCTATTTTTGCACCATCCATTTTTTTTTTATACAAATATGATTCGATCAAATAACTATCGATATCCGATCAATGAGATGTTTTATAGAGATATAGTACTTGACGAGCTCTACACATTGAACAGTTCGGATTATCAAAAACGGGGCCCAAAAATGGGCTTATGGGCCAGATTGAACGTTCCAATCTTGATCTTAAACATGAGACAAGCTGGACTCTGTTGAGAGGATTGATGGTGTATAAATAAATTTTTTTATTATTTTAAAGATGACTTTAATAAGACGGAATTTAATAAGACGGAAAGATGTCCATCCTAAGAAAATGTTAAGTGCATAGCATTGTCCATTTATGTTAGTTAATTTATATAGACAGAACCAATATTTTAAAAATTAGATTCGTGAGCGAATTGGAAAAAGGATCGGGTGAATAAGTCATCGGTTCAATCGTTGGGTTGCATTAGAACCGAACCGTGACTTAATAAATATATTAAAATTATATTTAAATAAAAATATAAGTAATAAAATTATAAATTAAAAAATATTAAATTATCTTAAATATTTCTCATAATATTTTTTTTTATTGAAAAATATAATTATATATTTTAAAATATTATTAATTTTAATTTTGGAAGAGGAAATCAAATATTCAATATTCCTTCTATATGATTTTAATTCAAATAATTTGATTGAAAGAAGAGCAAAAATTTTGGAGGGATATCAAAATTTCAATATTCCCTCCAATACATTTGATTGAATCCCACATAGATTTCTTGAGTTTTTTTGGAAGAACTTTTTTCTTATAAATAGGTAGAGACTTTCATAATAATTTTAAATTCTTAATGGGATTCCTCAAAAGAGGAGACCCTTGAAAGAGAGTTTCCAATTAAAATTTTCTTATATTCTTATATATATATATATATATATATATTATATAATAAGAAAGAAAGAATAAAAAAAAAGTTTGAAGAAATCAAAAAACAAAAAAAAATTTCAATTTTATCGGCTCAACGAACCAGCTCCGGTTCAACCGTCAGTTTTCCCGGTTCTCTCTAGATATGTCGGTTTTTAGTTTCGAACGGTTTAGAGGGTAAATTCGGATTGAAATCCCGACCGGTCGACGGTTCAACCGGTCGAATCGGCCAGTCTGATCCGATTTTCAAAACCATGGATAGAAGGATGGCACTGAAACTTAAAAGCTTAAAAAATTGATTGTGACTATTGAAAATGAATACCAAAGGAATTATTTTGGTTAAACTAAAATAGCTATAACAATAATTAACCCCTTTCTTTTTAATGAATAAAACTCTATTAGAATATGATTAAAATTCATTATAGCTTTCAAACTAAAATACGTTGAAAGTTTGTGCTGGTTGAGGTCGAATGGATCCAGCTTAGTCAAAAGGTATGGGCAATATTATATCGGTCTGCTTGGCCGGCTATTGTCATGCATAATTTAATAGGGGCTAAAACTACAAATATGGATAATTGAATGGGGTAAAATGTTACGTACGGAACTTTATAAATAAATATGTAATATTTATTTATTTATTTAATATTTGTAAATTGTAATTACTTAGTGTTAGTCATGAAAACAGAAATTATTATACGAACCAGGAAGACTCTGTAAATTGTAACTAGCAGTTGACTTGTACAATGCACATATTATTTTTTTTCAAAAAATATTTGATAGTACAATATGTGTATTATAAAAAAACAATTTTAATTTTAATTTTAATTTAAAATTGAAATTAAAGTATCATTTTAATTATTTGTTTGGATAATATTGACACTATCGTTTTATACAAATGTTAGTCGAATATATTTAATAAATACTTATTTTAATATTAAAAATAATGGTTAAATTATAAGAAGAATTAGTAATATAAAATTAAAAGTAATTCTACTAACTATTTAATTTTTCTTTATATTCATTTGGAAAATAAAAATATGTAGAAATATAAACTATATAAAATTTATTGAAAAAATTAAATATAAATATGTTATAGTTAGATTATCATATAATGATTTTGTAAGATTGTAAAATAAACACTCTTAATTAAATTAAAATATCAACTATATAAAATAAATTAAACAACTAACTAAGAAAGAATCTCATAGCAACATTTAAACGCAAAGAGAAAAAATAAATGAAAACATTCAAACGATAGATATATCTCAGTGTATGAAGTGATTAATCAATTGTAATATGATGTGAAAATATAGAAGAACTTACTGTTTAGCAATTGAAAAAGTAACTCAAGTAGTGAATCTAAACTTCAGAGGTTCTTCGAGAGTATCATTGTTATATATGTTTTTTCTTTTGTGAGTTGTGATTATATAAAATAACGTATGAAAGATTTTGTACAATCAAAGTATAATCTATATAGAATTTGTAATTAGATTTCATATAAAACTCAAATTCCATTTGTGAAAGAAATATTTGTCAAATCTAATCCATATAAAATTGGTATTGAATTTGTGAATTGTATGGAAAATGAATATTTTTCAAATAGAGTCTATATAAAATGGGCAAAGTTACAATAACTTAAATTGTGTTTGGATTTGTGTAGAACTCTATATATAAATAGAAAATGTATGTTGAGGTCGTTTTTTAAGAAAAAGTAAACTCTTATAATGTGCCACCTAAGAAAAAAGAAAAACACTACTTATATATATATATATATATGATTATTTACGTGACTGTGTGCCCATCCAATAGTGTATTGTCATTCCTTTATTATTTTCTTATTTTTAAGTTCATGGTTAGGCACACAATTAGTATGAAATTCTTAAATGACAGGATAATTACTAGATGGAGTGAGTTCCTATGTTTTAGAGTTGTAGATTGTGTCAGTTACAAGTTTATTGTATATAAACAACTTTTGTTAATTAATGAAATACGGTGAACATAATTAACGTATTAACTTCTGTGAAATTATGGAGGTTTGGTTCTCCTCAATTGGACGTCTTCACCCACAAAGTAAGCATTTTTTTTTTTGAGAAAAGTTAGGGATCATGAAATTTTTTTCATGAAAATGATCATGAAAGAATTATGATCATTGGATTACCTTGATTAGTGTGTGGTGCTTTATTCTAAGTGTAATCCAAAGGTCACAAACCTTTCATGATTATTTTCATGAAAGGTTTTTCATGATACCTAGCATGACTGTTTTTTTTTTTTCCTTTTTATCGCTTTTTCATATTTTTTGATACATATATTTTTTAATTTATTTCAAAAAAATGTTGGTATCATAAAACTATAATTTTTGTACATGATAAATCAGGGCGTTCATCTTGAAACAGTCAAAATGGCGGCTTTTGGTTAAAAAATGGCATCTGGTGTGGTGGACTTCTTTATTCAACGACATTAGTACAATTTCTCAACCATTAAACTATAAATATGCGAAACTAGAGAAGTAAAAAAATAAACAAACACAGAGCAAAAAGCAAAAGGGTCTATAGGAAAAAGAGAAACAAACACTGAGATTAAGTTTGAAGACATGGAATTGCTCTTCAAGTCTGCTTTTTCGGTAGCAGTGCTCTTCTTTATCAGTTTCATCCTCTATCTCTTCAATAGATTCTGGGTGAGGCCTCAGAGGCTTCGATCAAAGCTTTGTAGCCAAGGTCTGAGAGGTCCTTCACCTTCATTCCTTCTTGGCAACATTCCTGATTTCATCAAATTCCAACCCAAAGACATCAAAGCTCTTACTGAAGATGGTGAAGCCGTGCATGATTGGGCTAAATTCACCTTCCCATTATTCGAGCATTGGAGTAAACAGTATGGTATGTATTAATGAATTGCTAAAACTCATTAACTGCTCCTCTTGCTCATATAATTTCCATTTACAAATGTTGATTTGGAGTGGATTTTGACAGGTCAAAGATACCACTTTGCCTTGGGAACATATCAAGTGATGTATATTACTGATCCACATTTGGCCAAGGAAATAAGCCTCTCCACATCATTGAAGTTGGGAAAGCCTTTTTTCCTACAAAAGAATTCAGAAACCTTACTTGGTAAGGGCATACTTACCTCGGATGGGGAGTTCTGGGCTCACCAAAGAAAAACTATTGCTCCTGAGTTCTATGCTGATAAAGTCAAGGTACAAATACAAATACAATACTCACCATATATAGCTATTACAATTTGAATTGCTATGAAACTAATCTTCAAAAAAATTGATCAAATGGGAAAAATATGGTGCAGAATTTGGTGCACATAATGTTAGACTCTGCAAACAAACTAATCAACACATGGGAGACTGAAATAGAAAAACAAAGTGGGACAGCAAATATAAAGATTGATGAGGATTTGCAGAGCTTTGCTTCTATTGTCATCTCGGAAACTTTGTTTGGGCATAGCAATTCCAAAGTGATTAATGAATTGCAGTCAAGGTTCAAGCGTCTTGAAAGGGCCATGAAAACTCCAATCTTAGTGGGCGGCATTCCTGGTTTGTGGTAAGTATTTGTGTTTATGACTTAACTTCCATCCCTGCCTCGCATAAGCAAACAAGCGTGCACTAAAAAACTTGTTGAATGATTACTAGGCATTCTTTCGGTGTTTTTAAGGGTTTGATTTCCTTTAATTATTTTGAAAAATGGTTGTTATTTAGGTACGTTCCAACCAAGAGCAACATAGACAAATGGAGATTAAAAAAAGAGATACATTCACGGATCATGGGTATTGTGAGCGAGCATTCATCTAAGGTAGACGTGCTACAAACGATTGTCAATGGAGCTAAGATGAGTGCCCCGGGGCCAGCTGCAGTAGAACAACTCATAGTGGACAACTGTAAGAATGTTTACCTAGCAGGGCTTGAAAGCACAGCAAACACTGCAGCCTGGACCTTGATGTTGCTTGCAACGCATCCAGAATGGCAAAATCGTGTCCGTGCAGAGGTTTCTGAAATTTGTGGGGAAAGTTTGCCAAATGCCACAATGCTTAGCAAAATGAAAGTGGTAAGTAAGCTCATTACCTCACTAAATTATTCAGATTCAAGTTTTTGAATTAGAAATTTGTGGATAACTTTTTTAACCATGCACCATCTCTTCACTAGCAAGGTCTGTGAAAACTAATTGTATTTTCTTTTAATTTGAATTGCAGTTGACATCAGTGATTCAGGAAGCATTAAGACTCTACCCTCCAGGACCCTTTATAGCAAGAGAAACCTTAGAAGATATGAAGTTTGGAGACCTTGAAATCCCAAAAGGTGTTGGTGTTTGGGTTGCTGTGATGCCACTTCACCATGACCCTAAACTTTGGGGCCCTGATCCAAGCAAATTTAATCCAGAGAGGTTCGCTAATGGGATAGGAAGTGCTTGCAAAATTCCTCAAGCATATATTCCTTTTGGTAATGGTCCCCATATTTGTGCTGGACAATTATTTGCGATGCTGGAGATAAAGGTCGTCTTGGCTATCATTTTGTCTAAATTTTCTTTTTCCCTTGATCCAAATTATATTCACTCCCCGGTGATGGAGAATATTATCCGACCAGGACATGGAGTGAATCTTATTATGCAGAAGTTGACCAAGTGTATCATTGAGAAGTAATGAAGAACAATATCAACAACTGAATAAAAGAAATGGTGCTTGTGTGGATATATATATATATATATATATGAAATTGTTCTAGAGGGGAGGTCAATAGGAAAATTCTATTACTTCTGGTTTTCAATTATGTAATTCTAATTCTCTTTATATTTGTATTGGTTAGGGAAATGTTGTTCCCTTTTACAGTTGGTTGATTTAACTTCAATGTTCTTTACAAAGAAAGTTGTTGTACTTGAGGCTATTTAACCAAAACCGATTTCATCAATCTTTAATTCAATGTTAATCAATTATGTGACCAATTATTAAAACATATACTATATACTAATTAAATAATTATAAAAAATGATCACTACATGAACGATTCATCAATTATATAAAGTCAAAACTTTTTTGGGTCTATAGTATAACGTCAAAACATATATAACATATTGCAAGCAATGTAATACCAAAGGACTTGTCCACTATATATCAAAGGAGTTTTCTCTAAGTTCCCTCAAAACCTTCATAGCAACAATATGTTTTTCCTAGGATCGCCTTTAACCTTTATAACATCTAAATAAATCACAAATACAATATATAGGATAGGAAATGGATTGTCTCCCATTGAAAGTTCAATTGAATTAGACAGTTGAGGTCTTTTATCAGTAAAAGTTAATGAATGGAGGTTTCAAACCAGTCAGAATCTATGAAATGCTTGATCTAGTTGAATCTTTTCATTAATTCTAACCGGTAAGAGACTTTCTATTCATTAACTCTTACCAGTAAGAGATCTTAATTGTTTGATCCAGTTAAAATTTTAACTAGAGACAAGCTATTCCCTATAATATATTCTTGACTCAATCCAAAACCAACAAACACCAATACAATCTTAAGAATCACTTCAACACAAAATTTCGAACATATTAGATTTAACAATTTAAAAAGTCAAAAAGTTATTACAAAAACAATTTTAAATGAGGCCTAAGAGAAGACAATTTTTTTTTTTTATAAGAAGTGAAATGAATGATGATGCATGAAAAAGTAATAGGCTATTTAAATAAATTAAAAAAATATTAATTAATATCTATAATTTATCAACAATATTATAATGGGAATATATATATATATATATATATATGCAAACAAGTTTGCAAAATTGAAGCCATCTCTCCACATGTTATGTGTTTGTCAAAAAGCAAAGGGAAAAATTTCACTGGGATTTGTAAAAAAAAAAAAATCACAAAATAGTGTAAACTTTATAAATATTAATAATTAAAATTTTAAATTTTTCATGAATTAGTAATTATTTTCTCAAACCAGTATTGATTTGTAATTTTTCCCAAAAAAAAAAAAAAAAAAAAAAGACTTGAAAGTTGTTGTACCATATGCACCATTAGTTATGACCTTTGTGATTTTTGGCTATGAGCAATTGTTGTGTTATGAGTGATTGTGATGTTAGTTATGATATTATTTTGATTATGCCCTAAAAGCTCTTTGGTTATATTTTGTGGGCCTGTTTGATTGAGCGGATTATAGCATAAGATTGAGATTATTAATCCATGAGACTCAGATTCCCTTACTTGATTGCAATTTTTGTTATCAGGATCAGATTCCAATAGACGTTCTATTCAACAGAATTGATAAATTTTTTAATCCTACAATTAAAAATGTGTTAATCATGTGGTTTAATTTTGATAATGTCTAAAATATGATGGGATAATTTGTGATTTTTAAATATACATATTTTATATATTGTTTGATACAAAATATTATCTGTTTAAAATATATATTGTATGATATATTTGCTACAATATTTTTTAAATAGAAGTTACTGTGCTATATCTGATTTTATGAAAATATTTTGAAAAATTTATTATTCACATGTTGAAAAATCCGATTGTTCACTATTCATTTTTTTGACAAATTTGATATTGATTGGTTATCTTCTTTTGACAAAATTGATATAGCCACGTGGGTGGTGGATCATTTTTTACTAAAGTATATTTAAAATCTCTACAAAAATTTTAAAAGGAGTATATATTTTCAGATATGATATAAACATTATTAAAAAAGATTTTACTATGCATACAAATATTTTAACAAAAAAGTTACTGTGTGGTCGAATATTTTAATAGAAAAGTTACTGTACAGTTAGTGTGTACCATTTGATTTTTTTGTGAGAAGTTTGAAAATTTACTCTTAACTATTTATCGAAAGTGACCTTTGGCTATATTTTTTCACCCTCCGCTTGCAAAATTTGAAATGGAAAATTAGCCCGTTGCTCTGTGTCGGAGGCATCAAATTCAACATGAGGAGCATCTCTTCTCCAATGGATATGAGTGTCTGTTCTCTACCCCAAATGGATTATGATATATGAGGAGTATTTTGGTTGGAGAAAAATAAGTAGTAAAGAAGTGAATAAGAGAAAAACATGTGATATTAAAATATTCTCAAATATTGTATTGTACTTCATTGAGTTATATTTTCTTTGAGAAGATTTATTGAGAGTTTGAGCAAAATTGTAAAAAAGTTTTTTTTTTTTGTATCCCTTATTCATATTATTCTTGTAAAAAGAGAGTTTTTGTGAGTATTTTTTGAGATAAAATCACTTGGGTTAGGGTTGACTAGGCACTGGATTCAAAACTAGTTGAGATATTTCTATGAGTGATTTTTGAAGTAAAATTACTTGGTGAGGTGTGACTAGGCATCAGATTCTAAACTAGTTAGAGTGATCGGGATTTGTCACTTGTTGTAAAGGTTCACTAGCACCATTGAAACTGGTGGTGTAATTACTATTTGAAGAATAGTGGAGAAATTTTCGAGGAGGATATTTGGGGAGTGGACGTAGGCTTGGTGTGCCGAACCACTATAAATCACTGTGTTTGATTTTCTTTCCCTATCTCTTTTACTTTTATATTAATTATTATTGATCTATTATTTTATTTGTTGAAATTTGAATATTTTGATTATTATTTTTAATATTGTAAAATTACTTTTAGTAACCCAATTCACCCCCACATTTGGTTGCCTACTTGGGATAACAATTAGTATCAAAGTAAGGGCTCTTATTTATTTTTTTACTTAACCATCTAAGAATATATCATGTCAACCAATTTTGATGTTTATTTTGCTGAAGGTCAATTGCCCTTTAGACCACAATTGTTTGATAGCTCAAATTATACTCACAAGAAAGCAAGAATGAAAATTTTCTTTCAAGCTTCAAACTATGAGCTATGGAGAATTATAGTCAATGGTCACAAAATTCTTTCCAAGACCATCCAAGGGCGAATCTTGCCCAAGGAAGGGCACGAATGGGATAATAATGATTTGAGAAGCATTCATTATTTGAGCTGGAGCCTAGTGAATAACAACAAAGTAAAGAGTTATGAATGATGCCTAATTAAGATTCAGAAATTAGAGTTCATATCAGAAACAGATTCAGATTCACATACTTATACATATTTCATAATCAGTTATATGTGGTACATCCGTTAGCTATTAGATTAAATTGGTCATAAGACTCACATGCATAGTCGGTACCGACGACCATAAAGGTCAATATCTTGTGTACAAGCAGCTGTGGTATCGTTACCCCTAGGCGAGGGCCACATGAACATAGGCCTCGGTATTGTTAATCCCGGGCAAGGGCCACATGAACATAAGACACGGTATTGTTACCCCTAGGCGAGGGCCACGTGTATATTGGCCACGGTATTGTTACCCCAGGGCGAGGACCACGTGAACTAAGAATGCCACAAATACATTGCATAAAAATGGACATTCATTCATGATTCATAACATAGTATTTCAGAAAACAGATCATATCATTTCAGTTAGAAAATACTTATAGTCAACATATTTTTACAAAGTTGTCACTCATAGTTAGCTGCAATAGCAGAAGAATCAAAGCAGTCGGATCAACAATCTATGGCACGTGGCCTACACAAACACATAATGGATACACATTGAAACACACGATCGGAAAACACTTAACTCATTCTTTGTTTATCTTGGTGTGTTTTTAATCTAAATCTTTGTTATTGTGTCTTAATTAGGGCTTAGGAATGCCTAAGATGCAATTAGGATGCCAAAATGTAACTTGAAACAGTTAGTCAAATTTTCAAAAACAGGACAGCCCGCTCAAGGGCAACCTCTGTCGCTCGAGTGGTCTGCAAAGTCTGCAAAAGTACTGGTTTCATGATTTCTCCACTCGACGGACGCTTGACGGTTGCTCGAGTGTAAGACTGGGTAAACAGGGTCTTTGCTCGAGCGCAACTTTCCACGCTCAAGCAGTCTGCAAAAGTTTGTAAAACTTCTGCGTGCTCTCATTTTATGCTCGAGCACAACTTCTGTCGCTCGAGCGAAGGGTCAAAAACAAGAGTGGTTGCTTGAGCGCAGAACTTGATGCTTGAGCCAACCCTTAAACTCTGCAAAAGTACTGGGAGCTCGCATTCTCCGCTCAAACGTAGACTCCATTGCCCAAGCAGAGGGTGCAAATTTTGAAATTTTTAGATTGCTGAAACAAGTTAAAAATCTATTTTCAAAGCAGCAAAACACATCATTTTGGGCCAAAACGTAGTAAAACTTGGAGAAACTCATGGAACATAATGAATTACAAACCATTTCGCAAAATCAAGCCCAAAAACCTTGCCAATCGTACAAGCTAAAGTTTGAAACTTTGAAAACATAACATGCTTGTATTTTCTTGAGTTCAAACTTTCCAAATGTTGGTAAAATGAAATGTTTAGTACAAAAATATGTTGAATTCTTCAAATAGGACCAAGACATGAACATGGATGTAAGAATTCCTTGGAAACAACTTCAAAATGATATGATATATGCATGCATGTCTCAGGTTATCTTCTTAATTCTTCTTCCCTAGCTCAATTCTTCGGATTAATTATCTAACTCTATTGATTTTATGCATTAAGTGCCACAACTACACAACTAAATGAGTGAATTCCTACCTCAAGCTTTGAATTCTCAAGTGTAGAGGCCTAATCTTCCAAGTTCTCTTCAAATCCTTCACTTTTCTAGCAATTTCCCCTTAATTGAACTCAAGTCTCCTATTTTCCCTCTCTCTCACGTTTTGTTGAAGAAGATGATGATAATGAAGGTGTATGCAATATTCTAGAGTCAATTTGACCTTATATAGGCTTGGTTAGTGGACTTAATTAAGCTAGGCTTACCACTAATCAAATGGACATTATTTATTTTAATTATTTGGTTCCGAATCGAATTTCAATTAAATCTACCACAATTTTCTAAAAATTCTAAATAACACATATACCAAGCCAATTTTGTGATCAGTTGCCGATAAGGCCTTCAATTCGCATAAAGAAACAAAAACACAGACAGATCTTTCTACGACAGACAAATATAAATGCAAAAAACATATAACACATGCAATTACGGTACAATTTTCATATTAATTTCTAATTAGGCCTTCTTAATCAAAGATCATAAGCTAATCACAGGTTGGGGTTACTACAAAACCATTCTTAAATTGCTAGTTAAAGTGTGGATCATCCGCCATATTCAAAATAAAGCTTGTGCAATCAACATGTGGTCATTCCCCGATCATAGAAATGGTCAGATATCCCACAAGTTCTATTATTTACATCGGTAGACTTTGTGGGATATTAGACTTTTTCTGAAGCTATGGTGCTATAATGACTTAGCAAAAAGAAAACCAAAAACAATACTTCCAATCAGAATTCTGGCAGCACTTCGATTCAATTCGCATGACTGATCATTCTGTGCCCCATCGAAAAAAATGAACCCCACAAATTGACATGCTTGAACCATTCATCTAAATTTAAGAACCCTTGTATAGATCCCATATATTGCACATAGGAAGAAAGAGAACAAACACCCCTATGGAGGGCAGGGTTATCTTGTCCTAGCTTTGAAATGATATAGGGTTTCACTATTCAAACAAACGGCATCATACATCCTAGAATAGGGTAGCATCCTGTTTTAAGTTGGAAATTGCTAGAGTGTACTATATGCACTAGGTTAGTCTTGGTAAAAAGGGTACCTCAGCAAGACACCGATATACCTGCCCAATCCAGTGGATCAAGCGATACGTAGTGATCTTGATTCTAAGGCTTGTGCTCCCACCATGTTAGAGCCCATGTTCGTCTATGCGCCTAAAGTTGAATAGCCGTTCAAGAATAGGTGACAAAAACGGGACTTAGAAGCACCAATGCATGAAATGCAATGAACATATAATTGAAAATAAAAGTCATGTCATAGAGTTTGAGTCAAGGTTTCTTAATATCCCCAACAGAGTCACCAAAAACTGTAACATCGCCCAGTAGGTACCTGCGCGCGTTAACAGTTCGGACCCTCGATTTCTTCAATCTAGTCTCACAAGTGCAATGTGAAACGTAAATGATAGTCCAGATTTGGCACATTTTATAGAAAATCCATTTTATTACAATTTTTTTGCCAGAAATGGACTACATCACCAGATCTTAGAGTCGCCACCTAATATTTTGAAAAAATTAGGAAACCCGTGACTCGTGCCAAGGCCACTGTTCGTTGTAACCAAGGATGCTTGGCTCAGAACCTTAGGTATGAAGGGGAAAGGTCATTAATTGGGCATCCCCGCTCACCTGATCAAACGATTGGCCTCTACTAAGCCATGATACAATTTTATTAACTTTATGTGTTCGTATTCCAGTTATTAAAAAATCCTAGAATTTACTATGTGAAGCAAACAAATATACACTGTGTCATTCATTTTGGAACAATTTGATTTTATTATTTCAAAAATGTATTGAATAGTGCAATCATGCAAATCAATTTTATTCCAAATTAAATAACAAAACCTTAACCCACTGGCATGTATAGAGTTATATCAAATAACCACATAGCCACAAGGTAGGATGCTAAACATAGTAAGAAAATCACACATATGCAGAATGCTAAAGCACAAAAACTTACATACTTACTGATGTCCCACAAATAGGAACAAAAATATATTTAGGCCAAGTTTGGGTACTTCCAAAAGAGCCAAAAAGTCAAAAAGTTACTCAAAAAGTTAAAAAGTTAACACTATTCACCAAAAGTCAACAATTACGGCTGCACAACTCCCAATTCAAATTTTTCCCTACAAATCAATTTTTAGAATTTTTTATTACACATTTTTTAATAAAAAGTCAAAAAGTTAACCCAAACATCCATATTTTCAACCTCAATTTTTTAGTCCAAAAAGACAAAAAATACACTTTTTTAGTTTTCCCAAACTTGACCTTAGTAAACATATGCATGATCCTATATACAAGATTCTAATGCAATTCACTCATGAAATGCAACCAAAGATCCGACTTCTATTATATGACACATGAATCATCTCAAGACATGAGGTAGTGCACAAAATCACATAATAATCGATTAAACCCACAGATGCAAATTTAGTTGAATCTTAAGGCACGAAACATGGATGCGAAGCATGGATATGATGGCAAGCATATATGCTACATATGTATAGATATGGAAAGCAAATAAAAGAATGAGATAGAAAGAAGCGGGAGTGGGGAATTATTACAACGCTTTGAATATTACAAATTCGAATAAGGGAAAGAAAGGAATAAAAATATTACAACAAAATTAAATCCTCACAAACTCACTCTAATTAATAAATAAACAAAAACATAAGCTTTAGGGGGCTTCGGAAACCATTGGAGACTGTTATCCTCGACGTCCGAGGCACTGCTGGGTTCTATCCAAGATAAAGTGGATGGCTGGCCAAAAGATGAGATGGCTGGCCAAAAAATTAGCTGGCCAACCAATGGTTGGGCCAAAAATTCTGTTTTGCTTCAAATACCAGAAAAACAGAAAGAAAATATACAAGTGGCTCAATTAACCACTTCCAGTTAGCTTACAATAGGTTTATAACCTGAAATTGAAGCAAGAAAAACAATATAAGAAAGAAAATGCAAGAAAGTAAAAGAAAATGAAAAGTGTGCAAAATTTACCTTTCAAGAAAAGATTTGGTTTCTAAACTTCCTTTTGATCATCCTCAAGTTTAGGAAGTGCATTCTTAATTCTTAGTTTGAATTCAAAATTTTTATTCGAATGGTGTTTTGGGGTTGTTCAATAGTACTAGAGGGGGGGGGGAGAGATATACAACTCTCTATTTTTCTCTCTTTTCAACAACACTCACTTTCTCTTGATCAAGGTTACTTGAATATAGCTATATCAGAATTTTTGGGATGGTTTTGGATATATAGAACTTGGTATATTAGTGTATGGAACTGTTTTGGCTCAAAGCTTAAGGCTTTTCTCTTTTTCTCTCTATCTCTCTCCTTTCTCTTAATTCATTCCTCTCTCTATTCAATTCATTCCTCTGATCCTCCATTATAGACAATGATGGAAGGCAAAGTCAAGAAGGTATGAGACAAGGATGATAGGGTGACAAAGGTGGTTGTATTGGATGCTCTGTTTTGGGAAGAACACAATCACCTTTTTGACAATGGAGGCCAAAGGAGGATAATGAAGAGGGTGGGTATGTACCTCGTGTATGAATGTATCAACAAAAGATTTGAAATGGCATGACCCACACACTTTCAACAAGAATTCTGCCGAAACTGCTCTACTCTTGGGCAAATTAGCTGGCTAAAAAACCTTAGCCAGCTAGCCAATTTCTTGGTTAGTCGGCCAACCAATTAGCTAGTCGGCCGGCCAAAAAAGTTGGTCACAGCTAACTATATTGCATGAAATAGGATTTTTAGACAGAATTATCATCCTTTCCTCCTATTTTCACATTGCTCTTTGCTCGATTTTCTCATAAAAAGTTTCATTTTGAATTTTAAAGGTGAGACTTGGAACACTACGAAAATATTCAGAACAAAGCGCAGAAAGAAGGTTTCGGAAGAGAGTTTTGAAGGAGACTTAAACATTTGGGCCAAAACAAGCTTAGGGTTGGAGATGAAATGCAAATTCCATATTTCTTACTAAGAATTATGCGAGAAACACATTCTTATTTTCATCATCAGGTAATCAAAAGAAATCGCCTAAGTCTTAGGGCCGGTTAAAATGGGGTGTCTGCAATTTGCGGTAGTTAACAAAATATATATCCAAATGATTTGGTTCAATTCCAAACAGTTTTGCAACTATAAACCACAGACCTAACTATGAAGTATGTGGTTCACCTATTGTAAGAACCAAGACCAAACCGTACAGTGAGAAAACCAAAACAATCTAAGCGGTTTGGTCTAGATCGGACCAGTTGGCAATTTTTTTAGTTTTTTGCTTAACTCTTGCAAGTTTGAGCAATATGCCAATTTTTGTCACAGACAAAGCATGCAATGTATATTTTTTATTTTGTGGAGGTGGTGGACCTTAGTTCTTATATGAATTATTCCATTTATTGTAAGGTTTACCATATTTCTTCATATTCTTTTTATAAGGCTTCAAATAAGCATTCTTGAAATTCTAACCTTTGTGTAAGTTATTATATGCTGACACAAAATTTACTTTTGTGATGGAATTGGCATTACCCTCTTGTGTTGTCAATGATATTGGCCTCTAGCCTCCTCATCTACACAAATTTGAGTGATTAGCTCCTTTAAGGAAGTCTTCTTTTATTTGTGGTGCATGGCCTTTTGGAATTCTCTCCAAGATGGCGTTAACTTGTCAACAAGTCTTGCAACTACCAAGTTGTTGCAAATCTTGATGCCTTCAATTCTCACTTCTGCAACATTCATTTGAAAATCTTGAGCTTGTTCTACAACTTATTTTCCATCTACTATTTGGAAGTGAAAAAATTGGCTAGCTTCATACTTCTTCGCTCTTGCCTTTTTAGTGTCATACTTAGTCTGTTAGGCTTTCTAATTTTTCTTTATAGAAATGCAAGTGATGTCATAGTAATTATAAAATTGATCAACAAGGTATTTCAACAGATAAAAACAATATTTGTACAAATCTGTATTGTATGTTGCCACTTTTGCTTAATGTGCCTCGTATTCTTCATCATTCATCTCTTCGGTAGGAATTTTGTTTGGTTTCTTCTCAATAAGAACATATACAACTTTCATAAGGCTTAGCAAAAAAAATAACTTTTCCTTTCCACCTCTTGAAATGAACTCCACTAAACTTAAAAGGCTTGCTGAGATGTCCAACTCCGTCATTGATTTTTTATGGTACGTGCTCCATGTTTGATCTTCTTAAAATGGTTTGTGAAAATACCAGAAAAAATAGTACTGTATTAAGAAAAATATAAAGAGAATGAGATATAACCAAATTAGGCTGAGGCATGGGTATCTCGTTTTCTATAAGGGGTGTAATGCCCTGGAAGAACCTCCCTAACCCTATTCACCGGTCATTCCACATTACCACACAAGCAATTAATAGAAGAAATAGTAACAAGGAAATCTCATACATTACATTTCTTTCTCTTTGAACTATTCCCCAACTTATAATATCTTCTTATTGCATCCCATGCAAAACAAAACAGTTCAAAAAGAAAGAAACATAAACAACAAATTAAGTCGAAGTGGACTTCCTTTCACAATATTTCTCTTACTACATTTACATACAAGTCCACTTTTAATTACATTTGTCCTAACCAAAACTCAGCAAAACATCAAAGACAAGACATCAAGCTCCAAAAGAGTCAATTCTTATGAATGCCATCATTAAGTGGTTGCTTCGTCTTTGTTTCTTGAAATTGTTAGCTTTTGGGGTGAGCATAATAGGTGATGAATTTAACAAATTATATAATCAATTGAATAACCCATGATCATGCCATGCAATATTTAAAACATGTAAAGGAAATAACATATAAGTGTCTATGTAAGTGAAGATATATGTGCAATGCAAGAAATTTGTTCCATCTCTTCCATATTTTCCATGGGCGGTAAATGTACTATGACTTTCCAAGTAAGTGCCGAAAAATTTGGAATACATACTTAGATATAGATTTTGTATACTGAAAATAGTCCCACATTTGTCGACTCCAGAATGGTCGGTCGATGGGTACCCAAAAACATTTTTGTTCTTTCGCATTTGTCGGCTCCAGAAACAGCGGGGTCGTAGGCACCCAAAACCATTTTTTTCCATATTTGCTTGCTCCAGAAATGACCGGCTCGTGGACACCCAAAAACATCCAATAATATGCGCAGACAGAGTAATTGGGCACCATGACTCCCCGCGCGGGAACCAATTACATTACATAACTCAAAAACCAACCCAACTCACTACCTGGACTCATAGACCATTTACTCATTTTCATCATTCAGCAAGCCATTCATCATGATGTCCAAAGAGGAATGTAGAACGCATATAATGCATGGATTTATAAATCTCCAATTTTCCCTACAATGACTTTGATTCTTAACAATTCGCAATTTTTCATATCAATAATAGAGAAAAGTTTAAAATCTTACATTTCAACCTTAAGGTTAAGTAATTACATTCAATTTCATATTTTTGAGACCAATTGAGCAAAACCTTGTTTTTTTAACAAATCTCAAAATTAGGGTTTTTGGAAGAATTGGGGTTTTCCTCTCTTAGAAAGATTTGAAGGTTAGTTTACACCATCAACAACCAATATCATCATAAATAACCAAAATCGTGAGGTATTATCCCCTTATTTCCAAATCATTTACCAACAACACATTCTATGCATATATATATATATATATACATATATATATAGATATATAAATATATACATAGATATATGTATATACAAGATGAATAACTATGAAATTACCACATAAGTCGTTCAAATTGAAGATATAATGAAGATATAATGAATTAAATACACCCCTACCTCAAAATTGGAAGCTAGGGTTGAGAAGCACATTTGAATTGTTGCTGAGCTCACGAAACAATAAGTAAAATGGTCGGTCTAAGCCTCCTTTCAACTTTTCTTGAAAGATTTTGGGTGGATTTTGGGTGGAGATTAGAGAAATCTAAGGTTTATGGACTAGGGTTTTCGAAAAATAGGGTTTGAGAGAGAGTAGAGATAAAACAGTGGAAAGAAAATGAGTAAGGATCGACTTTTAAAATCTGCTGTCCCGATAGGCCGTTTGATCACAACTTCCTACGCTCGAGCGGACAACACAAATATGAAGGGATCACTCGAGCGACACTTCTACTGCTCGAGCGAAAAAAAAAGGCCCAGAAGTTTTGCAGAGCTATAATGAAATTACTGGGAGCATGAATTCTATGCTTGAAATGACAACTTCATCGCTCGAGCAGTCGCAGCTGCAAACTGGCAAACTACTGGGAGCTGAAGATCTATGCTTGACCGAAAAAAATGGTGCTCAAGCCGTCTAAAAAACCCAAGTGTCACAGCCTACTGTCCTTAAAGAATTTCACCCCCGAAATTTTGGTAATCCCTGTCAAAAGCAACTCTAACAATTCCAAAGAAGACAATTACTACTCTTGTAATATCTCTAATCATCATAACATTATCACAACACCATAATTTAATTCATCAATAACTACAACTCATGAACTTTTCAGAATTACAACACATGACATCACCAAATGGTTCATTCACATTATATTGACCACATTACAAATATTAGCATCATAAGTCAATGAAATTACACATTTCTAAACAACTCAGGGTATCTTTCTCGGACCTCAACTTCTTTTTCCCAAGCGGCTTCTTCTACTCCGTGATGGTGCCATAATACTTTGACTCGGGGAATAGTTTTGCCCCTTAATACTTGCTCTCAGGAGTCTAGGATCTTTATGGGTTTTCCTTATAAGAAACATGTTCATCTACCTCCAAGTTCTTCCAGTCTAGAACATGAGCAGGATCTGGCTCATATTTGTGGAGCATTGAGATATGGAACACGTCATGTATCCCGAATAGCTGTGGAGGTAAAGCAAGGCGATAGATAACCTTTCTTACTCGGTCAATGATATCAAAGGGACCGATAAATCTAGGCGACAACTTCCCACTTTGGCCAAATCTTATGAAACCTTTTCTAGGAGATATCTTGAAAAATACATGGTCACCTACGTCAAAAGACAAAGGTCGTCTCCTGCTATCGGCATAACTCTTTTGCTGGCTTTGCGTTGTGACTAACCTCCTCCGAATGAGAGCTATCTTTTTTGTGGCCTCACGAACTAAATTTGGACCAAGCATGGGCGAATCTCCTACTTCGGTCCAACACACAGGGGATCTACATGGCATCCATACAAAGCCTCGAAAGGTGTCATTCCAATACTAGCTTGATAGCTATTGTTATATGCAAACTTAACTAGTGGTAAATATTTCTCCTACGACCCCTTGAAATCTAGTACACATGCTCTCAACATATCTTCTAGAGTTTGGATTGTGTGCTCAGACTCGTCGTTTGTTTAAGAATGGTAAGATGTACTAAAAGGCAATTGAGTTCCCATGATGGTTTGCAAGCTTTGCCACAACCGTGCGGTGAAGCAAGGAGCCCTGTCCAAGACAATACTTACCAAAACTCCATGAAGGCGTATAATCTCCTTAGCATAAAGTTCTGCTAGGTAGTCAACTGAATCATCAATACACATTGCAAGAAAATGTGCTGGCTTGGTCAATCGATCTACTATGACCCAAACAGTGTCATTACCTTTTTGAGTTCTAGGGAGACCTGTCCATTGTTATGTGCTCCCATTTCCAATCTGTTACAGGTAAGGGTTGCAACAACCTGGCTAGCCTTTGATGCTCCACTTTGACTTGTTGACAAGTGTAGACACCCCATTTTTGACCGTCCTCAAGACTTGGACGTCATCGTTTGAACACTCGATGATCATCAATGCTCGTGTTCGTTTTGAGTTTCTGAAGGTCTCAGCTGTGCGCCTTGCGTTGGAGCCTCTCAACTTGTCTGCTTTGTGCTTGGTTGTGGACCAAGAGCTTGTGGTTTTGTTTTTGAGGGAAGGGGGTGGCCTTTTGGCCATCCCTCTAACCCATCGGCTAGGCCCTCTGCCCATCGGCCATTCCTTCTTTCCATCGGCCATTAGTGGTGGCTGGTCGGCACCTTTGATGGCTGGTCAGCACCTTTATTGGCCAATCGGCCATGTTTGTTGGCCTAGGCCTTTTAGTTGCTTTTGTAGATATTTTGTTGCTAGCTGTACCAGCTAGTGAGCACAGAACTCATCCTCCATACACGTGTATGAAGGAATTGTAACAAGCCTCAAGCTTGTTCAACAAGCTTGAGACTTGGATTTCTATAAAAAGGAAGGTCCCTCTCCCTTTCCAGAGGTTCTAAAAAATTTGCATTAGATCAAATATATCTCTCTCTCTTAAGAACTCTCTCTCTCTATATATATATTGCTTGAAAGTGAGTGTTCTTCACACATTTTTCCTACAACCCTTAGCCAAACCTCTTGACCTTGGAGCTGAGATTCTATAGGACTTGTTTTAGCATCCTAAGGTTAGTTTTGGCTCAGAAAAGCTGCTGGCTTTGCTGTTCTTCAAGGGTGAGTCCCATATCTTTTTTTAAGCTTTGTTTTGCTTAAGTACTTGGCCATTCTTGCATGCTTCTCTTGGCTTAGCTTTCAACTGTAAAAAGCTTCATTTTTAAGTATTAAGAATGGTTGTTCAAGGCTTTGTTTGAGTTAGGGGTGGTTTACCCCCTTTGGTGGCTTGTTATGCTTTGTTTTGTGCCACCTCTTTAGGCCTTTGAGATCACCTTCTCTTGGCCTTTTAACCACTGAATTCCAGAGGAATTTCAGTGGTGGAAAGTGTGTTTTGAGGCTCCAAATAGGTGGGGGTGGTCCCCTCATTTGTATCTTGTTTGCTTGTGTTGATTGCTCATCAAAGTAGCATGCTTTTCTACCTCATTGAGGCTCTATCTTAGCATGTTTTTGTGACTTTTCTAACATGTTATAACTCTGTTTTGGGTTGGTTTGGTTACTTCTCACATGCTCCTTGCACTTGTAGTGCAATTCCACTCACTAGCCTAACATGCATCATGCTTTGGACCATCATTCTAGCATGTTTTTGGCTCCACTCCAGCAAGCTTTTACTCATGTTGCTTAAGTTCTGTTTTGTGTGGTCTTGATCATTTGGACCTTGCTTTGCATAGCCATAGTTCAATCTTGCTCATTAGCTTTGTGTTTTGAATCCACTAGCATGCATTGCTTGGGCTATTTGAATGATTTAGCATCATTTGATATATGATTTCAGAGCATGTTTAACTACCATGCCCTCACATCTTTCACTCTTTCAATGCTTTTGGAAGGTTGTGCTTTATGCCTTAAACATGAGCCAATATGCATGCCATCTTGTCTAAGCATTTGGGCTACCATATCAGTGTAATTTTGGTGTTATTTTGCCATGATACAACTCTGTTTTTGGCTAGTTTGGCCACTTGTGGTTTGCATCTTGCACATGTAGAGCAAATTTCACTTACTAGCCTTGCATGCTTGTTGTTTTAGCTCATTATCCTAACATGTGTTGGTTCTACTACAACATGTTTTTGGCCTTGATTTGACATGCTCTAAGACTATTTTGGGTTGTCTTGGCCATATGGTTCATGTATTGCATAGCTGTAGTGCAATGGGCTTGACTAACCTTGTGTTTTGATGCCTCTAGCATGCTTTGTTTGAGATGTTTGCTTGCCATGACATCATTTAACATGCTATTTCAGAGCATATTGCATTGTCATGTTCTCACTTCTTTCACTCTTTGAGTGCTTTTAAGAGTTGTGCCTTTGTGCCTCGTTTATGGGCCAATGCGTATGCATGCTTGTCTAGGCTTTTGAGCTCCCATCTCAGCATGTTTTGGTCTTTGTTTTGACCTATTTGAGCTTTGTCTATGGTTGGCTCAATCATTTGTGCCATGAATTGCATGCCTCTTATGTAGTTCCTTTTAGTAGCCTTGTGCCTTAGGGCCTCTTGCATGCTATACTTGTGTGTTTATTTGATTTGGCATCATTTAACACTTGATTTCAGAGTATATAGAATTGCCATATCCTCATGCATGTCACTCTTTGGTTGTGTTTGAGAGTTGACCCTTATGCCTTGTATGTGAGCTATTGCATGAGCATCACCATCTTGCCTTCCATGCCATCATTTCAGAGCATTTTGGCCTTTGTCTTGGCATGCATGAGGTCTATTTGGGGTTGGTTTGGTCCATGGAGTATTGCATTAAGTAGCCCTTGTGTTGTATCCTTCACTAGCTTTCATGCTTTAGGACTCTAACTTGACATGCTCATGTTGTTTGCATGTTGTTTGGAATGTTGTTGCATTGCATTGTGTTTGGGTTGAACGTTAATCCAAACTTGAGAAACGAGGGACATTTCATACATGAAGTGATGAAACGTGCCTCATTTCTCGGTCGCTGACCCTCTTAATCATGCATGATAGAGGTTAAGGCCCTTATGTGTTATTTGTGCATTCATCGACATTGAATTGTGCAAACTTGGCTTCTCGGCCATCGTGCATTGCGATGCTCGGTTGGTGGCCCGAGAGTCGAGTACCGCACTCCCTTGAGCTTGAGAAATGATAGGGAGAGTGGTTGTGCGCACACACCTTACAAATACACTGCCATGCCTCTGCTTGTGCTCTGTTGCAACAAAAGGAGAAATTGTAGGAAGCAGTGGCCGACCGGCCATTAAAGCTGCCGACCGGCCACCAAGTCTACCGATCGGCTACCAAAAATAGCCGATGACCATAAACTCTGGCCGATGGCCATCCCTCTTGGCCGACCATTCCTCAGAATGTTCATAAGGTGGATTAGAAGCATTTTGGAAGTTGGAACAATTTTCAGAAATCCAAAAGAGTGCAAACAGAGGCATCATGAGGCACGGTAGTGGATTTTCGAGCGAAGCCGACCGAGCATGCATTTCTTCCTTGCCCGCGAGGCCATTTCATTACTTATGATCAGCTTGTGTAAACTAGTCATTTGATTTGTTTTGTAATAATTAATTAGCTTAGCGTAGCTAGTTAGTTGATTTATTCGGACCCTCGGCCGAGAGGGCAAATGTTGTAATAAGTGTGCGTATGTGTGATACATGTCTTCCAACCCCACGTCTTTCTCCCTTTTACTTAACTGCTTTCGATGGTTAGTTTTTTAGGGTATATTTCAATTAGCATCCTTATGCTTCGCATGCATGCATCATTCATTCATATTGCATGCACCGGGCATCATACAAACTACATTGTATTTCAATACCTATTTGAATACATGTTATCAAGTTGCATTCATATGCCATTCTAGATAGCCGAGCCTATCTTAGTTGCATTTTGCATGTATTGCATTAGGCATTCTTGACATAGCTAGAATCATACATGATTTCTAACTAGCTTCTGTTTTGGCTCGGAGTACACTGTGAGTATTTATGCTTTAGCATCCTTGCATGTGTGTAAGTGACTTCCATGATAGCATGCTTTCCATGAGGCTAACTGCTTAAGTGATTAACTGCATGAATGCCTGTGGATGAAGGCTTTATTGCTTGAATTGGAACAATTCATCAAATGTGCGTTTTAAGCCCACTTGAGGTGGCAAATCATCATGTTTTCTAAGCCCACTTGAGGGTGGCAAATCCGCGTCTTAGCCTACTTGCGAGTAGCACTTTCAAACCATTTTCAAACAAACAAACATGAGTTGTTTTGTTCCAAATTGAGCGATCGAGTCTATATTTGTATGCTGTGCGCATCACATAGTAAGTTAGCCAATAAACCAGAATAAGAACACATGTGTTTTCAAAACAACATATCATGTTTAGTAGAGGCCGATCAGCGGGGGTGCTCATTTCAGGACCTTTCCCTCTCGTACCCAAGTTCCCGAGCCGAGGCAACTTTGGTGATGACAGACACGTGGCCTTAGGCACGAGTCAGGGTTTTCTAAATTTCCCAAAACAAAATATTTAGGTGGCGACTCTGAAATCTGGCAAAGCAGTCCATGTTTGGCGCTTTTTTATTCAAAATTGATTTTTCAAAAACAATTGCCGGATTTGGACTCTTTGGTGATTTATCAGTCTTACATTGCACTTTGTGAGATTAGATTTAGAACCATGACAGGAGTCCGAACTGTAGTAACTAGAACTACAATTCACGCCCTCGCGCGTGAAGCAGAGTTTCGGGCAGTCTACAACAAGTTAGGCATTTAGACACAAATTGGGCCACATCTTTCTTCATCAAATTGACGACTCAAGTCATGGTACATTTTTGTACCTCTAGGATGAACATCAAAGCGAGAGTAATGGAAGTCTCATAATACGTCATCTCTACAAGATTGTGGGACAAATAAGCAACCTACATACTGCACACTTGAGTCAGAATGTACCCTTAAACCCCTTTCCTCTTTTCATTGTAAGATTTTCTCTTTAATAGCCTCCACTTCTGGATCATTTTGTTGCGCTTCTAAGACTCGGGTAATTAAAGTTGCCTGGGCTAAAATTGAAAATGAGGTAGCTTGACTAGGTGGTTTGCCAAGTCATACATCAAATTCATGTAGGTCACGCAATATCTTCCACTCCCTTATGGCAAGGCTAGCAACTACACTCATAGACTTTCTACTCAAGGCATCGGCAACTACATTTTCCTTTCCCAGGTGGTAATGAAATTCAAAGTCATAGTCGTCCATATACTTCATCCACCTCATTTTTCACAAGTTTAAATCTTTTTGAGAAAATAAATACTTGAGGCTCTTATGATAAGAAAATACATTAAATTTGTCTCCATAAAAGTAGTGTCCTCAAAGTTTCAAGGTGAAAATGACTGTGGCCAACTCAAGATCGTGAGTGGGGTAATTTCTTTCATGAGTTTTTAGTTGACGAGAACTGTAAGCTACTACCTTGCCCTCTTGGGTCAAAATGCATCCCAATCCCTCTTTTGAGGCATCACAATATACAATATAACCTCTCCCTCTTTCTAGGATGATTAGCATAGGTACAAAAGTTACTCTAGCTTTTAACTCAAGAAAAGATCTCTCACATGCATCATTCCAAACAAATTTCACCCCCTTTTCTGGTTAATTTGGTCAAAGGCACCGCTAGAGTGGAAAAATCCTTTACAAAACACCTATAATACCCAGCGAGACCCAAGAAGCTATGAATTTCAAAAACATTTCTAGGTCGTTCCCACTTCTGCACTACTTCAACTTTGAAGAATCTACAGTAACTCCCTCTGTCGAGACCACATGACCCACCAACTTCACTTCTGAGAGCCAAATCTCACACTTCTTATATTTGGCATACAACCGATGTTCTCTAAGGAGTTGTAAGACAATATGAAGATATTTCGAGTGCTTCTCTTCAGAAGGCGAATAAATAAGAATATCATCTACAAAAACTACCACGACCTTATCAAGATAATCTTGGAAGACTCTATTCATTAAGTCCATGAAAGTAGCAGGAGCATTGGTCAAGCCAAATAGCATCACAAGAAATTCATAATGACCATATTAGGTACGGAAAGCTATCTTAGGAATGTTCTCCTCATTCACCGGTAACTGATGGTAACCCAATCTTAAATCTATCTTTGAGAGACACCGAGAACACTTAAGTTGGTCAAAAAGGTTGTCTATTTGGGGTAAAGTGTATCTGTTCTTGATTGTGACCCTATTGAGCTTACGATAGTCAATGCACGGCCGTAATGAACTATCTTTCTTCTTAGTGAAGAGGGTCGGTGCTCCCTATAACGAGGTGCTAAGGTGTATAAAACCCTTGTCTAACAATTCTTGTAACTGCTCCTTCAAGACAAGCAGTTCCGCTGGAGCAAATCTATATGGCGACATTGAGATAGGTGTTGTTCCCAGCACTAAATCTATAGAAAATTTTACCTCATGATGGAGCGGTAGCTCGGTGAGGTCCTCAGGAAAAATGTCTGGATACTCGCAAACTACCTCAGGAAACATCTCCCGAACCACAGTATCCTCATCATCTATGATGAATGCAAGAAGAAAACTTAGCTTAGCTCGAACTCGCGAGTCATACAATGGTGACAACCCTCCATTAGTTCTATCCCCCAGGAAATAAGGCGGTACATACCATAACCCTTTCATAGTAGCAATCTATAATAGCGTGGCAAGAGGATAGCTAGTCCATACCAAGAATGCCATCGAAACCTGACATCTCTAATAGCACAAGGTTAAAAGGAATTTGACGGTTAGCTACCTTAATTATACACCCACGACATCCCCATTCCAAAATAGCTTGACCCCTAAGTGGTGACTTAACCATAAGTGAAGATTCTAATCGTTCTACCTTTAGGCCCAATGTGGATGCAAATGCAAATGCTATAAATGAATGCAATGCCCCGGTATTTATCAATACATTGGACCATGAGTTATAAACAAGATAGGTACCTTTCAATCCCAATGGTCTGGATGACTGTTTAGGAGTAGTAACAGCATAGACTCGCCCTTGGGGTCTTTGATTGCCCCGAACACCTCTTGAAGTATTGAGCAGTTGTGTGGACTGTGCTAATGTGGCTCCTTGCACTACCCTCGAAGTTTTCCCAGACTGAACTGACTGATAGTTTTTCCTCTGACCTTCACTTGTTTGATAACCCCCAGAATTTTGAGACCTCGAAGTACTCCACACTCTAACCAATCGTGGACAAGATCTCTTCTTATGCCCCGACTGCCCGCAATGGTAACACGCAGGCAGTTGGCCCCTCCCTTAGGCTTGGCTTTGAGAACGGGTTGGTTGTTAATGACTCGGATTCTATTTGCATTTGGATGCCTTGTGACCTTGCTCGCCATATCTAAAATAAGTAACCCGATAGGGGCCGCCCTTCCTGAACTTCTCATAGAAACTGACCCCGATGATTTGGTTTGTTGGGGTGCAGACTAAGAAGATGAAGAAAATGAACCTCTAGATCTCTTAGAAGATCCCGTATCATCCTTAGATTCAACGAAATTGGGCCTCTTGTGCTTCTATCTTGCTTCTTTAGCCTCAAGCATAATCTCCACATGAGTCGTAGCCTTCACCAATCTATCACACTCCTGGTACATATTTTTTTTTTTTTGATCAACAAATAAAAGAAATTTTATTGATAAAAAAGAAATACAAAAAAAGACTTGGCACAAATGCATCATAGTTCTAAAATACATCCCAACTATGTTGGCACCTATTAAAGAACCCAATCATGTGCAGGCACAAGCCAAAAAAGGCTGATGAGCACTCAACCAGAAGAGATACAAAGAAAAAGATAAACAAAATACAGGACATCATTATGAGATCCTAGCTCTGTAGCCTTTGATGCCATGTAAACAAAATAAAAAGTCATGAATTGAGAGTTCTGGTAGGCTGAACGATTGCTTTACCCAAAACGCCACCTTGATCTTAATGGTTTCCACCAAGTCCACCCAATTAGGTTCCTTGGAATTGAACACCTTATCATTCCTAGCAATCCATATGGTCCAGAGAATTGCCAAAGGCAAGGCTTCCCAAATAACTCTTCCCAGATACTGCCTTTTTTGATCAAACCACCAAACTAGCAACTCTTGGATAGAGCCAGGAGAGACCCACAAAATGCCCCACCAATTGACAATAGCAGACCAAATCCTCCAGGAATAATAGCAGTGAACTAGCAAATGAACTGTTGATTCATCTACATTACCACAAAATGCACAATGGTTGGGAGTGTGGATTATATGGTGTCTAAGAAGGAGATTTGCAATAGCAATTCGATCCCACCACACCAACCATCCGAAAGCTTTTATCTTCGGAGGTGCAACTGTCTTCCATAAATTCATGATAGGAAAGAATGACACCTGAAGAGAGATCTCAAATAAATCATAAAGAGACTTAACAGTGAAAATACCTGATGAAAGGGGAGTCCAGATCAGTTTATCCTCCACAGAATCTCTGCTTCTTTGGATCTGCTGCAACCTTCCAAGCAAATCATGGTGTAAGTCCTCTTCCCAAGCTCTCAGTGGTCTCCTGTATAAAATATTCCATTGCAACTGAGTGCCCAAATTCTGATGAGTCAAACATTGATGAACAAAGTAGTCCTTGTCAGTTGCAAGTGTAAAAAGTCTGGGATATAGGGAGGACAAAGGTGAATTAAAAAGCCATCCATCAGTCCAGAATTTAATCATTTTACCATTACCCAATATGAATTGGAGGTTATCAATTAATAATTTATGAACTCTAGAATTACATCTTTCTAAATCCAAAATGGACTTTCATACAACTGAGCAATTCCTGAAAGTTGAGGAACTTGGCAGCCAGATGCTAGTGCTTAAATTGTTTTTAGCACATAAAAATTTCTTCCAAAGAGAGTCAGTTTCCTTAGAAAACCTCCACCACCATTTGCAAAGAAGGGACTCATTGTTGTCCCTAGATTTCCTAAACCCAAGACCACCAAACTTTTTACTCAAAGAGCAGGCCTCCCAGCTGACCAAATGAAGTTTTTTCTTCTCTTCACTATCCCCCCAAAGAAAGGATCTTTGGAACTTGTCAATGGTGTTTGCCACTGTGGAGGGAATTTTAAAGAGAGACATATAATAAAGAGGAAGAGAGGATAAGACTGATTTAACTAAAGTAATTCTACCTCCTAAAGAGAGGTACCTTCTCTTCCAAGATGATAATCTTTTTTTGACCTTCTTAATTATGGGTTCCCATGTTGCAGCCCTCTTAGGATTAGCTCCTAAAGGCATACCAAGATACTTGATTGGAAGTTTACCCACTGAACAATTTAAATACTTAGCTACTTGAGATGTGAAATCAACATTGGTGCCAACTCCACATAACACAGATTTCTGAAAATTGATTTTCAACCCAGATATTAATTGAAAACAAGAAAGCACTCTTCTTAGATTAATAATCTCGTCCCAATCTGGGTAACAGAATATAAGAGTGTCATCAGCAAACTGCAAGTGTGTTAGATTCAAACCAACATTGCCAATATCAGCCCCTTTAATGAGACTCAAATTTTTGGCTTTCTTCATAAGAATGTTGAATCCCTCGACAACAAGATTGAAGAGAAAAAGAGAAAGAGGGTCACCTTGTCGTAATCCTCTATGTGGGGAGAATTCTTGAGTGGGGGATCCATTGACCAAAACAGAGATATGTGATGATGATATGCATTCAGCGATCCATGAGACCCATTTCTCTCCAAATCCAAACATTTGAAGCAAGTGAAGAAGGAAATTCCAATTGACACTGTCAAAGGCTTTCTTAAAATCTAGCTTTAAAAGGATTCCACCCCTAGAGTTGTGCTTCCAAAGATCTACTACTTCATTAGCTATAAGAATTCCATCTAAGATTTGCCTGCCCTTGACGAAGGCAGATTGGGATTCATTAACCAGTTTAGGCAAAACAGATTTTAGTCTCATAGATAGAATTTTAGCAAGAATTTTATAAATACAGCCAATTAGACTGATGGGTCGATAATCTGACAGGGATGATGGATTTGGAGATTTTGGAATCAAGGTAATAAATGAAGAGTTTATACCTTTAGAGAGTTTGCTGTTGAGATGAAACTCCTTGATGAATAAGCAGATATCCTCCTTAATAATTGGCCAGCTCTTTTTAATAAACTTCATATTGAAACCATCTGGCCTTGGTGCTTTGTTCCCATCACACTCTCTGACTGCTTCCCAGATTTTTGCCTCTGAGAAAGGCAATTCCAGCCGCCGAGCATCATCAATTGATAGTTTGCGTTCAAAAGAGCCTAAAAATTTTGGTCTTGAGGGCCATCTTTCTGAAAAAAAATTATGGAAGTGCATTTTGACTCCCATTCTAATCTGTTCTGGATCTTCAACAGTGGATCCATTTAAGTTTAAGCTCACAAAAGAGTTCTTCCTCTGCCTTGAACTAGCCACCATATGGAAAAATTTGGAATTTTTATCCCCCTCCTTGAACCAAATTTGTCTTGATTTTTGCAACCAGGTGATCTCAATCAATCTCAAAGTCTTCCAATATTCAGACTTAAGTGTTCTTTTGATTTGCAAGTCATTATTGGACAATGTGTTTCTTTCTTGTAAAAGATCCAAAGAATGCAATTGCTCCTCAATCAGAGAGAGCTTATCGTTTAAGTTGCCAAATTCCTCTTTGTTCCACTGCTTGAGAGAAGCTTTAACCTCCTTAAGTTTCAGTGAGACTTTATAACCAGCCCAACCTTGTACAGCATATCTGGACCAAGCCTCCTTAACAACCCTTAAGAAATTAGGGTGAGATGCCCAAGCATTAAGGAACCTGAAGGGTTTTGGCCCCCAATCCCTATCATCCTCCATGAGAAGTATTGGACAGTGATAAGATAAAGTCCTTTGGAGTCCCCACTGATTGAGCTTAAACTTGTCTAGCCAATGTGGATATAGAAGGAACCTGTCAATCCTACTCCATCTATCTGCTCCTGATTATTAGACCAGGTGAAGGATCTACCTAGGAGAGGTAGATCTCTTAATCCCATAGAGGATATGAAATCTTTGAATTGTTTCATGCTAGCTGATAATCTTAAGCATCCATTTCTTTCCCCAATTTCAACAATTTCATTGAAGTCCTCCCCAATACACCATGGCAGATCACAACTAGATTTAAGATTTAATAACTCCTCCCACAATAGATTTCTTTCAATAGCATCATTTGGGGCATATACATTAACTAAAACACACTCAAAAGTAGAGTAGATAGTACATTTTAAGAGGATGAAATAAGACCCTTTAATGCAATCTGAAACTGAGAATGTGGTTTTGTCCCATACACAAAGAATACCTCCTGAAGAGCCCAAAGCATTAACTGCAGCAAAACCTGGATTTGGATTTGGCCAGATTGAGTTGATTAGTTGAGAATTGATGACTGATTTCTTAGTTTCTTGTAAAAAAAAGATGGTGACTTTCCTCTGAGAAATCAATCTTCTTATTCCTCTCCTCTTCTCTCTTTTCCCCAAACCTCTAATATTCCATGAGATTAGCTTCATAGATAAACTGATGGCATTTCCTTGAGTGGATAGAGTGGGATGGAATCAACCCCTGCTGTGCCCTGATTCAAGGCCACAAATAACATTTGCACCCTGAATTTCCTTAATCTTGCTAACAACCTCATCATCATGTTCATCACTATGGAGATCAAGCAATTTCCCAATTTTCCACACTGCTTCAGCTTCATTGAGTAAAATACGATTACGGTTTGCAATTGCATCGGAAGATAAAGATAGGGATAGAGCCGCAGCTGCTGATCGAAGTGTTACTGACTTTCCTCCCTTCTTTCTGCCACCTCTTCGAAGCTTATCACCAGCAGCAAAATTCCCTAAAACCTGTTGCAAGAGTTTCCTTTTGCTTTTCCTTTTTGATAGACCCATATATGGTTTGAAGGGACCTTCTAGCACCTGCAAAGTATTACTGGAACTAACAAGTGGGACATAATTAATATTTTTGGTGTGGTTAGAGAAAGAGTTTGGGACAAAGGATGGAGAAGTATCACGAACTTGGTCAGGCAAAGAAGGAGATGGTGGGCAGTGTTGATGGTTAAAAAGGTGATGAGATGAGGACAAGGAAATATCTGGGATATTGATCTGATCAAGGGCTTGGATGGGTTCCACCCCGTGGGCTTGATTTGTAATGACAGGACTTGCACTTTTAAAAGGAGCACCAGAATGAGTATGGGTTGTAGAGGGAGAATGGGCTTTGGAAAAGAATTGATATGGGCTTAGAGGATGTGATGATTTAATAAACAAGTTGGATGGGCTTGGCTCAATAAGAGGAGTGGGTGACCTATGGACAGATTGATTGAGACGGGGGTCATTGACTAGGCCCACTTCTGAAAAATTTGAATTGATACACTCTTCAACTTCTTTTAGCCGTTGCACCTCAGCAGAACATTTTGACTGACAACCCAACTTCCCACGCAGTGGTGGCAGCTTACTGACTGCTGGAGTCCCAACGAGAGAGTGTTACGCATGCCCGGATGGTGATCTGGTGGCCAGCTGCCCACCTAATGCTGGATGGTTTTTGTCATTGTCAGCAAGACTATCCACGTCAACTGATGAATCATCACCTTCCTCTTCCGAAGAGTCTCCATGGTCAAGATAGTCTGGAGAGATGTTGATCATCTGTTCCTCCACCACTCTGATATTGGACTCTACTCCTTTACAAACAAGTTGGACAAGACTGTTGATGACCTCAAAATGACTTGTAACAATCAGCACTTTCCCACTAATAAAGGATGAGCTACTCAATGTTGATTCATCAACTGAGATCGTTTCACCCCAAACATTCCCAATACTCTTGAAAGTATTGAAATTCCAAAGGTTTAATGGGGCTCCATAACAGTTGATCCAAACTGCTCTAGTACAAGGATTATCGCGTTTCCAAAACGACCACTCTTTGCATCTTCAAACCTACTACTGAACCAAGCTTCATCATTTTGTAGTCTGTCCAACATCTCTTCCCTGGAATCAAATGTTAGCAAGTAAGACTTACCACCCATAGCACGAACCTGCATTCGACCCGCATCCTCTGGAGAAAATGAATCTCTAATTGATTGGTCCGCAAACGGTAGGCTTGCTCTTACCACAACACTTCTAAAGAGCCATTCATTGCCCCCTTCCTGAGCATGAACCTTGATGTTAAAGTCCTTAGCTTGATGACCTCCTATTAAAGCTTCAGCATATGAAGGTTTAATCCGATTTGACAGATGCTTATTATTCCTTGGTAGGGGCTGATTCCACTCTCGTGTTCTTGAAGTCTGCTTCTGGATTGTCTGGACATGAGCACGGTACAGTGGCCTTTCAAACCTGGCTGGTTTGACAATAAGTCTATGATCTCCATACCATGCCCCATTGAATTTCCGAGACGCCTCCTCTGCTGAAAAATGATTGTCATAGTAGATAAAGCCAAACCTGGAGTTAAACTTCTTAGTTCTTCTATTCGGAATTGAAACTTGAATGACTTTGCCAAATCTCTGAAAAAGGCCCTTGAAGGAGTCCACTTGCAAATGCTCTGGCAAGTTGGCAACAAAAACAGTGAAAAACCTTTTAGTTCTTTTCTTCAATCTTGATACCGTTGTCCACCCTTGATTATCCTCTTCTCTCTCCATTCTGCCTTTCCTTTATCAAAATTTTGGGCCTCAATCTTTTCTCAAATTCGAGACACCGATGTTCTTCTGTACCTACCAACTCGGGCTCAAAACATGCCAAACTAGTAAATGTGGCCTCAAATTTTTCCACGGGTGTGTTTAATTGCCTCAAGTCTTCAAACTGCTTCCTTAACCTCTCTCTTGCCGTGGGAGGCAAGAACTTTTCTTGAAAGGCATGATGAATGCCTCCAAGTATGCTCCACTCTATGCTTCACCAATTTCCACCATTGACCAGCCTTCCCCTTTAACTGGTAAGCTGCTAATGCCACCCGAAGTTCTCCATCACTGATATCTAGAATCTCAAATGACTTGATCATTTGCTCCAACCATTCATCTACCTTCATTGGGTCAGCCCACCACTAAATTCAGTGGGGTTAGAACGAAAAAATTCCTTTTCCAAAAAGGAGACTTGAGTTTCCCCTTCAATTGTCCTTGCCACTTGCTGGACTCGGAGTATTTCCATGGATTCACGAAGAGTCCCCGCCATCTCCCGGCCTAATGCCCCCATTGCATCTTGGGCCGGCGGAACAGTTGCATCATTTTGCCCCATCCATTCTTCTTGGAGAGGAAGATCTTGTTGTGCCAGCATATCTTGGTGACCTCTACGGGGCGTACCTCGACCTCTACCTCGTCTCGACATCCTTTATGAAAGCATGGAAAAAAGATTTTAACTCACAACCCACACACCATACATCAACCCATTTATGACACACGCGCGTTAAACATGCTCTTATCAATACCTATATCATATAGAGCACACCACATATTCATATAAACACATAGAGCACACATGAGTTACTCTTCCAAGACTCTGACTAGTCACCTGGCACTCAAAGATTTCCTAGTGGAAAAAGCATTGATTAAGTGCCTTTTCAAAAGGATTTCGATGATTGCAATAGGCACCAGTCACATCCTAAGAGATTAACTCCACATCTATATAATCAAAAAAACAAGTAAGACACGCTAGGCATGTTAACGTCCCTTACTAACACAATAGGTATTCAAACCCGATTAACTCTGATACCAATTTGTAATGCCCTAGAAGAACCTTTCTAACCCTATTCACCCGTCATTCCACACAACCATACAAGCAATTAATAAAAGAAATAGTAACAAGGAAATATCATACATTACATTTCTTTCTCTTTGACTATTCCCCATCTTACAATATCTTCTTATTACATCCCATGCAAAAAAAAAAAAAAAAAAAAAACAAAAACAAAAACAAAAACAATTCAGAAAGAAAGAAACATAAACAATAAATTAAGTCCAGGTGGACTTCTTTCCAAAATATGTCTCTTACTACATTTACATACAAGTCCACTTTTAATTACGTTCGCCTTTGCCAAAACTCAACAAAACATCAAAGACAAGACATCAAGCTCCAAAAAAGTCCTTTCTTATGAATGTCATCATTTAGTGGTTGCTTTATCTTCATTTCCTGAAATTGTTAGCTTTTGAGGTGAGCATAAGCTCAGTAGGTGATGAATTTAACAAGCTATATAATCAATTGAATAACCCATGATCATGTCATGCAATATTTAAAACATGAAAAGGAAATAACATATAAGTGTCTATGTAAGTGAAGATAAATACGCAATGAATGAAATTTGTTCCATCTCTTTCATATTTTCCATGGGTGGTAAATGTACTATTGTAGCGATCCCAGTTTTGCTACTTTGCTGAGTATGTCAGGGATCGAGATGCCCAGTCAGCTCGTAGGGGTCCAGGGGGTAGCGTCCTTTGGCAGGTCCAAGCAAAAATGCAAAATGCATTCGAAGTTGCTTGTCCGCTCGAGCGGGAGAGCAAGCTGTACGCGCGGATTTCAGGAGAGAGCAGCTTGCACATTGCTAAAAAGGCAGGTGTGGGAGTGAGGTGCAGTGGGCTGGTGAGATCTAAAATTTTTCCATTTTCTTCTCTCTTTGGGCTGAAGTTGAATCACTTTTGTATATCTCTCTCTCTCTAAAAACATTTCCTCTCCCTTCTCTCTACATTTCCTACCAAAAACCTCACAAGATCTTTGATTTCTTCAAATCCTTTGGGATTTGGACCTAAGTTCTTCATCAAAGTTGGTTAGCTCCTCGAGGGTTTCGTTGTGTGCAGTGAAAATCGAGTTTCGACACTGTTGATTTTGGGGGTTTCATCTCATTTCTTCTTCAAAACTTGAGGTAGGGATTTTCTTAGAGTTATATATATATATATATATATATATATATTTTGCAAGATCTAGATGATTTTCGAAATCATCTTTCGATAGCTTTGAAAATTGATTGTTGATTCAAGAAGTTGAGCGATTTTGAAAGTGGACTTGTCTCTTGTTCTTTTAAAATGATCTTATGGGTTTTGATCTTCGTTGATTAAAGAAAAGATGATTTTGGAAAGTTTTCTTTCAAATGATTTGAGTTGTATAGTTTTGGTGAGAAAATCTAGAATTTGGGGATTTTTTTGAAAAGAGACTGAAAATCCATGAATGATATTGTTATATTTATTTTGTGTGTCAAAATAAATGCATGTTTGGAAAATTTCTTATTTATATTTATATAAATGATGAATTTCCGGGAATATGAGAATTGTTGTTCATTTTGAAAATTATTGTTCAAAACATTGAAATAGTCTTGAAATGATTAATTGTTGAGGATACTTGAGAAGAGAGAATTGTGTTATTCCTTGGATGATGAATTGGAATAAAAGTATTATATTCATTTTGTGTTATTGGCATATCAATTCATTTGATTACATTAAACTTTAAAAGTTGATTTGAAAACTTGCATTGAGAAAAGAATGTTGAGAAACAAGTTTCCATGAATTGGTTTTGGGGTAAATACGGTGGTAAGCCTTGACAGGTGGTGTAGATGAAATTGAATAGATGTTGAGCCTTCCAGTTAATACTAGTAAAAATGACAAATTATACGTGTCGAGCATTCCAGTCAATACTGGTTAAAATGACAAATTGGTAGTACTTGTATAGTCTACTTGCAGACACCGACCTAGGGATTACCAGAGTCGTATTTACTGCCCTTGAAATAAATTGTTAAGTTTTGAACAATTAAAATTGCATGATATCATTGAGCATGATGTTTTTCAAAAGATGAAAATGTGATTTATCTTCAAAAAGGGCATAGCATGGCATGTGCATTTTATTTCTTGAGACTTGTATAAAATGTATATACTTTGTTAAGAATTTCATACTGGGTTTTATGCTCACCCTATGAGATTTTGTGCAAGAAAAGATGTCGTGATCCCACCCAACTAGGGATGTGGAAGTATGTGTGTTGGGAGTACAATGCTCTCATTTTGCTGTGACTCTGTGTATAAACCAATGGTTGTGTTTGTGTGGGTTTGAATAACCGTTTTGTGTAACCAGGCTCAAGCCTTAGAAACTTGTAAACCCTTGGGGGTATTTATTTTTTTATTTACTTGTTGCTGGATTAATGTATTGTTACATGAAGAACTATTGTATCATGTAATGTAAGTTTGGAGATTTATTTTCGGTTTTCCTTGAAAGAGTCATGATTGTTGTCTTATCATTTGGGCTATAAATTTGGGGCGTTATAACTATGACTTTCCAAGTAAGAGACAAAAAAATTGGAATAAATACTCAGATATAGATTTTGTATACTAAAAATAGTCCCACATTTGCTGACTCCATAAATAGCGAGGCGATGGGCACCTAAAATCATTTTTATTCTTCTGCATTTGTTGGCTCCAGAAACCACGGGACCGCAGACACCCAAAACCATATTTTTCAACATTCGCTGGCTCCAGAAACGACGGGCTCGTTGACACCGAAAAACATTTTCCCACATTTGTTTGGCAATATGCGCAGACAAGGCAATTGGGCACCTTGACTCCCCACACGGGTACCAATTACATTACACAACTCAAAAACCAACTCGACTCATTACCCGGACTCATAGACTATTTACCTCCTTTTGTCGTTTAGCAAGCCATTCATCATGATGTCCAAAGAGGAATTTAGAATGCATAAATTTATAAATCTCCAATTTTCCATACAATGACTCCGATTCATAACAATTCACGATTTTTCACAACAATAATGGGGATACCTCATTAACAATCTTCACCAACTCAAGATGTATATAGGGAAAAGTTTCAAATCTTACATTTCAATCTTAAGGGTAAGTAATTACATTCAATTTCATGTTTTTGAAACCAATTGAGCAAAACCCCTCTTTATTGAACAAATCTCAAAATTAGGGCTTATAGAAGAATTGAGGTTTCCTCTCTTACAAAGATTTGAAGGTTAGTTTACACCATCAACCACCAAAATCATCACAAATAACCAAAATCACGAGGTATTATCCCCTTATTTCCAAATCATTTACGAACAACACATTCTAGACATATATATATATATACATACATACATATAGATATATAAATATATACATAGATATATGTATATACAAGATGAATAACTATGAAATTACCACATAAGTCATTACAATTGAAGATATAATGAGCTAAAGACACCCTTACCTCGAAATTGGAAGCTAGGGTTTAGAACCACACTTGAAATGTTGATGAGCTCGCGAAACAATCGGTAAAATGGTTGGTTGAAGCGTCCTTTCAACTTTTCTTGAAAGATTTTGGGTAGAGATTAGAGAAATCTAAGGTTTATGGACTAGGGTTTGAGAGAGAGTAAAGATGAAAAAGTAGAAAGAAAATGAGTAAGGATCGATTTTTAAAATCCGCTATCCCGACAAGCCGCTCGAGTGTAACTTCCTACGCTCGAGCAGATAGCACAAATATGAAGGGATCGCTCGAGTGACGCTTCTACCGATCAAGCGAAAAAAAAGGCCCAGAATTTTTGAAAAGCTATAGTGAAATTACAGGGAGCATGAATTCTACGCTCAAGTGACAACTTCACTGCTTGAGCGGTCACTTCTACAAACTGGCAAACTACTGGGAGCTGAAGATCTACACTCGAGCAACAAAAGTAGTGCTCGAGCGGTCCAAAAAACCCAGGTGTCACAAGGAGCTTCAGCCAACTAAGGTAGGAATAACCCAAACATTGGTGTAACAGTCACTAAACTTTGACATGTTCCCTCTAAGATACAAAATTTTGCCATCGTTCTATGGTTCAGGCCACCTCTGTATTTTCACAAAACTCCACCAGAATGAACACCATTCTCTAGCCTATAATGTAATCTCTCTTAAATATAGAATAGTTAGTGTTGAATGATGTGGGTTGGTAGTGAGTTGGTCTATTTATAGACTACTTTGGCCTATAAAATTTAATCTAGAATAATGATACATTACATAACAGCTTGGGTTAGACCCGATCCTTTCATGTTCTTAGATCCAGGATCCGATACTCGTTATCATTGTTGCTTATGTTGTGAATTGGTTGGTTGCTCGTTTTTCAAAGGAAATCATTTATATTTTTCTTCAGGTTTGCTCAAGTTGTCTTTCTTGCACTCGAGCAGTCTTCTATAGTCTGCAAAACTTCTAGGAGGGGGTCATTGTGCGCTCGAGTTATGTTTTCATCGCTCGAGCAGTGTCACTTATTGTATCTGATGCTCGAGTGGTGTTTTGGTCGGTCTAGTGGTCTGTACGTATATCAGATCGGGGAGAATGGTTTTTTTGTCACTTTTTCATCACCCCCCTCTCTCTTTCTCTAAAACATTTTTAAAGCTAATTCATGTACTTTCTCTATTTCTTATTTAAAACCCTCTTATACACCCTAATCCATTGATTTCACCACCAAAGTGCTTTGGAGTAAAAGGTAAAGCTCGGTGAGGGCTTCCATTTAATCTGAGCAAATCGTGTTTTCAACGAAGTTGGATTCTTTAGGCTTTCTTCTCTTCCTGCTTGAGGTAGAGATTTATTTACTCCTTGTCAATACCTCGTTATAAATATACATGTGTTTGTTCTTATAACATTTAAAAACAAGTTTGTTAAGAAATTTTACAAAAATCATGACAGGGATTTGAGGTTTGGATCTTGGGAATAGGATGACTTATGGGTGTTTTGGTTAATTGAGAAGTCGATGGGCATGTTCGTGTTGAGAGTTGAGAAAAACCTAATTTATCATTATGGGCTTAATTAATCCTAAAGGGGTGAAGATGTGTGATAACCGAGTTATGTGTTAAAGATTTTTGAATAGAGGTTTAGTTTTATGAAATGAAACTTAAGTGGGCTTAGTAGTGGTTTTTTTTTATTAACTTTGTATTGCATTTGTATTTTATGAATTGGATTGGTTTAAGGAAAAGATGAAGTTTTGGCCAATGGTAGACGTAGTTGATGGTTTTAAAACAACGAATTTGGTTTTGGAAATAAAATGACATGTGTAACTCTTTTATGAAATGAAATGAGAAATGGTTAATTTGAAAAGGTGAAATTAGTTATGGATTTATATTGTATGAGTTGTGTATCTATTTTTATGTTAGAGTTTTGTACTTTGTTATCGGTGGATGATAGCATTGTTGTTGTTGATTAGATGATGTGTGTGTATTGCACTTGTATGGTATTATGTAGTTAAGCATGTTGTGCTATTATTGTGTGCCTTGTTTGGAGGTCCGTTTCCTTCTAGGTGAGTCCAGTAAAGCGTAACGCCTTAACAGAGGTTCCTTGTCCTTTCTAATTTGTGCCCAGTAAAGTGTGAAAGAGGTCTGTTTCCCTTCGTATTGAGCTGGTAAAGCGTGGCGCCATGTGATAGGTTCCTCTCCTTTTCGGTTTGCGCCCAGTAAAGTTTGACCTTAGGGTCGTTCCCTTACAAGTAAGGCAGGTAAAGCGTTATAGTTTATGTAGGTTGCATTATTTGCCATCCGTGCTGTAAGATGGTGGAAATGGAAGTATGTATTATGTTCAATTATTTATATTTAGAAATATATGTTTTCTTGGTATCCTATTATGGGTACGCCTTGCCCTTTGGCCTATGGCCAGGGAAGATAGCAAATGTGTTGATATATAAGTGTGTGTAGTAGGTGAATTGTGAGATTGGGTTATGACTTGTATCTATGAACGTGCTTTCAAAACAAATGTGGAGATGAAATTCTTTTATATTAACGTGGAGGTTTAAATAACCAACGTTGTATTGTGAAGAAATATTCATGGAACTAAACCAGATAATTGGAAAGAAAACAAATGGTTTTACACCTTATAGTGTTCAAATGGTTGTTTTTTGAGAAAATGTACTTATATAAGTATATTTTGAATATTAAACTGTGACATTATTTTTATTGTACATCATGGTGCAGTCATGATCATAGATATCTATATGTTATTATTGTTTAGAATCATGTTGGGATCTCTACTGGACATTATGTGAATCTCACGTTGCTAATCATTTTTCAAGTGCAAGTTGAGAGATGATTCAAGATCGGTGATCTTCCTCAATTGTTAGCCACGGGTCTATACTTGTTGGCGGAACGCCATTGTTGTAAAACGGTTAAACCCTTACTTTCAATGTAAAGATGTAAGCTTGTGGGCATTTTGTGTAAATGTAATTCTTGTTGCATTCCATATATGTACGATTGAGAGAACTTTCATTTATTCTAGATGTAATGTATGTATAACTCTGCATATTCTTAATAGAAATGGATTTATGTTGATGGATATGGTAAAGTTATCAAGTAATAAAAAGTGGGACATGACAACTTGGTACTAGAGCTAATAGGGTTTGAATACCTTAGGCTCATGGAAAGTGATTTTTACCACAATGGGTTTATTATGCTTGGTGAGGACGTTTGCATATAGTTAGGATAAGTTTTAGGACTTTATGTTTTGCATTTATGTTAGCATGGGATTGTGTTTCATGGATAGTGCTGGTAGCCAATGAACCTACTTTAAGGTCTTATTGGACACACGCCTTATCAATGTGGTTTCTGATGAGACTTCCTTGGGAGTTCCAGGACGAGTAGCTATCTTTGTGAACTTGATTCGATTATGTGATTAAATGTTTAACTGTTTATGTGAATAGGATTATGTGATTTTGTTTTAAGTATGTCTCGTATCTTAGCGGTGGCGAGTGTGTGCCTTGGAGAAGGTCATTGGGTGATTCACTAAGTTTGGTTTTTGTTTTTGGTTTTATAGGATGCCGTCACGAGGAAGTAGAGGCCGGGTTGGGAGTAGAAGAATAGGTAGAGGCACAAATATTCCATTGGTACTTGCTCTGCAGCATCAGTTATGGGTGAGGAAGTTGCATGCAAGATTCTGAGAGTGGTGAAAGATGCTCTAGCTCACACTGAGGGGGACCATAGGCCAACCCTTATGTTGACCAAGGAGTTTCTTTGCTCTAATCCACCTATGTTTTTGGGAGAGCCTAAGCCGTTAGAGGCTGATGGTTGGTTAGAGCAGATTACCATGACTCTTAATATGCTCAGAGTCAATGATAAGTAGTTGAGGGTTGTTTTGGCTGGTTTCCAACTGAATGGAGAAACCAGTTATTGGTAAAAGTCTACGATTGTTTTTGTGGGCAGCACTTGAGATGCATTTACTAAGGCATTTTGGGCTAATTATTTTCCTCCTTCTGCTCGGAAAAGATTGAGAAACCAGTTTGTTGAGTTGCGCCAAGAGGATGCTCCTTTGGCACAGTTTGAGGCGAGGTTCACTAGTTTGTTGAGATTCGCTCCAGAGTTGGTCTCAACAGAGGAGCAATGTTGTTTTGAGTCTAAGAGGAGGTTGTATGATGATATCCAGGGAAAGGTTACTAGGGCTATGTCTAGATATTATTACACCCTAGTAGAAGCGGTGGCTCACGTGAAAACAGTTAATCTTAGTGTTGGTCAAGATGATGAGGGAGAGGGCATATTGACAATTCTGACTATTCAGGGAGGTAATAGAACTAGTAAGAATTGGAGACGGGCAAGATCTTAGGCACAATCACAGAATAGGGGACCAACTATTTGTTCTAGGTGTGGTTGGATGAGCCACATTCAACGACGTTGCCCTCTGCATGGGTAAGATCAGTTTTAGAAGTTTAAACGGGGACGATGGTGATGTTATGGTGTGGTGGAGTTTTATTATTTTGTAATGTAATGTGATGTTATTTTATTTAGGGCTTTATGCCTATAGATGTTGCGTATGTATGTATGTGTTGTTGTGAACCCAAATGAAATGAGTATGTAATTATTCTTAAACTTGCATATATTGTGTTGAAAAGTATTGTAAGGATTGGAAATCCAAGTTTTATTATGTTTTATTATTTTTCTAAGTTAAGCATGTGTTGGCTTGTGATGCCTTGGATTGATTTAGAGTTGCTTGTTGAGAAGTAGAGGTTTGTTCATTATTTTGAATAGTCTTGAATGCAGTGAGGATGGAGTGTATGGTTCTAAGTGTGTTTGTTTTGGAGTGGTGCGATACCTTAGGTTCTATGAGATAGGTAGAAGTTACCTGGTGGGTTATGAAAGTATTTAGGGGGAGTGTAAGGCTCATGTCTCTTAATGATGAGGGTACTGTTTGTTTAGTGGTTCGTTTAGACTTGGTAGTTATGTGTGGATGCTATTTGAGTGTAATGCTTAAGTGTTGTGTGGCGTTGCTATGTGAGGGTAATTTATTTGTTAGATGATGGAGTTGTGTTCTTAAGTAAGGAGTGTAGTGATGGTGAAGATTGTTTTGTTTATACCAGGTTACGTGAATGGTCGTTGACCTTATCGGTCTTTTGTATGTGGTGGGATGAAAGCGTTTGCCATAGGCATCTAAATGGTGATTTGTTTGGAGAACAAGAGTGGTGTGGTCTAATATTAAGGAATCTGGTGTGATTCAAGAAACATGTGGCTCTGTGGTTTTGTGTGTGAAACTCTGTTTTGGAGTAAACAGTGCTGGGTTGCATGTCGATATTGGGCACCAAGTGTTGAGGGTTGTTGAGTTGGTTAGTTAGTTGGTTGTTGTCGGAATTGGGTTGACATATAATCACCTCAAGAGTAGCTTGGAATTGAACATAAGGATTGTAGAGTTGACCAGCGCTTTAGTGTGGATTTGTGAGTGTTAAGCCTCGTGTAGGCAAATGTGAAGTTGGTGTGAGTTGGTGGTAATCGAGTTGGGGTTACGTGTTGAGGCCGACGTGTTGTGAGCGCTTTTGTGCCATTATGTGATTGATAGATGGTGATGGGAATGAGGCTCTCAATAATATGTACACTTTATTTGTGCTTTCTTGTATTATTAGCATGGTTGTTATTTCTATTAATTTGTTATTATAGAAATGTTATTTTGGTGTTGAGGCATCACTATAAGAGTCATGGGTGTTGTTGGGCGACGATTGAGATTCACCAGTTATTTTATGTTGAGAAGCGAATTCGGAAAATGAATTTTTCCTTGTGTTGTGGCCTCGGATGGCAATGTTGAACTGTAATGTTGTGAATTTAAGTGGTAATAAATGATTTCGATGCGTAGTTTATTTGATTTAATAAAAGTTGAATCTAACAAATTATGAGAATGTGAATGATTATGTGTTCCAAATAACACTGTATTTTGTTTTCAGAGGATGGTTACAAATTTGTAAGTTTCATATAGAGATCAAAAATGTATTTTGGTTATGGGTAGCACAAGTTTGGGCACCTTTTTAGAAACAAATTTCATATACAAGAGGGAGATTTTCAAAGAAAATAAGAAAATGAGGAAATCTTTTTTTAAAACATGGAAGTGTTGTGAATAATATCACCTTATATGGTTGGTTTGTGTATTACTTAGCTTGAATTGCTAGTCATGTAAAGGTGTTTTGTTTTGAGGAGGGTTTGGCATTGTTGGGGGTTATTATGCCGAAGCGTTGTCTTTTGGGCCGTGTTTTCATGGTAAGTTCTTATTTTTTGTGAGAGTTAACCGAGAGTTTTGTTGTAAAGGTGGTTTTCTTTTCCTTAGTGCTCAGGTGTTGAGTGCTTAATGAAGGTTGATGTCTTTGGGGGTGTATGTAGAGTCCATTGTGTATTTTCTTGTCTCTTAGACCCCAATGAGTTGTGTGAGTCGAAGAATCATTCGTGACCTCTTTCTTGTATTCTTGTTGTTCGAGTGTCATTGAGGCCCCGAGGTGTTGAACCGGGATCTAGGAAATTATCCAAAGTATGGATCTAGGCTTGGGTTAGTGGTTGTGTTTCTTTTTGTAATTGGGTTGCCTTGTGTTTTGGTGTATTCTTAATTTCAGGGATGAAATTTCTTAAGGGGGGAAGATTATAACGGCTTCGGTTAGACCCAACCCTTTCATGTTCTTGGATCCGAGATTCGATGCTCGTTATCGTTCTTGGTTGTGTTGTGAATTGGTTAGTTGTTCATTTTTCAAAAGAAATCATGTTTGTTTTTCTTCAGGTTTGCTTGAGCAGTCTTTCTTGCGCTCGAGCGATCTTCTACAGTCTGCAAAACTTCTAGGAGGAGGTTTTTGTGCGCTCGAGCCTTGATTTGATCACTCGAGTGATCTTTGCATATATCAGATCGAGAAGAAGGGTTTTTTTTGTCACTTTTTCATCTCTTCTCTCTCTTTCACCCTAAAACATTTCTAAACCTAATCCCTTCACTCTCTCTCTCTCTCTAGTTCTTGCTTAAAACCTTCCCATACACCCTAATCTATTGATTTTTCCACCATAATGCTTTGGAGTAAAACGTAGAGCTCAGCGAGGGTTTCCATTTAATCTGAGCGGATCGTGTTTTCGTTGAAATTAGATTTTCGGGCTTCTTCTCTTCTTACTTGAGGTAGGGCATTCTTTACTCATTTTCAATACCTCGTTATAGATAGATATGTGTTAGTTTTTATAGCATTTAAAAACAAGTTTGTTAAGAAATTTTACAAAAAACATGATAGGGGTTTGGGGTTTGCATATTAGGAGTTGGAATTGAATGAGTTGCGGATGTTTCAGTTAATTGAGAGGTAGCCCGGCATGTTCGTGTTGAGAGTGGAGAAAAACCCTAATTTTTCATTATGGGCTTAATTAATCCTAAAGGGGTGAAGATGTGTAATAACTGAGTTATGTGTTAAAGAATTTGAACAGTAGTTTAGTTTTATAAAATGAAACTTAAGTGGGTTTAGTAGTGGTTTTTGATTAACTTTGCATTGTAGATGTATTTTATGAATTGGATTGGTTTAAGAAAAAAAATGAAGTTTTGGCCAAGTGTGAACGTTGTTGATGGTTTTAAAACAACGGATTTGGTTTTGGAAATAAAATAGCATGTGTAACTCTTTTATGAAATGAAATGAGACATGGTTGATTTGAAATGGTGGAATTAGTTATGGATTGATATTGTATGAGTCGTGTATCTATTAATATGTTAAAGGTTTTGTCTATGGTCATCGATGGAGGATGACATTGTTATTGTTGAGTAGATGATGTGTATGTATTACACTTGTACGGTATTATGTAGTTAAGCATGTTGTGCTATTATTGTGTTATTGTTTGGGGGTCTATCTCTCTTTGGGTGAGGTCAGTAAAGCGTCGCGCCATGACAGAGGTTCCTTGTCTCTTCCGGTTTGCGCTCGGTAAAGTGTGAAAGGAGGTCTGCTTCTCTTTATATTGAGTCGGTAAAGCGTGGTGCCCTGTGATAGGTTCCTCTCCCTTCCAGTTTGCGCCCAGTAAAGTGTGACCTTGGGGTCGTTCCCTTCCGGGTGAGGTCGGTAAAGCATCATATGTTATGTGGGTTGCATCATTTGCCATATGTGTTGTAGGCCGGTGGAAATGGAAGTATCTATTACGTTCAATTATTTATATTTATAAATATATGTTTTCTAGGTATCCTATTATAGGTGTTCCTTTCCCTTCCGCCTATGGTCAGGGAATATAGTAGATATGTTGTTGCATAAGTGTGTGTAGTGGGTGAGTTGTGAGACTGGGTTTTGACCTGTATCTGTGAATGTGCTTTCAAAACAATTGTGGAGACGAAATTCTTCTATATTAACGTAGATGTTTAAATAACTAAGATTGTGTTGTGAAAAAATATTTTTGGAACTAAACTAGATAATTGCAAAGAAAACAAATTTTACGTCATGGTGCATTCATGATCATAGATATCTGTATATTGTTATGCAAATAAACAAATGGTTTTACACCTTGTAGTATTCAAATGAATGGTTTTAGAGAAAATGTACTTATATAGGTATATTTTGAATATTAAATTGTTACATTATTTATATTGTACGTCATAGTACATTCATGATCATTGATATATGTATGTTGTTATTATTTAGGATCATGTTGGGATCTCTACTAGACTTTATGTCCATCCCATATTGCTAATCATTTTTCTGGTATAAGTTGAGAGATGATTCAAGATTAATAATCTTCCTTAATTGTTGGCCACAGCGCCGATAATTCTTGGTGGAACGCCATTGTTGTAAAAGGGTTAAACCTTTAATTTCAATGTAAAGAAGTAAGCCTAGAGGCATTTTGTTTAAATATAATTCCTGTTGCATTCCATGTATGTATGATTGGGAGAACTTTCATTTATTTTGGATGTAATGTATGTATAGTTCCGTATATTCTTAATAGAAATGGATTTATGTTAATGGATATAATAAAATTATTTGAGTAATGAAATGTATGACGTGACAACTGGAATGTGTGAGTTATGGGCCACAATAAATCTAATATGGTAAATGATCCAAACCCAATAACATAGATACATATATTATACATACACCTCTTCATCTACTCTACTAATCAAGCGCTCACTCGTCACTAATGCCCATAACCTCCAACAACTCTTCATTCATGAATCATGTGAAAGGTTTCAAATTAAATAATTAATACTATTAAAATGTTCCCACAGTCATATGATCTAATCCCAGATTTGGATAGCTCATCTTAGGAAGGGACTGTGGTCTTGATTGATTATATCCAAAAGCCCAATTTTAATGATAATTCCAAAATAAAAGTGATTATTCTTGAAAAAATCTATTTTTGAAGTGGTAGTATTGGAGAAAATTACGTTGATAATTCACATCAATCATGTTTTCACTATTAGACCACATGTGCACTTACTAGTAGGACTAGTGTTTTTCTTTTATGACCCAGGAACCTCCAAAGTTAGGCCATTTCGACCCGATCTTATAAGCCAATTATGGAGAGGATATGGAGAAACCCACTCCTCACTCTCCCAATTTCAGTAAAGGGATATCAAGAGGCTAGTAGAGGTTTCGAATCTAGGACCTATAGTCACATACCTTACCGCCAACTTATCCACCCCGTAGGGTTTTGGATAAGTGTTTGTTCACTCTTTTTACATTAAAATTATCTCTTATATAAGGTATAGATTGATTACTATAAGAGAATGAAGATCATGAGAAAATATATATTTTATATGAAGTGAAATGAATGATCATACAAAAAGGATTTTCAAAGAATTGATTAAAAAAATTTTGGTTAATGAGTTTGTGAGAGAATTAATCAAAAAAAAAAAAAAAGTACATGAGCGAATTTTTAAAAGAGAAGTGATAAATCTATTGCTAACTTGAAGTTGGTAATGGGAGGTCATTACATAAAATTGAACACTTCAGTCATCACATAAAATTGAACACTTCAGTCAAATAAGAATGTGATTGTTGGAGCTTATTTCATACATATGTGAACTCACGTGATGAAATGACCGCATCATTTCTTGCGTATGCCTTTTAAAATGGCCATCCTTTTCCTTGGTACATGCATAGCAAATCAGAATATATATATATATTTTTTTTTAGAAAAATTATATCGGTAATTTCTATACTTTGTCTCTTATATTAAGTTGGTATTTTTTTTTTAATTGTATCGATTTTTTTAATTTTTTTTTATTATGTATCAATTTAATCCAATTTATAACTTTTTTTAGAAATTAGACTAAAATCAAAGAATAAAATATTTTATTTACTTTTCTCAAAGTGATGGGGAAGCTAGTCTTCAATTTGAAATTATTTATTTCCCTTAAATAGTGGTACTCTAACTTAAAAGTTAGACCTTCTCTCTCTCTCTCTCTCTCTCTCTCATATTACTGAATTTAAAAAGTAGACTTCTATATTATTTTTCATTTTCCTTTTGAATTGAATTGATTTGATTATTTTTATCATTAATATCTATCAATTTTTTTATTAAATCTTATTAGTTGGACTAAATTGATATAATGTAAAAATAAATAAATAATAAAATTAATACAACTAAAACTATAAAGATTTAATGCAAATAAAAAGCAAGTTGCATGGTATAAATATAATTTGCCCATATTGTTTTGTAAGAATAAATATCTAGAATATTACAGCAATACATCAATAATAGAATGGGAACATACATGCAAACAAGTCCTGTAACAACTAAGCCTTTTTGACTTGTCTTTGCAGTGAGGGTTCGTTTTGCATATCACTTAAAAAAAAAATTATCAAATCATTTGTCATCTTTTAAAAAAATTAAATATTTCGTTAGCGTTTCTACTTACTAAAAACAGTTTATTTTTAGTAATTTTTGTCTTTTTGTTGAATACATATAGGAAAAATGATAATTCAGTGTATCTTTTGAAAAAAAAAGTTTAATCAATTATAAACTTTACAAAATATTAATAATTAAAATAATAAAATTTTCCATCAATTTATAAATATTTTATAAATGTACCAACGTGTAATTTTCCATACATATAGATAGAGCCAAGACCAAGGACTTGGAAGTCGTCAATGGTTAGTGAATGTGAAGGCATCTAGAAAGTTGAGTGCTTTTTACAAGTGATGTTTGGACAGAAAAAGATAAAAAAGAGAAAAGCAACTATAAAAGTTGGGTGCTTTCCTAATAATTTGATGTGTTCACATACATGCAGGCACAGCATAAAACTTAATTTAGTTTGATTTGATTTATTTATTTTATAAACATTTTATTTATAAATTATGTATATAAAATTAAATTAATTTAACAATTATAAACACAAAGTTTTACTTTTTTTGTTTTTAAATAATTAAATGGCATATTTTTTCAAAACTTAGTTGTAAGCATATTAAAAAAATAATTAATTAATTTTTTACATTAATAATTTATATATAAGAACCCTACAAGGTGAACAACTCACGTTACTAAAATTGGATTCATAGTGAATCCCATGGGACGGATTTCACGGTTCATCCACTTTTGTGGACTAGAGACAATCCTGACCAAAATTTAATATTTGGGTTAGTGAGGTTCATTATAGATTGTTTTTCAATGATCTCATCTGTTCATTTTATTATCTTTTTGTATACAGATTATTTATAAATAAATTTTCAAAAAAAATCAAATTGATTTGATAATCATATTAATATAATTAAATTTATTTTTTTAAAAAATAGACAACAATTATGATATTAAAATAGGCTAACTATTTTTCAAAAATCAAATAGTAAATTAATTTAATTTTTTTGTATGAATAATTTATCCATAAAAACTTGCAAAATGAACTAATCGGACTATTAAAATAAAATTCGTCATGTGCTGCACATAGTCGAATAGTTTTATCTAGTCGGAGTCTAAACCCAATTTAACACAGAAATTTGATGCAAGGCATCGAAAAACGTACTACACATTTGCGTCGGACCCGCCACTATATTAGCAAAAGCCACACAAATGAGACTCCAACCGTTCAGCAACAGTTGTCTACAAATTCAGAAAAAAAATAAAAAATAAAAAAAAATCAGAATATATATTATTCAGAATTATTCATCTAGCTAAAATTCACTTATGTTATGGATATGGGAAAGTGTATGATGCGCACTCCTTTAAGGGTATATACCATATATATTCTATCATAAATTAACGTAATTTTCACTACAAAAAATTTGTTTTTTTGCGACGGTAAAACACCGTCGCCAATACCCAAAAAGCCGTCTCAAAAGCTTTTTTGCGACGGTAAATAGCTTTTAGCGACGGTAATAGGGGGGTCGCAAAAAAAGGGGTAGCTAAAGGTCTTTAGCGACGGTAAGACGCCGTCGCAAAATATTGGCGACGGCAAAAATGCCTTTTAGCGCGGCAAAATACTGTCGCAATTAATGTGTAAAAATATGAAGTTTTTGAGACGGCACTAAAATAACGTCGCTAATATGGTTATTTGCGACGGTAAAATACCGTCGCAAAATAGTTTATTTGAGACGGTAAAAATACCGTCGCTAAAATGGTTATTTGCGACGGTTTTGAATATCGTCGTTAATACTGTTATTTGCGACAGAAAAATGTGCCGTCTCTAAAAATATTATTTGCGACGGTGAAAATACCGTCGCTAAAGGCCTTTTGTTAATATTGCCAATATCATTGGCGACGGCTACGCTACCGTCGCAAAAAACCTGGTTCTAACAAAAATGCTGCAATAAAATTATTAAAAATATGCAAATTACCTGAATTAAATAAAAATAGCTAAAAAAATCGATAATTATATAATAATATAAAAATTCCTGTATATAAATAAAATTTCATCCATAATTAAAATACTCTTCCATTCATAACAACACATCATCAAAATTATCCAACCACATAATTTTGCATAATACATACATAATGTTGTTCACAAATCTAAATAACGTAAATCAAAAATAAAAGTTTTCTTCATAATTCTTCCGTGGGTTAAAAAAACAAAAGTTCGTCGCAATCTTCACACGGCTGCATTCCACAAGAAGCAAACTGCTACTCAGAAAATATCTGAAAATAAAAAATAAAAATAATTAATGACAATATAATTATTTTAATTACAAAAAAACATAAAAAATTAATTACTATATAATTACAAAAATAGTTAAGTAAATAATTTTGGCTAGATAGAAATCCGACCGTAACTCCCAAACCGGAAACCCGATTCGAGTCTCGTCTTCTCCCACAAGTCTCTCGTGTCTAGGTGATCATGTGTGCCAAGTTTCGTGCTAAACAGACCCCTTTTGGTGATTTTGGAGCGTCAACACCTCGAATTCAAATTTCTTAAGGAACTAGTTTGTCTAGACCGAAATACGGCTCTAACTCCCAAACCGGGAAACCGATTGGAGTCCCGTCTTCTCCCACAAGTCTCTCGTGCCTAGGCGGTCATGTGTGCCAAGTTTCGTGCCAATCCGACCCCGTTTGGTGATTTTGGGGCGTTAACACCTCAAATTTAAGTTTCTTAAGGAACTAGTTTGCCTAAACCGAAATACGGCTCTAATTCCCAAACCGGGAACCCGATTGGAGTTCCGTCTTCTCCCACAAGTCACTCGTGCCTAGGCGGTCATGTGTGCCAAGTTCCGTGCTAAACCAACCCCTTTTGGTGATTTTGAGGCGTTAACACCTCGAATTCAAGTTTCTTAAAAAACTAGTTTGCCTAGAGTGAAATTCGTCTCTAACTCCTAATCTGGGAACCCGATTGGAGTCCCGTCTTTTCCCACAAGTCTCTCGTGTCTAGGCAGTCGTGTGTGCCAAGTTTCGTGCCAATCCGACCCCGTTTGGTGATTTTGGGGCGTCAACACCTCGAATTTAAGTTTCTTAAGGAACTAGTTTGCCTAAACCGAAATATGGCTCTAACTCCCAAACCGGGAACCCGATTGGAGTTCCGTCTTCTCCCACAAGTCTCTCGTGCCTAGGCGGTCATGTGTGCCAAGTTTCGTGCTAAACCGACCCCTTTTGGTGATTTTGAGGCGTTAACACCTCGAATTTAAGTATCTTAAAGAACTAGTTTGCCTAGAGTGAAATCCGTCTCTAACTCCTAATCCGGAACCCGATTAGAGTCCTGTCTTCTCCCACAAGTCTCTCGTGCCTAGGCGGTCGTGTGTGCCAAGTTTCGTGCCAATCCGACCCCGTTGGGTGATTTTGGGGCGTCAACACCTCGAATTTAAGTTTCTTAAGGAACTAGTTTGCCTAAACCGAAATACGGCTCACTCCCAAACCGGGAACCCGATTGGAGTTCCGTCTTCTTCCACAAGTCTCTCGTGCCTAGGCGGTCGTGTGTGCCAAGTTTCGTGCTAAACCGACCCCTTTTGGTGATTTTGCGGCGTTAACACCTCGAATTCAAGTTTCTTAAAGAACTAGTTTGCCTAGAGTGAAATTCGTCTCTAACTCCTAATCCGGGAACCCGATTGCAGTCCCGTCTTCCCCCACAAGTCTCTCGTGCCTAGGCGGTCGTGTGTGCCAAGTTTCGTGCCAATCCGACCCCGTTTGGTGATTTTGGGGCGTCAACACCTCGAATTTAAGTTTCTTAAGGAACTAGTTTGCCTAAACCGAAATACGGCTCTAACTCCCAAACCGGGAACCCGATTGGAGTTCCGTCTTCTCCCACAAGTCTCTCGTGCCTAGGCGGTCGTGTGTGCCATGTTCCGTGCTAATCCAACTCTTATCCATCATCTGTACTTTCCTTATATGTGTTTCCCACTATTAATTTGGTTCAGGCAAACTTACTAGGAGATATACATCTCACATACAAAACAAATATGCCCTAGAAAAAAATATAATTACAACAAATGTAAGAGTCATAATGAGATGTAAGGGTAAAAATATAATTACAAGACATAATATCACATATTAATTATCGTAAGGGAAGAGGGGATTGGTGGGCTTCGAATCCCGATTAGTGAGGAAACAACCAAGGGCATGCGCTATTGGGCAAAATGCTATCCTCAAATGCATTGATAAATATAATAATGGGTTATAAAGCTTTTCTATGTTAATTCAATTGCCCCGTTCTGTTTTCTTATAAAATGCTTGCATTTCAATTCTATTGTGCAAGTGCTTCAGTTCTAGATTTATTTATGTATGGTGATTAATCATGGTCTTTCTAGACTGAAAAAGTGATAAGGGTGGTAGTAAATAAGAGTACTAGTTGATTTATTCATTGGGGGCTTGTTGCCAGAGTTATTACAGGTATCCCCTAATACTTGGTTGAAAAAAATCCAAGCATCATTTTAGTAAGATGAAGGAACTTAACTTCTCCCCCTTTCATCTTCACCAAACATAAAAAGAGTATATATATATAGAGGGAGGGAAGGGGATAAAAGATTATATTCCTCCTACTAGTTCTTCAACAGAAGTGAATACTCAACTTGCCTTTGGAACAACAGTGAGACAGGAAAATTTTCCTCCACCCCCAAAACATAAAAAAATAGAAAACCCCCGAGTACCCCCTGCCAAGGGAAGCAAGAAACTTAAGTAAAATTTTTCCTTAAGGCATGTTGCATTAGGGTTTCAAACTAAAATGTAAGTCAAATATTCACTCCCTAAACTCAAGCAACTTGAGAAACTTCAAAAACTGTAACATCCAACATAAAATCTGCAAATTAATTCATATGTTCTGCATGTCTCATTTAAGTAAGAAGCAAAACTAAAAGGAAATTTTATATCTTAACCTCCTTATTTTCTATCTTCAATACAAGCAATAGAAATTAGAATTGGAAATTTGTAATCATGTAAGAAGCAAAACTAAAAGGAAATTTTTGACAGATTCTAATGGGTGGACAAATCACGCAAAGAAAACATAAAAAATGGGAAAGATTACCACAGAAGCAGCAGCAAGTGGAGGTGAAAGTCCAATGTCATAAACAGTAACAAGTGCAGTTCCCAACCCTTTAGGAGCCAGTACTGACTGCGAGCATTGTAAACCTGATGGTGGCTGAATCACTTCTACAACTTGGGAATTATTAACAACAGCATCCAAAAAACAGCTTCCTCCAGTGATTGAGAGATTTAGCTGGAAAAGAAAAAAGCATCTCATATGAGAAGCCCAAGTATTGGGTGATAAAACCGACGTCGTTTTACAAAAAATTTTTTTGCGACGGGCTTATGCCGTCACAAATGGTCCACCATTTGAGACCGGAACTCTTTACCGTCTCTAAATAATACTTTTTGCGACGGTATACGTGCGTCGCAAATGCTCCTGCATTTTTCGGTGAAATTTATTAGCGACGGAGGTAAACCCCGTCGCAAAAGGCCATTTTCGTCGACGGTAGATAAACGTCGTCGCAAAAATACTTTTTTGGCGATGGCAACTACACTGCGTCGCAAAACTCATTTTTTGCGACGACAGGTGCCCCGTCACAAAAGCCTCCGTGTTATATAACAGAAAGCATTTATAAACACCACACTTGACATCAAAAACATAAAAGCCAGCAGTTCCTAATTAAGCTTAGCCTCCCTAAGAAGCATAACAACAAACACCATAGCTACAAACGAGCAAACACCTTAACAGGAACAAATACAAGTTGAATGAAAATAAAAGCAGTATCATTTACCTCTTCTTCTCTTTATAATCACCAACCAATACACCAAGGAGATGATAATCAGAAGTGATATGACCACAACAAATGTCACCACAATGACCACTATCTTTCCATGTAAACTTCTGGCCTTGTTTGAATATTGTTGAGCTGCACTTATTAGAAATACAAAAGCCAAATGTTAATGGAAGTTCCTCAATTTGTTCATGAGGAAGACCAGAATATCATTGTTAAAATAAAATGTAATATTAATACTAATAAAAAGTAAAAGTGTAATCAATAAAAATACTAACAAAGTTGTTATATTTGTAATAATGCCTCGTATGGACAAAGGGGTTAGGTACACACACTAGGAGCAATACTGAGTTGTTATATTTGTAATTTAAAAGCATTATTTAATGTAAATATAATAATAAATGAAGTGGCATAAACTAATTTCTTCAATGAACAATATTTATTGTGGAATATCAATAATTAGTCTAATCTTCAACTTCGGATTAACAGCAAATAGATGTCGCAAAAAAAAAAAAAAAAACAGAGAAGCAAATTATTCAATGGTTTGTTATTGGGCATTAACTAAGTGTTACCAATAATAATAGTCCTTAAGAAAATCTACCATTGTGTCATGAATTTGCAGTCAATCCTCAAGCCAACATGAAAACTGATGACATTCACCATTCATTTATTAAGTTAATAAAAACCACAGATGTCACGACTTACTGGATCCCAAACTAATAATTGGCGTACTAATCGCAAAGCCCAAACATTAGGAAACCTGCACAAATTGAGAAACAAGCTTATGACAAACCAAAATTACCAGTGAATATAAAATATAGTTATTATATAAAATTTTATTATTAGAAACTGACCCTATTTTGAGAGCATTTCCAGGAAGCTGGTGAAAATGCAGAACACAGAATCAAGTATCACACAATCACAAATACAAATCAAAGAATCAAAGATTACATGTCATAGAAACCCAAGATTCCTCAAAAACCCATATGAAATCCGTCTATATTTTCGATTATTTTCACCCAAACGGCAAAGTTTAAATTTGCATATTAAACATGGAAGAGAATTTATAATTTCTGAATGTCTATGCTACATCAGAACATGCATACTTATGAATGCATCCCAATAACACCAACATATATTATTGACTAATTAGCCAACCCCAATCACAAAGAGTTGATAAACAGAACTAAAATAAAATAAAAATTGAGATTACAGATTGAAATAGAGGTCATAACCATTTGTTTCTGTTAATTATAGGATCAAAATAATGAGGTATCTCTTAGCAATCTCAAGAAGACTAGTAATTACAAGAATTCATTCGGGCATGTTGGGCTTGAACTCCTAATCTCAAATTTGTTAAGGTAATGGGAAAAAAATTGAAAATGAAATGAGGAAATTGATTCATACATTGATTTTATTTATTTTTTTGGGTCAATCAGTATAAATGACCTATACAGAAGAATTTACTAGTCTATATGAAAGAATTTAATTATCCAACAATGGCCTGTAATGAGCCAAAAGAAAAGAGCTGGACAACACAGACCGGACAGAAGCAATTTCGTAAATAATTTCCCTTATAAACATCATATATATAAGGGAAGAGAGAGAATGAATATCTCACCTTTTTAATGAATTTCCAGTTGACAGTCACTCGTCGCTCACACTTGACTCCAAATTCTCACCCTTAAAATGTTCAGTCGTTCACAGTCTTGCCTCGTCACTCGTCATTCACAGTCATTCACCCTCGTTCTTGCCTCGTTACTCGTTGTTCACAGTCGATCGTCGCTTGTCGTTCACAGTCGCTGCCTCGTCACTTCGGCGAAGGCCATCGTTCAACCTCCTTCACTCCGGCGCTGAATGATTTTTATTTGAGGGTTTTGGGATTTAGGTTTTAATAGTTGGATCAATGGACTCGGATTTTGGGGATTTTGGTTTCGTGATTTTAGGGATTTTGATTTGAGGATTTTGGGGATTTTAGCATGACCGCGAATGGGAGAAATGAGCGGGATGTGAAATATTTGTTTTTGCGACGGCATATATACCACCGTCACAAATAATACATCATTAACAAATTAAAATGACGTCGGTTTAAAAATATTTTTTTTACGGCGGTATTTTGCCGTCGCAGATGGTCCAACATTTGCAACAGTAACTATTTACTGTCGCTAATAATACTTTTTGCGACGGTATACCGTGCGTCACAAATGTTTCTCCAATTTTCTTTTACGATCATTAGCGACGGAGGTAATCCCCGTCGCAAAAGACCCTTTTTTTCTCGACGGTAGATAAACACCGTCGCAAAATACTTTTTTGGCGACGACAACTGTAATGCGTCGCAAAAAGTGACCCCGTCGCAAAAGCCTCCGTGTTATTTGCCAGGTTTTCTTGTAGTGTTTACTATAAAATTTCATAAAATTAATCATAAAATGCATAATCTCACCACAAATTAAGGTTACAAAATATTTAAAATTTTGTGGTTCATATTACAAAAGTTTGTGATTTGATTACGATATTTTTTGTTACGTCAAGTTGTGGCGAAATTACACATTTTGTGGTTGATGTTACGAAATTTTGTGATAAAATTATACCAATTTGTGATCGTGTTTTTCATAATGGGTTCAAATATGAACTTTTGATTTATCATTCTGGGTCATTTATCATTTTATAGAGAACTCATGCTTTCTTATTAGAGTAATACCATCACAGACGCTAGGTTCGTTTGAGAATTGATTTTCTTTTAAGTGAATTTTTAATTTCTTACAAAAAGGTGTACAAATAGTATAGAAAATGAGTTGATTTTTTATATTAATTTTTTGACATTTTAACTAATTTAATTTGTTCTCAAATAAAATTTAAAAAAAAAATCCAGAGCTTTTCTGACTACTGAAAATTGATGAGATGAAGAAAAACAAATCATATCCTTATATGGGAGTTATTCATATATATATATATATATATATTAAGTGGTGACACACACATAAGATTTTTTTTGATCGGCAAAGAAAAACTTTATTAATGAAAGTAAGCAAAAAGGATACATGACATCAATAAAGTGGAGCTTAGAGCTAACTGAAACTCCAAGCGCCAGTTGGTGAGAAACCAACAGCAACACAAAAAGAAACAGAAAAAGCCTACACAGAAGAGATAAGCACCAAACTGCAACTGGAGAGACAGATAAGCACCAATCTACACTATTGGTAAAACACACTACAACAGGAGACAGATAAGCACCAATCTACACTATTGGTAAAACACCAAAAGAGGGAACCATCCTGCTCAGAAAGAGAATCACCATCTGGGCTTGAAGTTCTATTCCACACTACCACTGCTGAGAAACTATACCAATCCCCACACAGATTCAGAGCAAAATGCAGCACTCAGATTGAGACCAATTCACTGTTCTGATAAATCTGGACAGCAACTTGACAGCAACAATCTATGCATAGCAATCAACAGCAGACCCAGCACCAACACAGCAAACTCAACCCAGATCTAAACCCAACCCTGAACTAGCATCACACTGACCCACAGAGCAGGCCACAAAGATACAGAGCCCAAGTTGAAGAACTTCCAACCTGCAACCTACTGTGATGAACCAGCCATATCTCCGTCCCCTCAGACCTCCTGATAACCCAAGGGTGGTCCCAGCAACTACCATACCTCAAATAAAGTGCCTCACTTCTTTTATGTTTGACACAATCTCATGAATGGAGAGGCAACACCCCACATTAACAGATTTCAGCCACATGGCCACTCGAATTTTAATAAGCTCACACAACACATCTGCATCAGGCTGCGTGTTATTGAATAAACAGTCATTTCTATACGTCCATAGGGACCAAATAGTAGAAATAAAAACAGCCCTCCATACTTTCTTTTCCTTTTTCCTGAGCTTCCATCCCAACCACCATTGCATTAAGCCTTCAAAAGACCCTGGTAACACCCATTGAATTCCCCACCAGGCCATGATACTTGACCAGACATGCCATACAAATGAGCAGAATAGGAAAATGTGATTAGAGGTTTCCTCCTCAGATTTACACAGCACACAAGATGAAGGCCTATTACCTCTCAATACTCCAATTCTGCTGAGAAATGCTGATGTTTTCAACCTACCTTTCCAAGCGAGCCAAGTAATGAATTTCGCCTTAGGAGGTGCTAAGTTGTTCCATACCAAATCTGGGTAACTTAGGGTAGGTTGAACACTTTGTTTACACCAGCTATACACGGACCCAACTGTGAATATACCTGACTATTCAGCCTTCCACCTAATTGAATCCCTTTGACTAGCCATGAAGCATGGACCTCCTCCCAGCAGAGATTGCAGCCTGATCACCTCTTCCTCCTCCCATCCAAATAGAGGCCTTCTAAAATTAAGATACCAATTGTTGCTACTGTCTCTGCAATCACTTTGCATCTTCAATGTTATCTCCTTGTTTAAACTCAGTTGGTACAATCTTGGAAACTGTAGTTTAAGGCTTGATGTTCCCAGCCAATTGTCCTGCCAGAATTTGATCCTATTCCCATCACCTAACCGAAGCTCCACATTATCCAGAAAAAAATTATGCAGCCGAGGATTTAAAAATGACACATCAAGGACCTGTCTCCATGTAGACGAAACAGAAGCCGAGGCATGCACTGAAGGAAACCATTGGCCCCCCGATACACCATACTTGGCAGCAATTACAGACTTCCACAAAGCGTCATCTTCCAAGGCATATCGCCACCACCACTTAAGAAGCAAACAATCATTTGTTAATCTGATGTCTCTGATACCCAGGCCTCCTTGCTTCTTATACAACTGCACCTCTTTCCATTTTACCAAATGAATTTTCCTTTTAAGCTCGTCCCCTCCCCATAAAAACCTTGCTTGAATCCTATCTAGTTCCTTAGCCACACACACAGGTATCTTGAACAGAGACATATAATAAACAGGTAGGGAAGATAGAACAGATTTGATGAGGGTGACCCTGCCAGCATAGGATAGCATCCTTCGCTTCCACCCTGATAATTTCTTTTTATACCTATCCACTACTGGCTGCCATGTTTGCTTACGACATGGGTTGGCTCCGAGAGGCAACCCTAGATACTTAAAAGGTAATTTATGACTCTGGCAATTGAGTAATTCTGCAAACTCCTCAACTAGCCCATGATCAACTCCCACCCCACAGATCATACTTTTATGAAAATTTATCTTCAAACCTGAGACCATTTCAAAGCATCTTAAAATTCGTTTGATAGCCACAATTTCAGCCCACTCAGCCTCGCAAAATATGATAGTGTCATCCGCGAACTGAAGATGAGACACATTAACCTCACTAGAACCCACTTCCACCCCTTTTATAATTCTCAATTCCTTAGCTCTTTTCAACAAGAGATTCAGTCCTTCAGCAACAACATTGAACAAGAAAGGGGAAAGGGGATCTCCCTGTCTTAACCCTTTTTGTGGACGAAATTCAGTTGTAGGTGAGCCATTTACTAAGATGGAAATTCTAGCAGATTCTACACATTCCTTTATCCATCGAATCCAACGTGAACCAAAACCAAATTTATCTAACATCTGTAGCAAACATAGCCAGCTAACAGTGTCATATGCTTTTTGAAAGTCCAGTTTGAGAATAATACCCTTCTTCTTTGATGTTTTCCACCAATCCACCACCTCATTGGCTATAAGCACCCCATCTACAATATTTCTTCCCCCTACAAAAGCAAATTGAGCCTTATCAATCACAGCGGGCAGGACTTGTTTCATTCGATTAGCCAAGACTTTGGACAACACTTTATATGGGGAATTTATTAGACTGATGGGTCTATAATCGAGAAAAGATGTTGGATTCTCCTTTTTAGGGATAAGAGCAACAAAAGAACAGTTTACCCCATACCCTAATTTACAATTACTGAAAAACTCCTCCATAAACTTCATAATGTCACCTTTCAAGAATTTCCACCCTTTCTGAAAAAATAACATATTAAACCCATCTGGGCCTGGGGCTTTGTTTCCGTCACACTCTTTTATTGCAGACCATACTTCTTCCTCTGTAAATTCTTTCTCCAGAATATTGCCTATTTGGTTAGCATCAATCTTCTTAAAAACACCTCCAATACTTGGCCTACTCCTCCAATGTTCAGAAAACAGATTTTGGAAGTGAGAGCAAGCTGCTTGTTTGACCTCTGAAGGTTCATCCACTTCAACCCCATTAACCACAACAGAGGCAATCATGTTTCTGTTGTGTTTCTTAGTGGCCATAATATGAAAGAATCGAGTATTTCTATCTCCTTTCAACGCCCAGTCCATCCTCGATTTTTGCACCCACATCCATTCCTTTCTCTTGCTAAGTTTCCAAATCAAACCCCTTATCTCCTTTCTTTGACCCTCTTCTACCTCAGTCAGCACCCTCAATTCAGATTGTAAATCCATAGAATGTAACTCATTTTCAGCTTCTTTCAACTTTGCCTCTACATCACCAAACACTTCCGCATTCCACTTTTTCAAAGCTACTTTTAAAGCCCTCAGCTTCTCCATAATTATAAAACTAGCCCAACCTTGTGCATAAGTTGAATCCCATACTTTATTTGCTTCAAGAAGGAACTTAGGGTGTAAAATCCAAGCATTGATAAACTTGAAAGGCTTTGGGCCCCAGTTCCTATCATCTTCCATCAGCAAAATGGGGCTATGATCAGAAAAGAGCCTTGGTAACCCCCATACCTTATATCTGTACCATTCTAGCCACTCAGGGTTAACTAAGAATCTGTCAATTCTGCTCCAACTTTGAGAATTACCCCAAGTATATTGCCTGCCTAACATTGGGATATCCACCAGTTCGAGATTGCTAATGAAAGTACCAAATTCCTCCATGCCTCTATCCCTCCTTATACACCCTTTTCTTTCACAGATATTTTTAACTTGATTGAAATCTCCCCCTAAACACCAAGGATCAGAGAAGACAGTTTTCAAATTGGATAGGATGCCCCATAACCTCCTCCTATTCATATCTTCATTAGGAGCGTATATATTACCAATTACACAGTTAATACAAGAATGCATGATACCTGCCAAAAGGATGAAATTTCTTGAGCAGCAACACTTCTGTAGTGAGAAAGTCATGGGATTCCAGATGCACAGAATTCCTCCTGCACTTCCTTCCGCATCCACTTCCATGTACTCCACCGAGTCACTAGGCCACAGAGATCTTATCACATTATCATCAATGTTTGATTTTTTTTGTTTCTTGCAGTAGAACCATATCCACATTTTTCTGCCTCAGAAATTCCTTTACTCTTCGCCTTCTATCATCCCTTCCCAAACCTCTAACGTTCCAGGATAGAATCTTCATAGAAAAATAAATACACACTAAAGCCTCCTACCAAGTGCTTATTAAGCATCTGGCGCCACCCCTTTTGCTTTCCTTCTCTCCATATCTTCAATTTCCATCTGTATTACTCGGTCCACAATTTCTGCTTCTTGCCCATTCATTTCCAGACCCAAAGTCTTTCCCAACTGTACCGTAGCTTCTGCTTCCTTTCTGATTCTGTTTTGCTTTCGTAAGGCATTCGTGATGGATAAACATATGATGAAGATGCCATTGTAGCTGCTCGAACAAGGGCTCCTCGTTGAAACCCATTCCTAAATGGTATTCCTTTCTGCCCATTTTTTCTCCAGAATTTTCCAAACTCCCTGCTTTCATTAAGCTGGGCCTCTGCTTTCCTATCCCAAACAGAAGCACCAGGTTGATGTATTTCTTCTTCTTCATCACTTGGGCTGGATTCATCTTCGATGTTATCAGAAGCCTCACCTTCTTCTATTGGGTTAGCCTCCTTAACAGAACTGATCTTTGCCTTATTAGGCCCCAGACAATTCCCATCAAATTGGGCTTTACTCAATACTACTTCCAGAGCTATAGCAGGCCTACTGACATCTTCTGAACTTAAACTTCTTATAAGCCCATGAGGCCCATTAGGTGTCTCTAGTATCCCACCTCCTCGTCTTTCACCCCTGTCAACCTCCCTTTCTAATGGTGCCTGCAGACTGACATTGAGTGCTGGGTGGACAGCATCATGGTTGCGAATTCCTATCTCCACGCCTGTCTCGTTAACCACCGAAACAGAGTCTGAAGGGCACGTGTGCTTGTGTCCTGCTCCCACCACCGCCTCTTTAGACTTCTTACTATGTGCCATGTAAAGGCTTCTCTCCACGTCAGCCCCAATGTTTCCTGCGTCGTCACCTTCACTCCTGCTTGCATGGTGAGTTGCAGAGCAATGGTCACCCCTATCCAGGGATGTTGTTAACAAATCCCTTTCTTCAACTACTCGAACAGGGTAGGATCTACCATCTTTTTCTAGAATAACCAATTTGTCAATATGTTCCAGATGAGATGTACATATTCTGATTTTCCCACACTTCAGAGACTTCATACTTGATACATTATCATCAAACTCCACAACTACACCACACGCTTCACCAATTTTCCTGAAGTTATTGACATTCCATAGATTGGGAGGCATTCCAAAGCAGCTTAGCCAAACCAGTCTTTCATTGTCTACCTTCACACCTTTGTTCCACTCAAAGATTGATTCACACCACCCCGATAACCAACCTCCATAACTGTTCAGTAATTTCTTCATTTCTTCTTTAGAGTTAAAAGTGATAAACGCATTTCGGCCTCCTCCTTCTCTAAGTTGTATGTCCTTCAATCCTCTGTTATGACATTCGATCTTGAAACCATCAAAGTTGCAATGAGGTTTAAGCTTGATTACTGCACTCAATAGTAGCCAACCAATGGCATATTCCTCCGCTTGAATTCTGATGTGATTATCACTACCCGACCTCCCTCCTTTTAAAACATCCGCATAAGAGTGTCTCCCTCCAATCCCAGCGCCAGACACTGTTGAGACTCCATCTGGTTTGTATGCTCTTGGTCTCGGATTAATCAGATTCTTTTCTTTTCCGAAATCTGCTTTTTTCACCTTCAAAGCTTTATCGCCGCACCATACTCCATTGGCTTTCTGAATTGCAATCTCCGCTGCAATAGGACAGTCGTATCGTACGAATCCAAATCTGGTTTTCGTTGCTTTTCTTCGTTTGTCGGGGATGTAGAGACATCCTTGACCACTCCAAAGTTGGAAAATATGGTGTACAAACCTTTAGGATTCATCAAATGTGGGATCTCATCAACAAAGATCGTGTGCAGTTGTGCTGCCGCCCCATTTCTACCTTGTCGTCGACGGAATACTGGATTCCACCCACCTTGTTGTCGTTCCATTATTACTTCATATATTCTTAATACAATATTAACAATTAAACTGATGTATTAGACACACACATAAGATTGTAAACTGTATGATTGTATTTAAAATTTTAAAATTGACATGAATTTAGAAAAAAATCAAAAGTTGAGAGAATTGATAAAAAACAAAAACATAAACAAAAACAAAACAATAAAATTGAATTTACAACGTAACTGCCCATATAGTTGATATGGAAGTATTTTGAGGGGGGAAAAAAAATTGAGATATTAACACCAATTCCCCCCTTCTCTTTGTAATAATATAGATAGATAGGGAGACGGATAGATAGATTTTATAAATGAGAAATTTTATCATATGCCTTAGTTGCGCTTTTTGTGATATTTGTGTATGATACATTATGATGTTAATTATAATTTGGTTATAATTTAGTTAAAACTCATTGTGCTGTTAATTATGACCTATTGTGATCATAGTTATGATATTATTTTAGCTATGATTCAAAAGATTTTTTGTCATAACTTATGTCATATTGGGTTATGACTCAATTTTTTTTTTTGAAATTATAACTGAAAATGATCTAATTATAGATTTTGTGGTAATCAACACCACAAATGTCTCAATCTTAAAAAAACAAAAAACAAAAAAAATGTCAAGCATAACCTTTTATAAATATTTTTATAGAGCAACTTGAAAATTTAAAAATATTTTACATTGATAAAGATTCAATCAGTTAGTTGCCTTGGAAAATTATATTATGTGGTTTTCATATAAATACATAAATAAAATAAAATAAAAATATGGGTCATTAGATTTAGATAGGATGAATGTTAGTCATTTGATGAGTAAATAGCAAAACTAAGTAAAAAAAGTAAGGTGATTTTCAAAAAAGTAAAGTAATTTTAGTTAATTTTCAAATAAAAAAAATGTACTAATTTACCATTTGTTACAAACATATTTACTATTTGGTATTCATCCGCTTATTATTTGTTATAAATAAACTTACTATTTAAAATATTACATACTAAACCGGTCACCTTCATTTTTCGAAAATTGTGCCATCTTTTTTACATTTTAAATATATAAATCTAATGACACATGATATTTAACTATTTCCCCTCTATATTTTGTCTAATTATGATTTGTAAAAAGTAAAATAAGATGTAAATATTAATTTCTTAAATTTGTTAAAATTTAGTAATTTTTTAAAATAGTCATTGTTGTCAAAATTTAATTTTGTAAACAAAATATTTTTAAATTGTAAGTTGTTTAAACTTAATTTTAAAAATATTAATTTAACACCTCAAAATAGTAATTACTATTTAAGTTTTTGATATTCATATTTTTATTTATTATTTATAAATTTTGTATATTTTATATAAAAATATATGAATTTATTGTAAAAAAATCTTTTAGAAACTTTTATAGATTCATAATTTTTTTATCAATTTTATATCCATAATGAAATATTTTTTTCTTCAAAAAATTCTTTAGTTTTCTTCATAATATTTTTTAAAATCTAAAATATTGTAAATCATAAATTGAAAATAAAATCGAATAAACTAACTTAGAAAGACCTCTCATTTGTCAATATTTATTAATGGTAATAAATGAATACATGTACAATTTTTTAGTCCGGATCCTCTGCCGTTCTTTTCTACGGCGCGTCCTGTAGTGCCCCAAAACGACGTTGTTTTGGGGTAAAATTTAAAAAAAAAAAAAAGCAGGTCAGAACCAGAGGGGAGCGAGAAGAAATAAAGCAGCCACAAGAAGGCTCTATTTCAGTCATCATCTCTCTCTCTCTCTCTCTCTCGCTCTCTCTCTCTCTCTAAGCAAAACCCACATCAATTAGAACACATTCATGGACTCTACAGCCACAAGAATGCCTTGTTTCATTGAAGAAGACGATGCACTTGCCTTTTTTGCACACATGGAAGCTAACCACAAACTCCGGCCTCTCATCACCCCACAAAAACAAAGCCTCATATAAGCATTTACATTTATTTACATGAAAATAAAAAATAAAAAAAAAAAACAAAAATCCTCAAAATGGGTCTTCTCTTCTTTCTCTTGTGCTTCCCTCAAATTGGCCCCTCTTCTTCCCTTAAACACAGTGAATAGAAAATAAAATAGCAAAATCTCATTTTTTTCCGATTCTATCCTAAACCCATCTCCAATTAGTAAGACCATATTTTGTAGAGCAAAAAGAATTGGTCTTTCCCCAAACATATATAGAATTTTCCGTGATTAAACAAATTTTTTCCAGAAAATTCAACTTTCCCATAAAAGGGTCTTTCTTGCAAAGAAAATAAGCCTCCAAGAAATGGGGCTGGTGTTCTTCGTAGAATCTATTAGCATCATAGAACTGTCCAGATCTGGGGAAGAAATCTGATGCTACCTTTTCTTTGCAAGGAGGATGTGTAATAGAGTGGCCTAAACACAAAAGGGTGTGGATGGCGGTGGCACCTCGGGGACGATGGCACTGGGAGGGGTTGTGTAATAACCCCGACCCACAATTAGCCACTAATCGGTAATTAAGGATGCTAATGAGAGGATTAAAATAAATTTTGGTTTATTATGTAATTTGCACAATAGTTGGCTTTCTATCTGTTACTTGTAGAAATATCTGTTTGGAATTCCGCTTTAATATGTAAATTGAAAGCTTTATCGGCATCTGAATTCGGAATTAGTTGCATTAATATGTTATTTGGAATTTTTAGAATGCTATGGCATATTTTATTAAAAATTGGTTCAGTTTAGTAAAAATCGCTTGTGATTAAATTGAGCCTTGATGGGAACTGTTTTGGATTAATTGACTTTCGTGCTAACCTGAATAAATTAAGGTTACTAGGTTTGATTTAATTGATGCATGATTGGTACCTAATCTAATCCTATTAATAATCCAAGATGTGATTAAGTGTATGGTGTGCTAAGGCCTTGGTGATGTTGAGTGTAGGGGATCACAACCTTCGTGTGTGTTGGAGCCTTGCATGCATAACCACGTAGGCATTTTTGAGGAGAAGTGAGGTGTGTGTACGTGTGTTTTCAGCTTGAGTGAGGGAATGTTTACATTTTACTTATTTGATTCTTTATTCTGAGAGAATTCAAGCTAGAGAGGGAGAGAGAGAGAGAGAGTTGGCCTCAGAGAGAGTGAGAAAGCTCAGGGTTTGAAGAAGAGGAAGGAGGCTAGGAAGATTCATCTCTCATTTCTGAAAATCAAAGCTCTAGGTAAGAGTCTTGAGCATATTTTCTACAGCTAACTTCCATGCATCATGATTTCAACTCATCTTTGAACCAATTTCATAAAATTAGCAAGAGAAGTGGGTCTTTGAGGTTGTAGATGACTTGCATGTGCACTCTTGGAGATTAACCTTTGGTTCCTTCGTTTTAAGTTTGAGTTTTGAAGTCATTGCTAGCATGTGAGTTCATACCTTGCATAATATTCTGGAAATTCATGAGTTCATAACAACCATTTGCATGTTTTGAGGAAATTAAGAAAATAGTTTGGAAATCCTTCATGCAAGAGCTTTTGAGTTCAAAATTGGTAAATTCACGAGCTTTGAGCAAAAGAGTTTGTAAACAACCATGTGTTCATGTTTTAGAAAAGTTTTCGAGCTTTAAAAACAAGCCATGCATGAGTGTAGCCATTGAAATCGCATTTTGAAGCTCAAACTCTGTTTTTGAAAACCAAGAATTTTACAGTCCGCTCGAGCGAGGAAACCTGCGCTCGAGCGGAGAATGCGAGCTCTCAGTATTTTTCTCAGACTTGAGCTCTCCGCTTAAGCGACCACTTGGACGCTCGAGCGAACCCTTTGTATGTTGTTAATACACTCGAGCGTAGAAGTTGTAGCTCGAGCGTGGATTTCGACCAACCAGTACTTGCTCACCCTACGTGGCTGAAATGTTTTCAGGTGTACATATGTGAATGTGGACTACGACGTGAAGTTCTGTTCGGAATCGTGTACGGTGGTTTAGTTATTTGTAAGCCATGAGTCATTTATGTTATTTACTGGCCGTGTGCCATTCTTGTAAGGGTTACACCCTTGTGTGTGATGTAAGCCTCAGGGCGTTCAATTTAATTTTTAACATTTGTGTATGTTTTTAATTACAGAACATCCGTTGGATTTAAATGTTGTATCTAGGAATATATAATATCGGATAAACACATATATTGTGTAACTATATTATATTCATTTGCATGAGGGTTGTTATCTTTTGTTCATCGGTATGTGGTTTATTCACGTGAGCCAGACCATGTAAATTCGAGACGTGACATCTTTTCTTGCACAAAATCCACTAGGGTAAGCACAAAGCCCAGTAGAAAGATTTTAGCAAAATATATACATGTTATACAGTCTCCTGAGATGAATGCATATGCTATGTCATGCTCAAAATATATTTCTTTATCATTTGGAAATCTTGTGCACTATGCAAATTGGAAAACACAACAATTCAATAACTTCAATATAATTCAAGGGGTGGTAATACGACTCAGATAATCTCTAGGTAAGTGTCTGCAAGTAGGCATATCAAGCACTGTCAATCGCCACTTTATTGATTTCTAATCGAAAGGCACGTTGTACCTCATCCGCACGTGTTTTAAGTCTTTCAGCATGGACACTCAGGCCAACTTAACCAATACCAAACTGTATCTCCTATCTAGACTTACCAACGTATTTACCCCCAAAAAAATCAAGATGATCTTGTTTCACAAAACAATTCATTTCTGAAAGTGATAATTTTCAAATGCAATTCGAAATCAATGATAACGAAGATGAAATGGAATGGCAATGCAACATGTAACAATGCATTATAATAGCTCCATTTTCAATTCCACCACACAATCTTCCATTGTGATCAAATTCTTACATCTCTTCTCAATGCAATTTCATACTATATCTTCCGAGAGATAAATAGCAATATCATCATACATGCATTCTCCATAAGTTAATCATCATTTTCAAACTTGGTCGTTTCAAGACAAACCTATAATATGCTATTCATCAAGCTTCAAAATTAATCATTTCTCATTTTTCAATGGAATCCCTCATTAGATACAAATGTATAAATCCATCCATCAATTATTCACCATAATAATTTATCAAGCATGAATTTCATAATATCACAACATTTTTTCCAAAAATTCCCAAATTTCTAGGGTTTCCACCAAAACTAGACTTTTTCTATTTTTTTTAAAGGATTTTTTCAAAACAATACTCACACTTAACAACATAGCTTATATTCTCAAAAGTTTAGGGAAATATAGAGAAAATCCACCTTTAAAACCATTTAGAGCTCATGAACCCAAAATCATAGTTCAAAATATGAGAGAAAGGTTCCAAACAAGCATAGATTTGCAAAAACATATATATAACTCTAAGAATGTTCCTACCTCAAGTTGGGGAGAGAAATGAGAGAAAATCCTAAAATTCAACATCAATGAAATCTTGATTTGATCGGTGAGAAGTAGCCCTCGTCGCCCTCTTCGATTTGGTGTAAAAATCTCTATCAAAATCTTGATAGTTTTTGCTAATCTTGGAGGGAAGTTTGAGTTTTGATGGGTTTGTAGAGAGATGGAGGAGAAAAGAAGAATATTTATATATATAAAGAGAGAGAGAGAGAGAGAGAGAGAGAGAGATGAAAAAGTGTGTAAAACACGTTTTTGGCATCAGATTTGAGGAAGAGAGCTCGAAATTTGAGATAGACATGTCAAAAACTACATGAGTGGTTCAAATTCTGCACGAGCGTATTCACACACCTCTTATGAGCAGTTTGAATAGTAAGTTTAGTGTAATGAAGTAATAAGTAAAAGCTCATTAAGTAGTAAGTGGACTCTAGTAAAGTAGTAACTAAAAGCTCATTGAGTAGTAAGTGAAACCAAAATTGAGTAGTAAATGAAGTATAATGAAATAGTAAGTGAAAGCTCATTGAGTAGTATGCAGAGTCTAGTAAAGTAGTAAGTGGAAGCTCACTCAGTAATAAATGGATTATAGTAAAGTAGCAAGTGGAAGTTTAATGAGTAATAAATGAAACCAAAATTAAGTAGTAAGTGAACTTGAATAAAATAGTAAAGGGAAGTTCATTGAATAGTAAGTAAAACCAAAACTGAGTAGATAGTTGAGTCTAGTGAAGTACTAAGTGGAAGGAAGCCCATTAAGTAGTAAGTGGAAGCTCAATGAGTATTTTTTAACTTTTTTGGGACAATGACAAATTTGATGAAGTTGTAAGTACAGTCTAACTGAGTAGAAAGTGTAATTTAATTAAGCAGCAAGTCAAGTCCAATTAAGTTGTGTCTTATTGAGTAATAAATCATAGTTGATTGAGTAATAAATGAAGTTTGACTGAGTAGTAGTGGTGATCTGATGGTGATGGTGATGGTGGTAGTGGTAATGGCGATAGTGGCGATAGTGGCGGTAGTAGCATGATGGTGGTGATAATGGTAATGGTGGCAATGGTATGGTGATAATGGTGATGGCAGTAATGGCATGGTAGCGTTATTGGTGGTGGTATTAGCAGTGGTGGTAGTAAAGGTAGCAATGATAGTGGTAGTAAAATTTTAGCAGTGTTTATAGCAACAATGACAATGATGATGAAGGTGGTGATAATAGTGGTGGTAGTAGTGGTGGCGGCATGGTGATAGTAGTAGTGATGGTGATGGTGGTGGTAGTAGTAGTAGCAGCATGGCGGTGGTGGTAACAGTAATGATGGTATTGATGGTGGTGGTGGTGGTGGTTGTGGTAACGGTAGTTGAGTAGTAAGTCAAGTTTAATTGAGTAGTTTATAGAATTTTATTGACTAGTAAATGAGATTTAATTGCGTAGTAAGTCAAGTCTGGTTGATTAATAAGTCAAGTCTCAATGAGCAGGATAAATGAAAATTATTTAGTATTTTTTATAAATTCAAATATTTATAAAAAAATCCCTAACATGTCCAAATAATTTAATTTACTAGTAAGTGGACCTTTATTAAATAATAAATTATGTTTAATTGAATAATAGTAGAATTAGGTTTTAAATAATCATATAAATTATTTGTATTTGCAAAATGATAGCACATTAGTTGATGTTCAAGTAATTTATGAATAATATTTTGTGATGATATTATAAAATTACTCCTTTAGTTTGATTTAGTTTTAAGATTTTTATAGTTTGATTCTAAATTCAGAAATAAGTAATCGTTTAGTCATTAGTTTATTCTTAAACAAACCAAATTAAATTATGCTCATCCCTAATAATGAAGTTTATTACTTAATATGACTCTATTTACCATTTGTAGCGAGTTAATTTTCTACTAAATACAATTAATCTTATAGGTTTGATATAATTATGCTCCTAATCAATAACATAGCAAGTTATAATCAAATATTACAAAATTCATAACTAGACATATAGTACACATCCAAAAAAAGCATGTGTATTATAAAATTTTCCTATAAACACAAGAATAAATACGAATGTACTGTATATGTTTCAATATTAAATAAATAATATCATTTTTTATTCATGCAACTAACAAAATACTATTGAGAAATTTGGTAAATTTTATTTAAATTAATGAATTTTAAAGAAAGTTTAATATAATTATGTCAAATTTGATGGTACTTAATATATTTTTAAATCTTAAAAAAGATTAGTCTAATTTTTTTATACAAATAATTTTATCTAAAAATATTGCATAAAGGTCATATCACTGAAAAATTATTTCTTACTATAGGAGTATCACATGACTGTATTTCTTATCAATCACAAACAACCATACCCCAGTTATTCTCTAATCATCTAACACAAAATTATAAATTTTATCTCTGTCACAAATCACAAAACATCTAAAATATCACATAACCATACCCCCATGATCACCAAATAGCTTCTTGAAATCACTGGTTAGTTCAAAAATAAATAAAAAAAAATAATTGGTCAAGTCATATCACATCACTGGTAAAACCGGTTACTCCCCGTGACATAATCCTGTAGATTAAAATACTATGGTGTGTTTAATTGGATGGACTAAATAATGAGAGATTAAAATTCATTGGATTTGAATCTCGGAATAGTGAATCTCTCGGATTATTTGGTTAGATTGGATGTGTATTTCATATTTGTTTTCTCATGAAATTAGATATCTGGAAATGACTATTTTTAGTAAATCCAATATTTGGTTGGACAGACTGGACAATATAAATAAGCAAAAGACTATTTTACCAATTTTCAATTGTTTACTAAGTAATAACAATATTAAACATATCTTTAATATTTTAATTATTTTTAGTTAGATTAAATAAAAAATTATTTTATTTTATTTTATTTTTTACACAATTAAATAAATTTATTTTTTAAAAATTAATTAAATAAAATATCAATAAAAATATATGTTATTTTTTAATTAAAATTTTAAATAAATTTATTTTTAAAAATAGTAATTATTAAATAATAAAATTAAATAAAACAACTATTAAAATTTAAATAATGAAATTAAATAAATTATAAACAAAATTGTAAAATAAAATATCTATAAAATTTATTTTAAAAAATTAAATAAATAAAACATCAATAAAAAGTTAAATAAAATTATTTTATTTTTAAATTGAGACATTTAAATTTTATTGAATTTTATTAAATATAATACATAATTAAATAGTAGAGGGTCAAAATGATCATTTCACCACCTAATCCTAACAGTGAATAGTTCCCCGAAAATTGTCACACTCCCTCCCCTAAGATACAATAGTCTCTTATATGGGGGATAAGGAGTCCAGCCAAATATTATGTCCAGCGAATTAAAAAAAAACAATTACTAAATTGAATGTTTCTCCCAAATTACAATCCGCACAATAACTAGTCTTCCTATTATTCCTCCAATCAAACACAACCTCCGTGTTATCATGATGCATGAAAACCTCCCTTGATGTACTGTCGTGACATAATCGTGTAGATTAGAATACTACGTTTTGTCGTTTATGTATTGTACATGGACAGCCAATTGCGTTTAGAGCCGTTGGACCCAGTTGCCATTGCAGACTACAAATTTAAAGGGACATTCGACTGTTCAAAGTCGCGTATTGAAAAACCTAGGCCTTAAAGCTCAAAACTAAATCCAAAATGGCTGGCTTTCCATACCAAAATAAAATTTCAGTCAAAAACTATAGGTCTAATTGGAGTACTATTATATTATATATAAATTGAATGAAATAATAAAATAAACTTATAGTTTGCTTTTTATTTCAAACAGCAAATATACTACTATATAGAGTTTACTAATTTATTTATTTATTGATTATTTAATTGTACCTTTATTTTATATTGTGCCTACTTTTTAATTTGTTAATCTTGGAAAGTCGTCATTCCCACTCTGCTTTGTTCCGAATATACTTTCTTCTTTGTTTTTATCCTACATAATTATACTAATGCCCTTAGAATTTTAATTTTTTCAGGATGTGTATTTATGTGAAATGGTAATAATGTAATTATGTGTAATAAAAAATAAAAAAGGAGTGTATTTATAATGAAGTGGAGTGGAAGTAGCAGCTTAATCCTGTTATGCTAACAATTGTACTTAGGTAATATAATCTTATTTGGCATGTAAAGAAATAATTTTTCTTATGACCAGACTTCCTCCAATCCGATAATTGAATTAGAAAAATTAATTGAGTGGCTTTTAATCCTCTATGACAATATTAAAATTATTCAAGATTTACTATCATACATCATAAACACCAAATTAAACTATTAAGTGAGATCTACATGTTCTCTATCTCTAATCTCGTAAATACCAGACTAACAATTTAATGGATCCCACATGTTTTCTTCAATTTCAATCTCATTAATAGAATTTGCCTATCCAAAGTTATACTAGTAAAACTTTTGTATAGAATGATAGTGCAACTTCATACTTTTTTTTTTTTTTTTTTTAATTTGAATTTTAAATCAAAATATCTACGACCATGACTTGTAATCTTAAAAATATCACTGTGATATTATAAATAAATTGTGTTTTATTGGTATGAAATTTTCGTTTGTAGATTATCTTAGACAGAACCAAAGCTTCAACTATGGCGCCTATTAATTAATAAATACTTGCTACAGTGTGGCTGAGCTACACCCCGTTTGGACTGAGAATCTGATAATTTTTTTTCTATTCTTTTGCTGATTAAAGAATTGTTTATATCCAAAAAGTCCATTTTATGGTACTCATTCCAAGTAAAAAAAGTCCTGCCAATTTGTAGTCAAAAACTTCATGATCTCACTACTTGTGCCAAGTAAAAAGCATATTTTACTAATCAATTACACCGAGACTGCCTCAACTCCGCATTTATGAATCCATACATATTAATTCTCTGACTTATAAAAACCATACAAATGTCCATTACTGAAAAAAATAAAAAATAAAATAACTAAACGGGATGAAAACTATATGTATTTTGATAATTGAATGAGTCAAAAATGTAATAATTTATATATAAGACGGATAATATGATATTCACTAATAGCTAAGGGGTCTAGGTATAATAAATCCTAAATTTTTATAGTTAGAATTTTAAACTAAATTAACCAATTGCAGATGAACATAACCCTGAACATGTTATTTGTAAGTAGAATACAAAAATTCTGGTGGGGGGCCTAGATTAAATAAATATATTAAATCATTCTTACTTCATGGGTTCGTGCTTCACGTTCCCTTTGGATAATTCTCCATTTCTCAATTCCATAAAAATATGGCAAATCATATTGCTAATTCCACAAAAACATAATTTTCATTAAAATTTAATGCTATATTTTCATAAAAAATTATTAATGGCTCACTTTTCATTAAAGATAGGTTACTATGGCGTATAATTAATTTTAAAAAATAACGCTTAAGTTATTTTATATTGGACTTTTACATAATTAAAAAAAAAAATACTATTTATTATCATGTTTACTTCACTTTCATGTGTACCCCATCAATAATTCTAGGATAAATTATATTTTGCTCCCTTATATGTTTAAGCTAATTTCTGGTCATTAAAATTTATTTTTCTCCACTTTGGTTCATGTTTCAAATTTTTTTCACTTTACTTTTAAAACTAATTGCTGTTAAAAAATAAACAGAAAATGACACATTGACAATCACGTGGCATAAAAATATTTTATTATATATGATTCACATATCTAACATAAATTTAAACTCTAATATAATAATATATATATATATATATATTTTTTTTTATGTTATGTGACATTTATTGCTTCATTTTCTATCTAATTGTGAATAGAAATTAGCTTTAGGAGTAAAGTAAAAAAAATTTGAAACATAAAGGGTTAAAATAAAATAAAAAAATAAACTTTAAGGACAAAGTAGAAAAGTAACCAAACGTAAAGAGGGCAAAGTATAATTTACCCATAATTGTAATATGTATATGTAAGGTCTATCATATTTTAAAAATGATGAATCCATAAAGCCACATATAAAATAAATAAAAAGTGAAGTTATGGTGAAATATTAAAGTGATATGGTGTAACCCTCAAATTTTATATAATTGCAAATCAGTGAGAACGCAAGCGAGAAGACTGAGATTATGAATTTTTTTTTTTTTTTAACGTATATATCTCACTACCATTATATTAGTTTATAATTATTTTTTTTCCTATTTATTTGAAATCACCATTTTATTCAAAAGAAAATATCAAATAAATAAAAATTTGAAGAAAATAATTAAAAATGAAGTAGAAGTGAGAGCGTGCAATTCTGTAAATTATTTCTATTTCTCATTTATATAATAGAAAAATCTACACTAGAAAGCATTGAAAAGTTGTGCATGGTCTTGTTTTCCTTATATAATATTCCTCCGTTTTACGGAAGCTCGTCAAGATTGGCAATTCTTGAATACACAAATGGCTGGCGGTCATATCTAAGATTAGAATTATACAATGGAAAATTCCTCCGTTTTACTGAAGCTCGTCAAGATTGGCAATTCTTGAATACACAAATGGCTGGCAGTCATATCTAAGATTAGAATTATACAACGGAAAATGCATGAGACGCCAGTGGGGTTGCTGGGTCCCTTTTGATTGGTCTAAAAAAGTTTTTTTTTTTTTTTTTTTTTTTCATCCATTGGCAGCCCCCCATGTGGAGGTTGGGGGTTGCTGCCCAGCAGGACTCATAATATAATATAATTTCCCAACCACTATAAATATGCTAAACCAACTAACAAAATGAAACACAGAGCAAAGGTCTATAGGAAAAACAGATACAAACTAGAGCAGAAAACATGGAACTACTCTCCAAGTCTGTTTTTTCTGTAGCATTGCTCTGCTTTACCAGTTTCGTCCTCTATCTCTTCAATAGATTTTATGTGACGCCTCAGAGGCTTCGATCAAAGCTTCGTAGCCAAGGCCTAAGAGGTCCTTCACCTTCATTTCTGCTTGGTAACATTCCTGATTTCGTCAAATTCCAACCCAAAGACATCAAAGCTCTTACTGGAGATGGCAAGGCCACGCACGATTGGGCTCGTTTCACCTTCCCATTGTTCGAGCATTGGTCGAGTCAGTATGGTATGTACTAACGAATTTCTCAAACCCATTAATTACTCCACCACCTGCTCATGCAATTCACAATTACAAATGTTGATTTGGTGTGGATTTTGACAGGTCGAAGATACCACTTTGCTTTGGGTACATACCAAGTGGTTTACATTACTGATCCCCAATTGGCCAAAGAAATAAGCCTCTCCACATCATTGAAATTGGGAAAGCCTTTTTTTCTACAAAAGAATTCAGAAACCTTGCTTGGTAAGGGCATACTTACCTCAGATGGAGAGTTCTGGGCTCACCAAAGAAAAACCATTGCTCCTGAGTTCTATGCCGATAAAGTTAAGGTACTAATACAATACTAACCTCCACCTCTCATCATAATGTCAGATAATTTTTCAAACAAAATGATTAAATGGGAAAAATATGATGCAGAATTTGGTGCACATAATGTTGAACTCTGCAAAGAAACTAATTGACACATGGGAGACTGAAATAGAAAAACAAAGTGGGACGGCAAATATAAAGGTTGATGGGGATCTGCAGAGCTTTGCTTCAATTGTCATCTCTGAAACTTTGTTTGGGCATAGCAATTCCAAAGTCATCAATGAATTGCAAGAAAGGTTCAAGCGTCTCGAAAGGGCCATGAAAACTCCAATCCTAGTTGGCGGGATTCCTGGTTTGTGGTAAGTGTTTGCGTTTTAACTTCCCTCTCTGCCTCGCATAAACACAACTTACTGAATGCTTACCGACTTGTCAGTGGCAATTAAACATCAATCGACTGTTTTGCGATGCTTATTTTGGGAAATGGTTGTTATTTAGGTATGTTCCAACGAAGAGCAACATAGAGAAATGGATATTGAAGAAAGAGATACATTCACGAATTATGCATATTGTCAACGAGCATTCATCTAAGGTAGAAGTGCTACAATCGATCATCAACGGAGCTAAGATGAGTGCTCCAGGACCTGCTGCAGTAGAACAACTCATAGTCGACAACTGTAAGAATGTTTACCTAGCAGGGCTTGAAAGCACAGCAAACACTGCAGCTTGGACCTTGATGTTGCTTGCAACACATCCAGAATGGCAAGATCGTGCCCGTGCGGAGGTCGCTGAAGTTTGTGGAGAAAGCTTGCCGGATGCCGCTATGCTTAGCAAAATGAAAGTGGTGAGTATACGTTCAGATGCTCAATACATGTTCAAGTTAAAAAAAAAATTAATGCTCCTAATATATATATTCAACAAAGTTTTGCATTAGAAATTTGTGGATGACTTTTTTCTACCATGCACAATCTCTTCATTCGTAAGATTTGTGAAAGCTAATTGTGTGTTCCTTTAATTTGAATTGTAGTTGACAACAGTGATCCAAGAAGCATTAAGACTCTACCCTCCTGGCCCCTTCATAGCAAGAGAAACCCTAGAAGATATGAAATTCGGAGACCTTGAAATTCCAAAAGGTGTTGGTGTTTGGGTTGCTGTGATGCCACTTCACCATGACCCTGAACTCTGGGGTCCTGACCCAAGCAAATTTAATCCAGAGAGGTTTGCTAACGGCATAGGAAGTGCTTGCAAAATGCCTCAAGCATATATTCCTTTCGGCAATGGTCCCCATATCTGTGCTGGACAATTATTTGCAATGCTAGAGATAAAGGTTGTCTTGGCTATCATCCTATCCAAATTTTCCTTTTCCCTTGATCCAAATTATATCCACTCCCCAGTAATGGAGAATATTATACGACCAGGACATGGAGTGAACCTCATAATGCACAGGTTAACTAAGTGAATCCTTGAGAAGTACTGAATAATCGTATCAACAACGGAATAAAAGAAAATGATACTTGTGTGACTATATATATACATATATATATATATATTCTAGAGGGGAGGTGAATAGGAAAACTCTATTATTTTTGTTTCTATGTCTTTAATCCCAATTCTCTTTGTAATTTTATTGGCTAGCAAATGATATTCCCCCCCTTTGCAGTTCATTTAATTTCAATGTTCTTTATAATGAAAGTTATTGTACTTGAGTATATGTTTAGGCATCTTTTCAGGAGTGACTTTCAAGTCAATTTATTAACTTTTTAATTTATTTGAATTAGATTTTCTCTTTATTTTTTATACTTCTTTTCGTGATAAATAACATAGCTAACTTATGTAACACTTTCCCAAACCTAAGTCCATTTTAACAATATTATAGTGGTTTGGCACATTCCCAATTACCTTTGTCACCATTGTCTTTGGTCAAAATCATTACAATACCAATAAGAAATAATCATGCTATGCTATGAATACAAATAAGATCTTATCCCAAGTATGGATATCCATGGAAGGAATTGTCATCTTGATTCAGGTCTCGTTTGGAAGTATACTATTTTAGTAATTTTTTGACTTTCTACGAAATGATATGCAAATAAGTAGAAAGAATAATGTGACAACTTATAATGACATTTTTAACTTTTTGGCTAAAATGTAAAGTTGACAAACAAAACATCATTTTATCTTAAAGTCTAATTTTTTTAAAGACAATTCTAAAATTAAACTTATATATCCTTGATAATTTCATTTTTTAAGTTATAATATTGGAAAAAATTAAGTTGATAATTCCCACAAACTACAGTTCCTACCAAACCGCGTCTCTCACAGAATGTATAAAAATTGCTTCTAGGGTCTCTTATAAGAGAAGTTATTAGTTGGTCTTAGACCATCGTTTAAATATATTGTGATTGGTAAAAAATGTGAGATTCACGATTTTGTATTGAGTAATTGCGGAATAAAAGAAGGCATGATGAATTATGATTGATAAGGAGTAAAGCCACGTGACGCCCTAGAAGTAACAAATAATTTTTCCTGTTATAGAAGGTATGGATTGATTAGGTAAAAGAGAATAGAGATCATAATAAGAGCTAAACAATTTTTCTCAAAGTGAAACTGAATTATCAACTATTATTATTATTATTATTATTATTATTATTATTACTATTATTATTGTAAAAGTGCTAAGAGTTTGTCATGTTTTCTACATTTTTTAAATTTCAAGTGTATCTTCTCAAATTTACTATATTTTCTAAAAGTCATGAAAAATCTTATATAAACCAATTATCTTTTATTTTTGAAGTTGAATACTCAAAAATGATATATCTGCTTCCATGAGTCTTATACAAATATAAACAAACAGTTTTCTTTCTTATAAAAAAATATATAAAAAATAAAAAAAATAAGATGCCACCCTATTTTTTATATTGATAATGATTTAAGAACAAAAAATAATTTTTGTTTCTTATTTCCTGTGTCTGCTTACTATATACATAATATTTACAGTTGTCCATCATGGATCAAATCACTTTGAATAATTTTAGTTAAATCTTAAAGTTGTATGCATTCATTTGAATCTAAGCAGAGGAAAGCACATGTGTTTTTTAAAATAGAGATTTATGCTGCATCTCAAAATTTCACAGGTTATATTCATACAATTTTTTTTTGTTTAAATTATACTTTATGAGCACCTGAGAGATAGGTTCAGTGGTTAGGGATCGGCCCAAAAACGCTTTCACCTAGCACTACTACAAAAATAGTTAAAGATCACACTTTGACCAAAAAAAAAATATCTCACTTTTATTGGAAGTGTGATAAAAAAAATTAGATTGATATTTTAATCACACTTAATTTGATTGAGTGTGATAATATTCATTTTTTATGTCACTTTTCAATTAAGTGTGATTATATATATATTTTTTTAATCACACATTCTAATTAAAGTGTGATTATATATACACTACTACTTTTTAAATAAGTGTGATTAGATATATATTTTTTAATCACACATTCTAATTAAAATGTGATTATTTATATATTTTTTAATCACACCTTCTAATTAAAGTGTGATTATATATACACTACTACTTTTTAATCACACTTTTTAAATAAGTGTGATTATATATATATATATATATATTTTTTAATCACACATTCTAATTAAAGTGTGATTATTTATATATTTTTTAATCACACCTTCTAATTAAATTGTGATTATATATACATTACTACTTTTTAATCACATTCCACTACAAGAAAAAACATCTTTGGCGATTAAAAAAGCACATTTGGTCGCTGAAAGTATAGGTCTTGGCGACTAAAAAAGCATTAGTAGCCAAAAGTAAAGATTTTTGGCGACTAAAAAAATTTAGTAGCCAAAAGTATAGGTTTTGGCGACTAAAAATCTGTTTGGTTGCCCATATATGGCTTTTACAGACTAAAAAAATTTTAGTAGCCAAAAGTAAGGCTTTTTGGTGACTAAAAAAAAATTAGTAGCCAAAAGTGAGATATTGGGTGACTAAAAAGATGTTTGGTCGCCAAAAGTGAGGCTTTTACTGACTACAAAAATTTTAGTGGCCAAAAGTGAGATTTTTTGGCCACTAAAAAAAATTTAGTAGCCAAAACTGAGGCATTGGACGAGTAAAAAGATGTTTAGTAGCCAAAAGTGAAACTTTTTTGCGACTAAAAAGAAGTTTAGTTGCCAAAAGTGGTAATTTTAGCCCGGGAATTAAATTTTTTAACGACTAAAAAATAATTAGTAGCCAAAAGTATAGAATTGGCGACTAAAATTATGTTTAGTCGCCAAAAGTGGTCTCTTTGTTTTTTCTAGTAAATAATTTATTTTTACATAAATTATGTTCAATAAAAAATAATTATCTTTATATATATACTTTTATATTAATACGGGTCTATGTACTATATAAATAATATATGTTGCACATATAATCATATGGTGCTATAGAGGTGTAGTGGAAAGAGTGTGTTGTATAAGGTTTATGGTGTGAGATGGTTGATGGTTCAAATCTCTCAGAAGAGTATATGAGAAGCTAGTGAGTGTAATACTTTTTTTTTATCTAAATATTTTTAATCACACTTAAAAAGTGTGATCTAAATGTTATTAATCACACTTAAAAGGTGTGATTAAAAATGACCCATTTTAATCACACTCTCAAAGATCATACTTTAATAAAACTTAAAATGCGTGATTAAATAACATACATCACACAAAAAAAGTGTGATCTTTATCTGTTTTTGTAGTAGTGCAGGTTCGATCGTTCATCGCCCCTCAACATAACGCCCTTACATGTTGCCTCAAGCAATGTCATAACCCGGGATTGGGGACTCGTGGAGCATGCGCAACCCCTTACTTTTTTGTAACCAAAATATATATATTTTTTATAAACTGTAATATTTTACATGGTACTTTAATAATCAAAGAATGGTATCAAAATTATAATAAAATAAAATAAAAACAAAAACAAAAAAAAAACCACTTTCTTTGGTTTATTTTTTAAATATGTTTTTCGATTTTTGGTTTGTCATATTTTCTTAGTTTTGGTAATTAAGGATACTAAAATTTCTTCATATTTTATATTTAAATTATAATTTTACATGAAAATATAATATCTAATAATCTAAATAGAATTAAAAAGTAAAATATTGGTAAAAAAATTTATAAATTCAAATATGTACTGATTTTTTATTATTATATATTTTTTGTTATTATTATTATTTAATGTTAATAATTTTTTTTCCAAAAAGAATATATAACAAATTATTTTCTTAGTGTATTTAAATTAAGTGAATCTAAATCTAAATGAATAATTAATAAATAAAAAGTATTAAATTAAATGAATCTAACAAAAAAGGATTATTTAAAAAAACAATAGTGTCAAAGATTTTAAAAAAACATAAAAACTAAAATATTCCAACCAAAAGTTTGAAAAAATAAAGCAAAGCAAACACTATAAACTTCTCTTTTTTAAAAATATTTCTTCACTAATCTCTAATTTTACACAAATTATTCACAAATTTATTTCAATTTTAATCAAATTAATAATCTTATTAAAAAATGGTGCATACACACAAAAATATAACACTAAACATCTACATTATGACCAACTATTTAATTATGAATAATTAACTTCTCATTATTACTTGTATTATATTGTTACAAAAGATTTTACATATTACTTTTGTGATATCTTATTCATGTCAATGTCTACATATATAAATATATAAATATACATGTAATTTTATATATATTACAATATTCATACATTGTCATGGATCGCTTTAATAATATAGTTATATTTATTAGGAAAAGATTACGGAATTGTATATTATTCGCTTATCAACTTATGTTCAATATATATATATACGTACATGTCATACAAAATGTGTCGACAACAAACACTTTTAATAACAAACTAAGACTTTGCAAAATATTTCTATCACGACAATAATTGTACTTTTTTTTTCCCTTCATACAAAAAATCACATTATTGAGAGAAAATAGATTTTGAAATTCATAACAATATTATATTGCCTCAAACTCTTGCTCAACAAAATATTTTTATTACAATGAATTATAATGGTGAGCAAGAAGAAAAATAAGAAAATTGTGAAACAAAAACTACAAAACATTTATTGCAACATGCTCCCTAAGTAAAGTTAGACGAGCTAAAGTAGGAATTGTCTTATCCAGTGGGGGAGCCAGTAATTTAATATAGGGGGGGGCACTTGGATCTACAGAAAAATCTACTAAATTGATTTCTATGCGACTTGTTTTGCGGAAGAATAATTATCATCTTCTTTTTGAAGAAAAGATGATTCCAATTTTGATTTTCTTTTGAAATATTTCTCCATGACTGTTTGAAAAAAATAAAAATTCATAATCAAAATCACAAACCCCCACAAGTCAAAATCTCCAATTTTAATACAAATCAAAAAATTTAGATTTAGCACAAATCACAACAAATCAAAATTTCTAATTTTAGTACAAATTATAACAAATCAAAATCCCTAATTTAAATATTAAATATGGCAAATTAATATTTTTAATTTTAGCACAAATCAAATTCTTAATTTTAGCACAAACAACAACAAATCAAAATCCATAATTTTAATATAAATCAAAATCTATACTTTTAATATAAATCACCACCAATTAAGATGCATAATTTTAGCATATCAAAATCTTTTATTTTAACATAAATAATAACAAATAAAAAAAATTACAAATTAAAACTTAACAAATAACTATAAATTAATACTCATAATTTTTATTTAAAAATAAAAAAAATAAAGTTACCTGTAAACAAGGAAGAGAAGATACCAAAGTTGTAGTGTGGTCCTAAATCTATGTTGTGTGATCCTAATCTGCTGAATCGCGAGTCAGTAAATTAGAAAGCGACAAAGGGAGATAAAGAAGATAAAGAAAATATAAAAATACTTAACAAGTACTGTGAATAAATAAAATAATAAAGAATTTTATACACTTTTAGAGTTTTAAGATTTTAGCCTTGCCGTAATTAAAATTGTGTACACTCACTAAAAATAAATAAATGGTGCGTCAGTGTTTGATTGGGATTGGAATTCACCAAAAAAAAAAATAAATAAATAAAAAATAAAAAACAAAAAACAAAAAACGTGGGCCCCTGGTGAAGTGTTAATGTGTTTTGGAATGGAGAGGGCTATGCAGGGGCGCACTGTGTAAATAAGATCAAACCAAAACAAAAACAAAAAAACAAAAATTTGAAAAGTCAAGGGGGGCACGTGAACCTCTCGACCCAAAGTGGCTCCGCCACTGGTCTTATCTGTTATAAAATTCAAAAAAAAATAATGTACCTCATACACATATTATAGTCAAATTACGATAAAAAAATCAATGATACCCAAATATTATTACAACTTAATGATATAGAAAGTAAATAGGGAAAATTATACAAATAGTCCCTATAGTTTACACGATGTGTCAATTTGGTCTCTGTAATTTTAATTTGCTCGATTTTGCCCCTTAATTTAATAGATTGTGTCATTTTAGTCCAATAAATAACAATTGTTAAGTTAATTTAACGAAAATTCAAAGTATGTGTAATGACCCAATTTCTTTTTTTTAAATAGCCAGCATAAATTTAATTGAACAAATTTTCGAATTTGATTGCCGTATAAATTCTGTGCGAATGTGTATCTAATCTTGATGAATGTGTATCTAATATTGTTAGAATGTGTATCTAATCTTGATGAATTCTATGTGGACGCGAAGTGCATTGTGTAAGCGTTTGGGTAAATTCTATGTTGGAGTGAAATTGTGTGGGTGGATGTAGACAAGTTTGCGTAAACCATTAGTTGGTTCGTCGAGTGAAAGAAATAGAGTAGATAGATAAAAATAATACATAAATTGCTTGGTTGGGCAATTAAAGTTGTGGCTGAAAATTTTCGAGTAGTGTGTTTGGCACGATTGCATTATGTTTCATAAGAGCTGGTGGTTAGTGCTTTTGAAGAATTATTATTTCGTTTTGTTAAGGTTTGGGAGTAGTGATAGTTATTTTGGCCTTGGGATACATTGTGCATTAGGCGATGGAGATAGTTCGTTGGAGTTAGGTTATGACCAATAAGGTATGGTGTCTTGGTATTCTGGGGAGTCGTTTTGCCAAAATTTTGTTATGCTTAAGGGATTAGATCCTATTTTGTTGCCGTGGATTATCGATGTGGATACAAGAATCACTTAATGGTTTATACAAGTAAGGGTTTTATAATCAATTGTTGTGCAAATGTCATGATTTGGTTTGTTACCGATGTGACTTGTTAAGGCTCATGTAGTAGTCAAAGAAATTTTGTTGATGTATTAGTAAGTACCTGAGAGAGTTTGTGTGTGATTGTAGAATGTATTACATTACTTAAGTTTAATTTCGAGGACGAAATTTCTTTAAGAAGGGTAGGTTGTAATGACCTAATCTTTTTCTTTTTTTTTTAAATAGCCAGCGCATAATTTAATTGAACAAATTTTCGAATTTGATTGCCATGTATATTCTGTGCAAAAACAGTTTAGTTTTGTATTTTTTAAAAATAGTTCCCGATCTTAGAAAATTATGAAATGTTTATATGTTGTTCCCATATGAGTCTAGCACGTTGGATAAAAATTTCAGAATTTAATGATGAATTTTTATTTTATGAAAATTCACTGACGGATTGGTGTTCAGTTTAATTTATAGCAGAATTTAAAATTGAGTTTTGGGTATTCGGACCATGATTTTAGATAAATCAGTTGGAGATTTATTTTTAATTATTAAACTCCATTCATTTTGGACCCAATTGATTGAATTGTGACCGTTAGTAACCATATAATAGTGTTGTGGTTTTATTATTATTATTTGACTACCATAAAAGAATTGTGAATATTTATGGTATGTACCATTAAACGAAATATATTTTGTGGTGAAAAAATATTATATTTATTTTTTTCATTAAAGATGTTGGAATGTATTTTTGATTGATATATATATATTTAGATATTTATGGTTAGATATTTGTTTGTAATATATATATATATATATAAAAGTGACAAAATAGGATGTTTTGTTCAACTTCGGATTCTTGCCGTGAGGAGAAAGAGAAAAAAAAGGGTTCCAATGTTGGTTTTTCATGAGTTTGATCTAGTATAAGTCATTTTTGACCCCTAATGCTTTGGATCAAAACGTAGAGGGCGGAAAAGGTGTCGTTTGGCTCCAAGCAGATTTAATTTCTGTTGCCAAAAAATTTGACAGCTTCTTGGCTTGAGGTAGGGATTTTTCCTACACTTCTTCATGTACTTTTACTTGATTATATAGAGCTTAGAGTTGTATGTAATTTAATTAGAATTTTTAGAAAATTTGTGATTTATTTGCTTAAAAGAAAAATTTTGACAAAAATAAAGAGTTGATGCCCAAATTCCGAAAGTGTAAACTTGGAATATGTTTGTAAGGTTATGAAAGAGCTATGTTTTAAATTTGAACAAAAACGGACTTCGATTCGATCGGTTTTGAAATTTTTACCGTTTTGCGACTAAAAGAGCATTTTCAAGGAAAACAAAGGAATTGCGTTTAACTTTTGGGGCTTTCGATCAAAATGGGATGTCATAGTTGAATAATGCTTGGAGAATGAGTTTGGAAAGAAAATGATGTTTTCTTGGGCATTAACGGGATTATTTTTGCTTAATGTATCTGTTGGAATAAAACTGACACGGTTAGAAATGGACCTTGAGAGATTACCGGACGTGATTATGATATGAAAACTAGTGTAATTGTTCATGTTTGATGAGATGTGGAATAGATTGTATTTATCGAAATTTTTGGGATTTAATTGTTTAAATATCTGTTTAGAAATATTTGTTTTGGGCTATCGGTGGATGATAGCCATGATTGTTGTGAAAATGCATGAGACTTAGGTAAATTGAATCACATTCCTCATTTGTTGCATTGGACGTTGCATTAGATTCATTTCATTGGAAATGTATCTGTTTTTGAGAAATGTTTGGAAATATATCTATTTGCAAAAAGATGAATAATTTGTGAATCTGGGTAGGGGGTGTGAAATCGCGCAGTTAGGTGCTGAGCTTTCCAGTTTACTAGTAAAAATGACAGTGGGAGTGCATTAGGACCTACTTGCAGACACTCACCTAAAGATTCACAAAATCTGTATTCATGTAACAGATATGGTTTAAAATAGAAATGGTTTTATATCTGTTGTTGCATCTCAGCATTGTATGCTTTACAAAAAGAGAGATAAACTATTTTATGATGAGCATGGTATGAGCATACACCTCTTTAATCATCTCATGGTCCATATGTTGTGTAGTATATCTCAACTGGGTTGTGGCTCACCCTATAAAGGAAACTATTTCAGGTACATGTGATATGCCTCTATCAAGACATTGACTTGGGAGGACTCGGAGCTAAGGCTTTATTTATTTATTTATTTTATAGTTATTTGTTGAATGTAAGCCTAGGGCTGTATTTGCGTTGAGTTGAAACTCCATTTTGTGTAACCAAAAATGTTCTTGGATAAATTTGTAAGCCTGTAGGGCACTTATTATTTATTTGGTTTCCATTTCATACTTGTTGTAAAATGCATGCTTGGGATTGGAACTGGGGCATTAAGATGTGAACAACATGTATTTGGTATTTGTGGTTTAATGGAAATGGATGTATGGAATAATTAGCTATATATATGTGTGTGTTTGTCTATTAGGTAGGTTTTGTTGCATAAATAGATATACTCTGCCCAATTTTTACGGCGTTGCACAATGTGTCAATTTGGTTCTTGTATTTTCCACAATTTGACAATTTAGTCCTTGTCAAAATCGAGAAAATTGGAACTACAGGGACCAAATTGACACATCGTGTAAAGTACAGGGACCAAATTGACACATTGTTTGACCTTCCGTTAAATTTAGTTAACAACTGTTATTTATTGGACTAAAATGACACAATTCGTTAAATTAAGGGGCAAAATCGAGCAAATTGAAACTACAAGGACCAAATTGACACATCGTATAAACTATAAGGACTATTTACAAAATTTACCCAAATAAATACATCATCGATCAATTTTTATTATATGTTGATTACGTACAAATGCCATAATAAATTATGTAACTTGACAATTTTATAAAAGTGACTCTATAAATACTTATAAATATGGATCTATAAATATCGTGAAAATAAATAATTATTAAATTTTTATATCAATCGAAATATTAAGCTACAATATCATTATATTTTCTTTAAAAAACTTATCTACTTTTTTAACATAAATTAAAATATACTAATTACTAATGTTATAGTAAGAGTTAATTATCTAGAAGTCCTATATATAAATGTTATGATAACTTAGGTCCTTTCCAAAATTTTTTGAACTAATAAGTCCTATTTAGTAAAACTGATAATATTATCTATTTTCCTCAATTTTTAAAACTAAGAATATTATCAATTTTTCATAATAATGTTCCAGATAATTATTTTACTAACTGAGGAAAAAGAAAACATAGTATGAGATTGAACATTTTTGCCCTGCTACTTATTAGTTTGATTCAACTATCTAATAAAACGGAAAACATTATCGATTTTTTCTAGTTTTAAAACTGAGAACATAATCAGTTTTTTCATTTCTAAAGGTTTTTTTTTTTTTTTTTTTTTTTTTTTCCGATTTTGCACACCAATATTCCATCATCATGCTTTTTTTTAGACACAAAATTTAATTTAGTTTTTTCAATTTTTTTGTTTGGTTCTGATTTTCAGAAAACAGTTTTCAAAAAATTCTACTTTTTTTTATTTTTCATATTTTAATATTTTCAATTATTTTTTTTAATATTTTAAGCAACTTATTTTTTAAATTTTTGGACACACCTAACATAAATACAATTAAAAAGTATAATATTTGTGAAAAAAACTTTAAAAAACACACTAAATACCAAAAAATATTTTTAAAAAATACAAAAATTCAGTACATTTTTCATATTTTTATGAATTTATTAATTTTTTAAGATATTTTACTATTTAAATACATCTAAGTAAGGTACATGTAAAATACGTAAAAAAAAAATTGCTTAAAATTAAAAAAAATTATTAAAAATAAAAAAATTCAAAAAAATAAATAACTCAATTTTCAGAAAACTGAAACCAAACACACTGATTAGTTTTTTTTTTTTTTTTTTTGGGTTCGCAATTTTTATTTTTATTTTTAGTTTTTTAGTTTTTTCAATTTGAAAGTTCATATTTTAAAATTTTGAAAATCAAAATAAATGTTAAATCATCTTATTCCTTTATAAATAATCATAAGTGATGAACAATCATTGTTTAAAGGGCAATTCTAACTATTAAAAATTAAATGGGACTTAAGGTCCAAAAAATTCTTACTTAGGATTTAATGGAATATAAGTTCATAAATTATGACTTGTATATAAATGCCCCTTATATTAATGCATTCTTACAATAATAGTATGCAAATAATATGCAATAGTGGATTCAATGAATTGGTATTATGAAATGAACTATTAAACAAAATTATATAATTGTGCAATTAACTTTACACCTTCAATTGTATTCCAGGCACGAATTATGAAAAATTGAAGTGAGAAGTTGATAGAAAAATATTTATATAAAACTATAAATTTAAAGGACCTGCTTATTGTTTATTGTTTAAGATAAGATTGTAATATAAACAATTTAATTATAAATTAATGTTTATATTTATCAAGTTTCTCATTTATCATTTAAATTCTTCGGCCGAGTATGAATTCATTTCTTGCTTAGTTATATTTTGGATATAAATCAATTTTCCCATATAAATCTCCATATTATGTATAGATATCAAATACCAATTTAAGAGACACGCATAATTACAATATTAATAGTTGATGAAAAATCACGTGCTACGTGCAATGCACGTGCCCAACCACCAGTATTAAATAAAAAGTTGATTTTATCCTAAAATATACATTCTTGTTTATAATAGACGAAACCCTAACTAAACAAGTAAGTAAGGAAGTAGCTAATTCCTTGTTAGACACTAAAATAAATAGAAAATTATCAACAAAAAAAAAAAAAACTAAAATTGAGTTAAGCCCAAATCTAAATATTGGGAAACAATAGAAATGCACCAAAACAGAGGTGCTAAAAATGAACTTCTCAAAACAAAGTTATTGCTAAAACGAAATTTTCTTAAAACGGCAAAATCACTCATTTAAGGGCCTAAACGAAAGAATTTGACTAAAATTCACTGTACTTCATTCTCGAGACAACAATATTTTTTTATTTAAAATGTTATTTTCAATCAAACTATTAAATTTAAGATAATTCCGAAAATGTTACAAAAATATCATTATTACCCTTAAAATACAAATCTTTTTAAACTTGTTATATTTTTAGAACACTCCTTAACAAAATTTATTTAATAAAATACATTAGTTGAATTTTGAGGCTGGCTGCTGACTGTAGGTCACTAAAATAAATAAATTCTACTGCTGTAGGTTACTAGTTTATAATATTAACACTCATCAAGTCAAATAATGATGACAATGTTGAATCTTATTTTTTAAAAGAGGGGGATTTTTTTCGGTCCATATATTAGATTGAAGGGTGTTGTTTGAGTCTATGGGGCTTATCACGAATCTCGTTTCTATTATTTGAACTGTTTATATTGTCTAACACTTCGTGTATTTCATCAACACAAAAAATTAAGGCCATTCAATAATTGTAATTTATTTAATTTCTTACTAAAAAAATAAATAATTGTATTTTTAAAAATAAATCATATATTTTTTTAGTGACAAACGTAATAAATTGAACAAGTTACAGTTATCAGACCGATCTTTTTTTTATTTTATTTTTGTGAAAGAAATATATAAAGTGCTCGACAAAATTAATGATTCAAATTATTAAAATAAGATCCGTAATAAATTACACAGATCCAAACAACACTCTTCAGTCCAAAAGCTAAACCGAAGGGAATCCTCTTTTTTTAAATGACCCGTTAATTTCTTGTATATGCTTTCTAAAGTGGTCATCCTTTCACTCGCCAATATTCCTAAATTTAGCTTTTTTATAGGATTATATAGAAATTCTGAAAAATAAGAATATGATAATATACATACCCTTGTTTTGTGGTTGCAATTAAAAATCTAGAAATTAAAGTTTTGAATAAACCATGCTAAAAAACAGAATTAATTTATAAAAATATTACAAAAAAATAATTGTATGAAACATGAGTAAATAGTTTTTGGTGCTGACTTCCTTCCAATCCGTGATCAAGCAGGAGGGTACTGTTGGGCTCGTAGGAGTCCATCACGAGTCCCATTTCGATAATCCGAACCGTTTAATGTGTAGAACTCGTTGAGTATAATATGTTTGTAAAACATCACATTAATCAGATATTGATACCTTTGTGATCAAATTAGTTTTATAAAAAAAAAAATGACGGTTAAAAAATAAACGGTTGATAGAAATCTAATCCGATGAGATAGCTATCGATATCCGATCAACGTGATTTTTTACAGTCATATAATACTCGACGAGTTTAATATATTGAACGGTTCGGATTATTGAAACGAGACCCCTAGTGAATCTCTATGAGTCCAACAATATCCTCCAATCCGATCACAGACTGGAGGGAAGCCCGACCCATATTTTTTCTATTCATTAATTATGTCCTGTGATGATATCATTAATAGTGTTCAATACATAGAGGCAAGACCAATGGCTTGGAAGTCGTTGGGGGTTCCTTTGAATGGAAGGCAACTGGAATGTTGAGAAAATGTTGAGAGTGATTCACTGGTGATTTGATTTGTTTGGCCACATACAGAAAAAAATGTATGCGCTCAAGCTTTATGGGATTTGTCTGGTTTAAATAGTTCACTTTTTTTGTAAATAATTGTGCCTAAATAATATATGAAAAAATTAAATTAATTTAATGAAAATAATCACATAATTTCTTTTATTGTTGTTTCACAAAAAATAAAATTTTAAATCATGCTTGTTGTCTTTTTTCTGTTTCTTTTTTTATAATAAAATGATGAAAACATATGACTACAATTATCATATCTATTTTATTTATTTATTTTTTAATAATCTAAACATATAAATCTATAAGATGAATGGGTCAAACTATTGAAATGAGACTTACAATGAGATTTTGAAACAATCTTGATCTAAAATTCAACAAACAAATATAATGCGAAGCATTAGTCTCATGTGAACTTAAAAACCACATAAAAATGTGAGATTTTGAGATGCTGGAGAGCAAACTAGCATCCCATTAACGACACTAAAATTTTACACAGAGAGGGTGCCGGTTTAACCATTGAATCATGACAACGGATGAGTTGAACTAATAATCAGAGACTTATTGAAGAAACACTTTTGTTTAGATTATTTTATGAGGTCTTGGTTTGAGTTGAGCTCATAGAGCTTCTTAGAAATTTAAAATTATTTTACAACGATAAAGATTCCATTAGTTAGTTGCCTTTAGAGACTTACAAATTTTCAAATCTTTAAAAAAAAAGAAAAAAAAAAGAAAAGAAAAGAAAGAGAAATAGAAAAAGAAAAGATGCTTACAAATTTAAAGTGACCTTGAAATTTCAAACTGCTTGAGTTCAAAAACTATCAATGTGATTTTTCTATTCTGTCCCTATTTGATTGTTATATAATATAACGATTCCGGTTTAAATCCGACTGGTTTGTTATATTGGATTCGGAATATCTTGTCTTGTATCACCGTTCATGTCCTTATTCACCTTGTACTTCATTGAGTTTGGCTATTGGAGTATCATTGTTGTGTTTAGAATAGGTTAGTAGCTTTTTTTTCAAAAGAAATTTTGCTCAAAATTTTTGCGTGTTCGCTCAAGCAAAACTTCTTGTGCTCGAATAGTCTTTTACAGTTTGCAAATTACTGAGAGATTGATATGTATGCTCAAGCAACATTTTTTGCGCTCGAGCGAACTTTTGCAAGTTTGAACTATTGGGAGGGATGCATTGTGCGCTTCAACGACTATTCTTGCGCTTGAGCAGTGTCTTTGTTGTGTTTGGTCGCTCGAGCGATCATTCTTACACTCAAGTGATCTGTGCGTATATAGTCTGAAAGGGGTTACTTTTGAGCCATTTTCTCATATCTCTCTCTCTCTCTCTCTCTCTCTCTCTCTCTCTCTCTCTCTGAAACACTCCCAAAACCTAGATCTACTTACTCTCTCTCTAGAAATCCTCTCTAAAACTCAAATACATCTTGATCCGTTGGTTTCTACACCATAGTCCGTTTGATAAAAAGGTAGAGCTTACCTAGGGCTTCGTTTTGATCGGAGCAAAGTTCGTTTTCGGCTTCGTCAAGTTTCAACTCTTGTTCTTCTTGGTTCTTGTCTTCAAGGTAGGGATTACTTTGACTTTTTTTTTTTAGATTTTTAACTTAGTTATTTTCTTTTCTAAACAAGATATTGATTTGAGGATTTTTGGATAAAACCTAGGGTTTGATTTTGAAATCGAAAGTGGGGTTTTTCAAAATGGGCTCTTGTATATATTTCTGACTTTGTAGAAATGGTTGGGTTGTGCTAAATGGTAGATTTTATCTATGGAGATTGAAAGTATTTTTTTTTAAATAAAAAAATGGGGTTTTTTTCCTTAAGTTGTGAAAATTTGATTTTTGAAAAAAGATAATGAAATTGATGTTAGCTTTATGCAATTGGAACAATGATGATGATGGTGATGGAGTTAAATATGAATTATCATTCCTAATTAGAAATGTTGGAAAGTAAATCTGTGTTGAAATTTAATTATCTGTTTAGAGATATCTACTTTGGTCTATTGATGGAAGATAGTTATGATTGTTGTAGAAATTGCATGAGAATTAGGTGAATTGAAACTATTTTCTCATCAATTTGCATTAAGTATTGTAACATATTTAACATATTGAAATGGTTATTGTTTGAAAAAAAGTAGGTGAATACCTTGGTGCATCTAGGTAGGAGTGTAGTTGTGGTATTATGTTGGCTAGTGTGTCCTTGGTGAAAGTCCAGAAACCCGTGCGATTAGGTGTCAAGCCTTCTGATTAATACTAGTAAAAATTACAAATTATTAGTGCTTGTAGCCTACTTGCAGACATGTCCTAGAGATTCATAGTGTTGTATCCACCACCCTGTTTTCTATTGTGACAAAAGTGATTTCAAGAATTGTGATATAACTTGGCATTACATGGTTTTAGAAAAAAAATACAAAATGTTTTGGCACGAACATTGCATATGCATTTCACCTTATAACTCTGTTAAGATTCATGCACTGTGTTAGAGTATCTTTACTGAGTTTTGGCTCACCCTATGTGAAAAACTATTTTCAAGTACTGACGATATGTCTCCACCAAGGCAATAGCTTAGGAGGGCTTAGAGCTGAGAGCTTCTGTTTTTGTTATTGTTGTATTTATTTTGTACAAGCCTAGTGTTTTATTTGTATTGAGTTTAAACTCATTTTTGTTGTAACCAAGCACCGTCTTGAAAAGATGTAGCCAATTGGGCATTATTATATATGTTTTACTCTTATTTCATGACTTTGGTTTATAACACAGACTATAGATTCAAGGTTAGGGCATATGAATGTATAAATGTATGTGTTACTCTTTTATACACTTGAAGTATATGAACGGAAGGGCTTTATTTCTCGGATTATGATGTTATTTCATTAATCATTACTCTCGATTTATTGTAATATTTTCGGTGCGTTACAACTTGATATCAGAGTTTACCAGTTTGAATACTTTGGGATAGTGATAAGTGGTTATTACCACAATGGTTTCCCTTGTTAGATGATATTATAAATAAACCTGGTATGTTATGTGATAACATGCTTTTGTAACTGAGTGGGTATGGGATTTAATTTCTAAGATATTGATTGGGTTTACGAGTGTTTAGAAATCCTCTTAGAAGAGCATTTGATCACTGCCATTTCTAACTAGAACTCTAGCAACGTTGCAGAACGATCATTATCTAGAAAGGAAATTCGTATGTGTTTATGTGACTATGTATTTATGTAGAGTGAATTAATTGTTGTCCACCGCTTTAGGATGCGAGTGAGTTAGCTTCAACATATTTGTAAATGTACTAATCGCTTGTGTTATCTTCATTAGGATGTTAGGACGTGGACGTGGACGTGGACGTGATAGGCGTGGCAGGCCTAGACGGCAGAAGGTGCAGTTATCGAATGATATTCCAGTGTAGGAGGAAGGGGTTGGTCAAGCTAATGTGGCCGAACCGATTGATGAGCCGGCCATGGGCGCTTTGGATCTTGAGATGGCCGGAGCTTTATAGGAATCTATGGACGTTCTGAGAGCTAAGAATCAAGTGCAAGCCCATGTTTCTAAGACAAGGCCGTCATTTTTGAAGAGGGAGTTCTTCCGGTCTAATTCGGATGAGTTTTTGGGGAATCCGAAGGAGCCGTTGAAGGCAGATGAGTGAATGAAGCAGATGGTAAAGACGTTCGAAATGCTTGGCATCGACGACGATGGATTGAGAGTGATCTTGGCATCCTTCCAGCTGAAGGAAGATGCGGGTCAGTGATGGAAGTTTGTGCGGGGACGTATTGGGAGAACTTGGGAGGCTTTTGTCAACGCCTTTTAGGACAAGTTTTTGCCTCCTACTATTAAGGAGAAGTTGTAAATCCCCCAAAATAATTACAACAATCTAACTCCAAACACTAGTACAAAGTGATACAGATACAATAAGAAGCTTTTATTAATTAGAGTTAATATACAAAAGGTGACACATGCGATATACATTCATAAATTGTTCATTCTGATTCTACAGCATGTGTTACAAGACAATATAAATGAATGAAAGCTAAACAGATATTCATATGCCCTAATGGCTTACATCTTTCCAAGATCGTACCTGCTTACAACAAAATGAGTCATAAGCTCAATATAAATAAAGCCCTAGGCTTGTAAAAGAGTAAATACAAAATAAACAGAAATTGAGCCTTAAGCTCCATAATCCTTCCAAGCTAAATCCTTGGCGGAGGCATATCACCAGCACCTGAAAATGGTTTTTTCCAAGTAAGGTAAGCCAAAGCCCAATAGAAACAATCTAACACAATACATGAATCTTATCAAAGATATAAGTATAATGTGCATATACAATGCCTGTAATAAAATCATTCATATTCTACAAGATCATAATATGCCAAGTTTTATGTCATAATCCATTTTATCTCAATTCATTTCACGTCAACTCATAAGTCAAATTCAGTGTTACCCCGACAACCCAACTAAGACTACAACCCAGTGGTCCTCTAATCAATACAACCATTACACAAATACTTCAATTTGTCATTTTATAGAAATTTTATCCATGAGAATCGGCACGAATGTATAAGCGCGGTTTTTGAGACTTTCACCCTAGACACACAGGCCAACTTAATTTAATAGAGTCCATCACCTTTCTTCTCCCAAACATGGAGTACATCCCTTTTCTCCTCTCTAACATCATACATATACAATGTATTGAAAACACAGTTACATTCAATGACAACCGATAAGAGATTAGTTTCAATTCATCTAATCCTTATGCAATCTCTACAACAATCATAGCTATCCTCCACCGATAACCCAAAACAGATATTTCTAATATATATATAATCTTCAAAATAGATAAACAATCCAAATTTCCATAGGTAACAAATAACAAGCATCCAACTCCACCATTTATATAAGTACCTATCAAATTTCACATTCCCAATACCAATTTCATTATTTATACAAAATAATCTTTTAAAACATTTTAGGGTAAAACTTTATTTTCTTCCACATCCAATCAATGTGTCAAAATCAACAAATTAAACACAACACATCCTTATATCTATACCCATAACCATTTTCAATACCTTCATTTGAAAACCCTTCTTTTAATTTTAAACCAAAACCCTAGGTTTGTTTAAAATTCTCCAAATCCTAACATTATTTACACAACAACATATAACTAAGTTAAAAATCATAGGAGAGTGTAGAAAGTCTCTACCTCAAACTTAGAAGACCAAAGAAACAATGGAGGAACTTCAAAGACGCCGAAACAAAATCTTGTTCAGGCTAAAATGCAGCTCTTGAGGCGCTCTATCTTTTTAATAAAGGCACACGGGTAGAGAAACCAACATGTAACTAAGTTCAAAATTTACAGGCTTGACTCGACTTTCATGAGTTGAACTCGCCCAAATTTATAATTCTAACAACAAAGTTGTGACAAATTAAAAATTGATACATAAATTGTGATAAAATTATAAAACTTAAATTATAAATTTCAATATTATTTTATTTTCATAATTTACATCAAAAATAATAATTATTTATATTATTTTATATAAATATACTTTATTAATTTTTTCACGTGCATAGCATGTTTTCACTAGTTTATGTAATAGAAAAGTCTATATTGGAGAGCAATAAATAGGTGCATACATAGAAGTGTACATAGTCTTCTTTTCCCTATATAATATGCCTCCGTTTAACTAAACCTCGTCAAGCCTCCGTTTTACTAAACCTCGTCAAGATTGGCAACTCTTGAATACACAAATGGCTTATAGTCATCTAAGATTAGAATTGTATAATATAATTTCCTAACCACTATAAATATTCTAAACCAACTAACAAAATGAAACACAGAGCAAAGGTGTATAGGAAAAACAGACACAAACTAGAACAGAAAACATGGAACTACTCTCCAAGTCTGTTTTTTCTGTAGCATTGCTCTGCTTTACCAGTTTCATCCTCTATCTCTTCAATAGATTTTATGTGACGCCTCAGAGGCTTCGATCAAAGCTTCGTAGCCAAGGCCTAAGAGGTCCTTCACCTTCATTTCTGCTTGGTAACATTCCTGATTTCGTCAAATTCCAACCCAAAGACATCAAAGCTCTTACTGGAGATGGCAAGGCCACGCACGATTGGGCTCGTTTCACCTTCCCATTGTTCGAGCATTGGTCGAGTCAGTATGGTATGTACTAACGAATTTCTCAAACCCATTAATTACTCCACCACCTGCTCATGCAATTCACAATTACAAATGTTGATTTGGTGTGGATTTTGACAGGTCGAAGATACCACTTTGCTTTGGGTACATACCAAGTGGTTTACATTACTGATCCCCAATTGGCCAAAGAAATAAGCCTCTCCACATCATTGAAATTGGGAAAGCCTTTTTTTCTACAAAAGAATTCAGAAACCTTGCTTGGTAAGGGCATACTTACCTCAGATGGAGAGTTCTGGGCTCACCAAAGAAAAACCATTGCTCCTGAGTTCTATGCCGATAAAGTTAAGGTACTAATACAATACTAACCTCCACCTCTCATCATAATGTCAGATAATTTTTCAAACAAAATGATTAAATGGGAAAAATATGATGCAGAATTTGGTGCACATAATGTTGAACTCTGCAAAGAAACTAATTGACACATGGGAGACTGAAATAGAAAAACAAAGTGGGACGGCAAATATAAAGGTTGATGGGGATCTGCAGAGCTTTGCTTCAATTGTCATCTCTGAAACTTTGTTTGGGCATAGCAATTCCAAAGTCATCAATGAATTGCAAGAAAGGTTCAAGCGTCTCGAAAGGGCCATGAAAACTCCAATCCTAGTTGGCGGGATTCCTGGTTTGTGGTAAGTGTTTGCGTTTTAACTTCCCTCTCTGCCTCGCATAAACACAACTTACTGAATGCTTACCGACTTGTCAGTGGCAATTAAACATCAATCGACTGTTTTGCGATGCTTATTTTGGGAAATGGTTGTTATTTAGGTATGTTCCAACGAAGAGCAACATAGAGAAATGGATATTGAAGAAAGAGATACATTCACGAATTATGCATATTGTCAACGAGCATTCATCTAAGGTAGAAGTGCTACAATCGATCATCAACGGAGCTAAGATGAGTGCTCCAGGACCTGCTGCAGTAGAACAACTCATAGTCGACAACTGTAAGAATGTTTACCTAGCAGGGCTTGAAAGCACAGCAAACACTGCAGCTTGGACCTTGATGTTGCTTGCAACACATCCAGAATGGCAAGATCGTGCCCGTGCGGAGGTCGCTGAAGTTTGTGGAGAAAGCTTGCCGGATGCCGCTATGCTTAGCAAAATGAAAGTGGTGAGTATACGTTCAGATGCTCAATACATGTTCAAGTTAAAAAAAAAATTAATGCTCCTAATATATATATTCAACAAAGTTTTGCATTAGAAATTTGTGGATGACTTTTTTCTACCATGCACAATCTCTTCATTCGTAAGATTTGTGAAAGCTAATTGTGTGTTCCTTTAATTTGAATTGTAGTTGACAACAGTGATCCAAGAAGCATTAAGACTCTACCCTCCTGGCCCCTTCATAGCAAGAGAAACCCTAGAAGATATGAAATTCGGAGACCTTGAAATTCCAAAAGGTGTTGGTGTTTGGGTTGCTGTGATGCCACTTCACCATGACCCTGAACTCTGGGGTCCTGACCCAAGCAAATTTAATCCAGAGAGGTTTGCTAACGGCATAGGAAGTGCTTGCAAAATGCCTCAAGCATATATTCCTTTCGGCAATGGTCCCCATATCTGTGCTGGACAATTATTTGCAATGCTAGAGATAAAGGTTGTCTTGGCTATCATCCTATCCAAATTTTCCTTTTCCCTTGATCCAAATTATATCCACTCCCCAGTAATGGAGAATATTATACGACCAGGACATGGAGTGAACCTCATAATGCACAGGTTAACTAAGTGAATCCTTGAGAAGTACTGAATAATCGTATCAACAACGGAATAAAAGAAAATGATACTTGTGTGACTATATATATACATATATATATATATTCTAGAGGGGAGGTGAATAGGAAAACTCTATTATTTTTGTTTCTATGTCTTTAATCCCAATTCTCTTTGTAATTTTATTGGCTAGCAAATGATATTCCCCCCCTTTGCAGTTCATTTAATTTCAATGTTCTTTATAATGAAAGTTATTGTACTTGAGTATATGTTTAGGCATCTTTTCAGGAGTGACTTTCAAGTCAATTTATTAACTTTTTAATTTATTTGAATTAGATTTTCTCTTTATTTTTTATACTTCTTTTCGTGATAAATAACATAGCTAACTTATGTAACACTTTCCCAAACCTAAGTCCATTTTAACAATATTATAGTGGTTTGGCACATTCCCAATTACCTTTGTCACCATTGTCTTTGGTCAAAATCATTACAATACCAATAAGAAATAATCATGCTATGCTATGAATACAAATAAGATCTTATCCCAAGTATGGATATCCATGGAAGGAATTGTCATCTTGATTCAGGTCTCGTTTGGAAGTATACTATTTTAGTAATTTTTTGACTTTCTACGAAATGATATGCAAATAAGTAGAAAGAATAATGTGACAACTTATAATGACATTTTTAACTTTTTGGCTAAAATGTAAAGTTGACAAACAAAACATCATTTTATCTTAAAGTCTAATTTTTTTAAAGACAATTCTAAAATTAAACTTATATATCCTTGATAATTTCATTTTTTAAGTTATAATATTGGAAAAAATTAAGTTGATAATTCCCACAAACTACAGTTCCTACCAAACCGCGTCTCTCACAGAATGTATAAAAATTGCTTCTAGGGTCTCTTATAAGAGAAGTTATTGGTTGGTCTTAGACCATCGTTTAAATATATTGTGATTGGTAAAAAATGTGAGATTCACGATTTTGTATTGAGTAATTGCGGAATAAAAGAAGGCATGATGAATTATGATTGATAAGGAGTAAAGCCACGTGACGCCCTAGAAGTAACAAATAATTTTTCCTGTTATAGAAGGTATGATTGATTAGGTAAAAGAGAATAGAGATCATAATAAGAGCTAAACAATTTTTCTCAAAGTGAAACTGAATTATCAACTATTATTATTATTATTATTATTTTAAAAGTGCTAAGAGTTTGTCATGTTTTCTACATTTTTTAAATTTCAATTGTATCTTCTCAAATTTACTATATTTTCTAAAAGCCATGAAAAATCTTATATAAACCAATTATCTTTTATTTTTGAAGTTGAATACTCAAAAACGATATATCTGCTTCCATGAGTCTTATACAAATATAAACAAACAATTTTCTCTCTTATAAAAAAATATATAAAAAACAAAAAAATTAAGATGTCACCCTATTTTTTATATTGATAATGATTTAAGAACAAAAAATAATTTTTGTTTCTTATTTCGTGTGTCTGCTTACTATATATATAATATTTACAGTTGTCCATCATGGATCAAATCATTTTGAATAATTTTGGTTAAATCTTAAAGTTGTATGCATTCATTTGAATCTAAATAGAGGAAAGCACATGTGTTTTTTAAAATAGAGATTTATGCTGCATCTCAAAATTTCACAGGTTATATTCATACAAATTTTTTTTTGTTTAAATTATACTTTATGAGCGCCTGAGAGATAGGTTCAGTGGTTAGGGATCGGCCCAAAAACACTTTCACCCAGGTTCGATCGTTCATCGCCCCTCAGCATAATGCCCTTTTATGTTGCCTCAAGCAATGTCTTAACCCGGGATTGGGGACTCGTGGAGCATGCGCAACCCCTTACTTTTTTGTAACCAAAATATATATATTTTTTATGAACTGTAATATTTTACATGGTACTTTAATAATCAAATAATGATATCAAAATTATAATAAAAAAAAAAAAAACAAAAAAAGAAACCACTTTCTTTGGTTTATTTTTTAAATATGTTTTTCGATTTTTGGTTTGTCATATATTCTTAGTTTTGGTAATTAAGGATACTAAAATTTCTTCATATTTTATATTTAAATTATAATTTTACATGAAAATATAATATCTAATAATCTAAATAGAATTAAAAAGTAAAATATTGGTAAAAAATTTTATAAATTCAAATATGTACTAATTTTTTATTATTATATATTTTTTGTTATTATTATTATTATTATTATTATTATTATTATTATTATTATTATTATTATTATTATTATTTAATATTAATAATTTTTTTTCCAAAAAGAATACATAACAAATTATTTTCTTAGTGTATTTAAATTAAGTGAATCTAAATCTAAATGAATAATTAATAAATAAAAAAGTATTAAATTAAATGAATCTAACAAAAAAGGATTATTTAAAAAAACAATATTGTCAAAGATTTTAAAAAAAACATAAAAACTAAAATATTCAAAACAAAAGTTTGAAAAAATAAACCAAAGCGAACACTATAAACTTCTCTTTTTTTAAAATATTTCTTCACTAATCTCTAATTTGACACAAATTATTCACAAATTTATTTCAATTTTAATCAAATTAATAATCTTATTAAAAAATGGTGCATACACAAAAAAATATAACACTAAACATCTACATTATGACCGACTATTTAATTATGAATAATTAACTTCTCATTATTACTTGTATTATATTGTTACAAAAGATTTTACATATTACTTTTGTGATATCTTATATATGTCAATGTCTACATATATAAATATATAAATATACATGTAATTTTATGTATACTACAATATTCATACATTGTCATGGATCACTTTAATAATATAGTTATATTTATTAGGAAAAGATTACGGAATTGTATATTATTCGCTTATCAACTTATGTTCAATATATAAATACGTACATGTCATACAAAAAGTGTCGACAACCAACACTTTTAATAATAAACTAAGACTTTGCAAAATATTTCTATCACGACGATAATTGTATTTTTTTTTCCTTCATACAAAAAATCACATTATTGAGAGAAAATAGATTTTGAAATTTATAACAATATTATATTGCCTCAAACTCTTACTCAACAAAATATTTTTATTACAATGAATTATAATGGTGAGCAAGAAGAAAAACAAGAAGACTGTGAAACAAAAACTACAAAACATTTATTCCAACATGCTCTCCAAGTAAAGTTAGACGAGCTAAAGTAGGAATTGTCTTATCCAGTGGCGGAGCCAGTAATTTAATATAGGGGGGGTAGCTGGATCTACAGAAAAATCTACTAAATTGATTTCTATGCGACTTTGTTTTGCGGAAGAATAATTATCATCTTCTTTTTGAAGAAAAGATGATTCCAACTTTGATTTTCTTTTGAAATATTTCTCCATGACTGTTTGAAAAAAATAAAAATTCATAATCAAAATCACAAACCCCCACAAGTCAAAATCTCCAATTTTAATACAAATCAAAAAATTTAAATTTAGCACAAATCACAACAAATCAAAATTTCTAATTTTAGTACAAATTATAACAAATCAAAATCCCTAATTTAAATATTAATCACGGTAAATTAATATTTTTAATTTTAGCACAAATCAAATTCTTAATTTTAACACAAACAACAACAAATCAAAATCCATAATTTTAATATAAATCAAAATTTATAATTTTAATATAAATCAACACCAATTAAGATGCATAATTTTAGCATATTAAAATCTTTGATTTTAACATAAATAATAACAAATAAAAAAAATTACAAATTAAAACTTAACAAATAACTATAAATTAATACTCATAATTTTTACTTAAAAAAAAAAAAAATAATAAAGTTACCTGTAAACAATGAAGAGAAGCTACCAAAGTTGTAGTGTGGTCCTAAATCCGTGTTGTGTGATCCTAATCTGCTGAATCGCGAGTAAGTAAATTACAAAGCAACAAAGGGAGGTAAAGAAGATAAAGAAAATACAAAAATACTTAACAAGTACTGTAAATAAATAAAATAATAAAGAATTTTATACACATTTAGAGTTTTAGGATTTTAGTCTTGCCGTAATTAAAATTGTGTGCACTCACTAAAAATAAATAAATTGTGCGTCAGTGTTTGATTGGGATTGGAATTCACCAAAAAAAAAAAAATTAAAAAATTAAAAAAATAAAAAATAAAAAATAAAAAATAAAAAATAAAAAACAAAAAACGTGGGTCCCTGGTGAAGCGTTAGTGTGTTTTGGAATGGAGAGGGCTATGCAGGGGCGAACTGTGTAAATAAGATCAAACCAAAAAAAAAAAAATTGAAAAGTCAGGGGGCACGTGACCCCCTCGACCCAACGTGGCTCCGCCACTGGTCTTATCTGTTATAAAATTTAAAAAAAATAATGTACCTCATACACATATTTTAGTCAAATTACGATGAAAAAAACATTGATACCCAAATATTATTACAACTTAATGATATAGAAAGTAAATAGGGAAAATTATGCAAATAGTCCCTGTAGTTTACACGATGTGTCAATTTGATCCCTGTAATTTTAATTTGCTCGATTTTGCCCCTTAATTTAATAGATTGTGTCATTTTAGTCCAATAAATAACAATTGTTAAGTTAATTTAACGAAAATTCAAAGTATGTGTAATGACCCAATTTTTTTTTAAATAGCCAGCATAAATTTAATTGAACAAATTTTCGAATTTGATTGCCGTGTAAATTCTGTCCGAAAACAATTTGGTTTTGTATTTTTTAAAAATAGTTCTCAATCTCAGAAAATTATGAAATTTTTTTATGTTGTTTCCATATGAGTCTAGCACTTTGGATAAAAATTTCAAAATTTAATGATGAGTATTTATTTTATGAAAATTCATGAACTGATTGGTGTTTAGTTTAATTTATAGCAAAATTTAAAATTGAGTTTTGGGTGTTCGGACCATAATTTTAGATAAATCAGTTGGAGATTTATTTTGAATTATTAAACTCCATTCATTTTCTAATTGATTGAATTGTGACCCGATAGTAACCATGTAATAATGTCGAGGTTTTATTATTATTATTTGACTACAATAAAAGAGTTGTGAATATTTATAGTGTATACCATTAAACGAAATATATTTTGTGGTGAAAAAATATTATATTTATTTTTCTCATTAAAGATGTTGGAATGTATTTTTGATTGATATATATATATATATATATATAGGTGTATATACATATTTAGATATTTATAGTTAGATATTTGGTTAGATATTTGTTTATAATATATATATATATATATATATATAAAAGTGACAAAATAGGGTGTTTTGTTCAACTTCGGATTCTTGCCGTGAGGAGAAAGAGAAAAAAAAAGGGTTCCAATGTTGGTTTTTCATGAGTTTGATCTAGTGTAAGTCATTTTTGACCCCTAATGCTTTGGATCAAAACGTAGAGGGCGGAAAAGGTGTCGTTTGGCTCCGAGCAGATTTAATTTCTATTGCCAAAAAATTTGAAAGCTTTTTGGCTTGAGGTAGGGATTTTTCCTACACTTCTTCATGTACTTTTACTTGATTATATGGAGCTTAGAGTTGTATATAATTTAATTAGAATTTTTAGAAAATTTGTGATTTATTTGCTTAAAAGAAAAACTTTGAGAAAAATATAGAGTTGATACCCAAATTACGAAAGTGTAAACTTGGAATATGTTTGTAAGGTTATGAAAGAGCTATGTTTTAAATTTGAACAAAAATAGACTTCGATTCGATCGGTTTTGAAAGTTTTACCGTTTTGCGACTAAAAGAGCATTTTTAAAGAAAACAAAGGAATTACGTTTAATTTTTGGGGCTTTCGATCAAAATGGGATGTCATAGTTGAATAATGCTTGGTGAATAAGTTTGGAAAGAAAATGATATTTCTTGGGCATTAACGATATTATTTTTGCTTAATGTATCTATTGGAATAAAACTAACACGATTAGAAATCGACCTTGAGAGGTTACCGAACGTAATTATGATATGAAAACTAGTGTAGTTGTTCATATTTGATGAGATGTGGAATAGATTGTATTTATCGTAATTTTTGAAATTTAATTGTTTAAATATCTGTTTAGAAATATCTATTTTGGGCTATCGGTGGAGGATAGCCATGATTGTTGTAGAAATGCATGAGACTTATGTAAATTGAAACACATTCCTCATTTGTTGCATTGGACATTGCATGACATTCATTTCATTGAAAATTTATCTGTTTTTGAGAAATGTTTGGAAATATATCTATTTGCGAAAAGATGAATACTTGGTGAATCTAGATAGGGGTATGGAACCGCTCGGTTAGGTGTCGAGCCTTCCAGTTTACTGGTAAAAATGACAGTGGTAGTGCATTAGGGCTTACTTGTAGACACTCACCTAGAGATTCACAGAGCCTGTATTCATGTAACAGATATGATTTAAAATAGAAATGGTTTTATATCTGTTGTTGCATCTCAGCATTGCATGCTTTACAAAAAGAGAGATAAACTTTTTTATCATGAGTATGGTATGAGCATACTGCTCTTTAGTCTTGTCATGGTCCATATGTTGTGTAGTATATCTCAACTGGGCTGTGGCTCATCCTATAAAGGAAACCATTTTGAGAAGACTCGAAACTGAGGCTTCATTTTTGTTTTATAGTTATTTGTTGAATGTAAGCTAAGGGCTGTATTTGCATTGAGTTGAAACTCCATTTTATGTAACCAAGAATGTTCTTGGATAAATTTGTAAGCTTGTAGGTATAGACACCTCATTTTTGACCGACCTTAAGACTCAGACGTCACCGATTGAGTGCTCGGTGATGTTGCGTTTTGTGCTCGTTCAGAAGTCTCAAAGTCGCGGCCGTGAGCCCTGCCTCCGGATTTCCGAACCCTCTTCTGTGCCTTGCCTCGGTTTGCGAACCAGACTCGGTTTTCTCTGTTTCTTTTCTTGAGGGGAGGGAGAGGTCCCGTAGACCATCTCTCAGTGGCCGTGGGCTACATTTTGTGGCTGTAGGCCATTTTTCCCATTTCGGAGCCTGGTTTCCGGTTTTCGGAGCTGTCAGGCCGTGTGCCTCGGTTCGGGACCGCTTAACCATCTCCTATTGCTCCGATTTTTGGCATGCATCTTATTTACTCCCTTTTGAGGGACACTGAGGTCTGAGAGACCCACTTCGTGGTCGAATGCCACTTTCGGTGCTTACCAGGCAGTTTTCGGGGCCCCGAACTGCGCGTTCTGGCCCCCGAACATTCGTTTTGCATCGGTTTTCGTTCATTTTTGGCAGGTACCTCTGTTTCATCCCCAGGAAGGCCGTAGAAGGGTGGGAGGCCAGCAATTGTTTCAGCAACCAGTTATATATCCTCCGGCCGTTTTTCTCACTTCCAAGCCAATGTTGACCACCCTTGGACCATTTTCTTGAACTTCTAACCACATATTTGTGTTGTACACACATTGGAGGACACCAAAAGTTGGTGGCCGGCCACTAATTCCACTTCACCCTTTTGAACCCTTCCTAAAAATGGCCTATTCTCTCTCCTGTTTTACAGTTGACAATTCTGAACCACAGGGTTGTGTTGAGGGCACCTGGGAGGACATCATTTTGAAGTGGCCGGCCATTAATTCAACTTGGCCCTTTTGACCCTTACCTGCTGCTCCAAAAAGTGGCCGGCCTTGCTCCTCATCCTGTGAACATTACAGCTGTGTATCTGTTTCCCCCCAAAAAACCTGTATCCGGGGGACAACTTTTGGGGGGAAACTTGATCCTTTTTCCCCCCACTTTTTTCCCTCCATTTTCCCCCATTTTGGGCTACATAACAGAGCCTCTAGCTCTGTCTTGGAGGTTAAAAAAAATTGCCTTAGGCTCTTGCATGCATATCTCCCTCCATTTCATCCATTTCCTTCAAAAAACACCAAAATCCTACCCTATTTTCATACCATCACCTAGCATCACCACCACTACTCCATTTCCAGAAGCTTGGGGAGCTTTCCAGCAGCTAGGAGGCATTACTTCTCAAGCCAAGAAGCAATCAAGGGTTGGTCTTCAAGGGTAAACATCAATTCCCTCTTTTTGAGCTTTATTTTGCAACTTTTTTCTAGCTATTTTTCTTATTGTTTTGAGCTCCGACAAAAACTGAAAGTACCCTTTATTTGAGCTCTATTTCATTTTTCATTAAGGGACTTTTGTCATTTGAGGTCCCCATCTTGCACTTGCTTCATTATCCCTCTCGTATGCCATAATCTTGCATAGTATTTTTGGCTTATGTGTGATCTGTTTTGGAGCATGATGTAAACTGTAGATAGGCTTATTTTGAGTCCTTCTTCAACATTGAAGAAGGGCTCATCACTATTTGGGACCTCTATGTGCCACTTTTCATTATACCCCTCTTTGGTCCCCATTTTTGCATAATTTATTAGCCTATTGTATTTTTGTTTTTGGACCTTGGTCCAAACTGAAAGTGGACATATTTTGACCCCCTTGTCATGTTTCATTAAGGGTCTTTGGCTGTTTGATGAATTTTTTGTATACTTTGTGTTTTGACCTCTTTCGGGCCCTACCTTGCATGGCATTTTGAGCATACTTGTATATTGTTCTGGGGGTTTCCGTAAGCTGTAAGTAGTCATATTTTTGGTCCCTCTTCAGTGTTGTAGAAGAGACTTTTTATGTTTGGGCTTTGCATCTACCACTTGCTTCATTATCTCACATTTAGGGCCTTTTTTGCATGCTAGTTTTGCCCTATTTGTGTTTGCTGTTTGGCCATGCTTTGAACTGTAAAAATTATTATTTTGGGGCTGCCTTGCTTCTGTATTTTCATTCCATGTACCAATTATGCATGCTTTGTATAGCTGTAAGCCATTTCATGTACTTAGTTTTGCATTTCGGGAGAAATTCCATGCATCAGGGGTCATTTCGCCTTGTTTCGGGGCTGTTTTGCCCCTCATTTTGCTACTAATTTTTGCATGTTTTCATATCATTTTCCATGTCTTTGCCATGTCTCATTAGAGTGGCATTTCGGTGCTTGAGGGTCGGTCCTCGGTTTGCGTGTGCGCGTGCACGCATTTCGAGTTGTCTTGTTTTCATCTGATGGCCTCCTGTGTGAGTGTGGCTGAGGCTCTCTCATGTTGGTGTAAGCCCATTATTGCATTGCGTATGCCATTCCATCCATAGCATTGTGTATGCTCGGTTGTGTATTACCTCGTATAGCGTGTATGCCATTCCATGACATTATGTATGTTAGGATTGTATCTTAGTTGCATTTCATGCATGTCATGCATATTGCACCGTGTTCGGGATAGGAGTTAGCCCGGGCACGGGAAACGAGGCACGTTTCGTACTCCGAGTGACGGAATGTGTCTCAATTCCTTCCGTCACCGACACTCCGGATTATCTATGATGGAGTTAGGTTCTTGTTGTGTTTATATGTGCATTCATTCTACATTGAATTGCACATTTCGACCCCTCGGCCATCATGCATCGATATGCGTAATTGATGGCACGAGGATCGAGGCATGCATATACCTGTAAAAATACATTGCTATGCCCCTTTCCTGCTCCCTGTTGCAGCAAATCAAGAATCAGCGGTCTTCCGAGGCTTGGCACGCATTTCAAGAACAGGTGTAAATAGAGGCTAATTGGGGCATCGTCATGGATTTTCGCGCAAAGGCAACCCGGGCATGCATCATTCATCATCCGGAATAGAATCAAGGCAGTCCCTGGCTTGCATGCCAGTTTATTTATTTTCTTAGTTAATTTGTTAATTAATTAGGAATTTGTACATTATTTGGACTGTATTATTTGGACTGTAATATTCTTTTATTCGGGACTGTATATTTATTTGGACTCTCTGTGTGAGGGCATAATTGTAATAAGTGTGGGTGAGTGTGATGTATGTCTTCCAACCCCACGTCTTTCTTCCCTTTTATTTACCTGCTTATGATAGTTAAATTAGGGCATATTTCAATTAGCATACAGTATGACAGCATGTTTGCATCATTCATCTGTTTTGCATGCACCGGGCTCGGCGCATCATACTAACTGCATTGTATTTCAATTTCAAAGTTGAATACATGTTAGCTGTAGCATTCCATATGCCATGTTTAGAATAGCCGAGCCTGCTGTAGTTGCATTTTTGCATGTGTTGCATTAGGCATTTCTGTATACTTAGGATTCATGCATGGATTTCCAATGAGTTTCTATTTTGGCTTGGAGTACTCGGTGAGTTTTTATGTTTTAGCATCCTTGCATGCGTGTGAGTGACTGCCATGAATAGCATGCTTACCATGAGGCTAATTGCTTATGTGATATAACTGCCTGAATGCCTGTGGATGAAGGTTGGGTTACTTGGATTGGAATAAGTCATCAAATGTTTGTTTTAAGCCCACTAGATAGTGGCAAAACCATCTTTTCTAAGCCCACCCGAGGGTGGCAAAATCTGCATTTTAAGCCTACTTGCGAGTAGCAAACCATCTTTCAAAACAAACATGACATGTTTTGTTCTAATTCGGGCGACCCGGTTTATACTTGTATGCTGTGTGCATCACATAGTAATCTAGGCTAATAACCGGAATAAAAACACATAATGTTTTCAAAAATAGATATCATGGTTAGTAGAGGCTGATCTTTGATCGGGCGAGCGGGGGTGCTCACAAAGTGACCTTCCCCAATCGTACCCAAGTTTCCGAGCCGAGGCAACTTTGGTGATGACGGACACGTGGCCTTTGGCACCGAGTCAGGGTTTCCTAAATTTCCCATTAAAAAACATTTAGGTGGCGACTCTGTATCTGGCAAAGCAGTCCATGTTTGGCACTTCTTTCAAAAATCTATTTTCTCAAAACGATTTGCCGGTTTTGGACTCTTTGGTTCAGACTACGAACCGTGACGATTTGAGAGTCCTGAGCTGTAATGACCCCAAATGAACAGAACGGGAGCTCGTTCCTCCCGGGGCGTTCGGGGACGTCTACAGTTTCTGGCGACTCTGCTGGGGATTTAGAGAACTTGACTCGAACTCGTGATATCTGTTTTTGACTACACTTGTGTGTTTCTTTGCATTGCATTTGCATTGGTGCGCCTAGGACACCGTGTTTGCCATCTGCTATTCCTGGACGGTTTGCCGGAGGCTTGTCTTGTCAAGGCATGACCATAAGGCTGACCGGTTGTGGGCTCTGCCAGTATGGGAACACAAACCCCGGTTTTACCGGGGCATCCTCTTTGACCAATCGACCTAGTGCATATTCGGATCCATAGTGACCATTCCAAACTAGGACAGGTTGCTTACCCGTTTATAGGTTGTTTGAAACCACTGCGTGCGTAGTGAAACCCTAGCTCCTGACAAAATAGGACAGGGAAACCCTACCCCAACATAGGGGTGTTTTGGCTCTCACTTATCTGTTATGTGCTTTAGAGTGCGTCTCTACAGGAATGCATGTATCAGTTTGCAAGTCTGGGCATCAGGCCTGCGGGCATTACTATCAGTATTTGGGAGTCAGCTTTACCTGTGGGTATCAGACTCAGGTTTGGGGCAGAATTTTGGGGCAGAAATCTGTAGAGGCACACCCATTCAACTATGCTCGTATATGTTCAGATGAAATCAGGCTGAGATGCTGTCTGTTTTCTCTTTTGCTAGGTAGTCTGGGAACCATAGCTTCAGAAGGCTCCGATATCCCCCGAGGTTCATCGAACTTGTGCTGATAGACTTTGCTAGGTCAGAGATTCAGTTCAAGGGCAATCAGTGTTCCTTTGCTAGAGGCGGGGTAAAAGGGCTAGTCGGGCACAAATCACCAGTTCAGCAGTTACCAGATCAGTGGCCCTTATCCACCCCACCAGTGAACAGTCAGGCTGAGGTCTCAGTTTCTACTGCAGGGATAGATACCGATCAGTCAAATGGATCAGCAGAACACGTCAGGGATGGAGGCAATGATGCGCCAGATGCAAGAAAGTATGAAACTCATGCAGCAAGATGCTGCCCGTCAGGCAGAATTTGCCAAACAGCAGGCTGCGATCATGACCCAGCAGGCCGAGCTCATCACCAAGCTGCAACAGCAAAGCGGCGCGACCGCTTCACAACAAGTTCCTCCCCCAGCAGGAGCTCCAACACCTGGGGAGACGCCAAATATCCAGGAAGGTACGGACATTTCGGTAGGGCCGGCTCCGCCCCCAATTTTACCTCAACTATCCAAAACACCTACCAATCTACCGGACTCTCCCTTCGAGTTCGAGGTCGACCCCACAGCGTTGAAGTTGAGCAAGCTTGAAAAGTTGTTCAAGAAATCCCAGGGGGTAAAGTCCATCTCGGGCATTGAGGACGGGTACACCGACGCAGTTGTAACTCTGCCGGACAGGTTCAAGATGCCTCACATCGACCGTTTTGATGGGTCAGGAGATCCCATGGTCCACCTGAGTTTGTTTTCAGATGTTTTGCGCCCGATGGGCTTGACAAGATTACAGAAGCTCTCCCTTTTTGGCAGGACCCTGTCGGGTATTGCGGCCACCTGGTATGCCAAATTGGAGGATTCAATGAAACGAAGCTAGGAGGAGATGGCCGAGGCCTTCGTCGCACAATATTCATACAATACCCAAATCGAGATTACGACCCGTGATCTTGAGACGATGAGGCAGGAGCCGAAGGAGAGCTTCTCAGAATTCGTAACCCGCTGGAGGGCCAAGGCTTCAATGATGACCCTTAGGCCCACTGACAAAGATCAAATTCGGATGATTGTGCGCAACCTCCAGCCCAAACTAATGCAGAAAATGATCGTGCTCCCTTTACCTACCTTTTCAGATTTGCATGAGATGGGAGTACAGATCGAGGACGCTATGAAGCAGGGCCTTTTTGACCAGGAGAAGGAGCAGCCCAGGAGGGCGTTTTCCCGCAGTTCAAATGCGACCACCAGTGGTGATGCAGCTGTAAGATCTTCTGAGGTGGGCATGGTTACCACCACCGTATCAAAAACAGCTACCCCATTCACCGGTGCGTCCGGAAGCAGCTGACAAGGAACCAAATACACGCCTCGAGTCAAGAGGGTTTTTACCCCACTTCATATGTCTTTGTCAAAGGCTCTAGAGGTCTTATCCGGAAAGGGCATCTGAAACCGTTGGAACAACGGCCCCTACCCGATCCTATCCCTACAAAACATGATCAGACCAAGTACTGCGCCTACCATCAACAAACCGGTCACGACACCGATAGTTGCTTTCGTCGGCGCCATGATGTACAAGATCTGTTTGACAACGGGGTCATTGCTGCACCGGGTCCTGCAAAGTCCATCGGCACTTGATCAGTGAACTTGTGGGGGGTAATGTGATCTGACCAGAGATTGAACCAGCTACGGGTGGCACTCGATTTACTCCAGATGTGAGAAGGACAGGCACTATTTTGAGCATTTGCGAATGCCAGTTTCTGACTTGGGTATTGGGTCAGTCTTGTTGTTTTGTTTTGAGTCTGTCTTTTTGTTTTGAGTCAGTCTTTTGTTGTTTTGGGTCTGTCTTGTTGTATCGAGTCAATCCTGTTGTATAAGAGTCGGGCGATTCCGGGGGGTGTTACCTCGGGCATCACCATTTTGTTTTGTGTTTGTCTTTTCGTTTTGTTTTGAGTCTGTTTCTTCTAGGGAGCCAGTTGTACCAACAGATTTTGAATGAAACAGCAGTGATTTCCACACTCTCACATTTGCTTCTGCCATGTGCTAGTTGTGCCAGGATTTGAATGAAACGGCAGTGCATTCCACCTGCTCTCTTGTGCCTTGAAGTCATTGTAATGACCTGAGTTTTTCAAAACTTTTTTTGAACACTGCGGTGAAAACGAAGAGGAAGGAATTCCTCGGGATTTGCAAAACTTTGATCATTTGAGAAAAAGAGAGGCGTGCTAAGCCCTTAATGAATGAAATCATGCTTGTTAGCGTGAGTACTGAGAAGGACCCTGGCTTGATCCAGACTGGTTTCACACTATCTCCAGCGCGAGCGATTTGTCGCTTTCTTAAAAACTTTCAAAAACAAAATGTTTTGCGCAGTCCTGTGAAGACTTGTGTGGAATCGCTCTTGAGATTGTGCAGCCTAGGATCGCTCTCAGCCTCAAGATTCAATCCATTTATTTTCGAACCTTGGACCCATTCAGAATGTTCAACGGTCAACCGCCATGTAAGGCCTGTGTGGCCAGATTTGAAGCAGCCCTCGAACAAGAGGCACCCAAAGTCAGGTCAAGAAGATCAAATCTCATCAGAAGAAGCTTATGAAGCTAGAACAGCAGCCATTCTCCTGGATTTAGATAATTTCAAGATCTCAAAACCATTTGGCATGGACTCGTTACACTTTTACCCTTTGAGAGGCTCGCTGGGCCGAAAACCCGGAAGGGCGGCCCAGGCAAAAGTTAGAGCAAGAAAAGAAGAAAGAGAACAAAAAAGAGAAAAGAACAAAAGAACAAAAAAGAAAGATGCAAAGAAAAGAACAAAAAAAAAGAAAATCGAAAAAGAATGAAAAAGAATGAAAAGATAAAAAAATTGAAACAAAAAAGAAGAACAAATCTCACAAGGTCGAAAACCCGCAACGGGCGCCTTGGCAAAAGTTAGAGCCTAAAAAGGAGAGGTTAATACCCGAGTGTACCTTAACCCCGAACTACGTAAGGCTTGATTCCCATCTTTGGGATACGTAGGCAACTTCATTCTGAAGTCCAGCCGTAAAACAATTCGATTGTGTCCATGCGATGGTTCTAGTCATCTTTGTCTTCTCTGTATTTGAGGATTTGGTTGTGTTCGTCGCTCTGAGGACTGCCTACAATGCGCTGCGGTGCTATCCAAACAAGAGGCAACTTTCCGTTGCCATTCAAAACGCCGCAGTGTCATTTCAAACAAGGGGCAACTTTCCGTTTCCATGCAGTGTCCTTCAGACAAGGGGCAATTTTCCATTGCTATGGATCCGTGGTTGTGCATCTCAATAGTAGGTTCCGTGCTCGTTGAGCAGTGGTCATTTGCAAAAATAGTTTTTGAGAATTTTTACTAAGGTTGACTAATCTTCTCGAAAAGTACTTCATTTTTCAAAACTGGACCATTTCTTGGACCCAAAAGAGGAAAATTTTCAGTGCTCATGGCCTGACTTGCATGATTTTAAATCAGAAAATCGAACAAGCACGTTAATCTAACTCTCATGTTGGTCAAAACTGTTTTAGTAGAAAGCAAAAACAAAAATGGTCAAAATGATGAACTAGGGGCACAGTTGAGTCAAGTGTTCTGTCTTTTCCCCTTTGTCAAAATACTTGCTGGAAAGGGCACTCTACTTGTCGGAAAGGGCACCGTATTCGCCAGAAAAGGGCACAACAAAAGAGGAGAAAGCTCTCACGTCCTCCAACCAATGAGGTATCAAGCCAAGTGCGAAGCACGAACTGGAATGGATCAAGATATTCCACTCCCTCACCTGGACAGGTCTAACCACGTCCAAACTCCCCGACAGAGCATCATCAACCGATGTTAGCTGCAGATTTGCTACACATCCTGTTGTAGCACAACCCCTTTAAGAGAGGAACTCAGTAGCTGGGCGCAGGAAAAGAAGAATCTAGCAGAATGCTAGGGGCACGAGCCCACAATTTGCTGTTCATCCACCAACCACCCAGGGGAGGGATGAAAAATGAGAGATTGAAGAATAGAGAGATGTGCGATGAGAGAAAAAGTGAGAAAAGGGCTTTTTCAGAAAAATAGAGCTTGAGGGCCGAGTGATGTGAGGATCACAAATGAGAGAGGGTGGGGAACAATACCCGGTGAAACAGGCTCCCTGTGTACGTCTGTGTGTCGTGTCTTTTGTTTTGTTTGTCTCGATCCTTGCTTTGAGTCATTCCGAGCGTGTCTCGATGTGTTTAGGTTGTTTTACTTTGTTTTTCCTTTGTTGAGTGATGTCTAGGTTGTGTGCCTTTTATTTCCGTGTTGAGTTGTCTTGTTGTGTTTAGTCGTAGGCTCGATACCTGGTCAAGAGCTCATTTATCAATTCCAAAATAAAATCGTTTTGCGCTCCGAGTGCCGTGCCGTTCTCCACATCTGTGCAAAACAAGATTCGTTCTTTCATAAAAACCGCAGGGTTCAACCTAGGTCATGTCAGAACAGCAAAACTAGGACCTATTTGAAGCTATATGGGTTCCAGACTACAAAGCAAAAGAAAAGAGGAAATGTCGGGTATCTGAGTTTGTTCCAACTTCAGTAAGTTCCGAGACTACATTCCGTGTGTACCTCTTCAAGTCTTGCCAAAGCTCCAAAGTATGAGTGTGCCTCTACCTCAAGCTCAAGATCAAGTCTGCTTCAAGCCAAAATGGCGATCAAAAGTGCTCTCCCTGAGTACCATTCCCCGCCAGGGCATCTTGGCTGTGTTCGTAATGAGTTCCTAGGAGACCAACTGCGACGGTGGAAACTAGAGTTCGAATGGCTGATGCCTAGAACGTAAAGGTTCGGGATTTCCGGGACTAAAGTCTGGTTTAAATACCCAGAGGTGTGTCCTCGGCTTGAAATCTGTATGGAAGCCCCATAGGTTGAGATAGCGTGTATGCACCTCAATTCTGGATACCGAACCAACCTAGTCTGTCACCCCATTGGAGAATAGGGAAAGTTGTGAATATGATCAGGAAGAAAGGCAGCGTCCAAAGTGTTCTACATGAAGAATCCTTGTCAGTATTTCAGAGCCTTTGTACTGTGAGTTGAAGGTAAGTGTTCGAAGAGCACGAGGGGAGATCCCCGTCAGAGTAGGGCGGTTCATCGCCACTCACCCCATGAGGTGCTTTCTAAAAGCCCCGCTACACTTGTTTATTGCGTTCCTTAAACATCATGCATTGTATTGCATTGTACCTATCAGGTTTCTTTCCCATTCATGCACGATATTGTATGTACGGTTCATTCAAAGAAGTTCGGTTTAAGATCATTTCTTTTGTGTATCAATCACATACATTCTCGTTTTGTGTATCAATCACACTTCTTTCATTTTGTGTATCTATCACATACATTCTCGTTTAGTGTATCAATCACACTTCATTCATTTAGTATATCAATCATACTCTGCTCACATTGTGCATCTATCACACTTCGTGTTCACATTTAGTATATCAATCATACTTTGTCCACATTGTGCATCTATCACACTTTGTGTTCATATTCAGTATATCAATCATACTCTGCTCACATAGTGCATCTATCACACTTTGTGTTCATTTTTAGTATATCTATCATACTCTGTTCAGTTCACATTGTGCATCTATCACACTTCGTGTTCACATTTAGTATATCAATCATACTCTGTTCACATTGTGCATCTATCACACTTCGTGTTCACATTCAGTATATCAATCATACTCTGCTCACATTGTGCATCTATCACACTTTGTGTTCATTTTCAGTATATCAATCATACTCTGCTCACATTGTGCATCTATCACACTTTGTGTTCATAGTCAGTATATCTATCATACTCTGTTCACTAAGTGCATCTATCACACTTCGGGTTTACATTTAGTATATCAATCATACTCTGCTCACTAAGTGCATCTATCACACTTCGTGTTCGCACTTTTAATCAATCACACTCTGTTCACATAGTGCATCTATCACACTTTGTGTTCGCTTTTAGTATATCCATCATACTCTGCTCACTAAGTGCATCTATCACACTTCGTGTTCACATTTAGTATATCAATCATACTTTGTCCACATTGTGCATCTATCACACTTTGTGTTCATATTCAGTATATCAATCATACTCTGTTCACATAGTGCATCTATCACACTTTGTGTTCGCTTTTAGTATATCTACCATACTCCGTTCACTAAGTGCATCTATCACACTTCGTGTTCACATTTAGTATATCAATCATACTTTGTCCACATTGTGCATCTATCACACTTTGTGTTCATATTCAGTATATCAATCATACTCTGTTCACATAGTGCATTTATCACACTTTGTGTTCGCTTTTAGTATATCTACCATACTCCGTTCACTAAGTGCATCTATCACACTTCGTGTCCACATTTAGTATATCAATCATACTTTGTCCACATTGTGCATCTATCACACTTTGCATTCATCTTCAGTATATCAACCACACTCTATTCACATTGTGCATCTATCACACTTTGTGTTCATATTCAATATATCTATCATACTCTGTTCACTGAGTGCATCTATCACACTTCGTGATCACATTTTCAATATATCTACCATACTCCGTTCACTAAGTGCATCTATCACACTTCATGTCCACATTTAGTATATCAATCATACTTTGTCCACATTGTGCATCTATTACATTTTGTGTTCACCTTCAGTGTATCAGTCACACCCTGTTCACTTTGTGTATCTATCACACTCTGATTCATTTAGTGTATCAATCACACTTTATTCATATAGTGTACCCAGCACACTCTCTTCACTTTTGTGTATCTATCACACATGCTCGCTAAAATTGCACCATAACTGCATGAAATGTAGTTTGATTTGCCTCCCCGCTTAAAACTGTCGCATTTATTGTGAATACTTGCTTCATTACAGCTTGTTGCATTTGCATGATCATAAGTTATGTTCGGCTCTGTGCATATCGCTTTGCATTTTGCCCCCTTGCCTGCGGGCATGCCTACGGGCACATCTCTGTTTATCTTGTACGTTTGTCTAAGTCTTCGGCCTTGTCAAAAATGGGTCGTCTCTGGGCTTTGACATTCACTCCCATCACTTGTGACTTCCGAGTTCTGTCAAAGAGGGGCAACTGTAGACACCCCATTTTTGACCGACCTTAAGACTCAGACGTCACCGATTGAGTGCTCGGTGATGTTGCGTTTTGTGCTCGTTCAGAAGTCTCAGAGTCGCGGCCGTGAGCCTTGCCTCCGGATTTCCGAACCCTCTTCTGTGCCTTGCCTCGGTTTGCGAACCAGACTTGGTTTTCTCTGTTTCTTTTCCTGAGGGGAGGGAGAGGTCCCGTAGACCATCTCTCAGTGGCCGTGGGCTACATTTTGTGGCTGTAGGCCATTTTTTCCATTTCGGAGCCCGGTTCTCGGTTTTCAGAGCTGTTAGGCCGTGTGCCTCGGTTCGGGACCGCTTAACCATCTCCTATTGCTCTGGTTTTTGGCATGCATCTTATTTACTCCCTTTTGAGGGACACTGAGGTCTGAGAGACCCACTTCGTGGTCAAATGCCACTTTCGGTGCTTACCAGGCAGTTTTTGGGGCCCCGAACTGCGCGTTCTGGCCCCCGAACATTCGTTTTACATCGGTTTTCGTTCATTTTTGGCAGGTACCTCTGTTTCATCACCAAGAAGGTCGTAGAAGGGTGGAAGGCCAGCAATTGTTTCAGCAACCAGTTATATATCCTCCGGCGCCCTCCGACGCCCGTTTTTCTCACTTCTAAGCCAATGTTGACCACCCTTGGACCATTTTCTTGAACTTCTAACCACATATTTGTGTTGTACACACATGGGAGGACACCAAAAGTTGGTGGCCGGCCACTAATTCCACTTGACCCTTTTGAACCCTTCCTAAAAATGGCCTATTCTCTTTCCTGTTTTACAGTTGACAATTCTGAACCACAGGGTTGTGTTGAGGGCACCTGGGAGGACATCATTTTGAAGTGGCCGGCCATTAATTCAACTTGGCCCTTTTGACCCTTGGCCGGCCGGCCATGGGAGGTGGCCGGCTGGCCACCTGCTGCTCCAAAAAGTGGCCGGCCTTGCTCCTCATCTTGTGAACATTACAGCTGTGTATCTGTTTCCCCCCAAAAAACCTGTATCCGGGGGACAACTTTTGGGGGAAAACTTGATCCTTTTTCCCCCCACTTTTTTCCCTCTATTTTCCCCCCATTTTGGGCTACATAACAGAGCCTCCAGCTCTGTCTTGGAGGTTTAAAAAAATTGCCTTAGGCTCTTGCATGCATATCTCCCTCCATTTCATCAATTTCCTTCAAAAAACACCAAAATCCTACCCTATTTTCATACCATCACCTAGCATCACCACCACTACTCCATTTCCAGCAGCTTGGGGAGCTTTCCAGCAGCTAGGAGGCATTACTTCTCAAGCCAAGAAGCAATCAAGGGTTGGTCTTCAAGGGTAAACATCAATTCCCTCTTTTTGAGCTTTATTTTGCAACTTTTTTCTAGCTATTTTGCTTACTGTTTTGAGCTTCGACCAAAACTAAAAGTACCCTTTATTTAAGCTCTATTTCATGTTTCATTAAGGGACTTTTGTCATTTGAGGTCCCCATCTTGCACTTGCTTCATTATCCCTCTTGTATGCCATAATCTTGCATAGTATTTTTGGCTTATGTGTGATCTGTTTTGGAGCATGATGTAAACTGTAGATAGGCTTATTTTGAGCCCTTATTCAACATTTAAGAAGGGCTCATCACTATTTGGGACCTCCATGTGCCACTTGTCATTATACCCCCCTTTGGTCCCCATTTTTGCATAATTTATTAGCCTATTGTTTTTCTGTTTTTGGACCTTGCTCTGAATTGAAAGTGGCCATATTTTGACCCCCTTGTCATTTGTAATTAAGGTCTTTGGATGTTTGATGAATGTTTTGTATACTTTGTGTTTTGACCTCTTTCGGGCCCTACCTTGCATGGCATTTTGAGCATACTTGTATATTGTTCTAGGGGTTTCCATAAGCTGTAAGTAGTCATATTTTTGGTCCCTCTTCAGTGTTGTAGAAGAGCCTTTTTCTGTTTGGGCTTTGCATCTACCACTTGCTTCATTATCTCACATTTAGGGCCTTTTTTGCATGCTAGTTTTGCCCTATTTGTGTTTGCTGTTTGGCCATGGTTTGAACTGTAAAAATGCTTATTTTGGGGCTGTCTTGCTTCTGTAGTTTCATTCCATGTACCAATTATGCATGCTTTGTATAGCTGTAAGCCATTTCATGTACTTAGTTTTGCATTTCGGGAGAAATTCCATGCATCGGGGGTCATTTCGCCTTGTTTCAGGGCTGTTTTGCCCCTCATTTTGCTACTGATTTTTGCATGTTTTCATATCATTTTCCATGTCTTTGCCATGTCTCATTAGAGCGGCATTTCGGTGCCTGAGGGTCGGTCCTCGGTTTGCGTGCACGCGTGCACGCATTTCAAGTTGTCTTGTTTTCATTTGATGGCCTCCTGTGTGAGTGTGGCTGAGGCTCTCTCATGTTGGTGCAAGCCCATTATTGCATTGCGTATGCCATTCCATCCATAGCATTGTGTATGCTCGGTTGTGTATTACCTCGTACAGCGTGTATGCCATTCCATGACATTGTGTATGTTAGGATTGTATCTTAGTTGCATTTCATGCATGTCATGCATATTGCATCGTGTTCGGGATAGGAGTTAGCCCGGGCACGGGAAACGAGGCACGTTTCGTACTCCGAGTGACGGAATGTGTCTCAATTCCCTCAGTCACCGACACTCCGGATTATCTATGATGGAGTTAGGTTCTTGTTGTGTTTATATGTGCATTCATTCTACATTGAATTGCACATTTCGACCCCTCGGCCATCATGCATCGATATGCGTAATTGATGGCACGAGGATCGAGACATACATATACCTGTGAAAATACATTGCTATGCCCCTTTCCTACTCTCTGTTGCAGCAAATCAAGAATCAACGGTCTTCCGAGGCTTGGCACGCATTTCAAGAATAGGTGTAAACAGAGGCTAATTGGGGCATCGTCATGGATTTCCGCGCAAAGACAACCCGGGCATGCATCATTCATCATCCGGAATGGAATCAAGGCAGTCCCTGGCTTGAATGCCAGTTTATTTATTTTCTTAGTTAATTTGTTAATTAATTAGGAATTTGTACATTATTTGGACTGTATTATTTGGACTGTAATATTCTTTTATTCGGGACTGTATATTTATTTGGACCCTCTGTGCGAGGGTATAATTGTAATAAGTGTGGGTGAGTGTGATGTATGTCTTCCAACCCCACGTCTTTCTTCCCTTTTATTTACCTGCTTATGATGGTTAGATTAGGGCATATTTCAATTAGCATACAGTATGACAGCATGTTTGCATCATTCATCTGTTTTGCATGCACCGGGCTCGGCGCATCATACTAATTGCATTGTATTTCAATTTCAAAGTTGAATACATGTTAGCTGTAGCATTCCATATGCCATGTTTAGAATAGCTGAGCCTGCTGTAGTTGCATTTTTGCATGTGTTGCATTAGGCATTTCTGTATACTTAGGATTCATGCATGGATTTCCAATGAGTTTCTTTTTTGGCTTGGAGTACTCGGTGAGTTTTTATGCTTTAGCATCCTTGCATGCGTGTGAGTGACTGCCATGAATAGCATGCTTACCATGAGGCTAATTGCTTATGTGATATAACTGCCTGAATGCCTGTGGGTGACGGTTGGGTTACTTGGATTGGAATAAGTCATCAAATGTTTGTTTTAAGCCCACTAGATAGTGGCAAAACCATCTTTTCTAAGCCCACCCGAGGGTGGCAAAATCTGCATTTTAAGCCTACTTGCGAGTAGCAAACCATCTTTCAAAACAAACATGAAATGTTTTGTTCTAATTCGGGCGACCCGGTCTATACTTGTATGCTATGTGCATCACATAGTAATCTAGGCTAATAACCGGAATAAAAACACATAATGTTTTCAAAAATAGATATCATGGTTAGTAGAGGCTGATCTTTGATCGGGCGAGCGGGGGTGCTCACAAAGTGACCTTCCCCAATCGTACCCAAGTTCCCGAGCCGAGGCAACTTTGGTGATCACGGACACGTGGCCTTTGGCACCAAGTCAGTGTTTCCTAAATTTCCCATTAAAAAACATTTAGGTGGCGACTCTGTATCTGGCAAAGCAGTCCATGTTTGGCACTTCTTTCAAAAATCTGTTTTCTCAAAACGATTTGCCCGATTTGGACTCTTTGGTTCAGACTACGAACCGTGACGATTTGAGAGTCCTGAGCTGTAATGACCCCAAATGAACAGAACGGGAGCTCGTTCCTCCCAGGGCGTTCGGGGACGTCTACAGTAGGGCACTTATTATCTGTTTGGTTTCCATTTCATACTTGTTGTAAAATGCATGCTTGGGATTAGAATTAGGGCATTGAGATGTGAACATGTATTTGGCATTTGTGATTTAATGGAAATGGATGTATGGAATAGTTAGCTATATATATGTGTTTGTCTATCAGGTGGGTTTTGTTGCATAAATAGATATACCCTGCCCAATTTTCAGGGCGTTACAACTTGGGATTAGAGCTACCGGGTTTGAATACTTGGGGCTCGTGGGAAGTAGTTTTTACCGTAGTGGGTTCATTTCGCTAGTGAGAAATGTTGCATATCTTTTGTTCTATGTAATAACATGTTTATGTGACTATGCGGGTATAGGGTTAAACTTCTAAGATGTGATTTGCGTCCATGAAATTCTTTGAGGTCCTTTTAGAAAAGCACTTGATCAATGCTATTTCTATTTGGAAGTCTTTGAATGTTTGTGGAACAAGTCAATATCTTGGAAGGGCAACTCGTATGTGCTCTATGTGACTCCGTGCTTATATGGTTTGCCTTATGTGATGTAGATACATGTGTAGGTTTATGTTTAATCCGTATGCAGCGTGTTAGAACTAGTGTGGAGTACTTACTTCTGAGCTAAATTCTATCTCTTGTATAAGATGTCATAAAGCGGGAGAGGCCATAATAGAGGCACTTGGGGTGCCCGGGATGTTCTCATGTAGGAGGATACCTTTTCCCCAGAAATAAAGTGTAAGCTAGAGTAATATGGCCGGGATGATTGGTCAAGATGTTGTGGAATTAGTATTGAGGCGTAGGTTAAGCGATTTGTATGATTGTAGATGTAAATGTGACCTTAAAATAGTAGAGTTTGTGTTGTGTAGCAACTGGTTTGTTGTTATGAGGAGTTAATTATTTTTCAATTTTATATCAAGTTTATGGAAGTGGACTAGATGAAAAATCTTAGAAGTAGAATAAGTTAGAGATTAACCTTATTATAATAGCATGGTTTGGTTGTGACTTTAATGATGATTAAAGTAATCTAAGATAATATGCTTTAGATTGTTGATATTAAAACATGTAAAACTAGTTCTAAATTTTCTTGGGATAGACGAAGTTAGTTATAGTTGGATTGTTTCACTTGCTTGATGGACTACTTGTGAAGTTAGTGATGGGCCCTAGACCAATTATTTTGTATGTATTTGGGAATAAACGTGGTCTTAGCATGATAAAAATTATAGCGTGTAGTAAGAAATGTATTTCTTAGAGAGTTTGTTTTATTCATAATTTTGCTGTAAATCCTAAGAGATAAATAATAATGAGATAAATAATTTTGACATAGATTGGAATGAGATTAAATTTGATTTGGGTTACGCCATTTGATGGGATTATTAGTAGTAATAACATTGACTCGTGAGTCGATATTTTAGAATATGTAGGCGAGTTTCGAGTGCCTTCGAGATTGGTAGAGCCCACTGTCTCAGAGTTAGTTGTTGATTATAGCCAAGTGCAATAAGTGATTAGGGATATGATGTAATTGATGTCTCGGGAGTTATGTTAGCAAACCAATGTCTTTAAAGAAATTTTTGAAATGATCATGTGAGGATGTTGTGATTCTATGGAGATTATGATTAGGTGCCTTGAGATGGTTGATATGACTATGATTTGAGTATTTTCACGAAAATTAGTGCTTGATCCATCGCGAGTGATTGATGTTAATTTTTATAGTTACTCTTGCTTATGGATTAGAAATTGTGAATATGAGAAGTATATGTAAGCATTTTGGGTTAAGTTTGGCGTGTGTAATGATGGTGATTTTCATGCAATTGAAATGGAGGTTATTTTGTATCCCTTGTCTTTTAGCTATAAAAATTGTTTTTGTATCACTGGTGTAAGAGTTGTGAACCCCTTATATGGATCATTCGTTTTGCTATAAGCGTGGTGAGAATTTGTGTTATTGGTATATTGATTTAATATTATTATTGGGTTTTAATTTGGGTGTATTTGGCCTTAAGTAGTAAGTGTTTTCTTAATTGAAATGTATTTAGTTTTGCCTAATAGAAGACGATTCCTTATTTTAATTTTGTTTCATCGTGTTTTGTAGTGATATTACCCTAGAAGAAGTTATTTTGTAGACCCCTCGTCAGGGAATAAATTGGTATGAAATACTTTCGTTATTTTGTTAGTCTTGGAAATTGTTATGGGATGACTATTGTTGGCATAGAAAATTTCTTGGAGTGAATGAGTGGCTTTATAACTTATGGTAGTATCTTTTAGAATTTGGGTGGAAGTGAGTTGGCTAGAGACTTCATAGAAGATTTCAAAGTAACTAAAACTAGTATTTGTTGGTGCAATCTTTTGTCTTCAGTTGTGTAGGCTTTTCATGGTGGGTTTAATATGGTAGTTGATGTTGTTATTTGTGACATGAACAGTTATGAGGATTCAATTTTATTTTCTTTGCACCTTAGTAAGCTGTGGTGGATTACTTCTCGAGTTAAATTGTTTATTTTTTAGGTGTGGAGCATATTTCGTAGTGATTGGATTGAAATACTGAAAAGATTATTTTAACTAGAATTCTGAATCAGAAGTGTAGAATTATTTCTTTTGGCAAGGGATGCACATTGAATTTCCCTTGGAGAGATTTTATTATAATTTGAGATTAATCAATTTATTAACAATTCGGGAATTTTAGAGACGTTCCAGTTTCAATCTTCACGGGTGTCTCATTGTGATTGGTTCGGGATACTTCTAGGGTGAGAGATAGAATATTCCGTTAATTAGCCTCAATAGCGATAATAATACTTGTCGATAAGTGAGTTGGTATAGTAAGAGTTGTTCAATTTGGGTTTGATCTCGTGGGTTATCGTAATATTAGTGTGATCTAGAATCGTGTTGTAATTTTGAAGTTAGTGTCATGACTTGAGTTTTAAAGAATGAGAATCGTGTTGGAAATACCTTAGTATTGTTAGAATGTGTATCTAGTCTTGATGAATTTTATGTGGACTCGAAGTGCATTGTGTGAGCGTTTGGGTAAATTCTATGTTTGAGTGAAATTGTGTGGGTGGATGTAGACAAGTTTGCGTAAACTGTTAGTTGGCTCGTCGAGTGAAAGAAATAGAGTGGATAGATAAAAATAATACATGAATTGCTTGGTTGGGCAATTAAAGTTGTGGCTGAAAATTTTCGAGTAGTGTGTTTGGCATGATTGCATTATGTTTCAGAAGAGTTGGTGGTTAGTGCTTTTGAAGAGTTATTATTTCGTTTTGTTAAGGTCTCGGAGTAGTGATAGTTATTTTGGCCTTGGGATACATTGTGCATTAGGCGATGGAGATAGTTCGTTGAAGTTAGGTTATCACCAATAAGGTATAGTGTCTTGGTATTCTGGGGGGTCGTTTTGCCAAAATTTTGTTATGCTTAATGGATTAGATCCTATTTTGTTGCCGTGGATTATCGATGTGGATACAAGAATCACTTAATGGTTTATACAAGTAAGGGTTTTATAATCAATTGTTGTGCAAATGTCATGGTTTGGTTTGTTACCGGTGGGACTTGTTAAGGCTCATGTAGTAGTCAAAGAAATTTTGTTGATGTATTAGTAAGTACCTGAGAGAGTTTGTGTGTGATTGTAGAATGTATTACATTACTTAAGTTTAATTTCGAGGACGAAATTTCTTTAAGGAGGGTAGGTTGTTATGACCCAATCTTTTTTTTTTTTTTTTAAATAGCCAGCGCATAATTTAATTGAACAAATTTTCGAATTTGATTGCGATGTATATTCTGTGCAAAAACAGTTTAGTTTTGTATTTTTTAAAAATAGTTCCCGATCTTAGAAAATTATGAAATGTTTATATGTTGTTCCCATATGAGTCTAGCACGTTGGATAAAAATTTCAGAATTTAATGATGAATTTTTATTTTATGAAAATTCATTGACTGATTGGTGTTCAGTTTAATTTATAGCAGAATTTAAAATTGAGTTTTGGGTATTCGGACCATGATTTTAGATAAATCAGTTGGAGATTTATTTTTAATTATTAAACTCCATTCATTTTGGACCAAATTGATTGAATTGTGACCGTTAGTAACCATATAATAGTGTTGTGGTTTTATTATTATTATTTGACTACCATAAAAGAATTGTGAATATTTATGGTATGTACCATTAAACGAAATATATTTTGTGGTGAGAAAATATTATATTTATTTTTGTCATTAAAGATGTTGAAATTTATTTTTGATTGATATATATATATATATATAGGTGTAATATATTTAGATATTTATGGTTAGATATTTGTTTGTAATATATATATATATATATATATATATATAAGTGACAAAATAGGATGTTTTGTTCAACTTCGGATTCTTGCCGTGAGGAGAAAGAGAAAAAAAAAAAGGGTTCCAATGTTGGTTTTTCATGAGTTTGATCTAGTATAAGTCATTTTTGACCCCTAATGCTTTGGATCAAATCGTAGAGGGCGGAAAAGGTGTCGTTTGGCTTTGAGCAGATTTAATTTATGTTGCCAAAAAATTTGACAGCTTCTTGGCTTGAGGTAGGGATTTTTCCTACACTTTTTCATGTACTTTTACTTGATTATATGGAGCTTAGAGTTGTATATAATTTAATTAGAATTTTTAGAAATTTTGTGATTTATTTGCTTAAAAGAAAAATTTTGAGAAAAATAAAGAGTTGATGCCCAAATTCCGAAAGTGTAAACTTAGAATATGTTTGTAAGGTTATGAAAGAGATATGTTTTAAATTTGAACAAAAACGGACTTCGATTCAATCGGTTTTGAAATTTTTACCGTTTTGCGACTAAAAGAGCATTTTTAAGAAAAACAAAGGAATTGCGTTTAACTTTTGGGGCTTTCGATCAAAATGGGATGTCATAGTTGAATAATGCTTGGAGAATGAGTTTGGAAAGAAAATGATGTTTTCTTGGGCATTAACAGGATTATTTTTGCTTAATGTATTTATTGGAATAAAACTGACACGGCTAGAAATGGACCTTGAGAGATTACCGGACGTGATTATGATATGAAAACTAGTGTAATTGTTCATGTTTGATGAGATGTGGAATAGATTGTATTTATCGAAATTTTTGGGATTTAATTGTTTAAATATCTGTTTAGAAATATCTGTTTTGGGCTATCGGTGGAGGATAACTATGATTGTTGTGAAAATGCATGAGACTTATGTAAATTGAATCACATTCCTCATTTGTTGCATTGGACGTTGCATTGCATTCATTTCATTGGTAATGTATCTGTTTTTGAGAAATGTTTGGAAATATATCTATTTGCGAAAAGATGAATAATTGGTGAATCTGGGTAGGGGGTGTGGAATCGCGCAGTTAAGTGCCGAGCCTTCCAGTTTACTAGTAAAAATGACAGCGGGAGTGCATTAGGGCCTACTTGCAGACACTCACCTAAAGATTCACAAAACCTGTATTCATGCAACATATATGGTTTAAAATAGAAATGGTTTTAAATCTGTTGTTGCATCTCAGCATTGTATGCTTTACTAAAAAAGAGATAAACTATTTTATCATGAGCATGGTATGAGCATACTCCTCTTTAGTTTTGTCATGGTCCATATGTTGTGTAGTATATCTCAACTGGGTTGTGGCTCACCCTATAAAGGAAACTATTTCAGGTACATGTGATATGCCTCCACGAAGACATTGACTTGGGAGGACTCGGAGCTGAGGCTTTATTTATTTATTTATTTTATAGTTATTTGTTGAATGTAAGCCTAGGGCTGTATTTGCGTTGAGTTGAAACTCCATTTTGTGTAACCAAAAATGTTCTTGGATAAATTTGTAAGCCTGTAGGGTACTTATTATTTATTTGGTTTCCATTTCATACTTGTTGTAAAATGCATGCTTGGGGTTGGAACTGGGGCATTAAGATGTGAACAACATGTATTTGGTATTTGTGATTTAATGGAAATGGATGTATGGAATAATTAGCTATATATATGTGTGTGTTTGTCTATTAGGTAGGTTTTGTTGCATAAATAGATATACCTTGCCCAATTTTTACAGCGTTACACATTGTGTCAATTTGGTTCTTGTATTTTCCACAATTTGACAATTTAGTCATTGTCAAAATCGAGAAAATTGGAACTACAGGGACCAAATTGACACATCGTGTAAAGTACAGGGACCAAATTGACACATTGTTTGACCTTCCGTTAAATTTACTTAACAACTGTTATTTATTGGACTAAAATGACACAATTCGTTAAATTAAGGGGCAAAATCGAGCAAATTGAAACTACAAGGACCAAATTGACACATCGTATAAACTACAAGGACTATTTACAAAATTTACCCAAATAAATAAATCATCGATCAATTTTTATTATATGTTGATTACGTACAAATGCCATAATAAATTATGTAACTTTACAATTTTATAAAAGTGACCCTATAAATACTTATAAATATGGATCTATAAATATCGTGAAAATAAATAATTATTAAATTTTTATATCAATCGAAATATTAAGGTACAATATGATTATATTTTCTTTAAAAACTTATCTACTTTTTTAACATGAATTAAAATATACTAATTACTAATGTTATATTAAGAATTAACTATCTAGAAGTCCTATATATAAATGTTATGATAACTTAGGTCCTTTCTAAAATTTTTTGAACTAATAAGTCCTATTTACTAAAACTGATAATATTATCTATTTTTCTCAATTTTTAAAACTAAGAATATTATCAATTTTTTATAATAATGTTCTAGATAATTATTTTACTAACTGATGAAAAAGAAAACATAGTATGAGATTAAACATTTTTGCCCTGCTACTTATTAGTTTGATTCAACTATCTAATAAAATGGAAAACATTATCGATTTTTTCTAGTTTTAAAACTGTGAACATAATTAGTTTTTTCATTTTTAAAGGGTTTTTTTTTTTTTTTTTCAATTTTGCACACCAATATTCCATCATCATGCTCTTTTATAGACACAAAATTTAATTTAGTTTTTTCAATTTTTTTGTTTGGTTCTGATTTTCAGAAAACAGTTTTCAAAAAATTCTACTTTTTTATTTTTCATATTTTAATGTTTTCAATTATTTTTTTAATATTTTAAGCAACTTATTTTTTAAATTTTTAGACACACCTAACATAAATACAATTAAAAAGTATAATATTTGTGAAAAAAAACTTTAAAAAACACACTAAATACCAAAAAATATCTTTAAAAAATACAAAAATTCAGTACATTTTTCATATTTTTATGAATTTATTAATTTTTTAAAATATTTTTTCACAAATATTTTACTATTTAAATACATCTAAGTAAGGTACATGTAAAATACATAAAACAAAAATTGCTTAAAATTAAAAAAAATTCATTAAAAATAAAAAAAATTCAAAAAAATACAAAACTCAATTTTCAGAAAACTAAAACCAAACACACTGATTAGTTTTTTTTTTTTTTTTTTTTTGGGTTCGCAATTTTTATTTTTATTTTTAGTTTTTTTGTTTTTTCAATTTGAAAGTTCATATTTTAAAATTTTGAAAATCAAAATAAATGTTAAATCATCATATTCCTTTTTAAATAATCATAAGTGATGAACAATCATTGTTTAAAGGGCAATTCTAACTATTAAAAATTAAATGGGACTTAAGGTCCAAAAAGTTCTTACTCAGGATTTAATGGAATATAAGTTTATAAATTAAGACTTGTATATAAATGCCCCTTATATTAATGCATTCTTACAATTATAGTATGCAAATAATATGCAATAGTGGATTCAATGAATTGGTATTATGAAATGAACTATTAAACAAAATTATATAATTGTGCAATTAACTTTACAACTTCAATTGTATTCCAAGCACGAATTATGAAAAATTGAAGTGAGAAGTTGATAGAAAAATATTTATATAAAATTATAAATTTAAAGGACCTGCTTATTGTTTATTGTTTAAGATAAGATTGTAATATAAACAATTTAATTATAAATTAATTTTTATATTTATAAAATTTCTCATTTATCATTTAAATTCTTCGACCGAGTATGAATTCATTTCTTGCTTAGTTATATTTTGGATATAAATCAATTTTCCCATATAAGTCTCCATATTTTGTATAGATATCAAATACCAATTTAAGAGACACACATAATTACAATATTAATAGTTGATGAAAAATCACGTGCTGCGTGCAACACACGTGCCCAACCACTAGTATTAAATAAAAATTTGATTTTATCCTTAAATATACATTCTTATTTATAATAGACGAAACCCTAACTAAACAAGTAAGTAAGGAAGTAGCTAATTCCTTGTTAGACACTAAAATAAACAGAAAATTATCAAAAAAAAAAAATAAATAAATAAAATTGAGTTAAGCCCAAATCTAAATATTAGGAAACAATAGAAATGTACCAAAACAGAGGTGCTAAAAATGAACTTCTCAAAATAAAGTTATTGCTAAAACGAAATTTTTTTAAAACGGCAAAATCACTCATTTAAGGGCCTAAACGAAAGAATTTGACTAAAATTGACTGTACTTCATTCTTGAGACAACAATATTTTTTTATTTAAAATGTTGTTTTCGATCAAACTATTAAATTTAAGATAATTCCGAAAACGTTACAAAAATATCATTATTACCCTCAAAATACAAATCTTTTTAAACTTGTTATATTTTTAGAACACTCCTTAACAAAATTTATTTAATAAAATACATTAGTTGAATTTTGAGGCTGGTTGCTGACTGTAGGTCACTAAAATAAATAAATTCTACTGCTGTAGGTTACTAGTTTATAATATTAACACTCATCAAGTCAAATAATGATGACAATGTTGAATCTTATTTTTTAAAAGAGGGGGATTTTTTTTCAGTCCACATATTAGATTGAAGGGTGTTGTTTGAGTCTATGGGGCTTACCATGAATCTCGTTTCTATAATTTGAACTGTTTATGTTGTCTAACACTTCGTGTATTTCATCAACACAAAAAATTAAGACTATTCAATAATTGTAATTTATTTAATTTTTTACTACAAAAATAAACAATTGTATTTTTAAAAATAAACCATATATTTTTTTAGTGACAAACGTAATAAATTGAACAAGTTACAGTATCAGATCGATCTTTTTTTTTTTTTGTGAATGAAATATATAAAGTGCTCGACAAAATTAATGATTTGAATTATGAAAATAAGATCCGTAATAAATTATACAATCCAAACAACACTCTTCAGTCCAAAAGCTAAACCGAAGGGAATCCTTTTTTTTTAAATGACCCGTTAATTTCTTGTATATGCTTTCTAAAGTGGTCATCCTTTCACTCGCCAATATTCCTAAATTTAGCTTTTTTATAGGATTATATAGAAATTCTGAAAAATAAGAATATGATAATATACATACCCTTGTTTTGTGGTTGCAATTAAAAATCTAGAAATTAAAGTTTTGAATAAACCATGCTAAAAAACGGAATTAATTTATAAAAATATTACAAAAAAATAATTGTACGAAACATGAGTAAATAGTTTTTGGTGCTGGCTTCCCTCCAATCCGTGATCAGACAGAAGGGTACTGTTGGGCTTGTAGGAGTCCATCACGAGTCCCATTTCGATAATCCGAACCGTTTAATGTGTAGAACTCGTTGAGTATCATATGTTTGTAAAACATCACATTAATCAGATATTGATACCTTTGTGATCAAATTAGTTTTGTATAAAAAAAAATGACGGTGAAAAAATAAACGGTTGATAGAAATCTAATCCGATGAGATAGCTATCGATATCCGATCAACGTGTTTTTTTACAGTCATATAATACTCGACGAGTTTAATATATTGAACGGTCCGGATTATTGAAACGAGACCCCTGGTTAATCTCTATGAGTCCAACAGTATCCTCCAATCCGATCACAGACCGGAGGGAAGCCCGACCCATATTTTTTCTATTCATTAATTATGTCCTGTGATGATATCATTAATAGTGTTCAATACATAGAGGCAAGACCAATGGCTTGGAAGTCGTTGGGGGTTCCTTTGAATGGAAGGCAACTGGAATGTTGAGAAAATGTTGAGAGTGATTCACTGGTGATTTGATTTGTTTGGCCACATACAGAAAAAAATGTATGCGCTCAAGCTTTATGGGATTTGTCTGGTTTAAATAGTTCACTTTTTGTAAATAATTGTGCCTAAATAATATATGAAAAAATTAAATTAATTTAATGAAAATAATCACATAATTTCTTTTATTGTTGTTTCACAAAAAATAAAAATTTTAAATCATGCTTCTTGTCTTTTTTCTGTTTCTTTTTTTATAATAAAATGATGAAAACATATGACTACAATTATCATATCTATTTTATTTATTTATTTTTTAATAATCTAAACATATAAATCTATAAGATGAATGGGTAAAACTATTGAAATGAGACTTACAATGAGATTTTGAAACAATCTTGATCTAATCTTGATCTAAAATTCAACAAAATTCAACAAACAAATATAATGCGAAGCATTAGTCTCATGTGAACTTAAAAACCACATAAAAATGTGAGATTTTGAGATGCTGGAGAGCAAACTAGAATCCGATCAACGACACTAAAATTTTACACAGAGAGAGTGCCGGTTTAACCATTGAATCATGACAACGGATGAGTTGAACTAATAATCAGAGACTTATTGAAGAAAGACTTTTGTTTAGATTATTTTATGAGGTCTTGGTTTGAGTTGAGCTCATAGAGCTTCTTAGAAATTTAAAATTATTTTACAACGATAAAGATTCCATTAGTTAGTTGCCTTTAGAGACTTACAAATTTTCAAATCTTTAAAAAAAAAAGAAAAAAAAAAAGAAAAGAAAAGAAAGAGAAATAGAAAAAGAAAAGATGCTTACAAATTTAAAGCGACCTTGAAATTTCAAACTGCTTGAGTTCAAAAACTATCAATGTGATTTTTCTATTCTGTCCCTATTTGATTGTTATATAATATAACGATTCCGGTTTAAATCTGACTCGTTTGTTATATTGGAATCGGAATATCTTGTCTTGTATCACCGTTCATGTCCTTATTCACCTTGTACTTCATTGAGTTTGGCTATTGGAGTATCATTGTTGTGTTTAGAATAGGTTGGTAGCTTTTTTTTCAAAAGAAATTTTGCTCAAAATTTTTGCTTGTTCGCTCAAGCAAAACTTCTTGTGCCCGAATAGTCTTTTACAGTTTGCAAATTACTGAGAGATTGATATGTATGCTCAAGCAACATTTTTTTGCGCTCGAGCGAACTTTTGCAAGTCTGAACTATTGGGAGGGGTGCATTGTGCGCTTCAGCGACTATTCTTGCGCTTGAGCGGTGTCTTTGTTGTGTTTGGTCGCTCGAGCGATTATTCTTGCACTCAAGTGATCTGTGCGTATATAGTCTGAAAGGGGTTACTTTTGAGCCATTTTCTCATCTCTCTCTCTCTGTGTGAAACACTCCCAAAACCTAGATCTACTTACTCTCTCTCTAGAAATCCTCTCTAAAACTCAAATACATCTTGATCCGTTGGTTTCTACACCATAGTCCGTTTGATAAAAAGGTAGAGCTCACCTAGGGTTTCGTTTTGATCGGAGCAAAGTTCATTTTCGGCTTCGTCAAGTTTCAACTCTTGTTCTTCTTGGTTCTTGTCTTCAAGGTAGGGGTTTGACTTTTTTTTTTTAGATTTTTAACTTAGTTATTTTCTTTTCTAAACAAGATATTGATTTGAGGATTTTTGGATAAAACCTAAGGTTTGATTTTGAAATCGAAAGTGGGGTTTTCAAAATGGGCTCTTGTATATATTTGTGACTTTGTAAAAATGGTTGGGTTGTGCTAAATGGTAGATTTTATCCATGGAGGTTGAAAGTATTTTTTTTTTTAAATAAAAAAGGGGGTTTTTTTTCCTTAAGTTGTGAAAATTTGATTTTTGAAAAAAGAAAATGAAATTGATGTTAGCTTTATGCAATTGGAACAATGATGATGATGGTGATGGAGTTAAATATGAATTATCATTCCTAATTAGAAATGTTGGAAAGTAAATCTGTGTTGAAATTTAATTATCTGTTTAGAGATATCTACTTTGGTCTATTGGTGGAAGATAGCTATGATTGTTGTAGAAATTGCATGAGAATTAGGTGAATTGAAGCTATTTTCTCATCAATTTGCATTAAGTATTGTAACATATTTAACATATTGAAATGGTTATTGTTTTGAAAAAAAGTAGGTGAATACCTTGGTGCATCTAGGTAGGAGTGTAGTTGTGGTATTATGTTGGCCAGTGTGTCCTTGGTGAAAGTCCAGAAACCCGCGCGATTAGGTGTCAAGCCTTCTAATTAATACTAGTAAAAATGACAAATTAATAGTGCTTGTAGCCTACTTGCAGACATGTCCTAGAGATTCTCAGTGTTGTATCCACCACCCTGTTTTCTATTGTGACAAAAGTGATTTCATGAATTGTGATATAACTTGGCATTACATGGTTTTAGAAAAAAAATATAAAATGTTTTGGCACGAATATTGCATATGCATTTCACCTTATAACTCTGTTAAGATTCATACACTGTGTTAGAGTATCTTTACTGAGTTTTGACCCACCCTATGTGGAAAACTATTTTCAAGTACTGACAATATGTCTCCACCAAGGCAATAGCTTAGGAGGACTTAGAGCTGAGAGCTTCTATTTTTGTTATTGTTGTATTTATTTTGTACAAGCCTAGGGTTTTATTTGTATTGAGTTTAAACTCATTTTTGTTGTAACCAAGCACCGTCTTGAAAAGATGTAGCCAATTGGGCATTATTATATAATTGGGCATTATTATATATGTTTTACTCTTATTTCATGTCTTTGGTTTATAACACAGACTATAGATTCAAGGTTAGGGCATATGAATGTATAAATGTATGTGTTACTCTTTTATACACTTGAAGTATATGAACGGAAGGGCTTTATTTCTCGGATTATGATGTTATTTCATTAATCATTACTCTCGATTTATTGTAATATTTTCGGTGCGTTTCAACTTGATATCAGAGTTTACCAGTTTGAATACTTTGGGATCGTGATAAGTGGTTATTACCACAATGGTTTCCCTTGTTAGATGATATTATAAATAAACCTGGTATGTTATGTGATAACATGCTTTTGTAACTGAGTGGGTATGAGATTTAATTTCTAAGATATTGATTGGGTTTACGAGTTTTTAGAAATCTTCTTAGAAGAGCATTTGATCACTGCCATTTCTAACTAGAACTCTAGCAACGTTGCAGAACGATCATTATCTAGAAAGGAAATTCGTATGTGTTTATGTGACTATGTGCTTATGTGGAGTGAATTAATTGTTGTCCACCGCTTTAGGATGCGAGTGAGTTAGCATTAACATATTTGTAAATGTACTAATCGCTTGTGTTATCTTCATTAGGATGTTAGGACGTGGACGTGGACGTGATAGGTGTGGAAGGCCTAGACGGCAGAAAGTGCAGTTATCGGATGATATTCCAGTGTAGGAGGATGGGGTTGGTCAGGCTAATATAGCTGAACCGATTGATGAACCGGCCATGGGCGCTTTGGATCTTGAGATGGCCGGAGCTTTATAGGAATCTATGGACGTTCTGAGAGGTAAGAATCAAGTCCAAGCCCATGTTTCTAAGACAGGGCCGTCATTTTTGAAGAGGGAGTTCTTCCGGTCTAAGTCGGATGAGTTTTTGGGGGATCCGAAGGAGCCGTTGAAGGTAGATGAGTGAATGAAGCAGATGGTAAAGACGTTCGAAATGCTTGGCATCGAGGACGATGGGTTGAGAGTGATCTTGGTATCCTTCCAGCTGAAGGAAGATGCGGGTCAGTGATGGAAGTTTGTGCGGGGACGTATTGGGAGAACTTGGGAGGCTTTTGTCAACGCCTTTTAGGACAAGTTTTTGCCTCCCACTGTTAAGGAGAAGTTGTAAAACCCCCAAAATAATTACAACAATCTAACTCCAAACACTAGTACAAAGGGATATAGATACAATAAGAAGCTTTTATTAATTAGAGTTAATATACAAAAGGTGACACATGCGATATATATTCATAAATTGTTCATTCTGAATCTACAGCATGTGTTACAAGAAGATATAAATGAATGAAAGCTAAACAGATATTCATATGCCGTAATGGCTTACATCTTTCCTAGATCGTACCTACTTACAACAAAATGAGTCATAAGCTCAATATAAATAAAGCCCTAGGCTTGTAAAAGAGTAAATACAAAATAAACAGAAATTGAGCATTAAGCTCCATAATCTTTCCAAGCTAAATCCTTGGCGGAGGCATATCACCAGTACCTAAAAATGGTTTTTTCCAAGTAGGGTAAGCCAAAGCCCAATAGAAACAATCTAACACAATATATGAATCTTATCAAAGATATAAGTATAATGTGCATATATAATGCCTGTAATAAAATCATTCATATTCTACAAGATCATAATATGCCAAGTTTTATGTCATAATCCATTTTATCTCAATTCATTTCAAGTCAATTCATTTCACGTCAACTCATGAGTCAAATTCAGTGTCACCTAGACAACCCAACTAAGACTACAATCCAGTGGTCCTCTAATCAATACAACCATTACACAAATACTTCAATTTGTCATTTTATAGAAATTTCATCCGTGAGAATCGGCACGAATGTATACGCGCGGTTTTTGAGACTTTCACCCTAGACACACAGGACAACTTAATTTAATAGAGTCCATCACCTTTCTTCTCCCAAACATGGAGTACATCCCCTTTTTCCTCTCTAACATCATACATATACAATGTATTGAAAACACAGTTACATTCAATGTCAACCGATAAGAGATTAGTTTCAATTCATCTAATCCTTATGCAATCTTTATAATAATCGTAGCTATCCTCCACTGATAACCCAAAACAGATATTTCTAATATATATATAATCTTCAAAATAGATAAACAATCCAAATTTCCATAGGTAACAAATAACAAGCATCCAACTCCACCATTTATATAAGTACCTATCAAATTTCACATTCCCAATACCAATTTCATTATTTATACAAAATAATCTTTTGAAACATTTTAGGGCAAAACTTTATTTTCTTCCACATCCAATCAATGTGTCAAAATCAACAAATTAAACACAACACATCCTCATATCTATACCCATAACCATTTTCAATACCTTCATTTGAAAACCTTTTTTTGATTTTAAACCAAAACCCTAGGTTTGTTTAAAATTCTCCAAATCCTGACATTATTTACACAACAACATATAACTAAGTTAAAAATCATTGGAGAGTGTAGAAAGTCTCTACCTCTGTAGACGCGCCCGTGTGCCTCACTACAGTCGGCCTCGATTTGTGTCACAGTTCTTAATCTTGAACCAAAGAGTCCAAATCTGGCAAATCGTTTTGAGAAAATAGATTTTAGGAAAGAAGTGCCAAACATGGACTGCTTTGCCAGATACAGAGTCGCCACCTAAATATTTTTTAATGGAGAAATTTAGGAAACCCTGACTCGGTGCCGAAGGCCACATGTCCGTCATCACCGGAGTTGTCTCAGCTCGGGAGCTTGGGTACGATCGGGGAAGGTCAGCTATGAGCACCCCCTTTCGCCCGGTCCGAAGGCCGGCCTCTACTAACCATGATATCCGGTTTTGAAAACGTTATGTGTTCTTATTCCATTTATTAGCCTAGAATTACTATGTTATGCGCACAGCAAACAAGTATAGACTAGATTGCCTAATTTGGAAACAAGCATTGCATATCCGTTTGTTTTGAAAAGCGCTTTGGAATTTGCTACTCGCAAGTAGGCTAAAACACGGATTTCAATGAGTTCTCCAACTCAAACAATCCAACCTTCACCCACGGGCATTCAAACAGTAATATCACGTAAGCATTTAGCCACATGGTAAGCATACTGTCATGGCAACATTCACACGCATGCGAGATGCTAAAGCGAAATTACTTACATCGTACTCCGTGCCAAAACAATAAACTAGTTAGTAAACATGCATGTCCTAGTTCATGTTAAGAATGACTAATGCAACACATACAAGATGCAATTAGATAGGCTCGGCTTATCCTAAACATGGCATGTGAAATGCGATCAACTATCACATATTCAATTTTTGAATTGAAATACAAATGCAGTTAGCGTGATGTACCGAGCCTAATGCATGCAACACAAATGTATGAATGCACGCATGCATAGCATAAGGTGTGCTTATTTAAACATGCCCTAATCTACCATCAAAGCAGATAAATAAAAGGGAAGAAAGAAGTGGGGGTTGGAAGACATTCACGCACTCACCCACACTTATTACAGATTTGCCCTCACTCGGAGGGACCAAATAAATATTACAAATTAATTAACTACACAAGCTAATTAAATATTACAAATTAATTAATTAATTAACAAATTAACCAATCTAGGAAAAGCAGTAAACCGCCTCGGGAGGAGAGCCAGATGCAATGCGTGCTCGGTCCTGCTCGGAAATGCACCGCCATGCATAGGCTGCCTCTATTTTCCTTCCTCTATTCCTCTGGAGGCTACCAAAACCTCAGGACTGCTTCCTTGGACAATGGGGATCACCACCGGCTGAATGGAATTGCCACCGGCAGTGTGGTGTTGTCACCGGCACAAAATGAAGCTGTCGGCAGAGAAGGGATTGCCGGTCGGCACCTAACACTGCCGGTCGGCAGAGTGTTCCTGCTGAATCTGCAATTGACAGCAACAGAGGGCAAGGCAAAGCATGGCAGCACAATTCAAGGCATGTATGCACTAGTCATGCCCCCTATCATGTTTGTGACTCAAAGGGACATGTGTCTCGATCCTCGGACCACCAATCACGCATTTCCATGCATGATGGCCCAAAGAAGCAAGTATGCAACTTTCATGTCAAATGAAATGCAAACCAAATAGACAAAACAAGGCCCAATTCCTATCACCAAGTCAAGGAACAAGGCATGCATGCAAGATGCAATGCAACCTAAGCATGCAAGCTAAGGATGCAACATGGCATGGCAAGGCGCTTATGCAAGCATACAAGCAAACATGAGGCAATGCAAATGGATGAAAAGATGGACTTATGTGTGATTTAGGCAGCTCTAATTAGGCCTAAAACAAGGGCCAAAGTGCTATAAAATGAGGGCTAAATGGCATGCAAACACACATGCACACAAGGACCAACACTTAGGCACAAATTAGACAACTCTCAAGCACACTTGAAAGTGGCATATCATGGACAATTAACATGCAACATAAGCTCTGAAAATGCATGAGAATGGTGTCAAACCAAGCAACAAGATAGGCTAACATTAACACGCAAACTGGTCCAAGTACTTGAAGCCGGTCAAGGGGACTTGAACCATGGTTAAGCCAACCAAGCCTCACAAGGCTAAGAGGGCTTAAAATAGGTTCAAGACAGACCTAGACCATGCAAAAGGGACTCCCTAGATGGCATCTAAGGGGCTCAATTTCAAAGCATGCACTATGGCCAAAACATGGAACATGCCACACATGCTTTCAAAGCATTAAAGAAGCATTCAAGGCAAACACATAGGCATGAAAATGGGACTGAAATAACACGTAGGGTGGCCCCAAATCACCAAATCAATGCAAAGATGTCATGCTATACATGCACATACTTAAGGCCAACAAGCCGGAATGCAAAGAGGCTATACTAAGCATGCCAAATCCGACCCAAACAACCATGGACAGACCTAAGACATGGCAAAATATGCACAAAATCTTCACAAGACTAAGCCTAAAACATGCTCGAACAAAGGCTAACAACCTAAGGCATATTAAGGCATAAAACAAGGCATTACATGGTAGGTATGCTAAGGATGCATGGTGTACCAAAACCAACAAAAAACAGAGATATAATACAACATATTAAGCATGGAAAGCAGCCAAGACGTGGCCAATACACACTTTAACATGATGCTCCCTCAAGAGGCCAAAAATGGTCCATTTCAAGGACAACAAGGAGAGGGGGTGGCCCTCTCCTTTTAGAGACTTCACGGCACCATCTCCACCACTGAAATCCCTCAAGATTTCAGTGGTGAAGAGGCCCAAACACCAAAGTCCCGAAACTAGCACAAAATGGCTCAAAATGGGGCCTTTCAAGGCCTAGGGGGTCAAGCACCCCCAAACCAAAAAACACTCTTAATAAACAATCAAGAGGACTAAAAAATAGAACTTTTTTGTATTATACACCAAGCTCAAAAACGAATTTAAGACAGGTAAAAATACAATGTAAGATTGGGGTAAAAAGGGATAAGATTCTTACCCTTGAAGACCTCTTCAACAATGGTGCTCCAATGGCCCTCCTTAGCTTGAATCCAACGCCAAAACCTCAAAACCAATCTCTTAGAACCTCAGTAGCTAAGTGAAGGTGAAACACTAGGTGTTTGTGTACAATAGTATGGACTAAAACACAAATTAACACACATAAGGGTAAAAAGAGAGATAGAAAGTGTATCAAACCCTAACCCTAGAACTCAAACCCTAACAATGGCTGTCTAAGCTCTCCAAAATATCTTAAGTGTCTAACCCTAAAGCCAAGAGACAAGGCTTCTCTTTATAGAAGCTTATTGTCTTGTAAAGCTTACAAGACAAGCTTTCAAGAGAGAGATCCCTCCATACACGTGTATGGAGGGGAGCCAAAAGCAAGACAGCTATCTTAAAATATCTGCAAAAGCAGATGCACAGTAATCGGCCGGCCAAAAATGTCATTTTGACAAAAAATAGTGCCGACCGGCAGAAAATAGTGCTGACCGGCAACAAATAGTGCCGGCCGGCAATATACATTGCCAGTGGCAGTAAAAACCAGCCGGTGGCCTCTAGCCACTGCCGGTGGTGAGTGGGGATGCCTCACAAGACATTCCCTGCCCCTCCAAGGCAAAACACAAGTGTTTGGTGTGAAACCAGACACTAAACGGTCGAGTTCGGAGATCCTGAGGCAAGGCGCGCGAGCCGAGACCTCCGGGAACTCCAAACGAACACAAACATGGATGATCACCGAGTGTTCAAACGGTGACGTCCAAGTCTTGAGGACGGTCAAAAATGGGGTGTCTACAGTTGCCCCTCTTTGACAGAACTCGAAAGTCATAACAATGACGGGAGTGAATGTCAAAGCCCAGAGACGACCCATTTTTGACAAGGCCGAAGACTCAGACAAACATGCAAGACAAATAAGGTATGCGCCCGAAGGCAGGGGCAAAATGCAAGACAATGCACGAAGCCGGACATAACTTATGATCATGCAAAGAAAGCTGTAATGAAGCAAACATGCGACAGTTTTAAGCTAGCATACACCGAACTACACTACAATGCAGAAAGGATGTAAGAGAATTATGCAATTCTCAATACGTCTCACTCGGAGGATACAATACCTGTACGGCTCGTCTGGTTACACCTGCCTCAAATGAACCGTACATACAATATCGTGCCTGAAAAGAAAACAAACTTAACAGGTACAATATTGTTAGCAACATGCATGACAATGCAAGAATGGATGCAAAATGATATGCAATATATACAAAACAATGTATAAATAATGCAAATGAAGATGTAATGTAAAACAATGCAAACTATATGCAAAGCAATTGAATCACGATCCAATCACGAGTGGTTCGAAACCACACCTATGTCAAATAGATTGATGGAGGTAACAAGTCTGTCTACCATAGAACGGTCAACTGAACTATGAGCATTGTAGACAGACACAAGAACAAGTATTGGGTGGAATGACATAAGTAGGGAAATGACCCGCTGGAGAAAGGACAATGATCCTAATGCCGAATGCAAAAATTACACTACACTGTAATGGAAATGAATATGGCACGCGAGCCAAACCAAATCTTGCCTAGGTAGGGCATGTACGCATACAAGCCACGTCTAACATAGAACGGTCTACTGAACTATGCTTCGACACGAGAAGTATGGGCACATACCAGACCAAGCTCAACATGGAAAGGCGCAAGCCATAGGTGGAAGGTGATGCAATGCATGCATGCAAGCTACAATGCAATAGAAATGGCACGCGGGCCAAACCAAATCTTGCCTAGGAAAGGCATGTACGCATACGAGCCATGTCTAACACAGAAAAGGTGCCGCAACCCTCAAACCAACATACCAGCGTGGAATAGGCGCGTACACATGCAGAACTGTGTTTTAACATGAAAAGTAAGGGCACATACCAGACCAAGCTCAACATGGAAAGGCGCAAGCCATGGATGGAAGGTGATGCAATGAATGCATGCAAGCTACAATGCAATATTTACAAATATGCAATGGAATGGATATTTACAAAATGCATGACAATGCAGTATGATGCGATCTACTGGGAAAAATACAATGGATGCATGTAAGCTACAATGCAAATGCATGACAATGCACTATGATGCAACGACTATGATTGCGACTTTCCCTATCTTACCAACAGGGCGATATACTAGGTTGGTTCAGTATCCAGAACTGAGGCGCCGACATGCCGCCTCAATCTATGGGGCTTCCATACAGATTTCAAGCCAAGGGTAAACCCCTGGGTATTTAAACCAGACTTTAGTCTCGAAACTCCCGAACCTTTGCGTTCTAGGCATAAGCCGTTCGAACTCTAGTTTCCACTGTCCCAGTTGGTCTTCTAGGAACTCATCGCGAACATAGGAAGGTGGCGTTACCAGACCACCGAAAGTCGTTCGGGCACGACAAACACCAAAGGAATTGCACCTTCAGAGGATTTAAGGTCTCCTAGACCGTGGATACCTGTGCGGTTCGTCTGGTCGCTCCAGCCTCAAATGAACCGTACATACAATATCGTGCCTGAAAAGAAAACAAACTTAAGAGGTACAATGTTGTTAGCAATATGCATGACAATACAAATGAAATGCACACACCAATGTGCCGAAGGTTTTGCACCTTCCAAGGATTTAAGGTCTCCTAGACCGTGCATGTTTAAGGTCTCGCTAGACCGTGCGTGTTTAAGGTCTCGCCAGACCGACGCAATATGCATGACAATGCAAGAATGAGGCACGCATGCTAATGCTAATGACGACACACATGCCAATGAAAATGTGACACGCATGCCAATGCAAATGAAGCATGGTGCAAGATGATACAAATGAGACACGCGTGCCTCATAAGATGCAAAATGATACAAGTGTGACACGCATGCCACACGGAATGCAAAATGAAACAAATGAGACACGCGTGCCTCATAAGATGCAAAATGATGCAAGTGTGACACGTATGCCACACGGAATGCAAAATGAAACAAATGAGACACGCGTGCCTCATAAGATGCAAAATGATACAAGTGTGACACGTATGCCACACGGAATGCAAAATGAAACAAATGAGACACGCGTGCCTCATAAGATGCAAAAAAATGATGTAAGTGTGACACGCATGCCACACGGAACGCAACATTTTGAAAATTGGACTTATACGCTATGCGAAGCCGGTTTATATTCAAAACAATGCAATGTACTAACAAGTACAAGTAAGGTGCGCAAGATAGCACGATGTGGATACATGCAAGATGCAAGTGAGGTGCACAAAACAGTGCGATGTGGTGCGCAAAATAGCGCGAGCGATTTTGAAGTGCACAAAATAGTGCGATGCGCTAAACAGCGCGATCGATTTTGAAATGCACAAAACAGTGCGATGCGCAAAACAGCGCGAACGATTTTGAAGTGCACAAAATAGTGCGATGCGCTAAACAGCGCGATCGATTTGAAATGCACAAAACAGTGCGATGCGCAAAACAGCGCGATTGAAATGCAATGCACAAAACAGTACGATGCGTAAAACAGCGCGATTGAAATGCAATGCACAAAACAGTGCGATGCGCAAAACAACGCGATTGAAATGCAATGCACAAAACAGTGCGATCGATTGAAATGCACAAAACAGTGCGATGCGCTAAACAGCGCGATTGAAATACAATGCACAAAACAGTGCGATAGATTGCATGCTCTATGCAAATGACGACACGCATGCCAATGAAAATGTGACACGCATGCCGATGAAAAATAATACAAATAAAATAAATGAGACAGGCATGCCTCATAAGATGCAAAATGATGCAAGTGTAGCACGCATGCCACACGGAATGTAAGACGATGCTAAGTATGACACGCATGCCACATGGAATGTAAAAGGACTAAAAATGCGTAACGACGCACGTGTTTCGGAATGCATGAAAATGCATGGAATAAAAATGCAATGACAATGCATGAGAGATGTGCATGACAATGCAAGGGGTGAGTGTTACAACGCATGTAGTATGTGCATAACAATGCGAATGTGAGGCGCATGACAGCGCGATGTAATGCACCGAAGTAGTGTGATGAACGCGTGCAGCGCACATGGGGCAACTTTTGAATTTAAAAGGATACAAAAAGGATACACCTTGCACGAATTCGAGCGCCACGCACAGAAGACACGACCCGAGATCAAGACGGAGGCCGGTTGAGCGTCGGAGATACACTTTCTTGCACTTTCTTGAGCTATGAAGACCACAAACTACTCATATGGACTAAACAAGGCTGTGGGAACACCACCGACCGGGAGGGGAGGCCACCGGCTGTCCACCGGTTGTAGAATAACTCCATCGGCACAAAATAATGCCGGCCGACACAAAATATTGCCGACCGGCAGAAAGTTGCTGAGTCGGGGCAAATTCGACTTTTCACCCTGGGTGTTTTAAAATAGGGTTTCAAACCCTAATTTCTCACTTCCCCTCCGCCGAAATCCCACACACTCTCTCTCTAGAGCGTTTTCCTCTCCCCGTTTCTCCGTTTCTTCGCGTTCTACGCCCGTTTCGTCGTCGGATTCGCGATTTCCTTCGCGTTTCGGACATTTTCAACCGAACAAAACTTTGTTTCGGTGCCTCGTTTGGCGTTCCTACCTTTTCAGGGTTTGTTCCCCTCACTTTCCTCTTGATTTCCGTGCCTTTTCACATTCCGGCCTTCCCGGCCATTTCCAACCCTCTCGGGAGTTGACTTTCCGGTTGACTCTTCGTATTCCGGTCCGGTTTTCTTTCCTCCGGCTATTTTCTCATCACTCTTGACATGGCGGACGACATTCCACGTGGCGGAACTCCCCCGGACCACGAGATGGATCCCGGGGTCGAGCTCCTACCTTTGAGCGAGCGCCCGTTCGACCCGGCGACCTACCGACCGGTGATCCATGTTCTGCCCCCCGACGGTCTGCGCCAGTTCCGGAGCTTCGAGAGGCATGTGGCGCCCGAGCTATTGCTGCGCGAACCTACCTCCCACCTTTTATTCGGCGCTTCCGAGGTAATTCTCTGTCTTCTGCTTTACTTTCCGCAATGTAGGATACAAAACTGCCGTAGCTAGTTGTACTCTTTAACTGCTGAAATCTGATATACCGTAGACTGTAGTTGACTGTAAACATACATACAACTGACATCTGTTTGAGATTGGCACATGCACACACACTACACTAACCCCGAATCACTCAAACACACGGCGCACATTGTTTTTTCATTGCGAACACACCGGTACCCGGTATTTGTTTGAATCTGTTAAATTTGCACGCATGCTATATCTGTTCTAAACCCCCCAAACATGTTGACGCATCACACACTGTAGTTCACTGTAAGCACACCGGCACCCGGTATTTGTCAAAATCTGTCAAACTTGCACGTATGCTATACTGTACTGAACCACCTGAACACGCTGACGCATCACACGTATTTCACTGTAAGCACACCGGCACACGGTATTTTTTAGATCTGTTAAACTTGCACGCATGCTACATCTGTACTGAACCACCAAAACACGCTGACACATCACACGCCGTAGTTCACTGTAAGCACACCGGCACCCGGTATCTGTTTAAATTTGTCAAACTTGCACACATGCACATCTGTATGCCTCTTAAAACTGCATTTTGAATGTTGCCTTGCAATTCTTATTTTCTGTTTGCAGGAGGATTCCCATACCATCCGCGGGTATGGGAATACTGGCGCTCGGGAGTGGTATGATGAGCTCCCTGACGCGGTCCGTCGCATAGTGGACCAGGCAGGCTTCGGTGCCTTCTGCCGAGGGCTCTCGCGACTTACCACTTGCAGACCTCTACTCGCCGCTCTAGCGGAGAGGTGGTGGGACACCACTGATTCTTTTCACTTTTCCACAGCAGGGGACATGACGATGACCCCTTATGACTTCTCGATGCTCACAGGCATCGGGGTAGGGGGTGATTCGATCCCCTTTGACATAGACATGGATGAGTGGACTGCCGCTCAGGTCTATCTATTTGGGGAGGCCCCACCTCTTGCTCGTCCAGGTTTCGTGCGGTACTCCTGGTTCGAGGTACAGTTTAGGGTCCAGCCCGCGTTGGAGGAGGAGGCGCAGATGACTCAGGAGGACGTGGAGAGGTACACCCGCGGCTTCCTGATGTTCTTATTCGGGACGACCATCTTCGCCGACCGGGCGAACACCGTGCCTCTTTGCCTTCTCAGTGCACTGGTGGATGTCCGGGACATTTTGCATTATGATTGGGGTGGCGCCGCTCTGGCCACCCTCTATGGATACATGAGCTCGGCTTCCCGCGGCAGCGAACAGCTCCTTGGTGGTTACTAGCGAGCCTGGGAGGTACATTTCTTCTCCGCTTTCCATTTCTGTTCTATCTTTTCTGTACTCTGTACGCTGCACACACTGTAGTCTACTTTATGCTTGCTGTATACTGTACACACGGCACACACATACATTCTGCTTCACACTGACTGTACACTGCTCACACTGTACACTGCACACAATACACTGTACAACACACGGCTCTGCCATTTCTGCTTTATTCTGCATATTCTGTTTTTTTCTGATAAATGCACTGGTATTTACCTTGCAGCTGTGGGTTTACGCCTACTTTCCTAGGCTTGCCCCCGTACCAATCACAGAGACTCCTTTGGTCGTCCCCTTCTCACGACGCTTTGACGGGAGATGCACCCGGCGGCCACGAGAGACATTCGGCTTCTTCCGCCAGTACTTCGACACCATCACCCCCGCGGAGGTATGTTTTACTTGTAGTTCATTTAAGCTTCGCTTTCCCACTGCATATTTCAATAACAGTAGATAACAAACTGTATTGCACTTTCAGATCACTTGGCGGCCGTGGGCTCCGTTGCCGGCTGTGACGCGGGATCGGTTTGCCGGTGCCTATGAGACCTCGCGTTTTCGGATTTTGCTGGAGGGCCCGGTCTGTCGGGCATGGTACCTAGGTGAGCGTTTCCTACGCCAGACCCTAGGGTTACCTGAGCAGATAGTCCTGGCTCACCCTCCTGCGGACATGAGGGAGACCGAGAGGCTCACCGCCGAGCAGATGGACGATTGCACCATTGGCTGGGAGGAGACCGGCTTCAGAGGCATCGGCGACTATCGAGAGTACGTGCAGACGTACCTGATGCGACCTCTGAGCGGTGGCCGTCGAGCGGAGGGAGCTAGGCCCGTGGCGCCAGCGGCTGGGGTAGGAGTAGGAGCGAGAGCTGGATCTTCGAGGAGGGCCCGAGTCCGTGGCAGGGGCGGAGCTTAGGGAGGACGGGAGGCTGGTTGGCCCGCCCTGCCTGCTGTATTGACTTTCCGAGGGCAGGGTGGGGCGACCTATCAGATCCCCTTCGGCCCTCTGCCAGCTGATCACGAGTTCGTCGGTGTCCCCGACTTACCTCCGGTATGTATTACTGCATTTTTGTACAGTCATTTCATTTCAGTTTATTTGATATTCCACAGAATATTGATGCATCTGATGTTTTTGCAGGCTTCTTCTGCGTACACCCGGCAGTCATTGGAGATGAATGCCTCCATGATGGGGATGCTCCAGCGGACTTTTGATCTCCTGGCCCTCTACAGCATTCTGGTATGTTCTTCTGACACTGGCCTCAAACCATTCATATACTGCTTCACATAATCTGATGCATGGCACAACACCTGACGCACTGATCTCATAGCATCTGACTCACTGCATACACTGCATCCTGCACTGTACTCTGCACTGGTAAACTGCTCACGACATTCATACACTGTACTTATACACTGCATTCTGCACTGTTAAACTGCCCACGACATCCACACACTGTACTCATACACTGCATTCTGCACTGTTAAACTGGTCACGGCATCCACACACTGTACTCATACACTCCATTCTGCACTGATAAACTGTCTATAGTATACTGATGCATTTCCCCTTTTGTGTACTTTTCAGCCTCCTTTTCAGATTCCTATGGCAGAAGGTGCTTCGGCGGGACCTTCCGTCCCTGGCCGAGGGAGAGACGAGGAGGGCCGAGTATTCCCCCGTACCAGGGGAGGGCGTACTCATGTCGGGAGTAGCTCGCGAGCTCCAGTCCCGGACGATGATGATGACGAGGAGTCAGAGGCGGAGGCAGAGGCGGAGTCCGAGTCATCGGAAGAGGAGACCGGAGGTGGTTCTAGCTCGGGCTCTGACGATGATGCTGATGATGCTCCTGGACCCTCGTCCAGGAAGAGGACCAGGACAGACTGACGGCCCTTGGGGTGCTTGACGCAGATGCGGATTTTTGTTATTATTATTTTTTTTCTTTCTTGTACGTTTCTTTTTTGTTGGTAGTTAGATTACCTTGTACTGCGGCAGGCAGATTTTTGTTTTCCTCAAAACTTTGTACTTGAAAAAGACTATGAAATGAACAGATTTTTGCTTAAAAAAGTGTTACATTTACATATCTCATGTATTGCATTGCATCCCATCATGTTACACCTCAATGTAAATGAAATTGATTGGTTGTCTGAATGTTGAACACTTGCACTGCAATAATCAGATAACTAAACAACCAACAGCAAAACAACCCAAGCAACCCACTGTCTGATTCTGGGTACACGGCCCTTGCTCTACTGGGGATTAATTTGCATACAGCCCGTAACACAGTATTCGGTTCATTCTGCACACAGCAAACTTGAGTGAACGGGCCAATCTGACAAGACGGAGCTCAAAGATGGAACCGATTAGAGTTGAAGCATGCTCAAATATAGAGAATGGCACAGCATTCTGAGTGTAAATGATTTTTGAAATCGAATGAGGGTTTTTCAAACTGGGGTATTGAGCCTACAACTGAACACAGCGGGGAGGACTCGAATACAGGTTCACGACCTAAACATAACGAGACACGCTCGAAAAAGACCTAAAGCAAAGGTTGAGATAAACAAAACGAAAAGACACGACATACAGACGCGTTAACGAAGATGGGGGACCTCGGACCACGAGGAGCCAGTTCAATCTGGGTATTGTTTCCCACCCCCCTTCTGATTTGTGATTCTCACATCACTCGGCTCTCAAGCTCGGATTTTCTCTCAAAACCCTTTTCCTCACTTTTCTCTCAACTTACACCTCTCTATTCTTCATTCTCTCATTTTTCATCCCTCCCCGGGGTGATTGACGGATAAACAGAAAGGTGTGGATTCATGCTCAACACCGTTAGCTCACGGCTATTTCTTCCGGCGGGTAGAGCGCTCTTCTGGCAAGTACATCGATGACGGGGGAAAGACAGAACGCCTGACTCAACTGTGCCCCTAGTTCATCATTTTAACCATTCTTTTCGTTTTGGTTTTCTACTAAAACAAGTTTGATCAAAATGAGAGTCAGATTAACGTACTTGTTCGATTTTTTATTTGAAAAGCATACAAGTCAGGCTGTAAGCACTGAAAATTTTCCTTTTTGGGTTCAAGACAATGGTCCAGTTTTGGAAAATGAAATAGTTTCCGAGAAAATAGTCAACCTCAGTAAAAAGTTTCAAAAACTATTTTTCAAACAGTCAATGCTCAACGGGCATGGAACTTACTCTTTGAGATGCGCTACCTCGGATTGGAGGCAATGGAAAATTGCCCCTGGTTTGAAAGGGGGTGGAAGGCAACGGAAAGTTGCCCCTAGTTTGGGTGACGTCTCGCGACGGCTCATGGCAATGGAAAGTTGCCCCTTGTTTGGATGATGCCGCAGCAGTCCGCAAACAGTCTTCATTGGCGGTGGTCGAACTCTCGAACACAGAGATGACGAAGACGGTCACAACAAATATATGGACACAGTCACCTTGGAAGGTGTTGGCAACTGGACCTTGGGATGAAATTGAAACCATTGCATGGACTGAGACGTTGTGAAAGCATTGGGGGCTGGACTTCATGATGAAGTTGCCTACGTATCCCAAACATGGGAATCAAGCCTCACGTAGTTCCGGTTAAGGTACACTCGGGTATTTTAACCTTCACTTTTCAGGCTTTAACTTTTGCTAAGGCGCCCGATGCTGGTTTTCGACCTTGCGAGCTTCTTTTTATTTTCTTTTTCTTTTGTTCATTTCTTTTTCTTCTTTTTTGCATTTTTTCTTTTCTTTTATTTTCTTTTTATTGTTGTATGTTTTGCTTTTTTGTATTTTTCTCTTGCTCTAACTTTTGCCTGGGCCGCCCTTCCGGGTTTTCGGCCCAGCGAGCCTCTCAAAGGGTAAAAGTGTAGCAAGTCCATTCCAAATGGTTTTTGAAGTTGAAGCCTCTCTATGTCTAGGAGAACGGCTGTTGCAGTGATTTGTGGGGGAATCCATCATGGTTGCTCCACGAGCTTCTTCTGGTGAGGTCTGATCTTTTTGATTCAATTTCGGCGCCTCTTGGTCGAGGGCTACTCCTGATCTGGCCATACAGGCCTTGCATGACGTTTGACCGTTGAACTTTCTGAACGTCCTGAACGGGTTCAAAGTTTGAAAACGAACGGGTTGAATCTTGAGGCTGAGAGCGATCCTAGGCTGCGCAATCTCAAGAGCGGTTCCACACAGGTCTTTACAGGGCCGTGTAAAACATTTGTTTTTGAAAGTTTTTAAGAAAGCGACAAATCGCTCGCACCGAAGATAGTGTGGAACCAATCTGGATCAAGCCAGGATCCTTCTCAGTACTCACGCCGACAAGCATGGTTTCATTCATTAAAAGACTTAGCACGCCTCTCTTTCTCTCAAAATGATCAAAATTTTACAAAACCTGAGGAATTCCTTCCTCTTCGTTTTTATCACCGCAGTGTTCAAAAGGGGTTTTGAAAAACATAGGTCAATGCAATGAGTTTGGCGCGCAGGAGAGCAGGCGAGATGTACTGTCATCCCAATCAAATCCTCTGGCACTTATGCTGAAAGCAAGCATGAAAGTGAGATAGCAACAACTGTTTCATTCAGGTTTGTGGGTGTAACTGGCCCCTCGGCAAAAACAGACTCAAAAACAAAAACAGGTAATTACAAGACAAAACGGTGTTCGAGGCAACAACCGACTCGATACCCAAGCCAGGATTTACAAAGTTAGCGTTCATAGCCACTCAAAAATGCGTGCCAGACACCACATTCAGAATACATCCAGATGCCGCCCGCAGGTGGTTCACCTTCTGATTACATACTCGCAGTATCTGTGTCCTCAAAGTCCAGTAGGTGGGTAGTAACGGACTTGGCTGAGGTAGGCGGGAGGATAACCTCGTTGTCAATCAAATCTTGGACCTCATGACGGAGGCAGAAGCAATTGTCGGTGGCATGGCCTGTCTGCTGGTGGTACGCGCAGTACTGAGCAGCATCATGCGTGGCAGGGAGATTCTTCGGGAGAGGCCGAGGCTCCAAGGGTTTAAGGTGCCCCCTTTTGGCAAGGATCTGAAGTTCTTTGGACAGGGGCATGTAGAGAGCATGAAAGGTCCTGCGCCCCCGGGGCAGGTACTTTTAAGCGCCCTTACTAGCTGCACAGGCGAAGGGGTCGGCATGCGCCACCTTAGCTTTCTGATCTTTCCCGGGTGCAGGGATGGGAACAGGAGGAACTGTTCTGGCATGACGGGGCCTATCCCAATTTTCTGACTGACTCGAACTACCCTCAGGTGGAGTGGGGAAAGCATCCTCCGCAGTCTTTGCCATAACTGTGGATACTTGTTGCTTGTTCATCCCCCCGGCTTTCAAAGCCTCGACTGCCCACAGTAACTGTTCTATGGGATTAGCATCTGCCTTCATTTTGTCTTTTCCTCTAGCCTCAGCCTGATCGAGGGTTTGGGTTGATGTTGATACGTCATTGCCATAGTTGGAGGCCATCTCCGGTTGGCTAAGTTCAATCATGATTCGCCCCAACAGCGGGGGCTCCTGGGGTACAAAACTCCCGGCGTACGGTGCGGCTGGAGGTGAAGCTGACATTCCGTAGGCGAGATCCGCCACAGACCTTTGGAGATCACCTATCATCCCCATCAGTTCAAATGTAGTAGGCTCGCGAGCCTGGTATAGCTGGGGGGCCCAAACCGGGTGCACAACAGGCGACCTGGGCGGATGTGACATATTAATGCTGGCCTCACCTTGCGGGGTGATCCCTTGCTCTAGTGCGGTTGTCATAACCACGATCTCTTCTGAATTCTGTGTCATCATAAACCCTGCCGCGGCAAGGGGGACACTGGCTATTCTGTACTGGCTCTGGACACTCTGAACTGAAAGGAGAAACAAACAGCATTTCAGCCCAAAACGGATCAAACACTGGTGTAGCTGAACAACTGTACTCTATTGCTGATCACTGTTCCCAGAAATCACTGTCCCAAAACTGAACCCGATACCCGCAGATAACTGATTCTCATAACTGACACTGATACCGGTGTCCTCAGGTCTGATACTTAAACTTGCAAACCGATATGCACTTTCCCTGTAGAAATACATTCTAAAAAGCACATAGCAAGTAAAAGAGAGCCAAAACACCCCTATGTTGGGGTAGGGTTTCCCTGTCCTATTTTGTCAGTAGCTAGGGTTTCACTATGCATACAGCAGTTTCAAACAACTTAGCATCGGGTAAGCAACCTGTCCTAGTTTGGAATGGTCACTATGGATTCCGAATATGCACTAGGTCGAATGGTCAAAAGGGTGCCCCGGTAAACCGGGGTTTGTGTTCCCATGCTGTCAGAGCCCATAACCGATCAGCCTTATGGACATGCCTTGACAAGACAAGCCTCCGGCAAACCGTTCAGGAATGACAGATGGCAAACACTGTGTTCCTAGGCGCACCAATGCACATGCAATGCAAAGAAACACATAAGCAAAAACAAAACAGGATATCACGAGTTCGAGTCAAGCTCTCTAAACTCCCCAGCAGAGTCGCCAGAAACTGTAGACGCGCCCGTGGGCCTCACTACAGTTCGGACTCGATTTGTGTCACGGTTCTTAATCTTGAACCAAAGAGTCCAAATCTGGCAAATCGTTTTGAGAAAACATATTTTAGGAAAGAAGTGCCAAACATGGACTGCTTTGCCAGATACAGAGTCGCCACCTAAATATTTTTTAATGGGGAAATTTAGGAAACCCTGTCTCGGTGCCGAAGGCCACATGTCCGTCATCACCGGAGTTGTCTCGGCTCGGGAGCGTGGGTACGATTGGGGAAGGTCAGCTATGAGCACCCCCTTTCGCCCGGTCCGAAGACCGGCTTCTACTAACCATGATATCCGGTTTTGAAAACGTTATGTGTTCTTATTCCATTTATTAGCCTAGAATTACTATGTTATGCGCATAGCAAACAAGTATAGACTAGATTGCCTAATTTGGAAACAAGCATTGCATATCCGTTTGTTTTGAAAAGCGCTTTGGAATTTGCTACTCGCAAGTAGGCTAAAACACGGATTTCAATGAGTTCTCCAACTCAAACAATCCAACCTTCACCCACGGGCATTCAAACAGTAATATCACGTAAGCATTTAGCCACATGGTAAGCATACTATCATGGCAACATTCACACGCATGCGAGATGCTAAAGCGAAATTACTTACATCGTACTCCGTGCCAAAATAATAAACTAGTTAGTAAACATGCATGTCCTAGTTCATGTTAAGAATGACTAATGTAACACATACAGGATGCAATTAGATAGGCTCGGCTTATCCTAAACATGGCATGTGAAATGCGATCAACTATCACATATTCAATTTTTGAATTGAAATACAAATGCAGTTAGCGTGATGTACCGAGCCTAATGCATGCAACACAAATGTATGAATGCACGCATGCATAGCATAAGGTGTGCTCATTTAAACGTGCCCTAATCTACCATCAAAGCAGATAAATAAAAGGGAAGAAAGAAGTGGGGGTTGGAAGACATTCACGCACTCACCCACACTTATTACAGATTTGCCCTCACTCGGAGGGACCAAATAAATATTACAAATTAATTAACTACACAAGCTAATTAAATATTACAAATTAATTAATTAATTAACAAATTAACTAATCTAGGAAAAGCAGTAAACTGCCTCGGGAGGAGAGCCAGATGGAATGCGTGCTCGGTCCTGCTCGGAAATGCACTGCCATGCATAGGCTGCCTCTGTTTTCCTTCCTCTACTCCTCTGGAGGCTACCAAAACCTCAGGACTGCTTCCTTGGACAATGGGGATCACCACCGGCTGAATGGAATTGCCACCGGCAGTGTGGTGTTGTCACCGGCACAAAATGAAGCTGTCGGCAGAGAAGGGATTGCCGGTCGACACCTAACACTGCCGGTCGGCAGAGTGTTCCTGTAGAATCTGCAATTGACAGCAACAGAGGGCAAGGCAAAGCATGGCAGCACAATTCAAGGCATGTATGCACTAGTCATGCCCCATATCATGTTTGTGACTCAAAGGGACATGTGTCTCGATCCTCGGACCACCAATCACGCATTTCTATGCATGATGGCCCAAAGAAGCAAGTATGCAACTTTCATGTCAAATGAAATGCAAACCAAATAGACAAAACAAGGCCTAATTCCTATCACCAAGTCAAGGAATAAGGCATGCATGCAAGATGCAATGCAACCTAAGCATGCAAGCTAAGGATGCAACATGGCATGGCAAGGCGCTTATGCAAGCATACAAGCAAACATGAGGCAATGCAAATGGATGAAAAGATGGACTTATGTGTGATTTAGGCAGCTCTAATTAGGCCTAAAACAAGGGCCAAAGTGCTATAAAATGAGGGCTAAATGGCATGCAAACACACATGCACACAAGGACCAGCACTTAGGCACAAATTGGACAACTCTCAAGCACACTTGAAAGTGGCATATCATGGACAATTAACATGCAACATAAGCTCTGAAAATGCATGAGAATGGTGTCAAACCAAGCAACAAGATAGGCTAACATTAACACGCAAACTGGTCCAAGTACTTGAAGCCGGTCAAGGGGACTTGAACCATGGTTAAGCCAACCAAGCCTCACAAGGCTAAGAGGGCTTAAAATAGGTTCAAGACAGACCTAGACCATGCAAAAGGGACTCCCTAGATGGCATCTAAGGGGCTCAATTTCAAAGCATGCACTATGGCCAAAACATGGAACATGCCACACATGCTTTCAAAGCATTAAAGAAGCATTCAAGGAAAACACATAGGCATGAAAATGGGACTGAAATAACACGTAGGGTGGCCCCAAATCACCAAATCAATGCAAAGATGTCATGCTATACATGCACATACTTAAGGCCAACAAGCCGGAATGCAAACAGGCTATACTAAGCATGCCAAATCCGACCCAAACAACCATGGACAGACCTAAGACATGGCAAAATATGCACAAAATCTTCACAAGACTAAGCCTAAAACATGCTCGAACAAAGGCTAACAACCTAAGGCATATTAAGGCATAAACAAGACATTACATGGTAGGTATGCTAAGGATGCATGGTGTACCAAAACCAACAAAAAAAAGAGATATAATACAACATATTAAGCATGGAAAGCAACCAAGACGTGGTCAATACACACTTTAACATGATGCTCCCTCAAGAGGCCAAAAATGGTCCATTTCAAGGACAACAAGGAGAGGGGGTGGCCCTCTCTTTTTAGAGACTTCAAGACACCATCTCCACCACTGAAATCCCTCAAGATTTCAGTGGTGAAGAGGCCCAAACACCAAAGTCCCGAAACTAGCACAAAATGGCTCAAAATGGGGCCTTTCAAGGCCTAAGAGGGGTCAAGTACCCCCAAACCAAAAAAAACTCTTAATAAACAATCAAGAGGACTAAAAAAAAGAACTTTTTTGTATTATACACCAAGCTCAAAAACGAATTTAAGACAGGTAAAAATACAATGTAAGATTGGGGTAAAATGGGGTAAGATTCTTACCCTTGAAGACCTCTTCAACAATGGTGCTCCAATGGCCCTCCTTAGCTTGAATCCAACGCCAAAACCTCAAAACCAACCTCTTAGAACCTCAATAGCTAAGTGAAGGTGAAACACTAGGTGTTTGTGTGCAATAGTATGGACTAAAACACAAATTAACACACACAAGGGTAAAAAGAGAGATAGAAAGTGTATCAAACCCTAACCCTAGAACTCAAACCCTAACAATGGCTATCTAAGCTCTCCAAAATATCTCAAGTGTCTAACCCTAAAGCCAAGAGACAAGGCTTCTCTTTATAGAAGCTTATTGTCTTGTAAAGCTTACAAGACAAGCTTTCAAGAGAGAGATCCCTCCATACACGTGTATGGAGGGGAGCCAAAAGGAAGACAGCTGTCTTAAAATATCTGCAAAAGCAGATGCACAGTAATCGGCCGGCCAAAAATGTCATTTTGACAAAAAATAGTGCCGACCGGCAGAAAATAGTGCTGACCGGCAACAAATAGTGCCGGTCGACAATATACATTGCCGGTGCAAGGAAAAACCAGCCGGTGGCCTCTAGCCACTGCCGGTGGTGAGTGGGGATGCCTCACAAGACATTCCCTGCCCCTCCAAGGCAAAACACAAGTGTTTGGTGTGAAACCAGACACTAAACGGTCGAGTTCGGAGATCCTGAGGCAAGGCACGCGAGCCGAGACGTCCGGGAACTCCAAACGAACACAAACATGGATGATCACCGAGTGTTCAAACGGTGGCGTCCAAGTCTTGACGACGGTCAAAAATGGGGTGTCTACAACGTCAAACTTAGAAGACCAAAGAAACAATGGAGGAACTTCAAAGACGTCGAAACAAAATCTTGTTCAGGCTAAAATGGAGCTCTTGAGGCGCTCTATCTTTTTAACAAAGGCACAAGGGTAGAGAAACCAACGAATCTAGGTGAAAATGTAGAGAAAATGTAGATTTTAGAGAGGGAGAGAGAGACTCTAGATCTAGGCTTCTTAAAAAGTAGAGAGAGAGAGAGATGTGAAAAAGTGATGTAAAATATCACTTTTACAGACTGAAATATGCACGGTCCGCTCGAGCGCAAGAAGTGATGCTCGAGCATCAGACACAATAAGTTGTGCCGCTTGAGTGTAAGAAATGACGCTTGAGTGCATAATGTACACTCCTAGTAGTTTTGCAAACCTGCAAAAATACTGAGAGTTTGCAAAGCTCGCTCGAGCGCAAGAAATGCCGCTCGAGCGGAGGAGCAAAAATCTGGGCAACAAAGTTTGGAAACTAAGCAACCAACCTATCCCAAACGTAACCACAACAATTCAATAGCCAAATTCAAGGAGATACAAGGGAAGCAAGATGTGAACAACAATATGAAACCATGAAACCCGAGTTTGGGATACAACAAGAGTCGGCTCAAAACTAGAACCGCTATAAAAGTTGAGAGAGAAGTTCTTGAAACTCAAGTAGCTTAATACACTGGTGGCCTAGTTTGAGGCTGCCTTCACTAGTCTGTCGAGGTTTGCACTTGAGCTAGTAGCGATGAAGGAACGCCGTTGTTTGGAGTTTGATAAGAGGTTGAGAACCGGACTCATTTTCAAGGTGGTCGCGTCTATGATTTGAGATTACGGTCGTCTTGTGGAGGCGACAACTCGCTTTGAGACCGTGATTCAGACTAAAGAGGAGAGAATAAAGGCTTCAGGTAGAAGAGTCAGGAGGTTCAGGGAGAGACACGGGATAGTAAAAAGCAGAGGGGTTCAACCCACAGCAGTCTCAAGGAGCACAATCTAGGTCCACTTTTCTGGTGCCGAGTTCTAGTTCTGGAAGAGGTGGTCAGGGTGGTATCACTTATTTCAAGTGTGGTTATCTGAGCCACAAGTTAGTAGTTTGCCTGCGGAAGAGAGAAGGGCAACAGTTTGTACCATCTTCGGCTCATTCTCAGAGCCAGAGTCAGGGAAGAGGATAATAGTCTACCTGGATAGACATAAATTTAAACTATAATATATATGTATATATATATATATATTTATATTATATGACATTTATTGTGGCATTTTCTATTTAATTGCGAATAGAAGATAGCTTTAGAAGTAAAGTAGGAAAAATATAATGAATGACTTTTTTAACAATTGCCAAACATAATGTATTTTTAATTTCTTTTTGTATCTCAATTGTCAATTAAACAAATTAAAATAAAAAGATAAAAAAATTTGGCTGAAATAGTTAAGAAGTTAATTTTACTAAAATCAAATATAAATTAATATTTTTTTTCTATTAAAAGTAATAGTTGGTGAAACTTTTTTTATAATAAAAAAAGAAAATGAGAATTAAATGTGATAATTTATTGTTCCAACAATACTATAGACCCACACTTTCACCTACAATGATATGGTAAGGGAGTTGGGCCTCATGTCATTGAGTGTATAGCAAATAAAGAGTTAACATATATGATACCATATCTCGTGAGTACAATTATGGGTATTTTTTTTTTTGTAGGTCTCAAACATTTTTCTTATTAGTCATCTAGACTTTTTTAGCACTTATGAAACATAGTGGATCCCGTTAAATTTTTTTTTTTAAATCTCAATTGTCGATTAAACAAACTAAAACCAAAAATGAAAACATTTTGACTCAAATTGCTAAAAAGTGACTTTTGTTAAAATAAATAGAAATAAATGTTATTTTTCTATTAAAAGTGATGGTTCGTAAAATATATATTTTTTATTTTAAAAAAATGAGCATGATATTTGATAATTTATTGGTCATGTAGAATTATTTTCAGATCAAATGAGAATACCATTTTAAATTTTCTTCTTATCTTTTTATTTATTTATTTATTTATTTTATCCAGGTACTTTTATTTTGTAATAAATTTAATTTTATTATATTTTCATATTTAAATTATTTTATGCCATTATAAAATGTAATTTTTTATCAACTTAAGCATTTTTTTTTATTGTTCATTAACATTAAATTTTTAATTAATCTTATTTATTATTAAAAAAAATAAATTAGAAAATAATTTTATATATTCATATATACAATTTTGTTTTTTTCGAAGCACCAAATATATATATATATATATACATATACAATTTTGATTTGATTGCTCAGGTTATTTGGTGTCTCTATCAAGTCCATTCAATTTTTTTGAAATTTTAAATTTTATATAGGTTTTCACCGAATCAAAAATTATGTTGTCCAATCTTTCAAAATTTACAATCTTGACTCGACTTTCATGAGTTGAACTCGCCCAAATTTATAATTCTAACAACAAAGTTGTGACAAATTAAAAATTGATACATAAATTGTGATAAAATTATAAAACTTAAATTATAAATTTCAATATTATTTTATTTTCATAATTTACATCAAAAATTATAATTATTTATATTATTTTATATAAATATACTTTATTAATTTTTTCACGTGCATAGCATGTTTTCACTAGTTTATGTAATAGAAAAGTCTATATTGGAGAGCAATAAATAGGTGCATACATAGAAGTGTACGTAGTCTTCTTTTCCCTATATAATATGCCTCCGTTTTACTAAACCTCGTCAAGATTGGCAACTCTTGAATACACAAATGGCTTACAGTCATATCTACGATTAGAATTATATAATATAATTTCCCAACCACTATAAATATGCTAAACCAGCTAACAAAATGAAACACAGAGCAAAGGTCTAGGAAAAACAGACATAAACTAGAACAGAAAACATGGAACTACTCTCCAAGTCTGTTTTTTCTGTAGCATTGCTCTGCTTTTCCAGTTTCATCCTCTATCTCTTCAATAGATTTTATGTGAGGCCTCAGAGGCTTCGATCGAAGCTTCGTAGCCAAGGCCTAAGAGGTCCTTCACCTTCATTTCTGCTTGGTAACATTCCTGATTTCGTCAAATTCCAACCCAAAGACATCAAAGCTCTTACTGGGGATGGCAAGGCCACGCACGATTGGGCTCGTTTCACCTTCCCATTGTTCGAGCATTGGTCGAGTCAGTATGGTATGTACTAACGAATTTCTCAAACCCATTAATTACTCCACCACCTGCTCATGCAATTCCCAATTACAAATGTTGATTTGGTTTGGATTTTGACAGGTCGAAGATACCACTTTGCTTTGGGTACATACCAAGTGGTTTACATTACTGATCCCCAATTGGCCAAGGAAATAAGCCTCTCCACATCATTGAAGTTGGGAAAGCCTTTTTTTCTACAAAAGAATTCAGAAACCTTGCTTGGTAAGGGCATACTTACCTCAGATGGAGAGTTCTGGGCTCACCAAAGAAAAACCATTGCTCCTGAGTTCTATGCCGATAAAGTTAAGGTACTAATACAATACTAACCTCCACCTCTCATCATAATGTCAGATAATTTTTCAAACAGAATGATTAAATGGGAAAAATATGATGCAGAATTTGGTGCACATAATGTTGAACTCTGCAAAGAAACTAATCGGCACATGGGAGACTGAAATAGAAAAACAAAGTGGGACGGCAAATATAAAGGTTGATGGGGATCTGCAGAGCTTTGCTTCAATTGTCATCTCTGAAACTTTGTTTGGGCATAGCAATTCCAAAGTCATCAATGAATTGCAAGAAAGGTTCAAGCGTCTCGAAAGGGCCATGAAAACTCCAATCCTAGTTGGCGGGATTCCTGGTTTGTGGTAAGTGTTTGCGTTTTAACTTCCCTCTCTGCCTCGCATAAACACAACTTACTGAATGCTTACCGACTTGTCAGTGGCAAGTAAACATCAATAGACTGTTTTGCGATGCTTATTTTGGGAAATGGTTGTTATTTAGGTATGTTCCAACGAAGAGCAACATAGAGAAATGGATATTGAAGAAAGAGATACATTCACGAATTATGCATATTGTCAACGAGCATTCATCTAAGGTAGAAGTGCTACAATCGATCATCAATGGAGCTAAGATGAGTGCTCCAGGACCTGCTGCAGTAGAACAACTCATAGTCGACAACTGTAAGAATGTTTACCTAGCAGGGCTTGAAAGCACAGCAAACACTGCAGCTTGGACCTTGATGTTGCTTGCAACACATCCAGAGTGGCAAGATCGTGCCCGTGCGGAGGTCGCTGAAGTTTGTGGAGAAAGCTTGCCGGATGCCGCTATGCTTAGCAAAATGAAAGTGGTGAGTATAAGTTCAGAAGCTCAATATAGCTAAATAACTCATGTTCAAGTTATAAAAAAATTAATGCTCCTAATATATATATTCAACAAAGTTTTGCATTAGAAATTTGTGGATGACTTTTTTCTACCATGCACAATCTCTTCATTCTTAAGATTTGTGAAAGCTAATTGTGTGTTCCTTTAATTTGAATTGTAGTTGACAACAGTGATCCAAGAAGCATTAAGACTCTACCCTCCTGGCCCCTTCATAGCAAGAGAAACCCTAGAAGATATGAAATTCGGAGACCTTGAAATTCCAAAAGGTGTTGGTGTTTGGGTTGCTGTGATGCCACTTCACCATGACCCTGAACTCTGGGGTCCTGACCCAAGCAAATTTAATCCAGAGAGGTTTGCTAACGGCATAGGAAGTGCTTGCAAAATGCCTCAAGCATATATTCCTTTCGGCAATGGTCCCCATATCTGTGCTGGACAATTATTTGCAATGCTAGAGATAAAGGTTGTCTTGGCTATCATCCTATCCAAATTTTCCTTTTCCCTTGATCCAAATTATATCCACTCCCCAGTAATGGAGAATATTATACGACCAGGACATGGAGTGAACCTCATAATGCACAGGTTAACCAAGTGAATCCTTGAGAAGTACTGAATAATCGTATCAACAACGGAATAAAAGAAAATGATACTTGTGTGACTATATATATATATATATATTCTAGAGGGGAGGTGAATAGGAAAACTCTATTATTTTTGTTTCTATGTCTTTAATCCCAATTCTCTTTGTAATTTTATTGGCTAGCAAATGATATTCCCCCCCTCTGCAGTTCATTTAATTTCAATGTTCTTTATAATGAAAGTTATTGTACTTGAGTATATGTTTAGACATCTTTTGAGAAGTGACTTACAAGTCAATTTATTAACTTTTTAATTTATTTGAATCACATTTTCTCTTTATTTTTTATACTTCTTTTCGTAATAAATAATAAAGCTAATTATGTAACACTTTCCCAAACCTAAGTCCATTTTAACAATATTATAGTGGTTTGGCACATTCCCAATTACCTTTGTCACCATTGTCTTTGGTCAAAATCATTACAATACCAATAAAATTAAGTACTCACGAAATAATCATGCTATGCTATGAATACAAATAAGATCTTATCCCAAGTATGGATATCCAAGGAAGGAATTGTCATCTTGATTCAGGTCTCGTTTGGAAGAATACTATTTTAGTAATTTTTTAGCTTTCTACGAAATAATATGCAAATAAGTAGAGAGAATAATGTAACAACTTATAATGACATTTTTAACTTTTTGGCTAAAATGTATAGTTGACAAACAAAACATCATTTTATCAAGTCCAATTTTTTTAAAGACAATTCTAAAATTAAACTGATATATCCTTGATAAATTCATTTTTTAAGTTATAATATTGGAAAAAATTAAGTTGATAATTCCCACAAACTACAGTTCTTACCAAACCACGTCTTTAACAAAATGTATAAAAATTGCTTCTAGGGTCTCTTATAAGAGAAGTTATTGGTTGGTCTTAGACCATCGTTTAAATATATTGTGATTGGTAGAAAATGTGAAATTCACGATTTTGTATTAAGTAATTACGGAATAGAAGAAGGCATGTTGAATTATGATTGATAAAGGAGTAAAGCCACGAGACGCCCTAGAAGTAACAAATAATTTTTCCTGTCATAGAAGGTATGGATTGATTAGGTAAAAGAGAATAGAGATCATAATAAGAGGTAAACAATTTTTCTCAAAGTGAAACTGAATTATCTACTACTATTATTATTATTATTATTATTATTATTATTATTATTATTGTAAAAGTGCTAAGAGTTTGTCGTGTTTTCTACATTTTTGAAATTTCAATTGTATCTTCTCAAATTTCTTATATTTTCTAAAAGTTATGAAAAATCGTATATAAACCAACTATCTTTTATTTTTGGAGTTGAATACTTAAAAACGATATATCTGCTTCCATGAGTCTGATATAAATATAAACAAACCGTTTTTTTTCTTATAAAAAAATATATATATAAAAAAAAAAGATGTCACCCTATTTTTTATATTGATAATGATTTAAGAACAAAAAATAATTTTTGTTTTTTATTTCTTGTGTCTGCTTACTATATACATAATATTTACAGTTGTCCATCATGGATCAAATCATTTTTAATAATTTTGGTTAAATCTTAAAGTTGTATGCATTCATTTGAATCTAAACAGAGGAAAGCACATGTGTTTTTTAAAATAGAGATTTATGCTGCATCTCAAAATTTCATAGGTTATATTCATACAAATTTTTTTTTTTGTTTAAATTATATTTTATGAGCACCTGAGAGATAGGTTCAGTGGTTAGGGATCGGCCCAAAAACGCTTTCACCCAAGTTCGATCGTTCATCGCCCCTCAGTATAACGCCCTTATATGTTGCCTCAAGCAATGTCTTAACCCGGGATTGGGGACTCGTGGAGCATGCGCAACCCCTTACTTTTTTGTAACCAATATATATATATATATATATATTTTTTTTAAACTATAATATTTTACATAGTACTTTAATAATCAAAGAATGATATCAAAATTATAATAAATAAATAAAAAAAAAACAAAACAAAACAAAAAAAACCACTTTCGTTGGTTTATGTTTTAAATATGTTTTTCGATTTTTGGTTTGTCATATTTTCTTAGTTTTGGTAATTAAGGATACTAAAATTTCTTCATATTTTATATTTAAATTATACTTTTACATGAAAATATAATATCTAATAATCACTACAAGAAAAAGCACCTTTGGCGACTAAATTTTTAGTCGCCAAAAGTCTGTTTGTAGTCGCCGAAAGTCGAGTTTTTACTTTCAGCAACTAATTTTTTTAGTCGCCCGTTTTGTCGCGTATATATGGTCGCCGGAGGTATTGGTGACTAAAATTTTTTTAGTCGGAAAAAAATAGCTCTTTACCGACCAACGATTTAGTCGCCAATAGTGATTTACACTTTTTAAAATCACACATTTAGCGACTAATCTTTTTGTCGCCAATAGTCCATGAATCGCCATCTAAACCGTTTAGTCGCCCAAAATAAACACTTTTGGCGACTAAAATTTTAGTCGCCAAAGGTGCTTCCATGAAAAAAAAAATCAACTTTTTTGCTTTTTTTGAGATTCGAACCGCCAACCTCTCCCACATTTAAACCGTTAGCAACACACTCTCTCCACTATGCCACTACAACACCACATAAATATATATGCAACATATATTATTTATATACTATATTGACCCATATTAATATCTAGCTATATATATAAAAATAATTATTTTTATTCAATATAATTTATGTAAAAAATAAATTATTTACTAAAAAAAAATTAGATCACTTTCGGCGACTAAATCTATTTTTTAGTCGCCAATTGTATAGTTTTGGCTACTAATTATATTTTAGTCGCTAAAAATATTCATTCTCGCCGAAAAACCTCCACTTTTGGCGACTAAACTGAAATTTAGTCGCCAAAACCTCTATTTTGGGCGACTAAACTGCATTTTAGTCGGCAATTCTTAACTTTTAGCTACTAAATTTTTTTTAGTAGCCAAAAAGCTTCACTTTTGGCTATGAAATTGATTTTTGTCGGTAAAACACGTATAATCGGCGACAAAACTATTTTTTAATCGCCAAAACCTATACTTTTGGCTACTAAATGTTTTTAGTCGCCAAAAACCTTCTCTTTTGGCTACTAAAATTTTTTCAGTCGCTAAAACCCCTATATTCGGCAACTAAATTGAGTTTTAGTCGCTAAAACCCCTACATTTGGCTATTAAACTGTTTTAGTCGCCAAAAGTGTTCACTTTTGGCGACTAATTCCATTTTAGTCGCCAATTCTGCTACTTTCAGCGACGAAAAATCCATTTTTAGTCTCGAAATCTGCTTTTTCTTGTTGTGAACCCAAATAGAATTAAAAAGTAAAATATTGGTAAAAAAATTAATAAATTCAAATATGTACTGATTTTTTATTATTATATATTTTTTTGTTATTATTATTATTTAATATTAATAATTTTTTTTCCAAAGAGAATACATAACAAATTATTTTTGTTTCTATGTCTTTAATCCCAATTCTGTGTGTATTCCCCCCCCCCCCCGGCGCGTGTAGTTGATTTAATTTCAATGTTCTTTACAATGAAAGTTATTGTACTTGAAGATTGTACTTGAATATATGTTTAGGCTTCTTTTCGGAAGTGACTTATAAGTTAATTTATTGACTTTTTAACTTATTTGAATTACATTACCTCTTTATTTTTTATACGTCATTTTATAATAATTAAAAAAAATCAACTTATTTAACACTTTCCCAAATCTAAGTCCATTTTAACAATACTATAGTGGTTTGGCACATTCCCAATTACCCTTGTCACCATTGTCTTTGTTCAAAATCATTACAATACCAATAAAATTAAGTACTTGCAAAATAATCATGCTATGCTATGAATACAAATAAGATCTTATCCCAAGTTTGGATATCCAAGGAAGGAATTGTCATCTTGATTCAAGTCTCGTTTGGAAACATATTATTTTAATAATTTTTTAGTTTTTTATGAAAAAATATGTAAAATAGTAGAGAGAGTAATGTGACAACTTATAATGACGTTTTTACTTTTTCGTTAAAATATATAGTTGACAAACAAAACCTCATTTTATCTGAAAGTTTAATTTTTTTAAAGACAATTCTAAAATTAAACTGATAAATCCTTGATAATTTCATTTTTTAAGTTATAATATTGGAAAAAATTAAGATAATTCCCACAAACTGGAGTTCCTGCCAGACCACGTGTTTCACAGAATGTATAAAAATTGCTTCTAGGGTCTCTTATAGGAGAAGTTATTGGTTGGTCTTAGACCACCGTTTAAATATATTGTGATTGGTAGAAGATGTGAGATTTACGATTTTATATTGGGTGATTGCGGAATAGAAGAAGGCATGATGAATTATGATTGATAAGGAGTAAAGCCATGTGACGCCCTAGAAGAAACAAATAATTTTTCTTGTTATAGAAGGTATGGATTGATTAGGTAAAAGAGAATAGAGACCATAATAAGAGGTAAACAATTTTTCTCAAAGTGAAACTGAATTATCTACTACTATTATTATTATTATTATTATTATTATTATTATTATTATTATTATTATTATTATTATTATTATTATTATTATTATTATTGTAAAAGTGCTAAGAGTTTGTCATGTTTTCTACACTTTTTAAATTTTAATTTTATCTTTTCAAATCTTCTATATTTTATAAAAGTCATGAAAAATCTTATATAAACCAACTGTCTTTTATTTTTGGAGTTGAATACACAAAAACGATATATCTGCTTCCAAGAGTCCTATATAACTATAAATAAACCGTTTTCTTTCTTATAAAAAAATATATAAAAAATAAAAAATAAGACGTCACCCTATTTTTTATATTGATAATGATTTAAGAACAAAAAATAATTTTTGTTTCTTATTTCCTGTGTCTGCTTACTATATACATAATATTTACAGTTATCCATCATGGATCAAATCACTTTGAATAATTTTGATTAAATCTTAAAGTTGTATGCATTCGTTTGAATCTAAACAGAGAAAAGCGCATGTGTTTTTTAAAATAGAGATTTATGCTGCATCTCAAAATTTCACAGGTTATATTCATACAAATTTTTTTTTTTTTTTTGGTTTAAATTATATTTTATGAACACCTGAGAGGTAGGTTCAGTGGTTAGGGATCGGCCCAAAAACGCTTTAACCTAGGTTCGATCGTATCGCCCCTCAGCATAACACCCTTATATGTTGCCTTAAGTAATATCTTAACCTGGGATTGGGGACTCGTGGAGCATGCGCAACCCCTTACTTTTTTGTAACCAATATATATATATTTTTTTATAAACTGTAATATTTTACGTGGTACTTTAATAATCAAATAATGATATCAAAATTATAAAAAAAAAAAAAACAAAACAAAAAAACCACTTTCATTGGTTTATTTTTTAAATATGTTTTTCAATTTTTGATTTGTCATATTTTCTTAGTTTTGGTAATTAAGGATACTAAAATTTCTTCATATTTTATATTTAATTTATACTTTTACATGAAAATATAATATCTAATAATCTAAATAGAATTAAAAAGTAAAATATTGGTAAAAAAATTTATATATTCAAATATGTACTGATTTTTTATTATTATATATATTTTTGTTATTATTATTAAATATTAATAATTTTTTTTCCAAAAAGAACACATAACAAACTATTTTCTAAGTGTATTTAAATTAAGTGAATCTAAATCTAAAAGAGTAATTAATAAATACAAAAGTATTAAATTAAATGAATCTAACAAAAAAGGATTACTAAAAAAAACAACAGTGTCAAAGATTAAAAAAAAAAAAAAAGCATAAAAACTAAAATATTCAAAACAAAGTTTGAAAAAATAAATCAAACCAAACACTATAAACTTCTCTTTTTTAAAATTATTTCTTCACTAATCTTTAATTTTACACAAATTATTCACAAATTTATTTCAATTTTAATCAAATTAATAATCTTATTAAAAAATGGTGCATACACACAAAAATGTAACACTAAACATCTACATTATGACCAACTATTTAATTATGAGTAATTAACTTCTCATTATTACTTGTATTATATTGTTACAAAAGATTTTACATATTACTTTTGTGATATCTTATATATGTCAATGTCTACATATATAAATATATAAATATACATGTAATTTTATATATATATTACAATATTCATACATTATCATGGATCACTTTAATAATATAGTTATATTTATTAGGAAAAGATTGCGGAATTGTATATTATTCGCTTATCAACTTATGTTCAATATATATATATATATATATATACGTACATGTCATACAAAAAGTGTCTACAATAAAGACTTTTAATAACAAGCCAAGACTTTGCAAAATATTTCTATCACGACAATAATTGTACTTTTTTTTCCTTTCACACAAAAAATCACATTATTGAGAGAAAATAGATTTTGAAATTCATAATAATATTACATTGCCTCAAACTCTTACTCAACAAAATATTTTTATTACAATGAATTATAATGGTGAGTAAGAAGAAAAATAAGAATATTGTGAAACAAAAACTACAGAAGATCTATTTCAACATGCTCGCCAAGTAAAGTTAGACGAGCTGAAGTAGGAATTGTCTTATCTGTTATAAAATTCAAGAAAAATAATGTATCTCATACACACATTTTAGTCAAATTACGATGAGAAAAACAAATGATACCCAAATATTATTGCAACAACTTAATGATATAGAAAGTAAATAGGGAAAATTATACAAATAGTCCCTATAATTTACACGATGTGTCAATTTGGTCCTTGTATTTCAAATTGCTCGATGTTGCCTCTTAATTTAACGGATTGTGTCATTTTAGTCCAATAAATAACGGTTGTTAAGTTAATTTAACGAAAAGTGAAACAATGTATCAATTTGGTCCTTGTATTTTTCACAATGTGTTAATTTAGTCCCTGTCAAAATCGAGAAAATTGAAACTACAGGGACCAAATTGACACATTGTTTGACCTTCCGTTAAATTAACTTAACAACTGTTATTTATTAGACTAAAATGACACAATTCGTTAAATTAATGGGCAAAATCGAGCAAATTAAAACTACAATGACCAAATTGACACATTGTATAAACTACAGGGACTATTTGCAAAATTTACCCAAATAAATAAATCACATAAAAGATTTTGATCAATTTTTATTATATGTTGATTTTGTACAAACGCAATAATATATTGTGTAACTTGACAGTTTTATAAAAGTAACCTCGTAAATACTTATAAATTTGGATCTATAAATATCGTGAAAATAATTAATTATTAAATTTTTGTATCAATCGAAATATTAAGCTACAATATCATTATATTTTCTTTAGAAAACTCATCTACATTTTTAACATAAATGAAATTATACTAATTACTAATGTTGTATTAAGAGTTAATTATCTAGAAATCCTATATATAAATGTTATGATAACTTAAGTTTTTTCTAAAATTTTTTGAACCAATAAGTCCTATTTAGTAAAACTGATAATATTATATATTTTTCCCAATTTTTAAAACTAAGAATATTATCAATTTTTCATAATAATGTTCCAAATAATTATTTCAGTAACTGATAAAAAAAACAAAGTATAAGATTAAACATTTTTGCCCTTCTACTTATTAGTTTGATTCAATTATCTAATAAAATCGAGAACATTATCAGTTTTTTCCAATTTTAAAACTGAGAACATAATCAATTTTTTTCATTTTTAAAGGGTTTTTTTTTTCTCTCCAATTTTGCACACCAATATTCCATCATCATGTTCTTTTATAGACACAAAATTTAATTTAGTTTTTTTTTCAATTTTTTTGTAACGCCCTCAAAATAAACCCAGAAACAGACATCCATGATACAAGAAAGAGATGTCACATTTCATAAATCAGAGTGTTTTACATAATGTATTACATGTTGACAACAAAAGTAAATGTCTTACGGGCTTACAACTTTCCAAGTCAACACTTGGTTATAAAAAGGAGAGTACTAACTCTACACAAAATAAGCCCTTGGCTTGATATACATGTAATACAAAAAGTAATCAAAAAGGTCCCTCAGCCATTAAGCCTCCCAAGCTACGTCCTTGGAGGTGGCATATCACCTGCACCTGAAAATGATATCCCAAATAGGGTGAGCCAACGCCCAGTAGAGATATGCTAAACATAATATGAGCAATAACTAAAACATTAGCACTTGATAAATGTTTAACTCAAATAAACCGACATATAGTACAATCCAGTTCCATAATCCTTTACTTAACAAAATCTCATCTTGTAAACACGGCTCAGAACCTGGCCAAACAACTTAAATGAGACTGCATCTCATGCCAACAATACTACAAACTACCATTTTACGGAAATTGCGTCCGCAGGATTCGGCACCCATGTATAATTATTTTCTTGTAGCCATTTTACGAAAATTTCATCCGCGGGACTCGGCACCCATGTATAGATATTTTCAAATTGCCATTTTACGAAAATTTCATCCGCGGGATTCGGCACCCATCTATAATTATTTTCGAATTGCCATTTTACGGAAATTTCATCCGCGGGATTCGGCACCCATGTATTCAAATACTCATCATATATAATGACCAATCAATACACATATTCGTTGTATTATTCCAACTGTCATACTCAATGACATACTCAAATTGATTAGTTTTAATTCACCTAATCATCATGCAGTGTCTACAACAATCAAGACTATCCTCCACCGATAGCCCAAAGCATGTATTTCTAAACAGATAATAAATGCACCAACAGATAAATTATCAATAATTCTCAAAGGTGAGTGATTATTAAGTCCAACTCCACCATTCTACTACATAATGAGACAATTTCATTATTCCCAACTCAATTTCATATTTCCATAATAAATGTCATTAATTACACTAATGACCCAAATATACCCAAACATGGCATTTTTCCCCTTTCCTCAACATTGACCCAAAGGTCCAAGTATTATCAACAACATCAATAACCTTCCTTTTTAGACCCAAAACACATAGGTTTGAATCAAAAGAACGAAACCCCTCTTTCCAATATAACACGTCTCAAACCCTAACTTCCCAAACCAAACCATTTATACAAAAAGCTCAACATTTAGGTTAAAGTTCATAAAGATGAGTAGTTATCCCTACCTCAAATTCGGAGACCAAAAAGAGAAGTTGAAGAAAACTCAAAGTGAATCAAACCAAGAGATTTTCGGATTGATAGATAGCCCAAGCCAAGCTCTACACGTTTTATAAAGGGACAAGGCTAGAAACACACTAGAACTAGATCAGACCTAAGAGAGAAGGTGAAATGTAGTGAGAGAAGCTCTCAAAATCGATTTTTGAAAAGTAAGAGAGAGAGTGAAAGTTGAAAAAGTAATCTAAAATGACCCAGCTGCCAACTGATATACGACTAGTCCGCTCGAGCGGAGAATAGGACGCTCGAGCGTCAAGCACAAAAACTGGACCCGCTCGAGTGTGAAAAACACATCTGCAGAACTTTTGTAGACGGACAAACTATTGAAGGTGTGCAAACTCCGCTCGAGCGCAAAAGGACCCGCTCGAGCGGATCACTAAAAATCTGGGCAACAAGAGTTGGGACAAAAGCTCAACCAACCTGTTTGAAACACGCCCAAGACAATTCTAAACTCAAATGCAAAGAGTTAAAGGACGAAAATGAAATACAGACAACCACAACTATTAACGGAACCGAGTCCAGAATACAGTAGACATGAGAGGGAAAACCGGGATCGCTATTTTTTTGTTTGGTTTGGATTTTCAGAAAACAGTTTTCAGAAAATTCTACTTTTTTATTTTTTATATTTTAATGTTTTCAATGATTTTTTTAATATTTTAAAAAATTTTGTTTTTAATTTTTAGACACACCTAACAAAAATACTATAACGCCCCAAGTTTCTAACCCAAATGATAATACAAAAAATCTTAACTCTTTCAAGGAAAACCGAATATAAATCTCCAAACTTACATTACAATATACAATAGTTCTTTATGCAATAACACATTAATCCAAGAACAAGTAAATAAACAAATAAATATCCCCAAGAGTTTACAAGTTTCCAAGACTTGAGCCTGGTTACACAAAATGATTATTCAAACCCAGACAAATACAACCCTTGACTTACACAGAGTCACAGCAAAATAAGAGCATTGTACTCTCAACACACATACTTACACGCTCCTAGTTGGGTGGGATCACCACATCTTTTCCTGTACAAAAATTTCGTAGAGTGAGCATAAAGCCCAGTAGGAAATTCTTAACAAAGTATATACATTTTATACAAGTTTCAAGAGATGAAATGCACATGCCATGCTATGCCCTTTTTGAAGATAAATCACATGTTCATCTTTTGAAAACCATCATGCTCAATGATATCATGCAATTTTAATTATTCAAAACTTAACAATTTATTTCAAGGGTGGTAAATACGACTCTGGTAATCCCTAGGTCAGTGTTTGCAAGTAGACTATACAAGTACTTACCAAATTGTCATTTTTACCGCTATTAACTGGAAGGCTCGACACCTATCTGCGTGGGTTTTCGGTCTTTCACCCCGGACTCTCAGGCTAACTTATTCAATATCATTTAGACCACCTATCAAGACTTACCAACGTATTTAACCCAAAACCATTCCATGAAAACTTGTTTCTCAATATTCTTTTCTCAATACAAGTTTTCAAATCAACTTTCAAAGTTTAATGTAATTAAGTGAATTGATATGCCAATTTCACAAGATGAATATAAATACTTTTATTCCAATTCATCAGCCGAGGAATAACACAATTCCCTCTTCACAAGCATCCTCAACAATTAGTCATTTCAAGACTGTTTTAACGTTTTAAACAATAATTTCCAAAATGAACAACAATTCTCATATTCCCTGAAATTCATCATTTATATAAAATATAAATAAGAAATTTTTCAAACATCTATTTATTTTGACACACAAAATAAATATAACAATATCATTCATGGATTTTCAGTATCTTTTAAAAAAATCTCCAAATTGTAGGTTTTCTCACTAAAACTATACAACTCAAATCTTTTGAAAGAAAAATTCCAAAATCATCTTTTCTTCAATAAACAAAGATCAAAACCCAAAAGATCATTTTAAAAGAACAAGAGACAAACTCACTTTCAAAATCACTCAACTTTTTGAATCAACAATCAATTTTCAAAACTATCGAAAGATGATTTCGAAAATCATATAGATCTTGCAAATATATATATATATATATATAACTCTAAGAAAACCCTACCTCAAGTTTTGAAGAAGAAATGAGATGAAACCCCCAAAATCAACGGTGTCGAAACTCGATCTTCACCGCACACAACGAAGCCCTCGAGAAGTTAACCAATTTTGATGAAGAACTTATGGCAGAACTCTAATGGATCTTGAGAAATCAAGGTTTTGATCCAATTTGGCGTAGGGAAATGTAAAGAGACAGGAGAGGAAAGGGTTTTTAGAGAGAGAGATATACAAAAGTGATTTGAAATATCAGATTCACGAACTGTTATAACATGGTCCGCTCGAGTGTGGAAAGCCCTTCTCGAGTGTCAAATACACTCTCCTAATAATTTTGCAGACAAGTCAAACTTCTAGAACCAAACATTTTCCGCTCGAGCACATAAACGGCCGCTCGAGCAGACAAGCAACTTCTAATGCATTTTGCATTTTTGCTTTAGGGGCGATGCCCCTCAACCCCGCCAGGGTGTTGCCCTAGGACCCGCCAAGGGGCACTGCCCCCTGGATCCCCGCGAGCTCGATTCTCGACATACTCAGCGAAGTGACAAAATTGGGATCGCTACAACCTTCCCCCCTTAAAGAATTTCGTCCCCAAAATTTCAAATCAAACTACCCAAACAAAGGGTTTCTAGCGATGAAAATCACACAATTTCATTTTCAAATCACAATACTAACTCTCAACCAAATTCCACCATTTTCCACCATGGTTATTTCATTAACAACAACCTCCCAAATACGTATAAACATGAAATTTCCCAAAAAGTAATGGCAGCTTTAAACAACCTATGCTTAAAACAACAACGCACATATCAACATGTGGTTAACAACTTTAAATACGTTTCACTCAACACTAGGGAATATTACAAAGAAAAGCAACCTAAGCATTTTCAAATAAATCCGGATATTTGGAGCGGACTTTCGCCTCCCGTTCCCACGTCACTTCTTCAACCCCATGGTGTCTTCATAACACCTTTACCAATGGTATAGGTTTGCCCCGTAGCACTTGCTCTCTGGTGTCTAATATTTGAACCGGTTGTTCTTCGTAAGAGGCATCCTCATCTACCTCCAAGTCAGCCTAATCAAGCACATAAGAAGGGTCAGGTTCATACTTCCTAAGTATAGCTACATGAAATACGTTGTGAACTCCCGAAAGTTGTGGCAGTAAAGCTAACCGGTATGCCACTTCCCCAACTCGCTCTAAGATCGCAAAAGGCCCAATGAACCTTGGAGATAATTTACCACTCTTACCAAATCTCATCAAACCCCGCCTTGGTGAGATTTTTAGAAATACATGGTCACTAACTTCAAAAGATAAAGGTTGTCTCCTCTTATCGGCATAACGCTTTTGTCGGCTTTGTGCCGTAGCTAACCTCTTCCGAATGAGAATGATTTTCTCGGTTGTCTCTCTAACAATTTTCGGACCCAGTAACGGTGCATCACTCACTTCGGGCCAACAAACCGGTGATCTACAAGGTCGGCCATATAAGGCCTCAAATGGTGCCATCCCAATACTAACTTGGTAATTATTGTTGTAAGCAAACTCAATCAATGGTAAGTGTCTTTCCCAAGGCCCTTTAAAATCAAGGACGCAAGCTCTAAGCATGTCCTCCAAAATCTGAATGGTACATTCCGACTGTCCATCGGTTTGAGGATGATAAGCGGTGCTAAGAGTCAACTTAGTTCCCAACGCTTCTTGAAGTCTTTGCCATAATTAGGTAGTAAAACGAGGATCCCTATCCGACACAATAGTCACAGGGACTCCATGAAGTCGAATTATCTCTCTAAGTCGAACTAATTTTTTTTTTTTTCAATTTTGCACACCAATATTCCATCATCATTAGACACAAAATTTAATTTAGTCTTTTCAATTTTTTTGTTTGATTCGGATTTTCAGAAAACAGTTTTCAAAAAATTCTACTTTTTTATTTTTATATTTTAATGTTTTCAATAATTTTTTTTAATATTTTAAGTAATTTTTATTTTTTATTTTTAGACACAGCTAACATAAATACAATTAAAAAGTATAATATTTGTGAAAAAAAACTTTAAAAAACACACTAAATACCAAAAAATATTTTTAAAAAATACAAAAATTCAGTACATTTTTCATATTTTTGTGTATTTATTAATTTTTTAAAATATTTTTTCACAAATATTTTACTATTTAAATACATCTGAGTAAGGTACATGTAAAATACGTAAAAAAAAAATTGCTTAAAATTTAAAAAATATTCACTAAAAATAAAAAAATACAAAAAACAAAAAAACTCAATTTTCAGAAAACTAAAACTAAACACACTGATTAGTTTTTTTTTTTCTTGGTTCATGATTTTTATTTTTATTTTTATTTTTTTAGTTTTTTCAATTTGAAAGTTCATATTTTAAAGCTTTGAAAATCAAAATAAATATTAAATCATCATATTCCTTTATAAATAATCATAAATGATAAACAATCATTGTTTGAAGGGCAATTCCAACTATTAAAAATTAAATGGGACTTAAGGTCCAAAAAACTCTTAGTTAGGATTTAATGGAATATAAGTTCATAAATTAGGACTTATATATAAATGCCCCTTATATTAATGCATTCTTATACTAATAGTATGCAAATAATATGCAATAGTAGATTCAATGAATTGGTATTATGAAATGAACTATTAAACAAAATTATATAATTGTGCAATTAATATTACACCTTCAATTGTATTCCAGGCACGAATTATGAAAAATTGAAGTAAGAAGTTGATAGAAAAATATTTATATAAAACTATACATTTAAAGGACCTGCTTATTGTTTATTGTTTAAGATAAGATATATAAACAATTTAATTATAAATTAATGTTTATATTTATAAAGTTTCTCATTTATCATTTAAATTCTTCGGCCGAGTATGAATTCATTTCTTGCTTAGTTATATTTTGGATATAAATCAATTTTCCCATATAAGTCTCCATATTTTGTATAGATATCAAATACCAATTTAAAAGACACACATAATTACAATATTAATAGTTGATGAAAAATCAGGTGTTGCGTGCAACGCATGTGCCCAACCACTAGTATTAAATAAAAAATTGATTTTATCCTAAAATATACATTCTTATTTATAAAAGACGAAATCCTAACTAAACAAGTAAGGAAGTAGCTAATTCCTTGTTAGACACTTAAATAAATAGAAAATTATCAACAAAAAATAAATAAATAAAGAAAATTGAGTTAAGCCCAAATCTGAATATTAGGAAACAATAGAAATGCACCAAAACAGAGGTGCTAAAAACGAACTACTCAAAATAAAGTTATTGCTAAAACGAAACTTTCTTAAAACGGCCAAATCACTCAATTAAGGGCCTAAACGAAAGAATTTAACTAAAATTCACTATACTTCATTCTCGAGACAACAATATTTTTTTTTTATATTTAAAACGCTGTTTTCGATCAAACTATTAAATTTAAGATAATTCCGAACACGTTACAAAAATATCATTATTACCCTCAAAATACAAATCTTTTTAAACTTGTTATATTTTTAGAACACTCCTTAACAAAATTTATTTAATAAAATACATTAGTTGAATTTTGAGGCTCTTTGCTGACTGTAGGTCACTAAAATAAATATATTCTACTGCTGTAGGTTACTAGTTTATATATTAACACTCATCAAGTCAAATAATGATGACATTGTTGAATCTTATTTTTTAAAAGAGGTGGATTTCTTTCGGTCCAGATATTAGATCGAAGGGTGTTGTTTGAGTCTGTAGGGCTTATCACGAATCTCGTTTCTATAATTTGAACTGTTTATGTTGTCTAACACTTTGTGTATTTCATCAACACAAAAAATTAAGCCGATCCAATAATTGTAATTTATTTAATTTTTTACTAAAAAAATAAACAATTGTATTTTTAAAAATAAACCATATATTTTTTTAGTAACGAACGTAATAAATTGAACAAGTTACAGTTATCAGACCGATCCAATTTTTATTTATTTATTATTATTATTATTATTATTATTATTATTATTATTATTATTATTATTATTATTATTATTATTATTGTGTGTGGGTGAAATATATAAAGTGCTCGACAAAATTAATGATTCGAATTATCAAAATAGGATCCATAATAAATTTTACGGATCCAAACAACACCCTTCCGTCCAAAAGCTAGACCGATGGGAATCCTCCTTTTTTAAATGAACCGTTAATTTCTTGTATATGCTTTCTAAAATGGTCATCCTTTCACTCACCAATATTCCTAAATTTAGTTTTTTTTATAGGATTATATAGAATTTCTGAAAAATAATAAAATGATAATATACATACAAAACAAGTTTGACAAAAAAAAAAAAAAGCAACCTTGTTTTCTATTTTCAATTAAAAATCTAGAAATTAAAGTTTTGAATAAACCATGCTAAAAAACAGAATTAATTTATAAAAATATTACAAAAAATTAATTGTATGAAACATGAGTAAATATTTTTTGGTGCTGGATTCCCTCCAGTCCGTGATCAGACTGGAGGGTACTATTGGGCTCATAAGGGCCCATCACGGGTCTCGTTTCGATAATCCGAACCGTTTAATGTGTAAAACTCGTTGAGTACTATATGTTGGTAAAACATCACATTGATAAGATATTGATACTTTTGTGATCAAATCAGTTTTGTATAAAAAAAAAATGGCGGTGAAAAAATAAACGGTTGATAGAAATCTAATCCGATGAGATAACTATCGATATCTGATCAACGTGATTTTTTGCATTCATATAACACTCGACGAGTTTTATACATTGAACGGTTTGAATTATTGAAACGAGACCTCTGGTGAACCTTTATGAGCCCAATAGTACCCTCCAATCTGATCACGAACTGGAGGGAAGCCCGACCCATATTTTTTCTATTCATTAATTATGTACTGTGATGATATCATTAATAGTGTTCGATACATAGAGGCAAGACCAATGGCTTGGAAGTCGTTGGGGGTTCCTTTGAATGGAAGGCAACTGGAATGTTGAGAGTGATTCACTGGTGATTTGATTTGTTTGGCCACATACAGAAAAAAAATGTATGCACTCAAGCTTTATGGGATTTATCTGGTTTAAATAGTTCACTTTTTGTAAATAATTGTGCCTAAATAATATATGAAAAAATTAAATTAATTTAATAAAAATAATCACATAATTTGTTTTTTTGTTGTTTCACAAAAAATCAAAATTTTAAACCATGCTTGTTGTCTTTTTTCTGTTTCTTTTTTTTTGTAATAAAATGATGAAAACTGTGGGGATATATTTTCTAAGTACCAACACGTGGCTAAGGTGACGCCGATGTGCCACGTGTTTTGGACATGACGCCGAGGTTATCTCGGCAAGGCCGATGTTACCTCTGAAGATATCGGAATCCGAGATAAGCGGATAAGGCACAAGAGTCCTAGAAAAGGGGAAGACTACAGTTGGGAAATGATAAGACTCTTAGGGAGTTTATCCCAATTCTACTAGGAGTCCAAGATTGATGGTAATCCTAAGTCCATTAGAGCTAGGCTCCTGTTGGGACAATGATTGAGTTTGCTATAAAAGAGAGACACCCCCGTGGGTCTAAGGTACGCAATTTATATTCTGAACAGTGAGATTAGCACTATTGATTATCTTTGAGAGATATACTGACTTGATCGTCGGAGTGCCCCCGGGTGGACGAACCACCGCAGGAATCTTCTCTTTCTGTTACAGGTTAGCCAGGTGTCATCTATTCTGCCAGTGTTCTCCAGCTGAATACTGAGTTGGGCAGTGTGATCGGAAAATCACTCACACAATTTGGCGCCGTCTATGGGAAAGAAAGTAGAATAGATGGCCAGTAACGGACAGAAGGAAAAGATTGGGGATGACACTCCTGCTGGGAGTGGGAGACCTATTGACCTTGATATCACAAGAGACGAATGCAACGCAGAAACTGGTGACCAGAATCACGGTGTGAAAGACGTTGGCCAGACTGGCGACGCACCAAAGAAACCAGATCGAAGTGGATATTACAAAGAGGACGACCTCCAGGTTTGGAAGGATAGGTGCCTACGGAGGGACAAAGAGGTAAAAGAGATGGCAAAAAAATTGGCAAACCTGCAGTCGGTTGCCAATTTCATGATGCAAAATAACGTCATGCAGCCACCTTTCCCGCTGCACGACACGCCTATTCCAGCAACCAATACCCGGAAGGGAGGGCAGAAAACGATCCCCGTAGCCCTTCAGCACAACGGGAGCGAGAGACAGTCTCACCGACCCTCCAAGGAAGTCGGACGAAGAGTGTCAAGAAGAGAAGAATCACGGAGGACGCATTGCACAAAGGAGGCAGACCCCAAAGGACATCGGCATGTTCAGGGGCAGGCGCTGTGCTTCGACACAACTCATGGAGAAGGGTCAAAAAGGGTTCACCACAAGGCCGAGAGTAGTATACCGAAAAGACTGAGGTCGAAAGATAGCCGAGCTCCTGGGCGGAGCAAAGAAGACTTAAGAGATTACCTCAAGAGGAAGCAACAGAATGCCGATGCCGAGGTAACCTCCCCAGATAAGCCGAGGACACCATTCTTAGTGGAATTAGACAGGTTTGAGGCGCCGAAGAGATTCAGTATGCCAAGGTTTCAAATATACGATGGTAAGTTAGACCCCAACTTCCACGTTGGACTATATTTGAACTTAATGGCATTGTATAGTGGGAATGAGCCGTTGCTCTACAAAGTGTTCCCCTCATCCTTCGGGGAGATTGCATCGGATTGGTTCCACAAACTACCAAAGGGAAGCGTGAAGACTTGGGAAGGCCTGGCCGAGATGTTTGTGGCCAGGTTCGTGACAAACAAGCTGCAGCCATTAAGGGTGGACACATTGATGGCTCTGAAGATCAGCAGGGATGAAGGCCTTAGGGCCTATGCAAAAAGATACTATGAGGTGTTCAATCGAATACCCGAATGTAATCAAGAGGTGGCGGTCGTATCTTTCAAGAACGGCCTGAAAGACAACTTTCCACTACGAAAGTCTTTGGTAAAGACATGCCCAAAAAGTATGGAAGAGCTCATGGCAAGAATCGAGAAGTATGCCAGAGCCGAAGAAGACACGTCGGGGGCTAAGGAGATAAAACAAGAGAAATGAAATGGCTCGTCGAAGCGAGGCCGAGGTAACAATGGATCGAGCAAACAAGAAGCAAAACTGAGGGCCACATAGGCAATAACAACTGTGTTCTGAATCCCAATTTACAAAGTCCTGGATCAAATTTGGAACCAGCCCTATTTCAGAACACCAGAGAGGACTCCAGGAGAGTTCATAGGAAGAAACATTGGCAGGCATTGTGCCTACCACAATGAAGATGGGCATACAACTCAGGGTTATAGAGCCCTGAAAACACATTTGGAAGACCTAATGAGACAAGGACATCTGAGAGACCTTGTTGATGAGACCAGGACAAGGGAAGAAAGGGCAAGGTTGCCTTAGGCACTAGCAGCCCCACCTTCCCCAGCACAGTAACCGCAGGCAGGAGGACCTCGGGTAATCAACGTAATCCACTCGAAGGTCAATGAAAACGAAATCCGAGGAGAGACCCAGAAGGTAAAACACCTACAACATGTCTACCAGGTTAGGGAGAAAAGACATCGGGCAAAAGAGTGCCAGGGACCAATGATAACCTTTACTGAAGCTGAACTAGAGATGGTCCAGCATCCGCATAATGATGCCTTGGTAGTATCCCTCTAGGTTGGGGAGTGCCAAGTGAAATGCATCCTGATTGACCAAGGTAGCTCTTGTGACATCATGTACGTCCGATGTTACAAGGAGCTCGGCCTTCACCCAGATGATATGGAACAATCCAATGGCCCAATGGTTGGGTTCAATGGAACGCCGACATGGCCACTGGGAACAGTAAGCTTGGAGGTGCAGGCTGGCACCAGGAAGATCAAGACAGAATTCACCATCATCGACACACCCTTCCCTTACAACATCATCTTGGGAAGGCCATGGCTGCATACGATGGGGGCAGTTCCCTCAACATTGCACCAACTATTACGATTCCCAACAGAGCATGGGATAGAGGAAGTCAGAGGCGATCAGCTACAGGCGAAGAATTGCTCCATGGTAGCAATGAAATCTACCTGCAGCATACGAGAGCCAGAAAAGGCAGAAATTGAAGATGAGGACGTGGAAGTCCTAGAAGACGTCGGCAAGGAGCCAACCGAGAAGAGCGAAGAGGCACTGAAGAAAATCCTCGTCCAGGATGGGGATGAAGAACGGTTCTTATCGGCTCGGGGTTAGCCGAAGAAGAGGAAAAAGAGTTGGAAACTTTTTTGAGAGCAAATATTGAGGTGTTTGCTTGGACACCTTACAAAATGCCTGGCATTGATCCCGAGGTTACTTGCCACAAACTGAATGTTGACAGGTCGGCCAAACCTGTAATTCAACGAGCCAGAAGATCGACGTTGATACACGTCGAAGCAGTAGAGGAAAAAGTAGACAGATTTCTAGAGGCCAGGGCCATTAGAGAAGTTCACTACCCGACATAGCTATCCAATACAGTGGTGGTAAAGAAGAAGAATAGTAAATGGAGGGTCTGCGTAGACTTTACCAGCCTCAACAAAGCCTGTCCCAAAGACAGCTTTTCTCTACCCCAGATTGACCAGCTAGTAGATGCCACTTCAGGGCATGGAAGAATGAGCTTCCTAGACGCCTATAGGGGGTACCACCAGATAACCATGTACCCCCCAGACGAAGAGAAGACCACATCCATCACCCCAAAAGACCTGTACTGTTACAGAGTAATGCCTTTCGGGTTGAAAAACGCAGGAGCAACTTACCAAAGGCTGGCAACCAAAATGTTCAAACACCTGATTGGCCGAACAGTAGAAGTCTACATCGATGACATGGTCGTTAAGACCAAGGAGCCTGAGGGTCATCTCGCTGATCTAAAAGCAGTCTTCGAAATCCTTAAAACATATCGGCTCCGACTCAATGCATCGAAGTGTGCATTTGGAGTTGGATCTGGTAAGTTTTTAGGATACCTGGTGACCAGAAGGGGCATTGAGGCCAGCCCAGATCAGATCAAAGCCATCCTAGAGTTGAAAAGCCCGACGTCGGCAAAACAGGTACAGATGCTAACTGGAAGGGCCGCAGCCCTGAACAGGTTTATCAGTAGAAGCTCGGATAAGTGCAGACCTTTCTTTAACTTGGTGAAGAAAGCCACAGACTTCCTGTGGACCGAAGAATGTGAAGCCGCTCTGGCCGACCTGAAGAAGTACTTGACCACAGCTCCAGTTCTTTCAAATCCAGAACTTGGGGAGGAGCTGTTCCTGTACTTAGCCGTTTCAAAATATGCAATAAGTGCAGTACTAATCCGAGAAGAAAAAGGGGAGCAAAGGGCTGTTTACTATGTAAGCAAAACCCTAGCCGATGTAGAAACGAGGTATCTACCCTTAGAGAAATTGGTACTAGTTTTAGTAATGGCTTCAAAGAAGTTGAACCATTACTTCCAGGCCCATAAAATTGTGGTACTAACAGAGCACCCCTTGAAGTCCTTACTGCAACGAGGAGGCCTAACAGGAAGAATAGCCAGGTGGGCAGTTATCCTAGGCCAGTATGGCCTGGAGTACAGGCCAAGGACGACAATCAAAGGCCATGTTCTGGCTGACTTCGTGGCCGAGTTCACACCAGAATCCATCGAACAACGGGCTCCGTTGAGCCAGGATGAACGATGTCCAATCAAGCAAGGAGAAGCTCAGTTAAAGGCGAAAGAACAAAGAAAAGAGAAAAAACTCAGACCCTGCAGCATTTACATCGGCGACTCCTTTCGACTGTTCGTTGATGGGAGTTCAAACTGACAGGGAGCGGGGGCAGGAGTGGTATTGATATCCCCAGATGGGCAGGTACTAGAACAATCAATTCGTTTGGGGTTCAAGGCCTCAAACAATGAAGTAGAGTATGAAACACTCATTGCAGGACTGACGCTGGCAGCAGCAGTGCAAGCAGATGAGGTAATAGTTTTTTGTGATTCACAACTGATAGTTAACCAGACAACAGGCGAGTTTGCAGCCCGAGATGAACGAATGTCGGCATACGCAAAGGAGGTCATCAGGTTGTCAACCTTATTTCAGAACTGCCAACTACTTCAGGTAAGCCGAGATGATAACAGCCACGCCGATGCGTTGGCCAACCTAGCTAGTGCAGTACAACCTGGAAAAGCAAGGACAATAATGATTGGCTACTTGTCGGGCCCGAGCATTGAATCAGTAACCATAGAGCATGAAGCAATGTGTGTAGACATGGGACCAAGCTAGATGGATGCAATTATTGCATTCCTAAAAGAAGGAAAGCTGCCAGATGACCGCAAGGAGGCACAAAAGATCAGATTGAAATCGGCAAGATTCAGTCTGACAGCAGAAGGACATCTCTACAGAAGATCCTTCACTGGACCCCTTTTAAGGTGCGTACACCATTTACAAGTCGAAGATTTTTTATATGAAATACATGAAGGAATCTGTGGAAGCCACGCTGGGGGCAGATCACTCGTTCATAGGGCCATCACCCATGGGTATTGGTGGCCTTACATGCAGAAAGATACAGAAGCCTATGTAAAGAAGTGTGAACAATGCCAAAGGTTTGCACCTCTGATACACCAGCCAGCAGCAAACCTGAACCCTATATCCAGTCCTTGGCCATTTGCCCAATGGAGCATGGATCTCATCGGGCAACTGCCCCAAGCAACTGGACAAAGGAAGTACTTGCTGGTAGCAACAGATTACTTCACTAAATGGATAGAAGCTGAATCTCTTGCCAAGATCCGAGATGTGGACGTAAAGAACTTCATTTGGAAGAACATTATCACCAGGTTTGGGATTCCAAGAGCAATTGTTACAGACAATGGAACTCAATTTGACAGTAAGCTAATCAAGAACTTCTGTGCAAAATTCAAGATCAAGAACTACTTTTCAACCCCAAGCTTTCCACAAAGCAATGGACAAGCAGAAGCATCCAACAAGTAATTCTGGATGGGATAAAGAAGAGGCTGCAGACAGCGAAAGGAAAGTGGGTAGACGAATTGCCCAATGTACTCTGGGCATATCGGACTACGCCGAGAAGATCAACAGGGGAATCCCTCTTTGCCATGGCTTATGGCACAGAAGCATTCATTCCGCTGGAGGTCGGCATCCCTGGGATCAGAACCCAGGGGGTGGAGAATGGGACTAATGATGTACTCCTAGCCTAATATCTAGATCTTCTAGAAGAACGAAGGGAGAAAGCTGCAATCCAGCTCGCAGCATACCAGCAACAGCTTTCCAGATTTTATAACAAGAAGATTAACCCAAGGGAATTTCAGATTGGTGACCTCGTTTTAAGAAAAATCGTCGGCAACAAGAAGGATCCCAGAGAGGGCAAGCTTGGCCCAAATTGGGAAGGACCCTACAAAATCATCTCGGCGCTTGGCAATGGGGCATATCGGCTTGAAGATAATGAGGGCAAAGAGTTGCCAAGGCCTTGGAACACTTGCAATTTGAAATTTTTCTACCATTAGAATTCATTTGTTCTTTTGTCATTTGCCGAAGTAAATAAATAAAGATTCAGTTCTCTTTTCAAGATACTTGACATTGTCTCTAGAATACATGTATAATGAGAACCCAAGTGGAACTCAGGTTCACATTAGGGGGTAGAGAGAAGAAGAACATGTTTAACACTTGTTGAAATTTGTGGACAATTTACAAGTTGAAGTTAAACCGAAATCATTGTTTAACACTTGTTGAAATTTGTGGATAATTTACAAGTTAAAGTTAAATCGAAATCATTGTTTAACACTTGTTGAAATTTTTGGACAATTTACAAGTTGAAGTTAAACCGAAATCATTGTTTAACACATGTTGAAATTTGTGGACAATTTACAAGTTGAAGTTAAACCGAGATCATTGTTTAACACTTGTTGAAATTTGTGAACAATTTACAAGTTGAAGTTAAACCGAGATCATTGTTTAACACTTGTTAAAATTTGTGGACAATTTACAAGTTGAAGTTAAACCGAAATCATTGTTTAACACTTGTTGAAATTTGTGGACAATTTACAAGTTGAAGTTAAATCGAGATCATTTGTGGACAATATACAAGTTGAAGTTAAACCGAGATCATTGTTTAACACTTGTTGAAATTTGTGGACAATTTACAAGTTGAAGTTAAACCGAGATCATTGTTTAACACTTGTTGAAATTTGTGGACAATTTACAAGTTAAAGTTAAACCGAGATCATTGTTTAAACACTTGTTGAAAATTGTGGACAAATTAGAAGATTGAAGACTAAATATTAAACACTTGTTGAAAATTTTATATTTACAAGGTGAAACCAAGATTATGCCGAGAAAGGTAGTTAGGTACTTGCCGAGATAAATCATCAGTTTGTACAACCGAGGTGTATCACCCCGAGAATGTTGCACAAGGATTGAAGTGTATATTGAAGACATGCAAAAATTTCTAAGTATAGAATCGTGCAAAAGCAGTAAAGAGAAGACAAAGATACAACCACTCAGAGAAGTAAAGTTGTATTAATATTCAGAAAAGGCACGTCGGCCAAAAGCTTATAATTGTTCCCACAAAAGAAAAGAAAAAGTACAAAAGACAGAAGAAAAAGACATCAAAATTAAGATTCCTCAGCATCGGCAGTAAGCTGGGTTGGGACCTCGGAAGACTGTTGAGAAGCCACCTCGGCCGCCTTCTCCGCCATAAGCTCAGCATCAATCTCTTGCAAGGTTTCATCAATGCTCTTGTCGGCGAGGGGGACGTCGGCTGAAACCCTCTCAGGAGCAGCATCTTTGAGGACCTCCTCATCCTCCTCATCTTGAGTCAAGTCCAGGACTTGCTCATTTCAAGGAGGAGACTTGGCCCCAGCAGCATCTTTGGACTTCCTCACTAAAACTTCCTGCTCGGTCTCATCCTCAAAATCAGATTCATCATCAGATTGAGCAAGAGTTGGAGTTGGAGGGAATGGAAGAGGAATGGCGTCGGTACTTCTCAAAGGCGAATCCTCAGGGATATTAAGCTTTTTTAGAAAGGACATCTAACCAAGGGTGAAACCCTTGTTGCATGCCTCCTTCACTTGCTTTTCGTAGGCCTCCGTGACATCGGCCATGCCCTGGGCATATGCCTTCTCATCGGCATCCTTGATTTCGGCTTCTTTTGTGGCCAAGGCCTCTTGAAGCTCTTTTTGGGCCTGATCCATCTTTTCCTCGGCCTCTCTTTTTTGTACCTCAGAAACCTTCCTGATGGCCTCAGCAGATTCAGCCTTTTCTTCGACATCGGTTTGGGCTTTGATTGCGGCCTCGGCTTGGTCCTCCAACTTCTTCATCTTTGATTGTAAACTCTTGTTGGCTTTTTGAAGAGTAGAGAACTCCTTCTTCGTCTCGGCCAACTTCTCCTGATTTTCAAAAGATTGAATAGAGAAAGAATGGGCATGCTGGATAGCCTGAAAAAATACAAAACAAAAGTTATTAGAAAATTTCTAAGTATGAGAAAGAAGGAAAAAAGTGCCAGATGAAAGACACTTACTTGAACAGAACGCTGAAGCATCAAGGCATAGTTCTCGTACTCGCTGAACTCGGCGTTTCGCTCCAGATCGCCTGGAAGAAGCAGAGCAGTACTGAGGGCAATGCCGACATTGATATCATCGGCGCTATCACTAGCCATAACAGGCTTATCTTCCAAAGTGATTTCGGGGGCCCAGGGGGCATCAAACTTCTTAGACCCCGAGGTTGTTGCAGAAGATGACCTCGGCCTTTTGGATTTGGTGGATTCGGAAGGAAGTGTCTCAGCGGACCTCTTCGCAGGGACAGAGGCTGTTTTTTCACTTGGAGTCAGTTTTGAAATTGGCAAGGTATCCTTAGAATCGATCTGAGGCACCTTTGCCTTGGGTTGAGCCTTTTTTATTCGTTTTGGCTTTAGAGGAGGCAGAGTTTGTGTTGGCTAAGTGTCAACATCAGTTGGAATGTTAGCCAGGAGATCTTTGGCAACTGGTTTTGGGCGACCCATCTCGGCAGTAGAAACTGTTCGGCACCGACGGCGGCGTTGGGATATTGGAATCAAGTATGGAGCCGAGGTTGACAGTTGCTCAGCTGGATCAGAGGTCGACCCTTGGTCTGTCCGAAATGTGGATGCGGTTTGTGGAGTTATGGCAGATGGTGGAGAAAGGCTTTTCTTCTTCCTTCTAGGGACGTCTGGCAGAGCTGACTTGTATGTTGGAATAAAATTGAGAAGCAGAGGCGCCGTCCGTTTATGGATTGGCAAGTCTAAGAGTTTCTTCAAATCCTTGCCAGGAATGAAGGATTGGTGAAATGTTTTTGGTGGCTTAGGAACAGCTGCAAGAAAAACAAACATTAAGAAATAGATAAAGTATGAAAAACTTTAAAAAGCAAAGTAGGTATGAATGCAGGGCTCTTACCATTGCCCTCTACAAAGACTGATCGAAGGAGAGGGAAGAGATGGAGGTCTTCATCTGGGGCGAACTCCCAGTTCCTCGAAGTAATGAAATAATCGTCCCCAGCTCTCTTATTGGAGTCAGGGAGGTCGGCAACGATTTTGTATTCAGTGGACCTCGGTTTGAGGTAGTAAACGTAGCTAGTGTCTTTTTTAAGACCACACATAGTGTAGCAATATTGGATGTCGGCTAATGTGATCCTAGCATTTTCTTGTTTGGCTAAGGCTATAATACCATTGATGGTTCGATAGGAATTGATGGAAAGTTGCATTGGGTTCAACTTGTAATAATGAAGTATTTCACAGAAAAAGGATGTTGAGTGGGAGCCGAAGTCCACACTCAATGAAGGCTACCACAGGGAAAGGCATGGAGTCATCAGTAGGCATGATGGAGTCATCATCCCCAGCCAACCTCAGATGGACGTCGGCTGGGATTTCAAACTCTTGTCTAAAGAATTCTAGTTTGGATGGGGTGTTTACCCTATGTTTCCACATACCCATGATGTCGGCTTAAATGGAGATATCGGATTTCAGGAAGAAGTATTTTTGGAAGGTTTAAAGGACCTCGGCCAAAAACCTAAAAGTACACTTTGGTAAGGGTTTGTATGGATCTAGAGGGAGTTCGTTTCAGTTTTGCCCTAAATTGTGGGTTCTACAAACAAATCCCAAACCTAAGTCTATAGAAACAAAGTTGAAGGCACGAATCTGGAAAAGACACAAAAAACAGAAACAAGAAGGAGTTTCAGAATCAAGAACAGAGATGGTCCATCAAGAGCATAAAGAATACAAGAAGTATAGGGCCAAGAACAGTGGCAAAAAGTACAGGGAAGTGGTGAAACAGTGCGTGTGTTCAAGATATGGGCAAGGGCAAAATCGTGGAAAAAACACATTCAGATGTATGATTCACAAATTAAAAGATTGAACAAATGCAGTAATGGAAGCAAGTAATAGAAAGCATCAAAGTATTGAAAATGAAAGGAACAGTAAACTCACTGAAGAAAAGAAGCCGGTGTAAGGATCGCCGAAGTCAGACAATGGTTACAGAAGTAATAGAACGGCGGAAGCTTCACCAGAAGAAGGAATAAAGGCAGTTGCAGAGCTTGAGGTCTGGAACAATGGCGTATTCAAGTGTTAGAGAGAGAAAAAGCAAAGGAATCGAATGCAAAAGTGAAGGAATGAAAGAAGAGGGAAAAGTTTTTGTTAAAACTTGAAAAGGCAGGGAAATCAAATTAATGCACCTAGAGAAGCGAATGTGTCAGACTTCGCACGCAGACAAGACGGTTTACTGGCGCGTCACAAGCATGATCCAATAAGGATAAAACGCGTGAATGAAACGGTTGAAAAGTGATGTTTGACAGCTCATATAGGAGTTCATTGAAATTCTTGATCTTTAAGAAGACATGTTGTCCTATGATAATGATCTCGGATTAAACCGATGTACTAGCATGAGGTACTGATATAGGTTCCATCACCTTAGAATGCCGAGGTAATAGAACCTAGGGGGCAGTTGTGGGGATATATTTTCTAAGTACCAACACGCGGCTAAGGTGACGCCAACGTGTCAGCCGAGGTGCCACGTGTTCTGGACATGACGCCGAGGTTATCTCGGCAAGGCCAAGGTTACCTCCGAAGATATCGGAATCCGAGATAAGTGGATAAGGCACAAGAGTCCTAGAAAAGGAGAAGACTACAGTTGGGAAAGGATAAGACTCTTAGGGAGTTTATCCCAATCCTACTAGGAGTCCAAGATTGATGGTAATCCTAAGTCCATTAGAGCTAGGCTCCTGTTGGGACAAGGATTGAGTTAGCTATAAAAGAGTGGCACCCTCGTGGGTCTAAGGTACACAATTTATATTCTGAACAGTGAGATTAGCACTATTGATTATCTTTGAGAGATATACTGACTTGATCGTCGGAGTGCCCTCGGGTGGACGAACCACCGCCGGAATCTTCTCTTTCTGTTACAGGTTAACCAGGTGTCATCTATTCTGCCAGTGTTCTCCAGCTGAATACTGAGTTGAGCAGTGTGATGGGAAAATCACTCACACAAAAACATATGACTACAATTATCATATCTATTTTATTTATTTATTTATAATCTAAACATATAAATCTATAAGATGAATGGGTCAAACTATTGAAATGAGACTTACAATGAGATTTTGAAACAATCTTGATCTAAAATTCAACAAACAAATATAATGCAAAGCATTAGTCTCATGTGAACTTAAAAACCACATAAAAATGTGAGATTTTGAGATGCTGGAGAGCAAACTAGCATCCTATCAACGACACTAAAATTTTACACAGAGAGAGTGCCGGTTTAACCATTGAATCATGACAACGGATGAGTTGAACTAATAATCAGAGACTTATTGAAGAAAGACTTCTGTTTAGATTATTTTATGAGGTCTTAGTTTGAGTTGAGCTCATAGAGCTTCTTAGAAATTTAAAATTATTTTACAACGATAAAGATTCCATTAGTTAGTTGCCTTTAGAGACTTACAAATTTTCAAATCATTAAAAAAAAAGAAAAAAAAAGAAAAGAAAAGAAAGAGAAATAGAAAAAGAAAAGATATATACAGATTTAAAGTGACCTTCAAATTTCAAACTGCTTGAGTTCAAAAACTATCAACGTGATTTTTCTATTCTGTCCCTATTTGATTGTTATATAATATAACGATTCCGGTTTAAATCCAACTCGTTTATTATATTGGATTCGGAATATCTTGTCTTGTATCACCGTTCATGTCCTTATTCACCTTGTACTTCATTGAGTTTGGTTATTGGAGTATCATTGTTGTGTTTGGAATAGGTTGGTAGCTTTTTTTTTTTCAAAAGAAATTTTGCTTAGAATTTTTGCTTGTTCGCTCGAGCAAAACTTCTTTCGCTCAAGCAGTCTTTTATAGTTTGCAAATTACTGAGAGCTTGATATCTATGCTCAAGCGATATTTTTTGCACTCAACCGAACTTTTGCAAGTCTGAACTACTGGAAGGGGTGCATTATGCGCTTCAGTGACTATTCTTGTGCTTGAGTGGTGTCTTCGTTGTGTCTGGTCGCTTGAGCTATCATTCTTACGCTTGAGTGATCTGCGCGTATATAGTCTGAAAGGGGTTACTTTTGAGCCATTTTCTCATCTCTCTCTCTCTCTCTAAAACACTCCCAAAACCTACATCTACTTACTCTCTCTCTCTCTAGAAACCCTCTCTAAAACTCAAATACATCTTGATCCGTTGGTTTCTATACCATAGTCCGTTTGATAAAAAGGTAGAGCTCACCTAGGGCTTCGTTTTGATCGGAGCAAAGTTCGTTTTAGGCTTCGTCAATTTTTAACTCTTGTTCTTCTTGGTTCTTGTCTTCAAGGTAGGGATTACTTTAACTTTTTTTATGATTTTTAATTTAGTTATTTTCTTTTCTAAACAAGATAATGATTTGAGGATTTTTGGGTACAACCTAGGGTTTGATTTTGAAATCGAAAGTGGGGTTTTCCAAATGGGCTCTTGTATATATTTGTGACTTTGTAAAAATGGTTGGGTTGTGCTAAATAGTGGATTTTATCCATGGAGATTGAAATTATTTTTTTTATTTTTATTTTTTTAAGAAAGGGGGTTTTTGCCCTAAATTGTGAGAATTTGATTTTTGAAAAAAGAAAATGAAATTGATGTTAGTTTTTTGAAATTGGAACAATGATGATGATGGTGATGGAGTTAGATATGAATTATCATTCCTAATTGGAAATGTTGGAAAGTAAATCTGTGTTGAAATTTAATTATCTGTTTAGAGATATTTACTTTGGGCTATCGGTGGAGGATAGTTATGATGATTGTAGAAATTGCATGAGAATTAAGTGAATTGAAACTATTTTCTCATTCATTTGCATTGAGCATTGTAACATATTTAACACATTGAAATGGTTATTGTTTTGAAAAAACTAGGCGAATACCTTGGTGCATCTAGGTAGGAGTGTAGTTGTGGTATTATGTTGGCCAGTGTGTCCTTGGTGAAAGTCTAGAAACCCGCACGATTAGCTGTCAAGCCTTCCGGTTAATAGTAGTAAAAATGACAAATTGATAGTGCTTGGAGCTTACTTGCAGACATGTCCTAGAGATTCACAGTGTTGTATCCACCGCTCTGTTTTCTATTATGATAAAAGTGATTTCATGAATTGTGATATAACCTGACATTACATGGTTTTAGAAAAAGATATAAAATGTTTTGGCACGAACATTGCATATGCATTTCACCTTATAACTCTGTTAAGATTTATACACTGTGTTAGAGTATCTTTACTGGGTTTTGGCTCACCCTATGTGGAAAATCATTTTCAGATACTGACGATATGTCTCTACCAAGGCAATAGCTTATGAGGACTTAGAGTTGAGAGCTTCTATTTTTGTTGTTGTTGTATTTATTTTGTACGAGCCTAGGACTTTATTGGTATTGAGTTTAAACTCATTTTTGTTGTAACCATGCACCGTCTTGGAAAGATGTAGCCAATAGGGCATTATTATATATGTTTAACTCTAATTTCATGTCTTTGGTTTATAACACATGCCATAGATTCAAGGTTAGGGCATATGAATGTATAAATGCATGTGTTACTCTTTTATAGACTCGAAGTATATGAACGAATGGACTTTATTTCTCGGATTATGATGTTATTTCATTAATCATTACTCTCGATTTATTGTAATATTTTCGGGGGCGTTACAACTTGATATTAGAGCTTACCAGTTTGAATACTTTGGGATCGTAAGAAGTGGTTATTACCACAATGGGTTCCCTTGTTAGATGATATTATAAATAAACCTGGTACGTTATGTGATAACATGCTTATGTGACTAAGTGGGTGTGGGATTTAATTTCTAAGATATTGATTAGGTTTACGAGTTTTTAGAAATCCTTTCAGAAGAGCATTTGATCACTGCTATTTCTAATTGGAACTCTGGTAACATTACGGAACAATCATTATCTAGAAAGGAAATTCATATGCGCTTATGTGGAGTGAATTAATTGTTGTCCACTACTTTAGGATGCGAGTGAGTTAGCTTCGACATATTTGTAAATATACTAATCTCTTGTGTTATCTTCATTAGGATGTTAGGACGTGGACGTGGATGTGATAGGCATGGCAGGCCTACATGGCAGAAGGTGCAGTTACCGGATGATATTCTAGTGTAGGAGGAAGGGGTTGGTCAGGCTAATGTGGCCGAACCGATTGATCAGCCAGCCATGGGTGCTTTGGATCTTGAGATGGCCGGAGCTTTGCAGGAATCTATGGATGTTCTGAGAGCTAAGAATCAAGTCCAAGCCCATGTTTCTAAGATAGGACTGCCGTTTTTGAAGAGGGAGTTCTTCCGGTCTAATTCGGATGAGTTTTTGGGGGATCCGAAGGAGCCACTGAAGGTGGATGAGTGGATGGAGCAGATGGTAAAGACGTTCGAAATGCTTGGCATCGAGGATGATAGACTGAGAGTGATCTTAGCATCCTTCTAGCTGAAGGAAGATGCAGGTCAGTGATGGAAGTTTGTACGGGAACGCATTGGGAGAACTTGGGAGGCTTTTGTCAACGCCTTTTAGGACAAGTTTTCGCCTTCCACTGTTAAGGAGAAGTTGTAAAGCCCCCAAAATAATTACAATAATCCAACTCCAAACACTAGTACAAAGTGATATAGATACAATAAGAAGCTTTTATTAATCAGAGTTAATATACAAAAGGTGACACATGCGATATACATTCATAAATTGTTCATTCTGAATCTACAACATGTGTTACAAGACGATATAAATGAATGAAAGCTAAACAGATATTCATATGCCCTAATGGCTTACATCTTTCCAAGATCGTACTTACTTACAACAAAATGAGTCACAAGCTCAATATAAATAAAGCCCTAGGCTTTATAAAAGAATAAATACAAAATAAACAGAAGTTGAGCCTCTAGCTCCACAATCCTTCCAAGCTAAATTCTTAGCGGAGGCATATCACCAGCACCTGAAAATGGTTTTTCCCAAGTAGGGTAAGCCAAAGCCCAATAGAAACAATCTAACATAATATATGAATCTTATCAAAGATATAAGTATAATGTGCATATACAATGCCTGTAATAAAATCATTCATATTCTACAAGATCATAATATGCCAAGTTTTATATCTCAATCCATTTTATCTAAATTCATTTCAAGTCAATTCATTTCACGTCAACTCATGAGTCAAATTCAGTGTTACCCAGACAACCCAACTAAGACTACAACTCAGTGGTCCTCTAATCAATACAACCATTACACAAATACTTAAATTTGTCATTTTACGAAAATTTAATCCGTGAGAATCGGTACTCATGTATACGCGCGGTTTTCAAGACTTTCACCCTAGACACACAGACCAACTTAATTTAATAGAGTCCATCACCTTTCTTCTCCCAAACATGGAGTACATCCCTTTCTCCTCTCGAACATCATACATATACAATGCATTAAAAACACAGTCATATTCAATGACAACCGATAAGAGATTAGTTTCAATTCACCTAATCCTTTTGCAATCTTTACAACAATCATAGCTATTCTCCACCGATAACCCAAAACAAATATTTCTAATATATATACAATCTCCGAAATAGATAAACAATCCAAATTTCCATAGGTAAGAGATAACAAGTATCCAACTCCACCATTTATATAAGTATCTATCAAATTTCACATTCCCAATTCCAATTTCATTATTTATACAAAATAATCTTTTGAAACATTTTAGGGCAAAACTTTATTTTCTTCCAAATCCAATCAATGTGTCAAAATCAACAAAGTTAACACAACACATCCTCATATCTACACCCATAACCATTTTCAATACCTTCATTTGAAAACCCCTCTTTTGATTTTAAACCAAAACCCTAAGTTTGTTTAAAATTCCCCAAATCCTAACATTATTTCCACAAAAACATATAACTAACTTAAAAATCATAGGAGAGTGTAGAAAGTCTCTACCTCAAGCTTAGAAGACCAAAGAAATAATGGAAGAACTTCAAAGATGTTGAAACCAAATGTTGTTCGGGCTAAAATGGAGCTCTTGAGGCGCTTTACCTTTTTAACAAAGGCACACGAGTAGAGAAACCAACGGATCGAGGTGAAAATGTAGAGAAACTGTAGATTTTAGAGAGAGAGAGAGAGAGAGACTTTAGATCTAGGCTTTTTAAAAAGCAGAGAGAGAGAGAGATGTGAAAAAGTGATGTAAAATGTCACTTTTATGGACTGAAATATGCACGGTCCGCTCGAGCGCAAGAAGTGATGCTCAAGCATCACACACAATAAATTGTTCCGCTTGAGCGCAAGAAATGACGCTTGAGCGCAAAATGTACACTCTCAGTAGTTTTGCAAACCAGTAAAAGTACTGAGAGTTTGCAAAGCCCGCTTGAGCGCAAGAAGTGTTGCTCGAGCGGAGAAGCAAAAATTTGAGCAACAAAGGTTTGGAAACTAAGCAACAAATCTATCCTAAATGCAACCACAACAATCCAATACCCAAAATTAAGGAGATACAAGGGAAGCAAGATGTGAACAACAATATGAAACCATGAAACCCAAGTTTGGGATATAACAAGAGTCGGGTCAAAACTGGAACCGCTATAGAAGTTGAGAGAGCAGTTCTTGAAACTCAAGCAGCTTAATACACTGGTGGCCGAGTTTGAGGCTGCCTTCACTAGTCTGTCGAGGTTTGCACTTGAGCTAGTAGCGACGAAGGAATGCCGTTGTTTGGAGTTTGATAAGAGGTTGAGAACCGAACTCCTTTTCAAGGTGGTCGCATCTATGATTTGAGATTACGGTCGTCTTGTGGAGGTGGCAACTCGCTTTGAGACCGTGATTCAAACTAAGGAGGAGAGGATGAAGGGCTCCTGGCAGAAGAGTCAGGAGCTTCAGGGAGAGACGCAGGACAGTAAGAAGTAGAGGGGTTCCAACCCACAGCAGTCCCAGGGAGCATAGTCTAGGTCCACTTTCCCGGTGCCGAGTTCTGGTTTTGGGAGAGGTGGTCAGGGTGATATCACTTATTTCAAGTGTGGTCAGTTGAGTCACAAGTCATTAGTTTGCCCATAGAAGAGAGGAGGGCAACAATCTGTACCGTTTTCGGCTCGTTCTCAGAGCTAGAGTCAGGGGAGAGAATAGTAGTCTACCTGGATGGACACAAATTTAAACTATAATATATATATATATATATATATATTATATGACATTTATTGTGGCATTTTCTATTTAATTGTGAATAGAAGATAGCTTTAGAAGTAAAATAGGAAAAATATAATGAATGACTTTTTTGACAATTGCCAAGCATAATGTATTTTTAATTTCTTTTTGTATCTCAATTGTCAATTAAACAAATTAAAATAAAAAAAAAAATTGGCTTAAATAGTTAAGAAGTTAATTTTACTAAAATCAAATAGAAATTAATATTTTTTTCTATTAAAAGTGATAGTTGGTGAAACTTATTTTTTTTTATAATAAAAAAAGAAAATGAGAATTACACGTGATGATTTATTGTTTCAACAATACTATAGACCCACACTTTCACCTACAATGATATGGTAAGGGAGTTAGGCCCCGTGTCATTGAGTGTATAGCAAATCAAGAGTTAACATATATGATACCATATCTTGTGAGTACAATTATGGGTGTTTTTGTTTTTAGGTCTCAAACATATTTCTTATTAGTCATCTAGACTTTTTTAGCACTTATGAAACATAGTGGATCTCGTTAATTTTTTTTTTTTAATCTCAATTGTCGATTAAACAAACTAAAATAAAAAATGAAAACATTTTGACTCAAATTGCTAAAAAGTGACTTTTGCTAAAATAAATAGAAATCAATGTTATTTTTCTATTAAAAGTGATCGTTCGTAAAATATATATTTTTATTTTAAAAAAATGAGGATGATATTTGATAATTTATTGGTCATGTAGAATTATTTTTAGATCAAATGAGAATACTATTTTAAGTTTTCTTCTTATCTTTTTATTTATTTTTATTTTTTTCCAGATACTTTTATTTTGTAATAAATTTAATTTTATTGTATTTTCTTATGTAAATTATTTTATGCCATTATAAAATGTAATTTTTATCAACTTATTGGATGATTCCTTTATAAAAGGTGCACTTTTTTTTTGTTCATTAAAATTAAATTTTTAATTAATCTTATTTATTATTAAAAAAATAAATTAGAAAATAATTCTATATATTCATATATACAATTTTGTCTTTGTCGAAGCACCAAACACATATATATATATATATACACAATTTTGTTTTGATTGCTCAAGTTATTTGGTGTCCCTGTCAAGTCCATTCATTTTTTTTTTTGAAATTTTAAATTTTATATAGGTTCTCACCGAATTAAAAATTATGTTGCCAAATCTTTCAAAATTTACATGCTTGACTCGACTTTCATGAGTTGAACTTGCTCAAATTTATAATTCTAAAAACAAAGTTATGACAAATTAAAAATTGATACATAAATTGTGATAAAATTATAAAGCCTAAATTACAAATTTCAATATTATTTTATTTTCGTAAATTAGATAAAAAATTATAATTATTTATATTATTTTATACAAATATATTTTATTAATTTTTTCACGTGCATAGCATGTTTTCACTAGTTTATGTAATAGAAAAGTCTATATTGGAGAGCAATAAATAGGTGCATACACCGAAGTGTACATAGTCTTCTTTTCCATAATATGCCTCCGTTTTACTAAAGCTCGTCAGGATTGGCAACTCTTGAATACACAAATGGCTTGCAGTCATATATCTAAGATTAGAATTACATAATATAATTTCCCAACCACTATAAATATGTGTTACAAGAAAATACATTTTTGGCGACTAATTTTTTAGTCGCCAAAAGTATTGATTTTAGTTGCCAAAATATTTTGCCGACCAAAAATTTTGGTCGTTGGCTTTGTCGGGGATGCATCGTCGCCGAAGGTATTAGTGACTAAAAAACATTTAGTCGCCAAAAGTACTACAAAAATGCCAACTAATATTTTAGTAGGCAAAAGTAACAGGTATTAGCGACGAAAAGAACCTTAGTCGCTGATGACTGACATTGGCGACTAACATATTAGTCACCCAAAGGGTACATTAATTCATTTAACTCACATCTTCAGCTACTAAATCTTTTGTCGCGAAAACTTAAAATATGTACGGCAACGAAATTATTAGTCGCGGAAAGGTTGATTATTGTTTAGCTACTACACAGGTTAGTCGCCAATGATTTTTTGATTATGTTTTGGCGACTAAAAATTTAGTCGCCAAAAGTGTTTTAAGTTTTAGCTACTAAACAGTTAGTCGTCATAACTGTTTTCGATTCGTTTTAGCTACTAAATATTTAGTCGCCAAAAGATTTATTTCTTTTTGGCTACCAATTGTTTTGTCACCAAAAACCTCATTTTATATTTTTGTTTTATTTTTTTCATTTTAATAAATTTTGTCAGAACTTGTATGTATCCACCGCAACCTGTAATAGGTATACAATCTATATATATTATCACCTATTCTGTAATGCATGTTTCACTTACAACCATCAAACAAAAAATAACACCTGCTAATGTAAACTCATATACAAACCAACTATATATATTCCAATTACAAAAAATAGCGTCATACATTCCAAATACGTTACCAAAACAATGTTCTCTATACACAATATTTTTACTATACTATGCATTGTAAGCACCATTTGCCAAGGTACAAATTACCATGGTAATATGTACCACGGCAAAAGGTAATCTATATATACCAGCAGAGCAATTAATACAAGCTCCAAAAATACTATGTACCCCGCCAAAAATTATATGCACGATGCATCCAAATTCAACACAAAAAGATTACGACGACAACAAATTTCCCAAATTTGCAAAACAGTGAATTATCTTCCACGCAAAAAAAATAGAAGATCCACATGTCAATGCCAAAAGCCATCTACACAACAAAAATTACACCCATTAGTTCCATTGTAAACAAAAAGTTATAGCCATCTACAAAACACAAATTGCAAGGATATCAATTGTAATTGAAATTGTATTTAAATATAGTTTGAATTTAGGAATTTGAATATAGTTTCTTCACACTTTAAATTGTATTTAAAGTGTAAATTTAAAGTGCAAAGAAATTTCCCAAGTCAGGCATGAGCCCCAAGTCAAGTTTAGTCTAATGTGTAAACATATATATATATTTTATTCATAAATGTACATATATAGAGATGCTTATAGAACATATATATTTGTAAGCTTTAATATATTTTTATAACCTTTCTGGCATTTCTCACGCCAACTCCCAACGTACACGTGCTAATTATGCCCCGTCTGTCCCCACAGGTCCTATTTGATACAAGGAAGCTACTCGTGCCATCCCTACAGTGGTTCGGGGGCAGCTTTCAATTTTCGGCCCTCTAAGGCCTTTTTCGGCTAAGTTTATGGCGTTTTTCACGCCAACTCCCAACGTACATGTGCTAATTACATCCTGTCTATCCCCAAGGGTCCTATTTGACATGAGGAAGCTACCCGTGCTATCCCTATAGTGGTTCGGAGGCTACTTCCAAATTTCGGCCCTCGAAGGCCTTTTTTCGACTAAGTTTATGGCGTTTTTCACGCCAACTCCCAACGTACACGTGCAAATTACGTCCCGTCTATCCCCATAGGTCCTATTTGACACGAGGAAGCTACCCGTGTCATCCCTACAGTGGTTTGGGGGCTGCTTTCAATTTTCGGCCCTCGAAGGCCTCTTTCGGCTAAGTTTATGGCGTTTTTCACGCCAACTCCCAACGTACACGTACTAATTACGTCCCGTCTATCCCCACAGGTCCTACGTGACACGAGGAAGCTACCCGTGCCATCCCTACAGTGGTTCGGGGGTTGCTTTCAAATTTTGGCCCTCGAAGGCCTTTTTTTGGCTAAGTTTATGGCGTTTTTCACGCCAACTCCCAATGTACGCGTGCTAAGTACATCCCATCTATCCCCACAGGTCTTATTAGACATGAGGAAGCTACCCGTGTCATCCCTACAGTGGTTCGGGAGCTGCTTTCAATTTTCGGCCCTCGAAGGCCTTTTTCGGCTATGTTTATGGCGTTTTTCACGCCAACTCTCAATGTACACGTGCTAATTACATCCCATCTATCCCCACAGGTCCAATTTCACACGAGGAAGCTACCTGTGCAATCCCTACAGTGGTTCGGGGGTTGCTTTCACATTTCGGCCCTCGAAGGCCTTTTTTCGGCTAAGTTTATGGCGTTTTTCACGCCAACTCCCAACGTACACGTGCTAATTACGTCCTGTCTATCCCCACAGGTCCTATTTGACACGAGGAAGCTACCCGTGTCATCCCTACAGTGGTTTGGGGGCTGCTTTCAATTTTCGGCCCTCGAAGGCCTCTTTCAGCTAAGTTTATGGCGTTTTTCACGCCAACTCCCAACGTACACGTGCTAATTACGTCCCGTCTATCACCACAGGTCCTATTTGACATGAGGAAGCTACCCGTGCCATCCCTACAGTGGGTCGGGGGTTGCTTTCAAATTTTGGCCCTCGAAGGCCTTTTTTTGGCTAAGTTTATGGCTTTTTTCACGCCAACTCCCAATGTACGCGTGCTAAGTACATCCCATCTATCCCCACAGGTCTTATTAGACACGAGGAAGCTACCCGTGTCATCCCTACAGTGGTTCGGGAGCTGCTTTCAATTTTCAGCCCTCGAAGGCCTTTTTCGGCTAAGTTTATGGCGTTTTTCACGCCAACTCTCAATGTACACGTGCTAATTACATCCCATCTGTCCCCACAGGTCCAATTTCACACGAGGAAGCTACCTGTGCAATCCCTACAGTGGTTCGGGGGCTGCTTTCACATTTCGGCCCTCGAAGGCCTTTTTTCGGCTAAGTTTATGGCGTTTTTCACGGCAACTCCCAACGTAGACGTGCTAATTACGTCATGTCTGTCCCCACAGGTCCTATTTGACATGAGGAAGCTACCCATGCCATCCTTACAGTGGTTCGGGGGCTGCTTTCTGTTTTCGGCCCTCAGAGGCCTTTTTCGGCTAAGTTTATGGCGTTTTTCACGCCAACTCCCAATGTACACGTGCTAATTACGTCCTGTTTGTCCCCACAGGTCCTATTTGACACGAGGAAGCTACCCATGCCATCCCTACAGTGGTTCAGGGGCTGTTTTCAATTTTTGGCTCTCGAAGGCCTTTTTTCGGCTAAGTTTATGGCGTTTTTCACGCCAACTCCCAACGTACACGTGCTAATTACGTCTTGTTTGTCCCCACAGGTCCTATTTGACACGAGGAAGCTACCCATGCCATCCCTACAATGGTTCAGGGGCTGTTTTCAATTTTCGGCTCTCGAAGGCCTTTTTTCGGCTAAGTTTATGGCGTTTTTCACGCCAACTCCCAACATACACGTGCTAATTACGTCCCGTCTATTCCCACAGGTCCTATTTGACACGAAGAAGCTACCAGTGCCATCCCTACAGTGGTTCGGGGGCTGTTTTCAAATTTCAGCCCTCGAAGGCCTTTTTTCGGCTAAGTTTATGGCGTTTTTCACGCCAACTCCCAATGTACAAGTGCTAATTGTTCCCCGTCTATCCCCACAAGTCCTATTTGACATGAGGAAGCTACTCGTGCCATCCCTACAGTGGTTCAGGGGTTGCTTTCAAATTTCGGCCCTTGAAGGCCTTTTTTCGGCTAAGTTTATGGCGTTTTTCACCCCAACTCCCAACGTACACATGCTAATTACGTCTCGTCTGTCCCCACAGGTCCTATTTGACACAAGGAAGATACCCGTGCCATGCCTATAGTGGTTCGGGGGCTGCTTTCAATTTTCGGCCTTGAAAGGCCTTTTTTCAGCTAAGTTTTGGTAAGACGACAACTAACGTAGGAGATTAACTGAACTAATATATTTTTCCAATATGACAATAATGAAGCTCATAATTGTCCAACGTATTGAACATGGTCAATAGGGGGAAATAGGCCCGGAATTATGTTGATTACAACCCAAATGAAATCATGATTCAATGTTGGGAACTCCTAATGCACAATGAGGCTTTCATTAATTTATTTCACGTATTAGCATCCTTTGTAGGCAACAAAAATGACAATTGTATAGTGGAATTATTGAGACATGGCAAACAAAATACTTGTGAAATGTAAATATTGTTAAACAATTAGGTATATACCAACTAAAATTGTTGTCCAGTAACAGACCCCAAAACTCTAGAAACAATGACTAGGTTCATTGTACATACAAGCGTTACAAAAATATATACCGATTGACTCGACTAAAACCTACTGACTGTTTCTAACTTAAAAATTCAAATAATATTTTAGTTTTCTAAAAAATCGGTTTTTAGTTCGGTTTTATTGTCAACACTAAATCCGACCAATTCCTTTTGTACCTTTCAGTGCTCTTAATTTGCATTCTATCTTCACAGCTTTTCTCTCTCTCAAACTCATCACTATGAACCAATAATGGCTTGCATGCACTTTAGACCAGTCCAGTTGTACTAGGTATATTGTAGTAAATCAAAATTCATTCCAATTTCACTTGGTTTATTCAATTAGTCTTAACTATGAAATGACATTGAATTGGATATCACTGCTAATACAGTAATTGGCCTCATATTCATAGGCTCATCGTACCCAATTTTGGGGAACTTAATATTTCATTGAAATCATGTGGTTACCTTATGGAAATCAGATTACGGTCCTTTATGTAATGTATCAGAACACCAGGTTGTCTACTACAAAGTCTACTCACATTATGCCTCAAAACCTATGCGAAGCACATAACAAAAAAAAATAAATTGCATAGCAACTTTAGAAAACAATTCTATGTCAATATGATCCATATTTTTTGTAGAAGTTGCAGTAGCTTGTCAATAAAATTCTGTTTACCGAATAGTAGGATGACCATCTGAACCCTCCAAGAGGGTTATGAGCTGTGACACCACGTCGTTCAGATGATTGAGTTGTACTTGTTGTGCCTCCCGTGCTTTTTTTTTCTTCATCGACTTGTTTGATTAACTGCTCTCTTTCCCTCATAATTTCCTCCCGGTCTCTTTGGCGCTCCTTTTTCTCCTTCAATAGCTCCTCGTGATCTCTTTGGCACTCCTCTTTCTCCTTTAGCAACTCCTCGTGATCTCTTTGACGCTCCTCACGGAGAACCTCCAGTTCCACTCTCATTGACTCCATATGTTTATCACGTGCTTGTGCCGCACTAGAAGCTATGGAAGAGGGTTGTGGGCCTATCCCACATCCATGCAAGTAATTTTTTTTTGCCCGAGCACTTGCCTTGATATTTCTTCGTGGGTCAATGGCAACCCTGCATCGGTGGCTACCACTTGTAGATTCACCATATCATCCTGTCATGGCAAAAAAACAATAAAGTCAAGATGGGAGAAGGAATTTAAAACAACTTTACTAATTGATATGCAACACACTTGGTTTCAACATTCAATACTCACATGTAGCTCACCACATTTGGGGTCAATCCAATCTCCCGTCTTCTTGGGCTTGTGTGCTTTCTTATAAAATTCTTAAAAATCTATATCTCCATCCTCATTTGCCTGTTAGGTTTGAAAAAATTCCATTGACGAATCAGTACATGGTAATATTCAAAATCAAGAAGAGTCAATCATCCATTACATTACTAAATTAACTTCTCACCATAAGCAACATTACTATAGGAAATGATCGCGATCCACTTGTATGATTATAGGGAGCATACCCCTATTTGCTTTACCAGCTTTTAGAGCGTTTCTAAAAAAATAGAAAAAAAAAAAATAGTGAAGAATTTTTGCATATTAACACATAAATTAATTTCAATAATGGAGTTTCTAATTAATTTGTTACCAAGTGAGATTCGTTTTTCCAAGCAACATCAATCAGATATTTCCAGTCCTCTAAGCTCACTCCACTAGGCGGATGACTATAGGGGTCATCAACACCCTTTTCCTCAAGTTCGAGGAACTCTTGCTTTAGATTGTACCTCCAATCCTTGTATAGCAAATATGCCTTTCTATCGAGGATCTCTTGAGCTTGTTCATCATTATCAAAATCATCGCCGATAACAAACTTGTCCTACAAACATAATAAGAGAATTAGTACAACAATTAATTTAAGCAACTACAAATAACATAATAAAGACATTATGGCAAGATGAATCTCATACTAGCACCACTTGGATGACCGCATCTTTGGTACTTTGATCAATTTTTCTCCATGACTTCATGCTCTGAAATGGGCACAACCGTCTAATTTGCAATCCCAACTCATTCATCGCTGGGGTGGCATTCCCTCTTGTGATTGCATTCAACACCCGATTGACATAGACATGTAATTTCTCTCCTTTTTTCCTAGCAATTTTTTTCTGCACTCCTTTGCCTAATGTAGGTCCTCGTACACGAGTTGACCTCATTTTCCCTGGTACAAAAGGGGAAGGAAGTCACAAATTACAAACATTGCTAATGAACTTCAAAAAAAAAAAAAAAAGTGCTGGTTGTGGGTCCTGTTAGTTTTGTTACTGCCTACTAATGCTGCCTGCTACTATTTGGCTACATAAAGTCTTGGTAAATTATGCTACAACTTGGATTTCGCTGCTATCGATGCAGCTAGGGCAACATTCAATTGGCTGTTACTGCTGTTGTAGCTAATTTGATGGTTGGTTATCTAATATTTTATTTGTTGTGTAAGTGTCCTTGTTATGTGTAAAGCAATGTTTATTTTTTTTTTATCTTTGTTATTCTTTGTCTTTATGGGGTTTCATTGCCTTACTTGATGACTCATGCACCCAAAAAAAAAAAAAAAAAATTTTTTTAAACAACTAAGTTCAATGCTCTTACCCACTCCACCTGGCTGTGTCTTCTCCACCACTGTTTGTGTATCATCTGGTGGTTGCGTCTCATCAGAGAACGTCAGCGGGGTGCCAATCTCCTGTGGACATGCTTCAGAGGCTGATAATACGTTGCCACTTGTTGCTCTCTTCCGCCACCCCGTCTTGATGCCAGGAACCACGGTACCTACATTACGTAACAAACATACATGAATAATAAACGTCGCATACATTAGTAGTGTAATTGCTGCAATTGCTTATAATGTTTAGTAAAGCCTTTGTGTAAAGTAACATAACATTGAAAATAATAACACTAGTAAATTGCGTCTACTTTTGCATTCTAATAATCAACCAAATTATTGAACCATCCACGTCTCCAAGCAACACAAAATGTTTTAGTAGATCAGTTTCCTCAATAATGACACAACATGCCAAAGTTCAATAATGCAAGGGTTAAAGAAACCATTAAAACCTAGAGCATTTAGATTTCAAAATTCCTTAGCATTTCTGATCCTTTAACAAGCTAGAACTGAATTTTCTGATGATCGTACTTTAAAAAACCGAATAGCATGCAACAATTTATACAGAACTCATTGAATTACTGTGTCAAACAGTTGCATTACATGCAAGCAGGTGAGGTGCTCCAGTCAAAAGAATTCCCTGTAAATTTAAGGCCCAAGCCCATGGCTTCAAGCTGGACTTGACCATATGAGCCTAATTTCTGCTTTAATTTGAGCTTCCTTATCAAATTCAAGAAACAATTACGAAAAAAAAATTAAAACTTATAACACAAAATCTTGAAGTGCATTACAATAATTAGAGTAGAATATTGAATCAAGAAAAACAAAAAATAAACTTTATTTCTCAAAGTACATAATTATATTTATTATGATTATGTTATTAAATTCCATGCAGATGCTCGTTTAATAAAAATATAGTTACTACTTTCACAGTTGGGGTGCTATTACTGTGCTACGCATTTATTTTTATCAATTTTCATTTCATTATTTTACTAAAACTGTATACCTACACAAAAAAAAAAAAAAAAAAAAAATGAAAGTGTTAGAGACAGTCATAAGTCTAATGCATTTGTAAGACTATGTAACACCTTACCTTAACAAGGAGAGTCTTGCCTGTTCCAGGTGCTCCACTCAAAAGAATTCCTTATAAATTTATGTATTATATTTAGTAAAACCAGAAGACAAGAACAAACAAAGCTATTTCAATAAGTAAAATGGGATTTCCTTCAACAGTATGTGATCCCAGATGTATTACGAAAACAAAACCATGACAATTAGGCACTACAAACAGAGAAATCCAAATTTAATAAATGTATTCTACAATTTGAACAAGGCAACTGTGTTATGTATGGCTATCACAAGCATGAAAATATCTTGCCAACACACAATTGTGAGATGTTAGATATGTACTTTTGGAGTCATTTGATTCACCAAGTACACAGACCTACATACACGGCAAGAACTACTTACAATAATTGATCAAACACCAAGGACTCCAACAGGAAAGGATAACATTTTAAAGAGATTATATGCATAAGAGGACCAGTTGATGCAAGTAAATATATTTTCAAATGACTAATCTTGTGTCAGATTAACAATCGACACAACATGAATAACAACCAAATAGATTAACAACCAAACAGCAGCACACAAAACAACAAAACAAGGCCTCAGTAGAGCAGCATGAATACATTTAAGCAACCAACACAACATCCTAACTCAGCCAACCAACCATCCTACCATTAGCTAGCACCTAAGCATAGTAGTCAAGCATCAAGCAGCCAAAGTGGACAAAAATAGCAGCGAACACTCCAAGTCAGCAAACAAAGATAGAGTAGATGAGTAAATCTGCCACAGATTGTGAGAAAATCAGCCAAACAGCACAACTGACCGAATGGAAAATCTGACCTGAGTATGAATTTGATTTTGAATTTTCTGCCAAAGTTCATAGAAGGACATGAGGAAATTAATTACAAGGGTATTAAGTTCATAGAATATGAATGTACTTGGGAAATTGGGGTCCCAAGAAGAAGAAGAAGAAGAAGAAGAAGAAGAAGAAGAATCATGACGTAATTAGTCTACTCACATTTCAAGCTAATTTACTGAAGAACCAAGAGTAGGCATGAAATTCAAATTACAAGGTTCATCAATTTAAGAGGTTGAACATTGCACAAAATTAAGGAATTGTACATAACATCTGACAATGCAATACAAGAAGAACAAATACCATATTCTTAATTGCCCTCATTACATCAGCAAAACAAGCCGGGCAAAGAAACAAACTGAGTTAAAACTCCAGGTTTGTATCTGTATCAAAATCACTTTCTATCTCATCTTCTTCTTCGTCATCACCCGCGATTGTTAGTTCATCATCGTCATCACAGATGAAAGCATCATCCATAACACCCTCGGGTTGTACACGCTTATTGGACTGAGAAACTTCCATTGAAATAATTTCAGGTTCAATGTCATCCCGACGCAAAACAACATCATCATTAATAGGCTCAGTTGGTACAACAGTAGTGGTTTCATCATCTTGCAACACTTCATCAAATTCTGGCACATCCAGCTCTGGCACATCCCAAATTCGTTGATATTGAAACTTTTCTACGACTCGCCAATTCAGCCCTAACTTCGTATCATGAACATAGAAAACTTGTTGAACTTGGCTTGGGGAACACAAACGAGTCATCTTTATACCATCGACTTCTTACGTGAATAGTTGTCACATGTGGTTCGACACGCAAAGTTTGACTACTACCGGTGTTATACCATTCACATTGGAACAAAACAACCCGATGTCCAAACAAATATGTCAGTTCCCACACTTTACAAAGGTAGTCGTAGAACTTTATCAATTGGCCTTGGTGGTCGCCTTCCACTACCAACCCACTATTTTGACATTTACGATGGTTATCACGGTCGATAGTATGGAATCGGACGCCATTACAAATGCATCCCGAATATGTGTTCATTAATGCATTAGGTCCATTGGCTAATGACCACATCTCATTGGTTGCTTCAGGTGACTTTTGATTTCGCAATTGGTTCATCTACACAAGAAAGTATGTCATGTCAATTCAAACTTAGAATAATTAAACGTTATCTGCAAACTATACACTAACGAGTTTTAGCTTACGCGATCTTTGAACCATTTAGGAAATTCTTTTCATTGTCGCGTTGCAATGTTGCATGAACTTCCATATTTTTGTTGCAACACGAGCTTGTGTTCCCTAGTTAATACAATGTAAGTCATAAGTAATTGGAATAATGAAGACTTTAAAAAATAAAAACCATGTAGAAAATGTATGTTGTATATATGATGAGGAATCATACTCTAGATATTTGTCCACTTCCAAACTATTGTGTAGGACAAACCAATGAGCCAATTCGCGGTCAGCTACGGACACATCAATTGCCCTTGGGAGTTGACCAAAAGGACGAACATTTTGAGTGAAAATCGCCAACCCTGGGCCATTGTCACCCCTATCATAGTTCCTTTCTTCCTGGTTAAACACCGTTTCAACTCCATGCAAATACATTGAACAAAACGTCATACACTCTTTCGATATGTAGCCCTCCGCAATGGAACCTTCTGGCCGAGCTTTATTGCCCACAAATCCTTTAAGAAGTTTGAGCATCCTACATGTAAACATCGGCCTGATCGTCAGTATGGTCATATTGAACTATAATTAAATGAAAAAAGTTCTGACTCGTTGTTATACCTCTCAATAGGATACATCCATCGATATTGCACAGGCCCTCCAAGCCTAGCCTCGTAAGGCAAATAAATTGCCAAGTGGACCATGACATTGAAAAAAGCAGGAGGAAAAATCTTCTCAAGCTTACAAACTATAAGTACGATTTGTTCTTGCAATTTCTCCAAATCAGTCACCGTCAATGTCTTTGAGCACAACTGTTTGAAAAAAATTCCTAACTCAAACAATGTGGTCCCAATCTTGGTAGGAAGTTATTCTCGCATCCCAATGGGAAGAAGTCATTGTAGAAGGACATGACAGTCATGACTCTTGAGGCCAACTAACTTACCACCATTCACGGTGACACAATTGGATACATTTGCCGCATAGCCATCAGGATACTTAATCGATTTCAAGAAATCAGAAAACCCTATTCGTTCTGCCGGGGACAATATGTATAATGCCGGAGGCTTCTCGAAAGAGCCATTCACATGCCTTATCAAGTGTAACTCCTTTTGTATTCGCATGTACTCCAGATCCAAACGTGCTTTGTCCGTGTCCTTGTTCTTGCCATCTATGCTCAATAGTGTCCCAAGCAGATTGTCACAAATATTCTTCTCTATGTGCATGACATCAAGGTTATGTCGAAGCTTAAGTGTTTTCCAATAGGGTAGGTCGAACAAAATGCTTCTTTTTGTCCAGTTCGGAGTTGGATTTTCAGTCCGTTGTCTTTTTTGGTTGGTTGGATTCTTTCCATACGGCTTGTACGTCCCCAAATTAATTTGCACCAGTATTTGTTCTCCCCATAACTCCACAGGTTTGGACCGATTCTCAATTTCACCGTTGAATAGCTTACTTCTTCGCCAATTATGGTTCTCAGGTAAGTACCGCCGAGCACCCATATACCCTATCTTACTTCGTAAACTCTGAGATGATGGATCCATCTTACAATTAGGGCAGGCCAGGTAACCTTTTGTACTCCAACCAGACAAGGAACCATATACAGGGAAGTCGTTGATGGTCCACATGACTGCTGCATGCATTGTAAATATTTGGCCGTTTGAGGCATCATATGTTTGCACACCATGCTCCCACAGATTAGTTAGCTCTTCTACTAATGGTTGCAAGTAAACATCGATGTCTTTTCCAGGTGCGGATCGTCCGGGAATAAGCAATGACATCATGACAAATGGATCTTTCATACACTTCCATAGGGGTAGATTGTAAGGCATTAAGATTACGGGCTACATGGTGTACGATGTACTCATATTTCTAAATGGATTGAAACCATCCATGGCAAGCCCTTGCCTTAAATTCCGAGGATCCGCAGAGAACGTAGGATGCAGCCTATCAAAGTCCTTCCATGCCTCACCATTAGTTGGATGTCGCAATACTCCATCATCCACACGCTTATCTTTGTGCCATCTCATATATGCGGCTATTTTTTTCGACATGTACAATCTCTTCAACCTCGGTGTCAAAGGAAAGTACCTCAATATTTTGTGTGGAATTTTTGTACCCGTCTTGTCGTTCAACTTGTATCTAGACTCCGTACATGTAGGGCAATTCTCCAATGTGGCGTTGTCCTTCCAAAATAAAGTACAATCATTCTTGCATGCATGAATGGCCTCATATCCCAAGCCCAATTCACGTAAGAACTTTTTCGCTTCATAAAGGGTCCACGGAACATTTTCATCACACTTTGGTAGAATGTCTTTGAAAACTTGCATAACCATGTCGAAAGATTTTTTGCTTCATTTATTGTACACCTTCACGTGAAGCATCTTTATTACGAAGGACAAGATAGAGAACTTTTCACACTCTGGATATACTTTGTGTTGAGCATCATCGAACAACTTCATGAACTTCAACAAATTGTGCCTCTCCGAACTAATACGTTCTTCGTCGATATGATCATCCATGAGACCACTCATGCAAATCTCTCCTAACATGGTTGGAAGTTCCCCCGCATTTTCGTGATTGGTTGTCATTCCAACTCGGTTGCTTTCAGTATCATCATTTCGCATAGTAGGATGAGCACGAAACATGGAACATTTTCCCTGTGGTGGACCCAAGTTCGATAAGAACATATAATTCCTCTTCGAATCAAGTGCAACCGTACAACGTGTCGACTAAATATTGTACTGTTCAAGCAATCAACACAAGGACAACGGATTTCATCCTACGACCCTAAATTCTTCGTAGCGAACTCAATAAATGTCTGAACACCTTCTAGATACTCTTTACTTTTTAGCCTATCTTTTATCATCATCCAACTCTTGTCCATTATTGGAACAGTACACATCAAGCAAAGATGAACCCGGGAATGGACGACAACTTCGAAAAATACTCTATAATAGAAGAGAGCTTAAGTAATTTTAGGGGTTCGATTAGCATTACTTTTTGAAGTGAACGAAATAGTACTAACAGATCGAGATTTCTTGCCTATTTGTCAATTGTATATAGTTAGCTAATTTCACTAGTAACTTGGCATGTATTCATACGCAAATGTGACATACATTCACAATTCTATGTGAAGTCATCTTAGAGGGAGACATATAATTGTAACCAAATTTAAAGAGAAATTAAATTTGATATTCAATATAGATTGGACTTGAATAGATCTCAGCAAATACATTTTGTAAAAATAAATTTTATGAAAATTAGATGGGTAAAACAAAAGTAATGAAATTTTAAAGTTTTGAAACATTTAAAAAAATAAAGTAATCGCTTTATGCATTAATTTGGTTGTTATGCACAAATCACAAAGAACAAAGACCCAAAAAAAGTCCAGTTGGTGTGACTCCCATTGAAGATGCAATCAGCACATGCTATTTTCCATATGTGAATCTAACACCTCCAAAATTAGTGTACTAGGGATAACCCGTGCCTAAAGGCACGGTTAATAATTTTTTGGTACCACATATGTTGCGGAATTCAATTGTAATAAACCAACTTAAAATAATATATCACTCCAGTTTAATACTTCACAAATAAAAAGTTGAAATTGTTTCTACACAGTAAACTGGAAAAAACATTCATAAATTTCAAATAACAAACTTCAAAATTAAAGTCCAAATAATGAATTTTATATTACAGTGTAGCATAAGCAAAGAATAGAATCTAAAAATATTTGCTAAAGTTTAAGTCCAAACAGCAAATTTTAGAATTCAATCCACGTCAAAATGACACATGTATAGCAAACCTTCAATAAAATGATGCTACTGAATTCGTATCATAACTGGTAACCTTTTAACTTTATCAAATTTCAATACCTTCAAGAAAAGGTGAATGAATATTTTGGTACAAAAGAATAATCATCCTATCTAACTAAAAAAAATAATAATTAATCATCCAGTTTAGAATGAGAGCCAACCAACTACACACATAAAGAGAAGCAACATAACCCAACATTTCTAATATGGATCAGCCACCTACAACAACATCACTCGCTTAAATTCGCTTTAAAAAACCAATAGCTATGAAAAATCGCATCAAAATACATATGAGAAATCAACAAAATGATTCTTTAAAAGCAACTCTAATTTGACAACAAAATGAACTCATTGCAGTAATAAAAATAATTTGAAGAATAATAACAAATGCATGAATAGCTTGATATAATATTATTAAATCAGATGATTTTACGGCTTCAATTTGAACAATACCAAAAAAACTCAACAAACCCATGTTTAAGAGTGATAATTGCATGCTTCACAATTTTTTGCAATGACATTGTCATAGCAATGAGACTTAAGGCTTGGTTTAATTTGGTTTGGTTTGGTTTGGACATTGTCATAGCAACAAATAATCTTCTTTCAATTTGTTTTGTAATTAATCCCCTTCTTTCAGCACAAAATTCATGTACTTCTTTGAGAGCTCTGAATATACCAGTGCCAAGCATAATTCTGACCCCATCATTGGCTGAAACACACGTGAATGTAAGAGAGAAGTTTGCATAGGTTTTACATAGTGAAACCTAACAATAAAATGATAACTCTTGTATAAAAGTCTTCCTAGTTGAACCGGGGAGCAAATTTCAACAACATCAAAAATATGAATTAGGCAAACCTCTCCAAACACTTTGATCTAGATAATGATGTACTACAGTGAAGCAAACATAGAACACACATTGATGATCTCGCCATTTTTCCAATTATCTAAGCTCTGTAAATAGATCAAATAATAAAAAATAAAATTAAAAAGCCCTAAAAAAAACACAAACTATTCATTGCAAAATTCACAAAAAAATCAAAAATTTGTGTAATCACTACTATGTAAGTCCAAAACACAATATTTTTAATCTTTGAAAGACATGATGAGGCCACAATTTTATATTCCCAACAATGCATGAAGCAACACTTGACAAATTAATTGAGAAGGCAAAGAAAAAAAAACAGAGATGATATGAAATGCATAGCTTGTATTGGCCACAACAAACACTAAAACTAATTTGGAAGGAAAAAATGAATTTGAAAAATAATCCCGCAGGCAAAAATTAGTTTTTTACTTTGATACAAAGGACTAATCATCACTTCACAAATAAAATCAAATGTTTTACATAGAAACAAAATGAAGATGCCATCTAAGTTTAAATAAGACATGAGAAATTGCCCTTTTACTCATAAAGACTTCAAAACAATATTTAAGCGATTACTATCATAAAAAAGAATCTCATGGATGACTAAATTAGTGCATCAAATCTTTAGTTAGCATATGGATATTACTCAGTACAACTGTATCAAATCATTCTCCCATTTTCTAATTTCTTGTATTTTGTCTTCTACAAAACAAATTGCTTTATGTGGTTCAAGCCATCCCCAAACCCATCCAAAGAATAAAAAAATTACCAAGATAAAATGTGGGAAAGTGAACCACAACATAGCTAAAACCAAAGCAAGTAAAACCAGTTAATAAAAATATTCAATCTTCTGACTGTACACCTAAATTGAGACTTGAAGCAGCAACGGAGCTATGTACAAAGCACAATCCTAGAGACAGAAACCCTCAACGAAATTCACAAAAAATTGCCATTATCGTCACTTGCAAAGAGGTTGTGTGTGTGTGTGTGAGAGAGAGAGAGAGAGAAAGAGTAAAACTAAGTGGAGCTCTTTCTGGTCTTCAAATTATGTTGTAAAGAAACTAACTTTGAAGGCAATCCCACTTACATCAAAACCAAGAGAGCTCTTCTCCTCGTTCAAGTCTAGGAATTCAAACTAAGTAGAGCTCTTTCCGGTCTTCACATTATGTTCTAAAGAAACTAACTTTTAAGGGGGTGAGAGAAGTTTTTGATAGACAGAGGTACCGGTAAGCGAGAACCAGAGGTCTAGCATCAACACGCCTTTTGTTCAACTTATACTTTTAACTGTTAGACGTTGATTAGGATTGATCTCAACCATCAAAAACAATTGTATCTCTAAGACAATTGTAGGACATTTTCAAAAACCCTTGTGGTTTATTATATAGATAAGTGGATTTTCATTTTTGTTTTGTGGCCTGTCAAAATATATAACGCACTTTGAAATCAACCATCAAAAGTATTCTTACGCAATAACAACCTTTATTGCATCAACAAAGAAGCCATTGTAAAGGGCTTTGGATCAAGAGCTGGTGGGAAGGGCAAGAGTATGTAGATGTGAGAGAGTGAAAGGGGTTTGTATATGTATGTATATACAACTATTTATAACAATTGCAAAAACTAAATTCATCAAACACAAATAAAAAGTTCAATTTCAGGTTCTAACCACATCAAATCTTAACTCTTAAACATGATTTCAGAAGTTCAACTTTTAGCCTCTAAACACTTAATAGAACATTTAGAAAAATTGATCTAGCAAACATAATTAATTTCCAGCCAACAAAAAAATTTCTAAACATAAAATTTAGCAATGTAGCATAAATATTAACTATCCAGTTCATACTAATATTTTTGCCAACGTACATATGTAATCATTTTAACTTATATCTCCTCTTTTAAACTAAATCAAATCCATTAATTTAATTGCAAACCATTTCTCGCTATCGTATCCTCCATATCTTTCCCTCACTGTTCTATTCATTTGTTTGCACTTTTTTTCTCCCTATACCTCTATTTCCCGTCATCCCATAGTCTCATTGCACAACCAAACCCTTTCTCTGCTTTTTGCTTAAGTTCTCTCTCACCCATGACATACCAATGCCATGAAAATGCATTTTCAAAAGTAGACCAACACAAAAGTAGCTCTTTGAATTGACGCTTAGGGTGTTTAAATTTGGGATGAAGTTTTTTCATAGTCATGCTCAATCTAATTTTAAGATGTTTATATTATCCAAAACAATGCGTACAAGATAAAAACTCAATGCAATTTCGTTATCATGAAAGAGTAAAATATGAACAATTTATCAAATAAAATAGTACTCAAGACCTAAAAAATGTATTTATGTGAGAAAAGCATAATAATTGCTCCAATTATACATTGAGTATCAAACAGAGAAGCTGCATTTTGGAAGAAAAAAATAACATGAAGATGAGGTTTCTTTGGGCCTTATGCTAGTGACCATAGAAATTGAATGTCAGCCGCAACTAAATTGATCTAAACGTAAACCGTATTGCACAACCACCACCCTCACTGTATTCCCCTCCGAGAATATCATTTTAAATTTTGATAGGAATTTAAAAAGGAAAAATAAAAGATGAGGGAAATATAAAGTTATTATGATTCAAACACAACCTTAAATACGTAAGCAAAATTATTTTTGTTGACGAAATGGTACCAATACATGTTTTATAGAGGGGCCAATTTGAGAGAGAGAATAAACAAATTCATGCTCTTTACAACTATCAATTAGTAAGCAAATTGATACATATGCGTTCCCCTAATATATTCTCTGCCACTGGGAATCCTTAAACCAGTTAATTGATCAAATGTAAAATTAACCGTCAGGATAGATATGTGATATTTTTTAATTATAATTCATAACTACACAACTGAGTGAGTAATAAGACTGTGAAACTGGGCAAAACTTTGTCAAGCCAAAATATTATTTCTGCCACTATACCCATTAGCAATATAAACTTAGGTTTTTGTTTAATGTTGCCCCCGAGCCAAAATGTTGGTTCTGCCACTAAACCCATTGACAATAATTATGAGGCTAGGCTTGATTGTTCTAATGCTATGTTCTGAAACCATAATGTTGAAACCATAAGAGACATATAAAATTAGAAAATATTGTTCTAATGCTATGTATATATTGACAGCTAATATATTGTTCTAATCCATAATGTTGAAAGCAAATATATTGTTCTAACCCATAATGTTGAAAGCTAAAATATATTGAAAGCTAAAATTAGAAAATATTGTTCTAACCCATAATGTTGAAGACTAATATATTGAAAGCATAATAGAAATATAAAATTAGACCAAACAGCACCAAGAACAAAGCGACTATCATTATGTTTAGGGACCAAGTTTAAAACATTAACCAGCTTTTAGGAAGAGTTGTCTCAATTTACGGGTGATGCTACATTTCCTCCTAAAAGGAACAATAAGGAGGATGTGCTCCTAGTAGTGCTTGATCTACCCACTTGGCACTTATTGGGTTATTGAGTGAAGTAAATAATCTTTGACAAAATCATAGAATCCAAAAATCAACTCAATAGAAAGGATAACAAACTGAGTGAATATTAAATTAAACTGAGTGAATATTATATTGTTTTGTGTCCTATACATGGCAGGATAACATACAAATTATACAACATAGAAATTAAAGCTCTATTTCTTTCTCTACAAAAAAGGCCTCATCAAATGGTTCAACAATTAGAAACTAACCATTCTGTATCTCACAATGGTTCATCAATTTTCATCTCTGTCTAACCCATTTTCGTCAAATTTATTGTCTCTCGTAATAAAATCTATCAATTATGACCCACTTCAATTTAAAATATCAAATTTGGTAAATAATAATTTGAATCTGAATACATAAAGATATCCAGTTAAACTAACCTAGAACAATGAAACTCTCAACAACCAATTAGAGAATTCTAAGAAAATTCCAAAGACTTTTACTAATGAGATTAATTAAAGCTTGAACAGTATGATACAACAAATTCAAACCAATTAACTCATGAATTTAAAAATCAATTAATTTAAAAAATTAATTCTATAATTCTGTTAAGAGCCTATTCACTGAAATAAAAAAATGAAATGTGGTTTAGATTTAACTAAAGATAAAATGTAATAAATAAATAAATAAATAACAATGAAAATCCATGAGCACCAAATCATCCACACGCAGGGAAAAAAAAAAACTCTCCCACATACAGGAACAAATCTGGTAGTCCATGCCTAAACTGATGAACATGACAAATCCGGTAAAAAATATTCTAATCCTACATTCCTAAACATGTATCAAATAAGACAAAATGAAATGTGGTTTAGATTTAACTAAAAAAAAAAAAAATACTATAGTTGATTTCTTAAATCATTCATTCTTTCTTGCTCCCCCTACCCCACCTACCCCAATTTGATTTTAATAAACCCAAATAATGAGAATTGTAAGAAAAAATTAAAAAAAAAAAAAACCATACTTAAAATTTTCCAACACAACCAACCAAATAAATAATCACAAAATAACAATGATCAATTATTGCTTAAGTAAGAATACAAATTAAATACTTACCACAATGTTTCGATATGAAAGGTCTTAAGGAAGTCCTCAAGCTGCCTAATGTGAGCCTATTAAGCAAGCACAATGCTTCAGACACAATGTATTGGACACACCAGATCAAATATTACACCTAATCACAAATTGTAAACATCAATAAAGCAATTAAATTGGACAAACCTGTTGTCAAACCTGCTGGAAAAGATATCCAAAAATTAGAGTAAAGATTATTGAAACATTATTGAAACAAAATAATGAAGGCACGAACAACAATTTTTTAAACAAAAGATTATTGAAACATATTACAGTAAAGATTATTGAAACAAAAGATATCCAAAAATTAGAATAAAGATTATAGAAACATATTATAGTAAAGATTATTGAAACATTATTGAAACAAAAGAATACACCTCCATCCATGATGGAAATATACTTGCTGGACCCAAAAAGATAAGTTATTGAAACACGTTAGAGTAAAGATTCTTTTGCTAAATGTTATACTATTAACATTCTGCAAGTCTAATGAACAAAAATAGTCGCAATTATCATATTAAGATTGCTTACCTTGTGCCTTCATTACACTTGAGCTCATTAAAGCAAAGGATGAGAAACTACGAAAGAATCATATTATTGAACACGGACTCTAAAAACAAAAACCTCGTTTGGTTTTACACGGCAATCTGAAACTTCTCCATGGTTAGTATTCTTGCTCACTATTGCATACTGTATAGAAATTAGAGTGAATTAAATCTTAAACTAAGGTTTTGATTGTTGCACATGCATGGGTGGGAATAATCAAAAAGAAGAATAGGCTTGAAGGGATTTCGAGTACATTATTCTTTTTAAACACTTAATCAGTGAATCCTACTTATTAGTGAAAATTTACCACTAAATGTTCACAATCAAAATAGTACAAAAATTGTCCAGAAAGGGGCTCAATAGAAGGGGTTCACATACATCACTTGTAATAAAACCCCACTTAACCAACATTGACACGACCAATGAAAAAGGAAGTAAGATAACATAGCAAGTCCAAGATTCAAGTAAAATTGGCCAAAATAAATTAGAAATGGTAACAACATTGGTCTGCATAGCCCTAAGAATTTGCTGGCGTTGATACCCCAACTTTTGAACCACACCTTGTATTAAATCCATTGCTAGAAGATTGACGTTCCATGTTTCATGTATGTTGAGATTATATCATTGTTCACCTTTTTTTTTCTTTTCTTTCTTCTTCTTCTTTTTTTTTTTTTGATCAACAACAAAAAGAAATTGATTTTCAAGAGGTACCAAATACAATCCAAAACACATTTGCTACCAATAAATAAACTTTAGGCACCAAATTAACAAAATATGTTTTCTGATTGTCTGTAATTGATTTCCATATATCATTGTTCACCTTTTTTTCTTTTCTTTCTCCTTCTTCTTTTTTTTTTTTTTTTTTTGATCAACAACAAAAAGAAATTGATTTTCAAGAGGTACCAAATACAATCCAAAACACATATGCTAACAATAAATAAACTTTAGCCACCAAATTAGCAAAATATGTTTTCTGATTGTCTGTGATTGATTTCCATATATCATTGTTCACCTTTTTTTCTTTTCTTTCTTCTTCTTCTTCTTCTTCTTCTTCTTTTTTTTTTAATCAATAACAAAAGGAAATTGATTTTCAAGGGCTACCAAATTCAATCCAAAACACATTTGCTACCAATAAATAAACTTTAGGCACCAAATTAGCAAAATATGTTTTCTGATTTTCTGTAATTGATTTCCATATATCATTGTTCATATTTTTTTTCTTTTCTTTCTTCTTCTTCTTCTTCTTTTTTTTTTTTTTTTTTTTTTTTTGTTTTTTTCGATCAACAATAAAAAGAAATTGATTTTCAAGAGGTACCAAATAAATCCAAAACACATTTGCTTCTTCTTCTTCTTCTTCTTTTTTTTGTTTTTTTTTGATCAACAACAAAAATAAATTGATTTTCAAGAAGTACCAAATACAATCCAAACCACATTTGCTATCAGTAAATAAACTTTAGGCACCAAATTAGAAAAATATGTTTTCTGATTGTCTATAATTGATTTCCATATATCATTGTTCACCTTTTTTTCTTTTCTTTCTTCTTCTTCTTTTTTTTTTTTTTTTTTTTTTTTTTTTGATCAACAACAAAAAGAAATTGATTTTCAAGAGGTACCAAATAAATCCAAAACACATTTGCTACCAATAAATAAACTTTAGGCACCAAATTAGCAAAATATGTTTTTTGATTTTCTGTAATTGATTTCCATATATCATTTTCACCTTATTTTCTTTTCTTTCTTCTTCTTCTTCTCCTTCTTCTTCTTTTTTTTTTTTGATCAACAACAAAAAGAAATTGATTTTCAAGAGGTACCAAATACAATCCAAAACACATTTGCTACCAATAAATAAACTTTAGGCACCAAATTAGCAAAATATGTTTTCTGATTTTCTGTAATTGATTTCCATACATCATTGTTCACCTTTTTTTTCTTTTCTTTCTTCTTTTTTTTTTTTTTTTTTTGATCAACAACAAAAAGAAATTGATTTTCAAGAGGTACCAAATACAATCCAAAACGCATTTGCTACCAATACATAAACTTTAGGCACCAAATTAGAAAAATATGTTTTCTGATTTTCTGTAATTGATTTCCATTTGTCTACTCTAGGCTTTCCAATAACAATAGCATATTCATTGTGTAATGTGCAAGTTTGAGTGGAATATATCCCAACCCAAGGTTTGCTGAAAGAGTTTATTTGATAACCCAACCCAATGATGAATATATCCCAACCCAAGGTAAGCTTTGTTTTTCTTCTTCTTCTTCTTCTTCATTTTTTTTTTTTTTTTTTGGTATTATTATTAAGGATATATAGCGGAAAGTGCTTAATTTGAAATGGGTTGGGGTCACTTCACAAGGTTTGTTTTGTTTCAAAGTTCTACAGTCCTTGTAATTATTACATGTTACTTCATTTGAAAGTTGCATTTGTTTTATACAGAGTTGGTAAATTATTTTGGTTTTTATTTGGGGGTTTGATTTGGTTCATCTGTACCTACCAAAGCTTTTGAGTTCAATTGGTTCCTTCAATCTCAAATTTGTACTTCAAAGAGTTAAAACTTCCAAATTCAAAATCTGTTTTTGTTTATGATCTAGAGAGGTAAGGCTTCTGTTAACTTGATATAATCTTTCAAAATTTTTAATTAATTAAATTTTAGTTATCATTATTGTTACGTTCCTTTATATGATCACCAGATAATTGAAAGCTAGATGTCAATGTGTTGATTGCATCGTAATTAAGTGCAATATTCATTAGTTAACATAACATATGCAAATTGAAACACCCCATGTAAGATGGTTGTGTTTCACTCTGTAATCGGATTTTGTGCACATAAAAAGAACTGCACCAAACTACTCCTATGGCAATATATGGTTTTTTCTTTTCTCTTCTCTTCTTCGTGTATTGAATGATGGATTGAATAGAGCTGCATAGCATAGCAAATGTTCAAAGTTCAATGTTCTTATTCTTATTGAACTGTAGTAGGAAATTTGCTAGGTTTTTTTTTTTTTTTGAAGAAAAAGATGGTAAATCTTTAGACATTGTTAAAAAATTGGAGTCTGGCAACCACTGGGGTTAGCTCATTGGCATGAACTCATTTAATGTACCCCTCCAATGTACCAAAAAACAAAAACACAAACAGCACAAAGCAAAAAGCAGATGTCTGGTAACTTTTTCTTTTCTTCTACTCCCATTCACCATTATGTCATTAATTTTTTTTTAACTTTTATTTGTTTAATCTATCTGTTAAAGCATCCAACTCAAAACCAATTGGCAATGAGTGGAGAGGCTCTAAGAATATATTAACCAAGCTTGGTGGCTTAGATTTGCGATGTGGGTTTGAGTCTAGCACTATCTTTCAGTGTCTACTTTAATTTCTTTTGTGTTTCTTGTGGATCCAGTGTTTAATTTCATCGTTGGAAGCTGAGGTCCAATAGTCAAGAATCTCTAAGATTCATTGCACTTCTAATGCTCTCTGAAAGATAACAGCCTACTTGTTTGACTGATAATACACAATCAAATCAATCTTTTGTTTGCCATTCATCTTGATAGTAATAGTTACAAAAAGAAAACTCTCAAGAATCATCTAAATCAATATGTAATGATGGAGCGAGGAAAAACAAAAATGGCTTATTAAAGATGATAAATAAGATTGGTTTGCTCACCTTTTGTAGTGGCTCCACTCGTTTAGATTCTTCCTTTTGCAGTGGCTCCCTTTTAGGGCTGCCTCGGCTGATGAAGATTGGGATGGCAGAGAGAGAGATGGAGGAAGAGAGAAGATGAAGATTGGGGCTGCCTCGGCTGATGAAGATGAAGATTGGGGTTGGGTCTCTAGTAGGGGAATGGGCTCTGATGGAGAGAGAGAGAGAGAGAGAGAGAGAGAGAGAGAGAGAGAGGGGTGTGTGCTCAAAATTTGAAAATTGAAATAGAGACAGATTTTGAGCAGAGAGGAGAACGTGGGTGAGAGAGAGATTTCCAGCCACATTATCTTGAGCTGAGGTGAGAGACAATTTGAACCATTAGATCTTGATTGTAATTGATCTCAATCATTGAAATGTCTAAATAGGACAAATAAGAGTATGACATTTTCAGCCCTTGGATTGAAGCAATCTAAAGGTCCAAATTTTGACACATATATATTTTCAGTCCTTGAATTCAAAGTAACCCTTCCATTGTTATATAGATTCAATACTATTTTTATGCATGATTCACAAATAAGAGTGTATTCAGGACTCTTTTAAGCATTACGCACCAGTTGTAGTGTATTCAATACTACACAACAACAATTTGTATTTTGAATTTTATTAAGAAGACCCTCGTAAGCAAATGATTCATGGCACAGGAAGTATATCTTGAATTCATTTATGTGAGGGCATGTTGGGTAATCAACAAGATCTGGTTTGGGATATGTGGTAGTTCACAGGATCCTAAGGCAAATTGTTTGTGGTTCTCTGTCAAACTATTTCTGCCTACATTATTAAAGGCATTAGAGTATGCAACTGAAGCTAATTAAATGGACACACTCCCATAATGATATTTGAAGATTCAAGGGCATATAGGGGGTGTTTGGTGGGGCTTTTTTGAGCCAACTTACGGCTTCTGGCTTTTAAAAAGTTATTTTGGACTGTTTGGTTAAACTTATTTCAAACAGCTTCTGATTCTAACAACTTATTTTAAGTCAAAAAAGTTGATTCTGAGAAGCTGCTCACCCCTTACTTCTGATTATCAATTTTTACTGTGAATATGTTAATTCACAGTTATACTCTTAGATTTTTATTTTTTATTTTTTATTTTTTTTTTAAAATAGAAAAAGATACAAATGGACTACAAAATATTATTATTATTTTTTATGAGAAATGTAGACAAATAGTGAATAATAAAAAAATAAAAGTTAATTGAAAAAGCTACTTCACAGTTTATTTAACAAACACTACTCAGCAACTTAAATCTATAATCCAACAGTTATACCAAACAAATTAACAGCTTCTGATTAAAGTCATAATCTATAATCTGTTAAGCTATAGTTTATAATATATTTTAACAGCTACACCAAACAGGACCATATAATACACAAATATGGGCCACGCCCTCCTAATTTGGGCCATTCACTTAATTTGAATTTTGATGAAGTTAATGTTGGGTTGGTTAGTGACTCTTTGGTGGCCAACAACCTTTGCATTCAGAATGGAAGTTATCATCATCAGGTGCACTTGTGAAATCTGAGTGACTAGACTCCTAGTTTTTTTAATGGTTGCCACTACTTTGAATGTAAACCTTAGTTATATCCTCTGTTTAGTATTTTTGTTATTTTATTTTTATTTTTCCATATACTACTACTAAATCCATAATGGATGAGATGGGGTATTGAATGAGCAGCAGGTTATAGTAGGATGGCCGCCACTACCCTATCCAAGTGTTGCTAGTGTATGTAAAAATTGTAGATGTTTAAAAAAGATTGGGGCTCTCTCTAGTTTTTTATAGTGTACTTGTAATTTTTGGATGATATTATTTTTATTTTAAATTTATAAGATATCTAACGTTCACAATCAAAATACTTATGATGAAGAGGCATTTTTTTTTTCTATCTTGATTGAGAGAAGTAAAGAGGTGTAGTGTAGGACGGGACAATTTTTGTATCCATTGAATGCATGTTTGCCCTCTTTCTAATTTGTCAAGAGTTTAAGATTAATGATAAAGTGTCTTGTTTGATAATTTAAGATGTAACCATTTTCATATATTTATAGACATATATAAAACCAAAAAAATTGAGGAACTTAATTTCCCCAATAAGTGCCTTACAAACACCTGCAATAGAGAATACTTCCCTGTTTGATTTTCATTCTCAACGAACACATCAAATTTAACCAACTAATAAATTATTTTTCCTATTACTCTAAATTTGAGTGTCTGATTACATTTAAAACATATGTTGTTCTAAATGGTGGGAACAACATAAATTGGATTTTAATCATCAGAGCAAAAAAAAAAAAAAAAAATATAAGCAAATTGAAGTGAATTTTTTTCAAAGAAAGGTACCTTCAACCTCCAAAAAGCACACCAGAAGGGAACTGGAATGTCCCTTTAATCTCCTTAGCTTACTTAGATTGCAGAGGCTTTCTCCTTGTGGTCTCAGGTCCTCTCACTAACACATAAAACAAGCTAAAACATTAATTACATTTCTCACGTCTGCATGCATATATATATATATATATATATACAGGGTTAGTTTGGAATATTCCTGAAACAGAGGCACATTTGGTGATATAGTTCAACAATCCAAAATCGAGAATCCAAAATTCACAATCCGAAATTTCAACTAAACCCATTCACAAAATCAAAAAAAGCCACAAACAATTGTTTAAGAAATAAATGGAAAATGAAAGAAAAAAAACACATGTCAAAACCCTACAGAAATCGTGAGAGAAGGGAATGGGAGAGACAGCAAGAAACAAATACAAACAGACAGACCTAGATCGACGGAGAGGGAGAGAGACGACAGATACATACCTGCAATCAGTGGTGCAGCCGATTTGCAGTGGTCGTGGTGGCGAGTGCCGGTGGCCAGCGATGGTGATGATCATCAGTGGTGAGCGACGGGTTTGGTATCGACTACTCTGTATGTTGGTGTGTGAGACAAAACATAACAAAAAAGTGTCTATGTAATATATATACTGGGCACCAATATTAATGAGTTTCCTTCTAAAAAGTTTTTGAAGCTTTAGCGACTAAATGATTATTTGTCGCCAAATATCCTTAACAACGACTACAATTTGGTCGGCAAAAGCATCCTATTTGGCTACTAAATTCAAAATTTCGTCGGGAATATTTAATATACAAAGACTAACTTAACTGTGGTCGTCAAAAATTCATCAAAAATACGCCCATTTTTGGGCGACAAAAACATTTTGGTGCAAAATGTTATTACACGGCGACTAAATCAAATTTTAGTAGCGTAAAATGGTAACAAACAGCAACTAAAACTAAGCTTGGTCGCCAATAAGACTATATGGCGATTAAAATAATTTAGTAGCTAAAAAGATTCAATCAATGCCGACTAAATCAGGTTTTTAGTCGCCCAGTCTGCTGTTTTTGTCGACTAAAATTGTTTTGGTCGCCAATTTTAGTCGCCAAACATGCATTTTGTTGTAGTGATGCTAAACCAACTAACAAAATGAAACACAGAGCAAAGGTGTATAGGAAAAAAATATACAAACTAGAACAGAAAAACATGGAACTACTCTCCAAGTCTGTTTTTTCTGTAGCATTAATCTGTTTTACCAGTTTCATCCTCTATCTCTTCAATAGATTTTATGTGAGGCCTCAGAGGCTTCAATCGAAGCTTCGTAGCCAAGGTCTAAGAGGTCCTTCACCTTCATTTTTGCTTGGTAACATTCCTGATTTCGTCAAATTCCAACCCAAAGACATCAAAGCTCTAACTAAAGATGGCAAGGCCAGGCACGATTGGGCTCGTTTCACCTTCCCATTGTTCGAGCATTGGTCGAGTCAGTATGGTATGTACTAATGAATTTCTCAAACCCATTAATTACTCCACCACTTGCTCATGCAATTTCCAATTACAAATGTTGATTTGGTGTGGATTTTTCCAGGTCGAAGATACCACTTTGCTTTGGGTACATATCAAGTGGTTTATATTACTAATCCATAATTGGCCAAGGAAATAAGCCTTTCCACATCATTGAAATTGGGAAAACCTTTTTTTCTACAAAAGAATTCAGAAACCTTGCTTGGTAATGGCATACTTACCTCAGATGGAGAGTTTTGGGCTCACCAAAGAAAAACCATTGCTCCTGAGTTCTATGCCGATAAAGTTAAGGTACTAATACAATACTAACCTCCACCTCTCATCATAATGTTAGATAATTTTTCAAACAAAATGATTAAATGGGAAAAATATGATGCAAAATTTGGTGCACATAATGTTGGACTCTGCAAAGAAACTAATAAACACATGGGAGACTGAAATAGAAAAACAAAGTGGGACAGCAAATATAAAGGTTGATAAGGATCTACACAGCTTTGCTTCAATTGTCATCTCTGAAACTTTGTTTGGGCATAGCAATTCCAAAGTCATCAATGAATTGCAAGCAAGGTTCAAGCGTCTCGAAAGGGCCATGAAAACTCCAATCCTAGTCGGCGGGATTCCTGGTTTGTGGTAAATGTTTGCGTTTTAACTTCCCTCTCTGCCTCGCATAAACATAACTTATTGAATGCTTACTGACTTGTGAGTGGCAAGTGAACATTCGTCGGCTGTTTTTCGATGCTTATTTTGAAAAATGGTTATCATTTAGGTATGTTCCAACGAAGAGCAACATAGAAAAATGGATATTGAAGAAAGAGATACATTCACGAATTATGCATATTGTCAACGAGCATTCATCTAAGGTAGAAGTGCTACAATCGATCATCAATGGAGCTAAGATGAGTGCTCTAGGACCTGCTGCAGTAGAACAACTCATAGTCGACAACTGTAAGCATGTTTACCCAGCAGGGCTTGAAAGCACAGCAAACACTGCAGCTTGGACCTTGATGTTGCTTACAACCCATCCAGAATGGCAAGATCGTGCCCATGCGGAGGTTGCTGAACTTTGTGGAGAAAGCTTGCCGGATGCCGCTATGCTTAGCAAAATGAAAGTGGTAAGCATAAGTTCAGAAGCTCAATATAGCTAAATAACTCATGCTCAAGTTATAAAAAAATTAATGCTCCTAATATATATATTCAACAAAGTTTTGCATTAGAAATTTGTGGATGATTTTTTTCTACCATGCACAATCTCTTCACTTGTAAGACTTATGAAAGCTAATTGTGTGTTCCTTTAATTTGAATTGTAGTTGACAACAGTGATCCAAGAAGCATTAAGACTCTACCCTCCTGGCCCCTTCATAGCAAGAGAAACCCTAGAAGATATGAAATTCGGAGACCTTGAAATTCCAAAGGGTGTTGGTGTTTGGGTTGCTATGATGCCACTTCACCATGACCCTGAACTCTGGGGTCCTGACCCAAGCAAATTTAATCCAGAGAGGTTTGCTAACGACATAGGAAGTGCTTGCAAAATGCCTCAAGCCCATATTCCTTTCGACAATGGTCCCCATATCTGTGCTGGACAATTGTTTGCAATGCTAGAGATAAAGGTTGTCTTGGCTATCATCCTATCCAAATTTTCCATTTCACTTGATCCAAATTATATCCACTCCCCAGTAATGGAGAATATTATACGACCAGGACATGGAGTGAACCTCATAATGCACAGGTTAACTAAGTGAATCCTTGAGAAGTACTGAATAATCGTATCTACAACGGAATAAAAGAAAATGATACTTGTGTGACTATATATATATATTCTAGAGGAGTGGTGAATAGGAAAACTCTATTATTTTTGTTTCTATGTCTTTAATCCCAATTCTGTGTGTATCCCCCCCTCCCCCCCCCCCCCCGGTAGTGCAGTTGATTTATTTTCAATGTTCTTTACAATGAAAGTTATTGTACTTGAAGATTGTACTTGAATATATGTTTAGATTTCTTTTCGGAAGTGACTTATAAGTTAATTTATTGACTTTTTAACTTATTTGAATTGCATTACCTCTTTATTTTTTATATGTCATTTTATAATAATTAGAAAAAAATCAACTTATTTAACGCTTTCCCAAATCTAAGTCAATTTTAACAATATTATAGTGGTTTGGCACATTCCCAATTACCCTTGTCACCATTGTCTTTGTTCAAAATCATTACAATACCAATTAAATTAGGAATTTTTATTGATAAATCCCATTTAGAAGTGTTTTAACCCAAGAAGTCCATGAAGGAATTTTTTAACCAATTTAGTCCCATGTATGTATAGTGTTATTCCATAAAGTCATTTTTCTTGATTTACACTATTTTCTTGGACACTTATGCCCTTATATTTAATTTTGATACCCTTATAAATATTTTTTGAACGGTTAGCAATTTTATGATGTGAACATTCATATTTTAAAATTCACATTGGTAGGAATGTAAAATTGGCCCGTGAGTAGCCCGAAACCCGCCCGCGAGCCGGGGCGGGCCCGGCCCGTTGACAATGTGAATATTGGCATTGACATGTTAACATTCACATTAATAGAAGTGTAAAATTGGCCCACGTCCCGTGGCGGGGCGAAACCCGCCGGCGGCCCATGGGCGGCCCAGGGCGGGCCTGGTCCGTCCCGTTGACAATGTGAATATTCACATTGACATGTTAACATTCATATTGATAAGAGTATAAAATTGGCCCGTCGGCCCATGGGCGACCAAAAGCCCTCCTGCAGCCTGGGGCGAGCCCGGCCCGGCCTAGCCCGTTGACAATGTGAATATTCACGTTGACATGTTAACATTCACATTGATAGGAGTGTAAAATTAGCCCGCGCCCCGTGGCTGCTTGAAACCCGCCCACGGCCCGTGGGCAGCCCGGGGCGGGCTCGGCCCAGCCTGTTAACAATGTGAATATTCACATTGACATGTTAACATTCACATTGATAAGAGTATAAAATTGGCCAGCGGCCCAGGGCGGGCCCGATCCGGCCCATTGACAATGTGAATATTCACATTGACATGTTAACATTCACATTAATAAGAGTGTAAAATTGGCCCGCAGCCTGTGATCGGCCCGAAGCCCGACTGCAGCCCGAGGCTGCCTTGGCCCGACTCGTGACATTGTGAATATTCACATTGACATGTTAACATTAACATTGATAGGAGTGTAAAATTTGTCCGCTGGCCGAAGCTTGCCCGCGGCCCTGGGTAGGCCCGGCTCGGCCCGTTGACAATGTGAATATTCACATTGACATGTTAACATGCACATTGATAGGAATGTAGAATTGGCCCACGGCCCATGGGTTGCCAGAAGCCTACCCACGGCTCGGGGCAGGCTCGTTTGGGTCCGAGCCTGAGCTGGTAGGTTGAGCCTCGGGTCGGGCCGATGGGCCTGGGCCTAGCCTCAGGCTTGGGTCGGGCTTGGGCGGGCCTGGCCATTTTTTTTAATTCTTTTTAATTTTTTCTACCAAAATTTTATTATTTTCCACAAAAAAAGACACTAGGCCTCAGCGCGGGCCAGGCCTCGGACCGAGCCTTAAATGGGCCTTAATGGGGCCGATGGGCCGGGCCGGGTCGAGCTTCAAAGTGATGGCCTAGGCCCTAGCCTAGGGTCTCGGACTAGGCTCAAGCCCGGGCCCAAACGATCCTTTCTCGGGCCGTGGGCGGGCTTTGGGCAGCCTACATTCTTTTTCACTATTCCATTAAGTCCTATTTGAGGTAAGAAGACCAAAATACCAATTTCATTTACTTATATTCTATTTAGTCCACATTATTTTCTTATGTTTCAATAAGTCCTATGGGAGATATAATTACCAAAATACCCATAATGTGAATGTTCACATTGTCAATGTGAATGTTCATATCATCAATGCGTAGAGGCCTGGGCCGGCCCATATCGAGCCTCATGGGTGTCCGAAAAAATCCGGGCCGGGCACGGGCCAAAAGATTAGGCCCAGGCCCTAGCCCTGGCACAAGGGTATTCGGGCTTTGGATGGGCCGATGGATCGAGCCTCGGGTCGGGCCGGTGGGCCTGGGCCTAGCCTTGAGCTTAGGTCGGGCTTGGGCAGACCTGGCCATTTTTTTTTAATTCTTTTTAATTTTTTTTACCAAAATTTTATTATTTTCCACAAAAAAGACATTGCGCCTCGGGCGGGCTGGGCCTTGGACCGAGCCTTGAATGGGCCATAAGCGGGTTAATGGGCTGGGCCGGGCTTCAAAGGGATAGCCTAGGCCCTAGCCTAGGGTCTCGGACATGCTCGGGCCCGGACCCAAACGAGCCTGCCCCGGGCCGTGGGCAGGCTTCAGGCAGCCCACAGGCCGCGGGCCAATTCTACATTCCTATCAATGTGCATGTTAACATGTCAATGTGAATATTCACATTGTCAACAGGCCGGGCAGGGCCTACCCTGGGTCGCGGGCAAGTTTTGGCCTGCGGGCAAATTTTACACTCCTATCAATGTTAATGTTAACATTTCAATGTGAATATTCACATTGTCACGGGTCAGGCCAAGCCCGCCTCGGGCTGCAGTCTGGCTTCGGGCCGCCCACGGGCTGTGGGCCAATTTTACACTCTTATCAATGTGAATGTTAACATGTCAATATGAATATTCACATTGTCAACGGGCCGGGTCGGGCCCGCCCTCGGCCGCTGGCCAATTTTATATTCTTATCAATGTGAATGTTAACATGTCAATGCGAATATTCACATTGTCAACAGGCCAGCCCACCCATGGGCCGTGGCCAGGTTTCGGGTAGCCACGAGGCGCGGGCTAATTTTACACTCCTATCAATGTGAATGTTAACATGTCAATGTGAATATTCACATTGTCAACGGGCGGGGCCGGGCCCGCCCCAGGCCGCGGGCGGGCTTTTGGCCGTCCATGGGCCGCGGGCCAATTTTATACTCTTATCAATGTGAATGTTAACATGTCAATGTAAATATTCACATTGTCAACGGGCCGGACCCGGGCCGCCCATGGGCCGCGGGCGGGTTTCGCGCCGCCACGGGACGCGGGCCAATTTTACACTCCTATTAATGTGAATGTTAACATGTCAATGTGAATATTCACATTGTCAACGGGCCAGGCCCGCCCCGGCTGGACTCAAATTTTTTCGGGCACCCACGAGGGTCGACATGGGTCGGGCCCCTACACATTGACGATATGAACATTCACATTGACGGTGTGAACATTCACATTAGGGGTATTTTCGTAATTATGTCACCCATTGGACTTATTGAAACATAAGAAAATAATGTGAACTAAATGAAACATAAGTAGATGAAAAGTGTATTTTGATCTTCTTCCCTCAAATAGGACCTAATGGAATAGTCAAAAAGAATATGGGTTGGATGGAATAAAACTCTTAGAAAGTAGGGCAAATTACATAAAATTAAGTACTCACAAAATAATCATGCTATGCTATGAATACAAATAAGATCTTATCCCAAGTTTGGATATCCAAGGAAGGAATTGTCATCTTGATTCAAGTCTCGTTTGGAAGCATATTATTTTAACAATTTTTTGATTTTCTACGAAAAAATATGTAAAAATGTAGGGAGAGTAATGTGACAACTTATGATGACGTTTTAACTTTTTAGTTAAAATGTATAGTTGACAAACGAAATCTCATTTTATCTCAAAGTTCAATTTTTTTAAAGAAAATTCTAAAATTAAACTGATAAATCCTTGATAATTTTATATTTTAAGTTATAATATTGAAAAAAAATAGGGCAAATTACACTAACAGTCCCTACAGTTTGGGACTTATGTCACTTTAATCCCTAACTTTTTAAATGTGACACATTTAATCTTGAATTTTGAATCTTATTTCAAATAAAGACAATTGAAGCTATCATTGATTAATTTCAAAGACAAAATCATCAATTTGATAAAATATAAACTAATTTGACAAAAATAAATGTCAAAAAAATATTTTTAAATTTTTAAAAATTATTTCTATCCATCAAAGATAAAATTATGTAAAATAAATAAATCTTTTAGACATTTGTTTATTTACTTTTTTTCCCAAATTAATTTTTATTATGTGTTTGAATGATTATCATGTAATGAGTGGTTGTTAAGATTTTAATGCGTAATCGATATATTTAATATATGAAATATTTTTAGTTTTGAATGTTTTGATTTAATGGATTGGTCCAATAATGATATCAAAGTTGTCGCCATATTTGACTTTTGAAAAAATAGAAACTAATTTAATGAAAATAAAAATAATCACCCATTACATGATCATCATCCAAACACATAATAAAAATTAATTTGGTAAAAAATATAAATAAATAAATGTCTAAAAGATTTATCAAATTTACATAATTTTATCCTTAGTAAGTAGAAATAATTTTGAAAAATTCAAAAAAAAAATTGATATTTGTTTTTGTTAAATTAATTTATATTTTATCAAATTGATGATTTTGCTCTTGAAATTAAGCAACGGTATCTTTAATTATTCTTATTTGGAACAAGATTCAAAATTCAGGGTCAAATGTGTCACAATTGAAAAGTCAGGGATCACAGTGACGCAAGCCTCAAACTATAGGGACCGTTAGTGTAATTCATCCAAAAAATTAAGTTGATAATTCCCACAAACTATAGTTCCTACCAGACCATGTGTTTCACAGAATGTATAAAAATTACTTCTAGTGTCTCTTATAGGAGAAGTTATTGATTGATCTGGTGTCTTAAGCATATTGTGATTGGTAAAAGAGATGAGATTCACGATTTTGAATTGGGTGATTGTGGAATAGAAAAACGCATGATGAATTATGACTGATAAGGAGTAAAGCCACGTGACACCCTAGAAGTACCAAATAATTTTTCCTATTATAGAAGGTATGGATTGATTAGTATAATAAGAGATAAACAATTTTTCTCAAAATGAAGCTAAATTATCTACTACTACTGCTACTACTACTACTACCACTACTATTATTATTACTATAAAAGTGTTAAGAGTTGGTAATATTTTCTACATTTTTTAAATTTCAATTTTATCTTCTCAAATCTGCTATATTTTCTAAAAGTCATGAAAAATCTTATATAAACTAACTATCTCTTTATTTTTGGAGTTAAATACTTAAAAACAATATATCAACTTCCAAAAGTCCTATATAAATATAAACAAACCGTCATCTTTTTTATTAAAAATATATATATATATATATATAATAAAAAATTAAGACGTCTCCCTATTTTTTATATCGATAATGATTTAAGAACAAAAAATAATTACTTTTTCTTATTTTCTATGTTTGCTTACTATATACATAATATTTACAATTATTCATCATGGATCAAATCACTATGAATAATTTTGATTAAATCTTAAAGTTGTATGCATTCGTTTGAATCTGAATAGAGGAAAGCGCATGCGTTATTGCTGCGTCTCAAAATTTCACAGGTTATATTCATACAATTTTTTTTTTTGTTTAAATTATATTTTATGAGCACCTGAGGGGGTAGGTTCAGTGGTTAACGGTTTGATCGTTCATCGCCCCTCCGCATAAAGCCCTTATACGTTGCCTCAAGCAATATCTTAACCGGGGATTGGGGACTCGTGGAGGATGTGCAACCCCTTACTTTTTTGTAACCTATATATATATATATATATATATTTATAAACTGTAATATTTTACATGGTACTTTAATAATCAAACAATGATATCAAAATTATATATAAAAAAAACCACTTTCGTTGGTTTATTTTTTAAAAATGTTTTTCAATATATGGTTTGTTATATTTTTTTAAATTTTGGTGATTGAAGATACTGAAATTTTTTCGTATTTTATATTTAAATTATAATTTTACATGAAAATCTATTATCTAATAATCTAAATAGAATTGAAAAGTAAAATATTGGTAAAAAATTTTATAAATTCAAATATGTACTAATTTTTATTATATTTTTTTGTTATTATTATTATTTAATATTAATAATTTTTTTCCAAAAAGAATACAAAACGAATTATATTCTAAGTTTATTTAGATGAAGTGAATCTAAATCTAAAAGAATAATTAATAAATAAATAAAGTATTAAATTAAGTGAATCTAACAAAAAACGATTATTAAAAGAAAAAGTGTCAAAGATTATAAAAAAAAAAAACTAAACAATTCAAAACAAAAATTTGAAAAAATAAACCAAACCAAACCAAACACTATAAACTTCTTTTTTTTAAAAAAAATTTCCTCCCTAATCTCTAATTTTACACAAATTATTCACAAATTTATTTCAATTTTAATCAAATTAATGATCTTATTAAAATATGGCGCATACACACAAAAATGTAACACTAAACATCTACATTATGACCAACTATTTAATTATGAATAATTAATTTCTCATAATTTCTTGTATTATATTGTTACAAAAGATTTCATATATTACTTTTGTGATATCTCATATATGTCAATATCTACATATATATATATATATATATACACATGTAATTTTATACATGTTTCAATATTCATACATTGTCATGGATCGTTTTAATAATATAGTTATATTTGTTAGGAAAAGATTATGGAATTGTATATTATTCTCTTATCAACTTATGTTCAATATATATATATATATATATATATACATGTATGTCATACAAAGTATCTACAACAAACACTTTCAATAACAAACCAAGACTTTGCATTGTGGAATTGTATATTATTCTCCTATCAACTTATGTTCAATATATATATATACATATATGTCATACAAAGTGTCTACAACAAACACATTCAATAACAAACCAAGACTTTGCAAAACATCTCTATCATAACAATAATTGTACTTTTTTTTTTCTTCACAGAAAAAATCACATTATTGAGGAAAAATAGATTTTGAAATTCATAACAATATGATATTGCCTCAAACTCTTACTCAACAAAATATTTTTACTACAATGAATTATAATGGTGAGTAAGAAGAAAAATAAGAAGATGGTGAAACAAAAACTACAGAAGATTTATTGCAACATGCTCTCCAAGTAAAGTTAGATGAACTGAAACTGGAATTGTCGTATCTGTTATGAAATTCAAGAAAAACAGTGCACCTCATACACACATTTTAGTCAAATTACGAGAAAAAAAAATCAAATAATACCCAAATATTATTACAGTAACTCAATGATATAGAAAGTAAATACATCACATAAAAGATTTCGATCAATTTTTATTATATGCTGATTACTTACAGATGCCATAATAAATTATGTAACATGACAGTTTTATAAAAGTGACCCTATAAACACTTATAAGCATGGTATAATGATTCTAGTTTAAACCCGACCCGTGTTGGTTGCGTTTGAAATAGGTTGGTAGCTTGTTTTTCAAATTGTTGTTGCCTAGAATTTTGTTCCCTTGCTCAAGTGTCATTTCTTGCTCTCGAGCAGTCTTTGTGAACTCTCAGTACTTTTGCAGGTTTGCGAAAGTACTGGGAAGTGGTATTCTACGCTCGAGCTAAGCTTTTTGCGCTCGAACGGTGTTGGCTCGAGCAGTCCTTATTGCGCTCAAGTGTTGGTCTTTTGTTTGTAAAATTATTAGGAGTTCGTATTTTATGCTCACACGACACTTCTTGTGCTCGAGCGGTCTGTGTTTATATCAATCCGTGAAAGTCACTTTTTATATCACTTTTTCATCTCTCTCTCTTTAAACATTTCCAAACCCTATTTTCTCTCACACTTTCTCTAAAACTCATCTATTTCACTCAGATACACCTAGATCCGTTGATCTTTTCACCCTTGTCCCTTTGTTAAAGAGATAGAGCTCGATGATCACTTCGTTCTAATCGGAGCAAAGTTGGTTTTTGGCGTCTTCAAGTTTTTAAATCTCTCTCTCTCTCTCTTCTTCTTCTAAAACTTGAGGCAGGAATACTTTTCACACTTTTTATGACTTTTAACTTAGTTATTTGTTATTTCTAAACAACATTGGGATTTTGAAAGATTTGGAACAAATCTAGAGTTTTTGGTAAAAATCAAAAGAGCGGTTTTTCAAATGGATCATTGAAAATGATTTTGATATAGAAAATAATGTTGAGTTGGGAATGGATGGTTGATTTTGATATTTGGAATTGATTTTCGAAAGAAAAGGGATTTTGCCCTAAATGCCTCAAATGTTGATTTTATATAAATTATGAGGTTGATATTGAAATTGAGAAATTGGATTGATGTTGATGAGGATGGTGGAGTTAGATATGTATTATCACTCACCTCTTGAAAATTAGGAGAGTTTATCTTTGTTGATAATTTTTATCTGTATAGAAATATCTCTTTTTGGCTATCGGTGGAAGATAACAATGATTGTTGTAGAAATTTCATGAGAATTAGGATAATTGAAACTATTTTTGCATTCATTTACATTGAGCATTATATCACATTTATACATTGGAAATGATTATCAAATTTGAGAAAAAGAGGTAAATCTAGGAAACATGTATTGTTTCATTGAAATAAGTTGGCTTCAGTGTCCATGGTGAAAGTCCTAAAAACTGTGCATATACATGGGTGCCGATCTCGCGGACAAAATTTCCGTAAAATGGAAATTGTAGTGCTTGTATAGCCTACGTTTACATGGATCCCGGTTTACAGTTTCCTCTGGACAAAATTTTCTAGAAATGTTGTATTGTTTTGACATTCCCAGAGCGTAATTCCCTGTCCTATTTTTCTATTCCTAAGGAAATGATTTATGATATTATTATGGCATTGCATAGTTTGGAAAGAGAAATAAAAATGTTTTGACACGAGCATTGCATATGCATTCACCTTATAACTCTGTTAAGATTTATATACTGTGTTAGATCATTTCTACTGGGTTTTGGCTAACCCTACATGGGAAAAACATTTCAGGTGCTGATGATATGCCTCCACCAAGGCCATAGCCTGAGAGGACTTGGAGCGAGAGCTTCTTTTGTGTATTTATTGTATTTATTTTTGTACAAGCCAAGGACTTTAACTGTATTGGCTTAAGTCCACTTTTGCTGTAACCAGGCACTGTCTTGAAAAGTTGTAAACCTTTAGGAAATTCATTTATCTATTTTAGCTTCGTATCTTACTTCTTGTACAATTAATTGGGATAAATGAAAGATAATTATTTAATCTTGTGTTGTTATTTAATTAATATTGTGGATGGTTTATAGCAATTATTTTGGGGTGTTACAACTTAGTATCAGAGCGTATCGGGTTTGAATACTTTGGGTACGTGGGAAATGGTTCTTACCACGATGGGTTTATCTCGCTTGATAGAGATGCTTGTATGTTTGGTATGCTATGTGATAACATGCTTATGTAATTATATGAGTATAAGATTTAATTTCTAAGATATTGATTGGGTCTATAAGTTTCTAGAAGTCCTATTAGAAGAGCACTTGATCATTGTTGTTTCTAATTGGAACTTTGGAAATGTCGCGGAACGACCATTATCTAGGAAGGAAATTCGTATATGTTTACGTGACTACGTGTTTATGTAGGGTGAATTATTGTTGTTCATTGTCTTAGGACGCGAGTGAGTTAGCTTTAGCACATTTATAAGTGTATTAATCTCTTTTATTACCTTCATTAGGATGTTAGGACATGGACGCGATGGTGGTAGGCGTAGTAGGTCTAGATGGCATGAGGTGCCATTGCCGGATGAAATTCCAATGGAGGAGGAAGGGGTTGGTCAGGCCAACATGGCCGAACCTGTTGGTCTGCAGGCCATGGGCACTTTGGCCCGTGAGATGGCCAGAGCTTTACGGGAATCTATGGACATTCTTAGGGTTGAGAATCAAGTCTAGGCCTAAGTTGCTGAAGCAAGGCCGCCTTTCTTGAAGAGAGAGTTCTTCCGATTGAATTTGGATGAGTTTTTGGGTGACCTTAAGGAGAAACTGAAGGTGGATGAGTGGCTAGAACAGATGGTGAAAACATTCGAGATTCTTGGCATCGAGAACGATGGGCTGAAAGTGACCTTGGCATCCTTCCAATTGAAGGGAAATGCGGGACAATGGTGAAAGTATGTGCGTGGGCACATTGGGGTGACTTGGAAGGCCTTTGTCAATGCCTTCCAGGACAAGTTCTTGCCTTCCACTGCTAAGGAGAAGTCGAGAGACCAGTTTCTGAAGCTTAAGCAACTTAGCCTGCCAATAGTCAAGTTTGAGGTAGCTTTCACTAGCCTTTCTAGATTTTCACCAGAACTCGTGGTGACTGAAGAATGCCGTTGTATTGAGTTCGAGAAGAGATTAAGGACCAGACTTCTTTTCAAAGTAGCTGGGTCGATGATTAGGGACTACGGACGCCTTGTAGAGGTGGCGGCTCATCTTGAGACCGTAGTTTAGGCAGAAGAGGAGCTGATAAGGGGCTCCAGGAGGAGTCAGGAGGTTCATGGGGATGGTCGGGATAGTAAAAGGCAGAGGGGCACCACCCCACAACAGTCCCAGTCAACACAGTCTTGGTCCACCTTTCCTATGCCAAGTTCAGGTTCAGGGAGAGGTAATCCAGGAGGTTTCTCTTATTACAAGTGTGGCCAACTGAGTCACAAGTCTTCAACTTGCCTGTAGAGAGGAGGAGGGCAATAGTCTGCACCGTCTGCAGCTCGTTCTTAGAGCTAGAGGCAGGGAAGAGGGCAGCAGCCTACTTGTTATCAGTGTGGGTAGTCAGGGCATATGAAGAGGTTTTGCCCTCAGTTGAATGGCATGCCTGTTGCGTCTGGTTTGAGGCAAGCATAGAGTCATCAGCCTACCTAGTTAGTACAGGCTTCGAGGGCCAACTAGAGGGCCTCTTCGGCCCAGTCAGTGTAACAGAATTATGCTCTAAGGAGTGAGTAGGTGGAACAGAGACCTACAGGGTGTGTGTATGTTGTTACTATGCCAAACTTAGTGCCAGGGCCTGTTGTTGTGAGAGGTGCTTTCTTGTTGTGTAATTCTATTACCAATGTGTTAATTGATACGGGTGCATCACATTCATTCATCTTGTCTGCATTTGCATCGGCATTGGGATTAGAATTGTCTTGGTTAACATCTCCACTCAGTGTAGAGTCACCTGTTGGTGGTAAGATTGTTTTGGAACAGGGGTGTCGAGGTTGTGAGATAGAGGTTGACGGCTGCCGACTTTCTTTTGCATTTCTATTGATTGACATGTCGAGTTTTGGTGCTATATTGGGTATGGACTGGTTGTCATTGTATCGAGTTGTCATAAATTGTTACTGTCAGAGGGTTACAATATGTACCTTGAGTGGTGATTGTTTTTATTTCATGGGAGATATAGTCAATAGAGCCTCATTGCCAGTATGTGATTCGCAAGGTCGGAGTAAGCTTAGTTGTCTTCTTGCAACCTTTTTGGGTAGTGAGTGTGATGAAGTCTGAGTTGTTTTGCCAATAGTAGTTTGTGAATGCCCGAATGTTTTTCCTGAGGATCTCACTAGTTTGCCACCTCACCGTAAGATTGAGTTTTCTATTGATTTAGTGCCTGGCAAGACACCAATTTCTATGGCACCATATAGATTTGCACTCATCGAGTTGAGTGAGTTAAAGATTCAACTCCAAGAATTGTTAGATAAGGGTTTTATCCTCCCTAGTACATCGCCTTGGGAAGCACCAGCTTTCTTTGCCAAGAAGAAAGACGGTGCATTATGACTTTGTATCGATTACTGAAAGTTAAACTGGGTAACTGTTAAAAACAAGTACCCAATGTCTTGTATAGATGACTTGTTTGACCAGTTGAAGAGGTCTTGTTATTTCTCTAAGATAGACTTGAGATCAAGTTATCACCAATTGAGGGTGAAGGAGGAGGATATTTAGAAGACGGCATTTCGTACGCGGTATGGCCATTATGAGTTCATAGTGATGCCTTTTGAGTTAACCAACACACCGGACATGTTTATAGACTTGATGAATCGGATCTTCCATGAGTTCTTAGACTACTTTGTAGTCATCTTTGTTGATGATATCTTGATTTACTCACTATCTGAGAAGGAGCACGGGGAACATTTGCGAGTGGTGCTTGAGTTGTTTAGAGCCCATAAATTGTATGTTAAGTTTGGAAAGTGTGAATTCTGGTTGAAAAAATTTAAATTCCTAGGCCATGTGGTGTCCGGGGAAGTAGTGACTATAGACTCTTCTAAGATAGAAGCAACACAAGATTAGGAACAACCTAAGAATGCCTTTGAGATTCGTAGTTTCTTGGGGTTAGCTGGGTGTTACTGTCGGTTTGTGAAAGAATTCTCTAGATTAGCTTCACCACTGACTAGGCTTACGAGGAAGGGAGTTAAGCTTTTATGGAGTGAGACTTGTGACAAGTCTTTTCAAGAGTTTAAGGTTAGACTTACCATTGCTCCAGTGTTGATTATTCTACAGAGGAGTTTGGGCTATTCTGTGTATTATGATGCCTCATAGGAATGTTTAGGATGTGTTTTGATGGAAGAGGGAAATGTAGTAGCCTATGGTTCACGTTAGTTGAAAACACACGAGAGGAACTATCCTACCCATCATTTAGAACTAGTAGTTGTGATCTTTGCCTTGAAGATTTGGAGGCATTACCTTTATGGTGAGAAGTTTTAGGTGTTTTCTGATCATAAGAGTTTGAAGTATCTATTCTCGCAGAAAAATATGAATTTGAGGCAAAAGAGGTGGATGAAATTTATAGAAGACTATGGTTTTGAGTTACACTATCATCTGGGAAAGGCCAATGTAGTGGTCGATGCTTTGAGTAGGAAATCCATTGGCAGTGTAGCTTTTATTACCATTTGGGAATGGGAGATTTTGGGCGCTATTGGTGAGTTCGACTTGCACTTTGGCAAGTCCGTCAAGTCGGCTACCTTGTTTACTGTAATTTCCTATCCTACACTTGTGAACCGAGTTGTAGAAGCGTAGAAGGGTGATCATGAGGTAGAAACCTGTAGACACCCCATTTTTGACCTCCCTCAAGGCTTGGATGTTCTTGCAGGTACATCTGATGATGAGTTTGATTGCTCGTCGAGCGCTCGAAGTCCACGGCGGAACGCCACAAGTTTGAGGTTTCCAAACCCTGTATCCATTCTGTCTCATCTTTGGACCATGTTTAGGTCCTTTCAGCATGTTGTTTTTCATGGCCCGCCGGCCATCCTTGGGCACTGCCGGCCATGGCTCTTGCCCTGCCGGCCATTGATGTGCCCTGTCGGCCACCATTGATGGCCGGCCGACCACCAGCGCATTAGTAGATATTTTCTGATATTTTGCGCTAGCTATTTGCATAGATTGAGGCATCTTCCAACACGTGTGTGGCTGGATCTTTTTGAGGGGATTTTGCATTCTCTATAGATAGAAGCCCCCTCTTGCATATGGAGGGGTTAGAAAATTTTGAAGACAAAAAATTCTCTCTCTAGAATTCTCTCTCTCTTGATATTTTGTGCCTTATAGCCTACGTTCTCTACACTCTTGCATATAAGCCCTTGATCAAACTTGATCACCATTGAGTTGAGGCTACTTGAGGCCCTCTTTGAGCTTTAGAAGAGGATATTGGCTTGGTTTGGCTTGATTTTGTTGCCTAAATTGCATCTTGTCTTCAAGAGGTAGAACACTTGTGTTTTAAGCTTAATTTAAATACTTGTTTTGCCATCTTTACATACTATTTTGAGGTTGGTTTTGACCTCTGAAAGTCTCTGTTTTCATGGTCTAAAAATGGTGGTTTGAGGTTTGATTGCAGTTAGGGGTAGTCCACCATTTTTGTTGTTTGATTATTAAGTTGTTGTGCCATCTTTCAAATCTTTTAAATCAACTTTTTTTGGCCCTTTTAACCACTAAATTCCAGAGGATTTTCAGTGATAAAAACTTTGTTTTGAAGTCCAAAATAGGAGGGGTTAGCCTCCCCTCCTTGTGTCTTGTTTGTAAGCCTAGATAGATTAATATGTGAGCATGATTTTCTAGCATACCTTAATCTCAGCATGTTTTTGCTACTGTTTTGACTGGTTTTAGCTCAATTTTGAGCTGGTTTGGTCACTTGAGGCTTGCTTTGTATGCTTGTAGCGCAATTGTGCTTCATAGTTTAACTTGTGTTATGTTTTGGCCTCTTATTCTAGCCATTTTTAGCTTACTTCAAATATGTTTTAGGACTCTTTTTAGGTTGTTTTAGGACTGTTTTGAAGTGTTTGTACCTTGTGAGCTTTGTATTGCATGCCTATAGTGTATTGATCTTCACTAGTTTGGTGTTTCTGGCTTTTAAACATGATTTGCATGAGTTGCTTACATGTTGTAGTGTCATTTTGCATGCAATTTCAGCATATATAATATCTGCAACCTCCCTCATTTCATCACTTTTTCATTTTCTTTGAGGGTTGGTTAGCCTTAGGGTTGTGTTTAAGCTTGAGATTGAGGTTTGTGCTTAATGGTTTTAATCCTCTTTTGAGGGTTTCTACTAACCAACGGCATGATCTCTCTTATGCCTTAAATCATCCCTTGGTTGACCCCTCTCTCATTAGAGGACACTCACCTTGGACAAATCAACTAAAGCATGGTTTGGTAACTTAAAATGTGTAAACAAAATTTGACAAGTAAAACTTGAGCAAGATAAGCATGTTGTGTTGCATTGCATGTGTTTAATCGGATGTTATATTGAACACAAGGAAGATTGGAGCATTTCACAGTCAAAGTGATGAAATGAGCCAATCCCCTTGGTCTCCATTGCCTTTGATCACACATGATAATGTGGTGGTCTTAAGTCTTATTTTTGCATACAATGAAATTGTACTCCTTGGTTCTTTGACCATCATGCATCGAAGATGCTTGGTTGGTGGTTTTGGATCCAAGAGTGCCACTTCTTTGAGGTTTTGAGATGATAAGGAGGGGCACAGTACAAACATAACCTTGGAAAAACCTCTCTTTTCCTCTGTTTGTGCTCTGTTGCAGTGTGGTGACTTAGAGCACCAGTGGCCAGCAGTGGGTCATTGGTGGCCGACAGTGGCTCACTCTTGGCCAGCAAGGCATATTTTTGGCCGGCAGGGGGCCGGCAGGAATCTACCATGGCCGGCAAGCCACTGGTGCAATTCTCAAAAAGTTTTTGGTAAGTTGGAGCAGAAAGGTTTTGAAGTGTACTCAACCCTGCAAACAGAGCCTCTTAAGAGCAAACCGGAGGGCTTTTCAGGGCGAAAACCGCGTGCATGCATCTTCTACTTCCCGAAGCAGAGTAGCAACATCATAGTTTAATTTGTTAATTACTTAGTTAATTTGCATTGATTGTTGTAATAATTAAGTAGCTTAGCTTAGCTTATTTATTCGGACCCTCCTTCGCGAGGGCACAATCTTTCTCCCTTTTATTTAATCGTTTTTGATGGTTAGATTAGGGATCATATTTCAATTAGCATACCTTATGTTTGTATGTTTGCATCCATTCATTTGTATTACATGCACCGAGGCTTGGCGCATCATTCAAACTGCATTGCAATTTAAATATACTTCCTTGAATACGTGTTTCAAAGCATGTTATCAAAGTGTATCATATGCCATATTAGTAGCCGAGCCTATTAATTGCATTATTGCATGCGTTGCATTAGGCATCTTGTATAGTTAGGATAATGCATTCTTTCTAACTAGTTTATGTTTTGGCTCGGAGTACTCGGTGAGTTCTTGCATGAGTGTGATTGCCATAATGCCATATTTCACATGCTTGCCATGAGGCTATGTGCTTAAATGCCAAACTGTATGAATGCCTGTGGATGAAGGCTTTGTTGCTTGAATTGGAACAATTCAATGAATGTGAGTTTTAAGCCCACTTTGCGAAGTGGCAAATCATGTTTTAAGCCCACTTGAGATGGAAAATCCGCGTTTTAGCCCACTTGAGGGCGGCAAATTCAAACTATTTTTGAAAGCAAACATGAGTTGAATTCGTTCCAATTCTTGCGATTTTAGTTTATACTTGCTTGTGTGCGTCACATAGTAAAGTTAGCCTAATAACCGGAACAAAATATATAATGTTTATGAAACATCATATCATGATTAGTAAAGGCTGATCTTTGATCCGGCGAGCAGGGGTGCTCATTTCATGACCTTTCCCCCCGGTACCCAAGTTCCCGAGCTGAGGTAACTTTGGTGATGACGGACACGTGGCCTTTGGCACGAGTCAGGGTTTCCAAAATTTCCCAAAAATAAAATATTTAGGTGGCGATTCTGTAATCTACCAAAGCAGTCCAGTTTTGGTATTATTTGATTCAAAATTGATTTTCCAAAATGATTTGCCGGATTGGACTCTTTGGTGTTTATCAATTTCACATTGCACTTTGTGAGATTAGATTTAGAACCGTGACAGGAGTCCAAACTGTAGGACCAATTCGAGCTCTCCAAAAGGGGGGCAAAAAAGTCGTGCTACAGTTTGTGGTGACTCTGCTGAGGATTTAGAGAACTTGACTCAAACTCATGATATGTTGTTTTATTTACACTTATGTGTTTCTTTGCATAGCATTTGCATCGGTGCGCTTAAATTACGGTGTTTGCCATCTGCTATTCCTGAATGGTTTGCAGGAGGCTTGCTTGGAAAAACGTGCCATAAGGTTGATGATTGTGGGCTTTGCCACGATGGGAACACAACCCTTGGATCTAGACTATCGCTGTACCATTTGATCCTCCTTTCACTTCTCGGTGTTAGGAGCGAGAGGTATATTAGGTAGTCTTGCTGAGGTACTCTTCTGACCAATCGAACCTACCACATTGAAAGTGAGCAAGCTTGAGAAGCTTTTCAAACGAGCTCAAGATGTTAATTTGATCCCAGATATAGAGGACGGCTATACTGATACGGCGGTGACCTTGCCAGATAGGTTTAAAATGCCACATATAGACCACTTTGATGGCTCGGGTGATCATATGGTCCACTTGTGGCTATTTTCAGATATTCTGCGGTCGATGGGCCTGACTAGACTACAGAAGTTATCCCTCTTCGGCCGGACCTTGTCGGGTATTGTCTTCATTTGGTATGCTAAGTTGGAAGATTCTATGAAGAGGAGCTGGGAAGAGATGGCTGAGGCCTTTATCGCCCAATATTTCTATAACACTCAAATCGAGGTCACAACTCATGATCTCGAAGCAACTCGTCAAGAGCCGAAGGAGGGCTTTTCTGATTTTGTCACTCGGTGGAGGGCCAAGGCCTCCATGATGACCACCCGGCTAGCTAAAAAGACCAGATCAGAATGGTCGTTCGTAATTTGCAACCGAGGCTACTACAAAAAATGATAGTCTTACATCTGCCTACATTTGTCGACTTTCATGAGATAGGGATGCGATAGAGGATGCAATGAAACAGGGTCTGATAGACAATGAGAAAACGCACCCCAAGAGGGCTTTTACACGAAGTTCCAATACGACTACAAGTAGTAATGCAGCTGCAAGGACCTCTGATGTTGGTATGGTCACCACCACACCGAAAACAGCCACCCCTCTCGCCGGTACATCCGAAACCAACTCACAACCTGCAAAGCACCAACCTCAAGGTCAGAGGGTTTTCACCGCACTCTATATGTCTCTATCTGCGGCCTTGAGGGTCCTGATAAAAAAGGGGCATCTGAAGCCCCTGGAGCCACGCCTATTGCCTAATCCCCTTCCTCCTACACACAATGCGGCCAAGTATTGCGCCTTCCACCAACAGCATGGTCATGATACCGACCTATGCTTTAGATTGTGTCATGAGATTCAGGATCTCATTGACAACAAAGTAATAGCACCTCCTCAAAAGCCTAACGTCACTACAAATCCTCTCCCACTACATAACCAAACCCTTCCACCTCGGCAAATAAACCTTATCCAAACACTGGCCATCCCAAATGACCCCAGTATATACATCACCCCCTCCCACCTACCTAAGCTGGTGCTATTCATCTCAAAAAACATAGACCTGTGCATAATGAGCGCGTCCATATCCCAACCCGAACCTGTGGTGATGGTTACAGTAGAAGAAGGCATGCCTGAGGGCTTCATGAGCTTAACTGAAGAGGAATACAACCCGTGCCGCTACATTGTGCTAAGCAGTCAGGCCAGACCAAGGGTAGAGGTTAATGTAGTCCGGGAGGACGGACCAAGCCAGGGACTGGATGAGTTAGCCGAGCTCGAGGAGGACATCAGTAATCTGCAGTTCTTCAATGAACAAGATATGAGGAGTGTACAAATTGGCTGGTTTGATATGAACGGATCAACGGATAATACGGGATGGCTCAGTGACGAACCGGATGTTGATGAGGGGTCTCAACCAAAGCAGGGACAGCTGGAAACAGGAATTTTTGCAACGGCCGGAACGGTTGACGATGTGGGAAAGTTGCCGGAGAAAACCGGTACTAAGAATTTTGCTCAAGAACTGGGTAGCGTTAGTACAGCTGATACAGAATAGGAGGCCACGCTGAAGCGGTTCGAGCATGAAAGAATTGAGAATGATCAGAAGGCTAGAAAAGCCAAAAGTATTACAGGGATTGACCGTGTTGTGGATGCGGGAATACTTACAATGGAATCGGACAATTGCTTGTCGATTACCGGAGGAATATGGTGGGAGGATGATGATTTGCATCTTGCCCACACGGATGAAGATTGGGGACAGAATATGCCAGATGATACACGGTATTCTGAGGAAGTCGATCACATGACTTGGAGTGGGCGGTATTTTAAGCCCTCACACCTGGACCAACTAGAAGCATCTGGGAAGGATAAGGAAGCGGAGAAACAGAAAGATAAACTGCTAGAAGAAGAAGCTATATTGAAGCAGCTAAAGAAGATTCAAGCAGACATATCCATTTGGGGATTGCTCATGGCTTCACAGGTACACAAACAAGTCGTCCTATCAACAATGGATAAGGCTAAGCTCTCTATCGACATAACCCCTAAGCAGTTAGTGGGACTGGTCTTCTTGGGAGGGGCTTTGCCGACTTTGACCTTTACAGATAAGGAATTGTCGCCTGAGGGCTCTGAGCACAACAAACCACTATACATCTTTGTTGAATGTAAAGAGAAGTGGAGACCAGTCGTCTAGGTTGATATCGGGTCTATAATTAATGTGTGTCCGTCGCGCACGGCCTACGCTATTGGCTTAAAGCCAACAGACTTTGTGCCAACGGCCTAGGTGATTCGGGCTTATGACAATACAAGCCGAGAAGTGATGGGGACAGTTCGGATCAAAACTCAAGTTGGCCCGGCGCAACAGGACATTGAGTTTCACGTCCTGGATGTTCCGACCACTTTTAACTTACTCCTTGGATGGCCATGGCTACACCAAGTGAGAGCTGTCTCTTCCACCCTGCATCATATGCTGAAGTACCCCCATGGGAAGGGAGTAGCTATTGTTTTTGGAAATTCTTCTATACATCCTCCGCCAGAAGTCAGTACACCGATATTGGAAATTGTACATGGCGATGAAGATGTTTTCATGTCTGGGTTCACCTTGGCTAAGGCCCGGGTGGTGCATGATATCCTGGCTATTGATGAGGGTTTGTACATCAGTGCTCAATCAGTCCACCTCATGAATAAGTTACAGCATGTACCCGGAATGGGATTGGGAAGGAGCGGCCGGAAGGGCGTTGCTGCGTTGGCCGAAGTGCCACATAACCCTCATACCTTTGGTCTAGGTTACACACCTACCAAAGAGGACTGGGTAAGAAAGGGGAACGAAATGGCAGGAAGAGCCAAGGCTAAGAAAAGTGGAAAGCCCTACGAGCTTGTACATAGACCCATTCAAGGAACCCTAAATGACCGCTTTGTCCGGGAGGGGGAAGATTTTCCATTTTGCGGCTTTCCTGAGCCATGACTGAACTTTGAGAAGCGGCGTTTGCCTGGCTTTGAGATCTTCTTCGACCTACAGCTACAAGGGGATGAAGTTGTAAAGGAACAGACTGACCTACCAGCTGAGGCTAAACAGTGTACAGAGAATGAGTCCGATAGCATAGAACTTGAGATAGGAGCAGCGCTGTCTTGTCTCCTTTCAGATCCTCAGATCAAACCGGGGAGCTTGGGGGATGACTTCACTGTTTCCATGATTGGAGATCAATCAGCTCTGGACCCTTCTGGTGGTATCCTGGATGCATTTATCGCACCCTCTCTCGTTTGGCAGTTCGAGGAGGGCTTTTTGTCCAGCAGCTCTGAATCAGGTGGTGAACCGAAATCTGATTCCACAGAGTTTGTGGAGTCGGAGTCAAATTCTAGTTCTTCCGAGTCGGAGTTCGGCATTCTTGGGGTTGATAACCTGGATGCCGTTGTTTTGTCCAGGTTGTCTTTTTCCTTTTCTTTTGAGTCGGTTGTAACCGAGGAATTAGATGAGCTGGAAGCTTTTAATGAGAATGGTACCACTATTGTTTCTAAGTACTTTTCTGTACCACTTGTATATTGCATTGATCATGACTTTCAAAATTTTGATAAAAACGACGAGGAAGGAATTCTTCTGGTTTTGAAACATTTGATTGATCGAGATGAGGAGAGGTTTGTAAAACCCCTTGTTGATGAAATCATTTCAATTAATGTGGGTATTGAGAAGGATCCGCGTCTGGTCCAGATCAGGTCCACGTTGTCTTCGGAGGAACGCAAGCGCTTAGTCGCTTTATTAAAAGATTTCAAAGATGTTTTCGCGTGGTCCTACGAAGACATGCTTGGAATCGATCCTGAGATTGTATAGCACTAGATCCCTTTTGACCCTGAGGCCTGACCCGTCAAGCAGAAACTTCGGAGAATACGCCCGGATTAGGCTTTGAAAATTAAGGAGGAGGTCACCAAGCAGATAGACGCAGGTTTTTTGCTAGTATCTGAGTGTCCTACTTGGTTGGCCAACATTGTTCTGGTGCCGAAGAAAGAAGGCAAAATTCGGGTGTGTGTGGATTTCAGAGATCTGAACAAAGCTAGTCCGAAGGACGACTTTCCTCTACCGCATATCGACGAATTGGTGGACTTCACCACATGCCATGCGTTGTTCTCCTTTACAGATGGGTTTTCTGGGTACAACCAGATCTTGATGGCACCTGAGGATAGGGAGAAGGCTGCCTTCACCACATCGTAGGGAACCTACTGCTATAGGGTGATGCCGTTCGGTCTGAAAAATGCTGGGGCTACTTATCAACGGGCTGCAACCACGATCTTGCATGATATGATCCACAAAGAGGTTGAGGTGTACGTGGACGACATGATTGTCAAGTCCAAGGAAAGAGAGGGCCACTACACCGCCTTAACAAAAATTTTCCAACGAATCAGAGAATATCGGTCGCGACTGAATCCCCATAAATGCACTTTTGGTGTCACAGTAGGGAAAATGCCGGGGTTCTTGATTACGCAGAGGGGCATTGAGGTTGATCCTTCCAAAATCAAGGCCATCCTTGAAATGCCACTACCAAGGACTGAAAAGGAGGTGCGAGGCTTTCTGGGTATAGTGCAATTCATAAGACGGTTTATTGCAAAATTAACCTTGACTTGTGAATCACTATTTGGTCTCCTAAAGAATGGAAAGAAATTCCAATGGGATAATCGATGCCAGGTTGCTTTTGAGTAGATCAAACAGTACATTCAGAACTCGCCCGTGTTGTCACCACCAGAGCTGGGGAAGTCGTTGATTTTGTATCTATCAGTAACCGACACGACAATGGGCTGCATGCTTGCACAGGAATCTTAGGATAGAATGGAGAAAGCCATCTATTACCTGAGCAAGAAGATGTTGGTATATGAGACCCGTTATACCCTGCTGGAGAAGGCTTGCTTGGCCTTGGTTTGGGCTACCAGGAAGTTGAGGCACTACCTGTTAGCTCACTCTGTAATTCTGGTTTCGAGATTAGATTCCATCAAATATCTCTTCGAGAAATCAACACTTACGGGTAGGCTAGCTCGTTGATTGCTTCTTCTCTCCGAATTTGATTTGAAGTATATGACTTGCAAGTCTGTGAAGGGGAGGGCAGTAGCGGAGTTACGGGATAGGAGTGTTACTGATAGCACCCGACAATTCCCATATACCTTTAACTTTCAAACTCCAATTCAAGGTATCAAACAACGAAGCAGAATACGAGGCATGTATCGCTGGCTTGGAAGCCGCCCTGGAACTAGGGGGAAAACGGCTGGACGTCATTGGGGACTCGAACCTGGTTATGTCTGAAGCAAAAGGAGACTGGAAGGTTAAGGAAGAAAGGATGAAAATCTATCACCAAACCCTAGATGTTCTGATTCCCAAGTTTGAGAAATTAACTTTCACGCATCTATTAAGAGAGAGCAACAGGTTCGTTGACGCTTTATCAACTCGAACCTGGTTGTGTCTCAAGCAAAAGGAGACTGGAAGGTTAAGGAAGAAAGGATGAAAATCTATCACCAAACCCTAGATGTTCTGATTCCCAAGTTTGAGAAATTAACTTTCACGCATCTATTAAGAGAGAGCAACAGGTTCGTTAACGCTTTATCAACTCTATCTTCCATGATAGACATCTCTTTTGGAGTCCGGAAGCATTCGATCATTATTGAACAGAAGTATGTGCCTGCCTACGAGTTGATTACCGCGATAGATGAAGTACAAGACCAGAACCCCTAGTATCATGATATTTGGAACTTCTTGGAAAAGAAGGCTTATCCACTAGGGGCAAATGCCAAAGATAAAAGGGGATTACGGTGAATGGCTTCTCAGTTTGTTATCTGTGGGGGTAAATTGTATAAAAGAGGCCATCAGGAAATGCACAAGCTGTGTATTGATGTTGAAGAATCAAAGCGCTTAATGGAGGCCATCCACGGAGGAGAGTGCGGATCGCACATGAGCGGAGTAATGCTAGCTCGGAAGATTTTCAGGCAGGGTTATTATTGGTCAACCATGGAGAAGGATTGTATCGGTTTTGTTCGACAATGCCACAAATGCCAAATTAATGCAAATCACATGAATATCCCACTGTCAAAGCTGTACAACATGACTTGACCATGGCCATTTTCAGTCTGAGGAATTGATGTTATTAGGGCAGTTACTCCGAAGGGGTCAAATGGGCATGAGTATATCCTGGTGGCAATAGACTATTTTACAAAGTGGGTCGAGGCCCAATCCTACGCAGTGCTGAAAGCGTCACACGTAACCAAGTTCATTATAAATAACATCATCTGTCGTTATGGGGTCCCAAATGAGATCATCTTGGACAATGGTTCCTATTTCAAGAAAGAAGTGATCGACTTGTTAGAGAAGTACAATGTGGCTTTTCATAAGTCATCCACATATCGGCCACAAACCAATGGAGCTGTTGAGGCCGCCAACAAGAACATCAAACACATTTTACAGAAGATGGTGGAAACCTACAGGGACTGGCCAAACAAATTGCCATTTGTTCTTTGGGGCTACAGGACATTAATCCGAACATCTACTAAGGCAACTCCGTATTCTCTGGTTTATGAGATGGAAGTTGTTCTGCCGATTGAAGTTAAAGTTTTGTCGCTGCGAGTTATGGCTGAGTGCCAGATAGCAGAAGCGGATTGGCAGCAGAGCAGGTTCAAGGAACTAATACTATTCGACGAGAGGAGACTGAGAGCACTGCACCACGTCCAAGGTTATCAATGCAGAATTACCAGGGCTTTCAACAAGAAAGTTAAGTCCAGGAATCTGAAAGAAGGGGATTTGGTACTCAAAGACAAACGAGCTCACATCCATAACCTTAGGGGCAAGTTCAGACCTAATTGGACTGGTCCTTACATCATCAAATCTATTTGGTCGGGTGGAGCTGTCATTCTTATGGACCTAGATGGCCTCGAATTCTCCCAACCAATCAACATGGACAAGTTGAAGAAATACTACCCTTGAGTGGCTCGCTAGGCCGAAAACCCGAAAGGGCAACCTGGGCAAAAGTTAGAGCACAAAAAATTAGAAAAACGAAAAACTGAGCTCGCAAGGTTGAAAACTCGGAAAAGATGACCTTGGCAAGAGTTAGAGCGCAAAAGGAAAGTGTTAATACCTGAGTGAACCCGAACCGAACTACGTAAGGCTTGATTCCCATTTTTGGGATACGTAGGCAACTTCATTCTGAAGTCCAATCATAAACACTTCCAAATCAATTATGTCCTATGAGATTGTTTTGGTCATCTTTGTCTTTTCTGCATCCAAGAGTTCGGTTGTGATCTTTGCTATGAGAGCTGGTTACAGTGTAGTGCAGTGCTATTCAGACAAGGGGTAACTTTCCATTTGCTGGATTCGAGGTTGTACATCTCAAGGATAGATTTCGGGTGTGTCCAGTTGTGATCCTTATCGAAAATGGTTTTGAAAAGTTTTAATAAAAGTTGATGTTGTTCAAATTAATCTTTTTACAACTTACACCATTTTTGGTCCAAAAGGAAAATTTTCAGTACCCACAACCTTCAATTTCATTGATTTCAATACAGAGTTCTCCAACTCTCAATACAAATCAAAGTTACTTTTTTATTACATTCAAAAGGAAAACTTGAAAGTACAGATCAAAGCAATAAACTTGGGGCATCGATGAGTCAGGTGTTCCTGCGTCCCCTCCCAGAGCTTGTGAAAGCTTCAGATGCTAAAGTAGGCTCGGTTTGCCCCTCATCTTCAAGCCAAGCTATGCATTCTCCAAAAAGGGCGCAACTGAAATTGGGAGTGGGAGCCAGAGGATCTCTTGTCCTCCATGAAGTGGGATATCGGGCTAGTTGTGAGCCTTGGATTGGAAATGAAGTCGGCTACTCTACCCCCTCTTCTGGGCAAGTCTGGTCATGTCTGAACAGACGCCTGAACTGGAATGGAAAGTGAAAGACATAGTGTATCAAGCCAAACAACTAAATGCTAGGCTGTCGAGACATGTTGTAGCTCATCTCGGGTAGGTCAAACCAGGGGCAATGCCAAGCAATGTCAGCAGTAAACCTGTGGCACATCCAATGGTACCACCACCCTTTGTTCGGGAAATCAACTAGCTGTTGGCAAAAGAAATAGCCTCATGCTGAATATGGAGGGCAAGAGTCCACTACTTTCAACCTGTCCATGAGCCATATCTGGAGAGCGATGAAAAATAAGAGAGATTAAAGAATAGAGAGATGTATGTGGAGAGAAAAAGTGAGAAAGGGTTTAAAGAGAAAAACAGAGCTTGAGGGCCGAGTGATGTGAGAAACACATGTGAGAAGGGTGGGAAACATTACCTGTAAAAGTAGTGGACTTCCTGCGAACTTAGTTGTCTCCCGGTGATGGAAAACACCCAAGCCCATTAAAGTCTCGGCTAATGTCAAACCAATGCAGCTCTTGCCCTCTTTTAAGCCTTGAGCTACTTCGATCAAGCAAACGCTAGACCCTCTGAAGCTAGGGGCAAGCAGGAAATGAGCCAACATACATAAATAGAGGGCATGTTGCCGAAAACTTTTCCAAAGGCGGTCGTTGGCATCAGAAAATCGGTGAATGAAACTGGGAATATCCAACTCTCTGTTGTGAACCAAAGAGCGAGCCTCATGTAAAGTGAGCCCACATATCTTTCCTAAAGCTTGGATGTAGCCAAAACGCGACTGGGGCAAGATTTCCTCGTCACGCCAAGATTCCATCAAAACTTGGAACTCTTCAATTGTCGGACACATCTCTTGTCCCCCGAAGCTTAACACATGTATGACCGGATTCCAGCACCTAGCCGTGGCATAAAGGAATGAAAAACACAGCGGGGTGCAACTCAGCGGGAATAGTGCATTCATGCCGAAACCCCGAAAATTCACTTTTTGAGAATTTTTCGGCAAAGAATGGCTCCATTTGTGGAAAAATTAGAGCTGAAATGAAGAAACCATGAAACTGGAGCTTTTGTAGAAGATAAGGCAGTGAGTGGAGGCCAGGTGTCAACATTTCGGAGGTTCTTCACATCGATGGTCGGCAGAGGCTTATCAATGGCCAGCAAGGGCACATTGATGGTTGGCAGAGGGAATAGATGGCCGGCAGGCCATCCTTTATGGCCGGCAACCTCCCTTTTATACCTACTGTCCTCCTTTGTGAAGGTTCTGTTGCATATAGCAGTTGTATTATGTTATTCACGTCTTTTGAGGTCTTGTTTTTAGTTTCTTTGGGCTTGAGCATGTTTATTTAAGTTGTATTCGTCTGGTTTTGCTTATTGAGTTGTATTTATGTTGTTTTATCAAGTCTTTGTTTTGCTTATCGATTTGTATTTGCATTGATTAGCTTGTCGAGTTGTTGTGTTGTTTATCAAGTTGTTTTATTCATTTTAGTTGTTGGTCAGTTCATTACCAGATTAAGAAAGTGCATATACAATGTACATTTTTTAATCAAGATCAATCTCATTTTTATGTTGCGCGATGTTATGCGATGCTCAGAATGCAAAATATAACACTTTTTCATCAAAAGATGTTTTCATTTCGATCATGGTCACTTTTTGCAAAACAGTACAAGTTTTTAAAGAAATAAAAGTTGTCTGAACTATATAAAGTGCCAATACTACTAGCAAAAAGAAACTAAGTCAAAACATAGAAAGATCAGCACCAGCTATCTTAGGCTCAAGAGACCCTCTTCGTCTTCTTCCTCAGTGGTGCAGACTCTGAAGCACTGTCTCCATTGAGGCCACTGTCCAAATCTGAATCAGAGTCTGAATCGGAGCCCTCCTCAGCCTCCTCAGCCTCACTACTACTAGAATCTGAGCCAACGTCGTCGTCTCCGTCCTCAGATGACTCTGACTGTAGACTCGTTGCCTCCTCATCCTCGCTCGTCTCATCATCATCATTGTCTAGGATGGGCTTTGAAGGGCCACTCTTGTCACGAATGCCCCTAGCTCTACCTCGGCTACGTGTTGGAGTCTGTCTCCCTCTCCTCCCTACTGCTGGAGGAGGTACGGAAGGTCCTACTGCGGCTGTCGCTGCTACTGTCGGTAAAGGTGGGACCTGAAAAGGCAGTTGGTATATTTCAGCCACAGTATGTGTATTAGATGCAAGTGTGGTGTGCAGAATAGGTACATTCAGAGTATGAATACAATGCAAGAATGTAGTGTGTCAAATGTGATCTATACATGCAGTGTGTCAATGCAGGGTGAAGAAGTGTTCAGTTGAAATGCCAGTTTCAGTATATCAGCAGAGATTTGATGACCGGAATACAAGAAAACTGAAAAATTTTACCTCAATGCCATGAAAGCCGAGTATTGCCTCCCTTCTCAAGATTATGCCCTTGAATGAGGCCAATATCTCAAGTAACCGCTCAACGTACTCTGTGGAGGCCTGCAAATGCAATTTGGAGTGATCAGTGTTTGGAATGAATAAATGTCTGAGTATCTAAGCAAGAATGAAAAATGAAACGAAAACTGAAGCACATATCAAAGGTGCATCAGGCGCCCTGACGTATCTTTGACTAGCCAATAGAGGCTCGATCAGAATCTAATAAGCCTCTCCGAAGTACCGCCAACCTGTCAGCTCGGTCGGAAGCTCTGGCCAACTAGCCCTCTACTCTCCCTGGGGAGTTCCTCTGCCACAGCCTATGCTCGCCCGACTCATTCTACGTATCACCCTCACGGTAGGAGCTCTCACTCCCTCGCCCCCGCGAACGCTGGTCAAAGGCGGCATCAGATGTGTCTGGATGAAGGTCGCATAATCGCCCCCCATGCGGAAATACTCTGCCTCCAGCCCTACCATGAACTGGATCACCTCATCGGTAGATAGTCCGTGTGTCGCTCTCATGGACGCTTGAAGTGCTATCGGTATAAATGGGGCAGGCAGGCCCAAAGTCTGGCGCGCGAAGCGCTCGCCCAAGAACCAGGCGTGGCAAATCGGACCTTTGAGAAGAACATGATGATGGGTGATAACCTGAGTTGTATCATACTGGGCTTGGAGCCCTGACAGTATCATGGCCTAAGGCTGTCATGTGATTTGAAAGAGAAAGTAAACAGATTATTAGTTGCTGTCAGTTGTTAATGTGTGGATTCAAATGGTTGAAGAGTGGGATGACTTTGTCTTGGGTTACCTCATGCGCCGCAACCACATCAAAATACTAGCAAAAAAACATAAAGTTTTCTCGAGTCCTACGGCGGAGTTGGCCGTCGTATACCCGAGAAAAGGGGACTGTCATCGGAACCTCCTTTACAGGCTCTGGAGCGAAAGCCGGGAAGTATGCGTACATCCATAGCTGTAGGGAAAGTGCGATGATATGCGATCAATACAGTGCATAATCAGATATTGAAAATGATAGAAAATGCGCAGCAGAAAGCATACAGTGTATGAGCAGATATAGAAAATGCAAAGCAAAAAGCATACAGTGCATGAGCAGATACAAAAAATGCAGGGTAAAAGGTACATGTGTTGAACAATTGTAAAGCAAGAAATGCTGAGCAGAAAATGTAAAGTGGAGAGAGAGGGGGGAACTAAGTTGTGTACCTCCTAAGCCCGCCAGTGGCCTCTAATCAAGCTCTTGCTCCTGCGGGAGGTCGAGCTCATATATCCATACAAAGTGGTGAGACTGGCTCCGCCCTAATCATAGAACTGAACTCGATGGAGTACTACCAAGGCGCTCAGCAAATACAGGCCCACGGTATTCCACCTGTTCGAAAATAAGGTGGTACTGAAAATGAACATGAGGAAGCCTCTGGCATACTGCTCTGTCTCCTCGGTTGTCTTGGGCTTAGTCCCCCTGAACTGCTCCTCAAACCAGCTATATCGGACCATGCCTACTTAAAGTGTCGGTGGATGTGCCCCAAGCAGCACGACCCATGCTGCCTCCCACTCCCCCATATCAGGGTCGAGAGGGATCAGATCACCCTCTACGCCCAAGCCAGTGATCATGGCAAAGTTGTAAGGGGTCATTGTCATCATCCCCGTGGTGGAAAAATGGAAGGAGTTGGTGGTGTCCCACCACCTCTCCACCAGAGTCCCTAAGAGAGGACAGCTCGCTATAACCCGAGTTAGGCTAGAGTAGAAGATACCGAAGCCTATCTCATCAATGATGTTGCGAACTCCAACCGGGAGCTCACCGTACCATTCTCAAGCGGTCGTCGTGCCATAGCCTCTGCAGGCGCAAGGCCTATCCTGTGTTAATGCATGAGATGTAATCATATCAAGCAATGAAAAGTGCAGTCAGATATAAAGCAGTGATGATAGTACAGTTGGGCCAAGGCAATGCATGAGATACAATCAGATCAGAACAGTGCAGGAAATGCAAACAGTTAAGGGTAGTACTACAGAAAAACAATTTTTGTACCTCTACGGTGATGGCCGACAAATGAGATGCTAGCTCTCCCAGTAGGAGGTCCTCTGGTGCGTCCGCAGCAAAGTCAATAAAGGATTTGATGCCTCATGCGGTGGGTACTATGTGTGTTTAAGGATGGTACCTCGCTGGATCGAAGAGGCGTATGCTCGACGGTAATGGCTCTGGCTTGGCCTCTGGCTCGGCCTCAAAGTACACCTCGAAATCTACTGGAGGAAGCTCGGGGAGATCCTCGTCATGAGGCACATAGTCTGCCATCTGAAATAGGTGCAAGATGAGTAAAAAATGAGGAAAAGTGAAGAAAAGGGGAAAACTTTGAAAAAGTCCACCCTAGGAGAGAGAGAAAGTCAAAGAACGTCAAAGTCAGGAAAAGTGTACAAACCTTGAGAGAAACTCGGAGGGAATGAGCCTAGAATGGTGGAAATGAGAAAAGAAGCGACGAAATCAAATTCCAATCGGTTCAAAGTGAAGGGAACTAGAGGGATTTAGCGAAGAAAATGTTTTTGGGGTGTCGGAAAACGCGTAGAAAGTGCATATCTAGAGAGAATGAGCACCTAGAGAGCAAGAAGGAGAAATTTCGGATATGGGGTTGTGTGAAAATGAAGTGGCATGCCTTGTTTTTAAAGACCCGGAGGTGAAAAGTCAAAATTGCCCAAATCTACCATCGATGGCCGGCAGAGGCACATTGATGGCCGACAGGGGTACACTAGTGGCCGGCAGGGCACACCAGTGGCCGACAGGTGGCCGACGGCCTCCCCTGGTGGCTGGCATGGTTCCACAAGTTTCCCCTGCGTCTCTGGCTTTGTTTTGTGTCCTTAGATTCCAAGAAATGCAAGGGATGTTTAGTGTTTGATTCCGAATGTCTTCACGGAAGTTCGGAATCGCATTTCCAGTGCGTGATGGTCGTCGCTCATCAACATAAACAAGGTGTATCCTTTTTGACATATTGCAACTCTTCCGAGAGGTAAATCGGAAGTTGCCTTTGAGTCGTCTTTATCAAATATGCTTTTGTCGTTGCATAGAACGTGCATTTCTCTGTCGTTGCATGGAACATGCGTTTTATATGGTTGCATAGAACATGCATCCCCATGTTTTCATAGAGTATGCATGTTGCATTGACTATGCATTGTTATTATTTTGCATAAAACATGCTCTCGCTCACACCACATAGAATATGCTTCTGTTTTGTTTCTTGCATGTTGTGCATAAAACATGCCTCTAACATTGTGTCATAGTTATTTGTCTTGCATGGAACATGCATTCTCATCGCATTGTGCCTGTTGAGTTTCTTTCTTATGCAGGCACGATATTGTATGTACGGTTCATTCAGAAGAATTCCGGGTAAGATTCCTGTCCCTTGAATTCCTTATTGGTTAGAAACATTTGGGTATGCCCGGTATTTACACCATTCCTTGTTGGTTGGAAACATTCGGGTACGCTCGGTGTTTACACCATTCCTTGTTGGTTAGAAACATTCGAGTATGCCCAGTGTTTACATCGACACCTTGTTTTGGTTAGAAACATTGGGACGTGTTCCGATGTTTATGCCACCCCTCTGGTTAAAAGCGTTTGGAATGTGTTCCGATGCTTATACCATCATGTTTTGGTTAGAAACATTGGGTCGTGCTCCGATGTTTATACCACCCTCTGGTGTTTACACCACTCCCTTTCTCCTCTCGTGTGTGGCGCGTTAGGATGTTTTCGGTTATAAACATTCAGGTACGCTCGGTGTTTGCACCATCCTCTTATTCTTTTGCATGCGACGCATGAGGACGTTTTCGGTTAGAGACACATGGGCGCGTCCCGGTGTTCTCGTTGCTTTTTCTCCTCTAGCATGCGATGCATTAGGACGTTACACTTTAGAAACATTTGGGCGAGTCCCGGTGTTCACATCATCCCTTCTTTCCTTACGCGTGCAGCGCGTTAGAATCTTGTTTGAGACCTTGGGTGCGCCCGACGGTCACACTTAGCCTTTCCTGTGCGTGAAGTAGTTAAGATTGCATAATTTTCTTACATCGTTTCTGCATGAAATGCGGTTAGGCTTGTGATTCTCACGCGTGTCGTGTTTATTTACTTACTTTTTCTCATGCATGAGATTACTGTACCTCGTTGGCTTGCTTAAGATGTGGCATTATCCTTACATGACATTTGCATTTAAATGCTTTATTGCAGCCTCTTTGCATGGTCATAAGTTATGTTCTTGCATTATGCATACCATTTGCATTTTGCCCTAGCCTGCAGGCGCCATTATATATTGTTATCTTGAATGTTTGTCTAAGTCTTGCGGCCTTGTCAAAAATGGGTCGTCTTTGGGCTTTGACATTCACTCACGTCATTTTGTGACTTTGAGTTTTGTCAAAGAGGGGCAACCCTTCGGGAGAAGATCTCTACTGGAAGGTAGAAAGAGGCTTGAACGTGTATTTTGACTCGAGCGCTAGATACCTTGACCGCATTTTTATGCCGGAATCTTGTTGAGAGGAGGAACTTCGAGAGTTTCACCATTCACACCTTGCGGTGCATCCGGGAGGCACAAAGATGTATCACGACCTTAGTCGTCAATTTTGGTAGAAGGGGATAAAGAAGGATGTAGCTGTGTTTGTGTCGAGGTGCCTTACTTGTCAACAAGTGAAGGCCGAGCATCAGAGGCTAACGGGTTTGTTGCAACCCTTTCCTATAGCCTAGTGGAGGTGGGAACATGTCACAATGGACTTTGTTGTGGGTCTTTTGAGGACTCAACGTAGTAATGATGCCAATTGGGTAATAGTTGACCGGTTAACTAAGTCAGTGCACTTTGTAGTTATGCGCACGAGTGACTCAGTAGACTATCTAGCCGACCTTTACATTAAGGACATAGTTCGACTTCATGGGGTCCCTGTGACTATTGTTTTAGTTAGAGATCTGCATCCACATTTTATGGCTTGGTTGTGGCTGAGCCTGCAAAATGCCTTGGGCACTAGGTTTACTTTTAGTACCATCTATCATCCTCAGATTGACGGGCAGTCAGAGCATACTATTTAGATCCTTGATGATATGCTTCGAGGTTGTGTCCTTAACTTAAAGGGGTCATGGGAGAGACACTTGCCCTTAGTAGAGTTTGCTTATAACAATAGTTTCTAGTCGAGCATTGGTATGGCACCGTTTGAGGCCTTGTACAGCCGACCGTGTAGATCTCTTGTGTGTTGGGCTGAAATGGGTGATGCACCTATGATAGGTCTAGAGTTAGTTTGAGAAACGACAAAGAAAGTTGCGCTTATCTGTAAGAGGTTTGTTACGGCTCAGAGTCATCAGAAGAGCTATGCCGACTGTAGGAGGAGACCATTATCATTTGAGGTGGGAGATCATGTCTTTTTGAAGATATCACTTAGACGGGGTTTGATGAGGTTTGGGACGAGCAGTCACATCTTTTGTGTCTGAACGCTCGAGCGACACTTCTTGCACTTGAGTGGTCTGCGTTTATATCAGTCCATGAAAGTCACTTTTTATATCACTGTTTCATTTCTCTCTCTCTCTCTCTAAACATTTCAAAACCCTATTTTCTCTCACACCCTCTCTAAAACTTATCTATTTCACTCAGATACAGCTAGATCTATTGATCTTTTCACCCTTGTCCCTTTGTTAAAAATATAGAACTCAACGAGGGCTTCGTTCTAATCGGAGCAAAGTTGGTTTTTAGCGTCTTTGAGTTTTCAACTCTCTCTCTCTCTCTCTCTCCCTTCTTCTAAAACTGGAGGTAAGGATACTTTCCACACTTTTTATGAGTTTTAACATAATTATTTAAACAATATTGCAATTTTAGAAGATTTGGAACAAATCTAGGGTTTTGGGTAAAAATCAAAAGAGGGGTTTTTCAAATAGATCATTGAAAATGATTTTGATATAGAAAATAATGTTGAGTTGGGAATGGATAGTTGATTTTGATATTTGGGATTGATTTTGGAAAGAAAAGGGATTTTGTCCTAAATGCCTCAAGAGTTGATTTTATATAAATTATGAGGTTGATATTGAAATTGTGAAATTTGATTGATGTTGATGAGGATAGTGGAGTTAGATATGTATTGTGACTCACCTCTTGAAAATTTGGAGAGCTTATCTTTATTGATAATTGTTATCTATTAAGAAATATTTATTTTGGACTATCGGTGAAGGATAACTATGGTTATTGTAGAAATTGTATGAGAATTAGGAAAATTAAAACTATTTTCGTCATTCATTTACATTGAGCATTATCTCACATTTATACATTGGAAATGATTATCGAATTTGAGAAAAATGGGTGAATCTGGGAAACATGTATTGTTTCGTTGAAATAAGTTGGGCTGAGTGTCCATGGTGAAAGTCCTAAAAACCGCGCGTATACATAGGTGCTGATTTCGCGAACGAAATTTCCATAAAATGGCAATAGTAGTGCTTGCATAGCCTACGTTTACATAGGTCTCGGCTTATGGTTTCCTCGAGATGAAATTTTCTAGAAAGGTTGTATTGTTTTGAAATTCCCAGAGCATGATTCACTTCCTTATTTTTCTATTCTGAAGGAAATGATTTATGATATTATTAAGGCATTACTTAGTTTTGGAAAGAGATGTAAAAATATTTTAGCACGAGCATTGCATATGCATTCATCTTATAGCTTTGTTAAGATTTATATACTGTGTTGGATTATTTTTACTGGGCTTTGGTTCACCCTATGTAGAAAAAACATTTCAGGTGCTAATGATATGCCTCCGCCAAGGCCATAACTTAGAAGGACTTGAAGCGAGAGCTTCTTTTGTGTATTTATCATATTTATATTTGTACAAGCGAATGTCTTTAACTGTACTAGACTTAAGTCCACTTTTACGATAACCAAGCACTATCTTGAAAAGTTGTAAGTCTTTAGGGCATTCATTTATCTGTTTTACCTTCGTATCTTACTTCTTGTACAAGTAATTAATTAGGATAAATGAAAGATAATTATTTCATCTTGTAGTGTTATGTAATTAATATTGTGAATGATTTATAGCAATTATTTCAGGGCGTTACACATGGGTCTATAAATATCTTGAAAATAATTAATTATAAAATTTCTATATCAATCGAAATATTAAGTTGCAGTATCATTATATTTTCTTTAAAAAACTAATCCGCATTTTTAACATAAATGAAAATATACTAATTACTAATGTTATATTAAGAGTTAATTACCTAAAAGTCTTATTTACAAATGTTATGGTAGCTCATGTCCTTTTTGAGATTTTTTGAACCAATAAATCCTATTTAGTAAAACTGAGAATATTATTAATTTTTCTCAATTTTTAAAACTAAGAACATTGTCAATTTTTTGTATAGTAATGTTCCAGATAATTATTTCACTAACTGATGAAAAAAACAAAGTATGGATTAAACATTTTTGCCCTTTTACTTATTAGTTTGATTCAACAATCCAATAAAACTGAGAACATTATCAGTTTTTTTTAGTTTTAAAACTGCGAACATTATTAATTTTTTTCATTTTTAAAGGATTCCCCCCCCTCAATTTTGCACATCTATATTCCATCATCATGTTCCTTTATACACACAAAATTTAATTTAGTTTTTTCAATTTTTTTTTTTTAAAAAAAACAGTGTATTTGGTTTCATTTTTCTAAAAACTAAGTTTTTTGTTTTTTTTTGATTATTTTTTGTTTTTGTTTTAAGTGAATATCTTTTAAATTTTAAGTAATTTTTTTTTTTTTACTTTTTTAGATGCACCTTACTTAGATGTATCTAAATAGTAAAATATTTGTAAAAAATTAATAAATACACAAAAATAAGAAACTATACTGAATTTTTATTTTTTTCGTATTTTTTGTATTTTTTTGTATTTAGTGTATTTTTTAAAGATTTTTTTTTTCACAAATTAATACTTGTTAAGTGTATTTATGTTAGGTGTGTCTAAATATTTAAAAAAAAATGCTTAAAATATTAAAAAAATTCATTGAAAATATTAAAATACGAAAAATAAAAAAAAGTAGAATTTTCTGAAAATTGTTTTCTGAAAACCAGAGCCAAACAAGTAGTTTTTTTTTGCTCATAAATTTTTTTTTTTTTTTCAATTTGAAAGTTGATATTTTAAAGTTTTAAAAATCTAAATAAATGTCAAATCATCATGTTCCTTTGTAGAGAATCATAAATGATGAACAATTATTGTTTGAAAGGCAATTTCGACTATTAAAAATTAAGTGAGATTTAAAGATTCAAAAAAATCTTAGTTAGGACTTAATAAAATATAAGTTCATAAATTAACATTTGTGTGTAAATGCCCCTTATATTAATGCATTCTTACACCAAAAATGTGCAAGTAATATGTAATAGTGGGTTCAATGAATTTTTATTATGAGATGAACTATTAAACAAAATTGTGTAATTGTGCAATTAATTTTATACCTTCAATTGTATTCCAGGTACGAATTATGAAAAATTGAAGTGGGTAGTTGATAAAAAATTATTTGTATAACACTATATATTTAAAGGACCAACTTATTGTTTATTGTTAAATATAAGATTATGATATAAACAATCTAGTTATAATTTAATATTTATATTTATAAAATTTCTCATTTATCATTTAAATTCTTCGGGCAAGTATGTATCCATTTCTTACTTAGTTATATTTTGGCTACAAATTAATTTACCCATATAATTAAGTCTCCATACTTTGTATACATATCAAATACCAATTTAAGAGATACGTATAATTACAATATTAACAATTGATGAAAAATTACGTACCACGTGCAACGCACATGCCCAACCACTAGTATTAAATAAAAAGTTGATTTTATCCTAAAGTATACATTCTTATTTATAATGACCGAAATCCTAACTAAACAAGTAAACAAGGAAGTAGCTAATTACTTTTTAGACACTAAAATAAACAGAAAATTATCAACAAAATAAATAAATAAATAAATAAAATTGAGTTAACCCGAAATTGAATACTAGGAAACAACAGAAATGCACCAAAATAGAGGTGTTAAAAACGAACTTCTCAAAATAAAGTTATTGCTAAAACGAAACTGTCCTAAAACGATAAAATCACTCATTTAAGGGCCTAAACAAAAGAATTTGGCTAAAATTCATTGTACTTCATTCTCGAGACAACAATAATTTTTATTTAAAATGTTGTTTTCAATCAAATTATCAAATTTAAGATAATTCTGAACTTGTCACAAAAGTATCATTATTACCCTCAAAATACAAATCTTTTTAATCTTGTCCTTCGTTTGGCATAAGCTAAAATGAGACTTTTTTGCAAAAATAGCCACAAAAAGACAAAATAAGTTTTTTAACCCAATAAGATAAAATGTCACATCCAAACCATAATCATTTCATTTTTTCTCTCATAAAAGTCAAAAAAACAAAAAAATATATCCCCAACGAGAGTTTTTAACCCCAGATTAAAAAAACTAAAAAAATTAAAAAGTCAACTTACATTCCAAACGAATCCTTGTTATATTTTTAGAACACCCATTAACAAAATTTATTTAATAAAATACATTAGTTGAATTTTGAGGTTGGTTGCTAACTATATGTCATTAAAAAAAACAAAAAAAATTCAACTACTGTAGGTTACTAGTTTATAATATGAACACTCATCAAATAATGATGACATTGTTGAAACTTACATTTTAAAAGAGGGGGATTGTTTCGAGTCCAGACATTGGGTTGGAGGGTGTTGTTTGGGTCCGGAAGGCTTATCACGGATCTCGTTTTTATAATTTGAACTGTTTAGTTTGTCTAATATTTCGTGTATTTCATTAACACAAAAATTAGGTCAATTCAATAATTGTAATTTATTCAATTTTTTACTAAAAAAATAAACAATTATATTTTTAAAAATAAATCATATATTCTTTTAGTGACAAATGTGATAAATTGAACAAATTACAATTGTCAAATCAATCTAATTTTTTAATAGACAAAATATAAAAAATACTTAACAAAATAAATTATTCAAATCATTAAAATAAAATTAGTATTAAATCCAACATACTCAAACAGCACCCTATTGAATCCCACATATTCAAACAGCACCCTCCAGTCTAGAAGATAGACCGGAGGGAATCCTCCTTGACCCGTTAATTTCTTGTATTTGCTTTCCAAAGTGTTCATCGTTTCAATTGGCAATATTCCTAAATTTATTTTTTTATAGGATTATATATAATTTATGAAAAATAATAAAATGATAATATACATACAAAAAAGTTTGAAAAAAAAAACAATAATAAAAAAAAAGAAGCCTTGTTTTGTGTTTGCAATTAAAAAATCTAAAAATTAAAGTTTTTGCTACGCCTTGTCCTTTTGTTGAATAAACCATGGTAAAAAATAGAATTAATTTATAGAAATATTACAAAAAATTAATTGTATAAAACGTGAGTAAATATTTTTTGGGACTAGTTTTCTTCCAGTCCGTGATCAGATTGGAAGGTATTATTGGGCCTGTAGGGGCTCATCAGGGGTCTTATTTCGATAATCTGAACCACTCAATGTGTAGAACTCATCGAGTACTATATGCCTGTACAAAATTACGTTGATCAGATATTGATAACTACGTGATCAAATAAGTTTTGTATAAAAAAAAATAGACAGTAAAAAAATAAACGATTGACAAAAGTTTAATCCGATGAGATAGCTATCAATATTCGATTAATGTGATGTTTTACAGACACATAGTACTCGACGAGTTTTACACATTGAACTGTTCGGATTATCGAAACGAGATCCGTGATGAGTCCCTACGGGTCCAACAATACCTTCTAATCCAATCATGAATTGGAGGGAAGCCCAGCCCATATGTTTTGTATTCATTAATTCTATACTGTGATGATATCATTAGTAGTGCTCAATACATCAATAATGATTCAAAGTACTAATTTTGAAACTCTAGAGCACTAATAACATGGTAAGAAAAAAAAAAACAAATAAACAAACTAAGACCAAAATATCATATCACAATAAATGTGAGCCACTGCCAACTTCGTAAAGTTGATTTTAGAGTTCAAATTATTTTTTTTCAATACATAGCGGCAAGACCAATGGCTTGGAAGTCGTTGGGGTTCCTTGAATGGAGGGCAACTAGAATGTTGAGAAAATGTTGAGACTGATACACTGGTGATTTGATATGTTTGGCCACATACAGAAAAAAATGTATGCACTCAAGCTTTATGGGATTTGTCTCGTTTAAATTGTTCACTTTTTGTAAATAATTGTGCTAAATAATATATGAAAAAATTAAATTAATTTAATAAAAATAATGCTGTTTCACAAAAAATCAAACTTTTAAATCATGCTTGTTGTCTTTTTTCTGTTTCTTTTTTATAATAAAATGATGAAAATATATGACTACAATTGTCATATCTATTTTATTTATTTATTTATTTATTAATAATCTAAACATATAAATCTATAAACTGAATATGGGTCAAACTATTAAAATGAGATTTAGAGTGAGATTTTGAAATAATCTTGATCTAAAATTTAACACACAAATTTGATGCAAAGTATTAAAACCACACAAAAATGTGAGATTTTGAGGAGTTGGAGAGCAAATTAGCATCCCATCAACGACACTAAAATTTTACACAGAGAGAGTGCCGGTCTAACCTTTGAATCATGACAACGGATGAATTGAACTAATAATCAGAGACTTGTTGAACAAAAACTTTTGTTTAGATTATTTTATGAGGCCTAACTATTCACATTGGTTAGTTGAGCTCATAGAGCTCCTTAGAAATTTAAAATTATTTTACAACAATAAAGATTCCATCGGTTAGTTGCCTTTAGAGACTTACAAATTTTCAAATCTTAAAAAAATAAAATAAAATAAATAGCGAGACTTACAAATTTAAAGTGACCTTGAAATTTCAAACTACTTGAGCCCAAAAACTATCCCTGTGTGATTTTTCTATCCTGTCCCTGTTTGATTGTAATATAAGCGGTAGAATAATAGCATCTCCAATAATATCATTGAATTAAGGTGGTAATACATATCCAGTGTTGTTGAACAATATAATATGTCATTGAATTTCATATCGATTAATCAAACAAAGAATATAAAAATGTGGTACTGTACGGGGAGGAAATAATTCTCCTCGTATAATCCTGTTGACCAAGTCCACGCTCCTCCGTACGACGTCGCTTTGTCACCTGAAAACACAAACGTGAGCTAGCCGGCGGGTGTGTGCCGGAAACCTCTCCGATGCCTAAGTCAGAAAACTTGACAAATAGACAAAACTCTAAGTTCTCAGAAAGATTGTGTTCAATTACCTCCTCCAAGGTGATGCTTGTGAGCTTTTATAAGTTTCATATGGCACAATCCTAGTAGGACTTGTATTTCTCCATGCAGAGTCCTCCTAGGATTCATTCTCCCAAGGATAATGCTTATCCTTTTACACCCTCCCCCACTGCTTAAACCAAGTGGGATGGTTTTCTCCATAGCCGAACTACCACACGGTCGAAATAACACTGGCTATGCTGAGCCATAGAGAAGGCCGGACTATCCTTAGCTCGGTCTTCTCCTTTAACTCATTACTTCGGCTGCCCCTGTTCAACCTTGGTGTGCTTAGATCAGACTTCCAAGTAACAAGTTTTGACAGACCTAACCAGATTGTGTCACGACCGGACTAACTCTGAAACCGGTCTTACTCCGAGTTGTCTCTGGACCGGAGTAGCCTTACTCTTCCTTGGGCTGAAGCAACTATCTCTTCTTGAGCCGGAATAAACTTACCTCCTTGGGCCGAAGTAACTTTGTCTCCCCAAGGCCGGAGTAACCTTGCCCTCTAGGCCGGAGTATTTAGTACGGCCTTTTTACGTAGTCCTTCGCGCTTTGGGCCTCAATGCCCAACTCTCAGCTCGGCCCAATTTTTCCCAAAAATTACCCTCTCAATTGCCCCTTAATTCCATCGGTGCAACATGATTGGGATTACCAGCCTTTTGGCCGAGCTAGAGTTTGTTACGCTTTTTCAGCTGAGCTAAAAAACCCTTTTAGCCTTTCCAGCCGAACTAAGTTTACCTCGGGTATCACTATGTCCGGTCAAAACGTCTCTTCAATCATAGTGTCTGTAACGCTTCCCATTCCAGTGACACGTGGCAGGCTCTGATTGGCTAAGGACGGCTGTCACGCCGTCTTCGTGCTTTGAGATCTTGAGACGGTTCCCGCCCAAATTTTGGGCTCTCTAACAAAAGTGAACCCTGAGGCTAGGGTATCTTCACTTTTACCACCCTTCATATTCTCTCTCTGCTTTTTTGGCTGCTCGAGTTCTTGAGCTTTGAGCTTACTGTGTTCGTGCTTCCGTTGCTGCCACTGCTCCATCTTCAACTTCTTCGTCTCCAAACTGGTAAGTTCTGAGAAAACTTCTTGTTGTTTTTTTGCTTTCTTCATTTCTGTTTTTTCTATCTGGGTGAAGCATGCTCGTGTATTCCTTGTTTTTGCTTCTGTACTTTCATGAAAAAATGAATAGAACTTGTATGTGTATGAACTGTTATGTAGAAAATCAGTCTTAGATCCAGAATCACATAGTAACCGAACTAGGATCCTGTTTGCCCCCACAGGTAGATCTCTGTAGGCAAGAACCGAACTAGAACTTGGATGCTTCAGTGGGTTACCAGAGCCTGACTCACTTTAGCCGAAATAAGACCACCAAATTTTGAATATAGGAAACTAGGAACTTCGGCTATCAACCGAACTAAGCTTTTGGGGCCAAGCCGGTCTTCTTGGTTCCTAAACCGAACTCAGAAAGCCGCCCCTAGAAGCTTAACCGAAGTAACTTTATTCATTCCACAACTGATTTAGGCCTTGGGGCTAGACCAGCTTTCTTTAGTTCTTTAGGCCGAACTCAGAAAGCTGCCCCTAGACGATAAACCGGTCTAGTCTGCTCAAGACCGAGCTAACAAACCTTTTGATAAACCGAGGTAGAACCAGCCCACTAAGCCGAAGTAGGATTTGCATATCTTGCTTATAATTTGTAGCGCGGTCCAACGATCTGTGCTTAACCCCTTTGTTTTCTACCTTGCAGACTTAGGTTGCCCAGGCATTCCTGCGTGTGCTCAACCGAGCTACTGAGACTAATTTTTGTACCGAAATAATTTATTCATAAATTACACAACAAATGGGTAAGTATAGATATTTAGTCGAAACCCCTGGTGGCATGGCCGAATTTAGGCAAGATTACCAGATTCCTGATGATGTCCAACTGGTGTTGGCCAAGAAAGATGCTACTCCCTGGGACAATGAAGGCTTCGTCCCTTTTACCCTTCAATCCATAATAGAAACCGGACTGCGGTTTCCCGTCCAACCGCTAATCTGCGAATTTCTTAGACAGACTAGGTTATGCCCCACCCAACTATCCACCAATACATATCGTATTATAATGGGGATAGCCGCATTAAACCACCAAACCGGACTAAATCTTGGTCTGGCCGAGATCTTTCATCAGTATTCCATCGGCTCAAAGAATGCTGGGTGGGTCTACTACCTTAGAATTCGCCGCCGCCGAGAGAAGATAATTAAGCACACTCCGGACAAGGATCTTAACGATGATGATTTCTTTTGGGTCTCTGGGAACTTTGAGGATTTTCAAGCTCAAATTCCTGGCCGACCTATAAATTGGAAAATGGGAGAGCCTGGTAATTTTACTTCGGTCTTCTGCTTTGTAAGTTATCTCGGTTGTTTAGTCTATTAGCCGAACTAACACTTCTCTTTTTTGCAGATTTCGCCCATCTCCATTCCTTGTATAGCTATCCTAACCTCGGAGTCTTGAGAGCCGCATTCCGGGTTAAAGAAAGAGATTGGGCCAAGCTTCTAAATTTCGAACCGACCTACCGTTACAGCGGTCGACGGAAAGCAAAGGTAACCGATTTTCTTCTCGAGGAAGACCCAGAACCGGATCCAACTTTGCCCGAGATAAGACTTGTCCCGCTAACAGCTGAGGAAGAAATGGCAAAGAAAAGCAGAGTTAGGGCCCTTCTGACCGCAACAACCAGGGCCGAAGTATCACCAACTACTGAGGTTCAGCCCGCCGTCATAGCCCTTCCTTCACAACGGCCTTCTTCATCTCGCCCTACAAAACGCGCCCGATCTACGTCAGCCGAACAGCAACTTGTTGACGAAGTCGAATCCGTCCCCCAAAGTCCTCATCCTGCCTCCCAACCAGAACAGACTGACCGAGCTCGTTCTCTGAAGTGGGCTCCGCCTTTGATCTTCAATGACCGGAACATCAAAGCCACTGATTCGGTTGTGGCTGAAAAAGACCACCAACTGGCCTTTAACCTGGCCAAAAGTGTGTGCCTCCCCAAGGACATGGAGCACCACTTGAAGCAACTGAACACCGAAATGAAATCAATTCGGTCTGCTTCCAAGTCCATGATCTTAGTAAGTAGTTCTGTCTGCTTTATCCTGTCTAAATTTTTCTAACTTTTACTTCGGCTGAGATGAGATTTTTGTTTTTCCAGGCCTTGCAAAAGAACAATGTCACTTATAGGAAAGTTCAGGAGCTCCGAAAAACCACAAGGCAGGCAATGGCGGAAGCCGAAGCCAAGTCGGCCGAACTACTACAAGCCGAAAAGAGGATGGCCGAGCTAGAAGCAGAAAACGGCCGTCTTGCCGATCTAGTTAATTCGGCGGAAGCGGAGAAGCAGAAAGCTGCCATCGTTATGAAGGACAAGTATTTGCGGGAGTTGGTGAAGCTTGAGAGGAGGAAAGACGCCGAAATAGGCGAATTAAGAAAAAACATGGTGGAAGCCGAAAAGGAGGGCTATAAACAAGGTTACAAGAAGGCCGAAGACGCCTACGTCAAACAATGTGACGCTGCAAAGGAGCTGTTCTTCAAATGCGGCTGGAGGGCGGCAGTGGAGAAGCTCGGTCAAGATCAACAGACCGAGGTCTTCAACCCTCCAGATTATTTTATACCGAAGTCCCTGGCGGAGTACGCGGCTGCTCTGCAACAACAGTTTTTGGAAGACTCTGACTCTGATGATGCCTCTGATGAAGATACTCCGGCCGAAAATGTGGACCAGCCAGTTCGGTCGGTGCCCACTGCTGAAGACCTCACTGTTGATCCTCCCAGTGGAACCGTAGCCGAAGTGGCTCACCCTAGTGTGAATGAGCTCCCTCCGGAGACCGGTCTTCAAGTTGATGCCGATGCGGTTTTCGACGCTGAAATTGATGAACTTTTCTCTTGATTTTTTACTTTTTCTCCTTTGTAACCGAACTAAGCCCCCTTGTAATGACTTCTCTTTGAATGAAAATTTTACTTCTCTTATTCCGGTTATTGTGTGTATGCTTGCGTTTGTAATGTCTTCCTTTCACTCCAAGTGTTATTTCGGTTTTTGGTTGGTTAAACTATACTTACCAGCCAACCACTCCTTAGCCGACATAATTACTTCGGCTGAGGAGTATTAAGTGTTGGTTTATTCCAGCCAACTACTCTTCAGCCTTACACTTACTTCGGCTGAAGTGTAACAAGTGTTGGTTTATTCCAGCCAACCACTCTTCAGCCTTGCACTTACTTCGGCTGAAGAGTTACAGGTGTTGGTTTATTCCAGCCAACCACTCTTCAGCCTTACACTTACTTCGGCTGAAGAGTTACAGGTGTTGGTTTATTCCAGCCAACCACTCTTCAGCCTTGCACTTACTTCGGCTGAAGAGTTACAGGTGTTGGTTTATTCCAGCCAACCACTCTTCAGCCTTGCACTTACTTCGGCTGAAGAGTTACAGGTGTTGGTTTATTCCAGCCAACCACTCTTCAGCCTTGCACTTACTTCGGCTGAAGAGTTACAGGTGTTGGTTTATTCCAGTCAACCACTCTTCAGCCTTGCACTTACTTCGGCTGAAGAGTTACAGGTGTTGGTTTATTCCAGCCAACCACTCTTCAGCCTTGCACTTTACTTTGGCTGAAGAGTTACAGGTGTTGGTTTATTCCAGCCAACCACTCTTCAGCCTTGCACTTACTTCGGCTGAAGAGTTACAGGTGTTGGTTTATTCCAGCCAACCACTCTTCAGCCTTGCACTTACTTCGGCTGAAGAGTTACAGGTGTTGGTTTATTCCAGCCAACCACTCTTCAGCCTTGCACTTTACTTTGGCTGAAGAGTTACAGGTGTTGGTTTATTCCAGCCAACCACTCTTCAGCCTTGCACTTACTTCGGCTGAAGAGTTACAGGTGTTGGTTTATTCCAGCCAACCACTCTTCAGCCTTGCACTTACTTCGGCTGAAGAGTTACAGGTGTTGGTTTATTCCAGCCAACCACTCTTCAGCCTTGCACTTACTTCGGCTGAAGAGTTACAGGTGTTGGTTTATTCCAGCCAACCACTCTTCAGCCTTGCACTTACTTCGGCTGAAGAGTTACAGGTGTTGGTTTATTCCAGCCAACCACTCTTCAGCCTTGCACTTACTTCGGCTGAAGAGTTACAGGTGTTGGTTTATTCCAGTCAACCACTCTTCAGCCTTGCACTTTACTTTGGCTGAAGAGTTACAGGTGTTGGTTTATTCCAGCCAACCTTTAAGTTAGTTTTTCCAGCTAACTTAGAATAACATGTTTGCAATATACTTAAGTCTTGAAAGCTAATTTTTACAAAGAGTAATCTGTGCTAAAAAGAATCTCATTTTATTTGAAGGAAGAGAAAATTACATAATGTTCGAAAGAGAAAAGCTAAAAGTAAAATATCTTGAGATTGGCCGTATTCCATGGCCTAGGGATTGCCTTGCCATCCTTGTCTTCTAGGTGGTATGCCCCTTTGCCGGCTAACCCAACCACCTTATAAGGACCTTCCCAATTTGGGCCTAACTTGCCGTCTCCTGGGACCAAGGTGTTTCCCATTACTTTGCGCAATACCCAATCGCCAATTTTGAATTGTCTTGGATGAACCTTTTTGCTGTATTTTTTGATTAACTCTCGTTGGTATGCGGCGATGTGGACCAACGCTCTTTCTCTTCTTTCTTCTGCAAGGTTGAGTTCTAAGGCTATGGCTTCTCCATTTAAGTCTGGGTCAAAATTTTCGCTGCGAATTGTGGGAATGCCAACTTCTAGTGGGATCACTGCTTCCATGCCATAGGCTAAGGAAAATGGTGTTTCTCCAGTTGATCGTCGAGGTGTGGTGCGGTAAGCCCATAAAACATGAAGAAGTTCATCCGCCCACTTGCCTTTTACTTTCTCTAGCCTTTTCTTTAGTCCATCCAAGACGACTTTATTTGATGCTTCAGCCTGCCCATTTGCTTGAGGATACGCCGGTGTGGAATTGTAGAACTCTATCTTGTATTCTTCACAAAAGCTTCTGAAGATTCTGCCGTCGAACTGAGTTCCATTGTCTGAGATCAGTGCTTTTGGTATGCCAAACCGAGTGATAATATTTTGCCAAACGAACTTCTTCACATCTTTTTCTTTGATTGATGCCAATGCTTCTGCTTCCACCCATTTTGTGAAGTAGTCTGTTGCTGCGAGAAAGAATTTTCTGCCTCCGGGTGCTGTTGGAAGTGGTCCTACTATGTCTAAGCCCCACATTGCGAAAGGCCATGGGCTAGTTAAAGGTAGGAGTTCTCTTGCTGGTTGATGTATTTGGTGCGCGAATTTCTGGCATTTTTCACACTTCGTCACATATTTCTCTGAGTCTGCTTGCATATATGGCCACCAATATCCTTGTGAAATAGCCCTGTAAGCGAGCGACCTTCCCCCTTGATGACTTCCACATACCCCTTCATGTATTTCGAACAGGAATGCTTCTACTTTGCTGGGATGAACGCACTTGAGGTAAGGCCCAGAGAACGACTTCTTATATAATGCCAAAGATGGAGATAGCCAAAACCGCTGCGACTTCGCCCTTATTCTGTTGGCTTCTTTTTTCTCTTCTGGTAGGATGCCGTCTTTCAAGAACAGGATGATGGGATCCATCCAAGAAGGGCCTAATTCTGCGCAACATACTTCTTCTGCTTCGGGGTCTTCTATGCTTGGTCTTGGTAAGAAGTCGATGAGTAATGGATGAGGGATTGATGTATCTGCCATTGAGGCAAGGCCTGCTAGCTCGTCCGCTCGGCTGTTTTCCTCCCTGCCAATTTGTTCTATCCTTACCACATCAAACTTCTTGATCTCCGTTCTGACTAGCTCTTGGTACTTGGCCATTCTGTCATCCTTTGCTTCGTATTCGCCAGAAATTTGGTTTACCACTAGCAGTGAGTCACTGTATACCATTAGTTCGGTTGCTTTCATGAAGTGTGCCGACTTGAGTCCTGCGAGAAGCGCCTCATATTCTGCTTCGTTGTTGGATGCTGGGAAGCCAAGGTTGATTGCTTGCTCTATAACCAGGCCGTCTGGAGAGATGAGGACTATGCCAAGCCCTGCACCATGTCGGTTGGATGCTCCATCCACAAAGAGCTTCCACATCTCTCCAACGAATAGTTTCCAGCAGGTGGAAGGGTCAGACGATGCCGTGGGGTCAAGGATGGTGATTTCTTCAAAGTCCATATTGGCTGTCTGCCCTTCGTCCTCTGTTTGAACTGCTGGTGAGCCTTTGTTTGGCTCCTCCTTGTCGTCCTTAATGTGGTCTGCCTTTGTGCTTGATGGACTACCTTCCACTAGGGGTTGCGCTATTCCGGCGTCAACTTCCGTCCCTAGTTCGGTCGATGGACTACCTTCCACTAGGGGTTGCGTTATTCCGGCGTCAACTTCTGTCCCTAGTTCGGTTGAGTCAGTCAGGTCGACTGGGCAGATATGATGACTTCCAGGAGTAAACTCTGCGACGAAGTCTGCCAAAGATTGAGCTTTTATTGCGGTCTTTGGTTGGAACTTGATATCGAATTGTCCCAACTCTACCGCCCATTTCAAAATTCGCCCACTGAAGTTCGCCCTTTCAAACAGAGCTTTTAATGGAAAGGCCGTGAGGACGATTATGGTGTGGGCATGAAAGTAGTGCGCCAATTTTCTGGATGCCATCATTAATGCTAATGCTAGTTTCTCCAATGGTAAGTACCTTGTTTCGGCTCCCAACAATGTCTTGCTGACATAAAAGATGGGCAAGTGTTGTATTCCTTCTGTACGAACCAACATTGCGCTGACTGCGTGTTGAGAGACTGCTAGGTACAAAAAGAGTTCTTCACCAGGTACTGGAGTAACAAGTAGTGGTGGGGAAGACATGTATTCCTTCAAGCTTTCCAGAGCTCGGTCGCATTCTTCATCCCACTCAAACTTGGCCTTTAAAGCTTGGAAGAACGGTCGTAGTCTGTCCGACGATCTGCTTATGAACCGGTTGAGTGCAGCCGCCATACCAGTAAGATGCTGTACTTCTTTGACTGAGTTTGGTCTCTCCAACTCCTGGATCGCTTTGATCTGAGAGGGGTCGGCTTCTATACCTCGGTTGGTCACCAGGAAGCCCAAGAATTTGCCAGATCCCACTCCGAATGCGCATTTAGACGCATTGAGGCGTAGCTTGTGTTTCTTCAGGATCTGGAACATCTCGCCTAAGTCTTTCAGATGGTCATTCTCATCCTTGCTTTTGACCACCATGTCGTCGATGTACGCCTCCATTGTTCTGCCTAACAATGGTTCAAACATCTTGGTGACCATCCTTTGGAATGTCGCCCCTGCGTTCTTTAGGCCAAAGGGCATGACCTTGTAGCAATATAACCCCCTTGGTGTTGTGAAGGAAGTGACCTCCTGGTCTGGTTCATGCATGGCGATCTGGTGGTAGCCTCTGTATGCATCCAAAAAGCTAAGTCGGTTATGTCCTGCTGTTAAGTCCACCAGTTGATCTATCCTTGGTAGAGGGAAGCTATCTTTTGGGCACGCTTTGTTGACTGTTTTGTAGTCGACGCAGACACGCCATTTACCATTCTTTTTTGGCACTACGACGGTGTTGGAGATCCATTTTGGGTAGTGCACTTCCCTTATCGCTCCTGCCTCCAACAGGTTGCCTACCTCTTCTGCCACTATTTCGGCGTGGTGGAGTGCCGATCTGCGTGTGCGTTGAATGACTGGTCTGGTGGATGGGTGGACATTGAGTTGGTGACTGATGAAGTTTGGATCAATGCCTGGCATGTCGTACGGTGTCCAGGCAAACACTTCGATATTAGAGGTCAAGAATTCCATGACCTCTAATCTCTCAGCGCTGGACAATGATGAGCCAAGCAAGAAGAACTTATCCGGGTTCTTCTCATCTATTTTTACCTCCACCAAGTCTTCCACCGCTTTCTGATCAGCCTCTTTGCCGACGTCAGCGAATAGTTCATTACTCTCTGGCTCTTCCACCGAATGAACGTATCCTTTGGCAGCTCGGCTTCCATTCGCTGTGGCGAAGCACTGTTTTGACATGATCTGATCGCCATAGACTTCTTCAATTATACCGGCGTCATTGGGGAACCGCATTACCTGATGGTATGATGACGCTACCGAACGCATGGCATGCAGCCATGTTCTGCCCAGGATGATGTTGTAGGTGGAGGGGACCTTCAATACCCAGAACTCCACTTGTTTTGATACACTTCCTGCTCTGACTGGAAGGATTATTTTGCCGACAGGCCACTCTGGCATGGAGTTGAATCCAATCAGGGGAGAAACTGCAGGTGCCAAGTCTTTGTCTTGCAACTTTAGTTGTTTGAATGTGTCGTAATACATGATCTCACATGAACTACCCTGGTCAATCAGAATCCGCTTGACGTCAAAATCCTTGACTCGGAGAGTGACAACCAGGGCATCATTATGGGGGCAGTAAATTCGTTCCAAGTCCTTATCCGAAAAGGACATGACGTTTGTTGCCTCTGTCCTCCCCTTCTTGATGGCGGGTTGGGCACTTAATACTTCCCTAAAGTGTTCAGCCTTCTTGATTGAACCTCTAAGCTCGCATACGCGCTCAGGTTCAAAAACTCCATGAATTACATTTATAATGCCTTGTGGTGGTGCGTCGTTTGGCATTCTGTTGGGTTGGTCATTATGATCTTGGGGGGCCGGTTGCGCTCCTCCTTCAATGTATTCGTCCAAGTGGCCTGCTGCCACCAATTCTTCTAAATGCTGTCTTAGTGGTGTGCAATTCTCAGTTCGGTGCCCCTTTTCTTTATGGAAGGTGCACCGTGATCTGTCGTCGTAATTCTTCTGAGCTTCCCCAAGCTTGGCTGGCCACTTGACAAAAGGCTCATCTTTGATTTCGCTCAGAATCCGATATATTGGTTTTTTGAACACCGTTGTTATGGCAGTGCGGATTCTCAACCATCTTTTGTCTGGGTCTTCTCCGTTATCTCGTCTGCTACGTCCGTTCTTGTTACTTCGGTCAACCGTGTTGACCTTGGCAGGGGTTTTCTTTTCTGGTGCTGCGGTCGTGCTTGATCTTGCTTTAGCACGCGCGCCATCCTCTTCTACCCTGATGTGCTGATGCACTCTTTCCATCAGGGCCTCCATGGTGAGGGGTGGCGTCATGGTGATCGAGTCCCTTAGTCGGTTTCCTACTGGTAGGCCTCTTTTATATTGCGCAATGGCTAGATTGGTGGGGCAGTCTCCAATCTGGTTGAATGTCTCCCAGTAGCGACTGTTGTAAGATCTGAGGGTCTCTTTTTCACCCATGTCGATGGAGAGTAACTGGTCTATCTCCACCGGTGTCTTAGTATTTGTCCGAAACCTTGTTACGAACGCTTCTGCCAATTGGGCCCAGGAGGCTATGCTACCCTCTGGGAGCTTTTCGAACCAAGTCAAGCCCAGGTCGCCCAGACTTGATGGGAAAAGTATGCACATTAAGGCCTCGTTTCGCCTGTATATGGCCATGACTTGGCGAAAGTGGCTTAAGTGTGAATACGGGTCCGTCTTCCCTTCATATGTATTGAACTTCGGCTGAAGGAAGCCTGAAGGTAGGGGTGCGTTTTCGATCGCTGGGACAAACGGCGAGGTCTGTAGTCTTGCCAATGCCTTGTCCGTTGGTTCGTAGGCCGGTCGCGGTATTGGCATTCCAACCTCGACGCTTCCGTGCGTCCGAGGAGCCAACCGTTGTAAGGCCGAAACTCGGTGTGGATCCCTTGCCCTGGCATCTTCCTTGCATCGTGCTTTTTCTTCTAGCACGGTTCGTAAGTCGGATGACCTGGGTAGCTCGGTTTGTCTGGATCTGGTTTGGTGTGAATGTGAAGGCCAATACGTGCTTCCTTCAGTGTATGATCTTTCGGATCTCGTCCTCTCAGACATGGAGTGACGAGTTCTTGAAGATAAGGAGTGAGTGTCGCCTGTCCTGAGGCTTCTGCTCTCTCCTTGGGAGGGCGTAGTATTCCTACTACGATTCTCTGAGTGGCGAGGGGGCGTCTTATGCTTGCGCCCCTCTCCTGTCGCCACATCTTTAGTCTTCATCTTGCGTTTCAAGGCCTCCATGTCCGCCGCCATTCTCCGAATCAGTTCATCCTGTTCCTTTACGCGATCTTCCAGGGCTTGAGGATCAATCCTCCTCCTTTGCCTGTCGGGACTTTGAGAGTGACGAGGGCTGCCATTCCGCCTTCCCCTGCCGCTCCTCCTGGAATTATGTTGTTGGGGCTCCAAGTCCGCCATGGGAGGGACGGCAGGTAATCCTTCACGCCTTGCGCCCCCTTCTGGAGTCAGTCCGTCGACGGCGGACTGCGGCAAGTCTTCAATGTGTGCCATTGAATGAGAAAAGGAGAAGCCTAGTCAAGAGGTGTTTGTTCTTGTCTGTTCTTTCCACAGACGGCGCCAATTGTACGGGGAGGAAATAATTCTCCTCGTATAATCCTGTTGACCAAGTCCACGCTCCTCCGTACGACGTCGCTTTGTCACCTGAAAACACAAACGTGAGCTAGCCGGCGGGTGTGTGCCGGAAACCTCTCCGATGCCTAAGTCAGAAAACTTGACAAATAGACAAAGCTCTAAGTTCTCAGAAAGATTGTGTTCAATTACCTCCTCCAAGGTGATGCTTGTGAGCTTTTATAAGTTTCATATGGCACAATCCTAGTAGGACTTGTATTTCTCCATGCAGAGTCCTCCTAGGATTCATTCTCCCAAGGATAATGCTTATCCTTTTACACCCTCCCCCACTGCTTAAACCAAGTGGGATGGTTTTCTCCATAGCCGAACTACCACACGGCCGAAATAACACTGGCTATGCTGAGCCATAGAGAAGGCCGGACTATCCTTAGCTCGGTCTTCTCCTTTAACTCATTACTTCGGCTGCCCCTGTTCAACCTTGGTGTGCTTAGATCAGACTTCCAAGTAACAAGTTTTGACCGACCTAACCAGATTGTGTCACGACCGGACTAACTCTGAAACCGGTCTTACTCCGAGTTGTCTCTGGACCGGAGTAGCCTTACTCTTCCTTGGGCTGAAGCAACTATCTCTTCTTGAGCCGGAATAAACTTACCTCCTTGGGCCGAAGTAACTTTGTCTCCTCAAGGCCGGAGTAACCTTGCCCTCTAGGCCGGAGTATTTAGTACGGCCTTTTTACGTAGTCCTTCGCGCTTTGGGCCTCAATGCCCAACTCTCAGCTCGGCCCAATTTTTCCCAAAAATTACCCTCTCAGGTACGCACTCTTTATATATATATATATATATCGTCTCATATCTGGTGAAAAGGTTATATCCTAATCAACGAGAAGTTATTTAGTAATCTTGGAGAAATGCTCACACAATCCATTATGTGAATTTTTTTTAAAATATCTTATTATTAACAAATAAAAAAATTTATTGATGAAAGTCAAAGGTATTAAGTTCATTACATGAAAATTAAAGAAAAGTTTATTCATTCGATAACACTTGTCATACAGTCTGCCAAAAATTAACACAAAAATATTAAATTTTACTATTTTGACTAATAAAAATTATCTGGATAAATAACAAATACACCATTGAGATTTACTTAAAATATGGATTGTCCTTTATGGTTTGTAAAATTACAAATACCCTATTCTCAGAATTTTTTATGTAATAGAATTAATAAAAAAAATAAAACTCATAACTATTATCTTATATAATAATAAATTACTTGATTTATTAATTCAAATATATTTATAATGTCATTAAAAATTATTAATTGATTTGATAATTTATAATAGAATTTATTATTTGTTATGAAATCAGACACTATAAGGATTAGAATATAATTTTTAAAATCATATTTTAAATAATGTATTTGTAATTTATCCAAATCAATTTAAGATATCATATGAACTTGATGGAAAACCACCATATAATTTCCCAATCAAACAAGGTTGAAACTTAAAACGGAATCCAAAATGGCTGCTATCCATCACAATATAAATAAAAAAAATAAAAAAAAATAAAATTCTAGTCAAAAGCTGGTGGCACAATCATATCGATCGGTCTATTTGGAGGGCTGTAATATCGTTTTATTCAAATAAGATTGATTGGAAAATTGTAAACAGTGAAATTGGTAATATAATGGTGTAAGTTTTTCTTGTGTTTGGTAAAAAAAAAATTTGTATGTCAAAATTACACTAGAAATTTTTTTTGTCTATAATGTAATTATTTTTTCATTGTTTCATTGATTTACAATTTCCCATCATGCAATGCACACTTTAAGGGGTTGTTTGGGGTGTCCTAAATAAGTGTATTTTTTGTCTTTTTGGACTAAAAAATTGAGAAAAAAAATATGGATGTTTGAACTAACTTTTTGAATTTTTATGAAAAAATGTGTATTAAAAAATTGTATAAATTAGTGTGTAGGGAAAAATTCGGATTGAGAGTTGTGCAGCCGTAATTTTTAACTTTTGTTGAATAGTGATAACTTTTTAACTTTTTGAGTAATTTTTTTGACTTTTTGCCTTTTTGGCAACTTGCCAAACTTGGCCTAAATATTATATACATAAATTTAATACGTATTTATGATTATTAATATTTTTTAATATGCTAACCTATACTACTATATATTTATGATTATTTCCTTAAGTAATTTACTCTGAGTTTAATATATAAAACATATAGAACTTGTTTGGGTCTGCTTATATTTTTTTAATTTTTAGTTTATGAAAACAAGTGTTTCAATCTTTTCATTACTTTTTTTTAACTTAATAAAAAAATTAAAAAAAAAGAACAGACAAAGAAACAGTCAATTTTTTTACAGTGAACTCGACAGTCCATTTCATTTAAAAACTATATCATCTCAAGTAGAAGAATTATCATCTAAATTAAGAATGTGGTATATCAACCCAGAACGTTGCTTATGATGGTAAAAATTGGAATGACAATCCATGTTCTCGAACCAAATTTATTGGATAATCTAACCTAAAAAATTTACATTTGTGCTAAACCATTTGATATTGGTCAATTTTATTTTGAAAATTTAAAATATAAAGTTGCATCCATTAAAGTTAGGTGAGGTTAAGATGAATTGTAATATCTATGTGCCTTCTATATATGTGAATTTGTGTGCAAGTATTAAAAATTGATGCGGTGATAATGGTAACAATAATAGTAGTAGCATTTGTGGGGGTGATAGCAATACACTTTGGTCATATTTGATTTGTAAGACTAATAGTGAGGTGCTAATAATTCTATTAAATTAGTATGGTATTTACTATTCAATTGGATTAATAGGATAAATTATCCACTGGATTAATAATCCCACCACTATCTCATTACTAATAATCCTATAAATTTGTTAGATTAATAGTCATAAACCAAAATGTTAAAACAAATATAGGATAATTGGGCTTACGGATTAATAATTTCAATCATATGCTTTAATCCATCCAATCAAACATATCCTTTACTGATAGTATAATGGTAAGAGGTTAAAAATTTAACATTCTACATTTAGAATAAGTAAAATATCACGATAACTATCACATAATATAAAAATATATATATATATATATATTATTATAGTAGGATTTAATTTTATATTTAAAGTGTGAATTATATATAATATAATATTTTTATATCACGGAACTGATAAACAATTATTTTGTATTTACTTTTGAATAAAAATTAACTTTAGAAAAATATTGGAAAAAATTATCGCACGAGGGGTCAAAGGTTAAAGGTCAAACTAAAAAATAATAAACTTTAGCAGAGGGGAAAAAAATAAATAAATAAAAAATTAACAAGGCAAAATGTAATTTATCTATTATTTTTAACGGAAACAAGCTTTGAAATGTGGCGGCCATTAATAAATACTACGTTGCTACAGTGCTGTTGGTACACCTGTTCAGAAATATAATTCGACAATTTATTTTAATTTTCTCAACGCTAATTAAAGAATTATTTGTTTCAATCTAAAAAAAAAATTATTTGTGGGATTTATTTGCATAGAGACCTTTAAATTATTAAGAACTATTATTTTGACATTCTAAATTATAAAAACATATAAATAGACTCTTAAATTATTTAAAAATATCACTTTATTTCATAAATTATAAAAATATACAAATAGACTATTTAAATTATTGATGTGTTTCATTTTAACCCATTACGTTAATGGTCTAATTTGTATTTATTTTTATAATTTAGGAACAATTGTACGTTTTTGTAGTTCAGATGATAGTGATACTTTTTAATAATTTAGAAATTTTATTTGTATATTTTTATAATTTAAAGAGTTAAAGCCTTCATTTGGCATATAGGTTAGTTTGGCTTTTTGGCTAAATGTTAGTCACAAAAAAATAAAATAGACTAAAAAATTAGTGAGATAAATATCACATTTAAATCATAATCATTTTATTTTTTCTCTCACAAAAATTAAAAAAAAAAAAATCTAACCTAAATAAAATTTTAACTCTAAATTAAAATAATCAAAAACTCAAAAAACTAAATCACTTCTCAAATCAAGCGAAAGTGATACTCCGTGTAAATAGCCCTTGCGGTCATACAGATTATTTATAGTCAAGATTTCATGATCACAATTCCCGATCAAACCGCTAATCCCACATAGATAAAATATTGGTCCAGTTTATTTATAGTAAGAGAATTAATAGTGAAGAAATTGTTCGTGAGAAGATTAATAGTGATAGAATTATTAGTAAAAGGATTGATAGTGAGGGGATTAAGTAAAATTATGTTTATTTTGATGATAGTTGTTAGTGTAGGAATTGTTAAATTATTTTTATATAAAATAATATAACAAATAAAAAAACTAACATTAATGTTAAAAACGCCCAACATGTAAAAAATAAAAAAAATAAAAAATTTCTAATCCGACGAACTATTTTTCTAATACCACCTCTACCTCCTCCATCCAATCTCCCTTCCAACTTTTATCTTAATTCCTCCTCCATCTCAATCCCTCTCCCAACTCTACAAACAAACACAACACTAAATGAGTCTCACCTCCATCCTAATCCTACCTCACCCTCTACACCCCAAAACAAGCGGGCTATTATATGATGTTATCGTTTGCAATATGGATATGACTTATTTAATACTTTTTTTATTTATAAATATATATATATATATATATATATATATATAAAATAATGTGACAACTTGTAACAAATAAGTTAATAAATAATTTATTTAATCACTTCTAAATATTTAAATTTGAAGGTTGGTTTCTTTGACTATAATTTTTCATTTCGTCATCCTATAAAAAATTTCATGCAAAATGATTAATAAAATTTTCATTTTAAATAAACAAGTACCAATATGACTTATAATTAATTGGGTTAATTGGTGATAAATTCAATTTAATCTCATAAAGGGATTAGGTCCACAGAATATTTTTTGTTGATGAGATGTCCATGTTTTGTGAAATAATTTGGTGAGAAATCTTGGAGAACATTTTGTTTTCAATTTTACCCTTTAACTTTTTCTATCGGTTTGGATTTTCGTTGACTATCTATTCAAATTTATATCTATCTGTTTATTTTTATTTTTTCATTTGTTCAAATTATTTTCTATTCGTTCAAATTTTTTGTCTATGGGTTTTCAAAGTTTTCTCCTAAATTATATGTATTTGTTCAATTTTTTGCTCAATTTTATTTATTTGTTCAATTTTTTGACTATCTATTCAATTTGTTTCCCTTTATTTATTTAAAATTTTGCTATCTGTTGAAATTTACCACCCGATTTGTTAAATTTTTACACATATGTTCTCTCTCTCTCTCTCTCTCTCTCTCTCTCTCTATATATATATATATATATATGTATATATGTTGAAATTATCATTTTTAACTTATCTATATGGTGGAACATCTATCTATCAAAATTTCGTATATGTCCAGATTTTATTATCTGTTCAAATCTTTGTCATTGAACCAAGCCACTATGTGTTCAAATTCTAAATAATTTTTTTTTTATCTGTTGCAATATATTTCTCAATACCATTTTTTTTTACCTGTTGCACAACATATTTATATACACCACAGTTTTTTTTATCTGTTACAATATATTTCCCAACAACAATCAAAAACAAAAATTTCAAAAAATAAAAAATAAAAATATTACACTAATCATCATCATCAACATTAACAATAAAAGATCTAAACTTACATAAAAAATTAATATATATATATATATATATGACGTAAAGAGAGAAAGAACAAACGAAGAGTAACAGATCTGTTCAACGGTGGATCTGGATAGGATCTGCACCAATTAAACAATCACAACATCAAATATATATACATATATACATATAGAGAGAGAGATACTATAACAAAAAAGGCATTTGATGATAGACTGATTTTGTCTCAAACATCAAATTTTCATCACTAAAGTGATCTGTGACCAAAAAATTGTCACCACATTCGTCGTCTATTTGTTGTTGCAAAAAGTACCCGGTGACGAAAAATCGTTTCGTTGCCTATTCTTCATTTTTGGCAATGAAAATTTTCATCTCAAAATGTTGAATTTTTCGTCCTCTATAACATCTATTTCGTCACTATAATTAAATAATATTTTGTTTTCAATTGTTTTGACGACGAAATATTTTGTCACAAAATATTAAGATAGAGGTTTTAGTTACGAAATTTATCGTCACCAATGATATAGATTAAGGTGACAAAATAAGTCATCACTAAAATGAGCACAAAACAAAATTCTTCAATGACAAAAACAATTTTGTCACCAAATATTTCAAGTTAGTGACGAAATATTAAGCAAATGTGATGAAATTATTCGTTGGAACTATATCATTAGTGACAAAATTATTCATCAAGAAAAGTTATTTGAAAACTAATAGCGACTGTTGTTTATTTCGTTGCTAATAATAATTAACATTTTTAAAAATGGGGGTAATATTTAAAATTTCCAATGTTTTTAACTAAAAATTCCTTGCACATTTTAATAACATGTTTAATAAAATATCTATTATAGATCAGTACAAAACTTGTTCGTTTTCATAAACACAGCAGTAGAAATATGTCTCATAATATCCAAAAAAATACAATATCAACTGCGGATTACAAAACACATCTCCTGATATCCACATAAAACATGTCTCCTAATATCCACAAAAATATAATATCAAGTGCAAATTACCAAATATGTCTCCTAATATATATAAAAATATAAACTTTACAACGTAACCAAAATATATGTAAGGTAATATTAACAAAAACACAAAATGAGCAAGTTCCTACTCTATAGATTACCAAACACGTCCATCTCTAATCTTTAATCTGCAAAAAAAAAAAAAAAAAAAAAAAAAAAAAAAAAGAAAAGAGAATTATTATCTTATCAATAAAATATGCAATTTAACATTTTTCGAAAAGTGGATTTTTTGACTTAGTTTTCAAATTGGAAGTCCCCGTGCTAGTTCAATAAATTTTCACAACTTACATTGGTCCTTCCCGTGGTGTTTGGGGTGTTTCTCAAGCCTTTTCGTGGTTGTTTCACGATTTTTGCCCTAATGGCCTATTTTCAAGCCTAAGTGTTGAAAAAAATACATTTTTCGGCTTAGTTTTCAAACTGGGAGTCCCGTGCTAGTTCCATAAGTTTCCACAATTTACATTGGTCCCTTCCTAGGTCTTTCGGTTGTTCCCTGGGCCTTCTCGTGGCTGTTTCACGATTTTGGCATCTGATGGCCTATTCTCAAGCCTAAGTGTTGGAAAAGTGTATTTTTCTACTTACTTTTCAAATAGGGAGTCCCGTGCTAGTTCCATATGTTTCCACAACTTACATCAGTCCCTTCTGAGGTGTTCGGGATGTTCCCCGAGCATTCTTGTGGCTGTTTCACGATTTTGGAGCCCGATAGCATATTTTCCAAGCCTAAGTGTTAGAAAAGTGCATTTTTCTGCTTGGTTTGCAAATCGGGAGTCCCGTGATAGTTCTGTAAGTTTTCACAACTTACATTGGTCCCTCCCGAGGTGTTTGGGGTGTTTCCGGGCCTTCTCGTGGCTGTTTTACGATTTTGGCCACACCGATGGCCTATTTTCAAGCATAAGTGTTGGAAAAGCATTTTTCTATTTAGTTTTCAAATCAGGAATCCAGTGATAGTTCCATAAGTTTTCACAAGTTACATTGATCCCTCCTAAGGTGTTCGGGGTGTTCCCGTGGTCTTCTTGTGGGTGTTTCCTGATTTTGACTCCCAATAACCTATTTTCAAGCCTTAGTATTGGAAAAGTGCATTTTTGTACTTTGTTTTCAAATTGGGAGTCTCATGCTATTTCCATAAATTTCCACAAGTTACATTGGTCCCTCCCGAAGTTTTTCGGGGTGTTTCTGTGGCCTTCTTATGGGTGTTTCACGATTTTGGCCTCCGATGGCCTATTTTCAAGCCTAAGTGTTGGAAAATGGCATTGTTCTACTTAGTTTTCAAACCGCAATACTTTATGGGAAATCTTCTTACCCCTGCCAAGATTGATCTTATTTTGTATCTCTCCAAATAATTTCTAACCTGAAAAATGAAAATACAAATTAATTCAGAGGCAAAATTTGCCTCTTCTTTAGAAGTCAAGAATGCATTTAAACCAATAAAAAAATGAAACATAACAAAGAAAATCCATGAGCATCAAATCATCCATCTTGTTGTGCCCTTGGGTCAATATCCACTTATTCACATGCAGGGGTAAAAAAATCTCCCACATGCAGGAATAAATTTGATAGTCCATGCCTAAATTGATGGGCATGACAAATATGATAAAAAAAATTTCTTATTTTTTGATGACATGACAAATCTCGTAGTCCATCCTACATTCCTAAGCATGTATCAGTGTCCACATTAAGAAAAGCACAACAATAGAAAGGGTAATAAACTGAGTGAATATTAAATTAAATTCCTATAGAAGCATGGTTGATAGTATGTATATTGTTTTGTGTCCTATACATGACATGTCATGTTGTATGATACGATAACAAACTGAGTGAATATTTATATACAAATTAAACAACATAGAAATTAAAGCTTTATCTCTCTATTTCTTTCTCTAAAAAATAGGCCATCTCGCCAAATGGTTCAACAATTTTCATCAATTTTTGCCAAATGGTTTAGCAATTAGAAACTAACCTCCCAATATCTCATAATGGTTCATCAATTTTCATCTCTCTCTAACCCATTTTCATCTATAAATTATGACCCATTTCAATTTAAAATATCAAATTTAATGACTAATAATTTGAATTTGAATACATAGAGATATCCAGTTAAACTAACCTAGAATGATGAAACTCTCAACAACCAATAAGAGAATTATAAGAAAAATACAAAGAATTTCGCAAATGAAATTAATTAAAGCTTGAACAATATGATACTACAAATTCGAACCAATTAAGTCATGAATTTCAAAATCAATTAACTTAAAAATTAACTCATGAATTCTATAATTTCAAATCAAATGCTTACCACAATGTTTGGATATGAAAGGTCCTAAGGAAGTCATCAAGCTGCTTAATGTAAGCCTATTAAGAAAACAAAATGCTTCATAGGCAATGTTTTAAGCGCAAACTGTAAGAATTAATAATATAAACATCAATAAAGAAATTAAATTGGACAAACTTGATGTCAATATTATTGAGTAACAAACCTGCTGGATATTAAAGATTATTGAAACATTATTGAAACAACTAATATCCAAAAAAAAAAATTAGAGTAACAAACCTACTAGAAGTATAGCCGCTGGACCCAAATGAAGACACCTCCATCCATGATGGGTTAAAGACAGAAATACAAATACTCAAGAAAAATCAAAGCTTGGCTTTCCATTTTCCCCTTTGTTTAGCTACTCTTAGAAGATAACAAATAAGATGGGTTTGCTCACCTGAACAGTATTTCTACTAGATTCTTTCTTTGTTGAGCTACAAACGCATGACAAACCACTCCAAACACTTCAATTCCTCTTGATTAAGCTTCTTCACTGCCTCGTTTACATTTTTCTGCAGAACAATCAAAACCTAGATAAATTTGAGAAAAAATCAATAAACCCAGATAAATTGAGGTTTTAATATCCTACTTCACTTCCTCATTTGCATTTTTTTGCAGAACAATCAAAACCTAGATAAATTTGAGAAAAAATCAATAAACATAGATAAATTGAGGTTTTAATATTTTGAAAAAGAAGACTAAAATGATTGGGACGGAAACAAAAATGAACCTATTTGCGAAGCCGAGACTCTCGGTGATGCTAGAGCTGATTCCCTAAGTACCCAGTAACTATTTGAATCATTAACAATTGGAAAACTTGTAACCAACTATTACCCGCTTCCAGATCTATATGGAACCTCATGTGAATGCAGTTGGACCTTTGTTTTTTCATGAATCAACTTAGGTACTGTACTATATGTAATCTACCAAAAGAATGCAGAATCTATAGTAAGCTTTCTAAAATTTCTAGATCTCTTAAATCTATTTAACCTCATTTGGCTTCCAAGAGAACTGATGAAAAAAAAAAAAAAAGATCAAAGCAAAACTACACCTTAACTTCATGCATAAACACCAAATTTAGAAGTTCAATGATCTCATGTTTTCAAAAAAATCTTCAATCCAAGGGAACTTAAAAGAATCTAAAAACAGAAACGCATCTGAATGTTGAAGACGCAACCAACAACTATTGAGTATCATTTTAGAACCAAAAAAATCTCCATGCAGCATACATGTGCGCGCGCGCACACACACTCACACACACACACACACACACACACACACACACACACACACAGAACTATCCTCTAATCTATTTTATCCATGTGCTTCTTTGCAAGAGTTCAATCATCTGCGTTAACAAAGATCCAACAAAAGTAGACAACTATCCTCTCTTATTTTACTCTCTTACTTTTCTATCTATCATATGGAAATTTTGAATCATTCTCCTTCACTTTAAAGGGTTGCGGATGTTAGCTAGAGCAATATAGATTCCACATCTTGAAATATGCTCTCTCAAGATTTTTCACCTGGATACAACACAATGTTATAACTGTTCACATATCTGAATACATTTTGGATATAGTAGGATCAATACGAGAAAATGATGAGCAAACCGTAGGTAAAGATGACATTTAGGATACTGCTAATGTATGAGCTAACGATGAGCATAATAAGTAAATAGTTGAAAAATGCCACTGCACGAATTTGTATCCTCCATTGCCTAGCACACAAAAAAAGTATCAAACGCTTAAAACTCACAAACCAATTACAAAATATTTGTTAACTCACCCAATGTGTCGTATCAAATAGAGGGCAAGTCAAACAGACAACTTTGAGTCTGTCGGTATGATCCTGAAGCTTTGAGTAATTAGTGTCAAAGATACTTCCTTCCCTTCATACTCTCTCATACTTCATTATATACCAAAAACAAGAAGTTAGCAATCAACAGCAAACCTGAGCAAGTCAGTAAATGCAATTTATTGAAAAGGTAGATCCATTATCACCAGAGATAGAGAGAGACGACCCAAACTTTAATGCTGGGGCAGGAAGGGCTCACACTACCGAGTGACCCATTGTCAAACTATAAGTGATCATAACAACTTTACATTTACATTCTAAGCCAGTTGAGCAACAATTCGTATTTTTTCAATGCTCTCAAAATACCTACCTATTGACAATCATCTCCTCTCCAACTCCAGTGGCATCTCGGGTGCGTTCTGTTCGAGCACAGCTGAGCTTCCTTTACAGAATTAGTTGGGACTATGGTGGTGACAAGAAATAACCATGATCGTAGGACATGTCTTTTGGACTTCTTTTGATTTTCTTGAGCTTAGGGTTGATATTAGTTTATATATTTATTATTTTTTGTGACCTTAGTATTTTTTGATAATTTGGCATTGTGGGTTGTTTTTTAACGTTACATTATTTAAGTTGTTTTGACTAGTTGTTGGTACTTCAATGTTGGAGGTATTGGATAGTTATAAATCTATGATGAATAGTTTGGTTGGCGTTTATTAATTATTTTTTTTAATCCCTCGTTATTTTTTGAGCATTGAAATTTATTTAAACCTCATGGAGACGAGACCATTTAGATTTTGCTTCACCTCTAGGATTTGGATGATGGAATATTGATTGGGGGTTTAGTCCTAATTTAATATTTAATTGTCCAAATTTTGGGGCGTGACGGTTTGGTATCAGAGCAGTAGCAGCTCAACCGATCAATAGGAAGTGTTTTGGGTGTCAACAGTTGGGACATGTAATCAAGGATTGCCCTCAGAAATAGCAGGCACGACAAGGTCCGGCAGCTCCAGCCAGGGCATTTGCAATGATGCCAGGAAATGAAAAGGTTCAAGGTCCTTTTTTTCTTTTTCAAGAACCTATTAGAGTACTTTTTGATACTGGAGCCACTCATTCTTTCATATCTAGACAGTTTGTAGAAAGAGAACACCTTGTGACTACCTCATTGTCTAGACCTATTCGTGTTAAGATCACTTTAGGAGGGGTGGTTACACTTTATGAGATGTGTAAAGATTTTGAGATTGACTTTACGGGTAGAGTCTTGTATGTAGACCTAATTGTGCTAGGGCTTGAGGGGTTTACAATTATTTTAGGTATGGACTGGCTGTGAAAATACTTTGTGACTCTAGATTGCGCTGGAAGGATTGTAAATATAGATATTCCGGTATACCATGACTTACCCACACTTCTAGCGATGGAGAAGAGTCGGTGATGACGAGTTTTCTATGCTCAGTAGAAATTGCTAAGCTGGATATTAGTGAGGTAGATGTGGTGCGTGAGTTTGAGGATGTGTTTTAGGAGATACCTGGACCTCCACCTCGACGGGTAGTAAAATTTTACATTGACCTAGTGCCGGGAACTGCATCGATTTCTAAGGCAGCATACAAAATGGCGCCTAAAGAGCTTGTGGAGATGAAGAAGTAGCTGGAAGAGGTGCTTCAGAAATGGTTCATTCGTTTAAGTAACTCCCCATGGGGAGCACCCGCGATCTTTGTTTCCAAGAAAGATGGCACTCTCCGTATGTGCATAGATTACAGAGAGCTAAACAAGGTGACTATCAAGAACAAATATCCGCTACCTAAAATTGATGACTTGTTTGATCAATTGAATAGGGCAACCATATTCTCTCAGTTTGATCTCAGAACGGGTTACCATCAGATCAGAGGAAAGTATACTGCTTACTGCTTTTCGGACTCGGTATGGGTTGTATGCGTTTCCTGTAATGCCTTTTGGTTTGACAAATGCTCCTACCTATTTCATGGACTTGATGAACATAATTTTTCAATTGTATCCAGATAAGTTTGTGATTTTCTTCATAGATGATATCCTAGTGTATTTTAAGAATGAGGAAGAGCACAGAGAACACTTGAAAGTTGTGTTGCAGACTTTGAGGGAGCAACAGTTATATGATAAGTTTAGTAAGTGTCACTTTTGGGAGAAAGAAGTTTGATTTTTGGGGCATGTTGTGTCCAATCAAGATATAGCGGTAGATCATGAAAAAGTTGTTGCAGTCAAAGAATGGAAGCAGCCCATAACCCTAAAGAGACGAGAAATTTTTTAGGACTAGTTGGTTATTACAGGAGATTTATAGAGACGTTTTCCACTATTGCAGCACCTATGACCAAGTTAACCCACAAGAATGTGAAGTTCGTATGGACAGATGATTGCGAGAGGGCTTTCCAAGAGTTAAAGCAGCTATGGACTGCAGCATCGGTGTTAACTATACTAGTACAAGGGGAAAAGTTAGTAGTGTTTATTGATGTAAGTGGAATTGGGTTGGGATGTGTGTTGATGTAGCATCAGAAGGTTGTATCTTATGCTTCTCGACCGTTAAAACCTCATGAGAGACGATACCCTACTCATAACTTGGAGTTGGCAGCAGTTGTTTTTGCATTGAAAGTGTGGTGACACTACTTGTTTGAGGAGCATTTTAAGTTTTACACAGATCAAAAGAGTCTTAAATATCTTTTTTTCTCAAAAAGAGTTGAATGAGGCAACAAAAGCGGGTTGAATTCATCAGCAGTTATGATTTCGAGACCCTTTACCACTCGGGGAAAGGAAATGTGGTTGCAGATGCCCTTAGTCAACAACATGGAATTATAGCTTCTTTAAAGATTCATGAATGGAAGTCCTTGAAGTTAATTTCGATGCACGATGTTCAACCAATAGAGAGTGTCGAGAGGGCATACATTGGTAGTTTGACCATGCAGCCGACGTTACTGGGTAAAGTTCGTCAGATGCAGAATTTAGATGGGTTCCTCGTCAGCAAACTCGATGACCTTGTAGTGGATTTGATCGATGATTGTCCTACTGATTGGTTTATGGACTCAAATGGGGGATTGTGATTCAGGGGTAGGTTGTGCATACCTAACATTGTTGAATTAATGAAGGAGATTATGGATGATGCCCATACGTCTTGATATACCATTCACCCTAGTGGGACTAAGATGTATCATGACCTGAAGAGGACGTTTTGGTGGGAAGGTATGAAGAAAGATGTAGGAGAGTATGTTTCTCGATGTTATGTGTGCCAATAGGTTAAGGCAGAACACCAACGACCGTTTGGACTTTTGCAGCCTCTTGAGATCCCTACTTGAAATGGGAGTACATCTTTATGGATTTCATGGATGGATTTCTGCGGTCTAAGTGAGGTAATGAATCTATTTGGGTGATAATGGATCGACTCACCAAGTCTGCTCATTTTATTCCTATCAGTGTTCACCGAACTACGGATAAACTGGCTAGGCTACATATTCAGGAGGTGATGCGACTTTAGGGCGCACCAGTTTCTATAGTTTTGGATCGTGATCTGTTGTTTGTGGCAGAGTTTTGGGAGGGTTTTCAGCATGCCTTGGGTGCTAGGTTAGACCTGAGCATGGCTTATCATCCTCAGACGGAATGGGCTAACTGAGCAGGTAAATCAGATCTTGGAAGATATGCTGAGAGCTTGTGTCCTCGATCTTGGTGGTAGTTGGGAAGAACACTTGCCATTGGTGGAGTTTGGTTATAATAATAGCTATCACTCCAGTATTGGGATAGCACCTTTTGAGGCTTTGTATGGGAGGCCATGTCGATCACCTGCTTGTTGAATGGAGGTAGGAGATGCGCCGTTGTTAGGGCCAAAGTTGGTGAGAGAGACCACAGAGAAAGTGAACATTATTCGAGAACGTATTAAGACTACATAGAGTCGTCAGAAGAGTTACGCTAATAGAAAATGTAAGGGTTGAGTTGAGTGTTGGAGATTTTGTGTTTTTGAAGGTTTCGCCGATGAAGGGAATCATGCGGTTCAGAAAGAAGGGAAAGTTGGCACCTAGATTTGTGGGACCATATGAGATCACTGAGAGGATTGGTAATGTGGCTTACAAATTAGCCTTACCACCTGCTTTGGCTATGATTCACAACGTGTTCCATGTATCTTTATTGCAGAAGTGTGTGCAAAACCCTTCCCAAGTAGTATCACCAAAAGTGTTGGAGATTAGTGACGATCTAACGTATGTGGTGCGACCGGTTATTATTCTAGATCGGGATGTAAAGTAGTTGCGGCACAAGAAACTAAACTTGGTGGAAGTGCAATGGTGCGAGGATGAGAATGATATCACTTGGGAATTGGAAGAGAAAGTTCGGCGTATGCACCCGGAGCTCTTTTGCTTAGTACTTTCTCCTATCGAATCCCAGGACGAGATTCTTTTGAGATGTGTATATTGTAGCGACCCAAATTTTTCGTAGGTCATTATTTATTTATTATTATTTATTTTTACCTTATTTTATTTTTGACTTTGTTAATTGCGTGGTTACATGAGAAAATCTTACGGATGATGACATGATTCGTGACTTTCCTCCCTAATTCAAATCATATGTGAAGAACCACCAACTGCTCTGCTAGCATGGAGACTTTAACTAGGGTTGGGTTTTTTTGGAGTGGAGAAGACGACCCACGCGAACGTCCTCCTCCTCCGCCTCCCTTCTCCGATTAGTTTCTCTTTTATCTCATATTACTTACTGGTTGGCTTTTATTCCAATTATTCTCTATTTAACCAGTGTCTTATTGAAACACTTACTATTAATTTTCTTTTTCTTTTTTTATTAAAAAAATAATTTAATTTTTGTTAGTTTTATCTCTTAGAAAATCCCACCGAGGTGTACCAAATCCATGTGTCAACCGAAAACTTTGTATTTATGCACTTTGGACACACTAACATAGGGGCATTTATGATATTTACAGTTTACTTTTTTTTATATATATAAAAAAATATATAATATGTTCATATTTTTTTTAAAAAAATAAAAAATATTTTTTGATAAACATATATATTTTTTAAAAATAAGTTAGAAGGATAATCGAAGTAGATAATATTTGGTTTAATAATAGGTATTTTAATTTTCTTTTAATATATAAGGTATCTGGGTTTGTAATTAAACCAGCTCATAATCTGTATATTTTATTTTTCTTTGTTTCCTTTATTTTGTACAATTGGTAAATTTTAAAAACTGTTTTAGTTTTTCTAGAAATAAAAACAGATACCAAACAATTTTATTCTTTTTTTTAATTCTCAAATTTTTTACGAACATAAATAATAACAATAAAAACAATAAAAACTGGCCTAGGGTATTAATTGAATCATAGAATTATTTTTTCTAGTGTATGACTATGAGAGAGAACAAATGTCCAAAGGAGGTAGAGTAATTGGTTTAGATACTACTGAGAGTGTGGCACTCCTCATGAAGATTTTTAATTAGCTAAGATTGTAAATGATTAAAGAGAGAATATTCGTGTAGTATGCTTGAGAGGTTAATTACAGTTCACCCACCCACTTATATGACAAAATTGCCATTACATTTTACCCCTTCTTACGGGCATATTTTTCTTTTCCTTTTATAAATAAATCTTTTTTATTTTATTTTATTTTTATAAACAAAATGATAGAAAGAATTCCAATCCCATTTGATCGATCTTTTAGACACAACTTATTTCAATTAATTTATGTCTATCTTCATAAAATGAGTTTATTAACTTGCTATATTAAGAGTCCTATGTAATATATCTTTATTATACAAATCTTAAATCAATAAATATGATTTAAGATATAAATTAATTTTTTGGGAAAGTTACCAATAAATCCTAAATAGTGAAATTGTGCTCCATTTGGTCCTAATATTTATTCTTATGATCTATTTGGTCCTTTGTATTGGCAAATGACATAAATACCATTAGGTATTTAATGTTACACGCGTGAACATTTTGTAAACGTGACACAGTTCAATGTTGTTGAGAGGTTGAAATTCAATTGTCACGTGGCACGTTGATGGTGTTTGGTGGGTGCCACTAATTGGAAAGTACACTAAGGCTTTTAGTACTTTCTTACGTTTGGGAGCATAATGCACGTGCCACACATACTACGGTCCGACCAGTTAGGCAAACCGTTTTCATAATACATTGTAAACCTAAACTCATTTAGGCATGTTTTGGGAACTCTGATTCCTGCCGATTCAATTTGTTTTGTTCTAAGATTGTGGGAGATTTGTCATATATGTTGAGGTGCGATCGACAATCATGATCTTTTTGTGTGTATGTCAGCGGTTGGGTATTTTTTACATTGCGACATTCAAAGGTATTCTGAGCAGGGTACGGGGAGAGGATTTAAAGAAGGCGTTGGTATATCTCAGCCAGAGTGGAACGTGTCTGCAAAAGGTATGTGTCACCAATGTTGTTGTTGCCCTTTTCGTTATGTTCCTTGTGGTTTGGTGATTTTTGTGTGATGTTCCGAATCAGTTATTTTGTGATTGTGAAAAATGGGGGTTGTATATTGTGTGTGGATGTGTATTATGTGTGACGCTGTTGGGTGTGTGGGTGTGTTGTTGTATGTTGTAGATGTCATATACATGTCATGATGGTGATGAATGTGGCTGTTTATGGTGAATTTAAAAGTGTTGGGTTGCGATGTTGGCTGGAAGGTTGGTGTTGGCATGTAATGTGACACGATGTGACATGTCCTCGCGTTGGTAATGTTCACGATGTGACACGATGTGGCGTTGATGTTGTGCAGGTGTTTTTTTTTTTCTTTTTTGGGTTGATTGTGTGTTTTTTTTGTTAGACAGTATTAGCATTAAGTGTGTTTGGCTGTTACGTGTTGGCGATTGCATGTAGTGAACATGTAACACAGGGTTTTATGTTTGGTATGTGGGTGGTTTGACTGACTAAGTTGATATGTGAGAATGTGTATTGGGTATGTACAAGTGTTGTGGTGTTAAATGAGGAGGGAGGCAATGTGATATGAGTAGGTATGAGTTGGTTGGGGGTGACATTAGTGCTGATAAATGTGTACGGGAATTAGTTGGTTTGATAGACACGTTGTTTATGTTGTGTCATATTTTATGCTGATAAATGCGATGATTTACGTTCTCTATTGTGAGTTGTCTGTTGGCTGTAGTTGTCATGGAGTTATATGTGTATGTTTATATTGTTTCAGCTCTTTGGGTTATGTTTGTAATTAAAGTTTTTCATTTTTATTGTTGTGCGTACATTGGGTAGGTGTTTGGATGTATGCAATGTAATTAATTTGTTTTTTGTGAAAATGTAGATGGTGACGGTAACATAAGTCCGTGGACGCGTTCATGTGAACGGAAGCGTGTTGAAGGTGTATGTGGGGCAAAATCGAACAAACGGGGTGTTAACATACAGGGCCGCATATTGTTCAAGCAATCGAAAACAAACCAGTAGCAAGCTCGTGAACAAGTTAATAAACCGACTGCAGGGCGATCACGCACTTCACCCACAAGGATTAACTTCCGCGTAAACATTGCTGGAATCGTGAAGCTTGTAACAACATCTTCTTTGAGGGCTGGTCACTTTGAACAGTTGAAGGGGACTCCATTTTGGATAATGATTGAGGCTATCCAAATTAACAAGCTAAATCACAATGAATTCAGGAAGTATGATGAGGCGATTTTGAAAATAATATGGATGTACGATGCACAGTGTGACGCATTCAACATTGGTGGAAATTTTGTGAAGCTATGTAGGAGTGATATTAGACTTCTGTTTGGGATTTAATGTGGTACTAAGCATACCAACCTGTCTCATTGTCAAAGGCTAACATCAGATTTCATTCAACGGAGGAGTCATAACACTGTAAGGCTAACGTCGAAGCTCATGAAGACATTGTTCGAAGAAGCCGTGGTCGGGCGAAGAAGGGTTGGCGAGGAGGACGCAGCAAAGTTGTTGACACTTTATATGTGTGGGAAGATGTTTTTTGCTAATTCAGGGGAGATGATACGCTAGGCATTTGTGCGATACATTGATGACCTGAATACCGTACATTCATACGATTGGACTGGTGCAATACTGCAAATGTTGATGGGTTCAATCAAAGATTTCCATTATACGCCGGACAAGGTCACTGGGTGTGTTGTCGCGTTGCTTGTATGTAATTCTTAGCTTGTTTTGAAAATTTATTAATTGTTTTATAGTATATATGTTGTTGTAATAATGGTTGGTTTTAAAGAATTTTGTACTTGGAACGCAGTATTGGATTTGTGAACATTCAATGCTGGTGAAACCTGAAACGGAGAGTATGTTCCCAAGATTTATGAGATGGGACATTGGTGCCTTAGTTACCCGGATACGGGGTTTAGATTTCTCAGCACCTGGCAAATTTCAGGTATATGACCTCTATAATGATGTGTAATATTTGTTCAGAACTGTTATTTGACGAGGGTGTATGAATGTTGTGATGTTTGAGTTGTGTTTTGTTTATGTGATGGACAGGTACGAATGGACAGATTAAGGTCTTTGGAGTATGAACGTGACATTTTGGCAACAGACGAGCATGAAGTTGGCCGTCGTGACGATGGAGTGACAGATGCGGTTGTTGGTTGTGGCGATGGAATGGTATGTGTGGTGCATGAGGTTGGGGATGACATGGGTGTGAAAGCGAAAGAGTGCACAGCACGGTGTGTGATGCAGTGAGTGACGTGGCTGGTTTAACCGAATTAGAAAAAGCTTTGAAGTCTATGGCCGACATGGAAGTGCGGAACAAAGCAAACGAGGGGACAATATCAAAGTTGGAGGATGAAGTAGTTAGATTGAAGAGTAAAATAGAAATGCAAGCCGTGAACATTGTCGGTGGGTTCAGGTGTGTCATGAAGGTTAAGGATGACGAAATACGAAAACTTGAAAATGAGAACAAGGAATTACACCAAACAATTTCGATGTTGGAGGACCAATTGGCTGACTAGCAAGTACACACTGTTAAGCAAGCTTACCGGAAAAATGACTTTGGGGACTTGGTGCAAGCCATTGCCAAGGAAGAAGTGGGTTCGATGTGATGGTGGTGCATGATGTTACGCCTCTTCGAGTTGGTGTAAATGTGGGTGTTAGTGGTGAAAATGTTACTATGTACACAGTGTCTGATTCTAGTCCGGTGCCACAACAGAGTGTGGGTGATGTCAATTTGTCGGACCTTGAAGTGAGGGTGTTTCCGAATAAAGGGGAAGGCGTAAGAAATTTGTTCGTGCGTAACATTAAGAACAAAGTCAGGAAAGAATTAAGGCTGAAAGATTATGACTACCAGGTAGGCCGTGAGCACAAAAAGAAAACAGTCACACGCGGGTGCAAGGGTGGGGAGGTAGAAAAAGGCATTGTAAATGACGCAATTGTAGATGTGGACATAGCTGGTGTGCCTGCCACTAAATGGTCTGGGTTTGAGTTGAACAACCGGTTTGGGGTGTGGAAATTGATGACGTTTGAGGAGAAGGAAAAGATAACAAAGGTTTACAAATGGAATGGCGACGGGTATGTGCGGGTGTTTATGCAATTTCCCTCCGTATACGTGACGTGTTTTGGTGAGATTATGTGATGCTGTGTTTGTTTTATGTATAGGGCGGTCATGTGGGCTAGTGTTGAAAGTGGTGTGACAGTGTGTTTTATGGACATCAAAAGTCTTGTACATGGAGAAAGTATCTGTGGCAATGTGAGTTGTATTATTACGTTAGTGTCTCACGCGCTGTGTTGTGTTACATGGAATTGTGAAATGTGTGCCGTCGTATGTGATTGATATGGTTGATTTCCGTATTTAATGTTTTCGTGTCTCAATGTAGGTGATTGATGCGTATGCTGAGACATTGGTGATAGAGCAGGCACATGTCTGTGCATGTGATGCTTTATCGGACAAATCGTACTTCTTCAGCAGTATTTGCATGGTGAGAAAAGTATTGTTTAATTGTTGTATGGTGGCCAGTGCATTATCTACTGATATAAAATGTTTGTTTGGTAGAACGTTAACAAAACCGGCAGCACGCAAACAATGGAAAGTTATGTGCTGAAGAATTTTGCATCGTCAAAGGATTGTCGATACATTCATTTCCCAATATGCAACCAAGCACACTGGACGCTGGTGGTGTACGACGCAGAGGATGGAAGTTGGAAACATTTTAATCCAATGAGGCAATGTTCGTCTGGCAGGTCAGACATGCACTACAGTGAAGCGCTTGTCCTGGTAAGGAACACATGTAATTGTTGTTTTAATCAGGTCCTGGATGTATTATGAGTTTGAATTTAATTATGGTGGTTGTTTTGTGTGTGATAGAAGGAACGTGTGTCGATTGCAATGAAGTGGTCATTACGAGCAGATGGAATAGACGAGGTTAGCATCACTTAGACGTTCAACCATCCCCTCGAGGCTGTTGAAGACTGCCCCCAGTAGAAACCCGACTCGTAAGTGAACTGGTGTTGGAATCGTAACGTTTTTCCGTTGTTTACGAAAGTGATTGTGCAATGTAATTGAACATTTATTTTTTGGGTTTTCCCAATGGAGGCTGGATTGTGCTGTAATTGTTTGTGCGGTGATGAGGTAGTACGTGCACCATGTTGATGTAGCGCGTTCGTTGCAAGGTACCAATGGCATCGTGTTGAGAGCAAACATGGTTAAGGGATTTGTGAATGACATTAGCAGGGGTCATAAACATTCCACCTGAATGTTTATTTTTAAGCACATATGAAAACAATATCGTACAGTTATATATTTTTTATTAGCAAGTGGTATATGCATGGATTTTTTTTTGTTTTTGTGAACGCACGTTAACAATAGTAATTTGGTAGCAAATATGATGTAGGGTTACGTTAAATGTGTTGTGTTTTTTCTTGTGACTTGTGATACTTGCATGGGCACTGTGTTTATATAAGGTTGGTATTGGAAAAAATGTAGTTGTGAATGAAATGTATATTGGCTGGTGACCATGTTTGACAGTGGGTTTGTATGGTGCATAGTAATGTGGTTTGCTATGTTGAACAACAGCAGCCTGTGTGGCAAACCAAAATTTTGTGGGTAGGTGTTGTTTCACGTATAGGGTGGTTAGGTAAATGTTTATACTGGGGTATGGGTGAACCATGTTGTGTGTTGTGTATGGTATGTTACGGATTGTGACGATCGTACGTTGAGTAAGTGAGAAGGTGATTGTGGTGTTGTAGTTTTTGAAGTGTGTATTACAGTTTGGTGAATGTGTGTCATGATGTAGGTGTGACGTTGTTAACATACCATGTTCTGAAAAAGTGCGTTGAATGGGACCACATTTGACTTCAATGCCATCTATGCAACCAATTTATTACAAAAAAGAAAATGATACATACCACTGTTTGCAAAATATTTTGAAAAATGTTAAACAACTAGTAGTAGGAAAATAGTTGGGTAAACTGTTACATTTGGGATTGTGTCTGACCCAAATTATTTGGTCGACTTACATAATGAAGACGACATAATAACGAAAACGATAATAGTATGGTATGTCCGGTGTGTTCATACACACTTATTTAAAAGGGGAACAAAAAATCACAATGACAAACTTATGAACGAAAACAGTAAACATAATGTTGCATGCAGTGACGGCTAAATTGGTTCTTTAAATGTCTTCCTGTTGTGGTGCCCCATGCATTGACAATGTCCGCATCGAATTTGCTGTGTTTCTTCCCCCCGAGACAGAATTCGTTTTTTCTTTGGCCTCCCCGGTGGTCGTTTCACAACTGGTGGGAGTATAATGAAATCTTCGGTGTTGAACGGAGGTTTCTCAACAGTTGGTATTGGAGTTATGCTTGAAGCGCATGTGGAACGATATTCAGACACATGGTGATATGGTTCAACCAAGTCATACAAATCTCGTTCGCTGTTACGGATTGCAACCATTGTGTATGCACATGGAATTCGTTTAATATGCCACTGAAAGCACGAACACGTCTGCCTACCAACATCCACAAGTACTGATGGGTATGAATGGACCTCGTACACATCGTCATTTGATTGGCTTACAAGCCACGCCCTGCCTTTGTTGTATGCTTTTACCAACTGAGACTCTATTTTGGGGCAAAGAACTCTAGGCCACGCGGTTTCCTTACGTTGGCGTTTTGACATTTGGTCCATTATTTTCGTTCTAATGCTGTCAACCATCTTCGTGATTGGAAGGTGGCGTGCCTCACGGATCCATGAGTTGAATGACTCAGCGGCGTTGGAATACATCTCGTCATACCGGTCACCCCTACACACACAAAGATGAAAATGTAAGAAATAGTTTCATGTAATTATGAAGGAAAAATGCATTAAGCCGAACAATACGAAATTAATTTGGTGCAATATATTCATGATCGGGTGCATACCGAAAGTAGGCATTTGCCCAATACGCCGAAGGTAAATCTTTTAGAAAAATCGTTGCCACTTGTTGGCCCGATGTCTTAAACCTTTCTAAGATGGAATTGAATGTTGTTACGGTCGGTGCGTAAGCGCATTCACGAAATTTGCTTAGCAATCTGACACGGTGCATCTTGTTGGTGTATCGCATCTTGTCTTGCAAGTTCCGTTGCAAATGTTGCAAGCATAATGCGTGGTGGGTAGATGGAAATGTGATCGGAATAGATTCGAGTAGACCTGTGTGTCGGTCTGAAATAAATGTGATCGTCCTATCCGTTTTGACCACGTTCGCGAGGTGTTCGCAAAACCAAGCCCAATTAGTTGCGTTCTCCGAGTCGACAATTGTAATTGCCAATGGGAATAAGCCTGTGTGCAAAATTAATGGTGGGTTCAGTAAATGGGTATGACGTAAACATCATTGAGTTTTAAAAAAAAACAAAAAATTATATCAATAACAGTGTGTGTGTTACGAATGAGCATAACCTTGATTGCCATCCTTTGCAGTAGCAGCTAGCAAGTTGCTTTTGAATTTCCCCTTCAAGAAGGTACCATCGAGGAATAGTAAAGGGCTACAATGATCGAACCCATCGATGCATGCTTTGAATGATATAAAATATCGTACAAACCGGTGATTTTGGTCATCATAGTCAATGTTAATGTAACTGCCTGGATTGTTTTCTATAACAGCATTACTATACCACCGTAATTGATTGAACGAAATGGAATGTGCACCGAACATCTCGCCCCTTGCTTTCTCAACTCCCAACCATGCTACTCGGTAGCTTATCTCTAATCCATAATCTTTCTTCAAGTCATAAACAACATCGGAGGGTCATGTGAGCGGTTTGTCACGTACTCGTTCAGAGATAACATCGGACACTAAATCGGACCCTGCCCTCGGGTTTTTTGGTGTCTGAATGGCAACACCGCAACAGTGCTCTGCGTTCCACTTACAAATGTAAAAGAACTCATTAGCATGAAGGACTCTTGCGTGTATAGACCACATACATCCTTTTGATTCCCTCATCGTGCACACAGCTGTAATCCGAACGGAGTCATTCTTCAGATACTTGAACCAGAATCCACATTCAACTGCATACTTAAGAAGAACATTACGGAATTCAGTAACCCCGCCTTCAAAACTTTGACCCGCATGTGTGATACCATTAGCTCGTGGAGCGGACATGTAAACTTTGTCAACATGAGGACAAAATTTGGGGAGTAAATCATCTTCTTCATCGTCATCGTCCGACTCATATCCTTCCCTCGGCGAACTTAATGTAACATCATTCTGATTTGAGTCACCAAAACCGTTTGAACTTTGCGTGCATCGAGTTTCAACAACGACGTCAATATGTCCTAAACGGAAAGACCGTGCAAGGGATACCATGTTTTCCATATCGATATCATTTTGTAATTTGAAATTGTTGTATCCTAGAATCTTGAAAAATAAACACACATCATCATATGTGAGACCATCAAAATTTTGACAGACAAAATTAACCAAATCATCAAATCGAAATAGAAATTGCAACTTCATGGCGGCGTTCGTATCACGGTAACAACACACCAACATAACATGAGCGTCCATCCCTACTATATGCAAACAATGTAACAAAATGGTTTCAGATTACAATCAATGCAACAAACCAGACTGTAACATACGAATATGTGTGAACAACCCCCCATTCCCCGTGCCCTACGCAAAACCCAGCCATGTGTGTCAAATACACATAAAATCAGCAATGTGTATCAACACATATTGAGTGTAAAAATCATATAAATTACACAGTAAGACAAACCTGTTACACCCAAAACACCAATACACGATACCAATGTGTTATCTGGAGAATGACGTATACGGTCGAAAGCCATTAACATATTGAAGACGAATGTGCCCAACCCCATACGAATGGGGAACAACGATTACAATATGAACATTATATGGCACACCATGCAATTTACCTAGACACACAACACACACGAAAACACCTGAAACAAAGTAATACCTCCAACACACCAGCACTACTGCGGCGAAGCTCGAATCACCGTCTGCCCACAAACACACCAATGACCACGACACACTGTCACATCAGACATGTGTAACACATACACATAAAATCAGCAATGTGTATCAACACATATTGAGTGTAAAAATCGTATAAATTACACAATAAGACAAACCTATAACACCCAAAACACTAATACGCGACACCAATGTGTCATCTGGAGAATGACGTATATGGCCGAAAGTCGTTAACATATTGAATACGAATGTGCCCAACTCCATACGAATGTGAAACAACGATTACAATATGAGCATTATATGGCACACCATGCAATTAACCTAGACACACAACGCACACAAAAACACCCGAAACAAAACAATACCTCCAACACACGAGCACTACTGGCGGCGAAACTTGAATCACCGTCTGTCCACAAACACACCAATGACCACAACACATAGTCACATCAGCCAGAAAAACCCTAACACAATGAAGGGGACATATTGTACTTCCATATACACAACAAAACCAAAAAAAAAAAACCCACGTGAACAAAAAGGGTATAAATGACCAATACATATTACCAAACAAGGAAAAAGGGATCAACAGGACTATATTCACTCACTGATAGGACCAATCAGAGCAACAGACACAACGTTGGGACCAAATGACGCAATTGTTTGTGGGATGGGATTTATTAGTAAATATCCCTAATTTTTTTGACATTTTTAATTAAAATGTTCAATTCCCAAATTAACCTTAGTAATTTTTCTAATATTACTCTCTATTTAGTTTGTGTAATTTTAAAAAGAATATGTCCAATTTGGGAAAGATTGTGATATATACACCTTTACCTTAAAAAAAAAAAAAGGGTATTGCTATGGTACCATATATAAATTATATTATTTGTAAAGTTTTGATTATTACAAATACTAAATATTACACGAGCTATAACTAAACCATTTTAGAATCATAACCAAAAAATAATATTATAATCAAGATCATAATGTGTCATAACTAATAAAATAATAATGTATCATAGCTATCATAACCAAATATATGATCATAACTATATAGAGGGTAATTAACAAATAATAAGATCATAATGTATATAACTATCAAGCATACTGTATCATAATGAATATAACTATATATAGAGTAATTAACAAATAATTAACAAATAACAAATAATATGATCATAACTATATCATAATGTATCATAACTATCATAACTAATAAGATCATAATGTATCAAAATGTATCATAACTATCATAACCAAATATAATTTTCCTTTTATTTATTTATTTTTGTTTACTTTGACCATGCGTAGCTTTTTTATTTTATTTTATTTTATTTTATTTTATTTTAAGATTGGACCACGTGAACCTCTTGAATCGCTTGACTTGACTTTTCTATTCAGTTTCCTTCCAGCTATATTTTTAATTTTATTATTTTACTAACTAAGTGCTCGACAAGGGGATAGACTAAGCATGTTTTTCAACTGTTTATACAATATAAGTGTCCTATAAGCAATTCCTGCTGGTGGACTAACCTAAACGCGACTTGGGTGACGTCCCACTTCTCTTAGCTCCATTCTACCCTTATTTGGTACAAACCCAGGAATATAAATCCACATAATACAAGTATATAATAAGCAAATTATGACATATATGGTCTCATGATTTACTGTTGAGGTGGAGGCCTAACGGTGACTGCCTACACACAAATATGTTCTTTTATTTACTGTTGGATTCTATTTATTTGTTGCTTACAAAATACTACCTGCTGTGTAGCCCACGACTGAAGATACGGATCTTGAAGAAATGTTAGATAATTATTACGACTTGCAATATAAAATTCTAGAACATTTAATAAATTTACAAGCATATCAACAGAGGGCATACATTAAAGAGAAAACAAAAATACTTACAATCACAATCTTCAAAATAGCTTAATTCTTCAACACTTAGTATATATGTATTTGGAGAAATGTTTACAAGAAGAGAGAGAGAGCTCACTCTAATGAAACTTGAAATTTTAAAACTTAAAACATTCACTCAGAAAACTCTGCCTCAACAAGGGTGAGGTCCTTCCCTTTTATAATACAAAAAAGTAAAGATAAGATAAGGTCGAGGACAGGTGGCGTGTCCTAGAAGGCTAGAGTCGATTGTCCTTATCCTCAAGCTAAGCAGATATTGAGTCAGCATCCTTATCTTTAAAGTGTCGGCAATGAGATAGATATTAGTCTCAGTACTGGTTGCAGACCAAGCATCTACTTTTTGAAAAGTTGATTTATTTGTTTTTGTCGTTTTATGCCAACGATTTTATTGGTGGGAGACAAAGTTTATCATGCTTTGCCTTTTCCTTTTTTATCTTTTTCTTTGTTGATTTTATCGGCAATCATGCTGGTGAGTGAATCCCAAAAATCTCCAAAGTTAGGTTCATCATTTTCTGGTGCTTGTGATTCGCCAGCTAAGACAACAAATTCATTTGCATCCTGGTCAGGATCTTAATGATCTTGGCTACAGGTAATAGATTTCATGGAGGTATTATCTCCGGAAATAGTTTGAAGAAAACGTTCCTTTATAAAATCCATACTTTTAAGAATTAATTCTATTTTCTAACAAATTAGGATATTTTTGTCGTAATTTTGTTTGGATTTCTAAAAACAGATTTTGAGTAACCAATTAGACGGGAATAGCTTTGGGAATAGCATCTCAACAGGCTTGAGAATGTGCCTTAATTTTATAGACAATTTTTGGTGGAGTAGGGTTCATACCCTTATCCTACCATCTCACAAAGAATACCCTTTTGAGACGTGGGATCTTATTATGATAATCACACTGAAAGTTCGATTTCCAGATCCATGGAATACCAAAACGGATTGTGAAATGGACTAAGGATTTTGTAATAGAAATATCCTTATTTACTGATAAATGGTAATATGCAACATGCCATTCATTATAGGTTTCCCTGATTGGTATTGGTAAAACTTCTAACTATAACTCAAATTTATCCCACCAAACGAGAAACCAAGAAGGGACATCGTTTTTAAGGACACCAGGGTAGATATGGATAAATCAAGAATGGTTATTAATAGGATTCTGGTAGTAAAAAGTTTGAGTAAAACATTGATATAGTCCCAATAACTATACCGGGTTTCTCTGTTGCGGATGTCAAGTTGACGGGTTGTATGCGGATGGATGTCCTATGTGGTAATGGGCATAATGTTTCTGATAGGTATTTTACTACACTGGATAGGACTGGTGGTTTTGAAGGGATCATGCATAGTATGCTTGATCTGAGCAACAACAGTCTCAACAAGTATTTGTTCGTAAACATATCTGTATTGATCAAAATGAGGAGGAAATTGTTGCTTGGTAAGATACCGACGCTTGATTTCCCACGGATCTGACATCCATTGTTCAACTGCTGGTTCAATATAGAGGACAGTTTCCTCGATAATACTGTTTGTTGTATACTATTCTTTAGGTTTAAGGAGAATATCCTTAACTGTGTGGTTGGATTCACCTTTACTGATAGAGGCTTGCAGCCTTAGGAATTCTGTTTGATAGCGGTTGGATCCCCGACCACGGCCTCTGTAGCCCTGGCCTCGGGGCTGGTCATGAGTTTGCTGGGCCTTGTAAGTATTCACGAGTTAGAAAGTCAGGTAAATAATTCTGTTCACCTTTGATATATTCAATATCAAAAATAAATACTGATAAAATACTTTCCCATGTAGCAAATATCTGTTTAGATGCTAAATTTTGAACATCTTTTTTAAAAATCTGTTTAGTTGCAGAGCAATCAACTCTGATAAGGAAATACTAATTGAGAAGATCATCCTAGAATTTTAATACACATTTAAAAATGGCTAAACATTCATGTTTAATGGTCGGATAGTTTAAAGCAGGTCCTTTCCAACTACCGGAGCGAAAACGTAAAAGTTCTTCTATTGAAGTCGTAGGGTTAACTTGTTTCAAAATACCATTATAACCTTGGTTAGAAGCATCGGTTTCAACAAATTTTTCCCTGATGGATTAGGAAGATGAAGGCAAGGAAGGTGCTTTACTTTAGCCTTAATTTTCTGTACTGCTTGGGTATGTTCTACAGACCAAGGAAGAGGATTTTTCTGTAATCGGGTATAAAAAATAGCTGCATCCTAGGATAACTGATGATAGTAGTCACGAATATAATTTAAACTACCAAGAAATCTCTGTAATTGAGTTTTATCTTTAATTTCATCATGAAATTAAGATGCAAACTCGATACTGCGGTTGATGGGCATAATACTTCCATTATGAATGTTATGACCCAAGAATTGTACTGTTATTTGGAAAAGTTTCATTTTTGGTGCTGAAAGAACTAAACCGTTTCTGATAATAACATGCTTGAATATATTAAGATGTTTAATATGCTGATCAATAGAAGATGAAAAAAATAAGAACATCATCGATATAACAGATAACAAATTCTGTATGAGGGGTAAAGATATCATTCATGATATGCTAAAATTCGGAATGAGCATTTTTCTAGCTAAATGGCATAAAATTCCATTCAAAATATCCAAATGGTACTATAAAAGCAGTTTTGTAGTGGTCTTGTTTAGCAATTTGTACTTGCCAATATCCTAATTTAAGATCAAATTTAGAGAATATAACAGCATCCTGTAAACGATCTAAAAGATCTTTTTTATTCGAAAGTGGATATCTAATCCATTTTAAAGCATCATTAAGAGGTTTATAATTGATTACTAATCTTGGCACACCATTTTCTATTTCTGCATTTTTATTAACATAAAATGCTGTACAACTCCAAGGTGAGTGACTAATTCTGATTAATTTTTTTTTTCTAAATGAGAGAATTAATTTTTGTTTTGCAAAGTTCAAGATAGTCTGTTCTCATTTGACTAGGTCGAGCTTGGTTGGGATGAATTTTTCATCAAAATCAGGTTCATATGGAAGAGAAACAATATGATGTTTTCTTTCCCAAAAAGCATTCGGAAGATCACTACAAATTTCTGTGTGAAAGGCTTTTTCAATTAGTTTGATTTTATTCATTAAAGAAGGTTGTTGTAGCCTTTGTTTTGTTGTAAAGAAATGAATTTCTGTTTGAAGAAAATTAATTTGTTTTTCTTTAAAAATAACAAGATCACGTATATGATCCAGTTCTTTAGTGTAGGGTTTTGTTATAAACTCAAAAATAATGGGTTGATTACTGACTATTGTATATATGCCTCTAGAATCAATTTTAGAAATTGGCATAAGCATACATAAAAAAGTTGTCCCTACAATAATAAGTTGGTACATATTTCTGATAAGGACAAAAGATGTAGATAAACAAATGCCCTGATTACAGATAAGAGCTTCAGGTATTTTATACTTAATATGCATAGAATTACCATTGGCACTAGTGAGTGACTAGGTAGTTTTCTGAAAATATTTGGTTGGAATTAATCCTTCATGTATATAATTCATGTCAGCACCACTATAAACAAGGAAAATTGCATCTTTGATAATGAAATCAGGTTGGATAACAAAAGTAATACGAATATACCATTTATGAAATGTAACCTGATTAACAAGCATCAGATACTAGTTATCTTTCTGTTTAGAAGTTTATGGAGCAATCTCTTTACTTTTTTGTTGTGCGGTTTTAAGCTGTCGCATATCAGCTTGTATAGCTTGGTTGGCAGTTTCAAGATGCCTGATTTCTATTTTTAAAACATTAATTTCCATTTTTAAGTCTTGAATAGTGACTGGTTTTTCAATAATAGGTGAAAACTGTATTCATTCAAAACATCTTTCATGCCGTAAGATTCTATAGGAATCAAAGGAGGTTCAGTACTAGCTTTCTGCTGTTGATAACAAATTTCTAAAAATTTAAGTTTCATTTCTGGATTCTTAATTTGTTTAGCTAATTCTAGCATGGATTTCTGATCATCAGTTAAAACATGAAGATTGGGACCCCCAAGGTCTAAACAATTCAGTTCAATGATAGATTTCCCATAATTTATTTCAGAAATCTGGTTCAGATTTGTAGAACAAGAGCAATTAGGTTATGGAATTTCTAACTCATCACTGGAGGTAAATGGAGAATAAAGTTCAGCGAGTCCATCAGACTCAGAGCTGGTGCCTGTTTCTTCTTCAGATAAAGTTTATAATAACTGATGAGTAACAACAGGATCTAAAGACATTTCATTAATTTTTTGTTTTACTTTAGATCGACATTTGTTAGCATAATGTCGTGTTGCTCCACACTTACAGCATTTAACATCTTTCTTAGATGTTGTTCTTTTGGCTGTTGTTTTTTTGGTTGGAGAGGAAAACTTGTTTTGGTAAGAGGTTAAAGGAACACTCTGGGATTTTTTTTACAGTATTTACGATACTGTTTAGAAGGTTTTTTGTGATAAGACTTCCTGGTTTTCGAAGGATGCTGGATTTTGGTGTCATAAGCAAATTAATCACAAAATTCATCTAATTCTTTTCTTCCTGTTAAATTCTGTTTTTTCATCTGGTATTAAAGTTTAAGGTCATTACATAAAGAAAGACCTTCTTCTATGATGAGGCCTATCAGTTGGCCATAGGTGTACTAGTCATAAGGAATGGCCATGCGATCGTGGTGATCACGAAGTTTTTTTCGAACCTTTTCGACAAAAAGATTAGAAAGGCCATCAATGAATTTGGCTTTCCAATGGCTACTGTTAGCATCAGGTCACTACATGACTTTTAATAAAAACACATCTTTGTACCAACGAAAATGGGTTAAAGATGGGCATCTAAGGTTCTGAAGTAATTCACGGCTTCAGTCATCATTAATTTGACTGCTCCCAATGAAATGGTAGAGAATTGTCTGGATTAAAGTATAAATTGCATCCTCTCGTTGAGTAACAGTATTAGTAATAGGGTCTGTTTCAATTTTGGTAGTAGTTGAAACTTCATTCTGTTGAGCGAAAGTGAGAACATTATCCCACCATCCCTAAGGTAGGAGATGTGCCATTGTTAGGGCTAGAGTTAGTGAGAGAGACCACAGAGAAGGTGAACATTATTTGGGAATGTATTAAGACTGCATAGAGTCATCAAAAAAGTTACGTTGATAGAAAACGTAAGGGGGTTGAGTTGAATGTTGGGGATTTTGTGTTTTTGAAGGTCTTGCCGATGAAGGGAATCATGCGATTCAGAAAGAAGGAAAAGTTGGCACCTAGATTTGTTGGACCATATGAGATCACTGAGAGGATTGGTAATGTGGCTTACAAATTAGCCTTAACACTTGCTTTATCTATGATTCACAATGTGTTCCATGTATCTTTATTGTAGAAGTGTGTGCAAAACCCTTCCCAAGTAGTATCACCAGAAGTGTTGGAGATTAGTGGTGATCTAACGTATGTGGTGTGATTGGTTAATATTCTAGATCGGGATGTAAAGCAGTTGCGGCGCAAGAAAGTGAACTTGGTGAAAGTGCAATGGAGCAAGGATGAGAATGATATCACTTGAGATTTGGAAGAGAAAGTTCGGCGTATGCACCCGAAGATTTTTGCTTAGTACTCTCTCCCATGCAATCTCGAGACGAGATTTTTTTTGTGGTGTGTATATTGTAGCGACCCTAATTTTTCGTAGGTCATTATTTATTTATTGTTATCTTATTTTATTTTTGACTTTATTAATTGTGTGGTTAAATGAGAATTTAATGTGTTGTTTAATTAATTTAATGTGTTATTTAATTATAGGTAATTAATCCAAATATTGATATATTTATATTGTTTATATAAAAAAAAGGTGTTTATATATTGATAAAATATATATCATATTTATATTTATATTTATATATATTGCATTTCTGTTTTATTTTTATAATATAAATATAATAGTCAATAAGGTATAATATATTAGACTTAGGTTATAATCATAAGGTGTGTTGAAGAATTTCCAAGAGAGAGGGTTGTGTGCTGTGCGGTGGGGAAACACAGAGAGAGAGAGCGAGAGATTAATCAAAGAAAAATCTGAGTGTAGCCGAGAGAGAAAGAGAGGAGAGGGAAGAAAAAGAAAGGAATAAGGTTTTTTTTTTTTTTTTTTTGTGGCTCCATTAATTGTCTAAGTGATTCTTTGATCTTCAAAAATAATTGTGAGTACAAAGCCTACTTCTCTTGATTTATGTTTAATTCGTTATTTTTATTTATTTATTTTTATTTATTTGATGTTGGTTGGAATTTGTATTTGTATATAGAAGATAGATTGATTTTAATTATTTTGATTAGTTGTGTATGCCAGGTTTAGGGTTTTATATGTATTTATTTTATGGTTGTAATCATACTTATGAATCTATGAAATTAAAATAAACTTGGAACCCGTAGATAAATTCCTTATACTCCACATGACTCCATGAATTGTTGTTTTATTTGAGTGATGGTGACAAAGAGTGTATAAGAAGAAAAAAAAAAGGTGAGGATTATGAGATTTATTTGAATGCCTTAGGCTTGGCATTGTTATGTTTGTTCTTATGAGTAGATGAGAGATTGTGTATATATATATATTATTGCCTTGTTCTTATGAGTAGACGAGTGCTTTGATTTACGCGCATACGCATATGCTAATAGTCCGGGGAGTGTGGGTCAAACTCGGGACAATATCCCCGTGCAAGTTTGGCTTCGGAGCAATATTAGGTATACGAGAGGCACATGGGATATATGTGTAGGCCGAAGTGAATGGCCGAAGTGGTGGAATTAAGGTACAGAGAATTAAATATGAGTTTATTGTTATAGTGGGTGTTTGGAAAGTGAGTTTTTTTGTAGGTTTTTTTAGTTGTAGGATATTATTAGAGAATTTTTTTTTTTGTGTTTGGGAAGATAGTTGGTTTTTTTGTGGTTGAATGTGATATTTGTGAGAGAAAAAATAAAATGATTATGGGGTTTGATGTGATATTTTGTTTGGATTTTTTTTTTTTTTGTAACCAATTTGTCTTTTAGTGACACAAAACAAAAAAAAAAAAAGACCAAAAAATTTGTTCCCAAACAGTGCAATAGTGTGAATTATATTGATTTGTACATCTTGAAAAATAGTAGACGAGCTCAACAAATTATGAAATTTGAGCAGAGGCATGTATACGTGATTCTAGACAACTTTTGTGTTTTAACTTTTTATTAAAAAGATCGATTAGAACTTATAATCAGATGATCTTGGTTACAATAGTGTTTATTCATTTTAACAGTGCAGACTTTAGATGCTATTTTAATCACGAAACAAGCTCATTTTTATTTGTTTTGCATAAACTGATGTAAAATATTATTCTGCACACTTTTCGTGTTTTAAACGTTTCTGAAAAAAAATCATCTTAGGGTAGTTTTTGTTCGTTTTTAGTTCCAGATTTTTTGATCGAATTTTGTCTAGGTTCTTCTTTTAAGTTTTTCAGTTAACCTGTTCAATTTATACTAAATTTGTCTACAGTACCTTTTAGAAAATTTGATTATGTACAACTTTTGTTCTTTGAGTTTTTGTCAATTCGAATGATTTAAGCATGAAATGGTGTGTTTTTATATTTCTTCAGCAAGTTTACTTATGATTAAATTATATTAATTTTATTTTTTTGTAGAATAGTCGGTCTTACTAACTTTTTATGCAGGGTTGACCCACCATAATATTTATTTTTATTTTGTTTATTTTATACTAAATTTATATTTAGTTTAGTACGGGCAAAAAACTAAATGCCACCGTATCTCGGGAAATTACCCATTCGTCTCGGTGTGGATGGAACTACTTGTCTTGTCCCATAACAAGAATTAAATGTATTTTTGTTTGTGTTTAGTGGACACGTGGGTGTCAAATATTTGTATTCATACCAGTATACTTGTATACTGATTCGTTTTGTCTCTTGGCATCTCTGGTGCGTTCTGTTTGAGCACAACCGAGATTCCTTTGTAGGATTAGTTGGGAATATGGTGGTGACAAGAAATAATCATGATCGTAGGACATGTCTTTTGGACTTCTTTTGGTTTTCTTGAGCTTAGGGTTGATATTAGTTTATGTATTTATTATTTTTTATGACCTTAGTATTTTTTGACAGTTTGTCATTGTGGGTTGTTTTTCAACGTTACATTATTTAAGTTGTTTTGTCAAGTTGTTGCTACTTTAATGCTGGAGGTATTGGATAGTTATGAATTTAGAATGCATAGTTTGGTTGGCATTTATTAATTTTTTTAATCCCTTGTTATCTTTTAAGCATGAAAATTTACTTAAACCTTATGGAGAAGAGAATTTTTAGATTTTGTTTCATCCCCAGGATTTGGATGATGGAATGTTGATTAGGGTTTACTTAAACCTTATGGAGACGAGAATTTTTAGATTTTGTTTCATCCCCAGGATTTGGATGATGGAATATTGATTAGGGTTTAGTCCTAATTTAATATTTAATTGTCCAAATTTTAGGGCGTGACAATTTAGACAAAGTGAACCAACAACTCTAGGTGCCATTTTCTTGAGGGGAAGGGTCACCATAGGCAGACCAACCCAAAGTATATATGTGCTCGTTTTGTGGGCATTGCATAATGGCCTACAAAACAAAAGAAATTACGCAAAACATGAAGTGATGGGTATAATCACTAAACTCAAAGCGGTAGAAAACTTTTCCCATTATAGACAATCAATAAACTGCAGGTTTAACAATCTAGAAATTGGCAAACAGGTACTGTGTATATACGTATCAAGGATCTTTCCAGTATTTTAACAATAGGGCAAGACAAAAATTGCAAATATAAGCATCAAAATAAAGTAAAGGTTGAATTGGACCTTGCAAGAAAGATAATCATGTCGATGTTCCCACTACTTATTCAACCACATACAAAAAAGATCCCTATGCAGAAGAAAGTGGATTTGCACGTATTTAGACAACACCTATGGTGGATCTATCATGAACAAAAGGACTAAAGAAGTAAAAGAAACTTTCAAATTCTCGATATTTACAGCACAATAAGCACCTCTCCCCAATATACTATCTAAATAGCTGAGAGTAGTATTTCAGTTCAAAACAATCCATAGACTGCAAAGTTGTGAGCCCACATGTTTGCTTGAACTCCAATAGAGACAACAGGAAGAATTCATAGTTTTCGACAATCTTATGCAGAGGGTTTCTAGTCAGACAATACTATGTAACAGAAACAAATCCTCATGCCAAAAAGAAAAACATTAAACCCACCAAGTTTATGCACTCACCAACCTATCAATGTAAAAATTTTACCACTTTGGATGGTTTGAATGTGAAATATGCATAATGATCTGTACGTGTAAACCCTAAACCACATCACTGGAAAAAAAACCTTCAAATAGACAGTCTTACAACAGTAACACCATCAAAAGTAAAACCAAGCAACACTAGTAACATTAGAGATAACCACCAAGTCTCACATCAGCTAATCAATCAAACCACAACCTCAAATCAATGTAGACCAGCATACCACAACCTCAAAACTTAGTAGGAACAAATTGCATTCAACAATTTACCCAATTGGAAATCGCAAAAAAATTCAGGGAAATCGCATACAAATCTTTATTCGCAAAGAGTGTACATATATATATATATATATATATAAAAGAAGATACCTGGTGCGAAATGGATGGAGAATAGGGCTTCCGGTGATGTCGCATTGTAGCTTTCTTTTCGTGCTCCTTTCGGATATATTAGCCTTATAGTTTGGACTCCCGTGGTTCTGAATCTGATTTCACAAGTGCAATGCGAAATAAATAAACACGAATGAGTTCAAATCTGACAAATCTTTTGGAAAATCGATTTGAATAAAAATGCCCAAAAATGGATTGCTTTGCTAGATTACAGAGTTGCCATCTAAATATTTTTAGGAAATTTAGGAAACCTGAGACTTGTGCCAAAGGTCACTTATCCATCATCACCAAAGTGTCTTGGCTCAGGAACTTAGGTACAAGGGGGGAAGGTCATGAATTGAGCACCCCCGCTCAACCAATCAAAGATCGGCGTCTACTAATCATGATGTGATACTTATTTACATTATATGCTCTTGTTCCGATTATTTAGGCTAACTTTACTAGGTGACGCACAAAAGTATAGACTAATTTGCAAAAGTTAGAACATTTGATTTCATGTTTGTTTTTGAAAATGGTTTTGAACATGTCACTTGAAAAAGCGAGCTCGTATGCGCATTTCGTCAAAACATTCCAACTTAAGCAAAAAGCTTCCATTAACAGGCATTCAAGCAAGTATATCACTTAAGCACTTAGCCTCATAGAAAACATGCTTGACATGACAACACTCACATGCATGCAATATGCTAAAGCAATAAATGCTTACCTAGTACTCCAAGGCAAGCCAAACAAAGCAAAATAATTAGAAAACATGTATGCTCCTAACTAATGCAACATGACTAATGTGACACATACAATAATAGGCTCGGCTACTAGCATGGTATATGACCCGATTCAAGACATGATAAATCACGTATTCGAGTAAGAATTTAAATTGGACATCAATTAGTATGATGAGTCGAACCCTAACGCATGTGAGACGAGTGTGTGAAAACATGGGAAATGCTAAGGAAACATGATGCTTTATTCTACCATTATAAGCGGGTAAATAAAAGGGAGAAGGAAATGGGGTTGGAAGACATACACAATTATTACATATCTGCCCTTGTGCAAGAGGGTCCGAATATCCGAGTGTATGAATTAAACTACTTATTACAAATGCAAATGAATAAATTGACTAAACTAACTACTTATTACAATTTTCAATGAATAATAAACTAGTTATCAACTAATTTACAACAATATAATTACAACAAGAATATTCACGACAATAATATGAAAATGGATGTGTGCTCATGCAGACAGTCTTCAGAAGCTACTATGTCTGCTTCTCTAGAAATCTGCCCTGTTTCACCCTCAGCCATAGCCCCCTGTTTCTGCCAAAACACTTTGTTTACCAAACATTGGAGCTTGGCCGGCCCCTAATGAGGCCTAGCTGAGTCCAAACAAGGCCGGTCGTGCCCTAATTTCTTGCAAAAGTTTGTTTTTGTGCTCTAGGGTGAAAACTATGCAGACAGAGCAACTTTAAATCATGTTTATCCCTTTTTCTCTTCTCTATCATGAAACTCATGAGAAGAGTGAATTAAAGTCCAAAACCAACAATAGGCACAAGTTGATGGCTTGATGATTTCGAACACAATTTGGACAAAACAATTAATAAATGTAATGAACAACGACCACCCTTCCCTCTTATCATGAATTTAACTTAAGAAGGAAGATAGACACACCTCAAGTTTCATCAAAATATCATGAATCGATAAGTGACAATCCTTGAAGTGACGGACTCCGCATAACATCTGGCCGAATCCAACCAATTTTAAGCATTTTCTTTATGTCGGTTGAATTGATTTTAAACCAATTTTATTAGCCATCTTAATTTACCTTTCCATTCTTTAATCAATTAGTCCAAATGATATCTAAATCCTCTGAACAAGGAGACATGTCAAATGAGAAGTGATCCTTAGCATGAAAGAGAGCCAATGCCTTGACGATGAACCTCCGAGGAGATTAAGCCATTGAGCATAGGAGGTCTCATGCCTTAAATAACAATCAATTGCTTGAAATGACTCTTAACAAGTAAAATCAAGAAATGGCGGGAGAGTGCATAAATGTTTATGCGAGATTGATTAGTACGAAAGATGAGACTCATTACATAGAAATTAAGTAAATGAAGTTATTAACTCGAATGACTTGGTGTCTACGGCCTAAACAACTGAAGCCATGAGGACATACAATACAACAAGCAAAGTATTCAAAGCATAAACTAATTAAATGAATTAAAACAACCCTAAACAGCCCCAAAACACGAAAAAATAGTAGCTAACAAAAATGTTAAAGGGCCCAAAAAGATAGGTAATAACAAGGAGATACCAAACTAGTAAGCAATAACAAGGAGAGGTGGCTAACCCCTCCACTTTTGAGACTTCTAAACTATGTTTTTTTTAACTCTTTTAAATGCTAAAAATCATTTTTAAAGACAAAGAAAAGAGTGTAAAAACAAAATGTATGAGCTATGAAATAAGGTGCAAGAAAGGGTGTTAAGCCTCTCTACCTTTGGTAACTATTCAACCCCAAGTTCTAACACTTGAAATGTATTCAAGACAACACAGAAGCACAAGAAATAGATAGAGATAGACCAAAATGAAAGCAAGAGAAAAGGTGACAAGCTTATACCTCTTGAAGAGAGCAAGCTTTGGTTGTAAACCAAACTTGATCCTTGCACATTCTCAAGTTTGAATTCTGATCCTCAAGGCTCAACCAAGGCTCCTAGATTCAGCTCTAAGGGTGTATATGATGTATAGATATGATCTAAGGAAGATACAATAGCTTAAAGGTAACTTGCAATGGAAGAAGGAGCTCTCAAAGGTGGTTTGGCTTCTTTCAAATTTTTCTAACCCTCAAAATAGAGATATACGCTCGTATTTATAGAATTTGAACAAAATAGGTCAAAAATATCTTCAAAAATAGATAGTTGGCTGATTCCCGCCCAGAACACTATTTCTCGCCAAAAGGCACAGCCAGCCCCAAATGGCCACAGCCGGCCACCAATGAGGCACGACCATGCCCTAATGGGGCTCTCTTGTTCCTCTATTTCAAGTTTAGTGTAGGTTGACACAAAGTTTAAAAATGAACCTCTGAGGTAAAAATAGTGTAGACATGCAAGTTTTGGGATTGTTTTAGAGCTTGAACTCAGATTCCTCCATTGAGAATTCAAACCATACACAATGCAACTTTCATTATCGAGTGCTCAGGACAAAGTACCCAAGTCTTGCAGGCGGTCAAAAATGGGGTGTCTACAGTTGCCCCTCTTTGACAGAGCTCAAAGTCATAAAATGACGTGAGTGAATGTCAAGGCTCAGAGACGACCCATTTGACGAGGCCGTAAGACTTGGGAAAGGAAATAAATGAAAATACAACTGGTTGAACCTGAGGGTTGCCTACGTATCCCATTGCAAGGAATCAAACCTGCATAGTTCAGGGGCAAAAATACAAAAGGATATACAATGTGATGCATTTGAAAGTTGGACTTACACGTTGTGCGAAGCCGGCTATTCTTGAAAAGCTCATAAGTATGCAAGATGATGCAATAAGCAATAACAAAGTAGCAGCACAAATGAAAAGCATCAAAACAAATCCAACCGTGCATCGTATGGAAAGCAGTAAGCAATTAACCAGACAGTGCAACCCACAGACACGTCTCTCTGTATCGCATACATAGAGAAAGGTAAATTCTTAACCAAGAGAAATCAACAACCTAACACGTCTCACGTGAAAGGAGATAGATGGTGTGAACAATAGGCGCAGCTGATGTTTGTAACCAGGTAAAATCAAGCTACCTAGTACGTCTCACGCGAAAGGAGGAAAAATGGTGTGAACACCAGGTGCACTTGTTGTTTTTTAACCGAGAAAACAGCAACCCTAACGCATCTCACGTGAGAGGAGGATAGGTGGTGTGAACACCTGGCGCACCTAATGTTTTTTAACCGAGAAAGCAACAATCCTAACGCGTCTCACACGAGAGCAGACACATCTAATGTTTTTAACCGAGGAGTTCGAGATCCTAGTGTGTCTCACACGAAAGAAGGAAAGATGGTGTGAACACCAGGCACACCTGATGTTTTTAACCGAGGAAAACAACAATCCTTACGCGTCTCATGCGAGAAGAGGAGAGGTGGTGTGAACACCAGGCTCACTTGATGTTTTTAACAGGAGGAACTCGAGATCCTAACGTGTCTCATGCGAAAGGAGGAAAGATGGTGTGAACACCAGGCGCACCTGATGTTTTTAACTGAAGGAAATCGAATCAACGAAGGAGCAAACAAGTTTTCAAAACTTGGTTAAGCGAAATTATCTCTTCCGGGGAAGGCCTCAGAGAATGAAGTCCACAGAGATAACTCAAATATAGGTACAAAGCGTAAACATGAATTTGACGATGAGTTGAACGTGAATTTTAACAATGTTAACAAACTAAAAAAAGCTTCATAAAAGCCAGACAATCAAAACAATTTTTCAATTTTTTGAAAATAGGCCTAATTTACAATCCCTGAAAGAAAAGCAAACAATTTGGACCATGATTCGCAGTGTGCGAAATCCAGAAATAACAGGATAAATTAACGAAACAAATATAAATTTGAAACAAATATAAGCTAACAGAACAAATAACTTAACGAAACAAATTACGCATTTGAATCAAATTATGAAATAATGAAACAACTTAATGAAATAATGAAACAAATCATGAAATAGAGCAACAAAACAAAACCACCAAAGAAGAACAAATTCTCTTCTTTTCCTTTTTTTTTTTTGTTGTTTTGTTTTTCTTCTCTTTTTCTTGTTTTCCTTTTTCTGCTCTCTGTTTTTTTCTTTTTTTTCTTTTTCTTTTTTTTTTCACTTTCCAAATCAAATCAAGGTCCAATACTTGTAATAAACAAAATAACAAAACTGGGTTGCATTAGGGGCCGGTAGTGTCACGATGGCGACAGGGGCAATTTAGTAAAAGCTGCGCCCGTGGTTGGTTTAAATCAAACCTAACCCTCATTTCACCTATACCCACACCTGAAAAACCTTATTCTCTCTCTCTAAGCCTCCTACCTCTCTAAATTTTCCCTCTCCTTGAGTTACCTAACAACTCTTACGATTTTTTTCCTTAAAACCCTTTCAATCCTCTATCTTTTGAACCGATCAAAAATTATTTTGGTTGAGTTTCAGAATTTCTCTTGGTTTTTCTTGGGTTCTCACATATTTACCCACACCTTTCCTTCTTCTCCTTTGATTTCTCTCTCCTAGGGTTTGGGACTTTGGGATTTTCACTCAGTCTCACTCACCCGCTCTGTTTTCTTCACATTTTCTCATTTCCCTCACTTTTCTTCTATGGCTAGTGGCGAGATCCCCATCCCAAACCCTATTATTGGTATCAGTGCCATCCTTGGTAAGGAAATGGAGGCCGAGGATGTTCTTCCTCTCGTTCCTGAGCCGGAGTTGCTTTCTCTTGCCATAGGCCTTTTGAGGTGGCCATCTACTAGACCCACATACACACTTTGAACCCTGGCAGGATCCTGAGATTCGAGGGCCTCATCCTTGGGATTTATGAGGACATTCTTCTACGAGAGCTTGCGGAGCACTTATCCACCGACGCCTCCACTGTAAGCAACCTTTTCCTTTGCTCATTTTTTGAACACAATTTAAATTACATAAGCAAATTATCCTTTAATGCAATGCGAATACTGACAACATTCCCAACCTACAGGTGATAGCCAGGAGGATTGGCGACTACGGATCCATTTTTGGCCCCTGGCACTGGTATGAGAGGCTACTCACAGGGGTCCGCACATTAGTCGACGCTGCCGACTTCTGGCCTTCTGCTCAAGACTGGTGCAGATGAGGGCTGAGCCATCGCTATATGGGCCCTGATAGAAAGGTAGTGCGACACCACAAACTCGTTCCACTTTTCATCGATCGGGGAGCTAACTCTGACCCTGTATGACTTGTCGATGCTCACCGGCCTACGGGTCAGGGTTAGCGGCCTGTTCCTTTTCAATCCCGATATGGCATAGTGGAGAGCTGCACAACTTCATCTTCTTAGGGCGATCCTAGATGCTATCGGCCTCGGGATGGTGCAATATAGTTGGTTCTTGGATCACTTCAGCGACCTTTAGCCAGTCACCGCGGAGGAGATTGTTTAGTATGCCTGCGGGTTTCTCATGTATCTCCCCAGTACTACCTTGTTTATGAAAAGGAAAAATACCGTGGGGCTATACATTTTAGGTGCACTAGTGCATCTACTGCAGGCGGTAGAGTACGACTGGGGTGGCACCGACCTGGCCACTCTATACTATTATATGAGCTCCGTATCCCTCCGCAAGGCAGATTCACTCGACGGCTACTAGAGAGTTTGGGAGGTACACCTTACACTTCCTTTTTTGTTTTGCTTTGCATTTCATGTTTATTGTATTTCCTATTTATATATGCTCTTCTGCTTTACTTATTCACTTGCATTTCCTATTATTGCAGTTGTGGGCTTACACGTATTTCACTTCTCTTACTCTAGTCCCAGTGAGGCCGATTGAGTTATCTGTACCTCGCTTCCGGTACTACAACTTTTGATTCAAACGGTGCCAGCACATGAACCGAGACTTCCCTTATTTCCACTACTTCTTCGACACCGTCATTGCAGAAAAGGTAACAAAATCTAATATTGGTCTTAATCTTTTACTGCTTTTACTGTTTCCATATTGTTGTTTCCATACTACCATTTCTATAATACTGCTCGACCTTTGATATCTGAACACTTGCTTTACATCTTCTTTTTATAGGTTGACTGGCACCCTTGAGCAGGCATTCCTCAGGCATCAAGGGTGATTTATGTTGTTGTATGGAAGGCCTCCACCATGCGAATTCTCTTCGAGGGCCCCTTTAGCAAGGTATACTATTTAGGAGAGTGATTCATTCGCCAAACCTAGGGTCGAGATGATCCTAATCTCCCACATCCCCTTCCCCCCGGTATGAGGATAGCTGATGACCTCCATAACAGGCCCTTGATTGATCACCTCATGCAAGGAGAGGATGGTGACCAATACCATGGGGCTGGCGACTTCACCGCCCTTTTACCGACTAGGTTAATGGCGCCTCTTACCCAGGGTGTGGTTCGTGCTATTCATGAGGTTGCTGTCACTGCCGCTGGAGGTGTTCCTGCTGTAGCTCCCGTTCTTGAACTTCTTATGATACTGACAGAGGTTGTATACATGTGATTGGATGGGGTGATCAAGCAGATCCCCCTTGAGCACATTGAGGAGAGGGACCGCAGGCCAGTGATCGCTCCTGGCATTGAGTAGGTACACATTTCTCTTTATTTCGGCCCACTGTACTTTATTACTTTGTTCGATCGTGTTTCATTATTTCTGTCTACTGTGCCTTGTTACTTTGTTCCACATTCTCAAGTCCTTTCGCTTTTACAGGTGCCTGCAGGGTATGTTGATGATCTCCTCTGAACAGTTAAGCGACTGCTTCTGATGGTGCACATGAGGTAGATTGCTCTGGTCGGCATGGGATCGAGGTACACTTTGTCCATAGTTTACTGTTATTACAATCTTGCCCATAATCTTGTTAGTCTTTCTTGATATATGTACTCTTTTGAGCTTGAGCCGATGCTGGCTGCACCTGCAGGACCTCCTCCAGCCGAGAGGCAGAGAAGGAGAAGGGGCCTAGAGAGAGGTAGAGGAAGGGTTGATTAGGGGAGGGGCCGAGTGAGACAACGCTCACCCACTAAGGATTTCTTTGATGAGTACACGACCCTCGAGGATGAGGGGAATGAGGTTGACATGCAATCTAGAAGCCCCAGTGATGACAATGACGCACCTCCTCCGCAGTCGAGGATGGGTTGATGTTTTCCTTTTCTTTTGCTTTGTAGTTAGGAACTATCTTTAGATAGACCCTTTTGTTTTGTTTTTGATGATTTTTCTTTTGTTTTTTTTCTTTTTAAAACAACGATTGGGGTTGGACCCTCCTACTAATGAAAAGAATATTTTGGATGATTTCTCTTGCACACTTGCATGCAATGAACGAACGGCGCAACCATTGCATAATAACCTTGCACAAGACTGTAAAATAGTGAATGCATTTTCTTGAATTCATTCTTGAATCAAATAACAACCCATAATCAGACAAAATGCAAAATACAACTCGATAATGGAAAAGCACAATGAAAATATCCTAAAAACGCTAACCAACACTTGATACAAACAAGACAGAACTCAAAACACAGCCACAAAAAACCAAGGCTAGAACATGCCCTTTTGCAACTGCTCTCATCTGAGCCACCATTTAGACCCGGTCGGGTCCAAATAGGGATGGCGGGCCCAAAAGTGATGTCGGTCAGTGCAATCCAACTGTCATGCACTGTTTTTTCTCACAGTCTATAAAACGTGCTCCCATGCTATTTTTCTGGTAGACTAGTAAACCTTTGATATTTTCCTCTCAAGATGGAGATCTTACTAAACAATAGACTCTGAGACTAGATTGCCACTTTAGACAGCTCGAAAAAGGTAAAGTTTCGCTATTTCGTTCTGAACGCTCTTTTTCCTTTGAGCCATACTTCACTTTGTTTTTTGTTCCTACACACCGTTGTCCGCTGCTGGAACCCGATTACGCATGTATTTCACTTTGGATCATAGGAAATGTGTCCTACTTTGGAAGAATTTCAAGCATTGATGGAATCCTGGCGCAACGAAGAAATCATGCCTCAGCCTCGTTTCAGCCATGCCCAGGCTTTGGGACGAACGTGTGGGCTCACTTTGCACAAGGCTCGATCCTTGGCTCATTACGGGTAGTTAGACATACCCAGTTTGATTCATCGATTTTCCGCCATCGGAGACAGAGGTGACATTTTTTGGCGAGGTTATCGGCAACATGCCCTCTGTTTATGTATGCTCACGCACTTTCTTCTTGCCCCCAGTTATGGTGCAGCCAACATTATGTTAATCAAAGTGGCTCAATGTCTGAAAGAGGGAAAAAGTTGCATGAGTTTGGTACTGGCCAAAACTTTGATGGGCTTAGACGCTTTCCATCGTCGAAAAACCACCTGGTTTGCAGAGAGTCTACTGTTTCTTCAGGTATTGTTTCCCACCCTTTATTATTTTTGATTCCTCGCATTGCTCGGCAGTCGTTCTCTATTTTTATCTCAAAAACCCTTTCTTACTTTTCCTCTCCACGCACATCTCTCTATTCTTTAATCTCTCTTAGTTTTTATCCCCTCCCAGGTATAGTTGATGGATAAGTTGAAAGTGGTGGACCCTTGCCCTGAGTATTCAGCCAGAGCTTACTTCTTTCACCAACGGCTAGTGGACTTCCCTTCGGAGGGATGGTAGTGCGACTGGATGTGCAATAGATCTGCAATTGATATAGCTTGGCGGTGCCCCTGGCTTAACTTGGCTGAGATGAGCTACAACAAGTCCTGACGACTGGGCATACATTTGATTGGCCTTACACATTGTGTGTTCTATTTTCCATTCCGGTTCAGACACCAGTTTGGACATGATCAGACCTGACCAAAAGAGGGGGGTAGAGTACTCGAGTTCATTTCCAATTCGTACTTCGCACTTGACTCGGTACCTCACTGCTTAGAGGACAAGAGAACTTATGGACCTTGACTCTAGCTTCAGTTATAACGTTTCTAGTGAGTGCTTAGCTTGGCTAGAGGACGAGGCACAGGTCGGGGCCAACTTTGGCGGCAGAGACTTCCGCAAGCACAAGTAGAGGACACAAGAACACCTGACTCCTCTATATCCCTAATTTATTGCTTTGACTTTCCTTTACGAGTTTTATGATGTAAAAGCAACTTTGATCCAAATCAGAGAGTTGGAGAATGTACTTATGTTGAAATCAATGGAATTGAAGTTGTGAGCACTAAAAAATTTCGTTTTGATCCCAAAATGGTCTAAGTTGTAAAAAGCAAAATTTTGAGAAAAATCAACTTTTATTAAAAATTTTCAAAACAATTTTCGAAAACAGTAACTACCTGAAACATCCAGAATCAGCCCTCAAGATGCACAGCCTTGAATCAACAAATCGTAACTACCCATAACTGCATTCTCACTATCACTGCCCTGTATTACAATCAGTCCATCTACCAAAATGAAGAACACACAACCAACCTAACAAATATTAGAGAAAGATAGCCTGATCAAAGAAACAAATAGGACAATTGAATTGGAGATGGTTATGGCCGAACTTCAAGATGAAGTTGCCTACGTATCCCAAAGATGGGAATCAGACTTTATGTAGTTTGGTCCTGGCTCACTCGAGTATTAACTCTCTCCTTTTGCATTCTAACTTTTGCCAAATTCGCCCTTCCGGATTTTCGACCTTATGAGCTCAGTTTTTCTTTATTTCTAATTTTTTTCATGTTCTAACTTTTGCCTAGGTTGCACTTCCAGGTTTTCGACCTAGCGAGTTTCTCAGGGGTAATATTTCTTCAACTTGTCCATATTAATCGGCTATGAGAATTCTAGGCCATCTAGGTCCATAAGGATAATCGCCCCTCCTAACCATATAGATTTGATGATGTAAGGACCAGTCCAATTAGGCCGGAACTTGCCCCTAAGGTCATGGATGAGAGCCTGGTTGTCTTTTAGCATCATATCTCCTTCCTTGAGATTTCTAGATTTAACCTTCTTGTTAAAAGCCCTAGCAATTCTTCGTTGGTAGCCCTGGATGTGATACAATGCCCTCAGTCTCCTCTCATCAAACGACATCAATTCCTCATACCTGCTCTGTTGCCAATCCGCTTCTTCTACTGACACTTGGCTATAATTCGCAGTGGCGACACTTCAATTTCAATTGGCAGTATAGCTTCCATCCCGTACACTAGAGAATAGGAGGTTGCCCTTGTGGATGTTCGGATTGACGTTCTGTATCCCTTGAGTGCAAACCGCAGTTTATCTGGCCAGTCTCTATAGGTTTCCACCATTTTCCGTAGGATGTTCTTCATATTCTTGTTAGCAACCTCAATGGCTCCATTGGTTTGTGGTCTATAAGTCGATGAATTATGAAAAGCCACATTGTATTTCTCAACTAGATCCACCACCTCTTTCTTGAAGTATGAGCCGTTATCTGATATGATCTCGTTCGGAACCCCATACCGATGGATAATGTTGTTTTTGATAAACTTGGCCACACGCGACGTTTTCAACATGGCATAAGACTGAGCTTCCACCCACTTTATAAAATAGTTGATCACTACCAAGATGAACTCATGTCCATTTGAACCTTTTGGCGAGACTGCATCGATAACGTCAATTCTCCTGACTGAGAAAGGCCATAGCGAAGTCATGTTATAAAGCTTTGATGGCGGAATATTCATGCGATTGGCATGGAATTGACATTTGTGGCATCACCGTACAAAACCAATACAATCCTCTTCCATAGTTGACCAATAGTAGCCTTGCTTGAGGATCTTCCGGCTAGCATCACACCATTCATATGTGCTCCACATTCCCCTCCATGGATGGCCTCCATGAGCCGCTTTGATTCCTCTTGTTCGACACATAGGTTATGCATTCCCAGATGGCCTCTCTTATACAGCTTGCCTCCACAGATGATGAACTGGACGGCCAGACGCCATATTTCCCGTTTATCTTTAGCATTTGCCCCTGGTGGATACGCTTCATTTTCCAGAAAGTTCCAAATGTCATAATACCAAAGGTTTTTGTCTTGAATTTCATCTACTGCGGTAATAGTTTCATAAGCCGGTGTGTATTTTTGTTCAATGATAATCGGATGCATCTTGATTCCAAGCAAGATGTCTACCATGGAAGATAGAGTTGCTAACATGTCAGCAAACCGTTTGTTCTCTCTAATTAGGTGCATGAATGTTAGTTTTTCAAACCTTAGAATCAGAATGTCTAGGGCTTGATGATAAACCTTCATCTTCTCCTCTTTGACTTTCCAGTCTCCGTTTGCTTGAGAATCAACCAAGTTTGAGACCCCGATAACATCCAACTTTATTGCCTCTAGTTCTAGGGCAGCTTTCAAACCAGCATTACACGCCTTGTATTCGTCTTCATTATTGGACACTTTGAACCGAACTTTGAAGGCTAGGGGTATATGGGAATCATCGGCCGCTATCAGCATCACGCCTATCTCAAAGTACATTGTCCATGTTTCCTCGTTAACCTACAGAATGTCTTCATCTGGGAACATGTATTCTACTTCCTCATCTCCTTCTATGGGATGGTCTGCTAGGAATTCCGCTACCGCTCTCCTTTTGACTGATTTGCACATGACATATTTAATATCAAATTTAGAAAGAAGAAGCAGCCAACGAGCTAGCCTACCCATAAGCACCAGCTTCTCAAAGAGATATTTGATGTGATCTAATCTCAAAACCATGATTACTGAGTGAGTTAAGAGGTAGTGCCTCAACTTCCCTATACCAAGGCTAAGAAAGCTTTCTCTAGAGGCGTGTAGCGGGCCTTATAATCCAGCATCTTCTTGCTTAAGTAGTAGATAGCCTTCTCCACTTTTTCTTCAGATTCTTGAGCTAGCATGCATCCCATGGTCGTATCTGTTATCGATAAATACAGAATCAAAGGCTTCCCTGGTTCTAGTGATAACAACACATGTGGATTCTGGAAGTCCTGCTTGACTTGCTCGAAAGCAAACTGACATCGATCGTCCCATCGGAACTTTTTGCCCTTCTTCAAGAGACCAAACAGTGGTTCACAAGTCAAGGTTAATTTTAAAATAAACCGTTTTATGAATTGCACTTTGCCTAGAAAGCCACACAGCTCATTTTCAGTCCTTGGTGGTGGCATTTCTAAGATGGCCTTGATTTTGGAATTATCTACTTCAATTCCACTCTGTGTGATTAGAAATCCAAGCATTTTCCCTGCCGTCATGCCAAAGGTGCATTTCTGTGGGTTTAACCTTAATTTATATTCCCTGATCTGTTGAAAGAATTTTTTCAGTGCGGTGTAGTGGTCTCCTCGCTCTTTGGACTTGGCAATCATGTCATCCACATACACCACAACCTCTTTGTGGATCATGCCATACAAAATGGTGGTCGCAGTCCTTTGATATATAGTCGTAGCATTTTTCAACCCAAAAGTCATGACTCGAAAATAATACGTACCCCACGGTGTAGTGAATGTGGTTTTTTCTTTGTCCTCGGGTGCCATCAAAATCTGGTTATACCTGGAAAACCCATCCATAAATGAAAGCATTGCATGGCCTGCAGTGAAGTCTACCAACTCATCAATATTTGGTAATGGAAAGTCGTCTTTCGGGCTAGCTTTGTTCAGGTCTTGAAAGTCAACACAAACTTGGATTCTGCGGTCTTTCTTCGGCACTGGGATGATATTGGCCAACCAGGTCGGATACTCAGACACTAACAAGAATCCTGCATCAATTTGTTTGGTGATCTCTTCCTTGATTTTCAGTGCCCAATTCGGATGAAATCTGCGCAGTTTCTGTTTGACTGGTTGAGCCTCGAGGTCAAGAGGGATCCGGCGCTGTATAATCTCAGGGTTAATTCCAGGCATGTCTTCGTAGGACCCCGCGAAAACATCTTTGAAATCTTTTAATAAAATGATTAAACGCTCGCGTTCCTCCGAAGACAACATGGACCCGATCTGGACCAAACGCGAATCCTTCTCAGTACCCACATTAATGGTGATGATTCATCAATACAGGGCTTAGGACACCTCTCCTCCTTTCGATTAATCAAGTTTTTCAAAGCTAGAGGAATTTCTTCCTCTTCATTTTCATTAAAATTCTAAAAATCTTGGTCAATGCAATAAATTAGCAGCACGGAGAAGTACACAAAATCAACAAAGTTCTCATTCAAAAGTTCTAGTTCTTCGATTACAACCGACTCAAAAGAGAACGAAAAAGAGGACCTTGGCATCCGGGTTACCACCCCTAGGAATGCCAGACTCAGACTCCTTAGATTGACTTGAATCTGATTCCGACTTCACAGACTCAGTGGAATCAGATTCTAGCTCATCACCCGATTCAGAACTGGAAATAAAGCCTTTCTCCAGCTGCCAAGTTAGACATGGTGCCTTTGATGCATAAAAAATACCACTGGTTGGGTCCACACTTAGTTTTTCTCGGTTGTAGAGATAGTAAAGTTATCTCCCAAGTTCTCCAAGTCGATCACGAGATCTGTCAGGAGATTGGCCAGTGCTGCCCCTATTTTAGCCTCGCTGTTGTCCGAGTCATCTTCCATACTCTGGCTAGTTTTGATGCTTGGTTTAGCCCTTTCCATATCATTGTCCTGCAGTTGTAGATCAAAAAAGATTTGAAATTTGGGGACATGCTTTTTCGAGGAATTTACCCAAGGGTCAAGAAAGCCGCAAAAAGAGAAATCCTCTCCCTTTCGAACAAAACAGCCATTCAACGTCCCCCGGATTGGCCTGTGGACGAGCTCATAATGCTTTCCAGCTATCTTGGCCTTGGCTCTACCCCGCATCTCTTTCTCTTTTCTTATCTAGTCCTCTTTAGTGGGCACATAGCACAGTCCAAAAGCATACGAGTTGTGTGGCACCTCTGCTAGTGCTGTAACACCTTTTTGCCCACTCCGTCCAATCTCCATTCCTGGAATGTGCTGCTGTTTGTTCATGAAGTAGATAGGCTGGGCACTGACTTGCATGCCTTTGTTCACGGCTAGAATGGTCTGCACTACTCGGGCTTCTGCTAGAGAAAATCTCAAGAGAAATGCATCCTCATCACCATGATTGATCCCTAGCACTAGCGTAGTCACCTCTGGTGGTGGGTAGATAGATGATTTCCTACAAATGGTTGCTACTCCTCCCTCAAGAGGATACTTTAGCATTTGATAGAGGATGGAGGACACAGCCTTCACGTGATGTAACCAAGGCCTTCCTAACAACAGATTAAAGGAAGCCATCACATCCAAGACGTGGAACTCAATCTCTTGCTCTGATGGGCCTACCTGAACCTGCACTTTCACTGTACTGATGACGTCTCTGCTTGTGTTGTCATACACCCGTATTACCTAGGTTGTGGGGATAAAGTCTACTAGTTTGAGGCCAACTGCATAGGTAGTACGGGAAGGAAAAACATTAATGGCAGAACTAGTATCTACCAACACGACTGGCACCCACTTCTCTCTACACTTCACAAATATGTATAATGGGTTGTTGTGAGCCAAGCCTTCCAGCAGCAGCTCTTTGTTAGAGAAAGTGAGCATTGGCTTGGCACCACTTGGAAAGACCAGGCCCACAAGTTGCTCGGATGTAGCATCAATGGACAATTTGGCCTTCTCTATTGCCAACAATACTGCCTGTTAGTGCACCCGTGAGGCCATAAGGAGCCCCCAGATAGAGATATCAACTTGGATTTTCTAGTTGCTTCGCCTTCTGTTTCTCGACCTCCTTGTCCTTCCTGATGGCTCTACTTGATCCAGGTGTGGCGGCTTAAAATACCGTCCACTTCGGGTAAGATGGTCTATCTTCTCAGCATACCATGTATTATCCAGGGTGTAGTCTCCCCAGTCTTCGTCAGCATAGGCCAGATGCAAATCATTGTCGTCCCATCACTCGCCATCAGCTGCCATCAAGCAATTATCTGGCTCCACCTAAATCATCTTCACAGTACAAGTGTCCCCTTCAGGGTGACACACGATTGGGGTTTTCAAGCTGTCTTCAATTCTTTCTCCCTCAAACTGCCTCAGCGCAACTTCCTGTTTAATATTTGTAGTGTTCACAACACCCACATCTTGGGTTGGGTTTCCCGCACATGTGCCCTCTGGCAGTTTTCCTTTCTCATTAGCCCTCTCAGCCACCATAGCTACTTCTGTTTTCTTTCCCCTTGGTTTCATCTGAGTTTCTTCTTCCTTGTCTAGCTCATCACTTAACCATTTGGTATTATTGGTCAATCCATTTAGGTCAAGCCACCCGATTTGTACATCTCCTTGATCATGCTCATCGAAGAATTGTAGGTTGCCTAAATCTTCTTTGAGATCTACGAGGTTGCCCAACCTTTGGCTCGGGCCATCCTCTCTAACCACATTAATGCATATCGAGGTTGGTAGCACTACTTCAGGCTTAACTTGAGTGTTGGGCACGATGTAGCAACTCGGGTCGTATAAGTCCATGGGACACTCTGATGACAAACTAGCACGTCCCTCCGAGATCAGAGCCTTTTTCACCGCAAGTATTGTCACCACATTGTGAGGCTCAGGTTCTAGATTAGATGTGTCCATCAAGCACAAGTTTGTGCCCTCAAGAATGAACACCATCGGCTTCGATAGGTGAGAGGGGGTAATGTAGACACTGGGGTTATATGAGGTAGAAAGTGTATGGATAAGGTGAAGATTTTGAGGTGGGGGAACTTGGTTATGGGCAAGGAGCGAATTGGTAGTTACATTTGGTTTTTTGGGTGAAGCGATGACCTTGTTGTCAATGAGATCTTGAATCTCATGACGCAAGAGATAGTATCGGTCGGTTTCATGAACGTCCTGCCGGTGGAACGCATAGTATTTTTTGGGGTCATGCTTGGATGGAAGAGGGTTGGGCAGTGGGCAGGGTTCTAAGGGTTTTAGGTGCCCTTTCTTGTTCAGCACCTGCATGGCTTTGGATAGGGTCATGTACAGTTGGTTAAATGTTCTACTCGAAGGTCGAGTAGAATTGGATGATATTTGTGGTCCCATGTTGGTGAAGGGGTTGGTAGTTTTCATTGTGGTGACAACACTTACGTCAAATAGCCTCTCAGCTGTTCTACCACTAGTAGCATTAGAACTGTGCACAAATGGCCTCTTAGCCGACTCTTTATCATCAGTAACAATTCCCTGTTTCATTGCATCCTCAATTTGGACCCCCATCTCATGAAGTTCTTTAAAAGTAAATACGGAGTGCACAATTGTCTTCTGCAGCAACTTGCTATGCAGGTTCCGAACAACCATTTTGATCGGTCTTTCTCTAAAGGTCAAATAGTCATCATGAATGCTTTAGCCCTCCATCTTGTCACAAACTCGAAGAAGCCTTCTTTTGGCTCTTGACGCGTCGCCTCAAGATCACAAGTTGTGACCTCGATTTGCGTGTTATAAGAGTACTGAGTGATGAAGGACTCGGCTAACTCCTCCCAGTTCTACTTTACTGAATCTTCCAACTTGGCGTACCAGATGGCTGTTATACTCGACATGGTGCGATCGAAGAGAGATAGCTTTTGCCGTTTAGTTAATCCCATCAGCCGTAAGATATATGAAAACAGTCGTAGGTGAACCATCGGGTCCCTGGAACCATCAAAGCGGTTAATATGCGGCATTTTGAACCACTCTGGTAATGTAATTGCAAATTTGGTGTATCTATTCTTTATCTCTGGAATAAAGTTGACCCCTTGCGCTTTTTTGAATAGCTTCTCTAGTTTGTTGTTTTTGACCACAATAGGATCAACCTCGAATTCGAATGATGCCTAGGTTTGACAAACCGGGGCTCTAGAAACTTATGCCGAGGTGGATTTTGCTAGAACTGGGAAAACCAGAACACCATGGGTGTGTGGATCTTGAGTAGTGGTAGTATTAGCAGTGGCACCGGGCACATGGATAGTCGCGATGGGTATATGTGATGCAGAGGTCGCAGCCGGTTGTGGTTGCTGTTGTTGTAGCTTGGTTATAACCTCAGCCTGACAGGCCGTAACCTTAGTTTGACGGGTTGCGTCATGCTATAGGGTCTCAACTATTTATTGTAGATGAAGTATTAATTCCTCCATATTTGCTAGGGGATATTGGGCCATTGAAATAGGTGACTATTCCTGAGCTGAACTAGAAGTAGATAACTGCTCCTGAATTGGACTAAGCATAGGTGAGCTGAGAGGTGACTGCTTTAAGAACTGAACTGGCAAATTCTGTCTAATCCTCATTCGTCTTGTAACCGGTGATAGTGAGGTAAACACAGGCTGTCCCCGAACAAGATCTCCGACCTTGCAAAGTCTTCTAACGCGGGTCTAGAGTACTTGGGGGATATAAGAACCTTTTGAAGCTACGGTTTTAAACTACCTAGCAAAAGAAATAAAGAAAGAGAAAAGTAATCAGAAATTGCACAACACCTTAGCTAAGATGTTATCAACACAGACATGATCAAAGCTATAGGACTATACTACACTCTAAATCTTGCCTCAAAACAGATACCAACCTTGCAACTGATATGCATATTCCTGTACAGTTTCATTATAAAGCACATACCAGTTAAGAGAGAGCCAAAACACCCCTATGAGGGAGTAGGGTTACCCTGTCCTACTTTCGTTATAATCTAGGGTTTCACTATTTCATTCATGCGGTTTCACGCAATCCTACACACGGGCGAGCATCTTGTCATAGTTTGGAATAGTCACTATGGCTTACTAAATACAAATAGGCCAAACGGTCAAAAAGGGGTACCTCAGCAAGACTACCTAATATACGTCTCACACCTAATATCGAGAAGTGAAAAGTGGATCAAGCGATACAGGGGTAATCCAGATCCAAGGGTTGTGTTTCCAGCATGGCAGAGCCCACGACCAGTCAGCCTTTTGGCAAGCGTTTTAGGCAAGCCTCCAACAAACTGTCCTGGAATAGCAGATGGAAAACACAGTGACTTATAGTAACCATGCAAATGCAAAGAACAAATACCTGCAGATAAAATTTAACATCATGAATTGCAAGTCAAGTTCTCTCTTTCCCTAACAGAGTCGCCAGAAACTATAGCTTGCTTTTCGTGCTCCTTTCGGATATGATTAGTCCTACAATTCCAACTCCCATGGTTTTGAATTTGATTTCACAAGTGCAATGTGAAATAGATAAACACAGATGAGTCCAAATCTAGAAAATCTTTTGGAAAATCGATTTGAATCAAAATGCCCAAAAATGGACTGCTTTGACAGATTACAAAGTCGCCACCTAAATATTTTTGAAAAATTTAGGAAACCCAAGACTCGTGCAAGGGTCACATATCTGTCATCAAAAAAGTGTCTTGGCTTGGGAACTTAGGTACGAGGGGGGAAGGTCATGAATTGAGCACCCCCGCTCCCCCAATCAAAGATCGGTCTCTACTAATCATGATGTGATTCTTATTTACATTATATGCTCTTGTTTTGATTATTTAGGCTATGTTTACTAGGTGACACACACAAGTATAGACTAATTTGCAAAAGTTGAAACATTTGATTTCATATTTGTTTTTGAAAATGGTTTTGAACACATGTCACTTCAAAATGTTAGCTCGTATGCGCATTTCATCAAAACGTTCCAACTTAAGCAAAAAGCCTCAGTCCACAGGCATTCAAACAAGTATATCACTTAAGCACTTAGCCTCATGGAAAACATGATGGACATGGAAACACTCACACACATGCAATATGCTAAAGTAATAAATGCTTACCTAGTACTCTAAGGCAAGCCAAACAAAGCAAAATAATTAGAAAACATGCATACTCCTAACTAATGCAACATGACTAATGTGACACATACAATCATGCAATTCATAGGCTTAGCTACTAGCATGGTATATGATCCGATTCAAGAAATGATAAATCACGTATTCGAGTAAGAATTTGAATTTGACATCGGTTAGTATGATAAGCCGAACCCTAATGCATGTGAAACGAGTGTATGAAAACATGGGAAATGCTAAAGAAACATGATGCTCTATGCTACCATTATAAACGGGTAAATAAAAGGGAGAAACAAATGGGGTTGGAAGACATACACAATTGTTACATATTTGCCCTCGTGCAAGAGGGTCCGAATGTCCGAATTAAACTACTTACTACAAATCCAAATGAATAAATTGGCTAAACCAACTACTTATTACAATTTTGAATGAATAATAAACTAGTTATCTACTAATTTACAACAATATAATTACAACAAGAATATTCACGACAATAATATGAAAATGGATGCGTGCTCATGTGGACAGTCTTCGGAAGCTACTTTGTCTGCTTCCCTGGGAATTTGTCCTGTTTCACCCTTAGACACTGTCTCCTGTTTCTGCCAAAATACTTTGTTTACCAAGCATTGGAGCCTAGTCGGCCCCTAATGAGGCCCGATCGGGTCCAAACAAGGTCGGCTGTGCCCTAATTTCTTGCATTTTTTTTTTTGTGCTATGGGGTGAAAACAGTGCAAACAGGGCAACTTTAAACTTGTTTGTCCTTTTTGCTCTTCTCTATCATGAAACTCAAGAGAAGAGTGAATTCGAGTCCGAAACCATCAATAGGCACAAGTTGATGGCTTGATGATTTTGAACACAATTTGGACAAAACAATTAATAAATGAAATGAACAACGACCACCCCTCCCTTCTATCATGAATTTAACTCAAAAAAGAAGATAGGCACGCCTCAAGTTTTGTCAAAATATCATGAATCGATAAGTGACAATCCTTGAAGTGATGGACTCGACATAATGTTCAGTCGAATCTGACCAATTTTAAGCATTTTCTTTATGTCAGTTGAATTTATTTTAAACCAATTTTATTAGCTCTTTTAACTTACCTTTCCATTTTTTAATCAATTAGTCCAAATGATATTTAAGTCCACTAAATGAAGAGACATGTCAAACAAAAAGTGATCCTTAGCATGAAAGAGAGCCTATGCCTTGACGATGAACCTCCAAAGAGATTAAGCCACTGAGCATAGGAGGTCTCGTGCCTTGAATAACAATTAATTTCTTGAAATGACTCTTAACAAGTAAAATCAAGAAATGGAGGGAGAGTGCAGAAATGTTTATGTAAGATTGATTAGTACCAAAGACGATACTCTTTACATAGAAATTAAGTAAATGAAGCTATCAACTTGAGTGATTCGGTGTCTAAGGCCTAAACAACCGAAGCCATGAGGACGTACAACATAACAAGCAAAGTATTCAAAGTATAAACTAATTAAATGAATTAAAACAACACTAAACAACCCTTGACAAGTTTGATCCTAGCACACTCTCAAGTTTAAATTATGATCCTCAAGGCTAACCAAGACTCCTAGTTTCACCTCTAAGGGTGTATATGATGTATAGATATGATCCAAGGAAGACACAAAATCTCAAAGATAGCTTGCAACGAAAGAAGGATCTCTCAAAGGTGGTTTGGCTTCTTTTGAATTTTTCTAACCCTTAAAACAAAGATATATGCTCGTATTTATAGAATTTGAGCAAATAGGTCAAAAATATCTTCAAAAATAGATAGCCGGTTGATTCCTGCCTAGAACAGTGTTTCTCGCCAAAAAGGCACAACCGAGCTCCAACGAGGCACGGTCGGGCCCTAATTTGGCTCCATTGTTCCCCTGTTTCAGGTTAAGTGTAGGTTGGCACAATGTTCAAAAATGAACATCTGAGGTAAAAATAGTGTAGACATACAGGTTTTAGGATTGTTTTAGAGCTTGAACTCATATTCCTCCGTTGAGATTTCAAACCATACATAACACAACTTTCATCATCAAGCACTGAGGACAATGCACCCAAGTCTTGTGGGCGGTCAAAAATGGGATGTTTACACGTATCAGTGAAGCAAAATGAATGGAGAAGAGGGCTTCTAGTGGTGCGATTCAAACAAAGAGAGAGGGTTTCTGGCTGTGCTCATGTGAATCTGAGAGGGTAAGGAAGAGATCAGTGAGAGGGTTTTACGAGCTCAAACTAGAGACAGGCGAGACTGGGTGAGAGAGTGAGAGAAAGAGAGCGAGCGAGAAGAGTGATTTGGGAAGAAAACCGGCGTCGTTTTGTCCCCTTAAATTATAGGTGATGAAGTTATATTTGTGTCTGAAATTTTTTACAATGGTAACAAAACTTTTCATCTCTAATATGGCACCCAAAGTTTCCACCGAAATTTCCAAGGGCAGGAATTTGTTTTGCGACAAAAATAATATTTAGAGATGAATTTTTTTTTTCATCACCTGTTATTTTATTTATTTTCAGCATTTGGTGACGAAATTTTGTTTTCGTCTTTAAAAATAGTACAATTGGAGACGAAATCTTATTTTCATCACTAAAACATATATGGTTGATTTCATCATGTGTTTTCCTCACCATAGACCTTTTTTGTTGTAGTGAGATATTTTTTTACATAAAACCCTAGAAATTTAGGGGGAGAGAGAGAGAGAGAGAGAGAGAGCAGATCTTGAAGGTCTTGCAAGAAGAAGCGACAGAGGAGATTGAAGGAACGTCGAGCTTCGTCGTGATGGTTACTAAAAGTGCCATGGGAAGAAGCTTCATGCTTTATAATTCTGGATCCTAGTTCGCCATTCTCTCTCTCTCAGGTGAGGGAATAGATCGGAGAGAAAAGAGATCTGTTGTGGTGGTGGTGATGGCAGGGGGTTTATCACAGCGAGAGAAGAGAGGGTCGTCTCCACCAGCACCAACGTTGCCGCCGCCCAAGAGGCATGTGTCATCCCTGAATTAACTCAAGTGAACCCACTACCCATCGAGCCACTACCACTATCATCCTAGCATTGACGAAGATTGATTTGAGAGGGCCACCTCCGGTACTAATTTTAGCGGAGGAGGAGAGAGAGAAGTAAAGAGAGAGTTGCGCAGAGTAGAGAAAGAGTGAGAAAATGATTTGCTTATGTTTGATTTGGGAATCATGTATATATATATACATAGGTATTTTTGTCATTTCACAAAAGTTTGTCCTTATAGACATAATAAAGTTGCTTGTGGACCTTTGGGTATAAAAAACATACAAGATTGGATTTTTCACTCGAGTCCCCTAATTAATTTGAAAACCAATATAAAATAGGGTTAAATTTATTTTATCCCATTGTGGTTTGGGTCTAGAACACTTTATCCTTTATCGTTCAAATATAGCCAAAAAGACTCATGTGGTTTTGGATTAAAGTGTTGTCGTTAGTTTTTCTATCTAAACTAAAGGAATGTGTTTTACACACACCATTTTCTAGAGTGTGTTTTGTTTTCTAGAAAATTACAATTAAATGAATACAGCTAAAGGACAATTTTGCTCATATTTTCTCCAAACCTAAAATTAGATTAGTATATCAATTAAAATAAATTAAATTAAAATATAATTAAGAGTTGATATAAAATATAAAATATAATTAAGAATTGGTTTCAAATATAATTAAATAAAATATAAAATAAATAATAATTAGGAATTGATCTAAAATGTAATTAAATTAAAATTAGATTAACATGTTAGAAATTATAATACATATTTAAGAATTTAGGATTCATTTGTGATCTAAAATATAATTAAATTAAAATCAGATGGAAAAAAAAGTAGTAATTACAACAAATAGTTAAATATTTAAAATTAGTTGTGATCCAAAATATAATGAAATTAAAATTAGAATAAAATTATTTTTCTCCAACTAAAATACTTCTTATATATCATAAAATTATATCCGTTGGCTTATATCTGTTGGGGGAGATGTATGTGGAGTGCGGACACCAATTATTTTCAAATATGGCAGGTGAGGGGTTGAAAATATAAACAACGGTCACTTTTGATAAATAATAATTCAATTTTTTCAACCATTTCTCGTGAAAAATAAAGAGTGCACAATAATTTTTCTAACAAAATATTTGAATGTACAGTGATTCTCTTTTAAAATATTTGAATGTACAGTTATAAAACTTACATTTTAGTCTAGTGGGTATTCGTTTATCGCACAATACGCCAGACGCACTTCTTCACTTACACCATCCCGCCTTAATCCTATGGACCGCATCTGCATCAATCTCTCCCGCTGTTGTGATAATCGACCCTAGATAACGAAAGTGTTCACTCTTAGGCAATTCTTGGTTCTCAATCTTCACTTCTCCTCTGCTTTCATTGTTACTGTTACTAAATTTACACTCCATATATTCTGTCTTAGTTCTGCTTATCCGGAATCCTTTAGATTCAAGAGCTTTTCTCCAAATCTCTAACTTTGTGTTAACTCCTTCTCTAGTCTCATCCACTAGCACAATATCGTCTGCAAAAAGCATGCACCATGGCACGTCATCCTGAATATTTATCGTCAACTCGTCCATAACTAAAGCAAAAAGATAAGGACTTAAGGTAGATCCTTGGTGTAACCCTACAGTGATAGGAAATTCATTTGTCTCTCCAGCTGGCGATCTAATAGTGGTCACCACCCCTTCATACATGTCCCTAATCACATCAATGTAACCTTTTGTCACCCCTTTCTTCTCTAATACCCACCATATTATATTCCGGGGCACTCTGTCATATGCTTTCTCAAGGTCGATAAACACCATATGAATGTCTCTTTTCTTTTCTTTATACTTTTCTATTACTCTCCTCAAAAGATAGATCGCTTCCATTGTTGACCTACCAGGCATAAACCCAAATTGATTCTCTGACACCTCTGTTATATCTCGCAATCGGCGTTCCATCACCCTCTCCCACACTTTCATTATATGACACATTAGCTTGATTTCTCTATAGTTGTTACAATTCTGGACATCACCTTTATTCTTATAGATTGGCACTAAAATACTCTTCCTCCACTCATCTGGTATGTTCCTAGTCAACAAAATTTTGCTAAACAACCTAGTCAACCAACCAACTCCCTTTTACCCAAACACTTCCAAGCTTCAATAGGGATATCATCGGGTCCTAAAGCCTTATTTGATTTCATCTTCGTAAGTGCAATTTCCACTTCAAAGTTCCTAATCTTGCGATAGAACCTATAGTCTTGGTTTATCGTATTACTGGCTATTTCTTTCCTTATTGTCGTATCTCCATGTTCCTCATTTAATAGTTTCTCAAAATAATTCTTCCATCTTTCCTTAATCTCATCATCCTTCACCAATACCTTAGAATCCTCACTCTTGATGCACTTTACTTGATTAAAATCTCTTGTTTTCCTCTCTCGTATCTTAACAAGTTTGTATACCCTCTTCTCTCCCTCCTTATTATCTAGTCCAGTGTATAGGTCATCGTATACTTTCAACTTGGTCTCTCTCACTACTTTCTTGACCTCCTTATTAGCCAATCTATAGCTCTTAAGGTTTTTCTCAGTTCTATCCTTCTGCCACTTTTTAAAGCACCCTTTTTTTGCCTTAACTACCGCTTGAACCTCTTCTCTCCACCACCAAGTTTCCATAGAGCTAGGTCCCGTTCCTTTCGACTCTCCAAGAACTTCTCTTGAGATTCTCATCATACAATTGGCCATCGAGTTCCACATAGTGTTAGCATCACCTTCTAAGTCCCAAGTACCTTCCTTATCCATTCGATTTTTAAATATTTCTAGTTTATCCCCTTTTAGGTCTCACCATCTCGTCCTACGACGCCCACCATCCTTCTTAGCTTGGTATTGCCCTCTAAAACGTACATCTAGTACCAAAATCCTATGTTGAGAGACCAGACTCTCTCCAGGAATCACCTTACAATCATTGCATTTTAGGCGGTCCACTTTTTCTCACTAAGAAGTAATCTATTTGACTCTTAACTAATCCACTCTTAAAGGTTATCAAATGCTCCTCCCTCTTCTTATACATAGTATTGGCCACCACCAGGTCAGAAGCCAACGCAAAATCTAAGATACTCTCTCCAGCCTCATTTCTGTCACCAAAATCGTATCCACCATGAACCCTTTCATAACCTAGTTTATTTATGCCCACATGGCCATTAAAATCTCCACCTATAACCAGGTTCTCTTTCTACGGGTATCTCCCGTAAGATCTCATCCATTTGTTCCCAAAAATCCCTCTTAGTCTGATCATCTAACCCTACTTGAGGGGCGTATGTGCTAATAATGTTCACTATATTCCCTCCAATAACTAGTTTAACTAGCATAATCCTATCTCCTTTCCTAGTGACCGCCGCTACACTTTCCACAAGACCCTTGGCAATTATGATTCCTACCCCATTCCTGCGTCTATCCTTACCACTATAATATAGTTTAAAACCGGTATCCTCAATTTCCCTAGCTTTCTCTCCCGTCCACTTAGTCTCTTGTATGCAAGCTATACTAACTCTCCTCTTAATCATAACATCTACCAATTCTATTGTCTTACCAGTTAAGGTTCCTATGTTCCAAGTGGCTACCCTAAACCTATAGTCTTGGAGTAGCTTCTTTACCCGCGCTCGTCGTGAAAAGCGCGAAAACCTTTGCCCATTTTTCACCGCACCCAGGCGTCGATACGGCGCCCCTTGCTCACTTTTCGAAACACCCGGAGGCAGGCGCAACGCGTCACTTGAGGGGAACGACCTAACATTTAAACGATTCAAAGTAAGATTCATTTTGATAAGGGATCCGAGCGACTTTTTACGTGTTGGTTGTCGGCTACCTAACACACAACCCTCCTCCTTAACCCGGGCTTGGGACTGGCGGAGTTGTTAACAACCCCGGCGGAGTTGAAATATGTATATTAAAAAATCATAATTTATCCAATAATATTTTAGATATCATCAAAATTACATCACATGATTAACAGTGATATTAGTTATAAGTTCTTATATTGTTAGTGATGATATTATTTTCATTATACTTTACGAAGTGTTTGATTATAACTCATTTTTATTTTTTCTTTTAAAACTATGATTAAAATGAAATGTCATAATGTGCGTATAATCTGTACCATAACATGACCCAGTAATACCATACAAATCCAAATATATATATATATATATGCATAATTTTTGTATTGAACTATGCCATTTGCTGTTTAGGAAAAATACAAAATAAATAGAAATTTTAAAAAAATAATCGTAAATTAGTGAGAATGTAAACAAAATTTGTGTTATTCTGCATAATTCTAACTTGCGTGGGGACAAATATTTCACTTGATTTGTAGTATTTTTTTTTTAATTGTCATTATCTAAAACTTTTAACTTGTGGAACATATCAAATATAAAAAATAAACAAATAAGGATAAATTATAAATATATTTCCTCAGATTTGTTTAAAATATGAATTGTCACTTGTGATTTTTGGAAATTACATTTCGCTCCATGAAGTTTCTAATTTCATAACAAATGACTCTTTTTGTTAATAAATCATTAATTCAATTAATAATTTTTAATGATATGTTAGAAAATTTTATTTCAACTAATAATTGATGTAATTTTATTATGGGTAAATTACAATTTAACCTCCTATAGTTTATCTAAAAAACACGGAGCCTTTCTATAGTTTCATTTGTAACACTTAAACTTCTTGGACTTCATACCATATTATGATTTCTGACGCAACCGTTTGTTTCAACAGAGCGTGTATTGCATAACCATAAAACCAAAATTTTCCCTTTTCAACCACAGTGGATAATTCCTTAACTTTTTCATCTTCTCAATTTTTTTTGGAAACCAAAGATGTTGATTATCTCTCTAAAATGTTTCTGTCTCTCTCTCTCTCTCTCTCTCTAGCTTATCTCCTTTATTTCTCCATCTTTTCTTTTTCATTTTTGTTTTATTATTCTTATAAAATCTATATCTATCATTCTCTTAACTAAAATAAAGTTAACACAGAAATTAAAGTTAATCTAGCCAAGCTCAACCCCTCGCGCTTCTACTCCTCCACCTACCGTCATATTCTTTCCTTTACTATTACCATACTGGACATATTACCACCATCTCCCTCCTTATCTTCTCCATGTCCTTCTTCCTCAGTTCTTACAATACCATAAGACCACCATCATTGAAACCATGGGCTCCCATAGTAGTTTCTCACATTCTCTCTCTACTTGGCAACCACCATCATCACTAATCTTCTCTTTAGCACTATAGATATACATACGTTATATACATAGGCATACCCAATTAATCAAGCCAATACCAAATTGTGGTAGTGGCTACCACCATGGGTGCCGTGAGAGGAGTAGGTGATGGGTGTTGATTGAGTGGATGAGATGTGATAAGCTTGGTAGGTTTTTGCAGCTACGGATTGTTTGTTTGGGACTAAGTTCGAGAGAGAGAGAGGGAGATGAATGTTTATTTGGGTCTAAATTCTAAAGAGAGAGAGAGAGAGAGAGAGAAAGAGATGAGTATTTGTTTGGGTCTAAATTCTAGAGAGAGAGAGAGAGAGATATGTTGGAAAATTTGAATTTAAATTTACTCCTATGGTTGTGTCTCTTGAGATGAAAGTGTGTGTCATTTTGAAGGATCACAACCTTTCCAAAGAGTCTCATAGAAGTTTATATATTTCATCTTCCTCACTTCATTTTGGAGAGAATTGTCATTTTCTTCTTCACTTCGCATTTATTCTTCATATTTCCTTAGTCTAATTTTCTTATAAAGAGAGTACATGCACATCGAAGTTCGCTAGGCTTGCAATAGTAGTGCTGCTAGTGCAAGACATTGATCATTGTATCTTGGGAGATAAACGTTGAATCCTAAGCACCGGTGGGAGGATGAATCTGTCTTAAGGAAAGAGTGTCACACACTCGACTCGATCAGATTTTATCTATTTATGTACTGTAAGTTTTATCCTGTTATTTTGTCAATTTATTTCAATTTCGATTTTGCCCAAAAATCGTTTACATATTTTTTAATTATATTTTTCAAATAGTTTGGTACTATTTTTCTAACAATATATGTATTTGATGATGGTATGAGAGGTGTGTGGTTTGCCATAGGAAGAGAAAGAAATGAGTGAAGAAGAAGAAAAGAAAAAGAAAACAGAAAAATTAAAGCAAAATGAGAGAGAATGTTCTAATTTGTAATGGCATTAAAATAATAAAAAAAAAATAGACAAAGAAATAAGAGAAATTTAGACTTTTTACAACTTCGGTTATGTCCATCTGAAATTGCATTATGGTATGAAGTTCAGGAGGCTCAAGTGTTACAAATGAAATTAAAGGGGGTTCCGTATTTTTTGGATAAATCACAGGGAGTTAAAGTGTAATTTATCAGTTTATTATTACATTGGAGAGTAATTAAGAAATTTGTTTTTTCAGTTAGTTTAGCTAAATAAAGAATTTCTGATAAGAAATATTTATAATTTTGTAAATTATAAGGACCAATTTATATTTAAAATAAATCTCATGAGATATATTTGTAATAAAAAAAAATAATAATTACAAATTATTGACCACGCAAGTGAGAAGTGTGCAATTCTGCACAGTTTTGCAGAGTCCAATTGACTGAAACTTTTCTATTTTTTATTCATGTAATATATCTCTCCATTATTTAAAATGGAATCCCGTTAAGATGGCGACTGTCGAAATTGGCAACTATTGAATAAAAAAAAAATCACATACTAGTCATCATCACTCTATTACATTATTATTATTATAATTTCCCAACCAGCATTCTCTTCTTTTCTATATAAATACAGACCAAACACAGACCAAAGAGCAAAGTTCTTCAAAAAAAAAAAAAAAAAAAAAAAAAAAAAAAAGAAAAAAAAAAGAAAAAAGAAACAAAGATTAGAATTGAAGATATGGAATTGCTCTTCAAATCTGCTCTCTCTGTAGGGTTGCTCTTCTTAACTAGTTTCATCCTCTATCTCTTCAATAGATTTTGGATGAGGCCTCAGAGGCTTCGATCAAAGCTTCGTACCCAAGGTCTTAGAGGTCCTTCACCTTCATTTCTTCTTGGTAACACTCCTGATTTCATCAAATTCCAAGCCAAAGACATCAAAGCTCTTACTGACGATGGTGAAGCCACACACGATTGGGCTCGATTATCCTTTCCATTATTCGACCATTGGACTAAACACTATTGTATGTATTAACCAATTGCAAAACCCATTTGCTACTATACTTGTTCATGTAATTTCTAATCACAAATGTTGATTTGGAGTGGATTTTGACAGGTCAAAGGTACAACTTTGCTTTGGGAACATATCAAGTGGTTTACATTACTGATCCACATTTGGCCAAGGAAATAAGCCTCTCCACATCACTCAAGTTGGGAAAGACTTTTTTCCTACAAAAGAATTCAGAAACCTTGCTTGGTAAGGGCATACTTACCTCAGATGGAAAGTTCTTGGCTCGCCAAAGAAAAACCATAGCTCCTGAGTTCTATACCGACAAAGTTAAGGTACTAATATAAATATAAAATACTGACCATAGCTGTTACAATTTGAATTTGCAAACTATTTACTCTATAGAGAAATTGATCAAATGGGAAAGATATGATGCAGAATTTGGTGCACATAATGTTAGGCTTTGCAAACAAACTAATCAACACATGGGAGACTGAAATAGAAAAACAAAGTGGCACATCAAATATAAAAGTTGATGAGGATTGCAGAGCTTTGCTTCTATTGTCATCTCTGAAACATTGTTTAGGCCATGGCACCATGCATGCATATTTTTAAGGTATTGTTTTGCATTTTCACCAAAGTATATATTTTTTATTATTTCTAATCTATGTTGTTATTCGTTAGTGGTTTCTTTTTTCTTTTTCTTTCTTTCTTTTTTTTTTTTTTGAATTTCATTTACGATGGATCGGGTTCATGTGGGTGTAGGATGGTTGATCCTCCATTCGAACCGTATTTGCAAATTTTGAAATACTCCATCCGCATCCACCCGCCACAAGACACGCATCTTGGGTTGGTTCGATCGAGTTTTGTGGGTTGGATGGATCCATGATTGCCCTTATTCTAAAGTAAATTTATGTTCCAAATTAGACTAAAAATGCTAGGATAACTATCAGATAATATAAAAATTATATTATTATATTAAGATTTGAGTTTGTATCAAAATAGTGAATTATATATAATAAAATATTTTTATATCACGTGACAACTAATATGTCATTTTTTGTCTTAATTTTTAATAGAAGTTAGTTATAGGAGTAAATTCAGAAAAACTTAAAATGTAAAGAGCTAAAGTAGAAAAAAAATAAACTTTAAGAGCTAAAATGAAAAAGCGCAAAGTGTAATTTACCCTTCAATTTTTCTGTACAAATGCTCAACCAAAAACCTTCAATGAATTAGATTATGTGCCTGTTTGGTGCAGCTTAAAAGCTGCTTATTTCAGCTTTCAGCTTAATTGAAGCTATTTTGATGTGTTTGGTTTAGTTTAACAATGCAGCTTATAGCTTTTTGTAAGTCAAAAATCAGCTTATTCTTTGAGTGGGGCAGGAGATGCTTAATTTGCAAGTCAGAAATCAGCTTATGTTCATAGTTATAAGCTATAAGCTGTTAAGACATAAGCTATAAGTACTTTCCCACAACTCTACCAAACAGGGCCTATATATCACAAACTAATCAAAAAGTTATGTTTGTTCCTATCGGACTCTAAACTATCAATGGATGGGACTTGACCCAAATCTGATTGACTTGAAAAAGCCAAATCCATTAACAAATATCTAATCCAGCAATCCGTTTAATGTCAAAATCCAACAGATCCAATTATAAAAGGACGGGAATAAATCCCGTACGGTCCAATATGATACAAGACCAGATTGGATTTTTGGATTTTTGATCTTTTCCAGTTACGCTTGACAAAAGAAGCATTCGAATCCTCTAAGATGGAATGAATATTTCAATTTTATGATCAATAGTTATGAAAATTTTGTATTAATAACTATTATTTTTAATTATTTTTAATTATTATTTTTTTTTTAGAAAAAATTATTGATAAATCCCATTTATAAGTGTTTTACCCGAAGAAGTCTATGAAGGAATTTTTTAACTCATTTAATTCCATGTATATATAGTTTTATTTTATAAAGTCATTTTTCATGATTTACACTATTTTCCTGAACACTTGTGCCATTATATTTAATTTTGATATCCTTATAAATATTTTTTGAACGGTTAGCAATTTTATGATGTAAACATTCATATTTTAAAATTCACAATGGTAGAAATGTAAAATTGGCCCGTGGGCAGCCCGAAACCCGTCGGCGAGCCGGGGCGGGCCCGGCCCGTTGACAATGTGAATATTCACATTGGCATGTTAACATTCACATTAATAGGAGTGCAAAATTGGCCCGCGTCCCGTGGCGGCACGAAACCTGCTCGTGGCCCATGGGCGGCCCGGGGCGGGCCCGGTCCAGCCCGTTGACAATGTGAATATTCACATTGATATGTTAACATTTACATTGATAAGAGTATAAAATTGGCCCGTGGCCCATGGGCGGCCAAAAGCCCGCCTGCGGCTCGGGGCAGGCCCGGCCCGTCCCGACCCGGCCCGTTGAGAATGTGAATATTTACATTGACATGTTCACATTCACATTGATATGAGTGTAAAATTAGCCCGCGCCCCGTGGCTGCCCGAACCTGCCCACGGCCCGTGGGCGGCCCAGGGCGGGCCCGGCTCGGCCTGTTAACAATGTGAATATTCACATTGACATGTTAACATTCACATTGATAGCAGTGTAAAATTAGCCCACGCCTCGTGGCTGCTCGAAACCCGCCTACGGCCCGGGGCGGGCCCGGCCTGGCCTGTTGACAATGTGAATATTCATATTGACATGTTAACATTCATATTGATAAGAGTATAAAATTGGCCAGTGGCCCAGGGCGGGCCCGACCCGGCCCGTTGACAATGTGAATATTCACATTAACATGTTAACATTCACATTGATAAGAGTGTAAAATTGACCCGCAACCCGTGGGCGGCCCAAAGCCCGACCGTTGCCCGAGGCGGGCTTAGCCCGACCCGTGACAATGTGAATATTCACATTGACATGTTAACATTAACATTGATAGGAGTGTAAAATTTGCCCGCTGCCCGAAGCTTGCCCGCGGCCCAGGGTAGGCTTGGCCCGGCCCATTGACAATGTGAATATTCACATTGACATGTTAAAATGCACATTGATAGGAATGTAGAATTGGCCTGCCGCCCGTGGGCTGGCCGAAGCCCGCTCACGGCTCGGGGCAAGCTCGTTTGGGTCCAGGCTTGAGCATGTCCGAGACCTTAGGTTAGGGCCTAGGTCATCAATTTGAAGCCCCGCTCGGCCCATCGGCCCACTTAAGACCCAATAAAGGCTCGATCCGAGGCCTAGCCTGCCTAAGGCGCAAATAAAATTTTGGTAGAAAAAATTAAAAAGAATTAAAAAAAAATGGCCAGGCCCGCCCAAGCCCGACCTAAGCTCAAGGCTAGGCCCAGGCCCACCGGCCCGACCCGAGACTTGATCCATTGGCCCATCCAAAGCCCCAATACCCTTGTGCCAGGGCTATGGCCTGGGCCTAATTTTTTAGCCCGTAGGCCGGCCCGACCCGGCCCAAGAAAGGCTCGTTTGGGCCCAGGCTCGAGCCTAGTCTAAGACCCTAGGCTAGGGCCTGGGTCATCACTTTAAAGCCCGGCCCGGCCCGACCCATTGGCCCGGTTAAGGCCCATTCAAGGCTCGGTCCGAGGCCCGGCCCCCGCCAAGGCCTAGTGTCTTTTTTTGTGGAAAATAATAAAATTTTGGTAGAAAAAATTAAAAAGAATTAAAAAAAAAATGGCCATGCTCGCCCCAGGCCGCCCACGGGCTGTAGGCGAGTTTCGGGCAGCCACGAGGCACGGGCTAATTTTACATTCCTATCAATGTGAATATTAATGTGTCAATGTGAATATTCACAGTGTCAATGGGCCGAGCCGGGCTAGCCCTGGGTTGCTGGCCAATTTTATACTCTTATCCATGTGAATTTTAACATGTCAATGTGAATATTCACATTGTCAACAGGCCGGGCCAGGCCCGCCCCGGGCCGTCCACGGGTCGTGGGCGGGTTTCGAACAGCCATGAGGCACGGGCTAATTTTACACTCCTATCAATGTGAATGTTAACATGTCAATGTGAATATTCACATTGTCAACGGGCCGGCCGGGCCCGCCCTGGGCTGTGGGCGGGCTTTTGGCCGCCTATGGGCCGCGGGCTAATTTTATACTCTTATCAATATGAATGTTAACATGTCAATATGAATATTCACATTGTCAACGGATCGGACCGGGCCCGTCCCGTGGCGCCCATGGGCCGCGGGCGGGTTTTGCGCCGCCATGGGACTCGGGCCAATTTTACACTCTTATTAATGTGAATGTTAACATGTCAATGTGAATATTCACATTGTCAATGGGTCGGGCTCGCCCCGACCCGACTCGAATTTTTCTGGACACCCACGAGGATCGACATGGGCCGGGCCCCTACATATTGACGATATGAACATTCACATTGACGGTGTGAACATTCACATTATGGGTATTTTGGTAATTATGTCACCCATAGGACTTATTGAAACATAAGAAAATAATGTCAACTAAATGGAACATAAGTAGATGAAAATGGTATTTTGGTCTTCTTATCTCAAATAGGACCTAATGGAATAGTCAAAAAGAATATGGGTTGGATGGAATAAAACTCTTAGAAAGTGGATTTATAAAAAAAGCTCCCTTTTTTTTATATTACGAAGTGATTATTTTACAATTTATAATTACAAGATAATTATAAACTGTAAATTTTAAATTTTAAATATGGGAAATTTTATGATACACCCCTTTGGAATGTGTACCATATGCCCCTAATTATGACTTTTGTGGTATTTAGTTATGACCCATTAGGGTGTTAGTTTTGACTTATCCGTTTGGATGATGAGGAGAGGTAAGACAAGAAATGATTGTGGTTTCTCACCCAAATGAGAAAAAAAAAAATGATCGTGGTTTCTCACCATTATGTTTGAATGAATAAAAAAAGAAGAGAATATGGTTTCTCACCTCTCTTGTTTGCATAGAGTAAGTAAGAGAAAGGGGGAAAAAAAGTGTTTTATTTCATTTTACTAAAATAACATTTCATATTAATACGTTATGCTTTTTCATAGACGTAATTTTGGTATTTTAAAAACATTTCGTTAAACCCAATTATTTTCTCACTAAATCTTCCCACTTTTAGTTAGAAACGAAAAAAATATTTGGTGAGAGTCCTTTTCTCACCCTACTTAACCATTCAAATAAGTGAAATGACTTTCTATTCTCATAATTTCTTTGTTTTTCTCACCAAACTCTTCCATCTAAACAAAGTGTTAGTTATGACTTGGTTATACACATTATGATATTAGTTATGACTCATTAAGATGTTAGTTATAACTAGAAGTGACACATGGACTAGTTTGAGAAGCTAAAACGTGTTAGACAATAAAATAATTTAATCTAAATCCGCCTATTTACTAAATGGGTTTAAATGGGTTGAATTAAGTTGGATGCGAATTGGATAAATGAACCTGACTAACCCATTTACTTTAATGAACTTATTTTCTAATAGATTCAAATTTAAAAAAAAACAAAATTGGCTTCAAACAAATAAATGTCATAAATAGTTTTTGGAAAATTACATACACATGTTTATTGTCATGTATTAAAAAAATAAAAAAAAAAAATAAATAAATTTGAACCTAAACACACATACATAACAAAATATATATTGTGTTTCATATGTATATATAGATGTGTGTAATAGATGCATGCAAATAGAGCTGGAAGTAGTTGAAAAGAAAACAATTTAAGAATCCAAGTTAGAGAGAGAGAGAGTTGGGATGTATTTTTAGGATTGTGCCACGTGGTCGGGATGTGGCCAAGGTGTCACATGGGCAAGCCAGATTGCTGAGGTGGTTACGGTATTGCTGAGATATGGTGTAGTACTGCTGGAATCCCGAGATATTTGGATAGGGCATAAGAGTCCTAGATAAGTGATGCACTTAGTTCAGATAAGGATGAGACTTTTAAGGAGTTCATCCATATCTAACTAAGAGTTTGAGATAAGCATTGCGTTTAAGTCTTGTGAAGTGAGACTTCTAGAGATCAAGGGCACATGCACCTTCGTGGGTCTAAGGTATGCTTTTATTGAGTGTTATGTCATTTTCTTGATATCTTTGAGAGATAAGTTGATTGATTTGATCGTTGGAGTGCTCTCGGATGGAGAGCCACCGTGGTATTCTTATCTCCTTGTTGGTAGATGTTTGGTTTAATCTATTTCCCCGTGTGCTCTCCAACTAGGTTCCCTATTTGGTTGTGAGATTGGAAATCAACACTCACAATTTGGCATTGTATGTGGGAGCTTAGTATAGAATAGATGGCCAACGCTGGACAAGAGGTGTGAGCAGGGGACAACATACCCAGTGCGGAAGAGGAATACATGGATCCAAATGCCAGAAGAGGAAACAATGACGAAGAACTGCAAGATGTAAATCTTGAGACAAACAATGCTGGAAGTGGCCGTAATGGCTTGAGAAGAATATTACAACGAGAGCGACTTTCAAGTATGGAAAGAAAGGTTGACGGACTTCCAGACCGTGGTGAACTTCATGATGTAGAGTAAGGTGATGCAATTGACGTTATCTTTATTGGAAACGATGACTCTAGCAGGAAATGCCTATGACAAAAAGGAAGGACTGGCTATAGTGTCAACCATCCCACAACATGAGAAAAGACCTAGGAATTCGCATTGGTGCTCACAGAAAGCCAAGCAGATAGAATCACGGTGAGAAGAGTCCATGAGAACCCCGAGGACTAAGGGAACCTAGATTAGGAGACCTCGATAGGTCAATGGACAGGGCCTCTACTTTGACAGCGTAATAAACGTGGAGAGTTCTAAAAGGACGCATCCCAACACAAGTAGCAGCTCGCCGAAGAGGCTGAAATAGACCGATAACCAAGCTCCTGAACCGATAAAAGAACATTTGAGAGACTACATCTAAAGCAAGAGGTAGGGCGCAGAGGTCACATCCATCGCCCAGCCGAGGACACTATTCTCAGTGGAGTTGGATGCATTCGAGGAACCAAAGAGATTCAGCATACCAAGATTCCAGATCTATGATGGTGAGTCAGGCCCAAACTTCCATGTTGATTTTTGTTTGAATGCAATTTCTCTGTGGAGTGGGATCGAAAAGTTGATATGCAATGTGTTCCCTTTGACATTTAGGGAGATAGCACCAGACTGGTTCCTTTTGGCTTGCTCCTATGCTGGGCTATTTGAGCCTTTGTTTTGGGCTGTTTGAACTCCTGATTTAATCAAATATTAATTACATTCTAACAACATTTAGGATAAAGGTTTAGGTGAGAAATAATGGGACAAAATAAATTTTGATTCCATTCTTCTCTTTCAAATAAACCATCAAAATAAATTTTGATTCTATTTTTCATTTTCAAATAAATTAAAATATAATTAAATAAATCATCAAAATAAATTTTGGATTCTATTTTTCTCTTTCAAATAAATTAAAACATAATTAAATAAATCATCAAAGTAAATAAGTCTAACAAAAAGCCTTATGTTTTACACCAAGAGATACTACAAGGTTTACAACAAGATCCTGGCTTGTAACCAGGAACTTGCAGTTGTGTATTTCAAGAACGGCTTAGAGGATAATTGCCCACTTTGGCAATCCCTTGCAAAGACTCTCCCAAAGAACATGGAGGACCTCATGGCAAGGATTGAGAAGTACGCAAAGGCCAAGGAAGACATGAAAACAAAGAAGACGAGTATAATGAAGCAAAAGAAGAGAAATGGCTCACCGAAGTGCAACCGAGGAAATACCAATGTCGACAAGCCAGAACCAAGATTGAAGGCTATGAAAGCCGTAGCACAGTTTTCAAGATTCCCATTCACAAGGTCTTAAAAAGGATCAGAAATCATTCATACTTTAGGGCACCTCAGAAGACCTCGGGGAAGTTTATAAGCAAAATCCCCAGGAAGAATTATGCCTACCATGATAAGAACGGGCACGTGAGTCAAGGGTACCGGGCTCTGAAACAACACCTGGAGGATCTGGTCAAGCAGGGACACCTAAGAGACTTGAAAGACGATGCAAAGACATGAGAGGAACATACAAGGCTAGCCCAGGTGCCGGCATCACCAGCACCCACTGTTACCACATTCAGGTGGACCATGGGTTATCAATGTAATCTATACGAAGGTAGAACGAGATCTAAGAAGGGACACAGATGATAAGGCATCTGCAGCATGTCTACCAAGTTTAATAGAAAAAGCCCCAGATGGAGGGACATTGGGGGCCGATGATCTCATTCACAGAAGAAGACCTAGCTATGGTACAATATCCACACAACGATGCTTTAATAGTGACACTAAAGATTAGAGACAGCCAGGTAAGGCATATATTGATCGATCAAGGTAGCTCCTGTGACATCATCTATGTCAGATGTTACAAGAAGCTCGGCCTTCACAAGGACGATCTGGAGCAATCTGACAACGTCATGGTTGAATTTAACGGCACCCCGACATAGCCACTAGGAACAACGAACCTGGAGATTCAAGCAAGAACTAAGACGGTAACTATATAGTTTACCGTGATAGACACCCCTTCCTTATACAACATCATCTTGGGAAGACTTTGGCTGCATGTTATGAGGGATGTTCCCTTAACTCTACACCAATTGTTTCGGTTCCTAACTGAGTTTAGGATTGAGCAGGTGAGAGGAGACCAAATGCAGGCAAACAATTGCTCTATGGCAACAATGAAGTACACCTGCAATGCTAAAGAAGTGAAAATGGCAGAGATAGAAGACGAAGACTAGAAGGTCTTGGATGCTGTCGGCAAAGGACCCGCTAACAAGATCCAAGAGCCTTTGAAAAGGGTTCTGGTATAAGAAGGGGATAGAGAGCGATTCTTCCTCCTCGGCTCGGGCTTAGTCGAGGAAGAAGAAAGAAAATTGGAGACTTTCTTGAGAGAAAACATTGACGTGTTTGCTTGGACATCGTACGAGATGTTGGGGATTAGCCCCGAGGTCACCTGCTATAAAGTCAACATGGATAAGTCAGCCAAACCTATGATCCAGAGAGCCAGGCAACCAACCTTGGTCTATGTACAAGCAGTTGAAAAGTAAGTAGAGAAGCTGCTGGAGGCACAGGCAATCCGAAAAGGGAATTACCCAAGTTGGTTGTCGAACACAGTGGTAGTAAAAAAGAAGAATGGCAAGTGAAGGGTTTGCGTGCACTTCACATGCTTGAATAAGGCTTACCTGAATGACTGTTTCCCTTTGCCAAAGATAGGCCAGCTTGTGGATGCCACATCTGGGCATAGAAGGAAGAGTTTCCTTAACACATACAAGGATTATCACCAGATAGCCATGTATGCACCGGATGAGGAGAAGATGACATTCATCACCCCAAAAGGACTTTACTATTACAGAGTGATGCCCTTTGGACTGAAGAATACAGGGGTAATGTACTAGGGGTTACTAATGAAAATGCTTAAGCATCTGATTGGAAAGAACATGGAAGTCTACATAGATGACATGGTCGTGAAGAGTAAAGAGCCTACAGATCATCTAGATGATCTGAATGAGGTTTTTGACATCTTAAAGACATATTGGCTTCGTTTGAATGCCTCCAAGTGCACTTTTGGAGTAGGATTTGGTAAGGTCCTAGGATATCTAGTGACCAGGAGAGGAATTGAAGAAAGCCCCGATTAGATCAAGGCCATCCTTGATCTGAAGAGCCCGACGATAGTAAAAGAGGTCCAAGTTTTGACCAGCAAAGCAGCTGCACTGAATATATTCATGAGCTGAAGTTCGGATAAGTGCAAACCATCCTTCCAGCTGCTTGAGAAGGCCACAAAGTTTTCTATGGACGGATGCATGTAAAGTTACCTTGGCTGACCTAAAGAGATATCTGACAACCCCACTAGTATTGTCAAATCCAGTTCCAAGAGACGAACTATTTCTATATTTTGCAGTCTTGGACCACGCTGTCAGCGTCATGGTTATCCGAGAAGAAAAAGGAGAGTAAAATGCGCTGTATTACGTGAGGAAAACCCAGGCAGGTGTAGAGACGAGATACCTACCTCTAGAAAAACTAACACTTGCATTGGTAGTGGCATTAAAGAAACTGAACCATTACTTCCAAACTCATAAGATTGTGGCACTCATAGAGTACCCACTGAAGTCTCTACTACAACATGGAGACTTGATAGGCAGAATAGCACGATAGGCTGTAGTTCTAGGTCAATACGACATAGAATGCAGACCAAGGACATCAATCAAAGGTCATGTTTTGGCTGACTTTGTTGTTGCGTTCACACCCAAGACCTGTGAACCTCAGCTTAGGGTGCGCAGAAAAACTAGAGGAAACACAGATGGCACCAGAGAACCCCACACCAAGAGGACAGAAGAAAGATCAAGAGAAATCGAAGCCTTGTGACATCTACATCGACGAGTCCTTCCACCCCTTTGTCGATAGCAGTTCAAACTGACAAGAAACGAGGTTAGAAGTGGTGTTAGTCTCACCAGACGGGCAAATGATAGAGAAATCAATCCGACAGGGGTTCAAGGCCTCAAATAATGAAGCAGAGTACGAGACACTAATTGCCAGATTGAAACTAGTATCAGCAGTCGAAGCCGAGGAGGTGGTAGTCTACTGTGACTCCTAACTCATTGTGAACCAAGCGACGGGAGAATAAGCAGCCCGAGATGAGCGAATGGTCGCCTATGTCAGGCATGTCATCAAATTGTTAGCCTAATTCCAAAAAGACTACAATTGGTCTGCAGAGAAGACAATAGCCATGCGGACGCATTGGCCAACCTTGCCAGTGCTATAAAATCAGACACACTAAAAACAATCATAGTGAACTATCTGTCAGGCCCGAGTGTGGAACCTTTGATAATAGAATACGAGGAAATGTGCACAGAGCTGGGCCCAAATTGGATTGTTGCATTGGTCAAGTTCATTAGAGATGGCAAGCTACCAAAAGATAGAAAAGAGTCACACAAGATCAGACTCAAGTCGGCTAGATTCTATTTATCAGTAGAAGGCTATCTGTATGGAAGATCCTTCATTGGACCCTTATTGCGATATGTGCATCCTTCCAAGTGGAAGACCTATAATACGAGATCTGCGAAGGAGTTTGTGAAGCCATGCAAGAGACAGATCTCTTACCCACAGAGCTATATCGCAAGGGTATTGGTGGCTCTATATGCAAAAAGATACTAAAGCCTATGTTAGGAAATGCGAGAAGTGTCAACAGTGTGCACGCATGATACATTAGTGTAGATACCCTATTTTAACCGCCCTTAAGACTTGGGCGCCTCGCTCTGAACATTCAATGATGAAATCTTATACTGCGTAATCTTTCGAATATTCAGGAAAAGGATTCAGTTTTGAGCTTCAAACCTAAACCTTGCACCCCATTTGGACCAAACCCTATTTTTCTAGCCTGACCACTCAAAAAGAAACAAAACCAAAAATGACTGATAGGCCACATTATGTTGGCCGGCCGACCATGTTTGCTGAGAATAGATATTTTGCAGCTGTAGCTACTTCTATGCACGAGCTCTAAGCCAGTTGTCCTTTTTCAGATATTTCCGATGTGAAACGTCGAAATTCTATAAATACAGCAACTCTCCTTAGTGTTTGGGGTTGAGAAACTTAGTAAGCAAGCCTTTTTCAAAGATATCCAAACCTTTCCTACCCTCTTGATATAGATACACTAGATATACACCATTGAAGCTTGATTTTGAAGCTTTTTGCTGAGATTTTGAACACTATTTCAGATACTTGAGAGTGTTTAGCTTGTGGTTTATGAACCAAGAAACTCTTCCTCTTCTCTAGAGGTTGATTTTTCTACTTTTGCCATTCCATTTTCTTTTAAGCTTCTTGTTCTCCATTTCAATACTATTTTTCAAAATATTTTGGGCTTTAAAATGTGATTTGAACCTTGTTGAAGGTGGAAGGGTTAGCCACCTTTCCATAAGCTTGTTCGCTAGTGTTTCTCTCTTGTTGTTGTTGTTGTTGTTTTTTTTTTTTCCAGAACTGTTTTAGGTAGATTTTGATTAAACATGAACTGTGTATATGTGTTTAAAACTTATATAGATAGTTTGATTCTTGTCTCATATCTTTCTTCTTAGATATTGCAAAGCTCTCTTCCAGTTCCTTCTTTGTAGCATGGAAATGGATGTTTCATCCATGTTCTATGAGTAGGAAGATGAGCTTGCAATCATCTATCCATATCTTTCATTTCTTGCTTTTACTTAATTTAGTTTTACTTTTTCTTCAAAGCAATATGAGAGCTTTTTCATCAAGACCATTAGAGACTTCTTTTCTAGTTCCTTTGAAGCATGGAAATGGATGTTTCAATCCATCTTTCATGAGTAGGAAGAGGAGTCACTTTGGTTTTCTTAATGATGTAACTTTTTGTGTATGAGCTTTGCCTCCAAGAATGCCTCATTCTAAACCTATGCTTTCTAAGCTTGAGTATTCACTTGCTCTTGTTTTCCTTGAGATTCAATGGGTTTTGGCCATATCTTAGATTGTATCTTTCATAATTAGTTTTAGTTAGCTTTGTATCCATTAATTGTTATCTTGTTGCTTCACTAATCATCATTTAAATGCCTTTGGGATGTTTGATGATTTGTGAATCAAACCTACTCTCTCCTTGAGATTTTTTCATGTAGAAGAGAGAAAGAAGAACGAACATCTGTTGGAAACCCCCTATTTTGCTCTGTTCTAGTTCCTTCTCAAAATTAATGGTCGGCCGGCCAGTCCCCTGTATGGCCGACCACTTCTATAGGGTGGCCGACCACATTTTTTGTATGGCTGTGGCGTTTTTCAGTGAAACAGAGCAAATTCTGAGGCCCAAAACAGAGTCATTTTTCAGGCTATGAATAGAGCAGCCTCTAACAATGAGCAGTAGGGGTTTCCGAAGGATGTTCTTGGTTGGCGCGTGCAATTCCTCGCCTTTCATTTAATATTAGCCGCATTGATTCATTTGTAATTAATTAGTTTCTTTCACTCAGGCTTGTAATAATTAAGTAGTTAATTCATTTGTGTTTGTAATAATTATTTAATTAGGATATTCGGACCCTCTTGTGCGAGGGTAAAGGTGTAATATTTGTATGTCTTCTAACCCTCATTTCTTTCTCCCTTTTATTTACACGCTTATTGTGGTTGTATATAATATCATGTTTTCATTTCATATCATTGCCATGCTTTGTATCCATTTTTGCATGCATTAAGGTTCGGTTCATCATTTTCAAATATCATTGTCATTTCCTACTTACTTGAATGCGTGCGTTACTGCATGCTTTGAGTTAATCCATATGACATGTTAATAAGCTGAACCTAGTAATTGCATCTTGTATGTGTTAGGTTAGTCATGTACATTGTTAGGATCAAGCAGTTTTTTAATTTTTTTTTTTATTTTCTTTGGCTTGCCTTGGAGTACCAGGTGAGCATTTTTGCTTTTGCATATGGCATGTGTGTTTGTGTTGCCATGTCAAAAATACTACAATGGGGCTACTCGCTTACTTGAAATATCTCTTTGAATGCTTGTGGATGAAGGTTATTTCGCTTAAATTAGAATGACTTTGATTTTTGTACATATGAGCTAACTTTCCCTTTGAGTTGCACATATTCAAAATGCTTTCCAAAGTAAGCGAAACAGTCTATACTTGTGTGCCTCACATAGTAAGTTAGCATAATAAAATCTGAACAAGAGCATATAATGTCGATAAAATTCACGTTATGATTAGTAGAGGCCGATCTTTGATCGGGTGAGAGGGTGCTCAATTCATAACCTTCTCATCTCATACCTAAGTTCTCTAACTGAGACAACTTTGGTTACGACAGACAAGTGGCCTTTGGCACGAGTAACGGGTTTCCTAAATTTCTAAAAATATTTAGATGACGACTCTAAAATCTGGCAATGTAGTCCATTTTTGGCATCTCTGATAATTAATGAATTTTCCAAGATTTGTTGAATTTGGACTCTCATTCATTTTTCTATTTCACATTGAACTTGTGAAACCAGATTCAGGACCACATGAGTCTGAACTGTAGGGCTATTGCACTCCGAGGAGACTAAACCCCTTTGAGGAGCATGAAAAACTAGCTACAATTTCTGGTGACTTTGTTGAGGAAATTAGAGAACTTGACTTGGACTTCATGATGTGAAATTTTATTTACATATATATGTTCATTGCATTGCATTTTCATGGTTCTGTTAAGTCATTATGTTTACCATCTGATTGTAGACACCCCATTTTTGACCGTCCTCGAGACTTGGTTGTGCTTGCAGGTACACCCAACAACTAGTTCGATTGCTCGCTGAGTACTCGACTGTCGCAGTGGAACGTCACCGGTTCGAGCTTCCTGGACCCTGTATCCTTTCTGCCTTTTTTTTGGACCTTGACTAGGTCCTTTCAAAGTGACCTTGGTGCACTGCCGGCCTTGGCATGGAACTGCCGGCCATTGCCTTGTTCCTGCCGGCCATTGGTGATGCCCTGCTGGCCATCAGTGAGCCACTGCTGGCCATTGATGATGGCCGACACCCCCCTGTCTTACCTGGTTTTCCTCCAGATCTTTTGAGCCAGCTGGTTTTTTGTTTGCTCCCCTCCATACACGTGTATGGAGGGATGAAGCCCTTGTAAAGCTTCTTGAAGAAGCTTTGGCTTTGCATTCCTCTATATAAGCAAGAGACCTCCCTCTTTGCCAGGGGTTCTGAGTTTTGGAAGGGCAAAACCTCTCTTTCTCTCTATATTGCTTAAGTTTTGTGCTTAGAGATTGGATTTCCTTGCACTTTTACACTACAACACATAGATATACACTACCACCATTGAACCAAGCTTCTTGGGAGGTCTTCTTGAGGTCTGAAAGCAAGCTTCCACCCCCTTGAAATTGCTGGTTTCGAAGAGGGTCTTCAAGGGTGAGCATTTCTCCCATTTTTGCACTTTCTTGCACCTTCCTTTAGCCATCTTTGCATATTGATTTAGGCTTTGCTTATAACTGAAAAAGTTTTGTTTTTAAGTGCTTTTTAAGATTGCTTAAGGTCATTATGCTGTTTGGGGTGTGTAGCCCCCTTGCATGCTTTGTTTGGCTTTGTTTTAAGCCATATCTTGGAGCCTCCGAGCTAGCCTTGGTTTGGCCTTCCTACCGCTGAAATCCAGTGGATTTTCAGTGGTAAAGGTGTGATTTTGAGGTCCTTAATCAGAGGGGGCAGCCCCCTCTCTTTGTGTTCCTCTTTGCTTGCATTTTTGGCCTTCCAAAGGACCATCCCTCTAAACATTTTTGAGGCTTGGTTCAGACCCCTTTTTGTAACTTCTAGGACCTGCCTTGGCCTTGTCCAAGGCTGGTTTGGTCATGTCTTGCTTGCATCTAGCATGTGTGGTGTAACTCTATTTATAGCTCATCAAAGTAGCATGTGTGCATAGTCTTTGTTGAGTCCATTTCAGTCCATTTTTGGTGATGTTTTACCATGCCATGAACCTGTTTTGGGCAGGTTTTGCCACTCCATACTTGCATGATGCACTTGTAGTGTAAATCTCCTAAACTAGCTTCATATGATCCATGCCATGCCATGTCATTTTAGCTTGTTTGGTTTACATTTCAACATATATTTGGTCATCATTTGGCATGTTATGACCCTATCCATAGTTGGTTCGATCATCCTTTGCATGCTCCATATAGGTGTAGAAAAAATCATGTTTACTAGCCCTTTGTGCATGATGTTTTGACTCACCATACTAGCATATTTTGGCTTCGCTCAAACTTGATTTTATGCTTATTTTGAAGTGTTCTAGGACTGTTTTGGGTTTCCCTTGCCATATCCTTCATGCTTCGTATAGCTGTAGTGTAATTGGCCTTGCAAGCTTCGTGTTTCGGTGATTCGCGCATGCTATCCTTGAGATATTTAAATGATTTGGCATCATTTATCATCTCATTTCAGTGCATATAGTGTTATTATGCTTGCACATTTGTCACTTCTTAGGCACTTTTGAGAGTTGCCCTTTTAGGCCCCTTTGATAAACCTTTTGCATTTCGCATGCTTGAGTGTGTTGTATGACTTAATTCATCGCTTTGGCTACTGATTTGGACCTATTTGAGAGTTGTCCATCTTTGGTGTAAGCCCATCTTACCATGTTGTCGCATGCTTGTTTCATCTTGTATGTTGTTGCATACTTGTCCACCTTTGCGTGCCTTGCATGTTTGCATATCCATGTTGTATTTTGCCATGTTGTTCAAGGTTGTCACCTCACATCATGCCTATATGCTTGTTGCATGCTTGGTTTAGTTGCATGTTTGCACATTTAGGTCATGTTGCATGTTTGCCATGCTTATGTGTTGCATTGCTTGGATTAAGTGTTAATCCGAGCACAAGGAACGAGGGGGGTTTCATACTTCAAGTGATGGAAAGTGTCTCAATTCTCGATCGCCAAAGCTCTTGATGATTCATGATAGAGTTCTAGGCTTTACTTGCTTTATTTGTGCATTCATTTTCATATTGATTTGCACAAGTTGGATCTTTGGCCATCATGCATCGGGATGCGTGATTGATGGTCGTGGATCCGACTAGGCCTCTCCATTGATGTCTTGAGGTGATTTGGAGTGCCACGGTGCGTACATATCCTTAGGAAACCCTCCATTTTCTCTATTTTGTGCTTCGTTCCAGTTTGGTGTCACAGCACACTAGTGGCCGGCAATGTCACACCCTAGGCCGGCAATGCCCTGTTGTTGGCCGGCATCTCTCCTTTCATGGCCGGCAGGCCACTAGTGAACTCTCCAGTAGTGTTTTGGTAAGTCTCAGCAACAAGCACTGGAAGACACCCTGCAAACAGAGCCTCTAGAGAGCAACCGGAAGGCGTTTCGAGGCAAGGAACCGAAGCGAGCATGCATACCCTCCTCTGCTTCAAACAGAGCTGGAACAGCATCGTTTACTGCTTTCCCTATTTGTTTGTTGTCTTTCATTTGATAGTTAATTAATTTGTTAATTAATTAAGTTGTGTAATAATTAGTTGTAGCTAGTTATTCATTCGGTTCTGTAATAATTAATTAGCTTGTGAGTTAGTTAATTAGGTGGCTTGTATTATTCATTCGGACCCTCCGAGCGAGGGCGCAATTGTAATAAGTGTGCGTGTGTGCGATGCATGTCTTCCAACCCCATTTCTTTCTCCCTTTTATTTAGCCGCTTACAATGGTTAGATTTAGGGCATATTTCAACTAGCATACCTTATGCTTGCATGTTTGCATCATTCATTTGTATTGCATGCACCGGGCTCGGCGCATCATACTAACTACATAGTATTTCAATTCTAATTTGAATACATGTTATATGTTGCATTTCACATGCCATCCATAGATTAGCTGAGCCTATTCTAGTTGCATTTTGCCTGCGATGCATTAGCCATTCTAACATGGACTTGGATTATACATTTGATTACTAACAAGTTCTTTGTTTTGGCTCGGAGTACACTGCAAGTATTTGTGCTTTAGCATCTCGTATGAATGTGAATGTTAACAAGACAGCATGCTTACCATGTGGCTATGTGCTTAGTTGATATAACTACCTGAATGCCTGTGGGTGAAGGTTGGATTGTTTGAGTTGGAACAACTCGTTGAAATCCGTGTTTTAGCCTACTTGCGAGTAGCAAATTTCAAATTGTCTTTCAAATGAGCGGATATGCAATGCTTTGTTCCAAATTAGGCGATCTAGTCTATACTTTTGTGTTGTGCGCATCACATAGTAAATCTAGGCTAATAATCGGAATAAGAACGCATAATGTTTTCAAAACTCGATATCATGGTTAGTAGAGGCCGATCTTCGGATCGGGCGAGAGGGGGTGCTCATAGCTGACCTTCCCCAATCGTACCCAAGTTCCCGAGCCGAGGCAACTTTGGTGATGACGGACACGTGGCCTTAGGCAACGAGTCAGGATTTCCTAAATTTTCCAAAATAAAATATTTAGGTGGCGACTCTGTATCTGGAAAAGCAGTCCATGTTTGGCACTTCTTTCAAAAAAATCTGTTTTCAAAAATGATTTGTCGGATTTGGACTCTTTGATGATTCATCAATCTTGCATTGCACTCTGCGAGAATAGATACAGGACCGTGACTTTGAGTCATGAATTGTAGTGAACCTCAAATGAACAAAACGGGACGGGATTTCCCTCCCGAGACGTTCAAGGACGTCTACACTGATATCCTGGATGACTTGTCGAAGGCTTGCCAAAAGGTTGTCAAAAGGCTGGCCACACAACCCTTGGATCTGGGTTACCGCTGTACCGCTTGATCCTCCCTTCACTTTTTGTGTTAGGTGTGAGAGGTATATTATGTAATCTTGTTGAGGTACCCCTTTTGACTAATTGGCCTAGTGCATGTAGTAAGCTCTAGTGACCTTTCAAAATAGGACATGATGCTCCCCCATATTCAAGATGTTATGATACCGCTTGTTTGAATATCAAAGTTGTAGATCACTCCCAAAGCTAGGACAAAGAAATCCTAACCTCTCATAGAGGTGTTTTGAATGCTTTTGTGCAAAATATGAAATCTTTGGAAATGTGTGATGCAATCCTTGGAGAGTCTTAATCTTGAGGCGATTCCTTCCAAAACTTGAGGGTCATATCAGAATAAGAATTTGGGTCAAAATCCAGGGATTTGTGTTTAATATGGTGGAAAAAATATCAGGATCTGGGGTTTGTATCTGAGTGGGTGAATTTTCAGCAAAATCATAACCAAGGCCGAAAGAAATTGTATCTTCCTTTGTTTTTGACTGGCATACCTGGTATCCTGATCTAATGGGTCATTTGTTTTTAATGGTAAGTTTGTTTGAGCCAAAGAAGGAGCAATGCCCAACTCAGCAAAGGCCCAACCCAATCCGACCCGGAAAGCATTAACCCATCACAGCCCATCTAATCCTAGAAAAACCACTCAGCAAAGGCCCAGTCCATCCAATCCCAGAAAAAACCCACTCAGCAAAGGTCCAGCCCATTTAATCCCCAAAGGCTAGCTCAGAAAAGATCCATCCAATGCCAAAAGACCCATTCTAAAAAGCCCAATTCAGTCAAAAACCATCAAGACTAATTCAGTTCAGATACATCGAGTGTAACTAGTTCAAAATCCTTATTACTCATCTCGCAGGTTACACCCATCCATTTCCCTAAATTGCCAACTTAGCAGACTTGTAATGGCACAGAGTCTAGAAGAAGTTATGACCATGATGACAACATTCCAATAGGCCATGGATACACTAAACCAGGAGATAGCTATACAAGATCAGACCATTGTTGAAATGCAACATCCATCTGGGGCATCAGCATCTACCACACATCCAGTCCGAACTACCTAGCCAAATCTTGATCCACCTCCACTAGCTGAAAACCTTCAAGTTCCAGATTCCCAAGAGATGTTCGCTTATGCTTAATCTTTCAGGCCTCCGGCACAGCCTCATGGAGGGCTTCTTCCTTTCGACATCAATGACATCGATCCTGCCATGATAAAAATTGCTAAGCTGGAGAAGATGCTAAAGAAATCTCAAGGCTTCAATTCCATCTTGGACATTGAAGACAGTTATACTAAAGCTTCTATGAGATTGCCAGAGAAGTTCAAAATGCTGCACATTGACAGATTTGATGGAAGCGGAGATCCTATCGCCCACGTCCGTCTTTTCTCGGATGTCTTGAAACAAAAGGGCTTGACGCTGGCTCAGAAATTGTCATTATTCTGAAGGACCTTATCAGAAGTGGCAACCACCTAGTATGCGAAACTGGAAGCCTCAGCCAAGCAGAACTGGAAAGAACTATCTGAGGGATTTGTTAATTAGTATTCCTACAATACTCAGATGGAGGTAACAATCTGCGAACTGGAGGCAACCTCTCAAAATCCTGAGCAACCCTTTATCGACTTCATTGCTAGATGGAGGGCAAAGGCAGCACAAAATGACAAACATGCCTTCAGAGAGGGAACAAGTTTGCTTGGTAGTTCAGAATCGTGAACCAGACATGTTACATAGGATGATAGTTGCACCACTATCTACTTTCGTTGTTTCACATGAATTGGGGGTTTAGATTGAGAGCACTTTTGCTTTCAAGAAGGGAATTATCTAGAGAGCGAGTGAACTGACAAAGAGGGTATTTTCCAAGAGTACCAATGTTAGCAGTATCACTATTCCCAAACCCATTAAAATCAATACCGTCGCCACCAATCCCAAAATAACCAAACTCTTTGCCAATACTAGCCCATAAACAGTTGGCCTACCTCGAGCTCAAGATAGAACATTCAACCCTCTCCATATGAGCCTAACCTGCGTACTAAAAGTCCTAATGGAAGGAGGGTATCTCAAACCCCTTAATCCCTAACCTCTTCCTGACCCACTCCTTGTAAGACATAACCCCACTAAATATTGTGCGTTCCATCAGCAGCGCAGTTATGACACAGATCGTTGCTACAGCCTTCATCATGAGGTTCTGAATCTCATCGACAACCAGACAATAGCTCCATCTCAAGAACCCAATGTTACCACTAATCCACTTCCCATCCATGACCAAATACCTCCTCGTCACCTTAACCTCATCCATAGAGTACCTCCAACCTTCAATCCCAGTATATATATCGCTCTATCCCATCTGCCCAGGCTAGAGGTGTTCATTTTTAAAAAAATACCGATTTGTGCATGATGGATACACCCAATATGGTTTGAATACACCAAGAGTGCCAAATGGCCGAACCCACTGCTGCTAAGATGTCGGGAATGATCGAAGACCTTCAAGGAATGGTGGCAGATTTAACCTTTGGGATTCTGGCTTCGTCCTTTACCACACCTCATGCTGGGGATTTTATACCAAAGAATTCTTCAATCTCGGGATAAACTAAAAGTGGAATGGGCTAATCAAAACCAAATGTAGCCATGATGTTGAGGGGTGGAGGTTGTGCCCGCGATTGACCACGACTAAATGTAGCCTTTAGGTTTGTTGGTTGTGGATAGTTGCGTTGTCCATAGTGGGCCACAATGAGGGGGTCTTAATTAGCTTGATCGCGCCCACAATGCCATGGTCGTGCCTGTGACCAGTGGCATTGCGGTCAGATACAAACGCTGGTTGTAGGCACAACCATGGCACTGCAGGCGTGATCAAGCTAATTAAGACCCCCTCACTATGGCCCACTGTGGACTACGCAACTCTCCCTAACCAACAGACCTAAAGCCTACATTTGGTCGTGGTCCATCGCGGGCGCGACCTCCATCCCTCAACATCGCAGGCATGATCAAGCTCAAACAGAAAATTCTAGGTTGCTTTTCGAAGCTAACCCAACGTCCTAAGGTCCAAACACACCAGGCAAGGTCAAAGTCAATCGGGATGACACGTATCCCATCCAAAAACAAACTTGGTTGGGTTTTTTGACTCGGGCCACTACAATCTCCTTCGCGTAGGAAATTTCATCCTCGAAATTAGAAACACACTGAGGACTACGGCAAACAAACACATATGGGTACTGCACTCACCCTTTTGAGGCACAAATCCATATTTGGGACAAATTTTCGGATCCCTGGTCCAACATCTCGGTAGCCCCCCAAGACACCCGAGCTACCAAACACTAGAAAAGGTTACAAATGCCCCTCTGACCCACGCAACTTATTGGGGTCTACGAGACGAACAAAAACAATAGTTACCACTCACCTACACAATGGCAACTACAACCCCATCATATACTCACACCTAAACAACACCCAACACATATAAAATAACCACACTTATAACTAGAACCCTCAGTCAACTTCCATCAGAGAAGAAGACCGCACCAACAAACCACGGTTTACGGAGAGAACTCTCCGGCACAACCACAAATAAACAATACCCATATCTCTTAACTCAAAACACACACGAACAATCCAAGTCTCATTAATACCAAAAATGAATCACATGAGTTTAAAGAAAATTGACTAAGTTCTTTTATTATCTTGAAAACTCCAAAATCATACCATGCTCTAACAACAGATTTGTTTCAAAATCCCAATAAAACCCAATTGTTTTGCAAATGTTTTTCTAAAAAAAACAATATGATTTCAACCCCAATGTTTTCAGTTGAAAAAAAATGCCCTACAAGACCATAACCAAAATCAATTTCCAACTCTATTTCTCATTAAACATCCGGTGAATCCCAACCATTACCCAACAACATCCAGCACACCTATGGTGATGTCATAACACAATAACCACATTTCTATAACAACATTTAATAGAAATAATCACTCTGCTAATAGAGATAATACGACACAAACAGGTTCCCAAATTCTGGAAGTTTCAAACCAACACAAGCACAACAAAATTTATCAGCAATACACATTGGCTCAGGGGCGCTCACAAAACCAAGATTCTAACACATTACCTCAACTTGAGGGGTTCCACAACTCACTTCGATCATCACACACATACATAAACGAGGCTTAATGCCTTCAAGTACAACCTAAGGTACTACTCAACCTTACAATAACCTGCTCAAACCGAAGCAAATCTCAAGGCGACTATGTGTCAACCAACTTCGAAAACTCCACATCCAACCCACTAGTTCTAAGCTAAACCAATCCAAACCAAGCCTTAAGTCCCATTAAATGGGATCGGCTACAAGAACTCGTCTTCCTTACTTGATTCAATCCAACTCACTAACTCACTACCTCCGAAACCATACACCGGCAAGTTATCCAACACCATTCACCCCTATGTAAGGTTTAACAAACACACCAACATATTTGCGTCCGAGATGGACTTCCAAAAAATAAATCACATAACTCGCACCCTCGAATCAACTCACTATAACTTATTTGCCTACGTGGCACTCAAACATTTCACATTACTCACTAGAAGACCAATAGGGTCAACAGCCAACTCACTAATTACATAGGCCAGAACACATTAGACAAGAAGCACAAACATCACTCTTATTCCCCAAGAGACACAAGTCTTACACGCTCTCAAAAATAAACATACGTTTCCAATACTCTACCAAACATTTCTCACTAATGCCATAAATTCCATCAAGTGGTGCTACCCAAAACCATACACTTAAGATAGTATGATTCCACTGTCAAACACCCCAGAACCAATCACAACCACATACCAACTATACCACCATACTAGGATCACTAATCCTCACAACACTTCTCAACTTAAGGAAGTTCAAAATCCAACCCATGCCCAAACCACTAGGGCAAACAAACAAACATACACACATCGTACTAGTAGGCACAACACTCCTACATATAACAACACAATACCACAACAAACTTTCGTACTCTTCGATACCCTTCGTGTCCTACCACGGACCATCGAACCAAACACAATCATGCCACAAGAAATGACATCAAACAAGGTCCAACATGTTTTCAAATAGTAGGAATTGTCGATATGGCCTCATCTTTCCCATGCTCACATACACACTTGACAACATCCACTTAAATGTCAACTCATAACTCCCCTGCAACCCAAAACAATGACGCTCCTCTGTTGCTACCAACTCTGAAATGAAACCCAACATGCTCACAAATGCTACCTCAAATAGTCCCAAGGAATCGTGTCCCAAGGAAACCCAACAAACTATTTCCTCAATCGTTCTCAAGTGGAAGAAGGAAAAATACTTGGCCCAAAAGACCCCAATAAAACTACTCTCAACACACAAACCCCCAAGTCCTAGGGACTTATTCTAACTATTCATACCAAACCAAACTTAACAACCAACATCCTTGTCTTCCTCTAGACCTGGAATCATCACCACCAAACCACAAAACACACTAAACAACCAATCTACAAAGCACGAAAGTAAATAAACCCTTAGATACATAATAAAGCTAAGTCCACAAAGATAACTACTCATCTGAGAACTCTCAAAGAATTCTCATAAGAAAACACGTTGATCAAGCGTGTTTCCCATGAGATCTCAAAGCAAATTCACCGGCGACAAGTATTATCCCAAAAACTTAATCCCATGCTCACATAAATGCAACACATAAGTCCTAACACCTATTCTAACTATATGCAAACATCCTCACACAACATAGCAAACCCGTTGTGGTAAAAATCAGTTCCCACGAGACCACAGTATTCAAACTTAGATACCAACTTGTAACGCCCCAACTTTTATTACCCGAACCCATTACCAAATCTTTTATATTAACACCAATTCTAATAATTCTCATACACTCCGAAGCATAAACAATGAATAAATAGAGACATTATCTTATGATAATGATGATGATATAATAAAATATGATACAATACTTGTAAGCTTACATTGAATTTAAAGAATAAAGGGATTTACCCTTATACAATACATGGCGTTCCACCAACAAAATTAAATGGCCCCGTGGCCAACTTAATAAAAGACTTCAAGTCTTGGACAATCTTCTAGCCTTGTACTTGAAAATTTGTCAACACATAACAATGCCTAGTACTGATCCCAAAAATCCTAAACAATCATAACATATAGCTAGCTATGATCATGCTTGCTCCACATAAAGATATATATATACGCAACATTTTATATACAAAATATATATGTACACCATTTCTTTTTCCAAAAATTACATTTCCATTCACTTACAAATATCTATTCATATCTTTCAATTCAGTAATTTAGATCTAACATTACCAAACTCTCCAACCACATCCTCCAACACAACTTCCTCAACTAACCACATCATTTAACCCAAACTCAACAATAACCTCAACACATATTGTGACGTCCCAGGTTTTGAAACCCAAGTTGAACCTGTTAGTTTGGTTGCTCCATCTAGCTTTCAGAATTGTGAATGTGTAGTGACGTCTTTATTGTCTCATTTATTTCTTTTGTTATTTGGTTGGTGATACTTTCCAGGAGAACCTATTCCAGGTTGGTCACACCTGCGATCAAGGGCATCGCCCCCACAATGTGTAGTGTAGGTGGTCGCGCCACGAGGGGGCTACTACCGAATATGGCTTCAGAATGAAAATCCGTTATTGAACAAAGGTGCACGACGCATATTTTATAAGAAATTATTTATGCTTTGATGTGTATTAGTTATAATTAAGAAAACACCTTGATCTTAATTGAATTGTTGGAAAGAGATTGTGATGGTTGGAAGTGGTGCTTGGCGATGACCACAGGTGGTGCTTAGCGATGGTCATGATTGTGAAGTATAACTCATATTGTACACTGGTATGTGTGGTGTTCAACGATGACTACAGTTAGATTGCTGAGATATATGTGTGTGCGTAAGGTTTACTTAAGTAGTAGATATGGTGGTAGGAATTTGGTTTTGTCAAATAAGGATAATCGAAAAATAGAGTGGTTGAATGAACACCTGTCCTAAGAAAGAAAACGTTTTGAATTGTTTATATATGTATAGTATCATGATCATCTATGCTTGTGAGGTTATATTAATTTGTAAGATGTTCCCTACTGGGCTATATGCTCACCTTACGTGGCTAAAATCTTTTCAGGTATTTATGCCTGCAAGATTTGGAGATGAAGCTTTGGATGTTTGTGTTTGGAGCAGGGTGAAGTTGCTCTAATTTCTTTATAGGCCTTAGGCCATTTACTTGTAGGTCGAGTGTCATTCTTGTAAGGGTTGTTCCATTTGTAAATGATGTATGCCAGTGGGTATTTTAATTAATATAAGAGATTATTGTTTAATTCTACATTAAGAATGTTCATATCACATAAATGTTGACATAGGGTGCATGTAATCGGCTAATTCATGTAATGTGTCATTATTACATTCATTTGCACGAGAGACCTTATGGTTATTTAACTGTTTATTTTTGTGGATCAGATCTTGGAAATCCAGGGCATGACACATACACATAGACAGTAGAATCACTCATTACTTGTGGTCACGCCACGTCCAACACAAACTACACAACATATCTTTATATTTAAGTTAAACTATCATTCTTTTACTACATTATAACCTAGTGAATCCTCTCAAGTCAATGTATCTACCAGTGGTCATCACTGAGCACACCCAAACCTTGTGGTCATCATTGAGCACCACGTAATCGCGTGACCATCACCAAAACTCGTAGCAATCACTAAGTGCTACCAAAACCCCGTGGCTATCGCTGAGCGCCACTATGACCATCGTTGAGTGTCACCAATCCCGTGGTCAATATGAACACCATATGACACAATCACAACCATATATAACCTAGATGCACCCTAACCATTCAACTAAAACAAAGTTGTCTTTAGTTATCACCAATGCACCAAGGCATGGATTAACTCTCACAAAATGTGCTCCGTGCACTACCATTCAACAGCGGATTTTCAATCCCATCAAAACATTTACACAAAATACAATATGAGTTATTAATCATCGAAACCATAACTAGTTAATGGCTACAGTTCACCCAAACTATCTATCCAAAGGCAATCTCATAACATTAACAATATTCACAATCATTCCAATTCCTTTCTAACAACGTAATCCATGACACACAAATCGAATTGTCTATTTACAATGTCCACTACCAATCAACAATGCATCGATCTAGATTATATAATCTAATACAAAAACCCTACACATGGCATCTACTAATCAATAATCAATACCATCCTCCACCGATGGGCAAAGAAAGAACTCTACAAACTCGAATTTTTTAATAACAAACACAAAAATGTATAAACCAAATTCCAATCCCTGGGTTTCTAAAAGAATTAACAAAAATATCTATTTGTTTTGAAAACCAGTTTCATACCTTCTAATTCCCAACATGCTCAATATTCAAAAATACCCATTTATGACCAAAAGCAAAATATATTGAAAAAATAAATGATCAAACACAAATGTATTATTAGCATGATGCAACAACTCAAACTATTATAGGAAAATTTGTCCATAAATCTCATATGGGAAAATGTTTACACTTTTAGCTTTCTTATGAACCAATTAATCCTTTTTTTTTTTTTTGGCGGGGGGGGGGGGGGGGGGGCTATTTATTTGATTTGGTGCTATGTGATTTTAAGTGAATGCCCTTTTATGATTTAATTTTTCAAATTTCTGATTTTTTTTTTTGTTTGGGGGGGGGGATGTGAATGAAAATGTGAGGTGTGGAAGATTCTTTTTGAAGAGATTATGGCTGAAGTATTGGTTGTTGAGCGTGAAAATCTACATTTTTATTAGTGTGATTTTCTGGTGTCTAATTGGAGTCGTATATTAAAGTGCTATGTTAATTGAAAAAAAAAACCTATACATCCCTTCTTGATTCTCGGACATCCACAATGGGCACGTCAACAATCAAAGTGTGGGGATTGAAGCGAGGTCATAGGAATGGGCAGTGTAGAGGTCGACGATGATTGCAACACAAAACGTCATCGTTCTCTTCAATATTTCAATGATGGAAGCCGTATAGTGACAATGAAGTGGTTGGACATGGGAGGGGTTGATTGGGGTGCTTTTAGGATGTTAAAGATAATAAGGGTTAGAGATTTTGGGGAAGAGGATGAAGTTAAGGGAAAAATTGTATTTTTATATCACATTTTTGCTTTTAAATTGATTTACTTTCTTATCAACTCGAATTTATGGATCGTAAGGTACAAACTCTGTCAATTTGGACAGAAATATTAATGGTAGGGAGGTGAATTGCAAAACGACTAAAACCACATGGGAAGTAATGACTATTTTTAAAACACAGGGGGGTAAAGTGCCCACGGTTAAACCACGAGGGGGTTAAATGAATTTTGCCCATTTTTTATATATGTATTTGGATTGGATTGTGGAATACAAAATTCACTAAATCTAGGTGCACATAAGAAAGGTTGAGGGTTTGTATAGATGTGAATAGATGGAAAAAAAAAATATACGCGAAACATTAAGAATGAGTAGGGAAGTGAATTTGCTTTAGGGTTTGGATTGTGTTTTTTCTTTTAATATGTGCATGAATATGCTTCCTTCATATTTGTGGAGTGCAAAAGTCACAATAATTATTAGGTTTTGTATATCATGCTCAATTGACTAAGCAATAGTGTTGCACTTATCACATGTTATATCATATAATGCTTTTCATTTTACTTGTCAACATGATATTAGTGTAATAGATCACACTACTTGTGTATATCTCCAATGTAAAGTCGACAATTAAACTGACATATTAGATGATTGAAATAGATGAATACTATTGATGTTGATTAAGATGTGGATCAAAATTCAACGAATCCCCTTTCCCTTCACCTTCCCAATTATTTCATTTTCTTGTTTTTTTTCATCCAATCATATTCAAATGTACAAATGTCCATTTACACCTTCCCTTGATAAAAGAAGAAAAGGCTTCATTTGGGGATTATGGGGTATTGGGGAGGAAGGAATGGAAGAGAAGGGACCCTCTGCAGTACTGCAATATATTGGACTAGAGAGTCTTGAGACTGTGGACCTAGTCAACTTTGGGAAATAGTAAACTTTGTGCTCACTTGATATTGTCAATAAGTTGGAATTCTCCCTTTTGAACTCAAGTTGGAATTCTCTTGAAATGCATATTTGAATGAAGAGATGCCCACTTGCACCTTTCCTTGTTGGAGCTAATTGTTGTAGTGTTGCTGTCTAGTATTCTCTCTGAAATGCTTATTGTTGCTGTACATATAATTTTATTATTTTTTAAGTATGTATTTGGGTTAGGTTGTGAAATTCAGAAAGAATTCATTAATTGTGTGTAAGATTTTATTTTTATTTTTTCAGTTTTGTAAAATTGTATAGAGATTAAGATTTATATGACTTTTCAATAAGTTGAAAACTTTTCTATGTGCAAATGAGCAAGATTGAGGGTTTGTAGAGATGTGAGGACATAGTAGGAAAATATCTAGACATTGAGAGTGAGTATAGAAGAAAAAAATTGCTTCAAGGCTCAATTCCATTGAGTAGGAAAACGTCAACTGTTTTAGAGTTCAAGTACTGGTGCCTTTGTGTCTATTTCATTATAGTTTTGTTGGCTTCTTTAGCTTTTGAAGGTTATTTTTGTAATTGTGAACGTGCCAGCAAAGATCAATTAGTCCTTACAAAATGTTAATAGCCAACCAATTATTAGACGATTGTGTTTTACTTCTTTCAGCCTCAATAAAGAGGACTTTTACTAGTGGCTTTGTTTAGGAGAATTAAGCAAACAATGATTAAATGAAGAACAGTTGTAGTATTTCATTAAGCAAAATGCAAGACTTACAAAGATTCGAATCAGCCTCGTAGAGGTTTACAACAACAAGCTACTTGAAAACTACTCCTATAAATGAAATGCAGTGCAGGAATTTGAAGTACGAAAATGTAAAGAACAAGAAATGTAAAAACTGGAAAAGAAATAAAGTAGAATAAAACTAGTTTTATGGATCTGAGTCTGGGGCTTTTTCTGGGGCCTTCTTTGTTATTTATACTTCTCAAGGATAACCATCGAATTGCACTTCTAACCGTCGAACCGCTCCTCCATGATCGCTGATCATGTTGCCTTATAGTTAGCCCCACTATGCTAATACATGCAGTTAGGCTTCCCTCCTGATTTTGAATTTAAATGTGAGTAACCGTTGAAGCCACATCACTTTGCATCTCTTTGCTGATCCAGTATTATGCAGATCTTATGAAAACCAATACTAACTGTCACGTGTATGATCACGATCGAAGGTTTGACTTGTCTTCCTGTATTACCCTCAACCTGCCACGTGTTGAATTGTGATTGGCTTTATTCAAAATATGTAGCCAACATTACCCCCCGCACTAATTTAACCAATACTTGGTGATATTAGCGGATCAAAGTATTTTCCCGCGTCTTAGAACGTGCATGGGCTTTGCATTTTTAGAAACACAACCGTCATTCATTGATGAATATTTGCATTAACTCCTCTTCGATCCCTTAAATAAGCTCACTATCTCAGTATTCGAAAAGTCCAATTCAGTTCTCATGGATAAACAGACCTTTTCTTATCTTGATCAAGCATATGAAGAGTTGTTTGATAATGTCGTTCGTCCTCGAAAGAATCTTCATGCATTGATTAGCCACCTTTACCCACCTTCCTATATTCAAGTCATGGAAGCTTTTGCAAATTATCAACCTTTGGGTTACAAGTACATTGTCCACAACCCTTTGATTCAAAAATTTGCAAATATGGACATGGGAAGTTCTTCCTCTGACCCAAAGCCTTCTGGGTGGGATGAAGCTACAACTTGTTTCTCTTCTGGGGCTTCTGGTTGGGGAAGTTGGCCGGAATTAAGAGAGCGAGTCAACCATCATTTTGTCGAGTTCATTGACCTTCTAGAATTCCCTTCCGATGCTCGGAGTTCGGTGGTTTATCTCTACGTGCCCATCGACTGCCGGCGTTGTTTGGAAGACAACCTACTCGTAGCATGGTACACATCTTCCACGCCTACGAAAATAGTACATGCCACTCCTTGCCCGGAAGAGGCACAAGGGTATAACCCTTTATTCTTGGCTCAGAAGGCTAAACTTTGCTCTTCTGACTGGCTTGACATCGTCAATAGCCCCTGATTTCCTCCTACTTTCGAGATGGAAACTCTTCCACAAGACCCTCACTGGATGGAGGAATTGAGGCATACTCTCTCTGAGGACCAGTTTCTCCCTTCCTATCACCCTCCATCTCCTCCTACTAAAGATCAGCGAAAGCAAGCCCAACTTCTTCTTGCGACCTTTTCCCATTTGCCCTTCAATGTTTTTGAGGACAATGTTCCTCTCAAGAAATTTCGATGGGCTTGTGACATTATGACCCGGGGTCATATTCTCAACCCCATCGCCCAAGTAGAACTTCAAATGTTTGGACCAACTCTCCCTACTCCTTCATTGGCATCACAATTCTGTCGCCACTACTCAGTCCTTGGACCAAATCTTAGCCAATCAAGTTCATACCCGGTATGAAGCGGAGAACCTCATTGATGAATACGATGATTTCAAGAATAAAGATTCTGCATACTGGGATGACCTGGATATGGACGAGACAGAACAAGGGCCAAAAGCGACAGAATTTCAAATAAAAGTTGAAAAACTTTTTTACCAAGTAAGAGCATATCAACTTCAGCATCCTAGCCTAGAGAAGATAGAAGACAGAATAAAGAAAGAACATAAGCTAATTGACCATAACTGGAACAAGTTCCATGATCTTGTTATTTATTCTATTCCTTACTTTTATGAACTTGAATATGTGCCTAAGCAAGGCCTCTGATGTAATCGTGCTTATCTTAATAAAGCGGAGAGACCTTGTTTTGCTATTTGGTATGGCCTAATTTTACCCAGAACCAACAAGATTGTAGCTTCGAGATCATCAATTTTTCTCTTCGAAACTTGACTCTCAATGAAATATTTGAAAATCAATTTGACTTCTCTCACCATATAAAAGTCTCCTTTCAGAATTAGAGCCTCGAATTCGACAATCTTCCCCCTTAAAGCTTGCCTTAAACATATCCAACATATGGTTTTAAATTGACCAATTTTGCTTCGAACAAAAGTCCATACTTTCATAAATATAGAAGCCTCCTTTCAGGACTGCATTGTTTTATTCTAAAAGAGCAACCCCTTCTGTATATTATCAAACCAACTATTGGTTTGGAACTTAGAACAAACCATTCCTAACTTTGAGGGATTTCAAATTTTGCTTCGAAGGATTTACTCACTAAAAAGCCATAAAACAGGTTTTCAATCCTTTTGAAGTAAAACAAATACTTGAGCATTCTTGCATCCTTAGGTGTGGAATGTGCTTCAAAATCGGTTTCCCAGTTTCGAAGCCGTTGTTATTCAACTTTGGCGCCAAAATCTGGTTTTGAAGCCAAATATTTTATTCCGAAGCTGACATCAGCATCCGAGATGTGTTTCCCTCCGAAAGTATCAATATTGAAGGAAACTCTTCGTATTTGTACTTTTAGTCCTTCTTTATGAATTACACGATATATTTTCCAGACACCACGGTTTTTAAAACCCTTTTTACTTCGTGCTCTGAACTCACTCGTTTGTTTAATACACAAACCCTTCCCTTCTACTAAACCTCCCTTCCTTGATACTCGTCACCAATGGATTCTTCTTCACTGAAAGTACCAACTGGCGAACGTATAAGCCCAACCATGGCTTTGAAAAGTTGTATTGAGGAAGAGATCGCCAAATTTACAGCTGATGGGTCAAGTGCCATAGACGGACGCCTCTTTGTTCCTTGCCATGGCGACAAACAAGAATATGTCCTAGGTCCCATCTTTCGAGAAGCTCCCGCTCAACTTCCAGCTTTATACCCTCGTTTAGAGGACCACTTTTTTCTCTATGAAGGGGGGCTCAACTGGGGAAATTGGAGAATGAACTGACCTCACCGTTGCTGGCCGACATCGAGAGCTGAATGGGAGGAGTGGTACGATAGGGTTGTGTCTGCAAGAGAATGGGACTTATAAGAACTTTGCATCCTCGATGCCCTTCGTCTTTCCAGGTTTATTATCCCTGAAGATCCTTTTTTAATTCCTGCCGCTTTTATTTCTGGAACATGGCTTTTAACTTTTTCCAGTTTCATTGTGGTATGATGGCTCCCACCGTTCTTGAAATCTGCCATCTCTTAGGGCTTTCGCCCCTTGGAACCCCTTTCACAGCCAGTTACCCAGACCTTTCAGTTAAATTTTCTCTTCCGCTTTTGAATTCTTCTTATAGTGATTTCGTAAAGGTTGAAAACAAGAAGGTGGGTCCTGTGGGCAATCGTGAACTCTTCTCCTTTATTTTTATATTAGTTGTGTAAATTTCTTTTTTGTACATCATCCCAACGAATTATACCTGAATTTGCTCCACTTGCAAAGGCCTTTGTTTTGAAGAAACGCATAGCCTTGTCCCCTTATCTCTTAGGCCATGTTTATAGAGCCTGCTCCTAATTTTATGAGAAACTTCTTGATATCAACCAAGGAGGTCCCCTTTGGGTGCTCCAACTCTGGATCTTCGCTTACTTTACTGACTTGCATCCCAAATGCTTAAAATTCCTAGTTCAGGATCCTAGCACCTATGGGGGAAAATATGTTAGAATTGTTCTTTATCCTACTTCCTTTGCCTATTACCTCACATTTTTTTCATCAACTTCCTATTTCTTCAGCTGCCACCTTCTTTTGCCCCTTTGATGCCAACAAAGGACCAGCTTGGCTGCAAACATTCTTGATTGATAAAGAATGTTCCATCCCATCACACAAAGATATGTGGGCTTCCATTTTGTTACTGAGGGAACTGTTCATTGGTACTTTAAATCCTCGAGCTTATAAGTGTATATCTGAGGTATACTGCACTTCTCAGTTTGCCAGGCAATTTGGGTTTACTCAAGGGATTCCCATTCCACTTTGCAGCCTCTCGAATGTCCATCTTACAGTCAGAGACCTGAGAGTACCCAAATCAAAACTAGAGGAGGCAACATTTAAATTGTTGAAAGATTTGGATGAGTTCAAATTTGTCCCCTTCCTTCCCTCTGGCTTGGCTTTGAAAAGATTTCAAAACTGGTGGACAGCCAATATGGAAGTGCGTCTAGCAATACACCCTCATGATTTACTAATAGGGCTAGGAGTGCCTTCTAAGGCTAAACCAAAAGAAGCCGGGAAAATCCCCTCTCTTTCTATAACTACCAAGACTGTTCCTACAGTCTCACCCCCTCCTTCCAGAGTTACCAGAGCTGCTTCGAAAATGGGTATGTATCTTGAGGTTTCTTTTCTTTTAGACTTTTCTGCTTGTTTTCTTTACATTCATACTTCCTGGTGCAGGATCTCCACAAGAAAAATCTCCCATGAGAGCTGAAGCTCTGGCCATTCTCAAAGACAAACATCAGCAAAAAAAGAAAATAAAACTAATACTTTCTTCTGAGGAATCTGAGGCTCAGATTGAAGAGAGAGAAACTGAGAAAGAGCAAGAAATACCACTGCAAAGAAAAAAGAGAAAGAAGATGACTGTCTCCCCTTCTGATTTGGTCGAAAACCCTATTCATGAGGCAGTTGATTTGTTCGAAGACCCCATTCATGAGGCAGCTGCCAAAACAGTAGAGCAGGAACATTCTAAGGCAATAATTGTTTTCCAGAGAGCTGAAAAAAAGTGGCAGCAACAACTATTAAGAGATGAAGTTGCTGCTGCTGATGCAATCCAAAGGAAAACTGTGAGAAGGCAGCACATTGCTGAGCATTATTCTCTTCGTAGCTCTCCTATCATTGCTACCACTTCTGAAACAAGTAACTTCTTTCATGCCTCTATTCTTTTATTCTCTTGTCAAATTCTTGGTATTAAGACTTGACATTACTTGGTATTTCTTCTTTTGCTGGAATGACTACTCTGCCTCCTTCCTCTACAAGGACTCTCTCAATCTATCTTGAAGTTGAAAGTCCTCAAATTACAAGGCCAAATCGAGCAATCCTTCCACCTCTTGGTCCCATGTTCTTCATACCTTTCTTGAGGTCAAGTATTCTTGCATCTCTTTCCTTTGGCTTAACTCTATACCTCCCTCATTTGTCTTTCGATTTTACTTAATTTGCTTCTCTCTCGAGTCCTGCTTCTCCTTCTCCTCCTAAGGAAATTCCAGCTGTTACTTCATCTTTGATGGTAGCTGATTCCTATATAGAGGGTACTGGTAACTCTCCAATCCATCATCCATTATCTTTTCCTAGCTTCAGTCCTTCTTCTCTTGACCAACTGGTAGCAAAAACTATAGAGACTGCTAAGGATACTCCACCTTCGTCTCCCATTTCTATGCAGTCATTTCTTCCTTCTACCAGAGCTCTTTCTGCATCTTCTATGTCAATGGATGAGGTGGATATTTTTGAGGCTAGACTAGCTAGTCTTTTTGATATACCTTCCACGTCTCCAATAACTAGCAATGAGACTGAGCCATTAGTTCCAGCTGATTCTCTGCTAGAAATTTTTTTGAGCTCTTCCTCCAATGGTAAGACGTCCTTGCCTTCGATAGACTTAGACAGCTGTTTGGAGCTGCTGGCATCTTTTTCGAGGATTCCTTTCAAAGCCTTACAAAGGCATATAATCAAAGATGGATTCCTCCAGTGTTGCAAGGTTGTTGAGCAATCCAGCATGGCTGTCTCAAGTTATTTATCTCAGTCAGCAACCACCATTGATTTTTATATCAACATTTACCATGCTGCCAAGGTTGCAGAGGAGAAATTGGTGAGAGATCGAAGCTTTGTTTCCAAGGTACATACCAAAGTGTTAGAATTGAAGGAACAACATTCCTTCGTCTCCCAATTTCGAGCTCAACTATTGGAGAAGAAAACTCAACTTAAAGAGGAGCTATCAGCAGTCAACCAAGCAGTAGATCGAACTGCCACCAAATTGCAAATTACCAATCAAGGCCTGGCTGATCGAAAGCAGGAGATGGCTTCAGCCATCCAGTTGTTCCCATCACTTCAGAATAGAGCATCTATTGTAAAAGAACAACTGAGACATTATACTAACTTCTGGGCCAATCTATAGCTACACTTACTCAACTCTTTACAAAATAAAAATTCTTATTTATCATTTGAGTGTTCTCATGTTCTTTTATTTAGCACTTATTCTATTCATTGTGTTTCCCATACGGTTGGATAATAAGGCTTCAAATATCTGCCATTAATTTTCTTGGAATGTACATATCCATTCAAAATTTTCAAATGATATGCTCCCATAGGCAAGACTCTATGAACTTGATACGGTCCTTCCCAGTTAGGTGACCATTTGCCAAACTTGTGGCTTTTAATCCCTATTGAGAGTATTGTCTTCAATACCAAATCACCTTCATCAAAACTAATGTTCTTGACTTTCTTATTATAGTTTTTGGCTACTTTCTTCTTTTGGAAAAGAATGCTATTTAATGCCAGAATCCTAACTTCATCTATACTTTCTAATTCCAACCACATACTTTGATGGTATTGCTCAAGATCTAACTGGTCTTGGCATCTCACCCTCAAGGACTTAACATTAATTTCCACGGGTAGCACTGCATCATGCCCATATACTAAGGCATAACGAGTGATTCCTGTGCTTGACCTTGGAGAAGTCCTATAAGCCTACAATACATCCAACAATAAGTTATGCCAATCCCTAGGATTATCTTCCACAACTTTCTGCATTCCTTTTTTCAAAGACTTATTGGATGATTCATCTTGACCATTGGCTTGTGTATAATAGGGAGTGGAATTAAAAAGGCTAATTCCAAACTCTGCCACAAAAGACTTTACCATTTTCCCATCAAATACAGTCCCATTATCAACAATTATAGTCTGTGGGATACCAAATCTATGGATTAATTCCTTAATGAATCCAATGACTTCAGTCTGGTCTGCAGCCTTGTATGGCTTAGCTTCGACCCACTTAGTGAAGTAATCAGTGGCCACTAAGATGAAACAATGATGCTTAGAAGAGGGTGAGTGTATTTTTCCCATCATATCCATGGCCCATCCTCTAAATGGCCAAGGCTTCATAATTACATGCAGGTCAATTATGGACACGTGCCATATTGTGCCATACTTTTGGCATGCTTGGCAACCTCTTGCATATTCTATGCAGTCTTTAAGGATAGTTGGCCAATAGTAGGAATGCCTTCGAAGCAACCATCTCATCCTCACACCAGGCTGATGAGCACCACAGATGCCTTCATGAACCTCAGCCATAGCTGCCAATGCTTCCTTTGGGTCTAAACATTCCAACAATAACCCATCTCCCCTTCTTTTGTAGAGAGCATTACCATACATTATGTATTGCATAGACTGCAATCTAATTTTTCTACTGGCTTTCGAAGATGGGCCAGCCAGATACTGTATTATTGGATGCCTCCAATCTTGTTCTTGTAAGTCATTACGATTGACTTCCAGGACCACATTCCTTTTATTTAAGGGTGGTATTACTTTCTGATATGTTGTTTGGCTTATGTCCCTTTGAGTATTATCCCTTCTCTTGAAATTCGAAGCTTTCTGAGCCATATCATTAGCTTTATTATTCAAGAATCTTGGGACATGAGTTACATTTGCTATCTAAAATTGAGAAAGCAGATGTAATGCAACAACATAATATGGCAACATGCTTATACTTTGACATTTGAAAATCCCTTTCACCTGGTTAACTACCAATTGAGAATCTCTAAATATGTCAACTGCATGAGCTTGTAATCCAATAAGTATTTCCAGTCCCATTATTAAGGCTTCATATTCAACTTGATTATTGGAACAAGTAATTCCATCCACTCTGAAACCATGCTTGGTTTCTACTCCTTGTGGTGACTAAATTTCTACACCAATTCCAGTTAAAGCATTGGCTTTTGATCCATCGAACCACATTTTCCATGGTTCAACACTAGCCATACCAAGTTCCATTATCGCTTGGCTTTCTGTTTGACATGGATGGTCTACCAAAAACTTAGCTAAAACTTGTCCTTTTACTGCCTTCTGGGGAACATATTCTAGATGAAATTCCGATAAAGCTAGTATCCATTTGCCAATTATTCCTCTCAACATGGGTCTAGATAACATATATTTAACCAAATATGTGGTTACGATTACTAAGACAGTTGTAGGCCAAAGATAGCATCTTAATTTCATTACAGCAAAATGCAATGCAAGGCACTGCTTTTCTACAGCTGAGTATTTACATTCACAAGAATTTAAAAACCTACTAAGGTAATAAACAGCTTGCTCTTTGCCATCTTCATTGTCTTCGGCTAAGAAAACTCCCAATGAATCCTCTGCTGCAGTTATGTACAACTTCAAGGGCTTATCACCCTTTGGTGGCATCAGGACTGGAGGGTTGGCCAAGTAGGCTTTGATTCCTTCGAAAGCAGTTTGATGCTCTGTTGTCCATAGAAACTCCTCTTCATCTTTTAGCCTTAACAAGGAAGAAAATACTTTAGTTTTCCCTGGAGTATTAAAAATGAATCTTCGAAGAAAATTAACCTGTCCAAGAAACTTTTGTAATTCTTTCTTGCTTGATAGAGGTCTGGCTTCAATGATGGCTTTGGCTTTATTCTGGTCAATCTGTATTCCTTTCTTGTGACTATATAGCACAAGAAGTTTCCAGATGACACGCCAAAAGCACATTTAAGAGGATTGAGTTTCAACTTAAACTTTCTCATTCTTTCAAAAGCTGCTTCTAAGTGAAACAAATGTTTCTCCATGGATTGGGATCTCACTATAATGTCATCAATATAACACTCTAAATACCCTCCAATAAGGTCATGAAAGATAGTGTTCATAGCCCTCTGATATGTAGCCTCAGCATTCTTCAGGCCAAATGGCATTTTAACCCATTTGAAGGTGCCACTATTCCCAGGACATCTGAATGTTGTCTTGTGGACATCCTCCTCTGCAATGCAGATTTGGTTATAACCAGAGTGCCCATCCATCATTGACAAAATTTGATGCCTTGTTGAACTGTCTCCCAACAAATCTACTATAGGCATAGGATACTCATCTTTTGGAGTTGCTAGATTTAAGTTTCTGAAATCGATGCATACCCTCATTTTCCCATTTTTCTTTACTACAGGTACAATGTTGGATAGCCATTCAACATACCTGGTTGTCTTAATAAAGCTTGCCTTGAGGAGTCTAAGAATTTTCTCCTTAACTTTCTAAATCACTTCTGGACTCGTTCTTCTTGGTTTTTGCTTGTATGGCTTGAAATTAAGCCTCATATGGAGCCTATGTTCTACTAATGACCAATCCAATCATGGTAGTTCATTATAAGACCATGCAAAACAATCTTTATATTTCTTTAAAACAACCAACAATTGGTCCCTGTCAAGAGCATTCAACCAAGCACTTATATAGGTGGGCTGTTGTATAGAACCTTCCCCTAAATTTACTTTTTCCAAGGGGTCTTGTATCTGAGAACTTACTGATGCTCCTTCTTTGATTCCTTCTGACCTCGAAGCAATCTCCTTGCTTTGTTCTGCTACCAGTTTCTTTGGTTTGACATCCTTACCTTCCTCCTCATAAACAAAGTCTGTCCACAAGGCATCTCCCTCTTGTATCTCTTGGACTTTTGTTTCAATATCCAATGCATAGTATTTATCCAAGGCCAAACATCTGACCTATTGCTGTTCCTACTTCCAACCAATTATCATGGCTTCTTTCTCTTGTTCTTGCACTTTCTGGACTATTGATTGTATGTCCAATGTTGAAAACTTAATTAAAGCCAAAGATTTGGCCTCCTGGGTTCCATCTCTTCGCCTACAACCAGGCATCATTGTCATCTTTAACGACAAACTCTTCATCAGCACTTTCATGGACTAAGTGCTTCAGGTGTGCTAATTCCTCATCAGCCGTCACTTTGGCTGATCCATTAGGTTTTCTCAGTATACTGAGTGGTGCCACTCCTTTAGTATATAATTTGGCCTCTACGAAATCTGCACAAGCTATGAAGGGTTGAGGATCTGCATTGATCTCCTCTGTCTCTCCATTGTACAAGGCCATCATGATTTTCTGATGTAAAGAGGAAGGCACACATTTGTTGGTGTGAATCCAATCTCTTCCAAGCAAAGCATTATACTTAGCATTGCTGTCGATAACGAAGAATGATGTCATGCAGTCCCTGGTTCCCACACTCAGGTTGATGGGAAAAATACCTTGGGCCATCTGTTTGTCTCTAGCGAAACCAGTAATGGTTGTACTGGTTGGGATTAGTCTGGGGTTCTTCTTTCCTAGTTTCTTCAACGAAGATTTTGGAAGCAAGTTTACTGCTGCCTAGTTATCCACCAGCACCTAATTTATCTGTGTTCCATCAAAGAAGGCCTTGATATACAAAGGTTTCACATGCTGTGTCATGGACGTCGTGGGATACTCTAAAGGGTATGAGAGGTTAATACTTACCTCTTCCTCACTCTCGTCTTCAGTTTCCATTGGTGTGGCTACTTCGGATTCGTCTTGCACTATACTTACTTGTGAGTCTTCAGTGGAGACTGGAATTGGGTCAATCTCCGGACCTTGGTTTTCATCTTCAGCTTGAAACTCCTATGGTAATATAAGCACCATATTCACTGACACTGGAGGAAACGAGCCAAATTGGACGATTGGCTGTACCTGTTTTCCCTCTTGGTCAACTTGTTCAATTACTTCAGAAAGTGTCCTCCATGCTGCATTCTGGCACTTCTGTATTAGTAACTTCCTTCGAATGGTCTGTTTCTGTTGATTTTTTTACCAAAAAAGTCTGTTCAGCCATGAAGGCTTCAAACATTTCTTCCTCAACCATCCCCTTCTTTTGGCCTGGGTTGATTTCATCTTCTATCTCACTATCACCTTCCATCAAAGCTTTTTCCAATCCTACCAAGCTGGATCTTTCCATGGCCTTTAGTTTGGAATGAACTTTGGCCAACTACTCCCTGCTATAACTCTTTTTGTCTGGAAGAGTCGATTTTAGATTATGGTATAACTTTGAATCTTCTTCTCCTTCTGCCTGGCTCTTTAGCTAAACCAATGAAGAACTTTCTTCACCTTCTTTCAGATCCTTCTGGTACTGCGTGTATCTTCGTTGGATCTTCCTTCTTTGGGACCTAGAAATCACTGGGACCATATTTGGTTCTTTTGTTTTCGAGTGCTTAAGCAATACCCAATTGTTTGGAGCCACCAAAGGAGGTTTGACCATCCTATCTTGGTTTCCAACAACATTTCTTTGGGTAGACATCTCCCTAGGTTTGTTCTGCATGACAAACCAATCTGGAACTCTAGGTACCCACGAACCTACTAACCCAGCTGTTGAACTGTTTATTTCTTCCTTCGAACCATCTTCGAAGCTGGCTATGAAGGCCACTGCTTAGCCCTGACTCCTTGTTTCGGACCTAACTCAGGCCTTTGATGAAGGTGGCCACTTTCCGTCCTGCGTGAGGCTGGTATAGGAGGCCAATCTCTGGCTTTGATCCCATAAACGGAACCCTTCTCCGGTCTCCTTTCAGGATGACCGCTCTCTATTATGTAATAATTAGGTAGTCTAGACTCATATAAAAGCCTCTTGCCTTTACAATGCATTCTAGCGGCTGTTGGCTCAGCCGTTAATGGCTGCTGCCTAATACTAGTTGGATATGGCCTTTTGTTATAAGCACTGGTTGATTTAGGACGCCTCTGCACATCCTTGTAATGTTGCTTCCCATCAATTGGAAGCCCTTTCAACCACTTGTAGCTCAGCCTGCATCGGGGACACATTCTTTGCATGACAGCTGTTTCTAAAGAATCGACATCTAGTGCTTCTTCATTAGAGTCTTTCCTCTGGTCTACGAAACCTTGTCCAATAGCTGGTAGATTTTCAGTGTCTTTCTTGATAGTTGTCTGGCTGGCAACATGCATCTGCACATTGACTTCTTCTAATTCTTTCAAGGACAAGTTTTGGAAGTCTGGCATAATAACATTGGCTGTCACCTTTCCAATTTCTGGGAATGGATTAGTATCAATCCCCATGGCCTTTTCTGCTTTAGCTAGGAATTTTAAACTCCCCTTTCGAATCAACTCTTGGATCTTGTCTCGAAAAACAATGCAGTTTTTAGTTGAGTGAGACCAAGAATTATGCCATTTACAATACACTTTTCCTTTAAGTTCCTCTGGAAACGGAATTTTGACTTCTTTTGGTAACTTCAGGAAATTTGCAGCAAGCAAACGATCAAAAATGTCATCTTCCTTTGTTAAGTCGAAAGACTATTTCATATGAAGGTCTTTCTTTTTAACTGCTGATCAATTGTTGTATCTTTATGAATTAATGCCTCACAGATCACAGGTTTTTTCCCTACAATCTCTGCTGCATCAATCTCATAATTAGGATCTCTACAATACGTCTTGTACGATGCATTACTTTGATCTTGTTCTTCTTCTAGTAATGCTTCATACCTAGACACCTTATAGGTTAATTCCACTAACTTTCTAAACTCAGTTGGGTCAAACTTCTTTCGAAGCCTAAACTCTAAACCATTTTGAGCCAACCTCACAAATTCAAGCTCTGGTAAGATGATCCTACATTTGTTTCGTGCTCTTTTAAATCTGGCAATAAATTGAGTAACCTTCTCATCAGGCCTTTGACTCGATCTTGCCAAGTTTGCCATGGAAACCTCTAGCTCTATTTGGAAGAATTGGGCATGAAATGCCTCTTCCATTTGTTGTCAAGTTTGGATAGAGCCAGGTGTAAGGTTAATATACCATACAAATGCTTCTCCAGTTAGAGAATTTGGGAATAATCTTAACTTCAAATAGTCATTATTGGTAAATTCACCGCAATGAGCCGTGAACCTTGCAATATGCTCAACTGTTGACTGGTTTCCATTCCCATAAAAAAGGGCAAAATCTGGTATTCTGAAACCTCTTGGGTATTCATGTACGCTATCTACCCATTTTGGGAACGGTTTCCTGTACACAGGAGTCTGAACCCCCTGAGCCATTAGTCCACGCATCTCTCTAACAATGTTAGTAATTTGGTCCCTAGGGACCATATTTTGTGCCTGTTGAACCACTACCAGAGGAACAAACACAGGATTTGGTGGACAACCTTGTGCCTGAGGTTCTCTTGGTCCATAGGGTGATATATTTGGGACTGGTTGTCCCTATGGTGTTGGCTGCTGTTGCGGGTATGGGTGACCCCTTTGAGCCTGTCCTGCGAAAGGACTTGCGAAAGGACCTGGAACAGGTGTTGTGTCTCTTCCAGTTGTAGATAAACCTTCTAACCCCCCGGGTATAAATTCGAACAAAGGATTAGTGAACCCCCTCGTGCTAGGTATGGCTTCAAACATGGGATATGGAACCATCCTTACACCATTATCTTGTGTTGGGCCAAATCTACCAATTTGCATGGCTTCATTGTTAAGTAATAAGGTATTTTGATTTGCCATAGGCCTCGAAAGAGGCTCATACCAAGACTGAGGTGGTGGTCTTTCATGATTTTGGTTACTAGTTTGACCATTAGTATGCCCATTACTCTGCATAGGCTATTTGTCTCTAGCCAATCTTTGCTGAGGGACATTTGAATTTTCCTCTATACGCTTTGCATTAGTTGGTTGATGAGCATTCATTCGATCCAAAAAGGATATTGCCCATCTCTCCATTGTATTCATTAACTGCTGTCCTATGGCATCTACTAGGCCACTCCATGGATTCATTGGTTGAGTAGATGGAAAAGTGGATAGTCCAATTCTTTGGCCTCGCCCAATATTATGAACATGTGGTACTTGTTCCGAAGTGCTGGTCTGTTCGACCATAGGTTCTGATAAAATTGGTGTTTCCACAAGATGTGTTATTACATTATCCTCTGTATTAGGCATTTCTACCTCTCCTTCCACGCCTTCTTCCAAGCGTTCATTTTCTCCTTGTCTCCTATGTCTAGCCATTTCAATTAGTCCCACTGGGCGTGCCAAAAATATATGTTGGATTTTTTGGCTTTCGAAGGTTATTTTTGTAATTGTGAGCGTGCCAGCAAGGATCAATCAGTCCTTACAAAATGTTAATTGCCAACCAATTATCAGACGATTGTGTTTTAGTTCTTTCAGCCTCAATGAAAAGGACTTTTACCGGTGCCTTTGTTTAGAAGAATTAAGCAAACAATGATTAAATGAAGAACAGTTGTAGTATTTTATTAAGCAAAATGAAAGACTTACAAAGATTTGAATCAGTCTCGTAGAGGTTTACAGCAACAAGCTACTTGAAAACTACTCCTATGAATGAAATGCAATGCATGAATTTGAAGTACGAAAATGTAAAGAACAAGAAATGTAAAAACTGGAAAAGAAATAAAGTAGAATAAAATTGGTTTTATGGATCTGAGTTTAGGGCTTTTTCTGGGGCCTTCTCTGCTATTTATACTTCTCAAGGATAACCATCGAATTGCACTTCTAACTGTCAAACTGTTCCTCCATGATCGCTGATCATGTTGCCTTATAGTTAGCCCCACTATGCTAATACCTGCAGTTAGGCTTCTCTCCTGATTTTGAATTTAAATGCGAGTAACCGTTGAAGCCACATCACTTTGCATCTCTTTGCTGATCCAGTATTACGCAGATCTTACGAAAACCAATACTATCTACCACGTGTACGATTACGAACGAATGTTTGAATTATCTTCCTGTATTACCCTCAACCTGCCACGTGTTGAACTGTGATTGACTTTATTCAAAATATGTAGCCAACAAATTTATAGTAGATTATCCTCTTGTCGATAAACGTAAACAAATTTATGTTGAATCATGTAATTTATACATATATATATATATATATTTTTTAATGTGCATGTGAATGTACTTACGTTATTGGTGAGTGCAAAACTTATCTTCATATATCATATTCAATTGATTAAGATATCGATCTTCTTTTTCCTCCATCTTTCACACAATTTTATATGTGTGTTTGTTTTTTTTTTTTTTTTTTTTTTTTTTTTTTTTTTTTTTTTAATGAAATTCATATATCGTACACAATTAATTAAGATGTTGTGATTTAACCGTCTTTTCCCTTCAACTTCCCTACTAAATCATATGATTTGTCCTACGTTCATTCAAATTTAAGTAAATAAGTCAAAATAACTTTTTAAATCAATTATTCACCCAAAAAAGCTTTTTAAATTAATGAATTTTTGTCTTTCGAATATTCAACTGACCAATGAATGCTTTGTAGCATACTTTATTTTTTTTTTCTTTCTTTTTTTTACACAAATAAGCTAGCAGTCATTGATGTTTTTCCAATTTCCTTTGTAGACTAGTCTTGACATGTAATTAACTTCTAAATGTCAACAACTAATCTCATTGCAATAGATAGAATGAAAATTTTTATTTCATTCATGAGTTTGCAAAATATATATATATATATATTTGATTATCACAAATGTCATAACTCAATTTTAAGAGTTATAATAAAACATTACATAAGTTATAATTGAAGAGTTTTTGAATCATTACTAAACTAACAGTACAATGACATAATAAGCAGCTTTCATGTCAAACCCAATTATGACCCATGAGATAAATAAGCGTGTCTTAGCCCATAAAATTGCGGACGGATATGGGCGGATTAGATGGCTCAGGTCAACTATTTTTGCATTTATCCATTTGCAAGCTGCCATCAACCCGTTTACAACGAGATAAATAAGCATGTCTAAACCCATAAAATTGCAGATGGGTATGGGCAGGTTGACGGGTTCGAGTCAGCCTTGCCAACTCTAGAACGGGTTGGTGGCAGGTTGTCATTAAACCCGCTTCATATGTTGCACATTTTAAATTTCTCTCTCAACTTCTTTTTAGAAGGTGTGAAGCAGCAGCCAAACAAAATAAATTATCTAAAACCCACTGCATCTCTCTCTCTCACTTTGTTTTTTAGATGATTTGCTTATTGGCGGACGGAGGGGGTGGCCAGGGGGCGCGGTGGCCCCTTCAAGCTTCCTTAAATCTCTTCAATCATGTATTAGTTTTGATAGAGACTCCCTTCAATCACTATTCTTACCACCCCTCCACACACACGTAGCGAGTAATGATTAGAGGAGAAGGAAAAAAAAAAAAAATCTAACCAATGAAAGAGAGAGGAGGTTAGGAAGGAAAAGGGGTATGAGGCTTTTTTCCTCCTATATATTTGTTTGCTTTTTTCTTGGGAGGTATGTTAGGAAGGTGTGACGCTCAAAAGTCAATTGAAGTCAAAAGTCAATTGAAGTCTCTTACTCCCATTACCCATGAAAGGTATGGCCTTCAAATATGTTAATAAATTGTTATGATAATTACATTCTAAAATTTATTTGTCATTTATTTGTTATTACTTTATCGATAATATATATGAATGATAAGATAATTATTTTATATTTGGTTTATTAGAATAAAATGTACTAATGTAAAACCTGTGTTATACACAGGTAAGTAACAAAATGTGATAAATAATAGTAAATATGTTAAAAATTAACTAAATACTATGATATTAATTTAGATGGTTAGTTAAATAATAGATTTGAGTGATTTCACTATGTTTATATAAATATGTAGGACTAATTAATTTTTTTGAAATACATTCAATCGAATAAACTCAATTGAAAATGAAGAGTAAGAGTGGAATTCTATAAATAAATAAATACAAATTAAGTTTAAATTTGAAGATAAATATGGAAAGAGAAAATTAGATAAATTTTTGAAAAAGAATAAACTTAACTAAATATCAAGAGCACAGTAGATTCTGTAAATATAAGATAAAGAGAAAAACAAATCAAGTTTAAATTTGAGAATGAGTTATAAGAATATAGAAAGAGAAAATTAAATAAATTCTAGAAAAATGAGGTAGAGAGAAATTTAGTAAATGTCAAATGAAAATTGAAAAAAAAAAAAGAAAACGAAAAAAGAAATCAAGTTGAAATTTAAAAATTCAAAAATAAAATAATATAAACTTGAAAAAAATATATGTAATATAACTATAATAATAGAATAACAAAAGAAGTTAGTAGTTTAAAAATTGGATAAGTGTGAAATGTCAGTTATAAATTTTTTTTAAAATTTGTAATAATAAAAAAAACTCAAAAAAAAAGAAAAGAAAAAAAAAACTGAGGTATAGTAAGTTAAAAATTAGATAAGAATTAAATGGCAATTATATATATATATTTTAAATTAACACTTTGTGTAGTTATAACATAAGCATTTATGATATCTTATTATACAAATTTTAACTCTATTTTGTGTCTACTATTAATTATTTTTAACAATTTTTTGTATTCTAAAGCTACTTAATTAAAATATAAAAATAAATAAATTAAGGGACCACCTTTTTATTTCTTAATTTTGTTTTGTATCAATAACCAATAAATTTCAACAATTTTTGTATTTTGAGGCAACTAAATAAAAAAATAGTATCACTTTTCTTTTTAAAATTTTAGTTCGCTTCATTTTAATTTAATTTTGTGTCAATAACCTATAAATTTTAGCAATTTTTATATTCTGAAGCTACAAAATAAAAAATAAAAATAAAAAAAATCACTTTTTTAAAATCCTAGTTAGTTTTATTTTTATTTTGTGTTAAGAGCCGGTAAAGTGGCTTTGATAGTGCTATGCATGAGTATAAATAAATAATCAAAAATTGGTTTTAAAATTAAATAATAATATAAAATTTATCTAAAATATGTAGTAAAAATGATTTATAATCAATTAAATTTTATTCATTTTTATTAAAGTTACACATAAATGACTTGTATATTTATGCCAACGTAACCCTCACCTACTCATTAAAAATTGTGTTGGTCTATGCCCAACTTATGAATTAGTTGACATATTTATTTATTAAATTGGTAAATAAATATCTATAAATATTTTTATTTTTTAAAATAAGAAATATGAACATATTCTATGCATATCTATTAAAAAAATTGAACTTAGGTAAAAGCATTATATATTTATGTTAAACACTATGAAATAAATAGTTACATATATTCATATATTAAAAAATTATCTAAGATAGAGTCATTCTAAATTATATGTCATATTTTAGTTTTAATCTTAGTAAAAACATTTGATAATAATAAATTTAAACATTATGTATAGATTATATCATAATATATTGATTCATGACATGTATGAGCTAGTTTGAGAGTTCTAATATTAGATTAAACATTCAATGGGTCAATAGTTGGGTTGCATTTTTATGATTCGAATCGATCATAGTTTAAGGTTCGTTGAATATATCATCTTTGTGAAAAATCAAGTCGATTAGATAACAAAAATCATGTGTTTTGTATGAACAATTTATTTTCTCACAATCTATTTTTTCATACAAAACTCATACAAACACATGGTTATCATTATCTGATCGACTTGATTTTTTATAGGGATAATGTACTCGACGAATCCTAAAATATGAAGGTTCAGATTATCAAAATGGGGTCTATAGACGTCCCCGAACGTCCCGGGAAAATCCCGTTTTGTTCATTGGGCTTCACTACAGTTCGGACTCAAACGTCATGGTTCTGAATCTAATCCCGCAAAGTGCAATGTGAGACCGGCAAATCACCAAAGAGTCCAAATCTGGCAAATCGTTTTGAAAAACAAATTTTTAGAAAGAAGTGCCAAACATGGACTGCTTTGCCAGATACAGAGTTGCCACCTAAATATTTTGTTTTGGGGAATTTAGGAAACCCTGACTGTAGACGCGGCCTTGGGCCTCACTACAGTTCAGGACTCTCAAATTGTCACGGTTCTTAATCTGAACCAAAGAGTCCAAATCCGGCAAATTGTTTTGAGAAAAATAGATTTTGAAAGAAGTGCCAAACATGGACTGCTTTACCAGATACAGAGTCGCCACCTAAATATTTTTTATGAGAGAATTTAGGAAACCCTGACTCAGTGCCAAAGGCCACGTGTCCGTCATCACCAAAGTTCCCTCGGCTCGGGAACTTGGGTACGATCGGGGAAGGTCAGCTATGAGCACCCTGTAGACGTCCTCGAAGGCCCCGGGAGGATGAGTCCACCCCCCCCGGTTCTGTTCGTTCTGCGGGTTTACTACAGTTCAGGATTCTGAAATTGTCACAGTTCTTAATTTGAACCAAAGATTCCAAATTCGGCAAATCGTTTTAAGAAAAAATAGATTTTTAGAAAAGAAGTGCCAAACATGGACTGCTTTTCCAGATACAAAGTCGCCACCTAAATATTTTTTATGGGGGAATTTAGGAAACCCTGACTCGGTGCCAAAGCCCACGTGTCCGTCATCACCAAAGTTGCCTCGGCTCAGGAGCTTGGATACGATTGGGGAAGGTCAGCTACGAGCACCCCCTCTCGCTCGATCCGAAGATCGGCCTCTACTAACCATGATATCCAGTTTTGAAAACGTCATGTGTTCTTATTCCATTTATTAGCCTAGAATTACTATATTATGCGCGCAGCAAACAAGTATAGACCAAATCGCCTAAATTGGAACAAAACATTGCATTTTCGTTTTGAAGATGGTTTGCTACTCGCAAGTAGGCTAAAATGCAGGTTTTGCCACCCTGGAGTGGGCTTTTAGAAAAGATGGTTTTGCCATTATCTAGTGGGCTTAAAACTGACAGTTTAATGCATTATTCCAATTTAGGTAATTCAACCTCCATCCACAGGCATTCAAGCAGTTATATCACATAAGCAGCTAGCCTCATGGTAATCATGCTGTTATGGCAACACTCACACGCATGCGGTATGCTAAAGCATAAATGCTTATCGAGTACTCCAAGCCAAAACCGAAACTAGTTAGTAATCATATGCATGATCCTAGTTTAAGATAGCTAATGCAACACATGCGAAATGCAACTAGAAATGGGCTCAGCTATGGCATGTGAAATGCTATAACTAACACGTATTCAATTTGGAATTGAAACACAATACAGTTAGCATGATGTGTCGAGCTTGGTGTATGCAAGACAAATGTATGAATGCACGCATGCATAGCATAAGGTATGCTAATTTAAATATGCCCTAGTCTACCATCATAAGCGGGTAAATAAAAGGGAAGAAAGACGTGGGGTTGGAAGACATACACACACTCACGCACACTTATTACACAATTGCCCTTGCTCGGAGGGTCCAAATAAATATTACAGTCCGAATAAATAACACTAAATTAATTATTACAGAATTTCTAATTAATTAACAAATTAAACGTAGAATTAAAGTGGCCACAGCCCCTGCCTCGAAATGCGTGGATGATGCATGCTTGACTCGTCTTGTCCGAAAATCCGTACCATGCCACTGTTGCCTCTGTTTGCACTGCCTTGCCCCTCTGAGGACTGCCAAAGTCCAAGGGCATGCTCTCTGGATGTTGGGAAATACCACCAACCAAGTAGAAACACCACCGGCCTAATAGGATGATCACCGGCCGCCTTTTCACCTGTCGGCCACAGATTACTGGCCAGTCCTTCCGGCCAAAGCTTCCTACAGAACCTGCAATTGACAGCAGCAGAGGGCAAGTACTGTATGGCATGGAATTTTCAGGCAAATGTATGCATGGCCACACCCCCTATCATGTAATGGACTCAAGGGAGCATGGCCCTTGACCCTCGGGCCACCAATTGCGCATTTCGATGCATGATGGGCGAAGAGTCAAGTATGCATTTCAATGTCAAATGCAATACACACAAAACATACAAGGGACCCAACCTCAATCATGGTTGATCAAGAGGTGAGGCAATGCACAACGATGCACATGCGACTTAAGCATGCAAGCAAACATACAAACATGCAATGCAACTACATGACACACACAATGCTAACAACATAACATGCACAACGCATTGAAACGTGGCATACACAATGCAGGGTGGACTTACACTAACATGAATGGACCTCAGCCACACTCACATCAGTAGCCATTAGGTGAAAATGAGACTCTCGAAATGCGTGCACGCATGCACGCAAACCGAGGACTGAACCTAAGGCATAACATGTAACTCTAACAAGACATGGCAAGGGATGCAAGATGGCATGCAAACTCACAAATTCCAGCACTGAAATATGATGCTAAACAGCCCCAAACATGGAAAATGGCACCCGATGCATGAGATGAAACCCGAAATTCGAAATTAGGCACATGGAATGACTTATAGCTATACAAACCATGCATTATTTGATCATGAAGCATGAAGACAGAGCCAAGGCAGTCCCAAAACATGAACATTTCCAGTTCAAAACATGGCCAAAAGATGCTAGCGTGGTGGACAAAGTAGCATGCAATCTTGACTAGCAATCATGGTTTACATGGCAAGTATATGAAGCAAATGTAATCACACCAAACCAGAAAAAATCAGTGAATAAATCATGTGAAAATAGGTTCAAATAACCACTGATATGCAACCATGGTATGCAAAAATAATGAGTTACTTTGGAGGGCCATGCAAGGAGTTATTAAGCACATGCAAGGTAGACATTTAGCATGGCATAAAAAACTATGAAAATCAAATATGGTAGTCCTAAAACTCACCAAATTGACCCTGGAAAGTGACTTCGAAGCATGCAAGGTAGGGTCTCTTTGGAAGGCCAAAAAGGCCACCAAACAAGAGAATGAGAGTGGGGGTCACCCCCCCTCTAATCTTGGCTCTCAAAATAGTGTTCCAGCCACTGAAAATCTACTGGATTTCAGTGGCTAGAAGGCCAAACAAAGCATGCAATTGGGGCTTAGGTGTAAGGCTCAAAACAAGGGACAATCAAGCATACAAGGAAGCATGTGGCCTCAAATAAAATAATGCCCATAACAAAACATGAAGATGATATCAAAACAAGCCTTTTTCTAGTTTATAACAAGTCTCAAAAATGAACATAAATAAGGTTAATCTATCATGCAAAAATGGCCCTAAAAGAGAGAATAGAGACAAGGGACAGCAACTGGCCCCAAACAGTGAAAAGCCCTTCAACAAAGTTGAAGAAGGGCTCAAATTGAAGCACTTTACAGTTTACATCAAGTCTCGAAAATGAACAAAAGTGAGGCTAAATCAGCATGCAAGAAAAGGCCTAAAAAAAGGATAAAGATGCAAGTGGTAGCAGCTGACCTCAAACAGAGGAGAGCGCTTCAACAAAGTTGAAGAGGGGCTCAATAAAAGACATTTCACAGTTTATAACCAAGTCCAAAACAGCTCACAAATAAGCCTAAAATATCATGCAAAAATAAGCCTAAAAGAGAGTTTAAACACAAAAGGGGAGGAGGAGACCTCAAACAACAAGAGGTTCTTGATCAAACATGAAAAGGAGCTCAAAATATGACTATTTATAGTTTAGGTCAGAGCCCAAAAATGTATGCAACAAAGGCTAAGATTGCATGCAAAATAGAGCAAAAAGAGAGAGAAATGAGGCTCACCCTTGTAGTCCAAACTTCCAGCAGCTTTTGGTCCGAGAAATGGTGTTCCTAAGCTCTGAAAAACAGCCTCAAGTTGCTGGAATGGAGTATGGAGGTTGTAGGCTATGAGTGGTAGTGTAAAGGGGGGCAAGAACCTTAGGGTTTGAAGGGTTTGGAAGAGAGAGATAGGGAGAGAGATGAGAATTTTAGAGAGAAAGGAATTTTTTTTTTTTTTTTCAAGTTGTATCTCTCCTCCTCCTCTTGTAAGAGAGCTTGATTGATATAGAAATATATCAATCTGCAGCTCCTCAGAACTCCTACGTCCAGGCATGAGCTGGGGTATGGCCTGGAATGACAGCTACCAGCTGTCTACAGAGATATCTGTTGAAAATCACACTTGGCCGGCCGGCTATAAAAGTGGTCGACCGGCAGTCAAATTGGCCGGTCGGCCATCACATTTGGCCGATTGAAAATCAACGTGGCCGGTGGGCAGGAGGCTTCGTCGACAGGCCATCCCCTTCCCTCAGGAACACATCCACAAGCTCTTGGTGCAAAACGAGACACAAAGCAGTCAAGCCGAGAGATCCTGAGGCAAGGCGCATAGCCAAGGCCTCCGGGAACACAAGACAAACACAAACAAGGATGATCATCGAGTGTTCAAATGGTGACGTCCAAGTCTTGAGGACTGTCAAAAATAGGGTGTCTACAGTTGCCCCTCTTTGACAGAACTCGAAAGTCATAAGAATGACGGGAGTGATTGTTAAGCCCAGAGACGACCCATTTTTGACAAGGCCAAAGACTTGGACAAACAAACAAAATACCGATAAATAAATGGTTGCGCCCGTAGGCTGCTTACGTATTCCTTTGCAATGAATCAAACCATCGTAGTTCAGGGGCAAGATGCAAATGATATGCAGGAAGACTTTGATAATTGGACTTATACGCTACGCGAAGCCGGTTTGAAAATTGGACTTATACGCTACGCGAAGTCGGTTTGAACATTGGGGATTTATGCCATGCAATGCAACGCAAAAATGCAATGTAATAGCTAGAAAGTGAAGGTACCTTACAGGGGCAGTTGGCAATGACCTACCTCATGCTGCTGAGGACCTTCCGCTTCTTCTTGGTTAAACTGCAGGTACTATGTTTCTCCCTGGCTGTGGTCGCAGCTTTCCCTATTCTCCAACAGGGTGACAGACTAGGTTGGATCAGTATCCAGAATTGAGATGCATACAGATGCTATCTCAATCTATGGGGCTGCCATACAGATTTCAAGCCGAGGATATACCCCTGGGTATTTATACCAGACTTTAGTCTCGGAAATCCCGAACCTTTGTGTTCTAGGCATGAGCCATTCGAACTATAGTTTCCACTGTCTCAGTTGGTCTCCTAGGAACTCACCGCAAACACAGGCAGGTGGCTATACCAGACCACCGAAAGTTGTTCGGGCACGACAAATACCAAAGGAATTGTACCTTTAGAGGATTTAAGGTCTCCTAGATCAGAGAGTGCACAAGAAAGTGCGAGTGAAAAGTGAATGCACAAAACAATGCTAAGAAAATGCACGAAACGGTGCGATGCAATGTACTAACAAGTACAGGTTAGGTGCGCAAGAAAGCGCGATAAAATGCATGCAAAATGCAAGTAAGGTGCACAAAACAGTGTGATGCGCAAGATAGCGCGATAAGAGTAACAAGCCCGCGGGGGGGGACCTCGTTACAGTTCGGACTCTTGATTTGTGTCGCGGTTCTTAATCTGAACCAAAGAGTCCAAATCCGGCAAATCGTTTTGAGAAACAGATTTTTGAAAAAGTAGTGCCAAACATGGACTGCTTTGCCAGATACAGAGTCGCCACCTAAATATTTTTTATGGGAGAATTTAGGAAACCCTGACTCGGTGCCGAAGGCCACATGTCCGTCATCACCGGAGTTGTCTCGGCTCGGGAGCTTGGGTACGATCGGGGAAGGTCAGCTATGAGCACCCCCTTTCGCCCGGTCCGAAGACCGGCCTCTACTAACCGTGATATCCAATTTTGAAAACGTTATGTGTTCTTATCTCGTTATTAGCCTAGAATTACTATGTTATGCGCACAGCAAACAAGTATAGACTAGATTGCCTAATTTGGAAATAAACATTGCATATCCGTTTGGTTTTGAAGATGTTTTGGAATTTGCTACTCGCAAGTAGGCTAAAAATGCGGATTTCAACGAGTCTTTCCAACTCAAACAATCCAACCTTCACCCACAGGCATTCAAAACAGTTTAACACATAAGCATCTAGCCGCATGGCAAGCATACTGTCATGTTAACATTCACACACATGCGAGATGCTAAAGCATAAATACTTACATCGTACTCCGTGCCAAAACAGAGAACTTGTTAGCAAACATGCATGATCCAAGTCCATGTTAAGTGCCTAATGCATCGCATACAAAGTGTTGTTAGAATAGGCTCGGCTATCCTAAACATGTCATGTGAAAATGCACAATTATCACGTATTCAGTTTGGGAATTGAAGTATTGATACAATTAGCGTGATGTACCGAGCCTAATGCATGCAATACAAATGCATGGATGCACACATGCATAGCATGAGGTATGCTAAATTAAACGTGCCCTAATACTAACCATTAAAGCGGGTAAGTAAAAGGGAAGAAAGAAGTGAGGTTGGAAGACATACACACCACCCACACACACTTATTACAGACTTGCCCTCGCTCAGAGGGACCGAATAAATATTACAAATTAATTAACTACGCAAGCTAATTAATATTATAAATTAAATAAATTAATTAAAATAGGAAAACGCCTCGGGAAGCGCGCCACCATGCATGGGCTGCCTCTGTTTTCCTTCCTTTCCTCCTCTGGAGGCTATCAAAGCCTCAGGACTGATCCCTTGGACAGAGAGGATCACCACCGGCTGATTGAGATTGCCACCGGCAGTGTGGTATGGCCATCGGCACAAAATTGAATCTGTCGGCAGAGAAATTGTTGCCGGTCGGCACATTACACTGCCGGTCGGCAGAGTATTCCTGCAGAACCTGCAACTCACAGCAACAGAGGGCAAGGCAAAGCATGGCAGCACAATTCAAAGCATGTATGCACCAACCATGTCTCCTATCATTGTAATGACTCAAAGGGACATGTGCCTCGGTTCTCGGACCACCAATCACGCATTTCCAGGCATGATGGCCCAAAGAACCAAGTATGCAACTTTGATTTCAAATGTATGCAAACCAATCAAACAAAACTCCCAATCCCTATCACCCAAGTCAAGGGACAAGGAATGCATGCAAGATGCAATGCAACCTAGGCATACAAGCTAAGGATGCAACATGGCATGGCAAGGCACTTATGCAAGCATACAAGCATACATATGGCAATGCAAATAGATGGAAAGGTGGTCTTATACATGAATTAGGCAGCTCTAAAATAGGCCTAAAACAGTAGCCAATGTGCTAAAAAGTGAGGGCTAAATGGCATGCACACACACATGCACATAAGGATCAACACTTAAGCATAAATCAAACAACATTCAAGCACACTTGAAAGAGGGAATCATGGACAATTAGCATGCAACATAAGCATTGAAAATGCATGTTAGGATGGTGCCAAACCAAGCAACAAATCAAGCTAAACATGCAACAAATAGTCTAAGTGTTCAAAGCAAATCCAAGGAGCATTGAAATACACTTGCAAGACTAAACATGGTATGAACTTATTGACCCAAAACAGAGTTTTAGCACATAACATAAGGCCCGAAGGACCACTTAGATGACATCTAAATGGCTCAAAACAAAGGCATGCACAAATGGTCAAAACATGGAGCATGCAACACATGCTTCCAAAGCATCAAAGGGGCATGCAAGGCAATCAAGCAAGCATGGAAATGGGACTGAAATAACATGTGGGGGGACCCCAAATCACCAAATTGATGCAAAGATGTCATGCTACACATGCACATACTCAAGGCTAACAAGCCCAAATACAAAGGAGCTATATCAAGCATGCCAAAATCAACCCAAACAACTTAGGACAGACCTAGAACATGGCAAGATAAGCACATAATCTTCACAAGACTAAGCCTAAAACATGCTCCAACAAAGGCTAACAACCTAAGACATGTTAAGGCATAAACAAGGCATTATATGGCAACTATGCTAAGCATGCATGGAGTTCCAAAACCAACTTCAAATCATGTTATATTATGGATATATAAGCATGAAAAACAGCCTAAACATGCTCAACACACACTCAAGCATAGGCTTCCTTAAGAGGCCAAAATATGTCCTTTTCAAGGACAACAAGGAGAGGGGGTGGCCCTCTCCTTCTTGGGACTTCAAAGCATCATTTTCACCACTGAAATCCCTCAAGATTTCAGTGGTGAAGAGACCTCAACACCAAAATCCCGGAGCTAACACAAAATGGCTCAAAATGAGGCCTTTTGAGGCCTAAGGGTGGTCAACAACCCTCAAACAACAAAACACTCTTAACAAACAATAAAGAGGGCCTAAAAACAAAACTTTTTTATGTTATACAATAAGCACAAAAACAGCTCTAAGATAGGTATAAAATCAATGCAAAAATGGGGGGAAAAGGGACTAGAATCTCACCCTTGAAGACCCCTTCACAAATTGTGCTCCAATGGCCTCCTTTGGCTTCAAACCAGTCAAGAAACTCAAGAACAAGCCCTTAGAACCCTAGTTTCAAGAGGAAGGTGAAACACTAGGTGTTTGTGTGCAATAGTAAGACACAAAGCACCTAGTGAACAAAATGAGAGGGAAATAGAGATAGAATGTGTATCTCACCCAAACCCTAGAACAAGAGCTCAACAATGGCTGTTTTACTCTCAAAATATCCTAAGTCTCTAACCTTAGTCTCCCCTTTTTTGCCTTAGAGAGAGCTTCTCTCTATATTGTCTTGTAAAGCTTACAAGACAAGCTTTGCAAGAGGGAGATCCCTCCATACACGTGTATGGAGGGATGCAATAGCAAGACAGCTGTCTAAAAATATCTGCAAAAGCAAATGAACAGCAATCGGCCGGCCAAAAATGCCATCTTGGCAAAAAAGAGTGCCGACCGGCACAAAAAAGTGCTGACCGGCAACAAATAGTGCCGGCCGGCAAACTATATTGCCGGTGGCAGCAAACACCAGCCGGTGGCCTCTAGCCACTGCCGGTGGTGGGTGGGGATGGTCTACAAGCCCCACCCTGCCTCTCAAAGGCAAGATGCAAGTGTTTGGTGCAAAACCAGACACTAAACGGTCAAGTTCGGAGATCTTGAGGCAAGGCGCGCGAGCCGAGGCCTCCGAGAACTCCAAACGAACACAAACATGGAAGATCACCGTGTGTTCAAACAGTGACGTCCAAGTCTTGAGGACGGTCAAAAATGGGGTGTCTACAATAAGATGCATGCCAAATGCAAGTAAGGTGCACAAAACAATGCGATGCAATGCATTGACAAGTGCTACAAGCATTTTCTATGCAAGATTAGAGAGAGCATGTAATGAAATGCACAAGATAGTGCGATGTGCAAGAGAGCGCGGGTGTAAACTGCGCAAAATAGTGTGATGCACAAGAGAGCGCGAGTGATAAACTACACAAAACAGTGCGATGCGCAAGAAAGCGCGAGTGATAAACTACACAAAATAGTGCGATGCGCAAGAAAGCGCGAGTGATTTGAAATGCACAAGACAGTGCGATATGCTAAACAGCGCGAGTGATTTGAAATGCACTAAACAGTGCGATACGCTAAACAGCGTGATTGAAATGCACTAAACAGTACGATACGCTAAATAGCGCGAGTGATTTGAAATGCACTAAACAGTGCGATACGCTAAACAGCGCGATTGATTTGAAATGCACTAAACAGTGCGATACGCTAAACAGCGCGATTGATTTGAAATGCACTAAATAGTGCGATACGCTAAATAGCGCGATAGATATGCAATGCACAAAATAGTGCGAGTGAGATACAAAGTGTAAGTGCACAAGACAGTGCGAGTGAATGCATGTTCTATGCAAATGAGGTGCATTTTCTATGCAAGTATGGAAGAGTGCATTTTCTATGCAAAAGATACGAGCATTTTCTATGCAAGAAACAGGAGTATATTCTATGCAATATTGAAAGCATATTCAATGCAGAATCGAAAGCAAGCATATTCTATGCATGAATCATAACGATGCGCGGCACGCATGTAACAGAAGTGTATATGAAAGTGCACATTCTATGCAATGGAAGGGCATCAACCATGTACTCTTGTGCCTCTGATTTACCTTTCGGAGGACTTAGCAATACGCTCAGCTCAAAAAGGGACACCCTGTTTATATTGGGGAGAGATAACATCTGCATGTGAGACCGTTGGGTGTTGCTTGGACTGCCATTCTGACTTGAAGCAGGCTTACACTTGGGGTCGAGATACACTCATACTCTAGAGAAATGGCAAGGCCTGAGAAGGTGCACCTGGAGTGCAGTCTCGGAATTTGCCGAAGTTGAAACAGACTAAGATGCTCCAAATTTTCCCTCTTTCTTTTGCTTTGCAGTCCGGAACCTATATAGCTTCAGATAGGTCCTTGTTCTACTATTCTCACATGACCTGGGTTGAACCTTGCGGTTTATGAAAGAAAGAACCTTGTTTTGCACAAATGTGGAGAATGACACGACACTCGGAGCACAAAACGATTTTATTTTTGAAATTGAGAGATGAGTTCTTAACCGGGTATTGAGCCTACGACTGAACACAGCGCACTACGACTCAACAACGGAAAAGCAAGAGGTAAACAACCTAAACACATCGAGAAACACTCGAAACGACTCAAAACAAGAATCAAGACAAAACAAAAGACACGACACTCAGATGTGCACAGGGAGCCTATTTCTCCGGGTATTGTTTCCCACCATTTCTCATTTGTGATCCTCACATCACTCGGCCCTCAAGCTCTATTTTTCTAAAAAAACCCTTTTCCTCACTTTTTCTCTCAGCGCATATCTCTCTATTCTTCGATCTCTCATTTTTTTTTCATCCCTCCCCAGGGTGGTTGATGGATAAGCAGGAAGTTATAGGCTCTTGCCCTTGGTATTCTACCAGATTCTTATTCTTGTTCACAACAGTGAGTTTCTCCCACAGAGAGGTTGTGCTACAGCTAGGTGTGTAGCAAATCTGCAGCTGACATCGATTGACGATGCTCCGCTGGGAAGTTTGGATGTGATCAGATCTATTTAGATGAGGGAGTGGAATATCCTGATCCATTCTAATTCGTGCTTCGCACCTGGTTTGATACCTCGTTGTTTGAAGGATGAGAGAGCTTTCAGCCCTTTATTGTTAGCTTCAATTGTGCCCTTTCTGGCGAATACGGTGCCCTTTCTGGCAAGTAGAGTGCCCTTTCTAGCAAGTGCGCTGATAAATGGGAAAAGACAGAAAACCTAACTCAACTGTGCCCCTAGTTCATCATTTTGACCATTTTTTGTTTTGGCTTTCTACTAAAACAATTTTGACCAATATGAGAGTTAGATTAACATGCTTGTTCAATTTTCTGATTTAAAATCATGCAAGTCCGGCTACGAGCACTGAAATTTTTCCTTTTTTGGATCCAAGAAATGGTCCGGTTTTGGAAAAATGGAATAATTTTTCGAGAAAATTAGTCAACCTCATTAAAAAAAAAAAATCTCAAAAACTATTTTTGCGGATGGTCACTGCTCAACGAGCACAGAAACTACTCTTGAGATGCACGACTTCAGATCCGAAGGAAAATTGCCCCTTGCTTGAAGAGAGCTACATGGCAACGGAAGGTTGCCTCTTGTTTGAACGGCACCGCGGCGCATTGAATGGCAATGGAAAGTTGCCCCTTGTTTGAATGGCACCGCAGCACAATGTAGTCAGTCCTCAGAATGACGAACACAACCAAATTCTCGGATACAGAGAAGGCGAAGATGGTCAAAAACCATTACATGGGCACAATCAATTTGAAGTGTTTTACGGCTGGACTTCCGGATGAAGTTGCCTACATATCCCAAAGATGGGAATCAAGCCTTACGTAGTTCGGGGTTAAGGTACACTCGGGTATTTAACCTCTCCTTTTGCGCTCTAACTTTTGCCAAGGCCGCCCTTCCGGGTTTTCAACCTTGCGAGCTCTGTTCTTCTTTTCTTTTCATTTCTTTTCTTCTTTTTCTTCTTCTTTTTTTTTTATTTTCTACATTTTCTTCATTTTTCTCTTTGCATTTTTCTCTTTTGTTCTTTTCTTTTCTTTTTTTTTCGCTCTAACTTTTGCCTGGGTCGCCCTTTCGGGTTTTCGGCCCAGCGAGCCTCTCAAGGGTAAAAGTATAGCTTGGTCCATGTCAAATGGTTCTAAGATCTCGAATCCGTCTGAATCCAGGAGAGTGACTGTTGTTCGCTGACAATGCAGGAGTCCATCCCATGGGGGCTGGATTTGCCCCTAGTGTCGTGGATAGGAACTCAGTTGTTCTTCAGCAATACTTTCTTCTTTCTTCTCTTCTGGGGTTTGGCATTATTGCCAATCTTTGTTGATTTGCAGAATGATCCATCTTCGGGTCTTCGAGCACAATCTGGCATCTTTTGCCCCTAGTTCCAGGGATACTTCTGATCTAGCTTTGCAAGCTTCTTTTGGCGTCATCTGATCTCCTTGATCTGACTTTTCTTGCCCCCTAGTTCGAGGGCTACTTTAAATATGGCCACACAGGCCTCCTTTGATGGTTGACCATTAACCATTCTGAATTTAAGTCCAAGGTTTGAAAATGAGGGGTCGAGTCTCGAGGCTGAGAGCGATCCTAGGCTGCACAATCTCAAGAGCGATTCCACACAGGTCTTCGCAGGATCGCGCAAAACATTTTTTTTTTGAAATCTTTTAAAAAAGCGACTAGTCGCTCGCGCTGAAGACAATGTGAGACCAATCTGGATCAAGCCAGGATCCTTCTCAGTACTCAGATTAACAAGCATGATCTCGATCATTAAAGGCTTAGCATGCCTCTCTTTCTCTCAAATGATCAAATTTTTGCAAAAACCCGAGGAATTCCTTCCTTTTCGTTTTCATCACAATGTTCAAAAATAGCTTTGAAAAACTTAGGTCAATGCAATGACTTAAAAGCACAGAAAAGCAGGTGAAATGCACTGTCGTTCCATTCGACTTTCTGGCACAACTGGCACAAGGCAGTAGTAAGCACAAATGCATGAAAAACCACTGCTGTTTCATTCATAACTGTTGGTGTAACTGGCTCCATGGCAGAAACAGACTCAAAAGAAAGCGAAAAGAAAAACACAAAACAAAATAGTGATGCCCGAGGTAACACCCCCGGAATCACCTGACTCTAACAAACAGGACTGACTCGATACAACAAGATAGACCCGAAACAAAAAAGGCTAACTCAAAACAAAGAGACAGACTCAAAACAACACAACAAAACTGACCTAAATACCCAAGTCAGAAACTAGCATTCGCAAATGCTCGACACAGTGCGTGCCATACGCCACATCTGGAGTAAATCGAGCGCCACCCGTAACTGGTTCATCCCCCGATCACATATTCACATTATCCCCCCAAGTTCACTGATCCAATGACGGTAGACTTTGCTAAGTTGGTGCGACGATGACCTTATTGTCAATCAGATCTTGTATTTCGTGGCGAAGACGGAAACAACTATCAGTGACATGGCCGACTTGCTGATGAAAGGCACAGTACTTGGCCGGATCATGGGAGGGAGGAAGTCTATCTGGCAGTGGTCGCGGCTCCAGGGGTTTCAGAACCCTCAAGGCCGCTGATAGAGACATGTACAGTGGTGCGAACACCCTCTGGCCTCGAGGTGGGTGTTTTGAGGTTTGTGTAGTTTTGCTGGATGCACCAGCAAAGGGATTGGTAGGCGCTGACTGGGTTTGCTGATCTCTTCCGAGCGAGGGTTTAGAGCTGAAAGGAACATTCCTGGTACAACGGTCCTTTTCCCGGCTTGCCCCTTGATTTGAATTGCTCTCAATCTGAGTGGCAAAAGTATCATCCACAGTTTTTGCAACAACTGCGAGTACTTGCTGTTTGTTTAGCCCTTCGGCTTTCAAAGCCTCAATATCCCACTGAAGGTGTTCATGGGGACCAATGCCTGCCCCTACCTTGTTCTTACCACTTGCCTCCACTTTGCCAAGGGAGTGGCCTTCTTCCAATGCAACTCGTCCCAAGGTTGGGGAGCCTTTAGACATGAACTCCCTGGTACGTGATGTGGTCGATGATGGGGCCAAAACCCCAAAGGCCAGATCTGCCACAGTTCTCTGAAGGTCTTCAATCATTTTCATCAGCTCAGAAGTAGTGGGTTCGTGGGTTTGAGATGATTGGGGTTCAGATGCACTCATCATGCATAAGTCCAGGCTCTCTGGGATAAACACATTAGGCTTGGGTAGATGGACTGGGGTGATGTATACGTTGGGGTCATAAGGGACGGCCAGTGTGTGGATTAGATTGAGATGTGGATGAGGTACTTGGTGATTGGGGTCTGAAGGTGGAGCTATCGTCCAGTTGTCGATGAGATTTTGGACCTCATGACGAAGGCGGTAGCAACGGTCGGTTCCATAACCGCGCTGCTGATGGTACACACAGTACTTGGAGGGGTTATGTCTGGCTGGGAGCGGGTCAGGAAGAGGTTGAGGATCGAGGGGTTTGAGATGCCCTCTTTCTATCAGGACTTTTAGTGCGCTAGTCAGGCTCATATAAAGGGGGGTGAAAGTTCTACCTTGAGCTCGGGCTGGGCCGGCGGTTTGTAGGCTTGGATTGGCAAAAGGGTCGGCTACGGCGACTGTATTGATTTCGGTGGGTTTGAGAATAGTGCTACTACTAGCATTGGTGCATCCTAAAATCACCCTCCTTGTCGGTTCACTTGTTCTAGGAATGATCCCACTGTTGAACGCATTCTCGACCTGAACCCCCAGTTCATGCAAACTTTTGAAAGTGAATAGTGGAGCGACTATCAACTTTTGCAACATATCATGCTCGAGGTTTCACACCATCATCTGCACTTGATCCCTCTCGAAAGGTCGATCTGTCATCTGTGCTGCCTTTGCTCTCCATCTTGCAACAAATTCCACAAAAGGCTTTGTTGGGTTCTGGCAAGTTGTTTCAAGGTCTTGCATGGTCATTTTAACTTGGGTGTTGTATGAATACTGATCGACAAAGGCCTCAGCCAGTTCTTCCCAGTTTTGCTTCACTTTATCTTCCAACTTAGCGTACCAAGTGGCTGCTACACCCAACAGGGTTCTTCCATATAGAGAGAGTTTCTGTGGCTTAGTCAGGCCCATCAACTTCAGGACATCCAAGAAAAGTCGGATATGTACCATTGGATCTCCAGACCCGTCAAAACGGTCAATATATGGCATTTTGAATCTGTCTGGGAGCCGTACGGTTGCCTCGGTGTGCCTATCCTCAATGTCGGGAATGGAGTTAAGGCCCTGTGCCTTCTTGAATTGCTTCTCAAGGTTCGCAATCTTCACTGCAATCGGATTGAGCTCATTAACATCAAGGGAATAAAGCCTCTCATTAGGCTGCACCAGGGGTCTGAGCACCTGAGCTTGAGTCAACCTTTCTCGAGGATTTGGACACTGCAAATCTTCAATTGACGGAAGTGGGTCAAAGTTTGGCTGGGGTCCCAAAGCTGGATGTGAGGCAGATGCCCCAGATGGACGCTGCATTTCAATACTAGTCTCAGCCTGCATGGCAGTTCGCTGATTTAATGCTGCTATCACGGCCACAAATTCTTCTGAACCCTGTGCCATTATGGTCTGCTGAGTCTGAACAAATGTGATGTGACTGGCGACTGACGGATCAGATGAACCGGTGAGCCCTGACTAGCCTTTCTTTGCCTTGCCTCAGCAAAAGAACACTGGTTGCCCTTGAATTGAATTTCTGGCCTGACAAAGTCTATCAGCACAAGTCCGATGAACCTCGGGGGATATCGGAGCCTTCTGAAGCTATGGTTCCAGGACTACCTAGCAAAAGGGAAAACAGAGAGCATCTCAGCCTGATTTCACCATAACCCATATGAGCAAAGCTGAATGACTGTGCCCCCCCTACAGAATTCTGCCCAAGATACTGCCTGTAAACTGATACCCTCAGGTAAAATTGATTCCCCAAATACTGATTGTGATGCCCGCAGGCCTGTTACTCAGACTTGTAAATTGTTATGCGCATTCCCTGTAGAGATGCACTCTAAAAGCACATAGCAAGTAAAGAGAGCCAAAACAACCCTATGAAGGGGTAGGGTTTCCCTGTCCTATTTTTGTCAGGAGCTACGGTTTCACTATGCACGTAGCAGTTTTCAAACAACCTAACATTGGGTAAGCAACTTGTCCTAGTTTGGAATGGTCACTATGGATTTCGATATGCATTAGGTCGAATGGTCGAAAAGGGTGCCCCGGTAAAACCGGGGTTTGTGTTCCCATACTGTCAGAGCCCACAACCGGTCAGCCTTATGGCACGCTTTGACAAAGTCAAGCCTCTGGCAAACAGTTCAGGAATGGCAGATGGCAAACACGGTGTCCTAGGCGCACCAATGCACATGCAATGCAAAGAGACACATAAATGAAATAAAAACAGGATATCATGAGTTCGAGTCAAGCTCTCTAAAATCCCTAGCAGAGTCGCCAGAAACTGTAGACATCCTCGAACGCCCTGGGAGGATGAGTCCCCCCCCCCCCCCGTTCTGTTCGTTTTACGGGTCTACTACAGTTCAGGACTCTCAAGTTGTCACAGTTCCTAATCTGAACCAAAGAGTCCAAATCCGGCAAATCATTTTGAGAAAAAACAGATTTTTAGAAAAGAAGTGCTAAACATGTACTGCTTTGCCAGATACAGAGTCGCCATCTAAATATTTTTTATGGGGGAATTTAGGAAACCCTGACTCGGTGCCAAAGGCCACGTGTTCGTCATCGCCAAAGTTGCCTCGGCTCGAGAGCTTGGGTACGATTGGGGAAGGTCAGCTACGAGCACCCCCTTTCGCCCGATCTGAAGATCGGCCTCTACGAACCATGAGATCCAGTTTTGAAACCGTTATGTTCTCTTATTCCATTTATTAGCCTAGAATTACTATGTTATGCGCGCAGCAAACAAGTATAAACCAAATCGCCTAAATTGGAACAAACATAGCATGTTCGTTTTGAAGATGGTTTACTACTCGCAAGTAGGCTAAAATGCAGGTTTTGCCATTATCTAGTGGGCTTAAAACTCACAGTTTTAATGCATTATTCCAATTTAGGTAATTCAACCTCCATCCACAGGCATTCAAGCAGCTATATCACATAAGCAGCTAGCCTCATGGTAATCATGCTGTTATGGCAACACTCACACACATGCGGTATGCTAAAGCATAAATGCTTACCGAGTACTCCAAGCCAAAACCGAAACTAGTTAGTAATCATATGCATGATCCTAGTTTAAGATAGCTAATGCAACACATGCGAAATGCAACTAGAAATGGGCTCGGCTATTCTAAACATGGCATGTGAAATGCTATAACTAACACGTATTCAATTTGGAATTGAAACACAATGCAGTTAGCATGATGTGCCGAGCCTGGTGTATGCAAGACAAATGTATGAATGCACGCATGCATAGCATAAGGTATGCTAATTTAAATATGCCCTAGTCTACCATCATAAGCGGGTAAATAAAAGGGAAGAAAGACGTGGGGTTGGAAGACATACACACACTCACGCACACTTATTACACAATTGCCCTCCCTCGGAGGGTCCAAATAAATATTACAGTCCGAATAAATAACACTAAATTAATTATTACAGAATTTCTAATTAATTAACAAATTAAACGCAGAATTAAAGTGGCCACAGCCCCCGCCTCGAAATGCGTGGATGATGCATGCTTGACTCGCCTTGTTCGAAAATCCGTACCATGCCACTGTTGCCTCTGTTTGCACTACCTTGCCTCTCTGAGGACTGCCAAAGTCCAAGGGCATGCTCTCTGGATGTTGGGAAATACCACCGACCAAGTAGAAACACCACCGGCCTAATAGGATGATCACCGGCCGCCTTTCAACCTGTCAGCCACAGATTACTGGCCGGTCGGCACTATATTTAGCCAACCGGCCAAAGCTTCCTACAGAACCTGCAATTGACAGCAGCAGAGGGCAAGCAGTGCATGGCATGGAATTTTCAGGCAAATGTATGCATGGCCACACCCCCTATCATGCAATGGACTCAAGGGAGCATGGCCCTTGACCCTCGGGCCACCAATTGCGTATTTCGATGCACGATGGCTGGAGAGTCAAGTATGCATTTCAATGTCAAATGCAATACACACAAAACATACAAGGGACCCAACCTCAATCATGGTTGATCAAGAGGCGAGGCAATGCACAACGATGCACATGCGACTTAAGCATGCAAGCAAACATACAAACATGCAATGCAACTATATGGCACACACAATGCTAACAACATAACATGCACAACGCATTGAAACATTGCATACACAATGCAGGGTGGACTTACACTAACGTGAATGGACCTCAGCCACACTCACATCAGTAGCCATTAGGTGAAAATGAGACTCTTGAAATGCGTGCACGCATGCACGCAAACCGAGGACCGAACCTAAGGCATAACATGTAACTCTAACAAGACATGGCAAGGGATGCAAGACGGCATGCAAACTCACAAATTCCAGCACTGAAATATGATGCTAAACAGCCCCAAAACATGGAAAATGGCACCCGATGCATGATATGAAACCCGAAATTCGAAATTAGGCACATGGAATGACTTATAGCTATACAAAGCATGCATTATTTGATCATGAAGCATGAAGATAGAGCCAAGGCAGTCCCAAAACATGAACATTTTCAGTTCAAAACATGGCCAAAAGATGCTAGCGTGGTGGACAAAATAGCATGCAATCTTGACTAGCGATCATGGTTTACATGGCAAGTATATGAAGCAAATTTAATCTCACCAAACCAGAAAAAATCAGTGAATAAATTATGTGAAAATAGGCCCAAATAACCACTGATATGCAACCATGGTATGCAAAAATAATGAGTTACTTTGGAGGCCATGCAAGGAGTTATTAAGCACATGCAAGGTAGACATTTAGCATGGCATAAAAAACTATGAAAATCAAATATGATAGTCCTAAAACTCACCAAATTGACCCTGGAAAGTGACATCGAAGCATGCAAGGTAGGGTCTCTTTGGAAGGCCAAAAAGGCCACCAAACAAGAGAATGAGACAGGGGGTCACCCCCCTCTAATCTTGGCTCTCAAAACAGTGTTCCAGCCACTAAAAATCCACTGGATTTCAGTGGCTAGAAGGCCAAACAAAGCATGCAATTGGGGCTTAGGTGTAAGGCTCAAAACAAGGGACAATCAAGCATATAAGGAAGCATGTGGCCTCAAATAAAATAATGTCCCTAATAAAACATGAAGATAATGTCAAAACAAGCATTTTTCCAGTTTATAACAAGTCTCAAAAATGAACATAAATAGGGCATATCTATCATGCAAAAATGGCCCTAAAAGAGAGAATAGAGACAAGGGACAGAAGCTGGCCCCAAACATTGAAGAGCCCTTCAACAAAGTTGAAGAGGGGCTCAAAGTGAATCACTTTACAGTTTATATCAAGTCTCGAAAATGAACAAAAGTGAGGCTAAATCAGCATGCAAGAAAAAGGCCTAAAAGAGGGATAAAGAGGCAAGTGGTAGCAGCTGACCTTAAACAGAGGAGAGCCTTTCAACAAAGTTTAAGAGGGGCTCAAAAAAAGACATTTCACCGTTTATGACCAAGTCCAAAATAGCTCATAAATAAGCCTAAAATATCATGCAAAAATAGGCCTAAAAGGGAGTTTATACACAAAGGGGGAGGAGGAGACCTCAAACAGAAAGAGGTCTTTGATCAAACATGAAAAGGAGCTCAAAATATGACTATTTACAGTTCAGGTCGGAGCCCAAAAATGTAAGAAAAAAAGGCTAAGATTCCATGCAAAATAGAGCAAAAAGAGAGAGAAATGAGGCTCACCCTTGTAGTCTAAACTTCCAGCAGCTTTTGGTCCGAGAAATGGTGTTCCTAAGCTATGAAAAACAGCCTCAAGTTGCTGGAATGGAGTATGGAGGTTGTAGGCTATGAGTGGTAGTGTAAAGGGGGGCAAGAACCTTAGGGTTTGAAGGGTTTGGAAGAGAGAGATAGAGAGAGAGCTGAGAATTTTAGAGAGAGAGAGGAAATTTTTTTTTTTCAAGTTGTATCTCTCCTCCTCCTCTTGTAAGAGAGCTTGATTGATATAGAAATATATCAATCTGCAGCTCCTTAGAACTCCCACGTCCAAGCATGGGCTGAGGTATGGCCTGGAATGATAGCTGCCAGCTGTCTACAGAGATATCTGTTGAAAACCACACTTGGCTGGCCGGCCATAAAAGTGGTCGACCGGCAGTCAAATTGGTCGGCCGGCCATCACATTTGGCCGATTGAAAATCAAGGTGGCCAGTGGGCAGGAGGCTTGGTCGACAGGCCATCCCCTTTCCTCAAGAACACATCCACATGCTCTTGGTGCAAAACGAGACACAAAGTAATCGAGCCGAGAGATCTTGAGGCAAGGCGCGTAGCCGAGGCCTCCGGGAACTCAAGATGAACACAAACAAGGATGATCACCGAGTGTTCAAACGGTGACGTCCAAGTCTTGAGGACGGTCAAAAATAGGCTGTCTACACACACCCTCTCGCCCGATCCGAAGATCGGCCTCTACTAACCGTGATATCCTATTTTGAAAACGTTATGCGTTCTTATTCCGGTTATTAGCCTAGATTTACTACATTATGCGCACAACAAACAAGTATAGACTAGATCACCTAATTTGAAACAAAACATTGCATATCCATTTGTTTGGAAAACGCTTTGGAATTTGCTACTCACAAGTAGGCTAAAATACGGATTTCAACGAGTTATCCCAACTCAAACAATCCAACCTTCACCCACAAGCATTCAAGCAGTTCATCAAATAAGCATCTAGCCTCATGGTAATCATGCTATCATGTTAACATTCACACTCATGTGAGATGCTAAGGCATAAAGAGCTTACCTAGTACTCCATGCCAAAACAATAACATGTTAGCAATCATGCATGATCCAAGTCCATGTTTAAATGCCTAATGCAACGCATACGGAATGTCACTAGAGTAGGCTCGGCTAGTCTATAAATGACATGTGAAAATGTACAAGTAGCATATATTCAAGTTAGATTTGAAAATACTTATGCAGTTAGTATGATGCGCCGAGCCTGGTGCATGCAATACTGATGAATGATGCACGCATGCATGGCATAAGGTAAGCTAAAGTAAACATGCCCTAATGCTAATCACCAAAGCAGGTAAGTAAAAGGGACAAAGAAGTGGGGGTTGGAAGACATGCACACACGCACCCACACTTATTACAAATTTGCCCTCGCTCGGAGGGACCGAAAGAATAGTAAATTTAATTAACCTACAAGCTAATTAAATATTACAAATCAATTAAATTAGCTAAGCAAATTAACAAATCTAATTAAGCAGTAAACAACAGCCTTGGGAAGAGGGTCCAAAGCATGCGCGCTCGGTTCCGCTCGGAAAGTCACTACCATGTACAAAATGCCTCTGCTTTGGCTGTTATCCTCCTCTGAAGACTGCACAAGTCCCAAGGTTGCTTCTTTGAGTGCTGTAGAACACCACCGGCTGAAGGGATTGGTCACCGGCCATGTACGATGGTCACCGGCCTCAAAATAATCCATCGGCCAACAATGGATGGCTGGTCGGCACTTAAGATGGCCGGCCGGCCAAATCTTCCTGAAAAAACTAGTTTGACAGCAGCAGAGGACAGAACTTGGCATGGCAATGCATTTCAAGCAATGTATGCACCAACCACACTCCTTATCATATTTATGACTCAAGGGAGGATGGGCTTCGATTCTCGGGCCACCAAGCATGCATTTTCATGCATGATGGCCCAAAGAATCAAGTGTGCATGTTGATATGGAATGCAATGCACATAATCAAGCAAATTGAACTCAACCTCTATCACAAGCAATTCAAGAGGCGAAGCATGCATGCCAATGCAATGCAATCCAAAGCATGTCGACTAGTATGCAACATGGACAATGCTAAGAAGCATACAAGGCAAACAATGGTCATGCAAGACTTAGGGCATGAGACGATGCAACTAACAAGTATGCAAGGCACAATGTGGGTGTTCGAGCATGCAAGCAAGCATGTGACTTCATTCAATCATGCAACTCCAATCATGCAACAACACACAAATATACAACAACATACAAGGTGGGCATACAACAACATGCAAAGGGGTGGGCTTAAACTAACATGGGTAGCTTGCAAGCTTGCCAAAATCAGTGGCCAATACTATGGAAGTGAGGTCCAATACACACACACGCATGCATCCAAATATGGTCCAACAATTAAGCATATGAAGACAACTTGTAAGCACAAAAACATGGACTAATGACATGCGACATAAGCTCTGAAAATCATGTTAAAATGGTGCCAAACCAAGCCAACAAGACAAGCATAAGCATGCAATTAGAGGTCCAAAACTCAAGGCAAGCTAAGGAGGTATTGAACTACCCTTAGCAAAACCAAACATGGCATGAATTAAATGACCAAAAACAGAGTTTTACATATTAAAACAAAGCCTAAAGACCACTTAGATGGCATCTAAATGACTTAAATTCAAGGGCATGCACAATGACCAAACATGGAGCATAAGGCACAACCTCATAAGGCATCAAAGAGGCATCAAAGGCAAGCATGCAAGCATGTCATGAGGACAGAAATGATGCTATAAGTGGTGTCAAACCACTGAAATAAATCAAACAATGCATGCTCAACACTTCACACATTTAAAGCCTACAAGCTAAAAAAATGTAAAGGGGCTATGCAATGCATGCCATGGTCGACCAAAACAACTAAAGGCAGACCTTAAGCATGGAAAGACAAGTACAAAAGCTTCACAAAGCAGGGCCTAAAACATGCTTGAACAAGGGTCAAAGCCTAGATGCATGTTAAGGCTAAATGATGGCATTATAAGACATGTATGCAAAGCATGCAAGGTGTGTCTAAACCAACTCAACACAATGCTATTTCATGGCAAAATAAGCATAAATATCAGTCAAGGCATGGTCAACACACACTTAAACTAGATGCTCCCTCAAGAGGCAAAAAATAGCCCTTTTCAAAGACAACAAGGAGAGGGGGTGGCCCTCTCCTTCCTAGAACCTCAAGGCACCATCCTCACCTCTGAAATCCCTCAAGATTTTAGTGGTGAGGAGGCCCAAACACAATGGTCCCGGAGCTCAACCAAAATGGCACAAAACAAAGGCCAAACAAGCCTTAAGAGGGGTCAAACAAGCCTTAAGACGGGTCAAACAACCCCAAAGCTTAAAACACCCTTAACAAACTATTTAGAGCAGACAAAAAAAGACTTTTATATGTTATATGCTAAGCTCAAAAATAGATGCAAAATAGGCTAAAAAGCTTTGCAAAAATGAGGTAAAAAGGGACAAAAGTCTTACCCTTGTAGACCCTCTTCACAAACAGTGTTCCAGCGGCTCTTTTGGTTCCGAACCAGTCCAAAAGCTTCAAGGAAAGACCTCTGGTACCTCTGTAACTAAGAAAAGGTGTGATGGTGGGTGTTTGTGCACAAAAATAAGACTAAACACACACTAAACACAAGAGAGAGAGATATAGAGATAGAGGATATATGTAAACCCTAACCCTAAAGCTCAAGCTCTGAAAATATTGTCTAAGTTGTCTAACCCCTGAACAAGAGAGAAGAGGTTCTCTTTTATAGACAATTAGTCTTGTAAAGCTTCCAAAGGAAGCTAACAAGAGGGCAATCCCTCCATACACGTGTATGGAGGGGGTGACAGTGTATGCCAGCTGCACAAAAATATCTGCAAAAGCAGATGCACAGTAGTCGGCCGGCCAAGAATGCAATTGACCAAAAAAAGATAGCTGGCCGGCCATCTATAGTGCCGGCCGGTCAAGCATTTGGCCGGTGGCAACAAAACACAGCCGGTGGCCTCAAGCCATGGCCGGTGGAGTGTTGGGATGGCCCACAAGCCATTCCCTGCCCCTCCAAGGCGAAACACAAGTGTTTGGTGCAAAACCAGACACAAAACAGTCGAGTCGAGAGGTCCTGAGGCAAGGCACGTAGCCGAGACCTCCGGGAACTCAAGACGAACACAAACAAGGATGATCACCGGGTGTTCAAGCGGTGACGTCCAAGTCTTGAGGACGGTCAAAAATGGGGTGTCTACAGTTGCCCCTCTTTGGCAGAACTCGAAAGTCATAACAATGACGGGAGTGAGTGTCAAAGCCAAGAGACGACCCATTTTTGACAAGGCCGAAGACTTAAACAAACATACAAGCTGCAGATAAGGTATGCGCCCGAAGGCAGGGGCAAAATGCATAACAATGCACAAAGCCGAACATAGTTTATGATCATGCAAAGAAAGCTGTAACGAAGCATAATAATGCAACAGTTTTAAGCTAGCATACACCAAACTACACTACAATACAGAAAGGATGTAAGAGAATTATGCAATTCTCAATACGTCTCACGTAGAGGATACAATACCTGTCCAGTTCGTCTGGTTGCACCAGCCTCAAATGAACCGTACATACAATATCGTGCCTGAAAAGAAAGCAAACTTAACAGGTACAATATTGTTAGCAACATGCATAACAATGCAAAATGAATGCAAAATGATATGCAATATATACAAAACTATGTATAATAATGCAAATGAAAATGCAATGCAATTGAAATGCAATGCAATTGAAACAATGCAAATGAAATGCAATGCAATTGAATCATGATCCAATCGTGAGTGGGTCAAAACCACACAAATGTCAAATAGATTGATGGAGGTAACAAGTCCATCTACCATAGAAAAGGTGCCGCAACCCTCAAAGCGCGTACACATGCAGAATTATGAGTGATGTAGATGGACGCAAGAACAAGTAATTGGGTGGAATGACATATGTGGGGAATGATCCGCTAACGAAAGAACATGATCCTAATGCAGGATGCAAAAATTACACTACAATGTAATATGTATGATGGATATGGCGCACGGGCCAAACCAAATCTTGCCTAGGAAAGGCATGGACACAAACAAACCACGTCTAACATAGAACGGTTATACAGAACTATGAGTGTATAGACATGAAAAGTATGGGCACATACCAGTCCAAGCTCAACAAGGAAAGGCGCAAACCCTAGATGGAGGTGATGCAATGAATGCATGCAAGCTACAATGCAACATCTACAATATGCAATGGAATGGATATAGTGTATTACGGCCTACGGCCAAATCGTATCTTGCCTAGGAAAGGCATGGACACAAACAAACCACGCCTAACATAGAACGGTCATACAGAACTATGAGTGTATAGATGTTAAAAGTATGGGCGCATACTAGTCCAAGCTCAACAAGGAAAGGCGCAAACCCTAGATGGAGGTGATGCAATGAATGCATGCAAGCTACAATGCAATATATACAATATGCAATGGAATGAATATAGTGGATTAAGGCCTACGGCCAAACCATATCTTGTCTAGGAAAGGCATGGACACAAAAAACCACGTCTAACATAGAACGGTCAGATAGAACTATGAGTGTATAGACGTGAAAAGTATGGGCACATACCAGACCAAGCTCAACAAGGAAAGGTGCAAACCCTAGATGGAGGTAATGCAATGAATGCATGTAAGCTACAATGCAATATATACAATATGCAGTGGATGGAATGGATAAAGTATTTATAGTGGGGTGAATGACATATGCGCTACATACAAGGAAATGCATGACAGATGTATGAAAATGCATGATAATGCATGCTATTTACAGTGCATGACATATGCATGTTTTTTTTTTGAAATGCAAATGATGCATGTTGTTTTTGGTTTTTCCTTTCCAAATGCAAATGATGCATGCTTTTTTTTTTTTTTTGAAATGCATGTTGTTTGGAATGCGCGACAATGCAAGTTGCTTGAAATGCATGATTTCGAAATGCGCGACAACGCGCGGCTTGAGATGCATAAAGAATGCATGATTTTGTTGTAGTTGTTTTTTTTAAATGCATGAGAATGCATGATTTCGAAATGTGCGACAACGCGCGGCTTTTGAGATGCATGACAATACAAATGAGGAAGATGCATAACAACGCATGTAAGGTGCGTATAGCAACGCGTGACGAGGATCATGCATGACAATGCAGACACCAAAGGCTTTGCACCTTTGAAGGTTTTAAGGTCTCTTAGACTGAGCGTATTTAAGGTCTCGCCAGACCGGGCATATTTAAGGTCTCGCCAGACCGAGCGGGTTTAAGGTCTCGCCAGACTGTAGCTGGGGTGCAAAACAATGCGAGTTGTGTGCATGATAATGCGTGTAAACATGCATAACAATGCAATGTATCTGAAGTAGTTCCGAAACCTTTGCAAGGTACAAAAAGGATATGAAAAGGATACACCTTGCACGTATTCGAGGATCGCGCACAGAAGACACGGCCCGAGGTCAAAATGGAGACCGGTTGGGCTTCGGAAATGCCTTCTCTTGCACTTTCTTGAGCAATGGAGGCCCCAAACCACACATATCACCCTAACAAGGTTGTAGGAGGTTCACCGGCCATCAGAGGAGGTCACCGGCCATCCACCGGCCACAAAAATAGTCCACTGGCCAAATATTTGGCCGGCCGGCCAATAGCAAAACAACTCAAACAAACCACTGCCCATTTTGAACACTCAGCTCGTAACACAGTACTTGGTTTAATCTGTATACAACCCACATAGCTCACAACTGATTCTGAACACTGCTCATTCTGAACTCTGCTCATTCTGAACTTCATAGCCCATAACACATTATTCTTAGTTCATTCTGCACGCGGCGAAAACAGTTCAAATCTGAAAAGATGGAATACAAAGGTGGGATCGGCTGAAGTTGAAGCACACTCAGATACAATCTGGAACCCACATGTTCACTGTTTCCAAGTGACCCGGGTTGAACCCCTGCGGTTTTACAAAAGAACCAAACCTGTTTTACAGAAATGTGGAGAATGGCACAACACTCTAAGCACAAAACGATTTGAGACAAAGGGTTTTCGACCGGGTATTGAGCCTACGACTGAACGCAGTGAAAAAGACTCAATAACGAAAAACAAAAGGTAAACAACCTAAACACAATGAGACATGCTCGGAACCGACTCAAAGCAAGAGTTAAGGTAAACAAAACAAAAGACACGACACACAGATGCGTTATATAAACGAGAGACTTCTCAGATCACGAGGAGCCAGTTTCTCCGGGTGTTATTTCCCACACTTTCTCATTTGTGTGATTCTCATATCACTCGGCTCTCAGGTTCGGTTTTTCTCTCACAACCCTTTTGCTCACTTTTTCTCTCAACTTACACCTCTCTATTCTTTATTCTCTCATTTTTTCATCCCTCCCCAGGGTGATTGATGGAGAATAGGAAGTTGTGGGTTCAAACTCAACACTGTTAGCTCGCAGCTATTTCCTCCAGGGATGTCTAGTTGATGTTCCGGATGAGGGAACGGAGTACCTTGATCCATTCTAGTTCGTGCTTCGCACTTGCTTTGATACCTCGTTTCTTGGAGGAGGTTGAGGGCTTTCAGCCCTTTTACTGACAGCTTCAGTTGTGCCTTCTTCTGGCGAATAGAGTGCCATTCTGGCAAGTATGTTGACTACAAGGGAAAGACTGAACACCTGACTCAACTGTGCCCCCAGTTCATCATTTTGACCATTTTTTTTTTCTGGTTTTCTACTAAAACAGTCTTGACCAAGATGAGAGTTAGATCAACATACTTGTTCGATTTTTGATTTGAAAATCATGCAAGTCAAGCTATGAGCACTAAAAATTTTCCTTTTTGGGTCCAAGAAAATGGTCCACTTTTGGAAAGTGAAATAGTTTTCGAGAAAATAGTCAACCTCAGTAAAAATTTTCAAAAACTATTTTTGCAAACGGTCAATGCTTAACGAGCACGGAACTTGCTCTCGAGATGTACAACCTCAGATCGGAGGCAATGGAAAATTGCCCCTTGCCTGAAGAGAGCTGCACGACAACAGAAAGTTGCCTCTTGTTTGGATGACGCCGCAGCATTTGGTAAACAGTCTTCGTTAGTGATGATCACGACCAAACTCTCGGACACGGAGAAGACGAAGATGGTCAAAACCAATATATGGACACAGTCACTTTGAAAGTGCGTAGGACTGGACTTCAGGGTGAAGCTGCCTAGATATTCCAAACATGGGAATCAAGGATGATTAAAAACCATTGCATGGACTTAGTCGCTATGAAAGCGTTGGGGGCTGGACTTCAGGCTGAAGTTGCCTACGTATCCCAAACATGGGAATCAAGCCTTACATAGTTCCGGTTAAGGTACACTCGGGTATTTTAACCTTCACCTTTTAGGCTCTAACTTTTGCCAAGGCGCCCGATGCGGGTTTTCGACCTTGCGAGCTTTTCTTTCCTTTTTTCTTTCTTCCCTTTCTTTTTTTTTTTCTCTCTTTTGTATATTATTATTTTTTTTTCTTTTTTTTTTGTATATATTTTCTTTTGCTCTAACTTTTGCCTGGGTCGCCCTTCCGGGTTTTTGGCCGACGAGCCGCTCAAAGGGTAAAAGTGTAACAAGTCCATGCCAAATGGTTTTAGGGTTTTGAAGCCATCCGTATCCAGGAGAGTGGCTCTTGCATTGACTTACTGAAGGACCCATCTTCGGTTCTTTGAGCAAATCAGACATTTTTGCCCCTAGTTTGGAGGGGTGCTTCTGTTCTAGCTTTACAGGCTTCTTCTGATGAGATCTGATCTTCTTGACCTGACTTTGGTGCCTCTTGTTCGAGGGCTGCTTCCAATCTGGCCACACAGGCCTCTCTTGATGGTCGATCATTGAACACTCTGAATTGTGGTTCAAGGCTTTAAAACAAGGGCTCGAGTCTTGAGGCTGAGAGCGATCCTAAGCTGCACAATCTCAAGAGTGATTCCACACAGGACTTCATAGGACCGCGCAAAACATTTTGTTTTTGAAAGTTTTTAAAGAAGCAACAAATCGCTCATGCTGAAGATAGTGTGGAACCACTCTGGATCAAGCCAGGGTCCTTCTCAGTACTCACGCTGACAAGCATGATTTCAATCATTAAGGGCTTAGCACGCCTTTCTTTCTCTCAATTTGATCAAAGTTTGCAAAACCCGAGGAATTCCTTCCTCTTTGTTTTCACCGCAGTGTTCAAAAAGTTTTGAAAAACTTAGGTCAATGTAATGATTTTCAGGGCACAAAAGAACAGGTGGAATGTACTGCTGTTCCATTCAAGTCCCCTGGTACAACTAATTCAGAATAGTAGTAAGCATGGAAACATGATAGCCGCAGCTGTTTGATTCAGATTCCCTGGTTGCAACTGGCTCCACGACAGAGACAGACTCAAAAGAAAGCAAAAGGGTAATTACAAAACAAAACGGTGTTCGAGGCAACAGCTTCGGAATCACCCGACATTCTATACAAAGGGGACTGACTCGCTACAACAAGACAGACCCATAAGCAAAAGGACTGACTCAAGACAATGAGACAGACTCAAAACAAAACAAAAGACTGACTCGACACCCAAATCAAAATTTACAAAACTAGCATTCGCAGATGCTCCAAAAATGCGTGCCAGACGCCACATCCAAAATACGCCGAGCGCAGCCCGCAGATGGTTCACTTCCTGATTACATACTCCCAGTATCAGTATCCTCAAAATCCAAAAACTGGGTAGTAACGGACTTGGCTGAGGTGGGCGGGAGGATAACTTCGTTGTCGATCAAGTCTTGCACCTCATGACGGAGGCAAAAACAATGGTCGGTAGCATGACCGGTTTGCTGGTGGTACGCACAGTACAAGGCAACATCGTGTGTAGTAGGGAGATTCTTTGGGAGAGGCCGAGGCTCCAAGGGTTTAAGATGCCCCCTTTCGGCAAGGATCTGAAGTGCCTTTGACAATGGCATATAGAGAGTGTGAAAGACCCTGCGCCCTCGGGGCAGGTACTTTGAAGGTTGAGTATTCTTGCTAGACGCACTAGTGAAAGGGTCGGCAGGCGCCGCCTTGGCTTTCTGATCTTTCCCAGGTGCAGGGTTGGGAGTGGAAGGAACTATTCTGGCACGACGGGGCCTATCCCGATTTTCTAACTGGCTTGTACTGCCTTCGATTGGAGTGGGGAAAACATCATCCACAGCCTTAGCTACGACTGCGAATACCTGTTGTTTATTCATTCCCCCGGCTTTTAAAGCCTCGACTGCCCACAACAGTTGTTCAACGGGATCAGCATCTATTCCCATTTTATTCTTACCTCTAGCCTTAGCTTGATCGAGGATTTAGGTTGCTATATTAGAGCAGAACCCGGTTGTTGTTGACATGTCATTGCCATAGCTTGGGACAGCTTCAGGCTGGCTGAGCTCGATCACAATTCGTCCCAGTAGCGGGGGCTCTTGTAGTATGAAATTCCCGGCATATGGTGCAGCTGGTGGCGAAGCCGACATTTCGTTAACGAGATCCGCCACGGACCTCTAGAGGTCACCTATCATTCCCATCAATTCGAATGTGGTGGGCTCACGAGCCTAATACAACTGGGGGCTCCAGACTGGGTGCGCGACAGGCGACCTGGGTGGATGCGGTACATCGACATTGGTCTCGCTTTGCAGAGTGATTCCTTGATCTAATGCGGCCGTCATAACCACAATCTCCTCTGAATTCTACGTCAAGATAAGTCCGTTCTACTGAACGGTGACTGACGGATCAAATATCTGTCTTGCCTCAGCAAGGGGGAACACTAGCTATTCTGTATCAACTCTCTGAACTGAAAGGAAAAACAAGTAGCGTTTCAGCTCAAATGGATCAAACACAGATATAGCCGAACAACTGTACTCTACTGCTGACCATTGTTGCCCCCGAAATCACTGCCCCCAAAATACTGAATCGGATACCCACAGATATAACTGATTCTCATAAACTGATACTGGTGCCCTCAGGCCTGATACTCAAACTTGCAAACTGATATGTACGTTCCCTGTAGAGATGCACTCTAAAAGCACATAGCAAGTCAAGAGAGCCAAAACACCCCTATGGAGGGGTAGGGTTTCCTTGTCCTATTTTTGTCAGGAGCTAGGGTTTCACTATGCACGCAGCAGTTTTCAAACAACCTAACAACAGGTAAGCAACCTGTCCTAGTTTGGAATAGTCACTATGGATTTCGATATGCAATAGGTCGAATGGTCGAAAAGGGTGCCCCGGTAAAATCGGGGTTTGTGTTCCCATATTGTCAGAGCCCACAACCGGTCAGCCTTATGGCATGCTTTGACAAAGTCAAGCCTCCAGCAAACCGTTCAGGAATGGCAGATGGCAAACACGGTGTCCTAGGCGCACCAATGCACATGCAATGCAAAGAGACACATAAATGAAATCAAAACAGGATATCACGAGTTCGAGTCAAGCTCTCTAAATCCCCAGCAAAATCGCCAGAAACTGTAGACGCGCCCTTGGGCCTCACTACAGTTCAGGACTCTCAAATTGTTACGGTTCTTAATCTGAACCAAAGAGTCCAAATCCGACAAATTGTTTTGAGAAAAAAAGATTTTGAAAGAAGTGCCAAACATGGACTGCTTTGCCAGATACAGAGTCGCCACCTAAATATTTTTTATAGGGGAATTTAGGAAACCCTGACTCGGTGCCAATGGCCACGTGTCCGTCATCACCAAAGTTGCCTCGGCTCCGGAACTTGGGTACGATCGGGGAAGGTCAGCTATGAGCACCCCCTCTCGCCCGATCCGAAGATCGGCCTCTACTAACCGTGATATCCTATTTTGATAATGTTATGCGTTCTTATTCTGGTTATTAGCCTAGATTTACTACGTTATGCGCACAACAAACAAGTATAGACTAGATTGCCTAATTTGGAACAAAACATTGCATATCCGTTTGTTTGGAAAATGCTTTGGAATTTGCTACTCACAAGTAGACTAAAATACGGATTTCAACGAGCTATCCCAACTCAAACAATCCAACCTTCACCCACAGGCATTCAACCAGTTCATCAAATAAGCATCTAGCCTCATGGTAATTATGCTATCATGTTAGCATTCACACTCATGTGAGATGCTAAGGCATAAAGAGCTCACCTAGTACTCCGTGCCAAAACAACAACATGTTAGCAATCATGCATGATCCAAGTCCATGTTTAAATGCCTAACGCAACGCATACGGAATGTCACTAGAGTAGGCTCGGCTAGTCTATAAATGACATGCGAAGATGTACAAGTAGCATATATTCAAGTTAAATTTGAAATACTTATGCAGTTAGTATGATGCGCCGAGCCTGGTGCATGCAATACTGATGAATGATGCACGCATGCATGGCATAAGGTATGCTAAAGTAAACATGCCCTAATGATAATCACCAAAGCAGGTAAGTAAAAGGGACAAAGAAGTGGGGGTTGGAAGACATGCACACACGAACCCACACTTATTACAAATTTTCCCTCACTCGGAGGGACCGAAAGAATAATACAATTTAATTAACCAACAAGCTAATTAAATATTACAAATCAATTAAATTAGCTAAGAAAATTAACTAATCTAATTAAGCAGTAAACAACAGCCTCGGGAAGAGGGTCCAATGCATGCGCGCTCTGTTCTGCTCGGAAAGTCACTACCATGCACAAAATGCCTCTACTTTGGCTGTTATCCTTCTCTAAAGACTGCACAAGTCCCAAGGTTGCTTCTCTGAGTGCTGTAGTACACCACCGGCTGAAAGGATTGGTCACTGGCCATGCATAATGGTCACCGGCCTCGAAATAATCCATCGGCCAACAATGGATGGCCGGTCGGCACTTAAGATGGCCGGCTGGCCAAATCTTCCTGCAAAAACTGGTTTGATAGCAGCAGAGGATAGAACTTGGCATGGCAATGCATTTCAAGCAATGTATGCACCAACCACACTCCTTATCATATTTATGACTCAAAGGAGGATGGGCCTCGATTCTCGGGCCACCAAGCACGTATTTTCATGCATGATGGCCCAAAGAATCAAGTGTGCATGTTGATATGGAATGCAATGCACATAATTGAACTCAACCTCTATCACAAGCAATTCAAGAGGCGAAGCATGCATGCCAATGCAATGCAACTCTAAGCATGTCGACTAGTATGCAACATGGACAATGCTAAGAAGCATACAAGGCATACAATGGTCATGCAAGACATTGGGCATGAGACGATGCAACTAACAAGTATGCAAGGCACAATGTGGGTGTTCGAGCATGCAAGCAAGCATGTGACTTCATTCAATCATGCAACTCCAATCATGCAACAACAGACAAATATGCAACAACATACAAGGTGGGCATACAACAACATGCAAAGGGGTGGGCTTAAACTAACATGGGTAGCTTGCAAGCTTGCCAAAATCAGTGGCCAATACTATGGAAGTGAGGTCCAACACACACACACGCATGCACGCAAGTATGGTCCAACACTTAAGCATATGAAGACAACTTGTAAGCACAAAAACATGGACTAATGACATGCAACATAAACTCTGAAAATCATGTTAAAATGGTGCCAAACCAAGCTAACAAGACAAGCATAAGCATGCAATTAGAGGTCCAAAACTCAAGGCAAGCTAAGGAGGTATTGAACTCCCCTTAGCAAAACCAAACATGGCATGAATTAAATGACCAAAAATAGAGTTTTAGCATATTAAAGCAAAGCCTAAAGACCACTTAGATGGCATCTAAATGACTTAAATTCAAGGGCATGCACAATTACCAAACAAGGAGCATAAGGCATCAAAGAGGCATCAAAGGCAAGCATGCAAGCATGTCATGAGGACTGAAATGATGCTATAAGTGGTGTCAAACCACTGAAATAAATCAAACAATGCATGCTCAACACTTCACACATTTAAAGCCTACAAGCTAAACAATGTAAAGGGGCTATGCAATGCATGCCATGGTCGACCAAAACAACTAAAGGCAGACCTTAAGCATGGAAAGAGAAGTACAAAAGCTTCACAAATCAGGGCCTAAAACATGCTTGAACAAGGGTCACAGCCTAGATGCATGTGAAGGCTAAATGATGGCATTACAAGACATGTATGCAAAGCATGCAAGGTGTGTCCAAACCAACTCAACACAATGCTATTTCATGGCAAAATAAGCATAAATATCAGTCAAGGCACAACACACACTTAAACTAGATGCTCCCTCAAGAGGCAAAAAATAGCCTTTTTCAAAGACAACAAGGAGAGGGGGTGGCCCCCTCCTTCCTAGAACCTCAAGGCACCATCCTCACCTCTGAAATCCCTCAAGATTTCAGTGGTGAGGAGGCCCAAACACAATGGTCCCGGAGCTCAACCAAAATGGCACAAAACAAAGGCCAAACAAGCCTTAAAAGGGGTCAAACAACCCCAAAGCTTAAAACACCCTTAACAAACTATTTAGAGCAGACAAAAACAAGACTTTTATATGTTATATGCTAAGCTCAAAAACATATGCAAGATGGGCTAAAAAGCTTTGCGAAAATGAGGTAAAAAGGGACAAAAGTCTTACCCTTGTAGACCCTCTTCACAAACAGTGTTCCAACATCTCTTTTGGTTTCGAACCAGTCCAGAAGCTTCATGGAAAGACCTCTGGTACCTCAGCAACTAAGAAAAGGTGTGATGGTGGGTGTTTGTGCACAAAAATAAGACTAAACACAAGAGAGAGAGAGAGATATAGAGATAGAGGATATATGTAAACCCTAACCCTAAAGCTCAAGCTCTGAAAATATTGTCTAAGTTGTCTAACCCCTGAACAAGAGAGAAGAGGTTCTCTTTTATAGACAATTAGTCTTGTAAAGCTTCCAAAGGAAGCTAACAAGAGGGCAATCCCTCCATACACGTGTATAGAGAGGGTGACAGTGTATGCCAGCTGCACAAAAATATCTGCAAAAGTAGATGCACAGTAGTCGGCCGGCCAAAAATGTAATTGACCAAAAAAAGATAGCCGACCGGCCAAGCATTTGGCTGGTGGCAATAAAACACAGTCGGTGGAGTGTGGGGATGGCCCACAAGCCATTCCCTGCCCCTCCAAGGCGAAGCACAAGTGTTTGGTGCAAAACCAGACACAAAACAGTCGAGTCGAGAGGTCATGAGGCAAGGCGCGTAGCCGAGACCTCCGGGAACTCAAGACGAACACAAACAAGGATGATCACTGGGTGTTCAGGCGGTGCCGTCCAAGTCTTGAGGACGGTCAAAAATGGGGTGTCTACACTGACTCGTGCCTAAGGCCACGTGTCCGTCATCACCAAATTTGACTCGGTTCGGTAACTTGGGTACAATTGGGGAATGTCATTTCATGAGCACCCCTGCTCGCCCGATCAAAGATCGGCCACTACTAAGCATGATATCTTGTTTTTGAAAACACATGTGCTCTTATTCCGGTTATTAACCTAGAATTACTATGTGATGCGCACAGCATACAAAAATAGACTAGATTGCCTAAGTTGGAACAAAGCATCTCATATCCGTTTGTTTTGAAAATGGATTGAAGTTTGCTACACGCAAGTAGGCTAAAACACAGGTTTTGAAAAATTATTCCTATTCAAACAACCCAACCTTCACCCACAAGAATTCAGGCAGTTACATCACATAAGCACATAGCCTCATGGCAAGCATGCTATCATGGCAATCACTCACACGCATGCAAGGATGCTAAAGCATAAACACTTACGGAGTACTCCGAGCCAAAGAAAGAAGCTAATTAGAAAACATGCATGAATCGTAACTATGCTGAGATGCCTAATGCAACACATGCAAAAATGCAACTAAGATAGGCTCGGCTATTCTAAGATGGCATATGAGATGCTACCAGTAACATGTATTCAACTTGGAATTGAAATACGATGTAGTTAGTATGATACGCCGAGCCCGGTGCATGCAATACAGATAAATGAATGTAAACATGCGAACATATAGATGCTAATTGAGACATGCCCTAAAACTATCATAAGCTAGTAAATAAAAGGGAGAAAGACGTGGGGTTGGAAAACATGCATCACACGCACACACACACACACTTATTACAAAGTTTGCCCTCTCGCGGAGGGTCCGAATAAATAATATAGAACCAACTAGCTAGTCTAAGCTAATTAAACTAGTTATTACACAACCGAAATGAATAACGAATTACAGCCAAATATTACACAACATTAATTAATTAACAAATTAAACTAAGGAAGCAAATAAATTAGCATGCAAGCTACATGAAATGGACTGCCTCAGCTCTATTTCGAATGATAAGGATGCATGCATGCTTGAGTTGCCCTGTCGGGAAATCCAACGTGATATCTCAACTCGCCTTTGTTTGCAATTGAACTCAGAAACTTGCACAAAGCTCCAAGGAGATGAAACTCCACCCTGGGAAGTTGTGGGAAGGCTGTCGACTAGCTATGGGCAAGGGAGACCACCTGCCGACCACCCTTGGTGGTGAAGACCAGAAAAGGTGGTTGACCTGCCAGAAAACCTGGTCGGCCGACCAGTTCATACTCCTGGTTTCTGCGTTTTCTACAACAAGGGAAAGAGAAAGAAAAGGCAAAGTATTTTCAACACATGTGTGCTCGACCACTCTCCCCGTCATTGCATAAGCTCTAGGGAGTGTTGTCTTCGATCCTCGTGCCATCAATCACATATCCCGATGCATGATGGCCGAGGAGTTGAATTTGCATGACTCAATGGGACATGAATGCACATATAAGCAACTAAAACCAACAACTCCATCATGGATAGTCAAGAATGTCGATGACCAAGAATCGAGGCACGTTTCGTCACTTTGAGTATGAAACGTCTCTCGTTTCTCGTGCTTGGACTAAACCCTACTCCAAACACAATGCAACAAACAATGTATGGACAAATGCAACTTTAGCATGCGATCTAAATGCAATGCAACTAAGTGATGCGAAGATGCACGAAATGACATGCAAGCATGCAAATGGCATACACAATGCTATGAACTAATCGATGGCATACTCAATGCACATGGATTATATGGCATACATACACAATGCACTAACATACGCAATGTTATGAACGAGGCATACGCAATGCAATGATCAAACATGCGACGACATGGACTATAGGGCATACACAATGCAAGATGGACTTAAACCAAGATGGATGAGCCTCGGCCACACACAAATCAGTGGCCATTATGATGAAAATGAGGCAACAAGGTACATGCAAACATGCGCAAATGCAAGGGACCAAACCTAAGGAACAAAGTGCAACTCTATCAAAGCATGACAAGGATGAAATATGACATACAATGACACATGTTCCAGCTCTGAAATGACATGCAAGATGGTCCCAAATCATGCAAACAACTTACCCGATGCATGTTGGATGGCACAATTACCGAAACTAATGAAATGCATTACACTAGAGGTATGCAAAGCGATGCCCAAATGACCAAACCAACCCCAAAAAGTCCCTATGCAGACCCAAAACAGTGGCAAAATGGACAAAAATAATGGCTTGCAATGCACAAAAATGAAGCTCATGCAATAGCCCAAAAATGAAGCATACAAGCACAACTCTCAAACGCATTTAAAGAGTGAAAAACATAGAAATATGGCACAAGTATAAGCTCTGAAATAACATGTTCAATGATGCAAAAACATGAAAACCACTCAAGTTAAGCATGCAAGAGGCTTCAAAACTCGAAGCTAGGCAAGAGTATTACACTACAAGCATGCATGGCAAGCATCATTCGACCATAGGACCTTAAAATAGAGCTAAGGCAGCCCAAATCATGAATAAAATCAGTTTAGAACATGGCCAAAATATGCTAGAATTAAGGGCCAAAACAAAATGCATTGTGAGCTAGTGAACATGAGTTACACTACAAGCATATGAAGCATGTGAAGGACTACCAAACCAAGAAAAAATAGAGTCATGGCATGCCAAATTATGGCCAAAAACCCACTGAAACATTGTCAAAACATGCTAGAATGACATGATCCTTTGATAGGCCAAAAAGGAGGTTACTCTATACATGCAAGAGGCAAACTCAAGGTGAGAAAACCAACCCTGGAAAAAGTCTAGGAAGGCCCTAAAAGTCACCAAAAAGGGCCTGGACCAAGCCTTGGAAGTATGAAAATATATGCTCCTTTGATAGGCCAAAAATGCAAGTAAATGAAGCAAGAAGAGAAGGGGTCACCCCTCTCTGATTTAGGGCCTCTAAACTACATGGCAACCACTGAAAATCCACTAGATTTTAGTGGCTAAAAGGGCAAGCAAAGATTAAATCAAAGGCCTTATGGCATGGCACAAAACAACGCCAAATAAAGCATGCAAGAGGGTAGAAGACCCTTAACAGCAAAAGGGCCTTAAACAAACATGTTAAGTACGCAAAAATAAATCTTTTTTCAGTTGAAAGTTAATCCAAAATAAGCATGTAAATATGGCTAAGAGTGTAGTCAAATTAGAGCTTAAAAAGGGAAAAAAGAGGGTTACCCTTGAAGCACTGCAAAACCAGCCCAAAATCTGAGCCAAGACCATATTTTGAAGCTCAAAATGATCCTCAAAGAACCTCATCCCAATGGTGGTTAACTTTGATGAAGGATGCCTAGGAAAACTAGATGCATTTCTTCACTTTCAAGCACTTCTATGCACAAAATGGGCAAGGAAGTGGAGTATGTAGAGAGAGGGGCAGAGATTCAGCCCTAGAAGTTGTAGAGAGAGAGAGAATTTTTAGAGTGAGAAGCTCCCAAGCTTCTCCAAGAAGATTGTCCCTTGAAATGAGAGATATAGCCTCATATATAGCAAAAATGAGAGTTGGCTCGAAAATATTTGTCTATGGGACAGCAGGAGGTTGTGGAAGACAGCTGGAGGATAAACATCTGAGTTTGGGACTTGTAGACCACTTTTCTGGTCGGCCGACCACTTTTTCTGGTTGGCCGACCACTTTTTCAAGAGAAAGTGGTCGGCCAGCCACCTTTTCTGGTCGACCAGCTAGTTTTTCTGGTCGGTAGGAAAATTCTACTCTTCAGGTCCAACTTCAAATGACCATAACTCCTTCATATGAACTCCTTTTCAGGTTATTCTTGTGTCCAAATTGAATACCCTGAAGTTTTCTTTCCAATGGAACCAGCCTTGCATCAAAATTCCATCCGTGAAAAAAGTTATGCCTGTTTTGGTGAAGCCGCGCAGTTTTGGTCTTGCCCGAATTCATGCCGAACTTCTCCCAAACTAGTTTTCTTCTCTCCTTTCCTCTTTTCTTCAACTCCAAACCCCCAAACAAAGTGTTTTGAAATATTTTTCAAAGATTTCATCTCTCTTTCATTCATTTCTACTTTGTCCTTGCTCGGTTTACCGAAAAGCGCAACATTAAACGAAATGCGAGCGTCGGAACATCGTAGGAACTTTATTTTCAAAACATTTTGAAAGAGAGGGTTTCAAGGTCTAAAATCTTTTGATCAAGATGGTTTTGGTTCAAAAGGGGTATGAAGTTGAGATTTGACTCTCTCCTTGCCGAAGAAACTGAACCTTTACCCTGCGCACCTTCATCACCGAGTAAACCATTAGTAGTGCCCAAGTCTTAAGGGCGGTCAAAAATGGGGTGTCTACGGTTGTCCCTCTTTGACAGAACTCAAAAGTCAAAAAGTGATAGGAGTGAATGTCACAGCCCAGAGATGACCTATTTTTGACAAGGCCGAAGACTTGGACAAATAAACAAAATATGGACGCAGTTTGTTGAACCCGCAGGCTGCCTACGTATCATTTTGCAAGGAATCAAACCAGCGTAGTTCAAGGGCAGGATGCAAAATGTTATGCAGGAAGATTTTGATAATTGAACTTATACGCTACGCGAAGTCAATTTGAAAATTCGACTTATACGCTAAGCGAAGCCGGTTTGATAATTGGACTTATACGCTGCACGAAGCCGATTTGATAATTGGACTTATACGCTGCGCGAAGCCGGTTTGATAATTGGACTTATACGCCACGCGAAGCCGATTTGAAAATTAGACTTATATGCTCTCGCGAAGCCGGTTTGATAATTCAGGATTTATGCAATGCACTGTAATGTAGTGACTAAAATGCCATGTAATAGCTAAGAGGTGAAGGTACCTTACAGGGGCAATTGGCAATGACTTACCTCGGCAATGTCCTACCTCATGCTGATGTGGGAATCTTTCCCTTCTTCTCGGTTGAACCACAGGTACTACTTTTCTCCCTGACTATGGTCGTAGCTTTCCCTATTCTCCAACAGGATGACAGACTAGGTTGGTTCAGTATCCAGAATTGAGGCGCATACACATGTTATCTCAATCTATGGGGCTGCCATACAGATTTCAAGCCGAGGATATACCCCTGGGTATTTAAACCAGACTTTAGTCTCAGAAATCCCGAACCTTTGCGTTCTAGGCATGAGCCATTCGAACTCTAGTTTCCACCGTCTCAATTGGTCTCCTAGGAACTCACCGCAAACACAGGCAGGTGGCTATACCAGATCACCAGAAGTCGTTCGGGCACGACCAACACCAAAGGAATTGCACCTTTAGAGGATTTAAGGTCTCCTAGACCATAATAAAATAGATATGATGCAATGGATGTAACAGACAGAGTAATGGATGCAAATGGGGTAACGCACTCCAACCACGCTGGAATCGTGAGAGGAGGAAGAACAAAGAAAACCAATCAGGAGCGCGTTCCACGCAACCGGAGATAAATTCCAAACATGCTGAAATCGTGTGAGGAAGGGGACACTCTAACTACGCTGAAATCGTGAGAAAAGGGCTGAAAACAACCGCCTAGGTGCATACACAACGCAACCTGAGATGAATTCCAAACACACTGAAATCGTGTGAGGAAAAGAACACTCTAACCACGCTGAAATCGCGATAAGAGGCCCGAAAACAAAACACCCAAGTGCGTACACGACGCAACCTGGGATAAATTCCAAACACGCTAAAATCGTGTGAGGAAAGGGACACTCAAACCACGCTGAAATCGTGAGAGGCGGTCCAAAAACAACCGCGCAGGTGCGTACACAACACAACCTGAGATGAATTCCAAACACGCTGAAATCGCGTGAGGAAAGGGACACTCAAACCACGCTGATATCGTGAGAAGAGGCCTGAAAACAAAATGCCCAAGCGTGTACACGACGCAACCTGGGATAAATTCCAAACACACTGAAATCGTGTGAGGAAAGGGACACTCAAACCACGTTGAAATTGTGAGAGGAGGTCCGAAAACAAACCGCCCATGTGCGTACACAACGCAACCTGAGATAAATTCCAAACACGCTGAAATCGTGTGAGGAAAGGGACACTCAAATCATGCTGAAATCGTGAGAGGAGGTCCGAAGCAAACTATCAGGCGCGTTCTCGGCGCAACCTGAGAAAGCCCCGGAGGACAACGATCCTAAACGCAACGTGGCGTAAAAGGATAAATGGTACAAGATAACACAAGATGCAAATAAACGCAATAAGTGCGATGATACAATACATGTTACAAGCAATGTAGAGCATAATGTTTAGGGAATGCAATAAACAAACAAAGCGGCACTTTAGAAAGCACCTTATGGAGTGAGTGGCGGTAAACCGTTTTACTCTTACGAGGATCTCCCCTCCATTGTGTTCTTCAAACACTTACCTTCAACTCGTAGTACAAAGGTCCTGAACTGCTGACAAGAGGGTAGCTTCGGCATTCAGAAACCACAAATGTCGTTTTCCTTCCCGATCATATTCACAACTTTCCCTCATTGCAAACATAGCCAAGATAACTTTGACGAGGAATGGTACACAAGGAGAGCACTTCTGATCGCCATTCTGGCTTGAAATAGTGAAATAGCCAACGCAGTATTCTGTTTACTTTGAACACACAGCTCGTATCAGCACACTGCTCATTCTAAACACGTAGCTTATAACACAGTATTCGGATTATTCGGCACACAGCTCATACAAGACACTGCTCATTCTGAACATACAGGATGCAATGATGGAACTTGCAGAAGTTAAAACAAACTAAGATGCCCGACATTTTCCCTCTTTTCTTTTGCTTTGCATCCCAGAACTTTCATAGCTTCAGATAGGTCCTGGTTTTACTATTCTGACATGACCTGGGTTGAACCCTGTAGTTTTATGAAAGAACCAATCCTATTTTTGCACAAATATTGAGAACGACACAGCACTCCTGAACACAAAACGATTCATTTTGAAATTGAGAAATGAGTTCTCAACCGGGTATTGAGCCTATGACTGAACACAGTGCACTACGACTCAACAAAGAAAAACAAAAGGTAAACAACCAAAACACAAACATAGACACTTGAAACGACTCAAAACAAGAATCAAGACAAACAAAAACAAGAGACACGACACTCAGACGTGTTCCAATGGCGAGAGACCTCTCAGTTCGTGAGGAGCCAGTTTCTTCGGGTATTGTTTCCCCATCCTTTCTCATTTGTGATTCTCACATCACTCAGCCCTCAGGCTCTGTTTTTCTGAAAAAGCCCTTTACTCACTTTTCCTCTCAACGAACATCTCTCTGTTCTTCAATCTCACATTTTTTTATCCCTCCCCTGGGTGGTTGATGGATAAGAAGGAAGTTGTGGGCTCTTACCCTTGGTATTCTACCAAATTCTTATTCTTGTTCATAACAGTGAGTTTCTCCCACAGAGGGGCTGCACTATAACTGGGTGTGTAGCAAATCTGCAGCTGACGTCAGTTGACGATGCTCTGCTGGGGAGTTTAGACGTGATCAGATCTTGTCCAAATGAGGCAGTGGAATATCTTGCCCCATTCCAGTTCGTGCTTTGCACTTGGCTTGATACCTCGTTGCTCGGAGGATGTGAGAGCTTTTTGCCCTTTTACGGTCAGCTTCAGTGGTGCCCTTTTCCAGCAGGTATGATGCCCTTTCTGGCAAGTGCGTTGATAAAGGGGAAAATATAGAAAACCTGACTCAACTGTGCCCATAGTTCATCATTTTGACCATTTTTTTTTTGTTTTTTCTTTCTACCAAAACAATTTTTGACCAATATGAGAGTTAGATTAACACACTCGTTCGATTTTCTGATTTGAAATCATGCAAGTTAGGTTATGAGCACTGAAAATTTTCTTTTTTGGGTCCAAGAAATGGTCCAGTTTTGGAAAAGTGGAATAATTTTCGAGAGAATTAGTCAACCTCATTAAAAATTCTCAAAACTATTTTTGCAAATGGCCACTACTCGACCAACGCAGGATTTACTCTTGAGATGCACAACCTCAAATCCAAAACAATGGAAAATTGCCCCTTGTCTGAACGGCACTGCATGGCAACTGAAAGTTGCCCCTAGTCTGAATAGTACCACAGCACTACACGGCAACGGAAAGTTGCCCCTAGTCTGAATAGCGCCACAACACGTGGCAACCAGTCCTCATAGTGACAATTACAACCAAATTCTCGGATACAGAGAAGACAAAGATGACTAGAACCCTCACATAGACACACTCGAATTTGAAGTGTTTTACGGCTAGACTTCAGAATGAAGTTGCCTACGTTTCTCAAATATGGGAATCGAGCCTTACGTAGTTCGGGGGTAAGGTACACTCAGGTATTAACCTCTCCTTTTGCGCTCTAACTTTTGCCAAGGCTGCCCTTTCTAGGTTTTCAACCTTGCGAGCTTTGTTCTTCTTTTCTTTTCAATTATTTTCATTTCTTTTCTTCTTTTTTCTTTTTCATCTTTTCTTTTCATTTTCTTCTTTTCTTTTCTTTTTTTAATTCTTTGCATTTTTCTTTTTTTTTGTTCTTTTTGTTCTTTTTCTTGCTCTAACTTTTTCCTGGGTCACCCTTCCGGGTTTTCAGCCCAACGAGCCTCTCAAGGGTAAAAGTGTAGCTTTGTCCATGTCAAATGGTTTTGAGATCCTGAAGTCATTTGAATCCAGGAGAATGGCTGTTGTTCACTGATGATGTAGAAGTCCATCCAATGGAGGGTGAATTTGCCCCTAGTGTTGTGGATAAGAACTTGGTTATCCTTCAGCAATACTTTCTTCTTTCCCCCTTCTGGGATTTGGCATTCTTGCCAATCTTCCCTGGTTTGCAGAAAAGACTCATCTTTGACTCTTCAAGCGCATCTGATGTTTTTGCCCCTAGTTCAAGGGCTGTTTTTGATCTAGCTTCGCAAGTTTCCCTTGATAACATCTAATATTCTCACCCCTAGTTCATTGGCTGCTACTGATCCGGCCACATGGGCCTTACATTGTGGTTGACCGTTGAACATTCTGAATTAAGGTTCAAGGTTTGGAAGCAAAGGGTTAAGTCTCGAGACTGAGAGCGATCCTAAGCTGCACAATCTCAAGAGCGATTCCACACAGGTCTTCGTAGAACCACACAAAACATTTTTTGAAAAATTTTAAGAAAGCGACTAATCACTTGGGTCAAAGACAATGCAGAACCAATTTGGATCAAGCCAGGATCGTTCTCAGTACTCACATTAACAAACATAATCTCAATCATTAAGGGCTTAGCACGCCTCTCTTTCTCTTAACTAATCAATTTTTTTGCAAATCCCAAGGAATTCCATCCTCTTTGTTTTCATCACAATGTTCAAAAAGTTTTGAAAAACTCAGGTCAATGTAATGATTTCAAAGCACAGAAAAGACACAGTTTTTAGTCAAATACTGCCATCTCATTCAGAACTTCTGGCACAACTAGCACAAGGCAGAAGCAAACACAAGAGTATGAAAATCACTACTGTTCATTCAAATCAGTTGGCATTACTGGCTCCGAGGCAGAAACAGACTTAAAAGAAAATGCAAAGACAAACACAAAACAAGCAAGTGATGTCCGAGGTAACACCCCCGAAATCACCCGACTCCAACAAAATAGGACTGACTCGGTACAACAAGACTGACCCAATTGACTAAGTAAGAAAAGATTGACTCTGTACAACACAACAAGACTGACCCAATACCGAAGTCAGAAAGCACAAAAACTAACATTTCGCAAATGCTCAAAACAGTGCGTGCCAAACGCCACATCCGGAGTAAGCTAAGTGCCATCTGTAGGTGGTTTATCCCCCGATCACATTATCACATTATCCCCCAAGTTCACCGATCCAGTGCCGATAGACTTTGCAGGGCCTGGTGTGATGATGACCTCTTTATCAATCAGATCTTGTATTTCGTGGCGAAGACGAAAACACATGTAAGTGTCATGGCCGGCTTGTTGATGGAAGGCACAGTACTTGGCAGCATCATGCGTAGCCGGAAGAGGATTCGGGAGAGGCCGAGGCTCAAGGGGTTTGAGATGGCCTTGTCCAACAAGGATTTGGAGAGCTTTGGACAAAGGCATATAGAGGGTATGGAAGATCCTCTGGCCTCGGGGTAGGTACTTCGAGGCTTGCGGATTTTTGTTGGATGCACTAGCAAAGGGGTCGGCAGGTGTTGACTTGGTTTGCTGATCTCTTCCGAGCATGGGATTAGAGTTGAAAGGAACATTTCTGGTACAACGGCCCTTCTTCCGACTTGCCCCTTGATTCAGACTGCCCCCATTTTGAGTGGCAAAAGTATCATCCACAGTTTTTGCAACCACTGCAAGCACTTGCTGTTTGTTCAATCCTTCGGCTTTCAAAGCCTCAACGGCCCACAGAAGGTGTTCATAGGGATCAATGTCTACCCTTACCTTGTTCTTACCTCTTGCCTCCACTTTGCCAAGGGATTGGCCTTCTTCCAATACAACCCGTCCCAAGATTGGGGAGCCTTTTGTCGTGAAACTCCTAGCATGTGATGTGGTTGATGAGGGAGCCAATGTCTCGGGGGCTAGATTTGTCATAGTTCTTTGAAGATCTTCAATCATTCTCATCAACTCAGAAGTAGTGGGTTCACGGGTTTGAGATGATTGGGGTTCTGGTGCACCCATCATGCATAAGTCCATGCTTTCTGGAATGAACACCTCAGGCTTGGGTAGATGGGTCGGGGTGATGTATATGCTGGGGCCGAAGGTGGATGGTAGTGTATAGATGAGGTTGAGGTGGGGAGGTGACGAGTCAGTACTAACCTGAGGTCCTTTGGGTGAAGCTAGGGTCTCTTCGTCAATAAGATCCTGAATCTTATGACGGAGGCGGATGCAACGGTTCGTATCATGACCGTGTTGTTGATGATAGGCATAGTATTTAGCTGGGTCATATTTTGGTAGAAGTGGATTTGAAAGGGGTTGGGGTTCTAGGAGTTCTAGGTGCCCTTCTTCTTGCAACTTTTTCAAAGCTTGAGAGAGACTCATGTAAAGAGGATTGAACTTTCGGGCTTTGGGCCGATTTGAAGGGATTGGTTTCTGGCCATTGAGGGAAGTGGTGATAGAGTCTACTTTTGAGCATTTTGTAGCTGTGCTACCATCAGTAGTAGCATTGAAACTACGAACAACATTCTTCTGCAAAGGCTCATCATCTTCCACAAAGATTCCTTGTCTGATGGCATCTTCGATTTGAACCCCCATTTCATAAAAGGCTGGAAAGGTAAACAGAGGTAGAACGACCATCTTTTGCACTAACTTGCCATGCAAATTCCGAACAATCATCCTGATCTGATCTTTGTCGGAAGGCATTGTAGTCATCATTGAGGCCTTTGCTCTCCATCTCGTCACGAACTCTGAGAAACCCTCCTTTGGTTCCTGGTGGGTGACTTCGAGATCACGAGTTGTGACCTCGATCTATGTGTTGTAGGAGTATTGAGCAATAAAGGCCTCAGCCAGCTCTTCCCAGTTCCATTTCACAGAGTCCTCCAATTTCGCATACCAAATTGCGGCCATCCCAGACATGGTTCGACCTAAGAGAGACAACTTCTGGGCTGTAGTCAAACCCATTTGCCTCAGGATATCGAAAAACAGGTGGAGGTGCACCATTGGGTCTCCAGAGCCATCGAAGCGGTCAATATGCGGCATTTTGAATTGGTCCGACAGAGTCACGGCCGAATCGGTGTACCCATCCTCAATATTCGGAATGGACTTCACGCCCTGAGACTTCTTGAACAGCTTTTCTAGCTTGCTCACTTTTAGTTATGTGGGGTCCACTTCGAACTCAAAGGGAGAATCCGGTAGGTTGGTGGGTGTGGGTGTCTTGGATAGCTGGGGTAGGATTGGGGGCGGAGCAGGCCCCGTTAGGATGTCCGTTTCTTTCTGGACATTTGCTGTCTCCCCGAGTATTAGGACTCTTGGTGGGAGAGGAGCTGGGTGTGAAGCAGATGCTCCAGTTTGCTGCTGTAGCCTGGCGATTAACTCTGCCTGTTGGGCCATAACCTCGGCCTGGCGTGCGGCAAATTCTGCTTGGCGAGAAGTATCTTGCTGCATGGCTTGCATACTTTCCTAGAGCTGACGCCTCTTCTCTTCCATACCTGCCATAGAGTGTTGGTTTATCTGAACAACTGGTATTTCTGTCCCTGCAGTAGAAATTGAGACCTCAACCTGACTGTTCATTAGTGGGGTGGATAAGGGCCACTGATCTGGTAACTGCTGAACTGGTGATCTGTGTCTGACTGGCCCTTTTACTCTGCCTCTGGCAAAGGAACACTGATTTCCCTTGAACTGAATCTCTGACCTGGCAAAGTCTATCAACACAAGTCCGATGAACCTCAAGGGATATTGGAGCCTTCTGAAGCTATGGTTCCAAGACTACCTTGCAAAAGAGAAAACAGGCAGCATCTCAGCCCAATTTCACTGGAATAGATGTGAGTATAGCTGAATGACTGCACTCTCTACTGAATTCTGCCCAAAATTATGCCTGTAAACTAATACCCTCAGGTAAAACTAAGTCCTCCAGAATAATGATGCCCTCAGACCTGATACCCAGACTTGCAAACTGATACATGCATTCCTTGTAGAGGCACACTCGAAAACCACATAACAAGCAAATGAGAGCCAAAACACCCCTATGGCGGGGTAGGGTTTCCCTGTCCTATTTTCTCAAGAGCTAGGGTTTCACTACGCACGCAGCGGTTTCAAACAACCTACAATCGGGTAAGCAACCTGTTCTAGTTTTGAATGGTCACTATGGATTCCGATATGCACTAGGTCGAATGGTCAAAAAGGGAGCCCCGGTAAAAACTGGGGTTTGTGTTCCCATCGTGGCAGAGCCCATAACCGGTCAGCCTTATGGCACGCTTCTCAAAGCGAGCCCCCGACAAATCGTTCAGGAATAGCAGATGGCAAACACGGTGTCCTAGGCGCACCAATGCAAATGCAATGCAAAGAAACACATAAGTGTAATCAAAACAAGATATCATGAGTTCGAGTCAAGTTCTCTAAATCCCCAGCAGAGTCGCCAGAAAATGTAGACGTCCCCAAATGTCCCTGGAAAATCCCATTTTGTTCATTGGGCTTCACTACAGTTCAGACTCAAACATCACGGTTCTGAATCTAATCCCGCAAAGTGCAATGCGAGACCGATAAATCACCAAAGAGTCCAAATCCAGCAAATCGTTTTGAAAAACAGATTTTTAGAAAGAAGTGTCAAACATGGACTGCTTTGCCAGATGCAGAGTTGCCACCTAAATATTTTGTTTTGGGAAAATTTAGGAAACCCTGACTCGTGCCTAAGGCCATGTGTCCGTCATCATCAAAGTTGTCTCGGCTCGGGAACTTGGGTATGATTGGGGAAGGTCATTTCATGAGCACCCCCGCTCGCCCGATTGAAGTTCGCTACTCGCAAGTAGACTAAAACATGGGTTTCGACGAATTATTCTTATTCAAACAACCCAACCTTCACCCACAGGCATTCAGGCAGTTATATCACATAAGCACATAGCCTCATGGGAAGCATGCTATCATGGCAGTCACTCACACACATGCAAGGATGCTAAAGGATAAACACTTACCGAGTACTACGAGCCAAAGAAAGAAGCTAATTGGAAAGCATGCATGAATCGTAACTATGCTGAGATGCCTAATGCAACACATGCAAGAATGCAACTAAGATAGGCTCGGCTATTCTAAAATGGCATATGAGATGCTACCGGTAACATGTACTCAACTTGGAATTGAAATACGATGCAGTTAGTATGATGCGCCGAGCCCGGTGCACGCAATACAGATGAATGAATGCAAACATGCGAACATATAGATGCTAATTGAGACATGCCCTAAAACTAACTATCATAAGCTGGTAAATAAAAGGGAGAAAGACGTGGGGTTGGAAGACATACATCATGCACACGCACACTTATTACAAAGTTCACCCTCTTGCGAAGGGTCCAAATAAATAATACAGAACCAACTAGCTAGTCTAAGCTAATTAAACTAGTTATTACACAGCCGGAATGAATAACAAATTACAGCTAAATATTACACAACATTAATTAATTAACAAATTAAACTAAGGAAGCAAATAAATTAGCATGCAAGCTACATGAAATGGACTGCCTCAGCTCTATTTCGAATGATAAGGATGCATGCATGCTTGAGTTGCCCTGTCGGGAAATCCAACGTGATATCTCAACTCGCCTTTGTTTGCAATTGAACTCAGAAACTCGCACAAAGCTCCAAGGAGATGAAACTCCACCCTGGGAAGTTGTGGAAAGCCTCCCGACCAGCTATGGGCAAGGGAGACCACCTGCCGGCCACCTTTGGTGGTGAAGACCAGAAAAGGTGCTCGGCCTACCAGAAAACCTGGTCGGCCGACCAGTTCATACTCTTAGTTTCTGCTTTTTCTGCAACAAAGGCAAGAGAGAGAAAAGGCAAAGTATTTTCAACACATGTGTGCCCGACCACTCTCCTCGTCATTACATAAGCTCTAGGGAGTGTAGTCCTCGATCCTCGTGCCATCAATCACGTATCCCGATGCATGATGGCCGAGGAGTCGAATTTGCACGACTCAATGGGACATGAATGTACATATAAGCAACTAAAAGCAACAACTCCATCATGGATAGTCAAGAGTGTCGGTGACCAAGAATCGAAGCATGTTTCGTCACTTTGAGTACGAAACGTCTCTCGTTTCCCGTGCTTGGACTAAACCCTACTCCAAACACAATGCAACAAACAATGTATGGACAAATGCAACTCTAGCATGCGATCTAAATGCAATGCAACTAAGTGATGCGAAGATGCACGGAATGACATGCAAGCATGCAAATGGCATACACAATGCTATGAACTAATCGATGGCATACTCAATGCACATGGATTATATGGCATGCATACACAATGCACTAACATACGCAATGTTATGAACGAGGCATACGCAATGCAATGATCAAACATGCGATGACATGGACTATAGGGCATACACAATGCAAGATGGACTTAAACCAAGATGGATGGGCCTCGGCCACACCCAAATCAGTGGCCATTATGATGAAAATGAGGCAACAAGGTACATACAAACATGCGCAAATGCAAGGGACCAAACCTAAGGAACAAAGTGTGACTCTATCAAAGCATGACAAGGATGAAATATGGCATACAATGACACATGTTCCAGCTCTAAAATGACATGCAAGATGGTCCCGAATCATGTAAACAACTCACCCGATGCATGTTGGATGGCACAATTACCGAAACTAGTGAAGCACATTACACTAGAGGTATGCAAAGTGATGCCCAACTGACCAAACCAACCCCAAATAGTCCCTATGCATACCCAAAATAGTGGCAAAATGGACTAAAATGATGGCTTGCAATGCACAAAAATGAAGCTCATGCAATAGCCCAAAAATGAAGCATACAAGCACAACTCTCAAACGCATTTAAAGAGTGAAAAACATGGGAATATGAAACAAGTATAAGCTCTGAAATAACATGTTCAATCATGCCAAAACATGAAAACCACTCAAGTTAAGCATGCAAGAGGCTTCAAAACTCGAAGCTAGGCAAGGGTATTACACTACAAGCATGCATGGCAAGCATCATTCGACCATGGGACCTTAAAATAGAGCTAAGGAAGCCCAAATCATGAATAAAATCAGTTTAAAACATGGCCAAAATATGCTAGAATCAAGGGCCAAAACAAAATGCATTGTGAGCTAGTGAACATGAGTTACACTACAAGCATATGAGGCATGGGAAGGACTACCAAACCAAGAAAAAACAGAGTCACGACATGCCAAATTATGGCCAAAAACCCACTGAAACATAGTCAAAACATGCTAGAATGACATGCTCCTTTGATAGGCCAAAAAGGGGGTTACTCTACATATGCAAGAGGCAAACTCAAGGTGACCAAACCAACCCTGGACAAAGTCTAGGAAGGCCCTAAAAGTCACCAAAAAGGGCCTGAACCAAGCCTTGGAAGTATGAAAATATATGCTCCTTTGATAGGCCAAAAATGCAAGTAAATGAAGCAAGAAGAGAGGGGGTCACCCCTCTTTGATTTAGGGCCTCAAAACTACATTCCAACCACTGAAAATCCTCTAGATTTCAGTGGCTAAAAGGGCAAACAAAGATTAAATCAAAGGCCTTATGGCATGGCACAAAATAACGCCAAATAAAGCATGCAAGAGGGTAAAAGACCTTTAACACCAAAAGGGCCTTAAACAAACATGTTAAGTACGCAAAAAATAAATCTTTTTTCAGTTGAATGTTAATCCAAAATAAGCATGTAAATATGGTTAACAGTGTAGTCAAAATAGAGCTTAAAAAGGGAAAAAAGAGGGTTGCCCTTGAAGCACGGCAAAACCAGCCCAAAATCTGAGCCAAGACCAGCTTTTGAAGCTCAAAATGATCCTCAAAGAACCTCAGCTCAATGGTGGTTAACTTCGATGAAGGATGCCTAGGAAAACTAGAAGCATTTCTTCACTTTCAAGAACATCTACACACAAAATGGGCAAAAGAGTGGAGTATATAGAGAGAGGGGCAGAGATTTAGCCCTAGAAGTTGTAGAGAGAGAGAGAATTTTTAGAGTGAGAAGCTCCCAAGCTTCTCCAAGAAGATTGTCCCTTGAAAATGAGAGATATAGCCTCATATATAGCAAAAATGAGAGTTGGCTCGAAAATATCTGTCTATGGGACAGCTGGAGGTTATGGAAGACAGCTGGAGGATAAATATCTGAGTTTGGGACCTTTAGACCCCTTTTCTGGTTGGATGACCATTTTTTTGGTCGGCCGACCACTTTTTTCTGGAGAAAGTGGTCGGCCAACTAGTTTTTCTGGTCAGTAGTAAAATTCTACTTTTTAGGTCCAATTTAAAATGGACATAACTCCTTCATATAGAATTATTTTTAGATTATTCTTGTGTCCAAATTGAAGCCCCAGAAGTTAGCGTTCCAATGGAACCAGCCTTGCACCAAAATTCCAATTGTGCAAAAAGTTATGCCTATTTTGGTGAAGCCGCGCAGTTTTGGTCTTACCCGAATTCATGCCGAACTTCTCCCAAACTAGTTTTCTTCTCTCCTTTCCTCTTTTCTTCAACTCCAAACCCCTAAACAAAGTGTTTTGAAATATTTTTCAAATATCTCATCTCTCTTTCATTCATTTCTACTTTGTCCTTGCTCGGTTTACCGAAAAGCGCAACATTTAACGAAATGCGAGCGTCGGAACATCGTAGGAACTTTATTTTTAAAATATTTTGAAAGAGAGGGTTTCAAGGTCTAAAATATTTTGATCAAGATTGTTTTGGTCCAAAAGGGGTATGAAGTTGAGATTTGACTCTCTCCTTGCCGAAGAAACTGAACCTTTGCCCTGCGCACCTTTATCACCGAGTAAACCATTAGCAGTGCCCAAGTCTTAAGGGCGGTCAAAAATGGGGTGTCTGCGTGGTCCAAAAGTGAGCCTGCAAGGCCCAACAGCATCTCTCAAGTCCAATGGAGAATCAAAGAGAAGCCCATGCCATGTTAAAGAATCAAGGGCAAATTACACAGAAGTCTTTTTTGAAAAGTGCGTATTCTATATAATCTCAAAACCTTTTAAATAGACCTAAAAGTCCTATGTTCATTTTTCTTCTCTTTTTTCCCTACCCCTTACTTCTTCACTTTCTCTCTCTTTCTCTGATATCAACGACGATGACGACCACGACCATGACCATGCCTTCTCTATTTTGTTTCTCTTTCTAATCTACAATCACTAGCGACTATCATTGATTGGGGTTCAAGGGCAACTACCGAGCACCAACTCCTTACTTTGCGCCCACCGACGGGGAATGAGATGATTTTTCGACGAAGAAGATGAGTACTCAGATCTGATGTAGATTTAGATCTACATCAGATTTGAGTAGATCTACATTAGATCTGACTAAATTTAAACCGAAAAATAATTGCTCGATTACAAGAATCTCTCTATATCTGTCTCTTTCCTTTGATCTCTCAATTTTAATACTTTTGCTGTAATGCACACTTCTATTTTCCTGTTATAATGGAGAAAATTTTCAAATTCTGAATAAGTAGTTTTCGAGTTTTAATTACAGGCAGTGAAACCTATAAAATTTTATATTTTCAATTTTTTTGGTATTAAAATAAATTATTTTTCAGAATTGTAAAATTTTATAGTTTCATAACATTTTTTAGAACTGTAAAATTTTACAGTTTCATAATTTTTTTTTTCCAGTTAGATCAATAAGAATAAATGTTTAATAGAATCATACTTTAAAATTGTAACATTTTACAGTTTCAAAGTTTGTTTTTCAGTTTGATTAATATTAGAAATTATTTGCTTAAACCTTACAAAAATTGAAAATAACATATGTATATTTTTTTTCACGTTGTTACTATTTATTGTTCTTAGGTTTTTTTCTTCTTTCAGTTTATCAATATTTAGCACATTTTACTATATTTTTCGCTTTAATTTCTCAGTTTATTTTTCTTCTTTTTTTTGGCAATGTTCTGGACATTCCAGTGAGTCTCCAGTGATATTCTTGATGTCCAGGGAACATTGTAGACATTCTGAAGACTTCTGATGATATTCCGACAACTTCTCGATGATATTGAACATTCCGGCAAGTTTTCGATGACTGTCTGACGGAAGTTCGGCGGTGATGGGATGTAGTAGCATCTTTAAATTAATATATATAGGATTTTTTTGGTAACAATTAAAAATATATAGGAGCAATTGGTGCAAGTGTTTTGTTTTGGGACTAGATGGATTTTGAATTTTGTGTGTGAGACTTATCATGAATTTCTCAAGAATCAATAATGTTTAAATTTTAAGGTAAAGAATTAATTATGTTTCATATGTGTATGTATGAATGTATCAAAATCATGCATTAATGCAATCTCAGGGAAGCAATTTTGTAAATAAATTTCGTATGGTAAACATAAAATTAAGGAAATAATTTGAAATGGTAAATATGATAGCATACCTTAAGGGTTTAATATAAAACTCTATGAATTTAATTATGAACTAATTAAAATGACACACACAATGACACTCAGTATTTTCATTATTAAAAAAATTTTAAAATTTTAAAAAAAAAATTGAGTTGAGAGTTTGAATTTTAAAGAAATCCTATTAACGTAACCCTATTAATGTTTATTTTGTATGAAAATAATAAGGTTTGATATATATGTTAAGCGGTAAGGGCCATGGTGAGAGAGAAAAAAATTTGTTACGAAATTTTAATTATATAAATTATTTTACGAATAAATATTTTTGAGTGTGTGATTTATTAGTTAGTTTTTGTTAATTGGAAAACTCCTTCCTTGTTTGATGGTGACAAATGAATAATTTTTGGTGACAAATGAATAATTTTAGGAATAAAAAATACATTCTTTATTTAAAAAAAGGAAAAGTGTTAGTGTGTGATTTATTAATTATTTTTTAAAATTGAAAAATGAAGAAATTTGGATTGAGTACTTAAAACTCTCTTAACTCTTCCCACTAAAAACCCTATTTTGCTTATATATTATATAAATTAGAATGGTCTACAAATGTTTATTCTCATATTTGGTTTACTAAAATAACAATGAAAAGCATTGCAAATAAAAACATTTTTCATTATTATAAAGGAATTATCATTTTATAAGGAGATTATGGATAATTATTATTTTTAATTTATATTTATTTCAGTAAACTAAACGCTGCCTTAACATCTATTCAATCAACATAACAATGGCTAATGGAATGATAAATTATTTTTGATAGATAGATGTGGTTCTCCTAATATTAATTTAGAAACTTACTCCCAAGATGGTCCCATCATAATATTGGTAATATACATCAAATGATACCAATATTTGCATCGGTTGTGTAAATGTCTATAAAAACACCAAGATCAATGTGATTAATTTTAATTTTTTTTATACTTTTATTATCTTTATTATGAATAAAATAATAGAACTTTGTTGTCTATTTTTAAAACATATATATGGCTAACTCTAGTCATAATTTTAGCGTTTGCCACTTCATTACGGAAATAATGTTTTTTTTTTTTTACAACAAAGCTCTTTGAACAATGTTTATCTCTGTGGGTGTTGATTTCTAAGCTCACAACCAAACAAAGAACTTAGCTGGAGAGTACACGCTATAATAAATTAAACCAAGCACCTGCCAATAAGAAGATAAGAATACTACAGTGGCTCGTCCACCTGGGGGCACTCTGACGATCAAGTCAGTCAACTTATCTATCAAAGATATCAAGCAAATGACACAATTCTTAATAAAAGCATACCTTAGACCTACGGGGGTGCCTTACTTTTATAACTAACAGTGCCCTCACCCTCTAGAAGTCATACTTCATATGACTAAAACACAAAAATTATCTCCGACTCTTAATTAGATATGGATGAACTCGTCAAAAGCCTCATCCTTATCCGAACTAAGCGCATTACTTATTTAGGACTCTTGTCCCCTATCCAAATATCTTGGAATTTTGGTATTACCACACTATATCTCGGCAATACCGTAACCACCTCGGCAATCTTACTTGCCTACGTGACACCTTGGCCAACACCTCAGCCATATCTCAGCCACATGGCACGACCCTAAAAATACATCCCCACAACTGCCCCCTAGGTTCTATTAGCTTGGTAACTTGAGGTGATGAAACCTATATCGTCTATTCTTCCAACATATCGGCTAAGCAACATACTAGAGATGCTCCTCCAACTAAGATCATGACTCGTCAGCGTCAAGAAACCAGGACTCAAATATTCACACATCAAGAATCAAGAACCAACATATCCTTTTATCCAAGTTCAACATCTCAACTGAGATCATACTACTAGCTGAGGTCATCACCTGCTAGTTCAAGAATATCAAGAACCCCAATTGTGCATAAGCTGTCATGTCATAATTACCCCTAACCGTTTCATCTATGTGTCATCACTGGACTAGTTCATACTTATCACATATAAGGCACGTCGCATTATTTTGCCCCACGTTGCCTGATGTCAGCACTGGCATATCACCCTAGGCGGTTAAATCAATGCTTTTGCTGTCCTTTTGAATTCTACCAAAACTATTTCCCCTCTCTCCATCTCTTCACTTTTGCATCCATCATTCTCTCTCTCTTCTCAGACTTTCTCTCTCTAGACCTTCATTACCAAGCTTCGAAGCTCTCTGTAACCGATCTGCTTCACCGTCTTGGGCACCTATTTAAGCAGCTCATTTCAATCAAATGTACCATCTGACTCCAGGGAGCACGGTTCCGGCGTCCATTTCTCCAATTTCACTCTGTAAGTCTTCCATTTTTCTCAATTTCAGTTCCATTATGTTTTCGCATATCTTCATGTTCTTGAACTTGTCTCCATGTTTTTTATGTTTGTATAATGCCTTTTGTACATCGTGTTTTTGGTTTTTGCACATTGGCTCTAGATTATCCTAAATCCTCCTCTTCTAGTTCTTGTACCTGAATCTATTAATGTCTTAAATATGCCCTTGTTTTCTTTATATCCTTGTATTTTAGTCTTTGTTTCAGATTTTGAGTCCATTTTTCCTATTTCTTTTTTTGTTTCCAAATTACTTCATCTGATTCTTGCATAAACATAGACTTGAGATTTGGTTTTGTTAGAACATTATATACCAGGGAGATTGAAATGAGTTGTGCCCCCAAATCCCCCTTAGATTCCATAATCTTCTCCCTAGTACTCACTGGGGTTTTTCTGAGGTCTGTAGAACATTCCTTAATATAAATCAATACCAAACCCATTAATCTGAGGTCATGGGTATGCATAAGTGGAGAGTAGACAACCACACTAAGATTGAGAATTTTCGTCGTGAATACAACATCCCATCCAATGTCCATATTAGACTAGCTGGTGAAAATGACTCAATTATGTCCGAAGGCAATTACATGCCATTCCCAGTAGTGTTAATCCTTGAGGTTGGAATTAGATTCCCCCTTAATATCTTGTGTAGAGAAATGCTCAACTTTTACAAACTAAACCCCATGCAACTGGCCATCAACACCTTTCGTGTAATCAACGGTATAGCCGAACTCAATCGCCGACATAGAGCCCAATTAAACCTTCAGGATGTTTAGTATTGCTACATAATGTGCACCCTTAAATCCAAAAATGGCATAATCCACTACTTGAAACTGAGATCCACAGCCTACCTCGCTGATTCGAACAAGGGTACGGGAGATGATTATCTTATTGTATTAGGCAACTAGGAGTTTGCTCCAAATGACAACCTCCACCTCTTTTCACTCCCCACAAGCATCTTAGGAGACCACAAAAGTAAGTCACCCTTAGAGAACACACTCATTGTCCCTTATCTGCTTAAGCACCTTACTTCAGCATGTTACTGACTACTTAACTTATTTTCTATTTAGGTCTTCCTCAACTTGACAAGAACTTCAAAAAGTACTATATTCCAGGAGCCAACTTGGAGTGGCTTCTAGATTTGCCCATCAACCTATGCAAAGCCCCCTTTCTTTTGGCTAATAGTGCCATATATAAGTCCCCACTTCTCGATGTCCCATCCAAGAGCAGGAATTCACCTTTTGCATTAACACCAACTGCCTCCTCAAGGGCATATCAATGATCCTTCTCATACCTAACCGAACAACCATCATCGTCGGCTCCTTCTCAGCATGTTCTGCCTTGTGAACACCGTCACCGCCGACGTTCCTCAAATGCTCCTGCAGACAGGACTAGAAGTAAGAAACTCCGAGGAAATGACATATTGGCATACGATCCTGTTAACCCACCTCTTTGTGGACTTGCCTTTTTCTCGCGCCCCACCTTTCGGAAATGTTTGAAAGAAAAGGCCTCGCAGTTCGGACTCCCGCGATTCTGAATCTAGTCTCACAAGTGCAATGTGAAGCTGATATTCACCAAAGAGTCCAAATCCGGCAAACCTTTTTGGAAAATCGATTTTAAATCAAATAATGTCAAAATTGGACTGCTTTGCCAGATACTGAGTCGCCACCTAAATATTTTATTTTTGAAAAATTTAGCAAACCCTGACTCGTGCCGAAGGCCTCGCAGTAGGAAATTCTTAACAAAGTATATACATTTTATACAATTCTCAATAGATGAATACACACACCATGCCATGGCATTTTCAAAATAAAACATATCTTCATCTTTTGAAAACCATCATGCTCAATGATGTCATGCAACTTCAACTGTTCAACATTTATCAGTTTTAACCAAAGGGGCGGTAAATACAACTCTGTTATTCCTTAGGTCGGTGTCTGCAAGTAGACTATACAAGTACTACCAAATTGTCATTTTTATCGGTACCAATCGAAAGACTCGGCACCTACCAAATGTCATTTTTACCAGTGTCAACTGGGAGGCTCGACACCTACTATCTACACCACCTATCAAGACTTACCACCGTATTTGTCCCAAAACCATTTCATGAAAACTCATTTCTCAACATTCTCTTCTCCATGCAGGTTTTCAAATCAACTTTCAAAGTTCAATGTAATCAAATGAATTGATATGCCAATGCAACAATGATCAATACAATGCAACAATTCTTCCATTTCCAATTCTCCCACACAATACTACCATTGTGATCAAAATTTTCATTTCTTCTTTCCATGCAATTTCACAAGATGAATAAAGATAAATTTATTTCAATTCATCCGAGGAATAACACATCTTCCATATTTCGAGCATTTTCAACAAATTATCCATTTCAAGACTAAATCAACATCTTGAATAACAATTTTCAAATTGAGCAACTCTCATATTTCTCAAAATTTATCATTTATACAATATAAACAAGAAATTTTCCAAACATCACTTGTTTTGGGCATTCAAAATAAATATAACAATATCAACCATGGATTTTCACATTCTTTTAAAAACCCCCAATTTCTAGGTTTTCTTACCAAAACCATCAATCTTCAAACATTTGAGAAAAATCTCACCAAAATCCTCTTTCTTCAATCAACATAGTTCAAAACCATCAATTTCTATTTTTAAGGAAACAAGAAAGTAAACCCACTTTCAAAAATTACTCATCTTCTTGAATCAACTACCCATTTTCAAAGAAAATCAAAGGATGATTTCAAAATCATTTAGATCTTGCAAAAACATATATATATATATATATATATAACTGAAAGAAAATTCCCACTTCAAGTTTCAAGAAGAATAGAGTTGAAACCCCTAAAATCAACGACGAAGAAACTCGATCTCCACTGCACACAACGAAGCCCTCGAGAAGTTACACAACTTTGACGAAGGAACTATGGCCAAAATCCCAATGGATTTGGAGAAATCAAAGAGAGAAGTTGGATTCTAGAGAGAGGCTCTAGATTTGGATCTTGGAGACTTTTAAAGAGAGAGAGGATTGCAAAAAAGTGATTTGAAATGTCACTTTCGTGAGATGATAAAACGCGGTCCGCTCGAGCATGGAAAGCCCTGCTCGAGTGTCTGACACAGACTCTCGCTCGAGTGTGAAACCCTGTGCTCGAGTAGAAAATAAGCTCCTCCAGTACTTTTGCAGACAGAGACCCCGCTCGAGTGCATGAATGCCCACTCCAGTGTAGAGCAAAATTTCAGAAGCCCGCTTGAGCACAAGAATGCCCTCTCGAGCGGAGAGCCGAAATTCTGGGCAACCAAGAGTTTGGAAAAACAAGTAACCAACCTTTTCCAAACACACAACTACAACCCAATAACCAACAATGAGGGGAAAACAAGGGAAATAGGACATGAACCACCATTCAACCCATACAAACCCGAGTTCAGAACACCACAAGGGACGGGTCAAAACCAGGGTCGCTATAATGGATGGGAGCTCGGTTGTCTGTCAACACCGAATCCCCTTCCTTAAGATTCTGAGACTTAACTTTCTTGTTAAAAGACCTGGCAATCCTACATTGATATCCTTGGGCATGGTACAGTGCTTTCAGCCTCCTCTCATCAAACAGCATTAGTTCCTCGAACCTGCTCTGCTGCCAATCCGCTTTTGCTATCTTGCACTCAGCCATAACTCATAGTGATGGAACCTCTATTTCAATTGGCAGAACAACTCCCATCCTATAAACCAGAGAGTACGGAGTTGCCCCAGTAGATGTCCGAATCGAAGTCTTGAAGCCCCAGAGAGAAAATGACAATTTGTCTGGCCAGTCCCTTGAAGTCTCAACCATTTTCTGCAAAATATGCTTGATGTTCTTGTTAGCGGCCTCGACAGCTCCATTGGTTTGCGGCCGATATGTGGATGACTTATGAAAAGCCACGTTGTATTTCTCCAACAAGTCGATCACTTTTTTCTTAAAATGGGAGCCATTGTCTGAAATGATCTCATTCGAGACTCCATAACGGCAAATAATGTTGTTGTGGATGAACTTAGCCACATGCACTGCTTTCAACACTGCATAGGATTGGGCTTCGACCCACTTTGTAAATTAGTTTATTGCCACCAAAATATACTCATGCCCATTTGACCCTTTCAGTGCAACTACCCCAATGATGTCAATTCCCTAGACTGAGAAAGGCCATGGTGAAGTCATGTTGTACAGCTTTGACGGCGGGATTTTCATGCGATTTGCATGAATTTGGCATTTGTGGAATCGCCGAACAAAACCAATACAATCCTCCTCTATGGTAGACCAATAGTAACCTTGCCTAAGAATCTTCTGGGCTAGCATTACTCTGCTCATGTGTGCTCCACACTCTCCCCCATGGATGGCCTCCATTAGGTGCTTCAACTCTTCTGCATCAATACACAGCTTGTGCATTCCCGGATGGCCCCTCTTATACAACTTACCCCCTCATATGATAAATTGAACAGCCATGCGCCATATTGCCCTTTTATCTTTGGCATTTGCCCCTAGTGGATAAGCCTCATTTTCCAAAAAGTTCCAGACATCATAATACCAGGGGTTTTGATCTTGCACTTCATCTATTACGGCGATAAACCCGTAGGCCGGCGCATATCTCTATTCAATAATGATCGGATGCATCCAGACTCCCAATAGGATGTCTATAATGGAAGATAGAGTTGATAAGGTGTCAGCGAACCTGTTGTTCTCTCTTAACAGATACGTGAAAGTTAGCTTCTCAAACCTAGGAATCATAACATCCAGGGATTGGTGATAGATTGTCATCCTTTCTTCCTTAACCTTCAAGTCTCCTTTTGCTTGAGACACAACCAGGTTTGAGTCCCCAATAACGCCCAACCTTTTTGCCCCTAGTTCTAGGGCGGCTTCCAATCCAGCGATACACGCTTCGTATTCTGCCTCGTTGTTGGACACTTTGAATCGGAGTTTGAAGGCTAAGGGTATATGGGAATTGTCGGGTGCTATCAGTAACACCCCTATCCCATAACCGTACTGGTTAGACGCTTCATCAAAGTACATTGTCCAGGTTTTTTCTTTGACCTGCAGAGTAGCTTCATTTGGGAATAGGTATTCTAATGCTTCGTCCCCTTCCATTGGGTGATCTGCCAGAAACTCTACTACTACTCTCCCCTTGACAGACTTGCGAATCACATACTTTAAATCAAATTCGGAGAGAAGAAGCAACCAACAGGCTAGCCTACCTGTAAGTGTTGGTTTCTCGAAGAGATATTTGATGGGATCTAATCTTGAAACCACGGAGTGAGCTAATAGGTAGTGCCTCAACTTCCTGGTAGCCTATACCAAGGCTAAGCAAGCCTTCTCCAGCGGGGTATGACGGGTCTCATAGTCTAGCATTTTCTTGCTCAAATAGTAGATGACTTTCTCCACCCTATCCTCTGATTCCTGAGCAAGGATGCATCTCATTGTTGTGTCCATTACTGATCGGTACAGAATCAACAGCTTTCTCGACTCTAGTGTTGACAGCACAGGCGGGTTCTAAAGGTACTGCTTGATCTGTTCAAAAGCAAATTCACATCGTTTATTCCATTGGAATTTCTTTCCTTTCTTCAGGAGGCCAAATAGTGATTCACAAGTCGAGGTTAATTTTGAAATAAACCGTCTTACGAATTGCATTTTATCCAGAAAACCTCGCACCTCATTTTCAGTCCTTGGTGGTGGAATTTCTAGAATGGCCTTCATTTTGGAAGGATCTACCTTGATGCCCCTCTGTGTGATAGCATTTTCCCTGTTGTTACGCCAAAAGTGCATTTTTGTGAATTCAGCCTCAACCGATATTCTCTAATCCATTAAAAGAATTTCTTTAAGGCGGTGTAGTGGCCTTCTCTTTCCTTGGACTTGATAATCATGTCGTCCACATACACCTCGACCTCTTTGTGGATCATATCATGCAGAATTGTGGTTGCAGCCCGTTGATAGATGGCCCCAGCATTTTTCAACCTAAACGGCATCACCCTGTAGCAGTAGGTTCCCTACAATGTGGTGAATGCAGTCTTCTCTCTATCCTCGAGCGCAATCAAAATCTGGTTATACCCGGAAAATCCATCCATGAAGGAGAGCAATGCATGGCCTGTGGTGAAGTCCACCAATTCATCGATGTACGACAGAGGAAAGTCGTCCTTCAGATTGGCTTTATTTAGATCTCTGAAATCCACACACGCCCGAATTTTACCATCTTTCTTCGGTACCAGAACAATGTTGGCCAACCAAGTCGAATATTCAAATACTAGCAAAAACCCTGCGTTTATCTACTTGGTGACCTCTTTCTTAATCTTCAAAGCCCAATTTGGGCATATTCTCCGCAGCTTCAGCTTAATGGGTCGGGCCTCAAGGTCAAGAGGGATCCTATGCTGTACAATCTCAGGATCGATTCCAGGCATGTCTTCATAGGACCACGCAAAAACATCTTTGAAATCTTCTAATAAAGCGACTAAATGCTTGCGTTCCTCCGAAGACAACATGGACCCAATCTGGACCAAACACAGATCCTTCTCGATACGTACATTAATTGCAATAATTTCATCAAGGGGTTTTACAAACCTTTCCTCCTCTCGATCAACCAAATGTTTCAAAACTAGAGGAATTCTTTCCTCATCGTTTTTATCAAAATTTTGAAAGTCATGATCAATGCAATACACAAGTGGCACAAAGAAGTACTCAAAAACTATAGTGGTATTCACATTCAAAAGATCCAGCTCATCAAATTCCTTAGTTACAGCCGACTCAACAGAAAAGGAAAAAGACGACCTGGACAAAATTACGGCATCTGGGTTATCAACCCCAGGAATACCGGACTCCAGCTCAGAAGAACTGGAATCTGATTACAACTCCACAGACTCTGTGGAATTAGATTCCGACTCATTACCTGACTCAGAACTACTGGACAAAAACCCTTCTCCAGTTGCTAAGTGAGGGATGGTGCGTCAGATGCATCCAGGATACCACCGGAAGGGTCCACACCTGATTGGTCTCCGATCATGGAAATGGTTAGGTTATCCCTTAAGCTCTCCGGGTCGATCTGAGGATCCGAAAGGAGACATGCCAGCGTTGCTCCTACCTCAAGTTCACTACTGTTGGACTCACTTTTTGTGCTCTATTCTACCTCAGTAGTTAATTCAGTCTGTTCGTCTGTGCCTTCACCCTTTTGTAACTGTAAGTCGAAGAAAATATCAAAGCTGGGTAGACGCCGCTTCTCGGAGTTCAACCATGGCTCAAGAAAGCCACAAAATGGAAAGTCTTCCCCCTCCCGGATAAAGCAGCTGTTTAGAGTTCCCTTAATTGGCCTATGCACAAGCTCATAGTGCTTCCCACTTTGTTTTGCTCTAGCTCTTCCGGCCATTTCTTTCCCTTTCCTTACCCAGTCCTCTTTGGTGAGCATATAGCCCAAGCCAAAGGCATAGGGTTATATGGCACTTCGACCAGTGCAGTATCGCCCTTCCGGCCGCTCTTTCCTAATCCCATCCCGAGTATATGTTGTAGCTTGTGCATGAGATAAACTGATTGAGCACTGACATATAAGCCCTCATCAACAGCTAAGATATTTTGCACCACCTGGGCCTTAGCCAAAGTAAAACCAAACAAGAAAACATCCCTGTCGCCATGCACAATCTCTAATATGGGTGTAGTAACCTCTGGTGAAGGATGTATAGATGAATTCTTGAAAACAATGGTTACCCCATTTCCAAGAGGGTACTTCAGCATTTGATGCAAGGTGGAAAAAGCAGCTTTTACTTGGTGCAGCCAGGGTCGCCCAAGTAACAAGTTGAAAGTAGCTAGAACATCCAGGACGTGAAACTCAATATCCTGTTGGGCCGGCCCAACTTGTGTTCGGATCTGAACTGTTCCCATCACCTCTCTACTTGTGTTGTCGTAAGACCGGATCACCTGGGCTGTTGGTACAAAATCCGCTGGCTTCAAGCCAATAGCATAGGTTGTGTGAGACAGACAAACATTGATTGCAGACCTAGTGTCAACCAATACAACCGACACCCACTTCTCTCTACATTCAACTGAGATATATAGCGGTTTGTTACGTGCAGAGCCTTCAGGCGGCAATTCCTTATTCGAGAAGGTCAAAGCTGGCGCAGCACCTCTTGGAAGACAAGTCCCACTAGTTGCTCTGGAGTGGTGTCAACAGACAACTTTACTTTATCCATCGCTGACAGTACAGCTTGCCGGTGCACACTCAAAGCCATAAGCAGCCCCCAGATAGATATTTCTGCTTGAATCTTCTTTCACTATTTCAGCACAGCCTCTTCCTCTAACCGTTTTTCCCTCTATTTTTTAACTTCCTTGTCATTTTTGGATGCTTTGAGTTGGTCTAAGTACGGGGGCTTGAAGTACTGCCCGCTTCTAGTCATATGATCCACCTCCTCATAATACCAAGTGTCGTCTGGCAAGTCTTGTCCCCAATCCTCATTAATGCGGGCAAGATGCAGATCATCATCTTCTCACCATACTCCTCTGGCAATCGATAGGCAGATGTCTGGTTCCGTTGAAATTACTTTTATATCACAGTCATCCCTCGCAGAGTGTTTGGCTTTTCCAACTTTCTGACTATTCCCATCTCTTTCCTGCTCAAACCGCTTTAGTACGACTTCTTGTTCCGTATCAGCAGTACTAACAATGCTTGATTCCTGAGCTGAATTCTTAACACTGGTGCCCTCCGGCAATTTCCCCTTGTCCTCGGCCGTTTGGGCCCTTGTAGCAACTCCTGCTTCTGGTTGTTTCAACTTTGGTTAAAGTCCGTCATCCACATCAAGTTCATCACTGAGCCACATAGAGCTGTCTGTTGACCCACTTAGATCGAACCAGTTAATGTGCACATCTCCCAAACCTTATTCATTGAAGAACTGCAGATTGTCAATGTCTTCCTCAAGGTCGGCTAGGTTATCTAATCCCTAGCTCGGGTCATCCTCTCGAACCACACTCACCACTATTTCTGTTGGCAACTCCATCTCTGGTTTAGCCTAATTGGTTAGCACAATATAACAACACGGGTTGTATTCCTCCTCAGATAAATTCACGGAGCCCTTAGGCACTGAACTGACATTCTCATTCTCCACCAAGGCTACCTTGTCTTTATCTACCACGGTCACCACCATAGGTTTGGGTTAGGATGTGGACACGTTTATCATGCACAAATCTGTGCTTTCGAGGATGAACAACGTCGCCTTAGGTAGGTGGAAGTGGGTGATGTATATACTGGGGTCGTAAGGGATGGCCAGTGTATAGATAACGTTTATTTGCCGGGATGGAGGGGCTTGGTTATGTGGTGGGAGAGGATTTATAGTGACATTGGGTTTTTCAGGAGGTGCTATCACCTTATTGTCAATGAGATCTTGAATCTCATGACGCAGTCTAAAGCACTGATCAGTATCATGACCATGGTATTGGTGAAAAGCACAGTATTTGATCGGGTTGTGTTTAGGAGGGAGAGGATCGGGCAGTGGGTGTTGTTCTAACGGCTTCAGATGCCCTTTTTTTTATCAAAACCCTCAGGGTTGTGGATAAGGACATATAGAATGGGGTGAAGACCCTCTGGCCTCAAGCCTGATGGCTAGAGGTTTAGGGAGTCATATTGGATGTGCCGACAAAAGGGTTGGCAGTCTTGGGTACGGTGGTGACCATGTTCATATCTGAAGGCCTTACAGCTACACTACCGCTAGTAGTCACATTGGAACTGCGTGTGAAAGCCCTCTTGGGCTGTTCCTTCTTGTGGTTTATCAGACCCTTCTTCATTGCATCCTCATTTTGTACCCATATTTTGTGGAGGTCAACAAAAGTAGACAAAGGCAGGACAATCATTTTTTTGTAATAATCTTCCTTGCAAGTTACGGACCACCATTCAGATTTGGTCCTTTTCAGATGGCCGAACAGTCATCATAGAGGCCTTGGCCCTTCACCGAGTCACAAAATCCGAGAAGCCCTCCTTCGTCTCCTGGCGAGTTGCTTTGAGATCACGAGTCGTGATCTCAATCTAAGTATTGTAGGAGTACTGCGCTATGAAGGCCTCAGTCATTTCCTCCAAATTTCTCTTCACGAAGTCTTCAAGCTTAGCATACCAGATGGCCGCTATACCCGACTGGGTCCGGCAAAAGAGCGACAGCTTCTGTAGTCTGGTGAGATCCATGGGCCATAGGATGTCAGAGAATAGCCATAGATGGACCATAGGATCCCCGGAACCGTCAAACCAGTCTATATGCGGCATCTTGAATCTATCTGGCAACGTCACCGCCGAATCAGTATAGCCATCCTCAATATCAGGGATCAAATTCGCGCCCTATGCCCGTTTAAAGAGCTTTTCCAGCTTGTTCACTTTCAGTGCGGTAGGGTCGACCTCGAATTCAAACGGCACCTCTGTCAGGTAAATCGGTGCCTTGGAGATCTAAGGTGGGATAAGATCCGCCTGAATGCCTGCATTTTCTTGGACATTGATTGTGACCCCGGGTATTGGAATTCTCGCTAGAGGTGCATGGGATGCTGAGGCTACTGCAAGTTGTGACTGCTATTGTTAAAGCCTGTCTATTACCTCTGCTTGGTGGGCTACGACCTCGGCTTAGCGAGCTGTGGTTTTAGCTTGTCGACCAGCATTTAGCTGCATGTTCTCAATAGTCTACTGGAGTTGACGAAGCATGTCTTCCATGTTGACTGGAGGACTTTAAACTGCCGGAATCGACGAATACTTTCTGTCTGGAGTAGAAGTAGATGATTGGGCCTAACTGGGCACAAATGAGGTAGACGGTGACTGCTGAAATGGCGAATTCTACCGAATCCTCCTTCGTCTAGTAACCAGCGGGAGTGAAACAAACACTGGATGTCCTTTAACTAGATCCTAGATCTGCAAATCCTTATAACTCGGGTCCAGAGTGCTTGGGGGGTAACAAAATCGTCTGAAGCAATGGTGAAAGACTACCTTGCAAAAAGAAAATAAAGCAAAAAAAAAACAAAAAACAGAAACCGCATAGCACCTCGGCTCAGACAGAAACAACATGCAGTTGCGATCATAAGCTGGAGAACTGTACGCAAACACTAATTTCTATCCCAAAATTGATACCCAGACTTGCAATTGATGCATACATTCATGCAGAGTTTCACTCTAAAAGCACATAACAAGCAAGTGAGAGCCAAAACACCCCTATGATGGGGTAGGGTTACCTTGTCCAAATTTCGTCAGGAGCTAAGGATTCACTACGCAAAACAAGCGGTTTCACATAATTCCTATATTCGGGTGAGCAACATATCCTAGTTTGGAACAGTCTCTATGGCTTCCGATATGTAACTAGGTTGATTGGTCAAAAAGAGTACCTCAGCAAGACTACCAAATATACCTCTCACACCTAACACCGAGAAGTGAAAGGAGGATCAAACGGTATAGCGGTAGTCTAGATCCTAGGGTTGTGTTCCCATCGCGGCAGAGCCCGCAATTAGTCAGCCTTTTGGCAAACTTTTCCAAGCAAGCCTCTGGCAAACCGCTCAGGAATAGCAAATAGCAAACACTGTGACTTAGGCGCATCAGTGTAAATGCAAATGCAAAGAAACACAGAAGTGTAGATAAAATAACATATCATGAGTTCGAGTCAAGTTCTCTTAATCCCCAGCAGAGTTGCCAGAAACTGTGGACTCGTCTTTTTCTCGCGCCTCGCCTTTTGGAAAGGTTTGAAAGAAAGGGCCTCACAGTTCGGATTCCCGCAGTTTTGAATCTAGTCTCACAAGTTCAATGTGAAGCTGATAATCACCAAAGAGTTCAAATCCAGCAAACCTTTTTGAAAATCGATTTTAAATCAAATAATGCCAAAATTAGACTGTTTTACCAAATACAGAGTCGCCACCTAAATATTTTATTTTTGAAAAATTTAGGAAACCTTGACTCGTGCCGAAGGCCACGTGTCTGTCATCACAAAAATTGCCTCAACTCGAGAACTTGGGTACGAGGGGGAAAGGTCATGAAATGAGCACCCCCGCTTGTCTGATCAAAAGATCAGCCTCTACTAATCATGATATGCATTTTTATAAGCATTATGCGTTCTTATTCCGGTTACTAATCTAGCTTTACTATGTGATAGGCACAAGCAAGTATAGACTAGTCGCAAGACTTGGAACAATTCAACTCATGTTTGTTTTCGAAAATGGTTTGAATTTGCCACCTCAAGTGGGCTTAAAAATGCTAATTTGCCACCAAACATAGTGGCCTTAAAACATGATTTGGCACTCAACAAAGTGGGCTTAATACGCACATTTGTTGAATCGTTCTAATTCAAACAGCAAGCCTTCATCCACTGGCAGTCATGTAGTTTAGAAAGATACATGATCCTAACAATACAAGATGCCTGATGCAACGCATGCGATAATGTAATTAATAGGCTCGGCTACTAATGTGGCATATGAATCAATTTGATAACATGCGATTACACACGTATTTAAAGAAGTATTGAAATGGCAATGCAGTTTGAATGATACCCTGAGCCTTGATGCATGCAATACGAATGAATGGATGCAAGCATAAGGTATGCTAATCTAAACATGACCCTAATCTAACCATCAAAAGCAATTAAATAAAACGGAGAAAGACGTGGGGTTGGAAAATATACACACACGCATGCACACTTATTACAACATTACGCCCTCGCTAAGGAAGGTCTGAATGAATAAAAGCTAACCAACTAGCTACGCTAATCTGGCTAAGCCAATTATTACAACATAGTATTTAACTAACTACTCTAAGCTAATTAAATATTACAATACTTAACTAACTAATTACAAAGAAACTAAGTTAATTAATTACAACACGAATTAAACAACTAACTAACTGGACAAGTTAACTAAATGGCCTCGGGAAACGAGGGATGCATGCATACTTGGTTCCTCCACCCAAAAAGCCACCGTTTTGCTGCTGCGAGTCTCTGTTTGCACATTTGAACACCAGAAATTCTGCCAACTTCCATAATACCTCTACTCCAATCAAGCAATTTCCATGCATGATGGCCAAAAAACCAAGTTTGTAGAAGTTCAATGAGTATAAAACAAGACTCAAAAAGACCGCCACCCTATCATGCATGATCAAGGGTGATGGTGACCAAGGAAAGTGGCACATTTCATCACTTTTGAGCATGAAATATCCCATTTTCCTTATGTTCGAATTAACATCTGATTCTAACACATGCAATGCAACACGAAAGATGCTTATCTTGCCTCTTTTACTTGCCCAATTTTGTTTACTCATTTTAATTACCAAAACCATTCTTTAATTGATATGTCTATTAATAAGTGTCCTCTAATAGAAAGATGGCTCAAACAACAAGTTGCTTTGGGCATGAAAGAGGCATTACACTATTGGTAATGTACCCCCTAAGGGATTAAACCATTAGGTGCAACACCTCCATTTCACACTTAGGCAAACAAGGGTTTTAAAGTCACTTTCAAAGCAAATAAAAGAGTGAAGAATGGAGGGAGATTGTAGAGATTTTAAGTGCTGAAATGAAGTGTAAAACAACACTAAAACGTGCTATTAACTCAAAACAATGATGATCAAAGCATTAAAACATCAAGCTAGTGAAGGAGATTTACACTACAACTATGCAAAACAAGCCTGAACTGAACTAACCAGTCCAAAATAGAGCCAAAATAGGCTACTTCGGAGGCAAAAACATGCTGGACTTAACCCACAAAAAGCTAAAATAATAAGCTAACATGTGAGGCTAACTAGGCATGCAAACAAGACACAAGGAGGGGAGGCTAACCCCTCCAATTTTGGACTTCAAAACAAGGTTTTTACCACTAAAAAACCTCTGAAATTCAGTGGTTAAAAGGCCCAAAAAAGTTGATTTGAAAGTGATTAAAAAAGGCACAAAAGCTTAATAAACAAAGGAACAAGAACGGTGGACCACCCCTACTCAAAGAGACCTCAAACCAACACTTGCCATAAACAAAGGAACAAGAACGGTGGTCACAAAAATAGAGTTTTTGACAGTTCAAAATCAGCCCAGAAATAGTTGGAAATGGTGGCAAAACAAAGATACAAAATAAGCTTAAACAAGGTAAGTACTATAACTTTGAAGCAAAGCACAAAATAACCAACAATCCAAGGTCAAACCGCCTTCTAGAGCTCACACAAGACTCCAAGTAATCTTAGCCCAAAGGTGAGAGTATTTGGTTAAGGGTTGATATGCAAAAGCTAAGACTTATGAGCAAACGTGTACAAAATATCAAGAAAGGGAGAATTCTAGAGAGAGAGAGACATATTTTTGCTCTAATTTTTCCTCTAATTTTCTAACCCTTCAAAATGGGGAAGGAACCCCCCTATATATAGAAAAACTACCCATTGAGCTTAGAAACATCTCACCATACACGTGTATGGAGATGCAGCTCAGCGTGCAACAGCTGGCACAGCTGTCAATAAATATATGGAAAAAGGCATTGGTGGCCGACAGAAACACCCCATGGCCGACAGCCTTGGGTGGTGGCCGACAGGTCACTAAGAGGTCTAGACACCAAGTTTTGGTCCAAAACAAGGCACAGAAAGAACAAGGTTCAAAGGCTCAAAGACAGGGCATTCCGCCGAGGAATTCAGGCGCTCAAAACGAACACAAACGCATAATCATCGAGTGCACGAGTGATGACACCTAAGTCTTGAGGACGGTCAAAAATTGGGTGTCTACACTCTTGCTTTTTCAGCATTCGGACTTGGCACTGTAGTGACCATCACTGCCACCTCCGAAGAGATGGGTTGCAAATTAGCTGTCGTCGATGATCTCCTTGCCGGCCTACCGAATGTCGTCACCATCCAGTCTTCTCCCTCTCTGCGGATTGTGAAGTAGCCAAAAAGGATGAAAAAGGCGAAGGCTAAGGCTCAGGTCACCTCCACCCCCTCCTCAGAGGAGAAGGATCTTGAGGACGTAGTTCCCATCTCCAAGTTGGCAGAGGCTGAGAAGAGGCAAGCCACCGTTGACTCCACCGATGCCCACCACCAAAACGATCGACATTCTCTGCGGTCGAAGACACCTCGGACGCTTTCATATCCAACATCTCCATTGATGATCGCCCTATTAGACTAAGTTAGAGTGCCTTCCGCCAACCCTAAATAGCTACGGCCTTATCAGCTGTCATGCTCCTTCTTACTAACATGCAAGCGATTAGCAACTTCAATGAATATAAACATTTTGTGTTCATGATGAGGAACACCGTTGTGGTAAGCTTTTGTCTCTTTTTTCTGTGTAGCATTTTATATTAAGTATTACTTTTACTATTGTACTAATGTATCTTCTTTTCGTTACAGACTGTGCAGCATGCCCATGCCTTCGTCTAGACGGTAGAGGTAATGAAAAAAGACCTCGTCAAGAAGACTCAAGAAGCAACCAACAACCTTCAACAACTTAACCAAGCCGAGGCAGCCAGAAGGAGGCTGTTGAACAAGTTCAATTCAGCGAGAAAAGGTGAACAACAGGCCAAGGCCATGGCCAAGGATGATAAGAAAAGGTTTTCAAAGCCAAGAACGATCTAGTTGAGGCATTGGCTACAAAAAAACGTTGAGATCAAGGCTGTTGATGAGAAGGTCTACACCGAAGGCTAAAAAGATGTCAAAGAACAATACCAGAAGCAAGTCAGTCATGCATACAACCGAGGCTATTATCTTGGTTTGGTTGTAGCTTTGAAAAAACTTGTCATCCACGAGGACTCGCCTTTAAGAGATCTGAGGCAACTTGATTTTCCATTCCCTTTTTCCCTAGTCCAGTCGATGAGGAATGGAAAGAAGAAAAAGTTGACGCTGCTACTACAGGGGCTAAGTCCCCAACTCTGAATGATCAGGTTCTAGACCTGACTAAACAAGATGAGGACAAGGTCTCCAAGAGCACATCTCTAAAGAAAGCCGACATTTCCGAGGCCAAGGTTGCTGCTATGAGCAAAAGCCTCGAGGAGAGTCTAAAGGAAATCGATAAGGAGATAGAAGCTGATACCAAGGCTGAGATGGCTGTTGCACTGTCCACTCAGGCCAATACATCATCAAATGCCAAGGTGGAACCGACCGAGAACATTGTCCCAGCAACTTAGGATTTTTCTTTTCCTTTTTTAGTTACAATTTCTCTTTCTTTTGTTTGTACTTTTAACACTTTTCTTTTCTTTGCTAGGCCAAAATGCCTTCTGATGTACCGAGATTCTTTCTTTAAATGCATATTTGTTTTTGACTAAATGCTTAATGTCTTTCATACTGCTTTGTGTATACGTGTTGTCTTTATGCTCTGCCTCTTTCAAGAATTTTCTAAGCATAATATCTTAGATAATCATCTTGGATTGAAACATCTTGGATAGAGCTGTTATCGAATATCTTGGATAACATCTTAGGTATAACTGTTATCAAACATTTCGGATAACATCTCGGATATAATTGTTATCAAACATCTCATATAACTTCAACTCGGTTAATTTTTCTAAAAATTTTAACAAGTTTCACATCCGCTTGACTCATTTATGCTTTCTACACATCATCTGAATCTTACCTAAGTCTGACTTAGACAACCATGACCGAGGTCATCGTGTTTAACTCGCCTAAACAAAACACTTAAGCCTTAACCTTAGTGCACTGAGAGTACTAGCTACCTCGGCTTTTCGTACGAACTAGCCAAATTGTGGCTGGTTTCACCTTGTTTCTTAGTGAAACATCTCTTTAACTTAGTTCAACTTTGTCATCATGGCACGTCTAAGTTAAATGTCTTGTTCATCCTTGGAACATCGGCTTAAGACTTTTCAGTCTTATCTATCAGTTATGAATTTTAGTAGCATTTTGTAAAGAACAAAATCAGACTAGTATTTCATTAATACTTCGGTTAAAAATCATCTAGATTACATAGAAAAACTTGAAAACATTAATGATGAAAGAATTTTAGATTGTCGGTACGCTCCGTTGTCAATACCGAGATGATTCTGTAAGGTCCTTCCCAGTTTGGGCCAAGCTTATCCTCCCGGGATCTTTTTTGTTACTGACAACCTTCCTCAAGATGAGTTCACCGATTTGAAATTCTCGGGGGTTCATCCTCTTATTGTATGATCTGGCCAGTCTCTACTGGTATGCCCCAGCCGAATTGCTGTTATTTCTCTACTTTCTTCAATCAAGTCCAGATCTTAGGTAAGGAATGCCTTGTTCGTTGCATTCTCTACTCCCTGAGTTCTGACTCCAAGTATGTCGATCTCAAGTGGTATAATGGCCCCAGTGCCATAAGCCATGGCAAATGGTGATTCTCTGGTAGATCTTCTCGGCGTGGTACGGTACACCGATAGAACATTAGGCAATTCCTCCACTCAGTTGCCCTTGGCAGCTTCCAGTCTCCTTGTGAGGCCCTTGAAAATTTTAATTTCTTAAAAGTCCTTTACTTTTAAATTATTTCATTGAAGTCCCTCAATTTCTTAATTAATTGCAACCCTAGGATCAAAACACATGCGCCAACAAAAAACCGCAAACCTTAATCGATTTTGGAAACTTAGAAATAATTTCTAATCCTCTAATTGACTCCCTAAATATGAAATTACCACTTGGAAACCCTAGGCTTTTCCGGTCTTTATCACATTCGTCGGTTGATCGCGTTTTTGTTCGAAACAAGAAATCCAAACCGAATTAGACTCTCTAACCCCAATTTAATTTAATTCTACACTAAAATAAATGTTCCAATTCATAAATTAAATCCAATGCCGCATATTTTTCTTAAATCACATTTTGACCCCAAACTAGTACCATTACACACATATATACATATATATAATAAATAATTTTACACACAAATATCTTCATATCTGTATATATAATCAACAAAAATCTCCCCAAATCTAGAACACGGCCAGCCATCACCCTCTCTAGGCTACAATCATAGGTACTTTAGAAACAAATCCCTTAAATCATGGAAAAAGTATCATTGGTACCCCCAAATCAAGGAAAGTTGTCTTGTACTTGTAACTATCTTGGTTCTACTTAAGCCTAACCCTAACTAGATCATGCCTTAATACATGATTAGGCTCCTTAATGATCCTTCATTCCATTACATTCCAACTAAATACATCTCAATTCCATTCCATTCCAACCAATGGGCATTTTGGACCTTTTACACCAATTTTATTATAAAAACATCACCACCCTCCACATGTTACACATCTTATACACTCACACACCTGCACATTTAGTTGAGATAAAGAAAGAAGAGGAAGAGAGTGAACCTTGGTAGTAGAGGAGAGGAAAATAGGAGACAATTGTGCAAACACTTCACTAGGCAATCAAGTAAGCCACAACACAACTCTCTCTTCCATTTTCCTTTATCAAATACATGTTATTAGAATTTTAAAATGGTATTTTCAGATGTGTTATAATGGTATTCTTGTATCAAAAATGAAAGGAGTTGAGCCTTGATTCTACCATTCTTCTATATCTCTTAATCGGTATAAGACTGCATTTTTCCCTATCAATCTCTCAAAATTTTCAAAGGCACACCTTCACCTTAAATTTTTTAGTTTAATAAATATTATTTAGCATGTTTTCATCATGAGATAAGTGGAAAATTTTCCCTAGCTGACCTCTTTTCTCATCAAATTTCTATTTTCAAGAACTGTGCCAAAAAAATCTATTTTACATCCAACTTTTGAAAATTCTAGGAAAATGTAAAAACATCTTCTGGACCTCATTTTTATGTCAACATCTTCCTTAAAGAGTTATCTTCCAAGTAAAAAAAATTTCATTGAAAAAGAGTGAGCGGTTTGAAAGAAAATTTGATTTTCGTAACGGTTGACAAATCTGGACAGCGCTGGAGTGTTTCTTAAATAACTAAAAATCTAGAAAAGCTATTCTATTTCCGAAACATGTTCTGAAAACTAGATTAAATTCTCTATGAACCATAGGAAGGCTGAGTTCAGAAAAAAATTTGAAATAGCCCTTTTTATTTTAATCTTTAATTGGTACTAATCTGGAAATTTAGTTTTGCATGGGTGTTTTATGCTCTTGTGTTCATGAATATGTTGATTAGTATATGATCATGTCTTGGTATGGTATTGAATGTGTTATGGTTATGTTCTTATCTTCTTCATTTTAATGATGCTCATACTTATGTGGATATTACTATCTTGTTGAGTTTGTTCTAACTTGACTTAAAACATTGATCCAAACGGAAAACTTAATTGGGATGGTATTGGGTTTTCGATCACTTGAATATTGAAGAGATGATAACGTGTTATGTATGGATTGATGAGATGTGCTCCCTAATTGGAGATTATGTCTTGTGCAAGCGATTGTCGTGTAAACCCTAAATTGCAACGGACGTATTCGGACTCTTTGTGATGGTTTGATTGGTGAGATAAGGTTGGGTCCGGATGGGACATTCAAGAGGATAAAATTTTTGGAAGGATAAGGTTGGATTCAGGAGATAAAACCTTTTTCTTTTCGCTGTCCCTTTTGAGGCCCTACGGTTGGCGCTACTCGGTATATAATCGTTGGTAGGCATCCGAGGTCAGTTCTATAACAAAGCAGCAAAAGGGGGAGTTCCGAATGGTCCGATGTCCAATTCTTGTGGTTGGGAGGATGAAATCTCTTTGGAGGATTTCTAGAATACTAACCACTAACATTCTAACATTGTTATCTATTTGAATGACATGTTCCTTTCCTCTATTATTGAAATTGTTATTGTTGACTTGAATATCATGCTTCACTGCTTGCTTGCTATAAATGTGAGGGTGTATTGGATTGGGAAAAAGGGACGGGGTATGTGTGTATTTACTGGGCATTCAAAGCTCATGGCATTTCATACCAGGTATTGAAGACTATTAGACTGGTCGAAGGCAAAGCTGAAGCATTTGAGGACGTACAGCTACCCTAGGAGGATTAGAAACTAGTTTGTAAACATGTTTTGAGATTGTAAGTGATAGATCCCATGTTGTATTTAAGACATGATTTTGTAATTTATATATATATGACATTTGTAACCTATCCTTATACTCTGTCAACTAGGCCTTGTGTTAATACCTTGTCAAGATTTGTCAAAAATGTATCTTTGCTATCTAAGATGGTTGGACTTTGAAGGGAGGCTATTTTGACACTTCCGTCCTTCCTAGGATCTTGCTTGGTTATTATCCAAAGGACTCATTAGTGACGTTTTCTACTCTTGTAAACTTAGATAAACCCTGTATTTAATGGTTAATATATTATCTGATGTTCCTGACATTTGGGGCGTCACACTCCTCTTTATTCCATCCAAGATGGTTTTGTTAGAGGCCTCAGCTTGACCATTGCTTTGAGGGAAGCTGGGAGTCAAGTAGTAGTTCTCGATCTTGTACTTCGTGCAGAAGTGTTTGATCAACTTGTTGTCAACTGGGTGCCTTTATCAGCTACTATGGCTCTTGGGATCCCGAATCTAGTAATGATGTTCTTCTAGATGAAATTTTTCACGTCTATGTCTCAAATTTTAGCTAAAGGTTCAACCTCCACCCACTTTGTGAAGTAGTTCATGGCTACTAGTAAGAATTTTCTCTGTCCAATTGCCTTAGGCAATTGCCCAATCAGATCCATGCCCCACTAAGCAAATGGCCAAGGACTAGATGCTGGGTTCAGGTCTCCAACTAGCTTATTGTAGCTAGTTTTTTGTGCTCCTCAGAGGGGTTTAGTCTCCTCGGGTACGATAACCCTACAGTTCGAACTCTCATGGTCCTGAATCTGGTTTCACAAGTTCAATGTGAAACAAAAAAATGAATGAGAGTCCAAATCCAACAAATCTTAGAAAATCCATTAATAATCAGAGATGCCAAAAATGGACTGCATTGCCAGATATCAAAGTCGCCACCTAAATATTTTGGAAAATTTAGGAAACCCATGACTCGGGCCAAAGGCCACTTGTTCGTCATAACCAAAGTTGTCTCAGTTCGAGAACTTAGGTATGAGAGGGGAGGGTCGTGAACTGAGCACCCCCTCACCCGATCAAAGATCGGCCTCTACTAATCATGATCTGAATTTTATCAACCCTATATGCTCTTGTTGTGATTTTATTATGCTGACTTACTATGTAAGGCACAAGAGTAGCTTGCTTCGCAATGTTTTGATTTCATGTTTGCTTGAAAATCATTTTGAATATGGGCAACTCAATGGGAAGGTTAGCTCATATGTTCGATAATCAAAGTCATTCCAACTTAAGCGACATAGCCTTCATCCACAGGCATTCAAAGAGATATTTCAAGTAAGTGAGTAGCCTCATGGTATTATGCTTGACATGGCAACACAAACACACATGCAATATGCTAAAGCAAAAATGCTCACCTAATACTCCGAGGCAAGCCAAAGAAAATAAAACAATTAGAAAAATGCATGACCCTAACAATGTATATGACTAATGCAACACATACAAGATACAATTACTAGGTTTGACGTATTAACATGTCATATGGATTAACTCAAAGCATGCAGTAATGCACGTATTCAAGTAAGTAGGAAATGACAATGATATTCGAAAATAATGAACTGAATCTTAATGCATGCAAAAATGGATACAAAGCATGGCAATGATATGAAATGAAAACATGATACTCTATGCAACCACGGTAACCATGTAAATAAAACCTAGAAAGAAATGAGGGTCGGAAGGCATACAAATATTACACCTTTGCCCTCACACACGAGGGTCCGAATATCCTAATCAACTAATTATTAAAAACACAAATGAATGAAACTACTTAATTATTACATGTTCGAATGAAAGCAACTAATTAATTACAAATGAATCAAAGCAGCTAATATTAAACGAAAGGCGAGGAATCGCATGCACACAACCAAGAACATCCTTCGGAAACCCCGACTGCTTACTGCCAGAGGCTGCTCTGTTCACAGTCTGAAAAATGAATCTATTTTGGGTCTCAAGATCTACTCTGTTTCACTGAAAAAACACCACATCTGTACAAAAAATATGGTTGGCTCGCCTATAGAAGTGGTCGGCCGTACAAAGGACTGGTCGGCCGACCATTAATTCTGGAGGGGGATCTGCTGTAATCAGAATTAGAATAGAGCAAAATAAAGGGTTTCCAACAAATGTTCATTCTTCTTTCTCTCTACTGTCATGAAATTATCTCAAGGAGAGAGTAGGTTTGCTTCACAAATCATCAAACATACCAAGGGTATTTAAATGATGATTAGTGAAGCAACGGGATAACAATTAATGGATACAAAGCTAACTAAAACTAATTATGAAAGATACAATCAAAGATATGGCCAAAACCCACTAAATCTCATGGAAAACAATAGCAAGTGAATACTCAAGCTTAGAGAGAATAGGTTTAGAAGGCATTCTTGGAGGCAAAGCTTATACACAAGAGGTTCCATCATTAAGAAACCCGAAGAGACTCCTTTTCCTACTCATGGAATATGGATTGAAACCTCCATTTTCTTGCTTCAAAGGAACTAGAAGAGAGTCTCTAATGGTCTTGATGAAAAAGTTTTCATATTGCTTTAAAGAAAATGCAAAACTAAATTAAGTAAAAGCAAGAAATGAAAGCTATGGAGAGATGATTGCAAGCTCATCTTCCTACTCATGTAACATGGATGAAGCATCCATTTCCATGCGACAAAGAAGGAACTAGAAGAGAGCTTCGCAATATCTTCCAATAAGAGAGATATGAGACAATAATAAAACTCTCTATATAAACTTTAAAAACATATACACAGTTCATGTTTAATCAAAATCTACCTAAAACAGTGCTGAAAAAAAAAAGAAAAAAAAACATGAAGAACAACGAGAGAGCAACACTGGAGAACAAGCCTATGGAAGGGTGGCCAACCCTTCCACCTTCAACAAGGTTCAAATCACATTTTAAAGCCCAAAATATTCTGAAAAACAGTATTGATCAAATGGAGAACAAGAAGCTGAAGGGAAAATGAAATGAAAAGAGTTGAAGAATCAACCTCTAGAGAAGAGAAAGAATTTCTTTGCTCATAAACCACAAGTTAAACACTCTCAAGTATCTGAAGTAGTGTTCAAAATCTTAGCAACAAAGCTTCAATGGTGTATATCTAGTGTATCTATATCAAGAGGGTAGGAAAGGTTTGGATATCTTTGAAAAAGGCTTTCTTACTAAGTTTCTCAACCCCAAACACTGAGGACAGGCGTTGAATTTATAGAATTTCGGTATTTCCCATTAGAAATATCTGAAAAAGGACAGCTGGCTTGGAGCTCATGCATGGGAGCAACTACAGCTGCAAAATATCTGTTCTCGGCAAACATAGCCGGCCAGCCAACATAATGCAGCCTACCGGTCATTTTTGGTTTTGCTGCTTTTTGAGTGGTCAGGCTAGAAAAATAGGGTTTGGCCCAAATGGGGTGCAAGGTTTGGGTTTAACGCTCAAAATTGAATTCTTTTGCTAAAGATTCAAAAGATTACACAGTATAACATTTCATCATTGAGTGTTTAGAGTGAGGCGCCCAAGTCTTAAGGGCGATCAAAATGGGGTGTCTATAGTTGCCCCTCTTTAACAGAGCTAGATGTCATAAAATGACGTGAGTTAATGTCAAAGCCCGAAGATGACCCATTTGACGAGGCCGTAAGACTTGGGCTGACAAGCAAAATGAAAATGCAGTTGGTTGAACCCGTGGGTTGCCTACGTATCCCTTTGCAAGAATCAAACCAGCATAGTTCAGGGGCATGATGCAAATGATACACAATGTAATGCATCAATCAAAACCATGAGCAGTGCTTACCACAGGAATATCATAAAGGTATGGGGATGCAAATCAAACTATGTTTAATACAGAAAAGGTGCTAACACCCCTCAAACCACAATTCTTGTAGAATAAGTGAGTGCACATGCAGAACTTTGCCTTTCATAGAAAGAGTACAAGTAATTGAGTGGTATAATATAAGTAAGGAATGATCTGCTGGGGAAATATAATGATCCTAAATGCTAAATGCAACAAGACAAAGTACGATGCAATAGATAAAATGGATGAAGTGAATAAGGGGTGCAGGCCGAACTGCGTCTTACCTAGAAAAGGCATGGACACAAACTAAACCACGTCTAACATAGAAAAGGTGTCAACACCCACAAACCACAATTCTTACAGAATAGGTACGTACACATACAGAGCGACGCTTTACGTGGAAAAACGATGAGCATATTCCAAACTAGGCTTAACATAGAAAGGATGCATGCAATAAAATGGTATGATGTAATGGGTGTAATGGATAATGTAGTAGATGCATGCGATAAAGGCTATATGCAATGCTGTAGAGGTAGTAGATAATAATAGATATGATGTAGCAGCTAAGAAATGGTGCCTTAGAAAGCACCTTATAGGGGTAATTAGCAATGACTCACCTTATTCTGCTGGGGATCTTCCTCTTCTTCTTAGTTTTAAGACTTCTTCCTTCATCTTGCGCTTCCAAACAGATAAAACAATCTCAAGGACCCTAAATGCTCACCAAAGGTATAATCTTCATGTGAAAACCACGGGTATTACTTTTCTCCCTGGCTATGTTTGTAACTTTCCCTATTCTCCAACAGGGTGACAGACTAGGTTGGTTTATTATCCAGAATTTAGGCACCTACAAGCTACCTCAGCCTATAGGGCTACGCTACAGATTTCAAGCCAATGATACAGCCCTAGGTATTCAAACCAGAATTTCGTCTCGAAAATTCCAAATCTTTGCATTCTATGCCTTGGCCACTCGAACTCTAGTTTCTACCATCTCAATTAATCACCTAAGAACTCACTACAAACACAGTCAGGTGGCTATACCAAACCTCTTGAAGCCATTCGAGCATGACAAACACTAAAGGAATTGCACCTTTAGAGGATTTAAGGTCTCCTAGACCCAGTGAGTGCACAAGACAATACAGGTGAGGTACACAAAACAGTGCGATTTAGGTGAATGCACAAAACAGTGCTGCATGGATACACAAGACAGTGCGATATGAGGTGCACAAAACAGTGCTATGTGGGTGCGCAAAATAGTGATGTGGATGAATGCACAAGACAGTGTTATGTATGATGAATGCAAAAAATAGTGCGATGCAAAGGGCACAAGACAGTGCAATGTAGGTGGATGCACAAAATAGTGTTATGTTGGTGCACAAGACAGTGCGAGGTGAGTGAATGCAAAAAACAGTGCTATACAGGTGCATAAAACAGTGCTATGTAGGTGCACAAAATAGTGCGATGCTGGTTCACAAAACAGTGCTATGTAGGTGCAAAAGACATTGCATTGCAAGATGAATGCACAAAATAGTGCGATGCAAGTGCATAAGACAGTGCATCATGTACCTTATGGAATGATTGTAGCGAAACTTGCCACAACTTATTGAAATTAACTGAAAAACACTGTGGAAGGTAACTCAATGAAACTTTGTTATTACATGTATAGACAAAGTCCAAAACAGGACCAACGAATCATGCAATTCAAATCAACTAGAGTGTATCAGCATGCATGCATAATCCAAAGCACATGTATTAATTAGAGGGAAGATGACAATCCCAAGAGAGTTTTGAAATGGTCGGAGACAACTTTCGAAAGCTGAATCATATCAGAATCATCATAGGGGTGAGCTACCCTAACCCAGGAAAAAGTGCCCAACAAATGGCTTTGAGCGGATTGAGAGAAAGGCTGGGTTAATGCCCATTGTTCAGTGCATGGTCCGATCAAATGTACTAAAAATTGCCCCTAGTGTCCAATCGCTGGCCACCTTTTTTAACATTATGCAAGAACATGTGATAGGGATCATCCGATCCTAGAATAGTTTCCAACCAATCAGGCTCATGCTTCTCTTCTGTCCTAGCATGTTGAGGACGTACTCCAGTCTTCTCCAAAGTAGTGACGGATACACTCTGCAATGATCATGAATGTGATGCCCCTTGTATAGGCACTCTTAGTTTGTTTATGAATTTCACACATAGACTTGCTTTTGAGTTTGGAGCGAACATTCATGTATGGAATTTTGACCATGCCACTTTGTTGAACTTGAGTGACAAACACGCTATGGTGACTCGATGAAGAGCGTAGATTGAGACAAGTACTAAGCACGAAAGAACAAACCTTACAACTGACCCAAAAGAAGAAAAGGCCCAAGGTGACTAATCATTTATAGTGCCCTTAGTATTACTTATGCTCCCTTGAAAACTCAATTTTGAAAAACGTGAGTTTTGATTCCTTTTTTGGCTCAAGTTTAGAGATTCTACTGATAAATTCAAGTATTAAAAATTGCTCCACTTGTTGATTCAAGCTAGTTATTCCTTACCCAATGCAAGTATGATATGTGCAGCAGTTGGTGTAGCTCATGGATTGATGTGAAGCTGACGATGTGAATTGGGCAAGACAATTGGGTTGAGATGGATGAGATGGATGTGGTTGAGACCAAACTTCAGGATGAAGTCGCCTACATATCCCAAGAATGGAAATCATGTCAACATAGTTCATGGCTGAGGTTCACTCGGGTGTTGACACTCTCCTTTTGCACTCAAACTTTTACCAAAGTTGCCCCTTGGGGTTTTCAACCTTGCAAGCTCTATTTATTTGATTTCTCATTTTTCATGCTCTAACTTTTTCCTGGGCAGCCCTTTCAGGTTTTTGGCCTAGTGAGCCTCTCAAGGATAGCATTAGAACATTTGTGGTGGTTTTGACCAATAGTCATCCTTGCCCTAACACTGGAACTGGCTTCACCTTGATTTGAGTTTGGTTCTCCATTCTCTTATGCATGTCTTCCTCCTTCCTGTCACTCCTTTTTCAAAGTTGGTTCTTCTCGCAATGTGGTACTTCCTCACATTGGCTTTCCCGAATTCAAACAAAAGTTTCCTTCCTCACAGTTGATTGGATTTCATTCCAATAAATACCCCTGGCTTAATGATTAACTTCTTTTCCCTTTTATTTTTTTTTTTCTTTTTCCTTTTTTCTTCTTTTTCTTTTTTTCTCTTTCTCTTTTTTTTTTTTCCTTTTTTGTTGTATCCATTTCTTTGAAGTAATGAAAACACTAGGAGAAGGAATTATATGTTTGTGAGGTTTGAAAGTAGTCGTGTGCTTGCCAAAATGATCGCCTAAAGGTAAAGAGAATCCCCAGGACAGTGTAGAATACCACGCACAATTCTAAACCTGCCTTCGTAGGTTTTGCAAAATAAACAATTTAAAATTTTGAAATCATGAAAGACTTTGCGTCGATAAGTCAGAATCCGCTAAAACCATTTGAAGAATCCACTAAAACCATTTGAGGGATCCTTCTCAACACTCGAGCTTATTAACGAAATCTCATTCAAAAAAAAAATTCGAAGCTTTTTCTATTTTCAAAAGGTCACACATGCATTACTGTAGGCACAATAAAATGATCAAAAACTTTACTCCCGCTTCCTTATTTAAAAAAATGATGAAGACCTGAGGGTATACGAGAATGACTCAAAGGAAAATACTTAACTGACACAATGACACAAGAAAAGACAAAGAAAATAAACCTCATAACTCATTTATTTGCAGGACACAACTCAAAACAAAGTCAGTATCCTTAAGACAAAAGGGGTTTTCACTCTCTATGTCCATCTGCAGAATTAATGAAAAACTTCAAGTAGCCTCTGGGAGGGTCCAAACTTCCCTTCAATTCAGCATTACTAACATCCACACCCAATAGGATTGATTTTAGACTTTCAAACTGAGTCTCACAGATTGAGCTTCACAATTACCCTGTTTGTCCCCACTCACCTCTTTGACCATGTTGGCTAGGGTCAAGGTTGGTTGTTGGCAAGCCATAGATGGGATTTATGTTATGAGATGGCATATATTGCAGTCAAGGAAAGGCTTATTGACAACTTTGGGATTTTCAAGTAGGGTAATGACCTTATTGTCAATCAAGTCTTGAATTTCATGGCGAAGGCGAAAGCAACGGTCAGTATGATGATCATACTGCAGATGGAATGTGCAATATTAGGTAGGGTCATGTCTATGTGGGAGAGAGTTAGGGAGAGATCAAGGAATGGGGAGTTTGAGATACCATTTCTCCATCAGTACATTCAAGGCACAGGTTGGGCTCATATGGAGATGGGCGAAGGTTCGTTTTGGGAAAGAGGAAGCATTAGTGTTAGAAATATTGGCAAATAGGTTGGCTAGTGTTTTCTTGGGACTGGACTCAAGATGGGTGTTTCTGAAGCATCTTTCTTCATTGTTAGACCTTCCCTTGTTTGCTAGCTTGTGATTCAAAGTACCCACAACCTGGCTTTTCACGTTGACTTCATCCATAGTAACCCCCACTTGAGCATTGGTGCGTTGAGTGGCAAAAGTTTCATCCACAACCTTTTCAACAATTGTAAGGACTTGCCATTTGTTTAGGCCTTTAATCCTCAGAACTTTGACAATCCATCAGAAATATGCACAAGGGTCAATAGTCACCCTAGACACTTTTTTTCTACTTACTTCAGGTTTGTCAAAGAGTCGAACGGTTATATTTGGGCAAGGCCTGTTTGCTTTTGATTTGCCCATTCCACTTTCAGCTTGTCCCGAGATTGAAGAATTCTTATAAAATCTCCAACATGAGGTGTGGTAAAGGACAGGGTCGAAATCCCAAATGTTAAATATGCCACCATTCCTTGAAGGTCTTCGATCATTCCCGACATCTTAACAGTAGTGGGTTTGGCCATTTGCTACTCTTGGTGTATCCAAACTAGATTAGGTGTATCCATCATGCACAAATCGGTATTTTTCAAAAATTAACACCTCTGACCTGGGCAGATGGGATGAAGCGATATATATATACTAGGATTGAAGGTTGGAGGTAGTGCATGGATAAGGTTAAGATAACAAGGAGGTACTTGGTCATGGATTGGAAGTGGATTAGTGGTAATATTGAGTTCTTGAGGTGGACCTATTGTCTGGTTGTCGATGAAATTCTGAACCTCATGACAAAGGCGGTCAATGATCTATGTCATGACCGCGCTGTTGATGGTACGCACAATATTTAGTGGGGTTATGTCTACCAGAGATTGGGTCAAGAAGAGGTTAGGGATTATGGGGTTTGAGATACCCTCTTTCCATCAGGACTTTTAGTACGCGGGTTAGGCTCATATGGAAGAAGGTGAACGTTCTGTCTTGAGCTCGAATCAGGCCGGCTGTTTGTGGGCTGGTATTGGCAAAGGGGTTGGTTATTTTGGGATTAGTAGCAACGGTATTGATTTTAGTGGGTTTGGGAATAGTTATACTGCTAACATTGGTACTCTTGGAAAACATCCTTTTTGTTAGTTCGCTCGTTTTCTGGATAATTCTCTTCTTGAAAGAAAAAACACTCTCAATCTGAACCCCCAATTCATGTAAAGTAGTGAAGGTAGATAGTGGCATGACTATCATCCTATGTAACATGTCTGGTTCAAGGTTTTGAACTACCAAGCGAACCTATTCCCTCTCTGAAGGCATATTTGTCATTCGGGCTACCTTTTCCCTCCATCTAACAATAAAGTCGATAAAGGGTTCCACGGGATTTTGAGAGGTTGCCTCCAGTTTGCTGATCGTTACCTCCATCTGAGTATTATAGGAATACTGATTAATAAATCCCTCAAATAGTTCTTCCCAGTTCTGCTTGGTCGAGTCTTCCAGCTTGGCATACCAGGTGGCTGCCACTCCTGATAAGGTTTTTCCGAATAATGACAATTTCTAAGCCCGCGTCAAGTCCATTTGTTTCAAGACATCCGAGAAAAGATGGACGTGGACGATAGGATTGCTGCTTCCATCAAATCTATCATTGTGCGGCATTTTGAACTTCTCTGGAAATCTCACAGAAGCCTCAGTATAACCGTCTTCAATGTCCGAGATGGAATTGAAGCCTTGAGATTTCTTTAGCATCTTCTCCAACTTAGCAATTTTTATCATGGCAAGATCGATGTCATTGATGTTGAAATGAATAAACCCTCTGTGAGGCTGTGCCGGAGGCTTAAAAGATTGAGCTTAAGGGAACATCTCTTGGGAATCCAGAACTTGAAGGTTTTCAGCTGGCGGAGATGGATCAAGATTTGGCTGGGCAGTTGGGACTGGATGTGTGGTCGATGCTGATGCCCCAGATGGACGTTGCATTTCAACAATGGACTGATCTTGCACAACTATCCTCTGGTTCAATGTATCTGTGGCCTATTAGAATGTTGTCATCATGGCCATAACTTCTTCTGGACTTTGTGCCATTACAGGTCTGCTAAGTTGGCAATCTGGGGAAATAGATGGGTGTAACCTATGAGATAACTACTAAGGATTTTGAACCAGTTACGCTCGATGTATCTGAACTGGATTAGTCCTGATGGCTTTTTACTGAATTGGGCTTTTTAGAATGGGTCTTTTGGCATTGCATGGATCTTTTATGGGTTGGCCTTTGGGGATCAGATGGACTAGGCCTTTGCTGAGTGGGTTTTTCCTGGGATTTGATGGACTATGATGGGTTAATGCTTTCCGGGTCAAATTGGATTAGGCCTTTGCTGAGTTAGGTATTGCTTCTTCTTTAGCTCAAACAAACTTACCATTAAAAACAAATGCCCCATCAGATTAGGATACCGGGTATGCCAGTCAAAAACAAAGCAAGATACAATTTTTTTCAACCTTGGTTCTAATTTTGCTAAAAATTCACCCACTCAGATACAAACCCTAGATCTTGATATTTTTCCCACCATATTAAACACAAACCCCTGGATTTTGACCCAAATTCTGATTCTGATATGGCCTTCAAGTTTTGAAAGGAATCGCCTCAAGATTACGACTCTCCAAGGATTATATCACACATTTCCAAAGATTTCATATTTTTGCACAAAAGCATTCAAAACATCCCTATTTTGGGATTGATCTACAGCTTTGCTATTCAAACAAGCAATATCACAACATCCTAAATATGGGGGAGCATCCTATCCTATTTTGAAAGGTCACTAGAGCTTACTACATGCACTAGGCCAATTGGTCAAAAGGGGTACCTCAACAAGATTACATAATATACCTTCACACCTAACATGAAAAATGAAAGGAGAATCAAGCAGTACAGCAGTAACCCAAATCCAAGGGTTGTGTGACCAGCCTTTTGGCAAGCCTCCGGTAAGTCGTCTAGGATATCAGATGGTAAACACAGTGACTTAAGAGCACCATGCAAATTAAATGCAATGAGCATATATATGTAAATAAAATTTCACATCATGAAGTCCAAGTCAAGTTCTCTAATTTCTCCAGCAGAGTTACCAGAAATTGTAACTGGTTTTTCGTCTAGTTTCATAAGTTCAATGTGAGACAAAAAAATGAATGAGAGTCCGAATCCAGCAAATCTTAGAAAATCCATTAATGATCAGAGATGCCAAAAATGGACTGTATTGCCAGATTTCAGAGTCACCACCTAAATGCTTTTAGAAAATTTAGAAAACCCGTGACTCGTGCCAAAGGCCACTTGTCCGTCGTAACCAAAGTTGCCTCGGTTAGGGAACTTAGGTATGAGATGAGAAGGTTATGAATTGAGCACCCCTTCACCCGATCAAAGATCAACCTCTACTAATCATGACGTGAATTTTATTAACATTATATGCACTTATTCTAATTTTATTATGCTAACTTACTATGTGAGACACACAAGTATAGACTGTTTCGCTTGTTTTGGAATGTTTTGATTTCATGTTTGTTTGAAAAGCATTTTCAATAAGTGCAACTCAAAGGGAAAGTTAGCTCATATGTATGATAATCAAAGTCATTTCAACTTAAGTGAAATAGCCTTCTTCCATAGGCATTCAAAGATATATTTCAAGTAAGCGAGTAGCCTCATGGTAGTATGCTTGACATAGCAACACAAACACACATGCAATATGCTAAAACAAAAATGCTCACCTACTTCTCCACGGCAAGCCAAAGAAAATAAAACAATAAGAAAAATGCATGACCCTAACAATGTGCATGACTAATGCAACACATACAAGATGCAATTACTAGGTTTGACTTATTAACATGTCATATGGATTAACTCAAAGCATGCAGTAACGCACGTATTCAAGTAAGTAGGAAATGACAATGATATTCGAAAATGATGAACCGAACCTTAATGCATGCAAAAATGGATACAAAGCATGGCAATGATATGAAACAAAAACATGATACTTGGGAGTTTTGGGAAGTGGGTTAAAAGCCACTTCCCAGCTCTTAACGCACTTCCCTCTCTCACAAAAAAGGCAAAAAAGGCCAAAAAACAACTCTTAACCATCTTCCCAAATGAGAAAGAAATGGGGGTTGGAAGATATACAAGAAGACATACAAATATTACAACCACTATAAGCATGTAAGTATTTAACCATGTATATGCAACCACTATAAGCATGTAAATAAAAAGGAGAATGAAATGGGGGTTGGAAGACATACAGGAAGACATACAAATATTACACCTTTGCCCTAGCAGAAGAGGGTCTCAATATCCTAATCAGCTAATTATTACAAACACAAAGGAATGAACTACTTAATTATTACAAGTTTGAGTGAAAGCAACTAATTAATTACAAATGAATCAAAACGGCAAATATTAAATGAAGGGCGAGGAATTGCATGCGCACAACCAAGAACATCCTTCGGAAACCCTCGCTGCTCATTGCCAGAGGCTGCTCTGTTCATAGTCTGAAAAATAACTCTGCTTTAGGCCTCAGGATCTGTTCTGTTTCACTGAAAAAGTACCACAGCCATACAAAAAATGTGGTTGGCCACCCTATAGAAGTGGTCGGCCGTACAGGGGACTGGCCGGCCGACCATTAATTTTGGAAAGGAACTAGAACAGAGCAAAATAGAGGGCTTCCAATATATGTTCATTCTTCTTTCTCTCTCCTATCATGAAAAAGTCTCAAGGAGAGAGTAAGTTTGTTTCACAAATCATCAAACATCCCAAGGGTGTTTAAATGATGATTAGTGAAACAACGAGATAGCAATTAATGGATACAAAGCTAACTAAAACTAATTATGAAAGATACAATCTAAGATATGTCCAAAACCCATTGAATCTCATGGAAAACAACAGTAAGTGAATACTCAAGCTTAGAGAATAGGATTAGAATGAGGCATTCTTGGAGACAAAGCTTATACACAAGAGGTTCCATCATTAAGAAACCCGAAGAGACTCATTTTCCTCCTTTTCCTACTCATGGAAGATGGATTGAAACCTCCATTTCTTTGCTTCAAAGGAACTAGAAGAGTCTCTAATGGTCTTGATGAAAAAGCTCTCATATTGCTTTAAAGAAAAAGTAAAACTAAAACTAAATTAAGTAAAAACAAGAAATGAACGCTATGGAGAGATGATTGCAAGCTCATCTTCCTACTCATGGAACATGGATGAAGCATCCATTTCCATGCGACAAAGAAGGAACTAGAAGAGAGCTTTTCAATATCTTCCAAGAAGAGAGATATGAGACAAGAATCAAACTATCTATATAAGTTTTAAACACATATACACAGTTCATGTTTAATCAAAATCTACCTAAAACAGTGCTAAAAAAAATAAAAAAATAAAAAATATAAAGAACAACAAGAGAGCAACACTAAAGAACAAGCCTATGGAAGGATGGCTAACCCTTCCACCTTCAAAAAGGTTCGAATCACATTTTAACACCCAAAATATTCTGAAAAATAGTATTGAAATGGAAAGAGTTGAAGAATCAACCTCTAGAGAAGAGGAAGACTTTCTTGGTTCACAAATCACAAGCTAAACACTCTCAAGTATCTGAAATAATGTTCAAATCTCAGCAAAAGCCTTCAAAATCAAGCTTCAATGGTGTATATCTAGTGGATCTATATCAAGAGGGTAGGAAAAGTTTGGATATCTTTGAAAAAGGCTTGCTTACTAAGTTTCTCAACCCCAAACACTGAGGACAATTGTTGTATTTATAAAATTTTGACGTTTCACATTGGAAATATCAAAAAAATGACAGTTGGCTTGGAGCTCGTGCATGGGAGCAGCTATAGCTACAAACTATCTGTTCTCGGCAAACATGGCCTGCGGGCCAAGAGGATAGCCGATCAACCAACATAATGTGGCATGTTGTTCATTTTTTGTTTTGTGGCTTTTTGAGTGGTCAAGCTAGAAAAATAGGGTTTGGTCCAAATGGGGCACAAGGTTTGGGTTTGAAGCTCAAAACTGAATTCTTTTGCTAAATATTCGAAAGATTACACAGTATAACATTTCATCATTAAGTGTTTAGAGTAAGGCCCCTAAGTCTTAAGGGCGGGCAAAATAGGGTGTCTACACTAATGTATCATGCATGCAAACTGTTGACACTTCTCGCATTTCCTAACATAGGCTTTAGTATCATTTTTCATATAGAGTCACCAATACCCTTGCGATATGGCTCTGTGGGCAATAGATCTGCCTCATGCATGGCTTCCACAAACTCTTTCGTAGATCTTGTATTATAGGTCTTCCACTTGGAAAGATGCACATATCGCAGTAAGGGTCCAATGAAGGACCTTCTATACAGATAGCCTTCCACCGGTAAACAGAATCTGGCCGATTTATGTTTGATCTTGCGTGCCTCTTCTCTGTCTTCTAGCAGCTTTCTATCTCTGATGAACTTAACCGATGCAACCATCCAGCTTGGGCCTAGCTCTATGCATATTGCCTCGTCTTCTGTTATCAAAGGTTCCACGCTCAGGCCTCACAGATAGTTCACCATGATTGTTTTTAGTTTATCTGATTTTATAGCACTGGCAAGGTTGGCCAGTGCATCCGCATGGCTATTGTCTTCTTGGCAGACCTTCTGTAGTCTTTTTGGAATTGGGCTAACAATTTGATGACCTGCCTAACATAGACCACTATTCGCTCATCTTGGGCTGCTTATTCTCCCTTTGTTTAGTTCACGATGAGTTGGGAGTCACAGTAGACTACCACCTCCTCGGCTTCGACTATTGCTACTAGTTTCAATCCGGCAATTAGTGCCTCGTACTCTGCTTAATTATTTGAGGCCTTGAACCCCAATCAGATTAATTGCTCTATCATTTGTCCATCTGGTGAGACTAGCACCACTTCTACCTCCGCTTCTTGTCAGTTTGAATTGCCATCGATAAAGAGACGGAAGGACTCGTCGATGTAGATGTGACAAGGCTTCGATTTCTCTTGATCTTTCTTCTGTCCTATTGGCGTGGGGTTCTGTGGTGTCAACTGTGTTTCCTCTAGTTCTTCTGCAAACCCTAAGCAGAGGTTCATAGGTCCTGGCTTCGAGTTTGCACTTGGTGTGAACGTAGCAACAAAGTCGGAAAAAACATGACCTTTGATTGTTGTCCTTGGTCTATATTCTATGTCGTATTGACCTAGAACTACAACCCATCGTGCTATTCTACCTATCAAGTCTCCATGTTATAGTAGAGACTTCAGTGGGTACTCTGTGAGTACCACAATCTTGTGAGTTTGGAAGTAATGGTTCTGTTTCTTTAATGCCACTACCAATGCAAGTGTCAGTTTTTCTAGAGGTAGGTATCTCGTCTCTAAGCCTGCCAGGGTTTTGCTCACATAATACACCGCCTCCTACTCTCCTTCTTCTTTTCGGATAACCACGACGCTGACATCATGGTCCAAGACTGCCAAATATAAAAATAGTTCCTCTCTTGGAATTGGATTTGACAATACTAGTGGGGTTGTCAAATACCTCTTTAAGTCAACCAGGGCAACTTTACATGCATCCATCCATAGAATATATTTAGTGCAACTGCTTTGCTGGTCAAAACTTGGACCTCTTTTGCTGCCGCCGTGCTCTTCAGATGAAGGATGGCCTTGATTTAATCGGGGCTTTCTTTAATTCCTCTCCTAGTCACCAAATATCCTAGGAACTTACTAGATCCTACTCCGAAAGCGCACTTGGAGGAATTCAAACAAAGTTGATATGTAAGATGTCAAAAACCTCATTCAGATCACCTAGATGATCTGTGGGTTCTTTACTCTTCACGACCATGTCTTCTTTGTAGACTTCCATGTTCTTTCCAATCAGATGTTTGAACATCTTCGTTAGTAACCTCTGGTACATTGCCCCTATATTTTTCAAACCAAAGGGCATCACTCTGTAATAGTAAAATCCTTTTGGGGTGATGAATGTCATCTTCTCCTCATTCGGTGCATACATGGCTATCTGGTGAAAACCCTTGTATGCATTAAGAAAACTCTTCCTTCCATGCCCAGATGCGGCATCCACAAGCTAGTCTCTCTTTGGCAAAGGGAAACAGTCCTTCAGCTAAGCCTTATTCAGACATGTGAAGTCCATGCAAACTCTCCACTTGCCATCCTTCTTTTTTACTACCACTGTGTTAGACAGCCAAGTTGGGTAGTTCACTTTTCAGATTGCCTGTGCCTTCAATCGTTTCTCTACTTACTTTTTAACTGCTTGTACATGGACGAAGGTTGGTTGCCTGGCTCTCTAGATCACAGGTTTGGCCGACCTATCTACGTTGAGTTTGTGGCAGGTGATGTCGGGGCTAATCCCCAACATCTCGTACGGTGTCTAAGCAAACACCTCAATGTTTTCTCTTAAGAAAGTCTCCAATTTTCTTTTTTCTTCCTCGGCTAAGCCCGAGCCGAAGAGGAAGAATTACTCTTCGTCCCCTTCTTGTACCAAAACCCTTCTCAAAGGCTTTTGGATCTTGTCAGCGAGTTCTTTGCCGACAACATCCAAGACCGTTTGGTCTTCATCTTCTATCTCTGCCATCTCCGCTGCTCTAACATTACAGGTGGACTTCATTGTTTCCATGGAGCAATTTTTCACCTGCACTTGGTCTCCTCTCACCTCCTCAATCCTGAACTCAGGTAGGAACCGCAGCAGTTGGTGTAGAGTTAAGGGAACATCCCTCAAAGCGTGTAGCAAGATCTTCCCAAGATAATGTTGTATACGGAAGGGGTGTCTATCACGGTGAACTGTATAGTTACCGTCTTAGTTCTTGCTTGAATCTCTAGGTTCGTGGTTCCTTGTGGCTATGTCAGGGTGCCATTAAATTCAACCATAAGGTTGTCGGATTGCTCCAGATCATCTTTGTGAAGGCCGAGCTCATTGTAACATCTAACATAGATGACGTCATAGGATCTACCTTGATCGATCAATATACGCCTTACCTGGAAGTCTCTAATCTTCAGTGTCACTACTAAAGCATCTTTGTGCAGATGTTGTACCATATCTAGGTCTTCTTCTCTGAATGAGATCATCGGCCCCCGATGTCCCTCCGTCCAGGGCTTCTTCTGTTAAACTTGGTAGACATGCTATAGATGCCTTGTCCTCTGTGTCTCTCCGTAGATCTCATTCACATTGACCTTCGTATACATCACATTGATAACGTATGGTCCATCTATCTGTGGTAACGGAGGATGGTGGTGATGCCGACACCTAAGCCAGCCTCACCTATTCCTCTTATGTCTTTGCTTCGTCTTTCAAGTCTCTTAGGTGTCCCTGCCTGACCAGATCCTCTAGGTGTTGTTTCAGAGCCCGGCACCCTTGACTCATGTGCCCGTTCTCATCATGGTAAGCACAATTCTTCCTGGGGTTCTTACTTATATACTTCCCCAGGGTCTTTTGAGGTGCCCTAAAGTATGGTTGACTTCTTATCCTCAAGGCCTTGTAAATAGGGATCTTGTATACTGTGTTTATAGCCTGCATAGCCTTCAATCTTGGTTTCGGGTTGTCGGCGTCAATATTTTCTCGGTTGCATTTTGGTGAGCCATTTCTCTTCTCCTACTTCACAGTACTCATCTTCTTTATTTTCCTGTCTCCCTCTGCCATTGCGTACTTCTCAATCGTTACCATGAGGTCCTCTATGTTCTTTGAGAGGGTCTTTGCGAGAGATTGCCAAAGCAGGCAATCATCCTCCAAGCCATTCTTGAAAGACACAACTGGAAGTTCTTGGTTACAAGCTGGGATCTCGATCCCACTCCACAAAGACATCGCATTCAAATACAAACCAACATGGAAGTTTGGGTCTGACTCACCATCATAGATCTGGAATCTCGGTATGTTGAATCTCTTTGGTGCCTAGAACGCATCCAACTCCACTGAGAATAGTGTCCTCGGCTGGGCGATGGATGTGACCTCGACGCCCTGCCTCTTCTTTTGGAGGTAGTCTCTCAAATCTTCTTTCTTTGGTTCAGGAGCTTGGTTATCGATTTATTTCAGCCTCTTCGACAAGCTGCTACCTGTGTTGGGATGCGTCCTTTTGGAATTCTCCACATCTATTACAATGTCAAAGCAAAGGCCCTATCCGTTGACCTGCAGAGATCTCCTAATCTAGGTTCCCTTAGTCCTCCGAGTTCTCATGGACTCTTCTTGCCGTGATTCTGTCCGCTCGGCTTTCTGTGAACACCGATGCGAATTCCCAGGTGTCTTCTCATGTCATGGGATGGTTGACACTGCAGCCAGTCCTTCCTTTTGGGTGTAAGCATTTCCTGCTAGAGTCAACGTTTCTGGTAAAGATAACGCCGGTTGCATCACCTTGCTTTGTATCATGAAGTTCACTACGGTCTGCAAGTCCGTCAACTTGTTCTCCAAGTCCTTCAGCTCGTCGTCTCTTCTCAGGCACCTTTCTTTCCATACTTGAAAGTCACTCTCGTTGTAATATTCTTCTCAGTTCCCTCTTCTTAGGCCATTACGGCCACTTCCAGCATTGTTTGTCTCAAGATTTACTTCTTGCAGTTCTTCGTCATTGTTTCCTCCTCTAGCATTTGGATCCATGTACTCATCTTCCTCACTAGGTATGTTGTTGTAGCTCGGCTTAGCTCGATTTTTCGCACCCCCTTTCGGAAGAATGAATAGCCCTTACAGTTCGGACTCCACTTGTGTTGGTTCTGAATCTGATTTCATAAGTGCAATGTGAAACAGTGGAAACACAAAAAAGAGTTCAAATCCGACAATTGTTTTTGGAAAAACGATGTTTTGAATCAAATGCCAAAAATGGACTGCTTTTCTAGATATTAGAGTCACCACCTAAATATTTATTTTGAAAAATTTAGGAAACTCGTGACTCGTGCCAAAGGTCATTAGTACGTCATTATCAAAGTGTCTTGGTTCGGGAACTTAGGTATAAGAGGGAAATGTCAATAATGAGCACCCCACTCACCCGATCAAAGATCGGCCTCTACTAATTATGATGTGATTCTTATGTACAGTATATGTTATTATTTTATTTTTAACATACAAGTATAGACTAATTTCACGAACAGTTGGAACATTTGATTTCATGTTTGTTTTGAAAAACAAGTGTTTTGCATATGTATCACTTGAAAAAGTGATCTCATATATATACATTAATCAAAGTATCCTAATGTCAGTGAATTGCTTTCATCCACAGGCATTCAAACAGGTATATCAAGTAAGTATTTAGCCTCATGGTAGTATGTTTGATATGATAACAATCACACTTATGCAATATGCTAAAGTATAAAAACTTACCTTGTACTCCAAGCCAAAAGAAGAACTAGTTAGAAAAATGTATGATCCTAACTATGTAATATGGCTAATGCAACACATACAATATGCAATTAATAAGCTCGGCTACTAGCATAGCATGCGAGTCAATTCAAGGCATGTGATAGCGCACGTATCCAAGTAAAAAGTTTGAATTTGACATTTGAATAATATGATGAGCCGAACTTTTATGCATGCAAAACGAATGGATGCAAGTCATGGAAATGCTAATTTGAAAATATGATGTCCCTATGCTAACAATCATAAGCAGATAAATAAAAGGGAGAAATAATAGGGGTTGGAAGACATATAACTTATTACATATTTGTCCTCGTGAAGGAGGGTCCGAATGTCCAAGTGTCCGAATAAATAATTATGAAAAATCCGAATGAATAATAATGAAAAGGGGCTGTCTAATTTATTACAACAAATAATATGTAATGATTGCGCGATGCTCCTAAGGAATTACTCTATCTGCCTTGTTGAGACTTGTTTTGTTTCACCTTATCATTACTTTTGACCAAAAGTGTATTGTTTGCAATTTATTGGAGCCTTGCTGACCCAAAACAAGACTTAGTCGAGCCCCAAATAAATCTAATCAGACCTTGTTTTCTTTGCGGAAATCTATTTTTTGTGCCTGAGATGAAACAGTGCAAACATGCAGACAGGGTATTCCTAGCCATGTTTGTCTCTTCTACCCTTCTCTGTCATAGAAAATACTCAAGAGAGGAGAGAACTCAGTTCCCAAACCATCTATGGTTGCAAGTTGATTCGCAAGATTATTTTGGACACGATAGGACAAAGATCAATAAATGCAATGCATAACAACCACCCCTCCCTCCTATCATGAAGCAAATTCAAGAAGGGAAGTAGAGACGCTTCATGGTTCATCAAATTATCATGAATTGATATAAGACACACCTTGACACAATAATAGATTCCGGCATAACGTCTGGCCGTAAAGATGCTTCAAGATTCATCAAGACATCATGAACTAATGTAAGACAAGCCTTGACATAATAAACTCGGTATAACATCAGACCGAATTCAATCAATCATATTGATTCTTTATGTTGGTTGATTCATTTTAAGCTCAATTTTATTAGCCTCTTTTATATTACCTTTCTTTTTGTTTAATCCATTAAGTCCACGGTGATATTTACATCCACTAAGTTCGAAATGCAATAAAGGAAAATAAGTGTCGACTTAACTCGAGGAAATAAACCTTATTTTATTCGGAGGAAAATACAAAGGACGAGTCAAACTTATTTACAAGTTAAGGATTTCAAGTCAAGTTCAAGATGCACAACAAGAACTAGTCAAACTCAGAAGAGTGATAATGACTTAGAAAAACCGAAAGTGAGCGATAATGACTTGAAATCCAAACTTGATAATAAGTGATAATGACACTTTCCTTGGTGATTTCCAAGGGTCAATTAATCCCTTAACAGTAAACACACTAATGATAAATTCTTCAGGGGAAATTATAAAGGAAGGGTCAAACTCATTTATAAGCGATAAGGGATTTCAAGTCAAACTCAAGATGCGCAACAAGGACTAGTCAAACTCAAAAGAGTGATAATGACTTGAAATCCAAACTTGATAATAAGTGATAATGACACTTTCCTTGGTGATTTCCAAGGGTCAATTAATCCCTTAAAAGTAGACACGCTGGTGATAAAAAGAACTGAAAAATAAATGATTGTACTTTAGTATAAGAAAGTTTTTATGCCTTTGGTAGTGAACCTCTGAAGAAATTAAACCATTAAGCATGAGAAAATTTTATGCCTTTGGTAGTGAACCTCTTAAGAGATTAAACCATTAAGCATGAGAAAAGTTTCTTCCTTATACTTGAACCACAATCTTAATTTTTCACAACTTTTTAATCAAAATAATCGAAGAGTTGAGGGAGGTTGCAAAGTTGATTAATTGGTTAATAAAACACAAACATAATATGTAAAACAAACTTACTGAAATAAATTGAACAGCCCCTAAATAACATACAATAGTGCTGAAATTAAACTATAGAAGGTGCACGATCATAGAGAGATTAAAGCTAGTACAAGTATGAGGAAGGGTGGCTAACCCCTCCCCACTTTTACAACTTCAAATCACATAGTTTAGATGTTAAAAAACAGCCCCAAAACAGTCCCAAATCAGCCCCAAAATAGTGGCAAAAGTTGACGAAAACAAATGGGAAACATAAGGATTTAAGCTAGGAGTAAGGTTCAAGCAAGGGTGATTAACCCTTCCACCTTTCGGTAGCTTTGAATCACAAGTTTCAACCCTCAAAACAGTCCAAAAATAATATGAAAACACAAGAAAAAGATGAACAAAGATTGAAATAAAAGCAAGAAAGCTTTACCTCTTGTAGAGAATGTGTTCTTGTTGTAAATCAAACTTGATTCCAAAGCACCCTCAAGTTTGAGTATGATTTTCAATTCTCAAATTAAGTTCAAGTTCAAGCTCTTGTATGGTATGTATGGATGATATGAGAGCTTCAAGGCTTGTGGAAGAACAAGAATGATGATAGCTTTGATCTTTTCTAACTCTTGATATTTCTAACTCACTTGATATTGATTTGATCTCTCTAACCAAATTCTATATATGTTTTTCAACCTCTATACAGCAATCTGAACCCTGCTATTTATAGGCCCAGAGCAGGTTTGATCAAAATACCTGCAGAATTGGGCAACTGGCAAAACACTGCTGAATCTGTCTAAAAAGTCAAGAGGCCCGGCCGGATGTTGGTATCTCCGGCCGGATATCACTTAGGTCCGGCCAGACTTCAATGTGTTTCCACTATCTCTTTCTTTCAGGTTCAATACAGGTTGATACAAGATGCAATACTGAAATTCCGGGGTAGAAATACAGTGGGTATGCCAGGTTGGAATTGTTTAGAGCTCGAACTCAGATTCTTTTATTGAGAATTTAAACCACTGACTCAATGTAATCGTCATCATCGAGTGCTCAGAATCAAGCGCCTAAGTCTTACGAATGGTCAAAATTGGGGTGTCTACAGTTGTCCCTGGCTCTCTCCTCTTGTCCAGCGTTGGCCATATATTCTATACTAAGTTCCCACATACGACGCCAAATTGTTAGAGTTGATTTCTGACCTCACAACCAAACAAGGAACTTAGTTGGAGAGCACACAGGGGAATAGATTAAACCAAGCATCTATCCACAAGAAGATAATAATGCCACGGTGGCCCTCCACCCGGGGCACTCCGACGATCAAGTCAATCAACTTATCTCTCAAAGATATTATAGCGACCCCGGTTTTTTCCCATTTGATTATTGTATCCGGACTGTTCCGTAGATTCTGTCATTGTATAATTGTTGTTGTTGTTGTTCCTTATTTTCTTATTTGGAATTATAGGATGTGTTGGGCAGGTTTGTTCAGGTTGGTTGGGTTTAGAAACCAAGTGTTGCTGTCCAGAATTTTGGTTATTCGCTCGAGCGAGGAGTTTGTCGCTCGAGCGAGATGTCGTTTTTGTTCTTCGCTCGAGCTGGGGTTTGGTCGCTCGAGCGAGAGTTGGCGTCCTGAATGGACCTGTAGCTTTGCATTCTTGGCTCGAGCGAGCTTTTCTTCGCTCGAGCGAGTTAATTTGTTCTTCGCTCGAGCAATAGTTCCTTCGCTCGAGCGTGAGTCTGGTTTCAGGCCTGAGGGTTTGAGTTCTTCGCTCGATCGAGCTTTCTTTCGCTCGAGCGAGCTTTTGGGTTGTTGGCTCGAGCAAGGCTTCCTTGGCTCGAGCGTAGTTTCTCTGTGTCTGGTCGCTCGAGCGACCAAGTCTTCGCTCGAGCGAGCCTGTCCAGTTTATATACACAGCAGCGGGATTTGATCAGTCTTTTTCATCTTCTTTGGATTCCAAACCCTAGGTCCGACTTCTCCTTCTCCCTACTCACCTTCTCTCTTAGATTTGATCCACTTAGGGAGTGTTTCTACCCTAGATCCTTCATTAAAAAGATAGAGTGGGTCGAGGGCTTCCATTTAATCTGAACATTTGGCAATTTGGAGCACTTTGGTATTTGGGTACTCATCTCTGTCTTCACCATTTGGGTTGTTTTCTGTAAGGTAGGGATTTCCTACTCCATTTTATAGGTTATGTTCTAAGTTTTGGTATTTTAATATGTTGGGAATACTTTGGTAAATTTTGGGAAAAACCCTAATTGAATTATTGAATTGATTTGTATAAGTAATTCATGGAATTGGGAAAAGATGGTTAAATTCATGGAATTGGGGAATTCATTGATTAAATGGCATAATTGGATAATTTGAATCATTTTTCTATTGAATTGTGGACATAGTTATTTTCAGTTTAGAAATAACTGTTTTGGGCTATCGGTGGAGGATAGTCGTGATTGTTGTAGACATTGCATGTGGATTAGGAATAACTGGAACTAATCACATTGGTTAAGTCATTAATTTTGACTATGGCATTGATACAGAAAATACATGTATTGGTTGAGCATTGCATTTGCATACATTGTTTTGTGTGTGGGAGGAGATAGGGGATGTACTCCACGGTTTAGGGGAAGATAGGGGATGGACCTCTAAACCGGATTTTGTTTGGGAGGAGATAGGGGATGGACTCCATTAGCATCACTTTTATGTGTGCTTATTTATATAGAAGTGTTTTATTGATACAGCACTAAAATGTGTATCAATCTGGAAGTATGAAGTGTTTGATTTGAGCTTGAGTCTCATTTGTTTGTTGATATTGGAAGGATGTGAATATGATATATGTGATTCACTGTTGTAAGTTTGGCCAGGTTCTGAGCCATGTTGATAAAATTGAAAAGTAAAACGTATCTTAGACAATAGTGTCATGAGACTGTAAAATGAAGTAATTGATTATCTTGGTTAACCATCTGTTGAATGCTATTGCTTTATTCATTGCTTATATGTGGTTTAGTATATTTCTACTGGGCTGTGGCTCACCCTTTATGGGAACATCATTTTCAGGTTCAGGTGATAAACTACCTCCAAGGAATTAGCTTCGGAGGGTTTGGCTTCTGGATTGAAGAAGACTACTTTTAGTTAACTGTCTTAAATTATTAGTACATGTAAACATTCAAGCCTAGGGCTTTTCTTGTATTGAGTTAGAACTCATATTTTTGTATCCAAGTGTTGGCTTGGAAAGATGTAAGCCCCTAGGGCATTTTATTCGATGATACATGTAATGCTTTATTTTGTAATACTCTGATGAATGAATTAATAGATTGTCTTCTTTAAATAATGAATGTCAATGTTATATAATGGGTTAATTTTGAGGGCGTTACAACTTGGTATCAGAGCGTACCGGGTTTGAATACTTTGGGTACGTGGGAAGTGATTAGTATCACATTGGGTTCGTCTCGTTTTGATAGAGACTTAGTGTAATGTTATATGCTTATGTGATAACATGTTTATGTGATTATGTGGGTATGGAATGTAGTTTCTAGGATGTTGATTGGACCCTTGAGTTTCTTGTAGTCTTGTTGGAAAGGCACTTGATCACTGCTGCTTCCAACCGGAACTATAGTAACGCATTGGGACTATCATTATCCGGGAATGAAATTCGTAGGTGCTTATGTGATTATGTGCTTACGTGGAATGAATTATTGTTGTCCATTGCATTAGGACGCGAGTGTTTAGCTTCGGCACATTTATTAATGTGCTAATGTCTTTGTTTCCTTTATTAGGATGTCAGGACGAGGACGAGGACGCGGTAGGCGTGGTAGGCCGGGTAGGCAGGAGGTGCCTGTGCCAGAGGAGATTCCGGCAGTTCAAGAGGGAATTGGCCAGGCCAATGTGGCCGAGCCAGTAGGCCAGCAGGCTATGGGCGCTCTAGCCCGAGAGATAGCAGGGGCATTCAGGGAGTCAGTAGGCATTCTCAGAGCTGAGAATCAAGCTCAGGCTGTTATTGCGGATGCAGGGCCTTCCTTTCTGAAGAGGGAGTTCTTCCGGTCTAATCCGGATGAATTTGTGGGTGATCCTAAAGAGCCACTTAAGGCAGATGAATGGCTCGAACAGACAACGAAGACGTTTGAGATGCTTGGCATCGAAGACGAGGGGTTGAAAGTGACCTTGGCATCTTTCCAGTTGAAGGGGGATGCGGGTCAGTGGTGGAAGTTTACTAAGGGGCGTATAGGAGGTACGTGGGAGGCTTTTGTGAATGCTTTCCAGGAGAAGTTTTTATCTCCGGCAGTTAGGGAGAAGCTGCGAGACCAGTTTTGTCAGCTTAAGCAGGCGAGTTCTTCAGTGGCCGAGTTTGAGGCTGCATTTACAAGTTTGTCCAGGTTTGCACCTGAGTTGGTGGCGTCTGAGGAACGCCGTTGTATTGAATTTGAGAAGAAGTTGAGGCGTGGCCTCAAGCTGAGAGTTGGGGGAACTATGATTCGGGATTATGGGCGTATGGTTGATGCTGCAGCCCATATGGAGATCATGATGCAGGAGGAGGAGGAAGGGCAGAAGGGCTCCAAGAGGAGTCAGGATAGTCAGAGTGATGGTAGGAGACAGAAGGGTTTTAATCCCCAGCAGTCTCAGGGTAGCTTTGCTAGATCGACTTTTCCTGTACCGAGTGCTAGTTCGGGGAAGGGCAGTCAGGGAGACATTACCTGTTTCAAGTGTGGCCAGCTGGGCCACAAGTCTCCAGTATGTCCTCAGAGGGGAGGAGTGCAGAGAGCAGCATCATCTTCAGCTCGATCTCAGAGCCAGAGTCAGGGTAGAGGTCAGCCACTCTCGTGTTATCAGTGTGGTCAGCCAGGGCACATGAAGAGGTATTGCCCACAGTTGGGTGGCACACCTGGTGCATCTGGTTTGAGGCCGATTCAGGGTCAGCAGCCAGCTCAGTCGGGTCAGGCCTCGAGGGCTAATCAGGGGGCTTCATCGTCCCAGACAGTGCAGCAATCTTATGCTCCTAGGGGAGAGCAGGTTGATCAGAGGTCGTCTGGGCGCGTGTACGCTGTTACCGCGCAGGATCTTGTACCGACTCCATCAGTTGTGAGAGGTACCTTCTTGTTTTGCAACTCGGTTGCTAATGTTTTGATTGATACGGGTGCATCTCATTCCTTTGTGTCTGCTGCATTTGCATCTGTTTTGGAATTGGAGTTAGCACAGTTAGCATCTCCTATATGTGTAGTGTCACCTCTTGGGGGTGAATTGATTTTGAAACAAGGTGTTAGGGGTTGTGATATAGAGGTTGATTATCATAGAATCCCATTTTCCTTTGTCGTTATGCCTATGAGAGGTTTCGATGTTATTTTGGGTATGGACTGGTTATCGTCATACCGGGCAGTTATTGATTGCTATCGCCAGAGGGTCACTTGTTGTACCGTGAGCGGAGAGTATTTTCATTTTCTGGGGGACCGGGTTGGTGATGTGTTGCCACCGGGGTATGTTCCGCGAGGAAGGAGTGAGCTTAGTGGGCTACTTGCTAACCTTTTGATTAGTGAGGATAATGAGACTCAGATTGTATTGCCAATGGTGGTTTGTGAGTACTCGGATGTCTTTCCCGAGGATCTTGTTGGTTTGCCACCGCATCGGGAGATTGAGTTCTCTATTGACCTAGTGCCTGACACGGCGCCGATTTCCATGGCACCTTATCGTTTTGCCCCAGCCGAGTTAGTTGAGTTGAAGATCCAACTCCAGGAGTTGCTAGATAAGGGCTTTATACGTCCTAGTGTTTCGCCGTGGGGAGCACCGGCCCTCTTTGTTAAAAAGAAAGGTGGTGCTTTGAGACTTTGTATAGATTATCGGAAGTTGAATCGGGCTACGGTCAAGAATAAGTACCCTATGCCCCGTATAGATGACTTGTTTGACCAGTTGAAGGGTTCCCGTTGTTTCTCTAAGATAGACTTGAGATCGGGTTACCACCAGTTGAGGGTCAGGGAAGAGGATATTCCGAAGACGGCATTCCGTACGCGGTATGGCCATTATGAGTTTTTGGTGATGCCATTCGGGCTCACCAATGCACCGGCAGTCTTTATGGACTTGATGAACCGGATCTTCCGGGAATTCTTGGATCGGTTTGTAGTCGTTTTTGTGGACGACATCCTTATCTATTCGCCTTCTGAGGAGGAGCACGAGGCACACTTGAGGGTGGTGCTTGAGTTACTTAGAGCCCATAGGCTGTATGCCAAGTTTGGGAAGTGTGAGTTCTGGCTGAGAGAAGTCAAATTCTTAGGCCATGTGGTATCCGGTGAAGGAGTGTCTGTTGATACATCCAAGGTAGAGGCGGTGCAGGATTGGGCACAGCCTAAGAGTGTATTTGAGATCCGCAGTTTTCTGGGATTAGCTGGGTATTACCGTCGGTTTGTGAAAGATTTCTCCAAGTTAGCATCACCGTTGACTAGACTGACTCGGAAGGGAGTCAAATTTGTATTGAGTGAGACTTGTGAAAAGTCGTTTCAGGAGTTGAAAGTTAGACTGACTACCGCTCCAGTATTGATTATTCCAGAGAGAGGATTGGGTTATGCAGTCTATTGTGACGCCTCACGAGAGGGTCTGGGTTGTGTACTAATGCAAGAAGGGAAAGTAGTTGCCTATGGTTCACGTCAGTTGAAAATTCACGAGCAAAATTACCCTACACATGATCTAGAGTTAGCAGCTGTGATATTTGCCTTGAAGATTTAGAGGCATTATCTTTATGGTGAGAGGTTCGAGGTGTTCTCGGATCATAAGAGTCTGAAGTATTTGTTTACACAGAAAGACTTGAACTTGAGGCAGAGGAGGTGGATGGAATTTATAGAGGATTATGACTTTGAGTTGCATTATCATCCGGGAAAGGCCAATGTGGTGGCCGATGCCCTTAGCAGAAAACCTGTTGGTGTCATAGCTAATATAGCCGTCCGAGAATGGGAGATGTTGGGTGCACTTGGGGAGTTTGATTTACTTCTGGGCGAATCCGTTGAGGCTGCGGCCTTGTTTTCTGTTATTGCACAGCCTTCACTTGTGACTCGAGTGTTAGAGGCTCAGAGAGGTGACTTTGAGGTAGAATCTCTCCGTGAGAAGATTTCCAGTGGGAAGGTTGAGAAGGGTTTGATGGTATTTTCCGACCTGAGTGTGAGATACCGTGACCGTCTGTTTGTGCCGGAGTCTTGCCGAGAGGAGGTACTCCGAGAGTTTCATCATTCACGCCTTGCGGTGCATCCGGGAGGCACTAAGATGTATCGGGATTTGGGTCGCCAGTTTTGGTGGCGGGGTATGAAGAGAGATGTGGCAGCTTTCGTATCTAAGTGCCTTACTTGCCAGCAAGTGAAGGCCGAGCATCAGAGGCCAGCGGGTTTGTTGCAACCCTTGCCTATTGCCGAGTGGAAGTGGGAGCATGTCACTATGGACTTCGTTGTGGGTCTTCCGAGGACTCAGCGGGGTAGTGATGCTATTTGGGTGGTTGTAGACCGGTTGACTAAGTCGGCGCACTTTATTTCTATGCGCGTGAGAGATTCGGTAGATTATCTTGCCGACTTGTATATTCGGGACATAGTGAGATTGCATGGGGTCCCAGTGACGATCGTCTCGGATAGAGATCCTCGTTTTACTGCCAGGTTGTGGCAGAGTTTGCAGAGTGCCTTAGGCACTAAGTTGACCTTTAGCTCGGCTTATCATCCTCAGACTGACGGACAATCCGAGCGTACTATTCAGATACTTGAAGATATGCTTCGGGGTTGTGTTCTAGACTTTAGTGGGTCGTAGGAGAGGCACTTACCGTTGGTGGAGTTTGCCTACAACAACAGTTTCCAGTCTAGTATCGGTATGGCACCATTTGAGGCCTTGTATGGCCGACCGTGTAGATCTCCTGTGTGTTGGGCCGAGGTGGGTGATGCACCTCTGTTGGGTCCAGAGTTGGTGAGGGAAACGACGGAGAAAGTTGAGCTTATCCGTAAGAGGCTTGTTACAGCACAGGGTCGTCAGAAATCGTATGCCGACCGTAGGAGGAGACCTTTGGTGTTTGAGGTGGGTGATCATGTCTTTCTGAAGATATTACCTAGACGGGGTTTGATGAGATTTGGGAAGAGTGGGAAGTTGTCCCCTCGGTTCATTGGTCCGTTTGAGATCCTTGAGAGGATTGGCGAGGCTGCTTATCGTTTAGCTTTGCCGCCGCAGTTGTCCGGAGTACATGACGTGTTCCATGTGAGTATGCTTCGAAAGTATGAGCCGGATCCATCACATGTGTTGGATTGGACCGATTTAGTAGTTGATGAGGATGTCTCGTATGAGGAGAGACCGATTCGAGTCTTGGATAGGCGGGATCAAGTTTTGCGAGGCAAGACCATCCCTTTGGTCAAAGTTTTGTGGAAACACCACGGAGTGGAGGAAGCCACTTGGGAACGTGAATTGGAAGTCCGCAAAAAATATCCGGACATGTTTGTTGATTTGTAATCTTATAATTAGATTCTGTTATATTATTGAACTTAAGAGCTTTACATATGTCTTAAGTTGTAAAACATTGAGTATGTTTTGGTAAATGGGTGTATCTTGAAACTTGTTTCATTATAGAAGATTAGTGTAACATTGTATATGTTGATTACATTGTTGGATGTGTTATATATATCATGCAATTGAATATGATATGGAAATTGTTAACATTGAAAGGAATAATGCATAATAGTGGTGCAGGTTGAAATATATGTTATTTTATATATGTTGTGAGATGCCTCTTGATAAAGAGATGAAGTGACCAGCATTGGGTCAAGCTGTCTATTATTGTTTTATAATATCATTGGGAATTGAAAAAAAAATCTGTTTTCAAAAACTTAAGCTTAATTTCGGGGACGAAATTCTTTGAAGGGGGGGAGGTTATAGCGACCCCGGTTTTTTCCCATTTGATTATTGTATCCGGACTGTTCCGTAGATTCTGTCATTGTATAATTGTTGTTGTTGTTGTTCCTTATTTTCTTATTTGGAATTATAGGATGTGTTGGGCAGATTTGTTCAGGTTGGTTGGGTTTAGAAACCAAGTGTTGCTGTCCAGAATTTTGGTTATTCGCTCGAGCGAGGAGTTTGTCGCTCGAGCGAGATGTCGTTTTTGTTCTTCGCTCGAGCTGGGGTTTGGTCGCTCGAGCGAGAGTTGGCGTCCTGAATGGACCTGTAGCTTTGCATTCTTGGCTCGAGCGAGCTTTTCTTCGCTCGAGCGAGTTAATTTGTTCTTCGCTCGAGCAATAGTTCCTTCGCTCGAGCGTGAGTCTGGTTTCAGGCCTGAGGGTTTGAGTTCTTCGCTCGATCGAGCTTTCTTTCGCTCGAGCGAGCTTTTGGGTTGTTAGCTCGAGCAAGGCTTCCTTGGCTCGAGCGTAGTTTCTCTGTGTCTGGTCGCTCGAGCGACCAAGTCTTCGCTCGAGCGAGCCTGTCCAGTTTATATACACAGCAGCGGGATTTGATCAGTCTTTTTCATCTTCTTTGGATTCCAAACCCTAGGTCCGACTTCTCCTTCTCCCTACTCACCTTCTCTCTTAGATTTGATCCACTTAGGGAGTGTTTCTACCCTAGATCCTTCATTAAAAAGATAGAGTGGGTCGAGGGCTTCCATTTAATCTGAACATTTGGCAATTTGGAGCACTTTGGTATTTGGGTACTCATCTCTGTCTTCACCATTTGGGTTGTTTTCTGTAAGGTAGGGATTTCCTACTCCATTTTATAGGTTATGTTCTAAGTTTTGGTATTTTAATATGTTGGGAATACTTTGGTAAATTTTGGGAAAAACCCTAATTGAATTATTGAATTGATTTGTATAAGTAATTCATGGAATTGGGAAAAGATGGTTAAATTCATGGAATTGGGGAATTCATTGATTAAATGGCATAATTGGATAATTTGAATCATTTGTCTATTGAATTGTGGACATAGTTATTTTCAGTTTAGAAATAACTGTTTTGGGCTATCGGTGGAGGATAGTCGTGATTGTTGTAGACATTGCATGTGGATTAGGAATAACTAGAACTAATCACATTGGTTAAGTCATTAATTTTGACTATGGCATTGATACAGAAAATACATGTATTGGTTGAGCATTGCATTTGCATACATTGTTTTGTGTGTGGGAGGAGATAGGGGATGTACTCCACGGTTTAGGGGAAGATAGGGGATGGACCTCTAAACCGGATTTTGTTTGGGAGGAGATAGGGGATGGACTCCATTAGCATCACTTTTATGTGTGCTTATTTATATAGAAGTGTTTTATTGATACAGCACTAAAATGTGTATCAATCTGGAAGTATGAAGTGTTTGATTTGAGCTTGAGTCTCATTTGTTTGTTGATATTGGAAGGATGTGAATATGATATATGTGATTCACTGTTGTAAGTTTGGCCAGGTTCTGAGCCATGTTGATAAAATTGGAAAGTAAAACGTATCTTAGACAATAGTGTCATGAGACTGTAAAATGAAGTAATTGATTATCTTGGTTAACCATCTGTTGAATGTTATTGCTTTATTCATTGCTTATATGTGGTTTAGTATATTTCTACTGGGCTGTGGCTCACCCTTTATGGGAACATCATTTTCAGGTTCAGGTGATAAACTACCTCCAAGGAATTAGCTTGGGAGGGTTTGGCTTCTGGATTGAAGAAGACTACTTTTAGTTAACTGTCTTAAATTATTAGTACATGTAAACATTCAAGCCTAGGGCTTTTCTTGTATTGAGTTAGAACTCATATTTTTGTATCCAAGTGTTGGCTTGGAAAGATGTAAGCCCCTAGGGCATTTTATTCGATGATACATGTAATGCTTTATTTTGTAATACTCTGATGAATGAATTAATAGATTGTCTTCTTTAAATAATGAATGTCAATGTTATATAATGGGTTAATTTTGAGGGCGTTACAGATATCAAGCAAATGACACAACACTCAATAAAAGCATACCTTAGACCCACGAGGGTGCCTGTGCCCTCTATCTTTAGAAGTCTCACTTCACATGACTCAAACACAATGCTTATCTCGGACTCTTAGTTAGATATGGATGAACTCCTCAAAAGTATCATCCTTATCCAAACTAAGCGCATCACTTATCTAGGACTCTTATCCCCTATCCAAATATCTCGGGATTCCAGCATTACTCCACTATATCTCAGCATACCATAACCACCTCAACAATCTGGCTTGCCCACGTGACACCTCGGTCACATCCCGACCACGTGGTACGATCCTAAAAATACATCCCCACTATCTCTCGCTCTCTAACTTGGATTCTTAAATTTTTTTTTTTTTTTTCAACTACTTCCAGCTCTATTTGCATGCATGTATTACACACATCTATATATACATATGGAAACACAATATATATTTTGTTATGTATGTGTGTTTAGGTTCAAATTTTTTTTTTTTTTATACATGACAATAAACATGTGTATGTAATTTTCCAAAAACTATTTTTGACATTTATTTGTTTGTCACCAATTTTTTTTGTTTTTATTTTTAAATTTGAATCTATTAAAAAATAAATTCATTAAAGAAAATGGGTTAGTCGAGTTAATTTATCCACTTCGCATCCAATTTAATTCAACCCATTTAAACCCATTTAGTAAATAGGCATATTTAGATTGAATTATTTTATTATCCAACACGTTTTAGCCACTCAAAATCATCCATGTGCCACTTCTAGTCATAACTAACATCTTAATGAGCCATAACTAATACTATAATGTGTATAACCAAGTCATAACAAACATGTTGTTTAGATGGAGGAGTTTGGTGAGAAAATAAAAGAAATTATGAGAATAAAAAGCCCTTTCACTTGTTTAGATAGTTAAGTAGAGTGAGAAATGGTGAGAAAAAGACTCTCACAAAATATGTGTTTTGTTTCTAACTAAAAGTGGGAAGATTTAGTGAGAAAATAATTGGGTTTAAAGAAATTGTTTTAGAATACCAAAATTACCTTTATGAAAAAACATAACGTATTAATATGAAATGTTATTTTAATAAAATGAAATAAAACACTTTTTTTCCTCCCCTTTCTCTTACTTATTACTCTATTTAAACAAGATAGGTGAGAAATCATATTTTCTTTTTTTTATTCATCCAAACATAATGGTGAGGAATCACAATCATTTCTTTTCTATTCTTATTTAGGTAAGAAATCACAATTATTTCTTTTCTTACCTCTCCTCACAATCCAAACGGATAAGTCAAAACTAACACCCTAATGGGTCATAACTAAATACTACGAAAGTCATAATTAGGGGCATATGGTACACATTCCAAAAGAGTGTGTATCATAAAATTTTCCATATTTAAAATTTAAAATTAACAGTTTATAACTATCTTGTAATTATAAATTGTAAAACCAATCATTTCGTAATATAAAAGAAAAAAATTATTAATACAAATTTTCATAACTATTGATCGTAAAATAGAAATATTCATTCCATCTTTGTGGATTTGAATCCTTCTTTTGTTAAACATAACTGGAAAAAATCAAAAATCAAAAATTCCACTCCAGTCTAATATCATATTGGATCGTATGGGATTTATTCCCGTCCTTTTTTTTTTTTTTTTTTTGAGCGGTAAATGTTAGTTATTGTTTGTTAATTGTTAGATTAACACTTATGAGAGAAGATTTCTTCACTTTTGACAAAGCACCTAAGTACTTACACTCTTTTAATTCTACTCTTCTTAAGAGAATTGAATCTATAACCTCTTTAAAACTAAATCCTAAAGAAGGCATAGTCGCTAAATATTATTCCCGTCCTATAATTGGATCTGTGGAATTTTGACATTAAACGAATTGCTGGATTAGATATTTGTTAATGGATTTGGATTTTTCAAGTCTATCAGATTTGCGTCAAGTCCCATCCATTGATAGTGTCCGATAGCAACAAACATAGCTTTTTGATTAGTTTGTGATATATAATTTAATTCATTGAAGGTTTTTGGGTGAGCATTTGTACAGAAAAATTGAAGGGTAAATTACATTTTGTCCCTTTTATGTTTGTTTATTTTTTTATTTTGGCTCTTAAATTTTATTTTTTTTCTCACTCTAGCTCTTTATGTTTCAAGTTTTTCTAAATTTGGGTAAATTGCAAATACACCTCTGAGGTTTGAAAAATTACAAATACCTCCCCGTCATAATTTTTTATTTAACAGAATTAATTGAAAAATTAAAATTTCTAACTGTTCACCTATACAATAATAAAATTATCTGAATTATTAATTGAAATAAAATTTTAACATTGTTAAAAACTGTTAATTAACTTGATGGTTTATTAATAAAATGACATATTTGTTATGAAATTAGAAACCTTAGGGGCATAATGTAATTTCTAAAATCACAAGGAGTAATTTGCAATTTAAGTAAACCTCAGGGGGTGTGTTTGTAATTTATCCTAAAATATTTTATTCTATATAACTCACTGTTTTGACACAAACTCAAATCCTAATATAATAATATATTTTTTATATTATCTAACAGTTATCATGGCATTTTTAGTCTAATTTTGAACATAAATTAACTTTAGAGTAAGAGCGATCATGGATTCGTCCAACCCGCACAATCCGACCGAACCGACCCAAGATGGATGCCTTTTGGCGGATGGATGCAGGTATTTTAAAATTTGCAAATACGGTTCGGATGGCGGATCAACCATCCTGCACCCGCATGAACCCGATCCATCGTAAATGAAATTCAAAAAAAGAAAAAGATAAAAAAAAAAAAAGAAAAAAGAAACCACTAACGAATAACAACATAGATTAGAAATAGTAAAATATATACTTTTGTGAAAATGTGAAATAATACCTTAAAAATATGCATATATGGTGCCATGGCCTATTATAGACAAATAATGCATATTTTTCGTATTACCAGTTATTATAGATTGTAAAAGTTATGAATTATAATTTAAAAAAATGTCCAAATTTTGTAAAGTCCAAACCGTCAAACTGATTGCATCCATCCGCCAACCTGCACGGTCCGCTCAATTCCCATCTGCCAAACCGGTGGATGGATGTAGATTGATTTTTTTCAATCTGCCACCCAACCCAACCCGATTCGCGATCACCCCTGCTTTAGAAGTAAATTTGGAAAAACTTGAAACTTGAAGAATCAAAGTAGAAAAAAATAAGCTTTAAGAGTCAAAGTGAAAAAGTGACTAATATAAAAGGAAGAAAGTGTAATTTATCCAAAATGGAACTAGTGAAGCTGTTTTGTACTCAAAGCTCAGAATATGCATGGCTCAAATATGATATTGTGCATGCTACGTATATTAATTTAAATCTGTACTACACAAAAGATTGTATTACACATCCAAAATTTAATGTTAAACATTTTGTTTTGAAAGTCACCGAAAAAAAAAAAAAAAAAAAAAAAAAAAAACTAAATATTACGAACACAGCTTAGACAAAATACTTGAGGTAGACCTCGAAAACAGGAAGCAACCTAACCTACACAGATGATGAAAGTAAACAACTCTTTTCACAAACACTTCATTGTTATGCATTTTTTTCAAGCTTATTACAATTTTACGAAAATGGAAGAACTAAAAGTCATTCTTTTACTTTATTACATAACTCGACTTGCTCATGCATTGTCCGCTCGACAACTAAATATTATACATGAAACCACATAATCACCCAATTCCTTTATATAACATTAGATATGATTCTTTAGTATTTCTCAAAGATTCACTTAGTCAACTTCTGCATGATAAGGTTTACTCCATGTCCTGGTCGTATAATATTCTCCATCACTGGGGAGTGGACATAATTTGCATCAAGGGAAAAGGAAAATTTGGAGAGAATGAGAACTAGAACAACCTTTAGCTCCAGCATCGCAAATAATTGTCCAGCACAGATATGGGGACCATTACCAAAAGGAATATATGCTTGAGGGACTTTGCAAGCACTTCCTATGCCATCAGCAAACCTATCTGGGTTAAATTTGCTTGGGTCAGGACCCCAGAGTTCAGGGTCATGGTGAAGTGGCATCACAGCAACCCAAACGCCAACACCTTTTGGAATTTCAAGGTCTCCGAACTTCATATCTTCTAGGGTTTCTCTTGCTATAAAGGGTCCCGGAGGGTAGAGTCTTAATGCTTCTTGAATTACTGATGTCAACTACAATTCAAATTAAAGGAAAATACAATTAATTTTCACAAATCTTGCTAATCAACAGATTGTGCACGAGGAAAAACCTCATCCACAAATTTTAAATGCAAAAACTTCTAGACTCATACTTACCACTTTCATTTTGCCAAGCATAGTGGCATTGGGCAAGCTTTCACCACAAACTTCAGCAACCTCTGCACGGGCACGATCTTGCCATTCTGGATGCGTTGCAAGCAACATCAAGGTCCAGGCTGCAGTGTTTGATGTGCTTTCAAGCCCTGCTAGGTAAACATTCTTACAGTTGTCAACTATGAGTTGTTCTGCTGCAGCTAGTCCAGAAGCACTCATCTTAGCTCCATTGATGATCGTTTGTAGCATGTCTACCTTATAAGAAGGCTCGTTTACAATACTCATAATCAGTGAATGTATCTCTTTCTTCAATCTCCACTTCTCTAAATTGCTCTTGGTTGGAATGTACCTAAATAACAACCATTTTTAAAAATAATCTAAAGAAAAAAATGCAGAAATACTTAAAAATAATTACTTCACAAATAAAAAATGACACACGATAAAAAGAACTTCAAACACCTACCACAAGCCAGGAATGCCGCCAACTAGGAGTGGAGTTTTCATGGCCCTTTCGAGACGCTTGAACCTTGATTGCAATTCATTAATCACTTTGGAATTGCTATGCCCAAACAATGTTTTAGAGATGACAATAGAAGCAAAGCTATGCAAATCCTCATCAGCCTTTATATTTGCTATCCCACTTTGTTTTTCTATTTCAGTCTCCCATGTGTTGATTAGTTTGTTTGCAGAGTCTAACATTATGTGCACCAAATTCTGCATCATATTTTTCCCATTTGATCAATTTTTCTATAGAGTAAATAGTTTGCAAATTCAAATTGTAACAGCTATGGTGAGTATTTTATATTTGTATTAGTACCTTAACTTTATCGGCATAGAACTCAGGAGCTATGGTTTTTCTTTGGTGAGCCCAGAACTCTCCATCTGAGGTAAGTATGCCCTTACCAAACAAGGTTTCAGAATTCTTTTGTAGGAAAAAAGGCTTTCCCAACTTGAGTGATGTGGAGATGCTTATTTCCTTGGCCAAATGTGGATCAGTAATGTAAACCACTTGATATGTTCCCAAAGCAAAGTTGTACCTTTGACCTGTCAAAATCCACTCCAAATCAACATTTGTGATTGGAAATTACATGAACAAGTATAGTAGTCAATGGGTTTTGCAATTGGTTAATACATACCATACTGTTTAGTCCAATGGTCGAATAATGGGAAGGTGAATCGAGCCCAATCGTGTGCGACTTCACCATCTTCAGTAAGAGCTTTGATGTCTTTGGGTTGGAATTTGATGAAATCGGGAGTGTTACCAAGAAGAAATGAAGGTGAAGGACCTCTCAGACCTTGGGTACGAAGCTTTGATCGAAGCCTCTGAGGCCTCACCCAAAATCTATTGAAGAGATAGAGGATGAAACTGGTTAAGAAGAGCAACCCTACAGAGAAAGCAGATTTGAAGAGCAATTCCATATCTTCAATTCTAATCTTTGTTTCTTTTTTTTTTTCCTATAGAACTTTGCTCTTTGGTCTGTGTTTGTTTTTCTTTCGCTGGCTTGGCATATATTTATATAGAAGAGAAGAGAATGCTGGTTGGGAAAATAATGTAACAGAGAGATGATGACTAATAAGCCATTTTTTTGTATTCAATATCTGCCAATTTCGACAGTCGCCATCTTAACGGGATTCCATTTTAAAGAATGGAGAGATATTATATGAATAAAAAATAGATAAGCTTCAGTCAATTGGACTATGCAAAAATGTGCAGAATTGCTCACTTTTCACTTGCGTAGTCAATAATTTTTAATTATTATTTTTTTAATTACAAATATATTTGATGAGATTTATTTTAAATACAAATTGGCCCTTACAATTTCCAAAATTACAAGTATTTCTTATCAGGATTTTTTATTTAGCTAAACTAACTGAAAAAATAAAATTCCTAACTATTTTCCTATAAAATAATAAAAGGATAAAGGATAAATTATATTTTAACCCCCTATGGTTTACCCAAAAAATACGAAGCCCCCTGTAATTTTATTTGTAACACTTGAACCCCCTGAACTTCATACCAGAGTGCAATTTCAGACGGACGTAACAGAAGTTGTAAAAAGTCTAAATTTATCTTATTTCTTTCTCTAATTTTTTTGTAATGCCATTACAAATTAGAACATTCTCTCTCATTTTGCTTTAATTTTTCTGTATTATTTTTCTCTTCTTCTTCTTCACTGGTTTCTTTCTCATTCTATGGCAAACCACACACCTCTCATACCATCATCAAATACATATCTCTTTCTCTCTCTCTCTCTCTCTCTCTCTCTCTAGAATTTAGACCCAAACAAATACTCATATCTCTCTCTTTAGAATTTAGACCCAAATAAACACTCATCTCTCTCTCTCTAGAACTTAGACCCAAACAAACAATCCGTAGCTGCAAACATCTACCAAGCTTATCACATCTCCTCCACTCAATCAACACCCATCACCTACACCTCTCACGGCACCCATGGTGGTAACCACTACTACAATTTGGGTATTGGCTTAATTAATTGGGTATGCCTATGTATATAACGTATGTGTGTCCATAGTGATAAAGAGAAGATGAATGATGATGGTGGTTGCTAGGTAGAGAGAGAATTTAAGAAACTACTATGGGAGCCCATGGTTTCAATGATGGTGGTCTCATGGTGTTGTAAGAAATGAGGGAGAATGACATGGAGAAGATAAGGAGGGAGATAGTGGTAATACGTGCAGTATGGTAACAGTGAAGGGAAGAATATGACAATAGATAGAGGGGTAGAAGCGCAAGAGGTTGAGCTTGGCTAGATTAACTTTAATTTCTGTGTTAACTTTATTTGAGTCAAAAGAACGGTAGATAAAGATTTTACAAAAATAATAAAACAAAAATAAAAAGAAAAGATGAAGAAATGAAGGAGATAATCTAGAGAGAGAGAGAGAAACATTTTAGAGAGGGAACCAACGTTTCTAGTTTTCAAAAAAAAATGGGAAGAAGAAAAAATTAAGGAATTATCTAGTGTGGTTGAAAAGGGAAAATTTTTGTTTTATGGTCGTGCAAATGATTGCGTCAGAAATTGCAATATGGTATGAAGTCCAAGAGGTTTAAGTATTACAAATGAAACTATAGAGAGCTTCCGTGTTTTTTAGATAAACCACAGGGAGTTAAATTGTAACTTACCCATAATAAAATTACCTCAATTATTAGTTGGAATAAAATTTTCTAACATATCATTAAAAATTATTAATTGAATTGATGATTTATTAATAAAAAGAGCCATTTGTTATGAAATTAGAAACTTCATGGAGCGAAATGTAATTTCTAAAATCACAAGTGACAATTCGTATTTTAAACAAATCTGAGATGTATTTATAATTTATCCATATTTGTTTATTTATTATATTTGATATGTTCCACAAGCTAAAAGTTTTAGATAATGATAATTGAAAAAAATAATTACAAATCAAGTGAAATATTTGACTCCACGCAAGTGAGAATTATGTAGAATAACACAAATTTTGTTTACATTCTCACTAATTTCCGATTATTTTTTTAAAATTTCTATTTATTTGGTATTTTTCCTAAACAGCAAATGACGTAGTTCAATACAAAAATTATATATATATATATATATATATATTTGGATTAGTATGGTATTACTGAGTCTTGTTATGGTACACAATATATGCATATTATGACATTTCATTTTAGTCATAATTAAAATAAAAAAAATAAAAAAAATTAAGTCATAATCAAACACCTCACAAAATATAATTAAAATAATGTCATGATCAACATTATAATAACTTATAACTAATATCACTGTTAATCATATGATTTAATTTTGATGATATCTAAAATATTATTGGATAAATTATAATTTTTTAATATACATATTTTTATTTCTTGACACAAAATATTATATGTTTAAAATATATTATGTTTGATGTATTTGTTATGAATAATATTTAAATTGAAATTAATGTGCAAGGTCTGATTTTACAAAAATATTTTATAAAATTTACTATCTACGTTTTGAAAAATACGGTTGGTCACTATTCATCTTTTGACAAATTTGATATTAATTGGTTGTATTCTTTTGACAAATATGATATTAGTGAGTTGTTTTCTTGTGATAAAATTCGATATACTCACATAGGATGGTTGATTATTTTTATTAGAGTGTATCTAAAATCTTTACAATAATTACAAAGATTTTAAAAGGAGTATATATTTTCATATTTAATAAAAATATTATTTAAAGAGATTTTACTATGCATACAAATATTTTAATAGAGAAATCACTGTCATTCAAATATTTTAATAGAGAAATTACTGTCATTCAAATATTTTAAAAGAGAAGTCACTATACATTCAAATATTTTATTAAAAAAGTTACTATGCAAGTTATTGTGCACTCTTTGTTTTTCACGAGAAATGGTTGAAAAAAATTGAATTATTATTTATCAAAAGTGACCGTTGTCTATATTTTCAATCCCCCACCTGCCATATTTGAAAATAATTGGTGCCCATGCTCTACATGCGTCTCCTCCAACGGATATAATTTTATGATATATAAGAAGTATTTTAGTTGGAGAAAAATAAGAAGTGAGGAAGTGAAAATAAGAGAAAAATCTATGATATTAAAATACTCTCAAATATAGTATTGCACTTCACTGAGTTGTATTTTCTATGAGAAAATTTATTGAGAGATTGAGTAAAATTGTAAAAGGGTTTTCTATCCCTTATTCATATTATTCTTGTAGAGAGAGAGAGAGAGGGGGAGTTTGTGAGTGATTTTTGGAATAAAATCATTTGGGTTAGGCATCATTAGATATCGGATTCAAAACTTGTTCGGATATTTTATGTGAGTGATTATTTGGGATAAAATCACTTGGTTTAAATGTGATTGGCACCAGATTCTAAACTAGTCAAAGTGGTTAGAATTGGTCACTTGTTGTAAAGGTTCACTAGCACCCGTGAAGCTAGTAGCGTAATTACTATTTGAAAAATATTGTTGAAATTCCTGATATGAGGATACTTGGGGAGGGGACGTAGGCCCGGTGTGCTGAACTATTATAAATCGCTGAGTTTGCTTGTTCTTCCCTTTGCTCATTTTATTTTATTACTTTATTTTATATTTTGGAGCATATTTATTTATTTATTATTTGGGTTAATTTTTAATTTAGCAATTTTGTTAAGAAACCCAATTCACCCCTCTCTTGGATTGTCTACCTGGGATAACTATCACAATAGATCATAACCAGACGCCATAAATATTGGGAATATTATTTTATAGGACAATCCATTTTACCTTGATAGAACTTTCCCCCTCTTTCTTTTAAAAATAGTCATACGCCCCTCATGTGATTTTGGATTAAAATGTAACTATGAACACCATTAATTATAGATGTAAAATCACTATAATACCCTCGAATATTTTTTGCTATTTTCTTTCTCTCTCATCTCTCATACACATAATTTATAATGTCTAGTATTAATACACTACAAGAATTTACACTTTTGGTGACCACTTTTGACGACTAAAAAAATTTAGTCGCCAAAAATGTCACTTTGGGCGACTGAAATATGTATTAGTCGGTGTTGGTATAGGATGTAGCTACTAAAAATTTTTAGTCGGGAAATTTTATTTACTAGCAACTAAATTATTTTTTTGTCTGCAAAAATGTCACTTTTAGCAACTAAAATATTTATTAGTCGTTGTTAGTGTAAATTTTAGGCTACAAATTATTTTTTTTTTGTCGTCTTATATTATTTTTTGCCTACAAAATAAATGGCAGTAGCCAAAAAACATGTATATTTTTATGGTTACTCTTTTGCGACTAAAAAATTTAGTGGGCAAATATTATTTTTTCCCAACCAAATGGAGATTTAGTCACCAAATACTTTTGGCGACCAATAAAATAGGCTCCGTTCATTTACCAGTGGCTACCAAATAGAATAGTCACCAATAAGCACCCTTTTACCGACAAAATTTGATTTTAGTCGCTAAAGCTTGGAATTTTTTAGGGCGCGAACTCTTTTATTGTTGATCACCCCTTTCTTTGTTACGCAAAACAACTTTCAAACCTCTAAGACAAAGACAATCAGACACCAAACCTCAGAGAGAAACACCTCACCACAGCCCACCGTATGGAGGACATTGTCACGGCCAGGGCTACCACCGCAAAGCACCACCGGCAAAGCCGCAGATCACAGGTTCCCTCTCTCTCTCTCTCTCTCTCTCTCTCTCTCTCTCTCCCTTCCTCTGTTTCCCCTTGATTGTGGCATTAGGGTTTTATATGCTTGAATTAGTTGAATTTGGTGTTCATTTCTAAAATGGGTTTGGCTGTTATGGATTGATTTCTAAACTAGTATAGGTTTGATGTCCAAAATATGGTTTGATTTTGTTGGAAAATGGAGTTATGGATTGATTTCTAAACTAGTATAGGTTTGATGTCCAAAATATGGTTTGATTTTGTTAGAAAATGGCTTTGAAAAATCCTTATTTTTTGCTAACTTTGAGCATTAATTAAGGTGGGACTCAAGCGCTATTTTTAACGATTTTCATTGGGCTCATGTTTAATGTCGCGTAGTAAATAAAACTGTGTATTTGGTTGCTCAAAGCCATTTCCGGATGAATGAGAATTCAACGCGTATTTTTAGGTTCGTAAAAATGGCTTTGGGTGGGTTTCCTACACATTTGTGAAATGTGCTTGTCCCACATGGGAATGGCTTATGGATTTTTGTGGGTTTATACACTCTAGCTTGGGATACTTGGGATGGGACCCAAGGGTTACCCAAGTTTGTGGAAGGGTGAGATTATGGGTAAAGTGGGCTAAACTTATTGAACCCAAACCAAAAACCACACATGTGCACCGTCACCGCTGTCCGTCTGTCCATCTAGGCATGGGTGCGTGGTGTGAGATTAGGTTGGGCTTGTCCGGCCAATACTTATCTTTTGGGGCCAAAAACATTTATAATTTATTTTATTTTTTTTAATTTTGGTTTCAAAATCCAAAATAAATTGGTTCAGTTTTTTTTTTTTTTTCCCCTTCACCAAAACACATCCAAACATGTTTATAAGGTCCACATCTGAACAGGTTCAAAAAGTCCACCCGAATAGGTGCAATTTCTACCCGAACAGATCAGTTTTTATTCTAAACAGATCTATTCCTGTTTCGAACAGGTTTTTCCTGTTGGTACCTGTTCTGTAAAGCCACCAGGTTTCCTATAAATAGCCTGCATTCCAACATTTCATTCCATCGAATTTTTGGAGAGCTTTTTTTCTTTCTTCTTTCTCTTTTAGTCCTTATGTTTCTGCATCTGTTCTCCATTTTATTTTAGGAAGAAAAAGAAAGAGTCACAACAAAGTTTTGGTTCGTCAGACTTGATTTTGTTGTATTGCAAATTCAAGTCTTAATCATTGCACCCTGGGAAGTAGACGCCGATTAAAACTCGAAGCACCAGAGCGAGAGCGAAATCTACTTTAAGGAGATTGTGTCCAACATAAGTCTCAACTTTAATTTCTGTAAGCATTTAATTCAAAATTTAATTTATATAATTATTTTCTATTTTTTTTTTGTTTATTTTATTTACACATTTAATTTATACACACACCGCTAGGTGTAATAGATTTTACTAGTTTCATATATTTTCCCCTCTTTTTCCTTTCTCTTTTGTTAGTTTGAGTATGAATTTGTTACTGATATATGCACTTTCAAATTGTATCTGTAATTCTATTTTGAAAGTGCTCCATGTTTAATGTATTTGCATAGAATGGATGCATTTGTCTGATTTCTAAAATTAGAATCACAACTAGAGGTAAATTACAAATACTCGTTTGCAAATATTTTGTAGCTTTGTACTGTACAATTTTTTTTACCATTTGTTGATAAATAAGAATTTGCAGTAGGTGAATGGATATTTGGGTTGACTGACCTATGGAGTTGAATACTTATCAGAACTTTCTAAAGCGGCGATAGTTGATTTGGCTAACAGCTGTCTCATAATATTGTAAATCAATTACTATTTGCACCATCTTTTCATTTTGTTTATATTCTAGTTATGATCATTTTTAGATCTTTGATTTTTTTTTTTTTTTTTTATAACTTTAGGGAACTCTTGGAGTAACAGGATCAGTGCTTTAGGACAGTGCAGTTGTATTAAGGAAGTTCTTTGAGCATGTTGTAGAATCAGGGACGATGTTTCTTCAAGGCAAGAAGGTCGTTGAATTGGGATATGGCTGTGGATTAGTTGGGTAATAATAACTATTTTTAAGTTCCATCTTTGTCATTATACCGTACCATATGAACAAACAGAGTCAATTTATTTTCCAGTCGGTGAAATGGCTTTCAAATGAGGGAACCCAAAAAATAAAAATAAAATTACACGGTCAATAAAATAGGACTTTTATTAGAATTCTAAGCTGATGAGATGGTAGACCATATCTATGAATGTGATTAGTAAGTGCGTAGCATGAGGAGTGGAATTTTCACTCAGATTTTTCTATATTTATTTACTAATTTTATATGAAAGGCATTGCTTCTCTTAAATTATGATTTTCTTCTGTTGTGTTTCAGCTGCATTGCTGTCCTTTTGGGTGCTGAAGTTATTCTTACTGATTTCCTAGATAGATTAAGGCTGATGAGGAAGAACGTTGGAACTAATCTATATGGAAATGTTCGTGGTTCTGCAGCAATGAGTCAACTCATTCGAGAAGAGGAGCCTGTTGTAGAATTGATTCGACCATTACCTAATTATGGTACAAAGATCTTATATCTTCTCTTCCACATAACAAAGGTTTTAAAAATTGGTTGTTTCTATAACCAAGTAGGTATAATAGGCGTTACAACTCAGTTGAGTGCTTGTTATGGTGCCGTTACAACTGTTATGGCTATTGTAATCAATTTTCCTAAGAACCAATACCAGCTCTTGGTTGTTGGATTTTGCACCTAGACCTTCCACATGGTGTGTCTTGACCTATGAATTTAGTCCTATGCTCCATATACATTGTCATCAAATTACCTAGTATTTGTTTAATGCTTCTAGGCCAAGTAGTGATCTTTTATGAGTTGTTTTGGTGCTCATTTAAAGTTTTTGAATTTTAGAATTTCTTGTTTTTTTTTTCCTTCTTAATTTTATATAGATTCTTATTGTGTTTTTCTCTTATTTTGGATGAAAAAAGTGTTGGGGTCAGATGTAATTTATAGTGAGGATGCGGTGATGGATTTATTGGCCACATTACTAGAACTTTGTGGCACCCAAACAACAATTATTTTGGTTGGAGAACTTTGAAATGGTACAAAATTTTAAGTTTGCTTCGTTCTACCAAAACCACAAGTGTTTTGCATTTATTTAATTTTCATGGCACAGAGTTCTCAAGGCAAAAATTACAGGGGAATTAAAGAGAATTTTGCCAAAAAGAGTAGGTTGGGGGTGGAATAGGTTAAAAGGACATACTAAATTTGAAAATGACAAAAGTAGGCAGAAAAGATAGATGGTTGAAAATAGGACAATCTTACTTTACATCTGCTTGTACTTGGGGTTATTTTCCCCATCTCACTCAAGGTAAAAAGGAATCATGTAACGCCCACAAAATTAACCCATTATATATATCATTGACATGCATTATTTAAAGAAGACAATTTATTAATTCATTCATCAGAGTATTACTAAATAAAGCATTACATGTAACTTTGAATAAAATGCCTTACAGGCTTACATCTTTCCAAGCCAACACTTGGATACAAAAATATGAGTTCTAACTCAATACAAGAAAAGCCCTAGACTTGAATGTTTACATGTACTAATAAATAAAGACAATTAACTAAAGGTAGTCTTCTTCAAACCAGAAGCCAAACCCTCCCAAGCTAAGTCCTTGGAGGTAGTTTATCACCTGAACCTGAAAATGATGTTCCCATAAAGGGTGAGCCACAGCCCAGTAGAAATATTCTAAACCACATATAAGCAATGAATAAAGCAATAGCATTCAACAGATGGTTAACCAAGATAATCAATTACTTCATTTTACAGCCTCATGACACTATTGTCTAAGATACATTTTACTTTCCAACTTAATCAACATGGCCCAGAACCTGGCCGAACTTACAACAGTGAATTATATAAATCATATTCACATTCTTCCAATATCAACAAACAAATGAGACTCAAGCTCAATTCAAAACACTTCATACTTCCAGATTGATACACATTTTAGTGTTGTATCAATAAAACACTTCTATATAAATAAGCACACATAAAAGTGATGCTAATGGAGTCCATCCCCTATCTCCTCCCAAACAAAAATCCGGTTTAGAGGTCCATCCCCTATCTTCCCCTAAACCGTGGAGTACATCCCCTATCTCCTCCCACACAAAACAATGTATGCAAATGCAATGCTCAATCAATACACGTATTTTCTTTATCAATACAATAGTCAAAATTAATGACTTAACCAATGTGATTAGTTTCAGTTATTCCTAATCCACATGCAATGTCTACAACAATCACGACTATCCTCCACCGATAGCCCAAAACAGTTATTTCTAAACTGAAAATAACTATGTCAACAATTCAATAGACAAATAATACAAATTATCCAACTACGCCATTTAATCAATGAATTCCCCAATTCCATGAATTAAACCATCTTTTCCCAACTCCACGAATTAATTATACAAATTAATTTAATAATACAACTAGGGTTTTTCCCAGAATTTACCAAAGTATCCCCAACATATCAAAATACCAAAACTTAGAACAAAACCTATAAAATGGAGTAGGAAATCCCTACCTCAAAGAAAACAACCCAAATGGTGAAGACAGAGATGAGTGCCCAAATACCAAAGTGCTCCAAATCGCCAAATGTTCAAATTAAATGGAAGCCCTCGACTCACTCTATCTTTTTAATGAAGGATCTAGGGTAGAAACACTCCCTAAGTGGATCAAATCTAAGAGAGAAGGTGAGTAGGGAGAGAGAGAAGTCGGACCTAGGGTTTGGAATCAAAAAGAAGATGAAAATGACTGATCAAAACCCGCTGCTGTGTATATAAACTGGACAGGCTCGCTCGAGCGAAGCCTTTGTCGCTCGAGCGACCAGACACAGAAAAGCTACGCTCGAGCCAAGGAAACCTTGCTCGAGCCAACAACCCAAAAGCTCGCTCGAGTGAAAGAAAACTCGATCGAGCGAAGAACTCAAATCTTCAGGTCTGTAATCAGACTCACGCTCGAGCGAAGGAACCATCGCTCGAGCGAAGAACAAACTAACTCGCTCGAGCGAAGAAAATCTCGCTCGAGCCAAGAATGCAGAGCTACAGGTCAATACTGGACGCCATCTCTCGCTCGAGCGACCAACTTCTCGCTCGAGCGAAGAACCAAAATCCTGGACAGCAACACTTGGTTTCTAAACCCAACCAACCTGAAACAAACCTGCCCAACACATCCTATAATTCCAAATGAGAAAATAAAGGACAACAACAACAATTATACAATAACAGAATCTGCGGAACCTGAGTCCGGATACAATAATCAAATGGGAAAAGACCGGGGTCGCTATAAATCAAATTATGATCTTGTAACTAACGTAGATTAACTAACTTAATCTGTTGTTTGCTTGGTGTCAACATGAGAGTTTGATAGTTAACATGTTTTATCATTTTGTACAAGAGTAAGGAAATAGGGATTACTCTATGAATTGTAGCTCAACTGTTACAATTCCTCTGGTGCGGGGACTTTTGTATGCTACAAGGTGTCTCTTTGGAGATGTGTTGGGCTCTGTTGGGTGTGGTTTTAGTATGCAATAATCCTATTGGCTCTTCTTTGTTGTTGTGTTCTATATGTAGGCATATAAGAATATGAATAGTTTATGTTCCTTCGAAGAACCTTTGAGTAGTTCTTTCGTGATGTTTTACAAATAATAAAATAGAGTTGAATTGGATTAATGCAAGTTGTTCCTTGAATCCCATCATTTAATTCGTGGAACTTAGTACTGTGTGGAGTGTGCTTTGAATTGATTTTTGATAAATCATTTATGAATGTGCCTCTTGTACAATGTCATTGAACTCAATGAGCACATGCTGCAAAATTTATGTTGAGATTTGTGAAGAAATTAGGGGTTCAATTAGCTTTCCTATCTAGTGGACACACTCTTGGGACTCCATTTACTGTTTGGTTGGAATATTGAACTTATTGAGCCCTTTTAACTATTCACATGTCTCTTTGGATTAGAATGTGAATAATTTTTTTAATTGAAAGAAGCAAAAGAAATATTAGATGACAACATAGTTGCATAGCTTTTGCAATCCTTACACCAATTATTGACATGGATCACTTATAAATGTAAAACAATATGCTCTCATCCTGCGAAGATGCTGGAAAAATCTGCCTGCTGGTGTCTGCTTGTTAGTCTAGTATAGTTCACCCTGCACAAAAATGTGGTTTTTTATTTTTATTTTGTCTTATATGGATTTTTTGTTCTTAACCATCCTACTACTTTTGTCCCTTAAATTCTGAGATGATGGTACCATGGATTCTAGAGTTTGACTTATGAGCAGATCGATTTCTTAGGGTGTGTATAATAAGATCACAGTTAGATGTTGGTTTTGATGTTGAAATACTAGGTGAAGTAGAATGGCATCTTGATATCTGAGTTTTTTTTTTTTTCTTGTCATGCAGAGTATTGGTGTTGTTCTAAAGATAATAGATGTCTTGAGCCTAAACAAATAAAATAGAAGTTTTTCTAGGAATCCACATTTTTTTTTTCTTATTAGGTTTCTTTTATAAGACAAAACAACAAATAATGTTAGGTATGTATCCAATCTTTCCCCTTCCAAACACATTAATGTGAATAGGTTGTTTTGTTTGTTCCCTCTATGTTTGTTTTAGTTTGTTCTATCACTATTTATAAGATAAGTATCTTTAATTTCTTTCAAATTTAGCGAAAAATTTAAAAATGCCACCACATTGTCCGGAGACCATCACGGACACCTCACCCTAGATTAAAAAAACTTCTAAAAGCAAGAGGCGCGTCGATAGGATGCACGATTAGAGAATTAGAAACAAAAATGCGAGGGGAAAAAAAGGCGAAAATGAGCCGTTGGGTTGGAAAAAATGCAAAACATCTACCAAACTACTTGAAGACCATCACAAACATCTCAATATAGATTAAACAAACTTGTGAGAGCAAGTAGTGCATTGATAGGACGCATAGTTAAAGAATTAGAGAAAAAAACATGTAAGAAAAAAGGCAAAAAAGAGCCCCCAAGGGGCATAAATGAAAAACAGTTGCTAATCTACCTAAAGACCGTCACCGACAGCTGGCCCTACATTAAACAAACTTGTGAGAACAAGAGGCACGTCAATAGGACGTACAGTTAAAGAATTGTAGACAAAAATGTGAGAAAAAAAGCAAAAACCAACCATTAGGGGCAAAAAAGCAAAACAGCCCCCAAACCATTGTACGGATGTTACGGGCATCTTCCTCATGACAAATAGGACTTGTGGGGACAGACTGGACATAATTGGCACATGTAGTTTGGGAGTTAGAGTCGAAAACGCGTTAAACTTAATCAAAAAAGTGAGTTCCGGGGGGGGGGGGCGAAAATGCAAAACAGACCCCTAACCACCATATGGATGTCACAACCAACTTCCACATGACAAATAGGACCTGTGACAACAAACGCAATGTAATTCGCACATGTAGTTTGGAGTTAGACCCCAAAACACCTTAAACTTAATCGAAAAAGGGTGTTAAGGGGGCAAAATGCGAAGCAGCCCCCGAACCACCATACGAATGTTACGGTCACCTTCCTGTGACAAATAGGACCTATGACAATAGACGTAATGTAATTAGCACGTGTAGGTTGAGACTTAGAGTCAAAAATGGCTTAAGCTTAACCGAAAAAGGGCGTTAAGGGGGCGAAAATGTGAAATAGCCCCTGAACCAACGTACAAATGTGAAGGTCACTTTTCCCATGACAAATAGGACCTATGTCAACAAACAGAATGTAATTTGCACGTGTAGTTCAGAAGTTAGAGCCAAAAACAGCTTAAACTTAACCGGAAAAGGGCGTTAAGGGGACAAAAATACAAAACAGCCCTCGAACCACTGTATGGACGTCACAGTCAGCTTCCTCCATGATAAATAGGACCTGTGACAATAGATGGAATGCAATTTGCACGTGTAGTTTGGGAGTTAGAGCCGAAAACGTCTTAAACTTAACCGAAAAAGGGCATTAAGATGATGAAAATACGAAACAACCCCAAAACCATCATATGAATGTCACAGCCACCTTCCCCGTGACAAATGGGACCTGTGACAATAAACAGAATGTAATTCACAGGTGTAGTTTGGAAGTTAGATCCAAAAATGCCTTAAACTTAACCGAAAAAGGGTATTAAGGGAGTAAACATGCGACACAACCCCTGAACCACCGTGTGGATGTCACGGCCAGCTTTCCCGTGATAAATAGGACCTATGACAATAGACAGAATGTAATTCGCACGTGTAGTTTGGGAGTTAGAGTCGAAAACGCCTTAAACTTAACCGAAAAAAGGCGTTCAAGGGGCGAAAACTGCGAAACAACCCCCGAACCACTGTATGGATGTCACGGTTAGCTTCCCTGTGAAAAATAGGACCTATGGCAATAGACATGATGTAATTCGCATGTGTAGTTTGGAAGTTAGAGTAGAAAATGCCCTAAAGTTAACTAAAAAATGGCGCTAAGAAGGCAAAAATGCGAAACAACCCCCGAACCACCATATGGATGTCACGACCAGCTTCTCCGTGACAAATAGGACCTATGACAGTAGATAGAATGTAATTAGCACGTGTAGGTTGGGAGTTAGAGCTGAAAACGCATTAAACTTAACCAAAAAATGGTACTAAGAGGGGGCGAACATGCGAAACAACCCTTGAATCACCATATGGATATCATGGCCAGCTTACCCATGACATATAGGACCTGTGCCAATGGACGGGATGTCATTAGCACATGTACTTTGAGAGTAAGAGCTCAAAACGCATTAAAGTTAACCAAAAATGGGCGTTGAGGGGGCGAAAATGCGAAACAACCCCAAAACCACCGTAAGAATTTCACGACCATCTTCCCTATGACAAATAGGACCTATGACAACAGATGGAATGTAATTAGCACGTGTAGTTTGGGAGTTAGGGCTGAAAACGCCTTAAACTTAACCGAAAAAGAGTGTTAAGGTGGCGAAAATGTGAAACAGCCCTTGAACCACTATACAGATGTCAAAACCACCTTCCCCGTGACAAATAAGACCTGTGAAAATAGACGGAATGTAATTAGCACGTGTAGGTTGGGAGTTAGAGCCCAAAACGCATTAAACTTAACCGAAAAATGACATTAAGGAGGCGAAAATATGAAATAGCCCCAGAACCACTGTATGGATGTCGTGACCACCTTCCTTGTGAAAAATAGGACCTATGACAACAAATGAAATGTAATTAGCACGTGTAGGTTGGGAGTTAGAGCCGAAAATGACTTAAACTTAACCGAATAAGGGCATTAAGGGAGTGAAAATGCGAAATAGCTCCCGAACGAGCATACAGATGTCACAGCCACCTTTCCCATGATAAATAGGACCTGTGATAACAGATGAAATGTAATTAGCACGTGTAGGCTGGGAGTTAGAGCTGAAAATGACTTAAACTTAACTGAAAAGGGCGTTAAGGAGGCGAAAATGCGAAACAGTGCCTGAACCACCATACGAATGTGACTGCCACCATCCCTATGAAAAATAGGACCTATTTCAATCGATGGAATGTCATTAGCACACATAGTTTTGGAGTTAGAGCAGAAAACGCATTAAACTTAATCGAAAAAAGGCATTAAGGGGCAAAAATGCGAAACAGCCCCCGAACCACTGTACGGATGTCACGACACCTTTCCCATGACAAATTGGACCTTTGATAATAGAAGGAATGTAATTAACACATGTAGGTTAGGAGTTAGAGCCGAAAATGCCTTAAACTTAACTGAAAAAGGGCGTTATGAAGGGAAAATGTGAAACAGCCTCCGAACCACCGTACGGATGTCAAGACCACCTTCCTTGTCACAAATAGGACCTGTGAAAACAAACGGAATGTAATTAGCATGTGTAGGTTGAAAGTTAGAGCCCAAAACGCATTAAACTTAACCGAAAAAGGACGTTACGGAGGTGAAAATGCGAAACAGTCCCCAAACTGCCGTATGGATGTCACGGCCACCTTTCTCATAACTAATAGGACCTATGAAAACAAACTTAATGTAATTAGCACGTGTAGGTTCGGAGTTAGAGCCGAAAATGCCTTAAACTTAACCAAATAATGGCGTTAAGCGGGCGAAAATGCAAAACAGCCCCCTAACCATCGTGCGGATGTCAAGGCCACCTTCCCCGTCACAAATAGGACTTATGACAACAGATAGAATGTGATTAGCACATGCAGCTTGGGAGTTCGAGCCCAAAACACATTAAACTTAATCGAAAAAGACGTTAAGGGGGCAAAAATATGAAATAGCTCCCAAACCACCATACGAATGTCATGGCCAACTTCCCCGTGAAAAATATGACCTATGACAACAGACGAAATGTAATTAGCACTTGTAGCTTGGGAATCAGAATCGAAAATGCCTTAAACTTAACTAAAAAGAGTGTTAAGGTGGCAAAAATGCAAAACAGCCTCCGAACCACCACACAGATGTGAAGGCCATCTTCCCCGTGACAAATAGGACCTATGTCAATAGAGTAAATGTCATTAGCTCACGTAGTTTGGGAGTTGGAGCCAAAAACGCATTAAACTTAACTGAAAAAGGGTGTTAAGGGGGCGAAAACGCGAAACAGGCCCAAAACCACTATATGGATGTCACGACCACCTTTCCCATGACAAATAGGACCTGTGGAAATAGATGAAATGTAATTATCACGTGTAGGTTGGGATTTAGAGCCGAAAATGACTTAAACTTAACCGAATAAGGGCGTTAAGGTTGTGAAAATGCGAAACAGCCCCTGAACCACCATACGGATGTCAAGGCCACCTTCCACATGACAAATAGGACCAACGACAACATACGGAATGTAATTAGCACGTGTAGGTTGGAAGTTAGAGCCGAAAATGTACTAAACTTAACCGAAAAATGGCGATACGGGAAAAAATACGAAATAGCCCTCGAACACTATATGGATGTCACAGCCAGCTTCCCTGTGAAAAATAGGGCCTGTGGCAATAGACAAAATGTAATTAGCACATGTAGGTTGGAAGTTAGAGCCGAAAAAGCATTAAACTTGACCGAAAAGGGGCATTAAGGGGGCGAAACTGTGAAACAGCCCAGAACTACCTTACAGATGTCACGGCCAGCTTACCCGTGACATATAGGACCTATGACAATAGACGGAATGTCATTAGCACACGAAGTTTGGGAGTTAGAGCCGAAAATGCTTTCAACTTAACTGAAAAAAGGCATTAAGGGGGCAAAAATGTGAATTAGCCCCCTAACCACCGTACGGATATCACGACCACCTTTCCTGTGACAAATACGACTTGTGACAATAGATGGAATGTAATTAGCACATGTAGGTTGGGAGTTAGCACGTGTATATTGCTCATTCATTTTACTTTGAGTAGGAAAATGAGAATAAAGAAGAGTTAAAATAAATTTACAACCAAAACATTCTACCAATAAGCATTTATTTTATGAAGAGGTATGCTCCTAAAAATTGTATTTTTTAAAAATCGAAATCTAGTTTGGAATAAATCTTTCATGATACATACATATAATTGCATTTCGAAAAAATGTTTTTATAGATTGTTCTACCTTAAATGCATGCTATTACAATCTTTTTCCTATGTCTGAATGAATTGATATATGTAATGGATGCAATTGTTTTTTTTTTTTTTTTGTAGATGGCTTTTGGCGTGGACTTGTGGAAAGTCTATATTTTTGCTTATGGAGGACACTTGACACTTTTGTATAATCATGCTAACTATGTCGTCCTCTGCTTTTGTGTAGATTAGCACCGATGATACATACAACTTTTGTAACCCAACTGATAGTTGCTGGCGTGGCATATAGATCACCTTTTGTCGTGATATAGATTACAATAGTAATTTGTACCATGCCAAATGGCCATATCGCACGGTAGTAAATTTTTATTTTTTATTTTTTTATGAAGGGTTGGATTTTTGTATGGAAATATAATTTTAGTTTGGACAATTGGTGGTTTGCATGGAATATATACATTTCAAGTTATTCATTTTTGGATGGTTGGAAGTAATATGGATTGTGGAATGATTGATAATTTTACATTGTGAAATGATTGATAAAATATGCATTGTTTTGTTTATATACACACTACAGGTTGCACGGAATACAGACCGATTGTTGAGAAATTAGAATTTTGTGATAAAACATAAGAGCATTTTTTTGGCGACTAAACAATTTGTAGTAAAAAAGAAAGTACATATTTCAGTGACTAAAATGTTAGTGGCTAAAACCAAATAAAAAATTTTGGAAAACAATTATGGCAACTACAAAGCTTAGCGCCAACAAAAAGTAGATATTAAGCGACTAAAACTTAAAAAAAATAAAATAAAATAAATAAAAACAAAAATAAAAATAAAAATAAAAAAATTAGAAATTTGGTGACTAAAATATTTTGTAGCCAAAAAACAAAACACATTTTCCGACTACAAGTTCAGTAGCAAAAAATATAAGACTTTTGCGAACTAAATGTTTAGTAGGCAAAACACAAAATATTTGGCTACTAAAAGCTTAGTAGCCAAAAAATTCAGACTTTTAGCCACAAAAAAAATTAGTAGCCAAAAAGAAAACCACACTTTAACCGACTAAAATCTTAGTAGTCAAAAATAATCCAACTTTTGACAACTAAAATATTTTGTAGCCAAAAAATTTTTGATGAACAACACCAACACTATTGCCAACTAAAAGTATAGTAGCGAAAAATGTAAGACTTTAGGCGACTAAACTTTTAGTAGCTAAAACACAATCACACTTTAGGCGACTAATATATTTAGTAGTTAAAAAAATAATAGGAGGAACAAAAAAAAATTTGGCAACTAAATCTTTAGTAGCTAGATATAGGTAAGGTTTTTCGCGACAAAATAATTTTAGTCGCTAAAAAGGTGATATTTAATTTTTTTTTCAATACTTTTGGCGACTAAAATATTAGTCGACATTTCAATACATTTGACGACTAAAATAATTTTAGTCGCCAAATACCTTTCTCGACAATCCTTCAGTGACTACTCTTGCGACCAAAAAATTTCGTTGCTAAACAATTTTGGCGACTGAAAGATGACTTTTTGCAACTAAAAATGTAGTCGCCAAAAGTATAAATTCTTGTAGTGATACAATTAAATCACAATTAATTATAAATTCTTAATTATTATTATCATTCTTAAATTTTTATTCTAATTTTAATTTCATTATATTTTAGATCACAACTAATTTTAAATATTTAACTATTTGTTGTAATTACTACTTTTCTTTTCATTTGACTTTAATTTAATTATATTTTATATCACAAATTAATCCTAAATTCTTAAATATGTATTATAATTTCTAACATGTTAATCTAATTTTAATTTAATTACATTTTACATCAATTCTTAATTATTATTTATTTTATATTTTATTTAATTGTATTTGAAACCAATTCTTAATTATATTTTATATTTTATATCAATTCTTAATTATATTTTAATTTATTTTATTTTAATTGACATACTAATCTAATTTTAGGTTTGGAGAAAATATGAGTAAAATTGTCCTTTAGTTGTATTCATTTCATTCTAATTTTGTAGAAAACAAAACACACTCTAGAAAATGGCACATTCCTTTAGTTTAGATAGAAAAACTAGCGATAACACTTTAATCCAAAACCACGTGGGTCTTTTTGGCTATATTTGAACAATAAAGGATAAAGTGTTCTAGATCCAAACCACAAGGGGATAAAATAAATTTAACCTTATTTTATATTGGCTTTCAAATTAATTAGGGGACTCGGGCAAAAAATGAAATCTTGTATTTTTTTTTATACCCAAAGGTCCACAAGCAACTTTATTGTGCCTATAAGGACAAACTTTTGTGAAATGACAAAAATACCCACGTATATATATATATATATATATTCATGATTCCCAAATCAAACATAAGCAAATCATTTTCTCTCTTTCTCTACTCTGCGCAACTCTCTCTTTACTCCTCTCTCTCCTCCTCTACTGAAATCAGTACCGGAGGTGGCCCTCTCCAATCAATCTTCGTTAGTGCTAGGGTGGTGGTGGTGGTGGTGGCTCGGTGGGTAGTGGGTTCACCTGAGTTGATTCAGAGATGACATACCACCTCGTGGCCGGCGGCAGCGTTGGTGGTGGTGGAGGTGACCCTCTCCTCTCTTGCTATCAATCAACCCAATGTCGTCACCAGCACCACCACAGATCTCTTCTCTCTCCGATCTATTCTCTTGCCTGAGAGAGAGAGAAAGAGAGAGAGAGAGAGAGAGAGAGAGAGAGAGAGAATGGCGACCTCGGATCCAGAATTATAGAGCATGAAGCTTCTTTCCATGGCACTCCTAGCAACCATCACGACGAAGCTCAACGTTCCTTCAATCTGCTCTGTCTCTTCTACTTGCAAGACCTTCAAGATCTGCTCTCTCCCCCTCCCCCCCTAAATTTCTAGGGTTTTATGTAAAAAAAATATCTCACTACAACATAAAAAGGTCTATGGTGATGAAAACGCATAATGAAAAAATATTTTTTCTCCAAATATACATGTTTTAGTGATGAAAATAAGATTTCGTCTCCAATTGTACTATTGTTAGAGACGAAAATAAAATTTCGTCACCAAATGCTTAAAATAAATAAAATAATAGGTGATGAAATTTTTTTTCATCTCTAAATTTTATTTTTCGTCACAAAACAAATTCCCGTCCTTGGAAATTTGGGTGGAAAATTTGAGCGGCATATTAGAGATGAAATTGTCGTCATCATTGTAAAAATTTTCAGAGACAAATATAATTTCATCACCCATAATTTAAGGGGACAAAACGACACCGTTTTGTCTTTCCAAATCACTTTTCTCTCTCGTGCTCTTTCTCTGACTCTCTCATCCAGTCTCGTCTCTCTCACTGGTCTGAGCTCGTGAAACCCTCTCACCGATCTCTTCCTTGCCCTCTCACATGCACACGAGCACTGCCGGAAACCCTCTCTCTCCATTCGAATCACACCACCGGAAACCCTCTCTCTCCATTCGAATCGCACCACCGGAAGCCCTCTTCTCCATTCATTTTGCGTCACTGATGCGACACCACCGGAAGTCCTCTTCTCCATCCATTTTGCGCCAGGTATCTTTTTTCTATATATATATATATATGTACACTTTTCGTGAATAAAGATTTTTATGCAATTTCCCTCAATTTTTTTGCGATTTCCAATCGGGTAAATTGTTGAATGCCATTTGTTCCTACTCTGTTTTGAGGTTGTGGTATGTTGGTCTGCTCTGATTTGAGGTTGTGGTTTGATTGATTAGCTGCTGTGAGGCTTAGTGGTTATCTCTATTGTTACTGGTGTTGCTTGGTTTTACTGTTATGAGGCTGTCTATTTGAAGGTTTTTTTTCTAGTGATGTGGTTTAGGGTTTACACATACAGATCATTATGAAAGTTTCACATTCAACCCATCCAAAGTGATAAAAGTTTTACATTGATGGGTTGGTGAGTGCATAGACTTGGTGGGTTTGTTTTGTTGCATTAATGTTTTTCTTTTTGGTATGAGGATTTGTTTCTGTTACATAGGATTGTCTGACTAGAAACCCTCTGCATAGGATTGTCAAAAATCATGAATTCTTCCCGTTGTCTCTATTGGAGTGCAAGCAAACATGTGGCCTCACAACTTTTCAGTCTATGGATTGTTTTGAACTGAAATGCTACTCTCAGATATTTAGATAGTATATTGGGGAGAGTGGCTTATTGTGTTGTAAATATCAAGAATTTGAAAGTTTTTTTGCTTCTTTAGTTCCTTTTGTTCATGATAGATCCGCCATAGGTGTTGTCTAAATACGTGCAAATCCACTTTTCTTCTGCATGAGGATCTTTTTTGTATGTGGTTGAATGAGCAGTGGGAACATTAACATCAATATCTTTCTTTGCAAGGTCTAATTGAACCTTTACTTGATTTTAATGCTTATCTTTGCAATTTTTGTCTTGCCCAAATGTTAAAATGCGAGAAAGATTCTTGACACGTATATAAACAGTACCTATTTGCCAATTTCTAGATTGTTAAACCTGTAGTTTATTGATTGTCTACAATGGGAAAAGTTGTCTACTACTTTGAGTTTAGTGATTATACTTATCACTTCAAGTTTTGCGTAATTTCTTTTGTTTTGTAGGCCATTATGCAGTGCCCACACAACACAGGTATACTTTGGGCTGGTCTACCTATGGTGACCCTTTCCCTCGAGAAAATGGCAACTAGAGTTGCTGGTTCACTTTGTCTAGCCACTGGAGTTGGGGAGGAGATGATTGTCAACAGGTAGGTATTTTGAGGGCATTGAAAAATACAAATTGTTGCTCAACTGGCTTAGAATGTAAATGTAAAGTTGTTATGATCACTTATGGTTTGACAATGGGTCACACAGTAGTGTGAGCCCTTCCTGCCCAAGCATTAAAGTTTGGGTCATCCCTCTTTATCTCTAGTGGTGATGGATCTACCTTTTAAACAAATTGCATTTGTTGACTTACTCTAGTTTTTTGTTGATTGCTAACTCCTTGTTTTTGGTATATAATGAAGTATAAGAGAGTATAAAGAGAAAGAAGTATCTTTGGCACTAATTGCTCAAAGCTTCAGGATCTTACCGACAGACTCAAAGTTGTTCGTTTGACTCCCCTTTATTTGATACGAAACGTTGGGTGAGTTAACAAATATTTTGTAATTGGTTTGTGAGTTTTAAGCATTTGATACTTTTTTTGTGTGTGTTAGGCAATGAAGGATACAAATTTGTGTAGTGGCATCTTTCAACTGTTTACTTATTACGCTCATCATTAGCTCATTCATTAGCAGTATCCTAAATGTCATCTTTACCTACGGTTTGCTCATCATTTGCTCGTATTGATCCTACTATATCCAAAATGTATTTATATTTGTGAACAGTTATAACATTGTGTTGTATCCAGGTGGAGAATCTTGAGAGAGCATATTTCAAGATGTGGAATCTGTATTGCTCAAGCCAACATCTACAGCCCTTTAAAGTGAAGGAGAATGTAACGCCCTAATTTTTATATCCAAATGATAATACGATAACCATGGTTCTTTAAAGTAAAACTGAAAATAAATCCGCACACATGCATTACATGATACAAATAGTCTTCAGGCGATAATACATTCACTTCAAATCAAAATAACATAAACAAATAGATACCCCCAAGGGTTTACAAGTTTCCAAGGCTTAGGCCTAGTTATACAAAATGGTTATTCAAACCCACACAAATACAACCCTTGGCTCACAAATAGAGTTACAGTAAAATGAGAGCCTTGTACTCTCAACACATATTTCCTCGCCTTTAGTTAGGCGGGATCACCACATCTTTTCCTGCACAAAAATCCCGTAAGGTAAGCATAAAGCCCAGTAGGAAATCTTTAACAAAATATATACATTTTATACAAGTCTCAAGAGATGAAATGCACATGTCATGCTATGCCCCTTTTTGAAAGTAAATCACATTTTCATCTTTTGAAACCATAATGCTCAATGATGTCATGCAATTTCAATTGTTCAAAACTTAACAATTTATTTCAAGGGCAGTAGATACAACTCTAGTAATCCCTAGGTCGGTGTCTGCAAGTAAACTATACAAGTACTACCAAATTTTCATTTTTACCGGTATTAACCGGAAGGCTCGACACCTCTTCGCGCAGGTTTTTAGTCTTTCACGCCGGACTCTCAGGCCAACTTATTCAATATCATTTACACCACCTATCAAGACTTACCAACGTATTTACCCCAAAACCATTCCATGAAAAATTGTTTCTCAATATTCTTTTCTCAATACAAGTTTTCAAATCAACTTTCCAAGTTTAATGTAATCAAATGAATTGATATGCCAATTTCACAAGATGAAATATAAATAATTTTATTCCGATTCATCATCCAAGGAATAACACAATTCCCTCTTCTCAAGTATCCTCAACAATTAGTCATTTCAAGACTATTTCAACGTTTTGAACAATAATTTCCAAAATGAACAACAATTCTCATATTCCATGAATTTCATCATTTATATAAATATAAATAAGAAATTTTTCAAACATCCATTTATTTTGACACACAAAATAAATATAACAATATCATTCATAGATTTTCAATTTCTTTTAAAAATCTTCAATTTCTAGGTTTTCCCACCAAAACTATACAACTCAAATCTTTTGAAAGAAAACTTTCCAAAATCATCTTTTCTTCAATCAACGAAGATCAAAACCCATAAGATCATTTTAAAAGAACAAGACACAAACCCACTTTCAAAATTGCTCAACTTCTTGAATCAACAATCAATTTTCAAAGCTATCGACGGATGATTTCAAAAATCATCTAGATCTTGCAAAAATATATATATAACTCTAAGAAAATCCCTACCTCAAATATTGAAGAAGAATTGAGATGAAACCCCAAAATCAACGATGCTTAAACTCGATCTCCACCGCACACAACGAAGCTCTCAAGATGATAACCAACTTGGATAAAAAAAACTTAGGTCTAAATCCCAATGTATTTGGAGAAATCAAAGAGAGAAGATGATTTCTAGAGAAAGAAGCTCTAAATCTAAAATTCTGGAGAGTTTTAGAGAGAGAGAACTAAAAAAGTGATCTGAAATATCAGATTCACCAACTAATATAACATGGTCCGCTCGAGCGTGGAAAGCCCCGCTCGAGCGTCAGACACAACCTTCCGCTCAAGCATCGAATACACTTTTCTAGTACTTTTGTAGGCAAGTCAAACTCCTAGAACCAAACATTCTCCACTCGAGCACATAAACGGCCACTCAAGCGAACAAGCAACTTCAAATGCATTTTGTATTTTTGCTTCAGGGGCGCTGCCTCTTGTTCTCGCCTGGACGCTGCCCCGGACCAACCAAGAGACGATGCCCCCTGGACCCCCGCGAGCTGACCAGGCAGCTTAATCCCTGACCTACTCAGCGAAGTGGCAAAACATGAAAGAATTAACTTCTGATACAACTCCGCAAGACACAATTCGGGTTGGATTCGCATCTAAAGGTTTGGAGACATTACCTATTCCAAACACACCGCTACAACCAGATAACTAAAATAGGGTGAATACAGGGAAACTAAGATACATAACACTGTTCAAAACCATACCAACCCGAGCCCGAAACACCACACAGAGACGGGTCAAAACCGGGATCGCTACAGAAAATGATTCAAAATTTCCATATAATAGATAGAAAAATAAGAGAGTAAAATAAGAAAGGATAGTTATCTACCTCTGTTGGATCTTTGTTAACGCAGATGATTGAACTCTTGCAAAGAAGCACAAGCATGAAATAGATTAGAGGATAGTTGTCTCTCTCACTCTATGTGTGTGTGTGTGTGTGTGCATGTGCGCGCGCGCGCACATGCATGCTGCATGGAAATTTTTTTGGTTCTAAAACGACACTCAATAGTTGTTGGTTGTGTCTTTAACATTCAGAAGCGTTTCTATTTTAAGATTCTTTTAAGTTCCCTTGGATTGAAGATTTTGTTGAAAACATGAGATCACTAAACTTCTAAATGCGGTGTTTATGCATGAAGTTAAGGTGTAGTTTTGGTTTAATCTTTTTTTCCCATCAGTTCTCTTGGAAACTAAATGAGGTTAAATAGATTTAAGAGATCTAGAAATTTAAAAAGCTTACTGTAGATTCTACATTCTTTTGGCAGATTACATGTGGTATAGTATTTAAGTTGATGCATGAGAAGACAAAGGTCCGGCTGCATTCACATGAGATTCTATATGGATCTGGAAGCGAGCAGCAATCGGTTATAGGTTTTCCGGTCGTTGATGATTTAAATAGCTACTGGGTACTTAGGAAATTGGCTCCAGCATCGCCAAACATCTTGGCTTTGCAAACAAGTTCGTTTTTGTTTCTATCCCAATCTTTTTAGTCTTCTTTTTTAGGATATTAAAACCTCAATTTATCTAGGTTTATTGATTTTTTTTCTCAAATTTATCTAGGTTTTGATTGTTCTGTAGAAAAATGTAAATGAGGCAGTGGAGTAGGCTATTAAAACCACAATTTATTTGGGTTTATTAATTTTTTCTTAAAATTATCTAGGTTTTGATTATAGAAAAATGTAAATGAGACTGTAGAGAAGCTTAATCAGGAGGAATTGAAGTGTTTGGAGTGGTTTGTCATGTGTTTGTAGCTCAACAAAGGAAGAATCTAATAGAAAGACTGTTTAGGTGAGCAAACCTATCTTATTTGTTATCTTCTAAGAGTAGCTAAACAAAGGGAAAAATGGAAACCCAGGCTTTGATTTTTCTTGAGTATTTGTATTTCTATCTTGAACTCATCATGGATGAAGGTGTCTTCATTTGGGTCCAGCAGTTATATTTCTACTAAGTTTGTTACTCAAATTTTTTTGGATATCTGTTGTTTCAATAATGTTTCAATAATCTTTTATATCCAACAGGTTTGTTACTCAATAATATTCACAGTAGGTTTTTCCAATTGTTTTATTGATGTTTATATTATTAATTCTTACAGTTTGTGCTTGAAACATTGTGTCTAAAGTATTGTGTTTGCTTAATAGGCTCACATTCAATAGCTTGATGACTTCCTGAGGACCTTTCATATCCAAACATTGTGGTAAGTATTTGATTTGAATTATAGAATTCATGAGTTAATTTTTTAAGTTAATTGATTTTGAAATTCATGACTTAATTGGTTTGAATTTGTAGTATCATATTGTTCAAGCTTTAATTAATCTCATTCGCTGAAGTTTTTGTATTTTCTTAGAATTCTCTTATTGGTTGTTGAGAGTTTCATCGTTCTAGATTAGTTTAACTGGATATCTTTACGTATTCAGATTCAAATTATTAGTCATTAAATTTGATATTTTAAATTGAAGTGGGTCATAATTTATAAATGAAAAAGGGTTAGCGAGAGATGAAAATTGATGAACCATCAGATACAGGGAGGTTAGTTTCTAATTGCTAAACCATTTGGCGAAAATTGATGAAAATTGTTGAACCTTTTGGCAAGATGGCCTGTTTTTAGAGAAAGAAATAGAGAGATAGAGCTTTAATTTCTATGTTGTTTAATTTGTATATAAATATCCACTCAGTTTGTTATCCTATCATACAACATAACATGCCATGTACAAGACACAAAACAATATACATACTATCAACCATGCTTCTATAGGAATTTAATTTAATATTCACTCAGTTTGTTATCTTTTTTATTGTTGTGCTTTTCTTAATATGGATGCTGATACATGTTTAGGAATGTAGGATTAGGTGTAATATGAGTTTTACCATGGACTACGAGATTTGTCATGTCATCAAAAAATAAGAAATTTTTTTACCATATTTGCCACCATTTGTTTAGGCATGGACTATCAAATTTGTTCCTGCATGTGGGAGATTTTTTTTTCCCCTGCATGTGAATAACTGGATATTGACCCAAGGGCACAACAAGATGGATGATTTGATGCTCATGAATTTTCTTTTTTATGTTTCATTTTTTTATTGGTTTAAATGCATTCATGATTTCCAAAGAAGAGACAAATTTTGCCTCTGAATTAATTTGTATTTTCATTTTTTAGGTCAAAAATTATTTAGAGAGATGCAAAATAAGATCAATCGTGGCAGGGGTAAGAAGATTCCCCATAAAGTATTGTGGTTTGAAAACAAATAGAAAAATGCACTTTTCCAACACTTAGGCTTGAAAATAGGCCATCAGATGCCAAATCATGAAACACTCATGAGAAGGCCACGAGAACACCCCGAACACCTCGGGAGGGACCAATGTAACTTGTGAACTTACAGAATTAGCACGAGACTTTCGGTTTCAAAACTAAGTGAAAAAATGCACTTTTCCAACACTTAGGCTTGAAAATAAGCCATCGGGGGCCAAAATCATGAAACACCCACAAGAACGCCACGGGAACACCCTAAACAGCTCGGGAGGGACCAATGTAACTTGTGAAAACTTACAGAACTAGCGTTGGATTCCCAGTTTGAAAATTAAGTAGAAAAATGCACTTTTCCAACACTTACGTTTGAAAATAGGCCATCGGGGGGCCAAAATCGTAAAACAACCACAAAAAGGCTCGAGGAACACCTCAAACACTTCGGGGGAGACGAATGTAAGTTATGAAAACTTACGGAACTAGCACGGGACTCCCGATTTGTAAACTAAGTAGAAAAATACAATTTTTCAACACTTAGGCTTGAAAATATGCCATCGAGCTCCAAAATCATGAAACAGCCACAAGAAGGCCTGGGGAACATCCTGAACACCTCAAAAGGGACCGATGTAAGTTGTGGAAACTTACATTACTAGCACGTGACTCTATGTTTGAAAGCTAAGTAGAAAAATGTACTTTTCTAACACTTAAGCTTAAGAATAGACCATCAGAGCCCAAAATCGTGAAATAACCACGAGAAGGCCTAGAGAACACCCCAAGCACCTAGGGAGGGACCAATGTAAGTTGTGAAAATTTATGAAACTAGCACAGGACTCCTGGTTTGAAAACTACATCGAAAAATGCATTTTTTCCAACACTTAGCTTGAAAATAGGCCATTGGGAGCCAAAATCATAAAACAGTCACGAGAAGGCCTGGGAAACACCTCGAACACCTCATGAGGGACCAATGTAAGTTGTGGAAACTTATTGAACTAGCACGGGACTCTCGGTTTGAAAACTAAGTCGAAAAATGCACTTTTCAAAAAATGTTAAATTGTATATTTTATTAATAAGATAGTAATTGTCTTCCTCTTTTTTTTTTCTTTTTTTTTTCTTGCAAATTGGAGATTAAAGATGGACATGTTTGGTTATCTAGAGAGCAAGAGCTTGCTCATTTTGTGTTTTCATTAATATTATCTTACACGTATTTTTGTTACGTTGTAAAGTTTATATTTTTGTATATATTAGGAGACATGTTTAGTAATCTACACTTCATATTAGATTTTTGAGGATATTAGGAGGCATCTTTTCTATGGATATTAGGAGACGTGTTTTGTAATTCGCAGTTGATATTGTATTTTTGAGAATATTATGAGACATATTTCGACTGTGGTGTTTATGAAAATAAACAAGTTTTTGTATTGATCTGTAATAGATATTTTATTAAGCATGTTATTAAAATGTGCAGGGAATTTTTACTGGAAAAAAACCCATATTTTTAAAAACGTTAATTATTATTAGCAACGAAATAAAAAACTGTCGCTATTAGTTTTCAAACAACTTTTCTTGACAAATAATTTTGTCACTAATGATATAGTTCCAATAAATAATTTCGTCACATTTGCTGAATATTTCGTTACTAACTTGAAATATTTGGCGACAAAATTGTTTGTCATTGAAAAATTTTGTTTTGTGCTTATTTTAGTGATGAACCGTTTTGTCACCTTAATCTATATCATTGGTGAGAATAAATTTCATCACTAAAACCTTTATCTTAATATTTTGTGACGAAATATTTCATTGCCAAAACAATTAAAAATAAAATATTATTTATTTTTGTGACGAAATAGATGTTATAAAGGACGAAGAATTCAACATTTAGAGATGAAAATTTTCGTTGCCAAAAATGAAAAATAGGCAACGAAACGATTTTCCGTCACCATTCTGCGACAACAAATAGACGACGAATGTGGTGACAATTTTTTCATCACAAATCACTTTGGTAACAAAAATTTGATGTTTGGAGACAATCAATCTGTCACCAAAGGCCTTTTTTTGTTGTAGCGTCTTGTTCTATCTCTTTCTCTCTGTATGTATATATGTATATATATATATTTGATGTTGTGTTTGTTTAATCAGTGCAGATCCTATCCAGATCCACAGTTGAACAGATTTGTTACTCTTCATTTGCTCTTTCTCTCTTGATTTGATATATACATTTTTTAATTTTTTATGTAAGGTTAGATCTATTATTGTTGTTGATGATGATGATGATTAGTGTAATATTTTTATTTTTCATGTTTTGTAATTTTTGTTGTTGATTGTTGCTGTTGAGAAACATATTGCAACAGATAAAAAAAATTACGGTGTATATGAATATGTGGTGCAACAAATGAAAAAAATGATGATGTTGAGAAACATATTGCAACTGATAAAAAAAAAATCTGTGGTGTAACATATTAAAAAAAAGATCTATTCAAATTTGAACAGATTTGTTATAGTCCTGTTCACAATTTGAACACAGGGTGGCTTGGTTTAAGGACAAAGATTTGAAGGGATAAAAAATCAAGATAATAAAATTTGGACATATAGGGAATTTTAACATATAGATAAGTTTAAAATGAAATTTCAACATATATAGAGAGAGAGAGAGAGAGAGACAGAGAGAGCAAATGCGTAAAAATTTAACAAATCAGGTGGTAAATTTCAACAAATAGCAAAATTTTAAATCGATAAAGGGAAACAAATTGAACTAATAATCAAAAAATTGAACAAATAATAAAATAAGAAAACAAAATTGAACAAATAGATATAATTCAAGAGAAAAATTTGAACAGATAAATATAAATTTGAACCTATAGACAAAAAATTTGAACAAATAGAAAATAATTTGAACAAATGGAAAAAAAAAAATTAAACAAATAGACATAAAATTTGAACAGATAGTCAATGAAAATCCAAACAGATAAAAAAAAGTTTAAAGGGTAAAATTGAAAACAAAATGTCCTCCAGGATTTCTCATCAAACTATTTCACAAAACGTAGACATTTCGTCAATAAAAAATATTCTTTAGACCTAATGCCTTATGAGATTAAATTGAATTTATCACAAATTAACCCAATTAATTATAAGTCATAATAGTAATTGTTTAATTTAGAATGAAAATTTTATTAGTCATTTTGTATGAAATTTTTTATAGGATGACGAAATGAAAAATTATAGTCAAAGAAACCAACCTTCAAATTTAGATATTTAGAAGTGATTAAATAAATTATTTATTAATTTGTTTGTTATAAGTTGTCATATTGTTTTATATATATATATATATATATATATTTATAAAAAAAATATTAAATAAGTCATATCTGTATTGCAAACGATAACGTCATATAATATTTTATCTATGTGGTATTAGCGGTTTGATCGGGAATTGTGATCATGAAATCTTGACCACAAATCTGTATGACTATTTTTACGTGGAATGAATGCTACAAGTTGGACTTTGTAGCCGCCAGGGGTAATTTACACGAAGTATCACTTTCGCTTCATTTGAGTGGGTTAGTTTTTTTACTTTTTGATTATTTTAGTTTTGAGTTAAAAAATTTATTTAGGTTGGATTTTTTTTTTGAGAGAAAAAATAAAATAATTATGTTCTCAATGTGATATTTTATCATACTAATTTTTTAGTCTATTTTATTTTTTCGTGACTAAAATTTAGCCAAAAAGCCAAACTAGCCTACATGCCAAACAAAGACTTTAACTCTTTAAATTATAAAAATATATAAATAAAATTTCTAAATTATTAAAACAAAAATATTTAAGACCGTCTTTCTCCCACCCCCTTTGACCGCCTCTCTTTTTTTATTGGCTACTTTTTCTTTTGCTTTTTTTTCCCCTTCTCCTTTAATCACTACCCGCCACGTGTGTGTGAGGGTGGTGGGAATGGTGATTGGAGGGGGTCTCTATCAATGCTCTTATTAAAAAGTATCACTATCATCTAAATTATAAAAACATACAATTGTTCCTAAATTAAAAAAAAAAAAAAAAAAAAAAATTGGACCATTAACGAAATGGGTTAAAATGAAACATATCAATAATTTAAAGGGTTTATTTGTATATTTTTATAATTTATGGAGTAAAGTGATATTTTTAAATAGTTTAAGCATCTATATGTTTTTATAATTTAGAATGTCAAAATAATACTTCTTAATAATTTAAGAGTCTCTATGCAAATAACTCCCACAAATAATTTATTTATTTATTTATTTTATTTTTTTAAGATTGAAACAAATAATTCTTTAACTAGTGCTGAAGAAAATGAAAATAAATTGTCGAATTATTTTTCTAAACAGGTGTACCAACAGCACTGTAGCAACACAGTATTTATTAATGGCGGTCACATTTGAAGCTTATTTCCGTTAAGAATAAAAAAAATGATTGAGAACACTAAAAGTAGTGTTCCTAATAGCACCACTAATAATGTGGCGCTTATACCTTTTTCTTTTCTTTTTTTAGCACTCTCAATGTATTAGTGCTATTAGTGGTGGTCTTTTTTTTTAGTGATATGAATCATTATTGTAAAAATAATAGATAAATTACATTTTTCCTTGTACTTTTTTTTTAATTTTTTTTCTAGTAAAGTTTATTATTTTTTAGTTTGACCTTTGACCCTTCATGTTATAATTTTTTTCAATATTTTTCTAAAGTTAATTTTTATTCAAAAGTAAATATAAAATGATATCTTAACAGTCATGTGATATAAAAATATTTTATTATATATAATTCACACATTAAATATAAAATTAAACCCTAATATAATATATATATATATATATGTATTTTATATTATGTGATAATTATCGTGATATTTTGCTTATTCTAACTATAGGATGTTAAATTTTTAACTTCTTACCATTATACTATCGGTAAAGTGTATTGCTATCACCCCTACAAATGTCACTACTATTATTGTTACCATTATCACCATATCTGTTTTTGATACTCGTACACAAATTCACATAGAAGGCAAATAGATATTACAATTCATCTTCACCTCATACGACTTTAATAAATGAAACTTTATATTTTAAATTTTCAAAATAAAATTGACCAATATCAAATGTTTTAGCACAAATGTAAATTTTTAAGGTTAGACTATCCAATGAATTTGATTCGAGAACATCCATGTGACCGTCATTTCAATTTTTACCATCATAAGAAATGTTATGTGTTGATATACCAGATTCTTAATTTAGATGATAATTCTGCTACTTGAGATAATATACTTTTCAAATGAAATGGAATGTCGAGTTCGTTGTAAAAAATTTGACTGTTTGGTTGTCTATTTCTTTTTATTTTTTATTAATTTAAAAAAAGTAATGAAAAGATTGAAACACTTGTTTTCAAAAAATAAAAATAAAAAGATTAAAAAATATAAGCAGACCCAACAAGTTATATTTGTTTTATATATTAAAGTCAGATTAAATTACTCAACCAAATAATCATAAATATATAACAGTATAGTATATATTAAAAAATATTAATGATCATAAATACATATTAAATTTATGTATATAATATTTAAAACGTGCATTGCATGATGGAAAATTTTAAATCAATAGAACAATGAAAAAATAATTACATTATAGAAAAAAATTTCTGATGCAACTTTGACATATAAGAAAGAGTTATACGAGACACCAAAAAAAAAAAAAAAAAAAAAAAAAAAAAAAAAAAAAACTTACACCATTATATTACCGTAAAAATACAAATATTATTTCACTGTACTATTTATTTACAATTTTCCAATCAATCATATGTGAATAAAACGACATTACAGCTCGCCAAATAGACCGATCGATATGATTGTGCCACCAGCTTTTGACTAGAATTTTATTTTATTTTTTATTTTTTATTTATTTTGGGATGGATAGCAGCCATTTTGGATTCCGTTTTGAGTTTTAACCTTGTTTGATTGGGAAATTATATGGTGGTTTTGGATCAAGTTCATATGATATCTTAAATTAATTTGGGTAAATTATAAATACATCCAATAAGATTTATTTAAAATATGATTTGTATCATGTGGTTTTAAAAATTACATTCTAATCCTTATAGTGTCTGATTTCATAACAAATAGTCTATTTTATTATAAATTATCAAGTCAATTAACAATTTTTAATGACGTTATAAGTATATTTCAATTAATAATTCAGGTAATTTTATTATTATATAGGATAATAGTTATGAGTATTATTTTTTCAATTAATTCTATTAAATAAAAAAAATCTGATAATAGGGTATTTGTAATTTTTCAAATCATAAGAGACAATATATAGTTTAAGTAAATCTCAATGGTGTATTTATAATTTATCTAGATAATTTTTATTAGTCAAAATAGTAAAATTTAATATTTTTATGTTAATTTTTGGAAGACTATATGACAAGTGTTATGTAATGAATACAATTTTCTTCAATTTTCATGTAAAGAAATTAATACCTTTGATTTTCATCAACAAAATTTTATATTTGTTAAGAATAAAATATAAAATAAAAAAAAATAATATAATGGATTGTGTGAGCATTTCTCCAAGATTACTAAATAACCTCTCGTTGATTGGGATATACCCTTTTCACCAGATATGAGACAATATATATATATGGAAAAAGATTGAGGCCTCAAATTTTTGGCTCAAATTTGGCTCGAATTTCCATTTTTTTTTTTTTTTTTTTTTTTTGCTGGGTTGATGCTTTGCTTGTTATTATTATTATTATTTTTATTATTTTTTTTTTAATGTATAAGCCCAGGAAAAAAAAAAAAAAAAAATAGCATTTGAGGCAATTTCGAGCCTCAAATTCGAGGCCCCAATCACAGCCGTATATATATATAGTGTGTCCCACATTATTATATTCTTTGTTTGATTAATCGATATGAAATTCAATGATATATTATATTGTCCAAAAATACTGGATATGTATTACCACCTCCATAGTCTTGCATATTTCCTACCACAAGATATAGATCATTACTCATATAATAATAAAAAATAATCATTCTCCTCTTATCTCATATTATATCCTACACTCAAGTGTCATAATAAAAATGATCCAACAATATATATAATATATTTCATATCATAAACATAAGTATCACATATTAGAGCATCTACAATGGACTCTTCATTCTTGCTTTTTTCTTACTTTAAGGAGTTGAATACAAAATAATTCACTCCAATATATCTCCTTTTCATCTTCTTATTTAAGGGAGTGAACTTTTAGAGCATCTTTATCAGACTACCTAAATTTTATCCTAAAATATTATTAAAAAATTTATTCCCAATTTTAGGAATTATTTTTTTTATCTACTTCTCCCAACAAACTCTCTATTCTTTTTTTATTTTATTAAAATAATATTTTTAATTACTTTTAAATTTAAATATTTTTTTAATAATAAAATAATAAAAACAAATCCAATAGCACAACATGCAACAACATAGCATGAAGCAGCGAAGGAAAGCAAACAGGGCCGGACGACCGAACGGTTGGACATTTTCATTCTTTAGCTCCAAGACTCTCATGGGACATCAGGGGGACGTCCGGAAGGACATCTTTCATGCCTTCAACGAAATAAAATAAGAATTTATCAGATATGAATGAGTTACAGTGACTTCCTACAAATAAGGAGTCACTGTAGCAATACTTATATTTGAGGAGTTGGATAGGGGAACTGCTGGGAATGTGTTTTGAAAAAAAAAAAAAAAAACTCCTTATTCTAAGTAATGTTCTTATCTTCCTATTTTAAAAACTGCTGGGAATGTTCTTATCTCCCTATATTTATGGAGGCTTTAATCACTCCCTATAATTAAAAACTTGTTCTTTCTTTCTCATCGCTTATATTTTTCTCAAATTGTGGAGAAGAGAGAACAAAGCTTGAAATTTTTTTTAATAAAAAATAGTAAAGAAAAAGTATTTTAAATATTTAAAACCTATAAAGAAAAAATATAGAGTATTGTTGGAGATAATAGTTGAAAAATTGGTTATCTAAAATAGGAAAGACACTTTTTATTTAAAGAAAAAAAAACAAAAAAACAAAACTGGGGAGAGTTGTTGGAGATGCTATTATTCTACCCCTTATGTTACAATCAAACAGGGACAGAATAGAAAAATCACACAGGGATAGTTTTTGGGCTCAAGTAGTTTGAAATTTCGAGGTCACTTCAAATTTGTAAGTCTTTTTTTTTTTTCTTTATTTATTTATTTATTTTTTTTTTGGTAAGATTTGAAAATTTGTAAGTCTCTGAAGGCAACTAACTGACAGAATCTTTATCATTGTAAAATAATTTTAAATTTCTAAAAAGCTCTATGAGCTCAACTCAAACCAATGTGAATAGTTAGACCTCAAAAAATAATCTAAACAAAAGTCTTTCTTCAATAAGTGTCTAATTATTAGGTCAATTCATCCCTTGTCAAGATTCATTGGTTAGACCGGCACTCTGTGTGTGTAAAATTTTAGTGTCGTTGGTGCGATGCTAATTTGCTACCAACATGTAAAAATCTCACATTTTTGTGTGGTTTGCATTCACATGAGACTAATGCTTCGCATCAAGATTGTTTCAAATCTCACTCTAAAGTCTCATTTTAATAGTTTGACCCATTCAGTTTATAGATTTATATGTTTAGATTATTGAAAAATTAATAAATAAAATAGATATGATAATTGTAGTCATATATTTTTCTCGTTTTATTATCAAAAAGAAACTTAAAAAAGACAACAAGCATGATTTAAAATTTTGATTTTTTGTGAAACAACAATAAAAGAAATTATGTGATTATTTTTATTCAATTAATTTAATTTTTTCATATATTATTTAGGCACAATTATTTACAAAAAATGAACAATTTAAACGAGACAAATCCCCATCTTTTAAAAAATAAGATTCAACAATGTCATCATTGTTTGACTTGATGAGTACTCATATTATAAACTAGTAACCAATTGTTTTTTCTTTTAGTGACCTACAGTTAGCAACCAACCTCAAAATTCAACTAATGTATTTTATTAAATAAATTTTGTTAATGAGTGTTCTAAAAATGTATTAAGGATTCGTTTGGGATGTGAATTGACATTTTAACTTTTTAGTTTTTTGGTTATTTTAATCTGAGATTAAAAACCCTTGTTTAGGACTGATTTTTTTGGCTTTTTTGATTTTTGTTAGAGAAAAAGTAAAATGATTATGGTTTGGATGTGACATTTTATTTTATTAGACTAAAAAGTTTATTTTATCTTTTTGTAACTATTTTAGCAAAAAAGCTCCATTTTATCTTGTGTCAAATGAAGGCCAAGATTAAAAAGATTTGTATTTTGACGGTAATAATGATACTTTGTGGCAAGTTCGGAATTATCTTAAATTTGATAGTTCGATAAAAAAATAGCATTTTAAATAAAAATTATTGTTGTCTCGAGAATGAAGTACAGTGAATTTTAGCCAAATTATTTCGTTTAGGCCCTTTAATGAGTGATTTTGTGGTTTTAAGAAAGTTTCGTTTTAGCAATAACTTTATTTTGAGAAGTTCATTTTTAGCACCTCTGTTTTGCTGCATTTCTATTGTTTCCTAGTATTCAGATTTGGGCTTAACTCAATTTTACTTATTTATTTATTTTTTGTTGATAATTTTATGTTTATTTTAGCTACTTCCTTGTTTACTTGTTTAGTTAGGATTTCGTTCATTATAAATAAGAATGTATACTTTCGGATAAAATCAACTTTTTATTTAATATTAGTGGTTCGACACGTGCGTACACGTGACACATGATTTTTCATCAACTGTTAATATTGTAATTATACGTATCTCTTAAATTGGTATTTGATATATATACAAAATATGGAGACTTTTATGGGTAAATTGATTTGTATCCAGAATATAACTAAGCAAGAAATTGATATATACTCGGCCGAAGAATTAAATGATAGCGGATATACCGATCCGCTCAAACCGACGGAACAGAACCGATCCGCCGCATTTTAGACGGATGTATAATGATTAGTGGACGGTTGCAGATTGATTTTTTCTAATCCGCCTAGTTTTGGACGGATGACGGATTTGAGATTTCTTTGGCCACAACCGAACCGCCAAACCGCGAGCACCCCTAGTAATTTATAAGATTTTGTATTTTGAATTTGTTTAGATATTCTGTTTGTGTTTTCAATTGAAAAAAAGTTTAAATATTCTGTTGAATATGTTCTATTGAAAAATAGTTTTCAACTTGAATATATTTTTTGAATTGAAAAAAATATTTGTATTATTTATCTATATATTTTTTTTTAAATCTAACTTTAAAAATAATAAATAAAAAAGATGATATATGCCGGTTAGTTTTTGTTTTTAAAAACAGGTATAGATATAACAATATAGATGCGTATAATCTCTACTATTGCTCTGTTCATAGTTTTGGTGGTTTGAATTGTTTTTATGTTTCTAGAACCACAGATTGTAATACTTTATGTGGATGAGTCATGTTATGATTATAATATGTGGATGAGGCATATAGTGATTGTAATATTCTAAAGTTTCAAACTTTCTTTCTTTGAATGAGGCATGTAGTGATTTTAATACTTTTTTAAATTATTGATTGTAGTACCTTTTTTTTTTTTTTTTTTTTTTTTGAGGAAGTGCACAATTTTTTTTTTTTTTTGAGGAAGTGCACAAGTTGAATTATGTTGAAAATTTATAAAATTTTAAACCGCCAAACCAATTCGCATCCATCCACCAATTTGCTCAATCCACATCTGCCGGATTGGCGGACAGATGCAGATTGATTTTTTCTAATCTGCCAATCTGGTGGACGGATGGCGGATTAGAGGTTTTGTGGCCGCAACCGACCCACGCCCACTCCTAGATAAATGGGAAATTTTATAAACATAAACATTAATTTATAACTAGATTGTTTATATCACAATCTTATCTTAAATAAGAAACAATAAGAAGATCCTTTAAATATATAGTGTTGTACAAATATTTTTCTATCAACTTCTCACTTCAATTTTTCATAATTCGTACGTGGAATACAATTGAAGGTATAAAATTAATTGCACAATTACACAATTTTGTTTAATAGTTTATTTCATAATACAAATTCATTGAACCCACTATTGCATATTATTTGTATACTATTTATGTAAGAATGCATTAATATAACGGACATTTACATACGAGTCCTAATTTATGAATTTATATTCTATTGAGTCTTAACTAAGATTTTTTTGGACCTTCAAGTTCCATTTAATTTTTAATAGTCAGAATTGCCCTTCAAACAATGATTGTTCATTATTTATGATTATCTATAAAGGAACATGATGATTTGACATTTATTTTGATTTCCAAAACTTTAAAATATTAACTTTCAAATTCAAAAAAGAATTATGAGCAAAAAAAAGAAACTAAAACTAAAACTTTTTTTAAAAATAAATTGAAAAAAACTAAATTAAATTTTGTGTCTATAAATGACCATGATGATGGAACATTGATATGCAAAATTAAAAAAATAAAAACCCTTTAAAAATAAAAATAAAAATTGATAATATTTTTAGTTTTAAAACTGAAAAAAAACTGATAATATTCTCAATTTTATTGGATAGTTGAATCAAACTAATAAGTAAAAGGGCAAAAATGTTTAATCTCATAATCTATTTTTTTTTTTTTTATCAGTTGGTGAAATAATTATCTGGAACATTACTATGCAAAATAATTAGTACATTTTCATTTATGTTAAAAATGTTGATTAGTTTTTTGGGGCATTTACATACAAGTCCCATTTTGTGAACTTATAATCCATTAAGTCCTGGATAAAATTATTTGCTCCTTCAAGTCCCATTAATTTTTAATAGTTGATACTTGATAATATTATAAATATATGTAAACTTCTTCATTTTAATTCTAATTTGTCGGCGTCCAATTAATCATGAAAGAAATTGAGAAATTTCTCAAAACTGATAATATTCTCAATTAATACTAGAAACACCGCACCAAAAGCACCAAAAAAAATTGAGAGATTTCTCAAAATTGATAATATTCTAAGTTCATACTAGGAAAAAAATTGAGAATTTTCTTAGTTTTGATAATTATATACTGAAATCATTCTCTGTTTTGAAAATTGAGAACATTCTCAATTTTGAAATTGAGAAAATTGAGAATTTTCTTAGTTTTGATAATTATATACTGAAATCATTCTCAGTTTTGAAATTGAGAACATTCTCAGTTTTGGGATTAAAGGGCAAAACGTCTTTTTACTTATAAATGGGACTTATTGGTTCAAAAATTTTTTGACAGGACCTAAGCTACCACCAAATATGTAGACAGGACTTTTTAGTAATTAATCCTAGTTTTTTAAAGAAAATATAATGATATTGTAATTTAATATTTCGATTGATATAGAAATTTTATAATTAATTATTTTCACAATATTTATAGATCCATGTGTAATGCTCCGAAATAATTGCTATAAACTACCCACAATATTCATTACATAGCAACACAAGGTAAAATAATTATCTTTCATTTATCCCAATTACTTGTACAAGAGGTAAGATATGAAAGTAAAACAGATAAATGAATGCCCAAAGTCTTACAACTTTTCAAGACAGTGCTTGGTTACAATAAAAGTGGACTTAAGTCCAATACAGTTAAAGCCTTTGGCTTCATTGTAAGAAATGACACTTTTGGCGACTAAATTTGGCAACTAAACAATTTTTAGTCACCAAAAGTGTTGAAATTAGCGATAAAATATTTTATTAGTCGGCAAAAATAAAAAGATTTAGCTACTAAAGTTTTTTAGTCGGTGTATATTGCTTATCGGCGACTAACATAAATTTAGTCGCTAATAACGGCACAATTGGCTACTAAATTATTGTTTAGTCACTAATTATTGAACAATTGCCGACGAAAACAATTTTTGGTCGCCAAATAATATAGCTGTTAAATTTTTTAATCGAGAAATATAGCTTATTGGCGACCAAACAATATTTTTGTCGCTAAATATTCCATCATAGGCTACTAAAAAATGTTTAGTTGCTGATAGTATATATTTTAGGCTACTAAATTGTTTTTTAGTCAGTGTTGTATACCTTTTGCCGACAAAAGAATTGTTATTCGTCAATTGGCAGCAGAACATATTCAAGAAGACATTGCCAATGATTCAGTTTTGGTGACTAACAAAAACATTAGTCGCCAAAGCTTTAAATGTTTTAGATTATTTTCGCGCCTATCTCACACATTTTGCCTCTCTTTGTATACACACAGCCACAGAACATCTCTTGCTCTGTCGTTCCGCCACACAAATCACTAGCAAACCTCACGACCTCGCAACCTCACCACTGTCGTTCCCTGTACGTCGAAAATCACCACAGCCACCGCTGCTAACAAGTTCGCTCCCTTTTCACTCTCTTGCTCTGTCGCTCTCTGTCTCGATCTCACACTCTCTATCTCGCTCTTTCTCTCACTTTCTGTCTCTCTACCTCTTCTTCTTTTTCCCCAACTGTGAACTCTTGCTCTAGGGTTTTTATTCTACCCATTCCGGTTAATTTTTTCTTAATTTCTGAAATAGGTTTGTTTGAAGTGGTTTCATTACTAGAGTTTTATGGGTTTGATTGTAGGGTTTGATAACGTTTCCCCTATTTTCCCTTTCTTTCTTATTAGTTTCAAAGCCCTAATCCATTGATTGTCTATCTAATCTCATGTATTATGATTATTTTCATTGAAATTTTCTCTCTCATGTATTCTACTCGTAATTATTTATGTAAATCTGTGTATATATTCTGAGATTGAGATGACCTGTGTATGTATTTTCAAATTGAGTTTACATTTAAACTGAAGATGGGGTTTACAGTTAAACTGCAAATTGAATTTTCAGTTTATAGATTGGGTTTACACTAAGCCTAACAACACATGAATGAGTTCACATTTAAATGGATTAAACTGAATGGGTAATCTGTGATTGGGTAATCAGTTTAGATGTAGTGGCGAAGATTCATTTTAAATTTAATTAATATGTATTCTGAGATTGGGTAATCTAAACTAATACATACATGTAGACCGCCCGAACTCCGCTCCGCGCGTGAGGTGCAAATTGTGGTTCTAGCTACTACAGTTCGGACTTCTGTCACGGTTCTGAATCTAATCTCACAAAGTGCAATGTAAGACTGATAAATCACCAAAGAGTCCAAATCCAGCAATCGGTTTCAAAAAATCAATTTTGAATTAAAAATCTGCCAAACATGGACTGCTTTGCCAGATTTCAGAGTCGCCACCTAAATATTTTGTTTTTGGGAAATTTAGAAAACTCTGACTCGTGCCTAAGGCCACGTGTCCGTCATCACCAAAGTTGCCTCGGCTCGGGAACTTGGGTATGAGGGGGGAAGGTCATGAAATGAGCACCCCCACTCGCCCGATCAAAGATCGGCCTCTACTAACATGATATGTTGTTTTTGAAAACACATGTGTTCTTTTTCCGATTTATTAGCTAACCTTACTATGTAATGCGCACAGCATACAAGTATAGACTAAATCACTCGATTTGGAACAAAACATCTCATGTTTGTTTGTTTGATTGAAAAATGGTTTGAAGGTGCTACTCGTAAGTAGGCTAAAACGCGGATTTGCCACCAAACAAGGTGGGCTTAAAACATGATGATTTGCCACTTCAAGTGGGCTTAAAACTCACATTTTGATGAATTGTTCCAATTCAAGCAATGAAGCCTTCATCCACAGGCATTCATGTAGTTAAACACTTAAGCAGTTAGCCTCATGGCAAGCATGCTATCATGGAAGTCACTTACACACATGCAAGGATGCTAAAGCATAAACACTCACAGTGTACTTCGAGCCAAAACAGAAACTAGTTAGTAATCAATGCATGATCCTAGCTATATCAACAATGCCTAATGCAACACATGCAAAATGTAACTAAGTAGGCTCGGATATTCTAAGATGGCATATGAATGCTACAATTTGATACATGTACTCAAATAGGAATTGAAATACAATACACTTTGAATGATGCGCCGAGCTTGGTGCATGCAAAACAAATGGATGATGCACACATGCAAGCATAAGGATGCTAATTGAAATATGCCCTAAACTAACCATCAAAAGCTGATAAGTAAAAAGGAGAAAGAAATGGGATTGGAAGACATGCATCACACACACGCACACTTATTACAACATTTTCCCTCTCAATGGAGGGTCCGAATAAATCAACTAACTAGCTACGCTAATTAAACTAATTATTACAAACTAAAACTAATTAACTATTCCTAGTTAACTAATTGTTACGAAACAAATTGATTAATTAAGAACATTAACTAATTAAGTACAAAACTTGCATGAATGAAATAGCTAACTTATTCTATGTTAACAAAAGCGATTAAATGGCCTCAAGGATGAGGGACATGCATGCTCGGTCGGTGTCCTCCCAGAAATCCACTACCGTGCCTCATGATGCCTTTATTTGCACTCTTTTGGACTTCTGAAAATTATGCCAACTTCTAGAATGCTTCTGACCCACCTTAGGAACATGTGAAGGGATGGTCGGCCAAGAGGGATGGCCATCGGCCAGGGTTGATAGCCATCGGCCACTTTTGATAGCCAATCGACAGACATTGGTGGCCGGTCGGCAGCTTTGATGGTCGATCGGCCACTGCTTCTTGCAATTTCTTCTTTTGCTGCAATAGAGCACTTACAGAGGCATGACAGTGTATTTGCAAGGAATGTGTGCACAACCATCCTCCCTATCATTTCTCAAGCTCAAGGGAGTGCGGTACTCGACTCTCAGGCCACCAATCACGCATCTCAATGCATGATGGCCAAAGAGGCCAAGTTGCACAAGTCAATGTCAATGAATGCACGAATAACACGTAAGAGCCTCCACCTCTATCATGTTTGATCAAGAGGGTCGGTGATTGAGAAATGAGGCGCGTTTCATCATTTCAAGTATGAAATGCTCCTCGTTTCTCGTGTTTGGATCAACATTCGATCCAAATACAATGCAATGCAACAACATAAAAATACAATGCAATGCAACAACATGCAAACAAGATGCAATACGACAAAATGCAAACATAATGCAATGCAACAACATGCAAACAACATGAGCATGGCGAGTTAGAGTCCTTAAGCATTGAAGGACACAACATAAGGGCTATGTAATGCAATACCCAATGGACCAAACCAACCCCAAACTGACCTCATGCATGCCAAAACAGTGGCTAAGATGCTCTGAAATGCTAGCATTAAAAGCAAGAAAATGCATGCTCATGCATTGGCCCATGAACTAGGCTTAAGGGTCAACTCTCAAACAGAATTAAGAAGTGTCAAATGTGAGAGTGTAGCTACACTATATGCACTGAAATCATGTAAGAAATGATGCCAAATCATGCGCATAGCCCAAGCAATACATGTTAGTGGACTCAAAACACCAAGCTAGTGAGCAAGATTGCACTATGGCTATACAAAGCAAGGCATGCATGACCAAAAACACTTAAAACAAAGCTTAAGCATGGAAAAATATGAGTAAAAGCTAGCTGGAGTAGAGCAAAAAATATGCTACAATGATGGTCCAAAGCATGATGCATGTTAAGGCTATAGGGGGGATTACACTACAAGGGTGTGAAGCATACAAGAGGCAATCAAACCGACCCAAAATAGAGCTAAAGCATGCTAAAATGACACCAAAAACATGCTGAGATAGGACCAAAACATGCTAGAGAGACATGCTGTTTTGCAAGGCTACAAGTAGGATTACACTACGAGTACTAGAAGCATGCAAGAGGTGACCAAGATAGCCAAAAATAGAGTCATGATAGGTCTAAGAAGTCACAAAAAAGGGGCTCAAACAAAGCCTCAAGAAGATAGAAATACATGCTCTTTTGATGGGCCATCAACACAAGCCAACAAGAGTAGAGGAGGGGGAACAACCCCCACCCACTTGGGACCTCAAAACCATATTTCCACCACTAAATTCCCCTAGAATTCAGTGGTAGAAAGGCCAAAAAGAGATGACCTCAAAGGCCTTAAGAGATTACTGAAGGCAAGGCCAAACAAGCCATTAAAGGGGGTAAACCACCCCCAACACCAAAGAGGTCTCAAACAACCACCTTAAGCACTTAAATACAGAACTTTTTTTAGTTGAAACTTAGGCCTAAAACATCATGAAAGTAGGGCCAAATGAGCAATGAAAACAAAGCTTTAAAGAGGCTAGAGACTCACCCTTGAAGAACAACTTCACAACAGCAACTTCAAAGGAAAAAACCAAGCTAAAACCACTCAAATGCAACCTCCAAGAACCTCAGCTCAAGAGTGAAGGTGTTTCACTAGGTGTTTGTGTGCAAAAGTGTAAAGAAATGGCACTTTTGAGCACAAACAAGTGCAAATATTGAGAGAGATGGAGAAATATAGAGACAGAGAGAGGGATATGTATAGCCCTAATGCAAGATTTCAGAACCCTGGAGAAGGGGGAGGGCCTCCCCTTATATAGAAAAACACAAGCTAAAGCTTCCTTGACAAGCTAAAGCTTGTGTGAATCCATCCATACACATGTATGGAGGATACACATACTGATCAACAGCTGGCACCAGTTGAAAGAAAAATATCTGCAAAAGCAGAAAAAGAGGCCTTAGCCAAAAAAATGGCCGACCGGCCATTAAAGGTGCCGACTGGCCATCAGTGATGCCGACCGGCCACCACTGATGGCCGATGGAAAGAGGTCCTGGCCGATGGGCACAGGGCCTGGCCGATGGATTGTAGGGCTGGCCAACAGGCCACCCCCTTCCCTCAAAAACAAAGCCACAAGCTTTTGGTCCACAACCAAGCACAAAACATACAAGTTGAAAGGCTCCAAGACAAGGCGCACAGCCGAGACTTTCAAGAACTCAAAACAAACACAAGCATAGATGATCATCGAGTGTTCAAACGATGACGTCCAAGTCTTGAGGATAGTCAAAAATGGTGTCTACAATACACAGATAATCTGTGTATGTATTCTCGTCAGTTTAAATACAGTCTCAATTAGAGTGATGTATTCTCACATGTGAGTGATGTATTCTCACATATGAGTGATGTATTAGTTGAGTATATAAATATTTTGTAAACAGTTGAGTTGGTGTAATGAGAATATGTGATTCAGTCTTTCTACAGTTTCACAGTGTGCTTCAGTTTGATAATTGCCTTTAATTATCACACTTTCCCCCATGACTTGACTCGCCATGTGTCCTTTACATAGACAATCATGAGTCGTTTGTCATCTGTTGCCATCTTTCATGTACTAGCTAATCAACAAACCTCTTAAAGAAAATTTGATACAAACAACAGGAGGGGTTGAACCCTAAGTTGAGCATGTGGAGTGCAAACCCATTGACCAACTAGGCTAGCCCTTAGGCGTACATGAACTCTCACCTTGATTATTAGAATGTGGAAATTTAGAGACCTACACTAATGAGATTAGGCTAAGATGAAGAAACTTGTAAACATATGACAAGCCCTTGTTTTTGTAATAATAGATGGATAAATGGTTATAAACTCCAATGTCCGGGTTCGATTCTCATTGGTGTGTTCTAGACATAACAAAATCCTGCTATTTATGGATAAATGCAAGTATTTGAAATTAATTTGTAAGATTAAGTTCAAAGGATTGTGCCTTAAAGAGATTCATTGTCATAAAAAAAATAAACAGAATAAAAAAGTTTGCAAACTTGCCATTTTTACAAAATGTTTATACATAATTTGGAAATTATACCAATCTTAAACTTTGGCCATATACTTAAAAACTTGTGAATTAATCTCAAAGTTGGATGTAAATTTGGTAGTAGAAGTGTCAAATTAGGCAACTTCCATTACTCTAAAAATTAGTACTGTACGGTATTTTCTGTTCCAAGTCTATTTGTTTAGAGATTTTTACATTTTAAGATTCTCAAATATTCCAATTAATGGTTGCGAGTATTTGTGATAGGGAGCCAAAAATTTTTGATAACAGAAAAACTTTGACATATTACTTGTTTTGCATCTAACAACTAGGGCAAACCATTAGGCAAAAAACAGAACATATGAGTTGGAAACCATGAAAAGTTGTCTGGTTGATTTTGGATCTAGAAGCCATGAGTTGGAAATCAAACATTTGATGACTAAAAGTTTTGTAGCCAAAAGAAAAGCAAACATTTGGCGACTAAAGTTTTGTAGCCAAAAGAAAATCAAACATTTGCGACTAAGATATTTCGTAGCTAAAAATAAAAACTGAAGAATAAAAACACTTTTGCCAACTAAAAATTTAGTAGCAAAAAATGTGGGAGTTTAGGCAACTAAATGTTTAGTAGCCAAAACAAACACTATTTGCCGACTAAAATTTTACTAGCAAAAAATGTGGTAGGCGACTAAATTTTTAGTAGTCAAAAAATTTTGACTTTAGGCGATTAAAATTTTAGTAGCCAAAACACAAGTATTTACTTTAGGCAACTAATATATTTAGTAGCTAAAAACTTTTTCCGTGACTAAATGTTTAGTCGTTAACAATAATTGAGGCTTTTGGCGACAAAAAAATTGGTCACCAAAAATGTGTTATTTAATTTTATTTCCAACCTTTTGGCAACTAAAAATTTAGTCAGCAATTGAATACATTTGGTGACTAAAATAATTTTAGTCGCCAATTAGTATTTTCGATAATTCTTCCGCTACTAATTCTGCGACCAAATAATTTAGTTGCTTAAGCCCTTCGGCGACTAAAAATTGACTTTTGGCCACTAAAAATTTAGTCGCCAAAAGTGAAAATTCTTGTAGTGCTTGTACAAAAATAAATACAATAAATATACAAAAGAAGCTCTCACTCTAAGTCCTCCCAAGCTATGGCCTTGGCGGAGGCATATCATCAGCACCTGAAATATTTTTCCCACATAGGGTGCGCCATAGCCTAATAGAAATAATCCAACACAGTATATGAATCTTAACAAAGCTATAAGGTGAATGCATATGCAATGCTCATGCCAAAACACTTTTATATCTCTTTCCAAAACTATGCAATGCCATAGTAATATCATAAATCATTTCCTTTGGAATAGAAATATAGCGTAGTGAATTACGCTCTGAGAATTTCAAAACAATACAACATTTTCCAAAAATTTCGTCTAGAGGAAACCGTAAACCAGGACCCATGTAAACGTAGGCTATACAAGTACTACTATTGCCAGTTCACGAAAATTTTGTCCGTGGGATCGACACCTATATAGACGCGCGGTTTTTGGGACTTTCACCATGGCCCAACTTATTTCAACGAAACAATACATGTTTCCCAGATTCACTCATTTTTCTCAAATTCGATAATCATTTCCAATGTATAAATGTGAGATAATGTTCAATGTAAATAAAAATGAAAATAGTTTCAATTTTCCTAATTCTTATGCAATTTCTACAACAATCAAAACTATCCTCCACCAATAGCCCAAAAATGATATTTCTAAACAGATAACAATTATCAATAAAGATAAACTCTCCAAATTTTCAAGAGGTGAGTGATAATACATATCTAACTCTACCACCCTCATCAACATCAATCCAATTTCACAATTTCAATATCAATCTCATAATTTATATAAAATCAACATTTGAGGCATTTAGGAAAAAATCTCTTTTTTTTTCAAAATCAATCCCAAATATCAAAATCAACCATCAATTCCAAACTCAACATTATTTTTCATATCAAAATCATTTTCAAGAATCCATTTGAAAAAGCACTCTTTTGATTTTTACCCAAAACCCTAGATTTGTTCCAAATCTTCCAAAATCGTAATATTGTTTAGAAATAACAAATAACTAAGTTAAAACTCATAAAAATTGTGGAAAGTATCCCTGCCTCAAGTTTTAAAAGAAGAGAGAGAGAGGGTTGAAAACTCGAAGACTCCAAAAATCAACTTTGCACCGATCACAACAAAACCCTAACAAAGGGACAAGGGTGAAAAGATCAACAGATCTCGGTGTATATGAGTGAAATAAATGAGTTTTAGAGAGAAAGTAAGAGAAAATAGGGTTTTGAAATGTTTAGAGAGAGAGAGAGATGAAAAAGTAATGTAAAAAGTGACTTTTATGGAATGACATACGCACAGACTGCTTGAGTGCAAGATGTGTCGGTCGAGCGTCTTGACACAAAAGATGTGACCGCTCAAGCGCCAGAAGTTGTCGGTCGAGCGTAAAATACAAACTCCCATTAATTTTACAAACAAAAGACCAACGCTTGAGCGCAATAAGGACGACTCGAGCCAACACCGCGTATAGCAATTCCGGTTTTGACCCGACCCTTGTTGTATTCCGGACTCGGGTTTCATGGTTCCCTATAGTAGTTCATATCTTGCTTTCCTTGTATTTCTTTAAATTGGCTATTGGGTTGTTGTGGTTGCATTTAGGACAGGTTGGTTTCTTAGTTTATAAACTTTTTTTGCTCAGAATTTTACTTATCCGCTCGAGTGGCGCTTTTTGCGCTCGAGCGGGCTTTGTGAACTCTCAGTATTTTTGAAGGTCTGCAAAACTACTGGGAGAGTGTATTCTCTGCTCGAGCGGGCTTAGCTTGAGCGGGCTTTCTTACGCTTAAACGTTGGTCTGTTGTCTGCAAAACTACTAGGAGTGTGCATTCTGCGCTCGAGCGTCACTTATTGCGCTCGAGTGGAACAACTTCTTGTGTCTGATGCTCGAGCACCACTTCTTGCGCTGAGTGGAACAACTTCTTGTGTCTGACGCTCGAGCGTCACTTCTTGCACTCGAGTGGACTGTGCGTATATTAGTTCGTAACAACACCTTTTTACATCACATTTTCATATCTTTTTCTCTCAAATCCCTAGATCAGGACCTTCTCACTCTAAAACCTACATTCTCTCTACATTTTCACCTAGATCTATTATTTCTCTACCCTACTCTCTTTGATAAAAAGGTAGAGCATCTCAAGGGCTACATTTCTATCCGAATAAAGTTGTGTTTGAGCATCTTTGAAGTTTTCTCCTTCCTTTGCTCGACTTTTAACTTTGAGGTAGGAAATTTCTACACTCTCTTATGATTTTTAACTTAGTTATTCATTGATTGTGCAAAAAAAAATGTTGGGATTTGGAGGATTTTAGACATACGTAGGGTTTTCTTTTAAAATCAAAAGAGGGGTTTTCTAATGAATGTATTGAAAATGATTATGGGAATAGATATGAGGATGTGTTGTGTTAAATTTGTTGATCTTGACACATGAGTTGGATTTGGAAGAAAATAGAGTTTTGCTATAAAATGCTTCAAATGATTATTTTGTATAACTAATGCAATCGATATTGGGAATATGAAATTACATGAATGTTTATATAAATAGTGGAGTTGGATGTGTGTTATCTCTCACCTATGGAAATTTGGATAGTTTATCTGTTTTGGAAATTGTATATCTATTTAGAAATATTTGTTTGGGCTATCAGTGGAGGATAGCTATGATTGTTGTAGAAATTACATGAAGATTAGTTGAATTAAAACTAATCTCTTATCGGTTGTCATTGAATATGACTGTGTTTTCAATACATTGTATATATATGATGTTTGAGAGGAAAAAGTGGATGTACTCGACGTTTGGGAGAAGAAATGTGGTGGACTCCATTGAATTAAGTTGACCTGTGTGTCCGGGATGAAAGTCCCAAAAACCGTATGTATACATAGGTGTCGATTCCCGCGGACGAAATTTCTATAAAATGGCAAATTGAAGTGTTTGTGTAATGGTTGTATTGATTAGAGAATGATCTTGTAACAATACGAATGATTCTATCATAGACGTTGTATATGCATATCATACTTATATCTTTGTTAAGATTCATACATTGTGCTAGATTATTTCTACTAGGCTTTGGCTCACCCTACTTAGGAAAAACCATTTTCAGGTGCTGGTTGTAACGCCCCAAATTTCTAGCCCAAATGATAATGAAACAATCATGGCTCTCTTAAAGGAAAACCAAATATAACTTCCCACACTTGCATTACATAATAATAATAGTTCCTCATGCGATATTACATTAATTCAACAACAAGTAAATAACCAAATAAGCACCCCCAACGGTTTACAATCTTCCAAGGCTTAAGCCCAGTACACAAAATGGTTATTCAAACCCACACATACATAGCCCTTGGCTTACAAATAGGATCACATCAAATGAGAACTTTAGTGCTCTCAACACACACATTTCCACGCCCTTAATTAGGCGGATTCACCACGTCTTTTCCTACACAAAAATCCGGTAGGGTGAGCATAAAGCCTAGTAGGAAATCCTTAACAAAGTATGTATATTTTATACAAGCCTCAAGAGATGAATGCACATTCCATGCCATGTCTTTTTGAAAATAAAACACATCTTCATCTTTTGAAAACCATCATGCTTAATGATGTTATGCAACTTCAACTGTTCAAAATTTATCAATTTAATTCAAAGGGGCAGTAAATCCAACTCTGGTAATCTCTAAGTCGGTGTCTGCAAGTAGACTATATGAGTGTTACCAATTGTCATTTTTACCGGTATTAACCGCAAGGATCGACACCTATCCACGCGACTTTCTAGTCTTTCACCAAGGACACTCAGGCCAACTTAAACAATTTCATCTACACCACCTATCAAGACTTACCACCGTATTTACCCCAAAACCATTTCATGAAAACCCATTTCCCAACATTCTTTTCTCAATGCAAATTTCCAAAGCTTAACATAGTCCAATGAATTGAAATGCCAATGTATGCGTAATAATTCAATGCAACATTCTTCCATATTCAATTGTTTCACACAATATACTATTGTTATCAAAATTCCCAATCCTCTTTTCAACACAATTCCACAAGATGAATATATATATATACTTTATATCCAATTCATTCAAGAGAATAACGTAATTCCCACATTTCGAGCAATCTCAATAATTTAGTCAATTCAAGACTAAATCAACATTTTGACAACAATTTCCAAAATAAATAATATTTCTCATTTTTTTTCACAAAATTCGTCATTTATATATAAATAAACAATTTTCAAAACATCCATTTATTTTGGTACACAAAATAAATATGACAACATCTTCCAAGGATTTTCAACATCTTTCAAAGAAAAGACCCAATTTCTAGGTTTTCTCACCAAAACCATTCATCTCGAAAATATTTAGAAGAATCTCCCCAAAATCATCTTTCTTCAATCAATATGGTTCAAAACCTTCAATTTCTATTTTAAAAGGAAAAGAAATTAAATCCTCTTTCAAACTCACTCACTTTCTTAAAATCAACAATCAATTTCTCAAAGTTAATCAAAGGATGATTTCGAAAATCATCTAGATCTTGCAAAAACATATATATAACTCTAAGAAAATCACTACCTTAAGTTTTGAAGAAGAAATGAAATGAAATCCCCAAAATTAACGGTGTCGAAACTTAATCTTCACCGCACACAACGAAGACCTCAAGATGACAACCAACTTTGGTGAAGAACTTCGGTTTAAATCCCAATCGATTTGGAGAAATCAAAGAGAGAAGATGACTTCTAGAGAGAGAAGCTCCCAATCTGGAATTCTGGAGAGTTTTAGAGAGAGAGAGAGAGAGAAAGGACTGAAAAAGTGATATGAAATATCAGATTCACGAACTGATATAACATGGTCCGCTTGAGCGTGGAAAGCCCCGCTCGAGCGTCAAATACACTACTCTAGTACTTTTGTAGACAGGTCAAACTTCTGAAACCAAACATTCTCCTCTCAAGCGCATAAACGGCCACTCGACCCCTGCCAGGGCGCTGCCCTTTGGACCCTCTCGAGCTGACCGGGCAGCTTAACCCTCGACTGGCCCAATTGAAGTGGCAAAACATGAAAGAAGAATCGAAACCGGGATCGCTACACTGGTGATATGCCTCCGCCAAGGACTTAGCTTGGAAGGATTGTGGAGCTGAAGGCTTAATTCCTGTTTATGTTGTATTTACTTTTTACAAGCCTAGGATTTTATTTTTATTTAGCTTATGACTCATTTTTGTTGTAACCAAGAATGGTTTTGGAAAGTTATAAGCCATTAGGGCATATGAATTTCTGTTTAGCTTTCAGTTCTTATTACTTCTTGTAACACACATTGTAGATTCAGGATAAACGATTTATGAATGTATATCGCATGTGTCACATTTTGTATATTAATTCAGATTAATGAAAGCTTCTTATTTTATTTATATCATATTGTACTAGTGTTTGGAGCTGGTTTATTGTAATTATTTTTGAGGGCGTAACATGGTATCAGAGCGTAACGGGTTTGAATACTTTGGGTACGTGGGAAGTGGTTCTTACCACCATGGGTCTATCTCACTTGACATAGATATCTGTATATTTGCAGTGCTATGTGATAACATGTCTATGTGATTATATGGGTATGGGATTTAATTTCTAGTATATTGATTAAGTCTACGAGTTTCTAGAAGTTCTACTAGAAGAGCACTTAATCACTGCTATTTCTAATTGGAACTCTGGTAATGCCGCGGAATGGTCATTATCCAAGAAGGAAACTCATATGTGTTTATGTAAGTAAGTGCTTATGTGGAGTGAATTACTGTTGTCCACTGTATTACGACGCGAGTAAGTTAGCTTCGGCACATTTGTAAATGTGCTAATATCTTTTGTTACCTTTATTAGGATGTTAGGACGTGGTCGTGGTGGTAGGCATGGTAGGCCTAGACGGCAGGAGATGCTGATACCAAATGATATTCTGGCATAGGAGGAGGGCATTGGTCAAGCCAACGTGGTCGAACCAGCCGGTCAACAGGCCATGGGCGCCTTAGCCAGTGAAATGGCCAGAGCGTTGTGGCTGTCTATGGACATTTTCAGAGATGAGAATCAAGTCCTGGCCTAAGTAGCTGAGGCAAGGTTGCCTTTCTTGAAGCGGGAGTTTTTCTGGTTAAATCCGGATGAGTTTGTGGGTGATCCCAAGGAGCCACTGAAGGCAGATGAATAGCTAGAGCAAATAGTGAAAACATTCAAGATGCTTGGCATCGAGGACGACCAGTTACGAGTGACGTTGGCATCCTTCCAGCTGAAGGGAGATGGAGGTCAGTGGTGGAAGTATGCACAAAGACGCATTGGGGTGACTTGGGAAGCTTTTGTCAGTGCCTTTCAGGACAAGTTTCTACCTTCCACGGTTAGGGAGAAATTGATAGACCAATTTTCTAAGCTAGTACAGTTGAACACTCTGGTGGCCAAGTTTGAGGCCACATTTACTAGCCTCTCTAGGTTTACACCAGAGTTAGTGGCGCTAGTGGAACACCATTGTTTGGAGTTTGAGAAGAGATTGAGGATCGGCCTAATGTCCAGGGTTGCTGGGTCGATGATTAGAGATTATGGACACCTTATGGAGGCGGCGGTTCACCGTGAGACCGTGATGCGGATAGAGGACAAGAAGATGAGGGGCTGCAAGAGGAGTCAAGATGTTCAGGGGGACAATAAGAGGCACATGGGTCCTACCCCACAGTAGTCCTAGGGAGCTCAGTCGAGGTCCACTTTTCTAATGCTAAGTTCAAGTTCTGAGAGAGGTGGTCAGGGTGATTTTACGTGTTACAAGTGTGGCCAGTTAGGCCACAAGTCTCCAACTTGCCCATAGAGAAGAGGAAGGCAACGGTCTGTATCGTCTTCGGCTCGTTCTCAGAGCCAGAGTCAGCAGAGAGGGCAGCCACTCACTTGTTATTAGTGTGGGCAGGTGGGACACATGAAGAAATTTTGCCCTCGGTTGTCTAGCACACAAGGTGTGTTTGGTTTGAGACAGAGATAGAGCCACCAGCCTACACAGTCAGCACAGGCCTCGAGGGCCAATCAGAGAGCCTCTTCGGTTCAGTCAGTGTATCAAGCTTATGCTTTGGGGGGTGAGCAAGTTGAGCAGAGAGTTATAGGGCGTGTGTATGCTGTTATCGTGCCAGATCTAGTACCAGCGCCATGGGTAGTGAGAGGTACCTTCTTGTTTTTCAATTTAGTTGCTAATGTGTTGATTGACACGTGTGCATCCCATTCATTTATCTTGTCTACATTTGCATTGGTTTTGCGGTTAGAGTTGGCCCAATTAGCATCTCCTATCTATGTAGAGTCACCTATTGGTGGTGAGGTTGTTTTGAAGCAGGGGTGTCAGGGTTACGACATAGAGGTCGCCGACTCCCTTTTGCATTTGTATTGATTGATATGTCTAGTTTTAATGTTATTTTGAGAATGGACTGGTTGTCATCCTATTGGGCTGTTATAGATTGCTGTCATCAGAGGGTCAGCGTATGTATCTTGAGCGGTGATTGCTTTTATTTCTTAGGGGGACCAGGTTGATAGAGTCTTATCACTGATGTATGATTCGTGTGGGCGGAGTGAGCTTAGTTGCCTTCTTGCCAACTTCTTAAGTAATGAGTGTGATGAAGTCCGAGTTGAGTTACCACCTCACCGAGAGATCGAGTTCTCTACTAATTTAGTGCTTAGCACGACACTGATTTCTGTGGCACCATATAGGTTTGCACCTGCTGAGTTGAGTGAGTTGAAGATTCAACTCCAAGAGCTGCTAGATAAGGGTTTTATCAGTCCTAGTACTTCAAATTAGGGAGCACCAGCTCTTTTTACCAAAAAGAAAGATGGTACGTTGTGACTTTGTATTGATTATCGAAAGTTGAACCGAGTAACTATTAAGAACAAGTACCCAATGCCTCGTATAGATAATTTGTTTGATCAATGAAGGGGTCTTGTTGTTTCTCTAAGATAGACCTGAAATCGGGTTATCACCAGTTGAGAGTAAGGGAGGAGGACATCCCGAAGACGGCATTCCATACGCGGTATGGCCATTACGAGTTTCTAGTGATGCCCTTTGGGCTAACCAATGGACCAACTGTGTTTATGGATTTGATGAACCGGATCTTCCATGAGTTCCTAGATCGTTTTGTGGTCGTCTTTGTGGATGGCATCTTTATTTACTCACCCTCTGAGGATGAACACGAGGAACACTTGTGAGTGGTGCTTGAGTTTCTTAGAGCCCACAAACTGTATGCTAAGTTTGAGAAATGTAAATTCTGGCTGAGAGAGGTTAAGTTTTTAGGCCATGTAGTATCCAGGGAAGGGGTGACTGTAGATTCATCCGAGATAGAGGCAGTGCAATATTGGGAACAACCTAAGAATGCTTTCAAGATCCGTAGTTTCTTGGGGTTGGCCAGGTATTACCATTGGTTTGTGAAAGATTTCTCTAGATTAGATTTACCGTTAACTAGGTTGATGATGAAGGGAGTTAAGTTTGTGTGGAATGAGACTTATGAGAAGTATTTTCAAGAGCTTAAGGTTAGACTACCACTGCTCCAGTTTTTATTATTCCAGAGGGGGGTTTGGGCTATTCGGTGTATTGTGATGCCTCACGGGAAGGTTTGGATTGTGTCTTGATGCAAGAGGGAAAAGTAGAAGCCTATGGCTTACGGTAGTTGAGAACACATGCGAGGAACTACCCTACTCATGATCTAGAGTTAGCGGCATTGATTTTTACCTGAAAGATTTGGAGGCATTATCTGTATGGTGAAAAGTTTGAAGTGTTTTCTGATCACAGAACTCTGAAATATCTGTTTACACAGAAAGACTTGAATCTGAGGCAGAGGTGGTGAATGGAGTTTATAGAAGATTATGATTTTGAGCTACATTATCATCTGAGAAAGGCCAATATTGTGGCCGATGCCTTGAGTAGGAAGTCAATTAGCAGAGTAGCTTGTATTGCCATCTAGGAATGGGAGATGTTGGGTGCTATTGGGGAGTTCGACTTGCATCTCGGCGAGTCTATTGATTCTGCAACCTTATTTTCAATCACATTTTATTGATCGAGCGGGCTTTGTGAACTCTCAGTACTTTTGCAGGTCTACAAAACTACTAGGAGAGTGTATTCTACGCTGGAGCGGTTCTTTCTGCGCTCTAGCAGGCTTAGCTCAGGCGGCCTTTCTTGTGCTCGAGCATTGGTCTATTGTCTGCAAAACTACTGGGCTACTGAGAGCGCAGAAAGAACACTTCAAACTTTTCACCATCGAGCGGGCTTTGTGTATTCTACGCTGGAGCGGTTCATTCTGCGCTCGAGCGGAACAACTTATTGTGTCTGACGCTCGAGCGTCACTTCTTGTGCTCGAACGGACTGTGCGTATATCAGTTCACAGAAGTACCTTTTTACATCACTTTTTCATATCTTTTTCTCTCAAAACCCTAGATCAGGACCCTCTCTCTCTAAAACCTACCTTCTCTTTACATATTCACCTAGATCTAGTGGTTTCTCCACCCTACTCTCTTTGATAAAAAGGTAGAGCATCTCAAGGGAAATATTTCTATCCGAATAGAGTTGTGTTTGAGCATTTTTTAAGTTTCCTCCTTGCTTTGCTCGACTTTTAACTTTGAGGTAGGGACTTTCTACACTCTCCTATGGTTTTTAACTTTGATATTTGTTGATTGTGCAAATACATGTTTGGGTTTGGAGAATTTTAGACAAATCTAGAGTTTTGGTTTAAAATCAAAAGTGGGGTTTTCTAATGAAAGTATTGAAAATGGGGATAGTTTATTGGGAATATGAAATTAGATGAATGTTTATATAAATGATGGAGTTGGATGTGCATTATCTCTCACCTATGGAAATTTGGATAGTTTATCTGTTTTGGAAATTGTATATCTGTTTAGAAATATTTGTTTGGGCTATCAGTGGAGGAAAACTATGAGTGTTGTAGACATTGCATGAAGATTAGGTGAATTGAAACTAATCTCTTATCGGTTGTCAATGAATATGACTGTGTTTTTAATATATTGTATATGTATGATGTTTGGGAGAAGAAATGAGATGTACTCCACGTTTGAAAGAAAAAAGGGGATGAACTCTATTGAATTAAGTTGGCCTGTGTGTCCAGGGTAAATGTCTCGAAAATCGTGCGTATCCATGTGTACCAATTCTCACAGACGAAATTTTCATAAAATGGCAAATTGAAGTATTTGTGTAATGGTTGTATTGATTAGAGAATTATTGAGTTGTAATCTCAGTTAAGTTGTCTGGATAACATTGGATTCGACTCATGAGTTGAGGTGAAATGAATTGACTTGAAATGAATTAAGATAAAATAGCTTGAGATATGAAACTTGGCATAGTATGATCTTGTAACAGTACGAATGATTTTATCACGGATGATATATATACACATCATACTTATATCTTTGTTTAGATTTATACATTGTGTTAGATTGTTTCTATTGGGTCTTGACTCTCCCTATTTGAAAAAAACCATTTTCAGGTGAAGGTGATGGTGATATACCTCTGCCACATTTGAAGCTTGTTTTCGTTAAAAATAATAGATAAATTACATTTTGCAATGTACTTTTCTCTCTCTCTCTCTCTCTATATATATATATATAGTAAAGTTTATTATTTTTTAGTTTGACCTTTAACCCTTCATGTTATAATTTTTTTCAATATTTTTCTAAAGTTAATTTTTATTCAAAAGTACATACAAAATGATATCTTAAGAGTCACGTGATATAAAAATATTTTATTGTATATAATTTACACCTCAAATATAAAATTAAATCATAATATAATAATATATTTGTTTTTATATTTTGTGATAATTATCGTGATATTTTACTTATTCTAAATATAGAATGTTAAATTTTTAACTTTTCACCATTATACTATCGGTAAAGTGTATTGCTGTCACCCTCACAAATGCCACTACTATTATTGTTACCATTATCACCACATCTGTTTTTGATACTTGTACACAAATTCACATATATAGAAGGCAAATAGATATTACAATTTATCTTCACCTCATATGACTTTAATAAATGAATCTTTATATTTTAAATTTTCAAAATAAAATTGACCAATCTCAAATGTTTTGGCACATATGTAAATTTTTAAGGTTAGCCTATCCAACAAATATGATTCGAGAACATCCATGTGACCGTCATTTCAATTTTTACCATCATAAGCAATGTTATGAGACAATATACCTTTCAAATGAAATGGAATATCGAGTTCACTATAAAAAATTTGACTGTTTGGTTGTCTATTTCTTTTTATATTTTATTAATTTAAAAAAAGTAATGAAAATATTTTTTTTTTCTTTTTGGGTTACATAGTTATGAAAAGATTAAAACACTTGTTTTCAGAAAATAAATAAAAAGATTAAAAAAAATATGCAGACCCAAACAAGTTCTATTTGTTTTATATATTAAAGTCAGATTAAATTACTGAACGAAATAATCATAAATATATAGTAGTATGGTATATATTAAAAAATATTAATAATCATAAATATGTATTAAATTTATGTATATAATATTTAAAACGTGCATTATAGACAAAAAAAAATTTGGTGCAACTCTGACATATAAGAAAGAGTTTTACCACAAACACAAAAAAAATAAAAATAAATAAATAAATAAAAAATAATATTACCATAAAAATACAAATATTATTTCACTGTACTACTTATTTACAATTTTCCAATCAATCTTATGTGAATAAAACGATATTACAGCCCGCCAAATAGACTGATCGATAAGATTGTGCCACTAGCTTTCGACTAGAATTTTATTTTATTTTTTATTTTTATTTATTTTGGGATGGATAGCAGCCATTTTGGATTCCGTTTTGAGTTTTAAGCTGACCACTTTAGAAAGCATATAAAAGAAATTAAGGGGTAAAAAAGAAGGATTCCCTCCGGTCTCTTTTTATTTTGCTAGTAAATAATTTATTTTATATAAATTATGTTCAATAAAATAATTATGTTTATACATATACTTTTATATTAATATGGGTGTATGTACTATATAAATAATATATGTTGCATATATAACCATGTGGAGCTATAGAGGTGTAGTGGGAAGAGTGTGGTGTATAAGGTTTATGGTGCGGGAGGTTGGCGGTTCGAGTCTCTGCAAGAGCGGATCAAATTGTTCTACAACGAATTATTGTCACGAATGGCACTTGATAGCGTCACGAATAGTACCTACTATGACATTAAAGTGACACTGAAAGGTTTTAGTCTTAATGGTGTAATAACACCTATAAGTGTCACTAACTCATTTTTTAAAGTGACACTGAAAGGTTTTAGTCTTAATGGTGTAATAACACCTATAAGTGTCACTAACTCATTTTTTAATGGCGCTTGATAGTGCTACAAATAATATCTACCACGATATCAAAATGTCATTAAAAGTTTTTAGCTATGATGGTGTAGTGGCACTTTCAAGTATCTATCGTGGCACTAGTATCTACCGTGGCACGGATACAAATGGCACTTATTCAAAATGTCACAAGACTAAAAAATGTCATTAAATCAATAGTTTTGTAGCACTTTTAAATGTCACTAAATTAAGAAAATGTTGTAGTGGGTACTATTTGGATTTGTAGGATTCAATTCAATACGGATTTCATTTGGGTGATTCGATCGGTTTATTTTATCGAGCACTTTATGTATTTTATTCATAAAAAAATTTAGATCGATTTGATAGTTATAACTTATTCAATTTATTACATTTGTCACTAAAAAAATATATGATTTATTTTTAAAAATACAATTGTTTATTTTTTTAATAAAAAAATTGAATAATTACAATTATTGAATCGACCTAATTTTTTGTGTTGATGAAATATACAAAATGTTAGACAAAATAAATAATTTAAATTATAAAAAATGATATCTGTAATAAGCTCTACAGACCCAAATAACACCCTCCAGGGACAAAAGGAACTCCCCATCTTTTAAAAAATAATATTCAACAATGTCATCATTATTTGACTTGATGAGTGTTCATATTATAAACTAGCAACCAACAGTAGTAGAAATTTTTTTTTTTTTTAGTGACCTACAGTTAGCAACCAACCTCAAAATTCAACTAATGTATTTTATTAAATAAATTTTGTTAATGAGTGTTTTAAAAATATAATAAGGATTCGTTTGGGATGTGAGTTGACATTTTAACTTTTTAATTTTTTGGTTATTTTAACTTGGGGCTAAAAACCCTTGTTTAGGATTGGCTTTTTGGTTTTTTTAATTTTTGTAAGAGAAAAAATGAAATGATTATGGTTTGAATGTGACATTTTACTTTATTAGACTAAAAAGCTTATTTTATCTTTTTGTGGTTATTTTAGCAAAAAAGGTCCATTTTTGCTAGTGCCAAATGAAGGCCAAGATTAAAAAGATTTGTATTTTGAGGGTAATAATAATACTTTGTGACAAGTTTGGAATTATCTTAAATTTGATAGTTTGATCAAAAACAGCGTTTTAAATAAAAATTATTGTTGTCTTGAGAATGAAGTGCTGCGAATTTTAGCCAAATTATTTCGTTTAGGACATTTAATGAGTGATTTTGTCATTTTAAGAAAGTTTCGTTTTAGCAATAACTTTATTTTGAGAAGTTCATTTTTAGCACCTCTGTTTTGGTGCATTTCTATTGTTTCCTAGTATTCAGATTTGGGCTTAACTCAATTTTACTTATTTATTTATTTTTTTGTTGATAATTTTCTGTGTATTTTAGTGTCTAACAAGGAATTAGCTGCTTCCTTGTTTACTTGTTTAGTTAGGATTTCGTTCATTATAAATAAGAATGTATACTTTAGGATAAAATTAACTTTTTATTTAATATTAGTGGTTGGGCACGTGCGTTACACATGACACGTGATTTTTCATTAACTGTTAATATTGTAATTATATGTATCTTTTAAATTGGTATTTGATCAATATACAAAATATGGAGACTTATATGGATAAATTGATTTGTATCCAAAATATAACTAAGCAAGAAATGGATATATACTCGGTCGAAGAATTAAATGACAGCGGATATACCGATCCGCTCAAACCGACCAAACAGAACCGATCCGCTGCATTTTAGACGGATGTGTGATGACTAGTGGACGGTTGTGGATTGATTGTTTCCAATCCGCCAAGTTTTGGACGGATGGCAGATTTGAGGTTTCCTTGGCCGCAACCAAACAGCCAAACCGCGAACACCCCTAGTGATTTGTAAGATTTTGTATTTTGAATTTGTTTAGATATTCTGTTTGTGTTTTCAATTGAAAAAGAGATTAAATATTCTGTTAAATATGTTCTATTGAAAAATAGTTTTCAATTCGAATATATTTTTTGAATTAAAAAAATAAATGTATTATTTATCTATATTTTTTTGGTTTTTAATTCTAACTCTAAAAATAATAAATAAAAAAGATAATATATGCTGGTTAGTTTTTGTTTTCAAAAACAGATATAGATATAACAATATAGAGACGTAAAATCTCTACTACTGTTCTGTTCATAGTTTTGGTAGTTTGAATTGTTTTTATATTTTAAGAACCACAATTATAATATTTCATGTGGATGAGTCATGTTATGATTGTAATATGTGGATAAGGCATGCAGTGATTGTAATATTCTAAAGTTTCAAACTTTCTTTCTTTGAATGAGGCACGCAATGATTTTAATACTTTTTAAATTATTGACTGTAATACTTTTTTTTTTTTTTTTGAGGAAGTGCACAAGTTGAATTATGTTAAAAATTTATAAAATTTTTAACTGCCAAACCGATTTGCATCCGTCAACCAATCCGCTCAATCCATATCCACCGGATTGGCAGATGGATGCGAATTGATTTTTTCCAGTCTGCCAATCTGGAGGATGGATGGCAGATTGGAGGTTCCGTGGCTGTAACCGACCCGCGCCCACCCTTAGATAAATGGGAAATTTTATAAATATAAACATTAATTTATTACTAGATTGTTTATATCACAATCTTATCTTAAATAATAAACAATAAGCAGATCCTTTAAATAAATAGTGTTATACAAATATTTTTCTATCAAATTCCCACTTCAATTTTTCATAATTCGTATATAGAATACAATTGAAGGTATAAAATTAATTGCACAATTATACAATTTTGTTTAATAATTCATTTCATAATACAAATTTATTGAACCCACTATTACATATTATTTGTATACTATTTGTGTAAGAATGCATTAATATAACGGACATTACTTACAAGTTCTAATTTATGAATTTATATTATATTAATTCCTAACTAAGATTTTTTTGGACCTTCAGGTTCTATTTAATTTTTAATAGTCCGAATTGCCCTTCAAACAATGATTGTTTATCATTTATGATTATCTATAAAGGAACATGATAATTTGACATTTATTTTGATTTTCAAAACTTTAAAATATCAACTTTCAAATTGAAAAAAAAATTATGAGCAAAAAAAAAAAAAAAACTAAAACTAAAACTTTTTTTTTAAAAATTTTTTGAAAAAAACTAAATTAAATTTTGTGTCTATAAATGAGCATGATGATGGAACATTGATGTGAAAAATTGAAAAAATAAAAAACCTTTAAAAATAAAAAAAAAACTGATAATGTTCTCGATTTTATTGGATAGTTGAATCAAACTAATAAGTAGAAAGACAAAAATGTATAATCTCACATTCTGTTTTTTTTTTTTTTCCCATCAGTTAGTGAAATAATTATTTGGAATATTACTATGCAAAATAATTAGTATATTTTCATTTATGTTAAAAACGTGGATTAGTTTTTTAAAGAAAATATAATGATATTGTAATTTAATATTTCGATTGATATAAAAAATTTATAATTAATTATTTTCACGATATTTATAGATCCATGTGTAATGCCCCGAAATAATTGCTATAAACCATCCACAATAGAAATTTGGGGCGTTACAATGCCGATTCCCACGGACGAAATTTCTGTAAAATGGCTAATTGAAGTATTTGTGTAATGGTTGTATTGATTAGAGAATGATCTTGTAACAATACGAATGATTTTATCATGGACGTTGTATATGCATATCATACTTATATCTTTGTTAAGATTCATACATTGTGCTAGATTGTTTCTACTGGGCTTTGGCTCACCCTACTTGGAAAAAACTATTTTCAGGTGCTGGTGATATGCCTCCGCCAAGGACTTAGCTTAGGAGGATTGTGGAGCTGAAGGCTTAATTCCTGTTTATGATGTATTTACTTTTTACAAGCCTAGGACTTTATTTGTATTGAGCTTATGACTCATTTTTGTTATAACCAAGCATGATTTTGGAAAGTTGTAAGCCATTAGGACATATGAATATCTGTTTAGCTATTAGTTCTTATTACTTTTTGTAACACATGTTGTAGATTCAGGATAAACGATTTATGAATGTATATCGCATGTGTCACTTTTTGTATATTAATTCTGATTAATGAAAGCTTCTTATTTTATTTATATCATATTGTACTAGTGCTTGAAGCTGGTTTATTGTAATTATTTTTGAGGGCGTAACAACATGGTATCAGAGCCTAACGGGTTTAAATACTTTGGGTACGTGGGAAGTGGTTCTTACAACCATGGGTTTATCTCACTTGACATAGATATCTGTATATTTGCAATGCTATGTGATAACATGTCTATGTGATTATATGGGTATGAGATTTAATTTCTAGGATATTGATTGAGTCTATGAGTTTCTAGAAGTCCTATTAGAAGAGCACTTGATCACTGCTGTTTCTAATTGGAACTCTGGCAATGCCGTGGAACGGTCATTATCCAAGAAGGAAACTCATATGTGTTTATGTAACTACGTGCTTCTGTTGAGTGAATTAATGTTGTCCATTGTATTAGGACGCGAGTGAGTTAGCTTCGGCACATTCGTAAATGTGCTAATATCTTTTGTTACCTTTATTAGGGTGTCAGGACGTGGCCGTGGTGGTTGGCATGGTAGGCCTAGACGACAGGAGATGCCGATACCAAATGATATTACGGCACAGGAGGAAGGCGCTGGTCAAGCCAATGTGGCCGAACCAGTCGGTCAGCAAGCCATGGGCGCCTTAGCCCGCGAAATGGCTGGAGCGTTGCGGGAGTCTATGGACATTCTCAGAGATGAGGATCAAGTCTAGGCCTAAGTAGCTGAGGCAGAGCCGCATTTCTTGAAGCGGTAGTTTTCCCGGTTGAATCTGAATGAGTTTATGGGTGATCCCAAGGAACCACTGAAGGCAGATGAGTGACTAGATCAAATAGTGAAAATGTTCAACATGCTTAGCATCGAGGACGACCAGTTACGAGTGACCTTGGCATCCTTCCAACTGAAGGGAGATTGATGTCAGTGGTGGAAGTATGTACGTGGATGCATTGGGGTGACTTGGGAAGCTTTTGTCGGCGCCTTTCAAGACAAGTTTCTACCTCCCACGGTTAGGGAAAAGTTAAGAGACCAGTTTTCCAAGCTAGTACAGTTGAACACTCCGATGGCCGAGTTTGAGGCCACATTTACTAGCCTCTCTAGGTTTGCACTAGAGTTAGTGGCGCTAGTGGAGCGCCATTGTTTGGAGTTTGAGAAGAGATTTAGGATCGGACTAATGTTCAGGGTTGTTGGGTCGATGATTAGAGATTATGGACGCCTTGTGGAGGCGGTGGTTCACCGTGAGACCGTGATGCGAAAGGAGGAGGAGGAGAAGATGAAGGGCTGCAAGAGGAGTCAAAATGTTCAAGGAGACAATAATAGGCACAGGGGTCCTACTGCACAACAGTCCTAAGGAGCTCAGTCGATGTCCACTTTTCTAGTGCCGAGTTCAAATTCTGAGAGAGGTGGTCAGGGAGATTTTACTTGTTACAAGTGTTACCAGTTGGGCCACAAGTTTTCAACTTTCCCGTAGAGAGGGGGAGGGCAACGGTCTGCATCGTTTTTGGCTCGTTCTTGGAGCTAGAGTCAGGGGAGAGGGTAGCCGCTCACTTGTTATCAGTGTGGGCAGGCAGGGCATATGAAGAAATTTTGCCCTCAATTGGCTAGCACACCCGGTGTGTCTGGTTTGAGACAGAGATAGAGCCACCAGCCTACACAATCAGCACAGGCCTCGACAGCCAATCAAGGAGCCTCTTCCGCTTAGTCAGTGTATCAAGCTTATGCTTTGAGGGGTGAGCAGGTTGAGCAGAGACTTACAAGGTGTGTGTATGCTGTTATCGTGCCAGATCTAGTACCAGCACCATTGGTAGTGAGATGTACCTTCTTGTTTTGCAATTTAGCTGCTAATGTATTGATTGACACGTGTGCAACCCATTCATTTATCTTGTCAACATTTGCATTGGTTTTGGGGTTAGAGTTGGCCAAATTAGCATCTCTTATCTGTGTAGAGTCACTTATTGGTGGTGAGGTTGTTTTGAAGTAGGGGTGTGAGCGTTGTGACAAAGAGGTCGTCAACTCCCTTTTGCATTTGTGTTGATTGATATGTCTAGTTTTAATGTTATTTTGAGGATGGACTGGTTGTCATCCTATCGGGCTGTTATAGATTGTTACCATTAGAGGGTTAGTATATGTACCTTGAGCGGTGATTGCTTTTATTTCTTGGGGGACCGGGTTAATAAAGTCTTATCACTGATGTATGATTCACGTGGGCGGAGTGAGCTTAGTTGCCTTCTTGCCAACTTCTTGAGTAATGAGTGTGATGAAGTCCGAGTTGAGTTGCCAATGGTAGTTTGTGAATACCCGAATGTTTTTCGGGAGGATCTTACTAGTTTACCACCTCACCAAGAGATTGAGTTCTCTATTGATTTAGTGCTTAGCACGACGCTGATTTCTGTGGCACCATATAGGTTTGCACCTGCTGAGTTGAGTGAGTTGAAGATTCAACTCCAAGAGCTGCTAGATAAGGGTTTTATCAGTCTTAGTACTTCAAATTGGGGAGCACTAGCTCTTTTTACCAAAAAGAAAGATGGTACGTTGCGACTTTGTATTGATTGTCGGAAGTTGAACCGGGTAACTATTAAGAACAAGTACCCAATGCCTCATATAGATAATTTGTTTGATCAATGAAGGGGTCTTGTTGTTTCTCTAAGATAGACCTGAAATCGGGTTATCACCATTTGAGAGTAATGGAGGAGGGCATCCCGAAGACGACATTCCATACGCGGTATGGCCATTATGAGTTTCTAGTGATGCCCTTTGGGCTAACTAATGGACCAACTGTGTTTATGGATTTGATGAACCGAATCTTCCATGAGTTCCTAGATTGTTTTGTGGTCGTCTTTGTGGATGGCATCTTTATTTACTCACCCTCTGAGGATGAACACGAGGAACACGTGCGAGTGGTGCTTGAGTTTCTTAGAGCCCACAAGCTGTATGCTAAGTTTGAGAAATATAAATTTTGGCTAAGAGAGGTTAAGTTTTTAGGCCATGTGGTATCCGGGGAAGGGGTGACTGTAGATTCATCCGAGATAGAGGCAGTGTAATATTGGGAACAACCTAAGAATGCTTTCAAGATCCGTAGTTTCTTGGGGTTAGCCAGGTATTACCATTGGTTTGTGAAAGATTTCTCTAGATTAGCTTTACCGTTAACTAGGCTGACGATGAAGGGAGTTAAGTTTGTGTGGAATGAGACTTATGAGAAGTATTTTCAAGAGCTTAAGGTTAGACTACCACTGCTCCAGTTTTGATTATTCCGGAGAGGGGTTTGGGCTATTCGGTGTATTGTGATGCCTCACGGGAAGGTTTGGATTATGTCTTGATGTAAGAGGGGAAGGTAGAAGCCTATGGCTCACGGTAGTTGAGAACACATGCGAGGAACTACCCTACTCATGACCTAGAGTTAGCGGCATTGATTTTTACCTGGAAGATTTTGAGGCATTATCTGTATGGTGAAAAGTTTGAAGTGTTTTCTGATCACAAGAGTCTGAAATATCTGTTTACACAGAAAGACTTGAATTTGAGGCAGATAAGGTGAATGGAGTTTATAGAAGATTATGATTTTGAGCTACATTATCATCCAAGAAAGACCAATATTGTGGCCGATGCCTTGAGTAAGAAGTCAATTAGCAGTGTAGCTTGTATTGCCATCTGGGAATGGGAGATGTTGGGAGCTATTGGGGAGTTTGACTTGCATCTCGGCGAGTCTGTTGATTTTGTAGCCTTGTTTTCGATTGTTACACGACCTACAGTTGTAAACCGAGCGATAGAAGCACAGAGAGGTGATCTTGAGGTAGAATCCCTCAGGAAGAAGATCTCCAGTGGAAAGGTAGAGAACGACTTGAATGTGTACTTTGACTCAAGTGTTAGATACCTTGACTGTCTCTTCGTGCTAGAGTCTGGCCGAGAGGAAATACTCCGAGAGTTTCATTATTCACGCCTTGCAGTGTATCCGGGAGGCATAAAAATGTATCACGATCTTAGTCGCCAGTTTTCGTGGAGGGGTATAAAAAAGGATGTGGCTGTGTTTGTATCGAAGTGCCTTACTTGTCAACAAGTGAAGGTAGAGCTTGAGAGGCCAACGGGCTTGTTGCAACCCTTGCCTATAGCCAAGTGGAAGTGGGAGCATGTCAAAATGGACTTTGTTGTGGGCCTTTCGAGGACTCAACGGGGTAGTGATGCCATTCGGGTGGTAGTTGACTGGTTGACTAATTCAACGTACTTTATACTTATGTGCGTAAGTGACTCAGTAGATTATCTTGCCGACCTTTACATTAGGAACATAGTGAGGTTGCATGGGGTCCCTGTGACGATTGTTTCGGACAGAGATCCACATTTCACTGCTCAATTGTAGTAGAGCTTACAGAGTGCCTTGGGCATGAGATTGACCTTTAGCACTACGTATTATCCTTAGACTAACGGGCAGTCAGAGCACACCATTCAGATTTTAGAGGATATGTTTCAAGGTTGTGTCCTTGACTTTAAGGGTTCATGGAAGAGGCACTTGCCCTTAATGGAGTTTGTATAAAACAATAGCTTCCAATCGAGTATTGACATGGCACCGTTTGAGGCCTTGTATGGTCGACTGTGTAGATCTCCCGTGTGTTGGGATGAGGTGGGCGATGCACCTATTTTGGGTCTAGCATTAGTCCGGGAGACGATGGAGAAAGTTGCACTTATTCGTTGGAGGTTAGTTACGGCTCAGAGTCGCCAGAAAAGTTATGTCGACCGTAGGAGGAGACCATTGTCTTTTAAGATGGGAGACCATATATTCTTGAAAATATCACCTAGGAGAGATTTAATGAGATTTGGGAAGAGTAGAAAGTTGTCCCCTCAATTTATTAGACCTTTTGAGATCCTTGAGCGGATTGGAGAGGTGGCTTATCGTTTGGCCTTGCCGCCACAGCTTTTCGGGGTTCATGATGTGTTTCATATTAGCATGCTTCGGAAGTATGAGCCGAATCCATCGCACATGTTGGATTGGACCAACTTAGAGGTATATGAGAATGCCTCGTATGAGAAGAAACCAGTGGGAGTCTTGGATACCTAAGACCAAGTCTTGCGAGGCAAGACAATCCCCTTGGTTAAGGTATTGTGGAAACATCACGGGGTTGAGGAAGCAACTTGGGAATGTAAGTTAGAAGTCCGTGAGAAATATCCGGATTTATTTGTTGATGCTTGATCACATATTGAAATTTTGTTATGTTAATGAAATATGGAAACATTGTATATGTTTTGAGAATATGGGCACATTGTAGATGTTGTATATGTTTTGGAAACATGAATTTAATGTAAACATTGCATATGTTGTGGAAAAATGTAAATTGTATTTTCAATGTTGGAACTTGTGTAACGAGTTGATGAGAATGGATGATCGGAGAATGAGTTATGGTAATGGAATTGGTTAATTATCGTTATTATGTTTGGTTCAAACATAACTTTAAAACTTGATTTGAAATTTTGGGAATGAAATTCCTTATGGGGGGAGATTATAACGATTCTGGTTTTGACCCAACCCTTGTTGTATTTAGAACTCAGGTTTCATAGATGTGTATTGTTGTTCATATCTTGCTTCCCTTGTATTTCTTTAAATTTTGGTATTGGGTTGTTGTGGTTGCATTTGGGACAGGTTGGTTGTTTAGTTTCTAAACTTTTGTTGCCCAAAATTTTACTCATCTGCTCGAGCGGCGCTTCTTGTGATCGAGCGGGCTTTGTGAACTCTCAGTACTTTTGTAGGTCTGCAAACTACTAGGAGAGTGTATTCTACACTCGAGCGGTTCTTTCTGTGCTCGAGCAAGCTTAGCTCAAGTGGCCTTTCTTGTACTCGAACGTTGGTCTATTGTTTGCAAAACTACTGGGCTACTGGGAGTGTGCATTCTGCGGTCGAGTGGAACAACTTATTGTGTCTGACGCTCGAGCGTTACTTTTTGCTCTCGAACGGACTGTGCGTATATCAGTTTGCAGCAGTACCTTTTTACATCACTTTTTCATATCTTTTTCTCTCAAAACTCTAGATTAGGACGCTCTCTCTCTCTCTCTAAAACCTACCTTCTCTCTACATATTCATCTAGATCTAGTTGTTTCTCTACCCAACTCTCTTTGATAAAAGGGTAGAGCATCTCAAGGGCTATATTTCTATCCGAATAGTTGCATTTGAGTATTTTTGAAGTTTCCTCCTTGCTTTGCTCGACTTTTAACTTTAAAGTAGGAACTTTCTACACTCTTCTATGATTTTTAACTTTGTTATTTGTTGATTGTGCAAATAAACATTGGGATTTGAAGGATTTTAGACAAATCTAGGGTTTTTATTTAAAATCAAAAGAGGGGTTTTCTAATGAAAGTATTGAAAATGGTTATGAAAATAGATATGAGGATGTGTTGTGTTAAATTTGTTGATCTTGACACATGAGTTAGATTTGGAAAGAAATGGAGTTTTGTCCTAAAAGGTTTCAAATGATTATTTTGTATAAATAATGAAATTGATATTGGGAATATGAAATTAGATGAATGCTTATATAAATGGTGGAGTTGGATGTGCATTATCTCTCACCTATGGAAATTTGGATAGTTTATCTGTTTTGAAAATTGTATATCTGTTTAGAAATATCTGTTTGGGCTATCGGAGGAGGATAGCTATGAGTGTTGTAGAAATTGCATGAAGATTAGGTGAATTGAAACTAATCTCTTATTGGTTGTCATTGAATATGACTGTGCTTTCAATATATTGTATATGTATGATGTTTGGGAGGAGAAATGGGATGTACTCACGTCTGGGAGAAGAAAGGGGATGAACTCTATTGAATTAAGTTGGCCTGTGTGTCCAGGGTAAATGTCTCGAAAACCGCGTGTATACATGTGTGCCGATTCCCACAGATAAAATTTTCATAAAATGACAAATTGCAGTGTTTGTTTAATGGTTGTATTGATTAGAGAATCATGAGTGATAATCTCAGTTAGGTTGTCTGGATAACATTGGATTCGACTCATAATTTGAGGTGAAATGAATTGACTTGAAATGAATTAAGATAAAATAGATTGAGATATGAAACTTGGCATAGTATGATCTTATAACAGTACGAATGATTTTATCACGGATGTTATATATGCACATCATACTTATATTTTTGTTTAAATTCATACATTGTGTTAGATTATTTCTACTAGGTCTTGACTCTCCCTATTTGGGAAAAATCATTTTCAGGTGATGGTGATACACCAAGGATCCTCTAGAGTGAAATTTTCCTAAAGTTCCTTAGAGTGCTCCATTGTGTGGTTGAGATTCACTGGCAAGTCACATCAGAAAAATTGATGTGACTTGGCAATAAATCTCAACCACACAATGGAACACTCTAGGAAACTTTAGGAAAAAATCACTCTAGAGGATCCTTGCTCGTGGTGATATACCTCCACCACATTTGAAGCTTGTTTCCATTCAAAATAATAGATAAATTACATTTTACATTGTACTTCTCTCTCTCTCTCTCTCTCTCTCTCTCTCTCTCTCTAGTAAAGTTTATTATTTTTTAGTTTGACCCTTAACCCTTCATGTTATAATTTTTTTCAATATTTTTCTGAAGTTAATTTTTATTCAAAAGTAAATACAAAATGATATCTTAACGGTCACGTAATATAAAAATATTTTATTATATTCAATTCACACCTTAAATATAAAATTAAATCCTAATATAATAATATATTTATTTTTATATTATGTGATAGTTACCGTGATATTTTACTTATTCTAAATATAGAATGTTAAATTTTTAACTTCTTACCATTACACTATCAGTAAAGTGTATTACTATCACCCCCACAAATGCCACTACTATTATTGTTACCATTATCACCATATCTGTTTTTGATACTTGTACACAAATTCACATATATAGAAGGCAAATAGATATTACAATTCATCTCCACCTCATATGACTTTAATAAATGAAACTTTATATTTTAAATTTTCAAAATAAAATTGACCAATATCAAATGTTTTAACAGAAATGTAAACTTTTAATGTTAGACTATCCAACAAATTTGATTCGAGAACATTCATGTGACCGTCATTTCAATTTTTACCATCCTAAGCAATGTTATGTGTTGATAATTCTTAATTTAGATGATAATTCTTCTACTTGAGATAATATACTTTTCAAATGAAATGGAATGTCGAGTTCACTATAAAAAATTTGACTGTTTGGTTGTCTGTTCCTTTTTATTTTTTTATTAATTTACCAAAAGTAATGAAAAGATTTTTTTTTTTTTTTTTCTTTTTGGGTTACATAGTTATGAAAAGATTGAAACACTTGTTTTCAGAAAATAAAAGTAAAAAGATTAAAAAAATATAAGCAGACCCAAACAAGTTCTATTTGTTTTATATATTAAAGTCAGATTAAATTACTCAACGAAATAATTATAAATATATTGTAGTATAGTATATATTAAAAAATATTAATAATCATAGATATGTATTAAATTTATGTATATAATATTTAAAACGTGCATTGCATGATGGGAAATTGTAAATCAATGGAACAATGAAAAAATAATTACATTATAGGGAAAAAAATTCTGGCGCAACTCTGACATATAAGAAAGAGTTGTACCAGACAAAAAAAAAAAAAAAAAAAATTATATTACCATAAAAATACAAATATTATTTCACTGTACTACTTATTTACAATTTTCCAATCAATCTTATGTGAATAAAACGATATTACAGCCCGCCAAATAGACCGATCGATATGATTGTGCCACCAGCTTTGGACTAGAATTTTATTTTATTTTTTATTTATTATTTATTTTGGGATGGATAGCAGCCATTTTGGATTCCGTTTTGAGTTTCAACCTTGTTTGATTTGGAAATTATATGGTTGTTTTGGATCAAGTTCATATGATATCTTAAACTAATTTGGGTAAATTACAAATACATCCAATAAGATTTATTTAAAATATGATTTGTCTCCTGTAGTTTTAAAAATTACATTCTAAACCTTATAGTGTCTGATTTCATAACAAATAGTTCATTTTATTATAAATTATCAAGTAAATTAACAGTTTTTAATGACGTTACAAATATATTTCAATTAATAATTAGGTAATTTTATTATTATATAGGATAACAGTTATGAGTTTTCTTTTTTCAATTAATTTTATTAAATAAAAAAAATCTAAGAATCAGATATTTGTAATTTTTCAAAACACAAGAGACAATCTATATTTTAAGTAAATCTCGATGGTGTATTTATAATTTATCTAGATAATTTTTATTAGTCAAAATAGTAAAATTTTATATTTTTATGTTAAGTTTTGGAAGTCTATATCACAAGTGCTATGTAATGAATAAAATTTTCTTCAATTTTCATGTAAGGAACTTAATACCTTTGATTTTCATCAATAAAATTTTTTATTTGTTAAGAATAAAATATAAAATAAATTTAAAAAAAATCATATAATGGATTGTGTGAGCATTTCTCCTAGATTACTAAAGAACCTCTCGTTGATTGGGATATATACATATAAAGAGTGTGTCCCACATTATTATATTCTTTGTTTGATTAATCGATATGAAATTCAATGATATATTATATTGTCCAAAAATATTTGATATGTATTACCACCTCCATAGTCTTGCATATTTCCTACCACAAGATATAGATCATTATTGATACAATAGTAAAAAATAATCATTCTCCTCTTATCTCATATTATATCCTACACTAAACTGACATAATAAAAATGATCCAACAATATATATAATATATTTCATATCATAAACATAAATATTACATATCAGAGCATCTACAATAGACTCTTCATTCTCGCTTTTTTCTTACTTTAAGGAGTTAAATACAAAATAATTCGTTCCAATATACCTCCTTTTTAACTCCTTATTTAAGGGAGTGAACTTTTAGAGTATCCTTATCACACTACCTAAACTTTACCCTAAAATATTATTAAAAAATTCATTCCCTATTTTAGGAATTACTTTTTTCATTTACCACCCTCAACAAACTCCATATTCTTTCTCTATTCTATTAAAATAATATTTTTAATTATTTTTAAATTTAAATATTTTTTAATAATAAAATAATAAAAAGAAATGTAATAGCACAACATGCAACAACATAGCAGGAAGAAGCAGCGGAAAACAAACAGGGCCGGTCGATCGGCTGGACGACCAGACAGTTGGACATTTTCCTTCTTTAGCTCCATCACGGGACATCTGGGAGGACATCATTCATGTCTTCAACGAAACAAAATAAGAATTTGTTAGATATGAGGGAGCTACAGTGACTCTCTACAAATAGGGAGTCACTGTAGCAATACTTATATTTGGGGAGTTGGGTAGGGGAATTGCATGGGGATGTGTTTTGACAGAAAAACTCCTTATTCTGAGTAAGGAGGTAATATAAGGGAAGAGATGGGGATGCTCTTGGCTTCCAATTAGGGCTGGGCATAGGGTCATCCGACCTGCCCAAATCGCCCTACCCGATCTGAACCGCGCATGTATGGTCGGTTTCGCAAACACATTAGGGTAGGGTGCGGTTTGGATTTTATCTAATTTTCGAGTTGCGGGCGGGTTACGCGTTTGACCCGCACCTGCCCAACCCGCCCGCATATATATATATATATATATATATTTTATATCTGACCGTTCAAAAAAACCCATTTTATTTTTATTTATTTTTTTGCATTTTGGATGAATGTAAATTAATGAAGAATTACCTTTTTTTTTTTTTTTTTTTTTTTTGTATTTGGGTTAGGAATGATGAATGTAGGATGAATACAAGTTAATGATGAATGTAGATTTTGAATTGTTTAGGTTACGAATTGAGATGAATGCAAGTTGATGATGAAAGTAAATTTTGAATGATTTGTTTAGGTTACGAATTGATTTTGTTGTGTTTTTTATTTATAAGTTTTTTATAAGTTTTAATTCATTAATTATTAATGTTAGAATATTTTAGAAAATGGGAGGAAAAAGGTTTAAAAGAAATATTGATAAAAAATGGGGAAAAAAAAAGGGTTTAATAAAAAAAAATTGAAAAAAAGTTCAATCCGTAAACCGCCAGCGCAACCTCGAATCCTATCCGCACAAACCGCAAACCGCATTGCGGGCAGTTGCGGGTTGACTATTCCTCAAACCGCATATATGCGGGCGGGTCCAAACCGAACCGCAAACCGTCCCAAACCGAACCGCTGACACCCCTACTCCCAATATTTATGGTGGCTTTAATCACTCCCTATAATTAAAAAAATACTCTTTCTTTCTCATCGCTTATCTTTTTCTCAAATTGTGGAGAAGAGAGAAGAAAGATTGGAAATATTTTAATAAAAAATAATAAAGAAAAAATATAGAGTATTGTTAGAGATAATAGTTGAAAAATTGGTTATCTAAAATAGGAAAGACATTTTTTATTATATAAAAAAAAAAAAAAACAACTGGGGAGAGATGTTGGAGATGCTATTATTCTACCCCTTATATTACAATCAAACAGGACAGAATAGAAAAGTCACGTAGGGATAGTTTTTGGGCTCAAGCAATTTGAAATTTTGAGGTCACTTTAAATTTGTAAGTCCCTTTCTTGGGTAAGATTTGAAAATTTGTAAGTCCCTAAAGGCAACTAACTGACGGAATCTTTATAGTTGTAAACTATTTTTAAATTTCTAAGAAGCTCTATGAGTTCAACTCAAACCAATGTGAATAGTTAGACCTCATAAAATAATCTAAACAAAAGTCTTTCTTCAATAAGTGTCTAATTATTAGGTCATTTCATCCCTTGTCGTGATTCATTGGTTAGACTGGCACTCTCTGTGTGTAAAATTTTAGCGTCGTTGATGGGATGCTAATTTGCTACCAACACGTAAAAATTTCACATTTTTGTGTGGTTTGCGTTCACATGAGACTAATGCTTCACATTAAATTTGTGTGTTGAATTTTAGATCAAGATTGTTTCAAAATCTCACACTAAAGTCTCATTTCAATAGTTTGACCCGTTTCAATTTATAGATTTATATGTTTAGATTATTAAAAAATTAATAAATGAAATAGATATGATAATTGTAGTCATATATTTTCATCGTTTTATTATAAAAAAGAAACTTAAAAAAGACAACAAGCATGATTTAAAATTTTGATTTTTTGTAAAATAACAATAAAAGAAATACGTGATTATTTTTATTAAATTAATTTAATTTTTTCATTTATTATTTAGGCACAATTATTTACAAATAGTGAACAATTTAAATGGGAGAAATCCCATAAAGCTTGAGTGCATACATTTTTTCTCTATGTGGCCAAACATATCAATTCACCAGTGAATCACTCGCAACATTAATTTTCTCAACATTAAAGTTGCCTTCCATTCAAAGGAACCCCCAACGACTTCCAAGCCATTGGTCTTTGCCTCTATGTATTGAACACTACTAATGATATCATCACAGTACAGAATTAATGAATGGAAAGCATATGGGCTGACTTCTCTCCAGTTTATGGTTGGATTGAAAGATATTATTAGGTCTATCAGGACTCACTATGGGTCTCGTTTCGTTAATCCGAATAGTTCAATAAATAAGACTCGTCGAGTATTATATGCTTATAAAAAATCATGTTGATCGGATATTGATAGCTATCTCATCGGATTTACAAGCATATAGTAATTAACGAATTCTACACATTAAACGGTTTATATTATCGAAACGGAACCCGTGGTGGGCCCCCATGAGCCTAATAGTACCTTCTAGTCTGATCACGGATCGTAGGGAAGCTAGCCCCAAAAAATATTTACTCATGTTTCATACAATTAATTTTTTGTAATATTTCTATAAATTAATTCTGTTTTTAGCATGGTTTATTGGACAATAGGACAAGGCCTAGCAAAAACTTTAATTTCTAGATTTTTTAAATTGCAAACACAAAACAAGGTTGCTTTTTTTTTTTTTTTTTTCAAACTTGTTTTGTATATATATATTATCATTTTATTATTTTTCATAAATTCTATATAGTCCTATAAAAAAATAAATTTAGGAATATTGCCAAGTGAAAGGATGACCACTTTAGAAAGCATATAGGAGAAATTAACGGGTAAAAAAGGAGGATTCCCTCCGGTCTAGCTTTTAGACTGGCCGGTACTGTTTAGATATGTAGGATCAATATGGATTCCGTTTGGGTGATTTAATTCGTTTATTTTATCGACTATTTTATGTATTTTATTTATAAAAAAAATTAAATCGATTTGATAATTTTAACTTATTCAATTTATTACGTTTGTTATTAAAAAAATATATGGTTTATTTTTAAAAATATAATTGTTAATTTTTTGTATAAAAAAAATTAAATAATTACAATTATTGAATCGACCTAATTTTTTGTATTGATGAAATACACAAAATATTAAACAAAATAAATAATTCAAATTATAAAAACGAAATCCGTAATAAACTCCACAAACCCAAATAACACTGTCTAGTCCAATATCTGGACTAAACGAAGAAATCCCCATCTTTTAAAAAATAAGATTCAACAATGTCATCATTATTTGACTTGATGAGTGTTCATATTATAAACTAGTAACCAACAGTAGTAGAATTTTTTTTTTCTTTTTTAGTGACCTACAGTTGGCAACCAACCTCAAAATTCAACTAATGTATTTTGTTAAATAAATTTTGTTAATGAGTGTTCTAAAAATATAATAAGGATTTGTTTGGAATGTGAGTTGACATTTTAGCTTTTTAGTTTTTTGTTTATTTTAACACTATAAGAATTTTTACTTTTGACAACTAAATTTTTAGTCGCCAAAAGTCATATTTTAGTCGCCTATAGTCTTTCGCGACTAAATTTTTTGGTTGGAAAATTAGTAGCCAAAGAGTAGTCGAGAAATATAATTGCCGACTAAACCTAATTTAGTCGCCAATAGGTTTGAAAATTAATTAAATAAATGCATTTTTGCCGACTAATTTTTTTGTCGCCAAAAGCCAATTATTTAATGGCCAAAAACCATTTAGCTACTAAATTTTTTAGTCGCCAAAAGCAAATACTAGTGTTTTGGCTATTAAAATTTTAGTCGCCTAAAGTCAATTTTTTTTGGCTACTAAAATTTTAGTCGCCAAATACTATTTCTTTTGGCTATTAAAAATTTAGTCGCCTAAACTTCAACATTTTTTGTTACTAAAAATTTAGTCGCCTAAACTACGACATTTTTGGCTACTAAATTTTTGGTCGCCAAAAGTCATATTTATTCTTCAACTTTTGTTTTTAGCTACAAAATATTTTAGTTTCCAAATGTTTGATTTTCTTTTGGCTATAAAACTTTTAGTAGCCAAAGGTTTGATTTTTTTTTTTGGCTACAAAACATTTAGTAGCCAAATGATTGTTTTTCTTTTGCCTACAAAAAATTTAGTAGCCAAATGTTTGATTTTCTTTTAGCTACAAAACTTTTAGTAGCCAAATGTTTGTTTTTTTTTCTTTCCCTTTTTATTGGCTACAAAACGTTTAGTCGGCAAAAACATGATATTATGTTTTATTGTTAATATTATAATGTGTCCATAATCTATCTGTATTCCATTCAACCTGTAATACGTATACAAATAAAATGATACATAAATTATCAATCATTCCACAATCTACATCCGTATACAAAAAAAAATTACTTTAACTGTCCAAGTACATACAAACGAACTATTGTCCAAACTAAAATAATAATTCCATGCAACATATACAATCATACAAAAAGTAAAGCCCTCCATATACAAAAATTACATTTACTATACCATGTGAAATGACCATTTGGCATGGTACAAATTACCATCGTAATCTGTACCACGACAAAAGGTGATGTATGCACCAAGCCAAAAATACATTTATGTACCACGATAAAAAATCAATTTACTGGACGATGTCAAAAGGTGATCTATCTACCATGCCAATAATTATCTATTCGCTGCCAATAGTTTTCTGTATCAGGAATAGTTAACTGCACAAAAGCTGGAGACGACAAAAGTATTATATTACTTCTATACAAAAGTACAATTTCTTCTCCATACACAAAAATGTCTCTGCAAGTCCACACATCTAGAAAAAACAAAAAAAACAAAAACATTAGAATTGGACCCAAAACAGCCCATCTTCATGAATGAATTTGGGAACTGTAGACGTCCCCGAACGCCCCGGGAGGAACGAGCTCCCGTTCCGTTCGATATTGGGCTCACTACAGTTTAGGACTCTCAAATTGTCATGGTTCTAAATCTGAACCAAAGAGTCCAAATCCGGCAAATCGTTTTGAGAAAACAGATTTTTTTGAAAGAAGTGCCAAACATGGACTGCTTTGCCAGATACAGAGTCCCCACCTAAATATTTTATTTTGGGGAAATTTAGGAAACCCTAACTCGTTTGCCCAAGGCCACGTGTCCGTCATCACCAAAGTTGCCTCGGCTCGGGAACTTGGGTACGATTGGGGAAGGTCACTTCGTGAGCACCTCCGCTCGCCCGATCAAAGATCGGCCTCTACTAACCATGATATCTATTTTTGAAAACATTATGTGTTCTTATTCCGGTTATTAGCCTAGATTACTATGTGATGCACACAGCATACAAGTATAGACTGGGTCGCCTGAGTTGGAACAAAACATTTCATGTTTGTTTATTTGAAAATGGTTTGGTGGTGCTATTCGCAAGTAGGCTAAGACGTGGGTTTGCCACCCTCAGGTGGGCTTAGAAAACGTGATTTTGCCACTATCTAGTCCGCTTAAAACACACATTTGATGAATTGTTCAAATTCAAATAACCCAACCTTCACCTACAGGCATTCAGGCAGTTATATCATATAAGCACATAGCCTCATGGTAAGCATGCTATCATGGCAGTCACTCACACACATGCAAGGATGCTAAAGCATAATACTTACCGAGTACTCCAAGCCAAAACAGAAGCTAATTAGAAATCCATGCATGATCCTAATTATACAGAAATGCCTAATGCAACACATGCAAAAATGCAATTATAGCAGGCTCGGCTATTCTAAACATGGCATATGAAATGCTACAACTAACATGTATTCAATTTGGAATTGAAAATACAATGCAGTTAGTATGATGCGCCGAGCCCGGTGCATGCAAAACAGATGAATGAATGCAAATATGCTATCATACTGTATGCTAATTGAAATATGCCCTAATCTAACCATCATAAGTAGGTAAATAAAAGGGAGAAAGACGTGGGGTTGGAAGACATGCATCACACACACGCACACTTATTACAGTTGTGCCCTCGCACAGAGGGTCCGAAAGAATAATACAGTCCCAAATAAATAGTACAGTCCAAATAAATAATACAGTCCAAATATGTACAAAAATCCTAATTAATTTCCAAATTAACTAAGAAAACAATAAACTGGCATGCAAGCCAGGGACTGCCTTGACTCTTCTTCAGATGATGAATGATGCATGTCTGGGTCGCCTTTGCACGGAAATCCACTGTGATGCCCCAATTAGCCTCTGTTTTGCAATATTTTTTTGGAAAGAACGCCAAGCCCCGGGAGACTGCTGATTCTTGATTTGCTGCAACAGAGAGCAGGAAGGGGGCATGGCAATGTATTTTCACAAATGTATGCATGCCTCGATCCTTGTGCCACCAATCACGCATCTCGATGCATGCTGGCTGAGGAGTCGAATTGTGCAACTCAATATAGAATGAATGCACATGAAAAAAAAACAAAACCTAGACTCCATCATGGATAATCTGGAGTGTCGGCGACTGGGAATTGAGACACGTTCCATCACTCGGAGTACGAAACGTACCTCGTTTCTCGTGCCTGGGCTAATTCCTATCCCAAGCACAATGCAATATGCATGATATGCATGAAATGCAACTAAGATACAACCTAACATACACAATGCTATGAAATGGCATACACGATGCACGAGGTAACATGGCATACACAATGCACTAACATACAACCTAGCATACGCAATGCTATGAAATAAAATGACATACACAATGCATAAATGGACTTACACTAACACAAGTGGACCTCAGCCACACTCGCATAAGAGGCCATAAGATGAAAATGAGACACTCGAAATGCGTGCACACATGCACGCAAACCGAGGACCGACCCTAAGGCACCAAATGCCACTCTAAAAAGACATGGCAAGGCATGAAATATGATATGCTAGCATGCAAATTTCAGCGATAAAATATGACTCGAAACAGCCGCGAATCGTGACAATATAGCACCCGATGCATGAAATGGTCCCGAAATGCAAGATTAAGCACATGAAATGACTTGTAGCTACATCAAGCATGCATTATTTGTACATGAAGTATGAAGACCAATTCAAGGCAGCCCCAAAAAAAACATTTTTACATTTTTAAGCAAGGCCAAACAGCAAACACAAATAGGGCTAAACCGATGCGCAAAAATGGCCCTAAATGTGAGATAAAGAAGCAAGTCACAGCTGCTGGCCCCAAACAGATGAGGGCCCTTCAACAATGTTGAAGAGGGGCCCAGAATATGACCTTTTACAGCTTATGACCGAGCCAAAAACAGTACACAAGCATGCTCAAAATACCATGCAAAACAAGGCCAAAAAGAGAGATATAACACAAAGTAAAAAAATGATGCCTCAAACAGTGAAAGACCCTTAATGAAACATGAAGAGGGGGTCAAAATAAGGCTGTTTTAAGTTCGGACCAGAGCCTAAAAACAGAAGAACAAGAGGATAATAAATCATGCAAAAATAGAGCCAAAAAAGGGATATAAAGGAAAGTGGATGATAGAAGCCTCAAACAGTGATGAGCCCTTCAACAACATTGAATAAGGGCTCAAAATAAGCCACATTACAGTTTATGACATGCCTAAAAACAATTTACACATAGGCCAAAAATACTACACAAGAAAATGGCATACAAGAGGGGTAATGAAGCAAGTGCAACAAGGAGGCCTCAAACAGTGAGAGACCCTTAAACAAACATGAAAAATAGCTCAAAATAAGCCTAGTTCCAGTTAGGGTCGGAGCCTAAAACAGCAAGCAAGTATGGCTAATGTATTGAACAAAATAAAGCACAAAAAGGGAAAATAGGGACTCACCCTTGAAGACTAGTCTTTGGTAGCCTCTTGGCTTGAGATGCAGCACTCCTAGGCTTTGAAGAACAACCTCCAGCTGCTGGAATGGAGGATGGAAGGGTGGGGCTATGGGTTGGTGAAGAAATGGGTGTAAGACTTAAGAGTTAGGAGCTTGGAAATATAGAGAAGGAGAGATACAAGGCAAGAGGCTTGGGGGAAATTTTGTAACCCTCAAAACCAGAGCTGGAGGCTGGTTTATATAGGCAAAAAGAGGGGAAAAATGGAGGGAAATGAATCAAGTTTCCCCCCAAAAGGGCCAAACCCTCGGACATGGGTGAAGTGTAAAACAAAATACATGGCTAGAATGTACTTGGGACAAGGATCATGGCCGGCTAGTTTAAATGGGCAAAAAAAATCATCCACCAGAAAAATGTGGCCGGCCGGCTACCTTTTCTGACTTTTCTGGCCGGCCTGCTACTTTTCAGAAAAAAATATGGGCTGCTGGTAAGAAATGTGGCCGGTGGGTGATTGGGAAGTCCAATGGTGACCATTCAAGTGTCCAAATTGAAGCCCCAGAAGTTAGCTTTCCAATGACGCAAATCTTGCATTAAAATTATTCCTGTGGAAAAAGTTATGCCCATTTCCGTGAAGCCGCGCAGATTCGGTCCCAACCGGAATGATGCCCTACTTCAATCAACCATATCTCCCCTATCCAGAATTGGATTTAGGAGATTCTTGAGTGAAAAATGAGGCCCCGGGAGTAAGATTTCCAACGGTGGTGGTCTCATAGCTTTATTCCAAGTATGTGAATGAATAGGCCTGATTCGACAAGAGGGCTGTTCAATTCTCTCTTAACGATTCATGCCCATTTTCTTCCCCAACTGGACTTCTTCCCTCGTCTCCTCTTTTCTTCAACTTCAAACCCCTAAGTAAGGTATTTTGAAAGATTTTTCAAAGATTTCATCTTTCCTTCATTCATTTCCACTTTGTCCTTGCTCGGTTTACCGAAAAGCGCAACTTTTAACAGAATGCGAGCGTCAGAACATCATAGGAACTTTATTTCAAAAACATTTTTGAGAGAGAGGGTTTTAAGACTAAAATCTTTTGATCAAGATTGTTTTGGTCCAGAACAGGGGTATGAAGTTGAGATTTGACTCTCTCTTTGCCGAAGAAATTGCACCTTTCCCCTGCACACCTTTCTCCACCAAGTAAGCCATCAGTCACGTCCAAGTCTTAAAGGTAGTCAAAAATGGGGTGCCTACAGTTGCCCCTCTTTGACAGAACTCAGAAGTCAAGAAGTGATGGGAGTGAATGTCAAAGCCTAGAGACGACCCATTTTTGACAAGGCCGAAGACTTGGACAAACAAACAAAATACAGATAAATAAATGGTTGCGCCCGCAGGCTGTCTACGTATCCCTTTGCAAGGAATCAAACCAGCGTAGTTCAGGGGCAGGATGCAAAATGATATGTAAAAATATTTTGATAATTGGACTTATACGCTATGCGAAGCCGGTTTGATAATTGGACTTATACGCTACGCGAAGTCGGATTAAAAATTGAGGATTTATGCAATGCACTGTAATGTAGTGGCTAAAATGCAATGTAATAGCTAAGAGGTAAAGGTACCTTACAGGGGCAATTGGCAATGACTTACCTCATGCTGCTGGGGATCTTTCGCTTCTCCTTGGTTGAACCGCAGGTACTACTTTTCTCCCTGACTATGGTCGCAGTTTTCCCTATTCTCCAACAGGGTGACAGACTAGGTTGATTCGGTATCCAGAATTGAGGCGCATACAGATGCTATCTCAATCTATGGGGCTGCCATACAGATTTCAAGCCGAGGATATATCCCTGGGTATTTAAACCAGACTTTAGTCTCAGAAATCCCGAACCTTTGCGTTCTAGGCATAAGCCATTCGAACTCTAGTTTCCACCGTCTCAGTTGGTCTCCTAGGAACTCACCGCAAACACAGGTAGGTAGCTATACCAGACCACCAGAAGTCATTCAGGCACTACAAACACCAAAGGAATTGCACCTTTAGAGGATTTAAGGTCTCCTAGACCAGGGAGTGCACAAGACAGTGCGAAGAAATGCAAGTGCGACGCGCAGAATGGCACGAATGATGATGCAGAATTTAAGGTCTCCTTAGACCGGACGATAAAACAGATATGATGCAATGGATGTAACAGATGTGATGCAATAGACAATAGATACGATGCAACAGAGAGTACAACAGATGCAAAGGGTGACATATTCCAACCACGCTGGACTCGTGAGTGGAGGCAGAACAAAGAAAATCAATCAGGAGCGCGTTCCACGCAACCTAAGATAAGTTCCAAATACGCTGAAATCGTGTGAGGAAGGGGACACTCAAACCACGCTGAAATTGTGAGAAGAGGTCTGAAAACAACCGCTCAAGTGCGCACACAACGCAACCTGAGAAAAAAAATTCCAAACACGCTGAAATCGCGTAAGGAATGAGACACTCAAACCACGCTGAAATCGTGAGAGGAGGCCCAAAAACAACCGCCCAGGTGCGTACACAACGCAACCTGAGAAAAATTCCAAACACGTTGAAATCGCGTAAGGAACGAGACACTCAAACCACGCTGAAATCGTGAGAGGAGGTCCAAACAACTGCCCAGGTGCGTACACAACGCAACTTGAGAAAAATTCCAAACACGCTGAAATCGTGCAAGGAACGGGACACTCAAACCACACTGAAATCGTGAGAGGAGGTCCAAACAACTGCCCAGGTGCGTACACAACGCAACCTGGGATAAATTCCAAACACCCTGAAATCGCGTAAGGAATGGGACACTCAAATCACGCTAAAATCGTGAGAGGAGGTCCAAACAACCGCCCAGGTGCATACACAACGCAACCTGGGATAAATTCCAAACACGCTGAAATCGTGTGAGGAAAAGAACACTCAAATCACGCTGAAATCGTGAGAGGAGGTCTGAAAACGACCGCTCAAGTGCGCGTACAACGTAACCTGAGAAAAAAATTCCAAACACGCTGAAATCGTGTAAGGAACGGGACACTCAAACCACGCTGAAATCGTGAGAGGAGGCCCAAAAACAACCGCCCAGGTGCGTACACAACGCAACCTGAGAAAAATTCCAAACACGCTGAAATCGCGTAAGGAAGGGAAGGCTCCAATCACACTGAAATCGTGAGAAGAGGTCTGAAAACAACCACCCAGGTGCGCGCAGAACGCAACCCGAGAAAGTCCCGGAGGACAACGATCCCAAATGCTGCTCAGCGTAAAAGGATAAAAGGTAGAAGATAGCACAAGATGCAAATAAATAGAAGTATGGTGTGTATGACAATACAAGTGGAAAAGTGCATAACAATGCAGGTGGAAGGGTGCATAACTTTGAAGCAGGCTTGATCTTGCGCTTGAGGTAGAGGCACACTCATACTTCGGAGCATTGACAAGGCTTGAAGAGGTACACACGGAATGTAGTCCTGGAACTTACTGAAGTTGAAACAAACTCAGATACCTGACATTTTCCTCTTTTGCTTTTGCTTTGCGGTCCAGAACCATATATAGCTTCAGATAGGTCTTGGTTCTACTGTTCTCACATGACCTGGGTTGAATCCTGCGATTTTATGAAAGAACAAATTCTGTTTTGTACAAATGTGGAGAACGGAACGGCACTCGGAGCACAAAATGATTTTATTTTTGAAATTGAGAGATGAGTTTTCGACCAAGTATTGAGCCTATGACTGAACACAGCAAAACGACTCAACAAGGAAATAAAAGGCACACAACATAGACACATCGAGTAACACTCGAAACGACTCAAAACAAGAATCGAGATAAAACAAAAAGACACGACACTCAGACGTGCACAGGGAGCATGTTTCATCGGGTAATGTTTCCCACCCTTTCTCATTTGTGGTTCTCACATCACTCGGCCCTCAAGCTCTGTTTTTCTGAAAATGCCCTCTTCTCACTTTTCCTCTCATCGCACATCTCTCTATTTTTCAATTTCTCATGTTTCATCCCTCCCCTGTGTGGTTGATGGATAAACAGCAAATTGTGGGCTCGTGCCCCTAGCATTCTACTAGATTCTCTTTCTTCCGCTCACAGCTAGTAAATTTCTCCCATGGAAAGGTTGCGCTACAACTGGGTGTGTAGCAAATCTGCAGCTAACATCAGTTGATGATGCTTTGCTGGGGAGTTTGGACGTGATAAGATCTGTCCAGATGATGGGGTGGAATACCTTGCCCCATTCTAGGTCGTGCTTCGCACTTTGCTTGATACCTCGTTGCTTGGAGGATGTGAGAGCTTTCTGCCCTTTGTCGTGCCCTTTTCTGGCGAATACGGTGCCCTTTCCGACAAGTAGAGTGCCCTTTCTGGCAAGTATTTTGACAAAGGGGAAAAGATAGAACACCTGACTCAACTGTGCCCCTAGTTCATCATTTTGACCATTTTTTGTTTTTGCTTTCTACTAAAACAGTTTTGACCAACATGAGAGTTAGATTAACGCGCTTGTTCGATTTTCTGATTTAAAATCATGCAAGTTAGGCTATGAGCACTGAGAGTTTTCCTTTTTTGGGTCCAAGAAATGGTCCAGTTTTGAAAAATGGAGTACTCTTCGAGAAGATTAGTCAACCTCAGTAAAAATTCTCAAAAACTATTTTTGCAAACGATCACTGCTCAACGAGCACAGAACCTACTCTTGAGATGCACAACCTCGGATCCACAGCAATGGAAAATTGCCCCTTGTCTGAAGGACACTGCATGGCAACGGAAAGTTGCCCCTTGTTTGAAATGACACTGTGGCGTTTTGAATGGCAACGGAAAGTTACCCCTTGTTTGGATAGCACCGTAGCGCATTGTAGTCAGTCCTCAGAGCGACGAACACAACCAGACTCTCAGATACAAAGAAGACAAAGATGACCAGAACCATCGCATGGACATAGTCGATTTGGAAGTGTTTATGGCTGGACTTCAGAATGAAGTTGTCTACGTATCCCAAACATGGGAATCAAGCCTTACGTAGTTCGGGGTTAAGGTACACTCGGGTATTAACCTCTCCTTTTACGCTCTAACTTTTGCCAAGGCCGCCCTTTCTGGGTTTTCAACCTTGCGAGCTTTGTTTTTCTTTTCTTTTCAATTCTTTTCATTTCTTTTCTTCTTTTTTCCTTTTCATCTTTTCTTTTCATTTTCTTCATTTTCTTCATTTTCTTCTTCTTCTTTTTTTCTTTTTTTTTATTCTTTGCATTTTTCTTTTTTTGTTCTTTTTTGTTCTTTTTCTTGCTCTAACTTTTGCCTGGGTCGCTCTTCCGAGTTTTCGACCCAGCGAGCCTCTCAAGGGTAAAAGTGTAGCTTTGTCCATGTCAAATGGTTTTGAGATCCTGAAGTCATCTGAATCCAGGAGAATGGCTGCTGTTTTGCAAGAGGACTCATCTTCAGCTCTTCGAGCATGTCTGATAGCTTTGCCCCTAGTTTGAGGGGTACTTATGTTCTAGCTTTGCAAGCTTCTTCTGATCTTCTGATCTTTTGATCTGACTTTCCTGGCCTCTTGTTCGAGGGCTGCTCCAAATCTGGCCACACAGGCCTCACATCGTAGTTGACCGTTAAACCTTCTGAATTCAAGTTCAAGGTTTGGAAGCAAAGGGGTTGAGTCTCGAGGCTGAGAGCGATCCTAGGCTGCACAATCTCAGGAGCGATTCCACACAGGTCTTCGCAGGACTGCGCAAAACATTTTGTTTTTGAAAGTTTTTAAGAAAGCGACAAATCGCTCGCGCTAAAGATAGTGTGAAACCAGTCTGGATCAAGCCAGGATCCTTCTCAGTACTCACGCTAACAAGCATGATTTCATTCATTAAGGGCTTAGCACGCCTCTCTTTCTCTCAAATGATCAAAGTTTTGCAAATCCCAAGGAATTCCTTCCTCTTCATTTTCACCGCAGTGCTCAAAAAAGTTTTGAAAAACTTAGGTCGATACAATGATTTCAAGGCACAGAAAAGACAGAGTTCTTTAGTCAAATACTGCCGTCTCATTCTGAACATCCGGCATAACTGGCACAAGGTAGAAGCAAATGCGAGAACGTGAAGATCACCACTGTTTTATTCAAAAAATCTGTTGGCATAACTGGCTCCCTGGCAGAAACAGACTCAAAACAAAATGAAAAGACAAACATAAAACAAAATGGTGACGCCCGAGGTAACACCCCCCGGAATCACCCGACTCCTATACAACAGGACTGACTCGATACAACAAGACAGACCCAAAACAAAAGAGACTGACTCAAAACAAAAAGACAGACTCAATGCAAAACAACAAAACTGACCCAATACCCAAGTCAGAAAGCACAAAAACTGGTATTTGCACATTGCTCAAAATAATGCGTGCCATTCCCACGTCTGGAATTAATCGAGCGCCGCTCTCAGGTGGTTCATCCCCCGATCACATGGTCATATTATCTCCCAAGTTCACCGATCCAGTGCCGATAGACTTTGCAGAGCTTGGCGCAGCAATGACCCCGTTGTCAATCAGATCTTGCACTTCGTGGTGAAGACGAGAGCAATTGTCAGTACCATGACCGGTTTGTTGATGGAAGGCACAGTATTGGGCAGCATCATGCGTAGCCGGAAGAGGATTCGGGAGAGGCCGAGGCTCAAGGGGTTTGAGATGGCCTTGTCCAGTAAGGATTTGGAGAGCTTTGGACAAAGGCATATAGAGGGTATAGAAGACCCTCCGACCTCGGGGTTGGCACTTCAAGGTTTGTGGATTTTTGCTGGGCGCACCAGCAGAGGGATTAGCAGGTGCTGGCTTGGTTTGCTGATCTCTTCCGAGTGCAGGATTATAGCTGAAAGGAACGTTTCTGATACAACGACCCTTCTCCCGGCTTGCCCCTTGATTCAAACTGCCCCCAACTTGAGTGGCGAAAATGTCATCCACAGTTTTTACAACAACTACGAGCACTTGCTCTTTGTTCAGTCCCTCAGCTTTCAAAGCCTCAACAGCCAACAGAAGATGTTCATGGGGATCCATGTCCGCCCCTATCTTGTTCCTTCCACTCGCCTCCACTTTGCCAAGGGATTGGCATTTCTCAAATACAGCCCGTTCCAAGATTGGGGAGCCTTTTGACATGAACTCCCTGGTATGTGATGTGGTTGATGACGGAGCCGATGTCCCGGAGGCCAAATCTGTCACAGTTCTCTGAAGATCTTCGATCATTCTCTTCAGCTCAGAAGTAGTGGGCTCACGGGTTTGAGATGATTGGGGTCCAGGTGCATCCATCATGCATAAGTCCATGTTTTCTGGAATGAACACCTCAGGCTTGGGTAGATGGGCTAGGGTGATGTATATGCTGGGGTCGAAGGTGGATGGTAGTGTATGGATGAGGTTGAGATGGGGAGGTGATGAATCAGTACTAACCTGAGGTCCTTTTGGTGGAGCTAGGGTCTCTTTGTCAATAAGATCCTGAATCTTATGACGGAGGCGGATGCAACGATTCGTATCATGACCGTGTTGTTGATGATAGGCACAGTATTTAGCTGGGTCATATCTTGGTGGAAGAGGATTTGGAAGGGGTTGAGGTTCTAGGAGTTCTAGGTGCCCTTCTTCTTGCAGCTTTTTCAAAGCTTGGGAGAGACTCATGTAAAGAGGATGGAATTTTCGGGCTTGGGGCCGAGTTGAAGTGGTTGGTTCTTGGTCATTGAGGGAAGTGATGATAGTGTCTACTTCTGAGCATTTCACAGCTGTGCTACCATCAGTAGTAGCATTGGAACTGCGAGCAACATTCCTCTTCAAAGGCTCATTATCTTCTGCGAAGACCCCCTGTTTGATGGCGTCCTCGATTTGAACCCCCATTTCATGAAGGGCTGGAAAGGTAAACAGAGGTAGAACGACCATCTTTTGTAGCAACTTGCCATGCAGATTCTGGATAATCATCCTGATCTGATCTTTGTCGGAAGGCCTTGTAGTCATCATTGAGGCCTTCGCTCTCCATCTCGTCACGAACTCTGAGAAACTCTCCTTTGGTCCTTGGCGGGTGACTTCGAGATCACGAGTTGTGACCTCGATCTGTGTGTTATAGGAGTATTGAGCAATAAAAGCCTCAGCTAGCTCTTCCTAGTTCCATTTCACAGAGTTCTCCAATTTTGCATACCAGATTGCGGCTATCCCAGACAGGGTTCAGCCGAATCGTGACAATTTCTGGGCTGTGGTCAAACCTATTGGCCTCAAGATATCAGAAAATAGCTGGAGGTGCACCATTGGGTCTTCAGAGCCATCGAATCGATCAATATGTGGCATCTTGAACCGATCCGGTAATGTCACCACTGAGTCGGTATAACCATCCTTTATATTAGGAATAGAGTGGGCCCCTTGAGACTTTTTGAACAATTTCTCAAGCCTGCTCACTTTCAATGCTATGGGGTCCGTCTTGAACTCAAAGGGGGAGTTTGGCAGGTTGGTGGGTGTTTTAGACAGCTGGGGTAGCAGCGGGGGCGGAGCTGGCCCGCTTAGAATGTCCGTATCATCCTGGACGTGGGTTGCCTCCCCGAGTATGGGAACTCTTGGTGGGGGAGGAGCCTGGTGTGAAGTAGATACTCCAGTTTGCTGCTCTAACCTGGCAATTGTCTCTGCCTGTTGGGCTATGACCACAGCCTGTTGCTTGGTGAATTCCGCTTTACGGACAGCATCTTGCTGCATGGCTTTCATACTATCCTGGAGTTGGCACACCATCTCTTCCAAACCCGACATATTGCCCTGATCTGACTGAGCAACTGGTATACCTGTGTCTGCAGTAGGCTCAAAAATCTCAACCTGGCTGTTCAAAGACCACTGAGCTGGTAGCTGCTGTACTGGTGGTCTGTGCCTGACCGACCTTTTCACCTTGCCTCTGGTAAAGAACACTGATTGCCCTTGAACTGAATCTCTGACCCAACAAAGTCTATCAACATAAGTTCGGTGTACCCGGGGAATATTGGGGCCTTCTGAAGCTATGGTTCCAAGACTGCCTAGCAAAAGAGAAAACAGACAGCATCTCAGCCTGATTTCACCTGAACAGATATGAGCATAGTTGAATGAGTGTGCTCTCTATTGAATTCTGCCCAAAATTCTGCCGGAAAACTGCTACCCTCAGGTAAAACTGATTCTTCCAAATACTGATGCCCACAGGCCTGATGCCCAAACTTGCAAACTGATACATGCATTCGTATAGAGATGCACTCTAAAAGCACATAATAGATAAGTGAGAGCCAAAACACCCCTATGTTGGGGTAGGGTTTCCCTGTCCTATTTTGTCAGGAGCTAGGGTTTCACTATGCACGCAGCGGTTTCAAACAACCTATAAACGGGTAAGCAACCTGTTCTAGTTTGGAATGGTCACTATGGATCCGAATATGCACTAGGTCGAATGGTCAAAAAGGGTGCCCCGGTAAAACCGGGGTTTGTGTTCCCATACTGGCAGAGCCCACAACCGGTCAGCCTTATGGTCATGCCTTGACAAGACAAGCCTCCGGCAAACCGTTCAGGAATAGCAGATGGCAAACACGGTGTCCTAGGCACACCAATGCAAATGCAATGCAAAGAAACACATAAGTGTAGTCAAAACAAGATATCATGAGTTCGAGTCAAGTTCTCTAAATCCCCAGCAGAGTCGCCAGAAACTGTAGACGTCCCCGAACGCCCCGGGAGGAATGAGCTCCCGTTCCGTTCGATATTGGGCTCACTACAGTTCAGGACTCTCAAATTGTCATGGTTCTAAATCTGAACCAAAGAGTCCAAATCCGGCAAATCGTTTTGAGAAAACAGATTTTTTTGAAAGAAATGCCAAACATGGACTGCTTTTCCAGATACAGAGTCGCCACCTAAATATTTTATTTTGGGGAAATTTAGGAAACCCTGACTCGTTTGCCCAAGGCCACGTGTCCGTCATCACCAAAGTTGCCTCAGCTCGGGAACTTGGGTACGATTGGGGAAGGTCATTTCGTGAGCACCTCTGCTCGCCCGATCAAAGATCGGCCTCTACTAACTATGATATCTATTTTTGAAAACATTATGTGTTCTTATTCCGGTTATTAGCCTAGATTACTATGTGATGCGCACAACATACAAGTATAGACTAGGTCGCCTGAATTGGAACAAAACATTTAATGTTTGTTTATTTGAAAATGGTTTGGTGGTGCTACTCGCAGGTAGGCTAAGACGTGGATTTGCCACCCTCAGGTGGGCTTAGAAAATGTGATTTTGCCACTATCTAGTGGGCTTAAAAAACACATTTGATGAATTGTTCAAATTCAAATAACCAACCTTCACCCACAGGCATTCAGGCAGTTATATCATATAAGCACATAGCCTCATGGTAAGCATGCTATCATGGCAGTCACTCACACACATGCAAGGATGCTAAAGCATAATACTTACCGAGTACTCCAAGCCAAAACAGAAGCTAATTAGAAATCCATGCATGATCCTAATTATACAGAAATGCCTAATGCAACACATGCAAAAATGCAATTATAGCAGGCTCGGCTATTCTAAACATGGCATATGAAATGCTACAACTAACATGTATTCAATTTGGAATTGAAAATACAATGCAGTTAGTATGATGAGCCGAGCCCGGTGCATGCAAAACAGATGAATGAATGCAAATATGCTATCATACTGTATGCTAATTGAAATATGCCCTAATCTAACCATCATAAGCAGGTAAATAAAAGGGAGAAAGACGTGGGGTTGGAAGACATGCATCACACACACGCACACTTATTACAGTTGTGCCCTCGCGCAGAGGGTCCGAAAGAATAATACAGTCCCAAATAAATAGTACAGTCCAAATAAATAATACAGTCCAAATATGTACAAAAATCCTAATTAATTACCAAATTAACTAAGAAAACAATAAACTGGCATGCAAGCCAGGGACTGCCTTGACTCTTCTTCAGATGATAAATGATGCATGTCCGGGTCGCCATTGCACGGAAATCCACTGTGATGCCCCAATTAGCCTCTGTTTTGCAATATTTTTTTGGAAAGTGCGCCAAGCCCCGGGAGACTGCTGATTCTTGATTTGCTACAACAGAGAGCAGGAAGGGGGCATGGCAATGTATTTTCACAAATGTATGCATGCCTCGATCCTCGTGCCACCAATCACGCATCTCGATGCATGATGGCTGAGGAGTCGAATTGTGCAACTCAATATAGAATGAATGCACATGAAAACAAAACAAAACCTAGACTCCATCATGGATAATCCGGAGTGTCGGCGACTGGGAATTGAGGCACGTTCCGTCACTCGGAGTACGAAACGTACCTCGTTTCCCATGCCTAGGCTAATTCCTATCCCAAGCACAATGCAATATGCATGATATGCATGAAATGCAATTAAGATACAACCTAACATACACAATGCTATGAAATGGCATACACGATGCACGAGGTAACATGGCATACACAATGCACTAACATACAACCTAGCATACGCAATGCTATGAAATAAAATGGCATACACAATGCATAAATGGACTTACACTAACACAAGTGGACCTCAGCCACACTCGCATAAGAGGCCATAAGATGAAAATGAGACACTCGAAATGCGTGCACACATGCACGCAAACCGAGGACCGACCCTAAGGCACCAAATGCCACTCTAACAAGACATGGCAAGGCATGAAATATGATATGCTAGCATGAAAATTTCAGCGCTAAAATATGACTCGAAACAGCCCCGAATCGTGACAATATAGCACCCGATGCATGAAATGGTCCCGAAATGCAAGATTAAGCACATGAAATGACTTGTAGCTACATCAAGCATGCATTATTTGTACATGAAGTATGAGGAAGGATTTAAGGCAGCCCCAAAAAAAACATTTTTGCAGTTTTAAGCAAGGCCAAACAGCAAACACAAATAGGGCTAAACCGATGCGCAAAAATGGCCCTAAATGTGAGATAAAGAAGCAAGTCACAGCTGTTGGCCCCAAACAGATGAGGGCCCTTCAACAATGTTGAATAGGGGCCCAGAATATGACCTTTTACAGCTTATGACCGAGCCAAAAACAGTACACAAGCATGCTCAAAATACCATGCAAAACAAGGCCAAAAAGAGAGATATAACACAAAGTACAAAAAGAATGCCTCAAATAGTGAAATAACCTTAATGAAAAATGAAGAGGGGGTCAAAATAAGGCTGTTTTAAGTTCAGACCAGAGCCTAAAAACAGAAGCACAAGAGGCTAATAAATCATGCAAAAATGGAGCCAAAAAAGGGATATAAAGGAAAGTGGATGATAGAAGCCTCAAACAGTGATGAGCCCTTCAACAACATTAAATAAGGGCTCAAAATAAGCCACATTACAGTTTATGACATGCCTCAAAACAATTTACACATAGGCCAAAAATACTACACAAGAAAATGGCATACAAGAGGGGTAATGAAGCAAGTGCAACAAGGAGGCCTCAAACAGTGAGAGGCCCTTAAACAAACATGAAAAATAGCTCAAAATAAGCCTAGTTCCAGTTAGGGTCGGAGCCCAAAACAGCAAGCAAGTATGGCTAATGTATTGAACAAAATAAAGCACAAAAAGGGAAAATAGGGACTCACCCTTGAAGACTAGTCTTTGGCAGCCTCTTGGCTTGAGATGCAGCACTCCTAGGCTTTGAAGAACAACCTCCAGCTGCTGGAATGGAGGATGGAAGGGTGGGGCTATGGGTTGGTGAAGAAATGGTTGTAGGACTTAAGAGTTAGGAGCTTGGAAATATAGAGAATGAGAGATACAAGGCAAGAGGCTTGGGGGAAATTTTGTAACCCTCAAAACCAGAGCAGGAGGCTGGTTTATATAGGAAAAAAAGGGGAAAAAATGGGGGGAAAAAATGAAGGGAAATGAATCAAGTTTCCCCCTAAAAGGGCCAAACCCTCGGACATGGGTGAAGTGTAAAACAAAATACATGGCTAGAATGTACTTGGGACAAGGATCATGGCCGGCTAGTTTAAATGGGCAAAAAAAATCATCCACCAGAAAAATGTGGCCGGCCGGCTACTTTTTCTGACTTTTCTGGCCGGCCTGCTACATTTTCTGGAATTTCTGGCTGGCCTGCTACTTTTCAGGAAAAAAAAAAGGGTTTCTGGGAATAAATGTGGCCGGTGGGTGATTGGGAAGTCCAATAGTGGCCACTCAAGTGTCCAAATTGAAGCCCCAGAAGTTAGCTTTCCAATGGCACAAATCTTGCATTAAAATTCTTCCTGCGGAAAATGTTATGTCCGTTTCCGTGAAGCCGCGCAGATTCGGTCCCAGCCGGAATGATGCCCTACTTCAGTCAACCATATCTCCCCTATCCGGAATTGGATTTAGGAGATTCTTGAGTGAAAAATGAGGCCCCGGGAGTAAGCTTTCCAACGGTGATGGCCTCATAGCTTGATTCCAAGTATGTGAATGAATAGGCCCGATTCGGCGAGGGTTGTTCAATTCTCTCTTAACCATTCATGCCCATTTTCTTCCCCAACTGGACTTCTTCCCTCTTCTCCTCTTTTCTTCAACTTCAAACCCCTAAGTAAGGTATTTTGAAAGATTTTTCAAAGATTTCATCTCTCCTTCATTCATTTCCACTTTGTCCTTGCTCGGTTTACCGAAAAGCGCAACTTTTAACAGAATGCGAGCGTCAGAACATCGTAGGAACTTTATTTCAAAAACGTTTTTGAGAGAGAGGGTTTTAAGACTAAAATCTTTTGATCAAGATTGTTTTGGTCCAGAACAGGGGTATGAAGTTGAGATTTGACTCTCTCTTTGCCAAAGAAATTGCACCTTTCCCCTGCACACCTTTCTCCACCAAGTAAGCCATCAGTCACGTCCAAGTCTTAAAGGTAGTCAAAAATGGGGTGTCTACAGGAACAAGTGACAAATAAAAATAAGAGAGAAGCAACCTTCCATGATGAATCAATTATCAGTCATTGTACAGTCTTTCTAAAGTCTTTTGTTATAAGGAACACTGTTAAATGTAGAACAATCATTACTAAATCTTTCATTAGCAACATATAGCTAATGTAACAATCTTCTATTTGTATGCAACATGTATCCAAATTCTGTGGCTAAACCAATATCAACACCCAATGTGAATAGAAAGTATTTTTTTTACCAACTTCCTCATTATTTGTTTGCAAAAGGCATTTGAATCATTAGATTGGATATAAAACCATCGGTGCTTATTAATGTATGTCAGTGCCATTTCAGAGAGGATATTAGAACATATGATAAAAATAATAACACACGTGTATACGTTCACAAAATTAGCAAGTTTAAAATATTTCGTCAGTTGTCAAAAGTCCTATTTGTAATGGGAAAGCTGCCCGTGAGAGTCAGACGGAGGTTCGGGGGATGTTTTGAAGTTTTGCCCCCGAAACGCCCTTTTCCGACTAAGTTTTGGGCGTATTTGTCTCTAAATCCCAACCTACGGGTCCGAATAACATTCCGTCAGTTGTCAGAAGTCCTATTTGGCATGGGGAAGCTGCCCGTGTCGGCCAAACGGAGGTTCGGGGGCTGTTTTGAATTTTTGCCCCCCAAAACGACCTTTTTCGACTAAGTTTTGGGCGTATTTGTCTCTAAATCCCAACCTATAGGTCCGAATAATATCCCGTCAGTTGTCACAAGTCATATTTGGCATGGGAAAACTGTTCGTTTCGGCCACACAGAGGTTCAGGGGTTGTTTTGAATTTTCGCCCCCGAAACGCCCATTTTCGACTAACTTTTGGGCGTATTCAGCTCTAAATCCCAACCTATAGGTTCGAATAACATTCCTTTAGTTGTCACATATCCTATTTGGCATGGGGAAGCTGCTCGTGTCGGCCACATGGAGGTTTGGGGGTTGTTTTGAATTTTTGCCCCCGAAACGCCCTTTTTCGATTAAGTTTTGGACGTATTCGTCTCTAAATCCCAACCTATAGGTCTGAATAACATTCCGTCAGTTGTCACAAGTCATATTTGGCATGGGGAAACTGTTCGGGGGCTGTTTGAATTTTCACCCCCGAAGCGCCATTTTTCGACTAAGTTTTGGACGTATTTAGTTCTAAATCCCAACCTTTAGGTCAGAATAACATTCCGTTAGTTGTCACAAGTCCTATTTGGCATGGGGGAGCTGCCCGTGTCGGCCACACGGAGGTTCGGGGGCTGTTTTGAATTTTTGCCCCCGAAACGTCCTTTTTCGACTAAATTTTCGGCGTATTTGTCTCTAAATCCCAACCTACAGGTCCGAATAACATTCAGTCAGTTGTCAAAAGTCATATTTGGCATGGGAAAACTGTTCATTTCAGCCACACGGAGGTTCGGGGGTTGTTTTGATTTTTCGCTCCCGAAACGCCCTTTTTCGACTAAGTTTTGGGCGTATTCGGCTCTAAATCCCAACCTATAGGTCCGAATAACATTCCGTCAGTTGTCACAAGTCCTATTGGCATAGGGAAGCTGCTCGTCTCGGCCAAATAGAGGTTCAGGGGTCGTTTTGAATTTTCGCCCTCGAAACGCCCTTTTCGACTAAGTTTTGGGCGTATTCGTCTCTAAATCCCAACCTATAGGTCTGAATAACATTCCATTAGTTGTCACAAGTCAAATTTGGCGTGGGAAAACTATTCATTTTGGCCACACGGAGGTTCGGGGGCTGTTTTGAATTTTCGCCCCCGAAACGCCCTTTTTCGACTAAATTTTGGGCGTATTCGACTCTAACTCCCAACCTATAGGTCCGATGACATTCTGTTAGTTGTCACAAGTCCTATTTGTGATGGCGAAGCTGCCCGTGTCGGCCAAACGGAGGTTTGCGGGCTGTTTTGAATTTTCGCCCCCGAAACGCCCTTTTTTGATTAAGTTTTGGGCGTATTCATCTCTAAATCCCAAACTATAGGTCCGAATAACATCCCGTCAGTTGTCACAAGTCATATTTGGCATGGGGAAAATGTCCGTTTTGGCCAAAAGGAGGTTCGGGGGCTGTTTGAATTTTTGGCCCCGAAACGCCACTTTTCGACTAAGTTTTGGGTGTATTCGGCTCTAAATCCCAACCTATAGGTCCGAATAACATTCCGTCAGTTGTCACAAGTCCTATTTGGCATGGGGACGCTACCCGTGTTGTCACGACCCCAAACCGACCCTAGTAGTTTGGTGCCGTGATGGCCAGTAATCCGGGATTACCGAAGGCCAACTTACAAAATTCACAAACAAACAGAGTATGATTATATGGGGCTAACAAGTACGGAAGCGATTTATACAAACAGATTAGTCCGTAAGAGCTGTGCATAAGTCAAATGAGATATAAACCATTTACATATGGGTTATAACTTAATTACAAACAAAGCAAAGTACAAATTACATCTTACATATTAGCAAAGGGCTCCACAAGCCGACATAAACAAAATGTACGAATTACAGGTCTAAGAACACAGTCTGCCAGGTTGCCGACATCTTCTTTGCCGACATAACAATCATTCAAAACACACATCTTGATCAAAAGGCTTCTCAAGCCGACGTATGCAACATACAAGTAGTACAAATCGAGAAGCATAATTTTCAAGACTGCCGACGTAAATACAGGTTAAGCCGACATAATCAAAAACCCAAAATAAGCTCCAAAATCACATCTAGGCATCACCACCTTCTTGTTCATCACCTACATATATATAGAGAGGGTGAGCTTGGATACTCAGTGAATGGTATAAATAATAAAGGGTTTTGCATGAATAATAGCCGAAGTCCTATCAAAATAATACAAGACAAAACTTTATATATAACAAGGAATGGACCTCGTCCATCTAACAGATCTTCAAAGCTTCAAGGTATACTTACTAGCATCACATATTACAAATAATAACATTCCGGCAAACGTATCCATGTGGTAAACCGTTCGTGGCAAAACAAGACAAAGCAAGAGAGGCATCTCAACCAAGGGTGCTACAAAAGTTTAGAGTCCTCTAGCACAAGGGACCTATGTTACAAAGGCCTGTAGCCTTTTAACACAAGAGTGCTGCGAAAGTTTAGAGTCCTCCAGCACAAGGGACTTTCAAGGCAAGATGTGCTGTGAAAGTTTAGAGTCCTCCAGCACGAGGGACTTCAAAGACGAGACGTGCTGCGAAAGTTTAGAGTCCTCCAGAACGAGGGACTTAAAAAAACGAGATGTGCTGCGAAAGTTTAGAGTCCTCCAGCACAAGGGACTTTCAAACGAGATATGCTGCGAAAGTTTAAAGTCCTCCAGCACAAGGGACTTTCAAGAAGGTCATCACAACAAGATCATACTTGATATACAAAACAGGGACAATTATTCATGCTTAACAAACACTTTCAAAACAAAACAAAGCAAAGTCTTTATCAAAATGTATAACATAGCTTTATTAAAAATACCACTCACATAGTTCTTCAAATGTCGGGGTCAAGGTAAGTCCCAGTCCTACAAACACATGGCAAAGTCTATTGAATGCACTTTCTCAAAACAAGTCTAGCTTACGTGCAAATGACCACGACATTCTTCAAAAACTAAATCAATCCAATCGAAACACAGTTTCTTATCTTTGGAAAAACACGCTGGGTAACTACCAGGTTTAGGCCGAGGTCCCATACCTCCTTGCCGAGGTGTAGCCTCGATGGCCACATTCAAAAGCGAAGTCGGGAAAATCTGGGTTTCCTTCTTGATAAACATGAAGACCATGAGTATGAAGAAGATGAACGCAAAGATCAAAACTTGCTATTACAAAAGCTGAGATTTCATGCTATAATTTCAAAAACATGGACCTGGGTACCCACACTTAAGGATCTTATCAAAACAAACACAAAAGCATGAGCCTTAATGCAAAGTTTCGGATCAAACGAGGCTTTTCTTCAAAAACACATGAAAACCGTTTTCTCTTTCTAAAACCAACTTTAAATCGATGAATGGCGTGTAGAACAGATTTGATCGTGCAATGCAGCTAGATGATCAATAAGAACAACACAAATAGGTTAAGATTCTAACCTCAAAACTCGAATCTAATGGCTCAAGCTCCAACGATCAAGCTTGGAAGTTCACTCTCTCTAGCTCAAACTTCTCCTTCTTCTTCCTAGAGTTTCTCCCTCTAAAAGGCAAGTTTGATACAAAAAGATATGCTCCTCACGACAATCACTGACTTAATCCCTCTGCCGGGACACGTGGCATCGGTTGATTGGCTTTATCCAAAAAGGTGACTGACATGACAAGACAAGACCAAGACAAAGTGTACTCAACAAGCTAGGCGGCAAGAACACACCGGCAAGTAACGACACCGGCTAACAACAAGACTCCGGCAATCAAGGGGCAAGGACATCGGCTTGGAAGGACAACACTTGACTAAACTGTGCCACACCTTGGCCTAGATGTGCCACACCTCGGTCTAGGTCATACCATTCCAGGAACAAAATCACTCATGCAAGGATCAAGGATCTAGAACGCCTAGATATTAACATCTCGGCCCAGATGATGCACATCTCGGCCTAGGCGACGCGCACCTCGGCCAATATGCCAGGGTGAAGATGGAGGTCGACCAACGGGGTTCCAAGATAGTTCTAAGTGACAAAGGTCTCGAAGGTGTCCAGGCTTAAGATGAGCTCGGCAACGCACCAAACGAGAACAAAGCATGCAAGCAATCATTCAAGCAAAACAAGACAAGATTTGCAAATGGACATATTAAAACAAGATCATCCATAAATGTATGCAAGTATGACTAAGTCAAAATGAGGGTTGTTACATCCTACCCCCCTTAGAGAAGTTTGGTCCCCAAACTTGAGATACCTTGTTCCAAAAACAATTCTGGATGTCGGACCTTCATTTCCTCTTCCATTTCCCATGTAGCATCCTCTCCGTAATGCTCCTTCCATTCAACTTTCACCATTGGTATCGACTTGCTTCTCAACTGCTTCACTTGCCTATTGACAATCCGTATCGGCTTCTCTTCGTAGCCTAAATCTTCATTAATTACAATTCCGAAATAGTCGATCACATGTAGCGGATCTCGAATATACTTCCTCAACATCGAAACATGAAATACATTATGGACTTGGCTCAATCCTGGCGGCAAAACAAGTCTGTAGGCAGCGAGGTTAACTTTCTCAAGAATTTCAAAAGGCCCGATGTAACGGGGTGCTAACTTACCCTTCTTCCCAAATCTTGTAACTCCTTCCATCGGCAAAATCTTTCGGAACACGTGGTCCCCGACTTCAAATTCTAACTCTCTTCTTCTTTGGTCGACATAACTCTTCTGTCGACTCTGTGCGGTTTTGATTCTTTGCTGAACGAGCTTAATCTTCTCGATTGTTACTTGAATTAACTCGGGACCAAGCAGAGCTTTGTCTCCTATCTCGGTCCAACATATCGGCGACCTGCACTTTCTTCCATACAGTGCCACATACGGCGCCATGCCAATGCTAGCTTGATGGCTGTTGTTGTTGGTAAATTCCACCAAAGGCAAATGTACTCCCCAACTTCCTTCGAGGTCCAATACACATAGTCTAAGCATATCTTCAAGTGTCTGAATCGTCCTCTCTATTTGCCCATCAGTCTGGGGATGAAAAGCTGTGCTAAACCTCAGCTCGGCTCCAAAAGCTCTTTGTAGGCTCTGCCAAAATCTGGAAACCAACTTCGGATCTCGGTCTGACACAATTGACATCGGCACTCCATGAAGTCTAACAATCTCATTCACATACAACAAAGCAAGTTTATCGGCGTTGAAGGTGGTCTTAACAGGCAAGAAGTGCGCTGACTTAGTTAGTGTATCCACGATAACCCAAATCGAATCCATACCCTTTTGTGTCTTCGGCAAACCAACCACAAAGTCCATGGAGATGTGCTCCCATTTCCACTCAGGAATTGGCAAAGGTTGAAGAAGTCCTACTGGCCTTTGATGTTCCGCTTTTACTTGTTGACAATACAGACACTGGGACATGAACTCGGCTATCTCTCCTTTCATATTTGGCCACCAAAACGTCTGCTTCACACCCTGATACATCTTGGTGTTCCCGGGGTGAACAGCAAACTTGGAACCATGAGCTTCTTGCAGAATTTTTCTTTTCAACTCTGGGATGTCGGCTACACATAACCTTCCTTCAAACTTGAGCACTTGATTCTCTATGGTGTACCCTGATCTTGGCTTTGTGATAATCTCATCGGCTACTTTCTTCAAGAATTCATCCTCTATCTGTCTTGTCTTTACTTCCTCAACAATAGTCAGCTCCACTAAGATTGCGGTTAGACATGCCAAATTTCCAACCATCTTTCTGCTCAAAGCGTCGGCCATGGTGTTAGCTTTACTTGGATGATATTGGATCTGCATATCATAATCTTTCAACAACTCAAGCCATCTTCTCTGCCTCATATTCAATTCCTTCTGAGTGAACAAGTACTTCAAGCTTTTATGATCTATGAAAACCTGACAAGAAGCTCCATACAAATAGTGGCGCCAAATCTTCAAAGCAAATACCACAGCTGCTAATTCTAAATCATGGGTGGGATAGTTCTTTTCATGTGGCTTCAACTGACGAGAGGCATATGCTATAACCTTACCTTTTTGCATTAATACACAACTCAGACCCTTATGCGAAGCATCACTGTAGACATGAAACTCTTCATTACCTGATGGTAGCACAAGAATTGGTGCTGCGACTAATCTCGTCTTCAACTCCTGGAAAGCTGCTTCTCTATCCTTAGTCCATTCATAAGCCACTCCCTTCTTAGTCAGTTGTGTCAACGAAATTGCAATCCTTGAGAAATCCTTTACGAATTTTCTGTAATAACCAGCCAATCCCAGAAAACTACGAACCTCGGACACATTAGTCGGCCTCGGCCAATTCACCACGGCTTCAATTTTACTGGGATCGACCGAAATACCATCTTCATCAATCACATGGCCCAAAAATGAAACAGTGGAAAGCCAAAACTCACACTTGTTAAATTTAGCATACAATTTCCGATCTCTCAAAGTCTGTAAGGTAAGTCTCAAATGCTCCTCGTGTTCGGCTTTACTCTTAGAGTAGATCAATATGTCATCGATGAAGACAACCACAAACTCATCTAGATATGGCTTAAAGGCTCTGTTCATCAAATCCATAAAGGCTGCAGGGGCATTGGTCACTCCAAAAGGCATCACTAAAAACTCGTAGTGGCCATACCTCGTCCGAAAAGCGGTCTTCTCGACATCCTCGGCTTTGACTTTAAGCTGATGGTAGCTCGATCTAAGGTCAATTTTGGAAAAGACTCGTGCTCCTTGCAACTGATCGAACAAATCGTCTATCCTGGGCAACGGGTACTTATTCTTAATGGTTACCTTATTCAGTTCTTGGTAATCAATACAAAGACGAAGTGTACCATCCTTCTTCTTAACAAACAAGACGGGTGCTCCCCAGGGTGAAGTGCTCAGTCTAATAAAACCCTTATCTAGCAACTCCTGTAGTTGAAGTTTCAATTCCTTAAGCTCGGCGGGGGCCATCCTATAGGGTGCTTTAGAGATGGGCTGGGTTCCCGGCATGATGTCAACCGTAAACTCTACCTCTCTATCAACTAAGTGACCAGGTAAATCATTTGGAAAGACATTGGGGAATTCATTAACCACTGGGACGTCGGCTAACTCAACACTTCCATTCAAATTACTTAATATGCTACACAGATAACTTCGACACCCTTTTTGGATCAATCTATAGGCTTTCATGGATGAAATTAAGTAAGGTGGGGATACTACCCTTTTTCCCTAAAACGTGACCTTGGCTAGGTTTGGGGGTTTTAACGTGACACTCTTAGAAACACAATTTATGGACGCGTGATTTGCCACTAACCAATCCATCCCCAATATAACATCAAAATGAGTTATGTCCAATGGCATTAAATCAGCTAACAGCTCAACATTCCCAATCACAACAACACATGCTCGATAGATGGATGCAACATTCATAGATCTCCCAGATGGAGTAGATACAGATAACACATAATCAAGGGGTTCTATTTTCCTATTAATCTTCTCGGCAAACTTAGCAGAAATGAATGAATGCGTAGAACCTGAATCAATCGATACATATGTATTTTGAGAGCAAATTGGAAGTATACCTGACACCACTGTCTCGGCATTTTGAGTGTCTCCTGGTACCAGTGCAAAAACTCTGCCTTGCCTCATCGGTCCTTTCCCAGCGTTACCTTTCTGCATGGAGCCCGAAGTATTCTCATCTTTCTTACCTTCATCAGTCTTCGTTTTTGGACAGTCCCTCACAAAATGACCTATTTCACCACATTCGTAACAAGCCCCAGACGCCCGTTGACAGACCCCAAAATGTGGCTTCCCACAACTGGAACATGTCGGCTTAGTACCACTCTCTTGTCGTGGGTTGCTTGAACTGTCGACGTTCGCTTTCTTCTTAGTACCAAACTGTGCTTGGTGATTGTCATAACTCTGCCTCTTCCTCTGGCTCTCTCCCGAACCCTGGTATCTGTTCAAGTTAGCTTCGGCCATAATAGCTTTGTCCAACACTCCGGCATAAGTCGGCATGTTGAGCATGTTAACTGGTCTTGTATCGGTCCACGGAGCCCACTTTCAAACTTCCTAGCCTTCATATATTCATCATTGACCATGTGGGGTGCGTACCTTGCCAACTCGGTAAAGGCACGGTCATATTCAGCTACTTTTCTACTGCCTTGCGTCAAAGTCTGAAACTCGGTAGCCTTGCGATTTCGAACACTTAAAGGAAAATGCTTGGTGTAGAACAATTCTAAAAATCGGGTCCAGGTCAAGTCTGGATTGCTTTCCCGAACCATCATCCACCATTTGCGGGCGTCGTCATCTAGTGTAAAAGCTGCTAATGTCACCTTCTGGGTGTCAGTGCTGGGAAAGATCTTGAACAACTTTTCCATTTCCAAAACCCAAGTTTCGGCCTTCATCGGTTCAATACCCCCTTGGAATCTTGGTGGCTTCATTTTCTTGAACTCCCTGATCAGAGCTATCGGTGCCGTCCCTATATAAAGCTGGCTGTGGGGGCACTTGTGGTACTAGAGGAGGTGGAGGTGGAACTGCATTTCGGCCTTTTGTCTGCTTGGCCTGAGTCAATGTAGCACCAGCATACTGCTGTCTTGTCTACCTTAACTCGCGGGCCAAACCTTCAAATAACCTTTCCAGTCTGTCCAATCTATCCTCGGACTGATCTCGGTCAACTGGAGGTCTACCTCTCCTCATGATGCTAAGAGTATGCAAAATGTGACTTTTAAAAAAGACGAACAAATAATCACGTAGGCAAGTAACAATTAAGCATGCCGAGACAATGCACACCATGTTCACATAGCAAGCAATATGTTGCAATCCTAACATCCTTCTAAGGGGAAATCCTATGCTCTTTAGGACTCAAAGTGTGTGAATAACGTATACTAAGGAACTTGTGCTCTGATACCATTCTGTCACGACCCCAAACCGCCCCTAGTAGTTTGGTGCTGTGATGGCCAGTAATCCGGGATTACCGAAGGCCAACTTACAAAATTCACACACAAACAGAGTACGATTATATGGGGCTAACAAGTACGGAAGCGATTTATACAAACAGATTACTCCGTAAGAGCTATGCATAAGTCAAATGAGATATCAACCATTTACATATGGGTTATAACTTAATTACAAACAAAGCAAAGTACAAATTACATCTTACATATTAGCAAAGGGCTCCACAAGCCGACATAAACAAAATGTACGAATTATAGGTCTAAGAACACAGTCTGCCAGGTTGCCGATATCTTCTTTGTTGACATAACAATCATACAAAACACACATCTTGATCAAAAGGCTTCTCAAGCCGACGTATGCAACATACAAGTAGTACAAATCGAGAAGCATAATTTTCAAGACTGCCGACGTAAATACAGGTTAAGCCGACATAATCAAAAACCCAAAATAAGCTCCAGAATCACATCTAGGCGTCACTGCCTTCTTGTTCATCACCTACATATATATAGAGAGGGTGAGCTTAGATACTCAATGAATAGTATAAATAATAAAGGGGTTTGCATGAATAATAGCCGAAGTCCTATCAAAACAATACAAGACAAAACTTTATATATAACAAGGAATGGACCTCGTCCATCTAACAGATCTTCAAAGCTTCAAGGGATAATTACTAGCATCACATATTACAAATAATAACATTCCAGCAAACGTATCCATGCAGTAAACCGTCCGTGGCAAAACAAGACAAAGCAAGAGAGGCATCTCAACCAAGGGTGCTACAAAAGTTTAGAGTCCTCTAGCACAAGGGACCATGTTACAAAGGCCCGTATCCTTTTGACACGAGAGTGCTACGAAAGTTTAGAGTCCTCCAGCACAAGGGACTTTCAAGGCAAGATGTGCTGCGAATGTTTAGAGTCCTCTAGCATGAGGGACTTCAAAGACGAGACGTGCTGCGAAAGTTTAGAGTACTCCAGCACGAGGGACTTCAAAAACGAGATGTGCTGCGAAAGGTTAGAGTCCTCCAGCATAAGGGACTTTCAAACGAGATGTGCTGCGGAAGTTTAGACTCCTCAAGCACAAGGGACTTTCAAGAAGGTCATCACAACAAGATCATACTTGATATACAAAACAGGGACAATTATTCATGCTTAACAAACACTTTCAAAACAAAGCAAAGCAAAGTCTTTATCAAAATGTAAAACATAGCTTTATTAAAAATACCACTCACATAGTTCTTCAGACGTCGGGGTCAAGGCAAGTCCCAGTCCTACAAACACATGGCAAAGTCTATTGAATGTACTTTCTCAAAACAAGTCTAGCTTACATGCAAATGACCTCGGCATTCTTCAAAAACTAAGCCAATCAAATCGAAACACAATTTCTTATCTTTGGAAAAACACGCTAGGAAACTACCAGGTCTAGGCCGAGGTCCCACACCTCCTTGCCGAGGTGTAGCCTCGATGGCCACATTCAAAAGCGAAGTCGGGAAAATCTGGGTTTCCCTCTTGATAAACATGAAGAACATGAGTATGAAGAAGATGAACGCAAAGATCAAAACTTGCTATTACAAAAGCTGAGATTTCATGCTATAATTTCAAAAACATGGACCTGGGTACCCACACTCAAGGATCTTATCAAAACAAACACAAAAGCATGAGCCTTAATGCAAAGTTTCGGATCAAATGAGGCTTTTCTTCAAAAACACATGAAAACCGTTTTCTCTTTCTAAAACCAACTTTAAATCGATGAATGGCATGTAGAACAGGTTTGATCGTGCAATGCAGCTAGATGATCAATAAGAACAACACGAATAGGTTAAGATTCTAACCTCAAAACTCGAATCTAACGGCTCAAGCTCCAACGATCAAGCTTGGAAGTTCACTCTCTCTAGCTCAAACTTCTTCTTCTTCTTCCTAGAGTTTCTCCCTCTAAAAGGCGGGATTGATACAAAAAGATATGCTCCTTACGACAATCACTGACTTAATCCCTCTGCCGGGACACGTGGCATCGGCTGATTGGCTTTATCCAAAAAGGTGATTGACATGACAAGACAAGACCAAGACAAAGTGTACTCAACAAGCTAGGCGGCAAGAACACATCGGCAAGTAACGACATCGGCTAACAACAAGACTCCGGCAATCAAGGGGCAAGGACATCGGCTTGGAAGGACAACACTTGACTAAACTGTGCCACACCTTGGCCTAGATGTGCCACACCTCGGTCTAGGTCATACCATTCCAGGAACAAAATCACTCATGCAAGGATCAAGGATCTAGAACGCCTAGATATTAACATCTCGGCCCAGATGATGCACATCTCGGCCTAGGCGACGCGCACCTCGGCCTAGATGGTGACATCTCGGCCAATATGCCCAGGTGAAGATGGAGGTCGACCAACGGGGTTCCAAGATAGTTCTAAGTGACAAAGGTCTCGAAGATGTCTAGGCTTAAGATGACCTCGGCAACGCACCAGACGAGAACAAAGCATGCAAGCAATCATTCAAGCAAAACAAGACAAGATTTGCAAATGCACATATTAAAACAAGATCATCCATAAATGTATGCAAGTATGACTAAGTCAAAATGAGGGTTGTTACACGTGTTGGCCACACAGAGGTTCAGGCACTGTTTTGAATTTTCACCCCCGAAACGCCCTTTTTCGACGAAGTTTTTTGCGTATTTGTCTCTAAATCCCAACCTAAAGGTCCGAATAGCATTCAGTCAGTTGTCACAAGTCATATTTGGCATGGGAAAACTATTTGTTTCGGCCACATGGAGGTTCGGGGGCTGTTTTGAATTTTCGCCCCCGAAACACCTTTTTTCGACTAAGTTTTGGGCGTATTTGGCTCTGAATCCCAACCTATAGGTCCGAATAACATTCTGTTAGTTGTCAAAAGTCCTATTTGGCATTGGGAAACTGCTCGTGTCGGCCAAATTGAGGTTCGGGAGCTGTTTTGAATTTTCACCCCTGAAATGCCCTTTTTTGACTAAGTTTTGGGCATATTCGTCTCTAAATCCCAACTTATAGGTCCGAATAACATTCCGTCAGTTGTCACAAGTCATATTTGGCATAGGGAAACTATTCGTTTTGGCCACACGGAGGTTCGGGGGCTCTTTTAAATTTTTGCCCCTGAAACGCGATTTTTTTGCTAAGTTTTGGGCATATTCGTCTCTAAATCCCAACCTACGGGTCCGAATAACATTCCGTCAGTTGTCACAAGTCATATTTGGCATGGAAAAGCTGCCTGTGTCAGCCAAATGGAGGTTCGGGGGCTGTTTTGAATTTTCACACCCGAAACGCCTTTTTTCGACTAAGTTTTGAGCGTATTCGTCTCTAAATCCCAACCTATAGGTCCGAAGAACATTCCGTCAGTTGTCACAAGTCATATTTGGCAGGGGAAAACTGTCCGTTTCAGCCACACAGAGGTTCGGGGGCTGTTTTGATTTTTCGCCCCCGAAACGCCATTTGTCGACTACGTTTTGGGTGTATTCGGCTCTAAATCCCAACCTATAGGTCCGAATAACATTGCGTCAGTTGTCACAAGTCCTATTTGGCATGGGGAAGCTGCCCGTGTCGGCTACACGGAGGTTTGGGGGCTGTTTTGAATTTTCGCCCCCGAAACGCCCTTTTTCGACTAAGTTTTTTGGCGTATTTGTCTCTAAATCCCAACCTACAGGTCCGAATAACAGTTAGTCAGTTGACACAAGTCATAGTTGGCAAGGGAAAACTGTTCGTTTCAGCCACACGGAGGATCGGGTCCTGTTTTGAATTTTCGCCCTTGAAATGCCCTTTTTCGACTAAGTCTTGGCGTATTCGGCTCTAAATCCCAACCCATAGGTCCGAATAACATTTCGTCAGTTGTCACAAGTCTTATTTGGCATGGGGAAGTTGCCCGTGTCGGCCAAATGGAGGTTCGGGGGCTGTTTTGAATTTTCGCCCCCGAAACGCCCTTTTTCGACTAAGTTTTGAGCGTATTCGTCTCTAAATCCCATCCTATAGGTCCGAATAACATTCCGTCAGTTGTTACAAGTCATATTTGGCATGGGGAAACTGTTCATTTTGGCCACACGGAGGTTTGAAGCCTGTTTTGAATTTTCGCCCACGAAACGCCCTTTTTCGACTAAGTTTTGGGCGTATTCGGCTCTAAATCCCAACCTATAGGTCCGAATAACATTCTGTTAGTTGTTGCAAGTCCTATTTGGCATGGAGAAGCTGCCCGTGTTGGCCAAACGGAGGTTCGGGAGCTGTTTTGAATTTTCGCCCCCGAAACGCTTTTTTTCTGACTAAGTTTTGGGCGTATTCGTGTCTAAATACCAACCTATAGGTCCGAATAACATTCCATCAGCTGTCATAAGTCATATTTGGCATGGAGAAACTATTCGTTTTGACCACATGGAGGTTCGGGGGCAGTTTTGAATTTTTGCCCCCGAAACGCCATTTTTTGACTATGTTTTGGGCATATTCGGCGCTAAATCCCAACCTGTAGGTCTGAATAACATTCCGTCAATTGTCACAAGTTCTATTTGGCATGGGGAAACTGCCCGTGTCAGCCACACGGCGGTTCGGGGGTTGTTTTGAATTTTTGCGTCCGAAACGCCTTTTTTCTACTAAGTTTTCGACGTATTTGTCTCTAAATCCCAACCTATAAGTCCGAATAACATTTCGTCAGTTGTCACAAGTCCTATTTTGCAAATTCAAGATGAGAAAATCTATCCTATCCAGTCTAGGTTTGAGCTTATTTCGGCTTGAGTTACCCATCCAGTCTACGTTTGAGCGTATCTTAGCTTGAGTTATCTGAACTCAATACAACAAAACTTTTCGATTATCTTAAACCAATATATTGCAATTTGTTTTTAAATATACAAGTCTTGAGAAATTATAAACATGAAACATAATCCAGGTTGCTTTGTTAGAGAGATCCCATGCGATGTTCAAATTTAATTTGGATTGACAAATTTTTACTCTAAATTTGGAATTATACTAACCAAGGGTGTTAAATTTTGCAAGCTAAGGTTGTTCAAGTTAGACTCGCCGAAGTTTCACCCATAGCTCATGCAGCCATGCATATACTAGATCTGTTGTACCTAAAAAGCCTTTTGTCCCTCTAACTCATGCACACATGGCCACATGATTTAGGTCTCATGCACTAACAACCACATGATCTAGGTGGTCCTCAGTTCTCTAGGAGTACAACTGAATTACTAATTGCTGTGTCTAACACCCTCATCCTTAAAGGCTATGTTAGGCTATGTTTGGATGAAGTATTTGTGGTGGGAAGGAAATAAGAAGGAGAAAATGAATGAAATAGAATCGTATTTCTCTTTCTATTTTCTGTTCTTTTCTTTTTTCAAATCGTAAATCCAAACACAGTATAGAAGTGTTGATCCACCCTACAAAATGTAGGACAAACTTTTTACGCAGAAAAACAATTCCTACAAATAACAATATGTTTCATGTTTGGTTTGCATCTGTATGCAGAAAAAAAAAGGTTAGGTTAACATTCACTAAAGAGGAGCATCTACCATTCCCGACCATCCAATATTGATTGGGATAAATAGATCCCCTGGTTTTGAGATTGAAGTTTACAAATGCCCACCTACAATTTATGATAAAACTAGGAAAATTGATATGTTGTAACTCTCAAATCACAGGTCTGAACCAATCTTGATTGTGCACTACAAAATATAGTGGCAAAATCTGAAAGTATTTTTAAAAGGACTAAGTTGACAAACACAGAAATTGGATTCATCTTTTTTGGGAGCCAAAGAAACCAGATTTACCTTTCAGGAAGACGACTTTTTTGATATCAATAAACTAGCAAAACCAGTTGAATTTATAGAGACATCCTTAACAATTTTCTTACAGAAGGAAACTAAATTTTTTTTCACATCCAAAATAAATTATGTGAACGAAATGAAATGCACCTAGATAAAGTTTTCAAGTTTGATGCCTAAGCCATACTCCAAGCTTCATACTGTGGTTTGATGAAATTGTTTAGTTCAAAAGAACACAATATCCTAGCAAAATGCTAATGCAGTGGCAATCCATAGGTGTGACAAAATAGTGTGTTTCTGCTTAAAAAAATCAATAACTAGTGTCCTAATGTAATGAACAAAGATACCATAGCACCAATTCAATTTTAACATTTATTTAAAAGGACATACAAAATAAAAAGAATAAAAATAAAACATAAATTAACGGGTACCAACATTGGGAATTGTAGACAGGGGATTATCATAGTTGGAGGTCTGAATAAGCTGTCAGTTTATTAACAAACTAATGCTGCTCAGTGAATTTGTTGGAAAAGGAGCTACAACAGAGGATAAAGCTTCAAGAAAGTTGATCTGGTCTTTTCATGTGAGGAAAATGTCTATTGACACCACTAAGTTACCCTTTTTTTTTCCTAAAGAATTTTTTCCTAAAGAATTTTTCATCAAATTAATAGATCCCAAAGAAACATTCCCACTAATGCCCTTGTAAAGGATGGTAAGGGAAATTTCTTTTCCTAAAAATTTTCCTAAGAATTTTCCACCAAAACAGCTCAAGCCTAACCCTAATGATCTTTTAAAGGATTATAAACAACACAGAAAAATTGATGATGCAATAGCATGGTTGGTGAAGCAAAGATTTAACACCCTATAAGCCTCTATAATAGATATGTAAGCCATTATTAGAGCAGACAAAAATAAGGAAAATGACCAAATAGAATTAGAAGACAGAGAAATGTCCAGACATCCTTCAAGAAAATATTTATGAAGCTTGAGTAAAATCTGAATTTTCCCCTATAAAAGGAAGGCAGAGACTAGCTCACTAGCCAGAATCCCAGCCCTTTTAGAAAGAAAAGTTGTAAATCCCATTCAGCGTCATCAAAATCAGACACCTCAACAACCCATCACGGCACAATGATGTGAGGTCCAGCTAGAGTTCTTCTAAAACTACAAAGATCTCATGCAAATTTACTCTTGACTTTACAAAAATTAGTATGCCGGAGCCTAACTTGGTGCAGACTGTCAACCATAAATTACCCTTGTGACACCATGAATGGCTTATTTGACTTCAAGCAAATTTTTGCCATAAATACCAATGTATTTTGATACCTAACAAACCTAATGTCTCTTGTTATGGTATACCCAATGCGTAGTATTGTTTAGTGAATATGTAAATCTAAGTGTGTATAACTGTTAGTATGAGACGAATGAAATTCTTCTTACCAAATATGACGATGCCCGTCTGAACCATCCAACAGTGTTGATAGTCGTAAAACCACAAAGTTCAAATGATTCAGTTGTTCTTGTTGCGCCTCCCTTGCTTTTTTTCCTTCTTCTACTTCTTTCATCAACTCATCTCTCTCCCTCGTCATCTCTTCACGATCTCTCTCGCGTTCTTTTTTCTCCTTCATCAAATTTTCTTGAAGAACGTCAATCTCAGATCGCATTGCCTCCATTTGTTTGTCACGAGATCGTGCCGCACTATCAGATGGCGAATATGGTCGTGGGCCTATCCCAAATCCACGCAAGTAATTCTTTCTCTGTCCAAGCACTTGCCGTTAGAGTTCCTCATGTGTCAATGGGATCCCCGCATCCGTGGCTGTCGCTTGTAGATTCATCATCGCATTCTGTCATTACCAAAACAAGTAGACTATTCAACAACAGCACAAAGAATCACATGCAATTTTCTGCTAAGATAGTGTAGACACCCCATTTTTTACCGTCCTCAAGACCTGGACGTCATCGTTTGAACACTCGATGATCATCCATGTTTGTGTTCGTTTTGAGTTCCCTGAGGTCTCGGTTGTGCGCCTTGCCTTAGGATCTCTCAACTTAACTCTTTTGTGCTTGGCTGGACCAAGGACTTGTGTTTTTTGCACCTGAGGGTAGGAAGTGGCCTGTTGGCCACCCCCCTTAACCCACCGGCCATGGCTTGAGGCAACCAGGCTTGCTTTCTTGCCACCAGCCAAGTGTATTGGCCGATCGGCACTTTATTTAGTCGGTCGGCCATGGTGTTGGTCGATCGGCCATTTTTTGCTGGCCGAACCCTATTCATCTGCTTTATGCAGATATTTTGTGCCAGCTGGCACAGATCCTATCCTCCATACACGTGTATGAAGGATTTTGAACCTTTGTTTTAGCTTCTTGAGGAAGCTTGAACCTTTTGAACCTTTGTGTTAGCTTCTTGAGAAAGTTTGAACCTTTTGAACCCTTGCTGTAGCTTCTCCAAGGAGCTTGAACCCTTGCTCTAGCTTCTCCAAGAAGCTTGATGCTTTTGCTATAGCTTTTCCTAGAAGCTTGAACCTTTTGCTCTAAGCTTCTCCAAGAAGCTTGAACCCTCTTGTTTCTCTATAACAGAGGGCCTCCCTCTCTTTTAGAGAGGTTCCAAAAATTTGTTTAAGGCTCCAAGATATATCTCTCTTTATATCTCTATATTTTGGGTTCAAAAGGGTCTTGTTCTTGGCCTATTACACGACACCTCATAGCCACACACCTCCACCATTCATCTAAGGTTCTTGGAGGTCATTTTCAGAGGTTAAAGAGTTGGTTCTTGGTCCAAGAACCTGCTGGTTTTGCAGCTGTGCATCAAGGGTGAGAACTACCCTCTTTATTCCCCATTTTTACACACACTTTTAGCCTATCTTCCATGCTGTTTTGAGCATAACTTGTAACTGATAAAAGTTCTGTTTTTGCATGCTTTTGAAGTTTGTTTAAGATCACTTTTGTGTTTGGGGTTGTTTACCCCCTCTTAGGCCTTGTTTGGCCTCATTTTTGTGCCTTTTTTATGAGCTTCGTGACCACCTTGTATTGGCCTTCTCACCACTAAAATCCAGAGGGATTTCAGTGGTGGGGGTGGTGTTTTGAGGTCCTAAGAAGGAGAGGGCTATTCCCTCTCCTTGTTGTCTTCAATACTTGTCATATTTGCCTCATATGTGAGCACCTTTGTTAAGTTCATGTTGGTCATGTCTTAGCTGGTATTTGTGGTTATTTTTCTGTCATATGCCACTGTTTTTGCCTATCTTGGTCATTCCATGCATGGTTTATACACTTGTAATGTAAATTTTGCAAACTAGTCTTGCATGCCTCATGTTTGAGCATGTGTTTCTAGCTTGTTTTTGGGCCATCTCAGTAGATTTTTGGTGTAGTTTTAACATGCCTTAGATTTGTTTTTGCTTGGTTTGGTTGGCCCTTGCATGCCTCATACAGTTGTAGTGTAAATCACGCACACTAGCTTTGTATGCTCCTTGAAGTAGCATCTCATTTTAGCCTATGTTGTGTCCATTTCAGCATGTTCTTGGGCTTATTTTATCATTTCATACCTTTGTTTAGGTTTGGTTTGGTTAGCCCTTGCATGCCCCAAACACTTGCCATGCAATCCCATGAAATAGCCTAACATGCGTCATGTTGTGACATGTCTTTTTAGCATGCTTTTGGCTTGACTTCAAGAAGATTTTATCCATGTTTTGGTATGCTTGAGGTCTGATTTTGGTTGTCTTGGTCACCCATGACTTGTTTTGCATAGCTTTGGTTCAATCTTGCTTGTAAGCTTTGTGTATTGAGTCATTTAGTATGCATTACTTGGCCTATTTCAATGATTTGACATCATTTGTAGTGTAATTTCAGTCCATGTTTCATGGTTATGCACATGCATTTATCACTCTTTAAATGTGTTTGAGAGTTGTGCTTGTATGCCTCATTTATGGACCATTGCATGAGCTTCATCTTTGTGCATTCCGAGCCACCATCCCAACACATTTGGCCACTAATTTTGGCATGCTTGAGAGCTACCCATGTTAGTGTAAGTCCATCTTACCATGTTGTTGTATACTTGTTTCATTTTGCATGTTGTTGCATGCTATACATGTCCACATGTTTAGGTTGTATGCCTATTGTATATTGCATGTTAACATGCTCATGTTGCATTAGATTTGTTGCACACTTGAGTTATTTGCATGCTTGCTTGCTTGCCTGCCTAGGTTGCATTACATTGTGTGTGCATCTCTTGCCTCTTGATCAATCATGATAGAGGTTGGGGCCATTTATGTGTTTTGTGCATTTCATTCTATATTGAGTTGCACACTTGACTCTTTGGCCATCATGCATGGAAATACGTGATTGGTGGCCCGAGGGTCGAGGACCATCCTCCATTGAGTTCATAACATGATAAGGAGGGTGGTCGTGCACACATTGCTTTGAAAATGCATTGTCATGCTCTGTTTGCCCTCTCCTACTGCAAAACAGGATTCTACAGGAAGAGTTGGCCGACCGACCACATTCAGTGCCGGCCGGCTATTCATTTCTGGCCGAGAGCTATACAACTGGTCGATGACCACTTTTCCTTGGCCGGTGACTATTCCTCTTGGCCGGTGACTTTCCACAGTGCTCAAAAGGTGGTCCAGAAGTAGCCTTAGGACTTGTGCAGTCTTCAGAGGTGCAGAGCAGTGTAAACAGAGGCAACATGTGGCATGACGACGGATTTCCGAGCGAGGCGAATTGAGCATGCAAGCATTTGACCCTCTTCCCGAGGCAGCTTTACTGCTTTAGTAGTTTAATTAATTTGTTAATTAATTACGGTTTTGTAATATTTAATTAGCATGCTAGTTTGTTAATTTGTATTATTCTTTCGGACCCTCCGAGAGAGGGCAATGTTGTAATAAGTGTGCGTGTGTGTGATACATGTTTTCCAACCCCCATTTCGTTCTCCATTTTATTTAACCGCTTACGATGGTTAGATTTAGGGCATATTTCAATTGGCATCCTTATGCTATGCATGTTTGCATCGTTCATATGTCTTGCATGCACCGGGCTTGGCGCATCATACTAACTGCATTGTATTTCATTTCCAAGTTGAATACGTGTCAGTTGTAGAATCTCACATGCTATCTTAGAATAGCTGAGTCTATCTTAGTTGCATTTTGCATGTGTTGCATTAGCCATCTTAACATGAACTAGGATCATGCATTGATTACTAACTAGTTTTTGTTTTGGCTCAGAGTACACGGTAAGTGTTTATGCTTTAACATCCTTGCATGCGTGTGAGTGATTGCCATGATAGCATGCTTACCATGAGGCTATATGCTTATGTGATATAATTGCCTGAATTCTTGTGGGTGAAGGTTGGGTTGCTTGAGTTGGGATAATTCGTCGAAACCCGTGTTTTAGCCTACTTGCGAGTAGCAAACTTCAATCCATTTTTCGAAACAAACGGATATACGATGCTTTGTTCCAACTTAGGCAATCCAATCTATACTTGTTTTGCTGTGCGCATCACGTAGTAATTCTAGGCTAATAAACCGGAATAAAAGTGCATAATGTTTTCAAAAATCGATATCATGGTTAGTAGAGGTCGATCTTTGATCGGGCGAGCAGGGGTGCTCATAGCTGACCTTTCCCAATCGTACCCAAGTTCTCGAGCCGAGGCAACTTTGGTGATGACGGACACGTGGCCTTAGGTAACAAGTCAGGGTTTCCTAAATTCCCCCAAAATAAATATTTAGGTGGCGACTCTGTATCTGGCAAAGCAATCCATGTTTGGCACTTCTTTCTAAAAAATCAATTTTTCAAAACGATTTGCCGGATTTGGACTCTTTGATGATTCATTGGTCTTGTATTGCACTCTGCGAGATTAGATATAGGACCGTAACATTGAGTTCTGAACTGTAGTGAGCCCCGAAATGAACAGAACGGGGTTTCCCCCTGGAACGTTCGGGGACGTCTACAGATAGGCATTAATATTACAACCGTAGGCGAAAAAAGTTTATTCCTTACATGTAGCTCACCACATTTGGGATCAATCCATTCATTTGTTTTCTTCGATTTATGTGATTTCGAATAAAATTTTGGAAAATCCAACTCCCCATTTTCATCTTCCTGTTAGTTTCAAATAACAAAATTAATTCGTCACAATAGTAACCATGATTTTCATCTTACATATGTAAGTGCTGACAAATCTGCTCCAAATGTATGTAACTCACCATGAGCAACATTGCTATTGGAAAGGAGTGAGATCCACTGGTGTGATTGTATGGCAGCAAACTTCGGTTTGCGTTACCAGCTTTAGAGCATTTCTAAAACAAGAATTATTCAAGAATTAGTACATATCAATGCATAATACACAAATAAAACAATAGGGTCGTTTATATTTGTTTGTTACCAAATGAGATTCATCCTTCCAAGCGACATCAATCATATGTTTCTAATTATCCAAGCAATCTCCTTTAGGCGGCTGACTATATGGGTCATCAACACCCTCTTCTACAAGTTTTTCGTAGTGTTGCTTCAAGGTGTACCTCCAGTCCTTGTACAAGAGATACGCCTTCGTATCAATGATCTCTTGCGCTTGTTGATCAGTATGGAAATCCTCACCAATTTCAAACATGTCCTGCAAGCATAAGTGTGTGACGTATTACAGAAATGGAATGTCGCAAAACATAATGTACGTAATGGAGACATTTAGTTTAAGGTCTGAACTTACTAGCACAACCTGTACTACAGCATCTTTGATACTCTGATCAATTTTCTTCCATGTCTTCACTCCCTTAAGGGGGCACAACCGCCTTATTTGCAAGCCCAACTCATTTGTGGCAGGCGTGGCATTCCCTCCAGTGAGTGCATTAAGCATGCGATTGACATATACATGTAACTTCTCCCCTTTTTTTCTCGTAAGCCTTTTTTGCACTTCTTTTCCAACTGTAGGACCGCGTACACGATTTGAGTTACTTTTCCCTGGTCAAGAAGGGGCAACAAGTGTAAGGCCTTCACATGCAATTAGTTCGCCAAACATATAATGAACAATAATTAATACTAAATTTAACAATCATCCAAGCAAATTTTGTAAGGGATTTGAATTTTGTAAGACATGCAGGAACTTGTTCTTCTAGATGACATAAAATTCGTTGCTTCAGTCAAGTAAAGTGATCTTTAGGGGCCGAAACACACCTACAAAACTACAATGGTCTTACCTACGTCGTGCGCCTGTGTCTCTTCCACACATGTTTGTGTGTCATCCGGCGGTTGTGTCTCATCGGATAAAGTCTGTGGTGTGACAACGACAGGTGCAACTGTTCCTGAGGGTGATGCTATGAGGTCAGTTGCTGTTTTCTTACGCCACCCTATTTTCATCCCAGGAACCATGCTTGTACCTGGAAAGTACAAGCAAGCAAACATGATATATTAAGTAAACGCATCACATGCATCATCGATAATATAAGGACATGAATTGATATACACAAACCAATGTTATATAAGCATCATCGCTATTATTAAGCAAACATTGATGATGATTGTCAAATAAAAGTGATATACACAAACCAATGTTAAGCATAAATGTGAAATACAAGAATTAGGTAAAGTATCTATTAAGTCAATAGATTCAGCCAAATATACAAATTTTAGCACCATATTTGCTAGTGTTAAGTGAAAAAAACAAATTGACATAAACATTGGCAAACTTTGCTCAATTGCTATAAATCCAGAGAAAAGTAATTCCCTTGTACCACAGTAGCACATAAATATTTAACATAATTCAGAAAACATCTTCGATTGATTACAGTCCAGTGATCCAAAGAGAGGCTGAACCATCAAGGCATCAACCTGCCTATCATATCAATGCCAATAACTAGATTTACTTTTCAGCAGAATTCACATTAGATTTACCTTTCAGCAGAATTCACATCAGATTCAAGCACAAAATCAGCAGCATTCACAATCTGCTTCTCAGGCACAGAATCAACAGACTTCCCAGTTTGCTTCTTATTCCTCTCAGTCACAGCATCCTCATACTTAGACCCAGAATCAGAATTAATCTTAGTCCCAGTATTCTCATACTCAGAGAAAGAATCAAAATTCCTCTCCTTCTCTTCCCTTTGTTTCTTCTCCTCAAGTGTCTCCCATTCCTATTCAATCTATTGCCATCCAACTACCTCTTTTACCCTTCACAAATATGGGCAATTTTGGCATGCACCATAGTTTATATATGGAAAGAAAATCCAAGGTGTTTTGATGTGGCTCTGAATTTATTTCTATTCCAATGCCACAAATATAAATGTACAAGTTCTCACCAAATCCCATTCATAAACTTCATACTTCCACAATGCATGAAGAATAGAAACTAGATTAATATTATTGCCAAGTTCAATAGATTTGAGTAACAAGATGTATACCACTGCTTAGGCTGAAGACCAGATATAAAAACACCAGGAAGGATATTCATACAAATATATACAAGGATGGACAAGCAAGAAAAGCTAAGATGCTGGATGAACTCATAGTGGCAAATTTTATCCAATGTAAAAGGTAACTAGAGAATTGTTAATATTCAAAGGGCCAATAGCAGTATATTTACAACTAAGATAGCAATGAAAACTGTCAACACTTAGAGACCATGGATTGAATTTATTCTCATGTCATTCTTAAATCACCTTGATGCCTAAGTATTTTGAATATGACAGGAGTATGAACAGATCTTTTTAACAAAAATGTAAATAAAGGAAGGAAAGAAAGCTAAAAATACAACATAGGAATCAACTCATGACCTTGTCAAGAACATAGTTCTCATCAAATGGACCACTTCCATGCAAATGGTTGTAGACAACATCCAAGACAACGCGAAGGCCAATATGATGACATCAAGAACAATATAAACAAAAGGACTAAACTCTTATCTAATTACATAACACATAAAGAAGGGGAATCTCCTCCATCCCTTCCCCCATTACACCAACAAAATGACAAGAAGACAAAACATCAACACTCTATGTCCATATCTGAATCAAAATCACTGTCAAGCTCATCTTTTCTTCATTGTCACCTTCCATTGCCGGTTCATCTTCATCATCACATATGAAGTCATCGTCCATACCAAGCAAGGGTTGTACATGGTTATCAGACTGCAGAACTTCCGTTGGAATAATTTCAGCGTTAATATCATCTCGACGCAACACCACATCGTCATCCATAGGCTAAGTTGGTACAACATTAGTGCTTTAATCTTGTTGGAACACATCATCAGGTTGTGGCACATCCACCTCGGGCACATCCCAAATTCGTTGTTGTTGAAACTTTTCTACTACTCTCCAATTGGCACCTAACTTCGTATCATGTACGTAGAAAACTTGTTGCACTTGACTTGGTAACACAAACGGGTCATCTTTATACAATCGACTGCGTATATCAATAGTAATGAAATGTGGTTCGACACGCAAACTTCTGTTACTACCAGTGTTATACCATTCACATTGGAATAAAAGAACACGGTGCCTAAACAAATATGTCATTTCCCAAACTTTACAAATGTAGCCATAGAACTTTATGAGTTGGCCTTCATGGTCCACTTCCACTACCAATCCACTATTTTCAGTTTTATGACGGTTGTCACGGTTGCAAGCATGGAATCGGACGCCATTACAAATGCATCCCGAATATGTGTTCACTAAGCTGTTAGGACCATTTGCTAGTGACCACATCTCATCGGTGGCTTCGGGTGACTTGTTGTGCCGCAGTTAGTTCATCTACATAAGAAAAAATTGTCCTGTTATTTTTTGACATAACTTGAGTTGATGTGTAAACTACAGTATAAGGAATTTTAGCATACACGATCTTTGAACCATTTAGGAAATTCTTTGCATTGTATCTTGGCAATGTCGCATGCACTTCCCTATTGTTGTTGCAACAACGTCTTGTGTTCCCTATGTAGGACAATATAATTCATAAGTAATTTGCAGAATAATTCCTAATAAAAAAGCATATAGGTCACATATAGTACGTCACAGGTTCGATGCGTACTCCAGATGTTCTCCCACTTCTAAGCTGTTGTGTAGGACAAACCAATGAGCCCTTTCACGGTCAGCTACAGACACATCATTTTCCCTTGTTAGTAGACCAAACAAACGAACATTTTGAGTGAAAATCGCCAACCCCGCGCCGTTGTCACCCCCATCATAGTTCCGTTCTTCCTGATTAAACATCGTTTCAACCCCGTCTAAGTAAATTGAACAAAACGTCGTACACTCTTTTGAAATGTAAGCCTCCGCAATGGAACCTTATGGCCAAGCTTTATTGCGAACAAAGCCTTTCAGAAGTCCGAGCATCCTACATGCCAATATGATTTGAATGTTAATGTTTACATTATGTAGTACTTGTAAGTAGGGATGTTTGGGAACTTGTGGTATTACCTCTCAATGGGATACATCCATCGATATTGCATAGGCCCTCCAAGCATAGCCGCGTGAGGCAAATGAATTGCCAAGTGGACCATGACATCAAAAAACACGGGAGGAAAAATCTTCTCAAGCTTACAAAGTATAAGTACGATTTATTCCTCCATTTTCTCCAAATCAGTCACCCTCAATGTCTTTGAGCACAACTTTTTGAAAAAATTTCCCAACTCAAAGAGTGTGGTCCTAATCTCCTTCAACAGGTATCCATGCATCCCAATTGGAAGTAGTCGTTGTAGAAGGACATGACAGTCACGAGTTTTGAGGCCAGATAATTTTCCACCTTGAGCGGTGACACAATTGGATATATTTGCTGCATAGGCATCAGGGTACTTAATTGATTTCAAGAAATCACAAAAACCTTGTCGCTCTACTAGGGACAATGTGTACGATGCCGAAGGCTTCTCAAATAAGCCATTGGAATGCCTCTTCAAGTGTAACTCCTTGCGTATCCGCATCTTTTCTAGATCCAAGCGGGCTTTATTCGTGTCCTTGTTCTTGCCATCAATGCTTAGTAGTGGCCCAACCAAATTGTCACATATGTTCTTCTCTATGTACATGACATCGAGGTTGTGTCGAAGCTTCAGCGTTTTCCAATAGGGTAGGTCGAACATAATGCTTCTTTTTGTCTAATTGGAAGGTGGACTTTCATTCCGTTGTCTTTTTCAGTTGTTTGGATGCTTGCCATACGGCCTATATGTCCCCGAATCAATTTGCTGCAGTATTTGATCTCCCGATAACTCCACATGTTTAGACCGATGCTCATTCTGACCATTGAAGAGCTTACTTCTTCGCCAAATATGGTTCTCGGGCAAGTGCCGGCGGGCACCCATATACCCTATCTTACTTTGCAGACGCTGAGATGATGCATCTATGTTACAATTAGGGCAAGCCAAGTAACCTTTTGTAGTCTAACCAGAGAGGGTACCATATGCGGGGAAGTCATTGATGGTCCACATGACTATTGCATGCATTGTAAATATTTCACCGATTGTGGCATCATATGTTTGCACACCATGGTCCCACAAATTCTTTAACTCCTCCACTAATGGTTGCAAGTAAACATTGATGTCTCTTCCAGGAGAGGATGGACCGGGAATAAGCATTGACATCATCAGATATGGCTCTTGCATACACTTTCACAGGGGAAGATTGTAAGGCATTAACAGTACGGGCCACATGTTGTACGATGTGCTCATATTTCCAAATGGGTTGAAACCATTTGTGGCAAGCCCTAACCTTACATGTCAGGGTTCCACAGAAAACTTCGGATGCTGCATATCAAAGTCCTTCCATGCCTGACCATCGGCTGGATGCCTTAACACTCCATCATCCACACGCTTCTCTTTGTGCCATCTCATATCTGCGGCGGTTTTTTTCGACATGTACAAACGCTTCAACCTCGGTGTCAAAGGAAAGTACCTCAAAATTTTGCGAGGAATCTTTTTACCACTCTGATTGTTGAACTTGTATCTAGACTCCTTACATGTAGGGAAATTCTCCTGTTTCACATTATCCTTTCAAAACAAAATACAATCATTCTTGCATGCATGAATGGTCTCATATCCCAAACCCAATTCACGTAAGAACTTTTTTGCTTCATAAAGGGTCCACGGAACTGTTTCGTCACACTTTGGGAGAATGTCTTTGAAAACTTGCATAACCATATCGAAGGATTTGTTGCTCCATTTATTGTACACCTTAATATGAAGCATCTTAATAACGAAGGACAAAACGGAAAAATTTTCACACTCTGGGTATACTTTGCGTCGAGCAGCATCAAACAACCTAATGAAATTCACCAAATTTTCTCTCTCCAAGCTATTAGGTGATTCGTCGATATGATCATCCATGAGGCCACTCATGTAAATCTCTTCCAACATAGTAGGCAACTCGCCCAAATTATCATCAATGTAAAAAATTGCAGCTCTATATCTTTCACCATCAATGTTTGACGCACTAGGATGATCATGACACAGTGCAACATGTTCCCCGTGGTGCACCCAAGTTCTATAAGAGCACACGATTCCTCTTCGAATTAAGTGCAGGCGTACAACTTGTGGACTATGTTTTGTGCCATTCAAGCAATCAACACACGGACAACGTATTTCATCGTGTGGGCCTAAATCCTTCGTAGCAAAGTCAATAAATGACTTAACACCTTGTTGGTACTCTTTACTTTTCAACCTATCTTTTATCATCATCCAACTCTTGTCCATCTTGTGAACCCTACAAGTGAAGCAAACTTTAACGTAGGAATGGACAACAAATAAACAAAAATACTCAACAACGGAATGATATGATCGTCATATTTTGACTTCTTAATTAAGACAGATGACTTTTATATATAGTTAAGTGTTAGACGAATAAGTATATTTTATGACAGATGACTGTAAGTATATTATATTCCCTATGTGGAACCTACCAATGTGATAAATAGCAAGTTTAAATGAATAGATTGATTACATTTACATATTGGATTTATCATCTTTATTTCCATATTAGTGCCGCCTTTGTTTGTTGGGTAGGGCTTCATCTAAGCCCTAAGGGTAAGAAGATTATATACATATGATTTGTAGAAATTGTCATACTATCTTGGAGTAGACCTTGGAAAAAAATTGTCATTTCTACAGGTCAACAATTACAGATTTGACATAAGATATGAAATCAATTTTAGTCGCCAAAAAGTATACTTTTGGCGACAAAAAAATTTTTAGTCGCCAAAATTAGTCGGCAAAGGTGCTTTCTCTTGTAGTGAACAAAGAGATTCACTGCGGGAAACTTGGATGCCCCAAAGTGAATTAACAAATATTGCAGCCCTTTGAGTTTCACTATTAGTGTTATTATATCTGATTCATGAAACTCTGTAAAAAAAATTTATTAGGTGAGAAAGAAGAGAAGCTTGAGGAAGAGAAGGGCATTGTCATATGCTTAGTAATAAGAAGGCATATGTTGTTATTTAGGTAAAATCAGAGGCTTTTTCATAATTACACTTGGAATTTGACTCACTTTCTCTTGACACATTATTTGTGCTTTTTACATCTTCCCACACTCTATCAGATTGAAAAAAGAAAAAGAAAAAAAGAGTGTTTGCTTTATTGTGTTATAAGTTCATACATACATATTTTCCCTTTCTTCATATTAGATGCTAGGCGGATTCCCTCATTTGGGCCTCAAATTAGTGATTTTTGCCAATTTTGAAAAGATTTGAGCCTTCAATGACTTTTGAGAAAAAAATTCATTTTGACCCTGCAAACTATTATACTTTTGCTTCTTTAACGCTGAACTATAAATTTGAACACACACTATTGACATTAGTTCATTTTACCCCAATCCGTTGATGATGTTAATAATTTTTATGAAATATCACACTGGCACACACATGATAAATTGAGGGTGTTGATTCAGTTTAGCCCATAGTAAGGAGACAAATTTCAAGATATCATGCAGCAAAACACAACATTTTGTTTTGAAAAACCTTCAATAAAGCACAAAATACAACCAATTGTAGCAAACTATCTATGGATACAATCAAATTAAGCAAATCACATGCACAAATATTTTTGGTGCTGCCAGCCAGGGGTGATATTCCTTTAAACATATTAAATCTGCTAACGGTTTAGGATAAAGTGAATTAATATCAATAGTTTTAAGGGGTAAAGTGTACTAATTGTTCAAATTGATAGTTTATGCGATAAAGTGACAAGTTTGATAGTTTGAAAAGGGGAAGTGAATTTTTTCTTACTTTTGATGAAAAAGTTAGAATCCAATTTTGTTGATTCTGTCTTGATCCTATGAGTTTAAATTAGTTGTTTCCATGTTCATGTTGAATATTTTCACTCTTTTTATTTTATTTTATTTTTTTTTTGTCATTTTTGTATTTTTCTTAATTAGTATCATGTCTGACAATGAATTGTCGAATTGCCGGAGATTGTTTCCTAGTTGGACTAGATTTGTTATTCATTATAAATCGCATTGTAAGCCTAAGTGTTAATCATTTTTTGAAAATTGATTTTTTGAGTTGTTTACTATTCTCTCCAACTTTGAATATTTTGTGTGAATTAATGATTGTTGGTATCTCTATTTCCAATATTCTTCTTGAATCAATGGGTCTAGAGAAGCGATTTTGTTTTTGGTATTCATTCTTGGATCAATGATTTTAAAATCATTATCCCAACCCCTTTCATTGCACGCTTCAGTTAAATGAAAATCTCTGAATAATAGTGTTCAGATTCTTTAGGGCTTTCATCAAGTTTGAAACGCCTGATTCAAGTTCTTACAACGAAGTACCTCTCTCACAACACATATCACTACTTTTTTAGAGCCAAAAAAAAAAAAAAAATTGCTTACAAATTGCTTATTACACACTGATTAAATGATTACAAATTGCTTACAAATTGATTTCAGATTGTTCATTCAAACATCATTCACACACAATAAACATCATTCACACACATTGCACAGCAAGCTACGGGTCTGAAATAGGGGCAAAACACGGGGAAAGGGGGATGCAGATGGAGAGAGAGAGATGGAGAGACACAGAGACAGACAAAGACATAGATATGCCCTTTTCCAAAGAGCTCAGGCGAGAGAGGCACAGACGGACTGAGAAGCACAACGCCAAAGCGAGAGAGAGAGAGAGAGAGAGAGAGAGAGAGAGAGAGAGAACCTGTGATTCAAGGGCTGAGACAGTGGTGATTGGCTCGGTGGCGGTGGAGGTGGATGTGGCTGTCTGTGCGTCGCCCGTACAGTAGAATATGGTGAGGGGGCTGAGCTCTATAAGGGATTTGGTGAGGTGTGTGATACACTGTGGTTCAGTTTGTGAGATGGTTGCCTATACATCACCAGCAACGCGCGCGCATCACTTAATGAAGTGGCGCGAGTTCAAATTTCAACTTTTTACCGACTAAATTATTTTTAGTCGGGGAATGAATGACTGATCAGCCTTTAGGGACAAAATTTTTGGTCGGTAAAGCCAATTTGGCGACTAATAAGTATTTTAGTCGGAAAAAGTGTATAATACAGATTTAATTTTTTCTTTCCTCAATTGTACACCAATAGCGACTAATTTTTTTTTAGTCGCTGAAAAGTCTAATTTTTGCCGACTAATTTAAAATTTAGTCGCTAATTGAGAATATTTGCCGACTAAATATTTTAGTAGCTAAATATAGAACAAATGCCGACCAAAATGAAATTTAATCGCCAAAAAGTATATTTTTGGTGACTAAAAAATTTTTAGTCGCCAAAATTAGTCGGCAAAGGTGCTTTCTCTTGTAGTGTAACCTGGAACTAAAAACCCTCGTTTAGGATTGGCTTTTTGGTTTTTTAAATTTTTGTGAGAGAAAAAATGAAATGATTATGGTTTGGATGTGACATTTTATTTTATTAGACTAAAAAGTCTATTTTGTCTTTTTGTAGCTATTTTACCAAAAAAGCCGCATTTTAGCTTGTGCCAAACGAAGGCCAATATTAAAAAGATTTGTATTTTGAGGGTAATAATGATACTTTGTGACAAGTTCGGAATTATCTTAAATTTGATAGTTTGATCAAAAACAACGTTTTGAATAAAAATTATTGTTGTCATGAGAATGAAGTACAAGGAATTTTAGCCAAATTATTTCATTTAGACACTTTAATGAGTGATTTTGTCGTTTTAAGAAAGTTTCGTTTTAGCAATAACTTTATTTTGAGAAGTTCATTTTTAGCACCTTTGTTTTGGTGCATTTCTATTGTTTCCTAATATTCAGATGTGGGCTTAACTCAATTTTACTTATTTATTTATTTTTTGTTGATAATTTTCTGTTTATTTTAGCGTCTAACAATGAATTAGCTACTTCCTTGTTTACTTGTTTAGTCAGGATTTCGTTCATTATAAATAAGAATGTATACTTTAGGATAAAATGAACTTTTTATTTAATATTAGTGGTTGGGCACATGCGTTACACGTGACACGTGATTTTTCATCAACTGTTAATATTGTAATTATGCATATCTCTTAAATTGGTGTTTGATAGATATACAAAATATGGAGACTTATATTGGCAAATTGATTTGTATCCAAAATATAACTAAACAAGAAATGGATATATACTCGGCCGAAGAATTAAATGATAGATGATATACCGATCCGCTCAAACCGACCGAACAGAACCGATCCGCCGCATTTTAGATGGATGTATGATGACTAGTGGACGGTTGCAGATTGATTTTTTCCAATCCGCCTAGTTTTGGACGGATGGCGGATTTGAGGTTTCTTTGGCCGCAATCGAACAGCCAAACCACGAACACCCCTAGTAATTTGTAAGATTTTGTATTTTGAATTTGTTTAGATATTCTGTTTGTGTTTTCAATTGAAAAAAAGATTAAATATTCTGTTGAATATGTTCTATTGAAAAATAGTTTTCAACTCGAATATATTTTTTGAATTAAAAAAATAAATGTATTATTTATCTATATTTTTTTGGTTTCTAAATCTAACTCTAAAAATAATAAATAAAAAAAGATGATATATGCCGGTTAGTTTTTCTTTTCAAAAACAGATATAGATATAACAATATAGAGGCGTAAAATCTCTACTATTACTCTGTTCATAGTTTTGGTGGTTTGAATTGTTTTTATATTTTAAGAACCACAGATTGTAATACTTTATGTGGATGAGTCATGTTATGATTGTACTATGTGGATAAGTCATGCAGTGATTGTAATATTCTAAAGTTTCAAACTTTCTTTTTTTGAATGAGGCATGCAGTGATTTTTATACTTTTTTAAATTATTGACTGTAATACTTTTTTTTTTTTTTTTTGAGGAAGTGCACAAGTTGAATTATGTTGAAAATTTATAAAATTTTAAACCGCCAAACTGATTCACATCCATCCACCAATCCGCTCAATCCACATCCGCCGAATTGGCGGACGGATGTGGATTGATTTTTTCCAATCTACCAATCTGGCGGACGGATGGTGGATTGGAGGTTCCGTGACCGCAACCAACCCGCGCCCACCCCTAGATAAATAGGAAATTTTATAAACATAAACATTAATTTATAACTAGATTGTTTATATCACAATCTTATCTTAAATAATAAATAATAAGTAGATCCTTTAAATATGTAGTGTTATACAAATATTTTTGTATCAACTTCCCACTTCAATTTTTCATAATTCGTACCTGGAATACAATTGAAGGTATAAAATTAATTGCACAATTGCACAATTACACAATTTTATTTAATAGTTCATTTCATAATACAATTCATTGAATTCATTATTGCATATTATTTGTATACTATTTGTGTAAGAATGCATTAATATAACGGGAATTTACATACAAGTTCTAATTTATGAATTTATATTCTATTAAGTCCTAACTAAGATTTTTTTGGACCTTCAAGTTCCATTTAATTTTTAATAGTCAGAATTGTCCTTGAAACAATGATTGTTCATCATTTATGATTATCTATAAAGGAACATGATGATTTGACATTTATTTTGATTTTCAAAACTTTAAAATATCAACTTTAAAATTGAAAAAAAAAAAATTTATGCGGAAAAAAACATTAAAACTAAAACTAAAACTTTAAAAAAAAAAAAAAAGAATTGAAAAAACTATATTAAATTTTGTGTCTATCAATGAGTATGATGATGGAACATTGATGTGCAAAATTAAAAAAATAAAAAAACCTTTAAAAAAAATTGATAATGTTCTCGATTTTATTGAATAGTTGAACCAAACTAATAAGTAGAAGGGCAAAAATATTTAATCTCATACTCTGTTTTTTTTTTTCATCAATTAGTGAAATAATTATCTGGAATATTACTATGCATATAATTAGTATATTTTCATTTATGTTAAAAATGTGGAATAGTTTTTTAAAGAAAATATAATGATATTGTAATTTAATATTTCGATTGATGTAGAAATTTTATGATTAATTATTTTCACGATATTTATAGATCCATGTGTAACGCCCCAAAATAATTGTTATAAACCATCCACAATATTAATTAGATAACAACACAAGATGAAATAATTATCTTTCATTTATCCCAATTACTTGTACAAGAGGTAAGATATGAAGGTAAAACAGATAAATGAGTGCCCCAAAGGCTTACAACTTTTCAAGACAGTGCTTGGTTACGACAAAAGTAGACTTAAGTCCAATACAGTTAAAGCCCTTGGCTTCACTGTAGGAAATGACACTTTTGGCGACTAAATAATTTTTAGTCGCCGAAAGTGTTGGAATTAGCTACAAAATATATTATTAGTCGGAAAAAATAAAAAGATTTAGCTTCTAAAGTTTTTTAGTCGGTGTATATTGCTTATTGGCGGCTAACATAAATTTAGTCGCTAATAATGGCACAATTGGCTACTAAATTATTATTTAGTTGCTAATTATTGAACAATTGCCGACGAAAACAATTTTTGGTCGCCAAATAATATAGCTATTAAATTTTTTAATCGAGAAATATAGCTTATTGGCGACCAAACAATATTTTTGTCTCTAAATATTCCATCATAGGCAACTAAAAACTGTGTAGTCGCTGATAGTATATATTTTAGGCTACTAAATTGTTTTTTAGTCGGTGTTGTATACTTTTTGCCGACAAAAGAATCGTTAGTCACCAATTGGCAGCAGATCATATTCAAGAAGACATTGCCAATGATTCAGTTTTGGTGACAAACAAAAACATTATTCGCTAAAGCTTGAAATGTTTTAGATTGTTTTCGTGCCTATCTCACACATTTTGCCTCTCTTTGCATACACACAGCGACATAACACCTCTTTCTCTGTCGTTCTGCCACACAAATCACCAACAAACCTCACGACCACGCAACCTCACCACCGTTGTTCCCGTACGCCGGAAATCACCACAGCCATCGTTGCTAACAGGTTCGCTCCCTTTCACTCTCTTGCTCTGTCGCTCTCTAACTCGGTCTCACTGTCTCTATCTCTCTCTCTCTCTCTCTCTCTCTAGCCTTTCTTCTATTTCCCCAACTGTGAACTCTTGCTCTAGGGTTTTTATTCTACCCATTCTAGTTAATTTTTTCTTAATTTCTGAAATGGGTTTGTTTGAAGTGGTTTCATTACTAGAGTTTTATGGGTTTGATTTTAGGGTTTGATACCTTTCCCCCTATTTTTCCTTTCTCTCTCATTAGTTTCAAAGCCCTAACCCATTGATTGTCTATCTAATCTCATGTATTTTGATTATTTTCATTGAAATTTTCTCTCTCATGTATTCTACTCGTCATTATTTATGTAAATCTGTGTATGAAGTTTACATACACAGATTATCTAATCTGTGTATGTATTCAGAGATTGAGATTACCTGTGTATGTATTTTCAGATTGAGTTCACATTTAAACTGAAGATGGGGTTTACAGTTAAATTGTAAACTGAATCTTCAGTTTACAGATTGGGTAGCCTACTAACACATGAATGAGTTTACATTTAAATGGATTAAACTGAATGGGTAATTTGTGATTGGGTAATCAATTTAGATGTAGTGGCAAAGATTCAGTTTAAATTTAATTAATATGTATTATGAGATTGGGTAATCTATACTGATACATACACACATAATCTGTGTATGTATTCTCATCAGTTTAAATATAATCTCAATTAGAGTGATGTATTCTCACATGTGAATGATGTATCAGTTGAGTATACAAATATGTGATTCAGTCTTTCTACAGTTTCACAGTGTGCTTCAATTTGATAATTGCCTTTAATTATCACACTTTCCCCCATGACTTGACTCGCCATGTGTCCTTTACATAAACAATCATGAGTCATTTGTGATATGCTGCCATCTTTCATGTACTCACTTATCAATAGACCTCTTAAAGAAAATTTGATACAAACAACAGGAGGGATTGAACCCTAAGTTGAGCACGTGGAGTGCAAACCCATTGACCAACTAGGCTGGCCCTTAGGCGTACATGAACTCTCACCTTGATTATTAGAATGTGTAAATTTAAAGACCTACACTAATGAGATTAGGCTAAGATGAAGAAACTTGTAAACATATGACAAGCCCTTATTTTTGTAATAATAGATAGATAAATGGTTATAAACTCCAATGTTCGGGTTCAATAGTCATTGGTGTGTTCTAGACATAACAAATGCCTGCTATTTATGGATAAATGCAAGTATTTGAAACTAATTTGTAAGATTGAGTTCAAAGGATTGTGCCTTAAAGAGATTCATTGTCATAAAAAAATAAACAAAATAAAAAAGTTTGCAAACTTGCCATTTCTACAAAATGTTTATATATAATTTGGAAATTATACCACTCTTAAACTTTGGCTATGTACTTAAAAACTTGTGAGTTAATCTCAATGTTGGATGTAAATTTAGTAGCAGAAGTTTCAAATTAGGCAACTTTGAATAAAAAGGTAGAGTGTCTCCAGGGCTACATTTCTATCCGAATAAAGTTGTGTTTTAGCATCTTTGAAGTTTTATGCTTCCTTTTCTTGACTTCTAACTTTGAGGTAGGGAATTTCTACACCCTCGTTTGGCAGCTGGAGGAGGGCTACCTGTCTAGTAGTTCTAAGTCGGGTAGTGATCCAGAATTCGATTCCACAGAGTCTGTGGAGTCGGAATCAGATTTCGGTGCCGCTGAGTCTGGGTCTGGTATTCTTGGGGTTGATAATCCTGATGCCAAGGTTTTGTCTAGGTCGTCATTTTGTTTTTCTTTTGAGTCGGTTGTAACCAAGGAACTGGATGAACTTGACCTTGTGAATGAGAATGCCATTGCATATTTTGAGTATTTCTCTGTGCCTCTTATTTATTGCATTGATCATGACTTTCAAAATTTTGATGAAAACGACGAGGAAGGAATTCCTCTGGTTTTGAAAATTTTGATTAATTGAGAGGAGGAGAGGTTTGCAAAACCCCTTGCTGATGAAATCATTGTTATTAATGTGGGTACTGAGAAGGATCTGCGTCTGGTCCAGATTGGGTCCACGTTGTCTTCGGAGGAGTGCGAGCACTTAGTCGCTTTATTAAAAGATTTTAAAGTTGTTTTCGCATGGTCCTACGCAGACATGCCTGGAATCAATCCTGAGATTGTACAGTATCGGATCCCTTTTGACCCGAGGCCTGACCCATCAAATAGAAGTTGCGAAGAATACGTCCGGATTGGGCACTAAAAATCAAGAAGCAGGTCACTAAGCAGATAGACGAAGGGTTCTTTCTAGTATCTAAGTATCCGACTTGGTTGGCCAATATTGTCCCAATGTCGAAGAAAGACGATAGAATTCGGGTGTGTGTGGATTTTAGGGATCTGAACAGAGCCAGTCCGAAGGACGACTTTCCTCTACTGCACATTGATGAATTTATGAACTTCACCGTAGGCCATGCGTTGCTCTCCTTCATGGATGGATTTTCTGGGTATAACCAGATTCTGATGGCACCTGAGAACATAGAGAAAACTGCCTTCACTACGTTGTGGGGAACTTACTACTATCGGGTGATGCCGTTTGGGCTGAAAAATGTCGGGGCTACCTATCAACGGGCTGCAACCACAATTCTGCATGATATGATCCAATAAGAGGTCGAGTTGTACATGGACGATATGATTGTCAAGTCCAAAGAAAGAGAGGACCACTACGCCACCTTGAAGAAATTCTTTCAATGGATCAGAGAATACAGACTAAGGTTGAATCTGCAAAAGTGTACTTTTGGTGTAATAGCAGGGAAAATGATGGGTTTCTTAATCACACAGAGGGGCATCAAGGTAGATCCCTCTAAAATCAAGGCCATCTTAGAAATGCCACCACCAAGGATTGAAAATGAGATGCGAGGTTTTCTGGGTGAAATGTAATTCATAAGATGGTTTATTTCAAAATTAACCTTGACTTGTGAACCACTATTTGGTCTCTTGAAGAAAGGAAAGAAATTTCGATGGGATGATTGATGCCAATTTTCTTTTGAGCAGATCAACCAGTACCTTTAGAATCCACCTATGTTGTAGCCGCCAGAGCCGGGGAAGCCCTTGATTTTGTATCTGTCAGTAACAGACACAACAATGGGATGCATGCTTGCTTAAGAATTTGAGGATAGGGTGGAGAAAGCCATCTATTATTTGAGCAAGAAAATGTTGGATTATGAGACCCGTTACACCCCGATAGAGAAAGCTTACTTAGCCTTGCTATGGGCTACTAGGAAGTTGGGGCACTACTTGTTAGCTCACTCCGTAATTCTGGTTTCAAGATTAGATCCCATCAAATATCTCTTTGAGAAACCAGTGCTTATGGTTAGGCTAGCCCATTGGTTGCTTCTCCTTTTCGAATTTGATATGAAGTATGTTACTTGCAAGTCTGTCAAAGGGAGAGCAGTAGCAGAGTTCCTGGCAGATCACCCAGTGGAAGGGGATGGAGCAGTAGAATACCTCTTCCCAGATGAAGCTATTCTGCAAGTCGAGGAAGAGATTTGGACAATGTACTTTGATAGATCGTCTAATCAATACGGTTATGGAAAAGGAATGTTGCTGATAGCACCCGACAATTCACATATACCCTTAGCCTTCATACTCCGATTCAAAATATCCAATAACGAAAGCAGAATATAAGGCGTGTATCGCTGGTTTGGAAGCCGCCCTGGAACTAGGGGCAAAAAGGTTGGACATCATTGGGGACTCGAACCTAGTTGTGTCTCAAGCAAAAGGAGATTGGAAGGTCAAAGAAGAAAAGATGAAGATCTATCACCAAACCCTGGATGTTTTTATACCTAGGTTTGAGAAGTTGACTTTCACGCATCTACTAAGAGAGAACAATAGGTTCACTGACGCCTTATCAACTCTATCTTCTACAATAGACATTCTGTTTGTAGTCCGGATACGTCCGATCATCATTGAACAGAGATACACCGGCCTATGAGTCTATTTCCGCAATAGATGAAGTTCAAGATCAAAACCCTTGGTACTATGATATCTAGAACTTATTGGAAAAGGAGGTCTATCCACCAAGGGTAAATGCCAAAGATAAGAGGGCAATATGGCGGATGGCCGTTCAATTTGTCATCTGTGGAGGTAAACTGTACAAGACGGGTCATCTGGGATTGCACAAGTTATGTGTCGACGTAGAGGAGTCATAGCGCCTAATGGAGGCCATCCATGGAGGAGAGTGCGGAGCGCACATGAACGGAGTAATGTTAGCTCGAAAGATTCTCAAGCAAGGTTACTACTGGTCTACTATGGAAGAGGATTGTATTGGTTTTGTTCAGCGATGCCACAAATGTTAAATTCATGCCAATAGTATGAATTTCCCGCCATCGAAGCTGTACAACATGACTTCACCATGGCCTTTCTCAGTTTGGGGAATCGACGTCATCCGCGTAGTCACACCAAAAGGGTCGAATGGGCATGAATACATTCTAGTGGCAATTGATTACTTTACAAAGTGGGTGGAATCTCGGTCTTATGCAATATTGAAGGCAGTGCATGTGTCTAAGTTCATCCGAAACAACATCATTTGCCGATATGGAGTCCCAAACGAGATAATCTCAAACAATGGCTCCCATTTTAAGAAAGAAGTGATAGACTTGTTGGAAAAATACAACGTGGCTTTCCATAAGTCATCTACATATCGGCCATAAACTAACAGAGCTATTGAGGCCACCAACAAGAACATTAAGCATATTTTGCAGAAAATGGTTGAGACCTACAAGGACTGGCCAGACAAATTGCCATTCACACTCTGGGGCTATAGAACTTCAATCTAGATGTCTACAGGGGCAACTCCTTATTCTTTTGTTTGTGGAATAAAAGTTGTTCTGCCAATCAACATAGAAGTGCTGTCGCTGCAGGTTATGGCTGAGTGTCAGATAGTAGAGGTGGACTGGCAGTAGAGTAGGTTTGAAGAACTCATGTTGTTTAATGAGAGAAGGCTGAAAGCATTGTACCATGTTCAGGGTTATCAACACAGGATTGCTAGGGCATTTAACAAGAAGGTTAAGTCCAGGAATCTCAAGGAAGGGGATCTGGTGCTGAAAAACAACCGAGCTCCCATCCATAACCCAAGGGGCAAGTTCAGACCCAATTAGACTGGTCCTTACATCATCGAAACTATCTGGTCGGGTGGAGTTGTTATTCTCATGGACCAACCGATCAACATGGACAAGTTGAAGAAATACTATCCCTGAGAGGCTCGTTAGGCTGAAAACCCAGAAGGACGACCAACGCAAAAGCTAGAGCACTAAAAAATTAGAAGTAAAGAAAAACTGAGTTTGCAAGGTTGAAAACCCTAAAGGGCAGCCTTGGAAAAAGTTAGAGCGCAAAAGGAGAGCGTTAATACTCAAGTGAACCCTAACCGAACTACGTAAGGCCTGATCCCATCTTCGGGATATATAGGTAACTTCATCCTAAAGTTTGGCCGTAAACACCTCCACTTCAACTGTCCTGTCCATGTGATTGATCAGGTTATCGTTGTCTATTCTTTACCTAAAAGTTTGGTTGTGATCCTCACTTTGAGAGAAGGGCTAGTTATAGTGCTGAGCAGTGTTATTCAGTCAAGGGGCAATTTGTTATCTTCGGATTTGGAGTTGTACATCTCGAGGATTGACTCCATGTGTGTCAAGTAATGATCCTTTTCGAAATGGTTTTCAAAAGTTTTAATAAAGTTGATTTTTTTGTTCAAATTTTGTCCTTTTCAACTTAGACCATTTTTGGACTAAAAGGAACATTTTCAGTGCTCATAACTTTAATTTCATTGATTTCAATACAAAGTTCTCCGACTCTTGATACAAATCAAAGTTGCTTTTATTACATTCATAAAACTTGAAAAGTAAAGATCAAAGCAGTAAACTAGGGGCATAGATGAGTCAGGTGCTCCTGCGCCCCCCACTTGTGCTTGTGGAAGCTTCTGATGCTAAAAAGGGGCCCGGATTGTGCCTCACCTTCAAGCCAAGTTAGACACTCGCCAGAAAGGGCGCAACTGAAACTAGAGGCAGGGGCCAGAAGTTCTCTTATCCTCCAAGCAGTGAGGTATCTAGCCAAATGTGAACCTCAGATAGGTGTAGACACCCTATTTTTGACTGACCTTAAGACTCAGACGTCATCGTTTGTGCACGCGATGATCGCGCATGTTTGTGGTCATTTCGAGTTTTCGGAGTTTTCAGCTGAGTGCCTTGCCCCCGGGCCTTTGAACTCTTTGTGTTTTGGCTTGGTTTGTGGACCATGCCTTGTTGACCTTACCTGGAGGGAGGGAGAGGGCTGTAGACCACTTCTTGTAGTCATAGACTACTTTTCCCTCTTGTAGGCTAGTTTTCGGTTTCGGAGCCTTCGGTCGAGCGCCTTGTCTCGGAACCTCTTAACTTTCTCTTGGCCTGGTTTTTGGACCATGCCTTATTGCCTTTTCTTAGAGGGAAACAGAGGTCTGTAGACCACTTTTTGTAGTCATAGACTACCTTTCCTTCTCGTAGGCTACTTTTGTACTCGTAGACTAGTTTTCAGGGCTTTTGGCTGAGTGCCCCGCCTTGCGGACTCTTGTCTTGCTTCCTTTTTGGTTTGGTTTTGAGCCAAACCTTCTTATCCCTTGCTTGGAGAGTGGAACAGGGGTGTAGACCAGTTTCTTCCCCTGTAGACCACTTTTCTTCCCTGCCAGCCAGTTTTCTCGTCGGCCAGCTAGGGTGGGTGGTCTGTGGACCACCTAAAATGGTCGGCAACCATGCCACCACCTTCCTCTCTCTGTGCAGACCACCTTTTCCCCTTGCTGACCACTTTTTGTCCCTGCAGACCACGTTTTCTGGTCGGTCGACCACTTCAATTGGTCGGCAGCTTTCCTGCACTTTCTGCATATATTTTCCATGCCAGCTGTTGGGCACAGAAAGCATCCTCCATACACGTGTATAAAGGGATTGCTTCAAGCCTCTAGCTTGTCTAACAAGCTTGAAGCATGGTTTTCTATATAAGGGAGCTTTCTCCCTCTTGTCTTAGGCTGAGAATTTTGCATTAGGGCTATACATATCCCTCTATCTCTATACTTCTTCCTTTCTCTCTATATTTGTGCTTAAAAGTGCCATTTTTTCACACTTTTGCACACAAACACCTAGTGAAACACCTTTGCTTTGAAGCTGAGGCACCTTGAAGCTGGTTTTGGGGCTTTTGGATTGTTTTTGGTCCAAAAAAGTTGTTGGAGTTGCTGCTTTGTCCTTGTTCTTCAAGGATAAGAAACTAGCCCCTTAAAGCTTTGTTTTTGATTAAGTCTTTGGCCCTATTTACATGATGTTTTAGTCTTAACTTTCAATTGCAAAAAGCTTTATTTTCAAGTGGTTGAAATGTTGGTTTGAGGCCTCTTTGGTGTTGGGGGTAGTCTACCCCATTTTGTGCCTTACTTTGCTTTGTTTTGTGCCACCTCTTTAGGCCTTTGAGATCACCTTTGTTTGGCCTCTTCACCACTAAATTCCAAAAGAATTTCAGCGGTGGAAAGTGTGTTTTGAGGCCCTAAATGGGTGGGGGTTGTCCCCCCTCCTCTTCTCTTGTATGTTTGTGTTGATGGCTTACCAAGTTAGCATGTTTGTCTACCTCCTTGAGGCCCCATCTTAGCATGTCTTAGGCCTTATTTTAGCATGGCATAACACTGCTTTGGGTTGGTTTGGTTATCTCTTGCATGCTCCTTGCACTTGTAGTGCAATTTCATTCACTAGCCTAACATGCATCATGCTTTGGACCATCATTCTAGCGTGTTTTTGGCTCCACTCCAACAAGATTTTACTCATGTTTTGGCATGCTTAAGCTCTTTTTTAAGTTGTTTTGGTCATGCATGCCTTGCTTTGTATAGCCATAGTGCAATTTTGCTCACTAGCTTTGAGTTTCTAAGTCACTAGCATGCATTGCTTGGGTTGTTTGCATGATTTAGCATCATTTGATATATGATTTCAGAGCATGTTTCAGTGTCATACACTCACATGTGTCACTCTTTCAATGCTTTTGGAAAGTTATGCTTTATGCCTTAAACATGAGCCAATATGTATGCCATCATGCCTAAGGTTTTGGGCTTCCATATCAATGTGTTTTTGGTGTTATTTTGTCATGATACAACTCTGTTTTTGGTTGGTTAGAGCATCCCTCATTTGCTTCTTACACTTGTAGTGTAATCATGCTCATTGGCCTAATGTACTTGGTGTTTTGACCCTTCATGCTAGCTTGTCTTGGCTATACTCCATACATGTTTTAGCATTATTTTGACATGATTTAGGACTGTTTTAGGTGTTCTTAGCCTTTTGGGGCTTGCTTTATATAGCTATTGTGCAAGTGCCTATGCTAGCTTTAAGCTTTGAGTCTCCTAGCATGCTTCATTTGTGACATGTGCACGTCATGGCATCATTTAACATGTTATTTCAGAGCATATAGTATTTCCATGTTCTCACTTCCTCCACTCTTTGAATGCTTTTAAAAGTTGTGCCTTTGTGCCTCGTTTACGGGCCAATACGTATGTATGCTTGTCTAGACTTTTGAGCTCCCATCCCAGCATGTTTTGGTCTTTGTTTTGACCTAATTGAGCTCTATCTATGACTGGTTCAATCATTTGTGCCACGTGTTACATGCCTCTTGTGTAGTTCCTTTTAGTAGCCTTGTGCCTTAGGCCTTCTAGCATGCTATGCTTGTGTTGTTTGGATGATTTGGCATCGTTTCACACGTGATTTTAGTGCATATAATGTAGCTACACTCTCACATTTGTCACTTCTTAATCATGTTTGAGAGTTGACCCTTATGCTTAGTTGATGAGCCATTGCATGAGCACCACCATCTTGCCTTTCATGCCATCATTTCAGAGCATTTTGGCCTTTGTTTTAGCATGCATGAAGTCAGTTTAGGGTTGGTTTGTTCCATTGAGCATTGCATTACATAGCCTTTGTGTTGTATCCTTCACTAGCTTCCATGCTTAAGGACTCTAACTTGACATGCTCATGTTGTTTGGAATGTTGTTGCATTGCATTGCGTTTGGATTGAACGTTAATCCAAACATGAGAAACGAGGGACGTTACATACTTGTAGTGATGAATCGTGCCTCATTTCTCGGTCACTGACCCTCTTGATCAAGCACGAAAGAGATGTAGGCCCTTATGTGTTATTTGTGCATTCATTGACATTGAATTGTACAAACTTGGCTTCCCGGCCATCGTGCATTGCGATGCTCGGTGTTGACACGCCCCGAGGCTTTGCTTCTACAGTTCAAACTCAAATGTCACGGTTCTGAATCTAATCTCACAAAGTGCAATGCGAGATCGATAAATCACCAAAGAGTCCAAATCTAGCAAATCGTTTTGGAAAACTGATTTTTAAGAAAGAAGTGTCAAAGATGGACTGCTTTTCCAAATACAGAGTCGCCACCTAAATATTTTATTTTGGGGGAATTTAGGAAACCCTGACTCATTGCCTAAGGCCACGTGTCCGTCATCACCAAAATTGCCTCGGCTCGGGAACTTGGGTACGATTGGGGAAGGTCATCTATGAGCACCCCCGCTCGCCCAATCAAAGATCGGCCTGTACTAAGCATGATATCTTGTTTTTGAAAACATATGCGTTCTTATTCTGGTTATTAGCTAGAATTTACTATGTGATATGCACAACACACAAGTATAGACTAGATCGCCTAATTTGGAACAAAGCATTGCATTTTCATTTGTTTTAAAATGGTTTGAAGTTTGCTACTCGCAAGTAGGCTAAAATGCGGATTTCAATGAATTGTCCCAATTCAAGTAATCCAACCTTCATCCACAGGCATTCAGTCAGTTATATCACTTAAGCAATTAGCCTCATGGCAAGCATGCTTTCATGGCAACATTCACACATATGCGAGATGCTAAAGCATAAACACTCGCAGTGTACTCCTATCCAAAACAAGAAACTAGTTAGAAATCAATGCATGACCCTAGTTCATGTTAGCAATGGCTAACGCAACACATGCAATAGGTTCGGCTAATCTAAGATGGCATATGAAATGCGACTATTCGATACATGTATTCAAATAGGAATTGAAATACAATGCAGTTAGTATGATGCACCGAGCCTGGTGCATGGAATATAGATGAATGATGCAAACATGCATAACATAAGGTATGGTAATGGAAATATGCCCTAAATCTAACCATCGTAAGCGGTTAAATAAAAGGGAGAAAGAAATGGAGGTTGGAAGACATGCATCACACACACGCACGCTTATTACACAATTGTGCCCTCTCGACGGAGGGACCGAAAGAATAATACAAATTAACTAACTAACAAGCTAATTAATCATTACACAACACTTAACTAATTAAACAAATTAATTAAGCTATGAAAACAATAAAGCAGCCTCAGGAAGAGGGTCAAATGCATGCATGCTCGGCTTCACTCAGAAATCCATCGCCATGTCACATGTTGCCTCTGTTTGCACTGACCAGCACCTCTGAAAACTGCATAAGTCTCAAGGATGCTTCTGAACCACTCCCTGAGCACCGTGGGAGGTCATCGGCTAAGATATGAGGCCATCGGCCAAGGGAAATTGGTCATCGACCATGAATGAAGCTCGTGGCCAACAATGCATAGCCGGCCGGCACTGAAGATGGCCGACCGGCCATCCCTTCCTGCAGAATGCTGTTTTTACTGTAACAGAGGACAGATAGAGCATGGCAATGCATCTTCAAGGAAATGTTTCCACAACCACCCTCCTTATCATGTTTAAGACTCAAAGGAGTATGGTTCTCGACTCTCAGGCCACCAATCACGCATTTCAATGCATAATGGCCAAAGGAGCCAAGGGTGCATTTTAATGTCAAATGAAATGCACACAAAACATATAAAGGACCCCAACCTCTATCATGGTTTATCAAGAGGCAAGGGATGTAAATATGCAAGCAAAACTAGTGCAACATGAGCATGTTAATGATCATGCCATACAAGGCTAAAGGTAACAAGCATGCCAAATGCAATGCAACCTAGACAAGCATGCAAACATGCAAGGCATGTGACAACATTTAAATATAGGCAAGCATGTAACAACATGCGAGACACGCATGCAACAACATGCAAGGAACAATGCATGTAAACATTGATCAAGAGGGTTTTGAGGGAAAAACTAAGCCTGAGGGCCGAGTGATGTGAGAAATATATGTGAGATAGGGTGGGAAACATTACTTGCAGTAGTAGTGGACTCCCCGCGAATCTAGTCGTCTCTCGGTGATGGAAAACATCCAAACCCATCAATGTCTCAGCTAGTGTCATGGCAATGCAACTCTTGCACTCTTTTAAACCTTGTCCAGCCTCAATAAAACGGATGCCAGACCCTTTGGAGCCTAGGGCAAGCAAGATATGAGACAACATGCACAAGCAGAGGGCGTATCGCAGAAACCCTGCCGGTGATGATCGCTGCGATCACCAGCATCAGAAAACTGATGAATCAAGCTGGGGATGTCCAATTCTCCGTCGCAAATCAAAGACCGAGAGTCATGCAAAGTAAGCCCACACATCCGTCCTAAGGCCTGGATGTAGCCAAAACGGAATTAGGACAAGATCTCTTCATCGCGCTCGGACTCCATCAAAGCTTGGAAGTTTTCGAAAGTGGGACACATCTCTTGTCCGCCAAAGCTAAAAACATGAGTTACCGAATTCCAACACCTTGCCGCGGCATGGAGGAACAAAAAACGCAGCGGGGTGCGGCACAGCGTGAATAGTGCATTTATTTTGAAGCCCTGGAAATTTAGCTTTTCCGAGCAATCCAATTTTTGAGATTTTGGACAAGAAATGCCTTCATTTGGTGCAAAAACTGCGTTAGAATGAGTGAACCACGAAGCTGGAACCTTTATGGAGGATAAGGCACTGTTTAGAGGACAAGTGGCAAAAGTCTGGAGGTCCCCAGCCTCACTGGTCGGCTAACCACTTTTTCTGGTCGACCAGCCATATTTTCTGGTCTGCAGACCACAAAAACGGTCAGCAAGCTATTTTGGTGGTCGATAATAAGCAAAAAGTGGTCTATAGCCACTTCTTGTCTCCAGCAGAGGATACCTAGCCTTCCTATGTGCTGAGAATGTTGAAGGTCTGAGTTTATTTTTGCTTCGAATGCGTCCTCTGGCTTTGTTTATCCGACATGCATTTGCTTATCGAGTTGTTAAGTTTTGCTGATCGAGTTGTTACTCTTTGATTATCGAGTTGTTGCTCTTTGATTATTGACTTGTTGCGATTTGTTTATTGAGTTCTTGCTCCTTGCTTATTGATTTATTTTTAATTCGTTTATCAAATTGCTCTTTATTGTTGTTTTGTTTGTTACGTTGGTTCACTACCTGACTTGGCAATACACGAATGTTCAATTTCCATCAATCTCATTTTTGTGCAAAATGATGCGATGCTTAGAATACAAATGTAACACTTTTTGAACAAAAAACTGTTTTCATTCCATTATGGTTTCTTTTTACAACAAGGTACAAGTTTTAAGGAAAATAAAATTGCCTAGCGCTTTACAATATGCTATAACTACTAGCAAAAAGAAAACAAAGAAAAACAACTAAGTCGGTGCTATCTGGCTCAAGATCGAGAGGCCCTCTTCACTCTCTTCAGCTGAGCAGCCTCTGCACCACCGCCGTCGGCACCCCCGTCTAAACTGGAGCCGTCATCCTCGGAATCCTCCTCGGCGTCGTCTCCGCCCTCAGAACCTGAACCGGTGTCATCACCTCTGCCCGCAGATGTCTCTGACTGAGGGTGTGCTGGCTCCTCCTCTTCACTGGACTCATCATCACATCTGGCAGGCGCTCGACGCCTCCCGCGGTCGCATGTTGGGATCCCTCTCCCTGCTACTCGAGAAGGCCCGGGCTGCTCGGGCTGTAGAGGTGTGACCTAAAAAGGCAGTTTGAATACATCAGCCAGAGTATGTATATCAGATGCAAGTATGGCACATAGAGTGAGTGCATGAAGATATAGTATATGAATGTGATGTGTTGGGTGTGCTCTATACATACAGTGAATCAGTGTACTGAAGTGTTCAGCTTTGGCATGTCATTAGAAGTATAATAAATACAAGAAAATTGAAAAGTACCGGGATACTGTGGGCGTACATCATCGTCTTCCTCTGTAAGACCATACCCTTGAATGAATGTCTAAATATTTGAATGATAGATGAAAGCTGTGGAGCATACCGATACTGAGTCAGGGGCACTGAAATATCAATGATCTGGAAATAGAGGCTCTAGCGGAATCTGGTAAGGCGTCCCATACCGCCAGCCCGTCAGCTCGGTTTGAGGATCTGGCCACCCAGCATGCTGCCAAGTAGGGGGCATCTCCCTAGTCCTACCTCTCGAAGTGCTAGCCCTGCTAGTCGAGGGATGTCTGTAGCTCGGGGGCGGCTCGATAAAGGAATGTCAGTAGCTCTCCTCATGGGGGTGCGAACACCTATCAGCGGGGGCATTAGGTATGTATACAGGTATGTCGTGTACTCCCCCTCCTCATGGAAAAGAATTGCATCAGCACCCTGCATGAGGTCGCTAACCTCCTAGGGATTAAGACACTTTGTGGACCGCATGTTTAAGGGAGGCGGTGAAAGGATCTCCTGGGCGGGATGGCCTAGTGTCTGGCGCATGAAGCGCTTCTTGAGAAAGCAGGCTCTGCCAACTAGTCCCTCAAACAAAATCCAGTACCGGGAGGCACCCCATGCCACAGTAAACTAGAACCAAGAAAACCCTTGCATCACCACCCAAGGCTGCCAGGTGATCTGCAGATAGCAAGTGCGTGAATTGATTAGTTGTCATAAATGTGCAAGATGAATTGTGTTAGGTTTTATTTTTGGCAACCCCGTTTGACAAAACTCTTTTAAGTTGTATTTGTTTTCGCACCTTTTATTTCAGTGAGGTTATGAGTGTTTAGATGCGAATCCAACCCGAATTGTGCCTTTCAGAGAAGTTTATGATGCTAAAGCTTTCAAGATTGCCACTTCGCTGATTATGACGGGGATCGAGCTGCCCGGTCAGCTCGCGGGGGTCGAGGGGGCAGCGCCCCTTGGCGGGTGCGGGGCAGCGCCACGGCGGGGTCGAGGGGCAGCGCCCCCGAAGCAAAATGCAAAAATGCATTCAAAGTTGCCTGTTCGATCATGTTATATTTTCCAGTTTTTTCCAGTTTTGGCCTGTCCGCTCGAGCGGGGCATCGGGCGCTCGAGCGGGGTTTGCGAGCTCACAGTATCTCTGTTATGCCTAAAAAAGTACTGGAAGGTGTGATTTTACGCTCGAGCGGGATTTCTGGCGCTCGAGCGGACCTCTGTTATATCACACGCATATTTTGCTGAAGCCGCTCGAGCGGGCTGTTGGGCGCAAGAGCGGAGATCGCGGGACAGATTCTATAAATTCGCGTGTTGGGTCAGATTTTAGGATTACTGCTCCAGATCTTCTTTTTGGTTTCTAGGGTTTATATCTGGGAATACTTTGTGAGTTTTCTTTGATGTTTTATTGAGTATTCAACTCATGGTTTAAAGAGAGTACATCAAAGGTTGTGTTTTGTTCTACAAAAGAGAGAGTTGTTCTTCAGTTGTGGATTCTGAAGAGTTCGAGCCTGAAGCTTTGGTGGAATCCGGAGTGGCTCATCAGAAAGACAATTCCGTGGTGAAGATGGGGTTGGAAGAGGCACATAAAGGTTGGTTCAATTAGGCGTTGTGGATTTGCTAGGTAATTGAGAGTATACCTGTGTAATTCCTTTAAATCTTCTTAGTGGATTGTTCTTGTGACTGTTGCCCATGGTTTTTTGATCACAGTTGGAGGTGTCCAATTGTGGTTTTTTCCACGTTAAAATCGTTGTGTCTCTTTGTCTTGATTGTTTGATTGGGATTGTTTTATTCTGCTTAAATTTGATACATAATCACAAATCAACATCTAGGGGATTTCTAGATTTTTCAAATTGAAGCTAAAAGCATGAAGAACTTAGAGTTCTGGATTACCTCGATCACCCGTACTATGTCAAAGTACTGCCTGAGATATGTCAAGGTCTCTCGAGGTCTGGGCCAGCATCGACCCTCAAATTTGCGCGAGTATGGCACCTCGAGTGGTGCCTCAACCTCCGGATCAGGAGCGAGCGTCGGGAAGTAAGCGTATATCCACAGCTGTGAAAGGCAAGACTGTGACAATCAGAATACAGAAAATGCAGAATACGGAGTGCAAAATGTAATATGTGCAATGTGCGAAGTGTGCAGTGTACAGGTAATGAAAAGAAGAAATGTAAATCAAGAGGGCAGAATGTACCTCCCAGGCTCTCCAATAGCCTCCTACTATGTTCCTGTGTCTGCGGGAGGTTACGGTCATATAGCAGTAAAGGGTAGCAAGGTCAGCACTGCCCCAATCGAAGTGCCGAACCTTGGATAGGTCTACTAGAGCACTCAGAAGATATAGCCCGACTGTGTTCCCCCTGTCGGAGAACAATGTGGTCCCGAGAAGGAACATTAGAAATCCCCGGGCGTACTGCTCCGTGGCCTCAACAGTCTCGGGCACGGTCCCTTGGTACTGCTTTGTAAACCATATGTATCTGACCATGCCCGATGATCGGTAGATCGGCAGATAGGCTCCAAGTAGATAAGTCTAGGTTGCCACCCACTCACCCATATCAAAGTCATATGGGATCGGCCGACCTCCCACATCGAGGCCCGTTAGCATAGATCGTCATGTCCCCAGTAGCTAAAAAATGGAAGGAGTTGGGGGTGTCCCACTATCTCTCTACTAATGCGCCCAGGAGGATCCCACTTGCCGGAAAACGCGACAACCCTATGCAAAATGGGCCAAACCCTGCCTCATTTACAATCTGTTGAACACCGTCTGGGAGCTCCATGTACCACTCCCTCGTTATGATCGACCCATATCCCCGGGTAAAACGGGAAGCCACCTGTGTTCAGAATGAGCAGAAATACAGTTTGTGAGCTGTGTGCAGAATGAACAGATGTATTTAGTTTCAGAATGAACAAAATGTTGTGTGTGGGCTGTGTTCAGAGTGAGCAAAAATACAGTGTGTGAGCTGTGTGCAGAATGAACAGATGTATTCAGTTTCAGAATGAACAGAATGCTGTGTGTGAGCTGTGTGCAGAATGAGCAGAAATGCAGTGTGTGAGCTGTGTTCAGAATGAGCAGAATTACAGTGTGTAAGTTGTGTTCAGGATGAGCAGAAGTGTTGTGTATGTAAATATGTTCAGAATGAGCATATAAAATACATAGCGAAAGCATGAAGTGTGCAAGAAATGCAAAATACATTGCAGAAAATGTAAAAGTGCAGTACGCACCTCACACGCGTAGTGAGACAGGTGGGACTCCGGCTCCCATAGTAGCAAGTCAGCTTATGCTCGATGCGCAAAATCTGTGAAATGATGAAAGGTGCTCGGTGGTAGTACGTGCTCCTAAGGGTGGTACCTCTCCGAGTCAAAAGGCCGAATCCTGGGCGGCAATGGCATGATGTTAGGCTCGTCCTCTACTCGCGGAGAACCCCCATCGTGTGGGATGTGGTTAGCCATCTGAAAAAAGGTGCAAAATGAGCAAAAATGAGCGAAATGTGCTAGAATTGCCGAAAGTCAACAAAAGTCAACTCTCGGAAAGAGAAAAAGTCAAAGAAAGTCAAAGCCCAGGAAAAGGTGCTAAACTTCGAGAGAAACATACCTCAAGTGGTGAAAATGGAGAAAGAAGCTCCAAAAACAAATTTTGATCAGTTCAAAACGAAGAGAATCGAAAGTTTTTCGCAAATCAACTTCGCGCGGGGCGTTGGAAAACATGTGCAAAGCCCGGATCTAAGAGGAAAAAGGGTCTGGGAAGGAAGAAGAGTGGATTTCGGCCTTGTGTTTCTGAGAAAATGTGTTTTGAAGTTGTGTACTTAAAGTGCCGACCTTCAAAAGGCCAAACTGCCCCAATTTTGCCAAACTGGTCGACCGACCAGTTTTTCAGGTCGATCTACCACTTAGGTGGTCTATAAGTGGTGTAGGTGGTCGACAGCCTTCTCAGGTGGTTTTTAGGGTCCCATTGTCCTCCCTACGTGTTTTTATGCTGATTGGGGTCCTTGGCTCTCGAGAAAGTGCAAGAAAAGTTCACTATTTTCGACTCCAAATGTCCTCGCAGGAACTTCGACTCACATATTCGATGCACGGCTCATCGTCACTCGTGAAGAGCAAGGTGTATCCTTTTTAAGTATGTTGTGACCCCTCCAAGAGGTAAATCAGAGTTTGCATTTGAATTGGTCTCGTTAAGGCGTGTATTTCCTTATTCGGCATTTTACGTCAAACATGCTATTGATGTTGCATTGTTATGCACTTTTCACTTGCATTGCTATGCACTTTTCGTTACATTGTTATACACACTTTTCACTTGCATTGCTATGCACCACCACTTGCATTGTATATGCACGTGTTTATCTCGTATTGGAATTGTATCTTGATGTAACGTTGAACATGTGTTTCTACTATATTGTACCTATTAAATTTCTTTCTTATGCAGGCACGGTATTGTATGTATGGTTCATTTGAAGTTGGCGCAACCAGGCGATATTGGATGTGCGGTTCATTCAGAGAAGTTCCATTTAGAATTGATTATGTTTTGTGTATCTATCACACTTTGTTTACTTAGTGTATCTATCACACTTTGTTTCCCTTTGTGTATCTATAACACATGTTCACCTAGTGTATCTATCACACTTCGTTCTCCTTTTGTGTATCTATCACACTTTGTTCACCTTTAGTGTATCTATCACACTTTGTTCATTTTGTGTATCTATCGCACATGCTCACTTAGTGTATCTTATCACACTTTGTTCATTTAGTGTATTTATCACACTCTCTTCACTTTGTGTATCTATCACATTTTGCTCACTTAGTGTATCTATCACACTTTGTTCATTTAGTGTATCTATCACACTTTCTTCACTTAGTGTATCTATCACACTTTGTTCATTTTGTGTATCTATCACACATCCCCACCTAGTGTATCTATCACACTTCGTTCACTTTGTGTATCCATCGCACTTTGTTTTATCTATCACACATCCTCACTTAGTGTATCTATCACACTTTGTTCACTTTGTGTATCTATCACACATGTTCACTTAGTGTATCTATCACACTTCGTTCACTTTTGTGTATTTATCACACATGTTCACTTAGTGTAGCTATCACACTTCGTTCACTTTTGTGAATCTATCACACATGTTTTGTGTATCTATCACACTTCGTTTACTTTTGTGTATCTATCACACATGCTCACTTTATGTATTTATCACACTTTGTTCACCTAATGTATCTATCACACTTTGTTCACTTTTGTTTATCTATCACACTTCGTTCACTTTTGTGTATCTATCACACATGTTCACTTAGTGTATCTATCACACTTCGTTCCCTTTTTGTGTATCTATCACACATGTTCACTTAGTGTATCTACCACACATTCACTTTGTGTACCTATCACACTTTGCTCACTTAGTGTATCTATCACACTTCGTTTCTTTTTTGTGTATCTATCACACATGCTCACTTTGTGTGTCTATCACACGTTCACTTTGTGAATCTATCACACTTTGTTCACTTTGGTGTATCTATCACACTTCATCCTCACTTAGTGTATCTATCACACTTTGTTCACCTGGTGTGTCTATCACACATGTTCACTTTGTGTATCTATCACACTTTGTTCACTTAGTGTATCTATCACACATGTTCACTTAGTGTATCTATTACACATGTTCACTTAGTATATCTATCACACTTCGTTCCCTTTTGTGTATCTATCACACATGTTCACTTAGTGTATCTATCACACTTCCTACCCTTTGGTGTATCTATCACACATGTTCACTTAGTGTATCTATCACACTTCCTACCCTTTGGTGTATCTATCACACATGTTCACCAAGTGTATCTATCATACTTCGTTCCCTTTTTGTGTATCTATCACACATGTTCACTTAGGGTATCTATCACACTTCGTTTCCCTTTGTGTATCTATCACACATGTTCACCTAGTGTATTTATCACACTTCGTTCTCCTTTTGTGTATCTATCACACTTTGTTCACCTTTAGTGTATCTATCACACTTTGTTCATTTTGTGTATCTATCGCACATGCTCACTTAGTGTATCTATCACACTTTGTTCATTTAGTGTATCTATCACACTCTCTTCACTTTGTGTATCTATCACACTTTGCTCACTTAGTGTATCTATCACACTTTGTTCATTTAGTGTATCTATCACACTTTCTTCACTTAGTGTATCTATCACACTTTGTTCACTTTGTGTATGTATCACACATCCCTACCTAGTGTATCTATCACACTTCATTCACTTTGTGTATCCATCGCACTTTGTTTCCCTTTGTGTATCTATCACACATCCTCACTTATTGTATCTATCACACTTTGTTCACTTTGTATATCTATCACACATGTTCACTTAGTGTATCTATCACACTTCGTTCACTTTTGTGTATCTATCACACATGTTCACTTAGTGTATCTATCCCACTTCGTTCACTTTTGTGTATCTATCACACATGTTTTGTGTATCTATCATACTTCGTTCACTTTTGTGTATCTATCACACATGCTCACTTTATGTATCTATCACACGTTCACTTTGTGTATCTATCACACTTTGTTCACCTAATGTATCTATCATACTTTGTTCACTTTTGTGTATCTATCACACTTCGTTCACTTTTGTGTATCTATCACACATGTTCACTTAGTGTATCTATCACACTTCGTTCCCTTTTTGTGTATCTATCACACATGTTCACTTAGTGTATCTACCACACATTCACTTTGTGTACCTATCACGCTTTGCTCACTTAGTGTATCTATCACAGTTCGTTTCCTTTTTGTGTATCTATCACACGTTCACTTTGTGAATCTATCACACTTTGTTCACTTTGGTGTATCTATCACGCTTCATCCTGACTTAGTGTATCTATCACACTTTGTTCACCTAGTGTATCTATCACACATGTTCACTTTGTGTATCTATCATACTTTGTTCACTTAGTGTATCTATCACACATGTTCACTTAGTATATCTATTACACATGTTCACTTAGTGTATCTATCACACTGCGTTCCCTTTTGTGTATCTATCACACATGTTCACTTAGTGTATCTATCACACTTCGTACCCTTTGGTGTATCTATCACACATGTTCACCAAGTGTATCTATCATACTTTGTTCCCTTTTTGTGTATCTATCATACATGTTCACTTAGTGTATCTATCACACTTCGTTCACTTTTGTGTATCTATCACACATGCTCACTTTGTGTATCTATCACACTTTGTTCCCTCTGGTGTATCTATCACAAATGTTCACTTAGTGTATCTATCACACTTCGTTCCCTTTTGTGTATCTATCACACATGTGTGTATCTATCACACTTCGTTCTTTTTTGTGTATCTATCACACATGTTCGCTAAGATTGTATAATTTTCTTACACCCTTTCTGTATGAGATGTAGTTTGGTTCGTGCTTACTTGCTTATGTACAAGTTTGCGGTAGCTTTTTTTTTGCATAACATTTGCATCTTGATGTTTCGTTACAACCCTCTTTGCATGATCGTAAGTTATGTTCTGCATTGTGCATGTCATTTGCATCTTGCCCCTGCCTACGGGCGTGTCTCTTTGTTATCTTGCCTGTTTGTCTAAGTCTTCGACCTTGTCAAAAATGGGTCGTCCCTGGGCTTTGATATTCACTCCCGTCACTTCTTGACTTCCGAGTTCTGTCAAAGATGGGCAACTATAGACACCCCATTTTTGACCAATCATAAAACTTAGACGTCATCATTTGTGTACGTGATGATCGCACATGTTTGTGCTCATTTCGAGTTTTCGAAGTTTTCGGCTGAGTGCCTTGCCCCCGGGCCTCTGAACTCTTTGTGTTTTGGCTTGGTTTGTTGAACATGCCTTGTTGACTTTGCCTGGAGGGAGGGAGAGGCCTGTAGACCACTTCTTGTAGTCATAGACTACTTTTCCCTCTTGTAGGCTAGTTTCCGGTTTCTGGAGCCTTCGGCCGAGCGCCTTGTCTTGGAACCTCTTAACTTTCTCCTCTTGGCCTAGTTTTTCAACCATGCCTTGTTTCCTTTTCCTAGAGGGAACAAAGGTCTGTAGACCACTTTTTGTAGTCGTAGACTACCTTTTCCTCTCATAGGCTACTTTTTGTACCCGTAGACTAGTTTTCGAGGCTTTCGGCTGAGTGCCTCGCCTTGCGGACTCTTGTCTTGCTTCCTTTTTGGTTTGGTTTTGAACCAAACCTTCTTATCCCTTGCCTAGATAGTGGAACAGGGGTGTAGACCAGTTTCCCTCCCTGTAGACCACTTTTCTTCCCAGCCAGCCAGTTTTCTGGTCGGCCAGTTAGGGTGGGTGATCTATGGACCACCTAAAGTGGTCGGCAGCCATGCCACCACCTTCCTCTCTCCATGCAGACCACCTGCCCCCCCCCCCTTGCCGACCACTTTTTGTCCCTGCAGACCACTTTTCTTGTCGGTCGACCAGTGGCAGTGGTCAGTCAACCACTTCAACTGGTCGGCAGCTTTCCTGCACTTTGTGCATATATTTTCCATACCAGTTGTGCCAGCTGTTGGGCACAGAAAGCATCCTCCATATGTATGGAGGGATTGCTTCAAGCCTCTATCTTTTCTAACAAGCTTGAGGCAAGGTTTTCTATATAAGGGAGCCTCCTCCCTATTGTCTCAAGCTGAGAATTTTGCCTTCGGGCTATACATATCCCTTTATCTCTATACTTCTTCCTTTCTCTCTATATTTTTTCTTAAAAGTGCCATTTTGTAGACACCCCATTCTTGACCGACCTTAAGACTCAGACGTTATCGATTGAGCGCTTGGTGATAGCGCATGTTGTGCTCGTTCTGAGTTTCCAGAGTTTTGTCCGAGTGCCTTGTCCCCAGGCCTCTGAACTCTTTGGGTTCGGGTCGGTTTGCGGACCAAGTTTGGTTTTCCTTGCCTGAGAGAGGGAGAGGTCATGTAGACCACTCTTTGTGATCATAGACCACTTTTTTTGTGGTCGTAGGCCACTTTTCCCATTTGGAGACTAGTTTCCGGTTTTCGGAGCCATCGGTCGCACGCCTTGTCTCGGAACTACTTAACGTTCTCCATTTGGTGTGGTTTTTGAACCACTCCTTGTTTCCTTGGCCTAGAGGGCCACTATGGTTTGGAAGACCACTTTTGTGGTTGTAAACCACTTTTGGTGCTTGTCAGCTGGTTTTCAAGGATTCCGGCTACGCACTTTGCCTCCCAAACTTTCGTCTTGCATTCGTTTTGGTTTGTTTTTGGTACAAACCTTGTTTTCCTTGTTTGGAAGGTGGTACAAGGGTGGAAGACCAGTATTTCCCCATGGAGTCCACTTTTCCTCCTGCCAGCCAATTTTTTGGTCTAACAACTAGTCTCCCTGATCTTGGGACCATCAAAAGTGGTCGGCCACCACACCATTTGTTTGTTTTCATCCTTTGGACTCTCTCCCACCTTGGCCGACTAGTTGTTGTTCTGGGAGACCACTTGAAGTGGCTGGCTGACCAGAAAAAGTAGCTGGCCGACGACTTAAGTGGTCGGCTACTTTTTGGCACCTTTTTGGAGATATTTTCCTCCAGCTGGTTGGAGGGCACCAGAGCCATCCTCCATACACGTGTATGGAGGGATTGCCTTGGCCCTTAGCTTCTTGAAGAAGCTTTGCCTTTTGTTCTCTATAAGAGGGAGGCTCCTCCTCCCTCCTCTAGATTCAGAAAAATTGCCTTAAGACATATAGATATAGTTTTGCAGCTATCTTGCTCTTTACTTCATTTTTGTGCTTCAAAAGTGTAGATTTGTCATACTTTTGTACACAAACACACACTCAAACACCTTGCTTGTGTTGCTGAGGCTTCTTGAGGTTGTTCTTGAAGTTCTTGGGCTGGTTTAAGCTCAAAGAGGTTGCTAGAGTTGCAGTAGTAAAGAAGTTCTTCAAGGGTGAGCCTTTAACCCTTAAATCCCCCATTATTGCATCAGCTTTTAGCCCTTCTTGCATAATTTTTTAAGCTTAACTCTTAATTGGAAAAAGTTCTGCTTTTGTGTGCTTAAAAGGTTTGTTTAAGGTCACTTTTTCGTTGTGGGTGATCTACCTCCTCTTAGGCCTTGTTAGGCCTTACTTTGAGCCATCCCTTTAGGCTCTTGTTGTTGCCTTTGCATGACCTTTCTACCACTGAAATCCAGAGGATTTTCAGTGGTGGAAAGGTGGTTTTGGAGTCCTAAATAGGAGAGGGTCATCCCCTCTCCTTGTGTCTTCTTTACTTGCTTCATGTGCCTCATGTTTGAGCATGTGTTTTAAGCTTGTGTTGGCTTGTTCTTAGCATGTATTTGTGGTTATTTTGCTCAGGTTTACCACTATTTTTGCTTGGTTTGCTCATCCCTTGCATGCCTTATACACTTGTAGTGTGAATCACACACACTAGTCTTGTATGCTTCATGAGGTAGCATGTCATTCTAGCTTATGTTGACTCCATTTCAGCATGTTCTTGGGCTTGTTTTACCATATCATACCTTTGTTAGGGTCTGGTTTGGTCACCCTTTACATGCTCCATGCACTTGTAGTGCATTTCCATGAAATAGCCTAACATGTATCATGTTGTAACATGTCATTCTAGCATGCTTTTGGCTTAACTTTATAAAGCTTTTATCCATGTTTTAACATGCTTTAGCTCTAATTTTGGTTGTTTTGGACATGCATAATTTGCTTTGTATAGACGTGGTTCAATCTAGCTTGTTAGCTTTGTGCATCAAGTCCATTGGCATGCTTTACTTGGACTATTTGAATGATTTGGCATCATTTATTATGTGATTTCAGTCCATATTTCATGCTCATACACTTGCATTTATCACTCATTCAATGCGTTGGAGGGTTTGCTCTTTATGCCTTAACATGAACCATTGCATATGCCTTCATGCCTTAGCTTGTGAGCCATCATTTCAGTGCTTATTTGGGGTTATTATGCCATGATATAACTCCAAATTTTGTTGGTTAAGTCATCCCATGCTTGGTCTTAATAGGTGTAGTGTAATCCACCTTATTCGCCTTGTATGCATCATGCCTTATGCCCTCCATGCTAGCTTATTTTAGCTTCCTTCCATGCATGTTTTAGACTCATTTTAACATGATCTAGGATTGCTTTGGGTTGCCTTGGTCACATGCTTCATGCTTTGTATAGCTGTAGTGCAATTGGCCTTACTAGTTTTGTGTTTTGTTGGCTCATGCATGCTATCTTTGAGCTATTTAGATGATTTGGCATCATTTAATATTTCATTTCAAAGGTTATAGCATGCTTATGTTCCCACTTCATTCACTCTTTAAGTGTCTTTGAGTGTTGTGCATTCTTGCCTACTTCATGGCTTAGCTTGTATGCTTGCATGCCTAGGTCTTTGAGTCCTCATCTCAACATGTTTAGGTCTTTGTTTTGACCTACTTGAGCTCTGTCCATGCTTAGTTCATTCTTATTTACCATGTATTGCATGCCTCCTTTGTAGTCCTCTTTATTAGCTTTTATGCTTTAGGACCCTAGCATGCTTTACTTGCATTATTTAAGTGATTTGGCATCATTTCTTGTCTAATTTCAGTGCACTTAGTGTTGTCACACTTGCACATTTGTCACTCTTCGAGCCTTCTTGAGGGTTGTGCTCTTGGGCCTAGTTGAATAGCCAATGCATTGTGCATGCATACCTTGCCTTTTGTGCCTTAATTTCATCACCAATGGCCACTAATTTGGGCATAGTTGAGGCCCACCCATTTTGGTTTAAGTCCATTGTGCATTGTGTATGCTATGTAGTTCATAGCATTGAGTATGCCATGTTGTTCGCATGATTAATTTAGCATCGTGTATGCCATGTTCATTGCATTGTGTATGCCAGTTACCATTTGCATTGCGTATGCTAGTTGTCATGAGCATTGTGCATGCCATGTAGTTCATAACATTGTGGATGCTAGTATGCTAATTGCATGTTTGCACATTTGTCCCTTGCATGTTTGCATGCTTAAGTTGCATTGCATTGAGTTGCATGGTTGAGTCGCATTGTTCATGCCATGCTCGTGTTGCATTGTGTTTGGAATAGGTGTTAGTCCAAACACGAGAAAAGAGGGACGTTTCATACTTAAAGTGATGAAACGTGCCTTGATTCTCGGTCGCCGACGCTCTTGATCATACATGATAGAGTTTTAGGCTTTACGTGTTTACTTGTGCATTCATTTTACATTAAATTGTGCAACTTCGCCTCTCGGCCATCATGCATTGAAATGCGCGATTGGTGGCCCAACGGTCGAGAACCGCACTCCCTTGAGTTCATGACATGATAGGGAGGGTGGTTGTGCACACATATCTTGCAAATACATTGCCATGCCCTTTCTTGCTCTCTGTTGCAGCAAACTGGAATTCAGCAGCAACAACTAGTCGGCCAGCCAGAAAAACTAGCTGGCCCACCACTTTTTCTAGCTTTCAACAAAGAAAGTGGTCGGCAGGTGGCTGCAAAGACCAAAAGTGGTCGGCCACCCTCCCACAAGATTCCCAAGGTGAAGTTTCAGCTTTCTGGAGCTTGGTGCAAGTTTCTGAGGACAAATGAAAACAGAGGCAAATCGAGGCATCGCATTGGATTTCTGAACGAGGCGACCATGCATTCAGTCTTCTCCCTCTGAGGACCTCCTGCTTTTATTGCTTTCCTTAGCTGCCATGCTTAGATAGCTAGCATTTTCTTTGGTTTGTACTTTAATAGTTAATGCGTTTAGCTATTACAATTTGTTTTGTAATAATTAGTTAACTAGGATTAGTTAATTAGTTGTGTTGTGTAATAATTAGTTTAATTAGCTTAGATTAGCTAGTTAGCTTTTTATTCGGTCCCTCCGTCGAGAGGGCGTATTGTTGTAATAAGCGTGCATGTGTATGATGCATGTCTTCCAACCCCCATTTCTTTCTTCCTTTTACTTAACCGCTTATGGTGGTTAGTTTTAGGGCATATTTCATTTAGCATACCTTATGCTTGCATGCGTGCATCCATTCATCTGTATTACATGCACCAGGCTCGGCGCATCATACTAACTGCATTGTATTTCAATTCCTATTTGAATACATGTATCGAATTGTTGCGTTTCACATGACATTCTAGGTGGCTGAGCCTTTCTTAATTGCATTCTCTCATGTGTTGCATTAGCCATCTTAACATGAACTAGGATCATGCATGATTTCTAACTAGTTCTTTGTTTTGGCTCGGAGTACACTGTGAGTGTTTACGCTTTAGCATACTGCATGTGTGTTAATGTTGCCATGATAGCATACTTGCCATGAGACTAACTACTTAGTTGATTAACTGCCTGAATGCCTGTGGGTGAAGGTTGGATTACTTGAATTGGAACAATTCATTGAATCCTAAATTTAGCCTACTTGCGGGTAGCAAAACTTCAAACCATTTCCAAACAAACGGATATGGAACAATTCACTATTGGGGCGAATTGTAATTGAACTCAGCCAATCTGAAGTCATCCCAAGTTCAGACAATGACGTGTCGGCAACAACCGGGCTGCTCACTGACGTAGCAACCCAAACCTTTGACCAAGCTGAGGCGAGTAGAAAGAACAAGGTAGAGGCAATCATCGACCCCTATGAACAACTTCTGCAGGCTGTTGAGGCTTTGAAAGCCGGGGGACTGAACAAATAGCAAGTGCTCGTAGTTGCTGTAAAAATTGTGGATGACACTTTCGTCACTCAGAACGAGGGCAGTTCGAGCCAAGGGGAAAATCTGGAGAAGGGCCATCGTACTAGAACCGTTCCTTCCAACTCTATGTCTACACCCGAGAAAGATCAACAGACCAAGCCAGTACCTGCCAACCCTTTTTCTAGTGCGCCCAGCAAAAATCCACAAACCTCGAAGTATCAACCCTGAGGTCGCAAGGTCTTCCGTGCCGTCTATATGTCTTTGTCCAAGGCTCTTCAAATCCTTGCTGAAAAAGGCCATCTCAAAACTCTTGAGCCTCGGCCTCTCCCTGGTCATCTTCAACTTGGTCATGATGCTACCCAGTATCGTGCGTACTATCAACAAACCAGTCATAGCACCGACAATTGCTTCTGTCTTCGCCACGAAGTGCAGGATTTGTTTGACAACGGGGTCGTCCTCCCACCAAGCTCAGCAAAGTCTATCGTCACTGGGTTAGTGAATCTGGAGGATAATGTGATGTGATCAGGGGTTGATCCACCTGCGGGCGACACTCAGTTTACTCCAGATGTGGCGTATGACACGCACTGTTTTGAGCATTTACGAATGCTGTTTATTTCATGTTCTGGCTTGGGTATTGAGTCAGTTCTGTTGTGTTGTTTTGAGTCTGTCTCATTGTTTTGAGTCAGTCTTTTTGTTTGGGGTTTGTCTTGTTGAATCGAGTCAGTCCTGTTGTATAGGTGTCGGGTAATTCTAGGAGTGTTACCTCGGATATCACTATTTTGTTTTGTGTTTGTCATTTCACTTTCTTTTGAGTCTGTTTCTGCAGTGGAGCCAGTTACACCAGAAGATCTGAATGAAACAGCAGTGGTTTTCATGCTTTTGTGCTTGTTTTTGCTGTGAGCCAGTTGTGCCAAAAAGTTTGAATGAAATGGCAGTACTTTTCACCTTACTTTTCTGTGTCTTTAAATCATTGCATTTGACATAAGTTTTCTCAAAAAAAATTTCTAACATTGTGATGAAAACAAAGAGGGAGGAATTCCTCGAGTTTTGCAAAATTTGATCAATTGAGAGAAAGAAAGGCTTGATAAGCCCTTAATGAATGAGATCATGCGTGTTAATGTGAGTACTAAGAAGGATCCTGGCTTGATCCGGATTGGTTCTACATTGTCTTCAGCACGAGCGACTAGTCGCTTTCTTAAAAGATTTCAAAAAATGTTTTGCGTCGTCCTGCGAAGACCTGTGTGGAATCGCTCTTGAGATTGCGCAACCTAAGATCACCCTCAGCCTTGAGACTCGACCCCTTCTGCTTTCAAATTGAACTTGGATTCAGAATGTTCAACGGTCAACCACAAAGGAGGCCTGTCAGGCCAGATTTTAAATAGCCCACGAACTAGGGGCAAGAAAAGTCAGATTAAGAAGATCAGATGTTATCAAAGGAAGCTTGCGAAGCTAGATCAGAAGCACCCCTCGAACTAGGGGCAAAAATATCAGTCGTGCTCGAAGAGCCAAAGATGGATCATTCTGCAAATCAATGAAGGCTGGCAAGAATGCCAAATCCCAGAAGGGAGGAAAGAAGAAAGTATTGCTAAAAGACGACCGAGCTCCCATCCACGACTCTGGAGGCAAGTTTAGACCAAATTGGACTGGTCCTTACATCATCAAGTCTATCTGACCGGGTGGAGCTGTCGTTCTGATGAATCTAGATGGCCTAGAGTTCTCCCAACCGATCAACATGGACAAGTTAAAGAAATATTATCCCTGAGAGGCTCGCTAGGCCGAAAACCCGGAAGGGCGACCTAGGCAAAAATTAGAGCATAGAAAATTTAAAATTATAAAAACTGAGCTCGCAAGGTTGAAAACCCAGAAAGGGCGGCCTTGGCAAAAGTAAGAGCGCAAAATGAGAGAGTTAATACACGAGTGAACCCGAGCCGAACTACGTAAGGCTTGATTTCCATGTTTGGGATATGTAGGCAACTTCATTCTGAAGTCTAGCCATAAACACTTCCAATCAACTGTCCTGTTCATGAGATTGAACCCATCTTTGTCATTTCAATACTAAGCAGAATTCCCTCAAACAAACCACAGTTAATGAGATGGAGTGATATCAGCCATGAACTTGAATCTCAAATGAATGCTAGAACTGAAATTACAGCAAAATCAAGTGCATGAAAAAAGAAAACAATCCAAATTTATATTCTTTAATATTTTTTTCCCAGTTTTCTCAGCAACCAAACAAAGAAAAGGCAATGAAACAAAGCATATACAACTCATCAGTGAAAAACACTGAATATCCAAACAGGGCCAGCAATATGAAGACGAATGAATACCCACAACCTTAGGTTGCTCCATTGCTTCCTTCAAAGTCCATATAAAGCAGAAACATAATGGTGCTTAAAGATAGAGTAGACAACATATAAAGAGAGTAAATATGAACAATTGATCAAATAAAATAGTACTCGAGGCCTAAAAAAGGAAAAACATAATAATTGCTCCAATTGGTATGCACATAGTAATAAACAGAGAAGCTGCATTTTGAAAATACCGAATTACATGAAGATGAGGATTCTAGGTGCCTTATGCTAGTGAATGTCAAACACAAACGAACAACCAACACCCTGTCGCACAACCAACACCCTCACTATATTCCCCTCCCCCATCACACTGCCACACACAACTCTCTGTTTTTCCCCTCCCCCACCACACAGTCACATACCATATACCAATGGCATAAAAATAAAAATTCAACAAAAGCAAAGCAAAGTACACCAACTAATGTAATTCAAAAAGAGTGCACCAACTAATAAAAACCCAAAAAAATCAAAATTAATAACCAACATAAATAATTAGTCTTAAACGAACTACATTTGAGAAAAAATTAAACAAAAGAACAATTATTATGTTTGCCAACTAATATTGAATTGAAGTATATGATTCTATTGTTTAGCAAACAAACAAATAAATAAGCAATTTTCAAATTAGTGAATAACCCAAAAAGATTCAACATTAGAAGGATCCACTGCCATTGTCACCTTGATCTAAATACATAAATAAAAGGTCATAAATTAGGTTTGGGGATGAAAAACCCTACGATGTGAATTGCTTACATGTGATAGAATAAGCAGAGAGAGAAGAACGGCCAATCCGCCACAGCAACCTAAAAAAAGTTAAATCAAAATCACACCAAACCCATCACAACATATAGCAGTTAAATCAAAAAAGGGCAAAAAAATAAAAATAAACATGAGACTAAAATAAAATCAAATTGAAGAAACTTATCTTGATTTGTAAAACTAATGATGCCTAAGCTTATCTTAATGTCGGAGCCATTAAAAGTCTTTGTAAAACTAATGCTGCCTAAGCTCTCCTACAATTACCAAATCATTTAATAAAAGTATCTGGATGAAAATTGGAATAAAAAAGACCCAATATGAAACAAATTTCTTAAAAGAAAGAAGGTTTGGAATATATAAAGCTAAACAAATTGCTAAAAAATCGAAAGGTTCTAAATGACTCAATTAAACTAACCTAGAATGATGACATTGACAACAACTAACCAGAGAACTCTAAGAAAATAAAAAGACCTTTGCTAATGAGATTAATTAAAGATTGAACAGTATGATACTAAAAATTCCAACCGATTAAGTCATGAATTTCAAAATCAATTAACTGAAAAAGATTCAAATCCTAACCATTAACAAAATAAAAATTTAAAGCCATGGTTGTCTAACTTGACTATACAAATCCTAACTATTAACACATTCATTCATCAAATGAATTTGTAGGTATGCTTTTTTTATTTCATCATTAACACATGACACATGACACCAAAAAAAAAGAAAGTATTTTTATTGTGTTACCTACAAATCATACCTATAGCAAGCATGATGGATGATAACATATAACAGTTACTACATCTCTCACATTAGCCCAATCAACAATTTGTCTCTCGGTCACTCCCCAAATTCGAACTTTTCCGTCTATAGAGCCACTCATGAAGTAATTTTCATTGGCTGGATTGAACTAAATGCATGTCACTGATACCATAAAGATAAGATAAACAATATATTAATTTTTAATAACACTCAAAAGACAATAGATTCAACAAGATACATATACATATTATGATCTGAATCAATAGTTTATATAGGAATTACAAATAGCTAACAATACTAACCATAGTCATTGTGTTGGAAAACACTAATACATTCATTGCAGCCCACTTGCCATAGACGAACAATTTTATCCTTCGATGATGAAAGAAGACACTGAAACTAATTGACCTCAAAAACATTATTATGTTTTTTTAAACAAATGGGAAAATTTTAAAGGTATTTTGCAAGCAAGCAATAACTTACATTAGATTTGGACCAGGCCAGATCCAAGACATCACTAGTGTGGCCATGAAATTCTTGCAGTGGCAACTCCTCAATCTGATGAATTTTTTCCACCAACTCCTCAATAGCTCCCATCCTCTTGTTTTTGATGAATTTTTTCCACTCAGCAGAAACACAACTGGTAGCAAATCTTATAATGGTCGTTTGAATCTACGAAAGGATGCAATATTAATGAACAAAAAATCAGTTCTTTATTTCATTTCCCAATAAAGAAAGGGTATCATATCTCTGTTTTATGAGTTCTCTTTTCAAACATGGTATAGTGGAAAATGTGGTATAACACCAAAAATATGTAAATACTAAAGCATCTTACCATTTTGTTTGCTTTCTTACACTAACACCTCTTTGACCACTCAAATTGATGCCATTCACTTGTCCAACCATCATAATGAAAAAGCATAATTTGAAAATCCTCAGAAAACTATCAAAAAGTAAAATAATATTACCAACCTCTACTTGCAACATCATAAAAATAATACATATAATGGAATGGTCCATTTGTGTAACCTTTTTAACTGCTGCATCAATGTTGTTCCTCTGATCCAAACCAACTGTGAATGTTACCAAGTATTTCGGCTTCATTGTCAAATCATGAAAGTTACAGAATGTTTTCCATAAGATGATTGGAGTTATGAGAGTAGTTACACACATGCCAAATCAATGGAAATGTCATAGTATGAGACGGTTTCTTTTTGCACTTATTTCAATTTTTAGTATTTTACGATGTGAGGGTTTCTCACTCTCTTGTCACCAACAATGATAAGCCAATTAAATCTACAAGCAGCCAACCCAACCGTACCAATCTTAACAAATCTAAGCATCACACATTAAAAAATAACCAAATCTTGAAAAGTACAATTTTGCAAACAGGTTTCACACAATTTCAAAAAATGATGATAAGAGTAATATCCATTAAGCCTTTGAAAAGAACATTTCAAAGATAAGAAAACTTTAGTTAAAGAATTATTAAGTAGAATATGCCATGGTCTTAGACATGTGATGAATTTTTATTTATTTTTTATTTTTTGATATTTACTCGCTAAACAACAATGTCTACTCTATTAGGACTTCCGAAATCATATATGGTCATTGTTGAGTTGGAGAGTTAACAAGAAATTAAAAACTTTACGATGATTAAAACCAATTCCACCATCTAAAATAGGTAAATAATTGCAAAGTCCAGCACCATAACACAGTTACTTGTGTTGAACAACATACCTCACTGGTTTCACCCCATAGCCTTCGCAAATAAAAAGTGGACTGAGAGACTACAATTGCTAGAGGTAAGGACTCTGCACCAGGAGGATTTGTGTAGACGCGTCCCGCGGAGGGGGACCTCGCTACTACAGTTCGGACTCGCGATTTTGTTTGTCGCGGGTCTTCATCTGAACCAAAGAGTCCAAATCTGGCAAATCGTTTGAGAAAACAGATTTTTTTGAAAAAGTAGTGCCAAACATGGACTGCTTTGCCAGATACAGAGTCGCCACCTAAATATTTTTAAAATGGGGAAATTTAGGAAACCCTGACTCGGTGCCGAAGGCCACATGTCCGTCATCAACGGAGTTTGTCTCGGCTCGGGAGCTTGGGTACGATCAGGGAAGGTCAGCTATGAGCACCCCCTTTCGCACGGTCCGAAGACCGGCCTCTACTAACCATGATATCCGATTTTGAAAACGTTTATGTGTTCTTATTCCATTTATTAGCCTAGAATTACTATGTTATGCGCGCAGCAAACAAGTATAGACTAGATTGCCTAATTTGGAAATAAACATTGCATATCCGTTCGGTTTTGAAAAAGGTTTTGGATTTGCTACTCGCAAGTAGGCTAAAACACGGATTTCATTGAGTTCTTCCAACTCAAACAATCCAACCTTCACCCACAGGCATCCAAGCAGTTTATAACACATAAGCATCTAGTCACATGTTAAGCATGCTGTCATGGCAACATTCACACTCATGCGATATGCTAAAGCGGAAATACTTACATCGTACTCCGTGCCAAAAAAAAGAACTCGTTAGCGAACATGCATGATCCAAGTCCATGTTAAGTGCCTAATGCATCGCATACCAAGTGTTGCTAGAATAGGCTCGGCTATCCTAAACATGGCATGTGAGAATGCACAACTATCACATATTCAGTTTAGAATTTGAAGTACAAATGCAGTTACCGTGATGTACCGAGCCTAATGCATGCAATACAAATGCATGTATGCACACATGCATAGTATAAGGTATGCTAATTTAAACATGCCCTAATCTACCATCGTAAGCAGGTAAATAAAAGGGAAGAAAGAAGTGAGGTTGGAAGACATACACACCACCCACACACACTTATTACAAATTTGCCCTCGCTCGGAGGGACCAAATAAATATTACAAATTAATTAACTACGCAAGCTAATTAATATTACAAATTAATTTAATTAACGAATTAAATAAATTAATTAAAACAGAAAAATCGCCTCGGGAAACGCGCCGCCATGCATAGGCTGCCTCTGTTTTCCTTCCTTCACTCCTCTGGAGGCTGTCAAAACCTCAGGATTGCATCCCTGGACACTGGGGAGTACCACCGGCTGAGTGGAATTACCACCGGCACTGGTGTGTGGCCATCGGCACAAAATGGAGTTGTCGGCAGAGGAATGATTGCCGGCCGGCACCTTACACTGCCGGTCGGCAGAATGTTCCTGCAGAATCTGCAAATGACAGCAACAGAGGGCAAGGCAAAGCATGACAGCACAATTCAAGGCATATATGCGCCAACCATGTCCCTTATCATTGTAATGACTCAAAGGGGCATGTGCCTCGATTCTCGGACCACCAATCACGCATTTCCATGCATGATGGCCCAAAGAACCAAATATGCAACTTTGATTTCAAATGCATGCAAACCAAATCAAACCAAAGTCCTAATGCCTATCACCAAATCAAGGGACAAGGAATGCATGCAAAATGCAATGCAACCTAAGCATAAAGGCTAAGGATGCAACATGGCATGGGGGCAAGCTTATGCAAGCATACAAGCATACATAGGGGCATGCAAATGGACGCAAAGATGGACTTATGCATGAATTAGGCAACTCTAAATAGGCCTAAAACAGTAGCCATTAATGCCCAAAAATGGAGACCAAAGCATATGCACACATGTACCTAATTGAAGGCCAACACTTAAGCACAAAGCAAGCAACATTCAAGCACACTTGAAAGAGGCATTCATGGACTAAAAGGATGCAACATAAGCTCTAAAAATCATGCTAATACATGGTGCCAAATCAAACAACAAATTAAGCCAAGCATGCACCAAATGGCCTAAGTGTTCAAAGCAAATCAATGGGGCATTGAACTACACTTAACAAGACCAAACATGGCATGAAGGGAAGGACCAAAATCAGAGGTTTAGCATGTTAAAACAAAGCTAAAGGACTACTTAGATGGCATCTAAGTGACTCAAAAACAAAGGCATGCATAAACACCAAAACATGGAGCATTGCTACACAAGCTTAAGAGGCATTAAAGATGCATGCAAGGCAATCAAACAAGCATGGAAATGGGACTGAAATGGCATATAGGATGATCCCAAATCACCAAAACAATGCAAAGATGCCATGCTACACATGCACATACTCAAGGCCAACAAGCCCAAGTACAAAGGAGCTATATCAAGCATGCCAAAATCAACCCAAACACTTATGGACAGACCTAAAACATGGCAAAATATGCACAAAATCTTCACAAGACTAAGCCTAAAACATGCTCCAACAAAGGCTAACAACCTAAGGCATATTAAGGCATAAACAAGGCATTGCATGGCAACTATGCTAAGCATGCATGGAGTACCAAAACCAACTTCAAGTCATGTTATATCATGGATATATAAGCATGAAAAACAGCCCAAACATGCTCAACACACACTCAAGCATAATGCTCTCTCAAGAGGCCAAAATATGCCCTTTTCAAGGACAACAAGGAGAGGGGGTGGCCCTCTCCTTCTTGGGACTTCAAGGCATCATCTTCACCACTGAAATCCCTCAAGATTTCAGTGGTGAAGAGACCCCAACACCAAAATCCCAGGAGTTCACACAAAAGGGCACAAAATGAGGCCTTTCAAGGCCTAAGAGGGGTCAACAACCCTCAAACCAAGAAACACCCTTAATAAACAATAAAGAGGGCCTAAAAATAGAACTTTTTTATATTATACAATAAGCACAAAAACAGCTCTAAGATATGTAGAAAATCAATGCAAAAATGGGGGAAAATGGGACTAGATTCTCACCCTTGAAGCCTTCTTCACAAATGGTGCTCCAATGGCCTCCTTTAGCTTGAATCCAATGCTAAAACTTCAAAACCAGTCCTTTAGAACCTCAAGAGCCAAAGGAAGGTGAAACACTAGGTGTTTGTATGCAATAGTAAGACACAAAACACCTAGTGTACAAAATGAGAGGGAAAGAGAGATAGAAAATGTATCTAACTCAAACCCTAAAACCAGAGCTCAACAATGGCTGTTTTTGCTCTCCAAATATCTCAACTCTCTAACCTTTTTTTTTCTAGCCAAGAGAGCCTCTCTCTATATGTCTTGTAAAGCTTACAAAACAAGCTTTACAAGAGGGAGATCCCTCCATACACGTGTATGGAGGGATGCAAAAGTAAGACAGCTGTCTAAAAATATCTGCAAAAGCAGATGAACAGCAATCGGCCGGCCAAAAATGCCATCTTGGCCAAAAAAAGTGCCGACCGGCACAAAATAGTGCTGACCGGCAACAAAAAGTGCCGGCCGGCAATAAAAATTGTCGGTGGCAGCAAACATCGGCCGGTGGCCTCTAGCCACTACCGGTGGTGGGTGGGGATGGTCTACAAGCCCCACCCTGCCTCTCAAGGGCAAGATGCAAGTGTTTGGTGCAAAACCAGACACTAAACGGTTGAGTTCGGGGATCCTGAGGCAAGGCGCGCGAGCCGAGACCTCCGGGAACTCCAAACGAGCACAAACGTGGATAATCACCGAGTGTTCAAAGGGTGACGTCCAAGTCTTGAGGACGGTCAAAAATACGGTGTCTACAGTTGCCCCTCTTTGACAGAACTTGAAAGTCATAACAATGACGGGAGTGAATGTCAAAGCCCAGAGACGACCCATTTTTGACAAGGCCGAAGACTTAGACAAACATGCAAGACAATCAAGATATGCGCCCGAAGGCAGGGGCAAAATGCAAGACAATGCACGAAGCCGAGCATAACTTATGATCATGCAAAGAAAGCTGTAACGAAGCAAACATGCGACAGTTTTAAGCTAGCATACACCGAACTACACTACAATGCAGAAAGGATGTAAGAGAATTATGCAATTCTCAATACGTCTCACTCGGAGGATACAATACCTGTGCGGCTCGTCTGGTTGCACCAACCTCAAATGAACCGTACATACAATATCGTGCCTGAAAAGAAAACAAACTTAACAGGTACAATATTGTTAGCAACATGCATGACATTGCAAATGTGGATGCAAAACGAAATGCAATATATACAAAACAATGTATAAACAATGCAAATGAAGATGCAATGTAATTGAAAAAATGCAAGCTACATGCAAAGCATTTGAATCATGATCCAATCATGAGCGGTTCGAAACCACACCTATGTCAAATAGATTGATGGAGATAACAAGTCTGTCTACCATAGAACGGCCAACTGAACTATGAGCATTGTAGACAGACGCAAGAACAAGTATTGGGTGGAATCGACATAAGTGGAGAAACGACCCGCTGGAGAAAGGACTACGATCCTAATGCTGGATGCAAAAATTACACTACAATGTAATATGTATGGATATGCTAGGAAGATGGCAATGGATATGGCACGCAGGCCAAACCAAATCTTGCCTAGGAAAGGTATGTACGCATACAGGCCATGTGTAACACAGAAAAGGTGCCGCAACCCTCAACCAACATACCAGCGTGGAATCGGCGCGATACACATGCAGAACTGTGTTTTAACATGAAAAGTAAGGGCACATACCGGACCAAGCTCAACCTGGAAAGGCGCAAGCCATAGACGGAAGGTGATGCAATGAATGCATGCAATCTACAATGCAATATCTACAAATATGCAATGGAATGGATATGGATACAATGGATATGGCACGCAAGCCAAACCAAATTTTGCCTAGGAAAGGCATGTACACATACGAGTCATGTGTAACACAGAAAAGGTGCCGCAACCCTCAACCAACATATCAGCGTGGAATCGGCGCGATACACATGCAGAACTGTGTTTTAACATGAAAAGTAACGGCACATACCGGACCAAGCTCAACCTGGAAAGGCGCAAACCATAGGTGGAAGGCGATGCAGTGAATGCATGCAATCTACAATGCAATATCTACAAATATGCAATGGGATGGATGTTTACAAAAATTCATGACAATGCAGTGCGATGCGACTACTAGGAAAAATGCAATGGATGCATGCAAGCTACAATGGAAATGCATGACAATGCACTATGATATTTTTTTTGAGATGCACATGATACAAGTACGGCACGCGTGCCATACGGAATGTAAGATGATACAAATGAGACACGCACGCCTCATAAGATGCGAAAAAGATTTTGACAATTGGACTTATACGCTACGCGAAGCCGGTTTGTGTTCAAAACAATGCAATGTACTAACAAGTACAAGTGAGATGCGCAAGATAGCACGAATGGATACATGCAAGATGCAAGTGAGGTGCACAAAACAGTGCGATGCGCAAAACAGCGCGATTGAAATACAATGCACAAAACAGTGCGACAATTTGAAATGCACAAAACAGTGCGACGGTTCGAAATGCACAAAACAGTGCGACGGTTTGAAATGCACAAAACAGTGCGACGATTTGAAATGCACAAAACAGTGCGACGGTTTGAAATGCACAAAACAGTGCGACGAATATGCGATATACATGGGGCAACTTTTGGACCTTATAAAAGTCAAAAGGATACGAAAAGGATACACCTTGCATGGGTTGGAGTGCTATGCACGGCAGATGCAGTCCGAAGTCAGAACGGAGGCCGGTTGACGATCGGAGGTACACTTTCTTGCACTTTCTTGAGCTATGAAGACCAAAAACTCCTCATATGGCCTAAAAAAGGCTGTGGGAACATCATCGGCCGGGAGGGGAGGCCACCGGCTGTCCACCGGCTGAAAAATAATTCCATCGGCACAAAAAAGTGCCGGCCGGCACAAAACATTGCCGACCGACAAACAGTTGCTGAATCGGGGCAGTTTCAACTTTTCACTTCGGGTGTTTTAAAATAGGATTTCAAAACCCTATTCCTCACTTCTCCACCGCCGAAAACTCTTGCCCTCTCTCTCTAGAGTGTTTTTCTTTCATTTTTCGCCCGTTTTTTCGCGTTCTACGCCCGTTTCGTCGTCGGATTCGCGATTTTCTTCGCGTTTCGGACATTTTCAACGATCACATTTTTGTTTCGGTGCCTCGTTTGGCGTTCTCGCCTTTTCGGGGTTTGTTCCCCCCACTTTCCTCTTCATTCCTGTGCCTTTTCACATTCCAGCCTTCCCGGCCATTTCCGACCCTCTTGGGAGTTTACTTTTCAGTTGACTCTTCGCATTCCGGCCCGGTTTTCCTTCTTCCGGCCATTTTCTCATCATTCCTGATATGGCGGACGATATTCCACGTGGCGGGACTCCCCCGAACCACGAGATGGATCCCGGGGTCGAGCTCCTACCACTGAGCGAGCGCCCGCTCGACCCGGCGACCTACCGACCGGCGGTCCATGTTCTGCCCCCCGACGGCCTGCGTCAATTCCGGAGCTTCGAGAGGCATGTGGCGCCTGAGCTACTACTACACGAGCCTACCTCCCACTTTTCATTCGGCACTTCCGAGGTAATTCTCTGTCTTCTGCTTTACTTTTCGCAATGTAGGATACAAAACTGTCATAGTTAGTTGTATTCTTTAACTGCTGAAATCTGATATACCGTAGACTGTAGTTGACTGCAAACATACATACAACTGACATCTGTTTGAGATTGGCACATGCACACACACTGCACTAACCCCGAATCACTCAAACACACGGCACACACTGTTTTTCACTGCAAACACATCGGTACTCGGTATTTGTCTGAATCTGTTGAATTTGCACACATGCTATATCTGTTCTGGAACACCCAAACACGCTGACACAGCACACGTATTTCACTGCAAGCACACCGGCACCCGGTATTTGCCTGAAACTTGTCAAACTTGCACACATGCTTTATCTGCTTTTTCAAAACTGCATTTTGAATGTTGTCTTGCAATTGTTATTTTCTATTTACAGGAGGGTTCCCATACCATTCGCGGGCATGGGAATACTGGTGCACGGGAGTGGTATGATGAGCTCCCTGACGCAGTCTGACGCATCGTGGACCGGGCGGGCTTCGGCACCTTCTGCCGAGGGCTCTCCAGATTGTCCACATGCAGACCTCTCCTTGCCGCTCTGGCGGAGAGGTGGTGGGACACCACCGATTCTTTTCATTTCTCTGCTGCAGGGGATATGACGATGACCCCTCATGATTTCTCGATGCTCACAGGCATCGGGGTGGGGGGTGATCTGATCCCTTTTGACATCGCGATGGATGAGTGGACCGCCGCTCAGGTCTATCTACTGGGAGAGGTGCCACCCCTAGCTCGCCCAGGTTTCGTTCGATATTCCTGGTTTGAGGTCCAGTTTCGGGTCCAGCCTGCATTGGAGGAGGAGGCGCAGATGACCCAGGAGGACGTGGAGAGGTATGCTCGCGGCTTCCTCATGTTCCTGTTCGGGACTACAATCTTCGCCGACCGTGCGAACACCGTGCCTCTCTGTCTTCTCAGCGCACTGGTGGACGTCCGGGACATTTTACACTATGACTGGGGCGGCGCGGCTCTGTCCACTCTCTACGGGTACATGAGCTCGGCTTCGCACGGCAGCGGCCAGCTACTTGGAGGTTACTGGTGGGCTTGGGAGGTACACTTCTTCTCCGCTTTTTCATTTCTGTCTCGTACTTTCTGCACTTTGTACACTGCACACACTGCGGTCTGCTTTATACTTGTTGTATACTGTACATGCGGCACACACATACATTCCACTTTACACTGACTGTACACTGCTCACACTGTACACTTTACACAATACACTGCACAACATACGGCTCTGCCATTTTTGCTTTATCTGATGGTCATACTGACATCTGTTTTGCAGTTGTGGGTTTACGCCTACTTTCCTAGGCTTGCCCCCGTGCCAGTTGCGGAGACTCCCCTGGCCGTCCCCTTTTCGAGTCGCTTCGACGGGAGATGCACCCGGCGACCACGGGAGACATTCGGCTTCTTCCGCCGATATTTCGACACCATCACCCCCGCGAAGGTATGCTTTACTTTCAGTTCATTTAAGCTCCGCTTTCCAACTGTATATTTCAATAACAGTAGATAACAAACTGTCTGTCATTTTCAGATCACTTGGCGGCCGTGGGCTCCTATGCCAGCGGCGATGCGGGGTCGGTTCCCTGGTGCGGAGGAGACCTCGCTTTTCCGGATTCTGCTTGAGGGCCCGATCTGTCGGGCTTGGTACCTGGGGGAGCATTTTCTATGCCAGACCCTAGGGTTACCTGAGCAGATAGTCCCGGTTCCCCCTCCTGCAGACATGAGGGAGACCGAGGGGCTCACCACTGAGCAGCTGGATGATTACTCCATCGGTTGGGAGGAGGCCGGCTTCCGAGGCACTGGAGACTATCAGGAGTACGTGCGGACGTACCTGATGCGCCCCCTGAGCGGCCGTCGAGCAGAGGGGGCCAGGCCTGTGGCATCGGCGGCTGGGGCCGGAGCGGGAGTTGGAGTAGGGGCTGCGAGGAGGGCCCGGGTCCGTGGCAGGGGCGGAGTGCAGGAAGGACGGGGAGTTGGCTAGCCTGCCCTGCCCGCTGTACTGACTTTCCAGGGGCAGGGTGGGTCGACCTATCAGATCCCCTTCGCCCCTCCACCGGCTGGTCACGAGCTCATCGACGTCCCCGACTTACCACCGGTACGTATTACTGCATTTTGTATAGTCATTCATTTCAGTTTACTTGATATTCCACAGAATATTGATGCATCTGATACTTTTGCAAGCTTCTTCTGAGTACACCTGTAACAGCGCCCGCGTGGGACCTCGCGCTACAGTTCGGACTCGATTTGTGTCACGGTTCTTAATCTGAACCAAAGAGTCCAAATCTGGCAAATCGTTTTGAGAAACAGATTTTTGAAAAAGTAGTGCCAAACATGGACTGCTTTGCCAGATACAGAGTCGCCACCTAAATATTTTTTATATGGGAGAATTTAGGAAACCCTGACTCGGTGCCGAAGGCCACATGTCCGTCATCACCGGAGTTGTCTCGGCTCGGGAGCTTGGGTACGATCGGGGAAGGTCAGCTATGAGCACCCCCTTTCGCCCGGTCCGAAGACCGGCCTCTACTAACCATGATATCCGTTTTTGAAAACTTTACGTGTTCTTATTCCATTTATTAGCCTAGAATTACTATGTTATGCGCACAGCAAACAAGTATAGACTAGATTGCCTAATTTGGAAATAAACATTGCATATCCGTTTGGTTTGAAAATGCTTTGGAATTTGCTACTCGCAAGTAGGCTAAAATACGGATTCCAACGAGTTTTTCCAACTCAAACAACCCAACCTTCACCCACAGGCATTCAAAACAGTTTAACACATAAGCATCTAGCCACATGTTAAGCATGCTGTTATGGTAACATTCATACTCATGCGATATGCTAAAGCGGAAATACTTACATAGTACTCCGCGCCAAAACAAAGAACTTGTTAGTAATCATGCATGATCCAAGTCCATGTGAAGTGCCTAATGCATCGCATACAAAATGTCGCTAAGATAGGCTCGGCTATCCTAAACATGTCATGTGAAAATGCACAATTATCACGTATTCAGTTTGAAAATTGAAGTATTGATGCAATTAGCGTGACGTACCGAGCCTAATGCATGTAATACAAATGCATGGATGCACACATGCATAGCATAAGGTATGCTAAATTAGACGTGACCTAATACTAACCATCAAAGCAGGTAAGTAAAAGGGAAGAAAGAAGTGGGGATTGGAAGACATTCACACACCCACACACACTTATTACAGATTTGCCCTCGCTCGGAGGGACCGAATAAATGTTACAAATTAACTAACTACGCAAGCTAATTAATATTACAAATTAAACTAATTTAATTAACAAATTAAATTAAATTAATTAAAGCAGGAAAGCGTCTCGGGAAACGCGCCACCATGCGCAAGCTGCCTCTGTTTTCCTCCCTTTCCTCCTCTGGAGGTTGTCAAAACCTCAGGACTACATCCTTGGACAGAGGGGATCACCACCGGCTAGATGAAACTTCCACCGGCAGTGTGGTATGGCCATCGGCACAAAATAGGGCCTGTCGACAGAGAAAAATGTGCCGGTCGGCACATTACACTGCCGGTCGGCAGAGTATTCCTGCAGAACCTGCAACTCACAGCAACAGAGTGCAAAGCAAAGCATGGCAGCACAATTCAAGGCATATATGCACCATTCATGTCCCTTATCATGGTAACGACTCAAAGGGGCATGTGCCTCGATTCTCGGACCACCAATCACGCATTTCCATGCATGATGGCCCAAAGAACCGAGTATGCATCTTTGATTTCAAATGTATGCACACCAATCAAACAAATAAGGCCCAATTCCTATCACCAATTCAAGGAACAAGGCATGCATGCGAAATGCAATGCAACCTAGGCATACAAGCTAGGAATGCAACATGGCATGGCAATCAACTCATGCAAGCATACAAGCATGCATATGGCAATGCAAATGGATGCAAAGATGGACTTAAACATGAATTAGGCGACTCTAAAATAGGCCTAAAACAGTAGCCAAAAGTGCTAAAGAGTGAGAGCTAAATGGCATGCACACACACATGCTCATAAGGACCAACACTTAAGCATGAATCAAACAACATTCAAGCACACTTGAAAGAAGGAAACATGGACAAATTAGCATGCAACATGAGCCTTAAAATCATGTTATAAAATGATGCCAAATCAAATTATAAATCAAGTCAAGCATGCAACAAAAAGTCCAAGTGTTCAAGGCAAGTTGATAAGGCATTGAACTACACTTATCATGACCAAACATGGCATGCATTAAACAACTAAAAATAGATTTTTAGCTCATAACAAGGCCAAAGGACTCCTTAGATAGCATCTAAGTGGCCCAAATTCAAAGGCATGCAAAGGCACCAAAACATGGAACATTGCAAAACATGCTTTCAAAGCATTAAAGAGACATGCGAGGCAATCAAACAAGCATGGAAATGGGACTGAAATGACATATAGAATGATCCCAAATCACCAAAACAATGCAAAGATGGCATGCTACACATGCACATACTCAAGGCCAACAAGCCCAAATGCAAAGGAGCCTTATAATGCATGCTAAAATCGACCCAAACGACTATGGACAGATCTAAAACATGGCAAAATAAGCATATAACCTTCACAAATACAAGCCTAAAACATGCTCCAACAAAGGCTAACAACCTAGACATGTTAAGGCACAAATATGGCATTACAAGGCAACTATGCTAAACATGCATAAGGTTCCAAAACCAACTTTAAATCATGTTATATCATGGATATATAAGCATGAAAAACAAACCAAACATGCTCAACACACACTCAAGCATAGGCTTCTTTAAGAGGCCAAAATGTGCCCTTTTCAAGGACAACAAGGAGAGGGGGTGGCCCTCTCCTTCTTGGGACTTCAAAGCATCATCTTTACCACTGAAATCCCTCAAGATTTCAGTGGTGAAGAGACCTCAACACCAAAATCCCGGAGCTAGCACAAAATGGCTCAAAATGAGGCCTTTTGGGGCCTAAGGGTGGTCAACACCCCTCAAACAACAAAACACTCTTAATAAACAATAAAGAGGGCTTAAAAATAGAACTTTTTTATGTTATACAATAATCACAAAAACAGCTCTAAGATAGGTATAAAATTGATGCAAGAATGGGGAATAAAGGTGTAAGTTTCTTACCCTTGTAGTCCTCTTCAACAAGGATGCTCCAATGGCCTCCTTTGGCTCCAAATCAGTCAAGAAGCTCAAGAACAACCCCTTAGAACTCTAATCTTAAGAGGAAGGTGAAACACTAGGTGTTTGTGTGCAATAGTAAGGCACAAAACACCTAGTGTGCAAAATGGGAGGGAAAGAGAGATAGATTGAGTGTATCTAACCCTAACCCTAGAAAACCAGAGCTCTCCTCTGTCTTTTCTCTCTCAAAAATGTCTAAGCCTCTCCCTTCTTGCCTTAGAGAGAGCCCTCTCTATAAGCCTCTTGTAAAGCTTACAAGACAAGCTTTGCAAGAGGGAGATCCCTCCATACACGTGTATGGAGGGGAGAAAAAGTTATACAGCTGTCCTAAAATATCTGCAAAAGCAGATGAACAGCAATCGGCCGGCAAAAAATGCCATCTTGGCCAAACAAAGTGCCGACCGGCACAAAAAAGTGCTGACCGGCAACAAATAGTGCCGACCGGCAAACTATTTTGCCGGTGGCAGCAAAAACCAGCCGGTGGCCTCTAGCCACTGCCGGTGATGGGTGGGGATGGTCTACAAGCCCTACCCTGCCCTTCCAAGGCAAAACACAAGTGTTCGGTGCAAAACCTGACACTGAACGGTCAAGTTCGGAGATTCTGAGGTAGGGCGCGAGAGCCAAAACCTCCGGGAACTCCAAACAAACACAAACAAGGATAATCACCGAGTGTTCAAGCGGTGACGTCCGAGTCTTGAGGACGGTCAAAAATGGGGTGTCTACAGTTGCCCCTCTTTGACAGAACTCGAAAGTCATAACAATGACGGGAGTGAATGTCAAAGCCTAGAGACGACCCATTTTTGACAAGGCCGAAGACTTAGACAAACATGCAATACAAATAAGATATGCGCCCGAAGGCAGGGGCAAAATGCACGACAATGCACAGAGCCGAGCATAACTTATGATCATGCAAAGAAAGCTGTAATGAAGCAAACATGCAACAATTTTAAGCTAGCATACCAAACTACACTACAATGCAGAAAGGATGTAAGAGAATTATGGAATTCTCAATACGTCTCACTCGGGAGATACAATACCTGCGCGGCTCGTCTGGTTGCACCAGCTTCAAATGAACCGTACATACAATATCGTGCCTGAAAAGAAAACAAACTTAACAGGTACAATATTGTTAGCAACATGCATGACAATGCAAAATGGATGAAAAACGAAATGCAATATATACAAAACAATGTATAAACAATGCAAATGCAGATGCAATGTAATTGAAACAATGCAAGCTACATGCAAAGCAATTGAATCGTGATCCAATCACGAGCGGTTCGAAACCACACCTATGTCAAATAGATTGATGGAGGTAACAAGTCTGTCTACCATAGAACGGTCAACTGAACTATGAGTATTGTAGACAGACGCAAGAACAAGTATTGGGTGGAATGACACAAGTGGGGAAACAACCCGCTGGAGAAAGGACTACGATCCTAATGCCGGATGCAAAAATTACACTACAATGTAATGGGTGGATATGGCACGCAGGCCAAACCAAATCTTGCCTAGGAAAGGCATGCATACATACAAGCCATGTGTAACACAGAAAAGGTGCCGCAACCCTCAACCAACATATCAATGTGGAATCGGCGCGATACACATACAGAACTGTGTTCTAACATGAAAAGTAAGGGCACATACCAGACCAAGCTCAACCTGGAAAGGCGCAAGCCATTAGGCGGAAGGTGATGCAATGAATGCATGCAATATTACAATGCAATATTTACAAATATGCAATGGAATGGATACAATGGATATGGCCTACAAGCCACACCAAATCTTGCCTAGGAAAGGCATGCACACATACGAGCCATGTGTAACACAGAAAAGGTGCCGCAACCCTCAACCAACATATCAACGTGGAATCGGCGCGATACACAAGAACTGTGTTCTAACATGAAAAGTAAGGACACATACCAGACCAAGCTCAACCTGGAAAGGCGCAAGCCATAGGCGGAAGGTGATGCAATGAATGCATGCAATCTACAATGCAAATGCATGACAATGCACTATGATGCAATGACTATGACTGCAACTTTCCCTATCTTACCAACAGGGTGATATACTAGGTTGGTTCAGTATCCAGAACTGAGGCGTAGACATGCCGCCTCAACCTATGGGGCTTCCATACAGATTTCAAGCCGAGGGTAAACCTCTGGGTATTTAAACCAGACTTTAGTCTCGGAACTCCCGAACCTTTGCGTTCTAGGCATAAGCCGTTCGAACTCTAGTTTCCACCGTCCCCGTTGGTCTTCTAGGAACTCATCGCAAGCACAGACAGGTGGCTTTACCAGACCACCGAAAGTCGTTCGGGCACGACAAACACCGAAGGAATTGCACCTTCAGAGGATTTAAGGTCTCCTAGACCGGGATGCAAAATGTATGCATGACAATGCATGTTTTTT